>NC_141696.1:898560613-903560613 GCF_964263255.1 Lissotriton vulgaris
GGTGAGGGTTTTTTTATTTGATTTTTACTGGTATGTGATGACAACACAGAAAGAAAGGGCATTACATCGCCCACCCTAAATATCCTTCCCCCCACTCCTATAATGCTTCCATTCCATGGGGCCATTGGAAGAAGCGTTCAGTTGAAAGAGCCAATCGGGGCTCCATCAATGGAAAGCTGGTGGTCCACCCAAACCTAAATTACATTTGTAGAGTGTTGGTTTGGTGGACAGGGTACTCTGTTATGTTCGTAAAAGACCCCCCTATCCACCAAACTCTAAGAGGCATATTATCAAGACAGGCGATAAAATGATTGCTGCTTTAGCGGCAGAAAACAGCCGCTAAAACGGAGATAATGGGCTTGATAATATGTTCTATGGTATTCCACTTGAAGCTTAGGTTCGATGTCCTTCACATTTAACATGGGCTTCAATTGGAATTCTATAGAGCATATTATCAAGCCCATTATCGCCGTTTTAGCGGCAGTTTTCTGCCGCTAAAGCGGCAATAATTTTATCGCCTGTCTTGATAATATGCCCCTAAATCTGGCCCTTAGTTCAGTTTAGCTCTATAACAACATGAGCATTTTACAGCATTTGTGAGGCTTGCTTGACATATGCACATGGCATATTTTTTCTGTCTGATGCACAGACATATGGATAGATGATAAATGGATTGATAGATGAAGTTGGTGAGGTAGTGATGAAGTGGTAAATGGATGGTGAGATACAGTGAGATAGACAGACAGACAGGTAGACAGATAGATAGATAGATAGATAGATAGATAGATAGATAGATAGATAGATAGATAGATAGATAGATAGATAGATAGATAGATAGATAGATAGATAGATAGATAGATAGATAGATAGATAGATAGATAGATAGATAGATAGATAGACAGACAGACAGATAGATAGATGGTCCAAGTGGAGAAAGACAGAAGAAATGATAGGGAGGGTGTGGCACATAGAGAGAGAGCGAGAGAGAGAGAGAGAGAGAGAGAGAGAGGTGGGGGGGTAGGGAGAAAGAAAGCAGCTGATGTATTTACTATTGGTGTATGTATGCCTATATTTTACTTGACATAAGCATCTTCCGTATTCAAAAAGGTACATATAATGCACGTGAAAAGAATGAAATGCACAGAATGAATGGGCTCAGTAGACAGATGCAATCTTGTTTATATATCGTCGACGATGAAAGACCCAACAGCTATTTACATTGTTTTGTTCAACAGTACCAATCACACTGTGTGAAAAAAAAGGTTCAGGAACTACTTTCACGGGCAAGGAGAAAGGACGCCTTAAAAGAACCATTGAGGCGGCCGATATTCATCACTAGGAGTGGGTATTAAAAATGGCAGCCATAACTTATCGAGAAAGCTTTGAAACAAACTTATTGTTATTCATTGGTGTCGTCGAACTTTCATAGCGTGCACTGAATGAGGTATGCTCAATGCCACGCATTGCGTAAAAAATGGGAAATGTGTCTCAGCCGCAGAAGTGGTGTCGAGGAAAAAAGATGTATAGGGACCAAAGTGGATGAGCCTAGGGAACATATATTTTTCGGGGATTCAACGTGTCTCATTTGTTTACCTTGTCTTTGTCTCTCGAAGAGAGTGGTGGTGAATCTCAACAAGGGACATTAATCAAAATGGCACCTTCAAGACGCAGTCAGATAGTCTTTTCCTGTGTATTTATTTGGGTCAAACTCCTGACTTTCATTATAATGAATAGCAGTACCTATAATGGGTAATGAGCTAGCAGTGCTGCATACAGATGTCTTCATTTTTACATCAAAGAAGAAATGCGCGTTTTTAATGCAGGGAGGCTATTGATCTAGAAAACTGGGAGAAATAGATGAATGGCTGCCCCCCATCTTGTGGTATTACAGTTTAGAGCATCACAAAATGGAGCGCGGTGGAGCTTTCTGTAATGAAATGACAAGCAGTGCAAACATTAGCCAAGGGTTTACTTTTGCTCCGCTCGTATGATTTATTTTCTGAATTTATGAGGAATACAGTAACCAAAAGAACATTTGCCCTTCTTTTTTAACAAATGTTCCGATAATGTGTTCATTGGTTCTGTTTAGCACATAATGCCATACACTTAAACTGGTCAATGTTAATATCCTTCCAAAACTGTGAAGAAGGCGCATTGACAGACTCACGTGCATGAAACCTATAGCAGATCACGTTTTAACTTCTTGACGCGGTAAACTTCTAGAATTGGAAAGCTTTGAATGGAGAAAACCAGCACAGAAAAATCACAAGCATTTGCAAAGCAATTGGTCTCGCATTTGCGAGACTTTGAGCTATTGGCATTGTTAAATGACAATGCCTTTTATTTATGTGTTGGTTTTTAAAACAAATAAAAGGCATTGTCATTTACAATGCAAATAGCTTAAACTCTCTCAAATGCGAGACATATTGCATTGCAAATGCTTGTTATGAGCTTAGTGGGGGCTGGGTGACGCTGCGCACATCCAACCTGTCAAGGCAGACACTAAGGGGCATATTTATGAAGGCCTTGCGCCGCCAGTGCGCCATTTTTAACATGGGGAAAAGTGATGCACCGGCGGCGCAAGGCCTTCATAAATCTGCCCCTAAGGGCCTTATTTATGCGAAATGACGCATCGCTGCGTGAAAGCAGCATGTGTCACTTCTCATTGCGCACTCCTTGCGACATTCCTGATGCGTCATATTTAATGTATGACGCATCATTTCGCAAGGAGTTACAGATACGTCAGTATTTCTGATGCATCTATAAGCGCAAAAGTGACGCATTGCTGGAGTGTGTCACAAAAGTGACGCAACTCCAGCAATGCTTTCTTTCACATGGGGCAAGCCCCATGTGAAAGGGCCTGCGTCAGTCTTACGCCTGCTGTGAGGCAGGCGCAAGATTTTGAAGCAACTGTGTCCTAAGAGTGCTGCAGTAAAATCTCATAGATTTCACTGCGTCACTTCTACGACCCTTCCTTGCTTCAATACGCCCCCCTTGCATACATTATACCTGGCGCAGGTATAATGTGGCGCAGGGGTTTACAAAGTGACGCATCTACCTAGATGCGTCACTTTGTAAATATGGCGCAACAAGGCGCATTTTTAACGCCACTGGAGCATCTCAAAAAGTGACGCACCGGCAGCGTAAAAGTGGCGCACAGCCTCATAAATGAGGCCCCAGGAAAGGGAATTTCGTGGTGAGAGAGCGTTTAAGCGGTCTTCGGAACCACAGAAGGGCTGCAGCTGTACTTTCAGGTCCCCCTCTCGTGACAACGGTATGTGCCGGACCATGGGGAGAGAGAGTGTCCGCTCTGCCTGGCCCAGTGCTGTAAGGCCAGAGGCAGGCATGGGAAGGGAGCTCGGTCTACCAAACAAACTTCCTTTTCGAGACCTGCATAAATTGAAGGATAATAAATAACATGATATCGTTATAATTGACCTGCAATCTAAGGTTGTGGTGTCAATATTGGAAGAAGGACCATAAATCCGCAATATTTTGTAGTAGTATTAATCTCATATTTATTCACATATTTATATGTGAGTAGGTCAGGTGCGGCTGGTGACATTTGAAAGTGGAGGGGCATGCTTATTCAGTATAACCAGAGAACTGACCTGTTCACAAGAGCACAGTTCATCAAAGGGAAGAGGGGCCTCTTGGAATTTTCTTTCTCAAAGTTTACACTAGAGCAGAGTGCAACCTTGGCCAAGGTGTCATCCCATCAACAAATAGGCTGCAAGCCATTTGTCAGGCCATAAACTCACACCGCACACATGCCTGAGGACAGGTTGTAAACTGCTGGAGGAGGAAGTCCTTGATGCGCAGGCATGACAGTCAGTCACACCCTGAGTCCATTGGGAAATTTGCATTTACTGGTTTAATACATGTGCGAGCAGCAGGGGCTCAGAGCACTAACATCAACATAGGAATCATAGTGCAGTTTAGGAGCAAATCGAAAAATGGAGGCCCATTGGACTCGAGGAGTGCATGATTGAAAAACGAAAGCGGGTCAGCACCTCACAAGTGCATAGTAAGCGCAATACGGAAGCATGTCAGCACCTCACACGTGCATAGTAATTGCTATACAAATGCTGCAGTTCAATAGAATGTGCATGGGTTGCGTTCCTCCTTAGTGAACACACCCCGTCCTCCACCCTCTCCAATGTCCCATCACGCTATCTTTTGCTGAGTCCTTTCATGATGGAGCAGGATTTCACCCTTGCTTTACCAAACACCCCTGAACAATTTTCCATTAACTGAGACCGAACCAGGGGTGGGAGGGCCAACACTGAACTTAATGATAACAAAGCTACCAAAGTCAGTGCACAGAAAGCTGGCACCAATTAACATTTGTAATGCCACGTGCTATCCATCCCATCTCAGAGAGATAAATGGTCCTTCAAATATCAACTGTTTCTACGACACATCACATTATGTCTGCAAAGCCTGTGTATGTTACCACCAAATTCAAACCTTTACAAATATCCTTTTGTAATAAAAGTCACGAGTGAGGGAACGTCCCTCTGGAGAACACACACAAAAAGGGAATATTTGTAAAGGTTTGAAATCCGAAATGATTTCTGTGTTGGATGGCGCCTTTTTACGAGATCAACAGGCGAATAGCAAGACTAGACAAACACAGGAGCAAAGAGAGGCAGAAAGTGTGGAGAGCTCAGATGGGTTAGAGCAGAGGTCTTCAAACTTTTGCAGGTTGAGTCCCCCCAGCTGAATTTTTTTAGATGTTGGGCCCCCCCACCACCTGACAGAAAATTATGGACTTAACCGCCACGTGCACATTCCAGGTATATTCAGCGAATAACATTCAATAAAATAAGAGTGTTTAGTAAACTGCAGGTTTGTGTGTGGGTGTGGTGAAATGACAGAGGCTTATTACACAGCTCAAAACACCACTTTCCAAAATAAAATGTGTGCAAATTGTTTTTACTAGGATGCTTTCTTTTACACATGACATGGATTGATAATAACACCACCAACATATATGTGACAGGTGTGCCTGTTTTTCAGAGAAGGTCAGTCTGTGGATGGATTTTTGCTACTGCCATCCTCAGGTTGTGCTCCACATCCAGTCATGAATGGTACTTAGTCTTTAATACTGCAAGTGCTGAGAACCCTATCTCACATAAATAGGACGAGCTGAAAGGCAAGAGAGTTTTGATAGCAGTTTCTCCCAAAGTTGAATATTCTGCAGACATTTTCAGTCAAGACAGGGACTGTAAGGGAGACAGTGTTGTGAGATGTTTCGAGCACTCCCTAGCTCAGAGCTGGTACACGAGAAACAAATCTTCTGTAGAAATCATTAACAAACGTTTTAGGCAGCATTATAATGGGATAATTGCCCACCAACCAGTTATGGATCTGAAGACAGTTGAAAGTCCACAGAGAAGGCGCTGAACAAACACCTCATTGAGAATTCCTTAGTGGTTCGATAAGTTGCTTGCCTGAAGTAGTGGGGGTTTGGGACACGTCAGGCTTATGTAAAAAAAATAGAACTAATAATAAATGAATGATGTTGTCTAGTTTACTTCAGAGTAATGTTGTTTGACAGACTTTGAGATGGCAGGGACATATTAGGGATTTTGGGTGCCCTGGGTCAAAACTATTTTGGGGGCCCCTGTTCAGTACAGGGTTGAGTTTAAATGATTTATTTTCAGCTCTGCCATACCCTATTTAGCCAGTCTACTAACGGTGCACAGGCACTGTAGTCAAAATTCTAAAAGCTTTTGCAGCTAATATCAAGAGATAGTGATGTGTTTTCACTGTTATAACAATGCAGCCGCCCACTAATTTTACAGTGAATAATATCCGTGATATCCTCCAATTTCTCATATGTGAGGACCCGCTTGGATCTAACTTTTTTATGGTTGTTGCATGAAACAAAAAAAAATCTCTACAAATAGTAATAGACTCTTTCTTACATCAATTACATTAAAAAGAAATTAAACAAAACGGTATTTGCAAGAATATGTTTAGGAATTACTCCATTGCATCATGGCAAAAACCGAACTGTCTCTATCAAGGGGCCCCAGGAAGGCTGGATTGGATTGCATTTAGATGTCTCCTTTTGTAATTTAGGACGAAAACCTTAATGTAGCACGACATGCCCATACTTGTGTACAGGGGTGAGTGAGGCAACCATGGTAGTGCAGAGTGAGATGAATTCATATATGGTTAGTGGTGGGCTTATTCGAGTGAGATTGCAGATTGAACAGTGAGGGGGACAGGTGAGTGAAGTGTCACGAGTGCAGGTTGAGTAGTGTGCTCGTGTGACTGCAGGGTGAGGTACAGGGTGAACAGCGCAAGTGCATTGTGAGTGCAGAGGGGTCACTGTGAGAGGAGGGTAAGTGGGTGAATGGTGTGAGAACATGGTGATCAGTGTGAATCAGGGTGTGTGGGTGAATGGTGTGAGTGCATGGTGATCAGTGTGAGCGCATTGTGATCGCTGTGAGTGCAGAGTGATCACTGTGAGCGGAGGGTAAGTGGGTGAATGGTGTGAGTGCATCAGGATCAGTGTGAGTGCTGGGTGAGAGTGAAAGTGAAGGGTGAGAATGAGAAGTGAGTGGTCTGAATGCAGTGTGCATTCCCAGAAACTTAAAGTAACTCAGCATGTTATTGACAGCAGCGTAGGGTTTCAAATGTGTTAAACTATTGCTATTATGGCAGTAACCAGGGATTAGGGTGTAGCAAATAAATATTGTGCTGATCCCTCAACAAACTTCCAGTCTTATGATTAGGGTTGCCAGCTCATTATTTTGATGTCACAGATGGTATAAAAATAAGCAGTCACCTAAAGCTGTATTTTCAGCACTTGTCTGTGCATACTTTGAACAGCAAATATAAATAGAAAGAACTTTTGTTTTCTAGAGCTGCTTGAATGATCCATGACTGATAATAAAAGGGAACAAAGATAGAAAAGTCACATTACAAATGAATCAACAAAAAGAAGGGAGGACCAGAAGCTTGTTCACATTACAAATGAATACATACTTCTTATTTATAACCATATTAAGCAATTTGCAAGCTGTTTAAACAACACATGGCTGGCTGGCATTTTGTGCGCCTGCCTGTGCAATTTTAAAAGAAACTTTCAGAGACGTTTTAAGGATTTTGGGGCCTGTGGGCCAAATGTATTTTGGGGCCCCTGTTCGGACCAGCTTCGATTTTATGATCCAGTCTCAGCTCTTTCATGCCTTCTTTGGTCGAATACTTAATGTGTATACATTGGATATTCAGGGATAGTGATGTGTGTTTTCAGTATGTAACACAACAGCAGTTCACTAATATTACTGCAAATAATCTGTCACACCCTTCTATTTCCCATATGTGAGGTCATGTATTGATCTACAATAAACTTTTTATATGGATGTCGCATGACGCATAAACACATTTTGTCTGCAAAATGTCTGTAATAGACTTTTACACATAAAAAATGAATGAATTAAAACGCTTTTAATAACATTGTGTTTAAAAATGATTCAAGGTCCTGAGGGCAAGACTGTAGAATAGCCCTGGCTCTTTCAACCCCCCACCCACCCACCGCCTTTGAAAGGCTGGGATCCCGGGCCAGAGCCCACTATGCCCATATCTTAAACTTCGCTGGAAACTTCATATCCATTGTGGGAAGTGCTAAATCTCCCAGGAGGGGGTTAATTCATAGAGCTGAAATGCTTGAGCTGCAGTGGGAGGCAAGGAGTCTCCTCTGCAAAATCCGAAAGCATGTCTGTTTGTTTGCTTTCAGTTTTAGCAGAGGAGACTTCTTGCCTCCCACTACAGCTGAAGCTGTCAGCTCTGTGAATTAACCCCCTCCTGGGAGAGTTAAGAAGACAAAAGAATGGGCACTTTGTGCCCCATCGATCTTCCCTCCCTCCACCTTCCACATACCGGAGTCCTCCAAGAAGACTTGCACAGACGCAGGGAACAAAGGTCAGATTAGAGTGGAGTGGAGTGGAGAGCACGCCTCCCCTGGGATGGTGTCATGCCCCCCCAGGGGGGCGCGCCCCACAGATTGAAGAACACTGAGTTAGAGGAAGTGAAGACAGACAGACTGAAGAGAGAAGAAAAGAAGGAAGAAGAAGAAACAAAATATGTAGCAAAAAAGAGAGAGTTAGAGAAAAAATAGAATAGAAAGGCTGAAATTCGAAAAGCCTCACCATGCGCAGGCAAAATGGGATGGACCTGAGGAGGTAAATGCAATATTTAATAAGAATAACATGTTCTGCTATCTAACAGAAGTGGTGAAAACGTGCAATGTGATTACTGTTATCAATAAATGCAGCCTAGCTGCAAATGGTAGCAGCCTGAGGTGAGGCCTGGGTTACTGTTGCACTGGTACAGTCATTAACTTTTGAAACTTGGGCAGTGCTGAGTGCGCCATAGAATCATAAGAATTTGAAATACCGAAATACAGCATTTTTAAATACAGTCACATCACATGCCAATATAGTACCAGCATGCTGCTGAGGCTGGGTCACCGGGCCCTGCCAAACAGTACACACCTTAACAACAGTGACCTAAATAACACTAAACTGTATATTTAATTTGGATTTTTGTAGTACTGACCTTTTTGCGACTGTGCGATGCCTCGCAGGCTTGGAGGCTCAGGTTACAAGCTCAGTAAATCTGGTATGGCCGTCTCGTCTCTCTCTCTCCACGCTCCCTCCAACATTTGTTATACTGGTGTTCACAGTCTACTCGGTTCCTTCTTTCGGGCCTCTGTTGTTCATGAAACGCAAACAAGATGAGGCCGGGCCCCCTCCGAAGCGACAGGTTCGGGCTCAGGCTGCTTCCTAATGTTTTCAAAAGCGAAACCATGCAGTTCTAAACAAGTGATACAGCAAGTTATTCAGGAGAGGCACCCCTCCTATACCCCGCCCCCTCTCTGCATGACGTATCCACTACCTCTTTGTTTCCTACGGCCGCAGCCTGGCCCACTCCCTCCCACTGAAATGAATACAGATTTGTTAACTCCTTCCTGGTCAATTGTATGTGTGCCCCGAAGGCATCCTGGTGAATGGCAATTGTAATTCACCACTCGCTTTAAAATGATGTCACTGCTGCAGCTTGTGCCTGCAGGTCAAGCAATACCTCGCCCTTGCCTGGCACATGCGCAGCAGGACATGTCCACAATTCAACATGTTTATTGCCGATCAGCAAGTCGTCATTTGTTTCAAGCTGCTGGGCGTTTTTGCTCATCTTGCTTGCTTCTCTCTCAGGGTGGTAGGGCAACGCCCTCTTCATCCATTAACACCAGCCGCGACATTCAACTTTTGCTTGTGACAAATATCTTGGTATTTCTATGACAAACTGTTATGTGACAACATTTCTGAAATTTGGCTTTACAAAATTACTCTATTGGGTCGATTTAGCATTTGACAGACAGGGTACTCCGTCACAAATATGATGGAGGAACCTCTCTACCACACCAAGAGTCCTACTATTTATGATCAGGAGTACCAACAGATTTCTATTGAAGGAGTCCCAATGAACTACCCTGACTGAAAAGTTTTCCTGAGGGCCGAATAGAATAGAGGCCAGTGGAGGAACAGTATTACACCATCTGACCTATTTAGGGTGGATTGTGTGATATCCTCTATTTTCTGTCCTTCACCGACAAGTTTTACTTGGTGCTGAAGGACAGTAAAAAAAACAAATAAGGAACTTCCTCCAAAGACAAATCTCTGGGTGCGGGTCATTAGCCATTTATTTTTCAATTATATGTTTTTGAAAAACCAAAACTTTAGTAACATTTGTTAAATGGCTGTCAAAGCTGGTGACAGCTGTCCACCAAACCTTTTGTATCTTGGCAAGAACCTCCTTGTCGGTGGATCCTGTCAAGATAGAGATCACCACTTCCCTGGCAGTGTTCCCTAAATTTGTCAGATTGTAGACTGCCATGGCGGTGGACATATTGTTGTCCGCAAGCCTGGTGGACTGTACTCCGTTTACCAAATACTGAATCAGATCATAAGTCTGTACACTTGATTAAGCACATATTAATTTGCTGACCAAACTCAGCTTCCTTGTTACTGTAAATCAAAGACCCAGTGGCTTAGTTTATTAATTCAAATGATATTCAATTACAGTATAGATCATTTATTGGTTTTATAATATTTATTTTCATGTTTGCCATTCTCTGATAAACAATCCAGGCTTCCTATATGTCACATTTGCCAATCAATCAATTAATGTGTATTGAATGGGAACGTTTTTGCAAAGAGCTCTGTTATTTATGCTTACACTCATATCAGACAAAGTGTTATCCAGCTTGCTTGTGTTTAGGTGAAATAAAAAAAATCAGTAATGCATTCTATTCTGCTATTAAACCCATTTGCAGAGAGATTTCATTTGTAAAATAATTTGCATAGCCATTTACATTTAATCATTCCACAAGTCTAATCCAGAGTAAAAATGAACCATGGATGTAGGCTGTAATGAAATAAAATAACTTTTTCTTCAATTAACTTGAAGCAGTGGACTTAACAATAATCCCACAGCAAGCACACAAAGCTGTGCTTAATTTTTGAAAAAATAAGTACTAGGGCCCTCGTCAGGAGGCCACCACAGTTTGCACCACACATTGTCACTGTACTAAAACAGCTACTAACCCTCACACTGCTACAAGTGTCACAATTCAGACTGTTCAACACCACTAAAAGTATTAAGAATGGCTTGGGTTGCAGATATTACTTGTTTTTAAAGTATTTGAATAAGCAAACATCTACATTTCTGCTTATGTTTAAATTGCACAAACAGTGACACCATGTGGCAGCTGTCATAAGTGCAGGATCCGGCAATTAAGTGCTGGTGCTGACAATTTAGTTAACAGAGCCAAGCACCGGAAACCACCGGCTCAAATTCAGCACTGCTATAAAGTCAATATACACAAATACAACACCTAGTAGGTGTAGTCACCTCCTTATCAAAGATTGGTGGAGGGATTTCCCATAGAATATTTTTCCAAGTGCAAGTGAGTGAATTGGTGGCTGTCACAAACACACTGCCTCCTGCATTGAATATTATAGTTTTGCTTTCATAGAACTTGCTCTTTGTAAGGAGGTCCAACATTTGGCAAGACTGCACCAACATGATCTACAGGTTCATGCTTCTGCAGATACATGGATACACTAGGCATATAGGAAAGCCAACATTGCACCCTTAGAAACATTTTATATTCATATACCAAAATATCGCCAACTGGAATATTAAAGGGAAGAACATCATTTTTAGTGTTGTATTTTTCTGCCAAAATATTTTTGCATATAACATAGATGTATGTGATATTGTTTTTTGTTTTATTATTGTACATTTTGTGTGTTTTTTGCTAATTGTTTAATAAAGTGTTTAAAATTTTAGCACTTGGATGTTGTAATTGTTAGTGTGGGAGGTGGTATTGTTTTAAAAAAACAAATTTAGCTTGAAATGTCAAGAATTGTATATATTTAAGTTTCCCGTATATTAGTTAGACATTTTTTCATGTATTTTAAATATGTTATTGTAGAAATATAATTTTGTTTTTTTTTGTGGTGCCATGAGGGTTTATAGAAGAAAAAGGTGTTCAGTGTTTTAAAATGTGTTTTTTCCATTTGAACCAAAATATATTTGGCAATATAATTTATTTTTTTTATATTGTATTTGTATTTTATATTTTCCAGACATTTGTTTAAAATGTGTTTTAAAAGTTATTATTCTTTGAACATCGAATGTTTATGAAGATTTTTTTTACAATTTACATTTTTAGAAATTTGCAAAAAAATGTACAAATATTCCATTAATCATTTTTAATTTTTTGCTTATGGCATTTTATTCTACGTATCATACTGTGTGTATGTTCTAATTAGTTCTGATTTTGTTTTTTGAAAATGTATTTTTCAAATTTAAATACATTTGATATTTGCAAGAATTTATGTTGGTGTTTAATACATTATTTCGATAAATATTACTTTGTTTCAAATCCTTTTAGTTGCTATTTTTAAAGTTAGTTTTTAGATAATTGTTAACAATGTAATACTTTAAAGCTACATTAGGAATAAGAATATGTAGACATAAGTAAAAAAAAATGTAATAATATAAGATATATCCAAATCAAATAAAATCAAAATCAACTTTATTCGGTTTTTCATAGAAATACCATAAAAGTTCATATTATACATTTTATACACTTTGCTCATGTTAAAAAAGGGAAGAAGAAAAGTTAATTAAAATTTAAAATACAGTAGTCTCTATACAATAAAAAGAAAATATTCAATAGAAAGTCTCAATTCATAAAAATCTCATTTCATAAAAATTTGACCATTTCATGCAGTTTTCACAATATCTTCGTCAAACCTCGGTTTAAGCAAATAGATGAATTTATCTTTTTCAAAGATTTACGCGATGGCGTATACAAAATTTAAGAAAGCACGCCATCGCTTTTGCTATCTTTTCATCTTCGAGATACTAAAGCGCCAAATATGCTGGACGGCATTGGCGCAAGCCCCAGATTTTCAATATGGGCAGTAACCAGCGCTTTCGCGGTTCCATATAAAATTTGCAGAATAGAACTGTATGGATGGTCGATTGTGATGAAACATAGTCGCACGGACAGGGGGTTGATTTTGATGACCAATCATTTTGCATGGGAAAAGAGACCATTAAATGAAAGATGTTCAGTCTAAAACGTGTCATCAATGACTTTTCAAATTGGATCAATCTGTATGTCAAATAAGGTTCAATGGAGAACACAGTCTGAACTAGTAGGCCCTGTTGAACAGATGGTTTCTGTATCTCTTTTAACAGGCGTATCTGACGCAAATGGGCCAGACATACTCTTTTTAACTCCGCCTTAGAGATCTCAGTTAGCGTCAATGGTTGTACAAAGAACTTTTCGTACCCTAAATCTTTTAATAGAGCTTTAACGTATGTTAGCCATTTGATCTTTCCACAATGATCAAGTTTCAGAATATCTTGTATAATTGATCTTGTTAGATGACATTGTTCAGTTACCCATATTCGACTCCACAACATTACTGGATGGGTTTTTATAATGTCTGATATGCAGTCTATGCCCAACTCTAGATGACAGGCATATGTGGAAGAACTCTTCGGTACGCCTAATAAGTACCTTACAAAAGAGTTTTCTATTTTTTGCAATTCATCCACATTTGCAAGGCCCCATATCCCCGCCCCATACTTGGCAGTACTAACACATTTAGCATTATATATCTTTAATAGTTCCACTGGTGGTCTCTGACCCAATCTTTGTGCAAATGATTTTAGCGCTGTTGTAGCTTTTAGGAAGGCCAGTTTCCTTGCATTAATTGCCGCCTTCCACCTAAATTATTCATCTATTACAATCCCCAAATATGAATACTTTACAGTTCTGTCCAATGCCTCTCCTTTTACATACAGTTTTCTAGTCTTTATAGTGCTTTTCCCTGCGTGCATAGTAAATGCTTTTTTAACATTCAGGGTCAAGTTTAGACTCAGCATAAAGGCGCAGTATCTATCTAGTGATCGCTGCAACTCAACAGGAGTTCTTGCTAGTATAACCGCGTCGTCGGCATATAACAGAGCTGGTATCTGCCGACGACCAATTGTGGGGAGATCTTTACTTCCTTCTAACATTGCGGCCTCTAGTCCGTTTGTGTACAGGGTGAATAACAACCCTGTCAGACCCCCTTTTCCACCCTAAAACTGTCAGTGAGTTCCCCTTTAGTTCCAAATCTCACTCTTCCTGTTGTTCCGGTGTACAGTTCCCGAATGAAATCTATAATCGGGGGGTCAGCACCCATAGATAAAATGATTTTCCACAGCCTCGAATGTACTACACAGTCGAACGCTGCAGATAAATCAACATACACCATGTGCAGTGTAGAACCCTTGGCCTCCACATATTTTCCTGCCAGTAAGGACAGGTTTAATGCTTGGTCTACTGTACCTAGCCCCTCCCGGAACCCGTATTGTATTTCAGAAATGATGTTCTGACTAGTTGTCCAATCCTGAAGTCGGTCGAGAAGAATACGACCTACCATCTTCGCGAGCGAGTCCAGGAGCGAAAAAGGTCTATAACAAGATGGGCTATTTCGATCCCCTTTTTTAAATATGGGGACAAGTATGGACGTTTTCCAGGATTCTATTAAGCCCACTTTCATAGTAGCATTTAGGACGTTAGTCAGTAGCGGGGACCAGAGATCTGCTTCGTATTGATAAAGGTCCACTGGGACCCCATCAGGTCCTGGGGCTTTACCTAATTTCGAGGTTTGCAATGCTTTTTGTACCTCGTTATGTGAGAACTGCAGGGTTATCGGATAAGTAACTTGGGTGAAGGGATCTATATGATCCATTTCTCGAATATTCCCTTTGCTAAAAACTTTGGAAAAATAGCTCACCCATTCATGGTCACTAATTGCAACATCAATGGATGGTAGTTCATCTCTACCTGTTAAAAAGGGGGATCTAATTACTTGCCAAAAAGTTGTACTATCTTTTAATTCCGTACTTTTGCTCAGACGCTCCCACAAGTCAGCTTTTAACTCCTGTTTTCTAATTTTTAAAACTGAAGCGTATTCTTTTCTTAGTCTACTAACTTCTCCTCTATCCCTCTTTTCTCTGCTTAAAGCTTCCTTTAGCTTTAAGTATGCTTTTGTACAAGCCGGGCTAAACCAGCCTTTTTTCACCTGGCTTTTTTGTTTGTGTACCCTAGTGAGTTCTCTCTTCATGTATTGTGCAATAGTGTTGAAACTAATCAAAATTTCTTTAGAATTTGTCCTATGGTCAAGACAGTTAGTTATGTGTGCCTGACTTTGCCTAACTATTTTCTCAGTTACAGCTACCTTATCAATGTTTCCCCATTTTAGTGTATAGCCGTTCAGGGATCCTACTTCAAGCTCTTGTTGTTCTAAGATATTCATAATGGCGTGTTTTTTTTGTGTGATTTTGATTCACATAAGGCGATAGTGTTTGGGAAATGGTCGCTTAGTGGGTTATAAATTACCTCAAATAATTCAATTTTCGATCCTTTACAAGATGAAATTAATACGTAATCTATCAAGCTCATTAAGCCCCTGCCATTAAATGTTGGCATAAAGGCTACTGGGGAGGTCTTTAACTCATTAATCTCCACCCCATACAATTGTACATGACTTCTTGATATGATGTGTTCGCAGGTCTTGAAGGGCTATGGAGATCTCTGAGAAAAGGTTAATCAGGTCAACTGTATTTAGATTATTATAAAAATTTACTATTGCATATATCTCTTGTTTGGCGCACTGTAGAACTATTAGCTGATAGTTTTGTTCTAGTTTTAAAGGAAGGATGTCCTCGCTATGTAGAGTGTTTGATATATACGTGGTTAAACCGCCACTACATCTTCCAAAAGAAGATTTTTTTGCTGCAGAAAAAAAAGTCTTATAACCCAGCATCTGTATTGGGTTTATAGCCCAGGTTTCCTGGAGGCAAAGGATGTTACTCGAATTAACCTGCATCAGGAAGTTAGGGTTTATCTGTTTAGAAGACAAGCCAGCAATGTTCCAAAACGTAAAATGTATTTGGGTGCTAGTTAAGTTAGAAGGAATTACTATGTCTATTAGGTTATCCGTTGTCCCAAGATTAGGAGGGATTGGTGATGAGATTACCAAGTCATCCGACCAATGTTGTAGGGAAACTATAGACGTATGTGTACCAGAAGTAGGTGTAATATCTTTTTCCGGTATCTCAAAGATTTGGTTTGTTAATGGTTCTCCCATTTTTAATTTATGTACATTTATCCCATTGGGCCTGGCATTATGCAGTCAATCGTTAAAGTCCAGACCAGACAGGGCATCAAATCTGTTATGAGTTGGAATACTATAAAGATTAGCTGATGCCGCAGCCACTTGGCGCCATTGAATATCTCTGTGCTCATAGTGTGGAATAGAGGACAGGTAAGGATGGGTTGGTGGATGTGAATGGATTTGGCTTTGATGCCATTGTACTGGGCCGTTCGGATAAATAAATTTAGAATTCTGGTGAGAAAAGGGAGTGTTAATCTCAGAAGCCAGATATTGATCGTGAAAAGGAGTGGTCGGATTGGTTACCATAGTTGGATGAGTTGTAATCAAATGTCTATAAAAATAGCCCAGTGGGAGAAGAGTGGTGTTAAATTCCCACGTGGAGGGCGGAGGGGCCTTGGCCAGTGTCTTTTCGGCCCATTGGGGGTTCTTGAAATTGATGGTTATACAGTCCCCCTCAAATTTTTTCTGCAGCGGACCTATCCAGCCTACTCTCTGAGTGTGGATAATCTCTCCTGAACATTCCATTGGGAAATTACAATTGGCAGTTAGCCAGTGTAAGGTCTTGTTTCTTAATGAGGAGGAGGTTTCATCTTGATCAAATCTAAGTTTCGGAACATTTACCAGAACCAGCACATAAGCCCCGCACTCAGGGGGCAGGGTAATACGTGAAGGAATCTGCCTTGAATTATAAGGCTGTTCATGGGAGACCGAGGACCTTGGAAAAGCTGACATTGTCTCATTGGGTTGTTTAGTTGTCTTTCTTCCACTTTGAGATGTTATATGAGTATTCCCTGCCTGCGTGTTTATAACATGAATATTTGTGTCGACACTAGGAGTCGAATTAGTAGTTGGTACAGATTTATTAATAATGATTTCCTTACTTGTAGAGATAGTGGGTTTTGGTTTTGCCACGATGTCTGGGACTGTGATGGCTTTTGAGTGAGAGGGTGTAGATTTACTAGTAGCTATCTTCACTCCTGCAGTAGTTTTTGGAGCTACAGTAAGAGCTTTTTTGTTATAGATTGTTAGTTCTTCTAGTCTTTTTCTATGCGGGCAAGACGTGATTCGATTGGCGACATAAAAATGCTTAAAAGGTCGCCAGGTCTTTCAACGAATTGGTCATTAGCCATAGTTGTATCAGACTTGTCCTTATGCACATGGGAGGTCTCTTGATTGTGTTCGCTTATTGTCTCTATGGGGTGATTTATTCCATTAGCATGTAGATGCTTAGTGGTGCCTTTTTTATGCTTTCCTTTTGGTGCATTGCTTTTTGGTACATTACTTTTTTTAGCGGCAGAGGGAACAGGTTGAATCAACTGTCTGGTTTACTTTCGAATGGCGCCCCCCTGCCTAACTCTTGTATCTATGTCATTATTGTCCTCCATTAACTCTGGTGTGGACTCTATGTTAAGGTCCGGTGTCCTTTCTAATTCGCTGCTCAGATCGGAATCAATTAAAGGATCAGATGCCGATAGGTTGACCTCACTAGGTAAAGTATGGAGGTCAACTCGAGTTTCGCGAGTGCAACTTGTATGTACATTTTTTGTGGTGACTGGGGTTTTTGCTAGTTGGATGCTCCCTAAAGAGGAGCGTTTAGCAATTTCGAGGCCGCGTGATACCCTTCGTTCAAGGAGTGAAATACTAAGATCGATTGCATCATTTGTCCTTGTAATGAAGCTATCTATTGGCCCGATCATAGATGTCCCTCCCGCAGCTGTCTTACTTCTACTACCTCTGGTAGACATGTTAAGATAAATATTGTTGAATCAGACAAATGTTACACTAGCGCAGTAACCATGCATCAATCTTTTACAGTTCTAATAATAGTCCATTATACAGATAGTTAATTATAATAGTGGTGATGTCTTGGACCGTACTTAGTGTAGTCCACAGGATGTTAGAGGGGTGCACCCAACCCAACCTCTTAGTCCTCTGAGGACCTCAGAGGGCCCGCCCTTTGCCCGGGCTTCGCCCGGCGTCCCGCTCGCGTCCCGCGAGACGGGGTGACGTTTGCTTTAAGCGCCTCCTGGCACGCAAATCGGTCTCAGAATGCCGCTAGGGTTGATGGGGGTTGAAGTCCTCTGCCCCGCCCACTCTCTGCTCGGCGGCCAAGTTCCACGATGGTGTCAGGAGCGAGGCGGCGGGAGGCGGGCAGGCAGAACCCCGTGGCACAGTCTCCCCAAACAGCGAGAAAACACAGGTAGGACTTGTGGCAGCAATCCAGCAATTTGGCAAAAGAGCCCCCACTCGACCGGGGTGACGTTTGTTTTAAGCACCTCCTGGAGCGCAAATCGGTCTCAGAATGCCGCTAGGGTTGATGGGGGTTGTAGTCCTCTGCCCCGCCCACTCTCCGCTCGGCGGCCAAGTTCCACGATGGTGTCAGGAGCGAGGCGGCGGGAGGCGGGCAGGCAGAACCCCATGTCACAGTCTCCCCAAACAGCGAGAAAACAGAGGTAGGACTTGTGGCAGCAATCCAGCAATTTGGCAAAAAAGCCCCCACTCGACCGGGGTGACATTTGTTTTAAGCGCCTCCTGGCGCGCAAATCGGTCTCAGAATGCCGCTAGGGTTGATGGGGGTTGTAGTCCTCTGCCCCGTCCACTCTCCGCTCGGCGGCCAAGTTCCACGATGGTGTCAGGAGCGAGGCGGCGGGAGGCGGGCAGGCAGAACCCCATGTCACAGTCTCCCCAAACAGCGAGAAAACAGAGGTAGGACTTGTGGCAGCAATACAGCAATTTGGCAAAAGAGCCCCCACTCGACCGGGGTGATGTTTGTTTTAAGTGCCTCCTGGCGCGCAAATCCGTCTCAGAATGCCGCTAGGGTTGATGGGGGTTGTAGTCCTCTGCCCCGCCCACTCTCCGCTCGGCAGCCAAGTTCCACAATGGTGTCAGGAGCGAGGCAGCGGGAGGCAGGCAGGCAGAACCCCGTGGCACAGTCTCCCCAAACAGCGAGAAAACACAGGTAGGACTTGTGGCAGCAATCCAGCAATTTGGCAAAAGAGCCTCAAATAAATAGTATTATATATTTTTTAAATCATATTTTTATAATATTTTTTTATTTATGTTGAAAAATAGGCAAAGAAATATTTAATATTGTCTTTTTAATTACTTTAAACTTTTTAAAAATATATTTTTTAGTGGGAATAGTGAATGCCCCACCCATTAAAGTCGAACAATCCAACAATTTCCGCAATGTAACTTAGATTCGAGTGAGAATAGTAAATCTATTCCCCTGAACATCTAGCATCTTCCCCAATATAGCTTAGATTGCACTGAGAATAGTAAATCTAACTTCTTAAATGTCGTACGCTTTACTGAATGCAGCTTAGGTTGAAGTGGCCATAGTAAATTTAACTCCTTTAATCTCTAATGTTTTCTACAACGTACCGTAGATTTGAGGGGAAATAGTATGTAAACTATTCTTGTCATGTAAAGCTTTTCCCCATGTAGGTTAGGGTGCAGTGTCATTGGTATGCTATATAATTTTGGGACAAGGCATTATGTTCTGCTGGGAGGGCAGGGAGGCCCTAAATACCAAATCCTTCTGGGAGTAGCCCCGAAGACAGTTCTATGCAAAGGGAATATTCATGTTCCCTCTATCAGCTGCCCAAGGTACTGGCTACTAAAATGTCTAACTTTTCCATTGCAACTTAAAATGATTATTTTCTAATGCTTTAAACAAGCCCTGTCAGCACTAAAGCCCCAGAGGAAGGACCCAGGAAAGCACCCAAGGGTGATCCTAAGATGCCCAAGCTCAACCTTCTGAAGAAGGAAATCCTACACCTCATTAGAAGTAATATCTCCCAGGGCAGCCTGATGACACTAATAGCAGCTAAAATGAGTAGGCACAAAGGGAGGGTGACAGACACAGCTCAACATCATCATTGAACAAGTCTGAAGTATACACAAGGTCACAATGAATTGGAGAAAGAGTGAGAGTCTCATATTAAGCACAAAAGGGTTTCCAAAACTGCATAGAAGTCCTGATGGTGAAGATCGCGGCAACCACCACATATAACTCCAAAACCGAAGACTATCTCTTTAACATCCGAGTCATAACCTTTAGGGACATTTAGGGACAGCACTGACCACTAAAGCTGGGGCAGGCATTGACAAAGCAACCGTTTCAGTATACCAAAAGAACAAATATGGGGAATCAAATACTGTGAGGCCAAATAAAAGTCACACAAATAATCAATGACCCAGTCCCCTGATTTTGTTGAGCATTCTGCGTATGAGAGGAGAACAAAATATAGGCAACCAACATCTAATGCGCAACAGGAATGAGACAGAGGTATATATACCATGTACCCATCACTTTTCCCCTTGTGTAAAACACTGACAGCAGACTTTGTTGGAGGGATTCTAATATGTATATCCATGGAACCCCAGCTGTCCTAACATCTGCTTGAACACTTCTGAAAGGTGAAAGAGATCATCAAAAATGGCTCCATGGTTCAGAACATTAGCCTGAACCTTGTCTGATAAAGAATAAGAATCTAATAATAAGTGTAAATGTATCCCTGCCCATGAGCTGTTTGATCAACAGTGGGAAAACTGATACCAACCTGTCAGTCGATATATACCTTTGGAACACGATTATCTATCTGATTTTGAAGGAACCTCACAAGGCCTCTATGGAAATGAAACGCATTATCATGACTTAACTGTGCTCCAATTTGAAAAAATCCATGGTCATATTTACCAGAATAGTGTTGCAGGGCAAGTGACCTTGCTGCACTGTCCCGAGTCACAGGGAAAGGGCAGGAATGCACAGAATGTATCCAATAAGGTGCACTCTTGTCCTTTCCCCCTGCACTGGTGCTTTTTCAACAGCCTAGCACCAATGCAGGCACACTTGCACCATGGTGCTAAACTGGCTTTCACTCTTCTGGCCCAACGGGAAAATGCCCGGTGCCCACTACATCCAGTCCGGCCCTGTGTACAATGCATGATCCCTCTTCACCTCAACCATCACCCTATGGATGTTTCTCCTCCAACCACAAGTAAAGAAGGACCCTTCAAGGATCCAGGAATGGGCTATGGAATTCATAAATTCCTGTGTCCAAAGGAAGCAAGGAGCTTTGACATCTTAGTTTGCTCTTAGCGTGCAGCAGAGAAGATCTGTGAGATAATTTACTGCAAGAATGTGGCAGTCTGGCAAGTGATGGCTGGAGCACCTAGACTCCTCGATTGAAAAGAGACCAAGGAGTGGGGCTTCCAGGACAATGTTGACAGCTCAGTATTTAAGATACTAACTTTCACTCAGAACATGAATAGAAGCACACCATGTTCCCTTTATGTTTTTGCTTTCTGATTTAGTTCATTAACCCTAGTTTCATCCCTCGCCTTTTTTTCTTTCTCCCCTTTTACAATTCAATTGATTTCTGGCTACTACCTGCTCTAAAGATTTTGATTACGGATTGTGTTATTGCTTTGCTGTTTCACTCTACCTTAAATCTAGGTTGCCAGTGCCCTGGACTGGTATTATCTCTTACACCAGCTTCCTCATGCACTGTGGTATAGGTTTCTAGGAACCTTCCATTTTGAAGCCCTTAAACACATGAAATTATTAACCTTACCTAACGTATATGCATTCTAGTAATTCACAGTGCTAAACATATCTGTGCTTCATTTACATTTTAGTGTGAGCCTAAATTGCTTGAGAATGTCACTCTGTGAATACTCCATTCCAAAAGTCCTGAAATAAGAGAGTTTTGTGCATGATGAGACTGCACATTCCTGGCTCTCTTCTCTCAAATGCCTCACAGGATTGTTTTTGTGCACGAAGGTGTCCCTTCCTGCTCGAAAACAATCCTTCTTACAATGCAGGCACCCTGGTATCATGGTGCAACGGGGCCTGCGTTGAAGCTGGGCAGCACATTGTGTGCCAGCGCTAGGAATAGACAGGAATTCACTGACAATGTTAGATACAAAACATTCCTGCCCTTTTCCTATCACGCAGCATAGCAAGGCGGCTTGCTGTGTGATTTTTTAATACAATTTCCCTTGCATCAGCAGCACACAAGGATCTCCTGCTCTAACTGTAAGTGTTCAAATACATTTTAACTTGGGGTGGGCATAATTTGTATATTTCAGTGTAGTGTAATCACACAGAATTAACTAATAATTCGGCGAGATTGGACATATTTGATACATTTGTGCTAGAAAATAGCACTAAATGCAACATAACATTAACAGCAGTACAGGCAGTCATTCACTAAATGTGCTCTTCCAGTAGGATTTTATCCCACATTACTCTTAATTATACAAGCAGGTGTAATCGGGTTGTTATCAGTAATTCTGCATCAAAGAGTAATGCATAATTACCAAGATTGCTCTGATTACTCTGCCACCATTAAAATTATTCACAGGCCTGAATGTTACCTATAGCCTTCTTTTTAGTCAGTTAAAGTCAGAAGTGACATCGAAAATGAGCCATTGGCTTCCAGATTCTATCCGAGATTGAGGGAAGTTCTTAAAAATGCCCATTGTTGGGTAGTTAATAGCTTAAGCCTACCAATGAATTTATCAGTTTGGTGCTACTAATCAGTCACTAGCAAAAGTAAAGACATTCTGAAAATTGAATGACCCCCCACCAACATATTCCTAGTGGTTCTGTGGAATCAGCTCCAATAACATCCTTTGAGGAATCCATGTAAACTAGGAATGCTTTTAAGTTTCCAAGAAGGAAGAATGGCTTGTAAACTTACTGCAGCAAAGCAGGACATTTAAAGGAAGGGCAAGGAGGGAATGGGAATGCCTGGTTTTCATTGGAAGACCAATACCGGAAAGTCCCTTTAGCTACTCTATCTGGACCTTCATAGTGTCTAGCATTGCTCATTTTTGGGACGTTGGCTGTCGATGGTACCCCTTTAATTTCCTCTTTAGCTTCACTGGCGGCATGTGAAGAATCATGATTTTGTAAAGGCAGTGGATTTGGGACATTTCAAATCTATGTTTTTTTTATTTGATCAATTTAACTAAATTGTTCTAGCAACATCACATAGTTACTCCAATACAACCCTTGTGTTGATTGCTTATTTTCAAATTTACAGTTTCAGCCAAAGAATTCTTTCCCGAAAACCTTGTCTTCATAAATTCATCCTTGGGTTGCATGTTCAAGCTTAGGTTACACTAAAAGTGCTAGTTACATTTCAAATGTGTAGTCTAAATTTCAGGATGTGCTCAGCAATAAAAGGAAACAGACTCTTTACTCCCTGTTGGACTTGGCCCTCACTTCAGGGTCACCCCAAAACTGTTTTGCCTTCACCCATCCCATTTTGCTTATTGGATTTTGTTGGCCTAATGACAATGTGCACTTTATCACTGCTAACCAGTGCTAAAGTGCTTGTGCATACTCCCTAAAACATGCTGAGATTGACTTACACCTGACTGGCATATTTAATGTATTTATAAACCCCTCGTAAAGTGGCATGTCATTGACACAGGGCTTGTACGTTAAATGCTATTAGTGGGCCTACAGAATCTATTGTGCCACCCACTTAAATTGCCCTTAAAAACATGTCCCAGGCCAGCCATTACAGCCTCAATGCAGCGTTAAACTGACAATTCAAATTAGCAAAATAAACCACTTGCCAGGTCAAAACTCAATTTTTAGTCCATGTAATATACCCCCAAGGTAGGTCCTAAACATCCAACAGGGCAGGATGCATTGTATTTAAAAAGTTTCCCATGTGCTTTTAAGTTTTACATGTCCTGGTAGTTAAAAAACACAAACATTTGTTTTTTACTACATTGAGACTTACTCTCCCATAAGTTACCATTTGGTTATCTTATAACATTTAAAAAGTGGTAACCTTTGTTTGGGAAAAGGTAGATATGTTATGTTTTTTGTGTAAGCAACTGTAATTTAAAATATTATTTAATGGTAAAGTTGATTTTAAATTCACAATTCTGAAATTACCACTCTTAGAACATTGGCATTTTCTTGTCCTAACTATTTGGAGCTTGCAGCCTGTTTCCTGGATCACATGACTTTGTTTAGTTGGCCTTTGTGTATTCCTCTTAGATAGCCACACTGTAGACGATCTAGGTATTGGCTGGACGGGCCAACTAAAGCAGAAAGGGAGGGAGATATGTACATCTCCACTTGCACTACAAGGACCATATCTCTGCTCATACTCACAAAAAACCTCACACTAGCATAGTGTTCCCCCAGAAAGACTGGGATCAGGGCAGAGAGGCTAGAAATTCTCATCCCCACTGTGTGGAGGAAACTCAAGAATTTTATTCTTCTTCAAAGTTGCCACTGGGTTTACCATATAGGACCATTCGGACTCACTCTAATTTTCAGTTCACTTCTGGACCTGTGGAGGGACTTTCAGAGGACTACACTGCTACACAATGAGAACTGCCCAGCGGCATGAAGGCTGCACTGTGCCCCCAGAGAACTTCCCTGCTACCTAAGATCTGCTTTACAGCTTGAACCCAAGACTTCCAGAGTGACTCTGGACAAGTTGGCTGATCTAATGATCAGAGCCTCAGTGATGGAAAAGGCTTCACCATCTTGAGTCCACACCTGGACCCAGCCTGAGTGAGTACTAAACCTCCAAGCGGTGCCCCTTCAGTCCTGGACCCTTGGAAGTGGTGCTAAACGTGCCAGATAATCCAAATCTAAAGCTTGGGACTTAGAACATTTTCTCCCAAAAATGGCTCCAAGAACCGACACAAGACCAGGACCTACCCACTCACCAATCCACCCAAGATGCATCCCCAGTAGATCTGGCTTTGTGGCAGTCCAGCTACGTTCTTCTCTGTAGCAGCAAATCCTATTTAGTGACTCCTCGCATCAGGGGCATCTGGCCTTATGGAGCCCTTGTTGGCTACAGCCACCAGATTTTTCCCACTAAAGATTTTAAGCTTTCACAAAAGAGACTAAGACTGAATGTAGAAATCCTCACTGCTACTTCATCCAGAACCTCCCAGATGATGATGCCTCCTCAATGTACACTATAGTATCAACAATGGTTCTGTCGGGCATGCCAACTGATTACTTCAAAGTAAATATCCATTTTCTCAAGGTTACTTCAATTATTTTGTACAATCCAGAAAAAACAGTGTAATACCGTATTTTTAATCACTGAATTATTTAAATTCTTAGATATCTCCTTTTTACTTTTGATATATCTTAGTTATTCTAAACAATTTCAACATCACTTCATAATAAACGCGCATATATTAAAAACAGTGCATGCAATGTGACAAGTGGTGCATCTGTGACAAAGTGAATTAAATACAACAAGTGAGTGACGGGAAGGGGAGGGAGTGGGTTTGTGGTGTTTTGTAATAAACACTATTACAGGCCAGCTTCAAAATTAATTACAATACAATCAGTTGCTAATGCCAAACGAAAGTGGCATACTGAGTGCTGTGGACTGGTCCGCTGATGGTTAGATCGTCGACGTTTCGACCCTTGGACGCCTTATTTCTGGGGTCTGGGGCGGGTCTTTTCAGGACTTAGGAGGGTGGGGTAGTGTAATT
This sequence comes from Lissotriton vulgaris, assembly GCF_964263255.1. Classification (NCBI taxonomy): domain Eukaryota; kingdom Metazoa; phylum Chordata; class Amphibia; order Caudata; family Salamandridae; genus Lissotriton; species Lissotriton vulgaris. The sequence goes on from NC_141696.1 coordinate 898,585,879, forward strand.
GTGCCTATTGATCAAGGGATTATATCATTAGGGCGGGATTTGTACAAGATGGTTAAAACCATTTAAAAAACGAGTGGACACCGCAACTGGCCATGCACTCACCTATGGGCCATTCTGTTAATTCAGCACCATATGGATGTGTGGAATGATGACCCCTCAAGTCGAGTGGAATGATGACCCTTCAAATCAAGCCATCCGGCTTCTATTAAATTAAATTGAGGAAGCATAAGTCCAGTTGTGTTTTGGCCTGAAAGTTTTAAATTTAACAATGGTTGGGTTCAATTAGTAATCGTGAATGACTCACCAAAAACGGTTAGGAATCTGGTTAATTATAATTCCGTTGATCCGATATTGGAACCAAGATTGCCCCCGAACGTATCTGGGGCACTTCTTATCACAACAACAGCCGCCTCTGAATAAGCGATCTGGAATGAGAAGGCAAGAGAACTGTCAGTTCGCCCTCCGTATTGGAAAAAGAGAGATTGCGCGCTGTTGAGGATGAATCCTTCCAACGCGCTAGGCTTCAAAATCACTGCATGGGGAGCCATTTGAAGTCTCACCTCAAGTCGCATTAATTGCTTTGGAGCGCATACAGGTCAACGATCCTTCTGCCGCACAGGACGCCAAATCACTGATGTGATTGCCCGTAGCAGCTCGTATTTCTTGTCTCGAGGACGCAGCCACGCATGACCCTCGTTGCCAGGCAACCAAAGGGCTCCGTGTGCGTAACCAGCGTCCTCGTCATTAAGGCAGCCTCGCTTCCCTGGTTGCTAGGAGACAGCCGAGGCGCTTTCAACAAAAATTACGGCGCAATCCTACGCTGTCAGGGATCGTGCAGAACGGTCTACTACCGTTTGTGAAAATAAAAATGTAGTATGATTGAATCTGTCTTACAGAATTTGGCATTATTCAAGGATTCATTATACAGGAATAACGTACAACTCTACAAATTTTGGATAAAGACAGCCTGAGTATCTGTCTCGCGTCACATTGTCATTTTAAATGAAAACCACCCTTGGATACATCTATGGAAGGTCCATATTTGCATAACATTCTGTGACATCGTAGCGTCCATGATATTAGTACGATTCAAACACATCAGCAATGTAATTACAGTTAAGCATATACAGTAATTATGGGATTTCCTAGAGTACAAAACCAGAAATTCAAGATTTACATAAGGTGTATATTGCTTGGAGGTCCCTTCTAATGGGGTAAGTTGAAAAGATAACATAGACTGAAGGTCATAATTACCCCATATATAAGAGATATTATACAGACATTGAGACCGCTGGGCGGACTGATGGTTACAATTGCCCCATTTGTCTGGCAGTCTCCTCCCTTTCATTTAATCCCTCCTGTACTGCATTTAAAGAGTGTATCCACCTGCACTCCTTGTAGTTCAATGATCTAGAAATGGAACCTCCTCTGACGCTGGGTATTACTTTTTCCACTACCCACCACCTAACATCTTCTGCTGTATGATTGTGGGTCTTGAAGTGTTCAACCAGTGGTGCCCCCATAGTATTACACCTTATTCTGCTCATATGCTGTAACACTCAGGTCTTGACCTTCTGCTTCGTTTGACCTACATAGATCAGAGAACAAGGGCAAGTGATGGCATAAATAGCATGTGTGCTATTACAATTCTTGAATTGTTTCAGTATATAAAATTTTGCATTGTGGGTAAAACTCAAGCCCTCTTGACAAAAGTCACAAGCCTTACAGCCCCCACATTTATGGTGACCAGTCAGAGGTGGAAGGTTCAGCAGATTTCTCAAATCAGGTTGCTTCGAAGGTTCTAGGAAGGCTTTTACCACTGAGTCTATTATGTTCTTGCCCCTCTTAAACACAAACAAAGGTTCCTGTGTCATCTGCAGTTCGCTCCAGACCAGGCTCCAATACTTTTTTACAATCTTTTTAATGTCATTGCTCTTTGTGTTGTACGTCGTCACACACACAATGCCACTCTGTTCTTTGGACTTTTCCTTAGTCTCCAATAGCTCGTCTCTTGGTTGGTACCACGCGCGCTTCTTGGCCCATTTCAATAGACCCGAAGGGCAACCTCGATTCTTCAATCTTGTGGTTAGATCCTCAACTTCTCGAAAAAAGTCTTTCCTCTTGGTACAATTCCTCCTTAACCTGAAGTACTGCCCATAGGGCAAGTTATCCCTCAAGTTCCTTGAGTGATGGGAACCGTACATGAGTAATGTGTTCTCTCCATGGGCTTTCGATACAGATCACTATACAATAGCCCATCCTCCGCCTTGAAGGTCAAGTCCAGGAAGTCGATCGATTCCCTGCTTTGGGCCATCGTGAACTGGATATCTTGGTTTCTGTTATTCAACTAGGTCCAGAACTCTTTCAGCTCATTTTCATCCCCTGACCAAACCATTAGAACATCGTCGATGTAGCGCTTCCATACATCAATTTTGTCCAAAAACGGATTCGCCAGGTCATATAAATGTTCCTCCTCGTATTTGTCCATAAATATATTTGCCAGGCTCGGGGCATATGTTGTGCCCATGGCCACCCCTTTGCACTGGTAGTAAAATTGCCTTCTGAACACAAAATAGTTCCTCTTCATCGCAATCTCCAGTAGATTAAGCAAAAAATCAGTCGGAATCCAGTGTGGTCTATCCCTTTTATCCAACGTAGTTCCGACTACTTCAATTGCCCTGTCCTGAGGGATTGACGTGTAAAGAGAGGATACATCGAGTGTCACTAATATTTGTTTTCTACCATCAAATGGTTGGCCCTCAAGTAATTGGATGATGTGCATACTGTCACCTACGTATGATTTAGTAGTTGGTACCCACGGCTGCAAGAAATGATCAATAAATTGATTCAGTGGTTCGAGGATTGACCCACACCTAGAAACTATGGGCCTGCCAGGTGGGTTCTCTAGTCTTTTGTGCACCTTCGGCAATGTATATATTGTCGGTATCCTGGGTTCTTGCTGGTTGAGAAAATCGTGCTCGTGTTGACTTAGAAAGCCTTCTTCCATTGCAGCTCGTGTGCTTTCTTCTATGAGAGTTTTGATCTCCGTTGTAGGATCTCTTGGGATCTTTAGGTAGCTCTCCACTACCTGTAGCTGTTGTTCTATCTCACTTATGTAGTCAGTTGTATTTTGTACCACTATAGCTCCTCTCTTATCCGCCGCCTTTATTACTATGGCATCATTGCTGGCAAGGTCATGGAGTGCCATTTTTTCGTCTTTACTTGTGTTGTATTTAACGTATCGCCTTTCACCCAGCAAATGCATAGTATCTTCCAGGACTATTTTTTCAAAGGCCAATATTCTGTCACTCATCATGAGCGAGGCTGGTGCGAATGTGGAGGATGGTCTAAAGGGAGTTGCTGCCATCGTTGAGGTATAGATGTTTTTAGCAAAGAAATACTTCAATCTGATCTTCCGGAAAACATTTTGGAGTTCCAATCTAACCTGGAAGGAGTCTAGTATGGCTGTTGGTACATACGATAGGCCTCTAGAAAAGATGTTCAGTTCTGCTCTAGTCATGTTGTAGTCCGATAAGTTAATCACGGAGTCCTGTTGTGATGCAGTTGTCAGCACTAGAGTTTCATTGTATGGTGTGATCGGTGGAGCCCCGAGTGTGCTGTAATTGTCAACTGTATGCCTGACCGCTACTTCCATACTTGATGATTGATCGTTTGTCGAGAGGTTGGGGAGGATTGTCTGTGCTGTTGACAGCGGTATCTCAGTGGCCAGTTCTATTGTGGGATCAATTACCATCTGTAGGTTTGCCTCCTCGTTGATATCTCTCCATATACCTCCGGTTGATAGAACCTCACTCTGGGGGTTCCATGTCCAGCTCTCCCCCTGCCTCCCCATCGCCTCGGTCGTTCCCAGTTCTGTTGGCGGCCAACACCCCTGTTTCCCCTAAAAAATGCTGGGGACCCTGGTAGTCTGAGCTGCTAGTGGAGGGTCTGTCGGCTTCTGAATCTGAGCTGCTTCCCATAGAAGAGTCCGAGAAAGTGTTAAACCTTTGAGGACCCTGTCTCCCTTTGTTAGTATAGAAGCCCTGGCTATCCTGCTGATAGTATTTGTCAGCAAGATAAGGGTATGTCAGTTTCTTGTCGTAATTCCTCAAGTCTTTACTGAGTTTGTCTAGCTTTCTTCCCAGTGTAATTGTGTTAAATTCTGACAATGTTTTTTTCTGCCCGCTCCAATGCTTCTTTAGCATTCGTGAGTGCAGAATACCCCAATATCTCACTTTTGAGTTCTGCAATTTCTTGGGTCAATTTCTTCACGTAGTCAATGGCGGTCTCCACTCCAAGCACCATCCAGTGCCTGGAGCAGTTATTTGCCACGTAACTAATGTCCTCCCTGAATTTAGGTACGTCTATAAATATCGCTGGCTCCTTGCGAACTTTCAGACCCTTGGGTATTATATTTGCTTCCAAATACTTGGTCAAGACATGCCCATGGAGACGCGATCTAATTAATTTTTTCTCAAGTCTCTGTGGTTTAGCTAGCTTCGTACTAAGACCAGCATCTGATGGAGTTCTATCGTTCCCCAGTAGGAAGTTGGAGGCACCCTGATCTTGGAGTAGCTTGGCAATATAGTCCTCAGTGTAAGACAAGGTTTCCCTGTCTGACATGTTCAAAGTACATACAAAAATTATATTAAACAAAGCAAACAATACACTATTTCCCTCTACAGATTTTTAAGTAGAATTTAGAGAATGCAAACAACAATTAATGAGAGTAAAATAACCCTCGCAGGTATGTACCTGCACCTTATATTTAAGATCCCTATGGGGTAACCCAGTATCCCTCAGAACCTGGGCAAGACAGTTTAGTATCAACAATGGTTCTGTCGGGCATGCCAACTGATTACTTCAAAGTAAATATCCATTTTCTCAAGGTTACTTCAATTATTTTGTACAATCCAGAAAAAACAAACAAATCCCGTAAGAGAAAAAACAGTGTAATACAGTATTTTTCATCACTGAATTATTTTCATTCTTAGATATCTCCTTTTTACTTTTGATATATCTTAGTTATTCTAAACAATTTCAACATCACTTCATAATAAACGGCGCATATGAAAAACAGTGCATGCAATCTATACTCCAACGATGGCAACAACTCCCTTTAGACCATCCTCCACATTCACACCAGCCTCGTTCATGATGAGCGACAGAATATTGGCCTTTGAAAAAATAGTCCTGATAGATACTATTCATTTGCTGGGTGAAAGGCGATACGTTAAATACAACACAAGTAAAGACGAAAAAATGGCACTCCATGACCTTGCCAGCAATGATGCCATAGTAATAAAGGCAGCGGAAAAGGGAGGAGCTGTAGTGGTACAAAATACAACTGACTACATAAGTGAGATAGAACAACAGCTACAGGTAGTGGAGAGCTACCTAAAGATCCCAAGAGATCCTACAACGGAGATCAAAACTCTCATAGAAGAAAGCACACGAGCTGCAATGGAAGAAGGCTTTCTAAGTCAACACAAGCACGATTTTCTCAACCAGCAAGAACCCAGGATACCGACAATATATACATTGCCGAAGGTGCACAAAAGACTAGAGAACCCACCTGGCAGGCCCATAGTTTCTAGGTGTGGGTCAATCCTCGAACCACTGAATCAATTTATTGATCATTTCTTGCAGCCGTGGGTACCAACTACTAAATCATACGTACGTGACAGTATGCACATCATCCAATCCCTCAGGACAGGGCGATTGAAGTAGTCGGAACTACGTTGGATAAAAGGGATAGACCACACTGGATTCCGACGGATTTTTTGCTTAATCTACTGGAGATTGCGATGAAGAGGAACTATTTTGTGTTCAGAAGGCAATTTTACTACCAGTGCAAAGGGGTGGCCATGGGCGCAACATATGCCCAGAGCTTGGCAAATATATTTATGGACAAATACGAGGAGGAACATTTATATGACCTGGCAAATCCGTTTTTGGACAAAATTGATGTATGGAAGCGCTACATCGACGATGTTCTAATGGTTTGGTCAGGGGATGAGAATGAGCTGAAAGAGTTCTGGACCTGGTTGAATAACAGAAACAAAGATATCCAGTTCACGATGGCCCAAAGCAGGGAATCGATCAACTTCCTGGACTTGACCTTCAAGGCGGAGGATGGGCTATTGTATAGTGTTCTGTATCGAAAGCCCATGGAGAGGAACACGTTACTCATGTACGGTTCCCATCACTCAAGGAACTTGAGGGATAACTTGCCCTATGGGCAGTACCTCAGGTTAAGGAGGAATTGTACCAAGAGGAAAGACTTTTTTCGGGAAGCTGAGGATCTAACCACAAGATTGAAGAATCGAGGTTACCCTTTGGGTCTATTGAAACGGGCCAAGAAGCGCGCGTGGTACCAACCAAGAGACAAGCTATTGGAGACTAAGGAAAAGTCAAAAGAACAGAGTGGCATTGTGTGTGTGACGACGTACAACACAAAGAGCAATGACATTAAAAAGATTGTAAAAAAGTATTGGAGCCTGGTCTCGAGCGAACTGCAGATGGCACAGGAACCTTTGTTTGTGTTTAAGAGGGGCAAGAACATAAAAGACTCAGTGGTAAAAGCCTTCCTAGAACCTTCGAAGCAACCTGATTTGAGAAATCTGACGAACCTTCCGCCTCTGACTGGTCACCATAAATGTGGTGGCTGTAAGGCTTGTGACTTTTGTCAAGAGGGCTTGAGTTTTACCCACAATGCAAGAACTTATATACTGAAACAATTCATGAATTGTAATAGCACACATGCTATTAATGCCATCACTTGCCCTTGTTCTCTGATCTATGTAGGTCAAACGAAGCAGAAGGTCAAGACCCGAGTGTTACAGCATATGAGCAGAATAAGGTGTAATACTATGGGGCACCACTGGTTGAACACTTCAAGACCCACAATCATACAGCAGAAGATGTTAGGTGGTGGGTAGTGGAAAAAGTAATACCCAGCGTCAGAGGAGGTTCCATTTCTAGATCATTGAACTACAAGGAGTGCAGGTGGATACACTCTTTAAATGCAGTACAGGGGGGATTAAATGAAAGGGAGGAGACTGCCAGACAAATGGGGCAATTGTAACCATCAGTTTGCCCAGCGGTCTCAATGTCTGTATAATATCTCTTATATATGGGGTAATTATGACCATCAGTCTATGCTATCTTTTCAACTTACCACATTAGAAGGGACCTCCAAGCAATACACACCTTATGTACATCTTGAATTTCTGGTTTTGTACTCTAGAAAATCCCATAAGTACTGTATATGCTTAACTGTAATTACATTGCTGATGTGTTTGAATCGTACTAATATCATGGACGCTACGATGTCACAGAATGTTATTTAAATATGGACCTTCCATAGATGTAGCCAAGGGTGGTTTTCATTTAAAATGACAATGTGACGCGAGACGGATACTCAGGCTGTATTTATCCAAAATGTGTAGAGTTGTACGCTATTCCTGTATAATGAATCCTTGAATAATGCCACACTCTGTAAGACAGATTCATTCATACTACATTTTTATTTTCACAAATGGTAGTAGACCGTTCTGCACGATCCCTGACAGCGTAGGATTGCGCCGTAATTTTTGTTGAAAGCGCCTCGGCTGTCTCCTAGCAACCAGGGAAGCGAGGCTGCCTTAATGACGAGGACGCTGGTTACGCACACGGAGCCCTTCGGTTGCCTGGCAACGAGGGTCATGCGTGGCTGCGTCCTCGAGACAAGAAATACAAGCTGCTACGGGCAATCACATCGGTGATTTGGCGTCCTGTGCGGCAGAAGGATCGTTAACCTGTATGCGCTCCAAAGCGTTTAATGCGACTTGAGGTGAGACTTCAAATGGCTCCCCATGCAGTGATTTTGAAGCCTAGCGCGTTGGAAGGATTCATCCTCAACAGCGCGCAATCTCTCTTTTTCCAATACGGAGGGCGAACTGACAGTTCCCTTGTCTTCTCGTTCCAGATCGCTTATTCAGAGGCAGCTGTTGTTGTGATAAGAAGTGCCCCAGATACGTTCGGCGGCAATCTTGGTTCCAATATCGGACCAACGGAATTATAATTCGCCAGATCCCTAACCGTTTTTGGTGAGTCATTCACGATTACTAATTGAACCCAACCATTGTTAAATTTAAAACTTTCAGGCCAAAACACATCTGGACTTATGCTTCCTCAATTTAATTTAATAGAAGCCGGATGACTCGATTTGAAGGGTCATCATTCCACTCGACTTGAGGGGTCATCATTCCACACATCCATATGGTGCTGAATTAACAGAATGGCCCATAGGTGAGTGCATGGCCAGTTGCGGTGTCCACTCGTTTTTTAAATGATTTTAACCATCTTGTACAAATCCCGCCCTAATGATATAATCCCTTGATCAATAGGCGCAATTACACTACCCCACCCTCCTAAGTCCTGAAGAAGACCCGCCCCAGACCCCAGAAATAAGGCGTCCAAGGGTCGAAACGTTGACGATCTAACCATCAGTGGACCAGTCCACAGCACTCAGTTACTAATGCGAAACGAAAGTGGCGTACTGATTGTATTGTAATTAATTTTGAAGCTGGCCTGTAATAGTGTTTATTACGAAACACCACAAACCCACTCCCTCACCTTCCCGTCACTCACTTGTTGTATTTAATTCACTTTGTCACAGATGCACCACTTGTCACATTGCATGCACTGTTTTTCATATGCGCAGTTTATTATGAAGTGATGTTGAAATTGTTTAGAATAACTAAGATATATCAAAAGTAAAAAGGAGATATCTAAGAAGGAAAATAATTCAGTGATTAAAAATACGGTATTACACTGTTTTTTCTCTTATGGGATTTGTTTGTTTTTTCTGGATTTTACAAAATAATTGAAGTAACCTTGAGAAAATGGATATTTACTTTGAAGTTATCAGTTGGCATGACCGACAGAACCATTGTTGATACTAAACTGTCTTGCCCAGGTTCTGAGGGATACTGGGTTACCCCATAGCGATCCTCAATGTACACAGCTGGCTGCTTTGCCCGCAGAACTTTACCTTCTCAGACATTTTTCTTTACAAATTCTTTTGCGTTTGCAGGTAAGCAGAGACCAGGACCAACCCACTTTATAGATATGGACCACCCTCCATCATGGTCAGCCGTAACTTTCAACATTATCCCGGTCTTGGTGACTAAATGTCCACCACTGGTGCTTTAATCTTTTAGCCGCTATTTTTAACATCAAACATAAAAAATTCATAACTCTAGTCTCTCCCGTATTGATTATGTCCTGATCTTAGGTTCACAAGCTGCTCACATCCGCAAAGTCAAACACTTAGCAAGGGGAAATTTGGATCACTCCCCGGTTTGGATCCACATAGTCCTAGGCCAGACTCAAACAAGGGGGTCCCCCCATCAACCCATGGTATCTCCGAGACCCGGGAATCGGAAAAACATTATTAAAAGCCATAGACACATACTTCCAAAAAATTGAGAGATCAGTAGATTCTTCCCAGACCCTATGGGAGGCGTTCAAATCTGTAATTCGTGGACAAGCACTATCACTAATCGCTGGTATGAAGAAAGATAGACAGAGGAGATTGTAGAAGTGGAGGCAGAAACAGATGCACTGGAATGTGAGTTAGAGACTGGGGTCACACGAGAAAAACTCCACACACTACGCCTCAAACAACAAGCTCTAGCAACAGACAGGGCCAAAGTCCTTGGAAGGGAAAAGTTGGGTAGAATATATGACCTGGGTGACAAAGCTGGAAAATTATTCGCCTTGCTCGACAAGAAGGAATGGGCAAGTCGCTTGATACCGACACTAGTAGGCACAAACAACATAATCACCGCCGACCCTCAAGAAATCACAAATCACTTTGCCACTCACTACAAGGCAGTATATACTAATAGTAGGTCCTCCTCAGAAGAAGACTCCTATGAATTAATACGTGACATTACGCTCCCAGTCTTGTCGAAGGAAGACGTCTTAGACAGTGCGTTAACTAACGACGAAATAGCGCAAGCTATTAGATCACTGTGCTCCTGTAAGGCTCTAGGCCCAAATGGTCTGCCTATTGAGCTCTACAAACTGAATCCCCACAAAATAGCCCCATATCTAAAGGCCATGTTCGCAGAGAGCAGAGAGGTGTGGACTCTGCCAAAAGATCAAAGAATAGCCCCATTGGTCACTATACATAAGGAGGGTAAACCGAAACCTGACTGTGTATCATATAGGCCGATCTCCTTACTAAACGCAGAACCTAAAATCCTGGCCAAACTCCTAGTGAATAATTGGAAGCCTAGTTCATCTTGACCAATCCGGCTTTATGCGGCACCGCAATACGGCGCTGAACTTGCGCAGACTGCATGAAGTGCTGGGTAGAGTGGATACCATCCCAGAGGATGCTATGGTTGAATCATTGGATGCAACCATGGCATTTGACACCATCGAATGGACCTACCTCTTTGCTGTTCTTGCAACGCTGGGATTCAGCCTGGAATTCATCCAGTGAGTACGGATTCTATATTCAGAGCCCCAAGCACAGGTCATAGTCAATAACAAGAAATCAGACAAATTCGCTTTAAGTTGTGGTACCTGAGAGGGCTGCCCCCACTCTCCCCTCCCATTCACCCTCGCCCTTGAACCACTCGTGGCATGGATTCGCCAAGATCTGTAAATACGAGGTCTACGCTGGTCTCCTATGTGGGAAGACCGTATCTCCCCGTACACTGATGACATCCTTCTGTTCCTTGCCTCCCCAAGAAGTCATTGGTATGTGTCCTAGACATTATGGAAATCTTTGGAAGGTATTCTGGATTCGCCATCCACTGAACTATGTCCCTCCTATATGTCCTCAAAGGTGTACCACCATCCCCTCCGATCGGCTGCCCAATCTAAATCAACACGGCGGGCTTCAAGTACTTAGGTATCTATATTACGTTGGACTCCAAACTCCGTTATACTCAAAATCTCCTTCCATTGTTGCAGAGGCTTGTACACAACATAGCCAGCTAGAAAACTCTTCCACTCTTGTTACTGGGCAAGGCGGCCCTCTCCAAGATGATGTTGCGGTCCTGTTTCCTCTACACCTTGCAGAACACCTTGGACCCTGTCCCGGTGCAGTATTTCAGAGAGGTTGAAACCCTGCAGAGAGATTTGTTGTGGAATGAGAAACCCTGCATTGCATTGACCAAGCTTACACTAAACTGGTATGACGGGGGAATTAGCCTCCCCGATATTAAGCGATAGCAGCTATTAATCAGGGCGCCTATGGATGACCTGATGAACCCGGGTATGCGTTGGATAAATAGATCCTACCTGGAGAGAATTATAATAGTGCACTCTTTTCCAAACCCAAACGGTACCCCTTGACGGAACCAACTGACCACTCGGGCCGTATTTCGCATGCCGCAAATAAGACCCTAGGTTGGGAGCGAAAGTTGACTCTAGCGACCCCACTGTGGGACTCTGAACAAGTAGGCAACCTATGGAAATCAAAGGGATTTGATAAGTGGGACATCATCAGAATTTCAGAGGTCAGAGACATGTGGGAAAAGTCTGAAGTGAAATCCTTTGCTTCTTTGCAGCAACAGCACAAACTGGCTGCCACAGTACTTTTCCGTTACACGCAAATTCGGCATGCGCTAAAAACACATTTCCCAGATGGTTCCTCCCCTCAGAACCCTCAACCCTGGAAGATAGATTGTTGGATGGGTACGTGCCTGAGAAAATTATATCACTGCCTTATAAAAAACTGAAAAACAATATGGCAGACCCCCTTGGGCCGCTGCACGTGAAAGGGGTGAGGGATGGTATTGAGTTAGATGACGAAGACTGGCAAGAAGCACTGTCCTCACCAAAAGTAATAGCAATCTCTGCCAGACTCCAACTAGTTCAACAAAAATTCTCCATAAGGTATACATCACAGGGCCTAGTGTCGTACGCATGGGTAGGGCTGACAAAGGAGATTGTAGGAGAAAATGTGGCTAGGAAGGAACATTTCTACACATCCTATGGGAGTACAAATACATGCAGACATACTGGTGCAATATCCACGAAATACTAAGCGAAGTGCTTGCTGTTGTCATTCATCCTGATGCACGAAGATGCCTTCTAAAATTATGGGAACCCACAGATTTGAATAACTACCGCACACAATGGGCCACACTAGGACTTATTCTGGCAAAAAGGAAATTGCACAACTGTGGGATGCGGCACAGTTTATACTGCCCGGGGATGCCCCAAGAAGTTGTCTAAACTATGGGGCCCCTGGGACTCCTAATGAGGCCTTATCTGCAACCCCCACATAGTATTGACACTGAAGATCCTTAAACCCCCACAGTCTATACCCATGATGCTCTGTCTTACAGGTGTTAAATGCTTTTTCCACTGAATGTACTGTATCTCTGATGCCAATGAATGTTTGATAAAAAGAATTATTAAAAAAAATCAAAACTCTAGTTCTACTCTTTTGGTTTTTGTCATTTTGGTAACAAATACTTTATTAAAATGGACTCTATTTTTCTAAATTGTTGTGGGATTTTTCTTGTGTTGTGTTGCTGTTTAAGTGATGCATAAATACTTTTCACATTTCTGTTGTATGGGAATGAATGCATATTATTCCTTTAGCATGCCATTGTTGGAATTCTTTATATATCACCAGTTTATTGCCAGGTGACGGGGGTGGAATGTAAGGGATGAGTCAGTTACGGTGTGGAGCTGGCTGGGAAAGATTTGTGCTCCGTTTCTCATCATCTGTGTTTTTTTAATGTATATGAATAAAACTTTCATCTTCATCAACGCATCAGCTGTTCATCTTCTTTACAATGGCAACGAGCGGTAAGAATTGTGGGGCATATTACCAACAACTAGCGATAATTATCGCTATGTTGGTTTAGCGGGGATATTTTTATCGCCGAGCTGCGGCGATTTATATCGCTTAGGAACCTTGCAATTATCAAGGTTTATCTCCTAAGCGATAAAAATCGACTGAAATGCATGAATATCGCTGAAAAGTCAGCGATATTCATGCATTACCGAGCTAATGCTCTTAGCCATGTTATCCACCTACCATTGGATGACATGGCTAAGAACTGCTATGGGGCAGGTGTTAACTTTTGGAGATATTCGCGCTTAGTGCGAATATCACCAAAAGTTGGTAATAGGAGATAGCGATGTTAGCAACTGTTTTCAGTCGCTAACATCTTGGCACGCCCACTTTGCATGTCATTAGTGATAAATATCACTGACATGCAAAGCGGGGCCCAAGATGGTCGCTATCTCCTACTAGCTGTCACTAACTGGTGTTAGCGACAGCTAGGTAATAGGGAGATAATTTTATCTCCGCTTTCTTGGCTTTTAAAGCCAAAAAAACAGAGATAAATCCCCTTTATAATATGCCCCTGTGTTCACCCACTGTGAAGAGGAAACGCGTAATATTTTTATTATGATCTTGCGTTGATTATTTCAAACTGAGCCGTTTCAAGCATGTGACGTTCGATCTGAGCTGCTCTTCCTGCTGCAGGCTTTCGTCTCATGCCAATTCGGTGAGTCGCTAGCTTACAACTGACACTGGTGTAGCAAGGCCACCTTCCTATTGAAAGTGAAGTCCAAAATGCTGGATGTCACAGCCATATTTATTCGGCCCATAGTATTCATCGGATGTTAGTTCGCCGTTTAGCATATATATTGGTAGCAGAGCGAAATGTATCAGTAACACACATTCTTCTCTTGGTGTATAGCAAATCAACATTTCATTGCAGCAAATTAATTTTGGGTACTGCTTGTCAGTATTTCAAGGTATTTAGTTTACAGCAGTTCATAATGGTGTGCACCCTTTCTGTTGTGTGCATAGTCAAAACAGTGATGCGCACACTTTGGCTCTCCATGCCACTAAAGCCAAGCTATCCTGGCTGATGAGGGCTGAAAGACCGAAACCGGTCCTAGGATGCTTGGTTTCAGTCCCGGGAGGACCTGGCCTGGCAGTTCGGGTTGGACTGATTTGCATATGGCTGGGTCCAAACTGGAATGGCATGGTGAGCAAAAAAACAATGGATTTAGGCCCAGATCTCTGTACTGGGGTGAATGTATGACATTGTTCTGCATTCTGTCCATCAATTGTTCTTTTTTGCATTTGTCACCCTGAGTGAGACGGGAATGTCCAGGCATGAGTCCCTTGCTCTCCATGCCACTGGAGTCCAGCTATCCTGGCTGAGGAGGTCTGAAAGCTGAAACCGGTCCTAGGATGCTTGTTTCCAGTCCAGGGAGGACCTGGCCTGGCAGTTCGGGCTGGACTGTTTCCATTGGACGCAGGGTCAAGACTGATTTGCATATGGCTGGGTCCAAACTGGAATGGCATGGCGAGCATAACAATTATGGATTTAGGCTCATATCTTTGTACTGGGGTAAATGCATGTTCTGCATTCTGTCCATCAGTTGTTCTTTTTGCATCTTTCTACTACAGCACAGTGATGTGCACACTCAAGTCTGGTGTGTATTTACGTCAGTGATGTGCACACTTTGATTTTGCCTTTTATTGCTTTTTGGTGCAAATACATATTACTTCGGGGTGTTTGTTTTGTGTGTTCTCATGCACGTGTCGGGGACACATTTATAGTTCAAAGTGCTGCATCAGTACTATTTTTCATTTTCTTTGTGACTCAAGGAAAATTTGTTAGGTGTATTTTACTCTTCTTTTCCAGGTAGCTTTAATAACAGTTTACATATTTTTGTTTATCTCAGTTGCAGTTGCTATTGGGTTGTCATGGCAAATTCACAAATGTATAATCAACTGTCTTTATTTTTAGCAGTGCTAATGAAGGCACTACTTATTTGAAAGAAGTGGTATAAAATGTTTGAAAACGACCTGATTTCCATTGATGGTAAACAGTTTTGCGCTGATAGGATAAAAGCACTTTTATTCACATATCTGGGAACAGCAGCTATTGAAATATTTGGAAACTTACCTTCCATAACAGCACCAGCAGACCAAGGTGATGTGTGGGATATATTTAAGAAAGCTGTTGCGAGATTAGAGAAATAATTTACTGATGAACCTAATGTGATGGATGAGCGGCATGCCTTTCATAAAACAAAGCAATTTGGAGAGGAATAAGTCGAAGAATATGTTGCAGTATTGAGAGTACTTGCAGCAAATTGTGAGTTCGGGGCCAACATGGACATCTGTATAAGAGATCATTTTGTGTTTAATTGTGAGTCAAAAAAATCCAGGAAAGGTTATTTGCCTGAAGCAATCCCACATTAGCTTAATGTTAGATATAGCTAAGGGCACAGAGAGATCCAATCAGTCATCTAAAGTTTTGCATTCGGATGACATTAATTTCACCAGTCCTGTATGTGCAGTTCAGATAGGGAAGAAAAATGTTAAACCTAGTAGTATCAAATCTAAAAAGTCTAGCGGTTTTAGATGTGGATCCAAGTCACATCTTGCTAACAGCCCAGAGTGTCCAGCTGCTAGGAGGAGGTGCAATAAATGCAATACATTTGGACATTCCCAAAGTTTAGGTAGAAGCATGAAGAGTGGGACAAGTACTTGTATCCATGCGGTCAGTGAAGTGAATGACAACTTCGATAATTTACTTCCCACATTGCATGATCCACATGAATGCTCTGATGTGAATGCTGTGGGTGTAGGATTCAAAGCACCTTTAGGGGAGGTATGCATTGGGGATGTTATGTTACAGGTAATGGCAGACCCAGGATCCCCTATTACTATTCTGTTGGATGTTACCTTTAAAGAAAGATGGGAATGTGTGCATTTAAAACAGTCTGATGTCAACCCTAAAACGGTTGGTCATTTTGGCATCAAAATGTTGGGATATTTTGAAAATGATTTGAAATTTCAAGGCCGCAACATTTTTACAAAAATTTATGTTGCAGTTAATGGTAAAAACATTGTGGGATGGCATGGTTTGGGCAAACTAGGAGTAATGCTGTACCCTGGCCCTGACTGTCCCATTGCATTACGAGATATTTCTGTTAACCACATTGAAATTCAGGATTCCAGGATAGTTGCCATTGTAGCAAAGAACAGTGCTGTATTTTTGATAAAAAGGCCAAGTGAAGGGTTTTTCTCCTCACATCAAGTTAAAAAAAAGGGGCCATACCTGCTCAACACAAAGTACACATGGTGCTGTTAGGGGTTAGCCTAAAGCTTAAAGCATACCTTGATCATTTGTGTGCTGAGGGCATTATTGAACCCACCAACAGCTCTGAATGGTTTTCGGCAGTTGTTTATCTCACTGAAGAAAAGTGGAGTTTTACGGCTGTGTGTGGATTTAAGGTCATTGAATGAGAATATTGTTATTGACACAGTCATCCTCTCCCTAAGATACAAGAGTTATTGGTAGCTGTCAATGATGCCAAATATTTTTCTGTAATCGACCTCAAGTCCGTATATCACCAAGTGTTGTTAGATTGTATTTTAAGGGATTTTACAGCGTTTGTCACTCCCTTTGGAGTTTACAGGTTTGTGAGAATGCCATTTGGGCTAGCCTCATGAGACAGTGTTTTTCAGAAGCTTGTGCTTGTGTTGTTTCAGGGCCTATCGGGGGTATAAGCTTTTCAGGACAATATCCTAATATATGCAAAGTCTTATGAGGAACATAACCAATTATTGAACCATGTGCTTACTATCCTTGAAACCAGAGGTATGACATTAAGTAGAGAAAAGTTTTTTGTTAAAGAGATTGATTAGTTGGGACACAACATTTCAAGTGAGGGTATCTCTCCAAAAGCTGAATTAATCAGTGCATTAAACAATGCTATCAACCCCCTATGATAAGGATTCCTTGAGATCTTTCTTGGGGCTCAGAGAATACTATGCAAGACTCGTGCAAGGATATGCTGTTGTGGTGGAGCCTTTGAGACAGCTTCTAAGGAAAGGTGTGTCTTTTATTTGGATGAGGAAACATGATGAAGCTTTTCAGAATATTCAAATGCTAATTTCACAAGCAACCACTCTAGAGACTTTTGACCCTACTGGTAAGTTTTATGTGACTGTTGACGCTTGTTCAAAAGGGTTGGGGGCAATTTTCTGTCGAATTGTTGATAACAGAGAAAGAGTAATATCTTTCAAATCCAGGGCATTGAGAGGGGCAGAACTACATTATAGCACAATTGATAGTGAGGCATTGGTTTGTGTGTGGGGCTGTGGAGAAATGTAAGAACTTTTTGTCGGGGAGACCTTTTGTGTTGGTTACTGATCATTAGCCATTAGTATACTTGATGGATGGTGTGAAATCTGGGAAGGCTTCTTCTAGACCGATACGACTCATTGCCAGGCTACAAGAGTTCAATTTTGTAATACAGCATATTTCTGGTGGGAAGCATATTACAGTCATTTGTTTATCAAGATTGCCATCTAAGAATTTCAGTGAGGAAAAATTGTTGATCAGCATGAGCGTGTTGTTCCTGTGGTGGATGTGTTGCACAGTTGTAATGGCAAGGTTTCTGAAATGGAATGGATAAAGTTTCTCAAATAAGATGAAATGTTGAATAAAGTCAAGGAATAAGGGGGCATATTACCAAGCAATAGTGATAATTATCGCAATTGCTTGGTTAGAGACAAACATTTACCGCTGAGCTGCGGCAATTTTTACCGCAAATAAACCTAGGTATTACCAAGGTTTACCGCAAATGCGATAAAAATCGCCGCAATGCATGAATATCGCTGAAAAGTTAGCGATATTCATGCATTAACGAGCTAATGCTCTTAGCCATGTTATCCACCTCCCATTGGATAACATGGCTAAGAACTGCTCAGGGCAGGTGTTAGCTTTTGGAGATATTCGCGCTTAGCGCAAATATCTCCAAAAGTTGGTAATAGGAGATAGCGATGTTAGCGACTGTTTTCAGTCGCTAACATCTTGGCACGCCCACTTTGCATGTCATTAGTGATAAATATCACTGACATGCAAAGTGGGGCCCAAGATGGTCGCCATCTCCTACTAGCTGTCGCTAACTGGTGTTAGCGACAGCTAGGTAATAGGGAGATAATTTTATCTCCGCTTTCTTGGCTTTTAAAGCCAAAAAAGCGGAGATAAACCCCCTTGATAATATGCCTCATGTTGTCTAAGAGTGGCCACCCAGTAGAAATCTGGATTCAGGTCTGCAAAGGTATGCTAAAGTGTCTAGTGAGCTTAGCTTCGAAAATGACATACTAGTGAGACATGATCTGTTTTTTCCTACTTTGGGTCTTAGGACTAAACTTATTGAGTTGGCTAATTGTGGTCATCCTGGTGTATCTGTCACTAAAAGGTCACTTAGGAATACTATTGGTACACTGGAATGGATGCTAATGTGCAAAGGTTAGTGGATGCTTGTACAGTATGTGTACAGTCAGACAAACATTGGAAGGTGTCTTGTGAACCTGTAGGCTTTCAGGTTGGCCCACAAAGACCCTGGGAGAAAGTATCTATTGATTTTTTCAGGACCGTATCAGGTTTTAGGCAGACAACCCAGATTTTTGATAGTTCTGGTGGACACTTTTTCTAACTGGATCTATCATACTTTTGTTGAGAATCCCAGCACTTATGAGCTATTACATTTTCGAAAGGTTTTCTCAAGTTACTTATGTCTGACAACGGTGTTCAATTGTTTTCATTCAAGATGGTGCAATTTCTCAACAAATGTGGGATTCATCCTGAAGGAGCTCCTTTATATTGTCCCAAAGCAAATGGTCAAGTGGAAAGGGCTAACAGCTTATATGCATTGGAAAAAGGCATACAAGCTTCTCTTGAAAGTAAAAAAGATGTGTTTATTTTCCTTAAAGAACAACTGTGGAGTTACCACACCACACCTCATTCAGCGACGGTACAGTTTCCTTAATTTCTCAGGAGAGGGAGGAAATGTTGTACCTTTTTTTCTCCTGATTTTGATACTAGTGTTCACAAAAATTATGAGAATGTTGTGTGAAAAGACAAGGAGAACTTGAACTAGTCTCAATACAAAGACAAAAAATATCATGATGATCTGCATAGGACCAAATCGAAGTCGATTTGTGCAGGGGATTGGGTGCATATTACAAAACCTATTTTACAATGCAAGGGGACTTCTAAGTTTTCTGCACCTGTGCAAGTTGTTGAAGTATCAGGCAGTGCAGTGCTTTTACATAAGAGAGGTTGGTGGAATAAAATTTCCATAGTAGTCATAAACCTGGTCAAGAAAAATGTCTGAAGATTCAGATTCTGAGGTTTTGTATTTGATGGTGTCTCAAAGGAGAAACATATGGAAGGGAGTCTGTGCTTGCCTGCTCCAGGGTCGGCCAATTCAGTTGTTAATTTCCATAAGACTATTGTGTCTTCAGATCCAGATGTATCTGTAAGTTCTCCATCTTCACAAGAAATCTGGATAAGATATGGTTGGTGGTTCTGTTATTTCTAAAGAAGTTTGAGAACTTCATTTTAGAGTAATACGTTTATATATGTATAGTCCAAACGGATTGTTATAATATCCCAGATATTAGAGGTCTTCTTTCTTAGATAATTTAGTTTGTATATTTTTATTTTTGGTTTTACTGTTATTGTTGTTTTCTTTCTTTCAGTTTGAAACATAAAAAAGGGACATGTTGTATGGAAAGGAATGCATATTATTCCTGTAACATGTCATTGTTGGAATTTATATGTCACCAGTTTATTGCCAGGTGACGGGAGTGGAATGTAAGGGATGAATCAGTTACGGTGTGGAACTGGCTGGGGAAGATTTGTGCTCCGTTTGTCATCACCTGTGGTTTCTTTATGTATATGAATAAAATCTTCATCTTCATCAACACATTAGCTGTTCATCTTCTTTACAATTTCCTCTAAGTTAAGCCTGGCTGCTTTTGTGCCAAGCTACAAGGGAGATTAAGCAGTTTCATTTTGTGACTATTAGTGGTTCACTCTGAAAGGAGTGTGGCTTTAGCTTGAGTAGGGCTTTGCCCCCGCTCAACCAAGAACACAATTTCTCTCACCCCCTCACTGAGTTTAAGATTTTCTGCAAATATATCATGCAGTTAAATATAACCATTGACTAGAAAGGAAGATGGACATCTAAAGAAATAGCTTGAGGAATATCCCCTGTCAAAGTAGCCAATTTCCTTGTTGGTAGAAAACACTAAGGGATATATTCACAAGAACGTGTTCTAAACATCACCAAAAAATGCGAAAGCACCTTTACACATCGCAGCCTATCGTGGGAAAATAACCCTGTGTCAACGTGGAATTCACAACAAGGCGGTAGCATGCAACAGTCTGCCGAAACTGTGCTAATGTCCGCGATACAACTACCTTGACGGAGATAAAAACACAAACCACAACACAAAAAAATGTGCGAAGAGCCCATTCGCGATGAGGAAAGCTGGGATCAGCCCTGCCAGGCCAGTGACACACAAGGCAGGCAGGAATAAGCATAACAAAAGCCTAAAAAAAGCAACAATCCAAACAGAAAATAACAGCCACGCAAAAGGGAGGCAACCTGAGCCAGCATACAACCCCACAAGCCCATTTGGCAACAAAACATTGTACATGGCAGGCCATCTCGAACAAGGTGAATGCAGGCTGATACTGGAGGTGGACAATGGAAGAAAACCAGAACATCCGGAATGATACAAAACGCACAAACAATCAGAAACACTCGGACAACAAGAAGGCAGCAATGCACACCGGAGGTGGGAGGCCATCGCCATACCAGGAGCTGGATGACATGGTTTCAACCACAACAGTCTGGAGACGGTGGAAGGACTGGGAACCGTAAACTGACCAAAACAGACACAACAGTAACAGGGAGAGGAAACAGCAGGGACCTGAGGGAGATGGGCACAATGGCACACATGCACAATTAAGCTCAGCACCACTGCAGACAGACCATGCCCAAGATGGAAAACACCAACCAAGAACACAAGTTACACAACCCGACAATATCACACCACAGAACAAGCACAGAATTGAAAATTACACTGCCAGAAGGGAGAAGGGTGAGCAAAATCAGAGCTGAAGTGACAGCTCACCCACAATGCAGCACACACACGTAGGAAGCAGAGCACCACGACCTCGAACACAATGTGGCACAAACACCAACATTTGCACAACCGAACACAGGACACAAGTGCACCCGCCTGGTGCTGGTTGGCCCCCACATGCATCTGGAGAAGCACAACACACGGACATGACAATGAACAAGTGCAAACCCACAGTCCTGATGGGGTAGAAATGCATGCATGGCAGGGGGCCAGTGAGTCTGTGACACACACATTGGCATACAAATCAAGACACAGTTGGAGACAAAATAAAGTGCAGAAACTTTGTCAACAAGTGTGTGTTAGTACGGCCAAGAGAAGTGCCACGATATGTAGACCAATGCAGCAGCATGTCTGAATGAGGAACGTAGGACAGCGCCCATGTCCACTTTGGGTGAGTCCATCACCAACACAAGTTTGTGCCAGCCTACATCAGTTGTCCGCGCATGGGTCATGAGTCCAGGAAAAAGCAGCCATCTCCCCAGTCATCTTGGGACAAGTGACCAGATTCCCAACATGCAACCAGGCGTCGAGACACATGCAATGGGTCACATCCAGTTGTGGCTGCGGGTACCTTGTCACTCGTCCATGACCGCGACTGCAGCTGCGTAAGCCAACATCTCCAATGAGCGCTTGTTGTCCACCACATCTGACATGTCATCGACGTAAACCATCAGCTGACCCGAACAGATGTGCTGAGTCTAACCACTGGCCCCAATGTGCACCAAACCCCAATCGGGTAGTGGCACAATGTGCTCACTGCACACAAGGACTTGTGCAATCTCCTACGTCCAGTGTCCAGCCTGCATGCCAAACATCCATGCATGCCACAAACGGGCATCACAGTGACACTCCTGGTCTTGGACACACACACACATCGTAATCCAGGTCAGCTACCGTTACACTGGAGAGGCAGACATCCCTGGACCACTCGAATATGCATGAGCGACAATGCAACACAGGCTGAATGCAGGTGACGTCTGCTAAGCGGAAGCTCAGTCGGTAACTGATCCACAAGACGGCCAACCGGAGTACCCCCTGAACATGCAGCAGATGTGCATGGAACAGGTCCATGTGACTGGATCCGGGCATGTGTTCAGGATGGTCTGCGATGGCATCAGTGGCTCTGCTAGAAGCGGCACTAGCTTGTCCTGTGCCAGTCTTGTGGATGAAATGGCACAGCTCGGTGCAATGAGCAGTGTGTCTGTGCAACAGGTGTAGGCCTGCAGTGGGGTGGGAGTGCGCATGAAGGCCATTTCACCCACGCCAACTATGACCAAGTACTACTTCGTGTGGGATGTGTACACATTGGTCTCACTTCGGGCAGTGCATAATGTGGGAGTGGCAAGCAAATGCCATTGTATCAGTCAAGGGTTGCTGGCCACATGCCAGTTCCTGCTCAAAGCTACAGATGTGCTACCGCCTGATAGTTCACACAAAGGACCTTTCATCCGTACAGTTACTTCACCATCTGTATGCATACAGGAGATGCACAGGGCCTGGCGTGGGTGTGGTGGGATGTCTGCGAACTTGGGAACCCCATGACATTGGCCTTTGAAGGTGTGGGTCCGCGTAGGCCAATGGACCAGACAGGGCAGACACAGGTGTACAGCCCATGGCTGGCTGGGATCACGCTGCAACTGAGCCCAGACAAATGACTCATGCATCCGCAGGGCTGATACACCAGACACTTGGCAGGCATGTGCCAAGACCCATGCGATTTAGTGCTCCTACATATCCCCGTACATGCAGACCCGCCCTCCTGGTGTATGCCACATTTCAGCATCGACTACTGTGGCCCTGGTGGCAACTACAACACCAACTCAGAGACACACTTACCGCACTTCCTGCCCAAGGCCAGGTCCGAGCCACGCCCTGCTCCTCCTGCTGATTCTGCACACCCCTGCAATGACCTGACGTATGCCAAACCAGCACACGCTGGTTGTGCATGCAGGGAGGTGCATGGGAAGCTACATGTCCAGGGTCACTTCCTATGCTGAGGTGACATGGTAACGTCTTCGGAAGACAGCACGCTGTGATGTTGCTGGGCCCGTGCCCATCATGCTGACGCAATGACCACATGGACACACTTGCTCATATGGTGTGAATGGCTTTGTGCACATGCGCACTGCCACATTTATTAACAGGCAGACATACTGAGTGACACGTGTTGGATGTTTGTGGGGTGTGTGCACAGCAGCAGGCAAGGGTTACCTGGTGCAGTCAGAAATCGACAACAGAATACATCGCAAAGGAGACAACCATACAACCTTAGAGACCCCATGACTGCTGCTGCACAGAGTTAGTGGCCCTGGACGCACAGCGACCTGCACAGTACACTGACTTGCAGGGCACTGGGGCAGGGCCACGAGTGCAGAGCAGGTTCTCGTAGATGTAAAAGGAGCTTGCCACGGAGTGTCTCGGTGGACAGTGAAAGGAGTAAACCCAGGGCATGATGTACCATCCAGGACCACGCTGCAACAGTCACAATGGTGGAGATGTATGGAACAGACATATGCCGGTCCAGCATGTGGAAGATGCAGGAAACCACCAGGCCATGGACTCAGAAGCCACCAAGGTACACCCAGAAAGTGCCCATGAATCATTGCACACAGAGTTAGTGGCACCAGTGCTGTTGGGGATGCCGGCTGCAATGAGGCGTGTCCAATGGTGTGGACTGCTCCACATCTTACCCCAGACACAGTTCCACATGTGTGATCTACTGGATCGCAGTGTAGGCCTGAGGCAGCGGTCAGCACAGGGCCACAGACACATGGCGTTGATGAGCCCAAGACCACCGTCACAGAGGTCATCCAATATATCTGAAGAAGGGTCCCGGACATGACCAGCACAGAGTCATTGACCCCGGATTCACTGCGGACGGAACAGGCACACCTCCACAGGACGGTGACTTGCGGTGAACAGGGCTGATGGCACCAGGTCAGTTGTTGTAAATGTTCGAACACCTCTGTGACTCTGATCCGGCTTTTGCCCTGACTGAGCAGCATCTTCCTCATCCTCTTACTCCTCTCCGTGCATTCACTGGTGGGGACTCTGCCATTCTTGAGTCGCGACGAGTGCTGGATGTGGGACTGACTGTTCTGCATGATAAGCCTGGGCCCTTATCCACATGTGGCCGGCTGGCATTGAACAGGGTTAGTGGCACGTCGTGTGGCCGGCTGGCGTTGCACAGGGTCAGTGGCACCTCATATGGCCGGCTGGTGTTGAATGCGGTTAGTGGCACCTCGCGTGGCCGGCTGGCGTTGAACAGGGTTTGTGGCCCCTCATGTTGCCGGCTGGCGTTGCACAGGGTTAGTGGCAACCTGTGTGGCCGGCTGGCATTGAACATGGTTTGTGGCACCTTGTGTGGCCAGCTGGCATTAAACAGGGTTTGTGGCACCTCGTGTGGGTGGCCTGCCATATTGAATTATGCCTCACTGATCGAAAGGGGTCTGGTGCTGTGGCCGCTGCCACTGACTTAGGGTCATTGCCATTCAGGACTCATGACACACACAGTTCCACATATGGGACCTACTGGGCCGCAGCAGAGGTTGCGGGACTGGAGCTTGGAGCTTGCACCGGCACATGGTGGGCCCTGTTTGCCGGTGTAGGCAGGTGAGCGGAGCCTCCTTGGTGCGCTGGGGCAGGCATGACAGGTCTGGGGTCCGACGGCCCACAGTGCAGCAGGCGCTCAGGGCCGCAGGCCCCGCTGCGCTCGGCGCTGGACTCATGGCAGACTGAGGGGTGGCGCCCTGGCTGACGTGTGGTCCATTCCGCATGAGAACCAAGTCCAGGGCGACAGGCTTTTTGTTCACACTCCGACGCATGCCTGGCGTACGCAGGTCCAACCCACTAGGCATGCCCTCATGCAGGGGGGACGTAATGTGCGACAGTTCCACGTTCTGCCCCACAGACAGTGGGGACATGGTAGCGTCCACTGGCCACTACACTCCATGCACCAGCAGTTGATCTCCACATAGACAGTTCCATGGTATGCACTCTGTGGTCTGTCCGGCACCTCCACGCACACCTCCAATTGGGTTGGTTCACATTTCTTTGTTACTCGCCGTTCTCGCAGATGCCTGCTCCATGTCCCTCCTCACATCCCGCTATTGTGTGCCTGTGGTGCCATACAGTGGCTGGGCTGTGGGCATGGGAAGGCCGGATTCACTATGGAGCTGTGTTGTCATGTCCAGTCGGTTAGCATGTTGTTTGTCATGTTGGATGTAGTTGCCCTGCGTGCCCATTGGCAGTGTTGTGAGTTGAATGACTTTGGGCAGAAGGCGTGTTTTAGGTGGGCCCGCTGTCTTTGTGTACGCTGCCTCTGTGGTGTTCTTGGGGGGACAGGACCGCTCCTGGGGGTGCTGGTGGGCCTGCGGTGGTTGCGGTGGGTGTTGTGGCCCTCATGGGTGTCTGTGTTGCATGATGATTGTCTCCATGGCATCTGTGGGCCTTCCGGTTGGGCTCTTGGTTGGGCTCGCTTTCATCTTGCAGGTAGTCGTCCTGCTTTACAACAGCAATGAGCAGGTGTTAATTCCCTGCTGCTACCACGGCTTATCGCCTGTTTTTGTTCTGCATCGCTGATCTTGCATTTTGTTGTGAAAGTGGTGTTGTGGATTTTCCGTGTGTTTTTGCACAGGAAGGCCTATTCTGCATCTCATTAGGGTTAGTTGGTGGTGTCCACCGTGGAGATAAATTTTGGGTCAGTTATCGCGGGAATACGGGCTTGTCAATATTCCCCCCTAAGATTATCTCCTTTGACAGTGCTCGGCTGTCACAGTGACTGTGAAAGGCAAAGACTAATATTCACACATCAATATCTGATCCAATTGCATTCAAATGCCTTGCAATATATTACTCAATAGCATGAGCTATTCAAGTGCTGTGAGCTCATCTTTATTACAGTTTTCTAGGGAGGCCTTGACTACTTCTGCAGTTTAGAAACTACTATTTTCAATAAGACGTGGGAAGGTATAATATTATTAAGTAAAAAGGAGTAAGAATAAAAGCCCTGGTCAAAATAATTGGGTATCTCAAGGTCTACATACATTTAGTAGCATTAAATGCTTGCTAAATGCGTGAAATTCTATTATATTACAATAGAGATTTTAGAATAAAATGTATTATGCATTTGATGCGTCTTTGTAATCCTTGAAATGGAATTGTTGATTCCTGATCACCATTAAATTTGTGATAGTCTTGGTAGGTTTATTAATCCAGATTAGTTCAACTTTTACGAGAACGCTTATTTTAATGTACATTATACATGGCTTCAAAGAGAAATCCAGCACAGCAAGAAAGGTTTTTTTTTGTTTTCATATTCATTTTTTGGTAATCATTTTACTGCTCGCCGCATTTCTGTATGTCAGCAAAAAGTTACATAATGCAAGAATGGCTTTCCATGTTTCATGCTACCGTCCCCCGCAGCCACATTGTCTGATAACATTGATTCACTTTTATGCATTTTGGTGTATCTTGCAGCATCAGCATTCTACGGCACAATTTTCCCTCTATTTTTGACATAAGAGTTTTCCGATGAGAGAGTTCGGTTCCATACCAATTATCTCCTAGGTGCAAATTGCAGAGCTACAATATGAATATTTGTATGCAGTTGATTTACTACATAGTACAGTACCCGATGTATCATGTGTGCTGCATAGCATTGAAAAACGTAATATTTGCATTACATTTTTTAATAACAAATCAACTACCATTGTACTACTATTCAGGGCAGATACATCATCAGCTCAATACAAATGTGACAATCAGGGCCCATACCATTTTTATGCACCAACATTCTCTCACCGACCAATACCTATTAAATAAAAAAGACTGAGGCAGACGATGCTACCCCATAATCTATGTTGCAAATGTTTGTCTCGCTATTGTGCTGTTGACAGCAGTGAGTTATGGAAAATAGGTCCACTCTTACATGTCATCATATGTAACTGTCACGTAAGTTACGCTGCATGCACATATTTTTAAACTATGGGGCCAGTACAAAAAAGGTAAATTTACATTAGTTGATCTTCTCATGTGTATATCTATTCCTGTACCTTGGTATAAAATCGACTTCTAGCATAGAAGGAAAGTCACATGGGTACAATGCCTGCTTTAAAAGAACCATGTAAATACAGGACTTCAGGGGCATATTATCAAGCAGCCGCTAAAGCTGCTATAATGTTAACAACGTGCTTCAAGCACGTTGTTAACATTATAGCGGCTTTTGTTAACTTTATAGCGGCTTTAGCGGCAGAAAACTGCCGTTAAAGTGGTGATAATGGGCTTGATAATGTGCCATAGAGAATTCCCTTAGAAGCCCATGTTCACACGAGAACATGGGCTTCTTTGGGAATTCACAATTGCGTATTATCAAGCCCATTATTGCCGCTTTAGCAGCAGTTTTCTGCCGCTAAAGCGGCGATAATGTTAACACAGTTTCTTGATAATATGCCCCTCAGTTCGCAGTTTGCTTGATCACTTCTACTAACCTACCGTGACTGTGTATTATTTAATCTGAGTTTGTAACAGGAAATAACAAATTTACTTGCCCTGAATTTTGTTTTGCATGCCACATTTTACAGTTGAAGGAAAAAAACCTGCTTATTAAGAATTTACTGATACACTATAACAATATGCAAAATCAGTTTGAAAATGCTTTGTCACAGGCACACATCTGTATTTAAACACAATGGAGTAAACCCTGTTTGCAAAATATACTGTAACACGATTAGAATCATGGTGAAACACATATTTACTCAATGATGCACCAATTCAAAGTGATGTAATCTGTCCACTAAGCAAATCTATTTCACCACTTTCCTAAATTGAGAGCACGTTATTGTCGTTATTTTCCTCTTTTGTTCTCCCTTCTCTTTCTTTCCCTCTCAGGCCTTCGGTCAACTTCTTATGAGAAAAAAAAGACACAGAGGCATATTAGCAAGGAATAGCGATTTTTATCGCACAATGCGCCTAGCGCATTTTTTTTTATCGCTACCTATCGCTGGATATGTTAGCAGAGGAAACATGCTATTAGCAATGTTTTTCTCCATTGTATTAAAATATCCAGCGATAGCCGCGAAATGTGTGAATATCGCTGGAAATCAGGCGATATTCACGCATTAACACCAATGTGAACTTAACTTGACAATTCATCTTCCATTGGATAAACAGGTAAGGCATGTTTTTAGCAGGCGTTAGATTATAGCGATAATCGCGTTAGCGTGATTTTTTTAATCGCTTTGCCTGCCTTGCTAATAGGCGATAGCTGTGTTAGCGACTGCTTTCAGTCGCTAACAGTTTGGGTACGCCCCTTTTGCATGTCATTACCGATAAATACTCGCTGACATGCAAAGCGGGCCCCAAACCGGTCGCTATCACCTAAAAGCTGTCACTAACTGCTGTTAGAGACAGCTTGCTGATAGGGCGATAAAAATATTGCAGCTTTAGCGGCAAAAAGTGTCGCTAAAGCGGCAATATGGCCCTTGCTAATATGCCCCACAATACCCAAAAAACAAAATGTCGGTGCCAACCACCTGCAGCAATCAGTACAAACACAACAACAATCCCAATGACGCAGTGTAAAATTCACATAATATCCGGCTTGTATTTAAGTATGACTCTTTTGATTTGTTCTAACCTTTCTAATATCAGAATGAGCTGAAATAAAAGCTTATAGTGTGTCACCTTTTACATTCAATGTCTTTCCATAGACAATAATGAGCTTGCTGAAGAAGTGGCATTTTAATGGGTTTTGATTTCAGTTTTATTGATAAAGTTTGCAGGTTATGTCACGTTTTTATCTAAATGCGGCATTGAAATTGCGATGAACTTGGTCAATGAGTATGAGTGTGAAGTTTTATTAACCTCACATCAAATGAATTGTGGCAATACAAGTGAAAACTTGGAAAGAAAAATCTGGCCTATTGAAACATATCCATTATTTCTATTTATTGGTCATGTCTTCAAATCTCTCGGATTTGTGCGGATTTTAAAATAGTGTAAATGCGAGCTCTATGTGCAGTGTATTGCAAGCTGATTAGTCAAAAACAACCAGTTGCTTCCACTTTAGAGGTGGGGCAGGCGATCAAATCTTCCTGCTTGGCATTTACATATTGTGTTTTAGCAGCTGTTATCGTTGTTGGTGTATTGAAAGACATGATTACATTGTAGTCATATACCTCTGAGGAGATTGTATACACAAACCTTGTAATGTGTATTTTGTGTGATAAAGCTGCTCTGCTCTAAGAAGGAATGTCCTCTTTTCTCTTTTCAATTTGCAAAATATCGCCTTCTATAATTAATCCGGCAGCTTTTCCATCAAATTAGGAAAATGACCAGCGGAGCTCCCAGTATGGTTTTACAGTATGCTAATGCTATCTTGTTCACTGCAGGTAGTCCCATAGAGTTCCTTTTACTAATCTCTCATTTGATTGGGGGCAGGTGTTGTTTCAAGATAGGAAAGCAACTGAACAGATTCAGAGATGCTAAATGTTGTTGAAGTAACAAAAGAAGAATGCACATACTCCCACACTGGTCACAGAACGGTAATCTTTAGAAATAGTAATTTCAGCATGTGTCATGTTTGATGAAACAAACAGTTTTGGTGCTCAAAGCACCAAGATAGAAACATATTTGTTAAAAAAATGATTGCTAATGTTAATATTATTATGGAAGGAGTTAGTGATGAAGAAGGCCCACATGTATGATTAAGCTTCAAAAAATAATTTTGTTTAGTGTGCCATGCTCAAACTCTTGCATTTTCTTTAGAAGGATACATGTTATTTTCACACTATTTATTGCATTATTCTTTATTGTTTTATTACATTCTTCTTTATTGTTATTGTAGGGTTCCATGAAATTGGTACCATAACCATAAAATTATAACAATTCATTATTATACAATGAGGAGTTGTAGAGTTCACTTGGTATCACCAATAACATATATTTTTTCAACTAAATATATATATATACATATATATACATATATATATATATATATATATATATATATATATATATATATATATATATATATATATATATATATATATATATCCATAAAAGCTCACGCGCTGCTAGTGCGACGCAATCCAGGCCACACCAGCCCTTCACTTCAGGTTGCATTTTATTAAAATGAATATTTCAGGCATAACGCGTTTCGAGTCCCATGACTCTTTGTCAAATGGCAGTTACTTCTACATCAGTGGGCTCGTTACAGGTTTAAAAAACGTAGCTTCATAAACACTGAAAAGGGACCAAGTCCAAAATTTTTCCAGGTTTAAGGGGACAGTTCAATCACCACTCTTTGGTGTTTTAAACAATTATATTTCATCCCAGCTGCAAGGGTAAGTACCAACAATGTCTTTGGTTAACAGTAACTCCCAAATAGTTCGTTTTCAAGGATCCCATTGCTGTAATGTCTCGTGGGTTTCTCCTTCAATTATATGGGACTACAGTTCCCAGAGTGCTCTTTGCCTATCCCCCGTTTCTTTTACCTGGATTTCAGTGTTGATATTGGTAAAACCTCACTTTTCACAGCGTGTGCCAGGTGCGAATCACGCATTTACAAGGAAAGTTCCAATCGTCGGCCACAGTGTGCAGGTACAGCTTTACGACCACTGATGCAGCTTTCATCTTTCCTGGAACATTGAGGTTGCGGTGCTTTAGACTGTTCCTCCGCATACCCTAGCTGCTGCAAAATTCTATTCCCCTAATCGAGGCTGGCCTCACTTGTGACCTCTTCCATCCAATTTGTCTCCTGTAAGTCTCGCAACCGGGGGGCACTCTTTAAATAAGCTCCACACTTCTGTCAATTTGTTCTGACATGAGAGCACCTCTCCCTCACGGATTGTGGGCCCGGTACTGAAGTGTGTCAGGCACTTCTGTAAGATCCATAAAAGCTCACGCGCTGCTACTGCGACGCAATCCAGGCCACACCAGCACTTCTCTTCAGGTTGCATTTTATTAAAATGAATATTTCAGGCATAACGCGTTTCGAGTCCCATGACTCTTTGTCAAATGCCAGTTACTTCTACATCAGTGGGTTCGTTACAGGATTAAAAAACGTAGCTTCATAAACACTGAAAAGGGACCAAGTCCAAAATTCTTCCAGCTTTAAGGGGACAGTTCAATCACCACTCTTTGGTGTTTTAAACAATTATATTAAAATCCCAACTGCAAGGGTAAGTACCAACAATGTCTTTGGTTAACAGTAATTCCCAAATAGTTAGTTTTCAAGGTTCCCATTGCTGTAATGTCTCGTGGGTTTCTCCTTCAATTGTATGGGACTACAGTTCCCGGAGTGGTCTTTGCTGTCCCCCGTTTCTTTAACCTGGATTTCAGTGTCGATATTGGTAAAACCTCAATATATATATATTCACTGAAAAAAACATAGGTTTCACACATGGTATAGTTAGCTGGAAATTTCACTCATACAAAACCATTGAAATTCCCCCGTTATAATTAGTTCAGCTAATTATAACTTGCGCACCCGCAATCCACTGCTGATGACATCACATATTACATCACTCATGACATGGTCAGTGACATCACTCATGACATCACTGATGACATCCCAAATGACAGCACTGATGACATCATCCTTGTGAAAGAGTGGCAGACCTCCTCTCACCCTAATATAACCTTTGATACACACATTGAAAAATAGAAACTACAGTTTTCAAAACAATGGAGATACCAATACTAGTTAGAATAAACTATTCAGTAATTCCAAAATCTACATACACATCCACTCATTCACCAACAGTTCTATGCAGTCACTCATACATGTACTCACTCATCATATGTACACATACACCTATACATCCTGTTACACACCTACACTCATACATAGAGTTACTTACACACATACTCACACATGCAAATAAACGTTCAAACATCCATTTACTTGCATATACAGCTATACACACCACTACACTTAATTATACAGAAACGTATAGATACTTACTCTCTTAAACAATCACTTATGGAAACACATACTTATTTATAGAGAAAGTCTTACAATCTGTCACTCTCATATGTACTCACTTATATACATCAATAGTCACATATACTAGTTTAAAACATATGTACTTACTCATAAAGACACTATTGAGACAGTCATTCACTCACTAACGCACCCATACACAAACAAATCCACCTATACAGTCCTGCACACATTCTGTCTTCAAAACACATACAAACAGTGAGTCACTCATTCATGAACCTATATTCTAAGTAATATATCACACCGTACCATACATACACTCCCACTGATACTCTAAAAACCAACTAATAACTCATATACACACTAATGTAGCTACTGACCAACCCATGCAGCCAGTTATACACAAAGTGAGACACTGATACAGATATTTAAATATTTAAACATTATTTGCTAATACATGTATTCACTAAGATACACTTAATAAGTCAGTTATGCAATAAATTTTACAAAACACACCATTCATTTAAACACTCATTTACCCATTTTGGGCCATATGTAGGTAAATCGCGAATACCGAATCCTCAATACCGAATTATCCCGAATCGGTATTAAGAACTAGGTAAACGAGATGTAGGTAAAAAATCGCTAAACATTACCGATTCGTTGCAAATCGGTATTAAATACCGATTGTGAACAGATCAGTAATAAAAATAAATACCGAAAGGCTATTACCGAATCGGTGATACCGAATTCGGAAATACTGATTCGGTAATTTAAAAAATAGCGTTTTGGTGAATCAGCCAATCCTGATACACCCAATTACTTCCCAAACAGGAAGTTGCCACACCCAGCCAGGTGCACAGGGCCTGGAGCTCACTGTGAGGCAGGCAGGCAGGCAGGCAGGAGAGCTGAGGAGCCAGCAGCAACACAGCCACAATAAAGGAAGAAAAAGTACTGAACAAGCATTGAAATGGCAAGCCAGGACAGGGAGAAGGAGGGAGGTGAAAGAAAAAGAAAACTCAAGTTCAGCGACAAGGAGCTTGAGATCCTGATCCAGGATGTCAGCCAAGAGTACCACAAGCTGTTTGGAGCCCAGTCCCACCAAGTGCCAGAGGCACAGAAGAGGCAAATATGGAGTGGCATTCGGGACAAGATCAATGCCATAGGTGTGACCCTGCGCACCATAGAGGACATCAGAAAGAGGTGGTACGACCTCAGAAAAACAGCAAAACTGAGGATGGCAGAGAGACATAGGCTGGCAGGGAAAACTGGAGGAGGAAAAAATCGAGCCCCAGTACCAACACCACTGGAACAGATGGTGGAGTCCACCATCCAGCGGGAGAGTGTGAGTGGCATAGGAGACGCAGACAGCTCCGCCAGAGCAGCTAGAAAACAAGGTAAGAAGCATGCCCAGCATGCTGCCCTACCCCCTCCCCAACCCCAACCCCCATAGTGGTAAAAGTGCTCCCACTCCACACCATGTCTTACTGTTTACCTGCAATGCATTCTGGGTGATGTAGTCAGTGTGAACTCATGATCAGGACTGTCAGGGCAGCTGACACAATAGCATGGTAAAAGAATTGGATAGGTCAGGACAACCACTGTGCACTGTTGGCATGTACTTTAATGCAATGGCATTGCAGACAGAGCATTGAGTATATTTACATTTGTGTCATTACAGGCGAGTCATCTCGCAGTGCAGCTGAGGGCAGCAGAGGCAGGTCAGCCAGGCCAGAGGGGAGGCAACAGGATGAAGACAGCATGCCTGCAGGGAACACCAGCTCTGCGCCATCGCAGCCAGCCAATCCTCCACCACAGCCATCACCACAGTGCCAGGGAGGGCCGCAATCCCCTCTCACTCAGTCACCACTGCGACATTCACCAACACCACCACCACCACAGTCAGGCAGGAGGCATGCCGTGATCACCCTCCAGCAGATGGAGGAGTCGGAGGAGGAGGGCAAACAGGGCGAACAAAGTCCTATCGGAGATAGATCCAACAGGGAGTGGGCTGGTTCTGCATCCGAGGGCACCCACATCTCATCACGACGCCGCAGGGCAAGGCCGGACAGTCCAGTGGCATCTGAGCAGGGTGACAGTGTGTTTGCTGGACTGGAAGGCAACATGCTGAAGGTTCAGCGCCTGCAATGGAGGGAGATGAAGTCAATTCACAGGGAGGTGGCAAACATTAACAGACATATGCACAAGATGGAGAAGGGCATCAGTGCCATGGGGGAGAATTTGTCTGCATGGATGGAGAGGGTAGCTACCTCGGTGGACAACCTCTGCAGCCAGCTGTAGCAGGACCGTGTTGGCAGGCGCCGGGAGAGACTGAGACTCCAGGACTATACCAAGTCGGTGAACCGGCTGGCCACTACGACATCACTGATGTGTCGCCGGTCCATCGCCATGCAGGAGGAGATGGCGCATTGCAGCAGGGATGTGGCCAGGGGGATGGTGTCCATGACCTCAGTGCTAGAGCTCATGCAGAATGCCAAGGCCTCCAATATGGAAGGGGGGGACAGTGAGGAGGCTACCAGCCGTGGTAGCATTACACCCTCACCCACCGAGTGCAGGAGGCGTAGTGGACAGCACAGGAACAGTCCAACTCACAAGACAGTGTCGATGGGGAACGTGCACATGCAGCACGGGGACGCAAGAAGTTATGGACAATGGCTGTCTACATGCATGTGATGGGTGATGTAACCCATGTCCAATTGGACAATGCTCACAATGCTGGAGGTGTGCCAAATAAACACCGCTACATGTAATTTGAAATGGCTCAGTGTCGTTACTCACTCAGAAATAGTTTGACGTAATCTCTGCCCGTCTCTGTCTCCCATCATGTTCAATAGCAGCACCAGCTGCGCTGGGCTCTGACTGAGGGTTGTCCTCGTCCTCGTCCTCTGACTCAGTTAGTTTCATTGCTTTTCCTTTTTTTTGTGGCCAGATTGTGTAGCATTGCACACGTAGCAATTATCTTGCAACATTTGATGGGGCTGTACAGACGCGCACCTCCTGTTTTGTGGAGGCAACGGAATCTGCTTTTGAGCAAACCAAAAGTGCGCTCCACCACGTTGCGTGTGCTCCTATGTGCCACATTGTATCTCCTCTCCCTTCGGGTGGTTGGGTTCAGATATGGTGTGAGTAGATACGGCCGGAGGGCATATGCGCTGTCACCTATGAACAGAAGTAAGTGGCATTGATTGGTGTGACCAACAGCTTGTGCCAGGGTGTACATCAGGGTGTGTGACATTTACTTACCTAGTATGTATCCGTCGGCAAATTCACCAGCAAGCAGACGTGTATGTATGCCACTGTTCCTGAAGATGTAAGCATCGTGGCTACTCCCGGGGTATTTTGCCACGATGTCTGTTATAATGTGTTTGGCATTGCAGATCACCTGCACATTGATTGAGTGGGTGGATTTGCGGTTTCTGTAAATGTATTCACTTGCTGCAGGTGGGCAGATGGGAATATGGGTACCATCGATGCAGCCGATCACGTGGGGGAAATGGGCAATTTGATAGAACTCCAGCTTAGTTCTCTGCAGCTCCGCCTGTGTACTGGGGAAGGAAATGTAATGTTCCATTCTGTCCATCATGGCGTCCAGGAAGGTGTTGAAGAAACGGGATAGACAGCTCTGTGACACTCCACCCACTGCTGCTATCACACCCTGGAAACTTCCTGATGCAAGGAGGTGCAGGCAGCAGAGTACCTAGACATGGGTGGGGATTGCGTGGGCCCTTGGCGTCTGATGCTCCAGATAGGGTCTTAGGTCCCGTATTAGCTCCAGGATGGTGTCTGGGTGCAATCTGTATCTCTCATGTATTTCTGGGTCTGTCAATTGGAACAAAGTGATGCGTAATCTGTACACCCGCCCCTCACGTCTCCAGATCCTCATTCCTGCTGCTCTCAGGCGTAGCCGCCTTGCAATGAGATAGAGGCCTGCCATTGTGTTCACACTGATGCATTTTGGGTCTGTTTATATAGACTGCTCCTGATTACCACATGCTCCTGAAACGTGCTAAATACCGATTCGTTATTACCGATTTTGGTCAAATTCGGTATTACCGAGGTTTGCTACATAGCATTTTTGGGGTTTTTACCGAATCGTTTATACCGATTCGGTATTCATTGTTTCGGTAATTTCAAGTCGGTAACTTTTGTTTTTTACCGATTCGTTATTATCGAATCAATTCGGTATTACGTACATCTCACATGGCTAAATATTTGTCGGTAACACCGAAAATAACCCTTTTTCGGTCTTACCGATCGGTATTTGGCCACCTAAATATGGCCCTTAGTCTTCCATTGACCTTTAGATATACATATATAAAAATTATTTATTTTTCAGAAAGACACACATTCACTGGATGATATCATCAGTGATGTCATTTAAGATGTCATCAGTGCTGTCATGAGTGATGTCACTGACCATGTCATGAGTGATGTGACATGTCACGCGAGTTATAGTTAGCTGAACTAACTATAACGGGGGAATTTCAATGGTTGTGTATGAAAGAAATGTCCAGCTATCTATAACCTGTGTGAAACCTATGTTTTTTTCAGTGAATTTCTAAGGTTTTTTAAATGCTAATTCCCAACTATAACGTGGCTGAAACCTATGGTCTTTTCAGTGAATTTCCAAGGTTTTTTAAATGCTAATTTCTAACTATAACGTGTGTGAAACCTATGTTTTTTCCAGTGAATTTGAAAAGTTTTTTAAATGCTAATTCCAAACTATAACGTGCCTAAAACCTATGTTTGTTTCAGTGAATTTCAGAGGTCTTATAAATGCCTATGTTTATATCTAATAATTGTTATATTTATTTTTTTGATACTAATTTAGTACATTTTTTATAATAATTATTTTAGCTATTTTATTTTATTAATTACTTGACACATTTTTAATGTAAAATAATAAAAAAACAAATAGCACTAAAGCGGGCCTAATAGTGCAACAGCAGTGACAGAGTGTTTGGTGGAAGTGTAAGGATACAGACTGGGGAATTGAAGGTATGAAAGACAAGTGTGCAGGTAGATAGAAGACTGCATGCATACTGTATAAGGGTTTGAAGCAGTCCATGTCTTAAGGCCTACTTCGCTGCATGAGTACTGGCTACTGACTGAATCAATAAAATACTGTAAAGAGAGTGTATGAGTGAATCTATAAGTGCTTGAGTTATAGTTCTGTAAATGGATAAGTACGTAGGGGCAGATTTACAAGCCCCTTGCGCCTCTATTACACCGCCGTTGCTTGAAGCAGACGTAAGGCTTGACGCAGCATTAGAAGAATAGGTCCCACAGAGCATTGCTGGAGCTGTGTCACGCTTGCGACGCAACTCCAGCAATGCCCCACTTTACGGCACAGATGCGTGACGCATCTTTGCCGTTTTTGCCCCATGGTGTGCCGCATTGTAAATGCGGCGCATCCTGGGTGGCGGAGCTGCAGCGCACAATTACTGGCGCATCCCTGCTAATTTGCAGGGATGCGCCAGTAATTGTAAATCTGCCCCATAGTGCTCAATGCTTTCTTATTATTAAACAATAACATTATTCTTCAGACATCTCATATTTTAACACAGCTTCTAAAAGGAGTTCATCTGGTACTTTTTCGAGATCATATTGCTGGTTTGCCATTTCAGAGTTTTTACCTTCCAGTAACTCTACGTGATCCAGTGCTTCCAAAAAATCAGCATCATTGCTTTCATTTTCAAAATAACAGGTGATATCTGCAGTACTGATGTCCTCTAATTCAGTCTTGCTGCCTGGTAGATTTCGTACTTCAATTAAACTGTTGCTCATTTTCAATGTGTCTTTGGTCATATTCTCCTCTTTATACATAACAAATGTGTTATGTTCTAGGTCCTTGCACAAAAACATAAACACTTCACTTTAACAGTTATCTTAGTACATAATACAAATGTAGGTTTATCAACTATTTTGGCCCCAAAAAAATATTATGTAAATACCATTGTCTAATAACATTCCAACAGTAGAGTTTTAGTACTTGATAAGGTTATATAAATATAATTGCTTATAAACATATCCTGTAATTAAGTTTTCTCAAAATTGAAACCAGTCACTGCTTATGACTATAGAAAATGACTCAGGCTCTTCTACTAAAATGCAGTACTAAAAAATGTAGAATATGTCTATTCACTTACCCCTTCTAAACTAGTAAATGTGTTTTAGTAAAATGCAAAAGATACTGTTGCTTGTCTAGAATAACACTGTGAATCTGTGTGTATTTAGGTACCATTCGCACACTTGTTTTTGAATACTTCATGTGTTTTCACACACATCAATCCTTAAAGACCTATCCAGTACTCACCTTTTAACATAATTAGAAAATAGTCATTGCTTATATAAGCCGAAATTACTCATAGCAACAGCTATAGAACGCCCCTTCATGTGTATAATGAGGACATATTTACATAGAGAAGAAAAGCTACACACAGTAAGTTATCTTGTCTTTCTAAATATGAAAGAGTATTTGAAAACACACTCTGTGACGCATTTTATGTTGGACAATTTAGTCTCTTTTAATCCTGAAAGTCCCTGGTCTCTACTAGCCAAGCATGTCTTTCTATTCAATACCATACAGGTGCGTTGCAGCGACCTGTTCTCAAGCCATGTCCCATTTTATACACTATGACATCTTAGCCTACCACTATCTCACTATAAGTAATACCTTGCTTAATCTTCCCAACGCCCCAAGCGCCAGCACACCTTTCCGAGGGTAGCTTTACGATTTACAAATACTACCATTTATTTTAATTAAGAAGCATAGTAGTAACAAATATTAATCCGCTTTTTTTCTTCTATTGTAAACAATATTTTTTTATGTCTTCTATTTAGATGTTTTTAATCATGAGAATGCAAAAAACACAGTTTACAGAGTAACACTTTTTAAACTCTTCAATATATGTAGATAATAATGACCTTATACGTGTTACTATGGAAATCGAAACCGTTACAGCTTCACAGTTTGTAACTTTTCCCAACACGTGCAGAAGTAAAACAGTTAAAAAGTCAACACGTGTAAACTGTAAAACGTGACATCTACATAGGCGGAGCAAATCTTCCGTCCATAGATTATTAAGAAACCAAAAGCTATATAAACCACACCTTCTGTGCAATTAGTTTAGTTTTCGTGAGTTATTTCTGAGTCGCCAATCTGTGATGCAGGTTCCCTTTTATAGTATGGGATTCTTCTTTTGCGTCAACAAACATATTCCGGAGTTGTAAGTTGTTTTAATATGGCATAGGCATAGTACTTAGTTAGAATTTGTGGCTATATTTCAATATTTAAACATTTATATCTAGACATTTTTTTGTTGTTGCTTTTTTGCATGTTTTTTGCTTTGTCTCTGTAAAATCAGCAGTTTGTTTTAAAAAACAGATAGATTGCAACAAACATTGTTCCTTTTCTGGCTCCTTTTAGCTTATATATTGTGACTTTTTTATATATTATAATTTTGACACTGTACTTCGCTTGAGAGGTGTTGCTGACCCGTCGGCGTAAACCCTAAACATTTACAATCAACGTCACCATCTTCCAGTTGTTACTATGTTTTCCCCTACAGATCACATACTGTTATTATGTATATTATAACATTAACAGTTATGCTGATCTCAGTGGAGTTCATGACGCGTCGGCACAAACAGCAAAGATATATAAGCAACGTCACCGGCTTTTGGATTTTAGTCTGTTCCCACCTTGTGATCATATACTGTGAATATATATATATGTACATTATAATTCTCACAGTCATGATCTCAGAGGAGTTTATGACCTGTCGCCACGAAGATCAAACTTTTTCACCTCCCAGAGAAAAGAAGTTCAGTAAATAATTCCACTCAAAACTATTTCATTATGGATGTTCTGATAAATAGATAACTTTATTTTCAGATTCTTTTTTACTGTAACAATGGTATCAATAGTCATATGGTAATAGATTGTCCTATTGTTACAGAAGAGGAATAGGAGATTTTTCAGCGCCATCTGTAATATATATCTGTATATATTTTTTTCAAGAAACATATTTTACGAAATTGCAGAATAAAAAATATAGCTATCATGCATAGTTTGTTACTTTAAA
Source organism: Lissotriton vulgaris (assembly GCF_964263255.1). Lineage (NCBI taxonomy): Eukaryota > Metazoa > Chordata > Amphibia > Caudata > Salamandridae > Lissotriton > Lissotriton vulgaris. The sequence continues at coordinate 898,625,936 of NC_141696.1, forward strand.
TATTTAATAAACCCTACATTTCTGAATGTTATTTTATAATTTCTATTTTTATTTGTGGTTCCTATTCACCTTCTCCCTAAAGAATATATAGAACCAGTACTGTATATTATAAGAGTACCATCCTATATATTCTTAAGTGAGTATGTGATTTGTTTGCGGAACAGTGTGCAACCTCTAAGCACTACGACAGAACATTCCTGAATTCTACAGAATAAAAATTTTAAAAATATTAATGCCTACATTTCTATGTAATATTAAGTCACTTGTATTTAATTGTTTTTCACTTGTTCTCTTGACCTCAGATAATGTAGTGCGGGACGTTTGCTGTAGCACTTCTATTCTACTTTATCTAAAAGTAAGTGATGCCCTCTTACATTATCAACAATATGAGGCAACACTTTTAGAAACTGTAGCACAAAAAAGGAGGGGATGGCCACGCTTAACTGATATTTTATGAAATTCCATTTTTAACTCTCACCCCTTTCATATATACAGTGACAGTTTCTGAAGAAAATGTATTTGTATTTGCTTAATAAAAACAGTTTCAAACCTAGACTGAATTTTTTGCTGTGCAACCACACCTCCCCATCAGAAAAGTAAACACCACATTATAAGTAAATAGTACTCCTAAGAAGTATGTCACCCGCAAACTTGATTAAAAAAAAACAGCACAAGACACTGTCATTTTTCCGCCGTGATTTCTACACCACACAGCAATTGAAACATATAAAAAAAAATCCTCATAATCCCTCTCCACCACCTTTTGCGCACTGTACAGAGTTAATAGTGTTTCTAACCTGTCCTCAGCTACTTTCTTTCCCCATACTCCTTTGGAAGTGCGTCACAAAATTACTGAACACAGTGAACTGTTCCCACCCAATAAGAAGCAAACTTGTGCTTGGAACACTTTAGCCAATAAAATGTACATGTTGTTTTCCACAGAGGAGGATAGAATGACTGCCAAAAGTTCTACTTTTATTACTTTACAGCCAATGAACATTAGGCTTCTTAAGGTCCCGCTTGGAACACATTACCCAATACTCCGCGAACAGGCAGGAATCGCTAACAACACTTTTACTTTGAACAGTTTACAGCCAATAAACATTAAGCTTAGGAAAGTCCTTCTTAAAGCACGTCAGCCAATCAGATGTCCCTCTTACTCCGCAGAGCAGAAATGAATGGCTGACAACACTTCTACTTTCAATAGTTCGCAACCATCCAACATAAAGCTCAGGAAAGTCCTCCATACAACATGTACGCCAATTACATATCCTTGCAACTCTCCGGAGCACAAGTGAATTACAAAAAATACTTCTATTTTCAATAGTTCACACCCAAATGAACATTAAGATTGTTGTTAGGAAACCTTAGCCAATTAAATGTTAAATTTGTATCACATACAGAACATGCCGTCCTACATATTAATAAATTGCCTGTAACAAAGTGACTGTATCTGTAATAAAAGTGAACACTGCCTAATAAATAAACATTATTCCACATTATATTAAAGAAAAGACGCAATAAGCTGCATTGTTGTTTTCCCAATATAATTTCCACAGCCTACTGCACCCCCCTTCCAACATGAGTGAAGCCCCGGGACTGTGAGGGCCCCAGCGAACCCCTGCTATTATTTTTATAATATTTTCCACTGACTTCTACGACTAAGGATTCCTATGGAAAAAATGTAAAACTCCACCAAGTAACTATTACTATTAGCAACAATATGTGGTGAACTTCTAACCTCTGTGCTCACTAAACAGTTCCATGAACTGTTACTATGGTAACAGGCAGAAAGCCGTTTGGTGGTACAGTTGAAAGGTACTAGCTGCACAAAAACCGTTATATTTACCCTGGATCCTCTACAAGACAGAAAGGAAAGCAAAGTAAAACAAAACACAGTGTTCCAGATTTACAACCCCCTTGCGCCACGTTCGCGTCCAAGCCCCCCCCCTACAAAATGCTTTAATAATAAAAACTAGTTTAAATAAAGCATTTTAGAAACTATACGAAAGTTAAAAAGTATGGAAAAAGGCTTGTTTACATAAACAAGTGACGCACTAAAACAGGGCAAATGAAAACACCTGTCAACTGAAAAACGTGACTTAAAAGTGGGAGGAGTGAGGGAGTGTTTCTCGTAGCACTTCTATTCTACTTTATCTGAAATCAAAAAATGCCCAAACATTTAAAAAAATGACAGGGCAACACTTATATAATGTAAACTTAAGAAATTACTGCTTATGATAAAATAAAAGAAATGTGGTCCAACGCATAATACCAATGAATGAACAATAAAAATTTGCATTTCACCCACATGATGAATATACAAGACTCAATAAAAATATTTTGAAACTTGTGCATATTTTTAAATACCTTTACAGTCAACAAACTTGTAAGCAGACTACACACTTTAAGTTAAAAACACCCTACTACAACTAGTTTTTGAAACACATTGTAAAATAAAGTGCGTCACAAAATGGGCTACATACATGGTAAGTGTATCGTAATGTCACGTAGAAAAAAAAGCCAATCAAAATTACCAAGAGGAAGGTACACGTTACCACACAACAGCCAATCAAATGTTTTTCAAAATTTGCGAATGGAAAGGGATTGGTCGCTAATACATCTTCCTACAATGCTTCACAACCAATCAAAAAGAGGTGTTGAAAGTATCTTTTTTTAACAAACGAGCAAATCAGATAACCTTCCAAGTACACACAGCGAGAGGCAATTATCAAAGATGACTTGGTTTCGCAAGACCCTGAAAGACCTCTTCCAGAATAACTATGCACTTCACTGCCAGATCCCATTTAATGTTTATCCAGGTTCTCAAGCCTAAACACGTCACAAATCATGTCTCATCACTTTCTTAGTGTATTGTGTGAGGCAGACTGCGTGTCCCTATGCCTAGAGCCCTTGAAGGCCCTGGAGACTGCCACACCCCAGGGCCAGCTCCTGCAGTGTCCTAGAGCCGCACTGCCCCTCTCCCAACATTTAAAAGCCCCGGGGAGGTGGTGGTAAATTAATCAAGGCTGAATACGTTAGTACAGCCCACTCCGCTTACGCTACCAGGAAAACAAAACAACACTACATGGCCCAGATTTCCATTGTAGTGATTTCTTAGTTCCAGGTCTAGTTGTCAGATCGGCACACACACACTCCCTCATGGCTGGTATACACCCACACCACACCCATTCAGGACATACGTCACTACACACGTGACCCTACCTATAAAAAAGACGGGCACACGTGCTGTACGCCATTTTCGAGTTGCTCCTATCGCAAGAGTTGTGATGGCCCGTCCTGGTGGTTCAGATGCCTCATGTAGGCCCAAACTACCAAACAAAGGGGCCCACTACCACTTGCCTGGCCTCTTTGGTTACTGAGTTAGTGGTACCCAAAGCACTGGGCGAGTGAAGAACCTGCGATGATGATGATGGGAGCACGAGTATGTCGTTAGCCATAGAGATATCAAGGCTCGGCACCATATGTGCGACTTGTTAGTGGCAGAGTGAGACTGCATGATGTAGAAGGTGTCCTATCCACGAAAAGGTGAGCAGTGAGACCTGGGTGCGCATCGGAGGGAGTCGAAGGGCTGTAGCAGACGGGATTAACAAAAGCGACGCAGTGATTTAGAAAAACACAGTCCTATATAGTGTATCAAATTACATCTATATATTTTTTTTCCAATAGCAGGAATGTTTTTATAATCGCTCAAATGTCCGGAATATAAACTATACATATAGTTCTTATAAATGTGAGAAGGAACGTGTGTGAAAGGGCGATATTATCCAACTCCACATTAAGATAGCAACAATTACCAATCATAACACCTTTCTTTTAATATCTTTTAGATGTAGAGCTTCAGGGTGCATTATTTCCCAGCACGTGGTGAAAAACAGAACTGTGACAGAAAGTTGAGCTGTTTATATTCTATGCAGTCACTCTGTCACTTCCTCTCTCCTTTGATAAAAAAATTACACATAATGTTAACTTCCTTTTTATCTTACAGGTTGTGTTTCACAAATTGGCGACCCCCAACACTTCTAAAACTCAATGTTTGAGGATTCTGGGATGATGCATGGCCATCGTAACAACTTCTGAGAAAGCTGCTTCGACACGTAGTGCACCCTCTTTCAATCAAGCAAATGGCACAAGGTGAGCAAAGAAGGTTGTTTCCTAAACAACGACAAATCATCAGTCAAAGGAGAAAGTGGGACTATACTATTACTAACTCTTCATACTATCTTTCAGATCATTAAATTGGAGGGTGCACTATGAACTACCACGTGCTTGGACACAACGGAGGCAAAAGGTGAGCTACGAGTATTTTCTCCAGTATTAACTGTTCAATCTATAACTTTCTCTCTCCCACGTTTTAATGTTGTTTTTTCCCTTTTTCTCTTTCTCACTTTCTCTCACATCGTACCTCTTTCTCTTTTAAAGTTATGGTCGCTGCTGTCCACTCTGCCATACACAACCTTACCTAAGTACAAGTAGTGAACTCTGTCAGCCACAGTGAAGCCTGCTTCGACACGTAGTGCACCCTCATTGAATCACGCCAATGGCACTAGGTGAGCAAAGAAGTTTGCTTCCAAAACGGTGATGAACAGATCTACAAGCCTCTTGCGCTACTTTTGTGTCACTTTTAACATGGGAAAAGTAGCGCAAGGAGCTTATAAGTCTGCCTCTGACTTTTCAAGAAAAACAGTCTGTGAGTCAATGAGATGCAACAGTCTAGGTACGCAGGGGCAGGTCTACAAGAATGTACAGCAGCATGTCACCGTAAGCCCTTTGAATGCATATTTAAAAGAACATGTTGCATTCCTGTGCTCCCCCCTCCGCTGGCGCACAAACAGTTGCCATGCGCCGGCGCAAGCACCCTTGCACCATGGTGCAAAGATGCCTGTGCCAAGGGGAGATTGTTTTGGTGCAGGAAGAAGCACCTTCCTGCACAAAAATAATCACTAAAGGCATTTTTTCTCTTTCAATGCGTGCGTGGAATGCAGCACGCATTGAAAGAGGAAAAAAAACGAGGAGAAATAAAAACATTTGTCCTCGCTGCGCCTTGCTACGCCACCTCCAGGGTGACGTAGCATTCAGATGCATCTCCAGATTTACGATTTCTCGTAAATCTGGACAATGTGTCTTGTTCCATGGGTGTTGCGTGGGAACACCCACACAAACACCCATGAAACGCCCCTTCACCGCAAAGTGCTGCATGTGAAGGGGCCATACTTACAAGGAGAGGAAAAGTCAGACAGGGTGGTTTTTCCTCTCGTAAATATAAAGGAGTCCCCTGCATCACCAGTACGTCACAAAAAGTGACGTACCGGTGGCGCAGCGAGCTTGTAAATCTGCCCTGCAATATCAAGAACTCACCGCTATGCAGTAGGAGTGCATGTAACATACTACTTTGGAAGAAAAACAGCGCACAAACACCTCCTTCCAGTGGAAGTAAAAAAAATACATTATCCTGAGTATACAAATAAATAACGCGAATATATACATGTGCAATTGTATGTACTATAGTATTACAAAGTCTTTATTCTATCTTTCAGATCACTAAACTGGCCACAGTGTTTACACAAGGTAAGCAGAGCGGCCTAGATGTACAATACCTCTTATTAAATGCATTAAAATTGAAAGAGCTTATTTACAAGCCCCCTGCGCCACTTGTGCGTCACTTTCAATATGAAAAAAAGTAACACAAAAGTGGCGCAAGACTCTTGTAAATAAGCCCTTAAGAATATTGTCCTGCATATTGACTTGATCTCTCACCTAATACTGTCTCATCTCTGAATCATTTTAAAGACCTGTTGATCTGTAATTTAAATTTTGACGCAGTAGGCACTTCCATACAGACACCGCTTCAATGCGGCCCTATAACACAAGTGAAATGTACCAGGCACACTGCACACATAAAATCCTAGTGTTACCTTGACTTGAAATGTTTAACCTCATTTAGGGCCAGATGTAGGTCGCCCAATACCGATCGATAACGGCCGAAATTACCGAATTTCGACCGTTACCGACCACTACTGGGCTTCTTAGATATTGGTGGCATTTTTTTAGGATTCGGTATTTTACCGAATTGGTAATTTAAGGATTCGGTAAAATACCGAATTCTTAGCATACTGATTCGGTAAAATACTGAATCGAGGATGTAGGGAGCAATCAAGTTGGGGCATTCCTTAGTTAGGGATTCGTAAATTTACCACCAACTACAAGTTGGTGGTAAATAATGAAAACCTTTAGAAAAGCATTTTTTTTGCTTTTCCAACAGTGTGATGTGGCAGACATACATGCCCTTAGGGCATGTATGTGTGCCACATGTGCACCCATACACAATTGAGGGGTGCAACAGGGTGTCAAAGTGACACCCTGTCACCCTTCAATGTTTTCCCCCTTTTACCGAATCAGTATTTACCGATCCAGTAATTGCCATTCATTCCTATGGGCCTCCAGGCCCATAGGAAGGAATGGCAATTACCGAATCAGCCGGACCAGCAGTTCGGGCTGTAGCCCGTTTTAAAGGTCCCTATGAAAAATTCCATGCGGAAAACACATTTAGGGACCCCCTGTTTTCTCAGCCCCCGCTTGATGAAACACCCCTAAACTTTCAAGGTAGGAACATAGCGGAGTCGACCATCATCTTGGAGAATTTCGCGAACATTCATTCACCGGCGCCAAAGTTATTCTAAATAAAATGTTGTGGATTTCCTATGGAAACTAGGTCCTAACTATAACTACCTACTGGCAACCGCCAGTAGGTAATACATATATATATATATATATATAAATCAGCAGAAGAGGAAGAAAAAAAGTGCAAAAAGATGGAACAGGAAGTGAACATATTATCCGGAGCGAAGGACGTTGCCCCCTCCATTATCAACTTGACTGACATGGTCCTGTCCGATTCTGAGATTAATATCCTGTCTAAAGGTCTTACATTTTGTCCTCCTTGCGATCTGAATTATGCGGACACAAGAATTGATCTTTATAGATTTGTCCGCAAAATAAAGCTACAGAAACATTTTGCTGGAGGAAAAACCCGCAGCAGCGTCACAAGGGTTGAAGCTGGAGAAGATGGATTGCAGGCCCGTGATTTGCCAGGCTTGGAAGCCCTTGAATCTCTCAGATTGGAGCAGTCATCTTCACAAACTACATCTGGAGGTGAGCCGAGTAGGGTGGGGGGACCCACGTCCTTTAAACCGCGCTCAACGTACACACCTGTTATGATCTATGATAATCTTGACATTTTTCACGATGCAGTGGTCAAAGACATTAAGTCACTACACTCCAAAGTGCTCAACTCTAAACGGAAAAGATTTTCACAAAATGATCAGTACATGCGTCTTATCCAAAAAATTCAGGCCAATGAAAATGTCATTGTCAGACAGGCTGACAAGGGAGGGAATATAGTTTTGTGGCCACGAAAACTATATCTTGAAGAAGCTCTCTCCCAATTGAATGATCTGAACTGTTATAGACATAGCGACATTTCATTGGTCAAAAAAGCTCAGGAAGACTTCCATTCCTTGCTTATGGGGTGGAGATCTTTTGGCCTACTGAGCATGGATGAGCTGAAATATCTTAAGAATAACCATCCAGTCATGCCAGTCCTATACCTGATCCCTAAGATCCACAAAAATCCAAACAAGCCCCCGGGAAGACCAATAATTGCAGCATGTGGGGGCTTGTTAGAGAAGACAACTATATATGTGGACTCTTTCTTGCAGGAATTTGTCCAGGAGTTACCATCGTATGTGCAAGATTCCAATGATTTTGTAAGAAAGATACAGGATATAGAATGGGGTATGGATCTGTGGCTCATCACACTAGACGTCACGTCTTTATATACGAGCATTAATCATCAGGACGGACTCAGAGCCATAGAATTCTACCTAGGACTGAGACCTATTATCATGGCTGACCACAACCGCATGTTACTGTCAATGATTTCATTTTGTTTACACCATAATTTTTTCATGTTTAACAATAGATATTACCAGCAGGTCAGGGGTGTGGCTATGGGGGCCTGTTTCTCTCCCAGTTACGCCTGTCTTCACATGGGCTACTGGGAGAGGCAGGTTCTCCATGGCACGCACGCTGACATTTCCAGACAATCTATTGTTAGGTGGTATCGTTATATAGACGATGTGTTCCTAGTCTGGAAGGGCACTCGCCAGGAGGCTGAACACTTTGTTGACCTCATCAACAAGAATGATTACAATCTGCACTTTACCTCTAACATCAGCAAGGATCAGGTGCACTTTCTAGACATGACAGTCACACCAGGAGCAACAAGTCTAGAAACGAGGCTATACCGCAAGGAGACGGCAGGAAACACGATCCTCCATGCCAGTAGCCATCATCCTGCTCACCTTATACGCAGCATTCCATATGGTGAAATGCTGCGTATAAGAAGATTAAGCAGCACAGAAGCCCAGTGCCAACTGGCTCAGCAAGCCAGTAGGTCCAGATTCTTGGCTAGGGGGTATCAGGCTGCAATAGTGGACAAAGCCATAGCCAAAGCTAATGCTATCCCACGCAGCCAGGCCCTTGAGCCTAAGGTCCACAAAAAGTCCACCACCACTAATGATCAACCAGTCAGATTGATTTGGGCCTTTAACAGGCAACAGGCCGCGCTGGGGAAAATAATTTCCAAACATTGGAATCTAGTGAAATGTGACCCAGTGATAGGGGATAGAATACCCAGTACCCCATCCATCACATACAGGAGAGCGTATTCTATGCAGAATGCCCTAGTTAAATCCAGCCCAGAAGTCCTGACCAGCAAAAATTGGTTAGGGAAAAGTAGGGGCTTTAGGAAGTGTTCATCCTGCAAGGCTTGCCAGCATGGATTGAATAAAACAGAGTATGCTATCCCATTCACTTCTGAGGCACGCAAGATAAAACAACAACTTACATGCAAAAGTGAATATGTGGTGTATGTGCTGGAGTGTCCGTGTGCCCTCCGTTATGTTGGTAGTACCAAACTGCAGGTGCACAAGAGGATACTCCAGCACATTAGGGCCATCAATACTAGTGATCCATCATACCCGGTGGCCCGTCATTTCAAGGAACACCATAACAATGACAGCTCCCTGTTGCGCTATTACGCGATCGACTGTGTTGGTCCCCTTAGGAGAGGAGGAGATAGGGACGGGGCCCTGAGAAAACTGGAAACCAGGTATATACTGGAAATGGACTGTCGAGCTCCGGGGGGATTGAATTCCACCGAAGATTTTTACACGTGTTTATGATAATTCTATACTGCCGTGTACTGTCATTAGCTTCCCCTGTTGAGCAGTCTGTTGCTTCTGAATAGATAATAGTGGTATTCTTGACTGTCTTCTAATTGAGATTAGTGTCGTCAACACTGTACAGATTAGAGGGTTGGATGGTTCTAAAGTGGGGTGCAGCCTAGGCTTAGGCTGCACTAAGTTGTACTAAGAGCTTCTTTCACTTTTATAAGAACTAATCAGCATGCTCTACTGAGAAAGAGTAGGAGAAAACAATGTCACAGAGTCACTAAAAATCCTGAAAACTTTCACATAAAAAAGTGCACATGTTTATCCTCTAGTTACTCACTATTCACTAAGGTACATCCGGTTCTAGGTATTGGTCTGTTCAGGCTATTTATGAGCATAAGGGATGGTAGCGTGGCAGAGGCTGCGATGGTTTCCCCTCTCTTTTTTCCCGGGGGGGGTCAACATCTCCTCTGCCCGTGATCTTTCCAGCTCAGTGTATGTGTAAACGAATCTGTGCATTTATAATGGGATGCTGCGATCTGGGTATTAGAGCGAAAACATTTACGCTATAATATTATTCTCGCGTACTATAGATCTCATCCCGAATGAACGGTGTTGTGCTCATCTGTATATATATATTTTTTACAATGCACTGTACAGTCATGGTTTAACATATATATTTATATATTTATGATATAAGATTCATTAATTTATATATATTGTTTTGTATATACTAATTTATTAATTAGGTGTTGCACATGACATGTTGTACAGAGTATATAGTGTATATAGTATATATGTGTTAAGTATGACCTTCATGAAGCACATTGCATTTTGCACATCGTTTTTAAATTGCACAATTGGATTTATCCAGTGATCTTTGTTTACACTGTGTATATATATGAAATAGCATTTGCACTTTAGTGATACAGTATCCACCGTTACAACATGACGTCAATCCAGGGATTATCCCGAGAGGTGTTTAAAATTCACAGTCTGTTGTCTGTATCTATTAGTAGGTGCATCATGTGACTACAAACCTACCAATTGGATTGTATTTCCACTTAGCACTAGCACTTTAAAAATTGCCTTTTCCCAGCGTGCGTCATGTGATCAAGGCCTCTGTGTAGGCCGAAACGTCATGCTGTGTGCCGCTTCCTCGAAGGTACAATAAAGAAAAGATTGCTCACTGCACCTGAGGTCTCCTTCCTTCTTCCTGCGCAGCGGTCTCCAGCATTTGGGCTCCGGGCGAGAGGTAGCTGAGGATTGTTCCATATATATATATATATATATATATATATATATATATATATATATATTTTCCATTGCCGGTTCCTTTTGCCACTTATATATATGTATATATATATATATATATATATATATATATATATATATATATATATATATATATATATATATATATATATATATATATATATATATATATATATATATATATATACGCTCGTGTGCAGAAAACACAGGCCACACTCGCGGGGGTTCCAGGTCAGAAAGCTTTATTCCCCAACAGCACACTTGGATATATATATATTACCTACTGGCGGTCGCCAGTAGGTAGTTATAGTTAGGATTTTTTTCAATGCAAAATCTCAACATTCTATTGGGAATAACCTTGGCGCCGGTTAAGGAATGTGCCTGAATATTTCCTCAAATTTTCCTTGCGGCGCTTCCGTCCTTCCCTGAAAGATTGGGGGGGATTCGTCAAGCGAGGTCAAGATAAAAGGAGGGTCCCAAAATGTGTTTTCCCCATGTTAATTTCCATAGGGCGGTCGACCTCACTTTTAGCCCGAATAGCTGAATGGATTTCCACCAAACTTGGCAAAATTGTAGGGACTGGTATCCCGATGTGCCTTTTCTATGCAGCCGCCATCTTGTGTCTCGGTAAGATCGAGACAAAAGAGGAGGCAAAAACAAAGGGGGAAATGACCATAAGGGGGCAGAGTAGACCCCCTCCTGATCCCCTAGGTTTAATGTGGGGGCCATAAAAGGGCCCCGCGGGGCAAAAAAATAATATTTTTTTTTGATTTGCGCGGGGGAGCACTCGGTACGCGCACCAGGGAGCGGACCGAGGAGCGTACCATGGAGAAAAAAGAATGACAGAGTTTTTAAAAAATGTAGCCTTTTTTTAAAAATTGGAGGTAGTTCTAAAAAGAACTGTTTTTTTCTTCTTTTTGTTGTTTAATATTTATTTTAATGTTTTTTGAACATTTTGTACATTTTTTGGCTTTTATGAACTATTTTATATTTTTTTGTTATTTTTATGGGGAGAAACAAAAAACAGGGAATTCGAAATGGCTCGACTGGAGCAAAAAAAAAATCAGGAAAGTTTAGGGTTTTTTGGGGCAATTGTGGTTGTCACCAGCAAGTAGGATGAGCTTTATGCTCTGTTCACCATAGGAGATGGTCTTACCACAAAAAATACATGTAATTCTGAATTCCCCAAACCGTGGATGTATGCAAGGGATCGTCTCCCTTGTCTCTGATCCCAATGGAGTGGGTGTCTTTCTTTTGGAGGTGGTGGTTGAATATTGGGGAGGGTTACTGGCCAGTTCTCTCATCTCTGCAGCAGAATAGTTGTTCGGATGCTTGCGCTGCAGGTGTCTAATCATGGTATTATTACCAAAATAATATTTTTTGTTAGGGTTCCCCCTTGAAAGTTCCATGCCACAGATTAGGCAAGTCACCTTGGGCACATTGACTTTCTTCTTGCCCTCTGGTATAGAAAAAAACTCCCTTACAATGTGCTGCCTTGGCTTGTATGGGGTATTGTCTTCTTGCAGCCACCTTCTCCCCTCCTCCTCCTGCTCTTCTTGACCACCAATGTAATGTTGTGGTGGTCCTCTTGGTGGTGGTGGTGGGGGTTCAGATGCTCCAGCTGCTGTGCTACTGTAGCCATTTTCAAGTACAAATTATTTCTCAAAGATGTTCAAACAGGTCTTCCTTAGAATAAGGAAAAAAGGTGGGGTCTTTCATCATTTGGAAAAAAACTGTCCTGAACCAATGAAAAGTGTTATTTTCAGGTCACATGACCAGGGCTTTCATCATTTGGAAACCAAAACTGTTCTGCACCAATAAAAAGTGTTATTTTCAGGTCACATGACCCGACGCGCTTACACGACGCGCCCCCGGGTAAGCGCGTCGGATGTTTAAGTTGCACGATCATATTCGCTCGAGTGCTTCCGGGTGCGCTTACGCCGTGCGTATCACGCAGACGCGGCTATGCGATACGTCATGATGATGTTTTTGTTCGTGGCAATAGCGCTAACAGGACGCTCACCGGTGCGCGCCCGGGGGCGCGCCGGAAAACTGCGCTTTCCGGAGCGCACACCGGGGCGCGCACTGGGAGCGCACCAGGGCAAAACAAAAATATTATTATATAAGTATACAATATAGGATTCATTATAAAAAATATTACATTTCAGAGGTTTGAGGCCCTATATATAGTTAGGAGTTAGCATTTAAAAAACCTATGAAATTCACTGAAAAAACCATAGGTTTCACACCAGTTATAGTTAGGAATTAGCATTTAAAAAACCTATTAAACTCACTGAAAAAGCCATAGGTTTCACACCAGTTATAGTTAGGAATTAGCATTTAAAAAACCTATTAAATTCACTGAAAAAAACATAGGGTTCACACCAGTTATAGTTAGCATGAGGTTTTACTCGCATAAAACCATTGAAATTCCCACGTTATAGTTAGTTGGACTCACTATAACTTGCGCGTGCAATGCACTGCTGATGACGTCACATATTACATCACTCATGACATGGTCAGTGACATCACTCATGACATCACTGATGACACCTTCCTAGTGACAGACTGACAGACCTCCTTTCAGTGTAATGTAACCCTTGAAACACATATTCAAAAATAGAAACTAACATTTTCAAAAAAATTGAGATACCCATACCAGTTACAACAACCAATTCAGTAATTCCACCATCTATATACACACCCTCTCATTCAGCAACAGTTCTATATAGTCACTCATACATATACTCACTCATCATATGTAGTGATACACATATACATCCTGTTACACACCAATAGTCATCCAAAAGTTATTCACACACATACTCACGCATGCAAATAAACTATTGAACATCGATTTATTTGCATATACAGCTATGCACACACTAGCACATTACTTCTAAGGAAACTTACCCATACTTACTCTCTTAAACAATCACTTATAGAAACACATACTTATTTAAACAGGAACTCTTTCGATCTCTCACTCTCACATATACTCACTTATATATAACAATACTCACATATACTAGATTAAAACATATGTAGTTACTCATAAAGACACTAGTGAGGCAGGCATTCACTTACTAACACACACATATACACACTCATCCACCCATACAGTCCTACACATATGCTGTCTTCAAAACGCATACAGTGAGTCAGTCACCAACCCATGCAGCCACTTATACATAAAGTGAAACACTGATACATATATTTAAATATTTAAAAATTACTCGCTAATATATGTATTCACTAAGATGCACTTTATAAGCCAGTTATCCATTCAATATTTTATTAAAAAAACATCCATTTACACACTTATTTAAACATTTATTCTTCCATCGACCTTTAGAAATACAAATATAAAACATATTTATTTTTCAATTAGACACACATTCACTGGATGGTGTCATCAGTGATGTCATGAGTGATGTCACTGACCATGTCATGAGTGATGTAATATGTGACGTCATCAGCAGTGCATTGCACGCGCAAGTTATAGTGAGTCCAACTAACTATAACATGGGAATTTCAATGGTTTTATGCGAGTAAAACTTCATGCTAACTATAACTGGTGTGAAACCTATGTTTTTTTCAGTGAATATATATATAGATATATATTCACTGAAAAAAACATAGGTTTCACACATGTCATAGTTAGCTGGACATTTCATTTGTGATGTCATCAGTGATGTCATGAGTGATGTCACTGACCATGTCATGAGTGATGTAATATGTGACGTCATCAGCAGTGCATTGCGGGCGCGCGAGTTATAGTTAGCTGAACTAACTATAACGGGGGAGATTCAATGGTTTTGTATGTGTGAAATATCCAGCTAACTATAACATGTGTGAAACATATATATATATATATTTTTTGTCATGTGATCAAGCCTTCTCGAAGGCGAAACCCGTCATGGCGGCAGCGCTGGCTTTATTTAAATAAACACCGCTTGCACCAGCACTTTTTGGGTCGACTCCTCGTCATTTTTGGGAACCAACAGATGCTTTCTGTTTAATAGGTGACGATCTACGTGAAGAGATATATATATATATATATATATATATATATATATATATATATATATATATATATATATATATATATATATATATATATATATATATATATATATATATTTTCAATCCACAGTTTGCTTAGAAGCATCACGCGCACTCGGTAGTAGAGATGTAAATGTAAATGTAAATGTATTTATACAGCACAAACCGCCCACATCGCAGGCATCTAAGCGCTTGCTTAGGGAACCCGTCCTGGTATTCCCCTGTGAGATTACCCCGGCAGGGTATCCACAAGGTGAAAGCCAGGCATCCCGCCGCGAGGGGCCGTTGTGGAGATTAAGCAAGCTATTGCCCAGAGTCGCAGAGTGTGAACCCGTGAGTCGAGTAGGCACCGGAGCGAGAATTATCGAGTCCGTGGAATTATTGAGCCCAAGCCCCGTCGAGGCGGGGAATTGAACCCTGGTCCAGGGCCGATCTCAGCTTTCGGGTCTGCCGCCTCTAACCCCTGAGCCACACTTCTCCACAATGATGCAATTTTTATTCTCAAAAAACGTTACGCGTTTCGACACCAAGTGTGTCTTGTTCACACGTTTATTCAAATATAACTACTCTCTTCACTAATTAAGATGTTGAAATAATCAAGTGACCTAAAGGAAATTATGCAGGTCCTCGCTTGTATTTAAGCCATTCCGCATCTTAGTGTGAGGAACCAAAATAAAGTGTGTTTCAAGTTGACGGAGGCTATTCTTACGATTCCCCCCGTCCGGGTACAGGTACTGCCCCAACATAGAATATTGGAAATCTTCTAGATTGTTGTGATGCATCTACTTAAAATGTCTGACAACCGTGTAATTCGGGTCCAAATTTATAATTGCCCTTATGTGTTGCAATATCCGTTTGTGTACAGGGAGCTTAGTGCTCCCTATATATTTCCGCCCACAAGAACATTACGATATGTATATGGTGAACTCAGTCCGGCAAGTCAAGTGGTCCTTCATGAAAATCGGTGTAGTGCTGAACGCTGTTGAGTACTGCATCAGATTGGTGCCAAACTTACAGGCACGACACAAGTTACATTTATAAAAACCAGATTTAGTTAACTATGTGGATTTTACTGTTACTTCAGGGATTCTTTTTACTAATGCATCCCTCATAGAGGAAGCCCTCCTAAAAGTAATGGCAGGTAAAGATGGCAAAAAAGGCTTTAATGTAACATCCGCGAGTTCTATGGGCCATTGTGAGTAAATAATCAGGCAAATTTTGCGTTCTTGCTTCCTGAAGGAAGTGATAAGTTTTACATTGCGTATATCACTGTTGTTACCTTCAAAGGAAGGAACCTGAGCCACCATTCGTTCACCTTTAGGTACTTGTATTTCCTCCGTGGAGTGTGCCTTTGGCTTGACAGAGGGCTGTGTTTAGCTGGGAAATGTTATACCCACGATTGAGGAAACATTTAAAAGCCTTCTGCTGACACTCTTGTAAGTGAGAATTAGAACTAGAAATACGGCGAATTTGCAAGAATTCTCCATATGGGATGCATATGGGATGCTTTGAATTAGGTGGTGGGAATGCAAGCTATCCGTGTGTAGAATACAGTTTCCTGCGTTTTTTTGCAGTGCAATTTAGTGTAAATCCGACCCTCATTGATATAGTAGTAGTATGAGCTTTATTCGATAAAAGATTATCATAAAAGCATGTACATCTAAAATTCATATATTTTAAAAACATGTAACACAACATAAAAAATAGCTCGTACTATACATCATACCTCATACAATTAAAGGATATATAAAAAGAGATTTCATTAAGACCATAAGTAACAATGTTCAAAGCAAATACATCAGGTGGCATGCATGAAGGATGTTGCGCTACTAATTTTCGCTAGGAGCTTAGTTCTTATTAGCCATGCACAACCCAGATATTTGGCCTCACCACAAACCATAGTAAGGGAGGAAGTGTCAGTTTTTAAAATACATAGTGCGACACGATAGTTCTTGGAGCCAAGCTTTTTGCAGATTGGTTTGAACCATTTGGCTCTAGCCATCTGTAGGCTGGGCACGCAAAGAAGAAATGGGCAATAGACTTATTCGGAGCTGCACAACCTGGACAAGGTGCAGATGGTGAGTTGCGCCAGTTCCAGGATGCTGTCACCTCGTTGAGCGGGAGGGTCCCCAATCTCATATTCAGATAGAGCGCCCTATCCCTAGGTTATTGAATAAAATCAAGATAGGGTTCTAGTTTTCTGATGGATTTGTGTTAACAAAAGACCTCTGTAGGTTTCCCCATTCTAGGATTGTGTGTCTCTTCACCCTGTGCCCATTGCCAATAGGCTCTTATTAGGTCATGCTTGGGTGGCGGAATCTGATTGGCCCAAGCCTCTCCAAATCCTATGTCAGTTAGAAGCTGCCTGAGATTGGTGATCCATTTAATCCCGTTCCCTTTATCAGCTGTTATTAACTCACTGAGGGCAGCAGCGTAGTTGGACAACTCTGAAGTCCTTCTTATGCGTGCCCAAAAGAGTAGGGCGCGGAAGCGTGCAATGTCCTGGATGAAACGCCTTCCCATATCCTAGTATAGGGGCTTCAACAGGGTGGAAATTGGAAGGGAGACACAATCTATAAAAAAAACTTGTTTTCAGATCTGGCAAGTTCGCTGGTATTTTCCAAGCCCCAAAGTTCGGCCCCATATAGGGCCAAAGGTAACGCTTTACCATCATAGACCACGAGGGACGGGGCAACAGGCCTACTTGCAGAAATATGTTGTTCTCTTACAATAGCCCCATACACCCGCTTGTGACTTAGGAGCATTTTGGCTAAGTGGGAACACCATTTCATACCTTTGGAGACCCGGATTCCCAGATAGTCAAAAGACTTAACGGTGTCTAGTGCAGTATCGTTTAAGGTAATTTATTTATTTATTTATGAAATTTGATTAAGCGCAAACAAATATTCGTGGGCGTCTCGGCGCTGCGACATCTGCAAAAAAATTCTCCAACTACTTTTGTATATTTTAAGATGTTACTGATGGAACAGCCAGGTTTTTAGCTGTTTACGAAATGACCAGAGAGAGGGACTAGTCCTAATTGACTGAGGCAAGGTATTCCACAGATTTGGAGCCATAACCAAGAACCAGCGATCTCCCCAAGAGACGGTCTTGGTGCGAGGCACCACTAGGTCGTTGAGAGTGGTGGATCGCAGTAATCTGGGGGGACAGTAGGGAATCAGCTGTTCTTTAAGGAACTGAGGTCCCTGTTTATGCAGTGCCTTATATACGATACACAGGATTTTGAACTTGATCGGCTTCTGATTGGGAGCCAGTGATAGTTTCTGATTGTATCAGTCGCACACTTATGTTTGGTAATTCTGGCGAGGAGTCTAGCTGCCGCGTTTTGTATAGTCTGCAGTTTGTTGATTACCCTGATCTGAGCATTGACAAAAAGGCCATTGCAGTAGTCCAATGTGGACAACACTAGGGAACTTATCAGGGTTTTACCGGCAGTTTTGGGAAGGAAGGGAATGATTTTCCTTACTAGGCGCAGTTTATGAAAGGCTGAGGACGCTAGTGGTTGGCATGAGAGACGAAATTGAGGTTGTCATCAAAGACAACTCCCAAATTCCATATTTTAGGGACAGGTTTCAGCAAGGTTCCGAAAGACGCGGGCCACCAAGCGGGGGACCAACTTGGGGTAAGTTGTCCAAAAATGACAAGCTCCGTCTTCTCAGAATTGAGTTTTAGACAATTGGAGGCCATCCAATCTCCGATTGACAGCATACCTTCTTTAAAGCTCTCGGCCACAATGCTGTTTCAGAAGCGTTTCGATGGGTTAATTGTCATTAACTTTGTTTAACTAGTGTTTAATATTAACCCCCAAGAGTCACAAAAAAGGCTATACCTATTCAAAAGTTTTTGGAGACCTCCCGGTGTTTTAGAGATCAGGAGGGTATCGTCGGCGAACAGGAGGGTTGGCGTTTTTTCCCCTGCCAGGATTGGGGTGTCTGCTGGTTCGTCTCTAAGATGGTCTACCACCCCTTTCATAAATAGAGAGAACAGGGTAGGGGCCAGGATGCATCCCTGGCGCACCCCCCTGTTCACCACAACCCTCTCCATCAGCAGCCCCTGTGAGCCCCACCTAATTCTGGCATACTTGTCCTGAAGCAAACGTTTTATAAAATCAAGAATCTGAGGGGAAATACCCAAATCATGCAAGACCTGCCAGAGCTTATCGCATGGTACGAGGTCAAATGCGGTCTTCAAATCTATAAAGACCAAGTATAAACTGCCTTTCCCAATCACCACTGCTTTCCAGTGGATCATAAAAAATCTGAAAACCTGGTCCTTTGTGCCCACCTTTTGCCTGAAACCTGCTTGATAATGGGAGAGGATGTTCCCGTACTCCATCCAGGACCTTATCCTCATAAGGAGCAGCCTGCCAACAACCTTCTGGATTACTTCGATCAAACTGATTGGCCTGTAGTTGGCAGGGTCCTCCCTATTTCCCTTTGTATGGATTGGAACAACCTCCGCACCTTTCCATGAATCAGGGACTGCAGACCTCCTAGCTATAAAGGTCATCAAAAATAAGATAAAGTGGGCCCAGGACTTCGGGTCATGCAAAAGCAGATCTCCAGGAAGGCCGTCGGGTCCCGCAGCTTTTCCAGAGGAAATGCTGCTTATTGCTATATCTACCTCGTGAAGGTCAAAGCAGTCCAGTGACGGGAAAACCCTGGGGATACTTGGGTAAGTCTTGTTTTGGGGGGACGAGGGGCCTTCATCTCCCTGGTATATGTTAGAAAAATGGTCATACCATTGTTGCCCTGTGATTTGGGATTGGGTCAGATCCTTCCCTATTCCCTCTATTGATTAACTCCCAAAATAAAGTTGGGTCCCTTTGTTTGGAGGCATGTTTGAGTTCCTGCCAATGTGCCTTTGTCCCAGTTGCGTTTGGCTTCCACTAATATCTTGGAATAACCCTTTCTTGCTGCTCTGATTGTCAATGAGTCTTTCTTTCTGACAGCTAGGGATAGGGCCTGCCTCTTCTCCATGCACGCTGGTGAATACCATGGGTTTGTGGGTCTTGCTAAGCGTCTCTTTGTTGCCATTCTCCCTCCTACAATAAAAAAAGAGCCTATCTTGTCTAATATTTCTCGATAAAACAGAGACAACACGGGTAGGTTCTCAGCATTTCCATATAGCGTTTCGAGCTCCTTATTCTTTTGGTCAAGAAGTTCCCTGATACTTTGCAATTTACATTCTTGCTGAGAGACTTTGTGCCATTTAAGGCGTCTATTACAATTGGAGGGTATTACCTCTCTTGTCGACATTAAACAAGGATTAGATGCCTCTGTCGTGGAAGGTGAACAAACGTTTTTAATTTTCAAACAGAGGGGATTATGTTCGCTATCCAAGGATTGTTTAACTACCATATCTTCGAGATCCCCCCATAATCGTTCATCAACAAAATGTAATCTATTCTGGACAGGGAACGTTCCTATTATAAGTATTTGCTCCACTTGGAGCCGAGCGTGTCCTTCCATTTGCGGCTCCTAAATTAAATTCCAGGGTCAGGGCGTTCATTTGAATTGCCCTCTCTGACCACTTCTTAATGGCAGCTATATTAAGTGTTCAATAGCCCATTCGGTATCCTCTTCAGTAGTTCCCAGTACATCCTCCTCACTCAGAGGTTCGAATGTGCAGTTGAAGTCCCCTGCTACTATGATGTTAGAATGGGGCAGAGTTCGGTATAACTCACACTCCAGAGCTGCTGTAGTTGAAGATGCTTGCCCGGAGAGCCTCTTGAATATATATTGAATAGCTCTAGGGTTGTACCGTTGGCTGGCCCTCTAATGGTCAGGTGGAGAATGTCTTTTGATGAGCTAGTGTGTGTTACGGACGACCAATTTAGTGAGATGTTAATCCAAATTTGTAATCCCCCTAAAGGGCGACCCTTGCCTGAACTGATTACTGGGATGAAATAAGAGGTGAAACCAGATTTATATAGGGGTATTAGACTCCAAGTCTCCTGGAATAAGCACACATCAAATTTTTCAATAAACTCATTCCACTCTGGGAGCAGTATTTTTTCTGGAGCCCCGCTGTGTTCCAAGAAAAGAGATTAAGCATGTTCAGATTAGACGTGGCCTCAAGGACTTCACTATCAAATGTACAAACCGGGGCCCAAGCCTGGTCATCAATCGTTCTCTGGCCCTTTGGTCCTTCTATACAAGAGGGACTTGCAATGAGATTGATCTCCCTACATCCAGCTCCTGCTGAAATGATGGTAGTATTCTGGATTAACCCCTATTTAGTCAATCAACCGTGTTTAAACCGGACCCTCCCCCCAACCTCCCCGACCGTTCATGATATATCGACCTGGGTGGTGACCAGAGTGGAGAGCGTCAATCTGGATGGCAGAATGCTCTGAAGCCAGCAAATTCTCAGCGAGTACAGCATCGGTTAACAGTAACTCGATGCAGCCTGTCTGAGAATTGCACAATGAAATCCTCCTTACTCTAACAATAGCTTCGCGTATGATAGACCTACATCCCCTCACATGATGCAGCCAGTGAACTGCTTTGTTACGTAGGGACTCACTACTTTTGAAACCTTGCATGGAAGAGCATTTGGGGACTTTGACCATGTATACTGTTGACGAATTGACCCCTGGGCGTGTGGGGTTTCCGCGGTTGGTAACTCTGGCCTGAATATTTGTACCAATGCGAGGGCGGTGTTGTCCCTGAAATCCGGCTATGTTAGAAAAGGTGCGTGGGACCCCTGGGGCTTTCATTGAATAAGTATGAGATCTTTTGATACTCGGGATGGGGGCCATAAGAGGGAGGCCATTTCCTTGGTTTCGTAGGTCAGGATGAATCCTGCCACCCTCCCCAGGGGAAACACCAGTCGAAGGCCTGATCGTTGGTAAAGGGAATGTAGGGGGAGAAGCCTTAGTCAATGGCCTGCGGCTGGGGGGGAAGGGTCGGCCCTACGATTTAGATCTTCCACCATTTTCCTGAGGGCTTCCACCTCCTTTTGGAGTAATTCAACTTTCTGTGCCAAACCCTCGGTTATGGCTCTACATTTGCATCTGGTTGCTGAATCACCAGTACCAGTGACATTGGGCCCGATTCACAGAATGAACTTTCTACTTTTGGCATTCACAGAATGAACTTACTACTTTTGGTATTCACAGAATGAACTTACTCATTTCGGTATTCACAGAAGTTAGGACTACTAACTTTAGGACTCCTAAATGCTTTCTGTGAATGCCGAAAGTCTTAAAATTATGATTTTTCTCAATTTAGTAGTAGTAAAGTTAGGACTACTAACTTTAGGACGCCTAAATGCCTTCTGTGAATACCGAAAGTCTTAAAATTACGACTTTTTTCAATTTAGTAGTAGTAAAGTTAGGACTCCTAACTTTACTACTACTAAATTGAGAAAAATCCTAATTTTAAGACTTTTGGTATTCACAGAAGGCATTTAGGAGTGCTAAAGTTAGTAGTCCTAACTTTACTACTACTAAATTGAGAAAAATCCTAATTTTAAGACTTTCGGTATTCACAGAAGGCATTTAGGAGTCCTAAAGTTAGTAGTGCTAACTTTACTACTACTAAATTGAGAAAAATCGTAATTTTAGGACTTTCGGTATTCACAGAAGGCATTTAGGAGTCCTAAAGTTAGGAGAGGAGTCCTAAAGTTAGGAGTCTTAACTTTACTACTACTAAATTGAGAAAAATCCTAATTTTAAGACTTTCGGTATTCACAGAAGGCATTTAGGAGTCCTAAAGTTAGTAGTCCTAACTTCTGTGAATACCGAAATGAGTAAGTTCATTCTGTGAATACCAAAAGTAGTAAGTGCATTCTGTGAATGCCAAAAGTAGTAAGTTCATTCTGTGAATCGGGCCCATTGTGTTCACTGGTTATACGAGAGAGAGTTCCCTCAGCTATATGCTCCAATACGGCAAACCTATTAGAACAGGGAATTAGAGGAAGCTGCTTGTTAATTGTGCTAACACATGGATCCCCTAAGTTGATTGAATGTGTAGGTGATGAAGGAGATACATCTAAGGGAGATTCCTTAGAGCCATCAGCCAATGGACTAAGAGGGATAAGATTGGGAGATTTGAGGGTTGGTTTCTTAAATATCGAAGGAATTACTCGTTTAGATTTGTTGGCTGGTGCTTCTGTCTACTCCGGAGGATTAATGGCAGCGTCCAATACTGTGCTATTACCCCCTAGAATCTCTTCACACTCACTGACTATCAGCTCTATTCTGTCAATGACACAATTGCTAGCTGCATGGGTCACTTTCTTTGCCTTTTTTCTTTTCTTACTCCCTGTTGCCTCCCAGCCCTCCATTGCTTTCTTTTTACCCATGGAGTATGTGTTGCTGCCCAAAATTGCTTCAGCAGGGTTTAGCCATACAGATGGTACTTTCACCTTTGTATATCAACCATCACAATTATGGGATCTCCTGGGGGGGACGCTGTCAAAAATGCACCAGAAGGGCCCTACAAAAATGTTAGGTAATTATACCATATGTCCCGTATCAAGGATGACAGGGGGGGAGCCAAGCCCTGCCTCTTCCTGACAATGACAGGCAAGGAGAGGCCCGCCCTTGGCCCGGGCTTAGCCCGCGCACGTCCCGCAAAGCAGGTGGGGCGAGCAGTTATGTAGCCGGTAGTGTGGGAGGGGTTGAAGGAGGCGGCTGGCTTGCTCCGCTGTACCCTTGGGACTGGAGACCTTTGCGCAACAACAAAGTGCCCCCACAAAGCTGTCAACAAAATGTCACCCACGAAGCAGGTGGCGCGAGCAGTTATGTGCAAACAAAACAGGTGATGGACCGAATGTGGATCAATGTCACACATTCATCCCAGTCCAAAGATCTGGGCCCAAATCCATCGTTTTTTTGCACTCCACACCACCCTGGGTTAGACAATGGCGATATGCAAATCAGCTCTGACCCTGTGCCCCATGGGAACAGTCCAGTCCAAACTACAAAAGCCATGTCCTTCCCAGAACGGAATCAAGTATCCGAGGACCGGACCGGTTTCAAGGTAACACCTCTCATCAGCCCGGCTAGCTTGACTCCAGTGGTGTGGAGTGCCTGGGACCCATGTCTGGGCATCCCCAGCGCACTTAGGGCGGCAATTGCAAACAAAACAGGTGATGGACCGAATGTGGATCAATGTCACACATTCATCCCAGTCCAAAGTTCTGGGCCCAAATCCATCGTTTTTTTGCACTCCACACCACCCTGGGTTAGACAATGGCGATATGCAAATCAGCTCTGACCCTGTGCCCCATGGGAATAGGGGTGGGCGGAAAATCCGTTCCGCTCGCGGATTTTGCGGATTTTCGGGAAATCCGCAATCCGCGAGATTTGCGAATCTCCCGCAAAATCCGCAAATCCGCGAGCAGCGGATTTTGCTCGCACTGCTCGCACTGTTCGCGTGAGTTCGCGTGAGTTCGCGCCCCGCGAATAAGTGCAAAATTGCAGAAATACGATCTTAGCAAAACTGAAAGTAACTACTTACCAGGTTCAAAAGTTCAGGCTCATCATTAGTAGCCATTTCCTGTAGTGCTTCCTGAGGGGCCCCTCCAGAGTTCAGTTGCCAGTTGAAACTATTATGTGACCCTGCTCTGAACCTCAGAATAGTTACACATATGCCACAAAGGTCCTGAATTACAGCTAAGGGAGACAAGCAGGAGCCAGGCTGGAAGTTAAAATCCATTAATCAGCCCCTAATTCATTATTGTCAGTTGGGGCAGGGCAGGTGTTGTAACTAATTTTGCAACAATGAAAGCACTTAGCAAGTGCAAAAGATCACTAATCAGGGCGCACTAAGGAAGCAGGTGCCAGCTAAAAAAATATTCTGTGACACATTAATCAGCCCCAAATTAATTCAGGTCACTTGAGGCAGGGAAGGTGTGCTTTGCTTTGCCGAAAATAATGTACACTGGACAACCAGAGGGTGTGGTGATGAAACAGAGGGTGGCATGGGTGGGCCAGAGGGTGGCATGAGTAGTCAGAGAGTGGCAGTGGTGACAGAGAGTGGCAGTGATGAAGAAGAGTGTCCCAAACAGGCTGGACACGTAGAAACAACAAGTTCGCGAAACTTGCGACCCGACAGGTAAGTTCGCAATTTGCGAAAGTGTACAAAACCCTCGCGAACTGGCAGAAACACGGGCGAACACAAAAAAAAAAAAATCCGCAAATTCACGGGAATTCGCGGATTTTGCGGATTGCGAATCCGCAAATCCGCAAAATTCGCGAACGCGAGATCCGCAAAATTCGCTCATGCCTACATGGGAACAGTCCAGTCCGAACTACAAAAGCCATGTCCTTCCCAGAACGGAATCAAGCATCCGAGGACCGGACCGGTTTCGAGGTAACACCTCTCATCAGCCCGGCTAGCTTGACTCCAGTGGTGTGGAGTGCCTGGGACCCACGTCTGGGCATCCCCAGCGCACTTAGGGCGGCAATTGCAAACAAAACAGGTGATGGACCGAATGTGGATCAATGTCACACATTCATCCCAGTCCAAAGATCTGGGCCCAAATCCATTGTTTTTTTGCACTCCACACCACCCTGGGTTAGACAATGGCGATATGCAAATCAGCTCTGACCCTGTGCCCCATTAGAACAGTCCAGTCCGAACTACAAAAGCCATGTCCTTCCCAGAACGGAATCAAGCATCCGAGGACCGGACCGGTTTCGAGGTAACACCTCTCATCAGCCCGGCTAGCTTGACTCCAGTGGTGTGGAGTGCCTGGGACCCACGTCTGGGCATCCCCAGCGCACCTAGGGCGGCAATTGCAAACAAAACAGGTGATGGACTGAATGTGGATCAATGTCACACATTCATCCCAGTCCAAAGATCTGGGCCCAAATCCATCGTTTTTTTGCACTCCACACCACCCTGGGTTAGACAATGGCGATATGCAAATCAGCTCTGACCCTGTGCCCCATGGGAACAGTCCAGTCCGAACTACAAAAGCCATGTCCTTCCCAGAACGGAATCAAGCATCCGAGGACCGGACCGGTTTCGAGGTAACACCTCTCATCAGCCCGGCTAGCTTGACTCCAGTGGTGTGGAGTGCCTGGGACCCACGTCTGGGCATCCCCAGCGCACTTAGGGCGGCAATTGCAAACAAAACAGGTGATAGACCGAATGTGGATCAATGTCACACATTCATCCCAGTCCAAAGATCTGGGCCCAAATCCATCGTTTTTTTGCACTCCACACCACCCTGGGTTAGACAATGGCGATAGCGAGCAGTTACGTAGCCAGTGGTGTGGGAGGGATTGAAGGGGGAGGTTGGCTTGCCCCGCTGTATCCTGGGGACTGGAGTCTTTTCCGCAACAACAAAGTGCCCCAGAAAGCTGTCAACGAAGCGTCACCCGCGAAGCGGGTGGCGCGAGCAGGTATGTAGCCGGGTGTGTGGGAGGGGCTGAAGGAGGCGGCTGGCTTGCCCCGCTGTGTCCTGAGGACTGGAGACCTTTCCGCAACAACAAAGCGCCCCCACAAAGCTGTCAACGAAGCGTCACCCGCAAAATGGGTGGCGGAGCAATTATGTAGCCGGTGGTGTGGGAGGGGCTGAAGGATGCGGCTGACTTGCCCCGCTGTATCCTGGGGACTGGAGTCCTTTCCACAACAACAAAGTGCCCCCACAAAGCTGTCAACGAAGCGTCACCCGCGAAGCGGGTGGCGTGAGCAGTTATGTAGCTGGTGGTGTGGGAGGGGCTGAAGGAGGTGGCTGGCTTGCCCCGCTGTATCCTGGGGACTTGAGTCGTTTCCGCACCAACAAAGTGCCCCCACAAAGCTGTAAACGAAGCGTCACCCACAAAGTGGGTGGCGCAAGCAGTTATGTAGCCGGTGGTGTGGGAGGGGCTGAAGGAGGCGGCTGGATTGCCCCGCTGTATCCTGGGGACTGGAGACCTTTCCGCAACAGCAAAGTACCCCCACAAAGCTGTCAACGAAGCGTCACCCTCATTGATATACAACAGTACATCTAGAAATTCAACATTATTCTCACTTATGGTAGTGGTGAATCTTAGATTTTGTGCATTATCATTTATCAATGATACAAACGACATAGCTATCTCTTTGGATCCCTCCCATATCATACACACGTCAGCAATATAACGCCAGCAGTGTTTAACATGGGTATCCCACATTACCTAAGTTAGATTGCCATGTAACAACATTAACTCTTCTGAGGAAGTTGCTAGTGTCTTTCACAAACGAAGGCAAGTTGATGACATGAGGCTGTAGGAAGTAGTCCACATACTTGGATTTCATTTCCATTATGCTTTTCCTGGCCGAAATATTAGGCCTTCCTGGAATAGGAACCAGCTTTTTGTGCACTTTCGGGAAAAAGTAGGGGACTGGAGTAACAGGGTATTCAATCTTTAGAAAATTCAGTTAGACTTTGGTGATCAATCCTTGCCGCTCACATTGGGGTAAATGTTTTGACACCTTCTCCTGAATTGCTGTTAGATCTTGTTTGGATGCTTTTCTATAGCACATGAGATCAGACAAATGTTTCTTAGCCTCCACCATATACTGATCCTTTGGCCATAAAACAATATTCCAACCGTTGTCAGATTTATTATTAATAATGATGTGATGATTGTCCTTTAATTTCTTTATCAAGGCATGGTACTGGACTTGTTTGAATTTTCCAAACTGTTGCTTCTGGCTGATGGTACGATTAAGGCATTTTAATTCCTCCACTACTCTGTTGTTGAAAGTGTCAACAGTATCTTAAGGCATAAGTGGTAGAAATTTTGAGGCCGGACGAAAAGGGCTAGTAGCTGGTTTAATTATATTAATGTCCATTTCAGACATCTCTTGTTGTGTTGAATTAACGGAGGTACTTTCCTCATTGGACATAGATTGTAACAGCCGTAATGTTGGAAAGTCTTTTGCCTGTAGGTTGGTATCAGACTCTTGTGGATCAGAGGGATCAATGGAGGTAAATATGATTTAATGCAATTGGAAGAATTCGATTAACTTCAATTTTTGAATAAACTTAAAAACATCAATTCTAGATTGGTTGTAAGAGAAATCAGTCAGGGCAGTACGTTAATCCCAAAGATAGAAGTTGTGACTCAGCTACAGTTAGTACTGTCTCTGTGAGATGAATCACAGTATTTTTGGCAGTTTCGGCTATCGTCTCTATTTTTTGGTCAGATTCCCTCTGCTTGTACTGCAGCCGATGTTTGCGCCTCTTCTCCATCCTACATTGGTTACTGCCTCGCCTTGCTGTCTTGGAGGATTGCGAAGGCTTAAGGTCTTCCTCCAGTCAGACGAAAAAAAATCAGTTCCTCCGCCGGAGTTAAATTCATGATACCTATTGGCTGAAACCCAGGTGACGATGGGTCCACTTTCTTCAGAGTCAGTTCCTAGTCAATACTCTACTTTGGTGCTAATATTTTTGTAGTCCTATTTTCAAAACTTGATATTGTGATGGAAACCCATTAGTTCAGGATACGCTTTTCCTTTTCCTGGGCCTGTAGTTCCAGACGGTCTGGTTTGCAATCTGAGCTGCTGTTCATCCATTTATAACACCCAATCCTTCTTCAGGATGTATAACACCACTTTGAGATATGTGAATTAGACTGGTGGAAGGTACAGCAGTGAAATAACAAGCATGCTGGGAAACTCACTATGAACTCTCCCAACAATTATTAAGAGAGTAAACTAGAAAAAAGTGTACCCGGCAAACAACTATGGGATTTCCTGCTGGGCTTAGAGTGAGTCACTCCCATAGTCCTCCCCTATAACATGGATTAAAGCCCTAAAACGGGACCTTGAACCTTAAGAAGTAAAGGTGGTGGGCGTTAAGGAGAATCAGGAATGATTACACCAATAGCTTTGCTTTGCTGGGGTTGACAGTGCAAAGGTGAATGACTCCTATTCACCTCCTTGTCAACCTCATTGGCATGCCAGATCTGCCACTCTGAAGCCATCTGGTGAATGACCCTTTGTCAGGATGAGACAATAATGTACCTGGAATTAATGGGATACTTCAAATCTGTGACATTCATTATTTCAGCCAAGGAACACTCCCAGCACATCAGCAAGAAAATGTCATGAGTCAGTGTCACAAAGTAAAGGAGCACTGCAAGAATCTGGCGAATGTTAGACGCATTCTAAACCATTCTCAGTCGGGTATACATTGTTTGGCAATAGCTGATTAGTCCATGATTCAAAGTTTCCTCCAATAGACAAGAGGACATTTCCACCCAAAGTTTTCGAACCATCACGAGGAGAAAACTTTTTCCAAGCATCAAATGGAGAAATATTCACTGCTGTCTGTTCTCCCATTGATCGCAACAACTAAATGAGTTGAACTCACTGCAATTCAGCCTCTGACTAATAACCAAAAGTGATCCATCTGTACATCCAAAAATGCCATATGGTGAACATCAAAATAGCACAGTGACATAGTGAGCGACATGCCTAAAAAATACAAAACTTTCACTAGAATGTTCTTCTAACACATCACTCATTGGCTATGCATCTGGGTGACTTCAGACCTCAGAGACTCTAAGGGGCATATCTAAAAGAAAGTGGTGAAGCGTGTGGTTAAGCCAAGAAGGCCAACAACACTTTAGAAACGCAGGGCTGCACCATATTTCCAAGAATATGGTGCCGCCCTGTGTTTCGCCCTGCGCTGGCACTAAATTTAGCTGCCTAGCTCCAACGCAGGCACCCATGCACCATAGTGCAAGGGTACCTGCGTTGAAGAGAGGGATTGTTTATGTGCATGATTCTGTACCTTACTGCACACAAACGCTCTTTAAATGGCGTTTTGGAACTTCTATGTGTGCTACTTAATGCAGCACACATAGAAGTTAAAATAAGTCATTTTTTTAAATGACTGTTTATATGGAGGAAGGGACACCTTCCTGCACATAAACAATCATTGGTGTTTTTCTGTTTTCATGTGTGCTGCACAATGCAGCACACATGGAAACAGCAAAAACGAGGAGAACTGAAACATTTCTCCTCATTGCGCCTGTTTAAGACCAGGTTTTCCCTGGTCTTAATTTTGGCTCTGCCACATTTTTACATTGGCCTTGTAAATATGGGACAGTGTCAAAATTAATAAGTATAGCGTGAAAGGGTACCTTATTTACAAGGCAGTGTTAAGCCATGTTAAGTGGCTTAACTCAAATCGTCTGTTTCCCGCATTTTATTACCCCCCACCTTGCCCCTCCCCCGCCCCATGTCACCGCCCGGTGGCACGCCCTACACGGGCCGTGGCTGCTCTATTGCCAACACAATGTCCTGAAAAGTTCCAGTGTGAGCAGATCTGGTTCACAAAAATGCTGTATTTTAAAAGTGCCTCCAACAGGTAGGTCCATGGGAAGCAAAGCTGAGACTCACCTAATCCAGAATATATGATGTTACAACGCATGCAAATACATTGCATGCTTTTACAACGCTTGCTATTACAATGCATTTTTAAAAACTACCATTACAACGTATTCCATTACAACGCATACCATTACTTCGCATACCATTACAACGCATAATACTTTTAGGGCAACAGTAGGGTAAGTGTTGGATAGTGTAGGGGCTAAAATTACTATTCCCACTCCAGTGAGTGAAACAGTAGGGTAAGTGTTGCTTCTGTTCACAAACTCTACCAGGATCATTGTGGATCATTCTGTACAGCTTCTCTGGACAGATCATTATTTAATACAGTTCAGTCTTCCTGCCAATGAGCCGAAAACAAGACCAGTCAATGAAAGCATCATGATTAGACCTTGGCACAAAGTCACATCTGTCTCCTTCGCCAATAATTTCAGCCCTGAAGCCGAACTGAACACCAAGGATATTGAGGTCGCTACTGCTGATTTTGAACAGGCAATAACAACGGCACTGAATAAAATAGCGCCTCTTTCTAGAGTTAAGATGAAGCATAAACCATCGCCCTGGTTTTCCACAGAACTCAAAACTCAGAAACTAGCTAATAGGAGGGTTGAGCGTCTTTGGAGACAAACGAAAACAGCCAAAGACCGAGTTAATTATAGAGAAAGTCACCGTGTATATCCAAACAATATCAAAGAGGCTAAATAGATGTATCTAGCTGGGTGGATTAACAACGCAGCAAATAAGCAAAGAACTCTATAAAATCATGAAAGAGTTCACCACCCCTGAAGCCATACAACCCCATGTGGCTGCTTCTCAGGATTGGGTCAACAAACTATCTTGACGAGAAAATAAAGGCTATATACCAATCCTTCCCGCAGGAGGACAGGATCGATCCGCTGACAACCAACCGAAGTGACCCACAATTCTCCCTGTTGATTAAATTCCAACTAGTAACCAAGGAGCAGGTTTCGGAGGCTATTGTCAACATCAAATCTGGATCTCCCTCAGATCCCTTTCCTCCACAAATGATAAAGAAATTGGCACCCTCCCTGATATCAAGGCTTACCGAGATTCTCAATCTTTCTCTGGACCAAGCTATCGTCCCGAGCAGATGGAAGAAATCCTTAGTCAGGCCCATCTTGAAGAAGCCAACTACAGATGCTAGAGAACTAGCTAACTATCGTCCTATTTAGTTGTTGCCCTATGTTGGGAAAGTTCTTGAAGCCTTAGTAAATAGACAACTAACTAGCCATCTAGAAGGGCATCGTCTTCTCGATTCCTCTCAATCGGGGTTCCGTGCGGCGCATAGCAAAGAAACAGCGGTAGTCGAAATGATCGACAATGGTGAGTAGCCAAAATATCGAAATTAAAATATCGACATACAGTAATATCGATGTTTTAATATCAATGGTACAGAATATCGATGTGCAATAATATCTATGGACAGAATATCGATTTTTAAGGTAAGTAATATCGATGGTTTTAATATCGAAGTTATTAATATCGATATCATATATATCGATGTTACTAATATCGAAATTTTGTTTAATTTATGCATTTTATTATGTATTGTATATGTTTGTTAAACATGTTTTTAATGTATGTTTAGAAATTAGTAATGTTGTTTACATTTTACGTTTTAGTATCAGAGCGGGTTGTGGGTTTATAGGGGAATAGGGTGGGAAGTAATTTAATTATAATTAATGAATTATTATGTTTTTAAAAAGTATTGATTAATAATCAAATGTTAATTAATAATTCATTGTTAATTAATTAATATTAATTAGTTAATTAAATTAATTAGAGCTAATGTATAATTCTAATTTTTTGTTATTTTAAATTAATACTTAATTGATAATTAATTATTATCAAGTGATTGAATGATAATTACATTTTTTATGTGATTTATTTATGTGTAGTGGGTTGTGTGTTTATAGGGGAATAGGGTGTGAAGTAATTAAATGAAATTATTGAAAGAGATTTTGTATTTATTTATTGGTATTTATTATTAATTAATTGTTAAATAATTAATTTGTAATTTGTTGTTTTATTATTTGATAATCTAAGTTATAAATATTTTATTATTAATTATTGTTTATTCTTATTGTAAATTTCTTGTTAATTAATTAAACATTGGTCAATAATTATTAATTGGTAATTCATATTTGTCAATTAGTTGATTTAAAATTACATTAATTTATTAATATTAATTGTTATTAATTGATTAATTGATATTTAGAATAATTGTGTTTTTTTGTATGTGTAGTGTGTTGTGTGTTGAAGGGGGAGTAGTGTGGTAAGTATTTTTTTGTTATTTAAGTAAATATTAATTAGAAATATTTGGTATTTAGTAATATATTTTTGTAAATAAAATGTTACATCTTTTTCTTGTATAAAACAAAATGTAATTGATAAGTATGTTAATATAACCCCTATGCTATCCTGCGCTTTCCCTACTATTGCACCCTCTGGAGTGGGAATAGTAAGTTTTTACCCCTAGGCTATCCAACTCTTTCCCTACTGTTGCACCCTCTGGAGTGGGAATAGTAATTTTTACCCCCACGCTATCCAGAGCTTTCCCTACTGTTGCACCCTCTGGAGTGGGAATAGTAATTTTTACCCCTCGCTATCTAACGCTTTCCCTACTGTTGCACCCTCTGGAGTGGGAATAGTAATATTTACCCCCACACTATCCAACGCTTTCCCTACTGTTGCACGCTTTGGAGTTCGAATAGTAATTTCACCCCTACGCTATCCAGTGCTTTCCCTACTGTTGCACCCTCTGGAGTGGGAATAGTCATTTTTACCCATACGCTATCCAACACTTTCCCTACTGTTGCACCCTCTGGAGTGGGAATAGTAATTGTTACCCTTACGCTATCCAACCCTTTCCCAACTGTGGCACCCTTTGGAGTGGGAATAGTAATTTTTACCCCCATGCTATCCAACGTTTTCCCTACTGTTGCACCCTCTGCAGTGGGAATAGTAATTTTTAGCCCTACGCTATCCAACGCTTTCCCTACTATTGCCCCCTCTTGAGTTGGAATAGTAATTTTTACGCTTACGCTATCCAACGCTTTCCCTATTGTTGCACTCACTGGAGTGGGAATAATAATTTTTACCCCTACGCTATCCAACGCTTTCTCCACTGTTGCACTCACTGGAGTGGGAATAGTAATTTTTATCTCTAGACTATCCAATGCTTTCCCTACTGATGCAATATGTGGAGTAAGTATATATATTAATTTATATGTAGAGTTTTTAATTTATTTTAAATGTATATGTATTAGTTATTATTTTTTAAATATGTTTTAATGTTTTAAATTATATGTATTTTATAATTATTTTTACATTATTATTAATACATTTTAAAAAATGATATTTTTTACTTTGATTTTTTTGTACTACGATATTTTTTTCTCGATATTTTTGTACTTACCTTTATGTAGATACAACTTTGATATTTTCGATGTCGATATTTTTGCTTCGATATTTTTGTATGTCTATATTTTGACTTTCGATATGTCATACCTCCGATCGACAATTTCAGGCTTGCCCTAGATAAGAAGGAATCGGCTATTCTGGTGCTGTTGGATCTATCAGCTGCTTTTGACACCATCTCCCATGATATTTTGTTACAACGGCTCTGGGAGATGGAGTTCCAGGGTAAGGCCTTAGATTGGTTTAACAACTATTTAAAAGATCGTTCTACCACGGTGCATCTTGGTCCCATGGCAGCATGCAGCAGATCAGTATGCTTTGGAGTACCACAGGGATCTATTTTGAGTCCCATGCTTTTTAATCTGTATGTTACTCCTTTGGCCAAGATAATCAGATCTTATGGCTTTGAAACCGTATCATACGCCGATGATACCCAATTTCTGAAAACCTTCGGCCCTGACCATTCGGACACTATCATTCATTTAAAAAAAATGTATGACTCACATTGACAGCTGGATGCGTCAAAATAAATTGCAACAGAACAACAGCAGAACAGAACTAATTCTGGGGCCGAAGATCACTGGTCGAGGGACTGGTGGCCCCAGTCACCAGGCCTCTGTCCATCTCCTAAATCAACTATATGCAATTTGGGTATCATCATCGATAATAAACTCTGGATGAAAGCTCATGTAAACTGTGTAGTGGGCACCTGTTACAGTATCCGAGGCAAACTGCGGAAGATGTTTAAGTGGCTACCAATCGATTCTTGTAAGCCACTTATCCAGGGCCTAATTTTGAGTTGAGTGGACTATGGCAATGCCCTATTGGCGTCAATCAACAACGACCTCTTTGCCAAACTACAAACCTTCCAAAACACTGCTGCTAGACTTATTTTACATCTATCTAAGAGATCTTATTCCTGTGCCAATTTGAAATCTCTTCATTGGCTACCAATCAGGTTGAGAGGCAAATGTAAGACTCTTTGCCTTACACATAAGAGTCTCTATCACACCGGCCCAGGGTATTTTGGCAAAAAGCTACGAAAATATCAGCCTACTAGAACTTTGAGATCTAGTTCTAAATTTTGTCTAACTCCACTAAGGACATATACCGCGTGATATGGTGTTCGATCCTTTTCTTATCTCGCCCCCCATCTCTGGAATGAGCTTCCCCCACATATCCAGTCCATCTCAGATCATCTATCTTTCCATAAGGAATTAAAGACCTGCCTGTTACCCAATTAAAGCGACCTGGTGAGTCTGATTGTGTCCGCAAGCGCCCTGAGACCTAACGGTGACATGTTGAACTATATAAGACCTTCTGACTTCTGAATTCTTCAGTATACTCTAGAAAATACAGGTTGACTCCTCTCGGTATTTTGAGGCAAGTTGAGTACTTTGGGTAGGAATGACTTGAAGAAAGTAATAGGATCAGATCCTTCCAATCCTTCTGACAATCCATAAATACAGTGGTTGTTCCGTCTATTTCTGTTTTCCAAATTTTCAACTTGTTTTTGAAGAGACAGCACCTGAGAGTGAAGGATATCAGTATAAGTACTAACGGATGTTAGGGATTCAAGATTCTGCTCCAGTGTAGTCACTCTATCTTCTAAGCTTGAACATCTTTTCGTTAATGTCTGAATTTGAGAGTTAGTCTCCTTACCAAATGGCCGAAGGGTTCTAATCTCCTCAACTAGTAAGTCCATAGAAACTAAAGAGGTTGGTTTGGGAGGGGAGGGAAGATCCTTCTTTAATCGTTTGCTTGGCACTTTACTCAAACCAGATGTCACAGCAATAATGGAAACGGCAGCGCTCTTAGGTGAAGTATTCAGCTAATTCTCCATGACAGCGTACTGTAAACAAGACTCAGAGCAAGTTGAGTAATTACGTATGTGAGAGGGTAAATATAGCTTGAGTTATTTATTCAAACACCTACAGCCAAAGGCAAAGTTAGCACCAACAATTCACAGACTTATGAATAATGAAAATATTATAGCACTGTCTTAGTTAGGAAGAGAGTATTGAAGATGCAAAAGACAAGACGGCGCTCTGTATTTGTTTTACCCTGGAAGCCAAAACACCAAGCAAGTGAAAAAGTGGTAAAATTATGAAACAAATATCCCTGTCCACTTGAGTAGGGAGTGAAATGTCTCCGGAGTTCCAATAATACTTTACTTTATGAAGGCGCCTGAGACAAAAGCCTAGTAGGAATCAATGAAAAGAAAAAGGAAAAACCACTTCAGAATTATCCTTCAAGGAGAGAAAAAAAAGAAATCGCCTCCAAGCATTTAGGTTGTTATGCATTGTAATTTCTTTATAAGCTGTGCGCGGAAAAAAAATATAAAATGGCGGCCATCATTGGGAGGAGGAAGGAATCTTTACTCAGAGCACAGACATCTATACTGGAAGAGAATGTGGCCTTCACAATGGCTCTCCAATCCCTGCACAACACTTCAGGTGCATGGCAAGTATTAAAAAGTTATTTGCAGTGTCTGTGCCATGCATTTGATTAAATGCGTGTAAAAAAGCTTGTCAGTAAGACTGACAAAATGGCGGCCAACATTTGCAGGATAGGTGCTCCGGTGCAAATAAAGACAATTTTTCCGCTTACGTTACATTTCAGGGTCCTTTGTGCATAACATCTGATTCTGCCTTGGTTCCGACGTCTATAACGAGGCTTTGATGAGCGGTGCTGATTGTAAACTGTTTGCCAGAGCCGTAAACCCCCTCGCTCTCAGGAGCGTTAAGTGCAGACTGCCATCCTCATCGGGCGCTAGCCACACCCCAGTAAATCTTTTTTAAATGTGAAGGGTCGAGACGAAAACATTCCATAACATTGGTGGTGGTGTAGGGGAATGGATTTTTCAACTGAGAAAAATATTTAATCTGAGGAGAAAAAGTTTATCAGACCCATGTTCACTCTCCCTCATTTATTTCATATACTAGATTGTACTTTTATATATTCTCAGATGTAAAAATTTGAATTTACTACACTGTTCCAGAGTTACACCTAAAAAGAATAGATTTCACTTTTTCATGATTAGATGTGTGAAATTAGACGGTCTACATCCATGTGAGTTTGTAAACATCCAGATGCAGATGTAGTCATTTCATTTAGAAGGAGACATTATAAGTCTTTTCAGAAGAGCTACCCGACCTAGAACCTCGGTCAACCATGTATGGTTCTCCTATACTGTTGTAAGCAAACCTCAGCTAGGCCTACTTAGTGCAAGGGGTTCGCCCTTCTCTGCACGGAGTCCTCAGACCATAGGAAGAAGTTGGCAATCAAACTGGAAAATACAAAAGCAAAGTTTATTAAACCTTTAAAGGTGGTACTACAGTCCACACTACACCCTTCAGTATTGTATCGAGTAGCACACCGAACTAAAGCACATGCCCCTTTTTATACACTATGAGGGGACTCAAAAGAAGGTGGTACAGAAGACAAGAGCATTATCATGACCATACAAGGACATATTGGAAGGCACAATCAATAGATGGGCGGAGTTAACAGTCTTCGAAAACTAGCAAACACATTCCTATCTGGAACTAATTAGCAAAGGTCATGGACCCTACAGCGCATGTCTGGACATGCTGGAAGCGGGGAATGCTAAATATAGCCTGTTGCCGGGCAGACTTCAGGCGTAGTTAACAATGAGGTAGGAAAAAGCACATGACGAGCACATGGCGATGTATGGCATACAAAATGGCCGGTGCAAATACAAAATGGAGTCGGCGCATTTGTTACGATAATGGTCAAAAACAGCATGTCTTCTGCTAATGCTTCACCTAATCGCTGTTGATTTACAACAGACGACCCTTTCAGCATTAGCTGAAGACATTCGACTTCCTTGGAAAAGTTAGATACTCATCCATTATATGAATGGCCATCATGCTAGCTATCTCCTTTTTCAAATCATTCTGCATTTTGACTTCTGTAACATTGCTTTTGGTCGGTATGCAAGCAGTAACACACATAGAACATATTATCGGGCTGCACTGGATACATATACAACAAGTGAAGATTATTGCAATTATTATACATAGAGCAGTTAATACTTTCCAGCCCCAGGCAGAAATCAAAGTCCAAAACTACCCTGTAAAAGACCATGTACCATTTTCTGTGTGAAGGTCTGCAGCGATTTTATGAAGTTTATTAATTGCCTTATACACTGATGGGGTTTTGGTCCGTATGAACATGCAGCAGCTACTACCTATAACACGACATGTACCACCTCTGTCTGCTAGCATAACATCCAGGACCATTCTATTCTGCAAAGCCACAATTCTAGAAATTTTGCAATTCTTCAGTGATGTTTCCTAAGGCTACAGCTGTTTGATCTGTGGCAGCTTCCACTACTCTAGTCAATCGTCACACTTTTCTGCTGTTTAATGCAGCACCCACAAAGAAGAACAGTCCTAAATTAAAGTCTATATACTGTTGTAGACTAGTGTCGGTTTGGTCAATATTATCAGTAGTCAAAGTTCTCTTGTATCTATTTACAGTAATATTGTTGAACAATGTAAAATTTCGATGAAACAATGGAGGTGCCAGAAACACAGGGGGCAACAAAAATGACGCATAACAGATGCCAGTCCAGCCGGCTGGCAGTCGATAATAGCCACGATTTCCACACACAAAATAGGTATTATGTGAAGCCAAAAAGGTACTATTATTTGAGCCATCTATATTCAACACAGTAATACAGTCGCTGATCCCAACAGGGATATGTCCAATGCTCTGTACACATAGTTCTGCTTGTGTTTGAGTAATAGAAATAACAAAATGTTCGGCATTGGATGAGTCTCTTGTGTTGGTGAAGATATATGGCGTTGAAATATTGTCCGGTCGATATTTCTATCACTCCCATTTAGTTCCATTCGCTTGGGGATACCCATCTTTGTCTTGATGGCACTCTTTATTTAACCAGAAAAGCAGTCTGCCCACTGTAGACTTCCTGGTCGCAAAGAGCAAAGTATACCAGGCTCGACAAGAGCCGTTATACGAAAAGGAAGAGGTGTGAACGGTGTACCTCCTTTCTTTTGGTGCGCAGGCATCATCCCACAAATCCAACAGTTTGTGGCATTTGTAGCAAAGTGGGTATGATTTAACATTTGAATGAAGGTATTTTTGAAATAGGATTGTCGATGTTTCAACTCTTGATATGGGAGCGTAAAGAAATAATGCTCCTCTAGTATAGGTGTAGTAACAACAAACAACTCACAAGCAGGAGTTGTCTCCTCAACAGACCATGTTATTGTTGCCGCAGTCACCAAGGCAACAACAAGCCCTACAGCACAAAAAATCTTCTTCTTCTTTTCCATTTTAGTCACAACACAAAACAAATCTTCCTGAAACTAAAGTAGTTGTCAGAGCTCTTACCCCTGGGTAGCCGTTGATTTCTTCACCACGGGCCAAGACGGGTGTCACTACTCTAATGCAGGGCTGATCCCCCCCCCTTGCCACATCGGCTCTCTGTTTCACTGACCCAGGGAATGCTCAGACAACTTTCAAAAGCGCTGCAGATCTCTCTCTCTCGGCCTCAAGTTATATCTCGTTGCTCCAGGGAATGTCTGGTCCGGGAAGAACTCCTCAGATCCGTGAGGTGTCACAGGACGGCCTTCAGAATCTCTTGATGGTCGGTCAACACAGCAGGCTCCACCAAGGTCGGAAGTACTCGTCGACAATGGGTACCATGGACCCAATTTTTCCGATTTGTGACTCGAACTGCTGTTCCCGTGGTAAGTAGCACTTTCTCTGGCCCACGCCACCTCGGTTCCAAACTGCTCGATCCCTCAAAGGACTTCAGGAGGACGAAGTCACCAGGTCGGATATTGTGGCCCTCGCCTGTTGATCTGTCAGGAAGTGCTTCTCGAACCAGTTGATGAATATGAACCAAGTTATCAGTTAATTGTGCCAAATAGTCATTCATTAAGACACAAGGTACATCATAAACAGAACTCTGTTTAGGAATTTCCCAGATATTCATGGGCCTGCAAAACAGGATCTCATAAGGTGTGGGACCTGTTTGAGAATGAGGCACTGATCTGATTGACAACAATGCCAGTGGCAACTCATCTGGCCAATTCAGAGAAGTAGAAGCCTGTATCTTAGCTAATTTCAGTTTCAGCGTAGCATTGTATCTTTCCACCAATCCTGCCGATTTTGGGTGGAACACTGCATGAAACTTTTGTTTACTCCCTAATCCTTTCAGGACATACTTTATAACGTCCCCTACAAAATGAGGTCCATTATCACTACATAAAAATCTACAAACACCATAGCGAGGAAAAAATTCCTTCAAAAGCACCTTTGCCGTAGTAATTGCAGTGTTGTCCTTTGTGGGGTACGCCTCAATCCATTTACTGAAGGCACATACCACCACCAAGACATACTTCAAATTATTACAGTGTTCAAGCTGAATATAATCCATCTGCAAAACATCAAAAGGTGCAGTCGGTGTAACAAATCCTCCTGCTGGAGTTCGTGTCCCTTTTCCAGGATTAAATCGCAAGCAGATCATACAAGACTGTACTACTCTCTTAGCTGTGCTAGCAATCTCTGGATGCTCCCAAACT
Organism: Lissotriton vulgaris; assembly: GCF_964263255.1. Taxonomy (NCBI): domain Eukaryota; kingdom Metazoa; phylum Chordata; class Amphibia; order Caudata; family Salamandridae; genus Lissotriton; species Lissotriton vulgaris. The sequence continues at coordinate 898,665,896 of NC_141696.1, forward strand.
TGTGTAAACTATTTCACTATTGCTGAAGCTTCAACATGTGCCAGCCCATGTGCCGTCTGAGCCATAGGTTGCACGAAGGCTATAGGCAACTTCCATCTATCCATCTGTTTGTTTCGCCAACAACCTTCATCATCCAACTCTCCATCCTTGGACCATTGCTCTCGTTCTTTGTCAGAAGCGGTCCTCTGTAGCTCTAGTACTTCCTTCCTTGCATCGTACCACCGCTCAGCTTGTGACTTTACTACATACATAGAAGTAGTGTCAGGCTGCATCGCAGTCTCAAGTGCCACTCGATCTACAAAAGCATTTCCTTGTCCCACCTTGTCAATCACCTTTTTATGCGCACTACATTTTATTGGAGCTATTTTCTTTGGATATGTTAATGAAGTCAAAAGATTATGCACTAGTTCTCCATGCATTATCTGCATCCCATGTGATGTCAGAAAGCCCCTTTCCTTCGAGAGCAGGCCAAAGTCATGCGCCACTCCAAAAGCATAGAGGTTATCTGTATAAATATTCACACGCAAACCTGTACTAAGCTCACACGCTTGTGTCAAAGCTATTAGTTCTGCTGTTTGAGCTGACTTCTGTGGTATGCGAGCTGTCTCTACTATCGTGTGAAGCGTAGTAATTGCAAATGCGGCTGAAGTTGTACCATCCGGCAACTTCAGACAAGACCCATCAACCTACAGTTCTCCATCTACATCTGGAAGGGGCGTATCTTGCAAATCAATACGACCCTTTGTCTGTTCCTCAGTCAGGAAAATACAGTTGTGTAATTCCTGCACATCAGGCTGAGTCGCCAGAAATGGCAACAACGTGGCTGGGTTTAATGTTGCACATCTCTTCAATGTAATGTGAGGAGTAAGCATGGGCTGAAAATTTGTTCCGCTCGCGGAATTTGATCCGCGAATCTCGCGAAATCGCAGTAAAATCCGCGAATCAGCGGGGATGAATTTTCAGCCAAGCACTTACAGGGTTACAGCAGCAGGTGCAAAAGTTGATGCTAATTTTTTGTAACCTTTTACAAAAGGGTTACAAAGAAATTAACTTCAACTTTGGCACTTGCTGCTGTAAGCCTGTAAGTGCTTCCTGGCGCCTCGTTGCCTACTTGGCTTTGAATTTTTTTAAATAATTAATACTTAAATAAAAGTGATTTTAATTTATAATGGCAATAGCTTAAACTTTTGTAAATAACTTTTGTGAAGATTATGTTCGGTGTATTTTATTGTGACGAAAATCCAAGAACAGAAGTGAAATAATGACATCTTTTTGTGACATTTGTAATAAAGTTTGAAACATTGAGAGAACATATTTGAACCAGTTGTTGTTGAATGGTTGTGCAGATTTATGCTGGGTTGGCGCTGAGTGGTGCTGTGGTGGTGCTGAGTGGTGCTGTGGTGGTGCTGTGGTGGTGCTGAGTGATACTGGGATGGTGCTGAGTGATGCTGGGGTGCTGCTGAGGTGTGCTGTGGTGGCGCTGAGTGATGCTGTGGTGGTGCTGAGTGGTGCTGTGGTGGTGCTGAGTGATAATGTGGTGGTGCTGAGTGATAATGTGGTGGTGCTGAGTGATGCTGTGGTGGTGCTGAGTGATGCTGTGGTGGGGCTGAGTGGTGCTGTGGTGGTGCTGATTGGTGCTGTGGTGGTGCTGAGGGATGCTTTGGTGCTGCTGAGTGATGCTATGGTGGTGCTGAGTGATAATGTGGTGGCACTGAGTGATGCTGTGGTGGCGCTGAGTGATGCTGTGGTGACGCTGAGTGGTGCTGTGGTGGTGGTGAGTGATGCTGTGGTGGCACTGAGTGATGCTGTGGTGACGCTGAGTGGTGCTGTGGTGGTGCTGAGTGGTGCTGTTGTGGTGATGAGTGGTGCTGTGGTGGTGCTGAGTGATGCTGTGGTGGTGCTGAGTGATGCTGTGGTGGTGCTGAGTTGTGCTGTGGTGGTGCTGAGTGATAATGTGACAGTGCTGAGTGATGCTGTAGTGGTGCTGAGTGATGCTGTGGTGGCACTGAGTGGTGCTGTGGTGGTGCTGAGTGGTGCTGTGGTGGTGCTGAGTGATGCTGTGGTGGTGCTGAGTGATGCTGTGGTGGAGCTGAGTGGTGCTGTGGTGGTGCTGAGTGATAATGTGGTGCTGAGTGATAATGTGGTGGTGCTGAGAGATGCTGGGGTAGCGCTTAGTGATGTGGGGATGCAGAGGGCAGAAAGGCACAAAAAGCAGTCCAACAAAGGGCAGAAAAACAAGGGAAAAACGAGTCTAACAGAGGGCAGAAGGGCACAAAAAAACAGTCTAACAGAGGACTGAAGGGCAGAAAAACAAGGGAAAAACTAGTCTAACAGAGGGCAGGAGGGCACAAAAAATGAGTCTAACGAGGCAGAAAGGCACAAAAACGAGTCTAACAGATGGCAGAAAGGCACAAAAACGAGTCTAACAGGGGGCAGAAGGTCAGAAAAACAAGGGAAAAACGAGTCTCACAGAGAGCAGAAGGGCACAAAAACGAGTCTAACAGGGGGCAGAATGAATCCCGCCCTGCGTGTTTGTCCACGAAGATGACACCTTTTTGAGCAATACTTCTACTCAATTGGAGTACTTTCTACTGTCTAATCAGTAAGTGCTCCCTCATTGGCTAAATGTATAGGAGCAGATTTACAATAACTGGTGCATCCCCAGGGATGCGCCAGTTATTGTGCACCACAGCTCCGCCACCCATGGTGCGCCGCATTTACAATGCGGCGCACCATGTGGCAAAAATGGCACAGATGCGTCACGCATCTGTGCCGTAAAAGCAGCGCATTGCTGGAGCTGCGTCGCGCTTGCGACGCAGCTCCAGCAATGCTCTGGGGGCCCTATCTCCCCAATGCTGCATCAAGCCTTGCGCCTGCTTCAAGCAGGCGCAGGGTTTTGACGCAGCATTGGCCTAAAAGTGACTTAGTGAAATCTTGTAGATTTCACTCAGCCACTTTTAGGAGGCGTTCCTGTGCAGGAACGCCCTCCCCTGCGCCTGAACGCCTCCTGATGGCGCAGGGCTTTACAACGTGACGCATCTCTCAGAATCGTCACGTTGTTAATACCCAGCACCATGGTGCATCTTTTGTGCTGCCGCTGCGTCACAAAAGGTCTCGGTGGAGGTTGGCAGTGGTGAACCAGAGGGTGGCAGTGATGAACCAGAGGGTGACAGTGATGAACCAGAGGGTGGCAGGGGTGAACCAGAGGGTGACAGTGCTGAACCAGAGGGTGGCAGTGCTGAACCAGATGGTGGCAGGGGTGAACCAGAGGGTGGCAGGGGTGAACCAGAGGGTGGCAGTGATGAACCAGATGGTGGCAGGGGTGAACCAGAGGGTGGCAGGGGTGAACCAGAGGGTGGCAGTGGTGAACCAGAGGGTGGCAGTGCTGAACCAGAAGGTGACAGTGGTTAACCAGAGGGTGGCAGTGGTGAACCAGAGGTGCTGTGATGAACCAGAGGGTGGCAGTCATGAACCAGAGGGCGGCAGTCGTGAACCAGAGGGCGGCAGTGGTGAACCAGAGGGTGACAGTGGTGAACCAGAGGGTGGCAGGGGTGAACCAGAGTGTGCTGTGATGAACCGGAGGGAGGCAGTGGTGAACCAGAGGGTGGCAGGGGTGAACCAGAGGGTGACAGTAGTTAACCAGTGGGTGGCAGTGGTGAATCAGAGGTGCTGTGATGAACGAGAGGGTGGCAGTCGTGAACCAGAGGGTGTCAGTAGTGAACCAGAGGGTGACAGTGCTGAACCAGAGGGTGGCAGGGGTTAACCAGAGGGTGGCAGTGCTGAACGAGAGGGTGGCATTGGTGAACCAGAGGGTGGCAGCGGTGAACCAGAGGGTGGCAGGGGTGAACCAGAGGGTGGCAGTGGTGAACCAGAGGGTGGCAGTGGTGAACCAGAGGGCGCTGTGCCCATACACGCCCGCATGGGTAACTTCGCCATGCAAGCGGCCCGCGAACATGCAAAAAGCCCCGCGAACACGCAAAAAAACCCACAAACACGCAAAAAAACAAAAATCCGCAAATTCGCATGAATTCGTGGATTTTGTGCATTGCGAATTCGATTTCGGGCGAATTCGCGGAATTTCGCCCATACTTAGTTAGGGGCTAACAACATCAGCTCATATCCTGTCAGACGAGCACTAGTTAAATGCTGCGTCTTTGTTTGATTCAAAAGAGAATCAACAGCATGTGGTACTAACACCAACAGTTTATGTGATAAGACTATCCCTTCACTCTGGTGTATCGACACAGCTGTTGCTGCAACCTAGCGAAAACATCCAGGCAACGCTCGAGCAACAGGATCAAGTACTGCTGAAAAATATGTACAAGGGCGTTGCTTATCACCATGTGTCTGTACTAACTGACAATGCACATCCATCCCTCTCGTGTACGTACAATGTAAAGAGCTTTGTGTAATCTGGAGTACCTAACACTGGTGCTGAACAAAGGGCTTGTCGTAACTGCCGGAAAGCATTCTCACATTCATCTGTCCAAGGAAGGGGTGTTGGAGTCTCTTTTGTCAAAAGCGCTAACAAGGGTTTAGCAATATGTGAAAATCCTAATATCCATTGCCTACAAAAAGAAGTAAGACCTAAAAATGCTCGAACCTCTTTCTGTATGGAAGGTACTGGTGTGTCTAAGATTGCCTGAATGCGATCCGATGTGAGTGCACGCCCCTCCTTAGACAAAAGGTGACCTAAGTAGGTTACCTTTGGTCTACAATACTGCAGTTTCTTTCTCGATACCTTATGGTGATGTAAGGCGAGAAAAGAAAGCAAAGACAGAGTACACTTCTCACATTGTTCAGGGGTATCGGCTGCCAACAAAATATCATCAACATACTGTATGAGCGCCACACCCTCGGGTAGAACAAAAGAATCAAGTTGTCTTTTCAATGCTTGGCTGTAAATACTAGGACTCTCAGTATAGCCTTGAGGAACTCTACAAAATCTATATGATCAATTATTCAAAGTGAAACTGAACAAATATCAGGATGAATAGGGATTGAAAAGAAAGCGTTCTTCAAGTCTATAACAGAGAACGTAGTTGCAGTAGGTGGAACTAAAGTAAGAAGTGTTGTGATATCCAAAACCACTGGATATTGTGGTACCACTATCTTATTCACCTCCCGCAAATCAATAATAAATCGATAGATCCTTGTATCAGTGTCCTTCTTCAAAATTGGAAGGATCGGACTATTATAAATGTTAAATGGAACTTCCTCAACAACTCCAACTTTAATTAGATCTTGTACAATTTGTATGAGTGCTTCCTCACCCTCGTGTGAAATTCGATATTGAGGCAAACGCGGCAACACAGCTCCCTCCTTTACACTAATGTGCACTGGTAGAATAACCATCTGACCCACATCGGTATCTGAAGTAGCCCACAGAGTTTTAGGTAGGGAGGCTAATGCAGTATCCTCTTGAACAATGCAAACTCTGTCTCTTACTAGATAATTGTCATTCAAAATCACACGCACTCCTTCAGGGGAACATCTTATTGTGGCTCTGAAATACTTGAGCATATCAAGACCCACAATATTGTCTGGTGTATTTGGGGAAAGCAAAAACGGACACGGAGCAGCAAATGTATCTACATGAAATGCAAGTATTTGAGACAATGGGCTAAGGGAAGGTGTTCCATCGAACCTTATCGATGTAATCGTTAAGCCAGACAGGGGAGCCCTTGGAACCAATTGTTTAGACAAAGCGCTACGAGTAGCTCCTGTATCAACCAGAAACTGATCAGTAGAACCCAAAACATGTGCTGTAACATAAGGACCCCTCTGATTTACTGGAACTTCAACTGATTCCTTACCCCATCCTACGCAATCCTATGCATAAGCAGAATCATGCAACTCAGGCTGCACATAATCAGACATCTGGTATTGGTTACGCCTATCAAAAGTATTGAACCCATTTTGCACTCCCACATTAGAATCAAACCTAGCACGATCGTTCATAGCACCTCTGGGTCCTGAGTTCCCCGAGCGGTTCCTCATGGATCCTCGGCCATGGACATAGCACTGTGAGCGCAACAATGGACACTCATCTGCCCAATGACCAAGGGCCAGATGTAGGTAGGTCGGTAACGGCCGAAAATCGGTATTTTCGGCCGTTACTGCCCAGTATTGAGCGATCGGTATGTAGGTGATAGAAATTGGGCCAAATCGGTAAATGTACCGAATCAGAAAATATACCGAATCGGAAAAATACTGAATCAGAATATTTACCGAATCGGAAAATATTCACCGAATCGGAAAATATACCGAATTGGTAATATACCGAATCGGAAAATTTACTGAATCTGAAAATTTACCGAATCGGTAAACTTACCAAATCGGTAAAATACCGATTCGGTAAAGAAAAATAGGAAAAAATGAAGAATGAGATGTAGGTAAGCTCTGAAATACCGAATTTGCTCCAAATTCGGTATTTCAGAGTCGGAATTTACCATGGAATCAAATCAGGTGGTAACCAGGTGCAGCCTATTAAAATGGACCCAAAATGCAATGCTGTTTGCACAATGGCGGCATTTTATGTCATCGCAAGACGGCTACGGCTACAGGAGGAAGGAGAGAGGGGATGGCTGAGACAGGAGCAGGTCTACAGGCAGAGGGTGACCCTGTTCATGCTCACAGAGGCAGAGATACCTCAGAGGTACAGGTTGGATCCAGACACCATATTAGAACTAATTAGGGACCTCCAACCACTGTTGCAGCACACTACCCCAAGGGCACATGCAATTCCACCCCATGTACAGGCGCTGTGCAGCCTCCACCTGCTCGTGTCTGGGAGCTACCAGAGCAGGGTTGCTGCGGTGGGTGGGGTGACCCAGAGCAGCCTCTCAAGGTTTTTTCACAAATTCCTTGATGCCATGTTGCAGAGGATGGAGCATTACATTTCTTTTCCTGCCACCCATGCTGAACTGGTTCAAACCAAATCTGAATTCTACCAGATGGCTAGATTTCCCCATATCATCGGCTGCATTGATGGCACGCACATCCCCATTTGTCCCCCTGCTGCCACGGAATACATCTATAGGAATAGGAAGTCCACACACACCATCAATGTGCAGGTGATCTGCAATGCAAAGTTTGTCATCACTGACTTTGTAGCCAAATTCCCTGGGAGTAGCCAAGACTCCTATATTTTCCAGAACAGCGGCATCTATGCACGGCTGTCTGCAGGGGAATTTGGCGAAGGATTCCTCCTAGGTAAGACACAGTATGCAACCCCACCCACACCTATTGCAGTAAGAATTACAAGTATGCATGTGAGTAATGTATTCCCATTTCCCTTTTAGGAGACAGTGCATATGCCCTACATTCATTTATCCTCACTCCCTACCTCAACCCCACCACACCCAGCCAAAGGAGGCATAACGGTGCCCACAAAAGTACACGGAATGTGGTAGAACGGACCTTTGGCATCTGGAAGAGCAGATTTGGATGCCTTCACAAGAGTGGAGGTGCAAGGCAGTATACCCCCATCACCTGCTGCAAGATAATTGCTGCCTGTGCCATGTTGCACAACTTGGCTGTGAGGAAGGGTACTGAGGTGGAGTTGTCTGACTACGAGGATCATGACGACGACTATGCTGTGCCTGAAAGACAACCTGCTGTAGTGACAACACCAAGTGATGGCAGATACAGACGTGAGGAAATTACAAGCAACTATTTCTGAGTAAGTAATGAGACACAGACAGGTAGTGTATGGCACCAACATATGTTTATGTAGCCACAACGTTAATCCACATAAGTGCAACAAATCAAAGTAAAGAAAGATGGGGACAACATGTCCTGGGTTACATCACCCACACCGGCCAAGTCATTTGCGCCCGCGCTTCCCAGAGCCACTGGGGTGTTGCCCACTGCTTCCCTCATGGCCTGCAGGCTCAGCTGGGCGCCTGCTGCTCCTACGTGGGTGAACCACAGCGCTTGACATGCTGCTGCGGCTGCTACTTTCATCTCCCTCTGCCACATCCAGGGCTGGATCCAGTGCAGTGTTTGATATGATCAATGCCTCGAGGGCAGTGGTGATCCTAGCCATGCCCCTGATGACCTCAGCCGTGTTCTGAGTCAGGATTTCCTGCATGTTAATGCCTCTGCGGCAGAGCTGTGATGTGGCAGTGGCTAGGTGATTCATTGCCCTATTGTTTACACGGGCGTCCCTGGGCCGTGTGTGCTCAAGGCTGTCCAGTTTTGAGCACAGCTGGTTTGATTGCAGTGCCCATTTGCTGCATTCCTGCAGCTAGGTCAGCATTGGTTTTTGATATCTCCCTGTTGCTTTCCACCATGTCTCTGATGCCCATCCCCATTTCTCCAATTTTTTCGTTTAGGACACGAAATTGCCGGTGGCAGGCCTGTATTGCTTTCCCCTGCTGGATTTGGATTCGCACCATACTCCCCTCCAGACCACGGAACACTCTGCCTTCTCCATGAACACCTGCACTGCTGGGCCTGCCTTGCCGTCTGCGCAAGGTGAAAGACTCTGTGGTGGGCTGCAGTGCAGCAGGACTCTCAGGTGCAGTGGCTTGGGCCTCTCCCTCAGCTGCCTCCATCAGTGGCAGTGTGGCCATGACTCGCCTCCTGGCTGGTGAGATTGCAGGTGCAGGCTGTGACAGTGTTGAGAAGGTCTCAGGAGAGAAATGCAATGAAGGCGATTGTGAGAGGTGTGGGGAGTGGGGAAACTCTGGTGTGTGGAAATGGAATGTGTCCTCTTCCTGGGAGGTGACAGTTGTGTGTTCTTCCTCCAGCGAGGCATGGACTTGGCTTGGCCCTGGCACGTCACTCTGCTCCCTCGCTGGTGCAGTCCCTGCTTTAGCTGTGGCTTGACTGGCTGATGTTGCCCCTAGGTATAAATAAGCGTATGTCAACTGAGTTCTACTGTGTCACAGTCACTAAAATAAATGCATTACACATTTTACTGTCATTATTCGGCATTACTTTCACTGCCTTGCTGATGTCTGTGCAGTTACACATGGTCTTATGTTAGCTGACTACATTTCCCATATTGCATTGCTCCTGTATGGTGCTAGCAGTACTGGACTGGGGTTGGCCTGTGCACAAAGAGTTAAGGGAGGCAAGTTGGTATGGGGTGTCATGCTGCGCATGCGTCTTACCTTTTTTTCCCAGCTCTGGCTGTGCTGTCCACATCTCCCAAGCCCACCACACTGTCTGGTTCGATGGTAGACGCCACCAACTCCTCCAGGTCAGTCAGGGGGGGCGCTGGGTTCCTGCCTCCACCGGTGACACCAGCCTGCTTATGTAGCTCTGACATCTTTCTCTTGGTGAGACTCCTGATGTCGTAGAAGCGTTCCTTGAGGTCATCTAGGCTCCTGCTTGTCACTCCCACAGCATTCTCCCTTTCACCAATATCAAGCCACAGCTTGCGTTTTGCTGACTCAGCTACTGTGAGGGAGTGTCTGCCAAACAGTTGTTTGTGGTTTCTCACCACCTCCTCCACTAGTACTTGCAGCTCCATGCTGCTGAACTTTGATTTCCTTTTCCTTTCTGCCTTCTGGCTCTCACTGCTGCTGGCCTTTTTCACTGAGGTAAAGTACAACCAAACACTCCCTGCAGCTCTGTGTCTGTGCTGTGCTCTGACTGCCTCTCCAGAACCTTCTAATTAGTTGCAGCTGCCTGGGTAGCCACTTCCTGGTTGGGAGGGGGAGGGTGGTGGCACCTGATTGGCTGTTTTCACTTTTGCTTGCTTCCCGTTTCGGAATTTACCGATTTGGTATTTACCGATTCGGTATTTACCGATTCGGTATTTCCAATGCATTTCTATTTCGGCCCATAGGGATGAATGGGAAATACCGATTCGGGAAATACCGATTCGGTAATTACCGAATCGTTAAATTCCGAAAGTCAGATACCGACTTTTACCGATTCGGTAAAAAATACCGATTTTTTACCTACATCTCATTTACCGATTTTTGAATACCGAATCGGTAAAATTCGGTATTTAAAATTTGGTAGATGACTTTTGCCTACATCTGGTCCCATATTTCCTACAATACGCGCATTGATCAATGGCTAAAGGGGGACGAGTATAAGAGGAATTAGAAAATCCTCGTCCGCCTCTATCGTTACCTCGAAGAGATGGACCATAAACTTGAGATAACATAACCTTTGTTTTTAATTCTTTAGACTTTTTATGCTCACTACCCTTCGCTTCTAATTCCTGATGTTCGTAATATTGAGCCATCATCAGGAGGGATGCCGGAGAAGAGGTGGTCCAAGAGCTTTCGCTAGCTTTCAAACGGCTAGCCACTCCTGGTAATAGATTTGTAACATACTTATCTAAAAAACAAGTGTCGGCCCGTATCGTCCGTTAGCGACTGGCCACTAAAATAATGAAAAGCTTCCTCAAAACGCGTGAAGAAATCTGAAACTGATTCATCCGGTTTTTGCTTACAAGAGGCTAGAATAGTCCAATAAAACTTTTTAGGGGGAATAATCATTTTTAACTCAGTTAATATTGCACCGGGAAGATCTAAAAGCAACTGACATGGTTTTATTCGCTGGTTCCCTGTCCTCATCTTCCCTCTCTATATCTTTCCATAATGCCCCATACGCTGCGCGATCATGGACTTTACGCACAGATCTCCACATATCAGGCGGCAATATTAACTCGAAAAATAAATCAATATCAGCCAATGTCATGGTACAAGAATTTAAGGCTCCCTCAACTTCCTCATAGAAAGCGGCAGGATTTTTACGCGGATTAGGCAATGCAGCTTTAAGTGACATAACATCTGCTCTATTCTAGGGAATATATACCCAATTATAAATAAAATACCCTTTAGAATCTACAGAATATTTATCGTCACTTGTACCCGTTCCTTTAGGAGGAACGTATAAAGGCGCAGCCTCTCGCATAGGCTTTGCATGCACTATCGCGGTCTTATCTGTTTCACAAATAGATTATTGTTTCCCGTCGACCAATCCCGTCCGTCCACCTGTTTTAGCTTTCCGTTTCTCCTCCCATAGAAGAGTCGCCTCAGTTCAAAGTTTGACCAGCTGCCTGATTGTATCAGTCACCTGGGGGAGAGTAAAAAGACCTTTATGCAATTGCTTACAATCGATTGCCACATCATCAGGTTCGAGATTTGTAGAAACTTTACAGAACATATCAACAACTTCTTCTGCAAAATGCTCAGTAAAATACATCTGCTCTCTATCTTGCCATCCCTTTAAAGTCTCTAAAATATCAGAAACAGTAACAGCATCCTGAAGTGACTGTCGAGCAATCTTTCTAAGTTCAGCCGCAGCTTGGTCGTTATCATGGAGCAGGTATCACGTTTCGCTATATCTGGCCCGGAATCCTCATCTACGTCAGATGGAGTGGACGGAATGACATACGGAGGCGGTGGACGATCTAACAAAGAAAAATCATCTTGTGGTTTATTAAGGACAGGATAAAGAGGTTGTCGAACAGCATATTGGCCAGATATCTGTAATTGGCGCTCCTTCTCCTGTCTCTCTTCCAATTCTTTTGCCTCCTTCTGTCTTAGTTCTTGCGCTTTTCCATATACATTCTTCCGTTGCTCTTTCTCATACAGCGCTTGCTCACGTTTCTCACGCTCACGTACTTCTTTCACCCACATTTGCATACTCTCAAACATGTCTTGTCTAGATTTTCGCTTAAACATACACTGTTCCACATACTCAATTTTGCGCATATCAACCGACCCATACTTTGGCCAACATAACTCAGGATCCTTTCGCGTGTATTTCCTCCACAATGTGCTGTACATTATAGAAGAAAGACCATATTTAACATACATATCTCTTTGAGGCGTCCCCTCTGGGGGAGCCGGCTGCGATTCCTCAAGACTTACTTGGTTATTTCCACAAAAGCAGCACAACCTACGAAGTGCGCTAAAAGCAGGCATGCCAAAAATAGTGCAAAATATGCAGTATTATAATCAAAATAGCACTTAAGGTATCTGTAATATGTTGTGCCGTTCAAATCAAAAATCGTATTTGTAGAGAAAAATCTCCTCATTACCTGCCTATATATGTTGCAACACATATATTTCACATATATTTCACATCATTGACTAGTCATTCCAAACCAAAATTGCCACAGCAAGCGTATCCTAAAACTGCCTTGCCACTCCCAGGCTTCCAAAACCCACATCAAGTACCGTACAACGGTTCTTACCAACAGGGCGTCCAGATTCCAACTGCCAAGTTCTAAATTCGACAAAACGGCCACTGCACGGCAAGCCAACAGAAGAGATCTCAGTCGAGGACCGGCACCACCTGGATGGTCAGATCGGAAAGAAAGGAAAAAACGCCTTGGATGCCAAGACTTGGGTCTCTTCTGGCAGTGATCACGTCTGCGGCGAGATTCCAATCCTTCGTCACGACCACTCCTTCGGGCATCCGAGTCGCCGATGAGCCCCTCGTGTCGGGCGCCAATTTGTTGTAAGAAAACCTCAGCTAGGCCTACTTAGTGCAAGGGGTTCGCCCTTCTCTGCACCGAGTCCTCAGACCATAGGAAGAAGTTGGCAATGAAACTGGAAAATACAAAAGCAAAGTTTATTAAACCTTTAAAGATGGTACTACAGTCCACACAACACCCTTCAGTATTGTATCGAGTAGCACACCGAACTAAAGCACATGCCCCCTTTTATACACAATGAGGGGGCTCAAAAGAAGGAGGTACAGAAGACAAGAGCAGTTTCATGACCATACAAGGACATATTGAAAGGCACAATCAATAGATGGGAGGAGTTAACAGTCTTCGGAAACTAATAAACACATTCCTATCTGGAACTAATTAGTGACGGTCATTGACCCTACTGTGCATGTCTGGACATGCTGGAAGCGGGGAATGCTAAATATAGCCTGTTGCCGGGCAGACATCCGGCGTAGTTAAAAAGGAGGTAGGACAAAGCACATGACGAGCACATGGTGATGTATGGCATACAAAATGGCCGGTGCAAATACAAAATGGAGTCGACACATTTGTTACGATAATGGGCAAACACAGCATTTCTTCTGCTAATGCTTAACCTAATCCCTGTTGATTTACAATAATACTACAGGTATAGCTGTAAGAGTGTAGGAACTTGGCTCTAGAATACTAGGGTATGAGGAGAAATTTAAGCAAACCAGCACACATGACATCAAGAAACACAAAAAAGGATTGAGGAAAGATGCTGGTCAAGACAGCGGTTTTATGGTCCAGATTAACTAACATTTGACACAACACTGCAAAACAACTTGCTGCACTGGGCTGTGTTGAATCAGTGAGCAGAAATGTGCTATATTTGCTAAGATGTGGTGCATTCCTGCTCTCTCTCTGCGCTGGCATGCTATGTGCAACCTAGTACACTTGTGCCTTGGTGCAAGGGTGCCTGCATTACAGACAGGATTGTTTTTGTGCCCGGAGGGACACCTTCTGGCATGAAAACAATCCTTAAAGGCGTGTTTCTCTTTCTTTATGTGCTGCAGAATGCAACACAGGTAGAAAGCGGGAATTACAATGAGAAATAAACATATTTCTCCTCGTACACTTCTGTTGGGATGGTGTGGCATTTTGATGCGTTCCTAACGCTTACAGCCCAGAGTAAATCTGGGAATGTGCCAAAATCCATGAGTGGATGAGCTCATACTGCACCCATGGAACTCCTTCTCAATGCAAAGTACCGCAAGGCAGCAGTTTGTGTTGCCTTGCGTTACTCTAGATTTATTAACCGATGCAGACCATGCAAGGTGGCTTTGTGTGGCTTAGTAAATATCACTTAAGCAATTGCGTTGTCCTGCCTGAACAATAGCAGCACACAGGCTTAGTAAAAATTGGCCTATATGTCATACATGCCTTTCATTCCAGAAATTATGAAAAATTGAAAATATATTAATACAAATGCACGTTGCAGTAGTTTGTGGCATTATTTTTGCCATATATTTAAGAAGTAATTCTTACATTTTCAAAAAAAAGTGGCAATTTTTAAAATAAGAAAATTGTAAAGAAAGGCCAGTTTTCTAAGGAAATGGTTGCATTTAGTTTTGATGTATTATGGTATTGCTGATTTGAAACATGCTGCTTGTTTGCAGTGACAAATAGTTTGGGTTCATATTTAATATCAATGCATTATTAAAGACTCAGATGTTCAAAATTTCGATATGCAGTTGTATAAACTGAAATGAAATATGACTTTTGGGGCCGGATGTATGAACACATTTTCCAATATTGATTACATATTACCGTATTTAATAGGTTCAAAACTCAAAATCCACACCAAAAACTCTTTACAAGAAAATCAATTTACTGACCAACAGAAAATAATGGAAAACATGGCTTATGAAAGATATTAACTAAATTCCTTTTCTAATCAAATTAGCAGTTTTTATGGTAACATGTATTCCTACTGTAGGGTTCAGAGTATGTTTTGAAATTGTCCTTACAATGCACAGCTTACTGCTGTATAAGATGCTTTGTCATTAGAGACATTAACCCTCACTTTCCTTTCTAGTAGAACATATTACGGAGAAATACAAAATTCACATATTTTATGTTTTTTTTCATTGAGAGCATGTATGAAAAAGAAAAATATTTGGGCATATTACCAACAACTAGCGATAATTATCGCTATGTTGGCTTAGCGGCAAAATAATTATCGCTGAGCTCCGCCGATTTTAAGTGCAGATAAACCTTTCTATTATCAAGGTTTATCTCAAAAGCAATAAAAATAGGCCGAAATGCATGAATATTGCTGAAATGGCAGCGATATTCATGCATTACTGATCTAATGCTTTTAGCCATGTTATCCACCTACCATTGGATAATATGGCTAAGACCTGCTCTGGGCAGGCGTTAGCTTTTGAAGATATTCGCGCTTAGCGCAAATATTTCCAAAAGTAGGTAATAGGAGATAGCAATGTTAGCGACTGTTTCCAGTCGCTAACATCTTGGCACACCCACTTTGCATGTCATTAGCGATAATTATCGCTGACATGCAAAGTGGGCCCCAAGATGATCGCTATCTCCTACTAGCTGTCGCTAACTGGTGTTAGCGGCAGCTATGTAATAGGGCGATGAAATTATCGCCGCTTTAGCGGGAAAAATTCCCGCTAAAGCGGCGATAAGGCCCTTGGTAATATGCCCCTCAGTCCGTTGAGGAGAACTTGTGTCTGCATTGTGTTGAAATTTTATTTGTATAGCACCTCATATTCCACTGCAAGGCACGAAGAACATTGTCACCTAAAACAAAAACCTCACTCTTAATGGAGCTCTGTGGGTTGAAACGATTGAGTATAAATGAAAAACCAGTAGAGTTAAGCATAAATCATTTAATTAAAAGAAGCAGTAACATTTGTGTACCTCAGCTTCCCTATATCTTTCTTAAAATGAAATAAAAATGAGGTTGTATTTTGTGCAAGTATGTAAACTAAGGGGCTGGTTTGCTTACATTTTGCGCCAGGTTAACGTCGCTAAAAGTGATGTAAACCGGAACAAAGGGGCTTATGTACCAGCCCTTATGAAACTCGTACGTCACTTTTTCCCATGTTGTGAAAGTAATACAAAATACACCCTCTGCATTACGTTGCATTAAACAGGTGTTCCATATTGCGCCACGCTAGACAGCCTGAATGTGAAGCTCCTCTAAGGAAGACAGCAGCAGCCCTGCTCCCCCCTCCCTTGCAACGCAGCAAAATAAATTTATTTTCCAGATAACTTAGTAAATCTGATCCATAGCATTGCTTTAAGTGCTGTGGATTAGGCAACTGCAGGCTTTTTGTGATGTGAACTGGTATAAATGACTCTAGTGTGTGATTTTAAAGATCCTGAAAATGCATGGAAAGGATTTGAGGCAAATTTGTTTCTGCTTTTAAATGATGGACAGGCTTTAAAATTCTGCAGTCTCTAGTATTGTAAAGCGAAAACCATAAACTTAATAGGATTTGACTTTTATGGTTATTTAGATTTATGTGTTTTGCATAGCAATTGTCTACAATACTCACAAGCAAGAATGCGCTCTTTACACTGCTTTGTTTCTTTTGCATTTTGTGTGTATTGTCTGTGAAAATTATTGATGTGTTAAATGAAAAGCACATTTTTAAATGTGGCTTTGCCATAATGTCTTAGTTTTCACTGTGAGATTTAGATTGGGATGTTTGGCCATTTTCTGTTCGCTTGAATGTGATCAGTAAACCTTCCTGTTTATATTGACACTATATTTCATGCATTTTTACATACATTCGATATAGATGTCATTTTGGCATTTTTTTTGGAAAAGTAGAGTTACGCAATTTTAATAATTTCATGGTTTTCATATAGTTCATTGCATTTTTATATGCTTTTGTATTGTTTTTCTTAAATGTTTGCAGGGTTGGAAATATCCCATTGCACTATGAAGTGGATGAGCAATGAGAGAGGATTGAAAACATGCATCAAAGGGTATATTTTATAACAGAATTTCAAAAGAAAATATTCTGAAATACAATAAGGGATATTACAAAATATTCCAATACTTCAGTTTCTGTCATAGTATAGACTGTGGGCCTTATTGCAAGTCTGGCAGTCCTCCAGTGCTGGCAGCATCACGCTGTCTGTTGGAAGACCACCAAAGCTGTGATGTGCCTGCCCGCCAGATTACGAGTGTAATTCTGGTTGGGCAGGCGGTACAGAGGCGGTCTGACGTCGGTGGTCTGTTAGGGTCATAGGAGAGCCTAACACACAGACCTCTGCTGTGAGAGTGCAGACTGCACATTCCTGCATGGTTTGGCATATATAACACACCTTGCAGTAACTAGGGGTGCCATACCAGGAGGCAATACCTGTGCCCCCTACATGAACTCACAGGCCTTACCTGACTCTCCCCTACCTGTTTTATGGCAGGCTCACCGCCATGAAATAAACGTTGGAAAGCCAACCCACTATACGCTTGTGGCCCCTCTGTACTTATATTAAGCCCCACAGAATGTGTCTCTGTCTAATAGAAAATTGTGTGACCAAGAGAAACTCTAGGGGTCAGATTTATCAACAACTTGTGTCGAAGCATTGTCACCAAAATTATACAAACCAGCGTAAAGTAGTTTTCAAAAATGTAAATCATTTACAAAAAGTCAAACACAATAAAAGCATGCATAGTTATTCATAATTATCAAATATCCTAAACATATTTTACATTTATGAAAATATTATAAATAGTTTACAAAATATGGAATACCAATTTGTATTTTTAAAATACATAAAAACTAAATAAATGATAAAATACACTTAAAAAACACAAACACAATAGAAAAAAATGAAATAATTTAAAAGTATAGACTATCAAATAGAATATGCTCCAAATATCATCAAACACTTTCCAAAATGAAGTAACATCTAGTAACTTAATTTCAATCAAATGCCATTTATGAATACATAAGTGATTTAAATACACCATTCTAACAGCTAAGGATATAATTACTATGTCGGTCAGACAAGTATCTGACCGACACTCTTGTGGAATGGAACCGCCTGACCATAGGTCGGCGGTTCCACCCGATGTATTTGAATGTGACCGCCCAATGGGTGATCAGAAACATCCATTTTTCGATTGTAGGTTGTGCGACAGGCGGAAAAGGGCTGCAGCACAAGCTACAATTGAAGGATGGATGTTTACAAACATCTCTGCGCTGTGTAGCAGGCATCATGCAGTGCCTGCTGCATGATACAGGGATGTTTAGGGGGGTACAAAATGGGAACAGTCCTGCCCGAACTGCCAAGTCATGTCTTCCCTGGACCAGAAACAAGCTTCTGAGGACCGGTTTATGGCATTCCAGCAGTCTTAAGCCCGGCTTGCTTGAATCCAGTGGCAAAGTGAGCAAGGGACTAACATCTGAGCATACCCTGCCACACTTATGGTGGCCAAAAGCGGTACAAAAGGGGATGGTGATGGACAGAGCATCGGAATCAATCAAACACTCACACCCAGTCAAAAGATCTGGGTTTAATCCATCACCGTTCTTTAGCCCACTCTGCCACCCCAGTTCAGACATGGCTATTTGCAAATCAGTCTGACACTGTGCCTCATGGGAACAGTCTAGCCCGAACTGCCAAGCCATGTCTTCCCTGGACCGGAAACAAGCTTCCGAGGACCGGTTTCTGGCATTCCAGCCGTCTTCAGCCCGGCTTGCTTGAATCCAGTGGCAAAGTGAGCAAGGGACTCACGTCTGAGCATACCCTGCCACACTTATAGCGGCCAAAAGCGGTACAAAAGGGGGTGGTGATGGACGGAGAATCGGAATCAATCAAACCCTCACACCCAGTCAAAAGATCTGGGTTTAATCCATCACCGTTCTTTAGCCCACTCTGCAATATGCAAATCAGTCTGACCCTGGGCCTCATGGGAACAGTCCAGCCCGAACTGCCAAGCCATGTCTTCCCTGGACCGGAAACAAGCTTCCGAGGACCGGTTTCTGGCATTCCAGCCGTCTTCAGCCCGGCTTGCTCGAATCCAGTGGCAAAGTGAGCAAGGGACTCACGTCTGAGCATACCCTGCCACACTTATGGCGGCCAAAAGCGGTACAAAAGGTGGTGGTAATGGACGGAGCATCGGAATCAATCAAACACTCACACCCAGTCAAAAGATCTGGGTTTAATCCATCACCGTTCTTTAGCCCACTTTGCCACCCCAGTTCAGACATGGCTAGATGCAAATCAGTCTGATCCTGTGACTCATGGGAACAGTCCAGCCCGAACTGCCAAGCCATGTCTTCCCTGGACCTGAAACAAGCTTCCGAGGACCGGTGTCTGGCATTCCAGCCGTCTTCAGCCCGGCTTGCTTGAATCAAGTGCCAAAGTGAGCAAGGGACTCCTGTCTGAGCATACCCTGCCACAGTTATGGTGGCCAAAAGCGGTACAAAAGGGGGTGGTGATGGACGGAGAATCGGAATCAATCAAACCCTCACACCCAGTCAAAAGATCTGGGTTTAATCCATCACCGTTCTTTAGCCCACTCTGCAATATGCAAATCAGCCTGACCCTGGGCCTCATGGGAACAGTTCAGCCCGAACTGCCAAGCCATGTCTTCCCTGGACCGGAAACAAGCTTCCGAGGACCGGTTTCTGGCATTCCAGCCGTCTTCAGCCCGGCTTGCTCGAATCCAGTGGCAAAGTGAGCAAGGGACTCACGTCTGAGCATACCCTGCCACAGTTATGGTGGCCAAAAGCGGTACAAAAGGGGGTGGTGATGGACGGAGCATCGGAATCAATCAAACACTCACACCCAGTCAAAAGATCTGGGTTTAATCCATCACCGTTCTTTAGCCCACTTTGCCACCCCAGTTCAGACATGGCTATATGCAAATCAGTCTGACCCTGTGCCTCATGGGAACAGTCCAGCCCGAACTGCCAAGCCATGTTTTCCCTGGACCGGAAAAAAGCTTCCGAGGGCAAGTTTCTGGCATTCCAGCCATCTTCAGCCCGGCTTGCTTGAATCCAGTGGCAAAGTGAGCAAGGGACTCACGTCTGAGCATACCCTGCCACACTTATGGCGGCCAAAAGCGGTACAAAAGGGGATGGTGATGAACAGAGCATCGGAATCATTCAAACACTCACACCCGGTCAAAAGATCTGGGTTTAATCCATCACCGTTCTTTAGCCCACTCTGCCACCCCAGTTCAGACATAGCTATATGCAAATCAGTCTGACACTGTGCCTCATGGGAACAGTCCAGCCCGAACTGCCAAGCCATGTCTTCCCTGGACCGGAAACAAGCTTCCGAGGACCGGTTTCTGGCATTCCAGCCATCTTCAGCCCGGCTTGCTTGAATCCAGTGGCAAAGTGAGCAAGGGACTCATGTCTGAGCATACCCTGCCACAGTTATGGTGGCCAAAAGCGGTACAAAAGGGGGTGGTGATGGACGGAGCATCGGAATCAATCAAACACTCACCCCCAGTCAAAAGATCTGGGTTTAATCCATCATCTTTCTTTAGCCCACTCTGCCACCCCAGTTCAGACATGGCTATATGCATATCAGTCTGACCCTGTGCCTCATGGGAACAGTCCAGCCCGAACTGCCAAGCCATGTCTTCCCTGGACTGGAAACAAGCTTCCGAGGACCGGTTACTGGCATTCCAGCTGTCTTCAGCCCGACTTGCTAGAATCCAGTGGCAAAGTGAGCAAGGGACTCAAGTCTGAGCATACCCTGCCACACTTATGGTGACCAAAAGCGGTACAAAAGGGGGTGGTGATGGACGGAGCATCGGAATCAATAAAACACTCACACCCAGTCAAAAGATCTGGGTTTAATCCATCACCGTTCTTTAGCCCACTCTGCCACCCCAGTTCAGACATGGCTATATGCAAATCAGTCTGACCCTGTGCCTCATGGGAACAGTCCAGCCCGAACTGCCAAGAAATGTTTTCCCTCGACCAGAAAAAAGCTTCCGAGGGCAAGTTTCTGGCATTCCAGCCATCTTCAGCCCGGCTTGCTTGAATCCAGTGGCAAAGTGAGCAAGGGACTCACGTCTGAGCATACCCTGCCACACTTATGGCGGCCAAAAGCGGTACAAAAGGGGGTGGTGATGGATGGAGCATCGGAATCAATCAAACACTCACATCCAGTCAAAAGATCTGGGTTTAATCCATCACCGTTCTTTAGCCCACTCTGCCACCCCAGATCAGACATGGCTATATGCAAATCAGTATGACACTGTGCCTCATGGGAAAAGTCCAGCCCGAACTGCCAAGCCATGTCTTCCCTGGACCGGAAACAACCTTCCGAGTACCGGTTTCTGGCATTCCAGCCGTCTTCAGCCCGGCTTGCTTGAATCCAGTGGCAAAGTGAGCAAGGGACTCACGTCTGAGCATACCCTGCCACACTTATAGCGGCCACTAGCGATACAAAAGGGGGTGGTGATGGACGGAGCATCGGAATCAATCAAACACTCACACCCAGTCAAAAGATCTGGGTTTAATCTATCACCGTTCGTTAGCTCACTCTGCCACCCCAGTTCAGACATGGCTATATGCAAATCAGTCTGACCCTGTGCCTCATGGGAACAGTCCAGCCCGAACTGCCAAGCCATGTCTTCCCTGGACCGGAAACAAGCTTCCGAGGACCGGTTTCTGGCATTCCAGCCTTCCTCACCCGGCTTGCTTGAATCCAGTGGCAAAGTGAGCAAGGGACTCACGTCTGAGCATACCCTGCCCCACTTATGGCGGCCAAAAGCGGTACAAAAGGTGGTGGTAATGGACGGAGCATCGGAATCAATCAAACACTCACACCCAGTCAAAAGATCTGGGTTTAATCCATCACCGTTCTTTGGCCCACTTTGCCACCCCAGTTCAGACATGGCTAGATGCAAATCAGTCTGATCCTGTGACTCATGGGAACAGTCCAGCCCGCACTGCCAAGCCATGTCTTCCCTGGACCGGAAACAAACTTCCGAGGACCGGTTTCTGGCATTCCAGCCGTTTTCAGCCCGGCTTGCTTGAATCAAGTGGCAAAGTGAGCAAGGGACTCATGTCTGAGCATACCCTGCCACAGTTATGGTGGCCAAAAGAGGTACAAAAGGGGGTGGTGATGGACGGAGCATCGGAATCAATCAAACACTCACACCCAGTCAAAAGATCTGGGTTTAATCCATCACCTTTCTTTAGCCCACTCTGCAACCCCAGTTCAGACATGGCTATATGCATATCAGTCTGACCCTGTGCCTCATGGGAACAGTCCAGCCCGAACTGCCAAGCCATGTCCTGGAAACAAGCTTCCGAGGACCGGTTTCTAGCATTCCAGCCGTCTTCAGCCCGACTTGCTAGAATCCAGTGGCAAAGTGAGCAAGGGACTCACGTCTGAGCATACCCTGCCACACTTATGGCGGCCAAAAGCGGTACGAAAGGGGGTGGTGATGGACGGAGCATCGGAATCAATAAAACCCTCACACCCAGTCAAAAGATCTGGGTTTAATCCATCACCGTTCTTTAGCCCACTCTGCCATCCAGGTCAGACATAGCTATATGCAAATAAGTCAGACCCTGTGCATCATGGGAACAGTCCAGCCCGAACTGCCAAGCCATGTCTTCCCTGGACCGGAAAAAAGCTTCAGAGGGCCGGTTTTTGGCATTCCAGCCATCTTCAGCCTGGCTTGCTTGAATCCAGTGGCAAAGTGAGCAAGGGACTCACGTCTGAGCATACCCTGCCACACTTATGGCTACCAAAAGCAGTACAAAAGGGGGTGGTGATGGACGGAGCATCGGAATCAATCAAACACTCACATCCAGTCAAAAGATCTGGATTTAATCCATCACCGTTCTTTAGCCCACTCTGCCACCCCAGACCAGACATGGCTATATGCAGATCAGTCCGACCCTGTGCCTCATGGGAACAGTCCAGCCCGAACTGCCAAGCCATGTCTTCCCTGGACCGGAAAAAAGCTTCCGAGGACCGGTTTCTGGCATTCCAGCCGTCTTAAGCCCGGCTTGCTTGAATCCGGTGTCAAAGTGAGCAAGGAACTCACGTCTGAGCATACCCTGCCACACTTATGGCGGCCAAAAGCAGTACAAAAGGGGATGGTGATGGACAGAGCATCGGAATCATTCAAACACTCACACCCAGTCAAAAGATCTGGGTTTAATCCATCACCGTTCTTTAGCCCACTCTGCCACCCCAGTTCAGACATAGCTATATGCAAATCAGTCTGACACTGTGACTCATGGGAACAGTCCAGCCCGAACTGCAAAGCCATGTCTTCTCTGGACCGGAAACAAGCTTCCGCATTCCAGCCGTCTTCAGCCCGGCTTGCTTGAATCCAGTGGCAAAGTGAGCAAGGGACTCATGTCTGAGCATACCCTGCCACAGTTATGGTGGCCAAAAGCGGTACAAAAGGGGGTGGTGATGGACGGAGCACCGGAATCAATCAAACACTCACAGCCAGTGAAAAGATCTGGGTTTAATCCATCACCTTTCTTTAGCCCACTCTGCCACCCCAGTTCAGACATGGCTATATGCATATCAGTCTGACCCTGTGCCTCATGGGAACAGTCCAGCCCGAACTGCCAAGCCATGTCTTCCCTGGACTGTAAACAAGCTTCCGAGGACCGGTTTCTGGCATTCCAGCTGTCTTCAGCAAGACTTTCTAGAATCCAGTGGCAAAGTGAGCATGGAACTCACGTCTGAGCATACCCTGCCACACTTATGGCGACCAAAAGCGGTACAAAAGGGGGTGGTGATGGACGGAGCATCGGAATCAATCAAACACTCACATCCAGTCAAAAGATCTGGGTTTAATCCATCACCGTTCTTTAGCCCACTCTGCCACCCCAGATCAGACATAGCTATATGCAAATCAGTCTGACCCTGTGCCTCATGGGAACAGTCCAGCCCGACTGCCAAGCCATGTCTTCCCTGGACCGGAAAAAAGCTTCCGAGGACCGGTTTCTGGCATTCCAGCCGTCTTAAGCCCGGCTTGCTTGAATCCAGTGGCAAAGTGAGCAAGGGCTTCACGTCTGAGCATACCCTGCACACTTATAGCGGCCAAAAGCGGTACAAAAGGGGGTGGTGATGGATGGAGCTTCGGAATCAATCAAACACTCACACCCTGTCAAAAGATCTGGGTTTAATCCATCACCGTTCTTTAGCCCACTCTGACACCCCAGTTCAGACATGGCTATATGCAAATCAGTCTGCCCCTGTGCCTCATGGGAACAGTCCAGCCCGAACTGCCAAGCCATGTCTTCCCTGGACCGGAAAAAAGCTTCCGAGGGCCGATTTCTGGCATTCCAGCCGTCTTCAGCCCGGCTTGCTTGAATCCAGTGGCAAAGTGAGCAAAGGACTCACGTCTGAGCATACCCGGCCACACTTATGGCGGCCAAAAGCGGTACAAAAGGGGGTGGTGATGGACGGAGCATCGGAGTCAATCAAACACTCACACCCAGTCAAAAGATCTGGGTTTAATCCATCACCGTTCTTTAGCCCACTCTGCGACCCCAGTTCAGACATGGCTATATGCAAATCAGTCTGACCCTGTGCATCATGGGAACAGTCCAGCCCGAACTGCCAAGCCATGTCTTCCCTGGATCGGAAACAAGCTTCCTAGGAGCGGTTTCTGGCATTCCAGCAGTCTTCAGCCTGGCTTGCTTGAATCCAGTGTCATAGTGAGCAAGGGACTCACGTCTGAGCATACCCTGCCACACTTATGGCGGCCAAAAGCGGTACAAAAGGGGGTGGTGATGGACGGAGCATCGGAATCAATCAAACACTCACTCCCAGTCAAAAGATCTGGGTTTAATCCATCACCGTTCTTTAGCCCACTCTGCCACCCCAGTTCAGACATGGCTATATGCAAATCAGTCTGACCCTGTGCCTCATGGGAACAGTCCAGCCCAAACTGCCAAGCCATGTCTTCCCTGGACCGGAAACAAGCTTCTGAGGATCGGTTTCTGGCATTCCAGCCGTGTTCAGTCCGGCTTGCTTGAATCCAGTGGCAAAGTGAGCAAGGGACGCACGTCTGAGCATACCCTGCCTCAATTATGGTGGCCAAAAGAGGTACAAAAGGGGGTGGTGATGGACGGAGCATCGGAATCAATCAAACACTCACACCCAGTCAAAAGACCTGGGTTTAATCCATCACCGTCTTTTAGCCCACTCTGCCACCCCAGATCAGACATGGCTATATGCAAATCAGTCTGACACTTTGCCTCATGGGAACAGTCCAGCCCGAACTGCCAAGCCATGTCTTCCCTGGACCGGAAAAAAGCTTCAGAGAACCGGTTTCTGGCATTCCAGCCGTCTTAAGCCGGGCTTGCTTGAATCCAGTGGCAAAGTGAGCAAGGAACTCATGTCTGAGCATACCCTGCCACACTTATGGCGGCCAAAAGCGGTACAAAAGGGGATGGTGATGAACAGAGCATCGGAATCAATCAAACACTCACACCCAGTCAAAAGATCTGGGTTTAATCCATCACCGTTCTATAGCCCACTCTGCCACCCCAGTTCAGACATGGCTATATGCAAATCAGTATGACACTGTGCCTCATGGGAAAAGTCCAGCCCGAAACAGCCAAGCCATGACTTTCCTGGACCGGAAACAAGCTTCCGAGGACCGGTTTCTGGCATTCCAGCCGTCTTCAGCCCGGCTTGCTTGAATCCAGTGGCAAAGTGAGCAAGGGACTCACGTCTGAGCATACCCTGCCACACTTATAGCGGGCAAAAGCGGTACAAAAGGGGGTGTGATGGACGGAGCATCGGAATCAATCAAACACTCACACCCAGTCAAAAGATCTGGGTTTAATCCATCACCGTTCATTAGCCCACTCTGCCACCCCAGTTCAGACATGGCTATATGCAAATCAGTCTGACCCTGTGCCTCATGGGAACAGTCCAGCCCGAACTGCCAAGCCATGTCTTCCCTTGACCGGAAACAAGCTTCCGAGGACTGGTTTCTGGCATTACAGCCGTCCTCAGCCCGGCTTGC
The DNA here is from genome assembly GCF_964263255.1 of Lissotriton vulgaris. NCBI lineage: Eukaryota > Metazoa > Chordata > Amphibia > Caudata > Salamandridae > Lissotriton > Lissotriton vulgaris. The sequence goes on from NC_141696.1 coordinate 898,691,317, forward strand.
TTGAATCCAGTGGCAAAGTGAGCAAGGGACTCACGTCTGAGCATACCCTGCCACACTTATGGCGGCCAAAAGCGGTACAAAAGGGGGTGGGAATGGACGGAGCATCGGAATCAATCAAACACTCACACCCAGTCAAAAGATCTAGGTTTAATCCATCACCGTTCTTTAGCCCACTTTGCCACCCCAGTTCAGACATGGCTAGATGCAAATCAGTCTGATCCTGTGACTCATGGGAACAGTCCAGCCCGCACTGCCAAGCCATGTCTTCCCTGGACCGAAAACAAGCTTCCGAGGACCGGTTTCTGGCATTCCAGCTGTCTTCAGCCCGGCTTGCTTGAATCAAGTGGCAAAGTGAGCAAGGGACTCATGTCTGTGCATACCCTGCCACAGTTATGGCGGCCAAAAGCGGTACAAAAGGGGGTGGTGATGGACGGAGCATCGGAATCAATCAAACCCTCACACCCAGTCAAAAGATCTGGGTTTAATCCATCACCGTTCTTTACCCCACTCTGCCATCCAGGTCAGACATGGCTATATGCAAATCAGTCTGACCCTGTGCCTCATGGGAACAGTCCAGCCCGAACTGCCAAGCCATGTCTTCCCTGGACCGGAAACAAGCTTCCGAGGGCCGGTTTCTGGCATTCCAGCCATCTTCAGCCCGGCTTGCTTGAATCCAGTGGCAAAGTGAGCAAGGGACTCACGTCTGAGCATACCCTGCCACACATTATGGCGGCCAAAAGCGGTACAAAAGGGGGTGGTGATGGACGGAGCATCGGAATCAATCAAACACTCACATCCAGTCAAAAGATCTGGATTTAATCCATCACGGTTCTTTAGCCCACTCTGCCACCCCAGATCAGACATGGCTATATGCAAATCAGTCTGACCCTGTGCCTCATGGGAACAGTCCAGCCCGAACTGCCAAGCCATGTCTTCCCTGGACCGGAAAAAAGCTTCCGAGGACCGGTTTCTTTCATTCCAGCAGTCTTAAGCCCGGCTTGCTTGAATCCAGTGTCAAAGTGAGCAAGGAACTCACGTCTGAGCATACCCTGCCACACTTATGACGGCCAAAAGTGGTACAAAAGGGGATGGTGATGAACAGAGCATCGGAATCATTCAAACACTCACACCCAGTCAAAAGATCTGGGTTTAATCCATCACCGTTCTTTAGCCCACTCTGCCACCCCAGTTCAGACATAGCTATATGCAAATCAGTCTGACACTGTGACTCATGGGAACAGTCCAGCCCGGTCTGTGGGCTCCTAGCTTGCTTCTAGTTTTTTGGGCACCATTTTGGGTGAGGACGAGCCGCTCTAGAGGCGCCGGACCGAGCGCTCTAGCCTTGCGGCCCTCCTACGCCCGCCCTTCTTAAGGCTGGTCATCTCTGGGCTCGCCAGAACTCTTGCTGGACTCTCAGTGTGATTAGGACCTTCACGCTGCAACTCTTTGCCGCATAGCGCTCCTGCGCTTTTTTAATCTACCATTTAGAATATCTTGGTTTATTTTATTTGAGCTTACCCCTGATTTTAATAGGGATTCCTGGCCCCCACTTGCACCATAATCGGCAACTGCACCGCTGCTTTGCGGATCGGGTCTGTGGGCTCCTAGCTTGCTGCTAGTTTTTTGGGCACCATTTTGGGTGAGGACGCGCCGCTCTAGAGGCGCCGGATCGAGCGCTCTAGCCTTGCGGCCATCCTACGCCCGCCCTTCTTAAAATCTGCGCCCTAGCGCGCAGCGGTGATGCGCAGCGGTCCGCGCCTTCCCTGCGCCTGAGTCGTGCCAGAGTCCTGCCCGTCTGCACCCGTCAGCACTGAGGAAGCGCTAGGGCAGGGCTCTCCATCCTGGATGTTACGTTTATCTGCTTTCAGCTCCCGTCAGGCATGTACTCTAAAACAGATCTTCTCTGCCTTCGCCCGACTCTCCCCCCCTGCTCTGAGACTTCTCTCCATCCTCTATGTGGCCCTTTTAGGTGCCCCGGCTGTGCCTTTACTCTTCCCATACCCACCCCGATCTCTACTCACTGCTCTGTCTCCCGTAAGGCACCAGATCCTACATTATTTAAGATCTACCATCTTAATGTTAGATCTCTGGTGAAGCACCATCTTGATGTACGTGACTTACTCGACGAGGCTCATGATATTCTTTTCATGTCTGAAACGTGGCTCCATGATGACGCCTCGGTTGCCATTAACTTAGCACTCCCTCCGGAGTATACAATCTACACCCTTAACCGTGACTCTAGAGGGGGTGGCATCGCAGCCGCTATTAAAACCAGCTATCCATGTACCTGGAAGGCCATGGATATTGTGGGATGCGAAAGTGCCTACTTCTCGGTCTCTGTTAACCCGCATTTTGCCTTCTCGGGCCTACTCATTTACCGGCCCCCGGGCCCCCGGGCCCCCGATGCTGCCTTTAGGGCCGCCCTTCCTGACGCAGTCAGTTCTCTGGCCCTCAAAACTGCCAATGTTAGCATAGTTGGGGATCTCAATCTCCATTTTGACTCCCCTTGTCCCTCGGCGGCCAGTAGTACCTGTGCCGACCTGGAGGCCCTCCAACTTTTTCAATTAGTTGAACATAACACACATATTGGTGGTCACATCCTGGACCCTTTCTTTACCTCCCTTACATCGGTCAAAGTCCTGTCCCCTAGGCCAATGGCCTGGACAGACCACTACCTAATTGAATGTCATCTTTTGCTTGAAGGTCCTCCTGTAGTTGCCCCCACTTCTGCCATTCTCAGGCGCCCTTGGAAAAAACTGAAACTTAGCGATTTCCATCAGCTTTTGGGCACTGTCCCCTTGGGCCCATTCACCGACGTGGAATCAGGTTACGATCTCTACTGCAATTGGCTGACGAATGTGTTGGACAAGCTTATTCCTGCTACTCAGACCCAACAACGGCGCTCCCATTCCAGTCCTTGGTATGACGACTCTCTTCGGCTTTTAAAAAAATCCTGCAAACAAGCCGAAAGAGCCTGGCGTAAGTCATACGACCCGGTCAGGAAAACTCTGTACCTCGCCACCATCAAGAAGTACCACAGAGCTATCTGTAGGGCCCGGGCCTCCCATTTTTCCAGTGAGTTCAGTGCCAGCACCAACCCTGTCAAACTTATTTTTAAGGCACTTAAAGAGCTCACTACTTGTAGAACTTCCGCCGCTGAGATTTGCTCTTCCTCCCACTGCGACGACTTAGCTGCCTTTTTTATTAGTAAAGTGGAAGGTATCTACCGAGCTTTTCCCAGCTCTACAGGATCTCAGCAGTTTACCGCAGCCACCCCTAAAACTACCATCACGCTATCCCATCTTCCGGAGCTTTCTACGGAGGAGTTCAATAAACTTGTTATTAGAGTGAAGTCGGGCTCCCCTAAAGATCCTTTGCGGCCCGCTCCATTCAGAGAATCTGCCTCTCTGTGTCTTCCCCCGCTTTGCAAGCTTATTAATCTGTCCCTGTCCTCTGGCTCTGTTCCCTGGGCCTGGAAACAGGCTCAGGTAATCCCCATTTTTAAGAAACCTGCTCTAGATCCTCAAAAATCTGAGAATTATCGTCCCATTTCCCTCCTCCCGTGGGCTGCCAAACTGACTGAGGCCCATGTCAACACCATCTTAGTTAACCATCTCCATTCTGCGAATATTTTAGATCCCTCGCAGAATGGCTTCAGGCCCGGTCACAGCACCGAGACTGCGCTCCTGTATATGGCGGAACATCTTCGCATGTTGGTGGATTCTGGTCATACGGCGGCACTGGTGCTTCTTGATCTAAGTGCCGCCTTTGACACTGTCTCCCACGACATTTTACTCCAACGTCTGGTTGAGGCTGGGGTGGACAATTTGGCTCTTGAATGGTTCAGATCTTTTTTATCTGATCGCTCCTTCAGGGTCACCACCCCCCCTTTCGAATCTAAACCACATGCGATCGCCCAGGGAGTTCCGCAGGGATCGGCTCTCAGCCCCACTTTATTCAACCTTTATATGCAGCCACTAGCTGCTGTCGCCATGCGTGGGAACCTATCCATCGTGTCCTACGCTGACGACACTCAGCTGGCGGTCGCCATTAGTGGGGCTTCCGATCTTGAGGCTGCTAAGTTCCGTATGGGACTCATATCCGTGGCCCACTGGATGAATGACAATTTCCTGCAATTGAACGCCAAGAAAACCGAGGTGCTCATTTATGGGGCGATAAATGGTAGCCGCACGAGCTTGGTCCTACCCCTACCCCCGTCACTGAAGTCAAAAATCTTGGGGTTTGGTTTGACTCCCAACTGACCTTTTCCATTCACACTAAAAAGATTGCTGCTTCGTGCTTTGGGATTTTGCGTCAGCTTCGATCCACCTTTAAATTCTTCGATGCTCCCACCAGACAACTCATTGTGCAAGCCATGATTCTGTCTAAACTAGACTATGCTAGTTCCCTTTTTCTTGGAGTCAATCAGGCTGAACTCTCCCATCTCCAACGCGTCTAGAACGCTGCCGCCAGGGCTCTGGTTGGCCTACTCAAATTTTGTTCAGCCAGAAAAACCATTCATAATCTCCATTGGCTCCCGGTGGCACAGAGAATTATGTTTAAATATCTTACTCTGACGTTTAAAATCCTCAAATACTCATCCCCTCAGATTCTGGAGCATCTCATCTCCCCTTATGTCCCAGCACGCTCTGGTCTCCACCTAGCCATAGTGCCTCGCTTTAAGAGATCCATGATTGGCGGCCGCTCTTTTAGAGTTCTTGCCGCCAAGCTATGGAATTGCCTACCTGCCCACATACGTGCTATTGACGGGCTCCTCGCTTTCAGGAAGGCTGTCAAAACCTTTCTTTTCCCCCTAGCTCCTTTGTTCTGTTGTGTTGTGGTTTTTTTCTCACTCCTGTCCGGCTTTCTGTTCTGTTCCAGTGCCAGGACGCCCCTTTGCTGGGGCATCTGTGCGCTCAATAAATCCAGATAACATAACATAACATAACATAACTGCCAAGCCATGTCTTCCCTGGACCGGAAACAAGCTTCCGCATTCAAGCCGTCTTCAGCCCGGCTTGCTTGAATCCAGTGGCAAAGTGAGCAAGGGACTCATGTCTGAGCATACCCTGCCACAGTTATGGTGGCCAAAAGCGGTACAAAAGGGGGTGGTGATGGACGGAGCATCGGAATCAATCAAACACTCACACCCAGTCAAAAGATCTGGGTTTAATCCATCACCTTTCTTTAGCCCACTCTGCCACCCCAGTTCAGACATGGCTATATGCATATCAGTCTGACCCTGTGCCTCATGGGAACAGTCCAGCCCAAACTGCCAAGCCATGTCTTCCCTGGACTGGAAACAAGCTTCCGAGGACCGGCTTCTGGCATTCCAGCTGTCTTCAACCCGACTTGCTAGAATCCAGTGGCAACGTGAGCAAGGGACTCACGTCTGAGCATACCCTGCCACACTAATGGTGACCAAAAGCGGTACAAAAGGGGGTGGTGATGGACGGAGCATCGGAATCAATAAAACACTCACACCCAGTCAAAAGATCTGGGTTTAATCCAGCACCGTTCTTTAGCCCACTCTGCCACCCCAGTTCAGACATGGCTATATGCAAATCAGTCTGACCCTGTGCCTCATGGGAACAGTCCAGCCCGAACTGCCAAGCCATGTTTTCCCTGGCCCGGAAAAAAGCTTCCGAGGGCAAGTTTCTGGCATTCCAGCTATCTTCAGCACGGCTTGCTTGAATCCAGTAGCAAAGTGAGCAAGGGACTCACGTCTGAGCATACCCTGCCACACTTATGGCGGCCAAAAGCGGTACAAAAGGGGGTGGTGATGGACGGAGCATCGGAATCAATCAAACACTCACATCCAGTCAAAAGATCTGGGTTTAATCCATCACCGTTCTTTAGCCCACTCTGCCACCCCAGATCAGACATAGCTATATGCAAATCAGTCTGACCCTGTGCCTCATGGGAACAGTCCAGCCCGAACTGCCAAGCCATGTCTTCCCTGGACCGGAAAAAAGCTTCCGAGGACCGGTTTCTGGCATTCCAGCCGTCTTAAGCCCTGCTTGCTTGAATCCAGTGGCAAAGTGAGCAAGGAACTCACGTCTGAGCATACCCTGCCACACTTATGGCGGCCAAAAGCGGCACAAAAGAGGATGGTGATGAACAGAGCATCAGAATCAATCAAACACTCACACCCAGTCAAAAGATCTGGGTTTAATCCTTCACCGTTCTTTAGCCCACTCTGCCACCCCAGTTCAGACATGGCTATATGCAAATCAGTCTGACACTGTGCCTCATGGGAACAGTCCAGCCCGAACTTCCAAGCCATGTCTTCCCTGGACCGGAAACAAGCTTCCGAGGACCGGTTTCTGGCATTCCAGCCGTCTTCAGCCCGGCTTGCTTGAATCCAGTGGCAAAGTGAGCAAGGGACTCATGTCTGAGCATACCCTGCCACAGTTATGGTGGCCAAAAGCGGTACAAAATGGGGTGGTGATGGACGGAGCATCGGAATCAATAAAACACTCACACCCAGTCAAAAGATCTGAGTTTAATCCATCACTGTTCTTTAGCCCACTCTGCCACCCCAGTTCAGACATGGCTATATGCAAATCAGTCTGACCCTGTACCTCATGGGAACAGTCCAGCCCGAACTGCCAAGCCATGTCTTCCCTGGACTGGAAACAAGCTTCCGAGGACCGGTTTCTGGCATTCCAGCCGTCTTCAGCCCGACTTGCTAGAATCCAGTGGCAAAGTGAGCCAGGGACTCACGTCTGAGCATACCCTGCACACTTATGGCGGCCAAAAGCGGTACAAAAGGTGGTGGTGATGGACGGAGCATCGGAATCAATCAAACACTCACACCCTGTCAAAAGATCTGGGTTTAATCCATCACCGTTCTTTAGCCCACTCTGCCACCCCAGTTCAGACATGGCTGTATGCAAATCAGTCTGCCCCTGTGCCTCATGGGAATAGTCCAGCCCGAACTGCCAAGCCATGTCTTCCCTGGCCTGGAAAAAAGCTTCCGAGGGCCGATTTCTGGCATTCCAGCCGTCTTCAGCCCGGCTTGCTTGAATCCAGTGGCAAAGTGAGCAAGGGACTCACGTTTGAGCATACCCTGCCACACTCATGGCGGCCAAAAGCGGTACAAAAGGTGGTGGTGATGGACGGAGCATCGGAATCAATCAAACACTCACACCCTGTCAAAATATCTGGGTTTAATCCATCACCGTTCTTTAGCCCACTCTGCCACCCCAGTTCAGACATGGCTGTATGCAAATCAGTCTGCCCCTGTGCCTCATGGGAATAGTCCAGCCCGAACTGCCAAGCCATGTCTTCCCTGGCCTGGAAAAAAGCTTCCGAGGGCCGATTTCTGGCATTCCAACCGTCTTCAGCCCGGCTTGCTTGAATCCAGTGGCAAAGTGAGCAAGGGACTCACGTTTGAGCATACCCTGCCACACTTATGGCGGCCAAAAGTGGTACAAAAGGGGGTGGTGATAGACGGAGCATCGGAAACAATCAAACACTCACACCCAGTCAAAAGATCAGGGTTTAATCCATCACCATTCTTTAGCCCACTCTGCCACCCCAGTTCAGACATGGCTATATGCAAATCAGTCTGACCCTGTGCCTCATGGAAACAATCCAGCCCGAACTGCCAAGCCATGTCTTCCCTGGCCTGGAAAAAAGCTTCAGAGGGCCGATTTCTGGCATTCCAACCGTCTTCAGCCCGGCTTGCTTGAATCCAGTGGCAAAGTGAGCAAGGGACTCACGTTTGAGCATACCCTGCCACACTTATGGCGGCCAAAAGTGGTACAAAAGGGGGTGGTGATAGACGGAGCATCAGAAACAATCAAACACTCACACCCAGTCAAAAGATCAGGGTTTAATCCATCACCATTCTTTAGCCCACTCTGCCACCCCAGTTCAGACATGGCTATATGCAAATCAGTCTGACCCTGTGCCTCATGGAAACAATCCATCCCGAACTGCCAAGCCATGTCTTCCCTGGACGTGAAAAAAGCTTCCGAGGACCGGTTTCTGGCATTCCAGCCGTCTTAAGCCCGGCTTGCTTGAATCCAGTGGCAAAGTGAGCAAGGGACTCACGTCTGAGCATACCCTGCCACACTTATGGCGGCCAAAAGCGGTACAAAAGGGGGTGGTGATGGACGGAGCATCGGAATCAATCAAACACTCACATCCAGTCAAAAGATCTGGGTTTAATCCATCACCGTTCTTTAGCCCACTCTGCCACCCCAGTTCAGACATAGCTATATGCAAATCAGTCTGACCCTGTGCCTCATGGGAACAGTCAGCCCGAACTGCCAAGCCATGTTTTCCCTGGCCCGGAAAAAAGCTTCAGTGGGCAAGTTTCTGGCATTCCAGCTATCTTCAGCACGGCTTGCTTGAATCCAGTAACAAAGTGAGCAAGGGACTCACGCCTGAGCATACCCTGCCACACTTATGACTGCCAAAAGCGGTACAAAAGGGGATGGTGATGAACAGAGCATCGGAATCATTCAAACACTCACACCCAGTCAAAAGATCTGGGTTTAATCCATCACCGTTCTTTAGCCCACTCTGCCACCCCAGTTCAGACATAGCTATATGCAAATCAGTCTGACACTGTGACTCATGGGAACAGTCCAGCCCGGTCTGTGGGCTCCTAGCTTGCTTCTAGTTTTTTGGGCGCCATTTTGGGTGAGGACGCGCCGCTCTAGAGGCGCCGGACCGAGCGCTCTAGCCTTGCGGCCCTCCTACGCCCGCCCTTCTTAAGGCTGGTCATCTCTGGGCTCGCCAGAACTCTTGCTGGACTCTCAGTGTGATTAGGACCTTCACGCTGCAACGCTTTGCCGCATAGCACTCCTGCGCTTTTTTAATCTACCATTTAGAATATCTTGGTTTATTTTATTTGAGCTTACCCCTGATTTTAATAGGGATTCCTGGCCCCCACTTGCACCATAATCGGCATCTGCACCGCTACTTTGCGGATCGGGTCTGTGGGCTCCTAGCTTGCTGCTAGTTTTTTGGGCGCCATTTTGGGTGAGGACGCGCCGCTCTAGAGGCGCCGGACCGAGCGCTCTAGCCTTGCCGCCCTCCTACGCCCGCCCTTCTTAAAATCTGCGCCCTAGCGCGCAGCGGTGATGCGCAGCGGTCCGCGCCTTCCCTGCGCCTGAGTCGTGCCAGAGTCCTGCCCGTCTGCGCCCGTCAGCGCTGAGGAAGCGCTAGGGCAGGGCTCTCCATCCTAGATGTTACGTTTACCTGCTTTCAGCTCCCGTCAGGCATGTACTCTAAAACAGATCTTCTCTGCCTTCGCCCGACTCTCCCCCCCTGCTCTGAGACTTCTCTCCATCCTCTATGTGGCCCTTTTAGGTGCCCCGGCTGTGCCTTTACTCTTCCCATACCCACCCCGATCTCTACTCACTGCTCTGTCTCCCGTAAGGCACCAGATCCTACATTATTTAAGATCTACCATCTTAATGTTAGATCTCTGGTGAAGCACCATCTTGATGTACGTGACTTACTCGACGAGGCTCCTGATATTCTTTTCATGTCTGAAACGTGGCTCCATGATGACGCCTCGGTTGCCATTAACTTAGCACTCCCTCCGGAGTATACAATCTACACCCTTAACCGTGACTCTAGAGGGGGTGGCATCGCAGCCGCTATTAAAACCAGCTATCCATGTACCTGGAAGGCCATGGATATTGTGGGATGCGAAAGTGCCTACTTCTCGGTCTCCGTTAACCCGCATTTTGCCTTCTCGGGCCTACTCATTTACCGGCCCCCGGGCCCCGATGCTGCCTTTAGGGCCGCCCTTCCTGACGCAGTCAGTTCTCTGGCCCTCAAAACTGCCAATTTTAGCATAGTTGGGGATCTCAATCTCCATTTTGACTCCCCTTGTCCCTCGGCGGCCAGTAGTACCTGTGCCGACCTGGAGGCCCTCCAACTTTTTCAATTAGTTGAACATAACACACATATTGGTGGTCACATCCTGGACCCTTTCTTTACCTCCCTTACATCGGTCAAAGTCCTGTCCCCTAGGCCAATGGCCTGGACAGACCACTACCTAATTGAATGTCATCTTTTGCTTGAAGGTCCTCCTGTAGCTGCCCCCACTTCTGCCATTCTCAGGCGCCCTTGGAAAAAACTGAAACTTAGCGATTTCCATCAGCTTTTGGGCACTGTCCCCTTGGGCCCATTCACCGACGTGGAATCAGGTTACGATCTCTACTGCAATTGGCTGACGAATGTGTTGGACAAGCTTATTCCTGCTACTCAGACCCAACAATGGCGCTCCCATTCCAGTCCTTGGTATGACGACTCTCTTCGGCTTTTAAAAAAATCCTGCAAACAAGCCGAAAGAGCCTGGCGTAGGCCATACGACCCGGTCAGGAAAACTCTGTACCTCGCCACCATCAAGAAGTACCACAGAGCTATCTGTAGGTCCCGGGCCTCCCATTTTTCCCGTGAGTTCAGTGCCAGCACCAACCCTGTCAAACTTATTTTTAAGGCACTTAAAGAGCTCACTACTTGTAGAACTTCCGCCGCTGAGATTTGCTCTTCCTCCCACTGCGAGGACTTAGCTGCCTTTTTTATTAGTAAAGTGGAAGGTATCTACCGAGCTTTTCCCAGCTCTACAGGATCTCAGCAGTTTACCGCAGCCACCCCTAAAACTACCATCATGCTATCCCATCTTCCGGAGCTTTCTACGGAGGAGTTCAATAAACTTGTTATTAGAGTGAAGTCGGGCTCCCCTAAAGATCCTTTGCGGCCCGCTCAATTCAGAGAATCTGCCTCTCTGTGTCTTCCCCCACTTTGCAAGCTTATTAATCTGTCCCTGTCCTCTGGCTCTGTTCCCTGGGCCTGGAAACAGGCTCAGGTAATCCCCATTTTAAAAAAACCTGCTCTAGATCCTCAAAAATCTGAGAATTATCGTCCCATTTCCCTCCTCCCGTGGGCTGCCAAACTGACTGAGGCCCATGTCAACACCATCTTAGTTAACCATCTCCATTCTGCGAATATTTTAGATCCCTCGCAGAATGGCTTCAGGCCCGGTCACAGCACCGAGACTGCGCTCCTGTATATGGCGGAACATCTTCGCATGTTGGTGGATTCTGGTCATACGGCGGCACTGGTGCTTCTTGATCTAAGTGCCGCCTTTGACACTGTCTCCCACGACATTTTACTCCAACCTCTGGTTGAGGCCGGGGTGGACAATTTGGCTCTTGAATGGTTCAGATCTTTTTTATCTGATCGCTCCTTCAGGGTCACCACCCCCCTTTCGAATCTAAACCACATGCGATCGCCCAGGGAGTTCCGCAGGGATCGGCTCTCAGCCCCACTTTATTCAACCTTTATATGCAGCCGCTAGCTGCTGTCGCCATGCGTGGGAACCTATCCATCGTGTCCTACGCTGACGACACTCAGCTGGCGGTCGCCATTAGTGGGGCTTCCGATCTTGAGGCTGCTAAGTTCCGTATGGGACTCATATCCGTGGCCCACTGGATGAATGACAATTTCCTGCAATTGAACGCCAAGAAAACCGAGGTGCTCATTGTGGGGAAACAAACTCATTTATGGGGCGATAAATGGTGGCCGCACAATCTTGGTCCTACCCCTACCCCCGTCACTGAACTCAAAAATCTTGGGGTTTGGTTTGACTCCCAACTGACCTTTTCCATTCACACTAAAAAGATTGCTGCTTCGTGCTTTGGGATTTTGCGTCAGCTTCGATCCACCTTTAAATTCTCCGACGCTCCCACCAGACAACTCATTGTGCAAACCATGATTCTGTCTAAACTAGACTATGCTAGTTCCCTTTTTCTTGGAGTCAATCAGGCTGAACTCTCCCGTCTCCAACGCGTCTAGAACGCTGCCGCCAGGGCTCTGGTTGGCCTACCCAAATTTTGTTCAGCCAGAAAAACCATTCATAATCTCCATTGGCTCCCGGTGGCACAGAGAATTATGTTTAAATATCTTACTCTGACGTTTAAAATCCTCAAATACTCATGCCCTCAGATTCTGGAGCATCTCATCTCCCCTTATGTCCCAACACGCTTTTTGAGGTTCTCTGGTCTCCACCTAGCCATAGTGCCTCGCTTTAAGAGATCCAGGATTGGCGGCCGCTCTTTCAGAGTTCTTGCCGCCAAGCTTTGGAATTCCCTTCCTGCCCACATACGTGCTATCGACGGGCTCCTCGCTTTCAGGAAGGCTGTCAAAACCTTTCTTTTCCCCCTAGCTCCTTAGTTCTGTTGTGTTGTGTTTTTTTTCTCACTCCTGTCCGGCTTTCTGTTCTGTTCCAGCGCCAGGACGCCCCTTTGCTGCTGGGGCATCTGTGCGCTCAATAAATCCAGATAACATAACATAACATTACATAACTGCCAAGCCATGTCTTCCCTGGACCGGAAACAAGCTTCCGCATTCAAGCCGTCTTCAGCCCGGCTTGCTTGAATCCAGTGGCAAAGTGAGCAAGGGACTCATGTCTGAGCATACCCTGCCACAGTTATGGTGGCCAAAAGCGGTACAAAAGGGGGTGGTGATGGACGGAGCATCGGAATCAATCAAACACTCACACCCAGTCAAAAGATCTGGGTTTAATCCATCACCTTTCTTTAACCCACTCTGCCACCCCAGTTCAGACATGGCTATATGCATATCAGTCTGACCCTGTGCCTCATGGGAACAGTCCAGCCCGAACTGCCAAGCCATGTCTTCCCTGGACTGGAAACAAGCTTCCGAGGACCGGTTTCTGGCATTCCAGCTGTCTTCAGCCCGACTTGCTAGAATCCAGTGGCAAAGTGAGCAAGGGACTCACGTCTGAGCATACCCTGCCACACTTATGGCGACCAAAAGCGGTACAAAAGGGGGTGGTGATGGACGGAGCATCGGAATCAATAAAACACTCACACCCAGTCAAAAGATCTGGGTTTAATCCATCACCGTTCTTTAGCCCACTCTGCCACCCCTGTTCAGACAAGGCTATATGCAAATCAGTCTGACCCTGTGCCTCATGGGAACAGTCCAGCCCGAACTGCCAAGCCATGTTTTCCCTGGCCCGGAAAAAAGCTTCAGAGGGCAAGTTTCTGGCATTCCAGCCATCTTCAGCCCGGCTTGCTTGAATCCACTGGCAAATTGAGCAAGGGACTCACGTCTGAGCATACCCTGCCACACTTCTGGCGGCCAAAAGCGGTACAAAAGGGGGTGGTGATGGACGGAGCATCGGAATCAATCAAACACTCACATCCAGTCAAAAGATCTGGGTTTAATCCAGCACCGTTCTTTAGCCCACTCTGCCACCCCAGTTCAGACATGGCTATAAGCAAATCAGTCTGACCCTGTGCCTCATGGGAACAGTCCAGCCCGAACTGCCAAGCCATGTTTTCCCTGGCCCGGAAAAAAGCTTCCGAGGGCAAGTTTCTGGCATTCCAGCTATCTTCAGCACGGCTAGCTTGAATCCAGTGGCAAAGTGAGCAAGGGACTCACGTCTGAGCATACCCTGCCACACTTATGGCGGCCAAAAGCGGTACAAAAGGGGGTGGTGATGGACGGAGCATCTGAATCAATCAAACACTCACATCCAGTCAAAAGATCTGGGTTTAATCCATCACCGTTCTTTAGCCCACTCTGCCACCCCAGATCAGACATAGCTATATGCAAATCAGTCTGACCCTGTGCCTCATGGGAACAGTCCAGCCGGAACTGCCAAGCCATGTCTTCCCTGGACCTGAAAAAAGCTTCCGAGGACCGGTTTCTGGCATTCCAGCCGTCTTAAGCCCTGCTTGCTTGAATCCAGTGGCAAAGTGAGCAAGGAACTCACGTCTGAGCATACCCTGCCACACTTATGGCGGCCAAAAGCGGTACAAAAGGGGGTGGTGATGGACGGAGCATCGGAATCAATCAAACACTCACACCCAGTCAAAAGATCTGAGTTTAATCCATCACCGTTCTTTAGCCCACTCTGCCACCCCAGTTCAGACATGGCTATATGAAAATCAGTCTGACCCTGTGCCTCATGGGAACAGTCCAGCCCGAACTGCCAAGCCATGTCTTCCCTTGACTGGAAACAAGCTTCCGAGGACCGGTTTCTGGCATTCCAGCCATCTTCAGCCCGACTTGCTAGAATCCAGTGGCAAAGTGAGCAAGGGACTCACGTCTGAGGATACCCTGCACACTTATGGCGGCCAAAAGCGGTACAAAAGGGGGTGGTGATGGACGGAGCATCGGAATCAATCAAACACTCACACCCAGTCAAAAGATCTGAGTTTAATCCATCACCGTTCTTTAGCCCACTCTGCCACCCCAGTTCAGACATGGCTATATGAAAATCAGTCTGACCCTGTGCCTCATGGGAACAGTCCAGCCCGAACTGCCAAGCCATGTCTTCCCTTGACTGGAAACAAGCTTCCGAGGACCGGTTTCTGGCATTCCAGCCATCTTCAGCCCGACTTGCTAGAATCCAGTGGCAAAGTGAGCAAGGGACTCACGTCTGAGCATACCCTGCACACTTATGGTGGCCAAAAGCGGTACAAAAGGGGGTGGTGATGGACGGAGCATCGGAATCAATCAAACACTCACATCCTGTCAAAAGATCTGGGTTTAATCCATCACCGTTCTTTGGCCCACTCTGCCACTCCAGTTCAGACATGGCTATATGCAAATCAGTCTGACACTGTGCCTCATGGGAACAGTCCAGCCCGAACTGCCAAGCCATGTCTTCCCTGGACCGGAAACAAGCTTCCGAGGACCGGTTTCTGGCATTCCAGCCATCTTCAGTCCGGCTTGCTTGAATCCAGTGGCAAAGTGAACAAGGGACTCATGTCTGAGCATACCCTGCCATAGTTATGGTGGCCAAAAGCGGTACAAAAGGGGGTGGTGATGGACGAGCATCGGAATCAATCAAACACTCACACCCAGTCAAAAGATCTGGGTTTAATCCATCACCTTTCTTAAGCCCACTCTGCCACCCCAGTTCAGACATGGCTATATGCATTTCACTCTGACCCTGTGCCTCATGACAACAGTCCAGCCCGAACTGCCAAGCCATGTCTTCCCTGGACTGGAAACAAGCTTCCGAGGACTGGTTTCTGGAATTCCAGCTGTCTTCAGCCCGACTTGCTAGAATCCAGTGGCAAAGTGAGCAAGGAACTCATGTCTGAGCATACCCTGCCACACTTATGGCGGCCAAAAGCGGTACAAAAGGGGGTGGTGATGGACGGAGCATCGGAATCAATCAAACACTCACACCCAGTCAAAAGATCTGGGTTTAATCCATCACTGTTCTTTTGCCCACTCTGCCACCGCAGTTCAGACATGGCTGTATGCAAATCAGTCTGACCATGTGCCTCATGGGAACAGTCCAGTCCGAACTGCCAAGCCATGTCTTCCCTGGACCGGAAACAAGCTTCCGAGGACCGGTTTCTGGCATTACAGCCATCTTCAGCCCGGCTTGCTTGAATCCAGTGGCAAAGTGAGCAAAGGACTCCCGTCTGAGCATACCCTGCCACACTTATGGCGGCCAAAAGCGGTACAAAAGGGGGTGGTGATGGACAGAGCATCGAAGTCAATCAAACACTCACACTCAGTCAAAAGATCTGGGTTTAATCCATCACCGTTTTTTTGCCCACTCTGCCACCCCAGTTCAGACATGGCTATATGCAAATCAGTCTGGCCCTGTGCCTCATGGGAACAGTCCAGCCCGAACTGCCAAGCCATGTCTTCCCTGAACCGGAAACAAGCTTCCTAGGACCGGTTTCTGGCATTCCAGCCATCTTCAGCCCGGCTTGCTTGAATCCAGTGTCAAAGTGAGCAAGGGACTCACGTCTGAGCATACCCTGCCACACTTATGGCGGCCAAAAGCGGTACAAAAGGGGGTGGTGATGGACGGAGCATCGGAATCAATCAAACACTCACACCCAGTCAAAAGATCTGGGTTTAATCCATCACCGTTCTTTAGCCCACTCTGCCACCCCAGATCAGACATGGCTATATGTAAATCAGTCTGACCCTGTGCCTCATGGGAACAGTCCAGCCCGAACTGCCAAGCCATGTCTTCCCTGGACCGGAAAAAAGCTTCCAAGGACCGGTTTCTGGCATTCCAGCCGTCTTAAGCCCGGCTTGCTTGAATCCAGTGGCAAAGTGAGCAAGGAACTCACGTCTGAGCATACCCTGACACACTTATGGCGGCCAAAAGCGGTACAAAAGGGGATGGTGATGAACAGAGCATCGGAATCAATCAAACACTCACACCCAGTCAAAAGATCTGGGTTTAATCCATCACCGTTCTTTAGCCCACTCTGCCACCCCATTTCAGACATGGCTATATGCAAATCAGTCTGACACTCTGCCTCATGGGAACAGTCCAGCCCGAACTGCCAAGCCATGTCTTTACTGGACCGGAAATAAGCTTCCGAGGACCGGTTTCTGGCATTCCAGCCGTCTTCAGCCTGGCTTGCTTGAATCCAGTGGCAAAGTGAGCAGGGGACTCATGTCTGAGCATACCCTGCCACAGTTATGGTGACCAAAAGCGGGACAAAAGGGGGTGGTGATGGACGGAGCATCGGAATCAATCAAACACTCACACCAAGTCAAAAGATCTGGGTTTAATCCATCACCTTTCTTTAGCCCACTCTGCCACCCCAATTCAGACATGGCTATATGCATATCAGTCTGACCCTGTGCCTCATGGGAACAGTCCAGCCCGAACTGCCAAGCCATGTCTTCCCTGGACTGGAAACAAGCTTCCGAGGACCGGTTTCTGGCATTCCAGCTGTCTTCAGCCCGACTTGCTAGAATCCAGTAGCAAAGTGAGTAAGGGACTCATGTCTGAGCATACCCTGCCACACTTATGGCGGCCAAAAGCGGTACAAAAGGGGGTGGTGATGGACGGAGCATCGGAATCAAACATGCACACCCAGTCAAAAGATCTGGGTTTAATCCATCACCGTTCTTTAGCCCACTCTGCCACCCCAGTTTAGACATGGCTATATGCAAATCAGTCTGACCCTGTGCCTCATGGGAACAGTCCAGTCCGAACTGCCAAGCCACGTCTTCCCTGGAACGGAAACAAGCTTCCGAGGACCAGTTTCTGGCATTCCAGCCGTCTTCAGCCCGGCTAGCTTGAATCCAGTGGCAAAGTGAGCAAAGGACTCACGTCTGAGCATACCCTGCCACACTTATGGCGGCCAAAAGCGGTACAAAAGAGGGTGGTGATGGACGGAGCATCGGAGTCAATCAAACACTCACACCCAGTCAAAAGATCTGCATTTATTCCATCACCGTTCTTTAGCCCACTCTGCCACCCCAGTTCAGACATGGCTATATGCAAATCAGTCTGACCCTGTGCCTCATGGGAACAGTCCAGCCCGAACTGCAAAGCCATGTCTTCCCTGGACGGGAAACAAGCTTCCTAGGAGCGGTTTCTGGCATTCCAGCCGTCTTCAGCCCGGCTTGCTTGAATCCAGTGTCAAAGTGAGCAAGGGACTCACGTCTGAGCATACCCTGCCACACTTATGGCGGCCAAAAGCGGTACAAAAGGGGGTGGTGATGGACAGAGCATCGGAATCAATCAAACACTCACACCCAGTCAAAAGATCTGGGTTTAATCCATCACCTTTCTTTAGCCCACTCTGCCATCCCAGTTCAGACATGGCTATATGCATATCAGTCGGACCCTGTGCCTCATGGGAACAGTCCAGCCCGAACTGCCAAGCCATGTCTTCCCTGGACTGGAAACAAGCTTCCGAAGACCGGTTTCTGGCTTTCCAGCTGTCTTCAGCCCGACTTGCTGGAATCCAGTGGCAAAGTGAGCAAGGGACTCACGTCTGAGCATACCCTGCCACACTTATGGCGGCCAAAAGCGGTACAAAAGGGGGTGGTGATGGACGGAGCATTGGAATCAATCAAACACTCACACCCAGTCAAAAGATCTGAGTTTAATCCATCACCGTTCTTTAGCCCACTCTGCCACCCCAGTTCAGACATGGCTATATGAAAATCAGTCTGACCCTGTGCCTCATGGGAACAGTCCAGCCCGAACTGCCAAGCCATGTCTTCCCTGGACTGGAAACAAGCTTCCGAGGACCGGTTTCTGGCATTCCAGCCATCTTCAGCCCGACTTTCTAGAATCCAGTGGCAAAGTGAGCAAGGGACGCACGTCTGAGCATACCCTGCACACTTATGGCGGCCAAAAGCGGTACAAAAGGGGGTGGTGATGGACGGAGCATCGGAATCAATCAAACACTCACATCCTGTCAAAAGATCTGGGTTTAATCCATCACCGTTCTTTAGCCCACTCTGCCACCCCAGTTCAGACATGGCTATATGCAAATCAGTCTGACCCTGTGTCTCACGGGAACAGTCCTGCCCGAACTGCCAGGCCATGTCTTCCCTGGACCGGGAAAAAGCCTCCAAGGACCGGTTTCTTGCATTCCAGCAGTCTTAAGCCCGGCTTGCTTGAATCCAGTGGCAAAGTGAGCAAGGAACTCACGTCTGAGCATACCCGGCCACACTTATGGCGGCCAAAAGCGGTACAAAAGGGGATGGTGATGAACAGAGCATCGGAATCAATCAAACACTCACACCCAGTCAAAAGATCTGGGTTTAATCCATCACCGTTCTTTGGCCCACTCTGCCACTTCAGTTCAGACATGGCTATATGCAAATCAGTCTGACACTGTGCCTCATGGGAACAGTCCAGCCCAAACTGCCAAGCCATGTCTTCCCTGGACCGGAAACAAGCTTCCGAGGACCGGTTTCTGGCATTCCAGCCATCTTCAGTCCGGCTTGCTTGAATCCAGTGGCAAAGTGAACAAGGGACTCATGTCTGAGCATACCCTGCCATAGTTATGGTGGCCAAAAGCGGTACAAAAGGGGGTGGTGATGGACGAGCATCGGAATCAATCAAACACTCACACCCAGTCAAAAGATCTGGGTTTAATCCATCACTTTTCTTAAGCCTACTCTGCCACCCCAGTTCAGACATGGCTATATGCATTTCACTCTGACCCTGTGCCTCATGACAACAGTCCAGCCCGAACTGCCAAGCCATGTCTTCCCTGGACTGGAAACAAGCTTCCGAGGACCGGTTTCTGGCATTCCAGCTGTCTTCAGCCCGACTTGCTAGAATCCAGTGGCAAAGTGAGCAAGGAACTCATGTCTGAGCATACCCTGCCACACTTATGGCGGCCAAAAGCGGTACAAAAGGGGGTGGTGATGGACGGAGCATCGGAATCAATCAAACACTCACACCCAGTCAAAAGATCTGGGTTTAATCCATCACTCTTCTTTTGCCCACTCTGCCACCCCAGTTCAGACATGGCTGTATGCAAATCAGTCTGACCATGTGCCTCATGGGAACAGTCCAGTCCGAACTGCCAAGCCATGTCTTCCCTGGACCGGAAACAAGCTTCCGAGGACCGGTTTCTGGCATTCCAGCCGTCTTCAGCCCGGCTTGCTTGAATCCAGTGGCAAAGTGAGCAAAGGACTCCCGTCTGAGCATACCCTGCCACACTTATGGCGGCCAAAAGCGGTACAAAAGGGGGTGGTGATGGACAGAGCATCGGAGTCAATCAAACACTCACACCCAGTCAAAAGATCTGGGTTTAATCCATCACAGTTCTTTTGCCCACTCTGCCACCCCAGTTCAGACATGGCTATATGCAAATCAGTCTGACCCTGTGCCTCATGGGAACAGTCCAGCCCGAACTGCCAAGCCATGTCTTCCCTGAACCGGAAACAAGCTTCCTAGGACTGGTTTCTGGCATTCCAGCCATCTTCAGCCCGGCTTGCTTGAATACAGTGTCAAAGTGAGCAAGGGACTCACGTCTGAGCATACCCTGCCACCCTTATGGCGGCCAAAAGCGGTACAAAAGGGGGTGGTGATGGACGGAGCATCGGAATCAATCAAACACTCACACCCAGTCAAAAGATCTGGGTTTAATCCATCACCGTTCTTTAGCCCACTCTGCCACCCCATTTCAGACATGGCTATATGCAAATCAGTCTGACACTCTGCCTCATGGGAACAGTCCAGCCCGAACTGCCAAGCCATGTCTTTACTGGACCGGAAACAAGCTTCCGAGGACCGGTTTCTGGCATTCCAGCCGTCTTCAGCCTGGCTTGCTTGAATCCAGTGGCAAAGTGTGCAAGGGACTCATGTCTGAGCATACTCTGCCACAGTTATGGTGACAAAAAGCGGGACAAAAGGGGGTGGTGATGGACGGAGCATCGGAATGAATCAAACACTCACACCAAGTCAAAAGATCTGGGTTTAATCCATCACCTTTCTTTAGCCCACTCTGCCACCCCAGTTCAGACATGGCTATATGCATATCAGTCTGACCCTGTGCCTCATGGGAACAGTCCAGCCCGAACTGCCAAGCCATGTCTTCCCTGGACTGGAAACAAGCTTCCGAGGACCGGTTTCTGGCATTCCAGCTGTCTTCAGCCCGACTTGCTAGAATCCAGTAGCAAAGTGAGTAAGGGACTCATGTCTGAGCATACCCTGCCACACTTATGGCGGCCAAAAGCGGTACAAAAGGGGGTGGTGATGGACGGAGCATCGGAATCAAACATGCACACCCAGTCAAAAGATCTGGGTTTAATCCATCACCGTTCTTTAGCCCACTCTGCCACCCCAGTTCAGACATGGCTATATGCAAATCAGTCTGACCCTGTGCCTCATGGGAACAGTCCAGCCCGAACTGCCAAGCCATGTCTTCCCTGGACTGGAAACATGCTTCCAAGGACCGGTTTCTGGCATTCCAGCCGTCTTCAGCCTGACTTGCTAGAATCCAGTGGCAAAGTGAGCAAGGGACTCACGTCTGAGCATACCCTGCCACACTTATGGCGGCCAAAAGCGGTACAAAAGGGGGTGGTGATAGACGGAGCATCGGAATCAATCAAACACTCACACCCAGTCAAAAGATCTGGGTTTAATCCATCACCGTTCTTTAGCCCACTCTGCCACCCCAGTTCAGACATGGCTATATGCAAATCAGTCTGACCCTGTGCCTCATGGGAACAGTCCAGCCCGAACTGCCAAGCCATGTCTTCCCTGGACCGGAAACAAGCTTCCTAGGACCGGTTTCTGGCATTCCAGCCGTCTTCAGCCCGGCTTGCTTGAATCCAGTATCAAAATGATTAAGGGACTCACATCTGAGCATACCCAGCCACACTTATGGCGGCCACAAGCGGTACAAAAGGGGGTGGTGATGGACGGAGCATCGGAATCAATCAAACACTCACACCCAGTGAAAAGATCTGGGTTTAATCCATCACCGTTCTTTAGCCCACTCTGCCACCCCAGTTCAGACATGGCTATATGCAAATCAGTCTGACCCTGTGCCTCATGGGAACAGTCCAGCCCGAACTGCCAAGCCATGTCTTCCCTGGACTGGAAACAAGCTTCCGAGGACCGGTTTCTGGCATTCCAGCTGTCTTCAGCCCGACTTGCTGGAATCCAGTAGCAAAGTGAGCAAGGGACTCATGTCTGAGCATACCCTGCCACACTTATGGAGGCCAAAAGCGGTACAAAAGGGGGTGGTGATGGACGGAGCATCGGAATCAAACATGCACACCCAGTCAAAAGATCTGGGTGTAATCCATCACCGTTCTTTAGCCCACTCTGCCACCCCAGTTCAGACGTGGCTATATGCAAATCAGTCTGACCCTGTGCCTCATGGGAACAGTCCAGCCCGAACTGCCAAGCCATGTCTTCCCTGGACTGGAAACATGCTTCCGAGGACCGGTTTCTGGCATTCCAGCCGTCTTCAGCCTGACTTGCTAGAATCCAGTGGCAAAGTGAGCAAGGGACTCACGTCTGAGCATACCCTGCCACACTTATGGCGGCCAAAAGCGGTACAAAAGGGGGTGGTGATGGACGGAGCATTGGAATCAATCAAACACTCACACCCAGTCAAAAGATCTGGGTTTAATCCATCACCGTTCTTTAGCCCACTCTGCCACCCCAGTTCAGACATGGCTATATGCAAATCAGTCTGACCCTGTGCCTCATGGGAACAGTCCAGCCCGAACTGCGAAGCCATATCTTCCCTGGACCGGAAACAAGCTTCCTAGGACCGGTTTCTGGCATTCCAGCCGTCTTCAGCCCGGCTTGCTTGAATCCAGTGGCAAAGTGACTAAGGGACTCACGTCTGAGCATACCCAGCCACACTTATGGCGGCCACAAGCGGTACAAAAGGGGGTGGTGATGGACGGAGCATCGGAATCAATCAAACACTCACACCCAGTGAAAATATCTGGGTTTAATCCATCACCGTTCTTTAGCCCACTCTGCCACCCCAGTTCAGACATGGCTATATGCAAATCAGTCTGACCCTGTGCCTCATGGGAACAGTCCAGTCCGAACTGCCAAGCCATGTCTTCCCTGGACTGGAAACAAGCTTCCGAGGACCGGTTTCTGGCATTCCAGCCGTCTTCAGCCCGGCTTGCTTGAATCCAGTGGCAAAGTGAGCAAAGGACTCACGTCTGAGCAGACCCTGCCACACCCTTGGCGGCCAAAAGCGGTACAAAAGGGGGTGGTGATGGACGGAGCATCGGAGTCAATCAAACACTCACACCCAGTCAAAAGATCTGGGTTTTATCCATCACCGTTCTTTAGCCCACTCTGCCACCCCGGTTCAGACACGGCTATATGCAAATCAGTCTGACCCTGTGCCTCATGGGAACAGTCCAGCCCGAACTGCCAAGCCATGTCTTCCCTGGACCGGAAGCAAGCTTCCTAGGACCAGTATCTGGCATTCCAGCCGTCTTCAGCCCGGCTTGCTTGAATCCAGTGTCAAAGTGAGCAAGGGACTCACGTCTGAGCATACCCTGCCACACTTTTGGCGGCGAAAAGCGGTACAAAAGGGGGTGGTGATGGACAGAGCATCGGAATCAATCAAACACTCACACCCAGTCAAAAGATCTGGGTTTAATCCATCACCGTTCTTCAGCCCACTCTGCCACCCCAGTTCAGACATGGCTATATGCAAATCAGTCTGACCCTGTGCCTCATGGGAACAGTCCAGCCTGAACTGCCAAGCCATGTCTGCCCCGGACCGGAAACAAGCTTCCGAGGACCGGTTTCTGGCACTCCAGCCGTATTCAGCCCGGCTTGCCTGAATCCAGTGTCAAAGTGAGCAAGGGACTCACGTCTGAGCATACCCTGCCACACTTTTGGCGGCGAAAAGCGGTACAAAAGGGGGTGGTGATGGACAGAGCATCGGAATCAATCAAACACTCACACCCAGTCAAAAGATCTGGGTTTAATCCATCACCGTTCTTCAGCCCACTCTGCCACCCCAGTTCAGACATGGCTATATGCAAATCAGTCTGACCCTGTGCCTCATGGGAACAGTCCAGCCTGAACTGCCAAGCCATGTCTGCCCCGGACCGGAAACAAGCTTCCGAGGACCGGTTTCTGGCATTCCAGCCGTCTTCAGCCCAGCTTGCTTGAATCCAGTGGCAAAGTGAGCAAGGGACTCACGTCTGAGCATACCCAGCCACACTTATGGCGGGCACAAGCGGTACAAAAGGGGGTGGTGATGGACGGAGCATCGGAATCAATCAAACACTCACACCCAGTGAAAAGATCTGGGTTTAATCCATCACCGTTCTTTAGCCCACTCTGCCACCCCAGTTCAGACATGGCTATATGCAAATCAGTCTGACCATGTGCCTCATGGGAACAGTCCAGTCCGAACTGCCAAGCCATGTCTTCCCTGGACCGGAAACAAGCTTCCGTGGACCGGTTTCTGGCATTCCAGCCGTCTTCAGCCCGGCTTGCTTGAATCCAGTGGCAAAGTGAGCAAAGGACTCACGTCTGAGCAGACCCTGCCACACTTTTGGCGGCCAAAAGCGGTACAAAAGGGGGTGGTGATGAACGGAGCATCGGAGTCAATCAAACACTCACACCCAGTCAAAAGATCTGGGTTTTATCCATCACCGTTCTTTAGCCCTCTCTGCCACCCCGGTTCAGACACGGCTATATGCAAATCAGTCTGACCCTGTGCCTCATGGGAACAGTCCAGCCCGAACTGCCAAGCCATGTCTTCCCTGGACCGGAAACAAGCTTCCTGGGACCGGTTTCTGGCATTCCAGCCATCTTCAGCCCGGCTTGCTTGAATCCAGTGTCAAAGTGAGCAAGGGACTCACGTCTGAGCATACCCTGCCACACTTTTGGCGGCGAAAAGCGGTACAAAAGGGGGTGGTGATGGACGGAGCATCGGAATCAATCAAACACTCACACCCAGTCAAAAGATCTGGGTTTAATCCATCACCGTTCTTTAGCCCACTCTGCCACCCCAGTTCAGACATGGCTATATGCAAATCAGTCTGACCCTGTGCCTCATGGGAACAGTCCAGCCTGAAATGCCAAGCCATGTCTGCCCCGGACCGGAAACAAGCTTCCGAGGACCGGTTTCTGGCACTTCAGCCGTCTTCAACCCGGCTTGCCTGAATCCAGTGGCAAAGTGAGCAAGGGACTCACCTCTGAGCATAACCTGCCACACTTATGGCAGCCAAAAGCGGTACAAAAGGGGGTGGTGATGGACTGAGCATCGGAATCAATCAAACACTCACACCCAGTCAAAAGATCTGGGTTTAATCCATCACCGTTCTTTAGCCCACTCTGCAATATGCAAATCAGTCTGACCCTGGGCCTCATGGGAACAGTCCAGCCCGAACTGCCAAGCCATGTCTTCCCTGGACCGAAAAAAAGCTTCCGAGGACCGGTTTCTGGCATTCCAGCCGTCTTCAGCCCGGCTTGCTTGAATCCACTGGCAAAGTGAGCAAGGGACTTACGTCTGATCATACCCTTCCACACTTATATCGGCCTAAAGCGGTACAAAAATGGGTGGTGATGGACGGAGCATCGGAATCAATCAAACACTCACACCCAGTCAAAAGATCTGGGTTTAATCCATCACCGTTCTTTAGCCCACTCTGCCACCCCAGATCAGACATGGCTATATGCAAATCAGTCTGACCCTGTGCCTCATGGGAACAGTCCAGCCCGAACTGCCAAGCCATGTTTTCCCTGGACCGAAAACAAGCTTCAGAGGACCGGTTTCTGGCATTCCAGCCGTCTTCAGCCCGGCTTGCTTGAATCCAGTGGCAAAGTGAGCAAGGGACTCACGTCTGAGTATACCCTGCCACACTTATGGCGGCCAAAAGTGGTACAAAAGGGGGTGGTGATGGACCAAGCATCGGAATCAATCAAACACTCACACCCAGTCAAAAGATCTGGGTTTAATCCATCACCGTTTAGAGGCCCATGGCAGAGGGTCAGGGGGAAGGAGGCCTTTTCCGCCTACGTTTTCCTGAAGGGCGGACAGACTTGACAGGGCATTTGGAGAGCGACATTATAATGCCCAGGGCGGAGCTGAGGCTGGCTCCACTGTCATTATGGCATTTTCATTCCGTCTGCCACCCCAACAGGCTCAGTGAACCAGTTAGAAAAAGGAGCAGAATCCCCCATGGGTTTCCTACTGACTGCCAGTATTGAAGTACAGCGGTTTGAAGGAAACCGTTGATGTTGGGAGGAAAGCCTCCAACTAGCTGGCGGATGACTTTGCGCCCGACATCATAATAGGACCCAATGTGTCAAGCATTAAGAACATGCACAAAGATGGAGGGGTTGAATTTATTACTACACTTCCAGTCTGACATAATTTGGGTAATATCCTTTCATTTGGTTGGGCGATATTAATTATTCTACCTCCAGCCTAATAAACATTGGAGAAAGTGCATACATTTGGCAGGGCCAGATTTAATATAAAAACTTCAATCCATCCAATACTGGGGTAAGTGCTAAAAATTATTAATGAGTGAAAATGATAAAAAAAATGGTTAGAGAGATTAAATATTAGTTAAATAAACAGTATCATTAAACTGCTGATTAAACAGACAAATGTAGATGTAAAGAATTAATATATGTGCAGAAAGAAATATTTATTTTGCCACCAAAATATTTTACAAATAAAAAATAAACATAATTTACTTTTGATTTAATTATATTTTAACAATATCTTTAAAAACGAATCACCAACCAGTAATAAAATGTGAAAAGTTTTGCAACCTATATAGGTACATGATCAATAACTTAAGAATATTAAATGAGGCAAATTTAAAAACCAGTTAAATTTATGAACATATTAACACATACATGAATCACTAAACATAAAAAAACCTTTAAGCATAAAATATAAATAATATACGAAAAAATAACAATGTCAAATATTACAAATTTGAAATATTAGAAATTACAATAAATAATACACTCTTGAACACCCATAAACCCTAACCCAAGCACTTCAAACTCAATCCACCATAACCCTCAAATCTGGAATTAAAAATTATCACATAATTAACAAATTACATTTAAACAAGTACATACCAAAACATAATTGAAATATTAAACAATTTACATTAATTAATAAATAATTTTAAGATACATTACAAGCCTCCAAATGTATACATTATATATATATATATATTTTTTTTATTGAAATTATTTTTTGAATATCACAGTAGCAAAAATCAAACACCATTTGGCATTGAGGCAACTAGATATTAGGCTATGGAGATAGAAGGTAAAGGAGCAAAAGATTTGACTGTCACTTTCTTCAATTGCTTAGTTCGAGCCAGTGGTTCCCAGCGTGTCCCACTGGCACTCATTTTTAGGGACTGACACTTATTTTTCCTTATCAGATATTGACCGCGAGCAAGAGAGAGAAACACTCACAAACGAGAAAGGAGGGAGAGAAAGATGGAAAAACAAAAACAAAGGGAGAATGGAGGGAGCAGCTAAAGTGGGATAATGGGGCTGCAGGAGTCTGGTAGTAGATTAGAGAAGCTTCAGGTAAATTCAACACTACCCAGGCTTGGAATTCGGCGCACCAATTTTTTATTGCACTGCTGAAGCACGAAAAAGGCTAGAAATATAAGTAATGTTGGATTGTTGACTGTGATGAACACTGCAGAGAGAGAATTCAAAATGAGATAGATGAAAGGTGACTGAGGCGGGAATGCTGAAAAAGCTCAAGTCATGAAAATTCCAATAGGAGGCAAGTAGGTTTAAAGAGAGGAGCTAATGAATGAGCAGGCTGAGTACCAGTCACTAAATGAAAGCAGAGGAAATTGGAATTAAAACTATTGTGGAGTAATTAGATGGAGAGGCGGGTACACGTCTAATTAATTAATCAAAGTAAGAATAATATCAGCTTTGAAGTATTCAGTGTTGTAGTTTAAATTGTAAAAGTGAGGGCGTAAGAGAGAGTGGCCAAGACTGTAGTTGATAAGGATACAGATTCTAATATGTTCGGGGTGAAAAACGTAGATGAAGCACACTACGTGGCTGACTGCAGTATGGAAATGAGTCCCCTAGGAATATACAGGGACCAACAATACTAAACTGTCCTGATAATTCTGAGTTGACAGTTGTATGAGGGTGGAGCAGAGTCCAAAAAAGAGCATAAATCATGTTCAATTTGATACAGATCCTGAAAGAAAAGTAGGACAAAATGGAATTGCTAGTATTTGTGGGAAGAGTTTCATTTGGAACTTCATGGGTTTGAAGAAAAACATGATAATGCTGGAACATTTCTTAGGGTGAATTTGAATTGTAGTGATAAGTTCAATGTGTTATTTTGATTTGGCCAGGTGAAGTGTAGTGACGAAGACACAAAATTCTATTATGCAAGCTGAGAAGTGTTATTAAAAATATTTGCCTATGTCTCACTAGAAAGTAATGGATTGTTTGATCCAAATTTGGGAATGAAAAGAAGAAGGTAAAAAGGTCCTCAGGGGACATACAGGTTTCTAAGAGTATGTTGTTCAAGATGTCTAAAGAAGTATTGCTACTACGAGGGTCAGATAATTGTGTTATTGTTTCAAATACCCAGGGATAACATTAAGGCTTATCTTGAATCTGGAAATGGAGTATGGTAAATTGGAATGTTGGCTAACTTGAGAAACACAGACTAATCTTAGGGGGATTGGTTGTTGATGGTTATGTTGGGTGGTGAGACAAGAATACGTTCTAATGATTTGCCCTCTGTGTGAGTTGGCAGCATGTGTCTACTGGAAAGAAGATTGCCAGGTAGTAGTGATTGAAAGGAATGGACTGTAAGTGTGTTTTCAGCTCAAGCTGGAGTCTACAAGGATGAAGAGGGGAGTATCAGAATAGTATTGTGAAGTATTAAAAGAATGTCAGGTGGACGATAAAGGGCAAGATTTTTAAGTTTGAATGAGTTAATAAGTTTGACAAGCATGCTGTAGGGAAAAAAGGCAAGAAGTTGTGCAATCTATGGATAAAGAGACCAACCATACCATCATAATACATTGTTCTGGGAGAATGAATAAACATAGCACAGGCTGAGACATGAGGCCATTAGGCTACATTTCTGTTGCAGATCTGTGCTATCTATGATACATTTCTCAGGCAACAAGGGGTTCACTGGTTTATTAGTCCCCCAGTGAAAAGTTTATATAATGCAAAAAGACAACAATATCACAGGGTACAATAGTAGTACACATTTATGTATGACAGGATTGTTTTTGACAGATCCTTTCAGACTCCAATCCTGACTGGCGAGCAAACATCAAGTTAGGTGCAAAGTCCCATTTGTGTTTGACCTAAAACTGGTGCACATATCCTACATTTGGGCTGGGTAATTTTCTCCAGTCAAATTTGGAGCATATTTTTGTTAGAATATTTGTGTAAAGAAATATTACCTGGCACAGGTCTTATACTATGGATATTGTTTAGGGGAAACCTTTTTCATTGTTCTTTAATACCATAGCAAGAAACATGAGACAGTGGCATTATAATTTTAGATACATTATAGGCTGTAAGTCAGAGTACCACATGCTGTGGGTCGGCCACCCAAGCATTTGTACCCCTCCCAAGCCCATACTTTGATACATTTCCTGGGGCATCCCCCACCCTCATGAACTGTACGTTTCACTTGCATAGACCAGTCCATTCCTTTCTCTCATTGAGACAAGATAGGTATCTCTGCTATCCCACCCCCTAGCAATAGTGTGGTGTTCAGTAATCAGTGCTGTATTACAGAAGAGTAGCATGTACCTGGGGATCATCTATTCCCTCAAATTCCCAGGGAAACTGGTTGTCTAGTTTATGAATTGAGGTCTCCACCACCTCAGACAAACAGCCTTCCACCTGCTTCCCAACGGGCTGTGTACATGGGTAGCCCATATCGTATGAACCATTATGCCCTGTTGGCGAAACCCCCCATGGCATCTGTCAATGTCTACCTTGCCCATCCAGTGAAATCTGAACCTGGTAATGTATGCACAGTGTAGGATTTCCATTGAATCACCCTGTATCCAACTTTAATATCTACCTCTGAGGGTGTTGGCAGGCTGTGCTCCAGGACTCGTCTGCTAGTGGGCCCAGGCCTTTCTCCCAATGCTCCTGCAATCTGTCGTGTGAGGGAGGCAGTTGGCTAATAGCATCTTATATGTAGGGGAACTCGTATGAGTATGGAATGGGGACAGCAGAAGTCTATTTAGTACTGGGGACTAATCAGGGACATTGTGTAGTATGTCCCTGTGTTCCCTAAGAGTGTGCCTAACCTATAGGTAGCAATACTGTTATGATGCAGTCAGCTCATACAGGGTCTGCAAGTCGTCGAAGGGGAGTAGTTCCTCTGGACCCCAACTATCCCCCCAGTTTTGAAATGCATATTAGGCCCCATTGTGGACCCCAGTACAGTTCCCGTATGGCCCTCAGGATAACTGTCTACAGGAAGGGAGTCTCCAGAGTGGGCTTGCCCTGCCAACCCACCTTCCGGGTCACTATTTTCCAAATTATTATTACTAGGTCTGTTAGAGTGGGTGCGCATGGGAGACTGCATCCATCAGATAAATACCAGGTATGGCCCTCTGGGGACAACTGATCCACCCTCAATGAAGGTTCGGTTTGTGGAGATAAAATTCAATCATTGACCACCTGGAGTTGCGTAGCCCAATTGTAAAGTCAGAGATCCAGCAAGTCTACCTCCCATCATAATGGCCTCCAGTTAAAGGCGATATTGCAATGCGGGCGATCCGCCCTCCCACAGTAGAGTTTGTGTAAGTCCTTCTACTGAGCTGAAGAAATTGTATGGGACATTGAATAATGCATTTTTGAGCAGGTAGAAGTATGTAGGAAGTGCAATCATTTCATATAGAGTAGCCCTGCCCATCAGTGAGCATAGGAGAAATATTCAAAGCCATACAACCTTATTGTATCCCTCCAGTATCAAGTCCAGGTTGCATTCCCAGAAGGTCACAGGATCTGACATGACCAAGAACTCCAGGTTGTGGAAGGCATCCAGAGCCCAGCACAGCGGGCAGGCCCAGTCACCCTGAGCAGACCGGGGAGTCAATAGAAACATAACCAATTTCTGCCAGTTGATAAATATCCCTGAGTTTGTCCTGAACATGTCAGCATATGCAAAGCCCTGGGTACTGTCTTCATGAGTATAGATGGAGATGGAGATAATGACTTTATAATCATTGGTCCACAGTAATTCCCAGTGTTGGGCATCCAACCTAACCCAGCATGCCAGTGGCTCTAGGACCAGCTTGAAGAGCAGGGGAGAAAGGAAGCACCCCTGCCATGAACTACGGCCTATGCGGAATTACTGAAATAACCCATTTACCTTTGTTCTGGCCACAGGTTTTGTAGGCCTCCTGTATTGTGACATCCGAGGGGACTGTGCTTGTTTTCTCTTTGAAATATGGCTCTGTGACAGATGTTGGGTGTGGCCTTCTATTAAAGTCTCAAATTACATGGTCAAAACTCCAGGTCTCCTAACTTCCTTGAGTCTTCCCACCAAGGCATGTATTGAATGGCGATTAGTCAGTTTTGTCCCTAGGCAGATGTATGGTATCGCTATATTCCTTGGCCTAGGTGAGAGGGACAAGGAGGGGATCCAATTGGGATATGGAACCTGCAGATCCACCCACATACGAGTAGCAGCAGTCCACAGGCATTGCCTTCCACCATATGTTTATCAGGCCCATTGCGGATAAAAAAATTTCAGTTGGGTGTCTTTGCCTGGTGGGCTTCTGTCCCGCATAACCCTATCCATGTCAGTGTCTACTACCATGTTCAGGTCGCACACCAAGATCGTGATCGTGGGTGGAATCTGTGTCAGCCAGTCCCCAGCCCTCCACAACATATCTGTTTGTAGGTCTGATGGGAAATACAATAAGGCAATCGGGTCCGCCAGTGGCAGGGACCTCCTCAACAATATACAAATCCCCCCTGGAACCTGTAATGAATCCAGTGTGCGCCAGCAAATGGAAGTACCCCCTTCCCAGGAAGGTGCTCTTGTTACCCACCAAGTGAGTTTCCTTTAAGAGGATCATGCCCTTGTTCTGCCAATTCAAGTACTGGGATACCATCTCTCTCTTAATCTTACACCCTGGGCCATTTGCATTCTAGGATAGCAGTGTCTACCCTGCATTACCCTCTCCATTGTCTGACCCCAGCTGACTTTCCCACTCATGTTACCAAGGCACCACAGTCAATTCAGAGCTGTTCCGCCTATGCTGTTGGGTCAATATCAACCCCCAATGCAACCTCCCCCACCCTACTTCCTCACACTGCATTGTGTGAAACTCTCTACTCCCCAAATGCCTGTGGTGTCTGTTACCCTTCCCCCAAACATTAAACCTTATGAAAAACAAACAGTGCTCAGCGGCAGAGTTCACCTTTCGAAGTAAAAGAGTGTCTGGGCTTGTCCCTAAGGAGTTATGATGAGAGGTTCCACCCACTCCTCAACATGACCATGCTGTGTCTCTGCTGAGTCCAGCACTTGGCCTTGATCAGAGGGAAAGTGCCTACAAGTGTGGTGATGGGGGGAGTGTCCGCCCAGGCCCACCGGGTGCCACCCCTACAACAAGTCACAGTCCTCCTCCAGCATTGTGCAGAACCAGAACTTGCCCTCATCCATTTTACCTATTTTTGCAGGTAATTTCAGGGAGGATTGTAGATTTTGCTTCCTGAGTTCCCCCTTGATCTTGTTGAAGGATTTTCCCAGCCTGCACCTCCTATGTGAAGTCAGGGAACACCATGATCTTATGTTTCTTGTAAAGGAGAAGTCCAGCTCTCAGTACTGCATCCCTATCCTTGAATCCATAAAGAAAGCAATTATTGGTCCCAGTCTTGCTCCAGGTTTTGGTGCACTCCCAGGTATCTGTGCACCCTTTCAAATGCAACGTGGAGCAAGAAATCATCTGAGGTCTGCCTGGCAATGAGGAAAGCCTTAAAAAATGTCTCTATATTATTACCTTCCGCTCTCTTTGAGATACCCATTAATAGTACATTGTTGAGGCATGACCTGCCTTCAGCATCCCTGGTACATGAGTGTAGTAGTTTGATTGCTTTGTGAAGGAGACAACGTTTAGCTTTTGGGGTTTTTACAGATCTGGAGTGCTCTTTTAGAGGGATTTCATTTACTGTCAGACCTCCTGTGATGTCCATTGATAACATGTCTATTTTTGCCTCCAGGGTGGCCGCTGAAGCCTGGATGGCCTTTAATAGTTCCTATAGTTTAGGTCCAGGAGGCTTTCCCTGGTCCTCATGGTCCCCTACTGTTCCGTGCTCCAGAACGCATAATTCTCTAAGCGATGGGAGTATGATTTTCTCTGGCCCTTCTCCTGTGCCATGATGCCATGGCCTCCAGCGGGTATACAACAATTGTCTCTGGTTCGGTGGCCATGTAGCTAATGGGGAATCGCCAAAATACGGGCGCGATTAAAGTCAGTATCCATGGGCCCCTCCGTAGTTTCTGGTTGTGATGGAGGGGCCAGAAGGGAGGCACTTCATGCTGCATGGCTCAATAGTCTCTGGGCCTCAGTCTGTACCTCTCCAGGGGTGGCTCAATACTTCCCTCTCCTATCTGACTCCAGTGTTCTCTGGGAGTCCAGTGGGTGAACCAGTCAGCTGCTGCCTATCAGTGGCCTCTTCCCCCCCCCCCCCCACTCAGGTTGGGCTCTACAGAGAGGAGTTTTTGTGGTCAATGAATTTTAAGGACTGGTTGAAGGAGTGCAAAGAGAATCCCTGCTCTGCAGAGCAGTTGAGGTGACAAAAATTGTGGAGGCCTCCAGCACCATGCCGATCTCTGGGCTATCTCGGTTCATCAG
Organism: Lissotriton vulgaris; assembly: GCF_964263255.1. Classification (NCBI taxonomy): domain Eukaryota; kingdom Metazoa; phylum Chordata; class Amphibia; order Caudata; family Salamandridae; genus Lissotriton; species Lissotriton vulgaris. The sequence continues at coordinate 898,724,434 of NC_141696.1, forward strand.
AGCTGGCCCCCATCTTGGTTTTGTTCACCCCTGATCGGGGCGAACAATCACAGCAGATCAGGATGTCTTCACCCTAGAGCTGCCTTGTCTGGATTCTCCCCCAGTTATCAGGACAACTTTTAAGGTCCAAGCAGGGCCCAGAGAGCAGGATTTTTACTGTGGCGGGCCATTAACCCCTTCGATGCGGGTGACAAAGCCAACTCGTCATGGGCGTTACCTGTGCTGCGCGCATGACGAGCTGGCTTTGTCACGTAACGCAGGATTTTTTAAATTCCAGCGCGCAGCGGGAAAACCCGCGAGCGCGCATGCGGTTAAGCATCACTTAGCTTGGCATACAGGCCACACCCCCTCATATCCTAAATATTGTTTACAAAAGTATCATCCCGTTTGGTGAGGATGTTCAATAAGGAACTCAAAAGGGTGATATTAAAAAAAAGGATAATATTTTGGATATCATATGTGTGTCAAAAGATATTATTAGTATACCCTAATACCACACCAAGTGGAGCAACTCGGACAGCTAAAAATGTTCACATTAGCTATTTGTATATCTTAGAATGGGAACAACATTCACTATGATAACTGATAAATGTGCTGTCTGTAAAAGAAAATGTCTAATGCTGTGAGACATTTTTTTCTCAAATGATTCAGTTGGATTGTGACACGGATTTAAATAGATAGCAGGTTAGCCTAATGATTTCACCTGCTCACAATGTGCAGGGTCACCATTGCCATAGGATACAAAAAACAACTGTATTATTTTAGCATCATCACCTAGTTCCACATCCTGATTGCTGTGCAACTATTAAGCTGGGCACAAACTATGGTTTGCACCCAATGTGGTAGTACATTCTGTGTGCAAATTGCGCATCCGGTGAATGTTTGCTTAGCTGATATTCTCCAAGCTTAACCTGGTGTAAATCAGATGGGAAATTTGCATGCAAGAATAGTTTGCACCCCTTTCCCACTCTGAAGACCACAAAATGGAAACATGGATAAATATCATGCTGGGTAAATACCAAACTCAACAGAATTGGAATTTACCAGCTACAGAGTTATCACTTTTTAAAACAACAGAAGCTTGCAGTATATAATACTGTGATAAAGAGTACTGTTCTTTAAATTATCCCCAAGTCAGCAATTTATGCACATCCTCTCCATATATGACTATATATGACATAAAAAGAGGAGAGGCAATACAATAGACCCCAGCAGTTACTTGAGCATTTGCATCATCACCATTGAAAGGATAAACTGTCTCCAATAAAATAAAAACATTGGCAAAGCCAATAGTTCTTGATAGTGAAACTAACTAGCTATGCAGATGTTTAATTTTTTGTTAGACAGCCAATGTTAATGCAAAACATCAATGGCAGCAGTTTGTAAATTAATTTGTGCAACAAATATGAATGTATTAAAAAAATCTGCCAAGGGTGTATCTGCATCTACGACGCCATCTTTGAGTGCATTTGCTAACTTCAAACACAATCCAACCAACATAATAGGGAGAGGTGCAACCTAAATGATGATGACAGTGGCCAGACCAAGCAGAAATTCTTACCACATAACAGTTCACCAAATACAATAATCACCCCACTTGTCACGCCGAATCTTACCGCTTTTCTATTTCATCCTGCGGCACTCCCTGTCTGATGTGTTACGTTCCTGGGGGCGTGGTGCAGGCTGATCCGGCAGCTATTCGCACCAGGGACCCGGTAGCTCCACAGAGTGAGACGCCAGGAGGCGTGTGGTGTGGCTTCGAGCCGCTCTAGAGCTCCGCCGTGGAAGGCGCCTGCGGAGCCTCCGGAGAGACTCTCATCTTGGAGAATCTATTGCTGTCGCTCATAGCAGCGACATAGTGCCGTTGGCGGAGGCTGCTGTGGAGATAATAGGGGCAGAAGAATCAGCAGATGTAACGACGGTGATTGCAGCGCCTATAACACCAGGGGAGACTTCTGGTGTAACCACTACAGCGCCGGAAAAGGAGTTGAAGGGGACTGAGGAAGGGGGGCAATCAGTGAGATTTCAAGCTCAATCAACAGTTTCGATCCCCTCTGCTGCAGCAATCTCTACACCTAAAAGGTGTGCAGTGCAAAGGAGTCAGTAGAGTCAGTAGAGTAAAATATAATCTCAAAAAGAAGGGGGAGGGTGAAAGGGTCAGTGAGCAACTCAGTCCATAATGCCTTTCTATGAGCAGGAACAGGAGTAGGGGGGTTCCGTGCAGCATGCTTCCACAACATAAGGGGGCCAAGCACTTAGTAAACCATCCTCATATCTAATAACTGAGGTTAAGGCCAAGCGCTCATACAGGGGGAGCAGGGAAACTAAACCAGCACCTATTCCTAGCTCTAAGATTACGCCCTTGTTACACTCTTTTTTTAAAGTAGTCCCCCAGGTGTTGGACCTAGTCCAAGATAGTCTTCCACCTGTATGTGACTTCTCCCCTTCTATCTTGGGTAATTCTGGTCCTTTCGACACTCCAAAGCAGCCACGCCCTCTAGAAGCTTTTAGCTTTGTACCCCCGCTAGTTTCCGTGCAAACTCTTTAATTTCTTCCTGTGGTAGACTTATCGGCTTCTGAACCTGCTATCCTTCTAACTTTAAATATGGAGGGGGCCTCGCTATCTCCCCAGGTCTTGGAGAAGAGTGTAGCATCATGCCACAATGAACAAGACAACCATATTATGTCTCCTTCAGTATTGACGAGGAGCTCATAATGGAGAAGTCGAGGAGGTCAGTTGTACCCCCCTTAGCAGCAGTAAACAGGGTTCTTCTTATCTTTTAGCGGTTGATTCTTCTTTAACCTCAATTTCTAGCAAGAGTACAGAAGGAGACCAGACAGGTCACAAGGGGGTGATTTTCGCGGAGCACCTAAACTCAGACTGCTCACTGCAACCAACTCCCGATGTGCTCCCGACCGCAGAAGATATGCCAATAGCCAGCGGCCACACTGCCCCAATCTCTAATTCTTCCTCTAGTATTTCAATGGCTTCCATACAGCTCATGTTCTCAACCTTGTCAGCTAACATTAAGAGAGGTTTTGAAGAGTCCGCATCAATCCAGAGAGAGATAAGAAATTACTGTGAGTCACTTGATAGTAAGATTGATGGTCTCACCACAAGAACAGAGGCTCTAGAAGAGACAGTGGCGGGTTATCCTTGCATCTAGAAGACACTAAGGACAAAATATCAAAACTCAAGAGAGATGACCTGTCACTAGCAGAGAGGATGGAAACAGAGGAGAACAATGCTAGGCGCTGTAACATCAGAATCCTGAATGTGCCAGAGGGAAGTGAGGGTTCGGATGTTAAAGGCTTTATTATCCCGCTCTTAAAACAGTCCTTCAACCTCGACATGCCGGAAGAAGAGCTCCTTAAGGATATCCAAAGGATTCATAGAGATCCCTTTAGGCGGAACCCCCAAAGAACTAAGCCTAGAAAGATCTTGGTGAATTTTCACAATTATACTTTAAAAGAGCAGATCCTTAATCTAGCGCTAAGGCAAAAATCTCTATCAGGCAAAGGGTTCACCTTCCAAATACGATCAAATCTAAGTGGGATCACTCTGGAAAAACAATGGGAGCTGGGGAGGAGGATGGAGGCATTCTGAGATCTGGGCGCAATGGTTCAAATGGGCTTTCCTGCAGCTCTAAAGATCATGTTTAATAACAAGATGTTTAACGTTCGTTCTGTTCAGGTGGCAGATGAGCTGTTGTTGTCTTTTGGTGGGAAAAAGGGGTCTCTGGTTAAATTAAGAGTAACTTTATCTCGGACCAATAACATCAGGCCCGAAAATACTGGCCGTTTCTCTTGGCGGCATTCCTCCAATCTGTCCACAGTGCCTTAGTCTTAGGGGTTATTGTCAATATTAGGTTCAATATTAGGTTCTCAACATCTTATCTCTCTAGAATGAATGTTTATGTTAAATTGAGAGTGGAGCTAAAGGGAAAAAATGCAATTGAAAATAAAAGGGAATAATCAATTTAGAGCCCTTGTCCATATAAATAGTGGAAAACAAAGCAATTTAATTATAGCAGAAGACTATGGATAAAAAGGGAAAAAGGGAAGAAAAAAAAATTATGGGTGAATAATTGGAAAAGAAGGAAAAAACATAAAACAAGGAAAAGTAAAAACAAACAATACATTTAAAAAAAATGTTTAAAAAGAACCATAACATCACTCTGCAGGGGGCTTGGGTAGGGGAGGGGGTGCCATCAGCCAGACTTGCTCCGGCTAGATAGTACAAGGGTTCTTCAGGGGAGTGGGGGGGGTAGGTTGGGGCACTGGGGGGGGTTAGGGGGTGGGCAACAAACACAAAATTTCCTCATTCACGCTTAGGTTTTTGGCTATTCTTTTCTTATCTTAAAATATGGGTAGTGAATCTAAAAATGGCAGGAGTGAGTGTTGACTCTTGTTTCACTAAATCCAGTGGATTTACAGCTATGATAGGGTCTTTGAGCCATGAGTAATCTCAGGATTCTCTCTTGGAATGTTAATGGCCTGCGCACCAAGCCAAGAGCGAATAAGATCATGCAATACTTGTGCGATATAGATGCGCCGGTCATTATACTCCAGGAGACACATCTAATCGAGGCTGAGATGCTCTAAGTGGTTAAGAAAAATAGGTGGATTGACTTCTCAGTATCCTCTTCTCAAACCTTGAATACAAGGGGGGTGGCCATTCTCTTAAAAAAAAACGTAAATGCTAAAATGATCTCACAGGGGGTTGATTCCGGTGGGAGATTGGCTATTACGTCTATAGATATAGGTGGAGTTCGTTTGACTCTTGCAGGCTACTACGGGACTAACCGGGATGAATCCTCAGCTCTTGAATAATTATTTTCTCACCTTTTAAATTTTACAGAGGCTATTATTATAGCAGGGGACTTTAACATCGTATTGGATCCTCCTTTGCTTGATAAATCCCCAAGCAGTAGGCAGCAAACTCTTTCAAAAACTAGAGCTTTTCTTCTTAACTGCATGAGCCAATACGGTCTCACGGACATATGGAGGGTGAGAGCAGGGTTGGAGCCTGGATTTTCATTTAGAAATTTCAAATATCGGCATCAATCCAGAATCGATTTATCCTTAATTAGTCGTAACTTGGTTGATTCAGTAAAAAACGTAAGATGCCTGCCTTCTCATCTGTCTGACCATTCCTCAGTATCACTGACTCTGTACGGAATAACTACATCACCTTCTAGATCTTGGTCATTTAATCATTCTCTCCTTTCATCATCGGATGATATCTTATCTATTAAAACTGATACCCGAGAGTTCATGCAAGTAAACATTGGCTCAGCGGACCACTGAATAGTATGGGGTGCATATAAAGCCTTTCTCCGAGGGGTAATTAAAAGTAAGGTTGTGTTCCGTAAGAAACAATACATTCAAGAAATAGTATCTATCAAATCCGACCTTCTTAGAGTACAAGCCGAAATAGAAGCCATTCATAGCGCCCCTAACCAGGATCCTGCATTTCTACAGAATAACCTGCTCACCCGGAAAGAGAAAATGGCCACGGTTTTGAATCAACGTATCTCCAAAGATGGGAGAGTAGCAAACTATCCCATTTTGAATATGGGGAGGGAGGCGGTAAATTATTGCCTGGAAGACCAAAACTGCCCAGATACGAAACATCATAACCTTGGTAATTACGAGCAATGGCACCCTCTCTTCGGACACAGAAATCGCAACAGCTTTTAAGGATTTCTTAAAAAAAATATACCAGGAGGACAGGAACATCACCTTAGATAATGTAGACAGATGGTTAGACGGTGTCTCCCTTCCATCATTTTCTTAAGAACAAAGTACTTTTTTGGATGGGGAGATTACTGAGGAAGAGGTTGGATTAGCTATCCAGGGAAGCAAGAGCAACAAGGCAGCAGGCCCAGATGGCTTGCCAGCTGAAATTTATATAAACATGGTGGCTGAAATATTGCCCTTCCTTTTTATACTCTTTAACCACATACTACAGGAGGGGGCCTTACCACGTACATCTTGGAATGGTGTGTCTATCACGCCTATTTTGAAACCTGGCAAACCTGCTAACAATTGTGGTTCGTACCGTCCCATATCAATCCTGAATTCGGATTATAAAATCTTCGCATCTCTTTTAGCAAACAGGCTGGGCCAGGTGGCCCCTGATATCTTACATCTTAATCAGAAGGGTTTTGTGAGGGGTCGTCAATTGTACGACCTCACTTACGATCTTATAGGTGCCATAGACATAGCAATTAAGGACTCTATGTCTTTGTCTATCCTCATGTTGGACGCCACCAAGGCCTTCGACCGTGTTAATTGGACTTTCCTGTCGGGGCCTTGACAAAATTAAACGTGGGAGAGGGTTTTCTCAGAGCTGTGAAATTGCTGTATAATTGTCCATCAGCCTCTGTGCTGGTAAATGGGGCTTTGTCTGAACCCTTTGCAGTAACTAGAGGTACACGGCAGGGCTGCCCTCTATCCCCTCTCCTATTCGATCTCTATATAGAGCCCTTCGCGCAGAGATTAAGAGAGGATAATACCATCAAATCCTTCTTATACGTAGACTGGGAAAAGAGGGTGGCCCTCTATGCGGACGATGTCATGATAATGACCTCTGATATCAGCACCGCATTCCCTGCAGCAATTAAATTAGCCCTGGAATTCGGGGAAGTGCCAGGTTATGAGGTAAATGCCTCAAAGACTGAGGTTATGACTTGGAACGACGATGCGAGTGGCTTTAAACAACATCTTAGTGAAAGCCTGAGTTACTTAGGGCTGAATATCGTTAAAGACATCAGTCAGATTGCCCCCTTGAATTTTGCAGCAATTGCAAAAGAGTGTTGTAAGCTAATGAGATCTTGGCAACACCTCCCCCTGTCCTTGTTGGGAAGAGCGAATTTCGTAAAGATGTCAATTCTACCAAAGGTTTCTTTTTTATTTAACACTATCCCACTTTTTTTTTACCCTTCTTTGCTGGCTAAGTTACAGGGGGAAATCTCTTCCTTTCTGTGGAAAAACAAAAATCCTAGGATAGCCTGGAAAAAGATCAGACGCTGCAGGGAGAAGGGTGGACTGGCGGGCCCCGACAAACAGAAATATGCGTGGGCGTTTCAGCTCTCGCACTCACGCATGCTTCTCAAAACTCCAACAGAAGTGGGAATAGGCAACATGTTCTCGGCTCTCCTACGCTGTGAAGGAGTCGGTCTATCAGGTTACCTCTTCAAGTTTGGAGATCCCAAATTTTAAAAAAAAGTAAAATTTAAGGTGCTTTATGCCTGGCAAGAACTTGGGCAAAGATAAGATCTACAATTAATATGGGGTATTATTCTAGTAGATCTCCAATTTGGGATCTACCCCTGGCTCCAAGATGGGCGAGTGATGCACCAGCACTCCCGTTAAGAGAAGCTGGAATATCTACCTGGGGAGATTTGTTTGGTGAAGGGACCTTGCTTCCTTGGGAATATCTAGTAAACAAGGTGGGGCCCAACATGTCTAGATTTAAATACCTACAAATATCGAGTTGGGCTCAAGCAGCTACCATCCAATCTGCACGTCAAACAAACTTGCCACTAGGAGGAGGCTGTGAACTTGAAACTCTTCTGGTAGATAAACCACCAGCAAAGAAAGAGATCTCTGTGTGGTACAATTTAATATTAGAGGAGATCGATGGCAACTTCCTTCTTCCAGAGTTAATGTGGGGAGAATCAATGCCAGGCGTGAATGTGAAAGATCTCTGGCCAATCTCCTGTAGGGTACTATGGGATTTAGTTAAACCAGCTTGGCTGCGTAGAAACAATCTTTTTACCCTTCATAGGGCATATTACTCCCCACAGAGGTTGTCAAAGTTTTCTCAGGGAGGCCCTGTGGCTTGTGCAAGGTGTAGTTTAAAAGAGGCTCTGGATACTCATATGTTCTTTGACTGCCCCAGCTGATGATCTTTTGGGACTCAATTAGCAGTAAACTTTAATCTTCTTTGGGCTCAAAAGTAGTGATTAATCTCTGTATGGTCATCTTTGGAGTTATGGATCAGACCTGCAGTCCAGCAAAGAACTTATTATTTTACTCCATCCTGGCGGTTCGAAGAGAAATCTGTAAACATTGGAAGGATGCCTTCCCCCCTACGTCCACGACTGGTGTAATTCAATTTTACAGACCTCAAAATTAGACCTTGCCAGGGCTGGTAAGAAAGATAGAAGAGCTTTTTGGCATCTGTTGGACTGGACACATTGAACCTGTTTTTTTTTTTGTTTTCCCCCAGGTCCAATGATTACATTGCCATGGTTTAATCACTTTGCTATGCCTAACTATCTGCCGGCATCAGCTATGATAACAACTGGCTTATTGGTGTCATCTGCCATTTGTGCAACATAGTTGGTTTGTCGGGTATGAGTCAGGTGTTGCTGATGGGAACTGTTACCACCATCCGCTTGTCTTCCCAGCCAGTTTCGACTGAGTCAGCACGACTGTACTCTATGTGCCTCACTACCTTCTTTTGGTGTTTGGCAGCTAGAAACCATGAACGTGGATGAGGATGCAAAAAAAATAAAAATAACCGCCCCACTTGGTTTTCATCTCACAGAGACATCCATCCAACATTTCCCCTTCTCCTGTGTAACTTCAGCACTAGGTCCAAGGTCACATCATACCAACTACATCAACTGGATCAGCAATCAGAGCTGAAAGAAACACTACTGTAGTTACACATCACTAACTTTTTAAATAACATCAGACCATAAGAAAAGTAATTGCAGGACTAATGTTTGCAAAACTAGAAAAGGTTTCATGAATGAAAGTTTTGAATCATAATGTCCAAGAAAAGCGAATGGCCAGTCTGTGTAAGAACCATGTGCTGCAGCACAATTCTGTGCCAACAAACTTGTCCATTCGGTCATTGCCAGGGAACCTCCTCACAAAGGGGCATCAAAAGGGCACAGTAGGCACTTTGAAGATGATACTTGGGAGGGGAGCACCAGTTTATGGAGAGTTGTATTTCTTATTCGGACGGGTGTACATTGACACTTTGGGTTTGGGCTGGGTTCAGTGGGGTGAGGATCTGGTTTCTCAGGGGCGGAGTGGGATGTGGAAGAAATGTGTTGGGCTTCGGGATTATTTTTTTGTCTTTTTTGGTTTTGTCCTGGGTTTACTGGGATGAGGATCCAGTTTCTTAGAGAATAACTGGGATGTTGAAGGGATGGGTTGGGGTTTGGGAGTTATTTTTTGTCTCTCTTGGTTTTGGGCTGGGTTCAGTGGTGTAGGATCCAGTTTCTCTGGGGTAGATTGGAAAGTCGAAGGGATGGGTTGGGCATTCGGAGGGGTCTGGCCGGCAAGGGCAAACAACACATCTTCCTGGGGAAACAGGGTTGGATGTTCAGGATGTAGTTTAGTTTGGGAGGAAAATGGAGTGGAAGTGTGTGCTGCTTGAACTGCGTGTTTCATGGGTGTATGTTGTCTGGGTGGCTGTGAGTGTTTACGTTTTTTGCCTGTGTGTAGTATGGACATGCTGGTTGTTGTGTTGCTGTGGTTCCCAGGTGAAGGGTTGCAGGGGTGGAGGGGTCTGAGTCAGTTGCTGTGGTGCCTGGGTGTATGGTTGTGGGTGGAGTGGTCTGTGTCTGTTTCTTTGGTGCCTTGGGGTATCGTGGGGCTGGTGGGTGTGGTGAGGGGGCTGAGTGTCTGCTGAGTGCATTCATGTTTCTGTTTTTTCTATGTTTTGTGTTTGTATGTGGTGCTCATGTCTGTTTAAGTGTGTGTATGCTTAGGTGTGCATGTGCTTGGAACAGGAATGGGTAGAAGTTGGCTGTGAGGGAGGAGGCCAGAGCCTGAAAAGACTCTTTAGGCCAGACATTGCAGTGTGAATGCCGGAGACTGCTCTCCTCTTAGGAGAGTGGGGCTGGCCAACTTGTTGGGGGACAACAGAGAGGGTGGTGATGAAACTGGGGGTGGCAGACAAGGATGAAGGTGGTACTGATCCTGTGGAGTCTTTCACAACTCAGGAGTGTCCATTGGAGATTGATTTGGATGATTACGAGCTTGAGCTGCTTTCCTCCATGGCACTCCTCATACCCGCCTGATCACTGAGTCCTCCGTATCTGAGGTAGCATGTCCCAAACCACTGTGATCAGCTGTGTACCCACTGTCGTTGGCCCCTTCTCCTCCACTTGCCCTGGATGTATCCTAAATGACTTGCAACATCGGTTTATTGTAATTGCATTTCCACACTTGATCATCACAAATCAACAGAAAACATAGGTACAAATATTTCACCAGCTTCATGGTTCACTTTTTAGGCTTCAAATTTAGCATGCGCCCATGCATGCATGCTACATAACCTGCAAACAGTTGGGTCTGCTCATGTCATAACCCTGGACAGGCCTAAATACATTGATGGAGTTGGCTACAATCAATCCTTATGTCCATAATGGGATAATTGATCACCTCGCATACGTTGGCACTTGTAACATTCCATAGTATCATATCATTGTAAAACAGATGTAACCAAACAAGATGGATACAATTTTAGATATACAAAAGGCTCATACAATGCCCAGAGTCCAACAGATTTACCCATCCCTCATAACACATCATGATTTCATGAAGCCAAGTAAAACCCCAATTTACCATCAATTAGTGTTGTGGCAATGTGTAAATGCTTATTGCACATTGACAACACCCAAATACACCATAGGCCCTCTTTCTGAAAAGCTTAATGAAAGCTGTACATAAGTAATTTAGCTATGTATCACATGTAGCATGTAAAGTTGCCTGAAAAAAATTAAAGTCCAAATATTTGTGAGATAGTTATTCTGATTTCACACAGAACAAGTCTTCCTATAGACATATTAACGTCACCAATCTTGCTTGCTACATGTGATAAAAACATTCATATATTGTACACCTACAAGCAAATACACCTTTGAAGGTTTTGGGATCACTGAATGTCTATGACATGAAGATGTGGGATCACTAGAGTCCCAATGGGCTGGCACATTACAGCACTCTTTGGTATTGCAAACTCAAATTGCCTTGTAAGGCTCAGTGTAGACACTCACATATTATGTCTATAGTTCTACATCTAAATCCCTTATGCATGTCACCAATCAGTGAATGAGTGCTGTGAAAGACTATTGCAGATGAAGCATCAACTTTCAAATGCACAGTGGTTAACATGTAGACCCTAATGCAGATGACACCAGTAACGTTTACACACGTGTTTCACTGTATTACTAGTACTTACCAATGAGGACTGTTTTACAGTCACTGCATTTACTGTGCACTCCATGTCATGTCACATTTAATAGGGCCACCCCCACATGAAAGATAGTAGTTAGGGGACATTACTCCTCACATAAGAAAGACAAGTTGCCTGTGTGGTCTAATTGTCGCCCAGAACAACTGACAACATGAGATGATGACTCACTTCACTCAGCGAGGTGTCGGCTCCAAAAATAAAAATTTGATGTGGACAGGACTCTGCTGAGTTCCTGGTCAAAAAATAATAGGCACATCTCAGCAAAAGGCAACTACTACCAGACCTACACAAGCAATGACTCATCTTGTGTGTAGCACATGGGCCACCACCAATTTTGGAGATTTAAAAAAAACTCCACACAGAGCAGCCCCTCACGAAGCTGCACTGCGTGGTGAGACAGGGAGGGAGCAGGAGATGGCCATATCTTCAGGGATATTGCTCTCTCCTCTCCTTTCTCTTGCACCAGTGTTGATTTCAGCTGCTGTGCACTATGCACGCACCTTAGCGCTGCAGCATTATGGTGTGTGCATCAGTGAGGCATGGATTTTGTACAGGAGGGGTACCCTTCCTGTACAAAAAACTATGCTAGACACAATCCAAAGCTTTTCCCACTGTGCAAACACGCTGCATAGTGCGGCATGCATGGAAAGTCGGAAAAGCAAGGAGAAAGGAAAGCATTTCTCCTGTTAGCACCTCCTTTGAAGGTGCATTAACTTTTTGGAGCAAAATCCCGTTTACAAACCTGTGTAAGTGTGGTTTTGAGGCAAAAGGCATGGGTGGTTGCATGGGAATGCCCATGTATCACCCATGTAATACCGCTTTGGTTCAAAGTAAAAAAACTTTTGTGACACTAACCCAGCACAAAATGTTTGTTAATGTCCCCCTTGGTTTTCAACTGCCTACCTGTAACACACTAAGTTAGCAAAGTAACATGTATAAATCTGGCCAGGTTCAACCCCATGTAACTGCTGTTAGGCCCAAACCTGTCTATCAAGCTCTGGGTAGGCCACCACCAAAATGCGGAACATTACGGGGGTCAGGGTCCAGATCGCGCCCCATCCACGTTGGGAAGACTTGCCCAGCTGGACATCCATGATCTTTCAGGTTCAGCATCTCATGACCTGCCACCTCTTCCTGCTGCTCAGTTGATGAGACCACAACACCATCAAGCAAAGTATTCAGACATGTATCTGAGCAGAGCATTGTATGCGCATTGCATTGTCAAGGATGACTGAACATCAGTTGTAACATGGCAGGCAAGTGAGAAGGGGGACAAGAAGTATGGCAGCATAGTTCTAGGTACAGTAGAGGGCCTCAAGGTAGTTATAGTGAAACCTATGTAGACCTACCAACACTTGACAAATAGTAACCTGCATGATCAGTGACCATCAGTTGTAACATGGTAGACAAGTGAAAAAGGGCACAAGGAGTGTAGCATCTTGGTTACAGTTACAGTCATAGGGTCTCATGGTAGTTGTAACAATGGTCAAGAAGCAGTTTGCTTAAGAAGACAATATCTAAACATAAATCCAGATCAGAAACAAATCAATAAAATACCAATATAACAAAAGAAAAGAAATAAAACAGGAAGAGAAAGAGAAAACCCATATGCCGAAAAAAAAATCTTGAACAATTATCACAAATGTATTACACATTATTAAACAATTAGGACAATAACGCTCAGGACAAAAATGCTGGTATACAAACAATACACATCACAAACCAGAGGTTTGTTACAATAAAGGAACAACATATACAGATATAATGTGTCCTTCATAAAGTTTTGGCCACATAACCACTGTAGAATTACACGGGTCATCATCAGGACTGAGGTTTCCATTGAGCGTCACAAACAGTTCTGTGTATGAAAAATGCATATGGGACAGAATACGTTAGATGTAGACTCCCTCAGAGGAAAAGGCCTACTCAAAGTAAGTAACGAAATAGGAAATAAGGCTGGTGCTATAGAATAAAACGTCCAAAGAAGCCAGAGTGAAAACTTATTAAAGACTCCATTCTACACGCCCAGTGCACTAGGAAGTAAAAATAACCATCACCAAAATGTTGATAAACAAAAATCAAACTTCACCTGTTTGAAAAGAGCAATCCAACCTTCTTTAATTGAATTGGTCGAAGAAGAATTTCAAAAAATGACTGAAAGAGAAAGTATAATAAGAGACAGTTCCACATTTTCCTAAGGAACTAGAGAACATGGTCCTAAATGGACAGCCACTTACTTAAAAGGGCAAGTATGACTTCAACCCGCCCCAATGGGTATAAAATTTCAAATTGGCAGCATCTTATCCTTTTGAATAGGAAGACAGAGTCCAAAGTCAGGTGAATAAATCACCAAAATCCTTCCATGCAGCAGTAGGCTAAAAGAGGGGAAGAAAACCATAACCTTAAAAATTGCTCAACTATCCAGGCAGCAAGAGTATGACTCATGGTTCAAGTTTACAAGAGTTTTCTCATATTAAGCTTCCCAGTGTAAAACGATAGAATTAAACATCAATTATGCATACAATAAAAACGAAATCACAGGGGATTAACATTATTAGAGTCCCCAACTGGAACACAAACATTAAAATTTAGTGTCCCAAATTGCGTGAAACTTGCGTTGGTGCATGCATTAATTATCATGCAAGTAAAACAAAGACCCGAAACATAGCTTCAGCAGATATCAAAGCTTCCGCTTATACAACATGAGGATTCGGATATTGAATAACCTAGTACCAAATGATGGAGCCAACCATCGTATGTGCATAAAGTCAAAATCGCAAGAGGCAAACATTAGTAAAAATCCCAGTCGGGAACACAAAGTAGCTAACGTGTGAACAACACGTTAGAACAAGCATTGATGAAAAAGCACATGAAGTTCCCACACATGACAATGCGTCACCTTACAGAATGAAACATTTCAACAGATTACACAATGTCAGCTTACCCAGCGTGTCCGTGTTACCGAAACAAATTTCAGGAAGTCAAGACGTCCTTGCTCAAGGCTCAATAAATGGGGTTTGTGTATCCACGTGGATGACCCACAAACATAGTAAAAGTACTTCTGGCTAAAGTCACATCCCCGGAAAAAAACATCATCAGGAACCATCTGCAAATGGTGTATAGTCAGCTAATTTACAGAATAAATACTGAAACCATACTTTTGCTAAATAATACGGTACACTAACCAATTCGTCCACCATAGAAAAAAGCACACAGAGCTTCAGTTACCAATGCTCTGTACAGTATTTTAGACGCTGTTTATGTCCACACATGATGGAAGCCAGAACTTACAAGGGTTTTTCAAAAATAGGAAAAACACACAGAACTTCAGTTACCAACGCTCTGTACAGTATTTTAGACGCTGTTTGTGTCCACACATGATGGAAGCCAAAATTTACAAGGGTTTTACAGCAGGTCTTTAGATGGTCAAACCAAGCCCCTACTAAAGGGTTGGCCGATATAAAAAGTAGCATCCAGTGCAGGCGATTTGAAATCTATGCCTCACTCGAATTTCGAAAATAGCAAATCCCCTTTAGAACATGAGATTTAAGAAAAAACAGAAGCATTTTTGCATCGAGGAGGTCTAGATAAAACAATGTGATACATCAATTGAGAGTTATACAATAGGTAAAACAGAATAAAAACCATTTAAACAGTTACAAGATCACCCAAAAGGCAATATAAAATGTGAACAACAAATCCAAACAGATCTAGCTCACTGTGGCGTTGCAGGCAAGCTACGGTGTAGGGAAGACAAGCAAAACAGTACCTTTAGAAATGCAGGGCATCAGCGGCCTCTTGCTGAGCTCTAAAGAGCTGGCGTCGGCAGGCATTGGTTCCGGAAGTCGGTGGGGGAGTCGTTGAGTCCTTGAAGTCACACACATTGCAGATCGAACTCCTCGCTGTTGAAGCCGGGATCGCTGATGGCGGCAAGCATCGGTGCTGCAGTGCGAAGTGCAGTGGTACAGCTTGCGGTGCCCTGAGGTCGCGGTGCAGGCAGCGGCTAGGTGATGGTCATGCTGCGGCATCAGTGACATTAGGGCTGCAGTGCGAACTGGTGCAGTGCTCGTTGCGTTGCTGGGAGGTCACAGTGCGAGCAGCGGTGTCGTCATTGCTGAAGCGATCTCATCGACTGATGAACCAGAGTTGATGGCGCCAGCATCAGTAGGCCAAGGCTGCAGTGCGTGATGAGGACAGTGTGTTGTGTAACTTTTATGGGGTGCCCTCAAACCACTGTGAAAGCAGCAGCATTGATGCCTGCATGGAGTGTCATTGTCAGGGATACCAGTGAGGTGGCATGAAGTGAGGTGGTGCCAAGTGCGATTCCGACAGGTCGTGGTGCAATCAGAAGCTCGGTGCCGGCATAGGTATCATCGTCGGTGAGACCAGGATTGCATTGCGAATTGCGGCGGTGCCCTTTGCAGTGCCTTCAGGACACGGAGTCACCAGCAGCATTATTGATGGCGTCAAGATGCTTTATCTTTTGTTGTAGCACAAACCACACAGTTCACAGTGCTGGTGGTGGATGAACGTGGACTCTTTACTGTTCCTGGGACTTCTTGAACAGAGGGCAAGCGCTAACTCAAGCCCTTGGAGAAACTCACAGAAAGAAGTTGCAGAAAGTTCAGTCCAGTCCTTTCACTGCCCAATACAGAAGCAGACACTGCAGGCCAACAGAGCAAAGCAGTGAGAAAAGTGCCTATTCCTCCTCACAGCTTTTCCAGCTCTACTTCTTGGAAGCCTTCTTCGTCCAAAAAAAGTTCTAAAGTTCTGGGGTTTGGGCCCCAATATTTATACTACGTTTCCCTGTGTTCTCTAAAGAAGAGAGGCTCTGTACTCAGTCCAAACTAGTTCTGTCCTCTCTGGCCCAGCGACCCAGCAGGAGGTGGAGACAGCATAGTGTAAGGCAGACCAGGCCCATTCAGCTGCAAGGGATTCTCCTCTAACTATTATAAACACAGCCCGGGTCTATTCAGCCCAGCCCTGACTCATCCAAACAAGGCAGGACAAACCTCAACCCCCCGTGGCTGTCTAGAGTGAATGCACATCCTCAGCCCCTGTCAGTCCAAAGCTAGACTGTCAATCCACAATCCAGCGGAGGCACACAGGATGGCTAAGAAAGAAAATACCTACTTTCTAAGAGTGATATTGATATTTTCCAACACAGAACATAAAAATCATCTTTACTAAAGAATGCATTGTTATATTCTGAGTCCAGGCACACTAAACTCAATGTTTCCCTCTCGTCTCAATGGGAAGTTATACTTGTAATATGTTACAAAGTGTCGCCTATTCTATCCTATGTGACAGATATCCTTTTAACAGTGAAACATGAAATACATTGGATTTCACATCAGGACATGTCACATACTCCAGTACATGTCCTAACTTTCACATACACTGCACCCTGCCCACAGGGGTACCTTGGGCCTACCTTAGGGGTGACTTACATGTAAGCAAAGAGAAGATTAGGGCCTGGCAAGTGGGTGTACTTGCTATACCTTCTCTTGATTATTGTGCACTCTGTGTTGCTCTTAATCTACATCAGTTTAGAACATGTGCATGCATCTACGGGTGTGTATGTTGTCTGTCCTACATAAACATAACTTTTCATTACTGCCAAAGACACTGATTCTTTGGACCCCGACAGCCCTGCAAAAGAGTTTATCACAAAAAATATTCAACCAAAATCATAACTTTCACTTAATTTGAACCTTTATCCTCTTTGGGTTATAAGCCATAAAACAAATAGTATGTTTCTCTCTAATACAAAGACCACTCCTGTAGTCTACAACATTCATGCTTGTGACAACATTATTTTTGGATCTATCTTATTACTCCTTACAATACATCATAAATTACTGAAATTACAATCATTTCAAAATAAAATTGCCCAATGCATTTCGGGGTGCACTTCCTTCTGCAGGGGCTGATGATTGTAACTGAAATAAAAACAACCATAAACAAGCATAAAACTGCAAGTAGGTCCAGTACCTACATAACAAACAGTTTTTAAGTGTTTTCTAGTATAATTCCATTAATATTATTCTTTATGACAAGAGTGAGTTGTTGTGTAGACAATAGAAATAGACATAACCATTCCGAAGAAGTGCAATTGATGAGTGAATATACATGCTGGAGATACGCCAAAACCAAAGGTGCTCATGCTCATCAACAAGAGAGCTTTCCAGAAAAACGAATCACCAACTTTACTTGACACTCGACATTCCTCTATGTATAAAGAAAACATAAATACCTGTATTCATGCCTCAATTGCACCCGGTGACTTGTGATTGCGTAATCTCACTTCGATGCAAAACGTAATGACTCCTTTGCATATACGTCAGTGCTGTCGGTAACTACATAATTGATGATAAAATCATGAATTAGAAATGAACATCATTCTATTTTATTACTGAGTCTGAAAAACAATCTATGAAACACAGTGAGCTACCCTTTTAAATGTAAGCCAACTGTAAATAGATTGGTAATGCCCACTCAATATGCAGCCCTCTCAACGCCCGCATAAATGATTTCCCTGCACCTACTTCTAAACACTGAAACCCATACATAGGACTACCAACCAACTTAGAAAATGAAACTATGAATTGTCTTTTAATCTCAAGGGAGCCGATTAAGTTCATACCTCTGCTCGCACGGTGTGCATCCTTAACCCCTTCGCTGCGGCAGCTATTCTGCCGCAGCGCTAAGGGGGTGGGGCATCCGCACGGCGGCTCCATACTAGTGACGGAACCGCTCCGTCACGGCTCGCAGGCGAGCTGTGCTTGTGATGGAACGGTTCCATCACGAACCCGCCCGCCCATCAAAGCGTCAGCGCAGGCGCGAAATCAGCGCCACGCAGGCGCGGCGAGCGGGTCGTGACGGAACCGTTCCGTCACAAGCACAGCTCACCAGTGGCTTGTGACGGAGCGGTTCCGTCACAAGCATGGGAGGGGTTAAACGAGAACACTTCCTGATTGTGAAATCTGACCACATTTTACCACATCGCTTATTTAGACAAATAAATAATCCCCATAGAAATGGGACTGAACTATACCCTCCAAGTCCGCCATCTTAAAACAAACAATTATAACATAGTTCACTTCATTTCACACTCAATCGTAACTAAACAAAATGAATCCAGTTCCTGTGTGCGAAGTACGTGAAAACCAATGTTCCTAATTATTATAACTGAAAAAACAATACTTTGAACCTCTGCCAGTTAAACTTTTTAACAAAAGCTTTCAAAATATTCGAGAATTGTCCTGACATTCTATGTGTAACCGTGTGCTCCTGGTGGATCCCCACATGGTACTATGCCTCATATCGATAAGCTAACTATTTTAAAACCTGCACTGATATTATTTAATCAGCGGAAAACAGCTAATGCATGCACTCGTAATCTTTAAGATCATAGTTGTGGGCCTACTATATGTCAACCCCTCAACCAATAATGATGATGACATAGGTAGAGAACGCTTCACTATGAATATTCTGTTAATAAAATGTTCCAGACTCATTTAATCAGAACCAAGTTAGTGAAAGAGTTAATATGATTTCGATTAGCCAAGGTGCAAAGATATGTATAAAAGTATTATGAATTGTGAAAATAAACGAGATTACCCGATCTGTGAAAGTGGGGAAAGTAAAAAAGACATGCAAAATATGAATGATTATCTCTGTTAACAACCCTGTCATTTTTCATTACAAAAAACAACTCATGTCAATCTTGTCATCAAGCACTTCATGCACCATTGTATAAAGATGATTTATCCAATAAATCTCTCTTTGAGGTTACAGCCTGTGTGTATATCAACGCCTTCTATGATTTGGAAATTTTAATTGTCAAATTGTGTGTTTAGAATCTATCCAACGTACCACTAAGTTAGAATTACAATTCTGGTTGCGTATCATGCTCTTATGTTCTGTCATGAGTATTTTCACTTTATGCTCTGTCTTTCCAATATACAACAACCCTCATGGACATTTTATACTATATATTACTTTATGCGTATGAGAGGTTGTAGTGTGTCGCAATTTTATAATTTCACCTTATCTAGGGTGTGTGATACTGTCCCCACTTATCAGGTTGTTGCACTGTACGCAATTGTGACATCATCGCATACCTTTTGTGTTTATTTTAAGTATTGTCTTGGAAAATTGTAATCTTTCTTTCAAATTCTTTGTTCTGGGATATGCAAAAATCGGTTTTCTTCGAAAAGTTTCTTGAAATCCAGTTTGTGTTTTATTATTTCCCATCATCGGTTGATGAATTTTTGATGATTTTGACTGTGTGGAATATTTAGAACCAAATATTAATCTCATCAATTCTTTTTTCGGTTGTTGCCTCAATAGTGATTGTCTATCTAATGCCATTACTTTCTGTTCCCTGTCATCCACTAGTTTAGATGGATACTTTCTTTGTAGACATTTATTTTTTTGTTCTCTGATAGTCTTTAACCCTGGAAGGAGTTTGCGTACTCGTGCTATGCAGAATTCAGCGAAGTCGCAAAAAAACTCTGCCACTCCACAAGCAGGCGAAGTTGCGCCCGTTCACGATGCGTTTTTCCTGTTCGGGAAAGCATACTGCATGTTCGGGGACGCTTCTTGCGTGCTCAGAGGGAAATATCACGCAAACTTCACAACGTGGTCGCCAATGGGCGCGGCCATCTTGTTTTTCACTTTTTGCTATAGTTCTGGGCCTGTTTTTCCATCTTCCCTATATCTTTTTAATCCTTTGGTTCTAAAAACTTTAAAAACAACATTTGTATATATTATATAACCCTCTCTATTGCTGATTGTATATTTTGTATGTTTTCCTAGCTGTTTTTGTGTTTTTAGTGCGTTTTCAATCTTTTTCTATTACTTGTTTCCTTTTCTTTTCTGCCCCCGCCTACCCAGAACCATGGCAAAGAGCAAAGGCAAGGGCAAGAGGAGGGCTCAGGGTGAGAGCCGCAAACTCCTTCCTTACAGAAGGGGCACCCACAAGGGGTGTAGCCACGGGACTTTATTCGCGGAGGCAGAGGTGGCCGAACTGTTTTTTTTAATCCAGCGCTACCCCCCCTTAACCCTGGCAGCAGGCGGCAGGCCTGGGTCTGGGTATGGGCTCCGGGAGTGTCACCGCTGGTGGGCAAGGGTGCGCGGGGCAGTGTTTCACTGCTCTGGGATCCAGCGCACCCATAACCAATTGACGCACCAGTGGTCTGATATCCTGGACCGGGAACAGGACCTGCTGGACCTGCTAGGTGTTGAGGTCCCGGGGCTTTGTGAGTAGCTATTTGCATCACTATTTTGTGTACTTCTGTTCTGTGTTATTGCGAATATTATTTTTTTCACAAATAGCTCACATGCT
This sequence comes from Lissotriton vulgaris, assembly GCF_964263255.1. Classification (NCBI taxonomy): domain Eukaryota; kingdom Metazoa; phylum Chordata; class Amphibia; order Caudata; family Salamandridae; genus Lissotriton; species Lissotriton vulgaris. The sequence continues at coordinate 898,745,013 of NC_141696.1, forward strand.
GCTGCTGCTTACATGCAGGTAACCTATGTTTAATAATCTTATATTATGTGATTAGTACTTCCAGACAGGTGCTCGGTGCTACTAACGAATCGTACTTGTTTGCAACTTTACCCTCACTTGGGCTGGTTATGTAAGAGAGGTTAGAGAATTTAAGTTAGGTAGGTAATCCTGATAGTAAAGACTCCAGTCATTTCCTTTGTGCTGTCAGGCTGTCCTGTCTCCTGTCATTAAGATAGTGGCAGTAGTTAGTTAGTTATTATTATTAGTTAGTTATTATTATTTGGTAATTTAGCGCCCTGCATGACGCGTCCTCTCACATGACTTCAGTCCTAAGCCTGGGCGTTAACATCTGATCCGCTTGCGGAGTTTGAGAATTTTGGCAACTTCGTGTTCCGCGTAGAATGCAGAGTTACTGAAAACTCCATGATCAGCATCTTAGTGTAGTTTTTCCCTTGTTAATGCTTTCAAAATGCATTTTAGCGTGCGCTAGCGACTTACCAGGATCCCTGCGTTTGCCAACGAGTTTTCCTATCTGTTCGTGTGTGCCACGAGATTTTGGTAGCCGCCTGCGCGATCCTTCGAGAGTGTGTGATCGCAAACACGTCGGGCCCGATTCACAGAATGAACTTACTACTTTTGGCATTCACAGAATGCACTTACTACTTTTGGTATTCACAGAATGAACTTACTCATTTCGGTATTCACAGAAATTAGGACTACTAACTTTAGGACTCCTAAATGCCTTCTGTGAATACCGAAAGTCTTAAAATTAGGATTTTTCTCAATTTAGTAGTAGTAAAGTTAGGACTACTAACTTTAGGACGCCTAAATGCCTTCTGTGAATACTGAAAGTCTTAAAATTAGGATTTTTCTCAATTTAGTGGTAGTAAAGTTAGGAGTCCTAACTTTACTACTACTAAATTGAGAAAAATCCCAAATTTAAGACTTTGGGTATTCACAGAAGGCATTTAGGCGTCCTAAAGTTAGGAGTCCTAACTTTACTACTACTAAATTGAGAAAAATCGTAATTTTAAGACTTTCGGTATTCACAGAAGGCATTTAGGAGTCCTAAAGTTAGTAGTCCTAACTTCTGTGAATACCGAAATGAGTAAGTTCATTCTGTGAATACCAAAAGTAGTAAGTGCATTCTTTGAATGCCAAAAGTAGTAAGTTCATTCTGTGAATCGGGCCCATCATTCGGACGCGCCATCGGTCATCCAGCGGAAGTTTAGTGATGCTCCCGATCTGAACATGCAAAATTTGCAATCTGGAGAAGAATATCTGTCGAGCAGCAGAAAACCTTCTCGAAAATGATGATTTGGATTAAAAAAAACTCCTCAGATTTACATTTGGCTGAACTTTTTTGTGCAAGGAGTCCTTTTTCTTTTTTTACTTTTTTTTTTAGAGGAAGGAAGTGCCCCAGAGTCTCCAACTTCCTGTTCCTGTCAAGCCGGCACCTCCCAGTGCTTTGTCCAATCATGTCATTTGTAAAACGCACTTCTCACCCGTGAGGGTCTCAAGGCGCTGGGGTGGGAAATGCTACTACTGCTCGAAAAACCAGGTCTTGAGGAGTTTTCTGAAGGTCAGCAGGTCTTGGATCTGCCGTAGGTGGATGGGGAGGGTGTTCCAGGTCTTGGCGGCGAGGTGGGAGAATGATCTGCCGCCGGAGGTCGCTCTTTGGAAGTGGGGGACTGTGGCAAGGGCGAGGTTGGCAGAGCGGAGCTGGCGGGTGGGGGTCTAGAAGTTGAGTAGTCTGTGGAGGTACATTGGTCCGGTGTTGTGGAGTGCCTTGTGTGCGTGGGTGAAGAGCTTGAAGGTTATCCTCTTGTTGACCGGGAGCCAGTGCAGGTCTCTTAGGTGGGGTGTGATGTGGCTGCGGCGAGGGTGGTCGAGGATCAGGCGTGCAGAGGCATTCTGGATGCATTGGAGCCGTCTCAGGAGTTTGGCCAAGGCTCCTGTGTAGAGGGCGTTTCCGTAGTCCAACCTGCTGCTAAGGAGGGCCTGGTGACCATTCTTCTGATTTCAGTAGGGATCCACTTGTAGATCCTGCGGAGCATGTGGAGGGTGTTGAAGCAGGAGGAGGAGATGTGTTGACTTGTTTAGTCATGGGGAAGGTGGAGTCGAGGATGACCCCTAGGTTGCGTGCGTGGTCGGTGGGTGTTGGAGCAGTTCCCAGTGCGATCGGCCACCAGGAGTCATCCCAGGCCAAAGGGGTGGATCCGAGGATAGGGACCTCTGTCTTGTCCAAGTTCAGCTTCAGTCGGCTGCTCCTCATCCAGTCAGTGACGACCTTCATTCCTTGGTGAAGGTTGGTTTTGGCGGTGTGGGGGTCCTTGGTGAGGGAGAGGATCAGCTGGGTGTCATCGGCATAGGAGATGATGTTGAGGTCGTGCCCACGGGCAGCGTGGGTGAGCGGTGCCATGTTAAACAGAGTTGAGCTGAGGGATGAGCCCTGGGGTACGCTGCAGTTTATCTTGGTGGCTTCGGAGCGGAAGGGGGGAAGGCAGACATTCTGTGTTCTGCCGGAGAGGAAGGCGGTGGTCCAGTCCAGGGCCTTCTCTTTGATCCGGGCATTGTGGCGGCATGTTCGTAGTGTGTATTGGCGGACCTGTCGAAGGCGGCTGACAGGTCCAGGAGGATGAGGGCTGACGTTTCTCTGTTGTCCAGCAGGGACTTGATGTCATCGGTGGCGGTGATGAGGGCAGTCTCTGTGCTGTGGTTGCTGCGGAACCCAGACTGGGAAGGGTCCAGGATGTTGTTCTCCTTGAGGTAGTGGGTTAGGTGATCATTGACGGTCTTCTTGATGACCTTTGCTGGGAACGGGAGCAGGGAGATGGGCCGGAAGTTCTTGAGGTCCTTGGGGTATACCTTGGGTTTCTTGAGACAGGCGTTGATCTCAGCGTACTTCTTGCTCTCCGGGAAGGTTGCTGTCTCGAAGGAGGTGTTGATTACTTTCCAGAGATGGGTGCGATAGATGTGCTGGCTTTGTTGAAGATGTGGTGTGGGCATGGGTCTGACGGAGATCCAGAGTGGATGGTGTTCATGATCTTGATGGTGTCCTCGTCGTTGATGTTGGTCCAGTAAAGTAGGTGGTTGGTGCGGATGGTGGTCGTGGGGGCAGAGGTCTCAGTGGTTGTCGGGGCAGTCATGGCATTGAAGCTGTCGTGGATGTCTTCGATCTTGTGGTGGAAGAAGGTGGCCAGCGAGTCCCACTGGTCTTGCGAGGGTGGGACGTCGTTGGTGTTAGAGTTGATGTTGGAGAGTTCCTTCACAATGTTGAAGAGCTCTTTGCTGTTGTGCGCGTTGTTGTCAGGCGGTGTTTGAAGGAGGCCCTTTTGGCAGATCGGATGAGGTGATGGTGTCTCCGGGTGGCGTTCTTGTGGGCTGCATGACGGTCCGGTGTTCGTTACGGAGCCAGATCTTCTCCAACTTTCGGCAGGTTTGCTTGGAGGCCCGGATGTCTTCAGTGAACCAGCTGGCTTTCTCGTTGGTGTGACGGTTGGAGAGTTTCTTGATCGGGGCGAGGTTGTTGGCACAGTCGTTGATCCAATGTCTGAGGTTGCGGGTGGCGGTTGCGGGGTCGGTGGGGTTGGCGGATGCGCTCTGGGCGAGGGTGGTGGTTAGCTGGTCTTTGGTGACTTTGATCCAGCAGCGCGAGGCATCTGTTGGGTGCAGTGGTGCGTGGAGGGTTTCTTGAAGGTGAAGTGGATGCAGCGATGGTCGGTCCTGTGGAGTTCGATGGTATGGTTGAAGGAGACGTGGGGGCTTGTGGAGAAGATGGGGTCAAGCGTGTGACCGGCGGAGTGGGTGGGTGTTGTGACGAGTTGTCTGAGTCCAAGGTTGGCTAGGTTGTTGGTCAGGGTGGTCCATGTCCTGTTCACTTTTCATTTGGTTTTGGAGCTGGAAGGATCACCCTGTGTGCCTGCGGCATCATATATAAATGGATTTGAGGACTTTTGGTATTGAGAACTTTGGGATTTTAGATTTTAAAAGTAAGTAGGTGTTGTTTATTTGATTGAGGCATTGCAGTTGCTACAACTACAATTTATGTCCTTTTCATCATCTAAATTATTTTTTATTGTGGGTAGCCAGTAGGCAGAGAGGTAGTCATGGGTGCATGAAACAACTGTTTATGTGGTGTCTGTTGAATTTAAACATAATTTAGGGCATGGATGGCATTGGATTGAATTGCAAAATGTGTATTTTTTGGGGTATTTCACTTTTTTGGTGTGTGTTAAATAAATGCCTTTGTTGTGTGTGTGGTGTGGTTGTTGTGTAATTTGCAAACCTTGTTTTTGCATTTTATTGCATTAAAGCTGTGTTGGTTAGCATGCCTTCTTTGCCTGGCCATTATAGGCCTGTTTCATCTCATTGTTTTCGAGGCCTCCTGCTTGTTGTGACAGTGAGTGACCATGTAGCTGGTGGTCATTTTGTAGTGCTAGTTTAGCAGTGTGCTGATTTTGCCATATAGGCCTGCATGTGTTTCCTATGTTCCTTTTGGCCTAGGCTTTTTGTTGTTGTGGGCCTGGCCATGTGGATGGTGCCATTTTTAAGCCAGGCAGTGTACTTTTGCCATAGGCCTGCATTGTCTGTCTTCCCTTTCTTGTTGTTGTGGACCTGGCCATGTACTTGACAGTAATTTTGAAGCCAGGCAGTGTGCTTTTGCCATAAGCCTGCATTGTCTGTCTTACCTTTCTCAAAGCTGTGGGTGGTCTGGACAAGTGACTGGTGGCCATTTTGAAGCCAGGCAGTGTGCTTTTGCCATAGGCCTGCATTGTCTGTCTTCCCTTTTTTGTTGCTGCTGTGGGTGGCCTGGCCATGGGGCTGGTGGCCATGTTGTGGTAGTAGTTTAGTAGTGTGCTGCGTTTGGCATATAGGCCTGCATGTCTTTCCCCTGTTCCTCTTGGCTTACTGCTTCCATCCCCTTTGCCAGCTGCAGCTCCCTGAATGTTGTGATGAGCAAGCTAATGCCAGATTCCAATTCCATTACATTTGTGTTTTTGTTTTTTTCTTCTTCTTTCCTATCCTTGTTGAGTGTACAGTATACCATGAAAGCCCTTGTTTTTAAAGTTTCGCAAATGGCTACACTGTTATGTTTTTTTATATAACTTAAAATGAGTTAATAACATTTAATATTATAACACTAACAAGTGTGACCACCACACACTAAGTTATATATTATATTTGTTTGTTTGTACTAGTAGTAATTGAACTATAACAACAAATGCAACATTTCACAGATGTTCTTCTCCTGGCTTCTTTGCTTTTTGGTGCACAAAAAGACAGAGGAGGAGGTATCATCATCACCGGATGTACTGCCAGACAGAAGTCCTGCTGCGCACCACGTCACATCCACGTGTGACCACAAACATCTCTGCAACTTGTGCACCTGCATCCTGCTGACATCGGAAGGAAGAAAATGGCCCCAAAATAAGATCCCAGGTCCTCCAGTACCAAGAAAGTTGCCAGTGAGATGAAGGAACGCCTGCATCAACGGTGTCAGGGGACCAAGCTGGGAGCAGCACCTCCGCATCAGTGGGCCCACCCCATCAACCTAGGCCCAAGCTCCTGAGTGTTGCAGAGGTAGCCAGTTTACTTGCACGAATGCCAACGAGCAGTGATGTTGAAATATCATTATCAAAAAGAAGTACCCAATCAACGCAGGTGGAAACTCAGTAGATAAGCGGGCAACAACAGCCGGAACAACAGCCAGAACAACAGCCGCAACAACAGCTGCAACAGTTCACAATAGTAGTTGGTCCTCCTGAAATAGGGGCAGTTCAGGAAATAAAGCTTCCTGCAGCTGAAGAAGACCAAGTCACTCTTTCAGAAGATCCATTGTCTTCCAGGTCCCCAGCAAGGAAAAGGAAGTTTAGTCCATCAACTTCTTCTTCAAGCCACCCTTCTGATGAGCTAGATGCCACTTGGAAGCCACCAGCTCAGTCTGAGAGTGAGGCATGCCACAAGACAAGGCTAGGGAAAAGGAAGGTTCCAGAAAGCCTTAGAGTTATGGAGGTAGATGTACAGAAGGCGGATGATGATTACGAGCCAGTCATCGTGAACATCACTCCAGGCCCAGTGGAGATGGAGACTGACATTATTACCATATCCCAAATTGCTGTGAGGGATGTGGCACAGATACCTCCAAGACAGGTAACACCAATGCTACCTCCTGCTTCCACATTTACATTTGCAAAGGCCCGGTAGGGGCCTACATCCAGGACAACCGCCACCTCAGTAGGTAGTAATGGTACTGCACAGAGTCAAATTCCAGGCACACCCTCCAGTTCATATGGCATTGCAAGTGGAACCTCCAGCAGCGCAAGAAAGTACAACTGCCCAGTTTGGAATTTCTTTTCGGTTAGCAGTAAGGAGAAGAAAATTGCTATATGCTCAATTTGTTAACATAGTGTTAGTGGGGGTAAGATTGGCATAAACTATGGTACCGGAGGATAAACAAGCTATCTGAAAAAACACTACTTGATCCAGTGGGAGGAACACCTTAAAGGCCTAAAAAGTAAAACTGCACCCATTGCTGTTGGTGTCGATGAAGAAGTAGAAGAAGATATGATTGCGGTGGAAGGTGAACACAAGTGAGACATTTTCTCTGGCACACAAAGTAGACCTGGCCCTCGCAGTGTAGTGGTACCACCCACATCTTCAGCAACATCTCAGTGGCACCGTAGTAAGCATCAGGCTGAGACTCCAAGCTAACAGAGTACTGTAATGAAAAAAAGTGCATCGCTGAGCCTAACGTGGTTCAAGAAGTCACCTGCATCAGCTGCACAACAAAGGAAAATAATCCAGCCTACCATAGTCAGCATGCTTAGGTTGAAGGGGCAGTATGAACGCAACCACCCAGCGGCACGTTTGTACCATGCGAAGCTGGCTAAAATGTTAGCGCTGGACCTTCTCTCTTTTTCTTTTGTGGAAGTGGTGGGTTTCCTTGAATTTGGGACAGCCATCTGCCCAAAATGGAAGGTTCCCAGCCGGCCATATTTTCCCAGAGTTGCTGTTCCAGCACTACATCACAATGTGTTGTAATTGCTTGGACAAGCTTTGCAGCAGAGTGCTGTTCACAATATCCACCTGTCAACAGATATGTGGACCAGTTGCCAAGCCACTGATTACATGTGCATCACTGCACACAGGATCTCTTTTGTGAGGGTTAGAGAAAAGATATCTGCAGCAGGTGCTGTTGACACTGCTAAGATTTCTAATGCTACTCGGAAACATGCAACTGTAGCCATATTCGCCATGGAGAAATCTCATACTGCTGCAAACATTTTGGAATAATTTAACAGCATGGTCTATAAACAGCTGCGCCCAAGAGGGCTTAACATTGGTTTTGTTGTCACAGATAATGGCAGTAATATAGTTAAGGCCAAGGATGGTGCCTATTTCAGGGTCCTCTGTTTGGTGCACTGCAATAACATCATTGTTCAAGACATTCTGAAGAAAGAATCACCTGCAGAAGTATATGCACACATTTCAGCCATTCTTTTAAAGCCCGGAAGCAGCTGAGGATCATTCAACATGAGCATAGAATGACAGTCAAAGCACTCCTCCAGGAGGTGACAACACGTTGGAACTCAATTTATTACATGCTTGATCGTCTGTTTCATCAGTACAGACCAATTAATGAGTATGTCATGCAAAGAATAAGGGATCGGACAGTGAAAGGTATGACCCTACAGATGGACCAATGGGGTCTAGTTAAATGTCTGAGAGAGATGCTTCTTCCTTTCGAGCTCTTCACACGTTAAGTCAGCAAGGAGGACTGTACTATGGGCCAAGCTATCCCGTTGTTGAACATGCTAGATTGACAGCTGAAGGAGGTGTCTCAAGCGTACACAGCTGTGGAAGAAAAAAATGTAGCATATGAGTTAGTGGAGAGTTTATCCCGTCGATAAGCTGGAAATACAAGGGTACAAACTTGCATCGTTTCAGAAAAGCATTACATTTGTGCCACAATTCTGGATCCACAGTACAAACCGGCACTGAACAGTAATGCATTCATTCCTTTTTCAGAAGTACAAAACTTGGATAGCTGAGGCAGCCAGTGACTTGGAAAATGAACAGCAGTTGATTAAAGGCCAGCTCTCAAACCCACAACAAGTACTACAGCAGGGTATCCAGCGTCAAGTTCAACTTCAGAGCCTGAGGGCAATGTGTTTGGCTCAGAGCGGTCACCAACACTATCGACAACAGCACTGGATCATCAGCCCCTGTAAAATCGGCACAGGATTGGTATTTACAGCAAAGGATTGCTAGGTCCAGTGCTGATGCAAAGACAAAAGTGGCCAAGCAAAGTGGAGCACCCCTGACCATTGAGCGGCTGGTCCAAGCCTCTCTGGATGACCCAACAGAGGTCTTCATTGATCAAAATCCATTGCACTATTGGTATGGGAAAAGGGGCCAATGGCCAGTGCTCAGCAGGCTGGCGAAAAACTATCTGGCCTGCCCTGTCGCAAGTGTCTCTTCTGAACGTGTTTTCAGTGCTGCTGGTGCTATTGTAACAGTAAAAAGGAACAGTCTCTTCCCCAAAAATGTGGAGAGGTTAATCATGATCCAAACGAATCAGCACTTTATGCCACTGAATTAAACAATATAGGAATTAACATACATAACATAGGAAGATGAGGACAGCGACTTAGCTGAAGGAAGTATCGTGTTAGATGATTACCTGCTTCTGGTTGAACCCCTAGAGTTTGATGACGAGATATACTTCCCTGACAACTAGGCTTGAACTTCTTACTTTCTTCCTTCTTATTAACTTTTATTTGTCTGTGTTTGTCTTTCTAGTTTGAAATTTCGAATCACAACAAACCCATACCCACCGTCTTCCAGTCTTTTTATTGCCATATTGGAGTTGCAGCTGTCTGCAATTATCTGAAGTCCACTACTCCGAGTCCTGCTCCACCCTCCTCCTGACTCACCCTAAATCCATTTTCCTCAAGCCAGATGATGATTGGATGGAGAATAATAGTACAAGAAAATGTTGCATCGTAGAGTCTCTCCAAAAGAAGTGGAACATGATGACTAATATAGCTATCCTCCTTTCCGACCTGAGAGACTGCCTCTTAACTTAAGATGAGAAGGAACAGGTAATGAATGATGGCATACATTGGACGCTGACTGAGTGATTAGTGTTTGTGTTGTTTTTTGGTGTGCATGAAGAGAATTCATTGTGTACTAATATTTAATCTACATACTAAAAGTAAATCAAGTCAATGTTTCCCTTCTTGTTGTTTACTAACAAAATTGTACTTCTACTGCAGGCCGATCCAGTGCATTTTGAATATGGAATGTGGACTCACACTGTACACTGCACACTGAGTTGGACAACACCATGATGATCACCACAGTGACATAATATCTTCGCAGTCACTCAGTAGGATTGGAGATGATTGATGGAATAACTCAGGGCATTTCATGAGTGGCATAAAATGTAAACAAGCGTCACGAGTGTAGTAGTGGTGGTATGACTGACAGCAGTGCATGCCATTGATTTAGTTACCTACTTTGGAAAATGCTATGTTGCTATATATATGTGACATGTGTGCTCTCTCTGGCTCAGTCAAAATCTAAGCTAAGTTGAGGACGGGTGGGCACAGTGGGCCTGTTCTGTCCTGTTGCTGTTGTAGGTTAATGCTGAAAACAGACAACAGAGTAGACATGATTTAGCCATGTCGCTCTCAAAGTGTTTGCACTCTTCTCTAATTTATGTTTTTTTTCTACTTGATTTTTAAATATCCTTTTTGTTTTTCCATCTACAATTACAGACCAGCCTTTACCATGTGCTATACTGGAAAAACAACTCACACTCAAATACAAATCCACATCCGCCAGGCAGGTAGGGGCACCCAAGATTGACAGACGCAGCATGTACAGGAGGATCAAGAGGAATGCCGAAATGCAACTCCCCAATTTGACCAGGATAACATACAGTAACACTTTAGGGGTCCATTAGGATGATGGGCGGACTTTGCCCGCCCGTCATCCCATCGTAAATCTTGACCGCCCGCCATAAGGGTGGGGGTCCCGGGGGTGCCATTAGGATGTGCCCGCCACAGTGGCGGGCACATCCTGTATTTTCAGCATTGTGGTGGGCGGTGCTCTCTGCACCATCCGCCACAATGCTGAAAATGCACTTTAACATTGTCATTTGCAAAGAGGCAGGCATCGCGCGGTGCCTGCCGCTTTGCAAATGACAATGAAAGGGGGTACCACAGGTACCCCCCATGTGCACCCCCCACCTGTACTTCACTCTGGGGGCCCGCAGGGGGCCCCCAGAGGGAAGACCGCATGCCTTTCCGTGGCGGCATCGCCGCCGTGGAAAGGCACTGCACACCACACATCATAATTTGTCTGGCGGTGTCTATAAGACACAGCCACCATATTATTCCTTTTCCGCCCCAGCCGCAAGGCGACCGGGCGGAAAAGTGGCAGGCGGTGTTTCCCTCCGTTGCGGTCCCCCCGCCATTGTAATGTGGCGGGGGGAAAAGGGTGGCGGGCAGCCATTTCTGTCGGGCGGATTGCCACTGCCACCATGGCGGTGGCGATCCGCCCGACATCGTAATGGGGCCCTTAGTATCAACATTCATCATCTTTTAAATAATTTTATTAATTTTTTCTCTTCAATCATTAATATTGTGTATTGTTGCTGTTTGCTCTCTGCTTATAATTGATCCCTACAGCTATTATTTAATTTTCTTTGCTAGCTTTAAAAAGTAACCCCGGTACAACAGAAGTAAAAATGCATTTAATTTGGGTCTCTCTGAGGGCAGACAAGCAAGGCAAATTGCATAATAATTAATAATATACTGCTGCCCTGTACTGTCTACTAGTCTAGTTAGTAAGTACTACTTATCATTAACCATCAAGTCATCATGCATGCATTTCCTTTTTCTCACTTAACAGATTTATGGATATGATGGTCGTCTGCCAAGATTGTGTTTTGTTGTTTTTCCATGCGTAGTGTTTTTCTTTGTCAAACCTTTCCCCAAACCCCCTTTCCCAAACATTCATCAAACCCTAACCCTCTTACCCTGGGCTGTGTGATTTATATTGAGGTGTGACTAAATTAAATGTACAGCAATAATTGATCACACGCTTGCTGGGACGGATGTGGTGAAAGCAACACTAATTCAATTTCAAGGCAGGGAGAGTATCTTCTTCTGCTTGCCCACCTATGCTCAGTATATTTGCAAGTCAATTTTTTTTCCAAAGGAACCTAATCCATCATCCTTAAATGCAGGAATCGATTGAATTCGTCATCCTTCTACACAGCTCCAAATGTTACGCTTGTGTTGAGTGAATCCACACAACTACAGTTTGTAACTTGTTGTACTAGGCTATCCCCATCACCATTATGTTTTATTTTATTTAGCATTGATAATCAGCATGATTAATATTGTTTGGCAGTCTTCTTGTGTACTGTACTGTACTTCGTTCTACTCCTCCTCCCAGAGTCTCTCTTAGGCGACTGACTGTCTCATTTTCTTTTTTTGCAAATGCTACTGCCACTGTCTACTAGTACTACCACCACAACCATGGCATGTTGGGAACCCGTACCATCAACACCATGCAGACATCGCTGTGCCTAAGTTAAACATCAATCACACGTAAGAGAAGAAGTTTGGGGGAGGCATAATTAATAATGGAAATTAATTCATTAATTCGTACACCCCTTGAGTCAAGTTGCAGAATGTGTAGACTAGGAGGAGTAACTGACAGTACTAGTAGGACAAGTCATTCAGTGAGGGGTACTGCATCTATCTGTTTGTGTCTTATAAAATCTGAAGATCATTTAAATCAAACACTGGCTGTGTCCCTGCAGCAGCAAGTAAACAATGTGACTTCCCACAAAACATTAACATTGTATGTAAAGTATAAATATAATTTTATCCCCTAACAAAAATAAACTATGTAAAACATCCCACAACAGCACGTGACTCACCCCTCTCCCTAACCCCAACTAAAGTCCAATTGTCCATAAACCCCAATGCCCAATTCCCACCCACCAAAAAAAGGAATAAAAAAGGGGCAATCCAACATGGTCTCTATCGGTGGGCTCGTCACTTTTCCAGGACCTTTATCTGCTCCTCTAGGTGAGTATTTTGGAGGAGCATGCAGCCCTGGAATTTCCTGCAGTTGCATCGACGGGGGGGGGCAGCAGTGCTGGATGAATTGCAGTGATGGGCCACAGCCAGGACGTGGTGCCGTATCACTCATGGGCCAGGGGGGGCCTGGCTAGGATCTGGGGCATTGCTGCTGCTGCCTCCTCCTCCGCCAGAACCACCAGCCACTGACACTCTTTTTGAATGGCCTCAAGCTTCTGGCGCCGGGCTATGGCTGCCAACTCCTTCCTGTCCGGTTTGGATTTGGGTTGGGAAGGAGTAGCTATATCACTGAGAAAAAAGTGTATTATAACAAACTAACCCTATACTCTTAGCAAAATAGTAAGGCAAATAATTTGACGCAGAGTAGCACAGTAGCACGAGCAAGCACAATACAAAACATATGTGGTATGTATCTATACTGTTATAGACAAATGGGGCCAGTCCTATGCGAATTACCTAAAAAGTGCTCAGAAGTGTTATGTGTATGTGAGTGTGGACATCTCACAAAAAGTGTAGGACTGGCCTCACACACCACCTGGTGTCATGCTTCATCATTGGCCAGTCCTAGCCCTCTAAAAACTTGGTTTGATTGAGGGAGGGCATACACCTGATGACAGGGATGTACTTCTAATTAAGTGGGGGCCCAAAGTGAGTGAGTGAAATTAAAAGCCATTACAGTTACCTAATTTAATTTTTTATGAAAATAGGTGGCTGTATGGTGTATAAAAACAAGTGAATGGTGAATTGGGGAAAGTTATTAAGTTATTAACCCCTAGCCGTGTAGAATTGGGTCGACATGTTTCTGCCTAGTGTCCACAGTGGTACATGGCATTCATCAGGACCTAGATAATATAATATATGAAGGGCTCCACTCTTATTAACACTGTGGTTAGAAAAAAACCTACAGTGGGGTGACCTTTGTCACACTCTGCTGTCTAGGGGTCTTTAGTACCCCACAGTCTTTAACCTATGTGCCTCATTTGTAGGGGGAGTAAAGGAAAGCCCCTGTAGTCAAACCTTTGTCAAGGTGCGCTCTCCGTGGCACCACCTAGATGTACTCTGCTCTCCTTCCCACTGGTATCTATCCTCCCACTTCCTCGGCCTCTTACATTTATGGGAGTTTCAGGCATTATACTAGGACTATGGACTCAAGTACACAGTACACCAGTCTTCTTCTTCTCTCTTGTTAAGCGTAATTACATAAACTTGTTGTAGCCGGCCTGCCAGCTCAGTCACCTTGTGTCCAAGATAAACATACTTGTGACGCAGACTCACATTGGTTTTATTTACTACTGTCTGCAGGTGGGGAAGCTGACTACACAATCATTGTATTTTTCTATTACGGGTGGCACTGGCCATACTCTGTTACATGATCATCAAGGACGCCTGCTCAATTTCCCTTTCACCCTGGCCTGACTACTACAAAGAGGCAGATGATATCTGATCCAAATGATCATTGCTTATATATGCGATGACATGAGGTACTTTGTTTTGATTGATTGTGTAACCTTGCAGCCGTTCACAAGGCCACCCATGGTAAGCTGACACAGTCATGAATAAATTAACATAGGTAGGGAGTGGGCCTCGGAGTCAGAGGGAGGCACTTGATAAAAACATACATACACAATATTTACGCTGTACTTGCAAACTACTGTGAGTCAAGGGTATATTAGGAAAATACAACTTATATTCTCTTGGGTTTGCTACTCTGGTGCGGTTTCTTTTACATTCTCGTCAAAGTAAGACTCTTCATCCAGTCACAGTCTTCACCTATGCTATCTATGATGAATATCATTCAGGCATCCATCCATTCAAAGTAAACATGTCTATCATTCTTCTTAATCTCTCAACAAACCTTAGTTTGTTTCACTAACAACAAACATTTATTCTTTTTTTATTTAAATCACCACCCATGCATCCTTCCTTCCATGCTTGCCTTGGCTTTGAGTTTGACCCATGAAACACCTGGGAGGATTCTTGCTATCTACCCTTACAATTTCACCCAACTAGGCAGGCATCTTTTCTTTCACCTTCCATCCATCCTTCAACTACCCATGCATCTGATTCCTATTAGCCACCTATGCATGCATCCCGCATATCCTTCTCTGCCAGTCATAAATATGGAATCTCGCCTGTGCTTCCTCCTTCTACCATTCTTTCTCTTTTTGTTCAACCCCTCCATCAATGTCATCTGATCTGACTCTTAGTCTTGCCAATAAAACTTTCACAGCTGAATTGAAGTAAGATAGAAGAGGCCATTAGTTACTCAACTCCTGCCGCTAATGCTATTGCTAATGCTAAGTAAAGGTAGTATTCTTCAACCGTTGTTCACAACAACTTAGTCTCTCTCAACAGTACAGTGTCTTGCAGCGAATGTAATGTCAATAAGTAAGGAATATAACTTTCCACCACCTGCCACTGCTGCTGGCTCACCCCCTGCAGTTGCTGCATCTCCTGCGTCCTCCATGCAGGCTGCGCCTGCGTCGCCTTTGACGCTGGCTCCGGCACTGGTGGTCGGTGCGCCTAGAAAAAACATTGCACATTTTTTTAGATGCCATATACACCTCCCCCTATTTTATTCTTTTTCACTAGCAAGATTGAAAAAGAAAGTTAATACATACATACACAACATACATTACTAGTACAATTCAGGTACTAGAGTAGAGTAGGCTAGTAGTAGTATGCCCTATCCTATCAAAAATAGTAAGATATATGGTTGGGCATTTTGTTGGTGGGAATTTTCGAAAAGCCTCTCTAAGAAGAGTAGAAGAGGCCAACCCAAAGGACTGGAGTGGCTAGAGCTATTGGTAAATCTGAGTTATAATAAAACCTTTTAAATACAGAGTGGCCAACTGGGCAAGGTTCGCTACAGACAGACTGATAGTAGTAGTACAGAGAGTCATAGCACAGGCAATTAGAGGCAGGGATAACAAGAATTTAAAAACAGATAGTCTAGATCGACAAAGAATTGGTAAAAATTGCATTTGGAAACTTAAACAATAGTTCTGAAAAAATAAGGTGCAGTAAAAGTTAGGGAAATATAAATATTAATATTAACAACAGGAAGACTTACTGGGGCCAGCAGCAGAGCCCTCATTAGAGGAGCGGTCCTGGCCCTGTCCCTGGTGTTCTCCAGCTGCTCCTGCAGACTCTGACTCCCTCTTCTTGCCCCTGGATGCTGATCATGAAAGATATAAGAAAGAAAGAGACAACCATTGATGATTGGTGTGAACCAAATAACGGTCAAAAAAACATTTATGTAAACAACAATTGCAATATAATTGACCCTTTACAAATCTGGTCGACTAGTAGTATCGGGGGATTCGCGTATCGTCTAATTAATATTTATCAAAAGTAATCCAGTGTTCCATTCTGATTCCAGAATACTAACTAAGTCTAAGTACCACCTGACCTAGCCCACCTATTCCACACGGGCCAATTGTTCACTAAGTCTGCATTGCCATTTATTTTAATCCTCGAAAATGCATAGATAGAGGACACATGCATACATTTGTGCATACATCAAATTGTTGGTTGGTTACTGCTAATGTTCTGCTAGAGCAAAGTCTATTCCCACTCACTATACAAACTACAAAAGGTTCTATTAAGAACTGGGGTAAGCAGCACTCAGCAGCACGTGACGTAACAGAGGATGCATAATGCAGACCGCAAAAAAATTACCAACTCATACTAATAAGTAACTAAACCTATCAATCCACCACTATCTCTTAGTGACAGGAAGACAAAGGAAGGACTAGAGTCCCTCTAGCATTACCTAACTTACATAATCAAGCTAAGCGAGAGCAAAGTTGCAAACAAGTAAGATTAGTAGCACTGAGCACCTCTGGCACAACAATCACAGAATATTTTTTAACGTAATTGACCTGCAATGTAAGCAGCAGCATTCTTGCTATTTGGAAAAAATTATATTCTCAATATATAACAGAGAGCAGAAGAACACTTAGGGGCTGATTCCGATCTGGGTCAGAAATCTCTCTGCCCGAACCGGATCTGCAGTGTTTTCGAACGGAGATGGACTCCTGCAGTCTGACCGAGCGGGTACGATGCGGCCACATGCTGCTGGACTCGGTTCGGTCAGACTCCCATAGAAGTCAGAGGGAGCTGGTCGTACGACGCATAGATGGGCTCCCATTGACTGAATGGGTATATCTCGCACAAGGGCACCCCCTACAGCGGGTATGCGTTGGTGCCATCCACACCGTACATGCCTGTGTTGTGGAGACCGTTGGGTCTCCCCATGTATCCGAGTCGTAAGGCGGTGGGTGACGGGGGGTCTGACGCGGACCCCCAAAGGCAGCTTCCAGGACATTTTGTGATCCGGCTGTCCAACGCGTGCATCGTCCTGGCTCGGTCGGAATTCACCTTCATTGAACTGCACGGTTTGTTGACAGACTAGGTGTATGGAGCGGTTCGGACCTGTAAACGTTTCAGTTGGCAAATTTGCGTTTCTCGCATCGTACTTGCTCACTGGTATAGCTGTACGAGTCGGGCGGAGAACACGCGTACGGTTCGTAATTTTTACGGACGTATCGCATTCGGGGACCTTCCGAGAAAGATCTGAATCGGCCCCAAAGTAGTAATATTAAATAGGGATCACTGACATAATATAGAATGACAAAATATAGACTTACCAAAATATAGTCACCAAAATATAGAATGCCAAAATATCGAATTCCTATCTACAAACAGGTAAGTACAAAAATATCGAATCCAAAATATAGTCTGTAAAAAATATAGTCAGTCAAAATATCGATTTTTTTTAAATGTCTTAAAAGTAATTTAAAATTAATGAAATAATAAATATAATTAACTAAAACATACTTAAAAATACTCAAATAACCTTAAAATTAAGATATAATTAATTTAAGTTATTAGTACAAAATGTACAATATTTTACCGTAGGATAGCAGGAGGGTAACATTTAATATTACCACTCCAGTGAGTGCAACAGTTGGGAAAGCGTTGGATAGCATAGGGGTAAAAAATACTATTCCCACTCCAGTGAGTGCAACAGTAGGGAAAGCGTTGGATAGCGTAGGGGTAAAAAATACTATTCCCACTCCAGAGAGTGCAACAGTAGGGAAAGCGTTGGATAGCGTAAGGGTAAAAATTACTATTCCCACTCCAGAGAGTGCAACAGTAGGGAAAGCATTGGATAGCGGGAGGGTAAAAAATACTATTCCCACTCCAGTGAGTGCAACAGTAGGGAAAGCGTTGGATAGCGTAGGGGTAAAAAATACTATTCCCACTCCAGAAAGTGCAACAGTAGGGAATGCGTTGGATAGCGTAGGGGTAAAAATAAATATTCCCACTCCAGAGAGTGCAACAGTAGGGAAAGCGTTGGATAGCGTAGGGATAAAAAATACTATTCCCACTCCAGTGAGTGCAACTGTAGGGAATGCGTTGGATAGCGTAGGGGTAAAAATGAATATTCCCACTCCAGAGAGTGCAACAGTAGGGAAAGCGTTGGATAGCATAAGGGTAAAAATTACTATTCCCACTCCAGAGAGTGCAACAGTAGGGAAAGCGTTGGATAGCGGGAGGGTAAAAATTACTATTCCAACTCCAGAGCGTGCAACAGTAGGGAAAGTGTTGGATAGCGTAGGGGTAAAAATTGCTATTCCCACTCCAGAGAGTGCAACAGTAGGGAAAGCGTTGGATATTCAAAGGGTAAAAATTACGATTTCCACTCCAGAGAGTACAACAGTAGGGAAAGCATTGGATAGCGTAGGGGTAAAAATTACTATTCCCACTCCAGAGAGTGCAACAGTAGGGAAAGCGTTGGATAGCGTAGCGGTAAAAAATACTATTTCCACTCCAGAGAGTGCAACAGTAGGGAAAGCGTTGGATAGCGGGAGTGTGAAAATTACTATTCCCACTCCAGATAGTGCAACAGTAGGGAAAGCTTTGGATAGCGTAGGGGTAAAAATTACTATTCCCACTCCAGAGAGTGCAACAGTAGGGAAAGTGTTGGATAGCGTAGGGGTAAAAAATACTATTCCCACTCCAGAGAGTGCAACAGTAGGGAAAGCGTTGGATAGCGGGAGGGTGAAAATTACTATTCCCACTCCAGTGAGTTTAACAGTAGGGAAAGTAATGATTTAATATATTATTTAAAATAAATTAAATATCAATCCCAATGAAACATTAATTGAAATTAATAACCAATTTAATACTATGTAATAATTAATTAGAAATACAACTACATATTAGTTATTAAAAATTAATAACCTATTCATAATTATTTAACAACAAATTAATTTTCAATAACACAAACTAATTAATAGTACAAATTAATACCAATTAAAAATTAACAGTAAATTAATTATCAATACACAAAAAGTATTTTTAACATGTAATTAATTACAATTACATTACTTCCCACCCTATTCCCCTGTAAAACCACATCCCACAACAGAAAATACATTAATACAATTATCATAATTATCAAATATTTAATTAATACAAAATAATTACCAATTAATAAAAATGAATTGCCAATTAATAGAAATAATTACCAATTAAAAATTAATTAACAATAAATTTAAAATCAATACCAATGAATGAAAAAAAGTATTTACTTAATTACAATTAAATTACTTCCCACCCTATTCCCCTATAAACCCACAACCCGCTACAGAAAATAAATTTAGAAAATTAACATAATTAACAATTATTCAATTAATACAAATTAATTGGCAATTAATAAAAGTTAATTACCAATTAAAAAATAACAATAAATTCAAAATGAATACCAATAAATAAATAAAAATATTTAATTATTACAATTAAATTACTTCCCACCCTATTCCCCAATAAAACCACAACCCGCTACAGAACTAAAAAGCAAAATTTAATTAAAAATTAATAATAATTGCTAAGAATTAATATTTAATTTAATATAATTAAATTACTTCCCACCCTATTCCCCTATAAACCCACAACTCGCTACAGAATTAAATCACGCAAAAATTAAAAACCTTAAAAATTATTACTTAAAATACATTAAACATACATTACAAAAATTAATATACACTTTTCACATATATACTAACATACAAAACACTTTTAAAAAAGTGATATTATTAAAAAATCTTTTTTATTATTATTTAATGCCTATATTGTATACTTCGATATTTTGACTTCTATATTTTGAAAATCGATATTACTTACCTTAAATTCGATATTTTTAACCACTATATTGTGTCCATTCGATATTTTGTCCATTCTATATTTTTACTTCGATATTATGTCCATTCTATATTTTGGAATCAATATTATGACTGTTTACCATTAAATAGCTACTCACCAAGCCCTGGGACCTGAACCCCTTGCAGGTCCAGCAGGTCCTGCTGCCGGTCCAGGATATCGGTGTGTAAGCTGGTTAGGGGTACGCCAGACCAAAGAGCAGCAAAATACTGCCCGGTGCACCCTTCCCCACCACTGGCGACGCTCCTGGAGCCCGGACAGAGGCCTGTCACCTGCTGCCAGGGTAATGGGGAGGTGGCGCTGCACAAAAAAAACAGTGTAGCCACCTCTGCCTCACCAAATAATTCCCGTGCCTGTACCCTGTGGCTCTGGCTGCGGCTATGAGCCTTGCCCTTGCCCTTTGCCTTTGTCATGGTTCTGTACTCGGGGGGGCGTAAAAGAAAAGGTAGGAATTAAAAAAGTAAGTAAAAGAAATGAAAAAGCAAGTAATAGAAAAAGAGTGAAAAAGTAGCTTAAAGCAAACAAAAAATAGAATAAAACTCAAAATATAGAATCAGGAAAATAGAAAGATAGGTAATAAATAAAAAAGATCAAAAAAAGTTTACAGAAACAAAGGATTGAAAAGATTGAGGGAGGATGGAAAAACACCCCTAGAACCATTGCAAAAAAGTAAAAAACAAGATGGCTGCGCCCATTAGGACCACATGGGCAAGTTCACGAGATATTTCCCCCCGAGCAAGCAACCAGCGTCCCAAACACTCAATATGCATTCCCAAACAGGAAAAGTGCATTGCGAATGGGCGGAACAAGTAACTCCGCATGCTCAAGGAATCCGCGTAGCTCATGGAGGTTTTTTACTCTTTCGCGGAAGTCCACTTAGCGCAACTACGTGAACCACGTCCAGTAATATACAGTCCTAGCAGAACCTTTTGTAGTTCTTATAGTGACTGAATATTGCAACCAACCAATTTGGTATATGCAATATGCCTGCGTCCAGGTGTCTATGAATCAAGAAGAATAAATGCAGATCTCGTAATTGGCCCATCAAAGGGGGTTGTTGGAGTTGAGACTGAGAGAGCATGGAAATGAGATTGGAACTTAGAACAGCAAATATTATTTTTTTTTGCAATTCATTGAAAAGTCTTGAATAGGCGGGCTAGGTATGTTTAGGATAAAGGAATCAGAATTAAACTGTGAAATAATATTGATCGGATGGTACTCGACTGCGATACTTACTAGTCGACTTTTACTAGTCGTATAAGTCAATCTGATTGATTTAGGATAGGTCAATGTTATTGCAATTGCCGTTTCCTGACTAAAAATATTTTTAGAGCAATTATATATATTTATTTAACACAAACCATTTTTTGTCTCATTACATGATCAGCATCCAGGGGCAATAAGAAGACTGAGGCAGCTGGCAATGCAGCAGTGCGGGTGCCGGAGGGGCCTCCCAGGAGCAGCAGGAAGCGGCCTCTGGCGGAGATGGCTCTGTTGCTGGCCCCAGTAAGTCCTCCTGGTATTCTTATATATTACTATTTGTCTAACTTTTGCGTCTCTATTATTTCCATTTTCTAATTTTAATTCTTCCAAAATCCTCTTCAATCAATCTGTTTCTAAATTCTTGTTTTTGGTCCATTACCTATTACCAAGTACTAGTACTACTACTAACCTTGTTTCTTGTAGTGTCTTTTTTTTACATCAAATCAAACTGCATCTGACTAACCTCTGCTGACTCTGTATTAGTCTGTCTGTAGCTTGCATTCCTCTGGGTGTCACTCCGCTTTAATGTGGATTGCCTAGTAGTGGTACTGTAAAACTCAGAGACCCATTGGTCCTAGGCTACTACTAGTACTAGTACTAGTAAGGACTCCTTACTACTACTAGCAGCACTAATGTGCTGTGCAGATTGCATGCCCAAGTTTGGTATTATCTGCTGGTTTGTGAATTGTAAGATGAGAAGGCTTTAGTTTCTTTTAATGTCTCAATCAGTAATGGTGGTCACTCATGTTGGACAGGACACCCCAAAGTGGTGTATTTTACTTTTTCTAATCCAGGCCTAGTACTTTGTTGAGTAGCAGCAATTGAATGGTGAACACTGAACAACTGTTACCGTGCACCATGTCTGGAAGGAAGTACTAGAAGTAGGAGGATGGCACCATTACTTTCCAACTAAGAGAGACCTAATGTCCACCCAGTTGGCCACCCTTTCTTCTTTTAAAAAAATGAGATGCACCAATAGCTCTAGTTACTGAGTCCAGTCCTTTGGGTTTTTCAAGAATTGCCACCAACAAAATGCCCTAACGGATATTATTTATTTCTTTTTGATAGGACATACTGTCTATTGTACTCTAGCATCCGAATCGTAGATAGTGATGTGTGTGGTGTATATGTATTATTAATTATGTATTTTCAATATTGCTAATGAAAAAAAGAATAGGGGAGGCATATATGGCATCTAAAAAAAGTTAGAATTTATTTTTTGTAGGCATATAGATCATCAGTGCTGTGGCCAGCGGTGAGGTCTGGAGGGAGTGAATGTGGCAGCCACAGGGGGTGAGCCAGCAGCAGTGGCGGGCAGCAGCAGTGGCGGGTGGTGGTAAGTAATGTTCCTTACTTACTGAGAATGAAGAATACACTTGCTAGAAGTTTGTACACTCAGTACTAGTACACTTTACTTTTCCTGAGGCTAAGTTGTTGTGAAGACTGAACAGTTGAAGAAGACACCCTTTACTTAAACATTAGTAGTAGCGATGGGGGTTCAGTAACTAATAGCATATTCTATCTTCAACTAAGCAAAGACAGCTTTATTACGTAGACAAACAGTCAGATGGCATGTGTGACTGGCAGAGAAGTGTATGTGTGGGTGAAGGAAGGGGTTCCGGGATGCATATAGGTGGTGGATGAAGATGATAGGAATAGGATGCATGAGTAGTTGAAGGATGGGTGAAAGAGATAGCAGAAAGGATGTCTGTCTGGGTGGGTGAAACTGTATGGGTGGAAGGAATCCTCCGGGGGTTTGAGGGGTGAAACTCTAATGCAAGCAAGGACGCATGGCATGGGTGGTGGTTGGTTATGTCTATGACAAATATATGTTGTCAGTGAAAGCTGATTTATGATAGCCACGTTTGGATGGATGGATGCCTCGATGGTATCTCAGAGTAGGTGAAAACAGAGTCAGACTAGTTGAAGAGAATGTAAAAGAAAATTAAACCATGCCAGAGTACCAAACCAAAGGGTGAAAATTAATAATAAAATAATAATAATGCTAGAAGAGCAATGCAAACAAGCCCTTGGAAGAGCAAGGACTGTTTTTCTGCAAGGTTTTTGATTCAAAGGTTTGAGGTTGTACTTGTATTTCAAAATGGAATACGCCTTTGGCCTCACAGTCGTTTGCATGCCAAACATATATATTGTGCATGACTATTATTTACCCTACCCATAATTGCCTCCCTCCGATTCCGAGGCCCTCTTCCAATCTAGTCGTCTCCCTGTGTCAGCCATTGGTGGCCTATTGTCTGCATGGTAACTAGTACTTACAAATCACTCAGTATGTCATCATCATCATCATGTGAGTGACATGATGTTTTGCCGCCGTTTCTCATCATCCATAAGCATGCCATCATTAACCATCATCATGTGCCTTATTGCAGTAGTCAAGGTGAAAGGGAAATTGTCTGAGAATTTGCCATTGATTTTCATTTAACAGAGTATGGCCGTAATGGAAATATATAATTGTGTAGTACAGTTGCCCCACATGCCGATAGTAGTAAAGTATATGAGTCTGCAACACAGGTATGTCTGTCTAGGGCACAACTTTGTTTCAAGCTGACTTAGCTGGCATGCCTACAATATTAATTGTGCTAAACAAGAGAGAGAAACATAATACTTCTACTCTACTCCATAGTGCCTGAAAATATAATCATCACATCCAAATCTTAGGGCAGAGGAAGTGAAGTGAGGAGGAGAGGCTACTACTGTGCCACTATAATTTTTAAATGTATAATTTAATTTTGTGTCACTGCTTTGCTAAGAGTATTGGTTACAATTGTCTTTTTTCCCTTTTTTGATATAGCGACTCCTTCCCAACCCACTAGGCAGGAGTTGGCGGCCAGGGCCCGGCAATGGAAGCTGGAGGCCATCCAGTATAAATAGCGCTGGCTGGTTGCCCTGGCAAAGCAGGAGGAGGAGGCAGCAGTTGCAGCTTCTTCCTCCAATGCCCCGGGGCCCAGCCAGCTCCCTGTGCCTCCGGTGGTATGTCGCCATGTTGTGGGAGCCGCCCATCACCCATCATCGACATCTACTGCAGCCCACCCCTGTTGTTCCTGCAGGAACCCTCAGCACCGCATGCTTTTCAGGGTGGTGCGCCTGGAGGCCAAGCTGGAGGATGTCCTGGAGAGAGCTAGTCGGCACCCCCACTGCTAGACGTCATAATCACCTCTGTCTTTGACTCTTGAACCTTTTTAATCTTTTTTTGTGGGTGGGATGTTGGGACTAGTTGGGGTACCTAGTGGTTTACTTGTTCATCAACTTCAACATGGACATTTATTTAATTTACTGGACATTGGTTGGGGTTAGGGAGAGGGGTGGGTCAGGTGTTGTGGGTTTTTCTTCTAGTTCATATTTATTATGGTAATACATTTATAGTATTCCGATACATATGATGCAAATCATTTCTATGGGGATTGCTCTTTTATGTCACTTTGTTTGTTTCCTCCTTTTGCTGCAGGGCCTCAGCCAGTTTTTGAAATCTGCCAATAGTTTAACACACCAACAGATATATGCACTACTTCACGTGTCCTACTACTGTCAGTCTCTCCTCCTAGTCCATGCATTCTGCAACTAAAACCCATTTGTAGTATATACTCAGAAGGATGTGGATTTGTGAATTAATTAATTTCCATAGTATATACATTATTGACTCCCCCACATTTCTTCTCTTACCTGTGATTAATGTTTAGGCAAAGCAATGGCTGCATGGTGATGGTTTGATTTTCTAAATTGCCACGGATGGTGGTGGTAGTAGTAGTAGACAGTTGCATTTGCAAAAAATGAAATGAGAAAAGTCCGTCATCTGAGGGAGACTAGGGAACGAGTAATAGTAGTACAGTAAGTAGTAAGTACACAAGAAGAAGACTACCAAACAAGAAGAAAGTGATGATGAATAATATTGATATTAAGCAATGCTAAAGTAAAATATAATGGTGGCAGAGATAGCCTAGTACAAGTTACAACAAACTGAAGTAGTTGACTCGACCTATGAAGTGTACAAGCGTAACCTTTAGCACTGGAAGGATTATAATTTAAATCCATGCCAGCAATTAATAATTAATAATGGGTTTATAATTACGTTCCTCTGGAAAAAAAAGAGACTAGCGAATACTACTGAGCATGGGTGGGCACTGGGCAATCTAATCTGTTGCCAGTGTGGCCGATATATATATACATGTATACTTAACGCAGAAGAAGATCCTCGCCCTGCCTTGAGTTAGTGTTGCTCTCACCACAACAGCCCCAGCAAATGTGTGATCAATTACTGGTGTCAATTTAATTTATACAAACAAAAAGATCCACCTCTAGGAAGTTTTACTGTCAGCCAGAGTGAAATAGGCACATACAGTCTTTGTTAAAATACCCCTCACACACCAAAAGGTTCCTTGGTGTCATGCTTCATCATTGGTGTCTTCCCGCCCTGCTGCGGGACGGGGCGTGCTACGACTAGCGACTATGCAGGAGCACTTAGGTATTGTAAGTGCTATGTGAAGTGTATTAAAGTGAGTGTAAGTAGGGTCCGGAGTGATAGAAAATGTGAAGGTTAAAAAATACCTGGTCTTATGATGAACAAAAATTATTTATTGGCCATAGGCTGGTACTGTTAAAATAGGTGTAACGGAGAATTTAAAGCTTGGCAATGAGCTAATTCTCCTGATGGTGTACAATACCTAAGTGCTCCTGCCCAGTCGCTAGTTGTAGCACGCCCCGTCCCGCAGCAGGGCGGGAAGACCCTGATGATGAAGCATGACACCAAGGGACCTTTTGGTGTGTGAGAGGTATTTTAACAAAGACTGTATGTGCCTATTTCACTCTGACTGACAGTAAAACTTCCTAGAGGTGGATCTTTTTGTTTGTATAAACCATTGACTGGAGGAGGGTGCATCCACCTGAGTGCAGTCTAAGCACTACCTCTTCACTCCCTCTTTTGATTTTCTTGTAAGTCAATTTAATTTATTCACACCTAAACACAAATCACACAGCCCGGGGGAAGAGGTTTAGGGTTTGATGAATGGTTGGGAAGTGGTATTTGAGGGAAACGTTTGACAAAGACAAACACTATACATGGACAACACACAATCTTGGCACACAACTATCATAGATCTGTTAAGCGAGAAAAAGGAAATGCATGCATGATTATGACTTGTTGGTTAATGATAAGTAGTACTAGACTAGTAGTAGAGAACTAAAGTATATTATTATTATTATACAATTGCTGTGCCTGTCTGCCCTCAGAGAGCACCAAATTACATACAGTTTATGTTCTGTTGTCCCAGGCATCTTTTTAATGCTAGCAGAGAAAATAAAAAAAATAGCTGTAGGGGTCAATTATAAGCAAAGAGCAAACATAATAAACAACACCATACACAGCTGTAATGATTGAAGAGAAAAAAATAATCAAATTAATTAAGATTATGAATGATACTAAGTTACTATGTGTGTTATGATCAAATTGGGGAGTTGCATCTCAGCATTCCTCTTGTTCCTCCCTTACATGGATGCTCCGTCCATCAATCTTGGGTGCCACTGACTGCCTGGTGAATGTGGATTGGTACGGTAAGTGTGAGTTGTTTTCCCAGGATAGCACAGGGTAAAGGCCGGCCTGTAAGTGTAGATGGAAAAAAATGGAATATTGAAAAAACAAGGAGAAGAACAAATTCATAAATTACACTTTCAGAGGTGGTATGGCTAAATCATGTCTACTACATTGTTGCCAGGATTAACTTAACAACCGGACAAATCAGGCCCACGGCACCCAACCAACCTCCACGTAGCTCATATTTTGACCAAACACACATATACAGCAACATAGCATTTTCCAAATTAAGTAACTAAATCAATGCACCGATGTCAGTCATACCACTACACTCGCCTCCACCACTACACAGACGTGTAGTTCTGCTGTGGTTGTTGTTGACTTGTTTACCTTTTAGGCCACTTCATGAACACCTCGAGTTATTCCATCAATCATCTCCGATCCTACTGATTGCGATGAGTATAGTCTGATCATCATCATCATGGAGTCCAACTCTGTAGTGTACTGAGTAAGTCCAGAATAGAGGCCATATTCAGAAATGCAATGGATCAGCCTGCAGTAGAAGTACAATTTTGTTATTAAACAACAAGAGGGGAAGCATTGTCTTGAGTCACTTTTTTGTGTGCTGATTAAATAATACTAGTACACTTCATGCACAACAACATAAACTCAAGCCACTCAGAGTCAGCATCCAATGCATGCCATCCATCATTACCTGTTATTCTTAAGGGGATGTCCCTCCCGGCTTGGAAAGGAGGGGAGCTATAGTCACGTTCTTTGGAGGGACTCGAAGAGGCAGGCACACCTTTTTTGTTCTATATGGCTGAGATACCCGCCACCCCCTCTCAACACAATCCCCAAGGATGGGAAACCGGAAACAGTTCTGAACTTTTGGAAGGCGGGAGGGAGTTACCCTCCCGGCCGTATTTATTAAAATATGAAACAAAATTAAAAACATTAAAATAACGGTTTCATATCATGTACAATTTCATTTCCACATTACGATGTTTTGGCTAACCTTAACATATTTCTAATACAAAGGTTCTCCTAGCCGAAACTAACATCCTACCAATACATTTTTAACTTGAAATTGTACATCCTAACGTTAAGGGCCAACGGCAAGGTCGTAACCGGTGTCAGATCCCTAAACCAGAAATACCCCCTCACTTGCGAGGGGCGACCGCACAGAGGGCTGTACCTCATGTGCACATACCAATTTCCCTTGTCTTGACGGGGGCCCCAATTAACTCGACGCCATTTTATGGTCGTCCGAGGACTCGTGTGAGGTGTCTAGAAGGTAGCGTAGACCCCCCTCCCCACCCCACACAACTTACCACATCTGCCGTCGCAGATGTCCTGGCCCCGGGAAATTCCCAGGAGGGGCCCGTAGCCCCTCCTATCCAGGGAGGGGCCTTGACCGCCTTCCCTTTCCTTTCGGCGTCCCATCCTTAGAAGGGACCGCCTCCCCGTTGAGGGGCCAATGGCCACCTCCCCCCGGGCGCTCCCATCCGTAATGGGTGATGCCCCCCCCCCCATAGGGATCTTCCAATTACTGCTCACCGATCATGACCTTACCGCCACAGGCCGGATAGTTGACCGGCTATCCGGACCCCCCACAAAACTCCTACCTAAAGGTCATGCTGTAAACACTTTAGCCAGGCTACGAGGTCTCCTATGAGTAACGCATTCCCCACCCGGGACAAATGGACCCCATCCTCTAGATACATACTGTCTCCCTTGATACAACCATGAGGAATAGAATGCAAAGCACTTGAACGGAACAGTCTACCCAATTTGTTATTCACTTTCTTCACCGAATGATTTATAGCAGACACCGAATTCGCCCCCCGCCACACCTTACGTGGAATCATATGGGACCATGCAATTGTGCACCCTGGAACCCTTCTCGCTAACCAACTTACTGTGGATAGTATCGCCTCGAGAAGAAGTCGTCTACCAGTGGTCACTAAATCATTGCCCCCAAGATGCACTATGATTATAGATGGCGGTGACCTTGTCCGCCCTAACAAACCCTTGAAAAAGGATTGAAACTGGTCAATACAGAGCCCGCCCCTTCCGTAGAAGGTCACCCTGTACCCGTATTCCCCAGCTATGTGAATCATGTCACCTGCTTTGAATTCGTCCGCGGCACGCCTCACGTATGAGTGGCCCACGACCCACACCACTTTTTCCGCAGCCGGTGATCTCTGACCGCTGGTTCCCAGGTGTCGGGTCGACTGCACAGTCCGCCCCGCCTCGTAAGCTTGCAAAACTGTAAACCAAACAAAAACAAGAAGCGTGAGTACATGATATCGGCTTCACAACATGTGCAACCGCACATACCTTTTATAACAATTCGAGGACCAACGCCCCAATTGTTTCACTTTTTCCATACTCAGACCCCTGGCTGTAGCCTCTGTAGCAGCCCCTATCCGAAAGGAATGGGTCCCAAACTCGCCGGGGTTCAAGCCCGCGGCCGAAATTGCCATTGCAAGCACCCGCTGGAACTGAAACCTCGTCAGTGGGGTAGCATCAGCATGTCTCAACAAGGTCCCCCCCCATGATGCCGCCCTCTGCGCTAAATAATCCTCTACGCAAACAACGGGGCACATGGGAGATCCGGGAATCCGATGTATGACTACGCAGTCCCCGATCGCACCCTGATCAGTCTTGGACCTGAGAAACGAGACACTCATCGTCTCCCCCTTTACCTGAATGTGCTCTCGGCACAGTCCCCCCACCGTATCCTGCTTGTTCTTTGCCACCAGTTCGCTTACTCGCATCGCCCCATGGAATGCTAATGCAAAAGCGGCCCGGAATAACACTGTTTCATACTGGGATGAACATGTCGCAGGGAGTACGGAAAATAACAGGGCCAACCTTTCCAGACCTATCGGGTGCCTCTCATCTACTCTGCGACCCTCAAGGCGTTGCCACCCACGTAGCGCTTTCTGCACAACGAAAGACGCTGTCGGATCCTGGATCCCATGAGCCCTTGCCATAAAGGAAATGGCGGCCCGATGCCTCTGGGCCGTAGCTACCGATTTGCCTGCCTGATGTAAAGACAGCAAAAATTTTACGACATACTCCTCTTGACCCCAAAGCTCCCCCCTAGCAGAACCCAAAAAGGACCAATAGGAACGGAACGCCCCTTCATATGCCTTCCTTGTCCTGGGTGCTAAACTCTCTCCCACGAGGTTTTGTAGTTCGGGGCACCGAGAGACCAGAGAGCTTCGGGAAAGGGTGCCGCCACAGGGTCCGCTGTGGGCAGAAAACCCCAGAAGGCCTGCATACAGAAACGAGAAAGCGCATCAGCCGCCTGGTTCAGTACCCCCGGTACATGTCTTGCCCTAAAGAGCACGTTCAATTGCATACACAACAACACAATTTCCTTGAGCAATCTCAGAATCCATTTGCAACGTGCTGCCTGACTATTGATACACTCAACCACGGTCATGTTATCGGACCAGAACATCACAGAGTGATCCCGAAACCCCTCAGGCCATGTTTTCAGGGCCACCAGAATAGGGAAAAGTTCGAGAAAAGCAATGTTACTCGTCAGCCCGCACTCGTGCCACCATGACGGCCACTTTTGAGCCGACCATTGATTACCGAATATGGCGCCAAAACCTATACTCCCGGCCGAATCTGTCCACAGCCCCAGCTCCTCGGAGGACACCGCCGGCTTGTTCCAGACAATCCGACCATTGAAATCCGCCAGGAATGCCAACCAAATGCGCATGTCCTGGCGAATCTCTGCCGAGAGCCTCGTGCGGTGGTGTCCCTCTTTAAGACCGACCATGGCTTGTGCAATCGAGCGGGAAAAGGGGCGGGCCATTGGCATTACTCTAAGGGCAAAATTCAACTGACCCACAGTTTGCTGCAATTGATGCAAGTTCACCTTAGTCTCCCGAATACATGTTTCAAGGGAGGCCCTGAATTTCACCAGCTTTTCTTTGGGTAACCGGAAGCAACCTTCTTCTGAATCGAGCTCTATTCCAAGAAACTCGAGCGAAGTTGATGGCCCCACAGTCTTACCTGGCGCCAATGGCACACCAAAATGACTCATCAGACCACAAAATTCCTTTAAAGCCTGTGCACATTCTGGGTCCCCGGCTGCCCCCAGGAACAGAAAATCATCGAGATAATGCATAACATGCTGAAACCCCGTCTTTCTCGTGAATACCCATTGCAGAAAACAACTGAATTTTTCAAAATAAGCACAAGATATGGAGCATCCCATTGGCATACATTTGTCCATGTAATAGCGACCCTGAAACATAAAACCAAGGAGACGCTGATCGTCTGGGTGTACCGGGAGCAACCGGAACGGTGACTCGATGTCTGATTTGGCCATCAGCGCTCCGGGCCCCAGGCGATTCAACATGGCGACGGCCTCATCGAAAGATGCGTACCGCACCGAACACACCCCCGGGTCTATCGCATCATTCACAGAAAGACCTCGCGGGGCTGACAAGTTTTGTATTAATCTAAACTCACCCGGGTCCTTCTTGGGGACCACTCCCAATGGGGAACAAACAAAGTTAGCAACTGGTGGTATGTCGAATGGTCCGGCAACCCGCCCCCGAGTCACCTCTTTCCCAATCTTTACCTGTACCACCGCCGTATTTTGCAGGACCGACAATTGGTTCCTACAATGCGTCTTACCCTGAAAATTCCCCACTGGGATGCGGAAACCATACGAAAACCCGTCTCGCAACGCAGCGGAGACATGATCCGGGTATTCATTGAGCCAAGGAATCATTGCCATGGTATCAACCGGGGTAGGTAAAGGCGCCCCTCGGACTATTTCAGACCTGTTTGGCGCTTCCCCTACCTTCGTTATCACCCGTTTTTGCTCTGCACATGGTCTCAGGATGCGAGGACTGTCCACACCCCCCACAGTCGTGCCTAAACTTGCATGACCCCTGGGGCCTTGTACATTTTCCCCTATTAAAATTCCAACAGATTCCCTTTTTACCTGCGTTGCCACTCGACTTCGAGTGATGCTCGTTACCTGCACCCATCCGAAAGGGCGTCCCAGATGAATGGCGGGAAAACTCACCCCCGTTACCCCCCGACAATGGTGCCTTTAACATGCCTGAATTCTCCATCTTTTGCCAAGAAATGGAGTCGTAACAATCCCAGGTCAAAGCTGGGTCGTGCTCCTTGGCCTTCCGAAAAACATTATCATAGCAAAACCACTGATTGCCCTCATATGATTGAGAATACTCCATAATACGTGTCTGATATATAGGCAACTCGGTCAACATCTCAGGCCTTCGTTCCCCCATAATTGAAGTGAATATGCCAAACGCTCTGCCCCAGTTACCTATGTTCTCATCGACTTTAAAGGCGGCCATCTTGGCGCGCCAAACACTCGGATGCAGAAACTCTTTTTGACCCTTCACATGCTCGATCTCGTAGTGATCAGTTAGCAAAGAAAACATGTTTACATACTTATCAGCCCAAATCTTTTCCTTGACTTCAATTGGAATATGCTGAGCCACTTTCTCCCTTCGTGAGGGTACAGACCCCTCCCCCGCAATCGGCAGTAGCCGCTTACCTAAATTAGAAGCTGTAGTCGCTGCCGAACTCGTGCCCGCTGCGGTTTCACCCACCGAAGCCTGTGGGGGAACAGAAGAACATGGTGCCTTCGCAGCCTCTCTAGATTCTCGCAATTGCCTCATTACTGCCCTGGCATCATCTGCCGTGGTGCCCTCACTATCTTTCCCCAACCACGCTGCCAGTTGTGCAGCCAACTCGGGAGGCATATCCCCCCCGTTCACAGGGGTGACTACGACGGGGATTGGTTGCCCCTCCTTCGGAACCGGGATTGGCTCCTCAGTCGGTGTATCGGGAACCGGGGCCTCTCCCCCAGATGCCCCCCTTTTGGACCTCTTGCCTCTCCCGCTGGGGACTACTCCCGGCAATGCTGGTCCGACGACTCGCTTAGGGCCTCCTACACCGTTCATTGCAGCCATCTGCTTCTTCATCTCGGCCATGTCTTTTACGAGCATGCGAAGCATCTGATCGGTACCGACCCGCTTTACGACCTTCTTGCCCGGCATTCTCCAAGGATGATATCTGAAAGAACAAAGACAAAATTACAACGCTCAAAAATGGCTCTTCGTTCCGTCTCGAGCTCACGTGCAGCGGGGAGGTGCAGCTTCAGAGCACAGGAACAAGAGGATGCTTCTTTGGCTTGTTGCTCCTTTTATCCTTCTTCGGGCGGGCGTAAACCCGCCTCCGCCCGCCTCCGGGGGCGTGGCTGGCGGCTTCAGTGTCTAGGACAACCCACTCCAGGGCGGGAAAAAGCGCGCCCCGGCTACGCCGCTTCAGGCATACCAGCCAAGATGGCTTCCCGGGGGGGTCGGGGTACTCCACCATACGTTCGGGGGGACCGAGTGGTCGCCCCTTTCCATTCTCCATCCAATATCTGGCTTGAGAGAAATTAATTTAGGGTGAATCAAGATGGAGCAGGACTCAGAGGAGTGAACTTACTTCTTTAATAAATGCACACAGTTGCAACTCAAATACAGCAATAAAAAGAGTACGATGGTGGTGATAGATTTGTTGTGATTGGAACCAAAAAGACAGAGAGACAGACAAATAATGAAAGTAAATAAGGAAAAAAGTAACCACAAGTTGAAAGCCTAGTTGTCAGGGAAGTAGAGCTCATCCTCAAACTCTGGTGGTTCACCCAGAAGAAGGTCATTTAACACACTACTTCCATGACCTAAGTTGCCGTCATCATCTTCCTGCTGTGCTACTTCAGAAAGGGTGGAATCCGATGGAATAAAGTGCTGATTATTTTGATCATGGTTAACTTCTCCAGGTTTTGGGGCAAGAGACTGGTCCTTTTCACTGTTACAATGGCACCAGCAGCACTGAAAATATGCTCAGAAGAGACAGGTTCTTGGTGTTGTTGGTGGTTTTGGCTGCTGTGAGTCAACCGCACTTTCCTCAGTCTCTCAAGTTGAACTTAGCGGTACAAAAGGGGATGGTGATGGGCGGAGCATCTGAACCAATCAAACACTCACACCCAGTCAACAGATCTGGGTTTAATCCATCACCGTTCTTTAGCCCACTCTGCCACCCCAGTACAGACATGGCCATATGCAAATCAGTCTGACCCTGTGCCTCATAGGAACAGACCAGCCCGAACTGCCAAGCCATGCCTTCCCTGGATCGGAAACAAGCTTAATAGGACTGGTTTCTGGCATTACAGCCGTCTTCAGCCACGCTTGCTTGAATCCAGTGGCAAAGTGAGCAAAGGACTCACGACTGAGCATACCCTGCCAACTTTTGGCGAACAAAGTGGTACAAAAGGGGGTGGTGATGGACGGAGCATCTGAACCAATCAAACACTCACACCCAGTCAACAGATCTGGGTTTAATCCATCACCGTTCTTTAGCCCACTCTGCCACCCCAGTTCAGACATGGCCATTTGCAAATCAGTCTGACCCTGTGCCTCATGGGAACAGTCCAGCCTGAACTGCCAAGCCATGCCTTCCCTGGACCAGAAACAAGCTTCCTAGGACCGGTTTCTGGCATTACAACCGTCTTCAGCCAGGCTTGCTTGAATCCAGTGGCAAAGTGAGCAAGGGACTCACGTCTGAGCATACCCTGCCAACTTATGGAGAACAAAGCGGTACAAAAGGGGGTGGTGATGGATGGAGCATCTGAACCAATCAAACACTCACACCCAGTCAACAGATATGGGTTTAATACATCACAGTTCTTTAGCCCACTCTGCCACCCCAGTTCAGACATGTCCATATGCAAATCAGTCTGACCCTCTGTCTCATGGGAACAGTCCAGCCCGAACTGCCAAGCCATGCCTTCCCTGGACCGGAAACAAGCTTCCTAGGACCGGTTTCTGGCAGGGTTGCTTGAATCAAGTTGAACTTGGCGCTGGCTGCCCTGAAGTTCTTATTGTGGCCTGGAGTAGTGGGCCTCTAATTGCCGGACGTTCTTTTGGCTAATTGACTGGCTTCCACAGCTATCCAACTTTTGTATTTGGCAACATCAACTTCTGAAAAAGGAATCAATGTGTTAATGTTCAGTACTTCTTTGTACTGGGGATCCAGAATTGTGGCAGAAATTTAAATGTTGGATGACACAATTCTTCTTTAAACCCTTGCATTTTCAGATAGGCGAAGGGTTAAGCTCTCCACCAACTCATATGCCTCTTTTTCTCCTCCACACCTGCGTACATTGCAGATACCCCCTTCAGCTGTTCCTGTAGAATGTGCAACAATGGGGTGTCTTGGCCCATGGTATAGTCCTCCTTGCTGACTTCACGTGCCAAGAGCTCGAAAGGAAGTAGCATTTCTGTCAGGCATTTAACTAGGCCCCATTGGTCCATCTCAATGGTCATGCCTTTCACAGTAGCATCCCCATCATGACATTCATTGATTGGTCTGTACTGCTCAAACAGACGTTCGACATGTAATAAGTTGAGTTCCAACGTGTTGGTACCTCCTGGATGAGTGCTTTAACAGGCACTCCATGCTCAAGTTGAATAATCCTCAGCTGCTTCCAGGTTTCAAAAGAATGGCTGAAATGTTTGCAGATTCTTCTGCAGGTGGTCAGTAAGTTGCTGACTCTGTATTCTTTTTTCAGAAAGTCTTGAACAATAATGTTAATGCAGTGCACCAAACACAGGACCCTGAAATAGCCATCATTGGACATGGCCCTAACTATATTACTATGTGAGAAAACAAGGACCCCCTGATATGGATAAAGTTCCTGGGTCAGGGTAAGTAATGTATGTAAAGTAACATACCCAGGCAAACACTATAACAACTGGCACAAGTTTATATGGCAAACTGAACGAAATTAATAATAAAACACTGAATTAGCATAGAAAGTACATTTTAATTAGTTTCATAAAAATTGTCACGAGTAAAATCATTGACATATTGGTAAAACATAATAAAAAAAGGGATCAATTAGCAAATATGCATTGTTCATACAGATAGTGATATAGTGGAGGGATGGTTTCCTGTCTACGCGTTTCGACACGTTGAAGGTGTCTTCCTCAGGACACTACCATCATGATACTGAAAATGAATAAACAATATTTAAAACTTTGTTTTTATGCTAAACAGTTATTAACGCTAGATGCAGTTTGCCGGATTCTTAAGGCCAGTGATTTGTTTGTATTTCATGATATACTGCATAACAATGGTTCATTTTATTCAACATACAGACAAATATTAGAACAACGTGCTTACATTAACATCAATGAAATTGGGACTAAACAGTTGACATTTCATATTATATTTATAGAGACTGTTACAAGTGAATCACATAAAGCAGAGTGGTGAGGTTACCATTTAGGTGACAGCCAAGAAAAAAGGGGTTAAGAGAAAGCTGGTGTTTGTTTATACTTTACAGTATTGCATAAATTAGGGGTTGATTTTGGCCTATTTAATGACATATTTATAGGGAAGATAGGTGGCATCAAATTTGCTTAAAACAGTTTATGGTATCCACAGGGTTATATTAAGAGGAAAGTGGTTAATATTGTTTAGTTGCTCATCTTTTTATTGGATTCTATCAGGTGTCACAATTATTTTTTTTAAGTTACCTGCATTTAAGATGTAAAGTCTGCTGGTGCAGTGATGCAGTAAGTTGCGATGTCTCAAGATATCGGTTATCTACAAATTTAAAAAAGGATGGACATAAACCTTGTTTTGCAATGATAATTAGGGGGTTAGCCTACATATCGGTAGTAGCATTTTTTCCAATTTCTTACCTGTGTTTAAAAACTATAATGACTGCTTCGTGCTTAATTTTCCCAGAAATTCCTATAACGGGCCGCGTGGTTTCTCAGCCGCAAGAAGGTAGAGCAGATATCAGATTGCCGGCTATCTGGAATTAGACGGGCTGAAATTGAGCGATTACTCAAGATAATAACGTAACAAAGGCACATGATCACATAAACTAATGTCATTTGGTCCTTTTCAGTTTATCGGCTATCTGGAATTGAAAAGTAGCCTTGTAAGCGAGTAGGCATGATGGGATGTCTATTCGGAGATCGTTGTTACACTCTACCCAAGTTTCATGTCTATTTCTTACCTGTTTCAAGCTGATTAAAGGCGTGCCGAAGAAGCGTGGTTATCCGAATAGTCGCCAAGTGGGATTGGTTTAAGATTATCTGCTATCTGCAATTAAGTGTAGCCATATATGAGAAACTATCGGCCAGATTCATCAAGCTTAATTGCGCCCGCAAAGGGGCAGATTCTGAGAATCTGGCCCTTTGCGAGTGCAATTTTTGCTTTTGGGATTCATCATCCCAAATGCAAAATTCGCTATTAAAGAATTTGCACATTTGCAAGGAATTGCGTTTAAGGAATCTCTATTTGAGATTCCTTAAATGCAATTCATGAACCATTTTAAAATTGAGAAATCGCAATTTTGGGCCGCTATTTACCGCGAGGTCAAACCTTGTGGTAAATAGCGAAAACTTAGAAAAATGCATTTAACCACATGTGTGTGCGCAACACCAATGTAGATTACATTTCAGGGGTGCTACAGGGTGTCCTTTGGACACCCCTGGCACCCTAGAAATTGCATCCTTATTTGCGATTAGCAAATTGCTAATCGCAAATAAGGAATAACTCCCCATTCATTCCTATGGGCCTAGGCCCATAGGAATGAATGGGGAGTTATTCCTTATTTGCGATCAGCAATTTGCTAATCGCAAATAAGGAAGCTGTAGGAATCGCAATTTATTTTGCGATTCCTACATGAATCCCATTTTGCAAGTCCTTAATAGCGATTCCTTAATAATCGCTATTAAGGACTCGCAAAACGGGTCAATGATGAATCTGGCTGTAGGTTTCAAGGGGGTTCAGTTAAATGGCGCGATATTTTTACATTTTTTACCTTTATTCTGTAAATTGGTCACAGAGCGCTACGAAGTGGGATCACGTAGTTATTCAGCCTAATAGCGGTTGGTTATGGACAGCTTAGCGGCTATCTAGAATCAAAAAATATTTGTGTGAGAGGATAGACATAATGGGGTGTGTGGCGCGATCGTTTTTAACATAAGTTTACTTCTTACCTACGTAGAACGCAACAGAAGCGTGCCAGAGATACGTAGTAATAGAGATTTTTTTCTCTTCGCCCCGGGTTCAGATTTCGGGCTATCTAGAATTAAAATTAGCTGTGCATATCCATTAGTATTGCAGGTTAGGATACATGTTGGTTTAGTTATTCTAATTTGCGTCAGCTTTTTTTTTTTTTTTTTTCCTTACATTACACACATTGTATTACATATATTATACATTTGCCAAATAATTTTAAATGTATGATTCACTATATCTGGTTTGATGACACTACTCATACTATACATGGCCACAGCAAATCGAGCCTAAGGACAAAGTACTAAAAAAAAAAAAGCAAATTATAAAATGCATTTTCACAATGTATACCTAAACTTATGGCTTACTAATATCTATAATTCCTATTACATTTCACATGCACCTAAGTTCCTATATTGCCATAATCTCTTTCCATTTCGCAATTGGCTCCCATATTTTTAATCCTAACTTTCTTCCCCTTTTTCCCTTACATGCGTAAATTGCCTTCTCAAGATTATACATGCCTAGTGAATTTGAGAGCCAAGTTTAAATAACCGGGGGGTCTTGTCCAACCATGCTCTTGCTATTGTCAGCCTCAGTACTGCGGTGGCAATAAACATAAATTCCTTATAGATATGATCTTCCCCATGTCCCTCTCCAACAAAATTAACAGAGGTGTCAATTGTACTCGTAATCTTAAAGTACTACCCATAAAATCTTCTACATTTTTGATCAAAGTGTGTAGCTGGGGGCAGGTAGCAAACATATGAACGATATCTGCATCTACTGCGTTACAACGAGGACAGGTGGTACCGGTAGAACCTCCCCATTTAGCTATTCTGGCTGGAGTGTGGTACAATGAGAACAGAGTCTTGTAATGCTGAGATTGCAGGGGGCCCGAGCATAAGATGGTACGACCCAGGTCTAGTGATTCCTTAAAGCTTTCAGGCTCCCCCCCCAATTTTTCAGCCCATTTGTTACTAAATTTATTCGTGTTGCTCCGGCGTGCCGTTTTTTCGCTTAACACAGGTGAGAAATAAATCAGAAGCTGACGCAAATTAGAATAACTAAACCAACATGTATCCTAACCGCAGCTGTCCCACTGTGTTGCTCCGGCGTGCCGTTTTTTCGTTTAACACAGGTGAGAAATAAATCAGAAGCTGACGCAAATTAGAAAAACTAAACCAACATGTATCCTAACCAACCTGCAATAGTAATGCATATGCACGGCTAATTTTAATTCTAGATAGCCGAAAATCTGAACCCGGGACGAAGAGAAAAAAAATCTCTATTAATACGTATCTCCGGCACGCTTCTGTTGCGTTCTACGTAGGTAAGAAGTAAACTTATGTTAAAAACGATCGTGCCACACACCTCATTATGTCTATCCTGTCACACAAATATTTTTGTTATTCCAGATAGCCACTAAGCTGTCCATAACCAACCGCTATTAGGCTGAATAACTATGTGATCCCGCTTCGTAGCGCTCTGTGACCAATTTACAGAATAAAGGTAAAAAATGTATAAATATTGCGCCATTTAACTCAACCCCCTTGAAACATAGTTTCTCATATATGGCTACACTTAATTGCAGATAACCGATAATCTTAAACCAATCCCACACGGCGACTATTCGATAACCACGCTTCTTCGGCACGCCTTTAATCAGCTTGAAACAGGTTAGAAATAGACATGAAACTTGCATAGAGTACAACAACAATCTCGGAATAGACATCCCATCATGCCTACTCGCTTACAAGGCTACTTTTTAATTCCAGATAGCCGATAAACTGAACAGGACCAAATGACATTAGTTTATATGATCATGTGCCTTTGTTACGTTATTATCTCGAGTAATTGCTCAATTTTGGCCCGTCTAATTCCAGAACGCCGGCAATCTGATATCCGCTCTACCTTCTTGCGGCTGAGAAACTACGCGGCCCGTTTAGGAATTTCTGGGAAAATTAAGCACGAAGCAGTCACTATAGTTTTTAAACACAGGTAAGAAATTGGAAAAAATGCTACTACCGATATGTATGCTAACCCCCTAATTATCATTGCAAAACAAGGTTTATTTCCATCCTTTTTTAAATTTGTAGATAACCGATATCTCAAGACATCGCAACTTACTGCATCACTGCACCAGCAGACTTTACATCTTAAACGCAGGTAACTTAAAAAAAATAGTTGTGACACCTGATAGAATCCAATAAAAAGATGAGCAACTAAACAATATTAACCACTTTCCTCTTAATATAACCCTGTGGATACCATAAACTGTTTTAAGCAAATTTGATGCCACCTATCTCCCCTATAAATATGTCATTAAATAGGCCAAAATCAACCCCTAATTTATGCAATACTGTAAAGTATAAACAAACACCAGCCTTCTCTTAACCCCTTTTTTCTTGGCTTTCACCTAAATGGTAACCTTATCACTCTGCTTTATGTGATTCACTTGTAACAGTCTCTATAAATATAATATGAAATGTCAACTGTTTAGTCACAATTTCATTGATGTTAATGTAAGCACGTCGTTCTAATATTTGTCTGTATGTTGAATAAAATGAACCATTGTTATGCGGTATATCATGAAATACGAACAAATCACTGGCCTTAAGAATCCGGCAAACTGTATCTAGCGTTATTAACTGTTTAGCATAAAAACAAAGTTTTAAATATTGTTTATTCATTTTCAGTATCATGATGGTAGTGTCCTGAGGAAGACACCTTCAACGTGTCGAAACGCGTAGACAGGAAACCATCCCTCCACATTTATCACTATCTGTATGAACAATGCATATTTGCTAATTGATCCCTTTTCTTATTATGTTTTACCAATATGTCAATGATTTTACTCGTGACAATTTTTATGAAACTAATTAAAATGTACTTTCTATGCTAATTCAGTGTTTTATTATTAATTTTGTTCAGTTTGCCATATAAACTTGTGCCAGTTGTTATAGTGTTTGCCTGGGTATGTTACTTTACATACAACACCTAACTATATTACTGCCATTGTTCACAGCAACAAAACCAATGTTAAGTCCTCTTGGGTGCAGCCATTCAAACACCTTGCCATTCATCTCTTCCAAAATGTTTGCAGCAGTATGAGATTTTTCCATGGTAAACATGGCTACTGTTGCATGTTTCTGAGTGGCATTAAAAATCTCAGGAGTGTCAACACCTGCAGATATCTTTTTTCTAACCCCTACAAAAGAGATCCAGTGTGCAGTGATGCAATTAGTGGCTTTGCAACTGGCCGTCATGTCTGTTGTCAGGTGGTGGATAGTGTAAACAAAACTCTGCTGCAAAGCTTGTCTAAGCAATTCCAGTTCGTCATGATGTAGTGCTGGTACAGCAACTCTGGCAAAATAGGACCAGCTGTGTACCTTCCATTTTGGGTAGATGGCTGTCACAAATATAAAAAAACCCACATGTTAGAAATTGGATTTTTGGTAGACTAGGGCATGTGCCAAAGCAAGGCAGAAACCACCACTCTAGTCAGGATAAGGGAGTTACACTCTTAAAACAACCCCTGCTCACCCCCTTGGTAGCTTGGCATGAGCAGTCAGGCTTATCTTAGAGGTAGTGTGATAAGCATGTGCAGATAACCAACAGTAATACAGTGTAAGCACTACAAAAGGACACCACATCAGTTTAGAAAAATATCCAATATTTGTATATACTCAAGACAAGACCAAAAATGATACAAATCCACAATACAGTACTTAGAAATCTTCAGTTATCAAACTAACCTTGGAAGTAAGCATGGGCGGAAAATTCGTTCCGCTCGCGGATTTTGCGGATTTTCGGTAAATTCGCAATCCGCGAACGCTCGCAAATTTACAGAAAATCCGCAAATTCGCAAGCAACGTATTTTTTTTTTTTGGTGACACAATTTTGCGGCGTGCGGTGTACGTTCGCAATTGTGAACATGTAGGTGCGGTGGGCAGCAACAATCTCGCACTCGCGAAATTACAAAATTTGCAATTCTGCACAAGAAATCCACTAGCAAGCAGCATAGACCTTCTGAAAATGATGTTTTTTATCAGAATAACTCCTCAGGTTGACATTTGCCTGCCCTTTTTTGGGTTTGAGGCCTTTTGACTTTCTTTGGATCACTTTTGGAATTAGAAATAAACGTTCACAAGTAAGTTTGTTGGCATTACATTTGCTGTTCTGAAGAAAAACGAGTTTTGCTAAACTGAAAGCACTCAGCAGCAGGTGCAAAAGTTCAAATTCATCATTAGTAACCATTCCCTGTAGTGCTTCCTGACTGGGGCCCCTCCAGAGTTCAGTTGCTAGTTGCAACAATTGTATGACCCTGCTCTGACCCTCACAGCCGGATCATAGAATAGCTACAAGTAGGCCACAAAGGTCCTGGAAAAAAAATTGCACTGCAACAGAAAGCAAATTACAGATAAGGAAGCAGGTGCAGACTGGAATTTTAAAACAGTGACACATTAATAAATCAACCCCAAATTAATTCATGTCAGTTGAAGCAGGGCAGGTGTGCTTGCTTTTTCCCCCATAATCTACAGTGATGATGAACCAGAGGGTGGCATTGATGTACCAGAGGGTGGCATGGGTGAAACAGAGGGTGGCAGTGGTGAAACAGAGGGTGCTGGGAACCTGTGATGATGAACCAGATGTAGAAACAACATAATCGCGACCGTTGTGAGCCGACATGTAAGTTCGCAATTGCGAACTGGTACAAAACCCTCGCGAACTGGCAGAAATCCTTGCGAACACAAAAAAAAAAATCCGCAAATTCGTGAGAATTCGCGGATTGCGAGTTCGCAAATCCGCAAATTCGCGAACGCCAGATTCGCAAAATTTGCCCATGCTTACTTGGAAAACCGTTCCTTAAAGTCAACAGCTCCCTCCAGGGTTATCACGGCATCACGAACAAACAAATCCAAACAGTACTGGCTGACCGCTGCATTGCGGGTCTGCTACTGTGTTGGGAAGACCAGCAAACAGTACCTTTTAGAAAAGCAGGGCATCGGCGACCTCTTGTTGAGCTTCCAAAAGCACAGCGTCTGCAGGCGTCGGTTCCGGAGATCAGTGCAGGAGTCGTTGGGGCCCTCGAAATCACATGGATTTCAGATCGAACTCCTCTCTGTTGAAGTCAGGAGTGCTGGCGTCGGCAGGCATTGGGTGCTGCAGGGCAAAGTGCAGCGGTGCCGCATGTGGAGCCTTCAGGTAACAGTGTGAGCAGCGGCTAGGCAGTGGCATCAGATGGCGTCTTTCGTGAGACCAGAGTCGTGGTGCGAAGTAAATGCGGTGCTTGTCGCGGTGCTGGCAGGTTGTGGTGCAAGCAGCAGCGTTGTTTTTGCTGGAGCGCTGCTGTCTGGCGTCGATGGTACTGGCGTTGGTAGGCCAAGGCTGCCTTGCAGGATGACGGTGGTGTGTTCTGTAACTTTACGAGCGGTGCCCTCGAACCACGGTGCAAACAGCAGCCTTGGGGGCGCTAGAGGGCGCACTGCGGTATGGCTGGCTAGCGAGTCAGCTCCGCCGGGCGGTCGCGCTTCTAACGACTTCTGACCCCCTAAAACCCCACCAACACAAGCGCTGAGCAGGGATTTGTGCGTCGGAATGTGGGGCCGACCTCTCCTGACACGGCGACACGGCCCACTGTGCGAGAAGTAGACGAAACGGCTGAAAAACCGGAGCCCTCGCGGACGCCGCTCAAAATGGCCGCTCCGGAGGCTCAGGGACCCGGAGCGATTGCCAGCACCTAGCGCGTCCGGACTGAAGCTGACAATCGGCGCGGCTTGGTGTGTGGCTGTCTAACAACACCTGGGGCTCGGTGAGGCCCCCGCAGGTCCCCAGAACTTACCGCAACTCCGAATCGGCGTGCGTTCCACTGTGGGCAAGATGGCGGCGCCCGTGGAACGCACGACACTGGCGGCGGCAACGGTCGATCGGGCCGGTCGGAGCCCCTCGAAGACCAGCGGTGCCACTCGCACATGAGGGAGAGACGAAGCATTTGAATACTCATCAGCGGTAGGCGCCTGTGGAGCGCTCGACCAGCGAGGACACACAGTGAGTACCGAGCACGCCTCTGCTGCCGGCAGGAGTCATATGCAACGTGCAGAGGCACCTAACCTTCACAAGCGCTATCTCTAACAAGGCGCTGCATGCAAGGGGGACTAAAAGGAAAAAAAAAAAAACAAAAGGAGAAAACACACGCTTGCCACACTGAAAGCTCGGGCGACCTAGCAAGCAGAGGGGACTGTGGATGTGAACCCCCGCAGTGCCCCAACTACGACCGGCCCAGAGGGAGACCTCACATGGGGCCTGACCACAACTGAACGAGCCTGAGAGCGGGGGGACTGCGGCAACAGCGACTTGTGCCGGTCCAAATACGAGCACACCATCAAGCTGCAGCCCTGCCACAGCGGAGCGACACCAGTCGAAACGACATCTCGAAATGGGGAAGCCCGACCGGAACCAATCCAAGCTCCAATTCGAGAAGCGGAACCAAGGCAGCAATAAAACAGCAGACTCGGAGATGGAGGGGGGCCGGGAAACACCGGAAAACACGGGCATGGAGGCAGTGCTGAAGGCGATACAGCAGAGTTTACAGGAGATGAACGGCAAGCTTGATAACGTGGTGCAGAGGGTCGACAGCATGGCGGCAAAAATTGAACAGCACGACGGGCGCCTTACGGAAGCAGAACAGCGGATTTCGAAGCTTGAGGATGTACAGAGCACCACAGCCAAAACATGCGGAGCCCTGGAGAAAACAGTGGAGGTCCTGCGAGCTAGGGTGGAAGACCAGGAAGCTAGGTCCAGGAGGAACAACGTTCGGATTTCGGGCCTTCCGGAATCCACAAACACGGGGAAAATGGAGACCTACATAGAAACCCTACTCAAAGAACT
Organism: Lissotriton vulgaris; assembly: GCF_964263255.1. NCBI lineage: Eukaryota > Metazoa > Chordata > Amphibia > Caudata > Salamandridae > Lissotriton > Lissotriton vulgaris. The sequence goes on from NC_141696.1 coordinate 898,789,164, forward strand.
ATTTGGAGCTGAACATCTATCTCCAGTGTTCCTAGTGGAACGTGCGCACCGGTCGCTGGCCCCGGTGCCAAAACCCGGAGCCGCCCCGCGAATGATCATAGCACGTCTGCTTAATTACAGGGACAGAGACACGGTCCTACGGCTGGCGAGAGAGCTGGGGAAAATTACGCATCAGGGGAACACGCTAGAGTTCTACCCAGACCACACCATGGCGGTACAGCAAGCTCGAAAAGAATTTGCCCCTGTCAAGAAAAAGCTGAGAGAACTGGGCATGGAATATGCCATGCTGTATCCGGCGAAACTCAAAGTCCTCACAGGCGGGAAACCTGTCATACTGCCAACGGTGCAGGCGGCACAAGACTTCGTCAAACAACAAGGAAAGCGGAGGAAACAACATGACCGAACTGAACCGACAAGTGATGTGGAATGAGCGAGTCGAACCATTACCAAGCCGGCGACAAGTTTGGTCCTGCATGACCGTGACAAGGATTTTTCTATGCACGGACACTTATAGACAATCACACAGACCGTGAAAGCAAAATGGGTGGCGGCAATTGGACCGGAAAAGCACTTACAGACTTGCAGTGAGTACTGGCTCCGATTATGTGTTGCCGCGGAGGTGCTGATCCGGATGTGAGTATACGCAGTGCGATTGCAGGCGGGATGGGCGGGCCACTGACCGAGTGGCAATGGGTGGGTGGCCGAGACCCTGACCGGCCTCATAACTTGACCTCTAACTGAGCGGGAGGCACTGCGTACTTTGATTAGTGTCACCTCTAGTTCGAGCTGAATCTGGGGACAAAGGAGAGGACAGCGTAATGGAAAATTGACAATTGAGTGATACCAGATGTGTTGGGGGGGAAACGGGGTTGGAGGACATCGCACGCAAGTTATTCACTAGTACAGCGCATATGCGACCGTCCACATCCATTATGTGGATGGAGATGTGTGAACCTGGTGACACCCCCAGGAGGGTGTACCCCGAACTAAGTTGGATGAAGACGTTACTGTTCAAGTTGAAGTTCACTCAGGGATGGCTTTGGCAAAGTTTGGGCGCTAAAGTGGGTGGGGGGGGATTGAGACAACCAGGACCTAATAAACTGCAACCTCTGTGTCTGAGAAGCATGGCGAACTCCTTTGGGGCGCACAGTTCAATGAATAATGTACATAGTAAGCGAACAACATTGTCTATTCTGCATGTTATGCTGTGGTTAATTTATCACCTTATACGTATACATGTCGCGTAGGGACACGCTAAAACTGGTCACTTGGAATGTGAGGGGGCTAGGCAACCCGAAAAAGATCAGGCGGCTATTTGCATATTTTGATAGACTGCACATTAACATTGTTTTTTTACAGGAAACGCACCTAGAGCGGGATGGCACCTCAACACTGGGGGCACGTTGGGCTGAAACGGTAGTCCACTCTAGCTACTCGACGTATTCCAGGGGCGTTAGCATATTAATCAGGAAGGGTACAGGCCTAGAAGTTACCGACGTACAAAGAGACACTGCTGGGCGATGCGTGCTGCTGGCTGGCAGACTTAGGCGCCAACAGATCCTACTGGTGAACACTTATGGCCCTAATGTGGATGACCCGGGGTTTTACAGCAAAGTATGGCACAACATCGCAAACATGGCAATGCCTCATATACTGTGGGGAGGGGATTTCAATGTCACGATGCAAGACGCACTAGATAGAGCAGCACACACATCGGAACAGCATGGGAACGCTAGGACAATGGTGGGGGAAGCTATGGAGGACCTTAATTTGGTCGACTTCTGGAGAGTTCGTAACCCAGGGGCGACAGCAGCAACACACATAAATGCGGCGAACAATAGTTGGTCCAGGATCGACTACTGGCTGGGCACTCAAGATATACTCTCATGGGTATCGAATGTTGAGCACTTGCCACGCACACTCTCGGATCACAGTCCGGTACTGTTAGAATTAGACATCCCACACTACGACCCGCCTCCCTTCACCTGGCGCTTCCAAGCGTCAGCATTAAAAGACCCAGTGTTTGTCGACACCATACACAACGCTATAAAGGAATACTTTGACATCAATGCACCGACGACAGAGGACCCAGGCTTGCTATGGGAAGCCTTCAAGGCTACCATCCGGGGAGTCTGCCTCAGTACAGTGTCAGGTATCCTGAAAGACATCAGGCACCAAATACGCACGCGTGAGCAAGCCATTCAAACTCTCGAGCAGGCATACACACAAACAGGAGATACTACACTCTTGGGGGATATCCAAGTGCTATTAACGGAACATGCTAGCTTTGCGGCAGACGAAGTGAACTATGTGACCAAGCGAGTTACCGCGAGGAGATATGGCGAAGGGGGTAGACCGGGCAGGGAGCTGGCCGCCAAGATATGCGCAGGCAGAACGCCACAAAATGTCACACATATCACCACCAGCACCGGGGAGGTGATCACAGACACTAAAGGCATACTAAGTGCATTTATGAACACATATGGTACGCTATATGAATCACACCCCTCACCTTCGCAGGCTGATCTATTGAAATATATGGAGGACATTGAGATGGCATGGTTAGCAGACGGCCATAGAAAGTACCTAGAGCGCCCGATCACAATAGAGGAAGTCACTGACACCATTAAACGCTTACCTAACAACAAAGCACCTGGGCCCGACGGATTTGTAGCGGAATTTTATAAAGCATACGCTGACACACTTGCACCTCACTTAGTACGAATGTATGGGGCGGCACATGAAGCCCAGACACTGCCGGCGTCTCTTGGGGAAGCCCTGCTCATCACATTGCTGAAGCCCGGCAAGGACGCAGATAAGTGTGACTCCTACCGTCCGCTGTCCTTGTTAAATGTAGACACCAAAATAATAGCTAGTCTGCTGGCAGACAGGCTAAAGCCCCTCATGCCAATGTTAATCCGACCGGATCAGTCGGGATTCATCCCAGACAGGGCCACCTCACACAACACCCGCACACTGTTCGCGTTAGCGCACTATCTGGAGCCAGAGACGAAGGCAGTGGCTGTGCTATTAGACGCTGCTAAGGCGTTTGACACCATTGGCTGGCCATTTATCCACGCGGTGCTGGTGCGCATGGGATTCCCATGGATATTTCAGGGATGGATAACGATGCTCTACACAAACTTGACGGCACGCATCAGAGTCAACCGATACATATCGGAGCCCATACCTATCTGCAGAGGCACTAGACAGGGTTGCCCCCTTTCCCCAATGCTTTTTGCTTTGGTGCTGGAACCTCTGGCCTGCAAAATTCGACAGCACTATCATCACTCAGCGATTCAAATGCCCTCCCGTCCCATACACATTTCACTATACGCGGACGACATGGTGCTATATGTCAAAAATCCGGAACAACACCTAAATCCTCTCCTGCGGGAATATATCAAGTTTGGTCACCAGGCCGGCTTACAAATCAACTGGGATAAATCCCTGATACTGGCGCTAACAGACAGCACGCATCCAACTCCCCTGGACTATCCGTTGGAATGGCAGGAGGAACCCACAAAATATCTGGGTATATGGTTTCACAGAGACCAAGAGGTAGTTGTCAGGACCAATTATGGGCGGACGATTGCAGCCCTGGAGGACAAAATTAAAAAATGGAACAGACTTCCTCTCTCATTGGCGGACAGGGCAGCGATAGTGAAAATGGTGCTCTTACCGAAATTTCTTTATCTATTCAACAACATCCCCATAAAACCTCCCGCGGCGGTCTTCCGTAACGTCAAGAAGCTTGTGCTCAACCTGCTATGGGCGGGCAAGCAAGCGAGGATGGACCTCCGTACCATGACCTTGCCTTACGCAAAGGGAGGGTTCAAGGTGCCAGACTTCTATCTCTATTATTTATGCGCGCAGGCACAATACGCACACTTCTGGTATCATGAAGTGCCCTTTCTGACACACGTAGCGATAGAGGCGGGGGACACTGACCCGATCCCTCTGACTAGTATACTCACGCACAAACGCACCAGACTACATGAACGTGACATTAACACAGTCGATGCGACAGTTGAAGCATGGAGGCTCCTAGGCAAAGAGGCAAACTGTTTACCGCTGTACGCACCCACTCTCCCACTGGCACACCACCCTGCCCTCTCGGTGACACAGGAACAGGTGGGAATGGAGCTGTTCCGGCGGGCCGGAATAGACACACTGGGGGACCTATACAGGGATGGAACGTTTCAGACACTCGATAAATTACATTACATCACAAACCCGTCTCAACTGTTCACTTTCAACTTCTTTAGGCTACATAGAGCTATACGTGAACACTACCCGTCATATCCAGAAGAGCCGCCTACCCTTGCACCCTTACACCTACTCCTGACCACACCCAAGGCATCTCATATGGTATCTAAACTCTATGCAAGTGCGCAAGGGGCAGTGGGAAACACAACACACAAGGCCAGGGACAGGTGGAGCGCTGGGCTTGCAGAGCCTCTGACGGAGGTGGAATGGGACTCCGCATGCATGCTTACGGGCATGCTCACCCCTAACGGGAACCTGAAAATAATACATTATAAGTATCTGCATCAGGTCTACCACACCCCACAAAGACTACACAAATACGGCTTACGAGAGGACTCCAATTGCTGCAGGTGTAACCAGGCGGGAGCTGACTTCATGCATCTGGCATGGCATTGTAGAAGGGTGGCGGGTTATTGGGAACAAGTTGTGCAGGTTTTGAATGAAATGCTGGGGATTAACATGTCCTGTGATGCAAAAATCTGCCTATTGGGCATCACTCCACACCTGAGAGCATTGAAGCGTAAATTCTGTGCGGTCGCACTACTGTTAGCTAAAAGACGGGTGTCAATCCACTGGAATAGTAAAAGGGCACCAGGGGTGCAACGCTGGATTGAGGACATGGTGTACTGCAGAGACACGCTCAACACGTATGAGGAGGAGCTGCCGATCGGCTCTAGGCCCAAGGATTATTGGGGATACCTGCGTGACTACTTACTGGCACATGGCACAGCAAATTCAGAAGCAGAAGTTGATTGAATAAACGTACGTTGAAGACAACATGAGACAAATGGTTGTACTGTGCAGGCTCATGGGGGGGAGGATGCTGTGATGCAGAGGGAGGGTTGCAGAGGTAGTAATACGAGTTGGGGACTGTAAAGTTCAGTTAAGTTTCAGTTACATGTACAAAAAAACCGAGAAAATGTAAGATTATTGATGTATAAGAAAGCGACCATAGCACTGCCGCGCGACGGATTTCTATCTACTAATGCGCCGCCGGTCCGCTGGATGTCGGCTGATGGGCTGTGTAGTTCTGGAACAGTTGCTCGTAACCATGGATGCGAGGTGCCGGCCCGATGTGGTTGTAGGCGACCGCAACATGGGAGATTAACGATTTGACCTATGTGTGATAAAAAAAGTGCAATAAAGTTCTTACACCAAAAAAAAAAAAAAAAAAAAAAACAGCAGCCTTGATTTTGGTATGGAGCGTCGTCGTCGGGGAGGCCAAGGCGTCATCGTGAAGCGAGGTGGTGCGGAGTGTAGTGCCCATAGGTCGCGGTGCGAGCAGCTGCTCGGTGGGGGTGTCAGCAGGCATCGTCGGTGAGACCAGGGTCGCAGTGTAGCGTTGTAGCGGTGCCCTCTGCAGTGCCTTCAGGACACAGAGTCAACAGCAGCGTAGTAGATGACTTTGGGTTGCTTTTTCCTGTGTTGCAGCACAAAACACACAGTCCCCAGTGCTGAGGGCAGAAGAGCTTGACGTCTTTGCTGTTCCTGAGACTTCTTCAACATGGGGCAATCTCTACCTCAAGCCCTTGGAGAAACTCACAAAAGTAGATTGCAGAAAGTTCAGTCCTGTCCTTTCACTGCCCAGGACAGAAGCAGCCACTGCAGGCAAACACAGCAAAGCACACAGCAAAGTGGTAGTTCCTCCTCACAGCTTTTCCAGCTCTACTTCTTGGCAGACTTCCTGGTCCAAAAGAGTTCTAAAGTTCAGGGGTCTGGGCCCGAATATTTATATCCCAAAATCCTTTGATCTCTTAGGCAGAGAGTGTCTGCCCAGCCAGAACCAGTTCTGCCTTCTCTGGTAAGACTTCTTGGCAGGAGGTGGAGATGGCATGGTCAGAGGTTTACCAGGCCCTTTGAGGTGCAAGGGAATATCCTCCCCCTTCCCCAATTGCAGCCCAGGCCTATTCTGCCCTTTCCTGACCCACCTGGACTATCTGGAGCCACTCCTGCTCCCTAGCCTTCTGTCCTCCAAAACCCAGACAGGCAATCCACGTTCCAGCAGAGGCAAACGGGATGACTGAGCAAGAAAATACCTACTTTTTAAAGGTGTTATTTTCAAACACAGAATGTAAAAATCACCTTCACTAAAAGTGGCATCTTCAGATTCTGAGTTCAGGCATACTATACGTTATTTTCCTACCTAATTTCCCGGGACAGTCATGTTTATAAGATGTTATAAACAAACTCCCCATTCTATCCTTTGGGGAACAGGTAGCCTTGCAATAGTGAAAAGCGAAAATGGAAGTAATTCACTATCAGGACATGCCACACACACATTAGGGCATGTTCAACCTTTCACATACACTGTACCTGTCCCACACGGCTACCTTGGGCCTACCTTAGGGGTGGCTGAAATGTACGAAAAGGTAAGTTGAGGGACTGGCAAGTGTGTGCACTGGCCAAGTCGACATGGCACTTACAAACTGCCTGAAGACTCCGCAATGGCTGATCTGAGTTACTTTTTCAGGGCTACTCACGTGGATGGCACAATCAGTGCTGCAGGCCCACTAGTAGCATTTGATTCACAGGACCTGGCACACTCAGTGCACTTTACTAGATACTAACAAGTAAATCAAATATCCGATCATGGAAACACAAATCCAGAACACAATTTACCACCGGAGCACTTGCACTTTAACACTGATCAGCAGTGAGAAAAGTGTGCAAAATAAAGGTCAGAAATTAGCAGAAAGAGGCTAAATAAAGTTCAGCAATGAGCAGAAAGAGGCAAAATAACGATCAGCAATGAACAGAAAGATGCAAGATAAAGATGAGAAACAAAACAAAAAGAGGCAAAATAAAGGTCAGCAATGAGCAGAAAGAAGCAAAATAAAGGTGAGAAATGAGCAGAAAGAGGCAAAGCAAATGTCAGAAAGGAGCAGAAAAAAGTCAGAAACGATCAGAAAGAGGCAGAAAAAAGTCTGAAACAAGCAGAAAGAGGCACCATAAAGGTCAGCAAGCAGCAGAAAAAGGCAATCTAAAGGAAAAAAAGGGCAAGAGGAGGCAAATAAAGGTCAGAAACAAGTAGAAAACGGCAGAGTAAAGGTGAAGAGCATGCAGAAAGAGGCAGAGTAAAGGTCAGAAATGTGAAGAAAGAGGCAGAATACAAGTCAGAAATTAACAGAAAGAGGCAGAACAAACGTCTGAAACAAGCAGGCAGATGCAAAATAGAGGTGAGAAACCAGTAGAAAAAGGTAGAATAAAGGAGATGAACGAGCAGTAAAAAGGAAAATAAAGGTCAGAAACCAGCAGCAAGAGATAACATAACAATGAGAAACGAGCAGAAAAAGGCAAATTGAAGGTGAGAAGCATGCAGAAAGAGGCAAAGTAAAGGTCAGAAACATGAAGAAAGAGGCAGAATAAAGGTTGGAATTTAACAGAAAGAGGCAGAACAACGGTCAGAAACAAGCAGCAAGATGCAAAATAGAGGTGAGAAACCAGTAGAAAGAGGTAGAGTAAAGCAATGAGAATTGAGCAGAAAAAGGCAGGTTAGAGGTCAGAAACCAGCAGCAAGAGGCAAAAAAAAGATGAGAAATGATCAGGAAGAGGCAAAGTAAAGGTCAGCTATGAGAAACTAGCATTTACAATGCAATGGTCTTGGCATTGTTAAAGTTAGAGCTATTGGCATTGCTCATGACATTATTTTTATTTATGTTTTTGTTTTTAAATCATATAAATAAATGGTATTGTCATTTACAATGCTAATAGCCTAATCTCTCACAAATGTGAGACCTATTGCATTTGCACCCAAACACAGAGCCACACACACAAAGCCACCCACACACACATACAGAGCCACCCACACAGTCATTCACATAGAGCCACACATACAGAGCCACCCACACAGAGCCACCTACACACACACACAGAGCCACCCTCACACATACAGAGCCACCCACAAATAGAGCCACCTACAAAAAAAGCTACACACACAGAGCCACACACACAGACAGAGCCACACACACACAAACAGAGCCACACACACACACACAGACAGAGCCACACGCACACAGAGACAGAGCTACACACACACACACACACACACACACACAGAGCCTCCACACACACACAGAGCCCCCCCACACACACAGAGCCCCCCCACAAACACATACAAACCCCCCCACACACACAGAGCCCCCCCACACACAGAGCCCCACACACACAGAGCCCCACACACACACACACAGCCCCACACACACACACAGCCCCACACATACACAGAGCCCCCCACACACACACAGCCCCAAACACACACAGAGCCACACATACACAGAGCCCAACACACACACAGAGCCACACACAGAGCCCCACACACACACATAACCCCCCCACACACACATAGCCCCCCTCACACACACAGAGCCCCCCCCACACACACACACAGATCCCCCCACACACACAGAGCCCCCCCACACACACAGAGCCCCCCCACACACACAGAGCCCCCCACACACACAGAGCCACCCCCCACACACACAGACTAACACACACACGCAGAGTCCTACACACTCACAGAGAGCCACACACACACAGAGCCACACACACACGCACAGACACAGAGCCACACACACACACACAGAGCCAAACACAGACACACACACACACATACAGAGCCACACACACACAGAGCCACACACACACAGAGCCCCACACACACACACACAGCCACACACAAGGAACAGAGAGCCACGCACAGGGAACAGAGAGCCACACACACACACACAGAGCAGCACACACAGAGCCCCCCCACACACACACAGAGCCACACACAGGGAACAGAGGCCAGAAAAAACGACTACAACGAGGGAACAGAGGGCAGAAAAACAAGGGAACAGAGGGCAGAAAAATGAGGGAACAGAGGGCAGAAAAACGAGAGGGAACAGCGGGCGGAAAAATGAAGGAACAGATGCCAGAAAAACGAGAGGGAACAGAAGGCAGAAAAATGAGAGGGAACAGAGGGCAGAAAAACAAGGGAACAGAGGGCAGGAAAACGAGAGGGAACAGAGGGCAGAAAAATGAGGGAACAGAGGGCAGAAAAATGAGAGGGAACAGAGGGCAGAAAAACAAGAGGGAACAGAGGGCAGAAAAACAAGGGGGAACAGAGGGCAAAAAAACGAGGGAATAGAGGGCAGAAAAACAAGAGGGAACAGAGGGCAGAAAAATAAGAGGGAACAGAGGGCAGAAGAACGAGAGGGAACAGAGGGCAGAAAAACGAGAGGGAACAGAGGGCCAAAAAACAAGGGAACAGAGGGCAGAAAAACGAGGGAACAGAGGGCAGAAAAACAATCACAACGAGGGAACAGAGGGCAGAAAAACAATCACAACGAGGGAATAGAGGCAATCGAGCACAAGCAGGGAAGAGAGGCAAGAAAAACACGAGCACAAGCAGACCCAAGTACACACACACACACGTGCACCGAGGACGCACCTTGGAGATCTGCTCCAGGGCGAACGCTGCGTCGCAGTAGCTCGGCCACTGCAGGTATCCAGGGGCGGCCGGACGGCGGCGGCGGCGGCTCCTCTCCGGCGGCCCCCTCGGTTCCTCCGGCGGCTGCTCAGCCCCAGAGGTGGCCCACCGCTCTCCCGCTTGAGAAGCACCACCATAGTGGAAGCGCGGGACTGCTCTTCAGAGCATGTGCGGCGTGCAGGCGGCTCGGGCTGGGCTGGCGCTGCTGGTCCTCATGCTGCCCACGGGGGCGGAGGGGCCGGAGGAAGGCGGGCAAAGCCTTCTCTGTCTCACAAGGAGGGGACAAAGGGCAGAAAAACGAGGGAACAGAGGGCAGAAAAACAAGTGAACATGGGGCAGAAAAATGAGGGAACAGAGGGCAGAAAAACAATAACAACGAGGGAACAGTGGGCAGAAAAACAATCACAACGGAGCACAAACAGGGGGCAGAGGCAATAAGAGCGAGCACTCACCGGCTGGGGCGGAGGACTCGGACGTTCTCCCTTGCTTCTCCGGTGGCGGTCAAGCAGAAATGGCTCTCCGAAATTTTCGGATTCGGGGGTATGTTTTTCTTTCTCTCCTCTTCCCATTGGCTGAAATGTAAAATTCCAGCCAATGGGAAGAGGAGAGAAAGAAACTAAAAAACACACCCCGACTGCCAAAAAAGACGGGGCTTAAATGGAAAGACGCCCCTCTCCTCCAATGGCTGGCCTCCGTTTAGGAAGCCAGCCAATGGAGAAGAGGGGCGGGTTCAAGCCCCACTACTGAAAAACATAAGATCTCGCTGGCAAGACTGCGCAAGCGCAGCCTACGCAGGCCGAGACCTAAAAAGGCAAAATTCAGGTGAGAAACAAGCAGAAATAGGCAAAATAAAGGTCAGCAATGAGCATAAAGATGTAAAATAAAGGTGATAACCAAGCAGAAAGAGGGTGCGTAAAGGTGAGAAATGATTAGAAAGAGGCATTATAAAGTTGAGAAAGAAGCAGAAAGAGGCAAAATAAATGTAAACAATTAGCAGAAAGAGGCAGAATAAAATTCAGCAACAATCAAAAAGAGGCAAGATAAAGGTGGGAAACGAGCAGAAAGAGGCAAGATAAAGGTAAGCAATGAGCAGAAAGATGCAAAATAAAGGCAAAAATCAAGCAGAAAGAAGCACAATAAATGTCAGAGGGAGCAGAAAGAGGCAGAATAAAGGGCAGAATTGAGCAGAAAGTGACAAAATAAAGGTGAAAAACTAGCAGAAATAGGCAAGGTAAATGATAGCAACAAGCAGAAAGAGACAAAATAAAGGTCAACAACAATCATAAAGAGACAAAATAAATGTCAGAAAACAAGGAGAAGCAGGCAGAACAAAGGTCAGCAACAATCATAAAGAAGCAAAATTAAGTTGAAAAGTAAGCAGAAGTATGAGGAATAAAGGTCAGCATGAGCAGAAAGAAGCAGAATAAAGGTGGGAGATGAGCAGAAAGAGGCAAATTAAGATCAGCGATGAGCAGAAAGGGGTAAAATAATGGGGGAACCAAGCAGAAAGAGGTAAAATATAGGTTAGCCATGAGCAGAAAAAGTCAAAATAACGGTGAGAAACATGCAGAAAGAGGTAGAATAAAGGTCAAGAACGAGCAGAAAGTGGTAAGATAAAGGTGAGAAACTAGCAAAAAGAGGCAGAATAAAGGTTAGAAATAAGCTAAAAGACGCAGAATATAGATTAGCAACAAGAGGAATGAAGCAAAACAAAGGTGAGAAAAAGAGCAGAAAGATGCACATTAATGGTCAGAAGACAGCAGAAACAGGCAGAATAAAGGTCAGAATTTATCAGAAAAAGGCAGAATAACGGTGAGAAAGAGGCAGAATAAAGGTCAGCAATGAGCAGATAAGAAGCAGAATAAATGTCAGCAATGAGCAGACAGAGGCTAAATAAAGTCAGGAGCAAGCAAAATTAGGCAAAATAATGGGCAGAATGAGCAGAAAGATGCAACTGAGGACAAGAGTGAGCAGGGAAGAGGCAGAAAAACAAGCAGAAAACAAGCAGAGGAGGCACAAAACAAAATGCAGCAGAGGATAGTAAACTTCAAGAAAGCTGGACAGAAAGACCATCACAGCGGGAGCTGACCTGAGGACCTGCTCCCATATGTCCCCTCTGTTTTTTTATAGCACACCCACTGACAGACCCCTTTATAGACTCATGTACCCGCTTACAGACCCACTCACACACATACCCACTCACATACCTACTCAAAGACTCACGCACCTAGTGACAGACCCACTCAGACACTCATGCACCTACTCACAGATCTATTCAAGCACTCATGCTCCCACCCACAGATACATTGAGACTCACACACTGACTCACACACTCATGCCACCACTCACAGACCCTCTCAGAGACTTACACACCCACTGAAAGATCCAGTGACTCATGTAGCCACTTACAGACCTACTAATACACTCATGCACTCACTCACAGACTGACTCACACACAGATGGGGGCACTCAAAATACCACTCAGACACTCACACAACCAGTCATACACCCAATGAGACACACACACTCACACATCCACTGAGACACTCATGCACTTACTCACACACTCACTCTCAAAGTGTACAGGTTACAGTTTGGAAATAAAATAAAAACACAAAGAAATTCACTTAAAAAACTTTACGGGAGGTTATAGTTAGGAAATAGATTTTAAAATAGCATTGAAATTCACTGGAAAAAGGCTACACTGACGTTATAGTTCGGCTCAGATTTCACTCATACATAACAATAGAAATTCAGCAGTCATAGTTACCTGTGCTTACTCTAACCTACACCCCACAATGCACAGCTTATAACCTTTCACATTACATCACTCATGACATGGTCAGTGACATCACTGATGACATCACAAATGACATCACTCATTACATCTGAAATGGCCTCACTGATGACATCATCCACATAATGACTCACATGCCCACTCACACTCCCATATAGCCTCCCATATACCCACTCCCACATAATACCTCAGATACCTGAAACAGTACATCAATTTAAATTACAAATAGCTTTTCCACACCTAGACAGCACTTTCAGGTTAAAATTGTTTGTTTGGATGGCCCTATGACCACCTGTTGTTTCAGATACCTTACTTTAATGAACCCAGAAGTGAAGAAATAATTGTACAAACATCTTGTGAAGTGCTCTAATACCCTCTTGTGTCATGTTCATGCTATATAAGACTTTATAAATAAAAATACAAAATGCAAAATAAATACAAAGACCATACAAAGATATATTAGAGTAATGCTCACACAGGATTTATATTTCCAATGTTATGGAAAGAGAGACATTCAGTTGCCCTATACAAAATTCACAATATTACTGCCAAATACATGAACTGTATTTTAGAATGATTGAACAAGCACACTGTCATTTATTTTAATTAACCAAGTAAGTTGACTTGCCTTTTTCCCGCCTTCCTACTGTAGCACTGTAAAATAGTATCTTTAATGTTTTAATAGCTATTTTTCATTCTAAAAGTTCAAGTAGGACCCTCGTCCAATTAAAAGTGGCTGAGCGCTACTTGGATCATCCCATTGAGAGATCTTGTTTGATTAAAACCAATATAAGTCTTCCCCTACGAACTCTCATTAATAAATATGGTTGTCTCTATCTTTATACAACCACTGTCATTTAAAGAATAATTTTTAAATTGCATGACTCTTAAACTTGGCTATAAGTACCATATAACCATGCATCTTAGCAACCCCTAGGCCAATCTAGTGGCCAAAACTATAACTTGTTAGCTAATGATTACAGCCAAAATCTCTGCATTTTTTTAAAACTATTTCATATTGCCCTCAGATTCTCTCTGGAAAGTGACAACCAATTCAGTTACACTGTCAAAATAAAGCATCCTTGCCTGATAACGCATCGGCAAGGTAAAGTAAAAGACTCAGTCATTCAAATTATTAAAATAGTGCATATACTTATATATGGCTTTAGCCCCCTTTTGGTTAAATAAGTGCTGCACACCAAAGGTGAGGTAACTACGCGCCTCCTTTATACTTTGATTAAACGCGCATGTGAAGTATATAAACATGTGCATGCTAATCCATTAATCCCCGGGAGCACACAATCTATGCAAGTTTAAGTATACATGTAGGTAAATAAATTGTAATTGAAATCCCTAATCTTACAGTTTCAGGAGGCTCATCAGTCCTGATGATGATCTAAAGTTATATAGATCGAAACGCCGTCGACCCACTCAAGGAATTTCACTCGTTCCATTGTATATAATTGTTGTGTTTTTAACCTTGTTGTTGTTGTGTGACAGTCCGTTCACTTTGATCACTTATGTCACGTCCTGCACCGTACTATTCACTTGAGCACCTGAAATACAGTATAAATATTTGTGTATATCTATAAAAAAGAAAGAGTAAATAAAAGTTCCTACCTGTACCTACAATTTTCGCTCCCTAGCGTTTATTAAATACTCGCTACTTTCACCTTTCTCTCTAGGACCTTAATTAGGCCTACCTTGAACCACTGTTTCTTAAAGAGCATCTTTCTACCCCAGGTTCGACTTTATGGGGTTCCCTTGTTCATAAAAAACACTAATACCCTCTTGTGTCATGTTCATGCTATATAAGACTTTATAAATAAAAATACAAAATGCAAAATAAATACAAAGACCATACAAAGATATATTAGAGTAATGCTCACACAGGATTTATATTTCCAATGTTATGGAAAGAGAGACATTCAGTTGCCCTATACAAAATTCACAATATTACTGCAAAATACATGAACTGTATTTTAGAATGATTGAACAAGCACTCTATAAGTAGCTATTACTCATGTTTAGAAACAACATAATAAGTTGATGAGATCTCAGAAATGTATCTAACCTAGGCTTCTCCAATAAATAGATCATGAGTTATTGATTGCTCTCCAGCTACCTGCAAGTAGCTCTCCTGTGTGCAGCCCAGCCTGATAAATTAGAAATGATTGTCCTTGTTGAATATATATATATATATATATATATCCAAACTGAGTTGCCCTGCAGCTCGAGGACGCCACTCCACACAGGATGGTTCACAGAACCCTTTTATTCCAAAAACCGGCATTCACTTTACAAAGTAGTTTCAGAATTCTGTCTCTTACGCGTTTCGGAGCAGCCTGCTCCTTCATCTGAGAGAAAAACCTGGCAGTCATGTGACTCCGCATTTTCACCAATTTACATAGTTTTTTCCTTGATTGGTCACGTGTCTTTAGCCTTCTGGGATTTGTAGTTCGCTGCTATCCCATGACTGCGTGCTGGTTAAGTAATTTCATTTTAAGCCCTCCAGTGGGCATTGGAAGGTGAACCCAGTTTACAATTAGGAAATCCTTTGCGCTGATGACAAGATTCACATACTTTGAACCCTGCAGACCCACATTTCTGGGCGGTGCATCCTCCACGGCCAAGGCTGCCGTGTAAAACATCCAAACTGAGTTGCCCTGCAGCTCGAGGACGCCACTCCACACAGGATGGTTCACAGAACCCTTTTATTCCAAAAACTGGCATTCACTTTACAAAGTAGTTTCAGAATTCTGTCTCTTACGCGTTTCGGAGCAGCCTGCTCCTTCATCTGAGAGAAAAACCTGGCAGTCATGTGACTCCGCATTTTCACCAATTTACATAGTTTTTTCCTTGATTGGTCACGTGTCTTTAGCCTGCTGGGATTTGTAGTTCGCTGCTATCCCATGACTGCGTGCTGGTTAAGTAATTTCATTTTAAGCCCTCCAGTGGGCATTGGAAGGTGAACCCAGTTTACAATTAGGAAATCCTTTGCGCTGATGACAAGATTCACATACTTTGAACCCTGCAGACCCACATTTCTGGGCGGTGCATCCTCCACGGCCAAGGCTGCCGTGTAAAACATCCAAACTGAGTTGCCCTGCAGCTCGAGGACGCCACTCCACACAGGATGGTTCACAGAACCCTTTTATTCCAAAAACCGGCATTCACTTTACAAAGTAGTTTCAGAATTCTGTCTCTTACGCGTTTCGGAGCAGCCTGCTCCTTCATCTGAGAGAAAAACCTGGCAGTCATGTGACTCCGCATTTATACCAATTTACATAGTTTTTTCCTTGATTGGTCACGTGTCTTTAGCCTGCTGGGATTTGTAGTTCGCTGCTATCCCATGACTGCGTGCTGGTTAAGTAATTTCATTTTAAGCCCTCCAGTGGGCATTGGAAGGTGAACCCAGTTTACAATTAGGAAATCCTTTGCGCTGATGACAAGATTCACATACTTTGAACCCTGCAGACCCACATTTCTGGGCGGTGCATCCTCCACGGCCAAGGCTGCCGTGTAAAACATCCAAACTGAGTTGCCCTGCAGCTCGAGGACGCCACTCCACACAGGATGGTTCACAGAACCCTTTTATTCCAAAAACCGGCATTCACTTTACAAAGTAGTTTCAGAATTTTGTCTCTTACGCGTTTTGGAGCAGCCTGCTCCTTCATCTGAGGGAAAAACCTGGCAGTCATGTGACTCCGCATTTTCACCAATTTACATAGTTTTTTCCTTGATTGGTCACGTGTCTTTAGCCTGCTGGGATTTGTAGTTCGCTGCTATCCCATGACTGCGTGCTGGTTACGTAATTTCATTTTAAGCCCTCCAGTGGGCATTGGAAGGTGAACCCAGTTTACAATTAGGAAATCCTTTGCGCTGATGACAAGATTCACATACTTTGAACCCTGCAGACCCACATTTCTGGGCGGTGCATCCTCCACGGCCAAGGCTGCCGTGTAAAACATCCAAACTGAGTTGCCCTGCAGCTCGAGGACGCCACTCCACACAGGATGGTTCACAGAACCCTTTTATTCCAAAAACCGGCATTCACTTTACAAAGTAGTTTCAGAATTCTGTCTCTTACGCGTTTTGGAGCAGCCTGCTCCTTCATCTGAGGGAAAAACCTGGCAGTCATGTGACTCCGCATTTTCACCAATTTACATAGTTTTTTCCTTGATTGGTCACGTGTCTTTAGCCTGCTGGGATTTGTAGTTCGCTGCTATCCCATGACTGCGCGCTGGTTAAATAATTACATTTTTAGCCCTCCAGTGGGCATTGGAAAGTGAACCCAGTTTACAATTAGGAAATCCTTTGCGCTGATGACAAGATTCACATACTTTGAACCCTGCAGACCCACATTTCTGGGCGGTGCATCCTCCACGGCCAAGGCAGGGCAACTCAGTTTGGATATATATATATATATATATATATATATATATATATATATATATATATATATATATATATATATATATATATATATATATATATATATATATATATATATATATTTAATGATCCTTTATTTGATTAAAAGTATTATCATAAAAGCAAGACATGCATACCATACATATACAATCTAAAAAATGAAAATGACCAAAATGTAATAAGGCTACGTATTTTAAAACCAAATAGCAGCAGAATATCATAACAAATAATTAATAATGTAAATAAGAGAACGAATGTTGCTGCTAAAAATTGCAAGTAAGACTGAGTTGCAGACAGACCCAAAAGATAAGAACGGTTCAATAAAGCAGCTGACAGCTGTAGATAATCAATATCAAGTCTTTGGGATAGCGTTCCAAAGTGTTGCAGGGGCAGTGAAAACTGGTTATACTCTAAATAAAGCTTCATGGGTGTGCTAATATTTTTGTCACCTATGCACTTCCTCGAGATTGTTACCGGACCTGCAGTTTGCTGGTTGAATGAGCGGTATGCACTGTGAATAAAGATTGTGAGGCTTATGTTTAAAGCTGTGTTCACTGGGTTCAATGGTGCAATAATTGCCTGCCTACAGGACCGGACTCCCAATCTGTTCCACTCTGGCCTCAGTTTTAATCTGCGCCGGGCCAACAATGCAGGGCAGAGGCATACAACATGCTCCAGGGACTCCACCAGGTCCCCACAGCCCCTACACAGTAGCTCATCTAATGTACGACGACATAGATGTACATTTTTCAAAAAGTGCCATTCCCCAATCTAAGTCCCATAAACCGCAATTTTAGGTACAGGGGGTATGTGCAGGATAGATATAATGGTAGAGAAACCAGCTGGTAAGAGTTGATTACTGCCCATGCGTGCTTACGTTTGGTGAAAAGAGCTTTGTCGGTATTATGCGACCACATACGAATGCGCTTCTTGATATTTATTTTTAAAACAGTGTTACTAGGATTAAGATTCCAGTGATCGCTTGTTGATAGTTGCTGTACGCATTCATGGAAGAACTGGCTATAAGACCCACCTGGGTTATTAGGGCTAATGTCTGACCACAACAGTGACTCAAGGGACCCAGCTTCGGCTTGCCTTAACTCATGGCACAGATTTAAATGAGCACCTGAGCTTAAGATTTTGAAGTTTAAATGGCCAAATCCTAATCGTATCTGTGCAGCAGAAGCTTATTTTGGCATATGAAAAGCTCTTTTATAGATCCTAGTCACTTGTTGATTTAATGTTGCTCTCAGTTTACCCTGAGAAATTTCAATGCCATATGACAACGTTGGGGCTAAATTTGGCTTTCATGACTTCCAACATTGGAATTAGGCTCAGGCTTGTCAATTTTTTCGAAGGTTTTGAAATATTCACTTGGAGAGCCATGGCTGTCATTGGGATGTTGCTGCAATGTTTGGCAAGGGCGCCCCTGGAGTCAAAATTAACCTCCAGGTATTTGTAGGATTTTCCTACTACAAGCCCTGAGTTGTTATACGTCCAGCCACCACCTCCATAGTTTTTCTGCAGAATATGACTACTTGAGTTTTCTTTAAGTTAACCTCTAGGTTATTCATAAAGGTATAACTATGTAGTTTATTTAACAATCGTTGCAGCCCTACTCGAGTAAGACTGAAAAGGACAAGGTCATTGGTGTACAGAAGGTTGCTTATCTGGACACCACCAATCTGAGGGGGATGGGTGTTTATCGCATCTAGTTCCTCTGAAAGGTCGGCGATGAACAGGCTGAAGACCAATGCAGCTAGTACACATCCCTGTTTGACTCCTCTTGTCGTCGTGATTTTTCGAGACAGATGTGAGCCGGTCCCAAGCTTAACTTGTATCCAGGTGTTAGTATGTAATTGGACATTGGCCTTCAAAAGTTTGACCTGGTCCCTAGGGCAGCAATCTGGGCGAAGCTGATGAAATGGGGAATCCCGGTCAAGCTTTTGGAGGCCACTGTCCAATTACATACTAACACCTGGATACAAGTTAAGCTTGGGACCGGCTCACATCTGTCTCGAAAAATCACGACGACAAAAGCAGCTTTAAAATCAACAAAGCAACAAAATCCACCTTATCTGAATTAAGTGTTTTTTTCGATAAGTATTGATAATGCAATTAAGTTAGACATAGTGCCTGAGTGTGCCGTGAAGCCGGTTTGATTTTTTGGAATCAAGCCTTTCTGGTCCTCCCTGGAGCTCAGTTCTTCTAGTAGAATACTCGCAAAGGGTTGAATGATTGTGATCGTGGACGTACCGCGGGCTGGAAAAGCAGGCAAGAAGGCCGAATATAGTGGGCTACGCCGGTGATTTATTATATACAAGGCAGAAGACAGGCAGTACATAAAGAGAAGGGTTCCAACGACGGGTGCTCGGATCCTCTTCAGAGAGGTGCTTTTCCTCGGGGTCGGGTGGTGGGTCTGGTGATGGGGAGGATCCTCGGAGGGCAGCAAGAGAAAGAAAAGAAAGGACCGTTAGTCCTGCCGGGGACTCTAGAGCCTGCAATCACCGTCACCGGGTAGTGATGGGTAGAGAGAAGACCGTGAGGAAGGGAGGTAACGGGGACGGGGAAGAGCGAGGGGAAGGTAGATATATAGCGAGAGTGTTGGGTAGGGACGTGAGGGGGTTTCTCTACAGTGAGGGTGTTATACAGATATATACAGTGCAATTACCACAACGCTAGTGCCTGGGAGAGAACTAATTGCAGATATGTACAACGAGCTCCTATCGAGCTCCATGGATGGAATTACGTGTACTCACGCAGTCCGCCGCAACTCTCCAGCGAGTTACGGCTGCTCTTCAGCCACCTCCTACGGACTCCACCAGTCTTCCGTACACACGTCCTCTTCGTTATTGCCTGCTCTCCGTCTCCTGCGCCAGTCCGAGTGTCCTGCCACGATGCTCCGACGCCGTTCTGGTCTCCGGGTTCCGTTTTTACTTGTTCTGGCGCTGCCATAGGGGTGGGACTTCCGGAGTCAGAGGGAAGTGTTTCCTGTTGCTGCTGATCTCCTGTTGGTTCCCGTAAGAGAGAGAAGGGCGGGGGTCTAACAGTCATGGTTACTGCTCCTGGGCTGGTTCCTGACACAGAGAATTGTCCGAAGGGGTGTACTCTTGGCGAACTCGTTACCGGTATGTTTTGGGGGGGGCCCAGTCCTGGCGGGATGGATAGCGGGACAGTATCACAATGATGTTACAACGCAATCTTTTAGATCGCGGTACATCACAACGCAGGTTTTACCATGCAAGTGGTTACCACGACTTGCGCTGTAGAGTGCTGGACTTAGGAATAGTAAGATTTACTATTCCAACACCAGCCTACGTACAGTAGGGAAGGTGTTGGAACAGTAAATCTACTATTCCTTAGTCTAGAGTGCCCTCCAGCGCAAGTCATGGTAACGACTTGCGTTGTAAAAGACCCGTGGTAATGGCAGCACGGTGTTCTGACCACGTTGTCATGGATGTTCCCCCTCGCAAAGTACTTTGCCTCATTGTCCAGTAAGGCTATCAGCCTGTAGTTATTTGGGGATGAGTGGGAGCCAGACTTGCGAATCGGGTGGATTATTGCACCTCGCCAGGAGTCAGGTATAATGGAACTACTCAGTGTGAAATTGAAGAGAGTTGCTAGTTGTTGTGACCAGAGAGGGATATTTGTTTTAAACAGGACCTATGGCAGGCCATTTGGACCTGGAGCTCTATCTGGTCTTGCTTTTGATAATATTTTAGCCAGCCTTGCTTGAGCTATGGAGATTTTCTCGCAGTGAGGTTGCGTCAGCTCGTGAAAACAGTCCTGGCACTCCGTAGGACCATCTTTGATCAGTGTAGGGTTATTCATTCAGTCGATCATTATAATCTGGGTGCTACCTAGTTGCCCTTAGGGCAGTATTTCTGATCTTCTTTAGTACCATGGTTTGTCTTGAAATGGAAAACTCGGTGCTCCGAGAAACCATATGAGAGTTGGAAAAAGACCTAATAAATGAGAGCAAAAATTGACCAATCAACGATGGGGAAGGCTGTCAAATGGGGCCACCTAGTGTAAGGGACAAACATTCCTTCATGATGTTAATTCTGATGTCGTAATTCCATCTTAAGCGTTTTAAGTTTTCAGAATGAACTCCCTTGTTGGTTATTGGAGCAGAGTTATGATATGCTGGGTTTGTGTTGAGAGTGATGACTCTCTGATCGAGCTACAAAACTATAGTTTTTCAAGTATGAGAACAGGGCTGAGTTGCAGATGGTATAATCTAAGTAAGAGTACTTTCCACCATTTGTCCATGACCAATTAGGGGGAGTGTCCTGTGTGAACCTACCGTTCATTACGATGAAACTGGCGCTGTAAAGTTGCAACACACAGAACTCTCCTAAGCCGCAATATGATTGGTTTGGGGGTTTAAACTGAACCTTCAATGCCTGTGATGGCAGTGGTAGAAGACCAAATACACTAGTACCGTTCATTTTCAAGGTTAAAAAATCAGTGCAATATAACCAGTGAGTAACCCTAATAGTCACTGGGTTGTCATAAAATTCGACATGTTTCTGCGGTCTATAGATCACTAAGTATCACCCGCTTCATCAGGACCTAAGGTATATGCTACTGCTCAATGTGCGAAAAAATAAATAAACGTTTGATACAGATACAGATATCACCTGATCAAACCTGGTGATCCTCCTTTAGGGTAAGAGGAACGTGCCACTCCTCACCTGGCCACAACTCAGGAGGATAGTGCACCGCTCTGCCCGTCGGTACACCAAGCAGCCGCCTGTGCTGCTTGGTGTACTGTGTGACAACCCAGTGACTATTAGGGTTACTCACTGGTTATATTGCACTGATTTTTTAACCTTGGAAATGAACGGTACTAGAATAAAGTTCCTCAGCGTTCATTATTCAATTTTAATATAGAGCACCTTTTTCTCCTTTTTTCACTCTTCTTTTGCACTGCTCCTCAGTTATCGAGTAAGTACCATTCACTTTACCGCACACTTCCCTTTCCTTGTTGAAGTGGCAACAACTCAGCTTCCACACTTTGGGAAGGGTTCAAATGATGACAGGGCGGCAAGGTACGATAAACTGATGGATATCTTTCCCCTTAGTGCGATACTCTGTTGTGTGCTGTTCTAACAAAGATCCTTTAACACACACACATAGTCACCATTGCACACTCTAGAAAAGACGCATTCTTCCTGACCCATAGTTATTTTTGTGTATTTGTACTTTTGTTCAGGGGCTATAACCATGTGGTCATAAAATATTCCCTGGGACCCTCCATTTACAAGTTTGTTGTCTTTTGTTAGTGGTAGAAGACCTCCAAAATCCAACAGATTTCCCTGAAAAAAGATTGGTGTTGAAGTCACTGGTGAGCAGGCAGTTAGCATGAGGAAAATCCACAGCCAAGTCAAGCAGAGTTTTAAGCAGACGGTGAGCCCTTTTTGTTTGTGCACTTGGATTAATATTAAGTATGGGTGAAATTCGCGAACTTGCGGTACGCAAATTTGTGCGAAAGCGAATTTGCTGTACGCCAAATCCGCGAATTTGTGCGAACTTGCGGATTTTTTTATTTTTGCGTGTTCGTGGAGGTTTTTTTCAGCGCGGCTACCGCGAACTGACCCATGCGGTCGTTTTTGGGGGCGGCAATCTTGTTCGCGGGAGGAAAACAACTCGGCAAACTCAGAATCAAGGTAAGTCAATGCAGCGCGTGCGAGATTGTATTTTTGAAGCACGAACAAGCAAAATAAATTTGCGAACTTGCGAATTGCGTATTGTTTGGCAATTTCGCGTGATTCGCGGACTGCGAAATTGTAAAAAATCCGCAAATTCTGCGAGGGGAACGAATTTTCAGCCCATGCTTAATTAATATAACAATTAAGAAGCAGAAAGGATCGCTGTTGTCTCCACAAGTTGATTTTAACTCCAAGCAACCAGTCCTCATCAAAGTTTATTAACTCTGTTGGACCCTTTAGACTGCATGAGATGTAGATGGACAAGCCCCCCTTAGAGCGTCCATAATTACAATCTTTAACGTCTGGTTTCGAATATTCAGTAAATCCTACAATGGAGCAGTTGAGGATAGCCCATGTTTCCTGGAGGGCAATTAGGTCATGACTAAAAATAACATTTCGGGTCTCCAGTGAGGTCATTTTATAATGAAGACAACTAATGTTCCATGAACACAGAGATAGACGACACTGCAGCTGGAGATTTGTAGAGTTTGTAGGTTGGAGTTGAGGAACACTAGTTTTGACAGCCTCCAGTGGGGTACATTTTGGTGGGCATTGGCTTGGTGGTCGGCTGAGTTTTTACGGGACACAGCGGCTGGCAACTACCCTCGATCTTGAACTTTATGGGGATCTGAAGATGTAGTCCATGAGCTGCCTGTTAAAGATGCGTCATTTACTGCATTTTTTAAGATTGAGTATGGCTTGTTTCTATCACCATTCAGGGTCCGATGAACACTTGTCTGGGTAGCTGATTGCTTAGCTAGCGCTGTAGGGTAGCCTGGATTAAGGTGTGGGTATATTTTGATTCCCCATGACCGAAAAATATCTTTAGAGGTTAGAAAGGCATGAGCCCAGGTAATGGATTTGAATGTCACCAAAGTTACTTCGGAGGATCGCGACCCTCTTGGTGGGAGAAATTCTATCTATTCGATGTCTTCAGCCGCCAGTCTATCAAATCCCGGTACTCCTTTCAATAGTTTGATGATATTTGTTCGGTTAAGGACGACATGATGGTATTTTGATTTATATTCAGGAGCAAGAAGAATTTTGGAGTGCTGGAGATCACTGGCGGTGCTTTGTCGAAAAGGGCCCGAGTCAGGTAAGATATTGTTTTCAGTTAGAAAGCCAGGAACTATTGCTAGTTTAGGCAAAGCATTGTCTCAGAGCTCTTGCAGACTTGTCAAGGAGTCCTCAGGTGGCTTTTGTGTGTGTTTGAAGGTTACCTTTGAGTGGGTATCTTCGATGCTTGATGGAACAGACTGAAGACAAGGACGAAGAGAAGATTGAGTTTGAGTAGCCATTTCTGTCGGAAAATTTGTTTTTGCTACTTGTAATTGACCAGTTGCTTTGTCTGTGCCAATTAAAGACTCTATTGCTTTTTCTGCAGCTGCGACTTTGTGAGGATTTGATGGGAAACTTCTTAAGCAAGAGAAGGGAGCATATTGAAGCTGGTGGTGTACAGGAGTGGGCTGCTGTGCATTTGATATTGGAAGAGCAATAATGGTCTGTTGATCTAGTTTTAGTGGAGTAAAACTTGAAACTTGTTTATTGTCTGAAGTTTCAAACAGTGGAAACAAGTTAAGGGGTTCAGACAACAGCAAAGTGACTGGACTGAAGATGATTGAGCCTTTTTTATTAGGTTATTTAGGTTCTCTAATTTATTGTCCATGACTGCTGTGAACAGGGCTAAGGTGTTTAAAAGGTCAACTTGAATATCCAGTTTGTCTGAATGGTAATTTAATGCTGTGACTGTAGTTTGAAAGGTTTGCAGCAGTTGTGCCCAAGCGTTCAGCATAAATGTGGGGGGGTCGGCCTGTGGGTCGGGTTCCGATTTCAGATTAGGTCATTTGTCAGATTCTTTGAGAAAGAAAGATAAATCTAGTCGTGATTGGTCATTTAAGTCGGCTCCTCATTGGTGCTTTGTGAGAGCTGCAGCTGTTACTGTGTCTGAGTTTGAAGGCGTTTGAGCCAGAAGCTGTTTAATGTTCCCCTTCGGTGGTCTGTCCTATTGAGATGCAATAGGGCTAAATGCGTCAAAGCTTGGTGGTTGATTTTTTTGTGTGTAAATAAAGGACTTGGAGACACATTTTGTGATAACATGGTCATAGGGATGTCTGTGTGTTGTGACAAAACATTAGGTTTTGGCTCAATGGTTTCGGACCAAGAGTGCTTGTTTGAGACGTGTGGTATGTGACTTTCCTGAGGAGGCAATGGATAACAAAATGAAGAATGCTAGATAGACAAGAGAGCCCCTGAGATAAGCACCGGAGGCATTTTCTGATCGTCCACAGGTGATCCTGCGCTGGGAGTGACCAACAATGATATAGTTTCATTATTGCCTGCATGTGGACAGTTGCCTCTGTTATTTGTTGGAGGTTGCTGTCCTTAGGCGCCTCCAAAACTTGAGACAGAGGTGAGGGCTGAACCCCTCCAGGTACTTTTTTGAAGTAGGTCAAGATAGAGAGGGATTGCGAAATCTTAAAGCTTGATGAAGGAGGGCGATCCCTGTTAGTGTCAGGGTCTGGTCCTTGGAGAGGAGGACTCAGTGAGAGCATCGGGGACATAGGCACCAATTGTTTGGTAATATTCGCTGCGGCTCCTTCTACCACTGCTGCCAGCTGCTTTAGTTTTTTTTTTGCTTCGGTGACGGGAACGCCTTCCTTGCTCTCCCAGATCTCATCACTCTGCTTGTTAGGCTGCGTTGTCAATAAGGAACTGCTTCTGCTTCTGATGAATCCTGGGTTCACACTGGTGACTACAAGCGCTGCGGGTGCGGCTTGAACACCCCACGTTCTTTCCCCCTCCTCCTCCCTGCCCACAATAACCTGCCTCATGGCCCTTGTGACCATGCCACATCAACCAGGTCTACAGTAGAGATGGGTCAGAGTATGGTATAATGTGTGAGGTATATGCAAGGGCCTCAACAAGAGGTCAGTATAAAAGTGTGCAGGGATAGTGGAGGGGTGGTGGTGATGATTCTGGGGGGGTAAAACCAGGCCGAGCATGGCAGGGCAGGTCGATGCTACATCAGAGCAGAGCTGAACCAGGGTAGCTAGGGTAAGTAGAGCTGGAGCCAACCAGGCCAGCAAGTACGGCAGCAGCAGTCAGTAATTCAATAGTTCAATACCATCTAGTGCAGCTAGTGCAGCCAAAACTAACCTCAGACCGTTCAGTGAGAGCAACACAGCCAAGAGGAAGCAGGCGCAACAGGCACAACATGCACCATAGCACTGCTGCACCACAGCTCAACCGGGGGAGGGTGAAAGGAGAAGGGCCGTGTTGTGCTAGGGAGTTAGAGTGGGGTTAGAGTGGGAAACACCATAGACCAATGGGGAAGCGGCTGGGGACTATGACTGCAAAAGTGGAAGTAGAAGTCACTGGAGGGTCTGGGGGTCAAGACTCACCTCGGCAGGCTTAGCCCACAGGAATCAACAGGGGCCCGCGATGCCCCGGCTGCACCTCTACTCTGCACTATTTACGCCTCTACTCCTGCACACCCTCGCACCACGCAGTGCCTCACAGCATCATACCACCACGGGCCCCCGCTGCTGCCACTGCTGTCTGAGGCACTGCCCCCTACGCACTACCACACAGTTCTGCTCAAGCTCCATGCTCAGCTCTCTGCTCACTCGCTCGTCCGTGACTGTGCTAGTCCACTAAAAACTTGATCATCTGGGGCTGGTTACCAAAAGTAAGAGTGCTCATTCCAGATACAAAATTGTGAGTTCTAAAATCACAAGCATACCCATTCACAGACCCATACCAGTACTCACACAAGCAAACACTCATCCATAGAGCCACTTACAGATTCGCTCACTTATTTAATCACTCACACACCCACTAACTAACCCTTGCCACCAGTTATGCACCCAATCCCTTACCAATACAGCCACTCACACATCCATTCATAGACATATGACATATAGACACTTACACACATTTTTTTTTATGTGGTGAGATTTATATAGGGCTGGCTAGACCCGGAGGTATAAGAGCACTTTACATGAGTTACATATTGTTGCAAAGTTACATCAGATACATCAGAAACCAGTTACATCAGTTTCAAGGATGATACATGGAGTGGAAGAGGAGAATAAGGACGGGTAGAGGGTGAAGAAGAAGAGGGGAGGCAAATGTAGATTAGAACAGGATCATAGGTGGAACAAAGCACTGATCAAGAGAAAGAGTCAGTTCGGGGGAATCTCTCCTCCTCCTCCAAAAACTGCAACGGCTCCCGGTGTGAAAGAGGATCAAATTTAAGATCAGTTGCTTGGCATTTAAATCAGTAAATAACTTAGGCCCCAGCTATCTGAAAGACACATTCATCAGATACCTACCCTCCAGATCCCTCTGATCTGAATCCAAAGCTCTGCTCCAAATCCCCCACTTCAACAAAGCACGAATGGAGGTCAAAGCCTTCTACCATCTGGCCCCACGATACTGGAACCAACTCCCCATCCATCTACGACTATGTACAGACTACCTGAAGTTCAGAAAAATGCTAAAAAACGACTTTGCTTTAATCTAGTTTCCACTAAAGCCTGATAGTACTTCAAGCGTGGAGATACCCTGATGGGGTGATTCGGGTGCTTTATAAAACATTTAACTAAATAATTTACGAGACCGTAAGATGGCAGTTCCAGTCACCCCGATCCCAGGTACCTCTCAATCAAAAATGGTGGCATTGTGGGCGAATACAAATCGGGTGAAAAGTTCCCAAAAAGGAACAACCTACCCCACGAGCAGGGATCAGAGGGGGCACATACCAGATGCATGATGAAGGCAGTCAAGAGGTGGGAGATCACCCACGACCGTTCGGGGACGAGCAGGAGCAAGGCAGCAGCCTCATAGGTGGAAAGCAGCCATGGGTCCGGCGGGCTCATCAGCGATCTCAGTGATCAGGAATAGCTGTGTCGCGGCACTTGATGCAGCTCTGATGGGGGGAAGACAGGACCCACGAGTCTCCCCGTCAAAAACCCTGAGCAAGGTGCCAGAGGGACCCCAGGCTGCCACGTAGCGGAGCAGCACAGAGGCATAGGCAAGATCTCCTTGGTGCATTTTTGCTGTTTCTATTACTGATGAGCAGCGGGATGGCAGGCACCATGTCTCAGGACCAGAGAGGAAGGCGGGCAGTCACGTGTTTCAGCTGCAGTTACCAGAGAGGTGTCGCAGGCAATAGATCCCAGCAAGGTCCAGAAAGGAAGCTTCAATCGGCGGGGCCACCAGGGCAGCATAGCCAGGCAAACGCAGAGAGGCAGAGAACAAGGGACCGGCAGACACGCAGGAGCTCACTAGGAGGCGAAGGAAGAAAGGAGAGCCAGCGGAGTGAAGACGAGCACTGTGCCAGATGACCGGCTGGCTAGGTGATGACCAAAGTAGTGAACCCAAGCCAATCTCCTCAATAGCTGTTGGGGCAGCTCCACCGGACATCGGGCATGTTGTTCAGGATCCACCGCCAGTACCATCGATCACGATTCCATGGGAGGTCTCAAGTCCAAGAGATGAAGACCAGGGAGGTGAGAACCACCGCACAAGGCGCCAGGTAAGCAGGGAGGGTAGATGGAGGGAGGATATACAATCCCAAGAAACCAGTACACAAACAGCCAAAAGTACCTCGTGGCCCCCTTCCCCAGGCCGATTTAGGCCCCACAGATACCATCACCCAGGGCCCAGCCTTTATATTTTATTTTTATTAGGCAAGGAAAATATACAAGACTACTATTAGCCAAAGAAAAGAAGAACTGAGGACATTGGCATGGGAAGACCTGGAGAAAGCCGGTTCCCCTAAAGACACTAACCCCTAGATGCATCAACGTTGTCATTTGCGATTCCTTAATTGCGAAAAATAAGGAATCGCAATTAAGGATTCGCAAATGGCAATGCATCATTAAATTCGCTATTTTATTGGAATTCGGTAAAAATCGCAATTTTTACCGAATTCCAATAAAATTGCGAGTTCCAAATAGCGAATCCGATATTCCCATTCATTCCTATGGGCTGAAATGCCCATAGGAATGATTGGGAATTGCGAATTCGCAATTTCAATTTGGAATGCATCAAAGCCTTTCAAGGGTGGAGAGGGGGGTCCAAAGGACCCCCCCCTGCACTCATGAAATGCACTTTTACATGTTAGTTACATACACACATGTCCTAAGGACATGTGTGCCTGTAACGTACACGTTTAAAAAATGCATTTTCATGCGTTTTTAAACATTTTTGCAAATTACCACGAAGTTCAACTTCGTGGTAATTTGCATTTGCAATTTTGGAAATCGCAAATGTTTTGGGGATGATGCATTGCTGTTAAGGAATCGCAAATGTGCGATTCCTTAACAGCAATCGCATTTTTTTGGAACTCGCAAAAAAAGCGATTTCCAAAAAATGCTTGATGCATCCCAGTAACCAATTTAGGAAGTGCAAAAGGCCGATTTATGCGAATCGCACCGTTTGCACTTCCTAAAAAGGTTGATGCATCTGGGCATAAAAGCTTTTGGGACATCATTAATCACCCTCTGTTTACGGACGATGTGAAGCAGATGGACTCACTAATTCTGGGGGATGTTTGGGTATCTCACTTCTCAGCTATATTCAACCCAAACTGCCTGTATTTAGAGGAAAATATCAAGGACCTGCCTCTAGATTTAATCTCGGCCTCCCAATTAAGCTTATCTCTCTCAATATCCGAGGTTGAGGCGGCTTTAGCAAAAGAAATTTGCATGAAAGCCCCAGGACCTGATGGGGTCCCACTAGATCTGTTTAAAAGGAATCCCAACCTTTGGGGATCTCTGTTGACTAATGTATTTAAAGCAGTGGTGAATGGCCCCATCCCAGCAACCTGGAAGGAGGCCACTGTGGTTCCTGTTTTTAAAAAGGGCATTAGAAATGATCCTACTTGTTACAGGCCAATTTCCCTTATCGACGCTACAGCAAAGGTATTGGGGAGGTCATCCTTGCCCGACTAGAAGCCAGGACGACCACCGCAGGGATCAAGTCTAAACCTCAATATGGCTTCAGGAGGGGGCTGGGTACCACAGAGCAGTGCCTCAACTTATCCCCGATTATTAGCAAGTACATGAAGGCCAGAAAGGGTTCTATCCTTCTGGCCTTCATGGACTTGTTCAGAGCCTTGATACCATCAACCGGGAAAGGTTATGGGCACTAATGGGGAAAATGGGTGTTGAGGAAGCACTGATTTCCTTCTTGCGTAGGTTTCATGCTCACCCTACTTTT
Source organism: Lissotriton vulgaris (assembly GCF_964263255.1). Lineage (NCBI taxonomy): Eukaryota > Metazoa > Chordata > Amphibia > Caudata > Salamandridae > Lissotriton > Lissotriton vulgaris. Next base: position 898,819,075 of record NC_141696.1, read on the forward strand.
GCCATAAGATAGGGCCGCCAACAGAAAAGGACTATGCCCATTTTGTCCAAAGAAGGTGTCCGGCAGGGGTGCATTTTAGCTCCTTTTCTCTTTTTATTTTACACTAATGGTTTAGAGGCATTTTTATTACACAAGGAAATTTTCCCAGAATTTGTGGTAATCCTGTCTCGCTACTTTTGTATGCAGATGACACAGTGATAATGGCTCTGACAGCAAATAGCCCCCAAAAATCGCCCAATGCTTTTACAGATATTTTGTTGGCGCTTGATTTAAAAGTTGATTTTCTGAAATCGTAGAATCCAGTTTTCCTCTAGCTCTGATGCACGCAGCAACAGATTTGCGCCTACCAGCCGTCTCTGCCTATCGAGCGCACGAGGGGACTGCTGGGCATTATAGGGATTTTCTGCGCATCGTGCTAGTTGTGGGCTTTGTGTCTTACAAAAACGGTATTCCTATATTTTTTGCTATGAGCCTCGCCCTCAGTGTAGCACGTTCTCCAATTCAAAATGACTACTTTTTAACCTTTCCTAAAAAATACTTGGGGAATTTATAACTTTCCCCAAAATCGTTCTGGACCATAGATAGAATATTAAATAAGCTTGTTTTTGGTTGTTTCTGCCGACAATGCCAAGAGTCAGTCAGCTGTAACCTCACCTTGGGGGGACCATTCCAGGAGCGGCCACCACCGCCGAGAGTCACCGGGGGCCATCCTAGCGTGAGCAGACGCCGGAGGAGGAGGTAAACTACACCTCCCAGCGTCCTTTGCATCGCGCACGTCGTTGACGACACCCCAGTGCTCCAGGAGGCGCACAAAAGGACACTCGGGCTCCCGTGGCGCGGGAGCTCGTTTTTGGTTGTTTCTGCCGACACTGCCAAGAGTCAGTCAGCTGTAACCACACCTTGGGGGGACCATTCCAGGAGCAGCCGCCACCGCTGAGAGTCACTGGGGGCCATTCTAGCGCGAGCAGAAGCCAGAGGAGGAGGTAAACTACACCTCCCAGCGTCCTTTGCATCGCGCACGCCGTTGACGACACCCCAGTGCGCCAGGAGGCGCAAAAAAGGGCGCTCGGGCTCCTGCAGCGGGGTGGGCCCGCCCGCGCCTGTCACAGACCGGAGAAAGCTACCCCCTTTTGTTTGTGTTCCCGGAGCTGTGAGGACAATTAAGGACCTGGTCAGTGATATTTAGTTTAAATCACTTTTTTCTGTTGACTTTCTCCCCCCTTAAATGGCAGCTAAAAGGAAAATAACCAGGCAGAGGTTTGGGGGTGGTGTGGTTGGTACATTGGATGCTTTTCTGATTAGAGCAGAATCAGTGTTGCACATGAAATAATAGTAACCGGAAAAAGACTCTCGTTGGGTACGTCTATGGGGCATAAAAGGTCATCTTTAGGGGCTATTAGCAAAGCTAAATCCCCAGTAGTAGCACTGAAAGGCATAGACCACATCAGTATTGAGCCACAGGATGTAGGGCTGGCTAATACTGATTCTGCTGATCTAAACATAGAGGTGGGTATGACTGAGGTAATAAACCTGAGTGACTTTAGTGGCCAGGTGGCTGGCCAGTCACAAACAATGATAGACACTATGCATGCAGTACCATTGAGCCCAACAGTATTGGTTCCAAGTGAACCACGGCTATCAAACACCCCCACTATCTTCTCATTAGATACACATGAAGAATTGAATATCACAATTAGTCTGGCAATGTCATCAAGGTTGCTTAAGCAAAGGCCAGCTTTGGGGAAAAAGGGTCAAGACTACTGGACAAAAAAGAAAGCTACCCCTCCTTCGAGGAACTCTAAGGCTAGGAAAACAGGGGGGGGGGGGAGTTCAAGCAAAAAAATCAGATTGTGTACCCAAAATAGGGTTAAGAAAATATGTGAGTACACAAACAGATGTAGATTCTGTACCACACACTCCATGGTTAGATGAGATAACTGGGAAGTTAGAGAGTATGATAAATCTCGCCTTGGAAACTGGGGTTAAGGCTAGATTAAATGAAGTAGAAAATTGTAAGAGGACAAACCTTTGCTAGTTAGGCAATAAGATTGAGCAGTTGAGTAATCTATTGGGGAACTTCGGAAGGGGTAATGCTCCCATTTGCCCATCCACTCATGTGGGTGATGTTCATACACAAAACCGTATGGGGAAGCTGGTATTCTACCTGATAGAGTTACAACAGGAAGGAAAGTCACTGGGCATGGAGCTGATGGCTCAAGGAGATTAAACAATATCGCTCAGCATATGGTGGAACAAAATGAGGGTGGGGATCATAACACTCATGGTATTGAGGGGGGCATAATAGGAGGATTGCAAATACAAATCGCCCCTGAAAATCTATCCACTCATTCCGATAGGATGATGATACATAGTCCTAAAGGTACTGATTTGATACCTAATACTGATATTTTACAGCTACCGCCTGCATTCTCCCCTATGTGTTAGCTGGAGTCCCGACGCTAAGAAGGGCATAAAAAGAAACTTGGACCAATCTGCGAAATAAAACAGTGGTTCGGCTAACAAAATTTAAACGATTCCCTCCCATAAATATCAGTGACATTTTGATGGTCCGTAGAGTTAGGTATTTGGGCGATTCTTCAAAGAACACTAGAGGAGACTGTGTGGTGATAAATTTTAGACACCCACAGTTAGCAAAAAGAATACTAGAGCTTCATGAGGAAATTTCCCCCAGAATACGTGCATTAGCACCCTTCCACTGGGTTATTTCTATAAACCATCTGTTGGAAATAACAGCAATATTCTGGTCGCTCAAGTCTCACTAACAAATATATTTGAAGGATTGTCCTCCCTAGATGATCTAGATTGACTGAATGGTACATTTGGCCCTGTAACACCCCTGGTAAACCATTGCGAGGTAATACATCTTTCCCAAAATGCACAGAAAAAATTGACTGCGCTGGGGATAAATGAGCTATTTAACGGGTGGGGTTTGGATATTACCTTACATGCTATTAACCCAGAATCATATTCAGGGCACCCAGAAGATGCTAAAGTGTCAATATATTAGGAGGAGAATGTGTGCTCTGAACAAACAGAATTGTGTAGGAACTCAGAAATGAAGCTCACCTCTTGGAATATAGCAGGACTTAATAAGAATTTAGTGGATACTATATGGAGTGATTACATAGAACAGAGTGATATAATCCTTTTACAGGAGACTTGGTCACTAGAAATCCCCCATAGATTGGTTTTCAAAACTTTTAGAGTGAATGCCAACCCCTCTGTTAGAGGAAGGCCCTCAGGGGGCTTGGTAATTTGGATAAGGATTACTCTTGAAATAGATGTCATCCCATTGCATATTCAGTCCCAGGATCTGGCGGGTATAAAAATTGTTACACGAGATGGCAAAGAACTAACCCTAATTAATATCTATAACAGGCCAAGTTTAGCTAATAAAGAGTCGCTGGTAATAGAGCAACTTAATTCCTTCTCAGATACATTAGGGCCCATTTCGCGGACAATTGTTGGTGGCGACTTCAATTGTAAATTCAAACCGATATTGGGCTTTGATAATCTTTTTAAAGAACAAGATATGGCGAATAATATTCCGGCCATAGAAAGCAGTAGGGAGGTAAAGTGCACTGTTGCAGCAGCGCACATTTTGAAGCTTACTGTAGGTCATGCCCTGAGGGCATGCAATGGACATCTCCCTTCGAATAGACCCACCGCATTTACATTCTGTAGAGGGAGCTCACGGAGCTATCTAGATTTTATATTGGTCTCAATAAATTTCTGGGAGCATGCCATTGATTTCCAAATTGATCCACAAATGGAGAGTGATCTTTATCCCTTACAATTATTATTAGAATCTAAGTTTTTTATGGCCACTTCGGTGGGGATAAAAGGGAATGATATAGCCGCCTGTGAGCTTATAACAAGTAATAACATACAAGCACTAAAGTGGCCCTATATCCTAGCTAAAAATGCTGTGCTGATAAATATTTTTAACACCTTTGCTGATATCGTCACACCACTTCAGGATCTCTCAGTAGGAGAAAGACGTGTATTGGACTTGCATAACAATTTGGTAGAGGTGCTGACACCGTTCCTAAGTAATATATACAAAGAGAGGAATGGAGGAGGGAACAACCAAAGTGAGGTGGGAAATCCCAGGTACAATAAGGATTGCAGATTAGCAAAGACTATTTTAATCCAGGTAATCAACAGTAAAGATATAGTAGAAATAAGGGAAAAAAGGCATAATTATAATAGAATGCTTTCAGAAGCAAAAAAAGTCTGAGAGGATGATATTTGGACTGATTTAATAAATGCAGCCAAGTCCAAAGACCAGGCTGCCTTTTGGAGCTTAATAGCGAGAGGAAATAAATCAGGAAGGACTGTTAAAGACCTCTTTCTAGATGAAAGTACATGGGTCAAACACTTCTCTCGTTTGTACTCTGATAATACTGGGGATCCTGTTACACTAGAAAAAGAATTGGCAGTTACTGCAAAGGTCATTGACATGCACTTTAGTCTAGAAGAGACGATAAAAGCTATAGAGGCCATTAAATCGGGTAAAGCTCCTGGGCCTGACAAAATCACTGGAGACTTATTGAAGCATGATATGGATGTCTGGGCCCCGTATATAAACTTTTTATGTATTCAATAGTTGTGGGTACCCCTAGTCCTGATACTTGGAAAGGAGCGGAGACTGTGACAATTTTTAAAAAGGGTGACCGCTATGATCCGGCATTTTATCGCCCAATTAGTTTAATCGACATTTTACAAAAGGTTTTTGCCAGGCATATTTTAAATAGACTGTTAGAGTGGATGGAAGAGACAGATATATTATCCAAGTTTCAAGCTGGGTTTAGGATCAAAACAAGTACCATTGATCAGGTTTTCAGATTTACATATATTTGTTGGAAATATATTTTCTTGAGGAAGGGCAGTCTATATATTGCCTTCGTAGATTTAAGGGCAGCCTTCGATTTGGTCCCCTGGGTCCTAATATGGGACTCATTAAGACACATTGGGGTGCCTGAAGAATTGCTTGTGCAATTAATCAAGCTCCTTGAAAGTAATTATGCTAGAGTAAGACGGGGGCCGAGGGGGGAACTATCCAAGGCAATACCAGTGAGAAGAGGAGTCAGACAGGGGTGCGTGTTGGCACCCACACCTTTTACACTGTATGTAAATGATGTCCCCAAATATTTAGAAAGCTGCAAACATGACTCTCCGCAGCTAGAGGGCAAAGTTATCTCAGCATTATTATTTGCTGATGATACAATTTTAATTTTGCAAACTTCAAAGGGATTGCAATGTCTAGTGGACTCCTTTAACACTTATTGCACCACGAAGGGCTTGGAAATCAACTCAAGTAAAACCAAATACATGTCTATAAACCCCATAAATGTGGAAAATTTAAAATACTTAGGAATCACTTTGGATAGTAAATTGTCCTGGAAGGAACAATTGGAAAAGAACAGGATAATGTTGCTCCAAAATTCTTTGCCGATATTAAAATAACACAGGCTAGTGCTTATAAGGCTGTTTCTCCTGCTTTGGAGGTATTTAGGTTTAAAGCCCAATCAGCCTCACTCTACAGAGCAGAGATTTGGGGGCCATATTGTAAAAAACTTTGAACGGGAAGAAAATAATTTATTCCGGAAATTATTAAAACTCCCAATTAGAACGCCCCTAATCCCGGTAGTTATGGATTTTAATATTAAGCGTACAGATTATCATGCAGTATTAAGACCATTACTATTTTGGGTCAGGATCTGGTCAACTCCTGAGCTGACTCATTATAGAGAAGGCTTAGAGGAGATTTTGATGACTGACCGAAGTAAAGATATTCCCTGGCTCAAACATGTGCCATCGTGGATGAGGCAGTTAGGCGTATCCCATTATTGGGAGGATCCTTTACAGTTGACATCATCTTGTAAACAACACTTAAAGTTCTCTTTTTGGACCTATACAAAAATAATGTTTCACATAATTCTTCTGTTGGGCCCTTAACTTAATTTATAGCCTTCAAGATGTTGCCCGTTTTGAGCCGTTTTTGGACGAGGTGCGTCCCCAGCTAGCGAAATCCCTATTTTTGCAGTTCAGATATGGGGTCCTACAAACAAACGTGAGTATGTATAGATGGGGCAAAAATAGGGAGGATAGTAATTATGGTTGGTGCTCCTTATGCACAGAAGAGGTCATAGAAAACGATGTGCACATACTTTTTTTTGCCCTGTATATAAATCGGCAAGGAAACGTTGGATTAGCCCTCTTTGTAAGAATTTGGGCATCAAAAGCTGTAGTGAGGCAGAATGCATATTGAAGACCGATACATCACAACAGGTCTTTTTTGCGTTAGCAAGTTCCCATATAGTGTACACTTGATAAGGAATAAAGTTGGGCTAAAGCTTTAGCGCTAAAAATTCATTTTTCGAATGTTTAGTAGAAGAGTATTGCACTTGCACTTTCCAATTTGATTATGTTAACTGTGACTAAAGTACCGCCTCCCTCTGACAACACTTCTGTAGTTATTGACTGGAATACTTTTTATGGTATAAAATGCCTAGCTTTAAAAAAATTTTTTAATGTATTTATGATTATAGATAGGTTTTATGGCTAATTTGGAACAGATTAAAATTTGTAAATTGATGCCCCTTTGTCGTACCCCAACCTTGAATTAATTTTTTTGGGATCAATTCTGATTATTGAAAAATTGTATTTTAAAATGTATCTTTTATGGTTTAAATGACCGAAATAAAGATTAATGAAATCAAATGAATGAAATGAAATCGTACAGTATGGTGTCTAGCCCTAAATTGACTTAAACTAGAAACTTTGCTGTTGGGGGCAAGAACATTGATAAATTGAATAATTGTGCCTATTTAGGGAACTTATTTAATAACAAGATAAATTGGGAACCACTCATAACAGCAAGGATGCAACGCACAAGTAGGGTTGTGGAGGGGCTATTTCACTTTGGCTGCAAGCTAGGACACAAGCCAGTGACAGAGCTAGTTACATTTATAAAGCTAAATGTTTGTCTGTGGCAACCTATGGGGAAGGGGTTTGGGCCACCACAAAAGCCCCCACTTGCAGGTTTTGGAAAATAAGTTTTTAAAAAGGCTATTGATGACCCAAATACTGCCCCCACACTCCTTTGTAATCGAGAGCTGGGGTTGGAATTATTAAAGGACTTATAGCTATTATCCCTTTGCTTTTATTGGCTAAAATGTGGCTGTCTGAGGAACTAACGTTTTCAAGGGATGTGATTAAAGATTGCCTTAAACTCGATAGTGCACTATTGATCCCTTGGCGAGGCCTGGGGCATTACTATGAGAGCCATCATCAAAGAGGCGCATTACTCTAGGGCAAATATGCGCCATACACAACCTGAGGCAATGGGTCTCTCATGTTTGTTCCCCGCCCAACAGCAATTTTACCTAACTTTCACCACCAATGTACAGACACAATTTCTTTTAACTGTACTTCACTTACGCACTCTACATTTCTTAATGGCATTCCCCAGACAATCAGGGTGGGCCAACAAACTCATGCTCTGCCCGTGTGACAATTTGGCAGCTCAGAGCACCTTGCACTTTTTTTTATTCTGTCCCCTTTATAAAGAACGTTTCAGGGAAATGTGCCCTGGCACATCCATTGAAGGTTTTAATTTTTGTACCCTTTGGTCATCCCTGCTATCTGTACTGTGGTTTCTAACTATATTGAAAATGCAATGGCTATCAGAGAGAGCTATAGAAGTCAAACAGGAATGTTGTAACCCTTTAATGCACAACTTTTATATCCCATACAATTTTACTATCAGTGATATATCTTGCTGTGTAAGGTTTTTTGTGTTATGGATTACATTTTGTAACTATCTGAATCTTATGAGCTTTTCTCTTTACTAATTTTAACTATTCTTCATTATAAATATGTTACGAAATTGTAATTGTAATGTTTGTTTGTTAAATGTTTATGGTTTCTGGCGCTGAAGAAAGTTCTTTTGAATATATATATAAAATTCACTGAAAAACCATAGGTTTCAAGGGTGTTATAGTTAGCTGGACATTTCACTCATACAAAACCATTGAAATTCCTCCGTTATAGTTAGTTGTACTGAGTATAACTCACGCGCCCGCAATCCACTGCTGATGATGTCACATATTACATCATTCATGACATGGTCAGTGACATCACTGATGACATCACTGATGACATTTCAAATGACATCACTGATGACATCATCCAGTGAATGTGGTTTGGTTTGTTATTTATATAATTAATTTATATGTTGGAATCCGCATTGAAGACTGAGTGGATGTGGAAGTGTCTGGATGGAGGATTTAGTACTACTGTGATTGACTGTGTAAGTGAGTAATTTAAAATGTCTCACTAAATATATGGGATAGTGATTTAACTGTGTGAATATTTGTTTCACTCTGTGTCTTGTTGTGTAAACTACTGCATATGTTGGTTACTAGGTATGTGGAACTCTGTATTAATTTTTAATTAGTTAAGAGAGTATTTGTATGAGAGAGTGAATGTGTGTGCAGTTGGATGAAAAGTGTGTAACTGTCTAAAGATGTATAAATAGTTGATTTAATAATTATATGAGGTTAAGACTGTATGTGAAAACAGTTGTTTTGGGTGAGTGAATCTCTTTATGGATATGTTGATGAGTAAATATACTTCTCAATGATATGTGTCCAACAAAGTAGAAATATAAAAGGCAATGTATGTGACAGTTGTTGTATATAAATAAGTATACATAAGTCTCAGTGATTGTTTGAGTGACTGTATTGAAAACTGTATACTTGTAATAGTGATTTTGTAACACACTAAGTATGAGTGATTATCTATATGAATAAATAAAGTGGTGTTTGTATAAGTGTGTGGCTTAGTAAATGTAAGTATGATCAATTGTTTGCTTAACTGAGTATGATGACTGCATAAGTGAATAGGGTGTGTGCAATGTATGTGACAGTTGTTGTATATAAAAACAGTAAAATGCGAAACCACAAAGACCAGCATGCTGAGCTATCACCATATCGTTGGTGTCCACTAGAGGGCTGGTATTGCTTAAAAGAATCCTCTGTGTGACCCACTCGAAAAACTCAAATGAACTGGGGCTGACCTTTGAAAAAGTTTTTTGATAAAACAAAACGTGTCAGTTGCCGAAAACTGCTCCGAATAAAATGCTGGTAGCATCTGTGTAGCGAGTGAGGCTCAAATTACTCTCTACAAAGGGGGAGAACCAGCAGACATACACAGCGACTTGGTCCTGTCGCAGAGTTCACACACCGCCAGCCAGAGCGCCTTGCTTTCCCGATCTGGACCAACACAGAAAACTCGGCAAAAGGAACTGAGGGGAAACAGGCTGCCACCAAACACTAGGTTTGATATGGTTCCTTGCCAAACCTATCAAAAGCATGGGCAGTGACAGGAGCTACACTATTGGGAATTCCATCATCCCAGGGAGACAGTAAGAAATTGACATCGCCACATGGAGGAGTTTTAAAAGGAACGGTAAAATGCGGAACCACAAAGACCAGCATGTCGAGCGATCCCCATATCGTTGGTGTCCACTAGAGGGCTAGTATTGCTTAAAAGAATCTTCTTTGTGACCCACTCGAAAAACTCAAATGAACTGGGGCTGACCTTTGAAAAAGTTTTTTGATAAAACGAAACGCGTCAGGTGCCGAAAACTGCTCCGAATAAAATGCTGGTAGCATCTGTGTAGTGAGTGCGGCTCAAATTACTCTCTACAAAGGGGGAGAACCAGGAGACACACAAAGTGACTTGGTCCAGTCGCAGAGTTCACGCACCGCCAGCCAGAGCGCCGTGCTTCCCCGATCTGTGCAAAACAGAAAACTCGGCAAAACGAACTGAGGGGAAACAGGCTGCCACCAAACACTGGGTTTGGTATGGTTCCTTGCCAATTCTATCAAAAGCATGGGCAGCGACAGGAGCTACACTATTGGGAATTCCATCATCCCAGGGAGACAGTAAGAAATTGACATTGCCTCATGGAGGAGTTTTAAAAGGAACGGTAAAATGCAGAACCACAAAGACCAGAATGCCGAGCTATCACCATATCGTTGGTGTCCACTAGAGGGCTGGTATTGCTTAAAAGAATCCTCTTTGTGACCCACTAGAAAAACTCAAATGACTGGGCTGAGCTTTGAAAAAGTTTTTTGATAAAACGAAACGCGTCAGGTGCCGAAAACTGCTCTGAATAAAATGCTGGTAGCATCTGTGTAGCGAGTGCGGCTCAAATTACTCTCTACAAAAGGGGGGAACCAGGAGACATACAAGGTGACTTGGTCCTGTCGCAGAGTTCACGCACCGCCAGCCAGAGCGCCGTGCTTCATCGATCTGGACCCACACAGAAAACTCGGCAAAATGAACTGAGGGGAAACAGGCTGCCACCAAACACTGGGTTTGGTATGGTTCCTTGCCAAACCTATCAAAAGCATGGGCAGCGACAGGAGCTACACTATTGGGAATTCCATCATCCCAGGGAGACAGCAAGAAATTGACATTGCCTGATGGAGGAGTTTTAAAAGGAACAGTAAAATGCAGAACCACAAAGACCAGCATGCCGAGCGATCACCATATCGTTGGTGTCCACTAGAAGGCTGGTATTGCTTAAAAGAATCCTCTTTGTGACCCACTCGAAAAACTCAAATGAACTGGGGCTGACCTTTGAAAAAGTTTTTTGTTAAAACGAAACGCGCCAGGTGCCGAAAACAGCTCCGAATAAAATGCTGGTACCATCTGTGTAGCGAGTGCAGCTCAAATTACTCTCTACAAAGGGGGAGAACCAGGAGACATACCAAGCCACTTAGTCCTGTCGCAGAGTTCACACACCGCCAGCCAGAGCGCCGTGCTTCCCCGATCTGGACCAACACAGAAAACTCGGCAAAACGAACGGAGGGGATACAGGCTGCGACCAAACACTGGGTTTGGTATGGTTCCTTGCCAAACCTATTAAAAGCACGGGCAGCGACAGGAGCTACACTATTGGGAATTCCATCATCCCAGGGAGACAGTAAGAAATTGACATCACCTCATGGAGGAGTTTTAAAAGGAACAGTAAAATGCAGAACCACAAAGACCAGCATGCCGAGCTATCACCATATCGTTGGTGTCCACTAGAGGGCTGGTATTGCTTAAAAGAATCCTGTTTGTGACCCACTCGAAAAACTCAAATGAACTGGGGCTGACCTTTGAAAAAGTTTTTTGATAAAACGAAACGCGCCAGGTGCCGAAAACTGCTCTGAATAAAATAATGGTAGCATCTGTGTAGCGAGTGCGGCTCAAATTACTCTCTACAAAGAGGGAGAACCAGGAGACATAAATAAGTATACATAAGACTCAGTGATTGTTTGAGTGACTGTGTTGAAAACTGTATACTTGTAATAGTGATTTTATAACACACTTAGTATGAGTTATTATCTATATGAATAAATAAAGTAGTGTTTGTATAAGTGTGTGGCTTAGTAAATGTAAGTATGATCAATTGTTTGCTTAACTGAGTAGGATGACTGCATAAGTGAATAGGGTGTGTGCTGGTGTGTAATGTCGATGTAGGTGTATACGTATATTTATTAGGGTTCTATTGATCTTTGTTAGCATGTATGAGTAAATCTATAGGCAAGTGTTTAAATGTGTGTGTAGATTTAAGAATCACTGAGTGGGTTTTTAGAAAGGTGTATTGGTGTGTCAATCGATTCAAATATGGTACTCTGTATTTTACAGTGAGTGATGAAAGGTTATACTATGTGTATGATGAGGTGTATCTGATTGTCACATGCATGATGTCATCAGTGATGTCATCAGTGATGTCATCAGTGATGTCACAGACCTTGTCATGAATGATGTGATATGTAATATCATCAGCAGTGGATTGCGGGCGCGCGAGTTACACCTAACTATAATGGAGGAATTTCAATGGTTTTGTACGAGTGAAATGTCCAGCTAACTATAACACCCCTGAAACCTATGTTTTTTCTGTGAATTTCAAAGGTTTTTTAAATGATAATTCCTAACTATAACCTACCTGAAACCTATGGTTTTTCAGTGAATTTCAAAGGTTTTTAAAGTCTAATTTCTAACTACAATATCCGTATAACCTATAGTGTTTGTTAAGTAAAATTTAAAAACACATGTATACTTTTTATAGTAAAAACAAACTTAACAGTAGTGTTTTATAACTTATAATTATTCCTCCTGGTTTTATGGTATTTATTTTTTGGACATTTCCATCTGTATTTATCCATATTTTTTTTTAAATAATTGTATGTGTATTTACCCATATATATTTTGGGTTTTGAAAAAAAATGAATCTAAAATTAGTATGTTTCCACGTTTATTTTACTGATACATATGCACTCATGGCTGAAAGACTGACCATTTTCACTCATGTAAACACTCTTAGATGATAAACTATACCCAACCTTCATATTAAAATGTGCAAGTTTTCTTATGTGAGGATATGTATTGCTCTTTAAGACTCTTTACTAAAAGTCTTTTATTGTTTTTACCCTTTTACTTTTAGAACAACAGACCTATTGGCCTACTACTCATCATTGACATCATTTACAAACGCTAAAAAAAAACCAATTTCAGTATTTATCCACACTTTAAAATAAAAACATAGAGGAAAATAAATACGTTTCTGTCTGTATTTATCTGTAAAAATCAGTAAAAATATAAATCAAGGAGCCCTACTTATAATTTAAGAATACTTTCAACTTAATTAGCATTAATTAACATAAAAGTTTGGTAAAAGTATGACGCAGCACCTATAATATTTCACTTTCAAGAACAGCGTTCACAGTTCGATTCCAAAGTCCATCAGCATCTTAGCCCACCACTATCTCACTGTAGGTAACACCTTGCTTAATCTTCCCAACACCCCAAGCTCCAACACACCGTTCCAAAGGTAGCTTTCCGCTTTACAAATGCTGGCATTTTTTTTTATTAAAAAGCATAGTGATAACAAATATTAATACGTTTTTTTTCTTCTATTGTAAACAATATTTTGTTTTTATATCTTCTATTTGTATGTTTTTAATCATTAGAATGCAAATGACACAGTTTACCGGGTAACATTTTTAAACTTTCCAACGTATGTAGATAATAAGGACCTTATATGTGTTACTATCGAAATCGAAAACTTTACAGCTTCACAGTTTGTAACTTTTCCCAAGACGTGCACAAGTAAAACAATTAAAACGTGAGCACGTGTAAACTGTAAAACGTGCCAAATACATAGGCGGAGCCAAATCTTCCTTCCATAGACTACTAAACAAACAAAAACTATATAAACCACACCTATTGTGCGATTAGTTTTGTTTTAATGAGTTATTTCTGCGTCGCCAATCTGTGATGCAGGTTGCCTTGTCTGGCATCGGATTCTTGTTTTGCGTCAACAAACATATTCCGGAGTTGTAAGTTGTTTCATTATGGCATGGTAGATAGTTATTTATGGCTATTTGTCAATATTTAAACATTTATATCTCAAAAAAAGTGGTATTGTATGTTTTTCCATTTTTCTCTGTAACGTCAGGAGCTTGTTTTCAGAAACAGATAGATTACAACAAACATTGCTCCTTTTTTGGCTCCTTTCAGCTTATATATTGTGACTTTCTACATTATAATATTGACACTGTACTTCGCTTCAGAGGTGTTGGTGACCCATCGGCACAAACTCTAAACATTTACAATCAACGTCACCACCGTCCAGTTGTTAGTGTGTTTTCCCCTAGGGAGTATATACTGTTAATATGTATATCATAATATTACCAGATATGCTAATCTCAGTGGAGTTCATGACCCGTCATCACAAAGAGTAAGGATATATAAGCAACGAAGATTAAAGGCGGCCTTGCCCTCCCCGATATTTCTTTATATTCTCTTTATTTTTTGTTTAAAAATATTCGTTGCTTACTCTCTTGTCCTCCTAGTTCCAATTCAGGATTGATTTTAGATGTTAGGGTTCCGTTTGAGGGAGGTAGTAGCGGGTTTTTGTATAGGTTTGGTGCTCCCAGATTTTTTAAAAAGGTACTACTAAAAGTAATGAGGTCAGCTCTCACAGTGTGGCAAAACTTGAAAACAAAGTGGGGAATAAGATATTACTCCGATTTTGCCCCAATCTGGGGCTCTCCAGGACTCCCCGCCTGCCTGAATGACACCTTGGCTATCCCTATTAAGAGGGCAGGTATTGTCATCTGGTCCGATTTAATATCACAGGACGAAGTTCATCCATGGAAGGTGTTAAAAACAAAAACAGGGGACTCCCTCTCCCACTTCAAACACTTGCAAATATGCTCTTGGGTTACTGCTGAGAGAGATCTTATTGGTGGAAACTGGGAGATTGAGAATATCCTCCAAAACGTAAACCCCCTAAAAAAGGAGGTAGGGATATGGTATAGAGCGGCAATTGATGCAGAGGATATAGCTCTTCCTTCTCCTTATAAGGTATGGAGTGTATCACCTTTGGAAGATGTCTCTGTTGATTTGTTTTTTCCCTCTCTTCATAATTTATATAAGTATGTTAAATCAGCTTCTTTAAATAAAAAACATTTCTTTGTGGTAAATAAATTGTATTATACCCCCGAAAAAATTGCTAGATTTGTTTCAACATTAGCTCCTAAATGTCCTAGGTGCGGTTTAGAAGAGGCTGATGATACACATATGTTTTTTGATTGTATATTCTTAAGAACTTTTTGGGGAAATGTGGGGAGGGCGTTGGAGGGAGTCTTTAAAGTTAAGATTAATCTTAACCTGACTTTAGTTGTATTTGGTATTGAGAATAATCCTATATACCAATTATCTAATAAGCTGACTGGTCTATTCCTGCGTTTGATATTAGTAGCCCGAAGAGAGATCTGTAGGCTGTGGATCCTGAGCCACCACAATATGAGACCTGGTTAAGAGCAGCACTGTGCATGGCGAGATAGGACCAAGGGGAGGGGAACTTCTGGGGGCCATTAATTATTTGGGGTACTGAAATGAGGCTAGTCTAAGTGCCCGTGGTCCAATGATTACACCAAGCCTCGCACAAATGAAGCTGGCCTGGTCGGCCTAAAAGCGAATGCAAGAGCATAGATCCAGGGCACCCAGTTTGGAAGGTGGACTTTCCTATGCAAATTTGCAGATGCTTAAGGTGAAATGAGGACAGAAAAAAAGGATATATAAGCAACGTTGCCAGCTTCCGGTTTTTAGTCTGTTCCCCCCTTTTGATCATATATTTTGAATATATATATTATAATTTAAACAGTCATGATCTCAGTGGAGTTAATGAGCCGTCGCCAAGAAGATCAAACTTTTTGACCTCCCGGAGAAAAGAAGCTCAGAAAATAATTACAGCTCTAAAGTATTTTGTTATGGATGTTCTGTTAAATAGATAACTTTATTTTCCTTTTCTTTTTACTTTAACAATGGTATCGATTTTTATATTGTAATAGATTGTCCTATTGTTACAGAAGAGGAATAGGAGATTTTTTCGGCGCCATCTGTAATACAGCTGACAAACATTAGAACGTACTTGATCAGATATTTTTTTCAGGGAGCATATTTTACGAAATTGCAGAATTAAAAATATAGCTTTCATACATACTTTGTAACTTTAAATATTTGATAAACCCTACATTTCTGAATGCTATTTTCTAATTTCTATTCTTCTCATTTGCGGTTCCTATTCACCTTCTCCCTAAAGAATATATAGGACCAGTTCTGTATATTATAATAGTACTATCCTATATATTCTTAAGTGAGTATGGGATTTGTTAGCGGAACAGTGTGCGACCTCTAAGCACTACGACAGAACGTTCCTGAATTCTACAGAATACAAATTTGAAAAATAATAATGCATACATTTCTATGTAATATGAAGTCACTTGTATTTAACTGTTTTTTACTTGTTCTCCTGACCTCAGATAATGTAGTGCGGGAGGGATTGTTGTGGCACTTCTATTCTACTTTATCTAAAAGTAACTGATGCCCTCTTACATTATCAAGAATATGGGGCAACACTTTTACAAACTATAGCAGAAAAAAGGAGATTATGGCCACGCTTAACTGATAATTTAGGAAATTGCATTTTTAATTGTCACCCCTTTTCATATATACAGTGTCAGTTTCTGAAGAAAGTTTATTTGTATTTGCTAAAATACCTAGACTGAAATGTTTGCTGCGCAACCACAACTACCCATCAGAAAAGTAAACACCACATTATAAGTAAATAGTGCTCCTGGGAAGTATCCCACCCGCAAACTTGATTAAAAAAACACTGCAAGACACTGTCATTTTTCCGTCGTGATTTGCACACCACAAGGCAATTATATAAATGCCCTTACAACATATAACAACAAGTTTTATCTTCATAATCCCTGTCCACCACCTTGTGACTATTGTACAGAGTTAATAGTGTTCCTAACCTCCCCTCTACTACTTTCTTTTCCCATACTCCTTTGGAAGTGCGTCACAAAATCACTGACAACAGTGAACCATTCCCACCGAATTAAGAGCAAACTTGTGCTCGAAACACTTTAGCCAATAAATTGTCCATGTTGTTCCGCAGAGGATGAAGGAATGACTGCCAAAACTTCTACTTTTAATGCTTCATAGCCAATGAACATTAAGCTTTGTAAGGTCCCGCTTGGAACACGTTACCTAATGAAATGTCCTTAATACTCCGCGAAGAGGGAAGAAATCGTTGACAACACTTCTACTTTCAACAGCCAATCAACATTAAGCTTGGGAAAGTCCTCCTTGGAGCACGTCAGCAAATCAGATGTCCCTACTACTCCCCAGAGCGCAAGTGAATGTCTGGCAACACTTCCACTTTCAATAGTTCGCAGCCAACCAACAGAAAGCTCAGGAAAGTCCTCCTTACAACATGTAAACCAATTAGATATCCTTGCTACTCTCCGGAGCAGAAGTGAATTGCAGAAAACACTTCTACTTTCAATGGTTCACGCACAATGAACATTAAGCTTGTTGTTGGAACACCTTAGCCAATTAAACGTTAAATTTGTTCCAAGCACACATACAGAACACGCTGTCCTATATATTAATACATTTCCTGTAACAAAGTGACTCTATCCGTAACAAAAGTGAACACTGCCTAATAAATAAACATTATTCCACATTATATTAAAGAAAAGCTGCAATAAGCCGCATTGTTGTTTTCCAGATATAATTTACACAGCCTACTGCAGCCCCCTCCCAACATGAGTGAAGCCTGTGGGGGCCCCAGAGAACCCTCGCTATTATTTATATTATATTTTCCACTGACTTCTTCTACGAATAACGGTTCCTATAGAAAACTTTTTAAACTCCAACACAGTCACTGTTTCGATTAGCAACATAGTGTGGTGAACTTCTAACCTCTGTGCTCACTTAAGTGTTCCATGAACTGTTACTATGGTAACAGGCATTAAGCAGTTTGAGGGTAGGGTTGAAAGGTACTGGTTGTGCAGAAACCGTTAAATTTACCCAGGATCCTCTACGTGGCAGAAAGGAAATCAAAGTAAGTCAGAACACTGTGTAGCAGATTTACAAGCCCCTTGAGCCACTTTTGCGTCACTTTTCCCATCTTAAAAGTGATGCAATAGTAACGCAAGAACTTGTAAATCTGCCCCTATGCACATTACGAGCAAAAGAAGTACACAACTCCTTCAATTCTTTATCAATCACAATTAGACAGTGTTGCGTCATGATTCATAATGCACTTCAATAAATATGGTGTGCCTATTTAAATGGGAGACGAGATTGTCGACATTAGAAAACTTAGTGGCATATTTACAAAGACAGAGTTAAAATTGTTGCTGCTTTAACGGCTGCAACCTACAACAAAAACGCCGAAAATGGACTTCAAAATCCTTTGTTATCTTACCGGAATATTTTCTTAACATTGCTGTTTGCTATGCAACAGTGAGAGCCACCCCCCGGAGCTATAAAGTAAATGGTTGGAGTGGGCTCCAAGGCCCCACCCTGCAAAATTAGAAGTGGAAAGACCTCAACGACCCCCAACCACCATCCCTGAGGCTTTTCTTTATTGTGGGAGGGAGGCTGCGTGGCCATCCGCCTGCAGCCCTCAAGGGCCCTGGGGACCTCCACCTCCCAGGGCCGGCTCCTTCAGTGTCCCAGGGTGCCTACCCCTGGGACACTGCTGAGTCTCGGGGCTCCCGCCCTCCCATAGCAAACTTGGTTTGCATTTTGAAAGACAGAGCAATGAAATCTGTTTTCACTTTCAAAATCCAAACTAGATAACTTTTCCACATGCAAGTTAGCATCTCGCCATGTGGAAAAGCAATGCCGGCTCCCGAAGGACGCAGAGAGCCGGCTAAGACCGTGGGGGTATTTTGGCTCCCCCACGATAACTAGCATTTTATGTTAGCCCCGGGGGATGGGGTCTCCAGGGATATTAGAAATTACTGATAGGGGCTATTTTTTTACGGTAAAATTAGAAGTCACGCACCCAGCGCAGCGCTCAGTGCGGCTCCCTGGTGTGGATGCACAACTCTTAATCTCTAGGGTACGCGACTCCAGCGCCTTTGGTGCACAACTTCTATGTGTTTGAGAGCTGGCATTGCTTTTCCACATGGGGAGCTACTAATATGTAGCTCCCCATCTGAAAAAGCAATCTGATTTAGATTTTGAAAGAGAGAAAAGATTTTCTTGCTATGGGAGGGCGGGATGGACACCCTCGGAAACTGCAGGGGCCGGCCCTCCCACAATACATACAGCCCCGGTGAGTGGTTGTCCCTGGGGCTTTGGAGACCTTGCAGTCCCCCCAACCATTTTTTTTGTAGCCCCAGGGGGTGACGGGGCCCTTGAGTGATCCAGGAGGGGTGCCAGGCAGTCCCCCTCCTATAATACATAAAGCCCCGGGGGTGGTGTTCCCCCGGCTTTGGGGACCTTGTACCCCCCCAACAATTTTTTGGGTTAGCCCCGGGGGGGGGTTGACAATCTCTGGGCCTGGAGGGCCCCTCTTGGCCCCCCATAACATTTTATAATTTAGCCCCGGGGGCTAATTATAAAAAAGCTCTGTTTTATTTTATTTAGTTTCTTTTACGGCAGAGTCCGCGCACCCTACATGCACCTGCCGGGTCTTTTCATAAAAAAAAAATTGTGGGCCCCACTAAGCAGGTCTAGAGGGTAAAAGTATTTCTAGCCTGCCCCCTTTCTACGTTTTGCACACATATTCCACTGACTTCTTCAGCCACGCTTCTACGGAGGCACAAAATGGCTGCCAAAAGTTCCTGGTTTCGAATGTTGACAACCACTTGACAGCCAATTAGCATTCAGTGTGTGATCTGAAGAGTGCGCTTACTATACACTCGCGGTCTGCTCAGGGTCCGCAAATCGACTGTGCCCATAGATATATAAATGCTTTTAACTGTCATTTCCTCAGTAACTACTGAACAGATTGACACCATTTAAGCAAAAGGCACAAGTCTGAACCGAGGACTACATCTTTGCTAAATTTGGTGTAATTCCGTTCAGCAGTTCGGGCTGTAGCTGTGGCTAAAGGTCCTATGGGAAATTGCATGGGGAAAACCCATTTTGGGACCCCCCTTTTTTCTCGGCCCCCGCTTGACGAATCACTGTGAAACTTTCAGGATAGGAGCAGACTGGAGCTGACAGTACGTTTTGAAAATTTAGCGTAGATTCGTCAACCGGTGCCAAAGTTATTCCAAATAGAATGTTGCTGATTTCCTACAGAAAATAGGTTCTAACTATAACAACCTACTGGCGACCGCCAGTAGGTGATGTATGTATATATGTGATCAAGGGCTTACGGGCTTGAAACGCGTTGTGTTTGGGTCACTTGCAATAAAATCATCTTGCCCACTGGAAAAACCTCGGAGGTCTGTGTCTCTTTCCTCGCCTGTCTGCTGCTGCAGAAAATCAGGAAGTGGTTTGAGTTGTTCAGGATGTATATATATATATATATATATATATTTTAATCCAAAGTGCTCCGCAGCATTGGAAACGCACTCGACATCATCCTGCCATACAGCCTAAAGGTGCAGCTTGCATCTCTGGGGCATCGTTTCATTCAGGCTGCCAACGCGTTTCGAGGTTCACCGACCTCTTCATCATGGGCTGAAACAAACTACATGTGAAGCCTCGCATTGTGATTTTCGGCTTTAATTAACATATTTTGTGACTGCCCCCAGTGGGCGTGGTTCCGTATGTTTCAATTGGTTTCTGGGACACGAAGTCCGAAATGCGAGTATCAGTGTTTCTTTGGTAAGTTCAAATGTTTCGTTTGTTAATTAATTCAAGTATTCCCTTAGTAGGCTGTGTCCCAGAGAGCAGGCTTAGTGTTTCATAGGAGACGTGCTGATCCAGTCTTGACAGTTCAAAACGGCAGCCTCGCACAGCCGGATATCGTTGTACCTTCCAACTGTTCGATGGTGCAGCTTCCCACGGCCGGAACCGCCGTGTAGTATTTTTTAATCCAAAGTGCTCCGCAGCATTGGAAACGCACTCGACATCATCCTGCCATACAGCATAAAGGTGCAGCTTGCATCTCTGGGGCATCGTTTCATTCAGGCTGCCAACGCGTTTCGAGGTTCACCGACCTTTTCATCATGGGCTGAAACAAACTACATGTGAAGCCTCGCATTGTGATTTTCGGCTTTAATTAACATATTTTGTGACTGCCCCCAGTGGGCGTGGTTCCGTATGTTTCAATTGGTTTCTGGGACACGAAGTCCGAAATGCGAGTATTAGTGTTTCTTTGGTAAGTTCAAATGTTTCGTTTGTTAATTAATTCAAGTATTCCCTTAGTAGGCTGTGTCCCAGAGAGCAGGCTTAGTGTTGCATAGGAGACGTGCTGATCCAGTCTTGACAGTTCAAAGCGGCAGCCTCGCACAGCCGGATATCGTTGTACCTTCCAACTGTTCGATGGTGCAGCTTCCCACGGCCGGAACCGCCGTGTAGTATTTTTTAATCCAAAGTGCTCCGCAGCATTGGAAACGCACTCGACATCATCCTGCCATACAGCATAAAGGTGCAGCTTGCATCTCTGGGGCATCGTTTCATTCAGGCTGCCAACGCGTTTCGAGGTTCACCGACCTCTTCATCATGGGCTGAAACAAACTACATGTGAAGCCTCGCATTGTGATTTTCGGCTTTAATTAACATATTTTGTGACTGCCCCCAGTGGGCGTGGTTCCGTATGTTTCAATTGGTTTCTGGGACACGAAGTCCGAAATGCGAGTATCAGTGTTTCTTTGGTAAGTTCAAATGTTTCGTTTGTTAATTAATTCAAGTATTCCCTTAGTAGGCTGTGTCCCAGAGAGCAGGCTTAGTGTTGCATAGGAGACGTGCTGATCCAGTCTTGACAGTTCAAAACGGCAGCCTCGCACAGCCGGATATCGTTGTACCTTCCAACTGTTCGATGGTGCAGCTTCCCACGGCCGGAACCGCCGTGTAGTATTTTTTAATCCAAAGTGCTCCGCAGCATTGGAAACGCACTCGACATCATCCTGCCATACAGCATAAAGGTGCAGCTTGCATCTCTGGGGCATCGTTTCATTCAGGCTGCCAACGCGTTTCGAGGTTCACCGACCTCTTCATCATGGGCTGAAACAAACTACATGTGAATCCTCGCATTGTGATTTTCGGCTTTAATTAACATATTTTGTGACTGCCCCCAGTGGGCGTGGTTCCGTATGTTTCAATTGGCAGGATGATGTTGAGTGCGTTTCCAATGCTGCGGAGCACTTTGGATTAAAATATATATATATATATATATATATATATATATATATATATATATATATATATATATATATATATATATATATATATATATATATATATATATATATATATATATATATATATATATATATATATATATATATATATATATATATATATATATATATATAAATAATATATACATAGAGTGAGAGAGAGGGAGAGACGGACATCTATCTATGTATCTATCTATCTATCTATCTATCTATCTATCTATCTATCTATCTATCTATCTATCTATCTATCTATCTAACTATCTATCTAACTATCTATCTATCTATAATTAATATAACTTGAAAACATTAAAATTAATTGATATATTTAACCGGTATTAGAAAATGCATTGGAGCCTGGGAATAATAGATATACCATTCCCACTACTGTTTGTGCAACAGTAGGTAAAGCATAGGCTTTCAGAGGGTGTTACATTTACTAATTTTACTCCAAACTGGTCAACAGCAGGGAAAGAATTGGAATTGGACTTCAGAGAGGTAAAATTTACTATTCCACCTCCAGCCTGTGCAACAGTAGGTTAAGCGTTGGACTTTGGAGGGATTACGTTTACTCTTCTCACTTCAATCTGGTCAACACTTGGGAAAAACGTTGAAGTTAAGAGGGGTAAGATTTACTAGATTTACTATTCCCACTCCAGTCTGTGCAACTGTACGGAAAGCATTGGACTTCAGAGGGGTAAAATCTACTACTCCCACTCTAGTCTAAGCAAGAGTAGGGAAAGTTCTTCACTTCACATACATTCCGTATTTGAATAACCCTATTAATTTAGAACAAATATAAAATTCCCATTAGCAACATTAGTAAATACACAAGAAAAAGGTATATAAAAAAACAATTAAACACTTCTCATAATTATTAAAAAATGTAATTATTAGAAATGGGATCTCTGGTTGGCTGAGGCTTGCTCCAAAGCCAGGAAGAGACCACCACTCTAGTCAGGGCAAGGGAGTTACATGCCAAGTATAACCCCTGCAAACCCCCTTGGCAACGTGGCATGAGCAGTAAGGCTTATCCCAGAGGCAATGTGTAAAGCATTTGCGCATGCACCAACCAGCAACAACATCCCAGGCCCCCCACAAAAGGAACACCACACAGGCTTATATCAAAAATAGCCTTTGTATTCTCAAACCACATCAGATAGTACACACATTATGTACACACTTTGCCAACTGGCATTGGGCAATATTTACAAGGGATTATGTACACCTGACAGGGCCACCTGAACCACTATCAGAATCATCACAGAGTGAACTTGGTAAATAAATAGTAACAGAATATAAATGAACTTAGAACACA
Source organism: Lissotriton vulgaris (assembly GCF_964263255.1). Taxonomy (NCBI): domain Eukaryota; kingdom Metazoa; phylum Chordata; class Amphibia; order Caudata; family Salamandridae; genus Lissotriton; species Lissotriton vulgaris. The sequence continues at coordinate 898,842,148 of NC_141696.1, forward strand.
GTCAGTAATCACTGGCAGACACTATACTCAGCGTCAACCTGAAATATAAATCATAACAGGCACAATATCCCACAAGTCTAAATACATTACACCCTAACCACCTAAGTAAGAATTACACTAGGGCCATAAATCACACAGGGAAGTATAATCTCCCTAACACAAACCTAAACAGGTAAAACAACCTCCTATGCATAAACCATATCTAGAGGTATCAAGCAGGGTGCGCAAAACATACTATACACAATACATTTCCTAGCACTAAAAGCTTTAGCACATAAATCACTTTAGCACATAAATCACATTAGGGCCTGGCGCCCTATAAAAGTAACCATCCCCCTGGCCAACAGGCCATCTAAAAAGGGGGCTCGAATGCCCTATGTCCAGAGAGTCAGGGCTGCTGTCTAGGCAGCGAAAGTCAAGGTTGCGCCACTGCTCCAAAACCTAAACATTGCAGCTGCCCAGTACTTGCTGGGCAGCTGAGAATAATAACTGGGCGGCCTAAACAATGCAGCTGGCACTAAGTGCTGTGCAGCTGTGGAGGCCAAGTTTGGGCGAAGGAGTGCGACTCACTCCTAGGTTCAAAAGAACATGTCCCCTGAAAGAAATGCCTAAACGGTGCAGCTGTCCACTACTTGCTGGGCAGCTGTAAATCAGCAAAGGCAAATGAGGCATGGACTCTCTCTACCCCGTAGGAACAAATTGTGCCAAACCTGGGAGCCATGGGCCTCTGAAAATAAACAGGTGTCCCCTAATGAACTGCAGGGGAAAGGACAAAATGGGCCCAGGTACAACTGTGGGAGCCACACACTGGTTCTAGCAACAATCAGGCCTCCAAACGGTGGAGCGTGCTGGCTCTGGGGGGACACGGGCCCCCGGGACCTCAGGACCCCCAACGGGGCCCTTGAACTAAAGAGGGGCATCGGTGGAGCGGCCCGCGACAGCGGGTCCGTTCATATAAAAAAGGAACTTGTGCCATGCTGGAGTGGCCCGCTCTCCTGGTGGGACCGCTCCTACTCTGCCTCTCTTCACCCGGACTCCCTGGCTGGGAGGAGGCGGAGGCAGAAGTCCTCGATCAGCGGTGGCACGCGGGGCTCTCCCTACTCATGGGAGCCCTGCCCGGCAGTGCCCTGGTTCAACCGGTCCCCCATCTTGGGACTGGGACTTAGAATGGAGCCTGCGAGCCTTGGGGCAGCTTCTCTCTTGAGGCGGGGGATCCACTGGACTCTCTCCTTCCTATGAGAGCCCCGCCTGAAATCAGTATCAGCTTGCGGGGCTCCCTCCTCGCACTGGAAGCCCCGGAGTACCATACCGCACTCTGGGTCATTTTACCCTAGCTGGGGGAATACGGAAGTGACGCTGTAATCCCGCCCACCAGCAGGGACCGGCGTTGTTCTTCTGGGTCGCGCTAGGCAGCGGCCCGGGGGAAAGTTTTCTTGCGGGTCAGACCGCGGCGGCAAAGTCGCGGGGTGGGCACCCGTGCAGGCAAGTAATTACATAAGCAGGGTGGCACCCGCAATGAATTTAAACAGGAATCCGGGCAAAGTCGCGGCGTGGGCACCCACGCAGTTACCTCCAGAAAAAGGGCATAAAGCAGCGAGGTGGGCTCTCACAATTGAACCCAAGGCAATCTCGGGGGATTCCCTCATAAAGGGGCTGCAGCATTGCGCTGCGCAGCCCACTCTCCTCCTCCACTGGGCCATCAAGGGATAGCATATTCAGCAGCGCTAGAGGCAAACAATGTCCTGAGGCAAGGAACAAAGCCTAAGGTCCCTAAATAAGGTCATACAGCAACCAGGGTTCTCCGAAATGAAGAGAGCAGCAGGGCCCCAAAGAAAAAGGATCTCCAAGGCATCCAGGGGCTGGGCAGGGCCCAGGGAGGCACGCCTTCCCCTGGGCCCCAGCAGCAGCACACCCCGAGTAGATTCAAGTACAAAACAGGAACATTTTACATGGGGTCACAGCCCCTTTTTAGACACACATTCCCTTTGTCTCCAAAGGTGCAGGCAAGGGGCGAACCAGATGCAACTGGTTCTGGAGCACTTTGTTTTGCTCAGCCCCTCTCCCTATTCACAGGACAGGCCAGGGACATCCAACACACCACAGGGGGTGGAGCCAGCATTGTGGAGGGAAGGCCCAGCCCTATTCAGGTCCCAGGTGCAACTCCTCCCTCCCATCTACACGCAGATCTCCCCATTCACCACCGGGCAGACCCATCCTGACTCCTGGAGCCAAGCACACCAGCCAACTCCAGCCAATCACAAGCCAGACTGTCAATTCACATTCACTGCACAGACATGCCAACTTCTAAAAGTGGCACTTCTCCATTAGACACATTAAATCTGCGCACACCATCGCGCAGCATTTAACTTCACGAGTTTGCATATACCAAATTCGACCCTGCACTCCCCACACATCAGGAACGACCATGGACACACATATTCCCCATGCATTCCTATGGGAGGGCAGGCCAATCACACCACACACACTCAGAAAGCGCACCCACTTTATACTGGGCCACAGTGCTAAAGTGCGCAGAGACCAGAAATCAACTAACATCATGTCAGAGTTCAAGGCAAAAAGTTCAGGGGTGAACCTGCCAAAAGGGCAAAGTCCAACAGTAATATTTAATTATCAATTTTAAAACGTGTCATGTTTTTATTACTTAACATCCCACACTATACCTTACAAACCTAACAGACCACACTGAAAATATAACTAAAATAAATACATATAACACAATCTACATAATTGATAATCAATTCATTTCTTAATAAACAATTAACAATTATGTGTTCATTAGTTATCACTTAATTAATGTTTTACCCGATACCTTGACAAACCTAGCAACCCACTACAACACTAGAAATTACTACTAGCAATTAAATTAAAAATTAAAAATCACTAAAAATTACAAGCTATATTTAACAATATTATTAACAATTATACGAACAATATCACATGAAATTAATATATGAATTATGTTGGAAATGGGGATCTCTGGTTGGCTAAGGCTTGCACCAAAGCCAGGCAGAGACCACCACTCTAGTCAGGGCTTGGGAGTTACACGTCAAAGATAACCCCTGCTCACCTCCTTGGTAGCTTGGCACGAGCAGTTAGGCTTATCCCGGTGGCGATGTGTAAAGCATTTGCACAACACACACAGTAACAACATACTAGGCACACCATAAAAGGAACTCCACACAAGGTTATATATAAAATAGCCTTTGTATTCTCATAAAACACATTAGATGGTAATCACACATTATACACTGTTCCAACTGGCACGGGCAATATTTACAGGGGATTATTTACACATGACAGGGCCACGTGGGTCACTGTCAGAGTTGTCACTTGGTACAAATTGTAAAAGTAAGAATATATCAGGAATTTAGAACACAGCCAGTAATCACTGGCAGACACTATACTCAGTGTCAACCTGTAACATAAATCATAACATGTACAATATCACATAAGGCGAGAACTCCATTCCGTGCTAAGCTCATCAGCCTAAATATAGTAGACCATAATCTCCTAAATATAACTTGCATTAGGAAATATAATGAATAACATAACCTGCAGTAGGGAGTAAATCAAACCTAGACTACAGTAGACAGCCAAATAAACATAAGACAGTAGGTAAAAACCTAATAATCATAAACGCACATCTATAATCATAAATCAAGGTGCATAAAAGATTCTATATAAACATTGCATTTCTTAGCACCTATATAAATCACACTAGGGCCTTGTGCCCTATAAACCTAATAGTCCCTAGGGCCAACTGGCCATCTCTGAGGGGCTCAAATGCCCTCTGTCCAAAGTAAGGGCACGCTGCCAATGCAGCGACAGTCAAGGGTGCGCACTTGGCGCAAACCTAAACGTTGCAGCTACCCACTACTTGCTAAGCAGCTGGGAATCTCAAATGCAGGGCCGTAATGTAGAAGCTGGCACTAAGTGCTGCGCAGCTGTGCAGGAAAAGATGGGGGCAAAGGAGTGCGTCTCACTCCTGAGTCCAAGACATTTCCCCTAAAATAAAAGACCTAAACAATGTGGCATGGGCTCTCACTGGCCCTCAGAACAAATATGTAAAACGTTGGAGCCCTGCACAGGCTCTAGAAATGATGGGGGCAAATGTGGGAAAGAACACGGGCCCCTCTGGCCCTTTTAAGAGTCCTGGCCCTTTTAACAGTCATAGCCCTTTAAAGTAAATATGCCCCAAGCCCCTCTCGGGGACTTTAAGCAAATAATGGCCAAAACATAACTTGCCCCCGATGAACTGTGGGGCCCTTAAGAAAAAGAACTCTCCCCCAATGTTGGAGTGGCCTGCTGTAAGCCGGGGCCGCTCGAAATGTGTCAAGTATTACTGTGCCTTTATCAGGCATCAATATCCACCCACATGAAGCCCCCCAGTGCTTCTCACCTCACTGGGCTGCTCCGGGCGGCTTCTCTCCTCTTGGCGCGGTGGCACACTGCCTCCGGGGCTCACCTCACTCCAGACAGCCCCGCCACATACCGCCTTACTCAAGGAGGAGGTGCATCTTCACCCGGTCCCTCTTCTCGTGACTGGGATTTTGACCTGGAGTCAGCGAGGCTCGGTGCAGCTTCTCCCCAGCCGGGGAGGGAAGCAGAAATGACGCGCACTGGTCCTGACCCCTGTCAGGCAAGGCCGCCTGGCTTCCGGGTCGGGCTGGTATAACACCGGCGGCTCGGTCAACAGTTTAGAACACGTCTCGGGCCGCGGCAGTGCAACGCGGGTGGGCACCCACATTAGAATTAATAAAGGTATTGGAGCAGGCAACATGAGGGGTGGGCACCCGCAATGTTGAAATAAGAGTCAAGTCATGGGGTGGGCACCCGTGCATTAAAATACGGGCAAAGTCATGGGGTAGGCACCCGTGCAATTTAAATAAACATCGGCACGGCGGCCATATAGGGTGGGCACTCGCAATGGTCACAAACAGACGGCCATAATGCAGGGCTGAAGACGGCTGGAATGCCAGAAACCGGTCCTCGGAAGCTTGTTTCCGGTCCAGGGAAGACATGGCTTGGCAGTTCGGGCTGGACTGTTCCCATGAGGCACAGGGTCAGACTGATTTGCATATAGCCATGTCTGAACTGGGGTGGCAGAGTGGGCTAAAGAACGGTGATGGATTAAACCCAGATCTTTTGACTGGGTGTGAGTGTTTGATTGATTCAGATGCTCCGTCCATCACCACCCCCTTTTGTACCGCATAATGCAGGGTAGGCACCTGCTTAAGGAAATCAAAATAAGCGGGGTGGGCACCCGCAAAACTCAGAAGGGGGGGAATCCCTAGGCTGGGAGATTCCCTCTCAAAAGAGGCTGCAGCATCAGTGCTGCGTAGCCTACAAGCTTTCCTGGGGGGTATAAAAGAATGCAGCACAGCGCTCCCAAGGAGCAAAAGGGGCTTCCAAAGTCTCTTTAGGGTCCTGGAATCCAAGCAGAGCAGAAGGTTCCCAAGAATAGAAGTCCTCCAGGCTTCCAGGGGCAGGGCAGAGCCCAGGGAGGCAAGCCTTCCCCTGAGCCCCAGCAGCAGCACGTCCTTGGTAGATTCAAATTCACAAACAAGAACATTTTACATGGTGTCACAGCCCCTGCTTATACCACCAAATCCTTTGTCTCAAAGGTGCAGGCAATGGGAGAACAAGATACAACTGGTCCAGGAGCATTTTGTTTTGCCCAGCTCCTCTCTGCTTTTCACAAGACAGGCCAGGGACATCAGATGCACCACAGGAGGTGGAGCCAGCATTGTGAAGGGGAGGCACAGCCCTATTCAGGTCCCAGGTGCAACTCCTCCCTCCCATCTACATGCAGATCTCCCTATTCACCTCCGAGCAGACTCATCCTGGCTCCTAGAGCCAACCACACCAGCCAGCCCCTGACACTCACAAGCCAGACAGGCAATTCACATCTCACAGCCCACAGAAAAGCCAACTTCTAAAAGTGGCACTTCTCCACTAGTCACAATAAATCTGTGCACACCATTGCTCAGCATTTATTCTCACGAGTTTGCACATACCAAACTTGACCCTGCACTCCCCACATATCAGGAATTACCACGGGCACACATATCCCCCATGCATTCATATGGGAGGGCAGGCCACTCTCACCACACGCACTCTGAGAGTGCACGCACTTTCCAGTGGGCCACAGTGCTAAAGTGCGCAGGGGCCTAAAATCACTAATACTATGCCAGAGGCTAAAGGCAAAACGTCTAGGGGTGAACCTGCCAAAAAGGCCCAAGTCCAACAAATTATAACACATTCAGATAAATAAAAAATGATAGTTTTTCCAACTATATTATTAAAAACTATAAGAACAACAATGATTTTCTTAACAGCAATATTTATGCATTACAATATTTTTGTACCACAATATTTTGATCGATATTTCTGTCTCCCGGTTGTAATTGTAATTGCATTTGTATAGTGCTTACTTCCCCTGACGAGGCGTCAAAGCGCTTATATGAACAACATTATATCTTTTACGAATAGCACAGCCATTTTTATGAACGTCTGATATGTAAACATCTGCTTAGCCCAGCAAGGAATTGCTTATGGCCTTATGTCATAATATTTCCTTTGTTAGTAATGTAATAGAAGCGAACTTGAAACCTTATTGTCTTGTTCCTACTCAATGCTCGCCACAAGAAAACAAAAACAACCTCTCTGTACAGTAAGGAAATAAATGGCATTAGTAGCAACTGCAGATAACAATCACACTGTTCCAACTGCTTTGTTCGACTTTCTACTCTCTGCGATTTTGTTTCCAAATGTTTCCTTTGAAAGATCGTTGTTCACTTGGGCAGAATATGAAGTGCCTTTGCTTACAACATTGTTCTGATCTCAGGAAGTGTGTGCTTCTGGTAGTTTTCATTCATCCTGGCTTCAGACAAGTATCTGTTCCTTGATCCTAGCAGCAATAAGCTGAATTTGTCATGCCCGCTATCCAGCAGATAATAACTCAGAAAAGATTTGCAGCGCACTGATTTCTTTGCAGAGCACAGTGTGTGGAAACGCTCTGAAGACCTTGTTTTACGGCAGGGAACTTTATTGGCTTGGCTTATTTTATTGTATGTAAAGTTTGCTGCTGTACCGTTCTCAGGTATGAAAGTGATAATCTTATTTTTGATGCAAGGTGAAAATAAGGCAACTATAAAATGTGGAACCAAGTCTTGCCTCGATTTGTCAACGAATGACTTTAATTTGGGGCACTTGGAAATTTGAGAAACCCAAAATAGTAACAGGGAAAATAAACGGGACCTTCAGAAAATGAAGGAAACTAGGACCCGAGTTTCGTAGCAGCATAAGAAGATTAAGTGCACATTAATGGCCGCTGTGTTTGTTTGATGTAGACAAGAAATTCTATTTATTTAAATACTTTTACGTTTGTAAAATAAGCAACCACAGTACATAAAAAAAGGCGTCTATTGTACGTAGATAATCAGTTACTCATCACTGAATCTTAGGGGCATATTTACAAGCCCCTATCAATGTCACTTTTTCAGATGTTGTGGTGGCGATAGGGGCTTTACCTTATTTACAAGGCAGCGTAAATAAGGCACCCTTTCACGCTACACTTAGCATGAAAGTGGAGGGCAATGGGTGTTGCAGTGGGTATTCCACTGCAACACCCATTGATTTTGACTCGGCCCCTTATTTACAATTGAGGCGTAAATAGAAGGCAGAACCAAAATTAAGACCAATGAAAACCTGGGGCCTTATTTATGAAGGCCTTGCGCCACCGGTGCGTCACTTTTTCCCATGTTAAAAGTGACGCACCGGCGGCGCAAGGCCTTCATAAATAAGGCCCCTGGTCTTAAACATGCAAAGGGCGGAGAAATGCGTTATTGCTCCCTGTTTTTGCTGTTTCCATGTGTGCTGCATTGTGCCGCACACATAGGAACAGCTAAACACAATTGACTGTTTATGTGCAGAAAGGTGACCCTTCCTGCACATAAACAATCGTTGTAAAAAAATACATTTTGCAGCATCAATCTGTGCTGCATTAAGCAGCCAACACAGTACTTACAAAATGCCATTTAAAAATTGTTTATGCACCTTCCTACACAAAACAAATATTCCCCTCAACGCAGACACCCTTGAACCTAGTGCAAGGGTGTCTGTGTTGGGGCAAGGCTGCTAAATTTAGCACCAGCTCATGTGAAAATGCAGGACTGCACCATATTGTTGTACATATGGTGCCATTCTGCGATCAGAAGTGGCCTAGTGCGTTGTTGAGCTTAGAAGCACTCTATCACTTCTTAGTAAATGTGCCCCTTAGTATCACAGAAAAATGAACTTTAAAAAATAGCGTATCATGGGCATGTACTTAATCCTTGCTACATGTAAAGCACATATGTCCAAAAAACACTATTGTCATTTTCATGAGTGAATCTACAGACTAGTGCCATTTCGTGTTACAGTGAGTGATCTCTCTGCAAATATATCTATAATTTCCAGATAATTAACATTATTGCCCTCTACTCATTAACAGCAGTTAAGGCCATCTGCTGTAGAATAGCCATGGTTAATCCATGTACAACGATTTTACACCCAAGTCAGAATCAAATTGCATAAAAAGGGGTGATGATAAACAACAAATACAAATGAGATAGGTTTTTATAGTATCACCACCAATGCCTGCTGCACTCAATAAACCCAAATAATGCTTGTCAGAATGCTGTAAAGCAGCAGTAAATGTGTAGTGATACATAAAACTAAACTCCCTAAAGAAATAGATTACTATTCCCAGAAGCTTTTCCTGATATTTCCACATTGACGTCCCTCTTCCAAACTAATAATCTTTCAGTTACCCTTCACTCCTGATTTGTCAGATGCCCTGTGAAGTGCAACGTATAGAATCTCTTCAAGTACATTTTTGGGAAAACTATTGTACATGCTTTTTAGTGCTTTGTAAAATGGTTGTAAAATCCTCTTTAGATGGGGGGCACTTTTTCAAAATATGAAAACGAATATGACTTTCATTATTTATTTTGTCCGTCAAAAAGTGCCACTACTGAATCTTCCACTATCTTTGCCCTTATATTATGTTCATGAGTGTTCCTTTGTGGCAATTTAATATTATATTCTACATAGAACAGGAAATTTGAGAAACTAGCATTGATGAGTAGATTGTTCTTGGAAAGTCCCTAGATCGACCATTGACCCAGTCTCTGGGATGACGCATACTGCTGGTTTCTACAGTGATATGTTTGGGACATGACGAACTGCATTTAATACTGAAAATAGATTTGAGGTTTGATTTATTTCGTTTGAGGAGGCTGATATTAAAAACGCTCGGTTGTTGGCGCATTGTTTCTTGGACGAGATATAATTAATTACTGAAAAGGAGTCAAAACCTAGAAATCCAGAGAGATTTAAAATTGAATTAGCATCGTTATCAAAATTAAAATTGAAAAAATGTATATGAAAAGAATGTGAAGGTCACTGAAATCAAATATGAATTGCTTAGTGAGGTACATTTAAAAATCAATAGTTAATTCGAAAAAGAGCCTCCTGTACATCATGTGAATCAGTTGTACTACGAGGCAGACAAACAGGGGGCAATCCTAATGCAGTTTGAATGGTCTGAAACCAGTGGTCCAATTAAAGCACTTATTTATGAGAGCCCTGTGTCTCTTTTGCACCACGTGGAGTGGTACATGCATGACACAGGGCACTCAATCCGATTCATGAAGTCACGCAAAGCCACCCTGCGTGGCTTTGAGTGACCTCATAAATCTTGAGTAAGGTAACGGAGCACAAATCACTGCGTCACCTTACTCTGTGCCCAGGAGGCATTCCATGGGCATTGCGTGGGTTTTCCAATGCATCACTCATGGATTTTGACGCTGCCCCTGGTTAACAAAATCATGTAGCCTGGGTAGGCGCCAAATCCTTACACCTCCTGAGCTGAGGCATGATCATGAGATTTGTTTTTATTTCTTCCCTTTTTTCATCTTTCTTTGTGTGCTGCATTCTGCAGCACACATGGAAGGAGGAAACACCTCCTAGGATTGTTTTTGGGCAGAAAGATGTCCCATCTTGCACAGAAATATTTCTGTTTGCAACTGAGACACCCTTGCACCTTGGTGCAAGGCTGACTATATTGGTGCTAGGCTGCTGAAACAGCACTAGCGCAGGGAGTAAGGACAGGAAGCACCAGGGGGCATATTATCAAGGGATTTATCTCTGCTTTTTTGGCTTTAAAAGCCAAGAAAGCGGAGATAAAATTATCTCCCTATCAGCAACAGGGTGCTAACACGCAGATTCGCATGTTAGCACCCTTTTTCACTACGCTTCCCTTTGCATCTCTAATGAGATGCAAAGTGGGCGTTCCAGAGCAAAATAATAGGAGAAATGTCGCTAAGCGACATTTCTCCTATTATCAAGCTTCACGCTAACCCTGTCAGAGACAAAAAAAGCAGGGCTAACCACGGTTAGAGCTGCTTTTTTTACACCTGGTATTTTCCTGACTTAGCCATGCTATCCTAAGGAAGGTGGATATCATGGCTAAGTTTGTGAGCCCCTATCATCAAGCTAACGCCAGACTTCGAGAGATTATCATTGGTTTTCCAGCGATAATCTCTCATTTGGCAGTTAGCGTGAGGATGTTTATCACTTCTGAGATAAACGTTGCTAATAGCAAGTTATCTCAGCGATAATTTCCGGCAATGCTTAGCGATCGTTGCAAAGCCTAGTTAGCGATAAATATCGCTACTCGTTGGTAATATGCCCCCAGATTCCATAAATATGGTGCATTCCTGCACTTTCTCTTTGGCGAAGGGCAGCGCAGCAAGATGCCTTGCTGCTCAAAATCTCATAAATGACGGCCTCACTGTACAGGGCACAAAAGGCCAGAGTACACTGAATTCAATTGATCTGGTGTCTAAATTATAGAGCCCTTGAACGTACCAGTTGTCATAACATCCAGAAAATTCTAACAGATTAGACACAAAAGTCTCGGGTAATATGTCTGATGTTCATTTGTGTATACTCATGCCTATATATGGAATACATTTTCCGACTTTTTAATAATTCCCAAAGAATTACTCGCCTACTGCAGGGAATTCCTGAAAATCCACATATAAAGGAATTTGTTCCTTCATAACTATTTAATTGTCTCGAAAGCGGGAGCCACATCACCACAGCTACTGACCGGAGCTAACAGGGTGACTACAAGCCCCAAGAGACCCTGCTGCACCAGGAGGCGCCAATGCCAGTTTTCCCGTGCCGGAGGGGTTTAAAGCACTCACGGCACCCGCATCCCCGAGAACCGCTTCACTACAGCTACTGACCAGAGCTGCCAGGGGGACTACAAGCCCCAAGAGACACTGCTGTGCAAGGAGGCACCAACACCAGTATTCCCGCACCGGAGGGGTTTAAAGCACTCGCGGCACCCGCATCCGCGGGAGCCCCTTCACCACAGCTACTGACCGGAGCTGCCACGGGGACTACAAGCCCCAAGAGACCCTGCTGCGCCAGGATGAGCCAACGCCAGTTTTCCCACGCCGGAGGGGTTTAAAGCACTCGCAGCACCCGCATCTGCGGGAGCCGCTTTACCACATCTACTGACCGGAGCTGCCAGGGGCACTACAAACCCCAAGATACCCTGCTGTGCCAGGAGACGCCGATGCCAGTTTTCCCATGCAGGAGGGGTTTAAAGCACTCGCCGCATCCGCGGGACAAAGCCCGGGCCAAGGGCGGGCCCGTCCTTGCCCGTCTGTGCCCGGATGAGGCTAAGCAGGGCCACCCCCCTGAGTTGCTGGAGTTACCCGATCGTGCTTTCAACCTAAGGGGTAGACATTTATCAACCTGTGACTCTGCCACAAAAGACAAATAATATTCGTTTGTTCCTCTTCTCATTTGGACTATTGCAGTGTTACTGTTTGAGCATTGCCCTTGGGGGAATGGTATGTCCTTTTTGGCAAATGAATTAGGGGTCGACTTGCGTAATAACACTGTATTAATTCTGCCACGAGACGGACTGTTCTATGCTCCCGAAATCCCCTTAGAGGCCAAAGGGTAACTAACAGCACTCGAGGAGTGGAGGGAAGAGGAATAGCTTGCAGGAAATACTGCAACGTTAGCCACTGAGAAAATGGGAAAGAGGGTAGTCGACAGTAGAACTAATTCAATAAGTGAGCCCCCCCACTACAGCAAAAGATAAAATGCTTCAGAGGGCTATCGGAGGGGTGTCCACGGAAATAGAGCAGATGGAAAGAAGGCTATCACTCACCCCGGATATTTTTCCCCAAGAGTCCGAGGCGAGCCCTGCACTAATTACCTCTCAAACACCGCAGCATAGCCCACTGACACTTTCCCCCTCCGGCCATCCCCTTACTTCACCAGCTGGGGTCCAAGAAACTCAATCACTCATTATAACACCCTCCCCGCAAGCTGGTCTTTCTAAGAAAAAAAACCCACAAGGATAGCATGCACATTAACATCCCAAACAAAGGAAAACACAAACTACCACTGGGTACAGGGCCAAAAAATAAAAAAAACATGTGTGAGCAACCAGGAAGGCCCGGTGGGTTGTAACTAGGTGGCACTGCCAAAGGGCAAATCTCAAATAGATAACGTAGCTGTAGAACAACCATTGTGGGCAGCTAATCGGATGGCTGACCTCCTAACCAAATATAGAGCTATCATTAAAGAAGAAATATCCCCTTTAGCCAGTCGCTTAGACAGTCTGGAGAAAACATGAAAGGGCACAGGAGCCATAGCACAAAATGATCCTGCATCCAGGAAAGTGAGCGGAAGGTCTGATAATGGCAGACAGGAGGCTCCCAAGTGTTCAATCCACACACAGGATGCATACAACTGAGAACCCCACATTCAGTGGGATACAAAGGGAGATAACCACCACAACCACAAAAGTCAGCCAGGAGCCTAGACATAAGAGAAGCATACTGGAAGTGAGTGGTGGGGATAACGACAAGTCTAAACCTCGGGAGGTTACTAATTGACAAACTGTGCCAACTAGGCAGGATTTGATCAGTGAGAGTAACGTGTCTCCCCTTCTCTGCATAAATCTTCCTCAAGCTTGTGGCCCCTATGTTGCCATAATAACAGGTATCCCCCTGATTGCCCACAATGCTAAGGAATCCCAGCTTGACCTCAGAAACAAATGTCTATTCTTGCTCACAAGGTACAAACAATTTGAGTACACTAGAGCAGGGGAGAAAATTATGGTTCCTAGAGTGGGCTGGCTGGGCAAAACTCAAAAAATAGAAGCGGGGGAGTGTGTCATCATCAATTTTAATAACCCCAACATTCCTAGAAAGCTGTTAACCTCACCAAATTCAGGTCACCACACATCCACTGGAATAAGCTTGCGCTCGCTGGATTGTTACTGCCCCCAACATCATCCCGACTACAGAGGCAGTGCACCCTTGTCAACCAACCCAGAGGGCCCTGACTCCCTTATGGAAGGATGGTGGAGCCATCCAAGTAGGTGCCCTCTGTACAACATCACAGTGAGCAATAGATATGAAAATCTAGAGGAGTTTGACTGACTAGGGGAGGGCTATTGTTTGGGCGATATTTGTGATAATCAAATTCTTTTTCATTCGAGTAGAGAAGAGCACTCTGGGGGAGGTGTGAACAGAGCTAGTGGTGTGGCCTTGGAACACCTGCACAGCACACAAGTAGTGAGCAGGCAACAGAGTGAGGAGACTGTCCGTACCCCCCTTGACATCCACCTGGGCCACATGAGCAAGGAAGAACCTAGCGCAGTATCCCCCAAACTTCCTAGCCTCTATCAGGCTGTTCGTCTTTCCCCCGTATCACCTCTATCAAGACAGCAACAGGGGCAGGCCAGGCGAGAAACGAACTACGTATCCTATCTTGGAGTTTAGCAGGTCTAAAAAACAAACTAGTATGTCCAGATTGGGGGTCTTTTGTGCACAATCAGGATATTTGCTTATTCCAAGAGACCTGGACCTGCGAAGAACATCATAGGGTAGGCTTTGCGTCATTCAACATCATAGCCACCAAGGGGGGGAGGGGGCGCCTGTTGGGTGGACTCACGATCCGGGTGGACACGCATCTGGGGTACAAGGGAGAGCAGCTGATAACCCCCACTAATGACATCCAATGTGTTTTGATCTCAATTGAAAATTGCCCTAATTATTGTTTACTCAAGACCTGTGCCCAACAGATTAGAATCTCCAACCATAGACCACCTCAGATACTTTATTTCAACCCTGGACCCAGCAACTCTTAAAATTATAGGAGGTGACTTCAATTGTCAATTCGAGCCATTAACTGACTACTCCCAAGAGGCTCCCTCTGAAGAAGACCTCTAATGGTCAATTTCTGACCCGCAGATCACCCCAATCAAATCTTGGTCCCCGTTGGCTATGCAAATTCACTCACTCACACTGACCTACTTCTGTATGACCCCCTTCTTGAGGGCATGCAATGGGAGGACTAAGTCTGATCTCCCTGGTAAATCCACATTTAATAGAGATGGCCATGCATCGTTAATAGACTATATCATGGTAGAAATGAGAATATTGGAGAAAGTCCAAGACTTCCAAGTGCAACAGAGGCAGGACAGTGATCATAATGCTTGGGAAGGCGTGGCTTAGCAGTTAGGGCTGGACTTTTCCCATGAGGCACAGGGTCAGACTGATTTGCATATGGCCATGTCTGAACTGGGGTGGCAGAGTGGGCTAAAGAACAGTGATGGATTAAACCCAGATCTGTTGACTGGTTGTGAGTGTTTGATTGGTTCAGATACTCCGTCCATCACCACCCCCTTTTGTAATGCTCTGATTGTAACTTTAAAGTTAGGGAACATGGGTGTTCCTATCACCCATCCATACCAGGCAACTAGGTCGGGCGTTCTAACAACTAACAATAATAGAAGAAAAGTTAGGTTGAGCTGGATACAACACTCCCCCCGCAAACTGGCTAAAGTCTACCGCCTTGCAATACCTATGATAGCTAGAATGAGTGAGTTGGAACAGGTGGAGGCACTAGCAAAGGATAGAGACATGGCAAAAACGATTCACGAGGAGCTACTGGTAAACCTGAATGATGTATTCTATCCTGAAACATCAAAGAGGGAAACAAGTCAACCCAAATGCTCCTGGTATGACAGCAAGTGCTAATAAGTAAGGAAAGGGGACCCCCTCTAGGAATTACTTTCAGGTCAGGGAGTAGAGGGGAAGGCAATAACAAGAACAACAAGAAGAGGGCTCCCTCTTGACCTATAATTACTTAAACCATAGGAGTTACCTCTCAAACATAGGGCATATACCAACAATATCTACACAAGATGAAAAGTTTTTTTTTCCATTTTATTTCATTTTAGCAGTTAAAAAGTCTTTTTTTTCCCCTTTTACTCCTTTTTTATATCATATTTTTCAAATTCATCAATTATAAAAATATATACATTTTACACAACGACTACAAAAAAAAACATTTTACAACACAATCAAGTTATGCTTATTTCTTCAAATTTATGCAAAACATAAAATCAATTAAATGTGCACACCAGGTAAAGAGCCACACATACACCACAAACATACTCCTAAACATCCATTCCATCACAAAAATAACAAAAAAAGGAGATTTCCTATAGCATTGAAACTGTAGTCCGGTAAATGACCAAAGTCATTTAGGTTTCGAAAGAAGAAGAAAGGTCGACGCGTTTCAGTGGAATTGCCGCATAAGGGACCCCCTTCATCAGGACCAAACAGAGACAATATGATATAGGATCTCTGAACCTGGGGTGCAGATCTTTCTAGGACATGTACAGCCTTGTAAGGATGTTCCTACTGGGTTGCACACACTTAAGCCCGATCTGGAGATACGTAGATGTTCACGGGGCCAGATTTATGTTCTTTTATTAGTAGTGGATAAGGCAGCTGTTTTTTCAGAACCTGTAGGGTATACAAGAGGACAGAGACCAGCAGAGGACGGCTTATTACTATCTCTAAGGTCGACTTATTCTTCATTGGGGGTGTGGAGGGGACGCCACATTTTTAAGTGATTTTCATAGTTGTATAATTCTCATAAAATGGTATGTCTTTAATAATGTAGATGCATTTTGCAAGATACACAGGTCCTAGTCCCCAACACAAGCCGCCTCCGCCGTCGTCCGTAGTTTGCAGCAAGTGCTGCCAAGCAAAACAAGAGCTCATGCAAGCGGTGAAAGCCAAAGATAGGCCAACCATCAAACTAGCTAGAATCAAGCACAGGAAGATCTTGCTGCAAGAAAAGAAAGAATGGGAAGCAGAAAGGTGGGAGGCCCAGAGAACTGCATTGACAAATAATGATTTTAAACTGTTTTGGAAGCTAGTGAGCTCAGGATAGGGGTAGGGACGTGTAGCGATAGAGCCTAACATAGCACCGGAAGTATGGGAATCATACTTTGGGTCCTTGTATGACTACGAAGCGGAAGTCTCCTTAAGCACAGACATCTCAAGTAGAATTTTGGAGCCCCCACAGGAGGGGGCACAGGATATCTTGCGGATGATTGAGGTTAGAAAAGCTATCAATAGCTTACTCCCAAACAAGGCCCCTGGTTTGAACAAACTCCTGGGGGATCATTTCGGGAGGAACCCAATGTCTGGGCTCCATATTTGTGTGGTCTTTTTAATGCTATTCTGAAGGGCATGAATCCCCCTGACACCTGAAAAGGTGCTGAGATAGTACCCATATTCAAAAAGGGTTGCCCCCTTTTACCCTCCAAATATAGACCCATCAGCTTAATCGACAACACACAAAAACTCATGAGTAGGGTCCTATTGGCACGCATGCAGGAGTGGATGGAGGAGCAGGGAATCTTGAGCCCCTATCAGGCCGGCTTACAATCAAACATGTCAACCATGGACCAGATATTTAGGCTACAGCTACTTTTCTGTAAAAGGGTGTAGATAGAGGGTGGCAGCCTCTATCTCATATTTGTTGATCTGAAGTCGACCTTCGATCTTGTACCCAGAAAGAAGCTCTGGGAAGTACTTGGGGATCTTGGGATACCCCTATCTCCTCAATGCGCTGGTGAGGTTACACACTGACAATTATGCACAAGTCAGATGTGGAAAATTTCGGGAACTCTCCTTGCGCTTCCCTGTCAAAAAGGGTGTGAGACAGGGATGCATTTTAGCCCCGACTTTATTCTGCCCCTATATTAACGGGCTCATTGCTTTTTAAACAACATAAAAGACATTGATGCCCCAAAGCTTGCTACAGGGAAGATACCAGCATTAATGTTCGTAGACGATACCTTGTTAACTGTCTAAGTCACCCCTAGGTATCCAACGCATCTTGGATGGGTTTGCACAGTTCTGCAACACGAAAGGGTTGGAGATTAACTTGTCTAAGACCAAATTTATAGTCTTCAACCCTCCAAAGAGTACATGCTCAAACCCCTCCCTCAACTGCACCCCTCTCAACAAAGTAAGGATATTTGACTATCTGGGCATTACACTAACTGAGCAATTTGGGTGGGGCCCACAGAAGGATAAAGTACGGTTGAGGCTCACCCAGACAACGGGGGATAATAAAACTATGAAGCACATCTGCTTTCAAGCCAGCGGCTCCAATGGTGGAGATATTTAAGGCTCGAGGGGCTACACTACATGGAGCGGAGCTTTGGGGGCATAGTTCTACTGTGGACCTTGTCAAGCTAGAAAATAACTTTTTGAGACAGCTTACAGGGCTTCCACGCAGCACCCCACTAGTTCCTCTCAGTATGGACATGGGCTTGAGGCCAATTGATGAAGAGATTGCCCTTAGGCCCTTGACATTTTGGCGACGGCTATGGGTGACCCCCGAGCTATCCCCCTACAAGGGTGAGTTAAAGGAGCTCCTTCACAGACTTGTCATCAGTAAAATACCGTGGCTAGCCCATATCAGGAGTGTCTTGACCAGGTTTGGGAGAACAGAACTTTGGTCATTACCAGAGCTATCCTGTGCTTTGATTTGCAGATCGGATCTTATTAAACACTACAGGCATTACAATTTATTGTCGCTCCAGGAAAGTGTTAATGATGGTAGGTTGACAATGGAGTTCCAAAAAATAAAAGAGGTGTATATGAAGGAACCCTTCTAGGATGTAATCTACCCTCCTATGGCCAGGAAACCTTACCTGCAATTCAGATTGGGGATTTTACCACTGGCAGTGCACACCAGTTCATGGGCTCCCGAGAATTCAAGTGCGTGCCCAACTTGCAATTCAACATCTGAATCTGAAATTCATGTGCTGTTTTTCTGCCCTGCTTATGTGTCACCTTGCAAGCGCTGGATAATCCAAATATGTAAAAGCCTCGGGTTTGTCCGTTGCGCAGAGGCTTTTAGAGTTTTAAAATATGATACTGACCCTTCAATTGTATTTGCGGTATCTCGCTTTTTTTTGGCACATCAGGAGAGGACTTTTAAAGAAACTATAGGGGAAGACTATTTGGAGTATTTCTTTTCCAACTTTCTGAGTGCTGTAATGATTGTTTTTAGAACTTCGAACCTGTCATGCGTCTGACAGTAGTTTTAACTGTGCACAAATCATGAAAGTGTAATTATTGAATTATATGTGTATATATTTGGAGACCATCTTTTGCTATGCACTTTAATGGCCTAAATAGCCAAAATAAAGTTTTAACTGACTGACTAACTGAATTGTCTCAAATGCATAGGTTGGGCATTTCTTCATTAACACACAGAAAACAAATGAGCAATTACTCCTTTAGTCTCGTCGTTTCTCTAAGTGGGTTATATCTGAAGAAATCCTCCATTCTCCATACCCATCCAGCATACACCTTACTCCTATATAGTCAGAACAGGGAACAATCCATAAAAGTTTTTGAACACCATAAACTTTTAAGTGACACGAAGACCCATCCTGATATGACTAGAAACCTCACCTTCCATAATATGGGCAACATTTTGATGCAATCAAATCTCATGTACGATGACTATTAGATTTGGGGATCTCTAGTTGGCACAGATAGGTACTTGTGACAAATAGGGACCCTTGCCTCTAGTCAGGGTAAGGGGGTACACTCCTAAAATAACCCCTGCTCACCCCCTTAGTAGTTTGGCACAAGCATACAGGCTTGTCTCAGAGGTAGTGTGAAAAGCATTTGTGACCACATACAGTAACCCAGTGACAACACTGCAGATGGACACCACACAGTTGTATATTAAAAAGTAAGTATTCTTTATATAGACTTAACACAAGACCACAAACAACAAAAATCCACAATACTATACTTAAAAATGATAGGGTTAGCTTAGTTCAGTTCAGTTCTTAAGATGCAACACTTTGCGTCAATGTACCTTACGATGCGTTGCGCTTCCACAACAAAAGTGTTGCAGTGATGGAAATGCGGCAAAGTTCAGGTGCAAAAGAATTAAAGATGGCACTTTCTCCTTGATGTGACACGCTTCCCGGTGATGTGGCGGCATCTGTTGCGATGTCGATCCTCTTCTCCGGCGATGCGAGATGCTGTCCTTGATGCGAGCCACAACAGGCCCTGTGAAAATCTTCCCAGTGATGCAGCGGCTTCTGCTGCGATGTCAATCCTCTCTCCTGCGATGAGCCGCAACAGGCCCTGCGACACGCTTCTCGGAGATGCTGCAGCGTCTGATTGCCACACGCAAGTCCTCAAAAAGTCCAGCACAGCTGCAGGCACTTCAGGAAGACTCTTGGGGAGCTGGTGGGTGAAGTCTATTGTCCCTGAGACTTCAGCAGGAGGCAAGCTCTGTTCCAAGCCCTTCGAGATCCTTCACAAGTTGAAAACAAAGTACACAAAGTTCTTCTCCTTTCTTTGGCAGTCCAGCAACCACTGAGGCCAATCCCCAAAGCAGCACTTCAGCTTAGGAATAGTCTCTCCTCAGTCGCTTCAGGTTCCTCTCTTCAGCAGAGGTTTCTTCTTGTAGTCCACAAGTGATCTAATTTCTTGGGATCGGGGTCCCAATATTTATACCCAAAAATCCTTTGTCCTCTGAGGGCAGAGGGGCCTTTGCCCAGTCCAAACCAGTTCTGGAGCACTCTGTTTACATGACTCCTTCTTTCCTTTAACAGTGCAGGGCAGAAACATCAGACGCCCCAAAGGAGGTGGAGCCAGTATTGTGGAGGAGAGGCACAGCCCTGGAGCACTCTTGTTGACAGAATTCCTTCGCTCCTTTCACATTGCACGGCAGAGACATCAGACGCACCACAGGGGGTGGAGCCAGCACAGTGGGGGGCAGGCACAGTCCTATTCAGGTCCCAGGTGCAACTCCTCCCTCCCATCTAGATGCAGATTTCTCTATTCACCACTGGGCGGACTCACCCTGTGTCCTGGAATCCCCCAGCCCTGTCACTCAAACTCCAGACAAGGAATACAAAACCTAGCAGAGGCCGACTTGGATAGTTAGACAAGAAAATACCTACTTTCTAAAAGTGGTATTTTCAAAAACAGAATTTTAAAACCAACTTCACTAAATGATGTATTTTATCATTCTGAGTTCAGGCATACTAAACTCGAATTTCTACCATGTTCCCTGAGTCAGTTAGCATTATAAAATGATATAATCTAACTGCCCTTTCTGGCCTATGGAGAACAGGTAGCCTTGCAATAGTGAAAAACAAAAATGGCTGTAATTCAATTTAAAGACATGCCACACACACCAGAGCATGTCCTACCTTATACTTACAATGCACCCTGCCCTTGGGCCTAACATAGGGGTGTCTGATATGCAGAAAAGGGAAGGTTCAGGGACTAGCAAGTGGGTGCATGTGCTCAGTCAGCATGGCAGTACCAGGCTGCACGCAGGCTCTGCAATAGCAGGCCTTAGACACATTTTACAAGGCGCTGCTTCTTTGGGTGGCACAACCAGTGCTGCAAACCCACCAGCATCATTTGGTTTACATTGTCCTATCTTACCATCATGAGAGGGTACACACATGATGTCCTGGAGCATGTGGTTCACCTCCATAAGGATCTGGTTTTGTCTCTCCATCATGTAAGTGGTTTCCGCAGGTGGATGTATGTATCCTACAGGTGGGTGTTTATATTTATGGAGCAAAGGTAACTCCTCTACATCCTTGAGTTCTATCTTGCAGTCTCTTGCTATTAAAAAATAGGCTTCCACCCAGAGGGCATTTCTCATCCAAAATCCAACCCACACACAAGTATGGCTCAGCATCACACAGCCGTCTTGTCATTGATAGCATGACAGGCTGACCACTTGGACATTGTTTGGAGACTGCAATCTAAAGGAGACCCATTGCTCAACTGCACAAACCTGTCATTTGATGATGGTTAGAACACAGGGTGGGAGAATGAGTGTTAGAGTTAAACTGGGGACTCAGCTGGGGTATTTGAACGGCTTGTTGTGGGACTCACTGAGGCCTGTGCAGACATTGCAATCATTGTGGCCTTACAGCTGGGTTCTTGAAAGCTGCCATGGTAGACTGGTGATAGGCAGCAACATGGTCTTAGATGTACTGTCCTACATGAGGTTAGCTTTCTCCGCATCCACTGAGATCGTGTGGGTTACTGAAACAGTAAAACAGCAACTTTGTTGTTTGTCCTCTCCATCTTCTCAGGCCTCCCCTCTGACTCATCCTCATCATCTCACAACTCCCCTTCCTCCCATTCGTCACTGTCATCCTCATATTCAAGAATCAGCTCCACGTGACCCACAGGCTCAACACACACATGCTCCTGCACCACTCGCTTCTGCCATTGCACTGACACGCCCTGCTGAGGAACGATCATCCGATGTAACTTGTGTGCAAGCGCTCCGCAGAGGATTGGCCGGCAAGGACCCCCCTACTGCTTCGGGCCAATGTCCTGGAGACGTCTTGCACCCCACTGGCATCAGCACCTTTCTCCCGGCCTCTGTCGCTTGTCTTGTGCCTCCGTCCCCCACAGGCTACTCCAGCCGGGGGGGTCCCTCGCACCATGGGGCTCCCAAGCTGTACTGGCTCCCACCCTACCTGCTTCTTGTTTCGGGTTCTTGGAACCCACACCCACTTTCCCCATGCACTGTGGCTGCCTGTCCTTTGGGCCCCCACATGGGTGTCAACAGTCTGAGAATCCCCTGCCCTAGGGGCAAGGGCAGTCCCCCTCTCTCTGGCCTCATACATCTGGGCACAGCATTCCTCTGTCTCTGTCTCTTGAATGAGTAGACTTTAAAAAATACTGTATTGAATTTGCTCTGTGCATACCTCACATCGCCGGTTCCATCTCACACTCAGCTCCGGCCCCAGTTACTTCCTGGTGTTAACATCCACACAGACGCCCAATCAAGAGAAAGGGGTCTGGAGGCAAGGCTGCTACCGGCCATTTCATGCTGCTTGCAGCGCGTGAGCGGGCACTCTGAACTAAGTGCCTCTGCCTTACAGTTAGACTCTTAACTTTTTAACAATTTTAACATTTCAAAGACTTTTAAAAGTACTGTATTGATTTTGCTGTGTTCGTACCTCACATTGCCGATTTCATCTCACACTCGGCTCTGGCCCCAGTTACTTCCAGGTGTTAACGCCCACCCTGGCGCCCAATCACAGAGGAGGGGGAGGAGCCAAGGCTGCTACCAACTATTTAATGCAGGTTGCAGCACAGGAGCACAGCGGGCTCCCTGAAGGCGCGCCAAATGCAAATCCGTCTGCACCCGTCCGCAGACGTCCGGGGCAGGGGCCAGTTATTATGCCCAAATACCAGCCTACTCCCCAGCTGATCTTAAACAGCTTCACTCGGACATGCTCATACCCAATCCCTCCACTTGCACCAGCCTGGTCAAGCATGGGATCATGGTAACTAGAACATCCTTTCCTGAACTACCATGCTCTATCTATAGTGCAGTCACAAGAGGGAAATGGAGCTCAGAGGCTATTCGTCCTATATCTAAATACCTGCTCCACGGTAAAGCATCAACTAGACTTATTTCTCCTACTAAAGTTTGAGCAGCCTGACATCCTTCTGCTGACAGAAACCTGGCTCTCTCAGAATTCCTCCCCTGACATCTTGGCAGCCCTACCCAAGGATTACTACACCCTCCAAGCCTACCGCCCTCAGGAGAAAGTGGGCTGAGGAGTAACAGCATGATCAGAAATGTACATCTTTAACGTCGCTAGATCTACCGTCAGTAGATAACCTTGTTGTTGAACTAGAATCCGATGCAAACCCCCTGATCTTTGCTTTGCTCTATAGACCCCCTCATAGCTTGCCTTTATTTACACAATCCTTGGGCGAACAGATAGCTCACTTAAAAAACAATCATGCAAAAATATTGCTGATCAGTGATCTCAAGTGCTGGGCTAACGACTCACCTGGAGGCACTCAATCTATTGAACTATCCGAGCTACTCATGGATTTAAATCTTATC
The DNA here is from genome assembly GCF_964263255.1 of Lissotriton vulgaris. Taxonomy (NCBI): domain Eukaryota; kingdom Metazoa; phylum Chordata; class Amphibia; order Caudata; family Salamandridae; genus Lissotriton; species Lissotriton vulgaris. The sequence continues at coordinate 898,865,497 of NC_141696.1, forward strand.
AGCAGGTGTCCTCTGCCACACATATTAAAGGGCACACACTTGACCAGGTTTGGACAGCCAACCTCGTCATGTCCGCCATGTCGGTCACACCCTGGACATGGTCGGATCTCTGTCTAATTAAATTAACCATCAATAACATTACCACTGCCAAAACCACACCTCTGAAGGGGGAACAACAAGGAACTGGAACAAAATCGACAAAACTATATTCCGCAATACACTGGCTAACTCAGTTCCACCCAAACAACCCTCTATTAATCATAGCAATGGAAATTTAACAGCACGGCTACCAGCAGCTAGCAACAAACATGCACCCCTCAGGAAAACACACCTTGCCCGATGTCATGAGGCTCAAAGATGGTTCTCCACTGACCTAAAAGCCCAAGATCTAGCTCTTCTGCAACTTGAAAGGAAGTGGAGACACAACTACGTATCTGAGGACAAAAGGACCTATTTAGATGCTATGAAAACCTATCAAAAAGCTATTCTGACCACCAAAGCCGCCTACTTTCCCTTTGAAATACTGACTGCAACCAATAGGTCCAAGGAGATTTTCTCAATTGTCAACGAGCTGTCCAATCCTGACAGAGTTACAATCAAACCCACTCCGTCTCAAACCCTATGTAACTCCCTGAATACCTTCTGACAAGATTACAAAAATTAAGGCCAGCATTCCGGCATGCCCAAACCCCGAAGCTAGTCCCATTATACCTAAAAATCCTAGCACCTTCAAACAATTTCCAACAATTACCAACCAGACATTCTTGGATCTTCTATCCAAAGTAAAATCAGGTTCACCCAGGGACTGCTGCCCTCCCAGCATCTTAAAAGAAACATTCACCTTTCTGCCAGGTCCAGCTCAATCCCTTCTGAATGAGTCACTGTCCCAAGGCCTTGTCCCTGAAACCTTCAAGGAGGCAATTGTTGTCCCCTCCTGAAGAAACTAGGAGCTGACCCTCAAACTCTGACGATTACCATCCGATCTCTCTACTGCCATACCTGCCCAAGGTCTTGGAGGCTTACACGACTGGATGCCTCTCCGTATTCTTGGAAGAGTCTGAATACCTCGACCCACATCAAGCAGGGTTCCGCCCAGCACATTCCACATAGGCTGTAATACTGATGGTATTGGACACTCTCCGTAGGGAGGCCCAAAGGTGCTCCTCGCAGGCCCTGGTACTGCTTGATCTCTCTGCGGCTTTTGACCATGGTATAGTGGTCGATTATGTCAGAGACGCTGGGATCCAGGGACTAGCCATGGGTTGGATCAGTTCCTTCTTAGAAAACCGCTCCCAGTTGGTTCGCATTGCTCAGTTTACATCTCCCAAAATGAGGAATACATGTGGAGTCTCCCAGGGCTCCTCACTTTCCCCCCTCCTGTTCAACCTCTATCTCCTCCCACTGATTCAGACCGTGAAAGAGAGAAAAATCTGCACTTTCAACTACGCTGATGACTTCCAACTAATATTCCCCATCAGCAACACCCCCGACTCGGTCTGTGATTTTTAGTCCACCATGCTATTCATTAGCGGGTGGATGAATAGCAATCACCCGAAACTCATTCTGGACAAAACTGAGCTAGTCCTAACAGGGAGTACCCACAACACTTAGGGCCCACACTTTTTGCCAAAGGAACTTGGCCAATCCCCCTCCCAATCTGCCTCAGCCTTGGGGTAACAATAAACTGTGACCTCACCATGAATTCCCAAATTGGGTCAGTGATATCTACTTGCTTCTTCCAATTGAGGAAAATAAAAAAGATCAGAAGATTTCTCATCCAGGAAGCTTTGATCCAGGTGTTTCTTTCCATGGATGTGTCCCATGTTGACTGCGCTACTTCCCTATACTTTGGCATCCCACTATACCTAACCAAACGTCGGCAACTGGGATAGAACTAAGTAGCGAGTCTGATTTTTCAGCAAGCTAGGTAACACCATGTCACCCCCTTCATGAAACTGCACTGGCTCCCTATCACACAGCGATGAGCCTGAAACGTATGCTGTCTCATTTTCAAATCTCTGAATGGAAGGAGCCCTAAATTTGTGGTTAGCCTTATTTAGAGGCACTTACCTATGAGCAACTTGCTTTCGGCCCACAAGCACCTTCTGTCAACTCCCTCCTTCAAACTAAAGCACCTGGGTGATGCTAGGTTTGCCGTTCTAGCTGCAAGACTTTGAAACTTCATCCCCTCTGAAATCCAATCCTGCACTGACCTTCTTGGCCTCAGGAGGCTCCTCAAGGCCTTTCTGTTTAGACAAGCTTACGCGTAACTCCCTAGGGCTCTGGCACCTCTTAGAGTAGCGCTATTAAACCAAACCAGTGTACGTGCGCTTTACAAAACTTTTTAACATAGCACAACATGAGTAGGCGCCTCTAAATTGACTCTCTGTCACTTGTTTGCCTGAGGGTCCCTGGGGGCCGAGGGCCCCCAAACCCCACTGGGCTGGCTGTCCCTTGCTCCTGGTCTTAAATGGGGACCCTCCCCCTTCAGATCCCCTCCCGGGGCCCAGGTGTGACACACTTGCTTGCTTCTTTTTAGTTTACCGCTGGGCCCAGGGCCCAGCTATCTGGCCTTCATGCTTCCCACGGGGAGGACGGGCTGAGAAGTCTACAGGCCTATGTCGCCCTGGAGTTTCTAGGGCCTTTAACTGGCCCTATGTATCAGCAGACCCCGCCCCCCACTGAAGGACTGGGTTTTCTTAAGACCCAGCGATGCCAGGGATAACACCTAAAACCTTCGTGGGTAACCTGTTCCGGCGTACAAATGACAGAGACACGGGACACTTCCTTCGGCGTCAAAGATTCGAGGTTTATTACTGCAGGGAACACAGAAGTCACAGGAAGTACAACACGTGTAGGTTCGAGGAGTCTGATTCGACTTGCCTCTGTGGATCGCTCCTTTTATACAGTTTTCATGCATAAGATATCATAGTACACAAAGGTTTACAACTCGGTTCCCATCGTAAAGACCATAAGGGGTTGCTTTCATGTATTCAAGGCCCGGAACATAAGTACAGAAACGTTTGGTAGCTCCCAACTGTAAAAACCCATCTTCCCACCATTAGTTCATTCCAATCAGGAGTAAACAAATCGAGGAAGGGACAGAAACAGGTGCAGAGGAAGACAGAAACAGTGGGGAGATCGGAAAGGGTGTAAAAGGGGTGGTATCGGGAAACACGAGCTGCAGGCATCAAAGGGGACGTGCTTAATGAATGCACAACTAAGACAATACACCGGCACGGCAAGATGAGCCTCGAGCGGGGCCATCTGCCTTACAGTCCCACCCCCTCATCATAAAGACACTTTCAAAGGAAACGTGTCTTCCGCAAGAGTTTGGGAATCCCAGGGTCGCGAAGCGGACAGCGTCCGTTCGCTGGCTACTTGAGGGCAAGAGACAAAATGGATGCCGCATCTAAGATGGAACCCGTGGGCTCGGATGAAGAAACCAATGAAACAAACAAACGGTTTAGGCTAGCACAGCGAAAACGCGTACACCCACTAAACTCGTCATTTGCGGTTCATAGATACCAGACTCGACCATATTCGTGCGAGTCAAAAACACCACTTACGATCGTCACGGAACCTCAGACGCTCCTTCTGCCCTCATGTAGGCAAGCACTAGTCGGAATCATATTCGATATTCATCAGACCATCTAGATGTTGCTGTAACATAATTCTATCCATCAAAGTTCCTTTGGTAACAGGCGGCTGTCTTATACACGTCGTAGCACAGAGGCCACATAAGGCAGGACCACACTGCACACAAAGACAACACGTGAACAGGAATGCTACAACAGCCCCGATGATCATCAGAATTTTCCAACCCCAAGTCGACATTAGGCCCCAAAACCACCCAAGTAGCGTCCAATCCCCTACGTCCACGTGTATGGACTCAGAGATCTTATGCAACTTTGAGATGGCTTGATAGATAGTCGGAGCGTTGTCTGGAATGAAAATACAGCAGCTCGAATGGATCACCTTACATACTCCACCTCGATCTGCTAAGACAACGTCTAAAACCATACGGTTTTGTAACGTCATAAGCCTATCCGCCTGAAGCTCTGCTGTGATATTACCAAGGGCACTGGCAGTGATATTAGCTGTCGATTCCACCACTCGAGTCAACTGTCTCAGGTTCCTACTATTGACCATAGGTCCCCAAAACGGAAAGAAACCCTTGAAAAAGTCTCCTGCCTCTTGACCGGCAGTGTCCTCTTCGCTAATCACGCCCCTCACAATTCGGGTCTTGTGGTAATCGGAGGCGACTGTAAAAGTCGGTGGCAACAAGTTTGCAATATAACATGTGCCCGCAAAGTCAAGGGGCAACCATGTATACGCGCGATCATGACAAACAAAGTACGTACCCTTGGCAGTCAGAAACACAGGGGAAGAGAGCATTGGTAAGACATACGTCTCGGAGCAAGCACTCTCTCCAAGATGAGCTCTCGGGCTTCGGCCACGACCTTTTAGACAGAAATTACCAAGGTGGGGTACGATCCATATTGGAGACGAGCTTTTAAGCTGTCTTTCACCCACGAGCGCACTATACTCAGCCTCACTCAGATCCCTATAGGCTTGCACCTCTTCCTCTGGGATGAGCGACGGCTCATAGATATCCCTATCTAAATCAGCGATCGCTATGGCCAAAGGCTTGTGGTACGGACCGGGACCAAAGTGCGGAGGACGTGGCTCTCGATTGGGGTAGGAATCTAGTGCACTTCGAAACATTGTTTGGAATGCTCGAGCTGAACCCTGCGAACTATAAGGAAGGACCAAGTACGGAATTCCCTTATCGGTGGTATGTGGCATTAACCCACACACCCAACAATTGGTAGTGTTAACCACCAACTGATGCTGATGAAGGAGCTGAACGAAGGAATTATTCATAAATTCCGCATGTCTGACCTGCTCGTGTTGGGGTAGAATGTGGAAGGAATGAGGAGAAACAGTGGATGTAGGTTTAGGTTCAGAAGAAAGGGTAGGTGAGGCAGAAGGCAAGAACGTCTGTACCAGGTAATACACCCCACCCACCAATAGCGAGGAAACAGTTAAGAACAGAAGGAACACCTGAAACATGAAGCATTTTGTACGAGTAATTTGCTGCAACTTGAATCTTTGGGCCTGAGCTTTTTCCAAATCCACCAGCTTAGAGAATGGCATCCTCTAAAACCGTCCGCAACGTTTTTGACGCACTTCGTTCTGTGTAGCAGTAGTCAATCCCCAGGAGTTCCCAGGAACTGACGGCCTTCGACCTAGTGTCAAGACCTACTAACCAGAAGGAAGTACCCGCGCGGCCCTATGGTCCACCCGGATGTAAGGTATTTTTTTATTTACAAATATATACAAAATCTCCTAGCTGTGGAAGCAAAACACATATATGGAAACAAACTCACAATATTACAAAAAACACAATTATACGAGTGTGTTCAGACTGAATGGTATCAATGGGGTAACGTGGATGTCAAGGGAGCAAGCAAAAGCTTTTATTAGTCTTTGGTATTGGATCGCAGAAAGTATCGGCTTCTCCCAGGACGTGTCTGTTCGTCAAACAACTGATCCGATGATGAGACAGAGCTCTGCTGATCAGTCAATTGTTCAGATCTTGAGTTTTTCGAAGACAAATGTTCAACAATGTCGTTCTGCTGCACTGAGGGCTCTCCAACAGGCTGAGCGTCGCTAAAAGGGACGAAGGTCTGCACAGTTTCCGTTTCGGACGAAGCAATGCCCTTCCTCACCCACGAGTCTGCCGGTAAAGGTATAGGTACCTTTTTAGTATGGGTGGCGTGCACCCAGTTTTTCCGTCCTTCCAATCGAACAGCAGTCCTCGTGGCAAGAAGCACTTGATAGGGTCCAGTGAAGCGGGGTTCAAGGTTGCGCTTCCGTCCGAAGTTTCGCGTTACCACCCAGTCTCCTGGCTGGAGCTGGTGGCCTGGACCCTCCGTCTGCGTCGGCAGTGCTTCAAAGACCTGTTGGTGAATTAACCTCAGTTTAGCAGTCAGATCATGCAGATAGTCAATCAACATTGGGTACTCAAGATCAGAATACACACTCGGTCTAGGGACCCCCCAAACATTTGCAGGGCGGCCGAACACAATCTCTTAGGGACTAAGCCCTACTCGGGAGTGTACAGTCGCCCTAGTGGACAGAAGGGCTAGAGGCAAACCGTCAGGCCACGAGAGACCAGTCGTAGCTTGAATCTTCGCCAACTTCAATTTAAGGGTGCCATTATACCCTTCAACCAAACCTGCTGACTGGGGATGATTGGCGCTGTGGAATTTCTGTGTGATTCCAAGGCCCTTACACACACTCTTCATCACACTCCCCACAAACTCACTTCCGTTATCAGACCATACAATTCGTGGCATTCCATACCGAGGAAAGTATTCCTTCAGCAGGATTTTTGCAGTGGACAGAGCAGTGTTATCTTTGAGAGGGTAGGCTTCGATCCATCGGGAGAACGCGCAAACCACAACTAAAACGTACTTCAGGTTATTGCATCGCTCCATATGGATGAAGTCTAGCTGAATCACTTCAAAGGGACATGAAGGGGGAGCAAAATGGCCAGGAGGTGTAGGGGTTCCCTTTCCAGGATTGTACATCATACATATCATACAATTCTTAACCAATCTCTCAGCACACTTTGTAATACCATCATTCTTCCATACAGGGGACAACAACTTACAGATACCTTTCGCACTAATATGTGCCAAGCCGTGTGCCATCGTCACAACAGCTAGTACATACGCATCCGGCAACATCCACCTCTTATTCTCCGACAAATCAATCCAACAGCCATTCACATCCAACTTTCCCGTACTCTCTTTCCACTTCGTCTTTTCAGACTCAGTGGCCTCGTTCTGAATCGCTTTCACGCTCTCGATGGTGTCCTCACACATACCAGTCTCTGTAGGCCACCTAACCGAACTCGTCACATACATTCTAGTACTGAGATTCCGGGCAGTCTCCTTAGCAATTTCATCAGCGAACGCATTGCCACGACCAACATCATCCGTCACCTTACGGTGTGCACTACATTTAATAATCGCCACCTGCTTGGGCAATGAAAGTGCATCCAAAAGATCATTCACGAGCTGTCCATGCTGAATCTTTATGCCATGCGATGTCATAAAACCTCTCTCTCTCCACAAACGTCCAAAGCTATGAGCCACGCCAAATGCGTATTGGCTGTCGGTAAACACATTCACCCGTTTCCCTTTCGACAACACGCACGCTCTAGTCAAAGCAATCAGCTCTGCCGCCTGCGCAGAATTCTGATTCAATCTTGCAGTTTCCACAACAGTACTCAATGTCACCACAGCATACGCAGTCGTTACATCGCCATTCGGCAACTTAAAACACGACCCATCCACATACAAGGTCCCATCGGGATCTTCCAATGGAGTATTTTTCAGGTCCACATGACCTTTGGTTTCCTTCTCCGTTCGTAAGTAGCAGTCATGAGGTGCTACTTCGTCTGATTCCATACTGATTGGCAACAGAGTCGCCGGGTTCAGGACGTTGCAACGTTTTATTTGAATGTGACTTGCCAAAAGCGTCAACTCATAACCAGACAACCTTGCACTCGTCAAGTGCTGAGTTTTCGTACGATTTAAGAAAGTGTCAACTGCATGCGGAACCATCACCGTAAGCATATTATCCATGACCAATCCTGCAGATTGTCGGATGGACACCGCAGCTGCCGCTGTTGCTCTCAAACAACTCGGCAATGCTCTAGCTACTGGGTCCAAGGTCGAGGAAAAATATGCACATGGACGTTGCTTACCGCCGAATTGTTGCGTCAGAACACTCAACGCACAACCTTCCCTCTCGTGAACGTATAGTGTAAACGGCTTACTGTAGTCAGGAGTCCCTAACACAGGAGCCGAACACAACGCATCACGCAGTTCAGAAAAACTTTTCTGACATTCTTCCGTCCATGGTAAAGGAGTTGGAACATCCTTGCACGTAAGAGCCACCAATGGTTTCGCTAGCAATGAAAAATTTGGAATCCATTGCCTGCAGTATGACGTGATACCTAAAAAGGCACGCACATCTCTCTGAGTTGTTGGCACAGTCATTCGAGCAATCGCCGCAATTCTCTCTGGGGTCAACCTTCTTCCCTCCTTTGACAATAAGTGACCTAGATAGGTTACTTCTTGACAACAATATTGCAATTTAGAAGGTGACACCTTGTGATGTAAGTCACAGAGATGCTGCAACAACGACACCGTGGCAAGTTTGCAAATGTCCTGAGTATCTGCAGCCACCAATAAGTCATCGACATATTGGATCAAGGCCGCACCGGCCGGCAACACAAACGCATCAAGTTGGCCCTTCAAGGCTTGACTGTATATCGATGGACTCTCACAGTAGCCCTGAGGAGCGCGTTTAAACCGGAAGCTGCGGCCACCAAGAGAGAAACCGAAAAGGTCTCTACTTTCCTCAGCAATCGGAATGCTGAAGAAAGCATTCTTCAGATCGATCACCGAGAACCAAGATGCAGAGGCTGGAATCAGAGTCAGTAGAGCCGTAATGTCAGGCACCACAGGGAACTGAGGAATCACAATTTTATTCACCTCCCGTAAATCGATAACAAAACGATAAACAGGGGGTTTTGATGGATCAGTGCGCTTTAGAATAGGAAGTACAGGGCTATTGCACACGTTTCCCCGGGTCTCCTCGATAACATCTTTCTCAATCAAATCATAGATGATTGCTAACAACGCTCGTTCACCATCAAGGGAGATACGATACTGGGGAATACGTGGCAGTCGCACATTAGATTTCAAGTGAACAACATAAGGGGAGATGTCAAGCAGGCCCACGTCATTGGGACCTGTTGCCCACAAAGATGCAGGAAGAGAACTCAATTCCGGTGGAAGCTTATCGATGGATAAGTACATAGGAGAGACAACTCTCTCACCCAACGTAAGCTTTACTCCCGCAGGAGAACAATACAAAGCCGCATACAGACGTTTTAGCAAATCCAGGCCCAAAAGATTTTCACCACAACCAGTAGTCAAAATCAACGGAGCTTTTAGTTCACGAGGCCCAATTGTAAGAGGCAAAGGGCACGAAACCGGATTGCTAACAGGGGCGCCAGAGAATCCAACGGAAACATTTGTTAAGCCAGACAAAGGTGCGCCAGGGAGTTTCGAATGTATGATGGAACTTTTCGCTGCACCACTGTCCAACAGAAAAGGCTCAACGACGCCCGAGGTGGCAACTGCGACGTAAGACCCTCTCTGATCAACCGGAACTGATACTACTCCCTCTCCTTGTCTTTGGCTGTCCTAGTAATTACCGTCGTCAGCATCCTGATCGACGTAATAATCGTCCACATTGTACTGAGCAGATCGCCCTTGCGACGATCCGCGCTGATCGAAACAATTATTAGAGTCAGAAGTATTGTTGGAACGATCGTTTTGAGCACCGCGACCTCTACCACGTGATGTCTGTTGAGGACCACCACGACCTCCTCTAGATGAATTACCACTATTGCGATCACGCAAAACTGGACAATCAAATTTCAAATGACCCTCTCCCCTACAATAGGCACACTGATTGTACCCTAACGAAGATCTCTGCGAAGAGGAGTCATTTCGCGATTGTGACCTGTTCGACTGAGACTGCGATCGATTCAGTTGTTGCGAATCATTCTGATTCGAACGTGGAGGATACGCTTGCTGCAACAACACTTTAGTTTTGAGTTCTTTCGTCTTCTTATCGGCACGATCATTCTCCTCTTTCTCTCTATTCTCGTAGTATTGGGCCGTGGCCAGTATTTGAGCAGAAGTGGAAACAGCCCACGCACTTTCTGAATTTTGTAATTTGTTGCTCAAGTCAGGCAACAAATTTGAGACAAACTTATCCACAAACAATCGCTGACCTCCCTCAGTACCCATATCCTGACCACTATGATCAATGAATGCCTCCTCAAATCTCGTAAAGAAATCAGAGACACTCTCATCCTTCTTTTGTTTGCAAGCGAACAGTTTGTCCCAATTCACCTTCATAGCTGGCATAAGCGTTTTCATCAGAGCGATAATTCTTTGGGGCAAAGCCGCAATCAACTGTTCGGGCTTGGCCCCACCGACTTGCAATGCATCAGCAGCCCCCAATGCATTCCAATCACCGCCTAATTCCGCCGCATGGTCTTCCTGTCGAATCTTTGCCCATACCGGTTGCGGTATGACATTGCCAAACAACATATCGATATCGGCAAGATTCATCACCGTCGCATCCACTAGCTGGGACAACTCCTTGTAATACCCTGCAGGATTTTTGCAAGGGTCAGGCAAAGATTGCTTTACCTGCAAAACTTCCGATCGTTTCCATGGAAGATGTATCCACACTCTCTGGAAATATGGCGGAATAATGGGATTAGCATTAGGATCGCCAGGCATCCACACTGGTGGAACTTTGCGCATGGGGTACTGACCAGGCGCTGCAAGTGGTCCCTCAATATCTTCTAAAAACAACGCCCGAGGCAGTATAGAAGGACGAAAAGACAACAGCTGCTCAACAGCACGTCGGACGTTGGTGCCCACCAACATTCCGCTCGCAAACTGAAGCTGAAGATCAGTCAAAGCAGTCATGACATCGTCAGATGCATCAGCCGATATTTGGTCACGTTGAACCTTGCACATTTCTTCGAAAACAAACCTTTGTGTCGGTAAGTTGAATTGACAAAACGTATCTAACACCACATGTGGAGGATTTCTAAGGGGGTATTTCATCCAACCCATCGCCATATTATACAGTGTGTCACGTTCCCGACTACCGGGAAGCTGACTTCGTCTTTGAGGACCGTCCGAACCAGCGGACTCAAGAATAGGTCCAAGAGAATTAAAGAAGTTAGCAGCAACAGAGGGGGTACGACGTCGAACAGATGGAGAAGAAGAGTAACACAACGGGGTAACAAGAGAAGTACCAGGAGCAGAAGAGACAGCAGAAGTAACCAGAACAGCAGGAGCAGCGGGAGCAGGAGTATGAGGAAGTACAAGCGAAGGAGCAGTAGGGACGGAAGCAGGTAGAGGAGCAGGAACGGGCTGAAGAACAGGGACAGGTTGTGGAACAGGAGCAGGAGGGACAGGGGCAGGAGGAACCACAGGAGTTACAGTACCCTGTGCATACGGCGGTGGTGACTTCAAAAGATAGGACAATAAGGGGTCCTCTACCGATTCCTCCTTCTTATCCGTACCCGTCGGTAAAGCGGGGTAACACTTGTCTACAGACATACGCTGCAATCTATCGAAAACTTCCTTTTTCTTTTCCTCCTTATCTCGCTGGAACTGCTCTGCGTTTCTTACCGTGGTAACAACTCCTTCTCTCTTATTACGTTTAATCTGTTTGATTTCTCTCTGTTGGCTTCTTTACGCCACAACCGAAAGGAATCAAACATGGCCGGCCTTGATTTTCTCTGAAACAGTTTGGCTTCAAGATTGTCTAGAATCGGGGTCTCAAAACTACCACGAGGTGGCCAACTAAGGACACCGTCTTTTTTAGTATAGCGAATCCAACACTCATTGAATGTAATTGGACCTAAACCATGTTTACTGTACAGCTCATAAGTTGGAGTTCCAATCGGAGGTATCGGACACGAGTCCTCCAGTCGGGAATCCGCACCACAACGTCTAAAACAACTGAACAAAGTACTACAGCCAGGCATCTTGCACACTAACCCAGTTTCACAAACGTCAAGGGTTATTAGATTAACAATGTCCCTGCAAAGAGCAAAAACCCTCGGTTTTTGGCGACTGCAGACGTCAAATATCAAAACAAAGAACCAAGCACTAAGAACCACAAATGCAATGGAACCATGCAACAACTAAGCACCCACAACTAAGGACTCTGGGAGCGACCCACAAATACTTAACTCAAAGATCGATGGCGTCACCAGGAAGGCCCGTCAATCGTCTCGCTGTACCAAGGTCTACGCCAGGCGCCAAAACAGGTCTACAGTCAGGGCAGCAGTCCGTCGCAGCCGTCAGGAGGCGGGGATCTTCGTGGGAAAAGTCGTCGGGCCACTTGTTTCGACAACAGGATCGATGAAGCGGGGTGCACCTTCCCTCGGAGATTTCACACGAAGTTCCTCACGATCGTCGGGCTTGGACCGGTACCACTGATGCAGCCCCACATTGGGCGCCAACTGAAGGACTGGGTTTTCTTAAGACCCAGCGGTGCCAGGGATAACACCTAAAACCTTCGTGGGTAACCTGTTCCGGCGTACAAATGACAGAGACACGGGACACTTCCTTCGGCGTCAAAAATTCGAGGTTTATTACTGCAGGGAACACAGAAGTCACAGGAAGTACAACACGTGTAGGTTCGAGGAGTCTGATTCGACTTGCCTCTGTGGATCGCTCCTTTTATACAGTTTTCATGCATAAGATATCATAGTACACAAAGGTTTACAACTCGGTTCCCATCGTAAAGACCATAAGGGGTTGCTTTCATGTATTCAAGGCCCGGAACATAAGTACAGAAACGTTTGGTAGCTCCCAACTGTAAAAATCTATCTTCCCACCATTAGTTCATTCCAATCAGCAGTACACAAATCGAGGAAGGGACAGAAACAGGTGCAGAGGAAGACAGAAACAGTGGGGAGATCGGAAAGGGTGTAAAAGGGGTGGTATCGGGAAACACGAGCTGCAGGCATCAAAGGGGACGTGCTTAATGAATGCACAACTAAGACAATATACCGGCACGGCAAGATGAGCCTCGAGCGGGGCCATCTGCCTTACAGTGCCATCCCCCTCATCATAAAGACACTTTCAAAGGAAACGTGTCTTCCGCAAGAGTTTGGGAATCCCAGGGTCGCGAAGCGGACAGCGTCCGTTCGCTGGCTACTTGAGGGCAAGAGACAAAATGGATGCCGCATCTAAGATGGAACCCGTGGGCTCGGATGAAGAAACCCACGAAACAAACAAACGGTTTAGGCTAGCACAGCGAAAACGCGTACACCCACTAAACTGGTCATTTGCGGTTCATAGATACCAGACTCGACCATATTCGTGCGAGTCAAAAACACCACTTACGATCGTCACGGAACCTCACCACCCTTGGCCAAAATTGTTGTCTCCATGGCAGATGGGAGTCGTGCCGGAGGCTCTTCCTTCTGCCCTCACACTTACTCCCTTCCACAGTGCGCTTTGTGCAACCGCCACGGTCCGCTGAGGATTTATTGGCAGGTAGCGGCTCAGAAAGGCAAGCCGCTACTAATGCAGTGAACCCGACCCGAAGCGGAACACGACGGCGCAGCATCCCGACCCAGACCTGTTCGAGCATGCCAGGCTTGAGAAGGTCAGCCCTACCTGCCGCAACCAGGGTAATGAGTGCAGCCTAGACCGCCTCACTTTCCATTGGTGCCATATAAACTCCTCTGTCGTCCAGGCACACAAGTTAGGCCTCACTGAACTGCCACTAAAATTTTTACTCACCTCCCAGTGGTGCTTGGTATCAGGAAGAGGCTGGATATGCTCATCTCCTGACACCTTTATAGCCCTACCTAAACCTGCCCCTTCCCCGTAGCTTAACCTATCCCAACCCTGTCCTGATGGCCAGCACAAAGTACGCCGGGAGAAGACTGGTCTACGACCTTCACTTCCCCCCAGGCCGACAATGTAGTAAGTATTCCACAGATGGTGTCTCAAAAGTATGTAAGGTACGGTTCTGTGCGAGCATCAAGGAAATTATTTTCTTTTAAAATTGTCCTAGTTTTGTCAGAAGAACTACTTGGGAAGTTATTTATTACATGGTTAGCATGAAAATCAGATGTACAGCATTGAGAATCACGTTTAGCAGCTTTTTCACAGCATTCCTTTTTGTATATTCAACATAACAAGTAATATATGTACATATTATATAACATGCTTTTTGATCAAGCAGGAATTCGTCTGTGTTTTTTTGATGCACTCTTGGTTCACGGTGTAGCCTCTGGCAAAGCCTTGTCCTGCCTGCTGTATTAAGGCTGAAAAGATGTTGAAGAGAGCAAAACGAGCGCTGCTTACAATCTTACCCAAGTTCAGCCACTGTTTGCATGGTTATTCAACTCACCGTGAAATGTAGTAAAATTTAGAATTTCTTGCTGTCAAGAAAATGTTCCACTTAATCAGTTTAATAAAGACAACCAGACCCCCCCCCCCCCCGTTATTTCACCTCTCCCCACAACAACATACACCCAGGCTATCACTTTCAAAATGTTTGATCGAACCCTTCTTCAATATAATACAGTTGATGGTTCTTTTGTCTTTATTCATGATCATAAAAAAGCAATTTGCATAATTGTACTAGCTGTATATACCTAGATTAATTTCGTCCTTACCATGATTGTGGTTTAAGGAACAATAAAGATAAATAATGGGGCTTTATTATACTAAACTTGGGAGAAAAGATGCCGTCTGATTAGAATTAATCTAGAATTAACCTAGAATTACTTTTTTTTAACGTTCATACATTGATGTATTTTTATTGTATTCAAATTGCTGAAGTGAATTGCAATTCTTGGAAATGATCGTGAACGCTATATCCTATAGTCGTTTATAAAATACAGACTTCCTTCCTTTCAGTTGATATGGAAGGTTTTAGAGTTCCTCCGAAACAATCAGGTGTTATTGAATTATCGTCACCTATCATCAAGAAACAGGCTAAAATCAAGACACAAATAAACAGGGTTATTTAGACCTGAAAGTGATTACCTCTGCCGAGGATCACATAAACGGTTGAGGGTTGTGAGGAAACTTGGCGCGTAGCAAATAGGTTGATGTGTTCGGCTGTAATCTTTTGCTGAAAAAGGGGGGTGTATGTGGTGAAAAGGAGATAGGGGGCAAGGCAAAGAAAATAGAGTATGTTAGAGAGCGAGGGTGGTAAAGAAAGAAAGACAAGATGAATACAGAGAAAAGAATATAACGCATAGAGGAAGAGGGCAGCAAACTTTAATCTGAAAATAGCTCTTACATCATAACCATAAATTGTAAAAGCTGACTTGAAGCGGAGTGACTACCTTTAATCACTAACGTTGCACCTTAAAAATGTTTTGATTTAAAATTGTACAAAAAGCAATGGCCTTTAACAGGATGGAATGTTTTATGCGGTGTATGTGTATGAGAAAAGAGTTATTGTCTATAAACCATTTAATAGAATGTATTAAACATATCAGAGTCCCTCAATAACGTTATACTTATAAAACAATCCACGTATACTATATGTTTGTGTAGCTGCTCTATTGTTGGTACACACAAGTTGCATTGTGAAGCAGAGCTTCCAAAACCTGTCTGGTATAATTTCATCCAACGTATAAGAAATTACGCAGTGCAGGCATTAACATTGGCGTGACATTTGGTATTGCCATATGCCCAGACGTTGGCCCATTGCTCGCTATGTCACTGGATTCAAGCTAGCCTGACTGATGAGGGTAATACCCTGAAACCAATCCCATGATGCCTGTTTCCAGTCCAGGGAGGACCTGGCCTGGCCTGGCACTTCGGGATGGACTGTTTCCATGGGGGAGAAGCAGGTCAAGACTGATTTGGACATGTCTGGTTCGAAACTGGGGTGGGGTAGTGAGCAAAAGAATAATGGATTACTCCCATATCTCTTGACTGGGGTGAGTGGTTAAAAGGTTTCAGCACTCCATCCATCATTTTGTTGTGTTTGCTATGTTTGCTCTCAGTGGCAAGGGTATGTACAGATGTGTGTCTTTTGCTTGCTGTGCCACTGGATTCAAGGTAACATTACTGATATGGGTGATATGCCAAAACCAGTCCCAGGGTGCTTGTTTCTAGGGCAGGCAAGACCTGATCTGGCATTCGACTGGACTGTTCCCATGAGCAGCATTGCCAAGTCTGATGTGCATATGGATGGGTCCAAAATGGGGTGGCATAGTGAGCAAAAGAATAATGGATTCAACCCAGACCTTTTGACAAGGGGTTGAAAAGTTTCAGCACTCCAAACATCATCCTGTTGTGGTTGCACTGTGACATCTGGCATTAACATATAGAATAATAGAAGGATAGCTGTGAATAATGGGGCTGTTTCTACCAAGGGGTGTCAAGCAACTCTAGATAAACACCAAGAGCATGACTGTAGTAGTCTGTGATGTCACTTGGCACCCTGAAGTAGAACACTCCACATTATTAACAGCCACACATATACAGTGTTATCTTATTTATGCTCCCAAATCCTGTTCCACTGGTCAGCCTATGATGTAGATGAGTTTCACAGGGGTAGGGTACTCATTTAGAAGCCATGCTTAAGGTGGCCTCTCCTCCCTCAAGCCCTACTCCTAGCTGTACTTTAAACATAAAATATAAATATGTCCTGACACCCCCCCACCATTGCCTACCTGTTGGACTTGGCACTCTCTGCAGGGTTCTTCCCAGACTTTTCGCCTTCACCCTCCTGTCTTTTGAACCTGTGTCAATTTGCCTTAGGACTTTGTGAACTTTACCATTGCTAAACAGTGCTAATGTGGTTGTGGTCTCTCATCTAAACATAGAAGAAATGGCTTATACCCAATTGGCAGATTTGATTTACTTGTAAGTCTCTAGTAAAATGGCACTACCTGTGTGTGTGCTCAGAGTCTCTAAATTGAATGCTGTTAGTGGGCCTGCTGTTTTTAGAGACAATGGTCCCTTTAACAAACAAATATATAACAGTATAACACAGGACTACACTGTGAACTGTATAGGGTTTTCCAAATGTACAAAATATAGTTATTAAATAAATATTTCAAAAGAAAAACAAAATATAAATACAGTGCAGTGGGTAAAAACAGGGTTGGAAATCACCAGATTTCCAGAACTCAGGCATTTACTTTCATAGTGTCTTAACACATATATTTTTTACAACAGTCACAATTACAAAGAACATGTTATGCTGCACAAGAATCATAATATTAAAATCTGAGTCAATATGTGGTTGTCGACTTGTATCGAACCCAAGCTAGAATAGCGGGATCATCATCAGGACGGCAAAATGTATGCCTGAGAGTTAGCTTGATTAAGGCCAGACAAAGGTATGGCTGATGCTCCTGCCTCTATAGTAATGATCTGAGGAAGGGCCAAGTTCAGTGTGAAATGGGGCAGGTGAGCCAATGACCTTAGCCAGGTGCAACAGTCTAATAGGATTGGTACCAACCGATTTCAACAGCTCCAGAATAATTTAGGCCAGAGGGGCCAAGCCGCTTGGCCAGAGGGGCCATGCCCCTTGCCAGGGGCAGCGTTCAAGAATCAAGGAGCCAAGTGAGGATATGTTAGATACTGTCCTATTCCAGCAAGTCCCAAGGAAAATAAAGCCTATTCACATGCAGTGGGGGAATACTGCGACTTTGTAGGCCTGTGCCTCTCGTTGCTGATGTGCCGTGGGCTTGCAGCACTGATTGTGTCACTCACTTAAGTAGCACTTTAACCATGTCTCAGGTCTGCCAATGCAGCCTGTGTCTATAGGGTAAAACTGCCATATTAACCTGGCAAAATAAACCTTTTGGATAGCTCAAACCTTCCTTTTTTGATGCTTATAAGTCTCCCCTAGGGTAGGCCCTGGACAGCCCAGAGGGCAGGGTGTAGTCTATTTAAAAAGTTGGACACGAACTCTTAAATTTTACATGTCCTTGTAGTAAAAAAACTCTTACATTCGTTTTTCTCTACTGTAAGGCCTACCTCTCTACATTGAAGTTGCCTTATTACATGGTGTCTCTGGAATAGGATTTTAAAATCTTAACTTATGGTGAAGTCGAATTTTAAATTACAATTTTGAAAATGGCACTTTACAAATTTGGAAGTTTCCTGCCTTGCCATTTAGTGCCTGTAACCTTTCATGGTCATATGACTAGGTGTAGCTTTATGTATTACTCCTAGACCGCCAAATACAAAAGGGAGCTTTGGTGTACCTGAATGGGCAATCACCGACAAGAAGGGAGGGAGTAGATGGGCACTGCCTCACTCACAACAGAGCCATGCAAGCCTCACTACTCTACCTTCAATCCTGACAACAATTGCCAAATGTATGTGTCCAGTGCATCAACCACCATCAGAGATCCAGCCCCACTGCTAATGCAAGTAGCACACTCTGTCAAGGGCAAATTCCAGCACATACAGCCAGGCAACCTCTAAATCTGGTACTCTGGCCACCTGGACTCATACCTCTCACAGGACCAAGTCCATCAAGGTTCAGAGATGTAACCAACAAACACTGAAGCAACCTGTGCCCTCATATGGTCAATAACAAGCACACCAAAACAAATGTAGGAACAACGCAGCGTTGACACAACAGGGCAAATGGTGGCTGTCCAAAAGACTGTCCAAAAAGGATGTCTTCTGGATAGCTGGCATTGATGTACTGCTAGAGAATGGTGAGGGTGATGCAAATTACATTTTGGTTGAAGGAAAAGGTGTCAACGGAGTGCTTGTCTGGGATTGTGGACTTACCTTATTTTATAATTACTAATGCAGTTAAGTGGACAAAGAGGTGATGATCAAAAACAACTATTTTCTTGTTCAACCTGTAGGCTATACCTTTTAACTATGAAGTGATTATGGACTACACGAAAATTAACAGCAAAAGGGAACTGACATAATCAAATCTCCACAAAATATCAATAAAAATCTGTTTACCCCTCAATATCAAATGAAAGTTGTGTGCGTGCGAAGCCAACCAACTTACAGTTCAGACATTTCTACGAGCTAGTTAGTGAAGAAGAGACGTTCGGCAGATCAATGTAACACCTATCAATGAATCAGCTTTTGTACAGTGCAGCACTGTCACCTCTTGGGGTGTCTGGGCACTGAGGGTGCAGTGTCTTCATCGAAAAGCCAGGTCTTGAGTTTCTTTCTGAAGTCCTCTAGGGAGTGTTCTGTTAGGAGGCGGAAGGGCAGATCGTTCCAGGTCTTGGTAGCGATCTAGGAGAAGGAGTGGCCCCGCTGCAGCTGCGACAAATGTAGGGGGTGTGTGTGCAAGGGTGAGTGAGGCAAAGTACAGCTGTCTTGAGGGCAGTGTAAGCTCAGTCGATGGTCGATTGACCTATACATGTGCTTTTAAAGAAACATCTGCTAATGACTAGGAAACACTGAAGAATGTGGTATGCCATCTGATGCTAGTTGAAGACACAAACAAAAACACACACCTGTGGCACAATTATACCACAGACTAAGAAATGATGATGAAGCAAAAATTAACTGCTGATTAAATGGTGAATGAAAGCAAGAGGGTGACCCGATGGGATCATCTCAAAATGCTGAAATCTGTGTTGCTTAAATTGTGCTCCACAAAATAAATGCATTTATTCCATATCATTATAAAATATTGTCTGTTGCACAGAATTAGCTGGATTCATAAAAAATAGTACATCAATACTTGGATGGTTACAGCTTTCCATCATGTAGCAATACTGATTTTTGGAATTAAAAAAAATTTTCTCGCTCAACTGCCGGAACACTTACTCGACTCCCCCCCCATCTCTCCCCCCCCTCTTTCTCTACCTCTTCCACCTACCCCCTTCGTCTTCTTACCTTCTTTTCCTCTTCTGGAGGGTAAAGCAACACTAAGTGTAACTTGGTACGACGAACATCTGATCGAGGAACAGCTGCCTAACAGACCATTAACCATTGATGTCAAGCCTATTGTAACCCCAACGGCGTCTGAACTTACATGCTTTACCCTCACTATACTGGTACTGTACTGTATATAAAATATCTTGTAATAAAATATCTTGAACAAAAAAAAAAATATTTTCTAGGTGACACTGGAAGCCTTTTGCCAGTTCCCAGAACAGTTGGGCAGCTCACTCTGCACTCCTAAAATGTTTCCTAAAATGTTTCCACCTGGGCCGGTGAAGGACATAGAGCGTCCCTCCTCTATCTGCTTACTGTTAGTTTCTAGCCCATCTACAATCTCGCTAGTTTGTATGGGTTCAGAAGTTTTTGCTGATTCAGAAAGTAACCCATTTTCCAGAACGGTCAGGTTATCTGATGCATTCCCAATAGGTTGAAGAACGGGGGGAGCGCTTAGAGGTTCTGTTACTGCATTGTTAACACCCAGGGGATCATCTGTCTGTATAACAAGTAAAGCAGGGGTGGCCGCCGCATGACTACTACATTGGTCATCGATAAGGGGTAGAGGCAATGGTGATTCAGTCTCAACCTGAGGATTAGGTTGAGCTGTATGTTTTTTAAAGAGTAAATCAAGCACTGAGTTCCCCCCAGAAGTACTTATCTTTCTGCGTGCAGCAAGGGCTTCCTGTCTGGGGGTGATAGATGTAGACACTGTAGGTTGTTGTCTCTTGGATTTTGATCTTGCTGCTCTAGCAGGGGCACCATCAGATTCTCCTCCATCCTGCAAGCCTTCTTGTTGCTGCCTCTCGATTTCCTTGTGTAGTGCTCTCGCTGCCTTTGCCACTCGAGTTCTGGTAGCAGCTGCTGAGGCACCTTTCGGGGGCATCTTTGCTGTTTTCCGAGTTCTCAACTTCTCTTTCCTTTGCTTTTCACTGTATTGATCCTTGTACAAGCTGCCGGTAGTGAGCAGGAACAGGAACACGGGGTCTCTCAGAGATGCCGGCTGCAGCGCTGCTTGACACGCCCTCCTCAGCTGAATCGTCTCGGGCAGAGCGCGGAGCGGAGCTTGTGCTCCGTTTGATGGAAGACGTGAGAAAACCAGGTCCTTCTGAATAAGCCCAAGTAAGTGGATGAGTGAGTCGGGGGCTCTCGTGTTCCTGGTGAAATATACTACCCCCTGTAGCATATCGCTCGTGTTTCAATCACACAAGCGGCAAGCGGCAGGAAAGTCAAAAGCGGGAAAGTCAATTAGACAGTTTCTCTCCATGCCGATACATTGTTTC
This sequence comes from Lissotriton vulgaris, assembly GCF_964263255.1. Lineage (NCBI taxonomy): Eukaryota > Metazoa > Chordata > Amphibia > Caudata > Salamandridae > Lissotriton > Lissotriton vulgaris. The sequence continues at coordinate 898,886,330 of NC_141696.1, forward strand.
AAGCATTCCTGCCTCGTAAAACAGCCGCCGGTCAGATGCTTCTTTTAAATAAATCATAGGAAGCTGAAGCTCATTTCCAGATATCTCGTCCTACAAAAAACATCTTTAAGGCAAACTCTTTTCAGCAAGACGGGTTAATCTTAATCTTTGACATAACGGAGCGGAGCTCAGCGAAGTGCTGCTGATCGGTCTAACGCTCAGACCGCCATCTTGCCTGTTCTGGGGAGACAGCCATAAATCAGACTTTACTAACAACACCGTCTTGTCTGGTAAATGCCCCTGAAGAATTAACACCTGGATCTCTACACCCTGGGCAAACTGCAGTAAACTTAAATGTATTACATGATATTGTTGATCCGACAACCCACTCAGATGCACCTCAGATTTCGGAGACTGAGAAGGATCCTAGTGAGTTCTACTCATTTTCAGATGAAACTGGAGAGGTCGGGGAGGTTGGGGCTGATGTAGTAGGGGAATGGTCAGAGAGCTTTGTTTCTACGGAAGAAGAAGAGGAAGATGATGAACTGGGATCTCACCCCTACTCCTCAGCAGACAGCTACGGGGGTGAAAGAAGGAACATTAATACAGTTAAATCCAAAACAGGCATTAGAACTATGCATAATACCTTAGCTAAAGAATGCTCTGATAGTAATTTTGGTGCCAATCCTGCTTTCTCTGAGATTCCTCCTACTGCGGTTGAGACTATACTACAAGCAATTGCCGCTCATAGGGAAGAGACAGCGCTAGATAGTAAAAGATCCCAGGCAGCCCTTCGTAAAATGCAGGGGGTCGTCAAGAAACTCTCTAAAGCATGCAGTAATATTGGCGAGAGAGTTACTAAAGTCGAAACAAGGGTTATGATAGCAGAAAAAGAGTCCACCGAGAATTCAGAGAAAATAAAGTTACAGGAAGCAGAGCTAATGGATATAAAATGGAAGCTCGAGGATTTTGAAAATAGGCAGCGTCGCAACAACCTACGCATCCTAGGAGTGCCTGAGAAATTGGAGGGGGAGAATATGCGAGCCTTCATTGTTAAACTCCTTAGCGCTTCCATGCCCGAAGTTCAAAATTGGAATTGGGAATCAGAAATACAGAGGGCCCATCGAGTTCCATTCAATCCACCACCCAAGCCAGGGCTGTACCCACGAGCCATATTAGTATATTTTGGGAACTTTTTGCTCCGACAAGTGGTGGCCGAGAAAGCGAGACCCGATCATAAACTTTCTTTCAACGATGTCTCTTTTTTTTCAAGGCCTGACTATTGTCATGCAACGGTGGAAAGACGCTGACGGCTCCGTCTCCTAATTAAACCTTTCCAAGAAAAGGGAGCCCTGGCTTACCTGAACAATCCTGCTAAACTTAAAATCGTTCATGGTGGCACGACAAGGTTTTTTCAATCAGAAATTAAGGCAAAAGCTTTTCTTGATGAAATATCGTAGATGGACCCTAGACAATCTGTAGTCAATTTTGGAGAATAATCCTAATCGCGTAATTAAGAACATTTTGTTCGTATGAAGGAATCCTCTTTTGTAATTAATAACGAGTTGATGGGATGTAGAAGCTTTATGTAGGATTTATTTGACTTATATGAGTAAGGTCATGGGACATAATGGCTTGTATTCAGTGTTCAGTATTCAGTACTCAGTGGGTTTTTTTTTCTCAGGGAAATTTCCTTTTCATGTTTATTTTCTAATTTAGGAAGCGGTAGCTCAGCAGAAGTGCAGCGCTCCATCACACAGACTCCAAGTGGAGTCTGAACGCCTACGGAAAGGGGAAAGGGGAGGGGGGCAGCTGGGGGGGTCCAGGGGAGGGATTGTAGGGGTCGTGGGGAGGGGAAGGGCAAAGGGGGGAGCGGGGGAAGGGGGCAAAAAAATAAAAAATGAACCAGGATCAGGAACAGGAGCATTGTTAATTTTCGTATTAAAGAGAGAGGTGATATTACAGGGCAAAGAACACAATATGAATAAGTACAAGAACATCTTTCAATCTTTTCATTTTGATAATGGGTAAATTTACTGTGCAAACCTGGAATGTAGGGGGGCTCTTATCTAGAGATAAACGTAATAGACTGGCCAAGTTAATTAAATTAAATCCCGTAGATATTTTGTGTATTCAAGAGACATACATCCCATGGAACAAAAGAGCCTTATTAAGCCTTAAAGGGTATAATCTGTTGATAACAACTTCCCAATCCTCAAATATAAGGGGAGTAGCAATTTTTGCGAAATCTTGCTTTGGCCAGGGAATTCGTTCCTTATCGGATACACATGGAAGGTGGGCAATTGCTAAACTTGCTAATGGAATTACCATTTGTTCCGTTTACGGATCTAACCATGACGATCCTGCAATATTCGATTTCTTCGAAACAGAATTAGCTACGTGGCAGGGTCCGTTAATTTTCTGTGGTGACTTAAATATCTCACTACCCCCGGCATTTATAACTCAAGCACCGGTACAGAAATATATGGGTAGGAAACCGAGAGTATTTCGAGCGGTTTAGAGCTTAATATCCAGTATGGGATTGATTGATACATGGCTTTTTAATAAACCAAATGATCCTGGATATACATACTTTTCCCATCCACATCAAAAACATGTTCGGATAGATTATATCTTTACTTCCAGAGAATTAGCAAATCACTCTAACATAACCAAACCACCTAAGATAATTTCGGATCATAATCCATTAGTATTACTAACCATGTACGTTAACAATCCCACCCAAACCCATTCTTGGACTTTTGATAGGAAGTTGCTAGTTAATAATGAATATATTAATTACATCAAAACTTGGACTAATGAATTTTTTAATATGAATCGTTATAGTGCACCAAGAAACATAGTATGGGATTCCTACAAAGCTGCATTAAGGGGTGAGACTATTAGCTATCAAAATAAAGCTCGAAAAATCCTGAAAGTTAATTTCGAACTGAAAATTGCTGCCTTAGCTAAAGCCGAGGAGGAACACACTGTTAAAATACTGCAAAAACAAGACGCAGGGAATCTGTTGACCCAGATAGCAATATTAAAATCAGAATTAAACACCAACCTCAGCCAGAAAGCGGCCCAAACGTATCAAACCCACAGACAGTTAATTTATGAAAGTGGAGAAAAAGTGGGTAGACACCTGGCTCTTTCTACACGCCAGAGAAAATAAAAAAAATAAAAAAAAATTTAAAAAAAAAAGGAAGCCTTTTGCCAGTTCCTAAGTCCAAACGTATTCCCTAAAAAAGTTTGTGAATTCAGTTTTCAAGTGAAAATATATGTATGATTTACCATTGCTAGCTATTTTTTTCCTCTATTGAGCAATTATTTTACATCAGTGGCAAAATGTATTTCCTACATTTCCTTCAATTATGACAGTGTTCCCTTCCCCATTTGAGCCAGGTAAGGGATTTACTTACACCCTTGATAAGAGTGGATTTTTGACTTGTTACAGGATGAGAAGTGGTTAGAGAGAAATTTGTGAATTTCCCATAGGCCATATTTATGGCAGAGTGGCGAAGTGCAGCACAGCAAGTCACCTTGCTGTGCTGCACTGCGTCACGGGGAAAGAGCAGGTAAGAGCCGTATTTAAGGCATACAGCGTATTCCTGTCCTTCCCCCTGTGCTGGAACACAATGGGCAGCCTAGGGTCAATGCAGGCATCCTTGCACCATGGTGCAATAGTGCCTGCATTGCATGCAGTATTTTTGTGCAGGTATGGGCACGTTTCTGCACAGAAATAATCATTAGAGGCCTATTCCTCTATCTATGTGTGCTGAAAAATGTAGCACACATAGAAAGAGGAGGTAACAAGGAGAAATACAGATATTTCTCCTTGTCTCGCCTCTTCTGAGGAGGAGCATCTTTTTGGTGAATTTCCAGATTTATCAAACTTGCTAAATCTGGCAATGGATCAAAAACCATGGGAGTTGCATGGTTTCACCATTACAGAGCCCATGGAGCGCCTCCCTTCTGCAGACTAATGCAACACAGCAATTTGATGCGCATTGCATTACTCTAGATTTTTGAAGCCGTTCAAAGACACGCAAAGTGGCCTGGCATGGCTTCAAATATAAGACTTAAGGTTTGTGTTGCTCTTGTACCATGGTGCGCGATGCGAGAGCAACGCAAAACGGGTCATAACCATGGACCTATATGTGTAGGTTGGTGGGTGTTCAGAAACTCATTCGATACTCAACTAAAAATCTTTGTTTAAACATATCCATTTCTGAATTAAAAAAAGGGGTCTGAACTCATAAACAGTTTTGGGAATACTTTTTTCCCTAGCCATCGTCTTCGAAACCCTCCCCCCCCCCCTCCCCCCACCGGCCCCACCACTCTTACCTGCACAGGCCTTAGCTGCTTGACTGTCTTAAAAAATAAAACCCATGAGCCTCTCGTTGATTGCCTTGCCTGCCTTTAAATAACTATTACACGCTGCTCTAAAGGAATGCCCTAATTGAAATGAGTTAGCATTTCTGTTTGGAATAACCATCACAGCGAAGGATGACGTCCTATAATGCTTTCCAAACTCTGAGTGCATGCTTCTCAAATAGCCCTACAACATTTGAAACATCAACATTGAATAACAGGTCTTATCCTGTTGGGAAGACTACAGATCGCCCAAATTGTGCAACATTTTTTCCTTAAGCAATTTTGACAAATATTACGTGAATGGGGGAATTATGCTAGGGCAGCTATCTGTGAGAAAATGTAATACAGAGTTTGAACTAACCTACGCATGGCATGCAAAATACTTGCTCAAAGTGTTTTACAAAGTTTCTAAATAGTCTAGAAGCACAGTTAGCTTTGAGACATTTTCTGCCCGATCCTGTTTCTCCAGAGTGCAAAATAAACATAAACTCGAGTTATGGGAAATCATGCTTGCTTAAAAAAATAAGGTGATTTACCCGAGGCCCGATTAGACAGTTTGGATTTCACTTGAGTACCAGTGGCTGCGGGGGCTTGTGTTACGCCCCTGCATAACCCATGCGTTAGCATATAAAGTGATACATTTTGAAAACAAACCGCAAATGCAGGGAGGAAACCAAATTGATTACAAACATCCCTGATTCAAAGGTGAGTTCAGTAAACCTAGGTTAAAAAGAATCTGCCACCCTCATGAGAATGCTTTAATTAAATCTCTAAATATATAAATCGGCTCCCAGCAATATTCTACCCAGCCTTAAAATGGTAATAATAAAACTGCACACTGCAGTTTGTATTCAAAATTACCAACCGCAGAAAGATGAAACGCCAAGGTAGTCTTGATAGCATTAACATTTGGAACCTACAAATTACATAAGTTCGGACAGAGATTGCTTACGGGTCAATTTATGCTATTTTTAAAGATGACAATACATTTTCAGTAAACGTAGCCCATCATAATGCGTGAGTTTCTGGCAGAATTTAAATTTCCCTCAATAAAAAATGAAATTCACTAAAACCCTAACGCTGATTCTATTATTTTACTATTAACAATGCGACTTACATGCAGCATGTAACAGCTCATGCACAGGACAAATCGCTACCATATGAGACAATGTCACCAGGGTTTTAAATGCTCTCACACAGGACCGCAGTGTCTTGGATAGCAGTAGACACCCAGGGGCATATTTATCAAATAGTCACGCAGTGCAGCAAGCCAAGAGTTGCTCTGTGTGACAGGGAAAGAGTAGGAATGTAAAGTATTCAACATTATATGGCGCAAACCTGCCTTCTCCCAGCACTGGAGCATCACGTGATGCCTAGCACCAACACAGGCACACTTGCATCACAGTGCATGGGTGCCTGTGTTGTAAGCAGGATTGTTTTTGTGCAGGAAGGGGCACCTTCCTGCACAAAAACAATCCCCTGAGGCATTTTCTTATTTCTATGTGTGTTGCAGAATGCAGCACACACAGAAATAGGAAATTACGAGTAGAAATGGAAAAAAATTTGGAGAAATGAGCATATTCTCCTCGTTATGCCTCACCAGAGGAGGCGTAGAGGTACTGGTACATTCCCAGGTCTACAATTTACAGTAAATTTGCGAATTCACCAAAACCCATGGGTGTTGCATGGGAACAGCCAGGCACCACCCATGGAACACCTCCCTGTGACAGAGTAACGCAATGCAGCGATTTGCACCGTGTCGCCTTACTCCAAAGTTATCAAGCCACTCAAGAGGGCTTGATAACCTGCACTCAGTAGTCGTGTTGTACTTGCACCTCATTGCACGGTGCACATGTGACACAACGAATTGATAAATATGGCCCTTAGTTCCTTTGCCGCAAAGTTTCTTTAGCCAACCACAATATCAGTATTCAATCTGTATCATCACATCTCTCTATCAATGTTTTCACCACCCTGCTTGGTTGTGGACTCCAGGGATGCACTTTTCTTGTTTGCACTGTGCGCACTTTGAAAGAGGTGCGTCCGGCGCAAATAGGTTAATGCACCTTATTAGGATGAATGCTCTGCTCCCAGGGCAGCCACAAACTTGCACTGCCCCAGAGCTGCGCATTCATGTGAAAAATGAAGCGGCTGGTTTGAAGCTGCTCCATGTTTCACGGTGGAGGCGGCAACCCGGATCTATGACGTTACAACGCAGGCTATTACAACGCCTGCTGTTACAACGTGGTTTTTACATCGCATACCATTACAACGCATAGTGCTTTTAGGCGCTGGATAGTGAATTATTTAATTTACTATTCCAACTCCAGTCCCCGTGGGTAGTAGGGAAGGTGTTGGATAGTAAATTAAATATATTCCCTATCCTAGAGCGCCCCCCAGCGCAATGCGTTGTAATGGTTTGCGTTGTAATGGTTGCGATGTAATGGTAGTGCGTTGTAATGCTTGCGTTGTAAGTGATGTTTACCCGGCAACCCGCCTGCAGTTTTAAGTGGTATTAAACATCCCATTGCAGGTGGTGCAGTGAGTGATTGCTCCCACATGCAAGAGGATGTCTTGGGGGTCCATGGGACCCCGTTTCTCCCTCCAGTGTGCTGTCATCAGGGGGCGCACTGACAGTGTGTCACCTTTTAGGTGCGCCTCCTGACAGCTTCTTTGCCTCTGCGCCTGCGTCTGTAATATGGCGTAGGCTCAGAAGCAAAGGTATTTCCTCATTTGCATGGGACCACGCCAACATGTAAATTAGGAAACACCTTCTGATGAAAGCGCTGGCGCTATATGTGCGCCAGCACTATCGGTTTTTTAGAAGGGGAGGCACAAGCATCTGTGCCCCCTCATGTACTACCAAAGCGGGCGTTATTGCTCATTGCGGCCCAAAATCAGGCTCTGCCCAACATATTTGTGGTGAAGATTTCTTTCCTTATGTAAATGTTTATTGTATAGGTTTACATAAAAATCATTCACAATACAAGTATCAACAAAGATAGCAAATTAAAATTACATTTGACTGAATGGAAAAGGTATTTAAAAGTAATTAAAAGGCATTATACCTTATTCTTGTGACGCCCTAGGTCATTATATGGAATTTTATTAGAGGAACATAAAACCATTAGATTGTCCCTGAAAACAATATTAAACGGCATCTCTTGCAGTTCTTATATTTGGATCTCCAAAGAACAGATGTGGATACTTGTTTCGTATTTGCAGTAGTCTTAGATATGTAGATGATGTGCTCTTAGGTCCTGGTCAACTTATTACAAAGAAGGCAAGCAGATTGTTCTTTTTTCTGAATCGTCCCACAACCCTCTGTTGGTAAAACTGGTAAATGCTGCAGTCTAAATTTCAAGTTAAAATTCTTCATATTTGCATTAAGACTATATTCCAGATAATGTTGTCTCCGAGTTTTGCGAGAATTTTGTATCAAATACAAATCTGTGCAAAGAGAACAGTGATATTTCATTGAAGTAAGAAGTGTTCTTTATTTTTTTGCTGATTATTTGTTTACAACTCAATTTATTAAGGTAAAATAATGAATCCAGTGGGGCAATGATTGATGCAATTGTTATCTCTGTTAAGCTTGATCACTATGATTTGCTAACAGTAATTTCTCATTACTGTAATCTCTTTAAGCTGCCTTTTGCAGAAGCTTTGCAATTACAGAAATAAATCCATGAGAGCAATATTGTTTAGAGAGGATAGAGATGATAACTCCAACTCCAGTCTAATGCGACAGTGCAGACTTCAAGATCTTAAGTTAAAAAGTTTGGACGCTGTGGTAAATGAAACTAGAAACGAGACTGAGCAGTTATTGGCTGAAAAACGGTGGAGCCATAGAGATGAATTAAAGTCAGTAGCTCGTCAACCTTATAAGATAGAAAATCACTATAAAGTGATCTGCATATGTTTTTCGCCAATTTAGGCATTTATTGATGGTTACTTTGAAGCAGGTGTTCATGCTCAAGTATTGAGTTGTCTATTTTCCATTTCAAATTCTTTGCTGTTCCACAAACAGTGGACTATCTTAGTCTTAATGAGGTTTACAGTTAAGGCACTGCTATTGTTTTTTTCATTAAAACAATTCTGTTGCTGTGGGAGACTACGTTGCATTTGGGTAGGCATGACAAGGTCATGTGCATATGCTGGGTGGTTGCAAAACTAGGTGGAAAGACTAGTCGAGATTCAAGATTGTTTGGTAAATCAGCTATATATAGGGAAAATAATAAAGGTGTTAATATGCAGCCTTGGTTTAATTTATTAGAAGTTGAATTTTTTGGTATTAAACAGAGAAATTGTTTATAGTTTGGCATGCACCAAGATTTCTTAGTGTAATTCTATCAAAAATATCTAGCAGGGTGTATTCAATTACTCTACCCTTTTGTTTTTGCCAGATATGGTTCCTATCAATTTTGTCAAAAGCGGTGCAGTGACCTATAAATCAGGCAAAGAGATTAATTTTCTTTTTGTCTAGGGCTTTCATCATAAGCATGCGGAGGGTCATTATATTATCAAGTGTTTTCGATAGAATGTAAGTATATTGTTATTTTCAGCCTTTTCAGCTATTTTTTAATTGATGAAATTTAGCAAATATGTTACCGCTTGCATCTAGTAGGGCTATTAAACAATCATTTACTTGGTTCATGTTTTGGGTGCCATTTGTGAAACAGTTGGTGTACTGGTCCTTTTCAGGATTTTGGAATTGTACCTGTTTTATGGAATTTTACCTCTTTTTTGGATTTTAGCAAAGAATTGTTCAAATAAATTACTCCATATAAGCTCATGTTGCTTGAGGACCACTATTAATAATAGGTCGTCCAAGATCTCTAAAAGATCAACAGTTCATAATTATTAAAATTATTTTCTTGGAAGTGACTGAAAGCTTTTGGAACGAAACTGTGCTAATACTGGATCTAACAGGTGAGTAAGGTGTATAAGGTTCAGTGTTAAATAGTTTTCATTTAATGTATGATATGACAAAGACTGATGTATTGGGTATGTGGCTGATCGCTTTTCTTGTTATTACTTTGAATTTGTTGCATAGGGTATAGTCAGCTGTGTAAAGGTATTTGACATCAATCATAGAGTTGCTGTTATTTGCCTTAATAGTTGGAATAATTGGAAAGTTATAGGTTAGATGTGAATGTAATCATTTGAACCCAAGGTGATTGAAAATGTGATAGATTCCCTTTCCAGTAAATTCAGACTGTTTTCTGTTAGTCTTGTCAGGTGGCATGTTGTAGTGAAGTTTGAGTGAAATATTTACTGAGGAATGATCTGCTGTTGGCAGCAGACGTTCATTGAAATATCCACTAATATAATTTTAGTATGAGGATGGGTGTTTCAAACTAGGGAAAATAGTTTTAAACTCATAGTTAAATGTGGAGTGCAAGTGACCATTTATGAGTAGTGATAATTTACTATTGGTGTTTAGCAGAGTAGGCAGGAAATATGATACCTTGTTTTAACTGCTATCCCTACTGTGAGGCCTAATTATGCCCCCCCTGCACTGCCAGGGCATCCCTTTTTGTATACTCTGGTGGTGCACATTAGCATATAATATCTATGAGGCCATGCACTGACACATAACTGATGAGAACTTGCAAGTCCTTTGAGAGAAAAAAAGCACAACATTATAACCAGAAAGATCCCACTTTTTACGAGATCGGGATCCTCCACAGGTACTTTCCAACTATATTGGTAGCCCGCACATGGCTCATAACTGAATATGCTTACCCCTCTTAACATACTACATGAGGGATTACAATTATTCCTATATATTTTTTTGTAAATGCTATTAGGTACATATACAGGAATTCTGTGACACATATATATAAATGAATATAATACATTTAGGACCTAACCAAGATGCATGGATCCAGTTGATGTACTTCCATTCTTCCTGCACTCTCCAAAAGGTATATAAGTGCGACACTTCACGGTGCTAGAATTGTTTCCAGCATAATAAAACTATTGATTAAATCTCGAGGGTACATATTTTATTATGTTTCAGGCCCCAATCATTTCCTGGATTCTACATTCAAGAAATTCTATAAGCAGTAACCCTTATAGACCATCTAATACGTACAGAAATAGGTGACTATGATATTTTCAAAAGGCTTTTTCTCTTATCTTGTCACTTTCTGTGCACTTATTCAGTTGCTGCCTGCTGCACAATGCATTCTCTCTTCGCATGCATTTTGTGTGAACAGGTTTCAAACAGAAACAAAAGGTTTCAATGCATTAAGACTTAAATGTAAAGGGATAACGTGTTGGGATGCGTTTAATCACAAAGTATGTTATAGCACAGTTTTTCTATTGTTTACTTATTCTAAGTTTAGAATATGGATTTTAACATTGCACTTAAAAAGCATGCCTCAAACTTGAATGAATCCCCCAAACACACTGAACCTTAGTATCAAGAAAGATTTATGTTTAAACGTTTTCCCTTGGATAAACACAATCCTTTCAGGACAGGAAAAATGGATATATGTTCGTATAAATATTTAGATCGTTTTATTATATGTTCAATGCAAAAAAAGTTGCGGCGGTTCCCTGATGAAGTCAACCTGCTGTAATGTGTGCAGTTCCCATCTAATGCCGACCTTCCTTTCTGTCCAGGAACAATCTGGACTGTGTTTTAAATACATGATAAAGTGTTGTATTGCATATAAAAGTGTATTGCATTGTATGAACTTTTCAAACATATAATCATGTCTCATATGTGATACATTGTTTGATATATTGAAGATGTTACTGAAATAGAAACATTTTTGATGTTTTGAAAATAAAAAAGATTTTTATAATATCTATGCACAATGTTCTATGACTAATTACATGGTGTCCTGTTAGATTACTAGATTTCTGAATGTTGCATACTTGCATCTCGCTTGTTTCTTTTCCCCTTCATGCACTGCCACTGTGCATGGCTTTGGATGGCCTCACAGATATGGAATAAGGCCAGCTGGTGCAAAGTGCTCTGGAGGCATTCATGGGCATTGCAGCGGGTTTTCCCACTAAAACACTCATGTATTTTGACGCTGCCCCAGATTTGTAAGATCTTGTAAACTTTTGAAACTGCCAAATCTTCATGCCTCCCAAGGTGAGGTGTAGCGAGGAGACATTTCTTCATTTCTCCTTGTTTTTTCATCTTTCTATGTGTGCTGCATTGTGCACACATAGAAAGAGGATAATGCCTCTTGGGATTGTTTTTGTGCAGGATCATGCCCCTTCCTGCAGAAAAACAATCCAGCCAATAACACATAGGTTTCAGGCCTGTTATAGTTAGGAATTAGAATTTAAAAAACCTTTGAAATTCACTGGAAAAACCATAGGTTTCAGGGGTTTTATAGTTAGCTGGACATTTCACTCATACAACACCATTGAAATTCCTCCGACATAGTTAGTTGTACTAAATATAACTCTCGTGCCGACAATCCACTGGTGATCATGTCACATATGATATCATTAATGACATGGTCAGTGACATGATAAACAACACAAGAAAAAACTGGTGGTCTAGAAAACAAGAAAAGAAGACAAAGAACAAGGGTATGAGCAGGACCAAAACCAGATAATTTAACTATCTGACAATTAGTGGTAGTAAAAAGATAATGACGCAAAAGCGACTTCATGCCAGGAGAAACCCTGCCTCAGGATACAACCTGGGGTATCGATGGATAGGGCGGTGCCTCCCTTGACCTGAGTCAGAGCCAGGAGATGTGAGGCTTGTTACCTCACACAGGATAGGTATGAATAATCATCCATCCTGCATAGAGGTATTGTAATTGGTCACATGTAATAACACTGTGATTCTTTTATGCTTTTTTGTTTCTACTGTTTTCCAAAATTGTACTTAATGCAGTAGCCATAATAACTAGGTCCTGAAGAAAGCCGGGGTCTCTTAACACATTACGGCTGAAACTAGTAGACCATTCCTTTCGGTAGATTAATTCAAAACCGAGACTGGGTTTTTTAACAAGTCCACCAGTGGTCATCAATAAATGTGTCTTGGACCACTGTTGTATCTTTTTTAACTCACTCACACTTTCACTTTTGTCTTTACACTGCATCAGTATACTTTTTGAGATACTTAGTCCTTTCCATCTTTGTCACAACACGCCCAGCCTACCAGTGTTTGGCTTGTTGCCAGAAGAGCTGAGGTGACAGGGGTACTTCTGGATCTCCAAATGATGACACTGGCCACGAAGGGCAGATGATGGAAATCCTAATTAACTTCTTTTCCCCTCCTCAGGGTTTCTCCTGGCATGAAGTCGCTTTTGCGTCATTATCTTTTTACTACCACTAATTGTCAGACAGTTAAATTATCTGTTTTTGGTCCTGCTTGTACCCTTCTTCTGTGTCTTCTTTTCTTGTTTTCTAGACCACCAGTTTTTCTTGTGTTGTTTATCAGTAGGATTGGGGATTGAAACTGGATGGGTCTTTAAATACTTTCCCTAAAACCCCCTCTCTCTCCCTCTCCGGGAGTTGAGTTCTGTGTGTTTAGTTATGGTCAGTGACATCCCTGATGACATCACTGATGACATCTCAAATGACATCACTGATTTTGAAGGTTTTTTAAATGCCAATTCCTAACTATAACATGTCTGAAACCTATGTTTTTTCAGTGAATTTCAAAGGTTTTGTAAATGACATTTTTTAAATGTATTAATTGTTATATATTTTTTATACTGATTTACTACATTTTTTAAACTATTTATTTTTAGATATTTTCTTTTTAAAATTACATTATAATTACATTATACATTACATTACAAAATATACTTTCTCAGAATGAATTACTTTAGTTTAAATACTTTGCAAATCGACAATAGTCTTTTAAGTACAGTAGTTACAGTTGTTGCAATGGGCAACACAATGTCAAACACAATGCAACAATGAGCTCAATAGGAATTTCTAGTTAAATACAATTAGTTACTTTATGGATTACTTTTCTAGCCACAGAACTGGATCCTAGATTCAGTCTTGGGATATCTCCAGTAAACAGTTGAGTAAAAGCGTTTTGGTAAAGGTAGTAGTTTTTAAGGAATATTATTGTATTTTAAAAGTTGACGGAAACTTTTTCACATAGAATTACCAATGTTATCCTATGGGAGGAAATTCACTTACTTTTTCTTACTCAGTGGTGGATCCTGGATCCAGCACTGATGCATCTCCTGTAAACAGTTGAAAGAATGTGTATAAGTCATACAGGCGATTTTTAAGGAATATTTGTAGTTTGTGAAAATCAAAACTTTTCTGGTGAAAACAAGACGATGGATTCCTACAGAAGGAAATCCAAGTTACTGGTAAGTACGGTTAGAATTACTTTTCAGGATCAGTACTTGGCTTAAAGATGCAGCACTGAGGTCTCTCCTGATAACAGATGAGTTAATCGGAATTCGTAGTTCGGAGGAATATTTGTAAGTTCCAAAACTCCACACTTTGAAGAATTTCCAAGTGAAACCAGTCAATGTTAGCCTATGGAATGAAATTCAAATTACTGGTAAGTACGGTTAGAATTACTTTTCAGGATCAGTACTGGGCTTAAGGATGCAGCACTGAGGTCTCTCTTGATAACAGGTGAGTAAATTGGAATTCGTAGTTTGGCTGATTTTAGAGGAATATTTGTAAGTTCCAAAACTCTACACTTAAAAGAATTTCCAAGTGAAGCCAGTCAATGTTAGCCCATGGAAGGAAATTCAAGTTACTGGTAAGTACGGTTAGAATTACTTTTCAGGATCAGTACTGGCCTTAAAGATGCAGCACTGAGGTCTCTCCTGCTAACAGGTGAGTAAATCGCAATTCGTAGTTTGGCTGATTTTAGAGGAGTATTTGTAAGTTTCAAAAATCGACACTTAGAAACTTTTTCAGCAAAAAGCAAACAATCATATCCTATGGAAGGAAATTCAAGTTACTGGTAAGTACGGTTAGAATAAATTTTCAGGATCAGTACTGTGCTCAAAGATACAGCACTGAGGTGTCCCCTGATAACAGGTGAGTAAATCAGAATTCGTAGTTCTGCTGATTTTAGAGGAATATTTGTAAGTTCTAAACTCCACACTTAAAAGAATTTCCAAGAAACCAGTCATTGTTAGGCTATGGAAAGAAATTCAAGTTACTGATAAGTACAGTTAGAATTACTTTTCAGAATCAGTACTGGGCTCAAAGATGCAGCACTGACGTCTCTCCTGATAACAGGTGAGTAAATCGGAATTCGTAGTTCAACTGATTTTACTTCGGCCCAGTATATATAGAGCTGCATTCCTACACCATTCCCTCCCTTCACCACTGTGCAAACACGCCCTGTGGCGCGTTTTAAGTTGGGGAAATAATTCCCCTTCAATCATGAGGGTCCATAGAGCCCAACTAGCCCACTGGGTACATCCAGTAAGCCCAACAAAGCTGCGTAGCAGAGAGATGTAAAAAGGTGCACAGCCTGCACCACCTCTCTGCAACCCAGCGCAGTGGCACTTCCTGGAAGCACCTGGTGGGCTACTTGGCCCTCAGGCTCCCTCAGGTTTGAAGAGGAAATTGTTCCCCAACTTAGAACATGTTAATCCTGAGGGTTCCTGGGGTCCAACTAGCCCACCAGGTACCTCCAGTAAGTGCCACAAGGCTGTGTTGCACAGAGGTGTAAAAAGGGGCCTGGCCTGGAGCACCTATCTGCAATGCAGCCCTGTGGCGCTTACTGGAGGTACCTGGTGGGCTAGTCGGCCCCCAGGGACCCCCAGTATTGAAGGGGAATTAATTCTCCAATTTTGCAGAGAGTGTTTGTGAGGGGGTGGGGCCTAGGGACGATTGTGTCTTTTTTTTAAAAAGCATTTGTTGAAAGGTGGGCTGTGTGACCCCCCCCCCCCTTCCTTTTGCATTTTTGGGGCCCTGGGGACACCATCCCCCAGGGCTCACCCCAAAATTAAAATAAAAAAAATATATATGGGAAGGGGGGCGTGTGGCCCATTCGGGACCCAGGGAGGACCCAAATTGGCCAAATGCTTAAATATGTTTATGGAGGGGGGCTGTGTGGCCACTTAAGGCCATGGGGACCCCATCCCCCGGGGATGGCCATTGTTTTATTATTTTTGTTAATAAAATTTCCAGCTAACTATAACTGGTGTGAAACCTATGGTTTTTTCAGTGAATTTAATAGGTAGCCACCCCCTTAAATCAGACACATCCACACCAGCGTATTCCCTCCATGGGTCTCGGAAAGGAACAACACAGGAACCGTGGCCTCTATCAATGGTGCAGGTTTATTCAGACACAACGTCCAAATTTTCGTACCTGAGCCTGTGGTCCGTCTCCTTCTTCGCCGGTGTTGCTGGATTGCTTGCCGGAGGTGATGTGGAGTTCGTCTGCGAATATATATATATGGCGGGTGCTTACCGCCGAAACGCGTCAAGCAGCCTAAATGAGAGAATAAACTTATTTGGAATCTACTATTTCCACGGAGTCAGTGCCTTACTTGCATGAGAAAGTTTGGAGTGTTCCAGATATATATATATATATATATATATATATATATATATATATATATATATATATATATTACCTACTGGCGGTCACCAGTAGGTAGTAGGTAGTTATAGTTAGGATTTTTTTCAATGTTAAATCTCAAAATTCTATTTGGAATAACTTTGGCGCCGGTTGACGAATCTGCCTGAAAATTTCCTCAAAATGGCCTCGACAAGCTCCGGTCCTTTCCTGAACGTTTGGGGGGGATGCGACAAGCGGGGGCCGAGATAAAAGGGGGGTCCCAAAACGCGTTTTCCCCATGTTAATTTCCATAGGGCGGTCGACCTCATTTTTATCCCGAACGGCTGAATGGATTTACACCAAATTTGGCAAAATTGTAGGGACTGGTAGCCCGATGTGCCTTTGCTATGTCTCAAGATATGTGCTCCAGTGGATTTTGAGTAATTTAGGTTTTAAAAAATATATATGTCTATGGCAGCGCCCCGGTACGCGCTCCGGGCGCGCCTTGCGACTTGTGCACAGAAAGCTGATTGGCTCTCGGGTGTCTGTAAACATTCCAAACAGTCCGGAGCGGCCGCCATCTTGTGTCTCGGTAGGATCGAGACACAAGAGGTGGCAAAAACCAAGGGGGAAATGACCATAAGGGGGCAGGGGTAGACCCCCCTGACCCCCTAGGTTTGATGTGGGGGTCATAAAAGGGCCCCGCGGGGCAAAACATTATTGTTTTTTTTTCAGATATTTGCGGGGGGGAGCGCCCGGTACGCGCACCGGGGAGCGGACCGGGGTGCGTACCATGGGGGAAAAAAGAAAGACAGTTTTTAAAAAATGTAGCATTTTCATATAAATTGGAGGTAGTTCTGAAAAGAACTGTTTTTTTTCTTTTTGTTGTTTTATATTTTTTTTTGTTTTTCGGAACATTTTTTTTGGGGGGATTTTCAGAACAATTTTATATTTTTTTGTAGTTTTTCTGGGGTGAAACAAAAGACAGGGAATTGCAAACAGCTCAACTGGAGCAAAAAATAGGAGAAAATTAAGGTTGCTTGCTGCAGTGATGGTTGTCTGCAGCTCGATTAAGTAAAGTGATGCTCTGCTCACCATATGATATCGTTTTGTTGCAATATATGCAAACAAATCTAAATTTTGAAAACTTGGTTTGGACATTAGGGACCATCTCCCTAGCCTCTGCACCCGATGGAGTGGGCTGGTTGGAGTTGCTGGAAGTAAAAGGTTGGGGAGGGTTCTTGGTCAGTTGCCTGACTTCTGCTCTTGAATAATTGTTTAGGTGCTTCCTTATCATCATGTGGTTCCCAAACGAATATTTTTTGTTTGGGTTCCCTCTTGACAGTTCTTGGTCACAGATGAGGCAAGTCACCTTTGCTGCATTTACTTTTTTGGCACCCCTTGGCATTTTGAAATACTCCCAAATAAAATGTTCTTTGTGTTTGTATGGGGATTGTCCTCAGGCAGATATTGCCTCTCCTCCTGCTCCTCTTCGTCCTCCTCTTTTTCATGACCACCAATGTGTATTTTTGTTTTTGTAAAGTACGATGGAAGAATAAATGGTTAAATAAGTGTAAATGGATGTTTGTTTTTAAAAGAATTGAATGGTTAACTGCCTTATTAAGTGTATCTTAGTGAATACATATATTAGCAAGTAACTTTTAAATATTGAAATGTATGTATCAGTGTTTCACTTTGTGTATAAGTGGCTGTATGGGTTGGTGACTGACTCACTGTTTGTATGTGTTTTGAAGACAGCATATGTACAGGACTGTATGGATGGATGAGTGTGTATATATGTATGTTAGTGAGTAAACGACTGTCTCACTATTGTCTTTTTCAGTAGCAACATATGTTTTAATTTAGTATATGTGAGTATTGATTTATAAAAGTGAGTATATGTGAGAGTTAGAGATTATAAGAGTTCCTGTTTAAATAAGTATGTGTTTATATAAGTGATTGTTTAAGAGAGTAAGTATGTGTAAGTATTCTTAGAAGTAAAGTGGTAGTGTGTGTATTGCTGTTTATGCAAATAAATGGATGTTTAATAGTTTTTTTGCATGTGTGAATATGTGTGTGAGTAACTTTTGCATGACTGTCGAAGTGCAACAAGATGTATAGGTGTATCACTACATATAATAAGTTAGTATATGTATGAGTGACTATATAGAACTGTTGGTGAATGAGTGGATGTGTATATAGATGGTGTAATTACTGAATTGTTTGTTGTAACTGGTATGGGTATCTCCATTTTTTTGAAAATGTTAAATACTATTTTGGAATATGTGTTTCAAGGCTTACATTACACTGAAAGGAGGTCTCTCCCTCTGTCACAGGATGGTGTCATCAGTGATGTCATGAGTGATGTCACTGCCCATGTCATGAGTGATGTAATATGTGACGTTATCAGCAGTGCATTGCAGGTGCGCAAGTTATAGTGAGTCCAACTAACTATAACGTGGGAATTTCAATGGTTTTATGTCAATAAAATTTCCAGCTAACTATAACTGGTGTGAAACCTATGGTTTTTTCAGTAAATTTCATAGGTTTTTTAAATGCTAATTCCTTTCTATATCGAGTTTCTAACTTATGTTTTTTTTTACAATTTGCTGTTTTGTGTAAGTATTCATTTTTTTTTTTTTTTTTTTATCATTTTTTTCCTGGGGCGCTCTGGGTGCGCGCTCCGGTAAGCTCTCCGGTAAGCTCTCCGGTAAGCTCTCCGGTAAGCTCACCGGTAAGCTCTCCGGAAAGCGCACCCAGAGCGCTACTTTCGTGCGTGAAAAAAATATGAATGAAAAGTTAATAATAACGCAAAACATTTCGTACCATACAAATAAAAGCAGTTTTTTTAATAAGGAAATGAAAATGATTATGCATTTCCGTAAAACTATGATGACGTCACGCATCGTAAGCGCCCCTGGAAGCGCCTACGTTCGCGCCGCGTATGCGCCCCGGAAGCGCCTACGTTCGCGCTGCGTGTGCGCCCCCGGAAGCGCCTACGTTCACGCCATGTATGCGCCCCGGACGCGCCTACGTTCGCGCCGCGTGTGCGCACCCGGAAGCGCTCCGATGCACGCAGCGTCAGCGCGTCAAGTCATGTGACCTTAAAATAAAACTTTTCATTGGTTGCTAACAGTTTTTTTTTACAAAGAATGAAATCCCCACCCATTTCCTTCACTTCTTCTTTCACTTTTGTGACTGCAGACCTGCCTTTTTGCTCCTGGATCTTTCTTGGTTTTACCATGGCTGCCAGAGAATCCAGCAGTGATGAAGAACCTGAATTCATCAATGAAGAGCCTCCTCAACGAAAGGTGAAGGAACATTTTATTTGGAAATTTTTTAAAATACCACCTAACCAAAAAAAGGTGAATGCTCCAAAAGCGGAGTGCAGGATCTGCAAAGAAGTCCTGTCACGGGGTAACCCCTTAAAAAAATACTAATTTGGAAACTTCACGAAGCACCCCCAGAATTTTGCCCGGGAAAGTGTCAGGGCTCTGGCACAAGAGGTTCTCAGTGATGGGGCCTCTACATCCACCGGAGGAGCAACTTCTTCTGGGAGGGGGCAATCGCAGGATCTGGTGCCAAACATTCAACCTGCTTTTAACCATGGTGTCCTGAGATGCAGATACTGCAATCAACTCCTCACCTATGGGGAGCAAAGTGTCCAGCTCATGGTTCGAGCATTGGAGAACCATCACTGCCCTTGCCACCCTTAATTTTTTTTTTTTTTTTTGCTCCTGTTGAGCAGTTTCCATTCCCTGTTTTTGTTCCTGTTTAGAAAAAAGAAGAAAACAAAAAGTTCTTTTCAGAACGACCTCCAATTCTCATCAAAGATCTATATTCTTAAAAAAATGAAAAAGAGTAAGTGAAATAGAGTGCATTGATAATGGAAAGGAAAATGAGTAAGAAAAAACAGAAAGGTATGAGAGGAGAAAGGAAGTGAAGTAGGAGGACTGAAAGAATGTGAGTGTTAGGAAAAAAGTAAGGAGAAGAAGAGTGAATATGGGGAATGTTGATATTCAAAGAAAATGTTGAAAAGGAACAGGGGTGTGAAAGGGTAAGAAAAGATGCATTGCTGGAGTTGAAGGCAGAAGGCCTCATTTATAAAGCCATGCGTCACTTTAACACCACCAAAGCGTCACTTTTTGTGACGTATCAGTCCAATAAAAAATGCACCTTATTTATTCATATTTACAAAGTGGCGCATCTAGGTAAATGCGTCACTTTGTAAACCCCAACAGGTGATGGACCGAATGTGGATCAATGTCACACACTCACCCCAGTCCAAAGATCTGGGCCCAAATCCATCGTTTTTTTGCACTCCACACCACCCTGGGTTAGACAATGGCGATATGCAAATCAGCTCTGACCCTGTGCCCCATGGGAACAGTCCAGTCCGAACTACAAAAGCCATGTCCTTCCCAGAACGGAATCAAGCATCCGAGGACCGGACCGGTTTCGAGGTAACACCTCTCATCAGCCCAACTAGCTTGACTCCAGTGGTGTGGAGTGCCTGGGACCCACGTCTGGGCATCCCCAGCGCACTTAGGGCGGAATATGCAAACACAACAGGTGATGGACCGAATGTGGATCAATGTCACACACTCACCCCAGTCCAAAGACCTGGGCCCAAATCCATCGTTTTTTTGCACTCCACACCACCCTGGGTTAGACAATGGCGATATGCAAATCAGCTCTGACCCTGTGCCCCATGGGAACAGTCCAGTCCGAACTACAAAAGCCATGTCCTTCCCAGAACGGAATCAAGCATCCGAGGACCGGACCGGTTTCGAGGTAACACCTCTCATCAGCCCGGCTAGCTTGACTCCAGTGGTGTGGAGTGCCTGGGACCCACGTCTGGGCATCCCCAGCGCACTTAGGGCGGAATATGCAAACACAACAGGTGATGGACCGAATGTGGATCAATGTCACACACTCACCCCAGTCCAAAGATCTGGGACCAAATCCATCGTTTTTTTGCACTCCACACCACCCTGGGTTAGACAATGGCGATATGCAAATCAGCTCTGACCCTGTGCCCCATGGGAACAGTCCAGTCCGAACTACAAAAGCCATGTCCTTCCCAGAACGGAATCAAGCATCCGAGGACCGGACCGGTTTCGAGGTAACACCTCTCATCAGCCCGGCTAGCTTGACTCCAGTGGTGTGGAGTGCCTGGGACCCACGTCTGGGCATCCCCAGCGCACTTAGGGCGGAATATGCAAACACAACAGGTGATGGACCGAATGTGGATCAATGTCACACACTCACCCCAGTCCAAAGATCTGGGCCCAAATCCATCGTTTTTTTGCACTCCACACCACCCTGGGTTAGACAATGGCGATATGCAAATCAGCTCTGACCCTGTGCCCCATGGGAACAGTCCAGTCCGAACTACAAAAGCCATGTCCTTCCCAGAACGGAATCAAGCATCCGAGGACCGGACCGGTTTCGAGGTAACACCTCTCATCAGCCCAGCTAGCTTGACTCCAGTGGTGTGGAGTGCCTGGGACCCACGTCTGGGCATCCCCAGCGCACTTAGGGCGGAATATGCAAACACAACAGGTGATGGACCGAATGTGGATCAATGTCACACACTCACCCCAGTCCAAAGACCTGGGCCCAAATCCATCGTTTTTTTGCACTCCACACCCCCCTGGGTTAGACAATGGCGATATGCAAATCAGCTCTGACCCTGTGCCCCATGGGAACAGTCCAGTCCGAACTACAAAAGCCATGTCCTTCCCAGAACGGAATCAAGCATCCGAGGACCGGACCGGTTTCGAGGTAACACCTCTCATCAGCCCGGCTAGCTTGACTCCAGTGGTGTGGAGTGCCTGGGACCCACGTCTGGGCATCCCCAGCGCACTTAGGGCGGAATATGCAAACACAACAGGTGATGGACCGAATGTGGATCAATGTCACACACTCACCCCAGTCCAAAGATCTGGGACCAAATCCATCGTTTTTTTGCACTCCACACCACCCTGGGTTAGACAATGGCGATATGCAAATCAGCTCTGACCCTGTGCCCCATGGGAACAGTCCAGTCCGAACTACAAAAGCCATGTCCTTCCCAGAACGGAATTAAGCATCCGAGGACCGGACCGGTTTCGAGGTAACACCTCTCATCAGCCCGGCTAGCTTGACTCCAGTGGTGTGGAGTGCCTGGGACCCACGTCTGGGCATCCCCAGCGCACTTAGGGCGGAATATGCAAACGCAACAGGTGATGGACCGAATGTGGATCAATGTCACACACTCACCCCAGTCCAAAGATCTGGGCCCAAATCCATCGTTTTTTTGCACTCCACACCACCCTGGGTTAGACAATGGCGATATGCAAATCAGCTCTGACACTGTGCCCCATGGGAACAGTCCAGTCCGAACTACAAAAGCCATGTCCTTCCCAGAACGGAATCAAGCATCCGAGGACCGGACCGGTTTTGAGGTAACACCTCTCATCAGCCCGGCTAGCTTGACTCCAGTGGTGTGGAGTGCCTGGGACCCACGTCTGGGCATCCCCAGCGCACTTAGGGCGGAATATGCAAACACAACAGGTGATGGACCGAATGTGGATCAATGTCACACACTCACCCCAGTCCAAAGATCTGGGCCCAAATCCATTGTTTTTTTGCACTCCACACCACCCTGGGTTAGACAATGGCAATATGCAAATCAGCTCTGACCCTGTGCCCCATGGGAACAGTCCAGTCCGAACTACAAAAGCCATGTCCTTCCCAGAACAGAATCAAGCATCTGAGGACCGGACCGGTTTCGAGGTAACACCTCTCATCAGCCCGGCTAGCTTGACTCCAGTGGTGTGGAGTGCCTGGGACCCACGTCTTGGCATCCCCAGCGCACTTAGGGCGGAATATGCAAACACAACAGGTGATGGACCGAATGTGGATCAATGTCACACACTCACCCCAGTCCAAAGATCTGGGCCCAAATCCATCGTTTTTTTGCACTCCACACCACCCTGGGTTAGACAATGGCGATATGCAAATCAGCTCTGACCCTGTACCCCATGGGAACAGTCCAGTCCGAACTACAAAAGCCATGTCCTTCCCAGAACGGAATCAAGCATCCGAGGACCGGACCGGTTTCGAGGTAACACCTCTCATCAGCCCGGCTAGCTTGACTCCAGTGGTGTGGAGTGCCTGGGACCCACGTCTGGGCATCCCCAGCGCACTTAGGGCGGAATATGCAAACACAACAGGTGATGGACCGAATGTGGATCAATGTCACACACTCACCCCAGTCCAAAGATCTGGGCCCAAATCCATCGTTTTTTTGCACTCCACACCACCCTGGGTTAGACAATGGCGATATGCAAATCAGCTCTGACCCTGTGCCCCATGGGAACAGTCCAGTCCGAACTACAAAAGCCATGTCCTTCCCAGAACGGAATCAAGCATCCGAGGACCGGACCGGTTTCGAGGTAACACCTCTCATCAGCCCGGCTAGCTTGACTCCAGCGGTGTGGAGTGCCTGGGACCCACGTCTGGGCATCCCCAGCACACTTAGGGCGGAATATGCAAACGCAACAGGTGATGGACCGAATGTGGATCAATGTCACACGCTCACCCCAGTCCAAAGATCTGGGCCCAAATCCATCGTTTTTTTGCACTCCACACCACCCTGGGTTAGACAATGGCGATATGCAAATCAGCTCTGACACTGTGCCCCATGGGAACAGTCCAGTCTGAACTACAAAAGCCATGTCCTTCCCAGAACGGAATCAAGCATCCGAGGACCGGACCGGTTTTGAGGTAACACCTCTCATCAGCCCGGCTAGCTTGACTCCAGTGGTATGGAGTGCCTGGGACCCACGTCTGGGCATCCCCAGTGCACTTAGGGCGGAATATGCAAACACAACAGGTGATGGACCGAATGTGACGCAGGTATAATATGGCGCAGGGTTTTAAAAAGTGACCCATCTACCTAGATGCGTCACTTTCTAAATATAGCGCAACGATGCGCATTTTTTTACACCGCTGGTGCGTCACAAAAAGTGACGCACAGGCGGCGCAAAACTGTCGCAAGGCATTCATAAATAAGGCCCTGGATTTTCCCCGTGCTTCCCTCCCTGGTGCGCTTCCCGGTGCGCGTACCGGGCGCTCCCCCCGCGCAAATCGAAAAAATTTTTTTTTTTAAAATGCCCCGCGGGACCCTATTTTAGCCCCCACATCAAACCTAGGGGGTCAGGAGGGGGTCTACCCTGCCCCCTTATAGTCATTTCTCCCTTCTTTTTTATGTCACCTCTTGTGTCTCGATCCTACCGAGACACAAGATGGCGGCCGTTTCAGGCTGTTTCCAATGTTTACAGACACCCGTGAGCCAATCAGCTTTCAGCGCGCAAGTCGCGTGTCGCGCCTGGTGCGCTCCCCGGTGCGCGCACCGGAGTGCACCTATAGATATATAATTTTTTTTTAACATAAATTACTCAAAATTCACTGGAGCACATATATTGAGACATAGCAAAGGCACATCGGGCTACCAGTCCATACAATTTTGCCAAGTTTGGTGGAAATCCATCCAGCCGTTTGGGCTAAAAGTGAAATCGACCGCCCTATGGAAATTAACATGGGGAAAACGCGTTTTGGGACCCTCCTTTTATCTCTGCTCCCGCTTGACAAATCCCCCCCAAAGTTTCAGGGAAGGACTGGAAGCCGCAAGGCCATTTTGAGGAAATTTTCAGGCAGATTCGTCAACCGGCGCCAAAGTTATTCCAAATAGAACTTTGAGATTTAACATTGAAAAAAATCCTAACTATTACTACCTACTGGCGACCGCCAGTAGGTAATATATATATATATATATATATATATATATATATATATATATATATATATATATATATATATATATATATATATATATATATATATATATATATATATATATATATATATATATATATATATATATATATATATATATATATATATATATATATTACCTACTGGCGTTCGCCAGTAGGTATATATAGTTAGGATAAATTCCCTATGGGACTTTTGAAAATTCTATGTCTAATAACTTTGGCGTTTGTGGATGGAATCGGCTGAAATTTTCAGGAAAATGGCACATTTTGTTTCTGAGCAGCTCCTGAAAATTTGGTGGGGTTTCGTCAAGGGGGGGCTGAGAAAAAAGGGGGGTCCCAAAACGCGTTTTTTGCATTGAGTTTTCCATAGGGCGGTTGGACTCACTTTTAGCTCGAACGGCTGAATGGATTTGCACGAAACTTGGCAAAATTGTAGGGACTGTTAGCCCGATGTGCCTTTGCTAGGTCTCAATATATGTGCTCCAGTAGTTTTTGAGAAATTAACGTTTAAATCAAGATATATATCTGTAACAGCGCTCTGGGCAGCGATCCGGTCCGCTTACTTTTCGCTTATCGGAACTTTGCGCGCAGAAAGCTGATTGGCTCTCCGGTGTCTGTCAACATTCTAAACAGTCCGGAGCGGCCGCCATCTTGTCTCTCGGTAGGATCGAGAGAGAAGAAGAGGTGAAAAACGAAGGGTGAATTTAATGAAAGGGGGCAAGGTATCCCCCTCTTGACCCCCTAGGAATGTTGTTGGGGTTATTAAAGGGACCCGTGGGGAAAAGAAAAAAAAAATGATTTTTCACGGTAGAAGCGCTTCACGGGCCGCGAACTGGGCCGCAAACTGGTAGCGAAACGGGAATTCGCCATTTTGTGCTTCGTAAATTAAATTACTAGTTATAAGTGGGTACGGGAGACGTATCCTAATCCCCTATGTTTCCTGAGGGTGGGTGAGGAGGCTGATATATGTTGATACATCTCTTCCAGCGGCTGTGCGTGAGCTTTTTTTTTTTTTTTGCTGCGTGACAGTCCGGAGCGGCCGCCATCTTGTCTCTCGGTAGGATCGAGAGAGAAGAAAAGGTGAAAAACTAAGGGGGAATTTAATGAAAGGGGGCAAGGTATCCCCCTCTTGACCCCCTAGGAATGTTGTTGGGGTTATTAAAGGGTCCCGTGGGGAAAATAAAAAAAAAATGATTTTTCACGGTAGAAGCGCTTCACGGGCCGCGAACTGGGCCGCAAACTGGTAGCGAAACGGGAATTCGCCATTTTGTGCTTCGTTAATTAAAGTACTAGGTATAAGGGGGTGCGGGAGACATATCCTAATCCCCTATGTTTCCTGAGGGTGGCTGAGGAGGCTGATATATGTTGATATATCTCTTCCAGCGGCTGCGCCATCTTGCCTTTTTTCGAATGCCACAATTTTGTCGTGCACGGCAGCCATTTTAGATGCCAGGCTGGTCCCAGGCTATCACCTACCCCTGCGGATGTAGTTTATGGCCCCAGCTGTAGAGAATTCAGACATGCCAATCCTCCTGATTCAGGCGTGTGAGTACTGATTTCAGTGCTAGTCTCCCGCCTCCCGATTTCTGCAAGCAAAAACCCGGGGGCATATTACTAACAACTAGCGATAATTTTTGTCTATAACTTGTTTAGAGACAAAAATTATCGCCGCACATCGGCGATTTTTATCGCAGATAAACCTTGCTATTATCGCAGAAAAGTCAGCGATATTCATGTATTATCGACCTAATGCTCTTAGCCATGTTATCCACCTCCCATTGGATAACATGGCTAAAACCTGCTCAGGGCAGGTGTTAGCTTTTGGAGATATTCGCGCTTAGTGCGAATATCTCCAAAAGTTGGTAATAGAAGGTAGCGATGTTAGGGACTGTTTCCAGTCGCTAACATCTTGGCACGCCACTTTGCATGTCATTAGTGATAAGTATCACTGACATGCAAAGCCGGGCCCAAGATGGTCGCTATCTCCTTTTAGGTGTCACTAACTGGTGTTAGCGACAGCTTGATAATAGGGAAATAATTTTATCTCCGCTTTCATGGTTTTTAAAGCCAAAAAAGCGGAGATAAACCCCCTTGCTAATATGCCCCACGATTCCTTGGGGGTTTCAGCTGATAGGGCTTGGTATTGTGTTACATGGTAATTTTTCCATGAAACGTCAGAGGGTCGATGTAGGGGTTCTAGAAGAGGTGATAAACCATTTAAGCCTCATGAACAAGCGCATGGTCTTTTAAAGATTTCTGAAGTACTCGGGGCGGCGGTGTGTGTGTGCCCTCTTTCAGGAGCGGGCGGGGGGGCACTGCCAGCAACTTGCCAGGTCAGGTAGTGTTCAACACGTGCATCACCCTTTCTCTGTTTGCTATTGCGCTCCATGCTTCGGAAAGGTAAGAAAAAGAACGTGCATTTGAGTTTGAAATGTCCGATCCTGCAGCAGCACACTTCCAAAGCCCACACATGACAATAACCCGATTCAAGGCCCCATTCACCCGTTTTTCAAAAAATAGATAACACTCCAACAAAGTAAGGTTATAAAACTTTATTAACTTTTAACGATAATGAACAGAACAAAAACTAAAAACATTTAAACATTTATTAACACAAAAAGCAACAATGGTTAGAAGCTGTCTTTTGTGCGAATAGTCCCAAGGCAGCACAACGTGCAGAGTTCTGGACGGCACCCAGGTGATGTCGCCTGGGTGCCGCACTGGTTTAGGGATCCTACAATGCTGCTCCGAAAATTGGCGTGGGGCGTCCCGGGTGGGGCGGGGGGAGGCCTCGTCAGTAGCGGTCTGTTGTGCGAATAGTCCCAAGGCAGCACAACGTGCAGAGTTCTGGACGGCACCCAGGTGATGTCGCCTGGGTGCCGCACTGGTTTAGGGATCCTACAATGCAGCACAGAAAAACAGCGTGGGGCGTCCCGGGTGGTGCGGGGGGAGGCCTCGTCAGTAGCGGTCTGTGTCCAGTGTCACATGGCTGACACAACATGTACGACAGGCACCCAGGTGATGTCCAGTAAACTGCCGCACTGGTTTTGGTATCCTACAATGCTGTTCCAAAAATTGGCGTGCGGCGGCCCGGGGGGGGGGGGAGGCGGCGTGAACGGGCCTCCCCAGGTGGCGGCCATTCAGCTGTTTACCGCCCGCTCTTGCGACTACAGCGTCTCGCTCACCATGTAGTTGAGTTGTTTCCACTCTTGCGGTGCAGCGATAGGCGGCTGCCACATGACTCTTAAAATGGCGGACGGCTCTTCGGTTTTGGGCCTGGTCCACTGAAATGGCCCTGGGACACCTTGGAAGTCGGATGCTTGCCTGCTAGGGCTTGGGCTCCATTCTCGAAAAGCGTCCCCTCAGCCGTGAAGATTGTATAAAAGTCTTGGGGGCTCCCAACTCCCGCAGGCTTTCGGTGGGGAGCGGCTGCCATGATTGCTCGCGGAATGACCACGACGGAGCCACGAGATGGTGGTGCTCTCATGCTGACGCCAGCTTCAGTCTGAATGATCCAGAAACAAGGTGGGGCTTTCATCGTTTGGGAAAAAAAAATGTTCTAAACCAATGAAAAGTGTTATTTTTAGGTCATATGACCAAGCCTTCCATCTTTAGGAAACCAAAAGTAAAATGAACCAATGAAAAGTTTTATAAACAAGTCACATGACCTGTTATGCGACATAGGGCTACAAAAAGCGTAGAAAATCCGTTGGCACGTGAGGCGGCGTCAGTAGCGGACCGATGTGCGAATAGGCCGAAGGCAGCACAACGCGCCGAGATCCGGATGGCACCGAGGTGGTGTCCAGCAAATTGCCGCACTGGTGTGGCCATCCTACAATGCTGCGCCGAAAGACGGCGTGTCCAGCTGAATTGCGGTCACTGTTGCGGTACAGTGACTCGAACGCGCCGAGATCCGGATGGCGCCGAGGTGGTGTCCAGCAAATTGCCGTACTGGTGTGGCCATCCTACAATGCTGCGCCGAAAGACGGCGTGTTCAGCTGAGTTCCGGTCACTCTTCCGGCACAGTGACTCGAACGCGCTGAGATCCGGATGGCACCGAGGTGGTGTCCAGCAAGTGGCTGCACTGGTGTGGCCATCCTACAATGCTGCGCCGGAAGTCGGCGTGGGGTGCCCCGTTGGCTTATGAGGTGATGTCAGTAGTGGACTGATGTGTGAATAGGTCGGAACCAGCACAAGGCGCAAAGATCCGAATGGCAAGTCCTGGATGTTGAGTGCCTCAGTTGAGATTTCTGAGCAGTGCTTGTAGAACTGTCTGAAGCTTATTTGCACCTGCTGCAGCTTCACTAGGTCCGGCGGAACTTGTTGCCTTTTCCTTTCTGCTTCTTTTCCTACAATGCGTTTCTTCTGAAGACACGACCAGGTCCCTGAATGTGTGCAGGGGGACGCTATTGAATGAATGAACGCGCCGAGATCTGGATGGCACCGAGGTGGTGTCCATCAAATTGCCGCACTGGTGTGTCCATCCTACAATGCTGCGCCGAAAGTCGGCGTGGGGTGCCCCGTTGGTTTATGAGGTGATGTCAGTAGCGGACCGATGTGTGAATAGGTCGGAACCAGCACAAGGCGCCCTGCACTGTTGAGCCTTTTTCAATGTCTGTTTTTTGTTCTTTCCCTTCCATCAAAAACAAAACAAAAATACAAGGCGCCAAGATCCGAATGGCAAGTCCTGGATGTTGAGTGCCTCAGTTGAGAGTTCTGAGCAGTGCTTGTAAGACTGTCTGAAGCTTATTTGCACCTGCTGCAGCTTCACTAGGTCCGGCGGAACTTTTTTCCTTTTCCTTTCTGCTTCTTTTCCTACAATGCGTTTCATCTGAAGACACGACCAGGTCCCTGAATGTGTGCAGGGGGACGCTATTGATTGAATGAAAATGGCGGCTTGACACAAAGCTGACTCAAGCGTTACTGTTGGTGCTATACAGACAAAAATTGGTTTTCAGTTTGTACATTCTTCAGGTTTTTTTTTCCATCCAAGTCTGATTGAGAGTTTGTAGAAAAATGGCTTCAGATTTTCCACATACTACTCTTCAACATTCTTCCTAAATGTAACAATGTGAAACTCACTAGGAGAACGGCTGTTTCTGTTTCCTTTCAAAATGCTGCCACCAATATTTTCTGAATGGAAGACATCATCTTGTAACATAAAGGGCCGAAAGGGGTTCTGGTCTGGCCGATGGTTGGTGGAGACATTTTGACTATATCTTGGACCTGCCCGGCCTCGCCCAAAATGGCGCCGGTATAAATGGGACTCGTAACTCTTTGCCCGCAAATGTATATCTAGAAAATGTTATTGTAAGTGGCCCTGTCGTATTTTAATTACAAAATGTACGTCCACCGATACCGCAACTGTTAGACACCTTTGTTCTTGTCACCTAATGGCCCGCTCGTTACGTTCTTCTACAGTGTAAATGTCTCCTCATCATATACGATTTGAGTTTGCTCCGTGGCCGGCCCACGTGGTTATAGGCCCGTATTTGTATACTGACATTTTCACAATAAAGGTTTTTAAAACAAAACACGGTAGTAGTATTTTCATTTGTAAAGTTTTTACTTTTAGTGACTGTTTTCGAATCAGTAAAAGGCAAGTGAAATAAAGCAGTCCAATTACATGACGGATAAAAGGTATAATATGTAGGAACGCAGTAAAGATAAATGGTCAAGGGCAGTTGTGTTTTTCATGTCTGCAACATAAAGTGATCGATAAGAATCTGATAATCAGGCGCATCGGCGACTAAGACAGCAGGCCGAATCTCTTTTACTCAACGGCTCCGTCTTGGAAGGAAGAAACGCCCTTTTTCTCGAAAAAGGAATATATTTTACTTGCCAGACAGTTGTAAATTTTCCGGGAAAGTACATTAGCCTGGAATATTATAACATATGTTTGAAAAAAAAATATTGTTCGAAAATAATAAAAAGCGTAATTTTTAGGTCATATGACCAAGCTTTTCATCATTAAATTAACAAAAGTAAAATGAACCAATGAAAAGTTTTATTAACAAGTCACATGACCTGTTATGCTTACGTTACGCGCTGCGCGCCGCGCCTCGGATCACTTCCGGGTGCGCTAACGCGGCGTGTCATAAAACGCATTACGCGACAACGTAGGTCAAGAATATAGTCTAAATGTCTCCACCAACCAGCGTTCAGAAC
This sequence comes from Lissotriton vulgaris, assembly GCF_964263255.1. Lineage (NCBI taxonomy): Eukaryota > Metazoa > Chordata > Amphibia > Caudata > Salamandridae > Lissotriton > Lissotriton vulgaris. Next base: position 898,917,169 of record NC_141696.1, read on the forward strand.
ACAACCCCTTTCAGCAGTCCAAAAAGTTCTGTTAAATGACAACAGAGGGGACAGGCAACAAGAACCATCAGTCAAAGAGGGGAGGGCAAGTTCTTCTCTTCCGGGTCATGTTGGGGCGCTACCGGAACTGATCGAATTGGTAGTCTACAGTGTTTCTGGATGTTTCAGACTAAAGCTGGCGTCAGCATGAGACCACTACCATCTCGTAGCTCCGTCGTGGCCATTCCACGAGCAATCATGGCAGCCGCTCCCCACCAGAAGCCTGCGGGAGTCGGAGGCCCCCATGACTTTTGTAGAATCTTCACGGCTGAGGGGACGCTTTTCGAGAATGGGATCCAAGCCCTAGCAGACAAGCGTCCGAGTTCCAAGGTGTCCCAGGGCCATTTTAGTGGACCAGGCCCAAAACCGAAGAGCCGGCCGCCATTTTGAGAGTCCTGTGGCAGCCGCCTATCGCTGCACCGCTAGAGCGGGCGCATCTCAACTACATGGTGAGCGAGACGCTGTAGTCGCAAGAGCGGGCGGAAAACAGCTGAATGGCGGAAGAGGCACAGTGTAGCAAAAGCGGGCGGAATGGCAACTAAAACGATAAAGGGGCGCCTCACTACAGCTTGTCTTCAGGTCAAACGGATTGTGGGACAAGGTCCAGAATTGAAGAGTCATCAAAAGGCAAAAAGTACCGCCGGACCCCGGGAGCCGGCCGCCTATGTCGGGGGCGATCTCAGGCTACACCAGTGCTATAAGACTTGGGGAGGGTGTCGGAGCCAAGCGTCTTCTCCGAGTCCATGGCCATCACAGCGCCCCTCAGGGGCCTCCGTCAAGCTGTTTAGGAAGGTAACATATCATATTGTTTTCTAATGCAGTCAGGTCCACAAACGACACTCACTTACTTTGAGAATAGTGAAGCTGCAGTAGGAGGAAATAAGCTTCAGACAGTGTTACAAGCGCTGCTCAGAACTCTTAACTATGGCACCCAACATCCAGAACTTATGCTATTTGAGAATGGTAGTGACATCGAAGCATCTCGGGGACCAAAACCATTAACGTACTTTCACGTATGAAAATCTTACTTGGGGAGGGGGCAGGAGCGAAGCGCCCCCTCCCAGTCAGCGCCACCACACCGTATGTTGAAAATCTGAAGCCATCGTTCTACAAAGTCAACCAAACTTGGATTGAAAAATCTAGAAAAATGTACAAACTGAAAACCAGTTTTGGTCTGCATAGCATCAGTAACAACGCTTGAGTCAGCTTTGTGTCAAGCCGCCATTTTGATTCAACAAAGCACAGGCATTGAAAAAGGCTGAAATTCAGAACTCTAAACTATGGCACCCAACATCCAGGAGCTTGCTATCCGGATCTTGGAGCCTTGTGGTGTTTTCGATCTATTCACACATCGGTCCACTACTGACATCATCTTATAAACCAACGTTATGTAAATAGTTTTTTAATAAAATGTTTTACCCTATTTCTTTGCTGGTGTGTTGTCTATATTTTTAATATTTGCATAGGGTTTGTCATTATTTTGTGCGGGATGGGTGATGGAGCCGAGCTGTCTTGCAGCCCTCATGGTGTGGAGCTCAGTTCATCTCACTATTTTCGTATTTCTCAAGAAGGGTTGTTCCTAATATTTCTATTTTAGCGAGGTCAAAAAGAGATCCAATTAGTGGCCTACTGATTTTGCTCGATTACTTTTATTTTTTTACACGATTTTTCACTATCTGCAAAGACTAAACAGAGTATTGCGACTTTGTGCTTGTTTGTAAATAGAGAATGATCCAAAGAGAACCAATTCTAAAACAGTAAATGCTTGGACAACAATCAATCAAATGGAGAGACAAGGAGGTACGACGGATTACAACGGGGGTAAAGGCCTGCGTTAACTACCCTTCTGTATCTGCAAAGAGAGAGTACTAACAAAGGCAAAAGAGGGGAGGGGGGGGGCAGCGTTCAAAGCACATCAGCGTGCATAAATACGAAAATGTTTTTATCTATCACGTACTTGACATTTTAAAGCTTTTCATATTTGCTATTAAAAAACCAATGAAATTCACAGAAAAAACCATAGGTTATAGTGGATATATAGTTAGGAATTTGCATTTACAAAACCTTGAAAATTCAATGAAAAAACCATAGGTTATAGGCCATATATAGTTAGGAATTAGCATTTACAAAACCTTATTTTACTCGCATAAAACCATTGAAATTCCATATATAGTTAGCTAACTATAAGCGCTAACTATATATCGCGCACCCGCAATCCACTGCTGATGATGTCACATATTACATCATTCATGACATGGTCAGTGACATCACTGATGACATCACTGATGACATCTCAAATGACATCACTGATGACAACTCAAATGATATCAATGATGACATCTCAAATGACATCACTGATGACAACTCAAATGACATCACTGATGACATCTCATTTGTCATCACTGATCACATCACTCATGTGATAATACAATGAACCTCTTCAGACTCTAATATAACCTTACATACACTCAGTATAAACAGACACTCACAGACTGTCACTCATCCATGGACTTACTCACACACCTAGTCAGTCATGCAAAGAATCAATCACACCTCCATTTCCTCAACTATACAGTTATACACATCTTACTTATTCAAACATATAATAACACATATTTACTCTCTTATATAATCCCTGATACAAGCTCACAGTGATCGATACAGCCACTCACACATTCACTGGCTCTTATGTTCAGTTATTTATATATCTCAACTCTCACATGTATTGTGTTTTACATACGTACTTACTTGCACATGTAGCAATGAGAAATCCATTCACTCACCAACACACCCATGCACAGTCAACCGCTCATATAGCTGTTTCCACATGCACTCTTGAACTCATACTCCTAGTGAATCAACTGCTTACACATCTATGCACAGAGTCACGCACCTCCCAGCCACCCACACACACACTCAGCCTCCCATTCAAATATTTGGGCAACCAATCAATAACCCATATGGCTACTCTTATAGCTACTGATCAACACAAGCAGCAGTTTACACAACAACAAACATACTGATGCACGAATTAAGACAGTTTAGTCACTAACCCATGCACTCAGTGAGACACATTTAATCACTCACTCATACAGTCAGTCATGCACCTACTAAATTCTTCATCCAGACACTTATACATCCACTCATTCTTCAATATGTGAAACATATTTTAACTTTACAGAAACATACAGTCACTGGATGTTGTAATCAGTGATGTCATCAGTGATGTCACTGACCATGTCATGAATGATGTAATATGTGACATCATCAGCAGTGGATTGCGGGTGCGCGATATATAGTTAGCGCTTATAGTTAGCTAACTATATATGGAATTTCAATGGTTTTATGCGAGTAAAATAAGGTTTTGTAAATGCTAATTCCTAACTATATATGGCCTATAACCTATGGTTTTTTCATTGAATATATATATATATATATATATATATATTACCTACTGGCGGTCGCCAGTAGGTATATATAGTTAGGATTTTTTCTCTATGTAACTTTTGAAAATTCTATGTCTAATAACTTTGGCGTTTGTGGACGGAATCAGCTGAAATTTTCAGGAAAATGGCACATTCTGTTTCTGAGCAGCCCCTGAAAATATGGGGGGGTTTCGTCAAGGGGGGGCCCAAAACGCGTTTTTCCCATTCATTTTTACATAGGGCGTTTGGCCTCACTTTTAGCTTGAACGGCTGAATGGATTTACACGAAACCTGGCAAAATTGGAGGGACTGTTAGCCCGATGTGCCTTTGCTGGGTCTCAATATATGTGCTCCAGTGGATTTTGAGAAATTAACGTTTAAAAAAACAGATATATCTGTGACAGCGTCCCGGATAGCGCTCCAGATCGCGTACTTTTCGCGTAACGGAGCTTTGCGAAGCGAAGCTGATTGGCTCTCTGGTGTCTGTCAACATTCTAAACAGTCCGGTGCGGCCGCCATCTTGTCTCTAGGTAGGATCGAGAGACAAGAGGAGGAGAAAAACGAAGGGGGAATTTAATGAAAGGGGGCAAGGTAGACTCCTCTTGACCCCCTAGGGATGATTGACGGTTATTAAAGGGTCCCGTGGGGCAAATAAAAAAAATCGATTTTTCGCGGTAGAAGCGCTTCTCGGTTCGCGAACCGGGTCGCAAACTGGTAGCGAATCGTGAATTCGCCATTTTGTGTTTCGATTTAATTAAATTACAAGATGGAGGAAAAGTAATGTGAGTATTGGGTATAAGGAGGTTTGGGAGACGTATCCTGACCCCCTATGTTTTCTGAGGGTGGTTGAGGAGGCTCATATATGTTGATACTTGTCTTCCAGCGGTTGCGCGTGAGCGTTTTTTTTTTTTTTGCCGCTTGACTTCTGTTAACGTTCGATTCGAATGAAATCAGGAAGTGTTGACCGCCATTTTGACACTGCGAGTAAATATATTGTTAAAAATAATTGTTATAAATTAATCCGTATTGATAAACATTGTCTGCGCCATCTTGCTTTTTTTCCAATGCCACACTTTTGTCGTGCACGACAGCCATTTTAGATGCCTTGACCAGACCCACTCTCTGCACGCCGCCGATCCTCAGCATGGCTCCCCACGCTCGCAAGCATCTCCCTCACGCACTGGTCACCCCTGCTCTCTCTCTCATGCATGGGCCATAAACCTTCCCCCATCTGCGCTGCTCTTCCCTGAGTATCACACCCTGTGCCCGCCCGACACCTCCCTTTCACCCTATTCACTACCGCACCCTCTGACACTCCTCTTCCTCTGTGTCTGATTGTCCAGGCCGGTCCCAGGCTATCACCTAGCCCTGCGGATGTAGTTTATGGCCCCAACTGTAAAGAATCACCCCTGTTCAAAGGAGTTACAGTAGATCAAGGCCCCCACCTCATGAGATCCGTCACACCACACGCGTTCCTACTATCTGATAACGATCCTGTATTGTGATTTGGGAGGGGATTCTCACTGTAAGGGTGTGTGGGACCGAGACTGAAGCGGAAGATTCCAGGGATGCCTTTTTGTACATCAAAGTCTTCACAATTATGTGTCACATTAAAATATATAGCACTCCAACAAAGTAGTAGGATTATAACACTTTAATAACTTATAAATATATACAACGCTCCAACAAAGTAAACACGTTAAAAAAAAATTTTTAAACAACTATTTACATGACATTGCTTTAACCAGGATAGACAAAGAAATGACACAGTGATGTAAAAGTTTCTGAAAGAAATGCCAAGAACGTCCCATGTGAAAGTGAATTTTATCTGGCAATTTTTTTCTTTTCCTTCTCATGAAAAGAAAGTCAATGCCAGGTTCGTTACCTGCCTCATCTGCAAAAAAAAAACTCTCGAGAGGGACCGAAAAAAAATATAGCTATGGTAATCATACCATGCATCGGCACATGGAGAGGTGGCACCCTCTTAATTATTCTAAAGCACAACTTCGAGATTTGGTGGATAACCCCCGACCGGCAAAAACATCCACTAATGACTTAGCAATAAGTGAGTCAGAGGCAAGGGAAACGGTCCCAAATCTGCAAAAGAACTTTGGGCAGATGAGATTGACTTGTGTAGCATGTGGAAAATTAATTTCATGCGGAGAGATGAGTATTACTTTAATAAATAGATCATATGAAAATCATCAATGTCCAAAACGTCCTAGAAAGTAATTTTTGTCGTTTTTGAGGAAGAGAGTCAACCTACAGTGGTATGGGGTCGTTGTCGTTCGTACTAGGGGGGCCAGGTGACATTCCTTCGGGGTGGCTTAGGGGCATTTAAAACAACTTCCCTGATACAGGTAGCATATAAAGTAGAGGCTAAATACCAGGATCTTTATCGATTGCTTTATGCTGTACAAAAATGAAAAACACATACAACAAACCTGGACCATTCATATTTTCAATGTTTCTGCGTACTATACTTTTTAACCCTTAACTAATTGAGCTGCTTCGTTTCACCTGCTTTTTAAAAAAAAAAAAAAAAAAATCGGAAACAGTGGCCATTTATTCGAAACTTACCAATCTATGCGTTACAACTACGTTTGCTTTTTCAAAAACCTTTAATAAAAATGTTGGTGCCCAAATACGGGCCTACAAACCTGTGGGCCGGCCACGGAGCAGGCTGGAACTGTAAATGGGGGGGGGGGGGTATTTATTTGTGGAAAACATAACAGAGAGTCAGTGGTCGTTGATTTCATAGTAAAAAGTGCGACAAGTGCAACCTTCAATAATAAATACAGTAATCAATGATGCATTAGAACTTAATATCAATTCATTGTTCGAACGTGTAATCAGTACCCGTCCCATGTCAATTCATTGTTCGAACGTATAATCAATATCCATCCTGGATCAATTCATTGTCCGAACATATAATCAGTCTTATCCCATATCAATTCATGTGCTAAAAACTGCATACATATCTCATGATATCAAGGCTGAGCAATCGGGGCACAACAAGGAGTTGAGAGTTTCATTTGTACCGGCGCCATTTTGGGTGAGGTCAGGAAGGTCCAAGTATAGTCAAAATGTCTCCACCAACTCGTGGTTGGACCGGGACCTCTTTCGGCAGTCCAAAAGTTTTTGTTGAAGGGTAGCAGAGGGGACTGCCGACATGAACCATCAGTCAAAGTGGGGTGGGAGGCAACAAACTCTCCTACCGGGTCATACTGGTGTACCACCGGAACTGATCAAGTTGGTAGTCTTGCAGGATTTTGGTCATTTCAAGACTGAGGCCGGCGCCGGCATGAGCGCGCCGACGTCCCTCGGCTACATCGTGGTCGTTCCGTGGGTGATCAAGGCAGTCATTCCCCATCGGGGGTGTCTTCGGGGGTCGGGGGCCCCCGTGGCTCTTATAGAATCTTCAAAGTTGAGGAGAACGTTTTTGGATGCAGGACTCATTTTCTAGTTGAACTCAGAAGCGCCGTTGCACCGCAACAGTGGACGAGACCCCCGCTGGGTGAGCGGAGCATCATTGCCTCGCAACAGTGGACAAGACCTTTTGTCGGGTGAGTGCAGCGCCGCTGCATCGCAAGAGTGGAGGAACCCTTGTCGGGTGAGTGGAGCGTTGGGGGTGCAGCTGAGGGGCCCCCACCTGGGGGGGTGGGAGAGGCTCGTTCGCGCCGCCTCTCCCTCCCAGCGCACCCCACGCCGACACCTGGCGTTGATATCTGTGATGTCTGGACCAGGCGATAAGAGGGGGGGGTCGGAGGCAAAGGCAAGACACCCCCCCCCCCGTGGCCTGCAGGGCGCCGCTTCTGGACCGAACGGGGAGCTCATACCAAGCCGGGGCCAGACCAGGAGATACGAGGGGAGGGTCCGTGGCATGTGCAAGACATCCCCCCCCAGTGTTGTCGCAGCCATTAAAGAAAGAAGAGGGATCCCGTCGGCGTCGGCTCCTCTCCTGGCCAAGGGGGGGGGGGGTCGGTGGCATGTGCAAGACATCCCCCCCAGTGTTGTCCCAGCCATTATTGAAAAAAGAAGAAGATACCGTCGGCCTCGGCTCCTCTCCTGGTCCACCTTATGCGACGACCCTTTTGTTGGGTGAGTGGATCGTTGGGGGTGCAGCTGAGGGGCCCCCACCTGTGGGGGTGGGAGAGGCTCGTTTGCGCCGCCTCTCCCTCCCAGCGCACCCCACGCCGACATCTGGCGTTGATATCCTTGATGTCCGGACCAGGCGATAAGAGGGGGGGGGTCGGTGGCATGTGCAAGACATCCCCCCCCCGTTGTCGCAGCATAATTGAAGAAAGAAGAAGGATCCCGTCGGCCTCGGCTCCTCTCCTGGCCCACCTTAGGCGATGACCTCCCCGGCCGACGGCTGCCAGCAGGACCCGCCCTACACGTGCCGAAGGCCTCGTCTTCCGGATGGGCGTAGCCACGAACCTGTTGCACTTCGGGAGTTTCCGGAATGGGGGTAGGTATCTGCTGATTTGTATCTATTTCATGTTACCATTATTGGGCGTGGCGGGCGGTGGGACAGACATGCTTGGAGCAGTGGGGGGGTGACGGAGCCTAGCTACCTCGTGGCTGCCGTAACGTCAAGCTTGGCTTCTCTTACCATTTTCATGTTTCTTATTTCTAGCGAAGTCAAAAACTCCTCAGTGGCCTACTGATTTTGTTCGATTTCTTTCCCTTCCTTTTCAAGTGTGTTTCATGCTAAAGTTTCTGTTTAACAGGATACAGTGATTACTTTGTATTTTACATATGTCTTCTTTATTAGGGGTACTCTCCGGTTGAGCCAGCTGATGTACCTCTAATAAATGGTCCGGGTGGAACTAGTTTCTCAATCAGTGGGGAGTAGATGGGCATGACAGATTACAACGGGGGACAAAGGTCCGCATTACCCACCCTTCACTACTTGCAAAGACTAGACAGAATATTTCTATTCCACGTTATTTGTAAACAGAGAATACCTCGAAAGAACTATTCCTTGAACAATAAATATCCAGCCAATCAATCAATCAGTGGGGAGAAAAACAGGCATGACGGATTACAATCGGGGACAAAAGTCCGCATTACCTATCCTTCACTATCTGCAAAGGGAGACAGAATATTCCTATTCTTCTCTGTTTGTAGACAGGGAATATCTCAAAGAGCAATAATCGATAAAAAATTAGTAGGATTATAACAGTTTAATAACTTATAAATATATACATCGCAACAAAAACAGTAAACACCTTAAAACATTTTTTATTAAAACAGAAGCAACAATGACAACTAACAGTAGTGATATCCTGGGCGGGTGATGGAACTGGGATTGTTAATGGAAAAAGATCTATAGAGAAAGCTATTGTTGAATTATACTTCTCCGGAAATTTAAAACTCACAAATGTTTTATTTGTGTAATCGTTTCAGGTCAAACGGATTGTTGAAAAATGTTCAGAATGGAAGAGTCACCAAAAGGCAAAAAGTACACTCATGTATGAAAATCTTACTATTAATGCTTAACTGAGGCCAAGGAGATCAGAGTGCATGAGTCTCATGCTCGATCAATTGAGCTAGCCGGATCGGGCAACAAAAAGTATAAAATAGTTATGTAAATAGTTATTTATTAATATGTTTTACCCTGTTACTTTGCTGGTGTGTTGTATATATTTATAATATTTGCATAGGGTTTGTCGTTATTTTGGGTGGGGTGGGTGGTGGAGCCGAGCTGTCTTGCAGCCATCATGGTGTGGAGCTCAGTTCATCTCACTAGTTTCGTATTTCTCATGAGGGGTTGTTCTTAATGTTTCTTTTTAGCGAGGTCAAAAAGAGATCCCATTAGTGGCCTACTGATTTTGCTCGATTCCTTTTGTTTTTTAAAACGATTTTTCACTATCTGCAAAGACTAAACAAAGTATTGCGACTCTGTGCTTGTTTGTAAATAGAGAATGAACCAATTCTAAAACAGTAAATTCTTGGATAACAATCAATCAAATAGAGAGAGAAGCAGGCACGACGGATTACAACGGGGGCAAAGGCCTTCGTTAACTACCCTTCACTATCTGCAAAGAGAGAGTACTCCTAAGAGAAAAGGGGGGGGGGAGGGGGGGCAGCGTTCAAAGCACATCAGCGTGCATAAACACGAAAATGTTTTTACCTATCACGTACTTGACATTTGACAGCTTTTGATATTTGCTATTAAAAAACCATTGAAATTCACTGAAAAAACATAGGTTATAGACCATATATAGTTAGGAATTAGCATTTACAAAACCTTGAAAATTCACTGAAAAAACCATAGGTTATAGACCATATATAGTTAGGGATTAGCATTTTCAAAACCTTATTTTACTTGCACAAAACCATTGAAATTCGCATATATAGTTAGATGCACTAACTATATATCGCGCACCCGCAATCCACTGCTGATGATGTCACATATTACATCATTCATGACATGCTCAGTGACATCACTGATGACATCACTGATGACATCTCAAATGACATCACTGATGACATCACTGATGACATCATCCAGTGACTGTGTGTTTCTGTAAAGTTTAAATATGTCTTACATATTGAAGAATGAGTGGATGTATACGTGTCTGGATGAAGGATTTAGTAGGTGCATGACTGACTGTTTGAGAGAGTGATTAAATGTGTATCACTGAGTGCATGGGTTAGTGACTAAACTGTCTTAATTTGTGCATCATTATGTCTGTTGTTCTGTAGTTTTTTCAGTGAATTTTCAAGGTTTTGTAAATGCTAATTCCTAACTATATATGGTCTATAACCTATGGTTTTTTCAGTGAATATATATATATATATATATATATATATATATATATATATATATATATGTATATATATATATATATATATATATATATATATATATATATATATATATATCAGCTCAAAGGTCCCTCCCCGCAGTCCCACGGGAAAATAGGATGCAGCACTCCAAGGTAGGTTCACAAATGTTTATTCTCAAAAGAATGCGCTTTCGGCACTCGGCCTTCCTCAGTTATGAGACGGAGAGCCACAACAAACACCATCCATTTAAACCTTTACGATACATAAGTGCTAGACATAGAAGTAGGACACAGAGTAAATCAATGTCCGCCATCTTGGAACGGGTCTATAACTTATAAGATATGGCAATATGTATGAAAACGCATTTATCACTATTACGCAATTCATGAATTAGACATAATCGAAAATTTTAAGTCATCATTCAATCGATTAGTGTTCTATAAAGCCCTGTATGGGCTATATTGTTACATAATGCAGTATCAGACCTGTGCACATTGTTACTCAATCTTGCCCTGAATGGGCATAATCCTTTCAGTATAGCTATCGTAAAGGTAATTACAAACCCAATGATATCAAAAAATATCAAAAAATATACATTGTAATCGATTGTAAAGTGAAATTCAAAATAGAAGGAAACAGAAGCAATGAAGCAGTTAATCAAATTATGTCGGTACATATCAGTCATCATTTCATACTAGATGGACAGCTAAGTCCTCATGCATATTTAATCCCATAGGCATTTTACTTTGCAGGTCTATAATGTAACGCGATTCCAGTCGCCTGAGCTTTTGTAGTCTATCCCCACCTCTTGCGTTGACTGGGACAGAATCTAGACAGAAATATGCTAACAGATCCCTGTTGCGTGCATGCTCTTTGTCAAAATGTCTAGCCACAGGGTAGCTCACATCTGCATTTTGAATAGCTCTCTGGTGTTCTAAGATTCTTAGTTTCACCGGATTCGTCGTACTACCAACATACCTTCTGCCACAAGGACATGTCAGACAGTACACGACGTAAGGCGTGGTGCATGTGAGAAATTTTTGTATTCTCTTAGGCTCTTTCACTCCTGGTATGCTGTATTGTGTAGTGCGTTTACTCCCTTTGCACGCCTTACAGCGTCCACAAGGAAAAAAGCCTTTCATGGGTTCGGTCTTGGGTTTGGGTTTTAGTTCTTCGTGGTGACTGTGGACTAAATAGTCTCTCAGTGCTCTCGCTTTCCTGAAAGTCACTAGAGGATAAGAGGGTAGGTCCTGTTTGATGACATTGTCTGTCATCAGGATGTTCCAGTGCTTACGCATAATGCGTTTTATGTCGGGGGCATTTCTAGAATAGGTGGTTATAAGACGAAACAACCCATCATCAGTGTTCTTACTCTGTGTTTTGTCTTCTAGCAGTTTTTTCCTATCCAGAGTCTCAACTTTGTTTAAGGCTTGCCTGAGTACCCCTTCTTTGTACCCCCTGGCTTTGAATCTTTGTATGCTATTACTAGCCGCTTTTCGGAACTCCTTTTCCTTGGTGTTATTTCTCTTTATCCTTAATAGTTCACCATAAGGTATACTGTTGACTAAGCTCTTAGGATGTCCACTGGTAGCATATAAGGTAGAATTTCCAGTGGTAGCCTTTCGAAAGAGCTTAGTATGGAGACTGCCATCTTCAACAAAAACAGTCAGATCCAAATAGTTTACTTCTTTTTGACTGATTTCTCCTATGAACCTCAGATTGTTGTTATTATTGTTGAGTACCTCTAGATATTCTTCAGCCAATTCGACTGACCCTTCTATAATAATAAAAAGGTCGTCGATATACCTGTACCAACATTTATCGAGATCGTTCCATTTCTGGTTAACAGGAGACCAGGCCACCTGCTCCTCCCAATGCCCCACGAATAAATTTGCGAAGCTTGGGGCAGAACAAGTGCCCATCGCTACTCCTGTTAGCTGTCTGAAGAGGTTCTTGCCAAAAAGAAAGATGTTGTTGTTGAGGCAGAATTTTGAGGCATCTCTCAAAACATACCGGAGCTCTGTCTGTGCAAGATACCCCTTTCACGCTGCATCTCCCCACATCAGCAGGTAACACACCCTCTTCTCACATTACCAGCATACCTCCAACAACCTTCTTGGGCCCGCAAGTCTCCCTCTGCGAACCACTTGTTGGCTCACAGATCTTCGGTGTGAGTTTTTGGACCCACAGTTGTATCTGTGAAGCCAAGACTGGAAGAATACCGCAGGTCTCTCTCTGCGAGATACCCTCTTCAGGCTCCCTCTCCCCACATTACTGTTCTGCTGCTATCCCTTTGGAAGCCGACGACCTGCACCTTTCCCTATACCAGTCGGCTCGCAGGTGTTCCTCTGCGAGCTGGCCCGCAGCTCTCCCTCTGCATACTGATGGGCCGCAGTTCTCCCTCTATGAGCCAGCTAGTAAGCTCGCAGCTCTTCATCTACAAGCCAGCCTGGCAGATCATAAGTCTCTGAGAACAGATGCAATTGAGGCAACGATCATGCAGGTCGGACACCCAACCCTGCTCCGACATCCCCCAGCAGGAACTCCTTGTCCACCACGCACCACCCCCCTCACCTCCACCCCCCACAAACAAATGTGACAGTCACGTTAGAAATTCTGGACCGTAAAAAAATGGGTAATGTTGTCCAATTATTAAGAAGAAGATGCTTGTGAAGTTGGAGAAATGAGAATCTTAGTCATGTGCAAATCAACAACAAATAAAACTATGACCAGCCGTGGCATGTCATCGCTGGACCATTTGTGAATCACAGACTGCAAGACAAAAAGAAAGCTAAGATGGTGCGTCATGCATCCAGCAAAGGAGCAAGAGAGAAAGAGTGAGAGAGAGGAAGAGAGATAGAAAGAAAGAAAGAAAGAGTGAGAGAGAGAGGAAGTCAGAGAAAGAGAGAAAGAGTGAGAGAAAGGGTGAGATACAAGAAAGAGAGAAAGAGAGAAACAGTGTGAGAGAGAGTAAGAGCGAGAGAAAGAGAAAGAGTGAGAGAGAGGAAGAGAGAAAAAGGAAGAGAAAGGAAGACAGAGAACGAGATAAAGAGTGCGAGAGAGAGGAAGACAGAGAACGAGAGAAAGGGTGAGCAAGAGAAAGAGAAAAGGAATAAGATACAAAGAAAAGAGAAAGAGAGAAAGTGTGAAAGAGAGGAAGAGATAGAGAGAAAGAGTGAGTAAGAGGACAAGAGAGAGAGAAAGCTAGAAAGCGTGAGAGAGAGGAAGACAGAGAAAGAGAGAAGAGTGAGAGAAAGAGAGAAAGAGTGAGATACAAGGAAGCGAGAAAGAGAGAAACAGTATGAGAGGGAGTAAGAGCGAGAGAGAAAGAGTGAGGGAGAGAAAGAGTAGGAGAGAGGAAGACAGAGAATGAGAGACAAAGTGAGAGAGAGAGGAAGACAGAGAAAGAGAGAAAGAGTGAGCAAGAGAAAGAGAGAAAGAGTAAGATACAAGGAAAAGAGAAAGTGTGAAAGAGAGGAAGAGAGAGAGAGAAAAAGTGAGAGAGAGGACAAGAGAGAGAGAAAGAGTGAGAGAGAGGAAGAGAGAAAGAGAAAGAGTGAGAGAGAGAAAGGGAGAGATGGAGAGGGAGTGCTGACACTGGAGATAATCTTCGGAGGTCGCCTTTAAACCACCGGTGTGTCTCCAACCACATGCCGGGACATAGTGTACCCTCAAGTTTAGTGATCTGAAAGATAGTATAGAATTAGTAATTGCAGAGTACATACAACTGCACATGCGTAATTCTCTGTTTCGCAATGCGCACTCAGGCTCATGCACCCCATCCACTCCCACTGCTTCGAGGTGTCTGTGCGCTTTTGTGCACCCAGGGTGCTACACACTTTTCACTCCCACAGCTCAGAGGTGACTGCCCACTGCTGCAAAAAGAAGTCTCTCTGCTCGCCTTCTGCCACTGGCGGGTGTGTAAGAGGGTCCACCACGTGCCGAAACAACTTACTCAGGCGTTGTCAGGATGGCCACGCATCATTGCAAGTTCTACACGCATTCAGCTCTGGTGGTGTTGGGGGCAAGAGGGACGTCGATTTGTGAATCACAGCATGTTAGATAAAAATCAAGATAAGATTGTGCATCATATGTTCATCAAAGGAAAGAGGAAGAGAGAGAAAGAAAGAGTGAGAGGAAGACAGAGAGAAAGAGAGAAACAGTGAGAGAGAGAGGAAGAGAGAGAGAATAAGAAGGAAAGAATGAGAGGAAGATAGAGAAAGAGAGAAAGAGTGAGAGAGACGAAGAGAGAAACAGCAAGAGAGAGAAAGAAAGAGTGTGAAAAAGAGGAAGAGATAAACAGAGGAAGAGTGTGAGAGAAAGAGAGAGAGAGGAAGAGAGAGAGAATAAAGAAAGAAAGAGTGAGCAGGAGAAAGAGAGAAAGAAATAGTGAGAGTGAGAGGAAGAGAGGGAGAAAAAGAAAGAAAGTATGAGGACGAGAGAGAAAAAGAGAGAAAGAGGGAGAAAGATGAAGAGAGAGAAACAGCGAGAGAGAGAAAGAGAGAAAAAGAGGGAAAGAGTGTGACCAAGAGGAACAGAAACAGGGAGAAACAGTGTAAGAGGAAGAGAGAGAGAGAAATAGTGTGAGGGAGAGAAAGGAAGAGATGAGGAGGGACACTGAGTGCCCACACTGTGGACAAAACCCTCACAGCTAACCTTTACACCACTTCTCTGTCTCCAACCACGTGCCGGGACCTAGTGGAACTCTCAAGCTCCCACATCTGAAACATAGTACAGAATTAGAAATGGCAGAGTATATACGGCTGTGTAAGCCTAAACCCCTATGCCGCCTTTGTGCATTCAGGCTGTTGTATCCCATCCACTCCCGCCGCCCAGATTATGTGCCCGCCGCTGCGCACCCAGGCCTCACTGCTCACCTTTTGGCGGACAGGCACCCTCCACAACATGCAGCCCCGCTCTGCAAGCTAACAAGTCTTACATCTGGTGCTGTGTCTTGAATATGCCATGGCAAAGGACATACTAGTGCACTGCCACCTATCCTCATCGCAGGTTGCACACCTGCTCAATCATTGCTGTGCCACTAACTCAGTAATCAGTGGCGGCAGGCCCTCGCTGTTTCAGGGCTCAGGCCTACACTGCGGTCCAGCAGGGCACACAAAAAATGAGGTGTCTGGACCACCGGGACTGGCCATCACAGTGGCGGTGTGACTGTGCTGGCTGCAGTGCTTGCGGTGCGAAGAATTCTAAAATGGCGAAGACCATGTGCACCCGGTCTTTTTTATTAGTATGGTCACGTGTCCTGTGATGCCGGACCTGGATGGGTGTGGTATGGGTGTCTACCAGTAGTGCGGGAGTGGCTTTGGCATACTAACAACTAGACGTGTAACCAACAGATCACTACAATGAAAATCTGGGCCTTGTGGGCTGGGCTGGCGTATGCCAGTCCTGCGTGAGGCTGTGAAGAATGACTCCGGAGCTTTGGGAGTGGCTCTGTCATGAGATCTATGAGAAATCAACTGATGCGGGTGTCCGTGTTGTAGTGCTGCCGTCACCCGGGTCGCAAAAGCCAAAGTCTCACTCTGTGAGCCAAGTCCCACAACATGGCCAACATGGAAGGTACAGGGAATCACTGACTCTACATTCATCCATAGTTCCTCACAAGAAAGATGGTGGACATGATACATCTGTTTGAATATGAATTTTTATTGCACATTCAGTAGAGTGCTGCAGTTGTAGCAATACTGGGCCTTGGAAAGTTGAAGTTTTAGTTTTTGGCACATGGAGGGCAGCCAATTAGAGACAAGCTGGTTGTCGGAGTTAGGCTTTTTGCAACATATGTACTTATACAATCACTCTGCCAATCCCCCGCACTTATAAATTCACTATACACTCTCCTTGCGGTACTCTAATGATCCAGTCTCTACGTACGTATTTGTACAATGACCGATACAAAGTTACATAACCAAAGTTTTCCCCCAGTGTCAAAGGTAAGATGGCTGCATACTTTGTTCAGAGCACAATGTAATGTGGTATGGTCCAGGGACAGCATGTTGCGTACAAAAGGAACACACAGACACCGATAGATAGTGGAACTGGGTACGGGCACGTGCGTTCGTCTCGTTTTTATTACCAGGGTCACATGTCCAGTGATGTCAGTGCTGGATACGTGTGGGGTGAGTGTAAGCCAACCCTCTGGGAATGGTTGGTGCTGGCAATAAGTACAATAGTAATCATTGGATCAGACACAAAGATTCAATCATAAAGGGTCAATGATTTGTGCTGCATGTTGGTAGCGGCAGCAGATGTGAAATTATACACAAAATATTGTATCATAAAGGGTCCATGAGTTGTGTTGCACTGAGATAGGGGCATCAGAAGCATTTAGCGTCTGAGCAGCCAGCGATGATATGTGGTGTGGGCGAGCCGCACTGGTAGCAATGTCTGTGAATTGTGAGTCTTGCTATACGAAATTTAGATGGAAGGCAGTAGTCAGCACAGATATCACTAAATGCTTTTAGTCACTTCCTCTTGACAACATTCGAGGATATAGAGTACAATTCTCTCTGAAATATATAAATCAAAAGTGAATTCAAATTGTGAGCTCTGCTGACCGCAGTGTAGGCCAGAGGCAGGGGTCAGGAAGGGCCCACAGCCACGTGATGTTGGCTTGCACTGCATAGAGTTAGTTGTAGGTGTGGCGCACAGTGTATGCTCAGCCAGCGATGATGCAATGTCTATTGCTTACTGGATTGCGTCATCTGCAACTGTGACTCGATCTGAATTGTGATCCCTACTGACTTTAGTGTAGGCTGAAGGCAGTGGTCAGGAAGGTCCCACAGCCACGTGGCATTGACTTGAGCTGCACAGTTTGGGAGCATTTGGTTTTCTTAACCAATTATAGTCTCTTACACAATTTGCATCAGTACTAATCTTGAATTGTGAGCCCTGCTGACCATAGTGTAGACCGGAGGCAGTGGTCAGCAAGGGCCCACAGCCACGTGGAGTTAACTTGAGCTGCACAGAGTTAGTCGGGGATGCGCTCCACAGCGAGCGATGCGATAACTTTTCAATTGCAAAAAGTCTCTCAAGCTTAGTTTCAAGCTTCCCAGCACAGGTACAACTTCCAGAGGCCATACAACTGGATCACACACTCTAGGAAGGACAGAACTCTCTCAGCAGAGTTCAGGGAAGTTGGGGGTGAAGTCATTTTGTTCCTGGGACTTCAGAACAGGGAGCCAGCTCTTCTCAGGCGCATGGAGATTCCTTCAAGACAGGGGACACAGCACAACAGCAAAGTCCTTCCCCTCTCCTTGGCAGCAAAGCAACAGGTCAGTCCAGCAAAGCAACAGGAGGACAGTCTTCCTTCTTCAGATTCAGCTTTCTCCTTGGCAGAGGTTCCTTCTTGATTCCAGGATGATCTAATTTTCTGTTGTCAGGGGTCCTGTACTTATACCCCTTAAAGTCTTTGTTCTCTTTGAGCATGTGGGCCCTGAACCCGGTCTGAACCAGTTCTGGGTGTTTCTTGAGTACATTGTTTTCCTGGCTTCTCCTTTCCTTTCAGAGTGAGGGGCAGGGTCGTCAGCCACCCAGCAGGAGGTGGAGCCAGTATTGTGGCAGGCAGGCACAGCCCTATTCAGGCCCAGGTGCTAACTCCTCCCACCACTCAGGTTGCAAATGCAGTCATTCAGCCTAGGGCTGACTCAGCCAGCCTCCTGGGGAATACCCAGCCCCTGTCACTCTCAAACCAGACAGTCAATACACAAACAGGCCAAGGCACACAGAAGGGTCAGGCAAGAGAACAGCAACTTTCTAAAAGTGTTGTTCTCAAACACAGGATTTAAAAACAACCTTTCCTAAAAGATGTGTTATTAAATTCTGAGTTCAGGATACTAGACTCTTATGTCCTATCTTGTTCCTATGTGAAGAAATGTTGGTGGCCACTGTTGCCAGCATCCCCCATGTTAACCTATGGAGCAAGATAGCCTTACAATAGTGAAAAACGAAAATGGCTGCCTTTTACTACCAAAGCATGTCACCTGCACCAGTACATGCTCTACCTTTCACATACACTGCACCCTGCCCAGGGGGGTACCCTGGGCCTACTATAGCGGTGACTAATGTGCACAAAAAGGGAAGGGTTAGGCCTGATCAGTGGGAACACTGACCAGGAGGACACAGCAGTTCCTAGAATGCTCACAGGCACTGCAGTGGCAGGCCCGAGACACCATTTTAGAGCTACTTATGTGGGTGGCACAATCAGTGCTGCAGGCCCACTAGTAGTCAAAGTCAAAGTCAAAGTCAAAATTAGCTTTATTCGATTTGTTTGGTAAAAATCATAAAAGCATACAAAACATTTTATACAGCAATTTTTCCCCAACGAAACTTTTATAAAAAGTTGATAAAGCCATTTTCACATGATAAGAACAAGAAGTCAGTGATGACATTTCAGGAAATCGACCTCAGGTAGAAACATATACAAAAATTTAAACATATAAAAGTTACAACATAGAATTTCTAGATTTCATTACTGACTTTAAAAAACGAGAAACAACAAAGATGACATACACCTCATCTAACAAGAGTAACTTAAAATAAGCGTTTTTGCATGTTCTTATGCCCCAGCGTTTAAGTAAGGGTAATAAATACAGTTTCCTTGGGGCGGAATACAGTTTGCAAAAGAACAAGATATGGATGTTACTTTGTGATGAGTGATCATCGCACGGACAAATTAGATTCGGTATGGTCCAATCATTTTGTTTTGGTAAAGTGACCATACGAAAGAAAGTACCTAGGCGGAGTCTGGTAAGTAACATACGGGGATAAGGTGCAGTTTCGGTCCTAAGATACAATTGCAAACCTTCTGTGGGAGTGATTCTTTGGTAGCTCAAAGTAGTGTTTTTGAGTTTCTCAGCCTCCCATCTAATACCCTCCAGATGTGTGATTAGGAGTTTTCTGAGGGATGACCTAGAGAGATTTTCTAAGGACTCTGGATCGTCAAAGTATTCAGGACGGCCAATCTTAGAAAACATCAACCGGACATGTCGCAGCCACTTTATTTTGGATGCGGCGTCCAAGTTCATACAATCAATGATCAGTTCTCTGTTAAGTTGGCATTCCTTAGTAGTCCAGATTTTGTGCCAGAGCAAGCACGGGGACAGCTTTATGGAGTCGCTAAGATATTTGAGGCCAGTCTCAATGTGAGTGAAGAAAGTAGAAGTAGTTTTACCCACACCCAATAAATAGCGAATAAAAAGGTTCTCACAGGTTTGGAGTGAGGACACATCTTCAAACCCCCATAGGCCTGCTCCATATGTAACTGTCGCTACACACTTTGCTTGGTAAATCTGAATCATCTCGGCGGTCGGCTTGCCCCCAATTTTCACTGCGAAAGTTCTCAGGGCCCCAATAGCACGCGTAAAGGCAAGCCTCCTAGCCGATACTGCGTGCTTCCAGGCTCCTTTTCTCCCAAAGACAACACCCAAATAACAGAAAGTGTCTGTGCTCTCAATTCTTTGCTCGTCCAGGTATATCGAGCATTGTGGCCTTTTACTCTTTTGGGTGCACGGCATAGAGAAGGTTTTGGAAATATTCACTTTTAAGTTTCTTTTTCCCATATAGGATGAAAATTCTCTTACTGCTCGCTGCAACCCCATCATGGTCCTAGACATAATAGCCGCATCGTCGGCATATAATAAGATGGGTACAGGCCTATCATTAACAACTGGATAATCATTTTGGAATCTTGTCAGGTGGTCTACAACAGAGTTGATGTAAAAACTAAATAAAAGGGGGGCAAGGATACATCCTTGCCTAACCCCTCTGTTTATGGGAAATTTCTGTGTGCATTGTCCCTGAGTCCCGAACCTTACTCTGGCACCAGCCTCTCTATACAGTTCTTTAATAAATACAATAATGGTAGGATCCACCCCAATGAGCTCCAATGTTGACCAAAGCTGCAGATGATCCACACAGTCAAATGCTGAGCTAAGGTCAACAAAGGTAACAAACAGCTCCCCTTTTTTGGCCTCAGTATATTTTGACATCAAAAGGGACAGATTTAGACATTGTTCCTGAGTGCCCAGGCCTTTTCGGAAACCATATTGGAATTCCGTAATGATCTTATTTTCTGTCTCCCAATACTGAATTCTCTTGAGGATAATCCTTCCCGCAATTTTCATGAGGCCATCTAATAGGGATATAGGGCGATAGCACGCCGGGTCGTCCCTACTTCCCTTTTTAAAAATGGGGACAACAATGGCTTCTGACCAGGTATTAATTAAGCCACATTTATTACCCATATTCAAGACATTGGTTAAGAGTGGAGTCCAAAGTTCCAAATTTGCTTTATAGACATCAACTGGTGTATAGTCCGGACCAGGGGCTTTCCCTGATGGGCTTTCCCTAATTGCAGTTTCCACTTCTAAGGTAGTGAAGACCAAGTCGATTGGATAAGGGGAAGCTGGGGGGTCACTTGCCTGATGAAGCTGCATAGATTTATTCAGGGGTGAGAGTGCCCTTTGTTTATTTGTGTTGTCCCCCTGACTATTGGTATAAAGTTTACCATAGTGTTCAACCCAGCGCTCTGCTGTGATTGCTACATCTATACAGTTCTCAGTACCCTTAGTGTTATAAACTGATCTAATCACTTTCCAGAAAAGGTTAGTATCCTTATTCCTGGCCGCTTCTCCCAAAGCTTCCCAGGCCTCCCGTTTCCTAGTTGCTTTCCTAAGGTTAATCTCTCTCCTATACTCACGTCTGGCCTCAGAGATTAGGACCCTGTTTTTCGGGATGGCATTTAGAGCTTTCTTCAGGTTCTTTAAGGCAGCTGTACACCTAGAGTCAAACCACCCGGTGGCGCGTTTCCCCTTCTTTTTATAGCTCTTGGTAAGAAGGCTTTTTATGTGCTCCTGAATATTAGCAAAAGCTACCATAATCGCTTTTGGCTCAATATCTTCTTCTAAACAGACAGATATGTCTGCAAAGCAGGAGGTTATTAGGTTGTAGAGGAAGATTGTAGGGTTTAGGGTCTCCCACTTGAGCACATAGCCGTTTAACTTCGTTAAAGTAACCTCCAAAGGATAGAGTGGGCCGCTAGGTTCCTTTGCTTTCTCCTGTGGGAGCCTAACCCCAAAGGTAATAGGGTAGTGATCACTCATTGGTTCATCCCCTATCTCCCAAAAGGTTATAAAATTAGGTATAGTGGGGGATATCAGTGCAAAGTCAATTATACTTTCACAGCCTCTTCCATTATATGTTGGGGCGAAGGGAACTGGGGAAGAGCACGCCTGGTTAATGAAAGTAAGGTCGAAGGTAAACACAATACTGTTAAGGAGAGACCCCAGCTTGGTGTGTGAGAAATGAAAAGGAGCGTCCTCCTCTCGATCTGCAAGGCCGCACAAACCTAACTCAGAGAGTGGACAGACGGTACAATTAAAGTCTCCCACCCACAAAACTGTATGGTCTCCCAGGTTTTGATCTCTCACCTTGTGAATATAGCTCGACATTTTATTCAGGATGGATTCCATTTCATTTACAGGCATATTATTATAAAAGTTCACCAGTATAAACTTTTGTGTGATGCCCCATTTAAAGGAAAGGATTTGAAAGTATTGGTCCGAATGGAAATTGTACACCTTTATATCCCCTGTATTTGAAGTGTATATACACAGGCCCCCTTTATTACGCCCCTGAATGGCAGGAGCCGCGGGTGAATGGAATGTTCGATACCCCATGATGTGCCTTTCCTCTGTCAGCCAAGTTTCTTGCAGGCAAACTATATCATGCTTCTGGATGGTCTCCAGCCATGATGTATGCCTGATCTTATTACCCAGGCCTGCTACATTCCAGGATAATAGTGAATGTTTCGGTTCCCTAGCCACCTGGTGTGTGTGACCCACATACTCCATAACATCAACCTGGTCTTGGGAATGTGCCCTGTCTAGATGTTGTCTGACTTGCACAGAGAACGGGTGATGGGTGGGGGAGATTGGGGTCGCCATCGAATGGGTCGGGTTATTAGGAATATGTGACGATGTGATGCTATTACTGGCGATTGTTGCTTGAGTTTGGTCACTTGATCGTGGTGGTTGATCATCGGATTCCAGTCAATCCACCTGATCTAAGCATGCGAACCTATTCATGGTAGGTGCCCCTTCCCACCAGTTATTGGTGGGTTGCCAACCCTGTCCTTGGCCCTTCCATCTATGGTTGTGGACCGTAGTCCAAGCCCCAGGATGCTCAGCTATCTGTTTAGGTGGATAAAAGAAGGTAAGGGGTTTGGTGACAATTGTTTGCTCGGTTACGTATGGGTCCCATGTGGTGATGAGGTGGGCTGTGTGAGGGTCTGCAAATGACACCACAATACAATCTCCTGGTATCGATTTATAAGTACGGCCCACCCAAGGGACTCTCCTGACCATAAGGACTCTGCTCCTGTTGGTTTTGGAAATCTGCCTATTAGTATTTAACCAGTGGATCACTTTATTTTTTAGAGACCACTGGGATTCAACAATATCAGGAGCAAGCGGAGGTACCCCGGCCAAAATAACCACATAAGCCCCAGCCTCAGGGGGGAGGTCAATATAGCCCCCACGAAAATTCTGATGATTCGGATGTTATGTTATGTTATGTTATGTTAGATTGCATTTTTATAGCGCTCGGCTACTCGGAAAGAGTGTCCCGGCGCTTTCCACAGGCAACTTGCAGTGTTTGATCAACATAACAGATAAAAACAGACCCCAATAGAAAAGAAAGAAAGAAAAACCACCTAAACAGAAGAGTTAAAAAGCCATGTCTTCAAATTCTTCCTAAAATGAAGCAGGTTTGGGGTACTACGCAGTGCCAAAGGGAGCGAATTCCACATCTGGGAAGCCTTGAAGCTAAAAGAGCGCCCCCCAGTGCGAGCCTTCCTCACGCGTGGAACCACAGCAGTGAAGAGGGATTCAGAACGCAGTGAGCGGGCCGGGCGGTAGAAAGCTAGTCTTTTTTTCAAATAGCCAGCGCCTGAGCCAAAAAGAGCCTTGTGCATCAGGGTCATAGCTTTGAAAACAATCCGTTTCCGAATTGGCAGCCAGTGGAGTGACTGCAATAGCACAGAAGCCCGTGCCCGTCTATGCAGACCGAAGATTGCCCGGGCTGCCGAGTTCTGTGCCACCTGCAGACGCTGGACTAAGTAATCCGGAAGGCCTAGAAAAAGGGCATTGGCATAATCAAGCCTAGATCCGATGAGCGCCTGCACCGTAATCCGTCTGTGCTCCGCAGACAATAGGGGAAGAAACTTGCGGAGCATTTTGAGGATACCGAAGCAGGTGCCGGACAGGCCAAGGATGTGCGCTCTCAGAGAAAGTTGATTGTCGAGCTTGACACCCAAGTTCTTGGCAACCAAGGATGATTGTGCCGGAGGACACATGGCAGCTGGCCACCACTGCCGCCACTCGGGATCGGAGGCACAGCCAAAGAAAAGAACCTCCGACTTGCTGGAGTTGGCCTTCAGACAATTGAGCTGGAACCAGCTGAAGACCCTGTCCAAGCAGTCCCGGATTCTCTCCCCATCAAATGTCTGATCTTTTTCACAAGTGAAGAGGAGTTGTGTGTCATCGGCGTAGGACGTGAGTTTGGTAGGGGCTCTGGGAGAGGAGTGATAGAGTTACTTGCCTTCTGGTCAGATCTAGAGGAAGGTTTAGGCTGGACGTGTTTTTTAGTGGATTCTTCCTCACCTTTCGGAAGATTGACAGCGGCGTTAGCAAGTTTCCTAGGTTTGGGGATTGGTGTCGGTTTAGATGGTGGGGTAGGTAAGGGTGCAGGCAAAATCAAAGGGACAGGAGGGACCTCCTTAGACACTGTAGCTACTTTGGTGTTAGTCTTAAAGTCTGAGACAGGTTGTATACCAACATTACTAGCCAGGGGTAAGCCCTCGTTAATATGGGGATGTATTGCTTCCAGCTGTTTTAGGCTAAGTGTGGCCAGGGATACTAATGTTTTGTCCATTTCAAGAAGGTGATTCTCAATACGAGACAGTCTGAGTTCGAATGGTGTCAATAGTTGTTTTAGCGTGACCCAGACAGTTTGAAGAAAGTCTTCATCATCACCGGGTTTATCCGTGTCCTTCACTGATTCTTTTAGCCCTCCCGGTGTTAGGTTATCTACAGGAATAGTAGGATTCTCTAGCACAAGGGCATTAAAGGGGGTAGAAAGAGTGGAATTATTATCACCCCCTATTGGCTGTGTAGCTGACGTTGGTTTTTGTTTGCAGTCCCCTATGTTGGGTAGAGTTCTTCTGTGATTGAAAAACTGCTGCCTAGCCACTTTAGCTTTCTTACGAGCATAGGCAGATTTTGCATTGTTTTTCTTCTTCGAAACATGGGAACCTGAATTTGCACTTTTTGCTACAGAGAAGGAAGGGGCATTTATGACCGGCAAGGTGGTAAAGTTTTCCTGTTCAGTAGGTAATACACCCTCATTAGGTTGAACGGTCATAGGTGAAAAAATAAAGGAAGAATCTAGTGATGGTGAAGAAAAAGGGGGGGAGTGATGCACATCCGCAAGGATCAGCAGTGGAGGGGGGCGTACAGCCGGCTGGGGAGAAACAACAGACGCGATATTTCCCAGAGAGGATTTTTTAGTATTAGCAAAAGTTTGGGAAAGTCTGCGTGCCGCATCTAACTCGATTGAAACCCTTTTCTGCATTTTTGTGATTTCTGCATCTATTGCCAGGTTTGTTTTTACTAAAAAATTGTCCAAGGTACCTTTTGGCTTAGATAATCCCAATGCAGTCTTACTGCGACTCCCCCGAGTACACATAATGTGTGATAGTTATGTTTTATATGTAGTACTCACAAAACTCAAGGTCCAGACGCAATGGCGATGAGGAGAACCAAGGGGGGTGGGCCAGGCCAGACCTCTTAGGCCTCGAACGGCCTAAAACGGTCCCGCCCTTGTCCCGGGCTTCTTCCGGCGCCCTCCCGCGCGCTCCCGCGCCGCGGGAATGTTATTACTCCTTTATGGCTATAGGATTGGTGAATAAGGGGGTGGAGCCGGCAGGGAGAGCAGCCCAGGTGGTGACGGGCGCGCGGGGACTCCTGGTCCTTGGAGTCCCCCGCTAGCAGCTCGCAGCCCTGCCGGTCAGTGGGAGTGCCCAAGTCCTTGCTGAAGATGTTGGTCAACCGCCGCTGACCGCGCAGCGGGACCCGCGAAGCGGGTCCGGCCAGCAGTTGGATCAGCAGCGGGAGCAGGCTGCAAGTGGAGCAGGCGACAGCGGCAGCAAAGATCCCGAGGTGCTGGTTAGGTCCGTGGTTTTTCCGCCAAAGGAATCCGTCTTCTGATGATACCGGTGCAGCTTTGTGGAGGTGAGATGGGGGTGGAGCCGGCAGGGAGAGCAGCCCAGGTGGTGACGGGCGCGCGGGGACTCCTGGTCCTTGGAGTCCCCCGCTAGCAGCTCGCAGCCCTGCCGGTCAGTGGGAGTGCCCAAGTCCTTGCTGAAGATGTTGGTCAACCGCCGCTGACCGCGCAGCGGGACCCGCGAAGCGGGTCCGGCCAGCAGTTGGATCAGCAGCGGGAGCAGGCTGCAAGTGGAGCAGGCGACAGCGGCACCAAAGATCCCGAGGTGCTGGTTAGGTCCGTGGTTTTTCCGCCAAAGGAATCCGTCTTCTGATGATACCGGTGCAGCTTTGTGGAGGTGAGATGGGGGTGGAGCCGGCAGGGAGAGCAGCCCAGGTGGTGACGGGCGCGCGGGGACTCCTGGTCCTTGGAGTCCCCCGCTAGCAGCTCGCAGCCCTGCCGGTCAGTGGGAGTGCCCAAGTCCTTGCTGAAGATGTTGGTCAACCGCCGCTGACCGCGCAGCGGGACCCGCGAAGCGGGTCCGGCCAGCAGTTGGATCAGCAGCGGGAGCAGGCTGCAAGTGGAGCAGGCGACAGCGGCACCAAAGATCCCGAGGTGCTGGTTAGGTCCGTGGTTTTTCCGCCAAAGGAATCCGTCTTCTGATGATACCGGTGCAGCTTTGTGGAGGTGAGATGGGGGTGGAGCCGGCAGGGAGAGCAGCCCAGGTGGTGACGGGCGCGCGGGGACTCCTGGTCCTTGGAGTCCCCCGCTAGCAGCTCGCAGCCCTGCCGGTCAGTGGGAGTGCCCAAGTCCTTGCTGAAGATGTTGGTCAACCACCGCTGACCGCGCAGCGGGACCCGCGAAGCGGGTCCGGCCAGCAGTTGGATCAGCAGCGGGAGCAGGCTGCAAGTGGAGCAGGCGACAGCGGCACCAAAGATCCCGAGGTGCTGGTTAGGTCCGTGGTTTTTCCGCCAAAGGAATCCGTCTTCTGATGATACCGGTGCAGCTTTGTGGAGGTGAGATGGGGGTGGAGCCGGCAGGGAGAGCAGCCCAGGTGGTGACGGGCGCGCGGGGACTCCTGGTCCTTGGAGTCCCCCGCTAGCAGCTCGCAGCCCTGCCGGTCAGTGGGAGTGCCCAAGTCCTTGCTGAAGATGTTGGTCAACCGCCGCTGACCGCGCAGCGGGACCCGCGAAGCGGGTCCGGCCAGCAGTTGGATCAGCAGCGGGAGCAGGCTGCAAGTGGAGCAGGCGACAGCGGCACCAAAGATCCCGAGGTGCTGGTTAGGTCCGTGGCCCACTAGTAGCATTTGTCATCACCAGCCTTGGCACACCCAGTGCACTTTACTAGGGACTTCATGGTGATACAAATATGCAAATCATGTATATCCAATCATAATAACAATTTACACAGAGAGCATATGCACTTTAGCACTGGTCAGCAGTGGTAAAGTGCGCAGAGTTCTATTGCCAACAGCCACGGGTCAGGAAAAATAAGGGAGGAAGAAGCAAAAAGTTTGAGGATGACCCTGCAAGAAGGGCCAGTTCCAACAGTTATCCAATGTGAAGGCAGTCTCATTTTCTTTGAGAGATTTTGTCACTATTGGAGTTGTCAATGTATTGAGACCATGGCTTACAGGTAGTATCAAGATTACTGAAGAGGTGGATATAGGTATGGGATTGTGGTCAAATGACTGAGTAGCAACTCCAGATGATAACAATTAGATGTATATTTATTTGATTCACTTATTTGGCATCCTATTTTAATTTGAAGCAAGTGAACCAGATAAATAATGCAATGATTACCCATTTTATTATTTATGTTATTTGTGAGAGTAGTTAGTAGATTTTAAAATGAGGTCAACTGAAAGGAGCTATCCAAGAAAGTTTTTATATCACTCGCATTCCGCTGAGCAAGGCTGGCGGTTTGTTTATCAGGTGAGCCTCGATTAATAATGCATCTAATATTTTGGATAACTTAGAGCTAAATGCTCCAATAGCCATTACTACTGGATATTGTGGTGGAGTTTTACCTGGTTGTCATCTCTTGTGCCATCTCTTGTGCTGGAAGAAAGGTGTGTTTGGACAGAAGGACTTGGAGTAAGGAAGCTTTTATACTGTTGTTACGATCTACAAATGAATCATATTCTTCTATGAATCTGTCACACATTGGCTGATTTTGATTTCTACCTTATTCAAACTGATTTATGTATCATGGTCCTAATTGAAGTTGGTGTCAAAGGCAGAAGCTAGAGGCAGAGGAAAGCGAAAATAATTAACTGGTCAGTGATAACCTTGGTTCTCCCATGGCTTATTCTATTATCTATAAAGAGACATGCAACGTTAATAATTTAGGGCTTGGATTAGAATTTAGCAGGTGGGTTACTCTGTCACAAAAGACACGGATATCCTTTCTGTAGTTTTACAAGTGCCATTCAACCTAATGCATTTGTAATTCAGCGGATTTGATATATGGCATCTGTTTCTGACAGAGTAACTCATCCACTGAACTCTAAATCACATCCTTTGTTGGTAATAAATCCTTCTATGATTGATTGCTGTTTAGGTTTTCTATCTTTGCTGTTAGATGTATTATTAAAGGGGTTATCATGATTGCTTATAGTATTTAGACTATTAGTAGGGTTAGTGGAGTTTGTAGTGCTAGTATCATTGAAGTTAGTTGTGAGATGTAATGTAACCAAGAATGCCTTAAGGATAAAATCTGATAATCAGTATTACTGCTGGTGCTCATTACTATGGGTCCTATTCAGAAAGGCATTTGGGAGTAGAGAAAGAGTACACCTATAGTACTCTATTACATACTATAACAAGCCTTTTTGAATGGCCCCAAAATATCAAAATTAGGAATACAATGTTAATATTGAGGAAATGCTAGTATAAAGTTAGTACAAAAAGATATGTCTGTGCCGTCTTTCTACTTTTACTGATTTTGACATTTTGGGAGTGGGACAATATGATTCCAATTTACAAACACATCTACAAGTGCGTACAATTTTACTTCTGTAGTACTACTTCCTGTACTCATAATGCTTTTGTGAATCAGCCCAAATGTGTTACCACATGGAATACTTTTAGTATTATGTTCTACTTTGCCTTTTTCTTTCATCAATAGAATAAAAGTTCAA
This sequence comes from Lissotriton vulgaris, assembly GCF_964263255.1. Classification (NCBI taxonomy): domain Eukaryota; kingdom Metazoa; phylum Chordata; class Amphibia; order Caudata; family Salamandridae; genus Lissotriton; species Lissotriton vulgaris. The sequence goes on from NC_141696.1 coordinate 898,945,849, forward strand.
GCTATTTAAAACAAGCGTCTCCAACAGACAACTCCAAACCCCAGTGATGCTGAAAGTAATTTCAGAATAAGTCTCAGTGTAGTAATAACCTATTGTTTTAATACTCAATTGTCCGTTTTGGCCACTGAATATAAATGTATGCTGTGGAATAGTAGACCAAATAGCTAATATCTTTTGGGGAAAGGCATATCTTTCCTTTGCTCATGATTTGGTTCTTTATGCAGTCTCTTAATATACTCATTGCTAGACCTGACATCCTTGGCATGGCATGCCCTTAAACCTGTTGCCTTCACCAATCCTATTTGTCGTTTTTGATAGCTTTAGGACTCTGTATTCATTACCACTGCTAACCAATGCTAAAGTGTTTCTGTGCTTTCCTTCAAACATGGTAAAATTGGACGATACCTAATTGGCACATGTTATTTACTTGTAAGTCACTGTTAAAATGGTACAACATGTACCTGTGGTCTGCAAATTAAATGCTACCAGTAGGCAGCAGCACTCATTTTCCACCAAGTAAACGAGCCCTGTAAAACCTTTCTCAGGCCTGGCACTGCAGTCTGTAGTGCAGTTTTAAACTGTGTTGTATATAAAAAGTAGTTCATGTGTTTTTAAGTTTTACATTTCCTGGAAGTGAAAAGCTCTGAAAGTCATTTTTCACTGTTGTATGGCCTATCTCTCCTAAAGACTACCATTGGGTTAACAATGCTAGTATATAATATAAATATAATTATATTTAATACTTGCTAACTTTAGATTTGGAGCTGATAGAGATATGCTGTTTACACTCAGATTAAATGTTATTTTCTAATCCTCTTTAATGGTGAAGTCTGGTTTAAGTTATCAATTTGACAGTGCCCCTTTTAGAAAGCATGCCCTGCCTTTTGTCACCCCAGACAGTTTCGAGCATTGACCAGAAAAAGATGGAGTACTTTCCAGAACCAGTGTGTTATGTATTGGCTTTCGATTGGTTAGCACCCTTCAGACAGGTTTCGGAGTTATACGATCATTCATGCACTTGGTTTGGCTTTTGTCTAAATTGTTGTTATTTGTGTCTGTTGCATGAATCCTACTATGAGGTCCTTCCCTCTGTGCATTCTCCCACTGTTGCATCCCTTTTATCCTCGCTGCAGCACGATGCACAGGTCAGAGTATTCCTTTTTTCCCTACAGGGTGACTGAGAAGTATTTTAGGCAGGGAAGGAAAGTGGGACCACTGGGGATCTACCACTAAGGCGAATCCTTAACACAAGAATTTGGGGAACCACCTGGTGTCTAACAGAGGTGAGGAAATTAACATGGGCCATGTTCTTAATCATCGATGTGCCATACGGTGAGCCAGTAGAAGGTGAAGCCTGACAATAGGAGGGACCATGCAATGGGTGTGCAGGTATAGACTGTTGTGCTCTACCAGCTGTGCTTCCTTACATTTGAACCCTGCAGCCACATACAGCTGTGAGGTTCACAGAGATGCATGTGCCTTCCGTCAAACCGGTGGCCTTAGGGCCATGTGATACAGTGAACCTCCAAGCATCCTCTTCTGTCCCATTCTTTTTTCTCTAAAATGCTCCATAATAGAACGATGCAAATTGCATATTTTCTTTTGTATGCCCGCTCGTCCCACTCTATCCAATTCCCTTGATATGTACTGCTTGTAGGTAAACTTTACTGGATTTTTTCAGGTGATTCGAAAATGTGTGGTTTCATTACTTCACGAGATTTCAAGAAACAGACCCAAGTTTTTACTTCAAAATTCAGGCTTTCTACAGCAGTATTTTATTGAGCTTTGTTCATGATCAAAAATGTTGGCAAAGGAGTCGACCAAAAGTGGAATATTCTAAATAACTGTGGTTTAAATGGTTAACATTTCGTTTACAAAGGAAAGGATTTTCTGTTTTCAAATTTAGAAATACTACCGGAAAAATAGAAAGCGATAAATAATCCCACGCATGTTCATATTTAGAACGAAGTTGACATTCACATATTGTTAGTGAGGTAAACAAATATTTTAAGAATACTCTTGTCCAGTTTAATTTATCTAGAATTCTCGTGCCAGTATTAGAAGCGACTTTTATGACAGTACGTGCCCGTCTACAGAAAATGTTGTGAGAAAGTTCCACATCACGGCTGCTATTAACTATTAATCAATTTCTTCAGTTCAGAATAAAATAAAGTTCACCGTTTTTCAAAGCTATTCCGCTGAATTGTATGGCAGGCCTCAGGAGGTTGTGTCTAAAATGGATGACTGGGGCACATATTCACATAGTCTTTCACAGAAACTTCATAGTGTTACCTTCATTTACGCAGACCATCTGCACTTTGCGAAGCCTTAAAAAGTCTGAACGCATTACAAAGCCTTAAGAGAAAGAAATGACACCTGCCCTATGGGCATTTGTGGTGATTTCTATTGGCCTTTCAAATGCCTTGCAGTTATTCACCTCCCACAGAGTAAATTGTGCTGTCATATTGCAAAAAGGGCAATCTTATCTGAGACACAGATGCTTACACATGGAGGTGCTGAAGCAGACAACGGGAAGGCTATGCTGACAAAAGCATGCAGTAGTGATTTCAAAAGGAAGAATAAGAGATGGCAAATTCATTCATTTCCAGAATCATTTTTTACCTTTATTTTGCAATTTTGATAATGGAAATCTATTATGGGTTTCTGGGGAAAAGTTGCTACCTGTAGCTCAGTGCTAAATTTGCACAAAAAAAATAATAAATTCGGGGGCTCTGCCTGCCGGGTACCATGGTAACCAAATACCATTTTTTTTTGTCTTGATCACATCTCATGCCTACTTCTTGACCTACCCTTCTTGTTTCTTTGTCTTATTCTTGCAGGTTCTTTGTCATACCTTATTTCTTCCTATGTCACTGCTCTGCTAATTTCCTAATTTGTTCTCTATTTTCTGCCGTATCTTCTCCTGCACTGGTTTTTGTGATGAAAAATCAGTATGGGTACATGAAAGTGAGACCGACACCAACTGTAACCATGGCACAAATTAGGCGTTACCATGGCTACCTCTCACTATCTGCATCCACCGGTCTCAAAAGTCATGAAGGCAGTGGCAAAAACAGAAAGCAGACAGATTTCTATGCGACATATTTATTTTCTAAAGTTTCCACTGTTTTCCTTCCCCTTGGCCTCTTAGCAGCAAATAAGATTCAATTGAGAGGAAAAGGGTGGGGTCAAAGGGTCAAACCAGAGATATCACAATGAGTTTAAATTATACGCACCTGCTCAACTGTCATACATTATTACAGTGGCAAATTGTAGAAAAAAATGATTCGGAAACGGGGTCTACGAAATATCTAAATGTAATTTAGAAGAAAAGATCAGACGCCTCGTCCTCTTCCTGGTGTAAATCTCTTTAAGCAATCATGCAAAAAGAAAATGATTCCACATTTGTGAGTACACTCCTACACACGGAAGTAAGATTTTGTTTACATGTTGCTATTCTGAAAGGGTGAAGACTTAGGGGCAGATTTATGTTAACTGGCGCATCCCCAGTTAACATGCGCCACAGTGCGCCACATAGGCATGAGCGGATTTTGCGGATTGGCAATCCGCGAATTTGCGGATTTGCGAACTCGCAATCCGCAAAATCCGCGAATTCCCGCGAATTTGCGGATTTTTTTTTTTTTTTGAGTTCGCCCGTGTTTCTGCCAGTTCGCGAGGGTTTTTACAATTTCGCAATTTGCGAACTTACCTGTCGGGTCGCAAGTTTTGCGAACTTGTTGTTTCTACGTGTCCAACCTGTTTGGGACACTCTTCTTCATCACTGCCACTCTCTGTCACCACTGCCACTCTCTGACTACTCATGCCACCCTCTGGCCCACCCATGCCACCCTCTGTTTCATCACCACACCCTCTGGTTGTCCAGTGTACATTATTTTCGGCAAAGCAAAGCACACCTTCCCTGCCTCAAGTGACCTGAATTAATTTGGGGCTGATTAATGTGTCACAGAATATTTTTTTAGCTGGCACCTGCTTCCTTAGTGCGCCCTGATTAGTGATCTTTTGCACTTGCTAAGTGCTTTCATTGTTGCAAAATTAGTTACAACACCTGCCCTGCCCCAACTGACAATAATGAATTAGGGGCTGATTAATGGATTTTAACTTCCAGCCTGGCTCCTGCTTGTCTCCCTTAGCTGTAATTCATGACCTTTGTGGCATATGTGTAACTATTCTGAGGTTCAGAGCAGGGTCACATAATAGTTTCAACTGGCAACTGAACTCTGGAGGGGCCCCTCAGGAAGCACTACAGGAAATGGCTACTAATGATGTGCCTGAACTTTTGAACCTGGTAAGTAGTTACTTTCAGTTTTGCTTAGATCGTATTTCTGCAATTTCGCACTTATTCGCGGGGCGCGAACTCACGCGAACAGTGCGAGCAGTGCGAGCAAAATCCGCTGCTCGCGGATTTGCGGATTTTGCAGGAAATTCGCAAATCTCGCGGATTGCGGATTTCCCGAAAATCCGCAAAATCCGCGAGCGGAACGGATTTTCCGCCCATGCCTAGCGCCACAGCTCCGCCACCCATGGTGCGTCGCATTTATAATGCGGCGCACCATGGTGCAAAAACGGCACAGATTCGTGACGCATCTGTGCCGGAAATGTGGCGCATTGCTGGAGTTGCGTCGCAAGCGCGACGCAGCTCCAGCAAGGCTCGGGGGTACACCATGTGCACAATGCTGCGTCAAGACCTACGCTTGCTTCAAGCAGGCGCAGGGTTTTGACGCAGCATTGCCCTGAAAGTGACTGAGTGAAATCTCATAGATTTCACTCAGCCACTTTCAGGAGGCGTTCCTGCGCAGGAACGCCCCCCCTGCGCAGAAACGCCTCCTTACGGCGCAGTGCTTTATAACGTGACGCATCTCCTAGATGCGTCACGTTGTAAATAGGGTGCATTGTTTGCGCCGCAGTTGCGTCAAATAAAGTGACGCAATTGCGGCGCAAAGAGGCGCAACGGCCTCATAAATCTGCCCCTTAGTATTTTTAAATGAAGGTGGGTAAAATCCACATTTTGTTTTCTAACATGGCAATTATTACTCTTTTGCTTTAGTAATCGTTTAGACATTCTTTTGTGTGCTCTACAATACTTATAAGTGATTGCATTATGCATCTGCTCTTTTAGATTTATATTTCAAAACGGAAAAATACCAGACTTCATTCCTTTTCCCAATTGGACTTAAAACAAGAGGCCAGGCTGGCAAATTTCGGTCAGGTGGCAACCCTATTCAAAGGTCACTACTACAATTAAGGACATGAAAAAGTGCAACTGATTCTACCAACAGGCAGATTGATTAAACAGATGTTGCACCATCATAATGAAATTTCCTGCAAGATTAGAATCACACCAAAGCAAACCATGGATCCGTGCAAACAATCTAGCTGATGCAGTCAGTGTGATGCAGCACACTTTTCCACACCAACCCTACAAACGACAGACACTGAATGAGCATCACTTACAGCTGAACCCTATGATATATCCCGCAAGAATATCTGAACCATGTTGAAATGTTACTTTAGATGCATGTGTTTATGAACTTCAGAAGGTAAAAGAGGAAAGCCCCAGGATTAGAACCAATCAATGGATATCGCAACATCCCTTAGCAGAACCGTGGGCCATGTTTATCAAGAAAGGGCGATAATTATCGCTATTGCTTGGTTAATACCAGAACCTGGGCTTCTATGGGAATTCACAAGGGCATATTATCAAGCCCATTATCGTCGCTTTAGCGGCAGTTTCCTGCTGATAAAAGCAGCGATAATGTATCGCCGTATTTGTAGCAGACCCATCTATATAAGACAAACACCACATCAGATAATCAAAGACATGTACGTCATGCCCGTGAGGCCAAGGCAAATATTTCAGCTTCTTCAATGCCACAGGTTCCCTAGATAAAGTAATAAGACACACATGGATTTGAATAAGTCACCTTCAAGGCTACCTGGCAACTCACACACAAACGTAAACATTGCATCTTGTCGCTTCTCACATATTAGAATGTAACATACACACAGCATTTACAAATATAGGGCTGATTTAATTTTTGTTGGTAAAGATATTTCATTCTAATGGCAATGGAGTATCCTTACCACTAAGAATGCTGTCCGTCCACTAAATTTAGATGCGGAAGGATCTTGGTTTAATCACAGCAAAGACTCCTCCACCTCCATTGTCTTTAAACCCCTCTGATGGCCCACTGGAATAAAGGCTGTCAAAGGCAGACTTGTAATTCCATCCACCTAATTTAGATAGGTGGAATTAGAGGTGACCTTTCACTGCCCGGCACCACCAGAAACCTTGCTGTAAGGGGCAGTGAAAACGGCTAAATGCTTCCTTCACCATCAAAGGGTACTCCAATAGCAAGAGGAGCATTTACATTTTTTTTCCAAAATTAAATTCCTTTTGGTTTTTCTTTTTGAAGATAAAAAAGAAAAAGTTTAGTGCAGGGCTTCGTCATGTTGACTGACCCCTAGGCCAAATTGCAATAAACATTGACAGGATCCGCTGTGACAATAGTTCCTGGTAGCGCCTTAAAAATGACTGTCTGCTTGGCGGAATTTTCTAAATCTGCAAGCCAGCTACTGGCAGAATAGACTTTACAAATTAGACTAAAAGGCCCGATGCAATTAAAGGTGGTTGGGCCATTGTTTACCTGGTCAATGGAGCAAATTGCTCTGCTGCCCTGCCAGATTTATAAATGACCACTGAGCGGTTCCTGTCAATGCATTTGGCTGTTTGGTGTAGGGCTCTGTCAACATATTGGAGCCTTGTACCAAATAGTTTTATTTTTGTATTTTCAGAAACGAACCCCAAAATAGGATTTTCTTTTAGAAATTAAAAAAGATATTCCCCCTTCACCATGGTATCATCTCCCATGACCAGCGGGCCATTATTTTTTTTTTCACTTTTCCTCACCTCCAGGTTTTGCCTGGTGGAGACTGACAGTAAAAAAACGACAATAAGTCTGTCCATTGTAATTAGGCGTCTGGACATATAGCTAACATGAAAGTCGGGTGGACAGACCTCTGTGTTGGCGAGAGGGAATTCTGTTCCCTCTCTGTCAACGTTTAAATCAGGCTCTTATGGCCATATGCATCATCGGGACATTTTGCGATTCCTTATTTGCGAAAAATAGGGAATCGCAAATATGGAATGGCAAAATGGGATGCATGAATTTATTCGCATAATTTTTCCGATTCGGAGAAAATCGCAATTTTTACCGAATCGCAAGGATTATGCGAATTCTAAATTACGATTTCGCAATTCCCATTGATTCCTATGGGCCAAGGAATCAATGGGAAGGCATTGACATTTTGCGAATTTCTATTTGCGATTCGCAAAATGTTCATGCATTACATGGGTTCAGGGGGGGTCCAAATGACCCCCCCCTGCAGCCCTGAAATGCATTTTTAAGTGCATGTTTCACACACACATGTCCTAAGGACATGTGTGTCTGTAACATTACAGTGTTTAAAATGCAATTTTGAGCATTTTAAAACTTTTTCGCAAATTACCACGAGGTTTAACCTCGTGGTAATTTGCACCCCCTAATTGTGAATTCGCAATTTTAAATGCAATCATGCATTGCTTTTAAGGAATCGCAAATTTGCGATTCCTTATAAGCTATCGCTTTTTTGGAATTCGCTAAAAATAGCGACTTTCCAAAAAATGTTTGATGCATCCAAAAAAGATATTTAGGAATCGCAAACGGCCGAATTTACCGATTCGCACCGTTTGCGACTCCTAAATACCTTGATGCATGTGGGCCTTAGTCCTTACAAAGGACTCAACTGACTACACACATTTTAGGATCAAGAAGGTATTTATTAACCCATTCACCACTGCATCAACATGTATGCAGGTTTCAGAAACTATCTACTAATTGAAAAGTCACATAACATAGATGCACAGAATATTATGTTATGTTATGCTATTTTATTTTGTATAACTTATTTTGTTGTCTCAGCATTCACCAACTACTTAGCCTGTTAGTGCTATAGTAGTGTTGGATTAATAATGTCCCTAGCCGGCAGTGGTCTTTGATTAGTGCCTGGCTCAAAATGCATTATTAGTTTTGTGGCATAGTGTTTAACAGTAAATTGTTGCATGGGTGTGTTTATGTGTGTCGTCCACTGGGAGGTATTGTGACAATCCACCAAAAGCAATTGCATGTTTGTTTGTTCAATGTTGTGAATCAGGAGTTAGGTGTACTGTCAGGGAGTTTGATCTTTCTTGTGAATACATACTAACATTATTACTGCTACCCTTCTGAGGAGCTCCATTATGGGTGGAGGGGGCTTTGCAGCCTCCCTTTAAATCCACGATGTCATATGTGGGTTATGAAAAAGAGTGTACTACGTCTAACATGTGCCGGTGTCTTTTTCATAGATTATTGGCTCTGTTTGTCTGGTTTGTCATCTGGTCAGTGAAGTGTGTTCTCACCTGAGAGAGGACAATGTTGCCCAGTACTATGGGGTATGTTGAGTCATCTGATGTTCTGAAATACATAGTGATATGATGTAGTAGGCAAGTTAAGCCTGTTGAAATGTATGGGTATGTTAGAGTGGTGTCATACATTTTTAAGTGGATCTGTCTTGTTTACCGAGGTATGTGATGGGAATCATTCATTCTTGTAAAATCATTGGTCATTTTGAGCAGTCTACATGTCCATATGAGTGCTGCCCTTCATGGGCCAGTGTTGTAATGTGCAGTATGTTCGTCTCTGAACAGTGATATATTGGGGTGCAGTGTTTTGTATCATCAATAGAAAGTAAGATTTAATGGTGTGATTTTGACCAGTAGAGAATCTGTGCTATTGTCTTATATAACGTGGAACAGTGCTAAGGAACTATGGGGCATATTATCAAGCCTGGGCGATAAAATTATCGCCGTTTTATCGGCAGGAAACTGCCGATAAAGTGGCGATAATGGGCTTGATAATATGCTCTATGGAATTCCATTCGAAGCTCATGTTAGATGTCCTTCACATTTAACATGAGCTTCAATTGGAATTTCATAGAGCATATTATCAAGCCCATTATCGCCACTTTATCGGCAGTTTCCCGCCGATAAAGCGGCGATAATTTTATCACCAAGGCCTGATATTATGCCCCATAATATTTGATAGTGTCATATGGGTGGTGTGGAGAGTTTCTTTAGAGTGAAATGATGTTTTGTGAGTCGGGCCAATGTGTTTCAATTCATTGAGGTTTGTTGGTGTGGTCTTTTTTTTTGCTAAGGTGACCTTGAGAGCTAGTCGATTGGTCCTTGAGGATGAATGTGCAGTGTTGCAAGCTGTGAGTGGGGGAATTGCTGAGTTATGATGTGGGAATGCACTAGGTACAAGTGCACTAGTGGAGGACTGTAACTCAGGGGCTAGTACTTGGCTGTGAGGTAGTTATGCAGGGGTGGTGGTTATTGGTTTTCAGTGAGGGTAGGATAGAAATTAATGGAGGAGAGGTGTGGTGTAGTGGCCAGAGCAGCTGAATCCGGAGCACTGGGCTCACGGTTCGATCCCTGGCACCGGTGGAAGCTCAGCTCAGCATTATGTGACTCTGGGGAATAGCTCACTTAATCTCCCTGATGGCCCCAACGCCTTGAAACCTTAAGGGGTAATATGCTTACGCTTTACAAGCATAATTTTTATTATTATCATTGTTATAATAATGACATCATAGTGCTAAAAGCAGTTGCTAGTACAGGGTTAGACATCAATGCAGTTGTTGGGGCAGGAGTGAGATGGTAATTGTAGTAATGGGGGTATAGTGCAAGACAGTGCTCCGATAGTGTGTGAACAGAATTGCATTATTGGAGGAAGTCAGTCCTGTGGTTTGAAGGTGCTTTTGTAGTTCTAAGCTATGAAAACTTTGTGTTCAGGCATTGCAGCGCACAATGTATTCTTTTGTGCCTTGGGTGATAGCCTTCTAACACCATTTCAACATGGCCCCGTATTCACAAACACGGACAGCCTTTTCAGTATTGTAGCAACAGGGTTCGAGTATGACCGCATCCTCTTGTTTTTTCGGTTTATTTATTTATTTTCCTTTTTCTCTTCATTGGTAGGTCGTAACTTCCAATCTTTTTAGAGTAATCACACCTTTAAATAAGAATTGAAAGTAGACCTGTCCAGGATCATACTTCAAATATGGTGTGCAAATTGTGCCAAAACTAAGCGGCCATATTTATAGAACACAGTCACGGTCCAAGCATTACTTGCACGCAAGCTAGATTGGGCTTTTCATTAGAGTATTCCTTTGTAGCTTGTACTCCAATTATTGAGTAATTCCAGCCCTTAATGTGGCCCGAGAAGTATTCTGTCACCGTTGTGGCACAAGAATCATACCCCCAAAATGGTGCGCACATATTGCCAAAACAATGTGGCCCTTTTATCCAACAATCGCAGTCCAGCTTCTATTTCCCTGCCTCGGTGGGTCTTGGGCTCATAAATTCCACGGACTTGGCAATTCTCGCTCCGTTGCCTACTCGATTCATGGGTTCACACTCTGCGACTCTGGGCAATAGCTTGCTTAATCTCCACAACGGCCCCTCGTGGTGGGATGCCTGGCTTTCACCTTGTGGATACCCTGCCGGGGTTATCTCACAGGGGAATACCAGGATGGGTTCCCTAAGCAAGCGCTTAGATACCGGGTCGGTGATTTGCGCTATATAAATACATGTACATTTACATGTACATTTACTCGCATGCGAGCATGACCAAGCTTTTCCATTCAGTACTTAAACGGCACCGGGTGGTCGACACGCTAAGATGCAGTCAGCCCAGGTACGAGTAGGTGTCATTGCCGGAGGAGTGCTGAGCTAAGTAAGAGCTTTCTTTCGTAAACGGGAACCCTGGATCCATGACAAATGCTTGATTTTTCAGTATTTCTCACATCCACGCCATGGGGAATAACTAAATAGTGATTTTCTCAGTTTCTCTCTTTTTTTCGCTTTTCTTAGCTCCAATGCTCTATATACATTTCTCTAGGGTTACTACAAGCCCCTCCACCCAGGCAGACCACGAGGCACAGTATTGCCTAAATATGTTCTTGCAAAATGGTGAACATTTTGTTTTATGTTTTTTATGTCATGTGATGCCCTTTTTCCACGAGTGTTTTTATCGATGTTATCAGTATTTAACCACGCTTTCTGACAACAGTGATGTCTGATGTGTTTTATCATGTCACATTGGATTCAAGCACTAATTAAGCATTATTTCTAAGGGCAGCTAAACCCACTATAGAGGAGCTCATTGATGTAAGCACCGCATATGGTATGGACCTATCCACGTGAGAGGTGGGCAGGCAGTGTGTACTAATTTCCATTTTGCTTTATTCCCTGAACAGATACTACGAGTCTGATGTAAACTGTATGTATTGTAATCTGGTGCTCACACATTAGGTGTGCATCTAGTTTCCTTTATTATAGGTTTGTTTTCACACAGAGTGGTACACAAGGGGCTGGTCCCTATGTGGTCTTGAAGAAGAAGTTTAGGGGACACCTAAAAACATGTTGACCGAATACTAGGGATTGTATACACATAACAGTTACTTTTCCTCCCTACTATTAACTCCTTTTTATCCATACCAACTAGGAGCCGGAATAAAATATTAGCTCACTAGATAGGTATTTTTAGCATCACTTTCACCACTCCCCCAACACTGCACTACACATTTTTTCACAAAAAAGTGCTCCGATGTAGTTTCGCAAGTAGCAGCACACCCCAAACAGTAGCTGTTTGGGATGGCCCCAATGATGAAGCATGTCACCTAGGGGCAACCCCTGGTGAGTGAGGGGACTCAAGAAAAGAATGTCCTTTTGGCAGATTCACAGTTGTGTTTCGCACATCTAGCGGAACCCCCACCTTTCTCCCTTTGATTAGGTTCTAGGATCTGTCATCTACAGATTCTTTGTTAACTACATGGACTTTGGAGGGTGGACCTAAGCACTACCTCCGTCTCCCCCCATTTTTGTCTGTATAACATCTTATAAACCTTATAAACATAACTGCCCCTGGGAACAAGATAGGAAAATAAAGTTTAGTATGCCTGATCACATAATGTTAAAATACGTCTTTTAGTGTGGGTGATTTTTACGTTCTGTGTTTGAAAATACCACTTTTAGAAAGTAGGTATTTTCTTGTTTAGTCATCCAGTGCACCTCTGCTAGGATATGGATTGACTGTCTGAGTTTGTCGTGTCAGGGGCTGGGGAGGTGCAGTGGTTCCAGAGAGCCTGATGAGTCAGGACTTGGCTGATTAGACCTGGGCTGCGTGGACATAACTGGTTTTGACTGGGCACAGGGATTCTCTGCACAAAGAGAACAAAGACATTTTTGGTTATAAGTATTAGACCTAAAACCCCTGAACTTCAAACTACTTCTGGAATCAAGGGGAACCTTTGCCAATGAGAAGAGCTGGAGAAACTGAGGAGAAGTACTTCCCCTGGTGTGTTTGGGGTTGGCCTTCAGTTGTTGTTTCTGCCAAGGAAACGAGAAGGACTTTGCTCTGTGCTGTGTCACTTGCTTGAGGGTAGTCTTTAGGGGCTTGAGTAGAGCTTGCCTTATTTTGAAGTCTCAGGAACACAAAGTCCTCACCCCAGCTCCTCTGAACTTTATTGCTGGGAGTTCTGGCCTGCCTGGAGTGCCTGTGACTGTGTGGGGCCTCTAGATGTTGTTCTTTCTGCTGGGATCTGGAAAGCAACGCAACAACAAGAAAATTAACGCATCGCTCTTCTTGGGACAGTTTTTCTGATGCAACAACGTGGGGCAAGAAGAATCACCCGCTGCGGCTGAAACCAAAGCAGCTCCTGTCGCCACTGCAAGAATAGACGCCTCGAGGGATTGCGGCTGAGGAAATCGACGCAGCACCGTTCAATGCTGCTGCATCGTCTGCCGCTGCATCCTGGATTTCAACGCATGGTCCCTGTGTGGCAAGTTCTCTCTGACGCCTCTCCGCAGATCAGAGTCATCTCAGAATTGATGCATCGCTTCCCCCGAGACCGGACCTGGTGTAGAGCTCCCCTTTGTCCAGTGGAACTCTCGCATTGCATCGCATCCACGAAGGTCTCAGGAATCAACGCATCTCTATGTTTTTCGATGCTTCTCATCACTGCAGCTGTTGTTTAGCTTGGTAAATTTTGTGGCAACAACCGGTACTTTGCAAGAAATCACGCATCCATAGTTTTCTAAGGACTCAGTTTCTAAAACCTTTTGAAAGCCATTTTTCTTACTACTTGTATTTTGTATTTTTGTTGTTTTGGTCTTGTTAAGTTTAGGTAAAGATACTTTATTTTTCTAAACTGGTGTGGTGTCCATTTGTGGTGTTATTACTGTGTTACTGTGAGTGTTGGTACAAATACTTTACACATTGCCTTTGGGATAAGCCTGTCTGCTCGTGCCAAGCTACAAAGGGGGTGAGCAGGGGTTATCTAGAGTGTGTATCCCCCTGACCCTGACTAGAAGCAAGGGTCCCTATTTGGACAAAAGAACCTACCTCTGCAAAATAAAGACCCCCGTTTCTAACAGCCTTCTACCAGTTTCTTGGGTCACATGACTGTGAATGGCTCTCCTGCCCGGGTTTTTGTAATACTTCCAGACAGTAACACAAAGGGGGCTTAGGTGTGGACAGGAAGAGCAATCACAATGACTGGGAGTAGCTGTAACCAACCCCAGATACATTTTAAAGGGCTTTGTCCCCTGCACACACAAACAACTCTAACACAGGCCTGTCCTGCCTTTTGTCACCCTGAGGCAGTTTGAAGCTTTGACTGGGGAAAGGAAGACTGTTCCAAAACCAGATGCAGGGGAACCAAAGGATAAAGGCTGGCACCAGTTATAAATATTGGACCTCCAGAGTCACTCATCAGAACACTTCTGGACCTGTGTAAGTTAGAGAAAAAGGACTGCTGTGCTGCCAGGTGACTGCTCTGCTGCTGAGGAAAGGCTTGCTGTCTGAGAAGGAAGACTGGACTAGCTTACCTTTATTCCAGGTTAGCATGAGTGCCCCAAGGTTCAGTTGACTGACCTCCTGTGTGACCTACAGGGACATAACAAGCTCCAGAGGCCTCCCTGCAACTGCCCTGGTTACCTGCTGCACTAGACCTGCCTGAGCCCTTCTGTTCTCTGCTGAATTGAATTCCTGATTCCGAAGAGGAGCGCCCCACCCCCTGGACTTTTGGCTGGTATCAGTTTGAGCTCCTTCAAACAATAAAAAGTGAAATTCAGAAGTTAGGTCCTCTTCGTGCTGAGACTCTGCCAACTGCAACGATGACCAATATAAAGCTCCGATGAGACCTGCTCCTTGCACCACAGCGACTGCCAGAGACAACCAGCGACACCAGAGCTGCAAACTGCGCTACAGGAACAACAACCCATGGTGATCTCCAAGGTGAAGCTCCACTAATGACCAACCCCAACATCCAACCGACTGTTTGTGCTGCAGTGACAACAGTGACAACAGCGCACAATGCTCAGCCTGCTGTTCGAGTTACAGCAACAACCATCAATGATTCTCTGCCTGCTCCTCGAGCTCTCTACAATGTGAATGGATATTTTCGTGCCAGACCTCAAAGGTAAATATTCAGAGGGATAATCTGGTCCCTGTATTTAACCCACAGTCCATCGCGGTCAGTCTGAACTTTTGACTTTCCCCTGTTCTAGCGTGACCAGATAACTGCGAGTGCAGCGTTGTACTTTTAGGTGCTATTTTCTCTAGAAACGATTAGATTGCATATCTCCATTTCCATAGAAATGTGTTGTTCTGGTATAATTTTATTAATTACAAGTTACTCTATATTTCTAAATTGGTTTGTGATTTTTCATGTACTGTCTTTTCTCTTTATTACTGTTTGTGTGCTGCATAAATATTTTACACATTACCGCTAAGTTAATAATGACTGCTTTGTGACAAGATACCAGAGGGTTAGGCACAGGTTAATTTAGTCTCTTTTGTGGTTTACCCTGACAACGTTTTTGCTTATTGCCTAAAGAAGGCTTCCAACTCTCTCAACCAATAGCCCTATTTCTTACAACTTGTAATAAGGCGGATGTGATAATCATCATGTGTGTGATGGATTAATCTTTCCTCCAGTAGCATAACTTTTGGTTAGAAATGATGTACATAGTTTTCTTCATTGTGTGGCATGTCCTGGTAGTGACAATCAGCCAGATTTAGTTTCTCACTGCTGTTAGGCCTGCTCCTCTCATAGGTTTGGTTTGGGAATTCCCTAACATGTTTTTCAGTGGTAAGTTTCAGGTTGAAAAAGTTTGGATTATTTATATATATATAGTGCAGGACCGGTTGTTGCCGTGGTCTTTCTTCTGCACCTGGACCCTTCCCTGCTAAAGCAACTCCTCGCCGGACCCGCTCCGCGGGTCCCGCTTCGCCGTGTGGTGCGAGGCGCTTTGGGCTGAAAGGGGCGCAGTGTTCCTGAGACTGGATTTTGGACTGGGGAAGTAAGAACAGGCAGGCACAGGGCTGCGAGCGGACCCGCAGGGACTCTAACTACCAGGAGTCCCAGCGTGCGGTCAACCCTCAACACCTGGGTCGCTCTCCCTGACCGCCACGCACCCTCCCCCAGCAGTGAAAGCAGCCTCCGCCTAGATCGTCGTGGGACTCCCTGCTGGACCGGTTGTTGCCGTGGTCTTTCTTCTGCACCTGGACCCTTCCCTGCTAAAGCAACTCCTCGCCGTGTGGTGCGAGGCGCTTTGGGCTGAAAGGGGCGCAGTGTTCCTGAGACTGGATTTTGGACTGGGGAAGTAAGAACAGGCAGGCACAGGGCTGGGAGCGGACCCGCAGGGACTCTAACTACCAGGAGTCCCTGCGTGCGGTCAACCCTCAACACCTGGGTCGCTCTCCCTGACCGCCACGCCCCCTACCCCACCCTTTCCTCCTTATTAGTGTACTACGATCCCGCTGCGCGGGAGCGCGCGGGAGGGCGCCGGGAGAAGCCCGGGACAAGGGCGGGACCGTCTGTGGCCGTCCGGGGCCGCAGGAGGCCGGGCTGGGCCACCCCTCTTACCAGCGCCATACAACATCTATCCCAGTAAGTGACATAGACACTCCTGCATTGATCTGTGATCAATATGGCAATGACTACAAATACAAGCTCTGTAAACAGCCATTTGATGACTCTTCCAACGGAGTCTGGTCCACAGGCTATTGGACCCTTAGACAAATTCTTTTTTAATCGCTCATTGACAATAGACAAAGAGCTAACTTTGGCAGAGAAGCGCGCAGAGCGTAGATTATCCATTGAAATACTTAAGAATTCCACGGACAAGTTTCCAAATTCAGCCTACCCCACTTTGGTAACCCCCTTATCATCAGTGAACCTCCCAGTTACATACAAACACTTTGAGGTTCAGGTCGATAAAATAAATAAGTGTGTTGTGGCAGATTCAAATAATCCATGTGGTAGTAAATCCCAACCAACATTGCACCCTGACTCTGGTCCCCAGGTTATATTGGCCCATTCCAAAATCGGGTTCAAAAGGAAACGACCAGCTTCCGTAAAAAAATGCAATAAGGTGGTCAAACCCCCACAAAAACTCAGGAAGCTACATAAACTCGCGAACTTTGGAAAGGTAGTTAACGAACAAGTTCAAAGTACAGAAAGTGTAATACCAACTATTCTTGTACCCCTGGATAGCCAAGACATAGTGGACAATTCTTGTACTGTTTCCAATGTATCAAGTAAAGAAAATGCTGAATCACTTGCAAATGTGCTCCCAGAATTGGAAAAAATGTTTAGACTACTACTTACCCCTATTGAGGATAGAATTGCCAAGCTTGCAGATAGGCTAAACCATTTCGAGCAGATAATATTAGACAATTTCTATTCTACAAAATCCTTGATTAAAGCAAATAGGGTGGAAGCGAACACAAACCTTCAGGTCGTTAATAACCCTCATGTCCAGGACAAGGGAAGAAATCCCCGAAATAGCTCTCCTTTACCTCCCAAACAAAGCAAACCTCCAGCTAAAGCTACTGTAAAAACTTCAGATAGGGCTGAGAGAGTGACCGCTGGTTCTGAACCATCTCAGTCGACTTTAATACATCTTACACAGCCCATAATACCCCAGACACAAAATCCACCGGCCGCTGCGAATGCTGAGGCTACATTGTGTCAACAAGTGGGTAAAGTACCAACATCTGTAAATGTAACCAATAACACACAGATAGCTCCAAACATCACGGGGGGAGGAAATAGGGCTAACGCATGCCTGCCGGCAGGTAAATCTTTAGCATCGTCCCAAGTAAATAATAAAGTACAGGCGCAGAAGCCTGCCCTCCAACATGTTCCCCAAGTTCCCAAATCTATCCCACCGCCCTTGTCAAAGCCACCCCATAGAAAACCCCCAATTAATCTCACCCCAGACTCCTTCCCCTATGTGGCAGTTCTTATCAATGTACCACCTTTACCCCCAGGACAGAGAGAAAATTTCCAGATGCTCAAAAACAAGACCATGCACTGGTTAAAGGAAAACCGTCCTCTGCCTGGTGATATTGATGGGCTAATAATAGGGGCAAGGAGAATAGATTGGATGGGATACACACCAAAAACCTTGGGGGGGGATTGTATTGTGGTTAATTTCCAAGACCCAAGGGTGGTGGGATGGATAACAAGGCAGGGATGGGGAACAAATAAGGGTGGTATTGGTATTGTGGACCTTACCTTTTTTTACCCCCGACCCTCAAGTGTAACTACAAGTCTACTCAATGAACCCTTAATCCCCCCCACTGTATCATGGCCAGTCAATCCTTTACCACCTCCCCCTGCTGGTCATAATCATACCTTACATACATATTACAATCCCTATGTAGGATGGCAGGATTCGGGATGGGGGTATTGACATACTGGTATTGATAGCACAGGTGGGATTATAAACGAACCCGAAGGGTTATGTGATGTTTGTGGTAATACCATTGCTACAAATTTATCGGTGAACAATATTGAGACGGGGGTTTGGCTGAAGAAGGTGGTTTAAGACTGGGAATACTAAACACAAATGTCATACACCCAGTAACAGATGACTTAACTGTGGACCCAATAGATGACTTAGAAAGGCTGACTAGTCCTATGGAAAGCCCAATGTCAGCTCAAGTATTCCCATTTGTTAATGCTCGGGACGGGACAAATGCCGACATTGGTACACTTTTATCTTGGAATGTCGCCGGGTTGGCTAGCAAGTTGGATTCCCAATCCTGGGTGAATTTTATAAGTGGTTTTGACATTTGTTGTTTTCAAGAAACCTGGGCTTGTGATCCCCTCTTTTGCCTAGGTTACTTGAATTATTGTATACCAGCTTCAAAAGGGGGAAGAGGGCGGCCCAAGGGAGGCCTAACTGTTTGGGTTAGACAGGATCTGCACATCAACATAAAAATGCTGGACGTGGGAAATATTGATCTGCAAGCATTAAGAATCTCCGTAGCTAAGGGCCAACCAATAGATTTATACAATGTTTATGTGAGAGGTGACAATGTAACTAATCTATCCACTATTGAGCTGTTGTCTGATGCCATGGAGGCCAATTCCCAGGAAAGTGTAATGATAATTGTCGGGGACCTAAACAGGACTTTTGAACCCTTGGACTGTACAAATGACCTCCTGGTGAGTGAAGAGGACAATCTCTGGGGAGTACCATCTCTAAGCCTAAAACCTGTGAAGCGATGGACAAAAGAGATCTTATTACTAAACGGAATTTGTATGGAACACGGTTTAAGAGCACTGAATGGGAGGACACTTGGGGATAAGGAGGGCTGCTACACTTTTGACAATGGTATCAATAGGAGCTGAATTGATTATATACTGTGTAGTCTCCAGCTGTGGAATGGGGTTGTTGATATGGCTGTTAGGCCCCGGGTTGAAAGTGACCACAACCCCCTATGTGTGACCCATAGGTGGTGGAATACTGGTTCATGAAACCCTATTGAGACACACGATGAAACCCCTCTTATAAGTAATGATGAGCGAAGGTTAAAATGGCCCAAGGTACTGGCAAACGAGGCCACTATGATATACATTAATAACGAGGTTGATCGTGCAATTTCCGCGATTGAAGCAGTAGTTCCAGTGGTTCCAGGGGACAGTGGCATCACTGAAATCCTCAATAAGTTATTCTCCCTTTTAAGACCATGTTTTTTCATTAAAAAAGGGAAAGGGAAGAAAGCTAAGGAAGTGGGGAGGTGGTTTGATAATCACTGTAGAACAGCACGACTAGACCTGGGACATGCCATAAGGAATAGGGACCGTGCTGCAGTGATAAAGAATAGGAAACTGTACAAATTAGCCATCTATCGTGCCAAAAAGAAATGGGACGAAGACCATTGGGCCGAATTAAAAGAAGCCTCTGATAACAAAGACTCAATGTTATTCTGGAAAATTATCAAGTGGGGTAGTGGAGCGGGTCCAGCAAAACCTGACAATAATGTACCAGTGGAAGCTTGGGTCGATTACTTCGGACCACAGTATGCGGAAAGTAACAAACCCGTGGCAGCCGACAATATAATACCGGTTTATGCTACTGAAGATCTATTCTCCCTTAGAGAAGCGGAAATTGCCATCTGCTCCGCGAAATGTGGGAGGGCGCCAGGTCCAGATGGTATTCCCCCTGATATTTTCAAACACGACGTGAATAGATGGGCGAGATACACCCTCCTTGTAGCCAATGCCCTAGCAAAGGGGGCAGTGGTCCCAGACATTTGGAAGGGTGCAACCATTATCCCCATCCACAAGAAGGGTGATCGCTCATTGCCTGCTAATTATAGGCCTATAAGTTTAATAGCCACTATTCAGAAAGTTGTTGGGAGAATGGTAACAAACCAGCTAATGGACTGGGTAGAAGATAATAACGCCCTCTCCCCATACCAAGCGGGATTTAGGCGAGCAACTAGTACCATCGACCAGGTCTTCCGCTTTACCATATTGCGGTGGAAGACCGTTGTACTGGGAAGGGGCTGCCTGTATGTCGCGTTTGTCGACCTGCGGGCGGCGTTCGACCTAGTCCCCCGGTACAAGCTATGGTCGGTTCTCCAAAAGCTGGGGATTCCTGCAGATCTGCTAACATTAATCATGCGACTGCACGAATCCAACTTCGCTAGAGTCCAGTGGGGTGGAAGTAGGGAGACAACAGCGGATTTCCCTGTGGAAAGGGGTGTTCGACAAGGCTGTTCCATGGCCCCTCTACTTTTCTCGTTATTTATTAACGGGATAGTCGAGAGAATGCTGAAGGCTAGTGTAGATGCCCCATCGTTAGCGGACACCAGGGTTCCGATCCTGATGTTCACCGACGACACTCTTATCCTGTCTAAGACCCCCATGGGGCTGCAACGTGCATTAAGCATTTTCGATGCTTTCTGCATGGAGCACGGGCTAGAGGTAAATGTTGGAAAAACAAAACTAATGGCCTTCTCTACAGGACGTAGGAGTCATCCCAAGATAACCTTAAATAACAGTAGGCTAGACATTGTTAATGAATTCACGTACTTGGGAGTACAGATCGCAGAGGGCATTGGCTGGACGCATCATGTGGATAAAGTAGTCTTAAAGCACCAGCAGCTTTCAGGTGCTCTAAGGGGGGAACACCGTAAATCAAAAATAAAACCTATAAAACCCGCAATGACAGTGTATGATGCAAAGGTTTTGGGTGCCACTCTATATGGTGCGGAGCTATGGGCTTGGGATAGTCTGGTGGCTCTTCAGACTTCCGAGAACAAGTTCATGCGAGGGATAACAGGACTCCCACAGAGCACCCCCTAATCCCATTGTTCCTGGAGCTAGGTAGATGTACGATTATCGACAGAGCTCGATTGCGCCCAGTTCTTTACTGGAGACGCCTCTGGACGACTCCAGAAATAAGACAATACGCGGAGGGCTTTCTGTGGATAATCAAGGAAGATATCTTCCATAAGATAAAATGGTTAAAACATCTGAAGACCATGTTAGTAAATCTAGGGTTTTCAAATCTTTGGAACAACCCCGAGGGAGAAATCTTCCCTAGTAAGGAAGCCCTCAAAGAACAATATTGGGATTGGGTGGGTGGTAAGATGCTGAATGACACCAGGGCAGACTCTATGTCTGGTCGTTTCCTGGAGACAAAAATTTTTCCTGTCCTAGAAAATTACTGGGATAACATCACGGTACCTATGGACAGGAAACTTGTCTTTCAGTTAAGGTCAGGTTCTATTCCCCTTAAGAAATTGACATCTGGCTGGCACAGACCCACCAATAACTTATGTCCAGCTTGCGAAAATGCCGAGGAGAGCATAGGCCATTTTCTCTTCGTATGTCAAGCTTACGTAAATCCGAGGAGAAAATGGCTCTCGCCGGTATGTAAAAACCTGGGGACACGAGACAGTGTAGTGGCCTTAAGAATCCTATGCACAACAAACCAGGATTCGATAGTCATAGGGGTAGCCAAATACATGGGTTGGGCTTGGGCGATTAGACGACGGTCCTTGGGGGGTGGCAGGTAACCAGGTATTCTTTTTAACAAAGTTTTATGTAATATTATTGGTATAAATAGTTCTTATGAGTAAATGTAGTATGAGCTGTACTCTATGTTCAATGAATTTTTATCCTGTAACTTTGTATTTTTGTGCAACTGTATTGATTTTATGTGCTTTTATGAGAATTGTCTCGAATAAAGCTTATACAAACAAACATATATATAGTGCATGTTACAAATGGGTCATGATAAAACATGCCATTTTCTGGATAGTACTGGTCATAACAGCATGTAGCATAAGGTCCTTTATATCTAGGTCTTGCTAAGCACTTATCTATGTTCTAGGTTTAATTCTAAATACAGATATACAACAGAGTAGGTATAACTGTTCTTTCAGTGTGATTTTAGAATTCTGGTGTGAATTAGAGGCATGGATGACAGATGGTAAACGGTTCCAGTGCAATGGTACTAACATCTAAAAAAGGCACGAACGTTGAAAGAGGCACATAGTGGTTTAGATGTTGTCAGAAGATTATGATTAGTGGATTGGAGTTTACTAGTGAGTGAGTAGTGTGAAACAGAGTGAATGAGACAGCTGAAGGAGAGTTTGTTTAGTCGTCTGGATAGTGGTGTTAGTAATTTACATATTGCTCTGTTAATGCCATTCAGCCATACTACTTTGTTCAGTAAGTTGGGCATGTCTGGGAATATTAGCTAAGATGTGCGCTACAGATTTCATTACTGCTAGAAATTGGGTTTTTGGTTGACTAGGGTATGCACCTTAACCAGGCAGAACCCACCCCTCTAGTGATGGTAGGGGAGATATACACCCAAGATAACATCTGCTCATCCCCTGGGTAGCTTGGCACAAGGAGTCACCCTTATCTGAGAGGCAATGATTAAAGCATTTGCGGAACACACTAACACCAGTTACACAATAAATACACCACAAAAGGAGACTACACACCATGGGCCCAATTCACAGAATGAACTTACTACTTTTGGCATTCACAGAATGCACTTACTACTTTTGGCATTCACAGAATGAACTTACTCATTTCGGTATTCACAGAAGTAAGGACTACTAACTTTAGGACTCCTAAATGCCTTCTGTGAATACCGAAAGTCTTAAAATTAGGATTTTTCTCAATTTAGTAGTAGTAAAGTTAGGACTCCTAACTTTAGGACTCCTAAATGCCTTCTGTGAATACCGAAAGTCCTAAAATTAGGATTTTTCTCAATTTAGTAGTAGTAAAGTTAGGACTACTAACTTTAGGACGCCTAAATGCCTTCTGTGAATACCGAAAGTCTTAAAATTACGATTGTTCTCAATTTAGTAGTAGTAAAGTTAGGAGTCCTAACTTTACTACTACTAAATTGAGAAAAATCCTAATTTTAAGACTGTCGGTATTCACAGAAGGCATTTAGGCGTCCTAAAGTTAGTAGTCCTAACTTTACTACTACTAAATTGAGAAAAATCCTAATTTTAAGACTTTCGGTATTCACAGAAGGCATTTAGGAGTCCTAAAGTTAGTAGTCCTAACTTCTGTGAATACCGAAATGAGTAAGTTCATTCTGTGAATACCAAAAGTAGTAAGTGCATTCTGTGAATGCCAAAAGTAGTAAGTTCATTCTGTGAATCGGGCCCAATATTATTAAAAATACGTTTCGGTATAGCATATAAAACATAGACCAAAATCACATAAACCAAGGATCACTTTTCCAACTAAGCAATTGCCAAAACATCATGGATAGTGCAATAAGATAAAGACTTATAGGTTGCGCACTTCCTGAAAAATACCATTACTGTACATGTAACTGGCACTCCTGAAACAATACTCACTATCCTGAAAGTGCAAGGAAAGCGACATATATATTAAAACATCAGGTCATAAAAAGCAGCATGTGATGGCTAGAGCAAACATATGAATCACCAAACACTGGTACCACTAAATAACTACATAAACACCAAGGAGGTAGCACTCTGCACTCCTATTAGTGAACCTATGGTAGTGGTTGTACATGTGTGGTCCAGGAGCACCTGCACTCCTATTATGGACAATTTGATAATTCAGGCCAGTTGCAATGCCGAACGGGACCTCCAAAGAAGACTCCTAGTAGTCCAGCTAATTGAAATAAAAAATGCCTCCTCACCTATATGTCATACGAGGAGGGCACATGCACCTCCCACGTTGGCAGGGAAACCTCCCTAGGTCATGAGCATGTGGAATAATCCAAAGGCAGCAGTAAACACACCAGGGCAGCCCCCTCTGCAAACCAAGAGCCTCTTATAAAGGAAACGCATATCAGCTGTTAATCTCCTCTGGGTGCCTGCAAGCAGTGCAAACAGCAACCCACACCCAGAACCACGCGGACCCTGCTGTGCTCCTCATGGTCCCTCGACTTTGGTAAGGCCTTGCAAGGGGTGCAGGAGCAAAATGCTGCAGCTGTCTTTTCTTTTCACTCGCCCACTTGTCAGTATTCAGAACCTGATTTAGCACACACAGCACGAGTCATGGCGGGGACAAGCTGGTGATTCCCTCAAGCTTGTTGGAAAGATGGGGGAGGAGCCAAGATGGCGACCGGAGCAGAAGCGTAGGCTCCCCGCTCCACCAGCCCTAGAGCCCCGCACCGAAATCCTGCTCATTATCCTGGTGTGTTTTTGCAGCGGGACGCCTGGGACGATGCGCTGACATCGCTCGCGTTCCCCCGAGGTCTCTGCCTGCCCGGTGACCGGGGATATCTGCGAAGCCGTCTGGCGGCCTCCACGGCCCTGGAACCGTGCCTGAGCCGCCGTGCGCCGCCGGATTCAGATGGATTGATAGCGGCCGGGTTGGCCCGGGTGGTGCCGGCGGTTGGGAAGAGTGGCCTCCTGAACGGGATACGGGCTGGATTGCGTAGCTCTGACATTGTTTATCGCACAACACGATTGCAGCACGCTTGCGAGGAAGGGGCATACTGTGCGTGCATCTTCTTTGTTCTGCGTTGGAGGTGTGCCGTGCAGACTCCATTACTGATCTTGTCCGACATCGGCGGACCACTCCTGGTTTCGCCCCAGCTCTGTACCGGAGATGAGATGGCTCTTTGCAAAGGTCGTTTAATTGCAGTTGGCCTTGCTAGCATCAGTGGCTCATATTGCAGCTCACCCATGCTTCACCCGCCCCAGCTTTCCCATTGCTTCTCCGGCGGTATGGACATGCCCGATGGCTCACAGAATGGGAAAGATCGCTCACCCTTGCCCTGGGACTGCAGTAGCCTGACTGATGTTGAGCTAGGGGACGGATTGCATGAGTCCTCTCGTGATGTTGAGATGGGGGGACCGCAGTCTGCACTGTCCTATGGGGCCGTCCTAGCTGCCCTTTGTGATCTACGGTCTGCGCTGGAAGATGGCTCCCGTGTACTGGGTGAGAAGCTTGATGACATCATGTTCGTACTGGGGCGGACGCGGCGGGCCTGCTCCCAGCAACGTCTGGATTTGCCTTTGCCGGTGATTGAAGGGGCTACAGTGTTTCCACAGGTTCACAGCGAGGAGTGGACTGTTATTGACTGTACTGGCACCTGCGGACGGCCGTCTGCCGGCTCTAACTGTGCTACAATGTTTCCCCCTCCTACGAGGAATGAGTCTTTGTCTATTTTACCACCACTATTGACTCGAGCACCGCCTATGCAGCTACTGGCCCCCTCGACTGCTATCTCTTTGCGGACTCCGTTTTCCCCACTGTGGAACTCGTGCCATCGGGCGAACCTGGGGGCGCTCTTCATTGAGGAAGACGGAACTAATGGTGACTGGCGACGTCCATTTTGTGTTTACGTGCCTTTCCTCTCCCGTTCGTGACCATTTTGTCTCTTTGTTTCAGGGGGGGCTGGCTTTCCCCGGAGGGTATGTCTCGGGAAGCATCCAAGATCGGGCCAGGGCTAGGTGGTTTCCTTTGTAGTTGTGATTTACTGGCTGGCGGAGAATAGGGTTGGAATGCTTTTGTAACTGATTCGGACGCGCAATATGTGATGACTCTCCCCATTTGCATTCGTAACTGTTATTTGCTATTTTACTACTGTTTCATGGGGTGGAGGATGTATGTATGGCTGGGGAGACCGGGAGCATACAGATTTGGCCCTTCTCTCGGTTCATATGTGACTCCTTTTTCTTTTTCTTCCTTTTCTTTCTCGTCTGTATTTCGGGTACTCTCTTTGGGCGACAGGCACACTGCAAGGGGGGGGTAGGCCGTAGCCTCTGCATGCGTGTAGGGTGGGGGGAGGGGCTTATGTTTGTCTTCGGTTCTATGGGCCTTAACTTTTTTCTTCCCTTTTGATCTTTGCTAATTTCTTACTTTTTCTTTGGATCGGTGGGGTGGTTAGGTGGAGGGGGGGTAATGATCGGCACACAGTATGAATAGTCATGATCTATCCTTATATATTGCTTCGTGCCGCTACATTGACTATGTTTTTGCTTGTTTAATGACTGCTGGTGGAAGTTGCCCGCTCCAGTTCTAGATGGTTGTTTGGTCCCTGATCCTTCTCAGTCTCTATTCTTCATAGTATATTTTAAAAGTTTTAAAAATTAACCTTCATACCTCCTGTTTCTCGGCAGTTCCCCTATATTCAGTGTAACTCGGACTGATTGCTAACTTGTACTGCGATACTGCTGGGATCCGTCTACCTGCAACTGTGCTTACAATGTTATCGAGGCCGGCCGGATGGTTGTAGGCCCGTATTTGTTCGCTATTTTTGCACAATAAAGGTTTCCAAAAAACAAAAAAAAAAGCTTGTTGGAAAGCGATCCACATGTGCTTTCTGCCCCAAGTGGGCAGCGCTCACCACGAACTGCCTGAACAGGTTTAGAGTGGCCAAACTCACAAGTCCCATGGAGAGTGGTGGGCAATCCAAGGGATTCTTTCAAGGAAACCCCCATGAGAATGGGGAGAGCAATCCCACAAGCCCATGGGGAACACTTGGGTCGCACAAAAGAGCAGGAAAGCAGGCAGGCTGGCCAGCACAATTAGGGTAGATGCCAGGTGATAGTCCCTCCTGCAGGCCAGTAATCAGCAGTCACCAGGTCAACACAACAATGCTTTCCGTCCCAATTGTGGTTTCCCCTGGTAGCACAGCAGTTCCTTCTAGAAATGTGCAGAATGTGGAGCCAGCAGTAGCTGGTTACAAGTCCCTTGCAGTGTCTAAAAACATGGGGTCTGAGTCCCTGTATTTATACTCAAAATGTCTTTGATGTGGAGGTAACTTCTAAAGAACTTTTAGAAGTGCATACCATCCCCATTCAATCCCATTTCTGGCTCCAGACATCAGTAGGGGAGTCAATAATAAGTATGGGCAAAATTTGCGAATTCACGGTATGCAAATTCGCGCAAAAGTGAATTCACGGTCCGCGAAATACGCGAATTTGTGCTAATGTGCAGATTTTTTTTTTTGCGTGTTCGCGGGGCGCTTTGCGTGTTCGCAGGATTTTTTTCAGCAAGATGCCCACGAAGTTACCCATGCGGTCGTACATGGGCACGACCATCTTGCTTTCAGTGTTCCCGTTGAGTATTTCCGTTTCCGGGCGCCAGTTGCATGCGCGCTTTGTGCATTTCCTACGTGTGGGCCGCAATTACGTGTTCGCGTCCGTTTTTGCGTGCTCACGGGGGAAGTATCGCACAAACTTACCCATGTGGTCGAAATGGGTGCGGCCATCTTGTTCATTGCTATGGTTCTGGGCATGCTTTTTCAATCCTCCCTTAATCTTTACGATCCTTTGTTTCTTTGAACTTTGTTTACATTTGTTTTACTCATTATCTATCTCTTTATATTTCTACATCTATATTTTGTGTTTTTTTCTACTTTTGGTTACTTAAAACAACTTTTTTTAACTCTTTTACTCACTTTTTCCCTATTCTTCCTTTCCTATTTTATTTTCCTTTCCTGTCCATGACCAAGGCAAAGGGAGCCGGGAAGAATATTAATGGGAAGGGTCCTGCACCCCGTTCCCGGCTCCCTTGCGGGCGCTTAAGGGGGGAGGCAGTAGTAGCCCGGGAGATCTTCAGGGCGGTGGAGGTGGCCACACTGGTTTTCTTCGTCCAGCGCCACCTCCCTTAGACTGTTGCTGCAGGTGGCAGGCCCGGTGCTGGGTAGGGGCTCCGGGAGCGTCGCCAGCTATGGGGGAAGGTGTGCCGGGCCATGTATCGGGAGTCTGGGACCTGGCGCACCTACAACCAGGCGACGCACCGGTGGTCCGACATCCTGGACCGGGAGCAAGACCTGCTCGACCTGCTTGGAGTAAAGATCCCAGGCCTTGGTGAGTAGTAGTAGTTAGTATTTAATCACTACTTTGTTTTCCCCTGCTCTGTGTTATGATATTGCAATTTGTTTTTTCCGAAGAGCAAGAATGCTGCCGATTACATTGCAGGTAAATTATGTTTCAAAATCTTCTGTGATTACAGGTGCTCGCCTGCTCACTGGAGGTGCTACTATGCTTACTTGTTTTCAATTTTATGCTCATTTGGCCTGGGTGATGATTATGTATCAGTGTACTTTACAGAACTGCGTAATGCTAGACACTAGAGATTACATTGGAGGTAAATTATGTTTGAAAAGCTTCTGCGATTGCAGGTGCTCGCATGCTCACTGGCGGTGCTACTATGCTTACTTGTTTTCAATTTTGTGCTCATTTGGCGTGGGTGATACTTACAATTCAGTGTACTTTACAGAATGGTGTACTGCTAGACACTAGAGACTCAAGTCCAGTCCTTCCTTTGGACTCCTGCCATTAAAAATAGATAGTGGTGGTGGATTGATAGTTGAGTATATTATGAGTGGTTATTTAGTAGGAAACTTTTTAGTGGTCTGCAATCATGATGGACTGTGTCTGTCACTTCGCGTGCTGCTGAGTGCAGCCTGCCAGTCCTAGTAGAACCTTTTTTGTAGTTGGTTTAGTGAGTTACATAACTTTCCAAGTAGACGGTCCACAAATCCAGCAATACTAATATCCTAGTAGACCTTATCAGATAGGTCAATATAGTGCAATTGTTGTCTTTTTCCCCAAAATAATTTGTTATTGTTTGTTTTTGGAAATGTTTCATTTGGTTGACAACAATCATCCATGTTTGTGTCTTTCTTTCATGTACATTAGATCCCCCAGGGGCAGGAGGACAGAAGTGGAGGTAGTGGCACCGGCGGAGCAGGAACAACAACAGGAAGGCCAGGATAGGTCTGCTGAGGGCTCCTCTGCTGGCCCAAGTAAGTTTTCCTGTTATTAATAATTATACTTCCCTATCTTTTACGGCACCTATTTTTTTCCAGACGTTCCTCATAATTCTATTTTTTCCTAAATCGTCTTTGATCTTCTTTTAGACTGTTTCTAAATTCTTATCCTGCCTCTACTATGACTCTCTGTGGTACTACTAGATTATTATTAGTCTGTCTGAGTAGCTAGCTAAGCTTGCACAGTTGGAAAAAGGTGTTAAACAAAACTCCTATTCTATTCAGCAATAGATCTATGCACTGAGTGCAGTCCTCTGGGTTGTCCATAATGTCTATCGAAGTCTTCTAAATGTTTATGCTTTAACAATTCCCAACAATAAAATGTCAATGGCCACCAAGAATAAGATACTAGTTTACTTTTTGATTGACAATCCATACTACTACTGTTGCAGGGACTATTCTGCACAAACAGAACTATGGACAAGAAATAGGGCATTGGTTATAGATTATAATAGGTGCAGTTAGACTTTCCACATACTTCAGTCATAACAGACGTTGAACCCCCAATCTCCTTACTGACTAGCAAGTGTGTCAGAGTCATTATTTAGCTCCCGAATACAGCGATTATCCCCAATGATTATACAACCCAGAACATAAGACTACAGAGTCAGAGTCCCAACCTCTCAGAGCCACGGACTCATGCTTGCAAAATGAAAACCCTTTCGCTCACTCACTCATGACCAAAAACCACAGAGTCTATGTAAGTTTTAAAGCTTTATAAAAAGTAATACAACTAGCTCTGTCTGTACTCTGTATATTACATTTCTGTTGTGCATTATATAAAAACATTTATTAAAATCAATGTCATATGACAAACGGTGAACGACTGAAAAGTGGCTGATTTCACACATTAATTATGGGAGAGCCCTCACCTGGTTAAAGTCTTGGTGGGGATGAATCGTTTGACGACTCCGACCAAGATGATATGATGATGATCTTGCTCTTGTTCGTAGAAGGGAAGCTACTGTCTGTTATGAGATAAATGGTGCGTGTTAAAAAGCAAGCATTCATCATTTGTGCCAAAAAGTGTAGCATCACATGTTATGGCTAAGCATAAATAAAAAAACACCTTTCCCTGAAGGACGGGAAATTTGTAGTTTAGACCAGAGAGTCACAAATGATTAAATTTGTTTATGTGGTACTAGTAAACATTTTTCATATGGCATCTAAAAATATTAAATGTATTTTCTAGGTGTAACACCATCGGCACAGTCAAACACCAGTGCCGGGGCCAGCGCGGAGGTGGGCACTCCAGGGGCGGATGCAGTGCCATAGCCAACAGGAACTGCTGTGGGAGAGGCCACGGTAGTGGCGGGCAGTGGTAAGCTATTAGGAGCCAGATGTAGGTAAGTATATTTTACCGACTCATAAATACCGAATTTTACTGATTCGGTATTTATGAATCGGTAAAATAGAAGGGTGGAGATTTAGGTAAAATCGGTAATTGAATTACCGATTTTGTAAAAATCAGTATTTACCGAATCGGTAAATACCGATTCGGTAATGCCCATTAATTCCTATGGGCATTGAAGCCCATAGGAATCAATGGGCATTACCGTAAATACTGATTCCAGCAAGGGTGCAGGGGGTGTCACTTTGACACCCTCTAGCACCCCAAATACAGGCATGTGTGCCATGTGGCACACAGACATACCCTAAGGGCATGTCTGTCTGCCACATGGCATAGGTGTGCATGCACATGTGTGGATGCACACCTGGATTCAGTATTTTACCACCCAATTTGATTTGGTGGTAAAATACCGAATCTGTAAGGCCTTTGGGACTCAGAAGAGTCCCACCTACATTAGGAAGTTACCGAATCGGTAATAATACCGGTTCGGTATTTTACCGATTTGGTAAATTTAACGAATCAGTAAATTTACCGAATTGGTAAAATAGGGCCCCTACATGCCAATTCTTAAATACCGGTCGGTAACGGCCGAAATCGGCCGTTACCGACCGGTATTTGGGCTCCTACATCTGGCCCTGTATTCCTTACTTATTGAGATTGCAGACTGCAGAGTGGGCTCTCTGCAGCGGTGTATATGTTGTACAGTAAAAGTACACTTTACTGTTAAGAAGACTTACAAATTTAGAACTAGGTTTTTGTCAACCAGGTACAAGACATTCACACTTGACTTCTCATTAGCAATAGCATTAGATGCGGGAGTTGACGAGTAACCAATGGCCTCCTCTAAATTTGACTTCAACTCAGCTGTGAAAGTTTTATCGAGAAGCCAAGTCAGATCAGAGATGAACATGATGGATGGAATGAACGAAAAGGGAAAGAAGGGTGTAAGGAAGGACGAGTGAGTTAAAAGTAATGACTTGCAAAGAATGATACGTGTTTTTGAATGCTGCCCGAGGTGGCTGAGAATATGATGCATGGCCGGTTGAAGGCTGAAGCAAGGCTGGGTGGAAGGAGAAAGGAAAGAGGACTGCCTGGGTGAAACTGTATGTGTGTGCAATATATCCTTTGGTTGAAATTCAAATGTAAGCCAAGCACGGATGCATGGCTGGCGGTTTCCAAAATAAAATAAAGAGGTCGTTTTTCCGTGAGAAAAAGTAAGGTTTGTCCAGTTGAGACATTAAGAAGAATGATTGACATTTACTTTGAATGGATGGATGCCTGGATCATGGTACTATATTCCTCATAGATAGCATAGGTGTATGTAGACAGAGTAGACGGTCAATGGATGAAGTGTTACTTTGAAGAGCATGTAACACCACACGTCTGTGCCAGAGTAGCAAAGCCGAGGAAAAGGAGTTGTAATTTTTCAGAATACTACCATGACTAGTAACAGTAGTTTGCAAGCACAGCATATATCCGGCGATTACGGGGACCACTCACTACCTCTGTTAATAATATTATTACAACTCTGTCATTCATGTGTGGCCTATCGATGTTCACTCAATAAAAAACAAAACACCTGAAGTCATCCCATATGTAAGCAAATGTCCTGTGAAGGGATAGATGATCATATTATTTACCTTCTTCATTTTCCTTTTGTCAGGGGCAGTGCAGGGTGAAAGTTAAATTAATTCAGCAGTAACCCTTTTAAAAGAGTATGGCCAGTGCCACCTTTAATAGAAAAGTAAGAGCTTCACCACCTGCATCTACTGGACTGGTACAGTAACGTAAGTATGTGTCATCATGGCTTGCGTCTATTTTTCTCGGGTGCAAGTTGACTGTGCTGGCATTATGCCGACTTCCACAAGTTTACGTACCAATTTCGCTAAACATGAGAGAAGAAGAATACTGGTGTACTGTCTAGTCTAATGTGAGTCCATATAGTGCTAGTAGAATTCCTGAAACTTCCACTAATGTTAGAGCAGAGGGCGACGAAGTGGTAGGTTAGATAGATACTTGCCACAAATGATATGTACTGTGCTTGCAAGTTGCTAGTGCTACTGTGACACAGCTTTCTGCTGAATTATTTTGTGTTAATCTTAAAGAGCATTGGTTACAGTATGTTTTTCATTCTTCATATAGATGCTCCTTCCAAACTAACAAAGAAGGAGTTGGCTAGACGGGCCCGGCAACGGAAGATGGAGGCAATTGTCGCCAAATATAGGTGGCTGGTGGCCCAGGAGGAGGAGGACACGCAGTCGCAGTCGACATCAACATCCACGACAGCTGCATCCTCCTCCGCCCAGCCTGGGTCATACAGTCAGCGCAAGC
Organism: Lissotriton vulgaris; assembly: GCF_964263255.1. Lineage (NCBI taxonomy): Eukaryota > Metazoa > Chordata > Amphibia > Caudata > Salamandridae > Lissotriton > Lissotriton vulgaris. The sequence goes on from NC_141696.1 coordinate 898,978,236, forward strand.
CTTCAGCGGTACGGAGCTGTGGTCCCGCAGCCACCCGCCACTGTAGAGCAGCAAAAAAATCAGCTGCCCCCCACAACAGGTGCAAGGCTTGTCTGCACCTCTTGACCCTCATAGTGTCCAATCTTGAGCAGGAGGTGCCGAGGCTGAAAGCCCTGCTCAAGGATCTTCGCAGAGAGCATCGTGACCACCTGGCCAAACGACACCGCTGGCGGAAATAGAGGAGAGACTGTCCCTTGCCACTTTTGTAAAGACTTTTGGGGAGTTGGGAATTGGGCATTGGGGTTTTTGGACTTTGGGGACTTTGATTTCATGGACATTCATTGGGGGAGGGGGTGGGTCGGGTCTTCTTGTGGGATAGTTTATTTTTGTTAGGGCTCCAATAATTATTTATTTATACTTAAACAAAGCATATGTGTTTTTTTTACTGTTTTGTGGGGGAGGCGGGGGGGGTTAACTGTACGTTTGTTTTCCTGAAACTTAACTGGCTGGTTGATTCAAATTGTCTAACTGCCCAAATTTGTACAAAAGTGCCGCTGACAGAGTTAGTGAATTCAATTGTCCTACTACTTTACTAGTACAGTCTCTCCTCTCCTCCTACTCCATTATTCTTCCTCCCCCAAAATGCTTATCTTACCTGTGATTCATGTTTGAGAATCGGGCTAGGCACAGGGCTGGGTGCATGGCAAATTATGATTAAGGTTGGCTATGGAATCCTGGACAGATGAAATGTCATCGTTGTGGTGGTAGTAGTAGTGGTACACACTGGCAGTAGCAGCATATGAAAAACAAGGAAATGAAACATTGAGTGGCCTGAGCGTAGCATTAGAACAGTATGATAGATAGTACAGTACACAGTAAGAATATATCCTCGGATTCCTTCAGCAGCCTTGAAATTGATTTTCTCTTGCTATGACCTTATCCTCCCCAGCAAGTGTGTGGAATTATTGTTGTCATTTAGCCACACAGCCCGGAGAAGAGGGTTAGGGTTTGAAAATTGGATGGGAATGGGGGTTTTTGGGAAAGTTTTGTGGAGAAAAATAAACCACAGCATGGACAAACAACAGATGAAGAAAAACAAATCTTTGGATACGAAGATATCCATAAATCTTTTAAGGGACATAAAGGAAGTGCACTACTGCATGCATGAAGTTGTTTGCTAAATGGATGGCTAGGTTACTGAAAAGTAGTACTTACTACAACTTACTAACTATGAAGAAACAATTTGACATACAGGGCTGAAGTAATTACGCAATTTCACTTGCCTATCTTCCCTCAGAGAGAATAAACACTTATTAGTACATTAAATTAGTTTTAAAAATAGCAAAGAAACTTATCAAATAGCTGGAAGGATGAATTTGAAGCAGAGAGCAAACAAACGCACAGAGTCACACTCATAGAAGTTTACAACAATAACATTATTTAAAAGATAAGGAGAAGTGAAGAGGATACTGTAACTGTATGTTGTAGTTGTCCTGTTCAATTTGGGAAGTTACATGCATCCAGCCATTCCTCTTATTCAAGGTACTCCTCCATTCCATCTGACGCTCCGTCGATCAATGTTGGTGACCAGACACACTGTCCACTGCCTACCAGGCGGATGCAGATTTGCGGATCGCTAATGGTAAACGTGAGTTAATCGTTTTTCCCATCGCACAGGTTAAAAGCCGGCCTGTAATTGTTGATGGAAAAACAGGAAGTGATATTAAAACACAGATGGAGAAAAAAATATAAGGTACGGTGTGTAGTGCAAAAATAACACTTTCCGTTTCAGAGGCGACAGTATAACATACAATCATCATTTCTAAAGTGCGTACTCTGAGTCTCTTTTTCAGGGATAGTAATTAGCACACAGCAGGCCAGGGCCATTCAGACGGTCAAGGCAGGCACCACTGAGTGAAGCAACCTGATGTAGCATACCTCTTTGACACAGACAAACAAAGCATATCTAATTGTATGCAGCAAGCCACATAGCCGCAATTCTACATGAACTGCTGTCTGGACTCTGGCATAACACTACACTGGCTCGATTACTCCATACCAAAACTAGACAGACATGTAGTTCTGCTGTAGTTGTTGTTGACTGGTTTACCTGTTTGCTACTCATGAAATGGCCATAGTTCTTCCGTAAATCGATGATGATGATCCATCCATCCCAGTGAGTGACTGTAAAGAAAAAAGATATTATGTAACTTTGATCATCAAGACTCATCATCATCATGGTATATTGGCAAACTCAATGTTGTTCATGCAGTCGCAGTCTACACACACAGTGAGTTCAAGGACATTTTGCATATTAAAAAATGCAACGTAGTGGACCCTGCAGTAGAAGTACAATTTGAATTAAACAAGGTAAAAAAACAGAGTAGACTTGAGTTACATTTAGTGTGTAAAAGATTAAATAATAACAGAAGACATATGATGATTCATTTCATGCACAACAAATCCACAGCAATCGCTTTCATCACAGCCAGTGCTGTCCACTGCATGCCATTTCATTATTCATTACCTGTTCCACTTTTTGTCCGCATCTTGTGCTTAAGGAAAGCCCACAGGGCAGCCTCTTGTGTCAATTTCAGAAGTAACTGTCAGCAATCAGCATATAGTCAGTAATTCCAGTCCAACTTCTTTTGAGGGGACTCGTCTACGAAGCAACAGTTTCTTCATTCTGCATAATTATTCCAGCCATTGGCCTTGAGGGAAATGGATAGGGGGAGTCTGGAGGAGGAGGATAGAGGAGCATGACTGAGTTGTGAACTTGTGAACCTCAGGATTGCAGACAGCGGCACCTTCAATAAGGAAAGGAAATAAGACGAAGACAGTGCTGCTGATGGATTTGTTGTGATTAGAGTTTTGTTGTGGTAAAAGTTGCAAAACAAAGAAAGACACACATGAGTAAAAGTGAATAAGGAGTCAGGACGAAAAAAAAAGGAAGTCAGTTTCAGGCCTAGGTGTCAGGGAAGTAGAGCTCATCCTCAAACTCTGTGAATTGAGACAGGAGTAGGTCAGCTAACATGGAAGAATTTCCGTCACCTAAGTCGGTGTCCTCTTCTTCCTGCGTGGATTCACGTATTTTGTAATCTGGTGGTATGAAGTGCTGATTCATCTTGATCATTGTTAACCTCTCCACATTTTTGGGCAAGAGAAGGGTTCTTTTTATGTCTCGCCTATTAATCCCACAAGGGATAATAGACAAGAGTATAGTGGGCAAACCAAGGTCGTAAACCATCGCGGATTTCCTACAGTTTGTGTGGTACACTCGTGCGGAAAGCGCGTCCACATCAAAGCCATCAGCCTCCCTCCCACAGGCATCTGAAGCTTCCCCCAGCGTGCGCTCGGCCTCAGGCATTTCTTCTCCCCCCTAATTATTCACCCCTGCTGTTGCTGCCCACGGCCGTACTTTCACTTTCACGGCCACCAGGCCGTGTCTCTTTCAACATCCTCCCCCCTCCCAGTGCACTTTTATTTTTATTTTTGATCCTCTTTACTATTCTGAGCATGTGCTCGTAAAGAAGCATTTCTTCAGCTTTTTCACGATTGTTACTTTCTGCGCTGCTTGTTTTTTTTTTACGTTTGTTTTACAGTTACAGCCAATTTGCATTTTAGCTTTCCGATCTTACAAGCGCTGGAAGAAAAGTGCATGAGCAGCTTTCTGCCACTTCCGGTTTCATGGCAACTGTCACTGCCCTCTTGTGTCTGTTCTTGGCGGTATTGTATAGGCTCTGTGCTGTTCGCGTGTCCGGAGCTTTCACGGCCGGCAGTCCGTGTCTCTTTCAACATCTTCCCCCCTCCCAGTGTACTTTTATTTTTATTTTTGATCCTCTTTACTATTCTGAGCATGTGCTCGTAAAGAAGCATTCTTCGGCTTCTTTACAATTGTTACTTTCTGCTGCTGCCTGTTTTTTTTACGTTTGTTTTACAGTTACAGCCAATTTGCATTTTAGCTTTCCGATCTTACAAGCGCTGGAAGAAAAGCACATGAGCAGCTTTTTGGCACTTCCGGTTTCATGGCAACTGTCACCGCCCTCTTGTGTCTTTTCTTGGCGGTATTTTATAGGCTCTGTACTGTTCACGTGTCTGGAGCTAGGAGAAAGGAGCTGTATGTCTATGGACTGCAGTTATTCCCCATGTTCGCTCTACTCCTGTCTGTATCTGCCTCATTTGACAACTATTTGGAAAACCGAGGCAAATGAGCTGGGCATCTTCACAGGTAGGCTAAAATGACTGACCCATTCTAACTGTATTTTAGGTCTGCTCGATACTAGGATGGAATTATGGGTGAATCCAATATAAATTGATATGGGTATGTCTATGCATCGCGCGGAGTTCTACTATCTAAAACTGCTGAAGTAAGATTTGTGCGTGGATTGCCTCAGCTCACCTAACTGAGCAAGTAACACACATACGTATTCAGTCTTTTAACCTCAACTGAAATTGCTCCCATTATTAATCTGTGTGGGATTTAACTAAGCGGCAGCAATTATGCAAACAGCAATACTTCATTCCAAAAATTGCCCCGGCAGGAATTGTTGTCCGAAAAGCAACTGGACCCTCAGTTTATTTCTTCTTTGTTTTGTCCACAGCATAAATTGTTACTCCTAGGACGATGATTCATATATTTTGTCAAGTCTTCAACCCACCAGAAATTCTGCTGTTAAACCACCTAATTGCTTGTCTAAGTCCTCCGTCTGCATTTTAAGATATCGATCTCTGAGTCAGACTTTTCAAACTCTTAGCACCAAGCAGGTGCCCAGTGTATATTTTCGTATGTAGCATGCTCTGTGTAACTGCATTTTGTCTGACGATTCTCTTCCCAAACTTGAATACTTCACGTTTTATTTAACTTTTAATTGTATATAAAGAGTCCATTATGATATTTTAAGTATTCAGTAGTATTTTTTGTGCGAAAACTAGTACATTAAGACTACTGATATATAATGAATAATCTTTTAAGACTAACAGCATGCTAATCTAACACTCATGCTTTAATCTTGTAGTCTTCAATTGCAACCCAGAAACACAAACCTTTAAATGCTAATTTGATTACTACTAGACTGTGAGAAATACTAAAGTACTACTAAAAAAATAGTTATATTTTGTGTCCGTATTGTTTGCTTTGAATGAAAATATATGGAATTATAGATGGCTGACAGTGAGTAATGCTGATGTTTTAAACCAAGCTACATCCGCTACGCTTTGCCTCTAGACATGTTGATCCCTCGCAGACTGTGCTGACTCTGCCCCTCCTGATTCTGAAACTGACCAACGCAGTCACCACCAGTCTCTTCTCTCTGTCTTATGATGTCTGCCCTGCCACCATTTACTTCGGGCCCTCACCCTCACCCTCACACCTCCTCACCCACACACACCCTCACACCCTCTCACCCTCACACACACTCACACACACTCACACACCCTCACATCCTCTCACCCATCCTCACACACCCTCACTCACCCTCACACCCTAACCCCCTCAACCTCACAACCCTCTCACCCTCACTCACCCTCACCCCTCACACCCTAACACCCACTAACCCTCACACACCCTCACCCCCTTACCCTCACACCCCCTCACACCCTCTCACCCTCATTCACCCTCACACCCTCATCCACCCTCACTCACCCTCACACCCTCAACCCACCAACCTTCACCCCCTCCCCCCTCACACCCACTCATCCTCACACCCCCTCACGTCACACCCCCTCACCCCCACACACCCCTCACCCTCTCTCGCCCACCCTCACACCCCCTTACACTCACATACCCTCACCACCCCTCACCCTCAAACCCCCTCCCACCCCCACACACCCCCTCACCCTCACACACACACCCTCACCAGCATAGCATAACAAAACATAGCATAGCATAACAAAACATAGCATAGCATAACAAAACAATGCATAGGATAGCAAAACACAACAAAGCATAGCATAGCATAACAAAACACAACAAAACATAGCATAGCATAACAAAACATAGCATAAAAAACAAAGCATAGCATAACATAACAAAGCATAGCAAAACAAAACGTAGCATAGTAAAACAAAACATTGCATAGCATAACATAACACAACAAAACATAGCAGAACAAAACATAGCATAACATAACAAAACATAACATAACATAAAACAAAGAATAGCAAAACAAAACATAGCAAAACACAACTAAACATAGCATAGCATAACAAAACACAACTAAACATAACAAAACATAGCATAGATAACAAAACATAGCATTGCAAAGCATAGCAAAGCATAGCCTAGCATAAAAAACACAACAAAGCATAGCATTGCAAAACAAAACACAGCATAGCATAACAAAACATAGTATAGCATAACAAAGCATAGCATAACAAAACATAGCATAGCATAACAAAACATAGCATAGCATAACAAATCAAAGCATAGGATAGCAAAACATAGGATAGCAAAACAAAACATAGCATAGCATACAGCACCACTCTGCACCACCACAGCATCACTCAGGGGCACCACAACATTACTATGCGCTACCACAGCATCACTGAACGCCACAGCATCACTTGTTCGCCAACACAACATCACTCAGCGCCACCACAGCATCAATCTGTGCAACTATTCAGCAACACCTGGTTCAAATGTGTTCTCTCAATGTTTCAAGCTTTATTACAAATGTAACAAAAGATGTTAATATTTCACTTCTGTACTTGGATTATTGTCACAATAAAATACACTGAACATAATCTTCACAAAAGTTATTTACAAAATGTTAAGCTATTGCCATTATGATTTACAATAACTTTTATTTTAAGTATTAATTATTGGAAAAAAATTAAAAGCCATTGTTATTTATAATATCAATACATGTAAGTCACGTAAACACAACACATATTGCATTACAAATGCTATTGGTGTCACATTTGCAAAGTTATAACTATTGGCATTGTAAATGACAAAGCTTTTAATTTCGCTATTTTCAAAAACAAAACATAAATAAAAAAATTGTCATTTACAATACTAATACCTCAAACTTTCTTAATGCGAGACCTATTGCATTGCAAATGCTTGTTGAAGTTACAATGGCACCAGCAGCACTGAAAACACGTTCAGAAGACACGCTTGCGAGTAGGCAAGACAAATAATTTAGAGCCAGCTTGATGATCAGTGGCCATTGACCCCTTTTCCCAAACCAATACAGCAACGGGTTGTGATCAATGCAGACCTCTTTTGTTTCATCCAGATAGGCCTGCACCATCCACTCAACGTCATCCAGGGCTGCTCCACTTTGCGTACCTTCTATGGCCTTCGCATTAGCACTGGAAAGAGCAAACCCTTGATGAGTTATCCAATCCGCTTCCGACAATATTATGCCTGGGCCTGGTGCAGGTGAGGAGGATGATACGGTTGCTGGTGTAGGTAACAGCTGTGAGGGAAAGTGACTGTCTTCGGCCACAGAAGTGGACCTTGACGCCGGATAGCCTGCTGATTCAGTAGTACTTCTGCTGGTTCCTTCAATTTCCTGCCGCTCTTTTTCCAACCGAGTGGCTGACAGAGCTAGCCAATGTTTGTACTTTGTAACATCTGCTTCAGTAAAAGGAATGAATGAATTCTTTGCTAGCCATCGCCTTTTTGTACCGTGGATCCAGAATAGTGGCACAAATGTAATGTTTTTCTGTATGTATTTTTTTAAGCCTTTCATTGTCAACTAGGCGGGTTAATAAGCTCTCCGCCAACGGATATGCATCTTGCTTGCCAGTATCATTTTTGAACGTTGAAGACACAGCCTTCAGTTGGTGCTCTAGCATGCACAACAATGGGATAGCTTTGCCCAAAGTACAGTCCTCCCTGCTGACTTCACGCGTGAAGACCTCAAAAGGAGGAAGCATTTCTGTCAGGCTTTTAACTAGGTCCCATTCATTCAACTCTAGCCTCATGTCTTTCATAGAAGAACCCAGTGCAAAGACATACTCATTGATTACCAACCACTGCTCAGACAGACGCTCAAGCATGTAGAAGATTGAGTTCCAACGTGTTACCACCTCCTGGATGAGTCCTCTGACTGGCACTCTAATTCATGTTGAAGTTTCCTCCGCTGCTTCCAGGCCTTAAAAGAATGGCTGAAATGTGTGCAGATTCTTTGGCAGGTGGTCAGTAACTTGGTGACTGTGTTTTCTTTTTTCAAGAAATCTTGAACAACAATGTTAATACTATGCGCCAAACACGGCACTCTGAAATAGCCACCATCATTCATGGCCCTAACTATATTACTGTCATTATCCGTGGAAACATAAACAATCATGCGCTTTCTTGGATGCAGCCATTCAAGACCTTACTGTTAAACTCCTCCAAAATGTTTACTGCAGTATGAGATTTCTCCATGGCAAACATGGCTACTGTTGCATGTTTCCGACTATCTTAAAAAATTGTGGCAGTGTCAACAACACCTGCAGACATCTTTTCTCTAACCCCTGCAAAAGAGACCCAGTGTGCAGTGATGCACATGTAATCAAGGGCTTGGCAACTGGTCCAAATGTCATGTATGTCAGGTTGATAGTGTGAACAGCACTCTTCTGCAAAGCTGCCCCAATCACCTCCATCACATCTTTATGTAGTGCTGGAACCGCAACTCTGGCAAAATAGGACCGGCTAGGAACCTTCCATTTAGGGCAGACTGTTGCCACAAATTGTGGAAAACCCACCCCTTCCACGAAAGAAAAAGGGAGAAGGTCCAGCGCTAACATTTTAGGCAGCATTGCATTATGAAGACGTGCTGTTGGGTGGTTGCGTTCCAATGGCACCTCCAACCAAAACCGTTTTTCATATGTAATGAGGATGCAGACCTTTTCAACCCAGTTAGGCTCATTTATGTACTTTTTCACATTGGTGTCTCTACCAGACTACTGTGCCGCCTTGTTGTGGTTGGGGTAGAGAAGGGTGTGGGTGCTACCACTGCAGTGCTGCTGCCAGGGGTTCTGTGTGTACCAGAAAAAATGTCTCTCGGTTGTTCACCGCCCCCCTGCATGATCATCTCCTCTTCGTCATCAGATGCAATATCAATGTCTACATTTGGATTTGTACTTTTGGCTTCCCGAATCTTACTTAGGTTCACCTCCCACTGGATAGTGTGGTGTTTTTGGAGATGACCTCTCTGGCCTTCGGTACCATAGTTGGTACCAAGCTTACCCCGACTAACTACAGTTTTAAAAATCGAACAAAGAACTAGGTTTTCAGCCTTTTTGCTAACACTAAAGAAGTCCCAAACTAGGGAGTTGAGATGTCTGGTGGTGGTGGTGGAGGTGCTACTTTCAATGCCAGATGAAGTGGAGGATGGACGTGGCCGAATTTGACTCTGTTGTGCACTTACAGTTACAGCACCACTACTTGAGGTAACAGAGGTCGAGCTGGATGAGGTCCCTGACTCCCTGCCGGCCCTTCTGAAGAGAAAATATGGCAGCTGTAGGTTGTGTTGGTGTAGTAGTTACCTGTGTTGGTGGTGGTATACCAGTACCACGCCGCCCACATCCCGCTCAGCAGCAATTCGAGATAGGGTCAAAATGTCTGTCTGCTGCATGCCTGCTGGGGCTGGAGTGATGACTGTGATGACTGGGTCGTCATCATCAGACTGTTCATCAGCAGCAGAATCCACCACTTCTACTTCTTGTTCGTCGTCATCACCTATAAGGGAAAGCCTTGCGGAACCTTCCTTTTAGGCTTAGCTACCTTTGTCGTGCTCAGACTGCATGGTGGGTTCCAATCATGATCAAGATCATCAGAAGGAAGGGGGTTCGAAGAAGAACTTGTACTAGCCCTCCTTGACCTTTTTCCTGCAAGACAATGGATCATCAGGAGGAGTGGCTTGCTCGGATGATACCTCCACTTGAATCTAGATTTCCTGATGTGCCCCTACGTCTGGAGGAACAAGCATTGTGGGCAGTTGTGCCTCTCCATGTGCCTCTCCATGCGCCTCTCTATGCACCTCTACTTGCACCTTTACTTGTGCCACTACTTGCGCCTCTACTTGCGCCTCTACTTGCACCTCTACTTGCACCTCAACTTGCGCCTCTCCTTGCTCATCTCCTTGCGCCTCTCCTTGTTGCACCTGTGGTTGTCGTTGCGGCTGTGGTTGAGCACTCATCAGATGAGTTACAACCTGCGTTGATTGGATGCTACTTTCTTGCGATGAGTCAACACCAACATCACTGGTCGATGGTGATTGAGCACTTAAAGTGGCTGCCTCTGCAGCACTAATGGCCTTGGGCCTAACTTGGCGTGGTGGTGGCACTGAGACCAATGAAGCTGAGGTGCTGCTCCCAGCTTGGTCCCCGGTGGACACCGCTGCTGCAGGCGTAGTTTTTTGTTTCCCAAAGAAAGTGTCTGTGGGTACACTAGTCTCCTTGGTAAGTGGCGCCACTTGCTTCTTCTGCTCCTTCTTAATGGCAGTGGCACTGGCAAATTTCTTGGTAGAGGAGCTCCGGCCACCTTTCTTTGGGCCCATCTTCTTAAGATGTCAGAAGAACAGCAGGCCGCAGTTGCACAAGTTGCAGAGTTGTCTGTGGCCACACGTGACGTCACTTGATGTTGTGCTGCACACACCGCAGCAGGACTTCTTCCTGGCACTGATGATGAACAATGAGGATGATTTGTGGTTCTCTTTGAGCACTTAAAAGAAAGGAAGCCAGAGGAACATCAGTTAAATAAACGTTGCATATGTTGTGCTTCAATTAATATTTGCAACTATGCATTTATTATTATTACAACACACCCAAAAACAGAAAGGCCACAAATAAAAATTGCAATTATTTTTATTTCTAATCAAAAATGGATGTTTACATTAATAGAAGAGAGACAACACAGAGACAGTTGTTTCATGCACCTCTGAGTACCCCTGGGCATAAGGATTGAAAGGATGCAGACTGGGTGCAGGCCTATGGCACAAAGCACACTGCCTGGCTTCAAAATGGCCCCTTGACCCCCACCCACATGGCCAGGCCCTTCCTGGACCAGGCCTCAAAATGGCCCCCACCCACAACTCTCGCAGTGCAAGATGGTGGGCCACTATCACGTACTCACGGTCGAAAAGTAACGCGCGATCACGCAGCCAGATCCAAAATGGCGCAGCGCCTGCAAACCGGGAGGAAAAACAACTTGGCGAACTCAGAATCATGGTAAGTCAATGCCACGCACGCGAGATTGTATTTTTGAAGCGCGACCAAGCAAAAAATTCCACCAGCTTGCAAATTTTTTGACAAGTTCGCGCAATTTGTGAACCGCGAAATTGCCAAAAATGTGCAAATTCCATAAGCGGAATGGATTTTCAGCCCACACTTAGTCAATAAGCCCTTTGTGTGAGAGCAGCGTCCAGCCTTTACAAATGTAAGTGAGTCAATCCTCCCTTTCTCCTAGCACATGCAGCCCATTCAGTATGCCAATGAATGCAGGTGCAACCTTTCCTGTGTGATGGCTGTCTGGAAAGTATGCACGAGCCCAACTGCCAATCTACCCTAGACATGGCTAGGAGTTAGGCTGCAAAGCACGAAGAGTCATGAGCACATAAAAATGACCCCTTTATAAAAGTTTAAACAAACATATGTTACTTCAATAATGACTTTGAACTTTCATTCTTGTTCTTGGTCACTATATTTAATAACAGTGATCACCTTTATTTCTTCTTCTTTTTTCTTTACAATAATTTTAGAAAAATCATAATTTATACATGACACATTGAAGTACACAAAACATACAATGCAAACATCTCAATGCTGTTGAGTACTAGGCCTGGGTGGTAAATTCCGTTCCGCTCGTGGAATTTGCGGAATTTGGGTAATTTTGCGTTCTGCGGAGAACGCGAAATTGCCCAGAATTCTGCGTTCCCTGACTTCGCGAAATTTTTTGCTTGTTTGCGTTCTCAAATTGCGTGTTTCGATATTTCCTTCAAGCATGCAAACAGCAACCACAAACAGGAAAAAAGCATAGCGAGCAAGCAATTCCGCGTGTTCGTGGAATTTCTGCGTGTTCGCGTAGATTTTTTACCGTTTCGCTGAGATTTGCATAACGCGATTACGCAAATTCCGCCCACCCCTATTCAGTACAATACATTATCACCCGCTCCACACATGTTAAGATGCAATTACAACGACATATCATTACAAACCAACATACAACACAAACAAAACAGTTCCGAATTTTAATGCCAAAGAGGAAACATTATTTTTCTTCCAACAGTCCTGAATGGGCTTACTTAACCAACCCCACAGTGCCAGTCTGATTAGAAACAAATGAGTGGCCTTGTAACTATTTAATGCCATCCACCTACGTTCCAACACTCATTCATATCCTGCACTTTTGACTGAGGATACGGCTGTGCATTTCGAACCCTTCACACTTAAAGGTTCTCATGAGGACTCAGAATTGGTGTGAACTAAAAAGGATAATACAAACAATCAAAAATTGGTCTAAATGGGAGGGTTGACCGCCTCCTAAAGGATTTGATCCAGGCACCACATTATTTACCTCATGTGTATTCGATCCGTGCATCATAAGCACCTATTGAATGCTCACCTCGATGAACCATTTTAACCTGAAATGCCCAAACACCACTTATTAATTCACTGTGTCCATTTGTGCTCAAATAAGTTTAATACTTGGTCTCGATCAAGACAACTACTTACTCTAAACAACTTTGGTTCTTCTTTGAACTGCAGTCAATCTCCATTAATGGGTTCCATTGAATGAAAAATAAGCATTCTGTACACTGGGAGAAGGAGGCTTCCATAATCTGAAATGCATTAATACACCGATCTTACTATTTGCCCGTTGTAGCAACTCATTATCAACTACCTTATCAACTAAAGCAGTGTTGCAATGGCTCATTATAGATCTCTGTGTGTCTGTGCAGGCATATCTCTTATATTCTGCAAAACCATGTTTCCTCTTGGCAACTCACAAGGAGACTTAAATCAACCACTGCTGTTGATTGCAACCGGGAGATTACATATCCCACAATTTAGTAAGTACTACAAGCCGTTACTACAGGCCGTATCCACAAGCTCCCTACATCTCGGTTGACACGCTCAATTAGATGGCTTTGTAAATGGTGGCAGTCTGCTTCAAACACACAAAAGTATGATTAGCCGCATGGTTAACCTATCACATTGTACACATTCGGTTAGATGACTCTGCACTGATTGGTCGATATGACCCCAAAGGACAAACGTACTTTCTGCACCTATGAGTGAGCCATTGGTTTAGTGACATTCACTTCACTTTCAAACTGGAGCATTCTATCTCCTTAGTGGTTGATCGAAATTTCCTTGCGAGCTGCCAAGAAGATACATGGTTTTGAACAATATAAGAGATATGCATGCACAGACACACAGAGTCGATAGTCTGTCACTACCAGTACATGCCACACAATGAGGGCACATGTCCTAACTTTTACCTACAATGCACCCTGCCCATATGGCTACTGAGGGCCTACCTTAGGGGTGACGTATATGTAGTAGAAGTGGAGTTTCAGGCTTAGCAAGTAACATGGAATGTCAAGTCACTGTGGCAGCAAACTGCGCATGCAGTCCCATGAGTGGTGAAGGCGTGAGACCTGTTTGAAGGCTACTTCTGTGGGTGGCTCAAGCAGCGCTGCAGGACCACTAGTATTATTTAATTTACAGGCCCTGGGTACTTGGGATACCACGGTACAAGGGAATAACGGTTAAATTAAATATTCCAAACAGGTGTAAACCAATCATCAATCAAACCAAGTTTAAAGGAGAGAGCTCATGTACTTTAGCACTGAATAGCAGTGGTAAAGTGTCCAGAGTCCTAAAGCCAAGATACACAGGTCAGAATCCATACAGGAGGAAGACACAATGTTTTGGTATAACCCTGTAAAAAGGGCCATGTCTAACAGTAACCTTATCTATTGGATGGGTCAGAGTAATAAGGGAGACTGATTAGATGACTATTGCATTATTCTAGTCTGATGAAAACCAGTGAGTTGATAAGTGACTTGACAGTGCTGAACCAAATAGGATTTTTGTATCTGAATTGCTGTGGCTTTGTTGGTGATGGAGGATTACATCTCCATTGATGGAATAAAGAGAAAGCAGAGAGTCCTTTCTGAAGAGGTGAATTTTAATATGTCAAGGGGAAATGAGATGATGAAGGTGAGGTGGTTGAAGAGGAGGCAAAGAATAGCCTTTCGGTTTGGTGGAATTAAGTAGAAATGCCTGGAGTGCCACTCTATTATGGATGACTGTGAGACAGAGATGCATCCTCTTAATAGCTGTTCAATTACTGATCCCACCTATGACAAAATTCATTCGCTTTATGTGTCGCATATAACCGTTTATCACCGATGCAAAGAATTAAAAATCCAACAGCTCCATGGATTCAGCACAAGGACACTGATTATGAAGTGAAACATAATGGTATAATGGTATCCTAATGAAGGCACAATATTTTGTTGTATATAATAAACTGTAATCTAGCAGAGATGTATTAATGTAGGGCAGGTAACTCTGTATATGTTCATTACATGGTATCCTCTTTGTACCACTGACAACATAAAACTGCTTTTTGATTGGCCATATCCATGAAAGATAGTGTGCTTCCAAGACCTCTGTAAGAAAGTGGATTATGAGTTCAGGTGGATGATAGTCCACCACAAATAACAATGTCAAAAATCATGATGGTTCCAGTAAAGGATTCAGTCATTTAAATGTGAGGTCAACCCCTAGTAGCTAGGGACAGACTTAACGTCAGAAAATGTGTAAAGCATTTACAAGTTGCAAAACAGTTAAAAAGACAAACAATATAGGTTTCACTCCAATTTATGAATATAGAGACAGAATTGATTAGCAAAATGATGCCCAAAGAAAATCTAATAAGGGGAACCGGAGATATGAAGTTTTAAATTTTAAAATAAAAATAGGACCAAAAAGTATTAAGTGCCACCCATTGCCAGTTGCTATAGAGTATGGGTTTGATGTAGTCACCAGCTTTGAACCAGTTGGAAGTCTTTACTTTTGATTTAGCCTCTGAAATAGATTTCAAAAATCCTCAGTGAGGTAAGGTAGCAGGCTGTTGATGAGAAGGGCTTTACACACAAGGTGCAGTTTGTCAAGCTGTTGGCATTTGGCTGGATATCCCTGTGTAGGAGAAATTCAAAATTCACATCCAAGAACGGTCCCTCACTGGACGGATACTTGTGGTGCATTCTACAAGTGAAGATTTCTATGTTAGGACTTAGTCACTTTTGTTTAGCTCAAATTCCTCCAGCAGTGCAGGGCTGCAAGCTGTAATCAAACATGGAACTATGAAGATGGATACCCTCCCTGTGACTTCACACTGAAATGGATTTGCTGCTGTACAAAAGCTCAGAGAGGGAGCAATCTGAATCTTTAGAATGACGGTAACACACCTTTATTGAATGACTTGGCAGGATCGTCCCGAGCTCCCAGAGGTCTTTGAAGCAAAAAAGTTTCAAAGTGGCAGGTTTCGGAAGTTGTTAGGATCGGACACTTTGATACAGTCAAGGGTCACAGGACCTTTGGAACAACACTTGGGGGTCATGACATTTCAGCAGAATCTACTAACAGGGCCCAGGGCACGTTGATCTTGAACTTTTCAGCTGGGCTCTTCAGGAAAAGAGTCTTCTTACAGCTTTTTGTGTCCCTGCTGTTTAAAAGAAGGTAATGCGATTGAACCTTGAAACCCACTTCCTTGTCCCTGGTCCAGCCTTTCACAGGTCTTAACAGCAGATGCAGCCCTTCTTCATTCTTCCACAGGTCCAGTAGTGTACTGCAGAAGGTGCCCAGTGGTGCTACATGTATGCCTGGCATTAGCCTGTGGGTGGGGGTGACTCCTGGCCTCTCACTAACCAATAGGGAAAACGTTCCCCGGGATAGCCTTACTGACTTTTGGAGCCGTTCCTATGTGCCCTACTGCAAACAATCCCAACATGTTCCTCTTACTAAATCAAAGAAAATGTGACAACCTCTCCTATGTGGTCACTTAAAGTCAATTCTGGGGCAGCTCTTCTCCCACTGGAATTGGTGCCTGCCTCACAAAGAAAGTTCGCTAATATTTACCTCTAAAAAGGTAGACCTCTTTGAAGTTGATAAAGTTCATGTGCACAGCCCTGCACAGATAACCATCCTGCCAGAGAAACAAAAACACCTTCCAACAACCAAGACTTTTGCTCTGCTCTGGGAGCAGTTTTCGCACCTCATCCAGTGGACTATTCAGCTGCCAGGATCTCTGGTGAATGTGGGTTCAGAAGTTTTAGACAGGAAAAAGATAGCTTCCTAAAAGTAAAGTTTTCTTAATATTTATTATAATTGGATTTTTTGCATTAGATTGGATTTGAAATTGCGAATAAAAATAGTCTTAGAGTTAAATTTCTAGCTGTTTCCTAACCAGAATTATTAATAAATGTAGTAATGTAATTAGTAGTAATGTAATGGGTGTTTTCACTGTAAGGACCTGTGTAACGGTACATTTCCTGCTTTTACATACTGTGCACCCGCTTTAAGGCTTAGACGACCTACATAGAGAGTGACCTTTTAATTTGACTCTATCAAAAGGGTTTATTTTGACAGGTCGAATTGCAGTTTAAAACTGCCACAGCCAGGTTCCACCAGTAGGTCTGCAACCATGTGTGAACCATCCCTGTATTGGGTGGCACAATGGGGACTGCAGTCACCTGGTGACATTTAACTCACAGGTACTGGGTACACTTTTTTAGGGACCTATAGATAAGTTAAATAAGCCAATTAGAGGTATAATCTGGTTAGCACACTCCCAGTGCACAGCGTAAAAAGGAAACACCAGCATCATTCCACAAGAAAGGTGGGTAACCAACAACAAAGAGGCATTTTTGTACAACCGCAAACACCAGGATAGACAAAAAAACAAGCCTTCTCTTCATGACTCTGTCAAGAACTGTTGTCAGAATAGTTTGTGTCCATTGCCAATTTACCAGTTCAAATAATGCAGTGGGATGGAATCAGCAAATAAGCTTATACATGTAAATGAAAGTTGAGTCTCCTAGAACTTACTTGGCAACATTCTCTTTCAGGAAACAATCTCATAATATTAAGAGGAAGATTTACTTCTATTTTCCAAGCACAGCAACAAAAATTGCCATGCTGCTTCAGATGAGAAGGTGAAAGCGGAACAGCATCACGTCTACTAAGATATGATGTAGCTTCTCTATAAAGATCTGACAGACTTTCAGGTTGTGCAGCGTCGAGCACAAACCTTTGCACCGTAGTGAAAATCTCTTTCTATGTTGTATAGCATGGCTTTTGTACTGGAAGGGTATCTTCCAAATACATTAACAAGGTAAGACATGCTTTGAAACATTTACCCCTTTGTATGTGTGTTGTAGTGCAGCACACATGCAAATTGAAGAATGTGGAAAAACTAAAACTTTTGTCCCACTATGTACTTTCTTCAAAAAGGAATATTTTTTGGCAAATAGCCCTGTCTACAGTTGTTGGTATATAGGGCTTTGTGTCAAATACCAAGGGATACCTTTTTTAAACAGTTTTATTGCATATTATACAGGTTACACTGCCATTTGCCTACAACCCTAGCCCGCCGGTGTATTTCTTCCAGGTTGCAATACATAGCATTATTTACCAACAACCCATGGGGCAGGCAGCGATTGTCAATCAGTAGGCATCTTAACTCTTAGCAAATATATTACAATCAGACCCTCCAGCATTTCGCGATTTCGCGATTCACGAAAAAATCGCGAAATCAGCTGGCTTGTCAAAAGGCCGCGATATTTCCTATTTCGGCCGCAAAAATAAGGGACTCCCGGCAAGCATGAAAAATGATGGCTTCTTATTGGCTGTACGCAAACACGTCACTAAGTGTCTCCGTACAGCTGAGCCCTTCAATCGTAGTTTCCTCTAGCCACACTGTGACAAGCCGAGTTACCGCAACTGAACTCTGTGCGTGGGCAAGCCTGCTCATCAATTAGCATGTTGGTGATGTTTTAGGCACGTCGTTTAAGTGGCCTTTAAAATCCCAGGCGCCTCTCGACCGCTGCTCCCTTTCTGAGGGGCATGAAAACATGGCCTGGTCTGAAGAGGGCGGGGACCACCGGCAGAGTGTAACGATGCATGCCTGTGAAGTTCGTAGCGAGTCAAGCTTCTGACTTTTGCAGCAAGATTAGAAACTCAGAGTAAACGGGAGTGCCTTTCACAGACGCGCATAGATGAAGTAAGGGGAACTCAATTTCCTATTGTATACAGCAATTGTAAAAGAAATGGTAACGTTACGTTTCCCGAACCTTGATTGAAAAGGTTCCATGTTAATATTTTTGGTGCCTCGCAAAGCAGATAGAGAATCGGCAATAGCCGCTGTATTTTTAATGTGCAAAAAGGTAAAGCGTTCATCATCATATCATGTCTGAGTATTTCCGTTTGCTGCGCTGTCTTTCGAGGAAATAAGAGAACGAGTGGAGCAGGCTAATTATGTACACACAGTCAGTCAGTATGTACTGTATTCTTTTTTTAAAGATTTTTGATACGGCATTCGTGAGAAACTTTATTATCTCCATATACTAAAAGCAGGGCTTTAAGTGGGATGAACAAAGTTCTCTTTTAATGAGTCGTGGCCTATGTAATTAAGGGTGTGGCTTGACTACATAAGATACATTCCTGCCATTTCCGTGGTGTGCCACCCTACCTGTATGTTGCTCCTCTCTCAGCTTTCTGTGCTGCTTCCCTGAGTTTCTCTGCCTCCTTCCTCGACACACATTTTGCCCTAAAATGCTCTGACGGCCTCTGCCCCCCCAGCTCTCATTCTCATATCTCTGTGCCTCAAGCCTCTTAGAATCACTGCCCAACCCGGCATCTCTGCACCCTGTCCCTCCACCCTCCAGACCCCCAACCCCATACATCTCCCTCCCTACTAGCTTCTGTCTCTAGTCCGACCACCCCAGGATATTGAGGCATGGATACGCATTTGCATACAGTCAGGCAAGCAGGGCAAATACTAATCTATCTATGTGCATCCTCCGATGGAAAAAAATAGTTTAGGTTTCTTATTTTCCAGGGAGCCTGTAACAGCAGCTACCAGCCCAAACAGGATTAGGAGAGCCAATGGAACTCTGCAGATTGGTTTATGTTGGCTGCTGAAAACACATGAAGTCTTAGGATGAAAATGTGATCAAAATCCGGGGAACAAAGCTGAATTTACCTATTCTCTGATAATTGTACTGCGGTCTATTTTCTTCATCCCTGATGTAAACAATACTCTGCCTGGGTATAAGAAGTGTGACAGCCACTGAAAACCGAAGTTATTACCTGGCTTTAACTCAGTATGCGGTGGTCCTGGACCATCAAGCTCGAAACAAGCCAAACCTTCTTGTGGCTTCTGCCCACTATGTTCTGGTAGGTCAGGCCACCGCTTTCTAACATATGCACTTGGGTAAGGTCATGTGTTGTACCGGACTAGTTACCTCCATACACAAAATGAGGGGGATCTGTTTGACTAATTACGCAACAATTTAAAAAGCACTTATAAATAAAATATTTTAATGTAATTCTTTTATAGCGCTATTCTTTCTAATTCATGATGTTAGTGCTTTGCATCACACCCACATATTAAACAGAGACCATAAATCATACACGTGTGAATTAAATGTCTATGAAGTTACATATAAAAAAAGGGATACAAGGTGTAAGAGTCCTCATCCATATTACAAGGCATTAGGCTGTATTAGAAAGATTACAAAGTAAGAACTGCAAGTAACAAAAATATTTCTGTGCCAAAAGCCTGTGGATGGGGGGGGGGTTGCTTGCAGAGGAGTTGTGGTGGAAATGGTCTCATATTTGGGATGTAGACTGTACACACAGCACCTGTAAGTCACATTGAGGTGGGGCTGTATTGTGAAAGGGCTTACACCCACTCCATGCCACTGATCTGCATAGCAGTGGCATAACACAGGCACCCGCAATTCGGTGGGGCCCCCAAGTTCCATAGGCCACCGTCAGCACAATAATCTGTCTGGAAGGCTCCCGATTGAGTTCAGAGGGGGTCCCTCCACGTACCTTGCAGGGGGGCCCCTCTGGTTTCAATATGCCAGTGCTACGTAGAGCAATACTTAACATGCTTACATTAGCCATGGAAATGCACTTCCACCCACTACGATCATGTGCCCTATGGCACATGAGAAAGAGGTATCATGCCTTATGGGTCCAGGAGGTAGTGGTGCCCAGCAGGGGTGCGTACATGGATTCTAGAACATCCCAGGGAGAAATAGGACCCCCTCTCATGAGGTTAGGATTGGAGCTATGCTTCCAATGAGCTGCATGCGCTTTAAACATGCCTATTTCAAAGTGGAGTACTCTGCTAAAACAGTTTTAATCGATTTAAGGCTGAATATGAATGATTATAAGGAAAATAAAGTGCTGCAAAAATGCCGCTAAATTTCCATATCTGTGCCGCTAAATTTCCATATTTGTGCCGCTAAATTTGCTAATCCATGCCGCTATATCCTGGGGGGTCTGTACAATACAAACATTTATGTCTAAATATTGGAGCTAACTTGTACCTTTGCCCTCCCCCCCTCTGCCATTCTGTCAGATCAATAGGCAAGCACCTTTTGGGCATATAGCAACCAATCTACCACTTCATCTACGCACAAACAGTCTATGTATAACCAACATTTTGTATCTCATTAGGCGGAACGCAATGTTGAAACCATGTCCCGCTTTCTGCTATTTTACCAGCAATACCAAATTGGTCAATTACTTACTCCTCTCTATGTGGTTTAATCTGACTGAAGGTCTACTCCACCCGATCTCATCCAACTTGCAAAGGGTTCCCATATGTCAGATGGTCTGGATCTACTGGGCATTAGTTCACAGAAAATGGATAATTGGTATTTGCAATATGTGACAGCTTTGACCCATCCTGCTGTCGTAGGAGGGTTTTGCTTCTTCCAGTGGATGGCCACCTGCCTTTTCACTAGCAACAACAACATGGCTGTGAGTTTGTGATGATCTTTAAGAATTTCCTGAACATACCCCAATAGTGCCATCAGCGGCGTATCTGGTAGCCAAGCATTTAATATATGTCCAATATGTCTGACCATTATTGCGCTATAGGTATGCAATCCCAAGCCAAGTGGGCAAACATGGCGCCCTGAGCTCCACATCTCCAGCACCTCGCATCAGGATGCAACCCCATACGATGCAACTGTGACAGTGTGCAATATAGTCTGTGTAGGAAGTTGAAGTGAATGAGTCTGTCTATAGTTCGGCAAGAGATGTTCTAGCTTGGATCAGCAGAACTGCCATTGTTTGTCTGTGAGAGCGGTGTCCCTTTCCATTCCTCATTGGATATAGTATAGATAACTGGAGATTCCCCCTGTGTTGTGCTGTAAATACGTGTGATTAGTTTGCGGGTAGACGGATTAGTTAAGACATTTTCTAAAGCTGGGGTAGGGTAGGTGGTGCGTGGTGCATAAGGGAACTCTTCCTATCTAGATCTGCATGCTGCTCTGATCTGATAACATAATAGCATGCCTGATGCGGTGGGCGTCTGCGGATAATACATCTGCGATAGTTTTAAAAATTCACTCTTCGGGAATAGATTGCTCCCTTTCTCCAATTTGTGTGATTTCGCTTTCATCTTAATTGCCTTATCTAATAAGGGGCCAAGAAGGGGGTTGTCGCCTATGGGCATGGATGGCGAGTAAAGTACCTTCTGCTGCGCTCTCTTTGCAATACCGCTTCACGCCCACCTCATCGTCTCCACTGTGTCTATTTCCTGGTGTGGACGTTTATAGGGTTTATGTACAGCCATGTAAAGCGGGAGTGGTGTGACTCTATTTCTATCGCCACGTGGGGCTGAAATGGTGTAGGGTGGTGCCAAAAGTGCAGGAATTGCGCCTGTGCACTGTAGGCGTAGAGCTCAAAGCCTGGAGCTCCCAGCCCTCCTTGTGCAAATGGCAATTTCATTAGCTTCCATTAAATGCAAGTTTGCTTGCCCGCCCAGACTAGTTCTAATATGTTTGAACTGAGTCTTTTAAAAAAGTGAGTGTTTAGTGGCATTGCAATGTTCACAAACAGATATAGCAATTTAGGTAATATTACCATTTTCGTAATAGCTATTCGCTCCGTCAAGGACAGCGGCAATTTCTTCCATCGTTGTATTTTGTTTTCCAGACGGTCAATCACTCTGCCATAATTAGCTAGCCAAATTTCCTGCATCGATCTACTTATCCAAATACCTAGATATCATGTCTCTCCCTCTGCCCATTGTATCAGAAATCCTGTTTCGAATGGAGCTGTAGTATCTGTGAGCAGCAGCATCACAGACTTTGTCCAGTTTATCTGGATCCTGGTTAGTCCACCATACCATATCAGTTCCCTCATCACCGTATCAAAGTTTTCCCTAGGGTTAGTTAGGTATGTCGTCATGTCATCTGCATACATCCATATCAAGTGGCCTCTGGTTGTGAACCCAATGCTCTGATATTGCCCGAGCCTGGCCGCTAGCGGTTCCGTGGCAATAGAAAATAATAATGGTGACAGTGGGCAGCCTTGCATTGTCTCTCTTGTGATGGTAAAGTGGTCGGATATCTGACCATTGACCTTGTCTCGCGTTGTCGGGTTTGTATATAGTAGTTGAATCTGCCTGATAAATATGGGACTAAGTCCCATACGGGTCAGTAAGGTGAATAGGAATTTCCATGCCCTCACAAAGTGTTGGAGGTAGTATACCAGTTTCCATTGCCTTCAGAAATACCTGCAATAATTTGTGGGCTAGGAAAGCAGCATATTCTTTGTAAAATGTTGCCATTAAGCCGTCCGCCCCTGGGGCTTTGTCTGCCGGCATGCTATTTATTACTTGCATAATGTCTTCTGCCGTAATCGGTAACTCCATTTACACTCCGGGGCTGTTATTAAACCAGGCCAGTGCCATATCATCTAGATAGTCAATTATATCTGACTGTGACGGGTCCGTTTGTGAGGTGTATAGTCGTTGATAAAACAAAAGACATTTCGCGCAGTATATCAGGTGGTGCTCTGACTATTTCTCTGCTGTCTGAGTGTAGTTCAGTGAAGTAAGCTGACCCTCTTGGTGTGCTGAGCAGTCCTGCTAGTGTTTTCCCCTGTCTCTCGCTCTCCCCATAGCGCCTAGCCTGTGCGTACTATTCATATAAACCGTTTCCCTCTCTGCTTCTTCCTGGAAGTCTGTCAGTTTAGACCTTATCTTTGCTGTAGTTTCAGGAGATGGGCTGATCAGTTGTGATTGTTCCAGTTTCCTTATCTCCCTCTCTAATCTGCTTAGTGTATTACGTGTATCTTTTAGGACTCCGGATTTAAGTGCGATGCAGTTGCCTCTTGTGACCACCTTAAATGCTTTCCACAGAGTTACCGAAGACTCCACCGTGCACTCATTCAGCGTGAAGTATTCTGTGATCTTCTCCCACAGCTCTTCGCAGAAAACCAGATCTAAATGGGCGCTAGATGGGAACCTCCATGTAAATGGTTGGGTGTATGCAGGAGGGATGCACAGCCTTATCTGGGTGGGCGCATGGTCTAAAAAAGTTTGATGATGGTGTGTGGCGTCAACCATCCCTTTGGTAGAGGGTCCCTCTCTCTTTTATTAGAGGTGTGGCGTCAATCAGCCAGGTATGAAGGTCCTTAGAGACCCGACAAAAGTCTAGGCGTGACAACGCATTACGATGGTGCATTACACATGTTCCCACCCTGGCTGACGGGTGTAAGGTCCTCCAGGAGTCTATTAATTGGAGATCCTCTATGATGTCATGTAGCATTGCTGCTGCTTTCGGATGATGCACACAGGATGTTCTCTGCCTGACTGCGTGTGTTGATAGGACCACGTTGAAGTCGCCTCCCCACATAACTTCAGTGTGTTCCACTGCTTGCAGCTTCTGCCAAATTTGTTGAAAGAATTCTGGACTATTTGGGTTCGGTCCAACGACATCACCCCCTCTCAAGCCCTCTGCGAGGCCCTAGCTTCATTCTTCCACAACAAAATCGCAGACATCCACAACAGCTTCGACAACCGACCCGGAGACCAACCCACCCAACCTTCTGCAGGACCTTCACCCCCCTTGAACATCCTTAATGAATGGAACCCAATCTCCAATGAGGACACCATCCGCCTGATGAACTCCATCCACTCAGGATCCCCCACAGACCCATGCCCTCACCACATCTTCAACAAAGCAGACTCCATCATAGCACCACACCTCTGAGACGTCATCAACTGCTCCCTCAACTCCGCCACCTTGCCGGAAAGCTGGAAACACACCGAACTCAGCGCCCTTCTGAAAAAACCCACAGCTGACCCCACCGAACTCAAAAACTACCTCCCCATCTCGCTCCTTCCATTCCCGGCCAAAGTCATCGAGAAAACTGTCAACAACCAGCTCGCCGCCTTCCTCGAAACCAACAAATCCCTCGACTCCTCACAGTCCGGCTTCCGAGCCAAACACAGCACTGAGACCGCCCTCATCGCAGCAACAGACGACATTCGAACTCTACTGGACAATGGAGACACAGTCACCCTCATCCTCCTCGACCTCTCCGCAGCCTTCGACACAGTCTGTCATAGCACCCTTTTACAACGCCTCAGAAACATCGGAATCCAAGGAAAAGCACTGGAATGGATCACCTCGTTCCTCACCGGAAGAACCCAGAGAGTCCGCCTCCCACCATTCAAGTCTGAGGCCACTGAAGTCATCTGCGGTGTACCACAAGGATCTTCACTCAGCCCCACCCTCTTCAACGTATACATGAGCCCCCTCGCGGCCATCGCACGCCAACACAACCTCAACATCATCTCCTACGCTGATGACACTCAACTGATCCTATCACTCACCAGAGACCCTAACACTGCCAAAACCAACCTACATGAAGGAATGAAAGAAGTAGCCGAGTGGATGAAGCACAGCCGTCTGAAACTG
This sequence comes from Lissotriton vulgaris, assembly GCF_964263255.1. Lineage (NCBI taxonomy): Eukaryota > Metazoa > Chordata > Amphibia > Caudata > Salamandridae > Lissotriton > Lissotriton vulgaris. Next base: position 899,003,174 of record NC_141696.1, read on the forward strand.
AACTCAGACAAAACAGAGGTCCTTATCTTAGGTACCTCCCCCTCCGCCTGGGATGACTCTTGGTGGCCAGAGGCCCTTGGAAAAGCACCCATCCCGACGGACAACGCACGGAACCTGGGCGTCATCCTGGACTCCTCACTCTCTATGAACAGACAAGTCAACGCCATTTCATCATCTTGCTTCAACATTCTTCGCATGCTCAAAAAAACATTTCGCTGGATCCCCACCGAAACTAGAAAAACGGTCACCCACGCACTGGTCACGAGCCGCCTGGACTACGGAAACACCCTATACGCCGGTACCACCGCAAAACTCCAGAAAAAACTCCAACGCATCCAGAACGCTTCAGCCAGACTCATACTAGACATCCCGTGTAAAGACCACATCTCTGGTCACCTGAAAAACCTCCACTGGCTCCCCGTCAATAAGAGGATTACTTTCCGCCTCCTAACCCACGCACACAAAGCACTTTACGAACTTGGACCCGAATGCCTCAACGCACGACTTTCCTTCCACACCCCCTCTCGCCAGCTACGATCCTCCAACCAAGCCCTTGCTACTGTACCTCGCATCAACAAAACCACCATGGGAGGTAGATCCTTCTCCTACCTGGCAGCTAAAACCTGGAACTCACTTCCCACTCACCTTCGCCTCACTCAGAACCACCTAGCATTCAGAAAGCAACTTAAAACTTGGATATTCGACAAGTAATTCCCCACCCTTCTTCAAGCGCCTTGAGACCCTCTGGGTATGTAGCGCGCTATATAAATCTCTTGACTTGACTTGACTAGTGCCATGGGGGTATGACACATCGTCCCCTGTAATATAATGTATCTACCTTCTTTGTCTATTATTGTGTGTTGTGTTTGCCAATGCAGTCCCCTGAGCAGGAGTATCGTCACCCCCCTGGAGTAGTTAGAATAGCCAGCCTCCATCACCTCGTTACATCTTTTATTTCTGAGCACCCCCGTTAATGTACTTGTCAAGTGCGTTTCCTGTAAAAAAACATATATCCACTGCATGCCTTGTGAGATAAGAGTGGATTAGTCTTGTCTTTCTGTGATTGTTCAGCCTCTGACATTCCACTTAAGGCATGTTAGGGAATTTATTTTAGTGTGTTGTGACATATTTATTCAATAAAAAGCTGGGTCTATAGCAGACACGTATCTGAATGGCTCCTTGCTGAAATTTGTTGCCATATTTGAAGTGTAAAATGGTACAATCCCCCTGTGTACAGGGATACATCTCAATGCATGGCAGTCTCATGTTATGCTTGCATAGTTGGATAGCTTGTGGCAGTTCTAAATTACAAAACAGGTCAACACCCCACCACCCACACCAACCCCCCAATCAGGTTGTATAATACCCCCTCCCACTACTCGTAACAATAAACAGATTATATAGAGTAGCTGATGAAAGGGAATGATCCCATGGGTCATGTGGGGCCGCCGGCGACCTACCCTGCACTTCTGGCAGGGTGGCAGAGCTTTTAATACCACACTCAACCCCCAGGAACCTCCCACAATTACCTGACTTCATACTTTGTCAGGGAGAGTCATCCAACTGCATAGATCAACATGTCCCTTCTTCGTTAATTTAGAGCACCAAACTTACCAGTTCCCCACCAGCACTCTGAGCAACAATCCGCCAAGTAGGTTGCCCATCTTTACAGCACGCATTTCAGTCTTTGTTTTTCAATCATTGTCGCTTACCCCGTTCTCCGTCTGTTCTTTACCCGACGTCGTCTGTTGCTTTTGCTCCTTTGCAATTTGTTTCGCATATGCCAATGCTGCTTTAGCGGCTGTAAAAAAGTTGTGCTTGCCATGTCCCTGAATACGCAATTTGGCAGGATATATCAGTGCCTTCTTGGTCCCAAGTTGTTGAAAGATTTTCTTTGCAGGAATAAATTCCCTGCGGGCCGCTTGCACTTGTAATGTGAAGTCAGAGTACATTGCGATGTCATTTCCTTGATATTGAATAGCACCCTTTTCCCTGGCAAGTCGAAGTATTGTATCACTGTCTCTGTAGTTGAGCACTCTCGCTAGGAGTGGTCTTGCCTGCGCTCCCGGCTGCGGTCTAGGGCCCCGAGATCTGTGTGCTTTTTCAATAAGGAACAATGTGGATAGGTCGGGTTCGAAAAGGTCTCTCATCATAGTTCCAATATATTTGAATATTCATTGCTTCCGCAATTCCCGTGATTCGTATGTTATTTCTTCTCGACCTGGCTTCAAAAATCCTCATTCTTTTGTTTTATCACTGCCAACACCTTGTCCATGCCTCGTATTTTTTTTTCAATTTGGGTATGTCCCTTCTCAGTCTCCGTCACTCTGGTTTCCAGTACCCTCAGGCACCCCTCCTGCTTTACAACCCGTTGAGTGAGTCTATCCATGCGTTCTGCAATCCCTTTTAGAGTCTATGCCTTAGAGACTGCTTTTCAGCTCTTTAAACATTGATCGTATGTCTTCTTCTGGCAGCTGATTGGCGACTGTATCGTCCGCAGGGTCTTGATGGCCAGCGTCAGTTTCAGCCGGTTTGCTAGACTTTTTGTCAAAAGTGATCCGAGGATGTCGTGTATCCGGCTTCCCCATGTTCGTGTATTTTCATCTATTGGTGTACAGTCAATGTACTTGATGGTCGCGACCTTCTCTAGCATTTCCAAGAACGTGCGTGTAGGTAAACCATTGGGTCCATCTTATTTTCTTATGCTAATTTAGCTCTTCTGTCAACACCCTTTAGTGACCATAACACGCAACCCGTAGGGCAGCACCAGCAGATAGTCTAACAGTTCTCCTCTTTCTCTTCACATACCTTCGCCGTTATTTGTTGTGATCAGTCCTTGCAGCTGTGTTGCATTTGTATGCTTTAGCGGCGTGGTACCTGGGATGTCTCTGTGAGATCTCCTCTGTGTTTTTTTTAGTTTGACGCGATCCTCACAGCAGTGATGGTCAAGTTACAGCCTTTCTTCCTCTGTTGTGTTTTACGCCTACTGGTCTAGGTGGAGTTACCACTGATCTCTCGCAGGTGTGTAGGAGTAGTGCCGGGGGCATACAGCGACTCGCGCTGGTGGCAGAATTGCACCGTTAAGCCAGTTATTTGCCCTGCCCCAATCTCAGCAGCATCTTCAATGTAGGCCAGCACTCCACCATAAGAAATAGTAACACAGGTGCCCTTCGCTGAATCATGTGGCGCACCCATACATGGAGTGGTAGAGAAATCACAGTGGGCTCACCTCAGCCATCCGCACCAGCGATTTCCCGCTCGGCTCCAGGTCGCATATGCCGCCACGCTCACTTAGCTCCGCTGAGTATGTCGTCTCTTTGCAGCCACCTGTTTTGTTATGTCCATTGTAGTACATGCCCCAAAAAGTTGTGTGCTGGCCCTATTTATCACTTCCCCCTACTCTCATGATGCGATCCGCCTAGTCCCAGTTCCGTGCGGATTCCGTCGTCGAGCAGCGCCGGCAGCTCATAAAATGGCAGCCTCGCCGTCCGCTTTCCGGAGTCTACTTCCCACAGGGTCGGGGTAGTTGCGATTTTACCCATTGCTAGTGGCCACTTGTTTTTGGGGATTTCTTGTTTGTATCCCCACTGTCAGCGTCGGCAGCTTCCCAGCAGCTGTCTCAGGTCCCGTCCGCTGCCCTACCGTCTAATGGCGGCTGCCGAGCAAATCGGATCTCGCCTTCCCCCAAACACGGGTGAATGCGGCGCCAATGCCAGATACCTTTAATGCTGCACCAGCGGTAGCGGGTGTTGTGTTGCCTCTGCCCTAACCCTCCCGACTCAACGGAAGGCCAGCGACCCAGCACGGAGGGTCTCACCACCTTCTCCCAGCCCTCTGCGATCCATGCCGCAGTGTAGCAGCTACTTGAGGCCCCGGTTGCAGCTCTTGAGTAGGCTCAGCACCGGCTCAGTTCGTAGTCCTGCAATTTACTTGGTCTCCGCTGGGATCCCGTCTCCGGACTGCCTCCGGTGCATCTAGGAACAGTCCTTGCACTTTCCACCTCGTGTAGCTTCCCGGATGAGGCGTGCTATACGGATTTTAACCCCTTCCATGCTGATGATGAACCCCAGCCGTCATGCACTACGGTGCTCGTGTGCTGATGACGGCTGGGGTTCATCATGGCCCGCCCCTGTTCGCTTGTTTACCGCACAGCGGCGGAAACGGGCCAGCAGGGAAGGGGTTAAACGGATAAATGAAGCTTAGCCGGCGGAGCCGCGCTAGTGTGCGACCATCTCACTGCACAGTGAAGCCACGCCCAAATTCACTAACATGTCACGCAACGCAATGCAGCAAGGCAACTTGCTACTGTGCATTGCATGAAGGTTAGCTAGCAGGTATGTGCCATAATTACAAAGAAACAGTGCATTTCTGTTGCCTCCGTGCATTGGCACACTGTCTGTTGCCTAGCTCCAATGCAGGCACCTTTGCAACAAGGTGCAAGGGAGTCTGTGTTATTAGCAGAATTGTTTTTTACAGAGGAAGGGACACCTACCTTCACAAGAACAATCCTTAAAAGGCATTTTTCTTTTTACTATGTGTGGTGTGGAATGTATCACACATAGAAAAAGGAAGTAAGGAGGAGAAATAAAGATATTTCACCTTGTTATGCCTGGTTCTGGGAGGTGTACCATTTTGACACATTCCCAGGTTCATATCTCTGGTAAATCTGGCAATGTCCCCAAATCTATAGGTGGATGCATGGAAACGACCCCACTCCACCCATAGAATGCCTCCCTCCCGCAAGGTAATGCAAGGCAGCAAAGTATGTGTTACCTTGGACTTACTAAACCACACACAGCCAAGCAAGGTGACTTTGCATGGCTTAGTAGATCACAATTAAGGCATGGGTTGCCTTGCATCACCTTGCTACTTGTTGCATTACTTTATTGGGTTTTAAAAAGTTTAAAGTAATAAAAATATACTGTATAGAGAAAAGTATACACAAATAAAAATAGTAACATTAATACTGGGTAAAGGGTGATACAGCTGGTAGAGAAAAACATAATTTGCCACATGTAAGGAAGATATAGCATACACAACATTTGATGAAAAATAAAGAGGGATCTAGGAAGGTACATAGAGAAAGGGTAATGTACAGGGGAGAAGGTGAAGAGGTAGAGCTCCCCCCTCCTTATCCAAATGGAAAACCCCCCACCAATCCTACCACCTCAAAGACCTGATGCATAGTGCTAAAGCCCCATGTAGTAGGTGACCTGTGAAGCAGAAATAGAAAGAAAAACAGAGACACAGCACCCCTGTGCAATATTGTGTAAATGTGTGAACACCAGCGGACCCGGGTGTGATAGGGCAGTGCCCAACCTGCTTCCGGAGGACATCAGACACAACGGTAATCTCTTAAACTGAGCCCATAGCGTATGAATGCCTGCCGGCAATAGCTGAAAAGTAGGCCCACAAATCCTTTTATCCCACTACCTGGACCCAATCACCATCTTAGGAAGAATCTCCAGACCCCCTCAAAGATATGCAACACGTCATTCAGTTTGTATATAGTCTTTTCATAAGAGGCCATGCCATGCCTATCGGATATTGCAAACAAAACAGGTGATGGACAGAATGTGGATCAATGTCACACATTCACCCCAGTCCAAAGATCTGGGCCCAAATCCATCGTTTTTTTGCACTCCACATCACCCTGGGTTAGACAATGGCGATATGCAAATCAGCTCTGACCCTGTGCCCCATGGGAACAGTCCAGTCCGAACTACAAAAGCCATGTCCTTCCCAGAACGGAATCAAGCATCCGAGGACCGGACCGGTTTCGAGGTAACACCTCTCATCAGCCCGGCTAGCTTGACTCCAGTGGTGTGGAGTGCCTGGGACCCACGTCTGAGCATCCCCAGCGCACTTATGGCGGCAATTGCAAACAAAACAGGTGATGGACAGAATGTGGATCAATGTCACACATTCACCCCAGTCCAAAGATCTGGGCCCAAATCCATCGTTTTTTTGCACTCCACATCACCCTGGGTTAGACAATGGCGATATGCAAATCAGCTCTGACCCTGTGCCCCATGGGAACAGTCCAGTCCGAACTACAAAAGCCATGTCCTTCCCAGAACGGAATCAAGCATCCGAGGACCATCAGCCCGGCTAGCTTGACTCCAGTGGTGTGGAGTGCCTGGGACCCACGTCTGAGCATCCCCAGCGCACTTATGGCGGCAATTGCAAACAAAACAGGTGATGGACAGAATGTGGATCAATGTCACACATTCACCCCAGTCCAAAGATCTGGGCCCACATCCATCGTTTTTTTGCACTCCACATCACCCTGGGTTAGACAATGGCAATATGCAAATCAGCTCTGACCCTGTGCCCCATGGGAACAGTCCAGTCCGAACTACAAAAGCAATGTCCTTCCCAGAACGGAATCAAGCATCTATCGGATAGCCAGGAATTAAAAATATAGCCATCTTCCAATGACGTAGGATCTCTACTCTTACCATTGCCAAGGCCGTGGACAACTACTGTTTCTCTGGGTGAGATATTTCTGGGAGATAAAATAGGTCATGCAGCAAAGCCAGATGACCTGTCAGCTGGGCCGCTATGCCAAGCTCACCCTTCAGCATATCCCACACAGCTCGGCAATAATGTGCAAGCGCTGTACATTCCCACAGGACATGTGCCTTATCGCAGTCAATCAAACAATCAATCATTTGTAAAGTGCACTACATACCCGTGAGGGTCTCTATGCGCTGGGGGGGGGGGGGTGCTACTGATCAAACAGCCAGGTCTTGAGTATCCTCCTGAAGGTCAGCAGGTCTTGGGTCTGTCATAGGCTCAGTGGGAGGGTGTTCCATGTTTTGGCGGCAAGGTGGGAGAAAGATCTCCCACCGGTGGTTGTTCTTCAGATGCCTGGGACAGTGGCGAGTGAGAGGTCGGCGGAGTGTAGCTGGCGGTTGGGGATGTAGAAGGAGAGCCGTTTGTTGAGGTAGGCTGGGCCAATTTTGTGGAGTGCCTTGTGTGCGTGGGTAGGAGCTTGAAGGATATCCTGCAATCCAGCATCGCACACTGCCAACACCTAGAATATGACTACATGAGGGCCCTATAAATCTCACCGGCGCCCAATGCAAATGATGGAGGATCTTAAAACAACTAGATTTTAGTGTAGTTTTCTGGAGCAGTTTATCATGACCCTGCAGTATATCAGTCCATCTTCCTTAGAGAGCATAATGGACCACATTTGATCCTACCAGGACCAGGGGATGTGTGCATTCAGGAGCGGGAAACGGGCATCTGTGATGATGGTAATGAGCCCTTCCTTTGCCCCCTTACAGCCCTTCCAAGTCAAGATATTGCAGACCAAGCTGTTGCACTCAAGCGCAGAAGGTGGTGCTCATAGATTTGTCCTGAGGCAATGAGTGATCTGGTAATTTTCCATAATTGTGAGGCCGATATAGCAAAGGCGCGTCTGAGTAGGTCAAAGGATTTCAAGTCCCCATTATAGAGTATTTAACCTAGGTGTTGTATCCCCTGAACCATATATGGACCAGTCAACTGTCCTCCCTTCGTGGCACTCCTATTTCTTCACATCGGTGCCCACATGTGCACTGCGTTTGGAGTTTGGAGCAATTTGTGTGCCCATTGCAACATGTATTGTGTGGCATGTATAAGCGGGTTACCGAGAGGGGCAACTTGAACATGCCCTGTGTAGAGAGCCATAAATGGTCCTTTTGTCTGTAGGACATGAAGCTCCAGGAAGACCACAGTGGTATTTCATTCACAGGTTTCACCATCTGCGCTACATACGTCAGCTGTGAGGCCAAACTGTAAGACTCCGCATGTGGGACGCAAAAGCCCTTCATTGTGGTTTTGGCATGCAATTTAGAGGCCTTAAAACTGGGTCTGCATTTTCCCCACGCAAACTATTGGGTAAGCTGGTCAACTTCTTGCAAAGCTGGAGGGATTTTTAAGGGGAGCATGCCAGAAATATAATTAAATATCAGCATCACATTTATTTTAATAATCTGGTCTCAGGCCAAGCTCTCCCCGCGCAGTTGCATCGCTCGGTCGTGTGGTTCCTACAAATCTCTATATGATTTGCATGTTTTAGACAACATGAAGTAAGGTATTGGTGTCCAGGCTGATTCCAGACACCCCCAAATGATATGTTAGTCTGTAGACCAGCTCACTCACCGCACACCATAAGCCCCACAACCTTACCAACGAGCAAATAGTTTCTGGCAACTATCAAACATGACAACCCAGGGACTGTGGAAACAGTACAATACTTTTCGCTCAATCACTTATGCTAACTCAGTCTCAGAGAGAAATGCAGAATAAATGGTGGGGACATTTTCAATAAGCATTTATTGGACCAGCGTCAATCTAGTATAACATACGTGTGCTGCAACAACCGTTAGACAGAAACAGATTTATACGGTTATAAGCACCAACAGAGTAAATAAAAGATATACTTTTACCATGGTGCTAAAACAATGAATATATGAAGGCAAATAGATACATGGCTGTAATAATGGGTACTCCTAAGATGCTAACCGTAACGAGATGTACCTAAGTGTACCTAGCATGTATGTAGGTGTAAGCCAATAACCCCCCTGGGAAACAGCCAATCCCATTACCTGATGGGAGAGAATGAACAACCCTGTCTTGGTCTTGAGTGGGACACCCTTCAAAGGATGTCAGACCACTGCGTGCTGGAGTGTCTCCAGGCAGGGACTTCAGAGTCCCGTGTCAGCATGGACGTTTTTCTCCTCTGGTTTGCCCAGCAAAGATGTGTGACTTTTGTACCCGAAAGGTACCCTCTGGGTTCTACCTAGATGTGTCATTTTTTGTGGGTCTGTCAGCCAAGGATGACGATAGTGGGGACTCTTGTACAGTTGTTTTGGAAAAAGGTGAATTGCCCCCAGTACACGGATAGCCAAATTTGTATGTGTCCGGTGTGGGAGACGCAACATCACTACTGCTTGCCTTCATAGACAACGGTCCCTGTAACGCCTCTTGGATCAGGTCAATTGAGCAAAGATGATCTTTTCCAGGTCCCACACCATTGCTGAGGAAGTACTTGAAGTCTGTGAGCCTGTGGTAGAGTCGGCGTCCATTCCGACAGGAGCTGAAGCATTCCATGTAGGCTCTAAGAATGCTTCTCCATGAAAAAGGATAAGGTAACAAAATTGTTTTAGTTTATTTGGTTAGTAATACCCCCCAAAAACAAAAGGTGAATCCAATGAAGGAAACAACTACTAGAAGCAACCTATGCCCCTGCGTGCTTATTAAAAAGAGAAAGACAAGTCTTTCTCTTTGTAAAAGGACCCTCACTCACCACTAGTTGGTGACATGCTTCATCATTGGGGCCCCGCTGGGGTGGCCGAATGCCTCCCTAGCGTGCTACAACGCCTGAATTACAGCGGAGCAGGATGGTGTTGGGTGCAACAGTGCTCTAACTGAAATGTGAAGATAACTATGAGTGCCAAGTTAAAAAATACTAGGTTGGAACCTATACAAAAACTTTTAATAAAGGTCAACACATATTGGATCAAAAAGGGTGTAAGCGAACAAACTAGGTTCTATATTAGGAAACCTGTGTCCTTAATGAAAATAGATGATTAACATGTTTCTGCTGCTAGATATGCAATTTCGCTCAGCATTCGTCAGGACCTGAATATAATAAGAAAGATGGTCCTCCGGTGGTGTTCGCGCGCTGAGGCGCACCCTCCCGTGAGGCACTAGATGTGAAAAATAGGATATAACTCACGGTTAATGCCCTTGGCAGCTCACATCCAGGATAACCACTACAAGTAGTAGGACGGGCAGAAGCCTTCCAAAAACACTTCCTAATACAGAGTGTATAAATGCTGGAATAACTCTGAAGATCATCTGAAAGGTACTTAATAGTCTAGAACCTATGCTCTTTAATAAGTGTCTATCCCACAGACATAGTAAATATACAATGAACCATTTCTCAGAAATAGGGCAGGAAGTATGTTCAGACTAAAACCTGTATCTCAGCTAAAGACCTTGCAACCTGGAGATCAAAAGTCTCTCTGGCTGAGGTTAAGGCCCAATCCTACTGTAAAAGTATGGCTTTCAGTCTGCTCAGATAATCAAACCTGTGCAGACTGTATTATTGCAATTCCCTATATTTAGGTGCCCCATTATACATCTTGCAGGCGCTGAAAAGACTTCAGTCTTTAGCGGCAAAGCTGGCACTTAACAGACCGCGCAGCTCCTCTACCACAATGGCTTTGAGAGATCTTCATTGGTTGCCGCTGCTGCCTCCCTGCGGACCCCCCTTTTCCTCCGGTAGCCACCCATTGGCCGCCCGCTCCCGCATCCCAGCTGCTCTTCCCTCCCACTTAGCCTTTTATGGAGGACAACGTGCGGAAGCGCAGCGGACGCTCCAAAGGCAAGACCGTCTGCGCCTGGACCGCGCCCAGCACCAGGACCCCTGGACCCCAAGCCCCTCGCAACGCTAGACTCCGGTACAACACAAACACCCTCAACACCCTCAATACCGGCCGCGACCACCACTGCTTCCAGGCTTCCCCGAAAGGCACCCACGGACCCTTCTCTTGCCGCACCTGAAGCTTCTCCTGCGACAGAACCACCAAGCCCCCAAGGACTGGATTCAACCACCTCCGCTGCATAATCCTCAACACCCGCTCCGCACGCAAACACGCCGTCGAGCTCTGGGACCTACTCGTCACAACAGCCCCGGACGTAGCCTTCCTGAGCCAAACCTGGTGGAACGACTCCTCGGCACCCGACATTGCCATAGCCATTCCAGATGGATACAAGTTATCCAGCAGAGACCGCACCCACGGACTCGGAGGAGGAATAGCCATCGTTCAAAAATCCACACTTCAGGTCCACACCCTCGCAGACGACCATCTCGACTCTGCCGAACACCTCCACTTCCGGATCCACACCGACCCCAACACAACCCTCAGAGAAACCCCGAGCCCCGTTCAGCGACTCCAACGCCGACCTCGCAAGCACCCACGCACTTGCCTCCACAGACTACATTATCCTCGGGGACCTGAACTACCACCTCAAGAAAAAAACGACTCCAACTCCGCCACCCTGATAGCCAACCTCGCCAACCTCGAACTCTGACAACTCGTCACCGTACCCACCCATGCCGCTGGCCACACGCTCGACCCCATCTTCTCTACAAGCACCCACGTCACCTTCAACCTCACCACCGAACCTCACTGGACCGTCCACCGATGCATCCACTTCACATTCAAGAAGCCAACCACGCACCACCGCACCCAACAGCTGCCCCGTTGCTTCTGGGGCAAAGTCACCAAGGACCAGCTGACCTCCATCCTCGCCCTGAACCCTCCTGGCGACCCCACCGACCCAGACACCGTCGCCCGGAAACTCAGAGAATGGATCAAAGACTGCGCCAACACTCTCGCCCGCTAAAAAAACCACCCATCAACCTTCCCAGCAAAAAGGCCGCCTGGTTCACTGAGGAACTCCGGACCTCCAAACACACATGTCGGAAGCTGGAAAAGATCTGGCTCCATGAGCGCATGCCGGACAGCCACACTGCCCTCAAAGACGCCACCCGCAGACATCACCAGCTCATCAGAACAACCAAAAGATCCTTCTTCAAATCCCGACTAGACAATAATGCACACGACTGCAAAGAACTCTTCAACATCGTAAAGTAACTCTCGAACTCCAGCGCCAACACCAACGACATCCCACCCTTGCTAAAACTATGAGACTCATTGGCCACTTTCTTTCACCGCAAGATCGTCAACATCCATGACAGCTTCAACGTTCCGACCACCCCGACCTCGACAGACCCTACTCCGAACAACACCAACCTTCTGACCTCATGGGCCCAAGTAAGCAACACCAAAACACGCAAGATCATGAACGCCATCCATTCGGGATCACCAGCAGTCCCCTGCCCACACCACGTGTTCAACAAAGCAGACTCTAATATCGCACCCCAACTACGGAAAGTCATCAACATCAACATCTCCTTCAACTCAGCGAAATTCCCGGAGAGCTGGAAGCACGCCAAAATCAACGCCCTCCTCAAGAAGCCCAAGGCGGACCCCGAAGACCTCAAGAACTTCCGGCCCATCTCCCTGCTCCCCTTCCCGGCGATGGTCATTGAGAAGAACACCAACATACAGCTGACCCGCCACCTTGAAGACAACAAGATCCTAGACCCATTGTAATCAGGATTCAGACGGAACCACAGCACCCAAACAGCCCTCATCGCCGCCACAGTCGACATCTGATGCCAACTAGACAACGGGGAAAGGAACAGCCGCCTGAAGCTGAACTCGGACAAGACAGAAGTCCTCATCCTAGGCCCATCTCCGTCTGCCTTGGACGACTCCTGGTGGCCGACTGCACTAGGAACAGCTCCGACACCCACGGACCACGCACGCAACTTGGGATTCATCCTTGACTCCTCCCTCTCCATGTCCAAGCAGGTCAATGCTGTATCCGCCTCCTGCTTCAACACCCTCTACGTGCTCCGCAGGATCTACAAATGGATCCCGATCGAAACCAGAAGAACGGTGACCCAAGCCCTCGTCAGCAGCCGGCTGGACTACGGCAACGCACTCTTTGCTGGAATCCCCACCAAACACCTACAACAACTACAACGCATCCAGAACGCCTCGGCCCGCCTGATCCTCAACCTCCCCCGCCTCAGCCACATCACCCCTCACCTGAGAGACCTGTCAAAAAGAGGATCACCTTCAAACTCCTCACCCACGCATACAAAGCGCTCCACAACTCTGAAGCAGCGTACCTGAACATCAGACTCAACTTCTACACCCTCGCCCGCCAGCTCCGTTCTTCAAGCCTTACCCTCGCCGCAATCCCCCGAATCCAACGAAGCACCTTCAGAGGCAGATCCTTCTCCTTCCTCGCGGCCAGGACCTGGAACACCATCCCAACCCACCTCTGGCAGACCCAGGACCTGCTCGCCTTCAGGAGGCTCCTCAAGACCTGGCTCTTCGAGCAGTAGCAGCAGCCCTCCCCCCCTTTAGTGCCTTGAGACCCTCGCGGGTGTGTAGCGCGCTCGATAAATACTGTGATTGATTGATTAATTGATTGATTGCTGATAAGGGACAGAGCCAACTTCAAATCCTTGTGCAATGTATACAGAGGACTGCACAGTATGGGCCCTCTATCTATGCATGAAAGATTTACCTGGTACAAGCCCACCAGGCTCCTTTGCTTGTCCAGTGTGAGTCTGGCAACAACTACCAGATTTAAGACATCTAGGATGGGAGGTAGGGCTTTCAGTACAGTAGCATCCCATCTGAGGAATGAGTTACCTCAGAACATCAGGCAAGCCAACTCTCTGATGTGTTTCAGAAAGAGTCTAAAGACTTGGCTATTTGCTAAAATCTGAGACTTCGAGGCCCCCATACTGAGCCCTGCTCTCTGCCGATTCCATCTGATTAGGTTTTCCAAGCACCAGGATACCCGTAAGGTGACAGTCTGCACTATATAAGTGTACGATACAATACAATACAATACAATACAGACATGTAAAGAAGGCCATTGCCACGCCTCCCTGACTATGTGGGTCAGTGGAAACAATACTTGCATACAAGTAACTCTGGTGTTGTAAATCGGCAGCAATGGGTTAGCTTTATCAGAAGCCATCCTGTATTTAGAAGTTATCTTATTCGCTTTTTGAAAGCCATTTTTATTTCTGGCAGCCATTTTGTTTTCCATGTGCTCACCATGTGCTCTGTCCTACCTTTCTGTTAACTGCTCTTGAAACTATATTTAACATCTTCGACCTTCACACATGCCCATAAGGGCCTAGCTAGTAGAATGCACCTGCTTCTCTAGTATAACAGTCAGGCTATTTTTGCTGCTGTATGGAGAAGTAACTCTCCTTCCACTTTGTTGAGCAAGTAGATCTTGTATACCCATATTAGTAATTTTACATGCTTACATGAGCCAGGACTGCCCCTTGCTTACTATGGAACCCTAAGCATGTATAAGACCTCTGTTTTCTGCAATCCTCAGACTGCCTCCTTCAGTTGCTAAGGCTTCTGTGTGAAGTAGTCTCACTCATTTAAGGTTAATAAAGATGTAACTTTTATATTTCAGCTTCTGTGCCAATTTATTCTTTGTTGCTTTAAAAGGACCAAGTTTCAGTGGGACCCCTAGGAACCTTTTTTGATTTTTACACTGGAACTTACTGTGCCACTGTACCAAGATATACAATGTCTGGCAGCATCCCACAACAACCTAGATCATTCAACATCAATTAACTTCTATTTGAGAGTAGTTTGAACACCTGACGAATCACTGCAGCCGGGGATCCTTTCAAGTGACATGATAGGTTTGCAACCGAAGCACTACAGGCTCAGTGAAGCGTAATATCCGGACAAATTAGAGACCTACTTAACAAATTCTCACAGTCTAAACTGCTGAGAAAGACTTCAGAGTCCCTATTCCTGCATCTAAATCTGTAGGTAGTTCCCAAGATTCATGAATGCATTCCTTACCCAAACGCTTCAAAGTGCCTACTTGGTGCTACTGTAGGCAATATTGAAATTGGAATTTTGTGATTGGCAATGTAACATGGCCATGGATTAACCATTCTGTGGAGGGTGACTCACCCACAGTGAAAGTTAATTGGTCCAATTTTTCAATGTGCAGCATTGTATATTTTGCATCTCTTCCTGCCATTGTTTTCTGTCTTTCTGTTAGATTATATGCAGAGAACAGAAACGTACTGTTGATATACCAGCAGGGCACTGTAGTGTAGTTCCAATAGTAGCCTTCATGCAGGACCTACGTATTTGCGGATAACATATACTGTGGGCTTGGTGACAAACTGCAACTTTCAGAACATAATAACCTCAGATGCATGGAAACAATATACTACTTTTCACCCAGTCACTCGTTCTTTTATGTTTTGCTCTCAGAGAGGTACACAGAAGAAACAGTTGAGCGTGTTTACAATAAGAATTTATTCTACCATTGTTCTTCTCATGTAAAATAAGTGCCCTGCTATAACTGTAAGACAGTAGCAGAAATATAGTATCAGCAGTACAGTGAATACAAAGGAATAGTACAGCTCTACCATTTTCAATAGTCATGAACCTATACATGAATATAAAATGCATTTATAAAATAAAGTGCGTACTCCTAAGATGCCTGTCTAGATGTACCTGAGTGTACCTAGCATGTGAGAAGGTGCTAAAGAGCTAATAAGCCAAAGAGCCTTTATAGTCTAAGAGCCTAGAATCTAGGAGCCAAGAATCCCTCTAGGATTTAGTCGAACCCCCATACCGGAAGAGTGAGAGTGTGGGACTTCGTCCTGGACTTGAGTTGGACACCCAGCAAGGGATGGTTAGACCACTGTCAGCTGGAGCAAAGGCATGTCAGAGCGGCAACTTCTCTGGTCAGTGTGTCAGCCTTGAAGTCTTGGTTCCCTCCTGCCTACTGAGTGCACGAGGTGCTGTATTTATAAAGTCTATGTATGTGTGTTACCCATTGTTTAGTATGAGGATGACATTGGGGATTAAACCTTTGTACAAAGAGAGGAGAGGTGAAGTATGCCCACCTGGAAAGTGTACTCATATATTATTCATATATGCTAAGGATGATGTCTTAGCAATTTCATTCGTGGAGAACCCACCCTTGTCATGAACTAGGTAAAAGGTTTAGACCTTAAAAAGCATTAGTCCTTATAAGACGTTCAGTCCCTATAAGGCATTCTGTCCTTATTTGGAGTTATGTCCTTATAAGGCTCGTTCATATGAAATGAAGGGGAGATGATGTAGGGAAAGAGTACAATTTTCTCTAAACCTATGTCAGGGTACCAATGTGGAATATAACACATGAATTTATTCCTTACCCAACTCTTCATACCTGCCGACTTGGTGATACTGTAGGCATTATTGAGATTGGCCATGTAATATGGCCATGGATTGACCATTCTGTGGAGGGTGACCATGCCACTGTGAAAGGTAATTGGTCCAATTTTTCAATTGTCTGTCTTTCTGTTAGATTATATGCAGAAAACAGAGATGTACTGTTGATATACCAGCATGGCACGTGACTGGAGCACAATGAGTGTAGCATCCAGCTCAATAATAGAAGGGACCGCAATAGCGATTGCCCATGCTGAAGAATAGACAAATCATGTGCTATTATATCTATTGCAAAAGACACAATGTTGCCCATTGAATAGATCCCAGATGTCATTGTGGTCATACGATTGTCGACCACTGCCAGAGCCTTTTCTAGATTAATCCTGTCTATCACACGCAATGTCTTTGCCACTTCCTGTTGAGAGATATTCCATACTTCATTATAAATAGTGTATACGAAGTGTTTCTGTAGTTTCTGGGGACCTAACAAAAAATCCATAAGATCCAAGGATAAGTGTCGTTTCACCTGGGACAGTGTTGAGGTTTTTAGCCACTCTAGGCATAACTTCCCAACACTGTAAGATATCACCACCTGAGTTCTCGTTGTACATAATGCTGGTCAGGCCTATGGATACTAAACCCTTCGGTGGTACCCCTGAATTTCTATTCACACCTATTTATGTCGATAGGCCAAACCAGCCATCCCTTCCAATAGGGGTCTGATGAATTGTATAAACCATCATGTGGAATGTCAGTCAGTGTATCCTCACTATGTTGTGTGTAATTTTGCCGTCCCTCAACGTATGTAGGTGAGGGAATCCAAGGTGTATTCAAATCCTAAATCTTGGCTTGTCCAAGATAGGATGTCTGTTGCACTGTGTTGTTCAGGAAGATAATTTGCTGTGGTATGAGGCATGCTCTAAATAGGACCTCAGTTCCCTGAGCTTGTGAATCTTTAGTCCCCCAGACAGATGTTGTGTCTTTGGTGTCCCTCCAAAAGTTGAAACCATGTAAAGACAGCTGGGAAATAAAGGAAGCAGAGTATATCTATTTCATGTTGGTGAGCATATTTTTCTTTGCAGGTATAGGCACAATCTTTTAATAATAAGATGTCGGGTCTGAACTGTTAAACCCAGAAAAATAAGCAAACATCTGTGCAAACATTTGTGAACTACCTTTCGGTGGTGGTGGGCAATGTTCCCATTGATGATAAGTGAAAATATTACGTGGGATACTTGCTTTGTGCAAGAAATGATGACCATAGTGTTGGTAACAATATATGGTGGCGAAATCAGATGTATCATCATACAATTCGTTAATGGAGAATGCAGCAGAATATTCTAAATCAGACAGCATAGAATTTACAGTTTTAAAATCCAAATCATCAGAGAAAGTACTTGAGGTGATGATATCATTCAAAGAAATTTGAAACAAATGTGGTATTTTCCAATGTTTAGTGGGACCAAGTACAAAACCCAAGTACAAAACCCTATCCCAAACTATTCCTTCAGGAACTGGAACGGCTGTAATGTTCACAAGGGAGAGGTCTCTTTATTCACGATGAGATGATATATGTGGTTTCAGGACTAAGTTCACATGTGGTACTGCAGAGCGTTCTGGTAGAAAGTTTCCATTTAGGAGCAGGAAAAACACAGTCACTTCACCAATTCAAAGGACTAAGATAAGTAGACTAATTGCAACCCAGAGCTGTTGACAAAGTAAGTCTTTTTGAGCCAAAGATAGAGGTCATACATTTGTTCTTTGTGGGAAACTGATGCTGGTGCTGACTCAGGTTCACTCGGATCCAGAAAAAATGTATCAAAGGTAATGAAGTAGCTAGAAGCTGTTTCATCTATCTTTGGTAGCTCAGCAGGTTTTGTTGAACTGGCAGATGACTCATTTTGAGACTGTTAGAAATGGGCGTCTGTAGTTGGCAAGGGCTTGCAACTTTGTCCAAGTAGGGACCCTTCTTCCTAGTCAGGATAAGGAGTTAAACTCCTAAAATAATCCCTGCTCATCCACTTGGTCGCTTGGCATGAGCAGTCAGTCTTATTTTAGAGGCAGTGTGTAACGCATTTGCACATAACCAGTGTAAGCACTACAAAAGGACACCACACCAGTTTAGAAAAATAGCCAATATGTTTATATACAAGTCCAAAAACGATATGAATCTACAATACAGTACTTAAAAATCTACAGTTATCAAAATACACTTTAAAAACAGTTCATTGATGTTAATAGCTCCGTCTGGGGCTATCACGGTGTCGTAAGCAAACAAATCCAAACAGTTCAGGCTGGTCGGGGGGTCGCGGACCAACTACGGAGTTGGGAAGACCAGTAAAACAGTACCTGTTAGAGTACCTGTTAGAGATGTAGGGCGCAGAGGCCCTTGAAGTCATTTGTGTTGCAGGTGAGCTCCCTTCTTTTAGGATCAGGAGCGCTGGTGCTGGCGTCGGCAGGCGTCAGCAGGCATCGGGTGCTGCAGTCCGTAGTGCAGCTGGGCGGCATGAGGTGCCCTCAGGTCACAGTGTGATCAGCAGCTCAGTGGCAGCATCAGATAGCGTCATCTGTGAGACCAGGATCGCTGTGCGAGGTGAAGGCGATGCTCGTCACAGTGTTGCCAGGTCACTGTGCAAGCAGCGGCATTGTCATTGCTGAAGCGCTGTTGTCATCTGACGAACGGGAGTTGATGGTGCCGGTGTCGGTAGTCCAAGGCTGCGGTGCGGGATGAGAGTGGTGAATCGTGTAACTTTATGAGCGGTGCGTCATGTAACTTTAAGAGCAGTTCTCTCGAACCATGGTGCAAACAGCGGCATCGACTCCGGCATGGAGCAGCGCCATCAGGGAGGCCAAGGCGTTGTCGTGAAGTGAGGGGGTGCGGAGTGTGGTGCCCAAAGGTCGCGGTGCGAGCAACGCCTCAGTGGCTGCATCAGCAGGCATCGTCGGTGAGACCAGGGTCGTGGTGCTGCATTGCAGTGGTGCCCACTGTGGTGTCTTCAAGACACGGAGCCGGCAGCAGCAACTTAGACATCATTTCGTTGTTTTTCTTCTATCGCAGCATAAAACACACAGTCATCAGTGCAGAGGCAGAAGAGTTTGAAGTCTTTGCCTGTTCCTAAGACTTCTTGAACAGGGGGCATGCTCTACCTCAAAGCCTTTAGAGAAACTCACAAAAGTAGATTGTAGAAAATTCAGTCCAGTCCTTTCACTGCCCAAAACAGAAGCAGCCACTGTAGGCCAACACAGCGAAGCACACAGCAACGTGGTAGTCCCTCTTCACAGCTTCTCCAGCTCTTCTTCTTGGCAGTCTTTTTGATCCAAAAGAGTTCTAAAGTTCAGGGGTCTGGGCCTCAGTATTTTTATCCCAAAATCCTTTGATCCTTTAGGCAGAATGTGTTTGTGCCCAGTCAGAACTAGTTCTGCCTTCTCTGGTGTGATTTCCTGGCAGGGGGTGGGGATGGCAGGGGGTGGAGATGGCATTGTCAGAGGCAGACCAGACCCCTTGAGATGCAAGGAAATCTCCTCCCTCTTCCCCCATCACAGCCCAGGTCTATTCAGCCCTTTCCTGACCTACCAATACTATCGGGAGCCACCCTTGCTTCCTGGCCATCTGTCATCCAAAACCCAGACAAGCAATCCACATTCCAGCAGAGGCACACGGGATGCCTGAGCAGGAAAATACCTACTTCCTAAAAGTGGTATTTTCAAACAAAGAATATAAAAATCACCTTTACTAAAAGATGCATTGTTAGATTCTGAGTTCAGGCATACTAAATTTGACTTTCCCACCTAGTTCCCACGGCCAGTTATGTTTATAAGATGTTATACACTCAGCTAGGGGCTGACAAGAAAACCAAACAGCCAATCATGGAAACACCAATCCATAACATATTTTACCGCAGGAGCACTTGCATTTTGCCACTGATCAGCAGTGTGAAAATTACGCAGAAACACTACACCAGCAAAAACAGAGTAAAAACCTGGAGAGCAGAAAGCAAAACCTTAGGGGAAACATGCCAAAAGAAAACAAGTTTAATGAGACATATTGACATAGATGTCGGTATTAGACCAAATTGAGATCTGTTTTTGATTTGTATTTTTGATGCTGTTCAATTTCAATAGGAACAAGCTCCATTCCATTATTGGTAACTCCATTACTTCGTATCGTAGAATATTCAAACGTTAATAATCTGTCAGTCTGAACTTCCTGTATGGTAGCGAGATGAGTTCTGTGACTACGCAGGAGCCCACGCGGTCTGCTATTTATTATCGGCCAGGTTGTGGGGATTGATCAGATCAATGGAGAAGAATCTCTTTTCTTTCTTGCCCGCAAGAAAGGCGTTCTGTAAGATGGCCTAAATTCTTTTTTGGCCATATTCTTTTCTCAGACGAGGTCCCCAATCTTTAGGACCCAAGCAGGTCTTGCCATAACCGCTTTGACTTTCCCAGTCGCTGTGCGTTTTACTTCGATGTTGCTTTGTAATGCCCTTAATTCATTTAGTTCCTGTAAAAAAGTCAAACGATCATTGATGTCAAATACTTTTTCATCTGCCACTGTGCTGCCACAATCGAGGTCAGGTACCCACATTCTAGTCCCAAACAGGACCTCATATGGAGTACAGCCTTCTAAGGAACTTCTTAGCATGTTATTAGGGGGCAGATGTAGGTCGGTCGGTAACGGCCGCAAATCGGTATTTTCGGCCGTTACCGACCGGTATACATGATTTGACATGTAGGTGCTCAATTTCACAGAATCGGTAACTTTACCGAATCGGTAAAGTTACCGATTCTGTAAAATACCGAATCGGTAATTTTACCGATTCAGAGCCACCCATATGTAGGTGGGACTCTTCAGAGTCCCAGGAGCCTTAACGAATCGGTATTTTACCATCAAATCCAATTTGATGGTAAAATACCGATTTCAGGTGTGCATGCACATGTGTGCATGCACACCTAGCCATGTGACAGGCAGACCTGCCCTTAGGGCATGTATGCCTGCCACATGGCACCCAAGCCTGTTTTGGGGGTGCCAGGGGGTGTCAAAGTTCAAAGCCCATAGGAATGCATGGGCATTACCGATTCGGTATTTACCGAATCTGTAAATACCGAATTCATCCGATTCGGTATTCCAGCACATCTGGAATACCTACATGTCGGACCCATAGATTTACCGATTTTAAATTACCGAATCGGTAAAATTCGGTAATTTAAATTCGGTAAATCTAATTTACCTACATCGGGCCCCAAGTGCCCTCTGGACCCCATAAAGGTGATTGACCCAACTGCCACCTGAGCCTAATACCCTTGCTGTTAAGGATTGCTTTAAGTCCTGGATTTTCCTCTCCACAATCAAATTTTCCTTGAGATCATATGGAGAGAAGTACCGCAAGACCACACCCAAACTTCTCATAGCTTCTTTGCAAGCCCGAGAGCTAAATGTAGGGCCACGGTCAGAGTGTTATGTGCTAATTATGTGTGTTCCAATAAAGACTGGCAAATCCTTCATAAAATTTCGAGCGTCAGCCGAGCACTGGGTTCAAACCCACAGGAATCTAGAGCATGAAGCCACTGCCACCAAGATGTACCTGTAAGCCATGTCCGATTGTAAGGGAGCGCAGTGATTCAAATAGACACATGCAAGACGTCTGTCTGATATCCGAAATGGTGCCTCTGGTGGACATGCTATGGTGGATCCCTTCATCTGCTGACAGATGTTGTACTTAAGGACAAAGCCCTTGGTCTGCTTTGAAAGACCTGGCCACCAAAAACGTTGCTTCAATAATTAAACCGTTGCAGTAATACCTGGGTGTGCTAAACCTAGACCCTCATGTGCAGCTAATATTAAACCTAATCTGTGATCCATGTTTGGAATTCCTCTATCCCCCACTCCTGGAATTTAGCATACAGAATATTTTGTGCATCTTAACTAGTTCAAGTACTTAAATGGAAAACCTTTTGGCAAGGCTGAGCTGTCATTACGCGTCACGTTGAAAACTACCATTATCTGTCCATCTATTCTCGTGATAGAACGAGTGATTGCAGCAATGGCAGCAGTTCTCACTGCCGCCTTGGTAGCTTCATCAGCCAATGAATTACCCTCAACGTTCACGCCAACACGACGATGACTTAGATTATTAATCACATGAGCCTGTGTCAAGCCTTTTGTCAGCTCTGCCACTTGTTCGCAAAGCAGCTTGTGCTTTATTTTACAACCTTTTGAATCTCTAAACCCATTCTGGCCCCAATAGTGGAGGTATTCATTGTAAAACTGGAATACAGTAAAATGAACCATACACAATCAGCGTGGGGAATTACTGATCCGGATTTTTTAGTGCCAGTGTAAGGGCTTTTAGTTCTGCCAGCTGTGCCATGCTATCTCCTAGAGACTGCATCTGCGTATTGCTAGGACAGAACTTGCTGTTCCGTATACATCCTTTTACAAGAGCACATGCAGCTCTGCATTGCTGTTTACTTTCTACTGCAGGCTGAGCAGATCCTTTAGTATAAATTATGTATTCATACTGATCTAAAGGCATTATTTCAGCCGACAAAGGATATTCTTGTTCGGACTGCAGGAATGCTTGTGTTTTTTCAGTAGAGTCAAACTTGTCTGCATCTGTTGCAGTGAGAGAATTAGCCCAGTGTATCTATATTGGATGCAGTGCTTTTTCTTTTAGAACACTTGCTTTTGTTCAGCCTCCTAGGATGGTACTGGAGTCACAACAGATATTTGTTTCCCCTGAGCTAGTGCCCTTTCTCTCAACACAGCAGGCTGTACTGCTGTCAGTATTTTTTCAATTAATGCAAAACGCATTTCAGCGTTTATGTACAAATTAAATTTGTATTAAATGGCTATAGTTTCGCCTTCATTCAAGGTGAGATAAGTGTATCCGGAATGACCTGCGATTACACGGATCACCAAATTCGTGGGGCCTCATTTATGAGTCTGTGAGTCACTTTTACGCTACCGGGCGTCACTTTTTGTGGCGCACCAGTGGTGTAAAAAATGTGCCTTGTTGCGCTATTATTACAAAGTGACGCATCTAGGTAGATGCGTCACTTTGTAAACCCCTGCGCCACATTATACCTGCGCCAGGTATAATGTATGCAAGGGGGTTTATTGACGCAAGAAAGGGTCATGGAAGTGACGCAGTGAAATCTATGAGATTTCACTGCGCCGCTTCTAGGACTCAAATGCGTCAAAATCTTACACCTGCATCACAGCAGGCATAAGACTGACACAGGCCCTTTCACATGGGGCTTGCCCCATGTGAAAGGACACATTGCTGGAGTTGCGTCACTTTTGTGACACACTCGAGAAATGCATCACTTTTGCGCCTACAGATACGTTAGAAATACTGACGTATCTGTAACTCCTTGCGACATGATGCATCATACTGTAAATATGACGCATCATTGGTGTCGCAAGGAGGTCGCAATGAAAAGTGACGCATCGATGTTTTCACGCAGCGGTGCGTCACTTTTCATAAATGAGGCCTGTGGTGTTTACACATGTGTGTAAGTGTTTGGAAGCAAACATGTCAGCTTGTAGGGAACATAGTATTTCTGTGTGTTGCTGTGTCCAATGTCGAACTGAGCAATAAGGTCTAATTAAGTTGTAGAAAGGTTTTACTTTTTCTGCGTAATACAAAATGTATGTTCTGCCAAAATGTAGGAATCTTAACATGGATGTAAGTTTTTCAGAGACTTTTGGAGGTAGGAGCTGTTCACATTTAAAAAAAAAAATTAGCTGCTAGGATTTTCCTTTCAATTGAGAGCTCATATCCCAAAAATGGAAGGCCAAAGAATCCATTTGTTATATCTAGTGTTGTTTTGTATATCTTCTGCACAATGTTATTTATTAGTGTGGCGCTGTGTGCATTTTGTAATGCAACTGTTTTCGTGCATGTGTTTAAATGCCTGTAGTCTAAAAGTAGACGGTGAGAATTTTCTGGTTTCATTGTGGTAAACAAAGGATTATTCATGGAAGAGGAGAAATTCTAAATCACACCTCGGTATTCAAGTTGATCTAAGATCTCCCTGACTTTTATGTTTGTGTCATGTTTTATTGTGTACTGCTTTGTGGAGATGGAGTATTTTGTACTCGGATTTCATGATGAGGTGACTCAGCATCCCACCCTACATGTTTGCGGTATAATGCAGGAGCTAGTGCTACAGCCACTTCCTTCACATTTGAATGATTTAGTGAGTCTGGAACAAGGTCGGAGAAAGCCGGTAAAATTACAGTGTCTCCTTTTGGGCAGTTCATAACGAACTCAGGTGGCCAATCTTTTTCTGCTAAAAGTATATCATATCAAAAGGTAAGGTTATCCCAAAAGAGACCTTTCACTTTCCTCAGTATGTCCCCTTCCATTTGAAGTGTTATTTCATGTAACTGATGTGGGACGCTCACCCTTGTATCAGGTGTTTCCACAGTGATAGGTTCATTAAACGCTGCAGTCACCAGAAACTCCATCAGGTTCTGGCAGGCTATTGTTGCTTCTGCTGCGCTGTCTAGCATTGCAAGAGCCCATTCCCCCTACCCCCCAAGTACCAATTGCCATGTACTTAACCATGACTCTGTGCCTATGTTTATGTGGGGGCCCTTACATGTGGTGCGTCGTCATGTCCTGTATGGGATGAGTCCGTCAGTCTCAGTATGCGCAGATAGCGGGGGAAATTCAGTTCTCGGAATTCCTAGGAGAGTAATAATATGAACATGTGCCATGTAGTGTTGAAAGTGTCTACCTGGCCGGAGATTCTATGGGTAAGTCATCCCTAGGACCCCCCACAAGTGGTGCAGTCAGCCCAGATGTGTCGGTATAGTGGTGGATCCCCAGAATGAGAGAACAGTCTGAGGTGCGGCCCCCAGCACTATGCCTATTTGATGACCTCTTTGAGATGTTAGGGGGTAGGTTAGGGGGTTGTGGAGGCCTAGTAGTATGTAGGAAGGGAACCTTGGGAGTTGTGTTGAAAAGTGCTTATCGATGTTGTTTCAGACTGAGTCACAAAACAATGTTATTTTTGTGCACTCCCACAAGATGTGTGTAAGCGTGCCTTTCTCCCCACATTGCCTCCAGCTTGCGTCACTCCGGTTTGGGTTTCCCCTATGCAATCGTACGGGTGTGATGTACCAATATGAAGTGATCTTTGGAGGTATGTCTATGCTAACTGTGTAATAGGTCGTGTGTCGTGCTTTATGGTATATATCTCTCCAAACTTTCTGAGAAAGTTGCCACCCCAGTTCTGCTTCCAAGCGACGTTGGGCTGGGCTTCTGTCATTGTTTGCGTGGGGAGCAAAAGAACATATAATTCCAATGGAAGAAATTTGTCAGATTGTTTGCTTACCAGCCACCTCTCAAAGGGGGTCAGCTTCTGATCGGCTCCACCCCTCATGGTTGAATGTATCAACCAGTGCCTTATCTGAGTGTATATAAAGGATTCGCCTTCAGGGAGGGCATAATCCTTCCTAAGGACATTGAAGGTATGGGTCCGCTATTGTCGTAAAAGTGATCATCGCCCTACAAGCAGCCTCCCTCCAACCACAAAAGGCTGGCCTAGTCTCTGGGACAAAAGCTGGGTTATCAACGATCGATGTCAAGGGGTGAAGAGAAGATGGTAATTTGCCCTCTGGGCGCACAGATGTCATACGAGAGGACATAACTGGGGAGATACATAGGCTAGGTGCACGATGGCGACGTTATAAAAATGAGACCTTCTGCAGCTAAGTCCCAGCTATTGCTCTATCCATGAAGAGCAAGTGCTTCTCTGACTCTGGTCTAGACCTTTTGACTTAATAATGTAACTGGACTGCCTGGAAATATCTAAGAAGGCAAGGTATCCCAAGCCCGCCGTCTGCCGTCAGGAGCCTGCTGCCCTCCTTACTCATCCTTGGTCAACTACCTGCCCAAGCAAAATGATGGAAGGAAGGGTTGATAGTGTCCCTGATGGGGGAGGCAGTGGCAACGTCTGGAAAAAGAAAATATTTCTAGTAAGGTGGTCATTTTTAGGGCTGCAATACGGCCCATCAATAAAAGTGGATAGCGCTTCCTTTGCTCCAGTTCTATGCACACCTTTTTGGTCAGTTTTCTGTAGTTGAGGTCATTTGTGCGTTCCAGTGTGGAACATAACTGTATTCCCAGGTATGGGACGTACTCTGTCGACCACTCCACAGCCTACCTGTGCTGCAGGCATTCTACAACAGCCTGTGGGACTGTAATGTTGAGGGCCAGGGATTTCTGGACATTCATACAAAATCCAGAGACCACGCCAAAAACCTCCATTGCTCTCAGGATGTGGGGCTAGGCTTTTCTGGGGGTCTTCGAGTATGACCATTATGTCATCTGCATATAGACTAAATCAGTGCTCTTTCCCTCCCATCGGAATCCCTGTGATATCTGGATGGTCTCTCACCCATTGCGCTAAGGGCTTCATATATCATCCGAATAGGAGAGGAGAGAGAGCACCACTGCCTTGTGCCTAGTTGTAGAGGGAACGTGTCTGAGCCAAGCCCTTTCACCCTAACCCTCGCAGTCAGAGATCTGTACCCACTAAGGATCCACACTCTAAATCATTCTCCCATCCCAAAGTGTTCCAGTGTCACGTCCAGAAATGACCAGTGGATCCGGTCAAATGCCTTCTCCGTGTCAACCGAAAGCAAC
Organism: Lissotriton vulgaris; assembly: GCF_964263255.1. Lineage (NCBI taxonomy): Eukaryota > Metazoa > Chordata > Amphibia > Caudata > Salamandridae > Lissotriton > Lissotriton vulgaris. Next base: position 899,029,698 of record NC_141696.1, read on the forward strand.
ATACAGGCTCCCTTCTTTTGGCGTGCTTTATCAATGATGTGAAGCAGCACTGCCTCTGTGATATAAACCCGGCTTGACCAGGGCATACCAGCCCCTGCATAAAGATACCTCGCGGCTTGTTCTTTTGGCAGCAGCTTTTCGGCGGCAGCAGAATTGTCTCCTTTTCCCTCCGTTTCATCCAGTAACTCGCGGTACCTTCTCCGCTGGTCCCGCATCGTGGGGCAGCCACCTAAGACTCACTTGGATTTAAAGGGGTGATTGACTTTGGATCTTGCAGGGCTGCGAGCAGGCGGAGGCGCAGGACTACGAGTCCCAGGAGCGCCCGCCCGCCCTCACTGCATACACCTGGGCAGCTCTCCCTGCAGGCCCCTCCCCCACTGGTCCTAAGAAAAGGCAGCAGACACGGTCAATTGGTGGGATACCTCGCGGCTTGTTCTTTTGGCAGCAGCTTTTCGGCGGCAGCAGAATTGTCTCCTTTTCCCTCCGTTTCATCCAGTAACTCGCGGTACCCGCTCCGCGGTTCCCGCATCGTGAGGGCAGCCACCTAAGACTCACTTGGATTTAAAGGGGTGATTGACTTTGGATCTTGCAGGGCTGCGAGCAGGCGGAGGCGCAGGACTACGAGTCCCAGGAGCGCCCGCCCGCCCTCACTGCATACACCTGACCAGCTCTCCCTGCAGGCCCCTCCCCCACTGGTCCTAAGAAAAGGCAGCAGACACGGTCAATTGGTGGGATACCTCGCGGCTTGTTCTTTTGGCAGCCACTTTTCGGCGGCAGCAGAATTGTCTCCTTTTCCCTCCGTTTCATCCAGTAACTCGCGGTACCCGCTCCGCGGGTCCCACATCGTGAGGGCAGCCACCTAAGACTCACTTGGATTTAAAGGGGTGATTGACTTTGGATCTTGCAGGGCTGCGAGCAGGTGGAGGCACAGGACTACGAGTCCCAGGAGCACCCGCCGGCCCTCACTGCATACACCTGGGCAGCTCTCCCTGCAGGCCCTCCCTCCCCTTTGGATCGTATAAGTTCAATGGTTTAGCCCCGCTGCGCGGGAGCACGCCGGAGCGACCGGGAGAAGCCCAGGACAAGGGCGGGACTGTCTGTGGCCGTCCGGGGCCGGCAAGGGTCGGGTCGGGCCACCCCCCTAGCATCATTCTTGCTTTATTACTTGGTATCTACTTGTATGTGTTTATTTAGTGTATTACTAGGTCATTGTTGTTGCCACATTGCTGGTAGAACTCAGTTTTTGATTGTGGGTTGTTGTATTGATTGTCTGTTTGTATTTTGTGGATAGTGTCAGAATAGTCAGTGTACGGTTCAAAATGCCCCTACGGTCAGGTAGGGAAAGGCAAGTTCAGGTTTCCACCTCCAATGGTACCTTTACAGGTACAATTGATCAGTTTTTTAAACGCACCACCTGTATATTGGAGAAGGAAATAGCTCTTGCTGAAAAACGTTTATCACTTGACCTAATTACGGGCAAGCGATCCTCACTTGGTAAAATCAATGAGGCTGTTTCCCCCGTTCCACTTTCCTAATTGAATGAAGATAGCTCCGATGTTAATGTGGATTTTGTGGTAGCAACTGCATCCACCAGCCATACTCTGGATCCAGAGGGGGCTGGTACAGATAGTGTACTTGTTACTGCCCACGACATCATAGTGGATAGTGGAACTATCTACCATGATTTATCTTGTTAGGATACTGGTCTTTCAGATTCCCCCAATCTTACCCTAAGCACAGAGCGAGCAAATTTATCTACCTCCTCCCAATGCCCGCCCACTCAAAATCCTGGTAAACGGAAAAGGGTAGATTTGAGCGATATAGGGGAACATAACGAGGGTTTGAGAACTATCTATATACCCCCCACACAGATACCCACCTCCACAGCAGTGGTTCAACCTGAGGAACATAATGCCACATTAAACATTGTAGAAGGTATACTTCTGGCCAAAATAGAGTTATTGATTAAATCCCTACTCCTACCATTATTTGAACGGACCAGATTACTAAACACCAAGATGGACTCTCTGGACACGCTAGTGAAAGAGAACATAGCGGGATGGGGGTAATAGAGGAAAAACAGGACCACTTACCACAAAAGCTCCTCAGCAAAAACCTGTCCCTGTTATAAGGAAAAAACAGATAACCGAGAGTACACCCCAGCAAAAGGTTGCTGTAGTCTCTACACCACATCCCCCAGCTAGGAAACCTCCTAATCCTACCAGTCATCTCGACCAAAGCACACGCCTAGGATTAAATCGGTACCCAGGAAACAATGTGTGAACCTCCCCCCTGAGTCACTTCCATATACCATCATTTTAACTAGTGTGGCCCCCCCTTGGGGATGGTAAGAGAGAAACACACAAAGATCTACATAATAAGGTTATATTTTGGTTAAACAAAAACCGCCCACTTTCTCCAAACTCAAATATAGAGATCCTCAATGTTAGGAGGGTGGACTGGGTAGGTTATAGTAAAAAAGATCTTGAGGGGGATTGTGTGGTAATCAGCTTCAGAGAGCCATGGGTAGCTGAATACATCAGTAGGGAACCTAGATATGGCAGACTAGGGGATGTTCAAACTTTATCCCTGCATTATTTCTATCCCACATTAAACTCTAATAGAGCCCAAACACCGCACCCCCACTTCCAAAGGTATAGACCCAGAGATAGATATCATCTTGAAACACCTATCAATCCATTGTTTCAGCCCCACCTCTTGAACCGGTTTGCCCCATTATCGGGACTGGATGGTGTGGACTGACTTAACAATGGCCCTTCGGTTCCTGGGCTGAATGGAGCTACAGGGATTTGTTCACTAATCAACACTACAATTATAATGGATAGGTTCGTGCCAGGGAAGGAAAGGTAGGGGGGAAACTTTAAGCCATACTCTTACACTTGAGACCAGTGGGGGGAATGTGGAACCCGTTGATATTCTGCCAAAGATATCTGCACCTACCCTTAAGATTTTATCCTGGAATATTGCGGGGTTGAAGGGGAAACTGATAGAAGTAGACTGGGGGTCTTTGTGGATCTTCATGATGTAATTATATTACAGGAAAGTTGGTCTATTGATGCTATTTATCGGGCTGGCTACCTGAATTATTATAAACCAGCCTGTAAAGGTTTAAAAGGTCGTCCTTCTGGGGGCCTTGTTATTTGGATCAGACAATCCTTAGGCTTTAAAATCTCTGTCCTATCTACACTGAGTAATGACATTTTAGCTTTGAAACTAAGTAATAAAAGTAACCAAGGTCTCTTCCTGATTAATATATATGTAAGGGGGCGACCTGGTGGGAAGTCTACAAAAATGGCTGATGATTTAGATTCCCTACTGAACATCATTGGCAGAGATAAATGCGTAATGGTGGCCGGGGACCTCAATTGTTCTTTTGAACCCGTCCCCAGTCTGGATAATAGGTGTTATTGGGAAGTTGATCAAATTTTGAACATTCCCCACTTAACCATTCCACCTGTCAAAAAAGTAACAGAGGCTGTTATGCAGTGGCTAGGTCTTTGCCTAGAATGGGATCTACGAGCAGCGAATGGGAGGACAAAATCTGACCCGATGGGAAATGCTACTTTCGACAATTCCCATTATTCAAGCCGTATAGATAACTTCTTAATTAAGATGGAGTTCTGGAGTTTACTAGGGGATATGGAAATAGTCACAAGGTCAGAAAGTGATCATAATGCCCTAGTAATAAACTTATCAATAAATGGTGACTTACAGACAACTAGCGTAACTAACTTAACTATTGCTGAGGCTGTTCTTACGTACGATTGTAGAAGGGTACGTTGGGCTAGGCTTCTGGATGATCCTACCATTATAGATAAGGTTTCAAAGGAGGTAATAGCAGCAACGAAATTGATGGCACCTATATTAGATGAAGGGACGACATTGGAACAAATTGGGGTGATTCACGAGTCCCTTTTTAACAAAATTAAAACTTTTTTTATTGAACCAGTAAAAAGAAGGAAAAATGGCTTGGTTCACACAGGAGCGAAATGGTATGATAAGACTTGCCGTCTTGCCCATAACTCCTTGATAGCCGCTATTAAAATTAGATCTGCCATAGATATTAAGCGAGAAAGGGCAAACTATAAGAAGGTGCTTAAGCAGGCAAAAATAAACTGGGATGAGCAACGTTGGTTGGATTTGTATAAGGCCAGTACTTCCACCAACCAACAAAAATTCTGGGAAGTCGTGAAATGGGGAGGGACTGGGGACCAGCAAACTCCTGTTAATTATGTCCCAGCCGAGAAATGGGTTAAGCATTTCTCGGCGCAGTTTAGTAATACAGAACGGATCTCCCCTAACTTAAGGGAGGCTACCACTGCTCTGACTGCGGTACCTTCACATGATCAGATTGTCTTCACAGAACTGGAGGCTATTAAAGCTCTAAAACTAGTGCAGAATGGGAAAGCTCCCGGAATGGACTGTGTCCCAGCGGACCTTTTTAAGTATGATCAAGAATATTGGATCCCCTACATAACCAATTTAGCGAACGCTATAGCTAGAGGGGTTAGAATCCCGGACTCGTGGAAAGGGGCGGAGATCCTACCTGTGTATAAAAAAGGGGATAGGTCTGATGCGGGAAATTATCGCCCCATCAGTCTTATCGATGCCCTGCAGAAGGTAATCACCAGAATGCTGCTAGGCAGAATCCAGCACTGGATGACAGAAGTAAACATCCTGTCTCCATTGCAGGCTGGCTTCAGGGCCAACATAAGCACAGTGGACCAAGTACTCAGATTTGCTATGATCTACTGGAAGACTGTGTTTTTGAAAGGAGGTACTATATTCGCAGCGTTTGTGGATCTCAAATCTGCGTTTGACTTGGTCCCCAGAGGGAAGATGTGGGCAGCCTTACGGAGTATAGGTGTACCAACTGCCCTTCTCGAGCTTACAATCAGGATGCACGAGGAAAATTTCGCTAGAGTAAGGTGGGGTCGCCAGGGACAGGTAACCGACTCTTTCCCTGTGACCCGCGGAGTGAGACAGGGCTGTGTCCTGGCTCCCACCCTATTCATACTTTTTATCAACCAGGTGGTCAAGTTCCTCTTAGCAACCCCGACAGATGCACCAATACTGGGTGGGACCAAATTTCCCCTTTTAATTTTCGCTGATGGCACCCTAATCCTAGCTAAAACACAGATGGGACTTCAGTTAGCTATAAATATGTTTGTGGACTTCTGTAACGAAAAAGACCTCGAAATTAATGTCTCTAAGACTAAGTTCATGGTCCTGACAAAGAATAAACCGTTGAGGGGCCATGTAACGATGAATGGGTCTAGCCTAGAACAAGTAGAGGTTATGACATACTTAGGAGTTGTGATTGATTATAGGTTACGCTGGAAAGAACAAATTGCGGCACTTAGTCTAAAATTTGCACGACTATCAGGGTGCCTTGTGAAAGAACAACGTTGCTCCTTGACCAAAAGAGTTCTACCTGCGCTTAAAATTTATAGCGCCAAAATTAGTACTGCCATACTTTATGGGGCCGACCTTTGGGGGAGTGTGGATCTGGCTGTTCTGGATAAGATCCAGAATAAATTATTTCGTAATTTAGTCAGTCTCCCTCCTTCGACACCATCATTACCACTCATGCTAGATATGGGCTTTCATTCCATCAAACATCATGCCCAATATAGGATGGTGGCATTATGGAGACGAATCTGGTCTACCCCGGAACTTGTCATGTTTGCCCATGAGATACAGGATATAAGAGCACAACAAGGGGCAGGGGACATACCCTGGTTTAAATCTATTAAGAATACTCTTATTAGAATGGGTCTTCACTCGCTCTGGACTGAGCCGGGAAATTACATCTTCCCGTCAAAGAAAGATTTCAAACTTCTTTTCTGGTTCATGGTTAAAGAAGAATATGTTATGCTCTCTGAGAAATCTAACCTGACAGGCATGTTTTTGATCCACAAAGTAGTTCCACATACTGAGACCTATTGGGACACTATTCTTAAAAGTTCCGATAGGAAACTCTATCATCAGTTTCGTATAGGAACTTTGCCACTAAGGGAATTTACTAGTGGATGGCAGAACTCAGAGTCCATATCTTGTCCCTGTTGTCATGAAAGCAAAGAATCCCTAGGGCACTTTCTATTTGTATGCCCAGCTTATCATGAACCGCGCCATAAGTGGTTAAAGCCAATATGTAAAAGATTAAACACCCGGGAGAGCAGGGACGCATTGTCAATCCTGAGATGCAATACAGCCGAATGGCTGTCTATAGGGCTGGCAAAATTCCTTGGGTGGGCCAGGCTAATCAGAATAAGGTGTGTTCGAAATGCTATAAGTTGAAAATTAAATAAGCTGGACTTATCCCATCCTTCTTGGGCAGTATTCCTGAAATGCTTTTTTATACTTGTTCTAATTTTATTATGGACATCTTTCTATGTACATTTAATTGTTTTTAAAAAATCGAGATTTATAATAATTTTTATTTGTCTGTTTAAAATTTGTACATTCTTGTTCTGTGCTTTGTGTTTGTATTTATTATGCTTGTCTTTTATGAAGAAAATTCGAAATAAAGACATTAAAAACTGAAACTGATATTCAAGCGAGCTGCCAAGATGCTCATAAAGAGATCAGCATCAGTGTTCAGGAGCAAAATAGGGCGGTAGTTAGCACAGTGATGTCTGTCTTTCCCCGGCTTGGGAATAACAACTATTTCAGCTTCTTGCATTGAGGACAGTAGACATTGAAGAGCCTGTTTAGGACTGGCACTAATTACAGGCAGAAAGCTTTGTAAAACCCTGCAGAGTATCCATCTGGTCCTGGGGAATTCCAAGATAGCTGTTTGGAGATAGCAGGGATGATCTCCTTGATGCGAATGGGTGTCTCTAAAGAGGCCGCCTGTGATTCGGTCAAGTGGGCAGTCACTGCTAAATGTAAATGATGAGAAGGAGCATCAGAAGAAGTTGGTTTCTTGGAATAGAGAAAAGCATAAACGTCACTGAAGCGCACTGCAATTTGTCTATCTCCCTTTATCTCCTTCCCCTTTCCATTGAGGAGAAAGTCCACTCTAACAGATTGTCTCTGGGTGTGGAGCCTAGCTGCTAGAAGCCTTCCACATGTATTCCCATTGACATAAAAGGAAGGTTTTAGTCTAAGAATTGAGTATTCTGCCCTGTCTAAGTCCAGGCTGGCAAGTTACTTCCGCGTAGATTCTAACTGACGCCGAATACTCAGAGCCCCAATACGCTGGTGCATGTGCTCTAGCTCCCTGACCTTCTCCTGGAGCTCCGTCCGATTTATCTTACATTGGCTGTTTTCATACGCCACAATTGCTATGAAGACCCTCAAATGACAGCTTTTAGTGCGTCCAACAGGGTGGATGTAGAAACATCTGAGGTGTCATTGATTTGTAGATAGTCACGTATGGCCAACTGAATTTGTGATACCACCTCAGGTCTTTGAAATACCTTTTCTCTGAGCCTTCATCTGCACCCTGAGTCTTTCCAAGTAGGGTGCCAATGCTCTAGGAGTAAAACAGAGTGATCCGAGAGAGATCAGGGTTCGATCTCTACTGAGTGTGTTAATGGGAGTATCTTTTGGGTTCCTAGGAAGTAGTCTAATTGGGCATAAGTCTTGTGAGCATGCAAAACAAAGGTGTAGTCCCTTGTTTTAGGTTGTAGGGATCCCCAGAAGTTGGTCAACCCTATTTATCCCAGCCAATCTAGCCCCTCGTCAGATAGAGACTCGCACCCTACCACTCTGGAACTGGAGTGCGGACTGGGGGGGAGAAAGAGTTGGGGAATGAGGGTCTCCTCTACAGCAGCCCAGTTGAAGTGTTCCAGCCCTGTATTAAGTGCATACAATGAACCCAGGGTGAGGGCCGGAGTCCCCACTTGTACTTGATACCCGAAATGGCGGCAATTAAGCTACACAAGTTTCAGACCTACTGCTGCAGAGAACTTGCATGTAAGAAGTATTGCTACCCCTGCACTCTTGCATCCAGTGAAGGAGAAGTACTGGTGTGGAAACACTTTGGTCTTAAGCCTATGTGTGTCCTTTGCTAAAAGGTGAGTCTCCTGAAGGAGACAAATATCAGCCTCCGGGTGCTTTAGTTATGAGATTATAGCCTTCCTTTTTACAGGGTTGTTCAGGCCCTTCACATTAAGAGAGAGTATCCTGACAGCGGAGTCTGGGGACAATGTCTGACGCCAGGTGGAGCCGCTCTGTTCAGCTATAGAGGAGATCGGCCTTGGTTCATCCCCTGACCATCACCTACCCAGCCGGACTTTGGGCACTGTTTTTCTCCCCAGCTACCTGTCTTGCCCACCCCCCCATCGTATTACTGTGACTCTGCTGCTTTTTCCTTGTCTCCTATCTATCTGTTCTTATTCAGCATTTTTTGCTCTTTGTCTACTTCCTTGCTCCTATCCCCTCTCACCTGAATATTTCCCCTTACCCTCTCTCCGCCTAGCCCCCTGTCCTTTTGTGCCCTTTGATTAAGCACACCTTCTCCCCTTTTTGGGGAAAGATCCAAGATATATACGCTGGAGTCTCAGCATACCCACTAAGAGAGTCCACAGCGCCAAAGGGAGCCACTCACAATTGAGGTATGGTATGGCACCCCTTGCCAAAGCACCCCCTCTCCCCTTTTTGGGGAAGGATCCAGTAAAGTAGGCCTTGGAGTTTCAGAGACCCCTCTGAGAGAGTCCACTGCGCTTAGGGAGCCTCTTGCAACAGAGATGGGGAAATGGTATCACTCCCCCTGGGTTCACACCTTACTGGACTTTGGGTGCAGCTTTTGACTCGTCTACTGGTTTGTGTCCCCGTCACCCTCCCCCTCCTCTTGCCTCCCCGTGTCTCTAATCCTCCCCTCCTCTTTCCCTCCTCCACTCTCTGTCTACTTCCCTTGCTTCTACCCACCCATTCCCTGGAATATCTTCCCTTGGCTGCTTTCATCACCTATCCCCCTGTCCTTTTGTGCCCTTTGACTAAGCACTCCTTCTCCCCTTTTGGGGGAAAGATCCAAGTTATATATGCTGGAGTCTCAGAATACCCGCTGAGAGAGTCCACAGCGCCAAGGGAGCCACTCACAATTGAGGTATGGTATGGCACCCCTTGCCAAAGCACTCCCTCTCTCCTTTTTTGGGGAAGGATCCAGTAAATAGGCCTTGGAGTCTCAGAGACCCCTCTGAGAGAGTCCACTGCACTTAGGGAGCCTCTCGCAACAGAGATGGGGAAATAATATCACTCCCCCTGGGATCACAGCTTCTGGACTTTGGGCACAGCATAGACTTGCCTACCAGTTTGTGTCCCTGTCACCTCCCTTCCTCTTGCCATGCTGTGTCTCTAACCCTCCCCTCCTCTTTCCCTCCTCCACTCTCTGTCTATTTCCCCTGCTCCTACCCCCCACTCCCCGGAATATCTCCCCTTGCCAGCTTTTTCCCCTACCTATATGTTCCTTTTTGTTTGTCTCAACCATACTTGTAACTAAAATTGCCATGCTCTAATACCTGTGTAGCCATTGTAAAGCTGTAACCTGCAATTTATTGTCTGATAGCCATGTAAAGAGCTCTGATACCTTCGGGTCTAGCCAGTGCTATAAAACCTTTTAAATAAATAGATAAAAATACATAAATAAATTGTTGTGTAGGGATAAGCTCATGTGCTGCATCTCCCAATCGTTCTTGTGTCTAAGAAGGGGTGTTTCTGTGTCATTGGGCCCTTGCCACATAATAAAGTATATGAAGTTGTTACTGAGTCAGCTGGGTGTGTAGTCCCTAGTGATCTAATGCAATAGTACAATAGTCCAGAACTGCGCTGCTCGACTTCTGGTCAAAGTCCCTAGACACAGCTCGGTTAAGCCTGCTCTGCGCGCTCTTCACTGGCTTCCGATTCAAGAGAGGATAGGTTTTAAGGCCATGTGTATGGTCCACAAATCCATCACAAACAACGGTCCAGATATTCTTCGCCCTCTCTTCTGCCCATACCGACCCTCCAGAACCCTTAGGTCCAGTGAACTCAATCTTCTGACAGTCCCTAGGATCAAGAAATCCCGTACGGGGGGTCGGCGGTTTTCCTTGCAAGCGGCCAAATTCTGGAATAACCTTCCTGAGAGCATTCGACTCCTACCGAACCATCTCATGTTCCGGAAACAATTAAAAACCTTTCTTTTCCGATGAGTGAGGATGATGTTACCTGGGTCAAAGCGCTGGGATGCCCTAGGGTAGCCATGCGCTATACCAAGTATAGTTTCATTCATTCATTCATAGTACATAAAAACTAAAACCAGTTGAAGAAAAACACAAAAGAACTGTAGTGTCTCTAGAATGAGCAGAGACTCGAAGTCGGTCCCCACCATCTCTGGAGTGAGAAAAAGGATGGTGTCCATGGTGGCCAGTGGCATTCAGCAGGGTCTCCTCCATCCAGCCTCAACAGCTAATGCAGCGTAAAATCCCGGGTTAATTGTGTGTCCTCAGCCTCGTTGACAGTCTGGTTTTGTGGCAGATCTCTGGCTAGGCTCTTCAGAACTGCATCCCTCTCCTGAACTATAGTAGTTGGATCTGGCTAAGTCAGGCCCTTACCCCTCACCCTCCTCCTCCATCTCTGGTAACTACTAGGCCCAGGGCCCAGTTTTGTTATTCCCCACTGCTCCCTCCACTGTGTCTATTTGGAGAATATCGCAAGCTGCTTGGAGGAAGCGCAACTGATGAGGCTTTCCTTCCCAGCTAAAAATTACCCGGAAGCGGTGTCCCGAAGAATATGAAATGTTATGTTCTCATGGGAAAGCCACCACCATGGAAAACTCCCTTCTTTTCTGCAGGGTGATGTCTGAGTGGTCTTGAAGGTGTTATAGGGAATGGCCACGGAACTACACCGGGACAGAGTCTCTCGCTTTCCGCAGGATCTGTTCCTTCAGTGGGAAACTGTGGATACAGGCAAGGATGTCCGGCAGGGGCAGATGTGAGACCCTAACCAGACCCGCCCGATGGACCCTGTCTATCCTGCTGTCTGAGGCCTGTAAATCCCCCAGAAGTTGTGCAAAGAGGACTGTCACATATTCCTCCATGTTCCCTGCCTCGTTGACCACCGGGGCATTCCGTATCCAGATATTGTTGCACCTGGACCTATTCTCTATATCCTCTGCTTGTGACTGGAGGTCTATTTGTTGGTCCGTGAGTTAGATGAGTTCTTGTCTGACCTGCTCAATTTCTTCATCTCTAGCAATCTCATGGTTCTCTAGGGTGTCCACAAAATATCCCAGTTCTGACATCTATTTCTGGACTGCTTGCAGATCTTGGGCCAGGTCCTTATTGATAGACTGTAAATCCTCTCTCAAAGTAGAGAAGAGTGAACCCATATATGCCCTGGTCACAGGAGCGTCACCTCCATCACCCTCAGACCGAGGCTGGTGGTCCTACGGGGTCCCAGAATGACTCTGCGGAGTGTGGGGTAGGTTGCTTAGTAAGCATGTCCTTCACGGATCACTCTTTCTTGATCCATGCAGCCGCAATGATTGTTCCTGCGAGGATGAGGGCCCAGGTTGGCCTCAAGATTGTGCCTCTGTGGATTTTTACAATTGTCGTAGTAGTTCTGCAGGGGGGACTATTGTTGCGGGAACGTTCCCTAGGTGCAGGGCGCGCACCTGGCGTTTCTTATTTTAAGGCCAGCTACTTTCTTCTGTTTAAATTGAGGTTTACTTTTGGGATTATCTTCTTTTTTGATAATGTAGTCTGAAGTGCGATGTGTATCTCTTGGCTTTGCTCGCTCTTCTGATCTGCATTTGACCCGCCCTTCCCTCTCAAGGTTTTTTTGATGAACACTTAAAGGAACGAGAGGAAAGTATATCAGTATCCAGTTGAGGAGACTCACCGTGTGAATGTGATGCATTTTGCTTGGTTTTTGATTGTTTATTATTTGATTTCTTTTTAGGATAATCGGGTGTTTGCTTGGAATTATCCTTTTCAGGATTACCCAGTAATTATGGTTTCACAGGCCTAGCCCCCAAATTATCTCTTCTCAGCAAAGCATAGGTCTCGTCGATAATTTTAGTTAATTCCCACTCCTGTTTGCGTGAGTGCCTTCCCTCAGCTATTGGCGTATAGCCACCGCTGCTGCCTCCCCTTTTGCGTTTGCTATCATAATTGTAAATACCTGATCAAGATTGCCTTTCAATTTCATCCCTAAGGCCATGGCAGGTTGTGCCCCTTACTCATTCTGTGTTTGTCTTAATATTTCTGGTATACCTGCTATTGATGGGGGTACCATGAGTCCTGGTGTAGATGGCAGCGAAAACTGTACCCCGAGTGGTGCAATCCTTTATCTGGGGAGCTATTCCCATGATCAAGCAGATCATCAGTATTCTGTGTTTTTCTTGCTGGCCTGTGTGTGGAAACACTGCCTCAAGCTGTGCTGTTTTCCGTGCTATCCAGAATGGCCTTTGCTCATGTTTAGTTGCCATTCTTCCCATAATCAAGTTAGGCATTCGTGGAGTGATCTTAGTTGCAGTCTCTTGTAGTTGACCTGCTGGAGTGACCCTTGTAGGCTGAAGTGTGAGTATTCTGATAAAGAACTGCGGAAAATTTCTGAATAGTTTTATTATTCCTTTGTGATGTGGACGTAAGTCTGCTACTGGCAATGTGGATGCGGTGTGTAAGCAGCTAGAACCGGACAAGTTGCTCTGTCTCTACTGAGCGGACCGAGTCTCACTTTATCTGTGGTATGGAGGAGGGTACCTTTAAACCAATTTATATGCTCTTGGTAAGTGAGCAGAACTTCTATGTCCTCGTATGGTGAGTGTTTATTTGGTATTTCATCCAGAGTGTAATAATGAAATTTATATCTGCATGCACCTGCAAGGGAGAATTTAACCTAACAATAGAACACCTCTGTTCTGTATGCCTCGTGTGCCTCAATCACGTAGGTAATAGTCCCACCTAATGATGAGATACCAAAATCTGCTAATTTTATAGTAAGTGCATTTCTGCAATTTTCTGAATTGTTTATAGCACCTTCCTGCTCTCCTTCCTCTGCTGTATTCACATTTAATGTGGCTGCAGTGTTATTTTGGATAGACATTGTTGAAGGAGTTTCAAGGAAATTGAGATAAGGTTTTTTGCACAATGTACGGAACTAAAATCTTTCAAGGCTGATTATACCTACAGCCAATACTTAGGGTATACCTACTCCCTTCCCACTCCAGACATCTCTGGTTAAATGTGAGAAGCGGTCTCTGAGAAAGCCCGACTGAACTACTTAGATTTGACCAATAAATCAGAAACAAACCAACATTGGCAGCGCCATGTCGTGTAGTTCCTACAAATCTATATAGGATCTGCATGTTTTAGGTAACATAAACTAAGGGATTGGTGTCCAGACTGATTCCAGACACCCACAAAGGATATGTTAGTATGTAGACCGCTAGCTCACAGTGCCACCATAAGCTCCACAACCTTACCAAGGAGCATAAAGTTCTGGCAGCTATCGAACATGACAACGCTGACCCCTCAGGGATCGTGGAAACAGTACAATACTTTTCGCTCAGTCACTCGTGCTCACTCAGTCTCAGAAAGATATACAGAATAAACGGTGAGGACGTTTTCAATAATCATTTATTGAACCAGCATCTTTCTAGTATAAAATATGTGTGCTGCAACAATCATTAGAAGGAAACAGATATGTACGGTTTTAAGCACCGACAGAGTAAATAAAAGTTGAATTCAACCATGGTGCTAAAACAATGAATATATGCAGGCATATAGATACATGGCACTAATCATGAGTACTCCTAAGATGCAAGCCCTAACTAGATGTACATAAATGTACCTTGCATGTATGTAGGTGTAAAGCCAAGAATCCCTCTAGAAAGAGCCAACCCCATTACCTGATGGGAGAAAATGAAGACCGACCGTCTTGGTTTCAAGTTGGACACCCCGCAAGGGATGTCAGACCACTGCATGCTGGAGTGTATAAGGGCAGGACTTCAGTGTCTCATTTCAGCATAGAAGTTTTTCTCCTCTGGTTTGCCCAGAGAAGATGTGGGAGTTATATACTCGAAAGGTACCTTCAGGGGTTCTACCTAGATGAGTCATTGTATTGTGAGTCTGTTAGCCAAGGATGACGATAGTGGTGACTCTTGAGTTATTATGCAGAAGAAGGTAATCCTGCTGTGATACTAAGAATCCTCCTGCATAATAAATGAGGCTAGTTTTTAAAGAAAACCACACAACATGTATTCAGCACCTAACTAGGTAAGAGGTCAGCATCAGAGCAGTTATGTAGAGCAATGTAGTGAAATTGTAGGTAAAAGGTTGTGCAACTACCTAGGCCTATATTGGGGTATATTGGGGCCCATAACAGCTCTAGCTCCTGTTGTTTCCTTGCTTTTCCCCCATTTTCACTGCTTTTCCCTGCCTTTTTTCCTGTTTTCGAATGCCTTCTCCTTGCTTTTCCCTCATTCACACTGCTTTCTCCTGCTTTTACCCCCATTTTTGTTTTGCCTCCTCCTTACTTTTCTTTTTTTTCCCACTGATTTCTCCTTGGTTTTCCACCATTTTGTGTGTGCTTTCTCCTTGCTTTGTCCTCATTTTCACAGCTCTTTCCTTGCTTTTTTCCTATTGTTTGGGTGCCTTCTCCTTGCTTTTCCCTTGTTTTCACAGCTTTCTCCTTTCTTTTGCCCTCATTGCTGTTTCTGCCTGCTGCCCATTATTTCAAAGCCCGGGTGGCGAACTCCACTCCGCCAGCAGTGTTTGCGGAGTTTTGCCAACTTCGTGCCCCATTGGAAACGTGTAGTTCAGGCAAAAACTCTGACTCTGGGGCCTAGCAGAGTGAGCCCCAACGCCCAGGCCCAAAAATGGGAAGAAATAATCACTTACCTGCTCTGGCACCAGAGCAGGTAAGTGATTATTTCCCTTTTTTGTTTCAGGGTGGAGCGAAGAACTCTGCGTAGTAGCATTCCACCATCTCTACCCAGGCTCAGTTATTTCCCGCCTCCCACCTAGCCCAGTCAACTGCCTCCCCACGCCTCTCACTCCTCCCAGGACTTACTTAATCGAGGCCGTAGCTCAACCCCATTGAGCTGGTCTCAGGCTGCTTTATCGCTCTTGCTCTTGCCTTTTAATTGCTTTCCCCCAGTATTTCTAATGCCTTTTCCATGCGTTTCCCTTGTTCTCCTGCTTTCTCCTTGATTTCCACCCATTTTAGTATGCATTCTTCCTGCTTTCCCCTCACTGTCATGGCTTTCTCCTTGTTTTTTTCACCTGTTGTTTGTGCAGCCTTGCCATGCAACTAGTCCATACCACCTCACTTCCGTAATTCTGAAGGACTCTCGATACCTGGCTGTTCGAATGAGCTTTTGGGATCTACAAGCACCTGGATACCCTGTCGAGTGATTGGCCACACTTTACAAATCCTGATCAACTGATTGAGTGATTGATTGTCCCAGAGGGACAAATGGAGTTGGGACCAGGTCAAAAATTCTGTCCTCACCTTATCCCGGATGGGGACAATGTTGACTTGCACCACCCTACTCAGGTTGCAGCTCAGGTACACCCCAAGGTAGTTAAAGTGAGTGGGTAACCAAGTAAACAGTGTAGACCCAAGGGATGCGGCTGTGGTGGACTGCGCCTTCGGTACAGCCTCTCATTTTGCTTAGTTAATTCTGTACCCTTAGGAAACGGAGAACCTCTCAATCAAATGCATTAAGGCCAGGAACGACTCCCGGAGACGGGAGAGGGTCACCATAATACCACCCTCATAATAAAATGCCTTCTGTCCTATGGGCTGTGTTGGTATCCCCTGGATACTTGGCATGGTATGGATAGCAGCCTTAGTGGTTCCAATAGGTTATAAAATAGCTATGGGGAGAGCACGCAGCCCTGTCTTGTCCCACGTCTAATGTCAAAAAAGGGCAAAGACAATCTTTCACAGGACACGGAGGCCATGGGGGACGTAAAAAGTCAGGAGACTTTATTCAAGAAAGCTTGTCCAAGGCCCAAAGTCTCCATCACCCTGAACATGTAAGACCACTCTACCTCGTCGAACGCATTATCCGCATCAAGAGAGATGGGAATCTTCTTGTATTTATCTTGTCGTGCCTGCCAGAGGAGGAATAAGAGGGTCCGCTAATAACTTGTGGAGGAGCGGCCCAGCACAGACCCTACCTTAGAAGGATGCAGGAGCAGCAGGGTGTACATCTTGAGTCGAGTGGCCAGGACCTTCACCTTCATGCTAGCATTGATAAGCGAGATCGAGTGATAATTTGTGCATTGGAGTGGGGCCCTGCCAGGGTTGGGTATCAATTAAATCCGTGCCCTATTGAATTTAGGCAGAGGTGTGGTGGTGTCTGAGATCTCCCTGAAGAGGATAGCTAGCAAATGCAGGTGTTTACTCATTTCTCTATGGGGAGCCCATTGTCCCCTGGAGCCTTCATTGTCATCATGTCATCTAGTGCCTAAGCTATGTTGATGTCAGTGGCATGCCTCCCCCACAATACAGCGGCCTGGTCTCGTGTGAGTGTCGGAAAGGTGAGGCTTCCCAGTGAAGGAATGCTCGAGTGAAAGCTTTCAGGATCAGTCATGATGTATGGCCTTTCATAGGAATCAGTGAGTTCACTGTGGATAATTGAGTAAAGTGTTGTATGCATCCCTGATAGCCAGAATGGCGATTTGTGGTTGCACCTGTTTCAGTTGTGCTGCTAACAGTCTATCTGCCTTTTTCCTCCCTTTCGTAGTGCCACTGTGCCTTTCTTAGTGCCACTGTTTCAGACAAAAGAGAGCGGACCCTGCCAGTGCCGTATTCTGGGAGTTCAGGTCAAGTAGGACTTGGGATGAGGTCAGATTATACTCCATGTTCAGACATTGCATCACAGCCCTCAGACGGTAAATTTCTTCTCCCAGATTCTCTTAAAAATTCGCAGAGTACCTCATCAGGTTTACCCTGGGGGAGACCTTTCCAGCTGCCCACAATATTTGCTTGGAGGAGACTGTGTTAACTATATCCTCCAGGTATTGACACAAATACTCATAGAGTCTGCGCTTATCATACCAGGAGGCAATTCTGCTCCAGCGGGCTAACGGGGGTTGCGATAGCCTGAAGTCTAAATCAAGCAAGACGCGGTCATGGTCTGATTATTCATTGAGCCACAACTAGATCATGGGCTTTCGTTGCTGTCAGCAGAAATATATCAATATGCAAGCATGTGCCATGGACACATGAGGTGAATGTATAATCCATATCCCTTGGGTTAGTCAGGCACCAGGGCTCTGTTAATGCATGATCACTGACAATGTCAGATAAAATGCACCTACCCCTGGGTTGTCAGACAGTATGATTCCCTGACTTGTCGAGGTGTGGGTTTACTGGTAAGTTCCAATCTCCCCCGTCACTAGCCTGGTCGAACCACAGCAGTAGAGCAGTTTGGTTAGTGCACCAAAAAGATTAGTTCTATCCCCTAGAGGGCATTTATGGAGCAAACAATCAGCTGTTCACCCACGTCCTGAGTTTTGCAAAAACTTATCAACCAGTGGAGTATGGGTTGCCAGAGATATGTACTGGAGAAGGGTCATCCTGTTTTTCCTGTGGTCTAGAGTTTTGGCTTGTGGTGTAGGAGCACTACAGGATTTACTAGCATATATCATGGTAGCCATCCACTCCTTTTTCAGCTTATTTTGTTCGATGTTGGACAAGTGTATTTCCTGGACCAGTGCCACATCAGGAAAATGAGTCTTCAGGTGATATGGTGCTTTCTTTCTCCTAATGAAGTGTGTGAGTCCATTGACAGTAGGCAAGAGGATCCGCAGGAGCTTGGGGGAACTATTTGGAGCAGTGGGCATCTATGCAGTTGTGGACGGTAGTCATGGGCAAGCTACATGGATAACACAAACATTTAAAAAGAGGGTGGAGGAGGGTAATGGTAAAGTAGGGAATGTCTCCAAGCTGTATCAACAGCCAGAGCCCGTGCAGGTAAGAGTGGTGGGGCTGAGTTGGGGGGGGATTTTGACGGATGATGATGAAGGAAAAATGTATCATTTATTTAATTACACCTCGTCATCATCCGTTGAAATCCCCCCAACCCAGCTCCACTGCTCTTACCTGCACGGCAGCGGATTTGTCTCAAAGAAGAGCTAGCACTACAAGAGCAACAAACTGAAGCTCAGAGACTTGTGGGAGAGACCTGCGTCCCTTCTCTTATTTTCACAGAATGGGAGCAGTATTTTATATAGTTCGGGGAGTAGACAGGAGTGTCCAACAGCATGAGCAGGACCCATCCCCCAACATCTCTTGGTTTGCAC
The DNA here is from genome assembly GCF_964263255.1 of Lissotriton vulgaris. Taxonomy (NCBI): domain Eukaryota; kingdom Metazoa; phylum Chordata; class Amphibia; order Caudata; family Salamandridae; genus Lissotriton; species Lissotriton vulgaris. The sequence goes on from NC_141696.1 coordinate 899,047,964, forward strand.
CTAAAACTGAAACTAGGTCCCCAGTGGGACAAGTGGATGTCTGGCGGGGAACCCAACCTATAGAGTGAAGGGCAGCAGCAACACATGAGGGAACAAGTTGAAACAGCTTACTTACAGATCACGGTGAAAGACCCAACATATGAAAAAGTTTAAGGTAGAAGAAAAGAGAAAGAGAATACAGAACATTATAGTACATTACTTATTTGAACCGAAACCCAGCATCACAGGGCAGGAGTCTCATAAACATTCCACAGTACAAACACCCAAACTCCTTCGGATTTCATCTGGGTGTAGATCGGGAGCAACTGCTCCTGTCACTCCAGTAGCACGAGTTGGTACAGACAGTCAAAGTCAATCAAGTAAATTGCAGTCTCGCCATGTCCAAACTGCTGCAGCCAGCCCTAGACTTTAAGCAACGCATGTGATTTATCCCTCTGTGCCCAAAATCCAATGGGGGCGGGTTTCCCCCTTCGATGATCAGCACTGCGTGACCCTCTCCAGTTTCCAATGTTCATCTGGGTCCACAGGTGTTTGATCCCCTCTTGTGTTGTTGGTGGGGGGCTCTGACTTCTCCGGGTCCTCTCAGGTATCCAAGCCACTAATGTGCAGTGCATCTAAGAATCTCTCCAACTCCTCCAGATGATCGTATTCTTGTGTTCTACCATCCACTTTGACCAGCATCACTGCTGGTTCAAAGACACTATAGCATATGTAGTGTTTCCAGAGATGGGGCCTCAAAGCCAAAAACCTCCTCATCGTATGCTTGGTTTTGCAGGAGAAATCAGCTGAGATGAAAATCGTGTGGTTCTTGCATTGGTAGGGGCTATGTTTCTGTGCTGCAGAGATGATTTGCCACAACTTCTGGAAGTCTTAATTCCTGAACGTACCCACAGTAAGTTTTCCATAGCTGACAGCATTATGGGGATGAGTCCTGCACTATTCCCACAGGTTAGCTGTAGCAGCCCTTCTGCTTGAGACTGCCCCCAAAAAGAGTATTTGGACTTGTGGGGGTGCCAGGTATCAAAAAGGCCGGTGAGCAAAGTGCCAGGAGATTTAACACCACCAGCGGTGTCCTCCTATTTGATCTTGCGGGTAGGCAGGCTGGGTCAGGATCAGTCAGTCTGTCCCAGACAATCAGTGTGTGGAGTGGACATAATGTAGAGCTGTTCAGTCAGAAAAAAACAGAGGGTATCCCACAAGAGAGGTCCCCAAGTAGTTGTAAGCACCACAGCAATGGGTCCCAGCAACATAGTTACAGGTGTCAAGCAGTCCCCCTGACAGCTGTCCAGCAATGGACAAGAAAGGCAGCCGGGGCACAGGACGTTGCACTGGGGACAAAGCCCCACTACCTCACCCAAACATCAACCACTATGTGGGAGGTTCCAAACTGTCCCAACCCCTGTGGGCTGTCACATCCCCCTACACAGTGTCCTCCGTACCTGGGTATCGATCCAGGACTCTGGTCTTGCAAACCATGATTGGGCGCCTGATTCACAGAACTAACTTAAGACAAAATCCTAAACTTACTACCATTTTGGTATTCAGAGAAGGCACCTACTCATTTTGGTATTCAGATAAGGCACTTAATCATGTTGGTATTCACAGAAGGCACTAACTCATCAATGAGTAAGTGCCTTCTGTGAATACCAAAATAAGTAAGTTACTCAAAATGAGTAGGTTACTCAAAATGAGTAACTTACTCATTTTGGTATTCAAAGAAGGCACTCACTCATCAAAATAGTAAGTGCCTTCTGTGAATACCAAAATGAGTAAGTACCTTCTGTGAATATCAAAATGAGTAAGTGCCTTCTGTGAATACCAAAATGGTAGTAAGTTTAGGATTTTGTCTTTAGTTCTGTGAATCGGACCCGGGGTTTGGCAGCACGGTCAAGCCCATGCAGTGCAGGTGGAGCAAAAAGTAGCTTTGCAGGACCTCAGTGCTCTCAATCTCACGTCCCAGATAATGACCCCACAGAGTGCCCTCCACAGGCACCAGGACAGAGGCCAGCAGTTCCTCACCCAAATGGTATTCAGCCCAGAGAATCAACCAGTAATCAAGGAGACCCTGTGGGTGCAGGTGATTGTGGTCTCCTGGGGCCATGTTCCACTGTTCACCCTTCACTCTCCTCTGTGCCAAGGGAATATAAAGTCGGATACCGCTACACCATGCCGGTGTCCCGGCAGCGGCATCCACTGACAAGCCAGGCAAGGGTTTCCCCAAACCGGAGCGAGCGAGAAAAGTTGTTGTGCTGACAGGCCGATCTTCAGAGGCACCACACGTTGCACAGCTGATCCACCTGTTGGATCAGGAGGAGGTGGTCGGAGATCATACCGCACCCCAGTGTAGCACGGCAGAGCCTTGTTACAGCTAGGCCGCAACAGTACAGGAAAAACCACACAACACCCGTGGTTTCACTATCGTGGCCGCAAGACCCTGACTGGTCTATGGCCGTTTATTTATCCCCTCGGGGCGAGCCCGCCCCAAGAGGTGTGGGGATGTGTGTAAGTGGCAACATTGCCCAAAAGAGCCCAGATGGCTCTCTACATCCCTCCCTTCTTTTGGTTCTGGACCACCAGGTGTTCAGTCCATGGGGACGTATATACAAAGTCCTTCAGTTGTTGACTCGGCGCAGGATTCGGTCGGAGATCATACTTCTGGCTCCGGGAACCGTGAGCTGTCGAGGCAATGGACGGGATATCCCCGGCCGTCTCGATGGCGGTGTTCAGACATGTTGACCGGGCACTATCAGCACAGCCTTGGCTAACTTGCCTGGTGTCTCCTGCGGTGTGTTCCTCACGCTGGGTGAGGCAGGAGGAGAGAAGTTCGACAGTGAGTCCTTGTAGTCGGGTGCTTCTTGGTCCGCCTCCACCTCAGCTGTCTTCTTGAAACTGGACAAAAGGGGTTGGTGATGGACGGAGCATCTGAATCAATCAAGCACTCACACCCAGTCAAAAGATCTGGGTTTAATCCATCAACAAGCTTCCGAGGACCGGTTTCTGGCATTCCAACCGTCTTCAGCCTGGCTTGCTTCAATCCAGTGGCAAAGTGAGCAAGGGACTCACGTCTGAGCATACCCTGCCACACTTATGGCTGAAGGCGGCTGGAATGCCAGAAACCGGTCCTCGGAAGCTTGTTTCCGGTCCAGGGAAGACATGGCATGGCAGTTCGGGCTGGACTGTTCCCATGAGGCACAGGGTCAGACTGATTTGCATATAGCCATGTCTGAACTGGGGTGGCAGAGTGGGCTAAAGAATGGTGATGGATTAAACCCAGATCTTTTGACTGGGTGTGAGTGTTTGATTGATTCTGATGCATAGTCCATCACCACCCCCTTTTGTACCATTCTTGAAACTGGACACATTCCTGATGATGGATTGTAGTCCCTTTTGAGCCTTGACCATGGTCCCTTGAACACTTACAATGATCCATGCTTCTCGCTCGTAGGGCATCCAGAACTTCCACCCTCGGTGTCAGTCTTTGATCACCAGCCGGTCTCCCACTCTTAGCTGAGGTTCTTGGGTTCTTCGGGCCTCACTGGCCTTCTGATTCATTGTCTCCCTCCTCGCTTGGATAGCTGCATCATCCCGCTCCACAGGTACCCACGTCGGGTCTGACGGATACTGTCTCGTGGGGCACACTTGAAAAGGAGATGAGCTGGAGTACACTTGGTGGTGCAATGAGAGGACTGTTGGTATACACAGAGGAACTGGTAAAGATCTGTTTCAGGGTCTTTTCATTCTCCACTGCAATGCACAACGCATGGTTGCTTGTCCCCATTAGACGTTCTACTTCCCCATTTGCTTGGGGACATAATGGGGTGATCTTCCTATGGAAAACTGTTAGACTTTCGAGGTACTCATGGAACTCTCGCCCCTGGAAAGGGGGTCCATTGTTGGACTTGACCTCTTCCGGTATCCCCAACATTGCAAAGGTTCTGTCCAGTACTCTCTTCACATGGGGAAAAGCTGTCGACGACACCACTTCAACGATGGGGAATTTCAAGAATGAGTCAACCATGACCAGCATGTGACGTCCATCTGGGAAGCTCCCAAAATCCACGCTGAGATGCCTCCAAGGTGTCTTGGTTGGTTCTTCCATGATCACAGGCGCTGGCGCTGGGTCCCCTTCGGTGATCGTGCAGGCATGGCACTGCCTTACCATCTCCCCTACCATAGAAACAAAATGGAGGCAGCACCAAATATGGAGAGGACCAGGACCACAACGCGTTTCGCTCCCCAACCATGGGAGCTTCGTCAGGGCTGAAACAACACAGAAATAATACACCCATATTAAAAACACATACAAATATAACATTTACAACAAGAAGACAAACAAGGTTAAAATACATTCAAATTGGACTTTTTACTAGAAAAGATGGCAACACTAGAAAGGGTTCACAATTTCAATCCTATATTTTGAAAGACATCCTGCCTTTAAATCTAGATATACAAACACAACAAATGGTGCAGCTCAATGATTGTATAAAACATTAGTAGCCAAAAACCGAATATAACCAAATATAAAGTGCCTCAGGTCAGACAGATGAAAAGAACCAAAAAATAGAACCCAAGTGAGAAAAGGGGAGAGAAGAAGAAAACGAGGGGAGTAGCCCCTACAAAGAAACATACCGAAAAGTTACCCCATGTGAAAAGTATGCACAAACACCCACGAGCCAGTGACCAGGCCAGAGTTGACACTATGCAAAAAATGGTCTCACAAAGAGATGGAAACTGCCCTACACACACCGGTTGCCACATGATAAGTGCCCAGACACCCGCCAATCAAGGAAGAAAGGGTGGATGTAATCTAGAGATGCCCCACGACTACTCGCCAAGTGCCCAGACTGCCACCAGGTGGACCGTGTGGACATTGTGGTGAGGATCACCCAGCAACAGCCGTCTGCGGGGCGAAAGGGAAAACGTGACCCTGCTGCGGAAGGCTAAATCCTTATGCCAGAGTGTGCCGTGGTGGGCAATTCCGACAAACATCATCAAGGCCCAGAAGCATGTCCCAGAGTGTTCGCCAAATCTCCCTCGATGACCCACCGCCAGTGCCGGATGACCAGCCACAGGAACCACACCCTTTGTATGAGGACAAGGATGGGGAAGTATTTGTGGTGTCATACGTCAGCAGGACAGGTACCCGTCGAAGACCACCTCCCATCTCCCATGTGCTCAGTCTCCATCGAAGGCACGAATGTACAAGCTCTCGTTGACACTGGTATATCTGTCAATGTGATGGACTCAGACCAATATGACTGCCTGTCACCGTGACCCCCACTTGCACAGTCCACAGTCCGAATTTACACGTACGGAGGGTCGGACCCACTTCCTCTCTGTGGTGTCATTCAGACCACCACTGCCAGCAGAAGCTACTCCACCGAGGCGAGGTTCCACATTACAGAGGGAAAAAAGGGAACTTTACTCAGCTGCCACACGGCCGAGGACCTAGGAGTTGCCTTCTTCGACAATCAGATCCATGACTCCCATGCGGAAGCGATGCTGAAGGAGTTTCTGGCTCTCTTCAAAGAACTTGGGATATTCAAAGGCAAGAAGTTCAAGCTCCACAATGACCCCTTGGTACAACTGGTGGGCCTCAGGCACCAGCATGTGCCCTTCAATCTATGCCCGCAAGTGGAGGAGGAGCTGAGAAAGCTCGAAGAACTAGATGTGATCGAGAAGGTCACGGGCCCCACTCTGTGGGTATTCCCGCTGGTTGTTGCACCCACACACAAACAACCAGGAGCCATTCGACTCTGTGTTGACATGAGACTGCCAAATATCGCTGTGAGGAGAAAACGTGACATCACCCCCACAATGGACGATATTGTGGCGGACCTAAATGGGGCAAAGTGGTTCTCCAAACTAGACCTGAACGCCGGCTACCATCAGCTGGAACTGGAGCCTGAGAGCCGGTATAATACCACCTTCTCAACGCACATTGGCATCTGAAGGTAAAAGAGCTCAGCTTTGTGGTATTGTCAGCCGCCATAGTCTTTCAAAATGCCATCCGGGAAGCACTGTCGGGGCTGAAAGGGGTGATCAACTTCAGCGATGATATCCTTGTGTTCTCCAACACTCTCGAGGAACACCACTCTCACCTCCAAGCCACTCTGAAGAGGTTGGCAGACTGTGGGCTGACTCTGCACAAATCCAAGTGTTTGTTTTATCAAGAGAGTGTCGATTTCTTTGAATACACGTTCACCCGAGAAGGACTCCTGGTGGACCCGAAAAAGGCCAAAGTTATCAGAGCGGCCAGCACACCTCGAAACCCAACCAAAGTGAAGAGTTTCCTTGGCATGGCCATGTACTGTGGATGCCTTATCCCCAATCTTGCCGCCATTTCTGAGTCACTGCGCGTCCTTATGCACCATGATCACAAGTGGGAGTGGACGCTGGCGGCCAACAAAGCGTGCCAACATATCAAAGCAGGGTTGCTGGACAAAACCGTAATGGCCTACTTACACACAAGACGACGAACGGAACTGGTTTTCGACGCCATCCCTGTGGGCCTAATAGCGGTCCTCCTTAAGAACACGACCCGGAAGTGTTGGAGCCAGTCGCCTATGCCCGCAAAGCTCTCACTGACACCGAGACTAGATACGCCCAAATCGAGAGGGAGGCATTGGCTAGCAAATGGGAGTGCCAGCACTTCCACCTGTATCTGTGCGGCCAGGAGTTTCATGTCGTGACTGACCACAAACCGCTGCTCCCACTGTTTGCTGGCTCATCCCGGCTAGCACTCCCGAGGATCGAACGATGGGCTGTTAAATGTCAAGCCTACAACTTCAGAGTGATATACCGTCTAGGGGCCCACAACCCTGCAGATTATCTGTCTCGTCACCCGGAGTCCACGATGCCAGTAGACCCATCGCCAGATGCCTGCAGCACCAAAGCATTCATCACCATGGTGTTGCAAGGCCATGACACTTGAAGAGATTGGCCGAGGCACTCAAGAAGGCCCCACTCTCTCCAGAGTCCGAGGAGCACTGGAGAACAATGGATGGGCCCATTTCATGGACGGCGCCAGCGTCCTCTGGCTGGAGGTCAACCATGCCTGCCAACAACTGGGGAAAGTGTAGCGAACTCGGTGTGGAGGAAGAAGGAGTGAGGCGACACCTGATAGTAGTTCCGGAGAGTCTTCAGAAAAGGATCCTTGCGCTGGGACACGTTGGCAATCAAGGAATGGCGAAGACCAAAGCCAGTTTATGGGGCATTTCTGGTTCCCAGCGATGGACTCCATGGTAGGGGAGATCCAAAGAAAAAAGTTCCACAGCGGATCTGACAACCAGCACCTCTATATTCCGATGTCCCTCAAATGTCCAATTTATTGTTGTGCTGATAACCTCCAGGACCTGCTGCGGTTTGGTCCTACTGGAAATCCAGACAAAGACTTTAGAAACAAAAGGGAGGCAGCACCTAATATGGAGTAGACCAGGACCACAACGCGTTTCGCTCCCCAACCATGGGAGCTTTGTCAGGGCTGAAACAACACAGAAATAATACACCCATATTAAAAACACATACAAATATAACATTTACAACAAGAAGACAAACAAGGTTAAAATACATTCAAATTGGACTTTTTACTAGAAAAGATGGCAACACTAGAAAGGGTTCACAATTTCAATCCTATATTTTGAAAGACATCCTGCCTTTAAATCTAGATATACAAACACAACAAATGGTGCAGCTCAATGATTGTATAAAACATTAGTAGCCAAAAACCGAATATAACCAAATATAAAGTGCCTCAGGTCAGACAGATGAAAAGAACCAAAAAATAGAACCCAAGTGAGAAAAGGGGAGAGAAGAAGAAAACGAGGGGAGTAGCCCCTACAAAGAAACATACCGAAAAGTTACCCCATGTGAAAAGTATGCACAAACACCCACGAGCCAGTGACCAGGCCAGAGTTGACACTATGCAAAAAATGGTCTCACCAAGGATGTTATTAGATCTTGAGGCAACGCAATGACGTCAATAAATATGTTTGACCGAAACAGTACAGAAAAAGAAAATAATACAAAAAGGTTTTTTTAGTATATAAGAAATTGTCCAGAGGTCAAACCCTAATCAGAATTACGGGGCGCCAGAGCTCCTTACCCGATATCAAAGTTCTGATATCCGGATAATATTATAAACACGTCAAGGGCTTATGAGTAAAAGGCACGATTGTCCAAGAAGGTAATATTCCACTGTATAAAAAGGAAAAAAGATTTCAGTCAGTGTGCATCAAGGTTGATGTTCAAGTCCCGGTTATACCAGAGATATACAGATATACCAAAGATAATATTATTTTATGTGCATAAACAAGCAAGATTCTAATTCATCACTGATCAATGTTATAAAATTACTCACAAAAATAATGTAAGATTTTCTGGCGTCCAAAGACAGACACGTGCGCAGACCTTAATAAGCTGCTACCACAAATACTATAATGAAAAATAGAAAAAAGGGGGGGGTTTGTGAAACACAGCCATGTAACTCACATCCCCACACTGTACTATTCTATTAATCCACAATGTTAATTCACAATAGATCATTAACTCCCATTCGGCAGGAAAGTTGCCAAGGTCATGGTCATGTCCTATGGCAACCGTATGCTATCATGATGGTTTGATAAGAGAGTAAATTCACACATAAAATCCTAAGCAGGAATTGTTGTCACCAAGGTATTGGAGTATTGGAGCTTGATGGAATAAATAATCCCAGTAAAGGAAACGTCATATTATGCCCGTCTTGCATATATATGCGTTCCCAATGTGTCCCAGGTCCCCCTCCAACGTTAAAAATTCACATACACAAAGCACAGGATGTATGCAGCCAGAATGTATTGCGTTATGAGAGGCTACGAGTAACGGAGCGTTTTGAACCCGCCACCCTTAAGAGAGAGATTAACAACAGGTAAATCGGCAAGATGCTAACTACATAGACCACGATGCTTTGGGGCAACACGCTGATAGGACAAGCAGTGTGCGACCAATTGGACTTAAACTTATACTCAAGCTCCTTGGAGCTGGTGGGGCTGACGAGCCGGGTTACGCACCTGCGTGCCACGAGTGGTACCGAACCTGAAGACATTTTTTGGCAGCCTATGCAGCACCCCTTCACACAGTCCTACTCCCTGCTGACGAGAGGCAACAACCTCGAAACACGTGTCCAGGGATGGCCAACGCGATTTGGATTTCTTGCTCAAGACCCTGGCAGAGGCGTACCCGCTGATGCTAACTACATAGACCACGATGCTTTGGGGCAACACGCTGATAGGACAAGCAGTGTGCGACCAATTGGACTTAAACTTATATTCAAGCTCCTTGGAGCTGGTGGGGCTGACGAGCCGGGTTACGCACCTGCGTGCCACGAGTGGTACCGAACCTGAAGACATTTTTTGGCAGCCTATGCAGCACCCCTTCACACAGTCCTACTCCCTGCTGACGAGAGGCAACAACCTCGAAACACGTGTCCAGGGATGGCCAACACGATTTGGATTTTTTGCTCAAGACCCTGGCAGAGGCGTACCCGCTGATGCTAACTACATAGACCACGATGCTTTGGGGCAACACGCTGATAGGACAAGCAGTGTGCGACCAATTGGACTTAAAAATCGGCAAGACATGGAGCGCTTATAAGTCGCCTCTTTGAGTGAAAAAGAAACAATTGCAGCCAGAATGCTTTACGTTTTGGAAGATTACGAAAAACGGGGCGTTTTAGACCCACCACCCTCAAGAGAAAGATTAATAAAAGGTGACTCAGCAAGGCACAGAGCGCTTATAAACCCCCTCCCTTTGAGCGCAAGTTAACAAGAGGCAACCAGGCAAAAGCGCAAGCTCATCTCCACGGCAATTCACGGAGCGCTTGTAAACCCCCTCCCTTTAAGCGGAAATTAACACGAGGCAACCAGGCAAAGCCCGGTAACACTGAAGTATAAAGTCCATATCCTACTCTGATGCCTGCTTTTCCATGACCCTTGCTTTTATTAATCTTTCTCTTGAGGGTGGTGGGTCTAAAACGCCCCGTTTTTCGTAATCTTCCAAAACGTAAAGCATTCTGGCTGCAATTGTTTCTTTTTCACTCAAAGAGAGGCGACTTATAAGCGCTCCATGTCTTGCCGATTTACCTGTTGTTAATCTCTCTCTTAAGGGTGGCGGGTTCAAAACGCTCCGTTACTCGTAGCCTCTCATAACGCAATACATTCTGGCTGCATACATCCTGTGCTTTGTGTATGTGAATTTTTAACGTTGGAGGGGGACCTGGGACACATTGGGAACGCATATATATGCAAGACTGGCCATAATATGACGTTTCCTTTACTGGGATTATTTATTCCATCAAGCTCCAATACTCCAATACCTTGGTGACAACAATTCCTGCTCAGGATTTTATGTGTGAATTTGCTCTCTTATCAAACCATCATGATAGCATACGGTTGCCATAGGACATGACCATGACCTTGGCAACTTTCCTGCCGAATGGGAGTTAATGATCTATTGTGAATTAACATTGTGGATTAATAGAATAGTACAGTGTGGGGATGTGAGTTACATGGCTGTGTTTCACAAACCCCCCCCCCTTTTTTCTATTTTTCATTATAGTATTTGTGGTAGCAGCTTATTAAGGTCTGCGCACGTGTCTGTCTTTGGACGCCAGAAAATCTTACATTATTTTTGTGAGTAATTTTATAACATTGATCAGTGATGAATTAGAATTTTGCTTGTTTATGCACATAAAATAATATTATCTTTGGTATATCTGTATATCTCTGGTATAACCGGGACTTGAACATCAACCTTGATGCACACTGACTGAAATCTTTTTTCCTTTTTATACAGTGGAATATTACCTTCTTGGACAATCGTGCCTTTTACTCATAAGCCCTTGACGTGTTTATAATATTATCCGGATATCAGAACTTTGATATCGGGTAAGGAGCTCTGGCGCCCCGTAATTCTGATTAGGGTTTGACCTCTGGACAATTTCTTATATACTAAAAAAACCTTTTTGTATTATTTTCAGCTTCTGTACTGTTTCGGTCAAACATATTTATTGACGTCATTCCGTTGCCTCAAGATCTAATAACATTTGTGAAAGGAAATCTGTAAGTACCTGAACCAACTCTATTAGAATCCACTTCATAAAATAACACATTTGTTTTCTATGTAAACAACTCTAAAATTTGAAATAGAAATTTAGCCTAAATATTTCCATCTAGTTGGTTCAGGTACTTACAGATTTCCTTTGACAAAGGTCCACATTGTTGCTGTGTTTTTTTGTATATAGGTGTGAGTGACGTATGAATGTTGTAGGTAGGATGTGTTACTTGTAGATTTGTGTAAATATGTAAATTTATTGTTTCTGTGATATGTGTAAATGTTTGTACATGCATAAATATCCTTCTAAAAAAATCTAAAATTGAAATTTATAACTAGTGTCAAATAAATAAACAACTAGTGACGTTATCAAAAAACTGGACCGATATGTTTCATTCATAGAGGTTTTCATTTAAGCATTTGAGAATAGGTCCAGTATTGGCCTTTGTTTTGCTATTTTGTTCCATCTGGGAGCGGCAGTGGCCGGGTCCGAGGCCTCACTGAAGGGGGTAGGGGTGCAACCACAGTGTGGGTGTGCACCGGTGGGGGCTGATTGGCCCCAACAACTGGATTGCGTCCTCCATCTTGTGGGCAGCAGCACCGGCCGCCGGCGGGTTGCTCATTGTATCTGTGTAATGAAGAGTGGACGTGGAGGCGTGACCCGCTTGCTGGTTGCTTTCGCTAGGGCGTGCATCGTGGTACATGGTCTTGCATAATGGGACGTGGGGAGAAGGTAGTTCGCCCTCTGACGCAGCTTTGTGGTGCAGATGGCACATGATTGAGGCAGGCCTGTGCGTTACTTTTCTATGGCTAGGTTCTCCTTTCCCCAATGTCTTTTGCTGTTTCTCCCCTTTTTATCTCAGCGTCAGTGGTGCAGTCCTGCCAGTGGTGCCTGCTACATGTGCCCTAGAACAGCCAGCTCCTCTACTTCTCCCTTTGAGGATATACCTTAAACCCAGACACTGAAGTGCACAAGGCTCTCCTCTGAGGAAAATCAGGGCTTGCAGAGATTGGCCCCTCATGACCCTGTAGGGAGCATGCAGCTTTAGGCACAGGCAGCAAGGGGGCAGCCCACTCCCTGGGCGTTGCAGCACCGATGCGGGTCGGCAGGCCCAGACACGTTGGATAGTCCCAGGGGGGGTGCAGGCAGACGTGACTCTCGGAGCAGCCTGGACACAGCGAGGCGCTCAGAGCCCCCGCACTTACCCGCGAGATGCAGGCCACTTGAAAAGCGCCGCCAGCTGAACGCGCTCCCTTTCGGCAGGGAGACGCGTGGGTAGGCGTCGGCCAGGTCTCCAGTGAGGTGGACAGGCACTGACTCTGGCAGAGGCCGCAGGGCATGAGGGGCACCAGGAGCAGCAGGCAACCAGTGAACTTGAGCGGCGCGGGTCGGCACCACATGCTCGTCGAAGGACACCACACAGCAGCGGAAGGAGCAGGACAGCGCAGGTTGGCTCCGCACTCTCCTAGCAGGGCTCCAGAAGGTAGGCCAGAACACGCGAGGGGTGCTACCGTCCTCGTCGCCAATGTAGCACGGCGGAGCCTGGTTACAGCTAGGCCGCAGCAGCGCAGGAAAAACCACACAACATCTGTTGTTTTACTATCGTGGCCGGGAGACCTCAAGCGGTCGCTGGACGTTTATTTATCCCCTTAGGGCAAGCACGCCCCAAGGGGTGTGGGGATGTGTGTAAGTGGCAACATTGTCCAAGAGAGCTCGGATGGCTTTCTACACCCAGCAGGCAAGCTGGCTTAGTGTGTGTGGTCTCCTATGCACACCACCACCAGGAGTCGGGCACTCAGAAGTGTCCCAGTGTGCCCCGACTGTAAGCAGATGGGTGCTGTTCAGAGACCTCCTGGGGAGGACGGTTATACCGGCAGCCAAGCCCATGAAGCTGGAAATTCTAGGAAGATGCCACCATGGTCCTCAGTGCCAAGCTCCACTCCCTCCCATCAGCTTGTTTGACTCAGGGGCAACACAAGCCCTTAGTAAAACTAGTCTCAAATATGGTTGCATGTGAACATCCACATACCACACATGGAATATCCCTTGATGCAAAATAATGCAAAGTAACAGAAAGCGCTATTTGAATCAGTTTAGACAACTTTCCATCGAAGAAACGTTTTATTCTGGAAAATAAATAGTTCCTCAAGACTTTCGGTCTTGCATCACTTTTGTGTGATTGTGCAGTGGCTCAGAGACTTTATAAAGCTGCCCCGTAGTTTCTACAGTACACTGCAGTATAACTTTCAAGAGCACCTCTTATGCATTCTGTGTGTGAGCAACGACAGGCAGCTTTGCAATGCTGGATCGAGGTTCTCAATGGGCAGAGACTTAGAAGGAACAACTCTTTTAACCCCTCAAGTAGTCGAGAAAAAATATCTTTATAACGTGACACAAAGAGAAGGACATTAGTTCCATCTGCACTTCTATCATTTATCAGCAATGTACCAAGCACATGCCTTTTCATCATAGGTGCAATCTGATGGCGTGTTTGTGACTTTCTGGGCACAAAATTGCAGACACCACAAAATCACACAAGAAGAGTGCTTTCTGAGAGGCGGTGACACCTTTTCAGAGGTGCCGTCTAACCTCACACACATCTGCCTGGTTTCTTTATTGAAAGGAACTGCCAGTGGGAGAACAAAGACTTTGAAAGAACAAAGAATTGTTCGGGAGGCAAAAACACCAGCTCCTCCAAAAAAAATGATTGTTATGGCTTAAAATGCAATGTATTTTATTGAAGACTGTAATAGGCCCTAGGAAATTGTGCACATTCTAAGTTTAAATTGTATATTTAGATTTCTATGGAACAATAGATATTCTTGTTCAGACTGTGGTGTATATATTGTCAGTGCCTGAATTACTATTTTGTTGCCTTCTTTTGAAATAGAGGATTATTTTAACTGATTTCTGTGCATGGTCACAAACCCACCAAAATATTGTTCAGGCATATTTACATAGTAACAAATTACCTCAATTATAAGACTTTTATATTTAGGCTGAATTAGAAAACAGCGAATGTAGGGGTATATTAGCAAGAACCTCGTTAAAATTAATGACGTTTTAGCGGCAGGAAACTGCACATCTAACCTGGGCTTCTATTGGAATTCTATAACGCATATTAGCAAGCCCATTATCACTGTTTTAGGGGCAGTTTCCTGCCACTAAAACGGCAATAATTTTACTGAGGTTCTTGCAAATATGCCCCTCAGTTTTTATTTGCATCGATACATCGACCGTATACAAATAACTTTAAACATTTTTAAATGTAGGGGACATACAAATAGCACAATCCTTAAATTGGGTGTTATGGTTAGGCTATTGATTTATGCAGGACCTGGTATGCGTGAGTGAGATTCCATAATCGGCAAAGTGACATTAGTTATGAAAGTCTTGGGGTAGGAGCAGTTAAGGGATGAAGTTGGAGGTGATGGCTGTGTGGTCCTTTCCTTTCTGAGCTGACACTAATAAATATTTCAAAACGACATTACTCCCTCCCAAGACCTCTGCGATTCGTTATCCTCTTTCTTCTACAACAAAATAGCCGACATACATAACAGCTTTGAGAAAATTTCCAATGAACAGTCCACTCCACCCACCTCCGAACCCAAACCGCCCTCTAATAACCTTAACGCCTGGAACCCAATCAACATTGAAGATACAATCCGCCTAATGAACTCCATCCATTCAGGTTCGCCAACCGACCCCTGCCCCCACCACATCTACAACAAAGCAGACTCCATCATCGCACCCCATCTCCGTGATGTCATCAACTGCTCCTTCAACTCCGCTACCTTCCCAGAAAGCTGGAAACACGCCGAACTCAGTGCCCTCCTGAAGAAACCCACAGCAGACCCCTCTGAACTTAAGAACTACCGCCACATCTCCCTCCTTCCATTCCCTGCCAAAGTCATTGAGAAAGCCGTCAATAATCAGCTCGCCGCCTTCCTTGAATCCAACAACTCCCTCGACACTTCCCAGTCTGGCTTCCGAGCCAAACACAGCACCGAAACCGCCCGCATTGCAGCGACAGACGACATCCGAACGCTTCTGGACAACGGAGAAACAGTTGCCCTCATTCTACTCGACCTCTCCGCCGCCTTCGACACAGTCTGCCATAGCACCCTCATACAATGCCTCAGCAACATCGGCATACAAGGAAAAGCCCTGGACTGGATCATCTGGAGAACCCAGAGAGTCCGACTCCTCCCATTCAATTCAGAGGCCACTGAAGTCATCTGCGGAGTACCACAAGGATCTTCACTCAGTCCCACCCTCTTCAACGTTTACATGAGTCCCCTCGCATCCATCGCACGACAACACAACCTCAACATCATCTCTTACGCTGACGACACCCAACTGATCCTCTCCCTTACCAAAGACCCCAACACCGCCAAAACTAATCTTCACGAAGGCATGAAAGAAGTAGCCGAATGGATGAAAAACAGCCGCCTAAAACTTAACTCAGACAAAACGGAAGTCCTCATCCTAGGATCATCCCCCTCTGCCTGGGACGACTCCTGGTGGCCATCGGCCCTGGGCACGGCACCCATAACAAAAGACCACGTACGTAACCTAGGCTTCATCCTAGACTCCTCCCTCTCGATGACCAGACTAGTCAACTCCGTCTCTTCCTCTTGCTTCAGCGTACTTCGTATGCTCAAGAAAATATTTCGTTGGATCCCCACCGAAACAAGAAAGACTGTCACCCACGCACTGGTCACCAGCCAACTGGACTATGGAAACACCCTCTACGCCGGAACCACAGCCAAACTACAGAAAAACTCCAACGCATCCAAAAAGCATCAGCCAGACTCCTATTGGACATCCCTCGCCAAGCTCACATTATTGGTCACCTGAAAGACCTCCACTGGCTTCCTGTCAACAAGAGAATAACATTTCGTCTCCTCACCCACGCACACAAGGCCCTTTACAAACTAGGACCCGAATGCTTCAACACACGATTGTCCTTCTACACACCCACCCGCCAACTAAGATCCTCCAATCAAGCCCTCGCCGCAGTTCCGCGCATCCACAGATCCACCATGGGAGGAAGATCCTTCTCCTACTTGGCTGCCAAGACCTGGAATTCTCTCCCCACTCACCTCCGCCTTACACAGAACCACATTTCCTTCAGAAAGGAACTTAAAACCTGGCTATTCGATAAATAATACTCCCCCACCCCCAAGCGCCTTGAGGCTCTCTGGGTGAGTAGTGCGCTATACAAATTCTTGAACTTGAATTTGAACTTGAACTTGTTTGGGCTGCCTGCAATTCAATAGATCTTAAAACAGCTCTGGGTGATTCACGATGTTCACAGCTATTTTGCATGGCTGCCCAGCACTCAATCAATATAGTCTAACCACACAGCCCAGCAGGCAAGAAGAACTTCTGAAAAAGTAGGCTCTAGAGGAATTCTTATTATTTCCCTTAACTCACAGATCTCTTCTCTTTCAATAGACTGTTATGATTGGCTTATAGGCCGCCTCTTAGAATACTTGTATCCTGTTTATGCCAATTTGATTGACTGCTAGGAAACGTTCCTCAATACTGAAAAAATTATGCATTGCCAGTTCAAAACAAAAAATGCAGTCAGCTAAATGTTGCCTAAATATAAAAATGTAAGGAGTTCATCTGCCCACCTTCAGGAATCATTTTTCCATATGCTCATAAACAACCTGAATTCAGCTCAAACCAATGTAAGGTTCTAGTTGTTTTGCAAGATTTTGGGCCACATGTAACAAGCAATGTTGAATTCGCAAATGGGCCAATTCTCAGAATAGGCCCGTTTGCTGTTGCAAAAAATACTTTTTAAATGTATCAAACTCTATTTTGCGATTCGCAAAATGGGTTTGCGATTCGGTATATGGAAGGAGCGTGTTTAGGGCATCCCTTCCAAATACCAAATTGGAATGGTATGCATGAATGTTTTATGAGCAAGAATGCAGTTGCAAAACATTCGCATCTTGCCACCAATTTGAAGTTGGTGGCAATCGATTTGCAAAGAGGAAGGGGTTCCAAGGGACCCATTCCCCTTTGTGAATATATGTAATACTTTTTTTAAGAGCAGGGAGTGGTCCCACAGACCACTGCCTGCTCTTAAAAAAATTAAATGAAAACTTTTCATTTTACATTTTGTAAAGCAGCCCGTTTTCCACTCCGCTTGATAAGGCAAGGCAGATAGGAGTTCAACTAGCGGATAAGCACTCCACTCCGGCACCGGTAAAAGCAGCGACCTATGGCTCCTAAAGCAGCACAGGGAGTTAAAACCCATGTAGGAGATACTTCCCTTAGTTCCAAAACTGGTGTGAGGCGGAGTGAGGATTCAAAGAAGCCTTGAGCATTACAGCAATCGATCAGGGCAGCATAAAAAAAACAGCAGCAGCAGTTTTTGACTTTTCTAAGAAAATAATGCCTTGGCTGAGCCGACGGCCAATGAAAAAGTGGTATCCCCCAGCAGCATACAACAACAGGCCCATCAAGAATTTGGGGCCCAACTGATGGAGAAGCTCGGAGTTTTGGATATGTCCTAACAATCATAGCAGGTACAGCAGGTTCGGTGAGCAGAACTTGGAGCAAGCGCGACCAGCATTGAGATAACCATTAGTACAATTTTCAAAAGGGAATGGGAGAAGGAAATCATCAAACTATAATGGAGAGATATCCTAGTTGTTAGACCCGGGATCCTTGGTTGGCTGAGGTAGGTACCTTAAGGCAAGTGGGGACCCACTTTCCAACATCAGGGAAAGGAAGGTCACCTTCTTAGATAGCCCCGCTCACCCCATCGGTAGCTTGGCATGAGCAGTCAGGCATATATTCAAGGCAAATGTGTGAAGTACTTGCAACCATGCTCACAATATCCCAATGATGACACATAAATAGACTCCACACGAGTTTTATAAAAACAACTATACTTTATGTAAAAAGATATATGATAAGACCACACAATATAAATCCAACATATGAGATTGTGTACTATTTCTCCTGGTGGGTTGTTAGACCAGCCAGCCCTTGTAAGTGCTGGTGGTATTAATGAGCACTTCTAAACATTCTCCTGTACTCCTAATATCAAGTCGAACAGTTTGTAATGCAATCAGGCACTTTTGCAATGTAAAATTAAATACTGCAAGGCGTAACGCAGCACTCAGACACTCTGCAATGAAAATAATGCAATGCGTAACTCAACAATAAGGCACTATGCAAGGTAAAATAATGCAAAGGCCAGTACAACCACCAGGTAGGTTGTTATGCAAAATTAAGGCAATACGTGCTACACTAATCAGGGAATTCATTATGCAGGAACAATGCAATGCGCAATACGCTAATCAGGTAGTTTGTTATGCAGAAACAATGCAATGCGTCAGACGACAATCAGGTAGTTTATTATACAGATAAAATGCCATGCGGCATACACTAATCAGGTAGTTTGGTATGCAGGAATAATGCAATGTGTAATACCCTAATCAGGTACTCCGTTATGTGGAAATGATGCACTGTGTAATACAACAGTCAGGTACTCCGTTCTACAGAAATGGAATAATGCATAATACACTCAGGCCCGGTCACCGGGCCTTAGACGGTCTCTCCGCCTCTCCAACTGACTTGCAGTCAGCCTTTCAACAGTTGCCCCCCTACATGGGTACAATGGAATCAAAAGTGCAGCTCTGTGTTCTGGCCCCTGTACTGCCAGTCCCTTGGTAAACTGGGCTGCGATATGAGCTGAAGCAGAGGCTTGCGCTGCCAACACCAGAGAGATGCAGAGAGCGTCTCCCTCCGAGCCCACACCCTACCCCAGGTGTTGAAACATGTTACCTGGGGGGCGCAAACCCACTCTCCTCTCCTCTTCCAGTGGCTGGGCCTCCGATGCAGCTTTGTGAATTGGCAACGGTGGCTCAGGATGGCAACTAAGCTCCTCCAGGACTGCCTGTCCTGGCCACTTCAGTTACGAAGATCTCAGGCTGCCACAAAGCACACGCACATAGCGTCACTGAGTCTTCCTTAACTTTCGGGTGCATGATCACTGGTCATTCCACACACTGGTCTCAGGCTGCATGAAGATCATGTGCACAATGTCGCTGAGACTCACTTTAACTTTGGTGCACACGATAACAAGGCAAATCCTCATGAAGGTCTCACGGTGCACAACGCACCAGCACACATCGTCTACGAGACTCACTTGGATTCCGGTGCACACGATAACAAGGCAAATCCTCACGAAGGTCTCACGGTGCCCAACGCACACGCACACAGCATCGATGAGGCTCACTTGGATTCCGGTGCACATGGTAACAAGGCAATTCTTCACGCAGGTCACATGTTGCCCAACACACACACTGACACAGCAGTGATGAGACTCCTCACTCAGTCCGGTGCACACTATCACTGGACAATTCTCACAAAGGGGTTCAGGCTGCACAAAACACACACACACAGCACTGCAGATCCTTGCTTGCACTCCTGGTGCCCACGATCACAGGGCAAGCCTTACGAGGGTCTCAGCTGCAACAGCCACACACTCACAGCATTGCTGTGTCTCTCATGGAAACTTTTATATTGCTGTGTTTCCAAACAGTGAGCCAGCTCAACTTGGGCCCTTCGGGATAAGTTACTTCAGGACACAGCACACAGCAAAGTCTTTTCAAGCTGGGGGACACAGCACACAGCAAAGTCCCTGTAGTCTTTCCTTGGTTAAAACAGCAAACTGCAGGCAAGCCCCAGAACACACAGCAAGGGTCAGTCCTATCCTTCAATCTCTCCAGTTGTTTCTTCCTTGGTAAAGGTTCTCTAGTCTTGACCATGAAGTAGCTCCAGTCTTTCACACTTGATCAAGCCATTTTCCAAAGTTCAGGATCTTCAGCTCTCATAGTTATACCCCAAAATGGCTTTGAAGTATTTGTGTTGCAGGGGGCATCAACCCCTGTTCAAACCAGTTCAGGGTGCCTCCCTGCCAGTGACACATTTCTTCCTTTAATTAGTGGGGGTCTGGATTCTCAATCATTCAGCAGGAGATGAACCAATTGTTTTATAGCAGCAACCCAGGGCTCTTCACCTCTAGGGGCTACTCCTCCCCCTACACTCCAGATGCAGGCCAGCCTGTTGCTGTCTCACCTTCTCCCCTGGGTCAAGACATTTCCCAGATCCTATCACTTTCAAATCCAGACAGTCAATCCACAGCCAGGCAGAGATACACAGAAATGTTAGAGCACAAAAGCTCAGCCACTTCCAAAAGAGTGACTTCTGAACACACAATGCAAAATCCACATTCATATAAAGATGTGTTATTACATTGTGAATTCAGGCATACTAAACTTCACCTTTCTATCTTAAGCCTTTGGGAAGATAGGCTGGAAAACACACTACACAGCCGCCCCATTCCACCCTATGGGCAAGATGGCCTTTCAACAGTGAAAAACAAAATGGAGATTATTTCACTGTCAGGACATGGCAGTGACCTAAGTACATGTCCTACCTTTTACATGCACAACACCCTGTCCAGGGGGTACCCTAAACCTACCATAAGGGTGTCAGATGTACATAGAAAGGGATGGTAAGGTCTGGCAAGTGAGTGCACTTGACAGAGCAACATGGCAATTTAACAAACTGCTCACAGGCCCTGCAATGGCAGGCCTGAGTTCCCTTTTTAAGGCTGCTTGTGTGGGTGGCACAAATAGTGCTGCAGGCCCACTAGTAGCAGTTGCATTACCAGCCCTGGCACACATAGTGCACTATACTAGGGACTTCATTTTAGTGAGGCAAACATACCAATCATGGACAACCAATTACCATGACACTTTATACAGGGAACACATGCACTTTGACACTGCTTAGCAGTGGCAAAGTGTCTAAAGCATCTAAGTTGGCAACACCATGTCAGAAAAAAGATCTAGGGGGATAAACAAAAAATTTAGGGACTTTAGCCAAAAAGGGCCAAGTCCTACACTTGGTGTTTAACTGATCATAACTCTCTGATTATAAGGGTTCCAATGGATGTGATGTGTACACCTCGGGCTAGGTGGACGTTTATAGAAAGCTTTTATGTGATGAAGAATATTTAGAGCTCATGCGACAATGGATGACTTAATTTCTGGAGGTTAATAGAGGCTCTACTAGAAAATATTGTGTTTTGGGATGCATTAGAAGCTGGGATTTGGGGGGGACCTTAAGTTTAGCGCTGTGTTGGGAAAGAAAGTAATGGGGGTGCCTGCAGACTCTATCCAAATAATTGCATATCCTAGAAAGACATCAAATGAGGGAGATATCACAGAGTACAGATAATATTGAAACTTAACATACAAAATAGCAGCAGTTAAGTCTAAAATTATGCAGATTTTTAGTAAGGAAGTAGCTGCTAAATTCCATACATCGAAAATGGAATGTTATGAGTACAGGGAGCATTTTAGATGCCTTCTAGCTCTTCAAACCAGGCAAAGGAAAGTGGCTCGAGGGATAGAAGTAATAGAGGATGAGGAAAGATGTAAACATGTGTTACCTTCCGTAGTTGTGAATATTTTTAAAGATTATTATCAGAAATGATATACAGACGATGGGGGGGCCCCGGTTGGGAATAAAAATGAAATCCTCCAATTAATTGTTTTAGCTAGACTTTATTCAGAGGATTCGGCCACTTTGGAGTAACCAATCTTGTTAGAAGAACTTGCTATAGCAACAGAGTCATTATCCTACGGGATGGCTACCTGGCTTGATAATATCCCACTAGTGCTATGTTAAACCATGCTTAAAGAAATGGCATAAGATCTGCTGGTGATCCTTCGAAAGACACAACTGGGGTAACTAACAGCTACATGTGGTGAGACATATATAGTGGTATTTAAGAAGAAAAATAAATCCATGTTGAATTCTGGGCTGTATAGGCTAATAACATTGATTAATTGCGATGCCAAGCTTTATTCTAAAATATTGGCAAATTGGTTAGGTTTAATAATTTCTAAGCTAGTGTCTCCCAGACAAAATGGGTTTATTCCCAGTCGTCGCGCAGTTGATCATATTAAAAAATTTATTATTCTTCTCCATATTGCAGGGGCAAAATAAGGGTGACATTATTAGACGATGAGAAGGCGTTAGACCGGGTGTCATAGGCATTTTTTGGCCAGCATTAGAGAAATATGGACTTGGCCCAGGATAAATTAGAGCTATCAAATCATTATATCATGATCCTAGAATGAAATAATAGATTATGGGGATATATTTTGTGGAGGTCCACATCTCTAGGGGAACAAGAGAAGGTTGCCTTTTTTTCTCCCCTGCTCTTTGCATATTGATCCCTGATAAAGAGAGTAGAGAATAACTGTGTGATCAACCCAGTAGTAGAAGGATAGGTGGCATATAAAGTATTAGCATACGTAAACGATGTAGCTATAGTGACACCAAACCCACAGCAAGCGTCAGTAGAGATTGACAAAGTAGCAAGATATTTGGGGCTTCGTCAGGATAGAAGCTGATTCAGGGGAAAACCGAGAGTTGTCCGCACTAGTAATATTGGACAATTTGAAAAGCGGGTAGTGAGAGAGGCAACTTATTTTGGGGTTTGTATTGTGTCAGCTGTGGAGAATATAGTGACTCTAAATATGGGACCATTGTTAACTACATCAGAACGAGATCTTGGAAGATTGTAATATCTTTATTTATATTTGGTAGGAAGGGGGAATGTTATTAAAATGACAGCTTTTACCTAAATTGTTATATTTATTTAGGGTTATCCCGTTGGAAGTTAGTTGTAATTGGCAAGTTTATGCTATGGTTTTCTAAGGGGGTACACAAAACCAAAAAGCCTCTAAATGTATGATACTCCCCAAAGTTAGGGGGTTGGGGGTCCCGAGTATGACCATGTATTATTGGGCATGTGTGTTGCAAAATATGGGAATTTTGATCACTGGGAGCACATACACGCTTAAGTTACCAAAATCCCCTTTGATATATGAACTTATATTGGGCGAAGAAGCATTAGGATTCGTGTGGAAGAATGTCGAACCCAGCTACTATAAAAACACGAAGTTCAGAGTCCTGTTGGGGGCATTTCGATTATGGCGACAATGTAAGAAGAAGTTGAATGTAGGAAAATATACCTATTATACACCATTATGGGGGACACCAAGAGTGCCACCGATATTTCATGATTCGGTGGTTAGGAATTGGAGAAAGAGGGGGATTCTATTAATGTGAGAACTGCTTGAGGTGGAACCCCTAAGTCCATTTAGAGATCTTCAGGGAAAATTTGGGATTATCTCGCAACATTTTTTTTATATACCTCCAAATTTGGGATTTTATGAATAAGATGGTGAAGATCTCTGGGCCAAAGATGCGGATACCCGTTATAGAGGCAATTGATCAGAGAGCTAAGATTGGTTTGATTTATGACTTGTTAATTCGAATTGCACTCGGTGATCTACAATGGCAAAATGATAAATGATAAGCTTGGTTAGGAATAGAGTCTGATATTGCACCAGTCATTGGACATAGGTAATAAAGTGCTATTAACTACTGGATTGAAGAGCCAGCATTTTAAAACCATGTTTGATCTATATTATACTCCAGAGAAATTATTTAAATGGGGTAGGGAAGATAAGGGCTGCTGCCATCAATGTGGGGCACCGCGTGCAGAAAGTAAATTGGGCCCTTTTTTCAGGAGATGGGTACATTTCTAGAACAAAGTATCGGGGAGCAGATACCAATCAATCCCATATAGGCAGTATTAGGGGTAGTAAAGGATTTCATCGATAATGGGCCAGCTAAAACAAAGAGGTATATGCTATTTATAGCTATGGCTGTAACACGAATGTGGATGGCTATTAACTGGCTCAACCAAGAATCTCCCTCTGGCTATTTATAATATGGAAATAAACTTATATGTTTGTAAAGGACAGAAATGACAGAAATAGTGGATTAGGATATGGCAGTTGGTTATAAAATGAATTGGCAGTGCGATATAATGATTTTATGTGACGGAGTAACCTAGTCGTAGATCTGCTGCTGGTACGGAATGTTTGTAATTTATATAATTCTTCACATCTGATGCAACTTTCCTACATTTGACTAATGATAGCAATGAAAATTTAGGGACGTATTATTTATTGCATATGCACTTTATGTGTGACTTTGCTGTATTGCACTAGTTTTGTAATGTATAGCTAATTTGCACAGGCTTATCATGTCATGAATTTCTGAAGTGGGCTATTAATTAGTTGCCAAGCCATCTTTTGTCTTTTTCTCTCTCCCCCTCCCTCGTATACTTTGGTTTTCATTTTGTGATATTAAGATGAAATAGTTACAATGATGGAAGTATGTGACGTGCAACTTCTGCGTGTGCTTTTAAAATGCAAATAGAATATTTAAAGAAAAATAAACCAAATGCTTGTTTATTGTGAGGTGTCACAAAAGAGATTGTTCTTAAATGCTGTGGCCCTCATTTATTGCTTGTTGCGCCATATTTACAAAGTGGCTCATCTAGATAGATGCGTCACTTTGTAAACCCCTGTGCCACATTATACCTGAGCCAGGTATAATTAGCCTCATTTATGAAAAGTGACGCATCGCTGCGTGAAAACAACAATGCGTCACTTTTCACTGCGCCCTCTTTGCAACACCAATGATGCATCATATTTACAGTATGACGCATCATGGCGCAAAGACTTACAGATACGTTAGTATTTCTGACGTATCTCTATGGCGCAAAAGTGACAGATTGCTGGAGTGTGTCACAAAAGTGACGCAACTCCAGCAATTTGTCCTTTCACATGCGAAAGGGTCTGCATCAGTCTTACGCCGGCTGTGATGCAGGCGTAAGAAATTGACTCATTTGTGTCCTAGAAGTGGCACAGTGAAATCTTATAGATTTCACAGCGTCACTTCTATGACCCTTTCTTGCGTCGGAACGCCCCCGGGCATACATTATACCAGGCGTAGGTATAATGTAGCGTAGGGGTTTACAAAGCGGTGTATCTAACTAGATGCATCACTTTGTAATTATGGTGCAACAAGGCACATTTTTTACGCTGCTGGTGCGTCACAAAAAGTGAGACCCTATGTATGCAAGGGGGGCGTTTTGACTCAATAAAGGGTCATGGAAGTGATGCAGTGAAATCTATAAGATTTCACTGCGCCATTTCTTGGCCGCTAATGTGTCAAAATCTTACGCCTGCTTTATGGCAGGCATAAGACTGACACAGGCACTAACAACATGGGACTCGCCCATGTGATAGTACACATTGCTGGAGATGCGTTACTTTTGTGACACACTCTAGCAATGTGTCACTTTTCACCTACAGATACGTCAGAAATACTGACCTATCTGTAGCAAAATCTAACGTCTGCTAAAATCCTGATTTACCTATGTTGGACATAGGGGGTGGATTATGCTGATACAACCACAGGGTCGTATCAGCAAGGTTATCGCCATTTTGCAAGGAAAATCGCTGGAAAACTAGCGATGCTCCCTGCAAAATGGCGATAACCTCGCTTTCTCTGGAATTGTTATTGCCCTGGAGAAACGCATTGTTAATAATGCGCTACCAGGGCGATAAAGTCCAGAGATAGCCTGTGATAAGAAATTCATCGCTAAGCACGGGCATCGATAATTATCGCAGGCCGTTGATAATATGCCCCATGGTGTGTTCTACACTTACTCTGACTAGTATAGTGGTTCCTGCTTGGATATGGCTCATATCTCAGCCAACTAGAAGTCCAATTTCTAACAATGGAGTTGCCTGTTCCTTAGCAGCACATTATCACATTCCTGGAGACTAGCTAGAGGAGACGATGTACCCAGTTCAATGGCACAGTTGCAGGAATGGTTTCTGGATAAGAAACCTACAGATATATGGAAAGTATCTCTTTGTTTGCTGCACTGTACTGTTCAATTTGTCAAGTTAAAGAGAAACTACCTCTATTCTATCCATCGGCTAATTTGGACTCCTACTAATAGAATTAAGGTGCACCAGGATATTATGCGAGGTAAAGCTATATCGACGATAGGTCTACATTTTTTTTAATGTCTTATCTAACTTACATTTTGGAAGGTGATGGGTAAGACAACCAACAAGGTGACAAGTTACCAGGTCCCTTTTATTATAAATACTCGCAGCCCGTCCCGACCTTGTCCGGGAGCAACAGGCTTCCCCGACCCCAGCCTGCCCCGACATTGTCCAGCAGCCCGGGCCCCCGTCCGGCCCATCCCCCACCTGCCCCGACCCCCGCTTGCCCCGACCCCCGTCTGCCCCGACCCCGCCTGCCCCGACATGGGTCCCCTTACCTCAGCCGCCGCTCCTCCCGCCTGTCCGCTGCTGATATACTGCTTTAAATATGTCTGTTCTTCTTTGCAGAGGTGTACAGCTGACCAATCCGTCTACAGAGTGTACATTGGCTGGGAAAGCTTACATCATAGCTCATCTTTTTGGCCTAGAGGTGTGTTAATGATTGCTGTTTCACCATAAAAACACGGGATCATTCTCTTTTCTCCTGCAGCCCGGCCCCCGCCCAGCCCGTCCCCCGCCTGCCCCGACATGGGTCCCCTTACCTCAGCCGCCGCTCCTCCCACGTGTCCGCTGCTCGCACCGCAGCTGGCCTGTCCGCTGCTCCTTATGTCACCGCTCCTCCCCCGCACCATGTCCGCCGCTCCCTTACCTCAGCCCCCACTCCTCCAGCCTGTCTGCTGCTCGCACCGCCGCTGGCCTGTCCAGTGCTCCTGACATCACCGCTCCTCCCCCGCGCCATGTCCGCCGCTTCTCGTCGTGCTCCTGGACGCCACTCCTCCCGCGCTCCTGATGTGAGCACGCATGTCGGGGCCGGCGCTACTTCGGAGGGACTACTTTTTTTTTACAGTACATTTTTTAAATAACGTTTTTTTTTATTTATATAGCCTATAACCATCTACACACCCTGACGATTCCAACGGTGTATCGGGTGTGTGGATTGGCGCTGTGGTTCCTGAGTTTACCCGCCTCAAAGGCTGAAAGTTCTTCCTTTATTATAGTAGTATAGATATAGATTGCTATTTGTTATATTCTGTAAAACTATTCATGATTTAATAATGTTGCACTGAACAAGTTTTTCCCTACAAACTTTTTTTGCTCTAGTTCAAATTCCACACACTGAAGACAATTGTTTTTCGCATGTAAAGCACAACAAGGCGATAGAATGTTTTGGAGGTCATAGGGCAGAAGCGAAATATCACCTCTAGATGATTGGCGGCAGAAATGTCTTACATCCCTATTTCTGAGGGCCAAGTACACCATATTCTCTCGCCCAATGATTAAATCAATGCTTGTTTGGTTGTATTCAAAGTCAAAGAAGAAACTTTATTATGGCACTATCCGAATAGGCCATAAAAGCCTATGGTAAAAACAGTAAAACAATGCATCAAGAGACTTTTAGCTGTTAAAATAAACAGGTCGGATGCATTAAAAGTAATGATACAAATCCAGGAATCATAAAAAGCATTCTTTCCCTGATACAGATTACTTTATGAATAAACAATAAAATACAATGCATCAGGAGAGAGTTAGCTATTGAAATAGGCACTCCAAGCACATACAGATCCATCCCTCTCACCACATTCTCTTCTAATTACAAATTGCTTACAAATAAACAATGCAACACTAAAACAGATAGCTGGGGAGTCCATAGTATAGAGGAAACGCATAGCAGTTTTATGGTCCTTAATGTTGTGTGCAATAAAAATGGGTTTTAATGATTGCTTCCCTAATTTTATGTAAAATTGGCAAAAAAATATAAAGTGTAAGGTGCTATGCTTAGATTTTCCATCACATAGGCACGGGTCTATGATTGAATCCCATTGATTAGTTTCAGGAAAAGAGACAAGGTTGTGTACTTTACTCAACCTTAGTCTAGGAAAAACGTAGCAGTGTTTATCACCTAAGCTAGATAGGGTTGGAAGCATTTGGGTAAAGTATGAGCCATGTGGCGGCAGGTGACATTTGAAAGAGGTGAGCCGTAAACTTTCTGTCTGACTGCACCATGGCAAGTCAGCGCAGTGAGCGAGCCCAAACATCATAAGGGGGGTTCGGGGGTTCTCCCCAGAGAAAATTTAGAAAAAAAATGGGTAAATGGTGCATTTACAAGCAAATTTGAGAAACACAGAGAGTAGATCTGCAATCACACAATAAGCCTGCTGCAGCACTGTGACTAGAGCAGTAAATAAGTGGGAGAACTAGAAACAAATAGAAGTGCCATCCATACACTAAACCGAACACGCTTTCAGTAACAGACACCCCAAACAAAGTATGCTCTATGCCCATATGCAAAAACCGCAGTTGATGGACAGAATGCAGAACAATGTCATACATTCATAAAGCACAGCGTGCCCTACCTTAGCCACGTAATCCCCAATCAAAAAAGTGATGGCCATAAGTACCCCCGTGGCCATCACTTTTTTGCAGGCACCTCCGTGGCCACCGATCGCCCTAAAGATGCCGACAATGCGGTGTGGGTGGTGATTACGTGGCTAAGGTAGGGCACGCTGTGCTTTACGTCCATTTATTTTTGACCTGTCTATGTAGTTTGTGTGTACTGATAGGTGCCCCCTTATTTCTGTAGATACGCCACTAAGAATTCTCTGATTCTGAATTGAGCCGAAGCAACAAGGAAATCTTGAATATCCAAACTTTTTCAATTTCATCACCAGGTACATGTTTCTAACATCAATGTCCCGCGCCTGTATCATCTAGTACTTTGATGTTTGCGCTCATACAATACAATACTTTTTCAATCTATGTTACTGCTCTTGCAGATTTGATGTGCCATACTACACCGGGATCCCATTAGACTCTGTACCCCGTGAGGAATAGTCCCAATATTGAATTACCGGTAGATTCACCTATGGGACTTTTGGAAAACTTTTTTACGGTATGTAGGGAGGAATTATGCCTTCATATTAATAGTAGATCCATGGAGTTGGTCCTAATTGAGGCTTTAATTTCATTTTGCCCTCTAGGAGTAATCGGACACCCTTCCCGGTGTGACAGTCTGCACACGGTTGATAATTTCTCATGGTTCCCCAATGTGGGTAAGCTTTGTTCCCTATAGGTTTTTGGAGTAATTTTGTGTAAGTGCAACGGCTGATATGTTCCTTAATTATTTTAGGGATATCAAGATCACTGAATTTTGGTGAAACTGCCCCTTCCTTCTTCTTTGTCCTGATGAAGGCTCGCACAGCCGAGGTGTAAATTACCCGTTGAGCCTAAAGACGAGTCGAAACGTCGACGCTCACCCTTTGATCTCAACCGTGACCTTGTTCCTCAATTCTCACTCTTAGAGAATCCAAATGGATGACTACTCTAGACACTATCTGAAATGGATTGAATGAAGCCGAGAGCAGCTATGCACAGTTGGCTATGTTTGGTTGTTGAATCTGTAACACAAGACCTTCACCCTCATGTATGAGAGGTGCGTCTTATTTTGTCTGTATATTATGTGGAGATATTGCATTGTTTTGCTTACATATTTTCAAAAAGCATGATTCTGATATAGCTGAGAATACAAATTTAGGAAATGTCACTGTCACTATGTGAATAGATATACCTTTAGATTATGGGTAATGAGTACTGTCGCACTTACATTCCCTTTCAGTACCATATATGAATTGCTCAACTATTGGATATGTCTACATTGGTGATTCAGGCGAGACATAAATATTGATTTGTTAATTGATGATACTCTAATAATTATTCAACACATGTTCTCAGTCACTCCACATATTTACATGTATCAAGTGAGTTATTCATTGATCTATTGGCTATGTGGATGCACGCTACTTCACCCTCCTGTGCGAGAGGTGCGTGGCTTTTTCTCCCCAATATTGTTTCATCAGAAAATATGTGTTTTATGCTTTTTGGTTCATGATGGGGTACCAATAACAGTTAAGATATTGTGTTGGCTAATTTTATGATTGATATGTCACAAGTTTATCTTGGTCGCTGATTGTGGGTTCAATAGTTATATTTTCGAGTATAAATAATTCCAATTGAATGAGGTCACTATCCCCTGTACCATTACTATTTTTTAAGGCCCGCGTTAGTCTTCTTTCTATTACTTTAGGACCGTCAACAGCGTTGCCCTTGGAGACGACCCGGAACCTCCTTAGTGGTAGTCCTTTGTTTATATCATTAGCGTTTTTTCGCCATAGTGCGATCCCCTGTACCATTACTATGTTTTAAGGCTCGCGTTAGTCCGCTTTCTATTACTTTAGGACCGTCAACAGCGTTGCCCTTGTAGACGACCCGGAACCTCCTTAGTGGTAGTCCTTTGTTTCTGCGAAAATCAAGAGGGAGAGAGAGGACCAGATAGCTAGTCCAGATCCCCGGTTATATGTTAGTTTATCAAAAGGAGACTAGCTCAAGAGCAGGGGTTAATCTGACATTATTATTATTGTTTTCCTAGCGACTCAGTATGGTTTTGCCAATTGGCAGTGGCACCTGTTGGGTGTCTTTGGAAAGCCCTCACCCACCAACCTAGTTGGTGGCATGCTTCATCATCGGGCCCACCCAGTGACACCTAGCGTGTCCCGAGTGTGCTTCGACGCCTGATTACAGCGGAGCAGGTATGTCACTGTGTGTGGGGTGTGGGGTGTTCAGGTATGTGAAGTTAAAACGGCTTGGCGGATGGTCCCTGAGGTGAGGATACTTTATTAAAAGGGCCTCCGTCAGCGGTTAAAAATAAGGCTGTGGGACGTTAGAGGCGGGTTACGACCTCCTACGTCCTTAGAGTGTCAACATGTTTCAGCCAGTGCCTTATTACTAATCTGGCTTTCATCAGGACTGTAAAATATGTGTGGGTTAAAATAGGGGTTGTGTAGTGTAGTCTATGTGTCTACACGCCCTAAAGTGTATCTAACTGTGAGAGGGGGGATTCCCTTCTCAAGATCACCTGTACATTTAACATTGAGGACAGGTACAAGACAAACATGGGGGAGAAAGAGTCACTAGAAAGTATTGATCAAAAATTGTGACAGCCGACTTAATAGCGAATTGGTGCAGGCTATGAGCGGCTCAAGTGTAATGATACTGGTGGTATCATTATTGTGGAATCGCACTAGAACTTCGAGGGTGTAGTGATTTAAAACAGCGGTAAAAATACTGCAGTGAATGGTGAAGAATTTTGGCGCAAGGACCATGTCTTACGCTTTCAAGGCTTGTTTTTTGCTCCAAGGTTATTGAAGTGGCAAGGTGTGGCCCTAGTTGGGAGAGAGAGGTAGGACCACTAGGGTTAGGAGACCTGTGGGAGAAAATTTGGGAAGCGCTTACCTATTGTAGAGATGTACAGCATACTCACAGGATTTCTGGCCCGCAGCAGCGTGGGACCTGTTGTGCCTCCTTCGCAGAACCGGTAATGAATGGCTGTAGTTGCCGGTTTTTATACTGTCATTGATTGCATAATTGAGGGCACCTGGGGGAAAAGCAATGGTAGAGAGACTCGCGAAGCGGGTCTAGATAGCGCTCAGGTGTGTGCAGAGGCTGATCTAAAGAGCCTGCGTGGGCGTGTGATGCTGCCGGGTGCTGGAGCGGTCATGAAACGCGCATGCGCGACCGGGAAGTGGTCCGCGCATGCGCCGGAGTCAGTGTTACAGTGATGAGCGCATGCGCGGCCGAGATGTGGTCCGCGCATGCGCCGTAGCGAGTGTTTTGTTGCGCGAATCGGCTGGTGTCACAGCCTGCGCTAGTGCTAATTCGCCTGATGCCCTGGCTACTAATAGATGACGGGGCAGTTTGCAAAGCTAAATGAATAGCGCTTGAGACACATGGTTGTTCTCAAATGCTAGTGTGGGTGAGGTAGCACTGAATATGTTACCTAAGGCCCTGATAGGTAACCAGGGGGTTTACATGGCAGGATGGATGGCTCTTGAGACCCCAGATAGTTCTCAAGGGTTGGAATGGATGAATCTGCACAGTATAGCCTAACTGGAAGGTGGTGAAGACCAGGAGGCATAGTTTATAAAGGGAGGCACTGTTGGTCAGACTGGGTTACTCAATAGAGTTCTGGTGGGTGGCTCGCCAGGTGATGTGATAGACATCATAGGGTCAGGGAGTTCCAGGGGATGGCATCATTCAGCCCATCCGTGGCTGTAGACAGACGGTATATCCATCTTTGTTCTTTGTTTAAAAGTTTTTTGTCGTTGTTAATCGGGCTGACTGGTATTTGCTCAATGACTGTCCAGGTGAAGTCATTGGGGGTGTGGCCGTGGGTGATGAAGTGGTTTGTCAATTTGCTTATGTTTTTCTTGCATCTCATTGTGCTGCGGTGCTCCGTGATCCTGGTCCTCACTTTGCGGGTGGTCATGCCCACATATCTGAGTCCACATCTGCAGGTTAGTAAGTAAATCACATTCTGTGAGTTGCAGTTTGTGTGGCTTCTCTGGGACCATACTTTATTAGGTTCCAGGTTGAGAGTTTTGGTGTGGGATGTCAGGTGACAGACACTACAGTCATTGCATGGGTAGTGTCCGGTTACTTTGGGCATTCCCCAAGCATTAAGGATGGTGTTGTCAGGTTTAGGTGGTGGTCTGGGTCTGGTACTGACTAGTTGGTCTCGGAGATTGTGGCACATTTTGTAGGCGAACCTGGGGGGTTCCCATTTCCTTTGCCCTGAATTGATGATTCTCCAGTGCTTTTTTATGATTTTAGCCACTTCATTGGAGGCAGTGTTGAAAGTGGTCACACATGTTGTTGGTTGTGTGTCGCTTTCTCTGGTGACGTCTTCAAGTAGCGCGTCACAGTTCTGGTTCCTTGCCCTCTTCTGGGTTTTCTTGATGATCGCCTTTGGGTAACCGCGGTTTTCTAGTTTTTGGGCTAGGTCCGCTGATTGTGTTTTGTAGTCGTTTACATCCGAGCAGTTCCTTCCAATGCGGAGAAACTGGCCAAAGGGTAAGTTTTCTTTTAGAGGCCGGGGATGGAAGCTGTTGAAATGCAGCAGTGAGTTTCTAGCCGTCGGTTTGTAATAGGTTGTTGTTGTCAAATTTCCGCCTTTTGCTGTTATTTGCAAATCCAAGAAAGAGAGTTGCCGGTTGCTGGCTGTGCAGGTAAACTTAAGGTATGGGTCTCTGTTGTTGAGCCATTGCAGGAAGTTGTCTAGTTCAGGTTGTGGGCCGTCCCAGATGACTAATATGTCATCGATATATCGATGCCATTTTTGTATGTTGTTCCTGAACGGGTTGGCTTTCGTATTGATGTGTGTGCTCTCAAAGTGGTGGACGTAAAGTCCAGCTACACTCGGCGCGAAAACACTGCCCATTGAGGTTCCGTTGGTTTGTAAATAAAAGGTGCCCTCATATTCAAAGTAGTTTTCTTTGAGGGCAAGGGCTGCACAATTCATAACGAAGCTCCTGGGTGTTTGGTATGGCCAGGGAGATTCTTCCAGGATATCATGTAGGACCTGTAAGGTGGCGTCTTGTGGGAGGCTGGTGTATAAGCTTTCCACATCCAGTCCTACCAGTAGCTGTGTCTCAGGGTCAAAGGTGATGTTGTCGATGACCTGTAATAGGTGTTTGGTGTCCCTGATGTAGGTGGGGGTCTTTTGTACCAGGGGGTTTAAGTAGAAGTCACAGTATCTTGAGAGTGGTTCTAGAATGGAGTTGATGCCCGATACAATTGGTCTGCCCGGTGGTGGAATTACCCCTTTGTGTACCTTGGGTACTGTGTAGAAGTATGGGGTTCTGGTATTCTCCGGGCAGAGATATTCGGCCTCCTGTTTAGAGATGTGTTCATCATCTGCTGCCCTTTTGACAAGGTTGTGCACTGTAGTGCGTAGTTGTTCTGTGGGGTCCTGCTCCAGTCTGCGGTAATTCCGGCTGTCGCTGAGTAGTCTCCGACATTCCGCATCATAGTCTGTTTTGTCCAGTAGCACGATGCCACCCCCTTTGTCTGCTGGTTTAATTACTAGGGTGGGGTTATTTTGCAGGCGTTGTATCATCTGTCTATCTTCCCATGACATGTTGTTGTAGTGATTGGTGGGGTTGAGTTTCTCAATGTCATTGTACACCGCTTGCTCGAAGGTTGTAATTTCTGCTGGCACGGTGGATGGTGGAGGGACAAAGGTGGATTTCACTCTGAGTCCTGTGGTGTTGGGGTTCTCATCAGTTTGGGGGGCATCTTGGTTTGTTTTTTCAAAAAAGGACTTCAGTTTCAATTTTCTGAAGAACAACATGTCATGGGAAGATAGACAGACGATACAACCCCTGCAAAATAACCCCACCCTAGTAATTAAACCAGCAGACAAAGGGGGTGGCATCGTGCTACTGGACAAAACAGACTATGATGCGGAATGTCGGAGACTACTCAGCGACAGCCGGAATTACCGCAGACTGGAGCAGGACCCCACAGAACAACTACGCACTACAGTGCACAACCTTGTCAAAAGGGCAGCAGATGATGAACACATCTCTAAACAGGAGGCCGAATATCTCTGCCCGGAGAATACCAGAACCCCATACTTCTACACAGTACCCAAGGTACACAAAGGGGTAATTCCACCACCGGGCAGACCAATTGTATCGGGCATCAACTCTATTCTAGAACCACTCTCAAGATACTGTGACTTCTACTTAAACCCCCTGGTACAAAAGACCCCCACCTACATCAGGGACACCAAACACCTATTACAGGTCATCGACAACATCACCTTTGACCCTGAGACACAGCTACTGGTAGGACTGGATGTGGAAAGCTTATACACCAGCCTCCCACAAGACGCCACCTTACAGGTCCTACATGATATCCTGGAAGAATCTCCCTGGCCATACCAAACACCCAGGAGCTTCGTTATGAATTGTGCAGCCCTTGCCCTCAAAGAAAACTACTTTGAATATGAGGGCACCTTTTATTTACAAACCAACGGAACCTCAATGGGCAGTGTTTTCGCGCCGAGTGTAGCTGGACTTTACGTCCACCACTTTGAGAGCACACACATCAATACGGAAGCCAACCCGTTCAGGAACAACATACAAAAATGGCATCGACATATCGATGACATATTAGTCATCTGGGACGGCCCACAACCTGAACTAGACAACTTCCTGCAATGGCTCAACAACAGAGACCCATACCTTAAGTTTACCTGCACAGCCAGCAACCGGCAACTCTCTTTCTTGGATTTGCAAATAACAGCAAAAGGCGGAAATTTGACAACAACAACCTATTACAAACCGACGGCTAGAAACTCACTGCTGCATTTCAACAGCTTCCATCCCCGGCCTCTAAAAGAAAACTTACCCTTTGGCCAGTTTCTCCGCATTAGAAGGAACTGCTCGGATGTAAACGACTACAAAACACAATCAGCGGACCTAGCCCAAAAACTAGAAAACCGCGGTTACCCAAAGGCGATCATCAGGAAAACCCAGAAGAGGGCAAGGAACCAGAACCGTGACGCGCTACTTGAAGACGTCACCAGAGAAAGCGACACACAACCAACAACATGTGTGACCACTTTCAACACTGCCTCCAATGAAGTGGCTAAAATCATAAAAAAGCACTGGAGAATCATCAATTCAGGGCAAAGGAAATGAGAACCCCCCAGGTTCGCCTACAAAAGGTGCCACAATCTCCGAGACCAACTAGTCAGTACCAGACCCAGACCACCACCTAAACCTGACAACACCATCCTTAATGCGTGGGGAATGCCCAAAGTAACCGGACACTACCCATGCAATGACTGTAGTGTGTGTCACCTGACATCCCACACCAAAACTCTCAACCTGGAACCTAATAAAGTATGGTCCCAGAGAAGCCACACAAACTGCAACTCACAGAATGTGATTTACT
Source organism: Lissotriton vulgaris (assembly GCF_964263255.1). Classification (NCBI taxonomy): domain Eukaryota; kingdom Metazoa; phylum Chordata; class Amphibia; order Caudata; family Salamandridae; genus Lissotriton; species Lissotriton vulgaris. The sequence continues at coordinate 899,083,835 of NC_141696.1, forward strand.
TACTAACCTGCAGATGTGGACTCAGATATGTGGGCATGACCACCCGCAAAGTGAGGACCAGGATCACGGAGCACCGCAGCACAATGAGATGCAAGAAAAACATAAGCAAATTGACAAACCACTTCATCACCCACGGCCACACCCCCAATGACTTCACCTGGACAGTCATTGAGCAAATACCAGTCAGCCCGATTAACAACGACAAAAAACTTTTAAACAAAGAACAAAGATGGATATACCGTCTGTCTACAGCCACGGATGGGCTGAATGATGCCATCCCCTGGAACTCCCTGACCCTATGATGTCTATAACATCACCTGGCGAGCCACCCACCAGAACTCTATTGAGTAACCCAGTCTGACCAACAGTGCCTCCCTTTATAAACTATGCCTCCTGGTCTTCACCACCTTCCAGTTAGGCTATACTGTGCAGATTCATCCATTCCAACCCTTGAGAACTATCTGGGGTCTCAAGAGCCATCCATCCTGCCATGTAAACCCCCTGGTTACCTATCAGGGCCTTAGGTAACATATTCAGTGCTACCTCACCCACACTAGCACTTGAGAACAACCATGTGTCTCAAGCGCTATTCATTTAGCTTTGCAAACTGCCCCGTCATCTATTAGTAGCCAGGGCATCAGGCGAATTAGCACTAGCGCAGGCTGTGACACCAGCCGATTCGCGCAACAAAACACTCGCTACGGCGCATGCGCGGACCACATCTCGGCCACGCATGCGCTCATCACTGTAACACTGACTCCGGCGCATGCGCGGACCACTTCCCGGTCGCGCATGCGCGTTTCATGACCGCTCCAGCACCCGGCAGCATCACACGCCCACGCAGGCTCTTTAGATCAGCTTCTGCACACACCTGAGCGCTATCTAGACCCGCTTCGCGAGTCTCTCTACCATTGCTTTTCCCCCAGGTGCCCTCAATTATGCAATCAATGACAGTATAAAAACCGGCAACTACAGCCATTCATTACCGGTTCTGCGAAGGAGGCACAACAGGTCCCACGCTGCTGCTGGCCAGAAATCCTGTGAGTATGCTGTACATCTCTACAATAGGTAAGCGCTTCCCAAATTTTCTCCCACAGGTCTCCTAACCCTAGTGGTCCTACCTCTCTCTCCCAACTAGGGCCACACCTTGCCACTTCAATAACCTTGGAGCAAAAAACAAGCCTTGAAAGCGTAAGACATGGTCCTTGCGCCAAAATTCTTCACCATTCACTGCAGTATTTTTACCGCTGTTTTAAATCACTACACCCTCGAAGTTCTAGTGCGATTCCACAATAATGATACCACCAGTATCATTATACTTGAGCCGCTCATAGCCTGCACCAATTCGCTATTAAGTCGGCTGTCACAATTTTTGATCAATACTTTCTAGTGACTCTTTCTCCCCCATGTTTGTCTTGTACCTGTCCTCAATGTTAAATGTACAGGTGATCTTGAGAAGGGAATCCCCCCTCTCACAGTTAGATACACTTTAGGGCGTGTAGACACATAGACTACACTACACAACCCCTATTTTAACCCACACATATTTTACAGTCCTGATGAAAGCCAGATTAGTAATAAGGCACTGGCTGAAACATGTTGACACTCTAAGGACGTAGGAGGTCGTAACCCGCCTCTAACGTCCCACAGCCTTATTTTTAACCGCTGACGGAGGCCCTTTTAATAAAGTATCCTCACCTCAGGGACCATCCGCCAAGCCGTTTTAACTTCACATACCTGAACACCCCACTCCGCACACACAGTGACATACCTGCTCCGCTGTAATCAGGCGTCGAAGCACACCCGGGACACGCTAGGTGTCACTGGGTGGGCCCGATGATGAAGCATGCCACCAACTAGGTTGGTGGGTGAGGGCTTTCCAAAGACACCCAACAGGTGCCACTGCCAATTGGCAAAACCATACTGAGTCGCTAGGAAAACAATAATAATAATGTCAGATTAACCCCTGCTCTTGAGCTAGTCTCCTTTTGATAAACTAACATATAACCGGGGATCTGGACTAGCTATCTGGTCCTCTCTCTCCCTCTTGATTTTCGCAATTATTGGCAGCGCACAGCTGTGAGAGAATACACGACCATGGCTGAAAACCATGGACTGACTTTCTCTGAGAGTGACTTAACAGACATACTGTCTGACCCGTCATTCCAAACTGATTTTAACATCTCTAACACAATCGCACAGACCACGGACTGGGAGACCTTAACAGAAAAGAAGCGTAACAGGATACGCACCATCCTCCATGGCACAATACTAGCCCAATACCTTAGGACCAACTCTGCACCAAGGGGGCTACTAGTATCCAATGCACCCAGGATCTTCCTTGACGACCCCACGTTTAGGAAGGACTGGGCACAGATCGCATGGCACTGCACCAGAGACTGGATGATTCTCATCTTAAAAACCGCCAAACGTCTGTCAGACACCCTATCCATTGAGATAGAAGAAACAGAAAGACACTTTAAAGCCACAATAACATCCTTCAAAAAGAAACTTGATGACCAAAACCGGGAGATAAATGAGTACAATGACTACCTGACCCAGGCGAAATTCAAAAAATTTGAGAAAGACCTCAAAAAATTCTCCTATGCCAAGGTATACCCATACTCAGAGGAGAACTACACCCCGCCTGCCAAGGAAACCAACACACCCAACTCCTCAGGGGACGACAGCTCCGTCTCCAGTGACTCCAGTAGCGGATCACAAAAACGAGGAGGCAGAGGGCGAAGAGGACAACGATGGCCCAACCACTGGCAAGGAGGACAACCGAACCAATTCTTTGGTTTCCCGCCTAACCTAGGCCACATGCAAAACCCCTACTTCGGTTTCCCTAACATGTACCCCCAGGGGCCAATGCCGTTCTTTGCGAGTAACCAGGGCAACAGCTTTCCTTTTTTAGGACGGGGCCAGAGACCCCGGGGCCGCAGAAGAACAACCCAGCACAACAACGCACAGGTACACTGGGAAGACGAAAACCCGGTGAGTTCCAACACACGCCAGAAGGCGAGAGAGGCAACTCCAGGGACAAGCAAGTAGACAACCCTACTAGCCAGCCATCACTGGTATTCAACCTGTCCAGCACCCCACTATCCTGCAAAGAGATTTCAGTCCTGGAGAAAGGCCTGTCCTTTGTACCGACCACACGACTGGACAAGTTTAAATTGCAAGCGGAACTAGCGCAATTCTTCAGAAAATTGAAACTGAAGTCCTTTTTTGAAAAAACAAACCAAGATGCCCCCCAAACTGATGAGAACCCCAACACCACAGGACTCAGAGTGAAATCCACCTTTGTCCCTCCACCATCCACCGTGCCAGCAGAAATTACAACCTTCGAGCAAGCGGTGTACAATGACATTGAGAAACTCAACCCCACCAATCACTACAACAACATGTCATGGGAAGATAGACAGACGATACAACGCCTGCAAAATAACCCCACCCTAGTAATTAAACCAGCAGACAAAGGGGGTGGCATCGTCCTACTGGACAAAACAGACTATGATGCGGAATGTCGGAGACTACTCAGCGACAGCCGGAATTACCGCAGACTGGAGCAGGACCCCACAGAACAACTACGCACTACAGTGCACAACCTTGTCAAAAGGGCAGCAGATGATGAACACATCTCTAAACAGGAGGCCGAATATCTCTGCCCGGAGAATACCAGAACCCCATACTTCTACACAGTACCCAAGGTACACAAAGGGGTAATTCCACCACCGGGCAGACCAATTGTATCGGGCATCAACTCCATTCTAGAACCACTCTCAAGATACTGTGACTTCTACTTAAACCCCCTGGTACAAAAGACCCCCACCTACATCAGGGACACCAAACACCTATTACAGGTCATCGACAAAATCACCTTTGACCCTGAGACACAGCTACTGGTAGGACTGGATGTGGAAAGCTTATACACCAGCCTCCCACAAGACGCCACCTTACAGGTCCTACATGATATCCTGGAAGAATCTCCCTGGCCATACCAAACACCCAGGAGCTTCGGTATGAATTGTGCAGCCCTTGCCCTCAAAGAAAACTACTTTGAATATGAGGGCACCTTTTATTTACAAACCAACGGAACCTCAATGGGCAGTGTTTTCGCGCCGAGTGTAGCTGGACTTTACGTCCACCACTTTGAGAGCACACACATCAATACGGAAGCCAACCCGTTCAGGAACAACATACAAAAATGGCATCGATATATCGATGACATATTAGTCATCTGGGACGGCCCACAACCTGAACTAGACAACTTCCTGCAATGGCTCAACAACAGAGACCCATACCTTAAGTTTACCTGCACAGCCAGCAACCGGCAACTCTCTTTCTTGGATTTGCAAATAACAGCAAAAGGCGGAAATTTGACAACAACAACCTATTACAAACCGACGGCTAGAAACTCACTGCTGCATTTCAACAGCTTCCATCCCCGGCCTCTAAAAGAAAACTTACCCTTTGGCCAGTTTCTCCGCATTAGAAGGAACTGCTCGGATGTAAACGACTACAAAACACAATCAGCGGATCTAGCCCAAAAACTAGAAAACCGCGGTTACCCAAAGGCGATCATCCAGAAAACCCAGAAGAGGGCAAGGAACCAGAACCGTGACGCGCTACTTGAAGACGTCACCAGAGAAAGCGACACACAACTAACAACATGTGTGACCACTTTCAACACTGCCTCCAATGAAGTGGCTAAAATCATAAAAAAGCACTGGAGAATCATCAATTCAGGGCAAAGGAAATGGGAACCCCCCAGGTTCGCCTACAAAAGGTGCCACAATCTCCGAGACCAACTAGTCAGTACCAGACCCAGACCACCACCTAAACCTGACAACACCATCCTTAATGCGTGGGGAATGCCCAAAGTAACCGGACACTACCCATGCAATGACTGTAGTGTCTGTCACCTGACATCCCACACCAAAACTCTCAACCTGGAACCTAATAAAGTATGGTCCCAGAGAAGCCACACAAACTGCAACTCACAGAATGTGATTTACTTACTAACCTGCAGATGTGGACTCAGATATGTGGGCATGACCACCCGCAAAGTGAGGACCAGGATCACGGAGCACCGCAGCACAATGAGATGCAAGAAAAACATAAGCAAATTGACAAACCACTTCATCACCCACGGCCACACCCCCAATGACTTCACCTGGACAGTCATTGAGCAAATACCAGTCAGCCCGATTAACAACGACAAAAAACATTTAAACAAAGAACAAAGATGGATATACCGTCTGTCTACAGCCACGGATGGGCTGAATGATGCCATCCCCTGGAACTCCCTGACCCTATGATGTCTATCACATCACCTGGCGAGCCACCCACCAGAACTCTATTGAGTAACCCAGTCTGACCAACAGTGCCTCCCTTTATAAACTATGCCTCCTGGTCTTCACCACCTTCCAGTTAGGCTATACTGTGTAGATTCATCCATTCCAACCCTTGAGAACTATCTGGGGTCTCAAGAGCCATCCATCCTGCCATGTAAACCCCCTGGTTACCTATCAGGGCCTTAGGTAACATATTCAGTGCTACCTCACCCACACTAGCACTTGAGAACAACCATGTGTCTCAAGCGCTATTCATTTAGCTTTGCAAACTGCCCCGTCATCTATTAGTAGCCAGGGCATCAGGCGAATTAGCACTAGCACAGGCTGTGACACCAGCCGATTCGCGCAACAAAACACTCGCTACGGCGCATGCGCGGACCACATCTCGGCCGCGCATGCGCTCATCACTGTAACACTGACTCCGGCGCATGCGCGGACCACTTCCCGGTCGCGCATGCGCGTTTCATGACCGCTCCAGCACCCGGCAGCATCACACGCCCACGCAGGCTCTTTAGATCAGCCTCTGCACACACCTGAGCGCTATCTAGACCCGCTTCGCGAGTCTCTCTACCATTGCTTTTCCCCCAGGTGCCCTCAATTATGCAATCAATGACAGTATAAAAACCGGCAACTACAGCCATTCATTACCGGTTCTGCGAAGGAGGCACAACAGGTCCCACGCTGCTGCTGGCCAGAAATCCTGTGAGTATGCTGTACATCTCTACAATAGGTAAGCGCTTCCCAAATTTTCTCCCACAGGTCTCCTAACACTAGTGGTCCTACCTCTCTCTCCCAACTAGGGCCACACCTTGCCACTTCAATAACCTTGGAGCAAAAAACAAGCCTTGAAAGCGTAAGACATGGTCCTTGCGCCAAAATTCTTCACCATTCACTGTAGTATTTTTACCGCTGTTTTAAATCACTACACCCTCGAAGTTCTAGTGCGATTCCACAATAATGATACCACCAGTATCATTACACTTGAGCCGCTCATAGCCTGCACCAATTCGCTATTAAGTCGGCTGTCACAATTTTTGATCAATACTTTCTAGTGACTCTTTCTCCCCCATGTTTGTCTTGTACCTGTCCTCAATGTTAAATGTACAGGTGATCTTGAGAAGGGAATCCCCCCTCTCACAGCTAGATACACTTTAGGGCGTGTAGACACATAGACTACACTACAAAACCCCTATTTTAACCCACACATATTTTACAGTCCTGATGAAAGCCAGATTAGTAATAAGGCACTGGCTGAAACATGTTGACACTCTAAGGACGTAGGAGGTCGTAACCCGCCTCTAACGTCCCACAGCCTTTTTTTTAACCGCTGACGGAGGCCCTTTTAATAAAGTATCCTCACCTCAGGGACCATCCGCCAAGCCGTTTTAACTTCACATACCTGAACACCCCACACTGCACACACAGTGACATACCTGCTCCGCTGTAATCAGGCGTCGAAGCACACCCGGGACACGCTAGGTGTCACTGGGTGGGCCCGATGATGAAGCATGCCACCAACTAGGTTGGTGGGTGAGTGCTTTCCAAAGACACCCAACAGGTGCCACTGCCAATTGGCAAAACCATACTGAGTCGCTAGGAAAACAATAATAATAATGTCAGATTAACCCCTGCTCTTGAGCTAGTCTCCTTTTGATAGTCCTTTGTTTCTATCATTAGCGTTTTGTTCGCCATAGTACGATCACAGAGTGCTTTCCCCCGCGACTGAGAGCGGATCCTGAGACGGAATACCTTTACCAGGTATGATACGGTTACATATGGCCTTTGGGCCATGGTACGCTATAGGACATTGGGTTAACAACGTTTTCCCCGATGCAGGAAACCACCCGTTTGTTGGAGTGTGACCGAACACGACGCGGCAACCCGCCCTGATTAGGTATGTGTTTTTTTGACACTGGGTGCGGAACGGCGGTGGTGATAGGCTTTTTCTCTCCTAATTGAACCCAGTAGAGATTAGTAACTCTCTGCATTCCTGTTTCTCAGGTCTTGTGTTCATGATTGATCGAAGCTCCAAAACTACCATAAGATTAGACGCACTTACGTTCTACCTTTTTCAGGTAGGAATCCTGCCACAATATGATGGGTTTGGAAACGTTATAGTTTCTTTCCACCTCTGAAACAGTGTTTTTAGTGCTATCTACAAGAATATTGGTTACATGTGATATTTGATAGTCTGGTCTTGTGTCACAGTATGTATGCGATTTCAGAGGTTGTTTTCTTACACCAATTTCTGAACTAATATTATGTCAGGAGTGACATATGTCTATTAATATGGTTCAACCTGTCTTGGCAGAGGTTGGTCTGCCTTGGTCCTTTCTGAAGGTGTTTTTATGAGTCCTAAAGGGATATACATGCTGCTTTTTGTAATTAATTGGCAAAAGTTGAGTAGTAATTTATTTTCCTTGTTTATAGTTTACCTGTTCCTATTCTAAGGATGATGACTAAGTGGCATGATACAGCCGATCTGGAACTTTATTCTTATTGTTTCAGATATTGACGATTTTGAAAGGAAGAAAACACTCCAATTTACCACTTGGTGAAATTAAATTCTCCACACACCATGGTAACATTTTAATTCTTTTGCGGTTTGGATGATGCCATCTCATTTTCTCCTAATTTGATGGAGAATACTGTACTAATGTGGTATTATTTATTCCTATAGAAATCATAGTGCACCCCGGGTTTTACTCTTGTCCTGATGAAGACCCGATGTAAGGCCCAAAGGACACCTACAGTTGTAGCGTGTGGTCGAAACGTCGACCGCTACTTTCCTTTCATCTCAGTTGACGCGCACTCAATTTTTTGGATATAGTATGCCAGCGTCAAGTAGATGATTCTTGATGAATATTTGGAAATCTGTAATTCCAGGTTTTTGGCTCAGGGATCTGAAGCCAACTGAGTTTGTAATTAGTTTGAAATAATTGCTTTTTTTTTTTTGTCCTCATATCAACCATGGTATAAGAAAGCCATCTAAGATAAGCCTTGGTACAGCTGCCACAGTGTTATAACTGGATGGGATCATTTGGAGTGGGGGGACCACGCATACCTCAGCTGTCACTAGCTTAATATCATTTTTGGCTACCATTGGGGAAGCCTACAGCATGGCCTGGGCAGGGCTATGGCCGGATATCCGTTGGTTTATGGCACCATAGTAGTGTAATCATTGGACCCGGGGGGAAAAAAAAAAAAAGCAATTATTTCAAACTAAGTACAAAAAAACCCATATCTTTATTGTGCCCACACAAGCATGTGCCAAAAAGCCCTTTTGCTTTGATTTCCTGGTCTGGCTAGGTCCATTCGTGCCGTCTGTAGGCTGGATGTCAGCCAGTCCCCGTGGGAAGGAGGAAGGGGGTCCTTCCACCTCCTGCAGATCTCCCTCCTTGCCAAGAGGACCGTGTAAAACACTAGGCTTCTAGCTGCATGTTGTGATCCCCTCAGGACTCCAAAAATCACTAAAGGTAGATCCATGATAACTGGGAAACCCAACGATACTGTAAGAGTCTTACCAATAGCATCCCAAAATGCAGCAACCCGAGGGCATTAAAAAAACATGTGAATGTCTGAAGCTGCAATCAGCCCACACCTTGCACATGCCACTGAATTTCCTGAGGCAAATTTATATAATCTCTGGGGAGAGTAATACGCCCTATGAAGGGTATAAAGATGGTTCCTGCGAAGCCGTGAAGGCTTTACTAAACTCTTTAAGAGCTCAAATGAGGTAGACCAAAGTTCTTGTATATCTTGTCCTGTTGTTAAGACACCCCGCAATTGAACTGGTAGATTAAATTCCCCATCAGATTCCTCAAGTAGGAGTTTATACCATTGTGAGATCTCACTTTTGGTTGGACCAATACTCACTAAGTTAGTTATTAATTGACTATGCCCTCCAAGAGGAAACCTGTTTCTTTTTGTAGGTGGGATTTTATAAGCCTGTGTGCAGCTGCTCATTTGTAGGTATTTAAACCTCGAAATGGTTGGACCTATTCTATTTTGTAAGTGCTCCCAAGAAAGCAGATCCCCCTCATAGAAGAGATCCCCCCCCATTCTTTAAGGCCTGCCTCTTTCAAAGGAATGGCTAGGGTATCTTCTAGCCAAGCTGGGCTTTCAGTTAACCCCCAAAGCGGTGTTTTATCACAAAAATACCCCTGTTTAATTGAGTTTGTTACCTCACACCACATTTTTGCCAATCCATATAGGACCTTGAGTTTGATCTTTTTAAAGAATTTCGGGTTGCCAAATTTAAATAAGTACCCCGACTGGCTGAGACCTTCCCCATCCAACATGGCTGAAAACATTAATCCTACCCCATGGTCAGTAGGTCTATTTAGGAGCATTCGAGTATGTGACAGCTGAAACGCCCACGCGTATAATTTTAAATCTGGGGCGGCTAAGCCCCCCTTCTCCCGTCGCCTTCTAAGCTTCTTCCAGGCTATTCTTGGTAATTTTTTGTTCCAGATAAAAGAAGTGATATCTGACTGTATTTTAGTTATATGGGTCTGATCAAAATAAAGGGGAATGGTATTGAAAAGGAATGAGATTTTGGGCAGGATGGACATTTTAATCAAATTAACTCTCCCAATCAAGGATAGTTGAAGGTGGGACCATGACTGCATTAGCTTTCTACACTCTTTAGCAATTGCTGTGAGATTTACTATAGCAAGCTTGTTAAGATCCTTTATGATGTTTAAGCCCAAATAACGCATTGAATTACCCGCCTGTACTTCCAATGTACTCACATCATCATTCCAAACCAACATCTCTGTCTTTAATGTATTGATCTGGTACCCAGTTATTCAACCAAACCCCCGAGCAATTTCAAATATAACAGGGAGTGCCGTGGTTACATCTGATGTAGATCATATAAATCAATCTGCCAACCAGGCAATTGTCATAACATCACAAGTTAACTCAATCCTGTACAAATTTCATAAAACCACCATCAATGCACATGTAAGGCAAATTCTGGAATATTGCTTGTTATCCTGACAATTGCAAGGCAAAACGACATAAACCATAATATCAGGGCCTAAAATGCAAGTTAGGTCATCCATAAATTATGGCTGCTGGGTAGATTATGCATATTCTGGCAAAGTAAACCAACATCTAACATAACATTGAGGCAAAAAGTGTAGCAGTTCAGTAAAGCACCCAAAACACAGGAATCACCCACCCCAGTGCAAACCTGACAGCAGCCCCACCTGCATCACTAAGTTAGGACATGAACTGCAGCAGTAACCCCCAGGGGTCAGCACATGTCACAGTAGCAGCTGGTTTCACAAAATACCCCCATAGGAATATAGGGTGCAGCGCATCTGCACACCCAATAGGGGTTATCCAGTAACTCTGTTCCCCACGTGAAACAAGTGCTCCTGTTCTGGGGGCTGAAGCAGCTGCCTAAAATCATGTCAGCTTCAAGGGCCTTTAGGGCTTGAACCACTGACACACAAAAAGGTAGGCAACTGGTGATGCATCTCTGAGCCCTCCGATCCTGTTATAACTTTGCCCACGAGTCTGTAGCGCAACGGGGCCTCGCGGGTCCCGGCCTGACCTTGCTGCTGGCTGCAGACGACTCCCAGTGTCTCTTTCCCATGGCCAGGATCAGTTGTAACACAGAGGGAAGCCTCCGTCAGGGCGGATTCTTCTGCTCTCTGTCTACTGGGCTTTACTTCTGGATGGGGCCGCAATATGGAGCGATGCCTCCGCCGTGTGAGACACAACCTCTGTTTGCATTCTCAACCTGAACTCCTCGTCCACTTATAAAATACACATCTATTTTCTGTTATTGTTCACCATTAACCTCGGAAGAAAAAATATACAGACTCCTGCCAATCTTTCCACCTATCTGTAGGCTCTCATTCTCATGTCCTCCCCAGGTACTGTCACTAGCCTTTCAAACACAAGTTTCAGCATTGATGCTGTTACACTGGCAGGTACTGTTGAAAATCTCCACATATCTAATGTTTGCATTGGCTTTCTGCAAGTCAGAAGGAGATTAACAAATGTAGCAATATATATCCATACATCACCTGCTCCTTATCTGGTCTCCACTTGTCTTTAGAGTCTCTGGGCTTGTTTTGAAATGAGGAAGGGAGAGTGCCTCCATTGCAGCACCTGACATATCTCTAGTTCCCCTGGACTTCATGAGACCCAAGGGAAGGTGGAGGTGGATCTGTCAGCAGCCTTTTCTTTTCACAACTTTCTTCCGGCCTTGAAAGACCTAGAAGAGTCACAGATGTTAGAAGTAGACACTGTAATGTTATGCTTCACACATCAGAAGGAATACTCGCCTTAGTCGTTCCAGTACTTCTTCATTTTCTCACTGTAGGTCAATATGGACACTGTCAACATTCAGGAACTATTCACCTACAAATCAATTTCAGGTGCTTCTACCTAGATCAATAGAAACAGAACTATACTACAACTCCCAGAATGTATTAGGCTATCACACAAAGTCCAGGACTGCAAACATTATCCACACCACCCGTTGGGAAATAGTGGACATACTCCGAGAGCTAAGAGTTTTGAAGTGAAATCTTTCCATATGATTGGTGTGCCTCTTAGTTGGAACTACTGATCCATGTAAACAAAACAGCTTTGTGCCTGCTGATTATTTTGACAGGTGTCCATGTTTGATGGTCCACAGTCCTGGTGCTCTACAGGCAGTATTTTCAAGCTATCTTGTAATTCAATGATATGCCTTGACTTCTCCTGTAGCAGACTCATTGCACTGTTTGTGTACTTCTTGTGTACATATTGTTCATTTACAAGCCTCTGTATTTAATAGTTGACACTTGCACATCCTGTGTGTTCCTTGTTGTGAATATGTGCAATGTGTGAATTTCTTTACATGCACATATTTGCAGATGCGTGCAAGGGCAGATCAGAGTCTCTATTTATTTTTTAGCTGTCTTCATGGTCTTATGTGTCCTGATAGCAAGATGGTGTTTGGAGTAGAGAGTAATGTTGTGTTCCTACTACCTTGGTCACCAGCACATAATTCAATCCAGTGCTTAATTTGTAAAAGAAAGAGTGCCAGTGCCCGAAACTCTACTCAGATGGCCACGGTTGGTGCAGTCAAATGTCGGCGCACCTAATACCTCGGTTGGTAGTTTTCTCTCCCAGGTCATTCCTCTTTAATCTACTACCGGACATTTCCAGCCCCTTTATCTCTTGCAGGTCCCTGCTTTCTACCTTTGTGACTGATCTTTTGTTGTTACATTCTTCCTAAAAGTCGGTGAAATATCACACTCTGTGCTCCATTAATGTTTAATAACGATCCCCCCGAATTTAGAGGGGTTAGAAATTTCTATAATTAAATATTATAATGTTTGTGCTGTGCTTGACTGTCATAAACACAGATCAAACCTTGCAACTCAGTCGGATATTTATGATTCATGAGAGCCTTCTAAATATATGCATATCTTTATGAATTGGTTTACATGTTAGATCTGATAATCTGAATATACATTAAAGAAATGCGAATTAACAGTGGATATCATTTTTCGAGTAATTGAGAATCGGTCTTACTGTGAGTTGCAAGAATCCATGAATATATTTTTGTCCATCATAATTTTCAGAAATGTATTATTATCTAATAACACGTAGCTCTTTCAAAAGGCAACTGTTTCACTATTATCAACTGCACCGACTATAATTACCATGCATTGATTAAACTAGCTTTTCTTCATACATAACTATCTCATTTTGAGGAAAAGATCAATTTTTGTAAATCAATCTCATTTCAAATCCTTGCTGATATCCAAGAGAGGAGTGAAATGATAATTAAAGTTTCAAATAATTCTTGTGCGCCAGTTACATGACCTGTTTACTGATTAAAATCCATGATTTTCTAGGAAGTAATGCATGCATAATTGGCAGCAGATGAATGAAAAGAATTGCTTGGTAAATCATTGAAAAATTGCACGGTCTTGACATCGATAACTGAGAGCATTAAAACTTCCAGCTGGGCTGTTATTTATTTCTGATGCTGATTTTTTTCTACCATAGCTTTGAATAGATCCAGCGCTACACGACAGGCTCAGAAATTGATCAGCAGGAGGCAGGCTTCATTAATTCGGGAGACAAGGACTTTAAATTCATTTTTTTAAATCCCTGCAAGTTCATGTGGGGGCATTACACTTGAAGAACGTTCTCCTTTTCACTTACTGCTAAATAAAGTCGTTCTTTCCATTGTCTTTGTGTCCAGCACATTTGTTGATGTTGCCAAATATTAATATTTAATTTGCTTACTAGTAGTTTATAACCAGTATATAATGTAAACTATTGGGAGGCTAAGCTTTGTCTTAAAGTAAATTCCCACTCTCTTGGTGAGGTTCCCCACTCAGTGCCATGTAATGGGCCTTGCCTGTACCTGGTGAGAGGTGTGGCGCAGCAGCCAGAGCATCTAACTCTGGAGCATGATGCGCAAGGTTTGATTACCGACTACAACTCAGCATCATGTGACTCTGGGCTCACTTTATCTCCCCTATGGCCCCCAATGCTTGAATGCCCTTAGGGGTGATAAGTGGCGCTTTACAAATCTGGAGTTATTATAATGATTTAATGTTGTTGAGGTTCAGTGTATGTACTCACTTTGCCATGTAAGGTAACTCGGTATCCGGATACCTCTTAGGTGAACCATAGAGTATGCCTACAGCACTGGTGGATCTGCATTTGTTTGCCTGCCGCTCTGGTCCTAAAGTTTAGAGCTGTGCAGAACCTGGGGGACACAGACGCTTGATAATGGGGTTGAGTGCCTGCAGGATGAGTCCCTCTCCTGCTGATGGAGCCTCAAGATGTTTACATTGTGATCCCGCGGCTACTAGTGTGAGATGCATGGCTGAATGAAATCCTTAGTCAGGCAGCATATGCTCAGAGATAGATTGCATCCACACAGATTAAGTGGCTCTAAAGAAGAAGAAATGATTGGTAGTGATGTGAATGCTGTGGGTGATAGGACTTACCAAACTGCCCAGTCGTTCTGTTTGATGGGGAGAGATTGGTGTCTTCATCAGTGGAATCTGTGCACCGTCTTCCAAAAATAAAACCAAAACCTACACTGGGACTCCACTGCACCTTAATGAGTGAGGTGTTCATTAATTTTGAATTATAAATGCCTCCATAATCAGTCCTAATTGAAGTACTTACTACTTGAGCATTGATCGTTCAGATTTCCCCAAAAAACACTATAAAGTGTTTATATATAAAACACATGCTGGTGGTCATTATGTTGCCCTGAAGCCCTTTGGGTGTTATACGTTTGTCGGGCCAAATGAAAACTGTACATATATCTGGGCATGATAACAACTTCCCACTGTTGAAACTGAATCATCTGGAGAACTCAGCCTATATCTCAGATACTGAACAGCTTCTCATTCTGCTTGAAAGAGTTGATCATCACTATCCGTCTATTCATTTCTCACAGCCCTCTCCAAGAGAAGCAAATAACCTGTGCTGTAATTAGAACTATGGAACACTTAAGGCCTAATTCACAAAGGTAAACATACATGTGTACTTACTTCGGCACCCGGGTGCAACTCACTACTTCTGTGCAATTCACAATTTCAAAATGGTGCTTTACACCTAAGTGGAAACTTAAGTGTCCATTTGGTGGTGAGGAGTTCTGCCACCGAGGTGGAAACCTATCTATGAGAAAATATAGAGAAAATATTAAAGTTTATCATTCTTTAAAATAAGTGATATAAATATGTTTCAGTGTATAAGATAAATGAAAATTAACTTAATTTATTTATTATTAGCCTGAAAATAAGAAAATAACATTTTCCAGCACATTAACTGGTCAAATTAAAGGTGTATTAAATAACTAGCAATTAAATGTAATTTAAATATATTTTTTAATTATAAATATTTTTTAAACAAGAATGAAAAAAATACTGACCCACGGTAACATTTTTATTAATATTTACTAAACTTGATGAAAAGTTATATATTGAATTAATTTTAAAACTTTTTATATATACAAAAGAAAAGCAGCAGCAGGCCCCAAATGTCTCCTGACTTTAGGCAACAGTGGTAAGCAGATGATCATGAGGTTCCCATGAAGCATCAAAGAAACTTCTCACATGCTTGAAGAAGAATGCCACATAACTTGTTTCTTGCAGAAAACGTGATTCAAACCCCGAGCAGCCTACTGTACACTAAATCACATTTTCCTCAAGGAACAAGTGCGTACCGAATTCTTCTGCAAGCATGGGAAAAGTTTCTTTGTCTCAGATACATATTTATATACAATGATACAGCAATGGGGGAAGATGCCCCATTGTACAGAGGCAGTGGGACAAGCTCACCCCTCAAGCCTTTGAGGAAGCTTACCGGACCACCGCACAACCAGAAGATCAAGATGTAGACAATCTGCTGATAGAATTCAACGAAGGGTTGAAGAAAGTGTTGGACACTATTATCCCTTTGAAACATAAACCCAGATCCACCCCCAGCCGAAATTCAGCTAAATGGTTTACCCAAGAACTTAGTCAGGAAAAGTCTGCTTGTAAAAAACTGGAAAGACAATGGCGACGCAATAAAACGGGCCAATCTAAACAACTATATAAATGTGCTCTGGTAACATACCATCGAAACCTTAAGGTTGCACGTTGCGTGTTAATTTCAAACCAAATTGAGCATTCTAATAATTCTGCCAAGGCCCTATTTGACGTCGTAAAAGACTTTGTGGAACCTACGGTGTTTAAACAGCCGGCTATTGAGTCAAAGGATATCTGTGACTCATTGGCCGAGTTCTTTCATGAGAAGATTGAAAAAATATATGCTAACTTTCCCATAGACAATCTGGATAGTCTACCGGTCATCGTTAATCCGGACGATGATACTTCAGGGTACGAGTGCTCTCTCAAACACTTTAGTCCTATTACTCTTCTTGAGACCCAGGAGGCGTTAATTTCTGCCAAATCGGGGTCCCCAGCGGTCCTCTGCCCACCTAAAATTATGGCACACTTATCTCAGATTCTGGCCCCCACAGTACAGAAGATTTTTAATTGCTCCATCAGGGAAGGGACAATTCCAGCACCTTGGAAGGAAGCTTCTGTGCGTCCCTTCTTAAAAAAACCTACGGCCAACCCGTCTGAGTTGTCCAACTTCCGCCCCATTTCCCTGCTCCCTCTTTTGGGTAAAATATTGGAAAACCTGATTAACAAGCAATTAAATAGCTACTTGGAATCTAATAATATTCTGGACTCTTCACAGTCCGGCTTCCGTCGAGGCTCCAGCACAGAAACAGCTTTGTTATCAGTGACTGACTCCTTGAGAACAATAGTGGACTCGGAGAGTTCAGGGGTCTTGATTCTGCTTGACCTCGCCGCGGCCTTTGATAATATATCTCACTTCATGCTTGCAGAGAGGCTAAGCTCCTGCTGTATCCAGGGACTGGCTCATAAATGGCTACGGAACTTTTTGGCAGATCGCTCCCAAACGGTCATACTGGGACCCCACCAATCAAAGAAAACATCACTAGACAAGGGTGTCCCCCAGGGCTCCTGCCTTAGCCCCACTCTCTTTAATATCTATATGGCTCCTTTGGCTAAGGTGGTGGAAGCCCTGGGGTTTGAAATATTATCGTATGCAGACTATACCCAGCTGCTATTTAACTTCAGCCAACACCCTGAAGCTGACAGACTCCGCTTTGCTACGGGAATTTCGGCAATTTCCGAGTGGATGACCAACAACTGTTTACAGTTAAATCCAAGCAAGACGGAAGTCACGCTACTTGGGAAGGCCTCAGCAGTCTGGTCGAATGATTGGTGGCCGCTACAACTAGGCCCCCCCCCCCCAACGCCGAAACCATGTGTCAACAATCTGGGCATAAAATTAAATAAGTCTTTGTCCATGCAAGACCATGTGACCGCAATATCAGGGGCATGCTTTTACAGATTAAGATTACTGCGAAAGATCTTGCCGTTTATCCCCATGGAACATCATAGAACCGTAACCCAGGCCCTAGTTATGAGCCGCATGGACTACGAGAACGCCCTGCTGGCCGAAGTGGGAACCACATCCCTGAAAAAACTACAGGTTATTCAGAATACGGCAGCCAGGCTGGTTCTGAATATGCCAGCCGGCACCCCCTCTCAACCACTGCTGAGAAAGTTACACTGGCTTCCGAATAAACAGAAATCCGTCTTTAAAATATGCTGCCTTACCTTCTGTGCGCTTCAGGGTCAGGGGCCACTGTATCTCCAGAATAAACTGAAAAGATATGCCCCTACTCGCCCCCTAAGATCCTGCACGCAGCAGTTGCTTCTGGTGCCCCGCATTAGACTCCTTAGATCCGCAGGCATGGCATTCTCGTATATTGCCCCCAAATATTGGAACAGCCTTCCACTCTCTCTACGAGAAAACCCCTCCTACCTTATTTTTAGAAAACATTTAAAAGCGTTCCTGTATTAAACCCGTTCCTGTTCCTTGTGCGGTCCTCCCTTGGAGTTGATTTAGAGTGAAGCGCAGAGATGCCCCCAGGTGATTCGAGCATATATAAAAGCAAATAACATAACATAACAATAACAACTGAACAGAAGTAACCACATTTGAAGGAAAGCTACATTATTACCAAGGCAAGGAGATTTTTTGTGATTTGATCAAAAACTGCTCAGTAGTTTTTTCAAGAGTAATGCTCAAAATGTATAGATATATTTACAGTTATGTGTCCGGCACTCCTAGAGGAGTCCCGCTGGACGTAAATTAAAATATCAGAGCAATTTAATTGATTGAATGCTTTTTTCCCATCGGCTGGGTCACTCCCACAGGACTCACACTCTTGTAATTGTGAGCAATCTGATTGGTTCTGTTGTCATTATTGGGCTTGTGTCCTGAAAATGTAAAAAAATAAGATATCAGGGTGCAGGGAAGGAGGACATATATAGAGAGGGATGTCATCCATCAGTTATCAACAACACACCGAGTCGGATTCCCAACCAGAATCGGGTTAAAAACATTGCTTATTTTTATATGGACTTCCACCCTCACAACTGTGTGGCCTGCTTCATCATTGAGTCCTTGCCCGGCTAGCTAATCATATCTGGGCAGGCTCAACCCCACTCTTAGAGGGATCACTTGTTGGTAATAAATGATGTGGTTTGATCAAGGTAAGATACTACAAAATAAAAGCCCTTAAGTTAACCTCCAAAGTTTTTTAAATTAATGATAATCAGGTTACCCCTAGTGAGATTAAAAATTATATTGGATGTCACAGGAGTAATCAGAGGTCTCTATATCCATGGGCCAAACTGTTTCAGCCGATTCTGTCAATCCAAATTGGTCTTTCAACTTTCGGCAAGACCAGTCTGACCCCAACTAACTTATTCATAAATCACTTTTTATTTGAGGAAAGAGATTCCCATTACTTCACACATACACATGCTATGCATACATACTAATGCAGCTATTGTCACCAATGATATCTCCTGAACCTAAGGTTGATATGAGTGACCTTGTGATGCACCAAGTTCCTTCTGCTTGAAGTTTGAGCTCGTATTCACCCATAGGAAGTTACAGGTGGGATGGACCCTTGTGTCACACAAACTTCAAAGACATTGCGTGGCAGTTCACCTAAATCTTGTCCTGTAACTCCTGCATGTCCCAAGAAAAAGTGACTGGTAAATAAGATAGTTGGAGACAGGCCAACCAAGGTTTTTTCCCAATTGAGCTTGGGAATAGGACTAGGTGTGTTATTGATAACTGATGGGTGACATCCCTTACCCTGCTGTACATGGAAAAAGTCTTTGTACTTAACCCCCTCCACCTCTATGAAGGCTGTGCCTACCACTGCCTGACCCCGCAGTTAGCCATGCTCCCTCACCGTCCACAAACAGCCTTTGACTTTGTGCGACATGGTATTGCTCGCAAATGTATCTTAATACAATATTACCTTATTCTAAAAAACATAGAAAGTCACTGAAAAAAAGCAAAGGTTAAAGTGGAGTTTTATGTTAATAAAGTAGTAAGATTTTAACTTACATTAACCCCTTCGCTGCTGATGACGAGCTGAGCTCGTCATCTGCCACGGTGGTCATGTGCGGATGACGAGCTGAGCTCGTCATGTAACGCGGTATTTTTCAAAATGCCGCACAGCGGAAAAATAACCGCCGCAGCGATGCGGTTCAAAAAGCCTTAGAAATAATCTGGAAAAGCACTACTATTGAAAACGAAAGGGATATTCACCAGTCAAATGTAACTGACATATGTATAACTTACATCTCTGTGATGATCTGCTCATGGCCTTCCAATTACAACACTGATGAAATCTGAAATCTAAGGGGGTGCCAGGTATATATACATAAAATCAATTGTGGATAAACAAAACATCCAAATTGACTTTAATGCCAAAAGTGTGCTTAGCTTCTCTATGGCATAATGCTGGTGTTCTCGCTAGTGGTAACCCAATTGCAATCCTTCTCCATGGTTTTACAGTGCTCACCCATGATATCTCACTGTTTGGGATTGATTTAATGTGCAGAATTGGAGCTTTATGGAACAATCATTTATTGTTTATTATCTGGAGGGGCCGAATCCACTACTTGGGTGCATTGGCAATGCATATTAGAGAGAGAATAATCAGAGGAGGACTGCTTTGACTGCTTTCAATACATGACAATTGCCTTAAAGATGCACAGTCTAAAGTTGTATATTTCAATATTCTGCACAGGTGGTACTGGTTTCCACTTAGGCTGCCCAGAGCTGGTGTAATCCCCTACTCAGATTGCTAAAAATGTGATCAGCAAGGGCATGTATATAGTGACATGCACCAATTTACACCAATAATGGATAGAAGTATGGGAAATGACAATGGAGTAAGATGACACATTTCTGTAGCTCAGCCATTGCCCTCTCTGCTCATATGGCTTTATAGCATGATACTACTAACATAGTTAGTGTTAATAACCAAGGACATAGTTGGATTGTCACATCTCTGACTGATCTGCCTATTGAGACGGTGGAGATCGACAACAATCCCTACTTGTTGCAATCACTGTCAGGATTGGTCTGAACACCATTGCGGGAGAGTATCATTTTTCATCCCAAAGGCCATTCTGCAGCACTGATGGTCATTGGGGATCATATGAAGCCTTAATTTCTAACTGTAAATGATTTGATTTTAATACATCCTCTTTAAATTACTCTGCAAAATTGATCTCCTGCACCGAAGAGTGGAACTGAGATTTATGTTAAGAGGGATCTATACCATTCCTGCTGCCTCTGAGAAAGACTTGCCTCCTCTTTTCGTACCTTCCTCCTATATGCCTATGTACCAGGCCTGTTATAGAAGAAGGTTTTTAGATTCGCCTGACACATTTCAATGGCAGATATGCCCTTCCGTTATTCTAATACGCTGTTCAATGTGAAGAAGTAATTTAATTGGTTCGTCTTTGATCTTAGGTGACCTTTATGCAATTTCAACATTTCTTACATTGATGCTTCTCCTCTTGTGGGTATGCTTCCCTTGACCGTGTTATAGTAGGGATGTGGGAGACAAAGATGAGGAAAGCATGACTACTATTTTTTTCTTTAGTTCATATATGTATGCTAGAAAACTTTTGATGCAATTTATTCTGATTTCTACATCTGATCATATTATTAATGGCCATACTATTTAGTGCAAAATGGCAAACATTTATTAATTCTCAAATAGATTTTGATAAATTCCTATAATATCTCACAATACATATATTAATAGAATGTCTGAATAGCATTAATGTACTTTTTATCCATAATTTTCTACATACCCAAAATGTCTGATAAATAGTCACAATGTTCATCTTAAAAATATGTACAATATAGTAGATTATAGTCATATATAAATGTGTGCCTCTATGATGTCCTAATGCCTTCTCACTGGGGATATCTTCCCAGGCCATCAGCACATTATACATACCCCATCATCACCAACAGAGACTGTTGTTTTATGCTAAGTTTTAGCCCCATCTCTAGATAGCACATGAAGTTGTTATTTGCTAAATGATGGCCATTATAGAGCAGGTAGGTTCTCTTCCTGGATATGGTATCCATAACAGCTGTCCTAGCAATTGTACTCAAGCTACCTTTCAATTCTTTTTCTGATCTTTGTGGTGCGATTAACAGAATTTGGAACGACATCTGAAATTATAGCATATAGGAACAGTGGAATTTTGGGAGTGCTATTAAAAACAATGGAGTGCTCCAGGCCTCTAATGGCCGGTAGAAGCCCGGAGCTCCAACTCTCCAATGTTTGTTCACAGCTGTTGCCGTGAACAAAAGGCCTCATGGATTCCAAAGGGATTCCAATCTCTAGGGGCGGGATGTTCTAATAGCATTAGATCCCTCCGTACCGGGCTCTACCAGCCATTAAAGGCCCTCTCCCTTGTTAAAAAAACTTTGCAGTATCTGCCCCAGCCTTGTGCTCAGTTCAGACTCTTCCTGACATTACCTGGGCCAAGCTCATGGTATGCCTGTATTTTGTACTGATTTGTTGAATTAGGCAGTGGCCATGCTTCAGTCTGGAGATTTGTGTGGGCGCCAAGAATCAAAAAAGGTGGTGTAGTAAAATCTGGATCCTGAACCCCCTCACTGAGCATCTCTCACTGACAGACTTGGTATGAGCGGAGGGAGAGAGCAGGTCAGCATCACTTCTTTAGAGATAATACGTTATCCGTCCCCCTCCCAAGTGCTGGCACACAATTACGCTGCTGAGTAGCACAAACACATCTTTGCACCATAGTGTAAAGCTGTTTGCATGATGGCTAGCATAGGTTTTGTACTGGGAGAGTACCCTGCTATGCCTAGACAAACTTGAAACTTTTCCTACTTTGGATGTTTGCTGCACACTGCAGCACACATTCGAAGTTGGAAACGTTAGGATACATAAACGCATTTCTCCTTTAAATGCCTGCTTCAAAGTGGCGTGATTTTTTGGTGCATACTCTATCACTAAGGTTAATTGATGGGGTTTTGCTTCACAAACCCTGTGTGGATGCATGAAAACACCCATGTACCACCCATGGGACCCTTCCTAGCACAGAGTACAACAAAGCAGCACAATGCGCTACTTTGCATTACTTTGAGGCGACAGTCCAGTGCAAAATAAGCTCTGGCTGCAAAGTAAATTTAAAAAAATCTAATTTTGCACTGATTGAAAACACTTTTATGAGGCAAGCACAGGGCAAAATGTTTCTAAATCTGCCCTATAAATATTGTGCAAAATAAGGCAATATTGTGGATGTTTCAGCATCTCTTTGAGCTATGCATAAAAACATATTATTCAAAAACCAAACTGAACAAGATCGTGAGTGCTGTACCCAAAGCAGATGAAAAGAAAGTTTTGCAAAATTGCTTATACTTGGAAAATGTAATGTTGCATGTCAGTTGCATTCCTACAAGTGTTTCTAAGACACCAGTGCTAGAGTAACTACTAAAAAGGAAGAGGATTTTGTAAAAGGGAAGTGTGGAGTGCACTTATACTTTCATGCTTACGGCCTGCACTGTCTGGTTTCTTTGTGAATCTTTTCTTTTTGAAGCACAACCATTAACTATATATGATATGAGGAAGTGTAAGTTAAGTATAGATATATTTATTAATATATATCGTCAAGGTGTATACATATATATATATATATGGAGTTTAGTATAGTTAATCTATACTTACCTATGTTTGCTTGCTTTTACAAAAATCATATCGATATTTTGGTCACAATATTGCTAAGTTTTTTACATGTCGATATTTAAAACTCAATATTCTGGTACTATCCCGATTATGACAGCTTCTATGACACATGGTATGTGAGGTCAGCTTTAACTCGTGCAGTTAAGGTTAGGTATCTTTGATAGTTGGTTGGCATTAAAATGAATGAGTGATTTTGAATTGAATCATTAAAGAGACTCACACAGTATTCTGTCAAGAAAGACTTGTTTTTAGAAAATGTATTCATAGCTAAGCAAGGCTTCTGACATTAATGTTAAATAAATTAAAATTGCTCTAATAAATGTCAACCATTTTTACAAACCCTAATATTTAAATAGCTGTGGAATTAAGCATATATCTATCCTAGCATTTAATTAGACTTTTTGGTTATTTTTCTTATTTTCAAATGTCTAAAGCAAATCTTTACCTCAATGTCCAAGTACATGATGTTCTTACTTTTGTTCGTTTTTACTTTTTAGCATCAATTTCTGTGATAGATACGCTTAAAGAAGATGTATTTAGTTAAAAGATGATGGAGAGAAAACCTTTCCTCCTTGAACTAAATGTTGAACTGGACAGTAGAGATATATTTAATGAACCATCGTCTCATGCATTCTTTCCACTTGTAACATTAAAAACGTTGGGGCATATTAACAATGGCCAGCGATAATCATCGCTGGCCGTGCTTAGCGATAATTATATTATCCCAAGCTATGTCTGGTATTTATCACCCTGGTAGCATGTAATTAACAAAGTATTACTCCAGGGCGATAAAAATTCCAGAGATAGCAAGGTTATCTTCCTTTTGCAGGAAACATCACTTCCAGCGATGTTCCCCGCAAAAGGGCGATAACCTTGCTGATACGTCCTACAGGGTTGTATCAGCATAATCCACCCCCTATGTTAGGGATGGCTAAGTCATGATTTTAGCAGACGTTAGATTTTGGCGACAGCATAGACGATCACAACATGTCGCCGTTCCCTCATCAACTGTCCCTCCCTGGAACCCCACGCATGCACTCTTATTCTAAGAACACTCAAACATTCTAGCCAAGAATACTACAACACCAATACTACAAAACAACAGAGACTTTACCAGCATAGTCCCATTCAGATATTAAGAGTAGAAGCATAACTTTGAATACAGGGATACAAGAGTGTGTTAGAGATGGTAGTGGAGTAAGCTGTCATGCCTCCAGGAGATTGTCTGTATTTGGGAGAGGTGACGAGAGGAGCGTGGACTTGGTAAAAAAAAGATACCACATGTATGTAATTTTTTATGTTCAGCATGAGAGTTCTGATGGAGGTGAGGCAACATTGGAAAATAGGTCCCAAAGCTATTCTACCCCAGCACAAACGTCTACCCCTGCACACACTTCTACCAGATTGGCTGGGCAGGGGAAGAGTGTTTGCAGATACATATATAATTTTAGGTTGTAGGTGAGTAGTTGCCAATAATGTTAATTTTCCATCTCAGGGTTTTCAGTAACATTCTAAAGAAGTCAGGTTTGCTCAATTGTCAGTCTACACGGAGCCGCAGGGTAGAGAAGGGCCACTGGGCTCCAATTGTAAGTGTCTTGGTGTCTGTCTCACTATGGCTCTGAATACTGGGCAAAGTACCACCCTTTCACACTCGACTGTGTGTGAGTCTTTTTTGTTTCTAGATTGTGTTATATTTTCCTCCTACTTGCACAAACATCACACAATATCAAATGTTGCTCTTCATTTTCTTCTATATAACGTATTGTGAATGTCAACTCACAGAAACAGAGAGTGTTCTTAGAGACTCTCTCATTGTACCTAACCAAAGACATATCAACTGGCCCAGGCTATTGCTATACAATGCATCAATTAAATTGCTTGAGCAACTGTGAGAATGACCAAAATAATGTATTACTACCATAAGAGCATTTTCAAATGTATTCTTTAGTAAAATGATTCTTCTTTCTCATTTTCTATTGGTACATGTCCAGCGAACCATGTACTCAAGCAGAATGTATGAATGTTTTTGTTTGATGTAATATAAAAGAACATGTGGACTTCTGTACTCAGGAGAGCTTATTCTCCCACCTTTAAAAGATTAATCTAAGACGATTTCACTTAGAACTGGACTGAGTACTTTTTACTTATGATCTGTGCTTTTTGCTGCTAAATTCACTGATGGCATGTTTAAAGTAATTTGCATATGTTGTTATGTAAAACTTTGTAAGACAAACCATTTCTGTCACTCTTACAAGAATGCTTCAACATCTGCCAGTGAAAATAAACTAATAGAAATAGTGATGGCTCCCGTCTATTTTGGGACTAGTCCGCTCCAAGTCCTAGCCGTTGGTGTGGTTTATGAGCTTTCATTTAGGATAGGGTTGCACGCCCAAAAGTCCCAGGGTAAAGACGAAGAGTAGTCACAGACTTCTCATGGAAGTAATTTGGGGACAAGAGCTCAGACCTCAACAGTCAAACACAAGATACTCTAATAATAATAATGTAATAATCACTCAGTGTTTTCCTTTTCAGAAAATAAACTACTTTTAATCTTGCAGTGAAACTGAATGCTGCACAATTAAATTATTTCATTATACAGGGTTTGATATATTGGGTTATTGGTTGTGGGTGGGGTGTAAGCCCTTCTCAAGCAACAAACACAATTTTTATATGGGTGAACCACAAAAGCCAATACGAGCTTTGTGAACGGACATCGCTGTAGTGCAAAGTGCAGGCCAAGTAGTGGATGGGCATTGCAGTAGAGAGACGATCCAGACAGGCATCACAGATGGCCATTGGTGGTCATCGCTGGCTATCCATGCTGTACCACAAAGTGCAGATTCTGCATTGTGGTTTGTCGCTGACAGTCACTGTAGCATGAAGAGTCAGGTTAACCAGAGCATTCCATTGGAAGGCAGTCATTGCTGAAGGCAGGAACTCAATGCACAGCGCCTTGAGACCTTTTGGTGATTTGTGCGCTATATAAGAGCTTATGACTATGACTATGACTACAAGAGCACATTCAGAGCTGCAAAGATCGCGAAACGTCAGGGTTTCTCCCTTTTCTTCAGAAGAGTGTAGTCTCATGCCAGTCAAGGGTCCAGGACATGTGAAAGCAGCGTTTGGGGATCATAGACTCACTCTAGCAGAGCACAGCAGGGTTCAGGCAGGTCCAGTTGCAGAAGGTCAACAGGGCAGTTGCAGGGTGGACTCTTGAGCTGGTTGTGACCCAGATGCTCAAACTACGTCAGCCAATTGACCCTTGGAGTAACTCAGATTAGATTAGGATAAAGGGAGGAGGTTCAGTCATCCTTTTTAAGGAGAGGGGTGGGCCTCAAGCAGCAGGGCAATCCTCTGGTAGCAGAGGAGTCCTCCTTTTGTGATGTCCACAGGTCCAGGAGTGAACTGAAGTGTTGGTCTGAGGGTCTAGTATTTATATCTGGTGGCAGCCTTGAAGAGGGAGACATTTCTGGTTATGGAATTCGTTTCCCTCCCCTACCCAGGCTCCAAGGGGTCTGAAGAGACAATTGCCTGGTGTCAATTTCTCTGTGAGGGTGCTAATACAGCTCCAGTGATATGTAATTGGGGAAGGGAACAACTTTGCCCCTCCCATCCTTGCAGGAAGGCACATCCTGCCAACATCTACCATACCCTTCCTTTTGTCTCACTGTCTGGAAAGAATACGCAAAGGCTAACTGTCAACTACACTTAGTAATGTGACCCAGGATACAGGCTTCTGGCACCAACTGGATAGTACAAAAATGCCTTTTTAAAAGTAGAATCTTCAGAAGTGTGACGTACATTTCCATTTTAGGATCAAAGATGGTTTTAAAATATAATTTATTTGAGTATAAACTTGATGGTCTTACCTGTTCCCAATCAAAAGGTATCACTCATTAAATGTAATATGGTAACTCAATGTTGTCCAATGGGAGAGATAGGCCTTACATTGGTGAAAAACTATTTTAGGAATTTTTCCCTGCCAGGACATGTAGACCTTAAAAACACATGTCCTACTTTTTAAATACAACACACCCGCCCTATGGGCTGTTTAGGAATTACTCAAGCGGTAAGCTATATGTATTAAAAAAAGAAGTTATAGGTCTGGAAAAAGGTTTCATTTTCAAGGCCTGGCCCATGTTTTGACTTATAAGTAAATTAAATGTGCCATTCGGGAGTAAGCCAATTTTACATTGCTGAAAAGAGAGAGCATACACACTTTAGCACTGGTTAGCTAAAGTGCACAGAGTCCTAAAAGCTAACAAAAAGAGTTAAGAACACAGGAGAGTTGAAGGCAAAAATGTTTTTGGGGAGGGAACACTACAGAGAGGATCTAGTTCATTGTGACATCCCCTCCAGCCAAAGACCAGGGTAGACTAATCGAGACCTTGATGGTCTTCCCTGTTTAGGCGATGGAACATGGACAATGGACCTCGTCTTCAGTGACCCTTGTCATTTCTTTGACCTTTTGGACTCATATCCCTCTCTCAACACTCTCCGGAGCCACCAGACTGACCAATGAAGACCCCTCTCCTCATCTGTATCGATTCCATCTGTTAGACCAGTCATTCTTAGGGTAGTCTTTACCCCCAACAGTTTTCCTTTTGCCTCCCATTTTTGCTGATTTCTTTGGTTGGCCTTAGGACTTTGAGCACTTTGCCACTGCTAACATGTGCTAAAGTGCATGTGCTTCTCCCCTAAACATAATGCAATTGGTGTATACCCGACTGGGATATTTGTTGTATTGGTAAATTCCCTGTAAAGTTATATACTATGGGCCATATGTATGAAGCAATTTCGCATTCGCAAAGGCCGAAATTCGCAAAATTTCGGCCTTTGCGAATGCGAATTAGCAAAATGATATGTATGAAGTAAAATCTGGTCCAAAATAAGGAATCGCAAATGTTGCGATTCCTTAAATGCAATGTATGAAGCTAAAAAAAAATCCAAAATGCCCTTAAGGAATCGCAAATTACAACCAACTTCTAGTTGGTGGTAAGTTGCGATTTCCCTGAAAAATGCACAGATCAGCATTTTTCAAAGTGTCATGTGACGCACATACATGCCCTAGGGCATGTATGTGCGCCACATGTGCACCCATGCACATTTCAGGGGTGCAACAGGGTGTCCTTTGGACACCCCTGTACCCTTGAAATTATTCTCAATTTGAGATTTTCAAATTGCGAATCGCAAAATTGAGAATACCTTCCCATTCATTCCTATGGGCCTCCTGGCCTATAGGAATGAATGGGAAAGTATTCCTTAATTGTGATTCGCAATTTGCTAATCGCAATTAAGGAATACTAAGAATTTGCTAAAAAAAAGCAAATTGGTACATACATACCAATTTGCGATTCCGAAGTAGCGATTTCTTAAAAATCGCTATTTCATAATCGCAAATCGGTACCTTCATACATATGGCCCTATAATCCCAGGGTTTGTACTTCACATGCTACTAATGGGCTGCAGCACTCAGTGTTCCATCCACAAAAATACCCTTTAAACCTGTCTCAGGCCTGCTATTGCAGTGCCTGTGTTTGCAGTTCACTGCCACTTTGACTTTGCATTTATAACTATTTGCCAAGCCCTAAACACTGAAATTACATATCAGTCATCCCAAGGTAGGCCCTAAGCCACCCTAAGGTCAGGGTGCTATGTATGTAAAATGTAGTACATGTACCTGGAGAAAATTAGTTAGAAAACAAAATTTTGACTTGCTGAGGGTAGGAAACATGTCAGAGATGGACAGTAAGAGCAATGCAAAATTATGGAAATGCTCTATGGGATGAAGAACACCGTAGATGCAGAAAAGGTATTATTGAAGGAACCAGAATATATCCGGTTATTACA
Organism: Lissotriton vulgaris; assembly: GCF_964263255.1. Classification (NCBI taxonomy): domain Eukaryota; kingdom Metazoa; phylum Chordata; class Amphibia; order Caudata; family Salamandridae; genus Lissotriton; species Lissotriton vulgaris. Next base: position 899,112,725 of record NC_141696.1, read on the forward strand.
TCAGAAAATACAAAGAAAGTCAAGGGTAAGGTTAAGCTAGAAGGGGATGAGTCAGATACTGATTCAGGAGATGCAATATTAGAGCAGATGCCTTCTTCCCGACCACCACCAGAAAAATATACTGATCCAGGGGCGATATGTGCTAGTGCAGTCAGAAAATATCCATGGCTCCAGTGGAATCAGATCCAATTCCAGTCTAATGGCCCTTACAGATATTACCCAGCAGTTGTGAGAAGACCAATAGCTGTGGATCCAATCAATACTAATCCAGTTGTACCATGAGTGGCTCCTAGGGCACCACCCTAAACTGAGCGGAGATCAGAGGTCTTAATGACACCAATTGTTGGAAAATACACAGGCAGTTCTGTGCAGACCCCCACAAAATGTGCAGGCTCTAGTAGATAGAGGAGGAAATTTAGTCTTTATGTCTCCCTTGGCTCCAAATGAATTAATTGGCAATGAGGATGAGGTTTACCAACATGGCTTGAATATACTACAAAAGAAAGAAGGGCAGAAGTTACAGAGTGTCCAAAAGATGTAGATATGAGAAAAGACAAACTATTGGATAGGCCTCAAATAAATATAGATCTAGAAGAACTGATTATGGTTGCCTGGAGTTTGGTCATCTAGATCAGTCCCAGACACTTGAGTTCATCTACTTAGGTAGGGAGAACACTGGGAGAGTTGCTATGGTACATGATAGGTTGGCAGAAGTAGCAAGGAAATACGATATGGATCTCTCTGAAAATATGAACCTGCACAGGAATGCATTTGCACATTAGCAGTAGAAAACATGAGAATTATGCATTTGCACAATAGCAATATAAAACATTTGCACTTGCACAATAGCAATAGAAAACATGAGAATTACAGGAATGCATTTGCACATTATTGAACTATTCAAATGCATACACAAATGGAAGGATGTGGAAAACTTGAGGGAAACAGAGGGAAAGCAGGATGCGTTGGATGAGGAGGCTGCCTATCCATTAAAGGAAGTAGTTGGAGGTACCTATGTACATGTTCCCTGGAAAAGTGGTGATTTGACAGCATTTCCTGGTAATTTTCCAAAGTTGAGAGACAAGTTTGTGCAGTGGTATGCACAAGTGGAGAGATTTATAAAGCTTATGAAAGTGTTGTGGGGGGATTTTGATACGTTTATTGGCATTGTGATTCCAGCTGATTTATGGGCAGAAAGTAAAGTAGCAGTACAGTGGTTGAAAGCAGAACCCAGAGGGAAAGAAGAACTGGTGCACCATCCCCAGTGGTGATGGAAACATATGAAGAAGTAATGACCTTTTTTGAAAGATAAAATACCTCTCAGAGATACTGATTGGTTAAAGAATAAGAAAACCATACAAGAGCTAAATGAGACAATTCATGAGTATTATGAAAGGGTGTTGCAGGTGTTTAACTAGCACAGTAGAAGCGAATATTTAGAAGTGAAGGATATGGGCATTTTTATGTCTCAGCTTGTCCTTGGATTGAAACCTGAAATTAGTACTCTCCTTATGCAAAATGTTGTCTGCTGGGAGACAAAAACGCTAGATGAGATCTTGCGTTATGCATACTGGACAAGAAGCAAAGGAAAATAAAGGAGAAATTAATTTTGGCTAAGATAAGGTTAGTGCAGAAAGGTTTTCAGAACCCTTCTTTCGCAGGAAGTGCGGGGATGATGCATGGATTGGTTTCTCCTAAGGCTGGTTTTGGAGGTGATCAGAATGAGATGCAAATGTCTCACAGAAGAGGAACATGTGTTCCTGCAGGATTGGGATCTGGAACAGATATCGGTGCAACGAAAAAAGATTACCACTTTTCTCATTTGTAATCGGGTGGGGCATTGGGAAGGATAATGCTGATTTAATCCTGAAAATTCTGGCAGATTCTGGCAGATTAATATAAAAGGCTTGGTAGATCAGAAAATGCCTGCACAACAAATACAGACTGCCATACAAAAGTAAAGTGAAATGGTTGCCATTGCTCCGACACAAATGAGGAATCCCAAATTTAATTTAATCCAAAAACCAAAAATGTAAACAAATCATTTCCAGAATGCAATGCCACAATTCCAAAATCAAAATCAAGATATTTAAGGCCAATACTCATTGTTCAAAACTGATAAGTTCACTTCTGATAATTCCCAATGACGGTGTCTGAGAGAGGATGAGAATTGTCTACTTGATGCAGTCTTGGAGGTAAACCAATTAGGCCTACATGTGGCTGCCAATGTTTATGGTCACAACGTGACATTCCTGATTGACACAGGAGCTACCTGATCCACATTCAGAACTGCAGAAGTTCCAGACTTGCCTCTCTCTGTGAAAACAATCCAAGTAGTTAGGGTCACACACAAAGATGCTAAATCCCATTTCAAAAGAAGTCTCAGTGGGAATTGGATCTTTTGAAGAAAAAAAAAATTGTGATTTGTCATTCTAGTCCAGTAAATCTGTTAGGCAGAGATTTGTTGTATATTCTTCACACCGGACGATGTAGTATTCCAAACTCATGATGAGAATGTCAATTTTAAGATGATCAGACCAAAATTCTGAAGTCAGGATGTTCTCTCTATTGACTATTACTGATTTGCCAGAAGATCTCTGAACTACTGTAAATACTGATGTTTGGGATTGTAAAGGGAAAGACATTGGACTTATTAAATGTGCAGAACCTGCTTGAGTAAACTTTAAGCAAAATGCTATTTTCCCAAGAACATCGTTCCGAGAGACCAGTTAGGAACACAATCAGTGATTTCAGACATGCTTCAGAAAGATCTAATAAGAGGGTTAACTGGAAGTCCATGTAATTCACCCATAATGGTTTTGCAGAAACGGAATGGCAAGTATTGGATTGTTCTGGAACTGAGGTGGAGCAATGAAATAGTGGTGCCTTGTTGTCCCGTAGTACCAAGTCCCACTGCAGCACTGTTCCAAATTCCTTGTACTGCAGAATGATTTACAGTTATTGATTTGTGCCCGGATTTCTCTTCAGTGCCCTTGCACAAAGATAGCCAGTATTTTTTCCCCTTTGTCTTCCAGCAGAAGACAATGACATGGTGTTGTGTTCCTCAAGCGTATACAGAATGTCCCTCTATATTCAAGCAGATTTTAAAGACAAATATTGAGTCCCTGCAGATGCCCTATGAGTCTACCCTTGTGCAATATATTAAAGCCCTATTGGTAGCCTCATATACATGTGATGCATTATTCAACGACCTGTCAGAAAACGGACACACAGTACCTCCAGGTAAACTGCAGCACTTTCAAAAAGAAGTTCAATATCTGCTACACATTAATATGAAAGGAGTCAGGAGGTGGCACCAGAGAGATCAGAAGCCATCTTGAAAATGAATCCACCACAAACACAGAGGGAGATTAGAATGTTTTTAGGAATGGTTGGCTGCTGTTGACAGTTTGTTATGGTCGTTTGGTGTCCTCAGGGTCGTGTGGATACTCAGAGGGGTCCACCTCTCGAGAGCCCCAAGTCTGACCTGCTATGAAAGTGCAGCCTCTTGGGATTGTCAAGCGGGGGAAGAAAAAGTAGTGAATTGCAGGGAAGGAGATCTGTAATTGAAGAGAGCGACACTAGTAATAATCTCAGGGTGTATCAAGACTCAAACAATTGTGAAGAATATATATATTATAGTAGTTATAGTTAGGACCTAGTTTCCATAGGAAATCCGCAACATTATATTTAGAATAACTTTTGCACGGGCGACAAATCTTCGCTAAATTTTCCAAGAAAATGGCCTTCTCCGCTCCGCTTCTTCCCTGAAAGTTTGGGGGTGATTCGTCAAGAGGGGCCGAGAAAAAAGGGGGTCCCAAATCGTATTTTCCCCTTGCAATTTTCCATAGGACCTTTGAGACAGGCTACAGCCCGAACTGCTGAATGGAATTGCACCAAATTTGGCAAAAAGGTAGAGTTTGGTTCGCAGATTACGCTTTTTGTTAAATGGTGTAAATCTGTTCAGTAGTTCATGAGAAAATCAAAAGTAAAATCATAGATATATCTATAGACGAAGTAGCGTACCAGTACAGTAAGCGTACCGTAAAACATACGATTACGAGCACGTCTGCATGCCGATTGGCTGTCAACTGTCTGTCAACACTCCAAACCAGGAAGTGTTGGCAGCCATCTTGTGCCTCGGTTGAACCGAGGCACCAGAAAGCAGCAAAAGAAACGTGAAAAACATGCAAAGGGGGCAGGGTAAAAACACCCTGACCCCCTAGGCCTGCTTAGGGCGTCCCACTAAGACCCCCAAGACCCCCAAAAATTATTATTATTTTTTTAAATCATGGGCTTCGCGTATGGTACGCATACGTGGTGCAAAAGAAAAAAAAATGAAGTCTCTTTTATTATTAATTAGCCCCCGGGGGGGCCAATTCCGTGGAAATTTTTTTTCATAATGGGGGGCCCAGAGGGGCCCCTCTTCCCCAGGGATCGCCACCCAGGGGTTTTAACTATATGTATGCGGGGGGGGGGCTCATGGCCCCCCGCAGCCCCGGGGACTGCCACTCTCCGGGGCTTCTTTTTATTAGAAAATCCTGTGTGGGGTGGCTCAAGCCCCCCACACGCCCCGGGGACCGCCACTTCCCCACAGCTCTAATATTGAAAAAAGGGGGTCCGTGACAGACTCCCAGCCCTGGAGACCACCACCCCCTGGGGCCTTTGAATGTTGGGAGGGGGGCCGCGCGGCCTCCCTCCTGGAGATTTTGATGGCCCTGGGGACCACTACCTCCCAGGGCCGGCTCCTGCAGTGTCCCGGGGTGCCTACCCCCGGGACACTGCTGTTCGCTATGGTAGGGCAGGAGCCTGGTGGCTCCCACCCTACCATAGCTCTCAACATTTTATTTCAGCCCCAGGGGATGGGGTCCCCGGGGATTTTAAAAAATGAGTGATAGTGGCTATTTTGTTTTACAGTAGATTTACTGTGCGCGTACCATGCACGTACGTACGACGTACGGTGCGAAGTCTGTAAGTCGTCTCGTAAGCATACCTAAGCAAGAAAAATATAAATATTTTTAGATAGTTATGAAGTGTATGTGTTTACATGTTGGGTCGCTCTAAAAAGAGCCCTTGTGTTTATTGGGAGATTTTAGTCTCTACACAAGTAAGTACCGATGCAGAGTCTAACGTTCATGAGGAAGACTGTGTTCCCTTCATCTGTAAAATGTACACCATCTCTCCTATAGAAGCTTTGCATATTGAAACGCAGATTGTTGTTGTAAATTAACCCCATTCTATAGTCTCGGAGAAAAGCAGAAACAGACGTATTCACCTGTTTCCTAGCTTTCTCAATTTGTGGACAAAATTGATTGGACCAGTTCCCATTCTGCCTTTGGCATATATTAAAATAGACAAAGGTAGTTTGGGGGAAAATTGACATCAGTTCAGTAAAGGTGTCCTTCATAAACATTTCCAGACCTACCCCAGTCAAAGTGCCTAGATCATTGCCACCACAGTGCACAATTATGAGGTCAGGATGTTGGAAATGTAAAAAGGATTTCACCAATGGCATCAATTGGTGCTACTTTAACCCTCTCTGTCCAATCCATTTAATGTCTACATTTGGTAAACCTAGGTCTTTGTAAATTCCTTTCTGTTCTGAGTACCTTTGACTCCAGAAAATATAGCTGTGTCCCACAATCCACACTCTAAGCATCTTTGAGAGAGGTCTGGATGCACTCAGGTGGTCTCTGTAAATGAAAGTGCAGGTTGAAGAATTCTGTTTTGTAAAATGGTGGATAAGTGAAGTTTTGAAAAAAGCAAAGAAGTGATTGGTTGTTTGAAAACTTTTTAGATAGAAAACTAGGGTGCAATTTTCTGTTTTTTAAAAGCCTATTATTTATTGGTTAATAAAAAGTGATAGAAAAGAACATAACTTAAGATAAGCTGGTATATTGAAAAGTCAAGCACACTTGCTATTTTGATTTGCAACAATGTATGATGAATATTTCACCTGTGTGCTCAGTTAGGTGTTCCCTGAAGTGTTTCTATGGTAACTGGCAGAATGTCGAATGGGGGAAGTGTTGAAAGTTTTGTCAGTTGGAAAGCGTTCAAAAGTTCAAGCAATAGGAAAGTGTGTTTCGTTTTGATTTAATGTGGGAATAAATGTGATTTGTTATTTATTTGTACATGTGTGTAGATTGAGTGTGTAGATTGCCAGGAAAAGTTTGTTATTTGCTATAGGACTTCCTGACCCACTAGGGCTGCTTAGGGGGTTTTACAATGATCCCCAAGGTCAAAATATTTTTTTTTTCTTGCTTAGGTACGATTACAGGACGACTTACAGATTTCGCATCGTACGTACGTGCATGGTACGCGCACAGTAAATCTACTGTAAAAAAATAAATAGCCTCTAGCACTAATTTGTTATAATTCCCGGGGACCCCACCCTCCGGGGCTACTTTTTTTTACATTATTTTTATAAAAACATCTGTGTGGGGGGCTTAAACGCCCCGCACGCGCCCCATGGGACCGCTACCTCCCCGGGGCTCTAATATAGAAAATAGAGGGGTCCGTGACGGACCCCCCAGTCCCGGGGACCACCACCCCCGGGGCTTTTGAATCTTGGAAGGGGGCCTCCCTCCTGAAGCCTTTGATGGCCCTGGGGACCACCACCTCCCAGGGCCAGCTCCTGCAGTGTCCCGGGGTTCCTACACCTGGGACACTGCTGTTTGCTATGGTAGGGTGGGAGCCTCGCGGCTCCCACCCTACCATAGCAAACTGCTTTCCTATTTGAAAGAGAGAGCAGGAAACCTGCTCTCTCTTTCAAGTAGGAAAGCAGATTGCTTTTCGTCAGAGAGAGCAGCATGTAAGCTGCTCTCTCTGACGACATGCAATGCCGGCTCTCTAAGTATGCGGGGAGCTGGCTGGGACCGTCGGGGCATTGGGGCTCTCCCCACGGTCCCCAACATTGTTTTTGAGCCCCGGGGAATGGGGTCCCCGGGGATTATAAAAATTTGTGATATCGTTTTTTTTTCACTGTAGATTTACAGTACGCGTACCATGCACATCTATGAAGCCTATGTGTTTAGATGTTGGTTGGTTCTAATGAGACCTTTTTCTTTATTGGTACTTATAAGTAAGTACTTATGCATTGTCTAAACTTGGTGAGGAGCAGTGTTTTATAGACTGCTAAACTTTTTTGACCTCTGTTGACAGTTGACTTTTGCATGATCTGTTGAGGGTAGGGTGGAAAGTTATGTCAGTTGGAATGGTTTGAAATGTTGAACCAATAGAAATGTGTGTTTGGTTTTGAATTAATGTGTGAAGGAATTTGATATGTTATTAACATGTATATATGTGTACATTGAGAGGGAAAATGTGCCATTCTTTGTTTCTGCTGCAAGCACTGAAGTGGAGAAATTCTGTATAAGACTATCTGCTGTGTGAGTGGCATTCTTCTTAATCTTCCAATCAGTTTGAGAGGTGAGTTGATAACTTGTAAGGGAATGTATGTGGTGCATTTTATTTTTAGTAAGGGTAATGTTTTTATCCTTCTAAAGTTTGTAGAATCATATTCTGAGTTTGTCTGCATTTTGATAACTATTGTGATAAAATCATTTGGTAAGTTATTATGTTTAGTGAGTCACCTTTGTGCAATAAAGTGCAGTACTAAAATATGTAGAATGTGTGCAGTCACTTTTTTAGTTGTAGAGTAGTTAATAGTGCTGCTTGCTTAAAATTAGACGTGTGTTCTAAATCTAAGATTTTGTAGTCAGTATACATACACTGCTGCATACACTCTTGGGCAGATTTACAAGCTCCTTGCGCCTCTTTGATGTTCTATTGTGTCACATTTTTGATGTAATGTTGGCAAAAATAATGCAGCAAATTGGAAATGTTTTTGCAAAATGAGTCAGGGTTGTCCATTGAAATGTAGTAGTTATATACATGGAATGTGTGCAGTCACTTAACTGTTTTAGTGTACTAAATGTATTTTAGTAAAATGTATGATGTCATATTTTTTGTCTAGAATCACACTGAGCATCTGTGTACATTAAGGAATTATACTTGCCCCTTTTTCCATAATCTCCCCCTCTCTCCTCACAGCCTACCTCTCTCTGCTTATACTGTCTCTTCTCTTCTGATATTCCCCTCTTTCCTTTTTCTCACTTCTCTCTCTTCATAGTGCTCCTTGTCCTCATAGTTCCCCTGTACTCATATTCCCCCTCTGTCCTCATTGTCTCCTCTGTCTCCTAATACTCTCGCTTGTTTTTATACTCCCTACTCTTTCCTTTTACTACTCCCTCTCTCATCATACCTCCCTCTTAACAATTCCTCAGTCAGAATACATACACTAATGTATACACTCTTGGGAAGATTTACAAGTTCCTTGCGCCTCTTTGTTTTTATATTGTGTCACATTTTTGATGTAATGTTGGCAAACGAATGCAGCAAATTGGAAATGTATTTGTAAAATGAGTCAGGGTTGTCCACTGAAATGCAGTAGTTATGTCCATGGAATGTGTGCAGTCACTTAACCGTTTTAGTGTACTAAATGTTTTTTGGTAAAATGTATGGTGTCATATTTTTTGTCTAGAATCAAACTGAGCGTCTGTGTACATTAAGGAATTATACTTGCCACTTTTCCATAATCTTCCCCCTCTCTCCTCACAGTCTACCTCTCTCTGCTTATACTGTCTCCTCTCTTCTGATATTCCCGATCTTTCCATATTCTCACTTCTCTCTCCTCATAGTGCTCCTTTTCCTCATAGTCCCCCCTGTCCACTTATTCCCCCTCTGTCCTCATTGTCTCCTCTGTCTCCTAATACTCTCCCTTCTTTTTATACTCCCTCCTCTGTCCTCTTACTCCTCCCTCTCTCATCATACCTCCCTCTTAACAATTCCCCAGTCAGTATACATACACTGCTGCATACACTCTTGGGCAGATTTACAAGCCCATTGCGCCTCTTTGTTGTTCTATTGTGTCACATTTGTGATGTAATGTTGGCAAAAATATTGCGGCAAATTGGAAATGTATGTGCAAAATGAGTCAGGGTTGTCCACTGAAATGTAGTAGTTATATACATGGAATGTGTGCAGTCACAGTCTACCTCTCTCCGCTTATACTGTCCCCTCTATTTTGATATTCCCCCTCTTTCCTTATTCTCACTTCTCTCTCCTCATAGTGCTCCTTGCCCTCAAAGTACCCCTGTCCTCATATTCCCCTCTCTGTGCTGTTACTCCTCGCTTTCACCTCATATTCTCCACTGTCCTCATAGTGTCCATCTATGGGCTCATACTCCATTGTCTCTCCTTATATTCCTCCTTTCTCTCCATTCTTCCCTCTCTCCCCTTATACTCCTCCCTGTCTTCATACTGTCCCCTCGCTCTTCTTACTTCCCCCTCCCTCCTCATAATCCCTTTTGTCTTTATATTTCCTCTGTCTTCATGCTCCTCCTCTCTGTGTTCTTACTTCTCTGTTTCTCCTCATATTCCTCCTCTTTCCTTATTGTGTCCTCTGTCTCGTAATACACCCCTTCTTTTTATACTTTATCCTGTCTCCTTTTACTCCTCCCTCTCTCCTCATACCTTCCTGTTAAGAAATTCCAAGTCAGTATACATACATTGCTGCATAAACTGTTGTGCAGATTCACAAGCCCCTAGTGCCTCTTTGTTGTTCTATTGTGTCAGTTTTTGGATGTAATGTTGGCAAAAATAATGCAGCCAATTGGAAAAGTATTTGCAAAATCAGTCAGGGTTGTCCACTGAAATGTAATAGTTATATACATGGAATGTGTGCAGTCACTTAACTGTTTTAGTGTAGTAAATGTGTTTTGGTAAAATGTATGGTGTAATATTTTTTGTTTAGAATCACACTGAGCGTCTGTGGTCATTAAGGCCTTTTTTGCATATTTTCTCCCCTCTCTACTCACAGTCTACCTCTCTCTCCTTATGCTGTTCCCTCTCTTCTGATATTCCCCCTTTTTCCTTATTCTCACTTATCTCTCCTCATAGTGCTCCTTGTCTTCATACTCCCCCTTGTCCTCATATTCCCCTTTCTGTCTTGTTACTCCTCCCTGTTGTACTGATATTCCCCATTGTCCTCATAGTCCCCCTGTCTGTGCTCATACTTGCCTCTTTTTCCATATTCACCCCTCTCTCTCTTCACACTCCCTCTCTCTCTCCTCATACTCTTTTTTCTCTCCTCATACCCCCCTTTTTTCCTGTTATGCCACCCTCTCTCCTCATTTGTCCCCCTTTCCTCATACTCCGTCCTCTCATTATACTCTCCCCTATTTTCTGATACTTCTCCATCTTTCCTCATACACATCACTGTCTACTTATACACATCTGTATGTTTTTATACTCCTCTCTATTTCTTCATTCTCACTCCTGTCTCTTCATATTCTTCCCTGTTCCCTCACACTGCTTGTGTGTCCTCATACGCTGAAGCACTTATACATTAAATTATTATTGATGCAGTGAAGTTAGGCTTAGCGGATGAACTGCTTATTTTTTTTATAATGTTATATACATATTTTATTAGAGAGTCTATTCATCAACAGTAAAAGAAATTCATCATGCCTTCAAAAAGTGAAAAGAGGAAACAACGTAATAAAGGTTATTATTTAAAGAGAAGTCATCCACAAGATTTACCTGAACAACAATGTGTGAACAAAAAGAAAAAAAACTCCTGTAAGAGAACGTCGATTTTCTTTAAGAACTTATCAAATACAAGGAGTAGTGTGCACAATGTTAAAAATACAAATTATGTATCTGCAACTAAAAATAAAAGCAAGAGAAAAGAGAACAACCATGGGAATTCATCTTGTTAAAAAGCAGTGTACAGTAAAAGGAGGAAGAATCAGTTTCAGGAAATTAGAAGAAGAATGTTTTATAATAGAGTTTTGTCGAATTTGATCAAGGAAGTTAAGAAATGAAAAAAACAGCATTTTATAAGAAGAAGAAAGGTATAGAAAATGTAGCTGAGAAAGCTTTGGAATTGAAAAAAAAGTGTTTGTTTTAGTAATCAATATAATTCGATCACTAGATAAGCCAATCCATTTAATGAAGCCCAAAAGTAAGTGGAGAGATTCTGGATTTCTTTTGGAGAAAGGAATAACAAGCGAGAGGTGCTCCTCACATACATATGCTAATATGGATCAAAGATGCTCCCAAATTTGGAACAGACTCAGATGATACTGTGTTGTCTTTTATTGAAGAATATGCTACATGTGATATACCCAAAAGTACACTAGATAAGGACTTAAGACAACAAGTCTTATGATTCCAAAGCCATCGTTGTGGGAAATACTGTTGTCGAAAGTACAAATCTAAGGACAAATTCTACACCAACTGTCGTTTTGGATTTCCACGTCCTGTAATATCGAAAGGAAGAGTGAACAGTTTTATGTCTTCTTTGTGACATACTATCACAAGAAAGTATCCAAAAAATACCTACAACTTAAGACGAAATGAAGAGTCAAAATACATAAATGACTACAACACAGTCATTTTGTCCATGTGGAATACTAACATGGATATTTAATACCTTTCGGACAATTCCATTGCTGTTACTCGATATGTAACATCCTACATAACCAAATAAGAAAACACAGAATTGAAGGAAATGTGGGAAGAGATTTCCCACGAGAAGAGTCTAAGTAAGAAATTACATAGTTACAGTTTGACGATGTTATCTCATCGAGAAATTACTTCTCCATCTTTCCTCATACACATCACTGTCTACTTATACACATCTGTATGTTTTTATACTCCTCTCTATTTCTTCATTCTCACTCCTGTCTCTTCATATTCTTCCCTGTTCCCTCACACTGCTTGTGTGTCCTCATACGCTGAAGCACTTATACATTAAATTATTATTGATGCAGTGAAGTTAGGCTTAGCGGATGAACTGCTTATTTTTTTTATAATGTTATATACATATTTTATTAGAGAGTCTATTCATCAACAGTAAAAGAAATTCATCATGCCTTCAAAAAGTGAAAAGAGGAAACAACGTAATAAAGGTTATTATTTAAAGAGAAGTCATCCACAAGATTTACCTGAACAACAATGTGTGAACAAAAAGAAAAAAAACTCCTGTAAGAGAACGTCGATTTTCTTTAAGAACTTATCAAATACAAGGAATAGTGTGCACAATGTTAAAAATACAAATTATGTATCTGCAACTAAAAATAAAAGCAAGAGAAAAGAGAACAACCATTGGAATTCATCTTGTTAAAAACCAGTGTACAGTAAAAGGAGGAAGAATCAGTTTCAGGAAATTAGAAGAAGAATGTTTTATAATAGAGTTTTGTCGAATTTGATCAAGGAAGTTAAGAAATGAAAAAAACAGCATTTTATAAGAAGAAAAAACGTATAGAAAATGTAGCTGAGAAAGCTTTGGAATTGAAAAAAAAGTGTTTGTTTTAGTAATCAATATAATTCGATCACTAGATAAGCCAATCCATTTAATGAAGCCCAAAAGTAAGTGGAGAAGAGCAATTAACAGAAATAATTTTTTTGAGTTTTATTTTGGGTGAATGGAAACATACAGCCTGATTCATCAAGCTGATTTGCGCTCGCAAAGGGCCAGATTCTGAGAATCTGGCCCTTTGCGAGTGCGATTTTTGCATTTGGGATTCATCATCCCAAATGCAAAAATCGCTATTACCGCAATCGCATATTTGCGAGGAATTGGATTTAAGGAATCTCTAATAGAGATTCCTTAAATCCAATTCATCAACCAATTAGAAAATGCGAAATCGCAATATTTGGTCGCAATTTACCACCAAGTCTGACTTGGTGGTAAATTGCGTAAAAAGAGTAAAAAGCACTGTAGTGCATTTTTTTTCTTTTGCATGTTACACACACACATGTCCTTTGGACATGTGTGTGCGCAACACCTGTTCGAATGTGCATTTAAGGGGTGCTACAGGGTGTCCATTGGACACCCCTGGCACCCTTCAAATCGCTATCTTATTTGCGATTAGCAAATTGCTAATCGCAAATAAGGAATACTCCCCATTCATTCCTATGGGCCTTTTGGCCATAGGAATGAATGGGGAGTTTTTCCTTATTTGCGATTAGCAATTTGCTAATCGCAAATAAGGAATTTGTAGGAATCGCATTTTATTTTGCGATTCCTACATGAATACCGTTTTGCGAGTCTCTAATAGCGATTCCTTATGATTCTCTATTAGAGACTCGCAAAACGGTACCTTGATGAATCAGGCTGATAGTTCAAGTACTAAGCCTTTTTTAATGAAGAAAGTTATCTTCAGAGTAATGATTTGTTGCACGCAGTTGACACCAGTGGTCGCGCTTATGAGGTTAGAAATGGTTGTCCTATTGAGAAAGAGAAAATTGTTACTAGAAATGCAGCAGAGGTGTGAGCTGATTAGGTTTTAGAGAGACGTCCTAAAGCTCCAGTGTACACTTGGAATTGCTGTAGTATTTGTAGTGTATAACAGGAATCTATTGATTTTTACGCAATTTCTTACGTAACTATACTAAGAAAAGTGTTAAACAAAAGAGTAAGATGTTGCAAGGACTAGACCCTTGCAGAGTGAGAGAAGATACTGGTTTGCAAGGTCATTTTCTGGCTTGTCTTTCTAAAAAAGTATGTCAAAGTGTTTTTTACCATTTCAGGATGTTAGCAGTACATCATACTGAAATGAGGAAGTTAGTCAGAAGATTGTATTATGCAAAAAGTTCAGCACTAATGCTAAAAAAGTTGAACAGTGCTCTTTTGCGTGGGTCTGTATCAGATGTAATGAACTTTTGTGATGAAATTCAGGTTAGTTACTTTGGTCCTGAGGAAGACAGTGCAGAAATTGATACATTAATAGAAGGAAATGTAGAAGAGAATGTACAACATTGTAGTACAGAAAATTTTGAGCAAGTAATTACAAAGTTTAAGGTGATTTCAGGTGAAAGGCCAAATTATTCTTGTATTTGTTGTCGAGAAACTCATTATAGAAAAACAGACCAGGACTGTTGATCTGTATTTAAAAAGTGAAAAGGAAAATAATAATGAGTGGATGGAATTTGCAACTTATTTGTTGGTAGAGAATTGTTTTGATTTGAGTTCCGATCAGCGTATTGGTAAATATTGTTATAACAAATTAGATGAGAACGAGATGCCAACTAGAGCTGTGCATAATAATCTGATTTGGTAAATATTCCTTCTGAACTGAGGGATTTAAATACTTATGAGTCTATTCCTATTCAATGTGTGCATCTATTGCAGGCTATTGTTCATATGGAGCCTAAGACAGGAAAATTGCCTCCTTCAGATTTACAGAGAGGATTAAAGGGAAGAGTTGTATATTTGCCTCTAGATTTAAAGAAAAATATTGAAACAATTGATGTACAAAATGTAGAAGATGAACCTTTAGTTATTCTTGTTAATGGCGTTCCTACTAAGAGTAAGAAATTCTGGCAAGAATTTGTGGATGTTAGGAAAGTGAAAAAGGCATCGTTGTATCTGGTAAAAAATAATCAATATTATAAAAATGTGTATGTGAGAGAAGAAGAAAAAACTGTAGAAGAAGATAGTGACTCGCCATCTGGACAAATTGAAAAAGTGGATGTGTCCAGAACTGAAGAAATCTACGAACATTACAGTGTTCATCCACTTCTGTCTAAAGAAGTGATGGAGAATACTATAGAGTTATTCCAAATGCAAGAAGCAAAGGGAAGTCCTATTAGTTCATGGGAAAAAAGCTTGGAAGCTCGTTCTTTCCCTCAGTTGTTTCCCACAGGAAAAGGAGGACGATATGATGACCGACCTGTGCAGATTGCTGCATCTGAACACCGGACATCAAGATTGTATGCAGAAGATCCAAGATTTCGACAACGTATTCCGTATTTATTTCATCTTTTGTTTGAGAGTGATTTGTCTGGACTTTCTTATGCAGTAAACCATATCTTGAAAACAGGTGTACATCTGCTAAATGTTTCGGCAAAGAAATTTATGGATAAAATACTGCAGAAAGATAATGTTTTGGAATCTCAGCTAATAGATCTCATGGCATGTCAGCGTGGTACTAATGAGTACTGGTAGCGTCGTCATGGAGAACTTAAATGTATGCTAAGGAACTTAGGAACTCCTACATGGTTCCTGACTCTAAGCTGTGCTGAATATGCTTGGGATGATTTACTTCAATTTCTTCAAGAGGCAAATCCAAATATACAAAATATTGAATACCAGACACCTGGAGAATTATGCTCTTTGGATCCAGTTAATGTATGCAGGTATTTCAATCATAGATTTGAAGCTATGATGTCTTTTATCACTAATAAAAAAAATCCTCCTTTTGGAGAGATTCTGGATTTCTTTTTGAGAAAGGAATAACAAGCGAGAGGTGCTCCTCACATACATATGCTAATATGGATCAAAGATGCTCCCAAATTTGGAACAGACTCAGATGATACTGTGTTGTCTTTTATTGAAGAATATGCTACATGTGATATACCCAAAAGTACACTAGATAAGGACTTAAGACAACAAGTCTTATGATTCCAAAGCCATCATTGTGGGAAATACTGTCGTCGAAAGTACAAATCTAAGGACAAATTCTACACCAACTGTCGTTTTGGATTTCCACGTCCTGTAATATCGAAAGGAAGAGTGAACAGTTTTATGTCTTCTTTGCGACATACTATCACAAGTAAGTATCCAAAAAATACCTACAACTTAAGACGAAATGAAGAGTCAAAATACATAAATGACTACAACACAGTCATTTTGTCCATGTGGAATACTAACATGGATATTTAATACCTTTCGGACAATTCAATTGCTGTTACTCGATATGTAATATCCTACATAACCAAATAAGAAAACACTGAATTGAAGGAAATGTGGGAAGAGATTTCCCACGAGAAGAGTCTAAGTAAGAAATTACATAGTTACAGTTTGACGATGTTATCTCATTGAGAAATTAGAGCGTATGAATGTTCGGATCGCTTATCATCTGCAGGTCTATACTCCAAATCTAAAAGAATCATTTGGGTGAGTCTAGGTCTTGCTGCAACACGGAATCGAGTACTTGAATCTGTACAAGAAATCGAATATTTAGCTGAAAAAGAGCCAGAAATTACAGATATTGTGAAAACAAATATGTTGAATACCTATTATTCAAATAGAAGTCATCATATTGAGAACATGTGTCTCTATGAAGTGCTGCAAAACTATATTTTTAAACTGAATATTACCGAAAACATCAATAATGGTATATATGCCGTGATTGGTTCTGAAGGATGTTTGGTGAAACAAAGAAAAGGACATTTGATTAATCATCGTAAACTGAGTTGCGATAGTCCTGCTAAAAGGGAATTTTTGTATTTAGCTCTTTTGCAACTTTTCAAGCGGTGGCGTTCAGAATTGGAATTACTTGGAGATTTTGAGAGATATGAAGATTTGTTCAACGCATGTAAAGATACTATAGAATGTCCTTTTTTTGCTAATTATGTGAAAATGTTGAACAACGAAATTGAGCAAGAAGCTGCAATTGCAGCTGAGAATGCTTTTTTAAAATTTTTTTTTTATTGGCAAATTCAGAACACAAAACATGAATATACAGAATAAACAATATGGAATGATACGGTATACATGGATTACAAGGTACATACACAGATATAAATAATCAAAATTCTACCTCTGAGAAAGATATGACGATTAAGAGAAGGAGCACTGAAATACAAATGAATAATAATACAAAAAGAGAAAGAACGAGACAGAAAATGGGAAAGAAAGGAAGGATAGCATCAAGATTAGAATCAATCGATCAAAGACCCTATAACTGATTACCCCTTTCTTCATTATACCACCTGGTAATAGGTTCCCATAACTGTTTTCCTATTGCTCTCATTTTCCTACCTCTTGTGGCATATATTGAGATTTCTTGTTTATAGATAGCTATAAAACGACTAAGCCACATATTAAAGGTAGGAGGCTCTGTATCTTTCCACCTAGCTGCAAGAATTATCCGTAACACGGCGTATCCCAGAAACAATACCGCCTGTTCTTCTCTATTGTGTTTCAAAGAGTCATCATGACCCAATAGGAGCAATGTTACAGAATCATAAATGCGATGCCCAAAAATTTGGGTCCAGAATTCCAGCATCATAGTTTTGATTGTTATCAGTGTAGGGCATTCAGCAAACATATGTAGGAGATTTGCGAGTGGTTGTTTGCATCTAGGACAGTTATCATCAGTCCTAAGCCCCCATGCAAACAATTTAGCTGGCGTGTAATATAAATTATAGATGATTCTATAATATTGAGCCTTTAAGTTAGAGGCTATAAAATATCTAGTTGAGAGGGCTAATGAGAGATCTAAATCTACATTTGGGTTAGATAATTTTAAGGCCCAAGATTGTTCCGTGCGCTCTAAATCATCAGGAGTGTTGGCTAAAAGTAGCTGATATAGAACCCCGATTTTGGTAGATTTTTTCCCTATAATGTCAAAAATTGGGATATTATCTAGTAGGATTTTTGGTCTAGTATTATAGATACTAACTGATATTTGATAAAATTTTAAAAAGTCACTCGCGGGAACATTATATCTCAATTGAAAAAGCTCAAAAGAAAATGGGAGATTATTACCAAAAAAGTCTCCAACTGTTTTAATACCAAGGAGCTCCCACCTCTGGAGTCTGCTGTCATTAAGGATACTAGGAAAAATTTTGCAATGCCATAACGGTGTATATTTCGTATATGTAGGAAGGCGTAGATGTTTACCAATAGCTTTCCAGACTGAGCGAGCATCTAAAACAGTCTTTAATTTAATTTTTTTATAGTAGGATGCTTCAACCTGCCTTAAAAAAAGTCCCTTATGTTTTTTACCTAGACTGAGCTCATATATCGATGGTATATATGGAGTTATAAAGATTGGGCCGCCTGGTTTAGCGGTCAAAAGAGGATCCATGTGTTGCAATAATGATGCCCAAAAATATAACCTTAAATTTGGTAGGGCTAAGCCGCCTCTACTTTGAGGAAGTGCTAGCAGGGGGAGGGCCCGCCTTATTTTTCCATAGCTCCACATAAATTTTGCTATGAGGGAGTCTATAGTCTTTATAAAGTGCTCCCCAGGTAAAAGGGGGATAGCTCTAAAAAAATATAAAACACGCGGGAATACATTCATTTTAACGTAATTGGACCTACCTATGATAGAGAGATGTAGACTGTCCACCCTTCTTAGATCGCTTTTAATTTTATCAATGAGGGGGAGATAATTAATATCGCTAATCTTACTTATCTCTGCAGCTGAGAATGCTAAAGACAGTTCTCAAGACAGTCAAAATTCTGCTCCGTTGAGTCATGATCCACTAGGAGAACCACATGTTCAAAATGAAGCAGCAACTGCTATGGAAGAGGTGGAAACAGCAATGTATCAAGATCAAGAAGATGTAACAAACTTAGGAAACTTGGAAGAACAACTAAATGTTGAGCAGAAACAAATATATGAGCAAGTGAGAGAATAGATTGACCATGGATTACTGCATGAGAAGAAAGAGTGGTCTTGCTTATCATTTCAACCTATCCGGATGTACGTGAGTGGACAAGCTGGAACAGGCAAAAGTTTTTTAATTAGTAATCACAACTTTTCTACAGAAAACAACTGAGTCACATTTGTCTTGTGTTGTCACTGCTCCAACTGGTTTGGCAGCACACAATATTAAAGGAATTACTTCACATTATTTATTAATGCTACCAGTAGAGCATGAAAACAAATTGGAGTACCACAAACTATCTGGAGAAGCTTGTTGTGAAGTTTCAAGAGTCTTGAAGAAAATGAAACTTCTCAATATTGAAGCGGTAAGCATGGTATCAATGTTTATGCTTGCCTTTGTGCATTTAAGAATGCAGCAAATTTTTAAAACAGAGTGTGACGTATTATTTGGAGGAAAACATGTCATCGTTTTTGGAGATCTACTACAACTTACTCCTGTAAAAGGACAACCAGTGTTTAAAACACTGGCGCATGAAGATACCAGAAAGTCTTTGGGGAGCATTGGAAATGTTAACATTTGGTCATATTTCGAGTATAAGGAACTTATTACAAATATGCGACAGGCAAATGATGCTGATTATGGAACTATTCTTCAAGATATAAGAATTGGAAAAGTGACTAAACATGGCAAAGAAGCTTTACAGAGATGATTACTTTCCAATTTGTTTTCAAATGAAAATATTGTTCCTGAGAAAATATATATGAGAATTGCAGAAAAAAATCTGTAATCTGCGTAATGCCAACACTGCATGAATGTTCTATATTCAATGAAGAAATTTTAAAGTTGGAAAATGAAGAAATTATAAAATTCGAAGCTATTGATAAAATAGAACATGAAGGAATCACTATTATTTTGACTGAAAAGTTGAAGAGGAAATTGGATTCTTTAGAGAAATCGATAAGTAAAACTGCTTCTTTAGGAAATAATTTATATGCATGTGTAGGGTAATTTTACGACGTAATTTGAATGTGGAAAAAGGTTTAGTAAATGGAGCAATAGGTAAAATTGTTGATTTCGTTAATTATGTAAAGAGAGATGGTATACAATTTTTGAAAATCAAATTTGATGAAATTGCAGAATTACAACAATTTGACCATTCATAAATCTCAAGGTTTAAGTGTAGATAGTGCTTTAGTGAATATTGGAAGTACCGTGTTTAAAGAGGGTATAGCATATGTTGCTTTGTCTCGAGTGAGAACTTTATCTGGATTTTACTTGATTGATTTTGATGAGATCAAGGTTAGTGCAGATTCAAATTGTTTGAAAGAGTATAATAGGTTAAGAAGAGAATATGCACCCAATTTGGTCAATATCCAGTTTTTGAAAAGCGTGTGGTAGGTAGAAAAAGAAGATTTGAGAATATCTGTGGTGAAACTGTAGAGAAAGAAAAAAAACAAGATGAAGTTGTGAATGCAAGCAAAAAGAAAAAGGACAGTGTTGAAGAGACTGTTGGTTATCAGTTTGAAAATAGTTCTGGTGTCAACTGCTATGCTAATGTAGTTGTTAATGTTGTTTTTTTCTTGAAAGTTTGCAACAGCAAATTGTTGAAAATCGGGAAGAAAGATTCTGTTCGTTGTTGTATTCTGTTTATGAGAAATGTAGTAGTTATAAAAGTAAAATACAAGGGGGCATAATACCAACAACTAGCGATAATTATCGCGATGTTGGCTTAGCGGCAATATTTTTATCGCCGAGCTCCGCAGATTTTTATCGCAGATAAACCTTGCTATTATCAAGGTTTATCTCAAAAGCGATGAAAATTGGTTGAAATGCATGAATATCGCTGAAAAGTCAGCGATATTCATACATTAATGCTCTTAGCCATGTTATCCACCTACCATTGGATAACATGCTCTGGGCAGGCGTTAGCTTTTGGAGATATTCCCGCTTAGCACGAATGTTTCCAAAAGTAGGTAATAGGAGATAGCGATGTTAGCGACTGTTTCCAGTCGCTAACATCTTGGCACGCCCACTTTGCGTGTCATTAGCGATAAATATCGCTGACATGCAAAGTGGGCCCCAAGATGATCGCTGTCTCCTACTAGCTGTCGCTAACTGGTGTCAGCGACAGCTCGGTAATAGGGCGATAAAATTATCGCCGCTTTAGTCGGAAACATTCCAGCTAAAGCGGCGATAAGGCCCTTGGTAATATGCACCAAAGTGTTTCTGATATTCGAAATGTTTTGGACATATGTTCTGGTTCTCCTCAATTTACGCAGAATATTCAGCAAGATTGTCAGGAATTTTTAATGTTCATGCTTGTTGTATTGGAAGATGAAGGTATAGATATTGAAAACCTTTTTGGCCTTTATTATAAATGGCAACATGACTGTGAAAATTATTTGTTTACATGTAGCACTAACATAGACTCTGAAAGATTCATATATTTGACTTTAACTGACTGTGAATCAGTGTCTTAACAATCTAGTTAGAGAAGCAAGTCAAAACATGGAGTTTAGCCTATGTAAAACAGAAATGTCATCAAAATTATTTACACAAAGATATGGACAGTATGTATTTTTAACCCCTTCGATGCTGATGACGGAGCGGTTCCGTCATCAGCATCGGTTGGGCTGTGCTGATGACGGAACCGCTCCGTCATCAGTACAGCCCTGGGGGAGAGCGCTGGCGCTCCCCCCCCCTGTGCAGCGATCTTGTTTTTTTTTGCTGGGGTGGCATCGGAAGACTTTCCGCTGCCACCCCCTGGCCCCCCCACGCTTCCTGGTGACGTCAGCGCGCACAGCGCGCGCCGACGTCATCAGGAAGCGCTGGACGCGCTGGAAGCCATTTGTTTCCAGCGCGTCCAGGAACAAGGTCGGTGTTTGGTGCTCCGGTGGGGCAGGGGGGCCATTTCTCGGTGCCTTGAGGCATCAGGGGGGAGGAAACACTGTTTCCTCTCCCCTGATGTCCCAATGCTGGGCATTACTGGTTCAGGATCGCGCACAGCGTCGCGATCCTGCACCAGTAATGCCCCCACTAGACACCAGGGATGTTTTTTGTTGGAAAGGAAGCGACCCCTTGGGCAAGGGTCGCTTCCAGGGGCAATTATGTTGTAATTCAGACTTTTCTGCCCCCCCTGGGTCGACATCGCTCGTTTTAGCGAGCGATCTCGACCCAGGGGGGGCAGAAAAGCCCACTAGACACCAGGGATTGTTTACGTTTGAAAAGGAAGCGACCCCTTGGGCAAGGGTCGCTTCCAGGGGCAAATATTTTGAAATTCAGACTTTTCTGCCCCCCCTGGGTCGACATCGCTCGTTTTAGCGAGCGATCTCGACCCAGGGGGGGCAGAAAAGCCCACTAGACACCAGGGATTTATGTATAATTGTAAAGGAAGCGACCCCTTGGGGAAGGGTCGCTTCCAGGGGCAATATTTTTATAATTCAGACTTTTCTGCCCCCCCTGGGTCGACATCGCTCGTTTTAGCGAGCGATCTCGACCCAGGGGGGGCAGAAAAGCCCACTAGACACCAGGGATTGTTTATGTTTGAAAAGGAAGCGACCCCTTGGGCAAGGGTCGCTTCCAGGGGCAATTATTTTGTCATTCAGACTTTTCTGCCCCCCCTGGGTCGACATCGCTCGTTTTAGCGAGCGATCTCGACCCAGGGGGGGGGCAGAAAAGCCCACTAGACACCAGGGATTTATGTATAGTTGTAAAGGAAGCGACCCCTTGGGGAAGGGTCGCTTCCTAGGGCCATCATTTTTCAATGCAGACTTTTCTGCCCCCCCTGGGTGCAGATCGCCCATGTTAGTGCGTTATCTGGACCCAGGGGGGGGCAGAAAAGCCCACTAGACACCAGGGATTTATTTCTAATTGTAAAGGAAGCGACCCCCTTGGGGAAGGGTCGCTTCCTAGTGGCCCATAATTTTTTGTAGACTTGTCTGCCCCCCCCTGGGGGCAGATCACCCATTTTTTGGGCCACATCTGGACCCAGGGGGGGTAGAAAAGCCCACTAGACACCAGGGATTTTAGTATATTTATAACGGAAGCGACCCCTTGGGCAAGGGTCGCTTCCAGGGGGCATTATAAATATTGTAGACTATTCTGCCCCCCCCCCCCCCCCTGGGGGCGGAGTGGCTGTTTTTTTTTACAGTTTCTGGTCCCAGGGGGGGGGGGGGGGGGGGTAGAAAAGCCCACTGTACTCCAGGTTTTTGTTTTTTATAGGGAGCGACCCCTTGGCCAAGGGTTGCTTCCTTTGGCCCATTTGTTTTCAGTATGTTCTGCCGTGTCTTTATTTGGCCTCTCTGCCCTCCGTAGGGTTGCTTCCAGGGGGCCCACGTTTATAATGATTTATAATCTTCCCCCCTTGGGGACAGACACCCCATTTGTGACATACCCTGTGACATAGCCTGTTGTAATGTGTGTTGTTTTTTTTTCTCTTTAGAGTGTTGCAGTGTGCGGTTCCGTTACTGGTTGTTCTGCTGTTTCTGTAGTTGTATGTGTTTGGTAAGAGACCTCTTTTTTGTTCAATTGTACTGTGATTGTATTTTTTTGAAAAGTGTGTAGTAAAATACGAGTATGTTTGGTTTCTGTTTGTTGTGATTGTAAAACATGTTTTGCATTTGTTTTTGATGTGTCCTTCTGTAGATGTAAGTGTGTTTTCTTCTTCTTTCTAGTGGGATATCGTTGCCCCTTTGCTGTGTCTTTGCAGAGTAGGTGCTGGTGAGTGTAGTTGTGTCTTGTAAGTGAATTGTATATATTTTCTAAATTAGTTTTTTTTGGAAAAGGCTTACATTTTTCATCTTACTTTGCGCAGTGTTGGGGTTGTTGTTGTTTGTGCAGACTCCTTTATTTCTAAGGATAATGGCTAGCCGCCGGATTACTGCTCAGCAAGTTGTTGGATTGCTTTTTGATTCTTCCTCTGACCATGGTCCAGAGTCTGACTCTGATTCTGAACCAGAGGTGGGAGGTGAAGATTCAGGTAGTGAGTTTTCTCTACACATGGCTTCATCTGATGATGAAGACACTCTGAGTGCTGATGAAGCTACTTTTGGTGTGGATGATGTGTCTGTGGTTGCGGAGGACATTGCTGCGCCTGTGGTTGCAGAGGACATTGTTGTGTCTGTGGTTGCGGAGGACATTCCTGTGCCAATAGTGCGGCAAGAGACATCTGGGCTGCAGCCTGGGGTTGCTAGTATTCCTGTTGGTGCAGTAAGACGAGAGGCAGCTGGGCGGCAGCCTGCGGCTGCAAGACTTGATGTTGAAAGTTCTGACCTCTGGGTTGCACCAGGCATGGTGCAGCCGGCATTGCCTGAATTTACTGGTGTTCCAGGGTGTAGGGTGAACACAGAAAACTTTTTGCCTATTGATTTTTTCAAGTTGTTTATGGATGATGTGTTTGTGGCAGAGATTGTAGAGCAGACTAATTTGTATGCTGAAAAATTTTTGAGGGTGAACAGTGCCAGCCTTAAGCCCCACGCTAGAGCTACCCGGTGGACTCCCACAAATTTGGAGGAGATGAAAAAGTTTTTGGGTTTAACTTTTTTGATGGGCTTGCTTAGGAAACCATCAATGGCTTCATATTGGTCTACTAGTCCCTTGATGGCTACAGCTATATTTCCGGCAGTCATGAGTCGTGATCGGTATTTGCTTCTGCTTCGGATGATGCATTTTGTTGACAATAGTCTTGCTTTGCCACGAGATCACCCTGATCGTGACCGTCTTTTCAAGATTCGGCCTGTCATTGATCATTTCGTTGATCGATTTTCTGAGATCTTTTATCCTGGGAAAGAAATTGCAGTGGACGAGTCTTTGCTGTTGTTCAAAGGCCGCTTGGTATTTCGGCAATACATTCCTAGTAAGAGGGCACGCTATGGAATCAAACTGTATATGCTGTGTGACAGTGAGACTGGATATGTCTCTAATTTCAGGGTGTACACTGGTAAGGAATCCAGGATTAACCCCCCTGGTTGTCCGTCGACTTTTGGAGTGACTGAGAAAATTGTGTGGGAACTTGGTCGTGGATTTTTTAACAAAGGCCATCATTTGTATGTCGATAACTTCTACACTGGTGTGCGGTTGTTCAGGGAATTGGGCAAAGTGGACACTGTTGCTTGTGGCACAATCCGCTCAAACCGTAAAGGTTTCCCAAAAGAACTTGTGTGTCAGAAGCTTGCTCGGGGACAGTGTAGTGCATTGCGTTGTGAGGAGCTTCTAGCTGTGAAGTTTTCAGACAGGAGAGATGTCTACATGTTGACTACAATACATGATGAAAGCACTGAACCGGTGACTGTTTGGGGTCAGGTTGCAGAAGTGCGCAAACCTGTGTGCATAATGCACTACAATAAGTACATGGGTGGTGTTGACAGAGTAGATCAGAGGTTGGAACCGTATGTTGCTCTTCGTAAGGCTTACATTTGGTACAAGAAGTTGGCTATCCATCTTTTCCACTTGGGAACCTTTAATGCTTTTGTTGTGTTCCAGAAATCTTGTCCCCAGTCAAAGATTACTTTTGAAAAGTTTCAGGAGTCTGTAATAGGCAGCCTTGTTTTAGTTGAACAGGCAAGTGTTCCTAGAGTTGGAGTGGTGGAGGATATTGCCAGATTGAAAGATCGCCATTTTCCTGGTCAAATTCCTCCTACAACCTCAAAAGACTTTCCCAGTCGGAGATGTAGAGTCTGTTGGCGAAGAGGTTTGCGGAAGGAGGTTCGTATGTACTGCCCTGACTGCCCTTCAAACCCCGGGCTGTGTGTACCTGCTTGTTATAGATTGTACCACACGCAAAAGAATTTTTGGGAGTATCAATGAGTGGTAAAGTGAACTGGTTGGTCTTATTGTTCAGTTTCAAAGTTTGCATTTGTGTAGTCTTTTTAGTGTAGTTGTTGAGTTAGTAGATTTGTATCAATTTGCAATTTGTTTTTGTTTTTCTTTCATTTTCAAAAAAAACTAAAGTATGATGTTGGTTTGCGTGTAGTGTCCATTGTCTGACGGTGTGCATGGTTTGGCGCTTGGCTGCCGGTGTCTGGACTGGTGCTTGTCTGGCGGTGTCTGTGGACTGGTGCTTGTCTGGCGGTGTGCGTGGTCTGGTGTTTTGTTGGCCATGTGCGTGCTCTTGCGCTTGCCTGGTGTTGTGTTTGGATTTGTCCTTGGCTGGTGGTGTGCGTGGAGTGGTGCTTGGCTGGTGGTGTGCGTGGAGTGGCGCTTGGCTGGTGGTGTGCGTGGAGTGATACTTGGCTGTCTGTGCACAAAGTGGTGCTTGGCTGGCAGTGTGTGTGGAGTTGCGCTTGGCTGGTGGTGTGTGTGGAGTGACGCTTGGCTGGTGGTGTGTGTGGAGTGGCGCTTGGCTGGTGGTGTGCGTGGAGTGCTACTTGGCTGTCTGTGCACGGAGTGGTGCTTGCCTGGCGGTGTTTGTGGAGTGGCACTTGGCTTGGGGTGTGCGTGGAGTGGTGCTTGTCTGGTGGTGTGTGTGGAGTGGTACTTGGCTGTCGGTGTGCGCTGAGTGGTGTTTGGCTGGCGGTGTGCATGGTCTGGTGCTTGGATGGTGGTGCGCGTGGAGTGGCGCTTGGCTGGCGGTGTGTGTGGAGTGGTACTTGGCTGTCTGTGCACGGAGTGGTGCTTGGCTGGCGTTGTGTGTGGAGTGCCCCTTGGCTTGCAGTGTGCGTGGTGTGTTGCTTGGCTGGTGGTGTGTGTGGAGTGGTACTTGGCTGTCGGTGTGCGCTGAGTGGTGTTTGGCTAGTGGTGTGCATGGTCTGGTGCTTGGGTGGTGGTGTCGGTGGACTGGCGCTCGGCTGGCGGTGTGTGAGTAGTTACTTTGGTCACTACACACACTGCTAGGTGAGTGACACTCCACGCAGTCCATCATTTTGTGTTGTTGAAATTTCAGAAATGTGGGCGTGTGAAAGTGATGGGCCCTTGAATGGCGCTGTCTGCTGGTGGGAGTGTTGAAATGTGATGGGTCCGCGGCTGGCGGTGTGAATGTTTTGTATGTGTCACACGTACGAAAGGTGTATGAATGGCCTGTAAAGAGGTTGGTGCCTTGACGTGGCTTTACAGCTCACGAGCTGTGAGTCAGTGGTTCAGTTTATCATACTTTCAATTATACGCAGTGTATTTCATTTTTTTGAAATTACTTGCAAATACAATTGTATGTACAGAATCATCACTCACCCTCGTGCCAAATCCAACCAGAATGTGTGTGTGCTTGCGGATTTGATGGCTGTGCAGTAATGTTTGTCTTTTATCTCTTTCTGAAGTAGGGTGTACCTTGTCCCTTATTGTGATTGTTGTAATGTGTTGCTGTTCTTTCCGGATGGTGTCAATGGTCTGGTTTGTATCAGGTATGAAAGGCGCGTGAATGGCCTGTAAAACGGTTGGTGCCTTGTCGTGGCTTTACAGCTCACGAGTTGCGAGTCACTGGTTCGGTTTTTATGCATTTATTTATTGACAGAGCATTTCATTTTTTGAAATATCTTGTTAATTAAATTTTATGTGCTGAACCATCACTCGCCCTCGTGCCAAATCCAACCTGTATGTGTGTGTCTTTGAGGAATAGTTAGCCGTGCCTTGAATGTTTGACTTTTGAGTAACTCTGTTACGGTGTACATTATAGCCATAAATAACTTACTAAATTTAGTTATTATTGTTAAACCATGGAAGTATATGGTCATGTCTTTCTGGTGAATTCTATTGTTGATTTTTATCCAGAATCTCCTGCAAACTTGAAATTGTCTGTCACAATTTCCTTGAATCACACGCTCTCAAATTGAAAACTTAATTCTCCCCTGTACGATTTGGACCGTTTCCTGTTGCAGCCACTATGCCTACCCACGCAAGTGAGGTACCATTTTTATCGGGAGACCTGGGGGAACGCTGGGTGGAAGGAAATTTGTGTGTGCCCAGTGATGCCACGCTTTCCCATGCAAAAAAGTGTGAAAAAAATGATTTTTTTTAGCTAAAATTGAGGTTTGCAAGGGATTCTGGGTAAAGGAACGTTGGAGGATCTATGCAAGCCATACCTCCTTGGAAGCCCCCGGGTGTCTACTTTTCAGAAATGTGTGGGTTTGGTAGGTTTCCCTAGATGGCCGTCTAGCACGGGGCCAAAAACCCAGGTAACCCCTCTTGCAAAAGCTGGTGGTATTGAATGTCAATCCCACCAGCTTTTGAAAGAGGGGTTACCTGGGTTTTTGGCCCCGTGCGAGACGGCCATGTAGGAAAACCTACCAAACCCACACATTTATGAAAAGTAGACACCCGGGGGCTTCCAAGGAGGTATGGCTTGCGTGGATCCTCCAATGTTCCTTTACCCAGAATCCCTTGCAAACCTCACTTTTTGCAGAAAAAGTCAGTTTTTTCACACTTTTTTGTGTGGGAAAGCGTGGCGTCACTGGGCTCACACAAATTTCCTCCCACCCAGCGTTCCCCCAGGTCTCCCGATAAAAATGGTACCTCACTTGCGTGGGTAGGCATAGTGGCTGCAACAGGAAACGGTCCAAATCGTACGGTGGAGAAATTGCAATACCCAAATGCAAAACAACCTTGATTTTGGGGGGGGGGGGGGGCACCTGAGTCTTTGGCCCGGGGCTCGGTGGTATTCTTTGGAAACTACCAAACCCAAACAGTTCTGAAAAGTAGACACCCGGGGGAGTCCAGGGAAATATGGCATGCGTAGGTCCCCCAATGTTTTCCTACCCAGAACTCCTTGCAAACCTTAAAATTAGGTAAAAATATCACTTTTCCAAACTTTTTTGCGTGGGATCTCCGTGCCGGCAAAAATGTCCTACCACCCAGCGTTCCCCTTGTTCTCCCGAGTAAAAGGATACCTCACTTGTGTGGGTGGGCCAAAGGCCTGTGTCTAAGGCAGGGGGCTTAATTTGTAAAGCTCAAATACTACTTTTTCAAAATTCATTTTCGGACTGTTCTGCTTTGGGGCACCCACACAAGTGAGGTATCCTTTTACTCGGGAGAACAAGGGGAACGCTGGGTGGTAAGACATTTTTGCCGACACGGAGATCCCACGCAAAAAAGTTTGGAAAAGTGATATTTTTACCTAATTTTAAGGTTTGCAAGGAGTTCTGGGTAGGAAAACATTGGGGGACCTACGCATGCCATACCTCCCTGGACTCCCCCGGGGGTCTACTTTTGAGAACTGTTTGGGTTTGGTAGTTTCCAAAGAATACCACCGAGCCCCGGGCCAAAGACTCAGGTGCCCCCCCCCCAAAATCAAGGTTGTTTTGCATTTGGGTATTGCAATTTCTCCACCGTACGATTTGGACCGTTTCCTGTTGCAGCCACTATGCCTACCCACGCAAGTGAGGTACCATTTTTATCGGGAGACCTGGGGGAACGCTGGGTGGGAGGAAATTTGTGTGAGCCCAGTGACGCCACGCTTTCCCACACAAAAAAGTGTGAAAAAAACTGACTTTTTCTGCAAAAATTGAGGTTTGCAAGGGATTCTGGGTAAAGGAACGTTGGAGGATCAACGCAAGCCATACCTCCTTGGAAGCCCCCGGGTGTCTACTTTTCATAAATGTGTGGGTTTGGTAGGTTTTGCTACATGGCCGTCTCGCACGGGGCCAAAAACCCAGGTAACCCCTCTTTCAAAAGCTGGTGGGATTGACATTCAATACCACCAGCTTTTGCAAGAAGGGTTACCTGGGTTTTTGGCCCCGTGCGAGACGGCCATGTCGGGAAACCTACCAAACCCACACATTTCTGAAAAGTAGACACCCGGGGGCTTCCAAGGAGGTATGGCTTGCGTGGATTCTCCAACGTTCCTTTACCCGGAATCCCTTGCAAACCTCAATTTTTGATGGAAAAATCAGTTTTTACACACTTTTTTTGTGTGGGAAAGCGTGGCGTCACTGGGCTCACACAAATTTCCTCCCACCCAGCGTTCCCCCAGGTCTCCCGATAAAAATGGTACCTCACTTGCGTGGGTAGGCATAGTGGCTGCAACAGGAAACGGTCCAAATCGTACGGTGGAGACATTACAATAACCAATAGCAAGATTACCTTCTTTTTTTGGGGGGGGGACTGAGTTTTTTGACCGGGGCTCGGCGGGCATCTTTGGAAACTACCAAACCCAAACAGTTCTGAAAACTAGACACCCGGGGGAGTCCAGGGAGGTATGGCATGCGTGGGTCCCCTAATGTTTTCCTACCCAGAAATCCCTGCAAACCACAAATTTAGGTTAAAAAAACAGTTTTCCATACATTTTTGCGTGGGATCGCCGTGTCGGCACAAATGTCCTACCACCCTGCGTTCCCCTTGTTCTCCCGAGTAAAATGATACCTCACTTGTGTGGGTGGGCCAAAGGCCTGTGACTAAGGCAGGGGGGCTTAATTTGTTACATTGAAATACTACTTTTTTCAACATTCGTTTTTGGCCTGTTCTGCTTTGGGGCACCCACACAAGTGAGGTATCCTTTTACTCGGGAGAACAAGGGGAGCGCTGGGTGGTAGGACATTTTTGCCGGCACGGTGATTCCACGCAAAAAAGTTTGAAAAAGTGATTATTTTACCTAATTTTAAGGTTTGCAAGGTCTTCTGGGTAGGAAAACGTTGGGGGACCCACGCATGCCATACCTCCCTGGACTCCCCTGGGGGTCTACTTTTCAGAACTGTTTGGGTTTTGTACTTTCCAAAGAATACCACCGAGCCCCGGGCCAAAAACTCAGGTGCCCCCCCCCAAAATCAAGGTTGTTTTGCAATTTGGGATTGTAAATTCACCACAGTACTATTTGAACCATTTCCTTTCGCAGCCACTATGCCTACCCACGCAGGTGAGGTACCATTTTTCTCGGGAGACCTGGGGGAACGCTGGGTGGGAGGAAATTTGTGTGAGCCCAGTGACGCCACGCTTTCCCACACAAAAAAGTGTGAAAAAACTGACTTTTTCTGCAGAAATTGAGGTTTGCAAGGGATTCTGGGTAAAGGAACGTTGGAGGATCCACGCAACCCATACCTCCTTGGAAGCCCCCGGGTGTCTACTTTTCATAAATGTGTGGGTTTGGTAGGTTTTCCTACATGGCCGTCTCGCACGGGGCCAAAAACCCAGGTAACCCCTCTTTCAAAAGCTGGTGGGATTGACATTCAATACCACCAGCTTTTGCAAGAGGGGTTACCTGGGTTTTTGGCCCCGTGCGAGACGGCCATGTCGGGAAACCTACCAAACCCACACATTTCTGAAAAGTAGACACCCGGGGGCTTCCAAGGAGGTATGGCTTGCGTGGATTCTCCAACGTTCCTTTACCCGGAATCCCTTGCAAACCTCAATTTTTGATGGAAAAATCAGTTTTTACACACTTTTTTTGTGTGGGAAAGCGTTGCGTCACTGGGCTCACACAAATTTCCTCCCACCCAGCGTTCCCCCAGGTCTCCCGATAAAAATGGTACCTCACTTGCGTGGGTAGGCATAGTGGCTGCAACAGGAAACGGTCCAAATCGTACGGTGGAGACATTACAATAACCAATAGCAAGATTACCTTCTTTTTTTGGGGGGGGGGGCTGAGTTTTTGGACCGGGGCTCGGCGGGCATCTTTGGAAACTACCAAACCCAAACAGTTCTGAAAACTAGACACCCGGGGGAGTCCAGGGAGGTATGGCATGCGTGGGTCCCCCAATGTTTTCCTACCCAGAAATCCCTGCAAACCACAAATTTAGGTTAAAAAAACAGTTTTCCATACATTTTTGCGTGGGATCGCCGTGTCGGCACAAATGTCCTACCACCCTGCGTTCCCCTTGTTCTCCCGAGTAAAATGATACCTCACTTGTGTGGGTGGGCCAAAGGCCTGTGACTAAGGCAGGGGGGCTTAATTTGTTACACTGAAATACTACTTTTTTCAACATTCGTTTTTGGCCTGTTCTGCTTTGGGGCACCCACACAAGTGAGGTATCCTTTTACTTGGGAGAACAAGGGGAGCGCTGGGTGGTAGGACATTTTTGCCGGCACGGTGATTCCACACAAAAAAGTTTGAAAAAGTGATTATTTTACCTAATTTTAAGGTTTGCAAGGTGTTCTGGGTAGGAAAACGTTCGGGGACCCACGCATGCCATACCTCCCTGGACTCCCCCGGGGGTCTACTTTTCAGAACTGTTTGGGTTTTGTACTTTCCAAAGAATACCACCGAGCCCCGGGCCAAAAACTCAGGTGCCCCCCCCCCCCCCAAAATCAAGGTTGTTTTGCAATTTGGGATTGTAAATTCACCACCGTACAATTTGAACCATTTCCTTTCGCAGCCACTATGCCTACCCACGCAAGTGAGGTACCATTTTTCTCGGGAGACCTGGGGGAACGCTGGGTGGGTAGAAATTTGTTGATGCACGCAGATTCCGGAACATTCCACCACAGAAATGTGAGGAAAATGCGTTTTTTTTTCCAATTTCTTAGCTTTGCAAGGGATTCTGGGTAAGAGAACCTGGGGTAGGCAGTCGAGTGACCCCATCCTGAATTCCCCTGGGTGTCTACTTTTCAAAAATGTATAGGTTTGCTAGGTTTCCCTAGGTGCCGGCAGAGCTAGGGTTCAAAAACAAAAGGTAGTCTCTTTGCCCAAAACGTGCACAATTTCACTGAAAAATTGAGTTGTGACGACGTTGCGTTTTGCACTGTTTCCTGTCGCAGCCACTATGCCTACCCAGGCAAATGAGATACCATTTTTCTCGGGAGACCTGGGGGAACGCTGGGTGGGTGGAAATTTGTTGATCCACGCAGATTCCGGAACTTTCCACCACAGAAATGTGAGGAAAATGCGTTTTTTTTCCAAATTCTGGGTAAGAGAACCTGGGGGTAGGCAGTCGAGTGACCCCATCCTGAATTCCCCTGGGTGTCTACTTTTTTAAAAATGTAAAGGTTTGCTAGGTTTCCCTAGGTGCCGGCAGAGCTAGGGTTCAAAAACAAAAGGTGGTCTCTTTGCCCAAAACGTGCACAATTTCACTGAAAAATTGAGTTGTGACCACGTTGCGTTTTGCACTGTTTCCTGTCGCAGCCACTATGCCTACCCAGGCAAGTGAGGTACCATTTTTCTTGGGAGACCTGGGGGAACGCTGGGTGGGTGGAAATTTGTTGATCCACGCAGATTCCGGAACTTTCCACCACAGAAATGTGAGGAAAATGCGTTTTTTTTTTCCAATTTCTTAGCTTTGCAAGGGATTCTGGGTAAGAGAACCTGGGGGTAGGCAGTCGAGTGACCCCATCCTGAATTCTCCTGGGTGTCTACTTTTCAAAAATGTATAGGTTTGCTAGGTTTCCCTAGGTGCCGGCAGAGCTAGGGTTCAAAAACAAAAGGTAGTCTCTTTGCCCAAAACGTGCACAATTTCACTGAAAAATTGAGTTGTGACCACGTTGCGTTTTGCACTGTTTCCTGTCGCAGCCACTATGCCTACCCAGGCAAGTGAGGTACCATTTTTCTCGGGAGACCTGGGGAAACGCTGGGTGGGTGGAAATTTGTTGATCCACGCAGATTCCGGAACTTTCCACCACAGAAATGTGAGGAAAATGCGTTTTTTTTTTCCAATCTTAGCTTTGCAAGGGATTCTGGGTAAGAGAACCTGGGGGTAGGCAGTCGAGTGACCCCATCCTGAATTCCCCTGGGTGTCTACTTTTCAAAAATGTATAGGTTTGCTAGGTTTCCCTAGGTGCCGGCAGAGCTGGGGTTCAAAAACAAAAGGTAGTCTCTTTGTCCAAAACGTGCACAATTTCACTGAAAAATTGAGTTGTGACCACGTTGCGTTTTGCACTGTTTCCTGTCGCAGCCACTATGCCTACCCAGGCAAGTGAGGTACCATTTTTCTCGGGAGACCTGGGGGAACGCTGGGTGGGTGGAAATTTGTTGATCCACGCAGATTCCGGAACTTTCCACCACAGAAATGTGAGGAAAATGCGTTTTTTTTCCAATTTCTTAGTTTTGCAAGGGATTCTGGGTAAGAGAACCTGGGGGTAGGCAGTCGAGTGACCCCATCCTGAATTCCCCTGGGTGTCTACTTTTCAAAAATGTATAGGTTTGCTAGGTTTCCCTAGGTGCCGGCAGAGCTAGGGTTCAAAAACAAAAGGTAGTCTCTTTGCCCAAAACGTGCACAATTTCACTGAAAAATTGAGTTGTGACCACGTTGCGTTTTGCACTGTTTCCTGTCGCAGCCACTATGCCTACCCAGGCAAGTGAGGTACCATTTTTCTCGGGAGACCTGGGGGAACGCTGGGTGGGTGGAAATTTGTTGATCCACGCAGATTCCGGAACTTTCCACCACAGAAATGTGAGGAAAATGCGTTTTTTTTTCCAATTTCTTAGCTTTGCAAGGGATTCTGGGTAAGAGAACCTGGGGGTAGGCAGTCGAGTGACCCCATCCTGAATTCCCCTGGGTGTCTACTTTTCAAAAATGTATAGGTTTGCTAGGTTTCCCTAGGTGCCGGCAGAGCTAGGGTTCAAAAACAAAAGGTAGTCTCTTTGCCCAAAACGTGCACAATTTCACTGAAAAATTGAGTTGTGACCACGTTGCGTTTTGCACTGTTTCCTGTCGCAGCCACTATGCCTACCCAGGCAAGTGAGGTACCATTTTTCTCGGGAGACCTTGGGGAACGCTGGGTGGGTGGAAATTTGTTGATCCACGCAGATTCCGGAACTTTCCACCACAGAAATGTGAGGAAAATGCGGTTTTTTTTCCAATTTCTTAGCTTTGCAAGGGATTCTGGGTAAGAGAACCTGGGGTAGGCAGTCGAGTGACCCCATCCTGAATTCCCCTGGGTATCTACTTTTCAAAAATGTATAGGTTTGCTAGGTTTCCCTAGGTGCCGGCAGAGCTAGGGTTCAAAAACAAAAGGTAGTCTCTTTGCCCAAAACGTGCACAATTTCACTGAAAAATTGAGTTGTGACCACGTTGCGTTTTGCACTGTTTCCTGTCGCAGCCACTATGCCTACCCAGGCAAATGAGATACCATTTTTCTCGGGAGACCTGGGGGAACGCTGGGTGGGTGGAAATTTGTTGATCCACGCAGATTCCGGAACTTTCCACCACAGAAATGTGAGGAAAATGCGTTTTTTTTTCCAATTTCTTAGCTTTGCAAGGGATTCTGGGTAAGAGAACCTGGGGGTAGGCAGTCGAGTGACCCCATCCTGAAATCCCCTGGGTGTCTACTTTTCAAAAATGTATAGGTTTGCTAGGTTTCCCTAGGTGCCGGCAGAGCCAGGGTTCAAAAACAAAAGGTAGTCTCTTTGCCCAAAACGTGCACAATTTCACTGAAAAATTGAGTTGTGACCACGTTGCGTTTTGCACTGTTTCCTGTCGCAGCCACTATGCCTACCCACGCAAGTGAGGTACCATTTTTCTCGGGAGACCTGGGGGAACGCTGGGTGGGTGGAAATTTGTTGATCCACGCAGATTCCGGAACTTTCCACCACAGAAATGTGAGGAAAATGCGTTTTTTTTTCCAATTTCTTAGCTTTGCAAGGGATTCTGGGTAAGAGAACCTGGGGGTAGGCAGTCGAGTGACCCCATCCTGAATTCCCCTGGGTGTCTACTTTTTTAAAAATGTAAAGGTTTGCTAGGTTTCCCTAGGTGCCGGCAGAGCTAGGGTTCAAAAACAAAAGGTGGTCTCTTTGCCCAAAACGTGCACAATTTCACTGAAAAATTGAGTTGTGACCACGTTGCGTTTTGCACTGTTTCCTGTCGCAGCCACTATGCCTACCCAGGCAAGTGAGGTACCATTTTTCTTGGGAGACCTGGGGGAACGCTGGGTGGGTGGAAATTTGTTGATCCACGCAGATTCCGGAACTTTCCACCACAGAAATGTGAGGAAAATGCGTTTTTTTTTTCCAATTTCTTAGCTTTGCAAGGGATTCTGGGTAAGAGAACCTGGGGGTAGGCAGTCGAGTGACCCCATCCTGAATTCTCCTGGGTGTCTACTTTTCAAAAATGTATAGGTTTGCTAGGTTTCCCTAGGTGCCGGCAGAGCTAGGGTTCAAAAACAAAAGGTAGTCTCTTTGCCCAAAACGTGCACAATTTCACTGAAAAATTGAGTTGTGACCACGTTGCGTTTTGCACTGTTTCCTGTCGCAGCCACTATGCCTACCCAGGCAAGTGAGGTACCATTTTTCTCGGGAGACCTGGGGAAACGCTGGGTGGGTGGAAATTTGTTGATCCACGCAGATTCCGGAACTTTCCACCACAGAAATGTGAGGAAAATGCGTTTTTTTTTTCCAATCTTAGCTTTGCAAGGGATTCTGGGTAAGAGAACCTGGGGGTAGGCAGTCGAGTGACCCCATCCTGAATTCCCCTGGGTATCTACTTTTCAAAAATGTATAGGTTTGCTAGGTTTCCCTAGGTGCCGGCAGAGCTAGGGTTCAAAAACAAAAGGTAGTCTCTTTGCCCAAAACGTGCACAATTTCACTGAAAAATTGAGTTGTGACCACGTTGCGTTTTGCACTGTTTCCTGTCGCAGCCACTATGCCTACCCAGGCAAATGAGATACCATTTTTCTCGGGAGACCTGGGGGAACGCTGGGTGGGTGGAAATTTGTTGATCCACGCAGATTCCGGAACTTTCCACCACAGAAATGTGAGGAAAATGCGTTTTTTTTTCCAATTTCTTAGCTTTGCAAGGGATTCTGGGTAAGAGAACCTGGGGGTAGGCAGTCGAGTGACCCCATCCTGAAATCCCCTGGGTGTCTACTTTTCAAAAATGTATAGGTTTGCTAGGTTTCCCTAGGTGCCGGCAGAGCCAGGGTTCAAAAACAAAAGGTAGTCTCTTTGCCCAAAACGTGCACAATTTCACTGAAAAATTGAGTTGTGACCACGTTGCGTTTTGCACTGTTTCCTGTCGCAGCCACTATGCCTACCCACGCAAGTGAGGTACCATTTTTCTCGGGAGACCTGGGGGAACGCTGGGTGGGTGGAAATTTGTTGATCCACGCAGATTCCGGAACTTTCCACCACAGAAATGTGAGGAAAATGCGTTTTTTTTTCCAATTTCTTAGCTTTGCAAGGGATTCTGGGTAAGAGAACCTGGGGGTAGGCAGTCGAGTGACCCCATCCTGAATTCCCCTGGGTGTCTACTTTTCAAAAATGTATAGGTTTGCTAGGTTTCCCTAGGTGCCGGCAGAGCTAGGGTTCAAAAACAAAAGGTAGTCTCTTTGCCCAAAACGTGCACAATTTCACTGAAAAATTGAGTTGTGACCACGTTGCGTTTTGCACTGTTTCCTGTCGCAGCCACTATGCCTACCCAGGCAAATGAGATACCATTTTTCTCGGGAGACCTGGGGGAACGCTGGGTGGGTGGAAATTTGTTGATCCACGCAGATTCCGGAACTTTCCACCACAGAAATGTGAGGAAAATGCGTTTTTTTTCAAATTTCTTAGCTTTGCAAGGGATTCTGGGTAAGAGAACCTGGGGGTAGGTAGTCGACTGACCCCATCCTGAATTCCCCTGGGTGTCTACTTTTCAAAAATGTATAGGTTTGCTAGGTTTCCCTAAGTGCTGGCAGAGCTAGGGCTCAAAAACAAAAGGTAGTCTCTTTGTCCAAAGAGCGCAAGATTTCACTGGGAAATTGAGGTGCGACCACGTTGCGTTTTGCGCTGTTTCGTGTCGCAGCCACTATGCCTACCCACGCAAGTGAGGTACCATTGTTTTCGGGAGACCTGGGGGAACACTGGGTGGGTATAAATTTGTTGATCCAAGCAGATTCCAGAACTTTCCTCCACAGAAATGTGAGGAAAATGTGTTTTTTTTGTCAAATTTGTAGGTTTGCAAGGGATTCTGGGTAACAAGACCTGGTGGTAGGCAGTCAAGTCACCCCATCCTGAATTCCCCTGGGTGTCTACTTTTCAAAAATGTATAGGTTTGCTAGGTTTCCCTAAGTGCTGGCAGAGCTAGGGCTCAAAAACAAAAGGTAGTCTCTTTGTCCAAAGAGCGCAAGATTTCACTGGGAAATTGAGGTGCGACCACGTTGCGTTTTGCGCTGTTTCGTGTCGCAGCCACTATGCCTACCCACGCAAGTGAGGTACCATTGTTTTCGGGAGACCTGGGGGAACACTGGGTGGGTATAAATTTGTTGATCCAAGCAGATTCCAGAACTTTCCTCCACAGAAATGTGAGGAAAATGTGTTTTTTTTGTCAAATTTGTAGGTTTGCAAGGGATTCTGGGTAACAAGACCTGGTGGTAGGCAGTCAAGTCACCCCATCCTGAATTCCCCTGGGTGTCTACTTTTTAAAAATGTATAGGTTTGCTAGGTTTCCCTAGGTGCCGGCAGAGCCAGGGTGCAAAAACTACAGGTAGGCACTTTGCTAAAAAAGGGTCAATTTGTAACTGCAAAATTTAGGTGTCACCACTTTGCATTTTGCGCCGTTTCCTGTCGCAGGCACAAGGGCGACCCACACAAGTGAGTTACCATTTTTATCGGGAGACTTGGGGTAATTCAGATTTGTAAATTAACTGTTATTACCAATTGAGCTTTTGCGCATTTCTCCCTTTCAATGAAAGACATTGTGTAAAAAAAAAATAATTTTGAAAAATGACCAATAATTCTCATGCTAGTATGAGTATTCCCAATTTTGAAAATTAGCAATAATATACTGTTTCTGAACTCTATATTTTGTACCCAATTCAGAAATACATAGGTGTCTTTCATACAGATTTTTCCATGTATACATTTTCCAAGACAAAGTGCTCTATACCCAGTAAATGAAAAAATACCATTGCAAGTTGCTGCTCAGTTTTTGGATCTGGGTTCGTCGGGTTCTTGGTGAAACTACAAGTCCTATATATCCCCACAACCAGGAAGGTCTAGCGGATGTAACGGTATATTGCTTTCTAAGAGCTGTCAAAACTAGAAAAAGTTATAGGTGAAAACGTTGAGACAAAAGGCTGTTTTTTTCAACAAATTTTCAATTATTCCAATATTTAACTGTTAGTTTCTATAAAGAAACCTTCATGGATTTAGACAAATGACCCCTTTCTGAATTCAGAATTTTGTCTACTTTTTGAAAATGTACAGCTTTCTAGGATCCATTATTGCTTTCAAACTCATTTCTACCATTAACTGGAAGGAGGTGGAAAGCTCTAAAAATAGCAAAAATAGGCTATGTCCCAGAAAAATGCCAAAACTGTGTGAAAATGTCGGTTCTCTGACAAAAGACTGTCATTTCCTAAAAGCTGAGAAAATGGAGATTTCAGCCCCACAAACCCTTTTTTGATAACATTTTCAGGGAAAAACCCAGAGGCTTTCATTTGCAGGCCGTTTTTCCCATTTTTCTGAAAAAAACAAAAAAATCACTATATTTTGGTTAATTTCTGGGACCCCTCCAAGGTAATCCACAAACCCTGGGCACCTTTAGAATCCACATGATGTTGGAAGAAAAGGACGCAAATTTGGCGTGGATACCTTATGTGGTCAAAAAGTTACAAGGGCCTAAGCGCGCACTACCCCAAATCGCCAAAAAAGGGCTTAGCACAGGAGGGGAAAAGGCCTAGCAGCGAAGGGGTTAATACTGCAACGTTGCGGAGCTAATGGAGGAAAATTGGAAACTTCAATTAAAAATGTTGTAGCTACTTAAGTATCAATATCAGGAAGAACTTTTTGCAGCGCTGCAATTATTTTTCATGATGGACCTTCTACAACATCTGAACATTACACTGTTTAATTAAAATGTCTGAAAGGTTGGATACAATGCAATGATAGTCAATTGGTTTTTAAACAACGTTTGCCTAAAGAGTTACCAAATTCTTACCTAATATTTTTAAAGCCAAAGTTGTAGGAACAAAATTTGGCCTTTCAGGATTTCTGCTGTTAAGGTAGGTTGGTCTGGTGTTGTAGCGTACTTTGTAAGTGAGACTGAGGAGCTTGAATGTTATACTCTTGTTGACATGAAGCCAGTGTAGATCTCAGGTGGTGGGTGATGTGGTTGCAGCAGGGGACATTGATGAACAGTCAGGCGGAAGTGTTTTTGACTTGTTGTAGTCGTTGTAGGTGTTTGTCAGAGTTGAGATTTAGAGAGTCTATCCTTATACAGTCAATCAATCAATCAGAGAATTTGTAAAGCGCGCTACTCACCCGTTAGGGTCTCAAGGCGCGGGGGGGAGAGGCGCTACTGCTCAAAGAGCCAGGTCTTGAGCTGTTTCCTGAAGGAGTGGTGGTCCTGGCTCAGTCATAGGTGGGTGGGGAGGGAGTTCGATGTCTTGGCTGCCCGGTAGGAGAAGGATCTTCCCCCAGCGGTTGTTCTGCGAATGCGTGAGACGGTGGCGAGGGCGAGGCTGGCGGAGCGGAGCTGGCGGGTTGGTGTGTAGAATGTGAGGCGGTTGTTGATGTATTTGGGTCCCATGTCATGGAGGGCCTTGTATGCGTGGGTGAGGAGTCTGAACGTTATCCTCTTGCTGTCGGGGAGCCAGTGTAGGTCTCTCAGCTGAGGCGAGATGTGGCTTATTGTCCTACCACCCTGCGTTCCCCTTGTTCTCCCGAGTAAAATGATACCTCACTTGTGTGGGTGGGCCAAAGGCCTGTGACTAAGGCAGGGGGGCTTAATTTGTTACATTGAAATACTACTTTTTTCAACATTCGTTTTTGGCCTGTTCTGCTTTGGGGCACCCACACAAGTGAGGTATCCTTTTACTCGGGAGAACAAGGGGAGCGCTGGGTGGTAGGACATTTTTGCCGGCACGGTGATTCCACGCAAAAAAGTTTGAAAAAGTGATTATTTTACCTAATTTTA
The DNA here is from genome assembly GCF_964263255.1 of Lissotriton vulgaris. NCBI lineage: Eukaryota > Metazoa > Chordata > Amphibia > Caudata > Salamandridae > Lissotriton > Lissotriton vulgaris. Next base: position 899,152,822 of record NC_141696.1, read on the forward strand.
AGGTTTGCAAGGTCTTCTGGGTAGGAAAACGTTGGGGGACCCACGCATGCCATACCTCCCTGGACTCCCCTGGGGGTCTACTTTTCAGAACTGTTTGGGTTTTGTACTTTCCAAAGAATACCACCGAGCCCCGGGCCAAAAACTCAGGTGCCCCCCCCCCAAAATCAAGGTTGTTTTGCAATTTGGGATTGTAAATTCACCACAGTACAATTTGAACCATTTCCTTTCGCAGCCACTATGCCTACCCACGCAGGTGAGGTACCATTTTTCTCGGGAGACCTGGGGGAACGCTGGGTGGGAGGAAATTTGTGTGAGCCCAGTGACGCCACGCTTTCCCACACAAAAAAGTGTGAAAAAACTGACTTTTTCTGCAGAAATTGAGGTTTGCAAGGGATTCTGGGTAAAGGAACGTTGGAGGATCCACGCAACCCATACCTCCTTGGAAGCCCCCGGGTGTCTACTTTTCATAAATGTGTGGGTTTGGTAGGTTTTCCTACATGGCCGTCTCGCACGGGGCCAAAAACCCAGGTAACCCCTCTTTCAAAAGCTGGTGGGATTGACATTCAATACCACCAGCTTTTGCAAGAGGGGTTACCTGGGTTTTTGGCCCCGTGCGAGACGGCCATGTCGGGAAACCTACCAAACCCACACATTTCTGAAAAGTAGACACCCGGGGGCTTCCAAGGAGGTATGGCTTGCGTGGATTCTCCAACGTTCCTTTACCCGGAATCCCTTGCAAACCTCAATTTTTGATGGAAAAATCAGTTTTTACACACTTTTTTTGTGTGGGAAAGCGTTGCGTCACTGGGCTCACACAAATTTCCTCCCACCCAGCGTTCCCCCAGGTCTCCCGATAAAAATGGTACCTCACTTGCGTGGGTAGGCATAGTGGCTGCAACAGGAAACGGTCCAAATCGTACGGTGGAGACATTACAATAACCAATAGCAAGATTACCTTCTTTTTTTGGGGGGGGGGGCTGAGTTTTTGGACCGGGGCTCGGCGGGCATCTTTGGAAACTACCAAACCCAAACAGTTCTGAAAACTAGACACCCGGGGGAGTCCAGGGAGGTATGGCATGCGTGGGTCCCCCAATGTTTTCCTACCCAGAAATCCCTGCAAACCACAAATTTAGGTTAAAAAAACAGTTTTCCATACATTTTTGCGTGGGATCGCCGTGACGGCACAAATGTCCTACCACCCTGCGTTCCCCTTGTTCTCCCGAGTAAAATGATACCTCACTTGTGTGGGTGGGCCAAAGGCCTGTGACTAAGGCAGGGGGGCTTAATTTGTTACACTGAAATACTACTTTTTTCAACATTCGTTTTTGGCCTGTTCTGCTTTGGGGCACCCACACAAGTGAGGTATCCTTTTACTCGGGAGAACAAGGGGAGCGCTGGGTGGTAGGACATTTTTGCCGGCACGGTGATTCCACGCAAAAAAGTTTGAAAAAGTGATTATTTTACCTAATTTTAAGGTTTGCAAGGTGTTCTGGGTAGGAAAACGTTCGGGGACCCACGCATGCCATACCTCCCTGGACTCCCCCGGGGGTCTACTTTTCAGAACTGTTTGGGTTTTGTACTTTCCAAAGAATACCACCGAGCCCCGGGCCAAAAACTCAGGTGCCCCCCCCCCAAAATCAAGGTTGTTTTGCAATTTGGGATTGTAAATTCACCACCGTACAATTTGAACCATTTCCTTTCGCAGCCACTATGCCTACCCACGCAAGTGAGGTACCATTTTTCTCGGGAGACCTGGGGGAACGCTGGGTGGGAGGAAATTTGTGTGAGCCCAGTGACGCCACGCTTTCCCACACAAAAAAGTGTGAAAAACTGACTTTTTCTGCAAAAATTGAGGTTTGCAAGGGATTCTGGGTAAAGGAACGTTGCAGGATCCACGCAAGCCATACCTCCTTGGAAGCCCCCGGGTGTCTACTTTTCATATATGTGTGGGTTTGGTAGGTTTTCCTACATGGCCGTCTCGCACGGGGCCAAAAACCCAGGTAACCCCTCTTTCAAAAGCTGGTGGGATTGACATTCAATACCACCAGCTTTTGCAAGAGGAGTTACCTGGGTTTTTGGCCCCGTGCGAGACGGCCATGTCGGGAAACCTACCAAACCCACACATTTCTGAAAAGTAGACACCCGGGGGCTTCCAAGGAGGTATGGCTTGCGTGGATTTTCCAACGTTCCTTTACCCGGAATCCCTTGCAAACCTCAATTTTTGATGGAAAAATCAGTTTTTACACACTTTTTTTGTGTGGGAAAGCGTGGCGTCACTGGGCTCACACAAATTTCCTCCCACCCAGCGTTCCCCCAGGTCTTCCGATAAAAATGGTACCTCACTTGCGTGGGTAGGCATAGTGGCTGCAACAGGAAACGGTCCAAATCGTACGGTGGAGACATTACAATAACCAATAGCAAGATTACCTTCTTTTTTTGGGGGGGGGGACTGAGTTTTTGGACCGGGGCTCGGCGGGCATCTTTGGAAACTACCAAACCCAAACAGTTCTGAAAACTAGACACCCGGGGGATTCCAGGGAGGTATGGCATGCATGGGTCCCCCAATGTTTTCCTACCCAGAAATCCCTGCAAACCACAAATTTAGGTTAAAAAAACAGTTTTCCATACATTTTTGCGTGGGATCGCCGTGTCGGCACAAATGTCCTACCACCCTGCGTTCCCCTTGTTCTCCCGAGTAAAATGATACCTCACTTGTGTGGGTGGGCCAAAGGCCTGTGACTAAGGCAGGGGGGCTTAATTTGTTACACTGAAATACTACTTTTTTCAACATTCGTTTTTGGCCTGTTCTGCTTTGGGGCACCCACACAAGTGAGGTATCCTTTTACTTGGGAGAACAAGGGGAGCGCTGGGTGGTAGGACATTTTTGCCGGCACGGTGATTCCACACAAAAAAGTTTGAAAAAGTGATTATTTTACCTAATTTTAAGGTTTGCAAGGTGTTCTGGGTAGGAAAACGTTCGGGGACCCACGCATGCCATACCTCCCTGGACTCCCCCGGGGGTCTACTTTTCAGAACTGTTTGGGTTTTGTACTTTCCAAAGAATACCACCGAGCCCCGGGCCAAAAACTCAGGTGCCCCCCCCCCCCAAAATCAAGGTTGTTTTGCAATTTGGGATTGTAAATTCACCACCGTACAATTTGAACCATTTCCTTTCGCAGCCACTATGCCTACCCACGCAAGTGAGGTACCATTTTTCTCGGGAGACCTGGGGGAACGCTGGGTGGGTAGAAATTTGTTGATGCACGCAGATTCCGGAACATTCCACCACAGAAATGTGAGGAAAATGCGTTTTTTTTTCCAATTTCTTAGCTTTGCAAGGGATTCTGGGTAAGAGAACCTGGGGTAGGCAGTCGAGTGACCCCATCCTGAATTCCCCTGGGTGTCTACTTTTCAAAAATGTATAGGTTTGCTAGGTTTCCCTAGGTGCCGGCAGAGCTAGGGTTCAAAAACAAAAGGTAGTCTCTTTGCCCAAAACGTGCACAATTTCACTGAAAAATTGAGTTGTGACGACGTTGCGTTTTGCACTGTTTCCTGTCGCAGCCACTATGCCTACCCAGGCAAATGAGATACCATTTTTCTCGGGAGACCTGGGGGAACGCTGGGTGGGTGGAAATTTGTTGATCCACGCAGATTCCGGAACTTTCCACCACAGAAATGTGAGGAAAATGCGTTTTTTTTCCAATTTCTTAGCTTTGCAAGGGATTCTGGGTAAGAGAACCTGGGGGTAGGCAGTCGAGTGACCCCATCCTGAATTCCCCTGGGTGTCTACTTTTTTAAAAATGTAAAGGTTTGCTAGGTTTCCCTAGGTGCCGGCAGAGCTAGGGTTCAAAAACAAAAGGTAGTCTCTTTGCCCAAAACGTGCACAATTTCACTGAAAAATTGAGTTGTGACCACGTTGCGTTTTGCACTGTTTCCTGTCGCAGCCACTATGCCTACCCAGGCAAGTGAGGTACCATTTTTCTTGGGAGACCTGGGGGAACGCTGGGTGGGTGGAAATTTGTTGATCCACGCAGATTCCGGAACTTTCCACCACAGAAATGTGAGGAAAATGCGTTTTTTTTTTCCAATTTCTTAGCTTTGCAAGGGATTCTGGGTAAGAGAACCTGGGGGTAGGCAGTCGAGTGACCCCATCCTGAATTCTCCTGGGTGTCTACTTTTCAAAAATGTATAGGTTTGCTAGGTTTCCCTAGGTGCCGGCAGAGCTAGGGTTCAAAAACAAAAGGTAGTCTCTTTGCCCAAAACGTGCACAATTTCACTGAAAAATTGAGTTGTGACCACGTTGCGTTTTGCACTGTTTCCTGTCGCAGCCACTATGCCTACCCAGGCAAGTGAGGTACCATTTTTCTCGGGAGACCTGGGGAAACGCTGGGTGGGTGGAAATTTGTTGATCCACGCAGATTCCGGAACTTTCCACCACAGAAATGTGAGGAAAATGCGTTTTTTTTTCTCCAATTTCTTAGCTTTGCAAGGGATTCTGGGTAAGAGAACCTGGGGGTAGGCAGTCGAGTGACCCCATCCTGAATTCCCCTGGGTGTCTACTTTTCAAAAATGTATAGGTTTGCTAGGTTTCCCTAGGTGCCGGCAGAGCTGGGGTTCAAAAACAAAAGGTAGTCTCTTTGTCCAAAACGTGCACAATTTCACTGAAAAATTGAGTTGTGACCACGTTGCGTTTTGCACTGTTTCCTGTCGCAGCCACTATGCCTACCCAGGCAAGTGAGGTACCATTTTTCTCGGGAGACCTAGGGGAACGCTGGGTGGGTGGAAATTTGTTGATCCACGCAGATTCCGGAACTTTCCACCACAGAAATGTGAGGAAAATGCGTTTATTTTTCCAATTTCTTAGTTTTGCAAGGGATTCTGGGTAAGAGAACCTGGGGGTAGGCAGTCGAGTGACCCCATCCTGAATTCCCCTGGGTGTCTACTTTTCAAAAATGTATAGGTTTGCTAGGTTTCCCTAGGTGCCGGCAGAGCTAGGGTTCAAAAACAAAAGGTAGTCTCTTTGCCCAAAACGTGCACAATTTCACTGAAAAATTGAGTTGTGACCACGTTGCGTTTTGCACTGTTTCCTGTCGCAGCCACTATGCCTACCCAGGCAAGTGAGGTACCATTTTTCTCGGGAGACCTGGGGGAACGCTGGGTGGGTGGAAATTTGTTGATCCACGAAGATTCCGGAACTTTCCACCACAGAAATGTGAGGAAAATGCGTTTTTTTTCCAATTTCTTAGATTTGCAAGGGATTCTGGGTAAGAGAACCTGGGGGTAGGCAGTCGAGTGACCCCATCCTGAATTCCCCTGGGTGTCTACTTTTCAAAAATGTATAGGTTTGCTAGGTTTCCCTAGGTGCCGGCAGAGCTAGGGTTCAAAAACAAAAGGTAGTCTCTTTGCCCAAAACGTGCACAATTTCACTGAAAAATTGAGTTGTGACCACGTTGCGTTTTGCACTGTTTCCTGTCGCAGCCACTATGCCTACCCAGGCAAGTGAGGTACCATTTTTCTCGGGAGACCTTGGGGAACGCTGGGTGGGTGGAAATTTGTTGATCCACGCAGATTCCGGAACTTTCCACCACAGAAATGTGAGGAAAATGCGTTTTTTTTCCAATTTCTTAGCTTTGCAAGGGATTCTGGGTAAGAGAACCTGGGGTAGGCAGTCGAGTGACCCCATCCTGAATTCCCCTGGGTGTCTACTTTTCAAAAATGTATAGGTTTGCTAGGTTTCCCTAGGTGCCGGCAGAGCTAGGGTTCAAAAACAAAAGGTAGTCTCTTTGCCCAAAACGTGCACAATTTCACTGAAAAATTGAGTTGTGACCACGTTGCGTTTTGCACTGTTTCCTGTCGCAGCCACTATGCCTACCCAGGCAAATGAGATACCATTTTTCTCGGGAGACCTGGGGGAACGCTGGGTGGGTGGAAATTTGTTGATCCACTCAGATTCCGGAACTTTCCACCACAGAAATGTGAGGAAAATGCGTTTTTTTTTCAAATTTCTTAGCTTTGCAAGGGATTCTGGGTAAGAGAACCTGGGGGTAGGTAGTCGACTGACCCCATCCTGAATTCCCCTGGGTGTCTACTTTTCAAAAATGTATAGGTTTGCTAGGTTTCCCTAAGTGCTGGCAGAGCTAGGGCTCAAAAACAAAAGGTAGTCTCTTTGTCCAAAGAGCGCAAGATTTCACTGGGAAATTGAGGTGCGACCACGTTGCGTTTTGCGCTGTTTCGTGTCGCAGCCACTATGCCTACCCACGCAAGTGAGGTACCATTGTTTTCGGGAGACCTGGGGGAACACTGGGTGGGTATAAATTTGTTGATCCAAGCAGATTCCAGAACTTTCCTCCACAGAAATGTGAGGAAAATGTGTTTTTTTTGTCAAATTTGTAGGTTTGCAAGGGATTCTGGGTAACAAGACCTGGTGGTAGGCAGTCAAGTCACCCCATCCTGAATTCCCCTGGGTGTCTACTTTTCAAAAATGTATAGGTTTGCTAGGTTTCCCTAAGTGCTGGCAGAGCTAGGGCTCAAAAACAAAAGGTAGTCTCTTTGTCCAAAGAGCGCAAGATTTCACTGGGAAATTGAGGTGCGACCACGTTGCGTTTTGCGCTGTTTCGTGTCGCAGCCACTATGCCTACCCACGCAAGTGAGGTACCATTGTTTTCGGGAGACCTGGGGGAACACTGGGTGGGTATAAATTTGTTGATCCAAGCAGATTCCAGAACTTTCCTCCACAGAAATGTGAGGAAAATGTGTTTTTTTTGTCAAATTTGTAGGTTTGCAAGGGATTCTGGGTAACAAGACCTGGTGGTAGGCAGTCAAGTCACCCCATCCTGAATTCCCCTGGGTGTCTACTTTTTAAAAATGTATAGGTTTGCTAGGTTTCCCTAGGTGCCGGCAGAGCCAGGGTGCAAAAACTACAGGTAGGCACTTTGCTAAAAAAGGGTCAATTTGTAACTGCAAAATTTAGGTGTCACCACTTTGCATTTTGCGCCGTTTCCTGTCGCAGGCACAAGGGCGACCCACACAAGTGAGTTACCGTTTTTATCGGGAGACTTGGGGTAATTCAGATTTGTAAATCAACTGTTATTACCAATTGAGCTTTTGCGCATTTCTCCCTTTCAATGAAAGACATTGTGTAAAAAAAAAATAATTTTGAAAAATGACCAATAATTCTCATGCTAGTATGAGTATTCCCAATTTTGAAAATTAGCAATAATATACTGTTTCTGAACTCTATATTTTGTACCCAATTCAGAAATACATAGGTGTCTTTCATACAGATTTTTCCATGTATACATTTTCCAAGACAAAGTGCTCTATACCCAGTAAATGAAAAAATACCATTGCAAGTTGCTGCTCAGTTTTTGGATCTGGGTTCGTCGGGTTCTTGGTGAAACTACAAGTCCTATATATCCCCACAACCAGGAAGGTCTAGCGGATGTAACGGTATATTGCTTTCTAAGAGCTGTCAAAACTAGAAAAAGTTATAGGTGAAAACGTTGAGACAAAAGGCTGTTTTTTTCAACAAATTTTCAATTATTCCAATATTTAACTGTTAGTTTCTATAAAGAAACCTTCATGGATTTAGACAAATGACCCCTTTCTGAATTCAGAATTTTGTCTACTTTTTGAAAATGTACAGCTTTCTAGGATCCATTATTGCTTTCAAACTCATTTCTACCATTAACTGGAAGGAGGTGGAAAGCTCTAAAAATAGCAAAAATAGGCTATGTCCCAGAAAAATGCCAAAACTGTGTGAAAATGTCGGTTCTCTGACAAAAGACTGTCATTTCCTAAAAGCTGAGAAAATGGAGATTTCAGCCCCACAAACCCTTTTTTGATAACATTTTCAGGGAAAAACCCAGAGGCTTTCATTTGCAGGCCGTTTTTCCCATTTTTCTGAAAAAAACAAAAAAATCACTATATTTTGGTTAATTTCTGGGACCCCTCCAAGGTAATCCACAAACCCTGGGCACCTTTAGAATCCACATGATGTTGGAAGAAAAGGACGCAAATTTGGCGTGGATACCTTATGTGGTCAAAAAGTTACAAGGGCCTAAGCGCGCACTACCCCAAATCGCCAAAAAAGGGCTTAGCACAGGAGGGGAAAAGGCCTAGCAGCGAAGGGGTTAATACTGCAACGTTGCGGAGCTAATGGAGGAAAATTGGAAACTTCAATTAAAAATGTTGTAGCTACTTAAGTATCAATATCAGGAAGAACTTTTTGCAGCGCTGCAATTATTTTTCATGATGGACCTTCTACAACATCTGAACATTACACTGTTTAATTAAAATGTCTGAAAGGTTGGATACAATGCAATGATAGTCAATTGGTTTTTAAACAACGTTTGCCTAAAGAGTTACCAAATTCTTACCTAATATTTTTAAAGCCAAAGTTGTAGGAACAAAATTTGGCCTTTCAGGATTTCTGCTGTTAAGGTAGGTTGGTCTGGTGTTGTAGCGTACTTTGTAAGTGAGACTGAGGAGCTTGAACGTTATACTCTTGTTGACATGAAGCCAGTGTAGATCTCAGGTGGTGGGTGATGTGGTTGCAGCAGGGGACATTGATGAACAGTCAGGCGGAAGTGTTTTTGACTTGTTGTAGTCGTTGTAGGTGTTTGTCAGAGTTGAGATTTAGAGAGTCTATCCTTATACAGTCAATCAATCAATCAGAGAATTTGTAAAGCGCGCTACTCACCCGTTAGGGTCTCAAGGCGCGGGGGGAGAGGCGCTACTGCTCAAAGAGCCAGGTCTTGAGCTGTTTCCTGAAGGAGTGGTGGTCCTGGCTCAGTCATAGGTGGGTGGGGAGGGAGTTCGATGTCTTGGCTGCCCGGTAGGAGAAGGATCTTCCCCCAGCGGTTGTTCTGCGAATGCGTGAGACGGTGGCGAGGGCGAGGCTGGCGGAGCGGAGCTGGCGGGTTGGTGTGTAGAATGTGAGGCGGTTGTTGATGTATTTGGGTCCCATGTCATGGAGGGCCTTGTATGCGTGGGTGAGGAGTCTGAACGTTATCCTCTTGCTGTCGGGGAGCCAGTGTAGGTCTCTCAGCTGAGGCGAGATGTGGCTGTGGCGAGGGGTGTCCAGGATAAGTCGTGCAGAGGCGTTCTGTATGCGCTGGAGTCTTTTTTGTAGTTTGGCTGTGGTTCTCACGTAGAGGGTGTTTAAGTAGTCCAGTCGGCTGGTGACGAGGGCCTGGGTGACCATCTGCCTGCTGTCGTTGGGGATCCACAGGAAGATCTTTAGGAGCATGCGCAGGGTGTTGAAACAGGATGACGAGATGGCGTTGACTTGCTTGGTCATCGTGAGGGAGGAGTCCAGGATAATACCAGGTTGCGTGCATGGTCCGTTGGCTTGGGGGCGGTGCCCAGAGCAGGGGGCCACCAGGAGTCGTCCCAGGTGGAGGGGGATGTTCCCAGGATGAGGACTTCCCTCTTTTCTGAGTTCAATTTCAGCCGCCTGAGCTTCATCCATTCCGTGACGTCTTTCATTCCTTCCTGCAGGCTGGCTCTGGCGGTGGCGGGGTCGTTGGTGAGGGAAAGGATCAGCTGGGTGTCGTCTGCGTAGGAGATGATGTTAAGGTTGTGTTGGCATGCGATGGCTGCGAGGGGGCTCATGTAGACATTGAAGAGGGTGGGGCTGAGCGAGGATCCTTGCGGGACGCCGCAGATGACCTCAGTGGCTGCCGACCGGAACGGGGGGAGGCGGACTCTCTGGGTTCTACCAGTGAGGAACGAGATGATCCACTCCAAGGCCTTTCCTTGGATTCCGATGTTGCTGAGGTCCTGCATCAGGGTGCGGTGGCATGCGGTGGCATACGGTGTTGAAGGCTGCTGAGAGGTCCAGGAGGATGAGGGCCGCTGTTTCCCCGTTGTCGAGCAGGGATCTGATGTCGTCAGTAGCTGCGATGAGGGCGGTCTTGGTGCTGTGGTTTGCTCAGAAACCGGACTGCGAATGGTTGAGGGATCCGTTTGTCTCGAGGAAGGTGGAGAGTTGTTTGTTGACGGTCATCTCGATGACTTTGGCCGGAAAGGGGAGGAGTGAGATGGGGCGGAAGTTTTTGAGGTCCGTGGGGTCCACAGTGGGTTTCTTCAGGAGGGCACTGAGCTCGGCGTGTTTCCAGCTCTCGGGAAGGTGGCGGATGCGAAGGAGCTGTTGATGATGTCCCGGAGTTGGGGTGCAATGGTGGAGTCGGCTGTGTTGAAGATGTGGTGGGGGCAGGGGTCGGTTGGGAAGCCGGAGTGGATGGTGTTCATCATGCGGGTGGTGTCTTCGGTGCTGACCAAGGTCCAGTAGCAGAGGGTGGTGGTGGTGGGCGCTGGATCGGTGGTTGGGTGAGTGGTCTGAGTGCCGAAGCTGTTGTGTATGTCGGCGATCTTGCAGTGAAAGAACGAGGCGAGAGAGTCGCAGAGGTCTTGCGAGGGTGTGATGTCGTTGTTGCAGGCGCTGGGGCTGGAGAGCTCTTTAACGATGCTGAAGAGTTCCTTGCTGTTGTGTGAGTTGTTGTCCAGTCGTTCTTTGAATGTGGTCCTTTTGGTGGTGCGGATCAGCTGGTGGTCTTTGCGGGTGGCTTTCTTGAGGGCTGGCATGTTTTCTGTTGTCTGGTCGTGGAGCCAGGCTTTCTCGAGGGTGCGGCAGGTCTTCTTGGAGTTTTTGAAGTCGTTGGTGAACCAGGAGGCTTTCTTGCTGCCGTGTCTGCTGGGGGGGTTCTTCAGTGGTGCGAGGTTGTCGGCGCAGTTGATGAGCCACTGTGTGAGGTTGCTGGCTGCTTCGTTGGGGTCCGTCGTGTTGGTGGGGGGGTTCTGGCTGAGGGAGGTGGTGAGCTGGTCGGCGGTGATCTTGCTCCAGCTTCTGCGGGGGACCTGTTGCAGGTGGTGGTGGGTAGTGGTTCTTCTGAAGTTGAAGTGGACGCAGCTGTGGTCTGTCCAGTGTAGTCCGGTGGAGTGGCTGAAGGAGATGTGCTTGCTGGAGGAGAAGATGGGGTCCAGCGTGTGGCCGGCGTAGTTGGTGGGGGTGTTCACCAGTTGCTTGAGTCCAAGGTTGGCGAGGTTGTCCAGCAGGGCGGTGGTGTTGCTGTCATTGTTGTTCTCCAAGTGGAAGTTGAGGTCTCCTAGGAGGATGTAGTCTGAGGAGGTTAGGGTGTGCGGGCTGACGAAGTCTGAGATGGCTTCGCTGAATTGTGTGCATAGTCCTGGGGGTCTGTAGCTCAGGGTGCCTCTGAGGATGGTCTTGGGGTCGGTGTGAATCTGGAAGTGAAGGTGCTCGGCGGCGGTGAGGGTGTCGGCGGAGTTGGTCGTGATGCGGATGGTGTTTCTGTGGACGATGACGATGCCTCCTCTGGTTTGGTTGACGCGGTCCCTCCGGGTGACCTTGTAGTCATCCGGAATGGCTATGGCGATGTCGGGGGCTGAGGAGGCGTTCATCCAGGTTTCTGTGAGGAAGACGACGTCTGGTGATGTTGTGTCGAGGAGGTTCCAGAGTTCAACGGCGTGCCTGTGGACGGAGCGGGTGTTGAGCAGGATGCATTTGAGGTGATTGTTGCTGGTGGCTGGCTTGGCAGGTGCGGTGCAGGTTCGGAGGCAGCTGAATTTGCAGGCTTGGCAGGTGAAGGGTCCGTGGGTGCGCCTCGGGGTGGAGTGGTGGCAGGCGGGGTTCCGGCTGGCGTTGAGTGCGTGGAGGGTGGCGGCATCGTAAGTCCATCGGGTGGGCTGGTGTTCTCGAGGGCCAGGGGTCCTGGCACTGGGCGTGGTCCAGGCGCGGACAAGGCACAGACGGGCTTGCCTTTGGCGCTCCTACGGCGCACAATCGGCATGCCCGCTGTGCGTGACGGCTGCGCGTACGTGCGGTCCCCGCCATAAATGGCGAAGAGGGTGGGAGGAGCAGCTGGGAGGCGGTAGCAGGGTGGTGTAGGGAAAGGGATGAGGGTACAGAAGGGAAAAGGGGGGCGGGGCCACAGGGGAGCAGCGGCAGGGAGGGGGGAGAGGTCTGAAGCGGAAAAGCGGTACCGAGGGGCGAAAAAGGATGAATAGTTATAGGGCACAAAAAGAACGCCAAAACAGGCAAGATGCAGGCAGAGTACACAAAAAAGACAAGACCTATGCCACGGGGGCAGTGGCGAACATGTGGAGGCAGGCAGGGAAGCCGGGCAACTCAGGGGGAGCCACGTGGCGAGTGGAGCGACCGTCTCAGTCCAAGGTCAGGTCAGGTACAGTTGGTGACGTCTTTCGGTGGTATGTGGCTCCTTGGTGAGGGAGAAGATGAGTTGGGTGTCGTTGTCTTAGCAGATAATGTTCTTGTTGTAATGGTGGGCCACTTGTGTGAGGGTGCCATGTAGATGTTGAATAGCGTCAAGTTGAGGGATGAGCCCTAGGGGAAAGTTGCAAATGAGGTTGCGGGTTTTGGATCAGAAAGGTGGGAGACGGATGCTGAGGATTAGTATTGAAGAACTTCCAAGCTAAGAAATTTAGATATACTATTTGGCCAGGAGGAAAAGTATGTAAAAATCATTAAGGACTTTTTGTTGTATATTTTGTCAGCATATATTTGCAGTGCATGAAAATTAATGACAGTGTTTTGTTATTTTAAGATTATTTTACATATCTCATAGTTACATATGTTTTATTTCTATTATTTAGATTGTTATTGAGAATTTTGAATTTTTTTTACAGATAATCTTATTGATTGTCTCTTTTTTTGCCCGCTGTTATGTGATGAGTACTATTGAATTCACTGTTTCTAGTGAAATTCAATATATTCTGAGAACAGCAAAAAGGCAAATGAAATGCTTTACAAATTATTTTGTGTTGTAAAAGATATATTGTAACTGATTTTTTTTGTCTTCCACAGATGCTAATTTTGTAATATACAATTTTTTTATTATTTATTATTTTGAAGGTAAGTAAAAATGATCGATGGGATGTGCTTCTACAGAGCTGAAGTAACAAAACATGGATGGAGTATATAAGTGTCTAAAGAGGGTTTGTATATTTTAAATACATTTGAAACAATTAAAATATATATACTGAGTGTACCTGTATTTTTTTCATTTTACTACAACACATCTACTAGTTTGGAACAGGTAAGGTGAATAGACATGCTGTACTTTTTTTAGTACTGCATTTTATTATAACAGCCTTAGTTTTTTCCTATAGTGATAAGGAGTGACTGGTTTGAAAATTTAAGAACATTTTATAACTGAACATTCATATAAATAATTATATTTATATAATCTTATAAAGTAGTTGAGAATGGTATTTGTATAATATTTTTAAAAGGGCGAAATAGTTGATAAAGCTAGTTTTGTGTTAAGTAATTGGAAACATGATAAAATGAAGTGTTTATGTTTTTGTACAAGGACCTACAAATAAGAAATTCACTATGGAAAAACAACAGCACAATATGGAAGACGGTTTCAAATTTTTTTAACACTCTCATAGAAGAGCTAAACATACCTTTCATGGGCAGCGAGAATGAAGAGGAAGAAATTAGTGCTGCAGATATCAGCTGTGACTTCCTAGACAAAACATTGGATGCTTATTTTGTGGAAGCAATAAATGACATTGAGTTTGATCATATGACTTTTGAAATTGATAACCAGGAAAATGAAATACCTGATGAAATTATTTAAAAGCTCTATTAAATTATGAGATGTTGCAAGAATAAATTTATTATCATATAATATTAATGGTTTGAGACACTCTTCTTGCAGAATTGTAATAATTCAGCAGGTACCCAAGTACTCATTGTGCAAAGTGGGCCTTAGGGCATGGACTGCTTCAAACCCCTATAGATTATGCATGCACTCTTCTATGCACCGGCAAACTTGTCTTTTATGGCTTTTATTTCCCAGTCTATATCCTTACACTTCCAGCAAACTCTCTGTGATTGCTGATTCAGTATTGTACTGAGCTATTCAGTAGAATGTCCTTATCTATGCACGGTGCTAAAAATGAAGCTCTTTTAAATTCAGTCAGACACTCTCCTTGCAGAACTGTAATCATCCAGTCAGTACCCAAGTAATCATGGAGCAAAGTAGGCCTTAGGCCATGGACTGCTTTAAACCCGTACAGACTACGCATGCAGTCTTCTATGTACCTGCAAACTTGTTTTCTATACCTTCAATTCCCCATTCTGTATCATTAGACTTTCACCAATCACTCTCACCCTACTGTTTCAATATTGCAGTGAGCCATTCAGCAGTATTTCCTTATATATGTACTGTGGTAAAACTGAAGCTGTTATAAATTCAGTCAGGCACTTTCTTTGCAGAACTGTAATCATCCACTCAGTCCCTAAGTACTCATGCATTAAAATATTATATTGAGCCATACAGCACTATTGCCCACATGCATCAAACTACTTTTTTGCGATTCCTAATTTGCAAAATTTACCGAATCGCAAATTACGAATCGCAAAATGGTATGCATCATTTTTCTCGCAATTTTTTTGCAATTCGGTAAAAATCGCAATTTTTACCGAATCGCATAAAAAATGCGATTTTCAAATTGCGAATTCGCAATTCCCATTCATTCCTATGGGCTGAAATGCCCATAGGAATGAATGGGAATTGCGAATTCGCAATTTGAAATCGCAATTTAACAAAGCATTTCAAGGGTGAAGAGGGGGGTCCAAATGACCCCCCCCCCCCTGCACCCATGTAATGCACTTTTACCTATAAGTTTCATACACACATGTCCTAAGGACATGTGTGTCTGTAACTTAATAGTTTAAAAAATGCTTTTTTGTGCATTTTTAAACAATTTCGCAAATTACCACGAGGTTCAACCTCGTGGTAATTTGCACTTGCAATTTGTAAAATCGCGAATTTTTTAAGAATGATGCATTGCATTTAAGGAATCGCAAAATTGCGATTCCTTAAATGCAATCGCATTTTAGAAAATCGCAAAATTAGCAATTTTCAACAAAAACAAATGATGCATCTCAAAAAGCATGTTTGGAATCGCAAACGGCCGATTTTAAGGAATCGCACCGTTTGCGACTCCAAAAATGCTTGATGCATGTGGGCATATGTGCTTATCTATACACTGTACTAAAAAGTGAAGCTGCTATACATTCAGCCAGACAGTCTCCTTGCAGAATTGTAATCATTCAGCCAGTACCCAAGTACTCATGGGGTAAAGTGGGCCTTAGGGCATGGACTGCTTAAAACACCTATAGACTATGCATGCACTGTTCTATGCACCAGCAAACTTGTGTTTTATACCTTCAATTCCCCAGTCTCTATCCTTACACTTCCAGCAAATACTCTGTGATTGCTGATTCAGTATTGTACTGAGGTATTCAGCAGAATTTCCTTATCTATGCACTGTTCTAAAAATGAAGCTCTTATAAATTCAGTCATGCAGTCTCTTCGCAGAACTGTAATCATGCAGTCAGTACCCAAGTAATTATGGAGCAAAGTAGGCCTTTGGCCATGGACTGCCTTAAACCCCTATAGACTATGCTTGCAGTCTTCTATGCACCTGCAAACTTGCCTTTTATATCTTCTATTCCATAGTCTGTATCCTTATACTTTGAGCAAAAACTCTGCCATTGCTGATTCAGCATTGTACTGAGCTATTCAGCAGAATGTCCTTATCTATGCATTGTGCTAACACTGAAGCTCTTATAAATGTAGTTAGTCACTCTCCTCGCAGAACTGTAATCATCCAGTCAGTACCCAGGTAATCATGGAGCAACGTAGGCCTCAGGCCATGGACTTCTTTAAAACTCTGTAGACTATGCTTGCAGTCTTCTATACACCTACAAACTTGCCTTTTATACCTTCAATTTCCCTGTCTGTATCGTTACACTTTCATCAAACACTCTCACACTACTGTTTCAGTATTGTAGTGAACCATATAGAAGTATGTGCTTATCTATACACTGTTCTAAAAGTGAAGCAGTTACACATTCAGCTTGACACTGCTTGCAGAACTCTTATCATCCCGTCAGTACCCAAATATTCATGTAGTAAAGTAGGCCTTAGTATATGGACTGCTTCAAACTCCTATTTACTATGCATGTACTCTTCTATGCACCTGAAAACGTGTCTTTTAAACTTTTAATTACCCAGTCTCTATCCTTATACTCCCTTCAAACACTTTGCCACTACTGATTCAATATTGTAGTGAGCCATATAGCAATGTATGCGTATCTATACACTGTACAAAAAGTGTAGCAGTTATACATTCAGCTCTACACTCTCCTTGGAGAAATGTAATCATTCTGCCACTACCCAAGTAGTCATGCTGCAAAGTAGGCCTAAGGGCATGGACTGCTTCAAACACCTTTAAATAATAAATGCACTTTTCTAAACATCTGCAAACTTGGCTTTTAAACTTTAAATTGCCCAGTCTGTATCCCGACACTTCCTCCAAACATTTTGCTACTGCTATTTTAGTATTGTAGTGAGTTATGCATCAGTGTGTTCTTATGTATGCACTGTTCTAAAAGTGCAGGTGCTATATATTCAGCTGGACAATCTCTTTGTAGAAGTGTAAGCATTCAGTCGGTTTCCAAGTAGTCATGCACCAAAGTAGGCCTTAAGGCATGGACTTCAAATCCCTATAGACTATGCATTCACTGTTCTATACACCAGCAAACTTGCCTGTTATGCCTTCTATTGCCCAGTCTGTATCGTTACACTTTCACCAAACACTCTCACACTACTGTTTCAGTATTGTAGTGAACTATACCGCAGTATGTGCTTATCTATACATTGTTGTAAAAGTAAAGCTGCTATACATTCAGCCACAGACTCTCCTTGCAGAATTTTAATTATTCAGCCAGTACCCAAGTACTCATGGTGCAAAGTGGGCCTTAGAGCAGGGACTGCTTCAAACTCCTATAGACTATGCATGCACTGTTCTATGCACCTGCAAATTTACATTTTAAATGTTCAATTTCCCAGTCTCTATCCTTACACGTCCACCAAACACTCTGTCACTCCTGTTATAGTTTTGTAGTGACTCATTGATCAGTGTGAAGTAATCCATTAACTACATTCAAACACTAATCAGCAGATGTACAATAAGTGGTACATCCCCAGAGATATGCCAGTTATTGTGCACTGTGACATCACCACCATGGATGCACCGTATTTACAATGTGGTGTATTATGGGGCAAAAACGGCACAGATATGTGATGTATTTGTGCTGTGAAGGTGGCGCATTGCTTGACATGCGTTTTAAGCGCAACGCAGCTCCAGCAATGCTCTTGGGGCCCTATGCTTACAATGCTGTGTCAATCCTTACATCTGTTTCAAGCAGGTGCAGGGTTTTGACGCAGCATAAGCCCAAAAGTGACTGAATGAAATCTCACTTTTAGGAGGCGTTCCTGTGCCAGAACACCCCCTCCTCCCCCCGCGCAGGAAAGCCTCCTTCTGGCGCAGGGCTTTACAATGTGATGCAACTTCCATATGCGTCACATTGTAAATACCACACACCATGGCACATCTTTTGCACCACCGCTGCATCACAAAAGTGACGCAACAGATGTGTAAAAGAGGCACGAGGGGATTGTATATCCGCTCCTAACACATACAAATTCACCCATGCAGTTTCTCCAGCAGTGCAAATTGAAGCATAGGCTTGTAACATATTTATGTGCATATGTTACATTCAAGTGCTTCGGAGGTACTACAGTATACTATAGGTAAACACCTTATAGATTTATGCTGTAGCACTTCCTTATAGTTCTGCACTTTCACATTCACCATACACTAGTCATGTAATCATTCATTCATTTATGAACTACACATTCATTGTGACAAACTTTTACACACTAACATAGAAATATAGTTCTTTCTTTGACCAGTAAAGGTAGTTCTAAAAAGAGCTGTTTTTTTGTTTTTTTAGCTTTCTATTATTTTTTATTTTTTCAACAAGTTTTTTTTTTTTAATCAAAAAAATTGAACTGGAATCCAAAAAGTGTCCAACAGGAACAAAAGAATGAAAAAAAAACCCTAATTTCGAGGACAATGATGCTCCCGCTTCCTGCGTTTTATGAGGTCAATTGACTGTTCCCCACAACACAAAAGTTCATCGCAATAAATGCACAGAATTTTTAGTTCTACGAAATCGGGTTCAATCTGAGGGTGTGGACTGCTTCCCGAAGGTGGTGGTGGCGCACTTGATGTACTTGGTACAGCAGCAGGTGGGTTCTCCTGCAACATCCGTGTTTGCAGCTCTCACAAAGTTGTTGGGGTGCAAGTTTTTCACGTGTCGCACCATACTCGCTGTGCCAAATGAGTATTGTTTTGATGGATCGCCCCTGGAAAGAGTTGATTGGCATATTTTGCAGGTTACTAGCGGAGCGTGAACCTCTTTTTCCCCTTCAGGGAAAGTAAAAAACTTCCAAATCAGTGCTTCTTTTTTCTTCTTCTGAGGCTCTTCTGGAATGAATTCTCCCTCAGATGAATGGCTGGAAGACGACTCCATAGGTGTTGTCATCGTGATCTTCCTTCTATTTTGACAGGATTCACATATGGCTGAGATACCCGCCACCCCCTCTCAACACAATCCCCAAGGATGGGAAACCGGAAACGGTTCTGAACTTTTGGAAGGCGGGAGGGAGTGACCCTCCCGGCCGTATTTATTAAAATATGAAACAAAATCAAAACATAAAATAACAGTTTCATATTATGTACAATTTCATTTCCACATTACGATGTTTGGCTAACCTTAACAGATCTCTAATACAAAGGTTCTCCTAGCCGAACTAACATCCTACAAAACATTTGACTTGAAATTGTACATCCTAACGTTAAGGGCCAACGGCAAGGTCGTAACCGGTGTCAGATCCCTAAACCAGAAATACCACCCTCACTTGTGAGGGGACCGACCGCACAGAGGCGTACCTCAAGTAGTCATGCTGCAAAGTAGGCCTAAGGGCATGGACTGCTTCAAACACCTTTAAATAATAAATGCACTTTTCTAAACATCTGCAAACTTGGCTTTTAAACTTTAAATTGCCCAGTCTGTATCCCGACACTTCCTCCAAACATTTTGCTACTGCTATTTTAGTATTGTAGTGAGTTATGCATCAGTGTGTTCTTATGTATGCACTGTTCTAAAAGTGCAGGTGCTATATATTCAGCTGGACAATCTCTTTGTAGAAGTGTAAGCATTCAGTCGGTTTCCAAGTAGTCATGCACCAAAGTAGGCCTTAAGGCATGGACTTCAAATCCCTATAGACTATGCATTCACTGTTCTATACACCAGCAAACTTGCCTGTTATGCCTTCTATTGCCCAGTCTGTATCGTTACACTTTCACCAAACACTCTCACACTACTGTTTCAGTATTGTAGTGAACTATACCGCAGTATGTGCTTATCTATACATTGTTGTAAAAGTAAAGCTGCTATACATTCAGCCACAGACTCTCCTTGCAGAATTTTAATTATTCAGCCAGTACCCAAGTACTCATGGTGCAAAGTGGGCCTTAGAGCAGGGACTGCTTCAAACTCCTATAGACTATGCATGCACTGTTCTATGCACCTGCAAATTTACATTTTAAATGTTCAATTTCCCAGTCTCTATCCTTACACGTCCACCAAACACTCTGTCACTCCTGTTATAGTTTTGTAGTGACTCATTGATCAGTGTGTAGTAATCCATTAACTACATTCAAACACTAATCAGCAGATGTACAATAAGTGGTACATCCCCAGAGATATGCCAGTTATTGTGCACTGTGACATCACCACCATGGATGCACCGTATTTACAATGTGGTGTATTATGGGGCAAAAACGGCACAGATATGTGATGTATTTGTGCTGTGAAGGTGGCGCATTGCTTGACATGCGTTTTAAGCGCAACGCAGCTCCAGCAATGCTCTTGGGGCCCTATGCTTACAATGCTGTGTCAATCCTTACATCTGTTTCAAGCAGGTGCAGGGTTTTGACGCAGCATAAGCCCAAAAGTGACTGAATGAAATCTTATAGATTTCACTCAGTCACTTTTAGGAGGCGTTCCTGTGCCAGAACACCCCCTCCTCCCCCCGCGCAGGAAAGCCTCCTTCTGGCGCAGGGCTTTACAATGTGATGCAACTTCCATATGCGTCACATTGTAAATACCACACACCATGGCACATCTTTTGCACCACCGCTGCATCACAAAAGTGACGCAACAGATGTGTAAAAGAGGCACAAGGGGATTGTATATCCGCTCCTAACACATACAAATTCACCCATGCAGTTTCTCCAGCAGTGCAAATTGAAGCATAGGCTTGTAACATATTTATGTGCATATGTTACATTCAAGTGCTTCGGAGGTACTACAGTATACTATAGGTAAACACCTTATAGATTTATGCTGTAGCACTTCCTTATAGTTCTGCACTTTCACATTCACCATACACTAGTCATGTAATCATTCATTCATTTATGAACTACATATTCATTGTGACAAACTTTTACACACTAACATAGAAATATAGTTCTTTCTTTGACCAGTAAAGGTAGTTCTAAAAAGAGCTGTTTTTTTGTGTTTTTAGCTTTCTAATATTTTTTATTTTTTCAACAAGTTTTTTTTTTTTTAATCAAAAAAATTGAACTGGAATCCAAAAAGTGTCCAACAGGAACAAAAGAATGAAAAAAAAACCCTAATTTCGAGGACAATGATGCTCCCGCTTCCTGCGTTTTATGAGGTCAATTGACTGTTCCCCACAACACAAAAGTTCATCGCAATAAATGCACAGAATTTTTAGTTCTACGAAATCGGGTTCAATCTGAGGGTGTGGACTGCTTCCCGAAGGTGGTGGTGGCGCACTTGATGTACTTGGTACAGCAGCAGGTGGGTTCTCCTGCAACATCCGTGTTTGCAGCTCTCACAAAGTTGTTGGGGTGCAAGTTTTTCACGTGTCGCACCATACTCGCTGTGCCAAATGAGTATTGTTTTGATGGATCGCCCCTGGAAAGAGTTGATTGGCATATTTTGCAGGTTACTAGCGGAGCGTGAACCTCTTTTTCCCCTTCAGGGAAAGTAAAAAACTTCCAAATCAGTGCTTCTTTTTTCTTCTTCTGAGGCTCTTCTGGAATGAATTCTCCCTCAGATGAATGGCTGGAAGACGACTCCATAGGTGTTGTCATCGTGATCTTCCTTCTATTTTGACAGGATTCACATATGGCTGAGATACCCGCCACCCCCTCTCAACACAATCCCCAAGGATGGGAAACCGGAAACGGTTCTGAACTTTTGGAAGGCGGGAGGGAGTGACCCTCCCGGCCGTATTTATTAAAATATGAAACAAAACCAAAACATAAAATAACAGTTTCATATTATGTACAATTTCATTTCCACATTACGATGTTTGGCTAACCTTAACAGATCTCTAATACAAAGGTTCTCCTAGCCGAACTAACATCCTACAAAACATTTGACTTGAAATTGTACATCCTAACGTTAAGGGCCAACGGCAAGGTCGTAACCGGTGTCAGATCCCTAAACCAGAAATACCACCCTCACTTGTGAGGGGACCGACCGCACAGAGGCGTACCTCAAGTAGTCATGCTGCAAAGTAGGCCTAAGGGCATGGACTGCTTCAAACACCTTTAAATAATAAATGCACTTTTCTAAACATCTGCAAACTTGGCTTTTAAACTTTAAATTGCCCAGTCTGTATCCCGACACTTCCTCCAAACATTTTGCTACTGCTATTTTAGTATTGTAGTGAGTTATGCATCAGTGTGTTCTTATGTATGCACTGTTCTAAAAGTGCAGGTGCTATATATTCAGCTGGACAATCTCTTTGTAGAAGTGTAAGCATTCAGTCGGTTTCCAAGTAGTCATGCACCAAAGTAGGCCTTAAGGCATGGACTTCAAATCCCTATAGACTATGCATTCACTGTTCTATACACCAGCAAACTTGCCTGTTATGCCTTCTATTGCCCAGTCTGTATCGTTACACTTTCACCAAACACTCTCACACTACTGTTTCAGTATTGTAGTGAACTATACCGCAGTATGTGCTTATCTATACATTGTTGTAAAAGTAAAGCTGCTATACATTCAGCCACAGACTCTCCTTGCAGAATTTTAATTATTCAGCCAGTACCCAAGTACTCATGGTGCAAAGTGGGCCTTAGAGCAGGGACTGCTTCAAACTCCTATAGACTATGCATGCACTGTTCTATGCACCTGCAAATTTACATTTTAAATGTTCAATTTCCCAGTCTCTATCCTTACACGTCCACCAAACACTCTGTCACTCCTGTTATAGTTTTGTAGTGACTCATTGATCAGTGTGTAGTAATCCATTAACTACATTCAAACACTAATCAGCAGATGTACAATAAGTGGTACATCCCCAGAGATATGCCAGTTATTGTGCACTGTGACATCACCACCATGGATGCACCGTATTTACAATGTGGTGTATTATGGGGCAAAAACGGCACAGATATGTGATGTATTTGTGCTGTGAAGGTGGCGCATTGCTTGACATGCGTTTTAAGCGCAACGCAGCTCCAGCAATGCTCTTGGGGCCCTATGCTTACAATGCTGTGTCAATCCTTACATCTGTTTCAAGCAGGTGCAGGGTTTTGACGCAGCATAAGCCCAAAAGTGACTGAATGAAATCTTATAGATTTCACTCAGTCACTTTTAGGAGGCGTTCCTGTGCCAGAACACCCCCTCCTCCCCCCGCGCAGGAAAGCCTCCTTCTGGCGCAGGGCTTTACAATGTGATGCAACTTCCATATGCGTCACATTGTAAATACCACACACCATGGCACATCTTTTGCACCACCGCTGCATCACAAAAGTGACGCAACAGATGTGTAAAAGAGGCACAAGGGGATTGTATATCCGCTCCTAACACATACAAATTCACCCATGCAGTTTCTCCAGCAGTGCAAATTGAAGCATAGGCTTGTAACATATTTATGTGCATATGTTACATTCAAGTGCTTCGGAGGTACTACAGTATACTATAGGTAAACACCTTATAGATTTATGCTGTAGCATTTCCTTATAGTTCTGCACTTTCACATTCACCATACACTAGTCATGTAATCATTCATTCATTTATGAACTACATATTCATTGTGACAAATTTTACACACTAACATAGAAATATAGTTCTTTCTTTGACCAGTAAAGGTAGTTCTAAAAAGAGCTGTTTTTTTGTGTTTTTAGCTTTCTAATATTTTTTATTTTTTCAACAAGTTTTTTTTTTTTTAATCAAAAAAATTGAACTGGAATCCAAAAAGTGTCCAACAGGAACAAAAGAATGAAAAAAAAACCCTAATTTCGAGGACAATGATGCTCCCGCTTCCTGCGTTTTATGAGGTCAATTGACTGTTCCCCACAACACAAAAGTTCATCGCAATAAATGCACAGAATTTTTAGTTCTACGAAATCGGGTTCAATCTGAGGGTGTGGACTGCTTCCCGAAGGTGGTGGTGGCGCACTTGATGTACTTGGTACAGCAGCAGGTGGGTTCTCCTGCAACATCCGTGTTTGCAGCTCTCACAAAGTTGTTGGGGTGCAAGTTTTTCACGTGTCGCACCATACTCGCTGTGCCAAATGAGTATTGTTTTGATGGATCGCCCCTGGAAAGAGTTGATTGGCATATTTTGCAGGTTACTAGCGGAGCGTGAACCTCTTTTTCCCCTTCAGGGAAAGTAAAAAACTTCCAAATCAGTGCTTCTTTTTTCTTCTTCTGAGGCTCTTCTGGAATGAATTCTCCCTCAGATGAATGGCTGGAAGACGACTCCATAGGTGTTGTCATCGTGATCTTCCTTCTATTTTGACAGGATTCACATATGGCTGAGATACCCGCCACCCCCTCTCAACACAATCCCCAAGGATGGGAAACCGGAAACGGTTCTGAACTTTTGGAAGGCGGGAGGGAGTGACCCTCCCGGCCGTATTTATTAAAATATGAAACAAAATCAAAACATAAAATAACAGTTTCATATTATGTACAATTTCATTTCCACATTACGATGTTTGGCTAACCTTAACAGATCTCTAATACAAAGGTTCTCCTAGCCAAACTAACATCCTACAAAACATTTGACTTGAAATTGTACATCCTAACGTTAAGGGCCAACGGCAAGGTCGTAACCGGTGTCAGATCCCTAAACCAGAAATACCACCCTCACTTGTGAGGGGACCGACCGCACCGAGGCGTACCTCAAGTGCATCTACCAATTTCCCTTGGACTTGACGGGGGCCCCAATGAACTCGACGCCATTTAACGGTCGTCCGAGGACTCGTGTGAGGTGTCTAAAAGGTAGCGTAAACCCCCTCCCGAACCCCACACAACTTACCCATCTGCCGTCGCAGATGTCCTGGCCCCGGGAAATTCCCCAGGAGGGCCCGTAGCCCCTCCTATCCAGGAAGGGGCCTTGACCACCTTTCCTTTCCTTCCGGCGGCCTATCCTTAGACGGGACCGCCTCCCCGTTGAGGGGCCAATGGCCACCTCCCCCGAGCGCTCCCATCCGTAATGGGTGACGCCCCCCCATAGGGATCTTCCAATTACTGCTCACCGATCATGACCTTACCGCCACAGGCCGGATAGTTGACCGGCTATCCGGACCCCCCACAACCACTCCTGCCTAAAGGTCATGTTTTAAACTCTTTAACCAAGCTATGAGGTCTCCTATGAGTAACTCATTCCCCACCCGGGACAAATGAACCCCATCCCCCAAATACATACTGTCCCCTTTGATACAACTATGCGAAACAGAATGCAGTGTACTTGAACGAAACAATCTACTCACTTTGTTATTTATTTTCCTTACTGAATGATTCAGAGCAGAAACCGAAATGGCCCCCCGCCACACTTTCCGTGGGATCATATGGGACCATGCAATTGTGCACCCTGGAACTCTTCTTGCCAACCAACTTACTGTGGAAAGCATTGCCTCAAGAAGAAGTCGTCTACCAGTGGTCACCAAATCGTTGCCCCCAAGATGGACTATGATTATAGACGGCGGTGACCTTGTCCGCCCTAACAAACCCTCGAAAAAGGATTGAAACTGGTCAATACAGAGCCCGCCCTTTCCGTAGAAGGACACCCTGTACCCGTATTCCCCAGCCACGTGAATCATGTCACCTGCTTTGAATACGTCCGCGGCACGCCTCACGTATGAGTGGCCCACGACCCACACCTCCTTTTTCACAGCCGGTGATGTCTGACCGCTGGTCCCCAGGTGTCGGGTCGACTGTACAGTCCGCCCCGCCTCGTAGGCTTGCGCAACTGAAAACCAAACAAAAAACAAGAAGCGTGAGTACATCATTACAGCTTCACAACATGTACAACCGCACATACCTTTTATAACAGTTCGAGGACCAACGCCCCACACGTTTTACTTCTTCTACACTCAGACCCCTGGCTGTAGCCTCAGTCGCAGCCCCTATCCGAAAGGAATGGGTCCCGAACTCGCCGGGGTTCAAACCCGCGGCCGAAATCGACATCGCAAGCACCCGCTGGAACTGAAACCTCGTCAGTGGGGTGGCGTCAGCGTGTCTCAACAAGGTCCCCCCCCATGATGCCACCCTCTGCGCTAAATATTTCTCTACGCAAACAACAGGGCACATGGAAGACCCGGGATTCCTCTGTATGATTATGCAGTCCCCAATCGCACCCTGATCGGTTTTGGACTTGACAAACGAGACAGTCAGCGTCTCCCCCTTGACCTGAATGTGCTCTCGGCACAGTCCCCCCATCGTATCCTGCTTGTTCTTCGCCACTAGATCGCTTACCCGCATAGCTCCATGGAATGCTAGCGCAAAAGCGGCTCAGAATAACACCGTTTCATACTGGGATGAACACGTTGCAGGGAGTACGGATAATAACAGGGCCAACCTATCCAGACCTATCGGGTGCCTCTCATCTGCTCTGCGACCCTCTAGGCGTTGCCACCCACGTAGCGCTTTCTGTACCACGAAAGACGCTGTCGGGTCCTGGATCCCATGAGCCTTTGCCATAAAGGAAATGGCGGCCCGATGCCTCTGGGCCGTAGCCACTGATTTGCCTGCCTGATGTAAAGACAGCAAAAATTTTACGACAAGCTCTTCCTGGCCCCATAACTCCCCCCTAGCAGAACCCAAAAAGGACCAATAGGAACGGAACGCCCCTTCATATGCTTTCCTTGTCCTGGGTGCTAAACTCTCTCCCACGAGGTTTTGTAGTTCGGGGCACCGAGAGACCAGAGAGCTTCGGGAAAGGGTGCCGCCACCGGGTCCGCTGTGGGCAGAAAACCCCAGAAGGCCTGCATACGGAAACGAGAAAGCGCATCAGCCGCTTGGTTCAGTACCCCCGGGACATGTCTTGCCCTAAAGAGCACATTCAACTGCATGCACAATAACACAATTTCTTTAAGCAGTCTCAGCATCCATTTGCAACGTGCTGCCTGACTATTGATACACTCAATCACGGTCATGTTGTCAGACCAAAACACCACAGAGTGATCCCGGAACCCCTCGGGCCAAGTTTTCAGGGCCACCAAAATAGGGAAAAGTTCGAGAAAAGCAATGTTACTCATCAGTCCGCACTCGTGCCACCATGACGGCCATTTTTGAGCCGACCATTGTGTGCCGAATATGGCACCAAAACCTATACTCCCCGCCGAATCTGTCCACAGCCCCAGCTCCTCAGAGGACACCGCCGGTTTGTTCCAGACAATTCGACCATTGAAATCCGCCAGGAATGCCAACCAAATGCGCATGTCCTGGCGAACCTCTGCCGAGAGCCTCGTGCGGTGATGACCCTCCTTCAGGCCGACCATGGCTTGTGCAATCGAGCGGGAAAAGGGGCGGGCCATCGGCATTACTCTCAGGGCAAAATTTAACTGGCCCACCGTTTGTTGCAATTGATGCAGTTTTACCTTAGTCTCACTAATACATGTTTCAAGGGATGCCCTGAATTTTAACACTTTTTCTCTTGGTAATCGAAAACAACCTTCTACTGAGTCGAGCTCGATCCCCAGAAACTCGAGGGAAGTCGAGGGACCCACGGTCTTACCTGGCGCCAATGGCACACCAAAATGGTTCATTAAGACACAAAATTCATTTAAAGCCTGTCCACATTCCGGATCCCCGGCTGCCCCCAGGAACAGAAAGTCATCGAGATAATGCATAACATGTTGAAAACCCGTCTTCTTTGTGAAGACCCATTGCAGAAAACAACTGAACCTTTCAAAATAGGCACAAGATATAGAGCATCCCATTGGCATACATCTATCCATGTAATAACGACCCTGAAACATGAAACCAAGGAGACGCTGATCGTCTGGGTGTACTGGGAGCAACCGGAACGCTGACTCGATGTCTGATTTTGCCATCAGCTCCCCGGGCCCCAGGCGATTCAACATGGCGACGGCCTCATCGAAAGATGTGTACCGCACCGAACACACTTCCGGGTCTATCGCATCATTCACGGAAAGACCACGTGGGGCTGACAAGTTATGTATCAGCCGAAACTCACCCGGGTCCTTCTTGGGGACCACCCCTAGAGGGGAACAAACAAAGTTAGCAACCGGTGGCAAATCAAATGGACCGGCGACACGACCTCGAGTCACCTCCTTCCCAATCTTTACCTGTACCACGGTCGTATGCTGCAAAACCGATAGTTGATTCTTACAGTTTGCTACACCCTGAAAATCCCCCACTGGGATGCGGAAACCATATGAAAACCCGTTTCGCAACACCCCAGCGGAAGCATGATCCGGGTATTCGTTGAGCCAAGGAATCATTGCCATGGTATCAATCGGAGTAGGTAAAGGCGCCCCTCGGACTATTTCAGACCTGTTTGGCGCTTCCCCTACCACCGTTATCACCCATTTTGGCTCTGCACATGGACTCAGGGTGGGATGGCTGCCCACACCCCCCACATTCATGTCTGAACTTGCATGACCCCTGGGGCCTCGTACATTTCCCTCTGTTAAAATTCCAACAAATCCCCCTTTTAGCTGCGTTGCCACTCGGCTTCGAGTGATACTCGTTACCTGCACCCGTCCGAAAGGGTGTCCCCGAGTATTGGCGGGAAGATTCACCCCCGTTACTCCCTGACAATGGTACTTTCAACATTCCTGAACTCTCCATTTTTTGCCATGAGACGGAGTCGTAACAATCCCAAGTCAGAATTGGGTCGTGTTCCTTAGCTTTTCTAAAAATATTGTCATAGCAGAACCACTGATTGCCCCCGTATGCTACAGAATACTCCATGATTCGTGACTGATAAATAGGCAACTCGGTCAGCAACTCGGGCCTGCGCTCCCCCATGATGGAGGTAAAAATGCCCCATGCTCTGCCCCAAGTACCAATGTTTTCGTCGACCTTAAAGGCGGCCATTTTTGCGCGCCAAACACTCGGATGCATGAGCTCCTTTTGGCTCTTAACATGCTCCATCTCGTAATGATCGGTAAGCAAAGAAAAAATGTTCACATACTTATTCGCCCAAATCTTTTCCTTAATTTCCAGTGGAACATGCTGAGCCACCTTTTCCCTTCGTGAAGGTACAGACCCCTCCCCCGCGATCGGCAATGGCCGCTTACCTGAACCAGATACTGCATTTGCCGCCGAACTTGGGCCTGTTGTATTTTCCGCCGCCGGAACTGGCGGGGTAACGGAAGATGGTGCCTTTGCAGCCTCTCTAGATTCCCGCAGTTGTCTCATTACTGCCCGGGCGTCGTCAGCCGTGGTGCCCTCGCTATCTTTTCCCAACCACGCTGCCAATTGCGCCGCTAACTCGGGAGGCATATCTTCCCCGGTCACGGGGGTGACCACTACGGGGATCGGATGCCCCTCCTTCGGAACCGGGGTTGGCTCCTCAAGTGGTGTATCGGGAACCGGGGTTTCCCCCCCCAGTGCCCCCCTTCTGGACCTCTTGCCTCTCCCACCAGGGACTCCTCCTGGTAAAGGTCGCTTCGGTCCTTCCTCCCCGTCCTTAGCCGCCATCTGCTTCTTCAAGTCGGCTACCTCCTTAATGAGCATGCGGAGCATCTGATCGGTACCGACCCGCTTTCCGACCTTCTTGCCTGGCATTCTCAACGAAGATATCTGTAAGACAAAAAGAAAGATTACAACGCTCAAAATTGGCTCTTCGTTCCGTCTCGAGCTCACGTGCAGCGGGGAGGTGCAGCTTCAGAGCACAGGAACAAGAGGATGCTTTCTTGCCTTGTTGCTCCTTTTATCCGTCTTCAGGGCGGGCGTAAAACCCGCCCCCGCCTGCCTCCGTGGGCGTGGCCGGCCGCGTCAGTGTCTAGGACAACCCACTCCAGGGCGGGAAAAGGCGCGCCCCGGCTACGCCGCTTCGGGCATACCAGCCGAGACTCGCCTCCCGCCCAAGATGGCTTCCCGGGGGGATCGTGGTACTCCACCATACGTTCGGGGGGACCGAATGGTCGCCCCTTTCCAGAAGAGATGCTTCTTGTTATGTTATGTTATACTGTATTTATATAGCTTCTTAGAAAGTCAAAGTAGAATGATTAAAATAGGAGGGTTCTTTCAACACTTGGAATTGGAAGTGTTATGAACCACTCAAATCTCTTCTTTAAAGCCACATGGCTTTGCGTACGCTTACGGTGCGCCTACGGTGCTCTTACGCTGCGAGTACGTACGACGTACCACCGCGATTTGCCTAATTGCTTTTAAAAGTAATATACGCTTATTAAAAGTTAAAAAAACTATTTTCATGATTATCCCAGATAATGTCTTCCCCTAGGATCTACATTAAATACATAAATATATGTTTTTGAACAATTAGAAACTTTCGCGCCGTACGCGAACGGGGCGCCGTACACGAGGTCACGCGGAAGCGTTGATGCGACGCGTAATGTCAAAGCGTATTCGTAACGTGTGCGTGGGTACACGCGGAGTACGATTTACCGTACAAAGTATGGTGCCATCACCATACGCGTACGGTTCCATTATCCCAAAAAAACCAATGAAAAAGGAATTATCTAGAATTTAATTTTAATATATTGAAAACAAAATGTAAGTAATAAAAAAATATTTTTGAATTTAGTTTTGTTATTATTTTACATTAAGAATATGAAATATAACTTAAAAATTAAAGTAAATATAAATATTTATAATAAAAATTCAGGAAATTAGCATAAAAAGAAAGAAATATAATAATTAATACATTTAACAATTATCATTTACAAAACCTTTGAAATTCACTGAAAAAAACATAGTTTTCACACATGTTATAGTTAGGAATTAGCATTTAAAAAAACTTAGAAATTCACTGAAAAAAACATAGGTTTCACATATGTTATAGTTAGGAATTAGCATTTAAAAAAACCTTAGAAATTCACTGAAAAAACCATAGGTTTCACACATGTTATAGTCAGCTGGACATTTCACTCATACAAAACAATTGAAATTCCCCTGTCTCCTTATGTCGAGCCAAACTCTTGTGTACAATTTCAGATCTTTTCTTATGAAAAGTTCCCCCACGCTTGATCTGTAACATTCTACAGGTCCTTACAGCTCTCTTAACTGGAGAACTCTGTGTTGAAGTATCAGAAGGGACGTCAGGCAAATCCTCGGTTGGTACATCCGGAACTGGGGCCAGTACTACCGGTAAATCCTCTGCTAGAACATCAGTTAAGCAAGGGATGTCCTGAGACGGTACAGTACTAGCAACAGGGGGCATAAGGGGTAATGCTGGCGGGCTTTCCAGGCCCAACGACTTCCTTCGATCATTGTTAATTTTACTTACAACTTTGACTAGATAATTGTCCATAGTGGATTTCTTTTTGGACATTGTTAGAGTTCTCCGATTGATAACAGAAAAAAGGTACAAGCGATAGACTCAATGCTCGTTAATTAATCTCAGCACACGGCGTACGTCACCCTTGTGTCTTACACGTTAAAAATATATAGTCAAAATATCTTACTCAGGGGGTAGTGTGGCACCAGTCACCAGTCATGGGGGGTTGCCCATCCCGTCCCTTGTCATCCCCGGACGGCCACAGACGGCCCGCCCCTTTGCCCGGGCTTCGCCCGGCGTCTCGCGAGGTGGGTCAGAGCGCAGTTTAAAGGTGCCTCCTGGCGCTTACGTTGCGTGTTAATGCAGCGCCGCCGCTGAGGCAGCCGGGTGTGAAGTCCCGGGCAGCAGCGCTATCCCCAGCAAGTTGTGACTCCTGGCGGTGGCGGCAACACTGGAGGGCTTCCACGTTTCGCCCCTGCTCCGGTAAGAGTTCTGTCATTATCTCAAGGATAAGAGGAAGGCAAAGATCACTTAGCGACTCAGATGAAAGGAAGAGGTTAAAAACTAGTTTCTCTGATAGTGAAGAACAACTCACTTATTTTGGGCCCAGATTGTAAACATAAATCAGCGCTGTGAACAGTGCTTCCTGTACTGTCACCTGAATAGATGAGCAATCTGGATTGATTTTTTCAATTTTTCTGAATCTGAGGAGGACTTCCAGGTTATTTCAAAGAGCCTGAGAAGAAGGTAACGGGTTGCAAAACTCTGGATTAACTAATCAATTAATATTATGAGTAGCAATGGAGATCGCAAGTGTGATTTTTTAGACGAGAGGTTCCAACAAGAATAATAATAATCTTTGGTAGCTTTGATAGATAGTTTTATAGACATATGATTCTGCGCTTTCACCTTGAGATCATAATATTCCTCCCAGTTATGTTCTATTTTTTTACAAACCTTTTCTCTTCAAAGAGGGCATATGTAAACCAGGGGACTGAAGGAGTCCCACCTATATTAGTGTTTTTAGAGGCAATACCATTGAGTGCAGGGGTAACCCATATATTAAATACCTCTACAGCGCAATTGATATCCTTAGAAAGTAAATGAGTGTGCTATGTAAGGACGGAGTTGGAATTTTGAGGACCAAGTACAAAATTTAACCCAGGTATTATAGTCAGACATATTCCTGATAGGTCTTAAATCGTCAAAGCTTAAGGGGATTGACGCATGGTCTGACCATGGAAGTGTAAGTGGGAAGGGCTGTTTGACTTTAATCAAACTGAGATTAACAAAGGCTTCTCAAGTATGTGGCTGACCAAAATTTCAGGCTTATTTACAAAGTTTTGAAGACCCAGAGACATGAAGTCTCGCAGATTAATTCTGTCAGCAATAGCCAGGTAATCAAAACTACATTTAAAGTCCTCTAAAAGGGGAAAATAGGATAAGGAAATTGGCAAAAACAAAGTCATTATTATTACATCATTTGGTCCAGGGTTCTGGTGGGCGATACACTAAATGTAGAACTAGTACGACTCAGGATTTCAGACAGTGGTCAGCAAGAAATCCTTAATTTGTGATAAAATAATCCAGGGGCGAATTATGTTTTTAGAATCCCTCCATCATCACTCTGGATGTGAGATTGCTGAATACCAATGTTTCATACTATTGATTTTACCTCATGCTTCCACCACCTTGAATTTCTTGTCCCTTTATTTCACTCTTTCTGGTTCTTTTTTATCCCTACTTTCTCCCTTTGTCATTATTTTCATAACTTTTACATCTTCCTTCTTTCGTGCTTTCTGGCCCTTCTTTGTCCTTTCCTCTGGTTCTACACCAGATGATGAAACGTATTTTCCAGAACCCAGAAATGAGTGCTTGTGCCATCAACAACTGCAACAACCAGCACCTATAATGCACTGTCTGCAGGAGCCATTAGTTCTGTAAGAACACTACCCCTCTCCCACTTTAAATTTAGATAAGTCAAATGCTCTTGCAATACTACAATAGTTGAGAAATCCCATCTTTAGAACAGTCACCATGTGACAACCCTTGAGGAAGGGGGTCACAGATATGTTTTAAACTTTCAAAGACACTGATTGATCTCACAGCCTACAGAAAGGGCTATATCCATTATCCTTCTCACCACCTTTATGTTTCACTCAAGTCTCTTCTTGCCTAGACTTACATAACATGCACTTTAAAACAACTGTTATGAAGCAGGCAAAGTGATATGAACCAAAGTGACTGGATAAATTAATATATCAATTGCAAAATTATGAATATTTCACACCTGCTTTAGTTGTCCATCTCAACAGTTGTCAACCGAGTCTGAAAATAATTTCATAGTTTGTGAACAAAAATATTTAGAAGATGTATAGGTTCTATTTTTGTTGGACATTTCTGAAACACAGGGGCTGATTTAGGAGTGGCTTGGGCTGACAGAACGTCACTTTTTTTGCCTCAAGCCTCTCAATCATATCTATGAGATGGTGCAAACCCACTCTGCGTGGCTTTGCACGGCTTCATAGATAAGGAGTGAAACAAAGCAAAACAAATCGCTGCCTTGCCGTACTCATCATCAAGAAGGAGTTCCATGGGTGTTGCAGTGGGTTTTCCCACGCAGCACACATGGATTTTGCGCTACCCCAGATTTACTTAATCAAGTAAACCTGGGGCAGCGCCAAAACTTTAAGTTTCCCTAGAGCAGTGTAATGAGGAGAATTTTTATTATTTCTCCTCATTTTTTACTATTTCAATGTGTGCTGCATTATACATCACTCTTAGAAAGAGGAAAATACCTCTCTGAATTGTTTTTGTGACAGAAGGAGCCCCTCCCTGCACAAAAACAATCCTGCCTGCAATGGAGGCACTCTTGCACCATGATGCAATGGTACCTACGATGTCGCTAGGCAGCAAACTGTGCACCAGTGCAAAGGGAAAAGATGGGAATGCACCATATTTCATAAATGTTGTGCTTTCCTGCCCTCTCACATTAGTGTAGGACAGGAGGGCAAGAAGACTTGTGGCGCTGCCCTTTGCCAATTTCTCATGAATGATGCCCACAATGTTTACTGTCCTATAGATGCGTGGACAGAAGGCATACAACACACTCACAGACAACTGCCTTTTGTTGGACATACGACCCCCACTAGGGTAACAGTCTTATCAGCATCCATGCAAGGATGCCCTGTCATGTGACAAATATGTCACAATCACTTTGGAATATGCAATTTCTACCTAAGCACTCTTGAGAAATAGTGCCAAAGTGCAAGGAGTAGTGTCGAGCCATCAATCAGTAACAAGACAGGTGGCGCTAAGAGTTTCAGAGCAGTGTGAATCATCAGAAAGAAAGACAGAGAGAGGAGCGAGAGAGAAAGAGAGAGAGAAAGAGAGAGAGAAAGAGAGAGAGAGAGCGAGAGAGAGAGAGAGAGAGAGAGAGAGAGAAAGAGAGATCATGGTCACCATGGTGAAAGCAAATTGTAATCTGAGGAGAGAGCAGACAGACCTGTGGTGTTGTTATGGAATGACATAGAGGGGACAGACTTGGGGGCGTGGTGGGAGTGGGAATGGGAGTTGCAGACGGGATTTGAAGGTACAGGTAAGCTGAGAGTTGAGAAGACAGGGAGGGTGGAGAGTGGATAGACTAGGAGGCAAATCTGGGGTGGTAATATGCAGACTATAAACAAATGAGGCACAGAGCCATGAGGCTGAGAGAGTAGAAGAGGGATGTGGAAAAAGATAGGAAGGTGAGTGTTCGATGGGGTCTTTTCTGCATGGTCATTCCCAAAGTTGTTGCCTTCACCCTCTGCTTTCTAAACTAGTTTTTGTTGACTTTTATGACTCTGTGGACTTTACTACTTCTTTTTTTTCAGTTCAAAAAAGAATTTTATTGGTTTTAAATAAGGCATCAATACAGAATACATGAAAAGTAATGGGTAAATAAGGGGGGAAGGAAAAGGGAAAACTAAAAGAAAGGAGGAAGAGCAATCAGGAGATACATTGCAGGGGATCAATTGACAAAAATTCATCATGGGCAAGAAAGATTTGAGGGTATAGTAGTTACATAACAATTCAAATACGAATACATATGTATCAGTTAATAATGTAAAAAGAACAGGAAATGCAAAGGGTATTCAAGGAGGTTTGGAGACCACCTGTTAGGCAGGTCTCGGGCAAAATGAGCGAGTAGCACAAGTATCCAAATACAGCGTAATAGGAAGCTATAAGTCTGCCTGCTTCGTTATCATTTGGATAGGGAAAAGAAAAGCAGTGTCTAGCCTATGGTTATGACAAACATTATACCACCATGCTTTAAAAGAAATGTCAGATGAAACCTTCCAATTGATGGTGAGCTGCTGGAAAGCAGCAGCCAACATCAAGTCAACAATACGAACATTGAGATCAATTCCCTCCCAGCAAGGCAAAAGGCTTCCCAGGAAGAGATGAGTATGAGATAGTGGAATACATGTATGAAAAATAACATTAATTTGGGCCCAGACCTGCAACCAAAAGTTATGAACAGATTTGCAAAGAAATAGCATATGAAACAGGGTAGCTTGTGGAGAGGAACAAGACCAACAAGCATTCGACACAGTAGGGAACCACTTGTGTAGGCTAGAGGGAGTGTGCAGTAACCTGTTATATATGAAAAACATGGATTGCGTCAGGGTCGCCACTTAATCCAAATTTTATCCCATAGGGATATTGGCCATAATGTGGCAAGGTCATGTTCCCACTGCTCCTCCACTTTAGACCTAGTGGATTCATTAGCGTGAAGGTACTTGTAGATAAGAGAGGCTTTAGGGGTAGTATGGAGGAGAGCGCGAAGTCGTGAAGCAGGGGTAGGAGGTGAAATGGGAGAATGCACTTGTCAGAGTCAAGCGTAGACCTCCATAACTGCTATCTTAAGTTGGGGGTATTTGGAGGCATAGGACGGAGGTAGATGAAAAGAAGAGCAGAGAGTTGGAAAGGGTAAGAAAGTAGAATTTGAGAATAACTGCGATATCCAA
Source organism: Lissotriton vulgaris (assembly GCF_964263255.1). NCBI lineage: Eukaryota > Metazoa > Chordata > Amphibia > Caudata > Salamandridae > Lissotriton > Lissotriton vulgaris. Next base: position 899,188,505 of record NC_141696.1, read on the forward strand.
ATTAACCCTGTGTGCCGCCAGGACTTCCAGTAAAAGGGTTTATTATGGATTAAAAGGTATCTGTTGTGTCAAATGGTGGAAGAGAGGAAGTCAGCTACAGTCACAGGAGGGGGAGGATTGGAGGATAAGAGGAGCTTGGTGGTAAATTTATGAATGGGAGTGGGAAACAAGGAAGGTTTGCGTGAAAATGAGGTGTATTCAGCAAAGGAGAAAGGGGAAAGGAAAAGGCGCTCAACCTTAGCCCACAAGAGATATGGGGAAGTGGGGCCTTGCAACCAGAAGGAAGCTTGGCGTAGCAAACAGGCTTTTTGGTATGATGGAAAATCCTGAAAATTAACTCCACCCTCTGAAATAGGGCGAATTAACCTGGCAAGGGACATTCTGGATTTTTTGTTGTGCCACAGAAAGGAGGATAAGACCGAATTGATTCTCTTGAAAAATTTAGATGGGATGGACACAGGAATATTGGAAATTATGTAAAGGATTATAGGGGACAGCATCATCTTGATGGTATCGAGATGGCCCACCAGGACAAGTAAAGGGGGTGCCATCTAGCCGTCAAGTCAGATATTTTCTGAATACATTTATTTAAGCAGAGGGAAACGGTGTCTGAGATAGATGGAGTAATGTGCAGACCAAAATATTTAATATGAGAGGGACGCCAGGTAAAATTGGAGGCAGTAAAATCAGGTTTAAAAGTAAACTTTGTTAGGGGAAAAATCTCACATTTATCATTGTTAAGTTTGTAGCCAGAAATCAGGGAGTAATTCCGCACTTCCTCCAGGAAAGCGGGAATAGAGTCCGTGGGGTTGGAGATGAAGAGCAAAATATCATCTGCATAAGCAGCAAGTTTAATAGTAGAATCCACAGTCTGAAAACCCGGGATGTCGGGATTCTGGCGGAGTTTCAACAAAAAGGGTTTTAAAGCCAAGTAGAAAAGAAAGGGTGAAAGGGGGCAACCTTGACAAACACCTCTGCCGAGATCAAAATAAGAGGAGATCTGGCCATTCGCGCATACCGCTGCGCGTGGATGAGAGTACAGCAGGGAAACTAGGGAAATAAATTTAGGACCAAAACCAAACCATCCGAGAGTGTGGAAAAGATACGGCCATTCGACCCTATCAAATGCCTTTTCGGCGTCTAGGGCAATCGCTGCAAGGGAGTGTTGTAAGCGTGGGGACTTGGATAGTACGTTAAATAAAAGCCTAGTGTTATCAGTGATGAATCGCCCTTTAACAAAACCAGATTGCTCCTCACCTAAGAGGTCAGGAAGCAAATAGTCTAAACGTATCGCCAATGATTTAGCAAAGATTTTATAATCTATGTTCACAAGGGAAATGGGTCTATAATTTTTGCAGTGTTTGTGATCTTTACCTTCTTTGGGTATCAGACATATGTGTGCATCGGAAAAGGACCCTGATGAGCTGCCTAGAGCAGCAAACGTGTCTATGAGGGAACAGAGTTTTGGAATTAATAACTTGGAAAAGTGAAGATAGAATTCAATGGTAAAACCGTCTGGTCCAGGGGCTTTGTTGAGTTTGAGGTGTTGGAGTGCAGTAAGCAGCTCCTTCTGAGAAATGGCGGATTCCAAGTGGGAAAGATCAAGAGGAAAATGATCAGGTTTATGGATAGTAGAGAAGAAGCGTGTGAGAGATTGGGAGGAGGGTTGAGTTTCAGATGTGTAAAGAGTTTTGTAGAAGTGGGAGAACTCGGAGAGGATGTCAGCATCTTTGTGTTGGAGGTTGGAATTGGTGTCGTAGATGGATTCAATGTTCAACCTATTGTGTTTGACCTTCAAATAATTGGCAAGAAGCTTCCCAGCCTTGTTCCTGCCACCATAAAACTTAGTGCTTGACTTCAACAAATACAAAGAGGCATCTTCTGTAGATTTCTCATTAAATTTCATCTTGGCGGCGACAAGAGCAGTCAGACCATCCTTTGAATGTGAGGTAAAAAAGCCGTGTTCCAATCTCTTAATGTCACGAAGAAGATCTTTAGTGGATTTACGTGCAGCCCTACGTTTTTTTGCGACATAACCAATAATAAAATCTCTGGCCGCAGCCTTAAAAGTATCCCAAATAGTATGTTTCGGGATAGAAGGGGTATCATTAAACAAGAAAAATTCCTCAGAAAAGACGGTAAAGGAAGCGGTAAATTTGGGATCCAAGAGGAGGGTGTTATTAAAACGCCACCTTTTGAGTCCAGTAGCTTTAGGGAGGAAGTCAATGTTGAATAAAACAGGAGCATGATCCGATAGTAATATCGGGCCAATGTCAGCAGCAGTGAGGGTTTGAGCAATATTATGAGAAACAAAAACATAGTCAATCCGCTACTGGGACCTATGAGAAGGAGAATAGAAAGTAAACTTCCGTAAAGTTGGGTTACAGAGTCGCCAAGCATCAACAAGCTTGTGTTGGGAAATGGTTTGAGTAAAAAGCCTATGTGATTTATTAGGGATATACGTGGCATCAGATTTCCTGTCAACAAAAGGATCTAGGGGTTGGCTACAATCACCAGCAAGGATGAAATTATCATCCATAGACCCGGAAATATGCTGAGAAAACTCCGCTCAAAAGAGGAGTTCGCCAGTGGTGGGAGCATAGAGAGGACACATATGTAAGTACATCCTGAATAAAGAAAGTCATTATTCCTACACAAACAATGAAAATGAAACATGAGAAGAAGGATAAAAAACAAAAGACGGGCTAAAAGGAGAGAGAAAGGGAAAACATACCTACAGAAGGAGAGATCGAAAAGGAGTCGAGGGGGGAGGATGGACCACATGGGTAAGGCAACATATCCAAGGTCAGCTGGGCAGGAGGCCAGGGAGACATTGTCAGACGGGGAGGAGTTCCTGCGGAGGTGAAGAGGGTAAAACGAGTTCAAAATACAAACATAGGTTGGATGAAAATAAGAACAGCAACCAGCAACAATGCGACTTAAAGATAACAACAGTCAAGAAAGAAAAACATTATAGCAACGCAAAATGAGCCAAAGTCAAGAACAAACAAGACTGCAGGTCAACCAGGAAAAGAAGATGAAGGTCCAGAGGAGTCCATGGCGGCAGTCTTATGTGCGTTGATGAAGCTCTGTAATCGTACTGGGTCTTCATAAGTAGTCATCTTATTGTTATAGGTGACTTTAAACAGACAGGGATGGTAAAGGCCGTATCTTGCACCCATTGAACGTAGGTCGTCTCGAATGCCTAGGAAGGCCTTCCGGCGGTTAGCAGTTGCCTTTGCATAATCCTGAGCGAAGAACAGGGAGGAGCCAGACCATGTTAATTTTGGAGAGGCCTTGGCAGCCGACAGAACCTTCAGAAGATCGGTGTACTCCAAAAAATACAGAATGACACCTCTCGGTCCCTGTGAAAAGGAGGCAGAATTAGGTGGATGGCCTAGACAGTGAGCACGCTGAATATTGAGGTTTGTACCAACCGGCAGACAAAGTAGTTTAGGAAGGAAGGATTTGAAGAAAGCAAGTCCGAGCCCTCAAGTCCCTCTACTAAGCCATAAATACGGAGGTTATTCCGCCTGTTCCTGTTCTCCAACTCCTCCACCTGTCTCTGGAGCGTGCACACCTGCGAGTTTAGATGGGATACTGTGGAGCAGGTTTCCTGAAATGATGTATCTGAATGTTCAACTGAGGAGACTCTTGCTTCCATCTGTGACCAGTTGTCAGTGAGAGTTTGAAGCTCAACATTAGTTTCCTCCATAAAAGGGCGCAAGGACCGAATTTCCTCCAGAAAAGGGCGGAAAGATCTTATCTCCTCCAGCAAGAGTTCCATGGAGACAGGCGAAGAGTTTTTGAGTGGCGAAGGAGGGTCTTTTTCTGTCTTTTGATAGTGGTTTTCCCAGGCACTGGCAGAGAGGGATCCATGGCTGTGTCCGGACCGGATGAAGTGAGAAAATCTTCCAATTCAGAAAAGGCAGAGAATACTTTGGAATTTTTCACAAAGGCAGACTTTGTTGGTGTTGTAGAAGATAGACGCGACATAGACTTGAGCCTTCCCATACAGAGACACTATAAAATATAGCCGTCTTTTAATATGCGCAAACAGCGCAGAGGGTTAAGAAAGTCACAGAGCGGCCAAAGACAGCTATGAAGACAAACCTTGAAGCTCAATAGAAATCGCTGGTGGCATTGGAGAGAGTCATTTGTTAGAGGTAACAGGCCCGAGGTGCAGGTGAGGAGATTAACAGGATAGAAGTCTGGAAGACAAAAATCCTGGTACTAGACTGAGCCAGGGAAAGTCGTTGCTGAGTGCATATCCACTGTATTTAACATGCAGAGGCGAATATAGAAGACCGCACAGTGAAGGAAGCGTTTAGCCTCAGGCTAAAGTGTGCACAAAACACCAGGTAATTGAAGAATAATAGAGGAGCAAAAAAGAACGCCGCTACTTTGAAAAGTGAGACATACAAATTGTGTTAGAGGGCAAATGAGTTCACCATGGCAAGCATTCATACAGCCGAAGTCACCAATGACTCATTCAGAGTGAGCGTCAAAGTAGAAGCGCATTACCATGCTACAGGACGGAGTTGACATTCACCATGTCAATAGCAAGTTCATAAATATCGTTCGCCGGCAAGATAGGAGCAGGGGAGGACCTATATCCCATAAACGAAAGTAGAACAGTAGGGCACCTGAAGTGGCATGAAATGGCGGGCGAAGGTATTGGTGAGGTAACAGCAATTCTGGTTAGTTCTGAAGCTGTGTAGCAGAACAACATTCATGAAGCATTTGCGGGGCAAAGTCTATGTAAGGAGGCAGGAGTCGAACTGAAACAAGGCTTCGTCAAGCAAGGGGTTCAATGTGCGGATGGACAAGTCAGAGTGCGGTCGACATCACAAAATGGCGGCCGCATCCGTATCTGCGCTGGGGCACTTACTGCGGCAAAGTTCTTCGTCCTGAAATTAAGAAGAGCAGGTCCGGGCGTCGCAGAGGGGTCCAGGGAAGCTCCGGCGCATTTGCACACCATCCAGCGAGGAAAAGATGATCATTGATCGGCTCGTCTCCAGAAGCCTCCACGGAGCCTCCCTTGTGTGCCGCCATACCTTCGGGCACCAAGCCACGCCCCCTCCGACTTTAATACTTCTAACCAGTGCTAAAGTGCTAGAATTGGCTTACATCCAATTGGCCTGTTTAATTTGCTTGTATGTCCCAGGAAAAGCATTACTACATGCACCCAGGGCCTGTAAATTAAACAATTCTATTGGGTCTATTGCACTGATTGTGCCTGTCATGGTTCCAGCCACCGCACTACCCTCTATGCCCTGATGATTTAGGTAGACATTTCCCCTTTTTTCTACTTCCCTCCTCTTTCCCAAAATTGCATGTTTACTCTGTGGTGTGGGTTACTGTGTGTTCCTACCCTGGTGGCACAGTGGAAACTATTGACTTTAAGAGACAGTTGAACCAAACTCAATAGACTGCTTGTTAAAAATGAACACTCCAGATACTTGCTAACAGGGACATGTGCACCTATTAATCGAATTCATGAGGCGAAACTGTCAAGACTAATAGCTCTGCCGAATCTGACCCTTCCATGACCTTAGGGACAGCAGCAGGTGCACTCTAAGACTAATTATTCTGCTCAAGTTGAACATCCCATAACCCTGGGGGAAGCAGCAGGTGCACTGCAAGGGTAATTATTCTGCTTAAGTTGAACCTCCATGACCCTGGAGACAGCAGGCGCACATGCCTTTCAAACTGATGAAGAGTAACTTCCAAAAATCAAAAGGTGTTGTTTTCTAAAAACATGTGGCTGGCTTCTACTTAAATGATTCAGAAAAAGGGGGTGGTGATGAACAGAGTGTCTGAATTAAGCAGACAACTCTTACCCAGTCCAAAGATCAGGGCTTGATCCATCACCGTTTTTTAGCTCACTGCACCATCCCAGCTCAGAACTTGGCTATATGCAAATTAGTCTGACCCTGGCCCAGTGCATCATGGGAACAGGGCAGACCAAACTACCAAGCCAATTCTTATGCTGGGAAGGAAACAAGCTACCGGGGACCGGTTTCTGGCATTTCAGCCGTCTTCGGCCCGGCTTGCTTGAATCCTGATGGTGCAATGAGCAAGGGACTCACATCTGAGTATACCCTTCCACGCTTATGGTGGACAAAAATGATTCAGAAAAGGGGGTGGTGATGAACAGAGTGTCTGAATTAAGCAGACCACTCTTACCCAGTCCAAAGATCAGGGCTTGATCCATCACCGTTTTTTAGCTCACTGCACCATCCCAGCTCAGAACTTGGCTATATGCAAATTAGTCTGACCCTGGCCCAGTGCATCATGGGAACAGTGCAGACCAAACTACCAAGCCATTTCTTATACTGGGAAGGAAACAAGCTACCGGGGACCGGTTTCTGGCATTTCAGCCGTCTTCGGCCCGGCTTGCTTGAATCCTGATGGTGCAATGAGCAAGGGACTCACATCTGAGTATACCCTTCCACGCTTATGGTGGACAAAAATGATTCAGAAAAGGGGGTGGTGATGAACAGAGTGTCTGAATTAAGCAGACCACTCTTACCCAGTCCAAAGATCAGGGCTTGATCCATCACCGTTTTTTAGCTCACTGCACCATCCCAGCTCAGAACTTGGCTACATGCAAATTAGTCTGACCCTGGCCCAGTGCATCATGGGAACAGGGCAGACCAAACTACCAAGCCAATTCTAATACTGGGAAGGAAACAAGCTACCGGGGACCGGTTTCTGGCATTTCAGCCGTCTTCGGCCCGGCTTGCTTGAATCCTGATGGTGCAATGAGCAAGGGACTCACATCTGAGTATACCCTTCCACGCTTATGGTGGACAAAAATGATTCAGAAAAGGGGGTGGTGATGAACAGAGTGTCTGAATTAAGCAGACCACTCTTACCCAGTGCAAAGATCAGGGCTTGATCCATCACCGTTTTTTAGCTCACTGCACCATCCCAGCTCAGAACTTGGCTATATGCAAATTAGTCTGACCCTGGCCCAGTGCATCATGGGAACAGGGCAGACCAAACTACCAAGCCAATTCTTATACTGGGAAGGAAACAAGCTACCGGGGACCGGTTTCTGGCATTTCAGCCGTCTTCGGCCCGGCTTGCTTGAATCCTGATGGTGCAAAGAGCAAGGGACTCACATCTGAGTATACCCTTCCATGCTTATGGTGGACAAAAATGATTCAGAAAAGGGGGTGGTGATGAACAGAGTGTCTGAATTAATCAGACCACTCTTACCCAGTCCAAAGATCAGGGCTTGATCCATCACCGTTTTTTAGCTCACTGCACCATCCCAGCTCAGAACTTGGCTATATGCAAATTAGTCTGACCCTGGCCCAGTGCATCATGGGAACAGGGCAGACCAAACTACCAAGCCAATTCTTATACTGGGAAGGAAACAAGCTACCGGGGACCGGTTTCTGGCATTTCAGCCGTCTTCGGCCCGGCTTGCTTGAATCCTGATGGTGCAATGAGCAAGGGACTCACATCTGAGTATACCCTTCCACGCTTATGGTGGACAAAAATGATTCAGAAAAGGGGGTGGTGATGAACAGAGTGTCTGAATTAAGCAGACCACTCTTACCCAGTCCAAAGATCAGGGCTTGATCCATCACCGTTTTTTAGCTCACTGCACCATCCCAGCTCGGAACTTGGCTATATGCAAATTAGTCTGACCCTGGCCCAGTGCATCATGGGAACAGGGCAGACCAAACTACCAAGCCAATTCTTATACTGGGAAGGAAACAAGCTACCGGGGACCGGTTTCTGGCATTTCAGCCGTCTTCGGCCCGGCTTGCTTGAATCCTGATGGTGCAATGAGCAAGGGACTCACATCTGAGTATACCCTTCCATGCTTATGGTGGACAAAAATGATTCAGAAAAGGGAGTGGTGATGAACAGAGTGTCTGAATTAAGCAGGCCACTCTTACCCAGTCCAAAGATCAGGGCTTGATCCATCACCGTTTTTTAGCTCACTGCCCCATTCCAGCTCAGGACTTGGCTATATGCAAATTAGTCTGACCCTGGCCCAGTGCATCCTGGGAACAGGGCAGACCAAACTACCAAGCCAATTCTTATACTGGGAAGGAAACAAGCTACCGGGGACCGGTTTCTGGCATTTCAGCCGTCTTCGGCCCGGCTTGCTTGAATCCTGATGGTGCAATGAGCAAGGGACTCACATCTGAGTATACCCTTCCACGCTTATGGTGGACAAAAATGATTCAGAAAAGGGGGTGGTGATGAACAGAGTGTCTGAATTAAGCAGACCACTCTTACCCAGTCCAAATATCAGGGCTTGATCCATCACCGTGTTTTATCTCACTGCACCATCCCAGCTCAGAACTTGGCTATATGCAAATTAGTCTGACCCTGGCCCAGTGCATCATGGGAACAGGGCAGACCAAACTACCAAGCCAATTCTTATACTGGGAAGGAAACAAGCTACCGGGGACTGGTTTCTGGCATTTCAGCCGTCTTCGGCCCGGCTTGCTTGAATCCTGATGGTGCAATGAGCAAGGGACTCACATCTGAGTATACCCTTCCACGCTTATGGTGGACAAAAATGATTCCGAAAAGGGGGTGGTGATGAACAGAGTGTCTGAATTAAGCAGACCACTCTTACCCAGTCCAAAGATCAGGGCTTGATCCATCACCGTTCTTTAGCTCACTGCACCATCCCAGCTCAGAACTTGGCTATATGCAAATTAGTCTGACCCTGGCCCAGTGCATCATGGGAACAGGGCAGACCAAACTACCAAGCCAATTCTTATACTGGGAAGGAAACAAGCTACCGGGGACCGGTTTCTGGCATTTCAGCCGTCTTCGGCCCGGCTTGCTTGAATCCTGATGGTGCAATGAGCAAGGAACTCACATCTGAGTATACCCTTCCACGCTTATGGTGGACAAAAATGATTCAGAAAAGGAGGTGGTGATGAACAGAGTGTCTGAATTAAGCAGACCACTCTTAACCAGTCCAAAGATCAGGGCTTGATCCATCACCGTTTTTTAGCTCACTGCACCATCCCAGCTCAGAACTTGGCTATATGCAAATTAGTCTGACCCTGGCCCTGTGCATCATGGGAACAGGGTAGACCAAACTACCAAGCCAATTCTTATACTGGGAAGGAAACAAGCTACCGGGGACCGGTTTCTGGCATTTCAGCCGTCTTCGGCCCGGCTTGCTTGAATCCTGATGGTGCAATGAGCAAGGGACTCACATCTGAGTATACCCTTCCACGCTTATGGTGGACAAAAATGATTCAGAAAAGGGGGTGGTGATGAACAGAGTGTCTGAATTAAGCAGACCACTCTTACCCAGTCCAAAGATCAGGGCTTGATCCATCACCGTTTTTTAGCTCACTGCACCATCCCAGCTCAGAACTTGGCTATATGCAAATTAGTCTGACCCTGGCCCAGATCTTAAGCAAATATTTAATTTCACTACGGTAGTTTCTGGAATGCCATTTCCTATGGGATGCTACCAGGTAAGCATGGGCGAATTTTGCGAATCTCGCGTTCGCGAATTTTGCTGATTTGCGAACTCGCAATCCGCAAAATCCGTGAATTCTCGCAAATTTGCGGATTTCTTTTTTTTTGTGTTCGCGCAGGTTTCTGCCAGTTCGCGAGGGTTTTTGTACAATTTCGCAAACGCGAACTTACCTGTCGGGTCGCAAGTTTTGCGAACTTGTTGTTTCTACGTTTCCAGCCTGTTTGGGACACTCTTCTTCATCACTGCCACCCTCTGTCACCACTGCCACTCTCTGGTTCACCCATGCCACCCTCTGGCTCACCCATGCCACCCTCTGTTTCATCACAGCACCCTCTGGTTGTCCAGTGTACATTATTGTGGCAAAGCAAAGCACACCTTCCCTGCCTCAAGTGACCTGAATTAATTTGGGGCTGATTAATGTGTCACAGAATATTTTTTTAGCTGGCACCTGCTTCCTTAGTGCTTCCTGATTAGTGATCGTTTGCACTTGCTAAGTGCTTTCATTGTTGCAAAATTAGTTACAACACCTGCCCTGCCCCAACTGACAATAATGAATTAGGGGCTGATTAATGTGTCACTGGATTTGAACTTCCAGCCTGGCTCCTGCTTGTCTCCCTTAGCTGTAATTCAGGACCTTTGTGGCATATGTGTAACTATTCTGAGGGTCAGAGCAGGGTCACATAATAGTTGCAAGTAGGCAACTGAACTCTGGAGGGGCCCCTCAGGAAGCACTACAGGAAATGGCTACTAATGATGAGCTTGAACTTTTGAACCTGGTAAGTAGTTTCAGTTTTGCTAAGATCGTATTTCTGCAATTTAGCGCTTATTCGCGGGGCGCGAAGTTGAACTGGGAAGCCGCAAACTCACGCGAACAGTGCGAGCAAGCCATAAAATCCGCTGCTCACGGATTTGCGGATTTTGCGGGAAATTCGCGAATCTCGCGGATTGCGAATTTACCGAAAATCCGCAAAATCCGCGAGCGGAACGGATTTTCCGCCCATACTTACTACCAGGCCATCTTTGATGGGCTTCTCAGAACCTCTACTAAAGCAAATGGAGGATTGCATTTCCAAGGAATAACAGCCTTCACCTGTGGGCTGATTTCTCTGTTCTATATCCCAGGTTGCCTTTTTCAAAGCGGAATACTCTGCTAAAACAGTTTCCATTGATATAATGCTGAAAATGAATGATTATGAGTAAAATAAAGTGCTGCAAAACTGCTGCTAAATTTCCATATTTGTGCCGCAAAATCTGCTAATCCATGCTGCTATTTCCCGGGGGTCTGCTCAATCCCAACCCCCTTTCCCCTTGGGGCCTGCAACCCGAACAGTGCCATTTCCTGCCACTAGAGATGGACCCTAGGAGGAATAAAGGGATCTAGTATTGCCCTATTGGAACTGCTTGGGATTCAGGTGAATGGCTCATAACAGAGAAGGCCAAGCCACAACATTTAGTGTTCCCTTCAGGCGTGCCATGACTGACCAAGATCTGATCATCACGGATGGCTTGGCCCATGCTCAAGGCAGTGATGTGATTAATAAAAAACCTACTACTTCAGTGGAGCCCCTTACCATCGAGACCACTATGGTTGCTCCCCCTGTGGACAAAATAGGCATAGATGAGGACAGAGGAGCCACTGGGGGTCAAGCAGGCAAAAGAAAAAGAGCAGCGGCAGGTTCTAAGTGGAAACGCCCTGGTATAACTCCTATATCCCCATTATCATCAGTGAGTGGCAGAGATATGAAAGACTCAGTTGGCATCCACAGGTCCATGGAAACTTTTGTTAACAACCTTAAAGCATCTTAATTGGATCACATTTCAAGCAGTTTTGACTCCCTTTCTTCTCGACTGGAAGCTATTGAGGCACTGTCAGAGGATCTGCCCTCGTGCTGCCAAAAAACATCTCAATCTTTTTTTAGTGCTGGAGTGGGGGGTAGGACCGGGTGCATCTTCATTCTAACCCACTATGGTCCACACCACTAGTTGTGGTCCCCCTACTCAATGCCCAACCTCTTTAAATTCATTCCCAGGCACCTCAAGTGCGCGCCAGTCAGATTAAAGGCCTGCTCCAAAACCGGACCAAGTTGCCCCTGCCAGGAAGGATATATCTAGTGAAGTTCCAGCCATTTCAAAAACTAGGCATGCCTATCCCTAACTTCTCCCTGAATGTACTCCATACATTTTGGTGTTAAAAATTGTCCTACTCTTAGATCATCATGTACAGGAGGATTCCCTGGGCCTGAAAAAAAAATTTTTTCATTGGTTTAAGGATAAAGGGGGCTGGATGGTGGACCTCCCTTATAAAATATTGATGGTGCAGAGAACACCCTTGCTGGGCTCTGGCAGAAAAACAGGAGACTGTGTGATTGTTTTTTTAGAACCCTGATGGCGGCAAAGATCTTTTTGGATGGGAAGGTTATGCGATCTCACTTCATAAGTAACATACAGGTGCTTCCTCTAGGATATTTTTACAGACCATCAACACTATTTAAATCAATTTCTGCTGATGTTAAAGTCTGTCCAACTTCAATTAATCACAGGTACAACATCCAAACTGGGAATTTTTTCGGTCCTCTGTCCACAATGGACGAAATTGACCGACGCTACAAGAAATCATCTTTATCCATCAGCAATACACTTGTTAATTCTGCATTACCTGCTACAACTCACTCCCACTGCTCCCAAACAACAAGGGATGACTGCACACAGGAGCAACACATTGACCCTGGCCCTGGCCCTAGAGAACTGGCACAGGTCCAGCCCGAAGTAACTCCTATAGAGAAAAAGGCACTTATTATAGTATCCTGGAATATTGCGGAAGCTCGCCCAAAACTGATGAACCCAGATATTAAACATTTCATAAACACCCTTGACAATAGGGGCCTCATTTCGATGTTGGGCGGAATTCCTGCCGCCCAACACCGACTCATTCCTGGTACTGGCTGACACCCGGTTGGTGGTCCAGACCGGCCCATTTTCAACCTGATTTGCCTTAAAAGTCAGGCAGAGCAAGAACGGGTTGGCCACCTTTCTTTCGGTCAAAATTATAGACATAAATATCACAAAAGGTTGGTCTTTTCCCTATTTTCTCATTTCCCATTTATTATTGGGGGGTGATTTTGATATACTGTTAATTCATTTTTATAATAATATTTGTAATCAGTCATCCAGGGAAATTATTGATCAGCTATGTAATATTTCAAATGATTTCTTCCAGAATGCCAAACGCACAGCACATATTATTTGGGTTGGTTATTTTATTATTACTTTATGGGGCCTTATTTATGGTCATTTTGGTAACTCCAACCATTTTCCTCAGTCTGTTTATGGAGAGACACTAAATAATCGTGGGGCATATTACCAAGCAATAGCGATAATTATCGCTATTGTTTGGTTAGAGACAAAAATTTACTGCTGAGCTGCGGCGATTTTTATCGCAGATAAACCTTGGTATTACCAAGGTTTATCGCAAAGGCGATAAAAATCGGCCGCAATGCATGAATATCACTGAAAAGTCAGTAATATTCATGCATTACCGAGCTAATGCTCTTAGTCATGTTATCCAACTCCCATTGGATAACATGGCTAAGAAATGCACAGGGCAGGTGTTAGCTTTTGGAGATATTCGCGCTTAGCGCGAATATCTCCAAAAGTTGGTAATAGGAGATAGCGATGTTAGCGACTGTTTCCAGTCACTAACATCTTGGCAAGCCCACTTTGCATGTCATTAGTGATAAATATCACTGACATGCAAAGAGGGGCCCAAGATGGTCGTAATAGGGAGATAATTTTATCTCCGCTTTCTTGGCTTTTGAAGCCAAAAAAGCGGAGATAAACCCCGTTGATAATATGCCCCTGTGTTCCTAAATATAATTTGGTCTTCCCTAGCAATGTTTGTGGCACAAAAAATGTCTGTGTCCCCCCTGTCTAGGGAACTATAAGGGCAGCACTATAGATTGTATTCTTCTGTCATATGAACAATGCCAGTTTTAATCGATTTTGTGATAACCACTGAATGTATAAGTGATCATAACCCACTTTTTTATTAAATTGAATTATCTTATTAATACCCCTAAGGTACCTGGCCTGATAACTTGGAGCTGACCAGGAATAAAAACATCAGAATAAAATGATGAGATTAATCCAGTTACATTTAATCATCTTATTGTTGCTGAAGCAATGGCCTCTTTTATGGCATGGATTTCAGAAGAGTTGGGAATGGCCCTGATCCAGCATGAATTTTTAAAAATCTGTAAAACTATTTTAATTAATTTTATATCTCTTAACCCCGCCCAGGAGAGGCCTCTCCGCTGCTGGTTTAGTTAGGCGTGTGCAGCCACACACAGAACCTTGCTAGCTACATTTAAAAAAAATCCCAGGGTAGCATCTGAAGTCAAGCATGCAAGGGAACTATATAAACAGGTTGTGGAAGACAGAAAGGCTGAGATCAGAATTCAAGCCTAGGACAACCTCCTGGAGGCCGGTAATTTGAAACATACTACAAATTTTGGGAAGTGATCAGTAGACCATTTTTTAAACGGCATGACAATCCTGACATCGATGTTGTTATCTCAATGGGGACATGGGTCAAGCATTATACAAGAATTTTTGCCCCAGAGGATGTATCCCTTTCACGAAACCTGACTGTTTTTACCTTTACTCTTATTTGATTTTGAATCTCCTTTTGAAGTTCATGAGGTCATTAAAGCTATAAATAGAAGTATAGCAGGCACGGCTCCAGGCCCAGATGGGATCCTAGTGGACCTTTTTAAATCAAACCCCTCATGGACACCTTTACTAACTAATGTGTTTAGATCCTTTGTGCATGCGCCAAATCCATGAGTCGTGGAAGTCCGCTATCCTAGTCCCTAGTTTTAAAAAAAGGGGACTGGCCACAGATGACCTGCTGGCGGCCTATCTGTTTGATTGACTGTAGCGCTAAGATTTTAGGCTGAATTTTATTGTCACAATTCAAAGACTGGGCTCTTGCAAATAACATCTTATCAGATGTCCAATTTGGTTTTAGTCACAGTGTCATGACAATCCAGCAATCTCTAAATCTTTATTTATTCTGGGGGAAATATGCGAAGGCTAAGAAAGGCTCTTTACACCTTGATTTTATTAATTTAGCCGGTGCCTTTGATTTTGTGAATCGCATGAAGCTGTGGGATTTAATGGGCAAAATGGTAGAGGAACACAACTTATTGACACTTATTATGCGTCTACACCAGTATCTTATTGTTAGAGTCCATTATGGCCCATCAGGAGAGTGCTCCCCCCATTTAAAATCGACTAGGGGTGTTAGGTAGGGGTGCATCTTGGCACCAATTTTTTCTGCTATATATCAATGGTATTAGTAACCATCTAGTAGAACATGTCAAACATGTACCTCGTATGGGTCAAAAATCCATTCCCATTTTATTATACATGGACAATGTTGTTCTGATTGCGTGTACAGCAAATCACATTCAGGCCTTTTGGAATTGTTTCTAGCATGTCTGGAGGACCTCCATCTCAAAGTAAATTTCTCAAAGTCATATGTAATGACATGCAGCCGCCCCAGCACTAACTCAAAGTCTTTTAATAGTTGGTACTCTGTCTTATCAATGGTAAAAAAGATGATCATCTAGGGATCTTCTTTAACCAGTCACTGAGCAGGATCCTGCTTTTAACACTTAGATGCCAGACTTTTACCCACAAAATTGAAGCCATTTTCAAATATGTCCAAAAGCTCCAAAAAATTCCGTCCATCATCTTGTGGCTTGGTGAGCAAAATAACGATGGATTAAACCTAGATCTGTGACAGGGGGTGAAGGTTTTGCCATTGTGCAACATTCCGTCCATCATCTTGTGTGTTTTGCTGTTCACCCTATGTGGGAAGGGTATGCCCAGACGTGGGTCCCTTGCTCACTAAGCTACTGGAGTCAAGCTATCTTGGCTGAAGACGGCTGATAACCAGAAACCGGTCCTAGGATGCTTGATTCTGGTCCTGGAAAGACATGGCTTGGCAGTTCGGGCTGGACTGTTCCCATGAGGCACAGGGTCAAGACTGATTTGCATATGGCCATGTCTGAACTGGGGTGGCTTGGTGAGCAAAATAACAATAGATTAAACACAGATCTGTGACTGCGGTGAATGTTTTGCCATTGTGCAACATTCCGTCCATCATCTTGTGTGTTTTGCTGTTCACCCTATGTGGGAAGGGTATGCCCAGACGTTGGTCCCTTGCTCACTAAGCCACTGGAGTCAAGCTATCCTGGCTGGAGACGGCTGATAGCCAGAAACTGGTCCTAGGATGCTTGATTCTTGTCCAGGAAAAACATGGCTTGGCAGTTCGGGCTGGACTGTTCCCATGAGGGCACAGGGTCAAGACTGATTTGCATGTGGCCATGTCTGAACTGGGGTGGCTTGGTGAGCAAAATAATGATGGATTAAACCCAGATTTGTGACTGGGGGTGAATGTTTTGCCATTGTGCAACATTCCATCCATCATCTTGTGTGTTTTGCTGAATCTACACAGGAGCAAGTGCAACTTACCGAGGGTATATGGTGCTGGTTTTCGGGGGGTACAATATGGTGGATATTCTACAACGCACAGAAAATACATTTTTGAGTAGGCTACTTTTGGTCACAGGGGCCCCAGCTACCTTAATATGCCATCAGGAGTGTTGGATGCCTTGCCCAGGAGAGCAAGTTGGATTAGCTAACTTACTATTGATGATTAAAATATGGTCATCCCCAGAGGCTGGTCTGATTAGATCTTGCATCTCAGACCTCATGTCATTAGATGGGGCAAATCGGATACAATGGCTAAGGTATTTGAGGTCACCTTTGATACACCAGGCCTCCTCAATCTTTATAAATTCCTTCAAACCATCAGCCCCAATAACAAACTACACTTAAACAAACTGTTTTCAGAGCATTGTATGAATGAACAATTGCCCCCTGCTCAGACCAATCAATGAATTGAAAACTAGGCCAGATTTTCAACAACTTTTAGAGCCTTACTTGGAGGGGTGCATTTTCCCTACATATCGTCACTGGCTGACTTTGTTTAGACTTTGCACTTTGCATTTTACATTTGCTTTTCCGTTCCTGGGGGTACCGTAGCAGGATATATCTCTTTGTATGTTTGACAACTTCTCAGTCGAAAGCACCATTCTCTGGCTGTTTTAAATATTGGATCTCAGAATTGTCATTTGGAAATTGGGTATTGTCTATGATTCTGTACCAGGCAACATTTTTAACCTATGTCTTTTTATTTTATGTATGATTTTATGTCATTTTGCTGAATAAACTTACTTTGACTTGACTTGACTTGGCCCATGCCTTAGCAGGAGATATGATGAATACTGACAATATGGTGGGGATAGTTCAACACATACAATTAAAAATGAATAGGTTAAAAATGGAAAATGCAATGCTTAAGCACAATGTAGGGACGCCAGACCTAAATAAAATCCCCTGTATTGACACCTCCTACATTTGGAGAACATTTTCGCAAGATCACCTCCCCTTCCACAGATCAGAACCTACATTTATCAGTCACTACACCAAAGCTTGGTGCCCTTAGCCCCCCCAGAAAGCTTTCATGGCAACAACGCTAAATTTGCGGCCTTCATGAGTCAGTACCAGTTGCATTTCTATGTAAACCCCACATTTTCACTAATGATGCAGCTAAGGTAGCCTTTATAATCTCTTATCTAGAGGTAGGGGAAGCTAATTGGTCTATTCACTTAGTAGAAAATAATTACCCTATATTGTATAATTTATCCACCTTAAAGGCAGAAATGGCTAGGTTATTTGCAAGGCATGTGTTCATTTAATCCAATGACAGCGAACTGCTAAGTCTGCGGCAGGGTTCTAAAGATCTATTGACTTATGTGACCACACTCAACCAACTAGTAGCAGAGACCAGCTGGCCAGAAGAAAGGAGAATGTCCCTATTTTATTTAGATCTAAGGGACAATCTAAAAATTTCACTCTCGCACATTGTTGACCTCCCTGATGATTGCTCAGAATTTAATGACCTAGTGGTGAAACTAGATCATTCATTAGGAGAGCGAAAGGGAGACAGATCTCGTAATAATGCAAGGATAGTCATTCTTAAAACAGAAAAGAAAGAACTAGATTATAAAAACCCAGATGCGGACCCTATGCAGATCGATCGTATAAAAGGTCCCCTGTCTGATGAAGAATAAAAATGCTAATAGTAGGTTGAATCTATGCCTTTACTGTGACTAAGCCGGGCATTTTGCCCCGGAATGCACAAGCAAACGCAAAGAGAGGAAAACTGTGGCAAGTATAGAAGTTACTGAGCAGTGACAAGGAAAACTATGGCTCTCGTCGTGATAAGAGATCATCTCATTGAGAAAGGCAATGCAAGTCTTGCAATACTTGACTAATGTAGGGATGAGAATTCCTCGTCACTTGTCCATATGGGTAACAATAATTCTAACTGCACAATAAAGACATATTCTGCCTGTGCTCATTGACATTGGGGCTACTGGAAACTTCTTTGACCTGTCCTGAGCTGCTAAACTTGGTCTCAGAAAAATCCCAAAACAGGAAGCCATACCAGAGCAAATGGTACATGGTTCTGAATTATCCTCAAATCTAATCTGTTTCCAAACCAAGTCTCTGACCCTTGTTTGCGATAAAGTGCATACCGCAGAAATAATCTTTGACTTAATTTATACCCTCACTCTAGTCACTGTAAGGGAGTCACACAGCTAATACACCCCAAGCTTACCCCATTGGTAGCTTGGCATGAGCAATCAGGCTTATCCCAAGGGAAATGTGTAAAGTATTTGTACACACACACAGTAACACAGTGAAAGCACTGCAAAAGGAGTCCACACAAGTTTAGAATAATAGCAAACATTTATCTGAATAAAACATAACCAAAACGACAAAAATCCAATATACACAAGTCAAAATATCACTTTTAAAAGATCAAGCAAGTTTAGTACATTAAAATCAATTGATGAGATCATTTTAGCACAAAGTACCTGACATGCATCAAAAAACAAAGACGGTGCAAGACACAGAGGAGGGGAGGCAACGGAAAAGCAAAGCGATGCGTCAGTTCCTTACTACACAGGGGAAGTGATGCATTGGTTCCTTACTGACAAGGGAGGTGCTGTGTCAGTTCCTTACTGGCATAGTTTTCCATACATGCGGCCTCAGTTCCTTATTGCGGTGTCAATGAAGAATTGGCACCCAGAGACGATGCACCAAAAATCCAGATGCACTGCCTCAATGCGACGGCGGAGAAGCAGGGACTGTCGATTCCACAGCCGCAAAGCAGGTGCTGCATCTTATTTGGAGCAGGTGACATGGACGTCAGTAACCGGGGCTCGAAACTCACACTACAACAGTTTTTCTGATGCACTGCGATAACAAGCTGGGGCCTGTGGTGAAAGCCATGGTCAATGCATCGAGTGGGAACCACGCTTCAAGGCAGGTAGAGGCAATGCATTTATCTTTTACAGAAGCATGTCAATAAAACAGGCTCTGGGAATCAATCTGTGGATGTTCTCCTTAATATCACCAAGTTACAGAGCCCAGGAACTATGTTTGTCACCACTTAGCAAGTCAGGGCTCTCAGCAGAAGAGCCCAGACACTGGCAGTTGAAGTCTTTGATGGCCCTAAGACTTCTTAACAGGAGGCAAGCTGCACTCAAGCCCTGGGAGAACCTTGGATGCAGGTTACAGAAAGCAAAGTCCAGTCCTTTCCATCCCAGGGCAGAAGCAGCAAAGCAGCAGGCCAACACAGCATGGAAAACAGCAAATTGGCTATCCTTCCTGACATCTTCTTCAGCTCTTCTTCTTGGCAGAATGTCCTCAGTCCAGAAGTTTTCTGATTTTGGGTGTCAGAGTTCCAATACTTATACCCCTTTCTGCCAATGAAGTAGGCAAACTTCAAAGGAAAGTCTTTGTAGTGCACAAGACCCTGCCCTTCCCTGACCTGGCTCCAGACATACTACAGGGTTGGAGGACAGGCACAGCCCTATTCAGGTGTCAATGACAACTCCCCCACCATTCAGCCAGGTGATGAGCCATCAGGATATGCAAGGCACACCTCAGCTCCCTTTATGTAACTGTCTAGAATGAATGCACAAGAGCCAACCCAGACATGTATTCTATAGACAGGCAGAGGCACAGAATTGCTTAGCAAAAAAAAGTGCCCACTTTCTAAAAGTGCCATTTTCAAACACACAATTTAAACCAACTCCACCAAAAGATGTATTTTAAAATTGTGAGTTCAGAGATGCCAAACTCCACATCTCAATCTAGTCCCAGCGGGATATTACACTTTAAATGATATTTCAAGGCATTTCCTGTGTTACCCTATGGAAAAGATAAGCCTTGCAAAAGTAAAAAATGAAATTTGCAATATTTCACTTTTAGGACATTTAAGATACACCAGTACATGCACTACCTTTTAAATGCAGTGCATCCTGCACATGGGGCTGCCTTGGGCCTTCCTTAGGGGTGCCTTACATGTACTAAATAGGAAGGTTTGGGCCTTGCAAATGGGTGCACTTGCCCTGTCGAAATGGCAGTTTAAAACTGTGTAAACAGACACTGCAGTAGCAAGCCTGGGACATGTTTGCAGGACTACATACGTCAGTGGCACACTCAGTGCTGCTTGCCCACTTATAGTATTTGATTTAGAGGCCCTGGACATGCCTGGTGCACTTTACTAGGGACTTGCAAGTAAACCAAATATGCCAATCAAAGATAAACCAATCACCACATCATTTTACTCAGGGAGCACTTGCACTTTAGCACTGGTCTGCAAGATAAAGTGCTCACAGTCCCAAAACCAGCAAAACCAAATTGAAGACCACAGTCAAAAACAGGAGGTCAGAATCAAAAAGACTGCGCAAAAGATGCCTGGTCTAACAGGTGCTCACAGTTTTTCTGTTAACTTACTTCTCAAAATGAGTATATGGACAACTGTATAAGTAAAATTGTAAATGTGTGTAATTTGATTCAAATGTGGGTATTTTGACATCATAAAAAAATGTGTAATTGAATTCTACAATAATTTGAAGCTCCCTGTCTCAATATGATAGTCCGGATACTTTCCCATCACAGGTAGGCATTGTCATGAATTCTAAAATCAAGGCACCACACACTACACTTTTCCATACATAGCACCTCATGATAGATGCTTGTGCTTAAATCAATAATCTGTCACTCAAAATAGCCCAGCATCTACAATTTCTATGCTGAATTCCCCTAGTGAGAGTCCACAGCAGAGAGCTATATCTATTAATATTGGCTTACTGTTGTTCTTTTGTAGATGGTCTTAAAGATTGCATTTGGAAAGCGCACGACGCAGCAAACAAGCTCCTACCTGAGCTCCGCGATTTCAGGAGGCGCTTCATCACGAAGGATCTGTTTCCAGATAGCGTTTTCCTTCCTTAATGGCATAATATGGAATCGGAACTGCCCCTCCACACATGGGTATGCTTTTCCACGCCTAAAACGCGTTTTCTTGTAGAAACGCGTAAAAAAGCTCTCTCTTCGATTGCAGCGGCCATTTTGGGGTTTTTTTCACTCGTTTTTTTTCTCTCTTCAATGTGATTTTTCTCATCTTCCACAACAACATGTTTCTCCAATTATCTTTGACTTTTAATCATTGTTGCAGCCTCAACATATTTATTCTTCATGACTGACTTTTGGCCGTTTCCTGGACCCCTTTTTACTTCAGGGCCACTCCTTCATATGTGCGTCACTGGTCTCAGAGTCACCTTCCTTGATTCATAGACCTGCGCCTTCACTCCTTCGCAGTCTGCTACACCTTTTGACACCTTATCTTCTTCTTTTTTGGGTGGGTGCCTTTTTCCTCTGCCGTGGTGGATTTATGGGTCAGTTTATTGTCTAAGCATTCAGCTGGTTTGCTTTTTCTTAGCTTCTGCATTGGTCCTCTCCGTGTTTTGCAAACATGCATCACGTGCACAACTCAAAGGCTTCACCCAGTACTCCGGCTGCACGCAAGGACCCTGCTTCTACTGGTAAGCGCCTCGAAAGGACCCTCCTTCTCCCTCTAAGTCTCCACCTCCAGTAACTTTTGAATATATAATGGAAGAGTTACGCCTTATACGCCCCTTTATGGCGGATACTACTACTACTTTACAGAGACTTGGCGAAAAATGGTCCATCCTGGACAATAGGGTATAAGTGGTTGAACAACGAATCAGTAATGCCCAAGATGTTACTACCAAGGTTGCTAGTCTCACTAAGGAGGTCAAATTGCTTAAAAAAACCTCTGAGGATTTGGAAAATCGTTATCGGCGCAACAACCTACGCATTTATGGTATTTCGGAGAATTCGGAGGGGTCAGACATCATCCAATTTCTAAAGGCGCAAGTCCTACCTATCACCGGTCTGCCTAAGCACCTTGATGTGAATATCCAAAGGGCGCATCGCCTTGGACTGAAAAATTCTTCCGCCTCCTCTAAACCTAGAGGCATCATCGCTTTTTTTCTTCTCTACTCTGACCTTATGAATATTCTTCACTCTGCCAAACAGCACAAGCAGTTACTATGGTCTGGTCACAAACTTTTTTTCGCTCAAGATGTCTCAAAGCTGACTGCTGCGTGTCACAAGGAATTTTTGGACTTACGACCCACGCTTCGATCCCTGAACGCCAGATATGGTCTCATCCATCCTTGTTTTTTCAAAGTTACTTATAAAGAAAGAACATTTAGCTTTGATGACCCAGCGGACCTTCGGAAGTTCATCAACACCCATAAGGACGACTCCATGGAACACAGCAGTTCTTAATGTTTCTCTGTTATTGTTTGTTGTTTAATAATTGTTAGTTTTGCTGTTCCTCAGTGTAATTTGTTCTTGTTTTTCTTACCTTGTTTTTCAGGTCTCCTTTCCAATTGTCTCTGCTCCGCCTTCCCCTCATTGTGCTGTGCCATTTTATGTTATGTACATCTTAGTACGCTGCCGTCTTGTCTCATTTGTCCAGTAAGTTTCCTTCACTTGTTTTATATCGTCATGTCTGGTCTCCAGATACATTTGTACTTTATCTTTTTCCTTCTTGTGTTCTATATTTTTTAGACCATGCATTTGACTTTTCCTTTCGTTGTGTGGCCGTCTTTCCTTTGCTGCTCCCACTCTCACTTTACTGTTCTACATACTCTTCTTCGGTATGGCTGAAGCCTTTTAGTTTTTTGCCATCTTTTTTTTTCTTTACCTTATCTCAGGGGAGTTTTAATCTCCCACCCCTTTCTCTGTCTTTCTCTCTTTTCTCTCATTTCTTCTTTTTTCTTCTGGCATTCCTTATTTACTTCTGCATACTTCTTTCTACTTTTACTTGTCTTTCACGCTTAATTTTTCCTTCATCTTTTCAATTCTCTTCATGTTTTATCCACTCTAATTGTATGTATCGTGGTACTGGTGTATCTATTTTTTTCTTTTTCAGGGTCTTTTCTTTTCCTATTTTCTCAACAGTCTCTCTTTCCTCTCCTAATCTGTTGTATTCCCTGTTTGGGCTTATCTCATTTCCCCCTATTTTTTATTTTATTTCTGTACTTATCTCTTTCTCTTTTTCTTAAATGAAAAGTCTTCGTGTAATATCCTGGAATGTTAAAGGTCTTCGTAACCCGGTTAAAAAACAACGGGTTTTATCTCATTTAGCAAGATTGAAATGCCAAGTTGCTCTGTTACAAGAAACTCACCTTTCCCAAAAAGACCTTTCCTCTCTACATAAGCAATGGGTGGGTGATGTATTCTGTTCGCCTTCTGTTAATAATAAGAATGGTGTTATTATTTTGTTCCACAAGTCATTATCAATTCAGCTTAAAAATGAAATTTCAGATTCCAATGGTAGAAGGTTGTATTTAGATGTTACTGTTAATAACTCTGATTTATCATTCTGTAATGTTTATGGTCCTAATGGTATTGACCTCACTTTTTGGAATGATTTCTCTAGTCTTCTATTATCCCACACCAGTGTTGATTTAATTGTTGGAGGCGATTGTAATCAGTTAATAGATCCTTTCTTGGATCGTAAATCTCAGACCAGATACATTCCTAATAAAATGCAAAAGTCCTTTTACAAAGCAATTTCTTCTAGAGGTTTAATTGATTCCTGGAGATTGTCCCACCCAGATACTCTGGAATTTTCCTTTTTTTCCCCTGTCCATGCCTCACACTCTCGGATTGATTATATTTTCCTCACTCAACATACTTTTCAATTCATGACCAACGTTGAAATTGGTTCCATCCTTATTTCGGATCACGCTCCTGTTATTCTCGATATTGATCTGCCTTCACCTACTTCCGGTTCGCGTCGTTGGCGTTTCAATAACTCTCTTCTTTTGGACCCTCATTTTATTGATCAATTTACTCTTTTTATGGATGAATTCTTTCACAATAATCTTAACTCCACCTCCCAGTTCCATTTTGTTTGGGACGATTTTATAGCTTCAGCCAGAGGCTTCATTATTGACTTTGTTTCTCGTAAAAAGAAATTGGCCCTTTTCAAATCTGCCTACATTCTTAAACAGATCAAAGATTTGGAGCATATTTTTTTCACATCAAATTTTCCATATGCCCTTTCCTCCCTCATTAAATCAAAATTTCAATGTAATAAGTTCTCTTGTGAAGCAGCCTGCAATCATCTTTTAAAATGTAATTCTAAAATGTACGGAGGACGTAATAAAGCCGGCAGATCTCCTGCTAACTACCTTAAAATTAAGAAGCAAAAATCTAACATAGCTGTTATTACTGATGCGCAAGGGATTCGTCACAGCACTGATGATAAGATTCTTGATTGCTTCGTTCGGTATTATTCCTCCTTATATACACCTGAATCCACCCCATCCTCTTCTCAATTAGACTGTTTCTTTCTAAACATACCTAAATCATCTCCCACAGATCTTGATTTCTCCCCACTCGATGCCCCTATCTCTGAAAAGGAGATCTTGCAAGCAATTACTCTTTTATCTAAAGACAAGTCTCCTGGCCCTGATGGTTTTACCGCCCGCTTTTATTTTCAATTAAAAAATTATCTAATACCTCACCTATCCTCCTTGATTGCTTCTTTTCTTTCCATGGGAGAATCTAAAGGTTCCTTTTCTCAAGCTATGTTATGCTTACTTCCTAAAAAGGACAAAGATCCTTCCCTCTGCAAAAATTACCGGCCCATTTCTTTAATCGATACGGATTTTAAAATATATGCAAACATTTTAGCTTCTCAATTGAATACTGTTATTCCTGATCCTCTTAATATTTATCAATCCGGCTTCGTTAAAGGCAGATCTATCACAGATAATTCCAGAACCCTCCTTAATATTATCCATCTTGCTTCCAAGATGAATTCCCCCCTTGCTGCTATCACTCTAGATGCTGAGAAAGCATTCGATAGAGTTAATTGGGATTTTATGTTTGGGGCTCTACGTTGGCACGGCTTCAGTCCACGTATCATTAATTTAATCCGTTTACTTTATTGTGCCCCTTCTACTTCTATTTGGGTTAATGGGTCCAGTCGTCTTATTTCTCTTTGCATAGGGGTACTAGATAAGGTTGTCCTTTGTCTCCCCTCCTTTTCATTTTAGCTTTAGAACCTTTTCTTGAAATGATTTGGCGCTCCACCTCATTTTCTGGTTTTGTTTATAAATCACTTGATATCAAATTTACAGCTTATGCCGATTATATTTTACTCCATATCTCCAACCCTTCTACCTCTTTACCCGCCCTTTTTTCTTTACTCAAGCAATACTCCTCAGTTTCTGGATATAAATTGAATATTGATAAATCAGAGGTTTTACCTCTAAATAAGCACTGTCTATCTTATATGTTTCAGGACTCCGGTTTTGAATGGAATCCAAAAAGTATTAAATGCATGGGTGTTATATATGCCAATTCTATTAAAGATACAATTAAAATTAACCATAAAGATATACTTTCCAAGCTCTCTACTCTTGTGGAGCGCTGGTCCCCCCTATTTTTATCCTGGTGGGGTAGATTGGCAACCATCAAAATGATGCTTCTCCCCATTATTAATTTCTATCTCTCAATGCTGCCTATCTCCCTCCCCGCTTATTTTTCACACTTATCAATCGCATCCTTGTTCGTTTCCTCGTGAATAACCGCAAATCCAGGATATCCTTGTCTGTCTCGCCTTCAGCTTTCTAAACATCTGGGTGGAGTAAATTTTCCCAACCTTGTCCGTTTCCATTCTTCCTTCACTTTAAAACAAACCTGGCCGTTCTTATCCGACTCACTCTCTCTCCCTGTCACTGCTTGGAGTGCCTTGGAATTGGCACAACTTTCACCATTTCCCTTCCTGGTTGCTACCCATCCATCTCAACCTCCTAAACGCTTTCTTTCACCTACCTTCAAACTCTCTAGGGCGCTCTCACTCTCACTGTTTCGCTCCTCTTTTTCTCCGGCTCACTTACACTCCCTCACACCATTATGGTTCAATAATTCCCTTAAGATTAATAACAAAGCTCTCTTCTGGAAGGAATGGATTGACAAAGGCATTATGTTTGCTGATAAGCTCTTTATTAATTGTTCCTTAATGGATTTTTCACATATTCGCTCATCCTTTCAATTATCCAACACATTTTCTTCACTGTTCCCTAACTTTAAACTAGCTTTCTCTACCCACACCTCTTAATACAATTCATTATCTGACACTGTTCCATCAGACTCTATTCCATTAGATTTTGCCACCCCACACAAAGCTGCCACTATTTATAAGATCCTTTCTCGCTCCATCCCTGACCGTCCTAAATCTAAACCCGAACTTGCTTGGGATAAGGATCTTGCACAGGAATTTTCCCTTCCTACCTGGGAATCCATCTGGTCTAAAATTCACACCGTTTCTCATTCAGCTAGCACTACCCAGACTCTTTTTTTCTTTTATAATCGACTTTGCCTTACCCCTTCTGACCTCTTCAAGTTTAAGACCTTAGATTCTAGTCAGTGTTGGTCATGTCCCCATCCTGATAGCGATTCCTTTCATATGTTTTTCCAATGCCCCTTGGTTATTTCCCTTTGGAGACATATTTGGTGCAAGCTGAATGACATTTTAAGCTCTGATCACACTTTTGATATTGTTCATGTTTTTCTAGGTGGTTCTTCCCCTATTTGGAATGTTTCAAATACTGTTCGTAAATTTATTGACTTGTTCATAGCTATTTCTTTGCAGATTATTACCACAAATTGGAAAGATACTTCAAAAATATCTTTTACCGGAGGGTGGAATCTGTTATGTCATCATCACAGACTCCATCGTGCTCATACTTCAACTACTTCTCTTTTGATTAAAAGAGATTTGTTATGGTTACCTTTAACTGATTTTCTTTCCAGACGAGTATCATAATATGCCTTAAATTTCTCTTTTTATTGTACTAACTTTTTCTTTCCTTTTCTCTTTTTCTTCTCCCTTCTCCTCTCTCTTTTCTCCTTTTTCTTTTCCTCTCTTTCCCTCTTTCTTTCCTTTCTATTTCACAAAATTTAAAAAAGGCATTTTCTCTGAGTATATACATTAGATTTTCCCTTTTTGGGATTTCTGTTTCTCCTCACAATTCTCAATTATTTTGTATTTTATCATTCCTTCTATTTTCCTTCATTTTGAATTGTGATGTTTTACTAATGTTTTACTTGGCATATTTATTCAATAAAGCTTTCTAAACTAAAAATTGCATTTGCACGATGCAGTCCTGCAGAGGTCAATGTGAGAAGCCTTGCATTG
The DNA here is from genome assembly GCF_964263255.1 of Lissotriton vulgaris. Classification (NCBI taxonomy): domain Eukaryota; kingdom Metazoa; phylum Chordata; class Amphibia; order Caudata; family Salamandridae; genus Lissotriton; species Lissotriton vulgaris. Next base: position 899,215,717 of record NC_141696.1, read on the forward strand.
GAATTGTTTTCAATTCTACTCTTCCCGTATAAACTCCTATGTGTAGGCACAGTGGAGTAATGAAACTTGAGGGAACCCCCTCGCCCGGCCCACCACGTACCACTTTTGCCGAGGGGGCCCCCTGGAACTCGGAGCCCCGCCACAGCGCAGGAGTGCGGGGGGCTAGTGTTACACCTCTGTGTAGACACACACAGAAAGACCCAACACACTGGATGTGTGCTGTGCACTTCAACATACATGCAATGCACAGCTGATTTTGAGAAATGAAAACATTTCACCTTGTTTGCGCCAGCTTCAAAGAGACCTAATATTTTGAGACAGAACCCTGTCTTGATATTTTATTAGATCGGGCTTTGCCAAAACCTATAAGTGTTTGTGATGATCCACCCATGTAGCACCACATTGACGTTCCCTTTGTGTAAAGCGACGCAAAGTGATGGAAAGGAGCGCATAGTCCTTTTTTGGCTTTGAAAAGTCCTAGTATATCTGTGCCTCTATGCAGAGAACTTTAGCAATCCTTGGAACTCGTCAACTTCACGAAATAAGTTTTAAAAACCATCCTCTTTATAAGTTCTCTTTATGAGATTACTATTATTAGCGTCTTCTTTAAAATATACCTCAACACTGTCAGGCTACCCACTTCTAAATTATAATATTTACTGAGGCTACTTTCCCTGTGAGCTCTTCTAGACAATTTAGATTTAAATCTTCTTCCATTCGTTTAGATGCACTCTCTGCAGAGCCCTGTCAGAGGAAAGTGAGGGATAGAACGAGCAGTGATTCTGTGTGTAATAGAATCCTTAATAATTATTATTATCCATCACGCGCAATGCAAACACGCGCCGTTGCACTTCAGATGGTGTCAGTTCCTATTAGTTTTGTATGCTGATGGATTCTGATTGACGGATGGAAAGCTGAAGTCGCATGAATATAAACATCTGAAAGAACTTTGGGCACGTGCTGTATGTTAGAATCGTCCATTATTTAACAAAACCAGAGACGGCCAATGTGGCTGCACGTCTGCCGTTTTACTGGTTCATGCAGTAATTTTTATTGTTTGCATTTATGACTCGAGGATAATGTTGAGTGCACCAGGAAGGTGAAGCTAGGTGGAAAATATAGACTTGAATGCCGTTAATGACTAATAGATCAAAATTATATAGGATAGGTGATTTCACTATCTAGTAAGCATTTAACATACATTCCAATATTTTGAAATTAGAAAACGGGAGATTCGGAAAAGATCGGGTGACTTTATTTTCCGCATTGACGAACATTGAAGCCAAGGACATTTCAGGCGGGAAGCAGATAAAATAAAGAAATGTTTTTGCTTCAAAAACCGGGAGTCTCTAGGCGCCAATGCAGCAGTTGGCATATTTTTTATGACCTGGAGATTACACTTTAGGATATCTCAGTATCTTTTCGTGATGGTTGACAAGGTCATCTAGGCGTCTAGTAAGTTTTTATTCATTGTACAGTTGAGGTGACGGGCTTGTATCTTATGGTCACATCATTGTTTGCGTTTCTGAGCACGGGGGTTTTGCATGTAGAAGAAGATATGATGTTTATTTGGAATGTTCTTGATTGGTGGGTATTTGGTTGCTTCATGGTGAATGGTATTCATTTCATTCACACATTTTCTTTTCAATTTTTAATTTTTGTCTTTTTCCTTTTCTTTTCCTCTTTTCGTGAGCACTGTTGCCATGTCTCTGTGCCTCTTTGGTGCTGTAGTAGCTAGCCCTGTATTTTGAAGGCAGACATCATTTCGTATAATTGAAATTGTTTTTCATTATTTCTTTCAGAGGCCCCTGAAGAAGAGATTTGATGATCCTAAAATGCATTTGGGCAATGTCATTATTATTTTGTGGATGTCTGTAAATGATTTTGTTACATTGACAGTGTGATGTTCACACAGTATTTATTTTGTGACATTGAGTTTACTTTTTTTTTTCAACAGTTCTACTGAAAAAAAATGATTGGCCTAATAAAGGCTTAAGCATTTGTTAAAAAGAGAAACACAGTACTATTTAACTTTGGTGACCCTTTGTGTACATTGATTGTTTAATTTTTGTTAATGTGAGGAAATTGAATCCTCACATTGCCATCAGACACTGAGTGAAGAGTCACTCGCACATAGTGGCATATTACCAACAACTAGCGATATTTATTGCTAAATGGGCTTAGCGAAATTTTTTCTATCACCGTGCATCGCCTGATTTTATCGCAGAGATAACTTGCTATTAGCAACGTTTATCTCAAATGTGATAAAATTTCCGGCGTTATCGACGAAATGCGTGAATATCGCTGGTAATCCATCGATATTCAGGCATGATCGCCAATGGGGGCTTAGCCATAATATCCAACTCGCATTGGATATAATGGCTAAGAACTGGTCTGAGCAGGTGTTAGTTTTTTGAGATATTTGCACTTAGCGCAAATATTTCCATCGCTACGCCTGCTTGCTAATAGGCGATAGCGACGTTAGCGACTGCTTTCAGTCGCTAACAGGTTGGGTACGCCCACTTTGCATGTCATTAGCGATAAATATCGCTGACATGCAAAGTGGGCCCCAAACCGCTCGCTATTGCCTACAAGCTGTCGTTAACTGTTGTTAGCGGCAGCTTGCTAATAGGGCGATAGAATTATCGCCACTTAGCGGACGTTTTCGGCGATAATCAAAGTCAAAGTCAAAAAAGGCTTTATTTCGATAAAAAAAAAATTATCATAAAAGCAGCACATAAATCACAATACAATAATTTATAAAATCAGAAAGGCATATGTAAAACATTTTTGCAGATTTTCAAAGCAGTTCATTAAGGAAGCAACTTTTTTTAAAAAAGAATTAAACAGTCAATTTTAGCCTTTTGATACGGATGGACCAAGCCCATGATAAAAATTTGGCTAAGACACAAGCATAAGTGGCACGGCTATCAGACATTAATATCCTGATTGCAGTCACATGACTCTTGGTACCCAACTGCATGCATACATTTTTGAGCCAAACCCTCCTTGGATTTGCATACTCTGTGCACTCAAACATAAAATGTGCCAATGACTCTGGTTTGATTAAGCACGCTGGGCAAAGCTCTGTGGTTTGTGCACGTGATTTCCAACTCGAAGTAAAAGAATAAAGGGGAAGGGTTCCTGCTCTAAATTTAAAATATAAAGCCCTATCAAAGGGTTTTTCAATAGTGTCAAGATACACTTCCCGTTTGGGTTGGTCTTTAAACTTCAAAAAATCCTCCGTGAGTCTGCCCATAGTAGTACTAGTATTTCTTTTTGTGGGGATCCAGTCCCAATAGAGTTTCTTGAGCGTTAGCTTCGGGGGTGAAGTTCTATTTATCCACGCTTCATTTAGGCCCAGATTGGCTAGCAGCAACTTCATGTCTCTCAACCATTTAATTTTGTGCCACCCTGGTAATGACATGATTTCTGCAAGGCCTTGAGCATATTTGCTGAGTTCCTCCACACGCCACAGACGCGCCCATAGCAAAAGTGGACGAAATTTAGCGAGGTCATCAATTGGGCGACATCCTAGGTCCAACATTAGCGGGACAGTGGGAGTTCCCTGCGGTAGAGACATAATCGCTCGACAAAATTTCATCTTGGATCTTGGTAGAGCATCGGAAATGGATGAGCCCCAGAGTTCGGCCCCATAAAGAGCAGAGCTGACACCCTTGGCCGAGTAGATCTCTAGGACTGTAGCTATAGGTCTTATTTTACAGGAGCGTTGTTCTTTCAGAAGAGCTCCTGTTATTCTCTTATGGGTTAGAAGCATTTTGTCCAAGTGTGGTGTCCATTCCATTTTATGTGAAAGGCGTATCCCAAGATAGTCAAAAACTTCTACCCTCTCCAGGGGTTCAGCATTCAAGATTGGAGAGCGGACTGGTTTTTTGGGAGGATTCAGTACAAGATATTTTGTTTTACTTGTGTTGATTACCAGGCCACGATTAGCACAAAAAGATTGAAAGTTATTTAGGAGTCTTTGGAGGCCTATTGGGGTTTTGGATATTAAAAGCGTATCATCCGCGAAGAGGAGGGTTGGTATGCGTTCGCCAGCCAGGGATGGTTCGTCTGAGGGATGTTTCCGAAGATGCTCAACCACCCCATTGATGTAAAGGGAGAAAAGGGTGGGAGCTAACACACATCCCTGGCGGACACCTCTCTCTACCAGGATACTATTAGTTTTTTCCCCCCTGGGCCCCACCTAATCTGGGCAAAACTATTTTCGTGCAACCTAACAAGTAATACAAGCAAATAGTGCGGTAACCCCATATCGGCCAGTACGCTCCATAAGGTCTCCCTAGGTACAAGGTCAAAGGCAGTCTTTAAATCGATAAACGCGAGATAAAGACTGCCCTTGCCTATGACCACAACTTTCCAATAGACCATCATAAGCCTGAAAGCTTGCTCGATTGTCCCAGTTCCCACTCTAAAACCCGCCTGGTAGTCAGTAAGGATTTTGTTTTCTTCTACCCAATTTAAAATTCATAGCAGTAGAACCTTGCCAACTACTTTTTGGCTGATGTCTAACAGGCTAATGGGCCTATAATTTGACGGATCTTCTCTGGGGCCTTTTTTATAAATAGGGACCACCTCCGCCCCTTTCCACGAGGAGGGGACGGGGGCGCCCCTACAGATAGCGACGAGTAGGGAATGGATCAGTTTTCCCCACTTTGAAGTATCTGATCTTAGGAGGTCACCAGGGATACCATCCGGGCCAGCCGATTTTTGGGGAATAATAGTGCCTATTGCATATTCGACCTCCTTAATGGTAAAGTCAAAGTCGCTAGGCTGGATGTTCCAGATTGGAGGGAGCAATGATGGGGCCACAACCCCCCCTTGAGAGTCGCTCGTCAGCGGTTGGTCAGCTTGGCGGGTGTAGAGCTTGGACAAATGTTTGACCCACGCCTGGCTTGGGATATTATAAATTATTAAATCACTATCAGGCCTATTACGAGCTCTAATAGTATCCCAAAAACATTTTGAATCCTTCTTAAAGCTAGCTTCTTTAAGAATAGACCAGTAGGCCTCTTCCCACTCCTTTTTTGCTAGGCCCAGTATTCTCTTATGTTCTTTCCTGGCTAGCTGTATTTGGGGTTGAGATTTGCCTTTAACAGCCTCAATTAGCCGGGACTTAGCTTTCCTGAAAGCTACTGTATACCAGTCATGCAATCCCTTGGTTTTACTCTGGGACATAATCTTCCCTGCGTTGCCCTTACCCAAAAGACTTCCCCTATAGTCTTGACAGCAGCTTCAAAAATGGGTGTTGCCCTGTCCGCTGCCGTGACTAAATCAATAGTATCAAATTCTGTTTGTGAGGCCACAAGAACCACCTCTATGTTAGCAAGTTTGTCAGGGTTACTGGCAACTTTGTCCCACTTTAAGCGCCTTCCACAGGAGGAGACAGTGACCTTATGCAAGCATTTGGAAGGTACTGACAGTGCCTCATTAGACCAGGGATTCGTGATAGTTAGGGAAAGCGAGTTATGGTCACTCTCGACAGTCGGTATGACTGTCATATCTTCGACCCTGGTACAACAGGATATAGTCAATCCTTGAGGTATGACCAACCCTGTTGAACGTCGGGGCGCCCATCCGGTCAGAAGGTGTACGGCCATTGGTGGCTCTTAGCCCAAACTCTAGAGTCAGTGCATTTAGCTGCACTGCACTGCGGGTCCAGCGCCTAATCGGAGGGATGGAAAGTGAAGGGATGCCCCATCTACTGTCTTCTTCGCCCAAGTCAGGGATGCCATCTAGGGGAAGTGGCTCATAGGTGCAATTAAAATCACCTGCTACTAGGGTATAATCAGCTTCTTTACAATCCCTAAGTTGCACCTCAAGATCTGATATTACGGGTGAGGTGCACCCATTTTTTGTGCCTCTAGCATAAACATTGTAAAGAGCTAGAGTCGAACCTCTACAGGGATTGCATAGTAGAATGCCTAAGATGTCTGGATTATTTATCTGCTTAGATTTTGTACGGCAGTTCAGGGAGATGCTTACCCAAGTAATAAGACCCCCCGATGGACGCCCCTTCCCATGCATGGGTTTCTCTGCTGGGACAAAAAAGGTGACGAACCCAACCCGGTGGAGTGGTTCTGTACTCCAGGTCTCTTGAAACATACAGATCTTATGTGCTTCAACCAAATCACTCCACTCAGGCAGATTCAGTTTCCTATGGATGCCCGCAAGGTTCCAACTAAGGATTTTTATTTTGTCCTTGGTGGTTTTTCCTCTAGTATCAACGATGTCTCTAAGACTGGGGGATTCTATACATTCCCTCTCTAAAGCAGAGGATGGTGACTTAATCAGGCTAGTGGCTGTCGCAGTTGGGAAATTAGGACATAACGGGTAAGACATGACTGGAGAGCCCTCCTCCTCACCCCTATTGATGGCAAAATGCATGGGGAAAGCTTCATCAGAATTAAGTCAGTCTACCTCTTCCAACGCACTGAATCTATTCCAGTGGGCAAACTGAGATACAAAGGGGTCAAAAGGAGGAGGTGGACCTTGCCATGGTTGCTGCCACTGATGGATAGTATGTTGTGGAGCATGTGTATACCCTCTATTTATTGGAAAGCTGAATTGAGGGGATATTGTCTTGGGGGCATGGGTAGAAAGTAGGACAAGGGAAGTGGGTGTATTTGAGTAGCCGGCCCACTATTAGGTGTATTGCAAATATAATTCACTACCCCTGTATCCCTAAAGTTGATAGTTATAACATCACCTGCTATGGTCTTAGTATTTCTACCCACGCAATCTCCTCTTCTAACTGCGTGTATTTCGCCACACATGTTATTGGGCAGTGGTTTGTGCAGGTGGAGCCACTGGGCACATTTGTTTTTTAATTCGACAAGGGTTTCTCTTCTACCCTCCTTCAGTGGTGGCACACCCGTCAGTACAATTACAAAAGGTGAGACTTCCGGTGGTGAGTTAATTGACTTAAAACGAGCCGGCCTTGTTTTAGGATCATAAGTCTTGTTTGGGGAAGTAGTTGCTGTCAAATTGGTGGCTGAACTTTTAGGACCCTTAGCAGATTGATTAGGCACTTTTTTAGAACCGGAAGGTGTTTGGGGCTTTGTAATAGGGTCTACACCGCTAGGAGTTGGTAAGGGCACAGGAGCTTTTTCCCCCCTTTGGGCCAGATAGTGCGTTACTGCTCCTGGTTTATCGGGTAAAATTTTGGCCTTTGCGGTGGGATCTTTTGGTGGGTTGCTATTGATGGTATTCGCCGGGGGTGCTTCTTTAGTTTTCCCTTGTATCTGAGTGGACACGTTTCCACTTGCCTTATTAGTCCATTTAGTGTTGATTAAAGATGTTAGTCTATCAATTTTGGACATTAAGGGCTTGATTTGAGCCGTTATTGAAGCTTCAAGATCTGATTTTAGGTCTGCTACCATATTTTCAACCCAACAAGGTATGCCTGATGCTGAAGTTGGGGCTGGTGACACAAGATTATGATTCCTATTGTTAGTTTTAGGTTTTTTCTTGGTCTTAGGCATATTCCTTGGTTCTGGCGATACTGGAATGCCTCCTTCCCCTGATCCTCGAGGGCATTTATCTATGGTGGGCTCTGGCCTTCCAAGTGTTTGGCAAGCTTCAAGGTCTGGAGTGGCCTCTAGGTCAACAAATGATAAATCAGACTCTAATTGAGAGACTGATAAGTCTACTGAGTTTGGTACTGTGAGTGTACCAGCAGCAGATTGAAGTAAAGGAAGGGAACGATTAGTTAAAGTTTGCTGGGGAGGTGAGCTTACAGTTGTTAAAGGGCCCAAGGACGAGCGTTTAGCGTTCATAAGGTCCAAAGATACTCTTCGTTCCAGTAAAGAGATACTATGATCGATTGTCTCGTTAACCCGGGAAATAAATTTGTCTATAGGCCCGGTAATTTGGGCTACGGCCATCGCTGATTTAGTTTTACTTCTGGTTCTTCCAGGCATAACAGACATATATGGAGACTTATGAGGTGTCTATATGGACAGTGAAAAGAGCCAAGAGAGGTGGCCCGGTCCGGTCACTGCCGGGCACTAACGGGCAACAACGGGACCGCCCTTGGCCCGGGCTTCGCCCCACGCGCGTCCCGCGTCGCGGGTGAAGTGATGGTGCCTATGTACTTGTCGCCGGTGGGCATGTCCGTAGGCGTGGCCGCCGGGGGAAGAGGAACCAGCTGGGCAAAGTGAAGATTGCTGGTCCTTGCAGTCCCCCGGCTTGCTGCAGGTGTTTCCCCAAGCCTCTTACCCTGGGGACTCTAGCTGGGAGCGCTAGACTAGACCTGCCGATTGCAGGTCTCGCTCACACCAGCGAGTCCTCGTCAAGGGAGGCGACAGCCAAAGAGAGCGGAATTCAAATGTTGCGCGGACCTTCACTCCGTCCTAAACGCAACAGACAGCAAAGTTCTCAAAGGCAAAGTGAGTGGCACCCGCGAAGCGGGTGTCATGAAAGGTTTTGAGCTGCTCGGCAGTGGGCGTGTCCATGGGCGTGGCCGCTGGGGGAAGAGGAACCAGCTGGGCAACGTGAAGATTGCTGGTCCTCGCAGTCCCCCGGCTTGCTGCAGGTGTTTCCCCAAGCCTCTTACCCTGGGGACTCTAGCTGGGAGCACTAGACTAGACCTGCCGATTGCAGGTCTCGCTCACACCAACGAGTCCTCGTCAGGGGAGGCGGCAGCCAAAGAGAGCGGAGTTCAAATGTTGCGCGGACCTTCACTCCGTCCTAAACGCAACAGACAGCAAAGTTCTCAAAGGCAAAGTGAGTGGCCCGCCTTGGTATTATGCCCCATAGTACGCAGGGGACATATTGCCATTCGATGGCAGGGTTAAATGTTAAACAGCCAAGTTTTCTGAAGTTTTTTTAAAGAGAGTGAGATCGGGACAGGCAATGATGAACAAGGGCAGCTGTTTCCAGTGATGCCGAGCCAGGAAGAAAAAGGAGCGGTTCCCAAATGTGGTAGTTTGAATACGTTTAGGGTGTTATAATAACGGATCTCTGGATTGGAGCTGACAAACAGGTCCATCTATTTCCCTGCTGATTTTTGCAGACTAGACAAAGACGTTTGAAAATAGCCGGTAGTGCCAGTTTAGGCTGCGCTGATCTAAATCTTTGCTTTCTACACCCATAAATGAAGCAGGAGCACCACATGCTTGCTGGAGTGGGTGCCTGCCAAAATATAAATGATGTCCTGCATCTCCAGTTAGGACAGTGACTATAGATATTCTATTTGCATCACTGCACTCCCTTCCCTCTAAGTATTAAATATCAATAAAACATCACATAAAACATAAGAAATAAGGATATTATGCAATGTTCGATAGTGCATGAACATTATATCGCAAATACACTTTTTACTTGATTGCATTTTATTGTTTTGTCCATTGGCGTTCACTATTCAAAGACCCACCCTACTCCCACCTATTTGAGAATTAGTCAGACCCCAAGAGTGAAACTGCATATCTTCTAAGTGAATGATGTTGATATACCTCATCTGGAAATTGACCCTGCATAGCTATTGGTCTGGCTGATCTCCTTACATTCTTCCAGATGTCGCTTGAGATGCAAATATTGCCTCAAGTTGCACTTTTGATATGCAGGGACCTACAGACAATTCTCACCCTATATTCAGTAATGTATGATCCAATAATTTTGTTTTGATGGTTTTTAGATTTCTTTGACAACTGGGACATTTTAAACCCCAAAGAATGACAATTATATCTTGTTGTGTCCCGATTTTACCATGCTAAGTTGTTATAGTGCGTGCCATGAATTGCTTTGGAAAAACCAATGTTCTATATTAAATGAGAAAAATGTTCCTTATAATTTTTTCTGCTTGCAACTAAGACGTTACTATTAAAAGGTGTGTTTTTCTTGTTTGAGCTTTAGAGCTTGCTAGACTACTGGCCTCAACTGGGGTCAAATTCAAACTAGAGCAGTTTGGGTGTGGTTTCTGGACCAACTGTTTAACCATTTTTATTACTATCTCTCTCTGCTTCTCTTCTAGGTCTTTACTTGTACCTTGTAAGAAAACTATGTCTCGCTTGAACTCCATATCTTGGACTATCCAACTCTTCTGTAACGTTTCCTTCATGGGCTCTATTTTATTTCCCTATATTTATTTGAGTATTTTTCTAGAGTTCCACTGCATAGGAAGATATCCAAGCAATTTACTGTGTACTGTAGTTACATTTACACAATGAGGCAGATTTACAAGCCCCTTGCGCCACTTTTGCGTCAATTTTCCAATGTTAAAAATCATGCAAAAGTGGCGCAAGGGGCTTGTAAATCTGCTCCGATATGGTTACAGAAAACAATTTAAGCTTGGCGTAAACAAAGTGGGAGGGGGAAAGAAGAAGGGGAGGTGAGGAGAGTGAAGGCTAGATGCAGCCCGTGGAGGGAGTTCCGTGGGGCGGAAAGACGTGGCAGAGGAGGGGCAGTGTGGAGGGTAGTAAACACCAGAATATGGAGGATTGGAGGTAAGTAAACAATTAAATAAATAAAACGAATTTCGTGGCCCGGGCTGCATTGCATTTTGCGATGCAGGGCGCACAACAACATTTGTTTTACTGCCCCCCCCCACCCTGCACCCTGCCCCTTCCCCGCCCGCATTCCCACCCCATGGAACTCTCTCCACAGGTCGCAACTGGTGAACGCATGTAACAAGGTAGATAAATAAATATTAGCAAAGTGTTAACGTCAGACAGCACAGAGAGGAGGAGAAACAGCATCAGTTAGATAATTGCTTAAGTGTCTTCTGAACAGACAGGTCATAAGTCCTTTCCTGAATGACAGTATGTCAGGAGTCATTCTTAGTTTGGTCTGTAAAATGTTCCCTAAACTGGGTGCAGAAACAATGAAAGAGATTGTCATTGGACGTATGGAAATTTGGGTTTCAATGATTCGAGAGTGAGAGACTTCTTGCTTTGAGATGATCTGGAGCCTCCCGAAATTATCAAAAGATCAACTAAGTAACTGTAGGGCATATTTATGACCCCTTTCCGCCATCGTAGCATCACATTTTGTAAGGCTCCGGTGACGCAAACTAGATGGAAAGTGATAAAAAATGCCTCCCAGAATTTTTTTTGTGGAGGAAAGTGCCCCTTCCTGCACAAAAAAACAATCCTGTTGACAACGCAGGCATCCTTGCACCATGATGCAAGGGTGTCTGCAATGGTATTAGTCAGCCGAAACGGTGCCAGCACAGGGGGAAAGGACAGGAATGCACTCTATTGGAGGGATTTTGCATACAGCAGGGCAGCAAGAGTCCTTATTGCACCGCCCTACATCAAAGTGAAAGGGCAGGAATACACTATATTTACCCAATACGGACATTCCTGCTCTTTTCCCCTTGGCTGGTACTGTTTCAGGAGACGAGTGCCAAAGCAGGCACCCTTGCAACATGATGCAAGGGTTCCTGTCTTGTTGACAGGATTCCTTTTGTGAGGAAGAGGCACCTTTCTGCACACAAGCAATCCTGGGAAGCTTTATCCTCTATCTATCTGTGTTTCCATGGAAAGAGGAAAAAACGAGGAGATATAAAGATATTTCACCTCGCTGTGCCTCACCTGTAGAGGCATAGGTTTTTGGTGCATCCTGAGAGTGCAGAGACAGAATATCGAGTCAAAAATATTGAGTTGCACAAATATCGAGTCATTAATATTGTGGTTCAGAAATATTGACAGCAAGAATATTGTGGTCAAGAATATCAACTTAAGGTAAGTAATATTGATTTTAAAAATATCAAAGTGTGGCATGGGGAGCAAAAAACGATGGATTTGGGCCCAGATCTCTGTACTGGGGTGAATGTACGACATTGCATTCTGTCCATCAATTGTTCTTTTTGCATTTGTCACCCGAGTGGGACAGGTATGCCCAGACGTGGGTCCTGTGCTCTCCATACCACTGGAGTCAAGCTATCCTGTTATAGTGTTAAATGTGTAAAGTAATTTATAATTAATTAATAATTGGTTGTTCATTAATTTTAATTAATTCACTGGTAATTAACTGTGATACTTGTGTAAATAATTGTAGGTGTGCATTGGGTTTATAGGTCTAAAAGGTGAGAAGTAATTTACTTTTAATTAATTAATTAATAATTGAATGTTAACTAATTTTAATTATTTAGCTGGCAATTAATTATGGTAATTGTGTAATTATTTGAGGTGTGTGCTGTGGTGTTTATAGGAGTACAGGGTGTGAAATCATTTGCATTTAATTAAATAATATATAGTTTTTAATTGCTGTTACTTATTTGATATTTATTTTGGGCAATGGTTTAGTTTTGTGTGTGTTGATTTTACTTTTAAAGGATTAAAGGGGGTATTAAATACATTTTAATTACTTTATTATTAGTTGTTAATAGTAATAGTTTTTAATTTAAAAATATGTTTTAATTGTGTTTTATTATTTTATAGTTTAATTTAGGTGTGTGTTGTGGATATTGTAGTGTTGAAGTGTGTGTAGTCAATTAATGTTTATTAGTTTTTTATGAATAATATTTTTAAATTGATTATTAATTATGTTAATTATGGAGGAAAATGTAATTAACATTTTTTTGTTATTGGTGTGGTGTTATAGGGCAGGAAATAAAAGAAATACATTTATGTATTAATTAATTTGTTTTTGTAAATATTTTCTAGTTTAAAAGAATTATATATTATAAATGTATTATTTTATATTATATATTATTTGTAAGTGTTTGATATATGTAATTAATATTATAATATGTTTTCCTTTTATATATTTAAAATATTAGATTTTTAATTTTTTTAAAATATTGTTTATTTATTGTTATGATTTTTTATTTGTATTTTTTTTGTTTTAACTGTTTGAGTGCGTATAGTAATTTTCGTCTCTCCACCATCCAACACTTTCCCTAATGCTGCACTCACTGAAGTGGGAATATAAATTTTTACCACTCAGCTACCCAGCACTTTCCCTACTGTTGCAACTCACTGGAATTGGAATAGTAATTCTTACCCATTCACTATCTAACACTTTCCCTACTGTTGCACTCACTGGAGTTGGAAAAGTGATTGTTACCCCTCCACTATCCAACACTTTCTCTACTGTTGCGGGAATTGTAATGTTTACCCCTCCGCTATCCAACACTTTCCCTACTGGTACACTCACTGGAGTGGAAATAGTAATGTTTACCCCAAATGTATTATTTTATATTATATATTATTTGTAAGTGTTTGATATATGTAATTAATATTATAATATGTTTTCCTTTTATATATTTAAAATATTAGATTTTTAATTTTTTTAAAATATTGTTTATTTATTGTTATGATTTTTTATTTGTATTTTTTTTTGTTTTAACTGTTTGAGTGCGTATAGTAATTTTCGTCTCTCCACCATCCAACACTTTCCCTAATGCTGCACTCACTGAAGTGGGAATATAAATTTTTACCACTCAGCTACCCAGCACTTTCCCTACTGTTGCAACTCACTGGAATTGGAATAGTAATTCTTACCCATTCACTATCTAACACTTTCCCTACTGTTGCACTCACTGGAGTTGGAAAAGTGATTGTTACCCCTCCACTATCCAACACTTTCTCTACTGTTGCGGGAATTGTAATGTTTACCCCTCCGCTATCCAACACTTTCCCTACTGGTACACTCACTGGAGTGGAAATAGTAAGTTTTACCCCTCCGCTATCCAACACTTTGCCTACTGTTGTACTCACCAGAGTGGGAATACAAATTTTTATCCCTCCGCTATCCAACACTTAACCTACTGTTGCATTCAGTGAAATGAGAATAGTAATTTTTACCCCTCCGCTATCCAACACTTTCTCTACTGTTTCACTCTTTGGAGTGGGAATAATAATTTTTGTCCAACCGCTATCCAACACTTTCCTTACTGTTACTCTCACTGGAGTGGAAATAGTAAATTTTAGCCTTTTGCTATCTAACACTTTCCCTATTGTTGCACTCACTGTAATTGTAATAGTAATTTTTACTCCTCCGCTATCCAACACTTTCCGTAATCTTTACCCCTTCGCTATCCAGCACTTTTCCTACTGTTGCACTCACTGGAGTGAGTATAGTAATTTTTACCCCTCCCATATCCAACACTTTCCCAACTATTGCACTCTTTGGAGTGGGAACAGGAATTTGGACCCCTCCCCTATCCAACAGTTTCCTTACTGCTGCACTTTTTGGATTAGGAAAAATAATTTTTTACCCTCCGCTATCCTACACTTTCCCTACTGATGCTTTCACTGGAGTGCAATAGTAATTTTTACCCCTCCGCTATCCAACACTTTCCCTACTGTTGCACTCACTGGAGTTGGAATAGTAAATGTAATTCCTCCACTATTCAACACTTACCTACTTTTGCACTCACTGGAGTTGGAATAGTAAATGTAATTCCTCGACTATTCAACACGTACCCTACTTTTGCACTCAGTGGAGTGGGAATAGTTATTTGTACCCCTTTGCTATCTAATACTTTCCCTATGTTTGCCCTGATTGTATTGTGAAATGTAAGTTGAAATATTTTTTAATAGTTTAATGTTTTAATTTAATAACAATTTTTGTTTTTTTATATTTTCTAAATCATTAATAGATATTGGTATTTCGTATATTATTTTAAACTTTTAACATAAATTAAAAATATTAGATTATTAATTGTTTTAATGTAAATATATATATATATATATATATATATATATATATATATATATATTATTTGTTATCTTTTATTAAAATGTACATTACATGTATTATATTTTACTAACATGATATCTAATATTTAATATGTTTAATATATATCATTTTATTTTCAATGTATATAAAAGTCGATATTTTATACATCTATATTTTTTACATCAATATCACTCTATGGAAGCGAGCTATGGGGGCACCAAGCGGCAATAGAGCTGGTTGGTGTTGAAAATAACTTTATGAGGCGTCTCCTGGCCCTCCCAACTGCAACTCCCCTACTTCCCATACGTCTGGATCTGGGTCTACCTTCCATCAGAGAGGATCTTAATTCCAAACCCATTAGATTTTGGCATAGACTGTGGTCAACAAAGGAGCTTAGCCATTACAGGCAAGATCTGGTAAATGTCATGAACCTGAACCACAATAGCAAGATACATTGGCTAGCCTTTGTAAAAAAAGAATTGTTTAGGCTTGGTTTTAGCGAGCTTTGGGTGACTCCAGAACTAGGATGTAGCAAGGTACCCCGGAAAAGACTAGTGGAAGTGTACAAGGAACAAAAACTCACATCTCACATGACTGCACTTAGCACCGGCACCCTTACTCTCTGTTTTACTCAATCCAAAAGTTCATATAAGTTTGAAACTTTCTTGGATTTTATATACCCAACCTTGGCAAGGAAGTTTTTTTTACAGTGGCGGTTTGGCTCCCTGCCAATCAAATCCTTTACTAGTAAATGGACCAATGGGGGGGATAAGTTATGCCCTGGTTGCAATCTGTGTGATGAGGACGAAATCCATGTTCTGTTTTTCTGCCCCACCTATAAATCCTCAAGGAAATATTGGTTGGTGCCCTTATGCAGGAACATGGCTATAAGGAACTGTCTGTCATCCTACAGAATACTGAAATCTGACTCTTCCCCCCATATTGTATTTGCAGTTTCCAAATTTCTCCTTGCCATGTGGCGCAAGAGGTCCAAGCTGATTAAGGATAATCTAACATAGATTGAATTTCCTGCCACTGTCTTATTGTTATTTACGGCATTGTTTCCAAAGAAGATGAATGCAAAATGGAAATGAGACGCACCCTTGAACGTTTGAAAGCACGAGGATACCCGACACCCATATTGGATCTTGCTATGGAAAGAAGCGACAAAAGGTGCAGGACTGCTTTATTGCAACAAAAAATTAAGGAACAATCAGAACGCATGGTCGTAGTATCCAAATATTCCAAAACATCCAATCGTTTTCAAGCCATCATTCGGAAACACTGGTCTATCTTATCATTGGAACCAGATTTCAAGGGTCTATTTAACCAACCACCAATCTTCGCATTCACAAGAGGCAGAAACTTAAAAGAGATCTTATGTAAACCCAGCCAACATGATGTCCAGAATGTGTACAAAGGACTCAAACCTTGTTACAATTGCTCCAACTGTAACAACTGTATCACTGGCAATGTCATCTGTCACCCTATGAAAGGACATTCAATCAAGCTCAAAGTGAATGCTACATGCAATTCTAGCAATGTCATTTACCTTCTGAAGTGTCCGTGCGGTAAATGTTATGTCGGTCATACCGAAAGAAAAATCCGAGTCAGGATTTTAGAACACAAAAGTAACATTCGTACGAACAACCTTAAATCTACTGTAGCCTCCCACTTCACAGAGTTTAGACACACCGTGGCTCAACTTAAATTTCAGGTTTTGGAACAAGTTCAAGTCACCTACAACAATAAGAACACCTTGCTCAAACGAGAAAACTTCTGGATCCGATTCTTGTCCACGATGGTGCCCAATGGGCTGAACGACCGCATTGAATTCCTTTGTTACTTGTAATGTTCCATATTGCTGATCATGCATATGTTTTCAATTCTTTTCTCCTTTGTTTACACTCATGTTTCGTCTTCATACACTTTAACATGGCGACCTGTTTCCGTCATTTTTCACCCTTCTGGATATCACCATGTGGTCCTTCCTTTGTGTCTATTCGCACCGGGTTCACCGCCCTTCCTCTGTGTTTACACTCATTGGTTTAACTTTCGTTAGAGCACGCTTCACTCGCACAACTGCCCTGCTGGTACGCCGCGAGGCACAGCGTAAACGCTTATATGTGAGTACTCCACGGGAGACCTTTTATATGTTTACTGGATCGCACTTCGAGGTGTAATCTGTTTCTTTACTTACACACGCACCATCGGGTTGGGTCCTCATTGTCGGTTCTCTCCTCTATATATCCAGCACTCACTCTCCTCTGAACTTCACGCTTTTATCACACTTATACACGTCTAGGGAATTTGAGGACTTCCGTGCATGTTAGACCGTTCTATATCTTTTGCTTGTACATTCTTCGGGTTTTCTGTCACTGCTATTTAGGCACTTAATTTTTGATATGTTCTACGCTGCATGGATTTTTGAAAATCTTCATATGGACAATAGATTGATTCTGGTTATTTTTATTTTTTCTGTAGAGTAATCCCTTGACAAAGGGCACCCGCCCGAAATGCATCGGGATTTTTTGAGGATTACAATGGCTCTGTTAAAATAATGCAGTGACACGTTTTTGGTTTGTTTACCAATCTTGGATTTGAACATATGAGAATGTTCAACAACGTTATGAATAAACCCTGAGATGGTCAATATAGACTTGTGATTTACTTTGCTCATGGAATAAGACTTCGGTCCCTCTTGTTGTGCACTGGGTTGTTCTCCCCCCAGACGGGGGAACCTTCGGATTTTGTCTTAAATACTTACACTGCTTGGCCAGACAGTGTCTTAATCCAGTTGCACACTACAATTCTTTATAACACTCTACATCAGAGTAAATTCGCTGTGCGAGCTCCCACTTAATTTAAGATTAGGAGTCATCATTTTTGTTGTCTATATTTTTTACTCAATATTTGTTACATCTATGTTGTGTTAGTGAACCCCTCCCCAGGTTTATATGGATTTGTAAATCTGGGGAAGCATCAAAATCCATGGGTATTGCGTTGGACCCCCCACAGCAATCCCCATGGAAGGGCTCCCTAGCACAGAGTAAGACAACACCTTAATTTGGTCTCCCTTGCCTTACTCCATATCTATGAAGTCATTGAAACCCACGCTAAGTGCCTCTGCGCGACCTCATAAATGTGATTCTGTAGTTTGCACCACCAGAGCATCACAGAAAGTGATGCTATGGTGGCACAAGGGGCTCATAGATATTGCAGAGTCCTTTTTGAGTGAAGCGGCTTCATTTTACCTGTATCCAAGCTTCTGAGGGTATTTATTTTATTTATTTTATATTCTTGTATAGCGCAAGAATCGACCCCTTACGAGGTATCTCCGCGCTTTGCTCGCAGGATGGAATGGCAGGTGTTACCAGATGTTGTGGTTGTCGACTAATGGTAGATTATTTATTCTTCCTGGAATAAGACGGTTTTTAGTTTCTTCCTGAAGGAGGAATGGTTGGAGGTTTGTCTTATGCCGATGGGTAGGTTATTCCAAAGTTTAGGCCCTACCAGAGAAAAGGCTCTGCCACCTTGTCTGGTTTTTTTTACCAGTGGAGTTTTTATTAGCAGTTGGTTGCTTGACCGTAAGGCTCTGTCAGGTTTATAGAGGGGTAGCTTTTGGGTCAGATAGTTGGGGCCTTTCCTGAACAGGCATTTGTGAACAATGCAACAGATCTTGAACTTGATGCGTTGTCGTATTGGCAACCAATGCAGTTCTCGCAGCAGAGGCTTGGAGGGGGTTCTGGGGGGGGCATTCTAAACCAGTCTTGCTGCTGTGTTTTGGACTACCTGGAGGCGATTTATGGCGCTCTCGTTGGCTTGTATCAGGAGTCCGTTGCAGTAATCAATTTTACTTATCACCATAGTCTGCACTAGGGTTTTTCTATAGTTGTCTGATAGGTAAGGGAAGACTCGTCTTAACAGACCAATTGTGTGAAAACATGCCCCAGCGACTGCGCTCACATGTTCCTTCAAGGTTAGATTTTGATCTAACTTCACCCCCAGATTTTTTACTGTTAGTTTTGGGGTGGGTACTGGTCCCAGATCTAAGGGCCACCAGTCGGGGGACCATAGTATGGACGCTTTTCCAAAAAGCATTAGCTCCGTTTTTCCAACGTTGCATTGGAGGCGGTTGGCAGCCATCCAGTTGGAGATGGCCCTCATACCTTCCGCGAAGTTATCCCTGACATTGGAGTTGAGAGAATGGAAAGGGTAAAGAAGTTGGGTGTCGTCAGCGTAGGACACCGGGGTGAATCCATATTTTCTCACAATCTCAGCAAGGGGGGCCACGCACACATTGAACAATGTGGGGCTTAGGCATGAGCCCTGTGGCACCCCCTTCGTGAGCATCCTTGAAGAGGAGCGGTATGGTCCCAGGCTGACAGATTGTGAGCGCCCGGACAGAAAACTCTCCAGCCAGGAGAGGGCTTGTCCTCCTATGCCTACTCCCTGTAAACGGCTCATGAGGATCTTGTGGGACACAGTATCAAATGCGGCCGACAGGTCTAACAGCACCAGAATCATTGAGTCTCCTCTATCCTGTGACATCTTGATGTTATCGGTCACGGAGAGGAGAGCTGATTCGGTGCTGTAGTTGGGGATGAACCCAGATTGAGAGTGGTCCAGGCCCCCTGTCGCCTCTATGAAACTGGACAAGTGGGTATTAACATGCTTCTCGGCCAGTTTACTCAGGAGCGGCAGCAGAGAGATGGGACGGAGGTTGGAGAGCTCTGTCCAAGGGGAGATGGCGTTTTTCCGAATAGGATTCACCACTGCCTCTTTCCATTGCTGGGGGAGTTTACCTTCTTTGTAAGAGAGGTTCAAAACTTTTTGGATAGAGGGGCAGAGAGCAGTGCTAAGCATGTTCATCACTCTGGGGGGGAGGAGATCAAGGGGGGACCCTGTTTTTATTGTATTTAGTAGAGATTTTATGTCATCCTCGGAAATTTCTGGGATGTCAGTGAAGGTTTCAGAATTGGTTTGCAGACAGAGAGCGTCAGCCGTCTCTGTGTTGTTGGGGTGTTTGGCCAGTATTTTGTTGTAGATGGTGTCAATTTTATCTTCGAAGTATTGTGAGATCTTGTTACACAGATCTTGAGAAAAGGTATCAGGACTTTCGCATGCTGTAGGGTTTGTGAAACTTCTTAGAATCTTATATAATTCTCTGGTAGAATTATCTGCCTCATCTATTTGGGATTGAAGGCTGGTTTTCCTTGCCTTTTTTATGTTTTTGTAATAAGAGGAGACAGCTTGTTGATAGAGCTCTTTGCTTTCACTGGAGTGGTTCTTCCTCCATCGTTTTTCTAACTTTCTGCACTTTTGTTTTTCAATTTTTAGTGCTTCCGTGTACCAGATTTCCTTTTTGTTATTAGTCGTAGGTAATTTGACCAATTTTAGTGGGGCTAAAAGGTTTATTGTATCGAGGAGGGTGTTGTTTAGTTTGGCAAGGGCCGAATCAGAGTTGTCAGAGTCGGAGAGAGTTGGTGTTTTCCAGGTTTCTGTGAATGCTTCTGGAGTAATCTTGTGCCATGGTCTACGTTTAATGCTCATGGTGGCAGAGGGTTCGGAAGGTTTAGTTAGTTGCATGAAGGAAAATTCCAGCATGCTGTGGTTGGACCAGTGTACTGATTTGGGGGGATGGCAATAAATTAACGGGTCATTAGAAAAAATGAGGTCTAAGGTGTGGCCACCTCTGTGGGTGGGACCACTATTTCGTAGATGTAGGCCTAGTAGGGCGAGGTCAGCCAGTAGGAGCTTGGTATCAGGGTGCTCTGGTGTATCTGTGTGGAAATTAAAATCTCCAAGTAGGATGAAATGTTCTCTAGCTTTCATGTGAGGAGCAAGTATTTCAGTGAGAGCTAGGGAGAAACTAGTGTCGGCGCCAGGAGGACGGTAGACTAAGGCGCCCTTCCAGTGGTGTTTATTTCCAGTATTTATTTTGAAGATCATAATTTCCATAGAAGGAAGTAAGACTTGTTCTAGTATGGTGATGCGGAGACTGTCTTTATGTATTATGGCAGTGCCGCCACCAGTTTTTATCGGGCGGTCTTGTCTCAGGATTTTAGGATTTAGGGTAGCTAGAGGAGATCCATTAGTATTGCGTAATATAGTAAAATATTATTTTCTCTGTGGCTAATCGAGCGGCGAAGACCTGCTTTTAGGAGCAATAGGATATAGACTGGAATGTCAATTAGGACAACATTACGTATGTCATTTCTGGAGATGACCAGCATTTTGCAACTGATTTTATATGGTTTGTAGATTGAAGATGCTTGACTCTTTTCAACTGGGAAGTTTGGAAATTTGCAGATTGGACATTTTTGTTCAAATGAGGACATAAAGAAATAGAAAGAGCTATCAATTAGAAATGTTGGTAGCAGAGGGAGAAGGTGAGTAGCTAAATTCCATGAGCTTTTTAAATATATCAGCGCCAATCCTTTTGTTATACTTGCAAGATATTAGTAACAATTCTGTCTTTTGAGGATTTAGTTTCAGGTAATTTTTAGTATTCCAGGCAAATGGTCAGTCCATGCATCTTTCGATAGTTGCAATGATTTGTAACAAGGACAGTTTTAACAAAAGTTGTGTAGTGAGCCCATATTGGTGACGTTTAATGACTGTGTCTTCAAATAAGAGGACAATGTGGTCAACATACAAAGTCAAAATACCTAGGATTAAGATGGAACTTTGCAGGCCACCATACTGTGCCTGATGAAGTCTGGAGGTTAAATTACTTAACATGACTAGGTGAAAACATTCAATGGGGAAGGATCTGAAACAATGAGAACTGCACCTTTGAGACACCTGATGTATTCAAGGAGATTGATGATTTGAAGGTTTTCAATGCTGCAGGTACATCTGCCACTGTCTTCCTCATCAAGCATGTAGTGGACATTGTCAAGTGTTTTAATGTTGCTGTTTGTGTCTTGTGACCAGCAATAAATCTGAAATGAACAAGGAAAAGTATACTAATATCATGAATATGTTTGCCTCATTGTGAAGCAGTGCATTTCTCAAGGACTTTGCCTAAGCAGGATACATTTGTCATTGGTTTGTAATAATTTGAGTATTCCAAGTATTATTCAACTATTCTTTAGTATTTCCCCTTCTTTACTTCCACTATTGATTCTAACATTCAGTTGCACGAAAAAAGTCTTGATGGTTGAACTATCATGCTGCTCTCTAACTTAAGGTTTTTATTCAAAATGTAATGTTCTCTAGAACTGATGAAAATGCATCCAGTTTTTTTTCATGGGACAATGAGCCAATTAATGCTAGAAAGCCAGAGATTTAGGCCCTCATTAACTGGTGTTTTAATTCTTATGGGTGTGCTAACACCAGTTACCTGCCCCATCAGAATTATGGGGCATATTATCAAGGGGGTTTATCTCCACTTTTTACACTTTAAAAGCCAAGAAAGTGGAGATAAAATTATCTCCCTATTACCTAGCTGTCGCTAACACCAGTTAGCGACAGCTAGTAGGAGATAGCGACCATCTTGGGCCCCACCTTGCATGTCAGTGATATTTATCACTAATGACATGCAAAGTGGGCGTGCCAAGATGTTAGCGACTGGAAACAGTCGCTAACATCGCTATCTCCTATTACCAACTTTTGGAGATATTCGCGCTAAGCGCAAATATCTCCAAAAGCTAACACCTGCCCTGAGCAGTTCTTAGCCATGTTATCCAATGGGAGGTGGATAACATGGCTAAGAGCATAAGCTCCGTAATGCATGAATATCGCTGACTTTTCAGTGATATTCATGCATTGCGGCCGATTTTTATCTCATTTGCGATAAATGCCCCATTGTTATTTGTGGTGTGTCCGTGATTTATTTTTGTACTAATCTATTTCAGTATTCAAGTTGTAGAAATATGCAAGAAAATGGGGATTTAGTAGGGGAATCCAATCCAGAATTACTCATTCCCCTGGTAAATCCTAATTTCTAAGGGGATCTTCAGTTGTAATAGCCTGGACTTCCTCCACGCCCAGAGTTGCTGATAACCCTAGGTATTGATAACTCAGAGAGTGTGGAAAATCCCAGCCATTAATAATGAGGGCCTCAGTGGGAAGTTAAAGCTGTTTAGTTGAGTCTCACTCCTGATACGTATGTCCTCATGACTATGGAACTCTATTCAGCAATAATGCCCCTGCAGAGTTTTGGCAGATGCTCATACAAACAAATTGGCTTCATTGTCTTTTCCACCCTGTGATTTAACCACAGCTACACTCACTATAGCTACAAAGTGTGTTCTGACCTTTTCATTTTTCAATACAGACTTTATCCTAACTCCTGCTCCTTTGTCCAAGGATATAAGCACCAACAGAGCCAGAAGCAAGTGTGTTACATTCTACTTTCTTGCGTCATTCATCTTTTGCAGAAAACAAACTTCCTAAAATATTTCTTCCAATTTGTGTGGAAAAAACCTCCAAAAAGAGGGTCTTCTGGAGACTTTTCGAGCAAAAAGATTGAAAACAGTCATAATGGTGTCAGTACTTATTTTGCACAGAAAGCAAAACACAATTTCCAAATAATCTATTTGATCTCCCTGTACAGTCTGCTGTTTTTGTTTTTTCAATTGGGCGGTTTTAAATAACTGTTTGTTAGACCTGGCATCCTTGGCCTGGTAGTACCCCAAACCTTTTGCCTTTTTTCTGTTGCAATTTTTATATAGCATGAACTTGACCAATAGGTATTGGAGCACTTTACATGAGCACCATTTACATTACACATTCATTTTTGGTAGGCACAAGGAGAATAAGTGATTTGCTCAGAATGACAGGATGTTGAGCTGATACTGAGACTCAAACCTCGTGCCTAAACTCCAAAGTCAGCAGCTCTGGCCGTTTGGCTGCATTTACTCTGCCTGTTTTGCTGAATTTGTTTTTGTTGGCTTTAGTACTCTGTGAACTTTACTGCTCCTAACCAATGCTTGTGCTCTATCTATAAAACATGCTAAGGCAAGCTTACACCTGACTGGCACATTAAATTTACTTCTATGTTCCTAGTAAATGGTACTACTTGCACCCAGAGCCTGTAAATTAATTCTACTAGTTGGCCTGCAACAGTCATTATGCCACCCACTAAAGTTTCCCTTTAAAATGTGTCTCAGGTTTGCTGTTACAGCCTGTTGAGCAGTTTTGAGCAGCCATTTCGAGCTTGCAAAATATTTTTTTTGTTGCCAGACCTAAAACATCCCTTTTAGTATTTAAAAGTCACCCCTAAGATAGGCCCTAGAGGCTCATATGGCATGGTGCATAGTAAGTAAGAAATGTCATTTTCCACTGTTACAAGGCATATCTCTACCATAGACTAACACTAGGGTACCTTAACCCCTTCGATGCTGAT
This sequence comes from Lissotriton vulgaris, assembly GCF_964263255.1. NCBI lineage: Eukaryota > Metazoa > Chordata > Amphibia > Caudata > Salamandridae > Lissotriton > Lissotriton vulgaris. Next base: position 899,239,721 of record NC_141696.1, read on the forward strand.
GACGAGCTCAGCTCGTCATCAGCCACAGGGGGCGTGTGCGGTGACGAGCTGAGCTCGTCATCTAACGCGGCTTTTGCAAAAAAGCCGCGTAGAGCAAAAATAACCGCAGCAGCGATGCGGTTAATAAATGTAATGCGTGGAAACTTTGGATTGGGAGATGGTTGTGTCATGTAGTTCCTATGAGTCCCCAAGGACTTGTACATTTTGGATGACCTAAACTGAGGGCTTTCGGACACCCCCACTGGATATGTCAGCGGTTAGACCGCCTAGCTCTACAGTGCCACTACCACCTCCCTGTATTCTACAGTGGTGTATGTAGTCTCTGGCAACCACTGAAGGTGACAACCCTGATTCCTCAGGGATGGGGGAAAACAGTACAGTACGTTTCACTCAGACACGCGTGCTTACTTTCTCTCAGAAAAAACACAGGATGGCGATTAGGACGTTTCAATAAATATGTATTGGTCCAGCGACAGTCTTGTGTAAAACATATGTGCTGCAACAATCAGGAGACAGAAGCATACGAAAGAGATTGCTAGTACCAATATAGTGAATAGTAGATACATTTCTACCATAGTGCTAATAGGATGAACAGAAACAGTTCAGATAAAAACAGTAGCACTTGCATATTCCTTAAATGCGCGCCCTAAGTAACTTACTAAAATGTACCTAGCCTAACCTAGAGGTGTAGGTGCATATGTGTATAGATACGTGTATCTGTAGCCAAGAGAACCCTTAGGGAAACACCAGACCCTCACCTGAGGGTTCGGAACCAAGGACCGCGTCTCTGCGTCGATGATGATCCCGCAAGGGATGTCAGACTGCTGCTTGTCAGAGATTTGGCATGCAAGACGCCAGTCTCAGCTTGGAAGGAATTCTCCCTAATTTGTAGGGGGGAGTGGGGGTCTTTTATACTAAAGTGGTCACTCCAGGGTTTTTTCTAGAAACAATATGTTTTTAAAACAACCATGGCTATTTTGAAAACAAGTGCGATCTTGCACAGCTGGCTGTTGGCCAAGGATGAAAAAAATGATGACCCTTATACAGAATAAATCTGCTGTGCCTGGGGACATGTTTATTTACATCAAGTACTAGGATTCTGATAGAAGACTAAGAGCCTGGTGTAGAAGAGACAGGATCAGGCTATTAGGTAAAAGGTTACCTGTTTAGCATCATTATTGTCATGTGGATGGGATGTTGTATGTAAAATGGAGTATAAACAACAGGGCTATCCTAAAGGACATGACAGTGGAGATATGCTGTTTAGACTCAAATTAATTGTAATTCAAAATCCTCTTTAATGGTAAAGTCAGATTTAAACCTCAATTCTGAAAATGCTACTTATGGAAAATTGGCATTTTCTTGTCCTAAACATTTTTTCCTTCTACCAGTGTCCTGGGTCACATGACTGTGAATGGCTTCACTGTTGGGGTCCGTGTATTCATGTTAGACAGTGACACAAAATGGGCTTAGGTGTAAAGAGTATGGGCCATTCTGCCAAGATGGTTGGGGTGGAGCTGTGCCCTGCCCCACTTACATATCAAAGAGGTTTTCCTCCTGCACACTCAAAGGAATCGGACACAATACATATGTTGTCTTTTGTCACCCAAGACGTTTTGGAGCCTTGACTTGGGAAGGGTAGAACTTTCCAGAACCAGATATGCCGGTAGTATAGGGAATACTCCCACTTCAAAGGCTGGTACCAGGTATAAATATTGGGACATATTTTGAAAAGTAAATTAATATGAAAATGGTACCTTGGTTTTCGGTATATATTCTGAATTGAAATAAGGAATAAAGAAAAAGTATTCCCTATTTAGTATTTATATCACTATGGCCACATCATAGAGTATTTTATGACACTTAGTTAAGTGTGAGGGTTTTGATTGGTCCCTGAGAGGACTGTCTTAGACTATACTTATACTTTTTCTTTATTCCTTATTTCAATTCAGAATATATACCGAAAACCAAGGTACCATTTTCATATTAATTGAGTCTTCTTTACCCAGGTACCGGTTGGTTTAATGGGTTTCCCCTGTTATTCATAGAATATTTATGAAAAGTGGCACAGCATAGCAAGCCAGCTTGCTGGGCAGTGCTGCGTCACTAGGAAATGGCAGGAATGCACCATATATAAGGCAATACTGAGCATTCCTGTCCTTTCCCTTGAGATGTCGTAGAATAGGCTGGCTAGCACTACTACAGGCGTTGCATGCAGAATTGTTCTTGTTTTGTTTTTGCGCAGGAAGGGAAACCTTCCAGCACAAAAAATTATCCTGAGAGGCATTTTCCTCTTTTCTTTCTAGGTGTGAATGCAGCATATAAAAAGAGGAAACAATTAGAAGAAATAAAGATATTCCTGCTCGTTACGCTTGTCCTGGGAGGCGTACATTCCAATCTGGGGATGCGTCAAAATCCATGAATGTTGTGTGGAGACACTCATGCAACACCCATGGAAATTTCTACCTGGTGCAGTGGAATGCAACACAGCAATTTGCACTGCCTTACATTAATCGAGATTTATGAAGCAGTTCAGGGCCACGCAAAGGTAGCCTTGTGTGGCTTCATAAATCTTATTTTTCACTTCCTTTGCTCTTGCACCACATTGTGTGATGTAAGAACGATACAAAGGAGCTGATAAATATGCCCCATTGTTTTCATCAGTGCACTCCTGGTCCTGTCAACATTTCAGAAGGACTGACTTGTCGCCCAGAAGACTGTCCTACTGCTCAATGCCCTCCTTCCTATGGTTGAAGGAAGCCTGGTCCTGCTCCCTTCACCCCAGGCTAACCTTAGTGACTTCAATGGTCAATTGGCTGACATTCCATCTGACCTACAGAGACACAACATGCTCCAGAGGCCTCACTGCAACTTTCCAGCTTACTTGTTGCACTGGACCTGCCTCCCCAAGAGGTGCATCCCAAGGACCATTGGCTGGCATCAGTTGAACTCCTCCTAAGAAGAAAAGAGAAATCCTGAAGATTTGTGCTCTTCACGACTGCAAATAGGCCAGTTCGTGCCAAGACCCTGCCACTTCAACCAACTGGCAATGTAAAACTCCAGTGAACCTGATTCTTAGTGTTACAGCGACTGCCAGAGACAACCAGCAACGCAAGATCTGCACTCTGAGCTACAGCAACAAATGCCCGCTATGACCACCAACACAAAGCTCAAACAACGACTGTCTGCGATGTCCAACCGGCTCTTTTCACTACAGCACAGACAGCCCGCCCTGCCTTGCCTGCTCTTCACGCTACATTGACAACAGAACTCTTTGTGTCAGACTTTGAGAAGGTGGCTTTTTCCTGTATCCGACTCTTGCTCCATCGCGGTCGTTCTGCATTTATGACTTTCCCCCAGGTTAGCGTGACCAGAGGACCGCAAGTAGCGCTATCATTTTAGGGACTATACCTACCTAAAACTTTGAAGTTGCATATTTCCGGTTCCTCTGATTAGATTTTTGTTGTTCTGGTGTCATTTGTTTAGTAACAATTACTCTATTTTTCTAAATTGGTTTGAGATTTTTCTTGTGTCATGTTTTAACTTTATTACTGTTTGTGTGCTACATAAATACTTTACACTTTGCTTCTATGTTAAGCTTGACTGATTTGTGCCAAGTTATCAGTGGGTTAGGTACAGGTTAGTTCACCCTGACAAGGATTGTGGTTGCTGCTTAAGTATGGTTTCCACCCCCTCAACCAAAAACCAATTTCCTACACTGCTCATATAGGATTTTCCTTTTGAGAATACTTGCTGTAATTGATAAATCACAATGCTTTAACAATTCTGAACTGACCCTCTAAAATAACCAAGTATGCAGCAAGTTTATGTAAGAATAAGTTCTGAAAGCATCATGCATAGCTAGGCTGCAGTTACATTTTTAATCTTTTCCTGTTTTTTAAATGATCTGATTTTTTTGAGGTTGCTAACAAACGTCTTAATTCATCAGAGATGTATTGTTTGTATTCCTTCTGGGTTACAGTAGCCACCATGGTGTGTGGCAGTCTCTAGAAAATCAGCATAAAAGAATATCGAGAACAGAATATAGAGGTTAAAATCATAGTGACAAGCAAGAACATATCTATGGAGTATAGATGTACTGTTCCTAACTCCATATTTATGTACATTGACAATATATGTACTGTGTAGGTACATATATGTGGAGTTTGATATAGAAAATCTAGTTTTTTTAACCTGTCAATACTTTTTTCCATATTTATTCCTCGATATTCTGTCCCATCGATATTCAGGGGACAGTATTCACACCACTATTTCCACTTACATGCCACTGTATTAAGGAGTGCATGTCTGTTTGTATGTTTCATTCTTGCATCAGTATCTCTATTCAGTGCCATAGGGTTATTCAGGCTTATTCTTCCTTAACAATATTGTGGGGGAGAATGTATAGTATCACAAGCATTAACGGCACCAAGATTTATCTTTTTGAAAGAAATTAGTGGTTGAACATGCTCAAAGTGCATAACCAACTTAGTGCCCAAATGTTCTAGGCACTGAAAATAACTACTTTGAGTTTAGGTAAGCTCCATGCAAATGGGCAGAATTCCATTAATCACAATGAAGTTAGCCAATGGCTGGAATTGGACTGACTAATTGCCCCATACTGTATATTGCAGAGAGTGGCAGGAAAATATAAATGGCACAATAAGAGAATAATGAAAGAAAAGAAGTAGGCATATTATTCATATACATTTAGTACATTTCAAAGGCTCTTGATTAAAGATAGACCTAAAAAAGGCTTTGTCTGGATAAGATGTTACTTAAAAAAGTACAAAAAGGGACTCCTGCAAGGAAAATATTTTTTTAGGTGTCAATTTCTTGGGCGAAGCTACCACAAACATCTAAAGATAAACAGAGAGCCTCAAAACCATCTAAAGAATACTTATTTTCTGAGGTGCTGTTGTTTAAAATGCTAATTTGTTTCCACCTCAGCTGCTGAAGGGGATGGCCAGGCCAGGATGTCTTGGCTAACATCATGTTCACAGGGTAGCTGTTCCTAAATCACCTTGTTAATTAGTTAATTGAATGAAAGGCTAATACAATCTGACTGATGGGAGTATAGCAAGCAGATTTGTCATTGAACAGCTGATCCAATCCACAAGTGATATTAAGATGTTCAAGCCTTTTCTTGCCAAGTAAGGGGTGTCATGCCTTTCCAAGGCTTTCAGTCTACAGGTTGCTAAGGGGTCAAATCATGATACCCAACAAACATTATTTAAAATAACACTATTTTCTTCTCTGATTCATTAGCAAAGAATGTAAGTGCAGGATGACCAGGTCAATATGGACACTGTTCAAGTCCTGGACCTATGTGTGATAACCTAATGCATTCTGCACGCAGATGAAGGGTTGTGTCGATTCCAGTCTGAATGGGGAGTGATGCGTTGATTCTTCGTGCCGGGCCAGGCCTGCAGTTGATGCGTCGGAAAGGTGTGTCGAACAGGTACAAGGCATGGATCTTTGGGATGCGTTGGCTATTGATGCAGCTGCGTTGTGCGGTGCTGCTTTGGTCCTCTTCAGCCCCCATCCCTCGATTTGTCGATTCTTGCAGCGATGACAGGCGCTGTGACGGTTTTCGCAGCAATGTATCGATGCGTGGAAATTCTTCTTGCGCCGTGAAGATCTATCGGAAGAACAGCTGCAAGAAGAGTGATGCGTCGGTATCTGTAGTTCTTGGAGTTTCTTCTCTCTTCCGGTTCCAAAACAACAGCAACAACCTCCAGAGTCCCAAAACTGACACAGGTACCTCAAAACTCACAATAGTAAAGTGCAGGGGAGCTGGTGGTGAAGTCTTTGTGTCTCTGAGACTTCTGAACAGCAGGCCAGCTCACTTAAGGGCCTTGGAGATCTCCTTCAAGCAGGGAACACAGCACACAGCAAAGTCCTTCTCCTTTGCTTGGCAGAAACAGCAACTGTCTGCCAACCCCAGACACGCAGCAAGGGCAGTACTTCTCCTCAGTCTCTCCAGCTCTTCACCTTGGCAAAGGTTCCTCTTGAATTCCAGGAATGATCTAAAGTTCAGGGGGTTTAGGTCTAAAACTTATACCCCAAACAGTCTTTGTTCTTGGGTCTCCCAGCCCAGTTCAAACCAGTTCCTGGGGGCACTCTGCCAGTGCACAACAACATCCTTTGTCAGTGTGGGCCTTGGTCCCAGGCACACCACAGGTGGGCGGGCCAGCATTTTGGATGGCAGGCACAGCCCTATTCAGGTACAGGTGCTGCTACTCCCACCACTCCAAATGCAGATAGATCAGGCCTATCCAGCCTGGTGCTGACTCATCCAGAATCTTGGAGCCACAGCACCTCCCCAGCCCCTGTCACTCAAAAGCCAGACAGTCAATCCACAAACAGGCAGAGGCACACAGGAAGGTTTAACAAGAAAATACCTACTTTCTAAAAGTTCTATTTTCAAACACATAACTTAAAAAACATCTTTACTAAAAGATGTGTTATTAAATTCTGAGTTCAGGGGTACTGAACTCCATTTTCCCAACTTATCCCTATAGGAAAATATGCTTCTAAAATGTTACAGAACAGTCCCCATTCAGTCCTATGGGCAAGATAGCCTTTCAATAGTGAAAAATTAAATTGGCATTATTTCACTATCAGGACATGGTACACACACCAGTACATGTCCTACCATTCACATACACTGCACCCTGCCCAGGGGGGTACCTTGAACCTGCCATAGGGGTGTCCTATGTGTAAGAAAAGCAAAGGGTAAGGCCTGGCAAGTGTGTGCACTTGCCATGTGGACATGGAAGTAAACAAATTGTGCACAGGGACTGCGGTGGCAGGCCTGAGACTTTTTTTCAGGGCTACTCATGTGGGTGGCACAACCAGTGCTGCACGCCAACTAGTAGCATTTGAATTACCCGACCTGGCACCCTTAGTGCACTTTACTGGGGGCCTACTGGTAAAACAAATTTGTCAATCAGGGAAAACCAATCACAATAACAATTTACACAGAGAGCACTTGCACTCTGACACCGACCAGAAGTGGCAAAGTGCCCAAATCATCTAAGCCAGCAAAAACAAAATCCACTACAGCATCAAAAACACAGGAGGTAGAGGCAAAAGTCAGGGAAAACCACGGCAAGGATGCCAGGTCTAACAGTTACAGTATTAATAAACATATGATGTAATATAATGTAAGGTCACTTATATAGCGCAATTGTTACCCAAAGGGTATCCTGGTGCATTAGAAAGCATTGACATAAAGTATTCTGGTCTTTATTTTTGCAAATATGTAAGTGTGATGACCTGAAGGTATTTGAGCACTTTACATGAGCACCAGTTACATTGCATACGATCATATTCATTATTTATTCTTTAAACACATTTGAATTAAAGCCCACATTCACAAACGTTACACACAGCACAACACCCGAATAAGCTGTGTTGTGCTGTGTGAGAGTGCAGGTGCAGAATTTGGCTGTCGAGAGCCATGCACACACCTTTGCACAATATTGCAAGAGTGTGTTCATGAGTCTAGAGTAGGATTTGTACTGGAAGGGTAAACTTCCAGTACAAAATACTATGCTTAGTCTAACTTTAAAACGTTTCCAATGTTGGATGTGTGCTGCACAGTACAGCACAATATCCAAAGAGGGACGTTTTAGGAGAAAAAAAGCATTTCTCCTTTTTTAACACCAGCTACAATAGTGTTATATTTGGGCACAAAACCCTGTCTTCTGATACTAATAGATAGGGTTTCACATCAGAATGCATGTCTGTTTGATTGGGAACTTGTAGGCAAAATAGTAACTAACAAAAAAAAAATTGGGGCATATTACTGAGATGTGCGTTGCAAAACGCACAATGCACATCTCCATATCGCCGGCTATCGCCGGATTTCATCGCCTAATTAGCACGCAATTATCAATGCCCATCAGGCAGGCGATTAGAAATCCGGCGATAGTCGGTGATATGGCACATTAGCGCATGAAAACAAATGTTGTTTTCATGCGCTAATGTGGGCCTTGATAATATGGGGGGGTGGATTCAGCTTTATGATCCACACCCCCATGTTAACAATGCCTAACGTCTTGTCGGAGCAGGCATTGGGAGACCTGCGATAAATACGTTTATTGCAGGTTTTTGTATCCCAACGCCTGCCTTGGTAATAGGGTGTTCCCACCTCCAACCACATTTTACATGTGGTTGGACGTGGGAACGCCCACTTTGCAAGTCATTAGCGATGTTTATCGCCGACATGCAAAGTGGGCTCGGCCCAGGCTTTAAAGTGCCCTTGGTAATCGGGCTCTAGCTGTATCGCCGCTTTCTCTGCACAATTCGCCAAGAAAGCGGCGATACTAGCCCTTGGTAATATGCCCCATTATGACCTGGATTGAGTCAGTTTTGTGATGCAAACACAGCGCAAAATGTGTTTAAAGTTGGGTCTCAGTAGGTTTCTTAGTTTCACATATTGTTAATCCGACTCCTGCACTCAAACCTTCCTCCACTGTTCCTAAGCGGTAACACGATTTCCAGACTACTAGATAAGGCTCCTGAATCAAAAATACTAATTCTGACTATGGACGTCTTTTATGTAATATTTGCAAGTGATTTCTTTGGAAAAAAACATTGACTTGGAATGTGTTCGCCATTTCTAAATCAGTATTTTTGGGGTGCTGGCACGGCCATAGCTCAGCAGCAAAAAACACATGGCAAACACAGGCATTTCAGACATACTATCCGATTTCTTTTAAATACTACTCCTCTTTGAGCAACTAAAGCACCTTTCTGATGACTTTATATTTTCTTCTCGTCCCAAATAGCAAACTCCTCTTACCAACAGTGGTTGCTCCTCCCCTAAGGTGGAGGAGCATCGCCCCACTGCTATTTCAGCAGTGCAAAAAATAAAAATTAATTTATAATAACAGGACATTATTATCATTTTATTTTTGTATTCTAACTTGGAGCCAGGTTGGGGCAGTTCTGGGCACTGTGACGCCAAAGCAGAGTGAGGACTGGTTTACACTCCTCTAATTGCGAATGACTGGTTGGCCGGCCCTCCTAGGCCGGCCAAATTGTCATGAGCACTTACACCCACATGCATCAAACTCCCGTTTTGCGTTTCCAAATTTGCGATTTTTACCGAATCGCAAATATGGATTCGCAAAACGGGATGCATCATTGAAAATGCTAAATATTTCCGATTCGGTAAAAATCGCAATTTTTACCGAATCGCAAATATTATGCAAATTCAAAATTGCGAATTCGCTATTCCCATCGATTCCTATGGGCCAAAAGGCCCATAGGAGTCAATGGAAATTGCGAATTCGCAATTTTGAATTCGCAAATGTTGATGCCTTCCATGGGTGCAGGGGGGGGTCCAAAGGACCCCCCCTGCACCCCTGAAATGTATTTTTAAATGGATGTTTCACACACACATGTCCTAAGGACATGTGTGTCTGTAACATGACATTGTTTAAAATGTAAATAAGAACATTTTAAACATTTTTTGCAAATTACCACGAGGTTCAACCTCGTGGTAATTTGCACTTCCAAACTTTGTTTTCGCAATTTGATTTCAGAATGATGCATTGCATTTAAGGAATCACAAATTTGCGATTCCTTAAATGCAATCGCATTCTGGAAAGTCGCAAAATTAGCGATTTTCATTACAAAATAATGATGCATCTGAAAAAGCATTTTTGGAGTCGCAAACGGCCGATTTTAAGGAATCGCACCGTTTGCGACTCCAAAAATGCTTGATGCATGTGGGCATTAGCATGTTCTCCACAGGGCTGTATTAAACAGCACCATGGAGAACATGCCCAGGCTGCCAGGCACTGTCTGAGCTGCCAAAGGGCTGTGCATGCAGTGTTGTCATTGGCTGGGAGAGAAGGGGAGCCAAGGTGTTTCTGTGGTTTTCCAGCAGATTAAGAGGACGGAGGAGAGGCATGCAGCGGCGTGGTGGTGAAGGTAAGTTTATTGTTTTATCTTAATGTATCCATTTACAGCCCCTGCCCCTCCAGCCCCGTTTTGAAGTGGTCACCACTGCTTACCAAGAACTAAAGCAAAACATATATGAAAGTTTTCCAGTCATTTCAGTTGTACCATCATGCCCCTCAGTAAAATGTTTGCTTCACTCACAGAAAATACTCCTTTCAGTCTGTGAAAGCTAATTTACACAGCCTCACCATTCTTCTTTAACACCTTAACTGCTAGCGGTTTCCCGCTGTGTGCTGGGTTTTCGAAAATCCCGAGTAACATGACAAGCTCAGCTCGTCATCAGCATCGAAGGGGTTAAAAACACATTTACCTATATGTCTGTCGCTAGTAACTGATTTTTTCCCTTTTTTCCAGAATCGGACAGCTGTCCCAGTGATAACGTGACTAGAATGTGGTTGGCTTGTTTTTTTTAGTTATTCTATAACAGAAAGCCACCGCTGCTGGCTTGTATGCATGCTTATGATTTATGTATATTTCAAAGCAGAGTAAACAGGACTTCATCCTATATTCATAAGGTCTGATTTAACACCGATATTACTTCTTGTATTCAGGGGCCATTAATAACATCTCATACCAAATGCTATTGCATGCATAATGTCAGAAATAACAGGCTGGCGCTGCATTTTATTGAAAGTCATGAAAGTTTAAGAGAAGAAATGCCTTTCAATATTGCAATCAGATAGCTTACCAGCTTGGAGGCCTTCTCTGAAATTTTCATGAGGCAGTATTGTGTAAGGAAACATTTCTACATGCTATTATTTAGGGCCTGATTTATAAATCCCATTATATCCTATGGGATTTATATTTCAGCAGACTGGATATTCGTCATCGTTGAGTCGGAGCAACCCGTCCATAAAGATCTAATCAGGCCCTTAGCCATTTGGGTCCCTACCATGAAGCTGTTATCTCAGCTGCACCAGTGAAGAAGGGGCTCATGCCACTTCTTTTTTGAGCATATATATTAACTTGAAATATCTTCAAGTTAATACATGTTTGCTGAAAGCAAAGTTCAGTGATAGAGAGTAGGAATTCTCTCTTTGTGTTTCTGAGCTCGGCAATCAGAAAAACATGAGTTAACTGAGATATTTTTAATTAATGTATGCTCTGAAGAGGCTAAAAAGAAGCACAGAGATTCCTTCTACGTAGGCACAGCGCAGAACATGGCATCATGATATGGACCCTGAAGTCAAAGCATATGATATTCGCAGTTGTTTGTGCATAGTGGTATTTACATTGGTGGTCCCTTTTTGCATATAATTATAGGTCAAATTTATCTAAAAGTAATGCAGTGCAGCAAGTCACCGTACTGCGCTGCATTACAGGGAAAGGGCATGAGCGGCTAGTGCTCTAGTCAAGTCCTCCTAGTGAAAAAAAACCAGTGGTACTGCGGACAGCAATTTCACCAGTGGTTAGTACGCCCAGTGGCCGTATAAAACGAAGGAGAAGAAAAAATTAGAAAAACTAGATGATAAGGCAATCACAATGTCTGGAGACTTGATGCCAAGTGGCATCACCGGCCTGGTGTAGAGACAACACGACCCCACTGCTAAATAAAGAATAAATATAATTGGCAAAATAAATAAACAAATAAAATCAATTACAGAAAAACACTCACGATACTGCACCCTAGGAGCTGTACAAAAAGAGTGTGGAAAAGTGGACACTACTACTTCAAGTAGCCGCTTTAAAAGGGGTGACAGTTCAGTTGTAACAATGAAAATGCAGTTTGAAGAGGGAGACTAGAAAAGGGGGTGAAAGGGTGGAGGATGCTCATAGGAGTTAAAGTAAAGGCAGGACAGTCCCATAAGCCGAGGTTGAGAGCTGGGAGGCCGCCTAGGCAGATATGAAAAGACCTCTGGGGTAGTTTTAATTTTAATGCATCAAGTAAATAAATGAATAAAGAAAGATAGCAATATATATATTGTACAAAAAAGAGGAGGTAAGGACACAACTTGTATATAGTATCTTCTCTATTCTAGATGGATGTGAAGGTCTTCCACTAGTGACTTTTTAATGAACAAAAATGATTTTGAATAGAAGTCTGATTATGTATTGATATCTCTTGATGCTTCGTCACTATACACAAGCATTCACCATCAGGATGGTATAAAGGCGGTGGAACACTACTTAGGCGTAAGTTTTATGCATTTTATACCAACATAACAAAATGCTTGTTAACATGATTTCAGTATGCTTGGAAAATAACTATTTTTATTCCAAAATCAAATATTTCATCAAACAATGGGGGCATGCTTTTCTCCAAGTTTGTCTACCTCCACATGGGACTATGGGTGGAACAAGTGTTACGAGTAAAATATGAAAATGTATTGAAGAATCATGTTATAACCTGGTACAGGTACATTGACGATTTTCTCGTGATTTGGAGAGGTACAGAAAAGAGTGCTCTCCATTTCATTAAACAAATAAATATGAACAGCTTAATTCGGCACTTTACTGCTACTTCTAGCAAACAATCAGTCTTTTCTTGGATGTCGAAATCTATGTGGCTAATGACAAAATTGAAACCACCCTGCACAGAAAGTTAACAGCAGGAAATACCTTACTGCATGCGATTAGCCATCACCCCAGACAAGTCATCCATAGCATCCCACTTGGTGAAATGCTCAGAATCAAGATAATTTTCAGCAAGGACAGTGACTGTGATAAGGCGCAGTATGACAGCAAACAGAGATTTCTGGCTAGGGGATACGCCGAAAATTTTATTGACAATGCAATCAGGAAAACGAAAACATCTAGGAGAGCTGATTTACTGTTCAATAAAGCTTAATGTAAATAAAGTCGCCACTAAGCAATCAGAACAGAAAAGTAGGCTAATCCTGATGTTTAACCTCTTCGCTGCTGATGACGAGCTCAGCTCGTCATCAGCTACGGTGGTCGTGTGCTGTTGACGAGCTGAGCTCGTCATGTAACGCGGCTTTTTGAAATTTGCCGCACACAGCGGGAAAAGCCGCTGCAGCGATGCGGATAACAAACAACATCACACACAATGCAGGATTATTAATAAAAACTGGCCCTTAGTGCTAAGCGATTCAGCTCTTGGTGACAAAATACCCCAAAAACCAAAAATCACTTTTAGGAAAGTGAGTTCTATGTGTCATGCCCTAGTGAGTAGTAGTCCAGAAATTAGATCAGTCACCAATTGGTTAACATCTATGAAGGGGTTTGTGAAATGTACTTCTTGCCGGGCATGTTGGTTCAGGGTCAATAAGATGGCTTACAAAACACCATTTAAAGAAGAACCAGTGCCACTGAGGAAACTGCTTACATGCAAGACAGAATATGCAATTTACGTGTTGGAGTGTTCTTGTGGACTACAATACGTGGGCAGTACAAAACTGCAGGTCAAAAAGAATGCTCTAACACATTAGGGCAGTCACAGTACCTGTTTGCGAGACATTTTATAGACATCCACAACAACAGGTTGGAAAATCTAAAGTACTTTGTGGTGGATGCAGTTCCCCCTCCCATATGTGGGGGCAACCGGGAGGCCCTGTTAAGGATGTTGGAGACAAAATATATAATTAAACTGGACACTAAGACCCCACAGGGACATAACTCCAGTGAGGATTTTTTTACCTGCCTCTAAATCTCCCCACAAAAGAAACTAGTATACCCAGCAGAGTCAGCCCTTTAAGAACTATGATGGTTTATTATGGAGGCACTTTTTTACACTAACACTTTTCTCATAGCGAATACAAGAAATAAGGCATAGACTAGGCCCACTTGGGCTGTACGTCTAAACTTTGCACATCAAGGATGACCCAAATCTCATGAGTGTTATATTCATTGGGTCATTAAAAGGCGGAGAGTCATGGCAATCATATTATAACATGTTTTTAATATGTGTATAAAACTTTAAAACTATATGTCAATATTTACTGCTAATTTTCACACCTCTTTGTAACATTTTACATATTGCCTTTTAGAATATCTATATTTATCTATATTTATTTATTCTAAAGGTTTTTTTGTCAGTTCCGTGATGAGAAACAATGAAATGCATTAACAATTGTACTGTATACACAGCAAGGTGAAAGATGTCTACTCTTTCCATGAAAACGTTGGTATCACGTGTGTATGCACTAGCCCTTTAAATTTGTGAACGTACTCTGTGGGCACGTCATGTGATCATGGTCTTCTCAGGCCGAAACGCCTCATAGCGGTGGTGTAAGAGCTCCAATAAATCTTTCATTTGCACCGTAAAACGGGTTCACATTCTTTTGCTCCCCAGGTGAGAGCGGATGCGTCCCAAGTGAAGTGTGGAGTGATATATATATGAGGCGATGAACGCCGAAACGCGTCTGCTGTTAACAAATAAAGCCTAAATGACCCTGCGAGTGCTCCAAATTGTGTTCAAATTGCTGTGCAGCAAGAGTGAGGTCCCACCCTCACCGTATGGAGACAGCACCCGCCCTGTGTTCAGAGTTGAGGTGGGAGTGGTGTTGGTGAAAATATATATATCTTTGGAAGAACGCCGGACCGCCGTGCACCCTGTAATGCCATGCAATCGAAAGGATTTCACTACGACTTCGCAGGGGGACTTAACTTACTTAAGTGAAGCCTGATAACATATTCCGGGATGTACGGAGGATTGAGCGTCTCGCTGAACTGCCTGCCAGGCACGCCAAAATCTCAGCAGGTACACTGTAAGGAGCAAACACCACCCACTGGGGCCAGCACTGACGTCGGATGCCTGCTCCGCGCAGACTGTGAGTTCCAGTCCGGGCTTTCCACTATGCCTGCAGGTATGCTCCATCCAATAATAGTGGGGCATTCCATTTAAAAGTGTGGACGGTTTTTTAAATTGGGTTCTGACTGTATTTGAGAAAGTCCACTAAGGATGAAACGCGTCATGCAGTATGTCAGAATAAAGGAGCATTTTAAAGTGTGACCCGCGTGTGCTCGACTTCTTCTACTCAGGGAAGTTTGGACACGATATTGAAAGTTGCCTTTCTTTGGAAAGCACTCACAGCAAGAGTTTACAAAGCGCAGGGACACCTTTAAATGAAAGACAAATTCAATCTTATCACATGCCTCGCCTGACACATTTCAGGGATAGACTCTTTCCTCAGAGGCCACATGCTCTGCAGTG
The DNA here is from genome assembly GCF_964263255.1 of Lissotriton vulgaris. NCBI lineage: Eukaryota > Metazoa > Chordata > Amphibia > Caudata > Salamandridae > Lissotriton > Lissotriton vulgaris. Next base: position 899,254,812 of record NC_141696.1, read on the forward strand.
ATTGTTTCAAAACTTCACCAACTGATTATCCCCTCTTTAAGTATTACGCCCATCCAGGCATTTGAAATGTTGCATCACGGGAGTTGGAGTGCAAATTAAACCCATGTGGGTCAGAAACAAAGGACACTTGTAAATATAAGCAGCATACCTTCTTTATTCAGTCAAATATTCAGTCGTTAAAAGTGCTCCCATAAGTAAAGCACATCTTGCTGTTCCAAGGTAGCACAAAATCATCTCGCGCAACAGGACTTGCCATGAATCCTGCAAAGGTGCAATCCCCAACCTGGCTGGGCCGTACACATTAAGTTCCACAAGTTGCCTTTCTTTGGAAAGCACTCACAGCAAGAGTTTTCAAAGCGCATGGACACCTTTAAATGAAAGACAAATTCAATCCTATTGCATGCCTCGCCGGACGCGTTTCAGAGATAGACTCTTTCCTCAGAGGCCAAATGCTCTGCAGTGATTGTTTCAAAACTTCACCAACTGATTATCCCCTCTTTAATTATCACGCCCATCCAGACTTTTGAAATGTTGCATCACGGGAGTTGGACTCACCAAGAATTTTGCTGGCAACCCACTTGGGTAGGTATTAGTGCAAAAACTTCCAGTCCCAGAATTCATAGAGACACTGACTCACCTGAGTTCGATCTTGAATTTAAATAAAAGGGCGTATTTTGGCAGTTCTGTTTGTCGGCATTCTTTGGGGGAGCAGCACAAACCCAGGTAGAAGGGCGTAGGCCGAAACGCGTCGGTTGCTGTGTGACGCTGGTGTTACCCACAAACCTGCCTTGACCTAATGAGGCCAAACGAGGAGTGCGTCTCGCTTGTGGGCATTGTGAACTTCAATATATTCCGGCTGGCCTGGTCGGGAGACGCACCGCCGCTCAGCGGGCGGTTCCGCGGCTATGTCAACACAGAGCTGCAAGCCAAACTGGTGATAGGCGGAATGGAGGAAGGTCGTGTGGACTCACCAAGAATTTAACTTTGTTATTTGCCCCAAAGTTTGCTGGCAACCCACTTGGGTAGTTATTAGTGCAAGAACTTCCAGTCCCAGAATTCATAGAGACACTGACTCACCTGAGTTCAATCTTGAATTTAAATAGAAGGGCGTATTTTGGCAGTTCTGTTTGTCGGCATTCTTTGGGGGAGCAGCACAAACCCAGGAAGAAGGGCGGAGGCCCGAAACGCGTCGGTAGCTGTGTGACGCTGGTGTTACCCACAAACGTGCCTTGACCTGATGACGCCAAACGAGGAGTGCGTCTCGCTTGTGGGCATTGTGAACTTCAATATATATATATATATATATATATATATATATATATATATATATATATATATATATATATATATGCTGCACACTTGGCCGTACATCGTTCATATAGCAGGAATAGACGAATGCGGACAAAGATATCAGTGCATGGTATTTTACTGAACGTCCTGCACCACCGCCATGATGCATTTTGGCCTTCAGGAGGCCTTGATCGCATGACGCGTATGAGGGGTGTTTCAACATTTAAAGTGCAAGCGCAATTACACGTGACATTACACAGTCATAGACATAGAGAAGTCTAATTAGTCTCTTAAAACTAAGCAATACAATACAAAATCACGTAATAAAAACCTTAAATAAAAAGTTTCAAATTCCGAATTGTATTACAATGTAGGGGCAGTACGTGACAACGATGAAAATGATAAAAGAATGTTAAAAAACATTACTTAAGCATGTACTCATTGTAAGTTTGCCATATCAGATATCAGTCACTACCAACAGGTATATCCCTATTACATCAAGGCAAAGCCTCGAGACAAGTGTATGCTTTTGTATAAAGTGCTAGTGCCTATATATATATATATATATATAAAATCCACAAAGCTAATGAAGCAGAATTAAAATATAGATTCACTTATACCTATCTTTTAATAAATGTTAGTCTTTTACGGAAATGTTCCTGTAGTATTCACATGCATATATCTTTGTGCACCTGAAAATGTGCAGAGGTACATTTCCATATGCAAAAGGTAACCCAGAACTTCACTTGTTCTTTGTAACTCTTTGTTGCTCGAGGGGGCGATTTGTGCTCGTGGCTTAACTCATTTCACTACACCACCACCAATTTGGGGGTTTCACCTCATTTCTACTCTGAAAATCAATTGACTCCTTTTGTTGAGAGGTGAAATTCTAGAAAACGTAAGAGGTAGGAAAATACTTTCAAAATGTTTTGAGCACTCACAGACTTCAGAGCTTGTGGGAATTCACCAACTTTTACAAGTGGATCAAACTTGGTGTGCCAGTAAATTCGACCTTGAAATGTACCTTACTGGCGAAATCTCCATGTGAGCAAATTCTATTTCCAATAGCAATTTTCCACCTTTCCTCTATGCAATCAGTAAAGGGATATTTCTAGACAATCCTTTGCACACCAAATGTTCACTTAGGTGCAAATACCCTTGAAAAACTGCATCAAAACCCTTTAAGTTACATTACTATTAGTGAGCTCAGAAATGGTCTCCATATTATGTTGGGATTTTAAAGTAGGTAGACATTGTGAAAAATGCCAAGTTTCTGTGTGTACTAAATATATACCAGGTTATTGTAATATCTGAGGCAACCAGAAACTATTTTAATCCCTTTCTAGTTGTACTTCCAGGAGACACTATATTGACCCTGGTTCTCAATTTAATTGCTGTCCACTTTTGAACATTCCATTTTAGATATGGCAGCAGAGAAGTCAGTAGGTCTGTGAACCGAAGATTGCATCCAACTTGAAAACCCTCTTTCATCCTCGGCAGTCTGGCTTCAGGCTCTTTTCGAAACACTACTTCTTCATCTGTTTTGGGCAGACATACGTTGGTCATGGGTGATGCTCTGAGGAGGGCTTGACGTGTCTCAGATCTCTCTGTGAAATTTTGAAACATTGATCATGAAACCGTATTTGAAGTTAAAGCTAGAAAGACTGCAAGAAGTGTAACCCTCCCCATTACAAAGGTGCATATCACGTTTTGACACTGAAACAATGAACATCAGAATTTCACTCCTTTATCACAAGATGTTTTTAACATTTTCTGCAGTTTGTTTCTTGGATTTTACGGAAAAGCAACTTATCATGTCATAAAAACATGATTTACAAATAAAATCTCATATTCTTAATATTTCTAGCAAGAGTAGACCATGTAAATTCATAGAGAAATCGAAAAGCTCTCAGAAGCTGAACAATAATTGATTTGTGAAAACATGTCTAAATTTTTTTCGAATCAAATACTCGGCATCAGTTTAATTTTAAAAAGATAAGAGTGAAAAACCAGTTCTGTCACACTGAGGTTTGAAACTTTAACAGTTCAGAATTATTACTCTACAAAAGTAGCTCCCGTTTTTGTCCATTAATCGGCCAACACGTCTTCCGAGCAAACCATGGGGTCTGCCTTCTGGCTGCAAACTCCCTTCTACTTGTCCCCTGAAGAGTTACCACAAGCAGTAACTTCAGTGCTTAACTTGTAAAAAAATAAGCGCAGATACCTAGGGCCTCATTTATGAAAAATGTTGCATATCTGGTTGAAAACAGTAATGCAACACTTTTCATTGTGCCCTCTTTGCAACACCATGTATGAGCCGTATTTACACTATGGCATTCCATGTCGCAAGGAGAAGTGGAGAAGTGTGGCTCACTGGTTAGAGGAGGCATACCCTGAAGCAGAGGTCAGACCAGGGACCAGGGTTCGATTCCCAATGCGGCAGGGTCTTGAGCCTAATTGTCCACGGACTCGATAATTCTCGCTTCGGTGCCCACTCTAAGCACGAGTTCACACTATGCAGCTCTGGGCAATGGCCCCCGCGGCGGGATGTCTGGCTTTCACCTTGGGGATACCCAGTATGGGTTATCTCACAGGGAAAAGCCAGGACGGGTTCCCAATGCAAGCGCCGAGATGCCCTAGGGTAAGTCGAGCGCTATATAAGAACACACATATATAAGAACACACATACAAGGGTTGAACAGATATGTCAGAATTCTGAGGTATCTGTTGGTGCAGTAATGACGCATTGTTGGAGGGTGTTGGGAAACAGAAGCAACTCCAAGAATGTTTCATTACACATGGGGTGTGTCATGCATCATCAGTCAAGCAAGAGTAAGGCTTTGAGGCAGTGAAGTCATAGAAGTGCTGCAGTGAAATCACATAGATTTAACTGTGGCACATTTATGAGCCTTTTTTTACTGGGGAACAACCACCCTGCATACATTATACCTGGCACAGATGTAATGTAGAGCAGGGCTTTACAAAGTGATGCATCTGCCTAGATGCGCCACTTCATGAATAAGGCGCAGTGTGACACATTGATTACGCTGCTGCAGCATCCCAAAAAAGTGACACAACAGCAGCGTAACCACTTCATAAATAAGGGCTCTAGAATTTTTCCTAGAATCTGCAATACATTTCTGCCACTCTTGTCACACATTTCCACAACTTGTGTAACACTGCCTACATCCTACATTGACAATGTAGAAGGCCTGATTGCAGTAAATGAGCCCACCTTCCTCATGTGAGATTTTGGGAGGAACTTCTCTAAGAAAAGTTTGAAACAATTGAGTCAAATTCTAAATTTGTCAATAGCCGAAAGCTCTGGCAATTCTAAACAATTCACACTAGTTACATTTCCCTTTCAATTGGCTCTTGTCCAGATTTACTATGAGTGAGTTTTGCTTTGCATTTTTGGATGATATTTAATGCATGTTGCAACCCAATGGGGTAGTATATAAAAGTAAAATATCATAAGCATGGCATATACTTCTAATAGGTACCAGACCACCTTTTAGAATAAAGAGACACTCACCGGTCAAGCATCATGCAGATCACCAACCAAAAGAATAAATTGGGGTGTTCGAACAAAACATTACATCTCAGCTTAGATACCAGCTTTATATTTCAGATTTTTACTTGACCAGCGGAAGAGGAACTCATGTGATTTTTAATTTGAACAATTCTTTGGTGCATCCATAACAAATAATTTATCCCACAGCCTTGATCTTTGATTATTGTAAAAAGCCATTGAGTGGTCCACAGATGCACAGGAGAGAACAGCTACCCTGAAATAAGACTACTTCTCACCAAGGCAAACAACAACACTGTAGGCTACACCTTGGGCAAACGCTTTTAAAATCTAATTTAGCTAAATGGAAGAAAAATAAATACTTTATTTACTTATTCCAATGTGGGCAGCAATATACATTAATACATGGATAATTCATAATGTGCATTGTACATCACTGCCAAGTGTCCTGCAATATTGTGTGCTTCAGGAACAAATGATGTACAGAATGCTAACTAAACCAAACATTCACCCCCAGTCAAGAGATCTGGGTTAAATCCAATGTTCTTTTGCTCGCTACGCCACCCCAGTTGACCCTGCTCATCATGGGTAGAGTTGAGCCTGAACTGTCAAGCAGAGTCATCACTAGACAGGAAACAAGCATCCGGGGACTGGTTTCAGGGTTTCACCCCTTATCAGTCAGGCTAGCTTGAATCCAGTGGCACAGCGAGCGAGGGACCCATGTCTAGGCATAACCTTCCCACTTAGGGCAAAAAGTGCTACAGCAACAAATGATAGGCGGAATGCTGAGTAAACTAAACATTCACCCCCAGTGAAGAAACAAATCCAATTCCAATCGAAGCCCATGTTAGATGTGAACACATCTAACATGGGCTACGATTGGAATTTATGGAGCATATTATCAAGGCCATTATCGTCGCTTTATCGGCAGTTTCCTACCGATAAAAGCGGCGATAATGTATCGCCTGTCCTTGATAATATGCCCCTTCGTTTCTATATTAGTCACAAAACCAATTTTACAAGTCGGAAAACTTTTGAAACACATAATATGGGCTTAGTACATAATAAATGGCCATTTTGTGATCGCAAAACCAGCGATTTTATGAATCACAGGGATTGCGTTCACAAAATAATATAGTAAATCTGGACAAAGTTCTTATCCAACCACTGATGTTTATATTTTCCTTTGTGATTAATGGTTGAAGTATATTTTATTAACAAGTATCGTCTCCCTTATCATCTGCTCTGGACACAAAGAGACCATTATATGAGGCTTAATACCTCTTCGAGCTACGGTTATTAAAGCATAAATGGTTATGATGTGTTAGCTGGTATTTCAATGTCTGCAAGATGTGAGCATTCATTCTATGGTGCACAATGTTTGTACTCTCTCACACTGTCTTGTGCAAATCAATTAGGAGAGAAAATACTGGCATTATTGTTTACTCCCCATTCTACCTCCTATATGGAAATTACCAGTTATGACAAATTTCATACTAAAAAAAATTGTTGTGAACGAGTGAGCTGAGGGGTCCCTGTACTATGTAGTTTGGGCGGCCCGATAGACTTCACACTCCCATTCATCAATTATGTTACTCCAACCTTTTTACTTGGCTAGACGTTTTCCTGGTCATATAGGACTGTGGCAGAGTCTCCCCGACCCGCTTTTTCATCTGCTGTGTCTGCTACAGCGCTCTGCGCTCCACACTAGCCGGTACCTGTTTGTGTGCACCTGCACAGCTCAATTTTTAATTGGTGTCTACCTCATTTTAAAAATCCTTTTTCTTACTTACTGTGATGACCGTGCTGACATTCTGACTCTTAGAGGGCCTGCGCTCGATTCTTCCCCTGCCCCGCCCCGGTCCGACACGGCAACCAGTGCCGATTGAGCGGAGGGCGGGACAGGAAGAGCCAGTGACCCCACCCAGACCATCGCGCTGTTAGCGCTCTAGTTGATTGCATCAGGCAGGGCATTTAAGGCGGCGAGGAGCAGCGGGAGCCTGCGGAAGGGAGGACTGTGGCAGAGTCTCCCCGACCCGCTTTTTCATCTGCTGTGTCTGCTACAGCGCTCTGCGCTCCACACTAGCCGGTACCTGTTTGTGTGCTCCTGCACAGCTCAATTTTTAATTGGTGTCTACCTCATTTTAAAAATCCTTTTTCTTACTTACTGTGATGACCGTGCTGACATTCTGACTCTTAGAGGGCCTGCGCTCGATTCTTCCCCTGCCCCGCCCCGGTCCGACACGGCAACCAGTGCCGATTGAACGGAGGGCGGGACAGGAAGAGCCAGTGACCCTACCCAGACCATCGCGCTGTTAGCGCTCTAGTTGATTGCATCAGGCAGGGCATTTAAGCCCTCTCGTCGCCCAAGCGCGCAGCGGTTGCGCGCAGCGGGCGCCTTAGTCGCGCCTGTGACGAGCCAGAGAGGAGCCCGTCTGTGCCCGTCCGTGACCGCACGGGGCCTGGGGCCATGACCCCTGTTCCCGCGGCACCCCCTGCTAGCGGCTTTGACATACTCAGGTACTCCTCCAATGATCTACTAAATTTGTGGTTACCTCCGCAGAAAGGTTGTGTACAGGACCCCGGCTTCTGTCCCGGGGGTCCATTTTCATGCAAGCATTGCCGCTACCAGTCATACCCCTGCCCTCCCCCCACAGGCACATTGACCCCGGAGGACTCCAGCTCCAACCTTCCCAGGGGCAACAGCATACTCTGTAATATAAGATCCCTCCCGAAGCATCACTCGGAGGTTTGGGACCTAATCCAGTCGACCCGCCCTGATTATTGCTTCTGTACGGAGACCTGGCTTAAGCCCCATCTAGTCCCCGCTATCACCTTGGGGATCCCTTCGGGGTACAAGATTCTTAGGCTCGACCGCCCAGTTAAAACCGGCGGCTGGGTTGCTGTAATTTACAAAGACACCCTCACTGTCACCTTTCTCGACCAAAGCTGTACTAAGGACATTGAGGTCCTGGTTTTCAAAATTGGTTCCTCCTCACAAGCTTGCTGGAAGGGAGCACTGGTGTACCGTCCCCCTGGCCCCTGTGCCGAGGCTTCTACCCTCCTCCTGGAGACACTAGCCCCTCATATCAGCATAGGGACCAATTTTGTACTCCTTGGAGACTTCAATGTCCACAGTGAACTGTCTGACAATGCTGAAGCGTGTAACCTGCTGGCTGATCTATCTGCCCTGGGTTTTAAACAGTGCAACAGAGGTCCGACCCATCGAGCTGGTCACACCCTCGACCTAATCCTGTCCAACTCGTACTCCTTGACTTGTTACCCTCCAATGAAGGTGGAATGGACCGACCACTTTGTCATCAACTTCTGCCTCCCTACCCTTATCAAAGAACGCTCCCAACCTGCTTCCCTCCCGTTATGGCGCAGGCAGTGGTACAAGGTGTCCGCTGACACTTTTAAAACTACTTTCGTTCCCCCTGACTTTCTCCCCTCTGACTCCACCAGTTCGGCCCTGTCTGAATACAATGACGCCTTGATCACGGCGGTCAACCTAATTGCCCCTTCAAGACGCTGTAACCGGCGCTCTGACCGCAGGCAGGAACCATGGTACACGGACCTACTGCGTGCGGAGAAAAAGGTCTGCAGGAAGTTGGAGAAATCCTGGAGAAGCTCACGTAGTACGGCCGATAAAGATCGCTATAGCTCTGCCATGAGACTCTATCATAAAAACATCAGAGCTGCCCGTAAATCCCACATTGTCTCCCAATTGTCTGAGGCTGGCAATGATTCAAAACTACTGTAACAGGTTCTCAGCACATTTACCAAGCCCGTCGCCTGTGACAGTCCGGAAATGCTGACCCAAAAACTGTGTGAAGATACTGCTGGGTTCTTTGCCGATAAAATCGATTCTATTTATCGAAACATCTCCCTAGCAAGTCCACCTATTGAGGAAATGGTCCCTTCCTCAAGCCTCCAGCCCGGAACAATCAGCGCTGTTTCTGTTACGCTGTCCTCCATTCCCGAGATTAGTTTAGAACAAGTCAACTCCCTAATTGGGACTATTAAATCAGGCAGCCCAGCGGACCCTGTACCTGCCCGTATCATGCACCTCATTGGGAGTGTCCTCAGTCCTTCCATTCAGATGGTGATCAACCGCTCCCTCTCTGAGGGACGGGTCCCCCGGGAGTTGAAAGAGGCCATGGTCAAGCCCATTAGGAAAAATACCTCCACCCCCTGGTCAGACATGACAAATCTGAGGCCAATCTCCCTCTTGCCGTTCATCAGCAAATTGATGGAGAAGCATGTGAATCACCACCTTTCCAGCTTCATTGAGCAAACCGGCAGTCTGGACCACTCTCAGTCAGGGTTCAGGCCCAGGTATAGCACCGAAACGGCTCTTCTTTCCGTCACAGATGCTATACGCTTGTCCCTGGACAGAGGAATGTCAGTGGTGTTGGTGCTGTTGGACTTGTCCGCAGCATTCAACACCATATCCCACGCCATCCTCCTTACCAGATTAAAGGAGATTGGTATTGATAGATCTGCCTTGGCGTGGTTTACCAGCTTTCTCTCCGAGCGTACCCAGAAGGTGAATATGGGCTCTTTCAGCTCCCCCTCGGCCAGCATCACCAGAGGAGTCCCACAGGGCTCCTGTCTTAGCCCTACGTTGTTTAACGTATATGTCTCCCCTTTGGCTAATATTATGAGGTCCTTCGGGTTTATGCCCATCTCTTACGCTGACGACACGCAGCTGCTGTTCACTTTTAAAAAATTTACCCCGGAGATAAGACAATCTTTCTCCAACGGCATGACTGCGACCGCCAGCTGGATGGCCACAAACTTTCTCCAGTGCAATGTGGGAAAGTCTGAGGTCATGTTATTCGGAGAGGCAAAAATCCTGTGGACCCCTGACTGGTGGCCCTCCAGCCTGGGTCAGGCCCCTTCCCCTAAACAGGTGGTGAAAAACCTGGGGGTTCGTCTAGATCACGACCTCACCCTTGCCCATCATGCCAGCACCACGGCGGGATCTTGCTTCCACATTATAAGCCTCCTTCGGAAGGTGTTCCCCCTTCTACCAGACAACACAAGAAAGACCTTGGTCCAGGCCCTCGTTCTGAGCCGCCTGGACTACTGTAATGGCCTTCTCTTGGGAGCTAACGAAGGAGTGATTAATAAACTTCAGGTGGTTCAGAACACCGCTGCCCGCCTGGTGACCAATGCCCCCCCTAGAACTCCATCTTTGCCCCTTCTCAAGGCCCTCCACTGGCTTCCCATCCGGAAACGGGTGGAATTCAAGATTTGTTGTGTGGTACACAAGAGTCTCTACAACCTCGGTCCACACTATTTGGCCGAGAAATTTGTATACCACCGCCCCTGCCGCAATCTCAGGTCCAGCAACCAACTATTACTCCAGGTTCCTAGACATTACAAGACCAGACAGGGAGGTCGTGCCCTTTCCATTATGGGCCCGCGCCTATGGAACAATCTCCCCCTTTCCCTTAGAGAGTGCCCAAGCCATCTGGCTTTTAGGAAACTCCTAAAGACAACCCTATTCTAGTTGGAGCGCTGTCCGTCCTGTTCTTCACAGCACCGCGCGGAGATACACCTTCGGGTGTGATGCCGGCGCGTTACAAGCCCATAAATAAATAAATAAATAAATATGGGGCAAAGATTTGTCAGCTCGCATACAAAAAATTGCTATATATTCACTTTTTACTAGAAAAAACCTTGTTACATTGATGATTAAGGGGAGTTTTCACTCCACTTTCTAAAGCCGACTACCACCACTTTGTGAGGCCTAGAGCATCCCAATTTTCACACCCTTTCAAAAGTATGCTAATGGTGTTCAGCTCCAATTTCTGTGGCACGATGTATGACAGGAATGTAAACCTGCCTGCAGGTCGACAATTTAAGACATGTGTGACACTCCACTCCAAAGGGTATTCACTTTGTAGCATGTACCATTTTCCACCTTAAACCCTATGCTGCTCTTCTCTGTTTGAATTAGACTTTCAACTGAATGCTTTGAAAGGAATGTTGTAGGGAGGATGGATGAATGACTTCAGTTTCATTTTGGATTTTCATTTTTCACCTACTCCAGTCATCATGAACACCTCAAGAAGTTAAAGCTCTAGAGTTGATTACACATTAAATATATTTCTGCAGTTATCTGGCCTGCTTTCAAACTTTATTTCACATGTTTGCACAACCTTCTAACGCACAATTCCACAAACCTTTGTCTAGTATAAACATCACAAAGTGCCCCTGAAATCCCATACGAATTGCAATACAAACAACGTTATATATGCAATTGTATGTCCCTGCGATCTAATTTAAGTGGGCCAAACCCAACAAAAAGTGAAAGTGAAAATGCTACAACACTCAAGCCGAATTCGCTGCGAGGTAGCCTGTGCCCCCTTGGTCGAACATTTTAAAAGGGCAGATCATCCCCCAGACAGTTTCAAATGGGTTGTCCTCGAAAAGGCCTCACTTGGACCCAGCGGCGGCAACATTGGACATGTGCTCGATATCCACGAATCCAAATGCATGCTCTTTTTCGACTCTGTAAAACATGGCCTTAATGAGAATGACAGTACTTTTGCCCAACAAGCCACACTGGTCTAACACCGAACTTAACCTGACCGCGCTCTCTTGGGTCCATACCACACTTTATGACCCAAGTTTTGTTTCCTCCCCACCTCTGTGTGTACAGACTACCTAGCCATGGCTAATTGAGTCCAAGGGATATTTTCCCCTTCTTTGACATCTATGGGGCATTCATTGATTTGTATATATAATTAACAATTCAATTCAAAAGTGCTTTATTCGAGTAGTTACTCATAAAAGCAAGACATTCAGACATATTAAAAAACGATTAAATATACAAGTAGTCAGAAATTACAAAGCACTTACAAATCCATAAAAACAATTATACAAAGATAAACCACAATATTAATAAGCAAGTAAGAAGGTGAAAAAGTTCGTTATTGAAAACTTATTTTTAGATGACCAATAAGTTAAAAACATTAATATACATTTCATGGAGACACTGATGCAGTACATAGGCAAAGAATAGTCAATTCACTAGCAGTCTCTGCCTAGTATCGGCAGAGAATAGTTACATAACTAGCAGTCTCTGCCTGATTATCCAAGCCCAACCTAGGTATTTTGCAGTGGCAATTATAATCCATGTAAGGGAGGTTGAACATAAAATACGCAACGCAACTCTACTACATGTGGTACCAAGGTTCCTGCACATAGGTGCCAGCCAGACTCGTCTAGGGTCACTGTAAGCTTTGCAGGAGAACAAAAAGTGACCTAGAGATTCTCTTCCTAAGCCACAAGCAGGGCAGATAGTGGACCCTCCAGAGCCCCATTTTGCTGTTAGTATTCTTAGGGGGAGTGAACCAGCTCTCATTTGCAATAGAAGTTTCCTGTCTAAGGGTTTAGATATAAAATCCCAATACATATTATATCTAAACCTTTTCAAATTATGTGATTAAGGAAGGGGACACAGCCTGTCCTTCGTAGGTTTCACCCCATTATCATATGGTATACGAGGCTCACTCATTCCATTGCCCATTTTTGGATATAGGCCTTATCTCTGATTTTGTGTTCCCAGAATTCACCCAATGTGATGATCACTTGCTTAGGATGCCATATGCACCACAATATCATTTGCAGTTTCATGGTACTTTGCCCCTTCCCCGTCCTAATGAAGACCTCTCAGTAAGGTTACAACCTTGCCTACACTAACCGTGGGTCGAAACGTCGACAGTCGTTTCATGTGACCGATAGTCCATGCATCAGCTTCCGTCCATATTTCTCATTGATCATAACCACTGGAAGCATGTTGTGCTTGATTTGTTTTTGAACTTTGTTTTTTGCGTGATTTTGAAAATCAGACCGATATCATTGTTTAATAAGGTCTTCTGAGAGTATCATGCCTCTACCCTAATACCCTGCACTATTCCCAACACCACAACCTCCCCCCCCCCCCAATCTCCTTTTGGGGCACTATTTGCACCATTTGCGCTGAATTTTGTTTGGATTATTCTACATTTGATGTGTTCTCACACATAACAATGTATGTTCTTAATTTTGCATTGATGTCTCTTCTTTAAACTATATCTACTTTTTCTCTAAACTACATGTTCTGGGTCCCCTCTTTCCAGTACTGTCTTGGAAGAAGGAGGCACACCGCCAAACACACGTAAATCAAAGTTGCACTCACGCAAACTAGGAACACCAGAACACAAACACTCTCCTGTAGGTATACTGTATTTGCCTTTGAAGTTGGGGGTGGTTCAGGGGATTTCCCTTTGAACCACAGATGTCTTCTCTAAATATCAGTCCTGTCTGCCATGAGGCCATGGAATGCAAATCTTAATCTTTAGTGGGGCAATTATCTGGCTTCGCAGAGGCCAAGTGTAAAAACCTCCTCCTCCAATCTATTCAACCAGGTTCTCAAATGACAGAGGCCTGTTGTTTCAGTTGCATGCCCAATGTATATTGCTGTCATTGGGGAATGCACAGATGTGCTCCACCAGCCTTCAGTGCAGAGTTGAGTCAAGCTAAAAGGCACTGTTAGAAATGTTTTTTCTGGTTGGCTAGGGTATGCACATAATCCAGGCAGAATCCACCACTCTAGTCAGTGTAAGGGGATCACACATCTAAAATAACCCCTGATCACCCCTGTGGTAGCTTGGCATGAGCAGTCAGGCTTATTTCAGAGGCAGTGTGTAAAGCATTTGCAGATACACAGCAATAATACAGTAAAAACAAGACAAAATTGCACCATACCAGTTTTAGAAAATATTGAATATTGATATGTGTAAAACAAGACCAAAATGATAAAATCCAACATAGAGGCAAACACAATACAAATAATGCAAAAATAGGCTTTACATACAGTTCCTTAAAGTTGAGAGCTCCGTCAGGGGCTATCACAGCATCGGGAATAAACAAATCCAACAGTTCCAGCCAGTTGTGGTGTCGTGGGCCAGCTATGGTGTCAGGATACCCAAAAAACGGTACCTTTGGAGATGAGGGGTTGGACCTTGTGGTGATCTCCCGAGGAGCAGCGTCAGCAGGCGTTGGTTCTATACTTTGTTGCAATGTATGACATTGTTCTGCATTCTGTCCATCAACTGTTGTTTTTGCATTTGTCACCCCGAGTGGGACGGGTTTGCTCAGACGTGAGTCCCGTGCTCTCCACGCCACTGGAGTCAAGCGATCCTGGCTGAAGACGGCTGATAGCCAGAAACCGGTCCTTGGATGCTTGATTCCGGGCCAGGGAAGACATGGCTTGGCAGTTCGGGCTGGACTGGTCCCTTGAGGTACAGGGTCAAGGCTGATTTGCAGATGGCCATGTCTGAACTGGGGTGGGGTGGTGAGCAAATAAAACAATGGATTTAGGCCCAGATCTCTGTGCTGTGGTGAATGTATAGCGAAAAAGAACAGGAGTGAAACCCATAAACCAAACTGGGACTGGGTATACGGTATATATAGAGCACAATGTCCCAATAGGTACCAATAGATAAGGCAATTTCAAGTATGCATGCATCAAGCATTACAGGCAAAGGACAACAAGGAGTCTCAATTCATTCATGAAAGGCTTATTAATCACCGTTTTTGTATCAAATGGGGATACAGTTAAAAAGCAGCACTGTACATGAAAGCATTCATGAGACAACCCAAATGGCACTTGGTGACAAGGTGATAATAAGGTGAAAGTGACGACGCAAGTGAACGTGGTGAACAGCGTGATCGGCGCAAAGTGACAAGGAATATACAGTGTAGGCTCAAAAATAAATTCACATTATTTCAATATTTCAAGTAGAACACAGTTATGAGCCTAAAAAGTAATGCGCCAGAGAATTGCGCTGCAGTGTCGACAGCATTTCGATCCTCAGTGGTTTGGGATCCTCTTCAGGACAGGGTTGACAATTGATGGAGTGCTGCAAGGGGACAAAATTTAATTTCAGAGATCGGGCGAAGGTGTAGGGCAGCCTTACTCTAAGGACGGAAGTGTGAGCCGGGTGAAAAAGCAATTCACACACAAGCGGAAGAGCCAGGTTATTAAAGAGCAGACCTATGTGGTGATAGTGAAGATAGACCCCCTGTGCCCCCACAGCCGGTCGCTCCTCCCCACTGCTCTGCCGCCTGCCTGCTTGCCGCTGCCTGGCACCTGCCTACCGCTGAGAGTGCTGATTGACGTTGCTGCCTTCTGCCTGCAGCCTGCCTGCCTCGTAGGTACCGCCTGCCGCTCTCTGCTTGCCGCTGCTGCCCCTTCCTCACCCGCTGACCACCGCCGCTGACCCGGTCACTTCACCCCCGTTCTCCCACCGCCGCCCCAGTCTCCTCCCTCCTGCTCCCGCCTACGCCTCCAGTCCCGCCTCCCCTCCCTGCCCCTTTGCCACCCCGCCTCACAGCTGACCCTCCCTCCCGGCTCCTTATTTAAGGGGACCGTGGCGGACTGGTCAGTGTGACCCCCTGTGCCCCCACAGCCGGTCCCTCCTCCCCACTGCTCTGCCGCCTGCCTGCTTGCCGCTGCCTGGCGCCTGCCTACCGCTGAGAGTGCTGATTGACGTCGCTGCCTTCTGCCTGCAGCCTGCCTGCCTCGTAGGTACCGCCTGCCGCTCTCTGCTTGCCGCTGCTGCCCCTTCCTCACCCGCTGACCGCCGCCGCTGACCCGGTCACTTCACCCCCGTTCTCCCGCCGCCGCCCCAGTCTCCTCCCTCCTGCTCCCGACTCCGCCTCCAGTCTTGCCTCCCCTCCCAGCCCATTGGCCACCCCGCCTCCCAGCTGACCCTCCCTCCCGGCTCCTTATTTATGACGCCCCCTCAGCGACCGCGCAGCGGACGCGCGCAGCGGGAGTGCCGTTTGAGTGCCGAAGGTGCGCCAAAGGTAAGCCCGTCTGCCTGGACCGCGCCCAGCGCCAGACCCCCTGGCCCCCACGCCTGCCAGCCCCCCCGCAGGACCTACAACTTCGCCACACTCATCGCACTCAACACCGCCCGAGCCCCCGGATGCTACCAAGCATCCCTGCGACACACCCATGGACCCTTCGTCTGCCGTTCCTGCAACTTCTCCTGCTACCGAACCTGCACCGCACCTGCCAAGACTGGATGCAACAACCACCTCAAGTGCATCATGCTCAACACCCGCTCCATCCACCGCCACGCCGTGGAACTCTGGAACCTCCTTGACACCGCATCCCCAGACGTCGCCTTCCTCACGGAAACCTGGATGAACGCCTCGTCAGCCCCCGACATCGCCATAGCCATCCCGGACGGCTACAAGATCATCAGGAGGGACCGCATCAACCAGACCGGAGGAGGCATCGCCATCGTACACAAGAGCACCATTCGCATCTCGACTGACTCCAGCATCACATTCAGCGCCGCCGAATACCTCCACTTCCAGATCCACACCGACCCCAAGATGACCCTCAGAGGCACCCTCATCTACAGACCTCCGGGACCGCGTTCACAGTTCTGCGATGACATCACGGACTTCATCAGCCCACACTCCCCCCCCTCCACCGATTACATCCTCCTCGGGGACCTCAACTTCCACCTGGAGAACAACAACGACCGCAACACCACCACCCTGCTGGACAACCTCGCCAACCTCGGACTCAAGCAGCTGGTCAACACCCCCACCCACTACGCCGGCCACACGCTCGATCCTATCTTCTCCTCCAGTAAGCACGTCTCCTTCAGTCACTCCACCGTACTCAACTGGACAGACCACAGCTGCGTCCATTTCAGCTTCGCGAAGAACACGGTCCACCACTACCCGTAGCAGGTCCCCCACAGGAACTGGAGCGAGATCACCGCCGACCAGCTCGCCACCTCCCTCAGCCAGAACCCACCCGTCAGAACAACGGACCCTAACACAGCAGCCTGCAACCTCACGCAGTGGCTGACCACAAGTGCTGACGACCTCGCCCCACTGAAGGACCCACTCACCAGACCCAGAAGCAAGAAGGCTCCCTGGTTCACCGACGAACTCAAGGACTCCAAGAAGGCCTGCCGCACCCTCGAGAAGACCTGGCTCCTCAACAAGACCACTGACAACATGACCGCCCTCAAACTCGCCACCCGCAGACATCACCAGCTCATCCGCACCACAAAGAAGAAATCTCTGAAGGAATGACTGGACAAGAACGCCCATGACAGCAAGGAGCTCTACAACATCGTCAAGGAATTCTCCAACCCCAGCACCGTCAACAACGACATCACCCCCTCACAGGACCTCTGCGACTCCCTCGCCTCGTACTTCCACCGCAAGATCTCCGACATCCACAACAGTTTCAGCGCTCAACCCCCGCACCGACTGGTCGAACCTACGCACCCAGCCGCCATCCTCCAGACATGGACCGAGGTGACCCCCGAAGACACGACAAGCATGATGAACACCATCCACTCCGGATCGCCGACCGACCCGTGCCCCCACCACATCTTCAACAAAGCGGCCCCCACCATCGCACCCCATCTCCGAGACATCATCAACACCTCCTTCAACACAGCCACCTTCCCTGAGAGCTGGAAGCACGCCCAGCTCAGCGCACTACTGAAGAAACCAACAGCGGACCCGACCGACCTCAAGAACTTCCGCCCCATCTCGCTCCTTCCCTTCCCGGCCGAAGTCATCGAAAAAGTCGTCAACAAGCAACTGGCCGCCTTCCTCGAGACGAACGGATCCCTCGACCCATCGCAGTCCGGATTCAGAGCCAATCACAGCACCGAGACCGCCCTTATCGCAGCCACTGACGACATCCGAGCCCTGCTCGACAACGGTGAAACAGCGGCACTCATCCTCCTTGACCTCTCCGCTGCATTCGATACTGTTTGCCACCGCACCCTAGTCCAACGACTCAATGACACCGGCATCCAGGGGAAGGCCCTGGACTGGATCACCTCATTCCTCTCCGGGAGAACACAGAGAGCACGCCTCCCGCCATTCCGCTCGGAGGCCACCGAAGTCATCTGCGGCGTCCCGCCAGGAACATCGCTCAGCCCCACTCTCTTCAACATCTACATGAAACCACTAGCTGCCATCGCTCGCAACCACAACCTGAACATTATTTCCTACGCCGATGACACCCAGCTGATCCTCTCCCTCACCAAAGACCCCGACACCGCCAAAGCGAACCTTCACAAAGGGATGAAAGACGTCACCGAATGGATGAACAGCAGCCGCCTAAAGTTGAACACGGACAAGACAGAAGTCCTCATCCTGGGAACATCCCCCTCCGCATGGGACGACTCCTGGTGGCCCCCAGCCCTAGGCACCGCACCCAAGCCAACAGACCACGCTCGCAACTTGGGCATCATCCTGGACTCCTCTCTATCGATGACCAGGCAAGTCAACGCCGTCTCCTCATCTTGCTTCCACACACTCCGCATGCTCCACAAGATCTTCCAATGGATTCCCACCGAGACAAGGAAGACGGTCACCCAGGCCCTCATCACCAGCACACTGGACTATGGAAACACCCTCTACGCCGGAACAACAGCCAAGCTTCAGAAGAGACTCCAGCGCATCCAGAACGCCTCCGCCCGACTCATCCTGGCCGTCCCGCGACACAGCCACATCTCGAGCCACCTGAGAGACCTACACTAGCTCCCTGTCAACAAGAGGATCACGTTCAGACTCCTCACCCACGCACACAAATCCCTCCACGACCTGGGCCCTAGGTACCTCAACGACCGCCTAACCTTCTACACGCCTACCCGCCAGCTGCGATCGGCGAACCTCGCCCTCGCCGTCGTGCCTCGCATCCAGAGAGCCACCGCCGGAGGAAGATCCTTCTCCTACCTAGCGGCTAAGACATGGAACTCCCTGCCTGTCCACCTGCGGCTGACCCAGGACCACCTCGCCTTCAGGAAACAGCTCAAGACCTGGCTGTTCGAGCAGTAGCAGACCCCCCTCCCCACGCGCCTTGAGACCCTTCCGGGTGAGTAGTGCGCGATATAAATGCCATGATTGATTGATAGTGATTGGTCTCATGCAATTGCTCAGCGCATGAGTTAGGAACAGGGGGCCTACGGTGGAAGAAAGGAAGTGGCAAGGTTAAGATGCAGGCATGTGAAGATGGCATACCTGAGAATGAAGAAAAACGCTCGTAGAGGAGCTTCAGATGCAGGCGATCCTGCAGGGAAGAAAAGCAATTTTCAGGAAACCGGGGGAGAGGCGGGGGCGCGGGGGGGGGGGGAAAGGAAAGGTGGGGGAAAAAAAGGGAGGCACAACTTACAGGGGAATGAGTCGTGATCCGTCCTGGGGGAGTTCCAGGTATCATGAATTGAAGCCGGTGCAGCGCCTGAAAGGAGAAAGCCTGATTCCGAGCAGGCAGAAATCCGCGGGTGTTACCAATAGTAAGGGCCTCGGGCACTAGGGCGATCACTGGGTAATGCGGGCGAGGAATTACCTGAGTGAATCTTGCGCTGGGGCAGACTTAATCAGTAGTGCGAGTTCCGACTTGCACGGAGGTTAGTGACGGCTCGGGACTGCTGGATCTAACCAGGAAGTAACTGGGGAAGGGGGCGGATGACGTGTTGGAAAGGGGCGTGGAAGGAGGGAAGGAACATGGAAAGAGAGGAGGTGACTGCGCATGAATGAAGTGTATCTCGAGGCAGTGCATAGCAACAAACTTGTATGATATACCAAAAGTATAATAATTACAACATAGAAGGGTATTGGAAAACATAGATGTTTAAAGTAACAATTAAAAATAGAAACACAGTTAACCAATTGGTTCCTAAAGCATGATGTATAGATATAGGCATTAATCAGGGGTGACTGCGCGTAATTGGAGCATGGCTAGAGACAGTGCTTGAAAACAACCCAGTATGATGTAACAATAGTATAATAAATGCTGCATAAAAGGGTTTATACAAATGTTGGAGCACATAGTAAAGCAAAAGGCTCATATAATATGATGTAAGCATTAATCATGCTCAAAGTGGTTAGGGAAATTGAGGGTACGTATGTGGTGAATGTATGACATTGTTCTGCATTCTGTCCAACAACTGTTGGTTTTTGCAGAGATAGCCTTTAAACCGAGAAAATAAATGCACAGTATTTCACAATCAGGACAGATACAACACACCAATACATGTCTCACCTTTCACATACACTGCACCCTGCCAACAGGGGTACCTTGGGCCTACCTGAGGGGTTTCTTGCATGGGTGCACTTGCCAGGTTGACATGTCAGTAAAAACTGCACTCAGACGTTGCAGTGGCAGGTCTGAGACACATTTGAAAGGTTGCCTATGTGGGTGACACAATCAGTGCAGCAGACCCACTAGACCGAACACATAGGTCTCCTATGGCAGGCTAGAGACATGTTTTAACAAAATCAAATGTGCAAGTACACACACACTGCAATGGCAGGCTTGTGATGTGTCTGAAAACATCAGGTAAGCAACTCTGACTAACATGTGTAGGAAGGGAGAATGCACTTTTACGCTGCATTTACAGTAGGAAAGTGTCCAGAGCACTTGGACCATTAAAAGAGAAACAGCAACACCCTGGTGTTATCCCATGGAAAGAGCCATCTTCCTAGGTTGGGAAAAACCACATGGGGGTCCTTCACTAACTGGGCATGGAACATCCATGTGTACCTTCGATGCCTTTCTCCTACTACTTTCTCCACCCATCAGGGCTTACCCTAGGTGTGCTTTAGTGGTGGTGAAAGGTCCATTAAGGGTTGCCAAATGATCTAGAAATGCCACCCAGAGCATGTGTGCAACTGTGCACCTACATGCCTTCAATGGCAGGCTTGTGACATGTTTGAAAGGCTATTTGGAGGGTGGCACAATCAGTGCTGTGTCCCATTATTAACCGGTGCTGTACCTGCCCTGGGTATGTGGCGTGCCTTTTTACAGGGCATTCACAGGTACAACACCTCAACCAATCAGATAAGCACCACTTTTTTTGCATGTGTCGGGAGGGTGCACATGCTCTCACATTGCATTACAGGGGGAAAGCACCCAGAGTCCTAATGCCATGAAAAGAGAATCAGCAAAAACTAGGGGAAATGAAGCAAAAAGGTTTAAGGAAATCCGCTAAGAAGAACCATGTCCAACAACAAACAACACACACACTATTGAATGCACACCTAGAGGCACCACAGCAGCAGGTGTTATTTAAGGGTCATTATAGGTGTGGGAAAAAGAGGGTGGGGGGGGGTTCAACAGGGGAAGATTTAATGACCACGGTAGCTCAAACCCCTTTTATCCACTAAACAAACAAAGAGAGGTACCTGGTCAGGTAGCTTATCTATGAGTTGTGTCGTGCCAAAGAAACCACTACATCAACTTGTCCTCCCAATGATAATACTGGGTTTAGAAAAAGTCCCATCAGCCCACCCTTATTGGTGGAGTGTCGTCATGTGGGATATGGACCATGAACCATGATTTTTCTCCTGATGCACCTGGTAATGATGCCGAGATAGGTTCTGGAAGGTGATCTTCTTAACCACAGTATTATAGAGGTAGGACCAATGGAGTGCAGTGCTGGTGAAAACCAAAAATAAAGGTGATTTTAAAATTGGCTCCTGGGACAAAAAATATGTTTATTAAGTATTGTCCAGGGTCAAAAGTAAAAACAACGCCTATAGTCTTGGAAAAATGGCTATGTCATGGCGTAGTGCATAGTGGTCAACATGTTTCAGCTCTGAGGACAACTAGTCCGAGCTTTCTTCAGGACCTTAAGATGTTGTGCATCTGCACTAGTAGAAACAAGAAGTGTAGTTAACATTTTGGATTAATCCTACCGGATCTTTGAGCCCAAAGTATTCCCTGGTAGTCGTCCAATTGGTCTTGATTTTCCTGAATGGAAAAAAGGGGGAATGTGAGAGGCAATGTGTGAAGCAGTGGCACTTAGAAGGACACAACACAACAAGAAAATAAGCAGTGGCTGCAGAAAACTTTTCTCAGCCATCCAGAAGCTACATGTGTCTTCTGATTTATAACTTAGTTAGTTACACAATGTTCATTAATCTAAGTTAAACTCACCCAGCAATCTCTGGGAAAACGCCTCACCTCACCCGGCACCCACTCAGGGAAGAAGGAGGCCCCGCTCTGTTAGAGATGGAAAAGTGTAGTGACCTCTAATGAACAAATCTATTGAGGTACAGAGTGTGTATGCTCTACTTATCCATATATATATTTAGACACTAACTAAAACTAGTTGATTAAAAAGAGACTCAACCCAGACAAAAATGCATGGTAGTGACTCTGCTAGGGAATAAAACTTGATGAAAAGGTAGGTTCTAAAGGTGGGCTGTAGATGTAAGCTAGACCCACATAAAGAATTTTAAGTAGAGGAGACCAAAACAGGCTGAGTTGGTGCATGTAGAACAACCAAACTAAATTAAATTAAATAAACCACAGAGTTCTAAGTTGCTTAACCAATGTTAAAGCTTAAACTTGCTAGTACCAGTATCTTAGGGTCAGCTTGGGCCATACCTGTCCGTCGGTACCCCAATGGACAGCGTCCGAGTGGGAGTGGAGGTAATCTCAGTTGTGTGAATTGCTGGATTAAATACCCCCTCTAATTGGTTAATTGTTGAAAAACGCGCGAAAAACGGCGTTTTTTTATTATTCACAGCCTGCCCATTGGTTTGCTAGTGTTGCCGGTGGCAGCCAGTGTTTGCCGCGCGTGCGCTGGAAGCTAGTGCTGTCAAAACATGTTGTTGCGCATGCGCGTGTTGAGAGTACAGACAAAGTCTGAGCGCGCATGCGCCGTATGAAGGCGCTACGCGCATGTGCAGCGAGACGCCACCGCTAGCGTTTAGCAGCGGTGGCGGCATTACTAGATAGATTTAGGCACAGTGCGCGCATGCGTCATGGCAGCAATGTAGTGCGCATTATTAAACGGGAGCCACACAAGCGTGTTAATGCTATGGCTGTTGTGTTGCAGTCATATTTACGCTGATGTAGGTGCAAAACTTCTGGTGTTTGAATAAATCACAACTCAATCGGAGCTGACAAAGCATTTCTAAACCTGAGACCACGTGCTATGGATGGTAATCCGTGTTGCTCACCACCAAAATAGATATGTCGGGACAGGTTAGACAAGAGAAAGCAGGGATGCTAATCTTCATAAGGTTTATGTTTAGATATTGGTCATCCAGCTATAACTAACACAAGTGCAAGTGGTACAACATGGTTATATGGTTGAACATCATGGGCATCATGGAAATAAACAATAAGTTTTGTTCAGACAGATGCAGGGGCGATCCTATTTGGGGAAGGTAACAGTCAAGAAAGATTGGATATGTCACTCACACATACTAGCTCAGCAGGTGGTTATATATCATTGACTCTTATGTATGTAGTTAAATCAAGCCACAGTTACTTATAGGGATGACCATGGTATGTCATCGTTAAGCCCCTTGGAATCGCTTTGTAGCTGGAATACCCATTTCTGCTCTTTCTTGAACAGAAATTTCGAAACGTCATTTATATGAGTGGGGATATATGGATGTTCTAGAACCACCCATCTCATGTCTTCTGCTGTATGTTTGTTGGTAAGAAAGTGGTTGGTCAGTTTGGTTGCCTGCTTGTGTCGCCTGATGG
This sequence comes from Lissotriton vulgaris, assembly GCF_964263255.1. NCBI lineage: Eukaryota > Metazoa > Chordata > Amphibia > Caudata > Salamandridae > Lissotriton > Lissotriton vulgaris. The sequence continues at coordinate 899,278,190 of NC_141696.1, forward strand.
TGCTCTTGTGCTCACCAATTCTGATTTTAATTTTGCGGGTGGTGTAGCCAATATATCTAAGAGAACAAGGGCAAGTGATCATATAGATCACGTTTTCTGTGTTGCAGTTGGTGTGTTTTTTAAGGACCCAAGTCCTCCCCGAACCCAGATCAATGGTGTTGGTTTTACTAGTCTGAGGGCAGACACTACAAGATCCACACGGGTAATGCCCCGTGACTGGTGGGAGGTCCCACAGGGTGGCTGGTCCTACGGTATTTTCTATCCTAGGTCTTGTATGGACTAATATGTCACGTAGGCTTTGCGCTCTTTTAAATGAAAAGAGCGGTAACGGGATGTTAGCGTTAGTGGTATTGAGAATCCCCCAGTGTTTGCGCACTGCTTTCTGGAGTCTGTTGGACTGTGCGTTGAAGGTACTCACAAATGTGAGTCTCTCAAGAGGTGGTTTGGGAGGGCGTCTGTCCAACAGTGCCTCACGGTTGTTGTTAGAGGCCCTTTTCCATGCCCTTTTTACCAGATGTGTAGGGTATTCTCGTTCTTGTAATTGTTTTGAAAGGGTCTTTGCATGTTGGTTGAATAGTGCTAGGGATGAGCAATTTCTCCTCACTCTGAGGAACTGTCCCACGGGAAGGTTTTCCTTCAACGAGCGTGGATGGTGGCTGTTAAAGAGCAGCAGAGAGTTTCTCGCCATTGGTTTGGTGTATAGTTCACTTTGTAGACTGCCAGCCTCAGGGAAAATGGACAAGTCTAGGAATGCGAGTCTGGCACGACTGTGTTCTAATGTGAATTTTAGGAACTGGTTCTGTTCATTCAGCCATTGGTGAAATGACTCAATCTCATTTTCAGTCCCTCGCCATACCATCAAAATGTCATCTATATATCTCCTCCATAGCACCACTTGGTGGAAGAAGGGATTGCTATGGTGGAGGACAAGATCTTGCTCAAATTGATGGACATAGAGGTTGGCGAGGCTAGGGGCAAAAACGCTCCCCATTGATGTCCCTGAGACCTGGAGGAATAGTTGGTCCTCAAATTTAAAGAAATTTTCTTTCATGGCTATTTCTGCACATGCAAGAATGAAATTCACAGGGGTGATGCTGTCTAATTCTTCCAATGATAGAAGGTGTCTGATAGTGTCAAGAGTATCCTGTTGAGGTATGCAGGTGTAGAGAACTCGACATCAAAGCTGGCTAGTATGTCGGTCTCTACATTAAACTCGATGTTGGGTAGTAAGCGTAGTACATCGGCAGTGTCTTCCAAATATGTGGGCATTTTCTTAACAAGAGGTCTAAGAAAGACGTCTACAAAAGTGGACAAAGGCTCCAGTAAGGAGCCAATCCCGGAAATGATGGGACGTCCCGGGGGTGGTCTGGTGGCCTTGTGAATCTTGGGTAAACAGTAGAAACCAGGAGTTACCGGGTTCTCTGTTACCAAGAATCTTGCCTCCTGCGATGTGATCCACCCTTCATTCAATCCTTCATCTACCAGATTTTTGATCATTAAAAGTAGGCGAGGAGTGGGGTCTTCAGTCAGACGGCGATAGAATTGCTGGTTGTCCAGTTGTCTAAGACATTCGTGTCGGTATTGGACCATGTCCAGAACTACCGTCGCACCCCCTTTATCCGCCGGTTTTATAATGATTGTAGGGTCTTTAGTAAGATTGGTGATGGCCTGTCTTTCTACTTTGGAAAAGTTGGTGAAGGTTGTGGACTCCATGTCTTGAATTAGTGCAACCTCATGTCTGACTGCTTGTTCGAATGTAGTAACAAGCGATGGCACTTGATGACTCAGGGGGGTGAAGGTGGATTTTGGTCGCAACCCGGTGTTCCTGGGTTCATCACTGCTACTGTCAGAAGGTTCAGTTCTATCTTTAAAAAAGAAATGTAGGCGCACCTTGCGAAAGAATTTCTCTAGTTCGGTCCGCATCAAAAAAGGGTCCCCTTTGTTTGTGGGGACAAAGCCGAGGCCTTTTCCCAGGACTGTTTGTTCAGCCGGTGTCAAAATACGGGAGCTTAAATTCACTATTAGATCCCTGTCGTCTCTGCACTGCTGCTCTGTTGAGCTGCCTTCCTGCTCCGTGTGTTGGGAACTGAGATGTCGGGGTCCCATTGAACCGTTTGTTGCCCTCTTCTTTTGCCCCGGTTCTGTCCTCGGCCACGTCCTAAAAAAGACTGGTTAGGAAAGAACTGTGGGGGTTGTCCAAATGGATTCATTTGTTGCGGGAATGGTGGGGGTTGAAAGCCCCAAGGCCCTGGATGCCACCAAGGTCCAGAGTGCTGATAATTGCCTGGGTATTGGTTGTAATTACCTCCTCTCTGTCTCCCACCTCTTCTGAAGGGTCGTTGTTGTTGCCCATCCAAGCCGGCAGATGTACTCGCCTGGTTTGATGTATCCGAATCGCTTGACTCGGATCCAGAGGTGGAGTAGTTTGATCCGTATCGTTTGCCTTTGTTGTTAAACCCGGGGGCTGTGTAATTATCACTAGTATAGGGATAGACTTTAGTTAAGGAAAAGCGTTCAAGATCCTTTTTAAATTTGTCCATCTTGCTTGTGAGTATGTTGTCCTTATATTCTTTATTGGCTTTGTTGGTTTCATCCATGCGTTTTTTAAACAAAGTAGTGCAAGTGGCCTTAATCTGTCCCTCTAGAGTCTGGATCTCTATGAGGATGGCATCTGCCACCCTTTTCGCCGTGTTAATGATTAATATGAGCCAGTCTCGCGTGCAACGCCATGCTATAAGGGACCAGTCGCGCTTAAATTCCTTATCGGTCAAAAATAATCTAGGTGCATTTGTCACAATCAATCCTGTGGGTGCACACTTCCCCCTAAGGTATTGTGCCATGATGGTGCCGTGTATTAAGGTACGGGAATGTGTCTTTTTCAGATTGAGAAGGGTAGGCCAGTCATCTTTGGTTATATTGGTGGTTTCGGGCAGTGAATCGAGAAGACAAGGGTTCTCATCTAAGACAGACTGTAGCATCTCGTCATCGAATGCTAGCCCTGCAAAGTCAGCCATGGTTCAAGAAAGGGGAGTCTCATACAATATATCAACTAGTTGAGCATATGACAGGGAAAGAAGTCCTGTGCACAAAACAGAGAAATGTAATATATGACCCGCAACCGCTAAGTTGCACAAAACACTAGAAAAAGAGGGTGGGGGGGGTTCAACAGGGGAAGATTTAATGACCACGGTAGCTCAAACCCCTTTTATCCACTAAACAAACAAAGAGAGGTACCTGGTCAGGTAGCTTATCTATGAGTTGTGTCGTGCCAAAGAAACCACTACATCAACTTGTCCTCCCAATGATAATACTGGGTTTAGAAAAAGTCCCATCAGCCCACCCTTATTGGTGGAGTGTCGTCATGTGGGATATGGACCATGAACCATGATTTTTCTCCTGATGCACCTGGTAATGATGCCGAGATAGGTTCTGGAAGGTGATCTTCTTAACCACAGTATTATAGAGGTAGGACCAATGGAGTGCAGTGCTGGTGAAAACCAAAAATAAAGGTGATTTTAAAATTGGCTCCTGGGACAAAAAATATGTTTATTAAGTATTGTCCAGGGTCAAAAGTAAAAACAACGCCTATAGTCTTGAAAAAATGGCTATGTCATGGCGTAGTGCATAGTGGTCGACATGTTTCAGCTCTGAGGACAACTAGTCCGAGCTTTCTTCAGGACCTTAAGATGTTGTGCATCTGCACTAGTAGAAACAAGAAGTGTAGTTAACATTTTGGATTAATCCTACCGGATCTTTGAGCCCAAAGTATTCCCTGGTAGTCGTCCAATTGGTCTTGATTTTCCTGAATGGAAAAAAGGGGGAATGTGAAAGGCAATGTGTGAAGCAGTGGCACTTAGAAGGACACAACACAACAAGAAAATAAGCAGTGGCTGCAGAAAACTTTTCTCAGCCATCCAGAAGCTACATGTGTCTTCTGATTTATAACTTAGTTAGTTACACAATGTTCATTAATCTAAGTTATACTCACCCAGCAATCTCTGGGAAAACGCCTCACCTCACCCGGCACCCACTCAGGGAAGAAGGAGGCCCCGCTCTGTTAGAGATGGAAAAGTGTAGTGACCTCTAATGAACAAATCTATTGAGGTACAGAGTGTGTATGCTCTACTTATCCATATATATATTTAGACACTAACTAAAACTAGTTGATTAAAAAGAGACTCAACCCAGACAAAAATGCATGGTAGTGACTCTGCTAGGGAATAAAACTTGATGAAAAGGTAGGTTCTAAAGGTGGGCTGTAGATGTAAGCTAGACCCACATAAAGAATTTTAAGTAGAGGAGACCAAAACAGGCTGAGTTGGTGCATGTAGAACAACCAAACTAAATTAAATTAAATAAACCACAGAGTTCTAAGTTGCTTAACCAATGTTAAAGCTTAAACTTGCTAGTACCAGTATCTTAGGGTCAGCTTGGGCCATACCTGTCCGTCGGTACCCCAATGGACAGCGTCCGAGTGGGAGTGGAGGTAATCTCAGTTGTGTGAATTGCTGGATTAAATACCCCCTCTAATTGGTTAATTGTTGAAAAACGCGCGAAAAACGGCGTTTTTTTATTATTCACAGCCTGCCCATTGGTTTGCTAGTGTTGCCGGTGGCAGCCAGTGTTTGCCGCGCGTGCGCTGGAAGCTAGTGCTGTCAAAACATGTTGTTGCGCATGCGCGTGTTGAGAGTACAGACAAAGTCTGAGCGCGCATGCGCCGTATGAAGGCGCTACGCGCATGTGCAGCGAGACGCCACCGCTAGCGTTTAGCAGCGGTGGCGGCATTACTAGATAGATTTAGGCACAGTGCGCGCATGCGTCATGGCAGCAATGTAGTGCGCATTATTAAACGGGAGCCACACAAGCGTGTTAATGCTATGGCTGTTGTGTTGCAGTCATATTTACGCTGATGTAGGTGCAAAACTTCTGGTGTTTGAATAAATCACAACTCAATCGGAGCTGACAAAGCATTTCTAAACCTGAGACCACGTGCTATGGATGGTAATCCGTGTTGCTCACCACCAAAATAGATATGTCGGGACAGGTTAGACAAGAGAAAGCAGGGATGCTAATCTTCATAAGGTTTATGTTTAGATATTGGTCATCCAGCTATAACTAACACAAGTGCAAGTGGTACAACATGGTTATATGGTTGAACATCATGGGCATCATGGAAATAAACAATAAGTTTTGTTCAGACAGATGCAGGGGCGATCCTATTTGGGGAAGGTAACAGTCAAGAAAGATTGGATATGTCACTCACACATACTAGCTCAGCAGGTGGTTATATATCATTGACTCTTATGTATGTAGTTAAATCAAGCCACAGTTACTTATAGGGATGACCATGGTATGTCATCGTTAAGCCCCTTGGAATCGCTTTGTAGCTGGAATACCCATTTCTGCTCTTTCTTGAACAGAAATTTCGAAACGTCATTTATATGAGTGGGGATATATGGATGTTCTAGAACCACCCATCTCATGTCTTCTGCTGTATGTTTGTTGGTAAGAAAGTGGTTGGTCAGTTTGGTTGCCTGCTTGTGTCGCCTGATGGTGCTCTTGTGCTCACCAATTCTGATTTTAATTTTGCGGGTGGTGTAGCCAATATATCTAAGAGAACAAGGGCAAGTGATCATATAGATCACGTTTTCTGTGTTGCAGTTGGTGTGTTTTTTAAGGACCCAAGTCCTCCCCGAACCCAGATCAATGGTGTTGGTTTTACTAGTCTGAGGGCAGACACTACAAGATCCACACGGGTAATGCCCCGTGACTGGTGGGAGGTCCCACAGGGTGGCTGGTCCTACGGTATTTTCTATCCTAGGTCTTGTATGGACTAATATGTCACGTAGGCTTTGCGCTCCTTTAAATGAAAAGAGCGGTAACGGGATGTTAGCGTTAGTGGTATTGAGAATCCCCCAGTGTTTGCGCACTGCTTTCTGGAGTCTGCTGGACTGTGCGTTGAAGGTACTCACAAATGTGAGTCTCTCAAGAGGTGGTTTGGGAGGGCGTCTGTCCAACAGTGCCTCACGGTTGTTGTTAGAGGCCCTTTTCCATGCCCTTTTTACCAGATGTGTAGGGTATTCTCGTTCTTGTAATTGTTTTGAAAGGGTCTTTGCATGTTGGTTGAATAGTGCTAGGGATGAGCAATTTCTCCTCACTCTGAGGAACTGTCCCACGGGAAGGTTTTCCTTCAACGAGCGTGGATGGTGGCTGTTAAAGAGCAGCAGAGAGTTTCTCGCCATTGGTTTGGTGTATAGTTCACTTTGTAGACTGCCAGCCTCAGGGAAAATGGACAAGTCTAGGAATGCGAGTCTGGCACGACTGTGTTCTAATGTGAATTTTAGGAACTGGTTATGTTCATTCAGCCAATGGTGAAATGACTCAATCTCGTTTTCAGTCCCTCGCCATACCATCAAAATGTCATCTATATATCTCCTCCATAGCACCACTTGGTGGAAGAAGGGATTGCTATGGTGGAGGACAAGATCTTGCTCAAATTGATGGACATAGAGGTTGGCGAGGCTAGGGGCAAAAACGCTCCCCATTGATGTCCCTGAGACCTGGAGGAATAGTTGGTCCTCAAATTTAAAGAAATTTTCTTTCATGGCTATTTCTGCACATGCAAGAATGAAATTCACAGGGGTGATGCTGTCTAATTCTTCCAATGATAGAAGGTGTCTGATAGTGTCAAGAGTATCCTGTTGAGGTATGCAGGTGTAGAGGGACTCGACATCAAAGCTGGCTAGTATGTCGGTCTCTACATTAAACTCGATGTTGGGTAGTAAGCGTAGTACATCGGCAGTGTCTTCCAAATATGTGGGCATTTTCTTAACAAGAGGTCTAAGAAAGACGTCTACAAAAGTGGACAAAGGCTCCAGTAAGGAGCCAATCCCGGAAATGATGGGACGTCCCGGGGGTGGTCTGGTGGCCTTGTGAATCTTGGGTAAACAGTAGAAACCAGGAGTTACCGGGTTCTCTGTTACCAAGAATCTTGCCTCCTGCGATGTGATCCACCCTTCATTCAATCCTTCATCTACCAGATTTTTGATCATTAAAAGTAGGCGAGGAGTGGGGTCTTCAGTCAGACGGCGATAGAATTGCTGGTTGTCCAGTTGTCTAAGACATTCGTGTCGGTATTGGACCATGTCCAGAACTACCGTCGCACCCCCTTTATCCGCCGGTTTTATAATGATTGTAGGGTCTTTAGTAAGATTGGTGATGGCCTGTCTTTCTACTTTGGAAAAGTTGGTGAAGGTTGTGGACTCCATGTCTTGAATTAGTGCAACCTCATGTCTGACTGCTTGTTCGAATGTAGTAACAAGCGATGGCACTTGATGACTCAGGGGGGTGAAGGTGGATTTTGGTCGCAACCCGGTGTTCCTGGGTTCATCACTGCTACTGTCAGAAGGTTCAGTTCTATCTTTAAAAAAGAAATGTAGGCGCACCTTGCGAAAGAATTTCTCTAGTTCGGTCCGCATCAAAAAAGGGTCCCCTTTGTTTGTGGGGACAAAGCCGAGGCCTTTTCCCAGGACTGTTTGTTCAGCCGGTGTCAAAATACGGGAGCTTAAATTCACTATTAGATCCCTGTCGTCTCTGCACTGCTGCTCTGTTGAGCTGCCTTCCTGCTCCGTGTGTTGGGAACTGAGATGTCGGGGTCCCATTGAACCGTTTGTTGCCCTCTTCTTTTGCCCCGGTTCTGTCCTCGGCCACGTCCTAAAAAAGACTGGTTAGGAAAGAACTGTGGGGGTTGTCCAAATGGATTCATTTGTTGCGGGAATGGTGGGGGTTGAAAGCCCCAAGGCCCTGGATGCCACCAAGGTCCAGAGTGCTGATAATTGCCTGGGTATTGGTTGTAATTACCTCCTCTCTGTCTCCCACCTCTTCTGAAGGGTCGTTGTTGTTGCCCATCCAAGCCGGCAGATGTACTCGCCTGGTTTGATGTATCCGAATCGCTTGACTCGGATCCAGAGGTGGAGTAGTTTGATCCGTATCGTTTGCCTTTGTTGTTAAACCCGGGGGCTGTGTAATTATCACTAGTATAGGGATAGACTTTAGTTAAGGAAAAGCGTTCAAGATCCTTTTTAAATTTGTCCATCTTGCTTGTGAGTATGTTGTCCTTATATTCTTTATTGGCTTTGTTGGTTTCATCCATGCGTTTTTTAAACAAAGTAGTGCAAGTGGCCTTAATCTGTCCCTCTATAGTCTGGATCTCTATGAGGATGGCATCTGCCACCCTTTTCGCCGTGTTAATGATTAATATGAGCCAGTCTCGCGTGCAACGCCATGCTATAAGGGACCAGTCGCGCTTAAATTCCTTATCGGTCAAAAATAATCTAGGTGCATTTGTCACAATCAATCCTGTGGGTGCACACTTCCCCCTAAAGTATTGTGCCATGATGGTGCCGTGTATTAAGGTACGGGAATGTGTCTTTTTCAGATTGAGAAGGGTAGGCCAGTCATCTTTGGTTATATTGGTGGTTTCGGGCAGTGAATCGAGAAGACAAGGGTTCTCATCTAAGACAGACTGTAGCATCTCGTCATCGAATGCTAGCCCTGCAAAGTCAGCCATGGTTCAAGAAAGGGGAGTCTCATACAATATATCAACTAGTTGAGCATATGACAGGGAAAGAAGTCCTGTGCACAAAACAGAGAAATGTAATATATGACCCGCAACCGCTAAGTTGCACAAAACACTAGAAAAAGAGGGTGGGGGGGGTTCAACAGGGGAAGATTTAATGACCACGGTAGCTCAAACCCCTTTTATCCACTAAACAAACAAAGAGAGGTACCTGGTCAGGTAGCTTATCTATGAGTTGTGTCGTGCCAAAGAAACCACTACATCAACTTGTCCTCCCAATGATAATACTGGGTTTAGAAAAAGTCCCATCAGCCCACCCTTATTGGTGGAGTGTCGTCATGTGGGATATGGACCATGAACCATGATTTTTCTCCTGATGCACCTGGTAATGATGCCGAGATAGGTTCTGGAAGGTGATCTTCTTAACCACAGTATTATAGAGGTAGGACCAATGGAGTGCAGTGCTGGTGAAAACCAAAAATAAAGGTGATTTTAAAATTGGCTCCTGGGACAAAAAATATGTTTATTAAGTATTGTCCAGGGTCAAAAGTAAAAACAACGCCTATAGTCTTGAAACAATGGCTATGTCATGGCGTAGTGCATAGTGGTCGACATGTTTCAGCTCTGAGGACAATTAGTCCGAGCTTTTTTCAGGACCTTAAGATGTTGTGCATCTGCACTAGTAGAAACAAGAAGTGTAGTTAACATTTTGGATTAATCCTACCGGATCTTTGAGCCCAAAGTATTCCCTGGTAGTCGTCCAATTGGTCTTGATTTTCCTGAATGGAAAAAAGGGGGAATGTGAGAGGCAATGTGTGAAGCAGTGGCACTTAGAAGGACACAACACAACAAGAAAATAAGCAGTGGCTGCAGAAAACTAACGTCCCGTTACCGCTCTTTTCATTTAAAAGAGCGCAAAGCCTACGTGACATATTAGTCCATACAAGACCTAGGATAGAAAATACCGTAGGACCAGCCACCCTGTGGGACCTCCCACCAGTCACGGGGCATTACCCGTGTGGATCTTGTAGTGTCTGCCCTCAGACTAGTAAAACCAACACCATTGATCTGGGTTCGGGGAGGACTTGGGTCCTTAAAAAACACACCAACTGCAACACAGAAAACGTGATCTATATGATCACTTGCCCTTGTTCTCTTAGATATATTGGCTACACCACCCGCAAAATTAAAATCAGAATTGGTGAGCACAAGAGCACCATCAGGCGACACAAGCAGGCAACCAAACTGACCAACCACTTTCTTACCAACAAACATACAGCAGAAGACATGAGATGGGTGGTTCTAGAACATCCATATATCCCCACTCATATAAATGACGTTTCGAAATTTCTGTTCAAGAAAGAGCAGAAATGGGTATTCCAGCTACAAAGCGATTCCAAGGGGCTTAACGATGACATACCATGGTCATCCCTATAAGTAACTGTGGCTTGATTTAACTACATACATAAGAGTCAATGATATATAACCACCTGCTGAGCTAGTATGTGTGAGTGACATATCCAATCTTTCTTGACTGTTACCTTCCCCAAATAGGATCGCCCCTGCATCTGTCTGAACAAAACTTATTGTTTATTTCCATGATGCCCATGATGTTCAACGATATAACCATGTTGTACCACTTGCACTTGTGTTAGTTATAGCTGGATGACCAATATCTAAACATAAACCTTATGAAGATTAGCATCCCTGCTTTCTCTTGTCTAACCTGTCCCGACATATCTATTTTGGTGGTGAGCAACACGGATTACCATCCATAGCACGTGGTCTCAGGTTTAGAAATGCTTTGTCAGCTCCGATTGAGTTGTGATTTATTCAAACACCAGAAGTTTTGCACCTACATCAGCGTAAATATGACTGCAACACAACAGCCATAGCATTAACACGCTTGTGTGGCTCCCGTTTAATAATGCGCACTACATTGCTGCCATGACGCATGCGCGCACTGTGCCTAAATCTATCTAGTAATGCCGCCACCGCTGCTAAACGCTAGCGGTGGCGTCTCGCTGCACATGCGCGTAGCGCCTTCATACGGCGCATGCGCGCTCAGACTTTGTCTGTACTCTCAACACGCGCATGCGCAACAACATGTTTTGACAGCACTAGCTTCCAGCGCACGCGCGGCAAACACTGGCTGCCACCGGCAACACTAGCAAACCAATGGGCAGGCTGTGAATAATAAAAAAACGCCGTTTTTCGCGCGTTTTTCAACAATTAACCAATTAGAGGGGGTATTTAATCCAGCAATTCACACAACTGAGATTACCTCCACTCCCACTCGGACGCTGTCCATTGGGGTACCGACGGACAGGTATGGCCCAAGCTGACCCTAAGATACTGGTACTAGCAAGTTTAAGCTTTAACATTGGTTAAGCAACTTAGAACTCTGTGGTTTATTTAATTTAATTTAGTTTGGTTGTTCTACATGCACCAACTCAGCCTGTTTTGGTCTCCTCTACTTAAAATTCTTTATGTGGGTCTAGCTTACATCTACAGCCCACCTTTAGAACCTACCTTTTCATCAAGTTTTATTCCCTAGCAGAGTCACTACCATGCATTTTTGTCTGGGTTGAGTCTCTTTTTAATCAACTAGTTTTAGTTAGTGTCTAAATATATATATGGATAAGTAGAGCATACACACTCTGTACCTCAATAGATTTGTTCATTAGAGGTCACTACACTTTTCCATCTCTAACAGAGCGGGGCCTCCTTCTTCCCTGAGTGGGTGCCGGGTGAGGTGAGGCGTTTTCCCAGAGATTGCTGGGTGAGTATAACTTAGATTAATGAACATTGTGTAACTAACTAAGTTATAAATCAGAAGACACATGTAGCTTCTGGATGGCTGAGAAAAGTTTTCTGCAGCCACTGCTTATTTTCTTGTTGTGTTGTGTCCTTCTAAGTGCCACTGCTTCACACATTGCCTCTCACATTCCCCCTTTTTTCCATTCAGGAAAATCAAGACCAATTGGACGACTACCAGGGAATACTTTGGGCTCAAAGATCCGGTAGGATTAATCCAAAATGTTAACTACACTTCTTGTTTCTACTAGTGCAGATGCACAACATCTTAAGGTCCTGAAGAAAGCTCGGACTAGTTGTCCTCAGAGCTGAAACATGTCGACCACTATGCACTACGCCATGACATAGCCATTTTTTCGACTATAGGCGTTGTTTTTACTTTTGACCCTGGACAATACTTAATAAACATATTTTTTGTCCCAGGAGCCAATTTTAAAATCACCTTTATTTTTGGTTTTCACCAGCACTGCACTCCATTGGTCCTACCTCTATAATACTGTGGTTAAGAAGATCACCTTCCAGAACCTATCTCGGCATCATTACCAGGTGCATCAGGAGAAAAATCATGGTTCATGGTCCATATCCCACATGACGACACTCCACCAATAAGGGTGGGCTGATGGGACTTTTTCTAAACCCAGTATTATCATTGGGAGGACAAGTTGATGTAGTGGTTTCTTTGGCACGACACAACTCATAGATAAGCTACCTGACCAGGTACCTCTCTTTGTTTGTTCATTATAGGTGTGTTCATTTTTCCTTGATGACTTGTAAAATGAGCACTAATACATTACAAAAGAAAGAAAATGCCATTAACCCCTTCGAGGCTGATGACGAGCTGGGCTCGTCATGGTGTAGCCTCCTCAAACACTGATGACGAGCCCAGCTCGTCATGAACAATGGGTTTTTTAAAAAGTCAGCATACAAGCAGAAGTAGAGCAGCGCGCATGTGGTTAAAAAAACACGAGGCTAAAGCAAATGTTAACACATGATTCATAGTAAGACAAGTGTAAAAGAAGCTTACCTTAGATCCTGCCAACAATGGAGTTGATTAGCATTGTGGTTAAGTAGAAGCAGCAAATGAGGGACCTGGACAATGGGGTTCAAGATGGAAACTGAAGTGGATGCAGATTTCTTTTTACATTTGTATCTAATTTCCTTCAATTCCACCAAGCCAAAGTAGGAGGTATCCCACCACAATTTCCTCGGCACAAAAGCACATCGTGATTGGCCTGGCAGTAATCTTGGCTAGTCTCCCATCAATCGCCACTTCTGCCCTTGATACTATTGATGCAGGAGACGGCCCTCGGACAGACTTTCATCAATAGACCTGCCAACACCAAAATAGACATGGCAGACTATCAAGTAAGCGGGGGGTGAAACTGTTGAAAAAGTGATGGCAGGACCAGATTCACCAGGATCTCAATCAGGACCAAAGGCTCTTGTCAGGGTCACCCAATTTTAGGTATAGTACTTGTTTGTTCCATATAACACTTTTTAAAAAACGTTTCCAGCTTTACCAAAAAATATGTCCATTTCATCTGTATTTTCTTGGGTATCTCCCTTCCTGCTTCTGTGGCAATACTGAGGTACTGACCTTACACCACATCAACTGCGTCCAGTCTTTACCTTGTTTAACATGAAATATTAATTGCATCTACATTCTTTGAGATTTTTAATGATGCACCAGATAGCTTTGAACATGTAAAACACTCTTGCTCCAAGGCTTTTTCCCTGCTATGCTCCCACACATGTTCACACAGTAACTCTATGCTGTATATGATGCTGTCAATGATGGCATGAGGGATGTCATCATCACTGTCATTTCCGATGTCATCGGAGATATCATTAATTAAGGCATTTAACATGACCTGAGTGATGCAATAAGTGAGGTGCAAGTTAGAAGCAAATTATAAATGGTGAATTTCAGGAGTTTTATTTTTGTTTTCAAACATTAAATTTGACAGAAAGCTAGATCTTGGTCCAGAAAGTGTGCTTTTTATGACTTTGTATGAATCTGTTCAGTGGGTTTTGAGCAATTAAGGCCAAAGTAAATTGTATATGTCATGCCGCAGAAGATCCAAGGGGGATGAGCAATAGATTTCTGGATGTGCATGTTCAACTATGTGTTGTGCTTGGCTGGTAACCTGAAGTAAAAGTTGCGACCAGCCACTAAAATGTTCAATGGCAATGAAATGTTTTTACTAAAAAAACACGGAAATTAATCAGTTATCTCATGTAAAAACAACTTGTGCCCTAAGATAACAATAACTTGCAACCTCAACATACACTGTTAATTACCCCACATATTACATCACTCAAGACAACATAACAAATTCTATGGCATCATTGATCATGAAATTGTTGATAAGAAAACTGTATAATGGAGGTGGGAATTTCAGTTACCTTATGGCATGAGTTATATTCATTTGAGATAACTACAACTGGTTAATTTCTGTGTTGTATTGAGTTTCAAACATTACATTGCCAATAGGAATTTCACCTAACTATAAAATTATATGAACCTTTGTTTCAGTGAAATAATAATAAATATGTCACCCATTGGCAGTCACTACTGGGGAGTTATAGTTAGGTCAACTTTTCCAGAGGAAATGCCTTTTTTGATTTGCTAATAACTTTGGGGTTGTGCGACAAATCTTCATGAAACCTTTAAAAAAGTGCTAGTTATTCTCTAGTTTGTTCATGGAAAGTTTTGGGTTTAGCTGTCAAGCAGGCGCTGAGAAAAGGGGCATCCTAAATGTAGAGATCCCCATGATATTTTTAGATATTTCTACAGCAAAAACTCCCAAATAAAATTGCACCACATTTGCCAGGAAGCTAGATTGGGGTCCGGAAAGCATGTTTCAGTAATTTGGTGTAAATCTCTTCAGTAATTTTTTAGATATTAAGTTTTTTAAATATTTGTTTAAAAGGAAGGTTGGGTTTGACTGACTCTTGGAAGAGTCTCTAGATCCCAATTAAAAAAATAGAGCATTGTGAGCCTTTTTCACTCTGCCCAATTAACATCCACGGAAATCATACTCCTGCAGGAATGAGCACTCTGATTGGCTGCCAGCACATGAAAAAAATGCTGCTGTCAGCCATTACAGGACTCAGGGACTAAATTCCCTGTCCTGAAGTAAAACAAAACACTAATATGAGGTAGGAATACCCTGCCCCCCTAAGCGGTGTGTGGTGACCCAGAGGGACCCCTGGGGCAAAACATTTTTTTTAAAATATGCAGTTTTAGGACGAAAAAGATAGTAGTTGCCATTTTATTTTTCAATATATGGGGAAAGGGGTGTGAGTAGAGCCCCCTCCTGAGCCCATATGGGCCCCAAACACCACACCCCTCTAAGTCAAGTATGTTAATAAAGAGGAGTGGTGCGCAGCCCCTACCTTAGCCTTGAAAGGTCCCAGGGACCCATTTTCCATGGTCACGCTGCACCCCTAGCTAAACATTGATAGGCTCCGTGGACAATATTTCCAGGGGCCACAATATTAAAAACTGGAGACGGCTGTGCAGCCCCCCTTCCTAACCCTTGAAAGGCCCCAGGGACCCATCTCCGGGGCTTACTTCTTTTAAAAAAGGGAAGGGGGCTGCACAGCCCTCGCTCCCAAGCCATTGAAGGACCAAGGGACCCCATCCCCTCGAGCCAATTAGTAAATATAAAGGGAATCCTGTAAAGGCCCAGGGGACCCAATCCCCAAGGCTGTAAAACATTTTAAGGGGAGGAGGTTGCGCAAGTTCACTCTGGCCATTCAACCCCCCTCCCTGAGTCGTTATTGGCCCTTGGTACCTCATCTCCCAAGGCCAGATCCCTTACTGTGTCCTAGAGAGCCCACAACCATGACACAGTAGTTTTCCTGACCACACTAGCACAGGACTGGAATCATGCATTTGCTCCCATCTGTCTTGAGTGAATATTTGACGTTACAACACATGCAATTACAATGCATGCTTTTACAATGCATTCTTTACATCACAACTACCATTACATTGCATGATTTTACAACGCATGCCATTACAAACTATTTTTTAAATCTACCAATACAACCCTGAAATTAAAAAAAATGAAACTTTTGAACTACTTTTAGGGCAACAGTAGGGTAAGTGTTTGATAGTGTAGGGGTACAAATTACTATTGCCACTCCAGTGAGTGCACCAGTTGGGAAAGTGTTGGAGGGTGTAGGGGTAACAATTACAATTCCCATGTACCCCTTACCCAACCTAATACTAAAAAAATCCCCATTACTTACCTTATAATGTGTTGTAAAGACATGCGCTGTTATGGTATGCATTGAAATGGCATGTGTTGTAATCGCATGCAATGTAAAGGCAGTTGCGTTGTAACAGTTCGGTTGTAAAGGTAGGTTGTTGTAATGACTGCATTGTAAGGGATGTTTCCCATCTTGAGCATTTTTAAATCTCCTGTAAAATGGAAGCAAACACTAAGGACCTGATTCAGATCTTGACTGCACTAATGTCAGTACTCTGCCAAGCTCCCGAAATCCCACCTGCCCATATTTAGATGTGTGCTGGCAGTGTTGACAAACTGTTCCACATCATGTAAACGGTTTGCAGCTCCCGACAAGTCAGACTTATCTTCTGGCTAACATTACTCCATCACCATCAGGCTGGCAGTATTGCCTCAAGCCTATTTAAGTTTCACAGTTGTGATGAAGGCGTTCTTTCAGTGGGCTGCCAGCACAGTTATTCTATCATCGGACGCAGTCAACATTGGACTATTCCAATGGCTGTAGGATTGATGCTAACATCACACATCGCACCTGCATACCGCACTATAAAACAGACTCCATTTCAGACAATGATTCTTGCCATTCCAATACAGAAGAACAATTTCCAGGAGGAGTTCTTTTAGAGCATTGAGTTGTTTTTTTGCTCCCTCTGTTTCTTGTGCATTTTAAACTTTATTTTTCATTTACTTGTGGGTTTACAAATACATTTATTTTAGTTACTCTATAATGGCGGGAAGGAGAAATCCCCGCTTTACAGAGAGAGAATTGTCAGTCATGGTGGATGAAATTAGGAATAGAGCCACAATTGTTTCATGCACATGTCCAAAATACAACCATATCTAAAAAAAGGGAAATGTGGGCCATGATTGTTGACATAGTGAATGCAGCAGCAAACCTCCTGTGCTCAGAAGACGAAATTAGGAAGAGGTGGAACGACCTGTGGGGGAAAGTGTGTTTTCTGGCCTTCAAGCACCACCAGGTGGCCCAGATGCCTGGTGATGTACGATAGAAAATTCTCTGCGTCACTTTGCAGAGTTTTGCGGATGGAGCGCTAAGTGGGTAAAACTCTGCAAATTCTGCTGGGGGAGGGGAATTGTTCGCCCACCCCTACTCCCAACTGTGTTATGTTGAATAGTTGATACATTTCATGTATAGTTACTAATTTTTTTTAATTTCAGGGCTTGGCCTGGGCAGAGTTCTCAGAGTTTAGCTACGCGAAACTCTGGGAAGGGACCAAAAATCTCTGCCATGGTACATAGCATTCCCCAAGCAATGGAGTGTGGTAGGTCAATCTGTTTGCACTAGTTTTTAATACTGAGTGTTTGTCCTGCTCTGGAAAACCAGCGGGGACGGCACTATGCGCAGTGCAATAGGGCACTGCTTCTCTCTGCCACATGCGTAGATTTTCTACTCGAGTGGCAGCTTCCTCAACACGAACAGATGGTTTCTCAACGTGAGCAGTGGCGATCATCTACGACCGCCCGCTTTTAGAAATCTCACCGGGGGTGGTCTAGCATTGGATTTCCCTCACTGGCACCAGCCATCTTAACATTGGCAAGTGTGAGCAAAGAAAACAATTCTGATCTGATGGCTTGAAACTCTGTGTGCTTCATGGAGTGTTGAAAACTCCGCAAACGGAGTAGAGTTTACCACCCTGACCTATTCAGGAAATCTTCTTATCTGTTTATCGGAAGTAGTTTTGTCTGAAGTTTAAACTGTTTGTGTAATGTATTACAATAGCACTGAAAGGTATAATCATGATATTGAGTTCCTTTTCCCTTTTAGTTTGCTACATTTTTTGCTTAATACTCATAGAATGTGTAACCCACACTTTAGGAATGTACTCATTTTTTGATATTCATAATAGGTCCAACAGCCAAATATCTGTTACTGAGGAAACATCTACTCCAGCCCAGGATCAAGCCTCCAGGAAGGACTCTACTCCTGAAAGTCTGCATGAAGAGGAGGAGCCTATCACTTCTAATCTACCTGGGCAGACGTCTCTAGTGAGTCTCACTCAACTCACACTTATACCTTACAGCCCAGCTGTTACAACACCTCAGCTTGCGGATACCTCCACTTCCTGTGTCCAAACCAACATGAGACCGATCTTGTACCCCCCAGTCCTGGTTTCTGTTGAAACACAACACCACCACCTCTAGTTCAGCCAAGACCCAGTGGGATGGGCCACACTTGCTCAAGTGCACAGAGTAGCGGTCATGGGAGGAAAACTGTGAGCCAGTATAGTAAAGCCAGTGGGTTCAATGTCACCCAGGACACCATCAACCATGTCTGGGGATCCCTCCATCAATCCCAAGACATGATGGCCAGGTCCTTACAGAACTCAGGGAAATAAAGCTGTTGCAGTGGGAGCATAATGTATCCATAGAGTATCTGAACTCCAATGTGAGATCCCTGACTGAGTTGCTGCATGAAATTTATGGCCATATGTGCAGGGCTTTTCCACCACCAACTTCCCCTTTATGTGGACCAACAACTCTAGGCCAACTACATCTGCCTAGGCCACAGATAGGGAGGCCCAGCCATAAGAGGCAATACCTGCACCCACCTCTGTCACCTCAACTGTGGATCCACATGCCCCTCACAGGAGAACATGTTCATCCGGACCACCAGGAGAGGAAGGCAAGGCTACTACCAAGAGACTCAGAAGCTAATTTTCCCCAGTGTGTGACTATCTTCTTGTAGCACACCAATGAACGTTGGTGTGACATTTCACCAGATACTACTACAGTGTATTGGAAATATCCTTTGGCCACAAAATAGAGTACTGACATTATTTTGACTATTGGTGTTATTGATGTGGGATTACTTTTGTGAGGCAGAAGATATGGCTAGAGCTGATGACATGAAGCAAAAACTGTTTGCCTATTCAATCAGAATATTTGGATATCTTGTTCCTCCATGGTGGCAAGGTCTGTAAATCGCCAGAACACTTGAGGCTGTTGTCTCCTCACTCTCCTTGGATTCATATGTCTGCATTAAAAAATAAAAAAAGTTGCAAAGCTTTGCAAACATATTTTAAAATGAAACCACACTTGTAATCTAGTTTTTAATACATATAAATGTTTATGGCATAATTATACAGAACCTTATTGTTTAGTAGTTTTTATATCTACAATTATTACATGTGTAACTTATTAATTTTTTAGTTTGTAAACAATGCATTGTTAATCTAATATTTACACAGTCTTATTTTTTTAATTTTGTCTGCAAAATGTGTAAAGTAGAGCTCTGTTGATTCCGGCGTATAGTGCATAGTCTTAGTCCAGTCTACTTGTTATGAGTGCGTGGGTAGCGGTCTTTCTGCAGTCTTTGGGGATCAATTTAAAGGTCTTGTGGAGGCAGATGAAACTGGTGGTGGTGACGGCGTTGATCTGGCGGTTCATGGAGAGGGAGGAGGTGAGGATGATGCAGAGGTTTCTTGAGTGGTCAGTCGGAGTGGGTGGATTCCTGAGGGCCACGAAGTTTAGTCCCAGGCAGAGGTGCAGGGTCCGAGGGTGATGACCTTGGTCTTCTCTGAGTTGAGCTTCAGACAGCTGTCTTTTATCCAGGCTGCCACGTTCTTCATTCCTTCCTGGAAGTAGAGTCTGGTGTCTTCAGGGTTTTTCGTGAGTGAGAGGATGAGCTGGATGTCATTGGCGTAGGATACAATGCCGAGCCCATGCTCTCTGACGATGGCGCAAAGGGGGGCCATGTAGATGTTGAAGAGCATGGGTCTGAGCGAGTATCCTTGGGGTACACCGCAGTCGATATCGGTGGGTTCGGAGAGGAAGGGAGGGGACCCTGATCTTCTGGGTTCTGCCGGAGAGAAAGGATTGGTTCCAGTTGAGGGCGGTTCCCTCTATCCCTGCATCATGAAGTCAGGCTGCAAGCGTGCAGTGAAAGACGGTGTCGAAGGCCGCAGAGAGGTCTAGAAGGATGAGGGCCACGGTGTGTCTCTGGTTGAGTAGCATGTGGATGTCATCGGTGGCGGTGAGCAGGGTGGTCTTGTTGCTGTGGTTGCTGTGGAATCCTGACTGGGAGGCACCTAGGATGGAGTTGTCTTCGATGAAAGTGGTCAGCTGGGTGTTCACGAGTCTCTCAGTGACTTTAGCCGCGAAAATGAGGAGGGAGATGGGCCGGTAGTTTTTCAGGTCTGTGGGGTCGGCCGTGGGCTTCTTGAAGAGGGGTTTAACCTCCGCCCGCTTCCAGTCCACTGCAAAAATGCCGGACCCGAAGGAGGTGTTGATGGTCAGTCCTAGTTTGGGAGCGATGGCCGCGGTGGCCCTCTGGAAAATTTGCAGTGGGCATGGGTCCGTTGGGGCTCCTGAGTGGGTTTTCTCCATGGTAGCCGTGATGTGTTCGACGGTGGCGGGATTCCAGGTCCTGATGGTCGGTTTATCGGCGCCGTTGGGGTGGGAGGTGGTGTCCGGCTTGTGTTCGCTGAAATTGTCGTAGATGGTCTTGATCTTCAGATGGAAGTATGTGCTGAGCTTGGCACAGAGTTCCTGGGAAGGTGTGACATCCGTAGCTTCGCTGGGGGGTTTCGTGAACTGCTGTATGACGTTGAACAGCTCCTTGGCGTTGGTTGCATTGGTCTGGACCTTGTCTCTGATGAAGGTTTGTTTGGTGTCCCTTATGCGCTGGTGGTATTCCTTTAGGGTGCTTCTGTGATTTTTCCATGCTTTCATTGAACGACATTAAAAAACAACATTACACTTTCACTTTTTTGTAAAAAAAAAACAATGAACAACATTAGCATTTTCTACATTTAAACAAAGTAAACACCATTGTTAGTGTTGGTGATGCTTTTAACAGTCACAAACACACTATTCCACAAACTAAAATAGCGGCTGTCTGACCTCGCCATCAGGACCTTTGGAAATAGTCGTCCGTAACAGAAGTTGACCGCCTAGTGGGTGTGAAACTCTGACCCGGATCAAGCTATAGACTAACACATGTGAAAAAAACCTAGTACAGCCATTGGATGTGTCCGTCACTGTTGACGATCATGTACATCGTGTACATGTATGCAGCATTTAAAAAAAAGCTCACTTGCCTCCTAACACTGCAGCCAACAACATCTCCTCAACTTTTGATGCTATTTCCGACCTCTAGGATGCCAGGATGAGCGGGTGACAGGGCCCCAGCCTTCTCGCCAGAGTAGCTGGAGTTGCTGGCCATAGAGTTCCTGTCCCTGCACATCCAGCTCTATGGCTCAGCAAAGGAACAGGAACATGGTACATGTTTACAAGGTATTTGTAAATCTGACTAACTGGATTTTGTTTTAAAGCACAGGTTAGAATGTCCCTTTGAATTCCTGAGTGAAGTATACCGATTAAAGTTTATTTTTTACATTACATGGAACTGTGTTGGTGTGAATCTTTAAGCAATTTAAGTTTAGAGAAAACAACAACATTAGTATGTGGTGTGTGTGTGTGTTAAGCCCTATATTTTATTTGGTGTGCATTATGAGATATATCAATGTATATGTATGAATTTCATATGAAATGTAGACATTTCACATGTACATTTAAAAAATGTTTTCTATACAACTGTGCATATGTATGTAATCTTTTACATTACAAATACAAATGATGTTTGCTATGTGCATCCCAGGTCTCCCAACCAGTCATTTGGGAGCTACCAGTAGCTCCAGACACCTTCAGAGTAGCTCACAACTTTGAGTTATTTTTCAAATGAGCACAAGGTCTTATTTGCATCATAAAGTTAAAGGAAGGCTGTGTACATGATCACCAGGTTGCAGATAGCAGGGCCTGACAATGTGCGGTTCTCATTCAGATTTATTGGCTAGGCTGGGGCTGAGTCACCGAGGCGAACAACTGAAGCAATGAGGTATTTGATGCTTGGAAAACTTTCCTTGTCAGCTCAAAATTGGCATTGTGAACAAAATGATGCTTCTGAATGCTTTTATATAGAAGAAAAATGAAATGGAGAGTAATTAAGAAGATTTTCAATTTCACAGGCTCTCACTTACCAATACGAATACATTCCCTTTACACGCACACAAGTTCATACCTCCCCCAAAAACCTCGCTCTCACTGACACAAATGGCAGCAATTTTATAGTATCCTTCTTCACAGCATTTAGTCCAAACCATAGAATATTGCTTTATGTACATTAGGGTTCAAGCCAATGTAGCTTAGGGTAGGGGGCCTGCTTAAAATACATACATTGTTTAGCCCTCAGTATTTTACAATGATATTCACTGATGAGAAGTACCTTTCATTACATAAAATGTTAGAGTTCCCTGACCTAGAAGATGTCACTGGCCTGGATTACTGAATTTTGGAAATGACAAGGGTTAAGGGAAGTCAAAAGGTTACAACTAAAGTAGTATTTATTGTTTTATTTTGGCAGAATGCAAAACAATAATATATTGTGTAGCAACGCTTGACTAAGGCTTGTATGGCTGAGATACCCGCCACCCCCTCTCAACACAATCCCCAAGGATGGGAAGACGGAAACAGTTCTGAACTTGTGGAAGGCGGGAGGGAGTTACCCTCCCGGCCGTATTTATTAAAATATGAAACAAAATTAAAACGTCAAAATAACAGTTTCATATCATGTACAATTTCATTTACACATTACGATGTTCTTGGCTGACCTTAACACATCTCTAATACAAAGGTTCTCCTAGCCGATACTAAACATCCTGCAAATGCATTACTCAAACTTTGAAATTGTACATCCTAACATTTACGGGCCAACGGCAAGGTCGTAACCGGTGTCAGATCCCCACTACCAGAACTCCCCCCTCAGTTGTGAGGGGGGTCGCACAGAGGACTGTACCTCTGTGCCAACTTCCAATTTTCCTTGTCTTAGCGGGGGCCCCTTGATAACTCGACGCCATCTTTAGTGGTCGTCCGAGGACTCGTGTGAGGTGTCTAGAAGGTAGCGTAGACCCCCCTCCCACCCCACACAACTTACCACATCTGCCGTCGCAGATGTCCTGGCCCCGGGAAATTCCCAGGAGGGGCCCTAGCCCCTCCTCCCCAGGGAGGGGCCTATGGCCGCCTTCCCTTTCGGCGTCCCCATCCTTAGAGGGGACCGCCTCCCCGTTTGAGGGGCCAATGGCCGCCACCCCCCGGGCGCTCCCATCCATAATGGGTGATGCCCTACCTCTAGGGATCTTCTAATTCCTGCTCACCGATCATGACCTTACCGCCCGACCAAAATAAATACGACAATCTAAGACTAAAGTGGAGAAAAAACAATGTTATACTTAAGCGAATCGAAATATAATCTCTACCGAGCATCCGGTGCAACTACTTTGCTGAATAAAACATGCTGAAAAGGAAAAATTATCAACTTTATTACACACCAAATTACCAACTTTATTCAAAACAACCTGTAAGAAAAAACAATATCATGACACTCGACTTTATTCCAACAAATCGCTGTCATCAGGGGCTGGTGGGTGGGTGAAAAATGGCTCTTCGTTCCGTCTCACGTGCAACGGGGAGGTGCAGCTTCAGAGCACAGGAACAAGAGGATGCTTCCTTGGCTTGTCGCTCCTTTTATCCTTCTTCGGGCGGGCGTGTACCCACCTCCAATCCGCCTCCAGGGTGTGGCTAGCGGTGTTGGTGTCTAGGACAACCCCCTCTTGGGCGGGAAAAAGGCGCGCCCCGGCTACGCCGCTTCGGGCATACCAGCCGAGACTCGCCTCCCGCCCAAAATGGCTTCCCGGGGGGATCGGGGTACTCCACCATACGTTTGGGGGGACCGAGTGGTCGCCCCTTTCCATATGGCTGAGATACCCGCCACCCCCTCTCAACACAATCCCCAAGGATGGGAAGAAGGAAACAGTTCTGAACTTGTGGAAGGCGGGAGGGAGTTACCCTCCCGGCCGTATTTATTAAAATATGAAACAAAATTAAAACGTCAAAATAACAGTTTCATATCATGTACAATTTCATTTACACATTACGATGTTCTTGGCTGACCTTAACACATCTCTAATACAAAGGTTCTCCTAGCCGATACTAAACATCCTGCAAATGCATTACTCAAACTTTGAAATTGTACATCCTAACATTTACGGGCCAACGGCAAGGTCGTAACCGGTGTCAGATCCCCACTACCAGAACTCCCCCCTCACTTGTGAGGGGGGTCGCACAGAGGACTGTACCTCTGTGCCAACTTCCAATTTCCCTTGTCTTAGCGGGGGCCCCTTGATAACTCGACGCCATCTTTAGTGGTCGTCCGAGGACTCGTGTGAGGTGTCTAGAAGGTAGCGTAGACCCCCCTCCCACCCCACACAACTTACCACATCTGCCGTCGCAGATGGCCTGGCCCCGGGAAATTCCCAGGAGGGGCCCTAGCCCCTCCTCCCCAGGGAGGGGCCTATGGCCGCCTTCCCTTTCGCCGTCCCCATCCTTAGAGGGGACCGCCTCCCCGTTTGAGGGGCCAATGGCCGCCTCCCCCCGGGCGCTCCCATCCATAATGGGTGACGCCCTACCTCTAGGGATCTTCTAATTCCTGCTCACCGATCATGACCTTACCGCCACAGGCCGGATAGTTGACCGGCTATCCGGACCCCCCACAAAAACTCCTACTTAAAGGTCATGGCTGCAAACTCTTTAACCAAGCTACGAAGTCTCCTATGAGTAAAGAATTCCCCACCCGGGACAAATGAACTCCATTCTCTAGATACATATGGTCCCCCCTGATACACCCATGCGGAATAGAATGCAATGTACTAGTACGGAACAATCTACC
Organism: Lissotriton vulgaris; assembly: GCF_964263255.1. Lineage (NCBI taxonomy): Eukaryota > Metazoa > Chordata > Amphibia > Caudata > Salamandridae > Lissotriton > Lissotriton vulgaris. The sequence goes on from NC_141696.1 coordinate 899,302,587, forward strand.
AAGCTTGTTATTCACTTTCTTCACTGAATGATTTACAGCAGCCACAGAAATAGCCCCCCGCCACACTTTTCGTGGAATCATATGGGACCATGCAATCGTGCACCCTGGAACCCTTCTCGCCAACCAACTCACTGTGGATAGTATCAACTCGAGAAGTATTCGTCTCCCAGTGGTCACCAAATCATTGCCCCCAAGATGCACTATGATTACAGATGGCGGTGACCTTGTCCGCCCTAACAAACCCTCGATAAACCTTTGAAACTGGTCAATACAGAGCCCGCCCCTTCCGTAGAAGGTCACCCTGTACCCGTATTCCCCAGCCATGTGAATCATGTCACCTGCTTTGAATACGTCTGCGGCACGCCTCACGTATGAGTGGCCCACGACCCACACCACTCTTTCCTCAGCCGGTGATCTTTGACCGCTGGTTCCCAGGTGTCGGGTCGACTGCACAGTCCGCCCCACTTCGTAAGCTCGCGACACTGTAAACCAAACAAAAACAAGAAGCGTGAGTGCAAGACATAGGCTTCACAACATGTGCAACCGCACATACCTTTTATAACAATTCGAGGACCAACGCCCCAACTGTTGCACTTTTTCCACACTCAGACCCCTGGCTGTAGCCTCTGTAGCAGCCCCTATCCGGAAGGAATGGGTCCCAAACTCGCACGGGTTCAAGCCAGCCGCTGCGATCGCCATCGTTAGCACCCGCTGAAACTGAAACCTAGTCAGCGGGGTGGCGTCGGCGTGCCTCAGCAAGCTTCCCTCCCATGATGCCGCCCTCTGCGCCAAATACTCCTCAACGCATGCTACCGGGCACATGGGAGAACCCGGAATCCGCTGAACCACTACACTGTCCCCGATCGCTTTCTGATCGGTCTTGGACCTGACAAATGAGACTACCATTGTCTCCCCCTTAATTTGAATGTGCTCACGGCACAGACCTCCCCCCGTATCCTGCTTGTTCCTCGCTACCAGCTCGCTTACCCGCATAGCCCCATGGAATGCTAATGCAAAAGCGGCCCGGAATAGCACTGTCTCTGATTGAGACGAACATGTCGCAGGGAGTACGGACAGTAACAGGGCCAACCTTTCAAGACCTATCGGATGTCTTTCATCCACTCTGCAACCCTCACGGCGTTGCCACCCACGCAGCGCCTTCTGCACCAAGAAAGACGCCGTGGGATCCTGTATGCCATGGGCCCGTGCCATGAAAGAAATGGCGGCCCGGTGCCTATTGGCCGTAGCCACTGATTTGCCTGCCTGATGTAATGATAACAAAAAATTCAGGACATATTCTTCTTGGCCCCACAGCTCCCCCCTAGCTGAACCCAAAAAGGACAAATAAGAACGGAACGCCCCTTCATAAGCCTTCCTTGTCCTGGGTGCTAAACTCTCTCCCACGAGGTCTTGTAGTCCGGGGCACCGAGAGACCAGAGAGCTTCGGGAAATGGTGCCGCCACCGGGTCCGCTGAGGGCAGAAAACCCCAAAAGGCCTGCATACGGGAACGAGAAAGTGCATCAGCTGCCTGATTTAAAACCCCTGGCACATGTCTCGCCCTAAAGTGGACGTTTAGTCTCATACACAGCAGGGCAATTTCCTTCAACAGTCTCAAAATCCATTTGCAGCGTGCTGCCTGACTATTGATACACTCAACCACGGTCATATTATCAGACCAGAACACCACAGAGCGATCACGAAAATCCTCAGGCCATGTTTTTAAGGCCACCAGGATAGGGAACAGTTCGAGAAACCCAATGTTACCTGTCAGCCCATTCTCGTGCCACCATAGCGGCCAGGTTCGTGCCGACCAATGATTACCCAAGATGGCGCCAAAACCCACGCTCCCTGCCGAGTCCGTCCACAACCCCAGCTCCACGGAGGAGACCGCTGGTTTGGTCCACACGACACGACCGTTGAAATCCGCCAGGAATGCCAACCATATGCGCATGTCCTGGCGGACCTCTGCCGAGAGCCTTGTGCGGTGGTGCCCTTCCTTAAGGCCGACCATGGCTTGAGCAATAGAGCGGGAAAAGGGGCGAGCCATCGGTATTACTCTAAGGGCAAAATTCAGCTGACCCACAGCCTGCTGCAACTGATGCAAATTTACCTTCGTCTCACTAATACATGTTTCAAGTGATGTCTTAAACTTCGTCACCTTTTCCTTAGGCAAACGGAAGCACCCCTCTTCGGAGTCGCGCTCTATTCCAAGAAACTCGAGCGAAGTAGCCGGGCCCACTGTCTTACCTGGTGCCAATGGCACGCCAAAGCGGGTCATGAGATCACAAAATTCATTCAAAGCTGTGCACATTCCATGTCCCCGGCTGCCCCCAGAAATAGAAAATCATCAAGATAATGCATAACATGTGTAAACCCTGTTGTTCTTGTGAACGCCCATTGTAAAAAACTACTGAATTTTTCAAAATACGCACAAGAAATAGAGCAACCCATTGGCATACATTTATCCATGTAATAGCGTCCCTGAAACATGAAACCAAGGAGACGCTGATCATCTGGGTGTACCGGGAGCAACCGGAACGCCGACTCAATGTCCGACTTGGCCATCAGCGCTCCGGGCCCCAGGCGATTCAACATGGCGACAGCCTCATCAAAAGATGCGTACCGCACCGAACAAACTCCCGGGTCAATCGCATCGTTCACCGAAAGACCCCTTGGGGCTGACAAATTATGTATCAACCTGAATTCCCCTGGGTCCTTTTTGGGGACCACTCCCAGAGGCGAACAAACAAAATTAGCAACAGGCGGCATGTCGAATGGGCCGGCAACCCGACCTCGGGTCACCTCCTTCCCAATCTTTGCTTGTACCACCGCCGTATTCTGCAGAACCGATAGTTGGTTTCTGCATTGCGCTTTACCCTGAAAATCCCCCGCCGGGATGTGGAAACCATATGAAAAACTATCTCGCAACACCCCAGCGGAGATATGATCCGGATATTCGTTCAACCAAGGAATCATTGCCATGATATCAATCGGGGTAGGGAGAGGCGCCCCTCGGACTATTTCAGACCTGTTTGGCGCCCCCTCTACTTCCCGGATCACCATTTTTGGCTCTGCACATGGTCTCAGGGTGAAAGGACTGCCCCCACCCAGTACATTCATGCCTAAACCTGCAAGATCCCTGCGGCCTAGTACATTTACCTCTGTTAAAGCTCCAGCAGACCCCTTTTTTACCTGAGTTGCCATTATTCCTTGTGTGCTGATCATTGCTTGATCCTGCCCGAAAGGGCGCCCCAGACGAATGGCGGGAAAACTCGACCATACCCCCCCTTAAAGATGGCGACTTCGCCGTGCCAGACTTCTCCATCTTTTGCCAGGAAATGGAGTCGAAACAATCCCACGTCAGGGATGAGTCGTGCTCCTTGGACTTACGAAATATGCTATCGTAATACAACCATTGATTGCCACCATATGTTCCAAAAAATTCCATGATACGTGTCTGATACACGGCTAATCCCACCAATAATTCGGGCCTACGTTCCCCCATAATTGCAATGAACATTCCAAACGCTCTGCCCCAATTGTCGATCGACTCATCAACTCTGAAAGCGGCCATCTTGGCGCGCCATACACTAGGATGCAGAAACTCTTTTTGATTTTTTACATGCTCAATCTCATAGTGATCGGTCAACAAGGAAAACATGTTCACATATTTATCAGCCCATATCCTTTCTTTTACCTCAATCGGGATATGCTGAACAACTTTTTCCCTCCTTGAAGGTACCGATCCCTCCCCCGCAATCGGCAACGGCTGCTTACCTGAACCGGCCACTGTGACCGTAGTTCCTGCCGAACCAATGCCCGATACTGGTTGTTCCACGGGCGCCTGCGGGGAAATAAAAGGAGACGGTGCCTTCGCAGCATCTTTCGATTGCCGCAACTGCTTCATTATTGCCCTGGCTTCCTCAGCCGTGGCCCCCTCGTTTTCTTTGCCTAACCATGCCGCCAACTGGGCAGCCAGCTCAGGAGGCATATCCTCCCCATTCACAGGAGTGACTACCACAGGGATCGGTTGGCTCACGTCTGGGACAGGAGTCGGGCCTCGATCGGGGTGACCGGGTGCGCAGGGGGTACTTCGGGCACCGGGGCCTCCCCCCCGACGCTCCCTTCTTGGCCCTTCTGCCTCTCCCGCTAGGGACCACTCCCGGCAATGCTGGTCCGTTGACTCTCTTAGGCCCCCCCACACCATTCATTACCGCCATCTGCTTCTTCATATCCGCCATGTCTTTCATCAGCATACGGAGCATCTGATCGGTCCCGATCCTCTTTCCGACCTTCTTGCTAGGCATCGTCCACGTATACTCCTCAAAGGTCCTAAGCAGAAAGCCCCAAACTCACTGAAAGAAGAAACACACGATTAATTCTAAAAAATGGCTCTTCGTTCCGTCTCGAGCTCACGTGCAACGGGTAGGTGCAGCTTCAGAGCACAGGAACAAGAGGATGCTTCCTTGGCTTGTCGCTCCTTTTATCCTTCTTCGGGCGGGCGTGTACCCACCTCCAATCTGCCTCCAGGGCGTGGCTAGCGGTGTTGGTGTCTAGGACAACCCCCTCTTGGGCGGGAAAAAGGCGCGCCCCGGCTACGCCGCTTCGGGCATACCAGCCGAGACTCGCCTCCCGCCTAAAATGGCTTCCCGGGGGGATCGGGGTACTCCACCATACGTTCGGGGGGACCGAGTGGTCGCCCCTTTCCATGATTGATGTAGTAAAATTGTGTGTTACAGCAATACAGAGAAACAGTCACAAAACATTTTTTTCTTTCACTTCTTGTATCAATACAGGTCAATGCCAATCAGAAAAAAACTATTTGGAAGGTCTCAGCCAAGAAGGCGCAGACCCTGGGGGGCTACAAGAGACACAACATTAAATATTCAGAAGAGGTGAAAGAACCTACAATGCTCGACTAAGAAGTCATCAGAAGTCCAGTTCTGAAAGTCTTTCCAACGTGGGAAGCACATGCCCCCCAAATGGCCTGCATACTTGCAATGGCTTATCCAGCACTTGATGGGAAGTTGAGAGCTCAACCACAGCATCAAGGGGTTAGTTCTAGTGTGAGTTTAACATGTTAAATAACTAACTTTGTTACAGCAACTAATTCTGACATCAACATTAAAGTTGACACATTTCCAACTCACACAAAAAGTTCTTGAATGTGTTCGTCTTTCACAAGGTGCAGAATGATGTGTTTGTATATGAATTTTACCTGATTTGTATTCACTACCAAAGGACTGGTTTCAGCAGACACATGCCATCCTGAACAACAAATATACATCATTGTTTTTGGATGTTATGAGGGACAGTTGCACCAAACAAGCCACTAGTCTTTATTGTGTCAGGTGTGATGCTCCTTCACTGTTGTGAATGAAGTAAGGTTAGCCCTATTACATAGGTGACATGTCATAAAATGCACTTATAATAAATTGTATGTTCCAAACATCACATTGGTAAGTTGGTTTTATACACAAACTGGAGTGAGCAAGTGATCCAAAATGTCTGATAGCATCAGATTAAATGGCTACATTTTAGATTTATAACATATCCCAACTGTGTTGTGATTACAAAACAATATTTAATTCATATTAAAAGTGACAGATGTGCATGATGTCTTACTCCTTCAAAATTGTACATAAAAGCTAGTCTGTTTTTTGGAAAATAATTGTGAGAGGCATACACATTTTGGAAAAACACAGACAGGAAGGTGTACACAATGCTGACAGAGTAACACATACCCAAAACTATTTTTCAATGTTGTTGATGAAGAAATATGGGATACATAAAGAGATGGAATGTTCCATCACATATATTTTGGAGTATCCTATCTGAAAAACTCAACATCAGGCCCAACTCATGGCTCATTAGGAAAATTCAGAAATGCATCAAGGTATAATGTGTTGCAAAGTGTAAATTGCATGTGAATCTTTGATATATGAAACTGGTTATGTAATAATTACTTTGATGGTGTACCAATTTTAATAAAGTGAAAGGCAGCATATGTAGTACAGTGTTTTCATAGTAAAACACATTTTGAAATTACTTGAGATATTTAGGAGTCAAATGTGAAAATGTTTTTGGTCTGTACTAAAGTGGATTAAAAATGTATCAAGACCTATGTATTTGCTTATGCCGTAGAATTTATTTGTCCATCCACAAAATATATTTCTTAATTCAACTAGAGCATAGGTATAAACATGAATCCATGTAATAATTTTTTACATTTTAAATATAATTTAGTTACTTGAAGTAAGTGTTACCATTGTGAAATGACCAAACAAAGGAACAGGTTTTTGGTTTATACAAATATTGGTATAACATTACAGTATTTATTGACACATATTGATTCCTTTTTTACTTTTTGTGAATGAAAATAATGCGTTTTTTTTTGGCCTTGTACACACACTGTACAAAGGCATTTTTGGTTATTTCCTTGTTGGTGACATAAGTTCACTATTCAATACATCAAAGCCCAACCATTCAGAGGTGTGGAAAACATTTAAATGGATAAAAACAAGATAATAAATGACATAGGAGCTATCATGAGAAATTGAAAAACTATCACCAAATGGTTTCTGAAGATCTCCCCTACAAGCATGAGATATTACTAATAAAGAATAAAAGTCTGAGAGTTTTGAAGCAGGTGAAATCTAAAAACCTGGAACATGTTTTGAGATCATATTTCATGATCAGTTCTATTTACACAGATACAATAAACCTATTGTATATGTCAAAATCATCAGGAGCAGGAGAAGGAGAAATTGGCCACGTAGGCATTAAACCAGCTGGCCACTGTGTTTCAACCGGTAAGACCACTGACACTGAAGAACACACTGGCACAAAGGGTGAGGGGACTGACACGGAGGCCATCAGCACTACATCGTCTTCGGATGCCTCCACAAGTGACCAGTCCCTAGTGGTGGTGGACCCTTCAGTAACTATTCCTCCTGCATCCTAGTTCGCCACCCAGAGCCAGCTCCTCCCTTCCTCTTGTTCCCTCGTAGTTGGCCAAACCCACCTTGCTAATAGGGCTGGCATCTCCTTCATTGCATGCACCTCACCCCCAGCCCCTGTCCCCTGTCCCCTGAGTGAGGAGGCTATAGACTACCTACTCAGCATCTCTTTAGGCCAAGCTGCACTTCTGAGTGCCATTCAGGGCCTTAGTTCCAGATGAAACAAATACCAGCATACATGAAGGCACTTGCACTGGAGGGGTGTCATTAACTAAGAGTTACTTTACGCGGTGCAAAAGGTGAGGGAAAAGAAACTAGACCCTAAAATTGTTGGACCCTTTGGTCAATATTGTGACCATTCTTATCCTACGCACATGCTCTATTCAGAAGGGAAATTCACAAAACAGTAGGTGCAAATATTAAAGAGGAGTAAAGTTCTGTTGTCTTTTCTTTTTCTTCTAATTCAACAATGCCCAGCCAACACGTGTTTTGTCAATATGGGAGACCCCACGACTTCTTCAGGGCTGTATGGCTCTTTAAGTCCTGAATTCTATTGCCTCTCTTCCGGTTATACTTCCGACCCGGCTGGTCAATAAATCCAAATTAGACTGAGATCCATAATATGCCTAAAATCTTATCGTAAGGAGCGGTGAAATATACTGAGTGAGGTGACTTTTTCGAATGATCCAGTAAATATATACCCATATGTGGTGGTTCCCTGGAACGAGTACGCAGACAAAAATTGAGTCTTGACAACAGGTTCGCGTTCTGAACCGGAAGCAACACTCTTCTTTGGGACATTTCATTATTTGGATTTTTAATGTTGGTCTTTGAAATATATCTTTATTTGTGAAAAGTATCTCATTTATTAATAAAAACATATGTAAATAACACCAAGTTTGTCCTGAGATTATTTTTCATTTAATATTCTTTGATTCCAACAACTGCTGATGATTAAACTTTTATTTACATATTCTAACTTAAAATAATAATAGACAATGCAACAGTTTTCTCAATTGTCTATTGTTAAACTCTATACACTATTTATTCAAGTATGTGATGGACATGTAAAATTTGGGTAAGCATTCATCATGATAATGGCCACCTACACCAACAAAAGAATTAGTCATATTTATATTTTAAGTGTTAATACAGATGTGTATATTTGGTCTTGATAAGTGATGAAGATAAACACATATGCTTTGCACCCTACAATAATGTTGGCACACATGACTTTTATTTAAATGCAGGAAATGCACTAGACAAAGGGAAATGTTAAATTGATCAATATATTAATAGATAAAACTTTGGAACTAACAATGCTTTTACAACTATTTTAAAACAAACGTTATACCTTGTCAAGTTGCAGTTATCCCAATAAACGTTTATGATTTTATAGTTTTATAAACTTAAGTTAACACACCTGTATGCAAAATATTTTGGTTTTTGAATTGATTCCATCTTTTTGTATGTGTCCATTAACATGAAGGCAACTTGCCCCAAATGTAAAAGTACAATAAAATTATATAGGTGTGTTTCTTTAAATTTCTTAAATGACAACATTACATAAATAAGCATTACACATTGGTATGTTATTGCTTGTAAGAGAGATTTGAACATGCATGAGTCCCGATCAAATGTTAACTGACAAGGCAAATGGTAATAAGTTACATTAGAATCTTACCTTTGATTCTTGCGACAAATATGTGGATTTGCTTTGTGGTCAAGTAGCAGTAGCAAAGATAGGACTTGTACGATCAGCTCCATGATGGTAAAGGAAATGTGAAGTAGAAGGAGTTTTGTGCTTATATCCATTCCAATCTACCAACTCAGGTGTGGAGGTTTCCTCGCCACAGTAAGGTCAGTGGGAAGGTACATCATGATTGGCGAGGTGGACAAAGTGGCTGTACTCCCTCCCGCAACCGCTTTATGCTTATGACGACATTGACATGGGTGAACATACCTGGCGTAGTCAGCAGCACTTTAACAGTCTTTCACCTATGGATGTGCCCGCATATGAATAGACCACCAAGTAGTTGGAGAGTGAATCAGACAGAAAAGATCCAGTGGAACCATTACCACCAAGATCTAAATCGGGCCCTAAGTCTGCTGCCAGACAACAAAAGTTTTAAAAGTACTCCCATAGGTTGGGAGCAGACTTGTGTTCTATTTCCTTGCCCACAGTGACGCAGGCAGGGAAACAGAACACGTATTGCTCCCACCCAGATGGAGCAAGTATGGACAGCTGCTCCCTATGAGCAGGAGCAATGCTGACTTTCACACCATGCAGGGAGCCGGCTTGGCTACTCAGGGCTTTGGGGCTCCCATCACAACCACAATGTGGTGGTGGATGGGTGTCCCAGGTGTGCAAAGGGGCACCCACTGACGTAAAGTTCATAAGGTCCAACTCCAACCTATGTAGACCCTAGTTCGATCTTGATCCATGAAGGTCACCATCTTCCTTAACTTAGACAATGGAAACCCCCAAAATCCCTGATTAATGCAGAATCATTGCCATGTCTGCTTTCAAAGCAGATATCTCTAGACCTTAGTTTGTAAAAACTGTTATAGTGTCAAGTTCTTTGAATAAGGACATAGATACAACATCTAAGGCAACATTCGTCTGGGTCAAAAAAAAATTGGCTGAATTGACACCTATTAGCCTTATATGTTCCTCAATAAACCCATAATGACACACATAATCTATGGCAGACATTCCTATGTTTGTCAGAAATTCCAATTTCAGATAAGGTTCAGGATAAAAGGACTGCCACTTTACCACCTGTTATGAGGGTTCCTTGCCAAGATTACCACGAGTGATTCTGCCAGAGATGGTCCCATCTGCTGGCAGTGGTTGTACGACGGTACTATGCATGCAATTACTTTGCATGCCTTTGACACACATTTTTTAGCGCTCAGGTTTTTACTGCAAAAATGCATTTAAAACGCATACCAATAGCATGCATTTCTTTTGATTAAAAACAATGTATTTGTGGTGGGAGGCCCCCCAGCTTACCTTAAATGCATGGTATTGGCATGCGTTGTAAATGCATTTTCGGGGTAAAGATATTTGTGCTAAAGAATTTGTGGTAAATGCTTAATGAGGTAAAAACTTTGTTGTAAAGGCTGTTTCCTCTGCCAGTGCACTTCACAGTTAATACATCTTGCCTGACGACTGAAGCTAATAAAGCCAAGTCCTGGATGAAGACTGATGGACTGCTACGGCAGTGGGTGTTTGCCCTTCGCAGGGCAACACTGTCTTCATGTCTCCTCTGACAACGACAGCCTTTTCTGTGAACAGGGTGTGCAGCGAGCCTCTTCTCCCTAAGAAACTCTAGACTGCAATTTTCTCTGCCTTTCATGTTTTCATAGAATAGCATATAGAATAGGCATTAGGGTGTTAGGTTTTAGCTGACATTTAATCACATTCTAACTATGGTATTCTCTTTATTTATATGTTTTATTGCTGTTTTTATAATATTCCGTGTAGTTGTTCCAGATTGTTTCTGTAGTAATAAACGTGGAATGTACATTCTTCTTTGTACAGCATGTATGATACTGTGAATAATGAAATGTCACTATGTAAACTGTAAAACTAACTAACATACGCTTTGGAGAATACCAGTGATGTCATCAATTATGTGATCAGATCTTTTTATCACACCCAAATTTAATGTTACTTTAAACGTTTTTTTAAGTGAATATTAAAAACCATTTATTTAGAGCAATTTTTCTTATAAACACACATGCACAGATGTATTGCTAGATTGCAAAGGTAAAATTCAAGTTTATTATCACAGTAAAACAAAATAGGCATGAGTAAAAATCTTTTTACTGCCTCATAGATTGCATTTAACAAATAGCTTACATAGGCAAACACCTCTCCTTTTGGTCACAAACCTCTTCAATGTGGTTTTGATTTATGACTCAAATTTAACTCCATGCATAATGCTTTTGTTTAAATACCTTTTGACAAAAAATACACATAATAGAAAACTGTCATGGCATAAACAATGGTTCCCGATGTGCAGGGTGTAATATGCTAATTATTACCACTGTTGAGGAGGGGAGGGCCATGATTCATGAGAGGCAAAGTAGTAATGTTTGTGAGGTGGGCTTTATTTTCTTCAGGTGATGCCTGCTTCTCTATTCTTTTCAATTTGTAGATCTCCATAGCGTAGGCCAAGATCAATTAAATGTAGAAGCAAAGGCCTAATTTATGGGGATTTGCTGTAGGCAGCACAGCAAGTCACCTTTACATGGTTTTGTAAATCTGGGGAAGCTTCGAAAACTATGGGTGTTGCAGTGAGTGTTCCCCAGAGAAAGGCAACGCAGTAATTTGTGCTGTCTTGCCTTACTCCATATCTATGAGGCTATCATAAGCTATGCACAGCAGTTTTGCCTCACCTCATCAAAATGAATTTGTAGTTTGCACTGCCAGAGTGTCACAAAAAGTGACACTACGTTGGCACAAGGGGATCATAAATATGCCCCTAAATTTGCTTGATGCACACCAAAAATATGGCTGTTGATGAAGAGCATGAGAGGCACTGTGGCAAGCACGAGAGGGACATGCTGTTGTGGAACATCTAAACCTGCATGGCCGAGTCGGGAGGTAAAGCTGAGGCTGTGGTGAAACTTATGTACTCGTGTGGCAGAGTTGAGAGCTAGATCCGTGAGAAACACGAAACTGTGACGTCTTGGCACACATAGCAGTCGTGAGCTGGAATTGGCTTGATCTTCATTGTTGTGCATGAGGTGGAGCCACAAGGATAAACGAGCTCCATCGCCTCCTGAAAGCCGCATAAAGACACATCAAGGTGCCCATTTTGGAGAGGTTTGGGCTTATCTCCATTGATTGACCTGGTGGCTGCATCCATCGGTGCAGCGATAGGCATGCCTAGTATACTAGTATATTGCCTTCTCTACTTTCCTTTAGGGCAAGTTATATGGCAATACAAATGTCTTTGTATGCGTTGCGGGGTGGAGTTGTGAGGTAAAGCAATTGTCATTGCGTGAGTCTCCATCCCATGCATTAAGTCATCATGTGTGCTTAACACAGCGGTAGGCACCTCCTCAGCCTTTGCTGCCTACTCTGCTGCAGGATCTGCGTGTGCCTGTATTTGCAAGCAATAGGCTTGCCTCTTTTCAGCTCAAGGTACATATTTTGGTACTATCAAAAACAACATAAAAAGTAAAATATTCTGCTTATTGTACTAATTTTCATTGGCAAGTGGGTGTTTTGCTGTCAATTTCAGTTTCAACTTGAGTTCCAGCACGATGTGCTGCGTTTGCTATCTTCTATTTCATACTCTTTGTTTGTGTGATGTAGTTTTGTGCACTGAACTACCGTGACCTAGGTCTAGCCCTTTTATTAGTGGTTATGCAGAATGTCACTGCACCCCCTTTCTTTTTGTCCAGCCCTGGAAATCCTCCTATTAAATGGGCTAAATGGAAAAAAGTATTTGAACATTAAGGTAGGGTGTGTGGTATTTTGTTAAGTGCTGAGTGAAGGTCAGTTCTTCTGCTTCACTGTCTGGGTTCGGAAGGACAGGAGGTATTTGACCACCTTCCAGATGTATCAGACAGTGAGGAAGTTGACCTCAATAAGTATAAAACTTGCATAAGTAAACTGGATTTACATTATTTGCCAAAAGTAAGTGCTATCCTGAAATGTTATTATTTTGAAAAGAAAGTGCAAAAGGAGGGTGAGTCAATACAGAACTGCGTGACCGAGCTTGAACGCTTGCCATCCTCCTGCAAATGTGGTTCTTTGTTGGATGATACAACAGAGACCAGTTTATGCTGGGGTATCAAATTGAGAAAGTGCAGAATGAATCATGCATTAGAGACTCTCGATGAGGTCTTGCTCATTGCTAAAAAAACTGAGCACACTTTGAATAATGTGGAGGTGATGAAGTAAGACTCCTCTAGAGAAGTACATGCTGTCCGGCATGAGTGTAGGAAAAAAGGAGTGTGTCATGGATGATGTAAGGTAGAAGGAGTACAAATGTTTTGGGGCTACGAAGAATCAGTCCAAGATGGAGAGGAGGTGTTTCATGTCCGACAAGACAGGACTAATTTTGCTAATGATAGGATGTGTTCCACCCTACCAGTAGTATGAAATCATTGTAAAAAAAGGGCATTTTGCTTTTATGTGCAGGATGAAGAAATTGAAACAGAAAGTAAATGAAGTGGATGCTAGAGAAAGTGAAGACGGAGATAGCTTGGATTTTGAATGTGGGCAGATTATTTTACAGGTCAGAGGCAAGTGTGATAATGGCCCTTTGGATTACATGGAAGTTGAAGGAAAAAGAACCAAACTTTTGTTCGACTCGGGGGACAAGAACACTATTGTGACTGGCAAGTTCTTTAAAGACAAATTGGAAAGAAATGTGACATTAATTATGCCGGGCATTAGGTCTTGTGATTATGGGATGATCCCATTGAATTACACAGGTATTTTGTGGAGTTAATTGAGAATGAAAGTCGCTATACCTCTAGTAAGATATATGTCTCTAAGAAAGGGAGATAGCATAACAAGTGGGTTGCATCAGAGGGTTTTGGGGGTCATGTTAGATCCAAATAGCAACCCCCCATCATTTTAAAAGAAATGCAGTAGGTGAATGGTGTAGACGATTTGAAGCTATCAAACTCTGGATTACAAAGGACTTTGGAGAAGGAATTTACTCGTGTTTTTAGGGATGGTCTGGGCTGTATGCAAGCTTATTGTCACAAAATCAGAATTAACCCAGGTGCACTGACTGGTTGTAGTAAGGTGTGGGTGCTCCCATAAGTGTAAGAGAAGAGATGTGGGCAAAGTAGGAGCAACTAAAAGATCAAGGAGTAATTGAGGAGGCAGAAGACTGCATGGCTTGCTCTGGTTGTCGCAGCAAGAAAACCCAACTTTAGTCTGAGGTTGTGTGTTGACTTTAGACAACTATACATATGTGTGCTGATTGATAATAGCATAACAAACCTTACTTCTGCCTATAAATAACAACAGTTAGATGAGGCATCCAAAGATCTCACTGCATTTTTAATGTTATTTGTGATGTTCAGGAATGTCAGACCCCTGTTTGCCCTTGTCTCTGCTGCGTCTGTTTTTCAACAAGCAATGTAGAAGAACTTTATAGCGGTGGATGGTTTTTGTGTATATCAGGATGACATAGTAGTACATGGAAAGGAAGAGGCAGAACATAATGCTAGAGTCAAACAGGATTTGGGTAGGCTATTTGAACATGACTTGTCCATTAAGTTGGAAAAGTGCAGGTTTGGTACACAAGCAATTGATTACCCGAGTCATATCATAACTGGTGAGGGAGTGATTTTTAAAGCAGAACTTGTCAACATTATTCAGGTGGCTTTTCCTACTACAAAGGAAGAACTTATGCATTTTCTTGGAATGTCCAAATATTATAACAAGTTTCTTCAAAATATTGCAGTTTTCAGCTCCAACATACAAAACCGGTTAAGGAAAGGAGCTAATTTTGTATGGACATGTGAGTCTCAGAGGGAGTTAAATGGTTAAAGTGTAAATTGACTCAGGCTCGCAAACTTAGAAATTTTGAGCCCAACTAAAGCTTGGTTATCACCACAGATGCCAGTCTCAAGGGACTGGGGGTAGTGTTGCAGCAAGGTGCATTCAGCCCTGAAAATACCATCATGTTTATCTACGAGGCCGGGTCACCCCTCCTGCTGCCAAGCGCCTTCCTTCCTGTCTGCCTGCCTGCCTACGCGACCCAGCCGCCGCTGAGCCGCCCGTCGCCTTCGCCGATTCCCGCCGCTGCCTCCCTGCGGCCCCGCCCACCTCCAGCCCATTGGCCGCCCCGCTACCCGTGTAGGAAGGTACATCCTGACTATGGTTGCCCCCAACTTTTTGCCCTGTGTTTTAGCTGGTTTTGGACATAGTCGACCTGGGACCCTGCCAATCAGGACCCCAGGCCTACTGCTCTCTCCTTAAAATGGATTCCATGTACCCTAGGTACATTTCCAATTGGTACTGGGCCACCTTATCAGACCCTGTAACCCAGGGCATAGGGGTACCCAGGGCCGCCAGGGGCTGCAGCATGTATTATGCCACCCCTGGCTGGCCTCCAAAATCTGACACAACTGGCTGCATGACAGCTGGGGCAAAGTCGTGTAATCACCCTTTGCTTTAGATATAGTAGCCCTATATCTAACCCTCCAATGGACACCCGAGTTCCTATCAGTCACTCCTATGGCAGGCCTTGACAATCCTGAAGGCAGAGTGCATGGGCTCGTGTGAACTAAGCTCTGGCCCGAGCCGAGCCCGGTTGCAGCTTGCGGAATCAAGACCCAATGGCTGTTCCATGATAACGCGTACCATATCGGTAACTTCGGTGTCGCGTTATCAAGACATGTCGAGTAAGGTGTCATACGAATCGGGATGCTGCCCTCTCACCAACTCTGGCGACGAGGTTAGCATTCCGCCCTTCTAGAGGGACACGACATGTACGTAACTGTGAACCCCGGTTAAAGTTAACGAAAGCCTCAGCTCCACAAAATGGATGCTGCCACCCCAGACACGAGTCTGACCTCCTGCTGCTGGGAGTCCTTCCAGCGAGGAGCACTTGGACAAAGGGTTTCCTGTCAAGGGCGGTGTTCGCACCGTCCCAGACAGGGTTTGTGTATTCTGGGTAGGTAGGGCTTTTGCGAGAAGGTGACTGCGGAGTGGCACCCCGGTGCTCACTACGCATCTGCCGGTTAGAACCAGTTCCAGGGGTGACCGCCCTGGCCTGGGGAAAGTCCGGCAGGGGAGAGGGGTGTAACTACCCCCCTTCCTGGTCCCACCCTTAGGGCAGGACCTAGTCATGTACCCACCCCTTTCTTTAGGATAAAGGCCGGAGCGGGGACCCTTCCAAATTAGATCATCTTTGAATCAAGAACTACTTTCTACGAAAGGACCTTCAAGACTCTTCTCAAGATTTCTCCCTTGTGGCTAAGGAGTAGTCACCCTGCATCAGCGGGCACCATCTAAGAACTCTGCGGTTTGCTGTAAGTCCTTCCTCAAGGAATCCGACGGCCCAGCTCGACGAGAACCGGCTTCCCTGGCACCTCTGACCTCTACCCACGTCATCAGCTCAGCTGTGATCTGTGGGTGCGACGAGACCTCAAGGGACCGGCCATCATCAGAACCTGCACGCTCTTAAAAACCAGCACGACCATCGAGGTAACTCTCTGGTGAGTGCTCTGGGGTCCGAGAAGCCCCGACCCTGAGCCGCTCCAGCACCGAAGTGCAGTCTCCCTGCATCTCCACGATCTGCGTGGGGCCCTTCTGCTCGCTGCTCAGCACGTTGTCTGGTCACTAGCCGCTGGCTCGTGTCCTTCTGTGACGACATCCGAGAATCAACACCGCCGGTCTGGTTGCTCCAGACTGGCCCTTGCTTCCATCTTTTCGAGAAGCACCCCGGACCCTCCTGGTCCACTCAAGACGCCGACAGCGACATCCGTCGTGGGACAGCTCGCACCTCCACCGTGGTCGCCGACAACGCCTCCTGGTCCGAGAGACTGCAGAGCCTAGCGTCGCCCACTCACCTGGTCGAGGTGACGGCCAACCGGTGCCTTCCTGGTACCCTCTGACTACTGGCTAGTAGTACGAACTTGGTCCCCTCTGCTTTCAGGTTTCATCAATCTCCGATCCAGGCTTGGATCTCTACGAACTATTCATCACTGGTCGCCGGCCAGCAACTCCTTTTCTTCCGGCTCCTGGCTCGTCAGCGAAGACCCCGACGCCTGTAAGACTTGCAGCCGCAGCCCTCGTGGCTAGGTAACTCGGCACTTCGGTGCCTGCATAGCCTCCTTACTCTAGGGTCCCGAGTCCCTCGCTTCCGACTTGCCTTAACCTTTCCGTGTCCCCGGACACTTGTTTTAAACTGTGCACTTGAAGTATTTACTAAAGAGATTTGGTTTGTGCTTAGTACCCTGTCCTCATAAAGAGTACAGGGCTGTTGTGATTCTTAATAAATATACTGTTTATTTTCATAACACTTGTGTGGTGTCCTTTCACTGGGTGTTCAAGGGGTACATGTGTGGTAAACAGCTGGCTTAACACGCCCTCTCGAGTCTTTAGCCTTAGACTGCTCGTATCCACGCTACTAGGATAGCTGGTCTATAGGTTGACTTACAACCAAACACCATAAGGGTCGTTGGAACGATACATAGCGGTCGCTAGAATAGCGAACGTTGCATATCGGGCCAACTTCTCACATTGGTGGCAGCGGTGGGATTTGAGCTTGCTGTTGTTTTACCACACGTATCCTAAGAATATCTTGTTGAAAGATCGCACAAGTACTGTTAGTACATATAACTAAAGCTTAGAATACTCTGAGTTCTACTGAACCAGCTGTTGTAGCTCCTCAAGGCTTAGCACACCTTGGCTACAGCTCTTAGCAAGGGAAAAGTAGGTAAACACATAGTGTAGGTAGGTGCATCACTTACACCACACTAGAAACAGTATGTCGGACAAAGGAGGAAACTCTGAGTCTCCCCTTGTGTCAGTTGACCCTCCACAGGTCATCCCGTCAAGATATACTGCGCTTAACTTCCATGAGTTACGACAAGTATGTACCTCTAGGAAGATTAAGCAAGGGGCTAACCCCACCACCTCCTTTCTGATTGGTCTCCTAGAGACTTATGATGCCAGAAAGGCTGAGAAGCTTCTTAGCCCTTCTAATCCAGAAGGAGGCATGCCTCCCCTCGAGGGAACCCGGGACGATCCTGACCTCATTCACCTCGCAACTGAGAACGAAGATGGCGAGGAGGATGAGGATGAGGATCTCTCTGGGGACGAGGCAGATGAGGGACAGGTAGAAGTCGTCAGACTGACACGGTCCAACTTAAGCAGACATGATAGTGGTACTGGGGGACCCCCGGCGCTACTGTCAGGTGCGCTTAACATTGGGAATGGACGAGTTAGGTCTCTATCAAGAGGCTCTAACAGATCCCTTCGAACCAATGGCTCTCGCAACTCTTCTCAAAGAGGGATGACGTCCCCTCAGAGGAGAGTGTACGAAGCTAAGGAAAGGGCAGCTAATCTGAGGATCGAAAGGGAAGAACTTGCCCTGGCCAAAGAAAAGCTTGCTTTTGCTAGAGAGCAACAGTTAAGTGGGGCAGTCCCCACTGGTGGCAGCAATGTACCTAGTAATAGGGAAAAGAGTTTCGATACGAAACACCTTGGGAAGATAGTGCCCCCCTTTAAACAAGGGGACGACATCCACAAATGGATTACTGCTTTGGAGAGGGCCTGCACTGTGCAAGGTGTTCCCCAGAGTCAGTGGGCAGCTATCTTGTGGCTCTCCTTTGAAGGTAAAGGAAGAGACAAGCTCCTCACCACAAGGGTAGAGGACGCTAACAATTACCACGTCTTGAAGAATACACTCGTTGAAGGGTTCGGCCTAACCACGGAGCAGTACAGGGTGCTATTCAGGGATACCCAGAAAACGCAGGCTCAAGACTGGTCTGATTTTGTCGATTGTGCCACTAAGGCTTTTGAAGGCTGGCTACTGGGTAGTAAGGTTACTGATTTTAAAGGATGGTATAATCTAATTATAAGGGAGCAAATCTTAAATAATTGTCAGAACCAGTTATTACACCAGCACCTGGTAGACTCTGATCTGACCTCTCCACAGGAATTGGGTAAGAGGGCATACAAATGGGTCAGAACCAGGGTTAGGCCTAAAAACCAGGGTGGTGACCAGAAAAAGGAATCAACCAAGCCTCAAGAGAAGGGTGGGGATAAATCCACAGAGAAGACTTCCCAAGGGCCCCAAAACTCCAACAAGGGTGGTGGGTCCCAGAACACTCCTTCAGAACAGAAGAAACCTTATTGCCATACCTGTAAACAGGTGGGCCATTACAAAAGTGATGCCAAGTGCCCTAAAAATAGCAATAAGGAAAACATACCCCCAAGTAACACTCCCAGACCTCCTGTTACCACTAGTGGTAATCCCCCAGGTGGTGGGAGTGCCCCCAAGAATGTGGTGGGCATTACTTTGGGCAATCAGGAGGACTATGGCTTAGCCAGGTTCCCTGACCACACTCTTGTCTGTGAGACTGGCATGGGGTTTGCCAACTTCACTACTGGACCCCACATTTTGGGCAAGTATAGACAAGAAGTTTTAGTGAATGGTCAGAAAGTTGAGGCATTCAGAGACACAGGGGCCAGCCTCACCATGGTGAGTGACCATCTGGTCCCCTCTGCTCAACTGACCCCTGGTTTTACTTATCAGGTGACGGACATTCATGGAATGAAGAGAAGGCATCCCATGGCAGTAGTCAAGCTCAGCTGGGGTAATGTCACAGGGCCCATGAGAGTGGCAGTGACGGATAACCTACCTGTAGATTGCTTACTGGGGAATGACCTGGAACTCTCAGCATGGGCTGAGGTGGAGCAAGAAACTCATTCCAGAATGATAGGCCTATCCAGACAGGTTAGTGGGGCAGTAATAGCCACAGCCCCAGTCCAAGCACCATTCCTCCCTGAAAAGGTTGGAAGGGCAGTGGTAGCCACTGCCCAGGCTCAGACAGACTTTCCAGAGCAGGACAGGAGAGCTGTGACAGTCACAGCCCAAACACAGACTGAGTGCCCTCCTGAAAAGGTTGGCAAGGTTGAAATGGTCTCAGCCTCTACTCAGACAGATCGTGAGGTTGTGAAGCCTGAAACAATGGATCACTCCACTCAAACCGAGAGCATTGAGGAGGAAGAAGAGTCTTCCCCCTCCCAGACACTAGGTGAGAGCCAGCCTCCTCAGGGAACTGACTCTACCCCTGTTGAAGGAACTGCCCCAGAGGTAGTCAGGCCTAGCCTGGCAGAGCCCCTGATGGCAGTGGACCCTTCCCAGGTGGGACCCAGTCTGGAGCAGGTAACCTGCACCTCTCTACCCTGCCTCAGTCAGCCCAGGGCTGAAGAGATCAGGGAGGCCAGTGGTGGACCCAAAAGGGCCCCCTGTCCAAAAGAGCCCCTTAATCAACAGATTAGGATCACTGAAGCTGGTAAACCTAGCCAAGTGAAAATAGAACAGACTCCTGAGGGATCCCCCTTAAAAGTAGTTAGGGAACTCCCACAGCTGGACACTGTTGGGCACAGCCAAACATGGGGCCTAAAAACCCCAGACCTGACCTGTCCCTCCAGTAAGCCAAACAGAGGGACTCAGCCTCCAGCTTTAGGTAGCCAGAGGCTGACCCTGAGAGCTCAGTGCATCTCAGCTAAAGAAAGAAAGGCACACATGATGGATGGTGATTGGAGGAAGTTGAGCCCAAAGGTAGAGGAGCCTCACTTCAGTACTCTATCCCAGCATCAGCCTTCTTCTTTCCCAAGACACACCAGAGACAGAGATTCCCTATGGTGGAGACCCTCAGATACCCTTAGGGTGAGGGGTTGCCTAGTGGACCATGACACAGGGGGAAACCAAGCCAGAGCTGGTCCTTCCTTATATGGCCACTTAGGTAATAGAGGCTTACCTGGTCAAGGATAGCCTTATCTCCTTTCGTTTGGGGGGGGGGTTGTGTAGGAAGGTACATCCTGACTATGGTTGCCCCCAACTTTTTGCCCTGTGTTTTAGCTGGTTTTGGACATAGTCGACCTGGGACCCTGCCAATCAGGACCCCAGGCCTACTGCTCTCTCCTTAAAATGGATTCCATGTACCCTAGGTACATTTCCAATTGGTACTGGGCCACCTTTTCAGACCCTGTAACCCAGGGCATAGGGGTACCCAGGGCCGCCAGGGGCTGCAGCATGTATTATGCCACCCCTGGCTGGCCTCCAAAATCTGACACAACTGGCTGCATGACAGCTGGGGCAAAGTCGTGTAATCACCCTTTGCTTTAGATATAGTAGCCCTATATCTAACCCTCCAATGGACACCCGAGTTCCTATCAGTCACTCCTATGGCAGGCCTTGACAATCCTGAAGGCAGAGTGCATGGGCTCGTGTGAACTAAGCTCTGGCCCGAGCCGAGCCCGGTTGCAGCTTGCGGAATCAAGACCCAATGGCTGTTCCATGATAACGCGTACCATATCGGTAACTTCGGTGTCGCGTTATCAAGACATGTCGAGTAAGGTGTCATACGAATCGGGATGCTGCCCTCTCACCAACTCTGGCGACGAGGTTAGCATTCCGCCCTTCTAGAGGGACACGACATGTACGTAACTGTGAACCCCGGTTAAAGTTAACGAAAGCCTCAGCTCCACAAAATGGATGCTGCCACCCCAGACACGAGTCTGACCTCCTGCTGCTGGGAGTCCTTCCAGCGAGGAGCACTTGGACAAAGGGTTTCCTGTCAAGGGCGGTGTTCGCACCGTCCCAGACAGGGTTTGTGTATTCTGGGTAGGTAGGGCTTTTGCGAGAAGGTGACTGCGGAGTGGCACCCCGGTGCTCACTACGCATCTGCCGGTTAGAACCAGTTCCAGGGGTGACCGCCCTGGCCTGGGGAAAGTCCGGCAGGGGAGAGGGGTGTAACTACCCCCCTTCCTGGTCCCACCCTTAGGGCAGGACCTAGTCATGTACCCACCCCTTTCTTTAGGATAAAGGCCGGAGCGGGGACCCTTCCAAATTAGATCATCTTTGAATCAAGAACTACTTTCTACGAAAGGACCTTCAAGACTCTTCTCAAGATTTCTCCCTTGTGGCTAAGGAGTAGTCACCCTGCATCAGCGGGCACCATCTAAGAACTCTGCGGTTTGCTGTAAGTCCTTCCTCAAGGAATCCGACGGCCCAGCTCGACGAGAACCGGCTTCCCTGGCACCTCTGACCTCTACCCACGTCATCAGCTCAGCTGTGATCTGTGGGTGCGACGAGACCTCGAGGGACCGGCCATCATCAGAACCTGCACGCTCTTAAAAACCAGCACGACCATCGAGGTAACTCTCTGGTGAGTGCTCTGGGGTCCGAGAAGCCCCGACCCTGAGCCGCTCCAGCACCGAAGTGCAGTCTCCCAGCATCTCCACGATCTGCGTGGGGCCCTTCTGCTCGCTGCTCAGCACGTTGTCTGGTCACTAGCCGCTGGCTCGTGTCCTTCTGTGACGACATCCGAGAATCAACACCGCCGGTCTGGTTGCTCCAGACTGGCCCTTGCTTCCATCTTTCCTCCTGGTCCACTCAAGACGCCGACAGCGACATCCGTCGTGGGACAGCTCGCACCTCCACCGTGGTCGCCGACAACGCCTCCTGGTCCGAGAGACTGCAGAGCCTAGCGTCGCCCACTCACCTGGTCGAGGTGACGGCCAACCGGTGCCTTCCTGGTACCCTCTGACTACTGGCTAGTAGTACGAACTTGGTCCCCTCTGCTTTCAGGTTTCATCAATCTCCGATCCAGGCTTGGATCTCTACGAACTATTCATCACTGGTCGCCGGCCAGCAACTCCTTTTCTTCCGGCTCCTGGCTCGTCAGCGAAGACCCCGACGCCTGTAAGACTTGCAGCCGCAGCCCTCGTGGCTAGGTAACTCGGCACTTCGGTGCCTGCATAGCCTCCTTACTCTAGGGTCCCGAGTCCCTCGCTTCCGACTTGCCTTAACCTTTCCGTGTCCCCGGACACTTGTTTTAAACTGTGCACTTGAAGTATTTACTAAAGAGATTTGGTTTGTGCTTAGTACCCTGTCCTCATAAAGAGTACAGGGCTGTTGTGATTCTTAATAAATATACTGTTTATTTTCATAACACTTGTGTGGTGTCCTTTCACTGGGTGTTCAAGGGGTACATGTGTGGTAAACAGCTGGCTTAACACGCCCTCTCGAGTCTTTAGCCTTAGACTGCTCGTATCCACGCTACTAGGATAGCTGGTCTATAGGTTGACTTACAACCAAACACCATAAGGGTCGTTGGAACGATACATAGCGGTCGCTAGAATAGCGAACGTTGCATATCGGGCCAACTTCTCACAACCCGCCTCCCAGCTGACCCGCCCTCCCGGCTACTGCTTTATAACACCCCCAGAGCGACCGCGCAGCGGACGCGAGCAGCGGGAGCGCCGACTGAGCACCGAAGGTGCGCCAAAGGTAAGCCCGTCTGCGCCCGTTAGTGCCTGGACCGCGCCCAGCGCCAGGACCCCTGGCCCCCGCAGACCCCAGCCCACCCGCCGGACGTACAACGCCGCCACCCTCAACGCACTCAACGCCGGCCGAGTCCCGGGCTGCTACCGAGCCACCCCGAGATGCACCCACGGACCCTTCTGCTGCAACTCCTGCAAGTTCACCTGCATCCGGACCTGCACCACTCCAGCAGTGCCCAAGACCTCGACGAGCAACAGCAGCAGCCACCTGAGATGCATCCTGCTCAACACCCGCTCCGTCCACAGGCACGCCATCGAGATCTGGAACCTGCTCGACACCACAGCCCCAGACGTCGCCTTCTTCACGGAAACCTGGATGAACGCCTCCTCCGCGCCTGACATCACCATCGCCATCCCAGACGGCTACAAGATCATCCGAAGGGACCGCATCAACCACACCGAAGGAGGCATCGCCATCGTCCACAGGAACACCATCCGCATCACGACCAACACCGATGACACCCTCGCTACCGCCGAGCACCTGCACTTCCAAGTCCACATCAACGCCAAGACCACCCTCAGAGGCACCCTCATCTACAGACCCCCTGGACAACGCACACAATTCAGCGAAGACATCGCCGACTTCATCAGCCCGCACGCCCTCTGCTCCGCTGACTACATCCTCCTAGGGGACCTCAACTTCCACCTGGAGAACAACAACGACCGCAACACCACCACCCTGCTGGACAACCTCGCCAACCTGGGACTCAAGCAACTGTTGACCACCCCCACCCACTACGCCGGACACACACTCGACCCCGTCTTCTCATCCAGCAAGGACATCGCCTTCAGCCACGCCACCGGACTCCACTGGACAGACCACAGCTGCGTCCACTTCAGCTTCGCAAGGACCACCATCCACCACCACCAGCAACAGGCTGCACGCAGGAACTGGAACAAGATCACAGCCGACCAGCTCGCGTCCTCCCTGAGCACGAACCCTCCCACCAGCACAACAAACCCTAGCCAGGCGGCCACCAACCTCACGAAGTGGATCAGCGACTGCGCAGACGAGCTCGCCCCCCTGAGGACCCCGCCCAGCAGACCCGGCAGCAAGAAAGCCCCATGGTTCACCAACGAACTCAAGAGCTCCAAGAAGAACTGCCGAGCCCTCGAGAGAACCTGGCGCAGAGACCCAACACCGGACAACATGACTGCCCTCAAGCTCGCCACCCGGAAACACCACCAACTCATCCGCGCCACCAAGGAAACTGCATTCAAGGAACGACTGGACAACAATGCACACAACAGCAAAGAACTCTTCAACATCGTCAAAGAGCTCTCCAACCCCAACGCCGGAAACAACGACATCACCCCTTCGCAAGACCTCTGCAACTCCCTCGCCTCCTACTTCCACAACAAGATCGCGGACATACACAACAGCTTCAGCACTCAACCGACGAACACCACGACGGAACCACCGCCCCCCACCACCACCCTCCGCGCCTGGACTCCGATCAGCACCGAAGACCCCGTCCGCACGATGAACTCCATCCACTCCAGATCTCCGACCGACCCCTGCCCTCACCACGTCTTCAACAAGGCCGACGCTATCATCGCACCCCACCTGCGGGACATCATCAACACCTCCTTCGACACCGCTACCTTCCCGGAGAGCTGGAAGCACGCCGAACTCAGCGCTCTACTCAAGAAGCCATCGGCTGACCCCACCGACCTCAAGAACTACCGCCCCATCTCGCTGCTCCTGTTTCCTGCAAAAGTCATTGAGAAGACCGTCAACAAGCAGCTGGCCGCCTTCCTCGAGACGACCGGATCCCACGACCCCTCGCAGTCTGGCTTCAGGGCCAACCACAGCACCGAGACCGCCCTGATCGCAGTCACCGATGACATCCGAGCGCTGCTCGACAACGGAGAAACAGCGGCCCTCATCCTCCTCGACCTCTCCGCGGCCTTCGACACTGTCTGCCATCGTACCCTAGTACAACGCCTCAGCAACGTCGGAGTCCAGGAGATGGCACTGGAGTGGATCATCTCCTTCCTTGCCGGAAGAACACAGAGAGTCCGCCTCCCCCCGTTCATATCTGAAGCCACCGAAGTCATCTCCGGCGTCCCTCAAGGCTCCTCGCTCAGTCCAACCCTCTTCAACATCTACATGAGCCCCCTCGCAGACATCGCACGCCAGCACATCTCCTATGCCAACGACACCCAGCTGATCCTCTCCCTTACCAACGACCCCGCCACCACTAGAGCCAACCTTCACGAAGGGATGAAAGAGGTAGCCGAATGGATGAAGAACAGCCGCCTGAAACTGAACTCGGACAAGACGGAAGTCCTCATCCTGGGATCCTCACCCTCCGCCTGGGACGACTCCTGGTGGCCCCCCGCCCTAGGCAGCGCACCCAAACCAACAGACCACGCACGCAACCTGGGCTTCATCCTGGACTCCTCCCGCTCCATTACCAGACAAGTCAACGCTGTCTCCTCGTCGTGCTTCAATATCCTGCGCATGCTACGTAAGATCTTCCGGTGGATCCCCACCGAGACCAGGAAGACGGTCACCCAGGCCCTCGTCACCAGCCGTCTGGACTACGGCAACACCCTCTACGCCGGAACCACCGCCAAACTCCAGAAGAGACTCCAGCGGATCCAGAACGCCTCAGCACGACTCATCCTGGACATCCCCCGTCGCAGCCACATCTCCGGACACCTGAGAGATCTGCATTGGCTCCCGGTCAACAAGAGAATCACCTTCCGTCTCCTCACCCACGCACACAAAGCCCTACACAGCCAAGGCCCAGGATACCTCAACAGCCGCCTCAACTTCTACGCTCCCAAACGCCAGCTTCGTTCGACCAGCCACGCCCTCGCCGCCGTCCCCCGCATCCGCAGAGCCACCACAGGGGGACGGTCCTTCTCCTACCTCGCCGCCAAGACATGGAACTCCCTCCCCACCCACCTCCGCCTGACCCAGGACCCCCTCGCCTTCAGGAAGCAACTCAAGACCTGGTTGTTCGAGCAGTAGCAGATCCCCCCCCCACCCCCCCCCCAGCGCCTTGAGACCCTCTGGGTAAGTAGTGCGCTATATAAATACAATGATTGATTGATTGATTGAAGTAGCCT
Organism: Lissotriton vulgaris; assembly: GCF_964263255.1. NCBI lineage: Eukaryota > Metazoa > Chordata > Amphibia > Caudata > Salamandridae > Lissotriton > Lissotriton vulgaris. The sequence goes on from NC_141696.1 coordinate 899,328,697, forward strand.
GAAAGGAGTGGAAAGTACATATTCTGTGATAGAGGCCACCATCCCTGTGATGGCCATGATTCCTGATGGGTCATATATTGTCCTTGTACTGGGGTGAATGTATAACCTTGTTCTACATTCTGTCCATCAACTGTGTTTTTTGCAATTTTCACCCTGAGTGTGCTGGGTATACTCATACGTGAGTCCCAGGCTCTCCACACCACTGGAGTCAAGCTATCCAGGCTGATGAAGGCTGATAGCCAGAAACTGGTCCTTGGATGCTTGATTCCGGTCTGGGAAAGACATGGCTTGGTAGTTTGACTGGACTTTTCCCATGAGGCACAGGGTCAGAGCTGATTTGCATATAGCCAGTGTCTAACCCAGGGTGGTGTGGAGTGCAAAAAAACGATGGATTTAGGCCCAGATCCTTGTACTGGGGTGAATGTATGACAGTGTTTTACATTCTGTCCATCAACTGTGTTTTTTGGGTCATATATTGTGACCTATCTCTGTAATATTCATGAGGTAGGTCCATTTGTCAACCTATTAAGAATCACTATTTTGGAAATCCTTATTTTGTACATTAGGAATTGCGATTTGGTAAGAATCACAATTAGGATATAGCACATTCTATTTTCTGTGCGTAAAGCTCAACGTGTACTATGAACTATTCATTGTTATTTTTGTTGTTGAAGCCTCTACTTTACGCCTCTTCCATGAATAAACCTTGTAGCCCTTCGTCCAGCTATGCTGAGTATTAGGCGCTAGAGGGCTGTACTGGTGGTCATTTTTGGGGAAAAGATAGGTAGATAGATAGATAGACAGATAGACAGATAGGCAGATAGACATAGATAGATAGATAGATAGATAGATAGATAGATAGATAGATAGTCAGTCAAAATTACTTTATTTGGTATTTCACAACCATAAAGTATACATATCCAAAAAACAATTTAAAAGTAACACACACTTAAAAGTTCCTTTAGTTAAAAAATGTCTTTTCTCGTTTTTACATTTTCAAACTAATCCAGTCATTATCGAGGGTCTGATTCTGCTTTTTGAAGCTTTGTCTCTACAGAATTCATGAACTTTACCCCGCGGCATATCAAAATGTTTGAACCTGCTCCCATCCAGCTGGTCACAGCTTGCCTGCAGGTACGGATCTGTAGCATATTAAAAATTGGTTTCAGTAACATTTTCCTTTCTTCTTTAGAAGACTCGCACGTGCACAGGAGGTGACTCAAGGTCTCACTGTGATAATCACATAATCTACATCTTCGTTCCTGGTGAGTGACCTTCCATGACGGAATCAAGTCTTTCGAGATATGGTTGCCCATTCTGAAGGCCATGAATTTTGTTTTCAATGATAGCCGGAAGTGCGCAGTGAGATAAGGTTGAGGTTTTAGTCGTTTATACGAATTTAGAATGGTCCATGCGTGTCGACGTTTGGCCAAAGTCTTTTTATCCTCTACAAGAGATAAGGCTTTTGCGTTTAGATTGCAAATTTTTTTAAAGGACGTTGTTTCCGGTGGGTTATTCCAGATCTCCACTATTTTTAGGGTGTCTAGTGAGGCTCTCAGGTCATAGCCCCATGAGTCAGATTCCTGTTGGTCATATTGTTTTTTAATTTCTTGCCAACATAAGTTGTTTAAAGATCCAGTTTCCGATAATCTCAATTTCCAGCACCATTTCACTAGAGCTGTTTCCTCTGGTAGATTTGATTTTGTAGACCAAATTCTAGCCTTATTTGGGCAGGGGCTGCTCCTTTGTATATGTGAAAGACAGTTTTATATATTCTTGTCTGGAATGCGTTTAGGATAGCTGCTTCTTTCCCATGCCATATTTCCAGTCCATATGAGAGGGATGGTAAGACTTGGGCTGTCATTACTTTTAACAGGTGGTCATATGATGGACATTGCAATTTCTTTTGCAAAACCTTGAAAGCAAAGCTCAGTGCTTGGGCCTTTGCGGTAATTGTTCTTTTATGATCTGTGAGGGACATGTTTTTACTTATTGTAACCCCCAGATATTTATAAGCAGTTGTTTCCTCAATGGGTTTTCCTTTTGTTTGCCAAGTGAAGGATTTTCCACCGGTGCCCGTCAATCTCACCACCTTTGTTTTTTTGGTGTTTATTTCCAAACCTTCTCTCTCGAAATAGTCAGTTAGTTCCGATATTACTCTTTGTAGGCCTATTGGGGTTTGGCTTAAAACTACAATGTCATCCGCATATTGGAGGCACTGGATGCTTTCATTGGCCAGTTTGGGCGGGTGTCCATGAACATTCTTGAGATGGTCTTTCAAATCGGCCAGATATATATTAAAAAGGCTTGGAGAGAGCACACAGCCTTGTTTAAGGCCATTAAATATTTTTTGTTCAGCAGATATTCTTCTTCCATCACCCAATTTTACCTTGGCCCATGTTCTGCTATATAAAACCATTAATGTTTCCATTAGTGCCGGTGGGAGACCCATGAGATCCAGTTTTTCCTATAGTCTTTTTCTGGGGACTCGGTCGAAGGCGGATTTCAGGTCTATATAACAGGCTATTAAACCGATAGATAGATAGATAGATAGATAGATAGATAGATAGATAGATAGATAGATAGATAGATAGATAGATAGATAGATAGATAGATAGATAGATAGATAGATAGATAGATAGATAGATAGATAGATAGATAGATAGATAGATAGATAGATAGATAGATAGATAGATAGATAGATAGATAGATAGATAGATAGATAGATGCTTAAGGTTGACCAGTGGCTATACTACAAAAAAATGCTAAACTTGAAATTCAAAGCCCTACATTAACCCTAACTCCCAATCCTGCTGTGGCAATGCAATATAAGTGAAACAAACGGTGAGTATATTGATGAATGAGTAAGAGTGTATATAACTTCCTCAATAAGTTAAGGAATCAAAACCAAAGTTTAAATTATAATTGTAGTAATGCTTCTTTGTTTAGGTATGTATTGATTGATATTTTATAAAAAAAAGTCTGGAGTTGAAGGCATGCGTTTGCAGATTTGTTCAAATTCCTTATGCAGCAGTATTTGTTTGTGCTATGGGTATTGGAAGGGGGCATTTCACTTTTTAACATTTACAAGTGTGTTTTTATGCATGTGCAAATGTCACTGAGATAGGTATATTGTAGAATATATACAGATGGACTTCTGTGGAGAGGTGTGGTGCAGCGGCCAGGCCAGCTGCCTACGGAGCACAGGGTGCACGATTTGATCCCGGCTCTGGCAGCAGCTCAGCTCAGCACCATGTCACTCTGGGCAATAGCTCACTTAATTTCCACAATGGCACTAGCGCTTTGAGACCCGTGCTTTACAAAAACGGATCTGTGGAATGATGTATGATATGAAGTGTCTGTGTAGTGTTAGTTGGGAGTGACTGTGAAAGTAATGCATAGTATATGAATGTCACTTAGTTTTATGTTTTGCTTTGTAGCCAGTGTTGACTCTACTATCAACCTTTATTTCCTCCTAAATTTTCCTTTTGTAAGTGAATTAATTTACAATTTTAAGACAAAAATTGAATCCAATAAGTGAATGCACCTAGGTATTAATTATACGTTTCCCGTAGGAGAAAGAAACTCAATAATCCCCATTGTAAAGATATCTTCTCATCTTTCTGGAGTCTAGATTAGACTACAACCTTATTTCCTCCCATCCTAATTTAATTGCTGGTTGTGAATTAATATAATTATTGTTGCTTATGGTTCTTCCGCTTGCAAATATATGTATAGTGTGTTGATGTGTCTTTAGGTAGATTATCCATAGTAATTGATAACAGCTATAAAAAATGGAAATTTTAATATTTGGTGGAACCAACGTAAAATCTAAATCAACCTCTTCCTTCATTCTCGTTTATTGTAAATTATTTTTTACATACATATACCCTTTCCATAATTCAATTTATATTCACAGTTTCCTTTGTTCATTGATACATCATACACATAAAAACATTGAATACCTAACCAAGCAGACTAACACATCCATCCTGCATAATTAAAAACTTAAAAGCATGAGCTATTATAAGATGAACAGCGTACATAATTTCCATTTTCCCTGAGCTGTTTTATGTTGTGTACCTCTTTATTCACTCCATTTGGAGCATGTTTCAGCTTATGTTTGAGAAATCCACTTTTCACTTACCAACTGCAGCCCTGCAAAGCATGTTTCCAGCTGTCTAGATTTGCATAAGGCCGATGTCAGCATTGCCTCATACACATTAAGCTTTGACATGCGTCCCTGTGAACCGTCAGGCTGGTGTGCAAGATGTATCTCCATAACTTCGGTGTCCCCATGATACTTGTGCCCTTCCCTCTAGAAGATGTCAAATGTGCTTGAGACATGTACACAGGTTTGTGTCAAAAGCACTTCTATTGTCCCTGAATGCAATTTTGGGTCAGGACTATCAGCGGCATAGGAAGGAGGGTGCCCCGGGTGTCATCACTGAGGGGGGTGACAAAATGGCAAAAATATGTATGTATTGAAACTTTATAGTTCAGTCAACAAACGAAATGCAGCTGAACTCTACGCGGGGGGGTGACAAGAAATTTTCCACACCGGGTACCACCTGACCTTGCTACGCCACTGAGGACAATAGCAGCATATCATTGCTAAACTGAGATCCACACACAACATACATGTATTGTTCACTGCCATTTTTATTTAGGACAAGTAGGAACAGCTGTAGGAGAAATAAAAGCCAACAGTGTATTAACAGAATAATCTGTGATATGTGCACTTGCTCAATCTGTGGAAACAATGGCAGCATATTGTGATACACTCACATAATTTATTGACAATTCCATGTGGTATTACTATTTTTTGGGGGACGACCACGCCTGTACAACTTACCTACAGTGGTCAGAGATTCACATTACTTGAATTTCTTTTTTCAAATATTTTTCTATTTCTTAGATATAGTTTCACAGTGTGTCAATCAACGCCTTTTCTAATCCTAGTATTAAACAACAGCTATAAAAACGGAAAAGATTAAAGTGTGTCATCTAACTCACTAACACTTTTTCTGGACTCACAATTTAATCTAGCATATAGCCGGATCTAGTATTTCATAAATTGTGTTCATTTAGGGCACTTCACTCTGTGTCCAACCTTTCCACTCTACAAAGCCCTTTCATTTACAGAATGCTACTTATGCATCACAATCCAAACCATCAGTAAACCCACACCATTTGTACAAACACCGGTAACAAACGCACCAAAGAAAAGGCATGGTTCAAGCCATTTACAAATATCTCAGTGCTACTGGTAGTTTCAGATGTTGTCCTGAAAGAAAAAGGTTCTTATTAGAGAACATTTTAGGTTTTGAAGGACAGCCGATAAATGGACAGTTACCCTTGTATGAACTATTGGATGAGGAAAGTAAATCGTTGTTGTGAATCAACATAATGAGTGTTGCTTATGGGACTAGGTAGTGTAGCGCTCCAATTGTAACGCAGTTGCGTAATGACGTGGAGCGTGTCCGCCTTTTTGGGCGGCATTGAGCGCGAGTCTGGGACACAGTCAAGACTTGTTCCCGGCGCTCTCCCGATAATTTAAATAAATAGTTCCACTAACCTGCACCACTTCTCCTGTGGTTCCTGGGGTGAATTCACAACATTACAGTGGCAACCAAGGTGGGATCCAGCAGGAAAAAAACATCATAAATATACCAGACAAGCCACCCACCAGGACCAAACACCTTACACCCCGCAGGGACTGAGGCCATGGGATAGGCGACACCAGGAGGAAGGCACAGGGAGAGCGCGGTAGACGACGGTGCCCTAGCTGGAGCACTTCCACGTCCGCCCACGGCGGCAAACGACAGGACACGCATGGCCAGAAGGGACAAGGACAGGAGCCCACGGGCACCAAGTCCACGATACGCCTGCCAAAAGCGGGTGAAGGAAAAGGCGGGTGCTGCCCACGGTTTGTACCAGAGCCAGGTGCAGGAAAAGGAGGGAGTGGGCGACTTCAAGCGGCATGCCTGCAGGGCCACATACAGCACAACCCATGCATCAGGGGCCCTGGCGGAGCACGCGCTGCAAAGCGGAGAGGGCACGTCCAGCCCTCAGCAAGACACCACACACCCGAGCAGGTCAGGTGCACCAGGCAGCCCCAGGGATGAGGAGGCGCAACCAGAAAGGTGGGTGGAAATGTGTCCCCAGCCTTCATCGCTCACGACGACAGTCCCGTTCCTCCCAAAAGTCAGGGGATCCTGTGATGAAATTGGAGGGCTGGAGGGAGTATTTTATGAACTACCTGGAGGCCTTAGAAGATGAGAATGGGGAAGCATTTCCAAGCAAGAGAATGAGGAGAATATTACTCCACAACCTAGGCCCAGAAGGCATAAGAGTATACCGGAATATAGTCCCAGCACCACCACAAGCAGCAGATGACGACGTGTTCTGAAACGCGATAGAGGATTTAAGCAATCATTACAGACCCGAGGTGTGCACATCCATAGACAGATACAATTTCCAACAAAAGAAACAAGCTGTGGGAGAGTCCATTGACGAGTATGTCACAGCCCTGAAGAAACTGGCAATCACATGTAAGTTTGGCGCCTTGCATGATGAGTTCATTAAAGACCAGATAGTCATACACACAATGAAACTGGCCATCCAAGACAAGTTGTGGGTGAATGGTGACGCCACCCTAAAAGAGGTCATCACCATGGTAAAGAAAGCAGAACTATCCAAGAGGTGTGCAGATGTGGCAAAGAGAGACCCAGCGACCAGGCCGATGGTCAAAAGGATCACAGACATGGAACCACCAGAGAGAAGCAAGGCAACCACTGCTGAAGGGAAGACACAAACAAAATGGACACCATGGGCAGAGCAAGGAAGAAGCCAAGCCAAAGAGATCAAGAAAGAGTGCTACCGATGTGGCAGCTCATCCCATGCAGCGTATGACAAACGCTGTCCAGCCTTCGCGCTAAATGCATGTTCTGCGGAATTGTTGGACATTTTGAGAAAGTATGTTGCCGCAAAAAGAAGAGACCGACAGTAAAGTACATAGCCCAGGAGTCAGGGGCAGAAGGAGACGAAGAAGAGGACGAGGAAGAGGAGGACACAGTGCTGTGCGTAGAAGAGCACATTCTGGGCATTGACTGCAACCGCTCCAAGAAACCGCAATGTGACCTGGTGATAGGGGGGAGACTGATCAAGATGGTGGGAGACTCAGGGTCCCTGTACACTATAATACAAAAAGCGGTGTGGGACGAACGCTTCAAACGCAACCTGGGACCGAAGTTAGAGCCTCCGGACATTCGGCCAGTCACCTACACGGGTGAGCCCATCCCCATGGTAGGATTTCGGATCTTGAAATTTGACTTCAAGGATCGCAGTGCGGAGTGTAAGTTGTATGTCGCCAAAAAGGGCCCCTTGGTGCTTGGATGGATGGATCAAGGTGACCTGGGCATACAACTGGATCCGGGAGGTACCAAGCAAGTCTTGATGACTGGTTCAGAACGAGGTCCTGACGCCACCAAATTAAAGGAGGAATTCCCCACAGTGTTGGGGGGTAAGGTTGGGAAGCTGACGAAATTTACACACAGGATTGATCTGAAGGCTGACGCAAAACCGGTATCCCACAAGGTGATAAATATACTCTTAGCCATCAGAGACATGGTGCAACAGGAACTGCAGAGGCTCGAACATAATGGCATCATCGAACCAATAAGCTGTGCAGAATGGTTGGCACCCCTGGTCGTGGTGAGGAAACCTAATGGTAAAGTCTGCCTATGTGTGGACTTAAGGGAACTAAATAAGAACATAATTGTGGAAAAATTCCCCCTGCTCAGGATAGACAAGATGCTAGCAAAGACCAAAGGGATAAGGTGGTTTTCCATCATCGACCTCACCTCAGCCTATCATCAGATAACCCTGCATAACACGAGCCGGAAACTCACATCATTCATAACACCATTCAGATGTTATCAATTTCAAAGAATGCCGTTTGGACTGGCATCTTCAGCAGCGGTGTTCCAAAAACTGATGCACAGACGGATCAAGAACATAGAGGGGTACAATACTTCCAAGATGATATCTTAGTGATGGGCAAAGATCAAACAGACCACGACAAAAAGCTGGCGGAAGTGTTGCGGACCTTGGAACTGAATGGACTCACGGCAGAATGGGAGAAGTGCCGATTCGAAATGTCCTCGGTTACCTACCTGGCCCATGAGATCAGCAATCAAGGTATCATGCCCAAACAAGCCAATGTCAGAGCCAGCTGTGAGGCGCCACCCCGAAGAGCAAGGATGAAGTGAGGTCATTCCTCCGGATGGTAGAGTACTACAGCAGATTTGTACAGCACTTCCCCACCAAGACCCACCATTTTCATCAACTCCTGCGAGAAAAGACAACTTATGAGTGGACAGACGAGGCTCAAGGAGAGTTCCAAAGAATCAAAGAAGATATCAGCAAAGCCATCCCCTTGCAGGGATTCGATCAACAAGAAGAATCCATACTCACCACGGATGCCAGTGAGAGAGGCCTAGGAGCCGTCCTTATTCAGAAGAGAAAAGAAGGGGAGATGGTCACAATCAGAAGTTCAGCATAATAGAAAAGGAGAAGTTAGCCGCTGTATGGGCCATGGGAAAGTTCCGGCAATTTATATGGGGGACCAGGTTCAGACTCAAGACAGACCACAAACCCCTGATCAAAGTACTCACGTCAAGTGGACATGAGAATGCCACCCCACGCATTAACAAAATGACTTTAAAGATGTTCAATTACAGGTACGATGTGGAATACGTTCCGGGAGCAAAGAGCAAAGTGGCGAACTATCTCAGCCGAGCTTTCGCTATGGAGGAGGCCCTCCCCATACATGGAAGATGAAGGTGACAGCGTTGCATTCATGGAGGACCATGAAAAAGAAATAAGCGAACAAGAGTGGGAGAGAGCGTATGAGGTAGACCAAGACATTGAGAAGGTGAAGCACTTCATACTCCAAGGGTGGCCCAAGAAGAAACACTTGAGACCTGAGCATAGTAAGTTCTACAAAGTAAGGGAGAAGTTATCCGTAGGAGACCGAGGCATATTTTTGTTCCAAGGTGAAATACCGCGTTTGATGGCCATATTGCACGAGGGGCACCTAGGCATCGTAAAGACAAAATGAGCGTGAAATTGATGTATTGGTGGCCTTCGATGGACAGTGGGAGCGAGAAGTATGTCAGGGAATGTGGACAGTGCCAAGGGGCTGACAAGTCACAAACCTTGATGCGCCCCTCTCTGGGAAAATTTTACCCCCCCCGCAAACCCGTGGGAAGAGTTGTCCATTAACATATTGGGTCCGGTGTTGGACGTTCATGGAGTACAAAAGTATATAGTAGTACTCATAGACAGGTATTCTAAGAGGCCAGAAGTAGACATCCAGGAAGACATGGACACGGAGAGAGTACTAAAGTTCCTCACTGCTACCTTCATCAGAGAAGGCATCCCCCGCTCCATATTGAGTGACAATGGACCTCAGTTCATCTCGAAGAGATGGAACAACTACATGCAAAGGAATGGCATTAAGATAAAACATACATCCATCTATCACCCGGCCGGAAATGGACTTGCCAAGAGGTTCAACCGAGTCATAATGGTCTCCATCCAAGCCGCAATATTATTATGCTGTTTTATAACACGCTCAATTACTACCAGAGTATCCTGGCGCGAAATAGGAGCCGGAAAAGACTGGGAAAGACTGGGAAAAGGGAAAAGGAGTTGAAGAGTACACTATGGGCATACAGAATCACCCCGACATGCCCATTGCTACAGTCCCTTCCAAATCCTGAGAGGACGGGACCCTTTCACGAAAGATAACCCACGCTGGAAGGAACGCACCGTAATGAGCAAATGGTCCCCTGCGGACGTCCATCGCAATTTGGAGAGAGCCCAGAGGATATACACCGAGAACTATAACAAGAAGAGGAATGTGAAAGAGACAAACCTGGAAAGAGGAGAATGGGTCAGAGTCAAATTGGCCCAACTGAAAAGAAAAGGGGACAGTAAATTCAACGAGCCCTTACAGGTGAAGGAGGTGTACGACCTGTTAAGTGATGGAAAAAAATGGTCCCAAGATAGGATGGCAAAATGCAACAAGATATTGCAGTGGGTCCGAGAAGAAGAACCACAAATTCAAGGGATTCAGAACAGACTGGAGGACAGTGTCCCGTTGAAGGAAGGAGAAAGGAACTAAAGGATGAGGTTAGAGGAAGAAGAGTTGGAAGGAGCAGATGATCCTGTATACATGGAATTCCAGGACAGCCCCAGCCAAACTTCGAGGAGAATAACTCCCCTGGCAGCTAGGAGAATGGTAACACCCTCAGATGCAGAGAGCACGGAGAGTCCTCCTGTTACCTCAGTAAGGCGCACCCGGTCGGGGAAGACAGTGGTAAGACCAGCAAGGTACAGAGATTATGAAATGAGACAAAGTGAACAGCCGGGTGGCTGATGGACAGAGAGACTTGCTTGTCGTATTTGTGTATAATAAAAGAGGGAGATATGTAGTGTAGCGCTCCAGTTGTTACGTATTTGCGTAATGACAAGGAGCGTGTCTGCCATTTTGGGCGGAATTGAGCGCGAGTCTGGGACACAGTCAGGACTTGTTCCCGGCGCTCTCCCGTTAATTTAAATAAATAGTTCAACTAACCTGCACCAAGTCTCCTGTGGTTCCTGGGGTGAATTCACAACATTACAGACTACCACTTGCAAATATAAGTATAGTGTGGTAATGTGCCTTTAGGTACATTTGGCCCTTGTTCATGCTAAGCCTATGTTTATGTTTATGTTTTGGCAATTTTTATAGCACGCAAATACCCAAGGGTGTCTATTCCTATGGAATGCTGATGTAAAATAAGACAGGAGAGGTCCAGGCAGCTTGGATCCTGGTACTCACAGTGCTGAGGGCAAACAAACAGAGCTCTGCTCTACCTACATTTGTGAGAAATATTCAACACACGTAGCTTTATCAATAACCTCACAATTTCAACTTACAAGAACTGTAATAGGACACCATTCTAAATCACATGGTGTAAATTTAGCAGCAATTCTTGAGTTTAAGATTGTTCAAATGAGCCCAGTTGGAGTTTGTTTCTTTCTGAAGTCTTATCACTCACTCAAAAAGTGCAGGCCTTCTCATGCTCTAATGGCAACAGCCCTTTGGCAGATAAGTTGCCAGATAAAGCCTCCGACAGTAGAGCAAGCTAAGGCTCCACCATTATAAAGTAACCAGCTCCCCCACCTCTAAGGTAGGTAGTGGAGCCACACAATAGGGCCATGAGATATCTGTCAACTTGAGGTGGATCTTCCATATGAGGGAAAACATAAATGGTCAGCCCAGAACCATCTTTTTCCACCACAAAATGGTGTGGCTTGGTAAGTCAACTCAGATAATGACTGCAAATACATATGCTTCTGGGTGTACTTGCTGGATGATGTATGTAATCTGAATTTTGCTATTCATGTGCCTAAGCATGGTTGTTGTGCACAGGTTATAAGGTGTGTTCTCATTCTCATGCTTTGAATAATTCTTTGCAGACCACATGCACTGCTAGCCTCTTGGAGTACAAGGCCATTACTAAAGTGGTGTAAATCAGAGAGTTTTGGACCAAAATGATGTGGGAGTAAAGGTAACACCTCACCCAAATGCGGCATTAAAAGTTTTTTGACCACAGTGAATTTCTAAAACGTTAAATGTCAAAAAACCCATCAGTACTTCTCATTTAGAAAAATAATTAGAGCTGGTATTGAGTGATCAAGAAATTCAGTAGGTTTATCGCAGATGTCACTTTCATATCTCTAGTTCAGCTCTTAAGTCTCTGCTGAGAAACTGGGTCCATGTGTGTGCAAAAGATTTCCTTGGAATACGAGGCAGCATGATACTTTACTGCTCTGAGGGCAAGTGGGTTGAACTAAAGTTGAGAGATATCTAATCTTTCTTTTTCAAATCTTGCAACTTGGCAAGCCCATACAAAAATATTCCAAGACTGATTTATACTTGGTGCTTAAGCCAGTGGAATTTCAGCTTTAGTGCTTATTAGACCTGTCAGCCTTAGGGTGGTCTTCCTGCAATCTTTTTTTGCTTTTGCCTCCATGTTAACTGAATCTTTTTGTTGGCCTTAGCTACTCTGAGAAGTTCAATGCACACCCTTTAGAATACATAATGAAATGAAAAAAATAACTAGCATGTTAAAACTTGCTAGTAAATACATGAACAAAAATGCCTAAGCTGTACTTCGCATGTGCGATAGCTCCTTACAAGGGATCATGAATAACAACGTATTAATAATGATAAGGAGTAAATCAAGCCACGGATATGATTCATATTCAAAATATGGGCTTATCAATGAAAGCGGGTTGACATGAAACCTATTGTGTGTCTAAATCTCTTTTTTGTGTCTGTCTGTAATTTATTAATACTGTTTTCTGTCAGGTTTAAACTAGGCTTTGGAGATGTCTATTATTGTGATGTCATCAGTAGCATGTGGCATCATTCCCTGAGGTTTCTCTGTCAGGTGTACACTAGGCTTTGGAGATGTCTATTATTGTGATGTAATCAGTAGCATGTGTCATAGGGCCCGATGTAGGTAAACGCGATTTTCCGATTTCAAAATACCGAGGCGGGCCGAATCGGTATTCTGAAATCGGAAAACGAGATGTAGGGAAAAAAAAGCAAATGAATACCGAATCGGTCGGCATCGGTAATGAGAATCGGTACGTTCCGAATCGGCTCGGTCCGAATTGGAAAGTACCGAATCGGCTAACAACGAATCGGAAATTACCGATTCGGCTACCACCGAATCGGATAGTCCCGAATCGGCGAATACCGATTCGGTAAAAGCCGATTCGGTAAAATCCGATTCGGCAATCATAGATTCGTAGCCATGAAAACACACCCATGGCGAAAAAGCCCATAGGAATGCATTGAAGGAACCGATTCGGCTTTTACCGAATCGGATAATACCGAATCGGATTTTACCGAATCGGATATTACCGAATCGGTAAAAGCCAATTCGGCAAAAGCCGATTCAGCCAATGAGGTGGCTCCCCCTCCCCCACCCAAACAGGGAGTGGCAACACTGGCAGGTGCAGCTAATTAAGAAGTTTCTGGAGAGCCAGCCTGAGCTCAACACTCACAGTTAGCAGCAGTGGGAGTAGGAGGTTGCCAACTGAACTGGAGAACATGGCAGAGCAGTCAGAAAGCCAGAAGTCCTCCCAGAAGAGGAAGCCGAAGTTCACCACCACCGAACTTCAGGTGCTGGTCGAGGAGGTGGTGAGGGTGCACCGCCAGCTGTTTGGCAAGCTGTCCCTCAACGTGCCAGACAGCACCAAGAGGAGAATCTGGGCCGACATCGCCCAGAAGGTGAATGCTGCGGGTGTCACCCCCAGGTCTGTAGAAGAACTGAAAAAGAGATTCTATGACATCCGCAGCCTCACTAAGAGGAAGATGGCTGAGATACAGAGGCAGGCTGGACTCACTGGAGGAGGCACGAACCCGGCGCCACCCCTCACCGAGCTGGAGGACCTGGTCTCCAGCACCATTGAGAGGGAGAGTGTCAGTGGAATCGGGACCCTGAACAGCTCTGCGAGAGCTAAAGCTACAGGTAAGAAGCATGCGCATCATGACACACCCTACCAGACACCTCCCCATTAGACACAATGCATAGGCAAACCCCAGCACAGTACTGTCACCAACATACAAGAGACAAGCATCATGGTACATGTAGTCAGCAGAAGTTAGCTAAATATGGCAGTGCAGAATCACAAGACAGGAAACAGTGTGACACAGTGTAAGGAGATGCAAGGACATGTGGAATGCTATAATTGTACTGACTGTAATACATCGGCACTCAGTTTACAAATGCTTCTTTGTACCTAGGGGCCCCATCAGGCGGAACAACAGTCACATCAGAGGGAGCAGCACCGTCCGACACTGCAGTCGCAGGGCCGAGCACCAGCCAGGCTGGCCAGGAGGAGGAGGAGGAAGGAGACACCCCAGGGCTAGGTATGGAGGAAGTCCTGGTCATTGACTTCGATGCACTGCACTCCCCAGTAATGGCCAGCACACCCCCCTTGCAGTTCTCCCCAGAGAACTCCCCTACAAGGGACACCATTCCGCCTACACCAGCTCCTGCCACAACCGTGGCCTTGCCACCTGTTCAACCTGTCCTGGGAGCAGGGGCTCAGGGACTGGCCAGCTTCACACCCCCACCAGTGGCACCCCAGCCCACTCAGCAGGCCGGAAGCAGCAGTGCCCGGCGCTGTACCATCACCACCACTGCTGCACCAGCACGGGAGGGCAGTGTATTCCTGGGCCTGGAGGGACAGATGGTGAAAATTCAGAGGCAACAGGCAAGATCCACTATGGCCTGCCAACGCCAGCTCCTGCAGCACAACATGCAGATGGGAGAGTTGGTCAAGGGATTCCAGGCCGTCGTGGAATCGAACAAGGAGGTGGCAGCAGGGTTAGGCAGGCTAACCACTGCCATCACCCACTCATCTACCAGACAGGAGGAGCATGAGCTGGTGCGCAGGCGGGATGCCCGGGTGCTGAACCGCGCCATTGGCCGCCTTGCAGCGGCAACGGCACAACTGTGCCATCGCAGCGCCAACCAGGAATCTGTCCTTAGTCAGCATACGGCTGAGCTCACTAGGGGGATGGCCAGGATCACCACTGCTATGGAGGCCATGATAATTTCAAACACCGCCTCCAATCCGGCCCTGGACCTGGGTGATGCTGGGGACAGCAGCAGCCGCAGCAGCCCGGCCAGCGCTGCGTCTGTGCCACGGAGGAGCACCAGGCGCTCCGCTGATGCTGCTGGGCATTCAGAGGGGGCTGAGGGACACCCCAGTGGGTCTGGCAAGCGGGCAAAGAAATAGCCTGGCAAGGGCGGGTGAGGCAACCAGAACCTTGGACTTTATTTTATTTACCATACTCCATTTTTTGTTGCACATCAGTGCTGTAACTGTGGTGCAACACTATTAAAATTTGTTTTTTCCAAGCAACATTTAGCTGTCTTTGCATCTGTACTCAGTCAGAAATAGTTCTCAGTGATCTCCTCACGTCTGTATCTGCCATCACTTGGCGTACACACCCCAGCTGGCTGTGTCAGTGGCAAAGCTTCGTCGTCGTCATGGTCCTCGTAGTCAGACAACTCCACCTCAGTGCCCTTCTTCACCGCAAGGTTGTGTAACATTGCACATACAGCTATGATCTTGCAGCAGGTGATGGGGGTATACTGCCTTGCACCTCCACTCTTGTGCAGGCATCTGAATCTACTTTTCCAGATGCCAAAGGTCCGTTCGACAACATTCCTTGTGCGTATGTGGGCCCGGTTAAACCTCCTTTGGCTGGGTGTGGAGGGGTTGAGGTAGGGGGTGAGTATGAATGAGCGGAGGGCATATGCACTGTCGCCTGGAAGAGAAAGGGGTCACATTAGACACATGCATACATGTATTCCACCTACCTACTATGTGTTATGGGGGTCTGATGATGTGTCTCACCTAGGAGGTATCCTTCTCCAAATTCGCCAGCCATCAGCCGTGCATATATGCCGCTCTGTTGGAAAATATAGGAGTCATGGGTACTCCCTGGAAATTTTGCTACCAGGTCTGTGATGGTGCACTTTGCATTGCAGATCACCTGCACGTTGATGGTGTGTGTAGACTTGCGATTGCGGTATATGTATTCGGTGTCCGCTGGTGGGCAAATCGGAATGTGCGTGCCATCTATGCAACCGATGATTTGGGGAAATTGTGCCATCTGGTAGAAGTCAGCTTTGGTTTGTAGCAGTTCTGCGTGGGTTGCAGGGAAAGAGATGTATTGGTCCATCCTGTGTATCATGGCGTCAAGGAATGTGTGGAAGAACCTTGACAGGCTGCTCTGGCTCACCCCTCCTGCTGCTGCTACACCACTTTGATAGCTGCCAGATGCTAGCAGGTGTAGGCTGCATAGCACCTGGATGTGCGCAGGGATGGCGTGTGCCCTTGGGGTGTGGTGGTCCAAGAATGGCTTGAGATCCCTGATGAGCTCAAGTATGGTGTCAGAGTCCAGCCTGTATCTCTGTAGTATCTCTGCCTCTGTGAGCATGAACAGGGTTATCCTCTGTCTGTAGACCTGTTCATTTCTTAGCCATTCCCTCTGTCCTTCCTGCTGTAGCCGTAGCCGCCTCGCAATGACATAGAAAGCTGCCATCCTGCAAGTTGCAATGCATTTTGGGACTGTTTATATGGGTTGGAGTTGGTTACCACCTGATTGCAATCCATGGTAAATACCGAGTGAATTCTACCGATTTTGAGCAAATTTCGGTGTTTCCGTGCCTCCCTACATCTCCCCAACTGTCGGAATCGGGGAATTTCCCGATCGGCGATTCATACGAATCGCATGTTTTCCGATTCGGCTCATGCCCGAATCGGTCTTTCTACCGATTCGGTACATGGACCGATTCGGTGATTTTCCGAATCGGTGTCACTAACGATTCGGTACATGGACCGAATCGGTGATTTTCCGATTCGGTGTCACTAACGATTCGGTCAATGGACCGAATCGGTGATTTTCCGATTCGGTGTCACTAACGATTCGGTACATGGACCGAATCGGTCTTTGCATCCGAATCGGTGTTTTTCCGAATCGTTACATATCCGATTTTCAGTATGTACGTATCGGATTATTTCCCATTCGCTACTCATTCCGAATCGGTTTTCACTCCAATTCTTTATGTTTTTCGTTCCCTACATCTGGATGGCTGTTTACCGATCGGTAAGAGCCAAAAATCGGTATTTTCGGCCGTTACCGATCGGTAACGCCCTACCTACATCGGGCCCATAATTCCCTGAGATTTCTCTGTCAGGTTTACACTAGGCTTTTGAAATGTCTATTATTGTGATGTCATCAGTAGCATGCAGCATCATTCCCTGAGGTTTCTCTGTCAGGTTTACACTAGGCTTTGCAGATGTCTATTATTGTGATGTCATCAGTAGCATGCAGCATCATTCCCTGAGGTTTCTCTGTCAGGTTTACACTAGGCTTTGGAGAAGTATATTATTGTGATGTCATCAGTAGCATGTGGCATCATTCCCTGAGGTTTCTCTGTCAGGTGTACACTAGGCTTTGGAGATGTCTATTATTGTGATGTAATCAGTAGCATGCGTCATAATTCCCTGAGATTTCTCTGTCATGTTTACACTAAGCTTTGGAGATGTCTATTATTGTGATGTCATCAGTGGCATGCATCATAATTCCCTGAGATTTCTCTGTCAGGTTTACACTAGGCTTTTGAAATGTCTATTATTGTGATGTCATCAGTAGCATGCAGCATCATTCCCTGAGGTTTCTCTGTCAGGTTTACACTAGGCTTTGCAGATGTCTATTATTGTGATGTCATCAGTAGCATGCAGCATCATTCCCTGAGGTTTCTCTGTCAGGTTTACACTAGGCTTTGGAGATGTCTATTATTGTGATGTCATCAGTAGCATGCAGCATATTCCCTGAGGTTTCTCTGTCAGGTTTACACTAGGCTTTGCAGATGTCAATTATTGTGATGTCATCCGTGGCATGCAGCATCCTTCCCTGAGGTTTCTCTGTCAGGTTTACACTAGGCTTTGGAGATGTATATTATTGTGATGTCATCAGTGGCATGCGGCATACTTCCCTGAGGTTTCTCTGCAAGGTGTACACTAGGCTTCGGAGATGTCTATTATTGTGATGTCATCAGAAGCATGCGGCATTATTCCCTGAAGTTTCTCTGTCAGGTTTGCACTAAGCTTTGGAGATGTCTATTATTGTGATGTCATCAGTGGCATGCATGATAATTCCCTGAGATTTTTCTGTCAGGTTTACACTAGGCTTTGGAGATGTCTATTATTGTGATGTCATCAGTAGCATGCAGCATCTTTCCCTGAGGTTTCTCTGTCAGGTTTAAGCCAAGCTTTGGAGATGTCTATTATTGTGATGTCATCAGTAGCATGTGGCATCATTCCCTGAGGTTTCTCTGTCAGGTGTACACTAGGCTTTGGAGATGTCTATTATTGTGATGTAATCAGTAGCATGCATCATAATTCCCTGAGATTTCTCTGTCATATTTACACTAAGCTTTGGAGATGTCTACTATTGTGATGTCATCAGTGGAATGCGTCATAATTCCCTGAGATTTCTCTGTCAGGTTTACACTAGGCTTTGGAGATGTATATTATTGTGATGTCATCAGTAGCATGTGGCATCATTCCCTGAGGTTTCTCTGTCAGGTGTACACTAGGCTTTGGAGATGTCTATTATTGTGATGTAATCAGTAGCATGGGTCATAATTCCCTGAGATTTCTCTGTCATGTTTACACTAAGCTTTGGAGATGGATATTATTGTGATGTCATCAGTAGCATGTGGCATAATTCCCTGAGATTTCTCTGTCATGTTTACACTAAGCTTTGGAGATGTCTATTATTGTGATGTCATCAGTAGCATGCTTCATAATTCACTGAGATTTCTCTGTCAGGTTTACACTAGGCTTTTGAAATGTCTATTATTGTGATGTCATCAGTAGCATGCAGCATCATTCCCTGAGGTTTCTCTGTCAGGTTTACACTAGGCTTTGGAGATGTCTATTATTGTGATGTCATCAGTAGCATGCAGCATATTCCCTGGGGTTTCTCTGTCAGGTTTACACTAGGCTTTGCAGATGTCTATTATTGTGATGTCATCAGTGGCATGCAGCATCATTCCCTAAGGTTTCTCTGTCAGGTTTACACTAGGCTTTGGAGATGTCTATTATTGTGATGTCATCAGTAGCATGCAGCATCATTCCCTGAGGTTTCTCTGTCAGGTTTACACTAGGCTTTGGAGATGTCTATTATTGTGATGTCATCAGTAGCATGCAGCATATTCCCTGGGGTTTCTCTGTCAGGTTTACACTAGGCTTTGCAGATGTCTATTATTGTGATGTCATCAGTGGCATGCAGCATCATTCCCTAAGGTTTCTCTGTCAGGTTTACACTAGGCTTTGGAGATGTATATTATTGTGATGTCATCAGTAGCATGTGGCATCATTCCCTGAGGTTTCTCTGTCAGGTGTACACTAGGCTTTGGAGATGTCTATTATTGTGATGTAATCAGTAGCATGCGTCATAATTCCCTGAGATTTCTCTGTCATGTTTACACTAAGCTTTGGAGATGTCTATTATTGTGATGTCATCAGTGGCATGCGTCATAATTCCCTGAGATTTCTCTGTCAGGTTTACATTAGGCTTTTGAAATGTCTATTATTGTGATGTCATCAGTAGCATGCAGCATATTCCCTGAGGTTTCTCTGTCAGGTTTACACTAGGGTTTGCAGATGTCTATTATTGTGATGTCATCCGTGGCATGCAGATCGTACGCGCTTTGATGCCTCATTTCGGATTAACTCCAACTTATATTCAGTGATAGCTGATCATCAATCTAGAGTGGACTGTCTATTGTTTCCCATCTACTACTGCGCCTAAATTGTGGCAAGTGCAACTACGGCACATTGGATTCATCTCTGTGCCCAACCCCAGTGCAATTATTTACAAGCACCGGTGCCATCAAGATTCTTATAACTGACACCATCTATATTGCCAAAAAGGGTCATCAATTGTATATACCACTTTGTAGTCCTGATGATGGTCTTAAGAATAACCATAATAAGACCGAAACGTCGACCTGTTTAGTCCAATTCTGCCTAGTTTGCCCCTAAGTCATCTTTTGATTTTCTTCTGACTTTGGGTTATAACCAATCAACCACTGAGACGCAGCAGTTTGGACTCTAATTTGGATATGTCCAAGGAAAAGCAACCAAGGCCTTGAATATCCTTATTGTATATCCATGTATGCACCCTGTGTTCTATGATTATTCATTGTTTTTGTACAGATATTTTGCCTTGAAATTTAATAACAACTTTCAGACAATAAACCCTGGTTCCTTGTTTTATTGAGCATTTTTGCTCTATCGTGATGTTAGTGTGGTAACATCCTATGTTTATTTTAATTGAATTTAACAGCCACAAATTGAATTCTTGTTTGGGTACTGTGATTAAATAACAAGTCCTAAAGGTGCTGTAAAGATCCTAAAAAACAAAATCCCTTGCTGGCCATCAGTAGCATGCAGCATCATTCCCTGAGGTTTCTCTGTCAGGTTTACACTAGGCTTTGCAGATGTCTATTATTGTGATGTCATCAGTGGCATGCGTCATAATTCCCTGAGATTTCTCTGTCAGGTTTACACTTGGCTTTTGAAATGTCTATTATTGTGATGTCATCAGTAGCATGCAGCATCATTCCCTGAGGTTTCTCTGTCAGGTTTACACTAGGCTTTGCAGATGTCTATTATTGTGATGTCATCAGTAGCATGCAGCATCATTCCCTGAGGTTTCTCTGTCAGGTTTACACTAGGCTTTGAAGATGTCTATTATTGTGATGTCATCAGTGGCATGTGGCATAATTCCCTGAGATTTCTCTGTCATGTTTACACTAAGCTTTGGAGATGTCTATTATTGTGATGTCATCAGTAGCATGCTTCATAATTCACTGAGATTTCTCTGTCAGGTTTACACTAGGCTTTTGAAATGTCTATTATTGTGATGTCATCAGTAGCATGCAGCATATTCCCTGAGGTTTCTCTGTCAGGTTTACACTAGGCTTTGGAGATGTCTATTATTGTGATGTCATCAGTAGCATGCGCCATCATTCCCTGAAGTTTCTCTGTCAGGTTTACACTAAGCTTTGGAGATGTCTATTATTGTGATGTAATCAGTAGCATGTGGCATCATTTCCTGACGTTTCTCTGTCAGGTTTACACTAAGCTTTGGAGATGTCTATTATTGTGATGTCATCAGTGGCATGCGTCATAATTCCCTGAGATTTCTCTGTCAGGTTTACACTAGGCTTTGGAGATGTCTATTATTGTGATGTCATCAGTAGCATGCGGCATCATTCCCTGAAGTTTCTCTGTCAGGTTTACACTAGGCTTTGGAGATGTCTATTATTGTGATGTCATCAGTAGCATGCAGCATATTCCCTGAGGTTTCTCTGTCAGGTTTACACTAGGCTTTGGAGATGTCTATTATTGTGATGTCATCAGTAGCATGCGGCATCATTCCCTGAAGTTTCTCTGTCAGGTTTACACTAAGCTTTGGAGATGTCTATTATTGTGATGTAATCAGTAGCATGTGGCATCATTTCCTGACGTTTCTCTGTCAGGTTTACACTAAGCTTTGGAGATGTCTATTATTGTGATGTCATCAGTGGCATGCGTCATAATTCCCTGAGATTTCTCTGTCAGGTTTACACTAGGCTTTGGAGATGTCTATTATTGTGATGTCATCAGTGGCATGCGTCATAATTCCCTGAGATTTCTCTGTCAGGTTTACACTAGGCTTTGGAGATGTCTATTATTGTGATGTCATCAGTAGCATGCGGCATCATTCCCTGAAGTTTCTCTGTCAGGTTTACACTAAGCTTTGGAGATGTCTATTATTGTGATGTCATCAGTAGCATGCAGCATCATTCCCTGAGGTTTCTCTGTCAGGTTTACACTAGGCTTTGGAGATGTATATTATTGTGATGTCATCAGTAGCAGGCAGCATCATTCCCTGAGGTTTCTCTGTCAGGTTTACACTAGGCTTTGCAGATGTCTATTATTGTGATGTCATCAGTAGCATGCAGCATCATTCCCTGAGGTTTCTCTGTCAGGTTTACACTAGGCTTTGGAGATGTCTATTATTGTGATGTCATCAGTAGCATGCAGCATCATTCCCTGAGGTTTCTCTGTCAGGTTTACACTAGGCTTTGGAGATGTTTATTATTGTGATGTCATCAGTAGCATGCGGCATCATTTCCTGAGGTTTCTCTGCCAGGTTTGCAGATGTCTAATATTGCGATGCCATCAGTACCAAGGCCATTTGGCATCATTGCCTGACATTTCTTTGAGCTAAGTCATGAGCTAAGTCATGAGCTGCAGACTGCACAGCTCGGAAAAAAAGAGAGCCAACCACTACATAGTGTTTCTGAGCTGTTCATGCACTAAATCGGAGAACTTCAGAGTAAAATGTTCGCTACTTGCAGTCGCAAACTAACTGGCATGCAAGAGTGGCCTGCACAAGTCATGCTACAGCCCATGTTTTTTTTTTTACTTCCACCACTGCTCCTATTTTCACCTCCTTGCTTCTATTTTCAGCCCACTGCAACTGTATTTCTCTCCAAGCTTTGCATTTCATCTTGAAAAATTCGATTGTGAAACGGATTTGAAATGCCTCTCCTCTTCTCCAGAACAGTGCATTGTCCTCACATGTGATAACTGCGAGATGTCTTTGACACAGCCTTGTGGTGCTCAATAAGAATCTTATTTGTGCCAGGCATTAAATCACCTTAACCTTCTCATGCAGCACTGCACGCGGCGCTGCTGCGATGATAAAGCAAAGCTCAATTCATCCGGCGCGGACAGCACTATATTCAGCAGTTGTAACGCTGCTGTTGGGCCATTATCTGCACTTGATCATTCACGGTCTTATCTCTCCCAGGTTCGACTCCTGTAATTCACTTTGCTTTAAGTGCTTGATAAAAGATGGTTCAGACACCGCGCGCAGGATCCGTCTGTGGCGCCGACTTTCAATCATTCCCAATGTTCAGTGCTAAGTACCCGTATTGATTTTTGTGGCCAATAAGTTGCATGGGATTCAGAAACTTAAGTGAAAGGTTGCCTGTCCTCGTGCAGACAACTTGAATGTTTTAGTAGAGGGGGCATATGCAGTTACCCTTCTGTAATGAACTCGGATAAATAACAGCACACTCTGGAAGGAGCGTCACCTTTAGAATAACATACCTGACAAACAGAAGGCGAGGAAGCGGTATGCTTATTCGGTTCCTAAAATTGGTTTAGTGCGAGGTGCTATAAATATTTTCTTCTTCTATGGACAGCAAGGATATGAAGCTGTGTATTTTGCAACGAGCAGCAAGATTTGTGACAAATAGAAGAGCATGTGTTTGAAACAAAAAAAGATTTCAAACTTGTGTATCACAGTACAGGAATATTTAGGACCACATTTATACATTATTGGACGCAGCGCAACACAGCACGACAACTTGTTCTGCTGCGCTGCGTCAAATGGAAAGAGAAGGGGCCTTATTTATGAAGGACTTGCGCCGCCGGTGCGTCACTTTTAACATGGGAAAAAGGGACGCACCGGCGGCGCAAGTCCTTCATAAATAAGGCCCAAGGAATGTATCATGTTTACTAACATATGGAGCATTCGTGCTGCCTCTCTGCGCTGGCGCACTCAGTGCAGGCTATGGTCAACGCAGGCACCCTTGTGCCTTGAAATGGGTGCCTGAGTGGCAACAATTCTTAGATGCGTTTTCCTCTTTCTAAGTGTGCTGCAACATGCAGCATGCAGCACAGGTAGAAAGAAGAAAAAATGAGGAGATATAAACGTTCTCCTCATTGCGTCTCTATCGAGAAGGCAGAGGGGCAGATTTATGTTAACTGGCGCATCCCCAGGGATGCGCCAGTTAACGTGCGCCACAGTGTGCCACAGCTCCGCCACCCATGGTGTGCTGCATTTATAATGTGGCACACCATGGTGCAAAAGCGGCACAGATGCGTGACGCATCTGTGCCGGAAATGTGGCGCATTGCTGGAGTTGCATCGCAAGCGCGACGCAGCTCCAGCAAGGCTCTGGGGTGCCGCATCTACACAATGCTGCATCAAGACCTACGCCTGCTTCAAGCAGGCGCAGGGTTTTGACGCAGCATTGGCCTGAAAGTGACTGAGTGAAATCTCATAGATTTCACTCCGCCACTTTCAGGAGGGGTTTCTGCGCAGGAACGCCCCCCCCCCCCCCCTGCGCAGGAACGCCTCCTTAAGGCGCAGGGCTTTACAACGTGACGCATCTCCTAGATGCGTCACGTTGTAAATAGGGCGCATTGTTTGTGCCGCAGTTTCATTAAATAAAGTGACGCAATTGCAGCGCAAAGAGGCGCAAGGCCATCATAAATCTGCCCCACAGTATTTTGACGCATTCTCAGGTTTACCTGTCTAGAGCCTAGAATAATCATTATTTGTTGTCGCACTACAGCGCAGAAAGACAACTTGCTGGGCTGAATCAAATGGAGAGAGCAGGAATGTCCAATATTTGCTAGCATATGACACATTCCTGCTCTCTTTGTGCAGGTGCACTCAGTGCTGCCAAGCATCAAAGCATTGTAAATAACTACAGGAGCATAACCCTTATACCAGGTAAGGACAGGGTAGGGAATATGTAAATTATAAACAAAGACCCAACTGGTATTATTTTTAGGCAGTTACATTAATATGCAAAAAGCATTACATGAACAGAAATAAGGAGACTCAAATTGGTTTAGAAATGTGCATTAAGCATCATATATTCAAAAAGAAAGGAGAGAAAACAGTTGTAGCAGCACTGTACAAGGAAACAAACCCTAATTGGACTTGGTGCAGGGTATGTGACTGTGACATACGGATAGCGACACAAGTGACAATTGTGATCAGCTGGGACGGCACGTGAGGTGCAATTGTGCAAATATATACAGTGAATCAGGACAACGAGGTGGTTCATATGACAATACAAAGGATTTTTGTTTTTAATGACCAATTCAGTTGAGCCAAGAAGGAGAACATGCGATTTAATGAGCTGAGGAGTGGACGACGTTTCGATCCTATTGGTTCAGGATCATCTTCAGGTCGGATTTGCGTAAATGAAGCAGTGCTGTACAGGGGAGGAAAGAGGGGAATCAGGGGTTGGGCGGGCAACCACAGAGGAAAAACATTGCAGGGGGCTGGTGTGGGGTAGCGCAGGGGTGAGGGGACCATGAGCGCAAGGATCAGCTTGTATTGCATTCCAACGGAGGAAGGGAGTGTAATCCCAATGTTGTCTCTAAGGCAAGGGCCTACAGCTAGTAAGTGACCAAGAGATAAGTAAGGCGCGTGAAAAATGGCTGATAAAAAGGCAGGCCGGTGTGGGGACTAGGAGACTGCTGGCGGGTGTAACGCGCAAAACGTCCTATGTGGGAGATCATCTCTATGGAAGCGCAAAAGTACTGGGCCGGGCTAGCGTCTAAAAGGCCTCCAAAGTGGTAAAGGTGGAGCCTCTGCACCCTAGCTCCCATCCCGTCCCGTCCCCGATCTCCCACATAGGACGTTTTGCGAGTTACACCCGCCAGAACAGAACGGGAGAAAAGAGACAATTCCATACACGAAATAAATGTAAAACTTTACCTCAAATGGT
The DNA here is from genome assembly GCF_964263255.1 of Lissotriton vulgaris. Lineage (NCBI taxonomy): Eukaryota > Metazoa > Chordata > Amphibia > Caudata > Salamandridae > Lissotriton > Lissotriton vulgaris. The sequence continues at coordinate 899,353,943 of NC_141696.1, forward strand.
ATTTCAAGAATAATGTTTTATGTATTTAACACCAGGGTACTAAACCAAAAATAGCAATAAACATGCATAAGGGCACGCTGTGTATTATGAAGGCATTGTCCCAACAAGCTCTCTCCTCCATACCTGAATGAATGATTGTCGAGTAATAAGTGCTAACTAGTAGTCCCTGAGTATGACCTCAAGACAGCATCATCCTGTAGACAATTGAGATAGGTGTAGGGTTTTTAGTAAAAACAGGAAGATTGGCGCTCAGACTAGTTCGTGTGGTGTCTGCTATGCTAAGAGTGTGTACGATGCTGCCAGATTGGGGGAAAAAACCTGTAATCCCCATAAATGTGTGAGTCAAAAAACCCACAACAATAATGAGCACACTGTCCTGGGCACATGTAATGAGGATATAACAATGGTAGAAACGTCTCATGTTGTGCCAATTTCTGTGGTCGACACCAGTATTGTTCAAAAGTATTTAATAATGCAACAACGAAAAACAACCAGCTAACACGTGTTTGGTCACATGGGGAACTATCCCGTGACTTCTTCATGGCTGTGTGGCGCTGCAGACTGACCAGACAGTGTTGCGAGGCCGGAGATAATTCCAACCCAGCCAGGGAGTCAAAGAGGACCAACCGGTCCATGTCACAGTTCCTGCTGGGAGGGGAGCCCAAAGTGGTGGACCCCTGTGGATGGGGCTGTAAGAAGGGCAGTATAGCCCTTAAGTACAAGCGGACCTCTATAAGGTTGTTACACGTTTTGGTGTGACTTGTTGATGCGAGGGTGATGATAACGAGGAAGTGTAAGACGCCTTAGTGATTAGTATTCTTGTCCGTCCAGTGTCTGGAGGAGGTGAATAGGCGGGTGCGCCGTACTACTCGAGTCAGTATAGGGAAGAAAAGAAGACATTGGTTCTGTTTCGATTTCCAGATGTGGAAGACAAGAACACTAATCACAGGGAAAGGAGGGACACACTCTTAGATAACTCCTGCTCACATCCTGGTAGCTTGGCATGAGCAGCCAGGCTTATCTCCAAGGCAATTTGTAAAGTATTTGCAACCACACTCTCAGTAACACAGTGATAACACCACAAATGGACACCACACTGGTTTTTATTAAAAATAAAGTAATCTTTTTTCAAAAGGAATACAATGAGACCAAATGATAGAAATCCAACATATGCATATTCATAATCTTTTACTTTCTCGGTTATTAGGCCAGCAATCACTTATAGGTTCTTGCAGTATTAATGAGCAGTTCACAATGATGTAATCCAGTCCTAATGCAAAGCTATGCAGTTTGCAATGAGGTTCGTAATGAAGTAATAACACAGTCCTTAATGCACGTACTAATGCAGTTCATAACGCAAGAATAATGTAGGTCGTAATGCAAGTATAATGCATTTGTTATTAGGGGTGGGCGTCAAATTCCGTTCCGCTCGTGGAAATTGTGATAATTTGACATTTTCGCGTTCCGTGGAGAGCGCGAAAAAAATGCCAACATTTCTGCGATCTGCTTTAAAAATACGTTCTCGCATGCGCGATCGCCTTACCTGGATTCCCGCGTTTGCCGACAAGTTTTCCTGATCCGGTTGCGTGCTCCACGAGATGTTGGTAGCCGTTTGCACTATCTCACGAGAGTTCGCGCCCGCTATCACGTAATTCGTCTCGTGATCATGCACCGTGAGAGTATGGGATCTCAAACACGCTATTCTCCACCGCTTGCCAGAGCGTGAGGACGCGAACACGTCATATCGAACGCGACAAGGAGTGAGAGAACCCGAACACGTCATTCTCCTCCACAAGCGAGTGCGTGAGGGCGTAAACACGTCATATCAAATGGGACAAGGAGCGAGAGAACCCGAACACGTCATATCCAACGTGACAGGGAGCGAAAGAACGCGACCACGTCATTTTGCATGCTCCATCGACATCCGGCTGAAGTAAGGTGAAGCTCGAGAACTCGAACATGTAAAATTTTCAATCTGGAGAAGAATATCATCTCTAGCAGCATAAAACCTTCTGCAAATGATGATTTGGATGAAGAAAACTCCTCAGATTGACATTTGGCTGCATTTTTTTGTGCAAGGAGTACTTTTTTTAAATGGGGGGAGAGGGAGGAAGTGCCACAGAATCTCCAACTTCCTGTTCCTGTCCAGCAGGCTCCTCCCAGTGCTGTGTCCATCTCCTGCTCATTCTGCCTTTGGATTTTGAGCTGGAAAGATCACTCTTTTGGTCTGCTGCATCATTATCATTGGATTTGAGGATTTTTGAATTGGATATTTTACAAGTAAGTGGTTGTTGTGTCTGTTTGATTGGGGGCATTGCAGGTGTTGCAACTAAATTTTAATTTTAGTACATATCATTCGTTTTTTAAAAATTGTTGTGGATAGTAGTAGTCAGTAGGCCCAGAGCTAGTCATGGGTTGGTGCATGATGAAGCAACTGTTCCTTTGGTGTTTTATGAATGTATTTCATTTTCAAGCATCATTTAGGGCATGGATGGCATTGGATTGAGTTGGGAAATATGTTTTTTGGGGTGGGCTTTCTGTTGTTGGGCCTGGCCATGTGGCTGGTACCCATTTAGAAGCCTAGGCCTGCAAGCTTGTCTGGCCTTGTCTGCCAACAGGCCTGCTTTCATCCAGTAGGCTCAGAGCAGGTAGCCACAGCTGCATTAAACAAGTGTTTCTGTGTGGTATGTTGAATTTAGACATCATTTAGGGCATGGATGGCATTGGATTGAGTTGGGAAATGTGTTTTTGTTGGGGTAGGCTTTCTGTTGTTGGGCCTGGCCATGTGGCTGGTGGCCATTTTGAAGCTGAGGCCAGCAAGCTTGTCTGGCCTTGTCTGCCAACAGGCCTGCTTTCATCCGGTAGGCTCTAGGCTGGTAGCCACAGCTGCATTAAACAAGTGTTTCTGTGTGGTCTGTTGAATTTAGACATCATTTAGGGCATGGATGCAATTGGATTGAGTTCGGAAATGTGTTTCTTTGGGGGGAACTTTCTGTTGTTGGGCCTGGCCATTTGGCTGGTGGCCATTTTAAAGCCTAGGCCTGCAAGCTTGTCTGGTCTTGTCTGCCAACAGGCCTGCTTTCATCCAGTAGGCTTAGAGCAGGTAGCCACAACTACATTAAACAACTGTTTCTGTGTGGTCTGTTGAATTTAGACATCATTTAGGGCATGGATAGCATTGGATTGAGTTGGTAAATGTGCCTTTTTTGGGCCTGTGTATTTTCGTTTTTGCATTTTATTGCATTAAAAAGGCAGAGCCTGGTTTTTATAGGCCTTTTATCAGCTCCTGGTGTTCCCCAGGCCCCCTGCTTGTTGCTTGTGATTTGTAAGTGTCAATGTGGCTGGTGGCCTTTTTTTGTGGTGGGAGTTATTAGTGTCCTGCTTTTGCCATATAGGCCTGCATGGTTTTCCTATTGGCTTACTGCTTCCATCCATCCATCCCATTTGCCAGCAGCAGCTCAATGAATGATGTGATGCTCAAATAATTTAATGGCAAATAGGGTCCATCCGACTTCCATTACATTTTTATTTTTGTGGTTCTTATTCTCTTTCCTGTCCTTTCTGAGAGTGTAGTGTGTACACAGTACTATAACATAGCCCTTGTTGACAAAGTCCCAGAAATGGCTAGACTATATCTTTTGTTTGTTTGTTTGTACTAGTACAGCAGTAACTGAACCACAACAACAAATGCAACATTTCACTGATGTTCTTCTCCTGGCTTTTTTTTGCTTTTAGGTGCACAAAGAGCCAGAAGAGTAGGTGTCATCATCATCACCCGTTGTAGTGCCAGCCAGACAGAAGTCCTGCTGCACATCACATCCACGTGTGACCACAACTTGTGCACCTGCGTCCTGCCTGACATCTGAAGAAGATGGCCCCAAAGAATGGTACCAGGTCCAGTACCAAGAAAGTAGCAGGTGAGAAGAAGGAACAGAAAAAGGAAGTGCCACTAACCACGACTGGTGTGCCGGCCAATGTTTTTTTTGGGACCAAAAGAATTACGCCGGCAGCAGCGTTGTCCGGGAAACAAGCTGGGAGCAGCACCTCTGCACCAGCGGTCCAACCCCACCAACCTAGGCCCAAGCCCTTGAGTGTCACAAAGGTATCCAGTCTACTAACAAACAGCAATGTTGAAATGTCATTATTGCAAAGTAGTACACAATCAACGCAGGCGGAAACTCAGCAGATAAGTGTGCAGCAGCAGCCACAACAAGAACAGCAGCAGCTGTAGGAACAGCAGCAGCCGCAATAACAGCAGCAGCCGCAAGAACAGCAGCAGCCGCAAGAATAGCAGCAGCCATAAGAATAGCCCACAATAGTAGTTGTTGCTCATGAATTAGGGGCATTTCAGGAAATTGAGCTTCCTGCAGTCAAAGTGAAGCAAACCACTGTTTCGGAAGATCTATTGTCTTCCAGACCACCAGCAAGGAAAAGGATGCTTAGTCCATCATCTTCTTCTTCAAGCCTCAATTCTGATGATTGTGATGCCACTTGGCAGCCACCAGCTCAGTCTGAGAGTGATGCACGCCACAAGACAATGCTTCTGAAAAGGAAGGTTCCAGAAAAACGTAGAGTTTTGAAGGTAGATGTACAAGAGGTGGATGATGTTGATGAAGATGTGCCAGTCATCACGCACATCACTCCCGCCCCAAAGGGGATGGAGACCAACATTATCACCCTATCCAAAAAGGCTGCTGCTGAGTGGGATGTAGCATGGATACCACCAACACGGGTTACACCACAACGACCTCCAGCTGCCATATTTTCAAAAGCCCGGCACGGACCTACATCCAGCTCAACCAACTCAGTAGGTAGTGGTAGTAGAAGTCACAGTGTGGCTGCACAGAGTCACATTCCAAGCACATCCTCCAGTTCTTCTGGTATTGAAAGTGGCACATCCAGCAGAGCCAGTAAGTTCTCCTCCCCAGTTTGGGACTTCTTTTCTGTTAGCACTAAGGAGGAGAACGTTGCTATATGCTCAATTTGTCGACAAGGTGTTCGGCGAGGTAAGCTTGGTACAAACTATGGTCCTGGAGGCCAAGCAAGTCATCTCAGAATACAACACACTATCGTGTGTGAGAATCACCTACTTCACTTAAAACAAAGTAAAGAAACTCAACCCATTGAAGTTGGGCATGACGAATCAGGGGACAATATTATTGCGGTGGAAGGTGAAGAAGAGGGAGGCATTTCTAGCCCTGTCCCCAGTAGTGTAGTGGTACCGTCCACATCCTCCTCAGCAACATCTCAGTGGCAATGCAGTAAGAGCCATACTCAGAGTCAGGCTGAGACACCAAGGCGACCGAGTACTGCAATGAGACAAAGTGTGTCGTTGAGCCTAAGTGGGTTAATGAAAACAACAGCACCGCGAAGGAAAGTAATCCAGCCTACCACTGAGAGCATGCTTAGGTTGGAGGGGCAGTTCCAATGCAACCACCCAACGGCACGGTTGTACAATGCGAAGCTGGCTCAAATGTTAGCGCTGGACCTTCTCCCTTTTTCATTTGTAGAAGGGATGGGTTTCCTTGAATTTGTGTCAGTCATCTGCCCTAAATGGAAGGTTCCCAGCCGGTCCTATTTCGTAAGAATTGCTGTTCCGGCACAACATCATGATGTGCTGGAATTGGTTGGAAAAGCTTTGCAGCAGAGTGCTGTTCACAATATCCACCTGACAACAGACATGTGGACCAGTTGCCAAGCCACAGATTACATGTGCATCACTGCACACTGGGTCTCTTTAGTGGGGGTTAGAGATAAGCTATCTGAAGGAGGTGCTGTTGACACAGCTGAGATTTTTAAAGCTACTCAGAAACATGCAACTGTAGCCATGTTCGCCATGGAGAAATCTCATACTGCTGTAAACATTTTGGAAGAGTTTCGCAGCAAGGTTTTTGAATGGCTGCACCCAAGAGGGCTTAGTATTGGTTTTGATGCCACAGATAATGGCAGTAATGTACTTAAGGCTATAGAGCTTGGTTCCTATTTCAGGGTCCGTGTTTGGCGCACTGCATAAACATTATAGTTCAGGACTTTCTGAAAAAAAGAACCCATAGTCAGCAACTTACTGACCACCTGCCGAAGAATATCCACTCATTTCAGCTATTCTTTTAAAGCTCGGAAGCAGCTGAGGATTATTCAACGTGACTATAACATGCCAGTCAAAGCACTCATCCAGGAGGTGGCAACACGTTGGAACTCAACGTATTACATGCTTGATCGTCTGTTTGATTATTAACAACAGGGGATACCCGATAAACCAATAGGCATCTGGGTTAATATAACTAACTAAAGACAAGTGATGCCAACAGTATTTTACTTAAAGAAAGGTTTTTTGCAGGGACAGATACTACTAATTATCTATCTCAAAACAATATCAATTGTACAGAATAAATCTATCAAAATATTGTAACGTTCATCTAGTGGCTATTAACACCAACTAAAAAAGGAAACACACAAACAGTAGTTATGATTTGTAACTTTCTTTTAAAAGTCCTTTTTCATTTTTTCATCATATATACAAATCAACTGGTCACACAATATTTAATCTTGTGTAAAAACAATCTCCCAAAATTCAAGAAACAAAATTTCTTCTTGTTAACCCTTAATCCATGGTTTATGTATGAAGTCCAATTATTTATATACAAGGAAAATACTGGCAATGTCTTTCCTGGCCCTATTTCCTTTTTCGAACACCAAAATATCAAGGAGCATAGGAAGCAATAATCAATGACTTTATAGCTTCTAATCAAATAATGCTCCTAGGGATTGTATCCAAGAAATATCAAAATCAAAGAGGTGTCGAAATTGGTGATAACTGTCGACGCGTTTCGGCCTGTCAAGCAGTTTCAGGCCTCATCAGGACAATGGGCAACAAAAATCATAATAATTAACCTAGAACAAAAATGAGATAACATTATCAATAAATATATCCTTCTAAAGTATAATATAAAAAACACGACTATGAACTTCACGGACACAGGCACCCTCGGGTGCCACTACCACTGCAAGGAGAGAAAGTTCCTCAAGGTTCTGGTATCATGTGATATTTACACACCGAAAGAAAAACGTGTTCTTAGTCAAACCATCACCAAGTGATTCTACTCATTTATACACACATTCAATACCACAAATCCTTCATCCCTGTGCATACACCACAAGTGTCGTGCTAACCATGCCAAATGTCAAATGCAACAGCTAAACGGGGCATGGAGCATTACATACCACAGCACGGGCCATGGTCCGAGCGTTACTAAAGAAACCCAACCTGGTCCCTTTAGATTTTAGTAACTACCGGCCTATCTCCCTGCTTCCGTGGGCAAGCAAAATTTCGGAGAGATATATCAATCAGCAATTGGTGAACTTCCTAGAGAACCATCAACTGCTAGACTCCACCCAGACGGGTTTTAGACCCAAACACGGTACTGAAACCGCCCTCCTCTTGGTTACCGAGGAATCCAGAAAGATCCTGGATCAGGGAGGATCAGTGGCAGTGATCCTCCTTGATCTCAGCGCAGCATTCGACACGTCAGCCATGACATCCTGCTGAACCGTCTGGCTAGTGTCGGAATCAAGGATAAAGCCTGGCTTTGGCTTAAATCCTTCCTGGAGGACAGATCCTTTCGAGTTTTCGATGGGGAATCTGTGTCCACCAGTAGACCACTAAAGTGCGGAGTCCCTCAGGGTTCCTCACTAAGCCCTGCCCTTTTCAACGTCTATATGAGGCCACTGGCTGAGGTTGTCCGTCCATTTGGGGTTAAGATCATTTCCTACGCGGATGACACCCAGCTGGTGGTCTCACTGGCGCAGGAGGCCAATACGCCAATGAATGGCGGACTCAGAGAGTGCCTACAGGAAGTAAAGCGCTGGATGTCTTCGTCATCTCTTAAGTTAAATGGCGACATAACGGAGCTGATGCTCCTGGGCTCCTCCGATCCCAACTTCTTCAATTCTCTGTGGCCCCCCTGTCTGGGCACCCCCCCTGCACCCAAGGATAACATCAAGAGTTTAGGAGTGTGGCTGGATAGATCCCTTTCTTTTAACATCCAGGCCACAAAACTCTCGGCCACCTGTTTTGGCCTTCTAAGGATGTTAAAGAAAATCCTCCCCCTCCTACCCATGGAGGCCAAGCAGGTGGCCATCCAGGGTTTAATACAGTCCTGCTTAGATTTTAACAACGTGCTCTACCTTGGCGCCCCTGATTACACTTTACGCAGATTACAAACAGTACAGAACTGCGTGGCCCGCACATTGCTGGAGCTTTCTCGTAGGCAATCAGTGAGAGCCGGTCTGATCAGCCTTCACTGGTTGTCAGTGCGCCAGAGAATTCTCTTCAAAGTCATGTGCTTTGCCCATCAGGCCTTCTGGGACACAGGTCCTGTGATTACCCAGGACTTAATCACCCACTACCAACCCAATAGAAACCTCGGCTCAAGCCAGACCTGTATGGCCACGATTCCAAGAATAAAAAAGTCTAGGTCTGGCGGCAGGACGTTCGCTTACAACGCCTCCAAAATCTGGAACACTCTCCCCCTTCAGCTTATAACCAACCCCAATCTCTCCTTATTACGTAAGCAGCTAAAGACATTCCTTTTCAACTTCCCTTTCTAAATCACCTGCCAGTCTCTTATGAGGTCTCCTCTGTTACTACCAGCGCTTGGACGCCCCCGGGCAGCAATTTGCGCTCTACAAATTCACATCCATTTCCATTTCCATAGTTCCAAAATTCTCCTAGCTCAATTTCAGCTATGGTGTCCAGGAGCTAAAATCTTAGTAACGGAAGTAAATTGATCCAGGCAAACAGCGAGTCAAAATTCTTTGGCTAAGCACAGCCTGTGCTAGTCTGTATATCCTATTTCTCGCCACACTGGCACTCCAAAAACCTGAATGAACAAATAACAAATAGTGGCATTGTCAATTACCCTAAAAGATGAAATAAATTAATACCAAATACCATTTGGCACACTTCTCATATGTTATCCTACTCTATCAAGCGTGAAAAAACTTAAATCCCCGACATTCTCATGACCCTCCGTTGTGAACCTTGCACACTCATTGAATTAGGCAAAGGGAATGAGACGTATTTACTTCACCTTGTTCCAAGCTTGTATAATTCTTCCAGCTCTCGTGGTGTTCGCCGGAGGATTACGACGAACACACGTATTCCAAACAAACGCCTGAGTCTTCTACTACTCGGAGCTCCAAAATGCTTCCTGAAAATAGGCGCTGGACTAGGACCATTAAGGGCATTGGCCTTACCGGATGCCGTAAAGCTAAACATAAAAAACAGACTTACACCCAATCACTCAGCCTCAACTAACATGGCCGCCACCCAAGTACGCTCACAGTCCACTCGTTCAAGCATTCTAAGGTGCACTTTCATAAACTATTCTGAAGAATGTAGACGTGTTAGAAAATAAACACGGGAAGAAAATTGTGAAGAAAGGATATAATTCAATCAAATCACTCCTCTAAAATGACCCTACCGAAATAACTAAACCCAATTCAACCAAAAAACAAGAAAAGTGGGAAAGCTTTAACCATTACCCCGTGTGATACCTGGCCCCTCTTCCATTCTAAAACCATTTGTTAAATGCATGATACAAAAAAGCAATATATATATAAAAATATACATAATATACAAGTACACAAAAACACACCTGAAAAGGTACATTTCATAATTACATAGCATTGTAAGTCTGTGTTATGGCCTCAACCGATTACACATTTCAGCCAATTAGAGACCATATCTCATCCCTGTTGTTAAGCCCAGTTTTAGAAGTCTGATATTTCTCTATTAATCTAGCTTCCAAATGGTTAAGCTTGGTCTCAGTGTCTCCTTTATTTCTCTTTGTTACCACGCATAATACTGTCCAGTATATGTCGTTGAATGAGTGATTGTATCTCTGATAATGACTAACCAAAGGAGCCCCTATGGTCATACACTTAATTCTTGATTTATGTTGTAAGACCCTTGTTTTCACAGTCTGGGTCGTCTGTCCAATATAAAATCGATTGCATGGACATCTGATACAATACACAAGATTTTTCGAATTGCAATTGGAGAATGATATTTGGGTGTGTGAATTTCCATTAATGTTAATTTCTTTTGAGTCCTTTGTCATCTCACATGCCACACAATTGTGGCATTTGAAATGGCCAATTATCGGGGGTAGTCCCAATAAATCCCTCGTATTTTTAGGTACCTGTTTCAACAAGTTGGTCTTGGCTCTTACTAATTGGCTGCGAACATTGGAACCCTTCTTGAATGCAAATAGTGGTTTCGGAATATCGGTTTCACCAAACAATTTCCAATTATTTTGAATCACTTTTTTCACCTTATTTGCTCTCGGATCATAGGTTAATACACATGTCAATGGGGTGTCGCTTATGTTTTTATCTTTAAGTACCAGCAGTCTCTCTAGGCGTGTACCATGCTCTTTTGAGTGCCACTTTAATCAGTCTCTTAGGGTACCCTCGTACAATCAGTTTTTCTTTAAAATGATTGGCATGTAAAAAGTATTGCTCCTTATTACTACAGTTCCTCCGAATACGGAGGAACTGGCCATAGGGTACATTTTCTTTCAAAGATTTCGGGTGGCCACTATTAAAGTGTAGTAGTGTGTTCAGGTCTGTGGGTTTAGTATATAAACTGACAGCAAATTTCCCATTCTCATGTTCAAGGTACACATCTAAGAAGTTGATTTTGCAGGGGTCGTTTGATACCGTAAAGTTAAACTCTTGGGTTCTATGGTTGAGCCAAGTATGGAATTCAGTCAATTGTCCAGAATCCCCATTCCAAATCATGAAGATGTCATCTATATAGCGACACCAAAGGCCCACATGGTGTTTAAATGGGTTGGTGTTGCCATATATCCATCTCTGTTCAAATTGCCCCATCACTAAATTGGCAATTTCGGGTGAAAAACTGCACCCCATTGCCACTCCTGAGATCTGGAGGTACAACTTGTCTTTGAAATTGAAGAAGTTGTTTTTCAAACAAATACGGGCCAATTGGACAATGAATTTTGTAGGCACTTGGTGTGGACGTGGCCTAGAGTCCAAAACAAATTCACACACACTTAGGGCATCCTCCTGAGGTATATTTGTGTACAGTGATTCAATATCGAAGGTGGAGAGCAATTGTTTACTGGGGTCAAATTCTAACCCCTCCACCTTCGATATCAAATCCATGGTATCTCTAATATACGCTGGTATTTCTCTTACCAGTGGAAATGGAAATATATTTGTCCCCAGCACCTCCATGTACAGCTCACGATTGTAGTGCAGGAAAGCCATATTATTGTCTTCTTGCGTGAATATATAGTGGCTTGCTGAGTCTCTAATCTGATGGATTGGGTGCCCCTTCATCTCGTCCTGAAGGAACCAGGCTAACATGCTCCCCTGCTTGTCCCTTTTCTTATGAGCCTTTGCAAAATAAACCCTGTAGTCATATTGCTCCAAGCGCTCTACGATCGCAAACAATTTCTCTCATTCAGCAAGCATCTGCTCTCTTCCCTCATGGGTCTCCTCCAACTCCAGGTGATTCCATTAAGGAGCTTCTCATGCGGTCTAATGTCCAAGTGCAGCTGGGTGTGCACCCTTATCTTATTGAAGAGTTAGTAACCCCACACGACCACCTTGAAGGCCTCCCATTCATCTCCCATGATAAAGACAATTGCACATTGTCAAAAAAATCAGTGGCCCACTCACTAAAAGAGTCCCATAAAGCCATGTCAATAAGCAGGGTTGGTCCAAATGCCAGGTGGGTGTAACAAGATCTTTGAGGGACCACCTGAAAATTCAGAGTAAGCAGAGTGGTTTGAATACGCCCTGTCCATGTACTCCGCATCCACCACCCACTCATAAGCCACATCACAATATAGCACCCTATCCAAATTCACCTCTAATTCATGCAAGCCAGATGGTTCTGCACCCTCCAGCAATCTACAAGGCAAGTGCAAAAGACTCCCACCAATTTATGCGCAAGTGCCGAGTACATGGGGTGGTACCAGTCCAATGTTAAGTCTGCCAAGCAATCGAAATTTCCCCCAACTAACCTCACATAGGGCAGCATTACCGGTAGGAGGGGCATCAAGCTATTCAGAAAGAAAGGTTGGTCGGTGTTTGGGGCATAAACATTAAGCAAGGCACCTTCTTTGATATTCATCACTCCAAGTACTAGCACATATCTGCCCTCAGAGTTGATATCTGTATTATGCAAATTGAAAGGGCATCCGCTCTGATCCAAAAATGCCCCCTCTCACAAATGCTGAGTAAGGAATGCAAAACAGTTGCCCCCTCCGCCTCTTGCGGAGCACTCTGACCTCAGAATCTGACAGATGTGTCTCTTGCAGAAACGCAACCTGTGCCCCTCTTCGCTTTAAGGAAGCCAGGACATTATAGCAGTTAGAGGGTGTGGACAGGCCCCACAAATTCCAGGTGATCAATTGGATTTGGTCAGCCATCCAGGTAAGCACTCACGTATCCCAGAGTGCCACAGCGCTCTGCAACAGCCACACTGTGAGACCCAGGGTCCCAGGGACCACTGACTCCGACACGGTAGCTTGGCGCGAGGCAGGTAGGCACGCCCGATGCTATGTGTGAAGTAGTTGTGCAGCACACTCCCACTCTGACACAGTAAAGCACACACAATAAGGAGACACCACTCTAATTTCATTTACAAAAACAAGTATCTTTATCTCCTTCTTGTTAGGGTTAGAAATGCAAAGTTCGCACAGAGTGCAGGGTAAACGGTTTCTGTAACACCAGGTCATTGCAGGCAACAATTCCTTTGCAGATATTCACTGCAGGTAAACACTCTTAAACCACTAGGCAATATGGGTGAACATTCTCAAGCCTCCATTCAATGCACGTAATCAGGCTCAATCAGATAGGTAAAGCTGGGAACACTGCGCATTCAAGTGTAACATTTCGGTAGCTATACCAGTGCAGATGTACTTTCATTGCAAGTAGCAATCCTTAGAAATATCTTCAATACATGCAGTATTTCCTAGGCAGAGATTCACTACTGGACATATTTCCTAGGCATCTATTCAGTACAGGTAATAGTTCTTAGGCTTCTATTTCCTACAGGCAATGTGAGTTATGCCGTCATATATTCAAGGCTGCTGACACTTTTTAGGCAGAGGCTCATGGATGATTCAAAGAGGACGCAACAGCAGGCGGCAGCTCCCAGGCAGTTCTTACTCTTGTCGGACAGTCTAGTACCAGGGGTTTCAGGCCCCCGGAGCTCCTGGCACTACCCCTGCTGCTCACCGGCAGGGGCGTCAGCCTCAGTTCCCCTCAACTCACCGGGTCAGTCCCTGTGGCAGTGCCAGCACTGGTAGGCGCAGGGCACCCCAACCCCAGCATGCCGGCTCCTTCCTTCACTCCGATATTGACTGGGGGGGATCACTCCTCTGACTTCTGAAGGGCGATCTGGGGGAATTCCGGGGCTCCCTTCCTTCACTCGGAACCCCTCAAGCGGACAACTGGAGCGAACCGGGACCTCCAAGCTAGTTCCTCATTCACAAGCCAATCTGGGCGCTGCTTCCTGGGGGCGCGGCCGGTGATGCGGCTGGCGCCCCGGTCGCCTAGCAACGCTCCCCTTCACGCTCTTCAGGCCCAGCGCGGCCTTGGCAGCAACCGCAATGGCCCTCCCCTCGCTTCAGGGACTGTGACGGTAATCTGGACAACAGCGTCTTCCTCCGTAGCGGTGCCTGGGCGGTGGCAATGATTTTGGGCACACCGCTTCTCAGGGTCACAGAGCACACATGCAGTTACCCGACCAGCGGCGATGATGTGGGGCACAGGGCGCGCTCTGTTACAGTGCTCAAGATTAAGGGCACAGCGCTCTCTTCCAGCTGCGCCTGACAACAGCTTCAGGTACGGGCCACACAGCAACGTGCTAACTCAGCGCTTAGAATTGCTTGCAGGGTTGAGGCTAACCAGCGCTACACTGACACAGCACTTGGGGCAATGGCGAGCTATGGTATTACAGCGCTTTACAGTACCTCAAGCGGGGGGTAGCAGCAGCACAGCGCTTCCCAGTCTCAGCACTGGTAATGAATGGCAGGGATTAGTTGCAGGTGAAGAGATTATGATAGTCCTGGGCAGGCACACTGGAGCTGGTGTCCCTGGTTCCCCTTATACAGGGCAAGGTCAGCAGGTAGGCAGGGCAACTCATCTGACTTGGGGCAGCAGGTCCTAGGATCAGTCAGCCTCAGTAGTGTAGCAATCCCACTAGTTCAGCAGCCTTTACTCCAGCGGAGGGTCCCCAGGTCCAGTGGTGTAACTGACTTGTAACGTTTCCCTCCTTCACTTTTATACCCCTAGATCAGGTGACCCTACCAAAAAGGCGGCAATTTCTGGCGTCAACCTGGGGGTTGGAAGGTTCTAGAAGGCTCTGGGGACTCTGTGGTGTCTGTCTATGGTGACAAGGGGCAAGACGGTCAAGGTTACAGTAGCATTCTGTCCCAGCCTTATCCCAACTACTAGTGCGCAAATAGGACAGTGGCCTCACCGCAGTAGCAGGGGCCTGTGGCAACCATGTTGTTAGGAGAGAGCACCTGTACCTCAGCACTTTTCAGCAGCGGTAGGGTGCCACAAGTCCTATGTCCAACAAAAATGGTGGTCAGGAACAAGGCAAAAAGGGGAAAAAATGCAGGGTAAGACCACCCTAGGGCTGACAGGTCTAACACACACAAAAAGAACATAAACTGCCAGATATGGAAAACATTCTCACCTGCCGCACACCCACCATTAACAAACAAAAGAAAGGAAGCTAACAAGAAAAAACAAGAAAACTCCATCAACAACCCCCCTTGGACTGTGATATAAGTACATACTGTCCAAACATAGTAAGGCAAGTAGCCTACAGACTAAGGCCCATCAATAAGTGCCAACCAAGTCATTATCGAAATGTTCTGTAGCTGAAAGAGTGCATCCAGTCCAATAGTCACACAGTGTGATAAACAGTGAAAATATTGCATATAGCACAAGTCCCCTGCACTTGCCCAGCTCCCGCCAGCCTAAAGAAAAGGAAAATTAGGGAAAATAAAACACGTAAGGATATATTACAGCCACTAAATTGCACTACCACAAATGAGGCAAACTCCTCACCAAACATAGCAGCTAACCAAACAGTGTTCAAGTAATATAATTTAGTGTGTCTGGGCTGACCCCCATAGAGAATATTCTCCAGTCCCTGCACCATTGAGCCCACAGAGCTTGAGATGGACACCCTGCTGAAATTCATCACAAATTGAGGTGAGCTCCTCCCAGATCTCAGGGATTCCACTGACTCCACCACCCTCATCCGTTCTTGGGCACATGCTGCTTAGCAGGCCAGCTTATTTATTTATTTTATTTTTATTTAATGCGATTTTTTATAGCACGAACATTACCCTAAAGTGTCAGAGTGCTTTACAAAAGAACCAGTTGCGTTACGTAAGGACTTTGGATTACATGAGTTACATAAGAGATACAAACAGAAAAAATTTGCAAATGTACAAGGTGTAAAGTCACTCAAGGAAGAGATAAAAACAGGAAAAAATTTCACATGTACAAGTTGTAAAGTCACTCAAGGAAGAAATACAAACAGATAAACTCTAAAATCACAAAGGAACGGTAGTAAGTACAAAGGTCTACTACATGAGGAGCAGGCGAGCGGCACAGTGCTCGGCCCCTCCCACCTCTACGGCTACTAATGGCCCCCCCACCCAGGAAGCGCAGCGGACGAGCGCAGCGGGCGCATCGACGGCGCGCCGAAGACGCGCCTAAGACAAGCCCGTCTGCGCCCGTCCGCGCCCGGCCGGGACCAGGGCCCGACCATGCTGCCCGCCCCATCGCCTACTCTAGGTCTGCTCTCTTGAGTCAGAGATTCAAAGGACAGGGCTTGTTATCAAGAGACACCCTCAGTCGTCTCTGCTCTAACGGCATCCTGTCCCAGGGCTGTCACGTCACTACCCCAGCGCTACAACACACGCAGAGAGACCCACTCGAACCATCACTTACCATCTTCTACCTAAACACTCGCTCCCTGGTAAAACACCAGCTGGACATCTTCCTTCTATTAGATACTGAGAAACCAGACATTCTCCCACTCACGGAGACATGGTTAACTCCCGACTCTGCCCCCGATATAATCGGGGCCCTCCCCCCCAACTATTATATCATCCACGCCGACCGCAACAGCGGGAAAGGGGGAGGAGTCGCAGCTATTATTCGTTCCAACCTTATTGTCACCCCCCTCGCTGGCCTTTCGCTGGAGGGATCGGACAATCTTGTACTGAAAATCACCACCTCAGACTCAACAATTGCGTGTGTCCTACTGTACAGACCCCCGACCCCAATGCCTACATTTCCTATGAACCTGGCCGATCAACTTGCTAACCTAGCTCTCGAACATCCCAAAATCTTTCTGATAGGAGACCTAAACTACTGGTACAAAGATCCTTTAGAAGGCCCTCACTCAGCCGAACTGTCGGACCTCCTCTCCAATCTAAATCTCACCCAACTAGTCTCCTCCGCCACCCACTGCAAGGGCCACATTTTGGACCAACTATGGTTGAACACCACCTGCACAACGACCCCATCCATACTACCATGTACCTGGTCTGACCATGCTCTCCTTCAATTCAACCTACGCATTTCCCCTGCGACTATTGCCGCTCCAGTCGGAGGTAGGTTTTTTAGAATCATTAGCTAACACCATCCCACTCACTCAAGACGAGATTAACTCTTCTGTCTCTTCGCTTACCAGCTGGCTTAACGCGGCCAGGGATTCTCACGCCCCTCTAAAAAAAATCAAGCTGGCAAGACGTGCCGACGCCAACCGGTGGTTCTCCACTGATTTAAAAGCTAAGAAACTGACTTTACGGCAATTGGAACGTCAGTGGCGTCGGAAGTACGACCCTGACCTAAAAAAGATTTATACTCAAGCTAGGAAAGAATACATGAGGGCCATCTTGACGGCAAAAGCGTCCTACTTCTCTTCCAAAATTCTGGAATCCACAAATAAATCCAAAGACATTTTTTCAATCCTCAATGAACTTACCAACCTAGACACGGTCCGACCCAAGATCACCCCCACCCAGTCTCTATGTGACTCACTGAACGTCTACTTCATCGACAAAATTCTGGACATTAAAGCCAGCATTCCTCGACCAGTGTCCCCACTTACATCGGGTATGTCCATTAAGCCGAATCACTACACCCTGAGCAGTTTCCCTCCCATCACCCAGGACCAATTCCGGGAATTACTATCCAGAGTAAAATCCGGCGCCCCTTCAGATAGCTGCCCGCCCCACATCCTAAAAGAGTGCTTCTTGACTCATCCAGCCCCTGCTCTTACACTCCTGAACAAATCCCTGACTCTTGGACTAGTCCCAACAGCTTTCAAAGAAGCCATAGTCATTCCGCTTCTAAAAAAACCGGGGGCAGACCCAGCCTGCAAAGCCAATTTTCGACCGATCTCGTTGTTGCCCTACTTGGCAAAAGTCCTCGAGGCACACGTGGCTAAATGCCTATCGAACTTCCTTGAGGAATCCTCCTGCTTCGACCCCAATCAGGCAGGCTTTCGGCCTGCTCACTCGACCGAAGCAGTAGTCACGACAGTTCTGGACACCTTGCGCGACTGTGCTGACAGACGCTCTCCACAAGCCCTGGTGCTTCTAGATCTCTCGGCCGCTTTTGACACGGTCGACCACAACATCCTGGTCGACCGTGTCGAACAAGCCGGCGTCAGGGACCTTGCAGCCGGCTGGCTGAGATCCTTCCTGACTAACCGTAATCAAACTCTACGCCTTGGTGAATTAATGGGCACCAAACAGGCTATCACCTGTGGAGTGCCACAGGGCTCCTCCCTGTCTCCACACTTATTTAATCTGTATATACTCCCTCTGATCCAGACCTTACGAGACAATCAGGTGCGAGTCTACAACTATGCAGACGATCTACAGCTGTTGTTTACCATCGACAACACCGAAGACTCCATTCGGCACTTCCAGTCCACTATGAGTCTCATCAAAACCTGGATGGACCAGAACCAGCTCAAATTAAACCCAGGTAAAACGGAGCTAGTCCTGACCGGTGAAAGCGACAAGTACTGGGGCCCGCACTACTGGCCTTCTGAACTAGGCCAAGCCCCTACACCCTCCTTGTCAGCTAAAACACTTGGAGTCACTGTGGACCGTGACTTATCTCTTAAAACTCAAGTCGGTCAAGTGGTATCCAAGTGCTTCTTCCAACTGAAGAAAATCCAGAAGGTACGCCGCCTGCTCACGCCTGAGGCAATCACCCAGGGGGTTATTTCTACTGTATTATCCCATCTGGACTACGCAAACGCCATCTACCTAGGTCTTCCCAACTACCTAGCTAAGCGACTCCAAATGGTACAGAACCATGCCGCTAGACTAATCCTGAACCAACCTAGGCGCCAGGCAGCCACCCCCCTCCTTAGGAAACTACACTGGCTCCCTGTAGTTCAACGTTCTGCCTTCAAGACTGGCTGCATAATCTTTAAGTCCCTATACTGCAAAAGCCCTTCTTTCATCAACAACCTGATTTCCAAATACACCCCGTCCCGCAACCTACGCTCACTCCATCAAATCTTTTGCAGTCGCCTTTTTTCAATCTGAAGCGTGCAGGAGGTCGTAGATTTGCCACCCTCGCCTCCTGCCTGTGGAAATCTCTCCCTGTGGAGATCCGGAATTGTCAAGACCTCCTCTCTTTCTGGAAAGCCTTGAAGACCTGGCTATTCAGACAGGCATTCCCATAATTTCCGCCCCTCGATGTTCATGTAACTGCTGATCACAGCGCCAAGCAACCAATCGGTGATAGTGCGCTCTAGAAATATTTTAAACATAAACATAAACATAAACATAAACATATACTAGTGGTTGGAGTTCTATATATACACATAGTAAATTCACACAGGATTACATTTTAACAACAGTTAGGCTTGGACAATTATATAATACATATATACATATACATATATATATTTAAGGCAGTCCAGCAAATCGAGAAAAATTATCATGGGTCATCAGGAAGAGTCGTGAGGGAAGAAGGAATGGAACAAAGGTCAGACAAAATGGCGGGTCCGGGTCATGGGTATAGACAGAGACCATCTAAAAAAAAAAAGGCGGGATGCACAAAAGTCACCAAAGTCAAGAATACAGAAGAAGAACACAGCAAGCAGGATTCCATTGAGTAGAGTCAGAGGGGGGGACCCAGCATAAGAAAGGATTCCCTGGCTTACTCCCCGCCATCAAAAAAGCCTCTGGTGCGCAGGCCAATGATGGACTGTACCATCCCCTTGTCATATCTTTCCCGCCTGTTCAATGTCGCAGCAGGATTCATGAAAAAGTGAGACTTGTCCTCTCTGCACTCTAAGCTGAGACAGAAAAAGCAAGGAATAAAGCAACCCCTAACTCACTAAGCCTCTTCTTAACTGCAATAATTGAAGCTCACTGATTTGAACCTGGAGGGATAAAGTCAGGATTGAGAGAGACTTTAGCCTTCTCCACCACGAAGAGGTTATTATTGCGGGTTTTCTTGAAGGAGGAATTCCCTGTCATGGATAATTAGAAGATGGGCCACCATGGAACGGGGTGGTGTCCTGGATTAGGATGGTGAGCAGGGAAGCTTTTTGCCTGATCCAAGGCATAAAACTTAGACAGGCCCTCCGGGGGCACTACCACTTGGAGTCAGTCCTCAAGGAAAACTAAGCACCCTCCAATCTCTCCATAGTCTGATGAGCCTAATGTTATTACAGCGGGCTATCCCTTCCTCATTGTCCAGCCTAGCAGCTAGTTGCTGAGTGTGAGCTCTAACTCTGTGAGGTAAGGTTTTGTATTGTTGGTCACTTGTGCTAAGGTTTGGACTGACGCCTCCAGGGCAAACACCTTCTCTGCCACTTTTTTAGAGTCCTGACAAATGAAGCCTAGCTCGATTGAAATAGAGCCAATATTGTACTCCAGTTGCTGCCCGCTGGCATTGTTTGTGGCCAGTAGCTTATCAAGTTTGCTATCTATGTGGGAGGCATCCCTGCCCCCAGTGTCCTGCTTGATCTCCTTCTGGGGCGAGCATCCTCCTTGGGCCTCTGAGTGTGACCCATGACCACAGCATATAAGGGAGAGCGAGGTTCCCCCCAATTCATTAGTCAGATTCAACACCAATAATGCCAGGAGGTGTGGCACCATTGGAAGTGGTGATAGAGGGACGCAAAGCAGGGGAGAGAAGCCAGGGCTACCCCAGAAGGAATACAGGGGGGGGGGGGGACGACTAACCACCCAACAAATGGCACAGCCCGAGAAGGACCCCCACAAGCAATAGGGGTGAACCCCAGCAAACAAAGACCCCAGGCTCAAGACAGGGCTTTGCGAGATGAACCAAAGTCCAAAGTACTAAATAAACAAGAGCAGCCAGGTAACCCATTGCCGCACCACCTGAAGTAATCACTGTAAAAATGCTCCCATGTTGTCCATCTCTAATGGTCAGCTGCTTGTTGACCACACAGCCAACAATTGTATATACATAGGGAGGCAACAAACACCATTGAAGGCAGAGTAGAAGTTAACATAAATCGAAACAATCAGTTTTTTTCTTTTTTATTTAGTTTCTTCAACCACAATACATACACCCAGCCAAATCATTTAACCTTTACAAAGGCTTCCTCAGGGCATAATAGTCAATCCACTGGTGCTCCACACACTCATAAGTCATAAAAATCCCTATTCCACAAGCCCATGGTTATTCCTCACAATAGCTGACGAAGTACTTCAACAGAGTACTTTGTTATACGACTTTGTCTAAGCCGCCGGAGCTGGGTGCAGTGGCGAGGAGAGGCTAGGGTTTTATGGACCGGCGAGGAGCTCATGCTGCCAGCTGCTGACAGCATTATGGCTAGCTCCGCCCCACAATGGTATGCTCCTGTTTACCTTGGCCAAGGATCTGTTTCTTAATTCCCAACTCTTTCTCTATCCTTCCTCTATGAGTATACTCCGTGTGCATATTGCCTCCTTGTTCTTAATGCAGATGTTATGTTGTCTTGCATCTTTCCTTTGAACTTACATAGGTTGGTGGCTTAATTGTTTGGCTTACTGCTTCTCCTTGGCTTCACAGCCTGAATATTCTGTCTAGTGTATCCTCTAGCTTGAATCCATATTTTACCTTTCACCCACTATATACAAATGTGAAAAATTGGTTCATTGGTTGAGGAGGAGGCTTACCCTGCTCAGTCAACAGCCGAAATCCTTCTCGGGGTGAACCACAAAAAGTCACAACTTTAAGCTGTGCTTAATCCTCTAGTAGCTTAGCACAAAAGTAGTCAGGCTTAACTTAGAGGCAATGTATAAAGTATTCATGCAGCATACAAACAGTAATAAAGTTAGAACGCAAACACAAGAAAAGTCCCAAACTAACTTGGAAATAAAAGTACATTTTCATAAATTATTGAACACCAAAATGACAAAAATCTAGTCAGTAAAAGCGGTGATATGCAATTTTAAAGGTTTAGGTAAAAATAGTGGTTAAAAACACAAAGCACCAACTGTGGTTATCTGGTTGTGCCGGACCGAGACAAAGTCACAAGTTCAGGTCTCTCACGATGGAGTACAGAACTTCACAGTGGTGAAGTTAGGCCCGCTGATGACTATTCCTTAAGTCCAGGATGCAACGCATTGCACCTCACAGCAGCAGTTCTGAGGAAGAATGTGAGGTCTGTATTGCGGATGCTCCACGTAGCAGTGGTTCCAATGAGCTATAAGGGCTACGATGTGGGTTTATATCAGGGCTCTGTTGCACTGCGTCAGGTCCAATGAGGAGCTGCAAGGCTTCATTGGGTTTACCATCAGAGCTGGGTCTGGTGGCTTAGTGGACTAATCCTTCCACTGTAGGGGGCCTGTGTTCTACCTCATGGTCACATGTTCAAATCCCACTGCGTCCACCCAGTCTTTCATCCTTTTGAGGTTGATAGAATGTGTACCATTCAGATGGGTAACAATAAACATCTGTTATTCAGTGCCAAGAGGACTACGGGTGAACATGTGGTTTACAACTACCTATGTTAGGTTTGCACTTTATCAGTACTGGTGAAGTCCAAATCTGGTCTGGCAGAGTACCTTTAGCTCCACTTCCAAGGGTTCAGGACTGTAAAGGAACCAGATGAGGGGTTAGAACTCACAACTGGCTGAGCCCAGGAGCAGGTTTCAGGATAGTGGAAGCATTTACTGTCCCAGAGGCTTTGATCAGGCTTCCTAACTTGCTCCCAATTTAATGTTATCACCTATTAAATGTAATAAGGTAACTCAATGTTATCCTGTAGGAGAGGTAGGCCTCACAGTAGCACAAAAATTAATTTAAGAGTAGATGTCCAACTTTTTAAATGCACTATACCCTGCCCTACTGCTGTTTAGTGCCTACCTTGATGTGGCTTAAATGTATTTAAAAGGAAGGTTTAGGCCTGGCAAAAAGGTTTATTTTGCCAAGTTGAAATGGCATTTGAAAACTACATCCACAGCCTGCAATGCCAGGCCTGAGACAGGTTTAAATGGCTACTTACATGGGTGGCATAATTAGTGCTGCAGGTCTACTAGTAACATTAAATTTACAGGTCCTGGGTACACGTAGTCCTACTTTACAAGGAGCTTACAAGTAACTTAAATCTTCCGATTGGGTGTTAGCTACTTTTACCATGTTTAAGAAGAGGGCACAAGAAATGTAGCTCTGGATAGCAGTGGTAAAGTGCACAGATTCCAAAAAGCCAATAAACTGTTTCAGAAAGCTTAAGGGTGATGGAAAACGGTCCGGGGATGACCCTGCAGAGAGGGCCAAATTAAACAAAAAGTACTGGCATGACTCCCTATGACATTTTGCAGTATTTAGATGACAAACATATTTATTATCTTCACAGGTGGCTTTCCTTATACAAAAATAGGATGAGTGGAATGCTTGAATTAATTTCTAGGCTTGCTTGTGGTCCAGTTCAGTTGGGACCTGGCCTTGCAGTTCATGGTGGACTGTTCCCATTGGATCAGGACCAAGATTGATTTGAATATGGTTGGCTCCTGTCTGAGATGGCATATTTGTTTGTCTTGAAGAAGATGGTAGGAACTGGCTCTAAATTACCGAACGAGGCAACACATATAAAGTTCTAAATTTATACTTGCATACTTGATGATAATCTGGTTACAATCATGTGCCTGCATTGATTATTTGTACAAATACCAAACAAATAAGACAGATTGTGTTGTCTTGTGTGTTCTCTCTTTGTTTTCTCTTTATACACATTTTAATTGCATGTTATGTTTGTGATATGACTCTATTTTATCATATATTTGATACAGTCAGTACTGTTGTGGCAGTTTACTTTTGTTTGAGGCTGTATGGGTGAGATATGGATTCGTCTGAGATCTGTGTGAGATGGAACAATAGTAAATGAGTCCTTGTGACAATCTATGATTCCAAATGTAACATTTTGTGACTTTAAAGTGAGATGGCATAGTGGAAAAAAGAACTATGGCTTGGGGTACATCCCAGATTACTTGCCAGAGACCAAGATTAATTCTAGCATTCCCCCCATAACTTTTTTGCTTTCTTCAGTGCAATGCCTTAATTGCAACGGATATGTCCAGATATGAGTTCTGTGTTCACTGTGTCATAAGACTGATATGACACCCTACTAAAGAGGTCCAAGTAGGCTGAAACCAATCTGTAATTTTTGTTGCTGTTCACAGGGTACCTGGTCTGGCAAATTGGGCTGGACTGGGCCCATTAGGCCAGGTATCAATTAGCAATTGGGCAGATAGAAGCACTCTGGAGTGTTAGTCAGTGAATCAAAATTAAGGAGGTGGGTGGTGCGAGTAAGAAAATCCTCCTGAGTGCGGGGATAATAGTACAGTCCAAAAGTGCTTTCCTCACAGTATAAGGGGCGACTCCAACTCGCACTCGATATCACAATAGTAATTAAATTAATCGCTTCTTCTTAAACTCTTATCAATAAACTTTATTGAGTTCATCAAATGTTGTTTGAAAACATCATTTGTAATTCAATGATAACAGTGATTCCATTTTGTAACACTGTTACATTTTACATATGCCCAATGCATTGCGGACACTTAGCCCTTCATCGGGGGGCTTTATTCTGAAAAGTAGAAGAAACTCAAGATCTGTACATAGAACAGTGAACTTGCCAGTTTTCAACGAAGTATAAAACTGGTGGCCGTGTACAGTTACTGAAACGGTGTGATAAATGTGTGTTGTCAAAGGTCAGTGCTAACAAGTGTACATGTGCATGCTGACAAGGTTCTCATGCTGAAGGTCGGCTATAAATTTTGTGAACCGGTAAGGGTATGAGAAAATGGGAAAAGAAGAAGAAAAAATATCAAAGTGTTCAATTGTGAAAGAACAATATTTAAACAAAAGTTTGTTCAAAAAAGGTGAAATGCGATGAAACCAATGTGTACCGTGAGTTAAGCAAAAGTGCCTAAGAGAGTCTGGGAAATCCAGTGAAGCACAATGACACCAGTGTGTACAAAGGAATTTGAGCTGGTTCGTGAGTCAAGACAAAGTGCCTAGGATAGATCCGGTGACTATGGTAACGTTGGAACACATAAGGTGAATGGAATACACTTACGTAACGCCACCCATTCGGATGTTTAGCGTTTTGAGAAATCTGGTAGAAATAGCTAAACACAAGAGACAAGTTAAGACTCACCCGTGTAGACGAGAGTATCGGTGTTGGCGGCCATTCCCCGTGAATGTTTAAAGAGATGATTGCGCAATAACCACTCCATGATGTAAGTTAGTGTAAAAGGCCATTTATTAGTACAGGGTTGACAACCAAATTTAAACATAACACCAATAAATAATTAACAATCCCCAACCTCATGTCTTTCATCCATCATCCACTCCCACACTCCAGTTACTCACTCCCAATTCACCCAGCGATCTCTTCACTTATACTATTTGCTTCCTCACTTCTCATTCAACCTCCTCCAGCATCTCCAGCCATTGCACTCCTGCATGCCGCACCCCCATCCTGCCCCTGTATCCCCCTTCCCGTAAGGGTGAGTATGCCCCTCATGGACTCCCCACCCTTCCCAAGCTCTGCCAACCAGGAAACCCCCGGAGCTCGGTTACCTGCCCCACCCAGATAAAGTACACCTTTCGACCTCAACTCTGTCGGCACCAGATGGACTCGTTCTACAGCTTACTGATGACATCCCTTATCTCCCTCATATGTTATGCATTACCCATGTGCAAAAGGTGCACTCCATCATCACGAAAAAGGAGAGGCTCCTTGAGCAGCAGCCCCACATGAGCAATTACTTTGATACCGTTGTTGCCACAAAAGACTCTCATAGCCTGATTCAAATTTTACCTCGCCTTTTCGACAGCTGCTGGCTTCAGTGCCCCCACCAAATTCGCTGCGATACAAACTCAGTCCAAACAATACAAGCGCCAGCCAGATTGCTCCTCATGGCCTCCAAATCCCATTGCATCAGATGTAGCAGGGACACTCCGGATTGCTTGACCAAGTCATTTTCCCCTAAGTGGATAACAAGCATGTCTGGGCAGCCCCTCTGAACCACCTTTTTTGTCAACCAGGGCAACAAAGTTCCCCAGCTCATCCGTCTCTTACCCCACCAATGTACCTCCTGGTGGTTGCTTCGCAGACCCAGGCTACGGCCGTACACCTGCCGGTCTGCATATTTTGATGCCCAATGAACAAAGGAGTGTCCGACAATCCAGATAACCGTCTTGGCTCCCGGTCCCCCAACGCAACCTTCGAAAGAAAAAGGGATTAGTACAGTTAAACAAAACCACCACTGCTACAGCAGCCCTACCGCCTACCCAACCAACCGCACCTGCCTTCATTTGCACACATAGCGTTCACAGCAGTGAGACCTCCAACGCCCAATCTGCTTGATCTTGTCCCAGGACCACCCCAGCCTGGTTCCCGCCGTCGCTGTGCCAATTCAAAATGAATGCGTCCCATACCTAGCAGGGTCCCTGCCCGCGCACCTCAATGCCATCTGCAACACCGCAAGCAGCTGAAAAGCTATCACCCGCTTCTGAGAGGCATGACAAAAAATTTCCCCAGCTCATTTTTTTGACTTTTGACAAAAATCTCTCCACTCCTGCACCGGGCATACCCCTGCACAACCACTCACACACAACCACACCCGCCTGCCCCTCCCCACCTGGTCTGTTTTAGAATGACCCAACCAAATACCCAAATGTGTCTCATCCAGACACACATCTTCAAACACCCCGTCAGCTTTGCCCCTTTTCCCCACCAACTTTGACACCTGAAAAGCCCCAATAAACATCCAAATCATGCACAAACAGAACAAGGCCGCCTCGTGGTCATCGTAACAACACTGCGGCAACTCGGCCAACAGGCTTTGCAGCAAGTCAAAAGCGATTGCCTCTCTAAGCGCCTCCCCCCACCCTCCCCTCTCTCCCAACCCCAACCTTTCAACATTCTGCTCAGTAATTCGCTTTCAGACAGATCAAAACCTAAGTACAACGTGCTATAAAAAGTGATCCCTGCCAGCTTCCCTGCAATCGTAGTCTGCAACAGTTCTCTATCAATGCAGTCCTAAACAAATTGAATAACTCCCAGGTCACATCTTTGACTGGACATACGCCATGTCTCACTGGGTCCAGCCAAGAAACGTGCCAAATTCAAACCACTTCAACCTGTAAGATCACCTCGTAGAATCAGCTTTGGACTTTTCAACCAGGCCCACTACTCTCACTCCCCCCAGGCCCAGATACCCTCCGGTACCTTGGACTTGCAAGCTTCCACTCCCAGCACCAGCCTTCTGAATGGCTGCCACTGCGAATGAGTCAATGCATCCACAATGCCATTTCTTGCACATGGGACATGTTGCACGCAAAACAGCACAATAAATCGCAAACATAGCAGCATAAAACTTCACAATAAGCACAGCACTTGCAGATCCCTCGCTTTCTGATTGGTCACCAAGTCCATTACTGTCCTGTTGTCCACATGAAACAAGACCAACCTGTTCTGAAACTCCAGACCCCACACTTCCAGTGCAACAAGCAGTGGGAAAAATTCTAAGAAGCAATGCTCCTGCCCTGCTTCAGCCAATGGACACTGTTCTGAGGACCACCTCCCGTCCCAAAAGATCCAAAAACCAGCAGCACCTGCGGTGTCAAAAAAGAGTTGCACCTGCCAGACCATCTTATCATCCACAAAATCCAGTGTCACACCATTGAAGTAAGCCAAGAAACTCTGCCACATCCGCAAATTCGACCGGATCCCCATCGAAATCCTGATTCTGTGATGAGGGAGCACCGCCCCAGACATGGCCATGCCGAGGCGTCTGCAGAAAGTCCACCCAGCCCGCACAACCCGGCACGCAAAGTTCAATAAACCCAGGAGACGTTGCACCGCCCGCAGATCAATCTTCTTCTCCCCAATCACGTGCAGCAGAAAAGCCTGCATCTCTGTCACCTTCTGTTCCGGTAAACGTGCCGACCAGGCAACTGAGTCCAGTTCAATACGTAGAAACGTCAAACAACAGCTGGGCCCAACTGTCTTTTCAGGTGCCAAAGGAACTCAGAAATCCCAGGCCAATCCTTAGAATTGGTTAAGGGCCTCCTCGCACTCCCAAGTCCGCGTTCTCCAGACAAACAGAAAATCATCTAGATAGTGAGACACCAGCCGATGCCCACTCCTGTCCGTAAAGACACACTGCAGAAATGAATTGAACGTCTCAAACAAAGCTCAGGAAATCGCACAACCCATGGGCAAGACATAGTCGACAAAGTGGCCCCGTCAAACTGCATCCCCAGCAGGGAGAAATCCACAGGGTGTATGGGAAGGAGGCGAAAAGCAGATTTTATGTTACATTTTGCCAATTCAGCCACCCCGGCCACACACCTGCACCAAACAGATTGCATCATCAACTGAAGCCTACCACACCCTGGAATCCTCATCTGCAATGAAATCATCCACTGATCTCCCCTCCAGCCAGGACAAATGATGAATCAGACAAAACTCCCCTTGCTCTTTCTTGGGCACCACCCCCAAAGGTGAGATAACGAGGTCAGTGACTGGCCAAGTTTCAAACGGGCCCACAATTCTGCCTTCCAACACTTCTTTCTGCAAGTTAGCTGCCACTACACTCTGCAATTCCTTTGCTGACTTCAAGTTCTCCGCCAATCTCTGCTCCCGGGGACACTGATATCCCACATGAAATCCATCAGTAAAAACCCAGTGGATCTTCAAAGGTGCCTCTCTATCAGGGTACCTAGAGAGCCATGGACCCATGGCCTCCATGTCAACCGGTGTAGGGTCCCTTTGGCACAGCCTGCCCTGTCCTTTAGTAATCTGCCACTGCTCAGAGGGTGTGGCCATAGAGAAACATTGCGTGACAGGGTGGTGTCATGCTCAAATATGCAGGGGTTTTGCGTGCAGAAACCCTTATTAAAGTTCCAACAGGCCCCTGTGTTAGCCACTACGGGCTTGGGCTGCTGACCCGGTGCCCCAGTGTGAGCGTTCTGACTTCCCGATCCAGCGGACACTCCCTGCCCTCCCGCCCCAGACTTGGTGGGACGAGACTGAAACAGCCGGTACAGGACCGGGAGGCCGCTGGCCGTGTGCGTAGATGCCACCGACTGAGTGGAGGACATCCACTGCATCCAGAGCTCTTGATCTACCTCCCCCCAAGGCAAGTCAAATCCCATTCCTCTTCCTTAGAACCCTCTTTGGCCTGTTTCTGTCTGTGTAACAACTTGAACACGTCCACATACTCATGCTTCCATATTCTAGACCTCGTCTTCTCAGATGAATGAGACCCCAGAGGCATTGCCAAACCCATGTATGGCAATTTATTGCGATGTTTGTCTCCCGTTTTGTCCTTCCCACCTTGTTCCTCCATCTTGTAATATTTGAACATTCGCTCCCACCAATTGCTTCTCCCCGTCGTATCCACAACCAACTTTGCCGGCGCCCCTGCATCCCTCACTAACCCATCCCCCACACCCACTGATCGGCAGGACTTCTTTCTCCCCCCTTTGGGGCCGTCATCCCAAGCATTCCACCAGGCACCCTCATCTGATAGTTTCACGGGCACCTCCCGGTCTTTTACTCTGGTGTAAGCCGTCTTCGGACTCACCTTTCTGGTCCCACTGGTGCTGGCCTGTGGCGCCTATAAACCACCAAGCCTCCCTGCTGTCGTCTTGTCCCTCCCTCAATCCACACCAGCACTCACCTCACCTTCTTCCAACTCCTCACTGTCCGCATCATAGTCCAATTGTTCCTCATTCACCACCACCACAGGCGCCCTCTTCACTTCACACGCCACCCTCTTCATAACTTTCCCTTTCATACCAGGCACAAACTCGCACTCCGGCAGTGCTGATGCCCGCTCCCACGGTGGATGGCAGGCCGCCGCGAACCCCCCTGCTGCTTCACCCCAGTGTTTGGAGGCCGTCTTGCGCCCCGCCGGTCCACTTTTGCCTCTGTCAGCCTCCACTGCTGGCTTGCACCCCCCCAGACTGTCTAGGTCTGAGGGGGCTCCAGCGCCATCAGGTCTCTGCAAGGTCATGACAGTCCCTGCCTCCTCTGCCAAACCCACTTGCCTCGTGACCCAGAGGTCCCTTTAGCCTGTCCTCACCCTAGCACTGCATCAACATAATGCCCCGCGGGCCCAAACCCCCAAGCGCACCCCCCCAGCCTGTCTCCCTAGCTGCGCACAGTACCTGTCACCTCATTTCAGTTTCCTCGATAATGAGACGCTGGTCGCGTATCCTTTCTTCAAGAGACATGCTGTCCCACCTGTCTGAACAAAGCCCCTGGCCTACCAAACCTGGATTTGGCCCCCGTACATGGGAAGGGCCGAGGGCACTGCCACCTGCAGGCTCTGAGGAACACTGTGGCCTGACAACCTTTAATGGCCCTTTTCCCTTGCACCCCGTAGCATACT
Source organism: Lissotriton vulgaris (assembly GCF_964263255.1). NCBI lineage: Eukaryota > Metazoa > Chordata > Amphibia > Caudata > Salamandridae > Lissotriton > Lissotriton vulgaris. The sequence goes on from NC_141696.1 coordinate 899,383,912, forward strand.
CCCTACTTTTTCCCTACAGGACAAGTGTACAGGCTGCTCCCCCCATCCCGCCCTCCTCCCCCCAACTGACTCGCTTCCTGACAGCACAAGGACAAAATCCTCAGCTGCAGGCTCCTCTAGCTCATTCTCCCCCCCCCCACTGATCTCACTAGACTTGCCTGACATGCCCCCCCGGTCCCTGCTCCACAACTACATGGGCCTGCAACTCCCCGGGCGCAGCGCCAACAGCCTCGTACACAGACGTGCGGAGATGGCCTAGGGCAGCCCTGCCCGCCCTCCCACACAATCCGGCCTCTGCAGCGCACCGACGACATTCAGCAGATATGCGGGGAGGCTCTGATGCCTGCCCCGCGCTTGATTCCTTCCGCCTGCCTTTTGCCTCACCCCCGTACAGCCATACTTGTTTTGGCGGGTGGTGGCTCTTCTTGGCATGCCACCACCGCCGCACCCACACCAGTAGACGCAGACCTAGGCATGTGGGTCATCCCGACCCATGCCTGGTCCAGCAAGCCGGGCCGCAGGAGATCCGTTCTTCCGGCCCAGCACAAGCAATGCCGCGCAAACCGCCGCAGCGTCCGGTTGCCCCATTGCACGTCGTCCGATGCGTGCACCTCCGCCTGCCTTTTGCCTCACCCCCGTCCAGCCATACTTGTTTTGGCCGGTGGTGGCTCTTCTTGGCATGCCACCACCGCCGCGGCCACACCAGTAGACGCAGACCTAGGCATGTGGGTCATCCCGACCCATGCCTGGCCCAGCAAGCCGGGCCGCAGGAGATCCGTTCTTCCGGCCCAGTACAAGCAATGCCGCGCAAACCGCCGCAGCGTCCGGTTGCCCCATTGCACGTCGTCCTATGTGTGCACCTCCGACGATGGCCTCGCTCCTGCGGCCGGGGCCCCTTTACTGCAGGCAGACAATGCTCTACGGTGCACAGCAAAAAGTGACACCAGTGGGCACATTCCCTCCCCAGTCGGCAAACTGGGCAAAAAAACGCTGCCTATCCCTGCACTAACTATTGACTCAGCTCAAAACTTTTCTCTGGCACTAGGGACAGGAAGAGGAAGAACTGCCTCTCATGCCCCCTTATAACGTTTTGACTTAAACTCTACCCCTAAGCCCACCCCTACACTGCCTAACACCCTGTCCCTATCTCGCACGAACACCCCAGTGGAAGACTGGTCTGCCGACCTCACTTACCCTGGGGGCCGAAGTGTCACGCAAACCTTTTAAGAAACGGAAACCAGAAAGTGAAAAATGATTGCGTGAAGTGTTGATCTGCCGTAGTCATGAAACTAAAGAAAGGGCATCGCAAGGAATGAGTGCGAGAGGTGTAGAACTACCATCGTGATGAAACTAAAGAAAGGACATTGCAAGTGTGACTCTGGTCTATACAAGTACTCGATGCAATAACGTGCGGGCGTAATTGAAGACCAGCTGCAGGCAAACAGCTTCTCCTGTAATCTGCATTCCAATCTAGATCACGCACATCAGATCACAAGCACACGCTCAAGCATAAACTTCCCCACACTATGAGGTGCTAGAGCCTGGCTCGAGCACAACCACGACACAGCACAGGAAAGCTCAAATATACAGACCATTAAAGAACTGAATCGATATGGTAAATGATCTGTAAGCTAGAAATACATAGGACAAATATTTAAGCACTTGACTGATGGAACATAAACACAACCATAAAAGCAATTACTGTGAATCATGAATCAATATGTGCAAATATGTACAGAAATGGCCAATGGCAGTTCAAAGAAAGAAACTAAAGTCCATTCGTTCATTTAACCCCGTAGGGTTTAGGGAGGCCAAAAAATTGATCCAATGTATTTCCCTTTGTAGAAGAAATTGGGTATTGTCACATCCCCGGTGAATAGGAACTTGTTCAAGAATTAGAAATCTTAGTTGGCTCACATTAGACCAGTACCAGCACTGATTTGCATATGGATTGTTCCTGTCTGAGATGTCATTTTGGGCAAAATAATGATGGACTGAGAAGTGACCTTGAGTAATTACCAGTGGCAGAAATAAATTCAAGCATCCCACTAAACACTCTTTTTTTGCTTCAGTAAATTAATCTCAGACACTGGTAAGCACTCTTCATCCATCATTATTTATTTTGATTATACCATTACAAAGCAGGGACAAGGCTGATTTGCATAAAGTTGTTCCTTCTTCTGGGACAGGTGTGAGCAAACCAATTATGGACTGGAATTCATCGAAGGTAATTGGAAGTATCTGAGATTAGTTCAAACATTCCACCTATGAGTTGTTTCTTGCTTTTAATGCCTTTGCTTTAGCATTTCACCTCTACAAAGCCTTACTTTTGATGAGCTTCCATGTGCCAGTCACGGTCACTTGTTGTTTCAGTATACTTGTGGGTAATATCCACACACCCCTAACTTAGACGTAATAATCAGTTTATCACACATGTGCCAGGTTCCAGATCTCAGTGATATATAATCATTTCAATTTACTGTAATTGCTCCAATGATTAATGCCGGGTTAAGGCTAATGAAATGGACAGCGAACATCTTTGGAGTATCCCTTGTTAATATTAGTGCTCCAATAAGTGTTAGAAAACCAGGTTGAGTGTCAAAGGTCAATCAAAGGATGCTGCTCTCCAATTATGACACAAACCCCTTTAGCACCTTATGCTCGGGATAGGGAGGCAAAACGGTCCAACACTTACTCAAAGAGTTGCTATGTGCTAGAAACTAATGGGCATATTTATGAGCCCCTTCCACCACCGTAGCTTCAAGTTTTGTGATTTCTCAGCGTTGGAAACCACAAAATCATATTTATGAGGCCACGTGAAGCCACTTTGCATGGCATTGAATGGCCTCATAGATATGGAGTAAGGCAAAGTCTGTGTATTGCCTCACTCTCTGGTAGTGAGGCATTCCATGGGCATTGCGGTGGGTGTTCCCCCATGCAACACCCATGGATTTTGATGCTTCCCCAGATTTAAAAGGCCATGTAAAGCTAGGAATGCGCCAAAGCCTTACGCCTCCCCAGCGGATGCGCAATAAAGGGAAATTACTTTTTTTCTCCTCGTTATTTTTTCTTTTTATGTGAGCTGCATTCTGCAGCACACATAGAAAGAGGAAAAAGCCTACCAGGATTATTTGTGTGCAGTAAGGTGCCATATCCTACTCAAAAACAATCCTGCCAACAACCCAGGCACATTCGCACCATGGTGCAAGGGTGCCTGCAGGTGCTAGGCTGCCGAAACAATGCCAGCGCAGGGGGAAAGGACAGGAATGTGCTGTATTAAACAAATATGGTGCATTCCTGCCCTTTCACTTTGATGTAGGGCAGTGCAGCAAGGTGATTTGCTGCACTGCCCAGCGCCATATCCCCATAAACTGCCCTAATAACTCAGTATTACAACTAAATGCTACACACAAATGTACAAATATATACCATATGGCAGGTAGGAAGAGCAATGGGAACATACTCTTAAGGACCTCACTCCTAGGAGCCTAACAAGCTACTAGGGGTTCCTATTCAAGAAAGGTTATAGAGGTAAACAAGCCCCTCAAATACAGGCTAAACCTTGGATGTTTGAGACACCGTTAACAGTTTTCACTGCAGCAGTTCTTAACGCTTTAAACTACAATACATCTGTTTCTGACTGTAGCAAATCTTGGGGTACAAAGTTCTTATCAAGCAAACTCTGGACTACTCCAGATGTTACCCATCTGCAAAAATGTTACAACCCCATGACAGGCATAGTAAGCCCTATGTAAATCTACAAATTAATACAAGACAATAAACAAACTCACTTACTAGTTTTGTTACAAAGATATCAATACATAGGATGGGTACCTCAATACCAAATCTGGTTTTACAATATTATCACGAATACATGCATATTCTGTCTTTAACTATGAAAAAGCTAGGCCTATTAGCTTAAAGCATTTTTAATAGTGAGCATTGCAAAGCAATGAATATGTGGATACAATCATACATATACTTTTAAATCAGACTCCATAGCGACCCCCAGAGAACTCCTAACCCAGTGGGTTAAACACAGTCCCAAAATACACCAAACTGCGAGCCCAAATGGCATTTGAAACAAATCAAACATACCCTCTTGGAGATCTCCATACTGTTTTAGACTTAGGGTGCTACTTCTCCCTACTCCGGGGGATGCTTGTGGGAGGCTGAACTCCTTTTGACAGCCACCAGACCCAGTACAACAATTTTTGTGGTGCCTCTGCAACTTCTGGAGCAGTGACTTTAAACACTTGACTTTAAACACTTGACTTTAATAATTACTGGAATCCAGGTACAACCAATGATTCATTTTGGGAATCTGGTGGCCTCAATGAGCCATTCCTAGAAGTCAGGAACCTCAAAATTATACACAAAAAACAGAAACAATCATTCATCAAATGAAAACACAACTAAGCAAATGTTGAAATATATTATTTAATTAATGCACACAAATACATTATACATTTTTATTTTAATGGGAATGGATAGGGTTTTCCTAATTCATCTGACTTCACCAATCATTCATGCAATATTGTTTGATGCATTTGTAGTGCTCTCATAAATTAATCGCAGGGCACCCGTTTAAATTTCAGCGTTCAACTGCAAATTCCTTCACAGTTACTTCGTTTTAAAATTAAAAAAATTACATTTTGCTGTTTTACTTTCATACAATTTAATATTCTGTTAACATTATTTTATATAAGAATTGCCCAATTTTTCCAGCAGAGTAATTCAGATTAGTAGCGATGCTATACAGGAGCTCACAGACTGCTTTGACTCTTTATCGATGGATTTAGCACTTTCCTTTAGGTGGTGGCTTTAGTCTGAATTGTTTGTAACTGGCAAATAGGTCAGGAAGCGAAGATATTCCACAGGTTCTGTCAAACTTGATGATCGCAAACTTTCCCTTGTGTGCTCTGCCTTATTAGCATCTAGTGCACTTTAGTGTCAAGGGCTAGGCAATCCCTGACTCTCTGCCTCACTGTCTGCACCTCTGAAACATACCATACCATACTGGAGCGAACAGCATCTCTCAAAACCTACCACCCAAAGGGAGATGGCCTCACTCCTTGCACCTCTCAACCTTATTACACCTCAGACAACACAGGCCCTCTCCTTATATCTTATAGTGTGTATATTTTCCACCCTCATAGACATGGCAAATAATCCTATTCTTTAGCCATACACTTCCTGCTTTGTGTTATCTCTTCCGATTACTGAGAACCATATATTTTGTGCAACTCATTCATCTCTCCGCTGAGAACAATCTAACCATACCACTGATTTACTATTCCTGCCCACTGATTTACTATCACTGCTCCTCACTATTACTCCTTGACAGTGCACCTCTCGAAGGATCCCAACTCTTAGGGCCTGAGCATGGCAGGTGGGATATTCCGACACAAAATAATGGATATATGTCCGCCATATTAATGCATTATCTCCTATGGCACTTGTAATACAGAGAATGGGATATTGATCACAAATTTTGATGGGAGTATCCAATCTGCCAAACTTTAAATTAGGCCTCACACGGACTTCAATCAACAATTCACCCTACAACATAAACCGTACTCAAAAGTTTTCGATCCAGAGCAACAAATTCCATTTTCAGCAAAAATCAATAACTTCTTCTCACTTGCAAAGTCAACATTTTCAAGGCAATCAAGCTTGTTAGTTCAACACATATGTGCATCACTTTTCTGTATAGGACTGTAAAAAAAGCTGAAACTGTTAGCCCCGCCAATTGTCTCTCCTGAGAGATTTCCATAGCTTATCTTCTGAACAAAAGACTTTGCAGTAGGCTGCAAACTACATGACAATGTGAAAATAAGTTAATCCTTCCATTTAGTTTTACTTGCTGTTTCTCATTCATCTGGAGCTTTAAGCAGATCCGGCTATAATTGCACAACTGCCAACTCCTTTAATTGTCACCGCTTGAGGTGTTTACCCGTGATTTTGCCAATGTTTCAATACTTTATCTTTTAATTTTCCCTTTGGGGGAGTTTGCAGTCCTGCTGTTCTCTGTCTTGTTTTTCCTTCTAAGTTAAGATCTTTGACCTTCTCGTTTTGAGACCAATTTCCTTTTAGAGAGGATCATGCGCTCGGCGCAGGTGCATCAGAATGCTAGATAAAGATAATTGCAGAAGACAAAATGCCTACATTGACATCAGCCAACATTTAAATTGACACAGAAGAATAATTTCCATTCTGACTGAAAGACATCGTGCTCCCTCCTGCCTGCTTTATCTTAAAAAAGATTTAATTCCTAAGATTTCAGACTGAATAGCAACTAAATAAACATAGCCTTTGATGCCAGATTGCTTTGATTCAAATGTATTGTGATTTTCACCAACACTTTCGAGAAAGGTGATTTACAAATGACAATTCAGTTTATTATTTTTGCATTTTACTGTGGTCTTCGTTCATGACTTTGTAAATGGAGTTTCTCTCACTCTCTTTCAGTAACTCAATATTACCATTTAAATTTTAATTTGTTGCGTGCATCTTGGTCCTCTAAAAAGCTTTGGGTCTGATTTAGTCATCGGTGATATTTACTCCTTCCATCAGGGTGGCGAGGGCATTATGTCTACCACCCTGATGGATAGAAGACCCGCATATTTTATGTTCAGCTCTAGTCCGGCGGTGATCTCTATGTGTCCACAAGAGCCACCTTCCTAGCAGCTCCTGTGAAGGCGCTAAATGGCTCATTTAAGATCTTGTGATGCAGTGCAGTGTGGCAAGTCACCCTGCTGGGCGGTGTGACAGGTAAAGGACAGGAATGTGCCTTTTTTAAGGCAATATGGCGCATTTCACTCCTACCCCAAGCACTGCCGCTTTTTCGGTAGCCTAGTGCCAATGCAGGCACCCTTGCACCATGGTGCAAGGGCGCCTGAGTAGTATGCAAGATTGATTTTGTGCAGGAAGGGGCATAAGAAAAGAATCCTGGTAGGCAAATTCTTCTTTCTATGTGTGCAGCACACATAGAAAGAAGAAGAACAAGGAGAACTAGAGATATTCCTCCTCGTTTTGCCTCCTCTGGGAAGGTGTAAGATATTGGCGCAACCCCAGGTTTACAAGTATTTGTAATTCGGGGATAAGTCAAAATCCATTAGGGTTGTTTGGAAATACCCACACAAGGCCCATTGAATGCCTTCCCAGGGCAGAGTAATGCAATGCAGTGATTTGTGCTGCTTTGCATTACTCCAGATTTTCGAATCCACTCAGAGCCACGCAAAGTGGCTTTGGGTGGCTTAAACAATCTGACTTAGAAGTTCAAGTCACGCACGTACCACTTTTTGTGGTGCATACAGGATGCAACCCTCTTATAAATAATCCCCAAAAGGGTTAGGCGGCATGCACCAATTGTTTTTGTTTCTCAATTTTCCTCCAGGGTGTGTTGTTTTTAACTTGGTATGAGGGACAAAACAAGGTAATCAGGCCTTCCACTCTAAGTTGGGCTCCAGTCTAATGTCCCTAGTCTGATGGCCCCTATTCCGCTGGGACATCAGGGTAAGTTTTCCAGCCGCAGAGCAAGTGAGGGTCATTACCACTGGGAATTCTGGCTGTATGCCCAATTCAAAATGGAGCAGACAGACTAAGGGTTTGGCATATAGTATACTTTGTGATGTTTATGATGGAGTCCTTGTCTACCAAACTGTAACTCAGGCACTTATCTCAATATTTGGCCATTTTATCCAATATGTTTTCTTATATAGCATTAAAATGTATCTTTAGATAAGTCATGGCCATATATGAAACCAAGGGCCATGATTTCAATATGATATCAGTTGAAGATATGAAGGGATCTCATTGAAGTAAAAAAAGCCTGCATTAACAGATAATTACTTTAAATGTCCACAGCCAGAACCATCTGCTATGAAAAAAAACTTTCTCTGTAGTCAAAGAGAAATAATGAAAATGGATCCGACTTACACTATCCTAGGTTTTGTCTATTAACGTTTAGGGAAAGTGTAAAACAATTCTTCCAGTTGTTATGCCTTAGGATCTGGGCTCTTGCCAGTTTTTCTTTAGCCCTAAGCTGCTTGATGTATAATCTCTACTTTTTATTAAAGAGCATCTATACCCAGAGGCTCCGCAAAATCAGGATCTATGGCCTGATCTAGACCTCGGTGATCTTAAATCTGTCAGGGTAGAGGAGTAAATTAGATACACTGACAAATGTAGAGATCACTGCTAGCACTTGACTGAGAAGGCTCTGCAAATTCGGTGCCATGTTCATTTTTTTTTTTATAATTGAACTTCTAAAGCAGGAGATTGTTAGTGAGAACAAACAACTAATGACCCTACACGAGATCTGAAAAAAATTACATAAAAAATGGCATCAGATTGTCTACTCTAAATAGGGCAGGCAGTCTTATATTCTTACTTTGGCAGTCCCTACTGAGTTGGCCTGACTAAGCATTCTGAAGGGGAAGCCAATGGGGGCACAGCCATATGGAAGATGCCAACAAGCCTGACTCTTGGGGGGGTGTTGGACCGTCAGCTTGGCAGACAGGGAGCTTCGGATATGTTTGTGGTCAGTACCCGTTCCACCAATTTCTGGATGAAGCCCTAAACATCACTCTATGGTTGTTTCAATTATTACCTAATTACTATGGGACCCATTTACTCACTGCATTTAGTAGTATGAAAGTAGTACTACAAAAGTGTGACTAGCATTCTACAAAACGCATACGTGAAGAAGTCCTCACTACTGCTTCTCCTATTATGTGTGGGAGATCTTCACCCACACTGAGGAGATCACTATGCATAAAGGTATACATTTTAATAGTAAATGAGGCAGAGACAGAGGGGAGTGGCTGGAAATTAGGAAATTTTTGCAACTACAGGGGATGGGCTACGAGCAAGTAACAAGGCATTTAGGGACAGTTATGCACCCACCAACAAAAGAGTAAGGGCCTGATTATGGGTTTGGTGGCAGTGGAATAGTCGTAAAAACAGTATCGGAAACCTTGCCACCTAGTTGGCGGTCCACCTGCCATAATATGATGTTGGGTCGGTTTGCAAAACGAAAGACCACCAGAGCACTGCCATCACACCCAGTCATTTGCAGACTGCTGACACAGTGTTAGGGGGAAAGCAGCTGTCAAAGGGTGGGACAGACAAGTTCACCTAGTCAGCGGTCCCCCACCATACAATGTTGGTGGCTTGCAGAACGAAAGATCGCCGGAGCACTACCGTCACTGCCAGCCATTTTCTAACCTCTATGACAGCGGTAGGGGCAAAGCAGCTGTCAGAGCAATGGTACAGACAAGTTTGCAGCCATCAGAATTACAATTTGGCTTTCTGTCGACCCAACCATGGTGGGAAGACTACCAGCTTATAGTCAGCGGAATCGAAGAAAGTGGGGTGCATACTCACCCATTTTCTTTTCTTCCCTTCAATCTTCCACATGGATCCATTCCTCCTAGTCCCCCCTTCACAGAAGCATCTTGACCCCAAAGAAAACTTCCCTGTTGTAGCCAAAATCCATGTAGGTCTGTTTTGCAGTATTTACCCATTAACTGAACTGGGCACATATGGTCCGTATTCCAGCAATGTGAAAGTACTGGTAGTATGTATTTATTTACATATCACATATGAGTGTGCACTGCAGTCAAAATATACACACCTGCATCGGCATAAGAAAGAATATTCAGAAATACTTCTGCTGGCCCAGGAGTGACATTGTAATGCAGCGGGCGGGAGACAGGCACCTCTGCGGTGTAACAGCAGTAAGACGGCTGAACTTGTAGCCCATAGAATCTTATGTACTAAGAAAGCATTGAGGAAAAGTGTTTGCATAGGTGTTTTGCAAACCAACTCATGTACTAATAGATCAGCTTTTCAAAATAACGAATCATGGTAAGGTTGCAATTCGACCTGTCTCATGAATTTTAATGAGGTAGGTCATCAATTGTGATCCGCCATGATTCACTACCCTCACATGAATGGTGTCCCACTGAAAGAAAGCCCCTAATATCCAGCACCATTTTATGTATGCCTGACTCCATGTTGGAGTTCTTGTGGGTCGCCATTTTCCTACTCTCAAACAATGGAAGCCACCATCTATCCTGATTAATGCTGAATCATTGTACTTTATGACATTGGATGCAGATGTTGCCTGACCATATCTTTCTAAGATGTATGAACGCATGAAGCCATTAGATTGATGACACAGATGCAACAATTAATGCAACATTAATCTCAATCAGATATCTACTTTTCACCATGCCAAGATTAAATAAGAACACAAACAGACATATAACCGAACTAATGCAGTCTGGGATGCACACCTTGATGCACATAATCAATTTGAGCCATTCCAAATCTTATCTCAGAAACCCCAATTTGTGATAAGTGTTAGGGCCTGATTATGAGTTTGGCAGTGTGAGAGTAGCCGCTCCAACACTGCAAAACTCGTAGTAGGAACTCCATAGCCCCTTCCTTCATGGCATGGACTGGTGCTGTCCATGCCGTGCAGGAACTGGGGTGCATGCAGACATGGGGGCACACCATGTGCCCTCCTGCATGCATACCATGGCTCTGAGGCAACAGGGGGCTCTGTAGGACTCCCTTAGTTTCCTCACATCACACTTTTCATGGTGGGCTCACCGCAACGAAAACGGTGGCAGTGAGGAAACTCGTAATATGCTTGGTGGTGCTGCAGTGGCACCACCAGTAAATTGTGTGCTTCAGGCAGCTGCAAGACCACCAAGGATCACGGATCCCTGGGGGTTGCAGCGGTCCCATGGTGGTCTGACCACTCAACTCAAAATACAGCAGTTGGGCTGCCATTGTGGCGGTAGTCGCACCACCACCATGGACTTGGTGGTCCATTGGACCTACAAACTCATAATCAGGCTCTTTGTATGTGAGCACTATCACTTGTCAGGAGAGGTCCTTCAGCCAGGTTATCGCTTGAGGTTCTGTCAGAGACAGCCTTACCTACTGTCAGCACACAGTGTACTTCACATATGCAACATCTCGTCTGAAGTTGATAAAGCCCAGTCCTGAAAGGAGGACTCACTGACTGCTACCACAGTGTAGGTTTGCCTTTCATGAGGAATGCTGTCTTCATGTCTCCGCTGACAAAGACAGAATTTGCTGTCAACAAGGAATGCAATGTGTTTCTTCTCTGTAAGAAACTTTAGACTGTAAGTTGCTCTGCCTTAGGATAGCACATCTAAATGGGCATTAGGGTGTTAGACTCTAGATGACATTCTAACAATGTTAGAAATGTTAATTTTAATTTTATTCTCATTATTTATAACATGACTTTTTCATATTTTATAATATTCTGTGTTGTTGTTTTAGACCTACTGAGAAACATAATATTCCTGTAGAAATAATCATTTTTCACTTAGAATTGTTCATTCATCTTGGTATATTTTGTGTAATACTGTGAATAATGAAAAAAGGTTAGTTACTGTTACCATGATGCCCCTGATCCTTTTATAGGATTGTAAGTCACCCAAAATGAATCAGTCTGTTTCAAGACACCTTGATTAGTGTTTTGTGGGGCTACATTAATCTGTCTTTCACATTCATCGCTGGTACATTGAACCAAATTCAGCCGTCTCCCCCATGAGTGGGAAAGTACAACTTGTAGAATTTACGCCAAAGTTGTAACATAATTCAGAAAAGGGGGTGGTGATGAACAGAGTGTCTGAATTAAGCGGACCACTCTTACCCAGTCCAAAGATCAAGGCTTGATCCATCAAAGTTGTAACATAAGCAACACTGCTGGAGTTAGCAGACCACAATGTCTGTGATTGCTTTTAAACAAAGCAATCATTTTTTTCCTTATAGGAGGCTTTTTTTAAATGGTGTTTTAATGAAGGAATAAAAAACACCCTAGGTACTAAAGATAAATTAAATTATAATTAATGATGTAAACTATTTATATACATAAATACATATAATTTTATGATAAAAAGTATTTATTAAACATAATAATTATTAAATGTTAAATATTTTAATATTCTTTGGTAACCATACAAATTAATGTAACAATATATTTTAATAAAAACATAATTGCATAACTTTTAAGTATTCTATGCAAACCGTTAAATAACTGTTAATACACAATGAAGTTCTGTGTTTTTACTGTAGGAGCGATTTTTTTCATAAATTGAATATCTGAAAAATATTATATATTTTAGATTCTGAATATTTGAATGTTTTATTTAATATTAAGTTATTGGTGGTGTAACGTTATTTAACATTAATATTTAACATAGAACTATTATTTCCTCTACATCTATCACTATACTTTACCTTGGTGAGGCCCTATTTGCATAACTTCCAGCCAAGTGTGCAAAACATCAAATATGGTCATAAACTCACTACAAGCAGTAATAATGAGGTTGGATATAATATTTTTACAGACCCACTCCCTGTTTCAGGAATTGGAATTGTTATTCTACTATTCTGAGTGACTTCAATTGTAAATGACAAATAGGCAAAAGTAGTAAAGATACCTAAAAGTGTAGGAGTAAATTTACTTGTAGTAAATCGTTACATGTAGATTTATCTCTGTGAATCGGGCAGTGCAATAAAGCTTTGGTTATGTTGCAATAAATAAATACAATTGACATAAATTAGCCATTTTCCCCTGGTCTGTAGGTGTTAGACCTTTAAGCCCTAGGGTGGTCATGCCCTACATTTTTTTTCCTTTTTGCCTTGTTACTGACCGCCATTTTTGTTGGACATAGGACTCTGGGCGCCTTACTGCTGCTGAACAGAGCTGAGGTGAAGGTGCTCTCTCCTAACAACATGGTTGGCACAGGCCCCTGCTACTGTGGTGCGGCCACTGTCCTATATGCGTGCTAGTAGTTGGGATAAGGCTGGGACCTAATGCTACTGTAACCTTGGCCGTCCCACCTCTTGTCACCATAGACAGACACCACAGAGTCCCCAGAGCCTTCTAGAACCTTCCAACCTCCCCCAGGTTGACGCCAGAACTTGCCGCCTTTTCGTAGGGTCACCTGACATAGGGATATAAAAGTAAAGGAGGGAAACCTGACAGGTCAGTTGCACTACTGGACCTTGGGACCCTCCGCTGGAGTAAAGGCTGCTGCGCTAGAGGGAAGCTACACCACTGAGACTGACTGTTCCTAGGACCTGCTGCCCCAAGTCAGATGAGTTGCCCTGCCTGCCTGCTGACCTTGCCCTGTGTGAGGAGAACCAGGGACACCAGTTCCAGTGCCTGCCCAGGACTGCCATAACCTCTCCCCCTTCAACTAATACCTGCCATCTATTGCCAGCGCTGAGACTGTGAAGCACTGTGGACCTGACACCTGAAACTCCCCAACCCGCGCAGTGACTCCTAAGCGCTGTGACCCTGAGAGTGCTGCTGCTGGGGATCCTAAGGTACTGAGCGCTAAGTCAGCGAAGCCCTGCCCTACTAGAAAATGCCCCTGATCTTGAGCGCTAGTGCAGAGAAGCGCTGTGGGCCCAGAACCTGAGCGTGCTGCCCAGCGCTAAACTAGAGCATGCCCTGTGCCCCAGATCATCGCTGCGGCCCCCGCGCTGTGAGGGAAAGGAAGCACTGCTGTGAGCCCAGGATGACATCAGCTGGGCTCGAGTGCTTATGCGAAGGAGAGCCCGGTGGGTAGACTCACCTTCGTGGCTCCTGCCTGAAGACACCATTGCCAAGATCACCGCCACGGCTTAGGCGCCGTTTGAGGAAGAAGCTGTGCACCTGATCACCGCCGCGGCCCTCGGAGCTAGAGTGAGGGCCGCCGCAAACACCGCTGAGGCAGCGCCGAGCCTAGCACGCGAAGGAGAGCGTTGCCTGGCAACAGTGGCGCCCACCGCATCATCGGCCACGCGCCCGGGAAGCCACGCTCTGATTGGCTCCCGGGCCCAGAGTTAGACAGGAAGCCCGGAGCCCACCCAGGACTGGGAGAGTGGAGCTGTGACCCTGCCGGATCAATACCCCCAGCTGCGGGGAGGCCTATAGACTGCTGCGACCCCCTTACCCAGGTAATGACCCTGTGAGGCGTGCAGAGTGGGCTGACTGGGGGCACGGCTCTAGAATGGGGAGGGAACACCAGGACGGGGGACCCTGCCCGCGCCGGCCTGTATGCAGCCTTGTCTCAGGACTCCGTGGAAGACTGAACTGGGGAGTTAGAAAGTGCTGTGGTCCCCCCCCTCTGTCAAGGCCATGATTGAGGTAAAGACACAGCGGGAGGATAAACAGCCACAGGTTCCCCTGGCAGTAGGAAGTTCTGCTGTAATGTCTTCCCTGGAAGAAACAAAAAAATCAAGAGGGGAACGGATCACTTGTCCAGCGTAACCAGGGTTTTAAGTTTTTCGTTTAGTATACCGATAAAAAACCCTCATTCACGTACAGAGGTTGGAATTGGCGGTATATCTTGATTCTCCACCTGACTCTTAAAAATGTGACACTATCATCATCGGTTTAGTTCTCATGCTTTCTCCACCCGGAGATGTACCCCTGGTTAGTGCAGCAGTGATCAGTGATACAGGGGTCCCTAGAACGTGAAAAGTAGCTACTTAAAATACTCATACAGCCAGATAGATGATTTAATGGGTCTGGATTCGAGATGATTTTAAAATTACATTCAGTGCGTGATGGGATGTATTAGGAATCTCCTGCACCTAGTATGTCCGTAAAAAGGTCGACATGTTTCAGCCCTTGTTTTTGCCCCTGTGGGTCAAATGGGCTTTCTTCAGGACCTAGATTGAAAAAAGAGGTGCGAGACTGGGAGTGTCTTTGTGTGTATAGACCGTGAATTTTCAGGCACTTGTTAGGATCAAGATATATTAATCTGATTCAAATAAGGTCCATAGTTACCTGTGGATAAGAAACAAAAAAGGGAATGGAAGGGAAAGGAAGAACAAACAAATACACAAGGAAGACTGTTTTTAAAAAGGGTAACCGCCACAGTCCATCGTGCTATCATCCTCTTTCCCTCCTAAACTCCGTTGGTAAGGTGGCTGGTTGTATTCTTCTGGAACGTCTCCAGAGCTGGGCAGACAATCACAATATAGTCTCTGATCTGCAGTATGGGTTTAGAGAGGGATTAGGCCCCGTGGAGCAACCCCTTAACCTGTCTCTTTTAATGGGGAAATACGTTGGAGCAAGGGTGGGCATTTACACATGGCTTACATCGATTTAACAGCGGCCTTCAACTGTGTAAGTCATTCCAAATTATGGTCCATCCTCTTGGAAATGGGTATAGACTTACCCCTGGTCAACTTTCTCCGTGAACTCTACACTGGCGCAACGGCAAGAGTGAGGTATGGTCTGAAGGGAGAACTCACTGTGTCATTTGGAGTGGAGAGGGGGGTTGGGCAGGGTTGTGTCCTGGCTCCTTTCCTTTTTACCCTGTACACCAACGGGTTGGAAACAGCTATGCTGGAACGGGGCCAGGACCTGCCCTTCATCCATTCTCGTCCAATACCGGCCCTCCTGTATGCCGATGATGCCGTGATTTTAGCCAGAACTCCTCTGGAGCTCCAACGTGTTGTAGAGAGATACCACAGTTTTATGGCTAGCTTGGATCTTAGAATTAATATCACAAAAACGTTAGTAATGCACTCAGGAACAAGATCCAAGAAAATAAGGGATATTTTTATTGACAATACAAAGTTGGAGAGAACAAACACTTATCCCTATTTAGGGATTCTAATAGACAATAAGTCTTCATGGAAACAGGCTATTGAGGCGAGAAAATTATTATTCCTTAGGGCAACTACTGCCCTTGTAGCATTTGCACAAAGGCTAGGTGAAAGGCCACCAACTGAAATGATCAAGATATATCAAGTAAAATGCATTAGCGTAGCATGCTATGGAGGTGGGGCTTTGGGACATGGAAAGGTGGACGCCCTTCAGAAAGTCAAGAATAGTTTCTTGAGATATTTGCTTGCTGTCCCACATAGCTCCTCGACCTATTGCTGCCATTTAGAGCTGTGGATGGTATACATATCAGACACTATTAAACTCCAACCAATTCTTTTATGGCACTGTGTTTGGTCGTCCTCACGGAGTGAATTATCCCGAAGCCTTCTGGGCGATTGCCTTTTGCTTGAGAATGTGCATAAGATTAGTTGACTTGCTAATGTAAAAAAAATTCTCTATGACCTAGGCCTGGAAAAATATTATCGCTCTCAGTTAACTATATCAGAGATATCAAGAAAGGGATTAAAAAAGCTATGCATGTCTCATCGAGAGCAGCTACGACTAACCACTGAGGTCGGAAAATGCTCAGTGCAGCATATTTTATCCATTCAGACCACCTTTGCTATGCAGCCTTAGCTAATTTTTACGACTCAGGTGTAACTGCAGCAAGACTCAGGACTACAAAAGACAAGCAGAAGATCTTTGTGCGAAACTAAAAAACCACAACTATCTGCAGAAAATCATCAACAAATGCTAAAAGAGGGCCATCAACCAGCCCAGGGAGAGCCTTCTAGATACAACACCGAAGGTACCAGAAAAAGATTTATTAACCTGTGTAACTACCTACAACACAGCCTCCAACAACGTAAAGAAAATAATAAACAAAAATTGGAGATCATGACTTCGGGATCCCTGTGCTGACCTAAACCGAGGTTTGCAAACAACCCGTGTGGGTCATGTTCTGTTTGCAACTTAACAACAGCAACGAAAAACTTCCAACTTCTCCCTGATTTCAAATGGACGATCAAATACCACACAAACTGCAATACAACACATGTGATCTATATGATCACTTTCCTATGTACCCTACGCTACATAGGGATGACATGTTGCAAGGTAAAACAGAGAATATGCGAACATAGGAGCAATGTCAAATGCAAAAGGAATACCACGAAAAGGAGAAACCATTACATCGAAGCAAAACACACAGTGGATGATTCGCACTGGATAATTTTGGAAACACTTGTAACAAAAAAAACACAATGCAGAGAAAGTACTGTTTGAAAAGGAGCAGAGATAGGTCCACCGACTCAAAACCAATACCCAAGGACTCACTGACAATACCCCATGGCTGAGCCTAAACTAGTAGACCATACCAGAAGTAAGACTAAAAATGACCACCCTCATCAAGATGCATTCACATGACCAACCTTTTTAACAAGGAAGTACCCCTTTTTTGAGAACGAAGGGCATTATTTCCCCTTTATTTTTAGTTTTGCACTGAGAAATGGGACACGAAACTGGGCCCCCACATATGGCCCTGTGGTATAGGAAATATGAGTGGTGTCCAATTGGAACTACTTCAGAGCAAACTAATGAGACTGCCATAGAATCAGGGCAACATCTCCTCCAGACTGTCAACTGCCCTTATCTATTTCTATGCATCACATCAGTCATAAGGGTATCACCTAAAGCTCCTAATAAGGGAATAATGTCTGCCATTCCCTGTACATACATCACCCTTTTTTTATACATAAGCGGTTATGAATATTATATGCTCTTTGAAAACATATGTTAGGCATTGTGGCAAATTCTCGCCGCATAGTCTTTCCTTGAGGTCCATCCTCCTCTTAAATAAACACACAAGAATTCTGCTAGATATAACCTCTGCGCGCATCCCTAATCATTATGGACTAAAGAAAAACCACGCCTTTACACTTTGAGTATGGGCGCGTTCACCGCTTCCCGCTATATAATGCTGCTCACATAACTACTGCACGATTAGTGTCTATTGAACGTGTGCTTCATAAACCTAACCATGAGCTACGCATACCACCACATGTGGTTTATTATAACCGCATGTATAAATAACCAAAGACTGAAACAGCAGAGAGCACATCATGAAAGGAATTAGCACCATCACCTTTCGTGTTAAGCTCTGCACTAATGATAATATACTCGGGCACATAAAGATAAATCGTCTTTAACACTGCATGCTTGTACACTGGAATAGGAATGCAAGATATAATAAATTACCTATATTTCGAGCTGGCTGCACTTCTTAGAACATTAATGAATTGACTCCCGCTTTCTTTTTGTAACAATACAGAGAGAACATAGAGAGATCTTTTGCCAATTGTCAATAATTAGTCTGAGTCGTAAAGAATTGCCATTTTGTTGTTACCTTTCCGCCTGCAAGAGTAGACAGTTTGAACTTGGAAAGTGTACACCTTACACTCTTCCTTGTGCATTTGCTTGTTCTTCCTTTCCCCCCACCCTTTTTTGTTTCTTATCCACAGGTACCTATGGACCTTATTTGAATCACATTAATATATCTTGATCCTAACAAGTGCCTGAAAATTCACGGTCTATACACACAGAGATGCACCCAGTCTCACACCTCTTTTTTCACTCTAGATCCTGAAGAAAGCCCACTTGACCCACAGGTGCAAAAACAAGGGCTCAAACATGTCGACCTTTTTACGGACATACTGGGTGCGGGAGATTCCTAATAAATCCCATCATGCACTGAATCTAATTTTAAAATCATCTTGAATCCAGACCTATTAAATCATCTATCTGGCTGTACGAGTATTTTAAGTAGTTACTTTTTACGTTCTAAGGACCCCTGTATCACTGATCACTACTGCACTAACCAGGGGTACACCTCCGGGTAGAGGAAGCATGAGAACTAACCTTATGATGATGCTGTCACGTTTCTAAGAGTCACGCGGAGAATCAAGATATACCACCAAGTCCATCCTCTGTACGTGAATGAGGGTTTTTTATCACTATACTGAACAAAAAACTTAAAACCCTGGTTACGCAGGACAAGTGATCCGTTCCCCTCTTGAGTTTTTTTGGTAACAATAATGAAGCTGAATGGATCACAGCTTCTTCTTTCTCACCCCCCCCCCATGATTATATATTCCCTGGAAGAATGTCAAAGCTCTGTATGAGAATGACTTTCTGTGCTAAACCTCTGCATGAGAATGTTTACCTATGGGTAATCTTTACTTGAGAAGCATTACCCATGTAAAATCTCTGCCTAAGAGTTGTCCCTGGTATTGAGTATCTACCTGAATGTCATACTTGAATGAGCCTTGTTACCTGGGATGAGCCTATTTACCTGTATTGAATAGAGGCTTGAAAATGTTTACCCATATTGCATAGATGTTTAACCCCCTCCCCTGCTGATGACGGAACCGCTCCTTCATTAGCTACGGTTGGGCTGTGCTGATGACGGAGCAGTTCCGTCAATGCCCGGCCGCCGCGCCAGCGCGGTGCTGATTTCGCGCCTGCGCGGCAGTTGTATTGAGCGGGGCGGGTCATGACGGAACCGCTCCATCACCAGCACAGCTCAACCGCGGCTGGTGATGCAGCGGTTCTGTCACCAGCATGCGGCGGCCGCCCCGCCCCGCCCCGTTAGCGCTGCGGCAGAATAGCCGCCGCAGCGAAAGGGTTAAAAGTGATTACCTGTAGTGAATATCTGCAACAGAAAAGTGCCTGCAGTGACCTAATGTTACATAAACTGTTTACCCTGCATATTGTGAGAACCTGGCATTTCTAATCCTGACCAGAAGTAGATAAAGATAATTTTTCTTATAAATGGAACTTGAGTGGTGTCTTCTTATCGTGTGCGCTTTACTGTGTCAGTGTGGGAGTGTGCTGCGCAACTACTTCACACCTAGCCTCGGGCGTGCCTAACTGCCTTGCACTAAGCTACTGTGTCGGAGTAAGTGGTCCCTGGGACCACTGTTCTAACATTGGTGTTCAGTGGTGGGATTAGGGCTTGTGCTTGTGCAGCACCCTACAGTGACTCAGTGTGCGCCGCAATCTGACACCTGTTTTAATGCAAGATCAATGATCCCCCTGATTGCAAGTGCTCTTGTGTTAAGCCTGTTACCTACGTCCTATTGGTTTTCCCTGAAAATGTCCTAGGCCCTACCTAGCATGGTGAAATTCGAGCTGGCCAACCTAGAAACCTACACAGTGGCCCAGCTTAGGGAGTTCTGCCAGGGGAAGGGAGTGTTCTTCAGGCGGGGCGCCAAGAGAGAGGAGCTTCAAAAACCTTGAGAGCATGGGCATTGGCCCACCCAGAAGGGAGAGGGGGCGCAGGACAAGTAGAGCAGGACGCTCCAGGAGAGCTGGACCTATTGAATATAGATGCTACTGATAATGTGTTGTCAGGAAGACGTTCCGGGGCAGGAAGTAGTGTCTCAGTGAGGAGTTTGTCTGCAGGGGAGTTCGAGAATAGGAGGGAGGAGAGACAGCTTAAGCTAGAGCTTGCCAGGTTAGAGAAAGAGCGGGAATAGGCTGGCTATGGAGGAAAGAAAGCTTCTCCATAAGCTTAGCCTGAAGGAGCTGGAAATGAAAGCCCTACAAATAGGGGCTAACAGCAACGTAAATGGTAAGAGCATACCTACTAAAGCTTCACTGGAGTCTAGGTTCTACATGCCCAAAGATGTGGTGGCCCATTTTAATGTGGGTAAGGATATTGACAAGTGGCTAGCAGCATATGAGATGCCTTTACCAGCCCATGGGGTCCCCGAGAGTTATTGGGGAGGTAGCCTGTATAGGTACATGCCTCGGGTGGGGAGGGACACACTCTTGTCACTAAACAAGGCAGTTCAGACCAACTATTCTGTTATGAAGGAAGTGTTGATTAAGAAGTTTGGCCTTACCCCTGAGAAGTATCGGCAGAAATTAAGAAATAACCACAAACTTCCCACACAGAACGGGGTAGATTTTCAAGGCTCCGTCTGCAAAGCATTGGAGGGTTGGTTGCAGGGCAGTGAGGTGACCGATTATGAAGGGTCTGTACGATTTGATTTTAAGAGAGCACCTTCTAGATAAATGTTTTCCAGAGCTGCGCCAACACCTGATGGACCGCAAGTTAACCGACCCGAGGGAGCTTGCGAAGCAGGAGGATACCTGGATCAGCACCAGGGTGTCCAACAAGGGATCTGGGGGGACCTCCAGAAAGGTGGACAGGGTTTCCCCCAGAAGAGAGAGGGGGGAGATAAAAATAAGGAGTTCTCCAAAGGCAACCAAAATAGACCGCAAGGGAGAGGGTTTGGATCCCAACCCCATTCTAGCTACCAGAAGACTACTTATCCTGATAGAAGTCAGCAGCCCAAAACTGTCCGGTGCTATGAGTGCGGGGAGGTTGGACACTATAAGGGAGATTCCTTGTTCTCCCTCGTTCCTGGTATCACCCACTTGTGTACCCATGACATGGACACCGGGGACAGCCCCCCTGTCAAGACTAAGTCTTATCGGCTGTCAGACAAAGTGAAGACCAGCATTCATCATGAGGTCACTAAGATGCTGGAGCTGGGAGTGATCGAACTGTCCAGCAGCCCCATGGCCAGTCCGGTGGTGTTAGTGCCAAAAGCAGCCCCACCGGGCACCACACCTGAACTTCGGTTCTGTGTGGACTATCAAGGACTTAACTCTGTGATCAAGACGAATGCTCACCCGATCACTATTGACCGGCTGGGGGCCGCCCAATACCCAAGTACCTTTAACCTCACGTCAGGATGCTGTCAGATCGCTCTGATGGACGGAGCCAAGTGGAAGACTACGTTCTCCACCCCAGAGGGCCACTTCCAATTTAGAGTGATGCCCTTTGGATTGAAAAACGCTCCTGCCACCTTTCAGTGGTTGGAAAACCAGGTGCTTTCTGGTCTACCTGGATGAAATAGCTGTCTTCAGCAGCAGCTGGGAGGACCATCTGGAGCACCTTCAGGAGATGCTGCGGGCCCTGCAGCAGGGCGGCCTGACCATCAAGGCCAGAAAATGCCAGATCGGACAGGAATCTGTCATCTACCTGGGACACCTGATGGGCGGGGGTAAGGTGCAGCCCCTTCAGGCCAAAATCGAGACCATCCTGGCCTGGGAGCCCCCCAAAACCCCGACGGAGGTCTGGGCTTTCCTGGGCCTCACGGGTTACTACCGCCGGTTTGTCAAGGGCTATGGCACCATTGTGGCC
Source organism: Lissotriton vulgaris (assembly GCF_964263255.1). Classification (NCBI taxonomy): domain Eukaryota; kingdom Metazoa; phylum Chordata; class Amphibia; order Caudata; family Salamandridae; genus Lissotriton; species Lissotriton vulgaris. The sequence goes on from NC_141696.1 coordinate 899,405,787, forward strand.
CCCTTGACTGAACTCACGTCCAAGAAGCAACCGAGAAAAGTGATTTGGACTGAAACTTGCCAGAAAGCTTTCGATTCCCTCAAGCAAGCTGTGTGCACTGCTCCTGTGCTCAGAGTTCCAGACTTCAGCAAGGAATTTATTGTTCAAACGGACGCCTCCGAACATGGCATTGGGGCAGTACTCTCGCAACTCAACGAGGAAGGCCTAGACCAGCCTGTGGCCATATTCAGGAGGTTACTCCCCAGGGAATAACAGAGGAGTAGTATAGAGCGAGAAGCTTTCACTGGGGTTTGTATCTTGAAGAAGCTGAGGTCATACCTCTTTGGCTCTCGCTTCCTGATTCAGACCAACCACCGGCCGCTTCGCTGGATCATGCAAATGAGGGGCAAAAACCCTAAATTGTTGAGGTGGTCCATTTTCCTCCAGGGTATGGACTTCAGGGTGGAACACCAACCCGGAGTAGACCACGCCAACGCTGACGGTCTCTCTAGGTTCTTCCGCCTTAGTGACGAGAACTCCCTAGAGGTTGGTTTGCTTTCCCCACTTTTGGCTGGGGGGATGCGTGTTAGACCTGTCAGCCCTAGGGTGGTCTTCCCCTACATTTTTTTCCCTTTTTGCCTCGTTACTGACCACCATTTTTGTTGGACATAGGACTCTGGGTGTCTTACCGCTGCTGAACAGTGTTGAGGTGCAGGTGCTCTCTCATAACAACATGGTTGCCACAGGCCCCTGCTACTGCAGTGCGGCCACTGTCCTATCTGCGTTCTAGTAGTTGGGATAAGGCTGGGACTTAATGCTACTGTAACCTTGGCCCACCCGCGTCTTGTCACCATAGACAGACACCACAACATCCCCTTCTAGAACCTTCCAACCCCCCCATGTTTGGCATCAGAACTTCCGCCTTTTCGTAGGGTCACCTGACCAAGGAGTAAAAAATTAAAAGGAGGGAAACCTGGCAAGTCAGTTGCACTACTGGACATGGGGACCCTCCGCTGGAGTAAAGGCTGCTGCGCTTGGGGAATGCTACACTACTGAGGCTGACTTATCCTACTGACTGTTCCTAGGACCTGCTCCAAGTCAGATGAGTTGCCCTGCCTGCCGGATGACCTTGCCCTGTGTGAGGGGAACCAGGGACACCAGGTCCAGTGTGCCTGCCCAGGACTGCCATAACCTCTCCCCCTGCAATTAATACCTGCCATCTATTGCCAGCGCTGAGACTGGGAAGCGCTGTGGACCTGACACCTGAAACTCCCCAACCAGTGCTGTGACTCCTAACCACTGTGACCCTGAGAGTACTGCTGGGGATACTAAGGTACAGAGCACTAGGCCAGAAAAGCACTGCCCTACTAGAAATTGCCCCTGATCTTGAGCACTAGTACAGAGAAGCACTGTGGGCCCAGAACTTGAGCGTGCTGCCCGGCGCTATACCAGCCCCCTTTTGTACCACTTTTGACAGCCATAAGTGTGGCAGGGTATGCTCAGACGTGAGTCCCTTGCTCACTTTGCCACTGGATTGAAGCAAGCTGGGCTGAAGACGGCTGGAATGCCAGAAACGGGTCCTCGGAAGCTTGTTTCCTGTCCAGGGAAGACATGGCTTGGCAGTTCGGGCTGGACTGTTCCCATGAGGCACAGGTTCAGACTGATTTGCATATAGCCATGTCCGAACAGGGGTGGCAGAGTGGGCTAAAGAACGGTGATGGATTAAACCCAGTTCTTTTGACTGGGTGTGAGTGTTTGATTGATTCAGATGCTGCATCCATCACCACCCCCTTTTGTACCGCTTTTGGCTGCCATAGGTGTGGCAGGGTATGCTCAGACGTGAGTCCCTTGCTCACTTTGCCACTGGATTCAAGCAAGCTGGGCTGAAGACGGCTGGAATGCCAGAAACCGGTCCTTGGAAGCTTGTTTCCAGTCCAGGGAAGACATGGCTTGGCAGTACGGGCTGAACTGTTCCCATGAGGCACAGGGTCAGACTGATTTGCATATAGAAATGCCTGAACTGGGGTGGCAGAGTGGGCTAAAGAACGGTGATGGATTAAACCCAGATCTTTTGACTGGGTGTGAGTGTTTGATTGATTCAGATGCTCCGTCCATCACCACCCCCTTTTGTACCATTTTCCTCCCTTAAAGCATTTCCTTTAGAGCAAAATTAGATTTTTTTCATCATAGAAATGATGGTTAGTGATCTAGAGAGCTAAAATGAAGACATATTTTCTGAGGTCCTAAAAAGTGACAAAAGGCTATTAAACTAGTTTCTATCTTTATGTTTTTTATCCAATTGATCAAGTGATTATGTATTGCATATGTTACTTATGCATTTTGCACACTTCTGTCATTATACTTCTTTTAGGCAATATTTTGGATACATTTCTCCTGAGGCGGCCACCTTGGCTGTATCCTCTGTTTGAAATGCTTTCTGTTTTACAGCTTTGACTCCATCACAATAGTGCTCAGGTGTGCAACACTTGTGCCATAAATTCAGAATGTTAGCACTCTACTTGCTTATTAGAACAATGTAGCAAGGCTGTAGTTGATCACCAGGGAATTAACTGGCAGGCTGCTGATAGGGTGGAAAGTAAGTTTCAATCTGTGTGTCAATGTTTATGGAAATGGACGAGGGAAACATTTGAGAAATCGGTCAAAATATGTCCTTACTTTGCTTTCAACAACAAACTATAATTTCTATGATAAAACAAATCACCTCATTTTGTTAGTTTCTAACAGAAATATTAAATTTTAATGGTTTTGATTTATTCAAGGTGGCTTCAGGTGTGCCACACTTTTGTCATCAATTGATTGAGCTGCTTTACCTGTTAGGGTCTCCAGGTGCTGTGGGGTTCATGCTGCTGGATCATGCTGCCAGTGCATATTGATTGAACATCCAGGTCTTGAAGTTCTTCATGAACTGCTGGAGCTAAGGTGAGGCTCTGAGGTGCAGGGGAAAGTTTCCCAGGTCTTCGCCTCTAGGTGGGAGAAGGAGAAGCTTCTGCTAGTTGATCAGCAGATGCATTGGGTAGCTGTTAGCGAGAGGGACCCAGAACGGAGTTTCCAGGTAGGTAGGTGAAAATTCACTTGTTTGTTGAGGTACACCCGTCGTTCATTGTGTAGTGCGTTGTAGGCATGGGTGAGCAGCTTGAACAGGCATCTATTTGCTAGCCAATGGAGGTTCCTGAGGTAAGCAATGATGTTTGTCTATCTAAGGAGGTCGAGGATGAGTCTGGTTGTTATGTTCTCAATCATCTGCAGTGTTCTAATGAGTTGTGTGGTGATTCCTACATAGAGGGAATTGCCGTAGTCGAGTGCTCTGTTGACAAGAGCTTGTGTGACATTTTGCTAGGTGTTGGGTGGGAGCCATCTGAAGACTTTCCTGAGCATTCGGAGGGGGAGGAAGCAAAGAGAGGCGACAGCGCTGACCTGATTCTTCATGGATAATTTGCTGTCAAGAATGATGCAGAGATTGCAAGCGTTCAGTGGGTTTGCGGAGAGGGCCCAGCTCAGGTGACCACCATTTGTTGTTTCATAGGGTGTCTTTGCCTTTCCTGAAGATGAGTACTTCTGTCTTGTCTGTGTTGAGTTTGAGACAGTTGTTTTTCATCCAAACATCCATGTCCTTCATGCATCTTTAGAACTTGTCTTTATGTTATGTTATGTTATGTTACTATGTGTTTGTATAGCATAAATCACCACTGGTCTCTAAGCGCTTTCACAGAAAAAGTACACAACATGCTGCAGCCGGAGTGCCGACAAAGCTCTGCCACCCTTCGATTTAAGATTAAATCGAGGTTGAGTTAGTTTACAAGCTTTGCCAGAGCCCGAAGCTCTGCCCAGGGTGTACTTCCTCAGACGATCTTTAATGTAATTAGGGGCTTCTCCATAGATGGCTTTATGGGCTATGCAGAGACATTTAAACTGCACTCTATGTTCGACAGACAGCCAGTGCAGCTTCAGAAGAAGAGGCGTCCCACGAGTTCTCCTCGGTAGGGAAAAAATCAGCCTGGCCGCATCATTCTGCACTAGCTGCAGTTTCCCAAGAAGTTTCCGCAGCAGACCTAAATAAAGAGCATTACCATAGTCCAGCCGAGAAATAACTGTGGCAGACACAATCGATTGTGGTGTGGGGATAGAGAGGATAGGTACCAGTTTCCGGAGTTGCCTGAGCAGGCCAATACAAGAGCCTACCACCGCTGAGACTTGAGGGGCCATGGACAGGTCTGCGTCAATTTTTAATCCTAAACTTATGACTACTCTTCCTGGAGTTGGCACCTCCCCTAATTCTGGGGGCCAGAAAAGCTCACACCAGGGACTATCTTGTTTAGTGATGACCAACACCTCAGTTTTCTCTGCTTTAACTTTCAGAAGATTGTTTGTCATCCAGTTAACCGTGAATCTAAGCAGATTCTTTACAGAGTGTTGCACCTGGCTGGTATTCTCGAGCTGGACTAACAATTGAGTGTCGTCCGCATAGTTAAAAACTTGACAGTTCCTTTAATGGTTGTCAAGTCATTTTTCAGGGAGAGGATGAGTTGGGTGTTGTCAGCTTAGGAGATGGTGTTGAGTCTGTGGCTCCTGACGATGTTAGCCAGGGGTGTCACATACAATTTGAAGAGGGTTGGGCTGAGGACGAACCTTGAAGTACAACTCAGGTGATGTGTTTAGGGAGCGAGGAGTAGGGCGGGAGGATGATCTTCTGCATTATTCCTATGAGGTAGGATGTGATCCACTTGAGGGCTGCTCCTTAGATTCTTGTCTGGTAGAGTCTGTTTATCAGTGGGTTGTGTGATACAGTGCTGAGAGGTTGAGAAGAATGAGGGCTTCTCTTTTTCTAGTCTAGCAGCATTCTTGTGTCATCCGTGGCGGTTTTGGAGCTGTGGTTTGCTCTGAAACTTGCTTGGGAGGGATCCAGAAAGTTGTGGTTCTCCAGATGTCTGGTTAGCAGGATGTTGTTAGCTTTTTCAATGACCTTGACTGTGAAGGGGATCAGGGAGATGGGTCGGTAGTTCTTGGGATCTCCTGGGTCAGAGGAAGGTTTCTTCACCAGCAGATTCACATCCGCATGTTTCCATTTCTGGTAAAAGCAGGCCATGGTAATCGAGGAGTAAGGGACCTTAGTGAGTTTTTTGCTGATGGGTTGATTGCTGAGGTTGAATATATGGTAAGAGCAGGGGTCAGCTGGGGCTCTGAAGTGGATGGATCTCATGATGGACGCCCTTTCTTTCTCAGTGAGGGTGTTCCACAAGGTGAGCTGGTGTAGGTGTGCATCGTCATAAGAATGATAGTGTTCTAATTATTCCTGTGGAGGGCTGCAGTAGAACACTGGGAAATCAATTGTCTGCCTCTGTTGTTGGAAGTATATATGTTACTCAATTCATTTCAATTCAATAAGGCTTTATTTGATTACTTTCAAAATAATCATAATAGCACATTATATCACACAACATCACAATCTGCACAGCTTTAAGAATATTATTTAAAAATGCAATAAAAAATTTGAATTAAAACACCGTCCCGTGGCTACCAATTGTACATGAATAAGAAAGAATTTCATAATATTAAAAATTCATATTAAAATAGTTTTCCTACATTTGATTACATATTTTAAAAATGCAGATGGTGACCTTAAAAAATGTTCGTTCTCTAGAGATTGCAATACTATAAACGTGAGACGACATTGTCTGAGGCCGAGTAACTTTAGGATTGGTAAGATCCACCTTTCTCTTTGTACATAATACAAGTTAAAGATTAAAAGAACGTGCAATGTTGATTGTTGAGAAACATCGTCACATGGACACCTGCACATGTCTCTGGATGAATCATTCATAATAGGGAAGCTTGTTAATCTATGGAATATCCCTAATTTAAATCGGGTCAGTAGGAATCTGTCATATTCACTGTGAGTATTCTTAAGATACTGCAGGTGGTTAGTATCACCATTTGATTTGCCAATACCGTTGGCTTCACTATTTCTGTAGGAAGTCTAATTGTGTCCAACAGCGCCACACAGTTTCCTTTAAGATCTTTTCTAGAAACAGTGATCATGGTGCTGGGGTCATCATAATATTCAGAATCCGCGAGATCGTTCATAAATAGTTTTACATATTTTAACCATGGCATGGTAGAATGCTGCTGTAGCTTAAGTTAATATATCCCGATTAAAAGTAGTCTTTGTTGTGGTCCAAATCCTGTGCCATAGTAAAACACGTTTTGGCTTTATAAGACCAGACCATCCCTAGCTTGGAGTGACCAATATAAGAAGATGTACTGCTTTGGACTCCTAGCAGAAATTTGAAAAAGCTGTTCTCGACTAGATTTAGCGGCTATGAATCTGCATAGCCCCAGACGCCTGCACTGTACATAGCAGTAGAGATACATTTTGCCTGGTAAATGTGTAATAACTCTACAGGAGTTCGTCTACGAAGCTTTCTAGAGAAATTGGCTAATGCAGTAGTAGCTTTCATAAACATCAATTTTCTGGCATGGACCACCTGGGACCATGTCCCCTTCTGATCAAAAAGAATGCCTAAATAAAAAATCTTTTTGTAAATTCGACCTTTTTTTATTGTCATTATAAATATATGTACATTGTTTACTACCTCCCCCGCATTTCGTGGTGAAAGTTTTTAAAGGTATTCACTCTGAGACCCAAATTATGCATAAACGTAGAAAAGCTGGTCACTACCGTTTGGAGCCCCAATTGCGTATGTGACATTAATGCAGCGTCATCCGCGTACAGTAGGGCAGGTATGGGATGTTTGTCAATTTATGGTAAGTCCTGACACTCATTCATCAGGACTTGACCTACTTTGTTAATATAACGTGTAAATAAAAAGGGAGCCAAGACACAGTCTTGTCTTACATCTCTCTGTATTTTAAACGTGCCCCTGTACTCTCCCTAATCCCATAGCGCACCTTTGCCTTTGCATCTCTATATAGTTGCCTTATAAAAAGTATAAGTGAGGTTTCCACACCGAAGTCCTCCATTATCTTCCATAACCTATCATGTAAGACACAGTCCAAGGCTGATGTAAGATCTACAAATGCTGGGTATAGCCTGCCCTATTTAGCCAGGTTGTACTCACCTAGTGAAATATTTAAGTTTAGACCCTGCTCGACTGTGCCAAGGCCCTGATGGAAGCTGAATTGTAATTCTGATATAGTACTATTGCCTTCAGCCCATTCCTGTAGTCTATTAAGTAAGATGCACCACACCACCTGGACAAGGGAGTATAACAACGATATGGGCTGGTAGCATGCAGGGTTTTGACGGTAACCTTTTTTGAAAATTGGGACCAGTATTGATTCGGACCAAGTAGTTATAAAATGAGAAGCACAGCATGCTTTTATCACTTGGGTTAAAAGTGGGGCCCGTAGTGACAGGTTAGATTTATGAAGATCTACGGGGACACCGTCATGCCTAGGGGCTTTTCCACCGAAACTTACCATAATAGCACAATTAACCTCTTCTAATGTAAACTAGACGACTATTGGGCAGTTAACAGATGGTCAAATTTTGTGTTGTGGCTGTTGTTTCTCCATGGATTTCTCATGCGTGATACAGTTTAACATGTTAGTGTAATGCTCCACCCATTGATCTTCAGCAATGGCTATTTCAATAGTAGGTAAGATTTGAGTAGCCAAAAAAGGGGCATTTACCACTTTCCAAAAGGCAGTATTATCCCTAGTTAATGTGAGTACATGCAAAGCTGACCATGTTTCTTCTCTCAGGGTGCTCTTTAAATGCGGATTTATATTCCCCCCTAGCCTTTCGGATATCTTTGATATTTCTTAATTGACTTGTGTAAGGCGTATTTCAATTTAGTATATGCTTTTGAGTATTTAGCATCAACCCAGCCTTGATTCCTATTGCGCACATTTTTATTCTCCACAAATAAGGCCTTCTTAATATATCCAGTTATCTGTGAGTAGGATTTTAGCATGAGAGGTTGTATCGTCTAGGCAAACTTTCTTTGTGAATTCTATCAGATCCACCATGGCCCAATGTAAAGAATACCCATTTATTTTGTTCAGAACTATGCTCTGTACGGTATGGGCCATTTTACCTGTAGAATTGAATGCCTTATTTAACAATAGGAAGGATACCCTTAATGGAAAAGGATCACTCAAGGCATTTTTATGGATGATAAAAGACTTAAGCCTTGTTGAATGTCTGTTTGACAATAATATATAGTCATTGGTCGAGTAGATACCTCTCCCATTAAATGTAGGCCTAAGGGGGACTGGCTGGTTACATAACTCATTTACAAATCCTATATCAATTGAGAACACGACTCCATTTGGATGTTCCCTGTGGTTGATATGCTAGAAGTGCGCATAACTATTACCATCATCAGACGTAAGTCCACATATCCCCCCCAGTATGCGGGCACACTGCAGAGTTAAAATCCCCACCCCAAATTATTAACTCATTATTTTGTATGATTAGTAAATCATTACTTAATTTCCTCATAACCCCCACAATCTGATCCAGTGGCACATTATTATAGAAGTTTAGCAGTACAATGCAATGCAAATTATCAGTAGGAAATATAACAATTTGGTCGATAATATGTTTCTGATTATTTCAATTCGATTTTGGTTAGATTCACGTAGTTAGAAACATATGTACATAGTCCACCCTTAGATCTCCTGTGCTCCGATGGTATTGCGGCTGTATGAACAGTTTTGTAGACATTAATATGTATAGTATTCTCTATCCAAGTTTTCTGGAGACACAGCATGTTGAATTTCCCTATAAAGTCCAGCCACAGTGGGTTAGTACCTTTTGAACATAAACCTGCAACGTTCCTATATAATATTTGACAAAGATCTTGGTTACTATTATCTGTGTTATTCACGTAATTAGTTTTTTCAGATATGTCTGTGGCTATGGGAAGTGTTACAGGATTTAGACACTTATTTCGGGTGGCTGTTGTACCATGGATGGGGGACGAGGTACCAGCAATCAAACAAATAGAGGGTGAAACCCTTTCTAAGGTATCTTGGTTGATTCCTGAATCAGGCATTATTCCCAGGTTGGACATGTGCATTTGTGAACCTGATGTTATGTGTAGACTACCCTCCTTGATAAATGCGGCAGGTGGACATGTCATATTTAGTCAATCTACTTTCTCAAGGGTTTGAAGGCTAACAAATTGATTACTGACTGGGTCATTATATGTATAATGGTCATTATCATTGTGGTCCCTGTTGAAAGGTCTTATTTATGGGTCCGACGGTGGTTGGCAAAAGTAATCCAAGGGCACAAGATTAATGCCCTGGATTATGATAAAATTAATTCTAGCTCTCCTCAAGATGTTTTGTACTAGGTGTGGAGTTTTTTTTAAATTTTATTAATCCAATTTATTGAATTTAGAATGAACCACAAATTTACATTGGCATCAAAATCAAGCATAATATCATAGCGTACATCCACATGAGAAACAACAGAGACTTGTGAATCAATTTGTAGGGTAAAATCATACATGAGGCTAGCCTGAATCATAAAAGACACACACCCACCCCTCAGGACAACAGGTTGAACCATTTACCCCATATCTTTTCAAAGAATTCAGGGCAGCCCCGGGCTTCAAAGAGGGGCTCCTCTTGAGTCCCACACCAGTTCACTCCCCGTCTCCACCTCCTCATAGTTGGGGGTTTGGCCGGGGACCATACTGCTGCTATATCTCGCTTCGCCACTGCCACAGCTGTCCCTAGTAAGCACGTGTTGGCCCGAGAGCCATCCAGGCCGTCAAATACACCTAGAATCAGACGCAATGGGTCATGGGGAACTGTCCAACCCAGGGTCTGTGAGAATTCCAGTTCCACACCCACCCAGAATGGAGCAAGAATGGGGCATTGCCAGATCATATGATAAAAATCAGCTGGGGAGTGGTTGAGGCACGGGCAGGTCGGGGAAGGGCGCAGCTGGGCTTTGTATAAGAGCACCGGGGTGAGGTATGCCATGTGTAAATAATGGAGTTGGACTAAACGCAGTTTGGATAAGGCCGTCAGGGTCTTGGGGGCCATGAGAGCGTTCCTCCAATCTGCATCCTCCAGGGGGCCCAAACAACCATCCCAGCAAACTTGCAGCAAATCTAGGGTTGCGGGACCATTGTTCACAAGGAAGTGATAAATCAGAGAGACCTCCCTCCACCAGATTCCCCATCATCACCTGGGCCTTGAGGGGATTAAACTCGGGAAGGGAGGTGGGAGACGGAAGGTGCACCCCAAGGGCATGCCTAAGCTGTAAATATTTGTAGAATTGGGAGGAGTGGAGGGAATAATGCTGCTGAAGGTCTGCAAAGGTTCTGATATGGTCCCCCACCCAAATGTCCCCAAAAAGCGAAATCCCTATGTGGTTCCATCGATGGAAGTCCCAGTGGGATGAGAGCTCTCGCAGCCAAGTGCCACACCACAGGGGCGTCGGCCTGGTAAGTTTCCGATCCTACCTTGTGTGACGCAAAACAGTGCGCCAAGCCAAGAGGACCGACCTAGTGATGGGGGAGAGGTCCCTCAGTATGGGAGTTCCATACCGGTAGGCCTGAAGCCACAGGAGGTCCATCGTCCGGAGTTCTACCCAATACGCTGAGTCGGACCAGCTGCCCACGAACAAGTCATGGATCATGATAAGTTTTGTGGCTAGATAATAGAGGTGGAGGTTGGTTACATCCATGCCCCCATCATAAGGAGGTATGAGGCAATGTGCCAGGGACATCAGCGGTCTCCTGCCCTCCCATATAAAGCAGGCGAAGATACCTTCGAACTCACAAAACCAGCTCGCTGAGAGGTGAAAGGAAATATTCTGCAGAATATATAAGAATCATGGGAGAACCATCATTTTAAAAAGGGCACTTCTTCCAAGGGTGTTAAGAGGAAGGGATTGCCATCTCCTAAGGTCCACTTTGGCCTTCGTGATTAGGGGCGTAACATTCAGGGCCCACTCAAAATCTGTAAGCAGGGCAACCCAAATCCCCAGGCACAGGATGCGTGGAGGGGAACCAGAGTGGACTTCACCGGGTTGAGCTGAAGGCCCAAGACCGGTTCAAAAGCGGTGAGGGCCTCCAAACTGCGTGGGCCAGAGTTCTCAGGGTCCCCCAGGAAGAGGAGAACGTCGTCAGCATAAAGGGCAACCTTATCAACCTGAAAGGGGTCCCACGCCCAGCCCCGGATGCAGGGATCTTGGCATATAAGAGAGGCCAGGGGCTCCAGAGCTAGTGCAAATAAGAGTGGCCAGAGCAGACAGCCATAGCGAGTGCCTCTCTGAATGGGAAATGCCTCCGATAGCATGTCGTTTACTAGGACCCTTGCTTTAGGGCAGGAATATAGAACATAGATGAGGCACCGGAATGGCAGGCCGAATCCCATCACCTCAAGCACATCCTCCAAGTAAGTCCAGTCCACCGTATCAAAGGCTTTTTCAAAATCAATGAAAAGCGCGCCTAAATACGGAGTGAGACGGTGGCAATGTGTGAGGGCGAGGTGGAGACGGCAAATGCAGTGACGTGTACCCCAGGCAGGCATGAAACCGCATTGGTCTGGATGGACCAAATCATGTAAGAGGGATCACAGGTGTTGGGCAAAAAAAGTGGCAAAGATTTTCACCTGGGTGTTGATGAGGGAAATAGGGCGACAGGGTGCACAAGCAAAAGAGGGCGGCTGTGTCTTCAAGAGTACCACAATAGTAGCCACGTCCGTTTCCGGCAGAAAGGACCCCTTGTTCACCACATGGTGAAACAGTTCCACCAAGTTCGGGACCAGCAAGTCACAATAGGTCGCAAAGTATTCTTGCGGATAGCCGTCCGGTTCTGGCGTCTTGCCGGAATTCAAGTGAGAAATGGCCTCATTAATTTCCTCCAAAGGGAAAGGGAGATCCAGAGTCTCCGAGACTGCTTGGGGAAGATGTGGCGGATGGGTCCCCATATCCGACAACAGTGCAGTTAGGGAGCCCTCGGGGGTCGGCCCTCATAGAGATTTTCAAAGTAATATGCAAAGGCTTGGGCAATAGCCCAAGAGGTGGAGTGGTAGGTTCAGGCCCCATCACGGACCTCGGGAATGATGCGAGTGGACTTGGGGTAGGAAATGAGGTTATGGAGTAATTTGCCATTTTTATCACTGCAGTCTTATACTCGCGCCACGAAAAAGTGCCAGAGCATTTTAGCGGCCTCCAGGAAGATCTGCCAGATCTCCTCTCGGAGCAGGGCAAGCTGTCGGGTGGAAACAGCACCCTCAGTAGATGTTAAAACTACACAGTCACCATGGAGGGTTTTGCAATCTCTTCCAATCCGGCTAACTCTTCTGGCCATATTGAACTCTGCAAAAAGTGCCTCGTTTAGCCCTGTTTTTGTGCCCAACCAGGAAAGGGATTTATTCCTTAGACTATCCCAAGACTCGGATACGTGACCTGGTACCCACAGGACGTTGGCCAAATTTATTGTAGTTGGGGTGGCTGGTGGTGGTAAGTCTAAAAGGGCCAACTCTGGCAGTTGCTTTTTATGGAATAAGGGCATAAGAGAATAGTTATGACTAGGCTAAGTGACAATGTGGCCCTAGAGTTTTTTCTCCTAAAGTCTTAGCTGTGTTTATATCAATTAAAGTAGGCTCAAGTGTAGTCCTGATGGGTGTTATTATGGGCTTTGGTCCTGTCTTTGTTAATCAATGCTCTTTGCAGCAAGGCCCTGCAGATTGTATGTATGTTATGGGGGCTAATTGTGTAGGTCATCTATGTGTTGTTCCCTTACCAATGGTTATTGTTAAACCAGCATTCTTATTGACTATATTATCAGTGTTATGTTGCATCAAGTTTTCTAATCATTTATTTAGGATCTCCTCTATTAAAGTCACTCTGTCAGATAATATAGTTAGGGCACCTCTTAGGAACTTATCTAGATCACGTATCTTTGTGTTCAGCTTTCTGAGGTCATCCTGTGGGTTATAGGACTGAGTGTTGGCATAGAGGAATCTTCCTCTGGGGCCGACCTCAGAGGGAGCTAGTGTTTTACCCCATTTAAAGTATATTTTACATGTTGTTATGGGTACCAGTCTAGTTTTTGCAAGGGTGGCCTCAATTGCTTTAGCGGCAGTCTCTGGACTTCTGGGGCACTTCGATGGGGGTTGTGTGTCACATTCCTGGTTGCTGACTAATATCTGATCAGATACATTTTGAAAACATCCATTTGGGGTTGGTTGCGCATTTGGGACCTCAGGGGACAGGCGTGACCGGCCTTGCATACTGCGGGCCCGTTACTTGCCATTGCAAGAGCTCCTGGCTTTTCTGTATTCAGGGTTTCTTCCACTGTCATGATCTGCTGTTCGTTTGCCCCCATTATTTATGTAAGATAGTTCTTGAGTGCCAAGTGTAATCCTCCTGCAAACTTAGGCATTGTCGCAGTTTATTTATTTGCTGCCTTTCTTTTTTCCATTTTTCAAACTAGCTGGAGGACTGAGGGTTATATGAAAGTTCCAGTGAATGGCAGGTGCAAGTTGCTATATACTAGGTGGGCCAGTTGCAAAGAACTAGAAAGACTAAAAGTGGGGCTGCTGTTGCAAAACGTTTCTCATCAACAGCAAGAGGGGGTAAACACTTGTTAATATGGTAGCTATATGTTTGTGTGAGATGATGCAGGTAATATCCCCCTCTATACAATAATCTGGGGATCAAACAGAACAATAGAGTAATAGTCAACCGGAATACCCTCTCACCGTCTTCAAATGCGCCGTCGACCAAGATTCAAATGAAGGGTGAGTGACCCAGCCTCTGCTGGTCTGTGACGGGCTAAGACGGGTCCATCTTGGCCCGTTCTTGGCCCGGGCTGCGCTCAAGCACGTCCCGCTCACGACCCATACTGCAGGAGCCCAAACAGCCTTTGTGCCAGAAACAGAAATCAGGCAGCGGCTGCTGCAGGCAACACTGGAAGTTGTGATATGCCCCCTCTCCTCAGTGAAATTGGCTTCAACCGGCCACGTCCCGCATCACCCTCCTCTGCTCCACTGCTTAAGACAGGCACCGGCTATGCCCTCAGGTGCCCCTTCAGTTGAAGGATGAGCCGCTCCATACTGGGTGGTACCCACCGGCTGTTGCAAGACGGCTCGGAGAGAGGCACATGCAGAGTCTCTAACAGTGCATCATTACTCAGTATATAAGACCTTATTCTCATATGGATGAGGAAGAAGTGTAAACTTAAAGAAAAAATGCACTTATTTTAGCTTCTGGGGCACCTTCCATAACCCCTTTGAGAAAATCATGAGAGAAAGCATTGGTCTCTCAACCATTGTTCATGAAATTACAGGAGAGTATCAGCATTTTACACAGGGTAAAATCACCTTGAAATACACCACAATTTCTACAATTAATATCTGATTACATCATCCAATGAGTGTGTTACTTTGTTTCATAGTTTACATAGTGGTGGATAACTACCATATTACTTCTCTACCACATGTTGTACAGCCTGTGTCCAGCTAATGGGTGTAAGAGTTTACAAAACAAATGTGCTCCTAAATGCAACATAAGTGTGTAGCGGCATTGAACATGTTATAAACATGTTATAAATCTTTGTATTGAAGAGTAACTCTGTGTGCTGATGAAAGTTGACGACTTGAGACTAGTATCTTCCACACAAGTTTGTTGGTTCTGCAGAAAATGTTTCCAATAGAGTAAAGATTCGATGTAGGAGATACTAAGTAGTCTAAGCAGCCTTGAGTTACTGGACAGAGTAATCTCAGCATGCCAATTTCTACATAACATAGAACACTGTTCACCAGGTACTAACCTATGTACATGTGCTTGTTTTGTTTCACAAGATGGGTTATCTATAATGTTTTCACCACAGTATGAAGGCTGCAGGTAGTATTATATTTAGCACCTTCAGACCATGGTTATTTTAAACAAATTGTGTATTGTTTAACAAGTGTTGCATAGAGTGTGTACTGTTCTTATTAGATACTTTTTTATACTATGTGGAGTATTTTTGGGAGAGTTTCACTGTCTGGAAACACTGTGGCACAGAGTAATACTGTCTCCCTAGAGTAAACACTGTACCCACCTTTCTATTAATACCCACTTCATTTCTCAATGTAGTTTTGGTGATTGTGAGGAGTTTATACAGATGAAGACTGTCCATAGTAAGCATTAGTTATGTAGCAGGGCTAGAGTATCTGAAGGAACATGGTTTTCTCTCATCAGTTATATATGGACTGAACACCATGTGCATTAGAGGTTACTCTTGTATCTGAACTTGGATACCCATGATGTTTATGGTATAAGATCAATGCAGCACATAACAGAAGCTTGCTTCACCTATAGGGATAGTATTTAGGATAGCGTTATATTATTCTGAGCGATTTTGCACTTAATCTCATAGCTCTAATGCCATACCTGTTTATAGACCAATGTGTACAAAAAACCTTGGATGATGTCATCACTGATGTCATTTGAGACGTCATTAGTGATGCCATAAACGAGATCAAAGAATGTGTCTTGAGTGATGTAATATGAGATCAAAAGCAGTGTATGGCAGGGATGCAAGATATAGCTAGCTCTGCTAACTGTAACTGGTGAATTTCTGTGTTTTATTTGTTTAATCCTTTAAAGTTGTCACAGACATATTCACTGAACTATATTGTCCCTTTAACCTTTATGTATTTCAGTAAATTTCCGAAAGCGTTTTTAAACAAAAAGTAATCTTTTTATGGCACCTCACTATAACAGTACTTTTTTTCAGTGAATTTCAGCAGGTTTCTTCTGGTAAAGTTCTCCGCTGTGCAAGGACTTCAAATGTGCGACGGGAGCCCTGCAGAGAGCAGCCAACCCCACGTTGCACACCAGCTTTGTCAATGCACATAGGGGGAATGGCGACAAGGCTGTGGCCAAACCCCAGTAGACTGTCAACCACGCAAAGCCCCACAATGACTTTGGTGTGTGTGGCATAGGGTTGGCCTTCGGGTCTTGACAACCCCTTCACTTAGGACCAAACCATACATATTAAAGGAAGGGGGCATGCAGCTTCCCTTCCTGACCACTGTGTCCCCATCTCCTGGGACAAATGTAATATTAAAGGGGAGGGGACTCCCCTTCATGAGCTTTCTTGGTCAACAGGGACCCCATTCCACTGGACCAAAATCTAAGGGGAAGGAGGCATACTTCCCCCTCCTGGAGCCTTAATAGGCCCTGGGAACCCTATTCCCCCATAGCCAAATACAATAAAAAGGGGTTGGGAGCTCTACTGCATCTTGTAAATATGGTGCCTTCCTGCTCTTTCAAGTAGGCGTAGGTCCCCAAAGTAAAATAAATTGTAGCACTGCTCAATGCCAATTCTTTGTAAATTAGGCCCCAGGTCTTTAGACAACACTCAACTAGAAATGTCTGTGGGACATACCTAAAGAAAAAGAAAAAGCCTTGATACTAAAAGGGCTATATTTATATATCCCACAAAGAACACATTGTGTATTAATCTAATGGTGCAGAAGATAGTTAGAACATCACAGCACACCCAAATACCAAATTGTAAAGGAGGAATCAGGTCAACAAAGAGTCAGTGAATAGTGATATCTCATGTGTAGTTATGGCTCAGCCCGAGTTTTTAATGAAAGGTCCCGTTTTATTGTGCCACAACAAACAAACTGTGACCGTGATTTAGCATAAAAGGCCATTTATTAGGAAACAGTTGCAAAAACATATTGAACTTTTAGTCAGCATTTCACATTAGCTTAGCAATTATGAACCTCCCCATACATCCCGTGAGCACCCGTACCTCACGCCAACTTTTAAACCCCAAAGCCATCATACCTTGTTCCATATTTTACTGTTATACTCCTGGGGCTCCTTCCATCTATCCAGGCTGTCTTTCCTTTTTCACCCAAACACCCTTCCCTGAATCTCTTTTCTTGCTCAACACAACTCTGCAGTCTTCTGTCACCTGTACTCTGTTCTTCTCCCCCTAGGGCGTGGATACCCTCATATTTGACTCTCCACCCCCCAAAATATCACCACCCAAAAACATCCAGGGGGCATTTTTGTGCCCCCCCCTAGACCACTTTCCAACCACTACAACTAGGATTGCCCCTGCAGGAGATGTTCTCATGCCATAATAGGCTAACCACACCCCGCAATTCCATCACATAATATCCTTTCCCCATTCATAAAAGATGGACCACGTCTTTTCAAAAAATAAAAGCTTCTTCCTTTATGCCCCTATGCGAGATCACCATGATGCTCCAGTTTTCGCAAAATACCCACACAGCTCTGTTGAGCTTTATCAGTTGCTGCATGTCTCATCGCCCCTCCAGACTAAAAGTGGCAGCAATTCAGTCCACATAATGCAAGTCCCAGCAAAGTTCCCTTTGATTGCCTACATATCACAGTGAATGTGCTGCAACAATGTTAATCCAGATAATTGCACCAAATTGTTTTCTCCTAATTGGACCAAGAGGATAACAGGCAGGTCCTCTGTGGAACCAATTTCGACAACCAAGGCAGCAAACAAATCTAGGGCATTCCCCCTTTTCCCCACCATAGCACCTTATGTCAGCTGCTGTGTAGTCCCAGTTTGGTCAGTATATTTGTTGGTCAGCATATTTTACAGCCCAATGCACAAACGAATGTCCCATGATCCAGGTCCCCATCTTGGATCCAGGCCCTCTCACACATCCCACAGCAGAGGAAAAATTGCATTAGGTCTGTCATTCTTTACTGACCCTACAAACCCACACCCGAATGTCAGAAGAACCTCTTCATTTTCTCACATAGCACTCGCAGCACCATGACCTGCAACTACCAATCTACTGAATCTGACTCCAATCCCACCCCACACCTGCTGCTGCCATTGCTGCACCAATCCGAAAGGAGTGTGTCCCAAAAGCAGTTGGAACCTTCCTCAAATTGAGCAGACCCATTCGAAACACAGCCAAAAGCTGAAAAGCTGATATTTTGCGACCACCCTTGTGACAAATAATTTCTTCATAATGCCTCCCAGGCAGCTCCTGGAAACAACAGCAGTGCTGCACTAGTCACACCACACCACTGCCTTCCACTCACAGCCATAGTCCATACCCTCTTTCCTCTGCCTTGCTGATCCATCTTTGAACGCTGCAAATAAATGTCCAAATGACCCGGGTATAAATGCATTGCCACCAGCTCCAACTTCAACCCCAGCAATTCCAATATCCAAAAAGCCCCAAAGAACAACCAAATCAAGCAAATATGAAAAACAGCCACTTCAAAAACATTTTAACAACATGCAGGCAACACCACCAGCAAATTTGTCAACAACTCCAACGTAATAGTCTCTCTCAATGCTGTGCCCCTGACCTGCTGCTTACCCCACCCTTTCAGAACTTGGCCCAGGATCTCATCACTAGAGGATCGAAACCCCAGTACAGTTTGCCATAAAATGAGACCTGAACCAACTTGACCTCACTAGTTATGGGAGACAAACCTTTATCATTACAGAATAAAACAAAGTGTAACACTCTCCTCTCCTCTGCCTCTCGCTCTGATTCCCAGTCCTGCTGTAGACAGTCCTCAACGTCTCTAAATTTGCTAAAGGCCAATATGTAACTACTTCTCATAGATTCAGCTAATGAGCATTCAACCAGACTCATAATCATCATTTGCCATGCGCCCAGGTGTATGCCGGTAACAACGTCTTGATCTTGTCTGCTCCCGGTGCCACTCTGTGAAATCGCTGTCACTTTGAATGAGATAAGGAATCCGCAATGTCATTCTGGACCCCAGGTAAATCCTTCACCCTGAAGACAATGTTCAAATGTAAGTAGATCAGCATGAAGTCCTTCAACAGATGCAACACCCTCAAGTCTTTGGTCTTCTGATGGTTGACCAACTCAACCACTGTTATGCTGTTCACATTAAACAACATAATCCTGTTCAACAGCACTCTCCCCCACACCTCCAGTGCCACCAACAATGTGAAGAACTCCAACAAGGCTTTAATACAACCTTGGCTCAACCAGTGTGCTGGCCAGCGGACTGCACACCATCTCCCAACCTAGAACAGCCCAAAACCTTGCACACGTGCAACATCAGAAAAGATATGCACCTGCTAGATTGAATTCTCATCCAAAAAACACATGGGCAGTCCGTTGAAATCAACCAAAAACATCTTCCACACCCCCAAGTCTGCTCTGACTGCCAATTATATTCACACTCTGTGATGCAATGATATACGCACTCTGTGATGCAGCAACACTGGTTCTGACATGGTCATACCTAGGGTCCCACAGAACGTTCCTCCAACCTTGACCACTCCATATTGTCGTATTTGAGACGCCATTAGTGATGCCATGAATGAGATCAAAGAATGTGTCTTGAGTGATGTAATATGAGATCAAAAGCAGTGCATGGCAGGAATGCAAGATATAGCTAGCTCTGCTAACTGTAACTGGTGAATATCTGTGTTTTATTTGTTTAATCCTTTAAAGTTGTCACAGACATATTCACTGAACTATATTGTCCCTTTAACCTTTACGTTTTTCAGTAAATTTCTGAAAGCGTTTTTAAATAAAAAAAAATCTTTGTATGGCACCTCACTATAACAGAACTTTTTTTCAGTGAATTTCAGCAGGTTTCTTCTGGTAAAGTTATATTTTATTACCATACATAAAATCAGGCCTCCGCTGTGCAAGGACTTCAAATGTGCGACGGGAGCCCTGCAGAAAGCAGCCAACCCCACGTTGCACACCAGCTTTGTCAATGCACATAGGGGGAATGGCGACAAGGCTGTGGCCAAACCCCAGTAGACTGTCAACCACGCAAAGCCCCACAAAGACTTTGGTGTGTGTGGCATAGGGTTGGCCTTCGGGCCTTGACAACCCCTTCACTTAGGACCAAACCATACATATTAAAGGAAGGGGGCATGCAGCTTCCCTTCCTGACCACTGGGTCCCTATCTCCTGGGACAAATGCTATAATAAAGGGGAGGGGACTCCGCCTCATGAGCTTTCTTGGTCAACAGAGACCCCATTCCACTGGACCAAAATCTAAGGGGAAGGAGGCATACTTCCCCCTCCTGGAGCCTTAATAGGCCGTGGGAACCCGATTCCCCCATAGCCAAATACAATAAAAAGGGGTTGGGAGCTCTACCGCATCAGCCCCTGAGCCTTATTAGACCCAAAGACCCACCCCCAAGGCGTCCTTTCTTTTAAAAGGGGAGATGAGCAGCATGGCAGCCCTCCACATCAAGGAGGCATTCCATAGGTGTTTTTGTGGGTTCTCCCGCTCAACACCCATGGAATTTGACACTGCCCTAGATTTACAAGATCACGTAGATCTGAGGCAGGGCAAAAAAAAGAATGCCTCCCCAGAGCAGGCGTAATGAGGAGAAATGTTTACATTTCTCCCCGTTTTTTCCTCTGTGCATGTGTGCTGCATTCTGCAGCACACATAGAATGAGGAAAACGTCTCTCATAATTATTTTTGTGCAGGAAGGTGCCCCTTCTTGCGCAAGAACAATCATGACAACAACACAGACATCCTTTGATCATGGTGCAAGTGTGCCTGGGTTGGCGATCGGCTGCGAATTTTGTGCTGGCGCTGTCTGAAAGGACAGAAATGCACAGTATCTTGTAAATATGGTGCCTTCCTGCTCTTTCAAGTTGGCATAGGTCCCCAAAGTAAAATAAATTGTAGCACTGCTCAATGCCAATTCTTTGTAAATTAGGCCCCAGGTCTTTAGACAACACTCAACTAGCAATGTCTGTGGGAGATACCTAAAGAAAAAGCAAAAGCCTTGATACTAAAAGGGCTATATTTATATATCCCACAAAGAACACATTGTGTATTAATCTAATGGTGCAGAAGATAGTTAGAACATCACAGCACACCCTAATACTAAATTGTAAAAGAGGAATCAGGTCAACAAAGAGTCAGTGAATAGTGATATCCCATGTGTAGTTATGGCTCAGCCGAGTTTTTAATGAAAGGTCCCGTTTTATTGTGCCACAACAAACAAACTGTGACCGTGATTTAGCATAAA
This sequence comes from Lissotriton vulgaris, assembly GCF_964263255.1. NCBI lineage: Eukaryota > Metazoa > Chordata > Amphibia > Caudata > Salamandridae > Lissotriton > Lissotriton vulgaris. The sequence continues at coordinate 899,426,771 of NC_141696.1, forward strand.
AGGCCATTTATTAGGAAACAGTTGCAAAAACATATTGAACTTTTAGTCAGCATTTAACATTAGCTTAGCAATTATGAACCTCCCCATACATCCCGTGAGCACCCGTACCTCATGCCAACTTTTAAACCCCAAATCCATCATACCTTGTTCCATATTTCACTGTTATACTCCTTGAGCTCCTTCCATCTATCCCGGCTGTGTTTCCTTTTTCACCCAAACGCCCTTCCCTGAATCTCTTTCCTTGCTCAACAAAACTCTGCAGTCTTCTGTCACCTGTAGTCTGTTCTTCTCCCCCTAGGGCATGGATACCCTCATTTTTGACTCTCCCCCCCAAAATATCACCACCCAAAAACATCCAGGGCGCATTTTTGTGCCCCCCCTCCCTAGACCACTTTCCAACCACTACAACTGGGATTGCGCCTGCAGGAGATGTTCTCATGCCCTAATAGGCTAACCACATCCCCCAATTCCATCACATAATATGCTTTCCCCATTCGTAAAAGATGGACCCTGTCTTTTAAAAAAATAAAAGCTTCTTCTTCCTTTATGCCCCTATGCGAGATCACCATGATGCTCCAGTTTTCGCAAAATACCCACACAGCTCTGTTGAGCTTTATCAGTTGCTGCATGTCTCATCGCCCCTCCAGACTAAAAGTGGCAGCAATTCAGTCCACATAATGCAAGTCCCAGCAAAGTTCCCTTTGATTGCCTACATATCACAGTGAATGTGCTGCAACAATGTTAATCCAGATAATTGCACCAAATTGTTTTCTCCTAATTGGACCAAGAGGATAACAGGCAGGTCCTCTGTGGAACCAATTTCGACAACCAAGGCAGCAAACAAATCTAGGGCATCCCCCTTTTCCCCACCATAGCACCTTATGTCAGCTGCTGTGTAGTCCCAGTTTGGTCAATATATTTGTTGGTCAGCATATTTTACAGCCCAATGCGTAAACGAATGTCCCATGATCCAGGTCCCCATCTTGGATCCAGGCCCTCTCACACATCCGGCAGCAGAGGAAAAATTGCATTAGGGCTGTCATTCTTTACTGACCCTACAAACCCACACCCGCATGTCAGAAGAACCTCTTCATTTTCTCACATAGCACTCGCAGCATCGTGACCTGCAACTACCAATCTACTGAATCTGACTCCAATCCCACCCCAAACCTGCTGCTGCCATTGTTGCACCAATCCGAAAGGAGTGTGTCCCAAAAGCAGTTGGAACCTTCCTCAAATTGAGCAGACCCATTCGAAACACAGCCAAAAGCTGAAAAGCTGATACTTTGCGACCATCCTTGTGACAAATAATTTCTTCATAATGCCTCCAGGCAGCTCCTGGAAACAACAGCAGTGCTGCACTTGTCACACCACACCACTGCCTTCCACTCACAGCCATACCCACTTTCCTCTGCCTTGCTGATCCGTCTTTGAACGCTGCAAATAAATGTCCAAATGACCCGGGTATAAATGCATCGCCTGGGGGTCACAAATAAGAGGTGGATCTTAAGACCAAAATGCAACACAAAAGACACCAGTGAGTAAGCTTCGATAGTGAAGTGCAGGCCGGGTTATGGCTCAAGAGCAAATGGAGAAATAGTTCCCATCAGAAGCCACTCTGTACCGCCCTTATTCTCATCATCTGGGTTCTCCTTACCCAGGAGACTGAACGGCCGGTCAGGTGTTACCGTAGCCGATATGTGCGAGATAAGGGAAGTGAATGAAGTACAAAGTGTTAAGGTGGCTACTGTAGAGGCAGTGTTGTGGTGGGAGAAGTGTTAAGTGAGGGGAGAGAATATAAAATTAGGTGATCGGGTGGACAAACAACATTTATTAGTGTCCCCCAATCCCTAAAGTTTAAAAAGCAAGTGTAAGTGCGGGTTCCAAATAATCACCGTACTATATGATGGTCAACATGTTTCTGCATAGTTCTGAACAAAGTTTCAAATGCATTCTTCAGGACCGAAGATATAAAACACTGCTACTTAGATTTTGTGAAATTAAAATCACCTGATCTTCAGGTACATACTCAACCGAATACTGTTGCGTCACACGGTATTAGATCCACACAAAAAGACAAACAAAATACAAAAGAGAACATGGATGAGTCATATTCCCATGATTGATATACTGTGACAAGAGGACATGTATAAAGACCAACATTGTCGATTAACAGACTCACCCAAATCTTGTGGTTGAGAGGCTTCACCCCACCTGGCCACAGCGCAGGTATGAGGAGCACCGCTCTACAAAGAATTCATAAGTAATTTCTTTAGAGCGATAAATCAAAGGTTTAAAATTGAGTTCACATGGTGGTTAAAAAGTTTGATAAGTCCTTCCTACTCCTCATTTATGAATGCGGAGCATCCCACTAATACATAACTCCATCAATCCGAAAATGGCTGGCCAGGAGAGGGATAGCGTGGTCACAGAAAAATTACTCGTTATATAAACTGCGCTTGTTAGCGTTTGTTTGTCAATAATCAGATGTTTTTAAACCAAATATTCACTGGTAAATTATTAGTAAAATATTGGGCCTTGTGCACGTCAGGCAGCCAGACTTTAGGACACTGGTTGTAACGCAATCAAAGTCAATGTTACCAAAGTGACAGTAAAAATTATATTTGCCGTCTCACTAAAGCGCTCAGATTCTAGGACAGGCAGGGAGCGCGATAGCTACACCAGCGCGTGTAGCAGACAGGGAGAACTGGAGCGCGATCGCTACATCAGCGCGTGTAACTGGTAGCCAAAATCTCAAAGATCAATTGGTCCACACACGCCCACGCAACAAAGAACCCAGGCAAGTTGGCACGTTGTGGGACTTACCTCCAGTCTTTGGACATCACCCATGCGGGGCATGCAGTGTCTGTCCCCAAACCAGAAAATCCACCGAGGTTGACATTGGCACTAATCGCCCTTGGATACAGAAGAGATTTACCAACTGCAACAGCAGCAATCTAATATACTTGATCACCTGCCCCTGCCTTTTGCGATACGTAGGCATGACGACCCGCAAAATTAGGACGAGGCTACAAGAACACAAGAGCACGGTGCGGTGTAAAAAACAAGCCACCCGCCTCACCGCGCATTTCTTGGAAAAAGGACATGGCCCGGATGATTTCTGTTGGACTGTTCTTGAGCAACCACTAATACCCCTTTCCTGCACTGACATCAGCCGGTTTCTGTTCAAAATTGAACAGAAGTGGGTATACCGCCTTAACAGCGACAAAGAGGGACTTAATGAACCTATCCCTTGGATGTCCCTATGATTCTCTACTATAACACACACAGAGAAATAAAGTCACCCTCTGGGTTTCCACTAGCCCTTTAAACTCTGCCTCGGCGCCTCCGGGCCATAGACTACCCTGTTATTCATTGATAATCGTCTAAATTATACACTGATCTCAATCGGGACTACATTTCCCAGCATTCCTGCGGTCATGTGACTTGAACATGTGACCGCAATTATTCCCTGCACAACGAGGAAGTGCATATCAGTGCTCTCCACAGTGACGTCGGTGCCCCCCCAAGCAGTACAGCTGACTGCCAGGAGACATCGACGGATCAGGTAAAGCGAGCGAGCTCCCTGTGCGCGAAGCCTAAATAATGCATCGCTGTCAGCGATCGCGCTACCAGTTACACGCGCTGATGTAGCGATCGCGCTCCAGTTCTCCCTGTCTGCTACACGCGCTGGTGTAGCTATCGCGCTCCCTGCCTGTCCTAGAATCTGAGCGCTTTAGTGAGACGGCAAATATAATTTTTACTGTCACTTTGGTAACATTGACTTTGATTGCGTTACAACCAGTGTCCTAAAGTCTGGCTGCCTGACGTGCACAAGGCCCAATATTTTACTAATAATTTACCAGTGAATATTTGGTTTAAAAACATCTGATTATTGACAAACAAACGCTAACAAGCGCAGTTTATATAACGAGTAATTTTTCTGTGACCACGCTATCCCTCTCCTGGCCAGCCATTTTCGGATTGATGGAGTTATGTATTAGTGGGATGCTCCGCATTCATAAATGAGGAGTAGGAAGGACTTATCAAACTTTTTAACCACCATGTGAACTCAATTTTAAACCTTTGATTTATCGCTCTAAAGAAATTACTTATGAATTCTTTGTAGAGCGGTGCTCCTCATACCTGCGCTGTGGCCAGGTGGGGTGAAGCCTCTCAACCACAAGATTTGGGTGAGTCTGTTAATCGACAATGTTGGTCTTTATACATGTCCTCTTGTCACAGTATATCAATCATGGGAATATGACTCATCCATGTTCTCTTTTGTATTTTGTTTGTCTTTTTGTGTGGATCTAATACCGTGTGACGCAACAGTATTCGGTTGAGTATGTACCTGAAGATCAGGTGATTTTAATTTCACAAAATCTAAGTAGCAGTGTTTTATATCTTCGGTCCTGAAGAATGCATTTGAAACTTTGTTCAGAACTATGCAGAAACATGTTGACCATCATATAGTACGGTGATTATTTGGAACCCGCACTTACACTTGCTTTTTAAACTTTAGGGATTGGGGGACACTAATAAATGTTGTTTGTCCACCCGATCACCTAATTTTATATTCTCTCCCCTCACTTAACACTTCTCCCACCACAACACTGCCTCTACAGTAGCCACCTTAACACTTTGTACTTCATTCACTTCCCTTATCTCGCACATATCGGCTACGGTAACACCTGACCGGCCGTTCAGTCTCCTGGGTAAGGAGAACCCAGATGATGAGAATAAGGGCGGTACAGAGTGGCTTCTGATGGGAACTATTTCTCCATTTGCTCTTGAGCCATAACCCGGCCTGCACTTCACTATCGAAGCTTACTCACTGGTGTCTTTTGTGTTGCATTTTGGTCTTAAGATCCACCTCTTATTTGTGACCCCCAGGTGTTCTCTGTTGTGATTAATCTGTATTTTGGGGCATGCACTTGGTTGGTCGGTAAACTCGCCCTTAGACCCTACTCCCATTGTTTGTTGTGAATGTGAACTGTACAGCTAAGGCTGTGGGTCTCTCTCTCCCCTACTGGTTGACCACATGGTCTCCGGTCCCATTGAGTCTACTGAGTGGTTTTCTTTGTCCTCTACCACTTTGCATTTCTCCTCTCCGATATGGCGACTAATTGGGGTTTAGCATTTGAGGGCGCTGAGGTCCAGAGTATTCTAGACGAAAACCCTAGTCTCCTAGACACTATTCCTGTTTCAGTCCAAACAATAAATAATGATGATGGATGGGTAAAAGTTCTAGCTCTCAAAAAATCCCACTCAAGAACATCCGTACATGGACTCATTATGGCACAATACCTTCGAGGCAACTGTGCACCTTCAGGTCTAATTGTCAACAACACTCCACGACTATTTCTTGATGACAAGGAGTTTCTCAAAGACTGGTCGATGATAGCCTGGAGGTGTACAAGAGACTGGTTGGTCTTGATCATCAAAACCGCAAAGAGAGTAGCGGATAAGATATTAATTGAGATCCAGATTCTAGAGGGCCAGATTAAAACTACATTAAAAAGCGGAATGTTCAAAAAGGGACAGGACGACAGTGATAAAAACAATAACGAATTTAAGGAATCCATCCTTTATAGTAAATTAGAGAAGTTCAAGAAGGACTTGGCCAAGTTCTCCATGGAACGTGTATATCCGTACACTAGTGATACATACACTGCACCTACATCCAACCGAGGTGGTAAGAAAGGAGGCTCCACGTATGGTACATCTAGCTCTGACGGAGCGTCCAGCGATTCAGATACCTCTCAATATGGATCGGCTGGTCCAACCCCCAGAGGCCGGGGTAACAGAAGAAACTGGAGAAACGGCAACCACTCCCAGAGCTTTAACAATTTCCAACCGTGGTGGCCGGCCAATCCATGGATGTTTGGACCACAGTGTCCCCCCCAAATGGGTGCTTTTGGCCCCCCTCCAATGCAACAGGGTCCAGGCTCGTTTCCTTTTTTAGGTTTTGGCCAGAGACGAGGCAGGGGCAGGAGGAGACAAGGGAACACCAAACCACAGGTGCATTGGAACACAGAAACTCCGCAACAATCAGGAATGGATCTCCGCAGCGGAAAGAAGGTCCCACAGGACACTGCAGGGACCAGCAACCAACCAGCATCGTGATGAACCTTAGTTCACATACACTCTCCCCTACCGAAGAACGGCTCCTGAACAGAGGCTTAGGTTTTGTGGCTACCCAGAAAGGGGACCCCTTTGTAGCACAGATCGAACTGACTAAGTTTTTTCGCAAAATAAGATTGCATTACTTCTTTTCCAAGTCAAAACAACTAAGCACTGTCCCTGAAGATATCAACACGGGACTGAGAAAACCCTCCAACTTCAACCCACCTGCTGCAGCTCTACCTCCGAAGGTTTTGACCTTCGAAGCAGCAGTGGAAAATGACATTAAACGCGTTTACGAGACAGAGACCAAACCATTCATGAACCTTCCGAAAAATGAACAGCTTGCTCTACGTTCACTAACATCGAACGAGAGTATCATCATAAAACCAGCCGATAAAGGTGGAGCAACAGTCATCCTGGATACCGAGACGTACCGGAACGAGTGCATCCGACAACTGAGTGACCAGAGATCATATCTTCCACTGAGGCAGGACCCCACCGAGAGATTGCAGAGTAAAATCAGCAACCTGGTAGAAGAAGCTACCGGCGAAGGTTGGATAACGCCTCAAGAAGGACAGTATCTGATCACAAAACACCCGATAGTCCCGTACTTTTACTGTCTACCAAAAGTGCATAAGCCTCAGAGACCACCCCCTGGCAGGCCCATCATCTCTGGCATTGGCTCTGTCTTAGAACCCCTATCAACTTTTGTTGATCACTTTTTGAACCCTATGGTTAAGGCCATGCCTACCTTCCTGCAGGACACAAAAGATGTCCTTAGACTACTACCAACAATACCATATGACACTAACACAGACATCCTGGTGTCATTTGACGTAGAGTCTCTATATACGTCTATTCCTCAGACTGAGACCCTAGAAGTAGTAGGTGTCCTATTGGAACAGAGTGATCATCAATCTATCACGCCCATAAGTTTCATCATGCAACTTGCCGAGATCGCGATGAAAGAAAATTACTTTCGCTTTGAGGAGACTATCTACCTGCAGACGTCCGGGACGAGCATGGGCAGTGTTTTCGCGCCGAGCCTGGCGAACCTCTATGTTCATCATTTTGAACAGCAGGAGGTTCTGACGCCCACTAATCCATATATGTCGTCATTACATGTATGGAAACGATATATTGATGACATTCTGGTGGTGTGGCGCGGCACAGAGGAAGACCTACTACTATTCCACGGCTGGTTGAATAGTAAGAATCCATACTTGAAGTTCACCATTGAACATAGTAGAACCTCACTAGCTTTTCTGGACCTGAGGTTACACGCAACCGCCAATGGTATTGAATCGGAACTATATCGGAAGCCCATGGCTAGAAATGCACTACTCAGGTACGACAGTTGTCATCCTCGAGCCTTGAGAGACAACCTGCCATTTGGCCAATTTCTAAGGGTGCAAAGGAACTGCTCCAGCAAAGAAGCATTTGAAATTCACTCCTTAAATCTGGAAACACAACTGAGTGAAAAGGATTATCCGAGAAGGATCATCCGTAAATCAAAGAAGAGGGCATCTAACAATAATAGGGAGTCCCTTTTGGAGATACAGCCACCCAAAGACAAGACAAACCGTATTGCTTTTGTGAATACATTTAACACACGCTCAAACCAGGTACAGAAAATCATAAAGAAACATTGGTCTATCCTAAAAACTGAAAATGATGACATCACCCCCCCTATTTTTGCTTTTAAAAGGGGACAAAATCTCAAAGATCAATTGGTCCACACACGCCCACGCAACAAAGAACCCAGGCAAGTTGGCACGTTGTGGGACTTACCTCCAGTCTTTGGACATCACCCATGCGGGGCATGCAGTGTCTGTCCCCAAACCAGAAAATCCACCGAGGTTGACATTGGCACTAATCGCCCTTGGATACAGAAGAGATTTACCAACTGCAACAGCAGCAATCTAATATACTTGATCACCTGCCCCTGCCTTTTGCGATACGTAGGCATGACGACCCGCAAAATTAGGACGAGGCTACAAGAACACAAGAGCACGGTGCGGTGTAAAAAACAAGCCACCCGCCTCACCGCGCATTTCTTGGAAAAAGGACATGGCCCGGATGATTTCTGTTGGACTGTTCTTGAGCAACCACTAATACCCCTTTCCTGCACTGACATCAGCCGGTTTCTGTTCAAAATTGAACAGAAGTGGGTATACCGCCTTAACAGCGACAAAGAGGGACTTAATGAACCTATCCCTTGGATGTCCCTATGATTCTCTACTATAACACACACAGAGAAATAAAGTCACCCTCTGGGTTTCCACTAGCCCTTTAAACTCTGCCTCGGCGCCTCCGGGCCATAGACTACCCTGTTATTCATTGATAATCGTCTAAATTATACACTGATCTCAATCGGGACTACATTTCCCAGCATTCCTGCGGTCATGTGACTTGAACATGTGACCGCAATTATTCCCTGCACAACGAGGAAGTGCATATCAGTGCTCTCCACAGTGACGTCGGTGCCCCCCCAAGCAGTACAGCTGACTGCCAGGAGACATCGACGGATCAGGTAAAGCGAGCGAGCTCCCTGTGCGCGAAGCCTAAATAATGCATCGCTGTCAGCGATCGCGCTACCAGTTACACGCGCTGATGTAGCGATCGCGCTCCAGTTCTCCCTGTCTGCTACACGCGCTGGTGTAGCTATCGCGCTCCCTGCCTGTCCTAGAATCTGAGCGCTTTAGTGAGACGGCAAATATAATTTTTACTGTCACTTTGGTAACATTGACTTTGATTGCGTTACAACCAGTGTCCTAAAGTCTGGCTGCCTGACGTGCACAAGGCCCAATATTTTACTAATAATTTACCAGTGAATATTTGGTTTAAAAACATCTGATTATTGACAAACAAACGCTAACAAGCGCAGTTTATATAACGAGTAATTTTTCTGTGACCACGCTATCCCTCTCCTGGCCAGCCATTTTCGGATTGATGGAGTTATGTATTAGTGGGATGCTCCGCATTCATAAATGAGGAGTAGGAAGGACTTATCAAACTTTTTAACCACCATGTGAACTCAATTTTAAACCTTTGATTTATCGCTCTAAAGAAATTACTTATGAATTCTTTGTAGAGCGGTGCTCCTCATACCTGCGCTGTGGCCAGGTGGGGTGAAGCCTCTCAACCACAAGATTTGGGTGAGTCTGTTAATCGACAATGTTGGTCTTTATACATGTCCTCTTGTCACAGTATATCAATCATGGGAATATGACTCATCCATGTTCTCTTTTGTATTTTGTTTGTCTTTTTGTGTGGATCTAATACCGTGTGACGCAACAGTATTCGGTTGAGTATGTACCTGAAGATCAGGTGATTTTAATTTCACAAAATCTAAGTAGCAGTGTTTTATATCTTCGGTCCTGAAGAATGCATTTGAAACTTTGTTCAGAACTATGCAGAAACATGTTGACCATCATATAGTACGGTGATTATTTGGAACCCGCACTTACACTTGCTTTTTAAACTTTAGGGATTGGGGGACACTAATAAATGTTGTTTGTCCACCCGATCACCTAATTTTATATTCTCTCCCCTCACTTAACACTTCTCCCACCACAACACTGCCTCTACAGTAGCCACCTTAACACTTTGTACTTCATTCACTTCCCTTATCTCGCACATATCGGCTACGGTAACACCTGACCGGCCGTTCAGTCTCCTGGGTAAGGAGAACCCAGATGATGAGAATAAGGGCGGTACAGAGTGGCTTCTGATGGGAACTATTTCTCCATTTGCTCTTGAGCCATAACCCGGCCTGCACTTCACTATCGAAGCTTACTCACTGGTGTCTTTTGTGTTGCATTTTGGTCTTAAGATCCACCTCTTATTTGTGACCCCCAGGTGTTCTCTGTTGTGATTAATCTGTATTTTGGGGCATGCACTTGGTTGGTCGGTAAACTCGCCCTTAGACCCTACTCCCATTGTTTGTTGTGAATATAAATGCATCGCCACCAGCTCCAACCTCAACCCCAGCAATTCCAAAATCCAAAAAGCCCCAAAGAACAACCAAATCAAGCAAATATGAAAAACAGCCACTTCAAAAACATTGTAACAACATGCAGGCAACACCACCAGCAAATTTGTCAACAACTCCAACGTAATAGTCTCTCTCAATGCTGTGCCCCCAACCTGCTGCTTACCCCACCCTTTCAGAACTTGGCCTAGGATCTCATCACTAGAGGATCGAAACCCCAGTACAGTTTGCCATAAAATGAGACCCAAACCAACTTGACCTCAATAGTTATGGGAGATAAACCTTTATCAATACAGAATAAAACAAAGCGTAACACTCTCCTCTCCTCTGCCTCTTGCTCTGATTCCCAGTCCTGCTGTAGACAGTCCTCAACATCTCTAAATTTGCTACAATATGTAACTACTTCTCATAGATTCAGCTAATGAGCATTCAACCAGACTCATAATCATCATTTGCCATGCGCCCAGGTGTCTGCCGGTAACAACGTCTTGATCTTGTCTGCTCCCGGTGCCATTCTGTGAAATCGCTGTCACTTTGAATGAGATAAGGAATCCGCAATGTCATTCTGGACCCCAGGTAAATCCTTCACCCTGAAGACAATGTTCAAATGTAAGTAGATCAGCATGAACTCCTTCAACAGATGCAACACCCTCAAGTCTTTGGTCTTCTGATGGTTGACCAACTCAACCACTGTTATGCTGTTCACATTAAACAACATAATCCTGTTCAACAGCACTCTCCCCCACACCTCCAGTGCCACCAACAATGTGAAGAACTCCAACAAGGCTTTAATACACCCTTGACTCAACCAGTGTGCTGGCCAGCGGTCTGCACACCATCTCTCATCCTAGAACAGCCCAAAACCTTGCACACGCCACATCTTAAAAGATCTGCACCTGCCAGATTGAATTCTCATCCAAAAAACACATGGGCACTCCGTTGAAATCAACCAAAAACATCTTCCACACCCCCAAGTCTGCTCTGACTGCCAATGATATTCACACTCTGTGATGCAATGATATACGCACTCTGTGATGCAGCAACACTGGTTCTGACATGGTCATACCTAGGGTCCCACAGAACGTTCCTCCCACCTTGACCACTCCATATTGTTGCAAATTGTTTTTTTTAAAAAACAGTAGTGTCTGGACGCTCCACAAATTAATCTTCCGCTCCCCCATCACTTCCAATAGAAAACCTTGAATATCCTCACCTTCTTATGTGGCAGCCTCGCCACCACCTGAACCGTATCCAACTCAAATCCAAAAAATGTCAAAAACTCTACTGGACCCTCTGTTTTCTCCTGTGCTGAGAGCTACAGCGCGAATCGGTAACAACTAGAAAGCTGACTTAAAGTCACATTTTGCCACTTCTGCTCCCTGGCTGCACTATCGCACAGATGCATCATCCACAGAAATGTAGTCCTTTACCGACGTACCCTAAGGCTATGACAGATGATGTATCAATCGAAATTCCCCTTCCCATTCTTAGGGGCCGTTTCACAGAACTGACTTAAGACAAAATCATAAACTTACTACTTTTGGTATTCACAGAAGTCATTTAGTAGGCTTTTGTCTTAAATTACTATTTTGTTTCAAGTTACGATTAGGTTTAACTTAAGATAAAATCCTAACTTAATACAAAATCGTAACTTAAGTAAAATCCTGACTTAAGACAAAATCGTAATTTAAGACAAAATCCTAACTTAAGACGAAATCCTAACTTAAGTCAAAATCCTAATTTAAGACAAAATCCTAATTTACGACAAAATCTTAATTTAAGACTACTAAATGCCTTTGGTGAATACCAAAAGTAGTACGTTTATGTATGATTTTGTCTTAAGTTATTTCTGTGAATCGGGGAAGACTAGTCTGCGCCTTGCATTCACCGGGGGCCATCGTTCTCGTAGTAACTCTAGTGCTTTTCAACAAATCAGCACTAAACTTTCCAAAAACAGAGTTTACCCAATTTGAGTTTGTCATGGCAAGTTTAGTGCACATTGATAAACTGGGAGCCAAAGTAATGAGGGTGGTCGAAATAAATGGTTTTTTTTTTAGAATTCCATAATATTCTTTATTCTTTGATACATAAATAATGCCAAACAGAATTACACCAAACTTGGAATGAAAATTGAAGTGTACTGGAGAAAGTACCTTAGCTTGCTTTGATGTTAATCCATTCAGTAGGCTTTGGGAAAATTAGTCTGTGACGGAGTAAAATTAAAGAGTTATCTGGAATGTAAATGCACGGAGGACGATGAAAATAGCATTTTTCTGCTATCAGTCATTTTGAGGACACAGACTCACAGCCTAACTCATAAACCCATAGCTCTCTGATTGGCTGGTGGCAACACATACAAATCTAATGTGGCCTCAATTAAAAGACTCTAGGAAGTTGTCCATACTTCCTGAAAAATAAATTGAAAAGACACAAAAATGGGCAGGGATAGCATCCCCTCATGTAAAACAAAAATACAAAATATTCTGATGGGATTTCAGCCCATCTGGCTGGGTTCACAGCCCTTGCCCCTGGCATGGCATCAGAGGGCCACAAACAAATGCAAAGAGACTGGGACTCATTAAATACCTTCTTCAAGGTTCATGGAATGGGAACTAGGTATGTGGACCTCATAGTAGGTCCACCTTGGGTTCTGGAGTCAGTCTTGGTTCACAAACCCTATAGCAGAGTCAAAGCACCCTACAATATAATATAAAACAGGCCCTGGGGTGACCACAGATGGAGCGTTGGATGGACATCATTGTCTAAGGATATTTGCTGTGGCAAACACCTGATATTTTTTAACCACAGAGATTCTATCAAAAAAAGTGAGCAAGTGATATTTTTTATAATTTTTACCGTTTCTAACAGGGTGCTAGGCTCTCTCTTACACATGGAAAGATGGGTGCACAATGTGCTTGTTAAAATACCCCTCACACTCTAAAAAAAAAGGTAGAGTCATGCTTCATCATAGGGGTCTTCCCGCCCCTATAACGAGACGGGGCGTGCTACGACCAGACGAAATACGCGGGAGCATTAAGATGTGACAGAGGCTATGTGTAGGTGCATAGGTGTCAGTGAAAGTGTAGGGACCTAACACTAGTGAGTGTGCAAAAAGTGAAAAAATGAAAAGAGTTTAAAAATTCCCTGGCTTAGTAGAAAAAAACAATTTTATTAGCTTCTCTAGCTGGGAACATTAAGAAGGGGTTGTGTGGTAGAGCATTAGCTGCTACCTTGTCGACATGTTTCGTAAGCAGTCCCCTCCTGCTTACTCATCAGGACCAAAAAAAATGATCCCTACTGTTTTTACTCAGTTTCTAACAAGTAGTGCCTACTGTCCTATAAACAACCAACAAAAATAAGTTGGCTGTTTTGGCTTCTGGGATGGTGCAGTGAGCTAAAAAACGGTGTTGGATCTAGCCCTGATCTCTTGACTGGGTGAGAGCTTTCTGCTTAATTCAGAGACTCTGTCCCTCACCACCCCTTGTTGTAAATATTTTTGTCCACCCTAAGCGTGGAAGGGTATTCTCAGATGTGAGACCCTTGCTCATTGCACCATCAGGATTCAAGCAAACCGGGCCGAAGACGGCTGTAATGCCAGAAACCGGTCCCCGGGAGCTTGTTTCCTTCCCAGTGTAAGAATTGGCTTTTGTAGTTTGGTTTGCCCTGTTCCCATTATGTACTGGGACAGGAACAGACTAATTTGCATACAGCCAGGTTCTGAAACTGGGATGGTGCAGTGAGCTAAAAAACGGTGTTGGATCTAGCCCTGATCTCTTGACTGGGTGAGAGCTTTCTGCTTAATTCAGAGACTCTGTCCCTCACCACCCCTTGTTGTAAATATTTTTGTCCACCCTAAGCGTGGAAGGGTATTCTCAGATGTGAGACCCTTGCTCATTGCACCATCAGGATTCAAGCAAACCGGGCCGAAGACGGCTGTAATGCCAGAAACCGGTCCCCGGGAGCTTGTTTCCTTCCCAGTGTAAGAATTGGCTTTTGTAGTTTGGTTTGCCCTGTTCCCATTATGTACTGGGACAGGAACAGACTAATTTGCATACAGCCAGGTTCTGAAACTGGGATGGTGCAGTGAGCTAAAAAACGGTGTTGGATCTAGCCCTGATCTCTTGACTGGGTGAGAGCTTTCTGCTTAATTCAGAGACTCTGTCCCTCACCACCCCTTGTTGTAAATATTTTTGTTCACCCTAAGCGTGGAAGGGTATTCTCAGATGTGAGACCCTTGCTCATTGCACCATCAGGATTCAAGCAAACCGGGCCGAAGACGGCTGTAATGCCAGAAACCGGTCCCCGGGAGCTTGTTTCCTTCCCAGTGTAAGAATTGGCTTTTGTAGTTTGGTTTGCCCTGTTCCCATTATGTACTGGGACAGGAACAGACTAATTTGCATACAGCCAGGTTCTGAAACTGGGATGGTGCAGTGAGCTAAAAAACGGTGTTGGATCTAGCCCTGATCTCTTGACTGGGTGAGAGCTTTCTGCTTAATTCAGAGACTCTGTCCCTCACCACCCCTTGTTGTAAATATGTTTTGGCTTCAGGGCATGAGTTGGCCCAGGGGAAGCAGAAAAATTCGACCTGATGTGGTCTCTGTAAAGGAAAAGGAAGAGAAAACCAACATAAATGCATAAATAAGCATTATTATCTGAGTGGTAAATACAAACAGACAGTTATTCCATATTGTTGGAAGGGAACCGCATTGCAAAATATTAAAGGCGGTTGGATTCCTACATAAGATTCAACATGTAGTCATGTGTCTCTCGACATCAACTGTCAGTCGTTAGAGACACCAATGGTACCGTTTTCTAGGGACCACTATCATAGCATCACACACACACAACATTCGTGACTCCATGCACTTACAACAGACTAGCAAATGAGAGGGGAGGGGGACCTCCTTTGTAACGTTTTCTGAAATGATATTGGTAACATACTTATCTCAATAGTTATCAATGCCCCATGAGTTTGCAGGCGAAGGGTATTCTGCGCAGTTTACTACAAAAGACAAAGTCTCGTTTTAGGTGGTTTCAAAAAGCAGCGAGATGTTTGCGCGTTTTGTTACCCCCGCGACCCGTATTTTTAAAGACTTGAGGTCGAAGTCTATTACTCACATTTCTGCCAGAGAAAGAAATCATTATTCCTACCCCCGTGCTCCTCCGAGGATAGCCGGGCTCGAGTGATTGTGTGTTATAAAAGCCTTTGCACTTCCGCGTTTGTTGCATGCTGGGTGCCGCGCATTCTGCAACGCTAGAGCGTGAACCAACAAAGATGGCCGCCTGTTTGTGGCGCGGCGGGAGTGTAAATGCGGAAGTCTTTTCACAGTGTAAACTTATACTTGCATTTGGGGGATTTTGTGAGCAACAATTTTTTAACAAAGGTTCTACATACATTAAAATTCATACAATATACTTTGGAGTATTTAGGAGTGAATTTCCCCGCTAGTGAAGACCTCGTGATGGCAATGGCAGTATAGGGGGGTAGAATCAGATGCTGGGCTTGATACCTATAGTTGGCTCCAGGGTATATCATCATTTAACCCGTGTTTGTGTGATTGGATACGGAAAACCCATTGCTGTTCCTTTTCCAGCAGAAATCTTTCATTGCTTACCAGTTCAATTACCGTCCATATGATTTCCTCTGGTTTATGATTCATTTCAAGGAAATGGTTGGTCAGTTTTGTGCTGGTTTTCCTGCATTTAATCGTGCTCTTATGTTCGCCTATCCTGACCTTGACTGCTCTGCTTGTCATGCCTACATATTCCAGTTGGCATGGACAGGTGATCAAACTATACAACATTTGCACTGTTGCAGTTGCTAAAAGCTCTCTGTTCCCAGACGGTGCCATTGTTGAAGGTTATTTTTTTGCTTTTTCTGGTCAGACCACAGACCCTGCATCCTCCACATGGATAGTGACCCTGAACAAAGTTGGGGTCTCTTTGTGTATTGTTATTGGATTTCGGTCTTGTATGAACCAAGACATCCCTCAAGCTCTTTGCTCTTTTGTGCGCAAACATCGGTTTCGGTATTTGTAACCCCCCACTGTTCAAAATTCTCCAATTCTTATTAATGATCTTGGTCACTAAGTTGGAGCTTGTGTTGTATGTAGTCACACAAATGGGACGTTTCTCTTCCTCTTTGGCTGTTTTTTCTTCCAACAAGCTTTCACGGCAGTTATTTCTTGCTCGTGTGTAGGCCTGGTTGATGACACGGTCAGGGTACATTCGTGCTTTTAGTTTCTTTTTGAGGTCATTTGACTGAGTTTTGAAGGTCTCAATCTCTGTACAGTTCCTGCGTAGGCGCAGGAACTGACCATATGGCAAATTGTCCCGCAGATGCTTGGGGTGAAAACTGTTGTACATAAGAAGACAGTTCTTAGAGGTACTTTTGAAATGGGTCGTGGTCACCAGTCTTCCATCTTTGGGAAAGATGTTCAGATCCAGGAAAACCAAGTTACTTCTGGAGGCTGTGCTAGTAAACCTTAGGAATTCGTCCTGTAGATTGAGCCAGGTTAGAAACTGTTCAGAGCCCTTTTCATCTCCATCCCAGATGATAAGGATATCATCGATATATCGTTTCCATAGTTTTATCTTTGGTCTGAATGGGTTATTGGGGTTCAGTATTTTCGTTACCTCTAAATGGTGTACGTACAGTCCAGCTATACTGGGGGCAAATGTACTTCCCATGCTGGTCCCATGCTTTTGTATATACAAGGTGCCTTCGTATTCAAAGAAGTTTTCCTTCAAGGCAAGTGCACAACAGGTCATCACCACGTTACGTGGTGTTTGGTATTCCCAAAAGTCCTCAAACAAAACATCCTCAATGATGTCTAAGGTAGCTTGATGGGGCAGGCTGGTGTACAGGCTTTCAACATCACAGCTGATCAATAGCTGGGTTTCGGGATCAAAACGTATCTCTTCCAGCAGGTTTAACACTTCCTTTGTATCCTTTAGATACGTAGATGTTTTTTGGACCATTGGTCTCAGAAACGCGTCTGCAAACCTAGAGACTGGTTCTAGAACTGACCCAATACCCGAGACGATCGGTCTCCCAGGAGGGTTCTGGAGGTTTTTGTGGATCTTTGGTAGAATGTACAGATAGGGGGTTCTTGGGTTTTTTTGATTCAGAAAATCCCCCTCCTTTTTAGTGATCCAATCATGTGACAATGAGAGGGTCCACAGTCCACTGGAACACCGAGGAAGAAGAAACTCCTCGAGTCTCAACAAGGAGCATGACAGGCGCCACAACGAGCAAGAAATGAGCTTGGTTGTTAATCTTTCAGATACTGAATTAACCCCTCCGCAAAGAAGGGTTTTGGAAAAAGGCCTGGGATATGTGCCTACGGCCAATATGGATAAATTCCATCTTTGTCATGAGGTCCAGTAATTCATGCGACGTCTGAAACTACAAGTTTTCTTCAAAGACAAAGAAGATACATCAGACCATGGAGATACAAATCTGAGACCCAAATCCAATTTCACCCCCATGGATAACACCCTTCCAGTTGAATTACTTACCTTCGAAAAGGCAGTAATGATGGATTTGGAAAACATGAAACCCCTTGAAAAACGTGCCTTTCAGAACATCACTAGTGAAGAAAGACAGGCTTTACGCGATCTGAGCAACAACAAAAGACTAATAATAAAGCCTGCCGATAAGGGTGGTGCTACTGTCATACAGAACATAGAAGATTATGACAAGGAGTGCAGAAGGCTGCTACAGGACTAAAGAAATTACGAAGTTCTTCAGAATGATCCCACAACAAGTATACAAACAAAGATTGGTACCATGGTGGAGGAAGCATTGTCACATGATTGGATCACTAAAAAGGAGGGGGATTTTCTGAATCAAAAAAACCCAAGAACCCCCTATCTGTACATTCTACCAAAGATCCACAAAAACCTCCAGAACCCTCCTGGGAGACCGATCGTCTCGGGTATTGGGTCAGTTCCAGAACCAGTCTCTAGGTTTGCAGACGCGTTTCTGAGACCAATGGTCCAAAAAACATCTACGTATCTAAAGGATACAAAGGAAGTGTTAAACCTGCTGGAAGAGATACGTTTTGATCCCGAAACCCAGCTATTGATCAGCTGTGATGTTGAAAGCCTGTACACCAGCCTGCCCCATCAAGCTACCTTAGACATCATTGAGGATGTTTTGTTTGAGGACTTTTGGGAATACCAAACACCACGTAACGTGGTGATGACCTGTTGCGCACTTGCCTTGAAGGAAAACTTCTTTGAATACGAAGGCACCTTGTATATACAAAAGCATGGGACCAGCATGGGAAGTACATTTGCCCCCAGTATAGCTGGACTGTACGTACACCATTTAGAGGTAACGAAAATACTGAACCCCAATAACCCATTCAGACCAAAGATAAAACTATGGAAACGATATATCGATGATATCCTTATCATCTGGGATGGAGATGAAAAGGGCTCTGAACAGTTTCTAACCTGGCTCAATCTACAGGACGAATTCCTAAGGTTTACTAGCACAGTCTCCAGAAGTAACTTGGTTTTCCTGGACCTGAACATCTTTCCCAAAGATGGAAGACTGGTGACCACGACCCATTTCAAAAGTACCTCTAAGAACTGTCTTCTTATGTACAACAGTTTTCACCCCAAGCATCTGCGGGACAATTTGCCATATGGTCAGTTCCTGCGCCTACGCAGGAACTGTACAGAGATTGAGACCTTCAAAACTCAGTCAAATGACCTCAAAAAGAAACTAAAAGCACGAATGTACCCTGACCGTGTCATCAACCAGGCCTACACACGAGCAAGAAATAACTGCTGTGAAAGCTTGTTGGAAGAAAAAACAGCCAAAGAGGAAGAGAAACGTCCCATTTGTGTGACTACATACAACACAAGCTCCAACTTAGTGACCAAGATCATTAATAAGAATTGGAGAATTTTGAACAGTGGGGGGTTACAAATACCGAAACCGATGTTTGCGCACAAAAGAGCAAAGAGCTTGAGGGATGTCTTGGTTCATACAAGACCGAAATCCAATAACAATACACAAAGAGACCCCAACTTTGTTCAGGGTCACTATCCATGTGGAGGATGCAGGGTCTGTGGTCTGACCAGAAAAAGCAAAAAAATAACCTTCAACAATGGCACCGTCTGGGAACAGAGAGCTTTTAGCAACTGCAACAGTGCAAATGTTGTATAGTTTGATCACCTGTCCATGCCAACTGGAATATGTAGGCATGACAAGCAGGGCAGTCAAGGTCAGGATAGGCGAACATAAGAGCACGATTAAATGCAGGAAAACCAGCACAAAACTGACCAACCATTTCCTTGAAATGAATCATAAACCAGAGGAAATCATATGGACGGTAATTGAACTGGAAAGCAATGAAAGATTTCTGCTGGAAAAGGAATAGCGATGGGTTTTCCGTATCCAATCACACAAACACGGGTTAAATGATGATATACCCTGGAGCCAACTATAGGTATCAAGCCCAGCATCTGATTCTACCCCCCTATACTGCCATTGCCATCACGAGGTCTTCACTAGCGGGGAAATTCACTCCTAAATACTCCAAAGTATATTGTATGAATTTTAATGTATGTAGAACCTTTGTTAAAAAATTGTTGCTCACAAAATCCCCCAAATGCAAGTATAAGTTTACACTGTGAAAAGACTTCCGCATTTACACTCCCGCCGCGCCACAAACAGGCGGCCATCTTTGTTGGTTGACGCTCTAGCGTTGCAGAATGGGCGGCACCCAGCATGCAACAAACGCGGAAGTGCAAAGGCTTTTATAACACACAATCACTCGAGCCCGGCTATCCTCGGAGGAGCACGGGGGTAGGAATAATGATTTCTTTCTCTGGCAGAAATGTGAGTAATAGACTTCGACCTCAAGTCTTTAAAAATACGGGTCGCGGGGGTAACAAAACGCACAAACATCTTGCTGCTTTTTGAAACCACCTAAAACGAGACTTTGTCTTTTGTAGTAAACTGCGCAGAATACCCTTCGCCTGCAAACTCATGGGGCATTGATAACTATTGAGATAAGTATGTTACCAATATCATTTCAGAAAACGTTACAAAGGAGGTCCCCCTCCCCTCTCATTTGCTAGTCTGTTGTAAGTGCATGGAGTCACGAATGTTGTGTGTGTGTGATGCTATGATAGTGGTCCCTAGAAAACGGTACCATTGGTGTCTCTAACGACTGACAGTTGATGTCGAGAGACACATGACTACATGTTGAATCTCATTTAGGAATCCAACCGCCTTTAATATTTTGCAATGCGGTTCCCTTCCAACAATATGGAATAACTGTCTGTTTGTATTTACCACTCAGATAATAATGCTTATTTATGCATTTATGTTGGTTTTCTCTTCCTTTTCCTTTACAGAGACCACATCAGGTCGATTTTTTCTGCTTCCCCTGGGCCAACTCATGCCCTGAAGCCAAAACAGCCAACTTATTTTTGTTGGTTGTTTATAGGACAGTAGGCACTACTTGTTAGAAACTGAGTAAAAACAGTAGGGATCATTTTTTTTGGTCCTGATGAGTAAGCAGTAGGGGACTGCTTACGAAACATGTCGACTAGGTAGCAGCTAATGCTCTACCACACAACCCCTTCTTAATGTTCCCAGCTAGAGAAGCTAATAAAATTGTTTTTTTCTACTAAGCCAGGGTTTTTTTAAACTCTTTTCATTTTTTCACTTTTTACACACTCACTAGTGTTAGGTCCCTACACTTTCACTGACACCTATGCACCTACACATAGCCTCTGTCACATCTTAGTGCTCCCGCGTATTTCGTCTGGTCGTAGCACGCCCCGTCCCGTTATAGGGGCGGGAAGACCCCTATGATGAAGCATGACTCTACCTGGTTTTTTAGAGTGTGAGGGGTATTTTAACAAGCACATTGTGCTCCCATCTTTCCATGTGTAAGAGAGAGCCTAGCACCCTGTTAGAAACGGTAAAAATTATAAAAAATATCACTTGCTCACTTTTTTTGATAGAATCTCTGTGGTTAAAAAGTCTTACTTTGGAGGGTGATTCTATCAGTACCTCTACGCTTCTCCTTTTTGGTTTGGGCAAACACCTGATATGCATGTCCATCAACCACATAGCCACCTCACAGGGCTTGGACAACAGCTGATGCACTCTGCCATTGTTTTTCATATCTTGTTGAAACCTGAGCTCCCAACTCTTAACTTAACTAGCTAACTGTTTTGAAATACCATGTTGATTCATTTACCAATCCAAATTCAGTAGCACATTAACAGATCTCTCACCCCTGTAATTGTAACACCTCTTGATCAATGTGCATGAAACTCAGTATGTTAAAAGAAAGCTAAATATGATAGGAGTCTGCCAAATTGTAAACAGGTATTTCATATACCGCCAAAAATATTATCAAATCAATGATTTTTTGACTCCTCCCTTTCTTTAAGTTTGTCCTCTTTTCAGATCTGCTGGAAAAGTAGCATTCATTTATTGTACTGAAATTCCTAATAGCCTGTGAAATATCATAAGATTTATTAACTAGCTGTAAACTTACTATAATCCAACAATTTCTTGTGTGGCCACCATTTAACTGTGCCCCTTCTTGATGTATTTACATGAAATTTAAATAGGAACAATCTTATGGACCCTGGGGATCGGTTAATGGCTCACCGTGCTTCACCTCAAAGGTTTGAGAACCAAGGAAAGGGTCCACAAAAACTCAGCAATATTGCAATATTCCCCGACCCTTCTTTGAGTCTGTCAATGGGGTCAATGTCTAACTACTGGATACCTGAACCCCATGAGGTGACGAATGATGGTACAAGAGTCTATACACCACAATACAGAGTCTGCAAACCCTTAAAAATAAGAAATCATATTGAGATTTGGCCATTGGCCAGGCCGTGGAGCTACCTACTGTTTCTCGAGGCTGTAAGGCACCAATAGATGGAGTTAAGAGGCAACAGCAGATTTAGTGCATGCCTTTATCGATGGCCACACACTGCAGCCTACCCCTGGTGTGCAAGGCAGATGTATTTCTGAACCTGGGATTGGCTAAACAAGGCAGATTACTGGTGATAACTCAAATGACATCATTGATGACAACACTGATGACATCACTGATAACATCACCCTTTGATACCAATACTCATGTTAAGATGTATTAGAACATCAGAATGCCACTCACAGACTCTGTCCAGGCTTACTGATGAACATGTACAAGTAGATAATAGAGACCATCACAGATGGCATTTCATTGATATAATTGACATCATTTATGCAATCATCTATAACGCTGCTGTTAAAATTAGTTTAGATTTTTATAATGATGTGAATAATGAATGTTGATATTTACATAACATTTAAAATAAGTAAAACTTATTTTTGTTAAAGGTTTTTTAGGCTCTATTGCTATTCTGACAGTATCTTTAAGAAGCAATTATTGCTTTTTTACGTTTGTTATTTTGAAATGTAACAGTCAGTCTCTTGCTCTTTACTGATAGGGATAGGTTGCACCATGTGTGATTATGTATGCAAGTGGGAAATGGCTTTGTAATGCTACATTTGAGTTTGTAAAGTGAGTCTGACTACAAAAAGCATGAACAGATATACTGAATGGAACATGCAGTAACATGTTCATCACTGTACAAACTCAAAAATGTAGCATCACTAAGCCATTACCTACCTATATACATACATTTTCCATAGATTTTTTTAACAAGCACTACTGCAAAAACTGCCAAACGGAATTACACCAAATTTGGCAAAAAGCTAGATCTTTGTTCCCTCATTGTGAATTTTTGTGATTTGCTGTGAATTTGATCAGTAGTTTTTGCAAACTTAAGATTTTAAAACATTTGTATGTATGGGCTGTGACCATGGGCCTGCCACCAAACCTTTAAAAGGCCTTGGGGACCCCATTCCCCAGAGACATAACATTAATTAAAAGGGAGGGGCAGGACAACCCCCCTTTCAGAATCATCCCCCAGGTCCTGCTCATTTACTGTGTGCTTGGGAGCACCCAGCCTCACCGCCAGACACATAAGTTTTCCTACTTGCACTACTGCAGGCTGGGAAACATGTTTGTTCCCATCTGACGTAAGTTTAAATCGCCCACAAAATGGAAGGAAACATTGAAAAATACCCCCACAAGCTAGGCGCAGACTTTTGTTTGTCTTCCCTGCCTACACTGATGCAGGCAGGGAATGAAACACATGTTGCTCTTTCCCTGAGGGAGGATACAAAACAGTAGCTGCAACCCTCTGGGCGGGAGAAATGCCGGGACCTGATATATGTGGGGAACGAGCACCAATGTGGTGGTAAGTGGTTACTCTGGGTGGGCATTGGAGCACTCATGTATTATTAAAGGAGGCCTGAGAGATGGGGTCCCTGGGACCAAAATAGACTCAGGGAGGGGGGCTGTCCAACACCCCATCTCTTCTAAAAAATGGACAGCCTTTGGGGATGGAGCTCAAGAAAGCTCAGGGAGTAAGGCAGGGCAGTGCTTTGCATCGCCTCATAGATATGATTGAGAAGCCTGCAAGTGATGTTCTCATAAATTAATCATCATAAAAAGTGAAACTCCAGCGGCACAGGCCTCTTGTAAATAAGGGCCCCATTGTGAATAATACCAATATTTATTATTGGCTTTGGGTGAGCTCACTGTTTATCAAAATTAGTTATCTTTCTTGTCAATCTCTTTTGCCTGCTTCTTACTCTGTGGTTTTCATTTTTCTTCTTATATTTGTGTCCTCCCTGGAAGTAGCTATTTTACCATCCTTTTCATTGGATGACATTTATTATTTTACTGCTCTAACAGGGAAGTATTTTTTTTATTATTTTGATTTTAGCACTTCTTGGAATGCTTTTGTTTTCTTGTCGTCTGAACTCTCCCCTTCATGCCTCTATGCCCTGTTCTCAGTGCTGCTCTCCCATCCCCAAGCTCATCTGTTGCTTACTCCCGCAATTGCCATCCAGCCTGGTGTTTTTTATAACCCCCTAGCCATTTCTCCCTGCTCCTGTTGCATCTTTTTGATGGCATTTGTGCTTTTCTGGGGCATTTGTTTGATCCCATCAGCCTCTCAGTCACGGGCGGCATGACTTGCGGGTTAGGGTGCCGGGTGGAGCATGGTCAGTGTCACATGAGGGTGGGGCAGGTTTAATTTAAAACAAAAACATTTAAAAATGTTAGCTTACCTTCTCCGTCCGTTCCCGCATTGTCTCTGCTCCTCTCCTGCCTCCGGCAGGAACAAGAAGCAGGCAGCCCCTCCCCTAAGTCAATAACAATGCTGCAATGGCAACGTTGTGATTGGTCGGGATGCCAACCAGCCATGCGCCCATGGGGAGGCCATTTTCTCCATGTAGGCTGCATGCTGCCTATATGGGGAAAAGGCAGAGTGCGCATGACTGGTTTGGTTAGACCTGGGGTCAACCAAACAGTCAGAGCCTTCAGCAGTAGGCAAGCCACTCCTCCCCGACCTACCAGCCCCAACGGAACACTTCCGCTTTCTCGCATTGCGAGAAGCAGAAACATAATATGCAGCCTCTACTCCTTCGTTTCTCCCACACCGCCTATATCCAACCCATTTTGTTTTTCTTCCTTTTTTGGTCGAGCATTCAAGCCCTCTTGTATATACTTTAGTATATACTAATATGTGTATGTACTTTGTGGGCTCTGAAGATCAGCCCCAGGGCTTGTCTGCTTCCACATAGCGACTTTTTTTTCCTTTTCAACTGCCTCTATTTAACTGTCTTGATGGAAAACGACCAGTAGAGGTCAGTAAAATATCAGAATTGCTTTCTAATGAGTGACTTTATTTTTTTTCTTTTTCTGGCAACTGCCTCTATTTAACTTCCTTGATAGAAAACGACAAACAGAGGTCAGTAAAATACCAGAATCACTTTAGCATTCTCTAGATTCCAGTCCAAAGAAATTGTGTTCCATGAGCACCCTTAGACAATAATATTTTTTTTCAAATCTTGTATTTTCAGTGATTTGACTACCGAAGGCCCTGATTTTATATTGAAAAAAGAGCTTTGGACATTTCCCGCTGAAAGGCAATATTTCTCTCCATATGTTTCCATACCTGGCGTGTCACGCAGTTTGGTGCTTACTTTCCCTCCATGTTAAGGAACAGTAGATGTTTCAGCACCCAATTTAATGTGCTGCATAGCTAAATACATATAAGGTCCCAAAGGCGAGGCCGATTGCTTTGCAAATGCTTGTTTCAGGAGGACCCATAAGTTGCAATTTGCTAAGGCAGCTGCTTCCTGCAAACACTCTTTACCACGCCATTAATTTTAACTTTTTTTAGTTTACGCCCTTCAAGATGGGCAACTGCCGCCTTGGAATGGTAAGTTGAACCAAAACAAAATACCTGACGCATACTTGTGCATTAATGATGGCACGTTCTCTCTTACATGATGATGCAGGGCTTTGTATGGTTTTGCTGATGCTGTTCATCATTACAAATATCTAGATTCTGTACACAATTGGCAAAATATTTTTTTTTCTCAACAACAATATCACAAAGCAAAGGGAATGCCTTACTTATCGTAATTGGAAAGCTTTAGAAAAACTCAGCATCTCCACCAAAGTCTTCGAGGTGGAAGATAGTGTCTCCTCTTCCAATTCGGTGGAATACAACTACAGATCCTTTAGCGCAAAAATCACATCCATCGCGGACTCGGTCGCCCCTCTAAAACTCTGCAAACCTAAAGGTAGAGCACCTGCTCCCTGGTACAACGACTCCCTGAAAATCCTCAAATCAACCTGTAAACAGGCTGAGAGACAGTGGAGACATGGATACTGTAATAACAAGAAAGTCCTCTGGAAAAAGGCACTCCTTGAATACAAATCCGCCATCACAGAGAGCAAAGCGAATTACTACTGCTCCACCATAGCTAATGCGGCTAACAGTCCTAAAAGCATATTTCAGATCCTGGACAATATTTTACATCCTGACTGCGCCAAAAACCCTATCTCTCCATCTCAGACCCTCTGTGATAGCCTCGCTCAGTTTTTCACTGACAAAATTGAGACTATCATAAATAACTTAGCCACGCCCCCGCCACAAATCCACCCCATCTCTCCCGAAGTTAGCCCCATCAATCCCGACTCTTTGAAGTCAGCCTGCCCTCCCACGAACAGGCTCCGCGCTTTCCCCCTTCTCTCTCAAACTGAATTTGACAAAGTGGCACAAGGCATCACCTCTGGATCTCCCCTTGACCCTTTGCCTCCGAAAATTTGGAAAGCATGTGGACACGAATTATTCCATACTCTACGGATGATTTGTAATCAATCCCTCAGCTGTGGCTTCGTCCCCACCTCCTGGAAGCAAGCGCTCATCACCCCGCTTCTGGAAAAACCCACGCTCAATCCAGAATGCTTGTCCAATTTCCGCCCCATATCACTTCTGCCATTCCCGGTGAAGGTGCTGGAACGTTGGGTCAGTAACTGCCTCTCAACCCACCTCGAGCAGCACCACATTCTGGACGAATTCCAATTTGGTTTTCGCCCAGCCCACGGCACCGAAACCGCTGTGCTCACCACCATGGAGGAGCTTCGAATGCGCGCAGACAGGGGCCAAGCTGTGGCCTTGATCCTATTAGACCTGTCTGCCGCATTCGATACTGTCAACCATGGGATTCTGCTCGAGCGGCTGAGAGAGGCAGGGATCGACGGCACGGCCCTGATCTGGTTCCACTCTTACCTCAGTGACAGAAAACAGGCTGTATCCCTTCCCCCTTTCCAATCGGCCTTCTCCCCTGTCCCTCACGGTGTTCCCCAGGGCTCCTCCATCAGCCCGATTTTATTTAATGTTTACTTGAAACCTTTGGTCACTCTAATTAAATCACACAACATGACCACAGTAAACTACGCGGACGACACTCAGCTCCTTCTTTCTTGGGAGGGCGAAGATTCCATCCCCTTAGAAGCTTTCCACAACTGTCTAAGAGACACCGCAAGCTGGCTGCACAGAAACTCCCTCCAGTTTAACTCCTCGAAAACCGAGGTTCTGTTCTGCCCTGCGAACCGTATACCGCTCCCTCTGCCTGCTGAGTTCTGGCCCCCGGAAAACTCTAACAACCCGCCACCGGTCACCAGTGTTCACAACCTGGGCGTCATGCTTAACCACCAACTAAGCATGGAAACGCAGGTTTCAAGAACAGTCGCTACCTGCTCAGGCCTTATGCGCTCACTGCGCAAAGTCCTGCCTTTACTACCACCTTCTGCCCGAGCATTGATAGTCAGGTGCACTATTCTTAGTCGCATAGACGATTGTAATGCGCTGCTGTTTGAATCCCCTGCGACACTATTGGACAGACTCCAACGAGTTCAGTCGGCAGCAGCCAAACTGGCCCTTGGGTGGACCAGGAGATCCTCGGCCACTGCAGCACTGGCCGAGCTGCACTGGCTGCCGTTGAAGCAACGCATTGCCTTTAAAGCCCTTTGCCTGGTCTTTAAGGCACTACACGGTGCCGGACCCAGGCCTCTCCAACGTCTGTTCTCGTGGTATACTCCCACCAGAACACTTAGGTCTACAACTGCCTGCCTTGTGAAAGTGCACAGATATAAGAAGGCCAGGACTGGGGGAAGATCGTTCAGAGTAGCTGCTGCCAAGTTGTGGAACAGTCTTGTGGTAAAATCTAATTACCCATGCTTAATTTATGCGGTAAAATCAATAAGAATAACTCAGATAAATAAGAGGCAAAATCCGTGATATTGAGGTTTACTCAAAAGGGTTTTATTCCTTAAAAAGGAATTTGGTATTTGGCTCGAGCCAAGGTGGCATACCATTCCGTCACCACATAGGTTCGGGAAGGGACTGACAGACAACATTTTATTGACAGTTATTCATATATATAGTCAATGCATTACAGTAAGACATATGCAGAAGGCGTAACAGCTGAAAAGAGAGATAAAATGCTCACACGTAACAGAAAAAGGCGTTGCAATAGGCGTACATGAAGGCGTGTACTAGAAACGTCATTTACCATGAGGTCACAAGTAGGTGGATCCATAAGAGAATCCTGCAGTGTCAGCAGAATTACATGGCAGAGATGCGCGCGCAGCAGTATGACGTGGGGCTGACGTGTAACTGGAGGGTGAAGGGGACTTGACATTTAGCCCTACAAGTGCAGACATAAGTCTGGGATGTCAGACCAACCTAATCCCAAATCGTATCTGATATCTTATGTTTAAGGAACTGTAGTATCTGGAAGGGAAAGGTCTCTCGGACGGGGACTATTCTATACTGGTTGTGAGTGCGTGTATAAGCGTCTTGTGTCTACGTGTCTGCATGAGAGGTGAGGGGGCATGGGCCGACCATGGCAACGGAGTCTATGAATTTCTTGCACGGAGACAGAAAGGCCGGGCCCATTGCTCCTGCAGCTGGGAGGATGTTTACTTGAACGACGAGACAGGAATGTATTTTCGAGGAGTGGAGCAGATAAATCGAAGGTTGAATACAGTCTTGGCAGGCAGTAGGCTGAGCTAAGCGCCGTGAGCCGCGCAAGAAGTAAGGCAGGGGTCACTGGTACAGGAGCAGCCTGGGCTGGAAAAAGAGGCTCGATGGCAGAATCAGGGCCTACTTCGCCAGAGCTGAAAAACGTGTAAAGTATATCACAAAAAGACGTTGGCATAGCATATTTAGGAACTGAATATTCAATCCGTTCATGGCGGATCTGAAAGAGGACATGTTAAAGATGGACGCAAATGTATTTGCGTCTTCATAGCTGGCACAGGAGGGAAATTACACGCACTTCAAGCTAGTACATGGAGACGGTGGGGTACGCGTTAGGGAACATTACTTGACCAAAAATCTATATTTCCTCATTCCCTCCTTGTTCCCTACGGACCCTTCATGATACATCGATCCTCATGAATCGATCAATCTGTTCACGTAACATCATTTGCTCTTCTTTCTTCTTTTCGCGTTTTGGATGAGAATTTGAATGCGGAATGCATGATGTGGCGCACAGGCCACAAATCGCCGGCCCACATTGTAGACACAGGCAGCAACTGAATACTATGAGAAGAGCAATGCCTAGGAAGGATAGGATCTTCCATCCCCAAGCAGTTAACGTTGTCCAAAACCAACCTGACCAAGTCCAGGTGCCTGGATTCTGGTGTATCAAACTTGCAATTTTATGAAGACGTGTGATAGCTTTATATACAGTTGGCGCGTTTTCTGGAATGAAAACACAGCAACTTGACCCGATGACCCTACAAGCTCCACCCCTATCTGCCAGGATGACGTCAATAACGAGACGATTCTGAAGAACAACAACCCGCATGGCGGACTGCTCCTCCGTTAGGTTACCTAGAGCTGAAGTAGTCTCATTCACTACTGCTTCGAGAGTTCTGGTTAGTCTGCGTATCAGTTTACTATTAAACACAGCACCTAGATAGGGGAAGAAACCTTTATTGAAGTCTGTATATTGCTCCCATGCCGTTTCAGTGTAGTCGACAAGCGGGAGATCTCTTCGGAGTCGATGGTTCACTAGATTAGTATTTCTATGATAATCAGGAGGGGCTAGGAAGACAGGTGGCAAAAGGAATGCAATGTAACAGGTACCATCCCAGTCTAGAGGTAAGCGTATGTATGCGGTATGGCCGCAAACAAAATAAGAATGACGTGAAGCTCTGAATAAAGATTTGCCTTGGTCACTGAATTCGACCACAGTAGTGCATTTGCTATGACCTAAATGTACTGAACCATTTTTCCGGACACATAATTCGCCTGTGACTGGTAATACTGACATAGCTGGTAAGACTGGTGCAGCTTCAGATTCCATAGTTAGAATCATGAAATTAACGGTGTAATTACCTAATCCATACACTTCATTTTCTAGATCAGTTCCTGTCCCAACGGGAAGTCCCTCCTTGTCAGGGTAGCAGGCTTTAAGCAAGACTAAGTTCAGGTTTCCCCAAACCCAGCTTCCTCCATATACAGCAGTATCAGAATCTAGGGCATTAATTAATTTAAACCACGCGCCACATGAACCATTGTGAGTGAACGGGTACGGAAAGAGGGGCAGGACTCCCTTGTATTTCTGATAGGGAGGGAGTCGGCCACATATCCAACAATTGGTAGCGTTATTAGTCTGATGGGAGTGGTGTAACATACTAATGAAAGTGTTATTGCGCAGCGCAAGTCTGTAGGACAATTCATGGGGCGGTAATTCACTAAAAGAATGTTCAGCAGTGACGTTATAAGCAGATTGTGTATGCTTGAATATAGGGTAATATATATGCAATACAATACTAGCAGCAATAATCAGAAGGCTTAAGAAAAACATAATCAGTAACGTCACTATACAGTGACTACGAAGTGATTTACAATATGCACGCTTCTTTTGTTGTCTTTGTCTATCTCTCTCTCTATCTCGATCTAGGGGATACATGTCAGAAACGAATTTAACCGATTCACCTAGGGGAGGACTTAAACAATTAAACTGTCTGACTTGCTAGATCGTAATTTCAGTCTATATTCTTCAGAGGCGGTTTTTTCAACCAAAGGGAGTTTCGAATCAGTTTGTGTAGGAGGGCAGGGCTTAGAGTCCAAGTCCGAAGGAAGTCCATAAAATTTCTTAACGTGGCTGGAATGCAGCCACCCTTTCCTGCCCTCTACCTTGATAGCTGTCCTCGTTGTTAGAAGAACCAATTTCGGGGTTTGCCAGCGGGGCTCCAACGGACTTCTCCGATCGAAGTTGCGCACGAAGACAAAATCCCCCGGGACCACTTCGTGGGGTTTCACCTCGGTGTTGTCGGGAAAGGCTGCAGCTACCTGTGAACGACAAGATTGTAGTGCAGACATCAAGGAGGCAAGGTAATCTGTCAGCATAATACAGTCAACATCTGTAATTTTACGTGGAATAGGCGTCCCCCACATATTCGGTGGCCTACCAAAAACCACTTCATACGGGGATAGCCCAGTTCGAGAATGGGCCACCATCCTCATATAGAAGAGGGCAACCGGCAAGGCAACTATCCAGTCAACACCCTTCTCTCTACAAATCTTGGAAAGTCGGATTTTTAGAGTCTGATTATGGCGCTCCACGAGACCTGCTGCCTCGGGATGCCGGACACAGTGGAACTTCCACTGATAGCCTAACAGGAGTGTAATGTGTTTCACAAGCTCGGATGAGAATGGCTGACCGTTATCTGAGTACACGATACGGGGCAAACCATACCGTGGGAAGAATTCACGTACCAGCTGCTTGGCAGTGGTCGGAGCAGTATAGTCTGGGACTGGGTATGCTTCTGTCCATCGGGAAAGAGCACATACGACTACGAGGACGTATTTGAATCCTCGACAACGCTCCATCTGGATATAATCCATCTGGAGGACTTCAAAAGGATGTTCGGGAGGCTGAAATCCACCTTTCTCTACGGGGATGCTTTTACCTGGATTAAACTGACCACAAATCATGCAAGTACGCACTTTCTGCTTGGCTGCTGCTCGTAAGTTATTATTGAACCATATGTGTTGAATACTGTCTAGCATTGCTTTCTCTCCTAGGTGTGCGGGACTATGTATCGTGTTAATGATAACCTGAACCATAGAGTCGGGGAGAAACCATGTAGATTTTCCCTTCGTCATCCATCCCTGGTCTGTTTGGATCCCTCCTAATTCAGTCCATTTCTTAATTTCCTCTGGCGTAG
This sequence comes from Lissotriton vulgaris, assembly GCF_964263255.1. NCBI lineage: Eukaryota > Metazoa > Chordata > Amphibia > Caudata > Salamandridae > Lissotriton > Lissotriton vulgaris. The sequence continues at coordinate 899,458,547 of NC_141696.1, forward strand.
CATGTGTTTGTATGTCAATTACATCTCGTGCGGGATCCCTGACTGTCATGCTGTGTGTCGGTACTGCTGTTTGTGTCTGGTCAGTTACATGAGTTCGGTTTTGAGCAGTTTGCTTTGCTGTTCGATCTGCCAGGTCGTTACCCTGGGAGATGGTATCGGTAACCTTTGTATGTGCCTTGCATTTCATGATAGAGATTGCAGTAGGTAGATGTATTGCATCTAACAGAGCTTGAATGAGGGGACCATGTTGGATGTTGGCACCGTGAGAAGTTAAGTAACCTCTCTCTCGCCAGAGGACTCCAAAGTCGTGAACGACTCCGAATGCATAACGTGAATCAGTGTATATATTGACTTTCTTATTCTTGGCTTGTATACATGCTTGTGTCAGAGCGATGAGCTCTGCTGCTTGAGCTGACAAGGTGTCGATACAATTGGTTTCAATAACTTCGGTGTCTGTCGTGACTGCATAGGCTGCCACTAATTCACCTGTCTTTGTTCTCATACATGAACCATCCACATAAAGTGTCAGGTCTGGATCTGGTAACGGAACATCTGTCAAGTCTTGTCTGGGTTTTGTTGTAATAGTAATGACTTCAATACAATCATGTGCCAATGGATCTACTCCATTGAGTGGCAATAGCGTGGCAGGATTTAATGTGCTGCAGCGTCTGATTTCTATGTGTGGTTGGAACAATGTCAGTTCGTAACCTGTCAATCTTGCTATGGTCAGGTGTTGAGTCTGAGTTCGATTTAAAAGGACTTCCACGGAATGTGGAACCTGTACTGTCAATGGATGCCCTAATACGATGGAATCACTCTGTCTGATTGCTAAAGCTGTTGCTGCAACTGATTTCAAACACGCCGGAAGGGCCTGGGCTACTGGATCTAATGTGCTAGAAAAGTAAGCACACGGCTTGTGTGAACCTGCTTGTTCCTGAGTGAGGACTGACAAAGCAGTACCTTCACGTTCTGTGACAAAAAGTGTAAAAGGTTTACTGTAACATGGTGTCGCTAAAACAGGTGCTTGACATAAAGCTTTCTTCAAGTCTTCAAAAGCCTGTGTATGTTCCTGAGTCCAAGGGAGGACAGTCGAAGTCGCTGCCTCCTGTGTTGTCAACTGAATAAGTGGTTTTGCTAGAAATGCATATTGGGGAATCCATTGTCTGCAGTATGAAGTGAGGCCTATGAAAGCCCTCACCTCCTTCTGTGTTCTGGGTGGTGACATGTTTACAATTAACTGAATGCGATCAGGAGTGAGCTGTCTCCCCACTTTGGACAGCAAGTGACCCAGGTACACAACTTGCTGAACACAGAATTGCAGCTTCGAAGGGGACACCTTGTGCCCCTTGTCAGCCAGGAAGTGCAAAACAGTCAGTGAGGCATGTTCACATTCAGGTTCGCTTCGAGCGGTGATCAGCAGATCATCGACATATTGAAGCAGGGCAGTGTTAACTGGCATGTGGATACTGTCGAGTTGTTTTTTCAATGCTTGACTATAAATGCTGGGGCTTTCTGTGAATCCTTGAGGTGCGCGGGCAAATTTGAAAGATCGTCCATTTAAACTGAATCCGAACAAGTATTGGCTTTCTGGATCGATCGGGACACTGAAGAAGGCGTTCTTGAGGTCAATTACAGTGAAGAACGTCGCTTCTGAATCAATAGCTGCCAGTAATGAAGAGATATCTGGGACCACAGGATACTGTGGTACAATGCATTTATTCAATTCGCGCAGATCAATAACTAATCGATAAACAGGTGGTGCTTCTGGGTCAGTACGTTTAAGAACTGGAATAATAGGAGAATTACATACATTGGAGTCAGTTTCCACAACCACTCCTTGTGCAATGAGCTCGTCAATGATTCTCAGTAAAGCCACTACAGCATCTGGGGGTAACTTGTATTGTCGAATTCGTGGTAATACCACTCCTGTCTTGAGTGTGACTCGATATGGTGTAATGTGCATACAACCTACATCAGTGGGGCCTTGCGCCCACAAGTGTGCAGGAACATCCTGTAATCTGTGATCCATGTCTCTCAATACATAATGGCCTTTGAAATCTCGCAAAAACAATCGTACTCCTTCCGGAGAACAGCATATAATAGCTCCTAGAGCTTTCAATGTCTTTATGCCTAACAGGTTTTCTGGGCATGATTTCGTAAGCAATAAATCTGTAGTCCGTGTCAAAGGACCAACTGCAAGAGGAAGAGGTTGTGATACCTCATTAATAATGGGTTTTCCTGAAAATCCAAGGGACACGTTCTGTGAGCCTGAGAGGGGTGCCCCTGGTACTTCATTGTGACTTATCGTGGTTCTGCTTGCCCCTGTATCAATGAGAAACTTTCTGTCCTTTCCTAATACTTGACTGTGTACATAAGGACCTCTTTGATCTACAGGAACCTCAATAAGAGGCAAGCGGAACTCCCTCTCTAGGCTGTTTCATGTGTATCGCTGGTATTCGGGGTAATCATTTTGTGCATACTGGTACATCTGCTGTGTCGTGTTTTGTGTTGCGGTGATAGGCTGTTGTTGTGGTATCGCTACGGTCTGTGATGAAGCTGGCATAGGCGGAATATGTTGTATATTCTGGGGTACTTGTTGTTGAACCTGGTCTTGTCTAGGTGGACGCGGTCTCTCCTTGGTCTTACCCGTGGAGATATTGTGTTTCAGAACTGCACACTCGTTTATATAATGACCTGGCTGTTTACAATAGTTACACACCTCCTTAACAGGAGCCGTTGAATTACTGGGCTGGGTCGCACCCTTTTTGTGACCGTCAGCTGGAACTGACTGAGCAACTAACATTTTCATTTTCGTATCTTTCATACGTCTTTGTTCATGTTCTTGTTCTTCTCTAAGTCTATTCTGATGGTACTGTAACATTTGTAACATTTGTGAAGGAGTATTAGCTTGCCAAGTGCTTTCTACTTTCAGTACTCTGTTCTTAACCTGGGGCAGGGAATTCTCGACTAATTTCGTTACAAAAAGATGTGGATATGACTCGCTACTTGCTTTCAGACCGCTATTAATACCAAAACATTTCTCAAATCGGGTGTAGAAATCACTAGTGTCTTCATCGGGTTTCTGTTTGCAGGCTGAGATTGCACCCCAATCTTCCTTTTTCGTACTCAATAAACGTGGCAATACCTGTACTAACAACCCTGGTAACGCTTTGACTTTGTCTCCAAGCCCTAGGCCTGGAACTCGAGTATTTTCTTCGTCTTCTAATGCAGCCCAATCAATCTTTGTGTCTCCCACCTCCCACTCTTTTTCTTTCAGTTTCTCGTATATACCTGGAGGCAGTAATACTTTCAAAATTTTCATAAGGTCTGGAAAAGTGTAATCGCCCATTAATAACATATCCTTTATTTCACGGTGGAAACCTGCGGGATCTTTGTCGTGACTAGGTACTAATTTCTTCATCTCCAATAATTCCATTTTAGTTATGGGTGTGTACACAAACACGCGTCTAAGCGTATTGTCTGCGTTTTGTACTGGGTGCACTTCTCGCAACGGATTTTGTCTGTCCATATAATACATTTTTCTTTCCATGACATGTGTTGGGTTGATCTGTGGACATAAGAAGGTACTATACTTGTGACGATGTTCTAGGATTACTTTAATTAGATCAGTACCCAGACCACTCCATCTGTTCATGAGCAGTTCTATTAATATATCAGGAAGGGGGCCTGGATCGGAATGTTGGCTTCTATACAATAAGAGCAGGTGTTGTATCATGTACATACCAGCTAAATGCTGTTCACTCGGTGTCAGGTTCAAAAATGTATGTGCTAACGCATCATCACTATACTTCTCAGACTTGTCAGCCCATTGTACGGCTGACCTAGCTAATTCTTGTTCGTCCATAGAATCGAGTACATGGTACCCCATTCGTTCTTGAAGTACTTTATCAGTGGCCTGGAATAAGTGTTCGGGGGTTCTCGGATTACACATGGCTTCCTGAAAAATCCTTTTACTTTCTGGACGCACTGGGCGCATTGAATTATTGAACGGTCTTCCTTTACCTACATAAGCTACCATTTCTCTAACCGGTGTCTGTGTGTGCTCTGGTGTTTCTGCTTGCTCGTCCTCCTCCTCCTCCGAGGATTCATGCTTGTCTGAATCTACTTCCGGTAATGGCTGTCTTTTCTCATGCATTTTATTTATTGCAGTTCTGATTCTTCGGTACATATTTTCTACACAGGCCTGTTTATCATGATTCCCATCCGCTATATTCTGGCCCCACCTGTGGAGTGCCTTTACGTCCTCCGGGTTCATACCCGGCCTATCCACTTCTCTTATGAAACAGTTTATAAGAAACCGTAATATCTTGGCTTGAGTATCTACTTTCTGGTAGGCCATGGCCTCCTTAATACTTTCAGGCCCTAGTCCTGTCTGGACAAACCGATATATTCGATCTAGATGATCTATCATTCCAGGTAGCGTTAATAAGAAGTTTGTGACTCTCCGCAATCGTACTGATGCGAGCAACATTCTTTCATCATTCTTTTTACCAGGTACTGGATCATATCTACAATCTCCAAGACGATCCCCATAGATGGTAATATCAACTGTTCTAGGTGTACGTTGTTGTGCTTGTTCTCTAAAAGTCATTCGATGGGTGGGTGGCGGGGTCTGGAAACCTACCGCTCCTCCGGACGCACCACCTGTGGCGCCGGCTCCGAAGGGGTTAGTTGGGACCATATCAAGGGGTGCAGGAAGAGGTGGAAGGAGGATTGGAAGACCAGGAGGAATCCGAGGAGGAGTAGCTTGTCGGGGAGGTAGGGACTGATCATCCTGGCCGTCAGGCGCAGGCACTCGTGGCAGTGCGGTATTAACATATGCGGGAGCTACATCGTCTAGATAGGAAGAAAGGAAAATATCCTTTGCAGTTCTCTGGTGCTTTTTAGTCGGGAGCAGTGGGGGTGGTAGGTTGTTCGGTACCTCCGGAGTGGCTTTAGGCAAACCCTCAGTCAAGAGGGGAAACATGCCATTCATGAGTGTGTTTCGCTGTCTGTCTACTTGTTCTAATTTTACTCGAATACCTTCCTCAACTAATGCATTTTCTCGAGTCTTTTCAGGCTCCTCCTTATGTTTCTCTTCGAGTCTGTGTGCTTTTTCTGTGCGCCTATGCGATTCTTTACGCCATAGTTCAATGGCATCTTTCTGTGACTGTCTGGCTTTCTTTTTCCATAATGCTTCTTCTACTCTCATGATGCAATCTGCATCCCATGTCCCCGCAGCGGGCCATCTCTGATTCTCTGATAATTCTTTAGTGTAGTCCTCCCATAAGTCGAGAAATAAAACGGCATCTAGGCCATGCTTGTGGTACATAAAGTACCCTGGAGTGTCCCTAGGTGGAATGGGAACAGCTTCTTCTAGGACCCCTTTCCGGGTTTTTATTTGTCTTAATTTGGAAAACAACGGCATTCTGGAATCTGGCTACTTGGTTCTTACTCAAATATGAACACACTGAACGTGAACACAATAATCACAATAAAGAAGATCGAACATTCACTCATACCACGACATTTGAATGACACATTAAAACAATTCAAAACGAACAACGATAATTATAACAAAACCTACTGACTGAGCAAAACTGGATATACCGCTAAACGGTACAGATACACCGTAAACAGTGCAAACTAGATATACTGCTAAACAGTACAGATACACTGCTAAACAGTGCAAACTAGATATACTGCTAAACAGTACAGATACACTGCTAAAACAGTGCAGACCAGGCTTGTGTACCCAAGCCCGTCTCGACCGGCACAAACTAATGCGCACGTCTAGATGCGACCCTAGCAACGGTACTCACCGGGAAGCACGGAAACAGAAGGCCTCGGAAACCCTGGACTGGACTGGACTCGGACTGGATTCGGACTCGACTCGTGACACTGATACTTCGGAACTTCGGACCTGGTGGGCCTCCGTATACCTCGGATCTTGCTCTCTCAGCTAGGCTCTGGTCGGGATCCTCCGCACTCCTCACCGCCTCGTCTGGGTGTCGATCGCAGCCTCAGTCACCAGAGATGCGCGCGCAGCAGTATGACGTGGGGCTGACGTGTAACTGGAGGGTGAAGGGGACTTGACATTTAGCCCTACAAGTGCAGACATAAGTCTGGGATGTCAGACCAACCTAATCCCAAATCGTATCTGATATCTTATGTTTAAGGAACTGTAGTATCTGGAAGGGAAAGGTCTCTCGGACGGGGGCTATTCTATACTGGTTGTGAGTGCGTGTATAAGCGTCTTGTGTCTACGTGTCTGCATGAGAGGTGAGGGGGCATGGGCCGACCATGGCAACGGAGTCTATGAATTTCTTGCACGGAGACAGAAAGGCCGGGCCCATTGCTCCTGCAGCTGGGAGGATGTTTACTTGAACGACGAGACAGGAATGTATTTTCGAGGAGTGGAGCAGATAAATCGAAGGTTGAATACAGTCTTGGCAGGCAGTAGGCTGAGCTAAGCGCCGTGAGCCGCGCAAGAAGTAAGGCAGGGGTCACTGGTACAGGAGCAGCCTGGGCTGGAAAAAGAGGCTCGATGGCAGAATCAGGGCCTACTTCGCCAGAGCTGAAAAACGTGTAAAGTATATCACAAAAAGACATTGGCATAGCATATTTAGGAACTGAATATTCAATCCGTTCATGGCGGATCTGAAAGAGGACATGTTAAAGATGGACGCAAATGTATTTGCGTCTTCATAGCTGGCACAGGAGGGAAATTACACGCACTTCAAGCTAGTACATGGAGACGGTGGGGTACGCATTAGGGAACATTACTTGACCAAAAATCTATATTTCCTCAGTCTGCCTGTCGATATTCGCCAAATCCCTCACCTCCTTCCCTTCAGAAAACGAATTAAAACCTGGCTCTTTCCTCCGTCCCTTTAAATCCCCAACCATAGTTCAACCCCCGTCTAAGAACCTCTAGGAGTAGCCAACAGCGCCAGGATACCTACCAGGTGACAGTCGCGCTCTATAAATATTTTAAATAAATAAATAATAAAATAAAAGAAAACTCTATTTGCATTGTCAATGTGTTAACGCTTGCTGTCAGGGGTTTTCAAGGAAATGATAAAGACAGTGAAGGCTCAACAGGGCCCGAAAGCTTTCAAAAAGGCTTGGTACAGGGGACTGCTCTGTACACATTTAAATTGAAGTCAATATGAGAGTCCCTTCTGGGTCATGAAAACGGCATTCACTTCAAAAACGAGCATAAAAAAAATAGATAGCTTTGAAATACCTAATTTAATCATTGCACATGTACCACAGCCTTCTGGCTACAAAGGTTTTCATAGAATCGCATTTTTCTGTAAAGAAGTTAGCTTTTATATCGTGCCACAGACTTAAGAAACAAAATTCCACCTGGATTGACAGAGAACTATGTTAAAAATGAAACATGGGGGTTGTGATAAATTTATTCTTGAAAGGATAAACGAGAAGACAGTGCAAGCCCCCGGCTTTATCTCCTTTGGTTCCGTCCTAGTAACCAACACCTCTTTCTAGCATGTTGATAGGATCCTGTAGTGAGCATAAACAGTTACTCCTGAGCTAGGCGTCCCATCCCTCTAATCTTCAATGTAAAATGTGATGTTTTATACATAACCTCTGACTTCACAAGTTTTCTTCAAAGCAAATCTTATCTGTGAAAAACATGGCTTTCTGACAGTGGCGGAATAATACAAAATGTCAGAGTCTCTGCCTTGCTTCTCACTGTTATCAGAGTGCAGGGTATTCTGAGGGAGGGTGTTAAGCGCAGGCACTCATTAAATCCTCTTTTAATGCAGCTTGACTTTGCTGTGCACAGTTTAGGACCAGTTTAATAATAGTGGATTGAAGTAGCATCCTCTTGTTGGGCACAAACTATGCATGCACAAATGTAATAGAGCAAACACAGGCCTGGGGCAATATTATGAAGAGGCGCACTGGCTGAGAGCAGAGCCGAACGTGGGGCATATTACCAAGCCTGGCGATATTAGATTATCGGCGCTTTCGCGACCGTTTTTGGCCGCTAAGCGGCGATAATTATATTGCCCTATTAGCAAGCTGTCGCTAACTGATGTTAGCGACAACTTTGAGGCGATTGCGAGAGGTTTGGGGCCCGCTTTGCATGTCAGCGATATTTATCGCTAATGACATGCAAAGTGGGCGTACCCAACCTGTTAGCAACTACAAATAGGTGCTAACATCGCTATCGCCTATTATCAACGCAGGCGTAGCAATGGAAATATTCGCGCTAAGCGCGAATATCTCCAAAAGCTAATGCCTGCTCAGACCAGTTCTTAGCCAATATATCCAATGGGAGGTGGATATTATGGCTAAGACCCTATTGACATTAATGCGTGAATATTGCTGTATTCGCAGCGATATTCACGCATTTCGCCGCTATCGCCGGATATTTTATCGCTTTAGAGATAAACGTTGCTAATAGCACTTTATCTCTGTGATAATATCCGGCAATGCTTGGCGATAAAAAAAAACTCGCTAAGCCCATTTAGTGATAAATATCACTAGTTGTTGGTAATATGCTCCATACTTTTTTTTGTGTGCTAGCGCATTTATTTATTATGATGTTTCATAGCTAGAGCTATATTTTCAAACGACCTAGCTTTTAAACAGTCAGTAAGCGTTGCCTTTTTCCGTTCTGTGCGTTGAAAATCATATTTTTCGAATTTTAGTAGTGTTGCTCGCTGGAACCAGAGTTAGAACTCAGAATTTGACTGTGTTTTTTAGAGAGTTGGAGGCAGTTGCTCAGTAGTTTGGTGTTGCACTTTACAATGAGAATGTGCATTTTAGATTGCTTAGAACTTTGGGACCGATGCTGAATCAGCACACACTTTTACAGACTCCTTGTAAAAGCAATCACGTTCCTTATGGCATGTTTCCTGCAGATCCGTGTGTGGGGAAAAATGTTGAAGGGTGTATCAGTTAATGTGCATTTTTCATTTGAGCTTTAAGAGCAAAGTTTACTTTCCACTACAAGAATAAATGCAGATTAAGACTAAACTTGGCAGGAAAATAAATTTTTTCTCAGTAAATGTTTTCTGTAGTTTTTTTTAGATATTAGCTTATTAAAAATGTTCCAGACTGTCTAATAAAAAAGTGACAGCTGAATTCTCGGCCTGCTCGTCTCTTTAGGACTGGGTGGAAATTTAGTATTAAGTGATGGGTGCCCCTATCAGCACATACAACTGACTCATTGTAGAATGAACACTTTTTCACCTTAAATCCAATGTTACTATGTTCTGTTTCATTGTGACTTTCCAAAAAGATGGTGTAGGAAGAAAGGGTTAGTTATTTCAGTTTCAATATGGATTTCCCTTTCTCACCTACTTCAGTGATCATGCACACTGCAAGAAGTTAAACCTCTATAACTGCTTACTGTGAGAAACTGGATTATTAGTTGGATTGATGGTTGCCCACAATAAGTAATATTTTCACTGTCCTTGTTAGAACCAGTAAAGGTTTCAGTATTTTAAGTTGGACTCCCCGGCTGTAATCTGAACCCCCTTTTAAAATGTGGCTAGGCCCCAGAAGATGGGGTCCCCAGGGCCTAAATTGGTCAGGGGCGGGGGGATACAATATTATTTTGAAAGTATATATGCGTATTAGTGCTCCTACAATGTGTGTTCATAGAAAAATAAGGGCATTAAATATTTCTTTAGATATTGTAGGATCCCGATATACTACCTGGAAACTGCAGCAGTAGTGCAACAGTACTTTTCAATTGTAAAAAAGAATGTGATTGGCTAGAATCACAGCCTAACACAGGAAACATATGTTTGTTCCTTCTACTCTTCATTTCTCTTCAGAACTTCAAAGCGGAAGGTGGTGTCCTGTATTGTTCTTAGATTTTGTGAGGCTCAGGTAGATTTGCTGGTTAAAATGTCAGAGCAACAAAATCCTGGCCATCATGAGCAGCAGGAGGAGAAAGAGAAAGAGAAGGGAGTGCTGGCAGAAGAAGAGCAATATGTGAACAGGAGGAGGATGCTCTGCAATTGTTTACGCTATCACCACAGGAGAAGAGAGTATTTACTCCCCTCGTAAGATGTAACCTGTGCAAGTAAGCGATTTTCGGATGCACAAGGCAGCAATATTCTTTTGGGGCCACTGGCATGAAAAACATCTCATGGCTATGCACTCCGGAAGTTCTGCAAAAGAAGGCGGAAGTAAGAGCTTGAGAGGATGGCTGCAGGAAGCACATCAGTAACAAGGCAAGTGGACTGTGTAGGACCTTCCACCATTGCAGTCTCCACTGCTGCTGCACCACCAGCCAGTACATTTCTTGCCATATGTGTGCCCTCTGCTGGTACTGCTATGCCTGTGGACATGTTGAGTCAAGACAGAGACATAGTGGAACAATCTGCTAGTACTGAAACGTATTGCCTTGTGGCAGTCATAATGGCTGGAAAGAGAGAGACACCGACATTGTTATTGCTCACAAATGCCATCCCCAACATGCTTAGGGGCATATTATCAAGGACATGCGATACAGTATCGCCGCTTTTATCGGCAGGAAACTGCCGATAAAGCGGCGATAATGGCCTTTATAATATGCTCTATGAATTTCAATCGAAGCCCATGTTAGATGTGTTCACATCTAACATGGGCTTCGATTGGAATTAATGGCCTTGATAATATGCTCTATGAATTCCAATCAGAAGCCCATGCTACATGTGTTCACATCTAACATGGGCTTCAATTGGAATTCATAGAGCATATTATCAAGGCCATTATCGCCGCTTTATCGGCAGTTTCCTGCCGATAAAAGCAGCGATACTGTATTGCCTGTCCTTGATAATATGCCCCTTAGTTCTTTGTTTTTACCCTTCCTTTCATTCCACTATTTATCCTTTCTATCTAATTTTTTTTGTTGGTCCTGTTGGCCTGTTAGGGAAAAAGAAAAATACAGAAATAAAATGTTTAAATCAGAAAAGAAGTAAAAAAGGATTCTTATCAGAACTACCCAAATATTTCCATTAATAAAGATATAGTGCCATTATTAACGTTTCACATGTAACTTAAACTTAAATGGCAGAGTAGATAGGAAAAAAGGTAAGAGCAAGGTACATTTCACATAGTAGAGTCCCTATATAAAATGACATTTTATGAACACAATTTTAGTTATATCCACATTTACGTTTGGGTTGCATATGTTTCTCAGACTGAAGTTAAATTATTGTTACATAAGTATGCCATCAATTAATACCTTAACAGGTGAAGATGATCATATTGTTAGATTGATCATGTAATACTGAGGTTAAAACAAATCTATTGGATTGTGAGAAAAATCCACAGATGCAGTGCACATCCAACTGTTTCCACAAATATTTTAAAAAATCACGAATAGGAAAGAGCAAATACAGATGAAAGCTTACAGTAGACTTCTTCGAATGTCATCAACCGTGGGAGGCCACATAATGACATATCTACTGAATTTTGTATCTTCTACTCTAAGATTTATTTGCGGCTTTGGTATGATGATATCATTATACCTTAGTCTTTATGATGGAAAATTAGCAGGCACAAGTCTTTTACATTTTTGAGTAGCCTGTGCTTATAGGTAAGTGGGTTACAACCACGTTCTGTCCATCCAGCTTTGTTTATAATTAAATAGTATAGTGTTCTGATGTTGCAGTCTCCCCATGATGAAAAATGGTAGCAGTACAAGTAAAAATCCATCCTGGAATAGAAATTTGGCGAGCAGTAAAGGTAGAAAATAAGTAGCAATGTTTGTGTTATTTACAGGGGTTCTCTGAATAATCACAATCACATATTTTGTTAGCATTGTTAAAGAAAGGGTTTACTCTATTTGGGATTTACAGTGTGGACAGAAGTTTGACTGCACAGCCTTTTCTATTATTATCTTCTGTAATTTATTTTCGTTGTGGGATTGGTACATATACAAATCTTTCAAATTCTGAAGATTTTACATGTAAGCAATGCAAACTTTCATGTGTGTAAGAGTAGCTTGTAGCATGGAGATAAGAATTATGAGGAGTCTTGTTAGCTATTATTTGTAGGAACAGCCATACAGAATACTTTAGCATCTTGCTGGTGATTAATAGAGACTCGAACAGAGCCTCTTCATACATCCACCATATCTCTAATTCCACTTGTAGAATGGCATATGTGGTTGTTAGAAACAATGTTTTTATGTAGAATGGTGAACGTCTTGCAGAAATTTTAATTTTGGCTATTCCTGTATTATTTCTTTGACTGATGGTACATTTTAATGTAGACTGTCACATTACAATAGCAATTGATGCCACTTTGAATATTAAAATGATATCTGCAAATTTCTGTGTGTTTAGTTTTTGTTTTTTTCTAATTAGGTTCTTCAAAACATTTGTTGGGATAGTCACATATAGTTTTTCTTTTGAAAGACATTTTGAGGCTTACTCCAAATAGGATATTCACCCATGTGAGGAGTGTATGTCTAGCATAAATTATTGTATTCACTTACACCAGAATGGGCAGTTAGATTATTACATTTTATAATCCTAACCATGGTAGAAATTCGATTTTAGTGTGCCTGAACTCAGAATGATAAAATACATCTCTTATAGTGAAGTTGGTTTTAACATTCTGTGTTTGAAACTACCACTTTTAGAAAGTAGGTATTTTCTTGCCTAACTAGCCAAGCCTGCCTCTGCTAGGTTGTTTATTCCTTGTCTGGAGTTTGAGTGACAGGGCTGGGGGATTCCAGGAGACAGAATGAGTCTGCCCAGTGGTTAATAGAGAGATCTGCATCTAGATGGGAGGGAGGAGTTGCACCTGGGACCTGAATAGGGCTGTGCCTTCCGTCCACAATACCGGCTCCAACTCCTGGGGTGCATCTGATGTCTCTGCCCTGCACTGTGAAAGAAGAGGAGGAATCATGTCAACAAAGTGCTCCAGGGCTGTGCTTTCCCTCCACAATGCTGGCTCCACCTCCTGTGGGGCGTCTGATGTTTCTGCCCTGCACTGTGAAAGGAAAGAAGGAGTCATGTCAACAGAGTGCTCCAGAACTGGCTTGGACTGGGCAAAGGCCCCGCTGCCCTCAGATGACAAAGGATTATGGGGTATAAATATTGGGACCCTGAAATTAGATCACTTTTGGACAACAAGAAGAAACCTTTGCTGAGGAGAGGAACCTGAAGAAACTGAGGAGAGACTATCCCTAAGCTGAAGTGCTGCTTAGGGGATTGGCCTGTAATGGTTGCCTGACTGCCAAGGAAAGGAGAAAGGACTTTGTGTGCACTTTATTCAACTTGTGAAGGATCTCTAAGGGCTTGAGAGAAGAGCTTGCCACCTGCTGAAGTCTCAGTGACAACAGACTTCAACTGCCAGCTCCCCAGAGTTCTTTGGAAGTGCCTGCTGCTGTTGTGGGCCTTCTGAGGGACTGTGTGTCGCAAGGAGCTGGAAGCACAACTCAAGAGGAAGAAGTGCGTTGCCGTCACTGCTGCTGCCGTCGCATCATGGATGTCGCCACTATAGCTGTCGTATTGCACCGCATCAAGAGAAGCGTCTCACAATGAAGTGGAAGCTTGTCACCGTCGCTGCTGCTGCCGTCGCATCTTGGATGTCACCGCTGTAGCTGTCGTATTGCACCGCATCAAGGAAAGCACCTCGCATCCACGGAGAAGCGTGCCGCCGTCGGAGCTGCTGCCGTCTCATCTTGAATGTTGCTGCTGTAGTTGTCGCATTGTGCGGAAGCATCTCACAAAGCCGGAGAAGAGTGTTGCAGCCGAAGCTGTTGTCGTCGCATCGCGGAACAAGGGTGTCGTCGCTGCAGCTAACGCATCAAATCAAGACTTCTCGCATCATCTGAGAAGCGTGCCCCATCTGGAAGATCTTCACGTCTTCATTTCTTTGCACCGGTACTTTGCCGCATTTCCATCGCTGCAACACTTATGTTGTGGAAGCATAACGCATCGTAAGGTACACTGGCTCAAAGTGTCACATTGTAAGAACTGAACAGAACTAAGCTAAAACTACCATTTTAAGTACAGTATTGTGGATTTTTGTTGTTTATGGTCTTGTGTTAAATCTATATAAAGAATACTTTTTTAATATAAAACCTGTGTTGTATCCATCTGTAGTGTTGTCACTTGATTACTGTATGTGGTCACAAATGCTTTACACACTGCCTCTGAGATAAGCCTGTCTGCTCGTGTCAAGCTACCTAGGGGGTGACACAGGGTTATTTTAGGAGTGTACCCCTTACCCTGACTAGAGGCAAGGTTCCCTATTTGTCACAAGTACCTAACTGTGCCAACTAGAGACCCCCAAATCTAACAAGAACTATTTTCCGTGCATATGCAAGTACCATTGAAGCATAGTTAGACATTTTTGGTTGAAATATCTGCATACATTAGCAGGATCCGTAGAACCTAATTCAGCTGTAGTTTTAGTGTTAATGTTTGCAATATTAAAATCCGCTTCAAGTAGAAATTGATATGTTTTCCCATAGGTGCTCGGTACAGCTTAAAGTAAGAACCGAAGTTGGTGAACCTAGGTTTCTAAGCATATTTCAAGTATCCATGTCATCTGACATCAATATTCATTTGTCCCTCTCTGACATGCCATAATGTTGATCAAGTTATTTTGTAGGTTCTCAGCTTTCTCCTGCAATTTTTTGGACACATTTGTGAGCTGGTATATTACTAATGACAGTTGCAGTCCGCATAATGTGTGCAACAACATAAGAAGTGACTGAAAGTTCACTTTCATACAAGAGTGTCAAAACATAAGGAATGTCTTCACTAAAATATTTATCTTCTGCATATGATATTGTTGTTCGATACTCGGATACAGAATATTCATACTGAATGATCATCATATCGTCCCCCTCTCCCAATGGAGAATAAATGCGGATAACATCTAGCTTCCAAAGTTTTTTCCAAACACTAATTGACCCTCCTCTAGCTTTACTTATCTAATGAAGTCCAAAGTGTCACCCATCATATCTCTTGATTGAAATAGGTGTATACTGTAGTATTCATATATATTTCTTTTGGTTGTTCAGGAATGATCTTTTGAAATTGGCAGTACCATTTTCTGTTCTGGTAGATAAACATGAGGATGAGATAAAGTGTGCTATGTCCAAATCTTAATAGTAGATATTGGGGCATATTCTCAAGGACTTATCGCCGATTTATAGGCACTTTAGCACCGCAAAAGAGGCAATAGATTTATCGCCCTATTCTCAAGCTGGTGCAAGCTACCGATATTGCCAGTTTTCTGGCGATAGCTGGCGCAAAACCATCGCCACGGATGAGAGTGTCAACTAACGCTAAGGATATGCAGAGTAGGCGTTCCCGTGCAAAAACACACGAAAACACCAATTCACGATATTTTCTGCGATCAGCCAGATCGGCGATGTGACCTAAAATCAGGCGATAAGGTGGGCTAGCAGCAGGGATTTAACACCTGCCTTCTACTGGTGTTAAGCAGGACGACAACCTACAGTATAAAAGGGAGCCCAGCCCAGAGCAACATCTGAAAACCAACACATGTCATGGAGCTACTGATCATGCAGCTCAAAGACCCAAGAAGGCCATAACACCCACCACAACCATCCCCAGGCCCCTAACCCCCCGGACGACCCCGCCCGACTACTACCGAGGCAGCGCAGAACAAGAGAGCATACCTTACAAAAATGCACCAGCCTCACAGACTTAACACCAGAGGATGTAATTGCCCACTACAGACTCAAAAGTACAACCATCCTCCGCATCCTCCTGACCCACATTGCCAACAGGCTGACGGTGCTAACACAGCGGACAACCAACCTCCCTCCGCAGACAAAGCTGCTGGCTGTACTGCACCTGTAGGCCTCTGGTACCTTCCAGCCAACAACTGCCAGAGTCAGAGGAGTCTCACAGCCAACCCTATCAAAGTTTCTCACACCTGTCTTGGATGCTGCCATCATCAGCTTGGTACACCAGCATCTTCACTTCCCCAACACTGCGCAGGAACATATGGAGACCAAGCCAGGCTTCTACGCCATAGCTGATTTCCTGCACGTGTTGGGGGCAATTGACCACACACATGTCCTACTTCTGCCAACACTGCACACAATTACCGCAACAGAAAGCACACAAATTCCATCAATGTGCAGGCAATATTGGACCACCGGGGACTTTTCATCAACGTCGTCGCCAACTACCCAGGCAGTGTGCATGATTCCTACATCTTCGACAGTCCATCATCAACCAGCGCTTCAAGGATGGTACCTATGGAAATGCACTGCTTGTTGGCAAGTACCAAATAAACACCCCCCACACCTCAACTCCACAATAATGCAACTCACAACTGTGGGAATGCACATGATACAAAATTGCATACAACATGCCAAACAACATGCCCACCTACCAGATATGACAACACAAGTAACTGTGGTACCGTGGACAGCCATGTAGACAAACCATCCATGTCATGGCACCTCTGCCACACATTTGCTGATGTGGGGAGAGATGGGAACCAAGTCTGTGTGGAGGAAGCAAGTGACCCATGAATAAGAATCGCCAGTCCAGCGTAGGAGTGGGAATCAATAGCCCTGGGAGTGGTTCACTTCTGGGATGGCCAACGAAGTAAATACTGCGTGTGTCTCTGTGTCCAACATATCCTGACCATAGGCCTACACACACGTGGCGGACCACCTTCAATGGCCAATATCACAGTGTCGTTCTCAGGCTTGTGGACATGCACAGACAGTCATGACAATGGTGTGTCCTAGGAGTGCAGTCTGATTTCTGTGTCCTTGGGAACCAAACAGAATATGGCAGTCCATGGCGAGGTTCAAGGTGAGTGTCTCAGAGTGTATTGGGGGACAATGGAAGGTGATGATGCAGAGGGCAGAACCAAGCAGAAACAGGCCATATGGCGGAGATGAATGCTATTGCTTCCTTTTTACCACTAAGGCAGAATCATCTGCCTCTCCATCCTCTGATGTTTCAAATGCCTCTCATTGGGTGGTTTTGTTTTGTCTGCATCACTGTGTGGCAGTGACACATCAGGGGGTGGAGGTGTGGATGGAGTAGTAGCAGCAGCATTCGTCTGTGCATGGCCTTGTGGCAGCATGGAATAATGTAGTGTTTCCAGGGAATCACTGGTTACATCCCCTTCAGGCTCTCTTGTGTTGGTTCCCATTCAATTAGGACTCCACTCGTTTTTCCTCTGTTTCATCCATTTTTATTTATACATATCACAATTACTTCATTGTTGATGTTTTTCCTTAATCTTTGTGTCAAAATATGTGAGTCGTTTTGTACATAGGTTTATTTCATGAGCTCCAATGCATTTCGGGCATTGTTTGCCCTTCCTCAGGGAGCATGCGCTGTTAAACAAATACAAATGTATCCGTAATTATAAATAATTCACGTATAGATATTCACATATAGACAACATAATTTGTTAAAAAAGGACTCGACCACTGGTGAGGGTTTTGAAAAAAAGTGCTAGTGACTGGTGTTTCAGAACGGTGAAAATGTGCCCATAAGTATTGCCCAAGAACAAGAAAGATAAGAATGTATTCGAACATTGGATTAAACTCATGTTTGGGTAGCTGTTATTTCAAACGCTGTAAAAAGTAAACACCGAACAACATCGTCAATCGATAAGTCGGAATTCTAGTATATGTGCAGAATAGGAGGTTTATCAAGACTGGGGTACCAACCGTATTTCGTCAAGAGGATTGGTAACTTCTGTAGAGAGACCGGTTTGGCCTGATTCCCGATGTTCAAACAAAGATGCTCTCGGTGTTCGTGATTTTACTTCCGTGTCACGTGGACATCGGAGTAAAGGTTGAAAACAGACTATACGATCGGGGCGAAACGGAGCGAATACGATGAAAAGATCCTACCAATGAATTGTGGGTCATTGGGTGTAAAATAGAAGCAAGTCTTGGGTACGATGGTACATTATGGAGCGATAATGGTAAAAACGAAAAATTGAGATCATCTTTGTTTGAACATCGGGAAACGGGCCAAACCGATCGATAATTCTGACTTATCGATTGACGATGTTGTTCGGTGTTTATTTTTTACAGCGTTTGAACTAACAGCTACCCAAACGTGAGTTTAATCCATTGTTCGAATACATTCTTATCTTTCTTGTTCTTGGGCAATACTTATGGGCACATTTTCACCGTTCTGAAACACCAGTCACTAGCACTTTTTTCAAAACCCTCACCAGTGGTCGAGTCCTTTTTTAACACATTATGTCGTCTATATGTGAATATCTATACGTGAATTATTTGTAATTATGGATACATTTGTATTTGTTTAACAGCGCATAATCCCTGAGGAAGGGCAAACAATGCCCGAAATGCATTGGAGCTCATGAAATAAACCTATGTACAAAACGACTCACATATTTTGACACAAAGATTAAGGAAAAACATCAACAATGAAGTAATTGTGATATGTATAAATAAAAATGGATGAAACAGATGAAAAACGAGTGGAGTCCTAATTGAATGAGAACCAACACAAGAGTGCCTGAAGGGGATGTAACCAGTGATTCACTGGAAACACTACATTATTCATTTGATATATGACGCTATAAACGGATAGCGTCACCCATCAGCAGCACCTGAAATCGATCAAATAAACTTCCAACGCATATTAAACTGTCAAAATCTCAAAGCTCTGCATCAACCCTACTTATTCTTGTGGCAGCAATGCCATGATGAGGTTCTGCTGGGCATGGAAGAACCCAGCTACCTCTTGCTGGTGTGCAGCCGTGGCAGCCATTCTTTCCGCTTGTGTCTGCTCCATGTTCTCCATTATCCTCTGCATGTGTCCCAACTCCCAGGTGACATCACTGGAGCCACTCTGACTAGAGAGTTTTTCTTGTCTCAGAGTCAGGACTCCAGCGATGTCAGCCATGGATTGTTGGAGAACATGGAGCAGACCGTGGGTGTCCATTAGGGACTTAGAGTGGTCCCTGATCGGACTTAGACACCCACGTATGGCATCTAGTTTGGATGCCATGAGGTCAAACCACACCCACACCTGATCAGCCAACTACTCCTGGCACCCTAACACATGGCGTTGGAAGGCCATGTGTTCTTTGGAGGGGTCTTGGGAGACAGCCATGCTAGTGGGTGCTTCCTGCTGTGTGGTCTATGCAGTGGGTGGGGTCTCCTCGATGCAGCTCACATGCCCTGCTCCTGGAGGTGGGCTGCAGAGTGTGCCCACGAGCTGTTGGAGGACATCGGTGTTGATGTTGGGGAGGTCCTCTTCGTCATCAGTGAAGAGATGTTCGGTCCTTTATGCAGGAGGTGTTGATTTTCCATCTGCAATGTGAAGGGGAGATGCAGTTTAACATTGTGTTCACATGTATGTTGATGCATTGTACAAGTTTAAATACAGACTGCATGACAGTGTACATTGCGACTGTTTGGGAGGAGCTGCATATTTGATGCGGGACAGTGGACATTTCGAAAACATCACGGATGTGTGTTTGTGCTTGTACATTATCAACCCACATTTTCCTGCTATGCCAAATGTGATTGGTCAGTTTCTACACACACGCGGCACCAGTTTTGTCCTCTGTTCTGTACCTGTTGCAGTTTATACCACATTGTCGCCAATGTTGATGTGCTCTGAATGTTATGTGCATGTGCTGCATTTTGGGAGAGGCTCCCCTGCATCTCTGATTTTGCTTCCCCTTATCCCTTTCAGGCAGTGTGCCTTTGACTTCTGTGCTTATACAGTGCTGAGATGTTGCATACTTGGGTAAATTGGGCTCTTGGTGGGAGTTGGGAGTCTGGGGCATGGTTTGTCTGCAGATGTTTTGTTGATGTCAGGGGTTGTTTGTGCATGTGGATGTGTCAGAGTGTGACCTGCTCCTTTACGGATGAGGTCCCCCCTCAGCCACCTCAGTGTCGTGGCATGCAACATGTCATGATATATTGACTGCAGCCATGCTATTCGTCATGCAGTATCACTTGCATTGTCAGTGTGGCTCACAGACACACTACCTAACTGGGTTTGGCACATGTTATCGGGACACTATCTCATGTTACCGCCGTGTTGTGAATATGACGTTAACACAGTGTTATTTTCCCCGATAGACGGCGATATGAAAAATTGCGTTAGCCTATTTTGGCGATGATTATCGCACTTTCTTAAGGATATCCCCCATTGTTTTTTGGATGGTGAAAAATAGATCATCAGGGCTATAAATGAAAATATCAGAAATCAGAATATTGTTGATGCCATCATCCACCAACAATAGGTGCAAAGGGCATGGTGTATCATATAATACCAAATCAACCAAATAGTGTATCGGAAAAGTACAATAATCCAATACCCACATAAATATTGTGTCATGTCATAGTTCAGATAAATAAATTAAAGTTCATGAATAAAATATTTTGTGACATACATGTGGAAAATAAACATGCTGTACATGGAACCAAGGAGACAGATCTCAAAGTGGGTACTCATCCATCTGTGCCAATGAGTGTAGCCTGTCCCCTAGTGATAAAAACCAACATGCACATAAAATATCCAAGTACCCATGAAAACCTTGGAACTTTATAACATATTCCCGTAGCCACATCAAATCAAACCACTAGCCAAAGGGAAGGGTGATCCCAACTGATCCTGTGTATGTAAAGATAACTAAGAGATTAAGTTAATAATACATTCCTAATAACTCCTCTAAACATAAACAGGAGTTCCCAAGTATTTCACAAATATTCAGTTGATACTTGATTTGCCCCAGCCTCTAACAATACTTGTTCAAATACCACCAGTTAGCCAGTTGCATCTTTTAAGAATGCACATACACACTCACAATTCTGCACGTGTATTTATAAAACCAGTCGCGTTTCTCAACATAAACTTATATGAACTCCAAATAAACAAAAGGCAAAATGACAAATTATTAAGCAGTCACTCAAGACATTAGTGTTGATTTAATCCACCCCACCACATAATCAAAAGTTACTGTACATCAAACAAGTAGGAAAGTCCTCCTTTTGCGTGCATTTCTGGTGTGGTAATCAAACCCCTTTTTAAATCCCCTTTTTATGCCGTATGGAGTAGTAAACCTGTCCCCATTTTACTATAATATGGTCGCCATCGTAGATTGTACTTATATCACTAAAGAACAGGTAGAACACCTAACCTATTACTGAATTCAATGTAACCAAATTGGCTCCAAAGTTGAATATCCATCAGTATTCCTTAATATATTCAAAGTCACAAAAGCAACATAGTAATTGATGAAATTAGCCTAACTGCAGAATTTTACAGTGACCATCATGTCTACATCCATAAGCATTATGGGGGTGTTGGGGGTGGCATTCAAAGAATGTCCACCCCTGGGCTTTTTCTGGCATTAGTATCACCCAGAGCAAGCGTGTTTAGACGAGGTGCCTGCTTTAGAACGCGGCAGTTTCTAATGCTGCTCTCTCCCAGCCTGGCACAATACTTTAAGAGCCTCCCTTACATTAGCAGAGGTGTCAGACATTTTTTGCCTCATGACCCCCAACTGGCAATATTTAATTGCTAGTTGGGGGTCCTGAGGCAAGTTAGGAGGTAGAGCGCTCATTTTGTGCTGCTCCTGTCTATTTTATCTTGGTTTTGGGAGACTTTCTTAATTAATAAAAATGTCTGACATCTCTACTAATGTAAGGGAAGCTCTTAAAGTATTGTGCCAGGCTGGGAAAGAGGATTTGTTGGCACCTGGTGTTTTGGGTCAGGTTTGAACCGGTATTTCAGTGAAGAAAAGGGCTTCCTCGGAGGGTGTGTCTGCTGCAGTAGTTGCCTGTGCTTTGTCTGATAGTTCCCCTGAGGTTGTGCCTGTAAAAGTTAATAATGCCATGAGTAAAATGTCAAAGGAAGCTCCCCCTCTTACAGCAACCAGCTTCTTCTGTTGTTGACAAGGGGAGAGGGAGGGCTCGCACATGCTCAGTCAGGGGCAGGTTTGTCAGAAAACCAGCCTCTCTTAAAGGGATATCTAGAATTTCTGAGGGAGTTGACAGTGAGGCGTTGGCCCCATCTAGTGGCAAATTACATTTAAGCAGTTTTGGTGATGTTCAGCAGGATTTTTCTTCCACTATGGCTATCCGACGAGACATTCCTATTTTTGGGACTAAATCTCATTTGTCTAAGGCAGAGTGTTCCGTTCCTTGCGAGAGGCCCCTTTGGGCTGTCAATTCTTCTGATACTAGCAATTTATCATTGAATAGTTCATTTTTATCACATGTTGTCTCCTGAAAGGCTTACCCAAGTAGTCATTCTGTGGTAAATTCTGATTTAAACTGTTTGGGTTTGCTGTAAATCTGATGGCTAAGGCTAGTTCTTCAGCCGAGGAGGTTGGTGGTGAAGATGTTTTTTCTATCAGGGCAGGTAGTGAGTCTCCTAGGACGGGTAAGTGGGTGTGGGTTGATATTGAGGATAGGGTTAGCTCTGCGGTGCCCGGCCAAATTAAGGAACCCCCCATGTCTGCAAGTAATGGCGACTTGCAGGCCAACTTTATGTTGAGGCTGCAGAAGGGCATCAGGTGCAGTGAACCGCCATTGAGCAGGTTTCAAGCGTCCTGTTCACCTCATCGCAACCAAGTTAAAAATTCTGATACGATCTTCCCAACACCGTTACCCGACCATAAACTTTCTCAGTTCATAAAAGCGGTGAACTTGAGACAATTTGATGGTGTTGTGGGTGATGGAGCTCAATCATCCTGCAGTGGGGCTCGACAGGGGGTTCATGCTAATGATGAAGATGAGTTATCTGAATTGGAAGAGGGTGAGCTTGCTAGCCAGGATAAATTGGCTAACAGCCGTTTTCTCTCCAAACAGGGGGATTACTAGCAAGATTACCCAAGGTAATATTTTGCAGATAAAAGAATCTGAAAGGAGTTGAACGGAGCTAGAGCATCTGACGGCACCAATACGAAAAGACATGCAACACTGGACAAGCCCTAACAAGCAGGTGAGCTGATCATTGATAGTCATACTAAGTCAAATTTTAGGACAGTAAAGCAGACACAGTTGTCGGTAAGGCCGCAGATGCTAAGGTTTGTTGCCATGGTTAGTCTCTTTCAAAGTTGCATCATGTAATCTCGCCTTAACCCGAAACAGTTCAAGACAAAGTTTTGGCATCTAACACACATTCTCAAGGGGAGAAGGACAGTAAGGACAAAACCATAGGTTTAAAACATCTTCCCTACATGGGGCTGTCCATGCCATTAGGTTTACATCTTAATAAGCATACCAAGGAAAACAATTTGAACAGAGAATTTGTGAATGTTTTTAAGTTACAGCATTGGCGGATCCAATCCAAGGACGGTTCTAGTGGGGGGCTTGGGAGCTAGCGAAGAGGCTCAGGGTTCCCAATAATATTGATTCCTTGACCTCAGCCTTTCTGAGTTTTTCAAGTGTTTACTGCGAAAGGTTTCCGGATAGTTCGGTTTCAATTTTCAAATACTTGGATACAATTAGAAAGGCTCAGGGAGAATTTGGAGGTTTTGCCTGGCTACATTATGATGAAGAGTTCAGAGCTTGTCTAGTGCTAGTTCCAGAAAAAACTTGTGGTGAATTGGATAACGAATTATGGGTGCAACGGATGTATCCTCAGAGGCCTCCCCCTACGAGGCATACTGCCAGTGGGCTTGCTATTGCTCTACGGCCCTTTCTTAACAGACCCACTACGGGAGGGGTGGGCACTTGGGCGAAATCCCTGGATTTCGCTACAGGAGCCTGTTGGAATTTTAACCGGGGTTTCTGCCAGAAGAATCCATGTATATACAGGCACAAATGTTCTAAATGCTGTGAAAAATATGCCATTTTGCAATGTTTTAGCAAACAGCCATCTAGCTTCTCTACCGGTCAAGGTAGAGGGAGAGGCGCCCCTTTCCAGCATCACTTCAAGAGCAGTGACACCAATTAATATTCCCAAGATTGGCTTCAGTTTTACCCTCTTAGGAAAAAAGCTTTAAAGTTGGAGTGGAGGTTTAAGGAGGTTCGCAGAAAATTTGAAATCTGCAAAGCAATTCCCACAGGTCATTGCTCACAAATTGCACTCTGAAATTGCTGAAGGTAGAATAGCCGGCTCCTTCCTTTTATGGCCCCTTCCAAACCTTATCATTTCTATTTTAAGAGTGGTTCCTAAAAAGACGCAGGGAGAATTTAGCATGATACAACATTCATCCTGGCCACAAGGTTTGTCAGTGAATTATTTTATAGCCAAATAAGACACAGTAGTGCAGTTCGCCGCAGTGAAGGTGGCTCTTGATCTGTTTACAAAGGTCGGCTCAGGAGTGGAGCTAGCCAAATGCGATATTAAATCCGCTTTTTGGTTACTTCCAGTTCATCCCCAAGACTCTGAATTACTTGGTATAAATGTTCAAGGACATTTCTTTGTTGACAAAGTTTTACCTATGGGGTGTGCAGTCTGTTGTCAGTTTTTCAAAGACTTTTACTCCTTCTTACAATGGATTTTCTCATTCAGGTCAGGTCACATGCAAGTGTTGCATTATTTGGACGATTTTCTTTCTGTTGGCCCAAAGGGATCACAACCCTGCAGTAAGGCACTCCAATTTTTCCAAGCCTTGATGCAAGAATTAGGTGTGCCGCTGGCAAAAGAGAAGACAGAAGGGTCTCATATTTCTAGGTATTGAGATTGATAAAGTCAAAATGGAAGCCAGATTGCCAGTTGTTAAGGTGCAGTAAATTGTAAAATTTCTGAATCATGCTAAGATGTCACCAACACTCACTCTTTACAAGATGCAGCGTTTATTGGGGCACCTAAAATTTGGTTGCAGAGTAGTAAAAGCCGAGTGAACTTTTTGTCGGAGGTTGGGCTTTGCTAAGGCTGGTGTTTCATTACCTCATCACAGGGTCAGAGTGTCTCTGTACATGAGATACAATTTTGAGGCTGGTTTATGTTCCTTAAAAGCTTCAATGGTGTTCCCATTAGGTCTTTGGATGAACACTTTGTATGGTCAATACAATTTTTTTCAGATGCATCAGGAGCTAACGTTTCTGGACTTTTCTTGGATGAGAAATGGTGCGAGGAAACATGGCCTCGGAAGTGAGTGGATGAGACGCGCTGTATTGCATTCCTTGAATTCATTCACTTAATAGTAGCCTTGACAGTTTGGGCAAGTTTTTGGCCAATAAATCAGTGCTTTTTCATGTCGACAATAAAACTGTTGATGATTTGGTTAGTGGTCAGAAGGCAAAAGAGAAACGCCTCCTTAAATTGTTGCAGAGATTTATGCTGGGTTGCTTAATGTTGAATATAACTTTTAGAGTGAAGCATATTCCCAGTCTGGACTCAAACTCCTCAGGAAGTATGGTTTCTAGAGGACCGAAGATAAGGATATTGGTGGAGCAATCTCTTGCTATCAGCACACGCTTTGCTTACAGAAGGGCATGGGCGGAATTTCTCCAGTCAGGTGCAGCCTGTCGTAACAATGATCAAATATGCTCTATGTAACTATGACATACGGCGTTTTTTCTGAGCAACATTGACAAGACTGTAGCTGCTACCACCATTGCAGAGAAGCTTTCAGGCATCTCTTTCTATGGTTATGACCCTCTTTGGGCAAGTTGGGAAGAAGAATTTTACTAGGTTGGTCTAAGGTAAAGAGACGCAGAACAATACTACGCAAACCTATATCTTTTGCCTTATTGGGAGGAATTCTACCGACACTGCCCACACTTTGTTATTCCAAATTTGAAGCTGCACTATTTAGACTTTGCATGTTATGGTTATTCTTTGGGGCTTTTAGGATATCTGAGCTGTAAGGTGAATCGTGTATTCAAGGGCTAAAGTATTCCAATGTGGCAACCACACCAGATTCACTAAGTATTCATTTAGAACGATCCAAAACGGACCAAAGAGGTAAAGGGCTACTGTAGTGTTGGGGAAGCTTGGGGGGTGTGCTATGCCCATGGTTTGCTTGGTTAAAATTTCAAGAGTTTGAAAGTTACCCAAAGAATAATTTTATCTTTCAGCATCAGGATGAATCTGCTTTAACCGCTCCTCAGCTTTTAGCGGTCCTGAGAAAATCTTGGCTTTTATTAGGTCTTAACCCCTTAGAATTTGGTACCCATTCTTTTAGAATAGGAGCAGCTTCAGAAGCTGTCAGGAGGGGCTTTTCCTTACAGCAGCTGCAAAGATTAGGCCGTTGGACATCAAATTGCTGTTTAAAATATGCTAGAGATTTGAATGACTTTGAGAAATAATTTCTTTCTTGCTATCATTTATTTCTTTCTAGGTCCCCAAATCTCTTCACCGAACGTATGGATCGTCGGACACTCATTCGTGAGATGGGTGGCCAAACCATCTGAAAGAAGCCACTATGGTTCAAATTTGGGTTTTAATTTTGAGGACACTGACATTTTCTGGTTTGGTAAGAGTGGTATGAGTTGGGCTCAGCTGTTACCCAGTTTATACGAATTGGCTTCTTCTAAGCCGTTGCCTAAGGTTTTACTGCTTCATTTGGGTGAGAATGACCTGGTACCGCTGTCGGGCCTGGGTCTTCTGCTGGATGTTAAAGCTAACTTGGCAGGAATTGTGACATCCTGGACTGCTCCAAAAATCATATTTACTGCCGTGGTGCCAAGCCGTGTTTGGAGGGGTGCCGATAAGTTTTCTGCCATTGACTGATCCTGGCGAAAGTACAATAGAGAACTTCATCAGTTCTGCATCTTTAACGATATTAGCTGGCTATTGCATGATGACATTGTTAAAGACAATTTTAAATTCTTCAGACCGGATGGGGTTCATTTGTCTTTCATCGCGAATGAGCTATACATTGCAAATATTAAGGACAAATGATCTTACATTTTGGGCCTGCATCCTTGGGGTTGAAGGATTGCATAAGCAGCTTTCCTTTCTGTTTTTTTTATTTGAGCTTTTTGGTATTTTTTGAGGAGGTTTTTCTCATTAAAATGTTGTTCTTTAACAAGCTGATTTACATATTTTATTTATACTTGCTATATCGCATAGCATTTTATATTCCATTTCTAAGCATAAAATTGCGAGGGGGGACAAGAAAATAACCTTTACAGGGTTTTTTCCTGGTGGCCGATTAGGACGGGATTGAGGCAGGCAGAAATGGTTGGGGCAGGCAGAATAGCTTAGGACAGAAGGAAAACAGAGCTAAGGGGGTCGAGGTTCAAGGTGGGGGAAAATTGAGGATCAATATGGGGGAAAATTCATGGGGGATCAACATGGGGGAAATTTCATGGGGGACCGATATGGAGGAAAATTCATGGGGAATTCGATATGGGGGAAAATTCATGGGGGAACGAAATGAGGAAAAATTCATTGGGGGATCGATATGGGGATATTTCATGGGGGATCATGGAGGGGTGGGGTTACTTGCAAGTTCATTGATTACAATATTGTATTGAGTTTGTTGCTGAAATAAAAGTGACCTTTTAACCCCATCGTTCTGTGATGTGATTTATTGACCGATGGGGGGCTTGGGGGTGGCATTAAAAAAATTTCCACTTCCGGGTTTATTCGGGCATTAGTATTGCCTAGAGCGAGCGCATGCAGGCAAGGTGCCTGCTTTAGAATGCAGTGGTTTCTAACGCTGCATTCTAATTATTGCCAGTTAGAGGTCCTGAGGCGAGGTAGGAGAAGCGCTCTAATTTTGTGCCCCACGCACCCTTCCTTTAGATAATTTTTAAAGTTGCATTTTTCCTTTTTGGACTGGTTTCCGGGGTTTGCACAGTATTTTCTTTTTTCCTAGCGGCACATTTAGATGGGATTGAGGCATGCCGGAAGGGTTGGGGCAGGCAGAATAGCTTAGGACAAAGGGAAACAGAGCTAAGGGGTTGGGGTTGAGGTTTAAGGTGGGGGGAAATTGGGGATCAATATGGGGAAAATATTCATGGGAGATCAACATGGGGGAAATTTCATGGGGGACCGATATGGGGGGAAATTCATGGGGGATTCGATATGGGGTAAAATTCATGGGGGAAAATGTATTGGGGGATCAATGTGGGGATATTTCATGGGGGATCAAGGAGGGGTGGCGGGTGGGGTTACTTGCAAGTTCATTGATTATATTATTGTATTGAGTTTGTTGTTGCTGAAATAAAAGCGATCTTTTAACCCAATCGGTCTGTGATGTGATTCATTGCCCGACTTGAAATATTACAGCATTCATCAATTTACCTTTCCTCCAGCAATTCTGCAGAATTAATAACATGAATTCTAAGGATATCACCATGGTTCCCTGTAACCTGCACGCTCATGCGCGCACGCACAGTGCCTTTCCTCAGCACACACGCACACTTATGCAAAGCACGCACATCACTGCTTCAGGTGAGATTTAGACTCTTCATCAGACACAGCCTATAAAATGTGAGCACCGTGATCAGTACGGTCTTTTTGTCATGGGTGAAGTGTAGTGCGCAATTACAATGCATGACGGAGCAGCAGTTACTGAAAACGAACTGCTTGCAGGTTATTCTCACCGTAGGCCTTTGGAATATCATAACAGATCCTGGATATACATGCTGTTTTCACTTTTTATGTCCGAGTGGTGGAGGTCCTTCACAGATTCATCAGAATTGTTTATTTTCCATTTCAGTGAGTCTTAACAGTTTGTAATTTTGCGTGCTTGGGAATGTTACAGGAAACAGTGATTTATTATTTTTTAATGAGTTGTAAGCCCTTGGTATACATCATCTGTTCTCACTGTAGATTGGAGGTACTTTCTGCTTACATTGTAGAAAAGGTACCAATGCACAAATGCCTTTTGTTAGACCAGTCCAGTTACCACAGTGCAGGCTATATTCTCTCTTTCTCTCAACCCCTGCCCCCACCCCCTATCCATTTAGATCGGGAACATTACAATCGGATTGGGAGCCAGGTTCACGTACTGGCCTTGTCCTAGCATGAAGTTGGTAAATATTGTAATTTTTCAAAGCTCACTATTGCTTTTTTAATGTTTTCTTAGTTTAACATGATGCATTCCTATTTAAATGGCATTGCTCTGTTGCTGTGTGTTTAACAGGAACGTATTTAGAGCGTTGGTGCAGTAGCCCCTGGCACGGACCTTGTATAGTGCAGGGCACTGCGTTAAGAATAGCTTTTGGGTTAAAATAAGGTGCCGCAAATTTTCTTGGGTGTCCAGCAGTCTTCAGGCAACAAAAAAAATGTCAAGATAAGTCTGGTGATTAATGCTTCTGCAGGAGAGAGATGAAATGTTATCTAGTGGCAGTTTCTGCTCATCCTAAAGTAGCATGGAGGGTTAATGAGCCTGCTGTGTACCACGCACATCACTGAAAAGTGTGAGTGAACAGTGAGTAGATCTATAAAAAATGAAATGTATATCAGGGATAGGCTTAGGAAATATGGAGGGCACTGTTGGAGGGTGATAGTGAGAAAATTCACTGAGAAGGAGGTCAATGGTTTTTAACCTCTTTCCCAAGTCCCTGCTTTACATAACCCAGCACCATTTGCGGCATAGAGAGTTGTTTTTACCATAGTTTTCAGGGTAGGATACATATTTTCCCATACTTGTTAATTCTTTTAATGGAAGACCATATTATGATACATTAGGTCATCCCATAGACGTCTACTTGCTCCTAAGCAGTCAATAAGTCTCTGATTGAAGTCTCCAAGAATGAAATCTTGACTCCATGTGTTCATGTAGGCCAGTGGCAAGTGCTAAGATAGCCAAGGGTTCTCACTTAAACTGTTTAGTGGGCCTTTTTAAAGCCCGCTTTTAAAGAAAATCCTGCCTATGTAGATGTAATGCACTGATATCTTTTGCTGTAAACCTCTTTTTGTAAGAACAGAAGAACAAATAAGGACATCAATGTAAGCGCTGGTTAACTCTGCCCTAGGTTCACGCTTTGTAAATGTGCCCAAAAATAAATTTGGTGACTGAGTTGCATAGTGTACAACTGAAAAATATAAGATCAATCCATGTTTGACCAAAGTGTGTGATTCTGCTCACACACTATTTCACTAAGTATCAAGTTTGGTCTTTATTATATATGAAATACTTTTCCAAATACTTGTGCGCTTTACAAAAATTGTCTTATGTTTATATAATAGTTGTTGCTATCACTTCCGTCCTATCACCCTCCCTGTATGGAACTCTACTTTTCAACAGGAGCTATGAAATACACAGCTGTACTAAAAAACTCCAGCCATAGGGCCACATTATCAGGGACCGGTGTTAAAGTTATCGCCGTTTTATCGGCAGGAAACTGCCGATAAAATGGCGATAATGGGCTTGATAATACGCCTTTGTTAATTCCCATAGAAGCCCATGTTAACATCAGAACATGGGCTTCTATGGGAATTGACAAGGGCGCAATATCAAGCCCAGTATCGCCTTTTTATCAGCAGTTTCCTGCCGATAAAACAACGATAATTTTAACACCAGTCCTTGATAATATGCCCCATAGACTATTATGTTACACAAGATTCACTATGCTAAAACTGTGCGGGTGGACTTGCACAAGCACATGGTACAATGCAGCATCAGATGTTTTAGGTATTGCCAGGGCCACTGGAATTTAGCAATTCTGCGGCCACTGCTTATTTTGTTTGAATAATGATGGATTTGCCACGTAATCTATTATCTGCCACATTATCTGCAGATTTAAACCCCCAAAAACTGTTTCTAGCACAAACAAACAAAAAGTTACTAAAAGTGTGACATATGTTTGCATGCAAGCAAGGCCCTTCACAAAGGTTAGCTAGGCATCTTTCAGTAGCGTATTTCGGTATTTAGCAGGAAACTGGTAATAATGTGTAAAGTCAAGTTGTTTCTAAAGTGTTCAGAGTAAATATCTTAGGCGGCATTCATGGGGGGAGGATGAGCCTGTACATGTAAAGGTTAACGTTATGATTTGGAACCTTTGGAATTGATTTGATGCTGATGGAAACTACCTGGCTTAATTACCCCTAGGGGTATTTTTGTATTTAGTACGAAGGAATGTACTATTTTACGGGAAGTACAAATGCCATGTTTTTAATATGATCTTGTTCAAGTTTTAACAGTAATTTTATGTATAGGGTATACTTTTAAGGTTGTAATTAACCAAATAAAGTTTTCTTACTGACTGACTGACTGGTAATAATGAGTTGAAATCATTGCCAGACAGGATTACCATGTATAACAAAATGATAAAATAATTAAGTGAAACTATGAAATAATTTGCTGTCTTACCGATTCTTGCTGCATAATTTAGTCACCCCCGCCACATATTCTGGTGCTTTCTCCTGCTGCATAATTCCAGTGGCCTTTGGTATTGTTGCTCAGCTTTTCTACAGGACACAATGTGCCATTACAATATTTCCATTGAATATATATACAATGACAAATATTTTCTCGCACAGTCTCTCACTCACCTTCTCCTACAGTCTTGCTCCACATGCACACACTTTCAGGCCATATACTCTTTACCTCAATTTTCTCTGTCCCTTCTAGGCCCCTCATCCAACCATCTGATAGTGGTATAGGTGCAACTAGAGTAAACCATTCATGTAACCATGTTCTGTATCTATATTGCAAAACTGTCTTTAGACCCTGTTAAATAGAGCTATCAGTAGTTATTCGCCCTGCTGACAAGGGAGGTAACATAGTGGTCTTGGACCGTGAAATGTACATCAGAGAGGCTTTGAGACAATTAGGTGATGGCAAATATTATACTACTACCACCTATGACCTCTACAACAACAGTATATTGGTACTTTGGGATAAACTCATTGAATGGAAGGATCAGGGTATTTTGGAGTGGGAGGAATTTAGGTACCTCAAAAATGATCATCCCATACTCCCGGTGATGTACTTACTTCCTAAGCTCCATAAGAACGCAGTAGATCCACCAGGCAGACCCATTGTGTCTTCGAGAGGGTGTGTATCAGAACACATATCCAAGTATGTTGACTTTTTTCTAAGAGACTGGGTACACGATCTTCCCAGCTATATAAAAGACAAAAAAGATTTCCTCAATAAAACTATCAGCTGTACAATGGGAAGAGAACAATCTTCCTATTACCATGGATGTACAATCATTGTACACCATTATTGACCACCAACAGGGTTTGGAAGCATGTGCGAGTTTTTTGGCAGGACGTCCACTTCGCTTCAGAGAACACAGTAAAATGCTGGTGGACATGATGTCATACTGTCTGTGTAACAATTACTTTGTCTTTGATGTGGTCCTGTATAGACAAACCACTGGGATGGCGATGGGTTCATGCTTTGCTCCCAGTTTTGCGAACCTTTTTTTGGGGCACTGGGAGCAAAGCATCCGCTCAGACCCTAGTCTCACCAAATTCTGGCAATATGTCAATACCTGGTGGCGTTACATCGACGACCTCTTCATGATTTGGAGGGGGTCCTTAGAGATGGTGCAAGAATTTGTGAAAAGGCTCAATGTGAATGATCTGAATATCATACTTACTAGCAACATCAGTAGTACCATGGCAGAATATCTGGATGTGAAAATTGAGGTGATTAATGGAAAATTACAGACCTGTCTGTTCAGAAAAGCCACTGCGGGCAATAGTATTTTGCATGCCCTGAGCAGCCAGCCGGATACTCTTAAGTGGAGTATCCCCTTTGGAGAACTGCTCAGGGCCAAAAGGAACTGCAGCACCAATGCAGCATATGAGCAAGTCAGCCTAGAGATGACAGCCAGATTCAGGGATAGAGGCTATCCAGCGTGGGTGATAAGAAAAGCTAAATCCCGGGCGGACGGTATTCCCAGATCTGATACCCTAGAAGAAAAGGCTCCAGATACCACCTGTGAGGATGAACATACCCGTCTCATCCTCACTTTCAATACCGAATCCAAGCAGATTCGAAGAATTGTATCTCAGAATTGGAACATCCTCACTGCCGATAATGTGATTGGCAATGATATCTCTAGCAGGCCCCTTATAACATACAGGAAGGGGAGATCCATACGCGACATGGTGGTGAAAAGTGACATCACTGTTTACCCCAAGGTGCAAAACCTTGGGTTGGCTGGTTTCTTTCCTTGCGGTCACTGCAAGGCATGTAGATTCAGCACACACAAGAAAACAGTAGAGTACAATGGGGTAAGAAAAGAACTCACACAATTCCTGACATGTAGTACAACCTATGTCATTTATGTCATTGTGTGTCCGTGTGGCCTGTGGTACATAGGCAGCAGTACTAAACAGGCCAAAAACCGTGTACTAGAACACTACCGGGTGATTTCCAATAACAACGAAAAATACCCCGTAGCTAGACATTTCACGGAAAAACATTTTTCAGGAGATAGGACCTTAAAACTGAGGCAAAAAGAGTCTAAGTATATAATAGAGTTTCAAAGTAAGGCCCCAGGAGGACTCAACCAGGATGAGGAGTTAGCAGTCCATCTTAGGGACTAACCTGAGTGGAATTAGCCAGATATGTACTATTGTTTTGCTATGCTACAGTTTTTATGTACCAACATGACTGTATATATTCTGTGCCCACTTCTTTCTATCCCTTTCATGTATGATTGCACTGTTTATTTGTAAGATGATGCTCTTAGTGAGTTTTTAATTGACATGTTGAGTTCTCATTTTTTGTTCTCTCATGTTTTATTTATAGATTGGCACCTAGCACAGAATCTCGTTACCACTTCACTCATCTGATGTTTCCTGTTATATGGAATATCATTATACCACTTTTTTCACGAGCACGGCCACCCCTTCTCTTTGACATCAAGGCAGTTTCTTAGAGCACGCTAGGCCCCGCTGTGGGGGGCAACCTTCTATCTCTGGACTTTGTGTATCAGAACGTGGACTTCTCATATATTTCATCTGTACATGTTGCACAGTGTCGCACTGAATCACTTAGTAACATGAATTTCCATTATACTGAATCTAAGCTGTGTATTTTACAAACATAGTATTTTGGTGTAGTGTTCACTTGTTCGCTAAGATTCTCTCCCACTTCTATGAGGGACGGTATTGGCTTCACACGTCACTCCAGGGAGAGCACAGGTATCTTTTCTATATATTTTTTCTGCACTGATACCTATCGCAATTTCATGCATGTGTGACGATATTTGTTTTCTTTGTGCTTATTGTTTGCACATATGCGTGCACTTGCAGACTGTCATATCGTACTCGTGGCAAGTACTTTATACATTTAACGCGTAGTACCACGTAGTTCTCTGCCGCCAGTGAAAACTACTAACATGGCGGCGATGCTCATGGATATCGCGGGCAAGATTGTAATGTTTATTTCTTTCCTATCTGCCCTTTAAACAAGTACAAATTCAGTTTTATTTTCTTTGACGCAGGTACAGATGTCTAATTATCATTTAAAGTGTGTAACGATGTTGCCACATTTTAATTTGAATTATGAACATGACAACGTCTATGCATAATGTGGGGCTCTATAGTCCAATGGTACTGTTTCTTTGCATAACTTTGTTTTGAGACGGTGTTGTTCCACACCTTAGAAGTCCTGTTTCTATGTTCTTTCACGGACACTTTATTAGCTTTTGAAACTGTCGACAACCTAACGTGATCAAGGCTGTCCGCAGCCGAAACATGTTGTTAGCAAAATAAACACCCTTGGAGTAGCAGTGGAGTTGTGTGTGATTTTTCGATCTGAGAGCACCGTCATCTTGGAACTTTGAAAGAGATATATATATATATATATATATATATATATATATATATATATATATATATATATATGTATGTATGTATGTATGTATATATATATATATATATATATTCAATGAAAAAACCATTGGTTTTAGGCCATATATAGTTAGGGATTTGCATTTACAAAACCTTATTTTACTCGCATAAAACCATTGAAATTCAATATATAGTTATAAGCGCTAACTATATATCGCGCACCCGCAATCCACTGCTGATGATGTCACATATTACATCATTCATGACATGGTTAGTGACATCACTGATGACATCACTGATGACATCTCAAATGACATCACTGATGACATCACTGATTACAACATCCAGTGACTGTATGTTTCTGTAAAGTTAAAATATGTTTTACATATTGAAGAATGAGTGGATATATAAGTGTCTGGATGAAGGATTTACTAGGTGCATGACTGACTGATTGAGTGAGTGATTAAATGTGTCTCACTGAGTGCATGGGTTAGTGACTAAACTGTTTTAATTTGTGCATCATTATATCTGTTGTTCTACAAACTGCTGCATATGTTGATCAGTAGCTATATGAGTAACTGTATGGGTTGATTGGTTGTCCAAGTATTTGTATGGGAAACTGAGTGTGTGTGTATGGGTGGCTGGAAGGTGTGTGACTCTCTACATAGATGTGTGAGTAGTTGATTCACTATATGTATAGATTCAAAAGTGCATGTGCAAACAGCTGTATGGGCGGTTGACTGTGCATGAGTGTATTAGTGAGTGAATGGATATCTCAGTGCTACATGTCAAATTAAGTACATGTGTAAAACACAGTACATGTGAGAGTTGACATCTATAAATAACTGTGCATAAGAGCCAGTGAATGTGTGAGTGGCTGTATGGATCATTGTGAACATGTATCAGAGATTGTATAAGAGAGTAAAGTAAATATGTGTTAGTATATGTTTGAATAAGTAAGCTGTGTATAACTGTATAGTTGAGAAAATGGAGGTGTGATTGATTTTTGGCATAACTGACTAGGTGTGTGAGTAACTCCATGGATGAGTGACAGTCTGTGATTGTCTGTTTACACTGATTGTATCTAAGGTTATATTAGAGTCTGAAGAGGTTCATGGTATTATCACATGAATGATATCATCAGTGATGTTATCAGTCATGTCGAATGAGATGTTTTCAGTGATGTCATCAGTGATGTCATTTGAGATGTCATCAGTGATGTCATCAGTGATGTCACTAACCATGTCATGAATGATGTAATATGTGACATCATCAGCAGTGGATTGCGGGTGCGCGATATATAGTTAGCGCTTATAACTATATATGGAATTTCAATGGTTTTATGCGAGTAAAATAAGGTTTTGTAAATGCAAATCCCTAACTATATATGGCCTAAAACCAATGGTTTTTTCATTGAATTTTCAAGGTTTTGTAAATGCAAATTCCTAACTATATATCCACTATAACCTATGGTTTTTTCTGTGAATTTCATTGGTTTTTTAATAGCAAATATGAAAAGCTTTAAAATGCCAAGTACGTGATAGATAAAAACATTTTCGTATTTATGCACGCTGATGTGCTTTGAACGCTGCCCCCCCCTCCCCTCTTTTCTCTTAGTAGTACTCTCTCTTTGCAGATAGTGAACGGTAGTTAACGCAGGCCTTTTGGCCCCGTTGTAATCCGTCGTGCCTGCTTGTCTCTCCATTTGATTGATTGTTATCCAAGCATTTACTGTTTTAGAATTGGTTCTCTTTGGATCATTCTCTATTTACAAACAAGCACAAAGTCGCAATACTCTGTTTAGTCTTTGCAGATAGTGAAAAATCGTGTAAAAAAATAAAAGTAATCGAGCAAAATCAGTAGGCCACTAATTGGATCTCTTTTTGACCTCGCTAAAATAGAAATATTAGGAACAACCCTTCATGAGAAATACGAAAATAGTGAGATGAACTGAGCTCCACACCATGAGGGCTGCAAGACAGCTCGACTCCGTCACCCACCCCGCCCAAAATAACGACAAACCCTATGCAAATATTAAAAATATAGACAACACACCAGCAAAGAAACAGGGTAAAACATTTTATTAAATAACTATTTACATAACTATTTTATACTTTTTATTGCCCGATCCGGCTAGCTCAATCGATCGAGCATGAAACTCATGCACTCTGATAGCAAGCGTTGCTACTGATGCTATGCAGACCAAAACTGGTTTTCAGTTTGTACATTTTTCTAGATTTTTCAATCCAAGGTTGGTTGACTTTGTAGAACGATGGCTTCAGATTTTCAACATACGGTGTGGTGGCGCGGACTGGGAGGGGGCGCTTCGCTCCTGCCCCCTCCCCAAGTAAGTTTTTCATACGTGAAAGTACGTTAATGGTTTTGGTCCCTGAGTTGCTTCAATGTCACTGCCATTCTCAAATGGCATAAGTTCTGGATGTTGGGTGCCATAGTTAAGAGTTCTGAGCAGTGCTTGTAACACTGTCTGAAGCCTATTTCCACCTACTGCAGCTTCACTATTCTCAAAGTAAGTGAGTGTCGTTTGTGGACCTGACTGCATTAGAAAACAATGTGATATGTTACCTTCCTAAACAGCTTGACGGAGGCCCCTGAGGGGCGGTGTGATGGCCATGGACTCGGAGAAGACGCTTGGCTCCGACACCCTCCCCAAGTCTTATAGCACTGGTGTAGCCTGAGATCGCCCCCGACATAAGCGGCCGGCTCCCGGGGTCCGGCGGAACTTTTTGCCTTTTGATGACTCTTCAATTCTGGACCTTGTCCCACAATCCGTTTGACCTGAAGACACGCTGTAGTGGGGCGCCCCTTTACCGTTTCAGTTGCCATTCCGCCCGCTTTTGCTACACTGTGCCTCTTCCGCCATTCTGCTGTTTACCGCCCGCTCTTGCGACTACAGCGTCTCGCTCATCATGTAGTTGAGTTGCTCCCGCTCTTGCGGTGCAGCGATAGGCGGCTGCCACAGGACTCTTAAAATGGCGGACGGCTCTTCGGTTTTGGGCCTGGTCCACTGAAATGGCCCTGGGACACCTTGGAACTCGGACGCTTGCCTGCTAGGGCTTGGGATCCATTCTCGAAAAGCGTCCCCTCAGCCGTGAAGATTCTACAAAAGTCTTGGGGGCCCCCGACTCCCGCAGGCTTCTGGTGGGGAGCGGCTGCCATGATTGCTCGTGGAATGGCCACGACGGAGCTACGAGATGGTAGTGCTCTCATGCTGACGCCAGCTTTAGTCTGAAACATCCAGAAACACTGTAGACTACCAATTCGATCAGTTCCGGTAGCGCCCCAACATGACCCGGAAGAGAAGAACTTGCCCTCCCCTCTTTGACTGATGGTTCTTGTTGCCTGTCCCCTCTGTTGTCATTTAACAGAACTTTTTGGACTGCTGAAAGGGGTTGTGTTCCGAACGCTGGTTGGTGGAGACATTTTGACTATATTCTTGACCTACGTTGTCGCGTAATGCGTTATATGACACGCCGCGTTAGCGCACCCGGAAGTGATCCGAGGCGCGGCGCGCAGCGCGTAACGTAAGCATAACAGGTCATGTGACTTGTTAATAAAACTTTTCATTGGTTCATTTTGCTTTTGTTATTTTAATGATGAAAAGCTTGTTCATATGACCTAAAAATTACGCTTTTTATTGTTTTCGAACATTATTTTTTTTAAAACATATATGTTATAATATTCCAGGCTAATGTACTTTCCCGGAAAATTTACAACTGTCCTGCAAGTAAAATATATTCCTTTTTCGAGAAAAAGGGCGTTTCTTCGTTCCATGACGGAGCCGTTGAGTAAAAGAGACTCGGCCTGCTGTCTTAGTCGCCGATACGCCTGATTATCAGATTCTTATCGATCACTTTATGTTGCAGAAATGAAAAACACAACTGCCCTTGACCATTTATCTTTACTGCGTTCCTACATATTATACCTTTTATCCGTCATGTAATTGGACTGCTTTATTTCACTTGCCTTTTACTGATTCGAAAACAGTGACTAAAAGTAAAAACTTTACCAATGTAAATACTACTACCGTGTTTTGTTTTAAAAACCTTTATTGTGAAAATGTCAGTATACAAATACGGGCCTATAACCACGTGGGCCGGCCACGGAGCAAACTGAAATCGTATATGATGAGGAGACATTTACACTGTAGAGGAACGTAACGGGCGGGCCATTAGGTTGCAAGAACTAAGGTGTCTAACAGTTGCGGAATCGGTGGACGTACATTTTGTAATTAAAATACGACAGGGCCACTTACAATAACATTTTCTAGATATACATTTGCGGGCAAGGAGTTACGAGTCCCATTTATACCGGCGCCATTTTGGGCGAGGCCGGGCAGGTCCAAGATATAGTCAAAATGTCTCCACCAACCATCGGCCAGACCAGAACCCCTTTCGGCCCTTTATGCTACAAGATGGTGTCTTCCATTCAGAAAATATTGTTGGCAGCATTTTGAAAGGAAACAGAAACAGCCGTTCTCCTAGTGAGTTTCACATTGTTACATTTAGGAAGAATGTTGAAGAGTAGTATGTGGAAAATCTGAAGCCATTTTTCTACAAACTCTCAATCAGACTTGGATAGAAAAAAAAATCCTGAAGAATGTACAAACTGAAAAACAATTTTTGTCTGTATAGCATCAACAGCAACGCTTGAGTCAGCTTTGTGTCAAGCCGCCATTTTCATTCAATCAATAGCGTCCCCCTGCACACATTCAGGGACCTGGTCGTGTCTTCAGATGAAACGGATTGTAGGAAAAGAAGCAGAAAGGAAAAGGAAAAAAGTTCCGCCGGACCTCGGGAGCCGGCCGCCTATGTCATGTGCGACCTTTGGCCACACCAGGGCAATAGTGAAGCTGTAGCAGGTGCAAATAAGCTTCAGACAGTCTTACAAGCACTGCTCAGAAATCTCAACTGAGGCACTCAACATCCAGGACTTGCCATTCGAATCTTGGCGCCTTGTGCTGGTTCTGACCTATTCACACATCGGTCCACTACTGACATCACCTCATAAGCCAACGGGGCACCCCACGCCGACTTTTGGCGCAGCATTGTAGGATGGCCACACCAGTGCGGCAACTTGCTGGACACAACCTCGGTGCCATCCGGATCTCGGCGCGTTCGACTCACTGTACCGCAAGAGTGACCGCAACTCATCTGGACACGCCGTCTTTCGGCGCAGCATTGTAGGATGGCCACACCAGTGCGGCAATTTGCTGGACACCACCTCGGTGCCATCCGGATCTCGGCGCGTTCGAGTCACTGTACCGCAAGAGTGACCGCAACTCAGCTGGACACGCCGTCTTTCGGCGCAGCATTGTAGGATGGCCACACCAGTGCGGCAATTTGCTGGACACCACCTCGGTGCCATCCGGATCTCGGCGCGTTCGAGTCACTGTACCGCAAGAGTGACCGCAACTCAGCTGGACATGCCGTCTTTCGGCGCAGCATTGTAGGATAGCCACACCAGTGCAGCAACTTGCTGGACACTAACTCGGTGCCATCTGGATCTCGGCGCGTTGTGCTGCCTTCGGCCTATTCGCACATCGGTCCGCTACTGACGCCGCCTCACGTGCCAACGGATTTTCTACGCTTTTTGTAGCCCTATGCCGCATAACAGGTCATGTGACTTGTTTATAAAACTTTTCATTGGATCATTTTACTTTTGGTTTCCTAAAGATGGAAGGCTTGGTCATATGACCTAAAAATAACACTTTTCATTGGTTTAGAACATTTTTTTTTCCCAAACGATGAAAGCCCCACCTTGTTTCTGGATCATTCAGACTGAAGCTGGCGTCAGCATGAGAGCACCACCATCTCGTGGCTCCGTCGTGGTCATTCCGCGAGCAATCATGGCAGCCGCTCCCCACCGGAAGCCTGCGGGAGTCGGGGGCCCCCAAGACTTTTGTAGAATCTTCACGGGAGTGGACGCTTTTTGAGAATGGATCCCAAGCCCTAGCAGGCAAGCGTCCGAGTTCCAAGGTGTCCCAGGGCCATTTCAGTGGACCAGGCCCAAAACCGAAGAGCCGTCCGCCATTTTAAGAGTCATGTGGCAGGCGCCTATCGCTGCACTGCAAGAGTGGGAGCAACTCAACAACATGGTGAGCGAGACGCTGTAGCCGCAAGAGCGGGCGCAACTCAGCTGGATGGCCGCCACCTGGGGAGGCCCGTTCACGCCGACTCCCCCACGCCCCCCCCCCCCCCGGGCCGCCGCACGCAAATTTTCGGAGCAGCATTGTAGGATACCAAAACCAGTGCGGCAGTTTACTGGACATCACCTGGGTGCCATCAACATCTCAGCGCGTTCTGCTGCCTTGGGACTATTCGCACAACAGACCGCTACTGACGAGGCCTCCCCCCGCCCCACCCGGGACGCCCCACGCCAATTTTCGGAGCAGCATTGTAGGATCCCAAAACCAGTGCGGCACCCAGGCGACATCACCTGGGTGCCGTCCAGAATTCTGCACGTTGTGCTGCCTTGGGACTATTCGCACAAAAGACAGCTTCTGACCATTGCTGCTTTTTTGGGTGAAAAATTTTAAATGTTTTTACAGTTTTTGTTCCGTTCATTATAGTTAAATGTTAATAAAGTTTTAAAATCTAACTTTGTTGGAGTGCTATATATGTTTAAAAAATCGAGTGAATGGGGCCTTGAATCGGGTTATTTCATGTGTGGGCTTTGCAAGTGTACTGCTACAAGATCGGACATTTCAAACTCAAATGCACGTTCTTTTTCTTACCTTTCCGAAGCATGGAGCGCAATAGCAGGCAGAGAAAGGGTGATGCACGTGTTGAACACTGCCTGGCCTGGCAAGTTGCTGGCAGTGCCCCCCCCGCCCGCTCCTGAAAGAGGGCACACACACACCGCCGCCCCGAGTACTTCACAAATCTTTAAAAGACCATGCGCTTGTTCATGAGGCTTAAATGGTTTATCACCCCTTCTAGAACCCCTGCATCGACCCTCTGACGTTTCCTGGAAGAATTAGCACGTAACACAATACCAAGCCCTGTCAGCTGAAACCCCCGAGAAATCATGGGGCATATTATCAAGGGGGTTTATTTCCGCTTTTTGGGCTTTAAAAGCCAAAAAAAAAAGAGATAAAATGATCTCCCTATTACCAAGCTGTCGCTAACACCAGTTAGTGACAGCTAAAAGGTGATAGCGACCATCTTGGGCCCCGCTTTGCATATCAGTGATATTTATCACTAATGACATGCAAAGTGGGCGTGCCAAGATTTTAGCGACTGGAAACAGTCCCTAACCATCGCTATCTCCTATTACAAACTTTTGGAGATATTCGCGCTAAGCGCGAATATCTCCAAAACCTAACACCTGCCCTGAGCAGTTTTAGCCATGTTATCCAATGGGAAGTGGATAACATGGCTAAGAGCATTTGCTGGATAATGCATGAATATCGCTGACTTTTCAACGATATTCATGCATTGCGGCCGTTTTTTATCGCATTTGCGATAAACCTTGCTAATAGCAAGGTTTATGTGCGATAAAATTCGCCGATGTGCGGCGATAATTTTTGTCTCTAAACAAGTTAGAGACAAAAATTATCGCTAGTTGTTGGTAATATGCCCCCGGGTTTTTGCTTGCAGGAATCGGGAGGCGGGAGACTAGCACTGAAATCAGTAGTCTCACGCCTGAATCGGGAGGGTTGGCATGTCTGGATACTCTACAGCTGGGGCCATAAACTACATCCGCAGGGCTAGGTGATAGCCTAGGTCTGGCCTGGACAATCGGACACAGAGGAAGAGGAGTGTCAGAGGGTGCGGTAGTGAATAGGGTGAAAGGGAGGTGTCGGGCGGGCACAGGGTGTGATTCTCAGAGAAGAGCAGCGCAGATGGGGGGAAGTATATGGCCCATGCATGAGAGAAACAGCGGGGGTGACCAGTGCGTGGGGGAGATGCTTGCGAGGGTGGGGAGCCATGCTGAGGATCGGCGGCGTGCAGAGAGTGGCCCTGGTCAAGGCATCTAAAATGGCTGCCGTGCACGACAAAATTGTGGCATTGGACAAAAACGCAAGATGGCGCAGACAATGTTTATCAATAAGGATTCATTTATAACAAAATATTTACTCGCAGTGAC
Organism: Lissotriton vulgaris; assembly: GCF_964263255.1. NCBI lineage: Eukaryota > Metazoa > Chordata > Amphibia > Caudata > Salamandridae > Lissotriton > Lissotriton vulgaris. The sequence goes on from NC_141696.1 coordinate 899,501,263, forward strand.
AAAATGGTGGTCAACACTTCCTGATTTCCATCGAATCAAACGTTAACAAACGTCACGCAGCAAAAAAAAAAAAAAAAGCTCACGCACAGAGCAGTTTTTAGCCATGTTATCCAATGGAAGGTGGATAACATGGCTAAGAGCATTTGCTGGATAATGCATGAATATCGCTGACTTTTCAGTGATATTCATGCATTGTGGCCGATGTGCGGCGATAATTTTTGTCTCTAAACAATTAAAACGAAGCACAAAATGGCGAATTCCCGTTTCGCTACCAGTTTGCGGCCCAGTTCGCGGCCCGTGAATCGCTTCTACCGTGAAAAATAATTTTTTTTTTATTTTCCCCACGGGACCCTTTAATAACCCCAACAACAATCCTAGGGGGTCAAGAGGGGTATACCTTGCCCCCTTTCAATAAATTCCCCCTTCGTTTTTCACCTCTTCTTCTCTCTCGATCCTACCGAGAGATAAGATGGCGGCCGCTCCGGACTGTTTAGAATGTTGACAGACACCGGAGAGCCAATCAGCTTTCTGTTATCCAATGGATGGTGGATAACATGGCTAAGAGCATTTGCTGGATAATGCATGAATATCGCTGACTTTTCAGCGATATTCATGCATTGTGGCCGATGTGCGGCGATAATTTTTGTCTCTAAACAATTAAAACGAAGCACAAAATGGCGAATTCCCGTTTCGCTACCAGTTTGCGGCCCAGTTCGCGGCCCGTGAAGCGCTTCTACCGTGCAAAATCCTTTTTTTTTTATTTTCCCCACGGGACCCTTTAATAACCCCAACAACAATCCTAGGGGGTCAAGAGGGGTATACCTTGCCCCCTTTCATTAAATTCCCCCTTCGTTTTTCACCTCTTCTTCTCTCTCGATCCTACCGAGAGATAAGATGGCGGCCGCTCCGGACTGTTTAGAATGTTGACAGACACCGGAGAGCCAATCAGCTTTCTGCGCGCAAAGTTCAGTTTCGCGAAAAGTAAGCGGACCGGATCGCTGCCCGGAGCGCTGTTACAGATATATATCTTGTTTTGAACGTTAATTTCTCAAAAACTACTGGAGCACATATATTGAGACCTAGCAAAGGCACATCGGGCTACCAGTCCCTACAATTTTGCCAAGTTTCGTGCAAATCCATTCAGCCGTTCGAGCTAAAAGTGAGTCCAACCGCCCTAAGGAAAAATGAATGGGAAAAACGCGTTTTGGGACCCCCCTTTTTTCTCGGCCCCCCCTTGACGAAACCCCACCAAATTTTCAGGGGCTGCTCAGAAACAAAATGTGCCATTTTCCTGAAAATTTCAGCCGATTCCGTCCACAAACGCCAAAGTTATTAGACATAGAATTTTCAAAAATCCCATAGGGAAAAAATCCTAACTATATATACCTACTGGCAATAGCCAGTAGGTAATATATATATATATATGTATATGTATATGTATATATATATATATATATATATATATATATATATATATATATATCCACTGAAAAAACCATAGGTTTCAGAGACGTTATAGTTAAAAATTAGCATCTAAAAAACCTTTGAGATTCACTGAAAAAAAACATAGGTTTTCATGGGTGTTATAGTTAGCTGGACATTTCACTCGTACAAAACCAGAGAAATTCCTCAGTTATAGTTAGTTCTTCTAACTATAACTTGTGCGCCCACAATGCACTGCTGATGATGTCACATATTACATAATTAATGACATGGTCAGTGACAGGGTAGCTTTTCCTCTCCTTGTAAATATGAGGGAGTGCCTGGCGCCATCACTATGTTACAAAAAGTGACATACTGGTGGCGCAGGGTGTTTGTAAATCTGCCCCATAAGTGCTTAGGTATTGGCAGACTGGAACAATAAGAACATACTGCTGGATGGGTGCTTGAAGAATTGCATGAGGCTGACAGGAGGTATCCTACGCTGCATGGGAACTACTTCAGTATTTAATGGAGTGGACCAATAGTATGTATCTGCTTAGAGATTTGTAGGCATTATGCACAGAATATTGTATGTGTATTTGTGTTGGTGCCTAGGTCATTTTGTAAGAATACCATTAGTAACTGGAAAGATGACAGTGCTGCAAACAGAGTGAACACTTAAGTCATAAGTGCTTATGTATTGGTGGAGTGATAGGATAAGTAGATAGTGGTAGGTAAGTGATTAAAGAAGTGCATGGGACAGACGGTACAATTCCTACACTGCATGAGTACTAACTGCGTATTTAGAAGAGTGTATTGATAGTATGTAGCTGGTTAGAGGTCTGCTTGGATAGTCCACAACATAATATAGCTGTACTTGTGTTAGTAGCTAGGCCATTCCATAAGTTTATGACTTGTAACTAGAACAATTACAGTATTAAAAACAGAGTGTATAGTACATTTATAAGTGCTTAGCTATTGGTGGAGTAATAGGATAAGTAGATAGTGCTGGATGGGTGATTCGAGAAATACATGGCACAGACAGAATGATTCTAACACTGCATAGGTATTAACTGTGTATTGGAACCTGGCGAGCCAAGATGGCGGCCGCTTAGGACGGCCGAGAAGCAGTACAAGTGAGGAGATGCCGTAGTAGCAGAATGATGCTGTAGATCCACGCCACGGAGCCGCAGAGCTACAGAGTCACGGAGCCACGGAATCACTGTGCCTTCAGAAAGGCAGGGAGACGACGGGAGCGGAGAGAGAGCCCGGAGACGAAAAACCCGGCAGAAGAAACTGAAACTGACACTGCCGAATGACACTTTGTTGCCGTCGGCCGCTTAAGCGGCTGATTTTGGAGTTGCTGCAGACTGCGAGGAGGCTCTCGCTGAGAGGCGAGTCAGGTGTGGGACGGCTCACAGAGGTTGCGGAGGTAGCGGAATTTGCAAAAAAAATGGCGCAGAGCTCAGGGAGCGGACGGAGCTTGCAACGGAGGAGACAGCCCTGGCCAGGAGAACTTCGGCATATGAATCCAAATTCAGGACAGCAAACGTGTTTACTATGGCGCGACCTGGAGATCACTGCAGACTCAGAAGAGAGCAAGTGGGGCAACACAACAGACGGTAAGGAGCAGTTTGGGCTCGAGGAAAGGAGGAGGGAAATCATGGCTCCCAAAACTAGTACAAGTGCTAAAGCTGCCGCGAGAAGGAAGGCTGCAGCTGAACAGGCGGAATTAATGGCAGATAGGGAGCTAGATAACAGCAAGAAAAAAAAACAAGTCTCCCCTGTTAAAAGAATGGCGCAACAACAAGGAGCTAGTAAGGGCAACCAAGGCAACCAGGGCACCACCCCGATATCAGACATTTTTCAAAAACTCATAAAAGAAAAGGATACTATTAATGAGGCTACTGAAAGACTGCCAGCTGAGAGCCCCAAGGATACAGGGGGGGTACTCCAAAGTATAACAGAATTATCTGCCCAGCCTGCTATGTCCAGAATTATAGAGGAGGACAGTAAAGGGGAAACCGATCTAGCAAGAGAAGCTGAGGCCAATATCATTGGGATACCCCTGGCGCTTGAAGGAGTATTAGAGGAAGAGGCTGGTGAAGACACAAGCGATAAAAAAGAAGCCCCAAGTAAAGCTTTCTTTTCAGTCTCAGAAGGAGGGGAATGGTCGGAGGAAGATGATGATAGCCTGGAACAAGAGGCCAGTGGGTCAGTTACGGACAGTGAATTGGAGCAGGACGATTTTAGCCCCCCGATAACCGTGGTGAAATCCACGGCAGGAGCAAAAATACATTGCCAAAAAGGGGACCACCCGACGACCAACCCTATGCTGGAAAGCCCAGGTGGGGAATCAGCACAAATGTCTCTCCTGGAGGTGATACACCAGGAAATAATCGCACACAGGGAAGAAGCACGCCAAGAAAGTCGCAAATCACAGGCAGCAGTTAGAAAAATGCAAGGAGTGGTGAGGAAGTTGACTAAGGTGTGTGTTAATCTGGGAGAACGGGTTACGAATTTGGAAGAAAGAGTGGTGTCAACGGAAACTGAGTCAGCTGCGGCCTCTAGCAAGGTAGATTTACAAGGAGAGCAGCTAATAGATATGCAATGGCAACTGGAGGAGCTTGAGAACAGATCTCGACAGAACAACCTGCGCATTTTGGGAATTCCCGAAGGATCAGAAGATACAGACATGAAAGCCTTTGTGGTTAAACTATTCGAACATGCCTTTACAGAACTGAAGGGATGGGATTGGGCTAAGGAGATTCAGAGGGCACATCGCATCCGCTTTAAAATCAACAAGAATGCCAAGGAGGGAGACAAGCCCAGAGCAATTTTAATTTTTTGGGGTAACTTTAACTTGAGGCAGGCAATATCAGAGAGGGAGAGACCGGACAAAAAAAAGAATATTGATGGCTACTCTTTCTTTGTTCGCCCTGACTTTTGTCATGTCACGGTGGAGAGACGCTGGAGACTTAGGCAGATGATAAAACCTTTCCAGGACAAGGGTATGCAGGCATACTTGATAAACCCAGCACAGCTGAAAATAATTAAAGATGTAAGAACATTATATTTTTCCTCCGAAGTGAAGGCTAAAGAATATCTGATCTCACAAGCGGTTTAGAAAATGTCTTGTATAAGTAGATGAGTTTAATCAATAGTCAAATGTGATATTTTGTCATGCTCAGGTTAAAAAAAAAAAAGAAAAAAAAAATTTAATCAGCAACACAGTGCGGGTTGGTGTTTATAGTGTAAGGTGGTGGGCACTACAGGGTCATAGGTAATAAAGATGGGTTTAACGTGAAATCTCCTCAACCAGTACTGCGAACCATCACGTGCACAGACCTTGGGTCTGAGCGCCTCTGAAAAAGGGGGGTGGGAGGGGGGGAGCCCGGCACCCGAATGGGGTGAGGGGAGGGAGAGTGAGCAGGAGCAGGGGGAGGGGGAGGGGGAGGGGGTGGAAGGGGGAAGGGGGGGAATGCGTGGAAGAAAAAAGAGAAAAACTTTGAGATGGAAATGGGTGTGATTTTGGTTAGTAGTGGATTCATGGATAACAGACATTGTAGGAGAAGTAACTTTATTAATAATGTCAGACATTAAGATCTGTACTATCAATGTAGGGGATTAAATGACTGGAAGAAACGACAGAGACTAAGTCATTTTGCTAAATGCAATAATATAGATATACTGTGTATACAGGAAACCCATTTACCCTGGGCTAAAAGGAAGCTGTTGGATATGCATGGCTATACTATCCAAGGATGTTCATCGCAATCATCTATGATTAGACGAGTGGCTATTTTAGCTAAATGCAATTTGGGGGGTTGAAACGTACTAAAACCGATGGGTCCGGTAGATGGGTCCTGGTAGAACTAAATCTAGGGATTACACTCGGTGTGATCTACGGTTCAAATGAGGATGACCCTATGGTATATGATAAAGTAGAAGAAGAGCTGGCTAATTGGGGTACCCCCATGATATTATGTGGGGACATGAATATTTTGGCTGATTGGAGACAGGGAGGGAAATACACAGGACGCAAACACAAGGTATATAGAGCTCTTGGTTCTTTAATACAGTCGCATGGTCTGGTAGATTTATGGGGGGAAAAAGTGCCTGGTGACCCAGGGTTTACATATTTCTCACATCCGGCGCAGAAATATTCTAAACTGGATTATTTTTTTGTGTCAATGGGGGAACTCTGTAAAGTCAGAATTGCTAAACTTCCAAGAATAGTTTTGGATCATAACCCTTTGATATTGACATATAAGGTCCCTAATACTCTGAGGAAAACAACAAGATGGACATTTGAAAGGAAACTTCTAAATGATGAAAGGTTTGTAAAACATATTAAACAGTGGGCGAAAGAATTTTTCGAGATTAATAGATATAGTACATCCAGGAATGGAGTATGGGAATCCTTCAAGTCATCATTAAGGGGGGAGACGATCAGCTGTGCCGCCAAGTTGAGGAAAGAGGATAGAATTAAAGTAGAAAAACTCACCTCAGAATTAGTAGAGTCGGAGAAGCGACACATAGAGGAAATAGTCTCAGGCAAGGATGGCAGTGAAACAGCTAGAAGTATGGCTATGATTAAGGGAGATATTTTAAAAGTAATCACGCAAAAGGAGATTGGAGAATATCAAGTATATCGAGCAAGGTGGTATGAGACAGGCGCACAAGCCGGAAGAGCATTAGCGCTGCGCATTAGGCAAGAGGCTAACAAAAATAAAATATGTAAGATTAAGTATAATGGGGTAGAACATACGGATCCGAAAATGATAATGGATGTGTTCCAGAAATTTTATCAGAAATTGTATGATCAGGAGTCAGTGGACTTACCATCTAGTCAAGAGCACGGGCCACCATGCCCAATGTTAGAGGAGGAGGATAGGGAGCAGCTGGACTTAGATATTACAGCAGAGGAGATAAAGACCGCATTACAAGAACTAGCTGCTGGTAAAGCTGCAGGCCCAGACGGCATACCTATAGAAGTCTATAGGGTTTTAGGGGAGGAAATTCTTCCCATGCTCGAAGACTTATTTAATGGTATAATTTGCTCTGGGAAGATCCCTGATACTTGGAAACAAACTAACATTGTAATATTTCATAAAAAGGGAAAACCAGAGGAGGATCCCGGTTCATATCGGCCAATCTCGCTGATAAATACGGATGCCAAACTTTATTCTAAGTTATGGGCTAAGAGGTTAGGGAGAATTATTGATCAACTTGTCTCACCGTGGCAGCATGGGTTTGTCCCAGGAAGAGGCACCACGGAACACACAGCGCGGGCGATCTCGCTATTTGACGCAATGGCTGCCACGGGGGGGGGGGGGGGGGGGAGATGTGGCCATGATTCTCTTAGACGTCGAAAAGGCGTTCGACCGTGTGGTCTGGGATTTTATGTGGGATGTTTTGGCCAGAAGGGGCTTTGCAGAGAAATGCAGGAAAGCAATAAAGGCTATGTACATGGATCCTGTAGCCAGAATTACTACGATGGGTCTGCAATCGGAAGAGGTGGTTAGCAGAAGAGGTACCCGTCAGGGTTGCCCCTGTTCCCCAATACTTTTCTCACTTTATATTGATCCCTTAATTAGGAGAATCCTTGCCTCTGATAAAATATCTCCTGTTATAACTAATGGGTATACCACCAAACTATTGGCGTATGCGGATGATTTGGCAATAGTCACTACTAATCCGCAAACGGCAATGCTGGAACTGAGCCAATTGGCACACGCGTTCGGATCATGCTCCGGGTATAAACTCAATGAGGAAAAAACAATAATAATTGGTACAAATAACATTCATAAAGCTGACCAAAGGTATGTGGATTCTGCGGTATATCTTGGGGTTAGAATTAACGCAAATGTGGGGAAAATCATACAGGAAAATTATCTACCCTTGATTACCTCAATAGATAAAGAATTGAGAAGAATAGATGTTTTACACTTATCCCTGATTGGTAGGGTGAATGTACTGAAAATGTCAATGTTTCCGAAAATATTGTATTTATTTCGTGCCATACCTTTACTAGTTGAAGAGGGTTTGTTGAAAAAAATGGAAGCTGTTTTTTCGCAATTTGTGTGGCAATATGGTAAAATTCGGAGATCATTGACTCGACTCTCTACACAATTGGAGGGAGGGGGTTTATCTGCACCAAATCTGAGGTTATATTACTGGGTTTGTCTAATGATGCAAATTAATCACCTTTTGAGATATGATGATATAGAGGTGCCGACTGGTTCATACAGAATCCCCACAATCTATGAATTAATAGTGGGAGAAAGGGCTCTGGGGCTTCTAACACGAGAAATACATTCTAGATATTTCAAAAGGAGCAAAAGCAAAGTAATGCTAAGTGCGTGGGGTACATGGAAGGCTATATTGAAATTTCTGAAGATCCCGAAGATTAATAGTACAGTAGATCTTTGGAGCTCAAACCCTTTTACACATCTCGGACAGAACAGAAACAGCAGGACATGGAAGGTGTCTGGTATTAGATGTCTGGGGGATGTCATGTGTGAGGATGAATTATTGGATTTTGGTTTACTTCAACAAAAGTTTGGTATACCTACCAGCCAATGGTTCCTATATCGACAACTAGAGCAAACAGTGAAGTCATTTAGACCTAGGATTTCAATTCAGGAGTTAAACCCGATTGTGAATTACGTAAGGAATGGGGGCAAGAAGATTAAAATTGGGTATAGTTATCTTTTACAGGGTGTGGGAGACGATATAGGACAAACGGAATCTGCTTGGACGCAAAGGATTGGGGATCCAGATATAGATATTGATTATGCTCTTGCACTGAACAAGAAAATACTAAGAGCAACACATTTAAAAGCACAGCATTATAAGATGATTTTTAATTTGTACTATACCCCCGCCAAGCTGTTTAAATAGGGTAAAAGAGAAAATCATAGATGCCCTAGGTGCGACCAAGGCCCCGCAGATCTATCTCATATGTTTTGCACCTGTCAAAATCTTACGCCAGTTTTGATAGAAATTGAAAGGTTTTTAACGGGGCTGCTAGAGCATCAGATTTCTCTATCCCCTACTACTGTACTGATTGGCAGGGATGAAAATCTTAAACTTGAACAAGAGGCCGAAGCATTTATCTTCCTATCCATGGCTGTTTTTAGAATTCTAATTGCGGCGGCCTGGAAAGATTCTGCAGCTCCCACCTTTCAGATGTGGTTAACTAGGCTGCTAGGAATTCATAATATAGAGGAATGCCTATACAGCTTTAAAGGAAAGAGGTCGAAAGACTTTGGTGAGAAGATTTGGGCTCCTCTTGGAAATTGGAGAGAAAGCAGATGAAAACAGTAAGCAGATCTAGAGCCATTGTTGATTGATTCTCCTACATAATACTGTGTGTAATGAAGTTGGTTTTATGTCATGTATTAATTAATTGTTAAGATATATAAGATGTATAATGTTTATATAGTAACTTCAATGTCTGATTTTATCCTGTTGATCTATGAAATATTTTTTTTGATACCCAGAACCATCTCAATAAAAAATAAAATAAAAAAAAAGGTATTAACTGGGTATTTAGAAGAGTGTATTAATGGTATGTAGCTTATTAGAGGTCTGCATGCATAGTGTGCACAATATTCTGCCTGTACTTGAGTTAGTGGCTAGGCTTTTCCTTAAGTATATGACTAATAACTGGAGTAATTTCAGTGTTGCAAAGAGTGCATTCTAAATATATAAGTGCTTAGGTATTGGCAGAGTGATAGGATACTTAGATAGTGCTGGAGTTTTGAATGGGGAAGTGCATGGGACAGACAGAAGGATTCCTAGACTGCAGAGGTACTAACTGAGTATTTAAAAGACTGTAACAATGCTATGTAGCTGATTAGAGGTCTGCATGCATAGTGCACAGCATATTGTAGCTATACTAGTTTTACTGACTAGGCCATCCCTTAGGTACATGACTAATAACTAGAATAATTTCAGTGCTGCAAAGAGAGTACATGTTGAATTTATAAGTGCTTATGTATTTTGGAGTGATAGGATACGTAGATAGTGCTGGATGGGTGATTGGAGAATTGCATGGGACAGACAGGAGGATTCCTAGGCTGCATGGGTAGTAGCTAGTTAGAGGTTTATATATATATATGGTGGACAGCTGAACGTAGTAGTGCATAGATAGTGTTTGGATTACTTAATCTTACCTTGACAGTAATAGATATTAAAGAATGTGAAACATTTTTTTTCAGTTGTTATAAGTGCTAAGGTATTGTTGGAGTAATAGGATAAGTAGTTAGTGCTGGGTGGGTGATTGGACTAATGCATTAGGACAAATAGGACGATTCTTACACTGCATAGGTACTAACTGGGTTTTTAGAGGAGCATATCAATAGTATGTAGCTGGTTAAAGGTCTGCATGCATAGTGCACAAAATAATGTAGCTGTACTAGTTTTACTGGCTTGGCCATTCCTTAGGTACATGACTAGTAGCTAGAATATTTTCACTGCTGCAAAGACAGTACTTGTTGAATTTATATGTGATTATGTATTGTGGATGGTATACAACCTTTAGCACGCATTTTTTACAACGCACTACCATTACAACGCAGGCATTACCACGCATACCATTACAACGCATTAGACTGGGGTGCGCTCTAGGATAGGGAATACGTTTAATTTTCTATCCAACACCTTCCCTAGTGTCCACGGGGACTGGAGTTGGAATAGAAAATTATACTTACCACTATCCAGCACCTCTAAGCGCTATGCGTTGTAACGGTATTCGTTGTAAATACCGCGTTGTAAAGGTATGTGTGGTAAAAGTATGCGTGGTAACGTCATACATCCATTGTGGATTGATAGGATACGTAGATAGTGCTGGATGGGTGATTGGAGAAATACATGGGACAGTCAGAAGGATTCCTACATTGCATATGTATTAACTGGGTATTTTGAAGTGTGTATCAATAGTATGTAGCTGGTTAGAGGTTTACATGCATAGTGTACAAAATATTGTACCTGCACTGGTGTTAGTAGTTAGGCCATTCCTTAAGTATATGACTCGTAACTGGAGTAATTTCAGTGCTCCAAAGAGAGTGAATGCTGAATTTATAAGTGCTTAGGTATTGGCGGAGTGATCGAATACATAGATTGTGCTGGATGGGTGATTTGAGAAGTGCATGGGAGAGACAGGAGGATTCCTAGACTGTATGGGTAGTACTTCACTAAGTATCTGGTTAAAGGTTTATATATGTAGTGCACAGCTGAATGTAGTAGTACATCGATTGTGTTTGCATGACTTTATCTTAATTTAACAGTAGAACATATCAAAAAATGCAAAACATTTTTTCAGTTGTTTTTTAAAATTTAAATTTCTCAAAATTGTGTACTTTAGAATTAGGATCTGTGAAAGAGAAAGAAAAAAAGATATAATATATAATATATTTTTTACAACACAACATAATTTCAACATTATATACATTATTTTGTTTGCCTTTTTTGCTGTTCACAGAATATATTGAATTTCACAGATAGTGATTTCAATTTTACTCATCACATAACAGCAGGCAAAAAACCCCAAACAATAAGATTGTTTAAAAAAAAAATCTGTGTCAATTTTTTTTAAATACAGTCAACTATCTTTGCACATTCCATAAAAACAATAGCCTTATTAACATACCATATAATACAAATCACACATATAAAAAAATGCTTCTTTCGCAGAGAATTTTGTTACTACAATATGAAAGAACCAAAACAATAATTCAATCAACAATTCTTTATAATTTCCATATAATCTAAATTATGTTCTTTAAAAATGTATGGTGTGAGAATGTCCAAGAAAAAGTTCTTAATTGATTTTAATACCTTTCCTCGAGGCCAAATGATATTCCTGAAATCCTTTATACTGAAATTGTCCAGTAGTAATCGTATTCATACATTTTAACATATTCCCAAGAGGCCGAATTATGTTCTTAGAACTTTGGCTTTAAAAATATTAGGTAGGAATTTGGTAATTCATAAGGAAAAACGATGTCTAAAAACCAAATGAACATCATTCCAATATGTCCATCCTTTATTGCATTTTAAATAGACAGTGTAATGTCCACATGTTGTAGAAGGACCATCGTAAAAAATAATTGCTACTGCTACAAAAGTTCTTCCTGATATTGATAGTTGACTTGTACAAAATGTTTAAATAAAGTTTCCAATTTTCTTCCATCAGCTGTACAATGTTGTATCATTAAAATTATATATTGTCCAAATTTCTGATTTGCATTGACTACACTCCATGTTTTGATTTGCTGCTTTAACTAGTTTATTGAAAGACACTGTTTACAGTCTGGTATTGTCAAATATATGAATCTTTCAGTGTCTATGTTAGTGGTAGAACTAAATGTACAATTTTGCACATTCATGTTTCCATTCATATCCAACTCCAAAAAGATTTTCAATTTCTATTCCTTCATTTTCCAATACTTCAAGCATATACATTAGAAATTCCTAAGCATCTTGTTGGACATTCTGTTTAAATTGTGTAGAACCAGAACATATATCCAGATGATGGGGCATATTATCAAGGACAGGCGATATGTGTTCACATCTAACATGGGCTTCGATTGGAATTCATAGAGCATACTATCAAGGCCATTATCGCCGCTTTATCGGCAGTTTCCTGCCGATAAAAGCACCTGCCCTTGATAATATGCCCCCTTCTTTCTAATTTCTTCATACTGACTTTTCCTCCTTTTTCCATTTATTGTGTTTTTTTAATGTGATTTCCTTTTATTTACATTTCTTTTGTTATCATTCTTTTTTTTAGGCATTCTTTGTACTTTCTCTCAATGTGTACACTGTTTATAGCCTTTGAATGAGTACCTAGAGTACTAGTGCTTAACAGCAAGGTAACTTTATGAGTGCTTATGTTTCAGATGAGTGATTAGATAAGGACATGCCTCTGCCAGGATGATTGTAGAAGTGGACACAGACTCACAGAGTTATTCCAGACAAACATGACTATTCCCTAGACTTTTGCAGGACCGACTCAGTAGTCTGCAAGCGGTCAGGGGAACATATACATTGTCCACATTTGACTGTACCAGTGCTTGTCTCAATGCCTGAGTCGTTCTCCGAGTGTATAGACAGTGACTGGCTTTCCAGAGTGCTAGTAGTTGACAGCACAATATGTTTCAAGTGCTTATGTTTCAGGAGAGAGATTAGATAAGCACATGAATCTGTCAGGATGATTATAGGAGTGGGCACAGACTCACAGTGTGATTCCAGAGAAGCATAACTATTCCCTGGACTTTTGCAGGAGTGACTCAGTAGTCTGCAAGGGGTTAGGGGACCGCATACATTGTGCACATTTGCGTGTACAACTGCTTCTATAAATTCCTGAGTCGTTCTCCGAGTTCATAGAGTGACTGGGTTCCCAGAGTGCAATACTTGACAGCAAAATTAGTTTATAAACGTTTATGTTTCGGCAGAGAGATTAGATAAGGACATGCTTCTGTCAGGGTGATTGTTGGAGTGGACACAGACTCACAGTGTGATTCCAAACAAGCATGACTATTTCCTGGACTTTTGCAGGGGGGACTCTGTAGTCTGCAAGGGGTTAGGGGGCGGCACACATTGTGCACATTTGACTGTACCACTGCTTGTCTAAATACCAGAGTCGCTCTCCAGGTGCATAGAGAGTGACTGGGTTCCCAGAGTGCTAATACTTGACAGCAGGATAAGTTTATACGCGCTTAAGTTTCAGCAGAGATATTAGATAAGGACATGCTTCTCTCAGGATGATTGTAGGAGTGGTAACAGACTCACAGTGTGATTCCAGAAAAGCATGAAGATTCCCTGGACTTTTGTAGGAGTGACTCAGTAGTTAGCAAGGGGTTAGGGGACCACACACATTGTGCACATTTGACTGTACCACTGTTTGTCTCAATGCCTGAGTCCTTCTCCAAGTGCATAGACAGTGAGTGGGTTCCCAGAGTGCTATCACTTGACAGCAGGATAAGTTTATAAGCGCTTATGTTTCAGCAGAAATAGTAGATAAGGACATGGTTCTGTCAGTATGATTGTAGGAGTGGACACAGACTCACAGTGTGATTCCAGACAAGCATGACTATTCCCTGGACTTTTGCAGGACTGACTCAGTGGTCTGCCAGAGGTTAGGGGACCGCACACATTGTGCACATTTGACTATACTACTGCTTTTCTCAATGCCCTAGTCATTCTTCACGTTCATACACAGTGACTGGGTTCCCAGAATGCTAGTAGTTGACAGCAGGATAAGATTTTAAGTGCTTGTGTTTCAGCAGAGAGATTAGATAAGGACATACTTCTGTCAGGATGATTCTAGGAGTGGACACAGACTCACAGTGTAATTCCAGACAAGCATGACTATTCCCTGGAATTTTGCAAGACTGACTCAGTAGTCTGCAAGCGGTTAGGGGACCACATACATTGTCCATATTTGACTGTACCACTGCTTGTCTCTATGCCTGCGTCATTGTCCAAGTTCATAAACAGTGAATGGGTTCCCAGAGTGCTAGTAGTTGACAGCAGGATAAGTTAATAAGCGCTTATGTTTCAGCAGAGAGATTAGATAGGGACATGCTTCTGTCAGGTTGATTGTAGGAGTGGACACAGATTTACAGTGTGATTCTAGACAAGCATGACTATTCCCTGGACTTTTGCAGGACTGACTCAGTAGTCTGGAAAGGGTTAGGGGACTGGACACATTGTGCACATTTGACTGTACCACTGTTTGTCTCAATGCCTGAGTCCTTCTCCAAGTGCATAGACAGTGAGTGGGTTCCCAGAGTGCTAGTACTTGACAGCAGGATAACTTTATAAGCGCTTACGTTTCAGCAGAAATAGTAGATAAGGACATGGTTCTGTCAGTATGATTGTAGGAGTGGACACAGACTCACAGTGTGATTCCAGACAAGCATGACTATTCCCTGGACTTTTGCAGGACTGACTCAGTGGTCTGCCAGAGGTTAGGGGACCGCACACATTGTGCACATTTGACTATACTACTGCTTTTCTCAATGCCCTAGTCATTCTTCACGTTCATACACAGTGACTGGGTTCCCAGAATGCTAGTAGTTGACAGCAGGATAAGATTTAAGAGCTTGTGTTTCAGCAGAGAGATTAGATAAGGACATACTTCTGTCAGGATGATTCTAGGAGTGGACACAGACTCACAGTGTAATTCCAGACAAGCATGACTATTCCCTGGAATTTTGCAAGACTGACTCAGTAGTCTGCAAGCGGTTAGGGGACCACAAACATTGTCCATATTTGACTGTACCACTGCTTGTCTCTATGCCTGCGTCATTGTCCAAGTTCATAAACAGTGAATGGGTTCTCAGAGTGCTAGTAGTTGACAGCAGGATAAGTTAATAAGCGCTTATGTTTCAGCAGAGAGATTAGATAGGGACATGCTTCTGTCAGGATGATTGTAGGAGTGGACACAGATTCACAGTGTGATTCCAGACAAGCATGACTATTCCCTGGACTTTTGCAGGAGTGACTCAGTAGTCTGCAAGGGGTTAGGGGACCGCATACATTGTGCACATTTGCGTGTACAACTGCTTCTATAAATTCCTGAGTCGTTCTCCGAGTTCATAGAGTGACTGGGTTCCCAGAGTGCAATACTTGACAGCAAAATTAGTTTATAAACGTTTATGTTTCGGCAGAGAGATTAGATAAGGACATGCTTCTGTCAGGGTGATTGTTGGAGTGGACACAGACTCACAGTGTGATTCCAAACAAGCATGACTATTTCCTGGACTTTTGCAGGGGGGACTCTGTAGTCTGCAAGGGGTTAGGGGGCGGCACACATTGTGCACATTTGACTGTACCACTGCTTGTCTAAATACCAGAGTCGCTCTCCAGGTGCATAGAGAGTGACTGGGTTCCCAGAGTGCTAATACTTGACAGCAGGATAAGTTTATACGCGCTTAAGTTTCAGCAGAGATATTAGATAAGGACATGCTTCTCTCAGGATGATTGTAGGAGTGGTAACAGACTCACAGTGTGATTCCAGAAAAGCATGAAGATTCCCTGGACTTTTGTAGGAGTGACTCAGTAGTTAGCAAGGGGTTAGGGGACCACACACATTGTGCACATTTGACTGTACCACTGTTTGTCTCAATGCCTGAGTCCTTCTCCAAGTGCATAGACAGTGAGTGGGTTCCCAGAGTGCTATCACTTGACAGCAGGATAAGTTTATAAGCGCTTATGTTTCAGCAGAAATAGTAGATAAGGACATGGTTCTGTCAGTATGATTGTAGGAGTGGACACAGACTCACAGTGTGATTCCAGACAAGCATGACTATTCCCTGGACTTTTGCAGGACTGACTCAGTGGTCTGCCAGAGGTTAGGGGACCGCACACATTGTGCACATTTGACTATACTACTGCTTTTCTCAATGCCCTAGTCATTCTTCACGTTCATACACAGTGACTGGGTTCCCAGAATGCTAGTAGTTGACAGCAGGATAAGATTTTAAGTGCTTGTGTTTCAGCAGAGAGATTAGATAAGGACATACTTCTGTCAGGATGATTCTAGGAGTGGACACAGACTCACAGTGTAATTCCAGACAAGCATGACTATTCCCTGGAATTTTGCAAGACTGACTCAGTAGTCTGCAAGCGGTTAGGGGACCACATACATTGTCCATATTTGACTGTACCACTGCTTGTCTCTATGCCTGCGTCATTGTCCAAGTTCATAAACAGTGAATGGGTTCCCAGAGTGCTAGTAGTTGACAGCAGGATAAGTTAATAAGCGCTTATGTTTCAGCAGAGAGATTAGATAGGGACATGCTTCTGTCAGGTTGATTGTAGGAGTGGACACAGATTTACAGTGTGATTCTAGACAAGCATGACTATTCCCTGGACTTTTGCAGGACTGACTCAGTAGTCTGGAAAGGGTTAGGGGACTGGACACATTGTGCACATTTGACTGTACCACTGTTTGTCTCAATGCCTGAGTCCTTCTCCAAGTGCATAGACAGTGAGTGGGTTCCCAGAGTGCTAGTACTTGACAGCAGGATAACTTTATAAGCGCTTACGTTTCAGCAGAAATAGTAGATAAGGACATGGTTCTGTCAGTATGATTGTAGGAGTGGACACAGACTCACAGTGTGATTCCAGACAAGCATGACTATTCCCTGGACTTTTGCAGGACTGACTCAGTGGTCTGCCAGAGGTTAGGGGACCGCACACATTGTGCACATTTGACTATACTACTGCTTTTCTCAATGCCCTAGTCATTCTTCACGTTCATACACAGTGACTGGGTTCCCAGAATGCTAGTAGTTGACAGCAGGATAAGATTTAAGAGCTTGTGTTTCAGCAGAGAGATTAGATAAGGACATACTTCTGTCAGGATGATTCTAGGAGTGGACACAGACTCACAGTGTAATTCCAGACAAGCATGACTATTCCCTGGAATTTTGCAAGACTGACTCAGTAGTCTGCAAGCGGTTAGGGGACCACAAACATTGTCCATATTTGACTGTACCACTGCTTGTCTCTATGCCTGCGTCATTGTCCAAGTTCATAAACAGTGAATGGGTTCCCAGAGTGCTAGTAGTTGACAGCAGGATAAGTTAATAAGCGCTTATGTTTCAGCAGAGAGATTAGATAGGGACATGCTTCTGTCAGGATGATTGTAGGAGTGGACACAGATTCACAGTGTGATTCCAGACAAGCATGACTATTCCCTGGACTTTTGCAGGACTGACTCAGTAGTCTGGAAAGGGTTAGGGGACTGGACACATAGTGCACATTTGACTGTATCACTGCTTGTCTCAATTCCTGAATCATTCTCCAAGTGCTTAGACAGTGACTGGGTTCCCAGGGTGCTAGTAGTTGACAGCAGGATAAGTTTATAAGCGCTTATGTTTCAGCAGAGAGATTAGATAAGGACATGCTTCTGTCAGTATGTTTTTAGAAATGTACACAGACTCACAGTGTGATTCCAGACAAGCATGACTGTTCTCTGGACTTCTGCAGGACTGACTCAGTTGTCTGCAAGTGGTTAGGGGACCACATACATTGTTCACATTTGACTGTACCACTACTTGTCTTAATGCTTGAGTTTTTCTGCAAGTGCATAGACAGTGATTGGGTACCCAGAGTGCTAGTAGTTGACTTCAGGGTAAGTTTATAAGTGGTTATGTTTCAGCAGATACATTAGATAAGGACATGCTTCTGTCAGGATGATAGTAGGAGTGGACACAGACTCACAGAGTGATTCCAGACAAGCATGGCTATTCCCTGGACCCTTGCAGGACTGACTCAGTAGTCTGCAAGTGTGTTAGGGGACTACATACATTGTGTGCATTTGACTGTACCACTGCTTGTGTCAATGCCTGAGTCATTCTCCAAGTGCATAGACAGTGACAGGGTTCACAGAGTGATAGTATTTTACAGCAGGATAAGTTTATAAGCCCTTATGTTTCAGAAAAGAGATTAGATAAGGACACGCTTCTCTCAGGATGATTGCAGGAGTGGACGCAAACTCACAGTGTGATTCCAGACATGCATGACTATTCCCCGGACTTTTGCAGGACTGACTCAGTAGTCTGCAAGGGGTTGGGGGACCTCATACATTGTGCACATTTGATTGTACCACTGCTTGTTTGAATGCCTGACTCATTCTCCAAGTCCGTAAACAGTGACTGGGTTCCCAGAGTGCTAGTATTTTCAACAGAGAGATTAGATAAGGACATGCTTCTGTAAGGATGATTGTAGGAGTGAACATAGACTCACAGTGTGTTTCTAGACAAGCATTATTATTCCCTGG
This sequence comes from Lissotriton vulgaris, assembly GCF_964263255.1. Classification (NCBI taxonomy): domain Eukaryota; kingdom Metazoa; phylum Chordata; class Amphibia; order Caudata; family Salamandridae; genus Lissotriton; species Lissotriton vulgaris. Next base: position 899,519,489 of record NC_141696.1, read on the forward strand.
ACTTTTGAAAAACTGACTCAGTAGACTGCAAGCGGTTAGGGGACCAAATACATTGTTCACGTTTGACTGTACCACTGCTTATCTCAAAGCCTGAGTCGTTCTCCAAGTGTATAGAGAGTGACTGGGTTCCCAGAGTGCTACAAGTTGACAGCAGGATAAGTTTATGAGCGCTTATGTTTCAGCAGAGAGATTAGATAAGGACATGCTTCTATCAAAATGATTGTAGGAGTGGACACAGACTTACTGTGTGATTCAAGATAAGCTTGACTATTCCCTGGACCTTTGCAGGCCTGATTCAGTAGTCTGCAAGGGGTTAGGGGACTGTATACATTGTGCACTTTTGACTGTACAAAGCACAGAGAATAGAACGTTTTTAAGTACGTAGGTCTTACTACACTGAATGAATTACTGTATATTGCTCAATGGGTGATTGGAGGAGTGTCTCAGTACTAACAAGGCAATATCTGCTCAGCAAGCAAACTCTTTATAGAATAAAACTACTTCTACATTACCTTTCTACAACTAATTTTAATATTACATGTAGCCAAACACAAATCAGAAACCTTTCACTTTTCTCTACTATAACTATCACCATATCACTGAAAAACATAATTGAGTATGTGTATACAGATCTCTGTCTACACCACATCAATTCACAATACAAGCTTCAATTTGAAACCAAACACCCAAAATGATGTCGCATATTTTAACTATACCTCTGTAGACACTAAAATAAACTACTCTCATCACTAATACCCTAACTCAACATATACATTTCCAATTTGAAATCAACACCTAAAATTATGCACTATAATAATAATGTACATATACACACTTTTAAACAATCAGTCATAATCAGCAATCCCAATTCCAAAACACACATAATAGTATGCAAACTGTATATTAAATAACATTTAAACACATTACAAAAAATTGCAGTAACTATTTCTTCATTAGAAAATATATCACTAACTTCAAATTTTATGAGTGATATTTTATGTTTAAAAACGAAGGCACCACATAGTACACCTCACAAAATAATAACTCATCTTTCATATTGATTCGTAGATTATGAAGTATCTGAATCACACACCAGATTTTCTTATGCATGCAATGAATATAGTTCACTGTTCAAAAAAATGGCAAACTTGCCCTCTCATTCTGCACACATATACATGTAAGTATCGAATCATATTGCTTCCCAGATTAATTCAAATTCTAAAACACATTTCTATTGATTACACATATCAACCCTTGCCAACTGACCCCTAACTGAATCAAAATTGCTTCTGGAATTTTCAACTTCAAAAGTGTATTATACATAGTTTTACCATTTTCGTTTTCATAACACACTACTTCTAACTATACCAGTGACTTGGGAAATCTCACTGCAAATACATATTACTGTAGTATTAATAAGAAATACACATTTTAATGCCCACATATCTTCCAACCCTACCCCCATTCCGCTTAATGCCTGTTGCCATAGTGACAGTTCATGAAACAGTCAACTGAACACACAGGTCACAAGTTCAGCACACAATGTTGAAAATTCAAACAGCAAGTGTGCTTGACTTTCCAAAATATCAGCTTATCCTATCTAATGTACCTTTCACACAGTTTTTGCTAACCAATAGGAAACATGCTTTTTAAACACAGAGACCTGCACCCTATTTTTCACTCTATAATGTTCTCAAACAGCCAATCATGTCTCTTCTTTTTTCTAAAACTGTATCTTGTCTACCATTTTAGACACCTTATATTTTACTAACTGTCTACTTCACTTTCAGACATCTTTTGAGTGCATCCAGACTTCCCTTCAATATGCTTAAAGTGTGAATTGTGGGACACAGCTATATTTTATGGTGCAAAAGGTATACTGAAATCAGAAGTACTGACAAAGATTTAGCTTTGCAAATGTAGACATTACATGGATTGGACAGAGAGGATTAAAGTGGCACCAATTGATGCCATTGGTTAAATCCTTTTTTCATCTCCAACACCCTGACCTCATAATTGTGCACAGTGGTGGCAATGACCTAGGCACTTTGACTGGGGTAAGTCTGGAAATGCTAATGAAGGACACCTTAGCAGAATTTATGATACTTTTCCCACCAAACTGCCTTTGTCTACTCTAACATATGCCACAGACAGAAATGGAACTGGTCCAATCAATTTTGTCCACAGATTGAGAAAGCTAGGAAACATGTCAATAAAGCTGTTTCTGCTTATCCCAGAGATTACAGTATGGGGTCCATATACAACAACAAAATGCATTTTAATATGGATGTCATCTACAGGAGAGATAGTGTACATTTCACAGATGAGGGAAACAGAGTCTTTCTCAACAACCTTAGACTCTGCATAGGCACTTACATGTAGGTACCAAAATCATCCAATAAACACAAGGGCTCTTTTTAGAGCCACCCACGATCCAAACATTTAACCTAGATTTATAATGAAAAAACATAATTTTTTTGCTGGGAGTCACACACACCCAACTAAGAGTCGCGCACCCGGTGCGTTCACCCCAGGGGGCTGCGCTGGGAGTCACACATCCAGCGCGTTCACACCAAGGGGCCACACTGAGCAACGCGCTAGGGTCGCAACTAACCCTGGGCGTAGTGGGGCTAGGCGAAGCACCAGGAAGTGGGGGAATCTACACGCACCCACCCACTTCGCGTAGCCCCACTACACGCCGCCCGCCTCCCTCCTGCCCTCTTCTAAATGCCCGTAATATAATTTAAAACATTCTAAAACAAAAAAATGACTTTCCTGCGATGCGGCATCCCGGGGCTTCCTCTTCCTGGTATCTCTGCCGCCCTCTTCCTCACAAATGGCCATGCACGGGCGCCCGCGCATGCGCATTTCTTGCGAGAAATGCGCAGAAAAGTCGCCAGTAGGTAGTAATCGTTAGGACCTAGTTTCCAAAGGAAAATAATTTTTTGACTTACCAATCACTTTGGTGTCATATATTGGTGACAAATATGTTACATAAACATTTAGAGGACCGTAGATATCACAAAGATAGACAACTATTTATGAACAAACTTACATACTCATGGAGTTTCAGCTCCTGATACGGACTCGCACAGTTATTCCCATATAAGTGAAAAAATCAACACATTCAAGTCTAACATGTAATTCCCTTGTCTAGTTTTAAGCTACTCTTCTACACCATATGACTGTCCCCTGAGGTAGGCTGTAGTTAGTCAATAGGGTATGCTCCTTTAAGTTAATGTCTGTTTAAGTACGTGTATGGGTGAGTGAGAGGGTGTGTGAATAGCTCTATAAGTGAGTAAGTGTGTGTGTGTTAGTAGCTGTATGAGCAACTTCTCACTCACCCATATATATAACTGAGCAGTAAGGTAGGCTGTCTGTAGTTAATAGGATTGGTGCTATGTACTTAAAAGTGTACATATGTAGTCTGAATATTGCTTAAGCTCTATATAATCTCATGTAAACTAAACATTCAAATAGTTTAAATATGTAATGTGCCTCTATATAATTAAGTGATGAATGTATGTTTCTATTTTCATTTTCAGACATCAATATTTAGTTACCTTCATAGAAAGCCCATGCCAACAAGAGAAGAAAGAAACAGCAGCAAATAGAGTGTCTCATTAGAACTAAGAAACAAAAGGTGCAAAATGCAGAAAAATGAGTCCAGAGAAAGTTTGCTGGTTAGAGGAGCAAGACGTTTCTGGAAATTATTTGGGCACAACTGAAAAAAGTACAAAAAGAAGTAATGAAAGACAAAACTGTAATATTGAGTACTAAAGCACAAAAAGTATCTGATTTAAAAGTAGGAAGTCATTGAAAAAATGAAAGACTTTAAGCAGAAGGCAGAGGCAGTTCAAGGAAATCAGAGGTAGGATGTGCCACACTAGAGTAATTTGAAACATGCTAGCTTCTATGAAGAAGTACAAAAGAAGAACACAAACAATAAGACAATAGAAATATGTTGAAGGTATAGTTGATAATGCATTTTCTCTGAAAAGAAAACTATTTATCTTGGTTTAAAACCGAATAAAGACACTAAAGAAAATAGTGTTGTCTATGAGGAGACAGAGGCAAAAGAAAACACTTGTTAATAGAGTTAACTTCTGCAAAGTCTGTAGTGGTGAATAGATACATACTTCAAGTACTAAGCCTTTCCTTAATGAAGAAGACTGTTTCCAAGACAACACATTAGTGCATGCAGTTGATGAATCTGGGCAATGTTATGAGATGAAAAATTGTATTCCTGTTTCCAAGGAAGTAATGGTATCTAGAAATGTTGAGGAAGAGATTGCTGAAGAGATGCAAGGAAGGCATAGATGTGCCCCTATGTGCAAATGGAATTGTAGTGTTTGTAGTACTCGTCAACAATCAGTTGATATATTTAAAAATTACCTCCTTATGTTTAAAACAGAAAATATTTACTTTACAAAAGAAGCTTTTATCATTTTAGTATATTAGGTGTACACCATTCAATAATGAGAACTTTTTTTAGAAAGCTTTCTTATGTAAAAGCAGCTGCTCTATGTTTAGGAGAAATTAATAGAGCTGTTTTGCCTGGTAGTGTAGTAGAAGTAGTAAAGGTTTGTGATGATGTTTAATTTCAGTATTTTGGACCAGAAGAGGAGTGTAGGGGAAATGAAGAGTTGGTAACAACATGAGTTGTCGAGCAGAACAGATGTATTTGTGTTGGTAATTCTGTAAAAAAATAGAAAGTTTAACACAGTTTCTTCAGAGTGACCAAACTGTGAATCGAAAGAGGCTGTTGGTGATGCTATTGATCTATATTACCTAAAAAATGCAAAAGGAACTCCAATAAGTGTATGGGGAAATGTTTAGAAGCTCGCCTTTCCCCTCATCTCTTTTCTACTGAAGTAGGTTGTAGTTATGATGATCGGTCTGTACAAATACCTGCAGCTGAGTATAGATATACTGGACATTATTCAGAGGATCCTAGATTTCGTCCATGTATCCCTTTTAGGTTTCATCTATTATTTGAAAGTAATTTGTCTTAATTGTCTTATGCTGTATACCACATTTTGAAAACAGGTGTAAATCTCCAAAATATATCTGCAAGAGAATTTGTTGAGTAAATCCCCTAAAAATATGAAGAACTGGAATACAACTTGATTAATCGCATGGCATGTCAACGTGGGACCAATGAATATTGGTATCATTGTCACAGTGAACTAAAAAGCATGTTGAGAAATTTAGGAGCACCTACATGGTTTTTAATACTTGCGTTAGCTCTCTAGCAGTGTGAGAAGTCTTGCACGTGCTCGAAAGTGGCCTGAGAGTCATGGTGCTCACGGTTGAGGGCCAAAAGAAAACTTGAGCGTGCAAACAGAAACAAAACTCTGCTTCGTGCCCAAAAGGTGGAATTCAGGAAATTCGCCTTCCTCCACAGAGTGCCCCAATTCAACAAACTCCGTGAGCGCAGCAGATTTACTGCCCGGGGTTGAATTTTTGAAGTATTGTGAATAGATGTAATGCACTGCTCACCAGCACTTATAACAACACTAGAGTACATGCAATAGTGGCTACACTTGAAAATTCTGGAGTCATATCTGTTGTAGTTGTCTGCTCCTCTGACGGGACTTTCTGGCTGGGAATTGTTGCTGCTGCCACTGATGTAGTAGGAACGTATTGGGTGTAACAGGAGAGGTCACACTCAGAGGGATTGCTGAGAGCTCCGATGAGGCCACGCCCCCTTTCTCCACCACTCAGCAAAAGTGACTCCTGGTACATTACTGGTTGAAGCATGTAGTCCCCTTCACTTCTGAGTGTCCTTGGGGGCAACATCACCTCCTGTTACCTCCATAAAGTCCAATACAGTAGGACTGATGAGAGCTCATCCGAGGTCCTGCCCCCTTTCTCCACCACTCTGCAAAGGTGCTTCCTGGCTCGATGCTGTTTGGGAGATGAAATACTCTTGGAAGCTGAGGGTACTTGGGGGGGCAAATACCCCCTGCTGCTACCTCCAGGATGTCCCACACAGTGGGATTGGCAAGAGATCCTTAGAGGCCCTGCCCCTTTCTATACCTCTCTGCAAATGAGCCTCCTGGCATCCCAACCTACTGCCTCCCTGGGTCAATTTTGTAAAATGTTACCTGAGGTGGCCGCTAACCTTGCCAGTATACCCGCTTATTTTACTTTGTTAGGTTATTTTAATCTGCATTTTGATGATCCATCACAAGTGGCAATGGCAGAGATTATTGAAGATCTTGCAAAGTATCAGCTTAAACAAAAGGTCGCTAATGTAACCTATCCGAGGGGCCACCCTTGTGGAAACGAGCGATGGTGAAGCCTCTTTTGAAAAAACCTAGCTTGGATCTGGATCTACTCAGTAATATCTGCCCTATCTAGCACCTCCCAGGGATTATTAAAATAGCAGAGAAGCATTCCGATGCGGAACTTTCGACATACCTGGAATCCCACAACCTCCTCCATCTCTCCCAAACTGGCTTTCACCTGTGTCAAGGAACATAAACTGTGCTGTTGGCAGTTGTCGAAGAATCTAAATAAATTCTTGAAACCAGAGGTTTAACAGCGATTATCCTCCTGGACCTCAGCGCGGCCTTTGACGCAGTCAATCACCAAATTCTGATCCATTGATTCAGAAGTTTGGGAGTGACCCGAGTAGCCCTTACTTGGCTGAAATAATTTTGCAAGAGAGATCCTTCCAGGTGTTTGAGGGTGATGTCACTTCAAAACCTCTGCATCTCCATTGCGGAGTCCCTCAGGGGTCGTTCATTAGTCCATCCCTTTTTAATGTTTATATGACTCCGCTTGCAGAGATCGTGCTCCCATTTGGGGTTCATATAGTGACTTATGCTGATGACACCCAACTGGTCTTAGCTCTGAACCACTCTGATAAAGCCTCTATTGGCCTCTGTCCCTGTCTAGAAGATGTAGTTAAATGGATTAATCACTCATATTTAAAACTAAATGGTGACAAGACTGGTTTGATGCTCCTTGGTAATCCATCGCTCTTCAAGGCAGATTTTATATGGCCAGCTTGCTTGGGCCCTGTCACGGTCCCTAAGACCCAGATAAAGAGTCTGGGTATCTGGCTTGATCAAGACCTCAGATTTATGGTCCATGTACGGAAGGTTGCTACTTCCTGCTATGGCCTCCCCAGGATGCTCTGTAAAGTGCTTCTATTCCTCCCCTTCCTGGCAAGAAAGCTTATGGTGCAGGCACTTATTATTTCTCGCCTGGACTACAGGAATGCCCTTTACCTCAGAGCTCTGGCCTCGACCTTCATAAAACTCCAAACGGTGCAGAACTGTGCTGCGAGGATTCTTTTAGGTATCTCAAACCGGCAATCTGCAAAGCCCACCTTGAAGTCCCTTCACTGGCTCCCTGTTTGAGAGAGAGTCAACTTCAAGGCCATGTGCATTACCCACAAGATGTTAACAGGGAATGGTCCTGTGATCAACCTCTCCATGTTCCAGCCTTATTCTGGGAATAGAGGGCTACGCTCAGATGATCTATGCCTGATCGTTGTTCCCAGGATTAAAAGAGGCAGAAGTGGCGGTCGCCTAATCTCTTATAATGCCGCTAAGCTGTGGAATACTCTTTCCCTCCGCCTACGTAGGGAACCAAGCCATCTAGCCTTTCGAAAATTACTGAAGACTTGATGTTTCCCTTTAGTATGCTGCAATGTCCTTCTCTGTTATTGCCATAGCGCTGGGATGCCCCTGGGTAGCTACACGCTTAACAAATGCTGTTTTCATTTCATTTCACTACTTGTTGGGGAAATGAAGTTCCTTTGGATGCTGAGAGTCCTTGGGGGGCCAAGAAGCCCTCCTGTTACCATGAGTAAGTCCCCACAACAGGACTGCTGAGAGCTGGTCAGAGGCCGGTCCCCTTTCCCCATCACTCTGCAAACGCACCTAGTAGTTAAAAAACTAAGAAACTCGCTGAAAGAAAAATGGTTACGGGGACATTATAGTTAGGCTCAGATTTCACGTGTGCAATTGAAATTCAGCAGTTATAGTTACTGGAGCTAACTATAATTTACACCCCCGAAATACACTGTTTATGCACCACTCATGATATGGTCATTGACATCACTGATAACATCTCAACTGACATCACTGGTGCTATACCCTGTCACAGACCCATACAAGTATTCACACAACCACTCACTCCTCCATAAAGCTATTCATACATCCATTCACTCTTTCATGCAGCCACTCACATGAACATTCACTCACTTATACAGCCACTCATAAAACTAGTCACTCACCTACACATCCACTCACACAGCCATACACTCACCCATACAGCTACTTACACACATACTTATTCACCTATAACTCCACTCACACACACCCATACAGCCTCTCAACACAGCAACTCACTCACCCATACAGGCATTCACAAACTCACACACCCACACAACCAATAACATACCCATTCACACATACATACAAACACTCTTATTTGTGCTCACTCCCCTATACAATCATTCACACAGACACTAACTCTCCAATACAACCATTCACCCACCAACTCACTTAACCAAACATTCACTCAGACAGCCAACCACTCACCCATACAGCTACTTACACACCCAGGAACTCACTCATATAGTCTTTCAGATACCCACTCACCCCTACAGTCACTCAGACAGCCACTTACACACCCACTCACTCAGCAAAACAGTCCTCACACACTCACTCACTCACCCACACAGCTACTCACATACCTACTTTTATACCCACACCCTTACCTACTCACCAACACAGCAACTAAAATACCTACATATATACCCTAGGGTACTCACACAACCAGCCACACAGCCATACAGCCACTCACACACCCACAAAGCCACTCACACACCCACTCACACACCAATACAACCCCACAGATATCCACTCACATGCCCAACCAGATACAACCACTCACACACCTACACCTAGTCAGAAATCCATCAATCACCCATACAGTCACTCTTGCATGCCCTCACACATCCATACAGTCACTCACACAACCAGTCACACGATGATAGTCACACACCCTCTCAGATTACACGTTACAGATAGTATCACTTATTAGTAGTACGACTAGTATACTAATTATAACATCTCTAGTATGTTCGTTTATATGTTTAACACCCAGTAACTCTTAAAAACACTTACACTCACTTGATGATGTCATCAGTGATATGCTTTGTAGTGTTATCAGGTCAGGTCATGTGTGATGTAATATATGAGGTCATAAGCAGTACACTAAAGGGCAGAAGTTATATTTAGCTCGGATGTATGACGTTACAAAGCTTACTTTTACCACGCATACCATTACAACGCGGTATTTACAATGCATACCGTTACAACGCATAGCGCTTAGAGGTGCTGGATAGTGGTAAGTATAATTTTATATTCCAACTCCAGTCCCCGTGGACACTAGGGAAGGTGTTGGATTTAACATTATACTTATTCCCTATCCTAGAGCGCCCCCCAGCGCAATGCGTTGTAATGGTATGCGTGGTAATGCCTGCGTTGTAGTGGTAGTGCGTGGTAAAAACTTCGTTGTAAACGTTGTATACCATTTAGCTCAGGTAACTATAACTGCTGAATATCAATGGTTTTGTACAAGTGAATTATGAGCCTACATTGAAGCTTCTGTGGTAAAGGCATGCATGGTAAAGACTCATGCTTTGTAAAGCTTGTGTGGTAAAGGCATACATGGTTCTGACAGCGTTGTAAAGTCCATTTCTCCCAGTCATGCACATTTAAAGCCATATTTTTAATGCCTGTGTGGAGATAAATCACCTCTAAGTGGGACACTATTACATTCTCCTCTATTTAGAAATCTGCAATGATTGAAAATCTTAAGCAAAGTTCTGGAAATAAACTTCCATGCCATTATAAAAGTCCTTTCAACATTGAATTTGTCTTCTCTCAACAGAAGGTTTGGCCTTACTCACAGATTTTTTTAAATAGGCTTTGGCTTTAAGCCTCATTCTTCTTTCATACATACCTGTGCAACCCACATTATTTACATTAAGGCTTTATCTTGTTCAGCAGGGAGTAATACTTGCACTGCAAACTTTACCGATTTGTAAACGATACACCGCATACCTTTCACCAGAAACAACAATGATTGCCTCTAGGGCTCACGCTATTTCCTTGCTGAGGATCCAAAATCAATCAATTAGTTAATCAGGGTTCTTATGAAGCATGACTAATCACCCATTAGGGTCTCAAGGCACTGGGGTGGATTTTGCACTTCAGTCAGAGAGCCAGGTCTTGAGGTTCTTGCTGAATTGAGGCAGTGAAGGTGATTCCCTGAGTTTAGGGGTAGAGAGTTCCAGGTATTCACTGTAAGGTACGAGAAGGATCTTCCTCTGGCCAAGGTCTTGTGAATCTGTTGGATAGTGGCCATGGCCAGATGGTCAGAGGGATGATGTCTGGTGGGTGTTTAGAAGGTACGGCAGTGGTTGAAGTATGCAGGTCCGAAGTTGTGGAGGGCTATGTAGGTGTGCGTGAGGAGCATGCAGGTGATTCTTTTGTTGATAGGGAGCCAGTGAAGGTTTTTCAGGAAACCAGAGATGTAGCGCGATGGGGGATGTCCAGTTTAAGTCTGGCAGAGGTGTTCTGGATGCTCTGCAATTTCTCTTGGATGTTTTGGGTGGTGCTGGCCTAGAGTGCTGTAGTTGAGCTTGCTGCTGACGAGCGCCTGGGTGACCATTCTCCTGTACTGGGTGGGGATCCACTTGAAAATGTTCCGAAGCAGATGGAGCATGTGGAAGCAGGATGAGGCAGCGTTGGTTTGGTGCTTCATTGAGAGCGAGGAGACGAGGATGATGCAGAAGTTGCATGCGTAGTATGTGGGTGTGAGGGAGATCTGAGCGCTGCGAGCCACCAGGAGTCATCAGAGGCAGAGGAAGTGGTGCTCAGGATGAGGACTTTAGTTTTGTCAGACTAAAGTTGTAGATGGTGGAGGGGCAAAATAGGTGATTCTCAGGCACTTTCCCCGGACGAAATATTGAAATGGGATACAATAAAAACTGGATGTTTTAATTAGGCATAAATCCATTAGCACAGAAATAACTTCGGAGAAATTATTACAGGAAAACTATAAGCCCTGATTAAGAGGCTGTGACCCTCAAAAAACACGTCAGCTAGATGTATATTTGTGCTTAAAAATAAATAAACATGTATGAGAAGAAATACAAAGATTTCTTTGTATCACTTTGGGATATCACAACAGAAGAAAAAAGATAATATATTGAGTTGTACCTCCTTCTGACGAAATAAGACCAACACATGAAACTTAATGATGTACATGACCGTGGTGTTATCAGTGATTTGATCAGTTATGTCATTTGAGATGTCATCAGTGATGTCACCAATGATGTCACTTAAGACGCAATGATTGATGTGATATGTGAGTTCAGTTAGGGCATTGTAAACTATAACGGATGAATTTCAGTGTTTTTCTTGATTTTGCCTCACTTCAACACCTAACTGTAATGTCACTTTAGGCTTTCGCTATTTCAGTCAATATAGATATAATGACAGGTGTGCAAGCTATAGAGCTAAACATAACAGGGGGTCGAGGTATATATTTTTGCTAAAGGCTTACCGTTTGCACATGTATAAAACATATGACCCAGTACTTTTTTTCAAAGCATTTATGCACTGTTCTTTGATGTTACTCCTTCACCCATACATCCTGCAGAGATCACCTGAACATTCTTTAATTGCCATTTCTTTGAGGTGTGCGTACAATCTATTTTGTGCCCAACCTTCTTTCTAAATCGATTTTACTGTGGAAGCAGCTGGATGTGTGGAAATAATGTGATTACTTGCGGTAGAAGTTCCCGAGGCCTCTCAGCTGTACACACAGTGTAAACTTGTACTGCCATGCTGGCAGCGCGTGCCACATGCTATTGCACAGTGACAGATATTGGCTGCTTAAGGAAAATTAATCCACCCCGTGAGTCCAGCTGTGAGAGGTCCTGGAGGCTACCATATTTCTGGGAATTCTAAAGACTCCTTAAGGAAAGAGAACACAATTATCTCTCTGGAGAGCTCATACAATAATTCATACAGACAGCTATCATTTGTGAAGTCCCACTAAGCTCAGAAGCTTAGCTCAGTCCAATTTTGTCCCTGCTGATCAGTATCAATCAAGTTGAAAATGATTAATAAACATGAATTTTTACTGCCATGATGAAACGAAATGAAATGTCAACGTTATATTTTGCATATGCCTTACATCTTAATAGATTACGAAGGAAAAGTATAGTTTCATATGAATCTTTATGATTTCAATTTCACATTGTGCAAAGCACAGGTATAAACAGAGCAAAACTGTTCTAAATAAACATGCAGTAGTCAATTGTTTTTGATTGGTATCGAAGAAGCAGATTTAAAAAATAAATAACGGTAAGTTATGATTTCTTTTGAGAATAGGATATTGACTTAAATTACAGGAACTGCAGTATTTCCTTGTAAAAAAATATCAAAGAAATGTTACTTTAGGAAATGAAACGTAAAACCGTGTATATCAGCCAGCTAGAGCGAGATGCACGATTGCAACTCTGCTATTTGCTGCTCATGATCTGCCATGTGATATTTCTGATGACTTCTCAAATTACATCATCAGTGACATCACTGGTGATATCTCAAAGTGCATCACTGAGGAGCACTATTCCAGGGGCACGATACTGGAATTTTATCATGTATTTTGCTTTTATTTATGTCTTTATTTCTCTTGTATTTTCTTGTTTCAATTCAAGCACACTTCGACATGTTCTTTATTTTTTTTATTTTAGCTTATGCCTGACAGTTCCTGCTTCTCTAACATAGGAGAATGACAGAGGGATAGTAGGTGCTCTGTTTTATTTTTCTGTTTCTCTGTCCAATTTCGATTGTTTTATTTAGTAACCTGTTATCAGCGCGCCAAGAGGAAGCTCATCAATGCATGATTTCGCTCCAGATGGGCCCACAATGCTGCTTCCTCCCATTTAGAGTCAAGTTGTTTTCTGCACTTTCCTGACATCTGCATCTTCTTTCGTCACTTACCCCAGAGATCAGTCTTTTCACGGTTGTTTTCACTACTTTCTGGCAAAGTGTTATATAGGCTTATCCCTCATTAGGAGCATCATTATAGAGCAAACTCCTGATATTTTCTTTGTAGCAGAAACCTGGCTGTCAAATGCCTCGGTTCCAGCCACGTTGGGAGAGGGCTTGCAATTATTTTCAAATAATGAACTGAGATCTTAGTGCAGCTTATTCCTGCTTTCAAGGTTACTGAATATCGTTTCTAAATACTTTTATTTCAGCAACCTGCCTTGCTTATTTTGACCATTTAGACCAGCAACTAATGTTGGTAACTGATTTATTTAAACACCCTCTTCTTCAGTCTCTGATGCAAATCCAATACGTGAACTATATTACTCCATTGATAACACAATGCCTCATTTTCATACAGAAAATGCTGCAAATAGCTTCGGTCAAGTTGACATATAAGTATGGAGGAAGACATAGGAAAACACCCATCTTTCTTGTTACTTAAACTTTTTTTTAAAAATCATCACAAAATGGAATCTGCCTAGACTTTAGGCCTCTGATTAAAATACAAATCTTTGGGGTCGTGGCTTGAGCGCCGAGCTGAGATGGCGGTCTCCATCTAAGCTCCGTTTCGATGCGGAGTATATCTTAAAGAACGGCCTCATAATAGCGGAATTTCCAGACACGAAAGGCAGTCATGCAGACTTGAAGTTTCGGTGAGCCTGGAAACCGCGTTTATTTTATTTCGAAAGAGGCACAAAGCCTGGTGGCTGCGGCGGTGATTCTGCCTCAAAGAAGCGCAACCGTCCGCCATTTTAGTTAGCAGCGCTTGCGTTCCGTTTTTCTTCTCTTTTTTCTTTTTTTTCATGTGTCGTCCTCCCTCAACACCGTACATAGCAGCTTACTTATAATGCTGCCTAAGGGGGAATGAAAGGATTTCAGTTATTCTCCATGAATATGATGCCAATGCTTCCTTCACCATTTTTGTCATGACTATTAATGCACGCTGAATGGAAAATAGGTGCTATAAAGTTTCTTCTGCTCAGGAACATGCGCTAAATACTTGATTTTCCGTTCTCAAACCTGGTGGAAGCGCCTATAATTTTTTTCTTTATGCTTGTTGTGGATTCTTCATGCTAAAGGACCATTTTATCATTGCTTCATTCTTCTTCTAGTCTCTGAAGTATTTTGTCTCAGTGCAAAAGGAGGAATGAAAGGATTTCAGTTATTCCATATGCTATTTCCTCTCATAAATGAGTAATTATTATGCCAATGCCTCCTTCACCATTTTTGTCACGTCTAGACACTGCACGCTGAGTGGAAATTACCTGCTATAAATTGTCTTCTGCTCATGAATATGCGCTAAATATGTAACTTTCCTTTTTCAAATCTGGTGGGGGCACCTATAATAATTTTCTATATGCTTTTTGTGGATTCTTCATGCTAAAGGTCCTTGCTTCATTCTTTTTCCAATTTCTGAAGTTTTTTGTCGAAGTGCATCAGTTCAAAACAACCCATATTTTCTTGTGCGTGGTCATTCTTCCCGACTTTTTCTCCTTTGTCGCATGGGCCTGTCTCACCATTTAATTGGGACTACGTGTCGTTCTCTTCACCAAATTAGGATGGCTAGTGACCCCCACTCTTCCTCTAAGGCATCTTCTTCAGGCGCTAAACCAAAGAGACATAAAAATTACCCACCTTCTCCTATCCTTTCCACGCAAAACCCTATTCTTGATTCCATTTTGGAGGAAGTACGTGGTCTCGAACCGTTTATGTCTAGTACTCACAAAAAATTAAAACAAATTGAAGAACGTTGGATTGTTATGAAAGGCAAGGTAATGAAACTTGAACAACGTGTTGGTGACCTCCAGTACGTTTCTGTCAAAATTCCTCTATTGGAACAAGAGATTGACAAACTTAAACTACATACCGAAGATTTAGAAAATCTTAATCAAAGGAACAATCTTTGCCTTTATGGTCTGCCGGAAAATATTGAAGGTCCAGATATGTCATCCTTTTTGAAGACATTTTTACCTGAACTTTTAGATATTCGTTCCTCAACTCCAATCAACATACAATGTGCTCACCGT
The DNA here is from genome assembly GCF_964263255.1 of Lissotriton vulgaris. Lineage (NCBI taxonomy): Eukaryota > Metazoa > Chordata > Amphibia > Caudata > Salamandridae > Lissotriton > Lissotriton vulgaris. The sequence continues at coordinate 899,534,610 of NC_141696.1, forward strand.
CTGGGTCATCTTCAACCTAATTCAAATAAACCACGTGGTATCATAATGCTATTTTTAGAATTTACTGAATTAATGAGTGTCTTGAAGGCGGTTAAATCCAAACGTCATCTTTCCTGGTCAGGTCATAATATTTTTATTTCACAGGATGTCTCCAATGCAACGAATGCCCGTCACAAGGAATTCTTAGCTCTCCGACCTCAGTTGAGAAGCCTGAACATTCAATATGTCATTCTCCATCCTTGCCTTTGCAAAAATCACGCAATAAGGAAGATCACGCTCTTTTGAAGATCCTGCTAAACTGATACCCTTCTCAATAGTATTTCTTCTTGTTCTATGGAAAACTAATGTTTTAGCTTCACCTTAATTCTAAGGGTCCTCTGGTTGTTGTTGATCTCATAATTGTATGTCTTATTCTATCTATTATTAGCTTCACCTTTAAACTATTCAGATGCCTTCAAATGTTATTTTTCTTTCTTTTTCTTTATTATTCCCTGAAATTTTTATTTTGTATTCTTCTCTTTTCATTCTTTACTTCCTATTACTGTCGCTCATTTTCTTATTTCTGAGGCTTATTATTATTATTTATTTACTCGTACCACTATCTTTGCCATTGTCGTCACCTTGCTCTTTCCATCTTGTTGCTTGTTTATCTTCGGATCTAGATTCTTTACCTTGATCTGTTTACTTTCTTCATTTTTTTGTTTTTCTTTCTTTACTCTCTCTCTCTCTCTCTTCTTCTATTAGCGTATTGTCTTTTTATTTTTTTTTCACTGCGCATTTTCATCATCAGTTTTTTGTCTTTATAAGTGCTTTTCAATATATTTCTTTTAGTGTCTATCTTTTTTTAATATGTTGCTTGATACTTGTCTGTCGTTGTACGATTTGTTCTCTGTATTCATCTAATATATGGTGTTTTCTTATTTCTAGTCACTTTCCTGAAGTGTATCATCTCCATTCATGTCTTACCCCCCCCCCCCCCTTCCCTCCATTATGTGTAATGTTGTCACGTGGAATGTGCGTGGTCTTGGAAACCCCGTCAAAAGACAAAAGGTACTTTGTCATTTGTCTAAATTGAATTCTCATGTCTCATTCATTCAAGAAATGCATTGCAATGAAGTAGAATCACTTTAATTGAAAAGACAATGGGTGGGCCACGTTGTTTATTCTCCTGCTTCTAATCTGAAAGGTGGTGTAGCTATCCTATTTCATAAATTGAGTCATGCACAAATTTTATCTACACAATGTGATAATGATAGGCGTTGGGTAATGGCTAAGGTTGTTATACAAAATAAAGAACTTGTATTGCTGAATATCTATGGCCCTGTTAAACCAGATCCAGACTTCTGGAGCAACATTAAGATCTTTCTATTTTGTATTGATGATTCATATATTATTGTTGCTGGGGATTTTAATCAATGGTTAGACCCATTTTCAGATAGACAATCTAAATGCAAATTTAACCCTGATAAAACTCATAAATCATTTCAATTAGCCATTGCCTCTTGTTCATTATATGATGTCTGGAAGACCTGTAACCCTGATACCCTTGAGTTTACTTTCTTTTCTAACATTCATCATACTCATTCCAGAACTGATTGTATTTTAGTTAGTAAACCCCTACTCCCATCAATTCAATCCTCTGAGATTAGATCTATTTATATTTCTGATCATGCCCCTGTTTTTTCTTCATTAGATCTCTCTTTGAGCTCTCCAAAATTTGGTCGATGGAAACGCAACAATTTTTTGTTGTCAGACAATACTTTTGTTACTGAAGCTACTATCTTTATTAATGAATTCTTTACTATTAATAATCCTTTGCACACCTCCATTTCTAATAACTGGGTTGCCTTTAAGGCCTCCTTCCATAATTTTTCTATTTTATACTCCGCAAAAAAGAAGAAAACATCTAAAGCCAAGTATGTCATTTTACTAAAACAGCTCAAACTGTTGGAACATACCTACTTTTCCCTAAATCTCCCTCTGCTCTTCATGAATTGATTAAAGCCAAATCTGCTCTCAACAAACTTGCAACAATGTAATGTTCTTCTTAAAATTAAGTCTAAATACCATGGCGGTCAAAACAAAGCAGGTAAGATGTTGGCCAATTATTTAAAAATTTAATCGGAACATAACAGTATAGGTCCGATTTTTAATGAATCCACAAATAATTTGGCATCCTCTGATGAAGATATTGCTGCTACATTTCATGATTATTATCAATCTTTATATACTGATGATACAAATTCCACTGCTCAAAATTTCCATACCTTTTTTTCCCGCCTCCCTAGTCCTCCTTTGCTTCCAGATAAATTTGACCTATTAGAAGGTGAAGTCACCGTTTAAGAGATAATGGATGCTATCAAATCCTTAAAAAAATCGAAACACCAGGTCCTGATGGTTTTTCTGTTGAATTCTTTTCTACTTTTCCTTTATTTTTGTGCCCAAACTTGTGGCCCTCTTAAATTCATTTATTGTGGACTCTAAAGCATCTGGCTCATTTATGGAGGCCTTGATTGTCCTTATCCCCAAACCAGATAAGGATCATTCCCTCTGTAAAAACTATTGTCATATTTCAGTAATCAATTATGATTGTAAGATATTTGCTAAAATCCTTGCCACTCGCCTTGAGAGAACCATCATCCCACTATTGGTTAAGACAGATCAGACTGGTTTTGTTAAGGGCAAATTGGCCTAAGAAAAATGCTAGCATGTTTGCTAATGTCATCTCCTTCAGGAGGAAGTGCAAATCCCCACTTGCAGCATTGTCCTCAGATGCCGAAAAGGCTTTTGATCGCATAAACTGGCAATTCATGTTCAATACACTCAAATGGTTTGGTTTTGGTCAAAATTTTATTTCTTATGTCAAATTGTTATATTCTTGTCCTCATGCTAGTATTTTTGTTAACAATCATTTTTCGAAATCTTTCCCATTATATAGAGGTACTCGCCAGGGGTGTCCTCTTTCACCATTGTTCTTTGTATTATGTCTCAAACCTTTCCTTGAACGTATTCGAATTAATTCAGGTATTGCTGGCTTCTCACATAATTCTATTGAAACCAAATTGTCAGCCTATGCTGATGATATCCTGGTGTATATGTCTGATCCTAATTCCTCCCTCCCACCCTTTTTGGATGAAGTTTGGTTATATTCTAATGTGTCTGAATATAAATTGAACTTTTCAAAAACAGAAGTCTTACCCTTAAACTCTCTTTGTTATCAATATATGTTTAATAATACAAATTTTACTTGGTGCCCCACAAAAATTAAATACCTTGGTATTTGGTTTTCCTCTACATTATCTACCACCATTAGTCATATATTTAATGTTCTAATTAACAAAATACAATCACTACTTCTTGCATGGTCCCCCCTTTATTTGTCTTGGTTGGGTAGATTAGACACTAATAAAATGATAATTGTATCCAACGTCCTTTTTACATTATCCATGCCACCTTTTTGAATTCCTGCTTCATATTTTTCACAGATTAATTCTATTTGTACAAAGGTTTGTTGGAATAATAAACACCCCTGCATTGCTCTTATGAAACAAAACTTCCCAAAACAGAAGGTGGTGTTCTTTTTCCAGACTTTAAATCTTATAATTCCACATTTTTAATTTGTCAATCTTTTTCTTTAACTCGTGACTCTGCTGACATCCCTATCCCTCGTTTGATTGTTTTCTAGCGTTCCCTATTTAAAGACTTTTCTTTTTGAGATATAATATATATGTCTAATTGCTCTTTCATATCAGATAATCCTATTTTGAAATATTCTAGACAACTATTATATATTTTTTCCCTTGGTTCAGATACGTATCAATGTACTTTGTATTCCACTATTTAGTATAATAAATTTATCAGATATGCACGTAAATCATTTTATTACAAGCAGTGGAAGGAGAAGGGAATTATTTTTATACATCAATTAATCCAACATAATTCTGTTATTCCCTTCCAGGAATTACAGTCACAATATAAATTACCTGATTCATCTATTAATGAATACCTTTTAATATCAACAGCGTTGTAGTCTTATTTATCTTCAAATAATTTTCCTTTAACCTCCACATCACTCATTCCACACTCACAGTTATATAGTGTTTCTCACAAACATTGACCTAAGGCTGCTTTTATTTATAGGTTGGTATTATTTATTTATTTACGAAGTTTTGTATAGCACTAGCCTGACTGGAGGGTATTGGAGCACTTCACAACAGTTACAGAGCAGAACAAACCCAAGCAGAACATATTACAATAAAGCGAGCGAAAGAGAGCAGAACATATTGCAATACTGTGAGACAATCCAGATGAGAGTCATAGTGAAAGAGATGTTGAGAGTTCTGTTACAAGGACTTGGTAACCCACAACCGAGAGAGGTTTAGAGTCATTTTCAGCACTCCGACTGATCCTATCTGATCCCTAGGGATCGATCGAGGAACAGGAATTTGAGCTGACTTTTGAATTTAGCAAAGGAGGGAATAGTTCTGATGTGGGGGGGATAGAATTCTATATTTTGGGTGCATTGCCGGCGAAGGATCTGGCAGCGTTTGTTTGTTTTTGTGGTTTTAGCGGGTTAAGAAGTAAGGTATTGGAGCTTCTGAGGTTCCTGTTCTGACCTGCTTTTTTGAGTTTGGATGCCAGATATTGGGGTTTGCCTGTGTGGAGGACTTTGTGGGTGAGGCAGGCCATTCTGAAGTTCGCCCGCATTTCTATTGGTAGCCACTTGAGTTCTGTGAGTGCAGGAGAGATGTGGTCAAATTTCTTTATTCCAGCGACCATTCTGGCAGCCAATGGAGTTGTTTTCAGTGGAGAAAGGTGTGTTTTTGCTTTTCCTGAGAGGACTGCATTTCCATAGTCCAGTCTTGTCAGCACCAATGCTTGAGTGGCTTGTTTAAGATCTTTGGGTGGAATGAAAAGTTTTATTTTGTTTAGTAGCTTCAGGTTAAGGAAGGCACTCTTAGCCGAAATCTTAATGTGTTTGGTTATGTCCAGTTTTGTGTCTAGCATGATGCCTAATGATTTAACTGAATCGGCCAGGGTGAGGTTCCCTTTGAGCGCTTTGATCTCTTTTAGCCACTCAACCACTTGTGGGTTCTCTTCTTTGTTTGAGATTAGGAGTAGTTCAGTTTTGTCCAGGTTCAGTTTTAAGTGGTTGCCTGGCAGCCAACTTTGCACTTCTCCTAGTGTTTCGTTGAGTCTTTGAATGTCTTTAGCAGAGGAGATTTCCAAGTAGATTTGGGTTTCATCAACATGTAGGTGAAAGGGTATGTAAGCTTTTCTGAGTAAGGTGGCGACAGGTTTCATGTAAATGTTAAAGAGTAGAGGAGAGAGCACTGATCCTTGGGGGACTCTCCTCAAGACTGGCTGAAGGTCGGATTCAAAGCTTCTGATTTTTGATTCTCTGGGAGCGGTTGAGTAGGAATGAGGAGAACCATTTGAGGATCACCTCATCTAGACCAGCCCTTGCTTTGAGAGCTTTGAGGAGCAGTTTGTGGTCAACTGTGTCGAATGCTGCCATTAGGTCCACGAGAACTAGGAGGCAGCATTGGTCTGAGTCCAGTGATTTGTGAATATCATCAATTATGTTGAGGATTGCGGTTTCTATGCTGCATCCTTTCCTGCATTCCGACTGATGGGAGTCGAGGAGGTTGGTATTGTCCAGGTGTTGAGTTAGTTGTTGGAGTACACATCTTTCTAGGATTTTGGAAAGAAGTGTCTTTGAGAGCGCAGTGAGCAATTAAGTCGGATAAGTGTTCTCCAAATGTGGGGGTTTACCTGGTGGGTGGTAGAGCAGGTGGCCAACTAATGGGCTGTTAGCCTTCGTTTTGATGTTGACAGTGAAATACTCAAAGGAGCTATACTTACAAGAGTCCATTACAGTGATATCTATGTCCTCCTTATGGATGATGGAAACACCTCCACCTCATTGGTCTTTTCTATCTTTGTTGATGATGGAGAAACCTGGGAGCACCAGCATATCAAAACAGGGAGTGGAGATCTCGTTCAGCCATATCTCCGTGATGAAAGCAATATATAAATCCTGAGAGAGGATGGCTTCAGCTAGTTCCGTTGCGTGCTTGGGGGCTGATCTACAATTAATGAGCATGCAGTTAGTGGATAATTTATTATTGCTCTGATACTCTCCTAATGGGGCCCTCGGTATTGAGGAAAGGGAGGGTAAGGGTCTTGTGATTTTCGCGGGGTGGTCTCTTCTGAAGCCTGTGATCACTTGAATGTTGGAATTCAGGGAAGCTGAGAGAGGAGAGACAAAGTGGATGCTGGGTCCAATGCTTCTTCAGCGGACATTGCTGCTTTAGTTATGGACGGTCTTTGTGACTGGATCTCAGCATCCTTACTAGAAGGATTCTGTACCCTGGATGTGGTGGCTTTGATTCTTATGATAGGCTGAAATGGGATCTCAGCATCGCTCCCGGTAGGACTCTGCAGCCGGTTCTTGAGGGCAGATGAGGGCCGAGATGCAGCTTTAGAAGGATAGAGTCGGTCTGAGAAGAGGGCCTGGGTTGGGATTGCTGGGGCTTTCGAGCTTTGTCTAGGTTGGTTAGGATTTCATCAAGGCCCCTGAATATTATTTCTAGTTGACTTTCTAGTAGGGTCAGCTGGAGCACAAAATGCTCAGGGGCTGGGGCTTGCGGTTTTGGGTAGGGACATCTTGGGGGGTGGGGAGCAGGGCCGAGTTGTGAGGCCTAATGGAAGGTTGGTCGTCCAAGCTGTCTCTGTCAGCGACATTCGGTGGGGGGTCTCATCAAGGGCTCTGCCTTGGTGAATCACCGGGCATGGTAGGGGTTCAGTAGACCAAGCCTGTGGGATGGTGGAATGATGATGACGAGGATGAGTTTGGGGGGTGGTGGGAACTGATCTAACCTGGAAGAATGAAGGTCACGATTCAGGAGGGCGGAAGAGTGGGAGGAGCTTCTAGGGGGCGGCTGAAGGATCTCATCAGGGGAGTTGGAATATGTATTTGCTTTGCCTGATGGGGCATGTTGACCAGGGAAGGGGGTTGGGGAGGAGCAGGTCTAAGGGAGTGGAGCAGGACGGCGCAAAGAGCAGGGAAGAAGGAGTCGAAGGCCTCTAAGTTCTCGTTCTTAGCCTGTATCAGAACTGTGCCATTTGAATAAATGGTCAAAGACGTATTCCCGTTTCTAGTAGCCTGGTTGGGGAGAGAGGTCATCAGTTTACAGCTATGAGAGGTGGTCGTTGTTTGGGATATGTGAAATTTCATTCTTAATGTGGTGTTCTAGTTCTCCGGTCTATCCATGTGGAAGTGAGATCCATCTTTACCTGCCCTTTGGGGGGGCAGTGGTAGGTGTTGGAGTTCTGGACTTTTTGGTTCCGTCCAGAGGTGTCAGGGAACAACACCCAAAGACCCCGGAGTTCCACCTGCCTTGGTGCACAAATGAACAGAAACACGGGCTTCTCGATGGTGGCGTCAAAGACCAAAGGTTTATTACTGCAGGGACACAGAAGTCACAGAAACTACGCATGGGCAGTAACTAGGAGCCTGTTCGAATTGTACAAAGAGGGTTGCTCCTTATATACTAAATTTTGGCCTTTAGGCGAATTCTTCACATGTTAGTACATTCCCAAACCTTTGTGTCATGAACAATAAATATTTGGCGTACACAGGAATCGTCGACAATATCTGATGTCAAAACATTACGAACGAGGGGTTCCCACTTTTCCATCATAATCCCATGTCAACTTTTCATTCAAGAGCCGGACCGCCTCATCGTAAATTTCGTTACCTCCCCCTAATAAAGGCCCAGAAGGAAAGGAACAGAGCCAGGTGCAAAAGATAGAAGAGTAGGATAAGGGATGTTTGTGGGTTGTAAATGGGCAAGGCTACCGGCTTCGGCCGCCTAATCGTGATCAGGACAATGGACACGAAGACCAGTTTAGCTGGACTGGCCTCGGGCAGAGGAGGCAGCCTTTGTCGAGTCATGCAGCTACAGCGTGATCTGGTTTAAGGTGCACGTGTCATGAAAGAGGTGAATCTCCGGCTAAGGCTACGTGTCCTTAATCGAAATGAAGTGATCAGAGGTTATTGCGTATGTGAGGGCAAGAAACACAAAATGGCGGCCATGATCTAAGATGGATGCCGTGGGTAGATCAGAAATGTGTTTATAAAAGGAGTGCTCTTGCTCGTAGCGTAGCGAAAACACCAGGATATACTAAATGGATCATTTGCGGTTCGCTGATACCAATACTATGTATTTCCGACAATATTGAAAACACGGGTTCAAATCGTCACAGAACCTCAGACCCTCCTTTTGCCCTTACATAGGCAATTACTCAGTCTATGTCAGAGTCTAATTCTATGCTCATCAGGTCAGTGACATGCTGTTGTATCATCATCCTTTCTCGTGCCTTTTCTCCAAACGCAGGTGGTTTCCTATAACAAGTCGCAGTACACAGACTACACAGAGCAGGACCACACTGGATAATCAGGCAACATGAGAACAGGAATACTAAGATGACACCAATGATCATTAGAACCTTCCATCCCCACGTTGAGATCAGAGTCCAAAACCACTCCATGAAGGACCAGTTTCCCTTGTCTACGTGAATAGAGTCGGAAATCTTATGTAGCTTAGAGATCGCCTCATAGACTGTTGGAGCATTATTAGGGATAAAGACACAGCAGCTCGATTGGATCATTCTACATACCCCACCTCGATCTGCAAGGATAACGTCTAGAACCATACGGTTCTGCAACGTCATGAGTCTATCCGCCTGAAGCTCAGCTGTCAAATTGCTAAGGGCACCAGCAGTTTCGGTAATAGTAGATTCAACTACCCGTGTTAGCTGACGTATGTTTCTACTATTGGCCATAGGCCCCCAGAACGGAAGGAAGCCTTTGAAGAAGTCTCCAGCTTCCTGACCAGCAGTATCTTCCTTGCTGAAGACACCTCTCGCTACTCTGGTTCTGTGGTAATCAGATGAAGCAGTGTATGTCGGAGGCAACAATCGAGCAATATAGCATGATCCTGAAAAGTCGGCAGGCAACCATGTATAAGCTCTATCTCGACAGATGAAGTAGGTACCCCTAGCAGTAAGAAAGGCAGGGGAAAAGTTAGCCGGAAACACATAAGTCTCTACGCACTCACTCCTCCCTAGCTGAGCTCTCGGATTCCTCCCATTCCCTTGCAAACAGACCTGACCTCGGTGAGGTACGACCCAGATTGGAGTTGAGCTTTTACGCTTGCTCTCTTCTAAACTAAGGCGATACTCTGAAGTATTCCAACTTAAATACACTCGCAATTCGTCTCTAGGGTATGATGGAGTATTATTGACGTCCTTGATCATGTCAATAATTCCCTGGACTAAAGCTTTGTTGGCAGAGTTATATTTAGTGGAACGTGGTGGACGTGGAGGATAGGTTTCAAGGGCATAAGCAAAGATGGTTTGAAGGGCCTGAAATGATCCATTGTAGCTGAAAGGCAAAACCAGATAGGGAATACCTTTATCCATAGTGTGGGGTATCAAGCCACACACCCAGCAGTCTGTAGTGTTAACTACCAGTTGGTGTTGATGCAAGAGCTGTACAAAAGTGTTGTTAATGAACTCTGAGCGTCGGGCTTGCTCATGTTCAGGAAACGAATGGAAAGAGTGTATAGAAGAAACAGTAGAAGTAGCAGGATCAAGGGGAGGTACTGTAGTAACTGGCACAAAAATCAAATTTATACTGAAGACGATTCCACCCACCAACGTTATCAAAATAATCAAGAATGTAATGGCACATTGCATCAAAAAGCATTTGCTATGAAGAATTCTATAAAGTCTGTTTCTGCGAACATAAATCACATTTTCTCGTTGCAGCGCAGGAAGCTCCATCTTCTACAATCCGGTCGCGACCACTGATGATGTGTACGTAGATGAAAATGCCTCTATCAGCCCCAGGAGTTCCCAGAACCAACAGAAAGATCGACCTTGTGTCAGACCCCTGCAAATTCAACTAGGCACACAGCCACGACCCTACGGCTACCCAGACGGCAAGGCAATTAAAAAATAATAAAACAAATAGCAAACTTCCTGGCTGAAGGCAAAAGTTCAAAATTTCAAAATATCACAATAGGCAGTTGCCTGCTTTATTTGTCCATTTTACGGTTTCGTAAGTTATATCTCTGCTTCGCAGGTACTGTCTGATCAGCAAATAGCGTTTCACTGGTAGCTGTTGCAGTGTTCAAGTTCGCAGATGACAGAGTTCTTTCTGATGCAGGGGACAAATGTTCAGTGTTCAAAAGAGTCTTTTCTGGAGGAGAGTCAGAGCTTGGAGTGTCAGTGATCAATTCGGCATCGCTGAAAGGGATGAATTTTGGCGTGCTTTCAAATTCGGAGGAACCAATTCCCTTCTTCACCCAGTCGTCGTAAGGAAGTGGCAAAGGCACACGCTTTACATGGGATGCATGCACCCAGTGCTTGCGTCCAGCCACACGAACCGCTGTCCTCGTTGCCAGTAGGATTTGGAAGGGGCCGACAAATCTCGGCTGAAGGTTCTTCGTCCTCGCAAAGTTTCTGATGACCACAAACTCGCCTGGTTTCAGCTGATGCCCTGGACTCTCCGGAGGCTTTGGCAAAGCATCGAAAACCTGTTGGTGAATAAGACTCAATTTAGCAGTCAAGTCGTAAAGGTAGTCCATTAACATAGGATATTCTAGAGAACAAAACTTCTTAGGCCTCGGCACACCCCAAACATTCGCCGGGCGGCCAAACACGATTTCGTAAGGGCTAAGCCCCACTCTAGAATGTACAGTTGCTCTCGTGGATAACAAAGCCAAAGGAAGTGCGTCTGGCCAGGGTAAACCTGTGGATGCTTGTATTTTAGCTAATTTTAGCTTAAGGGTGCCATTATAACCCTCCACTAAACCAGCAGACTGGGGATGGTTCGCACTGTGGAATTTTTGTTTCAGCCCTAGACCAGCACACACACTCTGCATAACTTTCCCTATAAACTCACTTCCGTTATCTGACCATACAATCCGTGGCATTCCATACCTAGGGAAATATTCTTTGAGAAGAATCTTGGCAGTTGATAGGGCAGTATTGTCCTTTAGTGGATATGCTTCGATCCACCTGGAGAAAGCACAAACTACCACCAGGACATATTTCAAATTATTACAGCGCTCCATGTGAATGAAGTCTAACTGAATCACTTCAAAGGGGCAGGAAGGAGGAGCGAAATGACCAGCTGGAGTTGGAGTTCCCTTGCCAGGATTATGCATCAGGCATACCATACAATTTTTCACCACCCTCTCTGCACACTTACTGATCCCATCATTCTTCCAGACTGGAGCCAACATCTTACAAATTCCTTAGAACTACTCCATGCGCCATTGTCACCACTGCAAGCACATACGCGTCAGGCAACATCCAACGCTGCTGTTCTGTCAAATCAATCCAACATCCATTCGAATCCAACTTGCCCGTACTTTCTCTCCATACACGTTTTTCTTCCTCAGTTGCTTCTTTCTGAATCTCTTTCACACTTTCCATAGTATCCTCACACATTCCAGAGTCAGCAATCCATCTTGCAGACGTAGCAACATACATTCTGCTCATCGTGTCTCTAGCTGTCTGTTTAGCAATTTCATCAGCAAAAGCATTCCCACGACCAACATCATCCGTGATTGCTTTATGAGCACTGCACTTTACAATCGCAACTTCAGTCGGCAAGGTTAGAGATTCCAACAAGTCGTTAACTAGCTGACCATGTTGGATCTTAGTCCCATGGGACGTAATGAAACCTCTTTCTCTCCACAAGCGGCCAAAACTATGGGCCACGCCAAATGCGTACTGACTATCTGTAAAGACATTCACTCTCTTTCCCTTAGCTAAAACACACGCTCTTGTTAGAGCTATTAATTCTGCAGCTTGGGCAGAATTCTGACTCACTCTTGCAGTCTCCACAATCGTCTTCAAAGTCGTTACTGCATAAGCAGCAGTCACATCACCATTCTCCAATTTAAAACATGACCCGTCCACATACAGCGTACCATCTGGATCGGATAACGGAGTATCCTTTAGGTCGATGCGTCCTTTTGTCTCTTCCTCCGTTTTAAAACAACAATCATGTGGCTCGGAATCACTCAACTCTTGATCAGTCGGCAACAGCGTTGCTGGATTCAATACATTACATCTTTTGATCTGAATATGACTCGCTAGTAATGTCAGCTCGTAACCAGATAGTCTCGCACTGGTAAGGTGTTGTGTCTTCGTTCGATTCATGAGTGTATCCACTGCATGAGGAACCATGACTATTAGCATGTTGTTCATCACCAAACCAGCAGATTGACGAATGGAAGCCGCAGCTGCCGCTGTAGCTCTCAAACAACTAGGTAACGCTCTAGCTACTGGATCTAATGTTGATGAAAAATACGCACAAGGGCGTTGTTTATCACCGAACTTCTGTGTCAGAACACTCAACACGCAACCTTCTCTCTCATGAACATAGAGCGTGAATGGCTTACTGTAATCAGGTGTACCCAATACAGGAGCTGAACACAATGCTTTTCGTAATTCAGTAAAACTTTCTTGACATTCATCAGACCATGGTACCGGACTCGGAACATTTTTCCCAGTCAAAGCTACCAACGGTTTTGCTAAAAGAGAAAAATTTGGGATCCACTGTCTACAGTAAGAGGTAATACCTAAAAAGGCACGTACTTCTCTCTGCGTGCGAGGAACGCTCATCTGTGTAATTGCTTTTATTCTTTCTGGGGTCAACTTCCTTCCCTCCTTTGACAAGAGATGACCTAGGTAGGTCACTTCTTGGCAGCAGTATTGCATTTTCGAAGGTGATACCTTGTGATTCAAATTGGACAAATGATGCAATAACGAAATCGTAGCTGCTTTGCAAGTTTCCTTGTCATCGGCAGCCACTAGAAGATCGTCTACATATTGTACTAGAGCAGAGCCAGGAGGAAGGACAAAGGAATCTAACTGGCTTTTTAATGCTTGACTGTAAATAGATGGGCTCTCACAATAGCCTTGTGGAGCGCGTTTAAATCTGAAACTGCGACCTCCTAGACAGAAGCCGAAAATATCTCTGCTTTCCTCTGCTATTGGAATGCTGAAAAAGGCATTTTTCAAGTCAATGACTGAAAACCAAGTGGCTGTAGCAGGAATCAGTGTTAACAAGGCAGTAATGTCTGGGACTACAGGAAACTGCGGGACCACAATCTTATTAACTTCTCTAAGGTCAATGACAAACCTATAAACTGGAGGCTTTGTAGGATCAGTTCGTTTCAAAATCGGTAGTACAGGACTGTTACAGACATTTCCTCTTGTTTCTTCAACCACACCTTTCTTAATCAAATCTTGCACAATCAATAAAAGTGCACGCTCACCTTCACTAGATATTTTGTATTGAGGAATTCTTGGAAATTTTACATTCGCTTTTAAAGTTACTACATATGGTGGTATTTCCAAAAGGCCTACATCGTTAGGACCAGTTGCCCAAAGAGAATCAGGGAGTGAGCGTAGTTCTGGCGGGAGTGCATCCATTGACAAGTACATCGGAGAAGTGATATTTTTACCCAACGTAAGCTGTACTCCTTCCGGAGAACAGTACAATGTCGCATATAGTCGTTTTAACAAATCTAAACCAAGCAAATTTTCATTACAACCTGTCGTCAAAATCAGAGGTGCTTTCAAGTGACATGGTCCAACAGAAATAGACAAAGGACCAGATATCGGGTTGTAAACAGGGGCGCCTGAAAAACCTACAGAAACATTTGTTGAGCCAGACAAAGGTGCGCCAGGGAGTTTCGCATGAATGATAGAACTTTTTGCGGCACCAGTATCCAACAGAAACGGTTCGACTACACCTGATGTTGCTACTGCGACATAAGGCCCACTCTGATCCACTGGAACTGATACTACTCCCTCTCTTTGTCTATGGCTGTCCTAGTACCCATTTTGCTGAAATCCCTCATCCACTTCACAATAATCTTCAACAAGATATTGTTGAGATCTATTTTGCTGAGTAGACTGTCCATTTCGTTGATCAAAGTGATTTGAAGGACGATCATTCGTTTGTGGAGGCATAGCACCTCGCCCTCGACCTCTAGAATTTTGCACAAAACCTCCACGACCTCTCTGAGCTGCTGCTGCATTATTTTGCGCTAAGATCGGACATTCATTTTTATAGTGACCCTCTTTCTTACAGTATGCACATTGGTTCCACTGATATTGAGGCCTCGATGTACTATAGTCTGTTCTTTGATACGAACCCTGTTGCGTATTAGTCTGATTCGTGCGAGGCGGATACGCCTGCTGTAAAAGAACTTTAGTCTTTAAATCCTTTGTTTTCTTCTCTGATTTCTCCTTTTCCTCTTTATCCCTGTTTTCGTAGTACTGTGCAGTCACAAGTATTTGCGCTGTTGTGGACACAGCCCACGCACTCTCTGAATCTTTCAGTTTATTGCATAATTCAGGTAACAAATTATGCACAAATTTATCGACAAACAGTCTTTGCCCTCCTTCTGTACTCATGTCCTGACCACTATGATCTACAAAAGTCTCTTCAAACCTCGTGAAGAAATCGGAGACACTTTCGTCTTTCTTCTGCCTGCATGCTGATAACTTGTCCCAATTAACACGCAATGCGGGCATCAGAGTCTTCATTAGATCAATTATTCTACCTGGAAGATTAGCAATTAGGGGTTCGGGTTTTGCACCACCTACTTGCTGACCATCCGCTGCAGTGATAGCTGCCCAATCACCACCTAAGGCAACTTGATGATTCTCTCTACGAATCTTAGCCCACACTGGTTGCGGAACTACGTTGCCAAATAACATATCGATGTCTGCTAAGTTCATTATACAAGCCTCAACTGTCTGTGTTAATTCCTTATAGTATCCAGCAGGATTCTTACGTGGATCTGGCAAGGCCTGCTTCACTGCTAGCACTTCAGCTCGTTTCCACGGAATGTGTATCCACACTCTTTGGAATTGGGCCGGAGCGGCTGCAATACCACGGACTGCATCAGCTTGCACAGCATCGCGCCAAATTGGAGGAACCTCCCTCATTGGATATTGGCGACTTAGCTTCGTCTTGCTTTTCTCTAAATCTCTTGGTGAACGAAGTGATGGATCATTCCTATAACTTAAAATCAGTTCCATCGCTTCTTCTATATTATCACCCACTATCATTCCTGCTGCAAACTCTTTCTGAACCTTAATCAAATCTTCTAGATTTGATTCAACATCATCTTCTTCTATTTCTTCACGTAGCAACGAGCACATCTCGTCAAAGACATACCGTTGCGTTGGTTCTTTTCACTGCATAAACGTGTCTAGCACATCTCTCGTACTATATCTCCTACTCTTCGAAATCCATCTGAGAGCCGTGGAATCTAGAATTCCCCGTTCCTCAGTACTCGGAAGCTGACTACGTCTCTGAACAGAATCGGAAGTAGGAGTCTTGATTAAAGTTTTATAGAAAGGAGACAGCATATTAGACACAGAATCAGTGATTCTCCGACGAACAGAAAGTGGAGTCAACATACTCGCAGATGCAGAAAACACAGTAGAGGTAGGAACAGATAACGGATTAGTAGAAGTATCAAGGAAGATAGTTTGCGGAACAGTAGGTGTAAGCGAGACAGATACAGGTATAGAAGTCGGCAATCCAGGAGGAGGAGGAGGAGCCGTAGGAACATTTACATTGACCATAGGAGGTACAGGGACCTGATTCTGAGGGACAGGAGCAGGAACACCAGGTTGTCCAGCAACCGGCAATTGAACATTCGGTAAAGGTGGAGCCGTAGCACCTTGTGCATACGGTGGAGGTGACCGTAACAAATAAGATAGCAGAGGATCGTTTTCGGAATCCTCCAGTATCTTAGCTGTTTTCGATGGCAAGGCAGGATAGCACTTGTCAATCGCTAAATTGTGCTCTCTAATGGCCACCTCTATGGCTTTCTCACACTCGTTAGCTTGCAACTGCTTAGTCGCTTGCTCCAGAGTTAACTCTTCTTGCTCTTTTTGTTCTTTCTTTAACCTTTTCATTTCTCTCTGTTTGGATTCTTTTCGCCAGTAACGGAAAGAATCGAACATTGCCGGCCGGGCTTTCTTCCTAAACAATTTCGCTTCTAAATTGTCGAGAATTTCGGGTTCAAAACTACCATGTAGTGGCCAACTAAGGACACCATCTTTTTTAGTGTAACGGACCCACACCTCATTATAAGATATAGGACCCACACCATATTTACAATACAAGTCATACAGGGGAGTCCCAATCGGAGGAACCAGACATGAGTCCTCCAATCGTGAGTCACTGTTGCAACCAAAACAGGACAACATACAGTTTTTCCGACTTACCATTTTCAGTCCGGAACACAAAACAAACAAAACACGAAACAAATATGTGCACTCGAACCAAGAACTTAGGCCTACCAAAACGAACTGATGTATCGATACCCAAACTAAACCAAATAGATTATCGTAACTAGAACAACCAGTGATAATCTTACAAAACCAAACCAAACCAAGAACCGATCAAGGATTTTAGCAACCCTCACAAAGTAACCAGCTAGCTATCACTAAATACTTAACTGAGGCACTGAAGACGTCACCAAGGAGAAACCCGTCACGTTTCGCTGTACTAAGGACTGCACCTCGGGTCCAAGACAGGGCGACGGTCAAGGCAACGGCCCACTGCAGCCGTCCTGAACGGGAACCCTCGTGGAAGAGAACGTCGGGCCACTTTTGCGATATGCCGGGATCGATGAAGTGGGGCGCCTCCCTCAGGAATCTTCACACGAAGCTTCTCGAACTCTTCAGGCTTTTGGACCGGTACCGAATGACGTCGCCCCACATTGGGCGCCAATTGGAGTTCTGGACTTTTTGGTTCCGTCCAGAGGTGTCAGGGAACAACACCCAAAGACCCCGGAGTTCCACCTGCCTTGGTGCACAAATGAACAGAAACACGGGCTTCTCGATGGTGGCGTCAAAGACCAAAGGTTTATTACTGCAGGGACACAGAAGTCACAGAAACTACGCATGGGCAGTAACTAGGAGCCTGTTCGAATTGTACAAAGAGGGTTGCTCCTTATATACTAAATTTTGGCCTTTAGGCGAATTCTTCACATGTTAGTACATTCCCAAACCTTTGTGTCATGAACAATAAATATTTGGCGTACACAGGAATCGTCGACAATATCTGATGTCAAAACATTACAAACGAGGGGTTCCCACTTTTCCATCATAATCCCATGTCAACTTTTCATTCAAGAGCCGGACCGCCTCATCGTAAATTTCGTTACCTCCCCCTAATAAAGGCCCAGAAGGAAAGGAACAGAGCCAGGTGCAGAAGATAGAAGAGTAGGATAAGGGATGTTTGTGGGTTGTAAATGGGCAAGGCTACCGGCTTCGGCCGCCTAATCGTGATCAGGACAATGGACACGAAGACCAGTTTAGCTGGACTGGCCTCGGGCAGAGGAGGCAGCCTTTGTCGAGTCATGCAGCTACAGCGTGATCTGGTTTAAGGTGCACGTGTCATGAAAGAGGTGAATCTCCGGCTAAGGCTACGTGTCCTTAATCGAAATGAAGTGATCAGAGGTTATTGCGTATGTGAGGGCAAGAAACACAAAATGGCGGCCATGATCTAAGATGGATGCCGTGGGTAGATCAGAAATGTGTTTATAAAAGGAGTGCTCTTGCTCGTAGCGTAGCGAAAACACCAGGATATACTAAATGGATCATTTGCGGTTCGCTGATACCAATACTATGTATTTCCGACAATATTGAAAACACGGGTTCAAATCGTCACAGAACCTCAGTGTCCACTAATAGCATTTCTGTGTGCTGTCTGATTAGATTATGTTTGAAATTTTTTCTTGCTTTTGGAGAGAGGCTAAGGGGGAAGCTAACACCAAGGCATTCATGCCCTGCGGTTTCATATGGACTGGCATGGATGGGTCAACGAAGGTTCAAGTGCCCGGTGACATTATTGCTTACTAAATAGACGGTGGTTGCCGCGCTGCTGTTAGAGAGGCGAGAAACCCTTGGTTTGGGAGTGACGACTATGGGCAACTGAAGATGACTAGTGTTTGGCCGGCACGCTAGGGACCTCTCTTCTATGTGAGCCGTGGGACTCCCTTGGGCGAGAAGCATATGCGTCCTAAGTCCCCTGTCAAAATACTCTGGGAAACAAACTTATCTATGGCACTCCCTATCTCTTCTTGGGATAAATTATGGCTCAAGCTTTTTAAAACTTTTATTGCTGCACGTATTACTCAATACCTTTACTTCATTTATAGTAGACCTGGTATTACCCCTGTTTATATATCCAAGTTTTCCCCTACTTCCTCATCTCTTTGTTGGTCATGCCTTGAATCTACTGGGACTTTACGTCATCAACTTTATGATTGTTCTGATGTTTTGAAGTTCTGGCAATCTATTTGGTCTAAATGTATGATAATATTTCAATGTAATATTCCATTAACAATGCAAAATGTTTTTCTTGGTTCCTCCTCACCTGATCCTGATACTCTTAATCATATTACTCTGTTTTTATGTATTACAATAGCCTTTAAAGTGATTTTGTCCTGTTGGAAAGAGAACTCTAAATTGTCATTATTAACTTGGTGGAAATTTGTTTGCGATGAACACAGAATTGCTACTGTTTACTCTCTTACTCTCTCTCCAAAAAAATAAATCAGACCTACTTTGACTACCCTTTTCTTCCTTTCTTCTCATGCATCCGCATCTTCATTTCTTACTTCCTCTCAATGTTTAATTCTCTTTATTACTCTTCTTTTTTTCTCTTCCTTTCCTTTCCTTTTTATTTTATTTTTCTTCTCTTCCCTTCTCTTCTCCTAATTTGAATTTCTTGCTCATATTTTTCACTCAAATTAATAGTTGTACATTATTCATAATGTGTTCCTTTGATTGTCAAACGTTTTCTTTTTCTGAAAACGTAACGAAAATTATTGAACAAAAGAAGAAAATACAAATCTTTAGATAAACCTCAAGGTTGTGTGTGCAAAAGATATGCTAGCCTCAAATCACTTGTATCACTGGTGAAAGACATAATTTTCGTGGTTACAATTACCATTCCCAAGGCCAGCCATAGGCAAGAGGCTTTGGAAATTACACACACACAAAAGCATAGTTGAGAAACTTTTTCTCTGAGTAAAATTGATTCAGGACATATGTTACACGTAGGAATTTGTGATCTGAAAATAGTGAGAAAGACATAACCGCTATTTCTGATTCAAAATTCTTTGCAGTTAAGATAAATGTGATTTACTGTGTGTTTCCTGCCAGGGTTGTTAGCGGGCTGGCAAAATATGATTCTTCCAGCCACAGACCTGACTTGCCCATCTGAGAAAGTGTATTCTTATATTGACTGCTGATCTTCCAGGTCTTATCTTCCTTCAGATTCTCCTTTAGATCCCTGTTCACATAAAGGTTTCCTCTCTGGCCTTCCAGTCCGCACCCTTGCTCTCATCAGTCTCTGCAACAAGTCCATAGACTTTGCCATAATCTGTCAGCTTGGAAGAAGACGCTTGTAATTCTTGTCCTAAAAAAGACAACTGCTGACCCCTCAGCGGTTAGCAATTTCAGCCCTATCTCTATCCTACCTGATCCCATAAAGCGCCTGGAGTAAGACATAAACAGGCATAGCTCATAATATGTTGAGTGGTAATACTTTCTTGCAGTAGTACAGTCTAACTTTAATTCAGGCATCAGCACAGAAACAGTACTCGCTTTGGTATTGGATGATGTGTTCTTGAATTCTTTGTTTCCTGCGTGAGACGAGGGTTCTAGGTTCTTGTTATGGGGAATAGAATACAGGGTTTGAATTGTATTCACTGGCAGGGGGCAGTTAGAACAAGGGAGTCGAGGAGTTATGTAGTGTGCAGCTTACTGCCTAGTGGGGTCCAATAAAGAGCATGTTAGTTACCTTTCAGTCACAGAGGTAGCTTCATTTTGACACTGCAGAGAACTCACAAAGTTCGATAAAGTTTCCAGGACAGTTTGTGTCCTACAGAGCTGCGAAGCTGTAGAGGAGCCAGCCATGCCCAGCAGAGCTGCAGAGGGGCCGTGAAGCTGGACTCACGACAATCCAGAAGTGAGCACAATATCGCCCTTTGATGTCACTGACGTGAGAAGAGTAAGTCAGTGTGGGCGCTGGTTTCATACAGTGCGTGGCCTCCTCGAGAACCATTCTGATCTCAAGTGCATTGCATCAGCACGTGGCTTCCTCGAGAGCACTTGCAGGTGCCGGAGCCTGCCGACTACATCGTGGGCACATAAGGTTAGTGACATCACATGCAGCGAGGTCACGTTATGGGAACCCTGGGGCCGCCATCTATATTCATCCCCTATGGTGAAGAAACTATGGAAGATACGCAGGGACCGCACTTTTTGTGTCGCTTAACCAAGTTTCTTTCTACCTGCTAATTCTCCACCTCCAATGCACATATCTACGGTAAGGCAATTGTTTTTTAGATAAAGATACTGGGGCAGATTTACAAGCCCCTTGCACCTCTTTTACGCCGCCATTGAGTCACTTTTGTGACGCAGCGGCGGCGCAACAGATGCGCCATGATGCGGGGTATTTACAACGTGACGCATCTGGGAGATGCATCACGTTGTAAAGCCCTGTGCCATAAGAAGGCATTCCAGCGCAGGGGGGGGGCGTTCCTGCGCAGGAACGGCTCCTAAAAGTGGCTGAGTGAAATCTACAAGATTACACTCAGTCACTTTTAGGCCAATTCTGCGTCAAAACCCTGCGCCTGCTTGAAGCAGGCGTAAGGCTTGACGCAGCATTGGACAGATAGGCCCCCCAGAGCATTGCAGGAGCTGCGTCGCGCTTGTGATGCAACTCTAGCAATGCCCCGCCTTTACGGCACAGATGCGTCACGCATCTGTGCCGTTTTTGCCCCGCGGTGCGCCAAATTGTAAATGCGGCGCACCATGGGTGGCAGAGCTGCGGCGCACAATAACTGGCGCATCCCTGAGGATGCGCCAGTTATTGTAAATCTGCCCCACTGTGTTTGGATTTTCCTGAAGATTAAAGGGGACAGTGTGAAAAGTAAAGCAGTACACACGCCATTTTTGGAATTCCTGTTTTGTGTGCATTTGTTGGGGTGAAAAACCAAGGGGCATATTACCAACAACTAGCGATAATTATCGCTATGTTGGCTTAGCGGCAATATTTTTATCGCCGAGCTTAGGAACATTGCTATTATCAAGGTTTATCTCCTAACCGATAAAAATCGGCCGAAATGCATGAATATCGCTGAAAAGTCAGCGATATTCATGCATTACCGAGCTAATGCTCCTAGCCATGTTATCCACTTACCATTGGATAACATGGCGAAGAACTGCTCAGGGGCAGGTGTTAGCTTTTGGAGAAATTCGCGCTTAGCGCGAATATGTCGGGGGGTAGAAGTTCTAGTGAGTTGGTGGCGAAAATGTAATCTGGAAAAATCAGTGTGCAGGGTAAGGAGGTGAGGATGGAAAACAGACGAGAAATGTAAAGTTAGTAGTCAAAACTAGTTTGAGGAAAATAATTATCCTAAAATAGGCTTTAGGTTTGGTAGTGTAGAGCTCTTAGTGTACAGTAAACGTTGTCTTGCTGTCAATCAGAAGTGTGCTGTATGTAGGATTAGAGGTCACTTTGCTAAAATGTGCAAAAGGAAAAACAGGGAAGCAAGGGCGCAAACCATTAAAGACAGCAGCTTTTCATAATTTGATTCACACACTATGGAGGAAGAAGTTGTGAGTAATAAGAGAGAATGTGTTTTGAGAACAGGTGAAAGTGAAAAAACGTTGTCGAGGGTGGTGAGCAGTTTCACTAAAACATGTAGGAACAAGCCTGTCTATGCGATTAAATTTGGCGACTGCAAGTCTTGATAGTGGTATTCAGGATCCCCTTACACTATTGTGGATAAGGAGGTGTCGAAAGAAATGTTTGAGGGGGTGTTGGGTTCCTATCTTTTACAATCTGATATTGCCCCAGAGAGTTCCACAAGTGAGCCCGTCAGTTTTCATTTAAAAATAGAAAAGTGATGGCTAAACTATACTTTGTGGATGAAGGTACATCTGTCTTGGGGTGGATGGATCAAAGGGCACTCTACATAATTTTTAACACCAACAGTCGGGAGCCGGCACTAGTAGATGAGAGTAGTGTGGAAACAACAAATTAATTTTTGAAGGAGTTTCCAGGAAGGTATGTGCATTGAAAGGATTTTCTCATATGAAAATTCTTAGGAGAAATGCACAGTGTACGGTGCATGTAATGAGGAAATTTCTGTGGAATGTGAGAGAGGAAGTGAATGTCGAGATTGTAAAACAGTTGGAAGCTGGTATTATTGAAACAGTGGAATCTTCAGAATGAAATGCCCCCATAGTTGTGGCAAGGGAACCTAATGGGAAGATTTGGATATGTGTGGATCTGTGATACCTTAATAAAAATATTGTATTGGTGAGATTTTCCGTACTGAAAATTAACAAATTGTTAGCCGTGACTAGGGAAATAAAGCAGTATTCAGTGGTTCTTTTATCATCAGCTTATCATCAGGTTTGTTTGCACCGAGATATTACAGATTTGACTGCATTTATGACACCTTCAGGATGTAATAGGTTTGTTAGAATGCCATTTGGCTTAGCTTAGGCAGCCTACGTCTTCCAATAACTTATGCATATACTCTTTAACCCCTTCCATGCTCATGACGAGCTCAGATCGTCATGCAGTACACTGCTCCTGTGCTTATGACGAGCTAAGCTCGTCCTGAACCATGGGATTTAGGGGCCTGTAGCACAGCAGGGAAAACTCTGCAGCAGCCATGTGGTTAAAGGAAGTGAGGGGACTTGTTTTTCCAAGATAACATATTAGTGATGGGAAAGGACAAGGATCCACACGAGCACCTCTTGAGGAAGGTATTGACAACTTTACAAGAGAATTTTCTAAAGGCAAATTTAGGTTGCATACATTGAACTATTTGGGGCATAAACTGAGCAAGGACTGTGTAGGAAAGTGCCTCTATCGGCATGGTTGGCCCCACTTTTCGCATGATGTCTGATATAACTTTGAACTGTAAGTGCATATGGTCCCTGCTAAACAGGTTCCCAGTGCCAGATCTCTTTCCCAATAACTGTACCATGATTGGCACAACTTCAGTTACCCCTGTAAGTCCCCAGTAAATGGAGACCCTGGTACATAGGGCATGGGAATCGAAGAGTGCCCTCTAGGGCAATAGCACTAATTGCGCCACCCCAGGGACCCCTCACCAAGGCTATGCACTCTGACATTGCATGCTGCTTGTCTTGGTGCAGGGAAATCTAAAACATCAACATGGCACAAAGGCTTGTGTGTCATGCTTCCCATACACTGCAACGGATATAGGTAAGTCACCCCTACTGCAGACCTTTAGCCCTAAGGTCAAGTGCACTATAGCCTATGTGTGGGCATATCAGCAGGAGCAGATATGCCCCAACAATGTCCACTCCATCCTGTAATGTTGTAATTGCACAGGGAAGCCATAAAGGCTACATGGGCTGGATACGTTCTAACACAAGTTTCCTAGCTCCATGATGGCTTCACTGATTTCTAAGGTGTTTTGCACCAACCATCTTGTTTTAATAAATCCTCCTTGATGCCAGTATTGGAATTTTCAATAAAATCACAAAGAAGACCCTATTAGAGGGTCCCCTGAGACCTAATCAAACACTAGGAGTGTCTCTGGACAGTTTTCATCAGCATGCCACCACCAGATATGTTTCTGATCCCATGGGGTGAGAGCCAGCACTCCCAGAGGACAGAAACAATACCTGCTGTGGTCTGGGTTTTGTCACACCTCCTCCAGGACAGGATGGCCTTCCCGGACGGGAAGCTTCGAAGGCAGTGGCACTGATAAAATCCAACCCAGGAACACCCAGATAGTGGTCACTAGATGGTGTAGACACCCTAAAGTTAAGTAGCCCATTGGCTACCTGTCTCCCCTTGTAACATCCCTAAATTTACTATTACATGGCACCCCAAAACTAACCCTGGGCAAAGCACTATGCTACGCTCGCGTAGTTTGCGAAGTTTGCGCAACTTCACACTACGCGACCTGCACATAGTAGCGTAGCGCAGCATAGTCATTGTTTGCTTGCTCGCGGTCCTCAATGTCATGTTGGCGACCGCGAGCAAGCAAAATTACATCCTTGTGAGACTTTTTCCTTGTTCGCGGCCTGATCCGATACACCGAGTGGAGGAGGAGGAGAGGGGGTGCGTGAGGAGCTGCGACGTGGATCTGACTTTTTGCCACAGTCTGCTAGAAGCCCAGTACCTGCTGTCCCTGCTACAGGAGTAGCTCAGAAGACCGTCCTAGTGCTGTTGGGAGTCGCTGACCACCGCGAGGCCGCAGAGGAGGACGAGGCGCCGGCCCCGGGACTGCGAGGACCAGCATACACCATCTCCAGCTGGTCCTCTTCCCGTGAGAGCCGCGCCCCCTCACAGTGCCCCGCCCCCAGCAAAGCGCTACAACTTGTCGCGCCACCCGCTTCGCGGGTGCCACTCGTGGATCTGACTTTTTGCCACAGTCTGCTAGAAGCCCAGTACCTGCTGTCCCTGCTACAGGAGTAGCTCAGAAGACCGTCCTAGTGCTGTTGGGAGTCGCTGACCCCCACGAGGCCGCAGAGGAGGACGAGGCGCCGGCCCCGGGACTGAGAGGACCAGCATACACCATCTCCAGCTGGTCCTCTTCCCGTGAGAGCCGCGCCCCCTCACAGTGCCCCGCCCCCAGCAAAGCGCTACAACTTCTCGCGGCACCCGCTTCGCGGGTGCCACTCGTGGATCTGACTTTTTGCCACAGTCTGGTAGAAGCCCAGTACCTGCTATCCCTGCTACAGGAGTTGCTCAGAAGACCGTCCTAGTGCTGTTGGGAGTCGCTGACCACCGCGAGGCCGCAGAGGAGGACGAGGCACCGGCCCCGGGACTGCGAGGACCAGCATACACCATCTCCAGCTGGTCCTCTTCCCGTGAGTGCCGCGCCCCCTCACAGTGCCCCACCCCCAGCAAAGCGCTACAACTTCTCGCGGCACCCGCTTCGCGGGTGCCACTCGTGGATCTGACTTTTTGCCACAGTCTGCTAGAAGCCCAGTACCTGCTGTCCCTGCTACAGGAGTAGCTCAGAAGACCGTCCTAGTGCTGTTGGGAGTCGCTGACCACCGCGAGGCCGCAGAGGAGGACGAGGCGCCGGCCCCGGGACTGCGAGGACCAGCATACACCATCTCCAGCTGGTCCTCTTCCCGTGAGAGCCGCGCCCCCTCACAGTGCCCCGCCCCCAGCAAAGCGCTACAACTTCTCGCGCCACCCGCTTCGCGGGTGCCACTCGTGGATCTGACTTTTTGCCACAGTCTGCTAGAAGCCCAGTACCTGCTGTCCCTGCTACAGGAGTAGCTCAGAAGACCGTCCTAGTGCTGTTGGGAGTCGCTGACCACCGCGAGGCCGCAGAGGAGGACGAGGCGCTCGCCCCGGGACTGCGAGGACCAGCATACACCATCTCCAGCTGGTCCTCTTCCCGTGAGAGCCGCGCCCCCTCACAGTGCCCCGCCCCCAGCAAAGCGCTACAACTTCGCGGGTGCCACTCGTGGATCTGACTTTTTGCCACAGTCTGCTAGAAGCCCAGTACCTGCTGTCCCTGCTACAGGAGTAGCTCAGAAGACCGTCCTAGTGCTGTTGGGAGTCGCTGACCACCGCGAGGCCGCAGAGGAGGACGAGGCGCCGGCCCCGGGACTGCGAGGACCAGCATACACCATCTCCAGCTGGTCCTCTTCCCGTGAGAGCCGCGCCCCCTCACAGTGCCCCGCCCCCAGCAAAGCGCTACAACTTCTCGCGGCACCCGCTTCGCGGGTGCCACTCGTGGATCTGACTTTTTGCCACAGTCTGCTAGAAGCCCAGTACCTGCTGTCCCTGCTACAGGAGTACCTCAGAAGACCGTCCTAGTGCTGTTGGGAGTCGCTGACCACCGCGAGGCCGCAGAGGAGGACGAGGCGCCGGCCCCGGGACTGCGAGGACCAGCATACACCATCTCCAGCTGGTCCTCTTCCCGTGAGAGCCGCGCCCCCTCACAGTGCCCCGCCCCCAGCAAAGCGCTACAACTTCTCGCGGCACCCGCTTCGCGGGTGCCACTCGTGGATCTGACTTTTTGCCACAGTCTGCTAGAAGCCCAGTACCTGCTGTCCCTGCTACAGGAGTAGCTCAGAAGACCGTCCTAGTGCTGTTGGGAGTCGCTGACCACCGCGAGGCCGCAGAGGAGGACGAGGCGCCGGCCCCGGGACTGCGAGGACCAGCATACACCATCTCCAGCTGGTCCTCTTCCCGTGAGAGCCGCGCCCCCTCACAGTGCCCCGCCCCCAGCAAAGCGCTACAACTTCGCGGGTGCCACTCGTGGATCTGACTTTTTGCCACAGTCTGCTAGAAGCCCAGTACCTGCTGTCCCTGCTACAGGAGTAGCTCAGAAGACTGGCCTAGTGCTGTTGGGAGTCGCTGACCACCGCGAGGCCGCAGAGGAGGACGAGGCGCCGGCCCCGGGACTGCGAGGACCAGCATACACCATCTCCAGCTGGTCCTCTACCCGTGAGAGCCGCGCCCCCTCACAGTGCCCCGCCCCTACAACTCTTCACTCCCTAAAAGCGCTACCTGGACCGCGCATCGCGGGACGCGCGCGGGTCGGAGCCCGGGGCGAAGACCGGGCAAAAAGCGGGCCGTTTGAGGCCGTTCGAGAACGTGAGAGTCCGGTCCGGCCCATACCCCTAAGCACTACATACTGGTCGTCCGGATACAGATATCTATCATCTCTCCGACCTCTACAATAATCCCAACAGACAGCTTAGAAAGATCTCTTAACAACATACCACTGAAAAATGAATACGAGATCTAGCAAGCAGAAAAAATCTAAAAAGAACGGGATAGGAGAAAAACTGTTAGGTCCAATGGATGACTTTCTAGCTAAAGCATGTGGTTAAAGGAAGTGAGGGGACTTGTTTTTCCAAGATAACATATTAGTGATGGGAAAGGACAAGGATCCACACGAGCACCTCTTGAGGAAGGTATTGACAACTTTACAAGAGAATTTTCTAAAGGCCCGGGACTGCGAGGACCAGCATACACCATCTCCAGCTGGTCCTCTTCCCGTGAGAGCCGCGCCCCCTCACAGTGCCCCGCCCCCAGCAAAGCGCTACAACTTCTCGCGCCACCCGCTTCGCGGGTGCCACTCGTGGATCTGACTTTTTGCCACAGTCTGCTAGAAGCCCAGTACCTGCTGTCCCTGCTACAGGAGTAGCTCAGAAGACCGTCCTAGTGCTGTTGGGAGTCGCTGACCACCGCGAGGCCGCAGAGGAGGACGAGGCGCTCGCCCCGGGACTGCGAGGACCAGCATACACCATCTCCAGCTGGTCCTCTTCCCGTGAGAGCCGCGCCCCCTCACAGTGCCCCGCCCCCAGCAAAGCGCTACAACTTCGCGGGTGCCACTCGTGGATCTGACTTTTTGCCACAGTCTGCTAGAAGCCCAGTACCTGCTGTCCCTGCTACAGGAGTAGCTCAGAAGACCGTCCTAGTGCTGTTGGGAGTCGCTGACCACCGCGAGGCCGCAGAGGAGGACGAGGCGCCGGCCCCGGGACTGCGAGGACCAGCATACACCATCTCCAGCTGGTCCTCTTCCCGTGAGAGCCGCGCCCCCTCACAGTGCCCCGCCCCCAGCAAAGCGCTACAACTTCTCGCGGCACCCGCTTCGCGGGTGCCACTCGTGGATCTGACTTTTTGCCACAGTCTGCTAGAAGCCCAGTACCTGCTGTCCCTGCTACAGGAGTACCTCAGAAGACCGTCCTAGTGCTGTTGGGAGTCGCTGACCACCGCGAGGCCGCAGAGGAGGACGAGGCGCCGGCCCCGGGACTGCGAGGACCAGCATACACCATCTCCAGCTGGTCCTCTTCCCGTGAGAGCCGCGCCCCCTCACAGTGCCCCGCCCCCAGCAAAGCGCTACAACTTCTCGCGGCACCCGCTTCGCGGGTGCCACTCGTGGATCTGACTTTTTGCCACAGTCTGCTAGAAGCCCAGTACCTGCTGTCCCTGCTACAGGAGTAGCTCAGAAGACCGTCCTAGTGCTGTTGGGAGTCGCTGACCACCGCGAGGCCGCAGAGGAGGACGAGGCGCCGGCCCCGGGACTGCGAGGACCAGCATACACCATCTCCAGCTGGTCCTCTTCCCGTGAGAGCCGCGCCCCCTCACAGTGCCCCGCCCCCAGCAAAGCGCTACAACTTCGCGGGTGCCACTCGTGGATCTGACTTTTTGCCACAGTCTGCTAGAAGCCCAGTACCTGCTGTCCCTGCTACAGGAGTAGCTCAGAAGACTGGCCTAGTGCTGTTGGGAGTCGCTGACCACCGCGAGGCCGCAGAGGAGGACGAGGCGCCGGCCCCGGGACTGCGAGGACCAGCATACACCATCTCCAGCTGGTCCTCTACCCGTGAGAGCCGCGCCCCCTCACAGTGCCCCGCCCCTACAACTCTTCACTCCCTAAAAGCGCTACCTGGACCGCGCATCGCGGGACGCGCGCGGGTCGGAGCCCGGGGCGAAGACCGGGCAAAAAGCGGGCCGTTTGAGGCCGTTCGAGAACGTGAGAGTCCGGTCCGGCCCATACCCCTAAGCACTACATACTGGTCGTCCGGATACAGATATCTATCATCTCTCCGACCTCTACAATAATCCCAACAGACAGCTTAGAAAGATCTCTTAACAACATACCACTGAAAAATGAATACGAGATCTAGCAAGCAGAAAAAATCTAAAAAGAACGGGATAGGAGAAAAACTGTTAGGTCCAATGGATGACTTTCTAGCTAAAGCAAATTCATTCATAGACCAAAGTATAAGTTTAATGGAGGGAACAGTTTCAACCGAACTTGCAATCGCACGCCGCTCCTCAATGGGGCTACTAGCAACCGCAAGAACCCCAGAGGTACAGCCAGCGCCAAACCAAACTTCGGCGACCGCAAATAGACTCAGTCTTCCAAATAACGTAAACCTTTCAGCTTCCCAACTATCTATAACTTTTACAGAGAGTGACTTAGAGAAAACCCCTGACATCTTCCCTGACCCAACCCCTGAAGAAATAAGGCAAATGAGAGGGAAGTGGGAGGGTGCCATAAAGAAAAGGAAAGCTAGGAAAAATCCAGAGCACACCGAAAACACCAAAGCGTCCGAACACATAGTCTTGGTCGGTGATACAAACCCGGCAACGCTACCCCATTACGCGGCTCGCCCAAACAATAACATCGTAACAATCCATCATGCACCACACAATCTTCAAGACTCCTCAATCCCAGAACCTCATATCCTGCAACAAACAGGTAGAGATAGAGAAACAGCGAGGCTAATTAAGGAGATAGCCTCTCTCCTAAATTCATACATTCGACACCTGGAATCCAGACTTAGTAATATTGAGAGCCAATTAATAAAAATCTCTGGCTCTCTCAAACCCACACTCCCACAACTCCAGCCTAAACCAGCCCCAAACCACACGACCACACCTTCCGCACATAAGAAACCCGCAACTTTACCTCCACCACAGACCAAAAAACAAATTGCAGTAAAACTTCCCACAGTAACAAACCCTCCCACTGCACAAAAAACAATTTCAAATCCCCTGACCATTCCCTCACAAACCAATTCTCACCCGACAACAACAGTAAATACCCCAACCATAAATGCACCTGCTCCTAAAACACCCGCTACAACAAACAATAATCCTCCAAAAACAAAAGGTCACCCGGGAGGGACTACTGACCAAAGACCTACTTTAAACTTGCCCCCTGAGGCATCTCCATATGTGGTAGTTATGACAGAGGTCCCCGAACTTACAGGTGAGGGGACGGAACCAAACTGGTCATTAAAGAACAAAGTCCAGTATTGGTTGAATACAAATCGCCCCGTCCCGCCACCCTGGAAAAGCAAAATAGCATCAGTATCCCGGACCCCGTGGGTAGGCCATAGGAAAAAAACCATCCGGGGGGATTGCATAGTAATCACGTTTGAGGACCCCAGCATAGCCGATTATATCTGCTCCTGGGAATATAATAACACCTCAGGGGGGATTGCAACAAGATCTCTGTCGAACTTTTATCCAAAAAGGTATAATAATAACAACCACATACGTGATAATGATAACATCAGGCGGAAACCAATCTTACAGCCATGGGAGCTAAACTTCAACGGGCCCAAACTACCACCACGATTTAATGACCCCGATAACTCCTGGTGGCCAGTAAATCAGAACCTCCAGCAGAGAGAAGCCCCATGGCAGCTCATCGGCCCACAAAACAGATTTAGAAACTGGGAGCAGTGGGAGAGACCACCCCACCAACCTTATGGACCCAGCTACAGAGATAACATCCACGGGCAAAATTGGATGGGCATACCAACTACAAACCGGTTTAGCGGCCTGGAAATGGTCGATTGACCAACAATCATACCCCTGGAGCCCTCACAAATAACCTTGATCCCTCCTGTCCCTATCCCAGCCCCCTCACAAATGGAAAACACACCTTCAGAAAACACGTCCACTCAGCTTTCTGTGATCTTCTGGAACGTGGCTGGCCTCCGAAACAAGATCGAGGATGGTTCGGCCGCTGGTTTCCTAAAGGACACTCAAATCATTTTCCTACAAGAAACCTGGGCAACGGCGCCCCTCCACCTTGTAGGGTACAGGACCTTCACATCCCCTGCCCTTCCCAGCATTTCAGGCAGACCAAAAGGGGGACTGGTAATCTACCTGGCAAATACAATCCCAGACATGAAGATTCTCAAGGTGGATTTATTATCGAACTTCCAGATCCTCACTGTCATGCTAGGGAAAAAACTTTTCATCTCCATAATCAATATATATAACAATTTAGAGGATGAAAACTTTCTGCGTATTCTTTCCATAATTCAGGAAAAAATAACTGAACACTGCCACTCTAAACAGAAAACGGAAAATGCCCACATATTATGGGGAGGAGATTTTAACCTACATCCTTGTCCCAACAATGATACCTGTGGCCTGGTGGACGAGCATGATAACTCCTTAGTCCACTTTAGCCATTCAGGAGTAGGGTCAGCCATGAACAAAATACTTTCTGATTTGGATTTGCAAATCTTAAACCCCATCCATCAACCAAATAACACACCGGAACCGACGTATAGAGGAAGGGGCCACAAGACTACCGTGGACTATGTAATAGTCACAGAAGCTTTGAAAGGCCAAACTAATAATTTTAAAATTTTGGAAAATTACCTCAGCGATCACTCCGCCATAAGCCTAAGTCTAGGAACAAACCAACCAATGACACTGATGACAACCATAGCATCCGCACTAATGTAGAATAGCCTTGAATTGAGTAAAAGGAACGGATTTACCATAAGATGGGAAAAAGTGGACCCTAATATTCTGACAAAGCGATTGATAACATCTGCCTATGACAACATAATGATCTGTCTTGATCCCTATGCGGAGCCAAAACAAATATTGGAAAACTTCAATATAATAATAGAGCAAGTCAAAAACTTTCTAACTAAAATGCCTAATCAAAACAGATCCACAGGATGGTTTAACCGAGACTGTACCAAAGCGCAGACCAATCTGAGGAAAGCTCTCGGAAATTCAAACAGAGACAAGTTAAACATCCAATCTCTTCGACTGGAGTACAACTCCGCCAGAAAAACAAGGAAAAAAGAACTAAAACAATCCTTGTGGAATGCTTTACACCAGAGCGCCCTTATGAAAGACAGCCAGGCATTCTGGAAAATAGTTAAAACCCCATTCTTAACCGACTCCAACGGCCCAAAAATTGACGTGGCTATTGATGAGGACACGTGGGTGAATCACTTTTCGAAAATCTTCAATTTGACACCTACTACCGAAGACCCCCAGTTTACCATCAATCCAGTAACTTATCCCATACCATTGGAGGTGGATCTACAGGACTTTGAACTGGCGCTATCCCTAAGCAAGAGCAAGAAAGCCCCAGGCCCTGATGGGGTCCCAGTCGATTTATTCAAACATCTTCCTGACCTTTGGGTACCAATAATCACAAGAGTTTGTATGGCAACAACTAAACTTGGACTGTTAGACTCATGGTCCTCCTCTACTATGGTACCAATCTTCAAGAAGGGGGATCGACAAGACCCTAAGTGCTACCGACCGATATCGCTTCTTGACTCTTTGGGCAAAGTAGTGGGTAGAGTCCTCCTCGAAAAACTACAAGACTGGGTAGAAGATAAAAATATCCTTTCGGATCTACAGTTCGGGTTCAGGGAGGGTTTTGGAACCATCGAACAGGCCCTAAATCTAAGCTTGTTAACATCAAAATACACCCACGCCAAACCTGGTGCCATCTACATGGTTTATGTGGATCTGTCCTCCGCATTCGATTGTGTCTCGCACGCTAAGCTTTGGTCACTGCTGAGCGAAATGGGGGTAGACCCCCCTCTCCTGGACTTCCTAAGAGAGCTGTACAGTGAGGCCACGGCGAAAGTGAGGTTTGGGACAAGAGGTGAACTGACGAAGCCATTCAAAATAGAGCGGGGAGTGAGGCAAGGCTGTGTGTTGGCCCCCTTCCTCTTCTCTCTATATACCAACGGACTAGAAGAGACCATGTTGAGAGGGGGAAGGGACCTCCCTAGAGCAAAAGATCGCCCGATCCCCGCGCTACTATACGCGGACGACGCAGTCATATTAGCGCGTACCCCCATCGAACTGCAGAAATCTTTATCTAAATATGCAGATTTTATGGGTGCTTTGGACTTGCACATTAACATCAAAAAAACTTTTGTCATGGTGGTCGGTGGACCAAGAAAAGCTCCTAAGTCCATTTACTTGAAAGAACAAAAAATAGAAAAGACCTCACAATATCCCTATTTAGGGGTTATGATTGATGATGCCCTAAATTGGAAAGCGGCGGTTGAGGCTAGGAGACATCTATTTAAACGTGCAATAATGGCGTTGATGAAATTTTCAAACAAACTTGGGAAAAGACCCCAGGTAGAACTGCTACAGATTTACGCTGCAAAATGCCAATCCATCGCATTATATGGTGCAGGGATCTGGGGACACATTCCTACTGGCTCTATTCAAAAAGAGGAAAATATTTTCATAAGATTCCTTCTATCAACACCACGAGGCACCTCCACCTATGCCTCACATATAGAACTGGGAATCTCATATATAGAGGATTTAATTAAAATCCAACCCCTCTTACTTTGGAGACGAGTCTGGCTGTCGGAAAAAAATAGACTGACTAAAAGCATCTTACAGGATATTATGGAGTGGGACCACGCCCACAAAATAGCTTGGCTCTCCTATGTAAGACACTTCTTTTCTGACATGGGTTTACAACAATATTATTATAAACCAGAACACCTAAAAGACATATCCAAAAAAGAATTGAAACTGACTGCATTGAGCCATTTGGAATCTTTAAGATTGTCTTCGTTGATCTCGAAAAAATCTGCCATGCATGCAATTCTGATACAGCAGTCTCCAAAAAATCCAGCTGTATTTGACGTTAGAGATCACCGCATACGAAAAGATGCTCCTAACAAGGTTCAGAATGAACCTCTTCTTTAGATTAGTGACATTTCCGGAAAGAAATAACTGGAAAACTCAAATGGACCCGTGCCCATGCGATGATCTTTCTCAACAGTCCACCATGAATACAATATTGTTTTGCAAGTTCTTCCACACCCACCGGAAAATATGGCTTATCCCCTTATTAAAAAAATGGGGCTATAGACAATGTCGTCCAGCTATGCTGGCACTTCAATCTGTGGACTCTGAAACCACGGTGTATCATGTGTTGAACTTTCTAAAGTGCATTATGAGACATAGAAATAATCTGTAAACTGAAAAGATAACTTTATATCTCACGTAAACTTTAGGCACTTTTTCTCTTTTTTAAATGCATATTCAATTGCAATTTTTACTGTGAATGTTTGAATACTATCTTTTATGGTTTTGCAAATGCTAAAAAACCGAATAAAGATTGTTAATATTATTATTATTATTATTATTATTATTATTATTATTGTTCGCGATCAGCAACATCAAGTTGCCGATCGCGAGCATGGAAAATAAACCTCCCGGTGAAATTCTCAGTGCTGGGAGGTCAGGTTTCTCATTGCGAGTGGTCGGAGAAACTAGTGGTCTGAGAAAGCTGCAGCTTGTGTAAAAATCTACTTGAGCGGCAGAAAAGTACAGCTCGCACTGTGCAAGATGCCATTTTCAATAATTGCACAGTGCTGGATGCTTGTCCTCACTGTGCAATCATTGAAAACAACATCTTGTACAGTGCGAGCATGCTACTACGCAGTTCGCGTAGCTCACATAGTGCGAAGTGCACTTTGCGTAGCTATGTGTAGCTCTACTTCACTAACTAAGCCCACCCCTACCCAAGACTTGAAGATCAGATTCGATGGACAAGAGAAGACCATGACAAAGAGGACCCCGCTGCTTGACAACTGAAGCCATGCTGCAGAAGAAAAAGATGGCAAACCCCGCTTCCTGCTCCAAGGACTCGACAATCTCTGCTGCAGTGTTATTCTGAAACCTGAAAGGACTCCAAGAGCCCCAGGGCACCTCTAGCCTTTGAGACATTACTGTGAAGCTCCCTTGGAGTGGTATCACTTCCCTGCACGCTGCAAGCACCAATCCAGTTGACTTGCTGCTTCCCATCGACCCTGATGCAGCACCAAAGTAAGAAAAAGTACAACAGCTCCAGATGGTCAGATCTGCCTCTCCCCCAAGTCTGGAGGCACCAGGACCTACCAGAGCCATGGCGTACCAATACCTGAGGTACCAGACCCCTAACAGCAAACAACAACAAGAAGATTCCACACCCAACTCCTGAAGCACCAGAAGCTAGTACCCATAGAGGGACATTGAGCCATCCAAGACCCACTTCCTGAGTGGCCCAGCTGTCCAGAGATTACTTCTCAAAGTTGCCTACTCCTGGCCAGAAGGACTTTAAGATGAGTGTCATCTGGCTGACCTGTTCGCTCTGTACCCAGCCCCACCAGCTCCAGCACCAACAAACCATCCCTGCTCCCATCACCCCCATACCCTTGCAACCTTCTCCCTCTGAGGAGTCTCACTGGACTTACCTGTAAGCCTCACCAGAAGTAGTTAAGAGAGCATCAAATGTGTGCAGGTCAAGTATAAAGTGTATAGTGACAGCAAATCAGATGCCAAGGACGTGAAACTGCAAGTGGGTGGAATGGTACAAGTAAAAAAAAAAACAGGAAGCGTGAGGAAAGCAGATTTTCTAGACCCTTGAGAGTGGAGGTGTTTAGGTTAGTGCTGCCAAGTTGAGTTATGAATGCATGTGGCATATGAGTAGGATGGCAAGATGTACTGGTGTTGGAATGGAAAGTGAAGAGGATACAAGAAAGAGACAGTATGAGTGGCTGAGTGAAGAAGAGACAAGAAATGGAAAAATTGTAGAAGAAATAAATAGGCAGCAAGTGGAGGATAACTACGCAGTAGGGATCAAATGAAACCAATTGGATGCCCGGGGGAACAAGACGTAAAGAAAGTCTGGTTGTAATGTCACAAAACCGGTGTATTTAAAAGATTATATTATGTGATGTTTTCAGCTTCTGAGTGTCAAGAAAATGTATGTTCAATGTTATAGGTTGTGATAATTGTTTAGTCCTGGAGTTTTTATTATTGTTGTTTTTTGCCAATTTTTGTGGGAAGGAAGTATTTGAATGTTTAAAGTATTGTTAAGGAAAGAGGATGTGTTGTGTTCTTGAATGCTTCATCTCTTGCACGAGACGGGGGTTCTAGATTCTTGTTACGGGGAATAGAATGTGGAGTTTGAATTGCGGCATGAGGCAGTTGGAGCCAGTGAGTGGAGGTAGTATGTAGTGTGCTGCTTAATCCCTAGTGTGGCCAAACAAAGATGATAGTACCCTTCAGTCATCGAGGTATTGTCATTTCAACACTACAAATGACAATGGATTGCTGGTGGATCAAGGCAAATCTTGTATCATGGTCCTCCTTGATCCCTCTACAGCTTCTGATATGGTCTTACATGATCTTCTACTCTCATGGCTTTTTGATATCAGAATACGAGGCTCAGAATTGGGTTTGGTTCATTCCTATCTACAAACAATTCTAAAGCTTTTCTTTTTTTCTCTCTTTGAACCGGATTCAAATGTCTTGGGCAAGGTGTCTAACAGTGTTCATTATTAAGCCCTGCTTTGTGAAATTTCCGTTTGATTGCTCGGCCAACTCATTCGCTTGCGTGGGCTCCAAACCATGTGCTACACAGATGACCCACACATTTTGCTTGCTCTGCTACAAAAAGAAACATATTGACATAATCTCACCCACTATATAAGCCTAAATGTTATAGAATCACACACTAGTAAAACAAGAAACGTAGAGATCACATGAGTTTCATGGTGCACGAAAACATTGGCTCTGTACATACAAATAATGCAGAGCAACACTAAGTTACGAACAAGTTTCATTGTCAAAAGCAAATTATGGGTATCAGATGATACTGGACCATTCCTCCTCAAAAATCAGACCTATCCCTGCTAGATGCACAACTAAATGTGCAATTATCTCTTACTCTACTTCATTTCACTCCCAGGATAAATTCAATGCCATCATAAGTGAATTCCACTGCTCATCCTACAAAACATCAAATATTTCCACACATAAGTTTATACTTTCTACCCATATTGTTGTCCCTTTTTACGCTCTTAGATGTAGCAGCAGACAGCAAGATGAAAGCACCACTCAAGCATGGTGCCAAAATTCCCTATAGATAGGCTCCATTACGTCTCCTTAAAGTTGGTGCAACAGGTACAGCCCAGTGCAGCTCACCTCCTCCAGAGTGACTACTGCCAACAATTTACCCACTCATTACTAGGTTCATCAGCATTCAGTGATTGGAAACTTCATTGAAGCAAGTGGTAAGGCTGACAGTTAGAAAATGAGGAGACAGTGCCTCATGACAGAAGAGACAGCCATAGCATGGACTGATAGGCCCACATAATAGAGAGAAAGAGCCATGGGAAAAAAAAGACATTGCTCAGTCAGTGCATAGTTGAAGCTAGTGGTGAATCCACCGGCACTAATTTTTGGGCAGAACACTAATGATTGCACTACCTAAGAATGATTTGAGCTGATCATGTTGGAGGGCTGGTTGGATACAGCAACTAGGTTAAACCAAGTTGGAGGTTTTACCTTAGGACTTATTTTAAAAAAATATCCTCAGTGTGGCAAGGCAACAGCCTATAGCTGAAGAGGGCTCAACAATTCTGGAAGGGGGGAAACATGACCATTAAGCCCCCACACCTGTTGAAGAGTGGCTTTCTAGTTAGCGCAGAGGACCAGGCGCTGGGGGCTGCTCGTGCTGTAACCCTACATCGCTCTCCAAAGGCACACGCAAGTAGGCCCAACATACACCACCTTCTAACAAACATCGACTGACTGGACTGGTTGACTGGGGACTCCTTGGGCTGCTTGTGCTGTGGCACCTGTCGCACACAAAAAGGTGTGTGTAAGCGGGCCTACTATGATGACACCCCTGTGAAGACCCAAGTCACTTTAGCTGTCCCGTGCTTGGAGTCAGTTTCCGTAGCTTATCCCGGACTTGGCACCCTCATACCTCAAGCTGTTGTCATCCTCATTGGCCATAGACATGGCCCTTGTGCATCTGACTCTTGGGGTGCCCAACTGGACCATGATCCCCAGATGCTCAATGCGCACCAGCTAGCCATGGGACGAATAAGCTTGGGCACCCAACCTGCGACACCAGGCTCACGGCCATCCATGGAGAAACCAACCAGAGACCTAGAATCTGCGGGCCTGACAAGCTCCTCAATGTCCCTTGATGCCAAGCTAGACACAATACTGCCAACTGTGGAGAAGATCAGGACTACACTAAAACAAACCTGCATGTCGCTTGGAAGCAGAATTGACAAGGTAGCAGCAGACTTCACACTACTGACTGCTGACCACTTCCAATTGGCAGATAAGGTAAATGATGTGGAACAGACCTCCTACTGAAAGCATTCGAATCAGAATCGTTATTACAGGAACTGGTGGACTTTATGCACACACTGGATTGTAGGGCGGAAGACGCAGAGGGCCATTGTTAGAAATGGAGCTCTGTAGTTGGCAAGTTGTTGCCTTGGCCAAGTAGGGACCCGTCTTCCTAGTCAGATTAAGGTGGATACACTTCTAAAATAACCCCTGCTCATCGACTTGGTAGCTCACGAGCATTCAGGCTTATCTCAGAGGCAGTGTGTGAAGCATTTGCACATAACCAACAGTAATACACTACAAAAGTACACCACACCAGTTTTAGAAAAATACCCAATATTTTATCAGTGGGAACAAGACTAAAAATGATCAATTCCATCATACAGCTCTCAGAAATGTCAATAATCAAAATTTGGCTTAAACTACAGTTCCTTGAAGGGGATAGCTCCATCTGGAGCTAATATGATATCGTGAACAACAAATCCAAACAGTTCTGGCTGACTGTGGCATCATGGGCCAGCTATAGTGTTAGGAAGACCTGCAAGACAGGACCTGTTAGAAATACAGGGTATCGGTGACCTCTCATTGAGTTACGCAGAGCCGGTGGCAGCAGTTGTCGGTTCCAGAAGTCGATGCAGGAGTTGTCAGGCCCTTGAAGTCTCATGCATTGCAGATCGAACTCCTCGCTGTTGAAGTTGGGAGCACCGGTGCTGTCCGGAATCGGGGCTGCAGTGCAAAGTGCAGTGGTGCGGCTTGCGGTGTTCTCAGGTTGCGGTGTAGGCAGCAGCTCGGTGACGTCAAACAGCAGCGTTGGTAAGACCAGGGCTGCTGCCCGAAGTGATGTGGTTCTTGTTGCGATGCTGGCATGTCATGGTGCACGCAGCTTCATTGTCGTTGAAGGAGTGCTGTCGTCAGTTGACAAACAGAAGTCGATGGCACTGGTGTCGGTAGGCCAAGACTGCGGTGAAGGATGAGGGTGGTGCATTGTGTAGCTTGCGAGTGGTGCCCTCGAACCACGGGGCAAGAAAGTGATGTCGATTTCGGCATGGGGTGGCGGTATTGGGGATACCAGGGCAGCGGTGTGAAGTGAGGCGGTGCAAAGTGCAGTGCCCACGGTGGCCATGTCGGATGTCATCAACGTGAGACTAGGGTTGTGGTGCGAAGTGCGTCAGGTTGCTTTTTCTTTTATTGCAGCACAAAACACACAGCACACGGCGCTGGTAGCTTATGCGAGGCACATAAACTACAGAACGTCATGCTCTTCTCTGACTATAACATGGCAATGCAGTGGAAAAGGAGTTCCTTTTTAGCTGTTAAGTGTCGACTCAGGGATCTGGGCCTACAATACTTGTTCCTGTTCCCTGCTTGCCTTCGCTTTGTGGCTGAGGTGGCTACACACTTCTTCAACACCCTAGAGGAGGCATGGCGCTGGATGCAGTCCACTGAGCTTGACACATCACACTCCCCATCAACCAGAGCTGTGTGGCCTCGGAATGCTGCAGGGGGCCATCACTGGAGGCGCTGTCATCGGAAGCGACACTCCTTACAACCTGGTACTTATCCAAACCTGCAGCAGACAATGTTGGAAAAATGCCAGGCCCTTCAGATGGCATCCACAATCCAGGAACGTGCTCAGAGCCCCAACCCAAAAATTGGCTCCACAAAATCCTTTAGTGAAGACAGCTCCTCCAAGACATGGCCCTCTGCTGCAGACTCACTGGTTCCTCCTGAAGTGACCCTGCAAACAGCGGGGGACATCATTTAACTTGCCCACAGTTTTGAAGGTTCACCTGACACAATTTTGGCTGCTGCATTCACATGCTGTTGTATCCATGCAAGTTTGAACCATTATTCTTTTTCAGCCGATGTGTGGACAGTCTCTTTATAAATGTCTCAATTATGTCATGTAGTTAACACTCATTTTGCTATGAGGCACTGTCAAATGGTAGCTCCATCACTGTAATTTGTATTTGTGCATTTTTCACATTTGGAATGCTCAATTTCTGGCTTAGACACTTTCTCTTCTCTTTTTCTTGAACTAGCTTGTATGGCTGTTTCTTGCCTCCTGCAATTTGGCAATTTAGGTGGATACCTGTTGTCCTTCTGTACTGAATAGTCTCAAGTATCTTACAACGAGTAAGAATAACCCGGGGCACTCTTGAGCACAACTAGTGCTGTATATCAGTAAACACAAGTAGTCCGAAGTAGAATTAATTCTTTACTCAATTCAAATCTGAGAGTTCTTCAACAATGTTCAAGTGTTGCCATCATATTAGTTTCATATGGTGAAATCGTGAAGGTATATCCATCATTACATATCCATGGTAGATATATGAATCAACATCCACAATGTATTAAATCCCCAATGCATTTCGCGCAGGAGCGCGCTTCTTCAGGTGGTCTGCAAGTAAAACAGGGAATGTATGTAACAATACTGATACTCAGGAGCAAGGTAATGCAAAAAGTATACGTAAATAACGTGATAGACATGCATAGGGTGATAATATGGCTAGCCTAAAATTAGTTGGGAGCTGCATACAAAGTGACCAATCGAGGTGCAGAGTTTTTGGATATACGTGTCGAGTAGAAAACTAGTTGAACGTACAAGAAATAGTATCAGTGTCAAAGTGATGAGAAAGTGAGAATCAAAAACAGAAAAATGAAGTGAAGGGTGAAGTCTCAATCATTATCTGAAGTGCGGACGCAAACATAAAGTGAGTGGTTGCCGAGGCTGTGGTTACATGCAAAGTCGCTTAATCAGTGCCCGAGATATAAACGTGAAAATATATAAGTTAAAGCGACTAGCAGGACCGGTGCACAGGAATGAACCTTACCCGTTGAGTGTGGAGAGAAGTATACGCCGGTAGAACCGCGGTGTGGCGCAAACCAGGTCCAGGACGTGCAGCGAACCCGGAAGACGCCACGCATGCGCAGTGCGTGTTGATATTCCAGGGTGTAACCAAACATAGAAAAAAGACAGACGAATCGCCGAGTGTCCACAACTTAAAGTACAGGAAAGATCCGCGAATGGTGAAAAAAGAACCCATGTTTGAAATATGGAAACGTGAAAATAGTAATGGATATGTGCACGCAGGATGTGGAGAATGAAGTAAAAGGAAAAATAGAAAACATGAAAACTTAAATGAAAGGCATGGTGAACTACGGTGCCGGGAGGGTGAATATTATCAAAGGTCCAAATGTATGGAAGAACTAAATAATGCGAACAGTAATGAAAACAATACATAAAGAGCATACAAGTGGTATGAAAACAGTACATAACTATTAAGGACAAACAAGCATGATATTAAGCGAAAAAAGTTGCTGATCACAGCTTATAGAGAGATCAAAAAACACAGAAAAGATGGTATTTCGAATGTCAATAGTTCATAAATGGCAGCTAAATTCTAGTCTTTCATTTAATCCTTTCGGGTGTACAGCCTGCAAACGGTATAACCAATACAATTCCCGTTGTAGGAGATGTTTATTGTTGTCTTTGTGAGGCTTTTTTTCCACTGTTTCCAAGATCAAGAATCGAATTTTACTGGGATTATGTGATTGTTGTGTGAAGTGTGCAGCGATATTTGACTTCAAATTTTTTGTACGGATATTACTCCGGTGCTCATTCAACCTTACTTTAATTTTTCGCTCAGTTTTGCCCACATACGGAAGGCCGCATGGGCATTTAATCATGTATACCACGTTGCTGGTATCGCAAGTGGCATTCACTTGAAGGTTGATTGGAGTCCCTTGGGTGGGGTGGGCCATTATGGGTCCGGGGATTATGCTGCTGCAGTGGCTGCAATTATGGCACGGGATAGTTCCTTTAAGGGTGGTATTGCTTGTAATTGTAGATTGTTTAATTAAACCTTGTATAGTCTTAGTGCGTTGATACGCAAAGATGGGAGGCCTCTCAAAGACGTGGTTAAAATCTGTTTCAGATTGCAATAGTGTCCAGTGTTTGCAAATCACCTCTTTGATTTGACGTGAATGAGTTGAATATTTAGATACAAAAACAGGTCGGGTATCTTGATGTTGAGCTTTCAATGCAGGTTTTAGTAATTCTTCGCGATTCTTGAGTTTTGCTCTGTCTTCCGCAATGAGTGTGATTTCTTTGGGGTACCCACGTTGATGAAATTTGTTGATGATTTTGGAACTGCTTTCTTTGTACAGGTGCTCCGAGGATGCAATG
This sequence comes from Lissotriton vulgaris, assembly GCF_964263255.1. Lineage (NCBI taxonomy): Eukaryota > Metazoa > Chordata > Amphibia > Caudata > Salamandridae > Lissotriton > Lissotriton vulgaris. The sequence goes on from NC_141696.1 coordinate 899,576,852, forward strand.
CGTTTGGCTCTAAGTAACTGGGAGTAAGGTAGATGCCGCTTGAGACTAGGTTGATGAAAGCTTTTGTGATGCAGATAGTTATTGCGGTCTGTTGCTTTGGTGTAGATGGAGGTTGTAAATTGTTTGTCATAAAATTTGACAAGTACATCCAAGAAAGAAATTTCGATATTGCTTAGTGTGTAGGTGAATTGGATACGTTCGTTGACAGTATTGAGTTAATTAATTGCAGATAGAAATTGGATCTTGTTGCCCTGCCAAACGAGAAAAATGTCATCAATGTACCGGAAATATGCACACACCAAGGGTTGCCAATGAGAATTTTGAAGTATGTGCTGTTGTTCAAATGCGTACATGAAAAGGTTAGCATATGCTGGAGCAGCACAGTTGCCCATAGCTACTCCAGATAGTTGCAAGTAGTATTGGTTGTCCATAGCTTGGAAGTAATTGTGATGTAGAATGAATTGCATCAATTCCATTATGAAAACCTGAAGCTCTAATGGTTTGTTTGTTTGCACTAAGGCTGTCTCCAATGCTTCCAACCCCAAATTGTGGGGGATTGAGGTGTACAGGGCATTAACATCAATCGTACATAAAATAATAGGTTGATCAGTGGGAATCAATTGTTTTGTAGTTTGTTTAGAAAGTCTGTGGTGACTTGAATATATGTAGTCATACCCTTGACACTGGCTTGTAGATGCTTATCAATATAAGCTCCAGTGGGTGCATGTACGGAATTGGTAGTACTTACAAAAGGTCTGAATGGTGGTTGTGTCAAAAATTTGTGAATTTTAGGTACTAGATAGATGTATGGTACCTGTGGATAGTCTTTGATGAGAAATCTTCTGTCTCTGTCAGTAATAGTATTGGAAAATACTGCTTTATTAATGATCGTGGTATGGGTCTCTTTGAACGTGGTAGTAGGATCCGAATTCATCAACATGTATAAATCGGAGTTTTGTAGATGTTCTTGAAGGCATTGGTGGTAGTATGTGGAGTCCAGTACAACAATAGCTCCTCCTTTATCTGCTTTGCAGATCGTGAGTGACTGGTTGTTAGCAAGTTGTCGGATAGCATGTCTCTCTGGAATCGTTAAATTGCTCTGGTTGTTTTTTCGAGTGCCAAAAAGAGTATGTAAGTCTTGTTGCACTGCTTTTTCAAATACATCAAGAACCTTATGGCTTGTGGGAGCCATGAAATTGCTGGGAGGACGTAACTCCATAAGTGTATCTTTGTCTTGAGTATTTTGGGGTACACCTATGTTGTCAAAGAAGTGTCGTAACTGTAGTGTTCTCATAAATTTGTAGAATGATATGGAAATGTCTAGTTCATTGGTTTGGTATGTGAGGACAAAATTCATACCTTTTTGTAAGACTTGTTCTTGAGCTTGGGATAGAGGACTTTGGGAGATATTAACCACTAGATTCTGTGGCTTCTGGTTGATTTGGCCGGTGGGAGCTTGATGTCTCTGCTGTTTAGACCTCCTCGTCGGTTGGTTCGGGCCAACATCTAAAAAAGGCTCCGCGGTAGTGGTGGTTTGGGAGGTGTTTGTTGATTCGGTGGTACTTTTAGAAGTAGTTGGTTGTTCAGGTCTTTTGCTCTCTGAAGTTGGTGGTTGTTGCCGTGGTCTGCCTCGTGGAGGCATTTTGCGGGTAGAGTCCTCTGAGGATGACGTCTCTCCATCTGTTGATCTATTTGATTGGTTTCGATTTTGTCTTCTGGCCGCGTATATTTTGGCCCAATTATACACTTCACCTAATTTATAATCGACGGTGTCGCGTTGAAACTAATATAATGGCAACACTTGAACATTGTTGAAGAACTCTCAGATTTGAATTGAGTAAAGAATTAATTCTACTTCGGACTACTTGTGTTTACTGATATACAGCACTAGTTGTGCCCAAGAGTGCCCCGGGTTATTCTTACTCGTTGTAAGATACTTGAGACTATTGGTTAAAAGCACCTCAGGATCCTGGAGGTGAACACCCGGTGCACCTATAAGATTCATAATTTTGGTTTCACCATAGAGAACATTTTCAATACATTCGGAGTGCAGCGGTCAAATTTCCCTTGTTGGTCCTTCTGTACTGAAAATGTTCTCTGTTCCAGTTTACATTCCCCTTTCAGTTACGAAATGTTGCTAAGGGATATTGTGCTCCCTCAATCATACTCCCAAACCATCATTGCTATTCACCACATGGCCTCCAGCCCAGTGCAGGGTGGCTGCATGCAGGCTGTTGTTAAATTTACCACATGACACACACTAACAACATAACCTGGAATGTGCGAACTACGCACACCCCCTTTGGCGTGTACTTATAGCTCAAGCATCAACCTACACATGTAACACTGCTGCAGGAAACACATCTGACATTGTCCGAAGTCCACAAACTTCAAAGCCAGTTACGCTGTCAAATTTTCTCCACCAATTACTCCTTTTACGCTTGTGGTGTGTTGATCTGGGTGAAATTGGGGATCACTCTTTTAGCAGATGATGTAGGAGATGAGACGCTATGTGCTGATACTGGCTACTTAGATGATCATCACCTACTTCTGCCCCTAACACACACCAAACCTCGTTCCTTCGTGATCTGTCTATCAAGTTGTCCCACTGGAGTCGGGTCCCAACGCTTATAGGAGGGGACTTTACCTCTGTGCTGAGTACCTAACTTGACAGCTCTTTTTCTCCCCTGCTGCACATGTTGGCCACATCCAATACCCAGGTGCTCTGCCACTGGCTTCATCACTGGCAGCTCCTGGACCTCTAGTATGCACGTAATGCTTACAATCAACTTTACTCTATACATCATCACACTATTTACACTTTAGATTCGACTGATTCATTGGGACGACTAGCCTGCTTCCTGATATCACACAAAGGGATTATTTAGGTCATACACACCCACACCACAATTCCCAATATCTACAGCTCACATGGGAGGCTCATCTGCCTGCCTTCACCACATGGTGCCTCCAGCCCACAGTACTGGAGGATCCCCCATTTTGCACCTCTCCTGGCACCACTGCTGGGGACTATTTTGAACTCAACAGCAATACTGCCACCACACGATTGACAGAATGGAATGCCTTTAAAGGGACAATCAGAGGACACTGCTTGGGGATTAATTGGAATATCCTTAAGCAGCTTGACAATGACATCTGCCATATTGAGCACACATTCATGCTACACAGGACGCAATCTGTGCTTGACCCAGCCCATGCCCGTCTGTTAGAAGAGGCGTGCCGCAAACATACCTCACTGTTAGAACAGCTGTGCTGTGTTAACTATACTGGCCTTATGCTTTTACCCATGGTGATTGCTGGTGCGGCTGATATATCAGGACAAACCAATACACCTTATCCTGACATTGTGCACTACTGCTAGTTGCCTCCTCTTTACCCAACATAAAATACACACTGAATTGACTCACCATTACACCTCACTATACCAATCGGTAACAAAAACTCGATAGGATGACATTAACAAATTCTTCACCACAGTAACTCTAACCTGCATCATGCCTGAACAGCAAAGTGAGCTTGATGACCCCACTGCTCTTATTGAAATCCAAGAAGCCATCAGGGCCCGAGCCACAGGCAAGTCACTGAGGCCGAACAGCCTGCTGGATGAGTTTTATCATGCGTATTCCCCACTACTAGACCCTCTATATGGGGAGGAGATATTAGCTTCCTGGGTCCCTTTGTGAGGCTCTGTTCATCTCCTTACCCAAACTATGTAACAATTCCACTGCTTAGGGATTCTACCAGCGCATGGTCTTACTTAACACTGACTATAAGGTGCTGGCTAAAACCCTTGAGTATCGCTTAGCAGCCATGATCCTGTCACTGGTCTAGCTGGACCAGAATGGGTTTGCCCCAGCTCGCAGTACTTCTTTAGACCTACAGCGCTTCTTTCATGTCTTTGCATATTCCCCACGCTGCGTGCCTCATTCAGGTGTCTGGTGCTGGATATTGTGAAAAGCTTTTGATTCTTTGACATGGGTTTTTTTACTTACTGCTTTGCCCCGCTATGGTATCAGGAGTCGCTTTCTCCATTTAATCCACCTACTATACACCAAATCACTTGCTAAAGTAAATCAGACTCATTTTTATTTGACCCAATTTAAATACACAGGGGCACTCATCAAGGTTGCTTGCCCTCCCTGCTACTTTTTTCCCCTGGCCATAGAGCCACTCGCCATTGCTGTCCAAACTCAGGGCACAGACTGAGGCATCCCCTCTACAAGCTGAGACCTCCTCCTGTACATTAGGGGCATGCACTTGATTCTCTCCATGAAATCTCAGGCACTTCACAACTTTGCTGCTCTTTCCCGTGTAAGGTTTAATTCAACCAAATCGAGCCTGTTCCCATTTACCCCCACACGTCCATCCAAAATTCTTTCCTTAACGGAGTGCCCATACCATGGTAGCCAGATAAATTTGGTACTTAGGAGTCAGGGTGTATCATTTGTTAGCTGACTTGTTTGATGGTGATTTTGTGCAGGCTGTGATGGCCCTGTGGTTCCGGATGTCCTTCTGGCTCACACCACCACCACTGTTTGTGACTGGTCACATAGCCCTTCTTAAAGTGGTGGTCCTACCTTGGTTACTCTAATATTTTTCTACTCTGCCCCTATACATTCACCTCCTTTCATTCACTCCATCAAAAGGCCATGAGATAATTTATCTAAAGTAACAGGAATTGCAGAGTGGCACTGTCAAAATTCAACTTAACCACAGACCAGGGCGGGCTTGTTTTGCTGAACCTGGAACAGTATATACTTGCCACACAGATTTGCTGGGTGGCAAGGTGGGTGGCAGGACTGCACCTGGCTGACACTGCAATACTATTGCTAGCCTGGACCCTTCCAGTAGTTTTTCAATTATTTCACCCATGAACTCGCGGAAAGCCGCTAAAGTCACTGCTGCTCAGAGTTGCATACCGTTGTTACTGTTGTTACTGTTATTGCCTGTATCTTATGCAAAATATGGTCCTATATGTGCCAGTGCTGCCACTGCATGGCACACCCTTGGGACGCACCACCACTACGACTGCTGAACTCTCCGCTTGGCTAGAAACTGGGTTACATACCCAAGGAGGCCTCTATCAGGACAATGCCCTCACAGATTACAACTCATTGTGGAGGAAGGCGGACGACCCTCTGGCCAATTCCTTCTGCATAACTCGCTACTTACAGCGCTGTGTAAAAATGGGGTGACATGATGCTGCTACCACAAAGCAATACAGCTCCTACTACTGTGCACCACTGAGAGGGAAACTTAACCTGCCCTTGCAGGACCAGGAGTGGACTGCCATATTAGAATTAGAAAGTCTGATCCATGTCCCAATAACAGAAGCTTCCAACTTATCCAAATTTATATTGTCTTCGTAGCATACCTAAGCATTGCTAAAATAAAACATTATAATTGCATTGAGTCAAATGTCCTAGATGTCACGTGCTCGACACCGACCTAGTCCATTTGCTATGGGCTTGCCCACTCCTTTACACTTACTGGCGAGGGTTCACAACTCAGCTGTCCACCTGCACAAGATGCCCAACATTACTTACATGGGAAATATGTATCCTGGATCTGTTTCATAGGGGAAGAGGCACATGGCCACCTCCTGCTTCCTTGATTTGGGCATGCTGACAAATAAACACCTTATCACGTGGTGTCGGAAATCACCTGAGGCCCTGTCACTAGCGACCTGGTGCCAGTCGCTCTTGGTTTGGGCCCAGGACGAGGGTGCCATACTTCACCGGAAGGACAATTTAGGGCTGCTTACGTACCCATCACAGCCAATTAGGATGCCATATTGCATGATTCTCAAAATGAGGAACATCCTGATCCAGGTCCCCTAGACTCTGCATTGAGAGAAGGTGATGAGGGAGGCAGAGACATAAAGTGACAATTCACACTGGACAAATGGTGTGTTGGCTAACCTTCTGTACCTCACTCGGCACTATGATTCATACTCAATAGGAACACCTGTAGGATCGTGTGCGTCATAGAAGGCCACAGGTAATTCAGTGGACCAGGGGGGGACATAGGACTCTAGTTTGGGCTAGTTTCTTTACTTTATTGTCTTAGTGGCCACTGGAATTACCTATTCCTCTGTCGGCTTTACATGTCATAGGGCTTATAGCTGGCCCATCATGGACACCTTGCCTGTTTCATAATGCCTTACCATGAACATATTATCTGTTATTTTTGTACTATTAAGTGCCGGCTTTTCTGCTAAATAGGACAATGTAAGTGAACATGTACTCTATAACATAGCAGGATCTCCAAATGCTCGGCATGCTGTATATGGGTTTCAATGTAAATGAATCTTATCCTGGTAAAAAATCTACTCAACTTTGTTTCAAACTTAATAAAACAGATTCAAACAAAAAATGAAAAAACTCACAGTGGAAGAGCCTGAATCCTTATCCCAGTGGAAACGTACCAGAATTATTGTGGTCCTCCAGAGGTCTTTCAAGCTCAAAAGTTTCTAAATCCCTGGTTTCAAAGGCTGGTAGGAGAAGTCCAGTCAGGCATGGCCAAGGGTTCCAGGATCTCAGGAACAGCACTTGGGGTCAGGCTCACTCCAGCAGAGGCCAACAGCAGGGTGCACGGAAGGTCCCATTGTAGGAAATGTCTCTTTTAAAGTGCTGTGTCAACCCTAAGACACTTTGGAGTCTACTTCTTTATCATGGTGTAATATATGTGTTGTACACTCCTCCTTCAAGGGAGCCAGAGAAAGAGAGATGACCAAAGTGAGACCAAGATACTGTTTTATGCCTCCTTTCTTTGATTAATTTAGGAACAGTTGGGTCAATGCAAAAACAAGTCTATTACAGTCTTTCCAACCTTTTCTTGGGAGTCAGTTAGTCATACTTTTTTTTAAAGGTTTATCTTCCGGCTTTCTCATTCTCTTTCTTTCACTGCCATTCCACTCATCACCCAGGCCTCGATGGAGGGTAGACCTCAAAATAAGAAAAACAGGGAAACACCATGAGTAGGTGGACTGTGGTTACCTAGGTGCTCTCTTGATTTGTGTTTCCTCCACCACCACTCAAACAACAAGAGGACACTGTTCCAATAGCAGGGTGCAAAAAGTCACCCATGCATAAGGGCGCAAAAAGTCACCCATGTAATAAAATTTGAAAAAATGAAAGAAAGGGGCGAGGAGAAGAAATGTTAGGTATAGAGGACCCTAAGGTATGGTAGAGAAGAAGACCATTGATTATTTTGGTCCTGAAGAAGCGTCAACGACCATTATGGCGATGCAGGCGCGAAACATGTCGACCTGTGACCGCTGACACCCGGCCATAGTGTGCCTTTGGGGCGTTGATTTTTGTCTAGCAGTGGGTACATTACTTATTTTTGCACTGCAGGTGTACCCATTATTAAAACAATGTTTATTTCATTGCAGGCACTTTTCTTACCCTCATTGGACCCTCCCCACACACCCTCATGCACCATCCAGCTGTCCTGAAAAGATCTCCGAGAAAGTGACCGTTCGGGGGACCTGTGGGGAATTGCAGCGCCGGCCCTACGAGGAGCAACTGCCCGATGATGAAGCATGACACCCTTCGGGGTGGGTGAGGGCATTAAAGGACAAAGAATGGTCTTCTTCTCTCCCTTACCTTAGGGTCCTCTGTACCTAGGATTTCTTCTCCTCTCCCCTTTCTTTCACTTTTTCAACTTTTATTACATGGGTGACTTTTTGCGCCCTTATGCATGGGCGACTTTTTGCACTCTACTATTGGAACAGTGTCCTCTTGTTGTTTGAATGAGTATTAGGTGCATGGACACTGGACCTTTATTAGCTCCTAGGTCCCCCCCTCTTCTTTTGTTGATATAGATCCTCCACCACCACACCACACTCGTGATCACTCATCACTTTTAGTGATGTTTGTGCACTGTGGAATGTGACTAGCTCCTGACCACCACTTTATTTATTTATTTATTTTATTTATGCATTTTTATATAGCGCGGACTTTACCCGAAGGTGTCAGAGCGCTTCACATAAGGAACAGAAATGAAACATAATGAGAAACATTACAAAGCAGATTTCAAACGCATACGTTACAGTACATAAGGTAATAGTGACATTTGTGAGCAAACAAAATACATGAGGTAGTAAAAATTGTGAGCAGTCAAAAATACATGAGGTAGTAAAGGTAATAGTGACAATTGTGAGCAAACAAAATACATGAGGTAGTAAAAATTGTGCGCATCCAAAAATACATGAGGTAGTAAAAAGTGCACAGGAGGAAAAAAAGTGACAAGTGTGCAGTTACAAGAGAAGACAAAGTATCATTTGGGGTATAATACTGCAAAAGGTGCTAGACACTCCGGCACAAGAACAAGTGTTATGTAGGCAGAGGTGGCACTTGTGCCAGTATCAAAGGTAAAAACATGTGAAAGGTCGCAAATCGTGTGTTACAAGGGCAAAGTGGTGTGTGCATGTTACAAAAGGGCACAAAACACAGGTACATGGAAAATACTCCAAAGAGGCAGACACTCCAACCCCAGGGATACACTGGGAAGGCACTTCCATGGTCGTGGAAATTATCAGTAGTGGGAAGCCTTCCTCCAAATAACAAGAGGACGTGAATTACTTTTGGAGGTGTCTCTGGAGGAGGAGAACTTTGAGGTCCCTTTTGAAGGCCTGGGAGGAGGCGGTGGTCCGGAGCTGAGGCGGAAGGGAGTTCCAGATTCTCACTGCGTTGCCTGAAAAGGATTGGGCCATTGTTCTCTCCTTCTTGAAAGTGGGAGGTTCAAGTAGTAGATTCTCCGCATTGCGTGAAGGTCTAGAGCCTCCAGAGAGTTTCAGTTTATTCGCCAGGTAGCGAGGAGAGGAGTGCAAGGCTTTGTGGGTGATACAAGCGGTCTTGTAGATAGCTGTAGCCTCGAAGGGAAGCCAGCGGAGGGTGGATAACATTGGTGTGATGTGATCGCTTCTTTTGGCCCCATAAATGAAGCGAGCTGCAGAATGGAAAACAGACTTAAGTGGGGACAGGTGAGATTTGGGGAGGCCAGTAAGAAGAGAATTGCAGTAGTCAAGTCTGGAGAGGACCAGCGATTGCACCAGGGTGATGAGGTCCTGCTCCGGGAAGAAGCGTCGGATTCCCCAAAGAAGGCGCAGTTGGTAACGAGCAGATTTAGCAATAGAATTGATGTGGGGAGTTAGGTTGAGTTTTTTGTCTAGAATGACTCCAAGGGATTTGGCGCTGTCGACAATGCTGGGTTTATTGTTTAGTAGATCCATCTGATCCATCCATGATTGGACCGGGGGAGGAGAGAGTGAGGAGGAGAAGAGGAGGAATTCAGTTTTGGAGGGATTCAGAATCAGTTGATGAGTTGACATCCAGTTTTGGATGGAGTCCAGAGTAGAGCTTAGGAAGGAGAGATCATGAGTGGAGGCAACCTTGAGGTAGAGTTGAGTATCGTCTGCATAGAGATGATAGTGAATCCCGGATTTGCTTAGGAGGTTTCCCAGTGGTTCTAAGTAGAGATTGAACAAAGTGGGTGCAAGTATAGAACCTTGAGGAACACCCTGACCTACCGCCACAGGAGGAGAAAGACTGTTCGCTATTTTGATCATTTGGGATCTGTCAGAGAGGAAGGATGCAAACCATTTAAGCACAGTGCCCTCCATGCCCATTCTCTGTTGAAGGATATTGAGGAGGGTTTTGTGATTGACAGTGTCAAAGGCTGCGGAGAGGTCAAGGAGAATTAGAAGACAGGACCCCCCCGAATCGAGTATCCTCAGTGCGTCATCAACCACTTGCAGTAGGGCTGTTTCAGTGCTGCAGTTTTGGATGAAGCCAGACTGGCAATTGTCAAGAAGATCATTGTCCTTGATATGACGAGAGAGTTGTTTTGCTACACATCTTTCTGTGATCTTCGCAAGGAAAGGAAGGTTAGTGATTGGGCGGAAGTTGTTGAGGTCCTTCGCATCAGCAGTGGGCTTTTTAAGCAGAGGGGTGACCTGCCCAGTTTTGAAGGAGACAGGAAGGGAGCCTTGCCAGAGGAAGAGGTTGATCAGAGTGGTCCAATAGGAAAGGGAATGGGTATAGAAGTCCAAGGCAATGGCACTGGGGATAGGGTCAAGAGAATGGTTGGAGGGCTTTGTTTCGCGTATGCACTTGAGAAGGGCATCTTCAGAGATGGGGTGAAAGCTCTGCCAAATGGCTAAGGATTTGCGCTCCTCTGGAGGTGTAGGATGAGCGACCTGATCCACAAGTGATTTCACTTTTTCATCGAAGAAAATAGCGAAGTCCGCTGCTCTTTTAGTAGAATCCTCCACCTCGGAGGATGGGGGAGAGCAGCTCGGAATCTTGATGAGATCGAATAGTTTTTTGGGTCTATTTTTGGCAGAGTCAAGGAGGGTTTTGAAGTGCGCCACTTTCTCAAGGAAGATATGCTTGTGGTACTTGGATCTTGCTGTGCGAAGCATGGCTAAATTGTCTGTGGAGGGCACTTGTCTCCATTGCTTCTCCAGAAATCTTAGCTGCTTCCTTTCCTCATAAAGGGATTTGTTGAACCAAGGTGCTGAGGGAGTGGGCCTTATCCTTTTGCTTTTGAGTGGAGCGACGTCATTAATTTCAGCTGCAAGCACTGTAAGGCATTGGGAGGTGAGATCGTCAACAGCTATGTTTGGGTCTAGCCTTGGAAGTGAAAGCAAAGCTGATTCACAGAGGGGGCCGACATCAATATTTTTGGCATCACAGAACCAGGAGATGGCCCTCTTGGGTTGGCCAAGAGTTATCGAGTGTGAGAGTTGAAGAGAGAATGGGATGAGGTGATGGTCAGACCAATCTACATGGATTGGGGTAGAGGTAGAAAGCATGCCTGCTTTAGAAATAACAAGGTCCAGGATTGCGCCCTTAGAGTGGGTTGGTTCAATGCAGTGTTGGATAAGATCGTTTGTAGAGAGGAAGGTGGCCAGAGAGTTCGCAGAGGAGTCTTGCAGTACGCCCCAGTGGAGATTAAAGTCACCCACGAAGGTCTGATTGTCACTTTGTGTGTATTGGTCGCTGATGAAGTCAGTGAGATCTTCTATAAACGAAGGGCCACTACGAGGCGGGCGGTAAATGATATGGAATCTGAGCGGTGGACGATGTTTCAATTGAAGCTCAAGAGAAAGGCATTCAAAGGTGAGGGAGGAACCGATTGGAGAAGCCTTAAGTCGGAGGGCGTTTCTAAAGATGACTGCAACACCTCCCCCGGTGTTGTCAGTTCTGTCATTCCTAAATATGGAGTAACCTGTGGGTAATAGGAGGTCAAAAATAGAGTGAGAGGTATCTTTGAACCAGGTCTCTGTGAGGAAGAGCATGTCAAGTTTGTGAAGGGTGATGGTATCGGAGATTTCAAGTTTGTGTTTTACTGCAGATCTGCAGTTGTGAAGCATACAGCGCAGCTCTGTCAAGACTGTTTTGGTGACGGGGGCACTTGGGCTCTGAAGGGTGATTGGGATATTGTACTTATGTGGGGGTGCTCGGGAAGGTTTAGGTGGATGCTTTGTTCTGACAGAGGTGATGGTCTGAATAGTGTAGATAGTGGGGTTGCTAGGGTATGTCTGTTGAAGCAGGGTGGCGTTCAAGGGCTTGTGTGAGTTAAAGACGTTAGCAGACGAGAGGTTGGGCTTGGCTGTATTGGGGTGAAGGGGCGAGGTACATCTCATGGGAGGTTGGGAGGGAGTAGAGGTGCATGGATGGGTGGAGATCTTAGAGCATAGAAGTGAAATGGCAGCTGTAAGCTGGGAGATGGAGGTGATCAGAGAGCCTAGCGAATTTTCCAGTGAGAATGAGGCAGAGCATGGAAGGTTGGGTGGCTCGATTGAGACAAGGGGTGGTGGTATTGGTGGTGGAAGGCAGGGAGAGGTGGGGGGACAGGAGGTAAGTTGGGGAGAGGTGGGGGGACAGGAGGTAAGTTGGGGTGAGGGGTTCACAGGAGGAGCAAGTGAATTGGGCGTTAAGGGAGAGTTGTCATTGTTGGTGTTGCAGGCGGGAGAGGAGTTAAGGACAAATTTAGAGGGAGAAAGGTGCGGAACACGGCGGTAGGGAAGTAGGAGGGGAGATGCCTGAGTGGCATCATGGGAATGTAGAAGGTTTGGGAGGAAGCGAGGTGCAGTGGTTGTGGAAGTCCTGTCAGTTAGGAGAGGTGGAAGTGAGGGAACGGTCATCTGGCAGAGTGAGGGGGGTTGAGAGAGAGAGGGAAGTTGTGGAAGGGAAGTGGTCCTGCTGGGCCCGAGGGTTGGAGATGGGATGGGTTACTAGGAGGGGAAAGGGGGTAGTGCAGCAGTAAAGGAGGAGTAGGAGGGAGGAGAGAGATGCAGTGGGAATGTGGCGACAACGGGATGAATGGCGAGGGGATGCAGGGGTGGAGAGGAGGGATGAAAGGAGGGATAAGGAGAGCATAGGGAACGTTAATCAGGGGAGAGGGTTGGAGGAGAGGTGGACTAAGAAGGGGGGTGAAAGGGAGAAGTATGGGGGAGGAGAAGAGATTTGAGTATCGCGATAGTACAGATGGGACGAGGAGCGTATTAGCTAGTGGTAAGGCTGAAGTAATGTGGGAGGGGACATACTGTGAGGGGGGAGGAATAGGAGAAGAGGTAAGTTGGGGCGGGGAGGGAAGAGGGCCGACCTGTGCTTCTCGAGAGTGCAGCCGATTGGAGTGGGGTGGGGTCGGTGGGGGAGAAAGGGAGTAATGGGTGGAGCTGGAAGGAGAGACAGGGGGAAATCCGGTTGCAGAGGAGGGGAGTAAGGAGGGGAAGAGTTGGTCAAAAAGCGAGAGGCAGGTGTCTTTGCCTTGGATCATGACAGTACCGTTATTATAGAGTGAGATAGTGAGGTAGCCATTGAAGCACTGCGAGGGGGAGATTTTTAGTTGTTTCCCATAAGGGATAGAGGAGGAGGAGGTGACGTTGAGGGAATTGTAAAAACTGTTGGACCAAGAGGGGGTGTCGCGAGTGAAGAAAATGAAATCGTTTTTGAGCCTCCCAAGACAACCATTGTAAAATTGATCAACAAAAAGGGAGTCCGGGAAACGTTCAATAGTGTTATGCTTCAGTCGTTTTATTGTAGCCTTAGACTGATCGGGAGGATAAATGATTTTGTAGCAATTGGCTCCAGACTTAACTCGAGAGGTGGCCATGTTGGGAGGATGAGGCGAGGAAGGGTGGGGGAGGGATGAGAGGGGTGTTATTGGGAAAGCGGTGGTCAGGAGAAATAAAAGGGCAGAAAGGGGGCGCATAATCCAGGCGTTTATGGTGAGATAACCGAATTAATGTGCCGTCAGGGAAGTGAGGTAGGAATTTGTTTGGCCCTTCATCTAGGAGTATGAGGTGCCACCTGGCACTAGATAAAGGTTACAGGGGAAATATTTGCAAATAGCAGGGACCCATCACAGAGCAGATACAGACAAAGTAGTACAGAATAGAAATGACCATCCAGTGACCATTAGAGAGCACTGAACTTAGTGCCAGCCTGCTAATAGACCCAAATTCGGTACCAGACGCCATGTATGCCCAAGTTCTCACCAGCCTACTATATGACCTAAAGCTCCTGTGAGACACTAACGTTAGGGCAAAGAGCATAGGGTGGATCACAAGTTGATTAACAATGTCTAGAGAATGCACAGCAACCTCGTCATCTTCAGACCACCTCTGATGCCGCAGGAGTCATGACTCAATTTGAACTGACCCCACAGATAAAGTTGCTTAATAGGTGCAGCAGGCACTACTGGATGTGCACCTGTGAAAAGGACTAAACAATGCAGCTGGTAAAACTTGCTGTACATCTAATTGATGGCCTAAACGGTGCAGCTGGCACTACTTGCTGCACAGCTGTAAAAGGCCTAAACGGTGCAGCTGGCACTAATTGCTGCGCAGCTGATTCAAGTGTTAAACATAAATACCACACAGTTAAAGAGTTAAGCGGATGGCAATTATGATGGAGGAATGCATTTCTCGCAGATGCCCGCAGGGCTGACCGGTTGTTGCAGGAAGCACTGGCCGTGAAGAGGACACATCTGGAAGACAGGCTGTGAGCTCACTTAATACAACTCAGTAATAGGGAAAAAGTAATCTGGAAGACACTGCAGGGTGAACTCCCTTGATACAGCCCAGTAATATGGCGCGAAGGTGCGCACTGTGTGCGGCGACGAAGCGCTCACCTGCTCCTGGGTCTGCCCCCAGCTCTCCACTGTGTTGCAGGACAGGCTTGTGTCCATGTGCGCGGCGACGAAGTGCTCACCTGCTCCTGGGTCTGCCCCCAGCTCTCCACTGTGTTGAAGGACAGGCTTGTGTCCATGAAAGATCACATAGAGACAAAATGGTGTATCAGCAGAGGAAAGTGAGAGTCTTTCCGCCCTGTAGTGCTCAGCAGTAATCGGGCTCAATCACCGCACCCCTCTGTTCTCGCCTCTACTCTTGCTACTTGAACTGAGACCAGTGCCTCGATGCATCCAAAGCCAGCAATGGGGGGAGGGGACAGGGCGAGGCCCTTAGCACCCTGCAGAACTTCGTTTCACGTGTGAGAGCTCACCGGGGCATCTCTTGTCCGACCCCATTCGAGGGCCTCCCTCAGGGCACCCAATGTCTCCAGCGCCGGTAGGGGAGAAGCAAGGAGAGGGATCCAAAGCCAGCAATGGGGGGAGGGGACGGAGCGAGACCCTTAGCACCCTGCAGAACTTAGTTTCATGTGTGGCCGGGGCATCGCTTGACCGACCCCATTCGAAGGCCTCCCCAGGGCACCCAATGACACTAGCGCCGGTAGGGGAGAAGCAAAGAGAGGTCCTCAGGTCGCCACAGCGTTTCGCGGAGTCACCGCAGCCGCCATTTTAAGGTCAGGCAGAGGGAGTTTGTAGTCTCGACGCTGTTACCGGGCACCGCACCTCCGCTTTCTCTCAGGGGCTTACCGCCCGTATGCTCGTCGTCCCAGTGCCCCCATCTGGTCTCGGCAGCACCGTCATGCCATAAAGTTCAGGAAAGGAACTTGCCTGCAGCCACGTTCCTCCTGGGATGTGGCAGACTAGGATGCAACAGCATCTCTGCTCTCTGAGTCCATGGTGTTACAGGGGAACAACGCTGGATTTTCTCCTATCACGCTGGTCATGTCAAGAACCCAGATTCTGCCTTTCTCGATAGGCTGCAAACCTCCTGGACCGCTCTCCCCCTCGTAGCTGGCATCCTCCTCATCTGCTGGCTCTTTCGTCTTATTTACAACAAGGGGTGGTGAGGGACAGAGTCTCTGAATTAAGCAGAAAGCTCTCACCCAGTCAAGAGATCCGGGCTAGATCCAACACCGTTTTTTAGCTCACTGTACCATCCCAGTTTCAGAACCTGGCTGTATGCAAATTAGTCTGTTCCTGTCCCAGTGCATGATGGGAACAGGGCAAACCAAACTACAAAAGCCAATTCTTACACTGGGAAGGAAACAAGCTCCCGGGGACCGGTTTCTGGCATTACAGCCGTCTTCGGCCCGGTTTCTTTGAATCCTGATGGTGCAATGAGCAAGGGACTCATGTCTGAGTATACCCTTCCACGCTTAGGGTGGACAAAAATATTTACAACAAGGGGTGGTGAGGGACAGAGTCTCTCAATTAAGCAGAAAGCTCTCACCCAGTCAAAAGATCCGGGCTAGATCCAACACCGTTTTTTAGCTCACTGCACCATCCCAGTTTCAGAACCTGGCTGTATGCAAATTAGTCTGTTCCTGTCCCAGTGCATGATGGGAACAGGGCAAACCAAACTACAAAAGCCAATTCTTACACAGGCTCTTTCGTCTTGTCATTTCTGCGCCCGCTGGTTGGCCCCGCCTTTTGTTCTATGCGCAACCAATACGCTGGTGCGCTCACCCCTGTGCTGCCCAATCCACTGCTGGCCACCATCTTGGAGTTCTCGGGAGCGGCCAGCGCGGTATCACACCTGGGTATAAGAGAGAGAAAGTCCAGTCCATCAGGGCTCATTAGGGCAAGAACAGACGGTTCAGTCCTCTTCTGATCTTCCTCAGGTCCAGTAGTGTTCTGAGGAGAGTCTCTGGAATGTCACATTTGTGACTGGCACCTGCTTATGATCAGATGGTACTCCTGACTTCTCCCTAAGCAATGGGGTAAAAGTTCCTAGGAGTTACCCTTACTACGTTTACATCATTTTCTGTGACTCTTACTGCAAATAATCCCACAGTGCCCTTCTCTGTCTAAATCCAAGATGGTGGCACCCTTCTCCACTTGTGCAGAACCTGAGTGACCATCCCAGAGGTGTGGTCAGGGAAATTAGCTGCTCCTCCTCTGTGGTCACTCTAAACCAGTTCTGGAGGCAGCTCCATTCCCACTGGGATTAGTGAGTGCCTGACTAGGGGGAAAATAGAAGGAACCTGTCAATCAGGTTGTTTGACAACTGCCTGAGAAAAGGTAGGGTGCATTGAAGTAAATTAAGTTCCTGAGAAGAGCCCAAATGTTAATCCTACTAGACAAACAAGACACCCAGGCCTTTGTGTTGGTCCTGGGAGCAGTTTTCACACCATAGTTAGCACTTAAGTACACAGAGGACTGCAACTGAACGCTAATGCAAATTATCCTACACAGGCTATAGACACGCAAAAGGTATGTTTCCTAAAGCATCTATTCCTTAATATTTATACAAAATCTGGCCACCACTGACTTGAGTTTTACTAAATTTTACAAAGAGTCCAAGAATTAGGTTTCTAAAGGTTTTCTGAATCAAGATATTATTATTACATTTAATAGTTCTTCACGTCATCACAGAGTTTCTCTGGGGAACCGCCCACCTTACTGCACTAAAAAATAGCGTGTGGGTGCTAGTTACAGTAAGAACACATTTACCATTAACTTTTTACATGTGTTTTTACAATCTGTGGCTCCATTGCTTGTCTTTTAGAGATTGGAATCAAAGGGCTTTATTATTTATCATTAGCATTGAGAGATTAGTGGAGGCGTTTGTTTCATTGATTCCCTCCATACTATTATACTAATTAAATCCATTTTGAATTTCACATCACTCTTTTCTTCCTTTCTACAGCACAGGATGCTTTGTGCTTGCTGGGACTGGGGAAGGATGTTGGGTTTGGAGGGAGAGCTGCAAAACATGTGCAGAATTTTGGGAGGGGACCATTCAATCACCTTCAACAGTTGATTGGGAATGATAGGTGGAGGAGTGGTTTGGGTGGGGCCTAAGGGCAGGATTGGCATTGGTGGCTTGACGTACATGGTTGGGTGGAAAAATAGGAGGAAGTCCATGGGGCCTTAATCAACATGGTAAATTCTGATTCAATTATTCATTTGACCTAAATTGAATGGTCACAGTTCAGGCAATTTAGTGCACAAAATAGTGGATTACATCAGATAACTCAAACACTGGGAGATTGCAATTCTTTGTTTCAATCCAAGTATTAAAGTTTTCAAGTCAATAGCAGATAAATCAGGATATTGTGTTATCGTTTGATGCAATTATATAATCTTTACTATTTTGTTTGGTTTATTTACATCCCTAGAAATGAAGATTCACAATTTTGGCTAAGCCTTTTTTCAAATTCAGATTTTTTATAGTTTTGCAATTTGGTTGGGTGAGGCATTAATTTTATTTTGAATCTAATCATTTTTTGTCCTCCCCAGCCACATTCAGCTGCAATTTTGAATAAAAAGAGAACACAAAATTCACTTTTGCGGACCAAGTAGACCTTTATCTTGGTTAATATCTTGCACTCTCAAAATCAAGGAGCATTAAAATTTGCTGATAGTAACAATAACTTTGCCATCAGTCTTCTAATTTACTGTTACAGAGCATGGAATTTAATAAACGAATAAATAGCCAAGAAGATGGCCATTAGTTCACTTATTTCACAAGAGGACCCAATTTTATAAGTATATTTGCATAGATATAAAAATGCTCTGGAGCATAATCTCTATTCCTCTGATATCTATGTAGTTTAGGACACTTCAACACTCTAAAAGTTTTCTTTTGGAGTCTTTGTAATAGCGCCTGCTTTGAGAAATACACACATGTGCTAAGGAAGCAGCTTTGGCTGCATAAGGAGCTCAGCCTTTTCAAGAAGCACATCAGGAGATCAGTCGCGGCTGCTGCCAATGAAAAGTGGTGGGTGGCGGGGCAGCAAAGGTGGTGAGTGTGGAATTAATCATAAAATAAAGATGTACTTAATGCTGCCTGCCACCTCAGTGCTCCTCTGCTCCCAGCAGTCCATGGGACACCATCACAGGCTCCCCATCCTTTGCTTTCATGCAATATCAAGCATGAGACCAGCACAGGGATTGGCCTAACTGGGCTGGTTTACTGCTCTCTCAGGCACAGGGAGTCTGTGTCGCTCCTCCACACTGCTGTGGAATACACCTGGGTTTGAGAAATCTAACTGTGCATGTCTGGCCAGCCTAAGACAGTCAGACAAACTCACATATGCACTTATATGTGCACTCCATCCCTCCTCTCAGCCATGGCCCGTCCCCACCTCTCCCTGCACCGGCTTGGCTTAGGCAGTTAGAAAAAAATAAAATTATGGTAAAATGTAATTCTATTTCTCAGCTCCTGGCTCTGAGCCAGTGGGGCAATGCTCCTATGTCATTGCAAAGAAATCGCCACTGCAAGGGACCCTTGTCTCTAGAGTTAATTAATTGGCTAATAATTTTTTGAAACATTTGAGTCTAGAATATAGACTGAACTTTGAGACAAAATAAGATAATTACCATGTCCCAGTAAATGAGGCTTATGAGCATAGACAATGTTATGGTTGCATTAATGTCCTCATGGTGAAAGATAGACAATCTGATTCAATGATAGAAGGTATCACATATAAGACAAAGATGGGAGATGTATGCAGACCCTCTTCCAATGAAAGAGTATTTTTTACAATTTTAGCCAGAACTCTAGTGATGGATTCCATAGTTAAGAATGAGCAATCTTAATTTTTTCAACAATTAAGAAAAAAAAGGGAAAGGAAGAAACATCAAGTACTGGATTTTTATCAGGAATTTTAAGATTTTTTATTACCAGTTTTACTTTTGGTTATCCAATACACTTTTGACCATGCAGATATTCCTACCTCAAGGCTACATGCTAACATTGCTATTTTATTAAAGAAAAACAAAACCCGAAGTTATGTTCTTCATATAGACAATCTGGCTTTTAAACAAGGACATGTCGCTTTTGGCCAATTATATTCATTTGTTTATGAGATAAAGCCAATGGCCTAACACAGGCCCCCACAGCCCCTATGGTGTGGGGTCCCCAGGGGCCCCTCAGCACAGTACTCTGGCCAGGGAGCTGACTGAGTCTGGAGGGGGCCCCTCCCCATACCTTGCAGGGTGATCTTCTCAAGTTTCGTTACGCCAGTGGATAAAGCCCCCTATGCCGTACATTTTATCGATACTGCAAGTCACTGCAGAGTTCCGTAACCATATAGAGGACTGAGGAAAACGGCCAAGCTCCTTTATAAGGACATGGTGACTTACAATACCCTTATAATGTACTGCCAGGTTTACTTTATTCATTATAATACATGGTCACATCATCACACTCGCTGCAAACCACTAGTTGCCTTGATATGGTGCTCTTTCTAATGAAAGAGGTAAGATGTTTCTAAAGATGAGAAATACATGTAAAATCTCTAGTGCAGAATTAGACACATTAAAAACAGTTAGATATTTGTGGCAACGCAAATATTACCAGATTAATACAAGTCCGATTTTTTTTTTAAATGTAGCGATTTTTTTATTATAGGCGACCAGGTTCATATTGTGTAATCTAGCATCATATACAGTATGGATTTATTATGGGAACATCTATTGTTGACCATACTCATCTAATCAATATGCTGATGTTGCTGTCTCATTTAAAATACCACAAAGACCGCTATCCTTCTTGAGGCTGTATAAAGATCTTACAGTGTTTCACGTGGCAAAACGTTCTGTTAATTTTATGGATGCTACCAATCTACTTTACTACCAGATGGAACTATCTGCTTGAAAACAGTCACTTTGTAGGACATTCAGTAAAACACAATTGCAGAGCAGCTCTTCAATTAATCGGGCTATAAACATTATTGCCAAACAAAACACAGGTTTTACTTTCTAACATCGCTTCTTCTAATGTAACTGCTATTGCTGGTACTAATTTACCTGCTAAGTTAGCTGTCGAGAATCTAGGGTTGAAGATTCCTGACAGTTATGATCATCTTTCGGCTATCAACCTTGAAATGTTACCAGATAAGGCTAAGCACTTCGTAAGGAAACGCCAAAATCAACCACTTTTATGACTGGGATGGGCCAAGTTTATTAAAATGTCTATTCCTCCAAATTATGTACATCTGCTTTGAGCACTGGCTTGCTGAATTCCACGGTATTTTAAAAAAATATATAGGTTTTCAGTACTTCTTTTATCTGGCAACCTCTGAGAACCTACAAGAAACCTCACCTCTCATTAAATTTATGTAATACATCTGCTATATTTCGGCTGGTACTACTGGTCTGCATTGAGGAGTGAAATATCAACTTATGAATGGTAATATCAATAGAACACCATATTCATTTATACAATTCCTTTTCAGTTTCAAGCTTGAACGTGTGGGTTCCCTCTGGGAATGTACACACCCCCTGTTGAGAATGACCATTTTTGCATGGTTTCCTCCCAAATGTTTGCCTTGACTGTTTTTACTGTTTGTAGAACTGTATGCTTTACGCCTGCCAACTAATGGTAAAGTGCCTGTGTTCCCCCCTTCAACATGATGAAATTGGCAGCCCACTGACTGAATTATTTAACTTATGTATGTATAAAACCCTAGTATATGGTACCACAGTGTACCCAGGGCTTGTAAGTTCAATGCCACAAGTGGGCTGCAGCACAAAATGTGCAATCCATTCAAGTGGCAATGTAAACACATAAACATGACTGCAGCCTACCACCACCAGCCAGCTTGTGGATTTCTAAACTACAAATTCGACCTGTCAAATGAACCCCCTTTATCAGGCCTACACAAAATATGTAGGTGCTCCATAGGAAAGCATTAGGGTACAATATTAAAATATTTGCCATCTGCGCTTAGGAAGCTGCAGCAAGGTTGATGTTTGGACTTTTACAAATATTTATTTCAACACCAATTCATTGGTAAAGTCATATTTGTTATAAATATATTAGAACAGGCACATTTAAAAAGTTACCCATTACCTTCCTGAATGGAGCTTCTAGAATCCCAGTTGCATGAACTCTCAACTGTCGCCCAGGCACTCTATGGTCCTCTTAGTGAGGTGTGCACTTGCCTCCAGAGCTGAGAAAAAAACTGTAGGTGCGGGGAGGACCTTGTCACAGGCTGATGTAGCAAACACCTGGGCCTTCCCCCTTCCTTTGTCCTCCCTAGTCGGAGCGGCACTAAGCTCAGAGGGAGAGGAGATGCCCCCTAACCGGTTTTGAGTGGCACAGAGGAGGGGCTGCCCATTTTCCTGGACAGAACTCCAAGTTGTGCACAGAAGATCTGCACCAGGGAGGAATGATTCTACAATGTTGGTATTGGGCAAAGAGGGGCAGTATGGGATTGATCACTGAGAAACATACATGCATTGATTTAAAAGTGAGCAGGGTCACCCCTGTGAAATTTTGCCCTATTGGTTAGGAAGTAGCCAGGTGTTTCCACCACTCAGAGGTTGGCATTGGGCATACACACAACAAGGAGCTACAGAGGGAATAGAACCAGCCAGGTTGCCCTCCACTCAATAGTCAATATAAATACAAAAAGACCTGGTCTGAAAGGCACCTCTCTTAAGGCCAAACAATATAAAGCGGAGGTTGGGATTCACAACATTTAGTGAAAGAGGTGAAGTGAATAAATCACATTCCACAATGCGACCATGTGAAGCTAAAATTGAAATAAGTTGCACTTTACTCAATACCAACATTATTATTTACTGTGCACTTATTTACATTAAAAATCGATTGCCTATCATGCATACTGCTTTATAGTGAGCCGACATGTTTCATTGCTACAATAATTTCAGGGCGATTTCTTCAGGGCTAACAGGGTCGCCTGGCACCAGTACTGGACACTTAAATAACTTTTTCCTGGGACTGCCAAATGTAAAAACAGAACAAATACATATCCCATTACTCTCATATCATCCTTTCAAGCAGAAAATCCGCAACACACTCCTCTCAACTATAGAGTTTGTAGTACCCTAAATGAGCCACCATCTTTGTACCAGCTCTATCATTTTGGTCACACAAGAGACTCCATCTGTGAGTCCTCTCGGTGGATTAACACTCCACTGTAATGTCAAACTACAAAGTGATAAGAATATTTTTAATCAAATGTAAACCAAGTAGTTCTCAACATGCTCCTTTCGCACAAAGATCACTCTCATGAGCAGAATTGTGAACAGGGACCCGTATCTGTATGTGCTCCCGATGTCGGCTCAGTATAAAGCGGTATGCATGATAGGCAACCAATTTTTATTTTGAATAAGTGCACAGTGAATAATAAAGTAGGTATAGAGTAAAGTGCAAATTATTTCAATTTTAGCTTCAAGTGGGCGCATCGTGGGATGTGTTTTATTCACTTCACTTCTTTCACACCACTTATTTTGTTTGTTTTGGACACTATATTTATTATTTTTCAAGGCAAGATAGCTACCAATGATGATAGAAGTGGGCACAGCTGGTGAGAACCATTCAGCGAGCTCGATTGGTGGTGCACACGCGAGGGGTCATCTTGCCTTTTCACTATTTTTTTGTTTTGATTGTGATGCTCAAGCTTTATGCACCTTTCACATTAACCATCCTGTACGTTGGTCAGCGGTAACAAAGCGTGGTGACTGCCATCTGTAAGAATGGCTTCTATTTTAAAATTGAAGGCAAAAAAATGGGAGGTTACTACCTCTTAATTGAATAGAGAGTTGAATATGGGAACTAAATGTTGTGAATCCCTACCTCTGCTTTATATCATTTGGCCTTAAGAGAGGTGCCAGATCTTTTTGTATTTATATTGGCATTGGGCATACCCAACAGTTCCTCCTCAGGTCACTGCTTGACATTTGGTATTTTAAAGGGGCGTGATTAGGGCTTCCCTTCCAAATAGCTAATCGCAGTATGTATGAATGTTTTGTGACCATGAATGCGGTAGCAAAACATTCACAATTTACCACCAACTTCCACTTCAAGTTGGTGGTAACCCTCTCACAAATGGGAAGGGGCTCCAGGGTCCACTTCCTCTTTAAAAATGGTTGTAGAAAAGTTTCCATGGATCACTGCCTGCTCTTAAAAAAAGAAAATAAATCTTTTCATATTTTTTTAAAATGCAACCCAGTTTCCCTTTAAGGAAAATGTTCTGCATTTATAAAACAATATAGCTTTAATTAAAATGCAATAATGGACTTTGTGGTCCGCTGATCCTAGTAGGCCACCATTCCAGTGATTTTAGCAATTCCTATATTGCGATCTAACCCATTAATATTAATCAGGTAGGTCATTTTGCGACCCCCTAGGAATCTCTAAAGGAAACTCTTTGAGTTTCCTACATTTGTAATAGTGAATACCTAATTACGATTCGCAGAAAATTGCAATTAGGTTATCGCTATTACAAGAGACATGGGGCCCTATATCAATTTTGATCAAAATTAGACTGCAGTGTAGCCAATAGTTAAATCAGTAGGCTTTTAAAGCTTGATCAACATTTCTGTAATTCTATCAGTACTATTGGGAATTTCATTTCCAGAAGACACAAACATTTAAATCATACCCATTCAAAAAAAAGACTTTTCATTGCAAGTATTTTCAATGCATTTCGAGTCATTTTGACCCTTCGTCAGGTGCGCTGATGAATAAATATCTACAAGCGGCAAGTTTTTTTAGACACATTTTTTGCAAATATTTCATATTTAATTCGCTTTAGATGTATTTATCTTGGAATGCCATTCTTCTTCTGATTATTGTGCTGCACTGAGAAAGGACACTACCTCAGACTTGAGTAAATTTGCTTCAGTTTAGATGAAGTCCCTTCAATTTAACCTCAAAAGAGATATTAGAGCACCTCTTGTGGACTCTAAACAGTTTGTTAAATTCACTTAACTACACATTCAGCTCTTTTGTACTCTGGTTCCGATTTATTATTATGTTACCAGTGGCTTCATATGAGAGGATTTAGATAATCTGCTAATTATTCTTGATGTGAGAATTTAGATGCAGGAGACTCCCATATGTTTGCTTCCAGTAATAGGCTCAAGAATCTTTGGAAAGAGATTTTTAGTCATATTCTTTCAATCTGCTTTGCTATCAAACATGCCTCTTTCATAATTTATGAGCTTGAGTTAGATACACCAGAACATAACCCCCCAATCTTTCCTGAAATTGCTGAAGCTTAGCTACGGTTGGCTCGCTCCTGGCAGATAGAACTCCCTATCCAGAATGTATGACATCACAATGCAAACTATTGTAACGGATACCTTTAAAACATGGTCAATACAACGCAGCATCCATTACAACACATGCCATTACAATGCAAGCCATTACAACGCAAGCCATTACAAAGCATACTCCATTACAAAGCAAACTCCATTATAATTAAAATTACAATTCCAACAACACCGGGTGCTTACCTCAGGGAAGGTACTAGTGACGGAGGGATATGCTTTGTAATGGCATGCGTTGTAATGGATCCTGCATTGTATTGACCGTGTTGTAAAGGCATTGCGGTGTAATGCCTGTGTTGTAGTGGATGTTTCCCCCCATACAGCACTCAGTTTCAGTTTTATAACTTTATTCGAATGTTTAAAAAACATCATAAAAGTATACAATTTAAAACATTACATACACATGGTACTCAGAATACAGAAACAGAAATAACATTGTCACATGTTGTGGGGGTTGCTACACATAAAATTACAGGAAAACCATGCTAAGTCTAGCTCTAATAGATTTCAGAATAAAAGTGGCAGTATAAAAACAGATATCTGGGCTTGAAAGTGAAAAAAGAAGCCTCAAAGCGCTATCAGTAGTACACATGTTATATTTAAGGAACATAGGCTTGAGGAAACAGATGCGTTGTGCTTTATACAGAGGACAGAATAATAAAAAGTGCATTGTACTTTGTTTTAAAGAGCCATCACATGGACATGGGGTGACTGGATGAGATTTCATAATCGGGAAAGCAACCAAGTTATGCACTATACCTAATCTTAGCCTTGAAAGAACAAACTGGTGGGACTGTCTGTGGATAACTTTAAGGTACATTGGGATACCCCGGCTATCATCATTCAGGGACAGGTGGAAAATATGTGTAGAATATTCTCTAGTAGCATAACTTCGCACATCCGATTTCGCCCTAAGATAGACATTTTTTAGTTCCTGTTTGTCTAGAGTGTTCAGACTGGTAGGGTCATTTCCTAGGTCCATGTCAAACAGGTCTTTGACAGTCATAACTACATATTTTAACCATGGAATACTTAAAACTTTATCCAAGAGCAAACAGTCTTTGATGATATCTTTGGTGAATGCTGTTTCCGGCTTGGTAAAAATGGATTTCCATACCAACAGTGGCCTTAACCCAGTGAGGTCGGACAGGTAATCCAGATCTAGTTCCGAATGGGTTAGAACAGTAGATGCCGAGGTGGGGAGACAAAGCAGCCGTTTAATGAACTTGTTTTCTTCAGTTTGCAGGGCCTTGGCATTGCAATGTCCCCATACCCCCGAGCCATACAATGCTATCGAAGTACATCTGTGCTTGTATATAGTCAACATATCAGCAATACGGCGGCTTCCTACTTTGGAGGCAAAGCGGAAGACGCCTAAGGATGCTTTCCCCATTCTCGCTTTGACATTTGTTTCCTCAGGGGCCCATGATCCTCTGTCGTTAAATGTGACTCCCAAGTAACAACAATTTGTGACAGTTGCAATATGGTTTTCCTTAAAAGAAAAAGGTTTAAAAAGTTTCAACTTTTTCCCACACACCATGACAAACGTTTTAGAGTTATTAATTTTGAGTTTCCTTTTCAATATAAAATCATAAAACCCATCCATCAATTTTTGTAGGCCTATAGGGGTCCTAGAGAGAAGAACTGTATCGTCGGCATACAATAATACCGGTATAGGGGTGCCTCCTACTTGGGGGGCATCAGCGTGAATTTGCTTTAGTTCTTGTTCCACCGAGTTAATGAAGAGGGAAAAAAGCAACGGGGCTAATACACAGCCCTGTCGAATGCCAGATCTTACTCTGATCTTCCGTGTGCACTCACCCTCAGGACCATAACGAATTTGGGCGGATAGGTTAGAATAAAGTGTGGCCAAGAAATAGATAATATCGGGGGGGGCTCCCATACCCAGCAGAGTTGTCCATAACAAGGCATGGTCGACCAGATCAAATGCGCTTGAAAGATCTGCGAAGCACAGAAATAGTGATCCCGGCTTGGCCTTGGTATACTTTCCTATTAAAAGGTTCAAGTTAATACACTGTTCGATCGTACCAAGGCCCTTTCTAAAGCCGTATTGGGATGGGGCAAGAATGTTATTATATAAGGCCCAATCTTCCAAGCGTGCTAACAGGACCCTACTCAAGATTTTTAGTGAGGAATCCAAAAGGGAGATAGGGCGGTAGTTCTTGGCCTCTCCTCTATCCCCCTTTTTATAGATTGGAATGATAATGGATTCACCCCACGTGGAAGGGGTCCTGTTATCCATAGCAGCATTAAAGGCTATGGTCAATAATGGACTCCAGAGGGCTGGATCATATTTGTATAGGTCGATCGGCACCCCGTCTGGGCCGGGGGCTTTCCCCCCTTTACTATTCCTTATAGCCAAATCCACCTCATTGGTCGTTATTCTCGGGGATTCAACTAGGGTAGTGCAAATGGTGTTATCATTGGCTAAGGACTCTCCAGTTGGATCGAAGATCCCTGAGAAGTGGGCCACCCATCCCTCTTCATTAACTTGGGCAGTGAGGACAGGGAATTCCTCTTTTTGCAGGAATGGGCTATTGATGGTATTCCAGAACAGTTTACTGTCCCGGAGGGCTGCAGCTTTACTCAAATCTTCCCAGGCTATTTCTCTAAGTTCTTGTTTCCTGGTTTTGAGCGCATTTTTATAATCGGCCCTCAGGGATTTAACCACATCCCTGTCTCTCGGGGTGCTTGAAAGGGCAAGTTTGAGGGATTTTAGTGCCCTTGTACAAGCTTGGTTGAACCAGCCCTGTGTGGCCTGTCCGGATTTGGCCTTCTTTGAGGTGAGTGTTTGCTTAATTATGATACCCAGATTCTCAAAGTTATTTATTGATTGTGCTGCGGGGGCTTCCGTTTCAAGGCAACTGAGTATCATATTTAGGCCAGCTTTCACCACCCTGCGATGTAAATTCTCTGCTTTTTCCCCACTCCACTTTATGCGGGTCCCGTTAGGTCTACATGGCGTAATGTCATCGACAACCCTACCAGAGAATACATCCCTATGGAGCTCATAATATAAGACCATGGTAAGTGCATTGTGGTCACTCAGGTCGTGATCTAAGATCTGGGTAACCGAACAATGGGGAGCTACCCGGTTGGAAATGATCAAGAAATCAATAATGGAGGTGGTCTTTCTCCCCGTGAAGGTAGGTGCCAGATTACCCTCATTATCAGGTGCATGTTGGTGGATTGATATATCAATTTTTAACATCAAATTGTTAAGGGAAGTGCCATATGGAGAGTGTAAAAAGTGGAGTAAATTTTCCCCATTTTCCCCATCATAACCACAGGTAGTAGAATATGAGAGAGGGCAAGTTCTAATATTAAAATCTCCTCCCCAAACAATATCATAAGATACAGTTGTTTTACAAAGAATAGAATCCAGAGCCGATTCAAGTTCGTCTACTACAGTGGTGCTGGAGGGGTCAAAGGTATTATTATAGTGGTTAATCAACAATAGATTTCGGTCCCTGCCTACCAGAATTTCCAAAATTTGCGAATGGGACCCCACAATATGGCTTTTTCTTACTCGTAAGGGTAGGTGTACAGAGAGTAAAATCAACAATCCCCCTTTGGCCCTCCCCATTGCAGATTCCACCGCATTACAGTTATAAGCAACAAAACCATCAAAGGCAATATCTTCCACTGACCACGTTTCCTGCAGACATAGGATATCATGAACCACAATGAGTTCCCTCCAACCCAGTGCTGAAACCTTCTGCCGCCACCCAGCAATGTTCCAGCTCATCAATGAATAACCCTTAACCCTTTGGTCCATAACTGTGTTAATGTGGATAGTTGAGACAGAGGGTGTAGTACAAGTCATATCTAGCGGAATCAAATCCGGTACAGTGGGGGTAGCTGGGGCGGGGGTGATGGGGGTGATTTCAGAACATTGTATGATGGGGGTTGTGACGGGTGTAATCTTGGCCAAATTAGTGGGAATAGCTTCGTTAGGGGTGGTTAAATGGACCATGGGCGGAACATCGGGTTTAGCCTGAGTGTTAGTCGGCTTCAGAGAGCGAGAGACAGGGTGTAGTCAGTCTACTCCCTCTAGGCCATCTAGGCAACCATAGCGGTTAGGGTCCATGAAGGAGTGGAATTGGGGTGCGTATTGGGGTAGTCTTGGTGGTCTAGCATCATATGCTCGTTGTCTGCCCCTCCGTTCCACAACGGACCAATCTCCTCTTCTTTGTTGGTGGCGGATGTTGGTTGGTGGGAAAAAATAGGAAACGGGAAGGGTCTGGATCGTTGAGTCGAAGGACCTGTTAAAGCCTGCACATATATGGGATACTGTGCGAGGGTCTCTAAAACTGACGGTTAGGCAGTCCCCATTGATACAGCACTCAAGTTGGCAGGAAATAGTCTCTAGCATTTATTCCAAACAGAACATTTACCACATAAAATTTCTTATCTCAATTATTATGAAACTCTATTTAATGGAAAACAATGTCATTTGCATTGCCTGAATCACTAAGAACCACTTTGTAGTTTAACTCTTGCCTTATAGTCTTGTTGACGTTGAGCTCTTTTTTAAGGTTGCTGGCCAAAAATAGCCAGAATATTTACAAAACATAATATGAGATATTAAATTAGCAAGGTGAATAGATAGAGAAGCAAGAAGGTAGAGTCGAATAGGCGTATAGGGCAGGAGGATGATGTATATTCAAAGAATGTGAGAGTGCATGCAGTACAGTACAGTTCCACGGACTAAGGGCTGGATTTGAGTGATGCGTTATAGAGAGGTGACTGGAGTACTGAGCTAGCAAGTGAAGGAGGAATGGGACAGCAGGAATCTCTGTGCTAGAACATACTAAAGCAGCCTAGCTAGAGTCAAAAGAAGGAACTGGCAGCACAGGAGAAAAGGTATTAGCAAAGTATGTTCACTAATACCGTATCTGTTGGATAACAGGAAGTATGATGCAATAACAATGCAAGGATGACATGATAGACGATGGAGTCACAATAAGGGGGACAAGGAAGCAGTCCAGCACTTCAGGGACAGCTAGACGGAGGGTACATTTACAGGAAGCACAATATTGGACCAGAGCAAGGGCACTGGACAGAAGGCAGGCAGCTTGAAGAAAAGCCAGCAGCGGAGTCACAGAAAACTGACACCATCATACAAATATTTTCTATTTGAGAATAACAGATATGTCATCCGTCACAAACATCTTCACAACCTACTTAAATACTCTTCTTTTCCGGTCATGTGCCAAAAATCTACGCTGAGAAAGAAAAGTGATGGTTGAAATGTTTGAAATAATCTGAACTGTTGGTAATTGTTCTAGACAGCATTCAGTCTAATTTTTCTTAGCCCACTATGCTACAAAAGACAGGAACAACCCCCTATACTAATTATCATTTGTCATGCTCCGACCACAACAGTCCTGCCCTAACTGTTTAAAGGTCCAAATAAATGAACTCTAATTTATTTCCACACTTGTTTTGGAAGATCAGACATATTTGTTTTGGGAGACAATCAGTTACGCAGGTGGCATGCTTTCAGTTCCTTCTTGACTTGTCCATCAAGGTGAGGAAACCACACTCAGTCTCTGAGGGCTCTCTTGGTGACAACAATGCCACAATGTTGTTTAATTGCCATGTAACTTGTTGTCTTGAGCTCTTAGGTATGACAATTCTTGAACCTCTTAGTGCAATACCTTCTTGAGTGACAGAAAGTTCTTCATGCGCATAGTTGAATTTTTGAAATTCCACGTCATCTGAGAGAGGTCAAGTAGGTTTACTCCATCATTGTGCTGCAAATATATCCTTGAGCATATGCATGTCTCAGTCTTTATTGGTAGCAGCAAGGATCTGCTGAGTGGATAGAGCGGCAGGGGTAATAGATTTTACTATGAAATTAATTTATGCTTTGGCAATTCAATTCAATTCAATGTTATTAAGAATTTGAATCTCCAATGAGGTCCACTTAAAAATACACACTATTATTATATGAATACACATTAAAATATGAACTCAGTTCATTGCCATGGTAAATAGAATAAAATCTTGAACAAAATAAATTCCAGCATTATTGTATCAAAGTTCACTGAAACACAGAATTTATAACTATTTAGCAACTGCAATATTCGTTTCAAAATAGCCCATCATCAAAGAGACCTGCCACTTCATAGCCAATCTCAAGGTCTACGAGCAAATAGGAACACTCAATAGAACCGAATATGCAGAAGGAGAAAAGGGTATTAGTTATTCGACAAAGGGCATACATTTAAATACATATACAATTTTGTAGATAATAGAATACAATACAATATCGGCTTCAAAGTAAATCTAAATTAAATAAGGTGCAGCAGCAAAGAATTATAAACAAAGCAGGTTCTAAGGAGATAGCTGAAACATTTGTGACTAACAACTGTTTTTCTCTGGTAATAACGAGTAACAGCTAGATATGATCCAATTCTGTGCATTTGAATAGCAGCAGAAACATATGTAAACATTAGATTAGTATACAATATCATATTTTAAATAGGACCAATTTTTAGACAAAGTGCATCGTGTAGCAGCAGACTGAGTGCCAAAGAACAAATTAGCAGATTTATAATTAAGGTTTCATTCTCCCTTAGCAACAGCAGTTAAAAACAGCAATAAGAATAAGGACTAGCATAAATGAGGGCAGTGAAGACTAAAATATGTTCAGCAACTCCTTAAAAAAATAAATATGCACACTATTTCCTTTTTGGGAAAAAGAAGGAATTCATGAGCTGCTGATACATTCTTAATGCTATTTTGCAAAACATAGATCCAAGCCATCTGTAACGAAACTCAACTAAAACCGGACCAACAAACAAAATATGATGGAAATCTTGAGCGCCCAGATTACAAAAGCCACATTTTTTTCCATTATTTTTGGCAGGGTACTGCATTTCCAGTGAGGTAGTGAGACCGAAAATGAATCTAGTGAGTACCATTGTCAATGCAGAAATACTCAGCGACAAGGATATGTTACACTCATTATGGGTATTGTATA
Organism: Lissotriton vulgaris; assembly: GCF_964263255.1. Taxonomy (NCBI): domain Eukaryota; kingdom Metazoa; phylum Chordata; class Amphibia; order Caudata; family Salamandridae; genus Lissotriton; species Lissotriton vulgaris. Next base: position 899,608,281 of record NC_141696.1, read on the forward strand.
ATACTATGCCAAGTTTGTGAGAGACTTTGCCATTAAATCCGAACCGTTGAGGGAGTTACTCAGAAAAGGAAGGAAGTTTGATTGGGGAACAGCTCAACAGAGAACGTACTCTGCCATTAAGGAAGAGATCGCCAATGGCAGGATATTAGCCCCATTTCAGTGCAACCTGAAGATTGTGCTTACGGTAGATGCAAGTGCAGTGGGATTGGGTGCTGTTCTTTTGCAGTCACATGGAGAGGTGGAAAGAATGGAAGCCTTTGCGTCCCGATCATTGATGAATACCGAAAGGAACTATTTGGTCTTTGAGCGGGAGGCATTGGTGGCAGTGTGAGCGACTACCCATTTCTGCACTTTTATATGAGTGATTCTCAGGACCGATCATAAACCATTATTAAAGGTTCTAACACCAAATGGTTTTTAGAACTGTTCAGCTCACTTGGCCAGGTAAGCTGTGTGATTACAGGAATGTGATTTCACAGTGGAATTTTTGCCTGGTTGGAAGAACAGAGTAGCCAATTATCTATCTAGGTTGCCGACAAAATGGGTGAGGGAGGCGATTTAGTTACTGAGGGAGTTTTGGCAGGTGTGGATGAGGTCTTGGTGGCTCTGCACAGTGTGGTATCCAAGAATAATGGATGGAATCCTTGGACAAGGACAAGGAACTGAAAGTGGAAAGGATGATTAAGGAAAGGGTTAAAAGATAGAGCACGCGGTCAGACCTTATTCCATAGTGGTGGAGGTATTATCTGTGAGTACTGATCATCTCATCATCAGGGGTGAGAGATTTGTTCCTTCTGTCGCACTAAGTTAGTTGGTTTGGTACACAAAGGGCACATGGGGCAAACTTTCACCCTTAAAAGGTTGAAAGAGAATTTTTGTTGTGCCAAAATGTATTTTGATGTTAAAAGGTGGGTTGAGAACTGTGTAGAATGCAAACATTCTGAGACGCGGTTGAGAGTGGGTGGTTGTGCTAAGGACACTCAGCTGCTTATGTCAGAAGCTGAGTCTGTTTGAGAGAAGGTCAGTCCAGCTTTATTAGTCCGTTCACATTTTTGCCAGAAAAAGAAAGTCTTGCTTCTGTTTTGGTGGATTCCAGATCACAGGGGTTTGAGGTGGCATTTTTGAGGAACATCAGTACAAAAACTAAAATTGCCTTCTTGGAGGATATCTTTAGGAGAGAAGGAGTGCCTGTGAAACTAATCACTAATAATGGTACGCAGCCACCTCAGGTGAAATGGAAACTTCTTGGCTCATGTTGGGGTGCAACATGTGTGTACGTCTCTGTATAATCCTCAGAAAAATAGTCAAGTGGTAAGAATTAACAGATTATTAAAGGGTACCATGGAATTGGCTAACAAAGCGGGGCAGAGTGTGTAGAGTGCAATTGCGGCATACCGTACTACACCCAATGCGGCAACAGGAAAGACGCCTTTTGAGATGATGAGGGGCAGAAAACCTGGCACAAAACTGTTTCCTTCCTGGATGTGGAGGAGTGGTGATAAGTCAGTAACCAAAGCAGACTTCTCTAAGGGTGGTGTGATTTGGGCGGGAGACTGGGTCAAAGTCAAGCCGGGTAGGCCTGGTTTGTCAAAATGTACTGGTCAATACAAAGTCAAGCAGGTGGGCCCCAATTGGTTAAAGTAAGAAAATTAGCAAGTCTGGAAAATGAGAAGGGTATTTCAATGGGGTGGGGTTATTCTAGTGCAGGCAGGGTTGAAATCAGGCTCATGTTTTCCAGACTTGAATGAAGAAGAGTCCCAAGTCACTTCAGCATGGGATAATGGGAGTGAGAATGTTGAGAGGATGACCCTAGTTAAGTCGCTGATGCACAATACAGAGGGTGTGGATGGTTGAAGGGAAAGTCAGTATGTTGGAAGAGGAAGGAGGTGTGGAAGTAGGCCTCCCAGGTGGCTTGATGATTATGTCTGTCACTGATCAGCCACCTGGGGAAGAGGTCGGTGTGTTTACTTGGTGGGTCCTTGGGTGGTGGATGGTGTCTCATGTGTGGGGTCCCTCTTGTGTTCCTGTCTGTCTATCTGCCCTCGTTGTGACCCCCTGCTGCTACAGATGTGTTTATTTATATTTATTGTAATGAAAGAAGAGGGCTGTTTTATGATGTGACTTAGTCTTTCTTCACCCTTCACCTGGTGTGTCAAATCTTCTGTGGAATGTGGGGATAGTGACATAGAGGGGTTCCATGTCGGTTTTGTTCAGTGGAGACAGTTGGTGTCTGGCTGTTCAGGGTTCCTATGCTCCATTATAGTTGAAGAATACAAGCACTTGGAGTCTGCGTTTTTCTTGGGCAGTAGAACTTACGACAGATGCCCATTGTGCTGAGCAAGGATTGCACCCAACTCCACGAGCTTGCTTCTATAACAACCTCAGTATGTAACTTTGAATCTATGTCAGTCAGTTGCATTTACAATTACATGTTTTATTTTCTTGAAACTTCGATCACATTCAGAGGACCAATGGAAAGGAACATTCTTCTTCGGTCAGTTCTCTTCATGGAGCACTCACCATGGCAAAATCACGAATGTATCTGGAACAATAGATGACCATGCCTAAGAAGGATTGCAGCATGGTTCCATCTTGCGGGATACGGGTGGATAATAATGCTTTCATGTTTTCAGAGTCAGGAGTCATCATCCATTCAAAGAAAATATGCCCAATAATTAAAGTTTGGTTTTGTGAAACTCACACTTTTCTGCATTTAAGATGAAACCTGCATTAGCAAATAAACAACATACTTGCATTAGAACTTTGTCATTATCTTTTCATGTTGTCGCACACTCTAATATATCATCACTGTAGTTAAAAGAATGTGTGACAGGTTGAATTACTTAACAAATGGCATTCTAAAATATTCCTGCAGCTGACGATACACTAAAACTGAGACTGTGTATCTAAACAAACCAACACAAGTTGAAAAAGTAGTAATATACCTGCCATTCTCTTCCAGCTAGAGTTGATGGTATCCTCATTCTAATCAAGACACGGAAAACAATGGCGGTATTTAGCTGTTTAATCATGTCTGCTATTTGTGGACCTGAATGTCTTCCTGTCCCAAATGTCTTGTTGGACTAGCACATATCAACACCAATGTGCACTGCACCTCCACTGTCCTCTTTTGGCACTATCACTATGGGCGAAAACCATGACATCGTACGAGTAGAGCGCTTGATTATGTCATGCTATAATAATACTTCCAGTTCTTTCTCAGCATCCTCCTGTAAATGAAAAGCAGTCTGACCATGTCGGTGAGCAACAGGACAAAAGTTCTCATTAATGTGAAGTTGCAACTTCATTGTCTTGAGTTTCCCTAGTCTATGAAATAACAATGGGAATTGACTTACTATTTCAGAATACGCTTTGAGGTTGTCGTTGATGGAATTAAGTCCCATCTCAGCAGAAGTGCTAAAACTGAGTAGACATGCACTAGATGAAGTACCTTAAAGAGCATAAATTGGTGCTTGAATGGTAAACTTCTAATCCCTGCCGTTGCTATAAATGACCCTTGACTTTGCAACATTGCAGAAGTGGTTCATTTGTGCATCTTTGTTTTCAGTGGCAGTAAATATGGTATCAGAGACAGCTGGCTATATTTTTCTGCTGGGGTGATATTGATTTATGCACCACTGTCCAAAATTATAGTTGTAGGACAGCCATTCGCCTTTCACTTGATCTTGGAGTATCAGCCTAATGAGTTTGGTTGCTTCATGTGACGATCTCTCGTTAACTTGTGTTATTCTTTGCAAGTAGACAATCCTACATGTGCTTGCTCTTCTGTGGTCAACATCACCATTGCACACCCATTGTCTTGACTGTCACTCGACGATGATGCTGAAAACAATTTGGAAGACCACTTTCATGACGATCGACTTAGGCCCTCAATACAATGTTAGGCGGAGTTGCCTCTGACCAACATCATTTAGTGGAAGGTACAGCCCGACTATAGGTCGGAGGTTCCCACCGCACAATTAGGATGCATGCGGTCGCAAACTACCATTTTTCAATGAGAGCTTGTGAGGCGGGCTGAAACCGCCCAGAGCACAAGTTCACATTGAAAAATTGAAGTTTTTAAACATCCCTGTATTGTGTGTCAGGCCCCTCACGGAGCCTGCTATATGGTGCAGGATTGTTAATGGGGGCACAATAGGTGCCTCCAAGGGCCAAATGCAGAGGGCCAGTGGGGAGGAGGCCCTGCTAGTGGTCCCCAAAGTCAGTTTCCAACAGCCAATCCAAGTAAAAAAAGCCAACATGGATTGGATGCCAGAAACCAACATTATAATCCATACGGCAGAAAAGCCATCCCTAAGGGATAACAAGAGCTCTCCGAATGCCCGACAGGCTCCTCGAGCCCACCGCAACCATGTTGGATTCCCTGGCCAGTTTAAAATCCAAACGGCATCCTCATAATTCGTTGTTTGTACTTTAAACCTACTGTGTCAGTCGGAGGCTTTCCGACCGACCTCGTAATCAGGCCCTATGTTTAGTTTCCACTTGCCTCAATTGATGCTGCCGTTTGACCTTATGGGCCAGGATGTCACATATGACCTGGGCACTCATGAATTATATGTATGGCTCATGACGAAGCTCTAAAAGAGTAGATCTAAGGAGATCTTAAAATGACCAGGCTTGTTTAACTTTGTGAAGAATTGGTTTTTACTCAGTGCTTTGCACTACGTTTCTGTCATTACTAACCCCTGTAATTACCAGTTGCCTCACTAACTAATTTAAGGTATTGAATTTACTTATCTTGGAAAGACATAGGGATGAGTTTGGTAACCCAGATGCGGTGTCCTGCCTTCAACTGCACACCATGTTTTGACCTTTCAGTTCCCAATTTATTATGAATGGTTGAGGTAGTTGACGCTGATTTTTCAAGTAAATTTGCACTACTCCACCATTATAATTATGAACACATGTAAGTGATTTGCACTACTGGTATTTTTTAAATTATTCTATTAGCAAAATGCAGCTTCCTTGACCACATGGAAATTAGTCATTTATTATGCACATATTGTTAGGAGTGATTTAGCAACCAAATAACATTTTGATAGTAGCCTAATTGAGACCACATGAGAATGCGATGAATACACTTGAAGGTACACCACAACGTTTCTGAGCTTGTTATTGTAGTGGCATCATACATGAGGAGAGGCATAATTAGTACACGTCAGCTTTTGGGACCATTTTTATGTTGGAGGAGGCGGTACACATAAAGAAAGTTAGGTTACAAATGCCTCCTTGTGGAACAGAGGAGGAATATGAGGTTTGTCAATATACTGTGCAGCAGGACTGATCTTGCATCACTCACAAATGATTTTTTGAAATTGAGAGAGAACCCAAAAGAATGGTACTGACAGGTTGATCCATTTGAAAAAATTTCAAAAGTTCTATGGAAGGATTTGGATACATTATTTGACATTGTGGTTCCAGGTAATGTGTGGGTTGAATACAAAGTTGCTGTGGGTTGGCCTGAAGTGGAGCTCACGGGACGTCCTGTATCACTTGCTCTGTCACCAACTGTAATGAAAAAGTATAATCAGGTGATTACATTTCTGAAATCAAAAATCTCTTCCAAAGAGTCAGGATTGACAGAATGATCCAAGAGTCCAAAAGGTCAGTACACCCTATGAACGACTGCTGATGGTATTTAAGCAGTTCTTTGGGACAGAGACTATTGAGGCACAAAATATGGTACATTTTGTTTACAGAGGTGTGTGCGGATTGAAGCCAGAAGTTAGGTCCTTAATTTAGCAGCGTTTGATCTGTTGGCAGAGTAAACCCATTGACAAAATACTGAGATATGCTAAATATTGCAGCAACGAGTTTGAAATAAAACATACAAAATGTAAAGAAAAGTTCATGGTAGCACAAATGTAAGCTGCTCAGCAAGGTCAGAATCAACAGTTTGTTGGGAATACTGGTCCCATGCATGTAATGTATCAACACGGAGTCCTGATGACTCAAGGTTGTAATGGGTTGCAACATCAAGGTAGTGAATGAGGCTTCGGGATTGATCAGCGCACAGGTGTTAATGTGCCGACTTTGAAGAAAACAAATCCCTGCCATGTCTGTGGTAGGCTAGGCACTGAAATGGCGAATGTTGATTTCATACTGGTGACATGGCTAATGGGAACCAGGTTCAGAATGGTGGATTTCTACAATCACAAGGAAATAATATGGTTCAGACACAGCAAATACAGAAACAGAGAGTTTACAATCCACATGTAGCCCAAGCTCAGATGATGCAGGATCCAAAATCCCCTATGCCATAACAAAACATAAATGTCCTGAGATAAATGTGAATCAAACTCCCAAGGTAAATACCAACCAATTTGTGAATCAGGGAACTTCTCAACATTACTCTATGAGACAAACAGATGATGATTTCAGCTCAGATCTATAACAATGTTGAGGCCTGAGAGGGGAGGAGGATTGAGTACTTGGTGCAACCTTAGAGACAGACCATAGTAGTCCATTCATGGATGGTGAGTTAAATAAGAATCCTGTCTCTTTCCTCATTGACACTTGTACTGCTCACTATACTATGATAACAGTAGAGGTTACCAACCTACCCCTCTCGTGACAAAGAATCCAAGTTGTGGGAGTTCTAAACAAACAAATTAATAATCCAGTGTCCGAAGCATCACCTGTCAAAATAGGATCCTTTGAGGGGTATCACCAATTTGTGGTATGCAATTTGATTCCTGTCAATCTGTTTGAACAAGATCTCTTGTGCAAGTTGAAGTATTCCATGTACTGTACCCCTAATAGAATTGAGATTTAGCCTCATGATGAGGGCATTGCCTTTAAACTTGTTAAGCAGAGATCAGGAATAGGACTGTCCCCAATAATGACAAACAAATGACCTGCCCTAAGAGCTGAGAGACAAAGTGTTACCTGAAGTCTGGGACTTTTCAAGGAAATAGGAGGATGGGAGGTGCACAACCCGGTTGGATATAGTTTAAATGATGTTTAAAAGGATGGGTGCACTCCAGGGTGGCGTTTCCGTCAAGCGCCTGGGAATATGAAACTTATAGTGTACGCAAAGATATGCATGTACATCCCCTGTAAGAGGCACTCCTTGGATGATCAACACAATGATTCCAAAGTTGAAAATGAAATGTAGATTTATTAATAAATCTTCATTCAAAAAGGTTTGTTTTCCAATGATGTTTTCATCATATCAAAGCGATAAGTAAACAGTACAACGTGTACATCATAAGCACGAACTCCAATGCATTTTGGGCTGCACGCCCTTTGTCAAGGAGAGCTGAAAAGAAAAAACCAAGCCCATGTCAGGGTGTAAAGTGAGGAGATATGTCTCGAGAAAAAAGGATGGATGTGAACAGGTGATGTGGAACATGCAGGTCAGCGGGTACGTGAGCGAGGAGTCAGCAGGTTATAGCGAAGTGAGGAAAATCAACCGCTAGTGCTGGGGGCAGAGAGTCGACGTGGTGGAGGAAAGTGAAAGGGCAGCGGGTAGACGGTGAAGTTGAGGAATCGCGGTTCCGTTACGGGAACCTGCACGCAGATAAAGAGCTTACTTCATAGTGGTAGCGGAGTGAGTCGCTGTTGAGTCTGAAGGTCCGGATGTTCAGATTCGGATAGCGCGGCACGCATGAGGGGATGTAAATAAAGGGAAAGTGACGTGCGAGTGATAGAGAAAGGACTAACATCGGGAGTAAAAACAAAAGGGGTGATAGAAAGACGTGATAGAAGGTGATAGAAAGACAGTCACGGGGGCCATCTTAGAGAAGGTAAAGAAGAAAGTTTAAAAGGAACTAAAGTGACATGAAAAAGAAATTAAACAGGGGAAGGATGAAGAGGAATAAAGAGCAATGAGAAGTAATGACAATTATAAATAACAACTGTATTCAACACGATCATTCAATCCATGTGGTTTAAGAGTCTGTAAGCGGTATATCCATTCCAGTTCTTTATTGAGTAGTAGTTTATGATTGTCTATGCCTTCAGTACGAGTAATGGTTTCCAGTAAGGTGAATTGTAGTTGTGCAACGGTGTGATGGAACTCGTGAAAGTGCATGGCGACATTAGATTTTCCCTGCTTGGTACCAATGTTGGATTTATGTTCGTTCATACGAACTTTTATTTTCCTCTCGGTTTTGCCGACATACATTTTTCCGCAAGGGCATTTCAAACCGTAGATAAGGTTCATGGAGTTACATGTGGCATTTACTTGTAGTTTAATAGAGTGGCCTTTCATAGGATGTTTGATGGTGTTGCCTTTGATGACACAATTGCAGTTGTTGCAGTTTAAGCATGGTTGGGTACCTTTATAATTTGTGCTGGTGGATGTTTGAGTGGGGAGAATCTCTTTGATGTTTTTATTACGGGTGTAAGCAAACAGTGGGGGGTTGTGAAAAATGTCCCGAAAATCTGGTTCCAATTGTAAAATCGGCCAATGGTTGAGGATGATTTTCTTGTATTTGTTGCTGGCCGTGGAAAATTTAGATACCAAGACCATGCGTTTGTTGGGTTGTTTCAAACTTTTGGAAAGGCTCTGTTGTCTGGTGATGTTAGCCACTCGTGTTTCTGCTTCGTTGAGGATGTTTTCAGGATAGCATCTATCTAAGAAGCGCTGATGCATTTCCTTGATTCTAGTGTTGTAAGTTCGTTCATCCGATACAATCCGTTTGACACGTAGCATTTGTGAAAAAGGCAAATGCTTCTTAAGTGATCCCTGGTGGAAACTAGTGAAATGCAATGTATTATTGCGGTCGGTGATTTTGCGATGTAAATCGGTGACAATTCCTTTCTCAGTGATCTTGATAAGGACGTCAAGAAATGAAATTTCTGTGTCGCTGATTTGCCATGAGAGCTTGATGCGTTCATCTTTGGTGTTGAGTTCTGTCAATGCGTTGCTGAGTGACTCTTGGGAATCAGTCCACACGATGAATAAATCGTCTATGTACCTGACGTACATTTTTATTTTGTCATAGAAGGTAGAGTTGGCATATATGTGTGTTTTTTCAAAATTCTCCATATAGATATTGGCGTATGTTGGAGCCGCACAATTCCCCATCGCCATTCCAGATAGCTGGAGATACCACTTGTCATTCTCTTGAAAGTAGCTATGGTATAAGGTGTAAACCATTAGTTCCATGATGAAGATCTGCATGAGGGGGTCAATGTTACTATCAAGGAGCACTCGTTCGACAGCTTCAATTCCTCCCTGATGGGGTATGGAAGTGTACAACGAACTGACATCAGCTGTACACAGTATCAATGAATCGTTAGTGTTGACCTGAATTTTGGCCAATTTGGTTAGAAATTCTGTGGTGTCTTTAATGTAACTGGTGGATTTGGTGACCAAAGGTTGAAGATATTTATCTATGTACTTGCCCGTAGGTTCATGCATTGATCCTTTAGTAGAAACGATGGGTCGAAAGGGTGGATCTTGCTGATTTTTGTGTATTTTAGGACTCATGTGGATTCTGGGGCTTCTGGGATGTTCCTTCAGCAAGTAGTTTTTCATACGATCTTCGATGATAACGGATTGGTGTCCACATCACTTGTTCATATCCATCCTTTTTTCTCGAGACACGACCCAATTGTTACATTGATCGGCACTTACCACTTAAAATTTAATTTTTCTTGTTTCACTACCTGTTACCATCGTTTTCATTTGTTAGACATACCTCCTCACTTTACACCCTGACATGGGCTTGGTTTTTTCTTTTCAGCTCTCCTTGACAAAGGGCGTGCAGCCCGAAATGCATTGGAGTTCGTGCTTATGATGTACACGTTGTACTGTTTACTTATCGCTTTGATATGATGAAAACATCATTGGAAAACAAACCTTTTTGAATGAAGATTGATTAATAAATCTACATTTCATTTTCAACTTTGGAATCATTGTGTTGATCATCCAAGGAGTGCCTCTTACAGGGGATGATTCAGAAAAGGGGGTGGTGATGAACAGAGTGTCTGAATTAAGCAGACCACTCTTACCCAGTCCAAGGATCAGGGCTTGATCCATCACCGTTATTTATCTCACTGCACCATCCCAGCTCAGAACCTGGCTATATGCAAATCAGTCTGTCCCTGGCCCAGTGCATCATGGGAACAGGGCAGACCAAACTACCAAGCCAATTCTTCACCAGAAAGGAGACAAGCTACCGGGGACCGGTTTCTGGCATTTCAGCCGTCTTCAGCCCGGCTTGCTTGAATCCTGATGGTGCAGTGAGAAAGGGACTCATGTCTGAGTATACCCTGCCACACCTATAGTGGCCAAAAACGATTCAGAAAAGGGGGTGGTGATGAACAGAGTGTCTGAATTAAGCAGACCACTCTTACCCAGTCCAAGGATCAGGGCTTGATCCATCACCGTTATTTATCTCACTGCACCATCCCAGCTCAGAACCTGGCTATATGCAAATCAGTCTGTCCCTGGCCCAGTGCATCATGGGAACAGGGCAGACCAAACTACCAAGCCAATTCTTCACCAGAAAGGAGACAAGCTACCGGGGACCGGTTTCTGGCATTTCAGCCGTCTTTGGCCCGGCTTGCTTGAATCCTGATGGTGCAGTGAAAAAGGGACTCATGTCTGAGTATACCCTGCCACACCTATAGTGGCCAAAAACGATTCAGAAAAGGGGGTGGTGATGAACAGAGTGTCTGAATTAAGCAGACAACTCTTACCCAGTCCAAGGATCAGGGCTTGATCCATCACCGTTATTTATCTCACTGCACCATCCCAGCTCAGAACCTGGCTATATGCAAATCAGTCTGTCCCTGGCCCAGTGCATCATGGGAATAGGGCAGACCAAACTACCAAGCCAATTCTTCACCAGAAAGGAGACAAGCTACCGGGGACCGGTTTCTGGCATTTCAGCCGTCTTCAGCCCGACTTGCTTGAATCCTGATGGTGCAGTGAGAAAGGGACTCATGTCTGAGTATACCCTGCCACACCTATAGTGGCCAAAAACGATTCAGAAAAGGGGGTGGTGATGAACAGAGTGTCTGAATTAAGCAGACCACTCTTACCCAGTCCAAGGATCAGGGCTTGATCCATCACCGTTATTTATCTCACTGCACCATCCCAGCTCAGAACCTGGCTATATGCAAATCAGTCTGTCCCTGGCCCAGTGCAGGAAAAACATAGGTCTCATCAAAGGTGTTGAACTAATCTGCATCACATTGAAGCATAATGCAGAGTACCTGAGAATCCCACAATTCAACCTGCCCAATGAAACCATTGCTGGGATTACTGCTGTGATTGACTCAATCATTGTGAAAGGTATTCTGAAGGAGATGCCTGGGGGGTGGATGTAACTCACCCATTATGGGTTTGCACAAACCCAATGCCAATTACGGCATCATACAGGATTTGAGAAAGATAAATACATTCAATTGCTGTTCCTTGCTGTCCTGTGGTACCGAATCCAGCTGTGATTCTGTTTCAGACTCTATGTGTAGTTTTCCATCATTGATTTGTGTCAGGGTTTCTATTCATTATTTTACTTTGTTTTACTGTGAGAGAGAGGTCTGTGTTCTCTCAGTGCTAACCCAGATGCTAGGGAATGCTCGGAGACTAGTGGCATACTTTTCTGCCACCCTTGATCCCGTAGCTGCTGCTTTGCCCAGCTGTCTCAATGCTGTGGCCTTAACAGTTTTCAGTATAGAACAGTGTAAGAGCATTGTTATGGGTCATCCGCTGATGATTTTTGTCCCTCAGTCTGTAGAAGTCCTTTTAACTTGTACCAGAACCCAATATATCACTAATAGTTGTCTCATCAAGTATGAACAAGTTATACTTGGTGCATATAATGTCACATGGAGGAGAGGCACTATATTAAATCCTGCTACCCAGTTGTCCATCCCCGGGAATTAAAATTTGAAGGTGAAGTAGAGCATGACTGTCTTGATGTTACTGACCTAGACACCAAGCCGAGAACTGACATACAAGATGTGCCACTACCTGAATCAGATAATGTGATGTTTGTTGATGGCCCTCGCTTACGAGACCATGATGGAAACTTGAGAGCTGCCTATGCAGTTTGTACTGTCTCAGGTGCGGCTGGAGCCTCCTGGCTTCGAGGAGTATTTTCAGCACAACTGGCCCAATCATTGCTCTTATAGAGCATGCTGTGTTTAAGACCACCTGAGATTGACCATTTTCATTGATAGTATGACTTAGGTGCCATTCACGACTTTGGACAGTTATGGTCCCAACGCAGATTTATGACTCCTTCTGGATCACCAATACGCGATGGCGAGAGTGTTAAAAACATCTTGCAGGCTTTACAATTACCAGCCCAGATTCCAGTTGTGAAATGTGCCACCCATTGAAAACAGGAATGACTATGTGACAGTCGACAATAGGAATGCTGATAAAACAGCATGATATTGCGCTCTAAATACTTGCTCCTTTAACAGAGATTATCAAAATGAAAGATCAGATGCCACAAATTGTAATCTTTTGTTGAGCTTAGTTGATACTTGGGTGGAAGTTAAGAGATTATAGGAAGAAGTGTCAGAAGCAGAACAGCAAGGCTGGATAAGAGCAGGTTTTGCCAAAGAAATGAGGATGACATTTGGGTTTCAGGAGATGGAAGACCTATGTTGCCAGAGAGCTTGCTGCCTCCAATAGCAAGACATTATCATGGACTTGCACAAGCAAATAGAGAAGCCATGGTGAGCATGTTGAGACAAACATAGTTTAATCCAAGATTTAGACTGATGGCTAAAGGATTGTGTCACAGATGTTGTGCACCACCACCGGGAAATTGATTCCCCGCTCATATTAGAAGTGAGTACGTTTAACTTCTAACATTCCCTTGTGCCAGGGGAACTGTGTATCATGACATGTTTACTTATTCAGCATGTCTTCCCACTTTAGAATACCCGGAGCCCTATGAGAGCCATATAAGGATCGCACGCTGCACGTCCCTCCTTACCTAAGTAGGTGCTATTAACATTACCTGCTTGACATATTCACCACTCCCTTATACGTGTTGATGCTGAACCTACATTAATTATTCTTAGGTGCTCATTTGTCTTGATGAAGACCCCAGCATGAAGAAATTCCTCACCCTCTTATCTACTGGGGTCGAAACGTAGACCGTCCTATTTGAATACCTACATGCTCATAGAACGAAATTGATTATTTGCGAAATACGTATGAGCAATGTGTATGTAGGGACTTTATTGACCTTAAACAGGCTGGGAAGGACAATCCGTATATATTGTATATTATATGTGTGTCACAAACACCTTTACCTCGTCCCTCACTCACCAATTCATTACCACTTCCCTAATTCCTCCTCCTTCCCTACACCTCGAGAGCATTGCAAACAGATTTAATGCTACCTTGGTTTGGAATGTGAACAAATTGCGGCCCACAAGTGCTTTAATTAACAATCACATTTAATGCCAGTACTATATTTGTGAATTAAATATACCAAATTGTGTTTCTGAATTGTAGTTATTTTCTGAGTGGTGGACGTTCTGTTTCTCTGTTCTGAACATTCTAATTTCCTTTGTTAAGATATGTAACTAGGCCGACCAAACTTTTTGCACGTACTGCATTGATGATCCAGGCCGGATGGTTTTTATTTCGGCATAACCCCGTAAAAACTCAACACAACAGAAGAATGTAAGCAGAAGAACAGCGGTAACACTGATTCACATACAAATATCAGGAGGTCCCTTCAGCATCATGCTACTGAACTTTATTGAGATGCCTGTGTGCAATGGTTTGAGGTATGTCCTAGTGATTGTGTGCATTGGGTTGAAGCCTAAGAGGTCAGGAGAAATTAGTCTCACAGTGGCTACAATGTTGTTGAGGGACATAATGCTGCGGTTCAGTACACTGCCTCACTTTCGTTATGCTTGCTACAAAAATAGACAATACATGCACATGCATCAACTACACATCTCCTTACAGAAATATACATTCTCCATTCCTCTTACCGATGGGTGAAGGACCTGGTATAGGGGACTTGAGAGAAATTTCAAACACAGTAGAAGCTAACAGAAAGAAAAGGCCTGTCTGCACTATTATCATTTTCTCCCTTCACTGCTAGTATTCAGTGGTCTACAACAAGACAGTTGTCCATCTATAAGACGGGAAGATGTACCGCCCAACCACAGAGCGCCACTCTGGGTCTGACTTTATTTCACAGAAAGGTTTGAGTGCACATAAATTATCAGCATGTGTGCTGAAGTCAGGGTCATAAAAACAGTGCAGGTTGCTATGGGGACTTCAAGGAAGGGGTGCATGTAATCCAGAGCCATGCATAGGACATGTATCCATTTCAACAAACCTCCCTAATGAATGTTATTTAGGTAAGTCTCAATTTGGGATCTCCTTAAATGTCTGTGAATAGAGTAATGCAGGTCTGCAACTAGTGCTCCTTTGTAATAAAAAAAGTACATGGGCCCAAAAATTTCTTATTATCCGATCGCCGGCTCCACTGAATACTAGAGTTGCAGAATATCATGCTGACCTGCTAGTTCTGTTTTCATCACATGCCTCTTTCTTCCACCACCCTACAATGCATGTCTCTTTATTGACCTCTAAGATATTCTTTTAAATTGCTTGCTCCCTTTATCACTGCTTACATGCCTTCCTCTTAATCCTCCTTTCTCCCTGTTAGGACTTCCTGGTCCTCATTTACAAAAATATGGTGCAGTGCCACAAGCCATTTTGTTGCGCCAAGCTGCATCATTTTAAAAGTACAGTGATGTGGGGAGGGGTGCGGGGGGTGGTTGGGGACGGGAGTGGGGGTGGCAGAGGGGGAATGGATGGGCCCCGGGTGGAGAGGTAAGAGGACCCCGTCTTCGGCTGTCCTCGTCACGGCACAGGGGCTGTTTCTTGAGTTCTCATGACTATTAGTATAGGTACCTGGAATGTGAAGGGGCTCAACTCCCCACAGAAGCGGCAGAAAGTGTGGAAGTACCTAGCGGACCATCACCTAGATGTGGTTGGACTTCAAGAAACTCACCTAGCCAGGAAATACGAGCTTAGGCTTCGGCATCGACACTTTCCTCTTATATATAGGGCGTCCGCTTCCACTAAGCACAGGGGGGTGGCTCTTTTGTTCCGGGCGTCCCTCCACTTCCAACCGGTGGGGGTGAGTGGAGATAAGGAGGGGCGGTGGTGATGGTGAAGGGATCGCTGTATGGACGTATGTGCACTTTTGTGGTAGTGTATGTGCCCAATACTACACAGAATGGCTTCCTGCAGACACTGCTGGGGAAGGTGGGGGAGTTCATGGAGGGCCAGCTGTTCCTATTGGGGGACTGTAATATGGTGTGGATAAGGACCTGGATAGCTCACGCACACAAAGGTCGGGGGCTGGGATCTTTTCCACTGAGACGCAACGGCAGGTGGGGGAACTGGGGCTGATTGATAGTTGGCGTTTCCTTTATCCTCAGTCCAGGGGCTACACCTATTTCTCCCACGTTCATCTCTTACTCTCGAATTGATCACATCTTTATAAGCCAGGCACTTCAGGGGGACACCCAGGTTTCCACCATCTTTCCACTCTCAGTGTCCGATCACAGCTTGGTCGTGCTAGGGTTGCAATGGTCGATGGGGGGTGACGGATGGAAGAAATGGTATTTCCCCGAGGCACTAACCTGTGATGATGTTGCGTGTAAGGACCTGAGGAAGGCCATTCGGGACTTCCTGGAGCTTAACCCGCCTTCGGACACCTCGGTGTATACCACTTGGGATGCCTGTAAGGCCTCGCTGCGGGGTACCTGCCTGAGCCTTAATGCTAATCTTAATAGACAAAGGAGGAAAGAACGTGAAGCTCTAGAGACTGAATTAGAGGTGTTGGAACAGGCTCATGAAGCTAACCCGTCCCGGGTGACCCTGCGACCTTTGACTGCGGTTCGGGGGAAGCTTCGGGCCCACTATAAAAACAGAGCTGAATTCACCCTCCTGCGGCTTCGGAGGACTTCCTACTCGCTGGGGAACAAGGTGGGGAAGCACTTAGCAAGACAACTCCGAGATAAACGGGAGCGTGAGTATGTGGGGGGAATTAAGGATGTTAAAGGGAAGGACCAACATAGGGATGTGGACAAGGCTGCTGCCTTTGGTCGCTTCTATGCTGACCTGTATAGGGGAGTGGACCTGGATCGGGCCGCTCAATCCGCTTTCCTAGATAGCCTCCCCATACCTCAAGTCTCCAGGGAGTGGAATGAGCATCTCTCAGCCCCCATCTCTGGGGAGGAGGTGATGGACGCTATAAAAGCTTTGAAACTCCACAAGGCCCCGGGCCCTGATGGGTATACGGCCTCGTTTTACAAGACATTTGCGGGGGAACTTTGCGATTTCTTAGTCACCCTCTTCAACGCCATGGCTGCTGAGGGGCGGACCTCGGGAACGATGGCCGAGGCTTTGATCACTATTCTCCCCAAACCGGGGAAGGATCCCACTCTGTGCGCCTCCTACCGTCCGATAGCACTCCTCAACCTGGATGCCAAACTGTACTCCTCGATTCTGGCAAAACGGCTCCAAGATCTGATGCCGGCCATTATCCACCCGGACCAGTCTGGGTTTATCAAAGGGCGGCAAACCCATGACAATCTGCGACGGGTGATGCACTTGATTGAGAAAGCCAACAGGTTTCGCATACCTGCTGTATTGGTGGGTCTGGACGCGGAGAAGGCTTTCGACCGTGTGGATTGGGGTTTTCTGAATTTAACACTGGAGGCTTTTGGGTTCTCCCCTCAATTCGTGAAAATGATCGGGGCTAATTATGATCGACCGGTGTCTAGGGTGTTGGTTAATGGGCATAGATCCGCCTGCTTCCCCCACTCCCGCGGCACGCGGCAGGGGTGCCCTCTTTCCCCGCTTCTCTTCGCTCTCAGTATAGAACCTCTGGCCCTTGCTATTAGGGAGAGGGGACAGATCACCGGCCTTCCCTTTTCCGGCGAACAGCATAAGATCTCCCTGTTCGCGGATGATGTTCTCCTGTCGTTAGGGGACCCGGACCGATCGCTACCTCATGTCCACGCGGTTCTCTCCGAGTTTGAGGAGGTTGCGGGATTTAAAGTTAACATGGATAAGTCGTACATTCTGAATCTGACTCTTCCTCCTAACGAAGTGGAGCGGGTGCGAACGCTTACATCTCTCTCGTGGTCGTCTTCATCCTTGCTGTATCTTGGTATTAGATTAACCCCCACCCTGGGTGGGCTGTTCGCAGCTAACTTCCCCCCTGCATTGGCGGCGGTCCGTGGGGAGCTGGAAAAGTGGAAACCGAAATTTATCTCTTGGCTCGGTCGAATAAACGCGATCAAGATGGTGCTGCTGCCCAAATTCTTGTATCTTTTCCAAGCTCTGCCCATACCTGTAGACCTGGATTTCTTCCGACGCTTAAAGACCCTGATGCTGAAATTTGTGTGGCAGGGAGGCCGTGCGCGACTTTCGTTTGCTGTACTTCGACGGCCGCGGGGAGAGGGGGGAGTGGGTTTCCCCGACATGCACTTATACTATAAGGCTGCACAATTGAGGGTGCTGGTAGAATGGTCACAGCCTCTCTCGGAGAAGCATTGGCTACATATGGAACGAAGTGTGGCTGGGAGGTCCATTTGGGACTTGGCCTGGAAGCCTAAAGCTGATCGGCCTAAGAATGCCTATATATGCACTCCCACTAGCACAGTCCTGAAAGTTTGGGACACGGTCAATAGCGATGAACGCTGGACCACCTTTCCATCACCGTTTACCCCTATACACAGGAATCCGTCCTTTCCGCCGGCAGTGCGTGATGGACCGTTTACGCTTTGGAGTGAGGGGGGCTGTAGAGCGCTTACTCACCTGTTCCATGGGGCGGATCCCCTTACCTTCCACAACTGCATGAGGGACTATGGCGTCCCACCCACTGAACGATACCATCATATTCAGCTCCTGCACTGGGCTACCTCACCGGAAATGCGAGATGCGGCCACGAGGCAGCTGACACCTTTCGAGGCATTTATCCTTCATACTTCTTGTATGAAAGGGACGATCTCCTTCATGTATAGATTACTCTTGGACACTGCCATATTCCCAAGGCCCCGTTATATGGAGCACTGGGAGGCTTGTCTTGGAAGGGACATCTCGAACGCCGAATGGGCAGGATTATGGCGGGATATCAAAGCACATACCCATTCGATAGATCTCAGGGAAGCTCATTTGAAACTTATGTATGACTGGCACCTATATCCATCCAAGTTACATCGCATATTCCCATCGTCCTCAGACAGGTGCTGGCGGGGATGCGGCTTGTTGGGAGATTTCCGCCATATATGGTGGGACTGTCCAACCATTAAGCCTTTCTGGTCGGAGATACTAGCTCACATCAAGGAGGTGGTGGGTTACCCGATTCCGGAGACCGTGGATTACGTCCTGTTGGGACTTCGGGACCCAATGTTGGAGCACCAAACTAGAGCCGATAAACAGATTATTTGGCTTTGCCTGGGAGCGGCTAAATTGACGCTGGCAGCAGCGTGGAAAAGGCCGGAGGCACCGACGACCTCATTATGGCATGCGCGGTTGTGGCGTTTACTGAGTCTGGAAAGGGTGTCTGATATATTTCTGGGGAACTTTAGGAATTTCTGGTTTCAATGGGGCCCTTTGGTACGATTTCTTTCTCGAGGCCTTCCGTAAGCGGTATGTCCTTCAGCACTGCGAGCACTACATCTATTTCAGATTTGATTAGCTGGGTGTATGCAGCCTGGTACGAATGTGGGGTTGGTCGCCGCCACGGGGGAGGGTGGGGTGGGGGGGGGGGTTCAGTTGGGGTCTGTTGATTTTTTGTGTGACACTGCCCGGCAGTTGGTAGCGGACTATGGAGGATCCGGGTGCAGCTGCTTCCCTGGCGGGATGCTTGGCCTGCTGGAATACCGCTTCTTGTGGTGAGTTGGCAACTGGTGAGTCGGGACTTGGCCTCGGTTGCTCCACTGCTCCTATGAACCTTGACTTTGCATTGACATTGCAGATTTTTCATGTTATGATTCCCGTAGTCTATTGAGATGGCATCCTCGGAGTCCCCTGTGTGGGACTAATTGATATCTGTTGCCGGTGTCTTCTTATTGTTCTTTTCTTTGTTTCTAAATCAATAAATACAACTTTGAAAAAAAAAAAAGTACAGTGATGCGTTTTATTAACAACAACATGAAGCATCTGTGTGTTTTCCCCTGCGCTGGCACACAATTGGCTGCCTTGAGCCAGCGCAGGCACCCTTGCATCATGTTGCAAGGATGCCTGCGTTGTTGGGATTATTGTTTTTGTGCAGGAAGGTACACCTTCCTGCACAAAAACAATCATTGAAAGAGGGAAAAAACAATGAGAGATAAAAGTATTTCTCTTTGCGCCACTTCAAAGCCTCCCCTGGAGAGACAGAGAATTCTGGCTCATTCCTAACTTTACAAAACTTTGTAAATCTGGGAATGTGTCCGGTTCCATGGATGTTGCATGGGAACATCCACAGCCACACCCAT
Source organism: Lissotriton vulgaris (assembly GCF_964263255.1). Lineage (NCBI taxonomy): Eukaryota > Metazoa > Chordata > Amphibia > Caudata > Salamandridae > Lissotriton > Lissotriton vulgaris. Next base: position 899,627,748 of record NC_141696.1, read on the forward strand.
GGAACTCCCCTTTCACACAGAGTAATGAATGAAAGGGGCACATATTTACAAGGTCATGAAAAGTCAAGCAAGGTGACTTTACATGGACTTGTACATATGGACAGGCATACTGCACTGGTGGTGCATCAAAACAGTTACATACCAGCTGCACAATGGCCTTGAGGCCCCTTCTCTCTTTCGATGGAACAAAACCTGATTATGAAGACTAAATCCCTTTCCTCAAAAATAAGTACTGTTGCCCTTCTTTTGTAACCACCAGCACAAATTAAGCAATGCTTGCAACGGAGAGAAGACTACCACCCTTGCATTTGCTGTCCCAAATGGGAAACATTCTTTGAACGCAGACTATGCCCATTAAAGGGATGGGGACTGCTTTTAAAAAATGAATCCTATTTTCAGTTTGGGAACATGCAAAGGGGAGTAAGAATGCAGGGCATGCTGTCTCCGTGGCTGTCTAACATAATTCTCAAAGGAGATGTCTTCCAGTATGGAGAAGTGTGGCTCACTTGTTAGAAGCGGCAGACCTTGCAGCGTAGATCAGGCCCGAGACCAGGGTTCAATTCCCGATGCGGTAGCATCAATGTCCACGGACTCGATAATTCTCGCCTCGGCGCTCACTCTAATCATGGGTCCCACGCTGCGACTCTGAGCAATAGCTTACTTAATCTCCACAACGGCCCCAACAACACTGGGATGCCTGGCTTCACCTTGGGTGTGCCCAGGAGGGGCATCTCACAGGGAGAGCCAGGAAGGGTTCCACAGCGTTATACAGCGCTGGGACGCCCCGTTGCTGGGGCAGCTGTGCGCTTTACAAGTAAATTACATTCATTACATGTGAATCAGTTACCACCTCCTTTGAGGTGTTGGTATCAATGGTGCCCAACTGCAATTAATACATGCCATTATTAATTGCATTCAGAAGGAGAGGCCCCTTTCACACCCACTCCTAGATACGTTTTGTATTCTTTCCTAAAACTTATTTTGCAAGTTGGAAAGGCTTTTATTGGCACACGAAAAGAGTTTATTTAATACCTGCCCTAGCAACAATATGCTTTTGTACACTTTGCAATTGTGCAAATCGCAGGTTTTCTGACCAGAAGACGGTTTAGTCCATCTAGTGATTCTAGTCTTTGGTACTAATTCAACATGAACAACACGGCCTGTACTTTCTTTGCTTGAATACTCTGGCGTTACTCTAACTAACCCTTCATTCTACGTCTCAGAAAACGCAGTCAGTTTTTAGCCGGTGACATCTTGTCAACTTTACATTCTTGTTGTCTGGAGGAATCTGAAACTGCTTATTGCTCCGATCACAGTCCATGTACGTGCAATCTAGCTTGAACGGGGGAGGGGGCTGGCATTCTGCACACCAGCGTCAGCAGTTGCGTTAATGCAAAGCCTGCGATGTAAATAAATGTGAACGGAAATCTCGGGAGATTCAGTCTTATACGGAGTGGGGAATCAGCCGGAGCCCTACATTCATATCGGTGAGGTTTATGTTATGCGAAATAGCTCGCTTATGAATAGAGCAGCCGTGTGCATCTCTGAAATGCCGCCAGTAGAGTTCCCTCTTGCATCACAGTTCAATGATCACGGGGCTTTTCAGTGATCTGTTTCTCATTTTAATCCCGAAATGGCAAAACCCGTCTGGAAACGAGAAGATTCGAGTAACAGGGGCTTGTTTTGATTATAACACAATGTATACGCGGCTGCAGCTTCCGTGTAGAGGGGTTTATTGATTCGTGACCTGGTAATGCATTCAAAAAGGCAGTTCGCAAACGGCAGCGGAGCTTTAAAGGTCCTGCATACTTTTACCGTTGTCATTATTTGCTCCATTTAACTGTGATATGGGCACCGTGGGATTGCATTACATTCCAAGGATGAGCGGGAAAGCTGTAATCTAACTTGCATTTTCACTTAGAGGCCTCCGGTCACAGTCTGCCATGCACAGAGATCTGTAATGTGTGCTGGGTGCACATTGTTTGTGGGTAGATGAGGAGAAAATTGTAAAGTTTAGCTAGAAGAGCTAAAATGCGATTTCCGGGAGTGGGGATATCAATCATTGCTCAAAGATGTGCATTCTTCAGCCTATAGCCAGCAAATTATATTAGGCATATGGTCGGGGGCGGAACATCTGGGGGGGCTATCACTTCGAACTGTCGTGTCGCACCATCTTCACAAACCGAGTGAAAATTACTTGGGGGCTCCTTTCACTCTTGTGGCGCACTTCATAATAAAGGAGGTTTTCATCTGGGTAATATGTGGCCAGTGATGCACCGAGAGCCACTGAAGTGAGCTATACATTCTTTACAGGGGTTAGTTTAAGTTTATTTCAGTTGCATAGTTACTAAAAACCATTGCACTACAAAAGCACCATTAGAGACCATGAGAACACATATTAAAATATAGAGATGCATGCACATAACTTGCAGAAAACAGCATAAAAACATTCGGTGGATTGCTTAATAGCTATTAAAAGGAGCCACTTAATTACAAGGTCAGTCAAGTCAAGTCAAGGACATTTGTATCACATCCGAAGAGTCTCATGGCGCTTGCAGACGGCTCTGACAGGAGGGTCAGGGGTGGTTTAATTTCCAAAAAGCCAGGTCTTCAGCTTTTTGCGAAAGCGGCTGTGTTCAGGGATAATGCGAAGATGAAGAGGCATTTTATTCCATGTGGCTGGAGCAAGAAAGGAAAAAGCTCGACCGCCATTTCTGGAAGTATGTATTCTAAGAGGGGTCAGTGACTTTGCCTGTGGGCTAGTGCAAAGTGCGTTGCCAGTGCATACAGTTCAAAAAGTGCTTCCGGGGAGTTACAAGGTGTTGAATTTGAGAGACCTTCCCAACATTGCCATGGTGGATGTGGCCTCACTAGCTTAGTAGGTGATCAATGCTCGGTTTTCCGGTGTCTGTTACTGCTGGAGGGCCTTGGAGTCAGGGCTTGAGTTACATAGTTTCTGATGTCCCAACTATGAGTCTTTAACTAGCAGCTTGCTGCTTCTTGATGCAGAGGCTGATGGTATTTTATTTCCAGCTAGCATAAGAAAGTTTACCAGTCTACAGTTTATTTGTGGAGCCCCTAGGTCGAAGCATGCCAGAACTGTTTTCCTCTGTGAGCGAATTCCCATCTGAATGAAAGGGATTTTTCCAGCTGACTCCTTTCCTTTGCATTTCCTTGCATGTGCATAGTAGGTGCAGAATGTCTCCTAGGGTTAGGGGTTTTTCTGAAAGAGTTGTAAACAAATGAATGGAAAATGTTTCCTTTTATACACACACCGACCATGATATGGCATTTCAGATTCTTTTTTCAGGGACAAACAATGGTACATTCTTAAATTCAGTAAGCAAGTTGCATAGGCCTCAACCTTTCTTCAACCAACTTTCTTAGGATATTTAGGAATCCTCTCCAAAAGAATATTTGGAAAATTCATAGCAAATAATGCAGTATCCACGGGAAACAACACTTACAACGCAACTTTTACAACACACTACCTTTACAACGAAACTTTTACAATGCAACATCCATTACAACGCATGCCATTACAACGCAACCATTACAACGCATGTCACTACAACGCATACCACTACAACGCATGTCATTACAACGCAGTCATTACAACACATACCATTACAACGCATACCTACACTATCCAACACTTACCCTACTGTTGCACCCCCTGGAGTTAGAATAGTAATTTTTACCCCTACACTATCAAATACTTACCCTACTGTTGCACCCCCTGGAGTTAGAATAGTAATTTTTACCCCTACACTATCCAACACTTACCCTACTGTTGCACCCCCTGGAGTTAGAATAGTAATTTTTACCCCTACACTATCCAATACTTACCATACATGCAATGTAGTGGTATGCGTTGTAATGGTATGTGTTGTAAATGTAGTATGCGTTGTAGTGGAATGCGTTGTAAAGGTAGTTTCAAAGAATTCTTTGTAATGGCATGCGTTGTAATGGAATGCGTTGTAATGGATGTTGCGTTGTAAAAATGCGTTGTAAAGGTATGCGTTGTAAAAGTATGCATTTTAACGACATACATCCAGTATCCGCTGATTCCTTTAAGCTCTGTGTGGTTTATACTACATGTCACAGCAGAGAATACCTTTACAATGTTTATAGGACCAGATGTTAGTACTGGAGACAACTCTCTTGCTGTCAGGAGGAAGGATCCTTTTTGTTCATGCTCTATACCACAGTGGGCTTGATGTACGACCATTCCATTTTGCGACTCGCAAAATTAAATGTACAACAGTGTCTCAGACACTTTGCGATTCCTAATGGGTTCGCAAATGACCTGCCTCCTCAATATTCATGAGGCAGGTCTCAATTTGCGACCCATGAGGAATGGCCTGCACTCACAGGGATGGTGGCCTGCTGGGGTCAGCAAACCACCATGTCTGTGACTGCTTTTTAAATAAAGCAGTTTTTAAATGCAGCCCTTTTAACGTTCTGCATTTAAAAAAGCAAAATTAAACAGTTCTGTTTAATTTTTTAAGATTAGGCAGTGGTCCATGGGACTACTGCCAGGTTCTTAAATGGTTAAGAGTAGATGATGTGGTCACAAGTGTGGTGAATTGGTGGTCAAATGGTGTGTGATATCACTTCTGGTCATATGACATGATGTCAATTCCGCTCCTTTTGGCATTTTACTAAAATTCAGTGCAGACCAATACCCAAACTTGCACCATACTCCTAAACTCCAGCAACAAAAGAATATTAAGTACTAATACACTTTGCTGCAATATTAAGTAACTGTACATGAAGATTAACAAGTACAACTGAAACGTGGAATTTTTACATACGTAGTCGAGCTCTTGTGTGAAGCAAAGGAATATTTAATTAAGACTTCAGGGGGGGGGGGGTGCTCAGTTGTTGTATAGGAAAGCACTTCCAGAAAGATTACTAAATATGTCAAATTGACGTTCCCCAGGAGACATTGGGCTAAACCAGAAACAATGAACAAAAGCTATGGATAAATCGGACTAATAATAGTGCGAGAAAAAGACTGAGTAGTCAACACACTGGTGTCTATTTAGTTGAAGCAAGAAGGAAATTGATTGAATAGATTATTCTAAGCATTATTTTTTTCTCATAATTTGGGGAAATTACATTAACCACCTTAAATTACAGACTTGAACCAATTATAAGCCTAGAAAGTACTGTGTGCTATTATATAGAACAGTATTATATGGTACTGATTTCAAAACACACTATCCTGGTAAAAAGAACAGGGATAACACAGCCAGTCAAACTTCATTCCTTTATGTCTGCAGCCTGGCCGATCACATGTGGGGTCCCCACTGTACGGTTTTGTTGCTCCTTTACTTTATTATCTATGTCAGGTGCCTAATAGGACTTATTAGTCACACAGGGCTTCATTTAACTTCATATGTTGATAACATTGAATATACCCTTTGAGTCCAAGGCCCAAAGATAAATATGAAGTATGTAATGTAATGCTGGCATATCATGTGTTCTACAAATGCCAGAAATATCGGCAGAGAGTCCTGCCAATCTAAAGGAGAGTATTAAAGTGTAAGTTTTCTTTGTAACTTGGACTTCTGCCAACTGCACAAAATAGACTTTCAAAAACTCTGCTGTACAACTAATTTTTGCACTGAAGGGGCAAATGGTGCCAGAATTAAATACAGAAGGTCTACCAGTAAACTAGACGTCAAAGAGTGAGCAACAAGACAGGAGCAGAAACATTCTGCTGACGGAAGATTGTAAGTGCTCTACAGTCAGCACAAGGAGTGGAACTTTATGGCAGAAGATGTTCAAGACTGGGAGGTCACCGTAGTCCTTGGTTTATAAGGCAGTTGAGGGTTCAAACCCCATCAGAAAGCAGCCACACAGGGCCTCTTCACTGTGGCCAACTCCATAAAGACTCAGCAATGTCCCAGTCATAATTACAGAAGCATCAGAAACAAACTGCAGCAAGAAGACAATGAAATAAAGTTGATGGAAATTTGTTGTCCGCAATCAAGATTGTACAGGCACTTCAAAAAAGATGGTAACAGTCTGCTACAATGCTGCCCCGGTATCCCTGAGTAGGCACTAAAGACTAAGCTGCAACAGGTGGAAAAGCAGGTGCCGCCAGCAAAGATGCTGAAGATGCATGGCCCTACAATTAGGCTGAGATTTGGACTCATGAGGAGGATGTATGTTGAGGTGTCACCTGTAGATCGGCTGTATGATGGAACCACTCATGCGATTACATCGCATGCTTTAACAAAGTAGTTTTTACCATGATTGTGTCTTTACAACGCATGCGTTTACCACACATGCCTTTACATCAAATTTTGGTGTAAAGGCATTTGCCTGGTAAAGGTTACACCCCATTCCCCCCACCCTGAGCCCTAAAGCCCGGCCCCCAGCCAGGAAAACTACAATGAACACAGCCCCCTTCCCTGAGCCTTAAAACCGGCCAAAGCCCTAAAAACTACCCTAACACCAGCCTGAAGAACACCCCAAGCCCTCACACTGAGCCCTGATATCAGCACCCAGCCCTAAAAACTACCAAAATGTCCGGCTGTACACCATAAAACAAGGCCCGGCCCTGAAAACCTGCCCACACATAGACCAGAGCCCTAGAATCGGCCTCCCCAACCTAAAAAAACCCCAGCATCTGACCGTGAGCCCTAAAACCATCCGCAGCCCTAAAAACTACCCCAACCGCCAGCCCTAATCCCTAAACAGCAAAAAGTACTCACCAAGCCTGTCCCAATCCTTCCCGTTCTTCACAATCTCATCCAGACAGAAATTCCCTCCAAGCATCTCCAACACCTCCCACCCCCTGCCCATTCACTTAGAGTCTTGAGCGCTGACTGCCTTTACCACGCATATGCCTTTGCAGAGTTTAGAATTAAAATCGATGTAAAAGCATGCATGGTAAAGGAATATACATGGTAAAGGCATATACGTGGTAAAGGCAAGCGTGGTTACGCTTGTATTGTAATTACATCTGTGGTCAGACTGTGTGGTTAATAAAGTTTCCCCTGTAGATCACATGACACCTCTACCAAGCACTGACCCTAAACAACAGTATGCTTCTTACAAGATGTCTGCAACCACTTGGCGGGATAGTCTAGAATAGAGTTCTCCGACCTTTTCTATAGTGAGAGCTACTAATGATCTCTGAAAAGCATCCTGAACTACACCCTAATATGATTAGATAAGGGTACATGAAGGACAAGCAACTTATGCTCTGCCTTTTTATGGCACTCAGTCCTAATGCAGTGGACACAGAGCACAAATGTAACAATAGCTGTATCTGGAAATTGTACCAGTGGGGTCCCTGTAATCTGCTTCATATTGTTACCCCCACGTTTTGCTTGATGTGGCACTGTTTTTGACTAGTATCCTGCTAATCAGGACCCTAACCTATCTGCTTTCTCCTTAAAATGTTAGACATGTATTTAGGTACACTCCAGATTGGATACTTGGGTACCCTTATAAGGCCATAGTATATGGTAAACATATACCCAGGGCATAGGTACCCCAGAGGCCTCCTATGGGCTGAAGCATGTATTATACCACCCATTAGAGGCCATGCGAAATGAGACTACAGGCCTGCCATTCCAGCCTGTGTAAGCTGGTGCTTACACCACTTACTTTAGATATAGGTTTACTATATATATGGGTTACTACACTTAATATATATAAGTCACCCTTATAGCAAGCCATGACAATCCTGAAGACAGGTTGCTGAGTTTTGCGTGAGAGGTTGCCCCTGCATGAGCAGAGCCCCTCTGCAGCATTCGGAGACTATTCTCCTAGGTTGTCTGTGACACAGCTAGACATATAGGTAGAGGTGCATTATAACTTCATGGTAAAGGCTATCTTGAAAACAGCTGAAACAAAACATGTTGTGTTTGGCATCAAACACCTTGGACTCATACCACCAAACGGGTAACCGGTGTGGGAGGTATGATTCCACCCTTCTGAAACGAGGTTCGTGGGGTCACTGGTCTTTTCGGTACTAGCCTTCTCGACCCGGGCTACCCAAAATGATTGCTGCCGACCAGAGGCACGTTTCTGCCCTCCTGCCGCTGAGCCACGCTCAAGCAGGGGAAGGCAGAACATTAAGCATCCTGTCACAGGAAGGTGTCACCACCTCCCAGACAGGATTTAGTGTATTGGGGCTGGGTGGGTGCACTTAAAAAGTGCCTGAAAGTCTGTATCTGGAGCACTCTTGGTGTCCCTGTGCATAGTCCAACTCAAACCAGTTCTGGGAGCCGTTGGCTCCTGCTCTGGACAAATGGACTAAGGACATGGGAGTATTAATTAGAAGAAGGGCAGACACAAACTCCTGAACAACACTGGCAAACAAGCTACTCCAGGATAGCCTGCAAATTTCTGGTATCTGTGATCAACCTGTTGGAGACCCCTGGTCTAGAGGCAGCAAAAGGTAGTCCCATTCTTTATTTGTTTGCCCGAAAAAAAAGAAATCATCAAAACAATACTGAAACTCTGCAGGTTAAAGGAACCAAGACTCATCAAGGACAACCACTGTTATGAGTTTATAGCAGCCAGCAAACTCTTTTTCCTGCTATCACTCTTCCTCCATGCACGAGGATTATATCCTCCTCCATGCAGGTTACAGAGCCTAAATCTAATGGAAACATTGCGTAGTCTATTTTGGGAATCGTTATACGTATTCAACACTTACACATATTGTGGGTGTCTATCAAAAGAAAAAAAACATATGTTTGGTCATTATCCCCAAAAATGAATTGTGTAATGCCGCAGAAAGCCATTACCACTACACGTCCTCAAAGTTAAGTTAAAGAAATTTAAGTTCAAATAGTATCAATGCAACAGCCCTTTTAAAGAAGGCAGTTAAATATGTAGTAATCGCACGGCCTCACCAAAAAACTAATTTATTTAGACAAAAACAGTGTGTTGGACAGGCCACATGAAGGGCCGCTCTCCCCCGGCCCAACCAGGCCTGAGTCCCGTCACGCAAGTACCACACACCACCATTGCACGTCCTCCGTCCTCTCAGGGCCCCTGCCCTCGAGCACGTTAACCTCGTGGGTCCGATCCACTGCCGGCCCACGCGCCCAGCCTGGGCCGCCATCTTGGACACTTCACCACGAGGCCGCCTGGCCCCCGATCGACCTCAACCCTGGGCCTAGCCCGGCCTCAGACATTCCGGCACCACCCTCCACCCAGGAGGTGAGCGGGCTACTTGGCAAGTCAATGGGAGAAAGAGGTGCCGATGGCTCTCCCCCGCCAAGTGCCGCTCGCCCATCGCCTCCCCGGGCGCTGGCTCCACCCCCCTGCTGGGTGTCTGGACTCCCTCATCCCGGACCTCCCGACCTCCAAGTGCGAGGGTCCGGACATCAAAGCACGCCAGCCCTATAACTGGGGCAGCTCCAGAGCAGGAAGGCAGTTGTATCTTGGAGTCGAGAGACGTAAAGAGGAACTCATCCTTGACGGACTACTGGCGCTGCCGTAGCTCTGTCCTGTGCACCATCGTCCTGCCTGTTGGCGCTGCCACAGCCTTCGCAACCTTCAAATCCATCATCGTCGTCGGGACCTGCTGGCGTGGCCGCGGACCGTTGTAACCGTCATCTTCACCGGGACCTGCAGGCTCCGCCGCGGACCGTCGCCCTTCCTTCGTCCATCTCGGGACCTGCCTGGCTCCGCCGCGGCCCGATCATCTAGAACGCCGAGCTCGAGGATTGAGAGCTATTTTCCACTCATTGGTAACAAAGACTGTCCCGCTACCCCTTTCCTCAGCCAGAGACTAGAACCGAGGGGACCCCTGAGTCCAGACCTCCTTGTATCATATCATCGTAACCTAAGAATTGCATATAAAGTCTCGTTAACCTTCAATCTTGTGTGGTGTCCGTCTGTGGGGGGGAAGTTACTTGTCTGTACAGTCGTTGGAGACGGCTCTCCCCGGAGACCTCTCCCCGTAATCTCGGCCGACCCTCCCGGTCCGTCTAACATTGGTGGCCAGCGGCGCGATTCGAATCACCGCATAACGTACAGAGAGTAGCTCACCCCACGACGAAATCGCAATGACAACTAAAGAAAGCGGATCAACCGAGAAGTTCCAAATGGAGAAACTAGAGGAGTACAGCCATCGTGAACTAAAACAATTCTGCATCGAACTGGGTATCGCTACCACCGGACTAAGCACCAAAGATGATTTCAAGCATGCCCTAGAATCTTGGGCAGAGACCGGGGCTACCGGAACCCCCGATCAAAGCACCGCAGAAAAAACAACCACGGCCCCTGAAGGGCAAAGAACGGGTCTCTCGCAAGACGAGATCCAGGAAAGAGAAAGAACCCGACTACACGAGCTGGAAATGGCCCGACTCAAGATGGACATTGAACTCAAGCTGGCTGAACAAAAAATCAACTTAGAGCACCTGCGTCTCCGAGAAGAAAGAGAAGAGAAACAGAGACAAAGGGAGCTCGAGGAAAAGAAACTGGCGTACGAACACGAACGGAACCTAGCCGAGATCAACCTGCGCAAGCAGAATAAAGAAGCAGGGGTGCCCGAGCGACCCCACACCTCAGGGGCCACAGAGAAAAAGGTACACATCCCCAAGGATGTTGTCCGAGAATATTTCCGAGAAGACGACATCCAGCAATGGTTTAAGGCCTATGAAATCGCTATGACTGCACACCGGATCGATAGAAGCGATTGGGGAGCCGGTCTATGGGGGAGATTCCTCAATGAGGGCCTCTATGGCCTCACACCCAAGATGTACCGTCAGAGGTTCCGAGACTGCACCCGCATCCCGGGTACCACTTGGGTGGACTACGTAACCTACTTTAGCCGAGCCTTCGAGGGCTGGATCAGAGGAAGCAATGTCACGACCTACGAACAACTGTTCAATCTGATGGTATGGGAGCATCTGTCGAACAATTGTTTCATTGAACTCCGCCAGCACCTCCTCGACAGCAAGTTAACAGATCCCCGGCAGCTCGCAGCGGAAGCTGACCGGTGGGAAATCACCAGAGTGGGCCGGAATGGGTTCTACGAACAGAACCGGAACAACAATGGTCAGCACCGACCCAGAGGAGGAGGAGGGGGCCAAGGACGAGGAAGAGACAACGCTCCGGCCGCCCCCGCAACCAGCACCACCCCCCCGGCCAACCGGGGCAGCACCCCGGCGCGACCAGGGTACAGAGCCAATGTCACGTGTCACCGATGCCAACGAGTCGGCCACTACGCAAACGACCCAAACTGCCCACAGTACCAGAGCCCAAGACCCCGCCAAGTGGCCGCTGCGGCCCTAGGGGAAGAACAGATCTCCGAGGAGCAGGAAGAATACGAACAAGAGCATCAAGAGTGGGAGCCAGCCGCCATGGCTCTGGCATGCTTAGGGGGGAAAGACATGGTCCCGCGGGTCCCCCTACCCGCTAACACCCAGAAGTACAGCCAATGGGTGAGCATCAATGGGCGCCGGGCCGAAGCCCTTCGTGACACCGGGGCCAGTGTAACAGCCGTCCGCTGTCACCTGGTGGCCCCAGAACAGTATTTACCGAACATTCTCTGCCCTGTACGATCAGCCGATAACTCGGAAAGTTTGTGTCGGATGGCCTGCGTCCCTTTCGAATGGGGAGGGGTCTCCGGCATGTTGAAAGTAACAGTCCGAGACGACGCCCCCGTAGACTGCCTCCTTGGAAATGACCTTGAAAGCTCTCCGTGGGCAGCCGTGGAGCGAAAAGAACACCTGGGGATGTTAGGCGTCCCGGACTGGGCGTGCGTCACCACCCGGTCCATGGCCGCCCGTGCCAACCACCGCCCAGAAGAGCCCGAATGGCCGGCACCACCGCCTCCGGTCGCCCCAGCCGAAACCACCGACCATGACATCCCCTCCGAACCAGCTCAACCCTCCGACCTCGCTAACCTCGACCAGTGGCCTCAAGAGGGGGGGCCCACGCAAGAACAATTTCGCCAAGAACAGAAGACCTGTCCCTCCCTCGAGGGACTCCGCCAGCAAGCGCTCGCCCAAAGCGCAGGGGATACCTCCGGAACTCATTGGGTCTACTGGGACAATGATCTGCTGTACAGCGAGCAAAGAATCGCCGAGCTGGGGGCCAACAGAGTATTAGTGGTGCCCCTCCGCTTTAGAGACTTTCTGCTAAACCTGGCCCACGATGTCCCCCTGGCAGGGCACCTGGGACAAGATAAAACTTACAGTCGCCTAGTGACCCACTTCTTCTGGCCCAAAATGAGGAACGATGTGCACCAGCATTGCCGATCCTGCCCCACGTGCCAAGCCAGTGGAAAGAGCGGCCGCAAACTAAAGGCCCCCCTGCAACCTTTCCCTGTGGTCACTACCCCATTTGAGAGGGTCGGAATAGACATTGTGGGGCCCCTGGACCCGCGCACAAAACAGGGCCATCGATTCATCTTGGTACTAGTGGACCACGCCACCCGCTACCCTGAGGCTGTTCCTCTGCGGACTGTGACAGCCCCGGTAGTCGGCCGGGCTCTGATGGGGATCTTCTCCCGTGTGGGCTTCCCCCGAGAAGTCGTCAGCGACAGAGGCACGAACTTTATCTCTAAATACATGAAATCCCTCTGGCAGCAGTGCGGGGTCACCTACCGATTCACGACCCCCTATCACCCCCAAGGGAACGGACTTGTTGAGCGATTCAACCGCACGCTAAAGGGGATGATCGGGGGGTTGGAAGAGCCCCTCCGTCGCCAGTGGGATGTGCTGCTGCCGTGCCTCCTCTTCGCCTACCGAGAGGTCCCTCAGAAATCCCTAGGCTTCAGCCCATTTGAACTGCTATATGGACACCCAGTGCGGGGGCCGCTCAGCCTAGTCAAAGAGGGCTGGGAGATGCCTCCGTTAAAGAACCCTCCAGATGTCTTCCGGTACCTCCTCACCCTCCGCAACCAGACCCGGCGGTTCAGAGAACTAGCGAAAGCCAACCTAGAGGCCAGTCAAGAGGACATGAAAAAATGGTATGACCAGAATGCCTCATCCATTGAATTCGAACCTGGCCAACAGGTATGGGTAATGTCCCCCACGGAGCCATGCGCTCTACAAGACAAATGGACGGGGCCCTTCAAAGTAATCGAGCGCAAGGGTCCTGCCACCTATCTCATCGACATGGAATCCTCCCGGAACCCTCTCCGGGTCCTCCACGCTAACAGACTAAAGCCCCACTTTGTACGAACAGAGCTCAGCCTCCTGATGGCCACAGACAATGGGGTTGAAGAAGACTCCGAGCCTCTCCCTGACCTCCTACGGACTCAGGAGCAAGACGGCTCCGTGGATGGGGTCCGACTCTCGGAGACCCTCACCAGAGAACAACGCCAAGAGTGTCAAGCCCTCCTGTCACAGTTCGCCAGCCTGTTCTCCCTCACCCCAGGTGTCACTTCCTGGTGTGTGCACGATGTGGACACCGGGGACAGCCCCCCTATCCGCCACCGGGCCTACCGCGTGCCAGATCGGGTACGGGCCTGCATCCAGGCAGAAGTAGCCAAGATGCTCACGCTCGGGGTCATCGAGCCCTCAGACAGTCCCTGGGCCAGCCCTGTCGTACTGGTCCCCAAAGCAGCTGCCCCCGGCACCACACCAGAACTCCGGTTCTGCGTCGACTACCGGGGCTTGAATGCGGTCACCAGAACAGACGCACATCCCATCCCCCGGGCAGATGAACTGGTCGACCGAATGGGAGCTGCCCGCTACCTCAGCATCTTCGACCTGACAGCAGGCTATTGGCAGATCGGCCTCACACCCCGAGCGCAAGAACGTTCTGCCTTCTCTACCCCCGATGGCCATTACCATTTCACGGTCATGCCCTTCGGCATGAAGAATGCCCCAGCAACATTCCAACGGCTCGTCAATCAGGTCCTGGCGGGGCTCGAAGGATTCAGCGCCGCCTACCTAGACGACATCGCTGTATACAGCCACCATTGGACCGAGCACCTCCACCACCTCCGAGCAGTGCTACAAGCCCTTCAGCGAGCTGGCCTCACGATCAAGGCCAGCAAGTGTCAAATTGGGCAAGGGTCTGTGACCTACCTCGGACACCAGGTGGGAAGCGGCCTAGTGGCCCCTCTACAGCTGAAAATTGCCGCCATCCAGGACTGGCAGCCCCCCATCACCCAAACCGAGGTACGAGCCTTCCTGGGCCTCACGGGCTATTACCGAAGGTTCGTGAAAGACTATGGTACCATAGTGGGGCCCCTCACAGAACTCACGTCCAAGAATCAGCCCAAGAAAGTCAACTGGACCCCAGAGTGTCAAACGGCATTCGAACAATTAAAGGCCGCCATGTGTTCCGCTCCTGTGCTCCAGGCCCCAGACTACAGCCGGGAGTTCGTCGTCCAGACGGACGCCTCCGACCAGGGCATTGGGGCGGTCCTGTCTCAAGTGAACACCGAAGGCCTTGATCAACCGGTGGCCTTCATCAGCCGGAGACTCCTACCACGGGAGCAACGCTGGAGCACCATAGAGAGGGAAGCCTTCGCTGTGGTATGGGCCCTCAAGAAGCTCCGGCCCTACCTTTTTGGCACCCACTTTCGGGTGCAGACCGACCACCGACCCCTGCAGTGGCTGATGCATATGCGGGGGGAAAACCCAAAGTTGCTACGCTGGTCCATCTCCTTGCAAGGTATGGACTTCACAGTCGAACACCGGCCTGGGCCAGACCACGCCAACGCGGATGGCCTGTCCCGGTTTTTCCGCCTCGACGAGGAGAGTCCCCAAGAGGATGGGTAACTCTCCCCGCCTTCAGCTGGGGGGGACGCATGTTGGACAGGCCACATGAAGGGCCGCTCTCCCCCGGCCCAACCAGGCCTGAGTCCCGTCACGCAAGTACCACACACCACCATTGCACGTCCTCCGTCCTCTCAGGGCCCCTGCCCTCGAGCACGTTAACCTCGTGGGTCCGATCCACTGCCGGCCCACGCGCCCAGCCTGGGCCGCCATCTTGGACACTTCACCACGAGGCCGCCTGGCCCCCGATCGACCTCAACCCTGGGCCTAGCCCGGCCTCAGACATTCCGGCACCACCCTCCACCCAGGAGGTGAGCGGGCTACTTGGCAAGTCAATGGGAGAAAGAGGTGCCGATGGCTCTCCCCCGCCAAGTGCCGCTCGCCCATCGCCTCCCCGGGCGCTGGCTCCACCCCCCTGCTGGGTGTCTGGACTCCCTCATCCCGGACCTCCCGACCTCCAAGTGCGAGGGTCCGGACATCAAAGCACGCCAGCCCTATAACTGGGGCAGCTCCAGAGCAGGAAGGCAGTTGTATCTTGGAGTCGAGAGACGTAAAGAGGAACTCATCCTTGACGGACTACTGGCGCTGCCGTAGCTCTGTCCTGTGCACCATCGTCCTGCCTGTTGGCGCTGCCACAGCCTTCGCAACCTTCAAATCCATCATCGTCGTCGGGACCTGCTGGCGTGGCCGCGGACCGTTGTAACCGTCATCTTCACCGGGACCTGCAGGCTCCGCCGCGGACCGTCGCCCTTCCTTCGTCCATCTCGGGACCTGCCTGGCTCCGCCGCGGCCCGATCATCTAGAACGCCGAGCTCGAGGATTGAGAGCTATTTTCCACTCATTGGTAACAAAGACTGTCCCGCTACCCCTTTCCTCAGCCAGAGACTAGAACCGAGGGGACCCCTGAGTCCAGACCTCCTTGTATCATATCATCGTAACCTAAGAATTGCATATAAAGTCTCGTTAACCTTCAATCTTGTGTGGTGTCCGTCTGTGGGGGGGAAGTTACTTGTCTGTACAGTCGTTGGAGACGGCTCTCCCCGGAGACCTCTCCCCGTAATCTCGGCCGACCCTCCCGGTCCGTCTAACACAGTGGATCCTATTCAAAAAGATAAATCTGGTTGGAAGTGTAGGTTTACGACCAACTCAATTTACTTATGCATGTCAGGGTTTCACAAAGGGATTTCTGGCACTCGTAAAGCCTTTTACAGGTGCAGATATCTCTGCCACCCATAAATCACACTCAAGGCTGAAGGGCTCAAGACTGAATTTAGGGTGAACTTGGGCATCTCAAAGGATGATTAGCCTTGTTTTTAAGCATTGACAAACTTCTAACTTTCGATTGTAAAGCCTGGAAAGCATCATATTTTTACTCCAGCCATTTTAGGGTGGGAAGGGAAATGGAACACCCCCAAATTTAGTAGGAGGGTAAACAAAGCTGCTCATGGACAAAATATATTCCCAGTAGAGAAACAACAAATGTATTCACACAGGGGATTCTATTTCCTTTTTGTGGAGTGCTCCACCACAGAATATGTGAATTTCAAAAAGTAGTGTATCTACACTTGAACGTGGATGTATATATTTATGTGTAGATTTACTACAATCGTTGTGAATTGGCCCCAATTTTGCATGCACATTCACTTTACTAGACACACATAGAAAAGATACATAGTCAGACATGACAGAATTGTACTGCATGTAATATACCTGTACTGGTTCACTGTTATTCAAGTGACACTAAGTTTTCAAGAGGGGTTAAATGGCACAATGATTATGAATTTCAACACTTTCAAAATATATTGCAATTGTTCTGAAATAAATCAGTATTTTTTCATGAAGAAAACAGTGCCACATAAAAACAGTAATGAATTCTGAAATCACACGGTTACTCCACAACACAACTGTGCATTATTTTTGTCCAGTGCTGTGATTTCTTTTTTTTAATAAAAGCACCTTAATTGATTCATTTTAGTATTTTAAAGAGATTTCTATAGGTGTTTTTCTCTTACAGCTGTTGATGCCTTACATTTCATGGAACCTTTCTTTTTTTCAGTTAACGACTATATAATTTTAAGGCCAGGAGCACTTGCTAAAGCAGATTATTCTGATTTTTAAGCACTGTAAATGGCAAGTGTACTGACATGAATTTTTGTGATAGCCTTTCCTCCTTCCCAGACTTAAAATGGGAGAGAAAACCATGCTGGAATTTGAACCGTATGTAGTTACACAAAGATGTCTGCAGGGTGCTCAATACTGGCACTTATGTCCACTTCTATAAAGTGAAAGAATGATTCTGCGCACTCCCTTTACTGAGTAATCAAAAAATGTAATCTTACTCGTATGATTAAACATAGAATGCATGCAACCTGGTTGCTAGGCAGCCAGCCTGTATACAAGCTTAGATATCTGGTGGAAAACCAACAGTTTACCAGGTCACAGCCTATAAATAATGTATTAACATTTCACAAAATCTTCTCAAATGATTCAAACAAGATTTAACTTAGCTTTCATCATGAGCTTCAAACTCTTTGCTTTGTATTTTGCGATGATATCTGTTACATCATCTTTCTCCAAAAAATATTCATAATAATCAATGCTTTCATTGCTTCAAAATTGAGAATTATACACCAGATATGTGTCAATTCCAACATAAGAACAAACTTGAAAATACTTGAATTTCGGAGAGGAGCTACGCTAGCAAGCAAGATGGCCGCATAAGCTCCCGGCTCCGCCGACCTCCGCCAGCAGCTCGTATATCCTGCAAGTTATCCTGTTATCCAACCGGACTCCCCTGTATATGAGGAGTGACTGACTCTGAAGGCGCAATCCCGAACTTTTTATCACACCGGGTGACGGAGATATGCCGTGCTTCATTCTTGGCCTACCCCGGAGTGGAAGCCGCGGCCTCGATTTCCAGCCCATCCGGACTGGAATTGAACAACATCGGCTGTGAACCTTGGGCTTTGTCCGGTCTCCCGAACGGAGACATAATCTGTCTGTTTTTAACGGCGATTTCGTATCCTGCCTGCAACGCACACGCTACGGCGTGACACATCGTTTGCTACGGCCCTGTATCCGACGCCCGGAGACACAGTAAGCTTGTCGGGGGGTGCGGACGGGAGCCCTGAACAGCGGCGAAGGTGCAAAATCGTGAGGTGAGAGCGCCCGTTGTTGGTGTCCGCTCCAGATTTGCCTGCTACCCCGGAGTAGCCGGCCTCCGGGGTTTGCATCCTGATCTGTTGCTTACGAGAGGAGATGGAGGGGACGAAAGACACACCACCGCTGCACGCCGTAATGGCGGCCATTATAGCACTCCACTCACAGATCATCGTCAACTACCAGGCACTGTCGGTAACAATGGACTATCTTTGCCGGAGACCGGACAGCGGCTTTTTGCCATCATCGCAGCCAGCGGTGCCACCAACGAAACATTGTGTATCCAACTTCGAGGTCCCTGTGCAGAAGCCGGATCCCTTTTGCGCTGCTGATTCCTATGAGACAGATCACGCGCCCGTGGACATTGTCAGCGTCCCCTGCTTGAACCCTATTTCGCCGAATATCACTATGGACAACCTTGACTGCCTTAACAAGATCACCTGTGGCTATTGGAGAGTTTTATCATCCTTCCACGCTTTTCCTCGCTTGCTCTGTGGAGCTCGTGAACTTTTATCCTTTACTTGGCTTGCTCATACTGACTTGAACTTTCATGAAAACTTTACCTCTCTCATTGTTGCTGTGGCCTGGATTATAAGTGCTCCAGTGAACATTCGTACTGGCCAGGGTTAACTTGTGGGGCTTTTTAGGATACGGGAAAATAATTTAATCTGCTGCTGGGATTGTGACCTGTGAACTGCGGCAGTCGGGTGGTATGTTTCGTACTTCCCCGGATTGATTGTGTATTTCGCTACATTTATTTTGAACTTGTTTCCAGGTGGTCGCATCTGGTGGAGGGTAAGGGAGTCCGGAAGTGTGTTTTTTGTTTCTCCTCCTCCGCTTCTTTCTCTCTTTTAGGGACGTTTCTGGGCGACAGGTACGCTGCTAGTGTGTTAGGCCGTAGCCATTGCAGGGGTGCAGGGTGGTGGGGGGTTTGTTATTTTGCCTTTGTTTTGTTCTATGGCCCCTTTTTTCTTCTCTCTCTCTCTTTAGGGCATTCCTCTGGGCGACAGGCACGCTGCTAGTGGGGTAGGCCGTAGCCATTGCAGGGGTGCAGGGTGGGGGGTGTGGGGGGGGTTTGTTATTTTGCCTTTGTTGTGTTCTATGACCCCTTTTCTTTTTTTTGCAGGGTTCGGTAGCGATACTTTCGGTTTCATCCTGAAGCATACGAGTGGGTGGGGTTTGGGGTGGGTGGCTATGATGATAGATAGGTAGCTTTGTTCTTCTCCCTTAGTGAACATATTGGCGCTTGCATTTTTACTGTTGGTCTATCTTGATACATGACTACCTTTTAACGCCTACCCGCATTTTTATACCTCTGAGTGTGTAGCTCCGGATATCCTGTATCTTCTTCTTTATCTTGTTTTTGGGGGGGGGGGGTTAAATATAAAATGAAACCTTATGCATATCCTTGATCCGAAATGTTTTCAATACATCGTCTATCCTTTACCGCTGCCGGACCCATGGGTTGTCGGCTGAAGAGCTGTGTTATTGGACTTCCTGATACGTTCTGCATACATGTGGTGACCGGCCCCTGTCGTTGCAGGGCTACTTTTGTATTTTGTGTTGAACGATATAATAAAGGTTTTCAAAAAAAAGAAAAAAAAAAAAAAGAAGATACTCAAATTTCATGGCCAAGCCCAATACATTTCGGGATATGACAAATCTCTTCTTCAGGGGTCACTGTAGAAAATAAAAAATAAACAACAATGATAATTGTACAACAACTTTTCATATATCAAAGATTAAGGTAGCAACATCATGCTTCAATCAGGGTGAAGTCTATAGGAAACCTTATATGCATCTTAAAAAGGCAATGTCAGAAAACCAATGCTGCTGATAAGGACCACTAACTAATTCAATACACCGTGCTCGGTTGATAATGAAAGTGGCCCAAAGAATTAATAAGAAAACTGTGCCCTCTGTGTAGTTTGAATACAAAAGAAT
Source organism: Lissotriton vulgaris (assembly GCF_964263255.1). NCBI lineage: Eukaryota > Metazoa > Chordata > Amphibia > Caudata > Salamandridae > Lissotriton > Lissotriton vulgaris. The sequence continues at coordinate 899,647,571 of NC_141696.1, forward strand.
ATTAGCCAGTGCTGTGTTAATCAATAATGATGTAAAAACCACGACTCACTTCCTCCCATTCTCTTAAGCACAATTTAGTTTTCTTTCTCTCAGTTTATTCTTTTTTCGCCCTTCACAATATCAAGTAACGCACATTGTTTAATAGTCAAGGTCACTCTAACAGTTTCTTGTTATATTTAGCATACAGTAGGAATAACCACAGCACTCATTTTTGTTTTCTATATCTTATCAAAGTTGGTTGCCTCCACAGGTGCAACATAGAGGAATAGATCGCGAACTCTTATCAGCTGACACACAGGACTCAGTTCATCATGTTTTTTAGCTTGGTTGTTTAGACCAGCACACAACACATTGTGTGCATCAATAAAGTTACACAACTTCACATTTAAATACGGCCCACGGTCATCATTGGAGTTAGTCCCATTTCTATTTTCATCATGGGGTCACGTGTCTTGGGCACCGCGTCTTTGTAAACTCAACGTTTGGCAGAATCACCATTTTGCGATACGCGAGTAGGCCGGAAGGCTACCAGAGATAGTATCAGCGTCATTGAATCAGCTTTTGGTGAGTAAAACAGTAGTTACGAGATTTTAGGTGGTACAGAGGCATATTTATTATGGACTAATAATCGTTTTTTATTCAAGGGAAGATTGGGATAGTTGCGTGTCTCCATACACGCAAGCGGTGTAACGAAGTAGTGTTCTCGTACCTCCGAGTTGGAGTGCCTGTATCTTCACGATTACTGGTTGCAAAGGAACTTCTACTTTTTTCGGCATAGAACAGGTAACCGTCAGCAGAATTGTGGTGTCACATTGCTGATTTATACTAGGGACAGGGTATCTTTATGGTCTGTTTTCATTTTTGCAGCGCACAGCACAGAGAAGCTTGGCGAAATCTTTAGGAACATTACGCTAGTGTGCACATTTGTCTTACAGCAAATTAGAATGTATTTCATAGCTAAAGACGTTCAGATTTTTTTTGGGGAGGAATTTACCTGATGCACACATTACTTGTTAAAGGGAGACGAGTAAGTTTGATACAGTTGAAGAGGGTCAAGGACCCAGAATACTCAGTTTACTGCAATTGAGTGAGTCGTGGTTTTCACATCATTATTGATTAACACAGCACTGGCTAATATTCTTTTGTATTCAATCTACACAGCGGGCACAGTTTTCTTATCAATTCTTTGGGTCACATTCATTATCAACTGAGCACGGTGAATTGAATTGGTGAGTGGTCCCTATCAACAGCATTGGTTTTTTGACATTGCCTTTTTAAGATGCATATAATGTTTCCTACCTATATAGACTTCACCCTGATTGAAGCATGATGTTGCTACCTTAATCTTTGATATATGAATAGTTTTTGTACAATTATCATTGTTGTTTATTTTTTATTTTCTACAGTGACCCCTGAAGAAGGGATTTGTCATATCCCGAAATGCATTGGGCTTCACCGTGAAATTTGAGTCTTTTCAAGTTTGTTTTTATGTTGGAATTGACATATATCTTGTGTATAATTCTCAATTTTGAAGCAATGAAAGCATTGATTATTATGAATGTTTTTTGGAGAAATATGATGAAACAGATATCATCGCAAAATACAAAGTAAAAAGTTTGAAGCTTATGATGAAAGCTAAGTTAAATCTTGTTTGAATCATTTGAGAACATTTTGTGAAATGCTAATACATTATTTATAGGCTGTGCACCTAGTAAACTGTTGGTTTTCCACCAGATATCTATACTTCTAGAAAGTGCCATGTTACTGTATGAAATATAATTATTTATACAATATTTTTTTGCCAGATGTAAGAATGCAATCTTTCTTGTCTTCAGGTATTGCTTAAATAGCGCTGTACTTTATGTTTGGTCTTACAGGCAAAGAAAATAAAGCTGGTATTTAAATGTATGTTCAGGGGCCTCCGCCAAAAAGTATATAGTTATCCATTAGAAGTCACCATCTTTCTGTCATGTCCCTGTTGACATTTTAATTACCATTTAATGGAAACTCATTCTGTCTTCTGGTTTAGTAGGTTGTTGCTGGATACCCTTATTATTTGTGAATGAGGAAGAATGTGATAACAGCAGATTCATTCCTCTTGTGATTTCACACCTCTTTCTCTCTCACATTATACATTGCACTTAACAGCTCATTAACTTTAAGCAGAAAAGATTAGGTTTACAAACGCAAACCTCCTTACGGGGGATTAGAGCAATAGTTTTGGATTTGACTGTCCTCGAGGCACTCAGCTCCAGACCAGCCATCCTAGCCCACGGACTCTGACAGGGGGGAGCTAAAGCCCTTTCAGCCCAATCGGCATTGAACCCCTGCACATGGCTAATCCGACTCTTGCAATAAATAGCAGATATCATCAGGCATAGTGCAGGAAGCAGTATTAGCATCACTGATGCATGTGCACATTACTGCTCACATTATTGCATTTTCAGGTGGACTCGAATACCAACTCGGAATAAATGAAAACATTTACAATTACTCTTAGTACTCAGACAGTCATTAAATTGTATTTAGTGCATTAAATGGAAACATAGAAGTGCAGATACTCACTATTTAGAGTACTTGTTTCCTCCAGAGAAGGATTCTCTTATGGTAGCTCAAGTCTTAGGCCTGAATTACAAGCCCCTCAAAATTCTCGCTTTATAATTAACAGTTTGATTATTATGTGATTTGCGGCTCTGTTCTTTCTTATGTTTCCATTGCAGGTGTAGAATACATTCTTTAGGAAAAGTAATGTCTTTGTTTTAGTAAGCTAGGCTAGGAAAGATAAAGTTACAATCATGTGGCTTGGGTCGGCGAAGGAAGGTCATTGTGATTCACTCAGGAGAAGGCATGGGAACCAAGGACAAATTGTAACAAGGGAAGCTCACCGGCGAAATTTTGGAAAGTTACCTTCAGGATTGTTTCCTAGGTGAATGGCGTGATCCGAAGTGCATCTTGAGATTGCTACCTATGGATAACTAGTTGTTAGAGTAGCGATAGTGTGACACTCTTTGCTTGCCTTCAGAGAGACTGCATCTTAGAACAAGCTCTGCCTTCTGTAGCTTCATGCTACTCGACACATCAATTGTGGCGAGGCTTCTTAGGGAGTCCCTACATGCTGACACCTTTTACCCTTCTTTCTGAAAATGCTTATTGAGGGATTTCACCTTAGTGCTAGAGTAGGGATAGATTTAAGATTTTCACTCACCAACCCTAAATGTAGGGACATTTTGACTCATGATTCCTGATTTTATGTGTTCTGCTTCTTGAACTAATTGTATTGCTCATTTTGCATTATCCAGACTGGATGCACAGATTTGGCTTTATGCTAATCCTATGTGTGAGAAGTTGGCCTGGTATATAATGTTCACTAATTCTAGTGATCACTTTGTACCATGCCAAACAACCCTTATGATGATTAGTTGTAAGTCAACCTTATAGACCAGTTATCCTAGTGGTAACGTGGACAAAGCAATCTTAGGCTAAACTCTGAAAGGCATGTGAAGCCAGCTGTATTACCATACACAACCCCCTTGAATACCAAATGAAAGGACACCACACAAATATATATTGAAAATATATATAGATTTATTAACTAAAAGTATCCCCTGGACTCTTTATGAGCACAGAAGCACAAGCGTTAAACACAAGACAGTTTAAAATACACAAAAGTTGCACAATATGGATGAGCCCTAGGGGCCACCTAAACCATATACTAAGAAAGTGGTATAAGAGATACCAATCGGAAAGGAAACAGGCCTAGGGCCTTGGGAATCGCTGGAGCTATTCGAGACTAGCAGTGACTAAGTCGGGAAAGGCCCGCGGGACTCGGGTGCAGTGTTTAAAGTGCACGCACTCACCAATGCAAAGTCCATGGGGCGTAAAAAAACCCAAAGTTAGTTAGTTCGGAACCTTCCGAGTGACCTATAAAGCTGAAACTTGAAACACAGGCCCTAGAGATGTGTACCAGTGTAGGAACACCGGCGGAGCTGAGTTACCTCACCCACAGGAAGCGGGTGCACAGGGTCGAAGTAGTGTCGGGTTTTGTCACGCTGGTCGATGGTGCTTGGAGCTGAAGATGCTGCAGGCGGCTCGAGGTGAAGAGTTCCGGTGGATCCAAGGGTGGATCTGAAGATGTGAAGACCTGAAAGCAGAGGGGACAATGTTCAAAATCACTAGCCAGTGACTACCGTGGAACCAGATTGGAACCAGGCGATGTCGGGTGCAAACAGGCGTTGAGGTGTAGCTTCTCTCTGCAGACACGTGGACACCGGGGGTCAAGGACGCCCAGGAGTCAGTCACAAGCTGTCGCACGCAGGCTTCTCGCTGATGGCGGTGTCGGCAACTTGATTGTAGCAAACAGGCCTTGGCTAATGCAAGCCACGCAGGAATCAAAAAAGGCTTGTTACTCGGACCAGCAAGGTCTGAGCAGGGGCTCCTTTTTACAGGAGCTAGGGCAAGTCTGGAGCAACTAGACCCGCAGTGTAGTTTGTAGTTGTAGTCGCCAAGATGGCCACTGACCAAGTGGCTAGTGGCCGGGATGGCGCATCGAGTGGCACAATGCAAAAGGGCCCCACGCAGATAGTGGAGAAGCTGGGGGGCTGATCTTCGGTGCAAGGGCTGCTCGGTGGTGGGGGTTCTCAGTCCTCAAAGCACACTGTCGAGGATGCCTCTGGTGCTGCGCTGTCAGCTCTTCGGGTGTCTTCCAAGATGTCCGGTCCCACGTCTCTCGGTGCCTCCACGGGTCCCTTCTTTGCAGGGACTGTGGATCGGGCTGTGAGAAGTCTTGTAGTCTTAGTCTTGTCAGGCTCTGGGCTCGGGCTCCGGCGGGAGGCGGCGGCAAAGCAGACGTTGATTCGCTGGTTGGTACCTGTATTCACAGGGTGGCCACTCCTAGGCCACAAGGGAGATTCTCTTCAGTCTTCTGAGCAGCAGAATGTCGAAGTCCAGTCTTCTTCTTTGTTTAAAGTTGATTTCAGGATGATCTGCTGTGCAATGGCACTGCTCCCACTCTTATTCCCAATCTGAGGGGTGGATCACCTACTAGGTCCCTCCTCTGGGTGGGACCAGGAAGGGGGGCGGTTACCCCCCCTTTCCTTTGTCCAGCTCCTCGCCAGGCCTGGGTCTGGAAAGTCCCAGGACCGGTTTGGACTGGCTTATGCACGGGGACACCTTGTGTGCCCCGGGCATGTCTCAATCTATTCAGCCCTGTCCTACCCAATACACAAAACCCTGTCTGGGGTGGTGCTCGCACCTCCCAAGGCAGGAAACCCTTTGTCCAAGCCTCCCTCGCTGGAAGGACTCCCAGCAGCAGGAGGTCAGACTTGTGTCTGTGGTGGCAGCATCCATTTTGTGATGCTGAGACTCTGGTTAACTTTAACCGGGGTTAAGGCTACACACATGTCGTGTCCCTCTAGAAGGGTGGAATGCTATCCCCGTCGACAGAACTGTAGAGGGGATAGTATTCCAATTCGTATGACACCTTACTCGACATGTTTTGATAAAGCCAAACCAAAGATAGCATATAACCGCGAGGATTATAATGCACTTAAGAGTATATGGTATGGCAGTATCCCGGAACAGCTTAGGGAGTGGTTCCCGACAGCTGCGGACAGGCTCAGCTCATGCTAGAGCACCATCTCACATATTTCCAAGCACTCTGCCTCCAGGATTGATGAGGCCTTCCATAGGAGTGGCTGATAGGAACATATGTGTCCAGTTTAAGGTCAGGCATAGGGATACTATACCTAAGTAAGGGGTGATGACACCGACTTACCCCAGCTGAGTGATCAGTCAGTTGTGTCAAATATGGAGGCCAGGCCAGGGGTGGCACAATACATGCTGCAGCCCCTGGTAGGCCTTGGATGCACCTATGCCCTGGGTACCTATGGTACACTGTTACAGGGGCCTATAAGGTGAACCAGTATCCAATTCGTAATGCACCTAGAGTGCATTGGTAGTAATTTAGAGAGAGAACAGCAGGCTGTGGGTCTGATTAGCAGGCCCCCAGCCACATTAAGTCATGAACCAGTGAAGCAAAAAGCAAAAATGTGTGGTGACCATAGGATAGCAGACCCTACTCTCCTACACAACCCCCCCCAAACGCAGGGACATTAGACTAACCTTGACCAGTTGTGTCTTCATGTTCTAAGTGGAAGTACCTGGAGAGACCATCTGCGTTGCCATGGTCAGTCCCTGGGCGGTGCTCCACTGTAAAGTCCATCCCCTGTAAGGAAATGGACCACCTGAGTAGTTTGAGGTTTTCACCCTTCATCTGATTAAGCCATAAGAGGGGCTTATGGTCGGTCTGAATCTTGAAGTGAGTGCCAAATAAGTATGGTCTCAACTTCTTCAGGGCCCACACCACAGCAAAGGCCTCCCTCTCAATAGCTGACCAACGTTTCTCTCTGGGGGTCAGCCTTCTGCTAATAAAAGCAATGGGCTGGTCCTGGCCATCTACATTAAGCTGGGAAAGCACTGCTCCCACTCCCAACTCAGAAGCATCTGGCCTTCTTCAGGTCATCAAATGCCTTTTGACAGTTTTCTGTCCACTGAACCTTTTTGGGCATCTTCTTAGATGTCAGATCATTAAGAGGAGTCACAATGGACCCATAGTTCCTAACAAACTTCCTGTAGTACCCAGTCAGGCCCAGGAAAGCTCTGACCTGAGTCTGGGTAGTTGGAGGGGACCGGTCCTTGATGGTCTGGATCTTACTCTCCAGTGGTTGAACTTGGCCTCCACCTACAAGGTGGTCCAGGTATACAACGTTGCTCTGCCCTATCTGGCACTTTGTTGCCTTGATAGTGAGGCCTGCCTTCTGCAGAGCCTCAAGCACTTCCTTCAGGTGGACCAGGTGATCCTCCCAGGTGGAGCTAAAGACAGCAATATCATCCAGATATGCTGCGCAAAAGTCATCCAACCCAGTGAGGACTTGATTCACCAACCTTTGGAAGGTGGCAGGTGCATTTTTCAAACCAAAGGGCATCACCACAAATTGATAATGCCCACTAGGGGTAGAAAATGCTGTCTTGGCTTTAGACTCCTCAGCTAACCTGATTTGCCAGTAGCCAGCTGTCAAGTCAAATGTGCTCAAATATTTGGCAGAAGCCAACTTTAAATGAGCTCATCTGCCCTTGGAATAGGGTGTGCATCTGTCCTGGTGACAGCATTGAGTCCTCTGTAATCCACACAGAACCTCATCTCTCTCTTGCCATCTTTGGTGTGAGGTTTGGGGACCAGAACCACTGGGCTAGCCCAGGGGCTCTCTGAAGGCTCAATGACACCTAATTCCAGCATCTTTTGCACCTCAGTCTTTATACAGTCCCTGACATGATCAGGTTGCCTGTAAATCTTGCTCTTTACAGGAAGACTGTCACCAGTGTCCACCACATGGGTACACCAGTTAGTCTGACTGGGTGTCAATGAGAACATATGCCTGTATGCCTGCAGAACCTGTCTACAGTCATTTTGCTGATGTTCAGTGAGGCTGCCATCTAAGGCCACACCATCAACTGAGCCATCCTCAGGGTTCTGAGTGAGCAGGTCTGGGAGAGGGTCACTCTCTTCCTCCTGTCCCTCATCTGTAGCCATGAGCAAGCCCATGTCTGCCCTACTGACATATGCCTTTAGTCTCTTGACATGGAGCACCCTGTGGGGGCTCCTGGGAGTTCCTAGGTCCACCAAGTAGGTAACCTCTCCCTTCTTTTCCAGAATTGTATGGGGTCCAGACCATTTGTCCTGGAGTGCTGCTGGGGCCACTGGCTCCAAAACCCATACCTTCTGTCCAGGCTGAAACTCAACCAGGACAGCCTTTTGGTCATGCCAAGCTTTCTGTAATTCTTGGCTAGCCTCAAGGTTTTTGGATGCCTTTTCCATGTACTCTGCCATCCTGGAGCGGAGACCAAGTACATAGTCCACTATGTCTTGCTTAGGCTTTTTGAGAGGTAACTCCCATCCTTCCTTCACCAGACACAGGGGTCCTCTTACAGGGTGCCCAAACAACAATTCAAAGGGGCTGAAGCCAACCCCCTTTTGAGGGACCTCTCTGTAAGCAAACAAAAGGCAGGGTAGAAGGATGTCCCATCTTCGCCTGAGCTTTTCAGGTAATCCTTTGATCATACCCTTTAGGGTCTTGTTAAATCTTTCAACAAGCCCATTACATTGTGGATGGTAAGGAGTGGTGAACTTGGAGTTGACACCACATTCCTTCCACATAGCTGTCAAATATCCTGACATGAAGTTGGCACCTCTGTCAGATATTACCTCCTTAGGAAACCCCACTCTGGAGAAAACTCCAAGTAAGGCCCTGGCCACAACAGGAGCTGTTGTGGTCCTAAGTGGAATTGCCTCTGGGTACCTGGTGGCATGGTCCACCACCACCAGTATGAATCTGTGCCCAGATGCTGTAGGGGGATCCATTGGACCTACAATATCAATCCCCACTCTTTCAAAGGGAACCCCCACCACAGGTAGTGGTATCAGGGGGGCCTTTGTGGTGCAACCTGCTTTACCACTGGCTTGGCAGGTTTCACAGGAGCGACAAAACTCCTTGGTGTCTTCAGACATGTGAGGCCAGTGAAAGTGAGGGAAAAGCCTGTCCCAGGTCTTATTCTGGCCTAAGTGTCCTGCTAAAGGAATATCATGGGCCAAGGTGAGAAGGAAACCCCTAAATTGCAGAGGTATAACCAACCTCCTGGTTGTACCAGGCTTGGGGTCTCTACCCTCTGTGTAAAGGAGTCCTTCATCCCAATAAACTTTATGGGCACCTTGAGCATTCCCAGCAGCCTCCGCAGCAGCCTGCTGTCTGAGGGGTTCAAGAGAAGGACAGGTTAACTGAGCCTGCCCCAAGTCTGCCCTAGAAGGTCCCCCTGTCCCCAGAAACTCAACCTGATCAAGTTCAAGTTCTTCAGAGACAGTTCCTTCAGGGGTCTCCAGACCAGCCTCCTGTGAAGCTTGATCCTCACTTGTAGGCAGTTGGGAAGGCACAGCCTTAACTCTCCTGTTCTTCTTCTTGGAAGGTGCCTGGTCCATTGTTCCAGGATCCAAGATCTGAGGTTCAGAGAGGCACTTTTTGGCCTGTGACCTGGTCACAGCAAGGACATGTGATGAAATCCCTAACATCTCTGCATGAGTCCTGTACTCAACTTCTGACCATAGAGAGTTCTCCAGGTCATTGCCCAACAAACATTCAACTGGGAGATCAGCACTAACCACAACTCTTTTTAGGCCAGTTACCCCTCCCCAGGAAAAGTTAACAAGTGCCACACTATGTGTAGTAGTGACATTGCTGGCATTGGTCACCAGGTAATTATCACCTGGCATGTATTGTCCAGGGTCCACAAAGTTAGGTGCCACCATAGTGACACTGGCACATGTGTCCCTGTAAGCTTGAGCCACTTTGTTATTAATCAGAGGTGTCTGTCTGTATTTGCCCAGGTTACTGGGACTTATGTCAGGGGTCAAATCTATGTCCCCTTCACAAATCAGAACAGCCTGTGTAAGGGTTCTGACTAGGTCAGAATCTCCTTCAGTTCCCAAGGTGATACCCACTACCCCCTTGGTTTGTGGACCAGCACTGCTAGCTGTACTAGTGGGTGCAGGTGCCTTAGGGGCTGCAGTGCTGGGGGCTCCACCCTTTTTACACTCACTTGTCCAGTGAGAGGTGTTTTTACAAGTTTTACACCAGGGTTTCTTCTGACCTTCTTTCTTCTTTTTCTTGGAAGTTTGGGACCCACCCTCTGTATCATTTTGGGGCCCCGTTGAAGACTTCTGGTCTTTAGCTTTCTGCTCCCCACCCTTCTGGTCTGTTTTCTTCTGGTCACCACCCTGGTTCTGGTTCTGGTTCTTTTGCTTAACTCTGGTTCTAACCCATTTATCTGCCCTCTTTCCCAATTCTTGGGGAGAGGTCAAATCTGAGTCAACCAAATGTTGATGCAACTGCTGGTTCTGACAATTATTTAAAATTTGTTCTCTCATCAGCAAATTATACAATCCTTCATAGTCTGTAACCTTGCTTCCCAGCAACCATCCCTCCAGAGCCTTAGTGGCACACTCAACAAATTCAGACCAGTCCTGAGTCTGTGTCTTCTGGGTATCTCTGAACATTAACCTGTACTGTTCAGTGGTTAAGCCTAACCCATCAATCAGTAACTATTTTAAACAACAAGGGGACCCCAATTAGTATCAACGAGGGACCTCGGGGAGCTCAATCATAAAGAAACAACAATGGTCCCTGGCAAGGAGACAAGTAATTGAAAATGAATATAGACTCAGTCAGTTCTATATTAGCGAAGACATGCCCAGCCGGGCAGAGGTCCTCAAAGTTTATATTTAGATCAAGGTTTGCAAAACACAATAACACCTTCACAATTCACGTACGTGGGGCACAAGCCTGTACCCAACCACGACAATACACAGACAAGGACATACACAAAGGGCTTGTAAGGCAAAATCAACAGTCTCTGCAAGGTTCCAATTTTAGACAGAGAATTTATTGTAGGTACCATTACATAGTTTAGTATAGTAAGTCATTCCACAAGTATATGGTACACAGTAAGTCGACGACGTTTCGGACCCCCTTACTAAATGATGGGGTCCATCATCAGGACAAAACAATAGTTGCCTTTTAAGTTATAAGCCTCTTCAGCCTACGGGGAAAACAAGGGGACAAAGGATACATTAAATTTTTACTACACGCGTAATGGTAGTGACATTGTGCAGTGGTTACTAAACTAAATCGCTTATATCCTGGTGGAGACAGCGAGTGGATTTATTTGCGGTGTCAACAGGCATGTGACTGGGTGAGGAAGCACATACTGTTGGTGACTGAATAAGTGCAGGAGTGTAAGTGAGTAGTTCTTAGAGTAAAACCAGGGGTGATCAGCAAATCAAGTAAAAACGGCGCAGTGGTGCGAGTGGATTTCACAGTGGATGCAGGTACGGCGGTACACTTATATTGTAAAAACATCATAGTAAAGTGAGAAACGGCGCAGTGATGCAAAGTGAATTTCCAAGAAAAGATGTGGTCGGAGATGCAGCGATACATATATAGTATACCCAGAGGTGGGAGATGTGGGGCTTACCAAGTGGCATATAGTATGAAGGCTCACATAAGAGCACGCAGGCGCGTCGGTAAGTCAGGACCAGTTTAGAGAGCTTGTCCGAAATATTCGGTTTGTCTAAAGGAGGAGGGAATAGCGGCGTTTAAGACGGGAGACAGTCATTTGTTAAGTATGGGCGGTCAGTGAAAAAGTGGGGCGGCTTACCAATAATTCGTAGGAATTTGTTCCATGGGTCCAGGGGCGGGGGAGGATTAATTTCCGTTTCCGCATGTACCTGTATGCAAGGTATACGTTTTATGGGCTGGAATCAAGGGACAAGAATATCAGAGGCACATTACAATGAAGCCGAGTGGGGCTAACCTTGTGGACCGGGTAATACCGGTAGCGCCGTGTCGCGCTGGGGTCCTGGAACCAGGATAGCCTGCGGGTAGGGGAAAGGAATATCAGCCAGGCAGGGTGTAGCGCGGGGCTCTAGAGATCAACGAGGATCGCGGCTAAGACTTACGGGGTCAGTTGGCAGCACTCGATTTCCTGGTTAAGGAAGTCATGTGAGCAAGACCCTTATAAAATGCTCGACTATTGGCTGAGTTAAGGGCATGGAAATAAAGGAAGGACTAAGGCCGGACGGCCATGTTAGGTGGAGCGAGTAAGGGCTAGCCCTGATCTCTTGACTGGGTGAGAGTATTCTGCTTAGTTCAGAGACTCTGTCCATCACCACCCCTTGTTGTTAAAAACAGGTAGTTTCTAGAATCACCATCACTAACTGTGAGGAGTCTGTCTCGGCCTCTACCTTCAAAGGAGAGCCACAAGATTGCTGCCCACTGCTCCTGAGGGATCTGCTGTACTCTGCAGGCTCTCTCCATTGCAGTTATCCATTTGTGGATATCATCCCCAGCTTTGTAGGGGGGCACAATCTTACTCAGGTTTCTGTTATCAAAAGACCTGTCTTTATCCTTGTGGATATTGCTGCCACCAGTGGGTCCTATTACCCCACTCTCTCTAGGCTGTCTTGCTCTAGCAAGTTTCTCTTGGGCCAGTGCACCCTCTAACTCTTGTCTCTGGATCCTCAATTCAGCCTCTCTCATTTTGGCCTCATGTTCCCTTCTCTGAGGGCTAGTCATCTCCCTTCTGGAGTGACCATGAGAACCTCTAGAAGCATGGGAGTTGTTAGAGTCACCGGAGTGAGTCCTTCTCCTCCTAGGCTTCTGGTTAAGTCCACCTGGGGGTCTGAATGGGTTGTTACCAGATTCAGTCCCAAATAGGCTTAAGTTAGCCTGGTTCAGTCTACTGACCAGTACCTGACTATTTCTGTCATCATCTGACTCACTGCTCCTCACTTCTGTCTCTTCTTCTTCTTCCTCCTCCTCATCTGTCTGAGGAGCTCCAGTGATGGGGGCTTCCTCATCTACCAGGACTACAGGGACAGGGGCTTCTGCAGTGTCATCCTCTGAAGGATGGCCTCCTTCAGCATTCCCTGTGGGGTCTGCCTCAGAGGTCTTTAGAGTCTCAGACTGGTCTAAGAGCTCTCTAAGGTGGTCTGTAGTAGGGGAAGGCCCTGTCTTCAGACCCCTTAAGAAACAAAGCTGTCTTAATTCCTTAAAGGAAAAAATAGCAAATTTGGATGGTGCCCTTGGAGGGTCACTCTCAACAGGGACATTCCCAGTGGAACCCTCTGCTCCAGACATTGCTCTAGTGTGGGTGGATGTGTTGCAATCTACCTACACTGGTGTTTACCTACTAAACCTATCTAGTAGTTGTAGTCAGGGTGTGCTATTCCCTTTCCTCTACAACAACTAAGTTCAGTAGAATTTAAGTATACTAGTCTTGTTTTATATGTACCTAACAGGTACCTGTATGATCTTTCAAATGATATTCTCAAAGATTGTAATAGTAAAACAACAGCAAGCTCAGATCCCAATCCGCTGCTCACCAATGTGAGAAGTTGGCCTGGTATATAATGTTCACTAATTCTAGTGATCACTTTGTACCATGCCAAACAACCCTTATGATGATTGGTTGTAAGTCAACCTTATAGACCAGTTATCCTAGTGGTAACGTGGACAAAGCAGTCTTAGGCTAAACTCTGAAAGGCATGTGAAGCCAGCTGTATTACCATACACAACCCCCTTGAATACCAAATCAAAGGACACCACACAGATATATATTGAAAATATATATAGATTTATTAACTAAAAGTATCCCCTGGACTCTTTATGAGCACAGAAGCACAAGCGTTAAACACAAGACAGTTTAAAATACACAAAAGTTGCACAATATGGATGAGCCCTAGGGGCTACCTAAACCATATACTAAGAAAGTGGTATAAGAGATACCAATCGGAAAGGAAACAGGCCTAGGGCCTTGGGAATCGCTGGAGCTATTCGAGACTAGCAGTGACTAAGTCGGGAAAGGCCCGCGGGACTCGGGTGCAGTGTTTAAAGTGCACGCACTCACCAATGCAAAGTCTATGGTGCGTAAAAAAAAACAAAGTTAGTTAGTTCGGAACCTTCCGAGTGACCAATAAAGCTGAAACTTGAAACACAGGCCCTAGAGATGTGTACCAGTGTAGGAACACCGGCAGAGCTGAGTTACCTCACCCACAGGAAGCGGGTGCACAGGGTCGAAGTAGTGTCGGGTTTTGTCACGCTGGTCGATGGTGCTTGGAGCTGAAGATGCTGCAGGCGGCTCGAGGTGAAGAGTTCCGGTGGATCCATGGGTGGATCTGAAGATGTGAAGACCTGAAAGCAGAGGGGACAATGTTCAAAGTCACTAGCCAGTGACTACCGTGGAACCAGATTGGAACCAGGCGATGTTGGGTGCAAACAGGCATTGAGGTGTAGCTTCTCTCTGCAGCCACGTGGACACCGAGGGTCGAGGACGTCCAGGAGTCAGTCACGGGCTGTCCCACGCAGGCTTCTCGCTGTTGGCGGTGTCGGCAACTTGATTGTAGCAAACAGGCCTTGGCTAATGCAAGCCATGCAGGAATCGAAAAAGGCTTGTTTCTCGGACCAGCAAGGTCTGAGCAGGGGCTCCTTTTTACAGGAGCTAGGGCAGGTCTGGAGCAACCAGACCCGCAGTGTAGTTTGTAGTTGTAGTCACCAAGATGGCCACTGACCACGTGGCTAGTGGCCGGGATGGCGCGTCGAGTGGCACAATGCAAAAGGGCCCCACGCAGATCGTGGAGATGCTGGGGGGGCTGATCTTCGGTGCAAGGGCTGCTTGCTGGTGGGGGTTCTCAGTCTTCAAAGCACAACTGTCGAGGATGCCTCTGGTGCTGCGCTGTCAGCTCTTCGGGTGTCTTCCAAGATGTCCGGTCCCACGTCTCTCGGTGCCTCCAAGGGTCCCTTCTTTGCAGGGACTGTGGTTCGGGCTGTGAGAAGTCTGGGAGTGTGGGTCTTGTCAGGCTCTGGGCTCGGGCTCCGGCGGGAGGCGGTGGCAAAGCAGATGTCGATTCGCTGGTTGGTACCTGTATTCACAGGGTGGCCACTCCTAGGCCACAAGGGAGATTCTCTTCAGTCTTCTGAGCAGCAGAATGTCGAAGTCCAGTCTTCTTCTTTGTTTAAAGTTGATTTCAGGATGATCTGCTGTGCAATGGCACTGCTCCCACTCTTATTCCCAATCTGAGGGGTGGATCACCTACTAGGTCCCTCCTCTGGGTGGGACCAGGAAGGGGGGCGGTTACACCCCCTTTCCTTTGTGCAGCTCCTCGCCAAGCCTGGGTCTGGAAAGTCCCAGGACCGGTTTGGACTGGCTTATGCACAGGGACACCTTGTGTGCCCCGGGCATGTCTCAATCTATTCAGCCCTGTCCTACCCAATACACAAAACCCTGTCTGGGGTGGTGCTCACACCTCCCAAGGCAGGAAACCCTTTGTCCAAGCCTCCCTCACTGGAAGGACTCCCAGCAGCAGGAGGTCAGACTTGTGTCTGTGGTGGCAGCATCCATTTTGTGATGCTGAGGCTCTGGTTAACTTTAACCGGGGTTAAGGCTACACACATGCCGTGTCCCTCTAGAAGGGTGGAATGCTATCCCCGTCGACAGAACTGTCGAGGGGATAGTATTCCAATTCGTATGACACCTTACTCGACATGTTTTGATAAAGCCAAACCAAAGATAGCATATAACCTGCTAGAGCACCATCTCACATATTTCCAAGCACTCTGCCTCCAGGATTGATGAGGCCTTCCATAGGAGTGGCTGATAGGAACATATGTGTCCAGTTTAAGGTCAGGCATAGGGATACTATACCTAAGTAAGAGGTGATTACACCGACTTACCCCAGCTGAGTGATCAGCCAGTTGTGTCAAATATGGAGGCCAGGCCAGGGGTGGCACAATACATGCTGCACCCCCTGGTAGGCCTTGGATGCACCTATGCCCTGGGTACCTATGGTACACTGTTACAGGGGCCTATAAGGTGAACCAGTATCCAATTCGTAATGCACCTAGTGTGCATTGGTAGTAATTTAGAGAGAGAACAGCAGGCTGTGGGTCTGATTAGCAGGCCCACAGCCACATTAAGTCATAAACCAGTGAAGCAAAAAGCAAAAACTTGGGGTGACCATAGGATAGCAGACCCTACTCTCCTACACTATGTATTTCTACACTCTTGTGTTGCGGTGTCTCTATTTTCAGTATTTCTTGACTTTGAAATAAATTAATTAACCTTAAGTAGTTGTCCATGGGTTGATAAGTATTCAGGAGAGTTATTGGTTAAATGATGGTTTCCCTAATGATTTTCAGCCTCTCTACACTTTCATGCTGCTAAAAAGTACCATCAGAGTGTGACTCTAGAACAGTCTAGGATTTATGGGCCCAGCCCTTTCAATGGTCTAAGTAAGGAACTGAACTGGGACAAATTGGATGAAACTGATTTTAATATTTTTTGTTCCTGTCAGTGGAACTGTAAGGATGAAATAAATGCAACTAATTTCCCTAGTCTGAGGGGAAAAGGCTGTTTGTTTCTGCAATTTACTCAAAATTATATTTTTTCTAAAAGTAGCATGGTAAGCACCTGTCACCGCCTCAGTCTAAAAGAGTTTTTTTTTCTGAGTCAGGATCCAAGATTTAGACCACAAGGAGATTGCATGAGCATTTTGGAGCATAAGAACGAAATGCTGATGCCCTGATATTAATAACCTGAGCTATTTGTTCTTCATGTTACTGACCATGTGCTTGGGGTTATAATCTGCTTTGTACCTGGATGCTACTGTTGCCATCGCTGGAAGATACACTTGCTGGCACCGCCATATACACTGGCATTGTGACGGGCAGAGCTTCGCACTCTGAAACTATTAGGGAGTGCAAGTCCCCAAATTCCTTCCTGCCCAACCCCCTGCAGCCACTAAGCGCTATTTAAGTGAGTCACAGTCCCATTGCACGGAACACACATAGGAGAAACCCAGGTCAAGGGCTGGCTCATCCGTGCCCATCGGAGACTAGAGGAGGCTGGGCCTACTCTCCTTGCTGGACAATCTACATCAGAACTTCTATGGTATAAAAACTCTATGAAACAATTGAGATTGCTTAATTTGTAGCATAGTCCCAGTATAATTGTAATGCAGGCTTGGGGTGCAAAACGTTCGTCTTTTATACTCCAATTTGTGTTTTTCCACTGTATTTGGTTTAAAAGAGTGGGGTTTCTATATTGTTTAGACTGTTTGATATTGTATTCTTTGTGTATCCATTAGGGAATTGTACCACAGCATTTAATAAGCCACCAATTTTGATTGTAACTAAGTTACATCTTGAGTTTGTGAGTCTCCCTTGGGCCTAAATTGTTTACGTCATCATAGCATGGGGAAACAAAAAGCATATGATCTAGTGCAGGGCACTGCCAAACATCTAAACAATTCTACCAACCCTGGCAATTGCACACTCCAAGAGATTGACCTTTTTTAATTGAATAGGTTGAGTTCCTATTCAGTGCCAACTCACAGTTGCAGGGGGAACCTTGCAGAACCTCAAAAAACAAGCTCACTGTAGAGGTTCATGGTAGTCTGGGAGCCATTCCCAAGAAAAATATGTACCAAGCCTCCTGGAAATACATCTGGGATACCAATCAGGGGCAAATAAGATCACCAGTCAATAGCCAGTTACTTTAAGGGCCAGTGTGATAACATACAAACTCATCAACTAACCCCACCCCTTGATCAAGCTAACACATAACCACCTAATAAGTCGATCTTGCAAGTTTTGCACAGCCACTTATGTTCTATTCCCTGCAACAATCGTTTCCTCCCTCTAGTGGAGCAGCCTGAGACTCTAACGCTACCCATTCCATGTAGCGGTCCAGTCGTAGCTAGAGATTCATTACCCACTTCATCAGGGGATAAAGCTTAAATATTGCAGCAGGTCACTAAACTTAAGCAGGAGGTGCAGGATCTAAAACAATGGTTTTACAAATGTTCACATTGTACAAGCAGCAAAACATGAGAAACACCAAAATTGCCATCAAGGGCAGTGATTCCATCATGCACCCTCAAGGTAAGCAGCCCTCGAGGAAGGATTCTGGGGCCTCTAAAGTGGGAAGGATGCCGCAGACTTAGGAACCTCCCCTTATGAATAAATTGCCGATGCCTTCAGGAGAGAAGGAAGGGCGTGAACTTGCTAACAGAGACTGGGCCAATAAGAATCAATAGACTTGGACATTCCTCGTTAGATCATAAAGAGAAGTCTGAATCAAGCAACAAACCATAACACCTGTGGGAATTGGTAATTCTCGCCAGGGTATGCAAGATTCTAACCACAACTCCTCAATATTTTTGACAAACATGTCAAAAACTAAAAACTCAAACCATAAATGAGAACAGGATACATTAATAAATAAAACAATACATTGGATTTTACAGGTGAAAGTGTGCCAATCACTTAGAAGGGAGGACATCCTAGAAGCCACAAGGTATGAGCCTCCTGGCAGAAACTTTGATTATGTTGAGCTAACTCTCTTAAATAGAGAGCTGGTTGAAAATGTAGGAGTTCATTAGGATGGCAGGCGGAAGTGCATCCGTAATGTGTGGGGGTGGCAGAATACCATAGATCATTTAGCTCCTGATGCAGTGACTGCGACCAACATATTACGATAGGCCAACATAGGCCATTTCCCAGCTGCCGCAGTGTTTCAGGCTCCGTACGTTTTAACCTTACGCTAGAGTGGTGTATGGAGCCATTAAAGAAAGAACTGTGTGCAGAATCATGTCCCGTCCACCAACCAGATTCCGATGTATCAAACAACCAAGCCTCCTGCGGCGGAAATACCACCTCATTGCTGATGGCAGAAGCTCAACAATGGAGAGGAAAAGACGAAGCCGATCACCCGCACATGACCATAGTCGCCATGAATCCAGCTCTACAGGCCTTTCTGCTGCTCTACCTGATGCATCACCAGCAGATAGGATGCTGCACCGCACAACAGCAGAGGTACATCCAAAACATATCCACGCATGCAACCCCGGTACAACAACAAACCACAGCAAGCGTGCAGGCAGGGCCTGCCCTACGATGTGTGTGGGAACATGCCAAAGGCAAAGTGTGACGCTCCCTCAATTTGCATCAGTGACACCTTCAGGGACCCGAACGGTTCCCTGTGCCGACTCTTCCTGGCATGCTGCCCACCTCCCCTCACCTACAAGCACCACTTACACAGCTCCGATTGGGCTCAAGGTGGCAAACATGCTTGGGTGCAGGGGGTGCATACACGGCAGACTGCAAAGTGAGGAAGATACGTGCCCATGATGGGTAGCAATCTCGCAGTAAACAGGTACACACTTTTGCCATCACCCACTATTACACAACTCAGCCAAACAGCTATGCTGGAACAAGACAAGAGGACTGTACTGGCAATCCACCTGTACTGTACCTCAGCAACAATGACTGATATCAAGTAGGTAAACATAGCACAGATCACCTACTGAAACAGTGCTCATGGCCACAATGCTTCTGGAAACTAATCACTTGCACATAGTACAGCAGTGGTGGCTGGTGACATTTGAAAAGGGTGGTACTGTACTGCGGCAAGCGGACGTAGCGAGCGAGCCTGAACAATGTACAAAGGATGCAGAGTGGAGCAAATTTTGAAAAAAGAGTGGACAAATGGTGCATTTTCAAGCAAATTTGTAATCATGAGGACACACCGTTCAGACATAATCTTAAGGATCAGTACAGACAGATAAATTGCAGCTATTTACTGTCTTATGTAATGTATAAATCCTATATAGCCCTTTGATTGCTGCATTTGAGACAGGTAAACACCATCAATATCAATGTATACAGCATATCAAACACTTCCAACAAAATCAGGGATTCAACCCTCACTCCATACCCATATAATCACACCAAATTTCCTGAGCATGCTTCGGCTCGACTGATGTGTGGAGAGTTCATAATAAATGGCAGTCACCACCTGTTGGGTTGAGAATTGCATAAACACCACCATTACAATGACTTTCCAAATTACTATTTTTCCTTTAGACTAAATGTTTTCTGTGATAGAAAAGACGTGATAACTGCTGTGAAAGCAGAGAAAATATATTGTTGGTGAGGGGGCACATTTTCTCTGGGGAACCCTTGACTAAAGAGCATACTGTGTCACAGAATTAAATCTAATGTATATTCCTCTCACATGGGAAATTGAACATGGTACTGATTCTCAAAGGAAGTTCCAATATTGAAATTATGTAAAAAAAAAAGCCCCTAAACCAGCAGTGATGTACATTTGAGAAAGCCAAGTGGTGTGCTGCTTCTTTGTTGGATGGACGTAATAGGTGGAATGTAAGTGAAGGTTTGGGTTTGTGGCAGTGGGCAGGCTACTGAGATGAATGGATAGCAGATGTACAGCTTGATAGACCAGATTTAGGTGGGAGTGAACACTGACATGCTGTTGGAAGAATGAGATGAATTCGACTGTGAGCTGTAGGTGGTTGAGTAAGACAGTCAGGATGGGGTGGGCAAATGGGATAGGTGAGTTAGTGCTGTGTGCATGGGAAAGGTAAGCTGGAGGTGAGTTAGTAGCACTGGGGTGATGCAAGGAAATGTGTGCATTTTGTGGATAATGAGACGCTCGATCGCTGACAAAACTATTTATTTTTTGGTCTTTCACATTTATAATATAAGTCTATGCCTTACAGCATCTGTTTATTTGCTTAACCTTCGGTTTTATGAAAATATAACTGCTGTGCAGAATGCAAAGGGAACTGTGGTAGTGGGGTCGTGTGAAACCATGCGTGCTGGTACAAGGATCAGGCACGTGTTGAGAGAAGAACACTAAACTACTTGCTGCACAGAAGTAGAATCTTTCATTCTCCGATTTTAGATATGTTTGAGTCAGATAGCAGGGCCGGCCCTAGGCATGTGCAAAGTGTGCACCTGCACAGGGCCGCCAAACCCCAGGGGCCACCACAGACGGCCAAGTATCACGCATCTTAATTTCGTCAGGCATCAATAACTAAGGTTTTTTCCCCCTAATTTCCTGCCAATTGACAGCTCCTGGGCCCCAGGAGCTGCTGCCGATGCGGAAGTTTGATTGTCCTCCCAGTGACCTTGACTCTTAAGGGCAGCCATGGCAGCAGGATGGTGTAGCACAGAGTTGTGACACTCTCAGCTTTGTTTTCCTCGAAGTGCAGGGGGCCTCCTTTTCCGAAAGTTTTAAGCTGGTTCGAGTTCTAAGGTAGGAAACATGTTTTCTTTAATAATAGAGTATTGCTTGTTGAAGCTGTTGTCTTGAAGTTGTGGTGCAGCCTGCAGGGTCCCCTAAGTGTTCAGTTAGTTTGGTTTCACTTTTATTTCTTGCAGTCAGTGCAGAGGCTCGTTCTTTCTTTCTATTTGTAAGTGGTTGCAGCCATTGCTGGAACCGATTACTTTAGTTTTACAGGTGATGTGTTTTCACAAATAATAAAAAACACCTTCTGCTGAATCCCCGTCAGCTGGTATTAATGTTATTCCTGCGTAGTACTGAATGCAGCCTATTCGGAGAAGTGAACCGGGAATTTCAGGGCCATGGGGCCGCCAGGAGAGTATCACTGGGTGGCCCCTCACTGAACTTTAGGACAGCGGCAGCCCAATCACTGTGTGGGGGCCATGGGCCGGGCAGCAATTAGTCCTGGAATCACAGCCTCACCTGAGCTCAGCCTGCCGCAGCCTGCAATGCTGCAGCCAGCCCTAGCAGGCCGGAGTGGGGTGCTGCCTAGAAGTGCCACCCATCTGCAGCCTCCGAACACACAAACCTTAGGACTCATCTGCGACCAGGCAGTGGCCCAAGTAGGTATCATGTCGATATTTCTGGTCCTGGTGGTGCTCCATTTCCCTTATGCTCCATTATTGCCCACTATGATACCCATTAACTGTTTATTGCCCTCGCTGGTGGTGCCATATTATTGTCGTGTCTGGTTACCCTCCCAGACGCCTTGTCATTGTTCTCTTTTAGGCCTTATTAGCCTCTGTGATGACATTATAGCCCCTCTGATTCGCTCCTCTGCCCTCTCGATGCGCTATTACTACCCAATCTGAAGCACCACTTTTATTCTCTCGGGCGCCCGTTATTGTTTTATGTAGTTGGCTGTTATTCCTGCCACTGATGCTCTGTTATTGACACCTGAGGCCCTATCATTGTCTTTGCTGATGCCATGTTACGCCCCCTGATGCCCTCTTAACGCCCCCTCTGAGGCAGGATTATTGCCCTGTTCGAAGTAGTATGATTTCCTTATGTATTGCCCTGTTATTTACCCTATTATTGTCCAGCCATCCAGAGATGACCTCTGTCTGCCTTCTACTCTCGGCACAGCACTTCCAAGAAAAGAAGACGCCTTGCCTTCTACTGCCTGCATAGAGTCCCCCCCTCAGAGATGACCCCTTGCCATCTACGCCTTGCATGGCATGGTGTGCCCAATGGGGGTGATGCTCTGAAGACTATCAGATTTTGTGCACTTGATCCTCTTCAGATTAATGCAGTGGGCGTGTGTGGACAATTCTACCTGGCTGGGTGGGAATATAATGATGCTCTCCAGTTGACAAAAAGGGCACCTTGGCAGATCTTTCGAGTGAGGGTTGCCGGGGACTGCGTGGTAATGGCATTTTGTTTGCTTTGATACTTGCACAAGTGCCACCATTGCCTTTGCCTACGAACGTAACGTTTGTTCTTGTGCTCGAGTGCTACCATATATTGCTGTATTATACCTCTTCTAATTATACTTTGTTTTCTCTCGAGCAGGCTTCACTTTAAAATAGTTTATTGCAGGGGATTAGACTGTAGACACCTAGATCTTTGTTTACCCAACAAATTCCAAAGCATTGTAGCTGTAAGATAACTTTGGTGGTGAATACACTTGCTGGCGACTGGCGATATCTGTGTGCAGATTAGTTACAAGCCCGCCTCAGTCACTCATACAAAGTATAAAGAGACAGAGTTAAATGTGATGTCCCAGCTGCAAAGTGAAGCTTGCACCATGCAGGTCACAGATGCGCCCAGTCCCTCATGTCGTGTGTCACAATGCCCTCCTCCTCCTAAATTGTATCGTTCTGAGACGAATTCGGAAGGGTCGGAGCAGCCGCAGGTACTGGTCAATCATCTAACGACTTTTCTGGACGTATTATTACAACACCTTCCTGAGCTCCGCCCCGTCCGGACCCCCTCTTCCGGGGCCCCCACCTACGCTCCCTGCACAGGGCCACCCTGAGCCTAGAGCCGGCCCTGCAGATAGCCTGGCAATCTAAATCAAAACATGTGAGGCGCTGGTCAACTAGAAAGGTTGAATCAATTTATAACCAAAAAGTTATTGTTGCTGCGTGAGGTCGTTCATGTAAGAAATAATAATGAAAGAATTCGGAAGAAAATCTTTCGGTAGTCGCATCCAAAACAGGCCCATTTAGAAGCTTTCGAGAGCAAAACTCTGGGCGGTTTCACACGGAAAGATCACTGTGAGTGCAAAATGTGAAAAGTATACCACAGCAAATTTTCCTGTGATTCATAAAAAAATATATAAATGCGTGCCTGTGGCAAAATACAGTCATAGCGATATCAATTGTTCACAAGCATTAATCTTTGCAGTTGACAAGTCACAAGTAAATGCATCTCAGAAAGCCTATGCAAACGTTTCTATCGTATTCGCTAGGGTCAAAAGAGGTCTTTCTAAAACTTTTTTTTGGTATAAAACAGCATAGATCTTTTAAGTATTTGCAGCAGGCAGGCAGAGGCGTCTTCTGTCCAGCTTCTGGGCAGTGAATTAGAGTCCCTTGAACCACGAGGCTTGCATTTTAAAAACGGATCACTCGGTAAACGTCATTGCTTAAACAAAACGGATTTAAAATGTGGATGCAAGATCAACTTGATCACTACAGACTAAACACTGCGGCGCATCTTTTAACGTAAGCTACATCATATAAACAAACTTTAGGGTTATGCACTGAAGATTCTGAATCTAAACAACTACCTTCCTTTGCATGTGCTCGAAAACCTGCACCAGGGCCTCACACGTTCTCTCTGCCCCGTGCATTCATAACCCGCCAGTTTTAAATAGACCAAACGATACCCTTGCTAGCCGTTTAAGGTTTTAGCTAAATTACAATAGAATTTACAAGATCGAAAGCTTCATTTATTGTCGAAGAAAATACAGGAAAATAAGAGAATATTAAGAGCAGCGGTTCACGTGCCCCTGATGCCCGAAACTCCAATGATTTCAAATGGCAACTTCACTCTAATGTTACATATGGCAGAGGTCATTGGACGTAATAAGTAATGTTTTCCGGTTATCACTTCTTGCGCCAAAATATACACGCATTCTAGTCCATACGCTTATTATTTAAGAGACATGTACTCAGTCACAGCTCACAATACATACGCAGGTGGGATGTAGGGTCCGCAGGGGGGGGAGAATTAAAATAAAACTTACCTCGCCACCTCTGCTCCTTGACCGAGGTCCCGCCGCTCCCGTATTCTGAACAGGAACTGTCTGGTATGCTACAGCTCTCTCCCCACTAGTAAACCAATCACAACTCTTCAAAGGC
Source organism: Lissotriton vulgaris (assembly GCF_964263255.1). NCBI lineage: Eukaryota > Metazoa > Chordata > Amphibia > Caudata > Salamandridae > Lissotriton > Lissotriton vulgaris. The sequence continues at coordinate 899,671,624 of NC_141696.1, forward strand.
AGCGTTGTCATTGGTACAGAGTCCCGGGTGGAACCCAGTGTGGGCGCCATTTTCTCTATGTAGGCTTAGAGAAAATGTAAAGTGTGCAAGACTGCTTTGGTCGGCCCCAGAGCCGACCAAAATCCACCCACAAGCCCGGCCCCAACCAAGCATATGCTCCCGCCGGAAGCTCTTCCCGCCCCCAAACAGGCATACCCAGTGCAGTCTGCTTTCTCGCAGTTCGAGAAGCAGAACATAAAATGGTATTTTCAATACCATTTTGTTTTCTGCTTCTCGCACTGTGAGAAAGCAGTGGGGCGGCGCTCCAACGCCCCAATGGAGCGGCAACCACTGCGTGTGTCCATGGACCTTTGCAGCAGGCGAAGTTCCTGTAGTTCTTCCAGAACCTGGCCCATCTGTCCATGGTTTGTTGGAATGCACCAACGACTGTGTTGACGGTAGCCAGTGCCTCAGTCTCAGTGTCCTCCTCTAACTGTCCTCCGTTTGCCCTCCCACGTGCCCTGCAGAGATGGATCTTTTGCGCTGCCTGTCAAGGCCCCTGCACACTGTCCCCCGTGATTCCATGCTGGCTGGTGGTATTGTTTCCAGCTGCCACAGGACAGTGTTGGAGGCAGCGGTAGTGATGTTGGAGGTGGCTGCCACACAGGTCGTTGTTGCAAGGGGCAGCTTTGATGATGCTGATGTGGGAGTCATGGTGGTGGTGGGGACAGTGAGGCCCTGAGACTGATCTTACACAGCCACGCCTGAGGGTCTGGGTTGGTCCTCCTCGTCCGAGAAACTGAGAGAATCAGCACCCGAGAGGTCACCTTCCTGGGTGGGAGACTGGCTCGGCTCATTGGTCACAGTTTTGCCTGGTGTTGATTATGAATCACCTGTTGAACAGAGATTTTATATTGACAGCATTTTCAGTACAAAGCACAACTTTGATGTTCATATTTTGTCCATTTCATTTGAGATAACATGAATTTTTTCTTTTAAATTACTTGGCATTCATAACAGTTTGTCAGTTTGTTTGGCGGTGGAAGACGGTGGCAGTGTCTTCCCACCGCTAGCTTGCTGTATGCGGTGAGACTAGTAGCGCATTTTTAATTTAACAGCGCATTTTAAGACTTGTGGTTTTAATTTACTCAGCGCACGATCCCTTGAGAGCGCAGCTCGAAATTGTATAATCTTTTTTTAAAATACCTATAACTTCATCATTATTACTTCACCGGAGTACTGACCCGATTCCTCTTCCTGCCCGCCTCGGTCCGACTCGGTAATTCATTACCGTTGTGCGGAGGGCGGACAAGTGAGGGCCAGGCACTTCCGGGAGCGGTTAGCGCTCTAGTTGTCCACTGGGGGCTACTTAGGCGGAGCCTTCAGACAGCGCAGCTGCGGTGGAAGACGGTGGCAGTGTCTTCCCACCGCTAGCTTGCTGTATGCGGTGAGACTAGTAGCGCATTTTTAATTTAACAGCGCATTTTAAGACTTGTGGTTTTAATTTACTCAGCGCACGATCCCTTGAGAGCGCAGCTCGAAATTGTATAATCTTTTTTTAAAATACCTATAACTTCATCATTATTACTTCACCGGAGTACTGACCCGATTCCTCTTCCTGCCCGCCTCGGTCCGACTCGGTAATTCATTACCGTTGTGCGGAGGGCGGACAGGTGAGGGCCAGGCACTTCCGGGAGCGGTTAGCGCTCTAGTTGTCCACTGGGGGCTACTTAGGCGGAGCCTTCAGACAGCGCAGCTGCGGTGGAAGACGGTGGCAGTGTCTTCCCACCGCTAGCTTGCTGTATGCGGTGAGACTAGTAGCGCATTTTTAATTTAACAGCGCATTTTAAGACTTGTGGTTTTAATTTACTCAGCGCACGATCCCTTGAGAGCGCAGCTCGAAATTGTATAATCTTTTTTTTAAATACCTATAACTTCATCATTATTACTTCACCGGAGTACTGACCCGATTCCTCTTCCTGCCCGCCTCGGTCCGACTCGGTAATTCATTACCGTTGTGCGGAGGGCGGACAGGTGAGGGCCAGGCACTTCCGGGAGCGGTTAGCGCTCTAGTTGTCCACTGGGGGCTACTTAGGCGGAGCCTTCAGACAGCGCAGCTGCGGTGGAAGACGGTGGCAGTGTCTTCCCACCGCTAGCTTGCTGTATGCGGTGAGACTAGTAGCGCATTTTTAATTTAACAGCGCATTTTAAGACTTGTGGTTTTAATTTACTCAGCGCACGATCCCTTGAGAGCGCAGCTCGAAATTGTATAATCTTTTTTTAAAATACCTATAACTTCATCATTATTACTTCACCGGAGTACTGACCCGATTCCTCTTCCTGCCCGCCTCGGTCCGACTCGGTAATTCATTACCGTTGTGCGGAGGGCGGACAGGTGAGGGCCAGGCACTTCCGGGAGCGGTTAGCGCTCTAGTTGTCCACTGGGGGCTACTTAGCCATCGCCTCTCCGGAAGCGCGCAGCGATTGCGCGCAGCCTCATTGCAGCCGAAGACCAGCCAAAGAGCTGCCCGTCTGCGCCCGTCCGCGACAGGACGCGGCAACGGGGCAATACACTTACAACATGCCGCCTTTACAAGCGGATAATCATATCAGGTATGAGGCTACCTTTCTGAAAACCCTAAACCAACAAACATCTCCGTGTCTTTCAGAGGATAGCAGACCCTGCTATGTAGGACCGTTTTCATGCAAAAAATGTCATTATTCCTCAATGTCTTTCACCGAACCCCATAAACCCTGCAAGTCACCTCACGATTTACACTGTATCCTAATCAATGCTCGATCAATGCCCAAACATCAAATTGAGATCTGGGATTTGATACATTCTTTGACTCCTGATCTCTGTTTCATTACTGAAACTTGGTTAAAACCCCACACGGTATCTGCCATTGCTCTGGGAGTACCTTTGGGATACAAACTTCATCACTCTGACCGTCCTGACAAAATAGGTGGCGGCATCGCCATAATTTATAAAGAGTCCTTCAAGCTAGACATTCTGGACACACAATGTTGCAAAGAAATGGAAACTATGGTTTTCAGAATTATTTTCCCAAACAGAAAAGTTAGTAAAGGCGTACTTATATATAGACCTCCTCCTCCTTGTCCCAATTTTTCTACATCTCTTTTAGAGATGCTTGGGCCCCATATACGGGCCAATGAGGACTTTCTCCTTCTTGGGGATTTCAATATTCATACGGACCAACCTGACTCCATAGGCGCTAAAAGTCTGACTACCGATATGAACATCATCGGTCTGACACAAAAAAATCAGGATCCCACTCATGATGGTGGACACTGCATTGACCTGATATATACCAACTTTGACAACATATTGTGTCATAAACCTATCCAACTCAATTGGTCAGACCATTTCTTACTACAATTCACAATTTTTAAAGCCAATGCAGGTCCCCACAAGAAACCCCTACCCCCCTCTATGCGCAGACAGTGGCATAAACTCACACTGGAGACGCTACAAAAGGTATGGGAAAAACCCGAGATTAGAGACACCGAAGACGTAGTACATAAGCTAACTATGTTCCAACAATCTCTCACAACTGCCATCGACAAAATTGCTCCCATGAAAACATTTAAACAACTTCCTGTAGCTAAGCAGGAGAAATGGTATACTGAGGCCCTCAGGAAAGAGAAACAAGAGTGCAGGAGGATAGAAAAAAGGTGGAGGAAATTACACTCTGAGGAGAACGAAAAGGCACACCGTGCAGCGCAAAACAACTATTACAAACATATTAAAGCTGCCCGTAAAAACACTATTGCTCAACAACTATCAGAAGCAGGCAATTCTCCTAAAGAATTGTATAGGATTTTGGAAACTTTCACCAAACCCATGGCCTGCACAAGTCCAGATGACTTCTCACAAAACCTATGTGAAGAGGTCTCATTGTACTTCGAAAACAAAATAGAGGCAATCTATGGAAAAATTCTGGCATCCCAACCTAATAATGATACCATGAATATCTCCTCCCCTAATAACAATACCAACCTCACACTAACCACATTTCCTCCTGTCAATACCGAAGAGCTCCACACAATTATGTCCCAAGTAAAATCTGGCTCACCGAATGACCTCATTCCTGCTAAAACCCTGGCCTCTCTCCGCACCTTGCTAGCCCCCCACATTCAGGATGTAATAAATCAGTCTTTGAAAGAGGGAAAAGTACCAGCTGAGTGGAAAAATGCAGTGGTGAACCCCATCCGCAAGAATGCGGCACTCCCGTGGACGGAGCTTTCCAACCTCCGTCCCATCTCCCTTCTGCCCTACTACAGCAAGATGGCCGAGAAACATGTTAATGCACACCTGTCTAGTTACATCGAGGCAGCGGGCGGCCTAGACCACTCGCAATCCGGTTTCAGGCCTAACCATAGCACCGAATCAGCTCTCCTCTCAGTGACAGATAACATCAGAATGTCACTTGATAGGGGGAGCTCAGTGATTCTGGTGCTATTGGATTTGTCCGCTGCCTTCGACACGGTGTCGCATGAAATTCTTCTCGACCGTCTAAAGGCAGTGGGAGTAAAAGGGACCGCTCTTGCATGGCTTGAAAGCTTTCTTGAAGACAGACAACAAGGGGTCAAACTAGGCTCCCATAAATCTGTCTGCAGGAAGCTTACCAAGGGTGTGCCACAGGGCTCATGCCTGAGCCCCACGTTATTTAACGTATATGTGGCCCCTTTGGCAGAGATTATAAGATCTTACGGGTTCTCTCCAATCTCCTACGCTGACGACACTCAGCTGCTGTTTCCCTTTCAGACCATCACTCCTGCTATCATGAAATCCTTCCAAGATGGCATGAGAGCAGTGGCGGGTTGGATGGCCCAGAACTTCCTCCAGTGCAACGTGACCAAAACAGAGGTCATGTTGTTTGGAGGGGCCACCTTGCTCTGGTCACCAGATTGGTGGCCACTTGAGCTAGGACCTGTCCCAGCGCCCAAACCTACCATCAAAAATTTGGGAGTACGCCTAGACCAAGCTCTGATTATGAAAGATCACGTCAGTCAGGTTACGGGAACATGTTTCCGTACAATTGGTCTTCTACGGCGTATTTTCCCCTTCCTACCCAACATCTACAGGAAAACGCTGGTACAGGCACTCATCCTTGGACGAGTGGACTATTGTAATAGTCTTCTCATCTCCGCCAACCAGGAACAACTACGCAGACTGCAGGTGGTGCAGAATACTGCGGCAAGACTCATCCTGAATGCCCCCCCCCGTACTCCTTCCCGCCCTCTTCTCTTCCATCTCCATTGGCTTCCAGTGCAACAGCGTATAAATTTCAAAATCTGCTGCATTATACACAAGTGCATATATGGATCTGGCCCCAAATATCTAAGAGGAATCTTTTTTCCATATTCTCCTGGACGGGCTCTGCGCTCCAGCAACACCATGCTGCTGCATGTTCCTAAAGTCTCCAGAGCTAGACAGGGGGGGCGTGCACCCTCCTACAAAGGCCCCTTGCTGTGGAATTCTCTTCCACCGCAGTTGAGGCTGATTCCCAATCTTTTTTCCTTTAGAAAAAAATTAAAAACTCATTTGTTCTCACATGAATAACTAGGCCACTCTCTTTGTTTTTTCCCCTTTTACTACAGTCTGCCCAATTCCTGCAAGCGAAGCGCAGAGATACCCCTTCGGGGCTGATTCAGGCGCGATACAAGAACTTAAATAAATAAATAAATAAACAGTCTGACATGATTTAGAGGTACATGCATTGCTCATTTTCAATGTGAAATGGCGCAAGCAACCATTAATGTGTAGTGATATTCTATTCACAGCCACATGTCCTCTGGTAGCAACGTGTTGCTCATCCTCTGCAGTTCTGCAAGGATATTTGTGAGTCTTCATTGAGTATATGCTTACTATGCCGCTTCTTCATGGTTTATGTAGTTAATTTTTGTAATGACTCTAGCGGTAGGTGTGCTCCACCACTGCGGGGCCTTGCTTTGGCCCCAATTAAATGATGCAAGATTGCGGTCGCCGCTTCCTTACCTTGGCAGTGCATCACTGCCTATGAGGAAGACCCATCAGCCAATGAGTACAGCCAGCGGCATGATTTTTCAAAATCGCAGTAGGCTTGCTCCACCACTGCGAGGCCCGGCATTGGCCCCAATTGAATGATGCAGGATGCCCTCGCCGCTTCCTGACCTTGCCAGTGCATTACCACCTATGAGGAATAGCCATCAGCCAATAGGAACCGTCAGCGGCTTACAATTTTTATGATACTCGTGGTAGGCATTCTCCGCCACTGCGGGGACTACCATTGGCCCCATTGGAAGGATCATGTTTTGCAATTTTCATTTATAATAACCTGATTAATGAAATTCCTATTCCTTGTCACTCGTGATGATTTGTGAGCAATCGGACATGATGTTGAGGTTCATACATGGTTGTTTGCGATGTGACATGGCGAACGTAACATTTACATATGTGAAAATATTGTATTTCCAAGGGCATACCCTCTGGTAGCAACTTGTTGCTCATCCACTTCAGTTATGCTACGATATATTTTGATTTTCAATGAGTAACTAGTATGCAGCAAATCACAGATGTATATGGTGCTTTTTGGACTGAAATCCTGTGTTTAGTGATGTGTGAGTGGGTCTCCATGCATGTGTTGTTTCGATGTGAGCATTTCTGCTTTGAGATAATGTGACTTGTACATTGGATTTGGCCAATTGCGTTCTTGGCTTTAGCTTTGCAGTTACGTGTGACTTCATCAATGACACTGTGATTCATGTGACCTCTCAATGGCATTATCTGTGTGTGCACTGGCTACGACTTATGGAGCTTTACATGGTTACCTGACAAGCGTGGGATGCGTTGGTAATGTGGCTCAATTCTGTGTGTGAGTGGGTACAGAGGGCCTTGTGTGAGTTGTGGTCTTGCAGTCTGATCTCAACTACCCCCACCCTAGTGAGATGGATACCTACTTGTTAGGAGGCCCTGTCAATGGTGATGGCTGCCACATGACTGTGCATTGGGGAGACTGCTCCATGCTGTTTGTGAGTGAGTACAGAGGGCCTTGTGGGAGTTTTGGTCTTGCAGTCAGATCTCAACAACCCCCTCCCCAGTGAGATGGATACCTCCCTGTTAGGTGAGTAAGTGTGATTTCGATGCTAGCCTTGTCAGACATTCAATTTTTGAAGCATGCATTTTACATGAGTTTGCTTTGTTCTGGCAATTGAGACTCGCTTGTTGTGCACAACAGTACATTACAGTGTGATGTGGCCAATTTTGTATGTTTGTTTGTAGACTCTTGGGATGCAGTATGGCAAGTACCTTCTCTTCCCATTTGGTGAATGTTAGTGGTGGAATGGGAGGTACGCCGCCAGTTCTTTGTGCCGCATCATGGTTCCTCTGTCCCTGAGCCTTGACCCTTGCCTTGAGGTCGGTCCACCGCCTTTTGACATCACGCAATGTGTGTAGGGTGGTCCCTACTGCATTGATTTTGTTGTAGATTCTAGCGCACTTCTGATTTTTGCGGACAATGGCTGTCTGGTGGACCAAGTTCCATACAAATGTTGTTCCACCCTGATTATCTTGTCTACCAGCACTTTTAACTCTGTGTCTCTGAATTTGAGCATTTTGTGATTAGGCATGGTGCAAATAACTGGAACCTACGGGGTGCAATGTGAGAATGAGGATGTGTGAGGTGTGTCAGGTGTGTGGCTGTGAGTTGTCTGGGTGCGATGGTGTGCTGTGTGCAAAGATGGTGTCCTGTCTTTCTCTGTGTCTCGGACAATATCTGTGCCTATTTTGCAAAGGATGCTCGTCCTGGAAGGGGTTGGTGTAAATACTGTGGTATGTGGGTGTGTCCACATGGGTGCTGACCACCAGGTGTATCTTCCATGCAGAACATGGGTTTATATCGGGAATGCATTTGTGGTGTCATTGGTGCATGTCTGATGTTATTGGGTCTGCAGATATTACTGCCACACTTTGAGCATTGTAGTGAATTTTGTTCCGTCCACCATTCATTTGGCCTGTGCGGGGCCGCAGTGGTTGGAACAGCCATGATTGTTACACCAGCTATGCTGTCCCATCGTAATTGGCCATACAGTAATTCAGTGGGAAGTGCAACCTGTTTTGTCCATTGTTCAGCTTTCCCCGACCGCAGCGGTCAGATTTGCTGCTTTTCCGACCGTGGCTGACAGACTTTTGTGAATTGTGTCCGCCGCGGACGAAATTTAAGTGCTTCACATCGCATTCTGACCGACGAAAATGCAGCAGGACATTCAGATGTTTTTTTCCCGCAGCCATGGCGGTCGGAGGGATTTTACATCAGGCATCGTAATGACCCCATTAGTGTCATTTGATTGAAATATAGGTGCCCTGAGTATGACTACCGCAACAATGGGGGTACTCTCAGTGTCCACCAATAACCACCATACCACTGATGGACCTTGTTGCTCAGAAAATCAAGAGCATTATTTCACAGGTGAATCCTTGGAAGCCCAAAGCACTTTACATTATGATCCTACACAAGTTGATGTTGGTGCCTGCCAAGTAGGTTTCACAACTTTGGTTCCACCGACCTTTCTCAGTCCTATCATTGATAGCTTAGATGGTGTGGACAAGGGCCTAATTGGCCGCTGCTTGCTAACTACCATTGACCAGACCGTAGATGTGATATCTATAATTTTGTGGAACATGGGCATTTTAAAATCTAAAATTGCTCTCCCAGAATGGAACCATTTTTTCTAATTGGATGACATATGCGTGCTCCAGAAAACTTGGTGCCTGGAACCAATTTTTAGGCCTGGCTACCATAACTTCCCGGTTCTTGCTACACGTGGTTCAGCTGGGCAACCGTGGGGAGGAGTAGTAACTTGGATCAGGTTAGATTTGACCTGCAAGGTATAAGTTGTTTCCAGTGATTGTTTGGACATCCTAGCAGTTCGCCAAGTGAAAATGTAGTGAGTAGCGGATGGGCCCCCAGGAGGCAATGATGTGGCAACGGCAAACAAATTACTCAACGACCGCATCACTGCTGCTCTGGACTGCACAGCCCCATTAGGCCGGCCAATAAAAGGTGTTCACAGACAAAGAACTGCCCCTTGGTTCAGCGAGGCGCTGCGCTGCGCCAAAAGGGAATGCAAACGAGCAGAGAGACAATGGAGAGTGGCATATGATCACCGGATGAAAGAGGCCTATCTCATTAAGAGACGCACCTATCATAATAAAATCCGGATAGAGAAAGCCACATATTATGCAGACAAAATTCAGGGGGCAGAGAACTCTGCCAGGGAACTGTTCAGCATATATAAATCCCTAGCCACCCCTAAAACCTCTACTCAAGATGAAGATTTCTCAGTAGTAGCATGCAACCGCATTGCTAACTACTTTGGAGATAAAGTGTCTAAAATTTACTCTGCCTTTCCCGAAATCCCTCCTGCTGCGGAAGAGCCTGCAGACCTAGTAGCGAAGGAAGATGATCAAAATCTGCTACTTAACTTCACCATCCCCTCACCGGAAGAGCTAGTCAAAATCTGCAGATCTGTTAAATCTGGCTCCCCTCGAGACCCTGCATCCCCAAAGAGGCTGAGTGATAGTCTGGAGATCCTTGAACCCTATATTAGGCACGTGCTAGATGTCTCCTGCCGATCCAGCTCTATTCCTGAGGATTGGAAACAGGCTGTGGTGCTTCCCCTCTGCAAAAAGCCCAACATTAGCTTTCAGAAGTTGGACAACCTACGCCCCATCTCTCTGCTGCCTTATTTTTCTAAGGTAGCGGAGAAGGTGGTAAACAAACAGCTAATGAAGTATGTGGAGGAAGGCAACATTCTTCACCCTACCCAATTTGGGTTTCGGCCCCGTCATTCTACAGAGTCTGCCCTTCTTAGGGCCACCGAATCCCTCAGGCAGGGTGCAGACGAGGGACAAACCATGGCTCTAATCCTATTAGACCTCAGCGCTGCGTTCGACACTGTAGCACATTCCATCTTGCTACAGTGTCTGAACAAAGGAGGGGTGAGAGGGGCAGCATTGTAATGGATTTATTCATTTCTTACTGGCCGAGGCTTCCAAGTGAGGCAGGGTGACCACTACTCCGAGCGTATTTCTTTGGACCAGGGGGTGCCGCAGGGCTCGTCCCTGAGTCCAACACTTTTCAACCTTTATGTCGCTCCTATTGCCACCTTAGTAGAGAGTCACAGCCTCCGTTTGGTGTCGTATGCTGACGACACGCAGTTAATTATCTCCCTGTCGCGTGCACCCAGTCTCTCGGCGGACATCTTCAGAGCTTGCATGCAAGATCTAGCTGCCTGGATGTCCGCCAACTGCTTCAAGCTCAACGGAGGCAAGACCAAGGTGCTGGTCGTGGGGGGCTGCCAATCAGCGTGGACGTCGGCATGGTGGCCATCTTGTCTAGGTCCAACACCCACCCCGTGCCAGAAAGCTAAGAACTTGGGCATCTGGTTTGATACTGACCTTACCTTCAGCCCACAGATCAATCAGGTGGTCGGATCATGTTTTGGGACCCTCAAAAGTCTCAGGAAGACTTTGAAGTTTTTACCTGTGAGAGCCCGACAAACCTTGGTGCATGCACTAGTCACATCAAAGATGGACTATGGCAATCTTATCTATTTAGGGACCTTAGAGAAGAATCTCAATCGCCTACAGGTCCTACAGAATGCCGCTGCCCGATTAGTGCTTAGACTACCCAGAAGAGCCGCATCTGCAGCGGCCCTTCGGTCTCTGCATTGGCTCCCGGTCAGAAGCAGGGTAGAATTCAAAGCTTTATGCACGTGCCATCGGATCATTAATGGGAGATCTCCTCTCCCTTTGCAAGGACTTCTGACGTCTTACGAGCCTTCCCGCTCGTTGAGATCCTCCGGCTCTGGACTCCTGGTTGTTCCCAAGGTGTCTAGAGCACGGATGGGCGGAAGATCCTTCAGGCACCTTGCAGCCTCAAGATGGAACAAACTACCCATGGCATTGAGATTAGAGCCATCAGAATCAATTTTTAGAGCCAAACTCAAAACTGCACTATTCGCTCAGTAAGGTATGCCGCTCCTATAGGTTTCAGTAAGAGTCGCTCCTCAGCGCGGGGACACGCCGCTGTGCGTCACCATGCGCTTTACAAAACCCCCTAAATAGAAATAGAAATAGAGTCCTGTTGATATCTATAATATATATGCTGTAGTGATCAAGGCTAGTCTGAGTTTGAAAACAATTGTGACCCTAGAAGAATATCTGAGAAATGGCTGTAGCAACTCATGCTTGATAGTTGCAGAAGCTCTAAATACTACCTTTGAGCCCCTAGATATTGACAAATGCCAATTTAGTGGATGGGAAAGATGAGGCCTGGGACATTCCCCAGCTAGACCTCCGCCAATTAGAAAATTGACTGACGTTGCTTTGCAGTTGAAGACACTTTCTTTGAACTTTGGACTAAGAGAAGTAAATGATAGATTCATATAACATGTGTATTTGTAAAGCGCATGTTCACCCCAGCAACGGTACAGAAAAAGGGTTGACCCAACGGCACTGGGACCTGGGTGGTCAATGTTACATATAAGGGGGTCCCAGTGGAAACAAATCCTTGCGCACAGAAGAAGGAAAAAATTCAAGGGAACAAAATACCATCGTTACAATTCTTTCGTTGAGTGATGTTTTAATTCACATCCTCAATTGCAGTTTAGTTGCACAAACATTCATCAAAATGAATACATTATTCTTGATGCCCAAAAGAAGAAGGAAAGTGGAAGTGAGGGGGTCAAAGTAGTGAGGGTGGTGTTAATATAGAAAAGTTTCAAAAGAAATCACAAGTGGTCATTTATACATTTGAAAAAATGATACCACAGGGGCGTATTCACATTGCCATTCAAGTATTTCTATACAGATTCTCATTCCCATCCCAATACATTAGACACAGCCAGAAATGAACTGTTGTAGGTGGGTAGGGAAAAACAGGTGGTATGTCGACGTTTCGACCCCAGTATTGTAGGCTGGTTCATGCCCTACCGCGGGGTCTTCATCAGGACAGGTGGGGGTTCTGGGGAGGTGAGGGCGGGCACCTATATAGCCACAGTGGGTAGTGTGGCACCTTCTAGGATGAGGAGTGGGCCCGAAGGCTCGGATGTTAAAGAGAGCTTCAACCCGAGGGGACACAATCCTGTGACATCAATATTTCGTATTTCGATTGCCTCACAGGCACCTCACCGATGAGATGCCTGTGAGACAAGAACAACTGTTTATCCGTGATTGGAGCTCGGACGTGGCTGGAGTCCAAACTGCCACGCTTGCGAAAATCTCACAGAAATTGAACACGAGATTCATTGTCCAACGTAGTACCCTAAAAATATTGATGTCACAGGATTGTGTCCCCTCGGGTTGACGCTCTCTTTGACATCCGAGCCTTCGGGCCCACTCCTCATCCTAGAAGGTGCCACACTACCCACTGTGGCTATATAGGTGCCCGCCCTCACCTCCCCAGAACCCCCACCTGTCCAGATGAAGACCCCGTGGTAGGGCATGAATCAGCCTACAATACTGGGGTCGAAACGTCGACATACCACCTGTTTTTCCCTACCCACCTACAACAGTTCATTTCTGGCTGTGTCTAATGTATAGGGATAGGAATGAGAATCTGTATAGAAATACTTGAATGGCAATGTGAATACGCCCCTGTGGTATCACTTTTTCAAATGTATAAATGACCACTTGTGATTTCTTTTGAAACTTTTCTATATTCACACCACCCTCACTACTTTGACCCCCTCACTTCTACTTTCCTTCTTCTTTTGGGCATCAAGAATAATGTATTCATTTTGATGAATGTTTGTGAAACTAATCTGCAATTGAGGATGTGAATTAAAACATCACTCAACAAAAGAATTGTAAAGATTGTATTTTTTTCTCTGGAATTTTTCCTTCTTCTGTGCGCAAGGATTTGTTTCAACTCGGACCCCCTTATATGTAACACCCCAGCTACGGGGCATCTTGGCGCTAAAATAACAGATGTATATTGTTACCCAACTCAATGGTACTCATTTTATTGACCTCAAATGGATGAAAGGTTGAGTGGTCCCACCAAGATTTGAACCTGTGACCATGAGGTCCAACACAGGTCCCTGCAGGGGATGCATTAGTCCACTGAGCTACCAGACCCGTCATATCAGACATGGAGAGGAGCTTGTACTTATAATATTCAGATTCATTCTAGTTGGATAGACTGCATCTTAATTGATTTACAATTATGGCCCCTCAAGAAGGATACAATCGTAACAAACAGGATTGAGATTGACCATAACCGGTTGTATCTCAGTATGGAATCTTTCTGTCCTAAGCCAAAAAAAGTCCCTTATACTAGAATATATGACATTACAACGCAAACCATTACAACGCATGCTTTTACAATGCAATTTTTACTATGCGACTACCATTACATAGGGCGCAAGTTTTTACAATGCATGCTATTACAACGCCTGTAGATCCAGATACATTGAAAATACCATTACAACACAGACCAGTACAATGCTTGTATTAACAATGCATAAAGCATAGTATTTTTCAATATTTTTTCTTTTGTCAAACACCCTCTGGGACAGGATGCATGGGAAACAGGAGTTTCGCGTTGGAGGGTGTATTAATACCCAGGTATCACTTTTAACATCCGGGTATTCATATAAATACTCAAGCACTAATTTTAGAACTATTATATTAAACAATACATGTATTTTTTAAAGCTAAGAACAGTTACCCAAAAGTAAAATTACACATTAATGAAGATATAGAACACTTTTTCATGGTATAAAAACACTGGAGACATTTTTAAAAACAGCCTACACAAGCAAGGTATTATTGGTATACAAAGCAAGATTATAATTGTCCTTCAACTATTTCAACATCAGGCTAGCCATCCTGTACTCAAAATGTATGCCATTCAAACAAGGAACTTAAAAACCAAACCTCCACACACAAAATTAAAAATATACATTATGGCAGGTACTGAGTCATGTAGAAAAAACGTTTTAGAAACATATTTTCTTTTAAAATTTAATTTACCCATTAAAAATGTTTATATTAATCCGACCACCATTTTGTTGCCAGTGGTGCTCAGACTTTCCTGGTAACCACACACATCTGGTGAAGGAGGAGAAAACTGCCACTTGCCACCTGAAAACACTGCCATCTACTGACTAAAGTAAGTGTACGTCCAACATAAAGCACAATTAGTAAGAAAACATTGATTTGGCAAATGTAAAATACGTTTTTTTAATTATTATTTTGCAGAACTTCGAGAACATCCAACGTTATTATCTGTACTTAATTTAAATAGGTACATGAATATTTCAAGATCAATAAAGGTTGTGTAATAGATGCTAAACATTTGTAAAGTCTAATTAAAGATTTTTAATATCCCAAATCAATTTGAAATATAGTATGTTGATAAAAATGTTAAAAAACAAGAAACAAATAGACAGGCAGCTGGACATTAGTGGGGAGCAAAAATACTATTCCAAATCTGCAGGGTGCTTTACACAAGAAAAGGGGTTGGTCACTGGTGGGGGCTAAAAAAAACTATTTTAACAACACTGGCTGCTTGGCACAGGGAAGGTTCTGATCACTTGTGGGGGGAGGGCAAAATTACTATTCAAAATCTGCATTGTGCTTGCCTTAGGGAAGGTGCAATTTAGTGGTGGTAGGCAACATTACTATTCAAACTCCACAGGGTGCATGTCTCAGGGAAGGTGCAGGTCAGTGGTGGGGGACAAAAATACTATTTTAACTCCACAGGGTGCATGCCTCAGGGAATGTGCTGAAAAGTGTTGGGGGCAAAATGATTAATCTAACTCTCCACAGTCCTTGCCTCAGGGAAGGTTCTGGTCAGTGGTAGGGGGCAAAATTACTATTCTAACTCCACAGGGTGCATGCCTTAGGGAAGGTGCTGGTCAGTTATGGGGGGCAAAATTACCATTCTAGCTCCACAGGGTGCATGCCTCAGAGAAGGTGCTGGTCAGTGGTGGGGGGCAACATTACGAATTAACTCCAAATGGTGCATGCCTCATGGAAGATGCTGGTCAGTAGTGGAGGGCAACATTACTATTCTAACTCCACAGGCTACATGCCTCAGGGGATGTGCTGGTCAGTGTTGGGGGCAAAATTATTAATCTAACTCCACAGGGTCCTTGCCTCAGGGAAGGTGCTGGTCAGATTTTGAGGGAAAAATTGCTATTCTAACTCCACAGGGTGCATGCCTCAGGGAAGGTGCTTGTCGGTGGTGGGGGACACAATTACTATTCTAACTCCCCTGGGTGCATGCCTCAGGGAAGGTGCAGGTCAGTGGTGGGGGGGAATTATTATTCTACCTCCACAGGGTACTTGCATCAGGGTAGGTGCTGGTCAGTGGTGAGGGGCAAAAATACCATTCTAACTCCACAGGGAACATGCCTCAGGGAAGGTGCAGGTCAGTGTTGGGGGCACACAAAATACTCTACTAATTCCAATGGGTACTTGGCTCAGGGATGTTGTTGGGCAGTGTTGGGGGGGGGCAAAATACTAATCTAACTCCAAAGGGTGCTTGCCTCAGGGAAGGTGCTGGACAGTGGTGGGACAAAAATAGTATTGAAACTCAAAAAATAGAAATATTATTTTTATGTTTTACATAGCTTGAATCTATATTTGCTAAAAGCCTAATTATCAAAACTCCATCACATATCCACTCAAACTAGTGTTTAAAAATTAAAAAAGCATGTGCAGGTGAACTAGTTTGAAAACACAATGCCAACCAAAACTAACACAAATCTTTCTTTTCAGTAACCATAAATCCAAGTACACAGGAGCCATTTAAATCCCACTTTTCCTTTTAGCCCTAGCCAACATTACCCAGGAGGGGGAAAAACAAAACTCTGAAAACAACTGAAAGTACCAAGGTACAGCAGTTAAAGAAGGAACAAAAAAGAAGGAACCCTTACTAAAGTGAGGCATACTACTTCGAAATAATGAAATTGCTTATTATCTTTCACTAGGATTCAACAGAAAAGCATAATTGAAAAAGAACAGCAGGTAAAATTGAAAATAAAGTAAAAAACAACATGTTCTTTCAAAAGTGAATAGACATTAAGGGCCTCATTAGGATGGCGGGCGGATTTTGCCCGCCCGCCATCCTCGTGGTAATATGGACTGCCCGCCTTAAGGGCGAGGGTCCCGTTGCCTGTATTAGGATGCGCCCGCCACAGTGGCAGGCGCATCCTGCATTCATACCATTGTGGCGGGTGGTGCACTCAGCAACGCCCGCCACAATGGCAGGAAAGCATGCTGTGCACTTCCATGCACTGCAAGGCAGACACCGCGCGGTGCCTGCCATGCTGTGCATGGAACTGCTGGGGGTAATATAGGTACTCCCCATGTGCACCCCCACCCCCCGGAGTCCCTGGGGGCCTTCAAGGCATTCAAAGAAGCCCATCCTAATATGGCTGGCGGTGTCTGATAGACACCGACACATCTTATTCCCTTTCCGTCCCGGCAGCAAGGCGACCGGGACGGAAAAGCGGCGGACAGTCTTTCCATTTGCCGAGGTCCTCCCCGCCATCCTAATATGGCGGGGGGTCTTTAGTGCAAGGATGTCGGGTGGATTGCCCCCGCCAGGCTGGCGGTGGCTACCGCCAGCCTGGCGGGGGCAATCCGCCCGACATTGTAATGGGCCCCTAAATGTTTTTTTACCCATTTTGCAGGTTGCAAACAAGCAAGGATTAACCGTAAAACATGGTAATAAATATTTTGGGAAATAAACATTGTCAAACCTATAAAACCAACATCAATTTCTTTGTAGGTTAAAAGTTGATGTTGAAAATAAAACTACATAACCTCCTTTTCTCCCCTCTTTTTTAGACATTTTAAAAATGGCATCAGGAAGACAAGCCACCTACATCAAATCCCATAGAGGAAATTAACTCCTAAAGCATGGCTACCTTTATTGTAAGGACAGAATAACTGAGCCGAGGAGTCATTGAAGGAGTTTGCAATTTTGCTCATCCCATTGCACAGGCAGAGCGGTTACTTCTAGGAGATACTGTTGAAAGGACCACAGAGCATAACCACTAGGGGTGAGTGCAAAATCTGTTCCGCTCGCGGATTTTGCGAATTTTCGGTAAATTCGCGATCCGCGAACTCCCGCGAATTTACCGCGAATTCGCAAATCCGCGAGCGATGGATTCCGGGGGCAAAAGTTGAAGCCTGGCTGGCCTGTTGTAACTATTTTACGATGGCGCCGGCAAGCTGCCAGCGCCATCCTAAAATAGTTACTAAGTTAGCTTCAACAGGAAGCTCTAATAGATAAAATAAAGCAGGTGCTCGCACCTGCTTTATTTTATCTATTAGAGCTTCCTGTTGAAGCTAATTTAGTAAGTATTTTAGGATGGCGCTGGCAGCTTGCCGGCGCCATCGTAAAATATTTACAACATGCCCTTCTTGTGACTTCAGTGACTCATTCATCAGCCCAAAAACAATCGTGAGCGTCGTCGAGGCAGGTGTGCCTTCTTCCCAAATCTACAGTGGAAAATCAGCTGTGATGCTCGATAGAGGCCTTTGCATCCTTGACTTTCACGAGCGCAATACCCGTGCTGTTCCTGTGACCAGGAGCTTCTTTCTCTTCATCTGCTGAACCGATCTTTCTCTGACCTTTTATACACACAAGAAGCATGTGAACTCGCATGGAAGCCCTGCCCGTTTGGCCCCGCCCACACACTCGCGGTTTGCACCGTCTTCCCGCCATTCACCCACTATGATGGACAGCTCACTCAAGGGACCCCTGCGCCCTTCGGGGCGCCTGACTTTGGGGTTGGAAGCCCCCCCCCACACACTCGCAGTGTGCACCGTCTTTCCACCATTGACCCACTATGATGGACAGCTCACCCAAGAGAACCCTGTGCCCCTCGGGGCGATTGCTAGTAACACACACATGGCCGCTGAAACTAGTTGAAACTGAAATGAAGTGACTCATTCAGCAGGGCAAATCCGCGGATCCGCAAATCCGCCGATTTTGCGGATCTACGATCCGCAAATCCGCAAAATCTGCGGATCGTGGATCCGCAAAATCCGCCCATACCTAATAACCACTGTGCTTCTGCAATGGAGATAGAGTTAAGAGAAAACATTAATCAAATGAAGGATCTTGCATGCACCTCGAAGGAACCCTGAGGCTCATTTTTAGGCGAGGTATCTCAAAACATTCCTATGCATGTTGCCAGTTCTATGCCCACAATCCCTAACTTCAGAAGAATTATTCAAAGAAAAAATTAATACCCAGCGTGTAACACCCCAAACATTCTCTGATATTACCATTCCTCCTGAACTTTTTTGTCACTGTTACTAATAAATTCTTTCTATTGCACAACAACAAAAACCCTCAAAAGACAATACTCAGCTTTAGCACACCCCGTAACCTTTTGAAATTGGAGAGTAGCGATATTTGGTTGATGGCTGGAACATTTAAATCCACACCCCATCCATTCAACCAAATATAAATTATTCATGCCTACATTAATAACACTGTAGTTCTCTTAGTATACAGTTTACTCCCTGATATACAATCCTCAACATACACTAAACTTTTAACAGTGGTGAAATCTAAAATTTACAACAAAAGTCCTAGAAAAGTGATAACTGATTTTAAATTATCAATGATTAACACCATCGCTAAAACCTACCTGGAAACCCATACTCAAGGATGTTTTTTTCACTTTTTACAGACATATTGGCGAAAAATTAAAAAAACATCCTTCGTTGAGGATTACATATTAGACAGTAAATTGCAATTTGAATTATTAAAACTCACAGCATTGTGCTTTGTTCCACCTGACAGTGTGGATGAATACTACATGGCAATTACTCAATCAGAAATTGCCCCCCCAACTAAATTACTTCGAGGACACATGGATTTGCCATCTAAGCAGGTCAGGTCGCAGAACGAATCCAAGGTTCCTGTCAAGTTGTGGAAGTGTTACATGACCTGCCCAGACAGTGGAGCAAAGACCAATAATGCCATAGAAGGATGGCACAACTCCTTCAATAAATCAATTGTCAAACCTCACCCTAACTTTTATCATTTTTTGGAAATTTTGAAGAAGGAGCAAAGTTTCCAAGAAATTAAAATAGCACAATGATTGGCTGGCAGTCTGAACCCACAAATTACAAAAAGAAGTAAAGAAATGTCAGAGAGACTATTGGGACAAATTCAACAGTTTTGGTTGATGGTGGCTTCAGACTACCTAGACAATATTGCACACATACTTTATTTCTGCCTAAGACTAACACCTATTCTACCTTACTTGCCTATTTAGCATTTTTCCAAATTCACTGTATTTGGATTTTTTAAAATAAACATTTTTTAAAGAACATTTAGAAAAACGGGATCCTACTTCCATTCGTCTTTCTTCTTCCACTCTTGATCATCTCCAAAAACCCACTCTCCTGCCAGAGTCTGCAGCTCCCCAAAGGTCCAAAGTGTGTAACCATAATCTACAAAATGATTCAAAGACAGGGTGCTACAAATTATTCCGTGATCCCTAAAAATGTACCCCCAAAAAATACCACAAATTTGAACAAAACATGGCAAAAAACGCAACAAGAACGCCAGCGCAGCAATCCTATTTCCATCGATTTTTAGTCCACAGAGTCTTTGAAATCATAAACCAAAGAAAGAACAAAATCCAAATTCAATCGTTTATCCCAAAAAACAAGTTTCAAAAATGCTCCAAAATGTCTAAAACATTTGTAATGTTAAACAATCAGTTCAGCGTAGTCCAAAAATCGATGTAGTTAAAGATCCATGAAAACGCATCTCTTTTTAAAAGAGGTTGCGACGCAGAAAAATAGTAACCAAAAAAAAAGGTTTCCTTCTATAACACTTTGGCTTAAAAAAATGTAATCTCTTCCAAAAAGAGAATTCTTTTTTTTTAAAACCAATAGTATTAAATTAATAAAGAAAAACACTGTTGTGCGTGTACTCCTGCAACCTGCATAGCATTGAATTTGGGGTTAAAAACATAAAAAATCACAAAGGCATACATATATCCATCTACCTACATCCCTGTACTTTCCTTACAAGAAAATATGCCTGATATAATATATATTTAAAAAGTAAAGTTTGACTTACCTAACTGGAGCTTTTCCTTGCATCTGACCTTGACTGCAACGCTCTATCAACTGTAGAAAGATTCACTCAAATGCGTGCATCATCTGAAAAAGTAAAAACGAAAGGACAATTTCACCCGTTGAATAAAATTGGAACCCATGTGAATAATGTTAAAAAAACATTTTTTTAAATGTAAATGTACATTTATTTTTTCTTTTTTTTATAAATCTCATAACAGATATATATGTGTATATTAACAAAAAATCGTCGTGTTCATTTTATATATAATTTTATATATTTTTAAATAAAAGATTATTAAATTAAATTACAATTCCTTGTTGTGCCCTATTTATTGTCTTTTATTACAAAAAGTATTGTAAGTGTTAAAATATTTTTAAGTTAAATAAAATGTATATAAAACTTTTTTGAGTTCATTAATACATTTTATTATAAAAATATCTTTAAATAGTTTCAATTGTTATATTTTTTAACTTTAATACTTCCATAAAACTACTGTCCTTTTTTTTAAAATGTAATAAACAATTTTTAGAAAAACTACATTCTTAGGGTTCAATCATATTAATTAAAACATTTTACATTTTAGAATTACAATTGTACATATAATAGCATTTTTTTACATAGAAATAATTGTTAATAAATGAGTACCTGGGTAATAAAATAAATACCCATGTATTATTACACTTCCACACCCAACACCCCTAGTTCCCTGGAATCCCATGCCAGAGAAAAGGTGTAGTAACCCTTTTAAAATAATGAAAATTATATTTTCAATTTAATTTTAAAAAGTATCAAATGTTCAAAATTAGTGCGTGGGTAATAAAATAAAAACCCAAGTATTAATACACATCCCCACCCAACACCCCTATTTCCCTGGCATCCCGTGCCAGAGGAAATGTGTCATGACCAATATTCCCTCTACTTTTTCCCCCCTGTGTGTGGCAGTGAATGGTCTCTGTGCACTGCAATCAAGGCCATGTGCATCAAAGAAATGTGACAGCTCACTAACCAAGCGAGTGTGCTACCAGAATCAGTGGTATTTGTCAGAAGTGTGATCACTCACCCTTTAACCTAAGATGATACCTCAGGGCTGACCCCTCGTCTGACTCTTAGCTCTTCAGCTGACATGCATTATTAAGTTGATAGGAGATGGAAGGACCAGGAGTGGACACTACGGAAAGTTAACAAATCATTTATTGAGTATTGTATTGCAATTACATTAATATAGCGCTTATTAGTCCTAACAAGATGTTGAAGTGCTATATGCCAATCTGCACTTTGCTCAGGAGCCAATGTAAGTGAGTGGTTAATCCAGTGGTTATTTTTGTAAAGGGTTTAGTCTAAGTCTATCAAGGAGACCATTCCATGTCTCCATGCCCACTCTAGTGTCTTTGAGGTGGATTGAAATTAGTATCAGTTAGGTATGATCATTAGTGAGGGTGGGTATAGGAGTTCATGCAGGTGGGCGGTTTAATCAGTATATGAGCTAAAGCACATTCGGTAGTGCTAGGTTGCATGGTCCTATTTACTAAGAAGGACTGGTTTCAAGCTTTGGGATGAGGTGAGGACAATTTGTAAAAATAAAACAACATTCCTATGCCTCCCCAGGGAAGGCATAAGGGAGGTGCAACAAGGAAAAATACCTTTATTTCTCCTCGTATTTCCTTTTTCTATATGCGCTGCATTCTGCAGTACACATAGAAAGAGAAAAACACTTTTAGTGATTGTTTTTGTGTAGGAAGGATTTCCTTCCTGCACAAAAACAATCACCCGTACAATGCAGACACCCTTGAACCGTGGCACAACGGTTTCAGCGTTGGCGCATGGCAGCCCATTGTGCGCCAGCGCAGGAGAAAAGAACAGGAATGCACTGTGCCTTGTAGATACGGCGCATTCCTGCCCTTTTGTTTTGATGTATGGTAGTGCAGCACAAAGGATTGCTGAGCTGACGTGTGTCAAAATATTATAAATGAGTCCCTTAGTTTTTAAACATGAAACACTGTTGAACTAATAGGAAAGACAGTTGAGATGTAAACTCTGTAGGTGGTCCAGATTGTTAAAGACTAACATTATCGCCTATTAAATCACACACAATAGGTTTTTGTACAACTGGTATTCTGAACTTACATATTTCAAAGTGCTTTCATATACAAAATAAAGAAAATTGAGTTTTGGTCAAATGAAATATTTTCCCAGGATCACAGAAGTTAAGCAGGGAAGCGATGTTTTAGCAGGTTTTACTTTGTACAAATCAGCCACTAAACTTGCATCTAATTGTCTTTACTCTTTTATGACAATGCTTTGATTTTACCACATCGTGCATTTTCTGCTGGTTTTATTTAGGGGGAGGCATTGGAACATTCTACATGAGCAGAGGTCACATTGTTTTTGTAAACCCGGAAAGATTATGTGGTCTGCCCAGAATCACAGGATTTTGTGCGCTGCCGAGTATCCCCACCTTGGTTCATCAGCTCCAAAGTTAGCAGCTCTGTCCAGAAGGCAGCAGGAGCCACAAGAAATTGAGTTTGAAAGACCTGCTAAAGATCTAAGAGCATCTACATAAGAATGCACTTCATTACAACAGTCATACGTTCCCCTTCCAGAGGCCCCATAAGAACAGCTATGGAAGAGCAGGTGTGAAGTGTGTGCCAAGAGAAAGCTTCTTTCAGCTTCAATGAGTTAAAAGGCTCGGGAAGTCTTTCTCTTGATGCACGCTCCAGCATCGACACTGTGCGCCTGCAAACAGTAGGGTGCCCGGGCGCACAAGTGCACACCTTAGAGGGAACATAGGTCATAACCCGTTTTAAATAATTAAAATTATATTTTTTATTTATTTTTAAAAAGTATTAATGGTTAAAAAATGAGTATCTCGTCTCTTTTTCAATACCCCTCTTGCCTCTGCCTGCACCTCACTTGCCTCTTTCTCTACCTCACCTGCCTCTTTCTTCACCTGTCTTGCCTCTTCCTTCACTTCTCTTCCTTTTTTCTGCACTTCTCCTCCCTCTTTCTGCACTTTTCTTCTCTCAAGCTGTACTCCTCTTGCCTGTCTGCACCTCACTTGCCTCTTTCTGCACCTCTCCTGTCTCTTTCTGTACCTGTCTTGAATCTTTCTGCACTTCTCTTCCCTCTTTCTGCACCTCTGTTGCTTCTTTCTGCACTTCTCTTGCCTTTTTCTGTAGCTCTATTGTAATTTTCTTCACTTCTGTTGCGTCTTTCTGCACCTCTATTGCTTTTTTTTGCACCCCTCATGCCTCTTTCTGCTCCCCTTGTGCGTCTTTCTGCACCCCTCTTCTCCTCTTTATGCACCTCTATTGCCTCTTTCTGCACTTCTCTTGCCTTTTTCTGTAGCTCTATTGCATTTTTCTTCACTTCTGTTGCGTCTTTCTGCACCTCTCTTGCCTCTTTCTGCACTTTACTTGCTTCTTTCTGTACCACTGTTGTTTTTTTGCATTTCTCTTGCCTCTTACTACACCTCTGTTGCTTTTTTCTGTCCCTCTTTTGCCTCTTTCTGTACCCTTTCCCTCTTTCTGCATATCACGTCCCTCTTTCTGTACTTCTCTTTCCTCTTTTGGCCCTTCTCTTATCTCTTTCTGCACCCCTCCTGCCTCTGTCTGCACTTCACTTGCCTCGTTCTACACCTCTCCTGCCTCTTTTTGTACCTTTCTTGCCTCTCTCTGGATCTCTGTTTCTTCTTTCTGCACTTCTTTTCTTTCTTTCTGTGCCTCTCTTGCTTTTTTCTGTAGCCCTCTCGCTTCTTTCTTCATCCCTCTTACCCCTTTCTGCATCTCTGTTACTTGTTTCTATACTTCTCTTGTCTCCTTTTCCATCCCTCTTTCCTCTTTCGCACCTCTGTTGCTTCTTTCTGCACTTTTCTGGCCTTTTCCTCCACCCTCCTTCTCACTTTCTGCACCTCTGTTGCTTCTTTCTGCACTTCTCTTGCTTCTTCCTGTATCCCTTGTGCCTCTTTATGCATTCCTTGTACCTCTTTCTGTACCCCTCGTCCCTCTTTCTGTACGTCTCTTGCCTCTTTCTGCACCACTGTCGTTTTTTCTGTACTTCTCTTGTCTCTTTCTGCACCTCTATTGCTTCTTTCTGTACCCCTCTTGCCTCTTTATATACCTCTCTTCTATCTTTCTGCACATCTCTTCCGTCTTTCTGCACTTTTCCCTCTTTTTGCACTTCTCTTCTCTCTTTCTGTACTCCTCTTTCTTCTGTCTGTACCTTACTTGCCTCTTTCTGGACCTCTATGTAGAGAAAGACAGTGTAGCAAACTCTAAGGGCATAGATAATCCCTAGATCAGAATCCAAACACAATAATAATAGACCCTCCACAACATTCAAATAAATGTGTGCTGAAACAGTAATTTATACAAAAATTCTTCAATCTTTTTATTTTGACTATAGTATATTTTGTTTGTTATTTTTATCCTTTGTATAAATTTCATTTACTTATTTATTTCATTATCCACATTTAAAAAAACACCTTGGTGTATAATACATAATGTTCAAACACAAGCAAAAAATTGGTTATTTACAACTAAAGACGTACAGAGACAATAAGTGAAAACAGAAAAAATTACATAACCACAATTTCAAAAACAAATTAACCCAGTGATATACGAGATATTCAGTCGTTGGAATAATTGGTGAAGGCAATGCGGTTGAATGGAACTACGCGCGTTTCGGCCCAAGGCCTTCGTCAGGTGACCGTCATTCGTATATTTTAAATAAATAGAAAAAGTGATATAACCTAGACAGACAAAACAAAGACAAAAAGATATAGATGTATCAACAGCTCAGACACACATATTCATTTCAGCTATTTACAATGCAGTTTCTGTTTCTGTATTTAAGGGTCTATAACAGTTACAATACAGATGTATATATATATACAATGTAAACGTCTTGGTGCAACCACTTAATTTCAATTAAGGCCAGACCATCTAATTTTTTGCTTTACAAATGCCTAGTTACCTATTGGATGATCCTTGTTCCATATTGGCTAAGCTAAAATTTAGTCACTTAAAGTATATCCATTTTTGTTACATTTCTAAATATGATAGTTTCTCTGAAAGGTTCTCAGACCAACAGCTCCATATTAGAGACTAAAGCTTCAGAAAGAAAAGAATCCAGAAAACAGAATAGATGTAGACGCAGATAAAGCACCTATACAATCACCCTAAAGATACCCTTACTAGTAAAAAAGGATATAGCCATTTTTACTTACATAATAATTGACAAGTTGACGAATCTACACTTCGCTTCCTATGGCGACAGTTTTAATTTCGTTTGTATCGAGTCTGATATGCTGAAAAATAGATATGCACTCATTTTTAGATATTGATGTCCAACCATATACTTTTAGCCATTGTCTTAACTGCTCTACATCAAAGATGTACCTTATTTATTTCTGTAAAATGGCTTTCTACGCACTTAGTCACGTGTTGGTTTTAGTGAGTCTGGTTAATTGGCAATAGAGATGAATCCTTAGGATCTTTATTCCAGTAGGCTGATTCTGAATTAAATGAGAGCAAAAAGAATTACTATTTATGTAAATTTGGATTCTGTTCATACTATATAGATTTGACTACATTAAGGTCCATTGCGAATTTTATATTATTTATGCCGCAAAACTCTCATTTATCTAACTTCATCTCTTTCTGGACCTCTCCTGCCTCTTTCTGAACCTGTCTTGCCTCTTTGTGCACTTCCCTTCCTTTTTTCTGCACCTTTCCTGTTTCTTTCCACAACTCTTGTGTCTGCTTTATCACATCTCTTGCTTCTTTCTGCACCTCTGTTGCTTCTTTCCGCACTTCTCTTGCCTCTTTCTGCACTTCTTTTTCCTGTTTCTGTAACTCTCTTGTCTCTGTCATCAAGTGTCTTACTGCTTTCTGCACCTCTGTTGCTACTTTCTGCCCCCCACTTGCCTCTTTCTGCATCCCTGTCCCCTCTATCTGTACCTCTTTTGCCTATTTCTGTACCTCCTTTGCCTTGTACTGTAACTCTCCTGCCCCTCTCTGCACCTCTGGTGCTTCTTTATGTACTTCTCTTGCTTCTATCTACACCTCTCTTGATTTTTTCTGTACCCTTCTTGCCTCTTTCTTCACCCCTCTTCCCTCTTTCTGTACCTCTCTTGCTTCTTTATGAACCCCTGATCCCTTTTCTGCAGTTCTCTTGTCTCTTTCTGTACCTCTGTTGCTTCTTTCTGAACTTATCTTGCCTCTTTCTGCAGTTCTCTTGCCTACTTCTGCACCTCTGTTGCTTCTTTGTGTACTTCTCTTGCCTCTTTTCATACTCCTCTCGCTCTTTCTGCACCCATTTTGCTTCTTTTTTCACTTCTCTTCCTTCTTTCTGTACCTCTCTTGCTTCTTTATGTACCTCTGTTGTTTCTTTGTCCCTTTCTCTTGCTTCTCTTTGCACCCTTCTTCCTCATTCGGGACTTCTGTAATCTCTTTCTGCACTCCTTTTGCTTCTTTCTGTGCCTTTCTTCCCTTTTCTGCACATGTCGTACCTATGTAGGCATATTTAGAAACTAGCATTTAAAAAACCTTAGAAATTCCCTGAAAAAACATCGGTTTCAGGGACGTTATAGTTAGAAATTAGCATTTAAAAAAACCTTAGAAGTTCACTGAAAAAACCACAGGTTTCAGGGACGTTATAGTTAGTTGGCCATTTCACTAGTACAAAACCAGTGAAATTTGGCTGTTATAGTTAGTTGAGCTAATTATAACTTGCGCCCCCGCAATGCACTGCTATGTTTTTTTAAGTGAA
This sequence comes from Lissotriton vulgaris, assembly GCF_964263255.1. NCBI lineage: Eukaryota > Metazoa > Chordata > Amphibia > Caudata > Salamandridae > Lissotriton > Lissotriton vulgaris. Next base: position 899,698,503 of record NC_141696.1, read on the forward strand.
TATCTATATATATATATGTGTGTGTGTGTGTGTTTTTTTAGCTACTCATTAAAGGGTTTACAAATAATAGATTGTGTAATTGGTGGGATTCTGCAAATTTAAAATGTTGCATCTTACATTTCTGTAAAGTGATGTCTTGCCATGCCATTTAGACAAAGCACTATTGTTTGGAGAACTGAGAGGGCTCTAAAAATCAGAAATTGTTTGGAATACTTGAAGCATACAATTGGGAGTGTTTTATGTATATATCAATCAGTGATATCTGAATTGTCAGTAGTAAGTGCTGCCTGCAGGTTATTTTGGAAAACGTATTCTTTAACTACCAAAAGCAAGAAAAATAGCAGCTCACATACTGAAATACCTTTGAAAGAATTTTATCCACAACAATACAGCTTGTAAAAAAACGAATTTAGGTAATATGCTGCCAGGCCGTCTAAATGCCACTCTTGTGTTTAAAAAAGTGTGGGAAAGAAATAGTTTGAATTCATTTTGACTCATACCTTGACAATATAATGTTGTTCTACCATTTTCAAATAATGTGAACTAATTTAAGATGATTAAGGCTAGAGAGAGAAACTATAATATTTTAGGAACAATCATGTTGTCAATGTTCCGCAGAACAGCACATCAGGTTTTGGTACATTGTGCTATAAACCTGTGACCTGCATTAAGTCACAAACCTTCTAAGTGCAAACTTTTTTGAAGGATCAATGTTTTTGTTTTGTCTCGCAGACGAATTGATGCTTCTATGCAGTCAATACAATTTTCATTGGTTTCTTCCTGCGCTCCATTTCTGGCAACCATTTTTATGACTAGAAAAGTGAGCCACGAGTGCCATCATGGGAATTGTTTGCGTTCAATCTATCACTGCAGCTGATTCTGAAGTCAATAAGTACACTCTATGATAAGAATACCCCTGCCTTTCTTCTTTCTGAAGGATTATCTCATTAAAGCTGCGATTCACAAATAAAAAGTTTTCAAAACTTGAAAAGAGAGCTAAACTTTCCCCAGTTCTACAAGTCTTCATACATTCATCCCTGTCATATTGGAATTCACTCTGAAAATATGAGTCATATTGAAAATTATTGAAAAGTTCAGAGAAAGAAGCAACTACAGTTGATGATGCTTCACAAAAACCATTGAAGAAAAACAAATTATAGGTTGATTGCTTGGCTCTTCAGCTGGTCATGAATTGCCACAACAGAGCTGGTCAACAACATGCAGTATTTAAATTAAGGTTGTATTTTAGATACTTTTGAATTCTACCAAATTTCAATGACATTTAGACTGAAGAAATTATTTTAAAGCAGTAAAAATATGATGTACAACACATAAGAGAACACTTCACTTAGGGCCCGATTACAATGTCGGCCCGACCGCAACTGACCCACTGTCTGTAGTAGTCCGCCCGACATCTGCCCCTGCGGTCCGCCTGTCACAGTAATACAGCAGACTGAGGCATCGGGTGGAGGGACTGTCCTTAAGCCAGTCAGAGCATCGGAAAGTATCACCATCCAATATTGACGATGGAGCTAACCTCGGCCCTGTGGTAGGGATTATGATATCACTTTCTGAAAGCCTTTCTATGTTGGCCTTTCTGACATGGAAAGGCTGAAGGAAAGTGACTTTGGGTGCCCTTAGTAGGGCCCCTGTCTCTCTGTGACCTCTGCGACCTTGGCTATGAGGCTCAACACCATTATGAGGCCTTTAGTCTTATTTTAATGTGACTGACAAACATCATGAGATATTAAGCAATCCACAGAAATTCCAGTTTGAGGGAACCCTAGATCCGACATCCAAAAATGTAATCCCTTTGGACTAATCCTAAATTTGGAGTATAATTTTAACTTTAGTGCTATTCATATGGAATCCAAAAAGAAGTCATTGAAATGTACACTAGTTAAAGATTTCAATTGCTATTTACATACTTAAAATGTATGGACAAAGGATTTTCCGTCAGGTGCAAAAAATAAACATAGGTACCTTTGATAACAATATGCATCTATATATTTTAGCTGTTTTTATCTGAGAACTAGGAAAATATTTCACTCTCTGGAAAAACCCATTCTCCAATATCTGCATTCAATATTGGAATGTTTCATTCTTACCCTGGTATCTTTTGCCATTAATTCATACCTTTCTGTGTTTCCATAGTGCAGAAAAGTCTTGCAAGGTGTAGGGAATAACGGCAAACCTAAGATATTTTAGGTGTTCACTTAATTTTTGTAGGAAGACTGGTAAAGTGACCTTTCTCTGTGTCACTTAAAGTATAAAATGCATAGCTAATTAGCATGCGTCAGTGTGCTGCTCAGTAGGCCAAACCCAGAGATGCACTTTGTATGCAAGAATAGTGTAGTTTGCTTATGGTGTCGTGTGGCAGTGTTATTAGCTGTCTGCTGAATTGTAGGAGGATTGGTATTATTCTGATATGGATGGGAATGTTGTTTAAGATCTAGAGTACATCAATAGTAAACATCTGTTTTCTGGTATTAACTTCCATTTCCTCTCCAATCCTGTGATTTCTTGACTTCTGAAATGGTGCCTGTAGGAAATTGAGTTGTTGATTCACTGTGGTGCAAACCTTGGTCAAGCAGCAACCACAAACCTTGTATTGGTAAATCCCAAGCAAACGCCAAATTAACATGTACTCACCCCCTTGGTAGTTTGGCATAGAGCAGTCAGGCTTAGCTCAGAGGCAATGTGCCAGTTAGGCCCTCTGAACAGAGTACCTTAAATCCTTTTTGCGAAGCGTCTTGTGGATCCAGGTCGAAGATACACTGCGCAGCCAAAGTGATGTGTTGAGTCCGAGATGTGGCGAAGCTGCAGTTCAAGGACCTGTTGAGTCATCGTTGAGGGTCCCATTGATGGGGCTTGCGATATGAAGTCTGGCATAAGGGATGCGTTGCACAGCTGGCGATGAGTTTCAAGGAGCTGCGAAGTTGGGATCCAGAGTCCATCATTGTCGTCGCGGCTGCCGTCAAAGTGAGATGCAAGGATCTGGGCTGTGGATGAGCTGCGCTACCGGAGTAATGCGTCGGTTCTGAGAACTGTGGTGGGTGAAGTGGATCTTTGCCACAGGCTCAATCCATGCAGCAATGTTGATGTGTTGGTTCAGCATGGGGATGCTCTGCTCAGATGAGGAGGTGCAATGGATCACTTGTGATGTATTGCTCATAAGAGAAGATGCGTCACTTCCACTGGCACGTACCCTAGGCCAACTTCCAAGGGTCCAGGACTACGGTGGTACTGTTTGCCAACACAGACTCACAGATGTAAGAGTCATGGTGCAGGTGCAAGATGGTTGGAAGCCTGTTATGTCCCTGAGGCTTGGATTCTCTCTGGGTCCTGGGTTCAAAAGATACATGTCCGACACTTATCACCCAGTCAAGAGGGTAGCAAGCAGTAGGTCAGCACCGCAAAGGAGGAGTCCAGTATAGAGCAGTCAAGCAGAAGGGCAGCCCTTCAGCACCACAGCAGTCTTTCTTTCATGACAGTGTTCTCAGTTTCTGAAGTGTACTAAAGTGGTGGTTTCTGGGGTCCTTCTTTTAAACACAGTTGTGCCTTTGAAGTGGGGAGAAGCTTTTGGAGGCATGCTTTTACAGTGCACCAGTGCTTTACGTACCCATCCCTTGTTTCAGGCTAACTGCTAGGGGTATGTAGCTCTCTGTGTGGAGACAGGGCTCAGCTATTCAGGTGTGAGTGAGGCCTGGGCAAAGCACCTCCCTCCCATCCTGCCAGTGATTGCCCATTCAGTTACACCTAAGCTCCCTTTGCATGTGGCTGTCTAGAAGGAAAACACAAAGCCCAACTGGCAACCACATTTTCAGAATTATAATTTAAAATCCACCATAAATTAGAATTTTACACAAGGATTCCAGAAATACTAAACTTGAAACACTATATCTTTCCATTTGTAAATTACACTTCTAAAATGTAATAAGGTAATCCCACTTGTATCCTTTGGGAGATACAGGCCTTGAAGTAGTGAAAAATTAATTTAAGGGCTTTCATCACCAGGACATATAAAACTTAATAGCACATGCCATGCTTTTTAATTACTTTCCACCCTGCCCTCTGTGTATTCCAGGGCCTACCCTAGGGGTGATTTATATGTGTTGAAAAAGAAAGTTTAGGCCTGGCAAAAGGTTGATTTTTACAGATCGAAATGGCAGTTTAAACTGCACATACAGCCTCTGCAATGGCAGCCCTGAGACATGTTTAACGGGTTACTTAAGAAGGTGTAACAATCTGTGCTGCAGGCCCACTGGTAGCATTTAATTTACAGGCCTTGGGCCCTTGTAGTGCACTTTACTATGGGCTTATGAGTACATTTAATGTGTCAATTTGGTGTGAGCCAAAATGATCATGTTTAGAGGAGAGGCCACATGCAGTTTAGCACTGGGTATACTCTTAAAAACAAGGTTAGAAAAATGTAGGATGGATGCAAAAAATGGGGTGGGAGACCACCCTAAGGCTGACAGGTCTAACAGTGCTGTATGCTTGAAATGAATAGTTTCTTAGCGATGCATACTTGAGTATTGTGTCTGAGGATCTAGTAAGTGATGCACCTAGTTTTACCCACTCTAATTTGGGGAAAAACCTGCTGATGTCCTCCACTACCTCCTCAGGGTTTTCAAGGGTACACAATGAGCAGTGAGGAAGGTGTAATCAACCTTTACAGGGAAGGAAATATTTGGCAGCCATTTGTTATTACTGGTACTGTCTGGGGCCTTTCTGCCCCCACCCTCCCCATGGCAGCACAGTAAAACAAGCATTTACAATGCAATCGGTCTCGCCTTCACAAAAGTTAGAGTTATTGGCATTGTAAATTACCAACTTTTTATTTATGTGTTGGTTTTGAAAACAGATAAATAAATGACATTGTCATTTAAAATGCCAATAGCTTCATCTCTCGCAAATGCGAGACCTATTGCGTTTGCAATGCAATAGGTCTCGTATTTACACGAGTTTGAGCTATTGACATTGCAAATAACAATGTGTTTTATTTATGTTTCAAAAATCAAAACATAAATAAAAGGTCTCTCACACTGCTGTCTCTCACACACTGCTGTCTCTGTTACACACACTGCTGGCTATCTCACACTGCTGTCTCTCTCATACTGCTGGCTTTCACACACACCATGCTCTCCCTAGAACACACACACTGCTGTCTCTCAATCTGCTGTCTCTCTGACACACACATATATACACAAACATATACATCTCCACTGAAATGATGCAGTCCTGCACCTTTGGCTGTACTTGCCCCATACATACTCCCACACTTGTTCTGCCAGTTAAAAAGTCTGATTGGTTACCTCACAGTTGCTTAGTGCTGTGTTTGGGGGTGTTAAGTTGACATAAGTGAGGAGAAACTTCGCACAGACAGTGTTGACTTGTAAAATTGAGAAAATAATGAAGTAAGGCTATCACAAACTGAACTCTGCTAACCCGAGCAAATTCCCCAACCACAAAAATGAAGAATAACTTACACATCCAGTAGTTGATGTGTATATATATATATATATATATATATATATATATATATATATATATATATATATATATATATATATATATATATATATATATATATATATATATATATATATATATTCACAGAAAAAACCATAGGTTATAGTGGATATATAGTTAGGAATTTGCATTTACAAAACCTTGAAAATTCAATGAAAGAACCATTGGTTTTAGGCCATATATAGTTAGGGATTTGCATTTACAAAACCTTATTTTACTCGCATAAAACCATTGAAATTCCATATATAGTTATAAGCGCTAACTATATATCGCGCACCCGCAATCCACTGCTGATGATGTCACATATTACATCATTCATGACATGGTTAGTGACATCACTGATGACATCACTGATGACATCTCAAATGACATCACTGATTACAACATCCAGTGACTGTTGCCCCGATGCATCAACCTTTTTAGGAAGTGCAAACGGTGCGATTCGCATAAATCGGCCTTTTGCACTTCCTAAATTGGTTACTGGGATGCATCAAGCATTTTTTGGAAATCGCTTGTTTTGCGAGTTCCAAAAAATGCGATTGCTGTTAAGGAATCGCACATTTGCGATTCCTTAACAGCAATGCATCATCCCCAAAACATTTGCGATTTCCAAAATTGCAAATGCAAATTACCACGAAGTTGAACTTCGTGGTAATTTGCAAAAATGTTTAAAAACGCATGAAAATGCATTTTTTAAACGTGTACGTTACAGGCACACATGTCCTTAGGACATGTGTGTATGTAACTCACATGTAAAAGTGCATTTCATGAGTGCAGGGGGGGGTCCTTTGGACCCCCCTCTCCACCCTTGAAAGGCTTTGATGCATTCCGAATTGAAATTGCGAATTCGCTATTCCCATTCATTCCTATGGGCATTTCAGCCCATAGGAATGAATGGGAATATCGGATTCGCTATTTGGAACTCGCAATTTTATTGGAATTCGGTAAAAATTGCGATTTTTACCGAATTCCAATAAAATTGCGAATTTAATGATGCATTGCCATTTGCGAATCCTTAATTGCGATTCCTTATTTTTCGCAATTAAGGAATCGCAAATGACAACGTTGATGCATCTAGGGGTAAATGTTTCTGTAAAGTTAAAATATGTTTTACATATTGAAGAATGAGTGGATATATAAGTGTCTGGATGAAGGATTTACTAGGTGCATGACTGACTGATTGAGTGAGTGATTAAATGTGTCTCACTGAGTGCATGGGTTAGTGACTAAACTGTTTTAATTTGTGCATCATTATATCTGTTGTTCTACAAACTGCTGCATATGTTGATCAGTAGCTATATGAGTAACTGTATGGGTTATTGATTGGTTGTCCAAGTATTTGTATGGGAAACTGAGTGTGTGTGTATGGGTGGCTGGAAGGTGTGTGACACTGTACATAGATGTGTGAGTAGTTGATTCACTATATGTATAGATTCAAAAGTGCATGTGCAAACAGCTGTATGGGCGGTTGACTGTGCATGAGTGTATTAGTGAGTGAATGGATATCTCAGTGCTACATGTCAAATTAAGTACATATGTAAAACACAGTACATGTGAGAGTTGACATCTATAAATAACTGTGCATAAGAGCCAGTGAATGTGTGAGTGGCTGTATGGATCATTGTGAACATGTATCAGAGATTGTATAAGAGAGTAAAGTAAATATGTGTTAGTATATGTTTGAATAAGTAAGGTGTGTATAACTGTATAGTTGAGAAAATGGAGGTGTGATTGATTTTTGGCATAACTGACTAGGTGTGTGAGTAACTCCATGGATGAGTGACAGTCTGTGACTGTCTGTTTACACTGATTGTATCTAAGGTTATATTAGAGTCTGAAAAGGTTCATGGTATTATCACATGAATGATATCATCAGTGATGTTATCAGTCATGTCAAATGAGATGTTTTCAGTGATGTCATCAGTGATGTCATTTGAGATGTCATCAGTGATGTCATCAGTGATGTCACTAACCATGTCATGAATGATGTAATATGTGACATCATCAGCAGTGGATTGCGGGTGCGCGATATATAGTTAGCGCTTATAACTATATATGGAATTTCAATGGTTTTATGCGAGTAAAATAAGGTTTTGTAAATGCAAATCCCTAACTATATATGGCCTAAAACCAATGGTTTTTTCATTGAATTTTCAAGGTTTTGTAAATGCAAATTCCTAACTATATATCCACTATAACCTATGGTTTTTTCTGTGAATTTCATTGTTTTTTTAATAGCAAATATGAAAAGCTTTAAAATGTCAAGTACGTGATAGATAAAAACATTTTCGTATTTATGCACGCTGATGTGCTTTGAACGCTGCCCCCCTCCCCTCTTTTCTCTTAGTAGTACTCTCTCTTTGCAGATAGTGAAGAGTAGTTAACGCAGGCCTTTACCCCCGTTGTAATCCGTCCTGCCTGCTTGTCTCTCCATTTGATTGATTATTATCCAAGCATTTACTGTTTTACAATTGATTCTCTTTGGTTCATTCTCTATTTACAAACAAGCACAAAGTCGCAATACTCTGTTTAGTCTTTGCAGATCGTGAAAAATCGTGTAAAAAAATAAAAGTAATCGAGCAAAATCAGTAGGCCACTAATTGGATCTCTTTTTGACCTCGCTAAAATAGAAATATTATAAACAACCCTTCATGAGAAATACGAAAATAGTGAGATGAACTGAGCTCCACACCATGAGGGCTGCAAGACAGCTCGGCTCCGTCACCCACCCCGCCCAAAATAACGACAAACCCTATGCAAATATTAAAAATATAGACAACACACCATCAAAGAAACAGGGTAAAACATTTTATTAAATAACTATTTACATAACGTTGGTTTATAAGATGATGTCAGTAGTGGACCGATGTGTGAATAGGTCGGAAGCAGCACAAGGCGCCAAGATCCGGATGGAAAGTCCTGGATGTTGGGTGCCATAGTTCAGAGTTCTGAGTTTGAGCCTTTTTCAATGCCTGTGCTTTGTTGTTTCCCCTCCATCAAAAACAAAAAAAAAATATAAAACTGTGCAAAAATACAAAAAAATCAAAAAATGTTTACAAAAGCAGTGCTTGTAAGACTGTCTGAAGCTTATTTCCACCTACTGCAGCTTCACTATTCTCAAAGTAAGTGAGGGTCGTTTGTGGACCTGACTGCATTTGAAAACAATGTTATATGGTACCTCCCTAAACCGCTTGACGGAGGCCCCCGAGGGGCGGTGTGATGGCACGGACTCGGAGAAGACGCTTGGCTCCGACCCCCTCCCCAAGTCTTATAGCACTGGTGTAGCCTGAGATCGCCCCCGACATAGGCGGCCGGCTCCCGGGGTCCGGCGGAACTTTTTGCCTTTTGATGCCTCTTCTATTCTGGACTTTGTCCCACAATCCGTTTGACCTGAAGACACGCTGTAGTGGGGCGCCCCTTTACCGTTTTAGTTGCCATTCCGCCCGCTTTTGCTACACTGTGCCTCTTCCGCCATTCAGCTGTTTACCGCCCGCTCTTGCGACTACAGCGTCTCGCTCACCATGTAGTTAAGTTGTTCCCGCTTTTGCAGTGCAGCGATAGGCGGCTGCCACAGGACTCTCAAAATGGCGGCCGGCTCTTCGGTTTTGGGCCTGGTCCACTAAAATGGCCCTGGGACACCTTGGAACTCGACGCTTCCCTGATAGGGCTTGGGTCCCATTCTCGAAAGCGTCCCCTCAGCCGTGAAGATTCTACAAAAGTCTTGGGGGCCCCCGACTCCCGCAGGCTTCTGGTGGGGAGCGGCTGCCATGTCTGCTCGTGGAATGGCCACGACGGAGCTACGAGATGGTAGTGCTCTCATGCTGACGCCAGCTTTAGTCTGAAACATCCAGAAACACTGTAGACTACCAATTCGATCAGTTCCGGTAGCGCCCCAACATGACCCGGAAGAGAAGAACTTGCCCTCCCCTCTTTGACTGATGGTTCTTGTTGCCTGTCCTCTCTGTTGTCATTTAACAGAACTTTTTGGACTGCTGAAAGGGGTTGTGTTCCGAACGCTGGTTGGTGGAGACATTTTGACTATATTCTTGACCTACGTTGTTGCGTAATACGTTATATGACACGCCGCGTTAGCGCACCCGGAAGTGATCCGGGGCGCGGCGCGCAGCGCGTAACGTAAGCATAACAGGTCATGTGACTTGTTAATAAAACTTTTCATTGGTTCATTTTACTTTTGTTATTTTAATGATGAAAAGCTTGGTCATATGACCTAAAAATTACGCTTTTTATTGTTTTCGAACATTATTTTTTTTAAAACATATATGTTATAATATTCCAGGCTAATGTACTTTCCTGGAAAATTTACAACTGTCCTGCAAGTAAAATATATTCCTTTTTCGAGAAAAAGGGCGTTTCTTCGTTCCATGACGGAGCCGTTGAGTAAAAGAGACTCGGCCTGCTGTCTTAGTCGCTGATACGCCTGATTATCAGATTCTTATCGATCACTTTATGTTGCAGGAGTGGAAAACACAACTGCCCTTGACCATTTATCTTTACTACGTTCCTACATATTATACCTTTTATCCGTCATGTAATTGGACTGCTTTATTTCACTTGCCTTTTACTGATTCGAAAACAGTGACTAAAAGTAAAAACTTTACCAATGTAAATACTACTACCGTGTTTTGTTTTAAAAACCTTTATTGTGAAAATGTCAGTATACAAATACGGGCCTATAACCACCTGGGCCGGCCACGGAGCAAACTGAAATCGTATATGATGAGGAGACATTTACACTGTAGAGGAACGTAACGAGCGGGCCTAGGTTGCAAGAACTAAGGTGTCTAACAGTTGCGGAATCGGTGGACGTACATTTTGTAATTAAAATAAGACAGGGCCACTTACAACAAAATTTTCTAGATATACATTTGCGGGCAAGGAGTTACGAGTCCCATTTATACCGGCGCCATTTTGGGCGAGGCCGGGCAGGTCCAAGATATAGTCAAAATGTCTCCACCAACAATCGGCCAGACCAGAACCCCTTTCGGCCCTTTATGCTACAAGATGGTGTCTTCCATTCAGAAAATATTGTTGGCAGCATTTTGAAAGGAAAGATAAACAGCCGTTCTCCTAGTGAGTCTCACATTGTTACATTTAGGAAGAATGTTGAAGAGTAATATGTGGAAAATCTGAAGCCATTTTTCTACAAACTCTCAATCAGCCTAAGTCATGGGCGATCTTTGTCCACACCAGGGCAATAGTGAAGCTGCAGCAGGTGCAAAAGAGCTTCAGACAGTCTTACAAGCACTGCTTATCTAAACATTTTTTTGTATTTTTGCACAGTTTTATATATTTTTTTTGTTTTTGATGGAGGGGAAACAACAAAAAACAGGCATTGAAAAAAGCTCAACAGTGCAGGGCGCCTTGTGCTGGTTCCGACCTATTCACACATCGGTCCACTACTGACATCACCTCATAAGCCAACGGGGCACCCCACACTGACTTTCGGCGCAGCATTGTAGGATGGCCACACCAGTGCGGCAACTTGCTGGACACCACCTCGGTGCCATCCGGATCTCGGAGCGTTCGAGTCACTGTACCGCAAGAGTGACCGGAACTCAGCTGGACACGCCGTCTTTCGGCGCAGCATTGTAGGATGGCCACACCAGTGCAGCAATTTGCTGGACACCACCTTGGGCAACAGTGAAGCTGCAGCAGGTGCAAATAAGCTTCAGATAGTCTTACAAGCACTGCTCAGAACTCTCAACTATGGCACTCAACATCCAGGACTTGCCAATCGGATCTTGGCGCCTTGTGCTGGTTCCGACCTATTCACACATCGGTCCACTACTGACATCACCTCATAAGCCAACGGGGCACCCCACGCCGACTTTCGGCACAGCATTGTAGGATGGCCACACCAGTGCGGCAACTTGCTGGACACAACCTCGGTGCCATAAGGATCTCGGCGCGTTCGACTCACTGTACCGCAAGAGTGACCGGAACTCAGCTGGACACGCCGTCTTTCGGCGCAGCATTGTAGGATGGCCACACCAGTGCGGCAATTTGCTGGACACCACCTCGGTGCCATCCGGATCTCGGCGCGTTCGAGTCACTGTACCGCAAGAGTGACCGCAACTCAGCTGGACACGCCCTCTTTCGGCGCAGCATTGTAGGATGGCCACACCAGTGCGGCAATTTGCTGGACACCACCTCGGTGCCATCCGGATCTCGACGCGTTGTGCTGCCTTCGGCCTATTCGCACATCGGTCCGCTACTGACGCCGCCTCACGTGCCAACGGATTTTCTACGCTTTGTGTAGCCCTATGCCGCATAACAGGTCATGTGACTTGTTTATAAAACTTTTCATTGGATCATTTTACTTTTGGTTTCCTAAAGATGGAAGGCTTGGTCATATGACCTAAAAATAACACTTTTCATTGGTTTAGAACATTTTTTTTTCCCAAACGATAAAAGCCCCACCTTGTTTCTGGATCATTCAGACTGAAGCTGGCGTCAGCATGAGAGCACCACCATCTCGTGGCTCCGTCGTGGTCATTCCGCGAGCAATCATGGCAGCCGCTCCCCACCGGAAGCCTGCGGGAGTCGGGGGCCCCCAAGACTTTTGTAGAATCTTCATGGCTGAGGGGACGCTTTTCGAGAATGGAGCCCAAGCCCTAGCAGGCAAGCGTCCGAGTTCCAAGGTGTCCCAGGGCCATTTCAGTGCACCAGGCCCAAAACCGAAGAGCTGTCCGCCATTTTAAGAGTCATGTGGCAGGCGCCTATCGCTGCACTGCAAGAGTGGGAGCAACTCAACAACATGGTGAGCGAGACGCTGTAGCCGCAAGAGCGGCCGCAACTCAGCTGGATGGCCGCCACCTGGGGAGGCCCGTTCACGCCGCCTTTCCCCCCGGCCCCCCCCCCTCCCGGGCCGCCGCACGCAAATTTTCGGAGCAGCATTGTAGGATACCAAAACCAGTGCGGCAGTTTACTGGACATCACCTGGGTGCCATCAACATCTCAGCGCGTTCTGCTGCCTTGGGACTATTCGCACAACAGACCGCTACTGACGAGGCCTCCCCCCGCCCCACCCGGGACGCCCCACGCCAATTTTCGGAGCAGCATTGTAGGATCCCAAAACCAGTGCGGCACCCAGGCGACATCACCTGGGTGCCGTCCAGAACTCTGCACGTTGTGCTGCCTTGGGACTATTCGCACAAAAGACAGCTTCTGACCATTGTTGCTTTTTTGGGTGAAAAATGTTTAAATGTTTTTACAGTTTTTGTTCCGTTCATTATAGTTAAATGTTAATAAAGTTTTAAAATCTAACTTTGTTGGAGTGCTATATATGTTTAAAAAATCGGGTGAATGGGGCCTTGAATCGGGTTATTGTCATGTGTGGGCTTTGCAAGTGTACTGCTACAAGATCGGACATTTCAAACTCAAATGCACGTTCTTTTTCTTACCTTTCCGAAGCATGGAGCGCAATAGCAGGCAGAGAAAGGGTGATGCACGTGTTGAACACTGCCTGGCCTGGCAAGTTGCTGGCAGTGCCCCCCCGCCCGCTCCTGAAAGAGGGCACACACACACCGCCGCCCCGAGTACTTCACAAATCTTTAAAAGACCATGCGCTTGTTCATGAGGCTTAAATGGTTTATCACCCCTTCTAGAACCCCTGCATCGACCCTCTGACGTTTCCTGGAAGAATTAGCACGTAACACAATACCAAGACCTGTCAGCTGAAACCCCCGAGAAATCATGGGGCATATTATCAAGGGGGTTTATTTCCGCTTTTTTGGCTTTAAAAGCCAAAAAAAAAAGAGATAAAATTATCTCCCTATTACCAAGCTGTCGCTAACACCAGTTAGTGACAGCTAAAAGGAGATAGCGACCATCTTGGGCCCCGCTTTGCATATCAGTGATATTTATCACTAATGACATGCAAAGTGGGCGTGCCAAGATTTTAGCGACTGGAAACAGTCCCTAACCATCGCTATCTCCTATTACCAACTTTTGGAGATATTCGCGCTAAGCGCGAATATCTCCAAAACCTAACACCTGCCCTGAGCAGTTTTAGCCATGTTATCCAATGGGAAGTGGATAACATGGCTAAGAGCATTTGCTGGATAATGCATGAATATCGCTGACTTTTCAACGATATTCATGCATTGCGGCCGTTTTTTATCGCATTTGCGATAAACCTTGCTAATAGCAAGGTTTATGTGCGATAAAATTCGCCGATGTGCGGCGATAATTTTTGTCTCTAAACAAGTTAGAGACAAAAATTATCGCTAGTTGTTGGTAATATGCCCCCGGGTTTTTGCTTGCAGGAATCGGGAGGCGGGAGACTAACACTGAAATCAGTAGTCTCACGCCTGAATCGGGAGGGTTGGCATGTCTGGATACTCTACAGCTGGGGCCATAAACTACATCCGCAGGGCTAGGTGATAGCCTAGGTCCGGCCTGGACAATCGGACACAGAGGAAGAGGAGTGTCAGAGGGTGCGGTAGTGAATAGGGTGAAAGGGAGGTGTCAGGCGGGCACAGGGTGTGATTCTCAGAGAAGAGCAGCGCAGATGGGGGGAAGTATATGGCCCATGCATGAGAGAAACAGCGGGGGTGACCAGTGCGTGGGGGAGATGCTTGCGAGGGTGGGGAGCCATGCTGAGGATCGGCGGCGTGCAGAGAGTGGCCCTCGTCAAGGCATCTAAAATGGCTGCCGTGCACGACAAAATTGTGGCATTGGACAAAAACGCAAGATGGCGCAGACAATGTTTATCAATAAGGATTCATTTATAACAAAATATTTACTCGCAGTGACAAAATGGTGGTCAACACTTCCTGATTTCCATCGAATCGAACGTTAACAAACGTCACGCAGCAAAAAAAAAAAAAAAAAGCTCACGCACAGAGCAGTTTTTAGCCATGTTATCCAATGGAAGGTGGATAACATGGCTAAGAGCATTTGCTGGATAATGCATGAATATCGCTGACTTTTCAGCGATATTCATGCATTGTGGCCGATGTGCGGCGATAATTTTTGTCTCTAAACAATTAAAACGAAGCACAAAATGGCGAATTCCCGTTTCGCTACCAGTTAGCGGCCCAGTTCGCGGCCCGTGAAGCGCTTCTACCGTGAAAAATCATTTTTTTTTTATTTTCCCCACGGGACCCTTTAATAACCCCAACAACAATCCTAGGGGGTCAAGAGGGGTATACCTTGCCCCCTTTCAATAAATTCCCCCTTCGTTTTTCACCTCTTCTTCTCTCTCGATCCTACCGAGAGATAAGATGGCGGCCGCTCCGGACTGTTTAGAATGTTGACAGACACCGGAGAGCCAATCAGCTTTCTGTTATCCAATGGAAGGTGGATAACATGGCTAAGAGCATTTGCTGGATAATGCATGAATATCGCTGACTTTTCAGCGATATTCATGCATTGTGGCCGATGTGCGGCGATAATTTTTGTCTCTAAACAATTAAAACGAAGCACAAAATGGCGAATTCCCGTTTCGCTACCAGTGTGCGGCCCAGTTCGCGGCCTGTGAAGCGCTTCTACCGTGAAAAATCATTTTTTTTTTATTTTCCCCACGGGACCCTTTAATAACCCCAACAACAATCCTAGGGGGTCAAGAGGGGTATACCTTGCCCCCTTTCATTAAATTCCCCCTTCGTTTTTCACCTCTTCTTCTCTCTCGATCCTACCGAGAGATAAGATGGCGGCCGCTCCGGACTGTTTAGAATGTTGACAGACACCGGAGAGCCAATCAGCTTTCTGCGCGCAAAGTTCCGTTTCGCGAAAAGTAAGCGGACCGGATCGCTGCCCGGAGCGCTGTTACAGATATATATCTTGTTTTGAACGTTAATTTCTCAAAAACTACTGGAGCACATATATTGAGACCTAGCAAAGGCACATCGGGCTAACAGTCCCTACAATTTTGCCAAGTTTCGTGCAAATCCATTCAGCCGTTCGAGCTAAAAGTGAGTCCAACCGCCCTATGGAAAAATGAATGGGAAAAACGCGTTTTGGGACCCCCCTTTTTTCTCGGCCCCCCCTTGACGACCCCCCCCCAAATTTCCAGGAGCTGCTCAGAAACAAAATGCGCCATTTTCCCGAAGATTTCAGCCGATTCCGTCCACAAACGCCAAAGTTATTAGACATAGAATTTTCAAAAATGCCATAGGGAAAAAATCCTAACTATATATACCTACTGGCGATAGCCAGTAGGTAATATATATATATATATATATATATATATATATATATATATATATATATATATATATATATATATATATATATATATATATATATCTGCCACTCCACTCCACAAGCAGGATGCAGGCGCTCTCTCCTCACGAAAAGAAACGTGCAGCACAGACCCAGGTAAGTGTAAAAGATAGTTGGTTTATTGAGCTGTTACTCAGTCGCCATTACGCGTTTCGGTACTGACGTACCTTGATCACATGACACAGTATATGGTCACCTGGTTTCTTATATACCAACATTAACATTTTTTCCTTTCTTTTTTGTGATGCAATTTTAAAGTGACAGTGCTCCTTTTTACAAAGCTGTGCAAATAACGCTGTACTGCTGCCATGTTTTACATTATCTGGCTCATTGACAAGCTGTAATTCTTTTGCATGTACAATATTACATTATACATTTAAATATTAGCTTTTCTTGTTTTCTTGTGCAAATCCGCATTTGTGAATGTGCAAATTGTGCAAATTAATATTTCGGTATAAATACCACAAAAGATACCCCTAGATAAAATATGTACACATCTAAGCAAAATTTACATATGGTCTTGTGCAAAATTCGCAGTACAGTACAATTCATCACGGTATAAATACCATAGAGCATCTAAGGGATATTTTATATATCACCTAGATCATTGGATGTTATAAATATATAAATAAATAAATATATATACATTTGTTAAAAAACCATTTTCTCTCACAAGCTTTAATTTTTTATTCTAGATATATCATTGTCGGTTTCAATACCAGAAGTGCACGAACGCATTTGCGAATTTACGCTTTTCTGTATATGTTTGTCACATATTTGCGGTATCTTTGGGTTTTTTGGGGGCTAGATGTATGTTTTTAGCAGCTTACAGCGTGATCTAAAAATCCTACTCAGAAGCCTCTGGTAAGGATAGGTGTTTGGTGAAAAAGAAAAGAAAAGTGAACTCACATTGTTAATGTGCAAACCCTGATGATGAAAAAAAGGAAACATATATAATATTGCAACCAACAACCATTACTTTGTACTATTATGATTGTTATTAAAAAGTTGCAATTAAAAAATCTTTTTTGTTATTTTTCCATTTTTTGTTATTATTGAGGCCATTTCTTTCTGATTACACTTATATTTATTGTGAGATCATACCGGTTTTCATTATATTTCTATACTATATGTGTATAGGTAGTTCTCTTCTATCGCTTCAGAATTACTCATCCTTCAGAATATTGATGTTACATAATCTTTGACTATTTTTATAGGCCAGTGTATAAGTCTTCTGTTAAATTTAGCCCATAAGGATGTTTGGAATCTAGCTTCAATATATAGCTAGTTTCCAAATTTCTTAGTTTTCCATCCCGGTCCCCCCCTCTCTTACTTGGGAGTATGGTGTCAATTAGATAGTATTGGAGTAATCTGACATCTCCCTGGTGTTTCTCATTAAAATGACGGGCAACTG
Source organism: Lissotriton vulgaris (assembly GCF_964263255.1). Classification (NCBI taxonomy): domain Eukaryota; kingdom Metazoa; phylum Chordata; class Amphibia; order Caudata; family Salamandridae; genus Lissotriton; species Lissotriton vulgaris. The sequence continues at coordinate 899,715,700 of NC_141696.1, forward strand.
GGTAGGTTGGATCTTTATTCTTGATTGCACGTATGTGTTGCAATATTCTTTTGTGTCCCTGTAGTTTCGTACTTCCCACATATTTTAACTTACAGGGACACTCGAGGATATAGACCACGTATTCAGTTTTGCACGTTAGCATGTATTTGATTTGTTGGTCACCTTTCCCAAATGCTAAGGCAAAACTCTTTTAATTCACTCTAATTAGGCAAGCTTTACAAGTTTGACATTTGTAAAATCCTTTCCTCTGGTTGAACCAGTTCTTTTTAGGGATTTCTACCGGATTGTTTACTACTAGACGGTCTCTCATATTTGGCGCTCTGCTGTGGATGACCGTTGGCTTTTTTGGTAAATGTGGACCTAATACTGGGTCATTTTTTACCAATGGCCAGTTCTTCTGAATGATACGTCTAATTTCTCTGTGTTGTTTATTGTAGCTTACAATCATTCTGAACTCATCTTCTTTTTGTATAGATGTTTTTAATACTTCTGTGTTTGCCTTGGCTAGTGCTGTTTTTAGGAGTGAAGTTCTGTCTACCTCGTTGCTTTTCTTTATTGCATTTTCAATGCACACTCTAGAATATCCACGTTCTAAGAATCTGATTTTACTTGATTCTTGTGCTTTTAATAGTTCTTGCGGTGTGCTGCATATACGTTTAATCCGTAACATTTCTCCGTACGGAATACTTTCTACTAGATGTCTTGGGTGGTGGCTGGTCGCATGTAAAATGGAGTTTACCGCTGTCGGCTTTCTATGCATTTTTGTCTCCAAATTGCCATTTTCTCCATAAACCACAACATCTAGGAATGTCACTTTAGTAGGGCTAATATCTGCAGTAAAGTTCAAGTTGATGTCGTTTTGGTTAAGTTTATCAATGAATATTTCAGCTTCCATTTTCGTGCCTTTCCATATAACAAAGAAATCATCGATATACCTCCACCAACATTTCACATGGTCATTTAGTGTGTTGTTAAAATTTCTATGGAGGACCAGTTCCTCCCACCACCCCATATGCAGACAGGCGTAGCTAGGGGAGAAACTGGCCCCCATAGCTACGCCTCTTATTTGTTGGTATAACATATGCTGAAAAAGAAAAATGTTGTTATGCAAACAGAACTCCATCATGTCTAGCAGTATTCTACTGTGTTCAACATATACTGCATCTCTTTGTTTAAGATAAAATTCTGTTGCCCACATGCCATCTCTATGACTAATACTCGTGTATAACGAGGTAATGTCCATAGTTATCAACAGGAAATCATTTTAGGTCCTTGATTTTGGCCAAAAAGTCCCCTGTGTCCCTCAAATATGAGGGTAGTCTCTGGACGTGTTCTTGTAAAAAGTGGTCGATATATTGGGACATGTGTTCCGTTAGGCTGTTAATTGCGGAGATGATTGGTCGCCCGGGCGGGTTTGATTGATTCTCATGAAGTTTAGGTATGAAATATAACACTGGAGTTGTTGGAGTGTTATTTTTCAAAAATAAGAATTCTTCCTTGTTTATCAGACCTTTGCTCTTCCAGGCTAGTAATTTCGCATATAGTTTCTCATTTGTCAATTTTAGTATGTTTTGATCACATCTGCGGTAACAGTCTTGGTCCGTTAATTGTTTTTGGGCTTCTAGTAAATAATCTGATTTTTTCCAAATTACTAGGTTGCCCCCCTTGTCAGCATTTCGTATCACCACTTGTCTATTCTTGGATAGCTTGCTCATTAGTTGTTTATATCTTGTTTCCATCTTTCTTTTCTTTCTGTTTTTTGGTTTGTTTATAGCCATGTTTAGTTCTTTGAGTTCTTTCGTGATTTGTTCATGGTAGATGTCTATTCCATCTCTAGGCATTATTGAGACAAATTTTGACCGAGGTTTGAAATTGGTAGTGCATATTTCAACTCTTGGCGCAGTTTCCATTTCAATTTGTGGTTCATTGCTTTGTGTTTGCGTTGATTCCATTTCTGCCAATTCATCAATGAATAATCTTTCTTGGGTATTAAATATTTGGTCTGTTTCATCCTGACCATTTGTCAATGGTATGTCAGATATTGGTTTGTCTTTATCCCCTTTCAGCAAATGGTGTTTTCGCAGTTTTAATTTTCTAATGCCTTTGTAAATATCCATTCGCGTTGATGCATAGTCGAAGGTGCTCTCAGGGGCAAAGGACAGTCCCAGGGATAAAAGTTGTAGTTCAGCCGTGTTTAAGGTTATATCTGAAAGATTTGTAACCGTTATGTTGTTTGTGGTTGTCATTATATTTGGAGATTTTACTTGCGATTCCACCTGCGAGTTGATATCTCCTTGTCGGCTCTCCTTTTCCTTGCCCGTCTCCTTTCTCTGCGTTTGCGGGTTGGGTTTTTGATTTTCCTGGTGGTTTTGTTGTTTGGCGTTTCGGTCGGAGAGTTTGTTTCTGTTCCTCGACTAAAAAATCAAGCTCTTCAACCAGCGTAATATTTGTTGGTACTCGCCCAGCTCTTGTGTCCTCTGACTCACTTTCTATTGCTGAGCTTAAGCTGGAGGTTGAGGATCCTCCCTGAATATTGTGTCGGGTGTCTTTATTTGGCTCTCTTATACCACTAAATTTTGAGATTTTCATGTTCTCATACCTTTTGGCAAAAGTAAAAATTCTACCGCATTCATAGTCATTTTTATCTCGGTGATACTTGTAGGTTTTACGTTCTCTTATTTTCTCTTCTTCTTTTTGAAGCCTATTTGTCATTTCTTGTCTTAATTTGGCCTCTTCTTCTGTTTGTCCCATATTTTTTATCTCCTCATTCATTTCGTCTATTTTTACTTGTAGATTTGCGCGGTCCGTTTCCGCGTACTTCACCAAAATTACCATCAACTTCCTCGATGACTCCAGATTAGTTTCCGCCCATTCTCTGAGCATGTTTGGGTCAGGGGTCTCGTAGCTTGGTGCCAGGAGGATGCGCAAGCCCCTAGGCACCCGTTTTACATCTAAATATCCCTGCAACGATCTCCCCTCCCACCATTTACTTTGCTCTTGTCTGCACACCTTCTCCAGTGCCTGAAATTTATCTTTAAGTGTATCGCTTTTTGTGTTTGATGTCCCAGGTGCATTCTGGGATTTGGTGTTTACTCGCGGTGTTGCTGCCTCATCAAACATTTCCACCGCTTTGGCCTCCCGATCTCTTAACGTGTCTGCCGACGTCGTAACAGCTCATGCAATTTACCGTTTGATTTTGGCGTTTTTGTCTCTATTGTACCCGGGTGTTTCTTAGAAATGTTCAAACACTGCCGGTCGCGTGACAACGCTCACTTTACTCGTCACCCAACTTGTATGCGCCGTGCTGTTTGTTCTTATCCTTCAGCTTTTCGCCGGCACGTCTCGCGTCCTCCGACCCGGGACCTCCGCTACTCTGCTTACTCAGTAATAAACTTTCTGCACGTATAACACCGTTGGGGGGCTCTCCGTAGATTTGAAATCCTCCAGGATAATACGTAGGTTTTTTGCCCGTTGCCAGACGCCTCCTCTTTACTGCGGATAAAGCCCTTTTCTTCTCCAGGCGAGGGGTCTGTGTAGTACCGGAAAAGGAAGGACACCGGTCATCAATATCTCTGCCACTCCACTCCACAAGCAGGATGCAGGCGCTCTCTCCTCACGAAAAGAAACGTGGAGCACAGACCCAGGTAAGTGTAAAAGATAGTTGGTTTATTGAGCTTCATATACACACACATACACACACACACACTAACACACACTAACACACACTAACACGCGTATATATCACCAAGTTAATAATGAAAATGAAACAAAACCTAATCATTAAAATTCTGTAGTATTCTCGGTTTAGTATTTATGTTCCTGCACTTATGTGCATCTAGCTGCTCAGCCAGTGTGAGTGTTCCAGGTTAGAATGTGAGTGTGATTGACATGGATGGAATGCTTGGGTGACTAGTATGAGGGTTGGCAGTTGAGAATGGGCTGAGTAGCTAAGAGGCTGCTCCTGGTGGGGCTACTTGTTCCAGAGTTATACTTCCTGTTATCTTACCTATGGCTGAATAAACCTTCTACATAACTCAACTACATCTGCCTCGGCTACATCATTATATGTATGTATGAACTTAGATACTACATATTTTATGGCGACGATCTGGAGGAGACTTTCCTGCGCATAACATGCCATTTAACAAGAGTTGGGAGTATCCTGTATTCAAAGTGGAACAAGCATCTTAAAGCAAAAGAAGAAGGAACCTCTACAAGCACGAAAAGTAGCCCCACCTGTGCCGAACACACCAGGCAGCCCTAGTCTAGTCGTGCTGTCATGTCATCTCAGCGTTTTCGTTTTCTACCAACAGAAATTCAACATCAGAGCTGGTTTGAACCAACGTACAAGGTGCAACAAGTCACTACTAACAGAAAACGTGCCTTTGAAACCAAGGAAATTGGTGACTGTCTGCGTTTTGGAACAAGTGCATTGTTAATGACTCTGTTACTCAGGATGTTGTATTTGTAAACATCGTGCTCATGCGTACTAGCGCTGAACATGGTTGAGATTTTCTTGTACTACTGCCTGCTTAATTTGTCAACGGGCGCTGTGACAGACGTTTAAAAAAAATGTTTTTGGAAGCAGTGTTAGCAACAACTCTTCTACGTGTACCAGCAGAAAGCGATTTGGATTTGGATTCATTTTCTTCCCTTCCACATGAGGAAGCCATCTGAGTGAACCTATGGCTGAATAAACCTTCTACATAACTCAACTACATCTGCTTCGGCTACATCATTATATGTATGTATGGACTTAGATACTACAAATTCCAAATAAGTGCATGTTGTTAGCTGCACTTTTTTAAGAAAACAGCATGTTTTCATGCTAACTATCCTAAAATAAAGTCCGGTAAATTGCTAAGACACAAACGCTAATAGGCACATTAAGCCATGCTCAGAAATACCCACTTATACACACACATCCACGCTTTCACGCACACTTACACACAAATCATTTAGGAATTCTTCCTTTGGAATGCATGGTGAACTACTTTACAGCTGAAAAGTATACACTGTCATCACAATGTTTGTCCCTGTCAGTTTTTATCACCTGCATGTATTTTAGGCAGAAAACAAGCCATATTGCAACTTTTTCCAGAACGTACAAAACCTACAGGGCTGTCTGTAAAGTGACAAACAGCATTTGTGCATGTAAACAGCATTTGTGCAGTTAACCAGCATTTGTGCAGGCAGTGCATGTAAACAGCATTTGTGCATTTGTGCATGTAAACCGCATTTGTGCATGTAAACGGCATTTGTGCACGCAGTACATGTTAATGGCATTTGTGCATGCAAAATGGCATTTGTGCATATAAATGGCAATAGTGCAAGTAGTGCATGTAAATAGCATTTGTGCACGCAGTGCATGTAAACAGCATTTGTGCATGCAGTGCATGTGACCAGCATTTGTGCATGTAAACAGCCTTTGTGCATTTGTGAATGTAAATAGTATTTGTGCATGTAAACAGCGTATGCAAATATCTGTGTTTGCATGCACTTGCACATTAAGCCAACCCAATTGTCTTTTCCAAAGCTTCTTGGCCTTATGCTTATTGTAATACTAGTGTTGTGCCTAAACCAGTGCCATATATTGCCCCAGGTCCCTGGCTCTGTATATGATGTGCAGATTGCCCCAGTCTGGTATTGCTAGTGCAGTGACCAGTTTTGAACCATTTGGAAAGTCGTGCCTGGACTACCTAATGAGCTACGATACCCTATCAATGGTATTCTCTGCGCTATATAAATAAAGGCTAGCAATAACACCAAAAGCGCTGAGGTTTTCTTAAGATGGCTGCCTGGTAAGAGCTCAGCCTTGGAGCTCCCGGGTTGGAGATTACGAAATTGGTACATATCCCCTTTAAACCCAGCCATCCACCACCGCATCAATATAGCATTGTGTCACAAACTTTTCCTGGACTACCATTGTATGCGTTGGAGTTGCTTACCTGCACCTGGAAGGCTCGGACTCGATGTAATCGCCTGTAGAACGGTGAAAGATGGCCGCCAAGTATGAGCTCTTCCCTAGAGCTCCCGGCTTTGGGATTATCTATCGGTAGATATCCCCGTAATAGCCATCCAGCATCAACGATCACTCCCTTACTTCAATCAACACACAGCCCACGGAAACTACGACTTTTCCGCCACTTACCGCAAGAAACGATCTCCCAAAATTCATCGACGCTCTCCACACCCTTCCCCTCGCTGGCCTCTACAGGTGGGATCCTCCGACGGACGAACACCCATCACAACGAAGTGATCACTTTGCGAGCACAATACAACGCAATTATCACATCGCAGTAACTTTTACATTGCAAGACACAGCAACGCTTCGACGTTTACAATGTAAGGCATAGCAACATCAACAATGCAACTTTATGATGTAAACGTTCACAACGCAACTTTAAATCACTCAAATTTAACAAGACAAGCGCAGTGTTACTCAAACGTTCATGTGCAAAGCCATAACAATTATATATTGATGTTACATCTGAGCGTGCAAAACAGGGCTCGAGTCTGGGTACCACGTAGGTAGACGGCGTCCCCCCACTTATTTTCCAGGGGGGACACCGTCCCCCCAGCTTACTTATTAAAACGCCGTCCACCCTGCTCCTTCGAAATGCAATGAAGCACACACAGCGTGCACCAAGCAAAGCACGCATTTCCGGGTGAAGCCTCAGACATCTTGCTAATCACCACGCCCTGTTAACTATGCCTATCGCAGCTCATGCAACTCGCCCCACCCCTTCTTAACCTTGCAGACGTCACTGGATGGATGGGTGTTTCTGCACCTCAGCAGTCCCGCCCTCGTGCTCCATGCCCTTTATTTTTCGGGCTTTTCTTGCTCTGGCTCCTTTCCTTTTTGACTGGACCCAGATATCGACGCGGTTCTCAGTCCAGGCCTGGCCTTGCCTGCTGCCTGACCTGCTGGAGACTTCCCTTCCTGCATCTACGACCTACACCGTCACCTAGGAAACCATTTTCGGCTTGGCTACAGTTTCACTTTTAAGGTAAGTGTAAGTTTAATGGCTCCACTCATTTTTACCTCATATTTTTGTGCCTTTCTGCCCTCTGTTCGACTCGTTTTTCCCTTGTTTTGTGTGCCTTTCTGCCCTCTGTTCCACTCGTTTTTTGTACCCTCTGTGCCACTCGTTTGTCCCTCGTTTTTTGTGCCTTTCTGCCCGCTGTGCCACTCGTTTTTCCCTCGTTTTTTGTGCCTTCCTACCTCTGTTCCACTCGTTTTTTGTGCTTTCATGATTTCACTATTGCGGAAAAAATACTGTATATTATGCAAGAAGAAATATTTTGATAACAGTTAAAGAAGGCTTGGGAGACAGCACCATATTATTGCGAAATGTGGGTTCTAAATCCTAAGTTTTGAGCCCTGGCTATACCAGCCATGCTAGTCTCCAACACATTTCTGAAAATTATTTGGCAATGGTCCTTCCTGCTCTTTTCAGAACCAACTCAAGACAGGCGTTTTCTTTTACAGTGCCATTAAAATGTTTAAATTAGGCATACCTTAACTGATGAATCCACACTTAAGTCTGAACTTTGAGACCAGAGCAGATAAACAAGTCATCTCAAGGCATCTGCTGTATTGCATGGATGTGTATAGATGCAACCAAACAAAGATAGGAGGAGTCAGCACATCACTAAGCAAGGGGAGGAATGAAAGATTGGCTATTGAAGGATTAGCAGAGATGGCAGGAAGACAGAACGCAAGGGTGAATATCGAGTTTAGGTGGAGTTGATTCTAGGTGATAGAGCTGGGCTACAGAGAAAACAGATGCAGAATCGGGGGAGCAAAAAAACAGAAGACCACTATTTTTATCTGTCGTGGACTTGCTCCAGAAGCAACATGTTTGCTACATTCCGCTTTTCTGTCAAAATCAATGTTGATTCAATGCATGAATCCAGAAAATGTATGGTGACAGCACTGGGTTAAAGGGGACTTGGCAAGGAGAGACATTCTTCACCAATATCCACATTACAGGCAAATGGAAACAAGATGGCAAGGTAAGTAGATAAAAAACAAAAAATATAAATAGTAGCTCTGTCTGTCTCTCTCTCTCTCTCTCTCTCTCTCTCCCTCTCTCTCTCTCTCTCTAGCTTGATGACTATAATCAGTACATTATGTATACGTCAACAAGGAATTCGGAGCCTGACGTACAAGGCCATTTGTGGATGCAATGCCTGTGATTTGCAAAGTCATAGTGCTTGCAACCACAAAATGGCTATTTTATGTTCTAAACCAATTTTCTGATTCAGTACATGTTTAGAACCCCATAACAAATAGTTATTTGGAATGGGCTTGTTTAGGGCGTCTTTCCAAATAATGATTCATTAAGGTATGTGCCAATATTTTGCGACTGAAATTCGGTCACAATATTTTTTTTATTTTACCAGTACATCTAGGAGGGGTTAACACTTTAGCAAATGAAAGGCATCCCCTTGAATCCTTCTCCCTTCTGAATGTTAAAAAACATTTGTTGGGCTGTAGGCAGTGCTCCAAAAACCCCTTGCCCACTCTAAAACAAACAAAAAACATTTTCTTTTTAAATGCGCCCTTGTTTCCTTTAAGAAAAAAAGGACTGCATTTCAGAAATAGCGAGCCACAATTGACAACCTTCCACCTAAATATTGATGAGGTCGGGTCATAGTGCGACCCAATACAATTTGTGAACCAATCTATTAGTAGATAGTTCAGTTTGTGAAAAGTCAGCGCACAATTTGCAACTAATTTTTGTTAATGAAAATTATGTACATTATCCCCTGTACCCCTTATTTACTAACTCATTGATATAGAATAAGAACACCCTTTCTTATCATCGGGCCCTTCCTAACTAGTTGGTATTGAATAGAGGACTGTAGTTGTGACATGTCATAGTTATAATTCTGCATTTTGAAGCTTGTAAAATGAATACTTTTTTTACTTATTTTACTGGCCACACTCAGAATGTTTTGCCCAGTTGCAAGGTGCTCAGTTTTTCTAAAAAAACTGAGGACGTCTACGTAAATCTCATGTTAAAAGAAATATGTTTCTCACACTAACAGAGGATAGCTCACTATGGGCCATATGTATCATTCAAATTCACATTCGCAAAGGCCGAAATTGTCCCTAAGGAATCGCAAATTACCACCAACTTCAAGTTGGTGGTAATTTGCAAATTTCTTGAAAAATGCCCATTTTTGCATTTTTCAAAGTGCCATGTGATGCACATACATGCCCTTGGGGCATGTATGTGCACCACATGTGCACCCATACTTATTTCAGGGGTGCAACAGGGTGTCCTTTGGACACCCCTGCACCCTTGAAATTATTCTCAATTTGCGATTACACACAAGCAGCACCAGTTGTGTCCTGTGTTCTGTTGTGTACGTGTTGCGGTTTGTGTCACATTGTTGACAATGTTGATGTGCTCTGCATGGCATTTGCTGTATTTCCAGGGAGTCGCTCCTGCAACTCTGATTTTGGTGCCCCTTATCCCTTTCATGCGGTGTGACTTTGCCTTCTGTGCTTATGCAGTGCTGAGATGTTGCATACTTGGGTACATTGGTCTCTTCGTGGGAGTTGGGCATGGTTTGTCCGCATATGTTCTCAACTTAATTGTGCATGCGTGCCATTGTGCCCATCTCCCCCTGTCCTCCCAGTCCATGGCCATTACTCACCCTTGTCCTTTGTGTCGGGTCATGTTGAGCAGTGTGCGGTCCCCCTGCTCCTTCCACCGTCTCCCCACTGATGACTGTGGACACCATTTCCTCCATGTCGTCTAGCTCTTCCTGTGGTGCAGGACTCCCACCTCCAATCTGCTTTGCTGCCTTCCGGTTGTTGGTGAGTTTCAGCTTGGTTTTGCGCTTAACATCATTTCAGTGCCTCTTAAACTCTTCCATTGTCCTCCTCACTACTCCAACTACATTGATTTTGCCCACGATGGGCTGCCATAGTCCATTTGATGTTGCTAATGACACATTGGAGGTGACGAACAGTTGTTGATGGTGTTCTACCACCTCCATTATCAGGATCCTGTTCTCCTGTGACTGAACTGCTTCTTCCTGCTCTTCTTCTCCTTGGCCTTCCCTGACCCTGAGGTCCCTGGCTGGTCCTCCAGGGTTTTGTGGGGTTCTGGTTGTCCTCCATACTTGCTCCGGCAACATCCATTGTGCTTCTCTGCTGTTTGGCATTTGTGTGTCAGTTTTTTTTTCCTTTTTTATGGTGCTTTTTCCCACTTGACCTGTCTCTGGTATTCGCTGATTTTTGTATCGCATTCGGCCTCATTGCAACTTTTTTTGCGTTCGTGTGTCACATTTTTGTGGCAGCGCATTTACTTTATCGCGGACATTTGACGTATTATCATGCGCCTATAGCCCGGTACCGCCGTGTTGTGAATACTTGGTTAACACAGCAATATTTTCCTGTGATATGAAGAGTTGCGTTAAGCTCGATTTGCGGTACTTATCACACGTTCTTGAGAATATCCCCCAAAGTATTTTTATTCAATGCTTTAGAGTGAAAGCACTAAAGTGAACTGGTTTGGTCACCCAACTGTGTTTTACAGATATTGATGTGTTGACCAAGACATGACTTTTTGATTAGTGTGTCTAAGGACAGTAAATCTCCAATTTTTTTGATTTTAGGAGTGTTATTCTTTACATGCTATTTGACAGATGTGATTGTTGAATATTACTTTTGTGTTTTAATGATTTTAATGTACTTCTGTAACAGAAGGTTTTAACAATTATAAATTAACTTGTGATTTATTGAATAAAAATACTTTGTATGTAGCTTTGGTGATTTTGCTTACTGTGAAATATTGTATGGTTTTGTTATCAGTGAAGGACAGTGTGCTCTAGAAGACATTCCAAAGTGAAATTGTTTTGTTGACTTGATTTATTTATTGCATTTCGCTTTATTTTTCCAACCTGGAGTGGGTTCATTTTGTGTGGCATTTTCACAGATTTAATGTTGGATGTTTCGTGCAAATACTTGACACATTGCCTCTAAGTTAAGCCTGACTGCACTATGCCAAGCTACCAGGGGGTTAAGCACAGGCTCATATTGGGGTTTGCTTGTGCCTTACCCTGACTAGGATTGTGGTTGTTGTTTGACCAGGGCTCACACCCAAATCAACCAGGATCCTAATTTTAACAATATCCTCTATTTTTTGGTCCCAATACAGGCTCATTTTTTTTTACCAACTCGAACTCTTCACATAAGTAGAGCTTATGTTGCTTTTATTCTGTCTGAGGATTTAAGCTTTATTCTTTGTTCCAAAAAGGGCAGTATCAATAGAGGTACAAGCATCCAAAAAAAAAGGCTTACACTTGCTTCCTCTGTACAACAACAATATTCTAGGATAGATACATTTTAGTGAGTAAATAGCTGGTATTGATCTCAGAGGTAAGTTTCCATCCTATGTTGTCATCAGAGGATGTTCCTCTTTATCTGCATTTATATATTTTTGTCCGCCAGAAGTCAATATCCTCCTCCACATTCCAACATGTTCTATTAAAATATTCTCTATATATTGACCTTATATAGACAAATATTGCCTCATGTCTGCAAACTAATATGTATTCTATAACTGTTGCAATGTCATCCTTGTGCCATGGGCACCCCCATTTTCTGCTGACAGGTATTGGTGGTAACTGACTCTGACTGTCTCTGGTCTCTATCTAAATAGGCCCAAGGCCAGTGCCATGTTGAAATGACACTTAGAATACAGTGAATACACCTACATACACTAGGGTACTGTAGTCCAATGGTAGCCCTTCTTTCTCCTCTTCATGCGAATGCAGAGGCTGGAACGGACAACAGCTGAGGTCTAGTCTGCTCTGTGGACATTGTCATGGCCCCTACAGGACAGGAAAAATGGCGAACCAGAACAGCATTTGGGGAGGAAGAGATGTCAGAGCCGGAGAAGGGGAAGCAGCATGAAGAAGCAAACAAGGAGACGGAGGAAGAAGACACTAATACTTCACCACCCACGGAGACGCCGAAGATGCAGGTCCTGCTTGAGCAGCCAATGAGAGAACAGCAGGCACCAGGGAGGAGCTACGTCAACCAGAAAAGCAGGCAGACACAGAGATTCCCTCAGCCCTGAGCAAGTTATATGGGCCAGGAGGACCATAATACTGGGCCGGAGGGAGGAGAGAAAGAGACCTTCGAAGCACAGGGATTAAAACGGGAAGGGGAGCACTCTACGGGGAGTGGGCTACATGAGTGGAGCACACCCTGCATGGAAGAGTGGGGACTTAGAAGAAGAAAAGCTCACCCATAGCCACATTAATTACTTTCACAGAGAGTTCTTCCACAGGGAGGCTGGGACAGGTACACAATACCACTCAACCGTTGCCCTGACAGCTATTACTTCTCTTGCTGTTTTAAGGGTCGTCAGAAGCCTGTAAACCTGAGATGCTGGAGTAGAAGGGAAATACCAGTGCATGGAAAACAAAAGACTGGACTAATGGGAACACAGGAAGGGAGATACCATTGCATGGGGAACCAGAGACTGTAGCATGACTAGAGGAGACCAGATGGGAAAGACTGTGAATCTATTATATGTTTTTTCTTTTTGTGTGTACACACCCTAATAAAAGAGGGAAAGAAAAGAAAAAAACAGTACTAAACCTATTCACTATCTCAAGCCTATCGACCCTGCATATGGCCCATACTAAAGGTGCACTAGGAGTTATGGTGCCTCTATGATTGGCATGACCTCCCCTATAAGACCCTGGTACATAATAGGGCAGGGGATCAATACTCCCTAGTATATATTAGGGCATGACAGTTTAGAGGCCAGCAGCACTTTCTGCACTTGCATGCATGCACTGCTGAGGCCTGAGGTCAGTTTCAAATCAGCCCTATGTTGCAGGACTGCTTTTAAAATGCAAATTGTGCCCAAACTCGGCTTTGGTGTTTAGGGCACTTACAATTAATAAACTAAAATGTTTTGGCATAGTAGGTACCGCCAGGGTCTCCCCCAGGTTTCTCAGGGATGGTGGGGGGGGGGTCAGGTATTTTTAAGGATAACCCTTATAAATTGGGTTTTGTATGCCCTGGGTTTAGTGAATATGCACATTTCACTTCCCAAATTGTGGTAAAATACTTCCTTAAATTGACGTTTGCACTAGGAGCACTTTGAAATGGAGATATGCAAAATATTTATATATTCAGAACCCTTTAAGTCTTCCCAAGGTGCCCCAAGGGTGGGGGGTCCTATAGATGTAGGCAGAGTCCTTATAAAATATGTTTTATAAGCCCTGGTAGTGGAGAAAGTACCCAGTTTAACTTCCCTAATATAGATCACAGGCCATATAGGTTATCATGGCAAGGCATAATTGATTAATAACTAAAGAAAGGGGTGTCATAAAAATATCAATAAGGGACTCAGTAGAATGGTATTGATAAATCCAACAATATGCTATAGTTCAACTTCTTATTCTAAAATGTTTTGACAATAAGTTATAAGACTTTCTAGTCTGTAAGCCAAAAATGCAGCCTTCTAGTGATCTGACTCGATTGGCCAGAGTTAACTGGATTAGCCAATCTGCTTTGAAGAGGTGATAAATGACCCCTGGGGTTAGGCAGCCCTTCTGGGAGAATGGCTGGGCATAGCAGTTCCAGAACCAGGGGCAGGGAAAGTAAATAATGTTCTTCAATGGAAGGAGGGACCAGGCTGGAGAAGCCACTTTCATTCACCCCTTTACCCTCTGCCCCCATTCAGATGGCAGGCTTAGAGAAGGAATTGTCATATGCAAAAGAGAGATAAATTATGTAGATGAGCCATCCCATAGGTTGGTTTATTTAGCTCTTCTCCATCTGATGGAAAAACAGCTGTATTGAATTTCAGAGACATGGCGCTCTCTTGGAGACTATAGTGCCACACTTGGGAGGATGTGGCTGTACCCTGGGATGTTGCCCTGTACCTTATTGGACAGGAGTGCCCCCCTGCTTGTCCCAGAGAATTGGAATAAACATCTGGGGGGGGGGGGGGGTAAAGCCTCTCAGCTCTGCTGCTTGTAACTGAAAGGAGAAGGATTTCCAAGCTGGAAACTGTATTTGTACCACCAGGCCCTGTATTCTGACTGACTGTGCCTGCTGCATTATTTGGAACTATAGCCCTTTTGATGTACATTGCTTCAAGAGGAATAAAGAGTGGACGCCAAGCTGGAAACTTGATTTGCACCATCAGGACCTGCATTCTAACGGATGGTGCCTGCTGAATTATGTGGAACTACAGCCTTTTAGATGTACCTTGTTTCAAGAGGTTTAAAGAGTGGGCTCCCTGGAGCTACAGGTTAACAGAGCTCACCTGCATCCACTTCACCAAGAGTCCACTGCCTGGAGTGTTTCCAGTGGACTTTAAGCCTGCTGTCCAGATACATTGTGGGAATTGTGGTCCCAACTTTTCAAGGACCATCTTGGAGATTCCAGACCCTTGGATTATGTTTTGGACACTTTGGACCCTCAAGAGAAGTACTTCGGGAAGAAGCCCCAGAAGTTTGGGAACGCTTGGTGAACTTTTGTGAAAAAGCTCCAGAGGGTGACCTGACTCTCACAGGAAGACAATCCAGAAAACGTGTCCCATATATATATATATACTTTCCAGCCACATCAACCTCCACCACCAACTGATCATGTTTGCATAACACAGTTTTGCTTGCATCTCTTCAATCATCATAATCAGAGGTGTATATAGAACCCTGTGACTCTCTAGCAGATCACTTTGTCCCCGAAGTCAAAGGTCTGTGTTAGAACTGGCTATTTCTGGTTGGCTAAGGCTGATGCCAAAGCTAGGCAGAAACCACCATTCTAGTCAGGGCAAGGGAGTCACACGCCAAGATAACCCCTGCTCACCCCCTTGGTAGCTTGGCACAACAAGACAGGCTTATCCCGGAGGCAATGTGTAAACATTTGCGCACGCACACAACAGAAACAACATCCTTGTATTGTCAAAACACATCAGATAGTAATCTCACAATACACACTGTGCCAACTGGCACGGGCAATATTCACAAGGGATTATTTACAGGACAGGGCTACATGGGCCACTGTCAGAATCAACACTTTTAGAACTGGCACTTCTAGAACATAGAATATAGGATATAAAATCACTGTAGCACAAATTAGCAAGTATAGCACACGACCAGTAACTACTGGTAACAGGTAAGTACCACCTACGCAACCCTAACCACCTTAGGAGAATGTCACGCAGGGAACCCGGACCTCACTAGGACCACCTGTACTAGAAAGAACAACCACCTAAGTATCACAATACAATTAGGGGTATAAGCAAGAACACGTTACACATGATGCATCGCAACATTCAGAGGTGTAGGGAAGGAAAACACATGATGCATAAAACATACATTCAGCGGTGTAAGAACAAGGAAGACACATGATGCATAAAACATTTAGAGGTGCCAGAACACAACTCAATAGCGCAAAAACACATGATGACTAAAAACATTCAGAGGTGCAGGAAAAACCACACAATTGCGCAAAACTACATAAGCCACCACTTGTGGCAGTCCCTAGGCCAACTGGCCTTGCAAGGGCTCAAATGCCCGTAGTCCCTTACAGAGCGGGTCTTCATCAGGACGGGGGAGGGTTTGGGCAAGCTTCATACAAATCAATGGAGTGCACTTAAAGAAGCAATCGGGCTGATTCAAAGGCACTGATGGCCACGGGACAATCGGAAAACCTGCAATCCTCTGACACTTTCAAAGTAGAAATGAGCTAGACATTGGGGAAGCGGTCAAATTGACCGCAGTAGCCTGGAGTGGGAAAGGACCTCCGTCAGGCATCCAATCTGCCGGCAAAAAAACTGCAGTCAGAGGATTGCGTTTTTTCCGATTGTCCCGTGGCCATCAGTGCCTTTATATCAGCCCGATTGCTTCTTTAAGTGCATTCTATTGATTTGTATGAAGCTTGCCCAAATCCTCCCCTGTCCTGATGAAGACCCGCTCTGTAAGGGATACTGACCCTACACCTTCCTCGGTCGAAACGTAGACTACTACCCCTATATCCAACTTCTACCCCTAGTGTGAATTACACTGCTGTCTACAGAAGTCTGGTTATAAAAAATTGAAACATTTGATGTACCGTCGCCTGGCTCCCCTGTGAAGCCAGCTGAAGAAATGTTGTCTTCTTTTGCATGTTAATAAGTATACTTGACCTGTATCACGTTCCTTACTTTAGAACACTTCCTATCACTTCACTTCCCCATCCCCCCTCCCTTACCATTGGGCACCCAAACTTTTTGTGAACTGATATGTGAATGTAATGTACAGTAAGAGGTGTTTTGAGCACTTTGTGATTAAATAACACTGTGTTCCATAGTGAAAAATCTTTTGCTGATTTCATTTTTTCTATCTGTTCTCCCATTCTGAGACCCCTTTTTCTGTATCATTAACATATTTATAGAGCAAACAGAAGGAGATGATGGACCCAGCAATATTCAAATCAATCTTGACCCTGTGCCTCATGGGAACAGTCCAGCCCGAGCCTGGTTGATGAGGGTTGTTAGCACGAAACAGGTCCCAGTGTGATTGTTTCGGGTCCAGGGAAGACATGGCTTGGCAGTACAGGCTGGACTGTTCCCATTAGGCACAGGGTCAAGACTGATTTGCATATAGCTGTGTCTGAACTTGGGTGGCGAAGTGAGCTAAAGAACGATGATGGATTCAACCCAGATCTGTGACGGGGATGAGTGTCTGAAAGGTTTCAGTGCTCCGTCCATCATCTCCTTGTGTTTGCTTTGTTCGCCCTAGGTTGGCAGAGTATGCCTAGACGTGAGTCCCTTGCTTACTTTGCCTCTGGATTCAAGCTAGCCTGGCTGTTGAGGGTCGTTAGATTGAAACCGGTCCTAGGATGCTTGTTTCCGGTCCAGGGAAGATATGGCTTGGCAATTCAGGCTGGACTGTTCCCATGAGGCACAGGGTCAAGACTGATTTGCATATAGCTGTGTCTGAACCGGGGTGGTGAAGTGAGTTAAAGAACAATGATGGATTCGACCCAGATCTGTTACTCAAAAAAACAGGAAAGGTCCAAAGATTCCAAGGCTAAACAGCGCTTAGTAAGCTAGTTTTATAGGTGGATGGAAACACACTCGAAGCTCTGGACCTCTTGAGCTTCTTAAGAAAAAGCAAGTTTGAGAAAAGGGAAGTGTGCGCTCCGTGGAAGGTCAAAGTTGTATTTTTTGTGGATGCATTGTCAAGTTTCTAAAGACAAGGGTTTCAATACTCGCAGAACGACATTCTTCTGTAAGTTAGCAGAAGTTGAAGGGTGCAGTTCGGTCCCTGCTCGCGGCTCTCAGCATTCGATATGTACATGGGTTGAATCCTGATTTCAGAAGAATGTCGTTCTGCGAGTATTGAAACCCTTGTCTTTAGAAACTTGACAGTATGAAAACAGCTGCATTATACGCTGCATTTGTATAAATAGCCTTGAGAAAGCCCCGCCGCAACTCGCCAATAGGGGGCGAAACACGTATCGGCTGTCCATGTTTCACAACAAAATAATAAAGATGTCACACTGCAACTTGAAGTAGTCTTGTCCTCTATATGGAAATTTGAAAAAACGGATATTCATCCACAAAAAATACAATTTGACCTTCCACGGAGCACACACTCCCCTTTTCTCAAATCGACCCAGATCTGTGACTGGGGGTGAGTGTCTGAAAAGATTCAGCGCTCCGTCCATCATCTCCTTGTGTTTGCTTTGTTTTCCCTAAGTTGTCAGGTTATGCCCAGACATGGGTCCCTTGCTCACTTTGCCACTGGATTCAAGCTAGCCTGACTGATGAGGGCTGTTAGCCCGAAACCGTTCCCAGGACGCTTGTTTCCGTTCCAGGGAAGAGCTGGCTTGGCATTTCAGGTTGGACTATTCCCATGAGGCACAGGGTCAAGATGGATTTGCATATAGCTGTGTCTGAACTTGAGTGGCAAAGTGAACCAAAGAGCGAAGATGGATTCAACTCAAATCTGTGACTGGGGTTGAGTGTCTGAAAAGTTTCAGTGCTCCATCCATAATCTCCTTGGGCCTCATTTATGAGAAATGACGCATCGCTGCATGAAAGTAGCGATGCGTCACTTCTCAGTGCGCACTCCTTGCGACATACCTGATGTGTCATATTTACTATATGACGCATCATATCGCAAGGAGTTACAGATACGTCAGTATTTCTGACGTATCTGTATGGCGCAAAAGTGACGCATTGCTGGAGTGTGTCACAGAAGTGACGCAACCCCAGTAATGTGTCCTTTCGCATGGGGCAAGCCCCATGTGAAAGGGCTTGCGTCAGTCTTACGCCTGCTGTGAGGAAGGCGTAAGATGTTGACGCATTTGAGTCCTAGAAGTGGCGCAGTGAAATCTGGTAGATTTCACTGCATCACTTCTATGACCCTGTCTTGTGTGGGAACACCCCCCCTGCATACATCATACCTGGCGCAGGTATAATGTAGCACAGGGGTTTACAAAGTGACACATCTACCTAGATGCGTCACTTTGTAAATGTGGCGCAACAAGGCGCATTTTTTACACTGCTGGTGCGTCACAAAAAGTGACGCACCAATGGTGCAAAAGTGGCGCAAGGGCTCATAAATGAGCCCCCAATGGTGCAAAAGTGACGCATGTGTTTGCTTTGTTCACCCAAACGGGTCTATTAGGTTGGCGGTCGCAAAACCACTCAGAACGCCATGGTAGCGGAAATCGACCACCCGCCAGTACTGTGGAAAAACCGGCGTTAAAATTATGATCAACTGCCCACAAAATCAGACTGCGCCAGAACAAGGCAATGAAAAAAGACCTGTAGCAGGTGGAGAAGGGTAAAATCTGTCCACGGCGGTTGGATTTGTGGTGGAAAATCGCCAAACCACTGCCATGACACCGGAGACACCACATTGAAAATGAGGATAACCCTGATGTGACTGCGGTACGTTCCGCTGTTTCCAACCGCCGTGGTCGCCAACAGTGATGAATGGGAGAGGCAGTGGAGGAGCTGTAATATAGACACGGCTGCGTCAGAAAAAACCCACAAGGCTGGTCGACAGAAAAAACCCACAAGGCCACAAAGTGCAACCAGCAAACTAGCCATGCCCCCAAAAACACCTAACACACCCCAATAACACAACCACAACTACAAAAATACAAATCCCAGGACAACCCACACTACACACCTGACAGCAATACCCCATTTGAACACACCCACCCCCTTCCCTGACCAGAATCCTTTCCAATACTCCACAACCGAAGGGCCAAACACCACAGCACAAAGGAGAAGCAAATCAAGACACCATCACTACTCACACCACACACATCACCACCAGCACTTCCACACTAGCACGTCTAACCCCTCTGCAAATTACACACCATACACATCACCACCACCCCCACCACTTACACCCCTGCACCTAGAACCCCTTTGGACATTACACACCATGGCAACACAGAAAATGCACAAATTCACAGAGAGTGAGTTGACAGTCATGGTAGATGAGATAATCAGAGTAGAACCACAAGTGTTTGCTATCCTGGTCCAACAGACACCATGAGCCACAAGAGCACAAATGTGGGCAAGGATAGCAGATAAGGTCAATGCAGTAGGGACCACCCTGCGAACAAAAAAAGGAAGTCATGAAGCGGTGGCATGACCTGAAGAGGGTTATGAAAGACAAGAGGAGCAAGAACCAAGAGCTGGCTCAGAGGACTGGTGGTGGCCCTCCCATTGCACCCAAAACATACACTGCATGGAAGGAAAAGGTGCTTGCCATACTGCATCCAGAGAGTCTCACATGAATAGCCGGGGCAGTACGGGTTGGTAAGTACAAACAAATGTAGGCTATTACATAGCTATGTACTGTCCAGCACAACTACAAAGCTACATATCAGAGGCCCAAGTTTATCCATATGCACCACAATATCCAACACATGCCCCACATGTCCCACAGTAACATTCACTCCATCTGAATCACCACAAAGGTAGCCAACATTTACAGGGTTGTATGTGTCCAGGCAACCAGCACTAACATTCCCACCATGCCCCCTGTCCCACACCTGAGCAGGATGGAGCACTCCACACCAACCCAGAAGCAGTTGGGAGCTATTGTATCACTACAAACAAACTAACAGGCAGGTAGCAATCTTCCCAGGGAGGGCTGTTTGGGGGTGGGAGGCCTGCACAGCAACTCCCACCAGTCACCCTGTCACACACCTGAGCAGGATGGAGCATCCCCCCCAGAATCAGTTGGAAGCCATTGTATCACTACAAACAAACTTACAGGTAGGTAGCCATCTTAACAGGTAGGGGTGTAGGTAGGTGGGAGGCCAGCACTAACACTCCCAAAAGGCCCCCCTGTTCCACCTCTGAGCAGGATGTAGCACTCTACACCCACCCAGAAGCAGTTGGCCGACATTGTATCACTACAAACAAACTAACAGGTATGTGGACATCTTGACAGGGAGGTCTGTTTGTGGGTGGGAGACCTGCCCTACTACTCCCACCATGCCCCCTTATTCCCCAGCTCATCAAGGCGGAGCACTCCCTCCCACCCAGATGCATGTGTCAGCCATTGCATTGTTCACTACAAACTAACATGTAGGTAGCCAGTTACCAAGGATGTTCTGTGGGTGGAAGGCCTGCACTACTACTCCGACCATGCCTCCTTGTTCCCCAGCTCATCAAGGTGGAGCACTCCCTCCCACCCAGAGCATGTGTCAGCCATTACATTGTCCACTACAAACTAATGGATAGGTAGCCATTTACCAAGATTATTCTGTTTATGGGTGGAAGGCCAGCACTACTACTCCCACCATGCCCCAGCACATCAAGGTAGAGCACTTCCTCCCACCTAGATGCATGTGTCAGCCATTGCATTGTTCACTACAAACTTACGGGTAGGTAGCCATTTGCCAAGGTTGTTCTAGGGGTGGGTGGGTGGGAGGCCTGCACTACTACTCCCACCATGCCCCCTTGTTCCCCAGCTCATCAAGATAGAACACTCCCTCCTACCCAGATGCATGTGTCAGCCATTGCATTGTTCGGTACAAACTAACGGGTAGGTAGCCATTTACCAAGGTTGTTCTGTTTGTGGGTGGAAGTCCTGCACTACTATCCCCACCATGCACCCTTGTTCCCCAGCTCATCAAGATGGAGCACAACTTCCCACCCAGATGTATGTGTCAGACATTACATTGTTCACTACAAACGAACGGGTAGGTCACATTTACCATGGTTGTTCTGTTTGCGGGTGGGAGGCCTGCACTACTACTCCCACCATGCCTCCTTGTTACCCAGCGCATCAAGGTGGAGCTCTCCCTCCCACCCAGATGCATGTGTCAGCCATTGCATTGTTCACCACAAACTAACAGGTAGGTAGCCATTTACCGAGGTTTTTCTGTTTGTGGGTGGGAGGCTTGCACTACTACTCCCACCAAGCGCCCTTGTTCCCCAGCTCATCAAGGTAGAGCACTCCCTCCCATCCAGATGCATGTGTCAGCCATTGCATTGTTCACTACAAACTAACAGGTAGGTAGCCATTTACCAAGGTTGTTCTGTGTGTGGGTGGAAGGCCTACACTATCATTCCCACCATGCCCCCTTGTTCCCCAGCTCATCAAGATGGAACACTCCCTCTCACCCAGATGCATATGTCAGCCATTGCATTGTTCACTACAAACTAACGGGTGGGTAGTCATCTTATGCTCTCT
Organism: Lissotriton vulgaris; assembly: GCF_964263255.1. Classification (NCBI taxonomy): domain Eukaryota; kingdom Metazoa; phylum Chordata; class Amphibia; order Caudata; family Salamandridae; genus Lissotriton; species Lissotriton vulgaris. Next base: position 899,737,411 of record NC_141696.1, read on the forward strand.
TGTCCAACCCCTGTGCAGGATGGAGCCCTCCACACACACACACACAGAGATGTATCACAAATCCCACCCAAATGTGAAAACAGAACAGGTAGGTAGCCAGTGCATGCATCCAGCCATTCCTCTAAAAAAGCATGGTGCCAAATGACAACACCATCTCTCACATCCCACAAACATTCACGCACATCCAATTGCCACTTTCAGACAGCTAAGCGAATGTAACTGTCACAGCAACGAGAGTGTGACTAACTAATTCACATGTTGAAGAAAGTATGTGCACAATCATGCATAGCACTGAATGCCATGTGTAAGTGCCATGGGGCAGAGCAGCAAGTACCATATGAAAATAAAGCAAGCATGGTCTGTACTACAAATTGCGATTTGCACATTACATAACAATGATATGCATGAGATAACAATGGCCAGTTAATGTTCAGATGTAACGTCTGCCAGGCATAGTAATCAACAAAGATGATTCACATATAGTTGTTGTGGTAAGACTCGTTGGATAACAACATGTCCCTGTAACCACAAAATATGCCAGTGGCGCATGGTATGTCTTTACACGTCACACCATGGACAAGTAATGCATGTACTGCAACATCATGTCAGGATGCACAGTAGTGTGCAGACAAAATTGTGAAAACTAGTAAACTGTGTGGTGTATAACCTGTGAATAAGATACATCTAACACCAAGCTTAAGGGGTGCACCTTAACGACCATTTCCCCTCTGTCCTACAGGTGACTAAGAACTGACTGCAGAGGACAACACCAGCCACCTGCAGAGTCAGGTCCCCTGTAACATGGACTCTTGGATGTTGACTCCCAGAATTCTGAGGACGAAGAGCTTGAAGCCGGCCCATCTGATGTGCCAGGGCGCAACAGGTCCCAGGACCCAATCATCCCCCCACCACATCTGCAGCAATCCCACCTCATCCGCAGACCCCTGCTGTAACGGCCTGTTTGTCCTCCACCACCACCACTGCCACCACTAGTGATGCCTGCAACAACCTCCCTATCCCAAGAGGATAACCACCCCACACCACCAACTGAGGAGGGCAGGGAGAGTATGCGGGTGCCTACAGTGGTGAGGGGCAACAGGTCCATGGCAGCAGGGCAGGTGAAAGGGCAAGGTTAAGTCAAAGACAACCGGACACTGGGACCGAAGCCCAGGACAACATCACTATGAACAAGCCCAGGGACAAAGGGGCTGGGCTGAGGAAGATTCATGCAAACTCCTCCTGCTGATGAGATCCATGACCACCCACATGGGCCAAATTGTGGACCTTTTGGGCCAGCTAATGGTGGTACTGAGGGACAGGCCTGCACCACAACCAACACCTCCACCTCCCTCTGTTGGGTCGCAAGATGACAGTTCAGCATCCTCCCTTACGGCCACAGAGAGGGGTGAGTCCTCAGACCCCACAGACCTGCAGCAGAGGCCCCCCCTGCCAAACGTCGAAGGGGACGTCCTAAGAAATCCTTGGGAGTACACTGTGGCAAAGCACCTGCCAAATGCCAGTCACGGAGCCATCCATGATGGCAACCCTCTTCAATACTGCATTGACTTTATTGGACTGTCCTTAGCCACACTGCCTTGTGAATGGCATCTGTCAGTTGGACTGGGTCACCACATCATTGTAGTGACTACTTGATTCTCTCATTTACCATAACTGTCAGCAAACTGTTTCACTAATCACCTCAATGTAAATGTTCTCCCCCCTTACATGTCACCATTGTACATAAATACTCCTTACACATATGTCATTGTTTCTGCTCCATGTTTATTCTAGGACGTGCAGTCTTCACCATGATTACAATGTACCAGGAGCATTGTATGTATGTAGGCAAGGAGAGGCTGAAGGGACCTAGGAAAACACAACATAACAACATTCACTAGTCTGGGTGTGGCTTCACAGACATCACACAACACTTACCATTGAGCTAATCCATCATGCACACATCTCAACGAGCAACAGTGCCAACATGCACATTCGGACTGCTCCTACCTATGGGGGCATGATTATTTTAGGAGCCAGAGTGCTCCAATGGCCATGTGTGCTTAAAGCCCCTATCGCTCCAACCTTTGGGGGCACGTTTGTTTTTAGAGTCAGTATGGCTCTAACTTGGCCTCATTTTTAAGCGCTAGTGTGTGGGGGCCTTGATGACTCCCAAGCCTAGGTGGCTCCAGCGACAGGCGCAGTTTGGTTCCAGGGCTAGTGAGAGCCCTTGCCGCAGTTTGCTGAGTCTCAGCTGCCCAGCAATTAGTGGGCAGCTGCACCGTTTAAGCGCCATTTAAGTGAAAGTCCTTGTGAGGGACAGAGATGGCACAGAGGTGCCAGGCCTTCTACAGCTGTGCAGCACTTAGTGCCAGCTGCAACGTTTAGGCCCTGTTACCGTTCTCAGCTGCCCAGCAAGTAGTGTGCAGCTGCAACGTTTAGGTTTGAGCCGATGGCGCACCCCTGACTGGCTCTGCGTGGCAGCGCACCCTGACATTCTGGACACAGGGCATTTGAGCCCCTTCTTGAGATGGCCAGTTGGCCAGGGGGGCTGGTATGTGGGTAGGGCGCAAGGCCCTAATGTGATTTCTGCACAATGTGATTTTACTATGTTCATATTGGTACTTGTCTAATGTGATTTTTGCGCAATGTGATGTTACTATGATTGTGAGGTTATTTTACCTCTGTAGATTTATGTTAATGAGAGTTTACTTTACTGTGAGTTACACCCCTAAATGTGAGTTATGCTTAGGGGGAGAGTCTAATGTGTTTAGACTAGTGAGCGATTGCCTACTGTAGTTATACTGTTTAGGCCTAAATGTGATTGCTACGTAATGTGCTTTGCCTTTATGCTTGTATTAGACTTCTAAAGGTGCTTATGCTTAGAAGTTTGCTTTGCCTAGTATGTTATACTAGAGAGGTTATGTGTTCATGCGTGATCTAGGCCTATGGTTATTAGTATTGCATAGTGTGTACCTACCTGTTACCAGTGGTTACTGGTTGTGACCTATAAATGTTATTTTGTGCTACACTTATTCTAAGTTCTAGAAGTGCTATTTCTGCTAAGTGTTGATTCTGACAGTGGCCCATGTGGCCCTGTCCTGGTGTAAATAATCTTGTGTGAATATTGCACGTGCCATTTGGCACAATGTATATTGTGTGATTACTATCTGATGTGTTTTGACAATACAAAAGTTATTTTTATATAACTTGTGTGGAGTTCCTTTTGTGGTGTGCCTAGGATGTTGTTGATGTTGTGTGCATGCGCAAATGCTTTATACATTACCTCCGGGATAAGCCTGTCTGCTCGTGCCAAGCTACCAAGGGGGTGAGCAGGGGTTATCTTGGCGTGTGACTCCCTTGCCCTGACTACAATGGTGGTTTCTGCCTGGCTTTGGCGTAAGCCTTAGCCAACCAGAAATCACAGTGCTAACACACATCCTGTAGATGTTCCAAAAAACCCTGTCCCAGAAACATTGTCAGCCACCTCTGAGTCAACAACCGGTTGCAGTCACTAAGCTCATATACCCCTTGACAACAACAGCAACATCATCAGACCGTGGGTCAGTTGTACATCGACACTCACCTTCCAGTAAAGTAGCAGTTGATGAACTGTTCACGCGGGTCAACACCTACTTCCTCTCCACTATCCTCGTCAATGGACACAGGTTGGTTTTCATGTGGTGACCTAGGCTGCTCATCATCATCCAGGAGCAGGTGGATCTCCTTGCAAATGGCCAGGTTGTAAACCATGTAGCATGCCACTACAATCTGACTCACCTTCCTCGGCGAGTACATCAGTGCACATGTGGTCTTGTCCAGGCAGCGAAAACGTGACTTCAGGAGACCAAAAGTACGCTCCACCACACGACGTGTCCTCCCATGGGCATCATTGTAGCAGACTTCACCAGGGGTCTTGGGATTCCGCAATGAGCTCAGCAACCAAGGTCAGTTGGGACCACTGCGCCTCTGCCCTGGTCGCCCCCCTGCTCCTCTCCGCGCCTGCCACTGCAGCCCTGACTACCTGCTGACAGAGTTCCTTCGCCGACCCCGCCAGCAGCGCCCCAGCCGCCGCTGGGCCGCCCGCTCTGCCGGTCCCGTTTCCCGCGCCTCCTGCCTGCGGCCCCGCCCCCCGCCACACGATTGGTTAACCCCTTCCCGCCTCCCAGCCGACCCGCCCTCTCTGCTCCCCTCTTAAGGGGACCTCGCCTGCTTCTAGGGAGCGACCACTGCGCCTCTGGCCTGGTCGCCCCCCTGCTCCTCTCCGCACCTGCCACTGCAGCCCTGACTACCTGCTGACAGAGTTCCTTCGCCGACGCCGCCAACAGCGCCCCAGCCGCCGCTGGGCCACCCGCTCTGCCGGTCCCGTTTGCCGCGCCTCCTGCCTGCGGCCTGCCCCCCCGCCACACGATTGGTTAACCCCTTCCCGCCTCCCGCCGGACCCGCCCTCCCTGCTCCCCTCTTATGACGCCCCCTCAGCGACCGCGCAGAGGACGCGCGCAGCGGGAGCACCAATTGAGCGCCCGTTGTTCGCCAAAGGTAAGCCCGTCTGCGCCCGTCCGTGCCTGGACCGCGCCCAGTGACAGGACCCCTGGCCCCCGCAGTTCCCAGCCCACCCGCTGGACGTACGACGCCGCCACCCTCATCGCACTCAACGACGGACGAGTCCCGGGATGCTACTGTGCCACCCCGAGACGCTCCCACGGACCCTTCTGCTGTACCGCCTGCAAGTTCACCTGCATCCGGACCTGCCTCGCACCAGCACCCGCCAAGACGAACACCAGCAGCAACCACCGCAAGTGCATCCTTCTCAACACCCGCTCAGTCCACAGACACGCCATCGAACTCTGGAACCTCATCGACACCACTGCTCCTGACGTTGCCTTCCTCACGGAGACCTGGATGAACGCCTCCTCAGCACCCGACATCGCCATCGCCATCCCAGAGGGCTACAAGATCACCCGGAGGGACCGCACCGCCAACCAGATAGGAGGAGGCATCGCCATCCTCCACAGGGACACCATCCGCATCACGCGACCTACACCGACGACATCCTGACTACCGCCGAACACCTACACTTCCAGATCCACACCGACCCGAAGACCACCCTCAGAGGCACCCTGATCTACCGACCCCCGGTACTACGCACCCAATTCAGCGAGGACATCGCCGACTTCGTCAGCCTGCATGCCCTCCCCTCCGCTGACTACATCCTCCTGGGGGACCTCAACTTCCACCTGGGGAACAACAACGACCGCAACACCACCACCCTGCTCGACAACCTCGCCAACCTCGGACTCAAGCAACTGGTGACCACCCCCACCCACCTCGCCGGACACACACTCGACGCCGTCTTCTCATCCAGCAAAGACATTGCCTTCAGCCACGCCACAGGACTCCACTGGACGGACCACAGCTGCGTCCACTTCACCTTCAGAAGAACGACGACCCACCACCACCAGCAACAGGTCGCCCGCAGAAGCTGGAGCAAGATCACAGCCGACCAGCTCGCCGCTTCCCTGAGCCAGCACCTTACCGCCGGCTCAGCGAACCCCAGCCAGGCCGCCGACAACCTCACAAAGTGGATCAGCAACTGCGCGGACGAACTCGCCCCACTGAGGACCCCGCCCAGCAGACCCGGCAGCAAGAAGGCCCTGTGGTTCACCGACGAACTCAAGAGCTCCAAGAAGAACTGCCAAGCCCTCGAGAAAGCCTGGAGAAGGGAGCCAACACCGGACAACATGACCACCCTCAAGCTTGCCACCCGGAAGCATCACCAACTGATCCGCGACACCAAGAAAACTGCATTCAAGGACCGGTTGGATAACAACGCACACAACAGCAGGGAACTCTTCAACATCGTGAAAGAGCTCTCCAACCCCAACGCCGGAAACAACGACATTACCCCATCGCAAGAACTCTGCAACTCCCTCGCCTCCTACTTCCACAACAAGATCGCGGACATACACAACAGCTTCAACACCCAACCGACGAACGCCACGTCCAACTCAACCGAACCACCGCCCCCCACCACCACCCTCCGCGCCTGGACTCCGATCTGCACCGAAGAAACCGTCCGCATGATGAACTCCATCCACTCCGGATCTCCAACCGACCCCTGCCCTCACCACGTCTTCAACAAGGCCGACGTCGTCATCGCACCCCACCTGCGGGACATCATCAACACCTCCTTCACCACCGCCACCTTCCCTGAGAGCTGGAAGCATGCCGAACTCAGCGCTCTACTCAAGAAACCAACAGCGGACCCCACCGAACTCAAGAATTACCGCCCCATCTCGCTGCTCCCGTTCCCAGCCAAAGTCATCGAGAAGACCGTCAACAAGCAGCTGGCCGCCTTCCTCGAGACGAACGGATCCCTCGACCCCTCACAGTCTGGCTTCTGAGCCAACCACAGCACCGAGACCGCCCTCATCGCTGCCACCGATGACATCCGAACCCTGATGGACAACGGAGAAACAGCGGCCCTCATCCTACTAGACCTCTCCGCGGCCTTCGACACCGTCTGCCACCACACCCTAGTGCAGCGCCTCAGCAACGTCGGAATCCAGGAGAAGGCGCTGGAATGGATCATCTCCTTCCTCGACGGAAGAACACAGAGAGTCCGTCTACCACCGTACAAGTCAGAGGCCACCGAAGTCATCTGCGGCGTCCCTCAAGGATCCTCGCTGAGCCCAACCCTCTTCAACGTCTACATGAGCCCCCTCGCGGCCATCCCACGCCAACACAACCTCAACATCATCTCCTACGCCGACGACACCCAGCTGATCCTCTCCCTGACCAACAACCCCGCCGCCGCCAGAGCCAACCTTCACGAAGGAATGAAAGAGGTAGCCGAGTGGATGTCGACCAGCCGCCTGAAGCTGAACTCGGACAAGACGGAAGTCCTCATCCTGGGATCCTCGCCCTCCGCCTGGGACGACTCCTGGTGGCCCCCCGCCCTGGGCACCGCACCCAAACCGACAGACCACGCACGCAACCTGGGCTTCATCCTGGACTCCTCCCTCTCCATGACCAAGCAAGTCAACGCCGTCTCCTCGTCATGCTTCAACACCCTGCGCATGCTACGGAAGATCTTCCGGTGGATCCCCACCGAGACCAGGAAGACTGTCACCCAGGCACTCGTCACCAGCCGACTGGACTACGGCAACGCCCTCTACGCCGGAACCACCGCCAAGCTCCAGAAGAGACTCCAACGGATCCAGAACGCCTCAGCCAGACTCATCCTCGACATCCCACGACACAGCCACATCTCCGGACACCTAAAAGACCTGCACTGGCTCCCGGTCAACAAGAGAATCACCTTCCGTCTCCTTACCCACGCACACAAAGCTCTTCACGACCAAGGCCCGAGCTACCTCAACAACCGCATCAACTTCTACGCTCCCAAACGACACCTCCGATCAGCCAGTCACGCCCTCGCCGCCGTCCCCCGCATCCGAAGAACACCAACAGGAGGAAGGTCCTTCTCCTACCTGGCCGCCAAGACCTGGAACTCCCTCCCGACCGACCTGTGCCTGACCCAAGACCACCTCGCCTTCAGGAAGAAGCTCAAGACCTGGCTGTTCGGGTAGCAGCAGCACCCCCCCCCCCCCTAGCGCCTTGAGACCCTCCGGGTAAGTAGAGCGCTCTATAAATGCCTATGATTGATTGATTGATTGATTGATATGCAGAGTCACCTATGTGTGAGAAACTTGGGGGAACCTTGTAATTTTACTGTGGCAGAGGACAGTATGTCACATACACAGCACGCTATTTGACTATGCATACTCACCCACAATCCATGCATGCTCAGGAAGCAGATTAGCCATCAGTTGTGGTATAATGCTGTTACACATGATGTATGAGTCATGGGCTGAGCATGGAAATTTGGCACACATGTGCAAGATGATCATATCCACCTGGCACACCACTTGCACTTTTATGGAATGGAAATGTTTATGATTCCTGTATATGTGCTCACGTGCCTGTGGTGGAACAAGCACAACATTTGTGGAATCAATGGCACCAACAACATGGGGGACGTGTCCAAGACCATAAAAATCTCCCTTCACATCCACCAATTCACGTCCCCTTTGGAAATGGATATATCTGCCCTTGTAGAACATCATAGTGGACAGGACATCACGCAGCACCATGCTGAACATAGGTTGCAACATCCTACCTGCGCAGGACACTGTGTGCTGGAATGATCCAGTGGCTAAAAAATTCAGGGATGCCATCACCTTAGACGCTGGGGTGAAAGCAGTTATATATGTACTGCGAGGCTGCAGGTTGGACTCCAACACAGCACATAGGTTTTGTAAGGTGACTCTATCCAGACGGAATTTCCGGATGACCTCCTCATTCTCCCTGTCTGCCAGCACTGTGAAGGTCAATGCAGATTTGGTCTCCTCCTAGTTGAGATGAAAGTAGACACATGTCAATGCAATACACCATGAGATGTGTACCACATCTTACATTTTGACTGACACAACTCCACATTTGAGTTACAGACCAGCTTACATGTAGGGACACCTTCAGCTACACTACTTATACACTTGTCCCCTTTCATACCACAAGTACCTCTGAAACAACATTTGACTATGCGAATGCAGAAAGGGATATGGCCACATCTAGCATGAGCAGGCCTGAGAGTATTTCATACAGCATTTGTGTGAAACTGCAACACGACTGTATGATACCTTGCTGCTGTACCTGCCACACCTTCAGGCGTAAGTTGAACATGGCACACATCAACAACACAATGACCCAAGACTGTGCGTTTATTGACAAATATGTGCATGAGCCAAGAAAAGTAGAACGTCAAATCTGCACATTGTTTACTAAGATATACATCTCTGTGATTTCCCCAGCACTTGCACACATTGACGTGTGTACACATTGGAGAGTGCATCACAACACTGTTATGTGTACATGCACATCAATATCACAAGTGACATGTGAGGGAGTACATCCAAATGTCCAAAATCACATGCACAAACATGGCATGTGTAGTCAGAAGTGGGGTAAATGTTACAATTGTATTGTGTACACAATGAAGTGCCATTAATCATGTGGCCACTGTGCACTGTTGATAACTGCCCATTAGCCATTGACACAGCATGATGTGTCCATAGGTGCTGTCAAAGTGCATCGCCACTTAAATCACGGTCAGTCATATCAATGTATGCACTCAAATCGCGGTACCTACCGCTTGGCCCCAGCGGTGTGACACAACCAATACCCAAAACACAATTGCGGTAGTGATAGGCATATGAGTATTGCCAAATGGTGGTTGGCATGCTCCGCCACCCAAATTATGGTCACTCATGTCAATGTATGGCATCCAAATTGCGGTAGCTACCACCTGGTACCAGTGATATGTCACCACCAATGCCCAAAACACAATCGCAGTAGTGATAGGCATATGAGTATTGCCAAATGGGGGTTGGCATGCTCCACCACTCAAATCACAGTCACTCATGTCAATGTATGTCACCCAAATCGTGGTAGCTACTGCCTGGCCCCAGCGGTGTGTCACCACCAATGCCCAAAACACAACCACGGTATTGATAGGCATATGAGTATTTCCAAATGGCGGTTGGCATGTTCCGCCACCTAAATCACGGTCACTCATGTCAATGTATGGCACCCAAATCGCAGTAGCTACTGCCTGGCCCCAGCGGTGTGTCACCACTAATGCCCAAAGCACAATTGCGGTAGTGATAGGCATATGAGTATTGCCAAATGGTGGTTGGCATGCTCCGTCACTCATATCACAGTCACTCATGTCAATGTATGGCACCCAGATTGCGGTAGCTACTGCCTGGCCCCAGCAGTGTTTCACCATCAAGGCCCAAAACACAGTCGCAGTACTGATAGGCATATGAGTATTGCCAAATAGCGGTTGGCATGCTCCGCCACCCAAATCACGGTCACTCATGTCAATGTATGGCCCCCAAAACGCTGTAGCTAGTGCCTGGCCCTGTGGTGTGTCACCGCCATAGACCATGCCCTTACAGCCAATGGGAAAAGCATTCGCGATAGCCTAATGCAATTTTGAAAATTGCAGTAGGCATGCTCCACCACTGCGGAGCCAGTCATTGGATGCAATTGAAAGCTACACCACCGCAGTAGCGCCCACCTGGCCCCTGCGGTGTGTCACCGCCATGGACCATGCCCTTACAGCCAATGGGAACCGCAATCACCGTAGGCTAATGCAATTTTCAAAATCAGGGTAGGCGTGCTCCGCCACCGTGGAGCCTGTCATTGGATGCATTTGATAAAGGATGACCGGGAACACCAATTGCAGCTTCTTAGAACCACTGAAACTACCCCAGGGGGCTATATATGTGTGTGGGGAAGAGCCTGAGCCCCTCATTTTCAGAGCTCACAGAGCCTGCTGCATGTCACCCCTCAATACCAACTGCTGCTGCTGCTGTCCCCAGTAACTTCTGCCTGCCACCCCTCAACACCAACTGCTGCTGCTGCTGTCTCCGGGGACTGCTGCCTGCCACCCCTCAACACCAACTGTTGCTGCTGCTGTCTCCAGGGACTGCTGTCTGCCACCCCTCAACACCAACTGTTGCTGCTGCTGTATCAAGGGACTTCTGCCTGCCACCCCTCAACACCATCTACTGATGCTGCTGTCTCCGGGCCACAGTGATGTCGAGGACTGAGAAGATCCAGGTCAGTCCCTTCACCAGCGAGGAGCTGGAGGTCCTGGCAGATGAGGTGCTCACACAGTATCCAAGGCTATATGGTGCCACAAATGTTGTGGTAAGTCTTCAACAGTGGGAGTGACAGTGCAGGGGGGCACAAATGAAGTTAAGCTGCTGCAGTATAAGCCTGAGAGTGGGGGGTTTTTTCATGCACTGCCTAGCATGCTTTTTCCAGGGGAAAGGGGTGTGTTGCCTTTTTCACACGTTTATATGCCTGCACATTAAGATTTGAGGGACATGCATTGTCTTTTCAGCCAAACAGTGACGCAGCAAGTTGGTAATGCAGGTGTCAGGACAGTGATTGATTGTGTGAATGGCTGTGTGGGTCCCTGTTGTTCCCCTCAGTGTGAGCCAACCTGGCCTGCACAGTCACTGCACCCAATCTGACAAGGACACATCACTGAATGTACAGAGTGTTACATGTGTATATTTTGCGGGACATTCCATCTATGAGCCATCTCAGCCCTGTAGATGTCACACAACAACCTTGTAAGGAGGGTGTGGGATCATGCCTCTCAATGTGACATCCATGACGTAGTGAGCCATTCACAGGGATAGGACATTAAGGGCTGCACAGTGCTGGACACAGTCAACCACCAAACATATATTGATATGTACTGTATGTCTTGCTCAACCTAAAAATGGGCAGTAGATGTGGGCATCCTACACATGGCTATCTGTGCTGGCATCCTGCATGTGTATGGGATGGGCAGTTACTGTGTCCACCCTCATACCTGCATGCATATACATGTGATTCTCCCATACTAATGTACTATGTGAGATGCTGCATCGTCTCTGTTGGACATATCTGTGAATTTAGGATGAGTTAGTATCATGCTCCTGTACTAAGAGCTATTAGTACATAAAATTGAGTCACTGAGTTTTCCCCCTCTTGTCTCCCATTCCTGCAACTCAAAGTCCACCAGCATAAGGCCGTGTGGAGGGCCATTGCATGCAGGTACGGGTTCTGGGTGTCTCCAACCGACGGCGCACCCACTGTCACAAGTGGTGGGATGACATCTGCCGGCTGAGCAAGAATGTGTTCGAGGTGACACTGGGGCTGCTTCCTCAGACTGGCAGGTTGGTGAGGTGGAGCATGACACCACTAACGGCTCACATCTTGCCCGTGGCACAGCCTGAGCTGAATGCACATTTGAAGGAGCATCAGCAGCAAGCTAGGGGTGAGTATTCTTGGAAGGGTGACTTTGGCTGTAAGTGGCTGCATGCATTCACAGCCTGTGCCAGCACTGGGCTATGTGAAGCTGGTAGTGTGATGCAGGGGCTTGTAAGTGTCCTCTGTATTGGGTGCAGCTATCATGCATTTGCCCTACCTGTACTTCCTAATGTTCCTTGGGTAATTGGCATTGACATTGCATTCAGAGTTGTGGGCTTCAGGTCTCGTCTGCATTGGGTTAGTGTGGGAAATCCCATGTAAGGGCATGGCAGTGTGCATAATCTGAGTGTGCTTTCATTAATGTGTGCATTGCCTGACCTCAGAATGGTGAGGCTTGGTCATCTGACACCAATGTGCAGCAGTAGTTGTGCCCCACAGAACAACATGGTGGATGGAATAAGCTCATGACCATTGTGGACTGTTATGTTGTAGTCTGAATCTGTGTTGGCCCCTTCTGCTCCATCCAGATATGACAATGGCAACATGTGGTGGGGTACATCTTTGTCCCCTTCAGGGCCCTAGGTGTGCCCAGAGCTATTTGTGTGTCTGGTTAAACGCAGTCACAGGTAGGGTATTGTGCTGTGTGGTCATCACATGGTTGACTTGTATCCTGTTAGCTTGGTGACAGGCTTGGTGAACGAGTTAAAAATTGAGGTGGCACAATGTTTTTACACAGGATGCTGTACAACATGGAGATTTCATCATCTATAGTGATGCTTTGCTTGCATATGAATGTTCTGTTCATCCCAATGAACTGACCTTACATTTCTCTCTCTCATGCAGCATCTACCAAGGGCATCTGCATTCTGTCCATCAACTGTTGTTTTTGCATTTGTCACCCCAACTGGGACAGGTATGCTCAGACGTGAGCCCCGTGCTCTCCACGCCACTGGAGTCAAGCTATCCTGGCTGATGATGGCTGATAGCCAGAAACCGGTCCTAGGATGCTTGATTCCGGTCCAGGGAAGACATGGCTTGGCAGTTCGGGCTGGACTGTTCCCATGAGGTACAGGGTCAAGGCTAATTTGCATATGGCCATGTCTGAGCTGGGGTGGTATGGAGTGCAAAAAAACGATGGATTTAGGCCCAGATCTCTGTACTGGGGTGAATGTATGACATTGTTCTGAATTCTGTCCATTAACTGTTGTTTTTGCATTTGTCACCCCTACTTTGGTCAGATCACTATGCTGTTAATTTTAGCAGTAACATTTCCAACAATAAAGTGTGTCGTAGGATTCAACCCCCTTTGAGCAAGGTGCGTGCCTGGAAGAAAGTCTCTCACCAAGAGCTAATTTCGGCCTTGAAAGTGAATCTACCTTGTAGTGCCGACCCTAATCAGGCCACTAAGGATTGTAATAACTGGATAATCCAGGCAATCCATCCACTGGCTCCTGAAGTAACCAAGATGGCCAAGAAAAGATTGGCATCATCTCCTTGGTATGCAGCAGAGTAAAAAACTATCAAAATAAAATGTTGGCTTAAGGAACGCATTTGGCGATCCTCATATAGTTCAGTGCACAAGACCGAATATGGCTTTGCACTAAAAGAATATAAGGAAGCAATATTTTCAGCTAAAAGAGCCTATTTTACATCTAAAATCCTGGAGGCAACAAATTCCTCTAAAGAACTGTTTAAAACAGTCACAGCTCTGTCTCGATGTCCAAGAGACACTGGTTTTACCCCTGACCAAGCTTTTGTCGATAACCTTGTGGTTTTCTTTCAGACAAAGGTTACAATGGTCTATGAGGAGCTTTTGAACTCTGTGGAGGATAATAGCACGTATCCACCACAGATATGGGAAATACAGCCCGGTCACGGTAGTTTAACTCAATTCACTAGCCTAGATTAGAATCAAGTGGTAGATATACTCTATATAACTAAATCAGGATCTCCTCTCGACCCCTATCCTCCACACATTCTACATCTAGCCACAGATGAGGTTGGGGTATCGCTGACCCCTCTTCTTAATCTAGTCCTTAGTACTGGGATTTTTCCAGCAGGATGGAAAATGGCCTGCCTAAGGCCCATTTTAAAAAGCCCTCACTTGAACCTTCGGAGGCTAAAAACTACCGTCCCATTTCCTGTTTACCTCTACCCTCTAAGGTTCTAGAGAAAGCCATCAATACGAAACTGACTGCCCATCTTGAAGAGAGTGACATACTCGATTCCACCCAGCGCGGTTTTAGAGCTTGGCACTCTACTGAATCCACTCTAATCATGGCAACTGAGGAGATCAGAAGGGTGCTGGATGAGGGCGGTAGGACGGCCCTAATACTGCTAGACCTCACGGCAGCGTTTGACACTGTAAACCATACAGTGTTAATTAACAGGCTGCAGTCTGTGGGAGTTAGCAGTAAGGTCCTGTCCCTTCTCTCGTCTTTCCTCGATTCCAGAGAACAAATATTATGCTGGGGGATCTGAGATCGGAACTGTTCACCCTTCTGGTTGGAGTCCCCCAGGGCTCGGCACTTTCACCCACCTTGTTTAACATCTATGTAACACCATTGGCAAGATTAATTAAAAGCCACGGTCTGTCGCTTGTGACCTATGCTGACGACACTCAATTGATAGTGTTAGTCACTCAAAATGACGTTATGTCTGCTGAAAGGTTCAGTGATTGTCTTTCTTCAGTGATGTCATTGATGAATGCAAATTTCTTAAAACTAAATACTGAAAAAAACGAGATCTTGGAATTTGGCAAACAACCTTCATTCTGGAGCCACTCTTGGTGGCTCCCTGAAGCTGGCATCTGTCCATCGCAGGTGGATAAGGCCAGAAACCTCGGTTTCCTCATTGACAAAGCTCTTACTTGTGCTCCCCAGATCAACCAAGTGGTCTCTACCTGCTTTTTTACACTTAAGCTACTACGCAAAATCATTCCTTTTATCCCATTTTCCTTTAGGAAAATGGTGGTCAGCGCCCTTATTCTATCAAGGATAGATTACTGCAATGCGCTCTATTTAGGTGCTGGAGTGAAACATCTGAATAAGCTTCAGTCACCTCAAAATGCGGCAGATAAGGTTCTGTATGGTTTACCCAAACATCACTCCACCTCGGCCAGCATCAAACAACTGCATTGGCTGCCAGTCAGGCGCCGCTTGGATTTTAAAGCATTATGCCTTGTGCATAAATCACTATATGGAGGCGGGGCGGAAGACATACAACGACTATTCCCCCGATATGTTCCATCACGCTGCCTATGATCGCTGGATTCTGGGTTGGTTCTTCCTCCCCAGATAAAGAGAGTTACATGGGGGGGGGGGACGTTTCTCCTTTTTAGCAGCTAAGTTATGGAACGCTCTCCCCGTCTCACTTCGACTACAGTCCTTGCGGACCATCTTTAGGAAAGCTATTAAGACCAGGCTCTTCATGCAAGGCTAATGCATAAGCTCAACTACATAATGCTAGCGCGCTCTTCGATTTTCCTACCCAGCGCCAAGACGCCTTGGCATAAGAGCGCTTTATAAGTACCTTCAGTCAATCAGTCAGTCACCTGGTAAACAGTGGATGGAGGGGCATAGGCAAGACCAGGCCAAGGGTCCTGCTGGATCAAGCATGTCCCCAGAGGGATGGCCACCATCTGTACCTGATGCAGCTTTGGTGGTGAGTGTGCCTGTTGTGTCAACACCACTTCCCATTAACCCCAAGACATAGTAGCCATTTCAAATCCGCAAGAAGTGAAAGGCACCCCTCAAGAATCTCCCTCCCACACTGAGTCTCACGGCAGCATGACGCCACCTCCACGTGCCTCTATACCGCCTGGTCAAATAGCCCTCCAGCTTCCCAGCCCACTGATGCCTCTGCCTCAGCCGGGACTCTCTCTCCCCGCTTCAGTCTTTCAAATGTCCTCGACACCCAGCCACATCCCAGTCAGACCGACAGCCAAATCTGAGTGGAGGTCCTCCTTACACTCAGCCGACTGAACGCTGCAGCGGTAATTGTTTGTTTAGCGGCCGCCATCGCCGGCGTGCTCGCTAACCACGCCCCCTTGAGGCCACGCCCAAGCCCTGTTAAAAGGCGCTGAAACACAAGGGACCTCAGAAACTTGATTCCCAGTCCTGAGGCGGAAGCCGGGATCTGGCGGTACGCTACGACTGCTTTTAAAAATTGTGTGTTTACTAGCATTGTGATTTGTTTTAAAATATCAAAGCCTACCTGACCTCTTTCTGGAAGGAAATTCCACTGCCCACATACCACTCAGCCGACTGAACGCTGCAGCGGTAATTGTTTGTTTAGCGGCCGCCATCGCCGGCGTGCTCGCTACCACGCCCCCTTGAGGCCACGCCCCCGCTCATCTCTTATCATGTGCCTAGGCAGGAAGCGCAGCGGACGAGCGCAGCGGGAGCGCCGTTTGCACGCCGAAGGCGCGCCTAAGGCAAGCCCGTCCGCGCCCCGGCAGCGCACAGGGCCAGGATCCCTGCAGATTCCGCACTGCATGGGACTATTCCTCCTATCACATACAACTCAAACGAACTGAGAGCTTTTAATCACAACCTCTTATGTAATGGCGCCCACTGGAATGTCTCAGACTCCACCTCACGAACCTGTCCTAATTGCTTCTTTAAATTTAGTCCCCCTAATCCCTCCTTCCCCCAGCTTAACACAGCGGATGACCCACCTATTCAGGCTGCCCTTATCAATGCACGTTCCCTATCAAAACACTCAGAGGAAGTATATGAATTCATCATTGATAAGAACCTTGACATCCTATTCATCACGGAGACGTGGTTGAATGAGAGCTGCGCCCCAGTAGTTGAGCTGGCTGTTCCCAGAGGGTTTAGGATCACCAGACAGGACCGCAATAAAGGCAGGGGAGGAGGCTTGGCCGTGATCTACAAGGAGAAATGGACCCTGAGGATAGAATGCACAGGAAGGATTGAGGATGGAAAAGCTATGGAATTTTCCCTAGCATTATCCCCTCAATTCACTCTGGGGGGAATATTGATCTATCGCCCTCCGGGTCCTCTAGGCAATTTTATCAAATCCCTGGAGTAGATCGCCATCCAACGTGCACTCAGATTCCCACACTTCCTAATGCTGGGAGATTTTAATCTACATATGGACACGAGCTCTGCCCCCGGAGTAAAAGAGCTGAAAGAAATCTGCAGTTTGGCTCAGATGGCTCATCAGGTGCAATCTGCCACTCATGAAGGGGGGCATTGTCTAGATTTGGTATACTCCAACTTTAACATTTCTACTGATCCACCATACCCCATTTCATGGTCAGACCACTTCCCGGTTCACTTCTCCTGGTTCATTAACAAAACCTGTGTGTTACCCACACCCAAGACTGGAGAACGCCCTAGAAGAATTAATATTCCGGATCTAGTGGAGGCCCTCACTCACTCCACCCCAATGAAAGCACAAAACTTGGATGAAGCTGTAGACAACTTCTCATCCTGGATAGACTCCTCCATTAGGTCATTACCTAAAAGCAAAGGTAGAAACAACCATAGGATCACCCCCACTTCCCCCTGGTACACTGAACAATAAAAAATTTTAAAAACAGGATGTAAGGCGCTAGAGCGAGTATGGAGAAAGAAATATTGTCCTACTGCTAAAACGGATCTTTGTGCAGCCCAAAAAAGTTACTACGCAGCGATTAAAACAGCTAAAGGGGAATTCTACGCATCTAGAATTCAAAAAGCCAAAAACAACAGTCGAGAAATTTTCTCCATAGTTAAAAGCTTTACTGCCCCGGTAGCAGCGAAGACGGCAATTCCACCTTCCACAGACTGGTGCGAGCAACTATCCACTTTTTTCATCGAGAAAATTCAAAAAATTCAAGACAGTCTGAACAACCCTGACCAGCCACTGGCCCCGCAATCCAATCTAGCCTTAAATTGCCAACCTCTTCCTCCTTCACTTCCCCTAGTATCAAGGGTTAAAGCAGAAATGACCAAATTCACTCAGGTTGAAAATATAGATGTTATGGCCACATTAAAAACTCTGAAGTCAGGGTCACCTACAGATCCTTGCCCTGCAAGGGTCCTGAATGGAGTAGCTGAAGTAATTACCCCTATGGTCACTGCCCTGGTTAATGAATCCCTAACTTCAGGAATTTTGCCCTCCAAGTGGAAGCAAGCCAAACTTCTCCCTCTGATAAAAAAACCCTCAGCAGATCCATCGATCACCTCCAACTACAGGCCCATATCACTCCTGCCAGCCCTTGCCAAAGTTTGCGAGAAGGTGGCATTCCGGCAACTTGAGAGATTCGTGTAATCCTCTAAAGCTCTTCATCCGGCCCAATCAGGCTTCCGCACCTCTTTCAGTACTGAAACTGCATTGGTGGAAATGGCAGAGGCCATTAGGGAATGCCTTGACGGAGGCGGCAGAGCGGCCCTTATTCTTTTGGACTTCTCTGCCGCGTTCGACAGGGTGCCCCACCTCCAGCTTCTATCCAGGCTGGAGAACATTGGCATCTCGGGCACGGCTTTAGAATGGATCAGGTCTTTCCTATCTGACCGGACCCAACAGATTTGGTTACCCCCATATCACTCCTCTAATCGAAGGGTAGAAACTGGAGTACCCCAAGGGTCGACCTTAAGTCCCCTTTTATTTAATATTTATTTAACTCCTCTGATCCGGCTGGCAGAGAACTGGGGTGCTAAGATAATGGCCTACTCCGACGACACCCAGCTTCTCTTCACCTGGAAAAAGGAGAACTTGTGCACCTCTGGAGTACGCCAATGCCTATCCTCTGTATTTGCCTGGCTAGCTAGATCATGCCTCAAATGCAACGAGGATAAAACAGAAATTCTGCTCTACGGCCAATTCCCCATTGACTTTAAGGAGTCTATTTGGCCCAGTGAATCAACATGTCCAACGGGAGAGAGTGGGATAGCCAAGAACCTGGGTATCTGGTTCGGAGCCGACTTATGTTTCCGCGACCAGATCTCGCGCTTGGCGGGGACATGTTTTGGAACCCTGACCACTCTTCGCAAATTCTTCCCCCTTCTTCCACAAATGGCCAAAGAAACGGTAGCCAGAGCTCTACTGCTCTCCCGTCTGGACTACTCAAACGCCCTTTATATAGGGGCCCCTGACTATCTGATTAGAAAGCTACAGGAAGTCCAGAATGCTAAGGTGAGACTCATTTTTAACATCCCAAGGAGACTCAGCGTTCGCAAACAGTTGAAGGAGCTTCACTGGCTTCCTGTGGCCCAAAGAGTGCGCTTTAAAACTTTGGTCATCGTCTCTAAAGCCCTCAATGGACCATGCCCTTCCTATCTAGCCAAAAGATTCACTCTCTACCTCCCGACCCGTCAGTTGCGATCTACCTCTAGAAAGCAGGTGGTCGTCCCCAGATTCAGAAGAGTTTGCCTGGGTGGACAATCTCTGACGGTAAAGGGAGCTCAAATGTGGAACGAACTGCCAGACGCTCTTAGACACGCTCCCAATCTTACCAATTTTAGAAAACTGCTTAAAACTCACCTCTTTCAAGTTCATGAATAGCTGACTCCCTTTTACCATTCTGATCCAGTTTCATTCCCGCGCCAGGACAGTCTTGACTATCGGAGCGCGTTATAAATCCACATATAACATAACATAACACCAGTCTCGCCCATAGGGGTGCCTGTACTTCCCATTGTTACCACCCTGACTGTGTTGCTGACAATGTTAGGGTACAGTCACACACATTCCCTGAGCAGAATCTCATGTTACTACTCTGCACCTTGGACTGGCCACTGGCCTTGTTGTTCCCTGTTGTTTGCCCCTTGCTGGTGTAGGATCCCATGTTACTACTCTGCACTTTGGACTGGCCACTGGCCTTGATGTTCACTGCAGTTTTACCCTTGCCTCTGCAAAATCTCATGTCCCTCATCTGCACTTTGTGCTGGCCACTGTGGTTATTGGTCCCTGCTATTTGCCCTTTGCATGTGCAGGATCTCATGTAACTAATCTGCACCTTGGACTGGCCACTGGCCTTGATGTTTACTGCTGTTTGCCCCTTGCCTGTGCAGGATCTCATGTTGCTACTCTGTACCTTTAACTGTACTGGCCTGGATGTTCACTGCTGTTTGCCCCTTGCTGGTGTAGGATCTCATGTTACTACTCTGCACTTTGGTCTGGCCACTGGCCTTGATGTTCACTGCTGTTTTCCCCGTGCCTCTGCAAAATCTCATGTCCCTCATCTGCACTTTGTGCTGGCCACTGTGGTTGTTGGTCCCTGCTTTTTGCCTCTTGCCTGTGCGGGATCTCATGTTACTACTCTGCACCTTGGACTGGCCCCTGGCCTTGATGTTCACTGATATTTGCTCCTTGCCTGTGCAGAATCTCATGTACCTCATCTGCACTTTGTGCTGGGCACTGGCCTTGATGTTCACTGATGTTTGCTCCTTGCCTGTGGAGTATCTCATGTACCTCAACTGCACATTGTCCTGGCCACTGGCCTTGCTGTTCACTGCTGTTTGCCCCTTGTCTGTGCTGGATCTTATGTGACTACTCTGTACTTTGTGCTGGGCACTAGCCTTGATGTTCACTGCTGTTTGCCACTTGCCTGTGCTGGATCTCATGTACCTCATCTGTACTTTGTCCTAGCCACAGGCCTTCCTCTTGCCTACTTTTGGTGCCGATCTGTGTCATATGTGAATAAAAACAGTTACTCCTGTTGTCTGCCTTGTCAGAGTCCTTGCTAAATAAAACGTTTTCTGTGTGGGTATGGTTTACTGTGACACATACACTATATGCCACTTCAACATTGCCAATGGCTTGTTTCCTCTGATCATGTTTTATCCACTTTGGGGTCCCAGACTTGTGCATGTGTGGGTGTTGGGTTAGCGGTATGTGTGTTTGTTGAAGACTGCTTCACTTCCTGGGTGTGGTGTTTTCTGTGTGCTGTTTTGATTGTTGTTGTGGTTGTTCATGGTGTGTCACTCACATCTGTGTGGAACTGCTATGTTTGTTGTGCACAGACTGCTTGGTGTGCATGCAGTGCTGTGAGTGTATGTTGCCTTGTCCTTGCCTGGTGTACATCCCCTGATGTACTGCTGTGTTTGTAATGTGATTTCTTGGCATGTGCATCTCTTGTGTGTCTGATGTATCTGTGTGCAGTGTTTGGGCTGTGTTGTCTCTTGCAGTTGACAGATGCTCTGTATGTGGTGTTATATTTGCATGTCAGTGTGTGTGTTTTCTTGATGTGTTTCATTCAGATATGTGTTGCCAGTGTGGTGTGCCTTACTTGTGTGTTTGTCACATGAACATAGATCTATCTAGTTCCTGTGGTTGTGTTAGGTGCATCCTTGGTGTTTCCTCCTCTCATATTTGAGCTGTCTCTTGTCATTCTTGTGCATGTGCAGGCATGTGGTACACTATGACACCATGTTGACTTGATGGGTGGTGTGGTATGTCTGTCTGTGTGTCATTTTGGACCCATTTCTCCCAGTTTGTGTCCATGATTCTTTTGTGATGATACACTTATTGTCTATGTTGTGATATGTTGTTTGTGCATTGTTCGTGACTGATGATGCTGTGTACTCCTGTTGTGTCTGTGCTCCCATTGCCTTTCCACAGTTTTGTTGCACAGGTCATGTCTGGTCTTGTTATAGTTCTGTGTGTGTTTTTATTGAGTTATGTGGCTGTTGTTTTTGTGCACACATTGGTTCAGGCTTCCCTGTGTGTATGTGATGTTTGTGGATCCCCCAGGGTGTGCGATTGTTTGTCAGTGTATTGACTGGACATTATTGGCACCCTCCTGTGTGTCTGACACTGGTGTTGTATGCTGCATGCATGATGAGGGTATGTGTGAAGGTTTATACTTGTATTTGTCAGTCATGGAGTGTTGCAATGGGCGCTGTGTGTTGTGCTGCTGACATACTCCTGTCCTGAAGTTGGATACAGATGTGTGGCTGATCACTGTATGACTTCATACCCTTCCTTTCATCCCTGTGCCTATACATGGTTTGCCTTGCTGTCTCCTTGAGTTGTTGCACTGAGGGGACTGTGGTTTGACTTCACTCACTGTGCCTGCCATGTGTGATTTGATGGGCCGAGGTTGTTGTTATATGTTCCTTCTCTTGCATGCGATGTACACATGCTTGGTGGTTAGCTCCTTGGCCTTCCATTTGTGTGCACCTCACTTTAGGTTTCCTATTTGTTGTCCTCCATTGCTGCTGGCATGTGTTCTGTGTATGTGGCTGTGTGTCAGTGTGGGGTATGTCTGTGTGACTTGGCAGGCTGTGTGTCCAGTTGAGCGTTTGTTCATTATCTGTGTGTGTGTTTATTTTGTGCTTGGACTCAGTTTTCTTGCCATGAGTGTGGTGTTGTTGTGGTGTGTGGGTTGCCCTGGCCATGTGCTTGTGTGCTGTGTTTTCCTCTGCAGCCACACCTGCTGAGGGTGTCTCCCTAGTTGTTTGGTGTGCGGTGCAGGGTGTGGGTTCACCTGGCTGGTTATTGTGCATGGGGAGCACAGTAAGGGCACATGGCATGCCCCTTCATGGGGGGGGACTGGTGTGTGGAGTGTGGAGGTGTGACCCTGAGAACTTTGTGCACTGCCCATGCCTGGCACTGGTCCTGCCTTCTACATTGTGTGCATGTTTTCACGCAGCTTCACCGCTGCAGTGACGTGACCGGGACATTACTTCAAGATCGCGGATAATGGGTGACCTGGATGCGGAGAGGTGACTTGGTGACAGTTAGGACTTGTGTGGGCACATTTGTGGATGTGTTACTGTCCCCACCAGGGTGTCTGGTGTGGACAGGAACCCTGTATCTGGGCATGGGTTATGTGTTGTTGTTATGTGCTGAGTTCTGTTATTGTATACCAGCAGCCGGGTCCATGACGGTGCATGAGTTGCTGGTAATGTATCAGGTACAGCACCGGAAAGACATGTAGAGCTGGACCTATTGCGGTCGTCGCGGTGGGGACTGGGAATCTGGTTTCCTGCTCTGCTGTCGAGTTTCCGCGGTCTCTGGTTGGACGGTTTCTCTGCTGCGGTATGACTGGCTGTTTGAGTCATCCTGATTTGTACAGCGGTCGGGACGTCATTCTGCAAGGCGGTGAGTCTCTATTGGTTCCATTGGCCGCTTTTTTACGGCAGTTCGCATCACACCACGGCGGATGGGAAATGAGCTAAGTTTGACCATACTAATATGGCTGCCATGTGGACCGCTGCTGGCATGCAGAAAAAGCCATTTTCCGCCACCGCCAGCACTGTGGTGGTGCCTCTGCCCGCCACCATAATGGCCCCCTAAGTTGGCAGGGTATGCCCAGATGTGGGTTCCTTACTCACCTTGCCACTGGATTCAAGCTAGCCTGGCTGATGAGGGCTATTAGCATGAAATTGTTCCCAGGATGCTTGTTTCTGTTCCAGGAAAGAAACTGCTCCCCTCATTTCTGCACTGTTTTTAAATATTAGAAGTGTGAGAGGTACTATTAAAGATGTTTTGCCTCTAACCTCTCCAATTTTATATCACCTAATTTTCTTTTCTCATGCACTGCAAATCAGTCAATACTAAATGACTGTCGACACCGCATATCACATCCTTGCATCACTATGTTTGTAGCACCTTATAGCTTTACATCTTACTAGGATAGCTACAACCTTTATCTCCTTGGTGTGAGGAGACCCAGATGATGACAAGGGCGGTCAGGGACAGTAACTGATGGGTATCTTTCTTACTTGAGGGATATCTTTTTTTATTATTCAAATTAATATCAGTTGTTTTTGAAGCCACACACAGTTTGAAGATGTCATATATGAGACCCATGGACACTCGTTGTTGTATTAGTATCATGTTGGGGGTTGTGTTTGTGCGAGGTCTTTAAATATACCCTAGGACCCTTTCTGTATCGGTGTTGTTGATATATATAAAAATAGCCTTTGTAATACCATAAACACATTAGATCATAATCTCACATATTACACTGTGCCAACTGGCACTGGGCAGCATTTACAGGGGATTATTTACACCAGACAGGGCCACGTGGGCCACTGTCAGAATCAGCACTAGGTAGAAATAGTAGATGTAAGACATAGAATATTTATACCACAAAATAACAATTGTAGAACACCACCAGTAACCACTGGTAAAAGGTAGGAACACACTACGCAAGACTAATCAACATAGGCATAGATCACGCAGTGAAACATAAACTGACTAGTATAAACCATACTAGGTAAAACAACCTCCTAATCATTTAGAGGTATAGAACAGGCATAAAGGCATTACGCAAAAATCGCATTAGGCAATTATCATCACAAGTACAGTAGGCAATCACCTTGCGCTAGAATCCCAGAAGTTACTGACCCCAAGCCAACTGGCCTTCCATGGAGCTCAAATGTCCTCCGTCCAAATAGTCAGGGCGTGCTGCCTAGGCAGCCAAATCAAAGATTGAAAAGAGTTGGGCCTAAACGTGGCAGCTGCCCACTACTTGCTGGCTAGCTGAAAAATGAATGGGGCAAAGGAGTACGTCTCACTCCTGAGTCCAAAGAACATGGCCCTTAAAAATGAAGAACCTAAACGGTGCAGCTGCCCACTACTTTCTGGACAGTTGTGAGGTAGGGAAAAATGCAGCAAGGGCTCTCAGTGCACCATAAGGACAAATTGCACCCAAGGTTGGAGCCACCTGGGCTCTAGAAATCATGACACACAGCGTTGGAGCCCACTAGGTTCTGTAGAACCAATTAGGGCCCCAAGAATGTGGAGCCTACAGGGCTCTTACAATAACTATGCACCTTTTAACACTAAAGCATAGGCCACACAGGGCAAGGACACGGGCCCCTCTGGCCCTCTCAACAATTATGGGCTTGTAGGAGCAGCCCACTGACTGATGGGGCCACTCTGACTCAGGGCCCAACGCTGGGATCTTGCAATTAAAATGATTCCCCACATGTTGGAGCTGCCCGCAACGGCAGGTCCTCTCATGATAGAGGCAGTGTCACTCTGGTCCAGCAGCCCTGCTGCTTACAGGGAGCCCCCTAGCCTGTCTTGACTTACCGGGCTGCTCCTCCGGTTGGGTCCTCTCCTTGGTCCGGGCTGCACTTGTCTCTGGTGGAGCCTCTGAGGCTCCTGGTACACGGGGCACAAGCAGGCATTCCGGGGCTCTCCTTCTATCTGCAGGCGCGGAGCTCTCCTCTCCACACGGGAGCCCCTTCCCCTTACCGCTGGCCACTGCCTCTTCTGCCGGTTTTGCGGTGGCTGCCTGCAGGACTCCCTCTTCCCTATGGGGGTCGCGCAAGCAAGATCTAGTGGTTGTGTTGCAGCCTCCCTCCTCCGGCCGGGCTCAGCTTCCTGCTTCCAGCTTGCCGACCCAAACTTCCTTCTCTCTCGGCCGGGCCCCACCTACGTTTCGGGTTGCCTGGCTTCCGGCTAAGTCCGGGCTGCAGCGGTAATGTGGCACCCTACAGGGTAGGCTCCTGTTTCAACACAAAGACCCTGGTGGGGTGGGCCCCCGCTAGGGGATATAGAAATGGTACAAAGTCCCTGGCGGGGTGGGCACCCACTACAGAGATTTAAAAAATGGTAAATCTGCGGGGTGGACACCCGCGTTGAGTACCTAATTGAAAAAAGGCAGGCACAACGCGGGGTGGGCACCCGCTTGTGGCATAAGCAGAAATGCAGCAAAAACACATTGTCCAGAGCACACCCCGCGAAGAAGGGCACTTTCAGGTCCTGGCAGTCCCAAGTCCAGGGTCAGACCCAAGCGCTCTTCAACACCAAAGCAGGACAGGCTCAGTGAAAGTCCTGCAGAATAAAGGGGGCAAAGGATGGGCCCAGGGTCCAGCTCACAGGGCCCTCCAGCATGGAGGCAGTCCCCAGTGGCAGTACCTCCTGGCGCCCAGCAGTAGCAGCAGGTCCCCTTCAAGTCAGGAACAGGAGAGGGAGAGAACATTTTTCATGGGGTAACAGTGTGCTCCTTATACACGATTTTCCTTTGTCCAAAGCTGTAGGGCAGGGGGAGAACCAGTCACAACTGGTTCTGGAGCACTTTGTTTTGCTCAGCCCCTCTCCCTATTCATAGGACAGGCTAGGGACATCAGACGCACCACAGGGGGCAGAGCCAGCATTGTGGAAGGAAGGCACAGCCCTTTTCAGGTCCCAGGTGCACTCCTCCCTCCCATCTACATGCAGATCTCCCCATTCACCACCAGACAGACCCATCCTGACTCCTGAGGCCAGGCACACTAGCCAGCCCCTGTCAATCACAAGCCAGCAGTCAATTCACATTCACTGCACACAGACATGTCAACTTCTAAAAGTGGCACTTCTACACTAGTCACATTAAATCTGCGCACACCATCGCACAGCATTTAATCTCACGAGTTTGCACATACCAAACTCGCCCCTGCACTCCTCTCACATCAGGAACTATCATGGACATTCATCTCCCCCATGCATTCCTACGGGAGGGCAGGCCAATCTCAACACACGCACTCAGGCTGCGCACACACTTTACCCTGGGACACAGTGTTAAAGTGCGCAGAAGCCTAAAACAACTAACACCAGGTCACATTTAAAAGCAAAAAGTTTAGGGGTGAACCTGCCAAAAGGGCCAAGTCCAACAGTAAATATTATCATAACTATTTTATCTACAAGTGCGTCACTTTTGAAATATTGAGGAAAATATAAAATTACAAATTAGAAAAATAATTGATTTAGAAAAATACACACATAAATTAGCTTCAAGACAGCTACACTTTGAAATCTGAGTTTATAACATATAACTTTAAAACTCACTATATTATCTCCCTTATACATGTATAGACTTCATGTAGCCATGTATTTACATATTACTTTATTCCTGCTGTAGAAGAAAGAAAAAGAAAGAAAACAACCTTACACTCTTTCCAATGCACTGCTCTCTCATCCTATACCTCTTTCAATATATCCTCTACCTCCACTCTCTGACTCCTCCCAAACCTCATTCTACTATTATGATCTCCAAAATAACCCTTTCTAGACTCTACCTTCTTCTATTCCTCCTGGCTGACCCCAACTCTCATTTTACTACTATGCTCTCCCAAACAACTCTTTCTACATGTTTCTCTCATGCTTCCCTTGTTTTTACCGATCTCAAACCTTCTCTTACTACTATGATCTCCAAAAATAACACTTTCTAGATTCTTCCTTCTTCTATCCCTCCATTATCCGATTCAATCCAACTAACAGACTCACATATCATCCCTGAAAATCAGCTTATATTTCCCTATACTAATCCTTTTGGGTTCCAAAAAACACTTCAAAGCCTTGCCAGGGGTATTAAGCGCTATATAAATTCAATTACAGTTACAGTTTGAACCGCTCTCCTAGGCCAATGCTTCAGCTCAATGTTCTGCCGATTTTTATATAAAGATGCTTTATTTCTTATTTCGGTACTGTATTGTATTGTAGGTGCACAACATCAAAGCACATTAGCAGATGGGTAACCTACGACACAGTGGGGTAGTACTTGGCTAAGAGAGGTTTGAAATTAAAGTCTGGCCTATATGAAATGAAGTGCTTTGGTGTCATGCAGAGTGACCAAATTGGGGCTCTTACCTTTTCTTAGGTCATTGCCCCTAAGGCTGTAACATGAGGACGAAGTGAGAGGGATAGAGTGCATGTATGATTATGGTTGACTATTCGGGTCTCTAAAGATAGAGCCATGATGAAGACGAAAGCAGTCCGTAATATGGACTAGATAAAGGCAGTTGTATTAGGGGTCAATATAATTTACTTGAGATGAGGTTGAATTACATACCTTGGAGGAATTCACCCAATCAATCATTACACATATTTTCAGAGTGTGTGGCTTGCACTACGTACAAGCAGTCATAGTTAGGATCTATGTAGTACCACTTGGACTAGAGAATATGGATTTGCAAACACGGGGTGTATAAAGTCATCTTTCCTGGATGGCCAATGATGACTATCTGTGATCATACAGTAATGGCTAGAAGAACTTAAAGCAGGCACAGGAAAGCCACAAACATAACAAGAGATGTTTTACGGACCATTCATGCATCAGGAGAAGCAAAAACACTCTGGAGTGCACATGTTTATTTGATTATAAGCAGTCATAGTAAGATTTCTACAAATATTTAATATAGCCTCCTTTCCTGTAGAAAAATGAGAGGGACTCGTCCGTGCAATGTAGAAGCAAGGATTGATAACCCATAGAGATTGCCTAGGAGAAATCAATCAGTTCAAGGGCATACCCAGCCCAGAAGAACACTCTAGGTCACTTTGTGACAAAGACTCAAGACAGATGCGACAAACCAATGTAATTACATGCTTTAGGGCATATATCTCAAGGATTCTGTTATGTGCCCTGTTGATACAGCAATTATGCATTCCAATGGAGATTCGGCAGTGCTAGGTGAATGTTGGGCACAGGACATGGACTTGTTACCAACTATCAGGATGCACAGGTAGGGTTTATCTGACACAACATTAATGTCACACATATAGGTATAAAAATATTGATAAAAAAATATAGACTACAAAAATATCGACTCCCTATAATTAAACAGGTAAGTAAAAAATATTGACTAAAAAATATTGATGTAAAAAACTATAGTTGTACACAATATTGATTTTTCTATTAAAAATAAAATAATAAATAGTAAATGTATTAAATATTAAAATTACTTTTAACAAAAGAAATTCAATTTAATATACATTTTAACAACATATAACAAATAAACTTAATAAAAAAATGTAAACACATAAATATTAATTTATATATATATATATATATATATATATATAAACTTTAAAACAAGTAGTAAATTACTAATTTTCATTTATTTAATAATTTTAAAATTATATAAAAATTAACAAAAATATATATGTATATAAATATAGCAAGAATATAAAATAGAATAAAAAAACATTTTTTTCTAAACAAAAAAATTAAATTATTTAAAAATATTTAAACTCCAATGAGTGCAACAGTAGAGTAAGTGGTGGATAGCGAAATGGTAAAATTTACAATTCCAACTCCAATTAGTGCAACAGTAGGGTAAGCGTTGAATAGCAGAGGGGTAAACATTACTATTCCCACTCCAGTGAGTGCAACAGTAGCAAAAGTGTTGGATAGCAGAGGGATCAAAACTACGTTTCCCACTCCTGTGAGTGCAACAGAAGGGAAAGTGTTGGATAGTGGAGGGGTAAAAATGTCTATTCCGGCTCCAATAAGTGCAACAGTAGGGAAAGTGTAGAATAGCAGAGGGGTAAACATAACTATTCCCACTCCAGTCAGTGCAACAGTAGGGAAAGAGTTGGATAGCAGAGGGGTAAAAATTACTATTCCCACTCCAGTCAGTACAACAGTAGGGAAAGTGTTGGATAGTGGAGAGGTAAAAATTACTAATCCCACTCAAATAGGTGGGACAGTAGGGAATGTGTTTGATAGCGAAGGGGTAAAAATTACTTTTCCCACTCCAGTGACTGCAACAGTAGAGAAAGTGTTGGATAGAGGAGGGATAACATTTATTATTCCAACTCCAGTCGGTGCAACCATAGGGAAGGTACTGGATAGCGAGGGGTAAAAACTACTATTCCCACTCCAGTCAGTGCAACAGTAGGGAAAGTGTTAGATCGCAAAGGGACACAATTTACTGTTTGCGCTCCAGTCAGTTCACAAATAAAAATATTTTATTTCCCTAAAAGTAACAATAACATAATCATAAATAAATATATAAATATGTTAAAAATTAAAATACAACTATATTCAATATTTAAAAATAAACACATTATAATGTTAATGACATATGATAAATACCTACAAATACCATATAAAATAAAATACAAAATAAACTTCAAACAAATACATATTTTAAATAGAAAATGTTTACAAAACATTAATTATTACATCATTTTTTTAGTTTATTTCCTACCCTATAACACCACACTAATCACAACCCACATCTAAATTTAAAAACATGTACATTAATAATTAACATAATTAATTACCAATTAAATAAATATTATTTGTTATAAAAAAGAAACCAATAAAAATGTATTTACTTCCCACATTTTAACTCTATAATCCCCACAATACACAGCTAAAATGAAACTGTAAAATGATGAATTACACAATTAAAATTTACAAAAAAAACAAAACTATTACTATGTAACAACTAATTATAAAGTAAATAAAATGTATTATTTACCCCTCTAAAAGTTAAAACCACACACAAACAAATCAATCAATCAATTAGGGAATTATTAAGCACACTACTCACCTGTGAGTGTCTCAAAGCGCTGGGGGAGTGGGGATCAGCTCCGGTAAGTCAAAGAGCCAGGTCTTGAAGGTCTTCCTGAAGATGTGCAGAGTGGGGGCACCTTTAATGTCAATTGGCAGCTCATTCCAGGTCTTGGCCACAATGAAGGAGACGGTTCTTCTACCTGTTCTTGCCTTGCTGATGCACAGGGGTTTGGCGAGGGTGAGGTCGGCGGATCGGAGGTTCCTTTGGGTACAATGGAAGGAGATTCTGTTGTTGAGATATTGAGGTCCGGTGTTGTGGGGGCATCTGCAGGCGTGGGTGAGTATCTTGAAGGTTCCTCGCTTCTCAACCGGCGCCAGTGGAGGTTAAGACGGTGTTTGGTCATGTGTTTGTGTCGAGGAATGCCGAGGACCAGTCTGGTTGCAGTTTTCTGTATGGTCTGGGGAGCAACGACTCGTTGATCCCGGCATAGAGGGTGTTTCCATAGTCTAGTCTGCTGGTTATGAGCTTGATTCGGGGTGTTTCCATTTGATGGTCATTCGGATGATGCAGAGGGTGTTGAAGGACATGGAGGTGACAGCATTGACTTGTCGGGCCATTGAGAGGGAGAAGTTGAGTACGATGCTGAGGTTTCAGGCGTGGTACGTCGGGTAGGGGGATGCCGATATTCACCCTAAATAAATTTAAATTAATTAATTAGCATTAATTAACAACAATTATTAATTAATTAAACACAAATTACTTCCCAACCTTCACCACTATAGTCCCCACAACAAACACCTATAATTAATAACACAATTTCCATATTTAGTTAATAATGAATTAATTATTAATTAACATCTAATTATTAATTAATTAAACCTTATTTACTTCCCACCCTGTACCCCTCTAAAACCCCACCACCCACACCAAAATTAATTACAGAATTCCCATAATTAATTAAACCTCCAAATGCATGCCTAAAATTAATTACACAATTACCATAATTAATTACCAATTAATTAATTAATTAATTCATTCATTAATATTAATTAACAACCAATTATTAATTATTTAATAATAAATTACTTTACACAATTAACACTATACAATCTCAATTAAATAAATATTATTAAATAGGAAATGATCATTAATTTATTACAATTAAATTACTTCCCACCCTATTCCCCTATAAACCCACAACCCGCTACGGAACAAAAAAATGCAAAATTCAATTGAATTACAATCAATAACTACAAAAAATGTAACGCATATATTAAAAAATATGAACAATTCTTATACAAAAAAACATCACATACTTTTAAAATATATACTAAAATTCATAACACTAATTAAACAATCTATATTTTAACCAACTTTTTACAAGCAATATTAAACACTTCAATATTTTTTAAATCGATATTTATTACCTTAAATCGATATTCTTCACCACAATATTCTTGCTGTCGATATTTCTCACTCATGATATTTAGGGCTCAATATTTCTGTAAGTCTACATTTCAAACTTGATATTTTGTCTGCACACCCTATCCAGTGCATGTAATAATTTGCTTTAGTGACTACTAGGGACAGTTTGTGGTGACATAGGTGACATCCCTGATCAAGAACTGGCTGATGGCTTCAGTGGGTATTCCGCATGGTTAATTCAGAATTCATATTCTGAAAAAGTGACACATTTTGAGAATGTATAGAAGTGAATGGCAATCAAAGGGCATAGATTTTAGCCCTAGAACCTTTTAATGTCAGGTCACATGGTTGGGAGAAAAGGAGAACATTAAGAAAGTTGATATGCAAGGGATCTTTCCAGCTAAGTCATTGCTAACCTAAAATCTAAAGGAAATGGAGCCAATTCCTTATCATAGTTGTTTAAACACCCAATCCTCTTTGTAAATGTATATTTAAAGAATATTCTATTACTCCCCAAATTAATGCAAGGTCATATCCCATACCTCTGTAAAGTATTTATAGAATATTTTGTAATAATATTACTTCATACAATAGCAATCAGCCTATGTATAGACTCTCACTGCTTGAAGGGTAGAATAATTAGATAACCTATTTTGAATTTAAAAATTAATGTAACAATATCTTTTTCTAAAATATACATAAATTAATTGTAATTAATAATATACACAAGTTCGAATAACTATTAATTCATAATGACAAGGTCAGAAAATATTTTTTCATGTAAAATTCAGAATTGTTTTATAATGTAGTTTACTATATTTACATTAATTAAAGATGTATTAAAAAAATAATGTAATAGTGCTGTAAATAAATCTTTTGATCCAGATTTTAAATAAATGTATACAGTGAATTACGTGAATATCTAATAAGAAATATTTTTAATATTTATTTTCAAGTTAAATAAACTTTTTTTCCGTATACTTGGCTGTAGAACCTCCCCTCTCTTCTCTTTTTATGTACAACCATTCATGTTGAAAATGTATGGTTGAGACAATGTAGAGAGACCCATTTGTTTTTTGAATGAAGGATCTCAGAGTTTATTGGGTAGTTGGGCACAGTAAGCTAATAGTCATATATCTGAAATCTATACATCAATATAGAAAGATCTAAATATTGCTTGAAACATCATCACTGCATTTTCTATGCTTATTTACGCATATATAACTTCTCATCATGATGGTGAATTTATAATTATATTGACAAAAAAAATGAGATTGTTTTAAATGTTGCCATTTTATATCACTTGAGGTTTGTAACTGCTGAGATGCTGATTTTCTGAAAGAAACCTGAAATTAATTTCCACTGCTCACAAGTCTAATGGGATTAGTTTGTGTACTTTATTTATAGTGAAATCAAATGTCACAATAAATAAAAAATAGCCAGGCACACTAAGGCCCATATTTACTAAGTGGGTCATTAGGATGGCTACCCCTGGGGAATGGGACCGCCCGCAATGCATGCGGCGGTTCCGCACATGCCATTAGGATGCGCCTGCCAGACTGGCGGGTGCATCCTGCTTTTCTAACATAGATTATGTGTGAAGAAACAGGAGTGAAAATCCATCAACCTTGTTGGGATTGGGGTGGAAAGATATACACAAGAGACAATATCTCAACTGGTATTATTTGTAGACAATTACACAGGATATCTATACAGTATTATCTAGAAAAGAGCAAGGAGACTCAGTTTGATTTTCGTATGTGCTCCAAGCATCATTTATATCAGCATTTCAAAAATCATATAGGACAAACGTAATTACAGTTAGTATCAGCACTGCAATTAGTCAATAGCAAGTGACAGCCCAAAATTGTACAAGATGCACGAGTGCAAAAGTGAGTGGCACTACTGCGACGCAAGTGACAGTGAGAGCAGCGTGGACGGCGCAAAGTGTGATGTGAATAATTATATACAGTGCGTAAAAACAGAGTGGTATTCGAACAATTCAGTTTTCGTTTTTCATTTTCTGAGAACCACTGAGTGAAGGGCGCCTAAAGTCTCGCTGGGGAGTCAACAGCGTTTCGATCCGTAATACTTCGGATCATCATCAGGACTGAGGGGCTGAAGGCAGTGCGTCTGGCAGCTGATGGATGATAAGGAAGGAGTACCACGGGTCAAGGGTCTGTGTGAATGTCTCGGGGGACATACAGGTACGGGGAGGGAGGGGGGCAGTTTGGTCCGAGATTACATATTCGGTCCATGAATGCCTGTAAACGGGTTTTTTTGGCAGAGTAATCCGGAGCCGAGTGGTCCGTTCAAGATACGAGAGTAGATCTCTGCGTGATGGGCGGGGAGGGGTAAGTAAATTGCGGATAAAATTAAACCGGAGCTAAGTGATCCGTGAGCGATGCGGGAGTAGATCTCCACATATTGGGCGAGGCGAGGTGAGTTAATCTTTCCTTGATGGATTTTCAAGCGAGTGAAACCCTGTCCCCAGCAACCCCGGGACAGCGTTTCACTCGCTCGAAAATCACACAGACCCTTGACCCGTGGTACTCCTTCCTTATCATCCATCAGCTGCCAGACGCATCTGATATCTTTCTAACATAGAGGCGGGCGGTACTGAAAGCACCGCCCGCTGCAATGCCAAAAATTTAAATTGTGCATTTCAATGCACAACATGAGAGGCACTGCGCGGTGCCTGCCACGTTGTACATTGAAATGCAGGGGGGTACCATAGGTACCCCCCATGTGCACCCCCACCCCCCAGAATCCCTTGGGGCCCGCTACTGACCCCCAATGTAGAAGACGGCATGCCTTTCCGTGGCCATAACACTGCATTTATCTTAATATGGATGGCAGTGTCTACAAGACACTGCCACCATATTAACAGCTTTTCCGCCCGATTGACTCTTCGACCGGGCGGTAAACCGTCGGTTTTCCCTCCGCTGGGGCGGGAGGAATATACATGCGGGCTTGAGGAAATGTCGGGCGGAACGCCACCGCCATGTGGGTGGTGCCTTTCCGCGCGACATATTGATGGGCCCCTGGTGTTTGCATCTTGGTTCAATCAATCAACCAATCAATCAATCAATCATTCAGTAGATGCTACTTGTCACCTTTGAGGGTATCCAGGCACTGACAGGATCCAGTTGATTTGCTGCATAGCCAGGTCTAAGGGACTTTAGGAACTCTAGAAGAGATGGGGAATTCCGTAGATGAAAGGGTAGCATGCTTTATTTCTTTTCTGCTAGGTAGGAGAAGGAGCGACTGCTGCACCTGCAACATCAGATGTGGGGGTGAGGGTTAGAGAAAGGGATTTGGAGCGGCAGTGTCTGGCGGGCTGATATAGAAGTTTATGTGGTGGTTCGAGTAGACCGGTCCGCAGTTGTGTAGGGCCTTGAATGTATGGGTCAGGTTATGTCACTGTTGTGACGCAGCCCCAACACAAATTCCATTTTTGGAATTTACTGATTCACACAAAGTTGATTTGATTGGCTTTGCCTGGTTTAGTAAATACAAAATAACACAATGCAGCTCATAGCCCGGTCTTGAGTTACTTTGCATCGATTAAGCGTTAAATGGGTAGAGCGTACCTTTTCTTGGGCGTCCATCTATTTATATTTTGATGCAAACCCACACGTTTAAACCTGGTTTTGAGCCATGTTAGGATGCCTTCCTGCTAGAGGGGTAACGAGGAGGAAAATATTTGTTCTCCTCATTATTTTCATAAAAATGGTAAATAGCAATAGTCAAGAAGGTTCTCATGCTAAATCATTGGAAGCACCGTTAAAATTACAGCAGCCAACACAGCCATAGCAGTCAAAAATACAGCCACAGACTTCTACTAAACTTGAAAGCCATCCAAGGCAATTCTGCTTTGCAAGCTCCTGGATTCCATTTTCATGAGGAGAAGCAAAGCAAATTGGTTTTACGGAGACTACGTTTATTGATGCTTATTTATTAAAAATAAAGAGATCAAGAAGCCTAAAGCTAATGGGGTAAAACATAATTGAAAATGGGAGAAATATTGGCTGGGTTGAAAGTTTATACCCCTGTGATTATTTTACTTCAGAGATCTCATTTTTTGTCAATGCTACAGGTCACATGGATTGATGTTCAATACAATGTCATTATCTTTAAAAAAGAAAGGTTTTTGTATCCAGCTTTCTTTCCTCATATGACATGTGTTTTAAGTGAGGAGTTATTTTGGCCTGATTCCTGATATCCTACAATCTCAGTATGTTCTAAACCTGCCCCTGTCCTCTTCTCCTGAATACATATGTATAGGAAAGGATATTTGGGTCTTGCAATCCTTATCACTTGGCAGATCAAATCCCAAAAGAATACAAAGAAACCAAATACAGTGAAATCATGTAAATCCATTTTTTCTGAATTCGGTTTGCAGTATCTTTGGTGTCTACAAATCCGTAAATTATTTTTCAAGATGATAAACATCAGCAGTTCATTGGGATTTGTTTTTAGTTTACAACACTTTAGATGACATCAACGTAGAATTCAACCCAGCCTTCTTTTACGATCATGCAGCAGTTCTATTAGAATTGGAGCGACATGTTGAATATCAAAACATTCTGGCTTTGATTTTGAAAAAATATTTCTTATCTAATTAGATCTTTAAATCCAGAATGACATAATTATTTCAGAATTCTTCAATATAATGATGGCTCAACATATTCCTCAGCAGTGTGGGATGCGCTTAAGGTCCCAATTCATATTGAATTCATATCCTTTACAATTCAATATTCTAAAGACTAGGAATTGACAACTTAGGAAGTATGGAAAGCCTTTACTAGCACATGTTCAATAAAGGCTCACAGCAATTGGTGAAGGCACAGTTGAGGTCAAAGGATTTTGACCTGTAAAAGAAAGTTATAAACTCTCATAGAATACACTGACAGGTCTAAGAAGAGTAAGAATATGTGAGAACATAATTATAGGAACTTAAATTCCACATTCGGATCAAATCATTGAAGTTAAGGATCACTTTTTACCTCACATTCAAAATAATTATCAAGTTGACAAAGCATAATTCATATTATCAATTAAAGATATTCTATAGGAGTTATCATTACCAAAAGTAGCCTTTGAGACTGCCTTGATGGAATAGGTGCAAGAAGCAGTTTACCAAGTTGTAAGGCATCTGTGGATGTCTGCCTTTATGATGACATTTACAATACTTGTGTAGATGTAGTAAAATCTCCATTCATTACTTATTTTAGATTGAGTGATTTTGCCTTCCTTCTTCTGATCTTGTATCTATACTAGTTAGTTTTTTTAAACCCTCGTATATTGTCAACTAACACTGCCTCAAAGAGGCTCATTTCACAATTAATTTTAGAATGCAAAATATAGGCCAAACATTTGGCAACTATGATCGGTGTTCATGTGTATCAATAAATTGCTACAGAACAGAATGTATTTATTTCATTTTATTGATTTGTGACTACCATCCTCAACCTGGTGAAAGCGATTCATATATTTTAAATAGAAAAAATACTAGCTGCCACTGTGCTTTTAGATATGATAAGAAGTTTGACCACAGGAGCTAGGATTTCATATTTGAATGTATGCACAAAATTGATTTACCTTTCCATTTGTTAGGTAAATCATGTTGTTGCAACAAAAAAATTGTATGCAAGTATGATTAGTAAGCAAATGGGTGGATCCTGTTCGAAGGGCGGCCAAATCAAGACAGGACCCAATATGTGTTTGCCACTTTCTCCTCATGGAGCTGCACCAAGGAGCTCCTGATTCTACTTGTTTGCCGGGGGGGGGGGTATGGTTGAGGAGGATAGATGCACTCATATTCGTAGTGTTAAGAATGATGTCATCAAAAATTTGTTTTTGAATCCTTTTATTAAGTGCACGTTCACTGACAGAAGAAAGGAAGAAAAGCAAACAGCCGACACATGTTTCTCCCGTGATGCCTAATTGGCCAAGGACTTTCTCAAGGCTGAACATACTAAATGCATAATTAGTCCAAAGTCATATGTACCATGGGGATTATTTTTGAGCCCTTGCATCACTTTTCTGCCACCGGTGCATCACTTTTTGTGATGCACCAATCGTGTAAAAAATGTGCCATGTTGCGTCAAATTTACAAAGTGAAGCATCTAGGTAGAAGAGTCACTTTGCAAACCCCTGCATCACATTATACCTGCACCAGGTATAATGTGTGCAGGGTAGGCGTTCTGACGCAAGTAAACCTCGTAGAAGTGATGCAGTGAAATCTATGAGATTTCACTGCGTCACTTCTAGGAAGCAAATGCCTCACAGCAGGCGTAAGACTGACTCAGGCCCTTTTACATGTGGCTTGCCCCATGTGAAAGGGCACATTGCTGGAGTTGCGTCACTTTGTGACACACTCCCGCAATGCTTCATTTGTGCGCCTACAGATACGTCAGAAATACTGAAGTGTCATTAACTCCTTGCAACATGATTCTTCATACTGTAAATATGATGCATCCAGCATGCCGCAAGGAGGGCGCAATGAAAAGTGACGCTATCTGTTTTCACGCAGCAATGCGTCACTTTTCATAAATGAGGCCCCATGATTATAAGAAAAGGGGGTAGAGGGTTAAGACAAAGACCCAACTGCAATGAGGTTAGATTCATGTGAGTGACATAGATAAAAGAGAGAGAATCAAAAACCGGAAGAAAGGGAAAATGAAAAGGCAAAAAAGCAGAGAGAGAAAGAGAAAAGTAGAGCACAGATTGTTTAGAGGTGAAAACCCATTCCCAAATCAGTGAGGGTGATTATATGTGCAAGTGAGGAAAGGGGGTGGACAAGAAAGAAGTTGTAGCATAGTTAATAGTCAACATACAAAAAAAAATCCATAAGACATTTCTCAAACAATATGGTGGTCATTGGTATAAGTGCATTGCTCCAAGGTGTACGTTTTAGTGCATCCTCTAATGTGTCAGCTTCAAACGCTACATATTAGGGGAAATAGGGATATGGTTGGGTAATCAGTAAAGGCAAGTCAAAAGTAACGCTCTAATTGACAGCGTAAATGCAATCTGACCAATAAGCATAGTCAGATTTAACTATGAGCCTCCATATTTGGAATGATGGAAAGAGAGAGCAAGTACTACTAAGAACACACAGTATAGTTTGTTTGAGATTCCCAAAAAGGTTTAATGCGTTAATGGTAAAAAACTATAAGAGGGCTTGGAATAATTCCCACAACAGGTAAATGTATGAACATTCCAGTACATTTGTATACTTATAAAGCCAACACAGTCTTATTCAGTTAGACATACCAACACTGTATCGATAAATATTTGAACATTCCACAACACTTGTATATTCATAATGCCACCACAGTCTAAATATTTAAAACATATAAACACTTTATGCTAAATTGATGCACTCACCAATTATTCCTAGGGGAATAAAGGAAAAACGAACAGAAATCACAAGACACTAAGAGATAGATTGCAATTGTTGGTCAGAAAATGAAGGTAACCAGGTCAGGACATCATCGTGTGAGAGGGGGATGAGGTTAGGAGTTTGAGGTCATGCTCAAAGTACCAGCAGTCCTGCAGGCGTGGTTAAAAGTTACAAGAGATAAAATGAATGCACAAAGGAACCAGCAAGCGCACTGTGCGTCATCCATAATAATTAAATCACCAGAGTGCTCCTTCAAATGCAAGTGAGTGGGAGAAAAGAATAATTAAAAAGCAGGACTAGCATACGCTCTGAGCGTATTTTCCCGTAATTAACTATGGGGCATATTATCAAGGGGGTTTATCTCCGCTTTTTTGGCTTTAAAAGCCAAGAAAGCGGAGATAAAATTATCTCCCTATTACCTAGCTGCCGCTAACACCAGTTAGCAACAGCAAGTAGGAGATAGCGACCATCTTGGGCCCCACTTTGCATGTCAGTGATATTTATCACTAATGACATGCAAAGTGGGCGTGCCAAGATGTTAGCGACTGAAAACAGTCGCTAACATCGCTATCTCCTATTACCAACTTTTGGAGATATTCGCACTAAGCGGGAATATCTCCAAAAGCTAACACCTGCCCTGAGCAGTTCTTAGCCATGTTATCCAGTGGGAGGTGGATAACATGGTTAAGAGAATTAGCTCGCTAATGCATGAATATCGCTGACTTTTCAGCGATATTCATGCTTTGCGGCGATTTTTACCGCATTTGCGTTAAACCTTGGTAATACCAAGGTTTATTTGCGGTAAAAATCGCCGCAGCGCTGCGGTAAATTTTTGTCTCTAACCAAGTTATCGCTATTGCTTGGTAATATGCCCCTCAGTGCCTACAACGGTTCTCACAATTACAAGTGACTAGTGACCTCTAGTGACGAGACGGTGAAAGTGGAATAAAGGCAGCGATTACACTACAAGTGAAAGGTCACCCGATCCTTTCTGGTGAGGGTTTACGAAAGGCATACAAATCAGAGGCAGCGACTTTGATTACGGCAGGTAGTGGTGTCCACGGTAATAATGCACATTGGAGATGCTACAATGAAGTTGAGTCAGAGGTCACCCGATCCTTTCTCAGTGATGGTAAACGTAAAGAAAGTGTGAAACTCACACAATTTGAAAGCAAGTTTAATCTCATCCCTGCGGTCCTGCTAAATGAAGCTGAGGCGCGCGTCACTTTCAACTTAATAAACGCCCAGGCGACGGCAAAGCACCATCACCGTGCTAGTGGAGTCAATGAAAATGACATGGAAAAGAAGAGATACTATCCATTAGGCATAGGCGGAAAGGATGAGTGAGGAGTTTAACAAGGAGAGGTCAGGACGTTGAATATGGGCGAAAATAAACACGGTTCTAATACAAGTGGGAAATTTAATTAGAGGAAGTGAAATACAAAAACCAATCAAGTAAACAATCGAATAAAGGTGGCATCCAAGGGCATTATAAGTGTTAACATACGGTCTCCAGGGAGCCAATTATAGGAGTATGGAAGTATAAACCGAAATATAATAAATACACGTGAGCAAAGGTCAAAAATTTCAATCTTAGCGTGCAAAGAGAATAACACAGTTCTAGTGTCCTTGAAGTACAATAAAAATCGATTGTAACTAGATAAAAATAACAATTAAATAAAGTGACAATAAGACAACCAAAATAATGATAAAGAAATGGACACACACCGGGGCAAGGTAGGTCTACTAAGGTCAGGAGTCAGAAGTGCATATTGCTGTGTGCCTTAAATAGGTTCAGGAAAATTAGAACAAGAATTACAGAGAGAATCAGGGAGCATATACAAAAGACAGTCAAATCATACAATTCTCAATTCTAGGAGATTTAAACTTACATCTTAATAACACCAATTGCTCTATTAGCTCCCATCTAATTACGGACTTAGCCGCTTTGAACATTTTCTTATGTAACTCTGGCCCCACCCATAAGGCAGGTCACCTACTCAACCCTGTCCTCTCCAATTTAGAAAATATGGTTTGTGAGCCAGCCTTCCCTTTATTATGGTCTGATTACTTTTTGGTTGAATTTAAGCCTAAACAGGAGAGGGGACGTGAGTTTTCCTCCTCCACTTCCGGTAGCGCTGGTTTTAGAAATTGGAAAAAACTCAATGCCGACCGTCTCAATCTTCATCTCTTACACACCATGCCCGCCATCAAACCAGTTAGTACCACTAGCATTGACATTATCCAAAACTGGCTAACTTCGTCCATTGACTTATACTTACCTCTGTCCAAGAATACAATAAATAATCATCGGCCCCTGCTCCATGGTTCCCAGACAAACTTAAATCTGAAAAACCGAAATGCAACACGCTGGAGAGACACTGGAGAAAAGACTATAGTCCGGCTGCTAAACAGGCTTACAAACAGGCCATCAAAGGCTATCAGGCTCTATGCAAAGCTGTGCGCACTGAATACATAAATAAAACATCTTGATGTCTCAAAACAGTGGCAAAGCCCTATTCAAGGTGGTGCAAGAACTGTCTGGCGCAGCTAACCAACCCAAGCCTCCAGAGCTAAGCGAAACCCATTGTGAAGATTTTGCAGTGTTTTTATTGACAAAATTGTTCAAATCTACTGTGAATTTGATACTAATGGAAAAAAACTCCCTAAGTCTAAAGATATACTATCAGATTCTGCTTCGTTCCCAGGTTT
Organism: Lissotriton vulgaris; assembly: GCF_964263255.1. NCBI lineage: Eukaryota > Metazoa > Chordata > Amphibia > Caudata > Salamandridae > Lissotriton > Lissotriton vulgaris. Next base: position 899,778,985 of record NC_141696.1, read on the forward strand.
TCTAGTTAGAGAGGAGAAACCGGATAGTATACTCAATAGCTGGTTACCTCTTGACATTACATCGTTCACTCACATCCTAACTAGTATTAAATCAGAATCCCCTAAGGATTCCTTTCCTATCTCTGTTTTACAAAAATTAGACCCCCTGATTCTTAAATTTATTATGGAACTCCTCAATGCCTCACCTGCTGAAGCAACTGTGCCAGCTACCTGGAAACATGCTATGATCCTCCCTCTGCTAAAGAAAGCTAAGACTGATCCAGAAGTTCTCTCCAATTTCCGTCCTATTTCATTGCTCACCGCACTCTCCAAAATCCTAGAAAAACACATTAGCCACCCATTATCACAATTTGTGGACTCCCAAAACATTTCGCATTCGTCACCATCGGTTTCAGAACAGGTTTCTTCACTGAATCGACGCTTCTGGGAGTCACTGAAACTATCCACAAACGGCTTGACAAGGGAGACACAGCGGAACTCATACTATTAGATTTAAGTGCTGCTTTTGACCCCATGTCCCATGAGACCCTTCTTCAAGTTTTGTATTCTAAGCGCATTGCGGGCATTGCTTTAAAAATGGCAAGCGAGCTTTCTGTCCCACGCTTCCCCTTAAAGAATCCTCTAGGGCTCTATTCTAAGCCCTCTGCTCTTCAACATTTACATCAGCTCTTTAGCATCCTTAGCAGAAGAGGCTGGGCTAACTATATATTCCTATGCTGACAATACCCAGCTTATCTTCTCCTTGTCCACGAAAGACACCTCTAAGGTATCCTCTCTTCAATCAGGCTTACAAGAAATTGCTGGTTGGATGGGCACTAACACATTAAAGTTAAATAGAGGTAAGATAAACTCCTAATTCTTGGTGGAAACAAAGCTCTTTGGGGCTCACAACACTGGCGTCTGAAAATGGGTGCTCTTCCCCAACATTCGCAATCTATTCGCAGCCTTGGTTTTATTGTAGACGATCTTCTGTCTTTGCGTCAACAAGTGGTCAAGGTTGCTTCAATTTGCTTTGTCATTTTTAAATGGCTAAAAAAAAATCTTATGGATGCTGCCACCTATGACTAAAAAAACTGTGGTCGGAGCCTTTATCGTGTCCAGATTGGACTACGGTAACATTTTATATCTAGGAGCTAACAAGGAGGTAACCCGGAGGTTGCAAGTGGTCCAAAACTCAGCTCCAGACTTCTTTGTCGACTTCCTTGAATGACCCCCTTCTCAGGGACCCTCGGAATTTACATTGGCTTTGGATTGAAAAATGCTCCAAATTTTAAGCCCTCTGCAATATGCACAGAATCAATGCTGATACTGGTCCTTCCTACCTTAGCACCTTAGTTCACCCGTACACACCTTCTTGCCTACTCAGATCATCCAAACAGGCAAAGTTTGTGGTCCGTAGTTTCAAGCTCACCTGTATGGGCGGTCGGTCCTTAGCCTACTTGGCCCCGTCTCTATGGAACTCGCTCCCACTCTCACTTCATTTTGAAAACAAATATGCCCGATTTAAAAAAGGCATCAAAACGTGGTTATTCAACCTCTAGCTCGTATTCGCTGCTATCGTTCTCCTTCTTGGGTCTGTAGGTGCCGGGAAACCTCCGGGTAGCTGTTTCGCCATATAAATTCAAATATAATAATAATACACTGATTGAGCCAAAGTGCTGGGATCTCAATCAAAGGAAGGGGGTCCGGGGGAGATTGGAAATAAAAGGCATGCCCACACATGGGACTGTCAAATAAATCCTCAGCAAAATTGGGACATTCTTACTTGCTGTAGCTTGGATGGAAAGGTACCTCATTGCGAGTGAAGAGTTCTTCCTGACAGGAAAAATATGAAACAAGGGTAGGATGGGGGAGGGGAGAAAGAAGGAGAAGGGGAAGAGAAAAGAAAGAAACGTCCTTTATAATCCACAAGATAAAATATACTTTGTGACCTGCCAAATGGGATTAAAGATTGAAACCTTCGAACCTATGGAGGAGTATAGTCATTAGAGTCAATAGTGCAGGTCAGCATTACAAGAAAACATAGTAATGGTTGTTCTTTTTCTGAAACCTCCAAACCTATGGAGGAAGGAATGAGGATTTATTTGACTGTCCCACGTATGGGTACACCTTTAATTTCCAATCTCCCCCTGACCACCTTCCTTTGATTGAGAACCTAGCACTTTGGCTTAATCAGTATATGATTAGACGGTCTTCCTTTCCCATACCTATAACATTTTGCACTTGTTTTTGTATTTGCTCCCTGATTATCTTTGTAATTATTGTTCTAATTTTCCGGAACCTATTTAAGGCACACAGCGGTATGCATTTCTTACTCCTGACCTTAACAGACCTACCATGTGTGTGTCCATTTCTTTATCATTATTTTGGCTGTCTTATTTTCACTTTATTTATTTTTTATTTTGATCTAGTTACATTTGATTTTTATTCTACTTCAAGGATATTAGTACTTTTTATTTTCTTTGCACGCTAAGATTTAACTTTTTGACCTTTGCCTACATGTATTTAATATATTTTGCCCACATTTATTTGAAATATTTCGGTTTATACTTCCATATTCTTATAATTGGCTCTCTGGAGACCATATGATAATACTTGGAAAAGCAATGGATGCCCCCTTTATTCTATTGTTTACTTGATTGATTTGTGTATTTCACTTCTTCTAATTATATTTTCTACTTGCTTTAGTGCCGTGTTTATTTTCGCCCATATTCAATGTCCTGACCTCATCTAGTTCAACTCTTCACTCCTTCTTTCCACCTTTGCCTAAGAGAGAGTGTCTATTCTTTCCATGCCATTTTTGTTGCTAGCACGTGATGACGCTTTGACGTTGCCCTGGCCTTTTTTAAGTTGAAAGAGATGCGCGCCTTAGCTTCATTTAGTGGAACCGCACGGACAAGAGTAAACGCGCTTTCAAATTATGTGAGTATTACACTTTCTTTATGTTTACCGTCACTGAGAAAGGATCGGGTGACCTCTGACTCAACTTCATTGTAGCCTCTCCAAAGTACATTATTACTGTGGACACCACTAACTGCTGTAATCAAAGTCGCTGCCTCTGATTTTTGATGCTTTTTAAACTATCACCAGAAAGGATTGGATGACCTTTCACTTGACATGATTGTAGCCCTTTTCATACATGACCTTTACTGTAGACACCACCACCTGCCGTAATGTAATTGCTGTCTTTATTCCACTTTCACCATCATATGACTAGAGGTCACTCGTCACTTGTAATTGCGAGTACTGTTTTAGGCACTAAGTTAATTACCGCGTATATGCTGGTCCCGCTGTTTAATTATACTTTTTCCCACTCACTTGCATTTGAAGGAGCACAATTGCCATTTAATTAACACAGATGACGTACAGTGAGCTAACTGGTTCCTTTTGTCCATTCATTTTATCTCCTATAAATTTTAACCACGCCTGCAGGACTGCTGGTACATTGAGTGCGACCTCGAACTCCTGACCTCATCCCCCTCCCCCTCTTACACGGTGATGTACTGCCCTGGTTACCTTCATTTTCTGACCACCAGTTACAATCTATTTCTTTGCATCTTTTGATTTCTGTCTGTTTTTCCTTTATCCCCTTAGGATATAAAACATATGGATGGATTTCCCCTTTCCCGACCACCACACCACTCGCAATGTGAGGCTGATGCGAGACTGACCTACACCGCCAGACTACGATAAATGTTTTCTGCTTGGCATGCCCATCGATCACGCAGAGCTCCTGGAAGTTGGGAGCTGCTTGCCGGGATATTGTTTGGTGCTGCTACCCGGGGTGGCGTCTTGGTCTGCAGACCGGGACCGACGGACAGTTTTTGCTTCACGGGCTGGTCTCTCCTCGGTCCTTCCCCGAGGGACGATCGTTTTGCCTCTCCTGCCTGCCGCTTGTGCGAAGCCGCGGGTGCCCTGGTATCTTCTTGATTTGAACCGGAGCAGGCCTGGCCTGGACTGACCGTGTCACCGCCAGATTCCTGTGGATTGTTTGCTGCTTGACGGCGGGATCCTGCTTGTTCAGCTGGACGTCGCTCGACCAGGGGGATTTGCTGATCGGCACCCGGTAATTGCTCTTGGCCTCTCGGCGGGGTCGGGTACCTATTGTGGCCGTACTCTGAGGGTTTCGCGGGGTTCACGGCCCGGAGTGGCTTTTTGAGTTGGCTTCAGTCAGGACTGGTGGCTTGGCACTGAGCCGGACTCTGGCATAAAAAATAAAATCTTTGTTTGATCTACGGAGCGAATTTAAATAGCAGCCGGGCTCTTACAGCCTGTTTGTAATACCGCATTGCTGGTGGCGGCCGTGGTGTGTTCTTACCGATGAACTTTCCTGTGGTGGTGAATCTTCCTGCTGCAGTGGATCTATTGTCTTCAGAGGAGCTATGGGGAGAAAGACTCTCAGAACAGTGCCCTGGGCAGGAGTGGCGCTTATGGTCATCTGTTTGTAGCAGTGGAGGACTGCAAGTCCCAAGTCTCTCTGTAATCACGCTCACCTGGCCCCGACCATTGTCACGCTCCCAGCCCCAGGCGCATTCAAATCAGCTCGTTGCACCCGCTATCGTGGGTGCTGCAGCGCTGGTTGCGGCCGTGGCTTGTACTTACCGGTGAACTTTCCAGTGGTGGTGAATCTTCCTGCTGCGGTTGATCTATTGTCTTCAGAGGAGCTGCGGGGAGAAAGACTCTCAGAACAGTTCCCTGGGCGGGATTGGCGCTTCTGGTCATCTGTTTGTAGCAGTGGCGGACTGCAAGTCCCAAGTCTCCCTGTAATCATGCTCACCTGGCCCCGACCATCGTCACGCCCTCGGCCCCAGCCGTGATTAAACAGGTCTACCACAACCGCGGCTCACACCTCCATCAGGGAGGTGGAAACTTTAACTCCAACAAAGATAAAACGGGCCCTAAACCCAGGGAGGGAAATATTGAGATTAAAAGCAGTTTGCCCAATATCAGAAATGTACCATTTAAAGCCGGTCCCGCCCAATTGCCAACCATTAACCTCCCCCCGGAAGCCATGCCCTTCATGGTAGTACTCACAGGAGTCCCGCCTTTAGACGAAGGGAAAAGAGAAAATCCCACCGACTTAAAAAGTAAGTGCATACAATGGCTAAACGCAAACAGACCATTACCCCCACACATATTAGGGGAAATACTTGCTGTCAGAAGAGGGGAGTGGATTGGGAAGGGACCAAAAACGGTGGCAGGAGACATCAAAGTAATACATTTTGGGGACACCTCTGCGGTGGATCATATCTGCAATGCCCCTTTGGGTCGCTCAAATACCCAAATTTGCCCATTACACCTGTCATACTTTTATCCCACCCCACCCCAGAGACCAGTTTACCCAAATAGGGCTTTCTTCGGAAGGGGCCATTACGGCCCACCAAACAGAATGCAACAGTGGCGAGCACCTGGGGAGGGCATTCTCCCACACAATTTCATAAACCCATTGCAAGCCAACTGGAATAGGTTTAGCGTACTGGAAGAGGTGGACTGACTACCACGAGATGAGAATTCTCCACTTCAACCCGTAAAGGGAAAACCTATAAAAGAGCCTACACTGAAGGGAAATACACTATTCACCACCCCATGAGAAAATATGAGAGAGGGAAGCAGTGAGGAGTGTGAATTAGAGCAGCAACGGGGGACCCAGCCTATAGATCATGAGGCACCGAGGAAAGACATGTGGGACGCACCTAGCTCTGAGAGAATGGAAGGGACAAACTCAGATAATGTATCTGTCCCAAATGGTATGAAGATAATTGAGGGAGACAGGATAGCTTACCCACCCGGGGTTGGGACAAATATGTTAGATGGGCAGGACGGACTTAAAATCGTATTCTGGAATATGTAAATGTAAATTGATACTTGTATAGCGCACTACTCACCCGCAAGGGTCTCAAGGCGCTTGTACAAATACCGCTGTGGAACCCATCCTGGCTTTCCCTGTGATGCGTCCACTCCTGGTCACCCCCAAGGTGGAGGCCAGGCATCCTTAGCGTTGTGGGGGCAGTTGTGGAGATTAAGCAAGCTATTGCCCAGAGTTGCAGAGTGGGGCTCCATGATTGGAATAGGCACCGAGGCGAGAATTATCAGGTCCGTGGAATTTTGAGCCCAAGACCCACCGAGACGGGGAATTGAACCCTGGTCCCGGGCTAGACCTCTGCATCAGGGTCTGCCGCTCTAATCATTGAGCCACACTTCTCCACGTACCATATAGCAGGATTGGCTGCCAAATATGAGGTCCAGGAATGGACACAATATATCACCAGGTTTCATGTTATATGTTTACAGGAGACCTGGATGATAGATGCCAATCACTTCACTATGGAGGGGTTTAAGTGTTTCCCAGTCTCTGCCCTAAGGTCTTCCTCAGGGAGAGCGGTGGTGGGGGCTATTAATATATGTAGATCTCCGCATAGAAGGGGTATGGTCCGATTACAACTGGAATTCGCAGAATATGCAGGCGATAGGCCTTCACTCCAAAGGGATGAATATCATACTGGTAAACTGGTATAACGCTGTTGGTGCAAATAGCAGGGGAAGCGCAATAAAAGAACTAGACTCCCGCCTAAATGCCCAGCTATTGGTGGCAAAGGCAGCAGTTGCTCCGCGTGTCGTCCTTGTGGGGGACTGTAATTGCCGACCTTGGGGGGAATTTGAGACCACTAAATAAGGACTGGTCACGGTGCACAGTGGAGACAGGGCCACACTTTGTACACTTCCCAGATGGGTGGAAAATAGACAAGGTGATGAAAAGGCATAATCTGGTTCATTCGATGGACATGGTCAAGATGGGTAGCGGTGGGGAACCAACCCCAACCTTTAAGGGTAGAGGATGTCACACTTATATAGATTTTATTGTGGTTTCTCCAACATTTAAAACGTGGGTTAGTAGGGTGGCAATCAAAAACAGTATATTTAGCGACCACAACCCTTTAGTGGTGGAGATAAAATACTTAAAAGTTAAGAACGCACCACCTGGAGTAGATGGATAGAAAGGATAGTAGATCAAGGGAGGAGGCTTAGATGGGCCAAAATAGACGGGGAAAAGTTCTACAAAAGCCTAATATTCACAGGGTCAGATGCAATAAATGTATGCTTTGACCAAAATAATGAGGGAGTGGCGGTAGTGACGGCATTAGAAGAGATGGCACATCTCATCGACGGACTCCTGAAGACCACCATAACTAGGGCACCAACCACCACACCCCGATGGTTTGACAAACAATGCTCAAAGGCACACAAATATCTTAAATATAGCCTAAAACAGCGCGCCAGGGATAATTTTCGAATAGCCCAATGCAGATTGACATATCAAAAGATGCTAAAATCTCGATAAGTCAGTCTCCAAAGACAAGCCTTGGAGGATCTAAGGGAGGCGGCAGAAAGAAGAGACCTGTCCGAGTTCTGGAAAATTATAAATAATCCGTGTTTCCCGGATTCAAATGCACCACAAATCCTGAACACCATTCTACCAGAGCAGTGGCAGGCCATTTTCAGAATTTGTATAACCACACAGGTGAAACAAACTATGATGAAGGGCAGAGGCCAAAATTAACTGCATGGCTAGGGATTACCCTGGCAGAAGTAGAAGGGGCAATTCTGGGTCTCACCAAAAACAAAGCGCCTGGCCCAGACGGCATACTCCCTGACCTCTACCTCAGCAAAGTGGAACTGTGGGCTCCTATTCTTACGAGGGTCTTGAACGCGGCAGTAGAGGCAGGACTGCCGCGCTCTTGGTCCACGGCAACCATCGTCCCAATATTCAAAAAAGGGAACCGGGATGACCCCCAATGCTACCGCCCGATATCCCTGATCGATGTCACGGCGAAGGTGTTGGGTGGTGTCATTCTAAATCGCCTGTCAGAATGGGCTGATAGTAACCAGAAAATAACAGACATCCAATATGGGTTCAGGGAGGGAAGATCAACCACGGACCAGTGCCTGAACCTCTAACTCCTGATTGCCAAGTACACCATAGCGAACAAGGGGGCGGTCTATCTAGGGTTCATGGACCTCTCCGCGGCTTTTGATCACGTGAACAGGGAGAAACTATGGTCCCTGATGATAGACCTAGGGGTGGAACAATATCTAGTTGATACTTTAAAGGCCTTACACTATAATACATCTGCGCCTGTCTGCTATAATCAAGATGGAAGTAAGACCTTACCATTTCTATGCACGAGCGGAGTAAGGCAGGGCTGTATCTTAGCTGCATTTTTGTTCTCACTGTACATCAACAACTTGGACAGGGAACTATGTAAACTTGAGGTGGATTCACCCCAAACAGGTTCCTGCCCAATCCCCGTCCTGCTTTACGCGGACAACGCGGTGTTGTTAGCCCGAACACCGCGGGGGCTGCAGAGGCTGATTGATGGATTCGTAAGTTTTATGGCCACACTTGATCTGTCAGCAAACCTAGACAAATCATATGTCATGTTAGCGGGGGCAAGACCAAACAAGAAATTCGCTTACAAGATAGGCTCCCATAAAATGGGTCTGGTCCAGTCCTTTTCTTACCTAGGCGTACTATTTGACGGGCTTTTGAAGTTCAAATCCCTGGCGGACAAACACGCCACAAAATTGGTGGCTTCGTCAGGGGCTATAATGGGCTATGGGAGGAGACTGGGTAGATGGTCCCCGGAGCAAGTGATGAACTTGTACAGATCAATATGCAGCGCTAAAGCAGCCTATGGCTCGGAAGTTTGGGGTTTTATAAATACACACCAAGTCCAGGCAGAAGAAAATACGTTTTTTAAAAGGATCTTGAAAGTACCGCAGAGCACCTCATCTTACATCATACATGAGGAATTGGGAGAACCCTATATTGCAGACCGAATCAAGGTCAGGCCTCTCCTGGCCTGGATCAAAATCTGGTCCAATCCTGAGGCCGGTTAGAGCAGGCAAATTATTAAAGACTGCCTGAATCGTGACAAAGGGAGTTCCGTCTCCTGGTTAAAGTATGTTAAAGACACTTTAGAGGCAATCGGTTGCAAGAATTTTTATACCACGCCTGAAGCCCTTATCGCCCAGAATAAGACAATGGTCAAGAGACTTTTTGGTGAATGGACAACCACGTGCCGGGCGGCCATAGGAGAGTGCAAATCCACGGTTGTGTCTTACAGATTTCTGAAAACTGAAAGTGGAATGGAACACTATCTTCAGTGACTCATACTGCACAAGATAGATTTTACATGAACCGTTTTAGGTTGAATATGTTGCACCACCTATTGTCTGTCCCCTCTGGTTTTAATTTATCGGTAGTGCAGAAGGGTACCTGCGGCTGCGACAATAGGTCTCCGCAGGATACCCTTCACTTCGTTCTGCTATGCTCATTTTACTCATCTCCCAGGCGTAAGTTCCTTGTGAGAATCTTGAAACGAGCTAAACTCAGACATGCCAAGACAGCCCTATTGTTTTTGCAGAAGGCCACAGATCCTTACACACTGTCCTGTATAACAAGTTTTATTAGGGTGGCAATGAGACTAAGGAACACGAGAGAGACAAGTGATTTTAATGCCCTGTAAATAGAGACTGGATAACAGGAAATCTCCGATATGAGTGTAATGGTTTTTATCTTTTTTAATGTGGTTTTTAAATGTGTTTTTAAATGTATTTTTATGTACTTTTAGGGTATCTTTTGAAGTGCAGAATAAAGATATTTGACTGACTGACTGAATCATTGGTGAGTGCATCAATTTAGCTATAAGGTGTTTATATGTTTTACATAATGAGACTGTGGTATCATTATGATTATACAAGTTGTTGGACTTGGCCTTTTTTGCAGGGTCATCCCTGAACTTTTTGCCTTCTTTCTGTATTGTTTCTGACCTGTTTTTGTTGGTTTTAGGAATCTAGGCTCTTTACTACTGCTGATCAGTGCTGACCTGCATATGCTCTCTGTAAAGTGTTATGGTGATTGGTTGTCCATAATTGGTATGTTTGCCTTACTAGTAACGTCCCTGGTAAAGTGTACTATGCATGCCAGGGCTGGTAATACAAATGCTACTAGTGGGCCTGCGCTCTAATTGTGCCACCCACACAAGAAGCCCTAAGAAGAGATTCCAGGCCTGCTACTGCAATGCCTGTGTGCAGTTTGTTAACTGCCTTGTTGTCCTGGCAAGTGTACCCACTTTCCAGGCCTTACCTTCCCATTTTATGCAGACACCCCTATAGTAGGCCCAAGGCACCCCCCTGGGTAGGACAGAATGGGGAATGCTGACTCTCATGGTTCCAGCATATCTTCCGATAGGCATAAGATGGAGAGATGGAGTTTAGTGTGCCTGAGCTAAGAATTTAATAACACATCTTTTTGTGAAGATGGTTTTTGAATTTTATGTTTAGAAACCACGCTTTTAGTAGTGGCTAGTTTCTTGTCTTAAACCCTCCTGTGTGCCTCTGCCTGGTTGTACATTGCCTGCCTGGGTTTGGATGTGACAGGGTCTAGGAAGTGTCCTGACCCAAGGGAGGAGTAGGTGATACAGCAAACAGGCTGGCCTGCATTTGATGAAGGGGGAGGAGTAGCCCCCTGGATGTGAAGAGGGATGTGTTGCTGCCACCAGAGGATGGCTCCACCTCCTGGTGAGCGTCTGGGCCCCAGACCCTGAAGATTAGAGGAGGAGGGTGTGCACTGGCAGGAAGACAGTCAGGTCTGGTTTGGACCAAGGTCAGAGACCCCTGAATACAAAGACTTCAAAGGCATTTAGGGGTATGAATGTAAAAGCTGAAACCCCTGAACTCAAGACTTAAATCCATAAAGAAAAAGGATTGGAACTACTTTGTGTTCAAGCGAAACCTCTGCCAAAGAAGTACAGCTGAAGAGACTGAAGAGAAGGACTGCCCTTGCTGTGTGTTCTGGGGCTGGCCTGTAGTTTGCTGATTTGACTAAGGAGAGGACAAAGGACTTTGCTTTGTGCTGTGTCCTGAAGTAAGTTGTCTGCAAGGGCTCAAGGAGAGCTGGCCCCCTGTTGTGGAAACTCAGGAACATAAAAGTTTCCACATGTGTCTCAGCGACACTGTGTGAGTGTGCTTTTTGCACACCTGAGACTGCTGTGTGGTCCATGGTGCTGTTCATGAGGTGCTCCCTGACCTCATTGCCCCAGCAGCGTGAAACATTGTCCATGCTGCTGCATTGCTGCTTGTGGCCCGAGCCATCATCGTAACTGAGGCTGTGAGTAAAGATCACTGCCACCGGCCCGAGCTGCAACGTGGTAAAGGATTTCTTGAAGCTAAGGAAGTTTAAAAGTGACAGGGATCGTGATCGTTGTTCATCAAAAAGAATCTGCCCAAAATAATCAATGAAGGAGAAGGCAGCACTGTTATCTGCCCAGCTACAGCATTGCCTAGCAACAGAGCCACAACATGATCGGGATCACCTAGCAGGACATCCAATGAGCGGGGAGAGAGAGAGAGAGGCAGTGCACCCCCTCAGGTAAGGCTTGGACTCCGGTCAGGAGCCGTAGGAGGAGTACAAGAGTGCTCCCATCTCTCTCCCTCTGCACTGCATTAGACGCGCTGAGTCCCCGAGCAGCCCATACTTAACCAGCAGTACCGGGGCCGCCCCTGTAAGCCTACAACCATTTCTGCTGTTGGGGCCTTGTAGTGCCAGAGTTGACCGTGCAGATTGGCGAACCGCATTATAATTACATTACGAACTGCCTAATTCTTGCATTATAAACCTCATTATTCTGCATTACGAACTGAACTGCCTGATTCTTGCATTACGAACCCCATTATTCTGCATTACGAATTGCCTGAGTCTTCTATTACGAACCGCATTATTCTTGAATTATGAACTGTATGTTTCTTGCATTAAGGACTGTCTTATTTCTATATTACGAACTGCATAACATTGCATTAGGACTGCATTAGAGATCGAGAATTGCTCATTAATACCACAAGTACCTACAAGTGATTGCTGGCCTAATAACCGACCAAGTGAAGTATTATTAATACGCATATGTTGGATTTCTATTGTTTGGTCTCATTGTATACCTTTTAATAAAGATACTACTATTTTTATGAAACCAGTGTGGTGTCCATTTGTGGTGTCATCACTGTCTTACTGGGAGTGTGGTTGCAAATACTTTACACATTGCCTTGGAGATAATCCTGGCTGCTCGTGCCAAGCTACCAGGGGGTGAGCAGCGGTTATCTAAGGGTGTCTCCCTTCTTACTCTGACTAGAAGCAAAGGTCCCTATTTGGACTAAGGTACCTACCTCAGCCAACTAGAGACCCCAAGGTTCTAACGCAAGTGTACCGGAATGTTTGAATATTTAGCAATAAGGTGTTTGTATGTTTAACTTAATGAGACTGTGTTGGCTTTATGAGTATGCAAATGTATGGGAATGTTAATACATTTACCTGCTTTTGTAAATTATTCACAGCCCTGTTATATTTTGTACCATTAATGCATTAACCCTTTTTGGGAAGTTTGAACAAACTATACTTTGTGTTCTTGGTAGAACTTGCTTGCTCTCTCCACCGTTCCAAATTTGGAGGCTTATAGTTAAATCTGACTATGCCTATGGGTCAGATTGCATTTACGCAGTGAATTAGAGCATTACTTGTGCCTTGCCTTTACTGATGACCCAACCATATCTCTATTTCCCCTATTATGTAGCATTAAAAGCTGACACATTGGAGGATGCACTATAATGTACACCTTGGAGCAATGCACCTCATGCCAATGACCACTATTTTACTTGAGAAATGTCTTATGGATTTCGTTTTTTGTATGTTGACAATTAACTATGCTACACCTTCTTTCTTGTTCACCCTCTTTCCTCACTTGCACATATAACCACCCTCACTGATTTGGAAACATATTTTCACCTCTAAACACTCTGTGCTCTGCTTTTCTCTTTCTCTCTCTGCTTTTTTGCTTTTCCATTTTTCCTTTCTTTCCGGTTTTCGATTCTCTCTCCCTCTCTCTTATCTATGTCACTTACATAAATCTGTATATGCAAAGTAACAACCTAGGCAATCAAAATTAACACAACCTTATTAATAAAGGATAATAAACAAATAGCTACAACTGACTAAAAGACATCATTTTTTATTTCATAGTTAAAACAGTAAACATTTCATTCGTATAACACAAAGTTAAAAAATCACAAAGGTATTAACAGTTAAAAATTAATATCAGTAGAAAATTCTTAATCTATAATAGATGAGTGGCGAAATTATATGACTCTATGCGCGTTTCGGCGGCCAGCGTCTTCTTCCTGGAGTAGCCACGTAATATTGCTGGTAAAAAGATTTTTTTCCTTTTTATTTTAAGGAAACGACCAAGTTAGGATGCCTGCTTCTTATTATGACTTCTTTCGCGTCGGGGGTTGCGGAAGCTAGATAATGTGTAGGATAGATAATCAACGTCCGCCACCGGAACCCTTAATGTGGATTTGTGCTCTGTGTGGTCTTCCAATTTTGCTTTTCTCGAATTAACCTTGGAATCTATTAAAATTATACCGTTCTTGTAATCTTTTTGATATATTCTTCAGTTCTGGAGGGAAAGAAGTTGGCAAGATGTTGTTTTAGGAAACTTCCTATTCGCCTAGAGGCACGAATTCTTTTGCTTCAAGGATGAGGATGAAGGATGTAAGGGATTCTACAATGTTGGACAAATGGATGATATTTAAAAGATCTCCCTGCCTGAGGATAATCGGCAGGGCTCCGTACGTCCGGTGGCGTGTAGCTCGAACTGGCAACTGCAAGCGGGGCATAAATCTGACCTCATCGCACTTGGGTATTTGTCTTAACCCTCTACCCCATTTTCGTATAATCATGGTACATACGACTTTGGACTAATCATGCATTTATTATGTACAGCCTTGAGAAAGCCCTCGGCCAATTAGGTGCCATGAGCGAAACACGGCTCAGCTATTTGCTTTTCTTCCTTTCCTCTGCCTGGGAATGTGCAACAAAAAAAGGTTTTAAAAATACAAAATTCCGAACACTACGAATATGAGTGCATCTTTCCTGCTAAAAAAAAACACGGCAAGTATAATTAGTAGTTTAGAGAAGCCAAAGAAGTGTCAATTACACACGGAACAACCCAGGTGTGTCTAATTCCCTATTCAGGGAATCATTTGCTATTTCTATCCTGCCATGGTCTCATGTTTGTCCTTCCGTAGAGGGCTTGCACCAAATGAATGAATTAAGCATACAACATAATATTATTCATTCATGCAGCTAAAGAAAACATAAAAGGTAAATGGTGGTAGAAGCAATCACCGAGAGCTAAGGTATGGTATACAATGAATCCATTAAAACTATTGGTACCTCTTTTTAAAGACAATAGCAGAGCTCTTAACTTCCAGCGTCATCACATGGTTTGCTCAGTAACCCAATAAGTATTTGGGTGTCTGAGAATCTAGGTAAACTTCATGACCTAACTGTTTTTCCACTTACAAATCAAGTAAATGTGATATTTGATTGTTGGGAGGTGCTGCTGTTATGCAACATGGAGTGTATATTTCAGCAAAGGAATACACTATAATTCACCAATGTACTTAGAGTAGACAAGTATACCAGACCAATGCTTCCTGAGCTAATAAATGAGACAAACAGCCATATTCAGGACAATGAATTTCTAAATTATTCATATCAAAACATATTATAACTGGATATCATGAAACAATGAATTTATTTATTTAACTAAAGTTTTCATATAGAGCTAGCTTTGAAGGTGTCAGAGCGCTTTACAGGTTATACAAAGTAAAAAAAAAACATACTATATAGCATTGAGGAAGTCATAATAATCATCATCATCATTGTCTTTATTTGTTTTTTTAAATAAAACTATAAAAGAACAGATAGCGTTTTCACATATAAAATATCTTCATATCAACATTGTACCAGACATAATACAATCTTATGAGTAAAATAGAAAAAAACTTAGCAAACTTCATGTGATACAATTGTGAGCTCCTCATAAATATTACACCAAACATAGGTGTAAAATCAGTACTTATTACGAATCTTCAAAGTGCTTAAAATATAGTTCAGAATGGCATATATAACTTCTGTGGTACCCAAATCATAAAGGTAGACCAGAGCCTGTTCATGAGAACTTGTTCCTAATGTTAAAAGCAAGGGGCAAAAAAACTGCCTTCTTTGTGTGATATAAAAAGGCTAAAATAAAATAAAGTGCTTAGTGCATTGCTGTGCAAGACCATCTGGGGTACAAGAATAAAGAGATGGTTTTCATTAAGAATTATTTATAAGTAAGGTGTCGGCCAAAGAGAGAAAAGTTGGTGGAGTTCTCCGGCTCTAATACAACTGTGTACCCCCGGACCAGATTTAAATGGTTATAAAAAATTATTTTACATCGACTAGATGAGACACGTTCAAGACATTCTGAGTTAGCGAAATGTTCTGTAACACCCATGTTCGCCAAGCTAAATTTAATAAATTTAAGTCAAGTAATTTCTTGTGAATTTTAAGAAATCACTCAGAATTTGTCTACAGAAGAGGGCTTTGGGTTTTTTCCAAATTTTAAGCCAAAGTAACAACAGCTGCAGTTTTAAATAGTCTTTCGTACTAGTCAAGCCCAATTCTTCATGGCAAAATGAGGCAAGGAAAAATTGTGGGACAGACAGAAGCCTCCTTAAATAATTATTATTGATTATTTGAAGGAATTTACTATTGGAATACTCCAGATACCAGCACCAAACAAAACAATAGAAAGACATTTACTTTTAAACACAGCAATTCTTCTATTTGATTACGCTCTAATCTTTTAGAATACCTAAAAACAGCGTGAATTGACCTTTGAAAATGAACAGCTAGTGAAGTATGTGAAATGTGGAGTTTTCAAAATAACAGTACCCAATAATAGAACTTTCTTTGCTTTGGCTAACTTGGCAGCATTTCATTATGAACAGTGAGGTTTGTCTTAAGTCCCAAATTTGCCATAAAACTATTAAAGGCAGTTCTGGCTATGAGCACTGCATCATCTGCATAGAGTAAGAGAAGGCAATATAAAGTAGTAAACCTCTGCAAGTGCCTCCCATACCACACAGATGAGCCTCAAGACTATTAGTATAGATTAAAAAGAGAAAGAGGGCCAAGACACAGCCTTGTCTCTCCCCAGCTTGAGAGGGAAATTCATCTGTGACCAGTCCACCCATACTAAATCGTACCTTGACTGTGGTATTCACATGGAGACTGTACAGCAAGTTGATAAAAGTGCTATCAATCCCTAAGTCCACCATAATGAACCACAATTTAGCTTGGTCTACAGTGTTGAAAGCACTGGTTCGGTCCATCAAAGCAAGATGGACACAGCCTTTTTTTTACCTTTGTATATTTTGGAACACTCACAGACAGATTCAGGGATTTCTCTAGAGTTCCCAAAGCCGGCTGAAACCCAAATTGAACATTTGAAAGTTCTCTGGATTCCAATGCCCAATCCTCCAGATTGGCAAGAAGCACCCTATCTAGGATCTTTACAATACTGTCCAGCAGGTAAATTGGGCAATGGAAGTTAGGCTGACTCTAGTCTCCCTTTTTGAAAAAAGGGACAATGACAGCATCCTGCCGGGTTTCCACTAGGGATCCCACAATGGTGCTTCTTATCACGTTAGTGATTTGTGGTGGTAATGATTTTAGACATCTAAAGGAATTCTATCGGGTCCTGGGGCATTATCCAAAGAGCCACGTTCAAGGGCCAGCGTAATATCTGATACTTCAATTGTTTGGCTTAAAGCAATGGCAGCATTTACATTGCAAGGTGCCACAATGTCTGCCTCAATACCAGTAGACTGGGCCCCAGAACCAAAAATGGTTGAAAATGTACCCCACAATCATTAACTGGTATCAATGACTCTAGTCTAGGCAATTCATCTTCCAATAAACAAGGTGAATTAAGAATCTGCCTAAAGGCTTAGAGTCTATCAACATGCTTGCTGCCTTAAGATCTTCCTAGGCCTTCTTTCTTATTTCAGTCTTTCTTCAGGAAATAGCTTCTTTATATGTTTACCTCCCCAGAGCTGCACCTGTTTTTTCTCGGGCCTTTGACAAGTTGTAGCTTTAATGATCTATTGAGTATCAAGCAGGCATTATTGAACCATCTGGGCTAACACTGGCCTTCGCCGCACTTTTTGTTAACCCGGCTGCCATATACCTATTTAGGGTGGAATGTGCTTGTATCACCTCTGCAGGATTTGTGTCAGCCCGTAGGAGCATAGTCATGTCCAGCTCATTGTTGGAAACAAGGTCAGGGAAAAATGTTCTCCCATTTAATATTGACTCCTTTATTTTGAGGGTTGTAATCGCTTGCACAACTAGGCAAAACATTGCACCCAATACAAGCTGATGCTATATCTTTGGACATTAAAATATGATCAATATTAGACTTTAAACCCCGGCCCATGAACGTTGGAATCTGCCAAGACTTTGCACAATGTCGATATTGGGCACATATCAAATTATTTGCAGATAGTACTCTATTCAGTGGATCCCCATATGTCATATGCCTGAAGTGTGAGAGGGGGCACTATAAATCATCACTGATGCCAAAAGAAAACATAACTCGGGATCACACATTTCGATATTAAAATCACCCACCCAGATGGTTAATAATTTGTTATTATGCTCATTTTGAACTGTATGTAACATCTCATGCCCATCCACCACCTTATTTACTGCAGAATCAAATATGTCATGATACAAATTTACGAATAGTAAATCATAAGATGTAAACAAAGGGATCAGGAGAACATGAAAGTAAGATGCAGAGATAACTTTGCATATTTTGGTATCAGTGAATGTTACTAAAATAAAAGAGACCAGGCCACTTTTAGCCCAGCCCACTTTTGAAGCAATCGCTGGTACAAGATACATGACATACCCATCTAGGAGAGGGGTATCGAACAACCATGTCTCTTGACAACAGATTATTGAGTGCTGATCCGCAGGTCTTTGCCAATCCGGGTTGGTTAACTTTGAAAGGATCTCGGCTATATTTCACAAGATTATAGAGCAGTTCCTTTGCTTGGTCGTAATGGTAAGAGGCAGGCACTAGGTAAAACCTAGGGTTGTTGTGAAATTACTGGGCTCCCATAGATTTTGAGTATTTTGGAGGAGTCAATTTCATTGATCCAAGGATGAGAACACCTCATATCTATTAGAAAGAGGGAGACTATTTTGTAAATATTATGGGTAATGTATCCTGAGCACCTCCTTCCCTGAAACTTTTATTTGGTCATGTTGCTGGACCCTGTCTCCTGATTTTCACAAGTAAGAGGATTCCGGCCTATAATAAAACCAAGATGATGAGGTCTGATGCCATCTGGTTCACTGCCTTTATTTGAAAGGCAGTGAAGTTGCGCCCACACCAAATTAGGTCTTCTGAAATTGAAAATCAAAGTCACCATTTGAGGATTTCTCTCATTGGCCAACTTATGCGACTCATCTAACAGTAATTGTGTTGTTAGATAGGTCTCTATACCAACCAGAGTGTTTTTTCAAACAATGTTGTGCTTTATTCAATATGGAGGTATGAAATCCAAACAATGAAGGGTATATATGTAGGACATTTTCCAAATAAATTATTTAGGGAGAACGCTGTGGAGGTATGTGAGGTTGTACATCAGGAGCTTCATACTGGGTCATAGTGCAAAAGCCATGGTCATTTGGAGGAACGCCATCATTCTGCCCTCTCTCTGACGGCATCAGTTTTTCCTTGTAAGCAAGTATTAGGAATAACTGCACTGGGAGCCGGCAGTGCATGCAAATTTACCCTTCCTACATTCTCCTGAGGAAGACACAACAGCATTGCAGAATTAGATGCCTGCACCTGAGCTAAATATACACTTGGGCATGACAGTGGTTTATCGGTTTTCTCTGAAGTGGACAATTTAGCTAGAATTTCATCGTGCATCATTTGAATGGAACCCAGTTTTTCTTTCAAGAGGATTCATTTTGATGTCACCAGGGAACATAATTGGGCAATTGTCGAAAGGTGACTGTCCATCTGGGCCATTGTAGCAAGGAAATCTTGAACAGTTACGTTGGTCTTGATTGTGAAAGATGGTGCATTTCCTCGACTATTATTGCCGCTTGAAATTTGTTTTCCTTGGAGGACAAACCTGGGTTCGGAAAGTGTACTTTTACTAGGTACTGTTTTGCATGCCTCCTGTCTGCTTCCGTTAGAAGGAGGACTGTCAGGTCGGTCGGTCAGATATTATTTCCAGCCTATCCAAAGCCAGGTATTTTCAGACAATACATGAATTTGAAGTACTCAATACAGCGTGAACATTGTTGCTAGTAGTTTGTGAATACGGATTTTAAACAGTTTGGGGAATCAGCTTGGGGACACAATCATATTAGAATCAATTAGATCAATAGTGCTGGTATTTGGCTCTGATTGACTGTGTTCAGAGGCGCCAGTTCTCTTTAAAGTGGAATACAAAGTAGCTTCCACATGAACAATTTCAGTTTCTATGGCCCCCATAATAGATTTTGGATAATTTGTAATGGTGTTTGTGCCTCTGGCCCCTGCTATCTTACAGGCTGAGTTATGACCTCCCTTCCACTTCCCCATGTTTCACCAAATACCTATTTTGCTTGCTGCTCAACTTGGAAAATCTTCCTCTGAGGCCCACAATATAAGAAGGAGGGGTTGTTTTAAGTAGCAAGGCCAAAAGACAGGGCTCAGCCTCGTTCTCCTACCGCTTGGCCCAGTTATCGCCAGCGCACGACCTGCTCTGAGAGATGCCTTTTTATTGTGCTTCTGCACTCAGTGATGACCTGAAAAGCTTGCAAAAGTGGGGGACGTAGACCCACCCAGCAAGTCCAGCTGCTCTCAGTAGGCAAAACAACGGAAATGGCTGGTATGCAAGGCTCCCGTGCTGTGGGAGGCCGCTGGTTTTTTTGTGGTGCTCCTGTGCCCGGTGATGACCTGGACAGCTTGGAAAGCTGGGGGCCTTAGACCCACGCCAGTGAGTACAGCTGCTCTAGGTGGGCAAAACAAAGTAAATGTCCTGTATGCATTAAGGTATTCAACAATCGAAGTAAAAAGAGTGAATAAACAAAACAATGTAGAGGTTCTGCGATTAGTGACAGATAATAGACTGCATGAGTCAGGGCCTGCAATGGGACAATGTGTCGCTGGGGGTTGGATCCTTGAGAAAGAGGTGGATGAGCTTGTGGCCGAGTTAAAGTAGCTGTTCAGCAATAAGGATTTGAGGTCCTGTTTGAAGCAAGAGAAGGAGTTGTTACAGCGGAAGTCTTTGGGGAGTGAGGTCCAAATCCTAAGAGTATTTCCTGAGAAGAAGCCTGCCTAGGAGGATTTCTTCATCAATTTTGGGAGTATGAGAAGAAGTGAGTTGCAATACAAATAAAAAGGGTGACTGGAGGTTATGAAATAATGTGCTCAGTATTCATGTTATTCACACACACACACTAAAATGGGCCCTAAGTGTGAACAAACGTGACTACCAAATGAACAAGAAAGCAAATCTTCTTGGGTTGTGCTGTGAGAAATTGAACAGTTTCATCGAAGACAGATATTTATCAAGAAGGTTCATATGGGTATAGTCAACAATGTTTCTGCTCAAAGATATAAGTGAAGTCTCATTTGTAATGGTAACTGAATCACTCCTCCTGTGATAGTAACTGAAAAAGAGAGAAGAAAAGCCAGCCATGGTCAGGAGCCAAGGATGCTGATTGCCGTAGGTTCAGGGAAGCAACACCTTTTAATCCGATTAGGACTATGCGGTCAATAGTCCACAGAAGAAGATGATGGTGCAAATATTATTAAGGCATCATGGGGTAAACAGGGGAGGATATCCCTGTAGTCACACTTTCATCAAGATAACACATCTGCCAAATTGGCGTGTCTGCCTCCCTGTGCCCCTGAATGTTGAACATTCAGCGACACAGGAAGACAGACACGTAATGACCATATTGGAAAGGGTTCATCAAGTATGGTCTGTATTTACTTTGGATGCTTCTTTTAATATTGAATTGAGAGCATAAAAAATAGGTATACTGAACCTTTCAAACACAGTGTAAAAGATACCTAGCAAGGTCCTGAGGAAAGCCTTCTCACCCTTTATGGGCAAATATACGGCTGAAACATGTCAACCTATAAATGTTACAGGATCATAGTACCCTGAAACACATCTGATTGTTTTTAATCTTGCCAGAGACCCTACTCAGTAAAATAGGATATTAGAATCTATAGCCATTTTTAACCAAACATAGCTCCTTGCAGATTCAGAAGAGCTCAGCTTACAAATTTGCTGAGCCCTCCCAGTCACATTAGTTGATCTGGGTGTGGGTCCAATGATGAATCAATCCACGGGTGGTTCCTGTGGCTGAGAACTCAATATATATAACACATATGCAAGAAATGTGGAGTGGGCACTAACTTACCTGTGTGCTATCCGCACACTCACTTGCGATATGTGAACAGTTCAAATGGGACACAATACAAGAGGTGATATAGGGGATCCTTTGTGTGTAATCTCCCTTGTTGAAATTTGAAATTTCCATAAATCTGACAGATATTTTGCAATCTGCAGTCACGGCTTCCACAAGGGCAACAGAGTACTCCATCACCCAGGAAGTGGACAGCCAGACCATTAAATATTAAATCAGGCCCTAGTTGATTTTACCTAGGATCACAGGATGGTAAGCCAAGTACAGGACTCAAACCTGTTTCCCCAGTTCCAAAGTCATCAGCTTCGACAGTTAAGCCTCATCCCTACAATCTTTGTATTGGTGCTTAGAGTGCATATTTTCAGTAGGGTGGAGTTTGTCAAAGGTGATAACATTTATTATTTGTTTGGAGTTTAGTTCTTAGAAACTGATTTTGTTAAAGAATGTACATGTGGATGGTGTTGTGATAGCATTTTGTCTTGAGGAGAGATTTAGGTTGAAGGGTGATTAGTTGGCAGTCACTCCAAAAGTAATTTTTTTTCTATGATCTTGGTGAGATGGCCCAGGGTGAAGGGTGACTTAAGAGAGTGACTGGATATATGAGTACACTTGGTTTACAAAACGTGATTCTTCATCTTTAAATCAAGTTTCAGTTATGAGGAATAGCTCTGATTTGTTCTTGTTCTTTGAATGTGCACCAATAACCAGTCAATTCAAGTGAGATAGTAGGTGAGTGGTGCGAGAAGTTTGAAAAGTAATGGAGTTAATAAAATGTTTTGATAGGTGAAGGAGGACTATGAGATACAATGAAGATGAGTGGGGAAGTGAAAGCTAGGAGAGATAAAGGAGTAGTTCAGGAGGAAGGGAGCTTAGTAAGTATTTGTCCTCTCCTCAAAGAGACCAAATAAATAATTAACCATGTAACTGGGTGCTACTGAGGGTGGGGTGTACTTGCTTAGAAGTGTATAAGAAGCACTTGAGATGTCCCTATGCAAGTTCCGGACTTGGTGCCATATGCAGGTGTTTGAGGACTAGAATAAATCTGATGTTAAGGCGATGAGATGAGCGTAGGCTGTAGGATTAATATAGATGGTTGGATGGAACAGAAATTTAGTGGAGTCTGGGTTGTGGAAGGAAAAATAGAGTTAGAGGCTGAGATATCAAAATGCAGCACTGTTGGGCTTAGTTAATAGTGATAGCGATAGTGTTAGGGATTATACAGACGTACCACTGGAGGGTAAGGTATCTGTTAGCTTACTGTTTTCTTAGGAAAATTACCACACACTGATGTCAAAGGAGACCCATATCACGCTATGGCTTCTTGTCCGCGATGGTGCAGAGAAATAGGCTGTATATTCTTTTGCTGAGATATGTATATGGAGACCTTTGGACGACTATAATGTTACGAGGGTAGTGTCTTAAACATTGTGAGTATAATGGAGGTCTTTTCATTTGGGATCTTTTGTTTTTACCCAATGGAGGAATCAGTTGCGTTTGGACATAATTACATGCAAATATGGGTTCATATTCTCAGGGAGAAATCGGGTAGATTACCAGGAGTCACAAGTTTTGAAACATGAACGTTGGGTACCTTACGAGTGTTTTACCACTCCAATATGGCGCCCATCTAATGTAGGACGCATTTTGCCGTCGGAATGTCACATAGGATCACGAGGGAATAGCGATAGCAGTTAAAATCGTGCCGCTTTCCTAGCATGGTGTTTGTAAGCCATGGAGGCAGGCAATTGTGAAGATTGCCACCAGCAAAAAAGAAGCATGGACTTTCCGTCCTCCACGATACACACTGCCATCATAATATGGTGGGGGGAAAGCTCATGACGATGGCGCAATGATCGCCGCTGCAGGCCCGGCAGTGGCAATCATTACGCCAACGTAATGAGCCCCTAAGTTAGTACATGACACGGTAGTATTGCTGCCATTATTCAGTTGTTCCAGTGAATACAGACCATCTAAACATTTCCATTATGTAAGGGTGTTAATTTCTTTGGCCCTGTAAGGAGGTTCTTTCCCTGTTTTATGTCGAATTCGCTGGAAGTCTTGTTAAAAAACTTTTTGGGGGGTTTAGAAAGTGCTGTTTACTTGAAATGATAAGCACAAGCAAAATAATTGTTTTTTCTCTATTCTGGACCATAAAATCAGGGCTATATTGAGGGTTCCTAGGTAGACAGAGATAGCGACTGTTATCTATCTGGGTTACATATAGAACTGTATGGTATTGACCCATTTCCATTGCTGAGAATATTTTCACAGATACCATTCTGGTAGTCACACAGGTTACATTTTTGTGGTGCTGCCCCATAAGTAAGCGGGGCTAGCCATACTTTGATTAATGTATGATTTAGGTTTTAAGGAAACTTAGTAGTTCTGAGGCGGTTATACTCTGAGGTGATATATCCCTCTACTTTCCATACATCCCTTATAGATAAGTGTGGTCAAACAGAGAGACAGAAGCGGTCGACCAAAAAAGTGAAAGTATTGGTGAACAAGAGCCATTTTCATTGGCAACCCTTTGGCGGGTTGTTACTCTTGATTTTCAGTGTTAAAGGTAAAAGATTTATTGGTGAAAGTATGAATGTAAGGGTTATGACACTTTCTTTGGCTAATTGTGATTTTGGGCACTAATTTATCTTTCCTTGTAGGTGCTGAACCTATCATTCTTTCATGCATTGGGGTACACTATGAAGCAGAGGCAGGTTACCTCTATAAAAGATATTAGTCCTATATGCATGAGACTAGATTGGAAAGATATTTATATCTTACGGAGGAAGTAACTATATTTGCAGATCTCCATGGAGTTTGGTAAAGGGGCAAACACGTACACCCTCATCTCTGGATATTGGATACACCACTCTGATGTACCAGAAGCGTATATGTGTAGTACTTCTACAACCATACCGAAGTTAGATCTGGGTATTGTAATCTTGCTCTGTATGAATGGATTTTGATGTACGTTTAATTATGTGGAATATAATATAAATATTGTTTAATGGGTTATGTGTAATGTTTGTGTTCTTCTCTTTTCTTTCCCCCTTTAATGTTGTGTATAGATAACGATCTGAGGCTGGGAGATGTTGTTTTTTTTCTAAAGAAGATGGCTTTCCAATACTAGTATCCACCGAAACGTGTCGTTGCCTGATTGAGAAATTTTAACACTAGATCTCTGGGACATTTGTTAGTCCAAGAAATGTAAGCAGATAGAAGTTTTTGACTTGGAAACAAATGATCTATGTTTCAATGACATTAAATACCTGTCTAGTATGCTCTCTCACTGTGTTTGTCTAATAGAAAAGTATTTTTGATGAAATAGGGTGGTTTTTAGTGAACTGTTATAAAAAAATGTTTTTGGGTTCCTTTTTAACTATATGAATTAATGTTTTTTTACATTGTCGTTATTTGAAATGTGTTTTTAATGAATTTATAATAAAATGTTGAAGGACAACTTGGCCCACTTTGAGTTTATTAAGAATTCATTTTTAATTTGTATTTATGTTTTGGTGATAGTGTTTATTGATACTAGTGTGAGAGCTATGTGATTGAATTTGCCGAATTTAATTTTTTTCTTGACTGTGGTCTATTCGATGCCCTACCTCTTTGGTTTCGAAGGGTCCTTCTCTTTGATTGAGATGAGATGTGGAAGCAGCCAGGGTAGGAGCAGTAGGGAATGGTAGTGTAAGGTGTATGGCTAAGGGGACAATGAGGGTGTTGGAATCTAGCATGAGGGAAGGTGCAAGAGAGGAGACTTAGGGGAGAAAAAGGGTTTTAATGATTGTGTGTTGGGGAGGTGGTAAGACAGATGATATAAAATTGTGTAAGGACCGGGGTAAGAGATACTGGAAGTGATTTAGAGGTTAAGGTTGGTATGTCACAGTATACACCTGGTAATAGGGCTTTAGAGGGAGGAATTTGTGTTTGAGGTTGGTAGGTCGGCTTGAGGGAGGACTGAAAAGGAGAAGGAAGAAGAATGAGGAAAGAGGGTGATAGGCAGTGAGGAAACAGAAAAAAAGAAATAGGAGTTGCAGGTAGAGGTAGGTGATTGACAGATGATTGTGAAGATATAGGATTTAAGGGCAGTTAGGGGTAGGTTTGAATGTGCGAGGTGGAAGACAGGATAGGCGATGTTTGAAAAGGAGAAACCATATTAAAGGATGAGAATTCAAGAGGAGACAGGGAAAGAGATCTAGCAGTATGGATGGTAGACAGAAATGGAGAGGTAAAATGGGAATGGGGTGAACAGCTGAGTGAAGTTAAGCAAGGTGGAGGGAGGATGAGAGAGGCAGAGTATTAGAGACTGGAAAGTGATGAAGATGAGCCAATACAGGTGACCTAGGGTTGGGAAAGAAAGTCTGATACTGAAAAAGCAGGAGGATGAATAGAATCTGTGAAGCAACATTTGCTAATGTGAAGTGTAGGGTGAAAATAGGCCATAGTAGTGCCAATAGTAGTGAGGTGGGGTAGAGAATATGATTAAAAGAGAAGCATGAAGGGAAAGCATGAAGGTTATTTTGGGAGAGGCAATTATACCGGAAGGAGTTGGATGAGATCATGAAAGAAATAGAAGGCCATAAGAGTGGTGGAGGGTGGTTAGCTGAAGGTAAGAGGAAAGTGAGCTTTTATGGGCTTGGTTTGAAGGGAAAACAAGCATAATGAATCACATCTAAGGTTTCTTCAGTAGGCAAATGGGTGACATGAATAGCAAAGGGTCAGGGGCTGATCGAATTGTTAGCATGTGGAAGAGAAGGAAAATAAAGGGATCTATCACAAAAATGTCTGAGAAAATCAGTGGGCTTGGAAGAGGTGTACAGTTGTCTTCAAATGGCAATTTAAGGGTAGGAAAATATATGTGGAGTTAGGTAAAGAAAATCTAGACTTACTTGATATTTCTTTTCGATATATGGCCCTCAATATCGTGTCCCAACGATATTCTCGGGTTGATATACATGTTCACTGCCAGCCACGGCTGCTCCCAGAAAGCAGTAGGGGGCAGGAAGGAGGGAAGAGGTGGAGAAAAAAAACATTTACCCGCAGCCTCGCTTCCATCGTCTCCGTCCTCTGCTTGGCTTCTGCTCGAACAAGAAGTGCGATAGGCTACCCTAAGCCAATCACAAGGCTGCAATACAGCGATGTGATTGGTCTGAGCACCATGGTTCAGCACTCATATGGGGAATGGGAGCCTGGGCATGTTCTCCCTCCACCCAGGCTGTTATACTGCCTGGGTGGAGAACATGCAAAGTGTGCATGATTGTTTGGCCGGCCCCAGAGGGCAGGCCAAATCATTCATGCGCAGTTAGGAGGGTGTCACCACTACTCCCCCCTGCTCAGCCTACCCCCGCCCCACAAAACTGCCCCAGCACAGAAAAATAAAGTGATAATAATTTTGCGTTATTATCATTTTATTTTGCCTTTTTTGCCGTGCTGAAAGGCAGTGTGGCGGCGCTCATCCGCCTTAGCGGTGGAGCGCCCCTTGTCACTGCCCTTATTTTGTCTACTCACTGCACTCTACTGTATACCGCTGTCCCGCTCTAGCACTCAGTTGCTTAGCAGGTACTTTTCAGGATATTACTCACACACCTGAACATATTTGTAAACAATTGGCGAAAATTGTGTACAGTAGAAAAAGCCCACTATGAAAAACTACAGGGGCATATTAGTTTATCAAAAAAGACAATCCGACAGTACATTGTTGATAGTCCTTTCTCCACTCAGGAAGCTTCCTCACAAGTAGCTGTAAAAAATTGTTCCTATTAATTTGGCTTTTCACATATACAACATTCATCATCCATTTCGTAGAAGCATGAGTGAAAAAGTAAGTAGCATCACGTTAAATTGATTTTGTTAAACGAGCGTTCTAACTTTTTTTCCCATTGATTCTGTCCGATAAAGTAGCGTTCCTCCACAGTATAACAAAGCTTTGCATTGCTATGGCTGTACACTTGGTGTTACACAATCAAATTTAAGTATCTGCCTCGAATGATCGCTTCTCTAGGGCACACATCAGCAGCAAAAATATTGCTTGGCGTCAGCTGGATATAATTAGCAAAAGAGGTTACAGATGTGACGGTGTTGTTGCTGCATTAGCAGGGGGCCAGGGGATGCTTGGCACGCGGAAGGAGCGCCTGCCACTGAAGGACAGCATCTTTTCCACACTTCAGAGGCCATCGATTCCAATTGTGTTTTATCTGGAAGTAGAACGGCTGTCCACTCTTGTGTTACACACACGTTTAATTTGTGTTCTCTTTTCAGAATGATGAATGTAATGGATGTGAACTCACATCTCCAACGCATCATTTCTCCTACTCGCAATGCCTCTTTTTGTTGAAGGGGAAGCATTAAAATGATGTTATATTTAGAAATAATTGACTACATTGACATTTTCACTACAGATATTTATCATTTTAGTTAGCACGTCATTGATTTTAAATCAGGATAGGACAAAAGAAGCTCTAACGTCTGAAAGATGTCCACTCATTTTGAACACATAACCTGCCGAGGAGCAAAAATGAAATAGAAAGTACTGCTCCTCACTAGAATATATCAGCTGCATTGTGAAACTGGGAATTTTGTGTCTGAAATGTATGTTGAATTAGTGAGTATTGATGGCGAGTTGGTTTGAATAAGGCATCATTTGAGAAAAAACGTTTTCGTAAAAAATCATAACTATGATGCTAAAAATATTGACTTGTCATTTACTAAGAAGCTGCAGTCCTACCTTCAAATTTTCATTGAGTAGAAGCCATGCAGAGGTTGCGAGTGACGTGGCAACTGGCAAACTGTAAGACATTTGAAAGACTAAGAAGCAGATGAATTTAAATGTGTTGTTTTGAAACTGTCCCGTGTCCACCCAGCGCAATTGCACTTAGACATGTTTGTGTCAACCGCACTGGATTCTATATAAGCACAACTTGCTTTATCTGATTAACAGATTGTTGTAGGTCGTGTTTCGATTTGTTGGTTTTAAAAGTTGATGGCAGTATTTTCCTTGACACTGATTCACCCAAATGCCAGGGATACCAGCAGTGACATCATCTCCTATTGACCTCAATGACATCACAGGAAGTGACAACATGTGATTGTTGAAGTTGAATCTTCCCAGGAAGTTATGTCACATGATCTTAACCTTGATATAATTCCAATGAATGTATGACGGAATTCTGCATGTGTTTTTCATGCATGCCTTAGAAACTCCGTCATTTCAACAAATGTGTCTTTAGCACGCATTTGTACTGCACACAAGTCGTTTTAACGACTTGCTTAGGGGGGTGCTGGATATTGGAATAGTTAAATTTACTAGTCCAACTCCAGTCTGCGCAACAGTAGGGAAAGCATTGTACAATAACCCCTTTGGTTTGTTGGACGGCCAGGGGCCGTCCGACACACCAGTGCTGATGTGCGTCAGATGGCCCACAGCTGTCCTCACACATGACCCAGGGAGGCACCAGAGGGATTCCCTTTCCCCCCAACAGCCGCCGGAGCTGAAGACGAGTTTCCCCAGCTCCCGAGGCTAATCTGTTTTGTTTCCCTGAAATGACAATCAGCGCGCACGCCACGCTGACGTCATTTCAGTGAAACCGAAACTGAAATGAGACAAGAGGATCATTTCAGTTTCACTTTCTATAGGCTATCTCAGCCCCCTGAGCAAGTAGAAAGTCAGGAGAGGTTTTGTTGGAAAGGGGAGAATCTTTCCTATCCAATGGTATCCCTCCCTAGTCACCAGGGAGGGGAAGCGGCCCCTTGGGCATGGGCCTTTGCTCCCCCATATTACTTTGGGAAAATTCTGTCTTTCTGCCCCCCTTGGGTGGAAGATGGGGGCAGTAGCCCCCAATCAGCCCCCCAGGTGGGCAGAAAGCCAACTAGATACCAGGGATTTCTTTCTAATTTGAATTAGCGGTGGGGGCTGCGGTGGGGGCTGCCGAATATGGGCATGCCACTGCCCCCACCCCCTGCCGCAAAATTACTGTCTTACTACCCCTCCTTGGGGCAGATGCAGACAGTAGCCCCCAACTAGTCCCCTGGGGGGCAGAAAGCCCACTGGACACCAAAATATTTTTTTCTAATTTGAATTAGGGGTGGGGGCATTGGCAAAAAGCCCTCTAGACTCCAGGGGATTTTTTCCCCAATGAATTTAGGGGTGGGGACTGCCCAAGATGTGCATGCCAATGCCCTCACCCCTCTCCCCCACAATATTCCAGTCTTTCTGCCACCCCTGGGTGGCAGATGGGGACAGTAGCCCACAATCTGCCCTGGGGGGTCAGGAAGCCCCCTAGATGCCAGGGATTATTTTACTTTTAGGCCCGGGTGGGGGATGCCCAGAATGGGCATACAAATTACCCCACCCTATCCCCAAAGAAAACCAAATACTTTTTGCTCACCCAGGAAGCAGATGGGGCAACAGCCCCTAATCTGCCCCCCGGGTGGCAGAAAGCCCACTAAGCGCCAGGGATGATTCTTTTATATAGGTAGGGGCTGCCCAGAATGCTAGTTTTTCTCCACTCCCTGGGAGGCAGATTGGGCAATAGCCCCTGATCTGCCCCCGGGGGGCAGAGAGCCCACTTTGCACCAGAATGGGCATCCCAATGCCCCCACCCACCCAAACAAATAGCCATAGTCTTTCTTCCCTACCTTGGAGACATATCAGGGCAATATCCCCCAATTTCTCCCCTACCCAGGGCGGCAGAAAGCCCACTAGGCACTGACTTTTTTCAGAATGTGCCTACCTGCGGATTTTGGGTCCTAGCGCAGCCGGCACCTAGTGAAACATAGCAAACCTGTATATGTTTGAAAACTAGTGACTAAGGGAAATCCAGGATGAGATGACTTGTGTGGCTTTCACTAGGTTCTATTACCCAGAATCCTTTTCAAACCTCAAACCTTGTAAAAAACACATTTCAGTGACAGAAAGTTCTGGAATCTGCTCAGATCCACAAACTTCCACCCACCCAGCATTCCCAAAGTCTCCCGATAAAAATGGTACCTAACTTGTTTGGGCAGGCTTACTACCCACAACAGGAAACGGCCCGAAACACAATGTGGACACACCACATTTTTACAGGGAAAACTGACCCTTTTTTTTGGCAAAGTGGATAGCTGTAGATTTTGAACCCTAGCTGTGCCAGCACTTAGAGAAACCTAGCTAACCTATATCTTTTTGAAAACTAGACACCCAGGGAAAGTCGGGATGAGGTGCCTTGTCTGTTATCCACCAGGTTCTGTTACCCAGAATACCTTGCAAGCCTCAAACTTTGTAAAAAAAACACATTTTCCTTACATTTCTGTGATGGAAAGTTCTTGAATCTGCATGGATCCACAAACTTCCACCCACCCACATTCTCCAAAGTCTTCTGATAAAAATGGGACCTCACTTGTATGGGTAGGCCTAGTGCCCTTAACAGAAAATGACCCAAAATACTAAATGGACACAATACATTTTTACAGTGAAAAGTGCCTAGCTGTAGATTTTGAACCCTAGTTCTGCAGGCACCTAGGGAAACCTATCGCACCTGTACATTTTTTAAAGTGACTTGTGTGGCTCTCAACAGGTTCTGTTATCCAGAATCCCTTGCAAACCTCAAAATTTGTAAATAAAAACAAACGCATTATCCTCACATTTCTGTGATGGAAAGTTCTGGAATCTGCGTGGAACCATAAAATTCCACCCACCCCACATTCCCCAAAGGCTTCTGATAAAAATGATAACTCACTCATGTAGGTGAGTCAAGTACCCATGACAGGCAAGGGCCCAAACCATATTGTGGAGACATCACCTATCACAAAATGACCTTGTTTTGCAGGTGGGGCATCTAGATTTTTGGCCCCCACACCAGAAGGGTCCAGCAGATGTAACATTATATTGCTTTAAAAAATCTGTCATACTTTTCAATTTCTTTCTATTTTCAACTGATAGTTTCTATAAAAGAACCTTGAAGGATCTACACAAATGACCCCTTGCTGAATTCAAAATTGTGTCTACTTTTCTGAAATGTATAGCTTTCTAAGATCCGATATTGCTTTTATACCCATTTCTACCATTAACTGTGAGGAGGTTGAAAGCACAAAAAATAGCAACAATAGGCTATGTCTCAGTAAAATGCCAAAACTGTGTAAAATTGTTTTTATTTTCAGACAAAAGTCAGTCTGTCCCTGAAAGCTGGGAAGATGGTGATGTCAGCATCACAAACCCTTTGTTGATACCATTTGTAGGGAAACAACTAGACACTTTCATCTTCAGCATTTGTTTCCAACCCCCCCCCCCAATGTTTTTTTGCAGTATTTTGGCTAATTGCATAGTCCCTTCCAAGGGAATCAACAAACCCTGGGTACCTTCAAAAAACCCATGATGTTGGAAGAAATGGACGCAAATTTGACGTGGATACCTTATGGGATCAAAAAGTTACAGGGTCCCAAGCTCGAACTACCCCGAATAGCCAAAAATAGGCTTTGCACCGGGGGAGGAAGGGCCTAGCAGAGAAATGGTTAATTCCAACACCACTCCACTATTGCAGTCCCCTAGAGGTAGTCGTTGTAATGACTTGTGTGCAGAACAATTGTGTGCTAAATACGCATTAGTTCTGTTGCGGGTGCTGTGTCGGCAATGCAGGAATTACGCTTCGTCCTAAACGACGTTTCCCCATCACAATGTTTGACATCAATAAAGTTCCATAGTACCTGCATGATAAATATAACGACACAAAAAAGAGACAAATGTATTTTTCAGATATTACCTATATTAGGGTGTTGACAAGATCTTTGAAAGTGTTGTGCGTGTATTATGTGCTCTAAATTGTAGCAAGCGAGTAAATCGAGTGAGCCATATCTTTTCTGTGTGAGTTGAAGGGGTTCTCCTCTAGGAGAAAACATTGAAATAAATTGGATCAAAAAGTGCACTTTAAAGCAGAAATTTCGCATCCATTTTTTAAAATGGCATATTCTCTGAAAAGACACTTGTCAGATATTGAAGTCCTTTCATGATGTGCCAAATCAGTGATCCCTGAATCTCCCCTGGGGTTGACCCCATTTAAAAAAAAATGTGCCGTGTGTTTCCCCTCATTGTGAAAAAGTACCACCATTGTGCCAGGAAAAGCATTTTATCATGGGTGCCCTGTGTGCGTCTGGGTATCACCTAATGCCAAAATTGCATACAATTGCCAGTGCCTGCATTTTGTCATTAGTGAGATCCATATACCATGGGTGACCCTATTGTTAAAAATGAGCAAAGCATGTCAGGGCCAGCACTTTCTTGTGGTTGCCCCTCTTCCATAAACTACAGTTGTCCTCCTTAATGCCAACAATTACCTCCAATATGCTAGCAATAGCATTTTGCTGTGGGTGCCCCCTTTGTAAAGAATTTCATCAAATATGCCAGCCTTTTTCCACTGGCGTCTATTATGTCAAGAATTATCTCTAGTATGACAGTAGCAGGTGACCCTATTGTTAAAAATGAGCAAAGCATGTCAGGGCCAGCACTTTCTCATGGTTGCCCCTCTTCCATAAAGTACAGTTGTCCTCCTTAATGCCAACAATTACCTCCAATATGCTAGCAATAGCATTTTGCTAAGGGTGCCCCCTTTGTAAAGAATTTCATCAAATATGCCAGCCTTTTTTTACTGGAGCCTATTATGTCAAGAATTATCTCTAGCATGACAGTAGCAGTATTTTGACACCAGTGGCCTGCCATACTTAGAACTGCCTTCAATATGTCAGCACCAGTATTTTGCCCTGAGTGCCTCTATAAGACAAGAATTACTTTCAATACACCAGGGTAAATGACAGACTCTCAAGCATAGCATCACAGCCTCACTTACATTTGTTTACACTCACTCACTCACAACCATTCACACTCACTCACATTCCCTCTCATTCATTCTTGTTCACTTATTCTCACTCATTTGCACCTATGCATTTTCAATCTAACACACACTCACTTGCACTCAGTGTTCCTTGTAGTCCCTCATTTCACTCATCATCATATAATCTTTATTCGATTTTAAAAATAAGATCAATTCAATTCAATTCAATTCAAAAAGCTTTATTCGGTTCATAGAAAGAACAACCATAAAAGCACATAGAGGAAAATACATTGACATATACTTAAGAACATCACCATACAGTAAATGATTAAAATCCAGTAATGATTAGAGATAGTTAAAACATCATGCTCCTCCTTGCATTGATAGATTTAAGAATAAAAGTAGCAGTAAAAAAACATATATCAGATTCCTGCATTGTAAAAAGCAACCTCATTGCTGCACCCGTAGTGAACGTACCATAGTTTAAAAACAATGGTTGTAAAAATGCTGAGCGAAAATTCATGTATAAATCACAAATAAGAAGAATGTGCAGAGTGCTTTGCTTAGTGTGGCCGTCGCAGGGGCAGAGAGAAGCTGGGTGCTGTTTTACTCGTGGGAAAGCTACCAAATGATGGACAAACCCGAATCTCAATCTGGTAAGGACATATCTATGAGAGGTTCTGGTTACCTGGCTCAAATATGTTTGAAAACCTTCATAGACTGAATAGCGATTGTAAAATTGGCAAGTTGTTAAATGCCCGTTATTGCTCAGGTGCCTCTTTGTTCTGTATAGCTGAAACATATTCCTCATTTCTGCTTTCGGCAGCTCTGCAGCAGCATTAGGGTCATCCAGAATGTTTAATTTAAAAACTTCCTTAAAACTATGTATAATGTACTTGAGCCATGGAATCTTAAGGAAGTTATCCAATCGGAGACAGTCTTTAATTATTGTTCTATTAAAATCAGTCTCTTCCTTTAGCCAAATGGATCTCCAGATCAATAAGGACCTACATACTATTAAGTCCGACAAGTAGCTAATCCCAACTTCCCTATGAATTAACTCTGTGGATGCTGAAGATGATAAACAGAGTAATTTTTTAAGGAACATATTTTCAACTATTTCTAAACTACTATCAGAGTAGTGACCCCAAACCCCCGCACCGTAAAGTGCGATAGAGGTACATCTTGACTGGTAAATATGGGTCATAGCGCTTATTCGTCGGTCACCCAGCTTCGCTGCAAATCTAAAAACTCCGTGGACACTTTTTTGCCATTTTAGCCCGGACATTCAACATCTCATGTGACCATATTCCGTCTCTGGCAAAGGTGATCCCTAAATAACAAAATTTGTCCACCGTTAGAATTTTCTGCCCATGTATAAAAAAAGAATTGGTCCTTTTTCGGCTTCGGCCACATGGCATGATATAAGTTTTACTTTTGTTAATCTGCAGCTTCCTCATGTCGATGAAATTAGAGAACCTATCTATGAACAGCTGAATGCCAATAGGGGTCCTTGATAAAAGCACGGCATTGTCTGCTTAGAGCAGTAACGGCACATCTTCACTGTTCGCCTGTGGTGCATCTGATTTTACTAATTTGAGGGCTGCATCCACCTCATTGATAAAAAGGGTAAAAAGCATAGGGGCAAGGACGCAGCCCTGTCGGATGCCACATCTAATGTTAAATTTGGGGGTACATTCTCCCCGGTGCCCGTACCGTACAGATGTTTGAAGTTTTTCATTGAGCAAAGCCAAAAAATAAATGATAGACTCAGAGGCCCCAAGCTCTAATAAGGTTCGCCATAAAATGGAATGGTCCACTAAATCGAAAGCGCTGCTTAAATCGGCGAAGCATAGGTAGAGCGGTCCATCCTTAGCACAAGTGTATTTCCCAATTAATAAATCTAAATTAACACAATGTTCAAGTGTTCCTCTTCCTTTCCTAAAGCCATATTGTGTATTTGCTAAAATCCCATTATCCTCCGCCCACTCTTCTAGTCCAGCAAGTAAAATCCTACTCATAATTTTAATGGAGGAATATAGATGGGAAATTGGATGATAATTTTTATCATCCGATTTAACCCCCTTCCTAAAAATAGGAATAATAATTTATTCACCCCATGTAGGGGGAACTCCGTTGGTAACTACGGCATTAAAAACAATATTTAGTAAAGGGCCCCATAGAGCAGGTACAGCTTTATGAACATCAATGGGGACCCCATCCTGGCCCTTGACCTTGCCTCCCTTACTGGTCATAATGCCTTGTTCCACCTCTTCTAGTGTTATATTTAGCGGTACTATCGGCCAGATGCTAGGATTAATAGAATTATCAGTTATAGAATTACTTGATTTGAAAATACAAGAAAAATGGGCGACCCAGGCCTCGCTCTTAACATGGGACATCAATTCAGGAACCGCCTCATCTTTTAAAAAGGGGAATTGACTGTTGCCCAGAACAGTTGGCAATCTGAAGTGTCGGTGGCCTGAGTAAGTTTATCCCAGACCTCCTGTTGCAGCTCTTTTTTCCTCTGTTTAAGTATAGATTTATAGGCTAGTCTTAATTTTGTTACAAGCATCGGGTTCCTAGGTCTGCTCGCCAATGCTTGTTTTAGATGGAAAAGTGAATAGGTCCAAGCATGGTCAAACCAACCCTTGTTCTGGGTAAATTCCCTATTAGTGGTCTTGGTAAAAATAGAATCAATAGAATTATTAATTTTACTAAAATTCATTTAAATCATTGCTCTCCACAGAACATATAGGGGCATATTATCAAGAACGGGCGTTACATTATCGCCGCTTTTATCGGCTTGATAATATGCTCTATGAATTCCAATCGAAGCCCATGTTAGATGTAAAGACATCTAACATGGGCTTCGATTGGAATTCATAGAGCATATTATCAAGCCCATTATCGCCGCTTTATCGGCAGTTTCCTGTCGATAAAAGCGGCGATAATGTAACGCCCATTCTTGATAATATGCCCCATAGTTTTTAACACCTTATCCATGTTCACCCCTTGTGCCATTAGGTCTATGTGGTTCGATGTTACCCACAATTACAGGTATATTTGCAGACCTATTTTCCCATAATTCTACTATCATAATAATACAATTATGATCACTAGGTAAGGATTCTTCAATCCTAGGAGTGGTATTCTTTGGGATAATATTAGTCGAAACCAGGACATGATCAATTATTGAATTCACATTTCTACCTGTGAAGGTTGGGACCATATTCCCCAAACCGTCTCTTGCACATTGCATAATATCTAAATCAAAATCCGCCATAAATATATTCAATGATTCGCCATATGGATTGTGGGGTAAGTGAATACCATCATCTCCTAAATCACTTCTTACCCCACAAACCCTTGTAGTGGACAGAGAACATAGAGGTATATTAAAATCGCCAACCCAAATAATATCAAAAATAACATCCTCTTCTGAACTTAGCTTTAAAAATAACATTCTCTAGTTCAGTAACAACTTTAGACTGAGAACTGTCAAAGAGGTTGTATAGAAATTAATTAAAAGAACATCCTGGGCATGTTTTTGGTGTAGCCAAAGAATCTGTGAGTGAGACCACATGTTAATATGCCTTTTTACTTCTGTCGACAAACTAGTCAACAAAAGAATTAAAAGGCCCCCCTTTGCTCTACCAGCCGCAGAGCTGTGAGCTAATAGGTCATAAGAGACAAACCCCTCAAAGCTACCTGCTTCAAATGACTATAAAAGAAACCAAGTGGAAGTAATGAAAATCCTGTTCATTGACTGGCAGGGCTGCTGCTCTATTCAAGATAATCCTGGCATAATGTGGATTTTTAAAATTAATAATAACACAGTCGCCCCGTATATGTTTCTTCAAAGGTCCTATCCAGTTAACCCTTCTAGTGGTGAGGATCTGGTCAGCGTGATTCACCGGGAAGCCACAATGATGGTTAAGCCAATGCACCGATTTATTTTTAAGTGATGTATGTGATTCCATTACTGTTGGACTGGGGGGGGGGACATTCACCAGGACTGCCTCATATGGTGAGCAATCAGGGGGTAGATTATTTGTACTACTACGTTTCCCCTTGACCGGTTCTCTCTCAATCCGGATATTAGTCTCCGGTGAGCTTTCCTTTCTACCAGTATTTGAGTTACACACATCTCCTTTATAATTGCACCATACCAAAGTCTTGTTAGCGCCTAGAGGGGCTAAGTTGTCCCCCACTACCACATTGTGTGCATTAGAATTGACCCTTATCGGCCTAACTGTGCCAGGTACCTCTTCTGTTGTTACCACTATTCGGGGGTTACTTATAATATGGGGGCATTCTGTCTGTCCGTTACTAATTGCTTTAAGTAGCTCATTATAGTTATTCAGTTCCCCACCTAGCCTAGTGACTTCCCAGTTGAGTGTATCGATTTTATCATGTAACGTTTTTAAATATATTTCAATATTAGCAACCAGGGCATTAATGATCGGATTAACCTGTATTTCGTTTAACATCCCAGTGCTAACTAGTTGCTCTCCTGCACAGGGGGCAGGAGATATTTTAGCTCCTTTGCTCATACTTATCGTCCCCTGTTTAAGCTGGGGTTTCCTACATCCCCTTTTCTTTCTTGGGGTGGGCACCTCATTAGTAGATGACAAACAAAGGACTTTGAGGGGCTCTAGGGGCTTAACTATAGGAGCTATCTCAGTACAATTCATAGTATGTGTGATACCTGAGCTAGAGGGATTAATAGGCTCCACAGAAGAGTCTATCATGCTTGCTGGGGCTGGCAGGCTACCTAAGCCTAGTGAGAGCCGGCGTTCAGCCCTATCAATTTCAACCTTAATGGCGCTCACCGCCTTCACAGGATATGTGTCAATTGTAGATCCAGCGGGCTCAACAATACTTTTGTTACCTTTACGTTTCGACATGTCTGTAGTATCGTACTTAACAAAATACTACTTATACCAAGGTGAACTCAAGTACCCTACATATATAGTCAGACAAACGGACTTAAACTCCAGAGACAAACAATACAAGAGGAAGAATTAAAATGGCGGGAGTGACTAATTATCAAACCACCGATGCAAAGCCTATTGAAGAATTAAGCCAAAAAATGGCAAAGGTTAAAAAATTAAAACACATAGCATAGTCAACCTAGCTCTAAAATAGCTTATATAAGGTCCTTTGCCAAGTGGGGGTACGCAGTTTGGAACAGATCACGCAGGTTACTCACAGTCTCCGCAAATTGTCCAGAAGAGAGTACCCAAAGCGGGGACCAAAGGGTATGGCCCAGCCCAGCCTCTGACAGTCTCAGACGGGTGCCCGGGCGCGTACCACGTGCGTACCGTACGCGTCCCGCGTGACGGGAGATGCTCCATGATTTTCTAGGGCCTCCAGGCGCAGGCAGGAGCGTCACGAATGCGCCGGAGGTAACATAGTTCTTCCCATAGGCATAGGGAAGAGAGGTGAAGCACCGAGCCATTGCCCTCATGGCTCTGGTAAGTTTTGCAGCCTTCCCCTTTTCAAAGTGAGGCTTAAAAGCAGATTTTACAATTTTACTGTGTTTTTTTTTTTTTTACAGCTCATGCAGCTGTAATTTCAAAACCTTTTATACGTTGTTCATTTCCGGGATAAGGAGCAGAGTACAGGAGCACAGGAGTCTGACAAAATGTGCAATAAGCCTTGATTCACAGGGGAAATCCAGTAATACCCTGTAGCATTGCTTTACTTTTTACTAGTTGGAAGAGCCGCAGCACCTTGCCTCTCAGCACTGTATTATCACCGCATTCAGCATTCAGCATGCTCTTACCGGAACTCTGTGCCGAATTATGGATTTAGCACTGGTCCCTGGGCGCTGGTCTGCCCACTCCACCTGCTTACTCCACCAGCTTGAAGAGCCTCAGCACCTTGCCTTTCACCAAGTCACTTGCCCCCGCATTCTACATTCCAAATTCAGCGCTTACTGCGAGTTCTTACCGGAGCTCAGTGCAGCCAGTACAGCCTTGATTTATGTCTTTAGCGCTGGATCGCTGGTCTATTTTCCGTGTTCCATTGACCTCTCCCTCATTTGAGATTTAGAGGATTCGGGGGTGTTACGAGGCGTTTCACTGCGGCTGACGATGGTAGTAAGTATTTAATTTTCGCGGTAGAGAGCACTTGCATCGTTCACGTTCACCAGGTCCACTATTGCAGTCTCCACTACGAGGGGGAGGGGCAAATAAAATCATAAAAGACAAGTCAGTTAAAAATAAAAATTTACATCCACATGATCACACTTGCTTTAATACCCAGAGAGATAACATACAAGAGAGAAACAAATTGTGGGTGAGTTTAAAAACTGAAAGTACAGTAGAGCTGGCCGAATTTGCATAAAATTCATAGCTTTTAAAGTTGGTTTCAAAAACTTATATTGTAGGGTGTTATATTTTGGACTGATCATAACAATGCGTAGTGTGTCATTGACCGAGACATTGTGATAGTCACATAGGGGCAGTTCCGAATCCTGAAAACAGCCATGATTAAAAAACTAAATATGATAATTGATTCAGCCTAAAATAAGACAATAAGCGTCGCTGATGACGAGTCATGTTCCCAATCGAATACGTTTTTAAATTACTAACAGTTTTCTCTAGAATCGCATGTCTAACTGAAAGTTTCAGTATAGCCGAGTCCTCCCGGTCCGCTGCTATCTTGCCTGTGAATGCCACTGCAACCCATTTATGATCAGACCTTGCCAAGCAGCTGGGA
The DNA here is from genome assembly GCF_964263255.1 of Lissotriton vulgaris. Lineage (NCBI taxonomy): Eukaryota > Metazoa > Chordata > Amphibia > Caudata > Salamandridae > Lissotriton > Lissotriton vulgaris. Next base: position 899,818,906 of record NC_141696.1, read on the forward strand.
TTATCATATAAATCAGGCCTCCCTAAAGATGTCATATTATACGAGATATAAGCCACACACAGGATCAGGAGGGGCTTGTCTAATTTTAAACAATCCTGCAATATTTATCAATTAAAACCAAGCTCTTCTTTTGTCCAAATTGATAACAAAGGTTTTATGGGGGAAAGTCGGATATGGTCAATAATAAAACCTAACCCCAGTTCTATGTGGGCTATTTCATAAGGTACACTTTGTGGGACCCCCAGGAGACCCCTTAAAAATGTGTTTTCTACTACTTGGATCGGGTGGCCGGACCATAGCCCCATATTCTACTGCCATAGTTAATGGGACACACTTAGCCCTGAAAATTTCTCAGATGATTTATTATAAGTGCGCCCCAACCAATGTGAGAAATCGCCGATACTAAACATGTCTCTGTTAAAGGACATTACATTCTGGGTTATAAGTGAGTGCCAGTTTAAACCAGAGTCCAACTGGACCCCTAAATATTTAAACTTATCTACCTGACTGACGTGGTTTCCAGCTACAACAAATTTCATCGTTTTTGTGTTGGGTGGACCAAACGTCATTACATGTTATTTTGAGAAGTTGGTAGAAAGGTCAAGGCTGTTCATAAAATCAAGAAAAAGATTAAGAAGTTTTTGTGAACTCTTGGCTGTCTGAGGAAAAAAAACTGTCACCTGCATAAAGCAGGGACCAGCCTAGCTTGGCCCCCTACTTTAGGGACATCCACATCCGGTTCGAACAAAACTTGTTCTATATTATTGATATAAAAAAGGTGCTAAGAAACAGCCTTGATGAACCCCATACCGCACTTTAAAGTGCTCAGTGCATTCCCCATTAGAGCCAAACCTAACACTTGCTGAGAGATCTTTGTGCAAATCATGCAGAAATCTAATTAATGCAACGTCCACTTTCATCTGAGCCATCATGGACCATAGTTTGGAGCAGTTGTCTCTATTGAATGCCCATAAAGCCAAATGATCTGCCCCACTCTTGACCTTATTGTACTTACATATCAGCAAGTAAAGATTCAGATTTTGCTTGATAGTACAAATACCTTGCCTAAACCCATAATGTAGGTCAGATAAAAAGCCTCTCTTCTCCTCCCAATCTGAGAGATGATCCAGTAAAATACGACCAATAATTTTCACCTCTGAATCAATCAGAGAGATGGGCATAAAACAAGTGAGCCCTGACCTGTTGCCCTATTAAAAAACAGGGACAATTATTGATTGAGACCAGGTTAGAGGGAGACATCCGTTGACTACTGTGTTTAAGTGCAACGTCAGCAAGGGTGCCCACACGTCCATATCAGTTTTAAAAAGATACCCTGGCACCCTGTCGGGTGGGGTACTTTATTTGATGGTAGTCGGGAAATGCCTACCATGACTTCAGATTATTGAAAAAAATGTGATGTTTACTCCTCATGTCGTTCAATTCCCTATCCTCAACTTCAAAGCTATAGATGGCCTTAAAGTGATTAACCCAGGCTTATGGTGTAATTGTGCAAGCCTGGTTAGAAAGGTGATCATTGCTAAAATGGGGTCAGTTAATCACTCTCCAAAAGGCGGTGCTACCTCGTTGCAACTTGCAGTTAGTAGCTTGACCCAGGCCTCCTCTTTGAGCTGGGATTTAGGTTCCTTACAGGCCAATCTATATGAAGACCTGGCTCTTTTTACCTTCTCCTGGCACCGGGGCGTCACATGCAAAGGATTCCAAGTATCCTTATGGGCTTGGGAGCAACATCCATCAAACCATCTTAATTCATGAATCATTGGGTTACACCTGCTTTGCAGAGGACTGTTTTCATGAACCTGCTAATGTTTAAAAAGACTTTGTGATACCCTGAACCGACTCTTCTTCAGATAAACAGGAATAAAAATAGGCTCGGCAAGTGGAAACCAAATTTTGTACAAAAACTGAGGGAACGCTGGAGGCCCCCCTCACCCTTCGTCCCTGATTGGCTCCCTATACATGGATACTTCTCCAGTGGGTTTTTTGTCCCAATGTACAACAGCTTTACGGTGATTATGATCACTCATGTTATTCCTTAATACTTTTAATTCTAGGGGGCTGAGAATAAGCAGAAAGAAACAAAGATGTAATCTATTACATAACTGTGCCCCCCTCCTTTGAATGTTGCTATTCTCTCAGTCAAGTTCTCCTGATTAAGATCCATTAGGTTCATCAAGTTTAACTTGGAAATTAAACTGTTAGCTGTAATACCTTGTTGAGTGTGTTTAATATGCACCTAGTTAATAACAGAGTCCTCGTGGTCTGGGTCTTTATTCTTTGGGCATGAATTACAGGGATGCAGATTTAAGTCCCCAGCTAGCATGGTCACCGTGAATGGGGGTTCAGATTGAAAAAAGTCATCAATAAATACTGTGAGATTAATAACAGCTGGGACATATTAATCTGGGAGGAGGCAAGATGGCGGCTGTGTGAAGGATGTGAGCGCCACTCGTCCTGCGTTCGTCCCGTGCACCTAGTATGGTGCAATCTCCCCCACTGAACCCTCCACAATAAAACCTCCAAACTTTATTTATGGAGAGCAGCTTCTGGGTACTTACGGTAGCGGGGCATAGTCGCTACTCTCAGGCGATACGAGTGAGAAGAAGAATCCCCTCATGGCAATTCGTGTTAAGTATTGGCGTACTGGGCAGCCCAGCATCAGGTCTGTTTACGGCAGCAGCAGCAGCAGCAGCGGTACTGGTCCAGGCTGGATCGGCTGTATTGCAGGGGAGAGGAGTGCAATGCCTCACAGGCAGCCTCGACGTGACAAGCAGGACAAACCCCCATCTGACAGCACTAGTGCTGAGACGGCAGCAGAGCGGGCCGCTGCAAGGAAAACCTTGCATGGAGTGAAGCCCAGGGATGCCATTACCGTGGATGGACGCTATGTAGGGGAAATTGCCAAAGGCAAGACACAGGAGCAAGTCGGCATTCGCGATGGTTTCACAAAGCCGCAAACTGTTCCTGGGATGTTTGCAGGGCTGAGGAAACCTGCCAATAACCTGGTGAATGCTGGAAAGGTGACATCCCCGGGATTGGGGGGGGGACAGCAATATGGAACTGAGGTAACCCCTGGAACAAACGCGAGTGTTGATATGGTGACTGCGGACAAAAGGGATAAGGTAAATTCCACTAAAGGAGAGGACTGGGCTGGATCTGCCCCAGAGCAGGTAAAGTGGGGAGACTCTGAAAATCCTGCAAATTTAGGGGGGAGCAAGGCTGTCGCAGCTCTGGATGTAAATACAGACAAGTTTGTAGCCCTGGTAGGCGGGGCGTCTGGGACAGAGAATACTACAGATAATTCAGCAGACAACTCGGTGACACCCTCCCGCCCATTATCAACTGGTATTGCAACTATATCTTCCCATCTGCTACCAATTGATATAGCTGTTGCTGCAAAACATGACTTATGAACACCAGAACATGGAGGATTTTTTTTTCTCTTAACCAGGACTCTGAACTATCAAACATAAGTGATATTTCTGAACTAGGTAACTCTGCATCTGATAGTCCTCTCTCTAACCCTAGCTCTCAAAAGTGACTCCCCTGCTTAAGGAAACAAAGGAAGAAATCTAAAATTAGTGGTACTATTGAGGGATCTGGGGAATCAAGGTCTGACCACAGCCAGCTTCAGTGGCACTATTAGACTACGGAGCTAGTGGGAGAATAAGGCGGCCCAAATCAGCACGACTGTGAGACTGGGAATACTAAAAGCACCGGAAAGCCTGATTATTCCAGTGAGACTCCCCCTTCAATGGCTTTGATCTATGCCACCCTCAAACAAATACAAGGGGAGGCTAGAGTAGAACAAAGGCGCGCTCATCTCGCAACTAATAAACTCCAGGGTGCAATCCGTAAAGTTAATAATTCATGCATAGAGATCACAGAGAGAACAACTGCTCTAGAGGAGTGTGTGGTGGCTCTAAAAACAAGAGCAGAGATGTCAACTCGTCATACCCTCTCAAATGAAGCATGAATGACTGATGTCATGTGTAAACTCGAGGATTTCGAGAATCGTCAGCGCCGCAACAACTTAAGACTTCTTTGTACTACGGAATTTGCAGAGGGGAACGACATCAGAGGCTTTGTCTTGCGTCTAATGAAAGAGGGCTTCTCAGATCTCGGGCAGTGGGACTAGGAGAAGGAAATTCAGTGAGTCCACCATTTCCCTCTAATGCTTAAAAAGAAACACGACTCCAGCAACGTTGACATCAAACCCAGAGCTATTTTAATCTTTTTCGATAATTTCTTACTTCGCCAGGCTGTGTTTGACAAATCTAGACCCGAATCTCGACGATCGGGAGAAGGATTTTCAATTTTCATCAGGCCTGACTTTTGTCACAGTACTGTAGAGAGAAGATGGAAACTCCGTCGTTAATCTCACCTTTTCAGAAGATTGGAGCAGAGGCATTCCTTCTTAGTCCCGCTCGGCTCAAAATCATTTATAAAGGCACTACACAAATGTTTACTTCAGAAATTCAAGCTCAGGATTATTTGAACAATATTATCTGGACTACAGTCCCAGCGGGACCTGAGGGTTAGGGGACCAAGGGATGACTAGCTTGGTAGACATTAACTTCCTCTTGCCCCTCTTTGTTTTTTTTGCTTCATGAAATATATTTATCTCTGTGACTGAATAGGACCCAATTATGGGGTCTATGGGATCTATGTGATATATGGGGTCTATGGGATATAGCACTGGTGAGGGGGGTTCACAGAGGGTCTGGGGGGGTTCTTTCTTTGCTGTCTTTATTTAAATAGGACCAGTTGGATGGGCGGCGAGGGGGTTGCACCTTCATGCAGGAGGCATCACGAGGGTCACCAAACGTCTTTTGCCTTTGGATAGTTGGGTTGGGACACACGGGGGGGGGGGATGTTTTTAATTAAATTTTTGGTAGGTATGTAAGATGTCAGATTTGTTAATTTTTGGATGGATGATCATGGAAGATCGGAAGGAAGGCGGAATGGATAATAATATTTTAATGGATATTTTGTCCTTCTGTCTAAAATGGGGTTGAACAACTTAAGGATAGCATCTATTAATATCTGCGGTTTGTATAATCCTGTGAAAAAATGTAGGATTAATATTGAAAAGCAATATCTGAAGGCTGACATAATTTGTCTCCAAGAGACCCATATCGAGGCTAGCAGGGGTAAGGTTAGCGAGCTCGATGGTTATCAGTTAGTCTTAGCTACTACTCAAGGGTCCCGCACTAAAGGGGTGGCTATTATGGCAAAGAAAAATCTGGGTTTAAGCTTCTCACAGTCCAAATCTGACCAGCATGGCAGATGGGTCATTACCCAATTTTAAAATGGGGGGTCAAGATTGAACTCTTTGCTCTATGCTCTATATATGGATCTGTGTTAGATGATCCAGCCTTATTTGAAAGGCTGAATATGGAATTGGAATTGGTAGGTTGGCCCATTCCTGTTATTATCTGTGGGGATGCTAATATAAATCTAACTAAACACACAGGAGTAATCGGTGGCAGTCCTTATATAGGACGTAAACCCAAGGGTTTTAAGGCAGTTTCAAACGTGTGTAATACCCAGGGCCTCTTTGGTGCTTGGTCCAAATTGAATATTTATGATGTGGGATACACTTTTTACTCTGCCCCACATCAGAGTCATGCAAGACTCGATTAATTTTCATATCTCAACAACTATTAATCAATGCTAGTATTCAGAAATACCCACGGGTGATGTCTGACCATAGCCCGTTAGTGTTGGAAATCTCTGCACAGATTAATAAATCCTCTATTTCTGGCTGGACATTTAATAGAGAATTAGTCTATGACAACGATTACCAACAACATATGAATAAATGAGTTCCACAATTTTTAGAAGAAAACATAGGAAGTACTTTGGTTGAGACTGTATGGGACACACTGAAGGCCCGGATCAGAAGAGAAACAACTAGGTTTGGGTGGGCTGCACAATCTAAAGAGGAACAATTTTTACAAGAGCAATATCAGAAATTAAATGTGGCTGAAACCCAACTGATCCAAGCTATTTCTAGCAATCAAGATATTGAACAGGCACAAAATAGGGTAGCTGTCTCTCAATCTGTTATTACGGAAGCGTCAGTAACTAAAGCGGCAGGGAAATATATTGCCTGGCATTCAAGGTTATATTTATGCGGTGAAAAAGTTTGCCAGGTATTGGCTATGCGCACTCGACAAAGCAGCATTCAGGGAAACATTGTAGCTATAAAAAGTCCAAGGAAAGGGCTGGTGGTCGATCCAGGCTAAATACGGGCTGCTTTCCAAGGGTATTAGCAGGAACTTTATCAAGAGGACATTGATAACTGTGATGAAGCAATTGATAAATATCTCAATAGCTTTCTAAGGGAGAAACTTACTAAATAGGAGCAAACAGCTTTAGAAACTCCTATATCAACAGAAGAAATTCAGGATACCATTAGCTCACTGTCTGGGGGTAAGGCAGCTGGTCCGGATTCAATACCAGGAGAATTTTATAAGACTTTTACTTTATCACTGTTAGAAATTATGGCTATCATGCAATTGAGGACATTGCATGGTATAGGATGTTGGCTTTCTGGAGAAGGCTTTGGATTACTCCAGAACTACATTTATTTGCAAGGGCCCTGACTGAAGTAAGGGGACTGGACCGAACGAACAAGATTCCATGGTTAACCAGTATTAAAACTATGCTCACTGACATGAGGATGAGGGAATTGTGGGACAGTCCAGAGTCTGCAGAATTCCCATCAAAAAGTAATATACAGAGAAGTTTATTGGAACCTAATCAAAACTAGGAGGTACTCTGCTTTGATTAGCCCATCCCTGTCTAGAGATTTTCACTAGCTCTAAGATGAACCCTGTATGGAAAATTATTGGGATCTCATAATGAAACCCAGAGATCGCAAGCTTTACCCCCAGTTCCGAGTTGAGACACTTCCGCTTAGGAAGTTTACATGTAAATGGATTCCAGGCACTGGAGATAAATGCCCATTCTGTCCGGATTGTATAGAAGATATTGATCATCTACTATACGTCTGCCCTGACTACCAACAACCCCGAAGTATGTGGCTCAAACCTTTATGTAGAACCTTGGGAACTAGCTCTGCGCTGATTGCTAAAAGGCTATTGAAAACTGGTTGCAATGACATCGCCGTAATAGGGGTGGCAAAGTTCCTTAGCTGGTCTTGGGCCCTTTGGGAGACAAATGGAGGGTCCTCATAGCTGATTATAGATATTCCTGGTTATGGCATGTTATGAAATGGAATTTTACTGATCTTTGTTTCTCGTTGATTGTAGATAGATGTACAGCCTTGTGCGTACAATATATTTATACCTGTCATAATGAATCGTTTTCAAAATTTTAAATATAGGTATTTATATTTTTATCTCTAAAAGCACATTTGTAATGATTGATTTTATGGTGTAATTATGTTTGCGCCCAGCTGTACCTTGTATTTTATTTATTTTCTGTCTTTTAAGATGAATATTCGCAATAAAGACATTTTTGAATTGAAAAAAAAAATTTGAATTGAATTGCAACAAGTTTTTTTGAAAGCCCAGAATGGGTTGGGGGTCCCGAAATCCTGGGAAGCTGCCAATATAGCAATATTCCCTAAAAAAGGAAAGCCACCAGAAGAAATGGGGTCCTACTGGCCTATTACTTTAATAAACAACAACATTAAAATATACGTAATGATACTGGCAACCCGCATGGCAGTTATAATTAAGTAATTAGTGTCACCTGTTCAGCATGGATTTGTGCCTGGACGAAGCACGATTGAACATATTCAGCTTGGTATTAACTTATTAGATGCAGCTGGCATTACAGGAGACCCTATCGGACTTATTCTGTTAGATGCAGAGAAGGCGTTCGAAAGGGTCTCCTGACCGTTTTTATAGGCAACGCTTAAGGATAGAGGAATAGGAGAAAAATATATCTCTGCATTAAAATCAATGTATCGTAACCCCGTAGCTCGCATATCTATTATGGGAGATGACAAAACATATCGCTATTAGTAGAGGGACTCGCCAGGGTTGTCCCTGCTCACCCTTATTGTTTGTGGTCTATATAGACCCTTTGATTAGGAAGATAGAAGCAAATCATTTGATCGAGGGTGTGCAGTACATTGGGGGCAACACGAAAATATTGGCTTATGCGGATGATTTAGCCATAGTCACTTCTAACCCTAAGTTAGCAGTAAAAGAAATTGAAAAAGTTGCAAAGGTCTATGGAAAACTTTCCGGTTACTGATTAAATCAAAATAAAACACAGATTTTGAATAAGAATGTTTCTCAGGTAAATGATACACGTGTGGTTCAAAACGTGGTGTATTTGGGGACTGAAATTGAGGCAGATGTATCTAAAATTATGGACAATAATTTAGACCCTCTAATCGGTAAATTTAAAACGGAATTTGCTTGTCTAGAAAATGTGAAGTTTACTCTTGTAGGCAGATGTAATATTATTAAAATGATCTTTTTCCCGAAGATATTATATTTTTTTAGGGCCAATTCTCTGTCAATTAGTAACTCTTGGATTAAATTAATGAATCAACTGTTCTCTAGATTTATGTGGGCGAATTGCCGCCCTCGCAGAGCCTTGAGACTGTTAACTTTATCCAGAGAAAGGGGAGGGTGGGCCGTACCTAACCTTCAATTATATCATTGGGCTACGATGTTGCAGAATATGGGGATATTGCTTAACGAAAAGATTGAGCCTGTAAGAGACAGGACCTCTATTCCTATTTTTGAAATCATTTTGGGTACTGAAGCTAAGGGGTGTCTGCTACGAAATATCGGCTTCAACTATTACAAGCGGGTTAGGTTTAAGACCTTAATCTGCGCATTTACAGTTTGTACCACAGTCCGGAAGAGCCTGGGACTGGGCCAATATAATGCATTCACCCCTATCTTTAGGAATAACCTCTTGCCCTATGTTTTTAATGATGGATAAATGAACCAATGGCATGATAATGGAATTTGAACAATTGGAGATATTTTATGCGGGTGCGATTTGCTTCTGTTTGACTATCAGGGACAAATTAGGGGCTGGATAATCGACAGTTTTTTTAATATCTCCAAGTAAGAGATTTTTTAGCTAAAAAACTTGGAGGACCCTCTGGCTTTCTCAAAGTACTGGTAATGGAGCTACTAATTGAAGATTGTTGCTCATTGGGGGGGATTTATAAACTTTTGTATGACTTAGTACCCGATGATCTCACTAAACATGTGGACCGGTGGCAAAACTCATTAGAGCTTAATACTGGGAAAGCTGAGGACTCATTACTTATAGCGCAGACATCATTTATGGCTACGAATTTACAACTTCAGTTTTATAAAACGTGGTTTAATTTATATATAACACCTTCAAAGATTGCTAAATGGGGTAGGGTAGCTGGGTCTACTTACCCCCGCTGCCAACAACCAGCAGCCAATCTTGTCCCTATGTGTGCAACATGCCCGATAGTTGACACTTTAGAAAAAAGTGTTAAAGTTTATTTAACAAGTATTCTCGGCACAGAAATCGATCTTACACCTACATTGATTGTATTAGGGGTAGGCGATGCTCACCCTCGGAATCCTAATTACATCTTTGTATTTGTTGCCTGTACAGTTCTCAGGTTGTGTATAGCTACGGATTGGCTTGACCCTATTCCTCTGATGGGTCAACTATGGTTGGGAAGGCTCTTGTCAATGTTCAGATTTGAAAAAGCTATATATGCTAGATCAGGTCGTAGACTGAGAGCAAAAGGAATGGATATCTGGGCTCCTTTGCTGAATTGGTCCTATTGGAATGAATGAAGATAAAATATTAGGGTGCCTAGTATTCTACTATGTAAACTTCGCTTTGTTTTAATTTTCATCCATGTGCCATATTTTATTTTATTTCTGACACTTGTACCAACTATGTTCCCTCATGTGGGGGTGGGGGGTACTACAGTGTTATGGATTTTATGGCTGAGATACCCGCCACCCCCTCTCAACACAATCCCCAAAGGAGGGAAACCGGAAACAGTTCTTGAAGTTTTTGGAAGAGGGAGGGAGTGACCCTCCCGGCCGTATTTATTAAAACAAAATTAAAACATTATATTAATGTACAATTTCATTACCACATTGCGATGTTTGGCTAACCTTAACAGATTCTCTAATACAGAGGTTCTCCTAGCCGAACTAACATCCTACAAAACATTGACTTGAAATTTTGAAATTGTACATCCTAACGTTTAAGGGCCAACGGCAAGGTCGTAACCGGTGTCAAGATCCCTAACCAGAAATACCCCCCCCACTTGGGAGGGGCGACAGGACTGAGGCGTACCTCAAGTGCAACTACCAATTTCCCTTGACTTGACGGGGGCACCAATAAACTCGACGCCATTTAAAGGTCGTTCGAGGACTCGTGTGAGGTATCTAGAAGGTAGCGTAGACCTCCCCCCAAACCCCACACAACTTACCACGTCTGCCGTCGCAGACGTCACTGGCCCCGGGAAATTCCCCAGGAGGGGGCTGTAACCCCTCCTACACAGGAAGGGGCCTTGACCGCCTTTCCTTTTCTTTCGGCGACCCATCCTTAGAAGGGACCGCCTCCCCGTTGAGGGGCCAATGGCCACCTCTCCCGAGCGCTCCCATCCGTGTTGGGTGACGCCCACTCATAGGGATCTTCCAATTAGTGCTCACCGATCATGACCTTACCGCCCGACCAAAATAAATACGACAATGCTAACTAAATTACTAAATGACTAACTATGAAAAGACAGTAGCAACAACCACTTTATTAAAAGCATGCTTACTGATAAACACTAAAGCAGAAATACTTTATTTGCAAAACATAACACAAATTGACCAGACTTTATTGCATACTCAAAGTCATCACGATAATCACCATAACCTGTAAACGAAAATCAGAGTTATCCATCAAACTTTTATTCAGACATTATTAAAACCACTTGCTGTCTTCAGGGGCTGGTGGGTGGGTCAAAATTGGCTCTTCGTTCCGTCTCGAGCTCACGTGCAGCGAGGAGGTGCAGCTTCAGAGCACAGGAACAAGAGGATGCCTTCGGGTCTTGCGTCCCCTTTTATCCGTCTTCAGGGCGGGCGTAAACCCGCCCCTGCCTGCCCCGAGGGCGTGGCCAGCCGCGTCAGTGTCTAGGCCAGCCCACTCTAGGGCGGGAAAAAGCGCGCCCCGGCTACGCCGCTTCGGGCATACCAGCCGAGACACGCCTCCCGCCCAAGATGGCTTCCCGGGGGGATCGTGGTACTCTGCCATACGTGCGGGGGGACCGAGTGGTCGCCCCTTTCCATATGGCTGAGATACCCGCCACCCCCTCTCAACACAATCCCCAAAGGAGGGAAACCGGAAACAGTTCTTGAAGTTTTTGGAAGAGGGAGGGAGTGACCCTCCCGGCCGTATTTATTAAAACAAAATTAAAACATTATATTAATGTACAATTTCATTACCACATTGCGATGTTTGGCTAACCTTAACAGATTCTCTAATACAGAGGTTCTCCTAGCCGAACTAACATCCTACAAAACATTGACTTGAAATTTTGAAATTGTACATCCTAACGTTTAAGGGCCAACGGCAAGGTCGTAACCGGTGTCAAGATCCCTAACCAGAAATACCCCCCCCACTTGGGAGGGGCGACAGGACTGAGGCGTACCTCAAGTGCAACTACCAATTTCCCTTGACTTGACGGGGGCACCAATAAACTCGACGCCATTTAAAGGTCGTTCGAGGACTCGTGTGAGGTATCTAGAAGGTAGCGTAGACCTCCCCCCAAACCCCACACAACTTACCACGTCTGCCGTCGCAGACGTCACTGGCCCCGGGAAATTCCCCAGGAGGGGGCTGTAACCCCTCCTACACAGGAAGGGGCCTTGACCGCCTTTCCTTTTCTTTCGGCGACCCATCCTTAGAAGGGACCGCCTCCCCGTTGAGGGGCCAATGGCCACCTCTCCCGAGCGCTCCCATCCGTGTTGGGTGACGCCCACTCATAGGGATCTTCCAATTAGTGCTCACCGATCATGACCTTACCGCCACAGGCCGGATAGTTGACCGGCTATCCGGACCCCCCACCAAGCTCCTACCTAAAGGTCATGTTTTAACGTTTTTAACCATGCTAAGAAGTCTCCTATGAGTAACTCATTCCCCACCCTAGACAAATGCACACCATCCCCCAAATACATACTGTCATCACTAATACAGCCATGCGAAATAGAATGCAATGTCCTGGAACGGAACAACCTACTCACTTTGTTATTAAGCTTTCTAACAGAATGATTCAAAGCAGGAATAGAAATAGCCCCTCGCCACACCTTTCGTGGGATCATATGGGACCACGCAATTATGCACCCCGGAACTCTCCTCGCCAACCAACTTACAGTGGAAAGCATTGCCTCCAGGAGAAGTCGTCTACCGGTGGTGACTAAATCATTGCCCCCTAGATGTACTATGACTATAGACGGCGGTGACCTCGTCCGCCCTAACAAACCCTCGAAAAATGTTTGAAACTGGTCAATACAGAGACCGCCTCTTCCGTAGAAGGACACCCTGTACCCGTATTCCCCAGCTACGTGAATCATGTCACCTGCTTTGAATACGTCCGCGGCACGCCTCACGTGTGAGTGGCCCACGACCCACACCTCCTTTTTCACAGCCGGTGATGTCTGACCGCTGGCCCGGTGTTGGGTCGACTGCATAGTCCGCCCCGCCTCGTAGGCTTGCGCAACTGAAAACCAAACAAAAACAAGAGGCGTGAGTACATCATTACAGCTTCACAACATGTGCAACCGTACATACCTCTTATAACAATTGGAGGACCAACGCCCCACTCGTTTCACTTGTTCAACATTAAGACCCCTAGCTGTAGCTTCTGTAGCAGCCCCTATCCGAAAGGAATGGGTCCCAAACTCGCCCGGGTTCAAGCCCGCAGCGGCAATTGACAACGCAAGCACCCGCTGAAACTGAAATTTCGTCAGTGGGGTGGCGTCCGCGTGTCTCAACAAGGTCCCCCCCCATGATGCCACCCTTCGTGCTAGGTATTCTTCTAAACACTTTACCGGACACATGGAGGACCCGGGAATCCTGCGTATGATTATGCAGTCACCCATCCCACCTTGATCGGTCTTGGACCTGACAAAGGAGTCAGTCATTGTCTCACCTCTGATCTGAACATGTTCCTGGCACAAACCCCCTGTCACATCCTGTTTGTTCCTTGCCACCAGTTCGCTTACCCGCATCGCCCCATGAAATGCCAGCGTAAAAGCGGCTCGGAACAACACTGTCTCAAACTGAGATGAACATGTGGAAGGGAGTGTGGCCAACAACTGGGCCAACCTATCCAAACCTATCGGGCGCCTCTCATCTACTCTGCGACCTTCAAGGCGTTGCCACCCACGCAGCGCTTTCTGTACAACGAAAGACGCTGTCGGGTCCTGGATACCATGAGCCCTGGCAACAAAGGAAATGGCAGCACGATGCCTCTGGGCCGTAGCCACCGATTTCCCAGCCCTACGTAAGGACATCAGAAAATTCACTACCCATTCCTCGTGGCCCCACAGCCCCTCTCTATCGGGCCCCAAAAAGGCTAAATAGGACCGAAACGCCCGTTCATATGCCTTCCTCGTCCTTGGTGCTAGACTCTCTCCCACGAGGTGACGAAGTTCGGGGCACCGAGAGACCAGAGAACTTCGGGAAAGGGTGCCGGCTCTGGGTCCGCTGTGGGAAGGAAACCCGAGAAAGCCTGCATATGAAAACGAGACAGTGCATCAGCCGCCTGATTCATTACCCCCGGGACATGTTTTGCTCTGAATAGCACATTCAGTTGCATACACAGTAAAACAATTTCTTTGAGCAATCTTAAAATCAGTTTACATCGTGCAGCCTGGCTATTGATGCACTCGACCACGGTCATATTGTCAGACCAAAAGATCACAGAGTGATCTTTGAACCCTTCGGGCCAGGTTCTCAGGGCCACCAAAATGGGGAAAAGTTCAAGGAAAGCAATATTACTTGTCAGACCATTGTCATGCCACCATGTCGGCCACCTTTGTGCCGACCATTTTGTGCCGAAGATGGCACCAAAACCTATGCTACCTGCTGAATCGGTCCATAGCCCCAGCTCTTCCGAGGACACGGCTGGTTTGTTCCAGACGACTCGACCATTAAAGTCCGCCAGGAATGCTAACCAAATGCGCATGTCCTGGCGGACCTCAGCCGATAGTCTCGTGCGATGATGGCCCTCCTTTAGGCCGACCATAGCTTGGGCAATTGAACGGGAGAAGGGGCGGGCCATTGGTATAACCCTCAGGGCAAAATTCAACTGTCCCACCAACTGCTGTAATTGATGCAGCGTAACTTTAGATCCATTTATACACACTCGGAGGGCTGCCCTGAACTTCAACACTTTGTCAGCTGGCAAACGAAAACAACCCTCACTGGAGTCTAACTCGATCCCCAGAAACTCAAGGCAAGTCGTAGGACCCACCGTCTTACCTGGTGCCAATGGCACACCAAACTGCTTCATTAACATACAAAATTCGGCCAAGGCCCGGCCACATTCGAGATCCCCGGCTGCCCCAAGGAACAGAAAATCATCAAGGTAATGCATTACATGGTGGAAACCTGTCTTCTTTGTGAAGACCCATTGTAGAAAACTACTGAATTTCTCGAAATAGGCACAAGATATAGAGCACCCCATCGGCATACACTTATCCATGTAATAACAACCCTGAAACATGAAACCCAGGAGACGCTGGTCGTCTGGGTGTACCGGGAGCAATCGGAACGCTGACTCGATATCTGACTTCGCCATCAGCGCCCCGGGCCCCAGGCGATTCAAAATGGCTACGGCCTCATCGAAGGATGCGTACCGCACCGAACATACTTCCGGATCTATTGCATCGTTAACAGAAAGACCACGTGGAGCTGATAAATTATGAATCAATCGGAACTCACCCGGGTCCTTCTTGGGGACCACCCCTAAAGGAGAACAAACAAAATCCTGCACCGGGGGTACACTAAACGGGCCGGCGACCCGACCTCGAGTAACCTCTTTCCGGATCTTATCCTGTACCACGGTCGTATGCTGCAGGACCGAAAGTTGATTTTTACACTTCTCCACACCCTGAAAGTCCCCTACCAGGATGCGGAAACCATACGAAAATCCGTTCCGCAGCACCCCAGCAGAAGTACGATCCGGGTATTCACTGAGCCAGGGAATCATCGCCAAGGTATCAATCGGGGTAGGTAAAGGCGCCCCTCGGACTATGTTAGACCTGTTTGGCGCCTCCTCTCCCTCCGTTATCACCCGTTTTGGCTCTGCACGTGGACTCAGGATGGGGCGACCCGCACCCACTACATTCATGTTTAAATTTACACGATCCCTGGGGCCTAGTACATTTACCTCTGTTGAAATTAAAGCACAACCCCCTTTTTCCTGTATTGCCGGCAGGTCTCGACTGATCGTCGGTACCCGTACCTGAACGAAAGGGCGTCCCCCCATATTGGCGGGAGGACTCGCCAACATTACTTCCTACCAATGGCATTTTCAACATACCTGTCTCCTTCATTTTATCCCATGTCAAAGAATCATAACAATCCCAGGTTAAGCTTTTATTATGCTCTTTAGCCTTTCTAAAAAGATTATCGTAGCAAAACCAATGGTTACCCTGGTATGATGTCGAGTACCCCATGATTCGCGACTGATAGGTCGGCAACTCGGAAAGCAACTCGGGCCTACGTTCCCCCAATATCGACGTAAAGATTCCCCATGCATTGCCCCAATTGCCAATATTTTCATTCACTTTAAAGGCGGCCATTTTTGCGCGCCAAACACTCGGATGCATGAGGTCTTTCTGTCCCTTAACATGCTCCACTTCATAATGATCAACAAGCAACGAGAAGATGTTCACATATTCCCCCGCCCAAATCTTCTCCTTAATTGCCAAAGGCACATGTTGACCCAACCTTTCTCTACGAGAGGGTGCTGACTCATCCCTCGCAATCGGCAATGGCCGCTTACCTGCACCGGACGCTGCCTCTGCGGTCGCAATCGTCCCTTGTGGCTTGTCAACTACTGCAACCGGCGCGGACACCTTGGCTGCTTCCCGTTTCTCGCGCAATTGCTTCATCAGCGCCTGCGCCTCGGCAGCCGTGGCGCCCTCACTACTTTCGCCCAACCACGCTGCAAGTTGTGCTGCCAGCTCGGGCGGCATATCTTCATTGGACACCGGGGTGACCACCACGGGAATCGGATTCCCCTCCGCCGGTACTGGGGTTGGCGCTTCGAGCGGGGTACAGGGAACCGGGATGTCTCCCCCAGCTGGTCCCCTCATTGGCCTCTTGGCTCTCCCTCCTGGAGCTGCTCCAGCCGACGGACGTTCCGGCCCCCCTTCCCCGTCTCTCTCCGCCACCCGCTTCTTTAGCTCAGTCATCTCCTTCATGAGGACCCGAACCATCTGTTCGGTCGTCATTCTCTTCCCGCCTTTCTTGGGCATTTCTCCGACAGAGTATCTGTAAGACAAAAGAAAGATTACAACGCTCAAAATTGGCTCTTCGTTCCGTCTCGAGCTCACGTGCAGCGAGGAGGTGCAGCTTCAGAGCACAGGAACAAGAGGATGCCTTCGGGTCTTGCGTCCCCTTTTATCCGTCTTCAGGGCGGGCGTAAACCCGCCCCTGCCTGCCCCGAGGGCGTGGCCAGCCGCGTCAGTGTCTAGGCCAGCCCACTCTAGGGCGGGAAAAAGCGCGCCCCGGCTACGCCGCTTCGGGCATACCAGCCGAGACACGCCTCCCGCCCAAGATGGCTTCCCGGGGGGATCGTGGTACTCTGCCATACGTGCGGGGGGACCGAGTGGTCGCCCCTTTCCATTTTGGTTTTGTTTGAACTGATTTGGATTTATTAAAGAAAATGAATAAATATGAAAAAAAGATAATAATAACAGCGTCCGGCTCTGTTATAAAAATGAATAAGAAGCAATCTACACTTATTAGAAAATATTAAAAGAATACCCAGAATAGTCTCTAAATTAGACTTCACAACTAACACCTATATTTACCAAAGTGGTAAGGCTGCCACTGGCATGACCACTGGAGGAATGAATGAATTGCTGGGACTGAACATGAGGTAAAACCATCCAAATGAAAACATCCCTTTACATCCCACATTTCCTGCAAACAAATAATCCATCCATCCTCTGAAATCTTTTTTTGAACCCCAGCTATATTCCAACTAAGAACTCTGAGGGTCCTATATCTGTGGATCGCAGGTGCCATATTCGGGACATCAGCATTAGGGGCAGGAACCAGTCAATCAGGATCATCCAGCTCACTCAAAGGTGAAAAGCGATTGCTGGGATGAAGAGTTGCAGTGCCGTTATAGCAAGGGAAATTAACCAGGTTGCAGCGCGATGTAATCTGGATCATGCGCCAGCCGATTCCTATCAGGTGCTTTGGGGTTGGGTAGCGGATTGAACAAACCCAAAGGAATAACAGATATATGATCTGTTGATGTTCCATTTCCCATAAAATGCGCATAAAGTAAGGCCAGCTCGCAAAGAATTGTTGAAATTAGTCAAGTCAAGTCAAGTCAGGGAATTTATATAGCGCACTACATACCCAGAGGGTCTCAAGGCGCTTAGAAAGGGGAGGAGGCTTACTTGTCAAATATCCACGTTTTAAGTTGCTTTCTGAATGCTAGGTGGTTCTGGGTAAGGCGAAGGTAAGCGGGGAGTGAGTTCCATGTTTTAGCAGCCAGGTATGAGAAGGATCTGCCTCCCATGGTGGTCTTGTTGATGCGAGGTACAGTGGCGAGGGCTTGGCTGGAAGAGCGTAGTTGGCGGGAGGGGGTGTAGAAGGACAGTCGTGAGTTGAGGCATTCTGGTCCGATGTCGTAGAGTGATTTGTGTGCGTGGGTTAGCAGTCGGAAAGTGATTCTCTTATTGACGGGTAGCCAGTGGAGGTCTTTAAGGTGACCAGAGATGTGTTCGTTGCGTGGGATGTCTAATATGATCCTGGCTGAGGCGTTTTGGATTCGTTGGAGTTTCTTCTGGAGTTTGGCGGTAGTGCCTGCGTAGAGGGTGTTTCCGTAGTCCAGTCGGCTCGTGACCAGAGCATGGGTGACTGTTTTCCTTGTTTCGGTGGGGATCCAGCGAAATGTTTTTCTGAGCATGCGAAGAATGTTGAAGCAGGAAGAGGATACAGCGCTGACTTGTCTGTTCATTGAGAGTGAAGAATCCAGGATGATGCCTAGGTTCCGTGCGTGGTCTGTCGGGATGGGTGCTTTTCCGAGGGCTTCCGGCCACCAGGAGTCGTCCCATGCAGAGGGGGAGGTACCTAAGATGAGGACTTCTGTTTTGTCTGAGTTCAGTTTCAGACGGCTTTGTTTCATCCATTCGGCAACTTCTTTCATTCCTTCGTGTAGGTTAGTTTTGGCGGTGCTGGGGTCATTGGTGAGAGAAAGGATTAGTTGAGTGTCATCCGCGTAAGAGATGATGTTGAGGTTGTGTTGGCGGGCGATGGCCGCGAGGGGGCTCATGTATACTTTGAAGAGGGTGGTGCTGAGTGAGGATCCTTGTGGTACGCCACAGATGACTTCAGTGGCCTCGGACTTGAATGGTGGGAGGCGGACTCTCTGGGTTCTTCCGGTGAGGAACGAGGTGATCCATTCAAGTGCTTTTCTTTGGATTCGGATGGTATTGAGGCGTTGTAAAAGGGTGCTGTGGCAGACTGTGTCGAATGCTGCAGAGAGGTCGAGGAGGATGAGGGCGACTGTGTCTCCATTGTCCAGTAGAGTTCGAATGTCATCTGTTGCTGCGATGAGGGCGGTCTCAGTGCTGTGTTTTGCTCGGAAGCCAGATTGTGAGGAGTCGAGGGATTTGTTGGCTTCGAGGAAGGCGGCGAGCTGGTTGTTGACAGCTTTCTCGATGACTTTGGCCGGGAATGGAAGGAGCGAGATGGGGCGGTAATTTTTGAGTTCGGTGGGGTCCGCTGTGGGTTTTTTCAGAAGGGCGGTGAGTTCAGCGTGTTTCCAGTCTTCCGGGAAGGTGGCGGAGTTGAAGGAGCAGTTGATGACGTCTCGGAGGTGCGGTGCTATGACGGAGTCTGCTTTGTTGAAGATGTGGTGAGGACATGGGTCAGTGGGGGATCCTGAGTGGATGGAATTCATCAGGCGGATTGTGTCCTCAGTGGAGATTGGGTTCCAGTCGTTAAGGGTGTTCACGGGGGGAGAATGTTCAGCAAATGGTAGGGTGGGTTGGTTTCCGGGTTGGTTGTCGAAGCAGTTGTGGATGTCTGCAATCTTGTTGTGGAAGAATGAGGCTAGGGAGTCGCAGAGGGCTTGAGAGGGGGTGATGTCGTTGGAGTTGGCCGAGGGATTGGAAAATTCCTTGACGATGTTGAAAAGTTCCTTGCTGTTGTGGGCGTTGTTGTCAAGTCGATCCTTGAATGCTGTTTTCTTGGCCTTACGGATTAGTTGGTGGTGAGTGCGGGTGGCGTTTTTGAAGGCGTCCTTGGTGCTAGTGGTTGGGTCTTTTTTCCAGGCCTTTTCAAGGGAGCGGCAGAGTTTCTTGGACTTCTTAAGATCATCGTTGAACCATGAGACCTTTTTGCTGCAAGGTTTGCTTTGACGTTTTTTCAGTGGTGCTAAGGTGTCGGCGGTGTTGGATAACCATAGGGTGAGGTTGGCGGCGGCTTCGTTTGCGTTAGAAGAGTGGGCTGGGGTGTTTAGAAGGAGCGATGCGGAGATCTGGTCCGTGGTGATTTTGTTCCAGTTTCTTTGGAGAGTTGGTTGGAGGTGGTTGGTGGGTTTCGGCTTGTTGTAGGTGAAGTGAACGCAGCTGTGGTCAGTCCAGAGGAGATCCGTAGTGTGGCTGAAGGAGACATGATTGCTGGAGGTGAAGATGGGGTCGAGTGTGTGACCTGCGATGTGGGTGGGGGAAGTGACCAGTTGTTTAAGTCCGAGGTTGGCGAGGTTGTCCAAGAGGGTGGTGGTGTTGCGGTCGTTGTTCTTTTCAAGGTGAAAGTTGAGGTCTCCCAGAAGGATGTAGTCTTTGGAGGGGAGCGCGTGTGGGGTGATGAAGTCTGTGATGTCTTCACTGAATTTTGCGCGGGGTCCTGGTGGTCTGTAGAGGAGGGTGCCTCTGAGTGTGGTCTTGGGGTCGATGTGGATCTGGAAGTGAAGGTGTTCAGAGTTAGCGAGGTTGGCGTCAGAGCTGGTTGAGATGCGGATTGATTTCTTATGGACGATAGCGATCCCTCCTCCTGTGTGGCTGGTACGGTCCTTGCGAGTGATCTTATATTCTTCAGGGATGGCAATGGTGATGTCTGGGGCGGAGGAAGCGTTCATCCAAGTTTCTGTTAGGAAGGCCACGTCTGGAGAGATGTTGTCTAGTAGATTCCATAGGTCAATGGCGTGTCTGTGGACCGATCGAGTGTTGAGAAAGATGCACTGTAGGTTGTTGGGGTCGGGAATCTGTGTTGTGGTCGTAGCGGAGATGTTGTCGGTGCCGATGAATTTGCAGGAGTAGCAGGAGAAAGGTCCATGGGTGTGTCCAGGGGCGGCTTGGACGCAGATGGGGGCGCGACCGGGGTTAAGGGCTAGGAGGGTGGCGGCATCGTAGGTAATGCGGGAGGGTTGGGCAGCGCGAGGGGCAGGGGGTATGGCGATGGGCGCGGTCCAGGCACGGACGGGCGTAGACGGGCTTACCTTTGGCGCACCTTCGGCGTGTCCGTAGCGCGTGGACGCTGCGCGTGGGGACATTGGCCATAAATGGATGTTGGAGGGGGCGGAGCGTGGGAGGGGCAGCAGCTGGGAGGCGGTGGCGGGGGAGGGGCGGGCCAGGGGAAAACAAGCAACAAAATGGAGGGTCAAAGGCTAATGGAGCCAGGGGCAGCAAATACACTACAGCGCCGAGTGTGCAGGACAATTGCGAGTGAATACACAAGCCTCAAGGTAGCACAATCAATCAATTCAGCCAGCCTCAGCAAGGTCGCGCTAGCAATTAATTATTTAAATAGTGAAATGCGGCGCTGCGCGAGCAAAGCGCTTCTAGGCTGCGAGGGTCAGACAAATATGTAAATACAGCTGGAAATGCTAGTTCACACAACGATACCGCCAGGAGATAGAGCGAGGCAGCTGCAGTTCAGCTGGAGCGTGGGGGAGCAACCGGTCTCGAGGAAGGTCCAGACTATTATGCAGTCTCTCTGTGACGTTTTATGAGACTGACCAATCCAGCCCACCCTACGGACCATTATAATCTCTTCTGCTAGGGTCTGAGATGGAGGGTAGTACGCATTCACCCTGGTTGCCAACCAATGAACTACTTTGTTCGTGAGTTGTGCATCATTATCCTGTGAATCCTTCCTTGTAGGGGGAACATCGTCCAATATAAGGATATATGGAGTCACAGCAGGGGGCAGCTGGGTGGTGATATTACATAGGAGATCAACCAAGGAAATTGTTAGGGATGGAGCTGCTGTTACATGGATGACATGATTGCTTTGACCTGACAATTGGGCTGAAACAGGAACTGTCCGATAAGAAACATCACCACTGCTGCTGCTGCCGTGTTCTGGCGAGATCCAGGGGGACTCCAATTCCCAGCCTGCCCCATCGGAACTCCACACAATCTACAAGTGCCTGGAGGCGCTCAGAAAGCGGGCTGCAGCCCGCCGCAGCGCTGGTCCTGCTTCTGTTTTTTGCTCACTGCTGTTTCTGCCGTGCTCTGGAGAGGTCCAGGGGGACTCCAATTCCCAGCCTGCCCCACCGAAACTCCACACAATCTACAAGCGCCAGGAGGTGCTCATAAAGCGGGCTGCTGGGCCCCCACAGTGCGGGTCCCGCTTCTGTTGTTTGCTCACTGCTGTTGATGCTGTGTTCTGGAGAGGTCCAGGGGGACTCCAATTCCCAGATTGCCCCACTGAAACTCCACACAATCTACAAGCGCCAGGATGTGCTCATAAAGCGAGCTGCGTATATATATCTGTCTACCAAGGCCAAAGTCCAAGACAGTATATGATTGTCAAGACCGTGGATTTCTTTCTCGTTTGAGTCTGTATAAAAACCCATCCACTTTTGTTCTTACTCTTGATAACAGTGGTTGTATTGTCTTGCTGCATTACTGGTGCTCCTTAGTCATGGCCTAAATCCTCCCAATGGGGAAGAGCCAAGTCGTAGAGAATGGGGCCTTTGAAGCTAGGTAAAAAGGCAAAGAAGTCAACTAAGCAAATACTAGGTAAATCTAACCCAGTCATGGACCGTATTGTTACTCTAGTTGGAGAATGCGAGGAAATTCTCCTGGCCCCACCAGGTTCGAGTGAAACCCTCCTAGATAGGGCAAGCGCCACATCCCCGACCTCCCATAGAAATTCCCCTATAGTTCCAGATATGTTCAAAAAGCACATTCAGAATGTTCAACAAATAGCTGGCCTAGAAAGAACATCGATTAACACCATTCCTGAGCCAAGTGCCCGTCTAAATGAAAGCTGTTCCCCTGACATTATTTTCGGCCTTAATGGATATTTTGGAGGAATCCCAAGACGAACCTAGTGTACACTTGGAGCTAGCTAATGAACGTACCAGCCGTGCAGGTACAACAAAATATAGGGTCCCAAGAAACAAGCTCTGGGATGCACTGAAAGACTTGGGGCTGCCACCAGAGCTTCCTGAGTTAGTAGTCAAACTAAACACAAATAACTATGTGCAAGTTTGTTAGGGATCACAAGGCAAGACTGCCCCCAAATTTCCAATCCGAAAAGGGGGGCGACAAGGGTGCGTACTAGCCCCCACCTTATTTTCTTTGTATATAAATGGTGTGGCCGACCATTTTGTAGATTTTTCTTCTGATGCACCTAGAGTCGCAAGCAAAAAGGTGTCAATATTAATGTTCGCTGACGTCCTAAATAACTTCGGCTGGAAATGGTCCTTTCTGCGGGGTCATCCCCAAAACATTTTGCCTTCCTCCTCCCCTTTTTTGCTGGCTTTAAGATGTTGGGCACTTTATCTTTGTTAATCAGTAATAAAGTGCATATACTCTGTACTCTAAACATGGTAACATTGGCTTATACACAATTGCCATATTTAATGTACTTATAAGTCCCTAGTAAAGTGCAGTATATGTGCCCAGGGCATCTAAATTATATGCTACTCCTGGGCCTGCACTCTACTTAAAGGGGTGTGATCTAGTAAGGCCAACTCTATAGGGAGGGATCAAGATCTTAATGCAACCTTTATGTATACCCCATATGGCCATCAATACACATTCATTTAAATAACACAGCATATAATTGAATCTAGTATGTTTGAGTATTAATCTTGTTTCTTGTTTTATATGCTTATTTTTATCTAGAGATTTCATTTTATGTCAATCTCTTCATCCTTTGTACAAATAATGATACAGATATGTACAACAAACAAAACAAATGACAGAAAAATCATCACAAATACCAACAATACATAGACAAGAAAATATGTAATCATTAAAACAGTTTTTTAGACAGAATTCAGAGCTTCTTAATGTCTGTGAGTCTATACAAATTTCAAAATGTAACTCACTACAGTCAATGTATTACCCCTTTGGTGATAAAGGTACATTACTGTAGTCACTTCTCTACCCGGACCGGACAAATTACTTATGTTTGGATCCTATATACGGCTCTCAAATTTCATCACATGATGAACTTGATTGTACGTAGAGAAGATTCTCGATCTTCTTCCCCAAGGTAAATTCCATTACCTTGGGGAAGAAGATTGAGAACCTTCTTGTTTATTTGTTTTATATATCTGTACTGTTATTTGTACAGAAGACAAAGAGATCGACATACATTGAAATATTTAGATAAAAATAACCATATAAAACAAGAAGCAAGATAAACACTCCAACACACTAGCTTTAAGTGTATGCTGTTATTTAAGTGCTGCTCACTGCTGCGGTGATTTTAATTTCAAATTTTGTTTGTTCTTTGCTAATGCCGCCAAAGCTGATTTAATAGCTGTGTGGTGTTTTTAACTCTTGCCTTACCTTCCCTGTTGCGTGTCTGCGCCGCTGGACTCCCCGTTCCACCGCGAGTTGACTTGTGCTCGATTGTTGTGGAGGGAGCCCATTGGCAGCGACACTTGCCGGTGATTAACCTACTTAGGATAGGATGTCGATATTGTTGACATCGATATTTTTGTTGCAATATTTTTGTAGGTCGATATTTTGAATATCAACATTTTGTCAGACATTTCTCGTCACCACATCGTATCCAGCAAAGAGAAGCTACAACACTGCGGGTCTCAATCTTGAGTCTGCCAGCCTTGCTGCAGCCCCAGAGAAGGTATTGTGTACTCTGGAACTTACGATGTTCCTTTTGGCTACCTGGGCTCTCACTGGCAACCAGCACGCAGCAATTCAATAAATCTCTAGTACCTTGATCGGAGATTCTCTCTATATTACGTGTTGAGGCACTGTTTTTGTACTATCATGGGGATAGTGCCTAAGTTCCAAACCCTGGCTGGGATCGCTGTCATTTCCCCAGGGTGACTAGGAAGAACCTTCTAAAAGCGAAAGTGCTCTTTCAGCACAGTAACTGCATACATTCTTTAAGTGTTCGTAAAATGAGAAACATTGATTGGATCTAAGGCATTTTGGTCTTGTTATAGACAGTAAAAAACACAGTATTTTTGTATTTTAGTGTGCAGTCTTTTCGTGGTGTGTTCACTGTGTCACTGTTTGATGTGATGCACAAATACTTTACACATTGTCTCTTAGGTTAAGCCTAACTGCTCTTTGCCAAGCTACCCGAGGGTGAGCACAGGTTAATTTAGGAGGTTTACTGATACAATATCGATGTAACAAACATCGATATTCTAAAATATGGAAAAAAATATATCGACTTCAAAAATATTGAATCCATTACCTTTACAGGTAAGTACAAAAATATTGAATCAAAAATACATAGGTAAAAATACGGATGCAAAAAATATCAATTAAAAAATGTATATATTATATAAAAAAAATATAGTAATTTTATTAAATATTTATATTATTTTTAACAAAATAAATTTTTTGTAATATACATTTTACCTAAATATAACAAATAAGCCTAATATAAAAAAATATAAACACACACATATTAATTTATACATATACATTTATGTACTTAAAAATAATTTATTAACTATGATCTTTATTTAATTTGTAAACTTTAAAAATATATTAAAACTATATTTATATATCAATAATTTAAAATACAAAAAATCTATAATACATTAAAACAATAAACTATTAAAAAATGTAAACTCACATTTCACAATACTATAAGTGCAACAGTAGGGAAAGTGTTGGATAGGGGAGGGGTAAAAATTACTATTCCCACTCCAGTGAGTGCAACAGTAGGGAAAGTGTTGTATAGCAGAGGGGTAAAAATGACTATTCCCACTCCAGTGTGTGCAACAGTATGGAAAGTGCTGGATAGCAGAGAAACAAAAAATACTAATAACACTTAAACAATCGAAAAAAAATATTACATTTTAAAAATCATAAAAGTAAATAAAAAATATTTAAAAAATATAAAATAAAAAATATTAAACCTATAAAAAGAACATATATTATAATATTAATTACATATAATAAAAACCTAAAAATAATTTATAAAATAAATTAATAAATACATTTATGAACAATAATTATTTAAAAGTAGCAAATATTAACAAACAAAAACAGTATTTAAAACATAAATGTATTTCTTGTATTTCCTACTCTATAACATCACACCAATGACAAAACACTTCTACATTTTTAATTAAATGTATTTCTATAATTAACGTAATTAATAATCTAATAAACAAATCTTATTAATAAAAGCAAATAAACATTAATGTAGTACACATGCTTTAACGTTATGATATCCACAAAATGCACCTAAATTAAATTATAAAATAATAAAACACAATTAAATATTATTTTTTAAAAGAAAACCTATTACTATTAACAACGAATAATTCCATAACTAAAATGTATTTAATACCGGCCCATTTACCCTATTAAAAGTAAAAACAACACACACAAAATAAACAATAACCCAGAAAAAATATCAAACAATTAACATTAATAACAACTAAATATAATTAATGAAACACATATTACTTCCCACCTTTTACTCTTATAAAAACCACAAAACACACCTAAAATTAATTGCACAATTACCATAATTAATTACCAATTATTGTATTAAAATTAATTAACAACAAATCATTCATTCATCAATTAAAAGCAAATTACTTTCCACCCTTTACACCTATAAACACCACAATGCACACCTAACATTAATTTCAAATTTCAATTATTAATTCATAAATTAAAAATAAATTACTTCCCACCCATTACACCTATAAATACCAAATCACACACCTTAAATTAATTACACAATTACCATAAATAATTACCAATCAATAAATAAAAATGAATTAACAACCAATTATTAGTTAAGCTGACAGACAGTAAACTAATTCATATTGTCAATCAATACATATGAGCGATGTTAAAAAAGAAAGTAAAAGCATCAGCAACAATTATATAGTTCATCAAGGCTAAGAAAAAAAAAATAGGATAACATATAATAAAAATATAAAATTTGGAATTTCATACAGCGAGTAACGGAGGGAGTCTTTTTTTCCTACGGCGAACAGCAGGATCTAGGAAACTAGGAAACTAGCAGTATTAAAAATGTCCCAGGTATTATTCAGCATTTGGAGATAAAGTAATGCAGGTCTAACCTGTAAGAAGCCCTCATCCCTCAAGAGAAGGACCAAGAACCTCCTATGAATTTCATTATAATACTCACAAAACATCATGAAATGCAGCGTATCCTGTGGTGAGAAGTTATCACACTGACACGGGCCTATATCCTGTGGTTTGCACCACCCCGTCAGGTTACCAAGCAAGAAATGAATTAAATTAAGACGAAACCTGATCAGGAGCCAATGATGAAATGGCTTAGTCACTGTTCTCAAATATGGCTCCATTAATGGTGAGGATTTTGTCAAATAATGAGCCCTGACACCGGGTTTCTTTAGCTCCAGCTCTTCACATTTTATTATCAGGAAGTTCATGAATTGTGATTTGACCTATTTCATGTATTCTTTTTTAATTCCTTCTGGAGCTTTAAAAAGTTCAGGGTGCCCCAGTTTTGTAAACATAGACTTAACATAGGACAGCCATGGAATACTTCTGGCTTTGTCCAATGTAACACAATCCCTCATGATCAGATGATTCAGAGACAGATCTGGGTTAATCAAGGTTTTAAGCCAGCATACCAATGGTGCTATTCCTAACAGATCGGATACATAACCCAGCCCCAGTTCCTGATGGATAACAAAAGTTGGGGTTGATTGAGATACAGACAGGAGATAACGTAAAAACTGTTTTCTGCTATATGAACCCCTACCAGCTGTTTATAACCCCAGATAGCTGAGCCATACACAGCAATGGCCAAACATTTGGATCTATATATGCTAAAATGTAAATTGAAAAATGTAAATGTAAATTGATACTTGTATAGCGCACTACTCACCCCAAGGGTCTCAAGGTGCTTGTATGAATACCGCTGTGGAACCCATCCTGGCTTTCCCTGTGAGGCGTCCACACCTGGGCACCCCCCAAGGTGGAGGCCAGGCATCCTTAGCATTGTGGGGGCCGTTGTGGAGATTAAGCAAGCTATTGCCCAGAGTTGCAGAGTGGGACTCCATGTTTGGAATAGGCACCGAGGCGAGAATTATCAGGTCCGTGGATTTTTCTTTTTTAGCCCAAAACCCGCTGAGGCAGGGAATTGAACCCTGGTCCCGGGCTAGACCGCTGCATCAGGGTCTGCCGCTCTAACCATTGAGCCACACTTCTCCAAGTGCTAAGCATGTCTACCAGAGGCCTAGCCCCCAAATGCTGTGCAAACCCTAATAAATCTAACGTTGATCTAACTACTGCATATTTTTTAGCTTTCTGTTGGGGGACCCAGGAACATCTATCATCAAATAAAAACCCCAGATATGTAAAGGAGGTCTACCCTGCACACCTCTGCTCCGTTACAGAAAAAGTTATTTGTTTTTTTGTTTCTTCGGCCCATTGACATGACATGTGATTTTGCGATGTTCACTATCAAGTCCAGGGACTTCATATAGGCCCCAAAGGCATCCAGAAGCTCCTGGAGGCATATACATGTACGGGCTAGTAGCACAGTGTCATCCACGTATAGGAGGACCGGAATAGTCCTTTCTCCAGATGTGGAATGTCCAAGCTGGTATGATCTAAGGTATTCTCTAACACAATAATAAATAGAGTAAAAAGTAGTGGCACCAATATACATCCCTGACGGACACTTCTGTCCAATTTAAAGTGCCCAGTGCATTTACCATCCTGGGTGACCCCAACTGACGCTGAGAGGTACCGATGTAGATCTGCCTAAAAAAAACTAGGGTAGTATCAATGCCCATATCAAGTAAAATAGTTCACAGCATCGATCTGTTAACCTAATTGAACGTAGAGGAAAAGTCCATTAAAACCATTTGCAAAGAATCGTTTTTTGCTATGGTATTTTTACTTTTTTATAAGTATAAATTAAGGCACTGATCCATAGTGCTTCTGCCCTGTCTAAAACCATATTGTAAATTTGATAAAACCTCATTGTTGTTCGCCCAGTCTGTGATTTTAACTAGAATCTCTTTACCTAAAAGTTTGACTGCAGAATCAATCAATGATATTGGTCTGTAACACCGTGGATCCCCTCTCCGGTCCTTTTTAAAAACTGGTACAATAGTCGACAGGGACCAGGATACAGGAAACCCCTCAACACCGGAGGCAATAAAAACATTTGTTAATATCTTAGCCCAGAATTTAGGGTCACCTTCATACAAGTCTGCAGGCACACAAGCTGGGCTAGGTGCTTTATTAATTGATGTCTCTATTATAGCCCTTTCAATATCCTCCTCCTTAAAGACCAACAAAGGCAACGCTCTATCATTTTCCAAGCTAGGGAGGGGGTCAAGAATCGTACTAGAGCCATAAATTGCCTCAAAATGGGAGAGCCACAGCGCCTCTGTAATGTTGCTTTCCATAGCATTGTTCTCTGTGCCGGAGAAAAAGGGTGTATTAACAATAGCCCAGAATCTCAAACTATTCTTTAAAACTTCCACAGATAAAAGTGCATTCCAGGCCTCTTCTTTAATCTCTTTTTTCCGTGTATAAACCACAGACTTATACTGTCTTCTTAAGATAGCTATCTCTTCCCTGTCACGAGGAGTGTTTTTTATTGCTTGGACCAGATTTCGGTGGGCCCGTCAGCGTTGTTATCAAACCACCTTTTGCCCATATTTAGTCTGGGTTTGGTTATCACAGTCAAATCAGAAGCTATCTGGCCACAGATTCCTTCAAAGGCACAACAGTAATTATTTAATGCAAAAAAAAGGATCAGTGTTAATGTTTAGGGTTATACTGCCAATTTGTTTTCAAAACAAGAGGAACGTGCTATGTTAAAATATATAGAGTTAATAGGTTAGAAATTATAAAAATATATGTAGTCTAAAAATTAGTAAAGGTACTTTTAAGTTATATATTTATGAAAAAAGATATAATTTAGTCTCTATATTTTTTTAAAAGGATACAGAAGAATAAACTGAATCTAGTTATGGAGAATTGCTCAGAAGAGAAACAAATTAATTTCGAAATTATTAAAGAAGTGATGGAGGAAATTTTAGAAGCGGTCTTTGAAGAGGAAATAGACAATGAAAATGATGATTTTATGGACATTTCTTTAGACTCTGCTTCCTTAGAGATGGTAGAAGGGGATGAGGACTTTGGACTTGAAGAAGTCCCTGATGATGTAATGCTGGAAGTTCTACTAAATTATGAACTTTTGAATAAATAAAAAAAATGTTGATAGTAAAGCATTCTTGAAGACAGTTTTCTTGTCCTATTCGTCGTTGATCTTCTTTATGAGAGTGATAAGACATGTTCTCATGTAGTGTAAAAGAGATTGTAGTAAAAAAGATTAAAAGATCTACGATGACCGATAGTTCTTGAAAAAAGTGTACTGTTTGTATGCTTTAAAAATTAGAATTAAAAAATACGTCTATAATGGTAAATCAGCTATGGAGTGTGATAAATTTAGAACCAACATTCACTACAGGATTTCCTACTCTGTTCAGAGACTTTCTGTTATTCTCTTTATTCTACTTAGAAAATGAATCCGTGGTTTTAATTTGTACGTTATATGCTAGTAGTCAACTATAATATTTGTTATGTTTGTGTTTTACAGATTGACATTTTCATCAAAATCTTAAATTAAAATGCCGACCAAAAGTAAAAAAAGAAAGCTCTATAATTTGAAGAAGAAAGGAATTCAAGAATTATCAAAAGGACAAAGGACGGATAAAAAGAAGACTGCTCCTGGTAAGAAAACCAAAATGTTTTTGAAAGCAATATGTGAAAGGAAAAATGTTAGTATTAAAGTCCAAAAGGAAAAAAATTTACCAGTATCGAGAAGGAGACAAGGAACCAAAGATAAAAATGTTTCTGGAATCAGCAGAGAGGAAAATGTATACACTAAAAGTCGGTCGAATCAATTTAGCCAAATCAGGAAGCGTATGTTTTACAACAGAGTAGTTTCGAATTTATTAAAAATGGAGAAAGTTTGTAAAAGAAGATCTGCTTTTTTTAAGAAGAAACAACATATAGAGGGTATTGTTGAGCGTGCGTTTGAGACAAAAAGAAAAATATTTATTTTAGTACTTAATAGAATAAATACACTAAATAAGGCAATACGAGTTTTAAAAGCTAAAAGTAAATGGAAGAGACACATAAATAGGAGTAATTTTTGTAAAGTGTTTTCTGGGAAGTGGATGCATACTTCAACTTCTGAACCATTTTTTAATGAAGAGAGTTACTTTCAAAGTAACGATTTGTTGCATGCAGTTGACACCAGTGGTCGAGCATATGAGGTGAAGGATGGTTGTGTATTTGAGAAAGAGAAAATTGCGGTTAGAAATGCAGAAGAGGTGATGGCTGGAGAAGCTTTAGAGGGACGTCCTAATGTTCCTGTTTACAGTTGGAATTGTAGTAGCATTTGTAGTGTACGACAGGATTCAATTGATTTTTTTCACAATTTCTCACGTAAGTACACTAAAGAAAGTCTTAAAAAAAATTGTAATGTTGCAAGAATTAGATAATTGCAGAGTGCGAGAAAAAATAGGTCTGCAAGGTCATTCTCTGGCTTGTCTTTCTAAAAAAAATATGCCAGAGTGTGTTTCATCACTTCAGGATGTTAGCAGTGCATCATACTAAAATGAGAAAATTAGTGAGAAAGTTGTATTATGCAAAAAGTCCAGTACTTAAACTTAAACAGTTATATAGTGATCTTTTGCATGGATGTGAATTAGATGTTAAGAAGTTTTGTGCAGAAATTAAGGTAAGATATTTTGGTCCAGAGGAAGATAATGCAGAAACTGATATAATTATAGAAGGAAATGTGTTAGAAAATGTTGGAAATGTTAGTATTGAAAATTTTGAACAGGAAATAATAAAGTTTAAGGTAATTGCAGGTGAGAAACCACATTTTTCTTGTGTCTGTTGTCGACGCATTCATTACAAAAGTCAAACTAGGTTAGTTGATTTATATTTAAAAAGTGAAGATGAAAGTAATAGTCAATGGAAAGATTTTGCAACTTATTTGTTGGTGGAAAACTATTTTGATTTGTGTTTTGAGCAACGTATTTGTAAATATTGTTATAATAATTAAATAAAAATAAAATCCCTGCTAGAGGTGTTCATAATAATCTAGAGTTGATAAATAATCCATCAGAATTGATGGATTTAAATACTTATGAGTCTATTCTGATTCAATGTGTACATCCTTTTCAGGCTATTGTTCGTATGGAGCCTAAGACTGGCAAATTAAATCCTTCAGATTTACAAAGAGCATTAAAGGGTAGAGTTGTATATTTGCCACTTGATTTAAAAAAAATATGGAAACAATTGGTGTTGAAAATGTAGAAGAGGAACCTCTAGGTATTCTAGTTAATGGTGTACCTACAAAGAGTATGAAAATCTGGCAAGATTTAGTGGATGTTAGAAAAGTCAAAAAGGCAACGTTGTATTTAGTCCAAAACAATAGGTACTATAAAGATGTATACGTAGAAGAAGAAGATGTAAGTGAAGAAGAGGACAATGATTTGTCTATTGGACAAATTGAAAAAGTTGACGTATCCAGAAGTGAAGAAATTTATGAACATTACAGTGTTCATCCACTGCATTCCAAAGAAGCAATAGGGAATGCTATTGAATTATTTCAGATGAAAAAGGTGAAAGGAAATCCTATTAGTGTGTGGGAAGAAAGTTTGGAAGGTCGTTGTTTTCCACAGTTATTCCCTACAGGTGAAGGTACACGATATGATGATCAACCTATGCAGATTCCTGCATCTGAATACCGGACAGCGAGATTATATGCAGAAGATCCAAGGTTTCGCCAATGCATTCCATATTTGTTTCATCTTCTGTTTGAGAGTGACTTATCTGGTCTGTCTTATGCAGTAAACCATATCTTAAAAAGTGGAGTTCATCTGCAAAATATTTCAGCAAAGGAATTTATGGATAAAGTGCAACAGAAAGATAGTGTTTTGGATTCACACCTAATTAATGTAATGGCTTGTCAGCGTGGTACTAATGAGTATTGGTACCATCGTCATGGAGATTTGAAGTGCATGCTTAGAAACTTAGGAGCACCAACATGGTTTTTAACTCTAAGCTGTGCAGAGTATGCTTAGGAAGATTTACTTGAATTTCTTCGGGAGGCGAATGCAAACATAGAAAATATAAACTACAAAATACCTGGAGAACTGTGTTCGTTAGATCCATTTAATGTTTGCAGATATTTTAATCATAGATTTGAAGCTATGATGTCTTTTATTACAAACAAGAAAAATCCACCTCTTGGTGAAGTACTGGATTTCTTTTGGAGAAAAGAATATCAAGCAAGAGGTGCTCCTTTTATTGAACAGTATGCCACTTGTGACATACCTAATAGTACAACTGATAAGGACTTAAGAGGAAAAGTGTTACGTTTTCAAAGTCATCGTTGTGGAAAATATTGTCAGCGAAAATTCAAATCAAAGAGTAAATTCTACACCAAATGTCGTTTTGGATTTGCACGACCGGTACTTTCAAAAGGAAGAGTCAACAATTTGATGTCATGTTTGCGACATAATATCAGAAGAAGGTCACCTAAAAATACGTACAATGGAATGCTAACATGGACATATAATATGTTGCAGACAACTCTATTGCTGTGGCTCGATATGTAACGTCTTACATCACGAAATCTGAAAAGACGGAACTGAAGGAGATGTGGGAAGACATTTCTCATGAAAAGAACCTAAGCAAGAAATTGTATGCAAAATCAAGGACTATTCTCTGGGTGAGTTTGGGTCTTGCAGAAACACGAAACCGTGTTCTGAAACCTGTGCAAGAAATTGAATATTTAGCCCAGAAAGAACCAAACAGTACAGACATTCTGAAAACAAATATGTTGGATACATACTATCCAAATAGAAGTACTCTGCTTGAAAACATTTGTCTGTATGAAATACTTCAAAACTACACTTTTAAAAGGAATGTTACAGAGAATATTGATAAAGGTGTACACGCTGTAATTGGACATGAAGGATGTCTGGTGAAACAAAGAAAAGGACACTTGATTAATCATCAGAAACTGAGTTGTGCTACACCTGACAAAAGAGAATTTTACTATTTTGCTCTTTTGCAACTCTTTAAACCATGGCGTAGAGAAGAGGAACTACTTGGGGACTTTGATAGTTATGAAGATTCATTCAACGCATCTAAAAGTAGTATTGAATGTCCTGTTTCCAGTAATTATCTCCAAATGTTGAATGATGAAATAGCGCAAGAAGCGACAATTGCAGCAGAGATTGCAAGAGATAGTTCACAAGGTAGTCAAAGTTCAGCTTCATTAAGTCAAGATCCACTGGGACAACCAATTATCCAAAATGAAGCAGCCACCGCCATGGATGAGGTGGAAAGAGCAATGCAGCAAGGTCAACAGGAAGTAATCAACTTAGAAGAATTAAAGAAGCAATTTAATCTTGAGCAAAGACAGATATATGATGAAGTGACAGAGCACATTGAGCATGGCTTTTGTCATGAGAGAAAAGATTGCTCATGTATGTCATTTGAACCTATTCGACTATATGTAAGTGGAGAAGCTGGAACTGGTAAAAGTTTCCTAATTAAAGGAATTACTACATATTTACAGCAAAGAACTCAGTCAACACTGTCGTGTGTTGTTACTGCTCCAACTGGATTGGCAGCACATAATATTAAAGGTATTACTTTACATCGTTTACTGATGCTGCCAGTTGAACATGAAAATAAATTACAATATCACAAGCTATCTGGAGAAGCTTGTTTTGAAGTTTCTAGAGTCCTTAAAAAAATAAAACTTCTTATTATTGATGAAGTAAGCATGGTATCCAATTTAATGCCTGCTTTTGTGCATTTAAGAATGCAACAGATACTTAAGACAGACTATGATGTGTTATTTGGAGGTAAACATATTATAGTTTTTGGAGATCTACTGCAGCTAACTCCTGTGAAAGGACAACCTGTATTTGAAACTGTTACGCATGAGGAGACCAGAAAGTGCATGGGCAGTATTGGAAATCTTAATATATGGTCACATTTCAAATATACTGAACTGATTCAAAATATGCGACAGGCAAAGGATACTAAATATGGAAATATTCTTCAAGATATAAGGATTGGAAAACTAACTGAAGATGCGAAAGTCACTCTACGAACACGATTACTTTCCAAGCTGTTTCCTAATGAAGATATTGTACCTGAGAAAATATATAGTAAAGAGGTAGCAGATAAGTCAGTGATATGCTTGATGCCAACTCTCAAAGAATGTTCAGTTTTTAATGAGAACATGTTGAATTTAAAAAATAAAGAAATTAAGAAACTGGAAGCTAAAGATAGAATAGAGCAAGAAGGTAGTACTATTGTTTTGTCTGAAAAGTTAAAGTTAAAATTGGATTTTCTTCAAAAAACTATATCTAAAACTGCTGGTTTAGAGAAAAATCTGTGTGTATGTTTAAATTGTCGGATAATTTTAAGGAGAAATTTACATGTAGAAAGAGGATTGGTAAATGGAGCAATGGGTAATGTTGTTGGTTTTGTCAATTACACATTTAGAGATGAGATTGAATTTTTAAGAATGAAATTTCATGGAATTGAGGAAGTTCAACAAATTAGTCGCTGTTCAACTTGTTTTTTGCTTGTGAAAGACTTATATGTCCGTCGGAAGCAATTTCCAATTTGTTTGGCATATGCAGTGACTATTCACAAATCTCAAGGTTTAAGTGTAGATTGTGCTTTGGTAAATATTGGAAGCACTGTATTCAAAGAGGGTATGGCGTATGTTGCTTTATCGCGATTTAGAACTTTATGTGGACTTTATCTAATTGATTATGATGAGACAAAGATTAGTGCAGATTTAAATTGTTTGAAGGAGTATAATATTAAGAAGAGAATATGCTCCAAGTTTACCTCAATATCCTTTAATTGAAAGGCGTATGGTTGGTCAGAAAAGGAGAAATGAGGAGAAATATGCTGAAGTAGTTGAGAAACGACGAAAAAAAGATGTAGCTGTTGTTGGTAGGCGTAAGAAAACGGTTAGAATTGAAGAGATTGTTGGATTTAAGTTTGAAAACAGGTCTGGTGTCAACTGC
Organism: Lissotriton vulgaris; assembly: GCF_964263255.1. NCBI lineage: Eukaryota > Metazoa > Chordata > Amphibia > Caudata > Salamandridae > Lissotriton > Lissotriton vulgaris. Next base: position 899,854,676 of record NC_141696.1, read on the forward strand.
TATGCAAATGTAGTAGTTAATGTTGTTTTGTTTCTAAAAAATGTTAAGGAATAGATTGTAGAAAATCAGGAACAAACATTTTGCTATTCATTAAATTCTATATTTGAAAAATGTAGTAGTGGTGATAGTGAAGTAGCAAGTGTTTCAGAACTAAGGAATGTTTTAGACATATGTGCAGGAGTAAATCAATTTTCTCAGAATATTCAGCAAGATTGTCAGGAATTTATAATGTATATGTTTACAGTTTTGGAAGATGAAGGTGAGGTATTGATAGTCTTTTTGGCCTTTCTTATAAATGGGAACATAAGTGTGATAATTGCTCATTTTCAAGTATCACTGATATACACAGTGAAAGATTTATATATTTAACATTACCAGACTGTAAAGAAGTGTCTTTTAATAAACTAGTTAAAGATGTGCATCAGAACATGGTCTGTTCTCAATGTAAGTCTGAAATGTTATCAACTTTATTTATCCATAGATATGGACAATATGTAATTTTAATGTTTCAACAATGCAGAGCTGATGGGAGTAAATTGTAATCTTTAATTAAAAATGTTGTGGCTTCTCAAGTATCTATTTCTAGAAGAACATTTGTAACTGTAGCCATTATTTTTCATGAAGGGCCTTCAACATCATCAGGACATTATACAGCTTATTTGAAGTGTGCAAGCGGCTGGACACTTTGCAATGATAGTCAATTGACTTTTAGGAAACGTTTGCCTTTTGCCTTAACTAACTCCTATCTGCTATTTTTAGAACCCAAATTTCAGTAGAATGACTTGCTGTAGGAAGATTAATACTGTAAAGATATGAAACTATCTTGTTTACAAATATCATCAGGTACAAGTTTACTTAATGTTTGATGGTATAAAACATGTTAGAAATTTCAGAAAAAAACTACTTAACTTATAGTATTTGGCCACGTGGAAAAATATGAGAGAAGAAAATGAGTACTTTAGATAATTATTAAGTATGGGCGAATTTTGCGAATCTCGCGTTCGCGAATTTTGCGGATTTGGGAACTCGCAATCCGCAAAATCCGCAAATTCTCGCGAATTTGCGTTTTTTTTTTATTTTGTGTTCGCAAGTGTTTCTGCCAGTTCGCGAGGATTTGGTACTAGTTCGCAATTGCGAACTTACTTGTCGGCTCGCAACGGTCGCGACTATGTTGTTTCTACGTCTGGTTCATCATCACAGCCTCCCAGCACCCTCTGTTTCACCACTGCCACCCTCTCTTTGACCCATGCCACCCTCTGTTACATCAATGCCACCCTCTGATTCATCATCACTGTAGAAGATGGGGGGGAAAAGCAAGCCCACCTGCCCTGCTTGAACTGACATGAATTAATTTGGGGTTAGTTTATTAACAACACCTGCCCTGCCCCAACTGATAATAATGAATTAGGGGCTAATTAATGTGTCACTGAATTTGAAGTTCCAGCCTGGCACCTGCTTGTCTGCTCCCTTAGCTCTAAATCAGGACCTTTGTGGCATACAGTTAAGGTCAGAGCAGGGTCACACAATAGTTGCAAGCAGGCAACCGAATTCTGGAGGGCCCCCTCAGGAAGCACTACAGGGAATCGTTACAAATCATGAGGTTGACCTTTTGCACCTGCTCCTTGCTTTTGCTTTTGCAAAAATCGTTTTTCGGTTTTTTCGCGCTATTCGCGGGGCGCGGCGTCATGCGAAACCGAACGCGGAAGCCGGCAATTCGTGCGAATGAGCTTTATATTTTTTTGCGGCTTGTTGTTTCGCGAGTTTTTTTGCAGTATTCGCGAGCCGCTTGCAGCGCAACACGCGAATTTACCCCAAGGTCGAGTACGGGCGCGGCCATTTTGTTTGCGTGACGTATTTCCGTTTCCGCCGCTATGTATAATCTCGCGCAGTAAGCGCATTGCGAGTACAAGTTCGCACGAGATCGCGAGGAAAATCTCGTGCGAACTTACTTTTGCGCTCGTGAACGGGCGCCGGCCATCTTGTTTTTCATTCATTTCCTGTGTCTGGGCATGGTGTTTAATCCTCTTGCTAGCTTTGCCATCCTTTGCTTGTTTTCAGTTTTTTTTTAACGATTTTGCTTCTTATCTATCCCTCTCTTTTCCTAGCTGTATATTTTTGTCTTTTCTGCTATTTTTCTTTACTTTTAAACTACTTTTTTAAACTCTTTTCTTTTCTTCTTCCCTATCCTATTCCTTCTTAATTTTCTACTTCCTACCTTACCTGCCCAGACCATGGTGAAGCCAGGCGCCGTGAAGCTGCCCAGGCACTTGAGGGCGGCAGCGGCGGCGGGGAGGAGAAGTCCTGGACCCCGTGCCAGGACACCATGCGGTCGATTGAGGGGGGAGCAGGTGATGCGAAGGGAGATCTTCAGCCCGGAGGAAGTGGGCGCGCTGGTCTTCTTCGTCCAGCGCCGCCTGCCCAGGACCATCGCGGGAGGCGGCAGGATCGCGGCCGGCGGCTACAACATCCGGGAGCGCCGGAAGCGGTGGGAGAAGGTGTGCTGGGCCATATCCCACCTCTACAGGGTCCAGCGCACCTACAGCCAGGTCACCCATCGCTGGACGGACCTCCTGGACCGGGAGCGCGACCTGCTGGACCAGCTCGGCTTGGAGATCCCCGGGCTTGGTGAGAAGTAGTCGCCATTTCATCACTCACTACTATGATGTTTTCTCCTGCTCTGTGTTGTTGTATTGCAAATATTTGTTTTTTACATGGAGCAAGCCAATAATGCCGCTGATGACGATTACATTGTAGTTAAATTATATTTCAAAATCTTCTGTGCATTTCAGGTGCACTGCTCTCCTTCTCAGTGGCGTTGCTACTATGCTTATTTGTTTTCTATTTTGTGGTCTCATTGGCCTGAGTAACTATTATGTATGAGTGTACTTTACAGAACTGCGTAATGCTAGACACTAGGGGGCAGATTACATTTACAAGCCCCTTGCGCCACGTTTACGTTGCCTTGCGTGACGCAACAGCGGCGTAAACGTGGCGCATCCCTGCGAGTCATTTACAGCATGACGCATCTAGGGAGATGCGTCACGTTATAAAGCCATGGGCCTGCACCACAATGGGTGCGTTCCTAGTACGCAGGGTGGGCGGTCCGGCGGCTGTGCGCCTCGCAAAATTGCCTGCGTGAAATCTAAAAGATTTAACGCAGGCACTTCTGCGACGCTGCTACGTCAATTCAATTCCTTATGCCTGCTTGAAGCAGGCGTAAGGACTGACACAGCATGTTAAGTATTGGGTGGCCCTGAGCATTACTGGAGTTGCATTGCGTTGGCGACGTGACTCCAGCGATGCGCCGCTCTTACGTGACAAGATGCGTCACGCAAGTGCCTACCCTTGCGCCAGGGCGCGCCGCATTGTAAATGAGGCGCATCTGCCGTGTCGCAAGGGTACTTTTGCGTGACGCATTTGATCTGGCGCATCTCTGGAGATGCGCCAGAACACGTAAGTAAGTAAGCCCCTAAGGGGCAGAATTGCAATTACCGTCGCATCCCTGCAAAGTAGCAGGGATGCGCCATTAATTGTGTGGCCCGCTACCACCACCAAACATGGTGCGCCGTATTTGCAATGCGGCACACCATGGGCCCACAACGTCACCGAAGCTTTACTGCTGGAGTTGCGTCGCAACGATGGCGCAGCTCCAGCAATGCTCTGGGGTACCCTATCTCCCCAATGCTGGGTCAAGCCGTACGTCTGCTTCAAGCAGGTGCAGGGTTTGTGTGACGCATCATTGTCCTAAAGGTGACTGATTGAAATTTTGTAGATTTCCCTCAGCCACTTTTAGGATGTGTTCCAGCGCAGGAATGCCCTCCCTTGCGCCGGAACGCCCCCTGATGGCGCAGGGCTTTATAACGGGATGCATCTCCCAAATGCGTCACGTTGTTATAATATTATACGCCACACCATGGCGCCCTTTTTTGTTTAGCTGCTGCGCCACAAAAGTCACGCAAGAACGGAGCAAAAGAGCCGCAAGGGGCTTAAATCTGCCCCTTCCTTTGTACCCCTGACAATAAGAAAAATAGTGGCGGTGGATTGATAGTTTAACTATTTAAATGACTGGTAATGTAGCAGGCAACTGTTAGTGTTGTCAGTGATCTGACTGAAATCACAATGGAGTTTGTCTGTCACTTTGCGTCTTGCCTGCGGACTACTGCCTGCCAGTCCTAGGTGAACCTTTCAGTACTTTGTTTAGTGAGTTACGTGACTTTCGAAGTCACAGGTCCGCAAATAAATGAAAAATAACCCTAATCAATATATTTTCGCGGAAATATTTTGTTATTGTTCTTTTGAAATGTTTGATTTGGTTGACATTGACAAGCAACAATCATCCATGTTTTCTGTTCTTTCTTTCATGTTGTACGTCAGCTCCCCCCAGGGGCGAGGGGAGGACACAGGAGCAGCAGGCGGCGGATGCTGTTGAACAGGGCCAGGATCGGGCAGGCGAGGGCTCCTTTGCTGGCCCCAGTAAGTTTTCATTTTAGACTAGTACCTATTTTTCCTAGCGTTCCTCATTTGATTTTTTCAAAATCGTCTTTGATCTTCTTGTAGACCGTATCTAAATTCTTATCCTGCCTCTACTATGACTCCCTGTGGTATTACTAGATTATTCTTATTAGTCTGTCTGAGTAGCTAACTAAGATTGCACGGTTGGCGAAACTCCCATTCTAGTCAGCAATAGCTCTATCAACTTAGTGCAGTCCTCTGGGATTGTCCATAATGTCTTTTGAAGTGTTCTATCTGCTTTGAAAATTCCCAACTATAAAATGTGAATGACCACCAAGAAAGAATAAGATTCTACCTTTTGGTTTGGATAGGAGGACAATCCATACCACTACAGTGGCGCGGACAATTCTTCTGCAGAAACAGAACTATGGACAATAAATAGTGCATTGCTTATCAATTATAATAGGCGCTGTTAGAGTTTCCACATACCTCTGTGATAACAGACTTTGAACCCCCAATGCCCTTACTGACTGACTACATAGTGTGGCACAGTCATTTACCTCCCGAATTCATCGATCATTGATCCCCAATGATGATTATTTTCCAACGTAGCTGAAGAGTACGGAGTCAGAGTCAAGAAGTGTCAGAGGCACGGACTCATGCTTGCAAAAATTGCAAAACCTTTCGCTCAGTCACTCTAGTCACTCTGGACCAAAAAACACAGAGTCTCTCTAAGTTTAAAAGCTTTATTAAAAGTAAACACATTTATTAAAATGAAGTCATAATAAAAAAACGAAACGTTTAACTGAGAATGTAAAAGTGGTTAGTGCTGACGATTAATTGAAGACATTTCTTGTGGTCGAGCCGAGCTCTCACCTTGTTTCAACTTGATCTTGTTGTTAGAAGTCCATCTTCTGTCTGTGTGGAAAAAAATGGTGCGTGTTAAAAAGCCAGCCTTCATCAGTTGTGCCAAAAAGTGCTGCATTACATTGTTTTCACATGTCTTCATTCCTAGACCAAATACTAGTGAGTGGTTTATTCTAACATTCTTAAATGTACTTTGTAGGTGGAACATCTGGTGGCGGGGCCAACGCGGAGGTGGTGGTGCTCGGCACGGAGGCTGAGGGCAATTCCTCAGGGGAGGATGCAGCGGTTCCAGTGCCGGCTGTGAGAGTTCAGACGGTGGTGGTGGCGGGCAGAGGTAAGCTCTTATATATTCCTTACTTATTGAGATTGAAGACGTGGCTGGGAAGGAAAGAATATGAGATGCATGGCTGGGTGAATGATGAAGCAATGATTGGTGGAAGGACAACAGCCTGGGTGGGTGACACAGAAATTGTATGTGTCCATATACCTTGATCATGCTACTATCTGACTCTTAGATAGCATATGTGTATCTAGAGCAGGGGTACTCATAGTACGGCCCGCGGGCTGGTGGCGGCCCGGCAAGCCTTCCTTGGCGGTGTGCAGACCTTGCAGACAATCACTGCTCCCCCGGCCCCCACAGAGCAGAGTGGAGATGCAGGGCCACAAAGAGGTGAAATAGAACAAAGCCTCTGCTCTGTGGGGCCGGGCAAGCAGTGATTGTCAGGGTGGAGATGCAGGGGCGCTACAACAAACAAAGCCTCAATAATATGTTAATGGTCTTTTAAAGACCTGTTAAGTACTTTGGTGTGGCTGTCTGTGTGTGCGCGTTGAGGAAGCTGTCTCAGCCCGGGCTGAAGGCTGACACAGACAGACACACACACAGTGAGATGACAGAGGGGGAGGGAGAGGGAGGGCAGGAGGGAGAGAGAGATGGAGAGGGAGGGCAGGAGGGAGAGCATGAGTGAGAGAGATGTATGTAAATGCTGGGTCTGGTGGCTCAGTGGATGAAGGTGTAGTGTAGTTCCTAGTTTCCCACTAGGCCCTGCGCATTGGAATAACATAAACAGTAGTATCGACGTGGAACTGCGGATATTCCAGGCCTCCACTGACTATGCTAAACTTAATTGGGTTGTGTTACCAACTAGCTCAGAGGTCACTGGAAACTTTCTTCTCTGCATAGGAAGTGATCAGCTTCCTTGGCACAGACAAGAAGGGATTCAGCTTTCCAACAACCGTGCAACATGACAACTTTGCTCCTCAGATCAAGAGTCAATCTCTAGGGTCGTGTGAAACAATAGACATGTATTTCACTCAGTCAGTCTAGTGCAGTTTACTTTCACGAGATGTAGAGAATAGAGAGACAGGAGTTTGTCAATAAAGGGTTAACATTTATTGAACAGTCTTTCTTCTCGTACAAGAGAAATGTATTGCCACAATTGCAATAATTGTTATTATAAAAAGTACGTACAGTAAGATAAGGATTGCGAAATAGAACTGTAAAAGCATTGATATGGTTTCTTAGCCATACAATGGTTTAAAAGTAATAAAACATATATACAGTCATATATACATTAGGCTAACATACTCAACTGGTGCTTCTAACTAAGCCTACCCCAGTGTGCCTGACCTAAGCCTAACACGTGGAAGGGGAGTAAGTAAGTAGCTTTAAGTTAGGTTGGTTTTGCCAAGGTTTGTTTCAAGAATTCTCGTCTAAGGGTTTAGTCAACACAATACCTCTGAATAGAATGATGGAGGATTGGTATCTCCTTCAGGGGTCTCTCTCGATATCCCAGTCACCCGCGAGGGTAGACCGGAAATGCCGGAGCTGGATTTCTCTGCACGAGAGAGGCAGCGGGTCTCTTCAGTGCGTCGAGGAAGGAGGGGGGACAGCGTCCGCGGGCAGCTGGAATCTGCTGGATGTCTTCGCAGAGGGGCGACTGTTCAACTCCTAAGCGTACTGCACCATAGTTCGCGCTTTAGCAGCGATAATGGTATCAGCAGCTTCACCACCACAGGGACAGCAGGCTGCAGCGACAGAGTGCTAGATTTACCAACACGGGGTCTTGCAGGCAGCTGGCATCAGCAACAGTAGCTCGCATTGCTTAAGGCAACGTTGGTAATATTTATACCTGACAGGTGCTGGGTTTGACGCAAGTTTGCTGGACATAAGACGTCAATTAAAGATGTCACTAGGAAGTGATAGTTATCAGTTGCTCATTAGAGTTCCATTACTAATCAAAACATAGCAAGCGGGGATTTCCAGGTTTGCTGAGTTTTTATCTTGTTGAAGAACTCGGAGTGTTATCTAGGAATATCAGATAGTGACTACTGCTCTGTCATTGCACTAATTGGTCGCAAAGGAAGTGGCAGATAGAACTATGCTGGAATGTGGCTCTGTTCGTGTGAGGCCAGAGATGACTTTTCAGAAAATCGCACTTGAACGGTTATGCCAATATAGGGAATAAATGGATTTATAGCCGAATAGGGGCATAAGGTCACAGTATCGATCAGGAACCTAGATAAACACGCAACACCCACTCCAAATTTTCATGTCCATCAAATTACTAAAACTAAAGCAATTAGATGCATGTGTAACATTGCCCACCCCAAAATACATAAATGCATTCGAAATAGGCCAATGAACGATTATGCAAAAAGAATTACACATGAAGTATCTCTGACAGAAGAAAGGCGAGATAAATCATCACATAAAAATGCATTGTAATAACATGTGTGCTAGAGGCTGGTGTAATGTTGTTATGTCTCTAGATGTGATTAGAAATAGAAGTGTTAAGCTTCTGTTCTCTAAGAATAGTTTTTACGTTAAGCAAAGAATTGTTCGTGCCAAAAAAGGTCAATATTAGAAAAATTGTCCAATTCAAAGAAAATAGATTTCCAAAGCTCTTGGCAGTTTTTGTTGATCAAAACTGAAGGCCGAATTCAGAGTTCATGGGAACGCTGTGTGTCGGAAAGCTTCTCAAAAGTTATTGTTTCTGTACGGGTGAGAACATCGTATCAGACAGGCTCTCAAAGAATTGGTCTACAAATTCAGGTGATAGTTCAACCAAATTAGATAGCGCTGTAACTTGGCAGGTGTGAGAACGATTGCTGTCATCGAAGGCAGGACCAGCAATGCTCACAGAACGTTGTACCTGGATGATGTTGCTTTTGTCACTCGCTCCACTGTTACCACTTGGATGTAGCACAGGAGTCTCCACGAATGCCGTCATCAGGATTGGTAGCCGCTGGGGACAACACAATGCGTGAGCCGTTATTGGACTGAGCAAAGTATCGACGTCCATTGGTACTGCTGATGGAAGTGAAAGACAGATGTCCAACGCGCATTCATCGCCGCAAAGCATACACCGTAGCACAGGTAAAATGCAATTTTGCCATATCGGTCTGAATGAAAGGAACCAGGTCATGTTTAGATCTCTCAGCCTGGCCAATCCAAGGACGTTAGTTATCCTGTCCCGGTAGCGCATTGCTAGGATTGTCTCTTCTATTCCCATGGGAGCTATGTCTGAGCCGAGGCTTGCCATAACGTAGCAGGGGGGTCAAAAATAGAATCCCTGCGACGAGTCCCAAAAATAATGGTATGCCGCCAAAAATGGAGTGCACAAAATTAGGAAAGATTCCCAAAATTGCCTGGAAGGGTGTTAGCAGTCCCGTAAAGACTGTCTTAAATATGCCTGGGATGCTTGTTGCACTAGACATGTTAAGGAGTTGGCTGAACATTTCTACGAAATGCACGGGGCAATTTGTTGATAAAAGGTCATGAACTTCAGTAGCTGTCCTTGCAACTAGAAGATCATACGTCTCTTTAGATGACGTTATAGGCACTGTTGTCTGTAAAAGTACAGATTTCATTTTGCTTAATGTATCAATTCGTATAGAATAGAGATTCAGACGAGGCCAGATGGGAGTCACTGTGTCTGTCGGCCCACTCGGAAACAATGCTTGCATACAGCATTTGACCATGGATGTTACTTCTACTAGATAACTTTTCCCTGGCACGAGGCCACAACATCTGTGATCCGTTCTAAGAATGTAACTCCCGTTTGAAAGTTGCATAAAGAAGGGCTCTATCTGAGTTGCAGGTGTGACTAGCTGGTGGCATGAAAGGTTGTTTGAATTTCCATCACATGCTCCATGTAAATTAATACCCTGACACAAAAGTATACCGCTTAGTGAATGTTTACAATTTTCACCACTAAGAAATACATTTTTGTCACTGTCACTATAGCAAGAATGAGTGTATGGTAATTTCCATTCAGATTTTACATATCCTTTACCCAATTGTTCATACTGGCCAGCAGGTATGTACTCAAGGCACTTTTTAAATCGGAAAGTTGTTATCGAAATTGTGATAATTCCGTGTATTATCCATTCAATGACAGGACTCTCTGACATTGTCAATGGTAATCTCTCAAGTTTTTCAATGCTCAGGATTGTATAGTCTGCTCCTTTCTGTGCCAAACTGATCTGTTTATCAGTAAGGTTAAAACTGGAAAATAATGACGTCGTGTTGATTAAACGCCAAGGCACATAGCCTGAACGAAGATTTTGCAGCGTCCAGCCTAATTCTATAATAGAGCGTAATTGAGACTGGCCATGTTGTAACATTAGCAAATCTCTGTCTATCACATCAAAGGCAGAGGATACAATATTGTCCAATGAATATATTCTGGAAGACAGAGTCATTAACCCATTGTCTACCACAGAAAGTGATTTCTCTAAATTAATACGATCAATTTCTCGTATTTTTTCAGCAGTTTCAATTTGCTTTACTTTCCAAGCCTCGTTGTAAGCAGCATAGATACTGGTCGCTATGAAACGCTTTTGACGCTGTTTGCGTGGTCCAAGAATGAAATCGCGCAAATCAGCACCATCTTTTAATAAAGACAAGTGTTGCTTAATTTCAGCCAGTGTGGACGAAGTAAGCCATTCAAGGCAGAGTTTCCCTACACTGTATGTTGTTATAATCCCTGGATGTTGTCTCTGGGAGTATCTAGGGTCTAATCTGGTCATTTATAACCCCTGTGTTTTATTCAGGAATGTATCTTGACAGCTATTTGTGTCTGTAGGCCAGATTAACCACTTTTTCCAATCAGGATGTGTTCTGTTGAAATTTAAAATGTGTGACACGTCTAACTCAATATCTGTGGTTGTATTCTCAGGTATTGGCTTCGGAATAGACGGTGTTTTAAGGTCTTTGATCTTAGCTAGGCCAAGACAAGATGTTTGGTGTATTGTGTCATTTAAAAATAACATTTGTTCTGGTATCATGCAGGTTCTAAATAGTGCTTCAATGCCTTGCACCTGCCAATCTTTTGTACCCCAAATTGTTTTCGTTTCAATATTATTTTTCCAATAATCAAAACCAAATGTCATCATTTTGTCATAAAATGCTTCTGAATATATCAATTTAGAATTTGTCAGCATTGTTTTCATTCCTGTTTTATCTAACAGTTTGTAATAAAACGTTTCTGCATCACTGGTGTTAAACCCTGAGAAGTATTTGAATTTCTCAAAAAATGCTTTAGAACTGCTTTTAGGTGGTGTAGAACAATGTTCCCATTGATTATACATAAAAACATTTCTAGGCTGTGCAGATTTATGCAAGTAATGATCCCCATAATGGGTGTAACAGAATAACTGCTCATAACTAGATGAACCTTGTAAATAATCATGATCTGTGAATCTAGCTGACATTACTAAATCAGACATCATGTCATTAATACTGTTAAAGTCCCAATCATCAGAGAATGTACTTGGTGTCACAAAGTCACTTAAGGAAACCTTCAGTTGATGAGGATACTTCAGGATTTCGACCGGACCATATATCTCATAGTCTGTTTTCTCCCATACTACCCCACCAGGTATTGGAATTGCTGTGACATTTACTGTTGACAGTTCTCTTTTCTTCACGTGGGATGATCTGTGTGGTTTCAGGACTAGGTTGATGTTCTGACTTGCTGTGTCCATTCAATTGTAATAAACTTCCCTAAAATTAAAACTAAAATTAGGCATAGTAGGAGTATGAATACCCCTGAGATAATCCAATGCTCAATCAACGGTGAATCCAGATATAGTTCTTTGATTTGTTGAAGGAGTCCTGTTGTATTTTCTTTAGAATACCTTTTTATTTCTGGCATCACTTCGGGGTCATTTAAATCTTCAGAGAAGTTGTCGAAGTTGATGAAATAACCAGAGGCAGTTCTGTCAATTGATGGGATTGTTCTTTCAATCTGTCTCTCGGTAGCACTTTCTGATGCCACATCATTGTAGACTGGTGTTGTTTCTTGACGAACTGTTTCAATCTGTGTTTCAAGAGGCACGAGTTCCATGGCATTATTGCATAGTCCTCCATTGTGCACTGCAGGCTGATCGAATGTGATTAGTCTTTCAGTTTGAACCTCTTGGATTGTTGCAAGTTTGGGTATTCTGTTGTTTCTTGGGAGTCCACTGGGCCTACTGTTGATTATAGGCCACATGCTTGTGGTTTTACCAGATCGATAGACACGACTCTGTTCTCCTTTTTACCAGCAAGGGGCGGTAGCACAACTGATCTTGTTCCGGTGACTGCCAAGACAGGTACTGCTTTTCTGTAAGAAGGCCCAAATTCCTTCTTAACCGCGATCTTTTCTCTGACTAGATCCTCAATCTTTGGAATCCAGACAGGCCTTGCTGGGGCTGTTGCGGGTGGTGCCTCGTCAGTGGTACTTGGCTGTTGCTTTAACTTTATGTTGCTTAAGGATTTTCTTGTTTCATTCAGTTCCTGTAAAACAGCCAAACGATCTTTTACATCAAAGTGCGTTGTTTCTTCTTGTACCACTGACATCTGACTATCGAGGTCCTGAACTCGCATTCTAATTCCGAACAATAGTTCGTATGGGCTGAAACCTTTTAGAGAATTTCTTGGCATGTTGTTAAGACTAGTCTGGACACTTATTAAATGTTTGACCCACCCAGCGCCTGAACCTAATACCTTCGCTGTTATAGATTGCTTTATGTCACGGTTTTTTCTTTCTACCACACTGTTCCCTTCGGGGTGCGACGGACAAGAATACCGCAACCCAATTCCCATGCTGGCCATGGCCTCCTTATAGGCTCGAGAGCTGAAAGCAGGACCCTGGTCAGAATGGAACGTGGTAATTGCGTATATGCCGATATAGACTCGCAAATCTTTTATAACCGTTCTAGCGTCAGCCGAGCGCTGGGGGCCTCATTTTTTTTAAGTGCTTTTCGTCTTAATGGTGTACACTGGGACGCGCTTCTCTTCTTTGATTGCGCAGATAGACCGCCTTATGCTGTCTAGAAGGGATCCTGAAACTACACTGGCCTGTTCATTTCTGCGATCTCGGTTGCAGTTTTCACAATTTTGAGCAAAACATTGAATATCTATACTCATTCCTGGCCACCAGTACTCTGATTGTAATTCTTTCAGAGAGGCTTTGATTGTTTGGTGTCTCAGACCCAACCCCATGTGTGCTTCCAGTAAGAGGAAGCCCCTCCTGCTCCTGTTTGGAATTACTCTGTCCCCCACTCCAGGGATTCGAGCAAAAGGAACGGAGTTTGCATCGATTATGTATGCATATTTGAGTGGATAGTTTACGGGTAGTACTGCACAGTCGCCTTTTTTGGTCGTTTTTACTGCCAGCATGGTTTCCCTGTCTATGTATTTATCTGTACGCTTTTTTGTGGCTACGGAAGCCGGTTTAGTTGCTTCCGCTTTGGCTGTATTAGCCAATGAATTCCCTGCAACGTGAACACCATCACGCTGAAGACTCTGTGCGTGAATCACGTGAGTCTTTTGTAGTTCTTTGTGTAAAAGAGCTACCTCGTTCCAGAGCAATTTATGCTTTATTGTGGCACCTGTGTCATCTTTGTAGTCGTTTTCAATCCAACTCTGCAGTTTATTGTTGTAAGAGTTGACGCAAAAATGAGAATCGCACACTATAAGTGTCGGGAATTCACGTTCTGCATTTTCGAGCGCCATCTTTAAAGATCTGATTTCAGTTCTCTGAACCGAACAGTTTCTTACAGATTCAGTTTTTGTTACTTTCGGTCTGAATTTACCGCACAGCCAACGACCTTTAATGATCGCACATGCTGCATCGTAGGATTTTCTCTCTACGTTGAAATGCTGTACAAAGCTATCTGTATAGATTATACAGGCGTATTGTGGGAGAGGCAGAATTTCGATTGGCAGAGGATATTCTTCTTCATATTCTAAATCATTCAGTTCTTCAAATTGCGGGGCGAAATAGTATTTCACGTCTTCCGCTCCTAGAGAATCTATGCACTGTATCCATTTCGGATCCAGTGACACTGTAGGCAGGTTTACTGGGCTGAATAGCGCTTCGAAGGCGGAATCCGCTGTAAGGATATTAATCCGTTTGCCGTGTGCTAGTTCTCGTTTATTTGCTAATGCGATTTGCACTGCGTTCACAGTTCTTTCTGTGTGACTGAATGTTTTTTCTGCTTGTGTGTACAAGTGAGATTTAATTGAAATTGGTACCTTTTCTCCCTCATTAGAGGTCAGGTATGTGAATCCGCATCTTCCTGGGATGACTCGGATTACAAGATCACGTGTGTTGTCACGTGTATCTAATTTTTTTTTTGCTAACATGTCTGTTTGCAGTGATCTCAAAATTTCTGTGTGTTTTTGAGTCCAATTGATTTGTTTAAAATCAGGTTTAATTAGTTCGTAGAGAGGTTTAACCCTCTCTGCGTAATTTGGAATGTATGTTCTTCCGAAATTCAGAAAACCTAGAATGGATTGTAAATTCTTCAGCGTTTTTGGAGCTTGGAGTACAGCGCACTTCTCTAAGAAGTTGTCCGCTAGGCTTTTCCCTTCACTTGATAATTCGTACCCTAAGAACAGTACTGTCAGATGGGCAATTCGAGACTTTTTAAAGTTGAATTTGTAACCCTCTGCTGCGAACCCAAGTATAATGGTGTTCACTCTTTTCAAGTGAGTATCCAAGTCGTCGTCTGTGAGATAAATATCATCTACGTAAGACAATGCTTCATCATCATAGATTTGTAGTAACTCTGTTACCCTAGCTGAGAATAGTCCTGGCTGTTCTTGAACCCCTGTGGGAGTCGACAGAATTTTTTCTGTGACCCAAATGCGGAGAAAGCGGTCAGATATCTGCTTTCTGGTGCAATGTTTTGACAAAAGAAACCATTAGAAATGTCTAATGTCGTTTTATATTTTTTCCTAACTATGTTATTCATTAGGGCTGCACTATGCGAGTTTTGTACTGCAAAAGTTTTGCAACATGTATTAAGGTGTCTGTAGTCCAAAACTAGACGATATGAATTGTCTGGCTTGGAGACAGGAAACAAAGGATTGTTCATGTGAGAGGTGCATGTTTCAATCACCCCCTGGTACTCAAGTTGATCTAAGATCTCCCTGACTTGTTTTTTAGCTTCTTGCTTTATGGGATACTGCCGTTGGGCAGTTGGTTCACTTTTTAATTGGATTTTGTGAGGAGGTGAATTCTCATGCCATCCTACATGATTTTTATATAATGCAGGTGCCTGGGCTACTGCCCATTTCCTTGCATATGTATATTTTTTGTGAATCGGTATGTGATTCGAGAAGGCAGGCATAATCACTTCTTCGCCACGAGGGCACTCCCTGACAAACTCCGGGGGCCAATCTTTTTCAGCTAACAGAATATCATAGCCTTTTGAGAGCTTATCCCAAAATAGGCCCTTAATTTTCCTAGTCTTATCACCCTCTATACGCAATGTTATTTCGCATATTTTGTGGGGCTCGCTAAGTCTGGCGTCGGCAGTTTCAACCTGAATGAATTCATTCGTGTCCACTGTCTCCAGATGACTCATCAAGATCTTGCGCGCTATACTGATTTCTGCTGCACTGTTCAATATTGTCAATGCCCACTCCCCGTTTTTCAACTGTGTCCTCAGTATTCGCGGCATGGTTGATTACTCTAATACTGGCTACCTTCTTTTTCTGAAATTGAGATTTCTTATTTTGAGCAGGTTCCTTGTCTTTGGACTTGGTGTGCTCTCCTGGGTCTGACCGTCCTCTTCTTTCCGAATTCTGTGGAAGAGATCGAGAGGGACGTGTATCAATACTTTGATATCTGTCAGGTTTTTTCAGATTATCTCTATTTCTAAGGTTATATCTTTTCTCAGAGGGTTCCCTCTGGGGAGACTGGCGTTCTCGAGTCGGAGTTCTTTCCCTCCGTCGAGGAGACCTTCCTCTGGACTGGAAAACTTTTTCCTTGGGAGTGGATTGTTTATTTCCATCCCAGCTCTTTTTAGGAGTATTTAAATAATTTTTAATGAAAAATTTTTCAGAATTTTCGAGCAGTTGGGGCTTTACCGGTTTCCCACCCAAGCTGTCTCTGCCTAATTCTTCATAGCATTTTTCTATGATTTTTGCAAGCTCAACAGGATCTTTTATATCTGTTTCCTTCAACTTCTGGCGAATCGCCACAGATGCTGCTTCTCCTCTTATATTGGCTAATAATATAGCTGAGACCTGCTTGAAGTCTTTCAGTAATTTCATACCTAGATTTAAAGCGGGCTCTGGACCGAATTCATTTTGAATCTGTTTTAGCACTTCTGGTATTACCGCCATAGACGGAACACCGTGTGTTTTTGTGTAAATGGAAGCAAAGACTGTACCCCAAGTGTTGCAGTCCTCCACGTGTGGTGCGATTCCCATAGGAAGGCAGATGGTCAAGATTCTGTGTTTCTCAATGGGGGTAGTATCAGGAAATACTGCCTCTATTTGAGTGATTTTCTGTGCTAACCAGAAAGGAATTTGTTCCCGTTTTACGGGTGTTTTACCAAGACATGACTGTATGTTCTGTGGTGTAATTTTATTTGTGTTCCCCTGATGAGGGGTCAGCTGTGGTGTATTAACAGCTGGCTGGACTGTTGCAGTCCGCATTACATATTGGACTAATTGCCTATGTATTTTTATTAATGTGTTTAGCTGTACTAACAGCTCTTCTCTAGACATTTTTACAATGTCAGGATGTGGTGTGTAGCTGGCTAGAACCGGCCACGTGGCTCCTGGTCTACCTAGTGGACCGAGCCTGGTAATGTGATCATTATGTTTTAGGGCGCCATTAAACCAGAGCAGGTGCTCTTGAAATTTAAGTGGAATTTCAATCTCCTCGAAAGGAGCGTACTCTTCCGGAGGTTTCTCTATTTTGGAATAGTGAAACTCTTTTGTTCTAGCGTTTACCGCTGGAAAGTTTATCCATGAATAGAATACCTCTGTCTGCCGATACTCGTGAGCCTCTATCACGAAAATTACTGTACCACCTTGAGGTGTCAGTCCGTTTTCTATAAGTTTTAACGTTATAGATCTTCTTAAGTGGACCGGGATGATAATAGCATCCGGGTCTGTGTATTCAGGACCTTGCTGAGTCGCATCTGCTGCGGCCCCAGAGGTTCCGTTATCTGGCATTGTAAAAATGCAAGGTTTGCAGAGTAGGTCTCCAAGGAGACAAAGATTAGGTGCACAATATTTTGGAACACTGTATCCTTCAACGTTGAATAAACCAGAGCTTTACATAGGAATCTCTTCCTACTGAGTTCGGGCGGATTTTAACCTTTCACCCACTCCAGACGTCTATTGGAGTATTTACGGGAGAAAGGGGTGTGAAATATGCACGACTGAGTTACTCTAAAAGTCTTGCGTTAGTTTATCGCCTTACCAAACGTTTGGGCGCCATGTAGTGTAGTTCCTAGTTTCCCACTAGGCCCTGCACATTGGAATAACATAAACAGTAGTATCGACGTGGAACTGCGGATATTCCAGGCCTCCACTGACTATGCTAAACTTAATTGGGTTGTGTTACCAACTAGCTCAGAGGTCACTGGAAACTTTCTTCTCTGCATAGGAAGTGATCAGCTTCCTTGGCACAGACAAGAAGGGATTCAGCTTTCCAACAACCGTGCAACATGACAACTTTGCTCCTCAGATCAAGAGTCAATCTCTAGGGTCGTGTGAAACAATAGACATGTATTTCACTCAGTCAGTCTAGTGCAGTTTACTTTCACGAGATGTAGAGAATAGAGAGACGGGCGTTTGTCAATAAAGAGTTAACATTTATTGAACAGTCTTTCTTCTCGTACAAGAGAAATGTATTGCCACAATTGCAATAATTGTTATTATAAAAAGTACGTACAGTAAGATAAGGATTGCGAAATAGAACTGTAAAAGCATTGATATGGTTTCTTAGCCATACAATGGTTTAAAAGTAATAAAACATATATACAGTCATATATACATTAGGCTAACATACTCAACTGGTGCTTCTAACTAAGCCTACCCCAGTGTGCCTGACCTAAGCCTAACACGTGGAAGGGGAGTAAGTAAGTAGCTTTAAGTTAAGTTGGTTTTGCCAAGGTTTGTTTCAAGAATTCTCGTCTACGGGTTTAGTCAACACCATACCTCTGAATAGAATGATGGAGGATTGGTATCTCCTTCAGGGGTCTCTCTCGATATCCCAGTCACCCGCGAGGGTAGACCGGAAACGCCGGAGCTGGATTTCTCTGCACGAGAGAGGCAACGGGTCTCTTCAGCGCGTCGAGGAAGGAGGGGGGATAGCGTCCGCGGGCAGCTGGAATCTGCTGGATGTCTTCGCAGAGGGACGACTGTTCAACTCCTAAGCGTACTGCACCATAGTTCGCGCTTTAGCAGCGATAATGGTATCAGCAGCTTCACCACCACAGGGACAGCAGGCTGCAGCGACAGAGTGCTAGATTTACCAACACGGGGTCTTGCAGGCAGCTGGCATCAGCAACAGTAGCTCGCATTGCTTAAGGCAACGCTGGTAATATTTATACCTGACAGGTGCCGAGTTTGACGCAAGTTTGCTGGACATAAGACGTCAATTAAAGATGTCACTAGGAAGTGATAGTTATCAGTTGCTCATTAGAGTTCCATTACTAATCAAAACATAGCAAGCGGGGATTTCCAGGTTTGCTGAGTTTTTATCTTGTTGAAGAACTCGGAGTGTTATCTAGGAATATCAGATAGTGACTACTGCTCTGTCATTGCACTAATTGGTCGCAAAGGAAGTGGCAGAGAGAACTATGCTGGAATGTGGCTCTGTTCGTGTGAGGCCAGAGATGACTTTTCAGAAAATCGCACTTGAACGGTTATGCCAATATAGGGAATAAATGGATTTATAGCCGAATAGGGGCATAAGGTCACAGTATCGATCAGGAACCTAGATAAACACGCAACATATATATTCCTTACTTATTGAGATTGAAGACGTGGCTGGGAAGGAAAGAATATGAGATGCATGGCTGGGTGAATGATGAAGCAATGATTGGTGGAAGGACAACAGCCTGGGTGGGTGACACAGAAACTGTATGTGTCCATATACCTGGATCATGCTACTATCTGACTCTTAGATAGCATATGTGTATCTAGAGCAGGGGTACTCATAGTACGGCCCGCGGGCCGGTGGCGGCCCGGCAAGCCTTCCTTGGCGGTGTGCAGACCTTGCAGACAATCACTGCTCCCCCGGCCCCCACAGAGCAGAGTGGAGATGCAGGGCCACAAAGAGGTGAAATAGAACAAAGCCTCTGCTCTGTGGGGCCGGGCAAGCAGTGATTGTCAGGGTGGAGATGCAGGGGCGCTACAACAAACAAAGCCTCAATAATATGTTAATGGTCTTTTAAAGACCTGTTAAGTACTTTGGTGTGGCTGTCTGTGTGTGCGCGTTGAGGAAGCTGTCTCAGCCCGGGCTGAAGGCTGACACAGACAGACACACACACAGTGAGATGACAGAGGGGGAGGGAGAGGGAGGGCAGGAGGGAGAGAGAGATGGAGAGGGAGGGCAGGAGGGAGAGCATGAGTGAGAGAGATGTATGTAAATGCTGGGTCTGGTGGCTCAGTGGATGAAGGCATCTGCTGCAGGGACCTGTGTGCAACCTCATGGTCACAAGTTTTCGTTTTGCTTTAGCCCCGCCCCCTCTGACTCCGCCCCCACCAGTGCGGCCCTCGGCCACAAACTACAGTAAATTTAGCCCCTGAGAGAAAGTTTGTGAGTACCCATGATCTAGAGAGAGTAGACGGTCAGTGGATGAACTAAGTGTAACTTTGAAGAGCATGTAACACTGCACCCGCACGTCCGTTCCAGTGTAGGAAAGGCAAGGAAAAGAAGTTTTAATTTTGTCCAAATACTACCATCAATAGTAGCAGTAGTTTGTATTGCAAGCACAGCATAGATCCGGTTATTACGGTGGCCACTCCCTACCTCTCTTAATAAGTTTAGTAGTACTCAGTCATTCTTGTGTGGATGTATCACTGGTCACTCAATAAAAAGCAAAGCACCTAAAGTCATCCCATATATAAGCAAAAACATCCCATGTGAAGTGATAGATAATCAGATTATTTATCTTCTTCAATTTTCCATTTCTAGTACTCATTTGCACTGTAGGGTGAAAGTTAAATTAATTAAGCAGTAGCCCTTGAGTTGTAACAGAGTATTCTCAGTGCCACCCGTAATAAAAAAGTAAGAGCTTCACCACCTGCATGTACTGGACAGGTACAGTAACGCAACGCAAGTCTAGGTCACTCATCATGGCGTGCGTCTCTTTTTCTCAGGTGCAAGTTTACTGCGCTGGCATTATGCCGGCTTGCAGAAGATAACGTACCAATTTTCCTAAACAAGAGACAAGAAGAAGAATAAGACTGGTGTACTTTCATAGTCGACTCCAATGGAAGTTCATAGTGCTCGTAGAATTTGTTCCTTAAACTCCCACTAATGTTAGAGCAAGGATGAAGAAGTGTGAGGTTAGATAGATACTGGCCTCAATAGTTATGTAATGTGCTTGCAAGTTGCTAGTTGTACTGCAACACACATTTCTGCTGAATGATTGAGTTAATCTTAAAGAGCATTGGTTACAGACTATGGTTTTCTTTCTTCATATAGATGCTCCTTCCAAACGAACAATGAGGAAGGAGCTGGCTAGAGCGGCCCGGCAACGGAGGATCGATGCCACTGTGGCCGAATATCGGCGGCTGGTGGCCCTGGAGGATGAAGAAAGTGTGCAGTCGACCACAACAACAACGTCGTCTGCATCGGCCTCCGTGCCCCCACGGGCTGCCACCCAGCACAGTGGTCCACCCAGACTGAGCCGGGCTGCCAAAGCCAAACGCCACCGCCGAGTAGCAAGGACAACAGCTTCCTCTCACAGCCGTTGCACCTGCAAGGCAGTGAAGGCTCGCCTGCGCCGCAGTACCCTGATGGTGTCCCGCCTTCAGCAGGAGCTCCACCACTTTTCAAACGTGTTGGAGGGGCTCCGCGTAGAGCACGCCTTGCTCCGCCAGGAGCATGATGCCCTGGCCCCAAAAGTAGACAGCATCCACCCATAGTGTCCCTTGCCCCTTTTTTAGAGACTTTTGGGGGGTGGGAATTGGGAGTTGGGTTTTTGGGGACTTTTGAAGGACAATTGTTGGGGTTAGGGAGGGTCTTGCGGGAGATTATTTTGTTAGGGATATAAATATACTTTTTCAAACTTTATCTGAGAATACCTGTTTTTTACTGCTTGCCTGGTGGGTGGGGGTTTAACAGTGACTTTGTTTTAATGAAAGTTTAGTTCCATTTTCTTCCTTTAAGTGTAAATGCCCAAATGTTTTCAACACTAAGTGCCTCTCACAGAGTAAGTGAAGTGAATTCAAGAGTCCTAGGACTTTAGTAGTACTACCGTCAGTCTCACGTCTCTCCTCCTAATACTCCATTATACCCCCAAACCACCAAACGCTTATCTTACCTTAATTTGTGTTTGAAAGTAGGGCTAGACCCAGGGCTGGCTCCACGGGAAACAGCGAATAAGGTTGGCAATCTTGGTCGGATAAAATTTCCTCATAGCGGTGGTACTAGTTGTGTGACACAGTGGCAGTTGCATGCCTATGAAAAAAAAAGAAAATTAAATCTGGTTTGTCCTCCTGAGCAATTCAACGGTACAATAGAGAATATAGCAGGTGACAGAAGTACACTAGAACAGTGCCACATTGTAGCCTAACAAATGGTAAAGTATAACTACTAATTCGGTTGAAGTTCTTTGACATTAGCCATGGGTCTTTGTCAAGCAGAGTAAGAATATATCCTCGGATTTCTTCACCAGCCTGTTGCTATCACCTTATCCTCCCCAGCAAGTGTGTGGATTTATTGCTGTAATTCAGTCACACATCAATCAAAACCACACAGCCCGGGGGAAGAGGGATAGGGTTTGAAAAATGGATGGGTACGGGGGTTTTTGGGAAAGGTTTTGGGAGACAAGAAAAAATAGCACAGCATGGACAAACAATTGTGAACATAAACAAATCTTTGGGTACAAACCTATCCATCAATCTTTGAAAGTGCATGCACTACTGCATGCATGTCAGTGAAAAGTAAGTAGTACTTTCGACAACTGTGGAAGAAAGAATGCGACAGTACAGGGCGTGTGTGGAATTATTGATAACTATATTCAACATAAGGTCTCTGTTGCCAGATACCTGAGAGCCTTGCTGGTCACTATAAATCCATTCACAACACTCAATGGGGTTGGTCTGGAAGGTATAGTAGATAGAAAAGGAGAAATTCCTCTTTTTCTAGGTGTCCCCTCACTCACCAGGGTTGCCCCTTGGTGACATGCTTCATCATTGGGGCCATCCCAGTCCTCTACGGGCTGGGGCGTGCTGCGACTTGCGAATTACGTAGGAGCACTTACAAATGACTATGTGTGGTGCAGATGTGATAGTGGAGTGGACTAAGTGATGTGTTAAGGGATCAATTTAGAAGCAGAGAGAGATCCAAGAAATGCAGTCACAGTCAGAGAAAAAGGCAAGGGATACTGTATCTGTATGTTGTTGTAGTTGTCCTGTTGAAAGTGGTAAGTAAGCTGCCTGCAGAAAAAAAATCCTCTTATTAGCGGCACTCCTCCATTGCAGCCGACGCTTCGTCCATCGATGTTGCTCACCAGAAGACACCCTGTAAAAAAAGCACAGCATGGACAAACAATTGAACATAAACAAATCTTTGGGTACAAACCTATCCATCAATCTTTGAAAGTGCATGCACTACTGCATGCATGTCAGTGAAAAGTAAGTAGTACTTTCGACAACTGTGGAAGAAAGAATGCGACAGTACAGGGCGTGTGTGGAATTATTGATAACTATATTCAACATAAGGTCTCTGTTGCCAGATACCTGAGAGCCTTGCTGGTCACTATAAATCCATTCACAACACTCAATGGGGTTGGTCTGGAAGGTATAGTAGATAGAAAAGGAGAAATTGCTCTTTTTCTAGGTGTCCCCTCACTCACCAGGGTTGCCCCTTGGTGACATGCTTCATCATTGGGGCCATCCCAGTCCTCTACGGGCTGGGGCGTGCTGCGACTTGCGAATTATGTAGGAGCACTTACAAATGACTATGTGTGGTGCAGATGTGATAGTGGAGTGGACTAAGTGATGTGTTAAGGGATCAATTTAGAAGCAGAGAGAGATCCAAGAAATGCAGTCACAGAAAAAGGCAAGGGATACTGTATCTGTATTTTGTTGTAGTTGTCCTGTTGAAAGTGGTAAGTAAGCTGCCTGCAGAAAAAAAATCCTCTTATTAGCGGCACTCCTCCATTGCAGCCAACGCTTCGTCCATCGATTTTGGTCACCAGAAGACACCCTGTAAAAAAAGCACAGCATGGACAAACAATTGAACATAAACAAATCTTTGGGTACAAACCTATCCATCAATCTTTGAAAGTGCATGCACTACTGCATGCATGTCAGTGAAAAGTAAGTAGTACTTTCGACAACTGTGGAAGAAAGAATGCGACAGTACAGGGCGTGTGTGGAAATATTGATAACTATATTCAACATAAGGTCTCTGTAGCCAGATACCTGAGAGCCTTGCTGGTCACTATAAATCCATTCACAACACTCAATGGGGTTGGTCTGGAAGGTATAGTAGATAGAAAAGGAGAAATTGCTTTTTTTCTAGGTGTCCCCTCACTCACCAGGGTTGCCCCTTGGTGACATGCTTCATCATTGGGGCCATCCCAGTCCTCTACGGGCTGGGGCGTGCTGCGACTTGCGAATTACGTAGGAGCACTTACAAATGACTATGTGTGGTGCAGATGTGATAGTGGAGTGGACTAAGTGATGTGTTAAGGGATCAATTTAGAAGCAGAGAGAGATCCAAGAAATGCAGTCACAGTCAGAGAAAAAGGCAAGGGATACTGTATCTGTATGTTGTTGTAGTTGTCCTGTTGAAAGTGGTAAGTAAGCTGCCTGCAGAAAAAAAATCCTCTTATTAGCGGCACTCCTCCATTGCAGCCAACGCTTCGTCCATCGATTTTGGTCACCAGAAGACACCCTGTAAAAAAAGCACAGCATGGACAAACAATTGAACATAAACAAATCTTTGGGTACAAACCTATCCATCAATCTTTGAAAGTGCATGCACTACTGCATGCATGTCAGTGAAAAGTAAGTAGTACTTTCGACAACTGTGGAAGAAAGAATGCGACAGTACAGGGCGTGTGTGGAAATATTGATAACTATATTCAACATAAGGTCTCTGTAGCCAGATACCTGAGAGCCTTGCTGGTCACTATAAATCCATTCACAACACTCAATGGGGTTGGTCTGGAAGGTATAGTAGATAGAAAAGGAGAAATTGCTTTTTTTCTAGGTGTCCCCTCACTCACCAGGGTTGCCCCTTGGTGACATGCTTCATCATTGGGGCCATCCCAGTCCTCTACGGGCTGGGGCGTGCTGCGACTTGCGAATTACGTAGGAGCACTTACAAATGACTATGTGTGGTGCAGATGTGATAGTGGAGTGGACTAAGTGATGTGTTAAGGGATCAATTTAGAAGCAGAGAGAGATCCAAGAAATGCAGTCACAGTCAGAGAAAAACACTAAGGATACTGTATCTGTATGTTGTTGTAGTTGTCCTGTTGAATTTGGTAAGTAAGTTGCATTCAGAAAAAAATTCCTCTCATTAGCGGCACTCCTCCATTGCAGCTGACGCTTCGTCCATCAATGTTGGTGACCAGAATACACCCCGTCCACTGCCTGCCTGATGCTGAATTGTGGCTCGCTAATGTGAAGCCTGACTCCATCCTTTTTTCCCCATTGCAGAGACTGAAACCCGGCCTGTAATTATTCAACGAAAAACAGGAAGTGATATAATATTACAACACCACTGATAAATAAATATAAGGTATGTAGGCTGTGGAGTGCAAAAAGTCACACTTTGATTTTCCTAGTAGACAGTACAATATTTTTGAAAGTGCGTACTCTGTCTGAGTCACCTTTTGAAGGATAAATAAGTAGGGGCAAATTAATGTAGCGGATCTTTCCCCTCAAGCTAGGTGTACTGTAAACTGTGTTTTAGAACAAAATCAGATCTTCCCAGCAGTGCTCCCACGGTCCCAGACCCTTACTAAAGCCAGTCGCAAAAATGTAGAAGACCCCCAATCAAATCTCAAAAAACGAGGCCTAGCAGAAAACTGGTGACAAAACGTACTTTGAAAGTAAAAGTAGGCCCAAGTTCCCCCTTACCCACAGTGGATTGCATTCAAACCACTTGCAAGCAACCAAGCAAAAGTATCCATATCCAGCATCGCTCCAAGACTCGAAAACCCCCCCACCCAAACACATGCAATAGAAATACTTCTAACCCTAACAAACCCTAAGTTAAGATTAGTGGCAAAGGCTTTCTTTAACTATGCCAAATCCCCCCTTTCCCACCATGGATTTTCTTCAAATGACTTGCAACCAAAATTACACATTCTCACGAGTGCTCTAAGACCCCAGAACTCAGTTGCAAAAATCTAGAAACACATGCAATCCTGCTGCTAGGGCTAACACTAATGAACCCTAAGTTACAAAAAGTGCCAAAAGGCTTTTCCGCGAGGATTTTGTCCCAACCACTTCTACCCGGTATTAGACCTTCCCAGGAATGCCCCAAGACCCGCCAACCCACCCACCAAAAAGCATAACACCCCCAAACAGGCCAAAAGCAAAATCTCATACTTGAAATATTTCTCGGCCTTCGGTCCAAACGCGCTGCGTAGCTAGGCCATAAGTCGGGGTTGCCACCACGGATTTCCTGAAAAGCAAATGCAATCAAGATTAGAGTGTCCCAGCAGTGCTCCCAGACCCCGAAACTCACCCACAAACAGACGGAACCCCCCCTAAAAGCACATCAAAGGCAAGCAAGTCATCAAAAACACAAACAAATTTCCGCCTGGGATTTGGTCTAAACCACTTTTATCCGGTATTAGAGCTTCCCAGCAATGGCCCAAGCGCCGTCAACCCAGGAGAAAACGAGTAGAAGACCCCCAAACAGCCAAAGAGCAAAAGTACAAAAATGGGGACTTTGTCAGTTTTTCCCAAATTTCCCAAATTACTCCGCGCGCGCTCTGCAGCTAGGCCCTAACTCCCCTCTGCCACCATGGATTTGCTTCAAACCTCTTGCAAAGTAAAGTATATATAGCCAGCAGTGCGCCCAGACCCCGAAACCCACCCACAAACACCAGGAAGCCCCCCAAACAGGCCCCCGAAAACGCTACATTGAGCAAATTGTCAGAAATAGCCAAAAAAAATTCGGCCTGGATTTTGTCCCAACCACTTCTACCCGGTATTAGACCTTCCCAGGAATGCCCCCAGACCCGCCAGCCTACCCGCCAAGAAGCATAACACCCCCAAACAGGCCAAAAGCAAAATCTCATACTTGCAATATTTCTCGGCCTTCGGTCCAAACGCGCTGCGTAGCTAGGCCATAAGTCGGGGTTGCCACCACGGATTTCATGAAAAGCAAATGCAATCAAGATTAGAAGGTCCCAGCAGTGCTCCCAGACCCTGAAACTCACCCACAAACACCAGGAAGCCCCCCAAACATGCCCCCGAAAACGCTACATTGAGCAAAATGTCAGAAATAGCAACAAAAAAAATCGGCCTGGATTTTGTCCCAACCACTTCTACCCGGTATTAGACCTTCCCAGGAATGCCCCAAGACCCGCCAACCCACCCGCAAAGAAGCATAACACCCCCAAAAAGCCAAAAGCAAAATCTCATACTTGCAATATTTCCCCTCCTTCGGTCCAAACGCGCTGCGTAGCTAGGCCATAAGTCGGGGTTGCCACCACGGATTTCCTGAAAAGCAAATGCAATCAAGATTAGAGTGTCCCAGCAGTGCTCCCAGACCCCAAAACTCACCCAAAAACACCAGGAAGGCCCACAAACAGGCCCCCGAAAACGCTACATTGAGCAAAATGTCAGAAATAGCATCAACAAAAAATCGGCCTGGATTTTGTCCCAACCACTTTTATCCGGTATTAGAGCTTCCCAGCAATGGCCCCAGAGCCGTCAACCCAGGAGAAAACGAGTAGAAGACCCCCAAACAGCAAAAGAGCAAAAGTACAAAAATGGGGACTTTGTCATTTTTTTCCAACTTTCCCAAATCACTCCGCACGCGCTCTGCAGCTAGGCCCTAACTCCCCTCTGCCACCATGGATTTGCTTCAAATCTCTTGCAAAGTAAAGTATATATAGCCAGCAGTGCGCCCAGACCCCGAAACCCACCCACAAACACCAGGAAGCTCCCCAAACAGGCCCCCGAAAACGCTACATTGAGCAAAATGTCAGAAATAGCCAAAAAAAATTAGGCCTGGATTTTGTCCCAACCACTTCTACCCGGTCTTAGACCTTCCCAGGAATGCCCCAAGACCCGCCAACCCACCCGCTAAGAAGCATAACACCCCCAAACAGGCCAAAAGCAAAATCTCATACTTGCAATATTTCTTGGCCTTCGGTCCAAACGCGCTGCGTAGCTAGGCCATAAGTCGGGGTTGCCACCACGGATTTCCTGAAAGCAAATGCAATCAAGATTAGAGTGTCCCAGCAGTGCTCCCAGACCCCGAAACTCACCCAAAAACACCAGGAAGCCCCACAAACAGGCCCCCGAAAACGCTACATTGAGCAAAATGTCAGAAATAGCAACAACAAAAAAATCGGCCTGGATTTTGTCCCAACCACTTTTATCCGGTATTAGAGCTTCCCAGCAATGGCCCCAGAGCCGTCAACCCAGGAGAAAACGAGTAGAAGACCCCCAAACAGCAAAAGAGCAAAAGTACAAAAATGGGGACTTTGTCATTTTTTTCCAACTTTCCCAAATCACTCCGCGCGCGCTCTGCAGCTAGGCCCTAACTCCCCTCTGCCACCATGGATTTGCTTCAAATCTCTTGCAAAGTAAAGTATATATAGCCAGCAGTGCGCCCAGACCCCGAAACCCACCCACAAACACCAGGAAGCCCCCCAAACAGGCCCCCGAAAACGCTACATTGAGCAAAATGTCAGAAATAGCCAAAAAAAATTAGGCCTGGATTTTGTCCCAACCACTTCTACCCGGTCTTAGACCTTCCCAGGAATGCCCCAAGACCCGCCAACACACCCGCCAAGAAGCATAACACCCCCAAACAGGCCAAAAGCAAAATCTCATACTTGCAATATTTATCGGCCTTCGGTCCAAACGCGCTGCGTAGCTAGGCCATAAGTTGGGGTTGCCACCACGGATTTCCTGAAAAGCAAATGCAATCAAGATTAGAGTGTCCCAGCAGTGCTCCCAGAACCCGAAACTCACCCACAAACAGGCGGAACCCCCCCAAGAGCACCTCAAAGGCAAGCAAGTCAGCAAAAACACTAAAAAATTTGCACCTCGGATTTGGTCCAAAACACTTTTATCCGGTATTAGAGCTTCCCAACAATGGTCCCAGAGCCGTCAACTCACCTGCAAAGAGGTAGAACAACACCCCCACAAGTGCTGAGTCTTTCTTCATTGGGCGTAAAGCAGCCCTCTGGTTTGATGGAAATAGGAGTCTGAAGGAGGAGGATAGAGGAGCTTGTTCTTCTGAACTTGTGAACCTGAGGAATGCAGACTGCGGCAACTTCAAATCAATTAGCAAACCAGTGAAGACAGTTCTGCTGATGGGCTTGTTTTTGTGATTATCTGATTAAAGTTTGAAATATATTACCTTTGCACAACAAAGAAAGACAGACACACAGGAATAAAAGTGAATAAGGACGAAAAAGAAAGTTATTGATTTGTTGTCTCATTTTCAGGCGTCAGTATCACGTTCCAGGAATGAGAATAAGGCTTCGTCATCATACTCTGCGAATTCAGGCAGGGTGAGCTCAGTATCACCTGACAGAGTAGAAATTCCCTCATCTATGTTGCTGGCCACCTCATCTTCACCCGGCGCGATTTCTCGTACTCTGAAATCTGGTGGTATGAGGTGCTGACTCATCTTGATCATTGTTAACCTCTCCACATTTTTGGGCGAGAGGCGGCTCCGTTTGGGAGTTACAATGCCACCAGCAGCACTGAAAACACGTTCAGAAGACACGCTTGCGAGTGGGCAAGACAAGTAGTTTAAAGCCAGGTTGGTGAGCTGTGGCCACAATTCTTTTTTCCCATGCCAATACGCCAATGGGTCAGAATTAACATAGACCTCTGTTGAGTCATTCAGATAGTCCTTCACCATCGACTCAAGGTCCTCATCCAAGGTTCCTCCACTTTGCTTAGCTCTTGCTGTGCCTCTGACCTTTTGAGAACCAAACCCACGCAGAGCTAGCCAATCCTCTTCAGCCTCCAATGTTTCTGTTGTGTCTGGTGCAGATGATCCGGTTGCAGGTGTCTTTAACGGCTGAGAGGTCACTTGTGCCACAGCCACAGGTGCAGAAGTGGATTGTTTTGACTGGGGATGGCCTGCTGATGTACTGCCATTTCCTTCAATTTTCAGCCGTTCTCTTTCAAACCTCTTGGCTGACAAGGCTAGCCAATGTTTGTACTTTGGAACACGTTCATCATCAAAAGGAAAGAATGCTTGGCCTGCCAGCGCCTTTTTGTAGCGTGGATCCAGAATAGTAGCACAAATGTAATGCTCTTCTGAGTGGATCGTTTTAAGACGTTCATCACCTTGTAGGAGCTCTAATAATTTCTCAGCCAGAATAAAAGAGTCTTGGTTTTTTACATCTTTTTCAAACACAGAACACACCTCCTTCAGTTGGTCCTCCAGCATGTACAACAATGGGATAGCTTTTCCCAAATTACAGTCCTCCTTGCTGACTGCACGCGTGAAGAACTCAAAAGGACGAAGCATGCGTGTCAGGCTTTGAACTATGTTCCATTGCGCCGCACCCATCCTCAGGTCCTCTGTACCCTCTGTCAAAAAATATTGATCGAGTACCGTATACTGCTCATACAGACGCTCAAGCATGTAGAAGGTTGAGTTCCAACGTGTTACCACCTCCTGGATGAGTGCTTTCACTGGCATTTGACGTTGATATAGCAGGCTCCTCAGCTGCTTCCGGGCCTTAAAAGAATGGCTGAAATGGTTGCACAATTTTCGGCAGGTGTCCAATACTCTGTACGCTGCACTGCCTTTATTACCCAAGAATTTTTGGACAACCAGGTTTATACAGTGCACCAAACACGGCACTCTGAAATAGTCACCCTTCCTCATGGCCTTAACTATATTGGCGCCATTGTCCATGGAAACATAACCAACCTGGCGTTTTAGTGGGGACAGCCAGTTAAGGACCTTTGTGTTAAAGACATCCAAAATGTTTTCTGCTGTGTGACGTTTCTCCAAACCAAACATGGCTAGTGTTGCATGTTTCCGAGCAGCTTTAAAAACAATGTCCGTGTCAACACCTGTGTTCAGCTTTGCTTTAGCCCCTGAAAAAGAGACCCAGTGTGCAGTGATGCACATGTAATCAGCGCCTGCACCACTGGTCCACATGTCTGTTGTCAGATGTATAGTGTGAACAGCACTCTTCTGCAAAGCTGCCCCAATCACCTTCAGAACATCTTCATGTAGTGCTGGAACCGCAACTCGGGCAAAATAGAACCGGCTAGGAACCTTCCATTTAGAGCAGAGCTCTGCCACTAATTCTAGAAAACCAACCCCTTCTACAAAAGAAAAAGGGAGAAGGTCCAGAGCTAGCATTTTAGCCAGCTTAGTGTTATACAGACGCGTCAGTGGGTGGTTGCGTTCACATTGCGCTTCTGTAAACAACATCTTTTTAATGTTGCCCTGGACCAAGGATTTACAGGATGATGATGATATCTTCAACCCAGTTACGCTCGCTGATGAACTTTTCCGCATTGATGTCTCACTCTCTCCCACACTCTTAGTGTGCCTCACATGGGGTGTGCTGCTGACAGGGGTACTGGGTGTAAGTGAAGTGTTTGAATCGTCTTCTTCCTCCTCGTCATCATCAGATGAAAAATCAACGTTTTCATTAAGTGCAATTCCGGCTTCCTTGAACGCCTCTAGGTGCGGAAACCATTGGACAGGGTGCGCTCTCCTAAGATGACCTCTCTGGCCTCCGGTACCATAGTTGGTACCAAACTTACCACGACTAACTCGAAGCTTACAAATGATACAAATGGCTACGTTTTCCATTTTTGGGCAAACACTAAAGAAGTCCCAAACTGGAGACTTGAAATGTCTTTGGGGGCCGGAGGAGGCGGCGATACTGGTGGTGGTGGTCCTGCTGCTAATGCCAGATGAAGTGGAGGATGTGGATTGCCGAACTTCAGTACGTTTTGCACTTTCACCAACACGAATTGAGGTCGAGGTGGGTCCCTTCTTGCGAGGAAGAAATATGGAAGCGGTAGGTGTTGGTGTACTAGTTAACTCCAAATGTAATGATTGTTTTGTTTCCATTTCTATTGCCTCCTCGTCGACATCATCATCACGCTCAGCAGCTTCTCGGGATAGGGTCGAAATGTCTCTTTGCTGCATGCCCGCTGGGCCTGCAGTGACCTTTATGATGACTGGATCGTCGTGGTGAAGGGCTTCATCAGCAGCAGTATGCGTCACTTCTTGTTGAGCCTCATCACACTCCATAGGTATGAGTTTGTCGACGACCTTCCTTTTACGCTTAGGTATCTTTGTCAGATCATGGTGTGCCTCACTCTCAGGCTGCCGTGGTGGTACCCATTCGTCATCCAGATCATCACAAGGCGGTGGGCTTGAAGAAGATGTAGACACCAACCTTGATCTTTTCCTTGCTAGGGATGTGAAAGACAATGAATAATCATCAGGAGAAGTGGCTTCCAATGATACCTCGGCTTTATTGTCGATTTCCTGATGTGCCCCTACTTCGGGAGGCACAACTATTGTGGGAACTTGTTGTGACCCCCCATGCACCTCTACTTGCGCATCTCCTTGTGCTGCCTCTCCTTCCACATGTACTTGGGCTTGTACTACTTCCACATGTTGTTGTTGCGGCTGTGGTTGTTCAACACTTGTCAGATGAGTTACAACAACCTGTGTTGATTCAGGGACATTGCTGCTACTTTCTTGCGATGAGCCAACATCACTGGTCGATGGTGATTGGAGAAGTACACTGACTGCCTCTGAAGCACTCAAGGGCTTTGACTTAAGTTGGCGTGGTGGTGGAGGCACTGAACCCAATAGAGCGGGGGTGCTGCTCCCAGCTTGGTCCCCAGCAGATCCTGCTGCTGCAGGCGTACTTGGCGGTTGGCACACCAGCCTCCTTGGTAACTTGCTTCTTCTGATCCTTACTAGCAACTTTCTTGCTAGAGGAGCTACGGTCACCTTTTTTTGGGGCCATCTTCTTCAGAGCAGGTCAGACAGCAGGCCGCAGTTGCACGAATTGTAGAGTTGTCTGAGGCCAGACGTGACGTCGCGTGACGTTATGCTGCACACACACACCGCTGCAGGACTTCTTCCTGGCACTGGTGGTTCTCTTGAGTCTTGTGCACCTAAAAACAATGGAAGACAAAGGAACATCAGTTCAGTTATACACCCCCAAAAAATCGAAAAAAAAACCAGAAAAATCAGCACAATCCCATTCCATCCATGCCCTCCATGATGTTTAAGTTCAAGACACCCCACAGAAAGACTAGGCCCATGCTAGACTCAAATACCTCTGGTGAAAAGGCCACAAGTACAGCCCCAAAAAACGAACATCACTGCAAAATCAGCACAATCCCATTCCATCCATGCCCTCGATGATGTTTAAGTTCAAGACAGCCCACAGAAAGACTAGGCCCATGCTAGACTCAAATACCCCTGGTGAAAAGGCCACAAGTACAGCCCCAAAAAACGAAAATCACTGAAAAATCAGCACAATCCCATTCCATCCATGCCCTCCATGATGTTTAAGTTCAAGACACCCCACAGAAAGACTAGGCCCATGCAAGACTCACTACCCCTGGGCATAAAGGTTGAAAAGTAGGCAAAATGGTTGCAGGCCTAACAACAAAGCCTGCATTCAAAATGGCCACTTGCCTCCCAGCACATGGCCAGGGCCTGTAGCAGCACTCAAAATGGCCCCCAGCCACATGGCCTGTCCCTCCCCATGAACACCCCCAAAAATCGAAAAACACTGCAAAAATAGCACAATCCCATTCCATCCATGCCCTCCATGATGTTTAAGTTCAAGACACCACACAGAAAGACTAGGCCCATGCTAGACTCAAATACCCCTGGTGAAAAGGCCACAAGTACAACCCCAAAAAACGAAAATCACTGAAAAATCAGCACAATCCCATTCCATCCATGCCCTCCATGATGTTTAAGTTCAAGACACCCCATAGAAAGACTAGGCCCATGCTAGACTCAAATACCCCTGGTGAAAAGGCCACAAGTACAGCCCCAAAAAACGAAAATCACTGAAAAATCAGCACAATCCCATTCCATCCATGCCCTCCATGATGTTTAAGTTCAAGACAGCCCACAGAAAGACTAGGCCCATGCTAGACTCAAATACCCCTGGTGAAAAGGCCACAAGTACAGCCCCAAAAAACGAAAATCACTGAAAAATCAGCACAATCCCAATCCATCCATGCCCTCCATGATGTTTAAATTCAAGACAACCCACAGAAAGACTAGGACCATGCAAGACTCACTACCCCTGGGCATAAAGGTTGAAAAGTAGGCAAAATGGTTGCAGGCCTAACAGCAATGCCTGCATTCAAAATGGCCACTTGCCTCCCAGCACATGGCCAGGGCCTGTAGCTGCACTCAAAATGGCCCCCAGCCACATGGCCTGTCCCTCCCCATGAACACCCCCAAAAATCGAAAACACTGCAAAATCAGCACAATCCCATTCCATCCATGCCCTCCATGATGCTTAAGTTCAAGACACCCCACAGAAAGACTAGGCCCATGCTAGACTCAAATACCCCTGGTGAAAAGGCCACAAGTACAGCCCCAAAAAACGAAAATCACTGAAAAATCAGCACAATCCCATTCCATCCATGCCCTCCATGATGTTTAAGTTCAAGACACCCCACAGAAAGACTAGGCCCATGCTAGACTCAAATACCCCTGGTGAAAAGGCCACAAGTACAGCCCCAAAAAACGAAAATCACTGAAAAATCAGCACAATCCCATTCCATCCATGCCCTCCATGATGTTTAAGTTCAAGACAGCCCACAGAAAGACTAGGCCCATGCTAGACTCAAATACCCCTGGTGAAAAGGCCACAAGTACAGCCCCAAAAAACGAAAATCACTGAAAAATCAGCACAATCCCAATCCATCCATGCCCTCCATGATGTTTAAATTCAAGACAACCCACAGAAAGACTAGGCCCATGCAAGACTCACTACCCCTGGGCATAAAGGTTGAAAAGTAGGCAAAATGGTTGCAGGCCTAACAACAAAGCCTGCATTCAAAATGGCCACTTGCCTCCCAGCACATGGCCAGGGCCTGTAGCAGCACTCAAAATGGCCCCCAGCCACATGGCCTGTCCCTCCCCATGAACACCCCCAAAAATCGAAAAACACTGCAAAATCAGCACAATCCCATTCCATCCATGCCCTCCATGATGTTTAAGTTCAAGACACCCCACAGAAAGACTAGGCCCATGCTAGACTCAAATACCCCTGGTGAAAAGGCCACAAGTACAGCCCCAAAAAACGAAAATCACTGAAAAATCTGCACAATCCCATTCCATCCATGCCCTCCATGATGTTTAAGTTCAAGACACCCCACAGAAAGACTAGGCCCATGCTAGACTCAAATACCCCTGGTGAAAAGGCCACAAGTACAGCCCCAAAAAACGAAAATCACTGAAAAATCAGCACAATCCCATTCCATCCATGCCCTCCATGATGTTTAAGTTCAAGACAGCCCACAGAAAGACTAGGCCCATGCTAGACTCAAATACCCCTGGTGAAAAGGCCACAAGTACAGCCCCAAAAAACGAAAATCACTGAAAAATCAGCACAATCCCATTCCATCCATGCCCTCCATGATGTTTAAGTTCAAGACAGCCCACAGAAAGACTAGGCCCATGCTAGACTCAAATACCCCTGGTGAAAAGGCCACAAGTACAGCCCCAAAAAACGAAAATCACTGAAAAATCAGCACAATCCCAATCCATCCATGCCCTCCATGATGTTTAAGTTCAAGACAGCCCACAGAAAGACTCAGTCCACCAACCACTGAGTACCCCTGGGCAAAAGGCCCCAAAACAGCCCAAAAATCGAAAATTCCAAAATTTTAGTTGCAGCAACTGTAATGCCCCAAACAAACTTACTTGTAAAATTTCTAATCCAACAGTGATCCAAAGAAAGTCAAAAAGGCCTCAAATCCAAATATCCAGCAGCATCCACAAAAAGTAATCCTTCCAGCTCCAGATCCAAATGAAAAGTGACCAGGAGATGGACAAAGCACTGGGAGGAGCCTGCTGGACAGGAACAGGAAGTTGAAGACTGTGGGGCACTTCCTTCCTCCCACCCCTCTCCGCCCCTCCCCAAAATGGACTCCTCGCTAAAAAATTGCAGGCAAATGTCAACCTAAGGAGTTATTCAGATAAAAATCATCATTTCAAGAAGGTCTATGCTGCTTGCTGGTGGATTTCTTGTGCAGAATTGCAAATTTTATATTTTCGCTTGTGCGAGATTGTTGCTGCTCGCCGCATCTCAAATCTCGCAATTGCGAAGTACCGCGAGACGTGATCTCGCCGTACTCGCGTTGACAAACTCTCGCTGTGCAAGTTGGCAAGCCACGATGACGTAATCGCGCTCGCCAAATTCCCGCGGGATCACACAGCAAGATCCAAAATAGCGCAGCACTCGCAAAATATAGAGAAAAACAACTCGGCAAACGATGATAAACGCCGCTCGCCGCAAAAATTGTATCACCAACGCCGCGCGCCGCAAAAAAATCCGCTGCGTGCGAATTTGCGGATTTTGCGGGAAATTCGCAAATCTCGCGGATTCCGAATTTCCCGAAAATCCGCAAAATCCGGGAGCGTAACGGATTTTCCGCCCATGCTTAATAATTATTTTAGAACATATATGGACGCAAGTTTTTGGGAGAGGTAGTTAAAAGATAATGAGTTAACTTATACAATTTGGCCACGCGGAAAGGTATGAGAGAAGAAAATGTGTACTTAAGATAGATTTTTATAGAAGATACTTGCACGGGGCTTTGTTGAGATATATTTAAAAATAGGTCGTATAGTTTAATTAGTTTGTAACTGTGGAAGATGTAGTGTGCTTACTCAAGAAATTGCGAATTTGAGAAAAACATTTAAGACATGTTTTTTTCAGGTATTTATATTATGTATGGAGATTTTTTATGGGTTTTTTAAACACAATCATTTTGATTGTGTTTTTTTCCCCGCTGTTATAGGATGATTAACATTGAAATCACTGTTTATAGTGAAAATCAATGTATTCTGAGGACAGCAAAAATAAACCATTTAATATGTTGTTTAAGTTATTTTGTTACATTGAATTTAGAAATATGTATTATAACAGATTTTTTTACTGTCTTCCACAGATATTATATTTATAAGGTAAGTACAACTAATAACATCCGAGAGTTTTCTCTGCCTCTCTCTTATTGACTCCTACTTTTTTTTCTTTTATGAAATGCACATTATAATCTTATTTTTACTTTTCCTCCACAGGTACTACGTTTTTAAAAGAAATTTACTTTACTTTTTTACTATTTTTTAGGTAAGTATAAAAAATAAAGAAACTTTTACATCACTGTGTCATTTCTTTGTCTATCCTGGTTATAGCAATGTCATGTTTAATATAAGCACTTCCACATAGGATTGGGTGCATTGTTATAAGGCATGCTTTAAAAGTGATTTAATGAAATGAGCGACATTTCACTGAGTGAGTTCAGCAACACTGATACATGAAAACATTGGTGGGAAATGATATTAAATGTTACATGGTGTTCTTTCCAGGAAATTAAGTCCTTTGCTGCAGTGGCAATTCTGCCTCAGCATTAGGGGGGTGGGGGGCTGAGTGGTACTTGTATGCTCATGATAGAGCCACTCCTTCACGAGCCACGGTTGAGATGTGTTCATGATACTGTGGTTCTGTCATGGCTCCGCTTAGTCAATAGAACATGTCATGGAGGCGCAATATTAGTGCTGCGCAAGCACAGCGGCAAGGCCATGACAAAAATGGTCCGTCATGAGGACAGCTCAGGCGATGCTCGTGACGGAGCGGCTCTCAGGTGTTAAAAAAACTGAGGGGTCTCTTCAAAGAGAGTGTTGGTTGTAATTTAAAGGGCACTTTAAAACACATTGTGGCAGCTTTATGTTGACCTTGCGTCTCTTTGCACCACAATTTTGTCACTTTATTTAATACAATGACAGCGCAAATAATGTACCATATTTACAACATTATGGATCTAGGAGATATGTCACATCCTAAAGCCCTGCACCATAAGGATGTGTTCTTCTCAGGAATGCGTCTTGAAAGTGGCTGACTGTAATCCATGAGATTTCACTCAGTGACTTTCAGGCCCATGCTGTTTCAAAACTGTGTATGTGCTTGAAGCAGGCATAGGTATGGACGCAGCATTGTTAATATAGTGCACTGGTGAGCCTTGCTGGAGCTGCATCACACTTGCGATGCAACTCTAGCAATGTATTACTTTTTCGGCACAGATGTGTTACGCATGTATGCTGTTTTTGTACCATGGTGCGCCACATTTTAAATGTGGCACACCATGGGTGACGGAGCAGTAGCATACTGTGGTGTACATTAACTGGTGCATATCTGGGTATGAAGTAGTTAACATAAATCTGCCCCATAGGTTACAAATCTGCGTTTAGTAGAGTGTTCGGCCTTTGTAGTGTTATGTTTTTTCTGTTATTCTATGTAGATATGTAATATTGCAAGATTTTTGTCACGAAAAAGAAGCCATGAGTATTGGGTTTGTGAATGATTGCAAGATTCTTAAAATTAAAAAGCAACAACCATGGCATTGTTTAATATAGTATTGTAAATACTTATCTTTAACAATGATGAGAGAGTAAAAAAAGGTTAACCTGATGTTTTAAAGTTATTCACAGGCTTCTTTAGAGGAAGTGTTCTATATGATTGTAGCGTGGGTGTTTCACTTTTTTATACCTAACAGAATGCATTCTGTATGCTGTAGCAGGAGGAGTACTACATACTTGAATATTCTTCAGTGCTTATTTTCATTTAGT
Organism: Lissotriton vulgaris; assembly: GCF_964263255.1. Taxonomy (NCBI): domain Eukaryota; kingdom Metazoa; phylum Chordata; class Amphibia; order Caudata; family Salamandridae; genus Lissotriton; species Lissotriton vulgaris. The sequence goes on from NC_141696.1 coordinate 899,892,508, forward strand.
AAGTGGTATTGAGACCGACACAGAACTTCAATGGATGGGAGGAGCTGCTCCTGTGCTCCTGGAGGACTGCCAAGCCGCTGCAGCAGTGGGAGTGAGGCCTCTCAGAGGGGAGCAGCGCAGCTCCTTTTGATGCCCACAATTGCAGATAACAGGGTAGAGATGTCCGTGGAATTTATGGATGGTTAGTCACACTAGAGTGTGCGCGGCGCCCCTGGCACCTCATTACGGCACACAGGGGAGCCGCGTTGCACAGTTTGAGAATCAGAAACTTAGGAGATAAACTTTCATAATAGCAAGGCCTCTAAGCGATAAAAATCGCTGGTGCTCGGCGTTAAAAATATCACCGCTATCGGTGGTATTTTCCACAATGTTAGTGCTTCAACATCAATGGGAACACATATGTGATAGAAAATCCTGTAACAGCCTCAGTATTTCACATTATCGCGTGAAAACAAAAGTTGTTTTCACACAGTAATGTGTGCCTTGTAATTAGGGGACGGGGTGGATTTAGTTTTATTTACTACACTGTTATGTTAACGATGTTGAATGTTTGATTAGAGGAGGCTTTAACAGTTTTGCGATATACTTTTTCTCGCAACGCCTCTTTTTGTGATAGGGTGTTTTGCCCTCCAACCACATTTTAAATGTGCTTTGACCTACGCCCACTTTGCATGTTACTTTCTTAGTATACGTAACATATGCAAAGTGGTCTTACGGCAGGCGATGTGATGCCATTTTCAAGACGGTGCAGCAGAATATTTTCAGGGATAGGTAAAACATTAACGCCGCTTTTATCGGCAGAAAACTGCAGATATAGTGGCGATAACGGCGTTGATAATATGCTTTATGAATTGCAATTGAATCTAATGTTAGATGTAAAGACAAGTAACGTAGGTTTCGGTTGCAATTCATACATCATATTATGAAGGCTATTATCGTCGTTTTATCGGCAGTGTCCTTTGGATGAAATCGACGATAATGAATTACGTCTCCTTCATAATATTCCAAAGTATCGTCGCTTTTTTGCATAATTGTCCTGAAAAAAAGCGTCGATACTTCAGCTTCTGAATAGGGGGCATATTACCAAGCAATAGCGATAATTATCGCTATTGCTTGGTTAGAGACAAAAATTTACCGCTGAGCTGCGGCGATTTTTATTGCAAATAAACCTTGGTATTACCAAGGTTTTATCGCAAATGCGATAAAAATCGGCTGCAATGCATGAATATCGCTGAAAAGTCAGCGATATTCATGCATTACCGAGCTAATGCTCTTAGCCATGTTAGCCACCTCCCATTTGGATAACATGGCTAAGGACTGCTCAGGGCAGGTGTTAGCTTTTGGAGATATTCGCGCTTAGCGCGAATATCTCCAAAAGTTGGTAATAGGAGATAGCGATGTTAGCGACGGTTTCCAGTAGCTAACATCTTGGCACGCCCACTTTGCATATCATTAGTGATAAATATCACTGACATGCAAAGTGGGGCCCAAGATGGTCGCTATCTCCTACTAGCTGTCGCTAACTGGTGTTAGCGACAGCTTGGTAATAGGGAGATAATTTTATCTCCGCTTTCTTGGCTTTTAAAGCCAAAAAAGCGGAGATAAACCCCCTTGATAATATGCTCCTGGAGCTCTTTTTAGTACAATCAGTTAGTTCTGAAAATAACTTTTTTTTTTTTTAAAACAAGTGTTATGTTGTTTTTGATTTTTTAAACTTGCAGCGACATTTTCAAGTGTCAAAATGAAATGAAAAAATGTATCTTTTCTCGGAGCATTTATGACTCTCAATTTTTAGTTTAATAAGATTGAGGCTCTGCTCTCCTGAGGTTCCGTGACGATCGTAAGTGGTGTTTTCGACTCACACGAATATGGTCGAGTCTGGTATCTACGAACCGCAAATGACGAGTTTAGTGGGTGTACGCGTTTTCGCTGTGCTAGCCTAAACCGTTCGTCTGTTTCCTGGGTTTCTCTATCTGTACCCACGGGTTCCATCTTAGATACGGCATCCATTTTGTCTCTTGCCCTCAAGTAGCCAGCGAACGGACGCTGTCCGCTTCGCGACCCTGGGATTCCCAAGACTTTTGCGGAAGACAGGTTTCCTTTGAAAGTGTCTTTATGATGAGGGGGATGACACTGTAAGGCAGATGGCTCCGCTCGAGGCTCATCTTGCCGTGCCGGTCTATTGTCTTAGTCGTGCATCTCATTAGGCACGTCCCTTTGATGCCTGCAGCTCGTGTTTCCCGATACCACCCCTTTTACACCCTTTCCGATCTCCCCACTGTTTCTGCCTTCCTCTGCACCTGTTTCTGTTCCTTCTTCGATCTGTTTACTGCTGATTGGAATGTACTAATGGTGGGAAGATGGGTTTTTACAGTTGGGAACCACCGAATGTTTCTGTACTTATGTTTGGGCCCTGAATACATGAAAGCAACCCCTTTTGGTCTTTACGATGGGAACCAAGTTGTAAACCTTTGTGTATCATGTTAACCTATGAGAGAAACTTGTATAAAAGGAGCGACCCACAGTACCAATTCGAATCAGGCTCCGTGAACCTACATGTGATGTACTTCTCGTGACTTCTGTGTTCCCTGCAGTAATAAACCTCGAATCTTTGACGCCGAAGGAAGTGTCCCGTGTCTCTGTCATTTGTACGCCGGAACAGGTTACCCACAAAGGTTTCAGGTGTTGTCCCCTGGCACCGCTGGGTCTTAGAAAAACCCAGTCCTTCAGTTGGCGCTTAACGTGGGGCTGCATCAGTGGTACCGGTCCAAGCCCGACGATCGTGAGGAACTTCGTGTGAAATCTCCGAGGGAAGGTGCACCCCGCTTCATCGATCCTGTTGTCGAAACAAGTGGCCTGACGACTTTTCCCGCGAAGATTCCCGCCTCCTGACGGCTGCGACGGACTGCTGCCCTGACTGTAGACCTGTTTTGGCGCCTGGCGTAGACCTTGGTACAGCGAGACGATTGACGGGCCTTCCTGGTGACGCCATCGATCTTTGAGTTAAGTATTTGTGGGTCGCTCCCATAGTCCTTAGTTGTGGGTGCTTAGTTGTTGCATGGTTCCATTGCATTTGTGGTCCTTAGTACTTGGTTCTTTGTTGTGATCTTTGACGTCTGCAGTCGCCAAAAACCGAGGGTTTTTGCTCTTTGCAGGGACTTTGTAAATCCCATAACCCTTGAAGTTTGTGAAACTCGGCTGGTGTGCAAGATGCCTGGCCGTAGTACTTTGTTCAGCTGTTTTAGAAAATGTGGTGCGGATTCCCGACTGGAGGACTCGTGTCCGATACCTCCGGTTGGAACTCCAACTTATGAGTTGTATAGCAAACACGGGTTCGGTCCAATTACATTCAACGAGTATTGGATTCGCTATACTAAAAAGGATGGTGTCCTTAGTTGGCCACCTCATGGTAGTTTTGAGACTCCGATTCTAGACAATCTTGAAGCTAAATTGTTTAAGAGAAAATCAAGGCCGGCCATGTTTGATTCCTTTCGGTTGTGGCGTAAAGAAGCCAAACAGAGAGAAATCAGTCAGATTAAACGTAATCAGAGAGATGGAGTTGTTACTACGGTAAGAAAAGCAGAACGGTTTCAGCGAGATAAGGAGGAAAAGGAAAAGGAAGTTTTCGATAGACTACAGCGTATGTCTGTAGATAAATGTTACCCGGCTTTACCGGCGGATACGGATAAGAAGGAGGAATCAGTTGAGGACCCAGTACTGTCCTATCTTTTGAAGTCACCACCTCCGTACGCACAGGGTATTGCAGCTCCTGTGGTTCCCCCTGTACCTGCTCCTGTACCTGTTCCCCAACCTGTTCCTCAACCCGTACCCGTTCTTCCGAGTGTTCCTGCTCCCTTGCCTACTTCTGTTCCTACTCATCCTCCGCTTGTACTTCCTCATACTCCAGCTCCTGCTGTTGCTCCTGTCCTACTTACTCCCGCTGTTACTTCTGTTTCCGACACTTCTCTTGTTAATCCCCTATGCTATTCTTCTCCATCTGCCCGACGTCATACTCCTTCTGTTGCTGCTAACTTTTTCAATTCTCTTGGACCTAATCTTGAGTCCGCTGGTTCGGACGGTCCTCAAAGACGAACTCAGCTTCCCGGTAATCGGGAACGTGCCGCACTGTATAATATGGCGATGGCTTGGATGAAATACCCCATTAGGAATCCTCCACGTGCAGTGTTGAATACATTTTGTCAATTCAATATACCGACGCAAAGATATGTTTTTGAAGAAATGTGTAAGGTTCTACGTGACCAAATATCGGCTGATGCATCTGACGAGGTTTTGACTGCTTTGACTGATCTTCAGCTTCAGTTTTCGAGCGGAATGTTAGTAGGCTCTAATGTTCGACGTGCTGTTGAGCAGTTGTTATCTTTTCGTCCCTCTATAATGCCTCGAGCATTGTTTGTAGAAGACATTGAGGGACCGCTAGAAGCACCTGGTCAGTATCCCATGCGTGAAGTTCCACCAGTGTGGATGCCAGGTGATGCTACTCAAAATCCTGCAGTCTTGCCACACTTTCGGAGGGTGTGGATTCATCTCCCGTGGAAACGATCGGAAGTTCTGCAAGTGAAGCAATCTTTGCCTGACCCTCGCAAAAATCCTGCAGGGTATTATAAAGAATTAACTCAGTTAGTGGATGCTACGATAATGAATCTTGCCGACATCGATATGTTGTTCCGTAACGTAGTTCCGCAACCGGTATGGGCAAAGATTCGTCAGGAAGATCATGCAAATGAATTAGGTGGTGATTGGGCTGCTCTTATTGCGGCAGACGCCTTGCAAGTTGGTGGGGCTAAACCTGAACAGTTAATTGCTAACCTCCCTCAGAGAATCATTACCCTAATGAAAACGCTTATGCCAGCTATGAAGGTGAATTGGGACAAGTTGTCCGCTTGCAAACAGAAGAAGGACGAGAGTGTCTCTGATTTCTTTACGAGATTTGAGGAGGCATTCATCGATCGTAGTGGTCAGGATATGGGTACCAAAGGAGGTCAGAGGTTGTTCGTGGACAAATTTGTCTCTAACTTATTGCCGGACTTGAGCAACAAATTGAGAAATTCTGAGAGTGCGTGGGCTGTCTCTACTTCAGCTCAAATTTTGGCTACGGCACAGTATTATGAGAATAGGGAGAAAGAAGAGAATGATCGTGCCGATAAAAAGACGAAAGAACTCAAAACTAAAGTGTTGTTGCAGCAGGCGTATCCCCGCGTTCGAATCAGAATGATTCGCAACAGCGTAATCGACCACAGTCACAGTCAAACAGGTCGCAATCACGAAATGACTCCTCTTCGCAGAGATCTTCGTTGGGGTACAATCAGTGTGCCTATTGTAGAGGTGAGGGTCATTTGAAATTCGATTGTGCAGTTTTACGTGATCGAAATAGTGGCAGCTCATCTAGAGGAGGTCGTAGTGGTCCGCAACAGGCATCACGTGGTAGAGGTCGTGGTGTTCAAACTGATCGTTCAGATAATTCGTCAGATTCAAACAATTGTTTTGATCAACGTGGATCATCGCAAGGAAGATCAGCGCAGTACAATGTAGATGATTATTACGTCGATCAGGGAACTGACGACGGTAATTACTAGGACAGCCATAGACAAGAAGAGGGAGTAGTATCAGTTCCGGTTGATCAGAGAGGGCCTTACGTCGCAGTTGCCACCTCAGGCGTCGTTGAGCCTTTTCTGTTGGACACTGGTGCAGCGAAAAGTTCCATCATGCATTCGAAACTCCCTGGCGCACCTTTGTCTGGCTTAACAAATGTTTCCGTTGGATTCTCTGGCGCCCCTGTTAGCAATCCGGTTTCGTGCCCTTTGCCTCTTACAATTGGGCCTCGTGAGCTGAAAGCTCCGTTGATTTTGACTACTGGTTGTGGTGAAAATCTCTTGGGCCTGGATTTGCTAAAACGTCTGTATGCGACTTTGTATTGTTCTCCTGCGGGAGTAAAGCTTACTTTGGGCGAGAGAGTTATCTCTCCAATGTACTTGTCTCTCGATAAGCTTCCACCGGAATTGAGTTCTCTTCCTGCATCTTTGTGGGCAACAGGTCCCAATGACGTGGGCCTGCTTGACATCTCCCCTTATGTTGCTCACTTAAAATCTAATGTGCGATTGCCACGTATTCCCCAGTATCGTATCTCCCTTGACGGTGAACGAGCATTGTTAGCGATCATCTATGATCTGATCGAGAAAGATGTTATTGAGGAGAATCGGGGAAACGTGTGCAACAGTCCTGTACTGCCTATTTTGAAACGTACTGATCCATCAAAACCACCTGTTTATCGTTTTGTTATCGATTTACGGGAGGTGAATAAAATTGTGATTCCTCAGTTCCCTGTGGTGCCTGACATTACGGCTCTACTGACTCTGATTCCAGCTTCTGCATCTTGGTTTTCAGTGATCGATCTGAAGAATGCGTTCTTCAGTATTCCGATTGCTGAGGAGAGTAGAGACCTTTTCGGTTTCTCTCTTGGTGGCCGCAGCTTTAGGTTTAAGCGTGCTCCTCAGGGCTACTGTGAGAGTCCATCAATATACAGTCAAGCCTTGAAAGGACAACTTGATGCATTTGTGTTGCCGGCTGGTGCAGCCTTGATCCAATACGTCGACGACCTATTGGTGGCTGCAGACACTCAGGACATTTGCAAAACTGCTACAGTGTCGTTGTTGCAACATCTCTGTGACTTACATCACAAGGTGTCACCTTCTAAACTACAATATTGTTGTCAAGAAGTAACCTATCTAGGTCACTTATTGTCAAAGGAGGGAAGAAGGTTGACCCCAGAGAGAATTGCAGCGATTGCGCGAATGACTGTGCCAACGACTCAGAGAGATGTGCGTGCCTTTTTAGGTATCACGTCATACTGCAGGCAATGGATTCCAAATTTTTCATTGCTAGCGAAACCATTGGTGGCTCTTACGTGCAAGGACGTTCCAACTCCTTTACCATGGACGGAAAAATGTCAGAAAAGTTTTTCTGAATTGCGTGACGCATTGTGTTCGGCTCCTGTGTTAGGTACCCCTGACTACAGTAAGCCGTTTACATTCATTATACGTTCACAAGAGGGAAGGTTGTGCGTTGAGTGTTTTGACGCAACCTTTTGGTGGTAAGCAGCGTCCGTGTGCATATTTTTCCTCGACCTTGGACCCGGTAGCTAGAGCATTGCCGAGTTGTTTGAGAGCAACGGCGGCAGCTGCGGTGTCCATCCGGCAATCTGCAGGATTGGTCATGGATAATATGCTTACGGTGATGGTTCCGCACGCAGTTGACACTCTTTTGAATCGTACAAAAACCCAACACTTGACGAGTGCGAGGTTGTCTGGGTACGAGTTGATGCTGTTGGCAAGTCATATTCAGATAAAACGTTGTAATGTCCTGAACCCGGCGACTTTATTGCCAATTAGTATGGAATCAGATGAAGTAGCACCTCATGACTGCTACTTACGGACAGAGGAGGAAACAAAAGGTCGCGTGGACCTTAAAAACACTCCTTTGGAAGATCCCGATGGGATCTTGTATGTGGATGGTTCATGTTTTAAATTGCCGAATGGTGATGTGACGACTGCGTATGCTGTGGTAACTTTGAATACTGTCGTGGAAACTGCGAGATCGAATCAGAACTCTGCCCAGGCTGCAGAGCTGATTGCTTTGACTAGAGCGTGTGTGTTGTCGAAAGGGAAACGGGTGAATGTGTTTACCGACAGCCAATACGCTTTTGGCGTCGCGCATAGTTTTGGACGGTTGTGGAGAGAGAGAGGTTTTATGATGTCGCATGGCACTAAGATTCAGCATGGACAGCTTGTGAAGGATCTTTTGGATGCACCTACATTGCCTAAGCAGGTGGCGATTGTCAAATGTAGTGCACACCGTAAAGTGACGGATGATGTTGGTCGTGGTAATGCGTTTGCGGATGAGACTGCTAAGGAGACTGCCCGGAACCTTAGCACTAGAATGTATGTGACGAGTTCGGTTAGGTGGCCTACAGAGACTGGTATGTGTGAGGATACTATCGAGAGTGTGAAAGCGATACAGAATGAGGCCACTGAGACTGAAAAGACGAAGTGGAAAGAGAGTATGGGAAAGTTGGATGCGAATGGTTGTTGGATTGATTTGTCGGAGCATAAGAGATGGATGTTGCCAGATGCGTATGTGCTAGCTGTTGTGACGATGGCACACGGTTTAGCACATATTAGTGCGAAAGGTATCTGCAAGTTGTTGTCCCCTGTGTGGAAGAATGATGGTATCACTAAATGTGCTGAGAGATTGGTTAAGAATTGCATGATATGTATGATGTACAATCCTGTTAAGGGAACACCTACACCTCCTGGCCATTTTGCTCCCCCTTCATGTCCCTTTGAGGTGATTCAACTAGACTTCATCCATATGGAGCGATGCAATAACCTTAAATACGTTTTAGTTGTGGTTTGCGCATTCTCCCGATGGATCGAAGCCTACCCTCTCAAAGATAACACGGCTCTGTCCACTGCGAAAATCCTACTGAAGGAGTACTTTCCTCTGTATGGAATGCCGCGGATTGTATGGTCTGATAACGGAAGTGAGTTTGTGGGGAGTGTGATGAAGAGTGTGTGTAAGGGCCTTGGAATTACTCATAAATTCCATAGCGCCAGTCATCCCCAGTCAGCAGGTTTAGTTGAAGGGTATAATGGCACCCTCAAATTAAAATTAGCGAAGATTCAGGCTACGACTGGTCTTTCGTGGCCTGACGCTTTGCCTCTAGCTCTGTTGTCAACAAGGGCGACTGTACACTCCCGAGTAGGGCTCAGTCCCTATGAAATAGTGTTCGGCCGTCCTGCGAATGTTTGGGGGGTCCCTAGACCGAGTGTGTTCTCTGATCTCGAGTACCCAATGTTGATTGATTATCTTCATGATCTGACTGCTAAACTGAGGTTAATTCACCAACAGGTCTTTGAAGCACTGCCGACGCAGACGGAGGGTCCAGGCCACCAGCTCCAGCCCGGAGACTGGGTGGTGACTCGAAATTTTGGAAGAAAACGCAATCTCGAACCTCGCTTTACTGGACCCTACCAAGTCCTCCTTGCCACGAGAACTGCTGTTCGTTTGGTAGGCCGAAAAAACTGGGTGCATGCCACCCACACCAAAAAGGTACCTATACCTTTATCAGCGGACTCGTGGGTGAGGAAGGGCATTGCCTCCTCTGAAACTGAAACATCGCAGACCTTTGTACCTTTTAGCGACGCTCAGCCTGTCGGAGAATCCTCAGGGCAGCAGAACAACATTGTTGAACATTTGTCATCACAAAACTCAAGATCTGAACAATTGACTGATCAACAGAACTCTGTTCCCTCATCGGATCCATTGTTTGACGAACAGACACGTCCTGGGAGAAGCCGATACTTTTTGCGATCTAATACCAAGGACTAATAAAAAAGTTTGCTTTTGTCCCTCGACATCTACGTTACCCCATTGCCACGATCAGTCTAAACACTCGTACAACTGTGATTTTGTAAATATTGAGGTTTTTTTCCATATATGTGTTTTTGCTTCCACAGCTAAGAGACTTTGTATATACTTGTGAAATAGGATACCTTGCATCCGAGTGAACCGTAGGGCTGCGCGCGTACTTTCTTCTGGTTAGTAGGTCTTGACACTAGGTCGGAGACCGTCGGTTCCTGGAACTCCTGGGGATTGACTACTGCTACACAGAACGAAGTGCGTCAAGAAACGTTGCGGACGGTTTTAGAGGATGGCGTTTTCAAAGCTGGTGGACTTGGAAAAAGCTCAGGCGCAAAGATTCAAACTGCAACAAATTACTCATACAAAATGCTTCATGTTTCAGGTGTTCTTTCTGTTTGTAACTGTTTCCTCGTTAGTGGCGGGTGGGGTGTATTATATGATACAGTACTTCCTACCTTCTGCCATACCTACTCCTACTTCTGAACCTAAACTTACCTCCACTGTGTCCCCTCATTCCTTTCATATCCTACCCCAACACGAACAGGTTAGACGTGCGGAATTCAGGAATAATTCCTTCATTCAGCTCCTTCATCAGCATCAGTTAGTGGTTAACACTACCAATTGTTGGGTGTGTGGGTTAATGCCACATACCACGGATAAAGGAATTCCGTACCTGGTCCTTCCTTATAGTTCCCTGGGTTCAGCTCGAGCATTGCAAACAATGTTTCGAAGTGTACTAGATTCCTACCCCAATCGAGAGCCACGTCCTCCGCATTTTGGTCCCGGTCCGTACCACAAGCCTTTGGCTATAGCGATCGCTGATTTAGATAGGGATATCTATGAGCCGTCGCTCATCCCAGAGGAAGAGGTGCGAGCCTATAGGGATCTGAGTGAGGTTGAGTATAGTGCGCTTGTGGGTGAAAGACAGCTTAAAAGCTCGTCTCCAATATGCATCGTACCCCACCTTGGTAATTTCTGTCTAAAAGGTCGTGGCCGAAGCCCGAGAGCTCATCTTGGAGAGAGTGCTTGCTCCGAGACGTATGTCTTACCGATGCTCTCTTCCCCTGTGTTTCTGACTGCCAAGGGTACGTACTTCGTCTGTCATGATCGTGCGTATACGTGGTTGCCCTCTGACTTTGCGGGCACATGTTACATTGCAAATTTGTTGCCTCCGACGTTTACCGTTGATGCAGATTACCACAAGACTAGAGTTGTGAGGGGCGTGATTAGTGAAGAGGACACTGCCGGTCAAGAGGCAGGAGACTTTTTCAAGGGTTTCTTTCCATTTTGGGGGCCTATGGTCAATAGTAGGAACCTGAGACAGTTGACCCGAGTGGTGGAATCGACAGCTAATATCACTGCCAGTGCCCTTGGTAATATTACGATTTACAAAAGGGGGTGGCACACAGCAGAACTTCAGGCGGACAGGCTTATGACGCTACAAAACCGTATGGTTTTAGACGTTGTTTTAGCGGATCGAGGTGGAGTATGTAAGTTGATCCTTTCGAGCTGCTGTATTTTCATTCCAGATAATGCTCCGACTGTCTATCAAGCCATATCAAAGTTGCATAAGATCTCTGAGTCCATACACGTGGACGTAGGGGATTGGACGCTACTTGGGTGGTTTTGGGGCCTGATGTCGACTTGGGGTTGGAAAATTCTGATGATCATCGGAGTTGTTGTAGCATTTCTGTTCACGTGTTGCCTTTGTGTGCAGTGTGGTCCTGCCTTATGTGGCCTCTGTGCTACAACGTGTATGAGACAGCCGCCTGTTACCAAAGGAGCTCTGGTGGATAGAATTATGTTGTAGCAACATCTAGATGGTCTAATGAATATCGAATATGATTCCGACTAGTGCTTGCCTACATGAGGGCAAAAGGATCGTCTGAGGTTCCGTGACGATCGTAAGTGGTGTTTTCGGCTCGCACGAATATGGTCGAGTCTGGTATCTACGAACCGCAAATGACGAGTTTAGTGGGTGTACGCGTTTTCGCTGTGCTAGCCTAAACCGTTCGTCTGTTTCGTGGGTTTCTCTATCTGTACCCACGGGTTCCATCTTAGATACGGCATCCATTTTGTCTCTTGCCCTCAAGTAGCCAGCGAACGGACGCTGTCCGCTTCACGACCCTGGGATTCCCAAGACTTTTGCGGAAGACAGGTTTCCTTTGAAAGTGTCTTTATGATGAGGGGGATGACACTGTAAGGCAGATGGCTCCGCTCGAGGCTCATCTTGCCGTGCCGGTCTATTGTCTTAGTCGTGCATCTCATTAGGCACGTCCCTTTGATGCCTGCAGCTCGTGTTTCCCGATACCACCCCTTTTACACCCTTTCCGATCTCCCCACTGTTTCTGCCTTCCTCTGCACCTGTTTCTGTTCCTTCTTCGATCTGTTTACTGCTAATTGGAATGTACTAATGGTGGGAAGATGGGTTTTTACAGTTGGGAACCACCGAATGTTTCTGTACTTATGTTCCGGGCCCTGAATACATGAAAGCAACCCCTTTTGGTCTTTACGATGGGAACCAAGTTGTAAACCTTTGTGTATCATGTTAACCTATGAGAGAAACTTGTATAAAAGGAGCGACCCACAGTACCAATTCGAATCAGGCTCCGTGAACCTACATGTGATGTACTTCTCGTGACTTCTGTGTTCCCTGCAGTAATAAACCTCGAATCTTTGACGCCGAAGGAAGTGTCCCGTGTCTCTGTCATTTGTACGCCGGAACAGGTTACCCACGAAGGTTTCAGGTGTTGTCCCCTGGCACCGCTGGGTCTTAGAAAAACCCAGTCCTTCACTCCGTACAGAAGAATTTCTCCACAGTCGTTGCATTTCATGTGCACCTTCGCAAGATATGATCTCAAGTCCATCTCTGCACTCGATGGAGATACAGGTCGTCGACCAGAAGATGTGCTGGCCACCTCTGATGGTAATAGCGTGGCCAGGGCTCTTGTCGATGCCTGTGCAAAATGCACGGGGTGCACTTGTTTGACATGCCGCACCATGGTATGTATGCAAAAGGAATATTTTTTTGTCGGATTTCCTCTTGAGAGAACCGAGTTGCATATCGTGCAGGTTACTTTTGGCGCATTCACTTTCTTTTGATCTTCAGGATAAGTGAAAAATTGCCAGATAAAAGATTCCTTTTTTCTTTTTAAAGGTAGTCGCTCATTTCCTTCAGATTCGGAAGATGAATGCGGAACGGCAGCCATTTCAGCAAAGTCTTCCGAAAGATGTTGGACGTTGTTCTCTCTTGAGAGTAGAAAAGATAGTGAGGGAAGTGGGTGGAGTGCTCCGTGTAAATTCCAGAATAGAAACTACTAAGAACCAATTGGAAGTGTTGTTTTCAAGTCACATGACTTCACATGCGCGTCTCAGGACAGTATCTAGTCACGTACGTTATTTTGAAGTAGCGGTCTAATTCAGCGAAGTTTCAAAACGTGAAAAGGAGTAAATCCAAACACATCCGGATTTTGTATATCTTCTGAGCTCGCTTCAAGCATACAATTGTTAAACTATAAAACCTTTTAAATTTCTTAAAAACATACCAAGGTGTGTACATCCGGTCATGCACGAAAGTTTAAAAAGACATTCGGCTCCATTTAATGAAAAGTTTCATAACAATAAATAAGAAGCCTAGGTTCAGTCTCTTTGACGTACTATACGTTTTTTGATGGGTCTATGAAGAAATTCAATAAGTTCAAATTGCAAAGTTTTCACGAAATATATAGGCGGGTGAGTGCACTCGGTCGCGCACAAAAGCCTGGAAAGGCAATATCCATTTTATTGACAACTGGTGCCGAGAGTGCGCGCACCGGGTCGCGCACGATAGTTTAGAAAGGCTATTTTTTATTTACAGACAAATTTCAATACGTTCAAAATAAGGCAAGGTACAGACTTTCTAATTCTGTACCGCGTTACAAGGAGTCTCTATGCAACCTGAACAGTCAAGAAAACGCCTTGTTTCCGAAAAAAATATTCCCAGAACTTTATTGACAAAAGTATAAGTTGCATTCACGATATAGTTCTGAATTAGCATTTTAAAAACCTATGAAATTCACTGAAAAAACCATAGGTTTTACACACGTTATAGTTAGGAAGTAGCATTTAAAAAACCTATGAAATTCACTGAAAAAACCATAGGTTTTACACACGTTATAGTTAGGAAGTAGCATTTACAAAACCTATGAAATTCACTAAAAAAACCATAGGTTTTACACACGTTATAGTTAGGAAGTAGCATTTACAAAACCTATGAATTTCACTGAAAAAACCATAGGTTTGACACATGTTATAGTTAGCTGGACATTTCACTCATATAAAACCAATGAAATTCCCCCGTTATAGTTACTTCAGCTAACTATAACTCGCGCACCCGCAATGCACTGCTAATGATGTTACATATTGCATCACTCATCACATGGTCAGTGACATCACTCTTGACATCACTGATAACATCTAATATGTCACATATGTTGTCTCCAGCATATAGGTATAGTATGTCACTGATTCAGGCATGTATGCAATATGTAAAAACTCTTAATGTCCCATATTAACACTTAGATACTAAGACACTCTTGGTAATAATAAAGAAACGATAACCTATATTGATATAATGTTTCAATTATATAGCTACTCATCAACACATTCAGCCACTAAAATAGAAACTGATAGACAGACACAGATATGTATATATTTAAATTTTACTCAATAACCCATGTACTCATTAAGATATATTTAATCAGTCAGTTATAGAATCTATTTTTCACCTAAAAAACAACCGGTTATATATTTATGTACTACATTTTTGTTCAACCAACTTTCAGATCTACATATATAAAATATATGTAATTTTTAAAACTAACCCATTTAATAGATGATGTCATGAGTGATGTGATGTGTGACATCATCAGCAGTGCATTGCGGGTGCACGAGTTATAGTTAGCTGAAGTAACTATAACGGGGGAATTTCGTTGGTTTTATATGAGTGAAATGTCCAGCTAACTATAACATGTATCAAACCTATGTTTTTTTCAGTGAATTTCATAGGTTTTGTAAATGCTACTTCCTAACTATAACGTGTGTAAAACCTATGTTTTTTTTAGAGAATTTCATAGGTTTTGTAAATGCTACTTCCTAACTATAACGTGTGCAAAACCTATGGTTTTTTCAGTGAATATATATATGATTAAAGTAAGGTTTTTAGGGTTTAGGGGTGTATAAGGAGAATTAGGTAATGAGGGTGTATTTAGGGTTTGTGGTGGGTGAGGAACTAAGGTGGTAAGGGTGATATTATGGTTTAGGGATGGGTAAGAGAATTGGGTGGTAAGGGTGCATTTAGCATTTGAGGTGGATAAAGGTAATGGTGGTAAGAGCGTTGTAAGGTTTTCGGAGTGGGTAAAAGTTTAGTGTGGTTAGTGTTGATGGCTAAGGAAATTAGGTGGTAACAGTGTTTTAGCAGTGGCTAAGGAAATTGGATGGCACTGGCATGAGTGTTTTTAGGGTTTGGGGTGGGTAAGGGAATTGGGTGGTAAGGATGTGTTTAGGGTTTGGGGTGGCTACGGTTATTGCTGGTAACAGTGTTTCTAGGATGTAGGAGTGGATAAGGGTATAGGGTTTTAAGATGGCTAAGGAAATTGGGGGTAAAGGTATTTTTGGGGTGCGTAAGGATACTGGGTGGGAAGGGTGTTTTAGGGTTTTGCGGTGGCTAATTGTACAGGGTGTTATGGGTGTTTTTAGGGTTTAGGGGTGGGTAATGTAATGTGGTTGTATGGATTATTTTAGGGTATTGGAGTGGGTAAGGAAAATAGGCGCCAAGGGTGTTTTTAGGATTTTGGGGTGATTAAAGGAATTGGGTAATAAGAATGTTTTAGGGTTTAGAGAGGGTTAAGCAAATTGGGTGGCAAGTTTACAATAAAGAAAGCATTGGGGGCTACCCCAAAAAAGTAACACATTTATTTTCAAGTTTTACAAAATGGGGGAGTGTTGCGATGGTTCCCCCAATTTTAATAATTAGTAATCTATCTATCTATCTATCTATCTATCTATCTATCTATCTATCTATCTATCTATCTATCTATCTATCTATCTATCTATCTATCTATCTATCTATCTATCTATCTATCTATCTATCTATCTATCTATCTATCTATCTATCTATCTATCTATCTATCTATCTATCTATCTATCTTTCTATCTATCTATCTATCTATCTATCTATCTATCTATCTATGTGCTTTTCTCTTACCTTACTTATACTAACCTTGCGTTGCAAAGGCATGTGTGTTAAAGGCAATGCGTGGCAAAGGCATTACATTGTAATTGATGCATGGTAAAGACATGCATTTTAAATGCATGTGTGCTAATGTTATACAAAGTAAACAAAAACAGTGGCCGGGCAGATTGAGTCGTTGCAACAATGCGCACCCTAGTACAATCAATTGCTAGGTTGGACAACCGTTTGTATTGGATTAGTTCTTATTTTATAAAAAAAATGTAAGAAGTTTTTTTTTACATCAAAAATACAACACAACATTTACGAAAATACAAAAATACATTCAACCTACTGAGAAAACATATGAAACAGAATACTTAGACAAGAAAATTGTGACAAATAATTAACATGGACAACTATGCTATGCCTCAAAACAATCAATTGTTGAGGCACCAATCCTGGATACGAACTGAACAAGTGGACTAACAAATTGTTATCATAGCCTACTTGTTACCACCTACACAAGATACACAATGAAGTTTGTCACAGAGTGCTTTGACTAGGAATGACACAGAAACTGCTCAGTAATTTACAAGTGTGTTGATTAATTCCTATCAAGCCCTAGCTATTTTGTATCTTGGAGGTAAGAACATCAACGTGTTTCGAACCCAAGCAGATTTTACCGGTTCTCCTCAGGACACGGACTGGGGGGTCGTTGTCACTTATTGATTGAAGGGTTCAGATCCGTCCCTCAAAGGTGCGCAAAGATTGCGGAAGGGGGGTGCCGGCACATGTCACTTATTCATTGTTCAAATCTTTTAGCTTCGTGTTTTGGAGTTCGTTCTCACTGCGCGTGTGTGGAGGCAGCAGCCGCCGCACAGGCTTGTCGGTTCGCAGCGGGGTTTAGAGACGCTTCGGTCCTGCACCCATCTGGTTTTGGAAGACAGACTGGTCTATCTATCTATCTATCTATCTATCTATCTATCTATCTATCTATCTATCTATCTATCTATCTATCTATCTATCTATCTATCTGTCTATCTATCTATGTGCTTTTCTCTTACCTTACATATACTAACCTTGCGTTGCAAAGGCATGTGTGTTAAAGGCAATGTGTGGCAAAGGCATTACATTGTAATTGATGCATGGTAAAGACATGCATTTTAAATGCATGTGTGCTAATGTTATACAAAAGCAGGAATTATACAACAACCTGGTCCTTTGTGTGCAAGAACGGATGTATGTTGTCGATGTAGCAGGTAACGAAATGGACCACAAAGCTAGTACACATGCACGTAACATGTACAGGATTTAAAAAAAAAGTTGTATCTGTAAAAATATGAGAACTTCTCTGTTTTATCACAGTGTTTTTCCAATAGACTAATTGGCAGCACTAATCAGTTCGCTACTGTTATGGAATCCTGTAAATTAGGACATGTTCCTTGTCTGTTATGTGTTCGAAATGATTTCTTGTAAATGATTTATTGCATCATGAATACTCTTATTAGTGCGCACAACTTTCATCGGGCAGGGCCATGCTTTATTAAATACCCAACATATAATCAAAACATAAACTAATAAAAGTATTACAAGATGTAATGTGTGATTCCAACTTAAACACATACTTCCCAATAAACTGTAGAGTTTATAAACTTGACAGCTTTCAATCCAATCTTACTGTGGAAAAACAGGTTTCCTAGTTTATTGAGGGAAATCTCGATTTAATACGATATCATCTGTATAAAAAGAACATAAAGCATAACGTGATCTAATTTTTGTAAATAACTGAACCATTTAAACGTAAATTTCCTCCCAGCTGAATGATTACAATTTTATCAACCGTGTAATGAAAATGTAGATCTGCAGCATGCTCATTTCATGATTTATGCTTAAATTACATTTCAGAATTAAACAATACACTAACTATGCATGTAGTTTTATCAACCGGGCAGCTCATTACTGAATCGTCTATTCCAAATGGAAACATGCGCGGCTCATGCGCGTGAAGCACAGAAAGAACAATGGATCCCTTTAAATATGAATACAACACGAGTTGGTGGCAGCCGTGTAGCAAGGGTGCCATAGGGCCTGATGCAAGAAAGGGAAAAGTCCCCTTTGTGTGCTGCTAAGGCAGTCAAATACATCAATTATCAGGGTGCAATGGACCTCTCCGAGCTATCGGTCCCGGTGCCACTGCACCTGTTGCACCAATGGTAGCTACACCCCTGGTTGGGGTAGAATCTGTGGCGAAAGTCAATTTCTCATTGGTTCAGCTCGTTGTCTCTGCATTAATAGAGGCCTCTTACAGCCTGGTTCATCAAGCATAATTGCGCTCGCAAAGGGCCAGATTCTGAGAATCTGACCGTTTGCAAGTGCAATTTTTGCTTTTGGGATTCATCATCCCAAAACCAAAAGTCTCTATTTAAGAACTCGCAAATTTGCGAGGAACAGCATTTAAGGAATCTCTATTAGAGATTCCTTAAATGCTATTCTTGAAACATTTAAAAATTGCGATTTCGCAATTTTGGGCCGCTATTTACCGCGAAGTCAAACCTCGTGGTAAATAGCAAAAACTTAGAAAAATGCTTTTAAAAGCATTTTTCAAAGTTGCATGTTACACACACACATGTCCTTTGGACGCCTCAGGGCAGCTACGTGCGCTCTACAAATCGGAATTCATTCATCTGTGTAATTTAACATTTCAGGGGTGTTACAGGGTTTCCTTTGGACACCCCTGCACCCTTGAAATCGCAATCTCATTTGCAATTAGCTAATTGCTAATCGCAAATAAGGAATGACTCCCCATGCATGGGGAGTCATTCCTTATTTGCGATTAGCAATTAGCTAATCGCAAATAAGGAATGAGTAGGACTCGCAAAAAATATTGCGAATCCTACATGAATCCAGTTTTGCGAGTCTGGAATAGAGATTCCTTATGAATCGCTATATCAGGCTTGCAAACCTTCACATTGATGAATCTGGCCGTTAATGATTAAATAAGGAAAAAAAACAGGGTCGAATTTTCACGAGAGATTGACAATAGGAGCAGCGCGTGCAACGTTATAGAGTGTGGATAACGTACGCACTTTTTAAGTTTATTGCTAGGCTTTACTTGTGGGCATCCCTTTCGGTGTGTCCGAAATGTGGTAAGGGAATTCCCATGCAACTATGATGTAACTTTTTTTTTGTTTCCAAACATTAGTAAGTGTATTTCCAGCTGTAAGAAATTGGATTTTTGGTTGAAGAGGTGAGAACCCGCCTCAAATAATAATCATAATCCTTGTCAATATGAGCCACAAAAGTCACGAAATAAACTTGTGTGTATCCCGCAGGTAGTTTGGTACACACATAGTCTGGCTTAATTTAGAGGCATTGTGTAAAGTATATATGCAATATTCAAATTGAAATAAAGTGAAAACACAACACAAGAAGACTCTCAAGCCATTTCAGAAAATGTAGAGAATATTTCAATAAACAAAATGACACCAAAGCAATACAAATCCGATCTGTTGAACTAGACCTATGAGTTTGTAAAGTTTTAGATACAAATAGCACCAAAAGCAGTGGGTATCTGGTCACGCAGAACCTTCACAAAGTTAAGAGTTCAGGCTGACCATGATGAACGGGTAAGACAGAGTGCCAATTTTGATGACTGGATAATTGAATATAATACGGTCATGTAATGTTGATGTATACAAAGGAATGTTGCAAATAGAACTAAGTAAATGAAGGATTGTAAAAATGAGACTTTGTTTAAGTTAAGGATCATTTTGATGGATTGAACACTGAAGGAATTGGTGGCACATAAATAAATGAAAAGGGTTGAAGAATGAAGAGAAGTCTGAAATAGCCTGTGGTCATCGGGCATATAAAAATGTATGGTGCACATTGGGACTACGCTAAGCACGAGTAGCAATCACACTGTTAAGTTTCAATAATTGGCATTTTCAAAATATTGTAAAATTTAACTTTATTATCTGTTTGGATTTTAAGTTACTTTTAACTTGAGTCCTTGAACTGTGGTTTTAGCTATTCCCAAACGGAAGTTATAAATTATAAAAATTATAATGTCACCTGGTGCTTTTCTATGGGAGACCCAACATTGCCACAGTGAAAAACTACTTTGGAGATTTTTCACTGTCAGGGCATGTAAAATGTAAATACACATCTCTTACTTTTTAAATACCATGTACCCTAACATATAGGCATGTAGAGGCTATCTTAAGGGTTGACTTATAAGTATTTAAAAGGCAGGTTTAGGCCAGGCGAAAGGTTTATTTTGCCATGTTGAATTTGCAATTTTAAAACTGTACTCTCAGGCTGCAGGAGCAGGCCTGGATACATACTTTGCACTGTCACTTTAGAGGTGGCACAATATGTGCTGCACTCCACTAGAGACATTTAACTTGCTCTGGGTACATGGGGTACAATATACTATGAATGTATAGGTATGTTAAATATGGCAATCTGGGATTAGCCAAATGCATATATACTTGAGGGGTAGGAGCACATACACTGGATGGTTGACGTCAGTGTTGCAGTGTTCAGAGTCAGCAAACCAGCAATAAATCTAATAAAGGCTGGTGGCAAAAAGTGGGGTTGATCTTCTGGAGCTCCACAGCGAGATGGACCCCGAAAGGCCCCAGCAGCTTCATGGTGAGGCGGGGTAACAACAATCTTCCCTCACTACTGCCCGCATTTCACCCTGCCTGACTAGGGCTCCAGCTTGACCACCATGGCTGCCTACAAGCTGTGGAATTTGTGCGGCTGTGCAGGACAATCAGACAGGGGAAATGTGGGCAATGTCTCCGGCGCTTAGCCTCGCCCCTACTATTGGACCGCAGCAGCCACAAATGACTAGGCCAACCACTGGGGCTTAACGAAGCATCGGCCACACAAGAATGAGCCCAGGTGAATCTTCACGCCGACCCGAGGCCCTGCAATGTTATTACTATGGTGGAGACCCACTTTAGGCTGGCCTTCTGATTCGCGATGTCCACTGGGAGGCTGTCTGCACAGTGCATGTTCTGTGCGGCTGAGCGCAACAGTTGGCTCTAAGGGGGATACGTGTCATGACCTAGGATGCCCGACCCTACTGTGCTTCCCGGACCACAGCCACACACAGTTTGGCTTCTGCTGGGTCTTCACAGGATGCCGGCCACACACAGGGGAGCCAGGGGCGCTATCTATGACACCGCTATCACAGCAACGACTCCTTCCGGAATGACCCTTTGATTTTTAGCTATTGACACCCGGATGGGGGCACCTGGCAGAACACTGTACCACCAGCATTGGGAGATGCAACCTTGAGACTGCCTGATGAGAGCCTCCAGCTACAGGAAAGTGGTGGCCCACGCTCAGCACTTCCTCACCTCCCTGCATCCTCATAGAGCTCTCAGCATAGGAGCACCTGCGCCCTAGAGGGACTGCCCTGAACCACCTCTTGGTACCATAAAGGCATGCAGACGCTCTCTCCCTCACTCCAGCGTCCCAGCATGACATCATCCTATCTAGAGACAGTGTGCTCCTGGGGTAGGAGTTATTTATCTAAATACGCACCCACCCTGACCAACGGCTACTGGATTGTGATATATGTATGCCTCAGATCTCCAACAGAATATTTAATGTGGCCCCACCTCCTTTGGTTACAGAAGGTCTTCCTGCCCATCGAGAAACCGACCAGCATGGCAAAATTGTACTGTGGCACTCTTCCCTACCGAATCTATGTGGGACAGCTACATCGGATCCAAAGTGAGCACTCCTCCCAGCTATTCCATATTCTGATCAGTGTAGCAAGCATATCAGACTACCCCTCTGGGCACCATCGGCCCGCGTCCCACTCGCGCCCTACGGTCTGCTTGCAAGGAGGGCAATGCACCAAACCTGGTGACTCAGTGTGCATTTTGCAACCTACCTCTTTGGCTAATCCCACGTCAGGAATGGGCAGCCTGACCTGTCAGCGCCAGAGCCTTTTGCCAGAAGTTAACTGACTGAGGCAGACCCAAATGACCTCAAGAACTTCCTACCCATCTCCCTGCTCCCGTTCCCGGCAAAAGTAATCGCGAAGATCGCCAACAGACAACTGACCTAATTCCTCAAAGAGAACACCCTGGACTCATCCTAATCCGGATTCCTCAACAACCACAGCACCGAAACTGCCCTCATCGCCACCACGGACCACATCAGGGCCCTGCTGGACAACGGCGAAACCGCGGCCCTCATCCTCCTGGACCTCCCGGTCACCTTCGACCACCACAACCTGCGCACACACCTCCACAACGTGGGGATCCGCGTCAAAGCCCTGGAATGGATCACCTCCTTCCTCACCGACAGAACCCAGAGAGTCAGCCTCCCTCCATTCCTATCTGAAGCCACCAAGATCACCTGTGTCGTACCCCAAAGATCATCCCTCAGCCCAACCCTCTTCAACGTCTACATGACACCGCTCCCCAACATCATCCGATCACACAACCTCAACATAGTCTCATATGCTGACGACACCCAGCTGATCCTCTCCCTCACCAAAGACCCCGCCACCACCAAAACCAACTTCGACGCAGGGATAAAGGTTGTCGCCGAATGGATGAAGAGCAGTCACCTGAAACTGAATTCGGACAAGACGGAGGTCCTCATCCTCGGGTCCACCCCTTCCACCTGGGACAACTCCCGGTGGCCAACCTCACTGGGAACTGCGCCGACACCCACCAACCACGCACACAACCTGGGGCTCATCCTGGACTCTTCTTTGTCAAAGAACCAGCAAGTCAACGCCTCTCCTCCTCCTGCTTCAACACCCTCTGTATGCTTCGTAAAATTTATAGATGGATCCCCACTGAAACCAGAAGGATGGTCACCCAGGCCCCTGTCACCAGCAGCATGGACTACGGCAAGGCCCTCTACGCGGGAACCATGGCCAAATTCCAGAAGAGACTCCAACACACACAAAACGCCTCCGCGCACCTCATCCTCGACATCCCCTTACAGCCACATCACCACTCACCGGAAGGACCTGCACTGGCTTCCTGTCAACAAGAGGATCACCTTCAAGCTCCTCATCCATGCTCACAAAGCACTCCACAACGCCGGACCAGCATACCTCAACCAGCTCCTCACCTTCTACACCCCTAACCGCCAACTGACCTCGCCCTTGTCCCGTTGCACGCATCCACCGAATAACCACTGGCGGCAGATACTTCTCCCACCTCGCCGCTAAGACGTGGAACACCCTCCCCATCCACTCATGACAGACCCAGGTCCTGATAACCTTCAGGAGACTCCTCAAGACAAAGCTGTTTCATCAGTAGCTGCTCCCCCAGCGCCTTGAGACCATCAGTGAGTAGTGCACTTTACAAATGTTTGATCGATTGATTGACTGAGACACCCCTCCCTGCGGTCCAGATGAGGGGAGTGGGTTCAACCAAAACTGAGCAACCCGCTGGCATGGCCAACCCCACTTGCTCCACAAGCATCTTCTTTGGCCACTCTGCGCCCACAGCTACCTCAAGGCCTGAACACATTGCCGGCTTATAACCTAACTGCAAGCAGTACTGGTCAACAACTAATACCCGACTATTGAGTATAGGCCCGACTGACCTTGCATCACGTGAGAGCTGAGTGCTCTGCACCGTCCTTAGCAGAATGCTCTAAGGCAAGTCTGTAGGCAAACCCGCAAGGCAGCTTCTGTTTACAGAAGCTCTCAACCTGCCCCGCACAATGGCCACACCTAAGGGACCCACATACTTTGTATCTACCCTAACCCCCCACCTTTGCGAACACCACTCAGAAGAGCACCATGGAGCGAATTCTCCAAGAAATCTTGGCTGTGGGCAGCCGGATAGAAGGCATGGATGCACACATATCAACCCTAATGGACGAGATGAAATTGATTCGGCTGCACATCGCAGGATTTCTGACCCGATTGGATGGGCTTGAACAGAGGGTGACGACGGTGGAGGGCTGCTTTGACACCATACCCGATAGAGATAGGGAACTTCTCTTCCTTGGTAGTAAGGTGATTGACTCGGAAGATTGCAGCAGGAGGGATAATGTCTGTTTTTGGGGATTTCCCGAATCCACAGAAGGATTTGACGCCAAAGCCTTCCTCAGTGATGCTCTAGCTAAGCTCACAGGTGTCTCCTTTGACTGTCTGCTGAAAATGCAATGTGCCTACTGCATTGGTCCTCCACGCAAAGACCCAAAGACTCGCACAAAGCCCCTAATTGCCTGCTTTTTGTGATACAAACAGGCCCGACAACTACTATCTGTGGCCCGCTTCCAATGCCCATTCACATATGAGGGCTACAAAATCCGCATGGCGGAGGACTTTTCCAAAGAGACCAATGATCGCCATAAAGCCTTCCTCTCTCTCCATTCCTGTCTACACCAACTGGACATCAAATATGGCCTCTTCGATCCTGCACAACTCCAGATAACTAAAGACAGCATCTCCAAAGAATGATATGACCCGGAGGACTTGCGTCTTTTTTCTGGACAACATGCATGACATGGACACATCCAGCTCACTGACCGAGGTGAATCCACCTTGTTCCCTCCCCCCCTTGCCGCCAGCAGAAAGTGGTGAGACACATAATAAAGGGCAGCCCGCATTCCCATGGAAAGGGTGCAAGCTCTCCAGACAGTAGCCGTCCTCACCCAGGACCAGGACAGAGACAAATCTCGATCCCCCTGAAACCCACCCCTGTAACAGAGGGATTGCCAAGGAACTCATGCTACAGGTCTGCCGCTGGACTCACCAGTCTTGTTGCCACAGGATCAACCGGAGCAGAGACCGCCAGATACCTGAGTATTACATCGCCAATCCTGAATGCTTGCATAAACGCGTACACCGTTTATTGTTATGCCTATAATTATAGTTACGACTGTCATTGTTTGACATATGCTGTGTACCTTGACTCCTAGCTCCCATTTATTCTCCCCCCGTTCTCCCCGGGATAAGGGCACCCACCCCCACAGTTTGTAGTGATAAGGGTCAGACAATGAAGTACACTGTGATCGCGTCGTGTCACCCATATCTCCTATCTCTGGGTCCCTA
Source organism: Lissotriton vulgaris (assembly GCF_964263255.1). NCBI lineage: Eukaryota > Metazoa > Chordata > Amphibia > Caudata > Salamandridae > Lissotriton > Lissotriton vulgaris. The sequence continues at coordinate 899,917,209 of NC_141696.1, forward strand.
TCCTACCGCCCTGCTCCCTCCCCAATGATACCCACCACTACCGCTCAGACTCTCCACATGTGATCCACTACTACAGGGCTTTTACCATTCTGGAGGGTTTGGCGAAGGCCTGCCTACGTACTCCATCGGAGCCCCTTGACTCCGACACCCTGCCTTACCCCCTTCCATGATCCCCCATACCCTGCCCCACCACTCATAAGAACCGTGCAGGCTGCTTCACCCCTGCTGCCCTGTCTCACCCCCGCCAGTTCATCGGGTCATCCGATTCAACACCCTGCCATCCAGATAAGGTCCTCTCAAAATGATGTCTCCACAAGTATAGACCCACTGCACTCTTTAGTAGCACTCTCCTTGATACCCTTCCTTCCTGCTCCCCTTCTCCCCCTCCTTTAGCCTTCCCTCACTCACTAGTACACATACATTCTCCTGCTGTTTCCCTATCAGCTAGGAGTACATACCCTCCCTATCATCCTGGCTGTTGCCCCTAGGCACCTCCTTCCTGGATGACTAGGGTTTATTTTATTTTATTTTAATTATTTTATTATAGTGTTTTGTATAGCGCGGACAAGACCCGTGGGTATCAGAGCGCTTGACATTAAGAGGTCGGTTAAAGATTAACATAAGCAATTACAATTTTAAAACAACAGATATGAGGTAGGTAATTATATGGCTTTTAGAGGTGAGTATATAACTATGTTTACATAATATGAGCATTTACGATATGAGTTAGATTAAAGATTAGCATATCTGGAAAACGGATTAAACAGCAAACAATTATGAGGTAGATAAATATAAGACATTCAGGAGGTGAGGACGTAGAAATAAATCAAGTAAAACATGAGGTAGTAGTGAGGATACAACTAGGTCTCAGGAGAGACTCCTGCACCGCATCATAGTTCAGGGTTTATCTTGGTTCAAAGTTAGCGACTTTCCTTACTAGCGACATCGATGCTCTGTCTTAGGGCAACAATAGATCCTATCTATGACCAGCCGTCATCACTATGTGAGGTATTTACTCATCAGGAAGCTTTTCACTTCCCTCTTAAATGATACTGTATTTTGAATCTTTCTAATGTTTGGAGGGAGTGAATTCCAGATTCTGGGGGCTGCTCCGGAGAATGCTCGGTCATAAGTCTTTTTCTTCCGGAAGATGGCTGGCCGCAACAGCAGTTCTATGGCACTCCTGGCTGGTCTGTTTCCTCCTGATAGTTCAATTTTCCCGGCTAGGTATCTAGGTGTGTTGTAGTGGAGCGCTTTGTGGGTGGGACACACCATTTTTATTCGAATTCTGGCTTCATATGGTAGCCAGTTTAATGCTTTCAGGTGCGGAGAGATATGGTCGAATTTCCTCGATACAGAGATAAGTCTTGCCACTGCGTTAAGGCATGCTTTTAGTGGTGCTGTGGACGTTTTTGGTAGGCCAGCTAAGGTGGTGCACCCATATTCAATTCTTGAGATAACTAAGGATTGGATTGCCAGTTTCAGATCCGCCTCTGAGATGAATGGTTTCAGTTTTCTTATATAGTTCAAGTGGAAACGGGCACTTTTAGCCATGGATTTAATGTGGGCTTGCATGTCGAGGTTCTCATCTAATGTGATTCCTAGCAATTTCGCTGAGTTGACTAGGGTAGGGGTGCAATTTAGCGCTGTCACTAGCTTGGTCCATTCCTTCATTTCCGTTTGGTTCCTTGGTGGTGCAATTAATAGGAACTCAGTTTTGTGAGCATTTAGCTTCAGATGATTGTTTGTTAGCCATTGCAGTGTCATTTTTAACGTCTCATTCATTAGTTCGATGTCTTCCAGGGACGCGATCTTTATGTATATTTGCGTGTCGTCCGCGTACATGTGCTACGAAATCCGCGAATTACGGAGAATTTCTGTAAGAGGTTCGACATACAAGTTAAACAGATCAGGGGATAGTGTTGATACTTGAGGGACTCCAATTGAGTTAGGGCATGATGGTGAGAGTGATTGATTGACCAGGAATCTCTGTGACCTGTTTTGCAGGAATGATTCGAACCATTTCAACACAATGCCAGATATACCCATCCTATTCTGCAGCCTGGTCAGTAATGCTTCGTGGTTTACTGTGTCAAACGCAGAAGATAACGCATTTCTCAATTAGTTTGGCAAGTAAAGGGATGTTGGTCACTGGGCGAAAATTATTCGGGTCTGTAGCATCCGCTGTGGGTTTTTTGATTATGGGGACGACTTGTCCTGTTTTTAGGCAGTCTGGGAGGATCCCTTGAGATAGCGATGCATTTATTATTTTGGTCCAGATTGGAACCACAATATGGCTGATTTCTTTTAGGCATTTAGCGGGTAAAGGGTCATTATAGTGGTTGTTAGGTATGATATCCGAGAGCGTTTTGGCGACGGTATTCTGATCATATAATTTGAAGGTGCTCCACTGTGCTTTTGTTTTTGGCCTTATTACAATCTGTTTCCAGGCTGGAGTCGATGGTGGATACTGGTTGGGTGGGTAGGTTATCCGCAGCGCTTTTGAGCTCTTTCTCAAGCGAATTGGCCTTCTCCGTGAAAAATGTCGCGAATTCTTCACAGCTTAGAGGTGTTTTCGTGTTCATTTGGGCAGATTTTGCTAGTTTATTTGATTGTTCCTTTAAGATTTCGAATAATTTCCTTGGTCTGTTTTTGGCCTTATCAAGTTCTGATCTTATGAATTCCATTTTTAGAGTTGATTATCTTTTTGTTATATTGGTTTCTGATTTTTCTGAGGAATTTCAGCTCGGGGGATGAAGGGTGTTGTCTCCATTTTCTTTCAGCCATTCTCAGTTTATGCCTTTCTTCGTTCAGTGACCCATTAAACCATGGATTTTTTATCTTCTCAGTGACTCTTTTCAGCTTTAGTGGCATGGTGTTGATGACGATTTTCGAGACTGATGTTGTGTAGTGATCTGTCAGATCGTTTACATTCTGCAGGGTGCTAGGAAGCTTTAGGTCTCTCTCACAGCATTCTACTAGTAGTTCATTATTCTCCTCTTTTGTGTCTCTAATCCATTTTTTGATCTTGATGGGTTGTGAGGTCTCGCTCTTTTTCAACATGGGTATCAAAAATGTTATTGCATGATGGTCTGACCAGTCACATGGGTCTATTGAGAGGATTGATGTGTCTTCGTTTCTTGATATTATCCAGTCTAACGTTGCTCCTTTCACGTCTGTCGGTTGCGTGCATGCTTGTGTGAGATTTAGTTCCGTTAGGAAATCTTTGAGCGCGTTGATTGATTTGTCATTGCAGTCGTCCCAGTGTAAGTTGAAATCGCCTAGGTAAATGTTATTGGAGTTGGTGTTAGAGTTGGCCGTTATGATCTCCATTAACTGGTCGATGAACTTGGCGTTCTCTCCTGGTGGGTGGTACAGCTCATGCAGGTTACATCTTTGATTGGCTGCAGATCTTATATTAAGGCCTAGGTATTCACATGATTCTACTGGGTCGGATTGTATTTGGTTGACCTCAATATCTGATCAGTGAATGCAGGCTAAGCCTCCTCCTATCTTCTTTAGTCTGTCTAGTCTTACAATGTTATACTGTGGAGGTACTAAAAGATCCATGGTTGGAGATGAAGACTCCGAAAGACATGTTTCTGTATGTATTGCCAAATCGATTTCCTTGTTGATGATGAGGTCTGCTATGTCTGATGCGTGTTTGGTTGCAGAGCGACAGTTGAGTAGAAGGCATATCATAGGTTTCCCTGAATTACTGGGGTTCAGATTTTTCGCTTCGGCAGTTAGCTGAACTTGTTGTAAGTTATTGTGGTTGGATTTTCTTTCATTCTGTTTAGATGTTCTATTGGGGTCAATCAGTACTGTTTTGATTCTCTCTTCTCCCTTTCGGTTCGGTAGTTCATATGAACGAAGCAAGGCAAGGGTCTCCTCCTCCAGACATGTTTCTGTATGTATTGCCAAATCGATTTCCTTGTTGATGATGAGGTCTGCTATGTCTGATGCGTGTTTGGTTGCAGAGCGACAGTTGAGTAGAAGGCATATCATAGGTTCCCTGAATTACTGGGGTTCAGATTTTTCGCTTCGGCAGTTAGCTGAACTTGTTGTAAGTTATTGTGGTTGGATTTTCTTTCATTCTGTTTAGATGTTCTATTGGGGTCAATCAGTACTGTTTTGATTCTCTCTTCTCCCTTTCGGTTCGGTAGTTCATATGAACGAAGCAAGGCAAGGGTCTCCTCCTTCGACCAGGAGCTGGTCCTAGCTGGACGGTTGTGCCTATTTGACAGTGGCATAGCCGTCTCGTTGCTCTTTCTTTGTGAGGCGTGTACCAGATTTTGGATATGCGTTACCTTGGAGTGAGTGCTTGTCGTCATTTCCATAATTTTTTCCATCGTTAGTCGAGTATTAAGTGTGTCTTGTGCCATGTTGCTAATTAGTTTCTGAAGCTCTTTGATATCTTTCTGATTTTAGAGAGATCTCTTAAGGATGGAGGACCTATGTTTTTCTATGTCTTTTCTATGTTTCAGAACAATTCTTTTAGCCGAACTCCTTTTCTTTATATCCTCAGTATGGCTGATCGATTCGATTCTGTTCACCAAGTGGGGTATGCTGTCTGTAATTAGTGATAATAAGAAAGCATTAGTGGGTGTGGTTCTAGGTGTCTCTTGTGTTGAGCTAGAGACAGGTAAAGAATGGTTGATATCTTCTACTTTATTTAATTCCCGATCATCGATGTGTGGCTTACTCGAAGGAGATGTCTGCGCTGAGTGAGGTGTCTCTTCATTTGGGAGCGGCGTCAGTTCCTCCCTTTGGAGTTGGTCCTGTTTATAGTTCCAATGTCTTGTAGGCTTCTTTGACCTTATTGTCTTCTTCTCGGATATTGTCGCTCCCGTTTCATTTTTGTCACCTGTTCTTGTAGCTTAATCCTGCTGTTCTCCATTTCGTGTAACCACTCTAGTATTGTCTTCTGGTGGGGACCAATGTGGTTGATATCTTAATCCCTCTAAAGGTAGCTAATCATTTGGGAGCGGCATCGACTCTTCTTTTTGGATATGGTGCTGTTCTTTATTCCCATGAATTGTAGGCTTCTCTGATCTTTCTGTCCCATTCCCAGATGTTGTTATTCCTAATTTAGTTTCAGTTTTTCTTCCTAATCTTGAAGCTTGAACCTGATGTCCTCCATTTCGATTGACGTCTCTGTTATTAGTAAAGTTATTGTCAGGGTTGTCTTCTAAGGAGATCCGGTGTAGTTGAAATCTTGCATCCTCTAATGGTTTATTTAAGGTCGGAGATACTTTGTTAGCATTATCGTTGTCAGGATTATCTTCTGGTGGGGTCCGGTGTATTTGACATCTTGCGCCCTCTAATGATGATTCCTTTAAGGTCGGAAATGCATAATCGAACTTATCTAGCTCGCTGTTGGCTGCTTGTATCAGCACTATTCCAGTTTTAAACATGGTAATGCATAGATCCGCTTTGCATCTTTTTGACGGAGAGATTATCATTTTTGTGCCATATGGGATATTCTTTATATCTTTAGTGTTAAGCAAACTTGTGAAGGTATTGCGCAATTTGGCTGTTTTATTTGAGAAGAATATCAGGTCGTTCACAATAGCGCCCTTGTCTTTGCTAAAGTAAGGGTCAGAGATCAGTGTGTCTGGGTTATTTCTCAGGGAGTTATGTTTGAATTTTTTTGCAGCATTTTTGGACAAATTAGTTGGATATTTTATGGTCTGGGCATTCAGGCCGGCAGATTCTGTGTAGTTTTCGTCCAAGATTGCTCCTCTTCGTTGATCTTGTGATGGCTCTTCCTTATTTGATTGCGTGGATTCCTACTTCAGTTGGTGTTGTAGTTGTCTTTTACCCTTAATCACCCTTAATTACAGGCTAGTAGTAATCATAGTTATGTATCCAATATTATTACACCAGTAATATATAATTATTATATCAAGTGTTATGCCAGATAGGGTTATCTTAATGCTTGTGGTGATTGTAGTAATCCATGATATATTCCTGTTGTCGATCGATTTTTTCTTTTTCTTTTTCTTTTTTTCTTTTTCTTCTCTGTAGATTCGTCTGCATTCATTAGAGTGTGCTCTCATCATGCTGAGTGAACAACTTGCTCCATTTCAAGATGTCCACCAATTTGGATGTACATTCTGTGAGCTGCACCCTTTCTTTCTTTCTACCCTTGCCTTTGTCCATTTTCTATTTTCAACATCTGTTAGCTCCTTCCTTCCTGCCCCTGCAAAAGTTTGTTAGTCCTTTTCGCCTTGCTCCTGCCTCAGCAGGCTCATTCCTTCCTGTCCCTAATAAAGCTCATTAGTCCCTTTTCCTTGTTCCTGCCTCAGCACTGATGCCATTTTGAGGTCTATACATCTGTTCTGAATTAGGGTTGGTTTCTTCCTTCTTGTCCCTTGTTATTCCCCTTTCTGGTGCTCCTGTCTCAACATTGGTGCCAGTTTGTAAGACCTCTCTCTATGGCTGTAGGAGCTATTGATCTTTACTTGGAGAGGGTGGTCAAATATAAGTTTCCAAAACAAGTTTGTCCTAGGCGGCCGCCATTTTAAGGTCAGGCAGGCCGGTTCGATATGAGTCTCCAAGTTTGCTTGTGTTTATTTCCAAAGGGCATTTAATTTAGCTTATTCTCAGCATTTGCTGCATTACAATTGTCAGCCAGAGGTGTACCTCCACTCTGTTTGCGTTCCTGCCCCTCGTCTCAGCCCGATGCAGTCGCGGAGTACAGCGCTCTCTTCAGTCAGCGCTCTATTTACTCCGTAGTCCTCTTTCTTCTTGCATCACGGACCTCACCGCTCCCGCTCCGATCCCACCTTCATGACTAGTCCAGGGGCAGCGCAGAAGGAATCCCGCTGTCCGCGCTGCAGATGTCTCAGGAAGCGCAGAGGGTGTCCTGTTGTTGGGCTACAGTTGTCCTAGCCGTATAAGTCCTCCCCAGCTCCCCAGAGGGTGTCCTGTTGTCTGCGCCGCAGATGTCTTTGGCCGCATGCAGTCTCAGCTCCCAGTCGATCGTCAGTGTCACGGAGGATTGCCTCTCATGACCTCGGGCGCCCTCGTCAGCCCTCGATGGTGGCAGTCTCTTCGTTCAGAGAGGGGCTGCTACCGCTTTCTTCTCGGTTAAGTTGTGATAAAAATATCTCCTAATGTCTCTTATCTATTGTTGTCTCGGTGTCTCGTGGTTGGGGGGGGGGTTTCCTAGCTCCCCTCCCCTATCCCTTGCAACACCCTCTCCTGCCATAAACTTTTAAAATCCGCACATACCCTCACCCCCACCTCTCCCCTTCACTCAGCTCTCTCCCCGTACACATCCTCCCTGCGTTGCTCCTGCCCACAGCCACTGCTCACCTATAATCTCATGCAGCATAACCCTAAATATAGCCTCCCCGACAGACCTTATCTCCCTTTCTGTGGCTGTCCTACACGCTCTTGGAACCAATACGTGGAGGAGAGGTCTGAAGCTGCCACACCTACCCCAGCCATGTGCGCTCATCAAAATCTGTGTGCCCTTTCTTGGAATGTCAATGGACTCACACATTACATCAAGAGAAAGAAAGTACTCTCTTACCTCCAGTCCAAAAGAATAAATGTGGCTCTGCTACAAGAGGCACACCTGGATGCCCTGGAGTCGGATGAGCTATGCAGCGATTGGGTGGGAAGGTGATACACAGCAGCTTTACTACACCAACAAACCCCAATAGTGGGACTCCCCGCAAATGCCGAGTCACGATCCTTATCCGCAAATCTCTGCCCATTACCATAACAAAACATGGTCTGACCCTGAGGGCAGATATGTCTTCACCAAGCTACTCCTCAGAGACAATTTCTTCTGTGTGGGCTCTGTCTATGTGCCTACTGGGGCAAAATGACCTTTTCTAATACACCTGAATCGATTACTAACAGAGATAGGAGCCTCACAATATATCATTGGCGGAGACTGGAACGTCGCACGAGACCCGATGTGAGACAGGTCAGGCCCCCTAGACAGGAGCACTGATGCTGATAGGGCCCTACTGAGTGATGTGGTCTTGGACAACAGTCTAGTAGGCCACTGGCGCCTTAGTCACCCAACAGGTGCAGATTATACTTTCGTTTCCCCTGTACATGGCACACTCTCCAGGCTTCCTCATCACTCAAAAGATGGTCGCCCTTGTTCAAGAGTCCCAAATAATAGAGGTGTCACTGTCAGATCACTCTCCAGTCTTACTGACCTTGGACGTCTGACTGGTCTCCCCGGGATACAAACCATGGCGAATGATCATGCAAAGGTATCGCACACCCCAGGGCAAATGCCAGCTGAGATCCCACGTCTCCACATTTCTCTCTGACAATAACATTTCAGTAGGTTCTCATAGACTAGTATGGGCAGACACAAAAGCCACAGTCAGGGGACAACTTATGATAGATGCTGCAGTGGCCAATAAGCAAGCAATTACTCATCAGAAAGAACTAGAGGGGGATATCGCTGCCCACACCCGCCTCTACTCTAAACATCCCACTGTGCACCACTGCAGACTCCTAGAACAAACCCAGTGCACTTCTAAATATTGATTTCTTAATATCGACCTACAGAAATATCGAGTTGGAAATATCAAAAATAGAGAATATTGAGGTCAAATATATCGTTGGACATAATATCGACCCTAAGGTAAGTCATACCGATTTTTTTATATCGATGTAAGTAATATTGAAGTTAGTAATATCGATATCAAATATATCGATGTTACTAATCTCGATGTTACTAATATCGATATTTGTATTATTGTTATGTATTTTATTATGTATTTAATATGTATGTGTCATATGTCAAGTATTTTACTTGTTTTAATTTATATGTATACTATTTTTATATAGTACTATTGTTATTTTTAAGTCAATTTAATGTTTTAGTACCGGAGTGGGTTGTGGGTTTATAGGGGAATAGGTTGGGAAGTTATTTATTTATACTAAATTAATTATGAATTTTTACGAATTATAAATTCATTTAAATTAATTTTTGGGTTCAAGTTCTGTAGCGGGCTGTGGGTTTATAGGGGAATTGGGTGGAAAGTAATTTAATTGTAATTAGGTAATGATTTATTTGTATTTATTGGTATTGATAATTATTTTATTTTTAATTAATAATTAATTGGCAATTATGTTTTAATTGGTAATTAATTTTTTTAGTTGGTAAATACATTTTTTATTGGAAATGAATATTTTTATTTGGTAATTCATGTTTTGGAAATTCTTTTTATTAATTGGTAATTATTGTTTCATAAAAAGTATTTTTTGTTTCATAATTTTTAATTGTTAATCAATTTTTAATAATATGATTTTTGTCATGAAAAATATTTTATTGTTCAATATTTATTATTTGGAAACTAATATCAATTAATTAATATTTATTGGTATTTTTGTTAATTTATTGTTAATTAATCATTCAATTGTAATTATGTTTTTAATAATTAATAATGGGTATTTGTAAATGATGCAGAGCATTTTAAAAAATGTAATTATTAATTATTTTAAATCCAAAAATTATTTATAAGTATGTTATATTTAACTTCTACGCTATCCAAAGCTTTCCCTACTGTTGCAGTCTCTGGAGTAGGAATAGTAATTTTTAACCCTATGCTATCCAACGGTTTTCCTACTGTTGCACTCTCTGGAGTGGGAATAGTAATTTTTACCCCTGCGCTATCCAACGCTTTCCCTACGGTTGCAATGCTTTCCCTACTGTTGCACTCTCTGGAGTTGGAATAGTAATTTTTACCCCTATGCTATCCAACGCTTTCCCTACTGTTGCACTCTTTGGAGTTGGAAAAGTAATTTTTACGCCGACGCTATCCAACTCTTTCCCTACTGTTTTACTCTCTGGAGTTAGAATAGTAATTTTTACACCTCCGCTATCCGACGATTTTCCTACTGTTGCATTTTCTGGAGTGTGAATCGTAATTTTAAGTCCTCTCTATCCCACGTTTTTTTGGGGACTTTGAATAGTAGTTTTATTTATTTAGCTATTTAATATTTCTTGTTTTATTTTAGATTAATTCATTTTAAAAATATTGAAAGTATATTTAATTTTTTTAATGTAATAAATATAATTATTTACTTTTTATTTATGTTATTGTTTTATGTGTGTAAGTGTATTTGCAATTCATAACATTTTTTATAATTCATAAGTTATTAAAATAATTATTAAAACTTATTATTAAGTAAGTGTATATTATATACTTTATGTATATGTTTAATTTATGTTTTATTATTATATAAGTATTATTTATGAATTTTAAACATTATTAAATTTTTGCAATTATGTTTATTTTATTTATAAGTATTATTTACTTTATTTTACACATTTTTTAGCTGAAAAAAATGATATTTGTAATTACGATATTTTTAACTTCAATATTTTTTTTTCGATATTTTTGTACTTACCATGTTGTAGATAGGATGTCGATATTCTTGCCTTTGATATTCCTCCGTCGATATTTCTGTAGGTTGATATTTTCTATGTCGATATTTTGTCAGTGATTCCTTAACAACCTCTATACCTCTAAGGCTGAACATGCCCTTCAGCGTCTGAAGGGATGACACTATGAGTAGGGGGAAAAGGCTTGTTAAATGCAGGAAGTCCAACTATGACAGAGAGAGGCTGCCTTGGCTATACCTGCCATAAAAACAAAGGGGGGCAAGATCCTTACCCATCCCCAGGACATAGTGAACGAGTTTTCCTCATTCTACCAGACTTTGTACTCCTCGGACACACCGGCTAGTCCAGAGCACAAGGCGGCCTTCTCGGATGAGATAGATTTTGGGGGGAGAGATTAGCAAGGAGGAGATTGCACTTGCAATATCCAAACTGCCCTCTCACAAAGCTCCCTGGGTGGATGGCTTCCATACGGACTTTACAAGTGGGCTGGAGAAGAGACGAATGACAACCTGTATGCCACCCTATTAGAGGCTTAACAGACAAATTCCCTGGGACCCTTATCCAACAAGGTAGTGATAGTGGTCCTACCCAAACCTGGTGGAGACCCTCCACTGTGTGGCAGCTACAGACCATCTAAATGCCCAACTGCGACATTAAAATCTTGGCCAGTGTTCTAGCAGCTCGTTTGAGAAAGTCCTCCCTTCTCTAATCCACCATACGCAGGTAGGTTTTTTTGCCGGGCCGCTCCTCCAGGAACCATCTCTGTACTCTGGTGCAATCTCTGGACGGCTAGGCTCTTGCTGACAGATGTCCTGGCTCTCTCACTAGATGCCAAAAAGCTGTTTGACCGCATCCAATGGGACTGCCTGTTTGCTGCGCTCAAGCAATTTGGCTTGGGTTGATGTTTCATAACGAAGGTGAGACTGCTAAATAACTGTCCCACGGCCCCAGTTAACTGCGGTGGATTCCTATCCGATCCCTCCACAATCCGAAGAGGCACGCACCAGGGATGCCTTCTCTCCCCTCTCCTGTTCCTTCTAGCCATGGAGCCACTTGCTTCCATCATCTGCAAATCTGCCAGCATAGTGGTGTCCCACTTATATCCAGATACTGCAAGATTCATCTTTATGCAGATGACATCCTGCTAACCTTAACAGACATTACTCACTCCCTCCCAGCATTACTGAGTGTCATTGATGATTTGTCCATCCTATTTAGGTACAAAGTGAACTGGGACAAGAGCAAGGCCCTCCCAATTTTGGTTGACACTACAAAGCGGCTGGAGAAGCGTGGCTCAATGGTTAGAGCGGCAGACCCTGATGCAGGGGTCTGGCCCGGGACCAGGGTTCAAATCCTGCCTCGGCGGCTCTTGGACTCAATCTCCCCGGACCTGATAATTCTCGCCTCGGTGCCTAGTCTAATCATGGGTCCCACTCTGTGACTCTGGGCAATAGCTTGCTTAATCTCCACAACGGCCCCAGCAGCGCTTGGATGCCTGGCTTCACCTTGGGGGTGCCCAGGAGTGTACATCTCACAGGAAAGCCAGGAAGGGTTCCACAGCGGTATGAATAAAGCGCTACGAGACCTCTGAGTAGAAGGCGCTATATAAATACAAACACATTTACATTTACATTTACATTTACAAAAGCGAACATACAGGTATATCCCTTCCGATGGCAGGCCTGCTGCCTTAAATACCTAGGTATTCTGGTGAGCAGGGGAATGAAGGGGATGGTCTCAGACAACATGGACCCACTGGTGGTACAGATGAAACGCCACTTTGAGAAATGACTAGAAAAAATGGTTAGGGGTTCTGCCCACCTCACCCTCCCGTACCTGAGCAGGAGACATCCACGGATGTAAAAAGTAGAGAAAAATGGTACTGAAGGGATCAATCCACTTTTATTTCTCAAACAAGAAACAATTAATTTTCTTGTGATTAGCAAATTAAATCAAGGAAGTATATCTATAAGTTCATATATACATATATGGGCGGGCAGCCAGAGAGGCACAACAAAAAACAATTTATATACAACACATCACATGTACATTTTATACAAATATACAACATATAAAATATCAAAAACACTTTTATGTACCCTAAAGACAAAAAATATATGTACAAATATATATATACACACCAATTTACATATGTATCTCCTCTTAAGGTCTAGTGGAGTATACAATAAAAAAGGTAGTCCCAACAGACAAGCACCAGGGGGTTAACACATATACCCAACTTATATTTGTGTAGGTGCATCAATGAACAAATCAAATCTTTCTTGTATTAAACTAAGGGACTCCGTTCAAAGCCAAAGGTGTCGACGCAGTCGCGGTCGCGTTTCAGCCAGATGATATAGGCTTCATCAGGACATGGGTACTCTAATAACAACAAACACATATTATTTTTATCCTCTTTCTTACCAAAACAAGGAAACACATTACATTACAGCTGCAAGAAATCAGATTGAAAAATCTATCTCCCCACGAGTGTGGAAATGCAGTGTCACTAGGGGACTCTATCCGAAAAAAAGGAAGGGGGAAGAAGAGATATGACAAGAAAAAGTGCACCAGACTGAATCAGAGATAGCTCCAGCATCAGAAATGATATTCAAATAAAAGACCAAAATCAACAAAGGAATTAAAAGCAAGAGACCACACCCACACCTTAAAGGGTGCATACTACAACTATGTGACAAGAAAAAAACCAATTTGGTTCAATGGGTATTTTTCCTTTATATCCCAGAGTGTAAAGAAGCATGTGCAGACAAAGAATTACATCACACCTCTATTGTAAGATATAAGTACCTCATATGCACGGCCCTGGCCAAATCTAGGGCAAATATAATCAGTCAACCCACACACCCACCCAAGAGGGTGGGGTAGGTGCCACCGTCTCGGCTCAAGTCTCGAGTAATCTGCACGAGCCAAACACAAGAACAAGCAAATCATTCACAGGTGCAGGTCCAAAGCCACAGAAGTGTTCATTCTCTAGCAGATAGTGGAACAACAGTACTAACAGACATACCTTAATCTCTTCACTGTGTCCGCCCAACACAATATATAGAATCAAAATAATTTGGTTCTTGGGGGTGGTTCAAGTCACACGATCTTCCTACCAACAACACGAGTCCAAGGAGGAAGGAAACAAAACAAAAGAGGAAAACCCCATCACGAGTTGTTCCAATCTATTTATGCTCTACACGTCACTCATAAACACAAGGTATATAGAGCAAGTCCACACAAAAAGGACTACATACATACAGGGTCTATCCACACAGAGTAACCCCACCGATAATAACAGCGCCTGAGAGAAGTTTGTGAATATATATGTATACAGTCGGCTAATACCGAGCAGAATAGGTATAACACCGGGGGGTGGGGGGGGGGGGGGGGGCAGGGCAATGGAGAATCGAGGATTACAAAGGACACTGACAACAGCCTCCACTCGATAGTAGGTACTTTAGGGCTCAAGGACGAGGGAAGTACAATTACCCACTACGGCCTTAAGGGAGATTCAAACGGTCCCGTACAGGCTACACTATCCATAAATAACTAAATAAGCCCAGACTCTTCCAGAACGAGCATGGTCAAAAGAACCCGCGCGGCGTGTGTACGAAAGTACACAAGGCGGGGAGAGGAGTACCTTCAATCTCCAACTGCTCCGATGGCGCGAGGAGCCGGTATCGGCTAGCAACGTCTTCCTCCGGGAATGCACCCGCTGCAGTGCGAGCGGCCAGATAACGCCCGGGGCAAGGGGCGTGTCAGCGTGGGACGGAACGTAAATTCCGTCAACAATACAAAAGAGGGACTAGCGATCCCGAATGAATACGGAGGTCAGGCAGTGCAACCTAAGAGTAAATCTACTGGCATAAGCAATTCACGTGCATAATATAAATATCTACATCAGGCCAATCTCATATCAATGTGCTGAAAACACCTCTAACAAAGGAATAAAATCAAAAGAACAAATAATAATCATAATAAATAAAATAGTGAAAGAAAGAACCAAACACAAAGGAAGGACCTCTAGAAACATCCAAAGGTCGAGAATAATCCATAAACACATCTGCATTTCCACTACTGGGTTCCCATTCTTAATAAAGCACCATGACCGTACATCTCAAAGGCTAACAAGTATAAAGAACACAGATTCATAAACCAACATGAATATAGGAATGCCACAGACATAATAAAATATATGGTAGCATGCAAAAATCTATACACAAAATCTATATTAGATACATAGATAAAACAATATATATATATATATATCTAACCTGTTTCCCTATACATCAAAACATAGCACCAAACCATCGGCTCAATACAGTTACACAACAGAGTTTAGGTTCAGTCAAAACCAGAGAACAGAGTATTTATAGAATATAAATCAGAAGTCAAGGCAAGGGGTCAATGGATTCAGATCAATGCCCAAATTTCATCACGCTCATTAAGTCCCTTTTCAGAAGTATGGTATCTTTCTATTAATCTTGCTTCTGTACGATTCAACTTGGTCTCTAATTCGGCTTTATTTTTTGCCATGATGGTGACTAGAACTGCCCAAGTCAAATCCTCTTCATTGTGGTCAGCTTCCATATAGTGCTGCACTAGAGGTGCCCCAATGTACTTGCACCTTATGCGTGATTTGTGCTGTCCAATACGCATTTTAACTGCTTGCGTAGTTTGCCCAATATAGGATAAATTACACGGACATGTCACTACATAAATAGCGTTCTTCGTGTTGCAATTAGAAAAGGTACGCATCATATGTGTATGGCCATTGATGTCGATTGCTTTCAAGTCTTTCGTGTTTGGACACACAGCGCAATTCATGCAGCGGTAGTGTCCAATCACAGGTGGTAATCCTAATAAACTCCTAGTATCTTTTTTGTTGGTCATCAATCTACTTGCCTTTACCAGATGTTGCTTGATATTTTTTCCCTTTCGAAAGGCAAATAGTGGTTTGGGGATATCCAGATGTTCTATAAGTCTCCAATTTTTGGATATGATCTGTTTCACCTTATTAGCTTTTGGGTTGAATGTTAAGACGCAGGTCAAGGATGTGCTCTCTTTCTTTTCTTTGGGTGTCAACAAACTTTCTCGGGGCGTGTACCACGCACGTTTCAAAGCTGCTCTTACCAACTTCCTGGGATATCCTCTATTACAGAGTTTATTCATTAGAGTATCCGCATTGTCAAAGTAGTCGCTTTTGTTTGAACAATTGCGACGGATACGCAAAAATTGCCCATAGGGTAAATTTTCTTTAAGACTCCTAGGGTGACCACTACTGAATTCTAAGAGAGTATTACGATCTGTAGGTTTAGTATACAGATTAACTTTCAAGTGCCCTTCGCTGTTATAGATCCACACATCGAGAAAGTTGATTTTGTCATTACTGACACTCATAGTGAATCTCAAATCCGTGGAGCACGAGTTAAGCCACTCATGGAACCTACTAAGTTCCTCATTGTCACTATTCCAGATGAGGAAGATGTCGTCGATGAAGCGAACCCACCTCGACACCAAGTGCCGAAATGGGTTCGCCTCCCCGAAGACATACATCCCCTCAAATTGGTCCATCACCAGGTTAGCGATTTCCGGGGCAAAGCAACACCCCATCGCGACTCCCTTAAGTTGTAAATAAAGGGAGTCTTTAAAGGTAAAGAAGTTGTTTTTCAAGCAGATCTTCGCTAAATCCAAGATGAATTTCGTAGGGACCTGGTGGGGTCTGATTCTGCGGTCTAATACCATCCCCATTACCAGCAGTGCCTCATCCTGCGGTATGTTAGTGTACAAACTCTCAATGTCGAAGGTGACCAACAATTGTTGATCACCATCGAACACCGAGTCTTCCACCTTCTGAATAAAATCCATAGTGTCACGCACATAAGCCTTGGTGGTACAGACAAATGGCTTAAGGAATGTATCAATATATTTGGCTAAGGGCTCAAGCATTGAGCCACAAGCCGCAAATGAGAAATGGTCCGGCCTAGGGTTATCCATGTGGGTCGAGTGCAGGCAGTGTGGATGGTTACTTTGTCGTCACGCTTCATATACACACTTGAGATGCTCCACATCCCGGTATACTTATCCATGCTATGCCTCATCGACTCCCACATACAATCCTTCAAATTGGGATCCTCAAACCTCACCTAGCTGCAGACAAACTCATGACATGTCGCTCACACGGCCTGGGCCTTCCATCGGTGGAACACTACTACCTCCCCCATCCTACAGCTATCCCAATTGGCATACCTGCTCGCTGGCACCTTGGAGACACCGCCATATGTAAACATCAAATGGGAAATTCTCTCTGCCAACACAGGGCTTTCTGCACTTTATGGGGAATGTGCCTGCTGCTCAGGACCCCCAAAACTGATACTGCGTGCTATGCATCAAGCCTGACTATGAGCGCGCTGACTTCTCTGAGTTGACCCGCGTTCACACCGAAAAGCACCCCTATGGGCTGATGAAGTTATGCAATTCGATGGCAGGCTTCTGTCCTGGACTTAATGGAGGGTAGCAGGTATCCATACTCTAGATCAACTCCTGCTTAACAGAGATCTTAAGCCGTTCCATCATTTGCAAGGGGAATTTGGCCACCATCCGAGGCAACTCTGGCGATATACGCAACTACAACACTGCCACAGTGTTTGGGCCCCCGCCCCAACTCTCTACCGTCCTTGCAGATCTGACCACCTGGGCACACAACAAGGGTGTGATATTCAGACTATACGACACGTTCTCCACCCACCTTTTCTCACAACCCCTTTCGTGTACACTCTGTGTCAAATAGGAGATTCAACTACAAACTGGGTATGTAGACGACAAATAGGTAGATAACCTGGAAGCCCTGGACAAAGGTATGAGAGAGGCTAGGCTGATGTTTTGCCTCTTCAAAATGCTACATTACTGGCATTGGACACAAATGAAGCTGAATAGAGAGGGTCTCCTTCCCTACACAAACTGTTGGCGATGTGCTGCCACACACTGCAACATAGTACATATCATATGCGGCTGGCCTTCGACTCACCCTTTTTGGCTGCACATAGGTACAGTCTTGAGCTCCTCCATGCCACTACGCAACCTGCTCAGTCCTCCAACTATTCTCCTTCATGATTTGGGAGACTCACCAGCACTCATACGTCCACAGTGCTGCCTCCTCCACACTGCCTTGGCCACGGCCAAGATATGCATTCTTCATCAGTGGAGTTCACCAGTACCCCCATCGCAGGAAACTTGGCTGGTGGCAATGATCCAAACGGCCTCCCATGAATGTGTCATTTATAATCTTCAAGACCGGACTGAGCTATTTTAACAAACGTGGGCACCCTTTCTACTGGAGGAAACTGATAATGGACATCCTACACCAGACCCTTCACCCCACTGAGTCCCAAAGAGCTGAAAGAGACCACACAATCAACTACAGCCATCTTACTGAATGCCTAGGGCCCTCCCCGCCCAACAGTCCTTAGGATGCCTTACTCCTGGTATCCAAGTAGGACGCCCCCCTCATCTCCAGTGTTGTCATCCCCCCCTCTGTTACTCTCCTCCCCGTAGCTCTACAACCCTTCACTCCCATCCACTAACCGACTCTCCCCCCCCTATTCCTGGACAGAAGGTGCACTCAATGATAGGCACTCCAACCCTTTCCCTGCCAAGGGCAGCAGCCCACACCCCCAAATCTATCAGTTACACCCTTCATTTTATTTTTACCTTTTCTCATTACAGACTGTACCACACCCCCTGACCCCGCGCACATCTTCTACCTACATTACCTGGCTCAAAGTGGTACACTCTACCACCTTATCACTCCGTAACGCAGGAGATGCCCATTCCAAAGCCCACACCCAGCTGCGCTCCCTTTGAGACTCCTAGTAAGAATGCCAACTTTCACTATGCGGGTCTCCCTAGGGGCCGGTTCTCCCCTCAAGATGCCGGACCCCCACCCCCTCCACTCCCACCTCCTCTTTACCACCGGGTAGCCACCCACATACAGTGGCACCTACTAATATCCTCTACTACTAGTTATTGCCCCTCACCATTGTAAGAACCTCCCCTCCCTTACCCCTTTTATTCTTTCTGCTTTTCCAATATGAGAGATAATATCATCACCCTCCTGTCCATATATATGTTCTAACAAATTGGAATTAGGTTGGCCTCTACCCATGTTGTATGATTATTGTTTGATGATTCAGTCGTAATAAAGAAGAATTGCAAAACAGAAAAACGAAAAAAGACAGCTTTTATTCATTACAAGGTTATGTTAAGGCGTCCTGCAAAGTTTCTTTTGGTTGTGGTGCACACCTCATGTGCAACACTTGCGACACACGATGCCTCCATATTATTTTTCCCCTGATTGAAACAATGTTGTCTTTCATTCTAGGGGGCAATGGCTACTTTTCCTTTGTATTCTCTTTTGTGTGAGGACACTTTTGTTAAGTTAGTTGGTGTGTTCTTTGATCATGTATATGGTGGGAATGTCATTTGCAATTGTTTGTAAATACTCAAACTCACCATCATACTTTTTATTGATGATCACCATCATTCTAAGGCATATCCACTCTCATCCCTGAGCATATTTGCTGATATGTAATATTAAATTCTTTGGGTGTAATATTGAATTCCAGGTGTAAATTCATGTATTATGAATATGCAAGATAACTTTATACTTATAACATAAACCATGTGTGTACCTAAGTGAACTTTAAGTTACCAACACCTTTGTCAATCCAGCCCATAGTGAAAGAGGTTAATTAATGAAAAAAAGTCTAACTTGAAGAATACATTTAGGTACCTCTTGGGAATGTTGCATAAAATACTTAACAAGGTCTTGTAAACCTTGCATTTTAAAATGAAATTAAAACAAAAACGAAACCAAGTCCTATCTGGTGCAGACTTTTTCTATGGTTTCCTGAAGTTCCTATGTACATGCACAGGGGTTTTGAGTTTATACGGACCTGAAGCAGAGTTCCTTGTGTCCAGCAGCTTTCAGACGATAACACAAATGCTAAGAAAACTGACAAATAATGATCCTGCTGGAGAGAAACTAGATTATTGTTTGGAGGCAGTTTCGATTCATCATGAAGTAGCACAGTGAGTTAAGATGCCTGCTTCAAAGAACGTGCACCATGCAGTTCACAGAACAGTTTTGTATGTGAATATCTAAGTTAGGTTTTTCCCTACTCTTTCAGTATGCTAGTGTTGCTAAAAATGGTTTGTTTTTGTAGAAATACATTCTTATTACTAAAGCTGACCCGACTACTGTGGTAAGGTTTAAATCCTTGAGTGGGTGGGCGAAGGGCAGTGGCAGTGCTCCCAGTCCGTTCGCAGTTTCTCTCAATGCAACAGCAGCATTTTTAAAAACGATCTATTTTTATTACTGGACATTGCTTTGTTTTTGAATTTAAATACTCCTGAGTGTGTCTGAGTGGGGCTACGCTTACCTGGGCTCGATTGCCTGGTTTCCCTGCCTCGGTCTGACGCAGCGCTGCCGTTGAGCGGAGGGCGGGGGAGACAGAGTCAGGTATTTCCTGTTGAGGAGGGCAGCGTTCTAGTTGTTGGGAGGGCTCTGCCTTAAAATCGGCTTGATTGAACGGCCACGCTGTGGGCGAAGGGCAGTGGCAGTGCTCACAGTCCGCTCGCGGTTTCTCTCAATGCAACAGCAGCATTTTTAAAAATGATCTATTTTTAATACGGGACATTGCTTTGTTTTTAAATTTAATTACTCCTGAGTGTGTCTGAGTGGGGCTACGCTTACCTGGGTTCGATTGCCTGATCTCCCTGCCTCGATCTGATGCAGCGCTGCTGTTGAGCAGAGTGTGGGGGAGACAGAGCCAGGTACTTCCTGTTGGGGAGGGCAGCGTTCTAGTTGTTGGGAGGGCTCTGCCTTTAAATTCACATGCTCCAACAGCCGCGCAGTGGGCGCGCCGCTGGCGCTCCAAAGGCAAGCCCGTCTGGGCCCGTAAGCGGTCTTCCCGGGCTAGGGTCCATAACCCCCGCTGGGTTTGGTCCAAGACCCATTAGAGCCCACAGAAACTTTGTGCTCTCCGCCCAACAATTGATATTAAGTGTAAGCATAGTATTAATGTGGAGGGGGAGGGCTGGCAATGCAATCACTGCTCATATGGGGCGTCAGAACAAGTAGACGTCAGGGAGGGAAGCCCCACACACAGGTTAGCGTTAATTAATTGCAGATCTTTCAGAAAGCATAGGATCGAGATCTATGATATACTATCTGAGGGTCAAACTGATCTCATGTTTCTTATGGAAACATGGCTGGACGATGACTCTGCCCCTGAAATTTTAGAGGCACTCCCTAGTGGCTATGGGATCATGAGAGTAGACCGAATGTCAGGAAGGGGGGGGCATCGCAATTATCTACAAGCATGCCATTCGGTGCTCCCTTTTACCTGTGGGCATAGATGATGGGGAGGCTGTTTTTTTTTACTATCAGACTAGCCACTGATTATGTTGTGAAGGGGCTCCTCATTTATAGGCCCCCGGGACCTCACTCACGTTTCATACCCAGTGTTGTTGATTACCTTCTCCAACCTGCTCTCCGGTACGAAAAGCTTCTGGTACTGGGGGATTTTAACCTACATTTTGATGATACACGTGTCCCCGGGGCACATGAGATGCGCCAGGGAGTTGAAGTGCTGCAAATATTTTTAAAATCAGAACTCCCGACTCATAAACTTGGACATTTACTTGACCCTATTCTTGCCAACTGGGACGCTATGGAAATTAAGCCTCCTTGCCCAGTGTTGTGGTCATTTTTTGATCACGTTTGTGATAAAGGTTCCCATGCATAAAAAGCCGGAGAAATTTCACTCTGATATAAAGAGAAGGAAATGGGCAGGCTTCTCGCAGGGGGCCTTTAACCTGGCTTTACTAAAGGATGGTCTGCCTAATGGCCGGGATGTAAATAGGGCGAGTAAAGATCTCGAGGGGCGGATAATTGCCGCTCTCGACTGCACGGCACACTGGTCAACTAAAAAGGCGACAAACAGACGCAAATCAGCCCCGTGGTTCAGTGAAGTATTACGGGTTGCTAAATTGACCTGTAAACAATTCGAAAGGTGATGGAGGAGCTAGGAAGCAGTTTCCAGTAAATCTGGAAGCTGAATACAAAGTCAGCCTTAAATATACCCACTCACTCATTAGGAAGGCTAAGGCAGCTTACTTTAATAATAGGATCCAAACAGCGGAAAAATCTACAAAAGAGCTGTTTAAGATATTTAAAGAGATATCATCCTTGGCATCTGCTGCAGCGCCTATTGTGGGCTCTGTAGAGTCGTGCAATCGAGTTGCTGAATATTTCGCAGAAAAGGTTGAAAGGATTTAGTCCTCTTTTCCGCAATCGGCTCGTGAGGGTAAACGAGCTGATAAGGAATGCTTGGTTGTGCCTGGAATACAAGGTCTCCACAATTTCAATGTACCCTCTAAGGATATTCTTAAAAGGTTGGCGACCTGTATTAAGTCGGGTTCGCCTAGGGACCCTGCTACGGCCAGAGTACTCAGAGGCAGCATAGATGTATTGGAACCTTTTCTGCGACATCTCTTAGAATTGTCCTTTAACTCTGGAGTGGTTCCGGAAGTGTGGAAGGAGGCCGTGGTACTTCCTCTACAGAAAAAAAGTCACATTAGCACCGATCAGCTCGATATTCTGCGGCCCATTTCCTTGATTCCTTATTTTGCTAAGGTCGCGGAAAAGATTGTAAAATACCCAGCTTACTACACACATTTGAACTAATAACCCCCACCATCCTTCGCAGTTGGGTTTCCGGGCATTGCATTCCACCGAATCGGCTCTACTCTATTCCACAGAGATCATTAGGAAGCATGTGGACGAAGGACAGAGAGCGGCCTTAGTTCTTTTAGACTTAAGTGCCACGTTTGACACTGTCGCCCATCATACCCTACTTCACGATCTAATGAGAGGGGGTGTAGCGGACGGAGCACTAAAATGGCTAGAATCCTTTTTATCTGAGCGCAGTTTCACTGTTATGCAGGGTAACTTCCATTCTAGAAACATCAAGCTGGCCCAGGGGGTGCCTCAGGGCTCTATTTTGAGCCCTACCCTATTCAATCTTTATGTCGCCCTCTTGGCTAAAATCTCAGATAATTTTGGGATTAATGCCCTGTCTTACGCTGACGACACCCAGCTGGTGGTCTCCTTGACCCAGGCCCAGCCTGGTGCAGCCTCCAATTTTGCATCCTGCCTTCAAGAACTGGCGGGATGGATGGCCAGCAACTGCCTGAGGTTGAAAGGCAGTAAAACCGAGGTACTGGTGATAGGCAAGGCCCCATCAGTATGGTCCTCGGCATGGTGGCCCCAGTCGCTGGGCCCCATTCCTATACCCTGCGAACATGCCAAGAATCTTGGGATATGGGTAGATAATAAGCTGTCCTTCAACTACCACATCGGGCGGGTGGCAGGCGCCTGCTTTGGTATTCTGAGGAGACTTCGGAAGACCCTTGACGCCCTTCCCACGGAATCAAGGAAAATACTGGTTCACGCGCTGGTAACCTCCCGCCTGGACTATGGTAATCTCCTTAATCAATCAATCAAGGGATTTGTAGAGCGCGCTACTCACCCGTTAGGGTCTCAAGGCACTGAGGGGGGGTCACTACTGCTCGAAGAGCCAGGTCTTGAGTTGCTTCCTGAAGGCGAGATGGTCCTGTGTCAGCCGGAGGTGGGTGGGGAGGGAGTGCCATGTCTTGGCTGCCAGGTCGGCGGCTTGTGAATACGTGGGACGGTGGCAAGGGCGAGGCTGGCGGAGCGGAGCTGGTGGGTTGGCGTGCGCAATTCAAGTCGGTTGTTGAGGTACATGGGGCCCGCGTCGTTGAGAGCCTTGTGTGCGTGGATGAGCAGTCGGAATGTGATTCTCTTGCTGATGGGGAGCCAGTGCAGATTCTTCAGATGGGCGAGGTGTGGCTGTGGCTGGGGATGTCCAGAATGAGTCTTGCCGAGGCGTTCTGAATGCGCGCTAGTCTTTTCTGGAGCTAGGCTGTGGTTCTGGCGTAGAGGGTGTTCCCGTAGTCTAGGCGGCTGGTGACGAGGGCCTGGGTGACCGTCTTCCTGGTTGTGTTGGGGATCCAACGGAAGATTTTCCGGAGCATGCGCAGGGTGTTGAAACAGGACGATGAGACGGCGTTGACTTGCTTGGTCATCATGAGGGAGGAGTCTAGGATGAAGCCCAGGTTGCGCGTGTGGTCTGTGGGTTTGGGGGCGGTGCCCAGGGGGGGTGGCCACCAGGAGTCGTCCCAGGCAGAGGGGGATGGTCCGAGGATGAGGACTTCCGTCTTGTCTGAGTTCAGCTTCAGACGGCTGAGCTTCATCCATTCCGCGACGTCCTTCATTCCTTCCTGGAGGCTGGCCCTGGCGGTGGTGGGGTCGTTGGTGAGGGAGAGGATCAGCTGTGTGTCGTCGGCGTAGGAGATGATGTTGAGGTTGTGTTTGTGTGCAATGGCTGCGAGGGGGCTCATGTAGACGTTGAAGAGGGTGGGGCTGAGCGAGGAGCCTTGTGGGATGCTGCAGATGACTTCTGTAGCCGCGGACCGGAACGGGGGAGGCAGACTCTCTGGGTTCTACCGGCGAGGAACGAGGTGATCCATTCTAAGGCCGCGCCTTGGATTCCGGTGTCGTTGAGGCGTTGTATCAGGGTGCGGTGGCTTACCGTGTCGAAGGCTGCTGAGAGATCCAGGAGGATGAGTGCAGTGGTTTCCCCGTTGTCGAGCATAGACCTGATGTCGTCGGTGGCTGCAATGAGGGCGGTCTCAGTGCTGTGGTTTGCTCAGAATCCGGACTGTGACGGGTCGAGGGATGCGTTTGTCTCGAGGAACATGGAGAGTTGTTTGTTGATCGCCTTCTTGATGACTTTGGCAGGAAACGGGAGGAGCGAGGTGGGTCGAAAGTTCTTGAGGTCCGTGGGGTCCGCAGTGGATTTTTTCAGGAGGGCGCTGAGTTCGGCTTGCTTCCAGCTCTCTGGGAAGGTAGATGATGTGAAGGAGCTGTTGATGACGTAGCAGAGTTGGGGTGCGATGATGGATTCGGCTTTGTTAAAGATGTGGTGTGGGCATGGGTCGGTGGGAGAGCCGGAATGGATGGTGCTCATTGTGCGGGCGGTGTCTTTGGTGCTGACCGGGTTCCAAGTGCAGAGGGTGGCGGTTGGGTTCACTGGTTCAGTGGTTGGGTGGTTGGTCTGTGCGCCAAAGCTGTTGTGTTTGTCGGCGATCTTGAGGTGAAAGAACGAGGCGCGGGAGTGGCAGAGGTCTTGCGAGGGTGTGATGTCGTTGTTGCAGGTGCTGGGGTTGGAGAGCTCTTTGACGATGCTGAAGAGTTCCTTGCTGTTGTGGGTGTTGTTGTCCAGGCGCTGTTTGTACATAGTTCTCTTGGTGGTACGGATCAGTTGGTGGTGCTTCCGGGTGGCGTTCTTGAGGGCTGTCATGTTCTCTGGTGTTTGGTTCTGGCGCCAGGTTTTCTCCAGGGAGCGGCAGGTTTTCTTTGAGTTGATGAGGTTGTCCGTGAACCATGAGGTTTTCTTGCTGTGGGGTCTGCTGGGTTGTTCCTTCAGTGGTGCGAGTTTGTCGGCGCAGTTGGTGAGCCACTGTGCGAGGTTGCGGGCTGCTTCGTTGGGGTCCGTCGTGATGGTGGAAGGGTTCTGGCTGAGGGAAGTGGTGAGCTAGTCGACGGTGATCTTTCTCCAGCTTCTGCGTGGGGTCAGTTGCGGGTGGTGGTGGGTTGTGGTTGTCTTGAAGGAGAAGTGGACGCAGCTGTGGTCTGTCCAGTGGAGTCCGGTGGAGTGGCTGAAGGAGATGTGCTTGCTGGAGGAGAAGACGGGGTCAAGCGTGTGGCCGGCGTAGTGGGTGGGGGTGTTCACCAGTTGCTTGAGTCCGAGGTTGGCGAGGTTGTCCAGTAGGGTGGTGGTGTTGCTGTCATTGTTGTTCTCCAGGTGGAAGTTGAGGTCCCCTAGGAGGATGTAGTCTGGGGAGGCGAGGGCGTGTAGGCTTATGAAGTCTGCAATGGTTTTGCTGAATTGGGTGCGTGGTCCCGGGGGTCTGTAGATTAGGGTGCCCCTGAGGGTGGTCCTGGGGTCGGTGTGTATCTGGAAGTTCAGGTATTCGGCGGCTGTGAGGGTGTCTTCCGAGTTGGTCGAGATGCGGATGGTGTTTCTGTGGACGATGGCGATGCCTCCTCCGGTTTGGTTGATGCGGTCCTTCCGGGTGATCTTGTAGCCGTCCGGGATTGCTATGGCGATGTCAGGGGCTGAGGAGGCGTTCATCCAGGTTTCCGTGAGGAAGGCGACATCCGGTGCAGTTGATTCTAGGAGGTTCCAGAGTTCGACTGCGTGCCTGTGCACGGAGCGGGTGTTGAGCAGGATGCACTTGAGGTGATTCTTGCTAGTGGTAGGCTTGGCGGGCGCAGGTCCTGGGCGGATGCAGGTGAATTTGCATTCTTGGCAGGTGAAAGGTCTGTGGGTGCGTTGGCAGGCTGGGTTCCGGCCGATGTTGAGTGCCCGGAGGTTGGCGGCGTCGTAGGTTCGTCGGGTGCGTTGGCATCGTCGGGATCCAGGGTTTCTTGCGCTGGGCGCGGTCCAGGCGTGGACGGGCGAAGACAGGCTTGCCTTTGGCAAGCCTTTGGTGCACAATCAGCGCACCTGCTGCGCGTGACCGCTGCGTGTACGCCTGGACTTCGCCATAAGTGGCGAAGTGGGAGGGAGGAGCAGCTGGGAGGCCGGAGCGGGGTGGTGAATGGGAAGGGGAGAGGGCAGCAGGAGCAGAAGGGGGGGCGCAGGGGAGCAGCGGCAGGGAGCGGGGTCAGACCAGCGGGAAGAAACGGCGCAAGAGCGAGCAGGAAGACCAGACAGAAGGGGCACAATAAACAACACTAGCGGGCAAAGATTGGCAAAGGGGGAAGCGGAAGCAACAAGGAGCAGAGCCTCAGCCTCGAGGGCAGCGGCGAGCAGGCCGAGTCAGCAGGGGGCACCGGGTGCACTCAGGGGGGAGCCGCGCGGCAGGTGGAGCGGCCGTCACTGGCCAAGGACAGGTCAGGTCACCCATCTCTTGTACTTGGGTGCTCCAGTCAGAGGTCTGAGGCTATTGCAATGCATTCAAAATGCAGCGGCAAGATTAATCCTCATGCTCCCAAAAAGGGCCTCAGCAAAAAAAGGAACTGGCATCCTTGCACTGGCTCCATATCAGGGAAAGAGTGAAATTCAAGGCTTTGTGTGCGAGCCACTGTATCATACAAAGGAAAGGTTAGACCCCTAAATAGCCAGTGGGAGGGAGGAGCAGCTGGGAGGCGGAAGCGGGGTGGTGAATGGGAAGGGGTGGGGCAGCAGGAGCAGAAGGGGGGGGGGGATCATATTCTATATCTTCAATGTAGTGAACCGCTTTGTGTGTTGCGCCTGTATTCGCACTGGATGGTCGACGGCATTTCGATCCAGTTAAATCAGGATCTTCTTCAGGACTGGGTCGATGGCAGTGCTGAGGAACGGGCAGTGGGGACGGAGCAGGAGTCAAAGCCGGGCGATTTAGGAGTCTCAGGGCATCAACCAAAAATCGGGCCTGGCTGTCGATCCGAAAAAGTGGTAACGGGCCCGCTGTTGAGGGGAGGAGGGCAGGATCCGAAGTATCTTCCTTGTCTGTTCTGGCAGTGATCGGTACTGTGGTGGGGGGTCCGGGAGAGGAAAGAATTCCTCTAACCAATCCAGTGAGTGATCGGATTGTAGAGATTGAATCTCGGCGAGAGCCAACCTCGTTGTATGTCCGTTGGGTTCCATGTAACCACGAAGACGCGTCCTGATGAAGATCATGATTTAACTGGATCGAAACGGGTTCACTACATTGAGCATATAGAATATGATCCTCTAAATCCACTTGGAACCGCCGTGTACCAAACGTTTCACTGTATATTTATGAACCAGTCACCTTGCGCCGCCTACGCTGTTTCACATTGTCACATGCGTTGCTACCTTGGTTTTCACTGTTACACCTAGAGCACCTCGAAAAATTTGGGTTGTTTCCATTTTTGTGAATTGTATACTGCAGTGCTGCAATAACTGAAAATTGTCACCTTTTCATTTTTCCTTAGCTTAAATATTTGTATAAAATGATGCTTCGAGCACATGGTATAATCATACAAAGTCTCCTTGCCTCCTTTCGGATAATGTTGCAATCATATCCTTACTAACGGCCTTCAAATAATACCAGTTGGGATATTATATTCTTTTACTTTAGCACACCCCAATCCCAACACAGTTGACGGGCATCTTGCTCCTGTGTTCTCTACAATACTAGTATGGATGACACATGATTTCTACACCTTGTAATCCTCATTGTTTTACGTAACATGTCCTATGAACTGATTTACGCACATTTGATTCATTGTCTCTGTATAAAGTGTGTGTGATGAAAAGTGATCCGGCTCCCCACACCATTATGATTAGTGCTATAAAACAAACTAAATGCATTTGAGAGAGGGAGTATGGAGAAATGAGGAGCACCATTAGAGGATGGTAGTGAGGGTATCAGTGGAGACGGGAGTCATTGGGGGTTGGTACCTAAAATGTTTTAGCATCAGGCGCTACATCCGTCCCTGATTGTGGGCAGTGAAAAGACTCCTGAGTTTGGAAACTTAGGGGCATATTATCAAGATATGCGATAAAATTATCGCTGTTTTAGTGGCAGAAAACTGTCACTAAAACAGCGATAATGGGCTTGATAATAAGCTCTATGGAATTCCAATTGAAGCCCATGTTAGATGTTCTTCACATTGAACATGGGCTTCAATTGGAATTCCATAGAGCATATTATCAAGCCCATTATAGCGTTTTAGCAGCAGTTTTCTGCCGCTAAAACAGCGCTAATTTTATCGCCTGTCTTGATAATATGGCCCCTAGTTTAGCTAGGAATCCTTGACTATTCACCTCCATTAGTAATGAATTCCTTGTTTCATAGTCAACACTCTTGCCATGATAGATTCATAAACCATATTGTCATAGGCTCTTATGAAATTCCTACCAATTGCGTATAGATTGCTGAGATATATGCTAACTCTAAATGTGGTATGTAATTTGGTTATCTCCAATGCATTTGAGGATCCAGTTGGTAATAATAATATATTTAATTTACAGCAGCATCACCTCTGTTCAATATTTTGCAAGAATATGCAAGGTATGTGCCATTAGAGATATTTTCTCTTTTTATTTGGCATTATTTTTGGAATAAACTTGTGGTGAGCCATTCTATGCTGTGGCTTGTCCTGGGCTTTAGGTAGGATGAAAAAGTGGGAGGCGTTCTCTAAAAGAGGAGTCACCAAGAAGTGTGGCTATAAATCCCTTCCAAGAGGTGTAGCTGATGTAGTTGAAGGTGTGGCTGGAATCATGTAGGTCAAAAATTCAGTGTTTCACACAGCATGCACCTGACTACTATTTGAGTGTCTTTCAGTGAGCTTTCTGGTTGTGGATCATAATACACAAAACAATACTGATATGAGCCTGAAAGAAGACTAAGAGCCCCATTAGGATGATGCCCCGTGCCAGGCCGACGGTATCCACTGCCGGCCTGACGGGGGCGATCCGCCCGCCATCCGTGCAGGAATGACCCCCGCCATATTATAATGGCTGGGGGGTCCGCGGCAGATGGAAAGACATGTCGATCGGGCGGAAAAGGGTTCTATATAGTGGCGGTGTCATACATACACCAGCCATATTAGAATGGGCTATCGTTCGTGAATGCCTTTCCATGGCGGCATTGCTGCCGAGGAAAGACATGCAGAGTCTGCTTTGGGGGCCCCCTGCGGGCCCCCATGGACTCCGGGGGGGTGGGGGTGAACATGGGCCTTTCAAAGAACAACGTGGCAGGCAACGCGCGGTGCCTGTCACGTTGTGCTTTGAAATGCACAACATGCATTTTTAGCATTACAGCGGGTGGTGCTGAAAGCACCGCCCGCCGCAATGTTAAAATACGGGATACGCCCGCCACTGTGGTGAGCGCATCCTAATTGCCCCCATGGTACCTTTCACTGTGAGGATGGTGGGCAGCCTAATGGGGCCCTAAATATCTATGCTCAATATCATCATCAGATACATGAGAAATAGTGATATTACTGTAACAAATTAAAATTGAAAATATTTCAAATCTGAAAATATGAGACTGAAAATTAAACATTACTAAGGTCTGTGGAGCAGGTATTGGTTTTCCAAGTGTCGCAGGTACTCCTCTTCAACTCTTCTCAACACTTTCGACTGCATCCTCTGTCAAAACATACACCTTTTTCTCCCCACATCTTTATGATACTCTCCATCTACAAATGTCACAGCTCTTCTCTTTCCACTTCCGTTCCCTACTTTCACTCCCTTCTTCTGCATATAGTTGCTTGCATCCCCTTCACTTCATCTTCCCCCACATATATTCACCTGTAATCACTCAATTTTCTTTTTTTACACTGCCAATATTTCAACAGCTTTTCGACTCTTTAGCACACTTTCACATACGCTCACAATTACAAGCTGCACATGTAACCATAGCTTTGTGGGCTCGCAGAAGGGAGAAGGAGTAGATGAGCATGTATTCTGAACACCCTTATCACCCACTGTGGGAGTGGGAGTGGGGGTTTATCTCCGCTTTTTTGGGTTTAAAGCAAAGAAAGCGCAGATAAAATTATCTCCCTATTACCTAGCTGTCGCTAACACCAGTTAGCGACAGCTAGTAGGAGATAGCGACCATCTTGGCCCGCTTTGCATGTCAGTGATATTTATCACTAATGACATGCAAAGTGGGCGTGCCAAGATGTTAGCGACTGGAAACAGTCGCTAACATTGCTATCTCCTATTATCAACTTTTGGAGATATTCGCGCTAAGCGCGAATATCTCCAAAAGCTGACACCTGCCCCATAGCAGTTCTTAGCCATGTTATCCAATGGTAGGTGGATAACATGGCTAAGAGCATTAGCTCGGTAATGCATGAATATTGCTGACTTTTCAGCGATATTCATGCATTTGGTCCGATTTTTATCCCTTAGGAGATAAACCTTGATAATAGCAAGGTTCCTAAGCGATAAAAATCGCCGCAGCTCGGCGGTAAAAATATTGCCGCCAAGCCAACATAGCGATAATTATCGCTAGTTGTTTGTAATATGCCCCAACATTCTTGAGGAAGTAAACTAAGTAAAACATAAGAAATGTAAAACGAGCTTCCTCACGAACATGGATTGCCTTAATGATCTTTACATGTATTATTAAGATATCATTCTTAAGAAATCGATCAGTGTTTTCCCTGTAAAGGACATCAATATATGCTACGACAGGCACCCCTTTTCAAAGTCAGTTTTTAATTACTGCCGAGCTGAGGGGCCACGCTCAATTAATTCCCAGGTTTATGAAAAAACATTCGACCAAATTGATGTAAGCAGCCAATTTATTTGACATTTAATTCACAGCCAGTGTCATTGATTCCTATGTCTAAATAAGAGACACAATATATTTAAATTGTTGACAGATTCTGTGGGAAATGTTTTTTTTATTCCCAAAAATGTGCTACATTCACAGTAAGTTTTGACTGCATGCCAAATTCGAGAATGCTTTGTGGAAATGTGTAGAGCTGGGAATATAACTTTAGTGGTCAAAATCCTCACCCACCACCCCATTGATAGCGAAGATGAAAACATTGTTGCTATACCAGGGAACTGCAGAGGAATGCTTCAACTGCATCCGAAATCGTATTATTAATTTACCTGAAAATGTGGTAATATGATTAGACTTTACATTTTATTATTGTTACTAGTCAGTCATAGCAGGATGTCCTAATCAGAGGCTTCTCATGTACGGACATTACTCCGATTGTTACTTCACTTCATAACACGGTAACACTAAACTTAGTAAATTTCTCCTTAACCCTGCTCGTCAAGACTGTTGCACTGAATGATTTGACAGAGTCCACCCCAATAATTTGTTCTACTTGATATAACTATGGGAATGATATTTTAAATGCAGCCACAATTGTTACTACTGTGATTAAACCGCATTCTTTATTTTTAATCACTTCAGTTTCTAGGTAGCAGGAGACTCACTAGCACTAAACCCAACACCTCACAGGTTTTTTTGACATTCTTTGCCCAATCTGACTAAACACATACTCAGCAGATGCGGGCTCATTTAATGAGCATTCTTGCTGTACATCAGCTTTAAATGCTTTTGAAAGTATTGGGAACTGGTTTTGCCATCCTGTGCTTATCAAGCAAACGTGCTGCCATCAAGTCTTAATCGTTTTCTAGTAAGCAATGAATTTTAATTACTCTCCTGGATCCAAGCTAGTAGAAATGTCCTAGTATGCCAGACAAACATTATGATGCTCTTCCTGTTCTGAGAGTGTGTCTAGTTGTGCCAACCATCCCCCAGAACCCAATGCAAGCCAAACCGCAACATGACTGGAATATATCTGTTTAAAACGTTGGAGATAATTAACTTTGCTCTATAATTTCAATAACTGATCTATGGGGACCAGGACAGTTTTTACTGGTTTGTTACAGTTGTCTTACATGGGTAAAGTTAATAATTTGGTACTTTTAAGACACAACCCAATACTATGCTTGACAAGAATTCAAGGCAGGGTCATAGTAGTACACGAAAGACACAAGTGTATTGGTTTAATAGAGCATACATAACTTAGGGCTGGTTAACAAATATCCCTCTACAACAGTGATCCCCCCCAAAAAAAACTGTGTAAAAAAGTCCCTTATGATCCAACCATTTATCTGTATCGCTGCTGTATTTTTCGTAATTCTTTGTCTTTGTCTACGCCATCTGTGCATTGTATGCCATTTTTTGCATACATGTATAGAATCAAATAGATGTATACATGATGTTCATTATTGAAATTATATTAGAAAGGCGATTTCTTATAATTAATAAATACGTTTAGTTTGGTAATAGTTGATGATTTCACTATAAATGTATATTTGTAGCAGAGAACCGCTGCTGACAGTTCAGGCGACTCACGTCACGTTTTTGATGGAGTTTCATATCCACAAAACTTTCTCTATTTCTATCACCGCTTCTATATCCTACATATTTGTGTTTATTTGTTCTTGCTATTTTATAATCTCAGCAGAATATTGTGGATAACACAAAAAGGGGCATATTTTCAAGGACTAATCGCCTAGTTAACACCACTTTATCGCAGCCAAAGTAGCAATAAATGTATCGCTCCAATCACAAGCTGGGGGTAACAGCCCATATCACCAGTTTACCTGTGATAGCAGCTGCAAAAAAGATCGCCACAGATGACCCCGGCAACTACCGCTAATGAGATGCAGAATATGCGTTCCCGTGCCAAAAGCCGCAACAACACCACTCCGCAACATTCTCAACGACCAGCCAGATTGGAGATAAGAACTCAAAACATGCAATAAGGCGCATTAGCAGCAGGAAACTAACACCTGCTCTTACCTTGTGTAAAGTCGACGACAGCCTGCACCACACACAGGAGCTCAGCGCCACACTTGAAGGGCGATTCAGAAAAGGGGGTGGTGATGAACAGAGTGTCTGAATTAAGCAGACCACTCTTTCCCAGTCCAAAGATCAGGGCTTGATCCATCACCGTTATTTATCTCACTGCACCATCCCAGCTCAGAACCTGTCTATATGCAAATCAGTCTGTCCCTGGCCCAGTGCATCATGGGAACAGGGCAGACTAAACTACCAAGCCAATTCTTCACCAGAAAGGAGACAAGTTACCGGGGACCGGTTTCTGGCATTCACTTGAAGGGCAACAGATGCCATGGATCCAGCAATCATGCAGCTGGGAGCTCCAACAGGGCCACAACACCCACCGCCACCACCCCCAGGAGCCCCCTTCCCCGGGCCCTCCCCAGGCAAAGACCTGCTACATAAACCAAAAAAAACACGTACCAAATAATTAGCCTGATGGCGCACAATCACATTTGGTGACATGCATGTGTCATTACAAAAATGAGCATCACACATTCACCTTCGAATTAACAATCGTACATTTATTAAAATAATCACAGAACAGAAATCAAGACACATGGCGGCTCTCCTCGAGAAAATCAGTAGGTCACAACCTGCAAGACAAAAATCCAGATGAGAAGGTGTGACTTGCGCTTATCAAAGGACAGAGAGAGAGCAAAGGAGAGAGGAGGAAACAGAGACAGAGAAAGAGAGGGAGCGAGAGAAAGAAAGAGAGAGAGAAAGAGAGAGAGAAAGATGGACAGAGAGGGGGAGAGAGAGAAAGACGAACAGAGAGGGGTAGCGAGACACAGATAACAGAAGAGATGGACAGGGAGAGAGAGTGCCCACACTGCGCACCCAGACCTCACTGCTCACCTGCTGAAACCAGTGTGTCACCAACCACGTGCCTGTAAGTAGTGAAGTTCACCAGGTCCCACATCTGAGACAGATCCGTCATCTGAAACAGAGTCCAGATACATGAATGGCAAAGTGCATACAATTGCACACAACTTCATCACGTGTTCGCCCCTGTACACCCATGCAGATGCACCCCAGCCCCTCCTGCTGCCCATTGTTGCATGCCCGCCCCTGTGCACCCAGGCAGATGCACTCCAGACCCTCCTGCCACCCAGCGGTGCATGCCCGCCCCTGCACACCCAGGCAGATGCACCCCAAACCCTCCTACCGCCCAGCATTGCATGTCTGCCACTGTGCACCCAGGCAGATGCACCCAAGCCCCTCCTGCCACCCAGAGGTGCAGGCCTGCCTGCGCACCCAGGCAGATGCACCCCAGCCCCTCCTGCTGCCCAGCGTTGAATGCCTGCCACTGCGCACCCAGGCATCACTGCTCACCGTCCGCCACCAGCGTGTAGCAATGAGGGCCCACCACGTGCCGGTACAGGCCCCATAAGGGGGGCCCACAGTCATGGCACCCTCAACATCATGCAGCCCCACGGGCCACCAGGTTTCATACACATAGGCATACACTGCAAAGAAAAATGTAACCTATATTTCTGGTAGTTATACGCATAAATTATGCACAATGTAAATTGCTCAAACAAATGTCAATAGTTTATAAATACAAAATGCATTTCTGCCACAGTGCCAACGCCTGGCCTTAAGTCCTGAGCTATGAAACTGCAAATGGCCAAATTCAGAGGGGCATATTCACAAGGAAGTGGCGGTTAGAGGCGTTAGCCTCCTTGGCTTAACGCCTCTCACCGCCACTTCCGAAAGGCCAGGCTGTACCCTATTCTCAAGAATGTGGTGCAGCCTGGTGCTTCTCCTGCGACGGTGCTAAGTCTCATGACACCAACGCAGGCACCCTGGCACCAGAGCGCAAGGGTGTCTGCGAGCTGGGAGGTTTGTTAAACCCCAACCCCAATGTACAACCCCAAAAATCAAGTCCCCACAAAAGCCCCCCAAGAAAGTTCCAGAGGTACAGAAAAACCCACCGACAACACATATCCCCCCGAAGCCACTTCCAGCAAATACTCCACATCATGATTATTCACAGAGGTATAATACACAGTTAGAAAGGACAAAGAAAGGATGGACCAAGCCCATAAACCTCTCCCCTGAAGCAACCCCCGTTCGTAGTCATTTTGACAGGGGTGCCTGAACTAAGTTATGACACAGATGAACCAACTTGGTTCCTATTAAACAAAGTTCGGCATTGGTTGAAAGCCAACAGACCAAACCCGCAAAACTACGTTAATTGAATTACCACAGCACGAAGGGTTTCATGGATAGGACACCAACAAAAAACAATCCCAGGTGATTGTGTTATAGTTAATCTCGGAAACCCTCGGGCAGTGGACTATATTTGCCCCTGGGATACAGTGGATAGGAATGGAGGTATAAACACCAAACGTCTATCCTTTTTTTACCCCCCGATATCCCACTACCATGAAGGCCCAAATTGGTCCGCAAACTGGTCCTGGAATCAGACAGACAACGGGCAAAGGGGCTGGAACCAGGGGGGATGGGGGCATGAAAACAGAATGGGCTGATTGGAAAACCAATGGTAGGAGAGTACAGCTAAAATCACAAAGGGAACATTGGGGTGGAATACCAACTTTTAATAGTTACAGCTGTCTAGAGATGGTTGATTGACCATCATCACAAAGGGAGTATGACATGATCAGCCCAATAAACACCAGAGATACAACCACAAATATATTAGAAAACCCTACAAACAACTGTCTCTATGAGGGATGCCGTACATCAGCTAAAGGATCAATTGGATTAACTAACCCAACTGCACACCCGATCATGGTAGATCTAACACACGAGCTCCCTGCCTCTCTCGAGGATTCCACTGGTACTGTTTCTTCCATGCAAAATACCCTAGAAGCGCGGGGAACCATTCTAAAACCGAACCACGAAACACAGTTAAGTTACCCTGAAGAAAGTAGTACTCAGAGTAGGATATCAATCGCCGCAAGTTCAAACTCCGAATTAAGATTATTATTTAGGAATGTGGCGGGTTTAGCCTCGAAACACTCTGAAAGTAGTTTCCTTTATTTGGCAAATTTAAGTAATCTAATTTGCCTCAAGGAAACTTGGCTTAATGACCCTATACATCTCCTGGGCTACAAAACCTACTTCTCCGCAGCCATAAGATCTAATGCAGGTAGAAGTAAGGGAGGGTTAGTAACATATGTCTCAAATCTCTGGCCCTGCTGTGAAATAACTCCCTTAAAATTAGAGCAGAACTACCAGCTTATTATCTTACGTGGAATTAGACAAGAGGTCTATACCATCATTAATTTTTATAATAATATGACCCTACCTGAGTGAATCAGGGTCTTAAGCGAGATTTCCCATCTGGTACATGATCTCGCCACAAAATATGTAAAGGAATTCCACACAGTAGTCTGGGGAGGAGATTTTAATTTGCACCTATGCAACAAGAGCGATACCCCTAACTGTGGGATAACTGATGAAGACGGAAACTGTCTAACCCACTTCACACACACATCTGAGGGTAACAACATGCAGACGATGATGGTAGAACTGGATATGGGGTTCGCCAATAAATTAAAAACAGCTATAACTGAATTTAAACCAACCTTTCATGGCAGGGGCTTTAAAAGCTTGATAGATTATGTTTTAGTGTCTACCAACAAAGCTTCAAATATTAGGACCTTTGAAGTACTTAACAATGCACTTAGTGAACATTCCCCCATTAGTATGATACTTCAAGAACCAAAACCACACAAGAGAGGAGATATGGTCCAGTTAAGCCTGTTACACCAACAGACACTAACATTGGATAGGCTAAATGGTTTTACATTAAAATGGAGCAAATTAGATCAGGAAGCCATAACTACAAAAATAGTAAAATCCAGCAGAAACGAGATAGAAAGATGTCTAGATCCCTCTACAACTCCAACTGAGATTTTGGCCAGTTACAGTGATATTGTAGAAAATATTAGGAAAAAATTTACCAGGGACTGCAAGCAAAATAAGAGCACCAGAAAGGGATGGTTTAGCACAGAATGTACCAAAGCTCATACCAACCTAAAGAAGGCTCTAGCTAAAACAGAGAGAGACAGAGAGGAGATCATACAATTAAGGAAGGCCTACGCGTTCGCAATTCGAACTAGGAAAAAGGAAATACAAACTAATCTATGGGCCCAACTACAGAGAAGTAGCATCCTAAAGGACAGCACAGCCTTTTGGCAGATAGTAAAATCTCCTTTCCTAACTGATGAAGTAGATGCACCATCTCTAGACGTCGTAACCGACGCAGGGGAATGGGTGCAATACTTCTCTGAGGTTTTTAGCAGCAAAAAAGTCCCTGAATCAGAACATCTAGATTCCCTGACACCAGTGAAATATCCATTAGTCCTCCACTTTACATTAAATGAGAATGAGAAAGCAATAAAAACTGCTAAATCCGTAAAGGCACCAGGACCGGATTCAGTCCCCGTGGACCTTTTTAAACATAACCCAGATCTGTGGTCCCCATTACTTACTAACGTATTGAATGGGGCCAAAGAGATCGGCTTGGTCGATTCCTGGTCGTCCTCGATATTGATTCCCATCTTTAAAAAGGGAGATAGAGACAGTCCTGCCTGCTATCGTCCCATTTCACTCCTGGATTCGCTCGGGAAGATGGCAGGGCGTATTCTTCTCGACCGTCTTCAGGGGTGGACGAACGACCATGAGGCAATCTCGGATCTGCAATACGGGTTCAGGGCAGGATTGAGTACGGTGGATCAGGCCCTAAACTTAACATTACTAACCGGAAAGTATGTAGAGGCAAAAGCTCTTCTTTATATATGGTATATGTGGACCTAACAGCAGCGTTCGATTGCGTTGTACACTCAAGGCTATAGGCAATTATGCTGCAAATGGGAATTGATCCCCCAATAGTTGACTTCCTCCGTGAATTATATTCAGAGGCAACGGGGAGAGTCAGATATGGGACTGGAGGCCAGCTTTCCGATAGTTTTCGTATAGAGAAGGGGGTCAGACAAGGGTGTGTGCTGGCCCCTTTCTTATTCACCTTGTATACTAACGGATTAGAGGCCGCAATGTTGGAGGGTGCAAAAGATCTCCCAGCAGCCGGCCGTCGGCAGATACCAGCCTTATTATACGCCGACGACGCGGTGATCCTAGCCAGAACCCCAGTCCAGCTCCAACGGGTTTTGAAGAAGTATTGCTCGTTTATGACCAGCTTGAATCTCAGAGTAAATATAAAAAAGACATACGTGATGCATGCTGGCATAAAACGTAATAAACCCAAGACAATTTATTTGGACAAATTTCCCCTTGAAAGAACGGAAACATATCCCTATTTAGGAATCTTAATTGATGAGGCTTTTAAATGGAGGGAAGCTGTTAATTCCCGTAAACTGGCTTTTTTAAGGGCCGTTGGTGCACTGAAGGCTTTGGCACTGTGGCTAGGTAAAAGACCCCCGACTGAAATGCTTAAAATATATAACGCAAAATGTCTCAGCTTTGCGATTTATGGAGCAGGGGTCTGGGGTGGGGCAAATGTAGATCAGCTCCAAAAAATTGAAAACTCCTTTTTAAGATTCTTGTTGGGAGTCCCAAAAAGTACCACAAAATATGGTTGTCACCTTGAACTTGGATTGGACTATATTTCCAACATTATTAAAATCCAACCAGTCATGCTGTGGCGAAGGATTTGGGCAACGGAGCAATGTCATCTCACGAGAACAATTGTCCAAGACTGCATGAAACTTGATAATATGGGGAAGATCTGGTGGCTGGTTTACGTCAAAACATTCCTCACTGACATTGGATTTGCAAGATTTTTTGATGACCCCCATCAGTAATGGACCTTTTGAAAAAAGACCTAAAAGCAGCATGCTTGTCCCATCTGTCCCAAATGCGTCTGCTAAGTGAAATAGGGAAACCAACTGTTCAGCAATGTCTATTAATACAACTTGTTCCCGCTATCCAACCATAGCTACAGTTTAATTTAAATCATTATGGTAAATTTTTGTTGACCCGTTTTAGGTTTAACATATTTCATCGTATGATTTCCTTTCCTTCTCAAAATGATTGGTCTGTAAATCTTTCTCCCTGCCCTTGCGATTTTATTTCTTTACAATCTACTATTCATGTACTTTTTTTCTGCAAGTTTTATGTTTCACCACATAGGCGGTGGATAGTACCACTTTTGAAGGTTCTAAAGTTGCGTCAGTGTCGTCCAGCCTATCTGGCCTTACAGTTCTTGGAAAATGAACCTATGACAAAATCTATAGTGCACTTCCTTAAATTTTGTGTTAGACATCGCACTAATCTATGATGAACTCGATCAAACTGTTTTACGTGTATAAGAATACTGGTAAAGAATAGCTTTTTTATACCTGAAACTTGAAAATGTGAACTTTTATTATGTTTTAAAGGGTTTTTATATATATGAATATGAAATTGATGTATTTTTATGAACTTTTTTGGTCTTTCAAAAATTATGGAAAACCGAATAAAGATGATTTGATTTGATTTGTACTGGAAAGTGTCCCATCCTGCAAATATGCAGACCTAAAATTCAGTGTAGTAAGTTACAAAACAGCATTTTTTTAAAGGTTTGTTTATGTGCCCGGAAGGGAAATCTTCCTGTACATAAACAAACCATGGCATTTTGCTATTTCCATTTATGCTGCACAAGGCAGCATACATGGAAATAGCAAAAACATGGAGAAATTAAGCATTTCTCCTCGTTTTGCCACCTTAAGACCAGGATTTTTCTGGTCTTAAGTTTGGCACTGCCACCTATTATCGCCACCCTTGGTAATAGGCAATAATAGGTGGCAGTGTCGAATTCAATGGGTTTTGCGGTGGTACACCCACCACAACACCCACTGCACGCCCCCTTTTAGTTAGTTATTCTCAAGGCAGAGTTAAGCCACTTAACGTGACTTTAAGCCACGTTAAGTGGGTTAACACTGCCTTGAGAATAGGGCTCTGGCCCTATCGCCACAGGAATGTCAAAACAAGTGACGTTCCCATGGAGATAGGGACTTGAGAATATGCCCCAAAGTGTTTTACCACAACTTTAAAAAATAATTAAATATGTATTTTCTTAGATGCCGTGGGTCCCTCCCACCTCAGACAAATACAGTGGTGGAGGTGTGGAGGAAGGCAACAAAACTGCTGGGATGGGGAGCGAAATTGACTGCCCAGAGCCCCTTATGGGCCCGGAACTTTCTCCCTGCAGTGGCCAAACTGCAGGGCCTTAAAGCTTGGAACCTTATCGGCATTGACAGACTAGGGGACATTTGGAAGAGAGGAGACATGGTAGAATGTGCAGCCCTACAGATGGAATTTCAGATGGGTTCTGGAGAGTTCCTGAACTACCAGCAGCTTAGACATGCCATCCGGGGACATTTACAGTCCGAGGACCAATTACCGGAATATGCCCCGCTTGAAGACCGGCTGCTAATGGATCCGATGATAAAGCAATCTCCCTCATGTATAAAAAGCTGATCAATAATTTGACTGACCCCTTGGGCCTTCTGAGGGAAAAGTGGGAGACGGATGTAGGGCTACTGGAAGATGACGACTGGAGTGAAGCATTGCAGGGCCCAAGGGAGGTGGCGATTCGAGCTCAGTTCAGGCTTGTGCAGCTTCGCATATTACACCGCTCCTACACTCCTCGCACAACACAACACCGGATAGGCTATGCGGACTCGAGGTTTTGCCTCAGAGGGTGCGGGGAAGAGGACACGTTCTTCCACATTCTATGGGATTGCACCAAGATCAGGGCTTATTGGTACAGGCTGTCTGACATCATGGCGGAGGTAGTGGGGGTGGACGTTCCACTTGAGGCTCGATGGCATGTCCTGGGGGTAACAAGCAACATCACATGGTCGAAAAGAGCGACACGATTTGGTTAGCACTAGCAAGAATGGTCGCCAAACGGAATATAGCAAGGCTCTGGGGGAGTGAGGCAGTGCCTGCAGTGGAAGAGTGGGAAAGGGACCTCGATTGGTGCCAAAGGGTGGAGAGGGTTGTTTATAGGAGATGGGGATGCCCCAAAAAATGAGAGAGAGTATGTGGGCCTTGGAGGCGGTACAGAGGAGAGACGTTAGACACCCAGGCAGACTCTGAGTCCGATTAAAAGCTGGAGAGGGCCCTGAGTCCCACTCCCTTCTTGAGGGGGATGAGGTTGGATGGGTGGGGCGGGAGGGCGCAGGTCGGGTTTGGGAGGGGGGATACTTCAAGGCGTAGTGAAGTCCATTCATAGAAAACTCACCGGTGTGGGCCCCAGACATTCCGGGTCAGGGTTGGGAGGGATACGAGGGGTTTGGCTTGTTCCTGCTGGCCGTGATGGTGACATGCAATGTATATGATGAGGTCTGTTATGTATCAATGTATTAACACTGCCATTCACTATGTGATCTTACTGGAGCATGTTTTGCAATAAAAAAAAGGGTATTTTCTTCATGAAATGCATAAACATGTCTATGAAAAGGAGTACGAAAATCAACAATTGCTTCTTCGCATTTGCCCTGGAAAATTTCCTTCGGTATGTCCATGCATAGCGCTTTTGTTTTTTAATAACCTTTTTTCAGATTTTACTATTTTGTCTGTTAATGTTGGCTATAATTTTCTTTGCTTTGCTGTTACCACTCCTTATCGATCCTCTGATCATGCCATATTCTGTCTTTTAAGTGTGTAGCAAGTATGTCTTCATATGTTGCATAATGCATACATGCAGTCGAGTAGGTAACAAAATAATGTTTATCTAGTCTTACTTTTCGGCTTTGTTGTGCTTCTTACTCAGGCATTGCTTACTCAATTCCAGTGATAATCGCACAACGATTGGCAACACGTTGTTGATAGGGCAGGGCAGATTTGGCCATCATATCCACCTTCCATTGGATATAATGGCTCAGTCAGACTGAAAGTAGGCATAAGAAAAGTAGCGATAAGCACAGTTAGCTCTACTTTACTTATCGCCATGCAAGTTAGCGGGAGATTTGTTAATAGGAGAAATGTCGAATAGCGACATTTCTGACGTTATTTTTGGGCGGAACGCCGACTTTGCATCTCATTAGAGATGCAAAGCTGGGTGTGAGGGAAAGGGCGCTAAGGCAAGGATTCACACAATAGCATGACCTTGCTGATAGGGCATTAAGATTATCGCCGCTTTAGTGGCAAAAAGTGACGCTACAGCGGCTATACTGCCCTTGATGATATGCCCCATAGTGAGTAAACAGGTCCCTTGTTTTATTTTTTTTTCTGAAGTGAAAAGGGCTTTTGCTTCACCAACTATTATTGATACATCTCAGTCATTTGTAATCATTCTTGCATGATATTTAGGTATTTAGATTAGAGTCTAAGGGATCAGGTGCAAGTTCTACAGAAATAATTGCAATATGTATAAGCGTAGTTCTCTTTGCAAATACGATTACTGGAAATTAGGAGCCAGATATGCAGGGCATGGGTCTATTAAACCGATTGTAGTCTCATAACTTAATTCAAATATGTGGCTAAAATACGGGTTAAAAAGGTAATATATGACTCACAGTGTAAGAACCATGGATAGCAAGGATTTGACCTTGAATGAAACTCTTATTAAGTGTGATGGATATTGAAGAACAAGTGGTATGGGTGTGAAGTTTAAAATAAAAATACAAGCAGATTTTCCTAGTAATGTGCGGTTACAGCGCCAAGGCCTTCGGAAGATTAATGTGTTCTTGTGATTAAGTGTGCAGTTTCACCTGTGTTGCTCTCTGTGAAGTTGAATCTCTGATGGAAAAATGCAAAATCCCCACAGAGTTGTAGCGTCATCATTCTTTTTGTAGTGTAGGCTACTGCGTGTGGCAGGCGAAGGTGTGTTATGGGTCAATAGCTGCTTGACTGAAAGAAAATCAGCAGGACGCAGACCTCTTGAAAAATGAGGAAACATGAAAAAAGCATCAGGCACAGAAGCTGGAAATATTGATCCCAAATGTCAGTTCTCGGGAGGCTGTGTTGATGAGCAAAACTGCAGCCAAGCAAGCTGCTAAGGCCAGGAACAAAATCTGGCAGGTCATTTCAAAATGCATCAATAACCTATGACATGTCAATTGATATTTCATTCAATAATGGCAAAATTTGTGCTGGCTGTATTTCACATATACCCTTGAAAAAGACACAAAATTGCATGATTCAAGAAGTAGTATCTTGGAAAGGTTTAAAATGCCTTCTCCCAACAGCGAAATCTGTAATTACATAGTAAGCAAATGGAAAACTATCTTGTACATCTTATACACATGCATCATTATCCTTTCAGATGTGTTTCTAATCTGAAATTAAAAAATGGTTAAATACCAAGGGCCTAATTTACAAAGATTTGGCGTATGTAGGGCAGTACCGCAAGTCTTTTTGCTTCACTGCCCTATGCCAAATGAACAGGGCAGGAATGCGCCGTATAGATGAAATATGGTGTATACCTGTCCTTTCTGCCTGCACACAAATTGGTCCCTAGTGCCATCGTAGGCACCCTTGCCCCATGGTCTAATAAAATTCCTAAACTGTAGATGCAAATTCTTTATTTATGTCCCTTGTGGTAAGGTAAAAAAACATCATTGGAAAAAAAGGGTGTTGTTCATCTCTTTTATTCTTTAGACAACATGAGAGGGATTCATGGAAGGCAGTGCCAGTGGGGTACACTGGGGAATGCATGTAGGCATTTGATTGGGCAGTGTATTTCACAAGCATGTTGTAAGTGGCCTGCCATGGCTGGTCCTTTCATGTCCCCCTCTCATATTTAGAATAGGGCATATCACCTAAAACCAAAGAAAATATAAAGTGGAATAGCATTTTTGAAACAGGCCAGTACTTGAGAAGAGGTGAAAAAAGAAACATTGGTGCTTATTTACAAGCCCCTTGTGTCACTGGTGCATCACTTTTAACATGGAGGAAAGTGACTTACGTGTGGTGCAAGTGGCTTTTTAAATACGCCCCATAGTGTCTGAGTCCTCGGAAGCATGGTCAACTTAGAGGGGGTGAGCAATTTAAATAGAAAATTGTGGATATCAGTAAGTGTACATTTGCAGTTCACAGCAAACATAAGTTCAAATCGTAGTCCAACTAGACAAAATCGTAGTTAATGAAGAAAAAATTCTAAAGTCCTACAGACATTTTAAATCAGTCCTCCAAACCAGAGGGGGTGCTCAGTGCTTAATTTGAGCAGGTGCTTTCAGGTGCTCAGCACCTGCACTTCTTTCACAGGGCCAGGGCTGCAATTTCTGAACCCGCAGGTGGTGGTCTCAATATTATTTGTTCAATTCAAAATCAAAAGAATAACATACGTTGCATGGTGACTGGCTGGTAAATGTTCATAGGCAGGCCGGCATATGCCTGTCCAGGCAGGCATGATTGATTACCGCCATGTAAGTGATGTTGTCATCACACTGATCACAAATCCAAGAAGTCATCGACAAACTATGGCTTGCATTCAATTCCCCTAGTCAGCTGCACCCTGCCACTGCCTGAGCCTAAACCTCCCATTGAATAATTGTAGCTGGGGGCTGGCTCATGACGGAGTTGAGGCAAGGAAGCTGCAAGAGCGCATTTGGAACTTGGGAGTGAGGGCTCTTGGGTAAGAATAAATTAAAGTAAGTGTGGACTCTTCACTTGTTGCGAAGCCAGAGTAGCATATCTGGCAGCCCTGCATTGCTGCTATCCTCAATGTGCTCGATGCTGCTGTGGCCCAACACAACTTTTGTGCGCCATGTATGTATGTATGTGTGTTCTTATATAGCGCTCAACTTACCCTAGGGCATCTCGGCGCTTGCCTTGGGAACCCGTCTTGGCTTTTTCCCTGTG
This sequence comes from Lissotriton vulgaris, assembly GCF_964263255.1. Lineage (NCBI taxonomy): Eukaryota > Metazoa > Chordata > Amphibia > Caudata > Salamandridae > Lissotriton > Lissotriton vulgaris. Next base: position 899,961,877 of record NC_141696.1, read on the forward strand.
AGATAACCCGTACTGGGCATCCCCAAGGTGAAAGCCAGGCATCCCGCTGCCGGGGGGCCGTTGTGGAGATTAAGCAAGCTAATGCCCAGAGTTGCAGAGTGTGAACCCATGATTAGAGTGGGCCCCGAAGCGAGAATTATCGAGTCCGTGGACAATTGGACTCATGACCCTGCCGCGTCGGGAATTGAACCCTGGTCCCGGGTCTGACCTCTGCTTCAGGGTATGCCTCCTCTAACCAGTGAGCCACACTTCTCCACGGCGTCACCAGTAGAATCTGTGCGCTGCACCCCAGCATGGTAATTGCTTAGCGTGAGTGAGTCCAGTAGGCACCACAGCCATACTTACCGGCATTAGCAGCATTACGGCTGGGGACAATGCCTGTGCTGTAGCAGGCAAGATCACAGCAAGCTGAGTAGTGGATGCCGATACAGTCGCCATCCCTGGACCTACTAATTACAGGGAGCACTAGCAGTGACATGACCTGCTGTGCTCAAGCAGCCACCTGTTCCGCAATAAACCCAGTCATACCACACTGATTAATATATGCAAAAAAAAGCATTTTAATTTGGTGTACATTTTATATTTGCACTCAGTGTAGGTGAGAAAGTAAAACACGTCATCTTCAGCTTCTTTAGGAATGACAACAGGAAAACGCAGAGTTCAAAATAGCAGGGTCATGTACAGGCGGACAACAGGGGTCACAGGCAGCAGCAGTGTTAGAGATGAGAGACAGCAAGAGTAAAGAGGAGAAGAAATAACAGGAGAGGAGAGAGATAAAACGGAGCAAAGTAGAAGAAAAGGAGGAAAGCAAATCAAATACAAAGAGAAAGCAGCCATGATGTGAAGAAGAGAGCATTAGGAAGAGAGAAGATAGAATGAAAGGATGTGGAGGACAGGACAGAAGAAAAAAAGCAGACAAATGATAAAATGGAGACATAGCTAATCACTGCTAGAGAGTGATAGTAAAGAGCCAAGAAGAGAGGGCAACTCAGAAATACAGGGGGTGACAAAGGTAATATAAAACAATTATAGAGGTGAGAGGATAGACTCTTAGAGCAAAGACTTAGGGGCCAGACAACAGATCAAGGTTAGAAGCTATAAACTGAGGTAGTGAGAGTGTTGAAAGTGAGGCTCACCAGAGGAAGATGTGAGTGGTGGCCTCCTTGGCAAAATTTTCAGCACCTGCACTTCTTTTTTTTTACAAATTAAGCACTGGTTGGGGACAAATGATCCAGACCATCCTACTACTTGGATTGTACGACCACAAGCCCCTTCTCCTCTGACACATACAGTTGGGGTTCTAGGAAAGGATGGGAACTACATGAAGCACTGAAAACTCTGGGATAGATCTGGAAACAAGATGGGCAGACCTACTAGGAAACACGGCAACAGCGGATAGGGAGTGGTTGGTTATTGGATAAGCAGATATTCCTGCAAACCAGACCGTCAGGAGGCCACAAAGTTCATAAATTCTGGCCACATTTCGGTTTGCCCCGAACTTTGCTGCCATCTTTGACATCTAGATAGAGCCTCTGCTGACCAAAAATCAGTTTCGTCATGACCTTCTGGAAAGGAGCTATTGTAACACACTCTGAGACTTAGGTGAGTGAAGATGTGCTGGCTTATGGCTTTCTGATGCAAATATTACTCTCAGACGCTCATATTTCAGACCAGCCCTTGCAGAAGGAAGAGGGGTAGCAGGGGGTGCAGCGTGTTGTCACTTGACTGTTAGAGAAGGTCCCTATTATGAAAGGCTCTGCACCTGGGACACCAATGATGTTTCATCTTCTGATCCAGATGAGCTCCATCACCCGAATCCTCCTAGCATATGGTGTCCAGCAGCACCAATGCCTCAGTGGACTATATATCCTCCAATCAGAGGGCCTCATTTACAAATGTTTTGACGCACAGCAGCCAGCAAGCCTTCCTGCTGTGTTGCTGTGCATTAAAAGGAAAGGGCAGGAATGTGCTGTATATAGAAAGTACTGCGCATTCAGGTCCTTTTCCCCTGCTCTGGCACACAATGGACTGCCGTGCTCCAACACAGGCACACTTGTGCGATGGTGCAAGTGTGTCTGCATTGTAGTGGTGATTGTTTTTGTGCAGGAACACAAGAATCACAAGTGGTGTTTTACTCTTTCTATGTGTGCTGCAGAATAGAAAAGGGAAAAATTAGGAAAAATGCCTTCCCTGGGGAGGCGTAGGAATCTGAGGCATACCCAACTGTACAAAACCTTGTAAATCTGGGAATGCTTCAAGTTCCATGAAAATTGCATGGAAACACCCACAGCAACACCCATAGAATGCGCTTTTCATGCAAAGTAATGTGTGACCCTGTAAATATGCGCAGGCACACTGCGCCACCGGAGCATCCAAAAAGTGATGAACTGGTGGCACAAGGGCCTTGTAAATAAGCCCCAGAGAGTTTGTGAATTTGGACACACTATCCATGGTAGCAACCAATGTCCTTTTTTTGACTTTGCTCTTGATCATGTTCTTCCCTGATTTTACCTACACTGCCAACTGAATAGGGATGGTGATGAAAAAAAGAAAGAAAGAATTGATCAGTGCATATGTACTCTGCTTCATTTACATTTTTCATAATAGCAGTAAATGTGACAAAGAGTGACCCTCTCAAGCACAGCACACCCCCTTGCAAGGTTGTTAAATCCATATGGATCTTTCAACAATGATTCTCTATGGTTGACCAATATGCAGCTGAAGGTAAACATTTGAGCTCCCTCAAACATTATCATTAGGCATGAGCGGGAAATCCGTTACGCCCGCGGATTTTGCGGATTTTTGGGAAATCCGCAATCCGCGAATTTTGCGGATTTCCCGCAAAATCCGCAAAAAAAAATCCGCGGACGTAACGGGTTCAAAAGTTGCACCCCCACTCATGTAACTATTTTACAATGGCGCCAGCAAGCTGCCAGCGCCGTTGTAAAATAGTTACAAAGTTAGCTTGCACAGGAACCACTAGATAAAACGAAGCAGGTGCTGCTTTATTTTATCTAAGTGCTTCCTGTGCAAGCTAACTTTGTAACTATTTTACAACGGCGCTGGCAGCTTGCTGGCGCCATTGTAAAATAGTTGCATGAGTAGGCTGGGCACAGGTCTGCTTAGTTTCTTCCCAAATCTACAGTGGAAAATCAGCCGATGGACAGCTCACTCAAGGGACCCCTGCGCCCTTCGGGGCGATTGCATAGTAACACACACATGGTCGCTCGAACTAGTTGATGCTCAAATTCAGTGGCTCATTCGTTAGCCCAAAAACAATCGTGAGCGTCGTCGAAGCTGGACAGGTGTGCCTTCTTCCCAAATCTACCGTGGAAAATCAGCTGTGATGCTGGATAGACTTTGCATCCTTGACTTTCACGAGCGCAATACCCGTGCTGTTCCTGTGACCAGGAGCTTCTTTCTCTTCATCTGCTGAACTGATCTTTCTCTGACCTTTTATACACACAAGAGGCACATACCCTACTGGGCACATTGTGTTCGCACATGTTTCTGCAAGTTCGCGAGCGTTTTGTACAATTTTGCAATTTGCGAAATTGTACAAAACCCTCGCGAACTTGCAGAAACCCGTGCGAACACAAAAAAAAGAAAAATCCGCGAGGATTAACGGATTTGCGGATTTTTGCAATCCGCAAATTCGCAAATCCGCAAATTCGCTGATTGCCAATCCGCAAAATCCGCCCATGCCTAATATCATTATTCTATGATGTACCTGGTGAAACATCAATTCAGCCCATGGGATTCCTTGAATTACTCAAGCAATTCCAACCTTACATTCCCCCATGATGACAAACAGCAACATAATTCTAACGTGTACATTGTATGTACATTATTTACATTGACTATTTTGTGTATCTAATTCTGTAAAGTATGTGCTAGCTAGGAACAATATTAATTTCTTAAAATAAAAAGAAAAACAATGCCTTGCCTGTATGTTGCTCCGGATCAATATTCTACTTTGTAACAATAAGCCTCAGAATGAACTCTGATTAAGTTATGAATGACAATCCTGTAAGGACACTTCATGCACCATTACTAAAGTTTTAGTGAGTGTCACTGAGTTTATCTACCTTCACAAACCTCTGTGCCGTAACTGAGTCACCCAATGCAGCCTCCCTCCTTAGAGGACAGGCTCAATGACATCCCACCATACCTCTCATCCATGGCATATTAGAGCTATTCTCTTCTGTTTGTCTGAAGGTTTGTACCTGCTGTGATTGATTCATTGCATTGATCAGGAAGGTCTAGAACTGAGGGGTAATGGTTGCAAAGTTTTCTGTGTTACATTTTCCCACCAAATGCGAAAGACATACACTTTGTGGCCTAAGGTGTCATCAGCTTTCTTGTCCATTTATGTGCCACCTAACACTGTCCTTGACTCCTTTCTAGAAAGCCCACTCTCTGCTGATTATAAAGAGTGGCTTTTCTTGGGTATGATGTCAGGGTTATAATCAAAGATGGGGCAGTAGTTTCTACTCACTACTGCTGCAGGATTTTACAGTGCTTCAGTGTCTTGATCCTTAGGGTAAGTGCAGGGTGCGTCACAACAAAGCACAGCAGTACTGGCTTTAACACCAGTCCAATGCAAAAGCATATGTTGGTTCATCACCTTCTAAGTTCAAAGTGAGGAGAATGCATAAAATCAATTGCTTTAAATATCTACACTAACTGAATTGTACATGTATGTATTTGATTCTGATTTAAAAGTTGGATGAGGGAAATCAACTTTTCTTCTAGGCTTCTATGGGTTAACTAAATACAATGTAATCAATCTCACTGCACACATATCTCAACGATAAAGTGCTTAAGCTGATTTGTCATTAAACGTTTCAAAGGAGCTCGAAAGTTCTTCAAGCTTGTCACTTTCGTTAAGGGAAATTCCTCGACGCAGGTGTGCAAAATAATTTTGCAATGACTTTAGGTCCACCATTGTTCAGTTATGTCACAATTTTCCAACAAAATGTACTTTAATTAAAGGATCTGTGATAAAAAAAGTAGTCTTCGAGCTATGAAAATAAAGTACACCATCATACTTAAGTTCCCTGGGTGCTTTGAATTTAGAAAACAAATATATCTAGTTTGAAGATTAGATTATTTTAGTAGTTAGAAATGTAGGGCAGCATATCCCAAGAGCTCCATGCAGTTTTTATGTTACAGGCAATTGAATATCAGTGCCATAACTAAATTAAGAAGCCCAAGTACAAGCTATGTGCCGTTATATAAAGTGAAATCTAAAGTGTTTTTAAATATTAAAGCTAAATGTTGATATTCTTCCAACGGTAAGTGGATATGTGATCATAAATGTTTAAATGCATTTTACAAATAATGTATATATCAATTAAGAATGTTTTAAAAGGAAAGAACATTAGATACAACCTTGTCTGAAGAAGTTTCCTTTGGACAAGTATGCGTTAAGATTGTCTAAACACATGCAAAACCAATTCAAGTGTGTATTTCAGAATGGAAGTTCTCAATTTGAGGGACACAGGTTCAGTCAATACAAACTAACATAGCACCCAACCTATGATTAGTAATTTGTGATTATTCCAGTACAAACGTATACAAAGGCAGTGCTTTGAAGTGGCTCACAAGCATAAAAGAGTACTCTATGAACAAATATATCGAATTACACAGAGCAGACAGAGTTCTCTACCACCTCTCTTTAGAACTTGCAGCAGATGGTTCTGCCTCAAGCTTTACTCACCTTAAAAAAATAAAAATACAATTATATATATAGTCCAAAAAAATTGAAAATGTTTCTACTGAATTTTTATATGCACTATATAAACACAAAGGTAGTGGAAAACAGTAGAATTCACTTGAAAACTTGTGTACCAAACATGCCATGTTAAAAAAATTGCAGTTCAGGTTTATGAAGTATAGACCAGAATGGGTCTACTTGCAACCATGAATACTGATCCAAACTGACCAAAATGTTACCTTTAGGCAAAAGAATAAACTCGGAATACAGCTTCATTGTAAAAAGCTATAACCTTTGCAAACCATGGCACTGGTGATTAATAGAGGCAGTTCTCTTTGCAGAGTTGACATGCCTTGATTACAAGTAGGGCTGTACTGGGAACAGCAACCAGCCCTGGCAGATTGCTGCTCAGACCGACCCTGGGAGCAGTTGGGGGGGGGGGGGGGTGCTCTGGCAAGAATCACCCCACCTGCTTTTGTTACAGGGGGCCGATATTGCACCACTGCTGCAAAACCGGCATCCACAGGCACAAAACTGCACCTCCACCCCTCTGGCCCACCGAGGAAATACCTGGTGCCCACTAAGGCCAGTCCCTGACCTTGATTACAAGCAATACTAAGTGGATTTCCCATATGGAATACCATTCTTCACATCGGTAGATTGATGTTGCCTCGCCAAGAATAGCGGACTCGATTTTACCAGCGGGAACATCCATTCTGTAAAATCACTTTGGTAAAGAACTGCCCTGTGCAGCCCAGACCTGGTCCTTGGCCTCAGTTTTGGATTAGTCCACTAGTTGTCTGGCTAAGCTCATTGCAGGCCCATAGCAAAAAGTATACTTTATGGGGCACATGACCCTCAGATATAACAAAATATCAAAGCTGTGCTCTATTAGAGCATTCTTTCCCAAATGCGGGCTGTATCACTAAATACCTACTGCCAGAATATCGTGGTTCAAGAAGCTTGAGGACAGAATATCGAAAGGGAAATGTATATAGGGAAGTATAGATTTACCATTCCTAACTCCACATATACGTACGTTGAAGATATATATGTTGCATGGGTACATGCATGTGGAACAAGGTTTAGAAAAGCCATATTTACTTACCTGTCAATATTTTGGATTTGATATTCTGTCCTCGATATCATATAGCATGGATATTCTGGTTTCAGTATTCAGATACACACCATGTAATTCAATGTGAAAGAATATGTGGATTTTAAAAAATGTGCATATTAAAGCACAATCAATCAACTTTTCACAACCCAGCTTTAAATCTTAGCAATGTAAAAGGATGTAAAGTTGTAAAGTTGTAAAGTTGTAAAGTAGGCTGGTTTGCAAATCTTGGTATTTTCTTAACTGTTCAAGCTTTGCAAAATACCTCAGGTGGTGGATGTCCAGCCTCCAGCCTCCACACTCAATATTTTCTTGCTAGAGGATGTCATACCTGGGATATTCTGCATTAGGAAATCATCACACCTTGAAGGCCCACAAGTATAAACCTATTTCATGTAAACGTAGGAAACTTCACCTGCTTCATAAAGCTTTGAGTTTCCTAATTCTTGCCAACTTGGTAACTGATGTTTTAATTTAACTCACCACTAATGTAAATAACTTTACAGACAGCTTGGAACGAATCCATGAAGAACATTTGGGAAATTAATAGCCAACACTGTATTTTAAACATTTTAGGGCTGCAACAATGATGAAAAGTAAATAGAATTTAAATGTAAATTTACAGGGGACGTTGGGAAGGTCTGGCAATTAAGTTCAGTATAGGATTGATAAACGACGGATAGTTCAATTACGTTTAATTAAAGGCACCAGTCAAAATTGCATAGATTTGAAGCAGGCGCCAATATTGGCATTTCCACTCATAGTTATAAAGTAGGCTGTGTGAAAGGTGTTGTATAAAAGGAGACAATTGTCAGACATTTAACAGCAAAAGAGGTAGGCATGGTAAATATAGATGGTTGTGAACCACGGATGGGTCCATTTGAGGTCTGTGGCCAGACTGAGGACACTGCTTCCATCTCCAGTTAGAGGAGCCATAGATTGGCAGGCAGCAGCAATGCCTCCAAGGCTCTGAATGGTGGTTTCATGGTATGCATCTAGAATCCTGCTCTGTGATAACCTCTCTATTTGACGCTTCATGCCTGGTACCTCCTATTTAGATGCTACAGAGTCCTCCACTTCTAGAATCATGGACATTATCTACTCTTTCACATGCAGTAGACACCTTGCATAGAATTCTCAAAGTGACATCCTCTGCTAACATTGTTTGGACAAGCATCCTCTTTTCTGAGTCGTGAATGTAGACAGCGTAGGAGCCTGCCATGTGTACGAGGAAGCGATAATATCTACTTGCAGTGGGGTTCTTTGACATTAATATGCATTCAGACAAAACTCAAGCTTCATGTTAAGAGGCTGTAGTATTAATGTATTGCCATTGCTAAGGAATTTGAAAACGCAAGGTGGATCAAGTAACAATGGGTAGACCTTATTAGAATTTCAAAGACCAATATGCAAGATGTTTTTTGGATCTTACACTAAGATCATTTTACCCAATAAAAAAATGTTGCTTTGAAATCACATTAGACCAGGTGTATTGTCCAAAACATGATAAACAATAAATTCCACCTAAATTCTCCAATCACCATTTCTCTATGTATACCTACGTCTCATCTTGCTCATTTAGGTTCTCTCTTACTTTCTCTATTCTTTCCCCATCTTCTAAAGTCTGTCCCCACTGCCTCTCTCAACATTTTCCCTACTACTATTTTCTAGATGCTGCTGCATCTAACTTCCTATTTATAGCTATTCTACCATCTTTCTTGCTTTTTCAATTTACTCTTCTTTCTTTCACTCAATCTTCTCTCCATTTCCTAAACCTCTTTTTTCTTTATATTCTCTTCCAACTTCTTTCTACTTCTCAATATCTTTTATTCTCTCTATGTTAGAAATGGGATTTCTGGTTGGCTAGGTCATGCGCCTAAGCCAGGCAGAAACCACCACTCTATTCAGGGCAAGGGAGTTACCCGCTGAAGATAACGCCTGCTCATCCCCTTGGTAGCTTGGCACGAGCAGTCAGGCTTATTCCAGAGGCAATGCGTAAAGCGTTTGCGCAACACACTCAAACAGCAGCAACACAGTAGGAACACCACAAAAGAAACTCCACACCAGGTTCTATCATAAGTAGACTTTGTATTATCATAAACACATTAGATCATAACCAGACATATTCACTGTGCCAAATGGCACTAGGAAATATTTACAGGGGATTAGATATATGTGCAAGGGCCAACCAGGAAACTGTCAGAATAATCACAAGTAGTAACTGTAAAACACCACCAGTAACTACTGGTATAATACTGCACTTAGCATCATATCACCTGCAACATAATCACATTATGTCTGCATCACTTTAGGCATAAAACACAATATGCATAAACATCACCAGCATACCATTTGCATTAGGGCTCATATTAGCATAAATACCTTATGCAAAAACATCAGAACATAAACACATTATGCATGGATACCATGGGCATAAATCACATTAGGGCCTTGCGCCCTATCACCACCATAAAGTTGAACGCAGGCCAACTGGCCTTCCTTTGGGCTCAAATGCCCTTTGACCAAAAATGTCAGGGCAACCAGGGTGCACCATGCACGGGGGGCGGGGTATTGTAACTCACCCCGTCCTCATCAGGAACAACAAAATGCCCCCTTTTTTTGCAGCAGCCCTCTGTCTGGGGGTCAGCTGTAGGGCAGAGAAAGCTCTGGCACTAACTGTGCCTCTGGGTCCCCCTTCAATGGGGGCCTTCTGGTGCCGCTCTGAGCACCAACAATGAGGCCAACAAAATAAGCCCTGGCACCAACTGTGCCATGGAAGTCCCATTCCGGGTCTTCTAAAAACAACATTGCACCCAAAAAGGAATTAGCACTGGCACCACGGTGCCTCAGTGAGCCCTGTTCACTGCCTCCGTCTGGTGCGCCCCTCCCTGCACCCACTGTGAAAATGTGAGCCCCACTCACGGGTTCTCCTGGTAGGCACTGACAATGTGCCTTGACTGGCCGGCCGTCAGCTTTGCTCATCAGCACACAGCTTACACTGGCAGGGCGCCCGCAAGGCTCCGGTTCCCTCCTGGACTCCTCTTGACGACCGGGGGGCTCCCACTAGCACACGGGGGCCCCGCTCTCTTGCAGGCACGGTTGGCCAGCTTACTGCGTCACTCCGTCTCTCCCTTTGCCAGCCATCCGCTTCTGTTCCTGGCCCCGTCCACAGTCAGGTAGCCTGCCTGCCTTCCAGGTCGCGTTGTGGTGGCTCTCTCTTCTTCATTTTGGGCCGTGGCGATGATTCCTGGCCAATGCGGGGTGGGCTCCCGCGTTACAAGCACAAATGTGGGGTGGGCCCCCGCTCCATAAATAACTGCACCAGGAGGCGGGGTGGGCTCTCGCTAGACCAACAAAGGCACCAGCATGCGGGGTGGGCTCCTGCTTCTCTACCAGCAATGCGGAGGAATCCCAATGCCGGGATTCCTTCAGACAATGTCACAGCTCAGTGCTGCAGAGCCCTTATGCTCCTCTTTTCCTGCAGAGGCTGGAGTCCCCCTCCCTGGGGTCCCAGAACTAATATATAGCGCTCTCGAGGTGCTAGAGTCCAGGACTTGGAAACGGGCACAGCTGGACCCAAGCTGGCCAGCTCACTGGGCACTCCAGAGGGAGGCAGTCCCTTGTGGCAGTTCCTCCTAGGGCCCAGAAGCAACCAGTCACAGGAAGCACAAAAAGCAGACCATTTTCATGGGGTCACAGCCCCAATATTTAAAAACCCTTTTCATTTGTCTGCCCTTGGTACAGGGCTTGGGGGAACCAGCCTCAACTGGTTCTGGGGAGTTTTGGAGCACTTTGTTGACAAGGCTCCTCTTCCTCTTTGTCAGGTGGGGGCTTGTGATCAGACACACCACAGGAGGGGCGAAGCCAGCATTCACCCAGCCAGGCACAGACCTATTCATGGTCAAAGGACTATTCCTCCCACTACTCCAAATGCAGATCCACTATTCAGCCTAGCGCTGACTCACTCTGCCCTCCCTGGAGCCACACACACCTTCCAGCCCCTGTCACTCCAATGCAATGCACATCAGGAAGGCAGACACATAGCACACAGAAGTGCCAATTTCAAAAAGTGGCATTTCTGAAATAGTTATAATAAATCTTTGCACACCATTGTGCAGCATTTATAATTACCATTCCAAATGTACCAAACTTGACCACACTGCTCCTCTCATAACAGGAATTACCACTGTAACACTTATCAGGGAATCCATAATGCATTCCTATGAGAGGGCAGCCTCACAGCAGTAAGAAACCAAAATGGCGGTTTGTCACTACCAGGACATGTCACACACTTAAGGTACATGACCTACCTTTTACCTACAATACACCCTGCCCATAGTGCTAGCTAGGGCCTACCTTAGGGGTGACTGACATGTAGTAAAAGGGGGTCACAGACATGGCACACACTTTAGGTACCACGTTACAGCGGCAGTAACACTGTGCGCACAGGCCCTGCAATGGCAGAGACCTGGGATAGATTTAAAAGGCTACTTTGGTGGGTGGCGCAAACACCGCTGCAAGCCCACCAGTAGCATTTAATTTACCAGCCCCGAGTATATGAGATACCACTTTACAATGGACTGACAGGTAAATTAAATATGCTAAACAGGTGTAGACCAATCTTACCATATTCTTCACAGAGAGCACGGGTACTTTACACTGGACAGCAGTGCTAAAGTGCCCAGAGTCCTAAAACCACCAACATCATGTCAGAAAAAAGGCTAGGAGGAAGGCGAAAAGTTCAGGGATGACCCTGCAAAAATGCCCAGGTCCAACACAACCCCCTTCCAGCCAAACCGCAGGGAGACCAATCACCACTTTGATGGGCTTACCTGCCTTGGGCGATAGAACATGGACGCAGGCCCGCAACTGCAGGGGCACACTCCAGTCCTACTCCATTCTGAACCCATGTGGTTCCCTCTGTCAAAGCTCCCAGCACCAACTAAGCTACCCTACTGGTACTCCCTAGTTGTGCGCAGCCCAGACCAGGCCCTAGGCTATCCAGATAACTCCGGTCCTTGCCATCTCACAGAGTGGGGGGCAGTAACCCCTGGCATACAGTAGCCATTCTCCACTCTTTCTCTCAACAGTGCAGTTCTAAACTGCCACTGATCCTCCAACCTAGGGTCCGCACCCTCAGGCTGACCAGAAGTCACAGGCAAGGCTCTACTCCCCCTACCTCTCCTTCTGGGGTTCTGCACTCTCCTCCTTGGAGAGGCACCCTCAGAACACAACTCTACCACCAGTTCAGGACCTCTCTCAAGCAAATGGTCTCCCAAACTAGGGTCTAAACCCTCAGGTTGCACCAGGGTCAGAGGGGAGGAATCCCTCCCTCTGCACCCCCTTCCACAGTTCTGCACCATCCCACCTGGAGTGGTACCCCTAGAACACAAAACGGTAGGGACACTGACTACAGATTACCTCCAGGTCAGGCAGAACCTGAACCTGGCCTCCCTTCCTTTGGGCTGAAACCCGTGCCAGAGCACTTGCCTGACACCCCAGGACTTTTGGGGACTCACACAGTATCCCCCCTGTCAGGTCACTGCTTACAGATGTCCTTCCCTCCAGGTCAGGCAGAACCTGAACCTGGCTTCCCAACCTAGGCGCTGAACCCCGTGGCTGAGCACTTGCCTGGCACTCAAGGACTTTTGGGGACTCACACAGTATCCCCCGTTGGTAACACATGACTCATGTGTTGTGTGGCAGTCTGCCTGGTGCAGATCTCCTGACTCCTGTCCATCTGACAGTGCGTGAAGATCCCCCAGGACAGAAGTGGTGCCACCATGATCACTCCTCTGAGACTCAGCCCTTCTGGCTGGTCCCTGACCCACTGGGAACAACTCCCCCTCTCACCCCTCAATCTGGACTTCTGCACCCTCCACTTAGGAGTGGCACCGCCAGACACAAGAACAACTTCTGCTTTGTTTACAGATGCTCCAGGTTCTCCTGACACTAGGAGATCCCCCTCATATGGCCTACTAGTATAGCCTAGGCCAACAACCTTGTGTTTCCTTAGGGAACCCTCCAGGCCCTGAGACTGGGTTCCGGGCACCTTGGGACACAGCCCACACTCACTCCATCTCCACTGACACAGTACGTGAGCCCCTACACCCTTCCCACTACCTCGGGACCAAGCTGGGCTACTCTGAACAGGGCCGGACTGGCACCGGGCAATCCCCCGGTGCGGTGCACGGGTGGGGCCGGTTTTGGGCCCCGGGGGGCCGTTTTTGTTACAAAATTGGCCCTGTACCTAAATCGGCTGAAAACCGGCCCCGAGAAAGAGCTCGACAGCACCTCCACCCCCCCCCCCCGAGTGGGGGGGGGGGGGCGGCCGAGCACTTTGCCAGGGCTGGTTGTGGTTCCCAGTCTGGCCCTGACTCTGAACCCCTTGCACCAAACAGGACCGGGAGATACCTGAGCCATTCTTTTTAGGATCACTCCCCAATTCCTTTTCAGACCCTCTGAGACACAGCCAGAGGTCTGCCTCCCGTGCAAACTCCCTGGGATCAGAGAACTCACACTCCAACAGGTGTTGGTGTAACCCCGGAAAACAATTACTGAACATGTGCTCTCTGACAACCAGAGTGAACAGCCCTTCAAAATCATTTGCCATGTTACCCATCACCCAACATTTCAGTGCATCACAACATTCATCCACAAACTCCCCCCAAGACTGGTGAGACAGTTTCCTACTGCCCCTGAACCAGAACTTATACCCTTTAGGTGTGACATCCTCTTCCTGGGAAGTAGGTACCACGCTCTGGGATCTGGGAGTAGGAATTCCTGCACTGGACTCCATATTGCTGTCACCACTGGACCCCACCCTCACTGGTGAATCCAGATAACTAAAACTGTACCCAGGGGATAACCTACCCTCTGGAGCTAGTTTCTCCCTGGTGAAGGCCCTCTCTGCCTCGGCCATCCTCTCCTCTGCTAAGAGCTCTCAGTCCCTAGCTTTTTCTCTTCACGGCCCAATGCCTTGAGACTCAACTCCTGGGCCAACAAGGCCCTTTTCTCCTCCACGCCCAGCTGAGCTACTCCTTGGCATGCTCTAACTTGAGCTTCTCCAAACACAGCTGATGCTCCCCTTCTTCCCTCCTATCCACCCACTCCTTTGGAGACAGGGAAAGGGAGTATGATGTAGCACACCATGCAAAGCCACTGTGCGTAGTCCTGAGTGTCTTGATACATCTGGAGTAACGCAATCCAGTGCAAATCACTGTCTTGCTTTACTCTGTCCCATGGAAGCGTTCAATGGGTGAAATGTGGGTATTCCCATATATCCACCCCTGGAGTTTGTTGCATTCCTATATTTGCCATTTCTGGAAGACCTGGGAATGTGTCAAAATACTATGCCTTCCCAGCTGAGGTGTAATGAGGGTAAATATCTTTATTTTTCCTCCTTTTTTCCTCTATCTATGTGTGTTTCATTCTGAAGCACACATAAAAAGAGGAAAATGCCTCGGGAGATTGTTTTGTGCATGAAGTTGTCCCTTCCGGCCCACAAACTCTCCTGCTTACAACACAGACACCCTTGCACCATGGAGCAGGTATGCCTGTGTTGGTGTTAACAAAAAAGGGTAGCTGAACTGTTCCTGATAGAGAAGAAGCTGTGTGTTAGACGTGACCATGGGTGTAGATGTGACACCCTTAGGCATCCATTTTGTTGGAAATATTTGCCTCACACACCCGAATGGGTGTCATGCTTCATCATCGGCGTTGCTCCTCGTCGGGGAGGCACTGCAATCCCCGACGTCTCAACTCAAAGAGGGGCTCTTTGACGGAGATCTTTTCTTCCAACAGCCTTATGGTGAAGTGTGGGCGTGTGGGCAATAGAGTAAGGGAAAGGTGATTTAAAATGTAGTAGGGGGTACGGCAAAGTACTACTTTATTCTGGGGGTCTCCCTCTACGGTTAAAAACGTGAAACCAACTTCCTAAGTACCACTGAGTTAGGTGTGGTGGGACTCAGTGAAATTGGATATTGACATGGTCAACATGTTTCTCGCACAAGGAATTTTTCGCGATTCTTCAGGACCTAGAGTGTGCACTATGCAGTCATACAACAGCATGCAGGTGTCATGTGTGTAAATGCAAGCACTATCGGGTTATTTTACCTCTGTCAGCATATCCTCTGCCTAAAAGTCTGGGGTTAAATGCCGCATGAGTCTTCGGCAGTAATAGAACATCGGGGGAGAGCCATAAGGTGTAGCTCAATCTGCCCGTGTTCTTCCTCCTTCACCTACCCGTTACCGCCGAGCTCGGAAAGGTGCTAGAGCTGTGTTGGTGTTAGGCAGCACATTTTGCTCCAGCACAGAGAAAATACATAAATGTGTTGAATAATGTTAAACAAGGGGCATTCCTGCCCTTTCTGTATCATGCTGCAGTGCAAGTTGTTGGCTTGCTGCGCTGCTTGATTTTTAGATGAATATGTCCCTATGCGCTGTTCCCTATTTTGAACATAAAATGAAGGTAAAACATTGAATCTGGCTTTGTTCATTTAACTGTAAATGTCTAAATGTTTTTCCATGTGGTGATTGACAGACCTTTATTTTTGGAGAATCACATGAGGTTATTACACCCAATGTTTGTTAAATACTCTACTCTTGTGAGACAAATTGCTATTGATCGTTTAGTAAATATGTGTTATTTAAGTATCTCATTTGGTTGACCACACTTTTTATCTGCAGGTATACAGTATTGTATTTAAGTGAAGAAAATGTTTTGATGTATTGTATTGTATTTCAATGCTATCTATCTATCTATCTATCTATCTATCTATCTATCTATCTATCTATCTATCTATCTATCTATCTATCTATCTATCTATCTATCTATCTATCTCTCTATCTACATATCTATTGACCACAAGAAGGATTGTAAGCATCTCTAGTTAGCTTGTTGTTAGGGTTACCTGGACGCAACATCTTTTAAATATGAGCCAGGAATATAAGATTGAGGATGGCTGCTACCACAGAGAGTTGGCAAAGATAATCCCATACCTCACTTTTATTCTCTCTCTGCTCTCTTTGTCTATATGGCTTGTTCATTTGGATGTGCATTTCTCCTACATCAGAGTTTGTAATTTGTAATATTTAAGATGCTCGTGCACTGATTAACAGTGAGGTCATGCTATTCTCCCTAACTCTGTGAATGTAATATTTAGCCCTTCAAAGACCTTCATCAACTTCACCTATAGATATATATATATTACCTACTGGCGGTCGCCAGTAGGTAGTTATAGTTAGGACCTAGCTACCATAGGAAATCCGCAACATTCTATTGGGAATAACTTTGGCGCCAAATGAGGAATTTGTGTGTAATTTTCCAATATTTAGGCCAGCTCCTCTCCACTCCTTCCCTGGAAGTTTTGAGGGGATTCGTCATGCGGGGGCCGAGAAAAAAGGGGGTCCCAAAACGTGTTTTCCCCATGTTAATTTCCATAGGACGATTAGACACGGCTACAGCCCGAACGGCTGAACGGAATTACACCAAACTTGGCAAAATTTTAGGGACCGGTACGCAGAAGTGCCTTTTCTATATTTGGTGAAAATTGCTCCAGTGGTTTTTATGAAAATTAACTTCAAAAACACATATATATCTATATGCGCGCTTCGAGCGCTTACAGGTACGCGTACCGGGGAGCGCACCCGGCGTGACACGGAAGTGCGCGAGCGGAAAGCTGATTGGCTCTCGGGTGTCTGTCAACATTCCAAACAGTCCAGAGAGTCCGCCATCTTGTGTCTAGGTAGAATCGAGACACAAGAGGTGAAAAAAAAGGGGGAAATGATTAAAAGGGGGCAGGGTAGACACTCCCTGACCCCCTAGGTTTTCTGAGGGGGGCCTAGAAGGACCACAAAGGGCAAACAAACTATTTTGTTTTTTTAATTTTCGCGTTGTAAGTGCTGGGTGCGTTTCCATGTACGCGTACCCAGAGCACACCAGAGGGTAAAACAGTGAAAGAAAATAGTGTAAAATAAGAATTTGGATTGCTTAGAGGTAGAGTAGCTCTAAAAAGAGCTGTTGTGTTATGTGGGTGAGTTAAGTACCTACAAGTAGGTACCGATCCAAAGTCTAAAGTTCAAGTGAAAGACTCTGTTCCCCTCATCTGCGAAATGCACACCGTCTCCTCTGTAGATATCTTGCATGTTGTAATGCAAGTTATTGTGGTATATGGAACTCATGCCATAGTCTCTCAGGAAAGCAGAAACAGATCCTTTTGGGACCCCCTGAGAAGGTCTAGGGGGTGAGGGGCACTCTACCCTGCCCCCTTTTCATGTTCTGAACTATTATGTTTCACTCTCTTCTGTAACTACACAAAATGGCGGCGATAGGGTGCTTCAGAGACAGACAGTGAGAGAAAGGAGGCAGGTGAGGAAGAAAAGATGTCAAATACACATTGGAGAAAATATAGTGGGAGAAGGGAAGTAAATATGAGTAAACTTACTATGTAACATAAAAATGTTGCACTCTATACTATAAGTCTCAAATTATACTACAATCACTTCGCTACTACCTCATAAATTAGAAATAAAAATGAATAATATGTCAACCAATTTTTAATTTCTAAATATTAATTTATTGTTCAGAATTTTCATAATTTAAAAGAACTTGTAGCATGTCCTCATCAGGAATTTCCTCTTCCATCATATCATCAGGAATCTCCTCATGAAAAGTCTGCAATAATGATTGTTGGAATTCCATGGTATCCAAACATTCGATAAATTCTTCGTCAAGAGATTGATCAAAAAAATTATTTATGTCATCTCCTCCTTGTGAAAAAATTTCATTATTGGTGCTGTCAATATCCGTGACATTTAGAATTTCAATAAATGTAGTTGAAAATTCAAAAGAAATTTCCTTGGTCTCCTCATTCTGATCAATTTTATTTTCAAATTTCTTGCTGTAAATTGCAGAAAAAAGTAATCACTTTCATTTATCGTTTTTAGTAATACATAATATAAAACTAGCTTAATCAAGTATTTAGTTCTTTAAAATTAATTGGGCAATGTATAGTATCAGGCAGGAACTAGAAATATAAAGCAATGCATGTGATGAAGCCTATCCTAATCCATATTATAACAGAATGACTGTAAATAACTAAGTGACATTTTTTTCAAATAATTCAAAGTGTATAACATAACTCCTCTTACAAATTATCAACTCACCTTTTTGAAAGTAGAAGAGTTAGTACTGTCTAAATCAAACACCAGAAATTGAATACCAAAAATTCCTCACAAATGTACCTCAGACAGTAGTATCACAAAATGGCTGTGTTTTCCTCTCATTTAAGATATTTACATAACCAATCAAACTTCATCACACATAAATTCAAAACCAAAGTAACATTTTAATTGGTTCTAAATTTCAACACTTTCAAATGAGTTTTCCCCATGCAATTTTCCATAGGACATTTAGACATTGCTACAGCCCGAACGGCTGAACGGAATTATACCAAACTTGGCAAAATGGTAGGGACTGGTACGTAATAGGGCCTTTTCCATATTTGTTTAAAATTGCTACAGTGGTTTTTATGAAAAGCAACTTCAAAAACACATATATATCAATTTGCTCGCTTCGAGCGCTTACCGGTACGCATACCGGGGAGCGCACCCGGCGCGCCACGGAGGTGCGCGAGTGGAAAGTTTATTGGCTCTCGGATGTCTGTCAACATTCAAAACAGTCCGGAGAGTCCGCCATCTTGTGTCTCGGTAGAATCCAGACACAAGAGTAAAAAAAGGGGGAAATGATTAAAAGGGGGCAGGGTAGACCCTCCCTGACCCCCTAGGTTTTCTGAGGGGGGCCTAGAAGGACCACAAAAGGCAAAAAAACTTTTTAAAAAAAAAAAAAATTGCGGGGTAAGCGCTGGGTGCGTTCTCATGTACGCTTCCCGGTGCTCGTACCCTGACCGCACCACGGGAAAAAACAGTGTAAAAAATTTGAGTAAGAAAATAATTTAGAGTGCTTAGCGGTAGGGTAGCTCTGAAAAGAGCTGCTGTGTTATGTGGGTGTTTTTTTGTACCTACAAGTAGAAACTCATCAGAGTCACTGCTGCTTGGTGCTCATCCAGCCATTCTTTTCAAAGAATTCAAGAGGAGAAACAGGGAAAAGCTCTTGCTCTCTCCAAAGTGAAAGAGATAGTGAAGGAAATGGGTGGGGTTTTCATTAGTTGGAAAAAAACTGTTAACAACCAATGTAAAGTGTTATTTTAAGGTCACATGACTTGACGCGCTTACGCTACGCGCTCCGGAGCGCTTCCGGGGGCGCTTACGCGGCACGTACGTGGGCGCTTCCGGGTGCGCTTACGCGGCGTGTCTGAATGACGTTTTGCTAGATTTTCGGAAATGCGTTTAAAGTTAAAATACAGTTATTTAAAATCAAAAATACTACTTTTATAAGTATGCCAATGAATGTCTTGCATTATTATTTACTTTAAATACATACTTATATTTTTTTTCGCACGCAGGAATAGCGCTTACGCTACGTTTACGGGTGCGTTTACGGGTACGCGTACCCTGAGTGCTCCGAGGTAAAATGATAAAAAAAAACACAGGAAAATTATATTGAAAAATTAATTTTAGAAAAATATACATTATTTAAATAATTTTATAAAAAAGTATAATAATTAATAGTTATAAAAAAACAGCCATTAAAAAAACTTAATAATTCACTTTAAAAATTGTAGTTTACAAACTCGTTATAGTAAGGAATTAGCTTTTAAAAAACCTTTGAAATTCACTGAAAAAACCGTAGGTTTAACACTCGTTATAGTTAGGAATTAGCATTTACAAAACCTTTGAAATTCACTGAAAAAACCATAAGTTTCACACCAGTTATAGTTAGCTGAACATTTTACTCATACAAAACCATTGAAAATCCCACGTTATAGTTAGTTGGACTCACTATAACTCGCGCGCCCGCAATCCACTGCTGATGATGTCACATATTACATCATTCATGACATGTGCAGTGACATCACTGATGACATCACTGATGACATCTCAAATGACATCACTGATGAATGTACATATATATATATATATATATATATATATATATATATATATATATATATATATATATATATATATATATATATATATATATATATATATATATTACCTACTGGCGGTTGCCAGTAGGTAGTTATAGTTAGGATTGTTTTCCGTAGGAAATCCTCAACATTCTATTTGGAATAACTTTGGCCCTGGTTGAAGAATCTTAGCGAATTTGTCATAGAAGATGGCTCGGTGGGCTGCCCTCCTTCCCTGAAAGTTTGGGGGGGATTGGTCAAGTGGGGGCTGAGATATAAGGGGGGTCCCAAAACGTGTTTTCTACATTTTATTTTCCATAGGACCTTTAGACTCGGCTACAGGTCGAATGGCTGAATGGATTTATAAGAAATTTGGCAAAACTGTAGAGTCCGGTTCGCAGATTACGCTTTTTTTGGAATGGTGTAAATCTGTTCAGTAGTTGTTGAGAAAATTAAAGTTAAAGTCAATTATATATCTATAGGCGCGCACGCGTGCGCGCACTCAAGCGACTGCGCGTGAGCGGATTTTTTTTTTGCTGAGTGACGTCTGTTAACGTTCGATTCGAAGGAAATCAGGAAGTTTTGTTCGCCATTTTGTCACTGCGAGTAAATATATTGTTCATTTCAAAGCGTTGAAACATGGAAAGGGGAGAAGGTAGAGATTGTTTTGCTGCGTAGCTTTTCTCGGGGTGTGCAGTAAGGGCGTTAAACGCAAAAAGATATAATTTTTTCCCCCCAAAAAAAATACGGGGTGCGCGCACCCGGTCGCGCACACCTATATACAAGAGTGTGAAAATGGAGATGAATCAGAAGTTTGAGTGGTTAGATATAAGGTGGCTCTGAAATGAGCCCTTGTGTTAATTGAGTGTTTTCTGCATTTATAAGTAAGTACCGATGCAGAGCCTGATGTTGCAGAGGAAGATTCTGTTTCCCTCATTCGTGAAATGAACACCGTCTCTCCTATAGACGTCTTGCATGTGGTATCGCAAGTTGTTGTGGTAAATAGAACCCATGCTATAATCTCTGAGGAACGCATAAACAGATTTATTTACATGTCTCCTTGCTTTCTCAAATTGTGCACAATGTTGATTGGACCAATTCCATTTCTGCTTTTGGCATATATTGGAATATACCAAGGCAGATCGAGGAAAAAGTGTCATCAATTGTCGAAAGGTGTCTTTTAGAAGCATTTCCAGACCTACCCCAGTGATTGTGCCTAGATCGTTCCCACCACAGTGCACAATTATAAGGTCTGGTTCTGGGAGATGCATAAAAGTTTTCACCAATGGAATCAATTGGTGACATTTCAATCCTCTTTTGGCAATCCATGTTATGTGTACATTTGGTAAGCCGAGGTTGCAAATTCGTCTGCTTACTGCATATTTTTCACTCCAGTGAATATAACTGTGTCCTATTAGCCAGACCTTCATTTTCAAGGGATTTGTAGTCGTCCTCCGATCGGTTCTGGAAGTGGAATGGGAGTTAGAAGTTGAAATTCTAAATAAAGAAAAAGGAAGAGGCTGGGTGTGGTTAAAAAAATAAAAATGATTGGTTGATTGTAATAAGTGGAGATTGAACAGTACGTTGCATGTTAATGTTTACGTTAAACAAAAAGTACTATTGGGTGTGAAAAAACAAGACATGTAACAGAGCTGTGGATTGGCAGGTGTTTCTGGAGGGAAAATAGTCTTCTTAGTTTGTTGTAGAACTTTGAGACATGAACTTTTGACCTGTGCCTTCAGCAAGGTGCAGAATGAGGTGTAACCATGGAAACAGCCGGAGATGGCAGTTGGTGATGGGTTCACTCTTTGGTGCCTCTGCATCTGCACTCTGTTCTGTGGTGGCAGGCGGAGAACTGTTTGTTATTGTGGAGATGAAAGGGTGATAAGGAGAGAAATACTACATAGCGTTTGGCCTGTAGAAGCGTGGGAGCAGTGATTAAGTCTGAGTGAAGCGGAACTGTGGCGGTGCTTGGTAACAGTAAAAAAAATGTTTTAACAGTGGTATAACTGTCTGTTCGGTGCGCGACCTACTAAGAAAGAGTTCACGGGCCGTAATTGGCTTGCAGGTTCTAGTATCAGTAAGTGAGGTCGAGAAAAGAAAACATTCAGGACTTTATTTATGAAGGCCTTGCGCCACCGGTGCGTCACTTTTTCCCATTTTAAAAAATGAGGCACCGGCGGCGGAAGGTCTTCATAAATAAGGTCCTCAGTGTCTACAGTTAAGGTTATGTGGAACCCATGAATAGTTTTTCAATATGAAATCATTTCAGTTGAGATTATGGATTAAAAGAGAAACCGTGAATATTTGAAATGTTTATTTAAAAATGTACTGTTTTAAAGGCAAATCATTATGTAATATGAGTACAGAAATTGCAAAAAACACAGTAATTGGTATTGTCAGTAGTACATGGAATACAAACGCTATAGTTGAAGAAAAATTAATATAGTTGGAAAAAAACATTGTACACTCTTATAAGGAAGTATATCATATTTTAATAAATGGAAGAAGGTCTCTGGCCTTTCAGTTAGGGAACAATATATGAAAATGCAAGTGGTTATACATCATTACTTTATCAATCAGCTGTCTACATGCGAAGCACTATCAAGCTTGTGTTATGTTACTGTGTACGGGGAAAAAAAGGCGCCAAAAGCGACAAAATGGCGAGAGGTGCATGTATGTAATCTGTTGGATGGTGCGCAAATCAGTATTGAGGAGAACTACTGTATTGAGATATCTTTTGAAGGTTGCAGTATTGCATTTGAAATACAGCACAAGTAACAATGGAAATATTGTTGAAAGAACATATTTTTCTGTAAAGTATTTTAAATTAATAATTTTATAGAAAATTAAAGGAGCAGAGGCGTGTGAGGCGGAAATAAGCAGTTGAGATGCGAAATGGCGTTTACAGTTATAAAAAACTCGTTTCAAATTTACACATTAATTAGGGTACATGTAGCATATATTAGCGAGTTTTGCATCAAGTACGTTTGAAATAACCCTACATAAGATATGCAATAGAATTGTTGAGATTAGACTGTAAAAAAATAAAGTTGAAAATCGAGTAGCTGAAGAAACAAATGTAGTCCAAATAAAAGATCAAAATTTAAACAACACGAAATCATAATGTCCACTGTTAGTAAAGCCAATAGGTCTGTTCTTCAAAAGAAAATATGGAAAAGAACGTGAAGAATATAGGGAAGCAAAAGGAAATGAGGACGTCAATGGTTTGTATAAGAGTTATTGAAGCATTGTTTAGGCAAAATAGGTAGCTTCTGCTTGTAACAGGAAATCACTTTTATCATTTGAAAGTATGTCAGCCATCCAATGGAAAGAGTAAAGCAGTACTCATGATCTGTTAAAATCGAAGCCTCTTTTATTATCAGAGGGCAGGTCGGTGGGTTTTCGATGTAGTTCTCTGTTAGGAAAGAGTTAACCGTCCATTGTGTAGGCAAAGTATGCAGCAAGTGCTTCTAACAGGAAATCACTGTTATCATCTGAAAACATGTCAGCCATCCAATTGAGAAGAGGAAAGGAGCATTCATGATCTGTCATTATTGGAGCGTCTTTTACCATCATAGGGCAGCTCGGTGGGTTTTCGATGTAGCTCTCTGTTAGGAAATCTTGTGCCGCTGCGAATATATTCCAATGACCCAGAACTCCTTGTATCGCTGCAAAGGCCATAAACCCTCCGTTGTAACAAAGCTGTTCATGATCAAGTAACGGATTCACGAGGTGATTGTAATTCGGTTCAGGAGGTACCAAATTGCAGAGACATAAATCCAGGGCCCACGTGAAATCACAGCTCAGGCAATGAAATACAGGCTGCACACAGGTGAAATACGAATATCGAAATGATAATCGATATGAAGTATTCAAAGTTGAGAGTGGTAAGGTGCCGTAGTACAGAAGCATTCTCTGTCGAAATAGTTCTAAGTGGTCCGGCTCGTTTGCGAAGGCAGGAGGGACATCCATTTTGAATTTCCCAAGATGGTAAAGGAAACGGCGCAGCACTGCCGGTTGTATAGCAACTCCACAGAATTAGTTCACCGGCTATGCAGTGGAGAGGAGCAGAATGACTTGATACATTTTCTAGGAGTCTAGTCACTTATATATTGCTTAGTAGTTATCAAAAAAGTAGCTTTTCTTGAACTGAAGGATGCGTTAAAAAATAGGGGAGTGATTTGAGGAAGTTGTAAAGCAAGGTCAATTTTTTTTTACATCAATGCTGTTTTCTGTGAATGTTAGCTAAGTGAAAGATATGTGTGTGAGCAGATGCAACGTTCAGTTTTAAATGTGACAATGGCGCTCTTGTTCATGTCTTCCGATTCAAGGTCGGTATTCGCTGCCAAATACAAAGATCAAGAAACGCATGCGTGGGGTAGATAGTCTGCATTCTTAAAGGAAAGCAAATGAAGGGTTATTTTTACCGCGTTAGCATTGTCGTTTAAAAAGTTACAGTGATTTCCATTATATGTTAGGAAAGTGTCACTGATGAAGACTGAAAATAAATCCTTATAAATAACAGGGACTGGTGTATTTTAGAAAAGGTGTGTAACGTTACATGAATTGTGAAAAAAAATAATGTAATTGAAAGTGTATGGTTTGAAAATGAAAAGTAGAGGTTTATAGTTCACATTTTGAAAGCAGTTCTAGAGGGTCAGATGCATGATAGATTTATAAAAAATAGAACATGTTTTTAAATAGTATTATGGAAAAAATATGTGCCTTTATGTACTATTTACATTATCTGCCTGTTGCCTATTCTTTGAGTTTTAGTAATCCTGTGTCTTATAAGTTTTCCAGGGGCGGTTTCAGGTTCATGGTGGGTTTGGGCAGGGAGGGTAGGTTGGGGGTTTGTAATAGGGGGTCCGGGTGGGGTGGAGTGCGGACTTTAGTGAAGAGTGAGGGGGGCGGGGGGTTAGGGTGTTTGGTAATGGAGCAGAGTCAGAGGACGCCACATTTCTGTTATGGGGTGCCACGGAAATATGTATTTATTCTCAGAGGTTTATTATATTAAGGATATATATCAACATGGTGGCTCTTGTCGTTTTGTGGTTCTGTGCATGTTTATAATGCTGGCCCTGTAGTTTTTGTTTATGGACCTTATTACGACACACAGGGGAGCCACGTTGCACAGTTGGAGATCAGAGACTTAGGAAATAAAACTTTATAATTGTAATTTTTTCTTAAGGGGAGGCTTTAAAAGTTTTTCGAAAAACTGGTTTTCCAGGGAAGTGGGTGGAGTGTTCTGTGTAAATTGCAGAATAGAAACTAGTAAGAACCAATTGGAAGTGTTGTTTTAAAGTCACATGACTGCACATGCGTGTCTCGACGCCTGTTCGCGATAGGTGGGTGCACGCACCCAGTCGCGCACTAAAAAAAAGCGGCGAGAAAATATCAGGTAATATGCTCTTGAAGCTTGTTTTGGTACAAAGAGTTAGTTCTGAAAATAACTTTTTTTTTTTTTTGGGAAACAAGTGTTATGATGCTTTTGATTTCTTAAAGTTGCTACGACATTTTTCAGTATGTCATACTATCCAAATAAAGTGAAGAAATTTAACTTTTCTTGGAGCATTTATGACTCTCAATTTTGTGTTTAATTAGAATAAAGCTTTGCTCTCCGTATACAAGAAGTTTTCCACAGTTCTTGCATTTCATGTGCACGTTCGCCAGATATGGTTTCAAGTCCATTTCAGCACTCGATGGAGATACAGGTCGTCCACCGGAAGATGTGCTGATTACTTCTGATGGTAATAGCGTGGCCTCCGTTTTTCTTGTCAAAGGTGGTCGCTCATTTCCTTCAGATTCGGAAGATGAATGCGGAACGGTAGCCATTGTAGCGAAGTCTTCGGGAAGATGTTCGACGTTGTTCTCTCTTGAGAGTAGAAAAGAAAGTGATGGAAGTGGGTGGAGTGCTGCGTGTAAATTCCAGAATAGAAACTACCAAGTACCAATTAGAAGTGTTGTTTTGAAGTCACATGACTTCACATGCAAGTGTCAGGTCCTGTACGCGATAGGAGGGTGCGCGCACCCGGTCTCGCACTAAAATAAAGCGGCGAAAACACATTTTATAATATGCTCTTGGAGCATGTTTTGGTGGAAAGAGTTAGTTCTGAAAAGAACTTTTTTTTTTTTTTTCTTGGAAACAAGTGTTATGATGCTTTCGATTTCTTAAAGTTGCTACTACATTTTTCAGTATCTAATACTATGAAAATGAAGTGAAGAAATTCATCTTTCCTTGGGGCATTTATGACTTTCAATTTTGAGTTTAATAAGAACGAGGCTCTGCTCTCCATACAAAAGAATTTCTCCACACTCGTTGCATTTCATGTGCACCTTCGCAAGATATGGTCTCAAGTCCATCTCAGAACTCGATGGAGATACAGGTCGTCCACCAGAAGATGTGCTGGCCACCTCTGATGGTAATAGCGTGGCCAGGGCGCTTGTCGATGCTTTTGCATAATGCTCAGGGTGCCTTTGTTTAACATGCCGCAGCATGGTGTGTATAGAAAAGGAATATTTTCTATTTGGATTTCCCCTTGAGAGCTCCGAATTGCATATTGTGCAGGTTACTTTTGGCGCATTCACTTTCTTTTGATCTTCAGGATAAGTGAAAAATTGCCAAATGAAAGATTCCTTTTTTCTTCTTAACGGTGGTCGCTCATTTCCTTCAGATTCGGAAGATGAATGCGAAAGTGCAGCCATTTCAGCAAAGTTTTCTGGAAGATGCTCGACGTTGTTGTCTCTTGAGAGTAGAAAAGATTGTGAGGAAAGTGGGTGGAGTGCTTCGTGTAAATTCGAGAACAGAAACTACTAAGAACCAATTGGAAGTCTTGTTTTCAAGTCACATGACTTTACATGCGCTTCTCAGGACGTGTAGGCGGTGACACTATCTAGTTACGAACGTGATTTCATACTTAGGAACTAGCATTCAAAAAACCTATGAAATTCACTGAAAAAACCATAGGTTTTACACACGTTATAGTTAGGAAATAGCATTTGAAAAACCTATGAAATTCACAGAAAAAACCCTAGGTTTTACACACGTTATAGTTAGGAAGTAGCATTTAAAAAACCTATGAAATTCACTGAAAAAACCATAAGTTTGACACCAGTTATAGTTAGCTGGAAATTTTACTGACATAAAACCAATGAAATTCCACGTTATAGTTAGTTGGACTCACTATAACTTGCGCGTGTAATGCACTGCTGATGACATTACATATTACATCACTCATGACATGGTCAGTGACATCACTTATGACACCATCCAGTGAATGTGTGTCTTTCTAACTCATGACATCACTGATGACAGACCTCCTTTAAGTGTAATGTAACCCTTAAAACACATATTGGAAAATAGAAATTAACATTTTCAAAAAAATGGAGATACCCATACCAGTTACAACAACCTATTCAGTAATTCCACCATCTATATACACATTCTCTCATTCACCAACAGTTCTATATAGTCACTCATACATATACTCACTCATCATATGTAGTGATACACCTATACATCCTGTTACACACCGACAATCATCCAAAAGTTACTCACACACATACTCACACATGCAAATAAACTATTGAACATCCATTTATTTGCATATAAAACTATACACACACTACCACGTTACTTCTAAAGCAACTTATACATACTTACTCTCTTAAACAATCACTTATAGAAACACATACTTATTTAAACAGGAACTCTTTCTATCTCTTAGTCTCACATATACTGACTTATATATATCAATACTCACATATACTAAATTAAAACATATCTCGTTACTGATAAAGACACTAGTGAGGCAGGCATTCACTCACTAACACACACATATACACACTCAACCACCCATACAGTCCTGCACATATGCTGTCTTCTAAACACATACAAAGAGAGAGTTAGTCATTCATGCATCCATGTGATTAGTAATACCCCCACAAAACCATACAAACACTCATACTGATACTAAAAAAACATCTAAGAACCCAAATACCTACACATGTAGGTACTCATCAACCCATGCAGCCACTTATTCACAAAGTGAAACACTGATACATATATTTAAATATCTAAACATTACTCGCTAATATATGTATTCACTAAGATACACTTAATAAGCCAGTTATCCAATCATTTCTTTTTGAAAAAAACATTCATTAAGACAATAATTTAAACATTTATTCTTCCCCCGACCTTTACATATACATATATAAAACATATTTATTTTTTAGAAAGACACACATTCACTGGATGGTGTCATAAGTGATGTCACTGACCATGTCATGAGTGATGTAATATGTAATGTCATCAGCAGTGCATTACACGCGCAAGTTATAGTGAGTCCAACTAACTATAACGTGGAATTTCATTGGTTTTATGTCAGTAAAATTTTCAGCTAACTATAACTGGTGTCAAACTTATGGTTTTTTCAGTGAATTTCATAGGTTTTTTAAATGCTACTTCCTAACTATAACGTGTGTAAAACCTAGGGTTTTTTCAGTGAATATATATATATATATATATAGATATTACCTACTGGCAGTCACCAGTAGGTATATATAGTTAGGATTTTTTCTCTATGGGACTTTTGAAAATTCTATGTCTAATAACTTTGGCGTTTGTGGACGGAATCGGCTGAAATTTTCAGGGAAATGGCACATTTGAAAATTTGGGGGGGTTTCGTCAAGGGGGGTCGAGAAAAAAGGGGGGTCCCAAAACACGTTTTTAACATTGAGTTTTCCATAGGGCGTTTGGCCTCACTTTTAGCTTGAACGGCTGAATGGATTTGCACGAAAGTTGGCAAAATTGTAGGGACTGTTAGCCCGATGTGCCTTTGCTGGGTCTCAATATATGTGCTCCAGTGGATTTTGAGAAATTAACGTTTTAAAAAACAGATATATCTGTGACAGCGTCCCGGGTAGCGCTCCGGTTCGCCAACTTTTCGCGTAACGGAGCTTTGCGAAGCGAAGCTGATTGGCTCTACGGCATCTGTCAACATTCTAAACAGTCCGGTGAGGCCGCCATCTTGTCTCTCGGTAGGATCGAGAGACAAGAAGAGGAGAAAAACGAAGGGCGAATTTAATGAAAGGGGGCAAGGTAGACCCTTCTTGACCCCCTAGGAATGATGTTGGGGTTATTTAAGGGTCCCGTGAGGCAAATAAAAAAAATTTGCTTTTTTTGCGGAAGAAGCGCTTTCCGGTTCGCGAACCGGGTAGCGAATCGGGACGCGAAACGGGAATTCGCCATTTTGTGTTTCGTTTTAATTAAATTACAAGATGGAGGAAAAACAATGTGCGAAATGGGTATAAGGGGGTACGGGAGACGTATCCTGACCCCCTATGTTTTCTGAGGGTGGCTGAGGATGCTCATATATGTTGATACTTGTCTTCCAGCGGCTGCGCGTGAGCGTTTTTTGTTTTTTTTTGCTGCGTGACGTCTGTTAACGTTCGATTTGAAGGAAATCAGGAAGTGTTGACCGCCATTTTGACACTGCGAGTATATATATTGTTAAAAATAATTGTTATAAATTAATCCGTATTGATAAACATTGTCTGCGCCATCTTGCTTTTTTTCTAATGCACACTTTTGTCGTGCACGGCAGCCATTTTAGATGCCTTGACCAGACCCACTCTCTGCAAGCTGCCGATCCTCAGCATGGCTCCCCACCCTCGCAAGCATCTCCCCCACGCACTGGTCACCCCCGCTCTCTCTCTTATGTATGGGCCATAAACCTCCCCCCATCTGCGCTGCTCTTCCCTGAGAATCACACCCTGTGCCCGCCCGACACCACCCTTCCACCCTATTCACTACCGCACCCTCTGACACTCCTCTTCCTCTGTGTCCGATTGTCCAGGCCGGTCCCAGGCTATCACCTAGCCCTGCGGATGTAGTTTATGGCCTCAACTGTAAAGAATCACCCCTCTTCAAAGGAGTTACAGTAGATCAAGGCCCCCCACCCCATGAGATCCGTCACACCACACGCGTTCCTAATATCTGATAACGATCCTGTATTGTGATTGGGGAGGGGATTCCCACTGTGAGGGTGTGTGGGACCGAGCCTGAAAAGGAAGATTCCAGGGATGCCTTTTTGTACATCAAAGTCTTCACAATTATGTGTCACATTAAAAATATATAGCACTCCAACAAAGTAGTAGGATTATAACACTTTAATAACTTATAAATATATACAAAGCACAAAAAACAGTAAACACGTAAAAAAAAAAAAATTTAACACAGCAACAATGGTCAGTAGCGGTCTGTTGTGCGAATAGTCCGAAGGCAGCACAACGTGCCGAGATCTGGACGGCACCCCCTTGCCATTCAGCGGATTTCCGCCCGCTTTTCCTGCACTGTTTTTTGTCAGTAGCGGTCTGTTGTGCGAATAGTCCCAAGGTAGCACAACGCGCCGAGATCTGGACGGCACCCAGGTGATGTCCTTTACTTGCCCAACTGGTTTTGGCATCCTACAATGCTGCACCGAAAAACCGCGTGGGGCGCCCCGGGGGGGGGGGGGGCGTGAACGGGCCTCCCCAGGTGGATGTTCGTCTCCTGTAGTGGGGCGCCCTTTTACCGTTTCAGTCACCAATCAGCAGTTTTTCGCCCGCTTTTGCTGCACTGTGCCTCATCCGCCATTTAGCTGTTTACCGCCCGCTCTTGCGGCTTCAGCGTCTCGCTCACCATGTAGTTGGATTGCGTCCACTCTTGCGGTGCAGCGATAGGCGGCTGCCACAGGACTCTTAAAATGGCGGCCGGCTCTTCGGATTTGGGCCTGGTCCACTAAAATGGCCCTGGGACACCTTGGAACTCGGACGCTTGTCTGCTAGGGCTTGGGCTCCATCCTCGAAAGCGTCCCCTCAGCCTTGAAGATTCTTCAAAAGTCTTAGGGGCCCCCGACTCCCGCAGGCTTCCGGTGGGGAGCGGCTGCCATGATTGCTTGCGGAATGGCCACGACGGAGCTACGAGATGGTGGTGCTCTCATGCTGACGCCAGCTTCAGTCTGAAACATCCAGAAACACTGTAGACTATCAATTCGATGACTTCCGGTGGAGCCTCAATGTGACCCGGTAGGGAAGAACTTGCCCTCCCCTCTTTTGACTGATGGTTCTTGTTGCCTGTCCCCTCTGTTGTCATCTAACGGAACCTTTTTGGATTGCCGAGTGAGAAAAAAAAAGGTGGGGCTTTCATCGTTTGGGAAAAAAAAATGTTTCAAGCCAATGAAAATTGTTATTTTTAGGTCATATGATCAAGCATTTCATCATTAGGAAACCAAAAGTAAAATGAACCAATGAAAAGTTTTATAAACAAGTCACATAACCTGTTATGCGGCTTTGGGCTATAAAAAGCCTACAAAATCCGTTGGCCTGTGAGGCGGCGTCAGTAGCGGACCGATGTGCGAATAGGCCAAAGGCAGCACAACGCGTCGAGATCCGGATGGCACCGAGGTGGTGTCCAGCAAGTTGCCGCACTGGTGTGGCCATCCTACAATGCTGCGCCAAAAGACGGTGTGTCCAGCTGAGTTGCGGTTACTTTTGCTGGTACAGTACGCCGAAGGCAGCACAACGCGGCGAGATCCGGATGGCACCGAGGTGGTGTCCAGCAAGTTGCCGCACTGGTGTGGCTATCCTACAATGCTGCACCGAAATATGGCGTGGGGTGCCCGGGGGGGGGGCAGCGCAAACGGCCCTCTCTCGCCTCCCCAGGTGGAGGCACCTCATGTGCAGTGCGGCGACCTTTGCCGTTTCACTCGCCGTTCAGCAGAGTTGCGGCCGCACTTCCGGTACAGTGACTCACCCGCCATCCAGCTGTTTTCCTCCCACTCTTGCGGTACAGCGACTCACCCGCCATCCAGCTGAGTTTCGGCCACTCTTGCGGTACAGTGACTCACCCGCCATCCAGCTGAGTTCCGCCCGCTCTTGCTGTACAGCGACTCACCCGCCATCCAGCTGTTTTCCTCCCACTCTTGCGGTACAGCGACTCGAACGCGCAGAGATCCGGATGGCACCGAGGTGGTGTCCAGCAAGTTGCCGCACTGGTGTGGCCATCCTACAATGCTGCGCCGAAAGACGGCGTGGGGTGCCCGGGGGGGGGGGAGGCGGCGCAAACGGCCCTCTCCCGCCTCCCCAGGTGGAGGTACCTCATCTGCAGTGGGGCGCCCCTTAGCGTTTCACTCACCTCCCAGCTGCATTGCGCCTGCTCTTGCGGCACAGTGCCTCACCCCCCATCCAGCTGAGTTGCGTTTACTTTTCGGGTGCAGCGAAAGCCGGCTGCAACAAGACTTTCAAAATGGCGGCCGGCTCTTTGGATTTGGGCCTGGTCCACTAAAATGGCCCTGGGACACCTTGGAACTCGGACGCTTGCCTGCTAGGGCATGGGCCCCATTCACGAAAGCGTCCCCTCTTTTGACTGATTGTTCTTGTTGCCTATCTCTTCTGTTGTCATTTAACTGAACCTTTTTGGACAGCCAAAAGGGGTTCTGGTCCGACCGCTGGTTGGTGGAGACATTTTGACTATATCCTGGACCTGCCCGGCCTCGCCCAAAATGGCGCCGGTATAAATGGGACTCGTAACTCCTTGTTGTGTACTGGTTGCCCAACCTTGATATCACAAGATACATATGCAGTTTTGAAGCACATGGCGGGCGGGGACGAGTACTGATTGAACATTTGGACATCCCAATTGATATTAAGTTCTGATGTGTTATTGATTACTGTACTATTGAAAGTTCAAATTAACGTCACCCATGGTACTTGCCCGCAAATGTATATCTAGATAATTTTATTGTAACTGGCCCTGTCGTACTTTAATTATAAAATGTACGTCCATCGATTCCGCAACTGTTTGACACCTTACTTCTTGCAACTTAATGGCCCGCCCGTTACGTTCTTCTACAGTGTAAATGTCCCCTCATCATATACGATTCCAGTTTGCTCCGTGGCCGGCCCACGTGGTTATAGGCCCGTATTTGTATACTGACATTTTCACAATAAAGGTTTTTAAAACAAAACATGGTAGTAGTACCTTTTTTGGTAAAGTTTTGAATAATAGCCACTGTTTTCGAATCAGTAAAAGGCAAGTGAAATAAAGCAGCCCGATTACATGACGGTTAAAAGGTATAATACGCAGGAACGCAGTAAAGATAAATGGTCAAGGGCTGTTGTGTTTTCCACTCCTGCAACATAAAGTGATCAATAAGAATCCGATATTCATGCCTATCAGCGACTAAGACAGCAGGCCGAGCCTCTTTTGCTCAACGGCTCCCTCATGGGACGAACAAACGCCCTTTTTCTCGAAATAGGAATATTTTACTTGCAGGACAGTTGTAAATTTCCCGGGAAAATACATTAGCCTGGAACATTGTTAGTGATGAACTGTAAATGCATCTGGGTCCTTTGCTTTACAAGTCAGAGCGAGAAAAAAAAAGGTGGGGCTTTCATCATTTGGGAAAAAAAAATGTTCGAAAGCAATGAAAAGCGTTATTTTTAGGTCATATAATCAAGCCTTTCATCATTAGAATAACAAAAGTAAAATGAACCAATGAAAAGTTTTATTAACAAGTCACATGACCTGTTATGCTTACGTTACGCGCTGCGCGCCGCGCTCTGGATCGTTTCCGGGAAGCTGCGCCTTGCGCACCGGAGCACTTCCGGGTGCGCTAACGCGGCGCGTCATATGACGCATTACGCGACAACGCAGGTCCAGAATATAGTCAAAATGTCTCCACCAACCAGCAGTCGGACCAGAACCCCTTTCGGCAGTCCAAAAAGGTTCCGTTAAATGGATGGTGGGCGAGACGCTGTAGCGTGAAGCGCTGGGGTGTACCTGAGAAACCTCCACCTGGGGAGGTGGGGGAGGCTCGTTCGCGCCACCTCTCCCTTCTAGTGCATCCCACGCCATCTCCCGTCTCCTGGCGCAGGAATATGTGATGGTCGGACTAGGGCACCGCTGGACGTGTCTTCAGGTCAAACGGATTGTGGGACAATGTTCAGAATGGAAGAGTCACCAAAAGGCAAAAAGTTCCGCTTGACCCCGGGAGCCGGCCGCCTATGTCGGGGGCGATCTCAGGCCACACTAGGTCAACAAGACTTGGGGAGGGGGTCAGCGCCATTACACCGCCCCTCGGGGGCCTCCGTCAAGCGGTTCAGGGAGGCACCGCATCACATTGATTTCCAATGCAGTCATGTCCACAAACAGCCCCCACTTACTTTGAGAATAGTGAAGCTGCAGCAGGTGCAAATAAACTGCTGACAGTGTTACAAGCGCTGCTCGGAACCCTCAACTATGGCACCCAACATCCAGGACTTATGCCATTTGTGCAAGGCAGTGACATCGAAGTAACTCAGGGACCAAGGAACATACCATATCCAGAGTCCTTCCCACAGCGTCTGCCTTCCTTGTTACTTAGTTATTGTTCTTTCACTCCCACTTCAGGCTTTTAGTCTGTGGATGGAAAACCATGAACCTACACTCACGTATGAAAATGTTACTATTGATGCTTGACTGAGGCCAAGGAGATCAGAGTGCATGAGTCTCATGCTCGATCGATTGAGCTAGCCGGATCAGGCAACAAAAAGGTGGTGGTGGGGGTGGCAGCATCAGCAAGGCATCCTCACACACAACTTGCCGGACATCAGCTCTGGATGTACTGGGGACGAGTCTTGGTGCATGGTGTCGTCCCCCGGTATTTTGCACAACGGTTCTCCACCCCTAGGCCGCCAGCTATGGTACCTCGACAGGAATAGTGATGGATGTTGCAGCAGGCTGCCATGTAAATAGATATTTAATAAAACGTATTACCCTGTTATTTTGCTGGTGTGTTGTATATATTTATAATATTTGCATAGGGTTTGTCGTTATTTTGGGCGGGGTGGGTGGCGGAGCCGAGCTGTCTTGCAGCCATCATGGTGTCGAGCTCAGTTCATGTCACTAGTTTCGTATTTCTCATGAGGGGTTGTTCCTAATGTTTCTATTTTAGCGAGGTCAACAAGAGATCCCATCAGTGGCCTTCTGATTTTGCTTGATTCCTTTTGTTTTTTTAAACGATTTTTTACTATCTGCAAAGACTAAACAGAGTATTGCGACTCTGTGCTTGTTTGTAAATAGAGAATGAACCAAAGAGAACCAATTCTAAAACAGTAAATGCTTGGATAACAATTAATGAAATGGAGAGAGAAGCAGGCACGACGGATTACAACGGGGGCAAAGGCCTGCGTTACCTACCCTTCACTATCTGCAAAGAGAGAATAATCCTAAAAGAAAAGAGGGGGGGGGGGTAGCGTTCAAAGCACATCAGCGTGCATAAACACGAAAATGTTTTTACCTACCACGTACTTGACATTTTAAAGCTTTTCATATTTGCTATTAAAAAACCATTGAAATTCACTGAAAAAACCATAGGTTATAGACCATATATAGTTAGGAATTAGCATTTACAAAACCTTGAAAATTCACTGAAAAAACCATGGGTTATAGACCATATATAGTTAGGGATTAGCATTTACAAAACCTTAATTTACTCGCACAAAACCATTTAAATTCGCATATATAGTTAGTTGCACTAACTATATATTGCGCAACCGCAATCCACTGCTGATGATGTCACATATTACATCATTCATGACATGGTCAGTGACATCACTGAGCCAAGATCTTTACCTGGATGTGCAACTCAGCACTTAAACTCAACGGTTCAAAAACCGAACTGATGATGCTGGGGAACTCCCCTCCCTCCTTGTCCCCAAGTAGCTGGCCTAGCTGTTTGGGAGCGCCACCCACCCCTAAACAGGAGATTAAGAGCTTGGGGGTGTGGCTGGAGCAGGACCTTTCTTTCAAGTCACACGCCAAAAAGACCGCAGGCGTGTGTTGCGGTCTGCTCCGGTCAGCCCGGAAGATCCTACCCCTCCTCCCGATGGCCACCAGGAGGTTATGAATTCAGGGGCTCATCATTTCACGGCTGGATTACAGCAATGCGCTGTTTCTGGGGGCGCCAGAATCAACTTTAAACAAATTGCAGCAAGTACAAGTACAAAATGCTGCTGCCAGGCTCTTGACGGACCTTCCCAGGCGGCAATCAGCCCGTCCCGCGCTGAAGGCGCTTCATTGGCTCCCTGTTAGAGAGAGGGTGAAGTTTAAAGCACTCTGTATGGCCCACAAAATCTTGCAGGGGAAAGGGCCACCGATCCTACGGGGTATGGTTCAATCTTACAAGGCCCCCCGCGCCCTTCGCTCAGAGCACCAACACCTTTTGCAAGTCGCGAGAGTAAGAAAGGCCAGGACTGGCGGTAGAAGATTTTCCGTCAATGTGGCAGCATTGTGGAATTCCCTTCCGTTTGACCTGCGCTCCGAAACTGGCACTCTACGATTTCGCAAACTCTTAAAGACCCATCTGTTCCCTGCCTAATGCTCTTTCTGCTATGGTGTGTTCTCTGGATGAGCGCTGGGATGCCCAAGGGTAACCACGCGCGATATAAAACTCATTATTAATAATAATAATAATAATAATAATAATAAATATCTGTAGTACTGCAGGCAAGGTTTGTGATGTGGCACAAAAACTACAATAGCATTGGCAAAGTGGAGTGGTATTCTCACTGCTAGAGTAGATTGGGGTGGGACAAATTAGTTTTAATGACCATGAGTAGATTGGGGTGGTACAAATTAGGTTTAATGACCATGAGTAGATTGGGGTGGTACAAATTAGGTTTGGGGAACATTTGAATTGTTCTTTGCAGGTTTCTTTGAGGAACTTCGGGGTTTTTGCAGGGCATTGTTGAAGGCCAAAGGTAGAGCTGTGTGTAGATTTCTGTAATTGAATAGTACAAGGCACTGGAGAGCGGACTGAGGTGTGTTGAAGGAGAAATGCACATTCCCGGCGCTGGGAAAGCAAATAATCTTTGTACAACCCGGTTGAGGTTCATTTTCAGAGCTGTATTTGAGGGTATGGTTCGAAAAGGATATTGCACTGGAGATCTGCAAAGTCCATTCTTGATAAGCAAGCTATATTTATTAACTTGAAACACTGGTTACAATAAGGTAGCTTCTGTGACCTTCCTTCCATTCTAGCCACCTCCAGTTTACTGACCATAATGCTCCAGAACACCGGTATAAGAGCCAATGGAATGGAGGCGTACCCTAAAATGTCCATCGATATTCTTTAGGTTTTTCTCTCCAGCGCCATCCACACAGTCATTGTGAACTGTGCTGTTCCCACACTTTAGACCACTCCTGCAATTCTGCACTAAAAGTGTTTGTCACCTCTTCATTGTTATCTTTGTTGACTCCTTAGTGACGCATAGTTCCTACTAATCCATAGGACCTGCAGATTGTTTGGAAAAAAGAAACTCCGGGCTTGGTGTCGAGACTCATTCCAGACACCCCCCACAGGATGTTGGCCTATAGACCAACTAGCTCACAATGCCGCCGTAAGCCCCCCTAACCTACCAGAGAGCAAATTGTTGCTGACAACCACTGAACATGACAACCCTGATTCCTCAGGAATCGTGGAAACAGTACAGAACCTTTCACTCAGTCACTCATGCTTGCTTATTTTCAGAGACATATACAGAGAATACACACTGGGAGGTTTTCAATAATATTAATTGAACCAATGTTCTTCTTGCATAAAATACGTCTGCTGCAATGATTAGTAGACAGAAGCAGCAGATCAACGTGATTACAAACACCAAGAGCTAAACAATTATATATTTGCAGGCATCTAAACAAGGCAGTAATCTAGCATACTCCTACTATGCAAACCCTACTTTAAGTGTACCTAGAGTGTGTGTAGGTGAAGAGTCAAGAATCCCCCCAAGGGACGATCCAACCTCATTATCTGATGGGATACAGTAGAGGACTCCATCTTGGTCACGAACTGGACACCCCACACAAGTTGTCTAGTTGCTGCATGGTGATTTGTCAGCATGCAAGGCTCCTCAGTGTCAACGGAAGTACCTCCTCTGCTAATCTATCAGGATGCTCATCTTTTATAATAGAAAGCAGCCTTGCGATGGACACATAGATTAGTGATGTTGTGGATATGCAGATAGCCCTGTCGCCCCCTGGATGAAGATAGTGATGACATTTGTATATAGGAAGGACTGAGACCTTCGTACATGATGTTCAGGGCTTTGTGATAAGGATGAGCAAAGCTAGATGTACTTGATAGAGCAAGAAAATAACTTGATCATGTCATTTTCTTTCAGAAAGAACTACTTGTGTTCTAATTGTTCTGAATGTCATTCTGAATTCAAATTCTTCTCTGTCTTTGAGGGACTTTCAAGGTCATTTAAAAATATATATTTGTTGTGTAAATGCAGATGCCTCAAAATGTCACTATCCATAAAATAGTGGATAATAGAGGCAGGTACACCATGCTCTGATATAATGATAATTTACTTTCTTTCTCGCTTACCACTTTACCACAAGCCTAAATTCTGTTTAACATGTCTTATTCCATTTGGGATAATATATGAGTGCAATATCTGTCTTTTCTGGGACATATCCTATACTCAAGATGTGGTTTTCTCTTGTTGCTGCTGAGAAAGAGCCTATTTGGCTAATTTACCTCATTGCGCGTGCCAACTTCTTAGACCGGGAGGGGTGTGGTCCCTATTGGACTTTGGTACTCCCTGCTGGATCTATCTCTCTTGTCAATTAAACATTACAACTGTAGTATTAGAATAAAGCTATCCTAATTTGAGAACAATGGCCAGAACTAAAGTTTAAGGGTTTTACTCAAAGAATATAAATCACAGAAGTGAATAAATTAGTTATAAGTCAAAGAGTACCATATGTGTATAAATCATGAGGAATGCAAAGAACCCAGCAATGTTCTGCAAAAATCCAGAATAAATTTGTGTAGTGTAGTCGATGAAATGACGAGCAGGAAGGCAGAGGTGAAGTTAATAAGAGTTTTATTGTAAACTCTAAGCTAGAGACCTCATCCTCCAAAGTCCAGCATACAACTGACTTTAGCTTGAGGCCAAACATTCCAAACTAATTACACCCTACATTGGAACACTATGCAGATGCATGAGCCACAGTGCACCTTTCTATAATCTCCATCGATGAGATAATGAAATGATAATTTATTGAGTATAATACATACATGATTATCAATGAAAAGGTTATCAGTTGTGTTCTTCGGTTACTAATCACAAGGGCTTTTTGTCATAGGATCTACCCGTAATCTGTTCCTGCTTTGTCAGATACTGTACAGTCGTTGAAGTTCATCATGCTAATTATTGGCACTGAGTGAATAAATTGTGGCATAAGGTCAGATAGCCAGTTAGGGATGTCGTTATTTAAATTTAATAATGTTTAAACATGTCTTTTTAGCCTGTGAGTAACAACTGTATATGAAATGGTAGAAAATAAAGTAGAAAAAATGAATATATATATATATATATGGAATATATTTTAATATGTATCTCTCTCTTGTTTTTATATATATATTTTCAGGATTTACTGTGTGTCTCCTGAAGAAGGCGGTTCACTGCCGAAACGCGCGTCGAGTTTTTTATGCTTTTTTATTATTGGATTTACTGTATATTTTTTGTGTATGAATTTCATTGTATTTAAGTTTGATATTAGGTGTTGATTTAATTGTATGTAACTGTAATACTTTTATCTTTATCATATGGTTTGACCCCTTGGTCATACACAATATGATTTTTAAGAATATTCATTAAAAATATATATTTGTTATAAACATTGGTAATCTTTCGATTATTCCCTCCTGACCCCTGACCTTACCTGATTGTTCACACTGTCCACTTAGACATCCTAGGAAGTTTTTCACACCTGTTGCTACCCTGCCCTAGGAGTCTATATACTACCCAGGGGGTCCTTGTTGTCTTCATCTGTTTACCCACAGCTTGTCTGTGTAGGGCTGTGCTCCTTCTGTATCACTACGATTGTTATCAAAGACTGTCAGTATTGACTGCATCTCTACTTTGCCCTTTGTTAACCTATACATTATCCTTAAACTCACATCCTTCATATCATGGCCCAACTAGCTACCTTTGGGTTTTCTGATGATGTATTTGCAGCCCTAGTTGGAATTAGTTCTACACCCACTAATAGCGGCACCACCAACATAACCAATAATGAAGACAGTCGTAAACTTCTAGAACTAAAAAAGAAGTTGACACGCATGGAAGCCCATGGAGAATTTATGTTAGCCTATCTCAAAAATGGCATTATCCCCATGGGCCTCAAAGTACGGAACATCCCAGGCCTGTTTGTTCACCATAGGCCATTCCTAGAAAAATGGAGCCTTATTGCAAACAGATGTTCCCGAGATCTTATGATCCTCATTATTGAAACCGTCAAAGAACTAGCTGCAGATATTAAGAAGGAAATTGACGATTTAGAAACTAAACTTAAGACCTCTGGCAGTGTAGATGAAGCAATCAAGAAAATTGAAGAAGCCAATAAAGAATTAGAGTCATTTAGCGCATACCTTAATAAACGCAAAAACGACAAATTAACTAAGGACAAGCGTTTTTATACATTAGAAGGGACTTACCCATATTTGAGGCAAGACTTCTATAAACAAAATCACTATAATGACGAAATTAGACCTACTCCTCAGAGAGTTAATAATTTTACAGATTCCTCAGATTCAGAGAATGAAGGTAATAGTAACTACTATGAGGCAGATAATTATAAACAACATAATGGACCTCGTGTCAAACAGCCTTTTTTAGCCAATCGGGGCCCACGACAAGGCAGACCCAGAGTTCACTTCCAGAACCAATCCAGGGGCAATTTCCAGCAAGCCCATCATCACCAGCAGCAACATCAACAATACCAACACCAACCACAGGAACCCCAATTCATTCGCGAAACGCGAAATCGACAATACTGGGGCCAGGGGATATGATCCCCATTTTTAATCTGTCCTCCAAACATCTAGACATTCACACTGAATCATTACTTTCGAAAGGTCTATCATATGTCCCTCATGCACAAGTGAATATATTCGAATTACAAAGAGATATTATCTCTTTTTTTCGAAAAATTAGACTGAAAAAGTTTTTTTCTGCTTCTTCATCAGATAATAATAACTTAACCCAGAGTACCAGCCAGCTATCGCTGCCTTCCACTTTTAACCCCTCCCTAGACCAATTAGGACCAGAGGTAGCTAGTTTTGAACTAGTTGTACTACAACAACTAGAAAGATCGCTCAGATATATACCAAAACCCATCTATAATTTAAACAGAGAAGAATCAGAAGCCCTCCAAAACCTTAGAAAAGATAACAAGTTAATAATTAAAAGCTGTGATAAAGGAGGCGGGATTGTCGTGTTGGACAGTGTCCAATATGAACAAAAGATGATAACCATGTTATCAGATACGGCCACGTATTCCAAGATAAGAATGAACCCTATTGCCTCAATATCTAAAAGGATCCATAACCTGACACTATCAGCACTTACCTCGGGGGACATTAACCAAAAAGAGTTCGACTACCTTAATAGTCATCAACATAAAACAGCATGCATTTATGGCATGCCTAAAATTCACAAGAGTCAAACAGATCCACCCTATAGACCCATCGTGTCCACGATAGGCACCAATACAGAACCACTCTCCAAATTTATTGACTCCTATCTACGTCCTCATGTGCCCAAAATCACCTCTTACATTAGAGATACAGGCTCAATGATTTCAAAAATAGAAAACTTACCATTTGATCCTAATAGAGACCTGCTAGTGACAATGGACATTGAGGCACTGTACAGCAACATCCCACAGCAGGAAGCAGTGTCAGCGACTAGTTGGTTTATCGACACCTTCGACATACCATGTCCCAAAGACTTTCTCCTAGACTTACTAAAGATTGTTCTCTCGGAGAATATTGTGGAGTTTGGAGATTCCCTATTCCGTCAAGTCAAAGGCGTCAGCATGGGGGCATCCGTGGCCCTTTCTATTGCCAATATCTATATGGCGGCTTTCGAAACTAGGTTTATTCATAATGAGGTAGCTCCGTTCTACGAATCTATTTCCCATTGGTCCAGATATATAGATGACATCTTTTTTATCTGGACCAATGGGAGTGATTCACTCAATGCATTTCTCGAATGGATCAACCTGACAGATGTGAACCTTAAGTTTACCGCTCAATACAGTGAAAAACAGGTCGAATTCTTAGATATAATCATTAAGAATCAAAATAATAAACTCATTGTTGACCTGTTCATTAAATCGACAGCGAGAAACACCTTGCTTCATTTCAAAGGTTTTCACCCGCGGAGCCAAAGAGAGAGTATTCCATTCTCCCAATTTCTCCGAGTTAGGAGAAATTGTTCGAATTTAGCTGATTTTGATATCCAGGCCAACAAGATGCGACAGAAATTCCTAAATAGGGGCTACCCACATAGGCTGATAAGAGACTCGTATAAACGAGCAAGATTTTATGATCGCGACCACCTGTTGAGAACAAAACCACCGGCAACCAATGATCAACTGGTGTGTGTCACTAAGCACTCAACACTTGATAATACAGTTAGACACATTGTCAACTCGAACTGGCATATTCTTAATTCTAAGCCTACCAGTGAGAAACTAGACAAACCTATCTTTGCCCATAGGAGAAATAAGAATCTCAAGGATCTTATAGTACACTCTCGGTATACGACAAATAATGTTCCATCAGAATTTGTACAAAGATCTATTAGTAACAACTTCCCTGTTAGAGGCACTGTCAAATGCTCATCATGTAAATCCTGCAGTAATATCATCGAAGGTGAGTCTTTTGTACATAATGGCTGTCATGCTGTTGCCCAAGACATGTGGAACTGCAAAACCATGAACTGTATTTATTTTATTTTGTGCCCATG
The DNA here is from genome assembly GCF_964263255.1 of Lissotriton vulgaris. Taxonomy (NCBI): domain Eukaryota; kingdom Metazoa; phylum Chordata; class Amphibia; order Caudata; family Salamandridae; genus Lissotriton; species Lissotriton vulgaris. The sequence continues at coordinate 900,004,595 of NC_141696.1, forward strand.
CCAGCTTGGCTATGTAGGTGAAACATCAAGGTCGGTCCAAACCAGACTTACTGAACACAGGTCAGCTATTCGGACGAATAAACAACTAGCCCCTCTAGTGAAACATTTTAATGAAAATGGTCATGCCCCAGATGACTTCAAATGGCGAATCTTAGAAAAAATTAGGCTCCCTAATAACAAAGGTGGCGATCAAGTCAGGAAGAAGAGGGAGGTGTTCTGGATTTTCTCCCTGGGAACTTTTAAGAAGGGCCTCAATGCCGAAATTCCTTGGGAGAATGCCATCATTTAATATCTGACTGTGAATTACCGTTAGGTTAGTCGGCAATGGCACTATGAAGCGAATCTGCCATCAAACTATGAACTCTTGAAACTGTTGGGAAGGCTGACTTTTCACTATAACAGTTTCCTTTAATACTTAGGCGTTTTATATGGAGACGATCTCCTTTTTAGAACGATCATTTGAGCGTCTTTTAGCGCGATTTTTGAAAGGAAGATATTGATATCCTTCCTAAATGAGGACAAATGTATGCAATAAACTATCTCTCTTTTGAACGAGTTCCCCACTTCTATAGATGGTTGTATGTTTACACTATGGACATACATCCGATGATAACAATGCCCAACATTATTGCACAATTTAGCCAATTTAAAACTCATGTATGATCATTGCAAATAACACCCTGTTGTGCCTGATAATATCTGGCCTGGCAACAGCTACACTATTCACTAAATAGGGAGTCGTCTTCCGTTGAGTTATATTGGTTTACTCGACAATGATTATAAATTGGAAATATTCGGGCGCCATCTTAGATTGGGACGCACTGGTAACTTCTAATTCTCCAGTAGTCCTTGTAGTATTGTTGTGGATATCTCCCTGTTGTGCCGGATGAGATCTATCCTTGCAACAGTTACATTACCCATTATATGGAGAATTTTTTCTCACTTGAGACACATTAGGTTTATCGATAATGATTACAAATCGGTAAAGTCCGGGCGCCATCTTAGTTTGGGACGCGCTGGCAACCTTTATCTTTTCCAGTAGTCCTTCGTTTAAATGTATGGACATCGGTAACGATGCCGGTATTTGCGCGCCAATAATTCCCTTAAATGGGCCACCTATCACCTGACAATGAGTTTCTTTCCCTGTGGAGGTCGGATCCCCACATTACGAGCGGCGGAGCAGCACCACCTTGCTGTCCGCATATCGTCCTCTGATTCCAGGTAAGAAGTCCGACTTGATGGGCGCTTGTAGATCTGTTCAGCATGGAATCAGTTTTAATCTGAACTGACCGCCAATGGTGTCTCTATTTTTCAGAGACGCCGTTTTATTTTACTTGGTCTTGAGCCCTCAACGCCGGAGCAGCACCACCTTGCTGCCCACATATCGCCTTCAGATTTTAGGTAAGGATCCCGGTTTGCGGGGCGCTTGTAGGTGTGTCTATTATGGAATCAGATTTATCGTAAACCGATTTCCAACTGTGTCTCTATTTCACAGAGACGTCGTGTACATCTGTTTCGAGTCCCCAACGTTGGAGCAGCACCACCCTGCTGTCCACATAGGGTCTTCTTATTCTAGGTAAGAAACCCGGTTTTACTGGGTGCATGCAGAATTGTCCACTAAGGAATCAAGATTCATATGGAATTGAACCCTAATTATGTATCTAACTTTCAGAGACGTTCCTTCCGGTGAGCTAATCCATTAATACCGGGCGTTGTGTAACAAGACTGTTATCATTCTCTTCACGTGTATTCTACAGGTAATATAGAAGTCTAGCGTTTTTCTTCGCTATAGAATCTTAGTGAACAGATATAACTTGCAACAATCTAACTGTTTGCAACAACTGGCAACTGTATGTCCTTTTTCGTATATTGCATATATTTTGTTTTCTTTTTTATCTCACCAGCCCTCCTGCCAGCAACGTTTTTTTTTTTTTTTTTTTTTTTTTTTTAAAGCAATCTATCTCTACACTGTATGCAGTACCGGCTCACTTTGGAAATATTTAGGTATTGACATTATATACTCGAATATAAAACCATAATCAGGTGGTCTTTTATCTTCCATCGTATATATAAACAGAGGTATATCACTAATCAGTTTCTGCCCGATATTCTCTTCTCTTTCCCCATATCGCTTGCTTTCACCCATCTATCAGCCGTTAGAATCTACATGGAAACTAGACAACATCTACATCTGGAACAGGAATGAGCTTGTTGCCTCTGTCCAGGAAATTGTTTAACCCTAACAACGGTCTCTACTTACAGAATATTACGGTGGAGATCAGGTAATTATATAATCATAGCTATTTAAAACGATTGGTAACAAAATGTGTCACTTCCTCCGAGTACTCTTAAAGTGTATTCCCCTTTTCACCATGCTAGATAGATTAGTATTCATCACATGAGGTTGCAGGGCTTTCCACATGCCTTGTACATTATATATGACCCATTTTGCTCCACGTTGTATGTTTTATCCTAATTAACATCCCTCTATTAGTGACGGTCCCTTTCCCTTTTACTATCAGGTTACCGCCATCATCTATCCTAACTAAACTTTTCGAATATTGCGGAGGATTTCACCTTCCAACATTATTACTGCATGGATAGAGCATCTAATGTTGTAAGTAATTCACCTTGTATTGAGAGTCTTTTTTATCACTGTCTTGGCAATATTGCATAAGTAGGTGATCTGCCACCTTTCTATAATCTCCATCGATGAGATAATGAAATGATAATTTATTGAGTATAATACATACATGATTATCAATGAAAAGGTTATCAGTTGTGTTCTTCGGTTACTAATCACAAGGGCTTTTTGTCATAGGATCTACCCGTAATCTGTTCCTGCTTTGTCAGATACTGTACAGTCGTTGAAGTTCATTATGCTAATTATTGGCACTGAGTGAATAAATTGTGGCATAAGGTCAGATAGCCAGTTAGGAATGTCGTTATTTAAATTTAATAATGTTTAAACATGTCTTTTTAGCCTGTGAGTAACAACTGTATATGAAATGGTAGAAAATAAAGTAGAAAAAATGAATATATATATATATATGGAATATATTTTAATATGTATCTCTCTCTTGTTTTTATATATATATTTTCAGGATTTACTGTGTGGCTCCTGAAGAAGGCGGTTCACTGCCGAAACGCGCGTCGAGTTTTTTATGCTTTTTTATTATTGGATTTACTGTATATTTTTTGTGTATGAATTTCATTGTATTTAAGTTTGATATTAGGTGTTGATTTAATTGTATGTAACTGTAATACTTTTATCTTTATCATATGGTTTGACCCCTTGGTCATACACAATATGATTTTTAAGAATATTCATTAAAAATATATATTTGTTATAAACATTGGTAATCTTTCGATTATTCCCTCCTGACCCCTGACCTTACCTGATTGTTCACACTGTCCACTTAGACATCCTAGGAAGTTTTTCACACCTGTTGCTACCCTGCCCTAGGAGTCTATATACTACCCAGGGGGTCCTTGTTGTCTTCATCTCTGAGCCCACAGTGCAGAACAGATGAAGGAGGCTCAGCTTAACTAAGAATACCACAACACCTCCCTCTTATCAACAACTAAATGAGTCATACCCAGAGAGGAGAAAAAGCAAGGTTAAACAAAATCTTTTAAATGAGAAGGGACAGATCTCTCCCTTACAGATCTTCTCACACAACCAGCAGGAGAAGAAGTAGAAGGAGAAGAAAGATCTTCAACATTATTGGAGCGACATATAGCAATCCTGTTGAGGTTCCAAACCTTATGGTCCTGTGTCCTAACAGCATTACCCAACAGTTTGATAACTTTTAAAGGTTGACTAAACTTCGAGACACCAAATTTCCTCTCAGGCAGTTTTATCATCCCTAAATCTCCAACACGTACAACAGTTCTTTTCACAGCTTTCCTCACATCATACTCACACTTTCTTCTATCCATTTTTCCCAACTCTCTTTCTTTCCAACCAGCAGTGTTATCACTTGAACCTGCAGCATCACCAATTTTGTAGAAATCCAAGAGGGTTTAAGAGGGGTGCAAGCCAACCTTCCCTTAAATAAAGCAAAAGGTGTAACACCAGCAGAGGAATGCTCAGTGAACCTATACTCACAGACCTTTTTCTTGATAGCTTCCTCCCAATCACATCTGGAGACAAGAGCCAACTGCATGGCTTCCTTAAGAACCTTGATGAATCTCTCGACAACTCCATTGCTTTCCGGATGATAAACTGAAGCACGCTTATGAACAACACTTCTCTCCCTTAGAAATCACTCAACAACACAAGAAGTGAATTGCACCCCATTGTCAGCAAGTACTGAGCTTGGCAAACCTTCATTGGCAAACAATTCATCTAGAAAGGAGATCACTGAAGCAGAATCCACTCGATTGACAATCTTAATAAAAGGCCATCTAGAAAACATGTCTACACACACCTGAACATATTTATCTTGACTCTTGACTATGACAGGACCCAGAATATCCATTGAAATATCCGCCCAAGGACCTGTTGACTCATTTCTGATAACCATAGGTTGAGTCCTACATTTTAATATTTAGTCGCTCACGGAGCACTGTGCACAAATACGCACCATCTCTCAAATTGAGTGTCCATAGCAGGCCACCAATACACCTCCCTAACTCTCTCTTTTGTTTTAGCAATCCCCAATATGACTAGAATGGGAATTGTCAATTATCTTAGACCTTAACTTTTCAGGAGGAACAAGTCTACTTCCCCTCACTAACAAACCATTAGGCAAAGACAATTGATCTCTCACACTCCAGAAACCTTTAATCTCCTCATCACAGTCTTTCTTTTCACACCAACCCTCACGTACTAACCCAACAATTCGCTGAAGATTAGAGTCAGAGCTTAACTCAGTAGTCCATTCAGCCTCAGTGATAACACCCTCTGTAACGATGCACACCTTAAAATCTTCTGATGAGTTCTCACTAAAGAGAGAGGTAACATCATCTTGCTCAGGGAGGGAATCCCCAGAAGCAGTCCGCTAAGATATTGCTGGAACTAGGTAAATAGGAAACACTAAATTCGAAATCTTGTAAAGCAACAACCCACTTCCTTATCCTATGATAAACACAATCAATCCCTTTCTTTTCAATACCTCTTTAAGCGGTTTATGGTCCGAAAGGATAGAGAATTTTTTTCCCCACACAGACTTTTTGAGCTTGTGAACAGCCCAGTAAACGGCCAGAGCCTCCTTTTCTACAACTGAGTAGCTACATTCAGCTCCTCTTAGTGACCTTGAAATAAACAGAATGGTGTTGTCCACTTTCTCTCCTTTCTGTAAGAGAACAGCGCCAATTCCCTTACACCTAGCATCTGTCACAATATATGAGTCTCTGGTGGGATCAAAACTAGCAAGATCTTGGGCATGATTAAGGCAGCACTTGATATGATCATATTCGGCACAACAACCCTTGTCCCAGATAAACTCCTGTCCTTTCTTTAGCAAGGTTCTCATTCTCTCAGTTTTCTGGGCAAATCCTGGAACAAACTTATTATAGAACTCAGCCATGCCAAGAAACTTGACCAATTCATCCTTACCATCCGGATATTTGAGATTAGAGATCGCCTCCACCAAAGACGGCTTAGGTTTGATGCCGGACCCAGATACGAGATGTCCAAGATATTCTATAGTTTCTAAATCAAGTTTGCACTTATCTAGTCTAAGGGTGAGACCCGCATCTTGTAATCTACTCAAAACTTCACACACTCTGTCATCATGTTCTTTACGCGTCACACTATGCACCAGAATGTCATCCTGATAGACCTTAACCCCATGGAGACCAACCAAGATGTTCTCCATCACCCTATGGAAGACCGAAGCTGCTGAAATCAGGCCGAACGGCATCCTAAGAAATCTATAAATACCAAAGGGAGTGATGAAAGTCGTGAAATCTTGGCAAGATGGGTGTAACCTGACCTGGTGATAGGCAGAGGAAAGATCTAACGTGAAGAAGTGTGTGGACCCACCCAAAGAAGACATCATCTCAGTTATGTTGGGCAGCGGATAATGGTCAACTATCACAGCTTTGTTGAGCTCCCTCATGTCAATACATAATCTCGCATCGCCGTTGGCCTTACCACCATCACCATCGGAGAACCCCACTCTGTACCCTCGACCTCTTCTATAAAGCCATTAGCTATTAGTTTATCCAACTCAGCCTTCATTTTATCTCGAACCAAGAGTGGAACATTCCTGACTTTAGCAACCTTGGGAACAGAGTCCTTCTTCAATTTGATTAGGTGTAAATACTTTTTAAGACATCCAAGCTCTGTACTAAAGAAACCTGGAAATCTCCTAGCCCAATCACTGTGATCTGAGACTACAGCCACTCCAGGAATATCTCTCAAACGCACAGAAGATGCAAAAGTGCATGTAGAAGCTAGTTTGCGAAGAGCAGTGACATATTGTTCTACAGATTCGTCATGCCTCTGCATCGTCTTTCCAAAATGGAAGCGTTCCAAAACCATGCTCAATTTGGGAAGATAATGCAGATCCATTTTTTTCATGCAAATGTTATATTTGTTGAGTGAACTTCCATCAGCATCAGACAAATCAGGAAGATTCTCAAAAACGTCTTGTCCTTCCGAACCCAGACAGTGCATGAACAAAGACGACTTTCTTTCTGCACTCAAAGAGGTGCCACATACCCTGGCATAGTGAGCAAAGACTTTCTTCCATTTAAACCAAGGTATGGGAGGATCACCCGATTCAGAGAGAAAGAATGGTGGAGCTGTGACGTTCTGCATGGTAATTGACAGACAATTACAAATAAAACTTTCTTAATTAAAACAAGCACACAATAAAACATTTTGACTGAAGATAAAGAAATCTCAAATAATGTAAGAATGTGGAACCCCTATAAAATGTGCTTGCAAACTAGTACAGTAAATAGAGAAAAACAAGAGTGTTTCTAATTACTGATCCATAAAGTATGTCGTAATAAAAGAAGGGGAGACTGAGTTGTAGAAAGCTGGAAGAGAAATAACAATGGGAAGAGCTGTGCCAATCAGCGTTTGTGTAGCTTAAATCGGCTTTACGAAAAATGCTGTGCCGGTCAGCGAAGAGCTGAAGGACCCTGAAGATAGCAGTGCTGATAAACGCTTGTAATAACAGGATCAGCGTGAGCTGTGCCGATCAGCGAAGAGCAGAAGATCCTTGAAGACAGCTGTGCCAGATTACGCTTGAAATAAGAAGATCGGTGTTAAATGTGAGCTGTGCCAATCAGCGAAGAAATGATGAGCAAGCTGTGCTCATCAGCGAAGTTAGACTGAAAGAAAACAGCAAAATTTAATGCGAAGGCCAGTGAAGTATTGAAGTGGGACCGGCATTCACAGCTGTGCCGATCAGCGTTTACGAGAAAAACCAAGATGGCGGCTAACGTGTTGACTTTACCACGCAGCGCACTGACGTCAGACGACAACAACGTGAAGATCTCTCAGGGGTAGAACGTCTTTTCTCCAGCGAATCTGGTCACTAGGCAGCAAGCATCACCATGCACTGCACTGACGTAAGGCGACAAGGTGAAGACCTTTTTACGGGTGGAACGTCTTTGCAAAGGGCAGCTCTGGTAACTAGGCAGCTACGAAGCGCTGGAAGAGAGGATGACGTAGAGCTGTACAGAGGAACGCCGAGAAGACAGAAGAGGTTGCCAAGGTCTGCTGGTTGCTAGGCAGCTGTTTGAAGAACAACACAGCACAAGAGAGTTGTCAGTAAGTAGTAATTACTTTTAAAATTGAAATACCTTCATGATTTATTTGACAAGCCAAAACCAGCGAACTTAGAGAAAAGGAAGCAGTCGATTTCGTTGGCAAGCCAGAATGAAGGTAAAAGATAGTCCACAAGAAAAGCGTCCTTTAAGTGGCAAAATTGAAGTGATAGAATGACACAGAATAGTCAAATAAAATCTTGAAGACTTTTCGGCAAAAGTAGAAAGGATGTGCCTCGACACTCAGCTGGAGGTAAATCCTTGAAGGAAAAGGTGTCCAAGGATGTTCCAGGGTAAAGAGTGAGAAAATCCAGAAGTAGATCAGTTGGATTGAGGTCTCTAGATGCGGGTGAAGTACAATCATCACCAAAATGTAGTGTAGTCGATGAAATGACGAGCAGGAAGGCAGAGGTGAAGTTAATAAGAGTTTTATTGTAAACTCTAAGCTAGAGACCTCATCCTCCAAAGTCCAGCATACAACTGACTTTAGCTTGAGGCCAAACATTCCAAACTAATTACATTCTACATTGGAACACTATGCACATGCATGAGCCACAGTAGAGAACAGATGAAGGAGGCTCAGCTTAACTAAGAATACCACAATTTGACTTCTAAGAAAGGGAAAGGTGTGTGTTCACATAGAGAAATCTTACCCTTTTATAGGGTTTTAGACAAAAGTGTCATATGTTTACAACATTAGCACGTTTCACACATACACAACCAATGGGAATAAAGTAGTTTGTACAAAAATACATTGAAGGATGTTTTCACTATACTAATAGGTGGAGTTCTAGTGTCCCCAGCATTAGCTTTTGATCCATAAAGGTTATAAAGTATCTTATTCAGTCTGGGACAGTTGCTCTTTCAAGTATTCATGGGAATCATTTCTCAACCCAGGTAAAGTCTCCGAGCCTTTATTATAACATAGAATAAACAGCAGCTCGAATCACATTAGACTGGGACATCGCAGAAAATGGATGAAAACTTAAATAAATTTAGCCTCAATTTCTTGCAAGATCGATTTCTAATGTTTGGTGCACCTCAAATAGAAAACGGATTTAAAGGTATCTACTGCTTCTAAAAGTGGTATGGAATGAAGAGCTAGATAACCACATTTTATTTTGCTAAGCAAAGTGCGCAATTCACAAAAACCTGGGTTTTGCAACTGAAAAACACCTTTTCACAACGTATCAAAGAAGCTACGCAAGTTGGAAAAGGCTTTCGGTGTTGCAAAGGTTTGTTTAAAAATAGTTTTCACATTGCAAATAGAAGCAGGCATTAAAGAGGCATCTCCCTCTTTGTGAGTTACAGTTGAATGAAGCAATGGTTTGTGATGGGAATTATGGCTGAAATCCATTCCTTTGTTACTGAACCCTGAATGTTCGTAGAAACAGGTTCACAAAGGGAAGCTGACCCTGTGGGACAACTTCACCTTTGGTAATCATGACTGCTTGATGGCTGGCATAGGGTTGAGCAGCAAGTTGTCCCTGGTGCCACATCATGCTCCCCCAATGACATTTTTAAAAGGAAAACTGTTTTTTTTTTTAAAGCAGCACCTATCCTTTTAAGTCACAGACAGGTATAAAAAATGTGTTTCTGTTAAGAACGTGAATTCAAGAATGGCTTGGTTACTTACCAGAAATCTTCATTACTCTAAGTCCTGGTCTTCTTTATCATGGTCCCCATAATGCAAGGGGCATCTCGCAAATGGTGTCTCATCTCATCTGCAGAGTTTACATGTCGGAGCAAAGTAGAGTAGCAAAAACAGCAAACGGTTAAGTCTGCTCCAGACCTCAGAACTTCACATAATTTTCAAGCTTTGTAGGGCCCTCAGGACAAACTATATCTGAAAGGAGATGTGGAGGAAGACTTCATCTTGAGTAAAGAAGATTACCAGTAAGTAAGCGGGCCATAACCTCTTCGTCCACCTTCCTCATCCGAGTCCTAAACTGTTGCGAATGTACCCAAGATTTAGCAAAGGACACTAGCTCTATAGCACGATGATAAGACACCCCACATATTGTTTTGCCATCCAGTGCTAAAACATAACTGATGCAAATGGACCTTTCTGCTGGGTCACCCTAAATGTTTGCTCTCATCCTCCTCTTTTTGGAGATTTTGTTTTTGTTGGCCCTAGGACTCTGTGCACTTTCTCATTGCTAACCAGTGCTAAAAGTACTTGTGCTCTCTCTTCTAAACATGGGAAAATTGGCACATACCCAATTGGCCTTTTTAATTTACTCATGAGTCCATAGTGGACTGCACTACATATGCCCAGGGCCTGTAAATTAAATGTTACTAGTGGGTCTGGAACACCCATTGTGCCCCCCACTAAAGTAGCCCTCTAACCATGCTCGAGCCTGCCATTGCATAGCCTGTATATGCAGTTTACACTGCCATTTCAAACTGGCAATAGAGAACTCTTGACAGACCTAAACCTTCACTTTTCATACATATGTCACCCCTAAGGAAGACCCTGGAAAACTCAGAGGGCAGGGTGCAATGTATTCAAAAGGTAGGGCATGTACTGCTAAGTATTACATGCCCTGGAAGTGAAAAACCACCACATTTATTTTCACTACTACATGGTCTATCTCTCCCATAGGATCACATTGGGATTACCTTATTATATCTTTTAAGTGTAATTCCCAATTGGGAAGAGATTAACTTTTCAAGTTTGGTGTCTCTGGACTTAAAATTTAAAATGACAATTTATGGTGAAGTTGGATTTTAATTTGCAGCTCTGAAAATTCCAGTTTTAGAAAGTTTGCATTTATTATATTCCTTTAGCCATTTTTGTGTCTGCTGCCTGTTTCTCAATACACGTCTGGGGTGGGTGACAGCTGGGCTTTGTGCATTCACTCTACAACTACACACAAATGGGGCTTAGGTATGACTTGATAGGTCATCCACATCCTGATGAATCAGCCTGGGCAGGATGGGAGGGAGGAGCTGGACACAGTCTCACGGTTTCACCTGGATAGGCTGTGTCCTGTCCCAACATAAAAGGCTGCATAACCCTTTGAGGTGAGTCTGGAGCCAGGACAGGAAGGGCAGAGCCTCTGTGCACTTCAAATGCATCTATCTTGTTGATATCTCCCCCACTTCAAGGGCCCAACCAAGTATAAGAAGTAGACTTAAGACACCACCCCTTCAGTACACTTCTGAACCTGTGAGGACTCTGCCAGGAACAAGGACTACTGTGCTCTTTCCACTCTGCTGAACTGCTGCTCTAGAAGCCCTGCTTTCTTGTTGTGCTCACCTGCTGCCCCTCTGGCCTGACTGAGAAGGACTGGACCTGCAACCTGCTCCTACACTTTGACTCTGCAATCTATGAGTCTGCCCTGCCAAGTGGGGTCACCCCAGTCCTAGACCCTTGGGAGTGGTCCTATTGCATTTCTCCAGTGGCACCGATGCATCCTCTGCAGCGTGAACAGAATCATTGCATCGCTACTGTTGAGGGAACAAGTCCTTAGCATCACCTTCTGAAAACCACTTTGGAACCAACGCATTGCTGCCACTGTTTGGAAAAGATTGACCAATCACTTCTACTGCGTAGAGGAACCCAGCACTTTGCCTTTGGTACCATCGCTTCTCAGAATTGGTGCATCATCTTCGGAACTGATGCTACGCCACTGTTGGGTGGAGATAATTGATGCATTACCCCTACTGCATGGGTTACCAATGCTCACTCGACTGCACCCACATCTTTGGCGATGCACACAGGATAGAGGTACTTTTGTTCAGCGGGCCTAACTGGGTCCCTGTGTCAGGCCCTCACTCCATTGCGGGCTGCCTCAACTTTTGACGTTGTCCCAGGCCAGCAAGGCTATATATCCGAAGTATGAGTTTATTGCTTCTAAGCCGTATTTTAAATGTTATTCTTTAAAAATTCATATCTCAAGTTCTATTTATTGGAATTTTCTTTGGTGTGGTCTTTTTTTGGTAAATAAAAGCAGGCTCTATATTTCTAATCAGTTGTGGTATCTTTATGTGAGGTGTTTTCACTATTTAGAGTGTTGTACAAATCCTTTACACATTTGCTCTTAAGTTAAGCCTGACTGTTCTGTGTCACGCTACCAGAAGATGAAAACAGGTTAATTTAGGGTGTGCTTGTAACTAACCCTGACAAGGATTGTGGTTCTTGCTTGTTCAGGGTGCATACCTCTGCCAACCAGAAACCCAATTTCTAACAAAGACATTTCAAATTTGGCATAAAGCAAACTTTTTCAAAATGATATAGCAGTTAATACACAAGAAACAAACTTTGCAGGAAAATAACTTCCCCTTTCCAACAATTGGGAATGTGTTATGAAGGTGTGTGAGAGAACTATATCGCTGCATCAAAGATCTCTTTAACACTTTTAAAGCACTGCCCAGGATGTGGGAACTGCCCTAGTGGACACATTTGAAGTCATAAGCAGAAGTGATGGCAAACAAATCCATTGGTCAATTGTTGATAAAAGTGTTTTTTTCTTTGAAATGGAATGCCAAAAATACCAAACAGTGAGTTACCCTTCCTGAACTTTGCTGTCCTAGGCCGTTAGATAGAGAGGGCCCTATGTTACATAAGATCTTTCTCCCCTGCTTCTTGTGAGACAAAACAAAGCTGTATGATGATATACCTTGAAACTCTCAGGACCTTGGCAAGAAAGAATAAGGATGGGTGAACATTTACTTTATGGGGAACACTTTTTTTTTTAACTTGATCATTATGCAACAAAGCAGCATTTTCACCCTCTTGATATGCTGATAATATAACAACTAGAAAAATATTTTTGGGAGTATGAATCTTTAGATCTACTGAGACCAGAGGTTCAAAATAGACTGTCTTGTAACCCCTGTATCACCAAAAGATGTTCCCAAGCCAGGATTTAAGCATGGATAACAGGCCTCTTCAAAATGAAACTCGTCAAATGCTGACATGGTAAGTCTTGGATGGGCTCAACCTCTTTCCCTCTAAAGATTCTAATTGCCACCTGTTGACTTTTCAACCCTGATACAGATAAACGAAACAAAACCCATCCCTTGGGAAATCTAATATCTTCATGGGATCACAAAGAGCAGCTTGCAAACCATTAGAAATGTAACAATCTTGAACATTTTGCCAATATCTGGAGTACACTTGTAAGGTCTTAGGATGATGAAATTTCTGCACACATAAGGCACTATTGAAGTACACACATGTGGTTCTAGAGCTTTCCTCTCAAATCTCAGAACCCGAACCAGAGTCATTTGAGGTACAATTCCAGATGTTTAGGTACCCTCAATGGAAATGGAACACTGGAAAGATCCACAGAGGCTGGATTACCAATTGGGACTGTATCAGAATACAAGGCATCCTTGGCCAGAATGTAACTATTAGTAGAACATGGGCACAATCTTCCTGAAATGTTCTGACAACTATTGAACATAAAGGAATCAGAGGCAAGGTGCAGAAAAAGACCCTCCATTTAATTAAGAGAAAGTGCATCTAACTTTCAACTCCTAGAGATGGACTAGAGAAATGAATTTAAATTAATTTTTGAAGGAGTGCTTTCTTTTTTGATGTATTTACGCCGAATATGGGCTGACTGCACTATCAAAATATGTCTTGAAACTGAAATTGATAACAACTCAGAGACACTGAACTTGCAAAAACCCACCTCTGATATTCTGCAGTCATGTTCCCACTCCCGCTCAAGCATACAAACTGCCATCAGAGAGAGAGAGAGAGATAGAGACAGACAGAATGTTGGAAGATGGCCACATACATCTTCTGAGTCAGAGCTGGTTGTTAGCGCATCAATGAACCAAAATCTGGCAAGTAGCATAAGCTCTGGCTTAGTTTTCTTTTCTTCTTTGAACTGTCTGATTTTTTATAAAGAACGCAAAAGGCCTTGGAGCATGATAAAGGGCAGGCAGCTCCTTTCACTAGGAAGTCATCTGCCTGTTTCATTGAATATTGAAGCCCCTTCCAAAGTTGCCGTGCTATCCCTGATGTAGGAATTTGCTAGTACAGTCAATACAGATGGAGGAAAAAGAGAAAATATGTTGTTCATGCTCTCTTCCTTCAACCACCAGAAAAGAGACTGTTGACTTCAAATTGTCACCTAAACCAAGGTTCACAATTCTTTGCATTAGTTCCCTTTTTTTTAAAGATATTTTTTATTACCAAGAGAAGGTATCAAGTAAAAACCAATACAGTACATGTTATATGGAAATAGAAACAAAGAACCAGTCATCTGATATATTCCTGAAAAGAAAAATTAATGGAGGTAAAAAGTATAACAGTTTATAGTTTAAATCAAAAGATATATTCCCAAATTGCGGAACATTTTAACAGAACGAGTACTCTCGACCAAGCCAATAATGATTGCATATCTTAAATTTGATTTACTAACAGCCACCAATCCATCACGTTTGGAGGTTTCGGTGATATCCACACCCTGGCTATAACTAATCTTGCTGCAACTAATAGAATAGAAAGCAAACTATTACAATTTATATTCCTAGAGCTGTATCCCATCTAAACCTCAGATATCAACAGAGGTGGTTCTATCCCTAGCTTTTAGTGTAAAACATCCCCGACATTCTGCCAAAATGTTATTAGTTCTGGGCATGTTAGGAACATATGTTTAATGTCTGCTGCATACAGGTCATATTTTAAACATTTTTTGCGTTCACTGTTAGCATTATTAGCATAACTACCCGATGACCATTTTACATTTCTATCTAGAGTATAATTTAAAAGACAGATCATATGGTGCTGTTGCAGTCTTAAATTGGTCACGTATACTGCCTTGTCTATGACACTAAAAGCCTGTGAAATAGTATCAGCTGCTACTGGAGCCGCCAATGTTCCACTCCACCATTCCGCCAATCTCCCACAATCGTCGGGTCTCCCAATATTAAGCCATTTATAAGCCCTACGTATCATAGATTTTGATTCGTTTGTATTGAGGAAACCCCATATCTCTGAGTCATTTGTGTTTTCAATTTTTAGACTCCTCAGAAAGAAGTCTCGAATCTGATAATTCTTTAGAAGCATAGACCCTGGTAGCTTATGTTTTTTCTGTAAGCTCTCAAATGAGACAAAGCCATTATAGTCATACATATCTCCCATATAGTTAACTTCATATCTGGCCTACTTCCTGCCTACCAAGTCATGGAATATCTCGGGTAATCCAGGATTCTGCCAGAGAGGTAGATCGCTGTGATAGCAAGAAATATTCTTACTTAACAGAATTTAGCGCCAGATGCTTACATCGTCTCTTACAGTCTTAAATTTAACCCTCTTAAAATAGTTAGGATCGTTAAGTCTGTATAAAAACATATTGCTCTCACCCCCCAAAAGGAACTTATGACAAAAAATAGTGTTGGCTGGATTGATAAGGCTATGTAATCTAATAAAACACGCTGCCCAAAAATATGTTTTAAAATCTGGGAACTCTAGACCCCCTTGACCAAAGGGAAGTTTTTAGCGATCTATTGCTCTTCTTGCCTTCTTATATCCCCATATGAAACAACATAATATCCCGTCCAATGTTTTAAAGAATATATTTGGAACGCGTAATGGGATGGAGCAAAAAAGATACAGTAACTTAGGCAGAATTTTCATTTTGATAACATTGACTCTGTCAATAATCCCAATCGGTAGCTTAGGCCATCTTTTTAAAGTCCTATTCGTCTCTTCTAATAATGCATCATAATTAAACAACAGTATACAATCAACCTGTGCTGTTATCTTGACACCTAAATAAGTAACTGTTTGACAGGTTCCAGGTACTGGTGTCACAGATTTATAATTAAGGAGAACTTGCATCTTATTAACATTTAATTTATAGCCTGAAATTAAGCTAAACTGTCCCGCCACTTCCGTTATAATATTCAGTGCTTCTCTCGGTTTTGTTGAGAAATACGCTACGTCGTCTGCATAAGCGACAACCTTTAAAGAGTCCGATTTAAAATCCCTTATTCGAACATTATTTTGCAAAACTGAAATAAATGGCTCTATATAAAGAGCAATTAATAAAGGTGAAAGAGGGCATCCTTGACGGGTACCACACAATACGGGAAAAGTAGATGACTGCAGCCCCAGGTAAGCCAATTTAGCACATGGTTTGTCGTATAGTGCTTGTTTTTGTTTTAAAAATTGTCCCTTTATCCTAAAGGCTGCTATCGTAGCCCACAGAAATTCCCACCCCACTCGGTCAAACACTTTCTCTGCGTCTAATAAATTCATACCAAGTGGGGTGGGTCTAATATTTGCGAGATCTAATGCACTTACTGCCATGTTTACATGAGCAGTAGTGTCCCTCCCTTGAATAAACCCATGTTGGTGAGGGGATACTAATTTAGGCATTATAGGTGCCAAGCGGTTAGTTAATATTTTAGCATATATTTTGGCATCTGCATTGATCAATGAAATTGGTCTGTAAGACCCACATTCCTCTGCTGGTTTATTTTTCTTTAAAAAAAACTATCTTAGTCATATGCCATGATTCGGGAGTTCTCCCCTTACTTCCAATTTCCTCTATTACCTGCCTAATGGGTTCTAGCATAATATCCTTGAATATTTTATAGAATTCTAGAGGAATGGTATATTCTTCCTCTGCCTTCCATGATGGTAATCTCCCCATTGCTAATTCTATCTCATTTTTTGAGATGCTTTCCTCAAGAGAATCAGATTCCTCTCTCCCCATTTCTTTTATAGAGGTATTTTGAAGATACCAATAAATATCATCTTGTTTAGGCTGTCTCATCGTAGTATATCATTTTTTGTAGTAAGAAGCAAACTGTTCTAATATCTGCTGTGGTTGTTCATATATTTTATCATCTATCTCTTTTATTGTTGTAATATGAGCCTTGGCCCGATCATCTGCCACTTTATAAGCAAGTACTTTAACTATCTCTCCCCAAATTCATACTGTGAAAGGTGATATTTATTATAGCTTGCAACGTTCTTCTCTCTATGTCTGCTTTAGGACTGAGCATAGTTCAATTAGCCTAAAGCTAAATTGCTCAATATCCTCTGAGCCTTTTATAATAGCCTCTGAATGTAGATCCGCCACCTTACCGATCTCTAATATCGTTATGTTGGTCATATTTATTCGATCCCTGTTTCTTCGCCAAATATATTGCTGAGTGTACCCTCTAACAATAGCTTTACATGTGTCCCACACAATTATAGGGGGAGCTGTTCCTACATTTTCCTTAAAAATCATCTCTAGTTGACCCCTAACCCTAGCCACATATTCCTCATCACCCAGCTGATATCTAGGAAATGAAAAGGGTCTGGCTGCCTTATTCTCCTCTAGGATTTTAATAGTAAGGAGTATGGGGTTATGGTCAGAAGTCACCTTTGGACAGATTTCAATATCTGACGATCATACAATAGAATCGGTGCACCAGGCCATATCTATACGAGAGTATAGTTTGTGTGGAGCTGAAAAATATGTATGACCCGGTGTATTAGGGTATAAAGTTCTCCACACATCCCTAACCCCCTGTAACCGCCCTAATTCCCTTATTTCAGCTCTTGTCCTCCTCATTCTTTGAAAAGCCCCCTGTTGTGTAGTGTCGATGTTATAATCCATGATACAATTAAAATCTTCCATCACAACCCTCTCCCCCTCCCAATTTAACAGTTCTGCATTTACTACGTCAAAAATAGTAAGGTCATCCATATTCGGGACATATACTGCGCAGAATATATATTTTCTTGCCTTTATCTTTATCTGCGCCATTGCCCACCTACCACCTTTGTTTGCCATTGTGTTACAGATGTCTCCTTCCACCAGTTTATATCTCAGTATAGCAACCCCCCGTATAGAGGCGCTTTGCGTAGTACAGACTATCACCTCGTATCCTAATTGCTTCAGTAACCCGCGATCCTTATACTATAAATGTGTTTCCGTCAACATAAAAACATAGGGTTTATACATTTTCAGTTCCTCTGCTACCAGTTGCCTTTTAATCCTACTGTTCAATCCAGCCATGTTCCATGTAAAACACTATTATTTAAGTTGTTTTATTGCTGTATTCGATTATTACCCTAGTCTTCTGGTTCTTTGTTTCCCTGCCTTTATTTTCCCCTATTTTTGCCCGCTCCCTTAAGCCCCCCAAAAAGGTGAGCCCCAGCTCCTAGATGGAGGAATCATCCTCTTTTTCAAGCTGCTGCTGGTTTTGGCAGCTGATTGAGACTCCTGTCCCCACAGTGGCCTCAAGAACTTTTTCCCTGTAATCTATACATTGTCGTATCTAATATCAGGTAGAACCTAATCCATTTTACAGCTATGAAGGGGAAAAAAAAAATACAAAACCCTAAAAAAAAAAGTAAAAAAGGAGCAAAGGAAAAGGACATTTCAGAAATGCTACACAAAGTTATGTCACCAAGAGTATTAATCTGATCAGGAACTTTTTTCCTTGTCCTGTCCCCCTTTCTGCCATCAACGCAGTACATCTTTTGCCTCAGATTTAGACATAAAAACATATGGCTGCCCTTTCAGTATTACTTTCAGACGTGCCGGTTCTTGTAAGTACACCTGTACACCCCGTTGCCTTTTGTGGGTCAATCAGTGACCTTAGTTGCCAGCGCCTTTCCATAGTCTCTTTACAAAAATCTGACCTAAAAAAAATAGAGTAGGTTTCAACTATAATATGAGTTTTAGGTTTGGCTTTCAGTGAAACTGCTTGTCTAAGCAAAAAATTGCCAAAATTAAAAAGAAAAGGACGCTGGTATCCAGCATCCTGCCTGTGCTGTACTAGCGGTAATCTGTGTACCCTCAGTATCTGGAAATCCCAGTCCCAGTCTCCCAGGTCCGGAAAAGCCTTCTGCATTACTTGTACCACAAACCCCCTCGGGTCAGCCCCTTCTTGACCTTCCAGAATTCCAAATAATTTCAGATTGTTCCGCTGCTGGCGATTTTCCAAATCTTTAATTTTCAGCTGCATTGAAATTAGCGAGTCATGATGTTGTTTAACCGCGGTGGTCATCTGAGCTGTTACTTCCTCGGTACCAGCAACCCTCGATTGAAGCTCCACCATGTCCTTAGTGATAGTCCCAACCATCGAGTTTACTTCTTTTAGTGACTTCTGAATGTCATGGTTATCAGCTCTAACTTAAGCAAAAAGCTCCCTTGTTTCTTCTCGCTGATCTTTAAGGGACTGTAGGATGAGAGAAAGTAACAAAGATTCGATTGAGGTATCTCTACCCGGAGAACTGTTTTAGGCTCCCACTTCTTCCTCTTCTCTTTCTTCTACAAAAATGGCACCAGCTTCCTGGACACAAGCCGCCCTAAGTGACTCCTCAGGGGTCTCTCCCAATGACAACCTTAATGCCCCACAGATATCATCTGATAATCCTCGGTCTGAAAGTCTAGATATCAAAGTTTTGACCACTCCTTTTGACTGAACCCATCTTCGTATGGGGCTTACAACCTCTGTACTTTTCACCTGCTTTAGTCCTTGTTTTCTGGTCAGATGGCTTGTTGTAGATTTTCTCTTATTTTCCTATTTTTCATTTGGTGTTATACCTCAAGGGGGTTTCGCTTTTTCTGTTGACCTTGGAGGTTGCTTCTGCTTTTGCATTTGCTTTTGCTTTTGCTTTGGCCCTGTTGGGGTATTAATGTTAATGTTGCTTGCGCCATTTATCCCCACATGAGACTCGATCTGGCCCCCTGATCCGGAGTGTGGGCTTAGGGCTTTTGTAAGTGCTGTAACATCCTCCCCCACCGTGGCGTCCTGCCCCGGAGTATCTTCTTCCATCTTGTCTTTGACTCCAGCATCTAGGGCCCCATGAGCGCTCTGCCTTTGCCACACAACTTTCCACTCCCACCACATCGTTTCTTATCTCTTCACCATCTCCCGATATGCCGTTTGCTCCTGAATCAACCAAAAGTACCTCCTGCTGCTCTCCTTCAAGCCTCAGGCTTTTTACAGGTTCAATCTCCAAGTCTTTACCAGTAGTATTGCCCTCAGATTTATCCTGCTGTGCGGAGCAAGAGTTAACATGACTGTTAGCTTGAGGCTCTGTAGCTAGATTGGTGTTACAATGTTTCACATTTATCGCTTGTGTTACAATTTCGGCCAATTCATTCCCGTCACGTATCTCTTCCCCAGACTCATTTACAAAGAGCTCGCTCAGCCGAGTGTTCTGATTGCAGAAACTGCAGCACTGGCCTCCCCAGCTTCGTAGAGGTAACCACCTACCCTTTCTGCAGCCCCACACCTTGGCCCTCGTCAGCCCGCCATCTTGCTCCTCCCCCGTCTTTGCATTTGTTCCCAATGTGCTAACAGATGGCAAACATGAGGGTGAAGAGTTGCATTGGAGCTAAGAAACCCCTAGTTGTGACACACCCATCAGTGGAGCTAGTATCTTTGTGAACACTTTGGCAGAAGAGGCAAGGCCAAATACCAACAGCCAATAACAAAAAAACTGCCAGCGCAAATTACTGGAGGTACTTTCTGAAATCTGGATAGACAAGTAAATGCAGCTAAGTGTATTGGAAATATCGTGAAGCCAAAAAGCCTTTTAGTGTTATCAGAGGAAGAATAGAGAGCAGAGTAAACATTTTTCAATCAATATGAGGGCAACAGCGATTTACCCTCTTTAAGTCCAGGACTAGGTGAAACTTTCCCATCTGCTTCTACACCAGAAATGAGTAAGCTCGTTCTTCCTTTTCTTGTGAAAACACTAGTTTTAGTGTTGCCATTCATAAGAAATCCTGTATCCTTTTCCTAGGAGCTTGCAGCTTGACAAGGCACCGAAAAGTTGGATTTGAGTGGACAGACTGAAGAGGTGCATTCCTCCTAAATTGTTTGAAGTGTCCAATAGCCCTAAGCCGAAACCCACCAGTCATTAAGGAAGATATGTAATAAAACTTCCCTCTGGTTCCTTATCTTCGTCAGGCTTGATAGCCATGCTTTTGATTCTGAATATAGAAGATAAAAAGAGGGCTGAGACCAGAAATTTTCAGCGAGACGTGCCCCCTGGTCACAACACCTTCTTTGAATGGGCTGAAATACAACTTTGGATGGCACTGGAGGATGAGAAGTTCCATTGAAACCATCACAACCTCTACTAACAGGTTTCAATGGACCCAATAATTTCCTGTCTTCCACTGATCTCCTGGCCAATTCTTCTAACTTCAAGCCAAACAATTTAGAACCAGTAAAAGGGGGCCTCATTAAAAGAGATTTTTGAGAATTATTTGAATTTGATGTGATGCTAGTGAATCACTAGTTTCATCCCTTTAGGCAGACAATATTGTTTGTCTATTTGCTAGAAAAAGACTTCCACACTGGTTTTTCCAATTCAGTTCATTGTAATGTTTTTATTTATATGTATGTTTTTTCTTTCCTCTTGTTTTTCAACCATGATATGTTGATTTTGTACACATATTTCACTTCAGGCAATGTCTTATAGATAAATCCAATGCATTTCGGGCATTAGTTGATGCCCTTCGTCAGGGAACAGACACTACAAAAATATATATAAGCAAACCATTAGGATACTTTTTCATTTTTACCATGTAAGTAAAGTGCATAAAAAATACATAAAACGATAGTTGCATGAATCACTAAGGTTGTGTACATGTTATAATTGTAACACCTTCTGCGACCCCTAGACCCGTGAGGTTCATTAATAAACATATGATTGGGTTTAAAACGTCGTGTCACTTACAAGCCTTTTGTCGTGGTTTTGTGGTTTGAAACGAATCTGTGAAGCGAACGGGAAAAGTAATTGGGAGTCTGTTTGTAAGTTAAGTTTCACAGGATTATCGCCCTGGGGCTATGGGGAGTGGATGGTAGACTAACCTTGGTGGGCGATCGAAGCGTTTTCCGATATGCTGGCTTCCTTGCAAACGCCGGCGTAGAGCGTGTCTAGCCGCGTTTTTTAGAGATTCAAATGTGGTTACGGTCTCGTGACCATGCGTATGGACAACAGACTATGTTTAGCGGTGAGATGCGTGGCTGGGCATGTTGCCGCGTATCTATGGCTCGGTCACACGTTTTTATTGTGGATGTAAAAAACATCCTCTATGATAAAATTGGAGGTCGTATAATTAAGAAGTAAAAGAAATGTGGGGAGTGAAACATAATGATTAAATAAGAAAATAAGTGGACGGCAATGCGCATTATGCGGGTGCGAACTCGTGAGTCGGGTGCGATCCTGCATCCGCTCCTAACAACTGAGCTATGGGTCTGCTTAGAGATCGGGGGGATCCTAATGTGTATGTACTGGTGTTTTGAACAGGGATGACTTAAATCCATATCAACATAGGTGAATGTAAACAAACAGTGTCATATTGTGGTAAGTCTGTGCGAACAGTCACAGTAATTACAATATAGTCCGTGGAGCATTGTTAAAGATAACATGACAGTTCAATCCTGTCGTTTAAGCCAAAAGGCTTCTGGGTAGAGAGTCTTTGTATCCAGAAGTTTTCTTTTCTTAATAAATGTTTTGTGTTGTCTCTTCCTTCTAGTTTGTGCACAGTTTCTAAGATAGTAAATTTGAGTTGGGAGATGTTGTGTTGTTCTTCCACGAAGTGGGATGATAAAGATGATTTCATATTTTTTAAACGGATATTTGATTTGTGTTCAGTTAATCTCACTTTCATACGTCGTTCTGTTTTGCCCACGTATAATTTCCCACATGGGCATTTTATTGCGTATATCAAATTGCTCGAGTCACATGTGGCGTTAACTCTGAGTTTGATTTCATGTCCCCTCATGGGGTGATTGATCTTATTCCCCTTGATTACGCTGTTGCAATTGCCACAATTTAAACATGGTTTAGTTCCTGAGTATTCAATTGATGGCGCTGGTTTGTTTTGGAGGATTTACCCCAGGTTTCGTGCTCTCGTAAATGCAAATATGGGTGGGAGGTTGAAGATCTGTTTGAAATCTGGTTCTATGTTTAGAAGTGACCAATGTTTCGGGATTATTTTTTTGTATTTCCTGCTGGATGTTGAAAATTTGGAAACCACCACAGTACGGGTTTGTTCTGTCTTGATTCTTGTTGATAAAAGTTTTGTCCTTGTTATGTTTCCTATCCTTTCTTTGGATTTTTGAGAATTAGCCACATTCCGTGCCCTCATCTACATATGTTAGGCAGCTACTGAGGCTCCAGCTGCTACTGCTGCTGCACATATGGAATCAAACATTATATCCAAGAGGATTCTCACTTGCTGTTCCAACATGGGCAAAATGTTTTTCCATTTATTACCCTGCTGCATTTCTTCTGCAAATGACTGAAATTCCTTGACAAGGGACAGTACCACAGATGTTAAATATGCATTGGCACTAATTGAAAAGTTAGTTGTCACACATGTTCTCTTTACGTCAATCTCAAACTTCTTGTTAACTACATCCAGTGGCAAAACGTCTTCAGAGTTGATATGCCCGCCATCAAATAATCCAATGCAGGTACAACTTCTTCATGGAACCAATCAATGGGTATAGCCTTGTCAAAAATCTAGGAATATGTAATTTCCTGAATTCTTTCTTTTCTCTGTAGCCTTTTTTTAGACTGACCTATGGAGACATAAATTCTCTAGTTCTGTTATTGGATAGGATTAAAAAAATTCCCTTCCATTTTCTCTTGCACAGGATTGGGAAATGGCAGTTATCCTCTGTTATGTTAATGCACCTGTACCAATTCAGCTAATTGCATGAAATTACCTCTAACATTCTGATTATTCTTCGGATCAGAAGCATCTTGATCTAGAATTCCTACATATCTTGAATCATTTGGGATTGGCGACTTTCTTTTGGATACTTTGGGATTGGCGACCCCCACAGGGTCGTATCAGGATAATCCACCCCCTATGTTAGGGATGGCTAAGTCAGGATTTTAGCTGAAGTTAGGTTTTGGCGAAAACAGCTGTTTTTGCCAAAATCTAATGTGTGCTAAAATCATATGGGCTGCCTTGTAAATATCGCAATGTAAACATCAGCGATATTTGCTAGGTAGTCCATCTTGGGTATGCCCAGTAATGCCCACTTTGCATCTCAGTGGAGATGCAAAGTGAGGTGTTGGGAAAAAGGGTCCTAACATGCGATTATGCATGTTAGCACCCTCTTGTAAATAGGGCGCTGGTTTTAACTACGCTTTTTTGGCTTTGTAAGCCAAAAAAGCTGAGATAAAGCCCTTATAAATATGCCCCGAAGTTCTTAGTATTGGAAAGCACTTTTAAGTTGGCGCCAAGGGAGATTGGCTTATGGAAAAAACATCCAAGTCAACCATTTACTGTTTTCACTAATTACGTTTGCTGGGATAGGTGAATGCTGTTGCTAGGACAACATGCCCCTCATGTTGTAAGTACTGAGACGAGGAAGCCAGACAAAGAAGTATTGCGGGTCTATGTCCCTGGCAAGCCACGATTACTGCATCATTCAACAATTTTCACAGAAGTCACAGAATGCCTCCTGCCTTCTCTATGTTATTAAGTAGGAGGTTTAGTGATGGCCTGTAAATCTACATTTTGTGATGTGATAGATTACTACATCTGTCGCACCATAAACTGGATTCACAAAAGTCGGTATGCAAAACAACGATTGCATTGTGATTTAACCTTTAGAAGTCTAGGGCTTCATAAAAATACACTGGTTACATAAGCCGCAGACAATCTATTAAAACCACAAAAATGTTTAACTGTGAACAGGCACCAGACAATAAATGCCTATTTTTTTTTACAAGTGCCATTGAAAAAAATTATACACGACCTTCTATGATTGTTTGTCTTAACCCCCATCAGCTACTTCGGATTGTCATAGAGGATTTTTTGTATGTGCAACTGCAGTTGCTGCCAAAGCCTAAATGTGAAAAATGGCAGTTGTATATTTTATCTGAATATTGTAGACTATAATTTCTTTATTTCCACTACCCCCAGGAGTAATTGCATAAATGACAGCATGGTTTGTACTTGAGGAATGTATATTGCAATTATCCGTAGGAGTGTAGAAAACACTACCTCCAATCATGCATAAAATATCTTGTCATTGGATGGGTGGACGCGAACACATTTTTGAAGTTCTGCAAACAAGCACCAAAATGAAGTACACAGCTGTGATGGTAATTGCAAGTAATTTACTGAATTATTAGACTTGAGAACTGGGACATGAAACACAGTGTTTCCTTCAGACTATATTGCTCAATTATGGAAAACACATAGCTGGGGAGAGAATTTACTGTATTTAGCCAGACATTAGACTATCAAAACCCTGATGAAAATATTATGGAACGTTATCATGATTTTTCGCGACTTTCACTCGGGAGGGCTAGTAGTGACACAGATGGACCATGAACCAGATATCCAGCCAATGTAAGGCGATGAAGTCTCACACAGAATTAAATGACGTGCTACTTCCTCATCTTCTACCTCGTAAATCTGCGATGAAGCAACACATTGGTGGTCCATTGACTCTTACAACAAAATCGAATTTGAAGGAACTTTTTTACGTAGGCCAGTGCCTTTCGATCTGCCAAACATCAGGGCATATTACCAAGGGGGGCGATAGCCAATTATCGCCAATTTAGCGGCCGTTTTCGGCCGCTAAGGGACGATAATTCTATCGCCCTATTAACAAGCTGTCGCTAACTGATGTTAGCAACAGCTTTTAGGCGATAGCGAGCGGTTTGGGTCCCGCTTTGCATGTCAGCGATGTTTATCGCTAATGACATGCAAAGTGGGCGTACCCAACCAGTTAGCGACTGAAAGCAGTCGCTAACGTCGCTATCGCCTATTAGCAAGGCAGGGGTAGCGTTGGAAATATTCGCGCTAAGCGTGAATATCTCCAAATACTAACACCTGCCCAGACCAGTTCTTAGCCATGTTATCCAATGGGAGGTGGATAGCATGGCTAAGAGCATTTCGTCGCTAATGTGTGATTATCACTGTATTCTCAGCAATATTCACGCATTTCGCCGCTATCGCTGGATATTTTAGCACAATGGAGAAAAATGTTGCTAATAGCATGTTTTCTCCACTAACATATCCAGCGATAGGCAGCGATAAAAAAATCGTCGCTAAGCCTATTTAGCGATAAATATCGCTACTTGTTGGTGATATGCCCCCACATTCCTACATTATTCCTCCTGATGTTTTTATTGTGTGATGAACAGTTTTGCAGGACGAGATGTAAGGGAGACAGTTTGATCTGAAATTGTGACATTGCTTTTGTATGTCTCTGCATAGGCTTCGGAGACTTTTTAGACTCCTGGGGCCTCATTTGTGGCATTTTAGTCAAAAGGCAGCGCAGCAAGGCACCTTGCTGTGCTGCCCTTTGCCACAGTGAACGGGCAGGAATGCACTGTATTTAAGCAATACATTGTATTTAAGCAATACATTGTCTTCCTGTCTTCTGCCTGTGCTGGTACAGTTTCGGCAGCCTAGCACCAACGTCAGCACCTTTGAACCATGGTGCATAAAAACAATGCTGTGCACCATAGTGTAGGGGTGCCTCTGTTGCATGCAGGATAGTTTTTATGCAGGAAAGGGCACTTTCCTGCACAAACACAATCCTACAAGGCATTTTCCTCCTTCCATGTGTGCTCTCCAGCACACATGGAAAGAGGAAACAACGAGGGAGAAATAGACATATTTCTCCCTGGTGCGCTTCACCTCGGGAGGTGTACAGATTTGGCACTTCCCCAGGTTTACATTACTTTGTAAATCCCGGGGAGCGTCAAATTCCATGGGTGTTGCATTGGAAAACCCAGCACAATGCCCATGGAATGCCTTCTTGGGACAGAATAAGGTGATGGAGCGCAAATCATGATTTATGAGGCCACTCAAAGCCACGCAGGGTGGCTTTACGTGGCTTCATAAATCTTTATAAGAGCTCTGCATCATATCTGTACAACATTACGTGGTGCAAAAGTGATGCAGGCGTCTCATAAATAAGCCCCTATGGTTGTTTGTGATCTTGTTGGCTGACCCAGCAGCCTAATATTGCTCAGTGTGCGTCAGCAAGTTTATCCGTGCATGCATAGATAAAGCAGGTATCTTGCCAATAGGCAACTTTGGTGACTGTGTATTACTCTCATTATTGGCCTCAAGGAGGAGCAGTGTCACTAGGTGAAGATAAAGCATGGTTCCACTTGCCCAGCTCTTTTCTATGAAAAGTAGACTATTATTTTCCAGGTGAAAAGCTGAGCATACTTTTCTGGTAATCATTCATGTTAGTATCTCAGGGTGGAAAAAGGGGATGGCTGCAATCGTTTCTTCTGCTTATTTGCAATGTGTTTTAAGATTTTTGGAGTTCATTTTTAGAGACCTGTTTCGGAACCTCCTGGCTTTTGGTATGGAAGTACAGGAGAAGAATGCCCTATTCTGATAGATATCTATTCACCAAAAATGAGTGGCTATGAGTTGTCTCCCTGGAATTTGGGATACCTACATGTACCCAGGAGATACCAGGGCCGAAACTTAAAAACTTTAAGATTACATCACTTATTTTGGCAAAGCCCCAATGCAAAATCTGTTTATTGATTTACAGAGTTACATAATCTCTATTTGCATGGCTTTGTAAGTAAAAAGTAACTCAACACATCGCATAGTGCTGCTTTAAGTTCCGTTCCGTCAGGTAGACTTTACAAGGGTGGTTAATTTATTTTCCATTGTATATATCATCATCATTGCTTGAGTAACTAAAATCATTACAATGACATCCAAGAAAAACACATTTACATTACAGACAAAACATCTTCTCATCACATAATAATAAAAAAACTGTCCCATAAATGCAACATAAAAACGTATCAATAAACCCAAATCTAGCCACTTTACATCCCTAATTACAAGATATTATTGCACATTACACATGTTAAAGTGATGGTGTGCATTACTTACTATTTCTATGTATATAACAGAGAAATATTCTGACAAATAACCATTCATTTTCACTATGAAACACTACACATGTTATATTTCGCAGTGCTAATGGTAACGTGCAGAAATGACCAATGCAAAGAAGTTTCTTTTATACATTTCTTAACCCCCTTACCTTTCAAAGTGCTAATGTGCAAAAAATTGCATCAATTTGCTGCGATGATAACCCAGCATTTGTTACATTCCATATTAATACCCTGGCAACAAAAGTTATTAGGTGATAACATTTATGAGCTATCAAAACTATTAGCGCCAAAGCCATAAAAATAAAAGGGGATCTGCCCTATTATATTAGACATTTTTAGACTGCCATTAACATTTTTACCAGTTGACATAGTAATGGAACCGATTCACCAGACAATGACATGATCGGGCAGATCTCACACCACTCATCAAAAAGTAAGGCCTCAAAACTAAACGTCTATGATTAGTCAGCTTGGGGCTTACACATACTATATGTACAATAGTTTCCTGTGGCCATTCGCACAATCTACAGTTAGAATCCGGCCACTGTTTGATCCAAAATCGAGTGCCCTCCTTTGTTGAGTTTATTCCTATATGTAACCTTAAAAACATTTTTTTAAACTTTGCAGAAAAGAAAACATTCAAATATGGCTGAACACGCTGGGTTGGTATGAATTGATCACATACCATGCATAATTTTTCTCAGCTAATGCAATTTTATCCAATTGAAACGATTTAGCTTTAATATGCTTTTTTAAAATTAACTTATAGTTAGGCATTTTCAGATCACTTTGCAGGCCGATATCTCGTAGTGAAGTTAAAATATAAGATCTCCATTTAGCCGCATAAACAGATTTGTAAATTTTTTGCCAACGAGTATTCCCTAAAAATGTAGGGGCTGATGTTGACAATGCCACCATATATTTAAAAAAAGCTCCTTTTGATACCAGTCACTATCTTTGGAGACCAAATTCCAATCTTATTGCTACTTGACACACTGACTTGGCAATCCTAAAGGTTGCTTTAAAGACCTTAACAATTAGTCGGTCAAGCACCTTCACATCTTTCCCTCTATAATGGGGGAACCATAAATGAGGGTTGGTTGTAACTTGGCTTTGATTTCTTTAAGAATAAACTCATATGATTGACAGTTTAGTGATTTTTTTGAACATTTAAAAGCTAGGATCAATGTCACAGACTTGGCCCTTAAATCCTTAAAATTATATTTAAAAGACATGCGATTGTCAAACATCACCCCTATGTCTTAAGAATATCAATTGTACCTGCTCTGGCCTTCCAGGATTAAACTTCTGTTTGACATCACCAGTTTTCATCACTTTGGTTTTTTTAACAATCAGTTCAAGGCCATTCTGTTATATATAGTCATCCAAGGCAGTTATAAGTCTTTGTAGGCCGATAGGCAAAAGGATGACTCACAAGAATCGCATCATTGGCATACTGGAGGTAACTAATTTGCACCCCACCATCCTAAGAACATGCCCATTAACAACATCCAAATGCTGAGAAAGATCTGAGAAAAATAAGATAAAGAAGCAGGGGGCAAGGACACAACCCTGCTTTAGGCCATTGTATGTTCTAATCTTCATTGATAAGGAGTTGCCCTCCCCAAGCTTAACTTGAACCCAAGTGTCGGTATACAGAAGTATAATAGCTTTTAACAATTTCTTTGATATTCCCCGATCTGACAATTTTTTGCATAACAAATTTTGTGGCACAGAGTCGAAGGCTGCCTTAAGATCAATAAAAGCAATGTATACATTTTGTTTATTCAAGACAGCCTTCTCTGCAAGCAAGGTTAGAGCTAACACATTTGTAGTAGTGGATTGTCCTTTCTGGAAACCCGTCTAATTAAATGGAAAAATACCTCCTCCATAGCCCAATCTTCCAATTGTTTTAGAAGACAAGAAGCAAACACCTTTGCATCGGCATCAGTCAATGAGATTAGTCGATAATTAGTGGGGTTTGACACCGGGCCGCTTTTATGAATAGATTGCACTATGCTACCTTGCCATGATTCTGGGACAATCCCAAGTGTCAAAGTTTCCCTAAATAACTTATGCAGTATGCCGGCCCACAGGACCCTATTAGCACGAAACAGGGCATTATACCATTAGGTCCATGGGCTCCATTTGCTCGAAACCCATGTAACAGGGTCAATACTTGGTTACAACTTGGAATTTCTAAATCAAGATTTGTATCTAGACTAGACGTGATCAGTGGAGTTCAAATCGAGGCACATTCCATTCCCGGCATTAGTTGTTGATATATTATTTACCTCACATAAAGCCAACCTGTCTAGGTGATTTCCCATCCAAACCGATAAACCATGAAAATTGGCTATAAACGTTACCCAACTGGGTTCTTGTATATTTACAGAAAAAGCCCTACAGCCTCCCATTTCGAGCTTATTATTAACGCCCCAATTTTTTTTGCATTATTTTGCTAAGTGGTGGATAATAAACTATTCCATAGCCCAGTTTGATTTTTAAGTTTGGCTTTCCATATTTCTTGTTTGTAGGTCTTCTTAAGTTCCTTCAAATTTTCTTTATACACTAAATAGGTCTGACAAAATCTGCGGGCGTATGCCTCACGGACAGCTCTATTAAGTACTTTCTTTAACTTAAATAGTTCAAGGGAAAACTATATTTTTTGTATATTCATATTGGTATTAATTTTCCAAGTCTTTCCAGTTGAAAATGTGGTGGTTCATTTCCATTCCCATGCCTCCCCCTATCTATTATGATGCAAACCCATATTTACATAGACTTGTAAATATGGGTTTGTGCGATGTAAAGTTATAGTAAAGGCAAATGGTGAGCCTTGTCTGCTTCCCTTGTGCTGGGGCCAAGAAGTACTCCTGAAAAGGTCCTCTGCGCCTATGTCTCCTGGCACTGGAATTATATCATGCACAGATTGCTGACCAGACAATTCTGGGCTTGGAAACACTCACAATTGCTTGAGGAGGAATTCCACCCGGAGTTTATCTATCCAGGTTTAATCCCACTCCTCATAATCAGGGCTCTAGTATGGATTCTGATTTGATTGGAGGACTGGGCTTGAATAGTGGTACACATACATGGCCCATTAGAGTATGCTGGACGTACAATTTCTTTTTAATGAATTTGATGCAGGGCTAGTGAGCTCTATGCTTTGAGTTGTATTGATGTATTTAGGATTTTTAGAGAATACTGAGAAGAACTGTTTCATGCCCATTTAATGCTTCATGTCCTGCCTATTTTATGGTTACTATCTTATGTATAGAAAAACAAAAAGAGAGCGAGGAGAAAGGGTACGTCCTTATCCCTGATAAATTGAATCCACAGCAAAATGGACGCTCCTCATATAGGAATCCAGATAAAAGAATGACTCAATGGCATGTGCAGGAAAGTGAAAAAAGCTGTAGGTTTTTTAGAAGAACCCGCACCCACCAGCCTAGTTGGTGGCATATTTCATCATTGGGTTCCTAGCTGGGCTGCCGAATGCAACCCTCATTGGGTTCCCAGTTGTGCTGCGACGCCTGAATTGTGTGAAAGGTGTGAGTTGAGGTGCAGTTTCAAAAGTACCTCTTGGATCCTCTATTGCGGTTTTATTCCCGAGGTCCTAGGGCACGGTTACAAACGTAGAATGGATACTGTGAAGACTTAGTCGGTCTTCCTTATCCATATAAATTTGTCGCCATGTTTCAGCCTAAACAAGGGTGCTGAGGCTTTCTTCAGGACCAAGAAAGTGAAGTGCTTTAAGATTTTGATGACCATGTGATATTTTCAGCACACACGCTAAGGTGTGCTGTGAGTGCAGAGATGTAGCTGTACTTACGGTTCCCACTGTCAGGTGTATAATAAAGGCTACATAGTTTAGGTAGCTAATTATGATCCCAGAGGAGGTGAATACCTGTAGTAATACATACATCAAGGTAGTCTGTCCGCCATCAATACCTAGTTTGGTCCTGCGTGGGATCCTGACGGAACTAGGTACTGATGGCGGACGGACTACCAAAATCATGACGCACTTCACTTTTGGGGTAGCAGTACGCAAACCGGAGGACCCCCCAGGACGAACAGCAACATGTCGAAAATGGTTGAGTCGTGACACACCGATATTGGCAACCTACAAAACTAGGCAAGGAAGTGCAGCTTGTCCCTGTTCGATCTACCTAATTGGCAGACAAAACATCAGGTCGATCCACAAGAAGTATTTTAAAAAAATAAACATCCATACGGAACGGACGTATCCTTAAAGCCCAATATACGCAGGATCTACCTTGGAAACAGAATCCAAATGAATTGAGCCCTTCACCATACTAAATAGCTGGAGATTGGTCTCTACCGCTACTTTTTGCGTTATAGAAACTCAAGAACCCCCTGGTTTTAGCATCTGGTGTATGTAGTTGTATGTTTGCTTAGTTTGTTTTGGCCCTGAAGAAGGTGAACCAAATATCGGCAATCACCGAAACGTACGTTGGCCGTACGCATTTGAGACCCCCATATAGAAAATCATCTTGTATATATAAAGAGAAGGAAGCAAAGACTTGTAGAAAATGTACAAACTGTAAAGAGTATAAATCTCAGAACTCTCTCTCGCTGCAATTTATAGGGGACTCTCAATAAGGATTCATTGTATGTTTACTGTTTTTTGTTTGATATGTTTATACAGTGTTTTTAAGACTGGGTAGCGAATATATTGGTATGTATGATGGAACAAATGGTATGAGTGTATGTAAAGTTTCTTGGGGTTCTTCCTTTTTCTAATTATTGCTTAGAGTGATTTACAGAATGTGTTAATTTTGTATATGCACAAACTGCTATGTATTTATTACAAGAAAAATAGAACAAATGAAAAAAATGAAAAATAAAAAAAAACACTTTTTGAATAAATTGAATGTCTTTGTCAGATATCTAGCATCCTTTTTGAAATATATTGTGAAGATTATCATTGGAAAAATCATATAGGTCTGATTAGAGGTACTTCTTTGCTTCGGTTTGCACTTCACTTTCTTGCCCAAGCTCCAAATGATAGCCTATGTGAGAGATAGTCCTTGCAATAGTGAAAAACGAAATTGAGAGTATTTCACTATCAGGACATATGAAACACACCAGTACATGCCCTACATTTCACATCCACTTCACTCTGCCAAGGGTGGATAACTTTGGCCTACTTTGCAGGTGCGTTGCATGTAGTAAAAGGAAAGGTTAAGGCAAGGCAAGTGGAAACACATCCAGGTATACATAGCAGTTTTAAAACTGAACTCGCAGACACTACAAAGGTAGGCCTGAGACAAGTTTGCAGGGCTACTCACGTGGATAGCACAATCAGTAGCATTACATTTACAGGCCCTGGGCGCACACCATGCACTTTACTAGGTAGTAAATCAAATATGCCAATCATGGAGAAACCATCAGAATTACACTTTACACAAGGAACATTTGCCCGTTAGCAATGATCAGCAGTGGTAAAGTGCCCAGAGTGCCTAAAACGCAGTCCAGCATAACAGTCAAAAGTACAGGAGGTAGTGGCAAAAAGACAGGGTAAATCACGCAAAAGGATGCCAGATCTAACAGTAGACATGCTTCTTCATGAAGAAAAGCTTTGTGAATCACAAAATATATCCCACCTTTAACGTGATTTTCCATAAAATCCAATCCATCCAACATCAGTTTTTATGCTGTGCAATACACACTGCTTGAGTGGTGCTGCTTAGCAACATAATGCATATTGTAGGTATGTGAGCCATTCCTTACCGCAAACAAAATCAAGACATTGATTTCTGAGGACAAAATCCATAAAAAGCACAGCAAGCTAAGTGGAGGAAAATTGAACAGTTAAAATATAGGACATGGACATAATTTGCCACAGCATGCACAATTACTCCTAGAACAGCAAAAATGTAAGTAGCGGCCAAACATTCACTGGTACACAGACCAGGAGGTTGACAGTACCAATGCTTATTTCTCGTGGTGAGCGCGAATCTTGCCAGTTAATTTACCTCCTGGAAAAAGTGGAAGTTGTCTCTGAGAAAAGTTGTTTCAAATTGTCTATTTCGTAATTCAAAATGATTTTCTTTCCTTTCCGACAAGAACAGAAGTGATGTACTGTCTTCTAGCCTGCAGGACTGACAAGTTATTAACGTTTACATTTGTCAGTTTTCTTCAGGTCTACACTTTGTCAAAAGTGTACAATGTCCCTAGCACTCATTATAACAATCTTTCCTAAATGTGCCTCAAGGTTTGTGCAGTGGGAGAACGATAACATACTGCTGTAGACAAGTACTTTCGTAAGATGTAGATCTGATTGCATAAAAGGGCTTTTCATTTATTTTACCTCAAATGCAAATGGGTACCGTTTGCATTCTGAAGTGGCCTTTTTTATTTTTTATTCATATGTATTGAATTACAAAAATATATCTATCTCATTTATTTCGAACAAAACAGAATCGATTCAACCGGCACACTATGTTTTATAAGATAGTTTTTTTTTGTATCAGGTTATGCACTCAGTCAAGTGATGTATAGACGGCAAACATTGATCGTTTACTGACAATGAGGCTTGAATTTAGTCTCATTAAAAGTATTTTGCCTATTTTATAACAACGCATTTGTTTGAAAGTGGGTCTCTAGTTGGCAGAGGTATGCACCTTGTCCAAGTAGAGAAAATAGTCCTAGTCAGGGTAAGCTGAATACACTCTAAAAGATAACCTGCGCTCACCCTCTCGTAGCTTGGTACACCAAAAAAACAAACATCCAATAAGTATAGCCAAAGTTATGAATTTATCAAAATGACTAAAAATAGTGTTTAGAAGTAAAAAGCGCTAAAAGGTAACTTGAGGCCACGCTACACTGGGGTGAATCCAAAGTTCAGGCTGACCATGATAGGCTGCAGGCCTGCTACAGGACTCAGACAGGTCCAGCTGATGAAGTACCTTGGATTGAGCCAAGCATTGATGTCAAAGACTCGAAGCAAGGAGTCGAGGAGGCACCACATAGTTGTCGATACTGTAGATGGAGGCGAGCATCTGCACCAATCCGTGCCATCAATGGAGCTTGGTCGATAATCCCTTTGTATGATGCAGCCACTGTGTTGCTGTCAAACTGCGCAGACTATGGGTGTCGAGCAGCACCAGCTGACAAACCCCTGTCATCAAGCAGCCGCTCCGTCGGCATCAAAAGGCGATGCATTGGTTTCAATCAAAGCGAGGTCGCAACTGCATCGACATTGGTGAAAAAAGCTGCAAAAACCCACTTCTGATCCCAGGCTTAGAGGGGGCACCTCAGATAAGGGTGGGACTCACATATGGCAAAGTCCAACAGCACCAGCAGAGTAGCACAATTTTTTTTATGATCCTCAGACTTCAGAAAACAGGAGGCAAGCCAGTGGGCCCTTGGAGTCATGCTGGCCGCAAGTGAGATGGGTCCTTGTCTTTATCTGGAAAGAGATCAGCAAACAGCAGGGTCCGCTCAGACCATAAGTAAAACCGTTCCTTAGAACAGTCAGTCAAGCAGAGTGGCAATCATTGCAGCACAACAGTCTTTACTCCTGGCAGAGTTCTTCACAGGTCTAGTAGTCTACTGTCTTAGTAGGATCAAAACCGCAGTACTTATACTCAAATGTACCTTTGAAGTGGGCGTGACTTCAAGGCAGTTCCTTGATGTGTGCAGGTCCCCTTTCATCTCAGCCGTGTCTGCCAGGCCATCTTTTTTTTTGGGGGGGGGGTGGGGGTAGTCAGCCCTATGTGTTGGGCACATAACACTGCCTATTCAAATGTAATTGTCAGTTCCCACTCCCCCTTCCTGTCCGGGAAGGCTATCAGAATGCAGATGAATCCTATGTCACACCCACCCTTTGTCAGGGTCTGCCAAATACGCCTACAGAACTACATGACCCACAAGGCCTAGCGACTGGGAGGAGCAGGAAAACCTGTATAGCCTGCTATAGTGCATTGTGGGTCGTACGTGATTTGCTGCTCGAATCTGGACCTGAGCTTTGGATCTTTTCGAACCCAATCTAGACTGAGTTGGTTGCTCAGCAGAGTTCTACTATCAGTGGATTTGTAGCGTTTTCGGCGGCTAACGAATGCTGTTGCTGGGAGTATCTTGTTCCTGAATGATGAGACGCCCGTTAAAACTGGAATCGCTAGTGTGTCCGCTGATGCACTAGTAAGGCTGTTTGTTATTCAGCTGTTGTCTTTGTGCGCGGCGGCTGCCGAGCACTTTCCTGGGACCCCTCGTTGTCACGGAGTTGGATCAATTGAGGTGGTGCCGGTTGAAGTGTTTCTGGATATTCGTGAGTACACGCGTTCTCGGATGAGACGCGCTTCGTTTCTTTTCACTCCCCTTGACTGGATATAAAGGATTACCAGTGACTGTTCGTGGAACTTAAAGGTCGTGACTTTGTTTAGTCCATGGAATATAAAGACTTGTCAATCCTCAGTTTCTTGGATTTGGTTCGTGCAAAACTGGGTTGATCTTGAATCCCTCTACATCATTTTTTGGTCTCTTTTAGTCCTAATTCATTATCTTTGGAGAGGGTTTATTTTTTGTTTCCGATTGGGAAGGCTGGAAGGTATGCATGGAATACAGAGTGACTTGATCTATGGTGTTTGGTATACGGTATCGTTGGTGTGATCATTTATTCTTGTTTGTTTATTGCAGAAGCGCTAACAGGGTATCGAGACATTTATCTGATACCTACCAAAAGGGAGAAGAACAGCCTACAGCTAGTTAATTTGGTAGGTGGTGTTAAAGCGAGAAATTACTGAGAGTAGTTAGATATTTCATGTACTCATCAGTGTGTTTTCTTTTTCTTCTCATTTCAGCCTCCCTTTCCCGTTCCAGTCCCTTCCTTACCTTTTCCCTCGCCTAATTTCCTTTATGCTCTGTGTTGATATACAGTCAGAGTGTAGGGCAATTGGGAGGTGGACCCCTTTTAAGCATCTACCTGATCCTGAGGAAGCCAGGTCGGGACACCCTTCATGTATTTGTGGCTGACTAGAGGGAATGGACAAAGTGTAGATGTCACCTAGACCGGATGTGTATTGGAGACAGGCTGCAGGTACACAGAGCTAAGTTAAGAGCAGAGAAATGTCCACTTTCTAAAAGTGGCATTTCTAAAAATGTAATGTTAAATCCAACTTTACCACTAGCATTTATCATTATTATTCCAAATATCTGAATCATAATTTAGCTTCTTTCTAGTCAATAATACCAGCTCAAGATTGTTTTAAGGAATTGTCCTTACTAGCCAATGAGAGGAGTAGGCCCTACAGTAGTGAAAAACACATTTAGCTGTTTGTCATTACCTGGATATGCAAAACTTAAAAGTACATGGCTTACCTTTTACTTACACAGCAGCCTGCCCTTAGGTCTACGTAAAGCGTACCTTAGGGGTGACCTATGTGTAATGAAAGAGGAGTTTAAGGCGTGGCAAGTGGTTTTAAATGCCAAGTTGAAGTGGTAGTACACTGAACACACAGGCCCAGCAATGGGAGCCCTGAGAAAGGTTTGAATGGCTACGTTTGTGTGTGGCATAATCAGTGTTGTAGGCCCACTAGTAAAGTTTAGATTACAGGCCCTGGGTATATGCTATACCACTTCACAAGGAACTTACAGGTAACCTAAATATGCAAATCAGGGTTACACCAATGTCACCATGTTTAGGGGAGAAGCCCAAGCACTTTAGCACTGTTTAGCACAGGTAAAGTGCTCAGAGTCCTAGGGCGAACAAAATGAGACAGGAAAAAGTGGAGGTAAGTAGACAAAAAGTTGGGGGGAGACCACCCTCAGGATGGCAGGTCTAACACGTGTCCCCCCAGGTTAAAAGTGGGGATATCTACCCAACCTCTTGAGAGTTCTCATCAATAAGTCGGAAAAACCTAGATAGACTGTCAACATTGGGATGGTCTACTCCTGGTCTATGTTCCACCCTGAAGTCTATACCACATAGGGAAATGGACCACCCCAGCAATTTTGGATTCTCACCTCTCACTTGCACGAGCCACTGGATTTTTTCCACAACTTAGCTACCTGGCTTTTGAAGGCCAGCATGTAGGTCACTACATCCTGGGGAGTCTTCCTGGGAGCATGCTCTCACCCTTCTTTCACCAGACACAGAGACAGGGTACCCGTACAGAAGCCCAAAGGGACCGAAGCCCACTCCCTTCTGTGGTATCTCCCTGTAGGCAGGCATGGTAAAAAGATGTCCAACCTATTCCTCAGATAGGTCTCTAATCATGCCTTTCAGGGTCTTGTTGTATCTCGCAACAAGTCCATTGGTCTGTGGATGGTAAGAGTGAGAACTTGTAAGGTAGCCAACACTCATTCCACACTGACTGTATGTATGCAGACATGAGGTTTGTGCACCTGTCAGACACAACTTACTTTGGGAAACCCATTTGGGTAAAAATCCACCTCAGGGCTTTTGCCACTGCAAGTGCAGTCATGGTCCTCAGAGGGATTACCTCTGGGTACCTAGTGGCATGATCCATCAGAACCAGGATAAACCTGTTGCCTGATGCAGTCTGGGGATCCATTAGGCCCAACAATGTCAATGTCCGCTTGCTTAAAGAATATGCCAATGACAGGCAAGGGATTAAAGGGGCTTTCAGCTTCTGCCCTGTCTTCCCACAGGTAAATGTAAATGTGTGTATACTTGTAAAGCGCAGGGCCACCCCATCTCGGGGAATCCTGGCGCTGTATACCACTGTGGAACCCTTCCTGGATTTCCCTGTGAGATGCCCCCTCCTGGGCACCCCCAAGGTGAAGCCAGGCATCCCAGCAATGTTAGGGCCTTTGTGGAGATTAAGCAAACTATTGCCCAGAGTTGCAGAGTGGGACCCATTATTAGAGTAGGCACTGAGGCGAGAATTATCGAGTCCGCGGACATTGAGCCACAGACCCTGCCACGTCAGGAATTGAACCCTGGTCCTGGGCCTTACCTCTGCTTCAGGGTCTGCCGCTTCTAACCAGTGAGCCACACTTCTCCACAAGTCTGTCACGTTACACAAGTCATGCAGAATGCATCTGAAGATCTCCTAATCTTGGGCCAAAAAAAGTGTGGGACTGAGGTTCCGTGACAATTGTAAGTGGTGTTTTCGACTCGCACGAATATGGTCGAGTCTGGTATCTATGAACCGCAAATGACGAGTTTAGTGGGTGTACGCATTTTCGTTGTACTAGCCTAAACCGTTCGTCTGTTTCGTGGGTTT
This sequence comes from Lissotriton vulgaris, assembly GCF_964263255.1. NCBI lineage: Eukaryota > Metazoa > Chordata > Amphibia > Caudata > Salamandridae > Lissotriton > Lissotriton vulgaris. The sequence continues at coordinate 900,043,385 of NC_141696.1, forward strand.
CTTCATCTGAACCCACGGGTTCCATCTTAGATACAGCATCCATTTTGTTTCTTGCCCTCAAGTAGCCAGCGAACGGACGCTGTCCGCTTCGCGACCCTGGGATTCCCAAACTCTTGCGGAAGACACGTGTTCCTTTGAGGGTGTCTTTATGATGAGGGGGATGACACTGTAAGGCAGATGGCCCCGCTGGAGGCTCATCATGCCGTGTTGGTTTATTGTCTCAGTTGTGCATTCATTAGGCACGTCTCCTTTGATTCCTGCAAATCGTGTTTCCTGATACCTCCCCTTTACACTCTCTTCGATCTGTTCGCTATCCTCGTCTTCCTCTGCACCTGTTTCTGTCTCTTCCTTGATTCGTTTACAGCTGAACGGAATGCACTAATGGTGGGAAGATGTACTTTTACAGTTGGGAACTGCCAAATGCTACTGTAATTATGTTCCGGGCCCTGAATACATGAAAGCGACCCCCTATGATATTTACTGTGGGAACTGGGTTGTAACCATTTGTCTGTCATGTTATCCTATGACGGAAAACTGTATAAGAAGAGCGATCCACAGATACAATTTGAATCAGACTCCGTGAACTTACATGCTATTTACTTCTCGTGACTTCTGTGTTCCCTGCAGTAAATAAACCTCGAATCTTTGACGCCGAAGGAAGTGTCCCGTGTCTCTGTCATTTGTACGCCGGAACAGGTAACCCACGAAGGTTTAAGGTGTTATCCCTGGCACCGCTGGGTCGTGTGAAATCTCCGAGGGAAGGTGCACCCCGCTTCATCGATCCTGTTGTCGAAACAAGTGGCCCGACGACTTTTCCCGCGAAGATTACCGCCTCCTGACGGCTGCGACGGACTGCTGCCCTGACTGTAGACCTGTTTTGGTGCCTGGCGTAGACCTTGGTACAGCGAGACGATTGACGGGCCTTCCTGGTGACGCCATTGAGCTTTGAGTTAAGTATTTGTGGGTCGCTCCCAGAGTCCTTTGTTGTTGCGGGTGCTTAGTTGCATGGTTCCATTGCATTTGTGGTTCTAGGTATTTTGTTCTTAGTTGTACTATTTGACGTCTGCAGTCGCCAAAAACCGAGGGTTTTTGCTCTTTTGCAGGGACAGTGTACTCCTATAACCCTTGACGTTTGTGAAACTCGGTTAGTGTGCACGATGCCTGGCCGTAGTACTTTGTTCAGTTGCTTTAAAGGTTGTAGTATGGATTCCCGACTGGAGGACTCGTGTCCGATACCTCCGGTTGGAACTCCAACTTACGAATTATACAGTCAACATGGTTTGGGTCCGATCACGTTCAATGAGTGTTGGGTTCGTTACACCAAAAAGGACGGTGTCCTTAGTTGGCCACCTCATGGTAGTTTTGAGGCCCCGATTTTAGATAATCTTGAAGCTAAATTGTTCCAAAGAAAAGCAAGGCCGGCCATGTTTGATTCCTTTCGGTTGTGGCGTAAAGAAGCCAAGCAGAGAGAAATCAGGCAGCTTAAACGTAATAAGAGAGAAGGTATCGTTACAACGATGAGAAATGCAGAGCAATTTCAGCGAGATAAGGAGGAGAAGGAAAAGGAAGTTTTTGATAGATTGCAGCGCATGTTAGTGGATAAGTGTTATCCCGCTTTACCCACGGGTACGGATAAGAAGGGAGAGGAAGCAGTAGAGGCCCTTTGTTGTCTTATTTATTGAAATCGCCACCTCCGTATGCACAGGATACCGCAGTTCCTGTGGTCCCTTCTGTACCTGTTCCTGTTCCTCAACCTGCTCCTGTTCCCCCACCTGTTCCTGTTCCTACTGCTCCTCCGTCTATACCTTCTCATACTCCTGCTCCCGCAACTTCTACTATTGTGGTTACTCCTGCTGTTCCTTCTGTTTCTGCCACTTCTCTTGTTACCCCTTTGCTTTACTCTTCTACCCCGTCTGCTCGATGTCGCATTCCCTCTGTTGCTGCTAACTTTTTCACTTCTCTCGGACCGGTTCTTGGGTCCGCTGGTTCTGATGCTCCCCAAAGACGAAGTCAGCTTCCTGATGCTAGGGAGCGTGACACGTTAATTAGGATGGCGCGTTATTGGATTAGGTACCCCGTTAAAAATTCCCCACGTGTAGTTTTTGAGAAGTTCTTTCAATTCAATGAGCCAACACAGAGGTTTGTGTTTGATGAAATGTGTAAATTTTTACGTGAAGCGATATCCAATGATGAAGCAAATGAGGTACCGATTGAGGTAACTGAACTTCAGCTTCAGTTTTGAAGTGGTATACTTGTGGGAAGTAATGTTTGACATGCTGTCGAGCATCTACTGTCTTTCCGTCCCACTATCATACCTCGAGCATTGTTCAAAGGTGAAACTGAGGAATGGATGGCTACACCTGGTCAGTTTCCCATGCGTGAAGTTCCACCAGTGTGGATGCCAGGTAACCCTGGTGCTGCCTCGCCGATCCTGCCACATTTCCAGAGAGTGTGGATACACCTTCCATGGAAACGATCGGAAGTTTTGCAGGTTAAGCAGACTTTGCCCGACCCTTGCAAAAATCCTGCAGGGTATTACAAAGAATTATCTCAGTTAGTAGATGCTACTATCATGAATCTTGCCGACATCGATATGTTGTTCTGTAACGTAGTTCCGCAACCGGTTTGGGCGAAAATTCGTCAAGAAAATCATGCGGCAGAGCTAGGTGGTGATTGGGCTGCTCTTATAGCGGCGGATACACGACAAGTTGGTGGGGCTAAGCCTGAGCAGCTCATTACTGATCTTCCCTAGAGAATTATTACTCTTATGAAGACACTTATGCCAGCTATGAAAGTTAACTGGGACAAATTGTCTGCTTGCAAGCAAAAGAAGGACGAAAGTGTCTCCGATTTCTTTACGAGATTTGAGGAGGCATTTATCGATCACAGTGGTCAAGATATGGGTACTGAGGGAGGTCAGAGATTGTTCGTGGACAAATTTGTGTCGAATTTGTTGCAGGACCTAAGCAACAAATTGAGAAATTCTGAGAGTGCGTGGGCTGTTTCTACTTCGGCCCAAATATTAGCTACGGCTCAATAATATGAAAATAGAGAGAAAGAAGAAATAGATCGTGCAGATAAAAAGACAAAAGAGCTCAAAACGAAAGTATTGTTGCAACAAGCGTATCCTCCGCATTCGAATCAGAATGATTCGCAGCAGCGGAACCGATCGCACCACAGTCAAATAGGTCACAATCGCGGAATGATTCTTCGCAGCGATCTATGCTTGGGTACAATCAGTGTGCCTATTGTAGGGGTGAGGGTCATTTGAAATTTGATTGTCCGGTTTTGCGTGATCGAAATAGTGGTAATTCATCTAGAGGAGGTCGTAGTGGTCCTCAACAGGCTTCACGAGGTAGAGGTCGTGGTGTTAATCAGAACCAAAATGATCGTTCTAATGATTCCTCTGATTCTAACAATTGTTTCGACCAGCGCGGATTGTCGCAAGGCCGATCCGCACAGTACAATGTGGATGATTATTACATCGATCAGGGTACTGACGACGGTAATTACTAGGACAGCCATAGACAACGAGAGGGAGTAGTATCAGTTCCGGTTGATCAGAGAGGGCCTTATGTCGCAGTTGCCACCTCGGGCGTAGTTGAGCCTTTTCTGTTGGACACTGGTGCAGCGAAAAGTTCTATCATGCATTCGAAACTCCCTGGCGCACCTTTGTCTGGCTTAACAAATGTTTCCGTTGGATTCCTAGGCGCCCCTGTTAGCAATCCTGTTTCTCGCCCTTTGCCCCTTACAATTGGGCCACGCGAGCTGAAAGCTCCTTTGATTTTGACTACTGGTTGTGGTAAAAATCTTTTGGGCTTGGATTTGCTGAAACGACTATATGCGACTTTGTATTGTTCTCCTGCGGGAGTGAAGCTTACTTTGGGTTAGAGAGTTATCTCTCCTATGTACTTGTCTCTCGATATGCTTCCACCGGAATTGAGTTCTCTTCCTGCATCTTTGTGGGCAACGGGCCCTAATGACGTGGGCCTGCTTGACATCTCCCCTTATGTTGTTCACTTGAAACCTAATGTGCGTTTACCACGTATTCCCCAGTATCGTATCTCCCTTGATGGTGAGCGAGCATTGTTAGCAATCATCTACGATTTGATCGAAAAGGATGTTATCGAGGAGACTCGGGGAAACGTGTGTAATAGCCCTGTGTTACCCATCTTGAAACGCACTGATCCATCTAAGCCTCCTGTTTATCGTTTTGTCATCGATTTACGGGAGGTGAATAAAATTGTGATTCCTCTGTTCCCTGTGGTGCCTGACATCACGGCTCTACTGACTCTGATTCCAGCATCTGCATCCTGGTTTTCGGTGATCGATCTGAAGAATGCTTTCTTTAGCATTCCGATTGCTGAGGAGAGTAGGGACCTTTTCGGTTTCTCTCTCGGTGGCCACAGCTTTAGGTTTAAACGCGCTCCTCAGGGCTACTGTGAGAGTCCATCGATATACAGTCAAGCCTTGAAGAGCCAACTTGACGCGTTTGTGTTGCCGGTTGGTGCGGCCTTGATCCAATATGTCGATGACTTATTGGTGGCTGCGGACACACAGGACATTTGCAAAATTGCTACGGTGTCGTTGTTGCAGCATCTCTGTGACTTGCATCACAAGGTGTCACCTTCTAAACTGCAATATTGTTGCCAAGAAGTAACCTATCTAGGTCACTTATTGTCAAAGGAGGGAAGACGGTTGACCCCAGAGAGAATTGCAGCGATTGCTCGAATGACTGTGCCAACAACTCAGAGAGATGTGCGTGCCTTTTTAGGTATCACGTCATACTGCAGGCAATGGATTCCAAATTTTTCATTACTAGCGAAACCATTGGTGGCTCTTACGTGCAAGGATGTTCCAACTCCTTTACCATGGACGGAAGAATTTCAGAAAAGATTTCTGAACTACGTGATGCGTTGTGTTCGGCCCCTGTGTTAGGTACTCCTGACTACAGTAAGCCGTTTACACTATACGTTCACGAGAGGGAAGGTTGTGCGTTGAGTGTTTTGACGCAACAATTTGGTGGTAAGCAGCGTCTATGTGCATATTTTTCCTCGACCTTGGACCCGGTAGCCAGAGCATTGCCGAGTTGTTTGAGAGCAACAGCGGCAGCTGCGGTGTCCATCTGACAATCTGCAGGATTGGTCATGGATAATATGCTTACGGTGATGGTTCCGCATGCAGTTGACACTCTTTTGAATCGTACAAAAACCCAACATCTGACGAGCGCAAGGTTGTCTGGTTATGAGTTGACGCTTCTGGCAAGTCACATTCAAATAAAGCGCTGCAATGTCCTAAACCCGGTGACTTTGTTGCCAACCAATATGGAATCAGATGAGGTAGTTGCACACGATTGCTACTTACGAACTGAGGAGGAAACAAAAGGTCGTGTGGACCTAAAAAACACTCCTTTGGAAGACCCTGATGGTACTCTGTATGTGGATGGTTCGTGTTTTAAGTTACCGAATGGTGATGTGACGACTGCGTATGCTGTGGTAACATTGAGTACGGTTGTGGAGACTGCGAGATTGAATCAGAACTCTGCACAGGCGGCGGAGCTGATTGCCTTAACCAGAGCGTGTGTTTTGTCAAAAGGTAAACGGGTGAATGTGTTTACGGACAGCCAGTATGCGTTTGGTGTTGCACACAGTTTTGGACGTTTGTGGAGAGAGAGAGGTTTTATGACATCGCATGGTACGAAGATCCAGCATGGACAGCTTGTGAATGATCTTTTGGATGCACTTACATTGCCCAAGCAGGTGGCAATTATTAAATGTAGTGCACATCGTAAGGTGACGGATGATGTTGGTCGTGGTAATGCGTTTGCTGATGAGATTGCTAAGGAGACTGCACGGAATCTTACAACTAGGATGTATGTCACGAGTTCGGTAAGGTGGCCTGCAGAAGCTGGTATGTGCGAAGACACTATTGAGAGTGTGAAAGCGATTCAGAACGAGGCCACCGAGACTGAAAGGACTAAGTGGAAAGAGAGTACGGGAAAGCTGGATGCGAATGGCTGTTGGATTGATTTGTCTGAGAAGAAGAGGTGGATGTTGCCGGATGCATATGTGCTAGCTGTTGTGACGATGGCACATGGTTTGTCACATATTAGTGCGAAAGGTATCTGTAAGTTGTTGTCCCCTGTATGGAAGAATGATGGTATCGCTAAGTGTGCTGAGAGATTGGTCAAGAATTGTATGATATGCATGATGTACAATCCTGGTAAGGGAACTCCTACACCCCCTGGCCATTTTGCTCCCCCTTCATGTCCCTTTGAGGTGATTCAGTTGGACTTCATCCATATGGAGCGATGCAATAACCTAAAGTATGTTTTAGTTGTGGTTTGCGCATTCTCCCGATGGATTGAAGCCTACCCTCTTAAAGACAATACTGCCCTGTCCACAGCGAAAGTCCTACTGAAGGAGTACTTTCCTCGGTATGGAATGCCACGGATTGTATGGTCTGATAACGGAAGTGAGTTTGTGGGGAGAGTTATGAAGAATGTGTGTAAGGGCCTTGGAATTACACAAAAAATCCACAGTGCCAATCATCCCCAGTCAGCAGGTTTGGTTGAGGGATACAATGGAACTCTCAAATTGAAACTCGCAAAGATTCAGGCTACGACTGGTCTCTCGTGGCCTGACGCTTTGCCCTTAGCTCTTCTGTCAACTAGGGCGACTGTACACTCTCGAGTAGGGCTCAGTCCATATGAGATTGTGTTCGGCCGTCCTGCCAATGTTTGGGGGGTCCCTAGACCCAGTGTGTTCGCTGATCTTGAGTACCCAATGTTGATCGATTATCTTCATGATCTGACTGCTAAACTGAGGTTAATTCACCAACAGGTCTTTGAAGCACTGCCGACGCAGACGGAGGGTCCAGGCCACCAGCTCCAGCCCGGAGACTGGGTGGTTACGAGGAATTTTGGCCGAAAAAGAAATTTGGAGCCAAGGTTCATCGGACCCTACCAGGTGCTCCTTGCCACGAGGACTGCTGTTCGTTTGGAGGGTCGCAAGCACTGGGTGCACGCCACCCAAACCAAGAAGGTACCAATCCCTTTGCCAGCGGACTCGTGGGTGAGGAAGGGCATCGCCTCGTCTGAAGCTGAGGTTTTACCGAACTTTGTCCCATTCAGCGGCGCTCAGCCTGTCGGAGATACCTCAGTGCAGCCAGACGATACTGTTGAACATTTGTCATCAAAGAACTCAAGATCTGAACAATTGTCTGGTCGACAGGATTCTGTTTCATCATCGGACCAACTGTTTGAATATCAGACACGTCCTGGGAGGAGCAGATATTTCCTCCGCTCCAACACTAGAGACTAATAAAAATATTTTTGCTTCCTCCCCTGGCATTCACGTTACCCCATTACCACTTTGAACATTTTTGAATAACTGTGATTTTGTAAATTCTGAGTCCTTTTCGGCATATGTGTTTCCTTCCACAGCTATAAGATTTTGTATATACTGTTTAATTAAAGTACCTTACATCCGGGTGGACCGTAGGGCCGTGCGGGTACTTCCTTCTGGTTAGTAGGTCCTGACACTAGGTTGGAGACCGTCGGTTCCTAGGAACTCCTGGGGATTGACTATTGCTACACAGAACGAAGTGCATCAAGAACGTTGCGGACGGTTTTAGAGGATGGCTTTCTCGAAGCTGTCGGAATTGGAAAAGAATCAAGCTCAAAGATTCGAATTGCATAGAATTGCACGTACAAAATGCTTCATGTTTCAGGTGTTCCTTCTATTCCTAACTGTTTCTTTGTTATTGGTGGGTGGGGTGTATTATATGGTACAGTTGTTGTTGCCTTCTGCCTCACCTACCCCTTCTTCTGAACCTAAACCTACCTCCACTGTTTCTCCTCATTCCTTCCACATCTTACCACAACACGAGCAGGTTAGACGTGCGGAATTCATGAACAATTCCTTCGTTCAGCTCCTTCATCAGCATCAGTTGGTAATGAACACTACGAATTGTTGGGTGTGTGGGTTAATGCCACATACCACTGATAGGGGAATTCCGTACTTGGTCCTCCCTTACAGTTCCCAGGGTTCAGCTCGAGCATTCCAAACTATGTTTCGTAGCGCACTAGATTCTTACCCCCATCGAGAGCCACGTGCTCCAGGTCATGGTCCCGGCCCGCATCACAAGCCTTTGGCGAGAGCGATTGCCGATTTAGATAGGGATATTTTTGACGCATCGCTCATCCCAGAGGAAGAGGTGCGAGCATACCAGGATCTGAGTGAGGTGGAATATAGCAAATCAGTGGGTGATAGGCAGCTTAAGAGCTCGACCCCGATCTGGATTGTACCCCACCTCTGTAATTTCTGTTTAAAAGGACAAGGTCGAAGTCCGCGAGCTCAGCTTGGGGAGAGTGCTTGTGTTGATACGTACATTTTGCCGACACTCTCTTCCCCTTTTCTTCTGGCTGCTAAGGGTACATACTTTGTGTGCTATGATCGCGCATATACATGGTTGCCCTTTGACTTCTCGGGCACCTGTTATATTGCGAATCTGTTGCCGCCGACCTTTACTGTTGGGTCGGATTATCACAAGACCAGAGTTGTGAGAGGCGTAATTAGCGAAGAGGATACTGCCGGTCAAGAAGCAGGAGACTTCTTTAAGGGTTTCCTGCCGTTTTGGGGACCTATGGTCAATAGTAGGAACCTGAGACAGTTGACTCGGGTGGTGGAATCGACCGCTAATATCACTGCAAGTGCTCTTGGTAACATCACAGCAGAGCTTCAGGCGGACAGGCTTATGACGTTACAAAACCGTATGGTTTTAGACGTTGTCTAGAGTAGAGGTGGAGTATGTAAGGTGATCCATTCGAGCTGCTGTATTTTCATTCCTGATAACGCTCCGACTGTCTATCAAGCCATCTCGAAGTTGCAGAGGATCTCCGAGTCCATACATGTGGACATAGGGGATTGGACACTACTCGGATGGTTTTGGGGCCTAACGTCGACTTGGGGTTGGAAGATTCTGATGATCATTGGGGTTGTTGTAGCATTCCTGTTCACGTGCTGTCTTTGTGTGCAGTGTGGTCCTGCCTTATGTGGCCTCTGTGCTACGACGTGTATAAGGCGGCCGCCTGTTACCAAAGGAACGCTGATGGATAGAATTATGTTGCAACAGCATCTGGATGGTCTGATGAATATCGAAATCGATTCTGATTCCGACTAATGCTTGCCTACATGAGGGCAAAAGGAGCGTCTGAGGTTCCGTGACAATTATAAGTGGTGTTTTCGACTCGCACGAATATGGTTGAGTCTGGTATCTATGAACCGCAAATGACGAGTTTAGTGGGTGTACGCATTTTCGTTGTACTAGCCTAAACCGTTTGTCTGTTTCGTGGGTTTCTTCATCTGAACCCACGGGTTCCATCTTAGATACAGCATCCATTTTGTTTCTTGCCCTCAAGTAGCCAGCGAACGGACGCTGTCCGCTTCGCGACCCTGGGATTCCCAAACTCTTGCGGAAGACACGTGTTCCTTTGAGGGTGTCTTTATGATGAGGGGGATGACACTGTAAGGCAGATGGCCCCGCTGGAGGCTCATCATGCCGTGTTGGTCTATTGTCTCAGTTGTGCATTCATTAGGCACGTCTCCTTTGATTCCTGCAAATCGTGTTTCCTGATACCTCCCCTTTACACTCTCTTCGATCTGTTCGCTATCCTCGTCTTCCTCTGCACCTGTTTCTGTCTCTTCCTTGATTCGTTTACAGCTGAACGGAATGCACTAATGGTGGGAAGATGTACTTTTACAGTTGGGAACTGCCAAATGCTACTGTAATTATGTTCCGGGCCCTGAATACATGAAAGCGACCCCCTATGATATTTACTGTGGGAACTGGGTTGTAACCTTTTGTCTGTCATGTTATCCTATGACGGAAAACTGTATAAGAAGAGCGATCCACAGATACAATTTGAATCAGACTCCGTGAACTTACATGCTATGTACTCCTCGTGACTTCTGTGTTCCCTGCAGTAAATAAACCTCGAATCTTTGACGCCGAAGGAAGTGTCCCGTGTCTCTGTCATTTGTACGCCGGAACAGGTAACCCACGAAGGTTTCAGGTGTTATCCCTGGCACCGCTGGGTCTTAGAATAACCCAGTCCTTCAGGACAAGCCTCCTGCTGCTTGGACTTTAGCCTGTTTACTCCAGCCCTCAAAGGTTGTGTTAATATTGAAAAATTCGATGTCAGTGTTTATAATGAGGTAAAATAAAAGAGAGACCCCTTAAGCCAACCAGGGGAATAGGGTACTACTGAAAGGTAGAGAGAATTATCCCTTGGCGGAGAATTGTATCAAATCACTCAGTGCAATGCATGGGCATACACAAAAGAAAATGTTTTCACCCCTGCATTACACCATCTGACCACAACTAATCTAGTGTATATGGTAGAACCTAACAATTACATAAACATCATTAATATGTCAGAAAATAAAAATATTTTATTTTGTTTAAAAAATCACATAAATCACAATATCAGAAAAACCCCTTAATCATCACAAAAGTACAGGTATAAAATTCATATACATATAACATTCATTGCACCAACACAAATTCATATATTAGAGAGAAACACAAAGACAATACATTTGTCATAAAAAGCATATCCGATCTGAACACTTTTCTAGCTACTCCAGGATACACTGTATTATCTTTTGTCTGCAGGATAAGCTTGTTCCACAGATTATGCAACAACAGCGTTGATGCGTTTCGATGGTTCTATTTGTTTTCCATCTTTTTCATGACAACATTTAGCTCTCTCTTATTGGCACTATATGGGTACCGTAAGTCAAGTCCTTACTTCAATTGGATTTTTTGTGCGCCTGTTCTATCGGTCTGCATAGCATAGTATCAGCTCACAGTCCCACACATCTGCTAGAATCGGGAGATTCACCGCTCACTCAGAGATTCCTCTCTTGGATGTATTTCCTTTTCGAAATCTCATATAATGATCTTTCTCGCTTTTTATGCCGTTTAAAATCTGTATGTTACTTTTAATATTGCCGGCCTGGATTCCGTCTGTTCTTGTTAAAATCTTGAGGGCTTGTAAACTTTAGAACTCCCTTTTCCTTATGGACACTTACAATGTCACTTTTCACAGAACTATGGGAAATTCCTCATGTCTACGAAACTCGAGTAAACTCCTCACATCTACAATATCATGGATGTGAGGAGTTTCCTCGAGTTTCATAGACATATTAATGTTATTTATGTAATTGTTAGGTTCTACCATATAAGCTACATTAGTTGTGGTGAGATGGTGTAATGCAGGGGTGACATGAAAACATTTCTGTGATTTGATGCAATTCTCTGCCAAGGGATTATGTTCTCTACCTTTCAATGTTTATAATGATATATTCATACATAAGAACAAAATCGCATCTCACTTATCAAATTCACCCATCATGAACTCTCCATAAACTCTGATTCAGAAATGCATGCTCAGGCAGGCGCTGAGATTTAGACTGATTGACATGTCACAGGCAGGATGGCACTTAGCTGACAGACAAATACGTGAACAGATAACTCAGGTCACCCCCTTATATATGCACAGCGACCCCAAAATGGTCCAGATAGATTTGCCATAATAAAGCACATATGGCCATAGGGGTGTGTGCATTCCCAAAAATATGATAAAGTCAGATGCCACATGAAAGTTAGGAACACACAGTCAATCAGGACACAGCACACACAGTATACACAGTGGTCAGACACCCTCATGCCAGACATCTGAACATGTTACTGTAAGAAACATGCCCTCTTTTTGCATTGTTGCCCCCACTTTTTGCTGAACTGCTGATGTGCTTTGACTGAGTGTTCCTTGGGTGGTTTCTGCTAAACAAGTACCCTGGACCTATGTTCTTTCCATAAAAACTGCATTGAAAACAAAACCCAATTGGCACTCTTTGGCCACAGGTCAGTTCCTTGTAAATGGTACCACAGGTACCAAGGACACTGTGGCCAGGGAAGGCCTCTAAGGGCTGCAGCACTTATTGTGCCACCCTTAGAGACCCTGTACCTTTACACACACACACACTGCCTTTGCAGGCTGCGTGTGTTGGTGCAGAACTAAGTGAAGAGTCGACATGGCTGCCTATGCCTACAACCTACTGCTCTGGCATAGGTCAGCCACCCCTCTAGCTGGGTTCAATATACCAGTGGTGAGGGCACAGGTGCATGAGCCCTGTACCCCTACAATGTCTAAGTAAATTCTTAGACTTTTTAAGTGCAGTAATGCCATTAGGCGTATATGGTGCTAGGAGTTTGTCATTACAAACTCCAAAGTACCATAAAGGCTTTACTGAAAACGGGGAAGTTTGATATCAAACTTCTCAGCATATTAAACCCACATTTATACTAGTGTGGGATTGAATGAAAAATGCACACAGAGGGCATCTTAGAGATGCCCCATGAAAAACAACTTAAAATTTGTGTTCAGGCTGAGTGGCTGCTCACCAGCTGCCACCACCAGACATGTCTCTGGACCCTGCTGCTCTTGGGGGTCTGAAACAATGCACATCCTGGGATGAGGTGCCAAGCCTCAACAAAGGGGAAGCTTCAAAGGCTTGCCACCTATGTGAGATTTCTCAGGCCCTTTGCTGCTTCCAGCAACTGGTCCCCACCGGTTCTGACCCGCACTTTGGGTGGGAGAATTGGCAGTAAAACCAAGTGCGGAAGGGAGATGTGTCCACCTTTGCCAACCCCACCCCTCAGGTGGGGAGGCGAGGTGAAGCACAACTCTCATTCCCTGCCATCTTACAGATGAGTGACCCAGCCAACCATATGCCCCACTCCCACTGGAGAGTGGTATAATAGGGGGTGTACCCATATAAGGAAGGGACCAATTGGTCCTAACCTTTACTTACCTGTAACTCCCCTAAATCTAGTATTTAGGGTCCACCCCAAACCTTGCCTCCTCAGAAAAGAAACAACCAAGAAGAAAGGAAGAAGAAGGCCTGAACAGCTATTCTGAAGCTAAGAAGAGGAGGACGCCCACTGACTTTGCCCCCGCCCTACCGGCCTGTCCTCACCTCAAACCAGGAATCTCAAGAACCGTGAAGACCTGCCCTGCCTTCCACAGAAAATACTTTGTCTTCCGGGAACACCGGATTTGTTCATCCACAGAATCTGGCCACATACACGAGTCTGCACCAGTCACCCATGGCCCAAGTTCGAGTGGCCCAACACCACGAGGAGGTCTCCCCGGCGATCCTGACCCGGGATCTGGTGATCTTTGACCTGCCTCGAATATCCCAGCGAAGCCTGTAGTCTCTTTTTGGAGCCCCCGACCGCAAGCGGAGCTGGTAAGTGAAATCTGACGCCTAAAGACACCCCTGCACTGAAGCCCTACAACCCTGGGTGGCCCAACCGATGGTGTCCCAGAATCCCCAGGCATCCCAACTTACCTCTCAAACCAGTGGTCACCTCCAGAAGATCTTGTCCCCGAGCCTGCAGTCTTTGTTGAAACCAGAAAATCCCGAACGAATCCAACAGGGCACCCGACACCAAAACAGCAGCCTGCACCCAGCTGCCCCTGCACCGCTGCAGGTGTACCTTGGGTGCTAACTTGGATCTCCCTTTGTCCTGCGCCCAACACGAGGAGCTTTGCTGCCACAATCCAGTGGCCTGCTCATAAGCAGCCACCAACCGGAGGCCCCTTATCCCCCATTGGATAATGATTGAGTGCCATATTATTCTGAAAATTGTAGGGGTGCGTCATAATCATGGGTAGTCAACACCCACACATTTAGAACACTGTACTAATGTGTGATTAGTACAAACATAGTAATTAATAAGATGATGTAAGAATGTTTAGGAGTATTCACATTGTTTGGAAACTAATGTAGTGTTAACACGAGAAAGTGTCTTAAGTAATGTAGAAATGATTGTTCACGTATAAGATGTTGCATTAGATTTAAATGTGCACCATGTTAAAAGTTGCACATGTAGGTTGCTTGTTCACGAGTAAAATGTAATGCATCAACAGGATTTTAAATCTAACGTTTATAATGTAGTTTAGAAATGTGTTTAAAATGTGTAAAGGCCTAACTGTATGAAAGCATTAATAAGAGGCCCAACTGTGGGTTCTTAGCTTGTCGAGAGACTGTAGGCCTGAAAATGTATTTTTCCTTGGGAAGGATTCTTTTCCTAGTCTTATTTTGCATTGTAGATCTGTGTGTGTACAAGGCCAATTTGTTCAAAGGCTTTCTGTTGCAGGTGCCAGGACACACGTTTAGTTAGGCAGAATAACTCTTTGTTGAATGCGAAGAAGATACTTTTGGTAGAGAAGGTGCCTGGGACCCAAGGACACACCAGCGGTTTCTGGACGAAGTCGAAGTTTTGTTGGAGAATTACAAGCCCGAAGACCTGCCTAAGGGGTGTGTTTAGGGCCTGTTTAACATTTTTGGGATTTTGTATTAGGGACAGTGCCCGAGGGAAGAGAGTCAGACTTGCAGAATTAGCAGAAGCAGAGTAGGAGAGAAGAAGGGCAGGAGAATAGAAGGAGCATCTTAGAATGAGCTCAGTAGCTTAGGTTACTTACTGATGGAAAGTGAGTGTACTTCTGAGGAAGTCTTCACTGCTGACACCTTTTTCTCTTGCCTGTGAGGGATGCTAAGTAGGGATGCCACATTAGTGTTAGTGTAGAGATAGACTAACTTTCTTTTCTTCCTTTGAACGAATGCAGTCAAAGCTTCAAGCAGGGACTGTCATCGGTAAACAGACATAATATCGAGTCCAAAATATCGATTGGACAAAATATCCAGTAAAAAATATAGACTGGACAAAATATAGACTAGACAAAATATAGACAACAAAAATATCGACTAATATCGACTAGAATAGCCAAAATATTGAATCAAAAATATAGACTAGACATAATATAGACTAGAAAAAATATAGACAACAAAAATATCGAAAATAAGGTAAGTTATTAATATTTAATAATATTTGAGTAATATAAATCTGTAGCGGGTTGTGGGTTTATAGGGGAATAGGGTGGGAAGTAATTTAATTATAAATAATTAATTATGTAAATTTAATGTAATTGTTACTTAAATAACAATTGGTAATTAATTAAAATATAATAGTTAATTAATTAAAAATGATTAATTGATAAATAATTAATTTTTAGTAATTTATTTTCTGTAGCGTAGGTTGTGTGTTTATAGGGGAATAGGGTGGGAAGTAATTTAATCATAATTAATTAATTATGTAAATTTAATCTAATTGTTAATTAAATAATAATTGTAATTTTTACCCCTACGCTATCCAACAATCTCTGTAATGTAGCACCCACTGGAGTGGTTACATTAAATTTAAACCTTTTGCTATGCTACGGTAAATATATTATATATGTTTTATTAATAAAATGTATTTATATATATATGTATTATTATTATTAATTTTTAAATTTACATTAATTATGTAATAATGTTACATTTATTTAATAATTTTAACAATGTTTATATTAAATATGTGTAATATTATAATAGTTGTAACTTATTTTAAAGACATTAAAAAATCGATATTTTGACAGTCTATATTTTTAACACTCGATATTTTAAAGTCGATATTTTTGTACTTACCTTAGTGAAGATAGAAAGTCGATATTATGTCCCTCGATTTTTTGTCATCGATATTATGGGAACTCGATATTTTGGTAGTAGATATTATTTCATTGATCCACTGTCATCATTTGCCTGATGCTTTTAGAGATAACTTTAGTCATCATCTTAAGTCGTCTGAGACTCATTCATAGGATTATGTTTGTATTAGTGCCGTTTTTTTCTCAACCTCTTGCTGAGGTGCCTGTTCAGTTATTTTTGGCTTTGTCATAAACCCCTAAAATTGTACCCTGTAGTCAGTGGTTCTTGAGTTGGATTAATTTGTTCATTTCTAAAGCTATTATGAACCTGTTGTTCTTCCCTTCACACTTCTTAGCAGACTAGACGGTGCAGTCGACCAAGGATTCTTAAGATTGGTAAGAGGAAAATCTGGAAAAGAATCTGGCTGCAACAATAACATTGGGCATCAGCACTCTGCACCCGGCCAGCCTAATGCCACTGAGGGCGTTTTGGGAGTGCATCCTTGACCCTGGGGAAACCCTTGTTCCAACCCCAGAACCTCAACTCTAAAGACCGAGTACTTAACCTGGTAACTGATAACTTCATTTCTCTCCATAGGAATACATTGACTGTTTTTCTCTGAAAAGTGTTCTAAGCGTGGAATTGATTTGTATGGAATCCTGAAAAACTACAATTGTGCACAACTCATTCTACTTCCCTTTTCTGTAGGAAATGGCCCAGTGTGATAGGCAGGCATCTCAAACTGAGTAGAAAGCACTGTTGGTATCTGAATTGTGAGGTGTTGTCCTCTTGAACTGCTGGGCGTGACACAGATCGCACGCTTGGTGCCTAGGTGTGATATAGGGGCAATTCGGATGTTAGGGAAAAAGATTTGGATCTTGGAGATCAGGTGTAACTTGTGTTTTGCAAAAAGTGGCATGTGGTTCTTCAAGGTATTCCTTTTCTCTGCGAAAAAGAATTGTCATTGTCTACATCCCAGAGCTGAAATTGACAGACTAGAAGGCTCACTTTGTCCCATGTAAACGCGGGGCTTCCTGGTCAAAGGATAGCTTACGCTTGGAGCGGTATAAGGTATTTTTGACAAAGTCATCATTTTTTCTCTGGCAGTTTTTTCTTTACAATGAGTATTGAAATTGATGCACAGTATATTTGACGTTGCGGTGCTGGTAATTAATGCAACTGTGTTTTGTCATAAGTGTTCTTTATGGTCAATGATTCAATGTGGTATATGAATGTGCTGCTACTTATCCCAATCATTATTTGATGCCAAAGTCACCATTCAATATTTGATGGCAAATTTCATATCGCTTGCTTAACAATTACACTTTTTTCTGGGGTGTGACCATTCATACACATTATTTGTGTTTGTGAAATATTCATGTTGATGCATATGTAGATAGCACTGAGCTCATAGTAAGAAGTTAGAACCAGTAAATCCTTGTGTATATATTTTACCCACGATTAGAGTAAAACTAAAAGATTCCTTAAGTAAGAGAAACTAGGCCACACCTGTCTTTTAAAAAATTGCCCAACTTGCCAAGGAATCACCACTAAAAAACTTGCAAATCTGGGTCCCCACACAGGCTAAAAACATAGAAAGTTTGCCACAAGTGGCAAACACACACTGAGGCACACGCATTACCATGGCCAAAGGAGAGAACTTTTGACACTAACACAATCAAACACACATATGGACCAAACACATAGAACAGAAGAAAGGAAGGAGAGAGTGACTGCTACTGTTGTGGGACATCTTAGAGGAGGCCCAGACTGATAATCCTATCTCACAGACAACAAGCAAAGTTTCCGCACCTCCCGACCATATGCAGGTAAGGAGGTGCTCTCCCCAAAGTCTGCCCTCCTCTCATAGAGATGCACAAGCCTGCCAGTTGGGGGAACTGAAGGGTCCCCTATCAGACAACGAACTGTGGGTCCATGCATGAGAGTCAAACAGGCCCACGCAAACCCAGTGCCACCCCAGCTCAGTCGGTGGGCTCTCTGAAATTCGACCCCCCCGTCCGTCGTGTTCAGCCCATTGAAAACTAGCAGCACAAAGAACAAGCATTCCCACTGGTTCTGGCGAGCACACTCAAGTGACAGGGAGGTTTATAGCAGCTCTGGACAGTGATACAGCTAGCAGGGTGAGGAAAAAAGGCCCAGTTCCTGCGGCATTCTATGATGAGAGTGGAGCTACAGGATTTGTGCAGGTGGTCAAATAAACAATAGAAAGCGAATTTGAGGACACATTCCGAGCAAAAAGAATATCACATAGCTGAGAGCAAAGTAAAAAACCTAGATGGTATTTGGAGGAAAGGAACTAAGGAGAGAGAACTTAATCTCGCACCAAGGAAGCACGGAAAGAAAGCAGAGCAGCACAACCTCCGCCGAGGGTGTGGATCGGTACAGGGCACTAATCGAAGAGGAATCAGAGCTAGAACTGGATGAAAAGCTTTTTATTGGGATCCAAGCCTTTCCAGACTACCAACACAGAAGAGGGGCTGACCGGGAAATGAGAGATCAGGGTAACCTGGTATAGACCAAACCAAGGTGCAGGAGAAACAAGATGGAACCCGTTGCATGCACACAAGGGGAACAGTGACAAATACGTCCATTGCTCCTCCTGTATGTGCAAGACCAATAGACTGACCCCAAAAGAGTGGCCCAAGAAGAAGGTGAGATCTTTGTGCTGCCATTCTGTCACCTCCCAGCCGCTCGACCAAGGGAAAGGACCAGTACGATAGACTTTGTCGAGAAGCGGGATCAATCGACCCCAAGGACATGGCCATAGCTGAAGAATGCATCTGGTACGATGGGGGAGATCCCAAGTGTAACTTCACCTACATGCAGGATTGCTTAAGAAAATGGGAGCGCTACATCAGGGAGAAGCAGACGAGCCATTGAAAGCCGAAATGTACCCACTACTACAGAAGTGCACGTCAGGAACCATCTCTGTGCTTGGGCTCAGATGGCTTTAGAAGGGCAAAGGACCAAATTGCTGCCATTGCTGGATGGAGCTGGGAAATGGATCTCATGTTTTGAGAAGAACACGGCAGGAATAAACCTAGCTATAGTCGATGTCAAAAGTCTGCTAAATAGTCTTATCAGAGAGCAGACTAATAATGTGTTCACACGAGTTTGCATCCCAGCAATCATGTTGACAAACACTAAGCAATATGGGACAGCATTCAATTCGTACAGGCACAAAATATGGAGGGCCAGCAGAGAGATTTTCCTGGACCACCCTGATGGAGAAGGGGTAATGGCAGAGACTATGAGACTTGGGGAAACCATTACCAATTTTCTGTATAGGATTGGAGAATGATGGAGACAAGAGACAGGACAACCATAGACTCACACGGGCCTGCAAGTCTCTTTTATGATGTTCTCAAAAAAGGACTGTCCATTGACATACAAAGCAGCTTGGGTGGTGTAGTGGGGTTAGATACCAACCCCTGGGGCGGCTTTCAGGCCCACATATTGCACTATTACAAAAAGAAACAAGAGAAGGATAGGGAAAAACAGGATGTAAGCCCAGAGAGACATCGCTAAGTTGGTCCACCATAAATTGAAAAAGACCACTCTTAAGGGGACACGTTGGCCACAACCATTCAATGGCACCAGTTTTGAAAGGGGCTCCACCTCAAAATCCCAGAGGGTTTCAACAGAATTATGACAGCAGGGGCCAAGGTGGTTGGCAGCAACCATACCTTAGGGAATGCGACTGTTGTCACAGAATAGACTACATGGTAGACAGATGCTGGCCATAAGCATACCACGAAAACGGAGGTCGATGAGCAAGGCCAGTCTCCACAAAACCTCCATCTACCAAACCAGGCCTAGGGAGACACTAATGCACACTACACTCAGCTGCATGGAGGTCAATCAGCCTTTGCACCACCTCAACAGGGATCAGGTAGCTGGACAAAGCAAGAGGTAACAGTAACAACAGACAGGGAGCACAGCCCAATAAGGACCCAGGCCACAACCGTGGCAGGGAGGGGTAACAGTCTGGGGAAGTAACGCCTTCACACAAATGCAGAACTCAAATGTGCTGTTTACCGCCCATTTCACCCACACCTCAAAGTCCACTGTATCAAAAATAAAAGGTAGGACTAATATGGCAGTATTGGGAATCCAAGCCTTTACTTTGGTTCTAGAATTCTGGGCTACTCTATGTGCTTTGTTGAACAGGTATCCTCACTAGAATGTACCATTTAGGGGACCAGTGGGAGCCTAGGCCCCACTCTGCTGCTGATCCCCAGGGCGGGGCTGGCTGGCCACACCCCAGGGCAAAGGTAGTCTGCCGAGCGAGGGCAGGATGGCTCCCCGACTTATCCTTAAAAGCAGGCACCCAGGTCCCGTAGCCAAATCAAATTGGGATGGGTTCCAATTACAAAATCAAAAGGTCCCCATTCTCGGGCATCTAGCCCTGGACCAAAGTTCCTTCATGGCTTGTAACCCCAACAGCACCCCTAAAAACTAGAAGCCTCCAGCCAATTGAATGTCCCCTTTTAGTTCCAAAATGAAGCTGTCCTCCAGCGTCGGGAGCCAGGGTTCCCATACACTTTGGATAGGGAACATCCCATAACCTCCACAGTACAAGATCTGACAGCATGCGAAGTGCCGCATGGCGCCGAGTCAGTTGGGAGGTGGAGGTCTGCCTGAATAACCAACTTTCTCAGCCCATCACCTCTATTTGGCAAAATGTTTTGTGTTCCTGATCTTTAAAACCCCAGATGTTCCAAACAGCAATGTTTTCCTTCCTTTTCCTCAATTGTTCTAATCATCACAAATTGTTCGCTGAGTCAGGCCCCTCCAAAATAACGACAGAAGTGTGCCACCGGTTAGAAGCCTCTAGCCTAGGAACCACAGGTTCAACTACTCAGGAAGTGATGTGGTCCGATCGAGAGGGGAGTGCCTGAAAGATCGGAGGGGGGCAAAATCCATCACAGCTTCGAAAGGAGAGTTAAAGGCAGACTGTGCTCTTCCTCGTATCAGGCCTAGCAATCAGCCTACAAACTAGGCTTTAAATATATCATCTGGAGAAAACAGTAAGCCCAACCTCAGACCCTGCAAAACATCATAATTAGGGGTACACAGAAGCCACGGAACAGCTTTCCAACCACCTCCATTCTTTTCATGATAAATGAGATAGCAGATCATGTGAGACCTAGGGAACCGCTCACCATACCAACAAAAAGAAGGCCAAACTAGCCTAAAATGGAAGTCTCTACAAAAAGGACGTATTCCAGACACCTGGTGGCACGAGGGAGGGTCACGGTGTACGCCACATGCGAGGGACTGGAGGGGTACACACGTGACTTCAGGGCGCATTGCAACCACCAACAGCACTCAAACAGTGATAAGCCCCCTCATTACACATCATCCCGTGCATGTGTAGGTCAAAAGATATAACCTGCACTGATAGCACCCCCATTCATATACCAGAAAAGAAAGACTGACTGGCATGGTACCCTAGCTACAATTGAAACTATTCAAATGTTCGTGAGTTCACCCTGTAAAGATCCTTCACCAGTCTAACTCCCAGCTAGATATGGAGAGGGGGTGGCCTAACAACTTATAAAATACTAATGCGTTCCCACTCTTTAACGTAACCCATCAAAAAGAGATACCCTGACTGGGGCCACCATCAGGTGCCTTACAAAAAGGGTGTGAATGGAGTGTAAGGAACACACCCTCGAAGGAAATCACAGGGAACCCGAAGGAAAGTGTTTGACAACGGCCCATACAATAGTGCACTGTTTTCTGACTAACCAATGAACGTAGCTCTTATTAAACAGGTCGGCAATCGAACATCCAAGTGCACCACCTTTGCGGTGGCCACATTAACACCCCAACAAGATCTACAGTGTTCAAATTGACAAACCACAAACTACACTGTGAAGTTTTTGCTTCAAACCTTTTAAGCCAATAAGGCCCCTATCATCAGAGAGTTACGAACACCTCCCTTGGAGTCATCTCCCAACCTCAATATAAGCTATGTATTGTTGTGCTTCTATGTACCCTATGTTTACTATGTCTGTGCCTCATCCATTTTTCACCAAAGAACTGCCTAGTCAAATGTAGTCAGCCCAAAGCTATCACTGTGCTTGCTTAGGAACCCCTCCCATATCACGTATAATTACACCAAACCCAACACTAGGATTTCACATGTACTACACTGCACCCTCTTATGCAACACTTGGTATCAGCACCTGACCACCCTGGGCTCCAAGACATCAGCCTGGTCATGTTACATCTGCTAGCTGATACCACATGCAGTAGGCACAGACAGGCTTTACTTGTCCCAAGAGGTGGCACCTAAAAAAGCAAAATGCCTTCACCTATACCTATGTAATATTAGGGCCAAAATACAACACAGAGTAGTAATGAATCTGACCCGATACAAGACCAATCCAACAATACTACCTTTTCACTGAGCCTAGTGACGTTCAAATTGAGCTATATAGGATGCACAGAAGGGGCAACATAGAGGACAATACTGTTCGGCATCAGGACTATCCAGAGAAAAGATTGTTAAAGATAGCAAAACCACTGAACCAGTAATCAAACACATCCTCCCCTTCGGTTTCAGTGTGGCCATTAGCATATCGGGGCAGTCTCCTTTAATAACAAATGGACCCCAGACATGGAATTCCAGTGTAGGCCCTCCATCTTGATTACACAAAGGGAAATGAGTCTAGTGAGGGAAGGTTGAACAACAGCTTAGATGCTCCATGTCAGGAAATCTGGGATACTGAGGTGGGTGGATATACTTGGCTAGATGCAAAGGGGCAACCCTTCATTGCATGTACACTTACACTGGATTCCTTGTGTTTCAGAGGTAAATGAACAACTCCGCTGGGCACGAATGAAAACTGAGGCATGGTCCTACACATTTCGGACATGCAAATAGGCACCTTCAGACTGATCAATACGTTTTTGAAGTGCGGCAAGTTTGCCTATACTTCGCTCTTCCCTGGATGGCATGGCCTCTGCTCCCTTGTCACCATACACACCCCGACCCTGGTCATTCCCGGAAATCCCGACCGCAATGGAGAGAGGGATGTATGCCAAGATTGGGGAGTCCTGCTGCATGTTTCTTCCAGAGAATGACATTGATAATGGGACTCTGACTCTTAGCATCCAAGCACTGCAACAACGCACAATGCACATATGGCGAGAGGAGCGCACCCATTCCCACAAACACAATAATGGCAGATGCCACATAAAGTTAGGACCATATCTGGACACGTTACCCACTGGCCCCCATTTTGTCCCGCATCCCTTTTCCAAAAAATAATTAACTGAAGCACTTTACAACACCCAAAGAAATGTTTAAAACATTGTTCAGATTGATTGGCCTTTGAGACAGCTTTCAGACCCTCTTTTGTAACTGTGCTCCTGGGGAGAAGTGTTTAATTAATCCAACTGTTTTGCCAAAAGCCTCTTTGAGTTTATTTTTTCAAGGTAAATTCATACTCAAGCAATAGCTGGACGCTCCCTTAGTGCCCTACAGAATTCCTCCTTGGTGGGTCTTCCTCCTACATGCCATCCATCAAGTGTAGGCCGGTCACCAAGGGAGCAGTACCCATCTCAGTAGTCTCCAGGGTGGCCACAGCAGATGCCCCATGCACCTCACTGGGAAGATACTCAGGGGCTCATTTACCATGCTCGTTGCCTTCCCCCTTTGTAGCAGCTGGCTGGGCTATTGTTCCATGCATCATTCCTTTTTGACTCCCATACATGGACCTTGTTGTGTGCAGATCCAATCGGGTAACCCCACCATCTCCACATGAGCATTGAGCTCCTCTTCTTTTCAGATAGTGTGATCAAGATCATTGCCAAAAAAGCAGTCCATGGCATGGCAGGGCTCACAGCAACTTTCACAAGACCTGTAAACCCTCCCCACTCAAAGGGAACAAGGGCCACTGGATAGTGACCCTTTCTTTTGTTAGTTATCACAGCTTAGTGGAACGCATTTTGAATTACCTGCTTTGAAGATACCAGCGGACTCCTTACAATAGTCATGCTGGCTCATGTATCCCTCAGAGCCTCAAACCTTGCCCAGTGATGGTGATCCATTGCCTATTCCTAGTAGTCACTCAGGGACACTAGAATAACCCTGCTAAACTTCCCCCATTAACTGGGAGAAACTCCTCCCCCAGTACTATACTAGCCAACCCTGCACTCTTTCCTCCAAGGGGACGTGGTACTCTTTTTTACACTTGGGATCCCCCTTGTAGTGTCCATACTCATAGCACTCATAGCACGTCATGGACTTGGGATGCTGACCTTTGTCAGGGTAGTTCTTCTTCTGGTGGCCAGATTGGGAATGAGAACCAGACCCATTCCCCTGTGAGTTGTTTGAGTTGTTTTGGGGGGCCTTTAGAGAACTCTCACTTTTTAACTCCTCCCTCTTCTTCGGGTGGGAACTTTGACTATAGTTTTGTAGTATCCCCCCCCCCCCTTCTTTGACACTCTGGTGGGGAACCAGATGTCCACCTCCTTAGACGATTTCCTGGGGACAGTTAGCTTGCTATCAACTAGGCATTTTTACAGCTCTGGAATAGAAATATCAAGCATGTGCTCCTTACCAATCAAGTTGTACAGCCCTGAATAAACATCAACCTTGCTGCCCCTCACCCAACCCTTCAGTGCCTTGCTGGCATAATCCAAGAAATCCACCTATGTTTGTGACAAGATCTTGTGGCTGCCCTTGAACAAGAGCTTATACCTCTCAGGGTACAGTCAAAACTGACTGACTAAATTAATTCATTGCAGTGTACCATGTCTGGTCCTCTACCTCTAGTGAAAGGACTGTCTCCCTCCTCACTGTGGGCACATACCTCCAAAACGACCACCCCAGAACTCCTCTGTGCACTCTCAGAGGCACTTCATAGACTACAAGCCATTTGTCTAAATCGTCTTCCACCACATAACAGGGCACCAGATCCTTTGGGATCCTGATTTTGGACTCACCGGTGGACACTGGAGGCATGCTGCCACCATTGCTGTTGCTAAACCCTTCTCTCAGTGCTACGATGTCCAGCTCTCTCATACTGAACTCATGAGCTATTGCCTTTCATCCACGGCCAGCCTTCTCTCCTCAAGAGCCTGCTCCTTCTCCAATTTAGCAAGGGCCTGCTCTTTGTCTAATTTGGCAAGATCCAATTTAAGTTTTCTCGCCTTATTCCTGCTTGCCAGCTCCTCTGGGGACTTGTTCCTTGGAGACATACTGCTGCCATAATGTGGACTTCCAGTCCTGGAAAGATGTTATCCCCCACATCAGTAGGCTGCATATCAAGATCTCCATCTCAGTCCTGCTCCAGTTTCTTCTCCTAAGACTCTGACCCCTCCGCCGCTTCCACATCTCATTCTGGGTGGGCTGCTGTACATGCTCTTAAGGCTTTTTAAAGCTCTGCCTTCTAGGCACTTTCCTTATCGAACGCCCTTCCTTCCTGGCAGAACCCCTTGAACTGGGCCACTGTGTATGCCTCCAGGTTTAAAAGCTGGAATTCCATATTGCCAGGTAGGACCACAGACATTGTAGAGAAAATGAGTATGAGGAAAAAGACTTTTGGAAAATCAAAGATGTCAATCAGGAAGATTTGAAAAAGGTTTAAAATGGTCTCAGGTACAGAGTGTTAGTGAGCACTGAATTACTGTGTGGTATTGCACAGACACAAGTCCTATCCTCACCACTGATCGCCAATGTTAGAAAGAAGGTCTCTAGTAAGCAGAGGTATGTCCCTTGTCCACATAGGTAACACATTCCTAGTTAGGGTAATATAGATACACACTAAAGATAACCTGTGTTCACCCTGTGGTAGATTGGCACAGAGCATAAGGCTTGTCTAAAGAGGCAATGTGTAAAGTGTTTGTGTGACACACACACAGTAACACACAGAAAACACCACACAAAGATCTCACAGATTTAGAATAATAGAGAATATTTATCTGAGTAAAACAAGAGCAAAAAGACAAAAATCCAATTAGTAGAACAGGAGGTATGTATTTTTAAAGAATAAACCCAAAAATACGAAATATCAAGGGTGACCAAATGTTTGTACTTAGGGGTCTTGTTTGGTGAAAGGGGCACATGGGCACTGGAAAAGAAAGCTAAAAGAAACGCAATGGTAAGATCAACAGTAGCAGTTCTTGATTTTGCAATCAGGTTAGGAGCTAAGCCGGTTCAAGCCATGTTAAACATATACAGAGCAAAATGTATTACTATCTCTAACTGTGGGTCTGAAATGTGGGGATATAAGGAGGTTAAGGAACTCCAAATAGTAGAGTATTCATTTCTTAGAAATGTGTTATCAGTTCTGCAATCATCACCTTCATATATCATTCATCAGGAATTTGGTATTGGTTTTGTGTCAGATCTGATCCGAATGGCTCCGCTACTCAAATAGATAATGATATGGACAAATCCCGAATTAGAGATGAATTGTGAGATTACCCAGGACTGTTTATTCCAGGATAGAATAAGCAGTATTACTTGGTCATGTTCAGAAGTTAACAAAGAAACTAGGGCGCCATGAGGAGTTTGATTGACCAAATAAGCTGTCAAAGGAGGATTTATTATGGGTCAAGAAACATTTCTTATGTATGATACAGGCTGAAAGAGAGGTTGGAGAGTTGATGAAACCAATGGTATTAGCCCATTTACTCCTGAAAAAAACCTTGCAATAGAACTCTATTTAAATGAAGTAACAAAACCCTACCATCGCTTCCTTTTAATAAGATTTATATTTACCTGTTTGCACTTTCTACAGGCAGAACCACAGGGGTGGCAAAGGTTGGAAGATGTGGGTCCCTGCTCCTGTGATTTCTCCATCCAAAATACTTTGGGGCACATGTATCAAAACTCCGATTTGCGGATCTCAAAATGGATTATTTGCGCACCGCATTTTGAGAATCGCTAATCGTGATGTAAATAAAAAGTCGCTAACTGTTTGTGATTCCTTAAAAATCGCTGACATTTCTGAGAATACCAACTTGCGAATCCTCATTTGCGAATTTCGCAAATAAGAAATCACAATTTTGGGGAACCTGCAAATCAGGTGCAACTTGATGACATCACACCCATGAAATGGGAGTGATTTGCTGCACCTGATTGCCTGAGGCAGAGTCAGAGGCTGTGAGGAGAGGCAGGGTAGTGAGCACACCAGTGAAACTGCTTCAATGGAGTCCCAGGACAAACAGAGGACAAGGAGGGTGCAGGAAGAAAAAGAAAACAGAAATTCAGTGAAAGGGAGCAGGAGGTGCTCATTGAGGAGAGGGTGTTCAGAAGGCACTCCGGGTACCTGAGTCCAGGAAAAGGAGGATTTGGCTGGATATCCAGGAAAAGGTGAATGCAATAGGTGTGACCCAGCGCATGGTGGAGGAGTTAAGAAAGTGCTGGTATGACATGCACCAAAGGTCGAAGGAGAAGGTGGCTGACAGGCCTGCGGAGTCAACAAGACAGGGGGTGGAACATCTACTGATACCGACTCAACACACCATGAGGAGTTTGGGGAGTCAACCCATCTGCCCGAGAGCATCATGGTGTGGCTGACATAGACAGCTTTTACCCTGCATCCACCAGCCAAGGTAAGATGCATGCCAAATGCAGCCGCACACATCACCATCCCATTCACACAGTCAGGAATGCACCAAACACAAACTACACATGTCACTCCGGTCCATTTTTTCCAGCACACACAGCAATGCATCATGGGAGATGTAGTCAGATGCATAACAGTGGGTCAATAAGACCTAGCAATGTCAATGCAGTATGTGAATTCATGTACAGGGGAAAAGTGAGAGATCGCAGTTACCCAATACAAATGCAGAAAACTTTATTGAGTGAGAAATGCAGACAAAGTCACAAAATCAAATATTCCCCTTTCCATCCACAGCACAAGCCAGGACACAGGAGGACATCACAGGCTGCAAGGAGTCAGAAAATGTGGATGACCAGGCAGGTCATGGGGACTCACACTCAGACACAGAGGCAACACCTGTCCCAAGTAGGAAGCGCACCATTGTGCCACCACTGCCACCACTGGAGGATGAACGACAGTCCAAAGGGGAGGAAGATGGACAGGCAGAAACAGGGCAACGTGTCACCCAGGTGCGTGAGCAGCACACACCCAAACATAGGTAGTCAGAAGCAGTCAGATGCAGGTCAAGGCCCAGGACCAGCTGTACCACTGAGGAAGATGCAACCGTCTTTGCAGGACTGGAGGGCAGCATGCTGCAGATTCAGTGCCTGCAACACAAATCAATGAGGTCCAATAACAGGCAGCTATGCAGAATGAACAAGAGCCTGCGCTACATGGGGGAGGGCATTATCGGCATGGAAGCTGCCATCCGTGTACTCTGTGCAACATTAAACAGGGACCTGGCAGCCAGGCACAGGGCTAGCCAGCGCTCAAACCTACGACTGCAAAGCTACACCAAGGCGGTGAACTGCCTGTACACTGCCACTAGCCAGCTGACACGTCGCAGCATCAGCATGCAAGTGGAGATGTCCCACTGCTGCCACGACTTTGCAAAAGGCTTTGCGCAGGTCACCACTGCAGTTGAACAACTGCAGACGGAAAAGCAGGTGGCACAGCACTCATGGCCACAGGGGAGAGGGAAGAGACATCCAGCAGGAGCAGTATCACCTCACCAGTGCCAGATCCAAGAAGTCGCAGTGGGAGACAGGGTGCAGCACCTGTGGGCCCAAAGGAGGGTAATCAGCCCCCAGAACAGCCTGGCTGGAATACCATAAACCGGTCCTCGGAAGCTTGTTTCCAGTCCAGGGAAGACATAGCTTGGCAGTTCAGGCTGGACTGTTCCCATGAGGCACAGGGTCAGACTGATTTGCATACGGCCATGTCTGAACTGGGGTGACAGAGTGGGCTAAAGAACGTTGATGGATTAAACCCAGATATTTTGACTGGGTGTGAGTGTTTGATTGATTCAGATGCTCCGTCCGTCACCACCCCCCTGCCTGCAGCAGTCCGTTGAAGGAGGAGGTGAATTTGGAACAATGATTAACGCAAATGGGGGAGGCAACCCATTCCTACAAGACGCAAAACTTGCCTGTCTACCTGCACTGTGGAACTAACATGTGCTAAAGACAGTGACACATATTGTGTTGGTCAGACTGGGTGACAAACTTCCATCCTGCAGTTGAAGGTGTGAATAAACACAGATCTGCTACAAAATTCATGTTGCCTCATGTCATCATTACTCACCTAGAAGTAGTTCTGTGTGATCTCAGACCGTCTCTGCCATCCGGCAGCTGCTTTAACTCCAATTGCTTGTCTGCCAGGTGGAGCTGGGCCATCCTCGTCTGACGTATCTGTATCACTCACTTCAATTGGGATGCCTTTTCTCATTGGTATGTTTGTACCATTGCACTGGTAGCCACACTATTGCAGCAGGTCTCATGGCTGTATTGGAGTGCTCCACCGCTCTTATGCAGGCAGCCAAAACAGCTCTTCAGGATCCCAAACGTCCGCTCTATTACACAGCATGTAGATTTGTGTGCACAGTTGTATCTCCCCTCCCTTGCATTGGTTGGATTAAGGTACTGGGTTACGATGTAGTCCCGCACTGCATGCGCACTGTCACCTGCAGGGATGAAAACAAGAGATGAGTCAATGTCCCACCCCCAAATATGTACTGTATGTAGGGATGTGTGCCATGCATTTACCTAGCAGGTAGCCCTCACCAAACTCGCCAGCATTCAGACATTTGTGTATCCCACTATGTCTAAAGATGAAGGAGTTTTGAGTACTGCCTGGGTATTTGGCTACAATGTCTTTGATGATATGTTTGACATTGCAGATGACCTGTATGTTCAGGGAATGGTATGATTTCTGGCTTCTGAAGACATATTTATTGGTTGCTGGGGGTGAGAGGGCTCCATGGATCCCATCTATGCAGCCTATTACGTGGGGGAATCGTGCAATCTCGTAAAAGTCCAGTTTTGTTTGCTGTAATGCCTGTTGTGTTCCGGGGGCATTGTATGTGATGTTGTAGGTGATGTAGCATTGCATCTAAGAATGCATGGAAGAAGCGCAACAGGCAACTCTGTGAGACATCACCCCTTGAAAACTCCCTGAGGCCAGTAGGTGCAGTAAGCACATGACCTGCACATGGGTGGGAATGGTTTGGGTCCTGCGTGTTGACGGTTCCAGATAGGGTTTCAGCTCCTCTATCAGGTCTAAAAGGGTATTTGTGTCCAGCCTATACTTCTCATGGATCTCCTCCTCAGTCTGCTGAAATAAAGCTGGATTCAATGGCAGGAGTAGAAGGTTGAAATCTTCTTTATTATTAGAGTAGAAACACCCACAGGAAAAAGCCGCCGCTCGACTCCAGGACTCCGGGCAACTGACTAGCGTTGCCCAGAGCGCTAGAACCGAACGGGGCGATGGAACAAGAAGCAATCCCTCGTGCTGGGTGCAGCACGAGGATGAACTTCTCCCTCTTCACAACATTTCAAAGCAAGGAAGGAAAAGAAAGCAAAAACATGTGAACTGAGACATCAAAAGTATTTGAACTGAAACATGAAAATAAGTTTCAACTTAAAACATAATCATTAAACCTGACAGGCAACTTCCTACATCGAACAGATGGAGCAGAAGCTTGATGAATAACTTTCCCACCAATCTCAGAATCAATGGAAGAGGGAGAGGGACACATCAATGAAGCGGAGGGATCTGAAGAAGAAGAGGAATTAGTTAATGATGCGGATGCATCTGACAATGGACTGGATGAAGGTGAGTCAGAAGAACATGGAAGATCTAACCAAAAAGACCAGTCACACTGATCAAATTGTTCTTTGGTCAAACTTAATAAGGAGCGAGCCTGTGAGTTGGACAAGTGAACTAAAGCTCTCTTGTTCCACCATCCTCTGCTGCCAAGTAAAGCAGAAGCCCTACTGACAGCAGTTACCTGAACTGGGGTAGAGAATTTAGAGAGGCCTTTAGCAACTTTTCTTGGGTTTTTGATGAGAACCCAATCACCAACATTTAAAACAATAGAACTGAAACATTTACCTGAATCATGCCTGGTCTTCATTAGAAACTGTTTTTGTGAGACTTTTTCAGATAAAGAAACATCAGAAGGTCGAAGGGTCTCAACGTTTTTCTCTGATAACCATGTAGGACACAATTTGGTGTGAACACTCCTATTTCTTAACAAAGAAAAGGGAGATATGCCAGTTGTACAATGGGGAGAAATGTTGTATGACCAAAACTTCTCTTCAACAAAATTCCTTACATCATTGTGGGAGGAAATGGCAGTTTGAACAGCATCTTTGAGCAGTCTATTAGCCCGTTCAACTAAACCGTTTGAAGTGGGCGAATAAAGTGCAACTTTGAAATGAACAACATCATGTTCCATTAAAAATGAGTTAAATTTTTCGGATACGAAATGGGAACCATTATCGGTAACTACAACAGAAGGACAACCTTCAATGGTGAACAAATTCCGCAAAAATTTGATGGCATTGGCGGAGGAGGGAGAGTCACAAAACATGTGGTACAACCATTTTGAATGATAGTCAATTAGAAGAATGACATATTTCATGTCATGGGGAAGGACATCGAATGGGCCAGAAAAATCCAACCCAACCTTTTCCCAAGGTTTGAGTGGAAAAGGAACAGGATGGAGGGGCGTACTAATGAGTTTCCATTTCTTATCCGAGAGCAAACATTCATTGCAGGAATCAATGTAAAACTTTACCTGGGACTCAATAGAAGGCCACCAATAATAGGATTTGATGAGTTGAGATGTTTTTGTTATGCCTAGATGCCCTTGATGTGCAAATTTAATGATATCGGGTCTGACATCAGAAGGAGGAACAAAAACATCATGCCTCATTAATAAATTGCCAACAAGAGAGAGTTCAGAAGAAATCATGGAAAAGGCTTTCAGCTCATTAGACAATTTTCTATTCTCAGGCCAGCCCTTAGAAATGTATTGTGCAACCAATTTTAAATTGTAATCATTCTCATAGGCTTTGGACCAAGAATCCTCCGTAATGAAAGGGCACAATTTGGTGGCGTCAAGGGTGGCAACTACACACTCAACGTCACCAATTTCTTGAAAATCAGAAGCATTATTGAGAGACATACGAGATAAACAGTCAGCACGAAAATTTTTACCACCAGAGATGTGCTTAATATTCAAGTGAAACTCATGTAATTTGGACAAGAGCCTGACAAGTCTTGAAGAGGCTTTACCTAGGCCATCCCCATTGAGGAGTTGAGTGAGTGGCTTGTGATCGGTAAATAAATCAAATTCTCTACCCCAAATGTAGTTTTTGAACTTTTCAATTGCCCAAACGCAAGCCAATGATTCTCGTTCAATGGTGCTATAGTGGGTTTCGGAATCCTTAAGTCTTCTAGAAGAAAAGGCAACTGTGTGTTCTCTACCAGAAACCCACGGACCCAAGACGGCACCTAAACCAGTCAAACTGGCGTCAACCATAATGAAACATTTGGCAGAATCTTGAAAGGGATGCAAAGCGGGGGCACCAACGATCATGTTCTTGACGTGGGTAAAAGAGGCATCGATCTCTTTAGACCAAGAAAATTTAGAACCTTTGCGAAGCAAAGAACGAAGGGGTTCAACGATTTGTGCATAGCCTTTTACAAAACGGGCGTAATACTCTGCTAAACCCAAAAAGGAGCGGAGGGCGTCCTTGTCTTTGGGAGGGGAGGCCTGAGAGATAGCCTCAATGAGAGAGGACTTGGGTTTTATGCCTTCGGGAGTTAAGGTATGACCTAAGTATTCCAGGGATTGAGAGCCAAATTTGCATTTGTCAGCTCTGACAGTCATGCCAGTTTCATTGAGCTTGCTCAAAACAGAAGATAGATGAGACAAGTGAGAATTCCAATCAGGTGAAAAAACCAAAATGTCATCCTGATAGGCCTGCACCCTGGGAACAGACTCGAAAAGATGATCCATTATTTTTTGGAAAACACTAGCTGCACTAGCAAGTCCAAATGGAAGTTTCAAATATTTGAAAACACCAAATGGGGTCACAAAAGTGGTGAGATCTTGAGAAGGTACAGTGATGGGGACCTGATGGTATGCTGAACGCAAATCGATTAGAGAAAAATATTTTGCACCACCTAGGTTGGCAAGTAGGTCGTGAATTTTGGGGAGGGGATGGCAATCAACCAAAATATTTTTGTTTAGCGTGCGAAGGTCGGCACATAGCCTAACCTCACCATTCTTTTTGCGAACGATAACAATGGGCGAAACCCATTCGGAAGAGTCTGAAGGTGCAATGATACCATCCTTTTTAAGAGAAGTGAGCACAGATTTAAGCTCATCCCTGGCACTGATAGGGACAGGGCGAAGTTTATGAACAATGGGTTGAGCAGAAGCTTTCAGCTTAATTTCATGTTGAAAGCCTTTGACAGTACCTGGTTGGTTGGAAAAAACATTGGGGAATTTGTCCAAGATTTGTTTGATGTCTGACTCATGATCTGACTCATGATCATTAATGAGGAGACAAACTGGAACAAAAGGTGGAACAGGAGAATAACCCTCAGGAGGATCACCTACTCTAATGGGATCATCCGAACCAGGGACTAGGAAAATACCCATTTTGTCGAGATCTTGCCAGCCAACTATATTGGGACCCTTGGTCGCAACATAAATCTTTGTGATTATAGATCTGCCAAAACACTCTAGCCTATAGTCAAAGTAGCCAAGCATAATAATATCAGACTCGTTAAATGCCTTTGGACTAAGGTCAGATTTGAAAAAAGAAATGGAATTGTTCCATTTTTCATGAAAGAAAACTTCGTTGAGAATGGTTATTGGAGATCCAGAATCTGCCATGACTGTAACTTCAACGTTCCCAAACAGTGCAGTGCAGTATGGACCTTTGACTAAATTAGAAGTATCAATGAAATGGCAATGGATAGATACAACCATGTCTTGGAATTCATCAATGCAATCATCTAAATCAGGACATACAATATTATTTACAGAAGGTCTGAACGTTTTCTTGACAGATTTGCACATACCTTGGAAATGTCCTAATTTCTTACATAAAACACACCTTTTTCCTGAAGCAGGACAAGAGGGGTTATTGCCAATATGGGATTTAGAACCACACCTGTAACAATAAGGGTTAGGTTTTTTTGTAATTGTCTAAAAGACTTATTAGTGCTAACTAAATTAACAGAAGTAGAATTATCAAATGAAGAAGTATGAACAGAAGTATGAGGTTGATCTTTCTGAAGAGCATTGGAAGTAGTGATGGATCTTTCGATGCTCTTGGCAATGTCAATAGTTTCTTGAAGTGTAGGCTTCTTGCAGCTCAACAGGCGTTGTTGAATCTTTTTTGAGAAACAAGCGAACACGAATTGATCTCGAATGTAAATGTCGGGATTAGATTCAAATTCGCAAGTAGACGCCAAGATTCTCAACTGAGCAATGTACTCCTCAATGGATTCGTCTTCTCGTTGTCTTCTCTTAAAGAAGTGATGTCTCTCAAGCATTTCATTAGGTTCTTCACCATAATGTCTTGCAAGGCGAGATAAAGCTTCCTTATACTCGTCCCAATTATCACCAGCATCACCAGAGGGAGGAGAAGACCTTGGGAGATTTTCAAAGACATGCTGTGCAGCAACTCCCAAGCAACCATATAAAATAGCAACTTTTCTCTCAGGAGTGAACTTAACTGCATCAATTGCTACAAAATGGTTGGCAAAAGCTCTAACCCACTGATGCCAAGGAATAGTAGGTTTCCCAGGAAGTTGAAGAAAAGGTGGAGGTTGAGCAAATTGTTGAGAAGAAGCCATTTAAAATGAAAAGTTTCAGAGTTATGGTTGAGAAAACAAAAAAATTAAAACAATTACAATGCTCAAGAAATAAAACGCATGAATTAAAGCTTATAACGTTAATTGAAATGCAGGCAAAGGTGTGCCTGTCACCGAAAGAGCACACACTTGAAATAACAAATGTTGTCATGTAAAAATGTAGCAAAAGATTGAGAAAATACCAGTATTTGAATCCTCAGTATGACGAAGAAATGTCAATAAGACGAAGCGAAGGTCGCGCTTCAGCGTTAAATTCCAGGAAACTGACTCCGTGTGTCAGTGTGTTAACGCGGCGCGTATAGCTGTAGCTAGGCAACCAGCTAAGATGGCTGCCGTGCGTGATGACGAGGAGGCGTGGAGAGGTGAAGCGCTGCAGCGTCAAGTGCACGTTAGGCGGTGATGACGTGCAGGGGTTGATGACGCTAGGGGAATGCTGCGTACTCACGGGCTGAAGCTCGAGGCCAACCGTCACCGTCAATACGAGTTGCAAGGAAATCCAGGAAAACAGGCAGAAAACAAGCCAGCGGAGACTTGAAGTGCAGGTAGGTGAGCAGGATTTGAAGATTCCCGATGAGTGATGAAGCGCCTGGTGGGAGCCGAGAGGGCGATGGAACAAGAAGCAATCCCTCGTGCTGGGTGCAGCACGAGGATGAACATATACTACAACTGCTCGAACAGAGTGATGCGCACTCTGAAGATCCGTTCCTGTCGCCTCCTTCTCTGTGCTGCTGCCCAAATTCTCAGCCTCCTGGATATCACATAAAGCGCTTCCATTGTGGAAGTCCATATTGCATTGTGGGCCTCTTTATATAGCTTGCACCTGGTTACCACCTGCATTCACTTGGTGATAATTTTGCAGTGGAAATGTGCGAATTTTTTCATAATTTGCAATTTGTGAATTTTTGATACATTCCTTAGCAACTTCTTAAGTTGCGAATTTTTTTTGTATGCGATTTTCACAGCCTGCACATCACAGACTATAAATTCGCAGAAATATTCACAGATTTCCTGCCTTACAAATTAAGAAATCGCAATAAATTGCGTTTCCTTAATTTGCAATGCGGAAATGTGTGGTACATGGCTTTTCACTATTTCCCATTCGCAAACACTTTTTTTGAGAATCGCAGCATTTGCAAACGCGAAATAGTTTCATACATATGCCCCTTTGCACTTTATCATGTTTTGCGATCACTATCTGCATATCTGCAAACATTTTTTAGTACCTATTTTAAAGAGTAAAGGATTTAAGCTGGTAAGGCCTGCTTTAGTCTACTTACAGATGTTGAATAATGTGTGGGAAACTTTTAAGATTGCTAGTTTTTTAGTTGTGGTAGTCAGAGAATTGAAACATTATGATTTGAAATATTTCAACTCGTTTACAATTAAAAGGAAATGAATGATTAGTCAGATATTCTTTGTGTACAAGATTAATTTTTAAAGGAACTGGTACAAGACTTTTTTCTTACATCATAAAGATGGGGTGTTTTTATTTTTATATTTTATGCTGTATAAGAATATCCTGAATGAATTTTACTTATGTTTTATTGTTGTTTGTATAAGATTTTTGTAGTGTAATTTTATGGTTTTAATAAACCGAATAAAATGATTATGACAGACAACCCAAAAATAGTGCTTGGAAGTCAAAAGCTTTAAAACGTTACTTGAGGTTGTGCTAGACTGGGGTAAATCCAAAGCTCAGGCGTTGCGTGATCAAGGGCAGGCTGATAATAGGACTCAGGGCTTGATTTAGATCTTGGCAGTATTACTGACTTGCCGCCACCGCAGCGGTCCTAAGTACTCCATTGAGCTGAAGGCGGACCGCCTGCCATGTATAGATGTTGCGGCTAGAGACAGAAGACCGTCTCAGCAGTAGTCCTCTCTGCTGGCTAATAGTGTTCCCCGCTGTCCTGACAGTGTGAGGCCATTGCAGTACGGAGAAAGGAAAGTATGACTTAACATTCCCATGTATGTTGTGAACCTGTCAATATGTATATGTAGGTAATATGTACTGCACATTTTATTCCATATGGCATTGCACACCAACAACATACAAAAAATCAAATGGGGAAAGGATGACTTGTCCTGCATAACCTGGGTATGCAATATTCCAACGTGTCCCAATTTAAAAACCCTCATACACATGTCTTTTAGATGGTACGGGCGGTATATCTTGGTTCTCTGCCTATTGAACACGTGTTTGCATCATCATCGGGTTAGTGATTCTGCAACCTCCACCCGGAGGAATACCCCTGGTTAAAAACAGTAGTGATCAGTGATGTGTTTGAAGGGGTAAACTCTATAAAATACTCGTACAGCCAGAATTGGATTTTAATAGGTCTAGCTTCGAGTTAAGTGTTAAAAATATCTGTTGTGCGTTTGTAGGAGTGTTTAGGACTCTCACACACTGTAATGAGCTGGTATACTTAAAATGGTCGAAATGTTTCAGCCCTTGTTCGCACAGGTGTGTCAGGTGGGCTTTCTTCAGGACGAGTGTGCAGTGTGTTCAGAGATCGTGGGTGTCTCAGAAAGTGAAATCCTAAAAAGAGATTTTCTTTTCAGGAAATAATGTGAAAGAATAGGGAAAATATTAGTCTTAGTCTCGGTAAAGTCTTGTTGATACCTGTAATACACAAGAAACAGAGGGGAAGGGAAGGAGGACAGGGAGGGGGTTTACGGACACATATAGGAAAACAAAATTCCCTATTGGTTACAACAACTAGAAAATGGCAATACTTTGTGGGACCACACAGCCATCACATGGCAAAGAGTCACTCTCTCACTCCTTTTGTTTTCATCAATGAAGGTCATAAGGGCAAACTATTTCTACTTGTTCCTTATTAAACCTTTTAATGCTATCAATGCATTTGGGCGGTGGATTTGTAAACAGATTGTTGATATGTAACTCTGATCATTCAGTCAGTGTTCATAATAGTTGGTAATCATCGTTATCATTATGTGAGAATGTGGGAAATGACCAAAACACACCATTACTTTCAAATGCTACATTTTTGTTGCGTGAAAATTGTTTTGTGTGCTTTATCAGTCTCACAACGTTCACGGTGATGTCTACAGTGATGATAGTAAATGTATTGTAATTGCATTTATATAGCGCTTACTAACCCTGACGATGCGTCGAAGCGCTTTTACTACGGGACCCATAGAGGATTAGTGTTGAATTAGTATAGTGAATCATGCAAGTACATTTTAAGTGGTGGATAGGTTAGTCAGTTAATTGGATTTGGAATGATAGCAGAAGGATAGAGGAGGGCAAAGGTTTGTATTTATATAGCGCTTGTTGACGCACGCTATTTAGGAAGCCTACAAAGGATTAGAGGTGAATTAATATGGTGAAATATGAAGTAATTTCAGTGGTGGATATAGTCAGTTACTTGGAGTGAGAAGGATAGTGGAGGGATAAAAGGGGAAGAAAGATTTTCATTCATGTAGCACTTGTTACCCCTGATGGGTGTTGAAGCGCTTTTCTGGCGAGTAGCACGGCACTCCGGAACCCATTAAGGATTACTGTTGAAAATTAATATAGTAAAAAAATATGAAGTAATTTGAGTAGTGGATATGTTATTCAGTTATTTGGGTAGTATATTAGTATAATATGGAATTTGAGAAGTGAACAGGCTAGTCTGTTAATTTAGATTGAAAAGGATACTGGAGGGATAAAAGAGTGAAGGATTTTTATTTTTTTTATTTTTTTTAGGTCTTGGCAGTAGGAGGAGACTTTTGGATGAGTAAAAAGGAGTTTTGGAGGGGAGGACTCAGAGGGAAGAGTTTAGAAAGGTTTGTTTTAGGGGATCGGTATGGTAAAAGAGGTGTCAGATGATGCAAGGAGGGGTAGAGTAGGAGAGAGTCTAGAAAGGGTTATTTTGGCAATCATAGTAGTGGTATGGGGTTTGGGATAAATGAGAGAGTGGATGTAGAGGATACATTGATAGATTTCTAGGATGAGAGATAGGGTAGTGCATTGGAAGGAGTAGAAGAAGAAGTTTGAAATGAGTCAGAAGGTTGGGCTAGAAAATATATTGAGCGAAGTATAGGCTGAGAAATAGGGTAGTGCATTGGAAATGCTAAATTAGAAGAAAGTGATAAATATATAGATCCATAATTACATTGAAAGTATATAGATTCATATTAAGACATTTTCATTTGATAGGAAACTTTGTGAAGTGTTAAGTGTTGTATTTCGACATAATTGGAAGAAAAAGGCAGAGATACAGGATCTGTATGTTAAACTCAAGAATGCTGAGTTTAAGCTAATTCAAAAGGTTAGATTTAGGGCAATCAACATTCAAGAGCTAGAAGGAGCCACTGAATTGGTAAAGGCTAAAATACAAGGAATTTGGAATACTGAAAATGCCCGTAGATATTTGGCAACTAAAAAATAATTGCACGAATACGGGGAAACTGTGGGTCGCTGTTTGGCTTGGCGATTACGTAGGAAAGCAGCGATGGGGCGGATTAAAGCTCTGAAAGACAGGGATGGGGTACACTGTCAGGAACCTAAAGGGATCTTATCTATTTTGCATCAATTTTTTTTAGATTTGTACACACGACAGGAACAAGATCATAGCTGCTTCATTAATCTAGTTGAATGGGTTATGACAAATTTAGATCCCAGCGATAAGGTATTATTGGATGAGCCTATCTCAGTGGAAGAAATAGATGCTGCCGTGAATAGCATGGCTATGGGAAAGGCTGCAGGGCCTGATAGTTTGCCCACAGAGATTTATAAAAAAAAATCAATTTGATTAAAATTGACATGTTAAAAACATTCAGGGCTGCACAGGAGGGGCGTCCCCCTAAATCCTGGGCAGAGACCACTATAGTAGTGTTCAACAAAAAGGGTAAAAATCCAGAATTGTTCGGCTCATACCGGCCAATATCATTACTAAATTGTGACAGTAAAATTTACTCCAAGATATTGGCCACTCGTATGTCTAGAGTAGTTAGTTCTTTGGTATCGCGGACCCAACATGGGTTTATTACAGGACGAAACACAACTTCGTACATTAATATGGTAGTGACATTGTTTGACATTGCGCATGTTGAAAAGCGGGATCTGGGTCTAATTTTATTAGAGGCAGAAAAAGCGTTTGAAAGTGTGGAGTGGGTATACCTGTGGGCGATAATGCGGCATCTGGGGTTTGGTCAACGCTTTCTTACAGCCCTTCAGGCTTTGTACACTTCACCGGTCACCAATGTTTCTGCAGTGGGAATATCATCAGAGATAGTGAACATCACTAGGGGTACTCGACAAGGGTGTCCCTGTTCACCATTGTTGTTTGCATTGTATATTAACCCATTCATCGAACAATTGGCTACTAACGCTTTAATAAAACCTTTTATGGTACATAATATCCCATATTCGGTATTCGGATATGCAGATGATGTAGCTATTGCTACATCGGATCCTTACTTGGCACTTCAAGAGATAGAACGATTGGCCAGAATCTTCGGTCAATCATCGGGATATAAACTAAACGCAGCAAAAACACAAGTGCTAATTTCAGAAACAGTCATTATGGATGATGTCCGAATTGAAAAAGAAGTGACATATTTAGGTATTAAAATTCGACCATCTATGCAGGAAATAGTAGATGTCAATTGGGCCACGTTAGTACATAACATTCAGGACTCGTTAGATAAATGGTCACGACTTCATCTCACACTAATTGACAGAAGTAACTTCATTAAGCTGAATGTGTTAGCTAAAGTATTATATTTGTTTAAAAGAGTACCATTAGAATTCACTATGTCTCAATCACAACATCTACAGTCTATCTGTTCTAAATTTGTATGGGCACCAGGTAAACCAGGAAGGCCCATGCGTTTTCTTGACCTTACCAATTGAACGTGGGGGATTAGCAATTCCTAACTTTGCTTTGTTTCTAAGTAGAATTATTGGAATGCCGATTGTTATTACTTCCACAATTATGCTTTTGGGCTTGGGTCCACATTTAGAGAAGAGTGCCCCACTATTCAAACATCGACATTTGATCTTCATTGCTATGACTGTAGCAAGGTTGTGCATTGCGACAGATTGGCTTCAGCCTGTAGCTCCATCTTTTGTGTGCTGGAGGACGAAAATGTATAATTTGTTTAATATGGAATTTAGTTTGTATTCTGTTAAAGGGGTGAAGAAACGAAAAATTGGTGCTGGAATATGGGAATTGTTTTCCGAACATATGCAAGGTTAAAGTGATATAGTGGATGCTTTGTTGGTTTGTTGTCAATATACTGTGGAATAATAAAATAGAAAGTATATAGATACATAATGGAGGTAAGCATATGTAGATTAAATATATTGATAGAGGCACAGGATGAGAAATAGGGTAGTGCATTGGATTTGCTTTTTCAAGAGAAAAGTAACAGACACACAGATACAAGTACATGGAAGGTACACAGATGCACAATGGAAGTATGTACATGTAGACCAAAGATGATGTTTATTTATTTATTATTATTATTTTTTCTCTCATCAACATAATTATTTTACATGTTTATACAAAGTAATACACAAAGATAGGTACTAGTCTATAGTGAAAAAAATGCTTGTATACATAGGGATATGCTGTAAATTTCTGTTTGCGTATGGTACTTATGTGGGGAGAAGCCAAATCTTGAGTAGTTTTCAGAAGATAAGGTGGTTGTCGGTGGACCTTATGTTGGAGGTTAAAGAGTTCCATAGTTTGGCTGCTTGAACATATGTGGCCATGCAGAGCAGAAGCTAGAAACACCGAACTAAGGGAGAACTAAAGTGGGCCCAACATGGAATTCACTACAGTACCTGTTCGTTGGATTAACTTTTATGAGTTTAGCTTTTCTTTGGTAGCATGGCTTCAACCCAAGTAGGGAGATAACTGCCCATACTGCTTTAGCAGTAGAAATAATTAATTAGGTGAAAACAATGCGACAACCAATTATGAATTTACTTGGAAAAAAAATCTGAGAAGTCCTTTGGTTGGGTTGAATGGCCATTTCCATGGAAAGTCTTGGATCAACTTGGATTCCCTAAGCTAGTATTGAACTGGATACAGAATATAGACCATGAGCCTCTAGCTATGATAACAATCAATGGTACTACACCTAATCTATTCTATATTATCTCAGGTACCAGGCAGGGTTGTCCTGTCTGCTGCTGTTTATTTGCCTTGCATAGTAAACAGTTTTTGAAATTATTACTAAAATATACCAATAATTAGCCTATATGACTACCTGAAATACAAGATAATAACTTAACTTATGCATATGATGTATTAACCTCTACCCCAACTCCAAAAAAGTGTTTTAGGTGATTGTGGAAGCTGCAATCTTATTCCGAAAAGTTATACAGACCCTCCAGGATATCGCGATTTCGGGATTCCGCGATTTGCCGCAATATCGGCACTTTTGTAAAAATGCCGCGATTTTTACAAAAGTGCCCGCGAAATCGGCACTTTTGTAAAAATTGCGGGATTTTTACAAAAGTGCCGGCGAAATCTACACATACAGACCCCTTTCAAGGGGGTAGGGCGGGTCTGCGGAGGGGTGTAGACAGGCAGTGGGAAGAACTCTCAATATCAATGTGTAAACCAGCCTAGAATTGGAGTATCCTCAGCCAATCCTAGAGCGCTGAACAAAAATCGGCGTGCTCATTAGCTAGTAAATCCGCACGTGGTTTGGGTATTTTGTTAGAGCCAATGTTCCCCCTTCCCTCCCCCCCTTGCCCCCCACGCCCCCCTTTAAATTGTCCCTCCGTTCGCCGGGCACTGGGCTCAAACAGCTGCGAGTACTCTGCACGTAGGCAAAGCATTTTCTCTCATTTCAGCCTACGTGTACAAACCACTCTGAGACACTGACATCGCCAGAACAAACCCTCTGCAGCCTTGGGTCAGGCTAGCACCATCTGTGTATTTGTAGGATGCTAGCACACAGTTGGGCCCCCTGGGGTAACGTGGGTGGAGGGGGGGGGTCTTGTTCCAACCTTTGCTCTCCCACAGCTCTGCTTGCTCCTAGGACGGTGAATGGCTGGCAAGTGACAGTTTGTTGCGTCTGTTGTGGAATTTCATGTAAAGTTATCTGCTGGGGATAGAAAGTAGAAAGGTGCTGCCCTTGCAGTCTTATCAAGTCAGTAGGCTTTGAATGTATAGGCGTCTGGTGCACATGATTAGCCATTTGTTTTGAAAAAAAACTTTGTCTAGGGCTGCTCACTTACAAAGAGAACTTTCAGGGTGCATCCTATTTATTTATGCATTTTTATACAGCCCAGACACAATTACCCAGAGGTGCCCGAGTGCTTTACAATAGAGCGAAGAACATTACCTGAGAAATTAAGATGAGTAACAGGGTAATAGATGATAATACTTATAGCTACTTCGGTTACACAAACACACACAGACCACAAACACACCAGGGACCAACACACGCAGACCCCATACACACCAGGGACCAACACACACAGACCACAGACACACCAGGAACCAACACACACAGACCATAAACACAAAAAACTAAAATATCTGTGTTTGTTGTAGGAAAAACCGCCAAATAAAATGCCGCTAAATTGCCGCTAAATTTCCATATTTGTGCCGCTAAATTTCCATTTTTGTGCCGCTAAATTTGCTAATCCATGCCGCTATATCCTGGGGGGTCTGGTTATAGGATATATGTTAGACCTGGTACCATTGGTTTGAGTCTCCCTTCCATTTTCTGCTGTTGTCTTCTCTGTTTTTAACATGTTTTTCTGGTTTAAGATGCTTTGGGCACTGTGCCACTTATTTTCAGTGCCACAGTGCAAGTGCTCCCTATTGTAAATTGTTGTAATGTCTTAGTGACTCCATGTTTGGCTTATTTGATTTCACCATTGTGTGCCCAGGGCCTGTAGATCAAATGCTGCAAGTGGGCTTGCAGCACTGATTGTGCCACCCACAGAAGCAGCTTGTAAAGTGTGTCTCAGGCCTGCCATTGCAGAGCCTGTGTGAA
The DNA here is from genome assembly GCF_964263255.1 of Lissotriton vulgaris. Classification (NCBI taxonomy): domain Eukaryota; kingdom Metazoa; phylum Chordata; class Amphibia; order Caudata; family Salamandridae; genus Lissotriton; species Lissotriton vulgaris. The sequence goes on from NC_141696.1 coordinate 900,086,787, forward strand.
GTCTAGTACTTCCATGTCGACTTGGTAAGTGCACCCACTTACCAGCCCCAAAACCTTCCCTTTTCTACATGTTAACAACCCCTAAGGTAGGTCCAAGGGCAGGGTACATTGTAAGTATAAGGTAGGACATGCCCTGATGTGTGTGGCATGTCCTGATAGTGAATTACAGCCAACTTTGTGTTTCACTATTGCAAGGCTACCTGTCCTCTTAGGCCAGAAGGGTAGTTTGATTATAGCATCTTATAATTTTAGCTGACCCAGGGAACATGGTAGAAAAACAAATTTAGTATGCCTGAATCAGAATGATAAAATACATATTTTAGTAATGTTGGTTTTAACATTCTGTGTTTGAAGATACCACTTTAAGAAAGTAGGTATTTTCTGACATAACCATCCAGCCTGCCTCTGCTAGGTTGTGTATTGCATGTCTGGTTTGTGAGTGACAGGAGGGCTTGGGCTCCTGCAGTCTGATGAGTCAGTGCTGGGCTGAATAGAACCTTGGCTGCAGAGAGAGTGGGGGGAGGAGATTTCCTTTCAGTGCCCACAGCCTTCATAGAATAGAGAGTAGGGGGGTCGATTTCCTTTCAGCTACCTGGGCCAGGTCTGCTTTCAACAATGCTGTCTCCACCTCCTGCAAGGAAGCTGCACAAAATTGGTTCTGGCTAGTTACAGAAGAAGCGAGTCACATCCGCAGCTGTTGCCGTCACATCACCGGAGAAGCATGTCTCCCTTGCATCTGTTTTCCGCTGCATCCCTGGAGAAGCATGTCGCCACCGCAAGGGTCGCCGTTGCATCACCGGAGATGCGTGTTACAGGTGTTACAGGGCCTGCCGTGGCTCCAAAGTTTCATAGTTCGCCGCACAGCCGTCGGGCGTGCACACATCACCTTCACGTTGTCGCATCGCATCAAAGACTCCATCTTGTCGCATCGCACCGGATCATTGCACCGCGGCGCCATCTTTTCGCATTGCAACCGGAACGCACCACGAGATCGTCGCATTACCTCCTCTCCGGTAAGTGCGCTGGCACTGAGGAACAGACGCATCGCCGCCTCCGAAGCAAGGAACCGATGCATCGTTCTCCCAGTAAACATTTTGTTTATCTTGCGTTGCGCATCCTAAGGTACTTTGTGAGAAACGCGTCATATTCACCATCTAAAGTGAGCTAAGCTATTACAACCATCTAAAAGTCATTTTCATAATACTGTATTGTGTTAAGTCTATATAAAGAATACCTATTTTTTATAAAACCTGTGTTGTGTCCATCTGTTGTGTTTTCACAAGCTCATGCACGTGCACAGCTGCCATGTGTGTTTTTATTGCTGGAATCAGGCTCCTCTGCTTGCACTACTCCCTCCCTTTTCCCCCTCCCTCCTGGTCAGCTTCATTTGTGTCTTCTAGCTGTGAATCATGCTCCTCTGCTCGCACTCCCCCTCCCTTCTTCCCCTCCTCTTTGTCAGTTTCATTTGTGTCTTCTATCACTGTGAATGCTCCTGCTTCCACCAGGCACACACACCATCAGTTGTCAGTGCACGCTTTCACCAGGCGCACGCACCACCAGCCATCAGTGCATGCTTCCCCCAGGCACACACACCACCAGTGGCTACTGCACGCTTCCACCAGGCATACAAACCACCAGCTATCAGTGCACGCTTCCCCCAGGCACACACACCACCAGTGGCTACTGCACGCTTCCACCAGGCATACAAACCACCAGCTATCAGTGCACGCTTCCACCAGGCACACAACACCAGCCGTCAGTGCACGCTTCCGCCAGGTACACACACCACCAGCCGTCAGTGCACACTTCCACCAGGCACACACACCACCAGTCATCAGAGCACTCTTCCACCAGGCACCCACCACCAGCCGTCAGTGCACGCTTCTGCCAGGCACACACACCACCAGCCATCAGTGCACACTTCCAACAGGCACACACACCACCAGCCATCAGTGCATGCTTCCATCAGGCACACACACCACCAGCCGTCAGTGCATGCTTCCACCAGGCACACACACCACCAGCCGTCAGTGCACGCTTCCATCAGGCACTCACACTACCAGTCCTCACTCACTACTAGCTGTCCGTGCACGCTTTCACCAGGCACACACCACCAGCCATCAGTGCACGCTTTCACCAGGCACACACACCACCAGCCGTCAGTGCATGCTTCCACCAGTCACACACACCACCACCTGTCAGTGCACACTTCCACCAGGCACACAAACCACCAGCTGTCAGTGCACGTTTCACCAGGCTCACACACCACTAGCCGTCAGTGCACGCGTTCACCGGGCATACACACCACCAGCCGTCAGTGCACGCTTTCACCAGGCACACACCACCAGCCATCGGTGCACGCTTCCACCACGCACACACACCACCAGCCGTCAGTGCACACTTCCACCAGGCACACACACCACCAGCCGTTGGTGCACGCTTCCACCACACACACACCACCAGCCGCCAGTGCATACTTTCACCAGGCACACACACTACCAGCCATGACACACTACCAGCCATCAGTGCACCCTTTCACCAGGCACACACACACCACCAGCCGTTGGTGCACGCTTCCACCAGGCACACACACCACCAGCCGTCAGTGCACGCTTCCACCAGGCACACACACCACCAGCCGTCAGTACACGCTTCCACCAGGCACATCCACCAGCAGCCATCAGTGCACGCTTCCACCAGGCACACACACCACCAGCTGTCAGTGCGCGCTTCTACCAGGCACACACACCACCAGCTGTCAGTGCATGCTTACACCAGGCACACACACCACCAGCCTCAGTGCACACTTTCACCAGGCACACACACTACCAGCCGTCACACACTACCAGCCGTCAGTGCATAATTCCACCAGGCACACACCACCAGCCGTCAGTGCATGCTTTCACCTGACACACACACATCACCAGCTGTTGGTGCACGCTTTCTGGGCACACAAACACCACCAGCTGTCAGTGCACGCTTTCACCAGGTACACACACCACCAGCCATCAGTGCACGCTTCCACCAGGCACACACACCACCAGTCCTCAGGGCACGCTTCCACCAGGTACACACACCACCAGCTGTCAGTGTAGGCTTCCACCAGGCACACACGCACCCAGCCATCAGGGCACGCTTCCATCAGGCACACACACCACTATCCAACAGTGCACGCTTTCACCCCGCACACACACCACCAGCCATCAGTGCACGCTTCCATCAGGCACACACACCACCAGCCAACAGTGCACGCTTTCACCCGGCACACACACCACCAGCCATCAGTGCACGCTTTCGCCAGGCACACACACCACCAGCCATCAGTGCATGATTCCACCAGGCACACACCACCAGCCGTCAGTGCGTGCTTTCACCAGACACACACACATCACCAGCTGTCGGTGCACGCTTTCTGGGCACACACACACCACCAGCTGTCAGTGCACGCTTTCACCAGGCACACACACCACCAGCCATCAGTGCACGCTTCCACCAGGCACACACACCACCAGTCCTCAGGGCACGCTTCCATCAGGTACACACACCACCAGCTGTCAGTGTAGGCTTCCACCAGGCACACACGCCACCAGCCATCAGGGCACGCTTCCATCAGGCACACACACCACTATCCAACAGTGCACGCTTTCACCCCGCACACACACCACCAGCCATCAGTGCACGCTTCCATCAGGCACACACACCACCAGCCAACAGTGCACGCTTTCACCCGGCACACACACCACCAGCCATCAGTGCACGCTTTCGCCAGGCACACACACCACCAGCCGTCAGTGCACGCTTTCACCAGGCACACACACCACCAGCTGTCAGTGCAGCAGGCAGGCTCTTCTCAGAGTTTCTTGGTAAATATGTGTTCAATGCCTGGTAGGGAGTGGGTCGAGTTCCCTTAAATTATTTTTTTTATTTGCGGTTTTTATATAGCGCGACACTCATCCCTTGGGATATCACGGTGCTTTATACCAAATAAGGACTACTGATGGCGGATGCTGAGATGCTAAAGATTGGGGAAGAGGTGGGTTTTAAATTTTTTTCGAAACTGGAGATAATTTGTAGTATGTCTTAGGTCAGTGGGGAGCCCATTCCACCTTTTTGCTGCTTGGTAAGAAAATGAGCGACCGCCTGTTCTAACTTTGTAAATGCGTTTTATTTTAGCCAAGGCTGATTGACATGAGCGTAGGTTCCAAGTGGGGACATAAAATTCGATCTTCCCTTGGAGAATTGTGTGGCCAGTATTGTGTAAAGCCCTATGGGCATGGCTAAGCAATTTGAAGGCAGCCCTCTGACGCATCGGGAGTCAATGAAGTTTCTTTAAGCATTCTGATGCAGAGTCCCGTTTACTTTTGTTGCAGATGAGTTTGGCCGCCAGATTTTGCAAAACCTGTAAGCGGGAGAATAAATGTTCGTTCATCCCTACAAATAGCGCATTGCCATAGTCCCGGCGACTGACCAATAGGGCCTGTGCGACTGAGCATCTGCCATCCAGGGGTATCCAGGGAAATATCCTGGCGAGAAGTATTAGTATGGCAAAGCCCTTGCCACAAAGGGATCGGACGTGATCCTTCATGGACAAGGCATCCTGGCATGTTGTTTTGGAGTGGGGGCCAATCCCAGTGAAGGTGGCCACCATGTGGCATCCCACACACGTTTGGCACCACCAAACAGAAGAATCTCAGATTTACCTGCATTCAACTTTAGGCAGTGATCATGCATCCATTGGGCCATTTCGGAAAGGCAGTCATGTAACTTGGTTTTGGTTACATCAGGCCCTTCGTCCATGGCCACCATCAGCTGCGTATCATCCGCATAGGAGCAGATGCCAATGCCCCACTTCCTTCCAATGTCGGCAAGAGATGAAATATAGACATTGAAAAGAGTGGGGCTCAGTGAGGCGCTCTGGGGGACCCCGCAGCCGATGGGGTTGGTCCTTGAGTGGAACTGACCCATATGTACTGCCTGGGTGCGGTTGCTCAGGAAAGAGTGTAGCCAGTTCAATGCCGTGGATTGGACTCCCTTGCTCCGAAGTATGTTCAGCAGACAGTCGTGGGATACCATGTCAAATGCCGCTGACAGGTCAAGCAGTATGAGCGCCACCGCTCCACCTTGATCGGTGGAGGATCAGATACTGTCCGACACTGCCAGCAACGTTGCCTCTGTACTGTTATTGGCTCTAAAACCAGAAGGGAGTTACTTTCTAGGTACCTAGCCAGCTGTACATTGACCAATTTCTCCAGAGCTTTAGAGAGGTAAGGAAGCTGGGAGATGGGTCTGTAGTTCTCTGGATTGAGAATGTCAGATCCCGCTTTCTTCAGAAGGGGGGTCACAGAGGCGTGCTTCCAAGCATCAGGGAAGGTGGCAGTACTTAACGATTTGTTAACAAGTTGAGTGATCAGGGGACAGAGCGTGGACGAAATTTTTGAGAACACAAAGTGGGGACAGGGGTCCGAGGGGGATCCAGATTTAACTGTGCTCAAAGCTGCTAGGACCTCATCTGCAGAGAGTGGTTCAAAACCGGTTAAGCGGGGTACATTTCCTGAGTCTGGTGAAGCTGTGGATACTTCTGGTAGCATCGCAGTCTTGGATGGGTTGTCTGAGTTGCTGTGGGTATGTGGGGGGTGAAGGTAGAGTATATTTTCTTGATCTTTTCAGAAAAGAAGGTGCTGATACGCTCACAAGCCTCGGTCGAAGGGGTGAGTGTTTGTGAAGTGCTGGATGGTTTACTAAGCTCCTTCACTATTCTAAACAGTTCTTTCGCTGAATTGCTGTTTTCTTGGCTGCGCTGAGTAAAGTAATCCTTCCTTGCATTTTTGATGGCAAGAATATACTGCTTCCGTTTATGGACATAGTTTAGTCTTGTTTCACTGTCTTTGGACTGTCTCCGTAGATGTTCAATTTTTTGACATTCCATTTTAAGATTTTTTAGATGAGGGGTATACCATTTCTCTGTTATAGATTTTTTCCTGGGTTTTCTGATAAACCATGCAAAGTATGCAGGTGCAGTGCATGAACTCCTGTGTGAGTGAGTCATGATGCCTGGGGCTCACTCACTCCACACTTGTAAATTACGCATGCACCAGGCTTTTTCTCATTTGCAAAGTTTGGTGCATGCCCACAGCTAGGCAGCCCCCACACCCCTGGGAATGACTGCTTCCTACAACCAGAATGAAAACAACATTCAGAGCAATGAAAACAAGTTCATTTGATGTAAAGAACTGTTAACAAAAACCATGTCCAGCTATTGTAGATCTGGCAACTTAAACAAAACAGCAACAAAAAACAAACAAGCATTAGCGTAGTCAATAGGTCTCGCTTTTTGGAACCTATAAGTATTTAGTTATGCAGCAGAATATCCTTGGTGCAACAATCCCAACTGTTGTATGGATAAACACTTATAAGTTCCCAAATGCGAGACCTATTGGCTATGCCAATGCGTGTTCCCTTTTAAGAGCAGGACACACCCAATGTGACAGTAGCTAATGCAGCCCTTATTGTTCTGGAATCCTGCATTTCTATGATGGTTCACTTCACTTCCCTTCCCACCCTCACTAGGGCATGTTTTAACAGATAATTTGGCCCGCATGTTATACACCTCCATTTTTCTCATTTTTCCTATATGGGCCTGGCTGGGCCTTATGTGAGTAACACTTCCTCATTTTCTCTCTCTTCTTATGGTGTACACTTCAATACTTGGAACATATTGCCCATTGAATCACCAGGTACACCTTCCATCCTCTGCCTGTCTTCACTACCGAAATTATTTGAGGTCTTTTTTCTTCTTAGCTGAGTATCTGTTTTATTTTGTTAACTTCAGATGTCCCTTATCTCAGGGTCCTGATTAGACCTCCGATACTTCGTCATCTACTAATGTCTTAACAAACCATTTTTAACCTCTCTAAAATCCAAATGTTGCCCCTTTAGGATATTGCTAATTTGTGAATGGTCGTTTTTGTATATTAAGAAATCTTATGCATATTGTAATATGTCACATTTCCTTTTCTTTGGTTCCTTTTCACATGGGACGCTGAGAACGACCTATTCCTCAATACAGATATTACTTTCATAAAACAAGAACTGGACTCCTTTTTGTTTGGGTATAACAATGTCTCCCTTTAACATCCTATTCTACGGTTTAAAAATGCTCTGCGGTCCACAAGCACCATTGTTTTGTAATTGAAGTAATGGCAGGCACAGCAGATTCCAATTTTCTAGTGGATTTGGGCACAGGGTCTGCTATGCCATGTTCGGTGATGCGAGCATGGGGGCCCACAAAGTGGTAGAAGTGGGCGGGGACGGAAGGGCATGGCGTGCCCCTACTTCTAAAAATGTATTCAGTCCGTTCCCCTACTTTTTACTTTCAAAAAAGCATCCCGGGACGGCAAGAATAGTCCTACTTAAACCGATAACTTTTTTCTTTCATCTTCCAGGGGCTGCTCGCGCTTCTCTGTTGAACTCTAGCGGCTGCAGCAGCCCCTTCCCTGAGCTCGCACAGACCGAGGGAAGGCCCATTGTCATTCCGATTGAGGCAGATTATCCCCTTTCGAATGACAATGCACCGGCTGAGTTACTGATTGCAGTGGAGCTTTCCCCATACAGAGTACTGTGGGGAACTTGACACCTTGTGTAATTGTCAATGTTGTACACAGAGTGAGCTGGGCAGGAGCAGTGACTGGGCAGAAGAAACGACAGGAAAGAAGAGGTACTAGAGCAGGAGAGGTGACCGGGCAGGAGAAGTAACGGGCAACAGAAGTGACAGGCAGGAGAAGTAACGGGCAGGAGAAGTAACGGAGAGGAGAAGTGATGGGGCAGGAGAGTTGACATGTCAGGATCAGTGACGGGAAAGGAGAGGTGACAGGAAAGGAGAGGTGACGGGGCAGGAGAAGTGACGGGGCAGGAGAAGTGACGGGGCAGGAGAAGTGATGGGGCAGGAGAAGTGAAGGGGCAGAAGTGGTGATTAGGCATCAGCAGGAGCAGTAACCGGCAGGAGCAGTGAACTGATAGGGGCAGTGAACGGATAAGAGCAGTGAACGGGGCAGGAGAAGTGATGGGACAGGGGAAGTGCTGGGGCTGGAGCGGTGATTGGGCAGGAGTTCTGACCGGACAGGAGCAATGAACGGGCAGGAGCAGTGAACGGGCAGGAGTGGTGACAGGGCAGGAAAAGTGACGGGGTGGGAAATGTGAGGAGGCAGGAGAGGCAACAGGAAAGGAGAGGTGACTGGGCAGGAGAGGTGACTGGGCAGGAGAGGTAACTGGGCAGGAGAGGTGACGGGGCAGGAGAGGTGACGGGGCAGGAGAGGTGACAGGGCAGGAGAGTATATGGGGCAGAGAGATGATGGGGCAGGGAAGGTGATGGGGCAGGAGAGATGACGGGGCAGGGGAGGTGACGGGCAGGAGAGGTGACGGGCAAGAGAGGTGACGGGGATGAACATAGAATGGTAACTGGGCGGGAGCGGTGAAAGGACAGGAGCGGTGGAAGGACAGGAGCGGTGAACGGACAGGAGCGGTGAACGGGGCAGGAGCAGTGATTGGGGCAGGAGCAGTGAATGGGGCAAGAGCAGTGAACGGGGCAGGAGCAGTGAACGGGGCAGGAGCAGTGAACGGAGCAGGAGCAGTGAATGAGGCAGGAGCAGTGATGGGGCAGGAGAGGCGACAGGGCAGGAGAAGTGACGTGGAAGGAGAGGCAACAGGACAGGAGAGGTGACCGGGCACAAGAAGTGACGGGCAGGTGACATGACAGGCAGGTGATGTGATGGGCAGGAGAGGTGATGGGCAGGAGAGGTGATGGGCAGGAGAGGCGATGGCAGGAGAGGCGATTGGGCAGGAGAAGTGACAGGGCAGGAGAAGTGATGAAGTAGCGGAAGTAATGGGGCAGGAGCAGTGATTAGGCATGAGCAGGAGTGGTAACCGGGCAGGAGCGGTGAACGGACAGGAGCAGTGAACGGGGCTGGAGCAGTGCACGGGGCAGGAGCAGTGAATGGGGCAGGAGCAGTGATGGTTCAGGAGAAGTGACGGGCCAGGAGAAGGGATGGGGCAGGGGAATTGACGAAGCAGGAGAGTTGATCGAGCATGAGCAGGAGTATTGACTGGACAGGAGCAGTGAAAGGGCAGGAGCAGGCGTTTCCCAGGGCGACTGGAAGGGTAGGGGGCCAGTTTAGTTTGGGGGGACCGGTTTTGTACAAGTACAGGAGCTTTAAAAACACTGCAAAGTTCTTTGTATATTCAGCAGGTTTCGGTCAACAATACAAGTGCCAAGATAACTTTGGTGATCAATGTACCTGCTGGAGAGAGATGGGTGCATGTTTTGTCTAGTGGCTGTTTTACTCATCTAAGTTAGCACAGAGGGGTAATATGCCTGCTGCAAAGAACATGTACCATGCATATAAAAGATCAATATGTTATGTGCATAGTTCAGTGGGTACTACTTTGTGTTCACTACCCGAATGAAAGGACACTTGAATACAAATGGCCTAGCAGTTCGGCCTGGACTGTTCCCAATGGGTGCAGGATCAAGACTGATTTGCATATGACTGGTCCAAACTGGAATGGCATGGTGAGCAAAAAAACAATGGATTTAGGTCTAGATCTCTGTACTGGGGTGAATGTATGAAATTGTTCTGCACTCTGTCCATCAATTGTTCTTTTTGCATTTGTCACCCCCGAGTGGGACAGGTATGCTCAGACATGAGTCCCGTGTTCTCCATGCCACTGGAATCAAGCTTTCCTGGCTGATGATGGCTGAAAGCCCGAAACCGGACCTAGGATGCTTGTTTCTAGTCCAGGGAGGACCTGGCCTGGCAGTTCGGGCTGGACTTTTCCCATTGGGTGCAGGATCAAGACTGATTTGCATATGGCTGGCTGCAAACTGGAATGGCATGGTGAGCAAAGAAACAATGGAGTTAGGCCCAGATCTCTGTACTGAGGTGAATGTTCGATATTGTTCTGCATTCTCTCCACCAGTTGTTCTTTTTGCTATATTATGATTGAGCAGCTAGCTGGCTGACATGAATATGAAAGAGCGTTTGTGGGTTTCCATGAGTCTAGATTCTCCTGAAGAGTCCCTTTCTCTTCTGAGCCCTGCTTAACACATGTGTACAGGAGGAGCCCTGTATTCATGACCTCAATGTTTGAAACAAAAATTAATCATGGATTTCTGAACAATGAGAGTAAAAGCATTAAGGTAACATGTTGTTCCTGCTTATATTTCACAAGCTTTACATAAACCTGTATTCCCTGTGAGTGTTTGCTTTTTCCTGAATTAAACCTCAAATAAACATGTTTATCCATTGTTTTAATTAAATAACGTTATAAGCTATAACTGGTCAGTGAAATGCTAAACGTACTAAAAATTGGTATGGTTTGCTATTTCTAGCCACACCCCTGACTCCGCCCACAGATTCAATATTCTGTTATTCCTGCCCCCTGATTCTCCACCCACAGTTCCCCTACTTTTTTTTCCCACTTCGACCACTGGGCCCACAGCTCTCCCAGTGCGACCCATTCAAGGCTGGTGCTACTTAAATGTGTCGATTGGAGGGGGCCGCAGCATGGGTCATGTACCAGGGTGTTGCAGGAGCAGACAATCTGCAGTGGCTGTACCGTTTCAAGGTCCCCCAACCAGCCCATCTTGCTTCCTTCCAATAGCACTGCAAGAGGCGAATGAGCAAGGGCATGAGCAGTCAGGGTGAGGAAGCCCAACACACAGGGGCTAAGCAACATCTCCAATGTGGCCCTGGGGTCCCCACCAACCCAATTCAGCAGCTCGGGCTGGCGTGTGACTGCTCTGCAATCTCTTCAGGTAACTGGCCTGCCACGCTCCCCCTCAATTACAGGCCAGCAAATGAGGGAGGGGGGACATGAGGGGCTGGCAGGGTCCCTGGAAGCAAGGGCAAGAGTTATAATCTCCAAACTATTGTATATTTTCCCAACTCTGCTTAGGCAGGCGCGTTCATGCAAACTTCGTATACAAGCGCAGTTGATGCAACTTGTAAACTTAAAAGTGTATAACAAAACACCAAACTACTCTAATTTCAGCATAACCTCAGGCCCTGGATCAAGGCTGAACCCAACCGCAAACCCCACACAGAAACTCAAATATAACCATTGCTGTTTCACCGCCCTCACATATATAAACATATGCCTTGGGAATGTTTCTGGTATTTTGCATTTTCTGACCCATTTGTAATAACAACTACCTAAAACAACACAGGGACCATGCTTATTTTTGGTAGATTTGCAATTAACGAAGGCGACATCATGCATTAAAATTAGAACAGGACCCTCAAATATAAATCAAAGGGAACATTCATTAAACAGGTGAACATATTCACACAATGCAAACAGACGTCACACAGCTAACTGAAAGTTGTGCAGTAGAACATCTTTGCCATGCCACACTGTGACACACTGAAGGCCGCTGATGACAATGCAGCTCCATTATTCGCAAAGAATTAAAATATTCTGTGCAATGAAACCATTTCCATTCACACATCAGAGACCATGTTATGCATATTACATACGGGTGAAATCACAGCATTGTCACAGCGATAAAGTGACAAATCACTTATCAATGTTTCCCATGCATTTTTCGCAGAAGATGTGACCAGTGAGATAGTGAGTTCCTTATTCAGCTCCTGGATGAACAGTTCCACAAAGACTCACCGCCTCACTGCCTCCACAAAAGCAACAATATTCGGACAAATCTTCATCATTCTGCAGCGTTCACAGCTTCTAACCAACTTAATACCAGTATGAGGGGTTGAGGCAACAATGCACAGCACTACACACACTGAATACTCTGAGGCTTTATACTCTCCTTCACACAGAATCCCAGTTGCAGACACAAAAATCTGACAGGGTTCCAAATGTCTTGGAGGGAGATGGTGCCTACTTCATGATGACTGACTAGCATTAGATTAACTGAACGCTGATTGGCTGGTTACCTGTGACACTGAAGCCACTAGCTGAGATGGGAATACAGAGTCAGTTTCTTGGAGCCCTGACAACAGTCACCCAGATGACCTGTGTGGAGCACTTCCAGGCTTATTTTGGGGAGTGTGCCCGGTCCTGTGAGGGATCATTTTGTCTCTATCCTCTCCTGATGAGCAAAGACTGATGAAACATTGAGGCAGGATGGATAGCTTTGTTTGTCAATCCTGGATCAGAAAAACTAGACATCTCAGCTGACACCTTCAGTACAATCTCACCATGTCCAGGAATCAATTTCAAGGAGGTATGATCTACTACAATGGTAGAAGTCAGACAGGGAAGTTTCTACCAGTCTACATGACAACAAATCCCTTGCATTAAAAGACTGCATTAAAAGGCTACCCAAGTGGCAAACTTTAATTAAAATCTATTACACACGTGTCCACAAAGAGAGCATTACCAGAAATACAAAGGTACAAACTCTTGGGCAGATTATTATATAACGTGATACGAGGTCAAATACTAGGTAACCCAAAGCAAGGACTAGACCTCAGAACACACAGGAAAGTCCTTATGTCTTTGTCCCAGCCACCATCTTGAGCAGTAATAAACTTCAGATAAATGGATGAACCCTCTACCACTCATTTGTTAGGAGAAAATGGCACAAAAACGCTCCATCAAGGCCTTGTGGTTAGCAAAGATAAACGTTTGGGAATTTAACTATTCTCCTATCATAATCTCATATACTTCAAAATATACGTTTAAGAAATCTATCCCCTGCAATCATCTAGAATTCCTACTCATAGATCACTAACACAAACACAGAAATAGAAAACAAAGAGCTAAGGAGCTTTTTCTTAGTTAAGACATTAATCTCTGGAACAAGATCTTCTCAATTTCTCAAGTAGAGGTACATTCATTGGCACCTAAGGCTAACTCCTCAGCAGAACATGTCACTCAGCTTACAAAAGCGGTTTATAAGAACTAATAAAATAATGATGCAGTTTACTCAGTTTACAAGAATAATGACAACGTTTACGGTTTACTTAGTTAACATGATGATACCGTTTACAGTTTACTGACGCAGTTTACAGTTTGATGATACATTTTGCAGTTCGCTCAGCTTACAGGAACTGGTAAAATAATGAGACAAGCAAACATAAATGTCTGGCAAATTTTGACAAATCTAAATACTTTCACATCTACATCAGTTTGAAATAAGCTGGTAAAGGTGTGGTTTTAAATGACATGACAAACGGTGGCAGATCAGTTCCCTGTGAACCATCAGATTAGCAAAATCTAATTCTGTCACCCCTACCAATCAATCAATCAATCAACAGAATTTGTATAGCGCGCTACTCACCCGTAAGGGTCTCAAGGCGCTGAGGGGGGGGGGGGGGGGGGGGGGATGCTACTGCTTGAACACCCAGGTCTTGAGTTGTTTCCTGAAGGAGAGATGGTCCAGGGTCAGCCATAGGTGAGTGGGGAGGGAGTTCCATGTCTTGGCTGCCAGGTAGGAGAAGGATCTTCCTCCGACGGTGGATTTGCGAATTCGTGGGACGAAGGCTAGGGCGAGGCTGGCGGATCAGAGTTGGCGGGTGGGTGTGTAGAATGTGAGGCGGCTGTTGAGGTACTTCGGGCCCGTGCCGTGGAGAGCCTTGTGTGCGTGGGTGAGGAGTCTGAACGTGATCCTCTTGCTGACGGGGAGCCAGTGCAATGAATCACGTCAGTTAAAAACATAAAGCAATATCAATTGACACTAACATCAATTGAGAATTCCACTCCAATTTGGTAACCTAGGGGTGGTGAAAACTAGATTCTTCTCTTTCTGAGTCACAGTTCTCAAAATGCGAACTCTAAACTTGAAGAAATTGGGTTAATGGTTGGGGGGGGTGAATCCCTACTCACTCAGGAAATACAATCCTTGTCAGAGTGAAGTCACAAGCAAACCCCAAATTAACCTGTGCCCAACCCTCAGGTACATTGGCACAGAGCCATTAGGATTAATTTAGAGGCAATGGGTAAAGTATTTATGCAGCCCCTCAAACAGAAATAAAGGGAGAACACAACACAAGGAAAATCCCACACCAATTTATGATAAAAGAGTAAATTGTAATAAATAAATCAAGACTGAAACAACAAACATTGGATCAATGGCATCCGAGATATGCAGTTTTAAAGATTTAAGTGAAAATAGACAAAAAAATCACGAAGTACAACTTTTGTTACCTGGTCACTTGATGCCTGGAAAAAAGTTTAGGGTGACTGTGATGGAGCGTGGACCAGCTACAGGGACCCACTTAGCCCTGGTGAACACAGTACCTTAATCCTGGTTGCAAAAATTTGCGGAGAGCCATGTCAAGGATGCGTCTTGCAGCAGAGGTGATGAGAGGTCCGGACGAGGAGATGAGATGCACAACGGCGGTTCCAGGAGTTTGGCTGCCAGTATTGAACAAGCTGAGCCACCCCAACCTTTCTTGTTTATACAATGGGACAGATAGGAGATGAGCAAATTGAGTGTGATGGTCTATGAGGACAGTAGTTGGTCAATCTTGCTAGCAGGTAGCCCAGGCCCGTTATTTTATAGACCTAGTGAGCCACTGTGGGTTCTTTGAAGTAATCCTCTTCCTTACTGGCAGCCAGTGTAGCTGATTACGGTCGTGAGTAATCAAGGCATGCTTGGAGAGCTTAAACAGTAGGTGGATGGCCATATTCTGGATATTTTTTAGTCTGTGTTTCAGGGATTCTGGTGGTCCTATATACAGCACATTTGTGTAGTTCTGTCTAGATAAAATCAAGGGCTGGACGACTGTTTTTGGGCCTCCCAAGGGAGCAGTTTAAAATATTAACTGTGAGGGGTGGAGAAGGTTAGAGGTTTATAGGAATAACATTAATTGGGCATTGACTGTTTTTTTTAGTATCTTGGAGCCTCCCAGGAGCAGTGATATAGGTCTAAAATTAAAAAATTTAATTTCATTCATCATCGCCTAAAGCCCCGGAATCATTTGTGCATCACCAGTTAAATCCGCTTTCCATGGAAGCTGCAATAATGACTCAGGCCACCACTACTGTTTTACCGAGTGCATCTCCTACTGGCCTGGGGAGCCTAACGGACTTAGCCTTGGACTCAGACTCTACTATTCTCACCACAAACACCACTATAATAAACAAGGCAGCCAAGCTACAAGTCCAAGCACAAGTTCACGGCAGAGTACCATCTACCCCTACAAACTCTGATGATAACAGCAATGCGGTAGATATGATTCCTAAGTCCTCATCGCAATGCAGCCCAGGCTCGGATCCTCCCCAACTCATCCAGAAGGACTTTCAATCGTTAAAAAAGAACTTAAAGTTTGAAAGCCCCCTGTCATCTGAGCGATTCTTGGCCTCTTTAGAAGCGCGTATCGAGGACTCCCTTGCTCATACCCCGGGCCTTGGCTCGCATCCCAACTCCCCTAGTATCACGCAAGATGATCAAGTATTACCGATGCCTGTCTTCCAGGGATCTATAAACTCTATTTCGGTCTCGCTGACATCACTCCACGTAAAGCAAGACACAATTGCTACAGCTATGCTTTGGCAATCTCAGAAAATGGAACTGCAGGTTGACCTAATTCAAACTTTGGCTTCAACACTGTCTGACCTGGGCTCCAGATTAAGCTCTCTTGAAAGGTCTGCAGGGCTACAGGACAACAAGAACACCTGTCCCTGCTCTCCAATAATAAATAAACTTTCCGCCCTCCCAGAAATCTTGGGAGTATTATTGGACAGCTTGAAAAATAACATTGACGGAAACAAATTAGCGAATCTCCCTCAAGAACTCCAAACTTCAATCTTTCTCAAGGAGTCCTTAGACGCTGACACATTGGTTGGCTCTCCATCTGGGAGAAAGAGGACCTCGCCGCATCTTGAGTCAGCTCCTAATAGCTTGGCTTGCTCTTCTCTGGTGATCAGCCCAAGCAATCTCCAAGCGGGCTCAGAACATCTCGACCTGCGCAGCCCCGCATTGATGAAATCAGCAATGCAGCAGCATACCTTCACTAATATTATTCAGAAAAACACGGCTCCCACCTGTTCGAATCCCCCAATGAAACCTCCTTTGTCAAGGAGAGAGAGAAAGAAACTAAAAAAACAAACCAAGAAACAACGTTTAGCAAAAAGGAGAGTGGGTTTCGAGGGGCCAGCAGCTCCTGGTATCCCAGTTATTAAACCTAAAGATCTTCCTTATTTCCCAATTTTCAACCTGGCTTTAAGACAGAAGACGGAAACTATTGGGACATGCACGACTCAGGTATGCAACAAGGATACCACAGAAAAAACAGGATCACCGATACAGGATCCACCCGTGGGAATACCTTCGGCTTTGGGAACGACCGAACATCACATTACAAGGGCAAAGCTCGGTGCCCTGCCAAACAAAATCAACGGATTACCCTCCTATGACCTAGGCCTTGGGAGCATGAACTATACTGCACAGCCATCAGCAGTTATGCAAGAAGCTCGGAGCAGCCAAACCAATGGCCAGGATCTGGTAAAAGCTTCGCAAGGAGATCCTCAAACTGCATCAGAGGGAGCAGTGAAGGGCTGCCCTTTGTGCCACCTACCTGAGGCTTCAACCAATATCTGCGGGGACTTTTCTACACAATTGCAGCGGCCTCCTCAGCCCCATTTTATTTATGCCCCGGGAGCACAAAAACCCCAGGAGGGGAATAATCATTCATCAGGAGTACAACCTCAACAACCGGAGGTGCTTGTATTTCCAAGCAAACTGGTCAGGAGTCTGAATCATCAAAGCCCGGAAAATGATGTTGAACTTGTCTTTTTTCCTCATTATGCCCATAAGGGCCCACATGACATCCTTAATAGAAATAATCTTCTTCGGCTATTCAATAATATCCCAGCTCTGTCTGGGGTCAATTCTTCGGACCTTACTTCAGTCAAGTTCTCCTCAATACCAGGCAAAGGGGGATCAGAGGCAACCGTCACAACGTGGTCCCGGGAGTCCATAAGGGATGTAATCCTAGGGGAAGCAGGCACATTTGAAAACTGGGGGATTGAAATATGCGTGCCAACACAACAAAAATATCCTCAGGTCCTCCTTCCATCGCTCCCAGTAAGGAAGTATATTAGCGTCCTAAAGGGGTCCCGGGGTGCAACCCACGCCTGGCTCCCAGAAGCGACAAAAGCGGATAACTTTATAAACATCTCATGCAACAGTAATCATCGCATGGTGAGCTGCAAAACGAGTCCCCATGACCGTGCTTCCGTTGAATATCACGGGCCCCCTTACCCAGAGCCCGGAAGCACATCTGCCCAGCAGTGTTACTCCCAACGGGGAATTTAACTGGCCGAATCATAATCTGACTATCACGTCCTGGAATGTGGCTGGGCTAAAGTCAACTTTTGCCTCCAAATCAGCCGTGGAATACCTGAATAAAAGCGATATCATCTGCTTACAGGAGAATTGGTCCTTAGCTCCAACACCTTTTTTCGGCTATTATGAACTCTTTCAACCAGCTACACAGGCCAAAACACACGGAAGACCCTCAGGGGGCCTCTCTATTTACATTAATCACAGATGCAAGATAAAGGTGACCCCTATTCTTCGGAACTCAATGACAGAGCAGACAGTATTAATTAACGGCCTATCATCTTCAGGCAGGGTCTTACCCACGCTTCTAATCAACTGCTATCATAACTCAAAGAAAACTAAAAAAACAACTGCTACAGAGCGATTGATCAAGCACTTGGCAGATCTGTTACAGGAATTTGCATCAGCAGAAGTTCTGCTAACAGGGGATTTTAACATCAAAGGTCTGGTTACCAATGTGGGTCCGGCCATCAGAAGTAAAGAACAAGAAGCCATGATTACATTCCTAACCAATCACAATCTAAGCTCCGCACAACAAATTGGAATAGAATAGAATCCTGGGACCTATTTTCCTCCAACTTTCAAAAACATCTCTACAATTGATTATATTTTCCTCTTACCGTTTTTAGGAAACAAACTAACTAGGATGGAAATCCCTTACCGTCACGAGAGTGACCACAACCCTTTAACGGTAACAATTGAATTGTTAGTGCCAGCCGCCGCAGAAATAACAGCTGCGGGGCACACAACGCAAGCTGAATTCTACACATTAGTCAGGAAAATCAAATGGGATTCATCAGGTTCTACCAAGGTGAGCAGTTGGCTTACAGGAGAGACTCCAAATTTTAGGCATAGCTCTTCAACGGACTTACATCTACAGTGGGACAGCGGGCAATTAGAAAATTGCAAAATCTCTTAACGGGATCCGAGTCCCAACAAAAGTCTTACGTGCTACGCCCGAAGCGGATCTATGATCCAGAGCTAACCACCAAAAGAAAAGCCCTTAGGAGGGCTGTGCAATTGCACAAATTGAATGGCACGGCGCGCTCGGCCTACAATATGGCATTACTGCGCAAGTCCTTCAGAAAATCAGTATGGGCTGCGAAGAGATTAAAAGAACAAAAAGAGTGGATAAAAATATTGGCACTGTTACAGGGCAAGAACCTATCCCAGTTCTGGAATTATATGAATAAGCTCCGCTCGTCGAATAACAACATAGGGAACGCAGTCTGTGAAGAAGTCTGGGCCCAGCACGTAATTCAACTATACGGCAGAGACACGTCGGACTTCGTGGCGACCAATTTAAGAGATAATGTCGATCCAACGCTGACTGCACCCTATGAGCTGACCTCTGCAGCCGAAGTCTCCAAATTTCTGAAGGCAATGAAAAACGACGGGGCCCCCGGGCCTAATGGCCTGCCAGCAGGGGTTTTCAAATGTGCGTTGGCAGAGTGGGCCGAACTTCTTGCCTCATTATTTAACAACGTGTTTATGACCCACCAGCTACCAGACTCCTGGCTCGGCTCGATTTTATGCCCCATTTTTAAGAAAGGAAACCCTATGCTCCCAGCAAACTACCGACTTATTTCCTTACTAGATCTCGAGGCGAAGGCATATGCCCGGTGCCTTCTCAAGCTCTTAGAAGATTGGGTAGCGGAAAATAATATTCTACCTTACTTTCAAACAGGGTTTCTTTCTTCAGCATCTACCATAGACAATATCACAACTTTGGCTTTTCTAAGTCAGCAGGCGGCACAAAAAAATCATCTTCCACTATATTGCTGCTTTATTGACTACAGCGCAGCCTTCGATAAAGTGTCTCGCGACATTCTATGGAGGAAATTGGACAAATCGGGAATTCCACAGAACCTGCTAGGAGCCCTTATCTCCCTGCACAAGAACACCTGGGTGCGAATTAAAACCGGCCCCAAGACAGTCTCCAGAAAAATTGCCATTGGAGACGGTTTGAAGCAGGGCTGTGTTCTCGCCCCGCTTTTGTTCAACCTCTATACTGCCGATCTGGGAAAATATCTGAAGAAAAGCAATTTACTCCCGCCAAAGATGGGTCCTGCAAAACGGGACCTGCATATTTTACAATATGCTGATGATTTTGTCATAATGGACCAGTCAAAAACGGGGCTTCAATGAGCATTAAGTAAGCTTCATACATATAATACGGCCAATGTGTTAAAAATCAACCAAGAAAAGACCAAGGTGATGATATTCGGCCGTTGTAAGAACAAGAGAAGTTTAAGGTGGCATATTGGGCCCGCAACGATCAACTCAACAGTAAAATACAATTACTTAGGAGTATGGTTCTGCGAGACCTCAAGATCAACAGCTCATTTAGCTGCCATAAAAAAAAGAGCAGGTGCAATAACATACTCCCTGACTCGTTTGAATCAGTCTCTGAGCAGCCCCTCCGCAGAACCCATTTTGAAAGTGATCAAAGCCACTTTACTACCCGCCTTGAACTATGGACATCAGGCCTTTCCCGGTGCATGCTGTGTCAGCCTTGACCATGCCCAAGTTTCCATTTACAAAAAAATCTTTCATCTCCCGAAATTCATTCAGAGAGCAAGACTACGTCTGGAGCTGGGACTACAAAGGCAGTCCATCTACTGCGAGGCAGATACCTTGAAATATTTTATAAGGTCATCAAAAGCAGCAGATACCACCCTAAAATTCTGCCTAAAAGAGATCTTTACCAGCCCTGGAAACCCATGGAATCGTCAAATGACAAAGGCCATTAAATCATTAGGGATTGACAGCTCCCTGCTAATCTCGGACACAATTCCATACCTAGTGTGGAAAAAAGTCATCAATTAGCAGGTGAAATTAATTTCCCATCAGATGGACCTTCAGGCTTTAAACACACCAACTGTCTTGCTTCCCTTGAATGCTTCATACCAGCCTGGGGTACCGCAATTTTATCTACTGGAAAACCTGAACGCAGTGGCACGGAAGAACATACTGTCTATGCGCCTTCTAGGCCTGTGCTCTATGGCCTCCGACAGATGGGCTCCTTCAAAGGAGGGGGGAGCCTGCAGACTATGCTCATATCACAAAGAATCATGGCCACACCTACTGTGTTGTTGCCCAGCTATGGACGGCCCCAGAAGGCATTTATTAAAACCTTTATTTTTAAAATGGGGCACTAGGTCATGCTGGGAGGCGACGGCTCTGTATTTTACCTCCACAGATATTCAAGCGCTTGCCAGGGTTGGAAAGTTTGTGAGACTCTTGGCAAATTTCTTTTCACCCTTCTCGGCCCCTACCCTTCCTGCCCCCCCCCCAAAAAAAACGTATTACTGACTTTTTTCGTCCCCTTGTCTAGCACCTCTTGTTCTAATCTTCTCACTCTTTGGACTTCAACAGTAATTTAACACTGGTAGTTTTAAAATTGTTTTTAAATGTATAGCTTTTTTTAAAATGACAGTGTATTGCTTCAGTTCTGTTTCTTGATGTAATAATTGTGCTAATATGGATATTTCACAGCAATGGTTTTAATTAACTATGCTAAACAAATAAACTAAACTAAACTAAAAAAAAAACTAAAAAAAACTAAGGTCTAAAATTAGAAAGTGTTTCTGGGTTAGCGTTGGGCTTTATTCAATAGAGGGATGACTTTTGCTTTTTCCATGCAAGTGTCACTAATCCTATATCTAGGGAGGGGCCTCATTTGCAGTTTGCAAAGGCCTATTTGGGATAGCAACACTTGGGAGGGCATGATTCACGGATGAGAGAGTCCAGGTGTCAGGTTCAAGGCTGATGAAAGTCTGTTATGTCCCTGAGGTATTCTGATCAGGGGTCACACAAAAGGATGATAGACGGAATGCGGAACATTGTCAAATATTCGCCCCGATTCCAGGATCTATGGTTAAATCCATTGTTTTCTTGCTTACCATGACACTCCAGTTTGTGCCCAGCCATATGTAAATCAGTCTTGACCCTGCTTTCCATGGGAACAGTCCACCATGAAGTGCCAAGTTAGGTCCTCCCTGGACCGGATACAAGCATCCTGGGACCACTTTCAGGGCATCTCCCTCATCATCCAGGCTGGCTTGAATCCAGTGGCACAGTGAGCACGGGACCCACGTCTAGACATCCCCTTCCCACTTAGTGCGACTTCAGTGATATAGCAGGCGTGGCATGGGCCCAAATGCAAACAAATAAATTATACCCAACGTCATCCATTTGAGTAACAAAACAAAACTATGGCATGGGTGCAAGTGACCTCCAGGCCACTGAACTCCAGTGGCATTGCACCTGCTCCACTAATGGTAGAAAAGGCCCCTGCAGAGTGTTTCTGTTTACTTCAATCAATAACGATAACGTTGGTTACAGGAGGGGCATGACAGAATAAGTGCAGCTAAACCATAAATCACAAAGGATCCAAGGGGCTTTGATGTTGCTCTGCCCATTTCTGTCAGCTTTGTGTCTGTCCCGTACAGCTGTTGTTTTGATGAAAGGCTGCTGAGTAGTTCTGTAGCACAGTTGCATAATCCAAGGAAGTCGTATTCTTGCCTTCTGTTGACATCTCAGTCCCTCAGTTGCCCCTGCAACTATTCAACCCCCTTCAGCATAATCTGCTCTCACTCCCCTAACAGCTCATCAACTACCTCCACTCCTATGCACATAACCTAGTTTCTTCCCCCTTTCCAAAATTCTATAATAAGTCTCAGAAGAGCGAGAAAGGGGGGAAGACAATGTACGAGTAGCGGCCGGTGGTGCGAGTACTGCGGGGCGGTGGGGTGGGGCAGAGGAGGAGCAGGGTGGGAGTAGCAAACTACGCAAACAGAAGGAAATGGTGGACGGAACACTGATACTTATCAGACACTCACCCCCAGTCACAGATCTGGGTTGAATTCCTCATCATTCTTTAGCTCACTTTGCCACTCCAGTTCAGACACAGCGATATGCAAATCAGTCTTGACCCTGTGACTCATGGGTACAGTCCAGCCCGAACTGCCAAGCCATGTCTTCCCTGTACCGGAAACAAGCATCCTGAGACCGGTTTCTGGCTAACAGCCGTCATCAGGCAGGCTAGCATGAATCCAGTGGCAAAGTGAGCAAGGGACCCACGTCTGGGCATAGCCTGCCAACTTAAGGCGAACAAAGCAAACACAAGGAGATGATAGATGGTGCGCTGAAACTTTTCAGACACTCACCCCCAGTCACAGATCCTGGTTGAATCCATCATCGTTCTTTAGCTCACTTTGCCACCCCAGTTCAGACACAGCGATATGCAAATCAGTCTTGACCCTGCGCCTCATGGGTACAGTCCAGCCCAAACTGCCAAGCCATGTCTTCCCTGGACCGGAAACAAGCATCCTGGGACCGGTTTCTAGCTAATCAGCAGTCATCATCTAGGCTAGCTTGAATCCAGTGGCAAAGGGAGCAAGGGACCCACGTCTGGGCATACTTAGGGCAAACAGAGCAAAACCAAAGGGGATGATGGACGGAGTGTTGAACATTGCAAGGACCAGAAAGAAGCATCCTGGGACCGGTGTATGGCTAATCAGCCATCATCAGCCAGGCTAGCTGAAATCTAGTGGCAAAGTGAGCAAGGGACCCACGTCCCAGGATGCTTGTTTCTGGCCCAGGGAAGACATGGCTTGGCAGTTCAGGCTGGACTATTCCCATAAGGCACAGGGTCAGGCTGATTTGCATATCGCCATGTCTGAACAGGGGTGGTGGAGTGAGCTAAAGAATGATGGTGGATTAAACCCAGATCAGTTGACTGGGGGTGAGTGCTTGCAATGTTCAACACTCCGTCCATCCATCATCCCCTTTGGTTTTGGGTACCAAACAACGGCATACGGCTGAACAGACGTAAGTAGAAAAATAAATAAAACACATTTTATTGCATGCCCTGCATCGCTAAGAGCAATACAGCACGCACAAAAAATTTGTTTTATTTAATTATTTGTTTACTTACCTCCGTTGGGCCGCATTCCATAATTAACTACCCCCCATCCTGCTTCACCCCCAGCCCATCCCACAGCACTCCCACCACCGGCCGCTACTGCAATGCACCTGTTAGTTTTTTACTGTTTTGAATAGCAAATGTGTCCTAATGATAGGTTAGAATGATCCTACTGTTAAAGAGGTCACAATACATTTCAAAACTCAAACTTACATAATCAAAGGAGCCTTCCAGAATGTTATATGTTGGTAGTTGTGAACGATGCAAGCCTTTGTAAATAGAACAGTATCTTCACTCTATACTGTTAAAGCCTTTTCTAATGGCCAGCAGCATTAATTAATGTTTGCATACACATACTAGCAGTCTGTACGGAAGCAAATTATATTTTAAGCTATATTTTTTACTTTTCTCAGCTCAGAAAGCATAAACCATGGAAACCATTCTTGCATTCACATTGATTCTTGCTGCTATGAAAGTCAATATCTATATGTACTGTATGTACAGCTAAGAGCACAAAAGTAAGAAACAATAAAGAAGGGGATTAGAGCTAAATTTCCTAAGAAAAATGAAGAATATTTCTGTAACCATAGACAATGGTAATTCTTTTTCCTAATGTTTTATAACCTCTAAACCATGCACGTTTACATGTCACAATAGGTAATATTCACAGCCGGACTGACCCTATCAGGAATTGAGCATTTCCCTGGGAGACTGAAAGGGTGGGGGGCTGGTTTTGTTACTCAGGACTCTTTTTAGGTCTTGGTTGGGCTGTCTCGAAGACCCACGTTGTGTTTAATCTGTGGGCTTCAGCCCACCCACAGGTTTCTTATTTGCTTGCTCCATTATTTGTATCATATTTTTATCACCATTTGTCCCTGGACTGATTGGTCAAGCCTCTTCTTGTGTTTAGCCCTCCCCCCAGAGCATGGACCAACTACTTGTAAACATCCACTGCTCCTTTTTTTACAAGCATTTTCGGACCTACTTATTTTTTTTTTTCTTTCAGCACTCTACGCAGTGCTCATGCTTTTACCAACTCGGTCTCCTTTCACCCACCCTCATGCCCTATCCACAGATCACCCCTTCCCATCATTGATTTTCCTATTGTTGCTGCTTTTTGTTTCTCCTACCTCCTGCCTTGCATCGATGCTTGCTCCCTCGCACTTCCCTGTGCTTGCGCCTGCCAAATTTACCCCCTCCCTGACCCCGTCACTGCTTTAAACCCCATTGTAGTCTATTTTGTTCTAGTGAGTGGTGCTGTTCTGCCTTTGAATGTCCTGTTAGTGTATAGCGGATGTGCTGATTGTAGCATGTCTGCACGGCTGCTATTTCTTGGCACACGTGTAGTCTCTGTTTATTTTCCTCGTGTGTGGGTATTAGGTGTCAGCTTGTTTACACCATACGTGGTCATTCAGCAATGGTGTTTATAGATGGAAAATCAGACCTCAAGTGAACCAGATACGTGTTATCACAGGGTGTGTCAGAGCTTCTAAACTACGTGTGTATTCTGCTATATTTGCATACCCACGTCTCTCCTGTGTGGAATGATTGAGATGTTTGCGTCTCACTTTGTTGCCTCATTTCAACAAGTTGGGACTCTAATTCTTCAAATTTACCTTGTCTAGACACTTTCTCACCTTTTCGGCATTCAGCGGTGAAGTGTTTTCGTGCGCCATTGTTGCTTAACTTGAATTCTCTTCAAAGACTTGATGTCATCAAGGTCTGCCTGCACCTCAGTGTCCATGGCAAAAGAAGTCCCTTTAACGTGATTACCAATGCAATGTATTTTCTCATGTTCACTACTGTAAACCAGCCTAACACTGTGATTCTTTCTGTGTTTTTTTAGCAGTTTTGTATAGCGCAAACCCCACTCAAAGGTATTGAAGCACTTTATATTAGCACCAGTTACTTTTTTGTGCAGTTTTATAAAGTACCAACACGACCCAAAGGTATTGGAGCACTTTACATTAGAACTAGTTACTTTACACACTGGCACACTCATTTTTGTAGGCATGGCAAGATTACCTGTTTTGCCCACAATCAAGGATTGCTCCATCCTCCGTCTTGCCAGAGGACGAACATGAGCTGATGGTATTGGACAGTTACATTCCACAATGACACATTCTTTTTGTAGCTGATCCTGCTTCAATTAAGATATTTTTCCCCCTTCACTTTTGCTACATTCCTCCCTCTCCTGCCGTTGCTTGCCTGTCTCCCCATCCCCTCCTGCTTCCCTGCTTGACCCGTCCCCCCACTAACTCACTCGTTGCTGCTGCTTTTTTTAATTTATTTTTGCATGCTCTGATAATATTGGAGCGCTTGTTCTTTCCTCCATCTTGCCATAGTGCCACCAACCGATTGTATTGGAGCACTTTAAGTGCTCACCAGTTACATTACACAATGACACATTCATTGTCATAAGTAGGGGAAAGCGTGAATGATTTGCCCAGAATCACAAACTGTTCAGTCAACCGCGAGATTTTAACTTGGTTTCCCAGTTTCCCTGTCAGCAGCTCTGGCTGTTACGCCACCTCTTCATTTCACTTCACTGTTTCTCACTATTACTTCCAAATTTGTTTAGCAAGGCCAACAAACAAGCATTGGCAAAGCCAAAAGATTTTGGCAATGCCGAGCTGTTGGCCTTATCAAGGTGAATGTCTTTTAGCCATGTTGTCTAGCAACACATCTGCTGTTCAGCATGGCTGGAAGTCACTGAAAAAAGTGCTATGATGCAACTAGTGCTGGCCATATCAAAGTACTTTTTTTGTGTTATGAGAGGCAGGACAATAAACTCACCATGGGGGGTGAAGTGACTCAGCGTCGCATCATCACCTTGTGATTCTGGGGTTTCAGTGACTTTCAGCAATCTTGGGCCGACCAAACAGTTTATGCGAACATAGGGAATGCAAACCACTCCTTCCCTGCTCTGGCCACCCCACCCCTCCCCACCACTGACTGCAATATGGAACAATACAATATTATCATTATATTTTTCCTTTTGAGCAGTGGGCGAAGCTCCTCCACCTTAGTGGAGGAGCCGCTACTTCCTACACATTTCACCTTTGTTGTATGTAACATTTTCTATACACTGATTTACACACATGATTTGTTGTCTCTGTGTTTCTGTGTGATGTGAAGTTCTCCGACACCCTACCCTGGTATGAGAGGTGCATTAATCAACAAGCATTTACAATGAAATAGGTCTTGCCATGACAAAGTTTTGAGCTATTGGCATTGAAAATATTTTCGTTTTTTTTTCTCTTCGTGAAGCATTAGTCAAATGGTGTAATTGAAAACGGCAATACTCACTTTGTTGCAGTTGCGAAATCTATTGCATTGCAATGGTACTATAGTACATTCTCTTTCGAAACTCCATATTCTTTTACAACACATCCGCAAATATACCAATATACTTATAGCCGGGGTATCAGTTACACCTGGAGGCAGAATTGTCATGTCTTATTAGGTGTAGGCATAGCTCTGCTGTGCGAGCCTGGGCCACTGGATGAAATGACAAGCAGTAACCCAAGGGATAGCTCTGCTGTGTGAGATTGCAAGACTAGAGGAAGAGGATGTGTAACCCGAGGGATAGCTCTGCAATGGGAGCCTGCAAGACTGGAGGAAGAGGCTGTGTAACCTGAGGGATAGCTCTGCTGTGTGAGACTGCAAGACTAGAGGAAGAGGCTGTGTAACCCGAAGGATAGCTCTGCTGTGGGAGCCTGTAAGGAAGAGGCTGTGTAACCTAAGGGATAGCTCTGCTGTGGGAGCCTGTAAGGAAGAGGCTGTGTAACCAGTTGGCAGGTACCGCAGGCCCTCAGGAACAGGCTTGAACCTTCACCCCAGAACAGCCACCTCCCTGGGAGTACCTGGGGCAAAACTGACCATTTCAGTATTGATGCCTAGGGATCAGGTGGTTCTGGGTCATATATTAACCTTAGTAGACAGGGCTCAAGTCCGTATGGTGGGGACTCCCCTATCTGAAAGATAAAAAGAAGACAACTTTGGATGTGCTTAGAAGTAGAAGTGAAACACCATTTGTGTCTTTAGTGTTGCTTGTGTGTTGCTGTTGTCATTTTTGCTAACATTAGTCTGTTTTACATCATCAGGTGGCCAGATTGTGTGATGAAGTGGGTTTTCAAGGAGTGGTACCTGCAGGTTGTCATTTGAACGAGTCCTATATGGAAGTTACCGAAGTTGGCCTGTGTTCAGAAGCAGGAACAGGAGGATTGTGGAATGTGGTAGAGCACTGTTGTGTGCTGAGAGACACTCTTGCTTTTAGAGTTCTCTATGATTCCTTTAAAGTGTGCTGCTGTGTAAGAGAGGTGTTAAAAGAGTTATGCGTAATGTTAGCCTCTGTGTCTTTAATTTAACCTACATTCCCCTAACATATATGTGAAGGACCGTCAATCCCTGCTTCTGTATGGCTGAGACCTTCAAATACCGCGTAGTTGGACCTCGGAAATCCTGCATCTCTATGGCCTTGGATTGGCTGCATCTCTATGGCCCGTGTCAGGGGAAGATTTTGGAAAAGGGAGTGGTGATGCACAGAGTTTCTGAATGATGCAGAATACTCTTACCCAGAAAAGAGATCAGGGCTTGATCCATCACCGTTTTTTAGCTCACTGCACCATCCCAGCTCATAACCTGGCTACATGCAAATTAGTCTGTTCCTGTCCCAGTGCATGATGGGAACAGGGCAAACCAAACTACCAAGCCAATTCTTATACTGGGAAGGAAACAAGCTTCCGGGGACCGGTTTCTGGCATTTCAGCCGTCGTCGGCCCGGCTTGCTTGAATCCTGATGGTGCAATGAGCAAGAGACTCACGGAATCATGCACTGGGACAGGATCAGACTAATTTGCATGTAGCCAGGTTCTAAGCTGGGATGGTGCAGTGAGCTAAAAAACGGTGATGGATCACAGCCCTGATCTCTTGACTGGGTAAGAGTATTGTGCATCATTCAGAAACTCTGTCCATCACCACCCCCTTTTCCAAAATCGATTTTGTCCACACTACGTGTGGGAGGGTATACTCAGACGTGAGTCCCTTGCTCATTGCACCATTAGGATTCAAGCAAGCTGGGCCGACGACGGCTGAAATGCCAGAAACCGGTCCCCGGAAGCTTGTTTCCTTCCCAGTATGAGAATTGGTTTGGTAGTTTGGTTTGCCCTGTTCCCATCATGCACTGGGACAGGAACAGACTAATTTGCATGTAGCCAGGTTCTGAGCTGGGATAGTGCAGTGAGCTAAAAAACGGTAATGGATCACAGCCCTGATCTCTTGACTGGGTAAGAGTATTCAGCATCATTCAGAAACTCTGTCCATCACCACCCCCTTTTCCAAAATCGATTTTGTCCACACTAAGTGTGGGAGGGTATACTCAGACGTGAGTCCCTTGCTCATTGCACCATCAGGATTCAAGCAAGCCGGGCCGACGACGGCTGAAATGCCAGAAACTGGTCCCAGGAAGCTTGTTTCCTTCCCAGTATAAGAATTGGCTTGGTAGTTTGGTGTTGCCCTGTTCCCATCATGCACTGGGACAGGAACAGGCTAATTTGCATGTAGCCAGGTTCTGAGCTGGGATGGTGCAGTGAGCTAAAAAACGGTGATGGATCACAGCCCTGATCTCTTGACTGGGTAAGAGTATTCTGCATCATTCAGAAACTCTGTCCATCACCACCCCCTTTTCCAAAATCGATTTTTTCCACACTAAGTGTGGGAGGGTATACTCAGACGTGAGTCCCTTGCTCATTGCACCATCAGGATTCAAGCAAGCCGGGCCGACGACGGCTTAAATGCCAGAAAGCGGTCCCCGGAAGCTTATTTCCTTCCCAGTATAAGAATTGGCTTGGTATTTTGGTTTGCCCTGTTCCCATCATGCACTGGGACAGGAACAGACTAATTTGCATGTAGCCAGGTCCTGAGCTGGGATGGTGCAGTGAGCTAAAAAACGGTGATGGATCACAGCCCTGATCTCTTGACTGGGTAAGAGTATTCTGCATCATTCAGAAACTCTGTCCATCACCACCCCCTTTTCCACAATCGATTTTGTCCACACTAAGTGTGGGAGGGTATACTCAAACGTGAGTCCCTTGCTCATTGCACCATCAGGATTCAAGCAAGCCGGGCCGACGACGGCTGAAATTCCAGAAACCGGTCCCCGGAAGCTTGTTTCCTTCCCAGTATAAGAATTGGCTTGGTAGTTTGGTTTGCCCTGTTCCCATCATGCACTTGGACAGGAACAGACTAATTTGTATGTAGCCAGGTTCTGAGCTGGGATGGTGCAGTGAGCTAAAAACGGTGATGGATCACAGCCCTGATCTCTTGACTGGGTAAGAGTATTCTGCATCATTCAGAAACTCTGTCCATCACCACCCCCTTTTCCAAAATCGATTTTGTCCACACTAAGTGTGGGAGGGTATACTCAGACGTGAGTCCCTTGCTCATTGCACCATCAGGATTCAAGCAAGCCGGGCCGACGACGGCTGAAATGCGAGAAACCGGTCCCCGGAAGCTTGTTTCCTTCCCAGTATAAGAATTTGCTTGGTAGTTTGGTTTGCCCTGTTCCCATCATGCACTGGGACAGGAACAGACTAATTTGCATGTAGCCAGGTTCTGAGCTGGGATAGTGCAGTGAGCTAAAAAACGGTAATGGATCACAGCCCTGATCTCTTGACTGGGTAAGAGTATTCTGCATCATTCAGAAACTCTGTCCATCACCACCCCCTTTTCCAAAATCGATTTTGTCCACACTAAGTGTGGGAGGGTATACTCAGACGTGAGTCCCTTGCTCATTGCACCATCAGGATTCAAGCAAGCCGGGCCGACGACGGCTGAAATGCCAGAAACTGGTCCCAGGAAGCTTGTTTCCTTCCCAGTATAAGAATTGGCTTGGTAGTTTGGTGTTGCCCTGTTCCCATCATGCACTGGGACAGGAACAGGCTAATTTGCATGTAGCCAGGTTCTGAGCTGGGATGGTGCAGTGAGCTAAAAAACGGTGATGGATCACAGCCCTGATCTCTTGACTGGGTAAGAGTATTCTGCATCATTCAGAAACTCTGTCCATCACCACCCCCTTTTCCAAAATCGATTTTTTCCACACTAAGTGTGGGAGGGTATACTCAGACGTGAGTCCCTTGCTCATTGCACCATCAGGATTCAAGCAAGCCGGGCCGACGACGGCTTAAATGCCAGAAAGCGGTCCCCGGAAGCTTATTTCCTTCCCAGTATAAGAATTGGCTTGGTATTTTGGTTTGCCCTGTTCCCATCATGCACTGGGACAGGAACAGACTAATTTGCATGTAGCCAGGTCCTGAGCTGGGATGGTGCAGTGAGCTAAAAAACGGTGATGGATCACAGCCCTGATCTCTTGACTGGGTAAGAGTATTCTGCATCATTCAGAAACTCTGTCCATCACCACCCCCTTTTCCACAATCGATTTTGTCCACACTAAGTGTGGGAGGGTATACTCAAACGTGAGTCCCTTGCTCATTGCACCATCAGGATTCAAGCAAGCCGGGCCGACGACGGCTGAAATTCCAGAAACCGGTCCCCGGAAGCTTGTTTCCTTCCCAGTATAAGAATTGGCTTGGTAGTTTGGTTTGCCCTGTTCCCATCATGCACTTGGACAGGAACAGACTAATTTGTATGTAGCCAGGTTCTGAGCTGGGATGGTGCAGTGAGCTAAAAACGGTGATGGATCACAGCCCTGATCTCTTGACTGGGTAAGAGTATTCTGCATCATTCAGAAACTCTGTCCATCACCACCCCCTTTTCCAAAATCGATTTTGTCCACACTAAGTGTGGGAGGGTATACTCAGACGTGAGTCCCTTGCTCATTGCACCATCAGGATTCAAGCAAGCCGGGCCGACGACGGCTGAAATGCGAGAAACCGGTCCCCGGAAGCTTGTTTCCTTCCCAGTATAAGAATTTGCTTGGTAGTTTGGTTTGCCCTGTTCCCATCATGCACTGGGACAGGAACAGACTAATTTGCATGTAGCCAGGTTCTGAGCTGGGATAGTGCAGTGAGCTAAAAAACGGTAATGGATCACAGCCCTGATCTCTTGACTGGGTAAGAGTATTCTGCATCATTCAGAAACTCTGTCCATCACCACCCCCTTTTCCAAAATCGATTTTGTCCACACTAAGTGTGGGAGGGTATACTCAGACGTGAGTCCCTTGCTCATTGCACCATCAGGATTCAAGCAAGCCGGGCCGACGACGGCTGAAATGCCAGAAACTGGTCCCAGGAAGCTTGTTTCCTTCCCAGTATAAGAATTGGCTTGGTAGTTTGGTGTTGCCCTGTTCCCATCATGCACTGGGACAGGAACAGGCTAATTTGCATGTAGCCAGGTTCTGAGCTGGGATGGTGCAGTGAGCTAAAAAACGGTGATGGATCACAGCCCTGATCTCTTGACTGGGTAAGAGTATTCTGCATCATTCAGAAACTCTGTCCATCACCACCCCCTTTTCCAAAATCGATTTTTTCCACACTAAGTGTGGGAGGGTATACTCAGACGTGAGTCCCTTGCTCATTGCACCATCAGGATTCAAGCAAGCCGGGCCGACGACGGCTTAAATGCCAGAAAGCGGTCCCCGGAAGCTTATTTCCTTCCCAGTATAAGAATTGGCTTGGTATTTTGGTTTGCCCTGTTCCCATCATGCACTGGGACAGGAACAGACTAATTTGCATGTAGCCAGGTCCTGAGCTGGGATGGTGCAGTGAGCTAAAAAACGGTGATGGATCACAGCCCTGATCTCTTGACTGGGTAAGAGTATTCTGCATCATTCAGAAACTCTGTCCATCACCACCCCCTTTTCCACAATCGATTTTGTCCACACTAAGTGTGGGAGGGTATACTCAAACGTGAGTCCCTTGCTCATTGCACCATCAGGATTCAAGCAAGCCGGGCCGACGACGGCTGAAATTCCAGAAACCGGTCCCCGGAAGCTTGTTTCCTTCCCAGTATAAGAATTGGCTTGGTAGTTTGGTTTGCCCTGTTCCCATCATGCACTTGGACAGGAACAGACTAATTTGTATGTAGCCAGGTTCTGAGCTGGGATGGTGCAGTGAGCTAAAAAACAGTGATGGATCACAGCCCTGATCTCTTGACTGGGTAAGAGTATTCTGCATCATTCAGAAACTCTGTCCATCACCAACCCCTTTTCCAAAATTGATTTTGTCCACACTAAGTTTGGGAGGGTATACTTAGACGTGAGTCCCTTGCTCATTGCACCATCAGGATTCAAGCAAGCCGGGCCGACGACGGCTGAAATGCGAGAAACCAGTCCCCGGAAGCTTGTTTCCTTCCCAGTATAAGAATTGGCTTGGTAGTTTGGTTTGCCCTGTTCCCATCATGCACTGGGACAGGAACAGACTAATTTGCATGTAGCCAGGTTCTGAGCTGGGATGGTGCAGTGAGCTAAAAAATGGTGATGGATCACAGCCCTGATCTCTTGACTGGGTAAGAGTATTCTGCATCATTCAGAAACTCTGTCCATCACCACCCCCTTTTCCAAAATCGATTTTGTCCACACTAAGTGTGGGAGGGTATACTCAGACGTGAGTCCCTTCCTCATTGCACCATCAGGATTCAAGCAAGCCGGGCAGAAGACGGCTGAAATTCCAGAAAACGGTACCCGGAAGCTTGTTTCCTTCCCAGTATAAGAATTTGCTTGGTAGTTTGGTTTGCTCTGTTCCCATCATGCACTGGGACAGGAACAGACTAATTTGCATGTAGCCAGGTTCTGAGCTGGGATGGTGCAGTGAGCTAAAAACGGTGATGGATCACAGCCCTGATCTCTTGACTGGGTAAGAGTATTCTGCATCATTCAGAAACTCTGTCCATCACCACCCCCTTTTCCAAAATCGATTTTGTCCACACTAAGTGTGGGAGGGTATACTCAGACGTGAGTCCCTTGCTCATTGCACCATCAGGATTCAAGCAAGCCGGGCCGACGACGGCTGAAATGCGAGAAACCGGTCCCCGGAAGCTTGTTTCCTTCCCAGTATAAGAATTTGCTTGGTAGTTTGGTTTGCCCTGTTCCCATCATGCACTGGGACAGGAACAGACTAATTTGCATGTAGCCAGGTTCTGAGCTGGGATGGTGCAGTGAGCTAAAAAACGGTGATGGATCACAGCCCTGATCTCTTGACTGGGCAAGAGTATTCTGCATCATTCAGAAACTCTGTCCATCACCACCCCCTTTTCCAAAATCGATTTTGTCCACACTAAGTGTGGGAGGGTATACTCAGACCTGAGTCCCTTGCTCATTGCACCATCAGGATTCAAGCAAGCCGGGCCGACAACGGCTGAAATGCCAGAAACTGGTCCCCGGAAGCTTGTTTCCTTCCCAGTATAAGAATTGGCTTGGTAGTTTGGTTTGCCCTGTTCCCATCATGCACTGGGACAGGAACAGACTAATTTGCATGTAGCCAGGTTCTGAGCTGAGATGGTGCAGTGAGCTAAAAAACGGTGATGGATCACAGCCCTGATCTCTTGACTGGGTAAGAGTATTCTGCATCATTCAGAAGCTCTGTCCATCACCACCCCCTTTTCCAAAATCGATTTTGTCCACACTAAGTGTGGGAGGGTATACTCAGACGTGAGTCTCTTGCTCATTGCACCATCAGGATTCAAACAAGCCAGGCCGACGATGGATGAAATGCCAGAAACCGGTCCCCGGAAGCTTGTTTCCTTCCCAGTATAAGAATTGGCTTGGTAGTTTGGTTTGCCCTGATGGATCACAGCCCTGATCTCTTGACTGGGTAAGAGTATTCTGCATCATTCAGAAACTCTGTCCATCACCACCCCCTTTTCCAAAACTGTGTCTGGGGAAGGACAGTCAGGTTGGGCCCTCAGTCTGTTCGCTGGCATCCTTCTACCACAACATGTCCCCAGGATCCTGTGACCTCCTCGTGCAACATCAGAGCTGGAATCCCCGCCCACGCCCAATTCAAATAAATCGCATAGCCAAGTCCGTCACAGTCTATTACCCCACACTGTCAAACTGACTGTGTCAGCATCTTGCCCCTCCCCCTCCCCAAACATGCCATATGGACCCCTCTGTATTATTCACAGCCTCTGACAACAAATAATAGGTCACCCAGAAGAGTACAAAGTTCCCCGGGGAGAGTGCTACAGAGTGGAGAAGAGAGTTGGTGTCACAAATCAAGGGACTGGAAGGGTTCCCTTGTCGGAACTTAGAGAGCCTCACACACCCAGAGAATTAGGTGTGAAACACACCCTGACTGAAGGGTGTCCAGTATCATCATCGACTCTCTGCCCCTCGACAGACCGGCATTGCAATGTCTGCCGGAGTACCCGAAGGCACTCTTTTGGCGGGGTTCTTTTGTTCCTTGCCGATGGTGGGTGTGAGTGAGGATGGAAGAAAGTGTAGTCAGTGTAAAAAGTGAGTGAAAGTTAAAGTTAAAAAGGGTAATCAGTCCACAATGAATTTTATTGACGTGGCTGATTCCCTGATTAAAAGGGGTGAGAGGGGAGCTAGTGACCGTATAGGTATACAGAAAACTAACTCAACCCCCTGGTGTGGTCAACATGTTTCTCGCCAACCAGCGATTCGTCAGGACCTAAACAAGTACTACACAAGAAGACACAAAGGTATTAGATGCTCATTCACTTAATAAAAAGCAGATACAACCTCTCTGGGTCGAGGGTAAAGAGGGCCACGGGGTCCTGCTCTAATTAGGCGACCTAGAGGTAGGGGAAAAATGGGTTAGAAGAGAGCAAGTAAAGTCATATCTCACTTAGGTGACTAATTAATCAGAAGATAAAGAGTGACTTTGGTGAATACTCTCCACACTGTGAGGGGTGAGGGGAGGTGTGTGCAGGGAAACCAATTTTACCAAACACTGGGTAGAATTTTCCCTTCATAATCGGTCTAGTGATGGCACGATTAATATCTCACATTGGATGTTCCCAGAGTGAAACTGAAACACTAAACTGAGGTGTGATGTCGAAGCTTTCAAGAAGACACCCATTCTTAGGAAAACAGCAAGCAGGTTCTTACCCTAAGGGAAAGTGACATGGGCCTCGCAGCATGCTCCCGTGAGGCCAGCGCTGTCTGGTGGATGAACCTGTAGGGTATGTAAGGAAGGGATGTATAGGTGTATTACCCATCCAGAAGTTTCTGGTGGTGGAGGCTGGTTGAATGAATGACCTCCAGGGTGAAACCAGTGGATTTCGTAAAAATCAAAAGCGTGGATGTGGGATGACCACTCTATCAGTCCCAGGATGGAGACTGGTGTCCAAGGTTGGCATAAACATACAGATAACACCCCATACTAAAGTGCCTAGCGTATTGCTGACACCGGCGCCATGATGTTGTAGTTCATCGCGCTGATCACAGCCTTCAAAGTAAACATATAAATGAGTAAGGTTAACTCATGACTAGCGAGTTTCTGACATCGGCGCCCTGATACTGTGGTTCACCACGCCAATTTAGCTCGGAGGCAGGGGGGGGCCAAACCAAACAAAGAAGGAGGGAAAGACTAGGGACACTACCCACACTCAGTCCGACTCGTGCCCGTCCTGCAGATAAGTAGAGTGCCTCAATGGTGGGGTTGGGGAGCAGTATCCGTAGCCACCTGGACCTTCTGGTTAGAGGGACAGTGTAAGGTAGTATTGGTACTTTGGAGCAAACGGCTCGAGTCCAATTCGGGGCTGGGAGCCGTTCCCGCCGTTATCGGCAGAACTGGGCTGCAGGTAAAAGGACGAGCCTCTGGGAGTTCGAGAGTAGAGATAAGGCTTACCTTTTTACGGGCGCTGGATCGGCGGGACACCTACCCCTCACGCTCGCGGCACCTGGTCAGGGTGCGGAGCAGCTGGTGAGGGATCCCTTAGGTGTCCGCCTATAAGTAGGTAGTGTCCAGATACACCGGCGCCCCATCGATAGCGACGTGCCTGTCGCGCATCATGCGCATGCGTGGAATCAGTGCGGTTGCGTAGACCTGCATCCGAATCCCGATGGCACAGTGTAGCGGCCATATTGGAAGGAGCGCTAATACCGTAAGTGAGGTCTGTTAGGGATAGCAATAGACTAGGTGGAGGGGGAGTGAATTGGAGGCAGTGATGTGGAAAATAGGGAGGGCGGAGTGCCGACGGGCTGTGGGAGGGAAGGGGCTATCAGAAATTAGACGCCCCGTCAATGTCATGGGAAGCCCCTCTGTTTGGCCGAATTGCATAGTTCTATTGGGAGATAGTACGAGTCGATCAGATGCTACGGGGCCCCAAGGAAAGGACATCTCATTCAGGATGGGTCAAAAAATGCATATCAATAATCCTCTGTGGGTGGAATAGCCCATATCGACTGCGATGAAGGTGCTTAAGAGGGTGGTTGAGGAAGGCTGAAGGTCTGGCTCGGGACTGTTAGTTTGAGGTGCTCGCCCAGAGAATGTCATCGTGAAGTCCTATGACAT
Organism: Lissotriton vulgaris; assembly: GCF_964263255.1. Taxonomy (NCBI): domain Eukaryota; kingdom Metazoa; phylum Chordata; class Amphibia; order Caudata; family Salamandridae; genus Lissotriton; species Lissotriton vulgaris. The sequence goes on from NC_141696.1 coordinate 900,123,466, forward strand.
ATATGGAGCTTAGGGAATGTCATCGTGAAGCCCTATGACAAGCCAATGGCCCTCTATACTGGGAAGACATATGCCTGTGTGTGTAATATTATCTAGGTAGGGGTGCTGGCTGGGGGATATTATCTGGAGACGGTAGCCCAGGGAATAGCATCATTGAGCCCTACTATATCCAGCCGGAGGCGATGTATCCATCTCTGTTCAAGCCTGAACAGTGCTTGTTTGGTCATGGCTGGTTGGGATTCAAGCACTAACCATTGGATGCTGTCAACAGAGTGATTGTGTAGTTGGTAGTGTTCATATAATCTTGTGTGGGTCTTTGGGCATCCTATGTTGCTTTTGTGCTCCGTTCAAATAAATTGCATAGCCAAGTCCGTCACAGTCTATTACCCCACACTGTCAAACTGACGGTGTCAGCATCTCGCCCCTCCCCTCTCCCCAAACATGCCATATGGACCCCTCTGTATTATTCACAGCTTCTGACAACAAATAATAGGTGTCCTTACTGAGAAAATGATGAAGCAGCTGAATAAATACATAAAAATGATGACTAAAGTATGAACTTGTAAAGGAAATAGTTGCAAAGTTAAGCTTATCTAGATATAAATATAAAACCACAGAAGTTGCATATAACAGATCCATCTATTCTATTTGGGGGGTAGTGGGTTAGGAGGAGGTCACAGTCTAAAGCAATGTTCAAAAGTAAGGCGCAGAGCCCTGGATATGAAGTAAAATAAAACTCCAGGACGAACTAGCATGTGCAGGAGTAAGTCGTAGCAGCGCTCACTCAGTGACGTGGGTGCCTGCCAAACACAACTGTGTGCAGTCTATAGGAGAAAGGGGAAGCAGAATAAATGTTTCTTCCTCTGAGATTCATAAATAATTAGCGTTCAGCCATAACCTACATTTAAGCACCAATATACAATTCCAGGCGTGTGTGCTATACGTATGAATGGTAGTAACATATACTGGGTCCCTAGCGAGGGGCGCCTTGAAGTGCCCGTGCCAGCTGCCAGGCCCTATAATTACAGAACAAGACCCAGCGCAGCCGGGCATACAATGAAGGTAGCGGAGTCCAGCACAGCACACACTGTCCGTACAGGCACTGATGGGATGGGGGGGGTGGGGGGAGGGGGGCAGCACAGCACACACTGTCCGTACAGACATTGATTGGCGGGGCACAGCACACAGCCCGAGTATAACACAGCACACACAACCCTGCAAACACCGAGGGGGAAGTTCAGCACAGCACTGCAGGCCCCGTGGGGGCAAGGGGGAATTCAGCACAACACACATATTCTGTGCAGACACAATGGAGATATGGGTGTCCAGCACACCACACAAAGCTATAAAGGCAACACGGGGGTGCAGCACAGCACACAGCCCGTGGAGGCACCGCAGAGGGAGGGGAGGAGTCCAACACACTACACACACACACTGCACAGACAGTAGGGTGACCAACTGGCATTGGTGCAAATTCAGGAAGGTGAATCTAAAAATTCAGGACAAAGGTACAAAATTCAGGACAAAAATTCAGGACAAAGGGTCAAAATTCAGGACAAAACTTCGGGACAAAAGTTACGTTTTACAGACAGGTCAGAGGTGGTCGCTCAAGAGTATATAAGTAAGTAAATAGACAACCACCTAAGTGCAAGTCAAAATAGGTTTATATTAGGTTGAGACAATCATGCGCGTCACGTTTTTTCAGTATGGCTGCAGCTTGCTACCTTAGACAATTCAAAATTTGCATCTTGCTCCAGCAGGTACATTAGTCACCAGACAATGGTGAACCACACCTGAAAATATGTGAGGCCGCTTTTATTGTTGATCGAAAACTACTGGATATACAAGGAACTTTGCAGTACCAGCCCCCAGTAACAAAACGGCTCTCCCCCCCTTTCCGCCTCCCAGTGAAACACCCAATGACCGGTCTGGCCAGTCCGGCCTTGCTACCACCCTCCATTGGTGCCCCTCATCTTCACTTAGACCTTCTCTCATATGTATTTGATTTCTTTTATAGTGTTACTCATCCCAAGTATGTAGGGCAGGGTGTCGGAGTACGTTACATCACACACACATTATATAGAGACAATGACTCATATTAACGTAAAAGTCATTGTATCGGAAATGGTACTTAATATAATGGGTGCTACAAGGTGTAATCATTCTTTCATCCATTTTTTAGTCTTTCACCTTTCATTCTGTCCTTCCATCTAGGCGCCCATCTATATCCAAACATATTCAAACATTTGCAAACCTATCCACCATATATCCTTTCATCCATCATTTCACTCATCCATCCCTTCATCCACCCTTTCTCTCATCCATCATTCATCTACCCACCCTTTCACCCCATCCATCCGTACAGTCATCCATCCATTCTTCCACCCATCCATCTATTCACTTACCCATCCAGCCATTTACCCTTTCACCCATCCATTCACTTACTCTTCCATACACCCATTCACTTGCCCATCATCTACCCTTCCACCCATACATCCATCTATTTACCTTTTCGCTCATCCATACTTCCACTCATTCCAATCAATCAATCAATCAATCAATCAATCAATCAATCAAGACACTTGTATAGCATGCTACTCACCCGGGAGGGTCTCAAGGCGCTTGGGGGAGGGGGTCCGCTACTGCTCGAACAGCAAGGTCTTGAGTTGTTTCCTGAAGTGAGATGGTCCTGGGTCAGTCGGAGGTGGATGGGGAGGGAGTTCCATGTTTTGACCGCCAGGTAGGAGAAAGATCTGCCTCCAGCGGTGGCTCTTCGGATGCGTGGTACGGCGGCGAGGGCGAGGCTGGTGGATCGTAGCTGGCGGGTGGGCGTGTAGAAGGTCAGTCGGTCGTTGAGGTACTTGGGGCCCAGGTCGTGGAGAGACTTGTGTGCGTGGGTGAGGAGCCTGAACGTGATCCTCATTCACTCACTCATCCATCCATCCTTTCTTTCATTATCTATCCATTCACGCTTTCATTCATCCGTTAATCCTTTCCTTTCAGTAATCCATCCAGCCATTCACACATTGCTTTACTTATTTACTTTCCCACCTTTTCACATTATGAGCTGAGCCTTTGTCTGCAGAGTCGCAGACAGAAGAGGCCCATCAAGAACTTCACCTCGCTGTAGTTCCTAAAGCAAGGAGTGGGAGAGCGTTCACTATGCCCCTGCACATATGCAATCTGAAAACGTAAAAGTCATGAGTCACGCATGATGCACAGTCCCAGGATGTGTGGTGACTGAGACATGGTGTTGTTTCCACGGCTTTAAGTGGTGTAAAAAAACTTGGGGGTCTCTTCAAAGGGCGTGGTTTAAAATACCTAGGCAAAAAATCTGAGCTTAGCATAGTCTTCCGCCCGACTGGTATTATGTTGTTTCTGTCATTGCATCCAGATGTATACACCAACAAGAAGCCAGGACTATTGGCTTTGTCAATGGGTGTTGGTTGCTTAAAATGAAAAAGCAGTAACCAGGGCTTTGTTGAATCTAATATTGAAAATACCTGACTCTAAAATGAGGGGACAGTAAAAGAACGATAACCCCTTCTTTTTCACTTGTTTATCAGGCTTCTTTAAATAAACATTTTTTTCACATTGAAAATGGGTGTTTTACCTTTTTTTTCTTTTAACAGAATGTACTGAGGCAGGAGGAGGCCGCCACATGCCTTAACACCCCCCAGACTGCCCCATTGTCATTCTGTATGTGGCAATCAGCTGCATACAGAATTTCAATGGGCAGGTGGGGCTGCTCTTGTGTTACAGGAGGAGCACGAGGCGGCCCCATCAAGGGTGGGGGGGAGGGTGAGACCTCTCACAACAGGGAGCAGTGCTGCTCCCTGTGATGGACAAAATTACGGACAAACGGCGTCCGTAAAAGGGATCCTCGCGGACAACGGACATGAGGTCCCAATTACGGAGGGTCCGTGAAATTTACGGACGGTTGCCACCCTAACAGACAGTGATGGGAAAAAGGCCTGCACACAGAGCCTGGAGGTACTGCAGGAAGAGACCAGCACTGCACAAAGCCCATGCAGGCACCGCGGGGGTCCAGCACATCACACACAGCCCATGCAGATACCAATGGGGAAAATGCCTGCACAGCATGCACAGCCCTTTCAGGCACCGCGAGGGGAAGGGGGGGGGGAGGGGGAGGGAATGGGGGTGGTGGTGGCAGACACAGCACATACAGCCGGTATACACACTGCAGAGAGAGACCTGCATTGCACCCACAGTCCGTGCATGCACTGCGTGAAGATACTTGCACAACACACACATCCCGTGCACACACTGCGGGTGAGACTGGCATAGCACACACAGACAGAGGAGGGTGAAGCCACCACAGCAAACAACCTGCACAGGCACCACACAGGGGGGGCCAGCACATTACACACAGACTATGCAGACACCACATGGGGGTTCCAGCACAGCACACAGACCCATGCAGGCACCTCAGCAGAAGTTCAGCACAACACACACAGCCAATGCAGATACGGATGGGGAAAAGGCCTGTACTGCACACACAGTGCTTGAAGGCACAGCAGGGTGGTGGGATGGAGGGATCAGACAGCACACACAGCTCATACATGCACTGCGGGGAGAGACATGCACAGCAAACACAGCATAACACAGAGAGCAAGTGCAAGTGAGGGGAGATGGGGCCAAAACAAAAACAGAGCCCATGCAAGCACCGCAGGATGAAACCAGACAGCCCACATACCCCATGCACACACTGCAGGGACAGACCTGCACCGCTCGCACAGACCATGCACGCACTGCGGGAGGAGACCTGCACAGCACACACAGCCCGCGAAGCACTGCGGGAAGAAACCTGCACAGTACACACATGTGCACGCACTGCGGGGACAGACCTGCACAGCACACACAGCCCATGTACACACTGCAGGTACAGACCAGTATAGCAATGACTGCACAGAATGACCTGCACAGCACATACAACCCGTGCATGCACTGAGGGAAGAGACAGGCACACCCTGTGCACACATTGTGGGTAGAGACAGGCACAGCCACAGGTCGGAGAATCCACCACCACATTCGACCTGTGTAGGAACCCCAGGGGGGCCAGCATATCTCATAGTCCATGCAGGCACCGAACAGGGGGGAGAATTAGGGGGGGGCGGTATTCCTCACCCTACCAGTATGGAATCATTTTAATGTAGGAAGGATATATGTCCCGAATAACAATCCAATTAAATCCTGCAACAGATCACGACAATGTAGGTATTTGCACACAATATTTTTCACCATGCAGTATAAATGCTAAATAATCCTCTTGGGAGCCAAGTTACCGGATACCTGGGCGGGGGGTTAGATGGTCCCCATTTTTAAGAAGGGCTGCCCTCTAGTCCCCTCAAATTATAGGCCGATTAGCCTCCTGGATACTACTCAGAAGCTAATGGGCCGGATCCTTCTGGATAGAATACTGGGATGGGCGGAGGAGCATAAAGTAATGACCACCCTCCAGTGTGGTAAATAAATATTTTACCCAATCGGAGTTTCTATACATTAACAAGGATCATGCATATAATGAGAGGCAGAGTCCGTGGTGTCCGATTCAGAAGGGCTTTATTCAATAACTCGAGCTAAAGGAGAATCGGGTTCCATCTCCACTAGGGATCAGGAAGGATCGTCATCTGAATCTTTATTCACAGAACACATTATATATAGTTAAAACATACATTGACTTGGATAGAGAAGGCGGAGCGCTACAGGTGGAGCAAGTGAAAGAGAGAGATAAGAGCACATGGGCGTGGAAAGGGCGTGTAAGAAGGCGTACACGTGGGTGTTCACTTGATGAGTCATAGGTGTGTCATAGGTGGGTGGATACATGGAGGGGGTCTGTATGGTCAGCAGGAACATTTACCCTACTTGTGCGTGCAAAACTGGTCATGACGTAGAATTGACGTGTAACTGGGGAAAGCTAGGAGGAGATGACTTTCGTGCTAGTAGGGAGGTCTTGGATGTCAGGACGACCTGCACCTCTGGTATTATCTGATATCTTGAGCTTGGAGGATGTATTGTCTGACTTAAAGGTCGCTGGAGCGAAGGCTGCAGAGGCTGCTCATCACTAAATGCTAGTGTGTGCCTATATTTTTTCGTGCAATGCGTGGGGCCATGGGCCTTCTATGGATTCGGGTTCTGTAAATCACTTGAATGGAGACAGAAAGGCTAGGCCCTAATCTTCTGCTGGCGGAATATGTTTATCCTTTTCATTAAACAGGAATGTGTTTCTGTGGAGCAGAGCAGATAACTGTAGGCAAAATACTGTCTTGGCAGGCCAGGCTGGGCACCTCTCGGCTGAGCAGGAAGTATGTGAGAGGTCAGGGATACATAGCTAAACTGCAGCTTTCAGAGTGTCAAGAGGCTCGGAGCCTGAATTCGGGTCCTGGCTCAGCTGAGCCATGAAAACGACTTCATCTCGACATTAAAACGTGTACCATGTAAATGCATTGGCAACATAGGCCTCAGTACAGAATTAACGTTTCATTCATGGAGGGCCTGATAACTGATATGCTAACATTGGACGGAAATGCAGAGGCACTATTATTACAGGCACGAGAAGGGACATGGACATACATGGGGTATATGCATAGACATAGGGTGCATGTAGGGGACACACTGGCCACGTAAAATTTCTATTTCCTCATTCCCTCCTTGTTCCCTACTGTACCCTTCAGGACACATCGATATTCATGATACCACATATATGATCATGCAGCATCATTTGCTCATCTTTATTCTTTTGTACACATGCACGTGGACGTGGACGGGGAATACAGGCAGTGGCACACAAGCCGCAAATCGCTGGACCACATTGTAGACAGAGACAGCAACTGAATATGACAAGCAGTATTATTCCTAGAAACGACAGTACCTTCCATCCCCATGCTGATATTACACTTCAGAGCCAACCGGACCAAGTCCATGTGCCTGGATTTTGGTGTATCTCGTGAGCTATCTTATGGAGTCTTGTTATTGCTGCGTATACGGATGGCGCGTTATTTGGGATAAACACACAACAACTGGAGCTGATCACTCTACAAGCCCCGCCCCTATCTGCCAGGATGACGTCAAGAACAAGGCGATTCTGAAGAACAACAAGTCTCATCGCAGACTGCTCCTCTGTCAAGTTCGCTAGAGCAGAAGTAGTCTCATTCACTACTGCTTCAAGAGTTCTTGTTAACCTACGTATTAATTTACTGTTTTGGATGGGACCTATGAAGAAAAAGAATCCTCTGTTAAAATCTGTATATTGCTCCAGAGCTGTCTCAGTCTGATCGACAACTGGGGAATCGGTCTCCCTCTTGTGTCTAACATGTACTAGTCGGGAATCTCGATGATAATGGGATGGGGCTAGAAAAACAGGAGGCAGTAGGAACGCTATATAACACGTCCCATTCCAGTCTAAGGGCAGACGCACATAGGCTGTCTGACCACAAATAAAATAGGAATGGCGGGAAGCTTTGAAAGTAGACTTTCCTTTATCGTTGAACTCGACTACAGTATTACAATCACTGTGTCCTAAATGCACTGAGCCTTTCTTTCTAACGCATAATTCACCTTTTACTGGTAAGACTGTTATGAACGGTGAACCTGTATTTTTCTCGGACTGGACATTCAGAATCATAAAGTTAAGGGAAACATTTCCTAGGTCGTACACTTCATTTTCTAGATCTGTTCCTTTCCTTTGGGGAAAACCATTTTTGTCTGGGAAACATGCCTTATTCATTACTATATTCAAGTCTCCCCAGGTCCATTCACTCTGGGAATCTGTGAACTTTCTGTCTTGTGATGACATTAAAGCAAACCATGCTCCGCACGAACCATTGTGCGAAAACGGAAAAGGAAAGAGGGGCAAAACTCCCTTTGTTTTCTGATAAGGTGGGAGTCGGCCACATACCCAGCAATTTGTTGCATTGCTGGTCTGATGAGAATAGTGTAACATGCGAATAAAAGTATTGTTGCGCAGTGCTAGTCGATATGACAGTTCATGGGGTGGAAAGTCACTGAATGTGTGCTCTACAGTGTCGTTGAAGGAGGAATGTATATGTGAACCAAGAAGAGGAAAGAAAACATGTAGCGTCAAACTGATACATATAATCGATATACTGAGAAGAAACATAATGATCACAGTTACTATACATCTGCCGCGTAAGGTCTTGCAGTATTCCTCTTTCTTAACTCTCTGTCTACTACTCGGGTCTACGATCTTATACATGTCAGGAACCTGTCTAACCGATTCACCACAGGGTGGACTTAAACAATTAAACGCTGTCTGACTTACTAGATCGTAGTTTGGACCTGTACTCCTGTTGCGGAGTCTTTTCTAGCAAAGGGGGTTTTGAGTCACTGGTTTCTGGGCAGTCCTTAGTTTCGATTACAGTTCCGTGTCCATGGAATCTTTTAACGTGTTGGGCATGGATCCAGCCCTTCCTTCCCTCGACCATGACGGCGGTCCTCGTTGTCAGTAATACTAACTTCGGTGCTCGCCAGCGGGGCTCGAGAGGACTTGAGCGATCAAAGTTCCGAACTAACACTGTATCTCCAGGAACGATGGAATGTTCCTTAACTTCGGTGTTGTCGGGGAAGGGGGCTGCAACCTGTGAACGACAAGAAAGGAGTGCAGACATCAAGGAAGCCAGGTAATCTGTCAGCATATTACTGTCAACATCGGTAATTCTTTTTGGCATAGGCGTACCCCACATATTCGGCGGGCTACCAAAAACCACCTCGTAAGGGGACAGTCCTGTTCTGGAATGGGCTACCATACGCATGTAAAAGAGGGCAACCGGCAAGGCTACCATCCAATCCACGCCTTTTTCTGCACAGACTTTCGCTAATTTTGTCTTAAGTGTCTGATTGTGTCTCTCTACAAGACCTGCTGCCTCTGGGTGTCATACACAATGGAACTTCCACTGGTACCCTAACAGAAGAGATACTTGTTTCATTAATTCAGAGGAGAATGGCTGACCGTTATCTGAGTACACGACACGGGGCAATCCATACCGCGGAAAGAACTCTCGAACCAACTGCCTGGCAGTGGTCACAGCAGTGTAATCTGGGACTGGGTACGCTTCTGTCCATCTAGATAATGCACATACAACTACTAGGACATATTTGTATCCTCTGCATCTGTCCATCTGGATATAATCCATCTGGAGGACTTCAAAAGGGTGGTCAGGAGGATGAAATCCACCTTGTTCCCCCGGAATGCCTTTACCTGGATTGAACTGGCAACAGATCATGCAGGTACGTACTTTCTGTTTTGCTGCTGCACGCAGGTGCTTGTTGAACCAAATATTCTGTGAACTGTCTAGCATAGCCTTCTCTCCTAAGTGTGCCGGACTATGTGCTGTGTTTATGATGACTTGAACCATGGAATCAGGAAGAAACCATGTAGCTTTGCCTTTTGTCATCCAGCCCTGGTCAGTCTGGACCCCTCCTTGTTCAGTCCATTTCTTTATCTCGTCTGGAGTAGCATGTGTCTGTATGTCGAGTACATCTTGTGAGGGATCCCTGACTGTCATGCAATTTGTCAGTGATGGTACTTCTGTCTTTGTCGTGTCTGTTGGAGTCTGGGCTGTAAGTTTAGCTGTTCGATCTGCCAGGTTGTTACCCTGGGAAATGGGGTCAGTGACTTTCGTGTGTGCTTTGCACTTCATGATGGCTATGGCTGTAGGTAAGTGTATAGCTTCTAGCAGAGCCTGAATGAGGGGACCATGCTGAATTTTGGCCCCATGAGAGGTCAGAAAACCTCTCTCCTGCCATAACACTCCGAAGTCGTGAACGACTCCGAAAGCATACTGTGAATCTGTGTATATGTTTACTTTCATGTTCTTGGCTCGTATGCATGCTTGTGTCAGAGCGATGAGCTCTGCTGCTTGTGCTGACAATGTGTCAATTCGTTGTGTCTCTATGACTTCAGTATCAGTGGTCACTACATATGCGGCCACTAACTCTCCTGTACTCATTCTCATGCATGAACCATCTACATAAAGTGTCAGGTCGGGGTCTGGTAATGCAATGTCTGTCAAGTCTTGTCTTGGCTTCGTCACTGTATTAATTACTTCCACACAGTCATGTGGTGCAGTGTCTGCTGTACTTGAGGGCAAGAGTGTCGCAGGGTTCAGTATATTGCATCGTCTGATCTCTATGTGTGGCTGAAATAATGTCAGTTCATATCCTGTCAGTCTCGCTATAGTCAGGTGTTGTGTCTGAGTCCTGTTCAAGAGAACTTCCACTGAATGTGGAACCTGTACTGTCAGGGGATGCCCTAACACTATGGCATCACTCTGTCTTATCGCTAGGGCTGTTGCTGCAACTGATTTCAGGCACGCAGGCAGAGCCTGGGCCACTGGATCTAATGTACTCGAAAAATAAGCACAAGGCTTGTGTTTTCCTGCTTGATCTTGTGTAAGGACAGACAATGCAGTACCTTCTCGTTCAGTGACAAAAAGTGTAAACGGCTTGCTGTAACAAGGAGTCGCTAAAACTGGTGCCTGACATAGAGCTTTTTTCAATTCTTCAAATGCAAGTGTATGTTCTTGTGTCTAAGGGAGGACAGTCGAAGACGCTGCCTCCTGTGTTGTTAACTGTATGAGTGGTTTGGCTAGATATGCATACTGGGGAATCCATTGTCTGCAGTAAGAAGTGAGGCCAATGAAGGCCCGTACTTCCTTTTGTGTCTTGGGCTGTGAAAGATTTGCAATTAACTGAATGCGGTCTTGTGTCAGCTGTCTACCCCTCTTGGACAGCAAGTGTCCAAGGTATACCACTTGCTGTGCACAGAATTGCAACTTTGAAGGGGACACTTTGTGCCCCTTGTCTGCCAGAAAGTATAAGACTGTCAGTGATGCACGTTTGCAGTCTTTTTCTGTTCGTGCTGTGATCAGGATATCGTCCACGTATTGGAGCAGTGCGGTGTTGGCAGGCATGTGAATACTGTCTAGTTGTCTCTTTAATGCTTGGCGGTAAATACTAGGACTCTCTGTGAAACCTTGAGGAGCTCTCGTAAATTTGAAGCTGCGTCCATTTAAACAGAAGCCGAAAAGGTATTGGCTCTCAGGATGTATTGGGACACTGAAGAAGGCGTTCTTTAGATCAATTACAGTAAAGAACGTTGCCTCGGAATCAATTGCAGTCAGTAATGAAGAAATGTCTGGGACCACTGGGTACTGGGGTATTATACATTTGTTCAGTTCTCGAAGGTCAGTCACTAGTCTGTAGACTGGTGGTGCATTAGGGTCAGTTCGTTTAAGAATAGGGATGACAGGTGAATTACATACATTTGAGTCAGTTTCTACTACCACGCCTTGTGCAATGAGTTTGTCAACAATTTTCAGTAATGCTACTACGGCATCAGGTGGTAACTTGTATTGTCGGATTCGTGGCAGTACTACTCCTGGTTTGAGAGTGACTCGGTGTGGCGTAATGTGCATGTAACCTACATCAGTCGGACCTCGTGCCCATAAATACTGTGGTACATTCTGGAGTCTGGGATCAAAATCTTTCAACACATAATGTCCTTTAAAATCACGTAAAAACAATCGCACTCCTTCCGGAGAACAACATATTACTGCTCCTAGTTCCTTCAAGGTCTTTATACCAAGCAAATTTTCCGGACATGACTTAGTAAGTAACAAGTCTGTGGTACGGGACAATGGACCAACTCCTAGGGAAACTGGCTTTGACACTTCGTTAACAATAGGCTTTCCTGAAAATCCCAGGGAAATATTCTGTGAGCCTGAGAGGGGTGCCCCTGGAACCTCGTCATGACTGATGGTAGTTCTGCTCGCCCCGGTGTCAATCAAAAATGTTCTGTCTTTTCCCAATACACGACTATGTACATAAGGACCTTCTTGATCTACAGGAACTTCAATAAGGGGCAAGCCAACCTCCCTCTCTAGGCTATTTCATGAGTACTGTTGATATTCTGGATAGTCTGACTGTGCGTACTGGTACATTTGTTGCATGACATGTTGTGTGGCAGCTATTGGTTGCGGTACAGCTACTGTCTGTTGCGTGTTCTGTGGCGTTTGCTTGTTCTGTGGGGTGCTAATCTGTCTGGGAAGACGCAGTCTTTCTTTTGTCTTGCCTGTAGCTATATTGTGTTTCAGGACAGCACATTCATTTACATAGTGACCTGGTTGCTTGCAATAATTACAGTTCCCATTAACAGGTGCCGTGCCCTTTTTATGGCCATCAGCTGGTACTGATTGTGCGACTAGTACTTTCATTTTCGTATCTTTCATGCGTCTCTTTTCATGTTCCTCTCTAATTCTGTTCTGGTGGTATTGTAACATTTGCAACATTTGAGAAGGCTGTTTGCTTGCCAGGTACTCTCAACCTTCAGTACTCTATTCTTGATCATGGGTAAGGAATTCTCTACTAATTTGCTCACAAAAAGATGTGGGTACGATTCACTATTTGGCTTAAGGCCACTATTAATAGTAAAACATTTTTCGAATCTGGAATAAAAATCACTGGTATCTTCGTCTTGTTTCTGTTTACATGCTGAAATAGCATCCCAATCTTCCTTTTTAGTAACCAATAGTCTTGGCAGTACCTGTATCAAGAGTTCAGGTAGTTCCTTAGCTTTTTCCCCAAGACAAACACCAGGGAGCCGCGTTCTATCCTCATCTTCCGATTCTGTCCAATTTATCTTTTTCTCTCCCACCTCCCATTCTTTCTCTTTAAGCTTTTCATAAATGCCTGCTGGTAACAGTACTTTTAATAATTTAATGATGTCAGCGTACGTGTAATCCCCTATGCGGAGAATGTCTTTTAATTCACAGTGGAATCCCCCTGGGTCTTTATCATGGCAAGGCAGCAACTTTTTCATTTCCAGTATTTCTAATTTCGTCAAGGGTGTGTAAACATATACTCGTTGAAGTTCATTATTTGCATCTTTGACGGGATGTACCTCTCGTAGGGGGTTCTGTCTGTCTATGTGTAAACTCTTTCTGTCATGGTGTGGGGCAGGAATCATGTGCGTGGTCAGAAATGTCAAGTACTTATGTCGTTGGTCTAGAATGACATTAATTAATTCGGTACCTAGGCCTATCCATCTCTCTAGAAGTATATCCTCCAGTAATTTATACAAGGGACCGGGATCAGAACGTTGACTCTCGTACAACGTGATCAGATGTTGAACCATGTAGATACCAGCCAAACGCTGTTCTACCGGGGGAAGACTCAAAAAGGTCTGAGCCACTACATCACTATTATATATGTTAGAATTAGACACCCATTGAACGGCTGACCGGGCTAGTTCCTGTTCGTGTATAGTGTGGTGTCTACCGCCCCCTACTCGTCTTTTCAGTGCATTCTCGGAGCTTGGAATAGGTGTTCGAGAGAATATCTTTCTGGTATGGGAGGTCCATGTTTGCTGTAGTCGAGGCACTTGGGCCTGTCAAACTGTCTTGCTCTGCCTATGTAATTCATTTTATTTATTTCCTCTGTTTCGGGCTCAGCATCATCAGATGCTAAGTCGTCCTCTTTCTCGTCTGACTCTTTCCTGTGTAAGTTTAGAATTTCTTTTCGTATTTTCCTATACATGCATTCTATCTTTGCCATTGTATCATGTTTACAGGAAGCTATGTTGTCACTCCACTCAATCATACCTCTAGTTACTCCTTTATCTGGCTGGTCTTGTTCCCTGATCAGACAATTAATCAAAAAACGTAAACGTGCGCGTTGAACCTCCACTTTTTGTTGTGCCATGGCCTCTTGTACACTCTCAGGTCCCTCCCCCGTTCTAATAAAATGGTATATTCTGTCTAAATTGTCTTTCATGCCTGGTAATGTGATCAGATACTCTGCAACGCGTCTTAATCGTAGTGAGAACATGAGCGTTGGGCCCACACCTGGTACTGGATCGTATATACAGTGTGCAATCGTTACATTATGCTTATGGGGTGATGCCGTCATTTGCGGCGTTCGTTGTAATGCTAGTTCTTGGAGTGCTCGTGTTGGTGGCGGTGTTTGCGGCGTATTTGTCGTCCCCCCTCCCACTGCCCCTTGTCCTAAATCGTCTTTCACAGTCGGTGGCGGAGGCAGTGGTGCATGCTGATCCTGTGACGTGATCAGAGGGAGAAAAGGATTGCTGCCAGGAGGAGGAGGAAAACCTGCATTAGCATACTCTGGAGCGGGCTCCTCTAAATAGGAGGAAAGGAAGACCTCCGTGGCTGTCTGTTTATGACTACGTACTTTAGTCGGGATCAGTGGTGGCGGCATATTACTGGGTACTTCAGGGGTCACTTTAGCTAGTCCTTCAGCGAGGACGGGATACATGCCTCTGATAAGGGCATTTCTTTCTCTATCTGCTTGTTCTGCCTTGACCCGTTCCCCTTCTTCCTTTAGTTCTTTTTCTCTGGCTTTATCTGCTGCTTCCTTACTTCTCTCTACTTTGTAGAATTCTTTCTCTGTTCTCCTATGTGCTTCTTTACGCCATAACTCAATGGCATCTTTCAGGGACTGTCTGGCTTTCTTTTTCCATAGTGCTTCCTCTACTCTCATAATGCAATCAGCATCCCATGTCCCTGAGGCAGGCCATCTATATTTCTCTTCCAGATCCTTCGTGTAATCTACCCACAAGTCTAAAAACAGTATGGCATCTAACCCATGTTTTTGGTACATGAAATGGCCAGGGGTGTCTCTAGGCGGGACAGGGACTGCCTCTTCGAGTATCCCTTTCCTTGTCCCTATCTGACGTAATTTCGAAAACAGTGACATGTTGGAACTAACTTTAACGAAAACACAATATACACAAGAAATCAACCATTCACACTACAACATTAAAACATTAAAACAGATACGTCCTAACTGGTACATAGAAAAACTGTTTACTTTATGTACTGCAAAACAGCACAAACATACCGGTCTCATAAAGAGACAGGTCTTTACCGTGCCCACCAAAATGGACACGTCTCTACCATGCCTGTGTACCCAGACACGTCTTTACCGGGCTCAAATAAATGAACCGGATAACGGTACTCACCGGGAAGCAGAACTTGAAGGCCTCGTAAACTCGATACTGCGTGACTGCTACTGCTGCTGTTGCTGCGCATGCGCCTCGGAACAGGTGGGCCTCGTGATACCTCGGACCTTGCTCTCTCGGCTTGGGCTCTGGTTGGGATGGTCCTCGATCCTCACCGCCTCGTGTGGATGCCTGGTCGCAGTCTCCGTCTCCTCCGTGGGCCTGAGGGAGTAGGCAGGAAGTCCCGCTGTCGTGTACACTTGAAGTCCGTCACGGCTGTAGAAGGGGGCAGGGGCTGGACCTACATCGCCGGCGCGTGGGGAAGGGGACTGGTCCCTATTCGGGCGCCAGATTAATGTGGTAAATAAATATTTTACCCAATCGGAGTTTCTACACATTAACAAGGATCATGCATATAATGAGAGGCAGAGTCCGTGGTGTCCGATTCAGAAGGGCTTTATTCAATAACTCGAGCTAAAGGAGAATCAGGTTCCATCTCCACTAGGGATCAGGAAGGATCGTCATCTGAATCTTTATTCACAGAACACATTATATATAGTTAAAACATACATTGACTTGGATAGAGAAGGCGGAGCGCTACAGGTGGAGCAAGTGAAAGAGAGAGATAAGAGCACATGGGCGTGGAAAGGGCGTGTAAGAAGGCGTACATGTGGGTGTTCACTTGATGAGTCATAGGTGTGTCATAGGTGGGTGGATACATGGAGGGGGTCTGTATGGTCAGCAGGAACCTTTACCCTACCTGTGCGCGCAAAACTGGTCATGACGTAGAATTGACGTGTAACTGGGGAAAGCTAGGAGGAGCTGACTTTCGTGCTAGTAGGGAGGTCTTGGATGTCAGGACGACCTGCACCTCTGGTATTATCTGATATCTTGAGCTTGGAGGATGTATTGTCTGACTTAAAGGTCGCTGGAGCGAAGGCTGCAGAGGCTGCTCATCACTAAATGCTAGTGTGTGCCTATATTTCTTCGTGCAATGCGTGGGGCCATGGGCCTTCTATGGATTCGGGTTCTGTAAATCACTTGAATGGAGACAGAAAGGCTAGGCCCTAATCTTCTGCTGGCGGAATATGTTTATCCTTTTCATTAAACAGGAATGTGTTTCTGTGGAGCAGAGCAGATAACTGTAGGCAAAATACTGTCTTGGCAGGCCAGGCTGGGCACCTCTCGGCTGAGCAGGAAGTATGTGAGAGGTCAGGGATACATAGCTAAACTGCAGCTTTCAGAGTGTCAAGAGGCTCGGAGCCTGAATTCGGGTCCTGGCTCAGCTGAGCCATGAAAACGACTTCATCTCGACATTAAAACGTGTACCATGTAAATGCATTGGCAACATAGGCCTCAGTACAGAATTAACGTTTCATTCATGGAGGGCCTGATAACTGATATGCTAACATTGGACGGAAATGCAGAGGCACTATTATTACAGGCATGAGAAGGGACATGGACATACATGGGGTATATGCATAGACATAGGGTGCATGTAGGGGGCACACTGGCCACGTAAAATTTCTATTTCCTCACCAGGTCGGCTATTGATCCAGGATCTCGACCCTGGACTAACTTTTTAGGCTGCAGGTCCTTTTTTGGTAGACAGTAAGTGTTGAGGGTGGCAGCCTCTACTTTGTCTTCGTAGACCTGCGGGCCGCTTTCGACCTTGTGCCCAGGGAGAGTTTATGGTGGGTTTTGAAAGAACTAGACCTTCCGCCCTATCTGTTAGATGTCCTGAAGCGTTTTCATGTAGGGAACTATGCCCAGGTCAGGTGCGGGAAGAACGGGGAATTATCAACCCGCTTCCCAGTAACCAGAGGCATACGCCAGGGCTGTGCCCTGGCACCCACACTATTTAGCCTCTATATAAATGGGTTGGTGGGTGAACTAGACAATGTATGGGATAGTGATGCCCCTTGGCTGGCGTCAGGTCGGGTGCCTGCTCTGATGTTTGCAGACGACACCTAATTGTTGTCTCGAACATCAACAGGCATCCAGCGGGTCCTGGATGGTTTCGTATCATTCTGCGTCTCGCGGGGACTCGAGATTAATCTAGAGAAGACGAAATTTATGATCTAGCCCTGTACTAAATGGCACCCCGCTTGAAAGGGTGAGAACCTTTGTATACCTGGGTGTCACCCTGACTGAAGATTTCTGCTGGGGCCCACAGGTAGCCAAGTCCGCCCTGAGGCTTTCGCAGATTGTAGGGGGTATTCGCAAGTTCCAGAGTACAACCCATTTCAAGCCAGTCTCCCCAGCGCTTGAAATCTTTGGTGCTCAAGCCAGACCAGCTGTAATGTATGGTGCAGAGCTCTGGGGTCATACGCGTATATCAAGCCTCCTGAGGGTTGAGCAGGCCTTTATGAGGAACTTGATTGGCCTCCCCCAGAGCACTCCGCTCATACCCTTGAGACTAGACCTGGGTTTAGAGCCCATTTCAGAACTGTTAGCGGCTCGACCTCTCCTGTATTGAAGAAGGCTCTGGACAGTACCCGAGCTTGATGATTATAGAGCTGAGTTCTCCGCAGTTTGGGGGCGGCTGAAGAGTAAAAATATACCTTGGTTATCCCATATAAAAGCTGTTGCATACCAGATAGGTTTGCCCCAATTATGGGAGACCCCAGAGGAGAGTTGCCCAGCGGTGCGGAGAACTGAGCTGCTGGCCTCCCTGAGACAGTATAATCTAGGTTTGCTGCATTGTTCGTCAACTATGGGCAGGTTGTCTACAGAATTTCTGCAGGTTAAACTTGTGCCCAGGAGGGAGGAGTTCATGGACTTAATACAGCCTCCCACTGCAAGAAAACTATATATACAATTAAGACACAGCTGTTTGTCGATTGGGGCATTGATTTGTAAATGGGCGGGATGAGAAGAGGGAATCTTCCCAGCTTGCAACAACAGTAAAGAAGATAGGGTCCATGTCTTGTTCTTCTGCCCTGCCTATAGTGCAATACAGAGATCTTGGCTGGCACCGCTGTGCAGAAATTTGGGCTTAAAACAATGTGTCCAAGCTTGTAGAATTTTAAGATTCGATACTTCACCCCCAATTGTGTTCTCGGCCTCCCGCTTTTTATTTGGTATGTGGCGTAGAAGTTCTACTCTGATTAATTGTGTTAAAATGTAATTAATTGAACCGACTGTTATCCTTCATTTGATAACTTTTTGTTTAATAATTTTTTAACCAAGGTTTTTAACTATTTATATATTCTATGTATTTTATTTTGCATGTACATATTTTATCTGTGCTTTTATGGCCTTGGCCGAAATAAAGTTATCAAATTGAATTGCTAAATAATCAAGTCTTACCGAGACTTGGGCAGTGAAACCGTATCAGGAAAGCGGCTGCTTATCCCGGTATTTGTAAAGCACAAACTAATCACTAGTAAGGGTCTCAGGGTGCCGTCGGGGAGATTAAGTGAGCTATTGCCCAGAGTCACATGGTGCTGGCCTACACTGCCTCTGGAGCTGGGGATCGAACCATGAGCTCCGCGTTATGGAGTCAACTCCAGAGTCAGCCGCCCAGGTCGCTGCGCCACACCTCTCCATAGATTGCGGGAACAATTATTGAAGTCAGGGTCCTAGTTTGCCCTGTAACAACAAGTAACTACATTTTAAGTTCCTACTAACAAATAAAAGGCTGCCTTGCATGCACAGGCGATGAGTGCAATATTTACTCAAAATGCTCTGAGGTTCTCACCCGTAGCACGTGCACAGCGGGTTCACGGGTTCCGCGTGGGAACAGTGTTGGGTTTCCTATTGAAAGGCTGAAGTACAAAGATGGACCATCTAATGCGAACAGAACCAAAAGGTAACACCTTCTACGTTGAATGGAATGAAGTGCCGAGAATATCCACAGTTCTATCATTTTCAGGTTTCTAAAAGTGTTCAGCGATCATTTGTTTTTTAAATGCTCTCGCAGTTCATTTACTCAGCTATGCTGTTGTAGACAAAAAAAACTCCTGATACTCAGCCAAGAGCACATAGTAGTGCATGTGCAGCACCTCGTATGATGTACGTCACAATCATTATGTATCAAGAAAATGACAAATAGTCCATAATCATTCAAATTTTAAACTCGGTGTACTATAAACCACGCTACAATATTCACCCAAATTTACGTGAGTGTAAGCGATTGGCATTGTAATTGACAATGCCTTTTATTTATGTTTTAAAAACGAAAACAAAAATAAAAGGCATTGTTATTTGCAATGTCACTAACTCAAACTTGCGTAAATGCGATACCTATTGCATTGCAAATGCTTGTTTTCTATACAATAGGGATTTTTCCTTTTCATTTTTACAGGTTCAGCATATAACAAAGTTCTCTCCTAGTATAATCATGTGCGCCACATGGGCCCCCTGTAACTTAATGATATGGCTTTCTCTCACTACCTGAATGAAAACACTGGCAACTTTGAGTTTCTGATTGGCTGTCTTCTGCCACTCGCCTAAACGACACTTTTATTTTCGCCTGCAACACTCACCTCGATTGGGGATTACGTGCACAATTATACACAGTTACATTTAGAAATGTAAACCCGAAACAGAATGTTGACTGCCTACAATATTAGAAGCCCGGTATGTCTGTCTGTGCTGTCTCTGTACAGGGGTTGAATGTTGTAATTAGTGCAATTGGTAATCGTGTGCTTATCACCCAAGGGATAGCGTTACTTTGCGCTTCCTGACTAGAATTTGTACAACCAAGCCACAGAAAGATCTTTTAGGATATCATTGGGTGTCCACGCGGAATCGGAGCCCTGGTCCAATAATTTCAGAATTCGCAGCCCCCCCTGGCTATTTTCCACTGAATTCAGTGCGAATGGCTGTGGGAGTTTTGAATAATTGGTCATCTCATTGCCAAAATGAATCCCATTCCAGAATGGTTAATCAACGTGATTTGCAATCTTTATAGTAGATTTAATCATGAACTAATTTCAGGCAAAAACATCACTGACAGGGTGCCGTATCGAACTCCCCTAACCGCATGATTACATCATGAGATGAAACGGAAAAGGAATTGAAAAGAACCCTGACAGAAACTGGCACTGACGATCTGCGTTTAGTGACGGTCAAGATGTAGCACGGGAAGCAGTGTTTAATTAGTGTTGGTGGCTGCAACAGTACCAGTTGCCACCTCGCTGGGGCCCTTCAACAAATCTGCACACACCCACCACCCTTCTGCAAGGAACGTCTTCACTTGCACCCACAACTCTTCGTTGTTGTCGTTAATGTAGTGCTTTGGTGCTGAAGCACTGTGCTCAAGGGCAGCACTGCTAGAAAGAGAATACAAGTTAAAAACATGCACTCAGGACCGAGCAACCAATGCACTGACGAGCACTACTCTGGGAAGTTTGCTTTTGGGTGGGGGAAGGGAAGGGAGGAGCGGGTACGATTGCCAATAAGGAGCCAGCTTGTAGCACACCCACTTCACGGTTGTTGTGAAGACTTTTCTTATCTGCTTGTTAAATAAACAAAAGCATATTACAAAAATCCTTCAATTATGGGATATGTCTCACAGATCAACCCTATACAGTCAATGTATTAATTCATATAGAATAAAGGAAAAACAACAGCAATCATTACAAATTCAGGAGCAATTTATTGCTTACATCACTATCTCTATATAAGAAAATATATAGATTGCCCAAAGCGAGCGTGCATAAATAAAGAGTGTAAAGTGCTTAGTGAAAGGGATAGAAAAATAGAAAGACATACAGATATTTACAGCATTTTTCAAAATTACATCTATTCTCACAATCTGATTTTGTTTATGTGGCCTGGTCTGTGTAATAAATTCTATACACAATTCTCATTAAATGGAGACATTGCTTCCAAGGAGTTATATTGCACCAGAAAATTGTGCGACACAATCCAGGTAATCAAAAGGAGCGTCGACGTTTCGACTTGTCTTATTGCCTAAAGGTAAGTTGGACCGTGGCTGTGCGAGTCTTCATCAGGACTAGAAGAATTGGGCAACCGGGGGAATAGTGTAAGCCCTGAAATTGAAGTGAATATATA
Organism: Lissotriton vulgaris; assembly: GCF_964263255.1. Classification (NCBI taxonomy): domain Eukaryota; kingdom Metazoa; phylum Chordata; class Amphibia; order Caudata; family Salamandridae; genus Lissotriton; species Lissotriton vulgaris. The sequence goes on from NC_141696.1 coordinate 900,144,485, forward strand.
CATCAGGCTGTTGTAATGGATTTGCGATCAATAATGTCGCAATCTACTAGGGCAAGAACAATTATGACTTACCCAATAGAAAAGGGAAATCCAAGAGGATATCTTCACTCGGAGTCCCAAAGTAACCAAGTAATGCCTAAAAACATATAATAGGGTGGTCACTTGACTCACTCTCTATTAAATCATAATTGAAGCGGTTTTAATAAGAAACTGGACTAGTAGTTACCTTATGTCCAGGTGATGTAGTGCTATATCATCTTCCTGTAGCAGGCTTACAATCTCTGCATAGGCAATTCCCAATATCTGACAATCCTATGATCAAATAGAGGACACTTGAGTAATGGCGTGGAGTCCCTCAATAATTTAATGGGCATTCATTATACGTCACATGAGCTAATTTGTGACCTCCGCTCTTTACCTTAATCCAGAGGCTGGAGATGTAGGGGTTATGTTGCCCTCATAAAGCAGGCTCAATGTCTCTGCACTGACAGATTCCAGTATTTACAGTTTATCCTATAATCAAATAGGGGACATGGTATAACAATTTGTACAAAGAATTGCACAACACATGATATTAAATGGCCCCTGTTTTCATTAAAAACTGTGCACTCCTTACCCAATTGTATCTTTTCGAAGTAGCACTGGTCTCTGCTTCACGAATAATTCTAAGGCGGTAATCAATCCGCTGCTCAAGATAAAATAAGCGAAATTTGTATAAGTCCACGTTTATCCCGAAATGCGGTGCAACCCCAATCTTGAGAAAATCCCCCGGGACTCACCAAACTGCTCATTTACTCTTGGTGTTCGGCAGCATCCAAAGCTTGCATGCCACGCCGATGTCCGCGTGTGTAGATATAGAAAGCGGACTACCATCCAACGCTTGTGCACAGCGCTGGCGTCCGTGTATGTAAAAACGGACTCGAACCGGCGAATTAAGGGCAATATTAAGGAGTTAGAGGCTCCTATAATACTTTCATCCATCGTACATAATTTCCAACACCTAATCGTTAATTTAACTTGATCGTTAATGTGCCTCTCTCTTGCTCCCCAGACCAGCCCCACTCACTGGTAGTCCTGGGTCTCCTTTTGTCGTCTGCTTCTTCTCTGAGGGCACTTCACTGGGGACAAAAAGGCTCCTATAGCGCTGGGGTCAACTCCTCTACTTGACACCAGCAGCAGCTGGTCAAGGAGACGGGCCCGGATGCCTCCCGTTCCTCTTGCCTCAGCGCGGCTACCCCAATGATGCTTTACTGTTGCTAGGCAATTCTCGGCGCTGGCACCAATCTTAGCGTGGCGTCACTCTGACGTCAGCAGGGGAACCAGCACGCTGCTCCTAGGAAACCTTGGCAGGTGCAGTGATTTTTGGTGATTCCTCCATACGGGGCAATACGGGGTTGGCTCCCCTTTTAAATAAATACAAAAGCGGGGTGGGCTCCCGCACGAAGGTAGAAAACACGGGGCAGGCACCCACTAGTAAAATATGCAGGAAGCGCAGGGTGGGCACCCACTTCGAAGACACAAAATGCAGAGAGGGCTCCAGCTAATAAAATATATGGAAAACGCAGGGTGGGCTCCCGCGTTGAGGTAAGACATGGGGGAATCCCGCACGCCGGGATTCCCTCAGGGCATGTTGATTGCTCGGCAGCGCGCTGCAGGTCACCAGCTTCTCTCTTCGCCTGGACAATTAAAATATAGCGCTCACGAGGCGTTAGAAGGCAGGAAAGCAGGGTCAATGCTGGACAAGATCAACAGGCTGTAGGGCAGCTCAGCAATACAAGTAGCATTTCCTGAAAACAGTCAAGCTCAGCAAGGTGACAATACTCCTGTTGCAGGAGCCTTTACTCCAGCATATCTCTTCCAAGTCCAATAGGATCAAAGAGTCCTTGGTGCAGCCAGGCAGGGCAGCATGCAGGGACGATCAGGAGCAGCAGCTGGGTCCTGCGGTGGTTCCTCCTGGCAGAGTGTCCCCTCCAAGTCAGTACAAGCACACCCTCATGGGGACACAGCCCCTGTATTTATACAACCTTCTGCCCTGCTACTAGAAAGGGGTAGAAGCTTCTGGAAGGGTCTTTGGGGAAACCAGTCACAACTAGTCTTGGGGGAGTGTAGGGAACTTAGTCTACCAGGCTTTGCTCCTCCCTTTGTGAGCTGGTGCTTGGGAATCAGACACACTACAGGGAGTGGAACCAGCATTGTACAGGGCAGGTTTAGACCTATTCAGGGACACAGGACTTCTCTTCCCACTACTCCAATTGCAGATCTCTCATTCAGCCGTACACTGACTCATCCTGCCCTCCCTTGAGCCACCCACGCCTCCCTGGTCACTTCTAGAAACAAACATACAGGCAGGCACATAGAACACAGAAATGCCAACTTCTAACGAGTCGAGAGGAAGTTGAACGCAGCACCTTCTTGCAAAAAGTGACTTATACGCCCCTGATTTGTTCTGGCTGGCCAACATATATTTTTATGAAATAACCCGATTGATTGACTGAAGCTATTTTTATATCCAGATATTATTGTCCTCTTAGGCCTTACAACCTCCGGCTGGAGGTCTTTGATATATTTGTGCAACTTGTCCGATGATGGTCCTATGGATTTTATAAACCGACGAGGGACCGAAACGTAGACGCCCAACACTGCTTTGTTGTCATTTGTACCATTTTCTTGTGATGTTACAATGAATGAAGTCTATTGAGATAAATTCCTCTCTGCATGGCATTTTGTTTTTCCATGTTAAAAAACAAAAGGTGTTATATACTACTTGTAACGAAATCAGCACACAGAGTAGTATTTATGTTGCCATTTTGTATCTTTTTGATGAAGAAAATAATTTATAAAAAATAAATAACAGTAAATACTGTATTTTCCTTGCATTTATTGAATGATAGATCACTGTTGTGACCAATTATGAATTTATAAAAAGTATTTAAGTGACTCCTATGGGGACAAATTTTAATCTTGTTAATTATTATACCCAGTCCTCACAGGATTATTGGGTGGCTCTGTTCTGTTTAATAAAACTTCTAAAAGTGGCATTCCTAAAATAGTGAAAATTAATCAATACTCACCATTGCGCAGCATTTATTATTTCAATCTCACACATACCAAACATTACGTACTTATTTTGTTTCATTTTGGAGTAATCCCATAAGGGGGTTTCCCAATGTTAGCCAATGGAGGGCAGAGAGCACACACACTTTACACTGCTAACCAGTGCTAACGTGCCCAGAGTCCTAAAACCTCCAACACCATGTTAGAAAAAAAACTAGGAGGAAGGCAAAACGTTTAGGGATGACCCTGCAAAAAGGACCAAGTTCAACACTGGTGCACGGTAAGGTCATCATTTACTATGCTTTAAAAGCTAATGTAATTGAATATTTAATAAAAGAATGTGTTGTAGAATGCACTATTTGTGCAAAACTTTTCTTGGTGGGAGAACCCTCCTTGTAGGTGTCAAGCTCACTTGTTTCGCACACTATGCACCATTCGAGAGCTTCTTTAACCCGTTGCATGCTTGTGACGGAACCGTTCCGTCACAAGCCTCGGGTGAGCTGTGCTTGTGACGGAACAGTTCCGTCACGGCCCGCACGCCACGCCTGCGCGGCGCGAATTCCGCGCCTGCGCTGACGAAATAATGGGCGGGCGGGTTCGTGACGGAACGGTTCCGTCACAAGCACATCTCACCCGCGAGCCGTGACGGAGCGGTTCTGTCACAAGCACGGAACCGCCGCGCAGCCGCCCCACCCCCCTAGCGCTGCACCGGAATAGCCGCTGCAGCGAAGGGGTTAACATTTGCGAGGGCAGCTTTAGGTTCCCAATCCGGCTGTGGTAATATTAGTCACAGTTGTGACTATTTCTACCTTTCCTATGTGATTTTATAAGAGCCTGAAGGTCCTGTAGGAAGACAACATTGTGGGCAAAATTCATGTTGCAGACGTTCATTCACAACTCAGAGAAGAGAGAGCCTTCTAAGGAGTATATAAGAAGAAAGCCAATGGCTTACTTGGCATGACTAACAAGCAATCCCAGTTAATTTGCTTTACACAGTGCACACACTGGGCACACAGTGGAGTTACTTAAATGTATTTTCCGCATGCAAGATTAGAGCCCATTAGACATGCAGTTTAGAGTTTGCTACTTCACAAACGTAATTCTGTCTACTGAACACCTATGCACTTTATTACAGGAAAAGCATGATTTTAGAAGGCTCTCTTAAGACCATTCTCTATTTATATACATTGCTTAGTATGGGGGACAGGCACGTATGTTTCCTTAACAGACTTTGATCCAGGGTAAGAAAGAGAAAAATACAAAAGTGGGAATGAAGAAGGAAGAGAAAGATAAAAGATAGTTACTAAGGGAGAAAGCAAGGACGAAAACGTATCTGAAAACATTAGCTAAAGAGGCAGAGAGTGTGTTGTGGTGGATTAAACAGGCGTGAGGAGAAATCCAAACTAAGCAGCCTTGGTATTCAACATCCTGCTCTTCAACAGTTGTGGGCTTCGAAACATAACGTTGCCGTTGGCACTTTTTTTATTTACAAATTCAGGGATTAGGAGGTTGAGGTAGACAGTACACAGTACCCTGTTCAACGTGCATGGGGAAAGACATCAACTAAATATGAACATTTTACTGATAAGAATCCTTGAACTTCCACTATTAACAGTAGATGTCACCCCATCCGGGCAAATGGTTACCTATGTACTTATTGAGACAAGGCTGAGCTTCTTTGAGCCAATGTTCTGACAGAGGTCAGGAGCCATACAACCTGGCACGTGCATTCTTGTTTATTGTCTGCAGACAGCCAGAGCCAAGTCGTTCAATCCAACTTGTTCTGGGCAAATCACTTGGCTCGATGACTATGAGCATTTGCAACAATAAAGTACTAAAGCTCCGGACGGAAGTCCTGGTTTGAACACAACCCAACTCCCATGAGCGCAGTTAAAGGGATTGTATTGAGTACAAAAATCACAGCTGTTTACTCACGCATTTTGCTGCTGGTGAATCATTGTGGAAGTTGCAATGGTGGTGGTGGGGTAACAGGCATTAATAATATTTTAATGTTCTTCTCACATGATTGTGTTAAACCTTTGTGGTCAACAACTTGTAAGTAGCTCACAATCTAAAATTTGTGGTTGCTCAATTTGCAATAGATTTTATGGGCCTGGTCCTCAATGGAACCTCAGTACACTAGTAAACTTGAGCTGAGCTGTGGATTTGCTTCAAGAGTACCCCTGGGGCGTGTATGTCCAATTCACCCTATCAATAAGCCACTGCCTGGGGCTCCTTCAGTGTAGCATTAATTGAGCACCTGTTTTGTCTCCTGGAACTATTTTAAAGTACTATAGCCTTTGGTGCAGGGAGGCCTTGCACTTCTAGGCTCTGATGCCACTGGTATAGTAGTGATGTGTCCCTTCGAATTTAAGAATTATTCACAAGTAGGACATGTAAAACATTTCCAACATTTTAAATACTTTACACCCTGCCCTCAGAGCTGTCCAGGGCATACCCTAGGGGTGACTTATATGTATTAAAAATGAAGGCTAAGGCCTGATAAAATATCTATTTTGTCATTTCGAAATGTCAGTTTGAAACTGCACACAGGCTGCAATGGCAGCCCTGGGACATGTTTAAACTGCTACCTAAGTAAGTGGCACAATCAGTGCTGCAGGCCGACTAGTATCATTGCATTTACCAGCCCTGGGCACAGGCAGTGCCACTATATTAGGCACCTGCAAGTAAATTAAATATGCCACATGGGTATAAGGCAATCTAACATGTTTTAAGGAGAGAGCATAAGGACTCTAGCACTGGTTAGCAAAATGTGCAGAGTCCAAAGGCCAGCAAAAACAAAGGCAGCAAAAATAGGCAGTCGGAAGGCAAAAAGTTAGGATGTCAGATCTTAGAGAGGTTATTTGTTTTTTTTCCTGTTTGCAACTTCAAGTCTTTTCCGGGTGGCCAAAATTAGGTCTTTCGTATGTACGTTGAACATCAGTACTGTGGCAAACAGCAGCGACCTGTGGTGTTAGTGCTGCTGGGCGCTGACATGGGAAGAGGACGAGTGGTGGGTAGTAAACAATGGATTAGGCCGATTAGAGGTTAGTAAACATATCAATAAATTAAACAAATTTTGTTGCGTGTGCTGCATTGCATTTGGCTATGCAGCGCGCAACTAAATTCGTTTTATTTTTTTATATGTTTACTTACCTCTAATCGGCCGTAATCCGTAGTTTACTACCCCCCACCCTGCCCCTCCCTCGCCCCACGTCAGCACCCAGTAGCACTCCCACCACGGACTGCTTCTGGTGGCGAACAAGCCATTGGTCAAAGGTTTAGGATGGTGGAGCCTGCTGGCGCTCTATTGAATAGCCTCTAAATGAAGTAAATGAATTGCATAGGTTTATCAGAGTGGGAAAATTAGTGGTGGGGCTCGAGCTCCACAAACTCTGAATGAGGCTCTCAGATTTTAAAAAGACCCCATGGACACCTTGTGTGTTATGGTATTGGATAATAGTTAAGGGTGCAATATTTGAGCCCATGCAACTGTCCTTGGCATGGAGCCAGTTGCCATGCAGGTGAGTGTAGAGGAAGATCACCAGTCATTAATACATGCTTCTCATCTCTCATGCTAATAATAGAGATCAGAGCCTGACTGTTTGGAAAATTTCACTCAGTGAAGGCAAAACACATGCAAAACCAAAGAGGATGATGGACGGAGTGTTGAACAATGCAAGCACTCACCCCCAGTCAACGGATCTGGGTTTAATCCATCATCATTCTTTTGCTCACTCTGCCACCCCAGTTCAGACATGGCCATATGCAAATTAGTCTAACCCAGTGCTTCATGGGAACAGTCCAGCCCGAACTGCCAATCCATGTCTACCCTGGACCGGAAACAAGCATGCCCCTGAGGAAGCTGTGTGCACTGAAGGAGAATGTAACAGTTTTTAATGAGGCAATATATTTTCCTTGCTTGACTATAGCAATAGGAAAGAAGACAGAGAGAAGTCTAATGACGATGGTTATTCCAAACAATTCCATCTTGAAACACTAATTCAAATAGAAATCAAGGAATATTCCACCATATTTGAAAAAATAAACGGAGGCGAGCTATCTCCTTCTGCGGAATGAACTTCAATATTTTGAGCTTTTGTGGAACTACCTTTTGACCTCAGTTAAACATATCTGTATCTTAACAAAACACATATGCTTAGCAACCACTTAGACACATAACATCCCTGTTCAAAGATAAACAGCAACTACAACAAATATGAAGTCATTTAGATTTGTTTAGAAATTAAACTCAATTTTCAAATCAATACGGAGTTTAAAAAATGTAATGCCTAAAAGTGACTTTGGTATCAGAAAAAATATCTGTTTCTAAACTAATTAAACATTTTTGATGTTTGAGAGTCTTTTCCCTGAGAGGCAAATATGTAGATGCTGGCACAACAATCGCACACTGCACTTTATCGGTAATCCTTTTTTGTTGACTGAAAGTGGGACATGATATTTCACTGGAAAACAATTCCAGTTCTAATGCGATTTGCCTTACATGACTCTGTTGCAAATGTATGCTCCCGTCCATGTCAGAGTGATTCAAAATGACTACTTTAAGGCCTACTAAGTACTCTATTCAGAGGAAAGTAATTCCCTTTGTCACTAATGTATTTGAGTGATGAGCATCCTTTTGTTTTGTCCTCATTTGTGTTGGAACAGGGATCTAAATTAAATTTATCAGTTTACTATGAGACGAATTTGTTACCACTCATCCAGAATAAATCTCTGCTTATGTACTCAAAGGCGGATGATTCTCTGTCATTGGCTGAGAATTACAAGGGACCGTACATCACAATAAATTGTCATTACAATCTATAATCTGCTTTTGTAAATAATGAGAGTTTAGTATGAATTAAAAGGGTTTTATTTTTTAAAAAGCAACCCAACTATATGAAATTAAAATTAATTTCATCAATCTCAGTATTTATAATCTCATTAGTAATCAATTATCAATAAGTAATCAATATATTACAATCACACACATTAAGCATATTTCATAGAGAAAAGTAAATTCCTTGTCTAGTAATAAGAAGGAAAATGTCTCAATTCGGAACACACAAAGAGTTCTGATATGGAGAGGAAACATAAAGCATAGAGCTTTAGCAATAAAAGGCAGCTCAACAAATCAATAATAAATCAAAAAAGAACTTCCCATAAAGAGAGGTTCACGAGACTCAGAGTCTCAGAGCAGCGCAAATTAGAGTAAAATGGGGCAAGCTAGGTCTAGCCTGACATGGCGTGTGGGGTTTGTGTGATCTGGAGAATAGCGACTGCTCTAGGAACATGCACCATTATATAAACAACTACAGTCAGCCAGCCAATCAACGTTCAATGTTCTAATGTGAACAGGCTCACTCCTCATCTTCTCACCAAGAATACAATGAGCTTAAGCAGCAGTGTTGAGTGAAACATTTCTTATCAAATATAATGTTATTTGTCTTTTGCATCTTCGTATGTGAACTTTTTAAATCTCCATTCATCAACAGTGGTGTTTGTATGAGTAGATACATTTACAAAGTTATATGAAAAGATTTATGCAGCTAATATTTATTATGAAGAATATGTCCATGGGAAGGTCAAAAATTAAACATTTGGGTTATGTCAGTATTCTTTAGTCATGTCAGATTTTGTGAGGCAATGTTTTTCAGCTACATAGGCCTAGTACGAGTAAATATGGTTGCCTACTAGAATTTATGTTTTAAACGCATCCATTTTTATTAAAGCCTACATGTTAAGTCTGCACATTATTGCATTATTTTTCTCAACATTATGAAATACTTCAGCATTTGACTTCTGATACCGGTAATGCATTAGGAGGGCTCTTGGTCACCTGAAGATTCATTGGAACCTTATGGAGACATCAAGGACTTTGTGCAAAGGCAACTCCCACTATGGCGGTTTGGCTTAATCATTGAACTACCTCCCCTTATTTAACATCCTTTGGAGTACATACGCACATTCCTATCTAAATAGCTATCTCCTTTACCAAAAGTGTGTTCTCATTAGATCAATAAGTATCTGCTATTACAGGTCTGCCTGATCCCAAAGGAACCATCAGGGCCAATGGGGTTCCACTTCCTTAAGCTAGCAATGCCCTGTGGAGATAGACCAGATATATGAGGGAAATTTCCAGTTTAACCAAAGTTACAACACCCTCTGAGTGCTGTCTCTTGGGGTAGTGCCAGGATCGAAGAGGGAGCAAATTCACACCAAACAGGATGGAGCTAGGAAAAGGCTATATTACGGGGTGGTATGTGATGTAAATCATCCTGCACAAATTAAGTAAAACTAAAACCCATGAATGCCTGGAGGAAAACAAAACCACGATCAACGCTTTTAAACTTCACTCTTCACAACATATCAATGCTATTACATACATAATGTTCAGTCTTAAGTCCATAACTTAGTCCTACCACTCTGATGTGAACGTTTTCTCCGATATCTATAAAATCATTACTATCAGTGTTAGGATCAACTTTCTTTGCATGACCAAATCCCATCTTGTCTTTACTCTGCCATCAGCTTTGTTCTTTATTTCTGATTTTGTCTTTTTCAACTCTAGGGCTGTAAGGGCTGTGGGAGGTTCCTGCTTGCACAAGATGCATATTTGTAACAGGTAGCATTACAAACTTTTGAGGAACAGGGGGTTGGGACAGGTTAAGAACAGACTTGGTCGTACTAATATCTACCAATAAGAAATGTCATGCTCAAGTTTGTTTAGAGCAACACTTGAAAAGAAGAAAGGTGAATATCTGTTTTGCTGCTGTGGTTCTGTATGGTGGCCTGATGGGGTCAGCTTTAAATAAAGCAATTGTTTTATTTTTTATTTTCAGTCCCTTGTCCTTAAAGGAAAACGGGGTGCATTTTCTAAAAAAATAGATGTTTTCTGTTTCATTTTTTAAGAGTAAGCAGTGGTCCTGTTTCATTTTTAAGAATAGGCAGTGGTCCACGGGACCACAGCCTGCTGTTACAAATATTTGTTTTTATGTCTAAACGGGAAGCGTCCCATGGGGCTTCCTTTCCTTTTGCAAATAGCTTACCACCAATGTTTAGTTTGTGGTAAAATGCAAATGCTTTGCAACTGCAGTTTGGTTGCAAATCATTTGAACCTACCAATGCAAATTAGTATTAGGAAGGGATGACCTAAACACGTCCCTTCCAAACATCGATTCGCAATCCTGCATTGCCATTCGGTAACTGGTTACCGAATAGCAATTTGAGCTTTGCACATTCAAAAATGTCGTTTTACATTCACAAACACCTGATTCTGCGTATCGGGCTATATAGGGAAGCAAAAGAGCTCCATCAAGCCCCAAGTTCCTCAGTCCACCTAAGTACACAATAATTGAGCCAAACCAGGTGTTGAAATTTATTCTGAAGCGGTTGTAGCAGAGTATTTGGGATGAATATTGAGGGGAAGGAGATAAAAACTTTCATTAAACTTTTTCTGGTATATCTCTGTTATTTTAGCAATTGTGCTGGGTAATAAATAGCAACCAATCCAAGTTAGCACTGTCAGAAATATGTGTTTTTCTTACAATGAAGTACCTTAGTGCACACACACAAACACACACACACACACTCATACAAAGGCCTCTCCAGACTCCTGCAAACCTGGAAATTGAATAGCATCACATTTTGTTGGTTATCAAAAATATTTTTTCACCCCATTGTTCTCAGACCATCAACATAATTGTTAGAACAAATATGAATTCTATTTTTCTCCTGTAGATGGAAGTCTCATTGTTAGAATAGAAATGTTTATGCTCTCGCATCGCTCTTTGTAAGTTAACATTCGCAGCACCATTTTCTAGTTCATGTGCAATTTTGAATCATGATCGAAACCAATCCTTCGTAATTTCTGAGAAAAGGCCTCTCTTAGGTTTCAATTCTCCATGGTTAGGTTCGCTTCACTAATGAATACACTGTTCTTATTAGTGCATACCTTTCGTTTTAGATAGAGGCCCTCTCCAAATTGTCTGGTGACGGGCCCGAATGAAACAATCTTGGACTTTGTGACTTTGTGTAAGTCATGATGGACAGTATTATCATGATGAGTATGATACAGTTGAGGTGACAGGGATGTCTTAGGGCTAGGACAGTCAGGGACAGAGAAAGTGACCAGTTCTGATACCTGTAGATCAGTGTGGTCCTTATGTCAAGGCGGAGTTGCAAGGTTCGACTAAGCAACTTATGGTGGACCCAGGTGCGACAAACAATTTTGTTTCTCGACTTATGGACCCTGGGGCAGCTCTCTCTGGCCATTATAATGTTTTGGTAGGTCTTTCAGGTGTACCGGTTGTAAGCCCCATTTCATGATCCCTTGCATTGACTGTTAGTCCTTTTACTGTGGATTCACTGTTCTTGTTGACCTCCAATTGTGGGGAATATTTGAGGGGTTTTGATTTGTTGAAAAAATTGTACGCTACTATTTATTGTTCCCTGGCAGGTGTTTTCATGACGATGGGACCCAATGTAGTTACTAAATAGTGTCTGCCTCTCCCTCTTCCCGCTGAATTTGCTTTCATACCATCCCTGCTATGGGCGACAGGTGATACAGATGTCGGACTATTGCATATACCATCAGTTTCAATTCAGGTTAAAGACAATGCTCTTTTCCCTTATATTCATCAGTATCAAATCTCCCAGGTGGGAGAACGGGCCACCTGCAAATTATTGAGGATTTTATTAAAAAAGGAGTCGTTGAAGAGACATCTGCCAATATTTGTAATAGTCCCATTCTTCTGATTCTTAAGTAGACACCCCAGGTTTCCCTGATGATCATGAGAATGTTTACCGTTTTGTGATTGATTTGGGTGAAGATATTAAAAGTGGTTTCTCAGTTTCCAGTGGTTGCTGATATCACTACGCACTTGACTATGTTTCCTTCTACTGCTACATTCTTTTCTGATATTGACTTGAATAATGCAATCTTTAGTATTCCTTTCATCCAGATAGTAGATATCTGTTTGGATTTACCCTAGCTGGTAGCAGCTTTATGTTCTGTCGAGCTCCTCAGGGCTATACAGAGAGTCCGAGTATTTATAGCCAAGCATTGAAAGGTCAGTTGTCGCTTCCCTCAGGTATTTTATTGGTGCAGTATGTTGATGATCTCCTTATAGCTTCTGATATGGAGCAAGGTTGCAAAGACAGTACTGTTACATTATTGTTACATTTGGCATCATGGACACAAAGATTCTCTTTCTAAATTTCAGTTTTGTTGACTTTAGGTCACCTATGGAGGTCACCTATTTAGGTCACCTACTGTCGAAGAAAGGTAGGAGGTTTACCCCTGAGCGCATTGGTACTATTGTTAAAATGCCTATTCCACAAAGATGTGCATGCTTTTATAGGTATCACTTCCTACTGTTGACAGTGGATACCTAACTACTTCTTACTAATCAAACCCTTGCTTGCATAAACAACTAAAGAAGTACAAGAGCCTTTGCCTTGGATGCCTGAATGTCAGCAGTCTTTTGAGTAATTGAAAACTGCTCTATATGCGGCTCCAGTGCTCGGTACACCTAACTATGGCAAGCCGTTTGTGCTATATGTCCACGAGATGGCTGGTTGTGCGCTTTCTGTTTTAACACTAAAGTTTGGGGATAAGCAACGGCCATGTGCTTATTTCTCTACTGTGCTTGATCCAGTTTCGAGAGCCCTCCATAGTGGTCGCAGCTGTGGCCACTTCAATAAAACAATCGGCTGGACTCGTACTTGATACTGATCTCACAGGCATGGTACCCCATGCTGTGGACATGCCTTTGAATAAGACAAAGACACAGCATCTCACCAGTGCATGTCTAACAGGCTATGAACTGACATTGTTTGCTAAACACATTACAATTAAAAGATGTGCTTCTCTGAATCCAGCTACGTTACTACCCCTCCCTTCCCAGAATGAAGAAGTTGATAAACATGATTGCATCTTCCGGGCGGAAGAAGAGACGAAAGGACGGGTGACCTGACTGATGTTCCCTTATCTGACCCACAAGGGAAACAATATGTTGATCGCTCTTGCTTTAAATTACCCGATGGGGCCAACACTGCAGCCTTTGCTATTACCACGTTGCACACGGTAGTAGAGACATCATAGGTCCCTTATCAGTCGGCTCCAGCCACTGCACCTGCTGCCCTTATTCGAGCCTGTGAATTGAGCAGGGGGCTGGTTCTCAACATCTATACTGGCAGCCAGGATGCATTTGAAGTTGCTCATAATTTTGGGCGACTCCGGGCTGAAAGAGGGTTCCTTACTTCTCATGGTACAAAAATCCAACATGGACACTTAATATTGAAGCTTTTGTCTGCTTTGACGCTCCCCAAGAAATTGGCAATAGTAAAGTGTAGTGCCCACAGGAAGGTCCCCGATGATGTAGGTAGGGGAAATGCTTTTGGAGATCAGACAGCTAAGAAAACGGCCTGGACAAAGGTGAAAAGAGTGTTTGCAGCAGGTCCTTCTAGGTGGGTTCCTGAGGTTGTCATGTTAGAAGATACTCTTGAAAGTGTAAAGGAGACAAAAAATGAAGCCACAATAGAAGAATTAGAGGTGTGGCAGGAAACTACAGCACAGTTGAATGAGGAAGGATGTTTGATTGATAAATCAGGGAAACAGAGATGGATGTTTCCAGGTGCATATGTTCTTACTGTGGGTACTATGGCCCAGCTCATATTAGTGCCAAAGGCATTTGTAAGTTGCTAGATCCTTAAAGCAAAATGATAAGATCTCCAAGACTGCTGCACACTTACTGAAGTATTGTATGGTATGCATGATCCATAATCCTGGGAGGGTACCCCGACACTGACTGGTAATTTTGCACCACCCACTTTTCCTTTTGAAGTCGTTCAAATGGACTACATTGAGCTGGAGAGATGCAATAATCTGAAGAATATTTTGATGGTTGTGAGTGCATTCAGTAAATGGGTTAAGGCTTATCCCACTAAAGATAATATAGCCATTACGACAACAAAAGTGCTCCTGACAACACAAGTCATTTTAATACAAAAGTGATTTGATTAATTTGCGATGGTCTTCATGTGAAACATAAATTTCATGCTGATAATCATCCACAGTCAGCGGGTTTGGTTGTGAAGTACAATGGTACTCTCAAACTCAAACTGCCAAAAATTCAGGAGACAACAGGGTTACAGTGGGCGGATGCTTTACTGTTAGCTCTTTTGTCAACAAGAATGACAGCTCATTCTAGAACAGGATTGTTACCATATGAGGTTGTGTTTGGATGCCCGGCAAATGTCTGGGGTGTCCCACGTTCTTGCCACTTTTCTGATATTGAGTGCCCTATGTTATTGGATTATCTTGGCAAGTTAACAGAAAGTTTACATTCTATTCACCAAAATGTGCGGGAGTCCTTACCTTCTACACCAGAGGGACCCGGCCACAATATTCAGCCTGGTAATTTTGTGCTTCTCAAGAACTTTCAGCGAAAGAAAAGTTTGGAGCCACGTTGGAAGGGGCCGGAACAAGTTCTATTGGTGACGCGTACTGCAGTGAAGGTTGCAGGCCGAAAGAACTGGGTGCATGCCACCCATTGCCACAGGGTTCCTTTACCCCTCCCCTACGATCAGTGGGTTAAGGATGGCATTGGGGACTCCAAGACCAAACAGGTGCCTCGGTGTGTCCCTTTCAGTGATGCACGGCTAATGTGGACACAGACGGATAAGGAATATTGACTTCAACTGTTCCTCTGGAAATACCAGCTGTCCAAGAGCCCCAATTTACTGACCATTCAGTGCCTGGAGCTACCAGGTACAACTTGCGCCCTCGGCTGAGGGAAGGTACATTTAAGGAGTAGAAATACTAGTCAGGGATGGACTGTGTAAGACAGTTTGTACTACATTGTAGTACCAATGGAGTTAGTTTAGATTGGTAAGGGTTTTTTTTGTTGTATGAACATTGGACAGAGGAGATTGAAGTATACCTTGGAGGTATATCATCCTGGTCGATGTGGGATACGAGCTTAGGACAGAGCAAGCTCCACCGCCGGCACATTAGAGCGCCAATGTAATGATGGACAATAGGAGCCTGTACCAGTGAGGCTTCGACAGACACTGGGAACTTGTATATTTCTTTTGCATTATGCCCCCCTTTTCCATCATTTGTTATGCATCCCCCAGGTAGGATGGTTGCTGAGGAAGCACAGCCAGTGATTCCCATTGATCAATATCATATGGTGTGGACCACCAAAAAGAAGATGATATGTGTTACTTGGGTGTTTTTTGTGTGGTTTTGTTGCTAATGATATTGTGTGGGGTGTCATGGGTTTTGGAAAATGGTCAAGATATACCTTCACGAACTAAGAGTAAGGTTTTTCCTCAAGTTCGAAAGAAAAGAAAGAAAAGGACAGCACCGACAAATGTGTTTTTAGATACCCATAAGAGATTATTTGGGAAAGGGACAGCTTGCTACCCCACTGATTTTGTCACTAGTTTATGGACTGCATATCTATTGTCACTTGTCAGTTATACATATACTCGTCCATCCCAATTCACTGAAGAGGAAGGAGCTTTTGGTATCGGTTATCCAGGTCCCTGCTTATATTAAAGAAAGCCCCTGGAGATAGGTTATACGGGGTGTGATAATAATACCTATTGTGATCATTTCTATATGGAACAACATAAAGTCACATTGGTGGGTTGGCATTACAAAGAACTGGTGGTTACTCGGGAGGATGGTTATTATCCTGCTTGTTCCCCTATCATTAATAGTACGGATACGAGCTTGTATATCAATTGTTCTGGAATAGTATTGTACAAAAATACCATGTCTTTGGTGAATGAAAATGATCTGGGCATGCTTGGGATGAACACTAGATATGCAGCAGTAGATTATGAAGGACCAATTTATGCACATCCAGAGTTTTATTTTTTGTCCAATGGTAATTATTCTAACATTTATAATGGTACAGGCTATGTTTCTCTTGGGATGGTTAGCTTTGGGTGTACCTTGCAAGTATGGCAGACCCAACAACAGATGGGTTAAAAGAACATTGACAGAAGAATTCAGTCAGGGAGTGACAGATGTAGAGGTCAATAATTATAGTAATGGAATAACTTTTGTATATATTCTTTCTTCCATACTCACATTTGGTGGTAATGCGATGGCCAGGGGTGAGTATGCCAGAGAGTATTTTGGTTGTAAGCTGCAAATTCTATCTAACACCACCATAGCAGCTTTACGTGACATTACCAATCAGTTAGAAAGTATTGAAATATATTCTGAGAAGAATAGATATGCAGTTGATTTCATTTTACCTAAGAGTGGTCGTGTGCGCGGTAGTCTGGGACCAGTATGTAGTTGGGATCAAGAATATGGAGAAAAATATTATTAAACATATATTAGATATCCTTGACAACTTCAAAGGAATAGAAAGTGGGAATTGGAGTAGGTCACTTTTCGGGAACTGGGGTTGGATTTTTGAGAAAACCATTTATCTGGTTGTGGTGCTGATACTTTGCTGTGTCCTTATCCAGTGCCTTCACTTTTGCCGCTCATATTGCACCACCCTTCTCTCCCCTAAATAAAAATGTCTATTCATGACACTAATGCTGCGATTATGGTTCAGAAAGAAATAGATGACCTCATGAATTTCGATGAGGGCATTTTTGAGACTTCTTCCCACCTTACGGTTTCCCTCCCTAATGCAGAGAATATGAAGTGCTGATGAGTAGTTCTAGTCATGGTCTTCTATTCTTTGATTCTATGTTTTTCATCCTTGTTTCTTAGAAACGGACCGCGTTTTCAAACACCCAGCGGACCCCCGCCTTAAACTGCGAGAACCAACGCCACTGAAGCGGACCACGTAAATAAATAACAAGCGGACCCCGCCCCAGCCGAGAACTTACGCTACCAAGCTCGAAGCACAGGTACCTTTTAAGCTTCGCGGGCCATATATTTAGATATGAACTGAGAAAATGAGAGACAGTTACCTACCATTCTCTCCCTGGGCAGGTACACGGGACCCATGGGGGCGTCCATGAATAAAGGGTGAAGGCTATCACTGAATTCGAAGGAAAGAAAAGAACACTTGAATAAGGTAGGAGTGAGGAGTGTGTTGTTTGGCATCAGGCATCAGGCTTGTTATTGGGACAGACAATTGAACCCATTCCATTGGTTTCCCCTCTTCTAGATACTACGACGGGGACATCCGTAGATAATTTTTGAACCCCACCCACCGGTGACGATTTTTGTAAGGTATGCATTCACCAATTTAATGCAGACATTAGAGCTACTTAATGAGGCTATCTAACACCAAAGAAAAGGAACTGACGTTACTCATATTTTGAACACCCTCTGCAGGAAAAAGTCATAAAGCCCTGACGAGAACACGCAATGTAAAATAGCAAGTTCGAAACGCGTCGGCCAAATGAATGAATGAATGAGACAGTACTTGTATAGCGCTATCTACCCGGGGGCCTCGTAGCGCTTGTGACAGAAATTCAATTAGCAAGGGCTCAGGGCAGGTCAACAGAATGTAGTATACAAGTGTGTTTTTAAAGTTTTCCTAAAGGAGAGATGGTTTAGAGTTTCCCGCAGAGGCAGAGGGAGAATGTTCCATAGCCTTGCCGCAGTGTGTGAAAAGGAGCGGCCACCCCATCGAGCCTTCTTGACTCTGATGGGAGTAGCCAACTGGGAGGAGCTGGACCGAAGAGAACGAGATGGAGCATAGGGAGTGACCAGGGACTGGAGAATTGCAGGGCCGGTGCGATGGAAGGCCTTGTGTAAAATACACATGGCCTTAAATTGTATTCTTCCAGCTATAGGAAGCCAGTGAAGTTCCCTCAAAGCATTCCTCGCTGACTGCCAACGGGGAAGGTTGTAGAGTAGACGGGCTGCACTGTTTTGGGCGACTTGGAGCCTGTGGATGGTATAGGCAGGAGCTCCCATATAGAGGACATTCCCGTAATCCAGGCGAGATAGTATAAGGGCCTGGATCAGGATCCTCCTTGCCTGAAATGGGAGCAGAGGGAGCACCCTCCGTAGCATCCTCATCAACCCAAAACAGGTAGCCGCAGTCTTCGTAGCTTGTACCGAAAAGTTCAGGTCGGTATCAAGCCAAATCCCTAGGCTTTTTATTTGAGGTTTGGGCGTAGGGGGTGGGCCTAGACATGGAGGCCAGGAGGATGCAAAGCCCGAGGGAGAGGAATTGCCCAGCAAGATGACGTCTGTCTTCTCCCCGTTGAGTTTTAAACATGAGGATTGCATCCATCTGGAAACCGCCTCCAGACAGGAGCCTAAGGTGCTGGACGATCCCTCCTGGTGGTCTAAGGAGACCACCAGTTGGGTATCGTCTGCGTAGGTGACAATACGCACACCAAAGGGATGGACTATCCTGTCTAGGGGCTCCATGTAGACATTAAACAGAGTGGGGCTCAAGGAGGAGCCCTGAGGAACCCCACATCTGAGAGGGTGTTTAGGGGATGTCACCTCGCCCTCGAAGACCTGAAAGAAGCGGTCAGCCAGGAAGGATGTCAGCCATTCTAAGGCTGCGCCCGACACACCCATGTCCGCCAGGCGTTGTAAAAGCGTGACATGGTTGACTGTGTCGAACGCAGCACTTAGGTCTAATAAGATAATGGCGACCTTTCCACCCTGGTCCAACACAGTTCTAGCTTCCTCCGTTACCGCTAGGAGAGCGGTTTCGGTTCCATGTCGAGGGCGGAACCCTGTTTGGGAGGCACGCAAGAGCCCATTTGATTCCAAATGGCTCATCAGGATGTTGTTCACGTGCCTCTCCAATAGTTTACTCAGCCAAGGGAGCAAAGAGATAGGGCGATAGTTCGCCAGATTGTCCTGGTCCAGGTTGGGCTTCTTCAACAGAGCCCTCACCATTGCGCACTTCCATGACGGGGGTACGGATTTTGTGGTGATGGAGGTGTTGAGGACGTCCAGTATGACCGGGCGGATTATGTCCACTACCTTCAGAAGGGTCTGGGGGGATGCTGAGTCACTGGGTGAACCAGAGGTAATTTGAGAAATAAGTCTGTCCAGGGTAGGTATATCTAAAAGAGGAATGGTATTTAGCTGGCAAGGAGTAGCAGTGGACAGGAAAGTAGGGGAAGAGGGGTCCGGGGTGCAATCGGCTTCTCTGAAAGAACAGTATATAGTCTGAATCTTTTGGGAGAAAAAGTTCGCCAGGTTGATACAGCGATCCTGGGCACCCTCCACGGAGGGGCATTCAGTTGGGGGAGAGATAAGGGTTTTAACGATTTTGAAGATTTCCCTTGGGGCATTAGCGGCAGCCTCGATTTTGCTGCCGTAATAAGAGGCTTGTGCTGTTTTTTGCTCCAGTTTATAGAGCCTGATGGCCGCTCTATAACTAGCTTTCTTATCTTGGGAGTAATCTTGTCTCCAGGCTCTTTCATATTTCCGACAGAGTTGTTTCCTAGATTTAAGGTTGGGAGTGAACCAAGGAGCAGGTCTCATTCTTTTAGTGACATTGGTAACTCGCACAGGGAGGACCATGTCCAGAGAGGAAGAGATCCAGCTATCGAAATTATTGGCTGCGATATTGGCATTCGGGGGAGACAAGTATCTGACGACAGCTAGCAATGAGTTGCTCCTTGTTTGACTGAGATTGAGATTTAGTCCTTCAGTCATTCTTGTATTGTTTTGAACATTTACAGTTCTCTCCATCTGATTTCTTCTTTATTTGAGTGCTAATACACTTCTTTTTCAAGGAAGATAGTGTAAATAATGAATATTTATGGTGATGCACAAATATGTGTGCAAATGTATATATGAAATGTTCAGATTGATGTTCTGTTGCTTACATTCAATGTCTTTTTGTATATGTTTTTTTTAATAAGTGTATGTTAAATGTATATGGTATGTCTTTTTCGGACAAATGAATTTCTAAATCTAAAAAACAAAAAGTAAAAGGGTATAAAATAAATGATACCAGACAAAAATCTGAAATTTTCTCTATTTGTCACTCCAAAGAAGGAGATCACTTTTTTGTATGGTCAGCACTTGCTTTTTTCAAAATATTAATATATGGTCCAGCTGACCTTACGTCCCAGGACCTATCTCCCTGTTTTACAAAACTTTTAGAAAGTGGACATTTTCTTGCATTCACCATTCTGTGCCGCTGCCTGTCTCTGAATATAAGTCTGGGTTAGGGTCACAGTTGGGCTTTTGTACATTCGCTCTAGAAAGTCACAAAAAGGGAGCCAAGGTGTGCCCTGCATATTCTGATGGCCCATCACCAGGCTGCTGGGTCTTCCTGAGTGAGAGTGGTGGCACTTGCATCTTAATAGGGCTGTGCCTGTCCCCTCACAAAGCAGTCTCGACCCCTGTAGTGTCTGAAGCCAGGTCAAGGAAGGGCAGAATCCTTTGCACTACAATGACTTTTCTTTGAAGTTTGCCAACTTCATTGGCTGAAATGGGTATAAGTATTGAACCTCTGACACCTGTGCCCACTCCTATCAGTACTCTTTGTCCTACAGGCATTTACCACAAAATGTATCTATGGCATTTTGCCATAGTGCCTCTGACCTCTTTAACTAGGCTGTGTAGCACCCTAAGTATACAAGTCCCTCCATCGTTTCAGCTGTTGCATTCTCTCCCGCTCGCTTGACCAGCTGCCATTGTAGGCACATTCCTACTCTCAACATTCCTCTCCTGTTCCCGCCTTCATCATGGACCCAACAGTTACAGCTTTGTTGAACGATTTGCTAGACCCCTCAGGCAATACCTTGTTCATAATAAACTACCTCTCCAACCTATTCAAAAATGCTAAGAGAAACCTCAAACATAAGATCCTACACCTTAGGAAAAGAAATCCTTTTCACCGGCTGCTACTTTTGCCACAACAAGAGCACAATACTCAATGACCTCATCTTCTCCTCCAACCAACGTGCCAAATGAAGAAATGTTCTCTCTTCCTCACTCAACACCACCATAACCATGAAAATCCCTTATGGTCATAAACTTACTATGGCGCCCTCCACGCTGTTCCACGACAACACTACAATCTCCATCTACAGCAACGGCACCATTCTCATTCAGTCTTCTGATTATAACCTGTAACTTTTCCGTCGTCTTTTCTCCTACCTCAAACACAAACCTGATGCTGCCACTCCTCTTCCTATCCCCTCGCCTACCCCCTCAGAATACCGCTCCTTAAAGAACCCCCTCCCCTCTACCAGACCACCATCCCCCCACTCCTAGCCCGCTCCCAAGATGGTCACCCGCCAGTCCATGGACTCCATTGTTGCCTATTACACCCACCCAACTGGTGGCAACTCCGTCTCTCCCATCACCTACTCCAGTCGGATAGCACCACTTTCAATTCCTACTCCCTCCCACATCTACCCCAGTCTAACATCATCTCATCCATCTGTCTATAGGATTCTTCTTTTATATAATGATTATATATTTATTTATTTATTTACACTTTATGTAGCTCAGGCACATGCTGCTGTTTTGCCTACATATCCAATTGTATACTGTTTCCTTTTTACCATGACTATATATTTTCATCTATTCTCTATGTACCTCATGTTATTGTTGTTTTACTTGCTCAGTAAATCGCTCTGATACCTTTGGGTCTAGTTTGTGCTATATAAAATTCACAAATAAATAAATATACTCAGAACACTTCTAAATCAAGGACATTCTCACATGAAGAAGAGCTGTGTTACTTCAGGAGGGGCTGCCACTTTTCTGTTTGCTTTGCTTTGCTGTGTTAAACTGCTGCTTGCTGCTTCTGTCCTGGGAGTGAAAGGACTAGACTTTGCTTTCTGCATCATCGCAAATTTCGACGCATCACTGCAGCCAGCACTGACGCATGGTCCCAGCTCAAAAAATAGACCATGGCTTTCAACTCTGGCCCGACTTTTTGATGCAGCGCCTACGAAGAATCTCGAGCACCACATCACTGTAGACCATGACGCACCGCTCCAACTCGGATGCAACGCCTACTTCACCATGTGGAATTGACACAGCGCAACTTGACTTTCCCACCATCACCAACATACCGTCTCTGGGCGCTGATTTCATCAACGACACAGCACCGTAGTAAAGAACTAAGGTATCATGCTTTAAAGTGATGCATAACCTCACATGCGCCACCGGGCGTCACTGGGCATTAGTGACTCAACAACTCTTTACCACCTTAGAAACCGACACATCAATGCCTACAGCAATGCATCACCTCCTCTGTGCAACACACTGTCCCTGAATACGAACCTGCCACCTACTTGCATGGCAGTAAGGAACTGATACATCTCCTGTGTTTTTGGTGCCTCACCTCCCCTGCGCCAAACATCGTCTTTAAGGTACTTTGTCTTGGTCAAGTACAACCATTGATTTCTAAAGAGCTATAACCTTTTTTACCTTTGAAAATTCATATCTTGATATGTTTTGCTGGAATGTTGTCATTTTGGTCTTGTTTTTAATCAGATACATTTTGGCTATTTTTCTAAACTGGTTTGAAGTTCTTTTGTGGTGTTTTCGTTGTGTTACTGTGGGTTTAAAAAAACTTTACATATTGCCTCTAAGATAACCCAGACGACTCTTGCCAAGCTACCTTCATCTATACCTGCAGATTTGGTGTTTGAGCAGGAGAAGTTGGAAACCTATATGGTGCTTCAGCTCAAAACGTTTTGAAGGGAGTTCAAATGTCCTTTTAAAAGCCTCACTAAAAAAAGAGCTGCAGAAGCCACTGAGGGCCTGAATGGCAGACAGGGAGGTTTGGGAGCACCTAGAGGATGATAATGATATTTTGGATCTGGAGGAACAGAGCCCACATGGTGATTTTGTGGTACAACAGGATTTGCCTAGGGAGATGTCGCTCTCCAGGGCAAGCAGCATTCTTTCTTCAAATAGTCTGTGTCCAGAGGAGCTGGAAGACAAGCAGGAAGCCAGTGAGCTCAAGTTGGAGCTTCAAAAGCTCAGGATGAAGCATGAGAGAAAAAGAAAACCTTTGGAGGAAAGGAGACTAGCCTTTGAGGTGAGGAAAGTCATTTTGGCTTATCAGCTCAGTCTAAAGAAGCTGGATCTGAAAGCCAAGAGTGCTGAGTCCAGTACAGATGGTAGCAGCATAGCTTTTGTGCACTCTGAGGGGAAAATGTATACACCCAAGGGCCTAGTGAAGATTACACCAAGGAGGATGTCATAGATCAGTGGTTTCATGGCTTTGAGGCAGCATTACACATGCACAGGGTCCCTGATAGAGATTTGGGTCAGGTTTGTGGAAGCAATTTGATGTGGAAGAGAGGGAAACCCTATTGGTACTAGGTAATGCAGAGCATCTTACCTATTCCAGCTTGAAGGCTGCCATGATAAAGAGGTATATTTACAACAAGGGGTGGTGAGGGACAGAGTCTCTGAATTAAGCAGAAAGCTCTCACCCAGTCAAGAGATCAGGGCTAGATCCAACACCGTTTTTTAGCTCACTGCACCATCCCAGTTTCAGAACCTGGCTGTATGCAAATTAGTCTGTTCCTGTCCCAGTGCATGATGGGAACAGGGCAAACCAAACTACAAAAGCCAATTCTTACACTGGGAAGGAAACAAGCTCCCGGGGACCGGTTTCTGGCATTACAGCCGTCTTCGGCCCGGTTTGCTTGAATCCTGATGGTGCAATGAGCAAGGGTCTCACATCTGAGAATACCCTTCCACGCTTAGGGTGGACAAAAATATTTACAACAAGGGGTGGTGAGGGACAGAGTCTCTGAATTAAGCAGAAAGCTCTCACCCAGTCAAGAGATCAGGGCTAGATCCAACACCGTTTTTTAGCTCACTGCACCATCCCAGTTTCGGAACCTGGCTGTATGCAAATTAGTCTGTTCCTGTCCCAGTGCATGATGGGAACAGGGCAAACCAAACTACAAAAGCCAATTCTTACACTGGGAAGGAAACAAGCTCCCGGGGACCGGTTTCTGGCATTACAGCCGTCTTCGGCCCGGTTTGCTTGAATCCTGATGGTGCAATGAGCAAGGGTCTCACATCTGAGAATACCCTTCCACGCTTAGGGTGGACAAAAATATTTACAACAAGGGGTGGTGAGGGACAGAGTCTCTGAATTAAGCAGAAAGCTCTCACCCAGTCAAGAGATCAGGGCTAGATCCAACACCGTTTTTTAGCTCACTGCACCATCCCAGTTTCAGAACCTGGCTGTATGCAAATTAGTCTGTTCCTGTCCCAGTGCATGATGGGAACAGGGCAAACCAAACTACAAAAGCCAATTCTTACACTGGGAAGGAAACAAGCTCCCGGGGACCTGTTTCTGGCATTACAGCCGTCTTCGGCCCGGTTTGCTTGAATCCTGATGGTGCAATGAGCAAGGGTCTCACATCTGAGAATACCCTTCCACGCTTAGGGTGGACAAAAATATTTTCAACAAGGGGTGGTGAGGGACAGAGTCTCTGAATTAGGCAGAAAGCTCTCACCCAGTCAAGAGATCAGGGCTAGATCCAACACCGTTTTTTAGCTCACTGCACCATCCCAGTTTCAGAACCGGGCTGTATGCAAATTAGTCTGTTCCTGTCCCAGTGCATGATGGGAACAGGGCAAACCAAACTACAAAAGCCAATTCTTACACTGGGAAGGAAACAAGCTCCCGGGGACCGGTTTCTGGCATTACAGCCGTCTTCGGCCCGGTTTGCTTGAATCCTGATGGTGCAATGAGCAAGGGTCTCACATCTGAGAATACCCTTCCACGCTTAGGGTGGACAAAAATATTTACAACAAGGGGTGGTGAGGGACAGAGTCTCTGAATTAAGCAGAAAGCTCTCACCCAGTCAAGAGATCAGGGCTAGATCCAACACCGTTTTTTAGCTCACTGCACCATCCCAGTTTCAGAACCTGGCTGTATGCAAATTAGTCTGTTCCTGTGTTAGTGCATGATGGGAACAGGGCAAACCAAACTACAAAAGCCAATTCTTACACTGGGAAGGAAACAAGCTCCCGGGGACCGGTTTCTGGCATTACAGCCGTCTTCGGCCCGGTTTGCTTGAATCCTGATGGTGCAATGAGCAAGGGTCTCACATCTGAGAATACCCTTCCACGCTTAGGGTGGACAAAAATATTTACAACAAGGGGTGGTGAGGGACAGAGTCTCTGAATTAAGCAGAAAGCTCTCACCCAGTCAAGAGATCAGGGCTAGATCCAACACCGTTTTTTAGCTCACTGCACCATCCCAGTTTCAGAACCTGGCTGTATGCAAATTAGTCTGTTCCTTTCCCAGTGCATGATGGGAACAGGGCAAACCAAACTACAAAAGCCAATTCTTACACTGGGAAGGAAACAAGCTCCCGGGGACCGGTTTCTGGCATTACAGCCGTCTTCGGCCCAGTTTGCTTGAATCCTGATGGTGCAATGAGCAAGGGTCTCACATCTGAGAATACCCTTCCACGCTTAGGGTGGACAAAAATATTTACAACAAGGGGTGGTGAGGGACAGAGTCTCTGAATTAAGCAGAAAGCTCTCACCCAGTCAAGAGATCAGGGCTAGATCCAACACCGTTTTTTAGCTCACTGCACCATCCCAGTTTCAGAACCTGGCTGTATGCAAATTAGTCTGTTCCTGTCCCAGTGCATGATGGGAACAGGGCAAACCAAACTACAAAAGCCAATTCTTACACTGGGAAGGAAACAAGCTCCCGGGGACCGGTTTCTGGCATTACAGCCGTCTTCGGCCAGGTTTGCTTGAATCCTGATGGTGCAATGAGCAAGGGTCTCACATCTGAGAATACCCTTCCACGCTTAGGGTGGACAAAAATATTTACAACAGGGGGTGGTGAGGGACAGAGTCTCTGAATTAAGCAGAAAGCTCTCACCCAGTCAAGAGATCAGGGCTAGATCCAACACCGTTTTTTAGCTCACTGCACCATCCCAGTTTCAGAACCTGGCTGTATGCAAATTAGTCTGTTCCTGTCCCAGTGCATGATGGGAACAGGGCAAACCAAACTACAAAAGCCAATTCTTACACTGGGAAGGAAACAAGCTCCCGGGGACCGGTTTCTGGCATTACAGCCGTCTTCGGCCCGATTTGCTTGAATCCTGATGGAGCAATGAGCAAGGGTCATGTAGCCAGGTTCTGAGCTGGGATGGTGCAGTGAGCTAAAAAACGGTGATGGATCAAGCCCTGATCTTTGGACTGGGTAGGAGTGTTCTGCTTAATTCAGATACTCTGTCCATCACCACCCCTTTTCTGAATCGTTTTGTCCACCATAAGCGTGGAAGGGTATACTCAGATTTGAGTCCCTTGCTCACTGCACCATCAGGATTCAAGCAAGCCGGGCCGAAGACAGCTGAAATGCCAGAAACCGGTCCCCGGAAGCTTGTTTCCTTCCCAGTATAAGAATTGGCTTGGTAGTTTGGTCTGCCCTGTTCCCATGATGCACTGGGCCAGGGACAGACTAATTTGCATGTAGCCAGGTTCTGAGCTGGGATGGTGCAGTGAGCTAAAAAACGGTGATGGATCAAGCCCTGATCTTTGGACTGGGTAGGAGTGTTCTGCTTAATTCAGATACTCTGTCCATCACCACCCCCTTTTCTGAATCATTTTTGGCCACTATAGGTGTGGCAGGGTATACTCAGACATGAGTCCCTTTCTCACTGCTCCATCAGGATTCAAGCAAGCCGGGCCGAAGACGGCTGAAATGCCAGAAACCGGTCCCCGGTAGCTTGTCTCCTTTCTGGTGAAGAATTGGCTTGGTAGTTTAGTCTGCCCTGTTCCCATGATGCACTGGGCCAGGGACAGACTGATTTGCATATAGCCAGGTTCTGAGCTGGGATGGGGCAGTGAGATAAATAACGGTGATGGATCAAGCCCTGATCTTTGGACTGGGTAAGAGTGGTCTGCTCAGTTCAGACACTCTGTCCATCACCACCCCCTTTTCTGAATCATTTTTGGCCACTATAGGTGTGGCAGGGTATACTCAGACATGAGTCCCTTTCTCACTGCTCCATCAGGATTCAAGCAAGCCGGGCCGAAGACGGCTGAAATGCCAGAAACCGGTCCCCGGTAGCTTGTCTCCTTTCTGGTGAAGAATTGGCTTGGTAGTTTAGTCTGCCCTGTTCCCATGATGCACTGGGCCAGGGACAGACTGATTTGCATATAGCCAGGTTCTGAGCTGGGATGGGGCAGTGAGATAAATAACGGTGATGGATCAAGCCCTGATCTTTGGACTGGGTAAGAGTGGTCTGCTCAATTCAGACACTCTGTTCATCACCACCCCCTTTTCTGAATCATTTTTGGCCACTATAGGTGTGGCAGGGTATACTCAGACATGAGTCCCTTTCTCACTGCTCCATCAGGATTCAAGCAAGCCGGGCCGAAGACGGCTGAAATGCCAGAAACCGGTCCCCGGTAGCTTGTCTCCTTTCTGGTGAAGAATTGGCTTGGTAGTTTAGTCTGCCCTGTTCCCATGATGCACTGGGCCAGGGACAGACTGATTTGCATATAGCCAGGTTCTGAGCTGGGATGGGGCAGTGAGATAAATAACGGTGATGGATCAAGCCCTGATCTTTGGACTGGGTAAGAGTGGTCTGCTCAATTCAGACACTCTGTTCATCACCACCCCCTTTTCTGAATCATTTTTGGCCACTATAGGTGTGGCAGGGTATACTCAGACATGAGTCCCTTTCTCACTGCTCCATCAGGATTCAAGCAAGCCGGGCCGAAGACGGCTGAAATGCCAGAAACCGGTCCCCGGTAGCTTGTCTCCTTTCTGGTGAAGAATTGGCTTGGTAGTTTAGTCTGCCCTGTTCCCATGATGCACTGGGCCAGGGACAGACTGATTTGCATATAGCCAGGTTCTGAGCTGGGATGGGGCAGTGAGATAAATAACGGTGATGGATCAAGCCCTGATCTTTGGACTGGGTAAGAGTGGTCTGCTCAATTCAGACACTCTGTTCATCACCACCCCCTTTTCTGAATCATTTTTGGCCACTATAGGTGTGGCAGGGTATACTCAGACATGAGTCCCTTTCTCACTGCTCCATCAGGATTCAAGCAAGCCGGGCCGAAGACGGCTGAAATGCCAGAAACCGGTCCCCGGTAGCTTGTCTCCTTTCTGGTGAAGAATTGGCTTGGTAGTTTAGTCTGCCCTGTTCCCATGATGCACTGGGCCAGGGACAGACTGATTTGCATATAGCCAGGTTCTGAGCTGGGATGGGGCAGTGAGATAAATAACGGTGATGGATCAAGCCCTGATCTTTGGACTGGGTAAGAGTGGTCTGCTCAATTCAGACACTCTGTTCATCACCACCCCCTTTTCTGAATCATTTTTGGCCACTATAGGTGTGGCAGGGTATACTCAGACATGAGTCCCTTTCTCACTGCTCCATCAGGATTCAAGCAAGCCGGGCCGAAGACGGCTGAAATGCCAGAAACCGGTCCCCGGTAGCTTGTCTCCTTTCTGGTGAAGAATTGGCTTGGTAGTTTAGTCTGCCCTGTTCCCATGATGCACTGGGCCAGGGACAGACTGATTTGCATATAGCCAGGTTCTGAGCTGGGATGGGGCAGTGAGATAAATAACGGTGATGGATCAAGCCCTGATCTTTGGACTGGGTAAGAGTGGTCTGCTCAATTCAGACACTCTGTTCATCACCACCCCCTTTTCTGAATCATTTTTGGCCACTATAGGTGTGGCAGGGTATACTCAGACATGAGTCCCTTTCTCACTGCTCCATCAGGATTCAAGCAAGCCGGGCCGAAGACGGCTGAAATGCCAGAAACCGGTCCCCGGTAGCTTGTCTCCTTTCTGGTGAAGAATTGGCTTGGTAGTTTAGTCTGCCCTGTTCCCATGATGCACTGGGCCAGGGACAGACTGATTTGCATATAGCCAGGTTCTGAGCTGGGATGGGGCAGTGAGATAAATAATGGTGATGGATCAAGCCCTGATCTTTGGACTGGGTAAGAGTGGTCTGCTCAATTCAGACACTCTGTTCATCACCACCCCCTTTTCTGAATCATTTTTGGCCACTATAGGTGTGGCAGGGTATACTCAGACATGAGTCCCTTTCTCACTGCTCCATCAGGATTCAAGCAAGCCGGGCCGAAGACGGCTGAAATGCCAGAAACCGGTCCCTGGTAGCTTGTCTCCTTTCTGGTGAAGAATTGGCTTGGTAGTTTAGTCTGCCCTGTTCCCATGATGCACTGGGCCAGGGACAGACTGATTTGCATATAGCCAGGTTCTGAGCTGGGATGGGGCAGTGAGATAAATAACGGTGATGGATCAAGCCCTGATCTTTGGACTGGGTAAGAGTGGTCTGCTCAATTCAGACACTCTGTTCATCACCACCCCCTTTTCTGAATCATTTTTGGCCACTATAGGTGTGGCAGGGTATACTCAGACATGAGTCCCTTTCTCACTGCTCCATCAGGATTCAAGCAAGCCGGGCCGAAGACGGCTGAAATGCCAGAAACCGGTCCCCGGTAGCTTGTCTCCTTTCTGGTGAAGAATTGGCTTGGTAGTTTAGTCTGCCCTGTTCCCATGATGCACTGGGCCAGGGACAGACTGATTTGCATATAGCCAGGTTCTGAGCTGGGATGGGGCAGTGAGATAAATAATGGTGATGGATCAAGCCCTGATCTTTGGACTGGGTAAGAGTGGTCTGCTCAATTCAGACACTCTGTTCATCACCACCCCCTTTTCTGAATCATGATAAAGAGGTATGGTCTTACTATGTTACTAGGTCTTACTAGGTACTATGTTACTAGGTCTTACTAGGTATGGTCTTACTATGGTCTTACTCCATGCCAGGTAATACAAAGAAGTACAGGTAGTGGTAGACCATCAATGGGAGTAGGGCGGAGGCTCAGAGAGACACAGGAGCCAGTATGACAACTGCCCAGTGTCATCTGGTCTCTTATGAGCAGGTACTCTCTAATGTGCTCCACCAAGCTGCTGTTGTAGAGAGCAGTGAGTGCCAGTATTTGGAAGTTCACATTCTGATTTAGTGTGGTGCGAGTCTCAGTCCAACCATGCCTGTTGATTGTCTGCTGGGCAATGACCTGGAGCACTCCGCCTGGAAGAAGGTGAAGTTCAGGTTGCACTTAGAGATGTTGGGATTGCCAGAGTGGACGTGTCTGACCACACTGTCCAGGCCAGCCAGAGAGGATGATCAGAAGAGCTTGGAGCCTGAGAGATTGGCCCAGGTGCCTACCAGAAGAGAAGGGGCAAGGGGAGCAGGAAACATGCTCTTCAAATTACCGCATTCCAAGAGGAGGCGGAACCTGTGGAGAATGCCCCAGAATCTACAAGGGAAGATGTGGTTGAACTGGGGGACCTACCTGATCAGACCCATTGGCAGCATAAAGGAGGCCCAGCAGGAATGAATTCTAAGCAGCGCAGAAAGAATGCCCCACTCTTGAGGGTCTTTGGAAACAGGCTGAGGGCCAGTCAGCTGGTGACGCCTCAAGAACTCACCTGATCTACTGGAGAATGGTCTCCTATATAGCGAGCCTATGTTTACTGAGTCTAGGAGAGCCCATGTGCTGGTGGTACCCTAGTGTTTCAGAGCCTTCCTACTGGGATTAGCTCATGATGTGCCTGTGGCACGTCATTTGGGGCAGGGCAAGACCTTTGACAGGCTTGTCACCCAGTTGTATTGGCCCCAAATGTGGAATGCCTCAGATGTATTCTGTAGGTCTCCTCACACCTCCCAGGCAAGTGGTAAATCAGACAGAGCGAAGATGCAAGGCTCCCCTCCAACCCTTTCCTGCCATGAGCACCCTTTTTGAGCCGTTGGGCATTGACATTGCGGGGTCTCTGGATCCCACAAAAGCATAGGCAACAGGTTCATCCAGGTCTTGGTGGACCATGCCACCTGGTATCCAGGAGCTCTCCCTCTGAGGATGGTGCTGTGCACACCGTGGCCAGGACACTGATAGGAATTTTTACTCAGGATCTTTACCCTTGTGAGTTTCGTCAAGGAGGTGGTCTCTGACTGGGGTAGCAACTGCATCTCCTTGTACACGAGGCCATGTGGAACGCATGTGGTATTACCTACATGTTCACAGTCCCTTACAATCCCCAAAGCAATGGGTTGGTGAAAAGGTTCAACATACCCTGAAGGGCATGATTATGGGTCTCTCAGAACCCATTAGGTGTAAATGTTACATCCTCTTACCATGCCTTTTGCTCACCTACAGGAAGGTACTAAAGAATCTCTCAGTTTTGTAAAAGAGGACTGGGAGTAAGCTCCTAGGAAGCCACCCCATGATGTATTTAGATACATGTCAGCCTTCTGGAACCAGACAGCCTGCTTCCGGAAACTCACCCAGGAGATACTGGAAGCTAGCCAGGAGGACATGAAATGCTGGTATGACCAGAATACTACTCTGATTGAGTTTCAGCCTGGTCAAAACGTGTGGGTGATGGAGACAGTAGAACCCCTTGCTCTACAAGAGCACTGGTCTGGGCTATTTGAGGTGAAGGAGTTTAAGAGTGTCGCCACCTACCTGGTGGACTTGCTGACTCCTAGGAACCCTTTGAGGATCCCACATGTGAAGCACCTCAAACTACATTTAGGGAGGTCTGAGTTGACCATACTCTTGGTCATGGATGATGGGAAGGAAGAAAAGAGTGAACCTCTCCCCGACCTCCTGCCTTCCAAAGAGCAAGATGGGTCAGTAGATTATGTGATCCTCTCCCCTACTCTGACCCTAGAACAGCAGAAAGACTGGGTCAGTTTGCCTCTCTGTTCTCACTCATCCTGGGAGTCACCAATGGTGCACACATGATATTGACACTGGGGACAGCCTGCCTGTTAAGTATGTCTTACAGGTTGTTTGACAGAGTGAGGACCATCATCAAGGAGGAGGCCTCCAAGAGGCTGGAGTTATGGGTGACTGTGCCCTCCAACAGTCCTTGGTACAGCCCAGTGGTTTTGGTCCCCAAGGCTGACCCACCTGATGTAACACCTGAACTGCAATTCTGTGTTGACTACCATAAGCTCAATGCCATCAATAAGACTGATGCGCACCACATCCCAAAGATGATGAGCTCATTGATCGACTTGAAGCTACCAAGTTTCTTAGTATGCTTTCCCTCTGTATACTGGCAGATTTCTTTGACCAAGGGGGAACCAGAGAGGTCAGCGTTCTCAACACCAGAAGGGAACTACCAGTTCTGGGCCATGCCTTTTGGATTGAAGAATGCCCCTGCCACATTCCAGAAGTTTGTCAAATAGGTGCTGGCTGGGTCGGAGAACTTCAGTGCCACCTACATTACCAACATTGCAGTCTTCAGCTCCAGTTGGGAGGATCAATTGTACAATCTTCAGGAAGTGTTGAAGCCCTACAGAGTGCAGGTCTCAATTTCAAGGCTGGTAAGTGCCAGATAGGGGAGAGGTCTCTGGTGTACTTGGGACACCAGGTAGGGAGCGGCAAGGTGCTGCCTCTGTAGCCAGAGATTGATACTATTCTGTCTTGGGCACCCTCAAAGACCTGGACTGAGGTGAAAACTTTTTTGGTCTCACCGGATACTACAGGAGATTTGTAAAGCGGTATGGCACCATTGTTGCTCCCTTCATAGAGCTGACCTCCAAGAAGCAGCCCCATCAGATGATCTGGACTGAGGCATTCCAGAAAACGTTTGACACCTTGAAGGAGGCCATGTGTACAGTGCCCTCTTACCCATACACATGTGGCCCACTGGTTACCAGAAACATTAGGCTGCTGTTTACTTCAGAGAACACTAACATTCACTGTGTTACTGTGTGTGTGTATAAAAGTACTTTCGTATTGGCTCTGACCTAAACCTGTCTGCTCTTGTCAAGCTACCAAGGGTGAGTGCACTGGTTATTCTGAGGGTGTAACTTACTTACCCTGACTATAGTGAGGGTACCTACTTGGACAGGGTGAAAACCACTGCCACTTATGGCTCCCATTTCTAACAGGCTCAATGACTTCCATGAAGGCATGCACTACCATTGGGTGATAGTACTGGCACGTGTCACTGGCAAGAACTTGAATCATTTTTAGAGGTTCCATTTCATGTGAAACTCATGAGTTTATATCCCAAAAAGTTGTTTCTTAGCCTCAGTCTCCTGATGTCAATATATTGTGTAATAGTGATGGGTATTATTTTCAGTGGTTAGAAATGGAAACATTTCAGATTGAATTGCTATACAAAAGTGAACAGAAATAAATATGTGTTACAACATAAATGTCTTGTCTTTTTTTATTATAGAAACAGTATAACTCTGTTTTCTGTTTCTGTAAGCACTCTCTGTCAGAAATGTTTTCAAGTCTGGCTTCACAACACATTTGTGTGTAAGACCTATTGCTTATAATAAACATAGAGAGTGCATTGGGCCAGCCTCCTTCAGTCATTGCCATATTTGGATCAGTCTCTATAAGTCATTCTCTTGAGCCATTGCTAATCACACCTTGGACCACCCATCGGAGTATTTAAGTCTCACTGTTATGCAATAGGCTAGTCAAGTGTATCCTCCCACTTCCTCAGTATTGCTTCGGTTAAAATACATGAGGGACTATTTTGTAGCATCCTCCCCATCCTGGGTAAATATAAATAATCAAGCCACACACGGAGCTCAATATTACACAACTTTATTCTTCAGAATGGAACCGTTAATTGCCTGTACTACGTCATACATTTTCTTAATCACACCCAATCACTTACGTCACTATTCTACGGAATTGTTCAGGGACCAGAGGGTTCCTGCTAACTCTAACAAACACAACGCTACATCTCCCCCTTCTTAAAAAACCATACACAAAAACACATATATACATCATAGCTTCTCAATGAGTCCAAGTTTCCAAGTTTTTTATTAATTTAGCACAGTTACTTAAAACCATTGCTATACAAAATCTACTTTAGCACGAGTATAACATTTAGCTTTTAGCACATTTATCAAGTAAAAACAAGGCTAAAGAACAATTTTCAAGGCTTAGAGACCAATATGCATATTGAAGAGCGGCATTATAGTTCCCTATGTGAGCGTTTTGCTATGCTTGGCCGGATAAAATAGTTAAGACAGAGAGTGCTGGGCCAAAGGACGAAAAAAGTCTGTAATGAGTCTTTGAGGGGGAGGGGGAGGGGGGAGAAGCATGGCAACCAGGGGAGGTAATAAAAGATTGTCCAAAAGTCTCACGAATTTTCCAAACCTAGCGAGCACTTGAATGTCAGTAGATGTAAAGCACAAGGCCGAGGCCTCCCAGCACGTCCTGGCGCCCCATTTTAAAAACAAGGGTTTCAAAAGGGACCTTCTGGGGGCTGCTAGTGCCGGGCAGCAGCACAGGAGATACAGCCATGATTCGGAGTGGTATTTACACAGCCTGCAAGCTCCCCCCTCTCTTGTTGGGGCCCATTTGTTGAAGGCCGTCGAGCGCAGGCCTAGAAGTCGCATAAACATTATGTTCTTCCGAGCCACTTTGCTTAAGTTTTCCTGGCAGTATGCTTGTGGACGCCCAAGAAGATACGAAGAGTTCAAGGGGAGCAGAATGGTTAATGTCTTTAGAGCCTGCAAATCCATGGACTGAGAAATAAGTTTGACTTGCTTATTGATGGTGCTTTTCCAGGCCGAGTATGGAATAGTGACTGAGGGGAGTGTTGACTCGTCAATCTCTAACACTCTTATGGCCTTTATAATCTGGGTGTTCCAGGGATTGCTAGGGCTAGACAGGTTCCTTTTAGCTGGAATTTAAGAGTGTTATCACCTGCTTTTAGGGTCCTAATAAAATATTTCAGGATATCGGCCTCGCAGTGAAGAGATTGTCTTTGTAGGCCCAGCTCCAATCGTAGTCTTGCCCGCTGAATAAAACTTGGCAGATGGAAAAGTTTTTTGTAGGTGGAGATTTGGGCGAGCTCAAGACTGGAGGAGCATGCTCCAGGAAAGGCCTGGTGTCCATAAGTTAATGCAGGAAGTAAAGTAGCTTTAGCCACCTTCATGATGGCTTCTGCAGAGGGGCTGCTCAAAGTTTGGTTCAGCCGGGTCAGGGAATATGTAATTGCGCCTGCTCTCTTTTGCAAAGCGGCTAGGTGAGCTGTAGGCCTGGACGTCTCGTTGAACCAGACTCCCAGGTAATTATATTTTACTGTTGTGTTAATCCTGGCGGGCCCGATGTTCCATGCCAACCATTTCTTGTTCTTACAACTGCCAAATACCAGTACCTTCGTCTTTGCCTGGTTGATTTTCAGGGCATTGGCAGAGTTATATGTATGAAGCATACTTAATGCCCGTTGGAGACCCGATTTTGCTTGGTCCATTATTACAATATCATCTGCATATTGTAATATGTGAAGAGGCTTTTTAGCGGGTCCCAGTTTTGGCGGGAGAAGGTTACTATTCTCCAAGAATGTACCGAGGTCGGCTGTGTAGAGATTGAACAGCAGCGGGGCAAGAACACAGCCTTGCTTTAGCCCATCTTCGATGGCAATTCTTGAAGAAAGTGTCTTTGGGCTGGTTTTAATTCGCACCCACGTGTTCTTATGCAGGGAAATTAGTGCACCTAGTAGGTCATGCGGAATCCCCCATTTGTTCAGCTTCCTCCACAAGATGTTCCGAGACACTTTATCAAAAGCTGCGCTGTAGTCTATAAAGCAGCAATTTAGTGGAAGATGTTTTTTTTGTGCTGCTTTTTGACTCAGAGCGGCTAGAGTAATGATGTTGTCTATTGTGGAGGCCGATGCCCGGAACCCAGTTTGGTAGTATGGTATTATGTTATTTTCTTCGACCCATTTTTCAAGCAACCGAAGAAGACATCGAGCGTATGCCTTTGCCTCCAGGTCTAATGAGTCGTCTAGGTGCTCGAATCAATCTTTCTGATTTCACTGCATGAGGTTTAGGAGACATAGGAGAGGATCCGAGGCAGGCACAGGTGTCAAAGACACAGGTGCAGACTTTGGGCTCTCCTGACCCCCAGATGGAAGAGTCTCACTCTGAACATCTAGAGTCAACGAACCTCGAGGCGGGTTTCTGAAATAAGAAGAGTCTCTTCCGATGAACTTTGCAGGATGATGAGTATTTACCATGTGCCCTGTACTAGTCACAACCTCAGTGGGTTAGCATCAAAAGGAGCATCAGACTTGGGTTTCCTTTTCTATCTGACAATGACCTGGTCTCATCTTTTGTACACAGTACTCCGAACACAGCAGCATCTATCCACTTAGTTCTTCATTTTGCGTTTGTGAGACGAATCTGTAGTGTTAATGTCAATAAATCTTTAAATTGTCCATTTGGCTCTCCCAAATATTAAGGCGACAGGGCTTTCAACTGTGGTAGAATGGGAAGTTGACCTGTATGCATGAAGAGTAGAGTGAATAACAAATTTGAGTTCCAGTCTTTCCAGTGCAGTGTGCTGAACAGTCTTCTTGAGGGTTTTCAATATTTGCTTAATGACACCATTCTCCTGGGGCCACAGATGCGTGCTTTTCTGATGCTTAACAATTAGGTGAGTGAGAAAATCTTTCAATTATTAACTATTAAAATGTGGGCCATTGTCAGATTTCAAAATTGAAAGAGTACCCCATGTTGCAAAAATGCGTTCAGATCTCTCAATGACTCTGTCAAGAGTGTTTGGCGACAGCTCTTTCACAAGGGGAAAACAATTACTAGTCGATGATGTTCAATGTCTAGGGGTCCAAAGAAATCAATTGTAATCTTCTCCCATGCATGCTTTGGAAGATCAGACATGTTTAATGGATGGGTGGTTGTTTTGCATGACAAGATGTTGTACAAATGACATGCCCTTAATTCCTTTTAAACTCTTTCATCAAGGTGAGGGAACCACACTCGGTCTCATAGGACTAATTTAGTAGCAACAACTCCATGATCTGCCTCATATGCCAGTTCAATGATTTGCTATCTCAGGCTCTGAGATATAATAATTCTTGACCCTCTGAATATAATGCCTTCGGGTAAATGAATGTTCCTCCTGCACATTTTTGGATTTCTGGTATTCAAGGTCATCATGAAGAGGTGGAGTAAGTTTTCTCCAAGATTTCTTTTTTTAGTTAAAAATAATTTTATTAAAGTATTAGAGAAGCATAACACAAAAAGAAGAAAGAAAATAAAAATAACATATGAGCAATGCTTGATATACAGCATAATAACTATGTAATCAGGAGAACAAATATGGTTCAAAATGTATAAGAAAAAACATTATTTAAACAGAGTAACATCATATGAAGAAAAATAAGAGTATGAAGAAATAATGCAAAAACTATAATACAAGATATGATATCAAATGCAATAACAAATAAGAACAATGTCATGGAGGTTTAGCTACTTCTTGCTGTAAAAGAGGTATAAGTGAGGATCGCTGAGCGCTAGTATCAAGAAAGAGTGTGACAGGTGACCATAAGTGTAGACGTTTGGATGCCATATGCAATGGATATACAAAGGAAGTGTCCAGTCTATGATTGTAACAAACTGCATACCACCACGCCTGAAAGGACAGTTTGGTAAAATCCTTCCAATTTTTTGTGATTTGCTGGAAGGGGACTGCCACCAGTAGATCAATGATTTTTACCGGTGAGTCACAATTTTCCCAAATAGGGGATAAGTTACCTAAGAAGATATGTAGAGGGGCAAAAGGATGGTTGGTTATCTGGGTCCATACCTTGGTCCAGAAATCACGGATAGGAGGGCACGTAAAAAACATGTGAAAGAGATCCGCTTGTGATGCGGAGCAGGACCAACAAGTGTCAGGGATGTGTGCATGCCTAGTATGAAGTATAGATGGAGAGAGAAGGAGTCCGTTATAAATGTAAAAAAGTGTTTGTATAGTATTAGCCGCCCTTGAAGATTTACGAATCTTAAGCCAAATTTCCCCCCAAAAATCTATCGACCAGGAAGTTCCCAAATCAGTCTCCCATGTTAATTCTACTTTAGTTTTTTCTCTTGGATGAGGAGAAGTGTGCAAGGCCGCGTACATAACGGATGCTTTGGAAGCATTGAGTACCAAACTCCTAACATTGCCCGCAGATATAGGAGTGGGCATATGAGTTGGCTGATCGGAATCGAATTTTCATTGAGCATTTTGAATGGCTTCCGATAGAAGTAAAACTTTGGATTTAAAAGAGGGAGGTAGATTGAACAAAGAGCTGGCCTTATCGAACGATATGAAATGACCTTGATCATATAGTTGGTGAACCCATACTATACCTCGCTGTCTCCAAGTTTTCCAGAAAACAGGCTTGTTGTTAATCAAAATGTTTTTATTATGCCATGAAGGCGAAGCAAAAGAGTGTGAAGAGTGAGTAGCCTTAGACAAGATATCAAAAAACAAACGTGTATTATCTGAAATGAGACGACCTTTAACGAAACCAGATTGTTCTGCCCCTAATAAGTCAGGTAAGTATGATTCCAATCGCAACGCGCAAGCTTTTGAGAATATCTTATAATCAATATTGACTAGGGAAATGGGCCGGTAATTCTTGTTATGTTATGTTATGTTAAAATGGGACTTTTATAGCGCAACGGCTACTCCAAAGGAGTGTCCCGGCGCTTTGAGCTCCAGACCATGGAAAAGAGCTAGAAAACATAACAATAATAACAGAACAGGGGCCCAAAAGGAGGGGACAGATTATCCAGCAAACAACCAGGTTTTCAAGTCCTTCCTGAAGACAAGCAGATTAGCGGTGTTTCGCAAGGACACCGGTAGCGAGTTCCATAGCTGAGGAGCAAGGAAACTAAAGGACCGGCCGCCTAGCCGAGCCCTTTTAATGCGTGGCACCCGAGCCAATGCCAAGGCTTCTGACCTGAGGGATCGTGCAGGTCGATAGAAATCCAGCCTCCTCTGGAGATACTTGGCGCCATTGCCATGCAAGGCCTTATGGGCAAGGGTCATGGCTTTGAACAGTATCCTCTTCCGCACCGGAAGCCAGTGAAGGGATACAAGGAGATTAGAGGCGCTAGTGCGGCGATGAAGGCCAAAAATGGCACGCGCAGCAGCATTCTGGGTGACCTGCAAACGTTGTAGGAGATAATCAGGCAAGCCCAGATATAGGACATTGGCATAGTCCAATCTGGACCCTATGAGGGCCTGAACAGTAATCCTCCGATGTTGCTCCGAGAGAAGGGGAAAGAACTTTCGCAACATTCTGAGAATCCCAAAGCATGTTCCCGTAAGAGTGGAAACCTGGGATTTGAGCGAGAGCTCGTTGTCAATTTTCACTCCCAGGTTCTTAGCCCACTTAGAGGACTGTGTGGGAGGGAACATGTCGGCAGGCCACCATTCCTGCCAATCTGGTTCTGATGGGCATCCGAAGAATAGTATTTCAGATTTGTCCGAGTTGCACTTAAGGCTGTTGTGTGAAAACCAGCTAAAAACAGCCCCAAGGCACTCACGGATCCTTTCTCCATCGAACTCTTCGCTCTTGCGACAGGTGAAAAGGAGCTGAGTGTCGTCAGCATAAGAGACGATCCGGGCCCCATAGGACTCCGCCAATGTCGCCAGAGGGGTCATAAGGATGTTAAATAGAGTGGGGCTCAAAATAGAGCCCTGAGGCACTCCGACTCCCAATGGCGGCATCTCGGCGGATCCGGGTGGGACCCAGACCGTCTGGCGGCGGTTGGCCAGAAAGGAAGAAAACCAGTTGAGCACCGTCCCCCCTAGCCCGATGTCACTTCTTGCAGTGCTGAGGATCCTTACCGTCTTTAGGAATAAGGCAAATAAGGGCATCTGCAAATGAACCAGAGGAATGACCCGAATGTACAAAATCAGAGAAAAGGACACATAGTTTAGGAAGAAGTAAACTTGAAAAGTGAGTCAAAAATTCTACAGTGAAGCCATCTGGGCCCGGAGCCTTATCCTTCCTAAGTGTTTGCAGGGCCATCAGAAGTTCCTTTTGCGAAATGTCTAACTCCAGTGACGATAAATCCAAATTGGAGGGAGAAGTGTATTGTATTGAAGAAAGAAATTGGTTAATATCATCATCGCAAGA
The DNA here is from genome assembly GCF_964263255.1 of Lissotriton vulgaris. Taxonomy (NCBI): domain Eukaryota; kingdom Metazoa; phylum Chordata; class Amphibia; order Caudata; family Salamandridae; genus Lissotriton; species Lissotriton vulgaris. Next base: position 900,184,435 of record NC_141696.1, read on the forward strand.
AGATGTTTCGGACGTATAGAGTGACTTGTAAAAGTGGAGAAATTCAGTCAGGATCTCTTCATCCTTGAACATTAGTTGAGCATCCCGACCAAAAACAGACTCAATATTAAGTTTATTTTAAGGAAGTGAGAATGATAGGTGGTAGTATTCGTAAGGTATGCTTAATAATAGGAGTAAAGACGGATTATGGCCTACGCGTAAAAGACAAAAACGAGAAGGGCGAAAGAAAATAATTTTCAAGTAAAGCCCACTTAGGAAGATACGTAGCAGGGTATGAGAGCCACTTTGATGCTTGGTGCAGAAGAAACGATTTGTGATAAGTAGCAAGATCAGTAAAATTCACTCCTCCCTCAGTCTTTGAGCGAATGAGTTTTGAAAGAGACATACATGCTCTTTTAGTGCTCCATAGAAAGGATGACAAGATAGAGTTAAGCTTTTTAAAATATCTGGAAGGAATAGCTAATGGAATGTTGGAGATCGTATGTAAGGCTATGAGTGAAAGCATCAACTTAATGGTATCCAAACTGCCCCACCATGATAGATAGAGCGGATGCCATTTTGCCGTCAAGGTCGATAGCTTCTGAATGCAATTATCCATGCAACGCGAGATTGTTTCTGAAAGGGTCGGAGAAAAATGTAGACCCAGGTACTTGATACAGTGTGGACTCCAAGTGCAACCTGAGGGGACAAAATCAAAGCTAAGGGTGAATTTGGTAAGGGGTAAAATTTCACATTTGTCCTTGTTTAATTTATAGCCAGAAACAAAAGCAAAGGATTGGACTTCAGCCAAAAAGGCAGGAAGGGAAACGTGTGGGCGAGATAAAAACACAAAGACATCATCAGCGTACGCTGCCATCCTTACAGTATTATCCTTAAAAGTAAAACCATGTATATCAATGTTTTGGCGAATACGTATCAAAAAGGGTTCTAATGCTAGGTCAAAAAGAAAAGGAGAGAGCGGACAACACTGTCTGACACCCCTATGTAAGGGGAAATAGGAAGAAAGATCTCTATTTGCTGCTACCGCTGCCCTAGGTTTAGAATATAAGAAAGAGATTAGGGCAATATCTGTGGACCAAAACCAAACCAGTGAAGGACACAAAAAAGATAGGGCCATTCAACTCTATCAAAAGCTTTTTCAGCATCCAATGCAATGGCCGCTGAAGAGTGTGAAGAGTGAGTAGCCTTAGACAAGATATCAAAAAACAAACGTGTATTATCTGAAATGAGACGACCTTTAACGAAACCAGATTGTTCTGCCCCTAATAAGTCAGGTAAGTATGATTCCAATCGCAACGCTAATGCTTTTGAGAATATCTTATAATCAATATTGACTAGGGAAATGGGCTGGTAATTCTTGCAGTGCTGAGGATCCTTACCGTCTTTAGGAATAAGGCAAATAAGGGCATCTGCAAATGAACCAGAGGAATGACCCGAATGTACAAAATCAGATAAAAGGACACATAGTTTAGGAAGAAGTAAACTTGAAAAGTGAGTAAAAAATTCTACAGTGAAGCCATCTGGGCCCGGAGCCTTATCCTTCTTAAGTGTTTGCAGGGCCTTCATAAGTTCCTTTTGCGAAATGTCTAACTCCAGTGACGATAAATCCAAATTGGAGGGAGAAGTGTATTGTATTGAAGAAAGAAATTGGGTAATATCATCATCGCAAGAAGATGTTTCGAACGTATAGAGTGACTTGTAAAAGTGGAGAAATTCAGTCAGGATCTCTTCATCCTTGAACTTTAGTTGAGCATCCCGACCAAAAACAGACTCAATATTAAGTTTATTTTGTTTGACCTTTAAATAATTTGCTAATAATTTACCGACTTTATTCTGGCCCCCGTAATATTTAGCAGTAGCTTTAAGTAAAATATTAGAAGCATTGTTGGCTGTGAGCTGATTGAACTGAAATTTGGCTTTGAGGAGATCTGACAGACAATCTTTGGATTTGGAAAAATAATAGGAGTGCTCCAATGCTTTAATGTTAGCTAAAAGAACGTGGGTACTTTGACGTGCCTTTCGTCTTTTATTGGAAACATATCTGATAATGAAATCCCTAGCTGAGGCTTTAAATGTATCCCAGACTACAGGAAAGGATATAGAATCTGTGTGATTTAAAAAGAAAAATTCATGGAAAAAAGAAGTAAATGAAGATGTAAAGACGGAATCCAAAAGTAAAGAATTATTAAAACGCCATTTACGATTTTGTTTGGGTGTACTCAGGACGTCAAGTTGCATAGAGACTGGTGCATGGTCAGAAATTAGTATGGAGCCTATGTCCGCATTCATGAGTGACTGAGCTCCATTGTGAGAGATAAAAAATAGTCTAATCTGGATTGGGTTTGGTGTAATGGAGAGTAGAAGGAGTATTCTCTCACTGTAGCATTTGAAAGTCGCCAAGCATCTATTAGTTTGTGTTGTTTTATTATTTATGTGGAAAGCTTATGAGACCTGTGGGGAATAAAGGAAGATGAGGACTGACGGTCAAGGAACTTCATTACAGTCACCTGCAAGGATAAAATTATCATCATAATATTGTGTGATAAGTGTAGCTAAAGAGGACCAGAAGGAGGGATCACCTGTTGTAGGCGCATATACATTCAGTAGGGAGAGAGGGACATTATCTATCAAAAATTTGACAAACACCCATCTACCATTAGGGTCAGAGGAATGGGAAAGTATCTTAATGGAAAGGGACTTACGAAAAAGAATGAGAGCACCATTCCGCTTACCATCCTCTGGAGAAAAGAACACTTCCTGCACCCAGCTCCTCTTTAACTTTACAGATTCTTCAGATGTTAGATGGGACTCCTGTATACATGCAATGTCTGCATCTAATTTAGTTAAGTGCGTTAAAACTCTTTGTCTTTTAATGGGCGAGTGTAAACCCCTGACATTCCATGAAACAATTCTTAAAGGCATATAAGAAAACTGTAATACACTGATGCATGCAAAGATATACCATATTTTGAACAAGAAGAACCATTTTGAACTGTGAACCAATAAAATATGAAAAGAGATAAGACTGTTAAAGAAGACAAAAAAGAGAGAAAGAGGAAGTAATGTGTGCAAATGACGTGAGATAGAATAGAAAAAAGAGAGAAGATGAAAATGAAGTTTAAGATGAGCAAGAAGAGGAAACAAAGGAAAGAGAAAGGTAGAAAAGAAAAGAAGAGCAAAAAGTGGAGAAAGAGATAGGATGAGAAAACAAAAGACTTACAACAAATCCAAGACATAGGAGGAGTGGGAGGATGGAAGGCCACAGCGAATGATGATGCTCTCAGGACTCATGAGGAGGGACGGAGAAAAGGACATACAACCAACCAGCAGGCAACAAAAACACAAGGGCAAGGATGAGGAACGGTGAGGTAATCTGTGGAGAGAAAAATAGGTACATAAATAAATGAAGTAAGTACACTTGTACGCATAAAGATATACAACAACCGGGAACATACAATAAACAATAAACAATAGACTGAAGGAGAAAAAAAATACTGAGTAATATGAAACTCAATCTATCGTATACAATTTATAACCATCATGCAGACTTAAAGAGACAAAAAAAAACTTGTAGGTCATGAACACAGATAAGGACAGTCATTTGGAGTGTGATGTAGAAGCTGTTTCCATTGGTTGAGACTGGAATGAGTACAGGAAACTCTTGAGCTGCAAAGGATCTTCATAAGTATTGGTTTTGTTATTTATGGTGACCTTAAAAAGGCAAGGATGACACAACCCATAGCGTGCCCCTATTGAACGCAACTGGGGTCGTAATGACAAGAATTCCTTGCGGCGGTCAGCTGTTGACTTGGCGTAGTCCTGCGTGAAAAACAAAGAGTTACCAGACCAAGTTATTCTATTCAGTGCTCTAGTCGCAGGGAGGACCCGTACCAAGTCAGTATATTCCAGAAAGTATATTATCACTCCTCTTGGCCTACTATTAGAAGGCAATGAAGATGCGGATGGCCTGGAACCCAGACGATGAGCCCTCTGAATATTAAGAGTGATAACCTCCGGGAGCTTGCGAAGTTGTGGAAGAAATGATTTGAAGAAGGTGAAGGAGTCAGAACCTTCTGTTTGCTCAGGCAGACCGTAAATTCGAAGGTTGTTCCTTCTACTTCTATTTTCCAAATTTTCCACTTGCCTGTGAAGCATTATCACCTGGGAAGACAAAGACTCCATTTTGGTTGCAGAAGAAGAAAGATTGTCTACAGTCTGCTCTAAAGTGACGACGCGTGCCTCTATATTTGACCATTTGTCAGTGAGCGTCTGAATCGCAGAGTTGGTTTCTTCAATGAACGGTCTTAAAGCTCGAATCTCTTGTAACAACAAGTCCATAGTAACTGAGAAGTTTTGTTTTGTATGCGACGGAGGGTCTTTCTTTAATCTCTTAGAGGATGATTTGGTAGTGTTAGCAGAAGCAGTAGGTGCTGGTATTGTGGACATTGTTGAGAATTGGAGGAGGTACTGGCGGAGTCCTCCATTGCTATGCACTGATAACGTGAGCTGGTCTGGAGCATAAACGTGCGTGTTGGGGGCTTAGTTTGAGATAAGGCCTTTAGCTGTTTATCCATGAAGAATTCATGTAACTGTGTGGTCAAACAAAACCAAGTTGGGAGGAGAAAGCAGGGAAAAATAAAGTATCCTGTACGTAGAAAAATATACCGAAAAGTCACCAGAATATAAACAGTATTCTTAAGGACAGAAAGCTTGTGAATACATATCCAAAGAACATGAGATTGAGCAAAAATTATACTGTACTATATAAATGAGAAAAGAAGTCTCCACAGACTAAGAAAAAAAACCTAAATAATAATTTTATAGTGGAAATAAAAAATTCACAGGCGACATAGGCGGAAGGCAGTATCTGATAGACGCGTCATGGTGAATAATCCGTGTCAATAGGTGCCATGAGGAAAAAAGAGAAACAAACCATTGTCTGAGTCAGTCACAAGCACCTAAAAGTAATGATGCGCAGAAGTTGGAGCCAAACAATATGAGAAACATAACCCCATAAAGAAATAAAAAATTGCTGAGCAGGGGTTGATGGGAAAATGTCAGTTAAAAGCACAGAAATACCACATTGGAGAAGGCTCCATCGGTGGTTGGGAGAAGATGGCGGGCTTCCGCTTCATATAAGCATCACGTTTTGCAGGGTATGCTGAGAGCTTAGAAACAGCTTTTAAATTAAATTGAGGGCTGAAGAAGCGAAGCAAAAAAGGGTATGGATATTCTCTCTATTTCAGTCTTTACAGCCCAAGCATCGAGTAAAAAATCGAGCTAAAAACCGCGATCTCCTCAGCCGCTGATTCAAAATGGCAGATGCGGCGTTCAGGATGCCACGTCAGCGCTCTGCCTTGAAAGAAACACACAGGCAAAGCTGCAGGAAGGCTAAAACATCTTCTTTCTTGCTGCAGCAAGCTCATGAGCCGATGCCCGCAGTTTGAAAGCAGTCTAGGTGCTGCATGTGTCACATTGAGCCGTCCTCAGCTCCGTCTGCACCGGAAAGTCACGGAGCTGCGGCCATCTCCGTCAGGTGCAAGCCACGCCCCCCATGTTTTCTCCAAGATTGATGTGTAATAATCCTTTGAGTATTATCAAATCTCTGTCAGTGCTTTTGGCAGCAATATTTTGTTCATCTGATATGGAAGCAGGGGTACTTGATTTTACCATGAAGTTAACATAAGCATCAGCTGATTATTGTGCAATGACACGGAATTGGTACACTTGGGAAGCAGTCAGTAGGGTTTTGATCTTTCTCTGGATGATGCACAATCATATAATTATACTCCTGCAGTTGCAACCCCCACCTCTCAATGTGAGGGGACATCTTGACTTTTGGATTGCCGAAAATGATGAGTAATGCTTGGTGACAACCGTGAAGTGCTTTCCATACAGGTACTCATTACAGAAAGGCTTTATTTTCCAGTTTATGAATTAGCACATTTGGTCGGTGACAAACTTCTGCTAGCATAAGCTGCAATGTGTCTTTGTGGATTAGGATTCCATTGTGCTGGCCAAGTATGGCACCTAACCCCCACTAGGCAGACATCAACAACATGCTCCGCTTGTAGTTTCAGAGCAAGGTATGTATTGCAGTGGCATTCTCAATTGCATGTTTGATTTTCTTGAAGCTGTGTTCACATTCATGTGACCATTGAAAACTGAAATTTTCATTTTGTTAGGTCTCTCAATGTGGCACTTACAGTGGCAAAGTCACATATGTACCTTGAACAGTAACTGGCAATACAATAGAAGGATACCAGCATGGTTACATTTTGTGGGACTGGAGTGGATAACAAAGCTTGCACTTTATTTGGATCCGGACTCTTTCCCGCATGTTAAGTTATGTTATTTTAATTTGAAAGAGTGCACGAATCCCCCAAATAGAGTATCTCAGCACTGCAAGAAGACACTGTGGACGGAACAGAAACGCTGAAATTAAAATAAGAAAGTTTTCAAAAGTTTCTTAAATTTAGTATAATCCGAACAGATTCGAATGTGCAATGGCAAATGATTCCAGTAAATTGGGGTCAAGTAGGAGAAGGAGCTGCCACCATTCCTTAAACTCTGGATGCTGGTAATAGAGAGCAGCTCCTTGGCTTTAGATCTCAAATTTTGAATGGGAAGATGACATTTAAGCTTATGGTGGAGAGACAAAAATCTATTACTCTGAGATGCATGACCTCTTCATCATTGAACTCAATAAACGTGCAATGGTTGATGAGCCAATCAAGTCTTTCTACAAACTCATACATCGTCTTACCAACTTTCTACGTTTCTTGACTGAAAAGGCACCATTCATAGTCGACATTTGGCATTGGATTTAATTTGGTGTTTAACGCCTCTGTGATTTGACAGTACCTCACTTCATCACTATGTGTTTTTTAATTTATCACTTCTTTTACTCCTTCACCCGCCAACTTCTTTAGATATTCAATGTTTTGTTGTCATTTGCTTTTTCCAGCGCATCAAGGAAATCTTGAATGTTTCGATCCGGGCAGTCCATCCATCACCAATATTCTTCTATTTGGCAGTATCGAAGGGAGCTAGTAGTTTTAAGAACTTCACTATTCTGACCGCAGCCCACCAACTTTCAGTTAGTCTACGTGGTTTACCAGCCTCGTAAGCACAACTCCCATGCTTCTGCTGGAGTTGTGATACTATGTGCTGAGGTCGGAAGGCTTACTTTGCTCTGGTTCAGGCAAGACTTATCGTAGTCTCTATATACCTGCACATCGCCACCTTTAATTTCTGTGCATTTCTCTGCTACTACTTAGGCATTCTCTTGCACCTGGCTGTTGCCGCTCGGTGCACTTTCAGTACTTGATTCTCCCTGCCTTTAGCATTTCTTTGTTTTAGCACTTCCTTGCACTCAGAAATCACTGGCTTTGGTGCTTCGCTGTAACTGATTGTCACTGCCTTTAGCATTGTCTTACTGCATGAATGACAGCTCTATGTTAGGCTGTGCCACTGTGTCTCTTGTCTCGACTTAACCAGCAAATTTCTATCTGACAACAAACACACTTTCTGTAAGGCATTACCTTTCTTTACAGACCTTACACTAGCTGGAGTAGCACTTTGACTCCACATATGCAACTGTCGATTTTTCACTTCAACTGGGGCACATGTGGCATACATGAGCAGTTTGCTGGACCACAGTAAACTATTTGGGACTGCACTCTCGATTCTTCTGTTTACGGCCTTTACTTAATCCCCTATTTCATCACCAGTTGTAGCATCCTCCCCAGCCCAGGAACATGTACACGATCATGCCATACATGGAGCTTGGTATTACATGTCTTTATTCTTCAGAGTGTAATTGTCAACTGTCCGTACTATATCATGAATTTTCTTAACCAAACCCAATCACTTACATCACCATTCTGCAGTCTGTCAGGGACCAGAAGGGCCCGCTATCTCTAGCACCCATGACACTACATATTTCACATCTGAAAAGTTCACACACATTTCCATATATTTAATTATTCATAAAATACATGCATTGTACACACAAGCAATGTTTTTTCACCACAAGACAGAATGGTTCTTTGTACAACAAAATATATGGGGGCATATTTACAAGGGCATTGCACCACAGGAACGTCACTTTTCACAAAGTTCCTGTGGCACAATGCCCTGCTCCATATTTACAAAGTGGAGTTAAGGCACTTTTTGTGGCTTAGCACCACTTTCTGCAGAACACATAGAAAAAGCAAAACATCATGAATTAATGTTTATATGCATGAAGGTATCCCTCCCTGCACATAACCAGCCGTTAAATAATGGTGATTTGCCACTTGTAGGTGTGCTGCCTTTTTCAGCGTAAATATAAGTCAAAAATCGCCATTATTGATTGTTTACGAGCAGGAAGGAACACTTGTTTATGTGTAAAATGTGACACCTTCCAGCACATAAACAATCATTGTCTGCAACCCAGGCACCCTTCCACAATGGTGCAGGCTGCCAGGGTGCCTGCGTTTGCACTCAGCACCTAATTTTAGTGCCAGCACTAGGGAAAACACAGGGGTGCACAGTATCTTTGTAAATGCAGTGCGTCCCTGCATTTGTTATATGTCCGAGCGCAGTGCTGCCAAATTTGGCACAGCTCTGTGCTCTGATATTTCATTGTACATATGTCCCTAGATTTGCTTGACTGCTCCGCTGATGATTTTCATTAGATGCGTAATATTTTGGCATCTGTAGCAAACACATTCAGATCAGCTGCCGGTTACTGCCCCCAGTAGCTGCCATGCTCAAATGGATGACAAAATCTGCATTCAGAACAGTGAAGGCACATCGTACAGAGTATTTGCACAGTGCTCTTATTTCAGTTTGTCTTCGCTTTTTCAGCACTAGGCGACCAGGCAACTCAGAGCATGGGAGATACCAGAGTTACCTTCAAGAAGAATGCATCTGATGAAGAACGGCCATTTTAAAAGGAGTAGTGGACAATCACAGGGAATAACCAGCATTTCAACAGGTTTATTCTTACGAGATTAACTGGATAGCAAAGTACAATCATTATACAAATTAACCTTCAAATCAGTTGCGGAGGGTACCCAAGGTGACCACAAAGAGATTTGTGCTGTGCTAGAAAAATAATCTACAAATTGAATGAATGAATGGCTAACTAATTAAATAAACGAATTTAATTTAGGAGAGAGAGATTTCTTTTCTCGGCCTTTCAACATTTTAATTGACATACGAATTAAAAGTACTGTTAAATCCACCCTGTCTTTTTTCGTCTCTTTGCACGTTTTTATTAAAAACACATTTACTGACTCTTTTTGCTTAATGGGCTTGTTTAAGTTAGGCCTATAGAGAGAGAGGAAGCAGGTGGCAAATCTTTGCCTTCAATTTACACTAAAGCCTTCATTCCAGATCTTCCTGACTGTGACCTGATGCCCTACCTGTATCCGTCGTGTATATCATCTCTCCATTAAACTGTGTAGAAACATAATTTCATAATTTAATTTAACAAAAAAAGACCATCCCAATAACTTTTCTTCAGTAGTGTGTGTCACTCAATGTGTACAATGACACTTCCTCTAAAGCGAATAAACCCTTACGGTAGCTATGAATATCTCTTTAGTTTTGAAAGGCACGTGTTTCCCACTCTTCCAGTGAATTTCAAGTTTTGCAAAGCACCTTCATTACTCTTTCAATTAGTACATGTTATACACCATGTCAGATAACGTTTTAGGCATAGATGCGTCTGTCATTGCTTTGAATCTGTGATTCTCGTGCACAAAGGAAACATTGAGTGAAGCTTAACAAATAATATTTTTTCTCCAGTTATCATTTTTCTTTGCGCAGTGTATTATTTTTATTTGCAACAGAACAATGAACAATAGGCGAAAAAGAAATAGTTAAACACACATAGTTCCCAAGGAACAGGGATCCGAAGAATATGATCTAACATAATGTGTCTCACAGAAGCTAGAAATTGGATTAATATTGCTTGCTCATGCTTGAAGCAGAGAAAATTGCTCAAAGGCAGATGGAGAGAGAGCTAAATCTAAAAATAAAATTCCCACTGGAAGTGAACATTTTCACAGTTCAGATTGGTTTCTTCTAGGATATAAGTCTCGAGACAGAGGAGTAAATAAGTTACAAGTAGAAATTTTAACAAAATTATGTATCTTGACTATGCGACCATGTGTGGAGAATTTGCAGTATGGAACAGTAAAGTGGAACAAGACTCTTATTTTGGATGTAAAGCTTTTAAGAAGCTTCTGGGAAATTTCTCATGCTTTGTACGAATCACTTCCATTTAAAATGATATGCATTTTAGATGATTGTTTTCATTCACATGAATTCACTTTTCCAGGAAACAATGCTGGTACATTTGAATAGAAATGTCCTTCAATCATACAATGTGCAGTGATGAACTAAGAAAACTCCCCCGGGGAACTGCACGAAATGCCAATTAAAAAAGAAGCTGTAAGGATACTGCTATTTTAGTCGAAGGGAATGCAATAATGTACTACACGATTGCATGTTGCGTATAAATGATGCGTAATTGAAATTACGATCTCTTTTTGCAGAGCATTACAATTGTGCTTTAAATTTGCCCATGGGGCCATATTGTGAGAACGGAAAAACAATTTTGAGCAGCTATTTAAATCTGACGTTTAAGAGCCCAAAGCGTAGGTGCCAATTTCCGAATTTATGGAATTCACAAGGGTTATAGTTATCAGCAGTGCAGCAGGTGCAGTGGCACCAGGGCCCAGCAGTGATTGGTGGCAGTCTTCCTTCATCAACTGAAGTTCGTTTACAGGCAGTCCTATCTGATTTTTTTTACAATACACTATGGGGGATATTCTCAAGAATGGGCCAACCCAGGTAAATGCAATTTTCCATAACGCTGTCTATCGCGGAAAACTAATGTTGTGTTACCGGCGTATTCTCAACATGCCGGCAACAGGCAATAGTCTCCCGATAACGCGTCAAATGTCTGCGTTAAAATTATGGGGACACCAATATAAAAGGAAACACTAACGTGAAAAAAGTTGCGATGGGCCCAACAGCGATAAAAACATCAGCGATAAGCAGCATCAGGCTTGCTACACCCACATCAGGCGGGAAAATATCACCATGAAAGCTGCACAAAAAAACTACTGAGAAGCACCATGGAGAAAGCTGGAGCAACTACAGAGGCCAACCAGAACCCCAAAAAACCCCTGAAGGACCAGTCAGGGACCTCGGGGAAGGAGAAGTGCAAGGAGAAGAATAAGGGGAACCCGCGATTCAGTCCACAGGAAAACAAGATCCTTATTACGGAGTGACAGAACACCACCAACAACTGTTCATCACCTCCACTGTGTCATTGGCAACTGAAAATGCAATATGGCAGTCCATCTTAGCCAAGGTGAATGCAGTCAGAGTGAAGAGAAGGGAAGTGGACGACTGCAAGGGGTGGTCCTGGGGTTGGTGCTGGTGGGTGTTGTAGCCCTCTTTGGTCTCCAAGCTGAATGATTAGTAGCTCCATAGCATCTGTTGGTCTTCAGATGTGGCTCTGGGCTGGGCTCCCTTACTACTGCAGGTTTTCGTCCTACTTAAGACCAGAAAAAACCAGGTCTTAAGTCCCTGTTGCTAAAGTGCCTGATCGCCTGATTTTGGACCAAATCGCCGATCTGGCTGATCATTGAGAATATCATGAAGTGGTGTTTTTGAGAGTTTTAGGATGGAAACACATACTCTGCATATGATTAGCGTTAGTTGTCGCTGTCAGCCTTGGCAATGTTTTTAGAGGCAGCTAGCGCAGGTAAACTGACAATGTCGGCTGTTAGTGCAGGCTTGTGAATAGGGAGATAAATCTATCACCACTTTCATGGCAGTAAGTGCCGCTGAATTGGCGATGTGTCCTTGAGAACATGCCCCTATGTGTTTACTCTTTAAAGGGGTGGGAATATGAGTAGCACTGAGGGAATTGAAGAAAAGATGGAGGAAAGGAAGTTAAGAAAAGGACCGGGGGGGGGGAATGCGGCAGAATGGGGGGAAGTAGGTAAGAATCAGAGAGAAAGGCAAGCCAAAGAGACAAGGAAAAAGGAAAAGAAAGGGGCTTGACATAGAGATGTCAGGAGAGAAGGCAGTAGATCTGGAAGAGTGAGAAACAGAAAAGAGGCAATAGAGAGGCACCAGGGAGCAAGAGAGAGGAATCTGATATGGGAGAAGCTTGAAATGAGATGAGAGAGGGAGGGAGATAGGGAGGAGAGAAAAAGAGACTGTAGAAGGAGAGCTTGGAGACCCCCAAGAAGATCTTCAGCTGTCATTAGTGCAGCAGATGCAGTGAAACTGAGGGCCTATCTTCCTTACTTGTGTTAGGGACTATAGTACCCAGGCCGCATAACTGCAAAGGCTTCCACGTGTATGCCTATTGACCTAAAAGAGCCGGAGATTTCCAGTCCCGCAATGGAATGGAATGAACTTCAGCTCAACGAGGAGTAAATCTGAGACCATTTCCATGGATTCAATGGGCGTGAAAACAGACATTCTGAAGATTGTGTCTGTTTCCACATTTTCTTTGCCTTTAAATGAACACGTAATTTTGTTTTCACTGGCTTTCTTTTTGATTGATAAGCATCTCCCTGTAGATTCCTTTTATTTATAATTTTTGGTTTGGATTCAACTAACAAAACAACAAAGAAAGTATAGCAGAAAATTGAGAAAGAAACCTTACACAGTAAAGAAGAAGACAGGAGATTAACTTACATGCCGTCCCAAATAATCGGATATGTTTTTCTCCTGGCGCCATCTTTGTTTAGATTTCGGTGAGCTACCACAGAGTTGAGCAGCTAGGTGTGGTTGAACACAATTCAAGTGCTTGGCTACCAACATGCAGAAAATAACCTTTGCATAGAGTATTGACCCGTTTTCTCTGGATACCTCAAAATAGATTGTTGTCATTTCTGTCCAAACAGTTATTTGCAGCATTTTAATACATTTCTGAAATATGGTTATCCTGAAACCCTTCAGGGTTGATTAACCAGGTGACAAACAAATGAGCAGCATCTGCTAATTTGAAGTGACATCTAGGAGAGTTTTCAAGTGTTTATTCCATTTCGCTAGCTTGGATGGTATATTGAATGAATCATACAATGTTCGATACCTCTGAGGTTTAAGATTAGTTGACAGATTTGTTCTACGTTTTTGCTAAGGCATTTTAATAGATTTGTCGGATCCATAGTACATGATAACCTCTGTGATCGTTTAGGGGCCCATTGTCTTTGTTTGTCCTTTTATGCTTTCATTAAGCAAAAATAAAATCCAGCTATAAATTGAATTATAGGCTTGCCTAATATATTAAGAAAATTGTGTACTCTCAAAAATGCATCAATCTGGGTTTAAACCATGCGTTTATTTAAAGATATCTGAAAATACAATTCTGAAATATCTCAATATCCTGTTTGATTTGATTCAAAGAATGAAAGCACTAGATCATCTCCTCTCCCAAAAAGCATAGCAATGATATGACTCCCAAAATCCTGCCAAATGTTGCAATATTCAACTTGAAACATAGGTCCTAATTACAATATCGGGTAGTCGGACCACCGACTGCTATCGCGGCGGTCAGTAGACAGCGTGACAAGCAGGCAGTGGTTTGACCACCTAGTTACAATAGGATCGCTGTACTGGTGGTTGGAAAGTGCTCTTTAACACTGCGGCTTGTGCTGCAGCCCAGGAAAAAGGCTGCAGTACAAGCTACAGTGTTAAAGAGCACTTTGTGTACATCCATGCACTGTGTGTCATGCACCATGTGGTGCATGACACAGGGTTTATGGGCTATATGTCCTCCCAGAACCACTTTGTAGTGGTCCACGAGGGACAGGGTCCCTGTCTGGCACCCACAATGTCCCTTTCCGATAGCCTTCTTATGGCGGCCTTCCTGCTATGAAAAGGCTATCGGAAAGGGACATCGTAATCCCGATGGCGGTGCCTGCCTCGGCACCGCCGCTCGTTGAGAGTACGATTCCGATTGCCGTTCAGTCTGGATCTGAGATCCTGCAATAGACGGTGGTCTTCCCCCCGACTGCTGACAGTCCGACCGCATGCATATAAACGCACCGGTCAGACCAAAAGGCTGTTTGTCGGGGAGTCTGCTGGTGGCAGTCCTCCCAACATCGTAATCAGGTCCATAGTTCGAAGTTGGACGTGTTTCCAAGGTTTAAGTGTTTCATGAACCACAGGTACTTGCAAAAACTGTTTAATCCTGTTTAATCCTTCATCGTGTTCTACCAGAGAGAAGGGCAAGTTCCTTAAATATCACTTTATGGAATATATTTAGGTCCTCAAATTTAATTTTATTACCACGCCCACCTGACTCACAATGTAAATTAAGCCAAATGTCAGCACAAAAACTACATTCTGATAGCAGATGTTTAGTACTTGTTTCCGAGTAATAAAATTGCAAGATTGAAAGAGCCTATCTCTCCACTAAGCAAACCATAAAAGAGGCGGTGAAAAAACATTAATATAAGTAATTTGACGGTATAATGTTATTTAAGAAAATATGTCCAATAGGTGGGGGCGCTAGAGAGCGCACTGCAGCATGGCCGCATTGCTGTGAGGCTCCTGCAGCCTGGAGCATTGATCCGCTCATTGATCCTTCTGATCGTCGCCTACTACTACTCTGACCCCGGATCCTTGGAGGAGGTACCGCTGGCCGCACTCGGTCCAACTCCTGCGAGAATCGGAGTTTCCTGGCCGGCGCTACAGGTGGTTGAAGATACCCCCGACGGACGCTCTGGAGGGGAGGTGCTCTGCGGCCCGGCGTCCCTGTCCACTCGAGCCCGCGGCGCCACACGTGGGGTAAGGGCCCTGACTCGGGTCTCTCGGAGAGACTCCCTGGCGAGGCACTCTGCTGCGGATGGCGGTTGTGGCCGGCGCTTGGGTCCTGCACGGGCTTGTGCGGGGCTCTGCTGAAGGTGCTGCACTGTGCTGAGGCGGAGACGGCGCATCGTGGACACCGGACTGCTGGCCATTGCAGGTGGCGGCCATTGTACGGACGGGAGTGGCGGGGTGCCTGCGCCTGCTCGTGCCCCCGGCTGTATTACATCGGTGCCCACCTGGGAGGTTTGCTGGTCAGCTGCGGTGGTGGGGTGGCGGTGATGGACAGCGCTGAGAGGGATTACCGGCCATATCGCTGAGGCGCTGCACAGGCGCTGATTGGCGCCATTATCATCACCCGAGCTGTAGGCTGATGGACACGGCCATGGGGGATGGTCTTTTGCTGCTGTTGACCTTCATTTGTGAGTGTGCACGCTAGTACACTAGCTGTTTGGACGGACTGCCGCTTGCCTTATCCTGCTCTCTAATACATACTGCTTGTTCTGGGGCATGTTCATCTGACGGCTGGGCAACGTCGCTACTCTTGGTGTTGGGTCCTGCACACTGCCCTTGGAGCTGCTCGGAGATGGAGCTTACTTTCCCGCACTATTGTGTATAGGGCTGGGTTACTGCTGTGCCCACACGGGACTACCTCACCTGCTGCCGTGGGGGCTATCCACTGCTAATTGAGGAGCGGCCATTTTTGGGGACTGCCAGGGGGGGTTATTCCCTGTGGAATACATATGAATTTTGCAGGGGCCTGATCATCGCAGCCTGGTTTGGGACTCTTGTGTGCTGTGCGTACTGGCCTGGGAACGAGAGACGCACTGTTTGGATCACGTGGCGGTAGGGCCTGAAGTCTTTTTGATCCTCATTGTGGACCTTTGTGGGTGCTGTCGCAGTTTGCGGGCGTGTTGACATGGGGAAACCGGACAATAAACAGCCTAAACTGTCCTTTGATTCTATGGCAGCCAGGAGGGGTGCTCGTCTTGCACAGGAGGCTGGGAGCTCGCGATCCCCTCCCCCGCCTGTCGCTGACGCGGCTCCGCAGCCTGTTGCCCTGGACTTCCAGCAGATGATGCAGGAAATGCGGCAGGGATTCGCCACCATCGTGGATAAGGTGGATAAATTATCCTCGCGGATGGACGCAGTTGTGCAAAAACTTGATGTGCATGAGGAACGCCTCACAACGGCGGAACAACGCATCTCGGATCATGATGATACTGCAGCCTCTCATACGACTCAACTTGCGAGAATGGAGAATGTCCTGCGGGTGATAGCTGCCAAGAATGAGGAGTTGGAAGCGAGAAGTCGGCGTAACAACGTACACGTGGTGGGCGTACCGGAGACAACGAATGTGGGGAAGATGGAGATGTATGTAGAGAGACTCCTGGTCGGTGCGATTGTAGCGGAGGCGTTCTCTACGCAATTCATTGTGGAGCGGGCACACCGTTCCCTTGGTCCACGACCGGCCACGGGTGCCCCACCGCGCCCTATCATTGCGCGCCTCCTAAACTACCGGGACCGTGACGCGGCTCTTAGGGCGGCTCGCACTGCCCGTACGCTATCCTTTGAAGGGGTCAACTTCACCATATACCCAGACTTCAAATTCCTGGCGGTAAAAAAAAAACTTAGGGCCCGATGTAGGTGGCAAATACCGGTCGGAAACGGCAGAATTCGGCCGTTTCCGACCGGTATTTGGCATCTTGAGATGTAGGGGGCCAGATTTTACAGATTCTGTAAATTTACAGAATCGGTAAATTTACAGAATCTGTAAAATACCGAATCGGTATTTTTACCGATTAATAAATTCCCAGATGTAGGTGGGACTCTTCTGAGTCCCAAAGGCCCTACAAATTCGGTATTTTACCACCCAATCCAATTGGGTGTTAAAATACCGAATTCAGGTGTGCATGCACATATGTGCATGCACACCTAGCCATGTGACAAACAGACATGCCCTTAGGGCATGTCTGTGTGCCACATTGCGCACATGCCTATTTTTGGGGTGCCAGAGGGTGTCAAAGTGACACCCCCTGCACCCTTGTGCAATTCGGTATTTACCGATTCGGTTAATACCGAATCGGTAATGCCCATTCATTCCTATGGGCTTCAAAGCCCATAGGAATGAATGGCATTACCGATTTGGTATTTACCGAATCGGTAAATACCGAATCGGTAAATACCGAATTCTTCCGATTCGGTATTCCAGCACATCTGGAATACCTACATGCCCACTCCTTAGATTTACCGGTTTTTAATTACCGAATCGGTAAAATTCGGTAATTAAAAATCGGTAAATCTATTCTACCTACATCTAGCCCTTAGAGAGCTGCAGGTGGACTATGCTCTGCTGTACCCCGCAAAGCTGAGGGTGACTCATCAAGCAAAGCAGCATTTTTTCACGAACCCACAACAGGCGGAGGACTTTGTGAAGCTTCTCAGGCGAGAACGAGCTGCGAACGACCGACGAGCTGAGGAGGGACAGGAGGGGTTCCAATCGGCGGAGGAGGATGCCTGATCCTGCCACTTTCTGTGCGGTGGCTGCTATGCATTCTTTGAACGGATATGTGGATGGCCGCTACCGTTGGCTGTACTCTCCAGGCCTTGTACTTTTGATGAATGCTGAATGGGTTACCGGATTGGGCCAAGTGAGCGCTACTGAGGGTCGCTGAGGGGAAGATGGCTGATGATGGTAATACGCTCCGGGCACCCACCCCCCCACTGTGCATGGGCCGTGCATACGACCTACGAGAAGGAGCATGGCGTGGTGTGAGGGGGTGGTCATGTGTACCTCTGGAGGGCACCCCGAAGGGAATGCCCCACTTTTGTTGAGGTTCTTTTTGAAAATGTCTTGTTGGGTGACTGAGGGGATGGGTGGGGGGGTGGAAGGGGGTCCTGACAGGTTGGGGTTGGTCAGGTGGGAGGGGGGGAGGCACTGCGTCTACAGTGCGTGCTCCACTTGCAATTTGGAGTTGGGGCGATGCTGGATGCGACTGTACATCGGTCATGACTGCTTATTGGGATTGCTGTTTTGGTCCGTCCGAGACCGCACTGGCTCTGGCATGCCTACATGCGTGTGGGGGTGGTCCTTTTCCTTCTGCTCGTTTTTGTCTTTGCCGTGAGGGAGGAGGTGGTCGACGGCGGGGTCCTCCTGATACGAACATTGTCAATGCCGGTAGGATGTTACATGCAGAGTATGCGTTGTTGATGGGGCTGACTGCGTGTCTGTTGCGCGTGGGTTGTTGTTTGGGGCTTGGAGGGGGGCGTTTGGTTCTGGGGATGGAAGAAGGCAGAGATAGATGTGGTGTGAGGCCTAAATGGGGGGTGGGGTATGCGACTGTCATGGTCAACTGCTCTGGGCCGGGGACGCGAGATTGTCCAATGGTTAAGTATGTCCTGTTGCACATTGATCCCGGGTGATGCCAGATAATGTATTAGATAGGATATCGATCTTGTCCTGGAATGTGTGTGGGCTCAATGATGCCAGGAAATGTAGGAATGTACTACAATATCTAGATAGACATGCAATACAGATAGCGTTACTGCAAGATACGCATCTGCGTCGGACACCTGAGCCTACATTTGGAGGGAAATGGGCCACGGTGAGGAAGTTTTCGCCATACTCATCATACGCACGTGGGGCTGTTATACTGATTAAGAAATCACTCTCATTTCAGGAGTTGGGAGTGCGGGTGGACCCAGAAGGGAGACATGTGTTATTGTGGGGGAGGCTTGGGCAGGTCACTGTGCTCTTTGTAAATTGTTATGCACCGAATGTTGATACGCCTGCTTTCTTTCTTACACTCTGGGGTTATGTTATTGCAGTGGAGGCCTCGCACATTGTCTGGGGGGGTGACTTCAATTTGGCAATGCGAGCACTGGAGGATAGATCGGAAGGGAGCTCTCAGTACAATGTACAAGCAAGAGATGTGTTGCAGGGCATTGTGGAGGAGGCAGCCTGGTAGATAGCTGGAGATATGCTCACCCGGGGGATAGAGAGGGTACGCACTTCACGGCGCAGGCTCGCACCTGGGCGAGGCTGGACTATGTGTTTCTGTCAAGGGGACTTGTGGTAGGGTTACATGAGGTGCTACATCTCCCCAGAACGTACTCGGACCATTGCCCGGTTAAGGTTATGCTGTCAGTGCCGGGGCTTCACAGACCACGGCCACCCTGGAGGCTCTTTCCCTCTGCCCTACTAGATCCCATTTTTAAGGTGGAGCTTGGGGAGGAAGTGGAAGCGTTCTTTCCAAGGAATAGGGGGTCTGTAGATAATGTGGAGGTGATATGGGAGGCGTTTAAGGTGATGATCCGGGGTGTCACTATCTCCAAGAGCTGTGGTGTGCTTAAGACCATTGTTCGTACTCTTGTAGGGTTGGAGGCTGACTTAAATCTACTGGAACGTAGGATGCAGGCTGGCTCTGACCCTGAACTTATGCGTCAATTTAGGGACAAACTGTCCGAGTATGAAGAGGAAGCGGCCAGGGAGGTAAAGCACAGGGGGAAATACTGGATGGTGAGGAGGTACTGAGAGGATGAGAGGCCTGGGAAGGTACTTGCCACGCTCACGAGACACCAGAGGTATAGTGCAGATGTGTTGGAGCTGGTCTTGCCAGATGGTACACGTTGCCGGGACACGAAGGAGATACAGGAGACGTTTGTGCAACACTACACACAGTTATACACTACACAGCAAGCGGAAGGAGTGAGATATGGGGGATTTCTAGATGATCTGGCGCTATGCTGGCTATCGGACGATCATAGGGCGTTCCTTGGCAGGCCCCTTGAGGTAGAGGAGATCAGAAGCGCCATCATGTCTCTGAATAATGGGAAAGCCACGGGGTTGGATGGGCTTCCTGCCGAGTTTTACAAATGCTATGTGGATATTATGGCTCCGGTGCTCAGAGAGGTCTTTGAGGAGTCCCTTGAGGTGGGGATACTACCAGGGTCCATGAGGGAGGTGGCTATCACCTCATTACTTAAACCGGGCAAGGATCCCCCAGACGTGGGGTCCTACCGGCCTCTCTCATTGCTTAACTGTGACGTCAAGGTATTGGCGAAGGTTTTGGCGACACGGCTCTCAGCGCTTATGCCCGTCATTGTATTGCCGGATCAGTCAGGGTTTGTGCCTGGGCGGGCAACTTCGCGTAATCTTCGAACGTTGTTCTCCCTGATCCCGACGATAGCTCCGGACCTCCCTGTGGCCGCCGTTTTCTTGGACGCCACGAAAGCGTTTGATTCTGTGGAATGGGGTTACCTGATAGATGTTTTATGTAGAATGGGGTTTCCTCGGATCTTTGTCTCATGGGTCAAACTGTTGTACACTGAGCCGGTGGCGAGGGTGGTCGTGAATGGTGTGCTCTCCCCCCAATTCCCAATCACGAGGGGGACCAGGCAGGGCTGTCCTCTTTCTCCCCTTTTATTTGCTATTGCCATAGAGCCTCTTGCATGTAGAATTCGCCAATTGCATAAACAAAGCGCGTTTAATTGTTTTCAGCGCCAAATAGGGATTTCTTTATATGCGGATGATGTTACGTTATATGTGAGAGATCCGCAGGCGAATCTCAATGCACTACTACGAGAGCTTGTTGCATTTGGTGGTATCTCTGGTGAACATATTAATTGGCAAAAATCTCAATTTTTCCCGCTCACTGCAGCGGTTCACCGATTCCCGCTGGACTACCCTCTGGAATGGTGTGATTCGGATCTGCGTTATTTGGGCATTGTGGTGTCTCTGGACAGGGAGGAAACTATTAGGCTTAATTATGGCATCGCTATTACTAAACTGGCGGATAACATCACCAGATGGATGTCCTTACCTCTGTCTATGGCGGGTAGAGCGTCACTAGTAAAAATGGTGATCCTACCCCGCTTCCTGTACTTATTTCAGAATATTCCCTATCACCCGGGGGCGTATTTTTTTAAACGTCTCCGTTCGGAGCTGATTCGTCTGTTCTGGGGGGGCAAACAATCGAGATTAGCATGGTCTACCTTAACGCTGCCCTATGATAGAGGTGGCTTTGATGTCCCTGATTTAGAACTTTATTATGTGAGCGCTCAAGCGCATTATGCATATCACTGGATGCGTCCCACGCCATTTATGCCTCAGATAGCTGCTGAACACTGGGTTGCACATCCTTTGCCATTGGAGGGCATGGTGATGGGAAATGTCGGTGATGTGGATACACACCGGACGACGGTGACTTGCACGGTCGATGCTTGGAAGCGTGTTGCGAAGGCCTTAGATCTCGCTTTCCTCTACTCGCCTGCGCTGCCCCTGGCTTATCATCCTGCCCTGTCCTTGTTACAAGAGACAGGGTTTCAGCACATGTTCAAGCGTCTTGGGACGCTCACATGGGGGGATCTGTTTTGCGAGGGCAGTTTTCGGACCCGTGAACAGTTTTTTGGGGGAATGGAGTCTTCTCCTTTAGATATGTTTTATTATGTTCGTTTAAGGCAGGGCCTGCGTACGCTGCTGTCTGACTTCCCCAAGGAACCGGGAGTGGCTTTACCGCTTCACGTGATGTTAATTTCTGACGGACGTCACCTGGTCTCTAAATTATATGGCGCCATCAGGAAACAGCGAGATGCACCGGCTAGCCGTGTGCGCGAACAGTGGAACGTTGAGCTCGGCACCGCCATATCTGATGAGCAATGGACCTACTGTTGTGGCGTGACTGCCAATATCTCGTCTAGCTGCCGTCTAAAAATCATACACTATAAATTCATACAAAGATTCTACTGTACTCCGGCCAGAAAATTCAGATTCCGATTAGCGGAGGACGATAGATGTGCTCGCTGCGGGGCAGCGGGGGCCGACTTCCTCCATCTAGCGTGGGAATGTGGGGCCATTTATGAGTATTGGGTACAGGTCCATGACGCCCTACAGGTCATGACTGAAGATGCGGTGTTGCTTGACCCCGTAGTAATGCTTTTGGGGCATACTAAGGAGGTGCCAACACTTTATCGTAGATTTGTAGACGTGGTTCTACTGCTGGAAAAATGGCGTGTGGCCTGCTGTTGGGGTCGGGGCAGAGTGCCACAATTCAAGGAATGGCTGGGCGATGTTGTTTATTGTCAGGACCAGTACAATGTATATGCCGACATGATGCCTGTCCGCTGTAGGCCTAAAGACTTCTGGAGCCCGTTGCAGGTATACTTACAGACCAGGGCTGTGCAGGATTCTGAATCGGAGAGTGAAGATCGGGCTGGGATTGGTTAGAAGCGTGACGCTTACTGGAAAACCAGCTATGCATATCGGATAACATGAAGCACAATGGATGGGACTGTTTCTATGCCCTGCTCGCATGATGTTTGAATTGGTCAGGCTGGGTAGCCACTGAGGATATGATGCTCGGCTACTGTGTGCTTTTTTTAGGGGGGCTGGAGGTACCTCAGACAAGCAAGTTTCGAACTATGGGTGGACATTTCCTACGTTGGTACTGGTAGCCTACACTGACGAGTGCATGCTTTAGTCCCGCAATACTGTGGCTCCTAAATGGTCTATGCTGATGTGTTGTACACCGCTTACTTGCAGAATATCTATTTTTGCATTGTCTATATTGTACTGTGTCCAGGCATGAAAACTTGGCTTTTACCATCTGCTGCTGTAATGTATTGTCCCTGTATCTATGCTTGACTCTTATATGCACCACTGGTGTTACCTGCTTTTTCTTCCAATAAATATGTCCAATAGGTGAAATAGGCATAAGCTGCTATTTCAGAACAAGTTTGTATCACCGAACACGTGTGGTTGCAAACTTTAATTCAAAGCTCTTTTTTAGGTCCGCTGCTAGCATTATACCAAATATCATATGTAAGTAACCAGGTTAGCATTCGTAGATTCAATGTCTTTTGCTATAATGATCTGCATCTTAGGGAGGTTAGGCTTATAAACTGAATACCTGTCCATAATCAGCCATTTTTATGCATCCCTGGGGCTAACCTTATATTCTGCTTAAATGGAAACATACTGATATCTCTTGTTCACATTATGTTTTATTACAAAGGCATGGATTGTCTGCATATCAAGCACCTGAAGTGCTGTCCTATTCATTTCAAAAGCTATGATACACAAAATCCTGTATATTTTTTCATTAATATTTATCTGCACCACCTATGAAATTCTGTATTTTTGTCTTTATGCAATTTTATAGATTGTGTATTAAAAATGTGATGCTTTCTTGTTGTTTGTTAGGTTTATTTTCAATTTTAATGCAGTGCTTTTTTAACTGAAAGTGGATACTTCTTCCTTCAGATTTCTTACGAAAACCATCCCCAGGAACCAAACTGCATCTAGTAATTTTTTTACTTCACCTCTTTAACAGTGCCAGGTAATGTTACTCAGCTTCCGCGACAAATGTCTTACGTTTCAGCTATAGTGACATCAACAATTTAATAAAATGTGACACAATGACCATACTACTAGCAAATCTAGAGACGTTCGGGCTTAAGCAAATAGTTTCTGGCCCTGCACATAGGGCAGGACACAGGCTAGGCCTCAATTTTATGAATACAGTTGCTGTAATGTGTGAACCTCTGCTTCCCATCACTTGGTCAGATCACCATCTGATAGTTTTCCATCCCACATAAGAACACCCTAGTAAAACCTAGGAAATAGGTCAGGAGACTTAGGCACCCTTGAAAAACAGCCACTCTCGCCACCTTCACTGAGGCCTTTAAAGCTCCCTCATAGCATCCTACATGGATGTGGATATTGCTCTGTCTGCCTACCATGACTCCATAATAGCCATATTTCACCAAATAGCTCCTCTTAAAAAAATCTGTTTCCGCCTGTTCTAGAAATGGAGCTCCATGATACACAGACAACCTGTGTGGGGACAATTCAACCCAAACTCGTTAAAAAACACTTTGCTGAAACCTCTATTAAAGAAACCGAGCTTGGACAAAGATGAATTAAAGAACTATAGGCCCATGGCAAGCCTCCCTTTTTTAGCTAAAGTCACGGAAAAGGCCATGAACCTACAACTATCGGAGTACATTGAGAAACATCGACTGCTGGACGACACACAATTTGGCTTCCGCAAGTATCACGGTACCGAAACTGCCTTAATTAAAGCCGCAGACGATGTTAGAGCAATCCGAGACCATGGCGGAACAGCAGTTTTGGTATTGCTCGATCTATCGGCAGCCTTCGACACGGTCGATCATAAGATCTTGGTCGACTGTGTCGGAAAGATGGGCATTTACCATACTGCAAGAGATTTTCTCGCATCTTTCCTGGCTGATAGAACATAGGCCGTCACCCTGGGGCCTTTCCAATCTGCTAAGCTTTCATTGCCATGTGGGGTTCCTCAAGGCTCATCCCTCAGTCCGACACTATTTAACATCTATGTGTCGGACCTTGCTAATGTTATCAAAGCATATGGGATGAGCCTAACCTCCTATGCTGACGATACGCAACTGGTATTGGCCATAAAGGGTGACGGAGGCGAGGTGGCAAAACGCTTCCAAAATGGAATGCTAGAAATTGGAGAGTGGATGGCAACAAACCGCCTTAAGCTTAATTCCGAAAAAACCGAGGTAGTTATTTTCGGACCCCTCTCACCAGGCTGGTCAGCATCCTGGTGGCCACCAGCCTTCGGAGCACTCCCAAGCCCGTCATCTAAGGTCAGGAACTTGGGAGTCACTTTTGATGAGGGTCTTAACTTTGTAGATCATGCGAACAAAGTAGCAACCACAGCCCATTATAAATTAAGAATGATCAGAATAATTATCCCATTTCTGCCAGAGGCAGCTACTAAAACACTGGTCAGCTCTTTAGTTTTAGCATCCCTAGATTACTGCAATGGCCTATTCCTAAATGCTCTGGTCAGGGTTACGAAGAAGCTACAGGCAATACAGAATGCCGCAGCACGTCTCTCCGGAACACCCAAATTCTCGGCTATATCAGATACCATTAAAAAATACCACTGGCTGACGATCCGGAATAGGATCAAGTTCAAAGCATTTTGTATAGTGTACAAAGCCCTTAATGATCAAGGACCGCATTTTTTTAAGGACCATCTGATACCCTACAAACCTTCTAGACAGCTTCGCTCTACCACTCTTAACCAGCTAGTGATCCCAGGTACTAAAACAGTGTCCTGGGGTGACCGCCGCTTTTTAGTCGCGGCACCCAAGTTGTGGAACACCTTGCCTCAACACATTAGGATAAGCCCTTCACCTCTCCAGTTCCGCAAGAGATTGAAGACATGGCTTTTTAATTAGTAGCACCCATTAAAAATCCTCTGGAGCAATTAACATCGAGCTGTAGTTATGCGAATTGTCAAGCGCCGAGACGCCTGCGGGTATTCGTTCGAGCTTTATAAATGGCAAAAATAAAATAAATAAAATAAAATTAAACGTCTTGAACACAGCTGGAACCTCACAAAATCCTCTGCGGATAAAGCAGAATGTCGGGCTAGGTTAGGTAAATATATTGATATGATTAAGGCGGCACACGAAGCACACATAACCTCTACAACTGCCAATGTGGTTAATTCCATAAAATAATTATACAAAGTATTAAACAGTGTTATGAAACAACATACCTGCACTTCCTCTATTGTGACCTCCCAAGATCTGTGTGATAATTTAGCTGACCTTTTTCAAACCTAAGATTAACACAATCTGCAAAAACTTCCCAGCCAATCCAGAACGACTTGAAATGGTATTTGACTTAAGTCATCTTCATCGAAACGCCCCAACTGGCCTAAGTGATTTTGAAAATCCGCTTTGTGTACCAGGTGCAGAAAATGTTTGCCCATGCCAATTCAGGCTCTCCTCAGGACCCGTGCTCTCCTAGGATAACAGCTAGTCTAGCTAACCATCTGGCACCAGCAGTGAAAGGAATGTTTAATATCTTATTAGCCACTGCTAAAGTGCCTGCTGAATGGAAGTATGCACAAGTATAGACTCTTTTAAAAAATCTCAGCAAGAATCAATGTCCTCTCTAACTACAGACCAATTTCACTGTTACCTCTACTTGCAAAGGCTCTCGAAATGCGTTTTAAGAAGTAGATCATGCGGCCTAGTGGACTAATGTTTTCACTACAGGGAACTGTGTTTGATCTCATGGTAACACGTTCAAATCCTGGTCGGTCCACCCTGCCTTTTATCCTTCTAAGGTTGATAAAATGAGTACCATCAAGTAGGGAACAATAAACTTCTGTTATTCAACACCAAGATACCCTTGGGTGAATGTGCGCTTTACAAATACACGTTATGTTAACATTTCTATAGGACCATAAGATCTTAGCCACCTCATGATCAGTAGCGGCACCCTCCCCCCCCCAGCGCCTTGAGACCCTACGGGTATGTAGCGCGCTTTACAAGTGTCACTGATTGATTGATGATCGGAGTTCAGCGAGCTACACAGCACTGAGACTGCAATGCTGTCAGTCACTGACAACATCAGGCTCTCTTAGATGCAGGAATGCCGGTCATGTTAGTGCTACTGGATCTATCCACAGTCTTTCTCCTATTCCATTCTAAGCAGCAGTTTACAGAAGGCAGGCCTCCAGGGCAGAACACTACATTGGAGCGGGGACTTCCTGGACAACTGCACACAAAATGTCTGTCTTGGCCTCTTCAAGACAAGAATGATGCATACCAACAAGACAGTTTCACAGGGGATTGTGCCTGAGCTCTGCACTGCTTAATATATGGAGTGCCACTAGCTCAAATTGTGAGATCGTGCAGTCTGGAGATCATGTCATATGCAGATCACACTCAACTTCTCATCTCCCTCAGCCCAAACCCAGATAAAGAGGAAAGTACATTTGCAGGATGCATGAGGGAAATTGCTGTCTGCATAAATACCAACTGTCTCCAACTAAACAACGAGAAGACTGAGATCATGTTATTCGGCAAAGCCAATGAGACATGGTCGTTGGGCTGGTGACTTTCGGAACCTGGTCCAGTCCCTGCTCCTAAACAGGTGTCGTAAAATCTTGAAATATCAAGTCAATACCACATGTATCACCTGTTTTGCCACAATGAGGCTCCTAAAAAAGTGTTTCCTTGGCTTCCAGACTCTTCCAGATAAAACCTTGTCCAAGCTCTTACAACCAGTTTCCTGGACAATGGGAATGATCTACTGGTAGCAGAAAATGAGACCCTACTGACCAAGCTGCAGGTAGAACAGAACATAGCTGCTTAGCTGATCAGCAATTTACCGACACAGTTGTCTTCTACCCCCATTGTAAGAAAACTACACTGGTTGTCTGATGCACAATACACGGTATGAGGCTTGTCCCGTCTATGGTAACTCATGACTTAGTTACTATCAGCCCTCTAAACAGCTATGGTCCTCAAAAAAAGCTCTCTTGCAGACTCCACACATTTGCACCTCAAGATTTGGGGCCAGCATTTTTCATATATGTCCTCATCTCACTGGAATAAGCTCCCTCTTCATCTTCTTATCTGCCAAGATTGTATGAGCTTCAAGACGATGTAAAAAACTTGGTTGTTTTTAGAATGTCTCAGCTTGCCTGATCAGTAAAGCATTGAGATACTCCTCTGGGAGTGAGTTGTGCGCTATATCAAGTAACAGAAATAAAGGACCAGTGAAGTTAGCTTTGCTATATTTGTTCCTGATTTGATATGGGTCAATGAAAGCTGCAATGCAAAGGCAAACAATAATTACTAATAATAAGTATAACCATCAGAAACAATGTTACTCAAGGTAAGTACATTTTTTTATAGTGGCTATTTTTCTGATAGACACCAAAATGTAACAATGCAGGTTTCAAGCACACTCTTTCTAATTTATGAAGGTTGCTTGAAATCAACATCTAAAAAATATTGTCTCGGTAGTTCAAAGACAACCATCTAATAGTTGTTTCAAATTGCTTCTAGCGTAGCACCCTTCAACAAAGTTAAAATAGCCACATTGCCAAGGGAAGAGTGAGCCTTAAATCATTCTAGTGAACAGTGTTGGACTGGCCTTTCAGGCACTCTGGCATTGCCAGGTGGTCCAGCATGACAAGGCCAGTGTCTGTGGCTTTGGTTTGGTTCCATGGTCTCTGATGGGACTAAATAAAAACAGGTTACATACTGCCCCTCTCACCTGGCCCATTTGGCAGAGCCACACTGCCTGAAAAGCTAGTCCAACGCTGCTGGTCATGTAATTTCAATCTTTAACCTTTGAGGAAATCCAGTATTGTTTGCTTTGTCCTTGTCCTGCCATGGTATGCCCCTTCATAACTTATGAAGGGGTTATCATGAATTCTGAATGCTTAGTTTGAAAGTGAAGACCATATTCACTCTGGTAAAATCGAGTCCATGCAACCTTATCTTTTTTTGACAGATGAGGGTAAAAAAAGTAAACAAATGCAACAAGAAATACATTTTTAAATACAATGCAGGATTATATCTAAGAGATCTCCTTGGTAAAAAATGTGAACAAAGGAGGAAAAGATAAAACATTGAAGCTCATTCACTCTACTGGTGAAAATTATGGGAAGGAAAGCTGCCATCGTTAATGAGAAAATAATGAACTGACTCTAATAGATACAACATTAGAAAATGTAAGAACAAAATTAAGATCCAAAGGCACTACTACACAAGCAACTTGGTCATGTGAAACGAAACAAATATAGGTGTTAAATAACAATTAACAATGCTTAATCTGCAGGTTTTCACGGCTCAAACCACCAAAAATATAAATGTTCGTAACCTCAGATTTCAAGGCATATGCCCCATTTTGAGAGCACAACTTAGCACAGGCATTTGTCGGTGATCTTCTAGCTGCTGACAAAACAGCCTTTAGTGAGGAGAGAAATCTGTTGGAAAATTAACCTTTTCAGTTCCATGAAAGAAGATTTAGAGAACGTCAGTTTAGATGACGAACCTAACCTCCTATATGTGTCCAGCTTCGGGAGAAGCTACAGAGCAATACATCTGTGCTCCAGAACAATCAGTGTACCAGAAATGCTTTACCTATTCTTTAGGTTCACCCTTTTCATCAAATGAGCTGAGGCGGTTGTGTAATGAAAATTGTAAAATAAAAAAAACATCTCCTTGTAAACGTTTTCCTTTCAGGAACCTTATAGAACAATGAACAATTCAATTGTGCTCAGTTGGTTGAGCAGAGAGAGATCTATTTGATGGATGCCCTTTATTTAAAAGCTCATTTCAACCGCATAGGATAAAAGCTCTTCACGTGATTTACCAAAATCTGTCCCCTAATGAAGTTCGCCTACTTACTAAGGCAATCATCTAAATGAACTGCTGGCAGGCCAGTCCTTGGTCGATGAGCCACATCCACAGTTTGTTGACCCACTTACCCTCACTTATTGTTGTAAACATTGTTTTCATACTGTTTGCATTCACCTAACATTGTTCAGACTCTTCTGTTAAACTTAAAGTTACTACTCTCAATTAGAGGTGATTTGTGGACAGTTAGGCCCCTTAAACATTGAATCTTCATCACATGAGCATCTTTGACATGAGATTCCCAATTGAAAAGGGACGTGCCCAAAACAACGGTCGCCCGAGTCTATGGTGGCTTGAATGGCTGACCCTAAAGAATATTGTGGCAAGTCCAACAACTAAGATCAACCTAAAGTTGAAGGAGGAATGTCTACTAGGGGCCTGATTCACAGAACTAACTTGAGACAAAATACTAAACTTACTACCATTTTCGTATTCACAGAAGGCACTCTCTCATTTTGGCATTCACAGAAGACACTTACTCATTTCGATATTCACAGAAGTTAGGAGTCATAACTTTAGGACTCCTAAATGTCTTCTATGAATACCGAAAGTCTTAAAATTAGGATTTTTCTCAGTTTAGGAGTCCTAAAGTTAGGAGTCCTAACTTTTCTACTACTAAATTTAGAAAAATCCTAATTTTAAGACTTTCGGTATTCACAGAAGGAATTTAGGAGTCCTAAAGTTAGGAGTCCTAACTTTACTACTACTAAATTTAGAAAAAATCCTAATTTTAAGACTTTCGGTATTCACAGAAGGCATTTAGGAGTCCTAAAGTTAGGAGTCCTAACTTTTCTACTACTAAATTTAGTAAAATCCTAATTTTAAGACTTCGGTATTCACAGAAGGAATTTAGGAGTCCTAAAGTTAGGAGTCCTAACTTTACTACTACTAAATTTAGAAAAAATCCTAATTTTAAGACTTTCGGTATTCACAGAAGGCATTTAGGAGTCCTAAAGTTAGGAGTCCTAACTTTACTACTACTAAACTAAGAAAAATCCTAATGTTAAGACTTTCGGTATTCACAGAAGGCATTTAGGGGTCCTAAAGTTAGGACTCCTAACTTCTGTGAATACCGAAATGAGTAAGTGCCTTCTGTGAATACCAAAATGGTAGTAAGTTTAGGATTTTGTCTTAAGTTAGTTCTGTGAATCGGGCCCTTGATCTTTAAACTGGCTACAACAATGATTTGACTGCTCTCAGAAAGACCACTTCAGACAACCCATCCTCAGATGATGTTTACTTACAGGATACATACAAAACACCATTGACCCCAACATATGCAAGTCAAAGCTAACTATTGGAGTTAGCGTCTGAGAAAAAAGTGATTTTTTTCTTTCTAAATAATCGTCACATTTTCCTAAAAGGAAAAGGCAAAATCTTCCCTGTGTTGAGAATAACATCTATGAAATGAATCAGGCAAGTAATTCTATCACTGACTGAGAAATCTAGACTATGCTGAAAAACCATAATCTTTTCCTATTGTTGCAACAGTAGAAATTAAAAGCTAGTAGAATACTGTTCCTCGTTCAGTGGTGCCTAGTTAAATAAAATCAGAGAACCAGCCGCCATCTTTGCGAATGATGTTGGGGTGGAATCCGAAGAAAGAGAGGGATTCGAAGGGGATACCGCTTGTGCGGAACTAGGGTCCTCAAACACCCAGCAAGCTATGTGTCATGCTTCATCATCTGCACCTGCTCCTCCTTGCGTCTGCGCTGCAATACCCAACGGGCAGCCACGAGGGGGGCTCTTTGTCTGAGATCTTTGTTCCTTAGCCCTATGATGAAGTGGGGGTGTGTGGCCCATGTAAGTGTAGATAACGTGAAGTGCAGTGGGTGCGTTAAAAAAGGTTAGATAATCAAAATAATACTTTTATTCAGGCTGGTTATCCACCTCAGTAAAAGCTTAAAGAGTGACAGCTTCCCTGACGTGAAGGTTCAGATAAAGCTATGCTCATCTCGTGGGGTCAACATGTTTCTTGCCTTGTGGTTAATATAATCCGTGCAATTCTTCAGGACCTAATATGTGAACAGTGGATCTATCTACACTCAGTGGTGCGGCTAATAGCTAACTACCACAGATAATAACTATGTCACAATTCTTCAGTAGTGGGGTTCGGTAACCTAAAAGAAAGGGATATAAAAATATATATAAATGTCCCTATTCATTGCTGGAAACATCCATCTGGTTGTCACATAGCGTTCACATTACCACTCCTAATGTTCTCCTTTCCTACGTCAAGAGTGTTCATAAGCGGGGAGTCGCCATGGGTCCAGCCTGACCCCCCCGGGCCAAAGCCCCACCAACACAAGGAGGGGGTATCCAGACGTTATTGGTGTATGAGGCAGCTCTCAACCTGTGGAGACCCAGGGCCGCCCGTGTGGCCACACCGTACAACACCCAGTCTGCCCCTCACTATGCAAATGCAGGTCCGCGGGGCAGGTCAGGCAGCAGTGCTACCACCACTTTACTAACCGACTACAAGCTAACAACCAAGTTGGTCACAGGCCACTGCCCCATGCATCGAGAGTACTTACCAGTCCTGTGGGGGACTATGGGGGTTCACCTACCCTCCTTGCCTGAACCAGGATGGAAATTTTCAACTCTGGGCAGCATTGAAGGACCATTTACGGGTCAAATGCAAGGAGGGTGGCGTGTCCAGCCTGCATCATTCCGGAAAACCGCCTACTGTGTTGGTTAGGCAGTATGTCAGGTCGACGTATCGGCCATCTTAGAGTGTAGTGAATATCACTCTAATAAGTAGGAACAACCTGGTCACTGCGTTGTCAATGAATGAGTGGCCCATGTCTGTATAAGAGTGGATCTATGGTAACATATGCAGTGACAATGAACACCACATAGAGATATAGGGTCAAAGGGATATTTAAAGACCTGCCCAGATTCTCTTCCCCTTATACTACAATACAAATAAACCTAAAGAACCGCGGGTCTAAAGTCAACAGTTTCGCCAACTAGCTTCAACTCCTAAAAAAGTGAGTCTGAACACAAGTCATATAAAAGCCAAAAGAGAAAGAAACAAAGAAAATTGAGAGCCAAAATAGATCCAGAATCAGCTTATTGGATTCCCATCAATTTATCGTAGTTATCGATCTTCTCATGTGGTCATCCACCTTCCAGCATGGCGTGTCTCTTGATCATAGAGACTATCTACCACACAAAAGAAAAATAGCTTGATTGGATCAAACCCAAAATCACCTGGAAAGAGAAACATATCATGTGTTTCTAAATTCAAGATCACAAGGGAATTAAGTGGAGTGCAACACACAAAAAGTGATAATTGAGATAGGGTAATGAGGCAAACAGGCAAGACATTTTATTATAGATATCGACTAATCTCCTATTTAAAACCAGAACAGTGCAAGGGGCAGTTTCAACGAATAACTAAAAAAAAATCAGGCCAACAAGTTTCAGCCACTCGGGAACAAAATCCCCTTGGCTTTCTTCAGGGTCTCTGCTCTCAAACTTTACTACTGCAAAACAAATGATATACTAACATTAAAGTGAAAACATTATCATTTATATAGAAAAAACTATTAGTAGTAAAAGTACACACATACTAGGATGTTGGATTGAATACAACAAACTTGTACTGATCCTCCGCACCAAAGAATGCAGTTGGCATCCAGCTTGACAGGGGACTGGACCTCACCCAGACCTCGCTCGGTCCGTTGTTGCCTTAGACCGATTCTGAGTCAAGGGGGTGGCATTCTTTGATGCGGAGGATCAGTACAAGTAGGTTGTATTCAATCCAACCTCCTTGTATGTGTGTACATGTGAACTACAAATTCAGATGCAGGTCAATTATGGTTGAGTGCCTCTAACAGTAGTAGAAGTACTGCTACGCCTATGTAACCCAATGTCAATTAGTGTAGATTGCACAGGGTGTGGGCCTTGTGTTATCTTCGGGGCATGGCCTGTTGGCTTAACAGCCATCATAGTCTGTGCGAAAATTCAATGGAAACACCAAGGGTGGGGTGCAGCCTCTGTGTCCAGTGCTGATATAGTCAATAGACAGAGTGCAGACCCTTGTAGGTCCTAGGTATGACTCCTAGGTGTACGTGGGGGCAGATAGATCACAGTGTATATTGGTTGGTTGCGATGTCATGTCAACCGGGTGTTCCCATCAAGTGTAATGCACCCTGAGTGCCAAATGTCAGGATGGATGCCCTTATACGTGCGCGTCAATGTGCTGTCAACCCATGTCAGTTAAATACAGAGTTCTAGCTGGACAATAGTTACAAAACAGATTCATGTACCCTGTGTATCACCAGTCAGTGTGGATGTCCATGTATACATACCGTTAGCCAGTGGTCATCTGCTATTCAGGGTCGAAACACATACTTTCTTTCCACAAGCCATTTGTTCATATGTGAATATTATTGAACAATTAAAATAGGTCACCATCAATTTGGTAAGAATTCTGGGAACTGAAGGGAGGTCAAATTGCAGAACTGCAAATTAGTAATGTATTCCATTTACCACAAATGTCAGATTCCATATGTGACACTCCTTCCTGGGTATACGGAAGTACGAGCCAAAAAGTTGTAAGACACTATTCATTCCTCTTGCAGAACTTTAAGTATGTGTGTGAAGGGTGGGAAAAGGAAGGTGGAACAAATGTTGTTTCTGTCAGAAATAGAAGAGTAAATCCAGTGTGCATAATTGGAAGAACAGCTTGGTCTAATGTGATTTGCCTTCATATCAGCGAAAACAATGGTAGCCCACATTTAGTCTATGTAGTGTCATTTGAGAATGGCTGTTGAAGTACCTAAAGAGATTCTGAAGTTGTAGGGGGGGAGCTTGAAAGCAACCTAGAGTCTGCTGCCTAAGTCTGCTTGGCCCTTGTCCTATGTAAGGTAAAACATACTGTAAAAGACTATAGAGGGCTACTGAGAAAAGATATTAAACTGATGTTTGTAACTCCAGAAGATTCTGTGTTTTTTGTACAACATGCATTCAGTTAAAAGTGGACTGAAAACATGCATTGTAGTCCTGTTTTGCTTGACTTACTTGAATTGCAACTGAATTTGCACACTGTACTTAATTGCAATAATTTCTAGTCAATCTCTCTAAATGCATTGCTCATAATACATTTTAGCTGCGTTATAGTTGAGAAAAACCTTTGTGCACCTTAGAATCACAATCTCAGAACATTTATTGTGCTTCTAATGTGCATTAGAATAATAAAAAGATTCTTCTTTCATAATTGTTGGGGAAAATACACAGTCCCTGTGCAGTAATTAAAGAGGGATGTCAACCCATACAAATTGTTTATTATATTCCCTGCGGGTGAATGAAAGGAGACTGTGTCACTAAACGTCCAGTCTTAGGCTTTCCTTGGCACTTCTTCATTACTTTGTCAATTAATTGGTACATGAACTCCTCTGAGAGAAAGTTGACGTGTTTCAACTTAATCTAACCTTATCTAACCTCAGAACATTACAAGGTAGTGTGTATAGATCATCTATGTTTGGTGGAGATAGATGGAAATGGCCCTGCACTGGCTACCACACACTTAGTCAGTACCCTTAATGACTGGCACATTTCAAACAATAGTTTATTCCAAACCAACATTCATTTTTTATATAAAACCAATATAAATACGTAACATTCTGAAGAAAGTGATCCACATACAAATCTTCCATCATATGCAGTAGATCAATCATGAGACATAAGAACTTCCATTGACGCTCAATCAAATGTTCTTGTGTTGCTATTTTCTGAACATTTACATTTTTAAATTTAAAATTTTCAGGAAATAATAACAAAATAATATTTGCCATGGTTTTGAATGTAGTCTGCAATTAGTATATAGTGTATTTACATGCCATAATTAAATTAAAGCCCTATTAATATGAGTAAGTTGGCGTAAGCTGGAACACACTGAGGAAATATAAATTCTATGGTCAAGAAATGTTCCCTAACGTGTACCCCAGCGTCTCCATGTACTAGCTTGAAGTGCATGTAACTTCCCTCCTGTGCCAGCTATGAAGACGCAAATACATTTGGGTCCAACGTTAACATGTCCTCTTTCAGATCCGCCATGAACGGGTTGAATATTCCGTTTCTAAGTATGCCTTGCCAACGTCTTTTTGTGGTATACTTTACACGTTTTCCAGCCCAGGCGAAGTAGGCCCTGAATCCTGCCATCAAGCCTTTTCCTGCTTTCTGACTCTGAATGCCTCAGCCTGGTCTGCCTCTGTACCCGTGACCTCTGCCTTACTCCCTGCGCGGCTAACGGCGCTTAGCTCAGCCTGTTGCCT
The DNA here is from genome assembly GCF_964263255.1 of Lissotriton vulgaris. NCBI lineage: Eukaryota > Metazoa > Chordata > Amphibia > Caudata > Salamandridae > Lissotriton > Lissotriton vulgaris. Next base: position 900,219,771 of record NC_141696.1, read on the forward strand.
GCCAAGACTGTATTCAACCTTCGAATTATCTGCTCCACTCCTCGAAAATACATTCCTGTCTCGTAGTTCAAGTAAACATCCTCCCAGCTGCAGAGCAAAGGGCCCGGCCTTACTGTCTCCGTGCAAGTCATTCATAGCTCCTGTTGCCATGGTAGGCCCATGCCCCCTCGCACCCCATGCAGACACGTAGACGCTTATACACGCACTCACAGTCAGTATAGAATAGCCTCTGTCCGAGAGACCTTTTCCTTCCAGATAATACAGTTCCTTAAACATGAGATATTAGATACGATTTGGGATTAGGTTGATCTGACATCCCAGACTTATGTCTCCTCTTGTAGGGCTAAATGTCAAGTCCCCTTCACCCTCCAGTTACACGTCAATCACACGTCATGCTGCTGCGCGCGCATCTCTGCCATGTATTTCTGCTGACACTGTCGGATTCTCTTATGGATCCACCTACTTGTGACATCATGTTAAATGACGTTTCTAGTACACGCCTTCATGCACGCCTATTGTAACGCCTTTTCTGTTACGTATGAGCATTCTTATCTCTCTTCTCAGCTGTTACGCCTTTTGCATATGCCTTTACTGTAATGCATTGACTATATATATGAATAATTGTCAATAAAGTATTGTCTGTCAGTCCCTTCCCGAACCTATGTGGTGACGGAATGGTATGCCACCTTGGCTCGAGCCAAATACCCAATTCATTTTTGAGGAATAAAACCCTTTTTGAGAAACCTCAAATATCACGGATTTTGCCTCTTATTTTTCTGAGTTATTCTTATTGAACTTTACCGCATAAATTAAGCATGGGTAATTAGAATTTACCACATAATTGGCGCCCAACGTGGGACCCCTCCCCCATCTCACGTGCCGGAGGTGCGTTGCAGGCCTGGCCCCCTGCCACAGCCGGACGGACAACTACGCGTACCCGCAGGATTTCCTGTATCTCCCTCAGGCCAACGGAGGTGACTGAGGCTGCGATCAACACCCAGACGAGGCGGTGAGGAGTGCGGAGGATCCCGACCAGAGCCTAGCTGAGAGAGCAAGATCCGAGGTATACGGAGGCCCACCAGGTTCCGAAGTTCCGAAGTATCTGCGTCACGAGTCGAGTCCGAATCCAGTCCGGTCCAGTCCAGTCCAGAGTTTCCGAGGCCTTCTGTTTCCGTGCTTCCCGGTGAGTACCGTTGCTGGGGACGCATCTAGACGTGCGCATTAGTTTGTGCCGGTCAAGACGGGTTTGGGTACACAGACCTGGTCTGCACTGTTTAGCAGTGTATCTGTACTGTTTTAGCAGTATATCCTGTCTGCACTGTTTACGGTGTATCTGTACTGTTTAGCAGTACATCTAGTATCACGCAGTTAGTAAGTTTTATTCTAATTATTGTTGTTCGTTTTAAAATGTTTTAATGTGTTATCTAAATGTCGTGGTATGAGTGATTGTTCGATCTTCATTATTGTGATTATTGTGTTCATTGTGTTCATATCTGATGTAAGAACCAAGTAGCCAGATTTTAAGATGCCGTTATTCTCCAAATTAAGACAAATAAAAACTAGAAAAGGGATACTAGAAGAAGCTGTTCCCATTCCACCTAGGGACACTCCAGGGTACTTTATGTACCACAAGCACGTCTTAGATGCCGTTTTATATCTCTATTTATGGGTGGACTACACCAAGGATCTAGCAGAGAATCAGAGATGGCCCGCTGCTGGGACATGGGATGCAGATTGCATCATGAGAGTAGAAGAAGCATTATGGAAAAAGAAAGCCAGACAGTCACAGAAAGATGCCATTGAACTATGGCGTAAAGAATCGCATAGGCGTACAGAAAAAGCACACAGAAAAGAAGAGAAAAGTAGAGAGGAGTCTGAAAAGGCCCGAGAAAACGTATTAGTTGAGGAAGGTATCCGAGTAAAAATAGAACAAGTAGATAGACAACGAAACACCCTTATAAATGGTATGTATCCTCTTTTGGCTGAGGGTTTGCCTAAGGCCACCCCGGAAGTACCGAAAGATCTACCACCCCCATTGCTCCCGACTAAAATGCATCAGAAAACAGCAAAGGACATTTTCCTTTCTTCCTATCTAGACGATGTAGCCCCCGAATATGTTAATACCGCACCGCCACGCACACCTCCTCCTGGCGGCGCTCAGCCCCCACCTCCGCGACAAGCTACTCCTCCTCCCGTTCCTCCTGGTCTTCCAGCCGTTCTTCCACCTCTTCCTGGACCTATTCCCCCTGCTTTACACCCAACGAATCCCTTCGGATCCGGCGCCTCAGGAGGCGCGTCCGGAGGGGCGACAGGTTTCCAAACCCCGCCACCCACACATCGGTGGACTTATAGAGACCTAGCACAACAACATACACCTCGAACAGCCGATTTTGCAATATATGGAGATCGTCTTGCAGACTGTAGATATGATCCAGTACCTGGTAAAAAGAATGACGAAAGAATGTTGCTCGCATCAGTACGATTGCGACGAGTCACAAACTTTTTATTAACACTACCTGGAATGGTAGATCATCTAGATAAAATATATAATTTTGTCCAAACAGGGGCAGGGCCTGAAAGTATTAAGGAGGCATTGGCCTACCAGAAAGTGGATACTCAAGCCAAGATATTACAGTTTCTTATAAACTGTCTAATAAGAGAAGTGGATAGGCCGGGTATGAACCCGGATGACGTAAAAGCACTCCATAGGTGGGGTCAGAATATAGCAGATGGGAATCATGATAAACAGGCCTGTATAGATAATATGTACCGAAGAATCAGAAATACCAGAAATAACAAAGATGCATGAAAAAAAGACAGCCACCACCAGAAATAGATTCAGACAAACTTGAATCCTCAGAGGAGGAGAACGAACAAGAAGAGACAGCAGAACAAACACAGTTACCAGTTAGAGAAATGATAGCTTATGTAGGTAAAGGAAGACCCTATAATAATTCAATGCGTCCAGTACGTCCAGAAAGTAAAAGAATTTTTCAGGAAGCTATGTGTAACCCGAGAACTCCTGAACACTTATTCCAAGCCACTGACAACAGGCTTCGAGAACGAATGGGGTACCATGTACTCGATTCTATGGACGAACAAGAATTAGCCAGGTCAGCAGTACAATGGGCTGACGATTCTGAGAAATATAGTGATGATGCGTTAGCACACACGTTTTTGAACATGACACCGAGTGAACAGCGTTTAGCTGGTACATACATGATACAACACCTACTCCTATTGTATAGAAGCCAACATTCCGATCCAGGTCCCCTGCCTGATATATTAGCAGAACTGCTCATGAATAAATGGAGAGGTCTAGGTACCGATCTAATTAAAGTGATTCTAGAACATCGACACAGATATAGTGCCTTCTTGTGTCCACAGACCGATTCAGCACATGCCATGGAAAGAAAAATGTATTACATAGACAGACAGAATCCGTTGCGAGAAGTGCACCCAGTTCAGAATGCAGACAATACGCTTAGACGCGTGTTTGTGCACACGCCCATAACTAAAATAGAATTATTGGAAATGAAAAAATTAGTACCTAGCCATGACAAAGATCCCGCAGGTTTTCACCGTGAAATAAAAGACATGTTACTAATGGGCGATTACACCTATCCAGACCTTATGAAAATATTGAAAGTATTACTGCCTCCTGGTATTTACGAGAAACTCAAAGAAAAAGAATGGGAGGTGGGAGATGCAAAGATTGATTGGGCTGCATTAGAAAACGAAGAAAATACTCGAGTTGCAGGCCTAGGGCTTGGAGACAAAGTTAAGGCGTTACCAGGATTGTTAGTACAAGTATTGCCACGTTTATTAAGTACGAAAAAGGAAGATTGGGGTGCAATCTCAGCCTGCAAACAGAAACCCGATGAAGACACTAGTGATTTCTATACCCGATTTGAGAAATGTTTTGGTATTAATAGCGGCCTGAAAGCGAGTAGCGAGTCATATCCACATCTTTTTGTAACGAAATTAGTCGAGAATTCCCTGCCCCAGGTTAAGAACAGGGTACTGAAAGTCGAAAGCACATGGCAAGCTAATACTCCTTCACAAATGTTACAAATGTTACAGTACCATCAGAATAGAATTAGAGAAGAACAAGAACTCGAACAAAGACGTATGAAAGACACAAAAATGAAAATGTTAGTTGCCCAGTCAGTTCCTGCTGACGGTCATAAAAAGGGTGCGACCCAGCCCAGTAATTCGACGGCTCCTGTTAAGGGAGTATGTAACTATTGTAAACAGCCAGGTCATTATATAAACGATTGTGCAGTTCTGAAACACAATATCTCCACGGGTAAGACCAAGGAGAGACCGCGTCCACCTAGACAAGATCAGGCCCAACAACAAGTACCCCAGAATATACAACATATTCCGCCTATGCCAGCTTCAACACAGACCGTAGCAGTACCCCAGCAACAGCCTATTACCGCAACACAAAACACGACACAACAGATGTACCAGTATGCACAAAATGATTACCCCGATTATCAGCGATACACATGAAACAGCCTAGAGAGGGAGTTTGGCTTGCCTCTTATTGAGGTTCCTGTAGATCAAGAGGGTCCTTATGTACACAGTCAAGTATTAGGGAAAGACAGAAAGTTTCTCATTGATACAGGGGCAAGCAGAACCACGATAAGCCACAATGAGGTTCCAGGGGCACCCCTCTCAGGCTCACAGAATGTTTCCCTTGGATTTTCAGGAAAGCCTATTATTAACGAAGTATCACAACCCCTTCCTCTTGCAGTTGGTCCTTTGACACGGACTACAGATTTATTGCTTACAAAATCATGCCCAGAAAACTTGCTAGGTATAAAGACATTGAAAGCTCTAGGAGCTATTATATGCTGTTCTCCGGAAGGAGTACGATTATTCTTGCGAGATTTTAAAGGCCACTATGTATTGAGAGACATGGACCACCGGTTACAGAATGTACCTGCACATTTGTGGGCGCAAGGCCCCACTGATGTAGGTTGCATGCACATTACACCATACCGAGTCACACTCAAAGCAGGAGTGGTATTACCACGGATTCGACAATACAAGTTACCCCCAGATGCTGTAGTGGCTTTACTGAGAATCATTGACGAGCTCATTGCACAAGGAGTGGTTGTGGAAACCGACTCCAATGTATGTCATTCTCCTATCATTCCAGTTCTTAAACGTACTGATCCAAATGCACCACCTGTTTATCGATTAGTTATTGATCTGCGCGAATTGAATAAATGCATTATACCACAGTATCCCGTGGTCCCAGATATCTCTTCATTACTGACAGCCATTGATTCAGAAGCGACGTTCTTTACTGTAATTGACCTCAAGAATGCCTTCTTTAGCGTCCCAATCGATCCGGAAAGCCAATACCTGTTCGGATTCAGTTTAAATGGACAAAGTTTCAAATTTGCACGCGCACCTCAAGGATTCACAGAAAGCCCCAGCATCTATAGCCAAGCACTGAAAAGACAACTCGACAGTATCCACATGTGAGTTAACACTGCCCTACTTCAGTATGTCGATGATCTGCTGATCACCGCTCGAAGTGAACCCGAATGTGAAAAAGCATCACTAACAGTTTTAAATTTCCTGGCTGACAAGGGGCACAAGGTATCCCCTTCGAAGCTGCAATTCTGTGTTCAGCAAGTTGTGTACCTGGGTCACTTGCTGTCCAAAGTGGGGAGGCAGCTCACTCCTGACCGCATTCAGTTAATTGTAAACATGTCACCACCCAAGACACAGAAGGAGGTGCGGGCTTTCATAGGCCTCACTTCGTACTGCAGACAATGGATTCCCCAATATGCATTTCTAGCAAAACCACTCATTCAGTTGACAACTCAGGAGGCAGCGACATCGACTGTCCTCCCTTGGACTCAGGAACATACACAAGCTTTTGAAGACTTAAAGAAAGCCTTATGTCAAGCACCTGTTTTAGCAACACCATGTTACAGTAAACCTTTTACACTTTTTGTCACAGAACGTGAAGGTACTGCCTTGTCAGTACTCACTCAGGAACAAGCAGGTTCACACAAACCGTGTGCTTACTTTTCTAGCACATTAGATCCAGTAGCCCAGGCCCTCCCTGCGTGCTTGAAATCAGTTGCAGCGACAGCTTTAGCAATCAGACAAAGCGATTCCATAGTTTTAGGACATCAATTGACAGTACAAGTTCCACATTCCGTGGAAGTCCTTTTAAATCGAACACAGACCCAACACCTGACCATAGCAAGACTGACAGGTTATGAATTGACATTGTTTCAACCACACATAGAAATCAGACGCTGTAGCACATTAAATCCTGCCACGCTTTTGCCATTAAATGGAGTAGATCCATTGGCACATGATTGTATTGAAGTCATTACTATTACAACAAAACCCAGACAAGACTTGACAGATGTTCCATTATCAGATCCAGACCTGACACTTTATGTGGACGGTTCATGTATGAGAACAAGTACAGGAGAATTAGTGGCAGCCTACGCAGTCACGACAGACACCGAAGTTATTGAAACCAATTGTATCGATACCCTGTCAGCCCAAGCAGCAGAGCTCATCGCTCTGACACAAGCATGTATTCAAGCCAAGAATAAGAAAGTTAGCATATACACTGATTCACGTTATGCATTCGGAGTCGTTCACGACTTTGGAGTCCTCTGGCGAGAGAGAGGTTACTTAACTTCTCACGGTGCCAACATTCAACACGGTCCCCTCATTCAAGCTCTGTTAGATGCAATACATCTGCCTACTGCAATCTCTATCATGAAATGTAAGGCACATACAAAAGTCACCGATACGATCTCCCAGGGTAACGATCTGGCAGACCGAACAGCTAAGCAAACTGCTCAAAATCGAACTCATGTAACTGACCTGACAAAGACAGTAGTACCGACACCGACACACTGTATGACAGTCAGGGACCCCGCACATGATGTAATTGACATACAGACACATGCCACACCAGACGAAATCAAGAAGTGGACTGAACTAGGAGGGATCCAAACAGATCAGGGATGGATGACGAAGGGAAAATCTACATGGTTTCTCCCCGACTCTATGGTTCAGGTCATCATTAACACGATACATAGTCCAGCGCACCTAGGAGAAAAAGCCATGCTAGACAGTATTCAACACATATGGTCCAATAAAAACTTACGAGCAGCAGCCAAACAAAAAGTGCGTACTTGCATGATTTGTTGTCAGTTTAATCCAGGTAAAAGCATTCCCGTAGAGCAAGGTGGATTTCAGCCTCCCGATCACCCTTTTGAAGTCCTCCAGATGGATTATATCCAGATGGAACGTTGTCGAGGTTTCAAATATGTCCTCGTAGTCGTATGTGCACTTTCCCGATGGACAGAAGCATATCCAGTCCCAGATTACACTGCTCCGACCACTGCCAAGCAGCTGGTTCGCGAATTCTTCCCACGGTATGGTTTGCCCCGTATCGTGTACTCAGATAACGGTCAGCCATTCTCATCCGAGCTTGTGAAACATATTGCACTCCTGTTAGGCTATCAGTGGAAATTCCACTGTGTCCGGCATCCCGAGGCAGCAGGTCTCGTGGAGCGCCATAATCAGACTCTAAAAATCCGACTTTCAAAAATCTGTAGAGAGAAAGGCGTTGACTGGATAGTCGCTTTGCCAGTTGCCCTTTTCTATATGAGGATGGTGGCGCATTCTCGAACCGGGCTATCCCCGTATGAAGTGGTCTTTGGTAGGCCACCGAATATGTGGGGGACGCCTATACCTCGCAAAATCACAGATGTTGACTGTATTATGCTGACAGATTACCTTGCCTCCTTGATGTCTGCACTACAATCTTGTCGTTCACAGGTAGCTGCAGCTTTTCCCGACAACACCGAGGTGAAGCCCCACGAAGTGGTCCCTGGGGATTTTGTCTTCGTTCGCAACTTCGACTGGAGAAGTCCACTGGAGCCCCGCTGGCAAACCCCGAAATTGGTTCTTCTGACGACGAGGACCGCTATTAAAGTTGAGGGCAGAAAAGGGTGGCTACATTCGAGCCACGTAAAGAAGTTTCACGGACTCCCTTCGGACTTGGACTCTAAGCCCTGCCCTCCTACACAGACTGATTCAAAACTCCCTTTGGTTGAGAAAACCGCCTCCGAAGAATACAGACTAAAGTTACGGTCTAGCAAGTCAGACAGTTTAATTGTTTAAGTCCTCCCCTAGGTGAATCGGTTAAATTAGTTTCTGACATGTACCCCCTAGATCGAGATAGAGAGAGAGATAGACAGAGACAACTCAAGAAACGTGCATATTGTAAATCACTTCGTAGTCACTGTATAGTGACGTTATTGATTATGTTTTTCCTAAGTCTTCTGATTATTGCCGCTAGTATCTTATTGCCTATCTACTACCCTATTTTCAAGCGTGCACAATCTGCTTATAACGTCACTGCCGAACATTCTTTTAGTGAATTACCTCCACATGAACTGTCTTACAGACTTGCGCTGCGCAACAACACATTCATTAGTATGTTACATCACTCCCATCAGACTAATAACGCTACGAATTGTTGGATATGTGGCCGACTCCCTCCCTACCAGAAATACAAGGGAGTTCTGCCCCTCTTTCCGTACCCGTTCACTCACAATGGCTCATGTGGCGCATGGTTTAGATTGATTAATTCCTTAGATTCTGATATTGCTGTATATGAAGGAAATTGGGTTTGGGGAAACCTGAACTTAGTCCTGCTTAAAGCCTGCTACCCTGACAAGAAGGGACTTCCCATTAGGACAGGAACTGATCTAGAAAATGAAGTATATGGATTAGGTAATTATACAATTAACCTCATGATTCTAACTGTTGAATCCGAAGCTGCACCAGTTCTACCTGCTATGTCAGTATTACCAGTTACAGGTGAATTATGTGTCCGAAAGAATGGTTCAGTACATTTAGGTCATAGTAAATGCACTACTGTGGTCGAATTCAGTGATCAAGGCAAGTCTACATTCAGAGCTACACGTCATTCCTACTTCGTTTGCGGCCATACCGCATACATACGCTTACCTCCAGATTGGGATGGTACCTGTTACATTGCATTCCTTTTGCCACCTGTTTTCCTAGCCCCTCCTGATTATCACAGAAATACCAATCTAGTGAACAATAGACTCCGAAGGGATCTCCCGATTGTCGATTACACTGAAACGGCATGGGAGCAATACACAGACTTCAATAAAGGCTTCTTTCCCTACTTAGGTGCTGTCTTTAATAGTAAACTGATACGTAAATTAACTAGAACCCTCGAAGCAGTAGTGAATGAAACTACTTCCGCTCTAGGCAACTTAACAGAGGAGCAGTCTGCGATGCGGGTTGTTGTTCTTCAAAATCGTCTTGTCATTGACGTCATCCTAGCAGATAGGGGTGGAGCCTGTAAGGTCATCGGGTCGAGCTGCTGTGTTTTCATTCCAGAAAACGCGCCAACAGTATATAAAGCTATAACACGTCTCCATAAGATTGCCAGTTTGATACACCAGAATCCAGGCACCTGGACTTGGTCCGGTTAGTTCTGGACAACGTTGACCGCTTGGGGATGGAAGATCCTATCCTTCCTAGGCATTGCCCTTCTCATAGTATTCAGTTGCTGCCTGTGTCTACAATGTGGGCCGGCGATTTGCGGCCTGTGCGCCACATCATGCATTCCGCATTCAAATTCCCATTCAAAACGCGAAAAGAAGAAAGAAGAGCAAATGATGTTACGTGAACAGATTGATCGATTCATGAGGATCGATATATCATGAAGGGTCCGTAGGGAACAAGGAGGGAATGAGGAAATATAAATTCTATGGTCAAGAAATGTTCCCTAACGTGTACCCCACCGTCTCCATGTACTAGCTTGAAGTGCATGTAACTTCCCTCCTGTGCCAGCGCTGAAGACGCAAATACATTTGCGTCCAACGTTAACATGTCCTCTTTCAGATCCGCCATGAACGGGTTGAATATTCCGTTTCTAAGTATGCCTTGCCAACGTCTTTTTGTGGTATACTTTACACGTTTTCCAGCCCAGGCGAAGTAGGCCCTGAATCCTGCCATCAAGCCTTTTCCTGCTTTCTGACTCTGAATGCCTCAGCCTGGTCTGCCTCTGTACCCGTGAACTCTGCCTTACTCCCTGCGCGGCTAACGGCGCTTAGCTCAGCCTGTTGCCTGCCAAGACTGTATTCAACCTTCGAATTATCTGCTCCACTCCTCGAAAATACATTCCTGTCTCGTAGTTCAAGTAAACATCCTCCCAGCTGCAGAGCAAAGGGCCCGGCCTTACTGTCTCCGTGCAAGTAATTCATAGCTCCTGTTGCCATGGTAGGCCCATGCCCCCTCGCACCCCATGCAGACACGTAGACGCTTATACACGCACTCACAGTCAGTATAGAATAGCCTCTGTCCGAGAGACCTTTTCCTTCCAGATAATACAGTTCCTTAAACATGAGATATTAGATACGATTTGGGATTAGGTTGATCTGACATCCCAGACTTATGTCTCCACTTGTAGGGCTAAATGTCAAGTCCCCTTCACCCTCCAGTTACACGTCAATCACACGTCATGCTGCTGCGCGCGCATCTCTGCCATGTATTTCTGCTGACACTGTCGGATTCTCTTATGGATCCACCTACTTGTGACATCATGTTAAATGACGTTTCTAGTACACGCCTTCATGCACGCCTATTGTAACGCCTTTTCTGTTACGTATGAGCATTCTTATCTCTCTTCTCAGCTGTTACGCCTTCTGCATATGCCTTTACTGTAATGCATTGACTATATATATGAATAATTGTCAATAAAGTATTGTCTGTCAGTCCCTTCCCGAACCTATGTGGTGACGGAATGGTATGCCACCTTGGCTCGAGCCAAATACCCAATTCCTTTTTAAGGAATAAAACCCTTTTTGAGAAACCTCAAATATCACGGATTTTGCCTCTTATTTTTCTGAGTTATTCTTATTGAACTTTACCGCATAAATTAAGCATGGGTAATTAGAATTTACCACAACACCTCTAGAGTTCATTTGATTTGATTTGTGCGATTTATAAAGGGCATGGCTACCCGAAGGCTTCCCTACGCTGTTGATGAGTGCTGTGATAAGAACAGAGCCCATTAATGGTTTAGGGGGAACAGCCAGGTTTTAAGTTTTTTCCTGGAAGTCAGGTCATTTTGCTGCACTCTTAGGTCATGAGGGAGCTAGTTCCACAGTTTAGGAATCCGGTGTGCAAAGGATCTACTGCCCCATCTAGATTTTTTGATTCTGATGGTGCGGAGGAGGTGTAGATGGGAGGACATTAGTAGCCTGGTGGGGGCGAGCGCAGATATCAGATTACTGAGTTTTATAGGGCCTTTGTTATTTACTGCCATGTGAGCAATGCAAAGGAATTTTAACTTTACTCTGGCTGCAATTGGCAGCCAGTGGAGCTGTTTAAGGGATTCTCTAACCAAAATGTGTCTAGGGAGTTTGAGCAGAAGCCTTGCCACCGCGTTCTGCATAGTCTGAAGTCTCTTTATCACGTACTTAGGTGAGCCTAGATAAAGTGAGTTACCATAGTCCTGGCGTGAGAATATAAGGGATTGCAGGACGGTTTTTCTTAGCTGCTCTGGGGTAATATCCAGTATCTTTCTGAGCATTCTTAGAAGCCCAAAGCAGATACCAGACGGTTTGTTTGCCTTTTGGTTCATTGCAAGGGTGCTATCCAGCAAGATACCTAGATTTGTTTGAACAGGTTTCCAATGCAGAACAGCCAATTATTCAGTGGCCTGCAAATGACCATGTTACCTAAAATCATGAGTTCTGTCTTTTCTCCGTTAAGTTTTAGGTAACACTTTGAGATCCAGTGGTACTATTTGTTCAGGCAGGCATCCAGTTGTTGGTTACCTTGGTTTGGGCCATTGGACAGAGAAACAATCAAGTCTGTGTTGTCAGAAAACGATAAATCTGAAATGCCAAACTCCTGCATGATAGTGGCAAGCTGTCTTACGTATATATTGAATTGCGTGGGGCTGAGGGAGGAACCCTTTGGCACTCTGAACTTTATTGGCAAGCTGTCAGAGAAACAGTACTGTCCCATCACTTGGAAGGACTGATCGTCCAGAAAAGAACTAAGCCAGTCCATTGCTTTGTTCTGGATACCTATTTTTAATCTGTCTTTTAGTATGGCATGATTGACAGTATTAAAGGCCGCCCTGAGATCGTCCAAGATGATAGCGGCAGAGCCTCCATTATCTAATAGGGCTTTAAGTTCCTTGGTTACTGCCAAGAGAACTGCTTCAGTGCTATGGGGTGCGGAAGCCCATTTGCGTAGAGTGGAGTAGATTGTTCTCCTCACGTTAGTTGACTAATGTATGATTGACATGCTTTTCCAAGAGTTTACCAAGGATAGGAAGTAGCAAGATAGGTCGCAGATTACCAAGTATGTCAGGATCTAGATGGGGTTTTTTCAGAATTGGTCTTATAACGGCATGCTTCCAAGATTGAGGGACCTGACTCGAGTGACTTATTAAGAATTTGCATTAGTGAGGGAAGTATGACCTCAAGCACCTTGAGAAGGGCATGCGGGGGTGCTGAGTCTAACGGGGATCCCAATTTAATGGAATGATCAGCTTGAGGATAGCCTCTTCCTCAAGTTTAGGGAATTATAATACACTTGGTGCTATAGCTGGCTCCTTGGCCTTATTTGACCCCTTGTGTGCTGGTTGAGGAGTGTTCTAAAAGAGCCTGTAAATTTCTGTCAGTTTCTTATGAAAGAAAGATGCTATTTCGTTGCAACTTTCTTTAGTGGCCTTTGGAGATCCATTAGTTTCTTGAAGTGTAGTCAGAGTTTTGACTACTCTGAAAAGTTGCTTTTGGGAGTTAAGTGCCTGGGTGATTTTCTCCTCATAAAATTTAGCTTGTCCCGCTTTAAATTCTTTATGCTAGGATCTGATAGAGGTTTTGTATTTAACTTTTAGGACTGGGACGAACTCCTTTCTCCAGTCCCTTTCTAGTCTCTTGCATTGCTTCTTCAATGTCAGCAGATGACCATTGTACCATGGGGGCTGTCTGAGATTTCTGATTAGGCTTTTTTCAGTGGAACACATGCCTCTAGCGACTGGCCAATCCAGTTTTGCCATTGATGGTGGTCCTCTTCTATGTTGCCAGCGAGATTGGTCATTGTGTTCTTCAGGGCGCTTGACCAAATTTCTGAATCGAGATTCAGGCAAATCTTATTAACAATGGTTTCAGCCTTAACCTTAGTCTGTTTGGCTTGGTAGTCTAAACAGAATAAGGGAGTGGTCGGACCAGGGGACTAGGGTAATGTCAGCTACCCTGACCTGGGGGTCATTGGAAAATATAAGGTCCAATGTGTGCCCTTTCCCATGGGTGGGTGTCGAGACCAGTTGGGTTAGTTGAAGGGCCTCCAGATCAATCTTTAGCCTTTTTGTAGAAGGGGCGTCATGTGCCTCAAAGTGAAGGTTAAAGTCACCTAATATTGTTATGTGTTTTTTTTACTAAGGACATGCTAGCTAAAGTATCTGATAATACCTCTAAGAATATTGAGCAGGGGCTGGAGGTCTATTCACTAGAACACCTGAGTATGTGCAGGAGGGCAAAAGTGTTACTTGGAACTGAACACTTTTGCATTCTGTGAGAGAGTCGGGTTGTAGCGCAATTAAAAGCAGCTTTTAAAATAATGGCAATTCCGCCTTCAGTTTTATTTTCCAGATCTAGTCTGTGAATATGGTAGCCTGGTGGGAGTGCCAGATTAATGTGACCCAAAGCTATCCTTAAGCCATGTTTTGGTGACAAATAGTACATCTAGGGTATCTTCCTCTAACAGATTCCTGATGTCAGTGACATGTTTGGGGATTGACTGTGCATTAATCAATCTAACTTTCCAAAAGGTATCTTGGGGCTTGGGAGCCATTTGATGCTTGTCCTTGAAAGCGAGCATCTTAAAACTACACAGCTTAAAGTCTCCTCTGGGACAATGCAGATTAGTGGAACCCATCAGCTGTTCACACGGCGGGAGAATTGAAGGCCTGAGCGCTAAGAGCTGCTCTCTTATGTATTTCTGCAGACCTGCATGGAGGAAACAGGGTTCCTGGCCCCTGGTCTTGTTCGGGCGTGGACGGGCGCAGGCGGGCTTGCATTTCGCGTGCCTCCGGCTCAGCATCGGAGTTTTATTGCTGGCCAGAAGCGGAAACTGCGGTGGAGGGGGGAGGGGCTGTGTCTCTCCCCAACAAGCGGCAGAGTTCTGGCGGACCGGAGGCACAGAGTGAGAGAGTGAGAGTGGCGACGGCGACTGGAGTCAACACGCCTGCAACACGCCCACTCGGTGAGTTAAAATAGATAAAAATAATTAGTCCTCACCCCCATGCAATTATCCCTAATCGTTACAGCCTAGACAAGGAGGTTTTAATATGAATTGAGCATAACATGCGAAAGCGTTTCCAGCATTGAAGTAGAATACAAGCATACAACTCCCCAATCCCTAATCGTTACAGCAATGGCTAAAAAGATTTTGCTACGATTTAAGCATAATATGTGAAAATATTTCCAGCATAAAAACGGAGTAAAAACATACAATTGTCACAGTTTTTAGAAAGAAGCGCAGGCTAAGCGAATGCTACACCTAGCACTCACCAGCACTCATCATGGTGTATTTTGTTATTCCATAATATTGTATGTGCCCAGGCAGTCTGTCATATCGTATGGTTAAGGGAGTAGTGATGATTGCGTAAGTGCATAAATGTTAGCCTGTGCGACTGTGCGACAGTTTGTGTGAGAAGTAGCATGCTCCTGTGCAGCAACCACCTAATCAGCCGTTTACTATCAGTTTCATTTTTTCCTCTACAGAACCCAGTTTTATGGTTATGGTCTTTACTTCCTGGTAGCAAACCTCAATTGTAGCTGGTATATCTTCCAGGTGGAGGCTCATTTATAGGGGAAAACGTGACCCCATAAACAGCTTTTCTAAAAGGTTCTCCGTTACAAAATTCAAACTCTACTTTTCAATATGCACAGAGTTTCCAAAGCTTTTCAATCACAGCTGAAAAAATTCGGAAATTCAGATTCAGGTCATAGGTCCACTCCACTTAAATTGTGCAAATAAATCAATAGGCCACCATGGTTTTATTGACAGCCAATGTTCCACCTCAGGATCATCCTCACTGGTGTTAAGGAACTTTAGTCTAACCCAAACTGACTCTCACATTTTTTAAAGGACTCCTGTATTGTTATATTCCTCAGCTGGGAAATATGTTTTTATGTCTTACTGACAGAACTTTTCTTTTAGCTTTCTGCAGCATTACATCAATGAAGATGTCAACAATTCAAAAGACTTTGATACTGACTCCATCAACACCATCGTGGTGGATCCAAGCAGCTTTTATTTTTTATGCACAACTCACGATTCCGAATTGAGGCCAAATCCAGCATCACTATATCCATACGACTGAACCACAGCAACTATAGTGGTTATGCCAGAGGACTAATGTTTAGCAAATATGGATAACATAGTCTGTTGGAAGGGCGGAGCCTACAATTTATTAGAGGGATTTCTCCAGTCTTTGGCTGAGCATTCTTTGGATTTGGAATGTGCTACTGTGAAGAGAAATTGGTGACTTTCTAAAATCTATTATTCTCTTTTCGTTATTCTCCCTGTGAAAGGAAGAAGAAACTGCATAAACTTCTTATGCGTGTTTAGTTTCCTCTATAGGGACTGTCCTTTCAAATGCGATCTTGATTTTTATTTGGCAGGTTATAAAAATAGCTTTTTCTGATACCCTCTGATGGAATTAGATGCATCAAATAGCATAATTCACAAACAGAAATGGGCAGACGCCAGAGACATGTGATGCAGGTACGAACCCCAGTGGATTTCGGGAGAGACTCAATGGAGCAGATGTATAATTTTTTAGTGCAACTCACTGCAGCAACCAAAGCTGATGCGCCGTTTTAGGGGGCAGAACCAGCGCTGAGCGATATTTATTAAAATTGGCATGCTGCTGACATCACTTCTGCTGGTGTCCCATAAAGGATGCTCAGCTTTAATATTTGCATTTTGGTGCAGAGGCTTAACGTGCTGTCTAATATAGGATTAGTACTGGAAACATATTCTTCCAGTACAAATATCTATGCCAAGACAAATTCTGAAGCACTGCACTTATGAGGTGTGCTCTGTACAGGGAAGCACATGTGTAATGTGCGAAATGATTGGAGAACTGAAAACATTTCTGATTATTGGCACCTTCTTGAAGAAGTAGCATTAGCTTTTGATGCAAAGTCTAGTCTGGCTACCTTAAACTTTGGATGCTTGCCTGCATAGATCCAGTAACGGCTGCTACCGAAAAGGGGTGCGGGAGGGGGGCACGGCAGGAGTGGGTAGGAACCAATACAAAAAAAAAATTTAAACTTACCTTTTTTCTGCCAACCGCCACCTGATGCCTCTTCTTCCTCCTTCCTCCTGTCTGCACTCGTCATGAAGCACACCGCCTCCCTTAATCCTTTGACCAGTCACAACGCTGTGATTGGTCTGAGCGGCATGGTTCGGTGCTCAGACAGTGGCTGGCAGGCTGTGCATGTCCTCCACGCAGGCTGTAATCCCGAGACGGCTGGCCAAAGCGTCATGTGCACTTTAGGTGCTGACACCACTCTTCACTCTGTGACACGGGGAGCCCAGCCAAACGTTATTATCATTAAATTTTTTGTATTCAGCTTACAGCTGAAGAAGTGGGGTAACCTTCTTCCGCCTTAGCGGAGTAGCCGCCACTGCATAGATCTGCCCAAGTGCATTCCAAGTAATGTCCCCTTGCCACAAAGTGGCTGGCGCAAAGCAGTACAAAGTAATATCTGATTGAGAAAAGGGCACCTCCCAGCACAAAATACCCTTTGAACTGGAAAGTAAATACTTTGAAAGACTCCATCAGCCTGATTCATTAAAGGTAATTGCGCTCGCAAAGGGCCAGATTCTGAGAATCTGGCCCTTTGCAAGTGCAATTTTTGTATTTGGGATTCATCATCCCAAATGAAAAACTCGGTAATAGCGAATTTGCAAATTTGTGAGGAATTACATTTAAGGAATCTCTATTTGAGATTCCGTAAATGCAATTCATCATCCATTTTCAAATTGCGAAATCGCAATTTCGGGCCGCTATTTACCGCGAGGTCAAACCTCGTGGTAAATAGCGAAAACTCAGAAAAATGCTTTTAAAAACATTTTTCTGAGTTGCATGTTGCACACACACATGTCCTTTGGACATGTGTGTGCGCAACATCTGTTTAAATTAGCATTTAAGGGGTGCTACAGGGTGTCCTCTGGACACCCCTGGCACCCTTTAAATCGCTATCTTATTTGCGATTAGCTAATTGCTAATCGCAAATAAGGAATACTCCCCATTCATTCCTATGGGCCTTTTGGGCCTTATTTGCGATTAGCAATTTGCTAATCGCAAGAAAGGAATCAGTAGGAATCGCAAAAAATTTTGCTATTCTTACATGAATCCCGTTTTGCGAGTCTGGAATAGCGATTCCTTATGATTCGCTATTTCAGACTCGCAAAACCTCCCTATGATGAATCAGGCTGATTGTCCTTCCCCTGTTTTGTACCCAGGCCAAGTCTGGGCCATTTGTAGAGTTGCAGTCCAGCTTCCACCAGTCACTTGACCCGTGACTCGGGCTGTGGGGAAAAGTGACGTGGGAGGCGGGACTCTTGGACTGCGGTGAGCGGATAGCAGACCGGCTCTCCCCTGTAATGAACACGCATAAAGTTAATAAAGTAAATGCTAATCCAGCCCCAACGTCTCTGACTCTCCTTCAGTGGGGCAGAACCTTCAACATGACAGTGGCGACGAGGAGGAAGGACATGTGCACCACGTGGCCTCCGTCAAGGTAGGGGAGAGGCGGCGCGTGTCCCGGTCTGCAGAGCACCACCTTCCGCGCTTCCCTGTGCTCCTGTGCTTAGTGGCGGCTCTCACGCTGCGCAGCATCAGCGCACATTGCGGCGCAAGCTGCGAAGACTCACGCTGCCTCGGGGCAGCTAGGCCTAGGGGAAGAGGTGGCCATCTCCAGGCCTAAGTGCACAGAGGGCACCCGAGGCGTTGTGAAGCCTGTACACCCAGGGCAGTCACCACCTGGCACATAATCAAGAAGAGCCACAGCTGCTCTACGAGGCCAAGTGAAGGAGGCAAATTCACCACCAGTCCTGACTTATGGGGAAGCCTACCTCACCCCGTGGGAACCTCAGTACATATCTTGGTGAGCACCATCCACGCCACCGGTGCTTCAGAAGGACCATGAGCCCCGCCGTCTGCCCTCATAATAGGGACCAGCACCAGCCTCCGAGAGCTTGGTTACACCAAAACATACCACCGCCTACCCACCAGCACTAAAGACACCCAGCAGCAGCACCTGCAGCCTGCCATTCAGCTAGCAGTGTCTTCTCTGCCCACGCCGGCGTGTTATCCCTCCAAGTCAGTGGGAGTCTAGGTGGGTCCAACGCGCATTAGGAAGTTCCTCTGCGGTCCTCTTCACACGCACCATGTGTGCCCAAACCTTCTCCTTAACCAACCCGGTGCCTTTCCTACCAAAGCCCGGGGAACCAGCCATGAAATGGGCTGACTGGAAGGGGTACTTCTTGAATTACCTCTTGGCGTTGGAGGACGAAGGCGAGGAAGAATTCTTCAGCAAACGGCGGAAGAAGATCTTATTACATAACCTGGGGCTTGAGGGTCTGCGCATGTACGACCAAATGGTGAAGAAGCCCAGGACACGCTCTTGAAAACCTGGACAGCCATTACCAGTCCGTGATATGCACGGCCATCGACCGTTACAACTTGTTTCAACGTAAACAGACGGAAGTGGAGTCAGTGGAAGACTACGTTGCGGCCTTCAAGAAACTGGCCATCAACTGCAAGTTTGGCAAGAGTTGCGGTCCAGCTTCCACCAGTCACATGACCCGCGGCTCAGGCTGCGGGGGGAAGTGACGTGGGAGGCGGGACTCTTGGACTGCAGTGAGCGGATAGCAGACCGGCTCTCCCCTGTAATGAACACGCATAAAGTTAATAAAGTAAATGCAAATCCAGCCCCATAGTCTCCAACTCTCCCTCAGTGGGGCAGAACCTTCAACACGACACCATTGTCTTTTAAATCAAAGTTTTGTTAAAGGCATGTCAGAAACCCAACAGCTGAATCGGACATCTTTTAGGATATGGAACTGATGCTACGGTCTCGTGTGAACAATCAAATGGAATCTGTGATGTTCTTATAGAGAAGAGCAGCAAAAAGTGGCTCCAATGAGGAGGTATTGCTTCAAAATTTCCAGATCCCGTCGAGTGCCAAGTTCACATAAGGAATTTCCGCTAAGCAGCATCCAGTTTCGGTTTGAGTTTCAGTTTAGTAATGTATTAAATGTGCCATCAAACAATACAAAAGCATTGCAGTACAATTTTTTAAAATGGGATAAAGCAAAACTTCTTAAGTACACACATTCTGTTGTTTGCGATTTAGGAGGAAATAGACAGGATTGTGTTTGCCATAACATTCTGGAAGTGACAAGAGAGAACTTTAAGTGCCTAATGCCCAAGCCTTTGCAACAAAGCGTAATGTGAACTAGTGACCCCAGTCTGGTTCCACCACAATTATAGGGAGAATTGTCATAAAGTTGGGAAGTCATCATACACGGCTAATGAATGTCGCATACCAAAATGAATGCAATATAATTCTTAAAATGGTTTTGCATTTATTAAAGTGTGCTGTGTCTTCAAGGACCTAAATTCTGATCTGTTAGAATGCAATACACGAATAACGTGATTGATTTTATAATTATTTTCGCTCTGACAATAACATAGCAGACCACATATTTGCATAATATTCTTATAACCCCTGCTTTAGCACTTTAGCTCAAACATCCATAGCCCAACTACTATATTTTCACGGATGCAAAGCCACGTTCAAGTTCACAATTGCAGTCACACTTATGAAGGAGAAATGCCTTTGCATAAATAGAAATTCTCAATAGATTTCCAGAAGAACTCATGGAAATCTCTGTTGCTCCTGGTATCTTATAACTTTTCCTAAATGTAATACATTTACACACAAACGTAACACTTTTCCAAACTGTGCACACTTCCGATTTTTCTGTTTTTGTGAATTGGGGCCCAATGAATTGCGCAGGTAAACAACTAGGAGTGGCAAATTGTTAAGCCGGGGAACAGTATTCCATAAAATTGGAGCCAAGTTTCTTTACATTCACACCTGTCATTATACATTTATATTTAAGTACACAGCGTGATTGGGGCAAATTTCTGCTGTTGCTGCACTGACCCTTAATTATTTGCAACTTATTTTTGAAATGTATAATAACGCTAACATTACTTACAGAGGGAATAAGTGCATAAGGGGATTTTTCAATGAAAATCAACACTAACGGCGTTTCGGATTAAGGAAATCAAGGGGGCAGGAGAAACTGCGGTCCTGCTAGGTGTCAGTTATGTAGCAAGCACAGTTATTGTGACACTTTGCCTTGTAGCGTGAGAATTCTCTTCATTAAGTGGCCAACAATAACATCACTCTCGAGGGTAAGGAGCTCCCTTTCTGGTACCACCATAATTTGGTCACCGGTAAACCCGCAATAAGTTTGAAGGGGACAATGCGCCACCAAACGCGGTGAACAAGTCTGTGAGGAGTTTGAATAAGGAGATTGAAAAGCTGTTGATGGTTTCTTCAATAAGGTCCATTAGGCATACCTTGATACCGGCATAAAAATAGGAATTATAGCTGGTGGATGAGGTGCATCTGTCCAATGCAGGGTTGGAGCTATTCGCCCAACTATATTGGGGGCCATGGTTTTTTTAATCTGAAAGATGAAGCAACCTTTAGGGGGAGGGCGAGAGTGCCAGTAGGATTCTGGGGGTCTGCTGCAATAAGGTATCCTTGGGGAACAGTGTGGGCATGTGCCCATGTTTCTTTGGCACCCATGCCCACTATTCTAACGTATGTGCCGGTCCATGTGAATAACACAGGCACAGTACGGGTTCTTACTGACAGCAATTTAAAAAAGAAAATTACCCCCGGGGGGGATTTGGGTTGGGGGGATTGGTGCATCTCATCTCTTTCTCACCAGGAATTCGGTGGGGTTCAGTCGAATAAGGTTCATTGGTATGAAAAGGGCAGGTGTTAAGGGAGCAGTGTCAGCGTCAGGGGGGAGGGCGAGTGCGCAGGGGAGCTTCTCACCCTGTGTCAGAGCGCTGACAGTTTACAACAAAGGGGGATGCACAACAATGGAGGTGCAGCCATTCAAGGGACCCCTGGAAGGGGTATATTCCACAAGTGCAGTGGATAGGCGGGGAGGAGGGACTGACCTGACGGTAGTCCCGGATTCTACTGCCCTAACCCACCACGTATGGACTGAGTACAAGCTTGAGGAGGATGCCTGTTTTTGAGGTACCTCAGAGGGCCTGTGTGGTATGCGGTGCCCTGGATGTCAAATAATGCAACTGTTGTCTGTAGCGCGTGGGGCATGACGGCGCAATGTGCGCAGCATAGAGGGAAATTGGCGACCTAGACAGTCAAATTCAAACGTATGGTCAAGTCCCTGTGTATGGTCTAGTTAAAAGATAAAGGGTAAGTTCAAAATGTACGGCCAAGTTGTTCTAGTGTACGGCCGAGTTAAATGTAATGTCGTACCTAATTCACTTACTGCTGTTGACATGTTGATGCAGATTAAGTGTGATGCTGTGAATTGTTCTTATATATCCAGGGTCTGGACAACATATCATGATTCCGAGAGTTTTTGGGTGTAGCGGGCAGTAAGGTGAAGGAATTTGGGGAGGAGGGAATGTCACGATGTGCCCACACTATGAACAGGTGCCCCCCTCGACTAGGGGAGGGGCGCCCTTAGTTCCGCCGCGGGACTGATCCTCCTCCGGGAGCCAGAGAAGGAGGTGGGGCTGGCAGATAATGAAGGGCTGGCTGCAAGGGAAACGAAACTTAAAGGAAACAAAACTTACCAGAGGTATTTAAGGCTGTGATCCAGGGGTTTCGTTCTCGTTGTCCCCTCGGACCACAGCCTGGCTGCAGGCACGTCGTCGACCACCCACCCACCCGGCAGAAGGCCAAGGCTTCACGAAGGTGGAGCGCTGACAGTTTACAACAAAGGGAGATGCACAACAATGGAGGTGTAGCCATTCGAGGGACCCCTGGAAGGGGTATATTCCACGAGTGCAGTGGATAGGCGGGGAGGAGGGACTGACCTGATGTAGTCCCGGACTCTACTGCCCTAACCCACCATGTATGGACTGAGTACAATCTTGAGGAGGATGCCTGTTTTTCAGGTACCTCGGAGGGCCGGTGCGGTATGCGGTGCCCTGGATGTCAAATAAT
Source organism: Lissotriton vulgaris (assembly GCF_964263255.1). Taxonomy (NCBI): domain Eukaryota; kingdom Metazoa; phylum Chordata; class Amphibia; order Caudata; family Salamandridae; genus Lissotriton; species Lissotriton vulgaris. The sequence continues at coordinate 900,242,141 of NC_141696.1, forward strand.
GCAACTGTTGTGGAGAAGTGTGGCTCACTGGTGTGGAGAAGTGTGGCTCACTGGTTAGAGCAGGCAGACCCTGAAGCAGAGGTCAGACCCGGGACCAGGGTTCAATTCCCGACGCGGCAGGGTCTTGAGCTCAAATGTCCATGGACTCGATAATTCTCGCTTCGGTGCCTGACCTAATCATGGGTTCACACTCTGCAACTCTGGGCATTAAGCTTGCTTAATCTCCACAACGGCCCCCCCGCTGCGGGATGCCTGGCTTTCATCTTGGGGATGCCCTGTAGGGGCTATCTCACAGGGAAAAGCCAGGACGGGTTCCCAAGGCAAGCGCGGAGATACCCCTTCGGGGGTCGATTCTGGCGCTATATAAGAAACATAATAATAATAGTTGTCTGTAGCACGCTGGGGCCTGACGGCGCAATGTGCGCAGCACAGAGGGAAATTGGCGAACTAGACGGTCAAGTTCAAATGTATGGTCAAGTTCCTGTGTATGGTCGAGTTAAAAGATAAAGGGTATGCTCGAAATGTACGGCCAAGTTGTTCTAGTGTACGGCCGAGTTAAATGTAATGTCGTATCTAATTTACTTACTGCTGTTGACATGTTGATGTAGATTAAGTGTGATGCTGTGAATTGTTCTTATATATCCAGGAAGGTTACTTTTCCTTGGTAATGGTATATGATGATTCACTTGGATTGATGTGAATAAAAAAGCTACACCGTGGACAACATATCATGATTCCGAGAGTTTTTGGGCGTAGCAGGCAGTAAGGTGAAGGAATTTGGGGAGGAGGGAATGTCACAATGTGCTCACACTATGAGTAATGCACCATGTTCAGAAGCAAGTACCACATCCTTTGTCTTTCAGTAGAAGAGTGCAACTGTTTAATTGTTTTTTGTTCATCACTCTGCCATATTCTATTGGATGGAGATGCAGATTGTGCACATTATGTTCGCTCAGACTTCCAAATACATGTGTGCTACCAAATCCTCCATGTTGAAACATTGGTGTTTGGCTGGACCCTTCCCTCAACTTCGTTGGCCACACCAAAAGGACGGCGGCTTGCTGCTTCGGCATCCTGCGCAATCTGCGCCCTGCCCTTAAATACTTAGATGCCGCAACTCGTCAATTGGTGGTGTAAGCAACGGTTTTGGCGCGGTTGGACTATGCCAGCTCCCTTTTTATAGGATTAAACCAGGCTCAGTTAACCCGACTTCAAAGAGTGCAGAACGCTGCGGCCAGAGCGATCGTAGGTCTTCCTAGGTTTTGCTCGGCCGGTCCATCTTTGCGAGCCTTGCATTGGTTACCCGTTAGGCAGCGGATCCACTTTAAAGTTTTGTGCCTTTCCTTCAAAATTCTGAAGGGCCTATCACCTCCCTTACTGCACCAACTCTTGCGCCCTTACATCCTGGGCCGCACTCTGCGCTCGCTAGACCAAGAATTAGCGGTAGCCCCTCGGTTCAAACTCAGTCGGGTGGGGGGTCGCTCTTTTAAGGTGCGGGCAGCCGCACTCTGGAATGCTCTCCCTTTGAAACTCCGGACCTTTGGTGACCTGCTCTCCTTCCGCAAGGCCGCTAAAACTCATTTATTTTCTGAGCTTTGTTAAATCCTTCACTCCCCATTTTCTTAATAATTATTTCTGTTCCCCAGTTGTGTTGTGTTCGCCACCTTGTCGGTGCGCCGGGACGCTCCTTCGCTGGAGCAGCCGTGCGCAATACAAATAGCAATAACATAACATAACATAACATTGACGTTCTGTACTTGCGGTACCTCTGACATTTTTAAAAGGAAGCTAGGCCAATTGGTGCCTCGTACTCAGATGTAGGATATTGTCAAATGGACACCAAACCCTCACCCACATAATATGGCTGGTTTCATCATTGTTATCACTACCAAGGGGGACAGAGAGAGAGATATATCGAAATGGATTCGTTCTCCCTGGTCATATGTACATAAACAAAAAGAATCCACTCCTTGAGTGTAGAGCGTATCCTCCAGATGTGGGGAACACCCTTGTTGTTTTTGGTCCCTTCACACACCAACAGGCCCCTTGGTGTCATGCTTCATCATCTGGGTCATCGTACCCCTCTACGGGGTACGGCGTGCTGCGACCTACGGATACGCAGGAGCACTTAAGATGACTATGTGTGGTGTGGATGGGGTATTTAAATGTGAGTGTATAGTGGGGTTTAGATCTAAGTGAGTGAAGTTTAAAAAGAACCTGGCCTGTGGGGTAGCAAACAACTTTTAATGGGCCCCCAGGCTGGTGCTATTAAAATAGAGTGTGGAAGGTTAATAACGCAAACAATGTGCACTACCTCCTCTCTGTGTGCGTCAACATGTTTCGGTGAAAACACCTTCTTCAGGACGGGGTACACAAATCCCCACCTTACTCACATTTCTCTATCTTATATCAGGATTTCTAATAAAAGTGAGAAATTAAAGTGCAGGTAATAATGTACCTAACAAAAACGTCGCTTATTGGTCGACCTGTTGAGAGAAATAGACAACAATTTTTTTGTGGTGGTCTACTTTTCAAAACCATAGGTAAAGTGACCGGTGGTTACAGGTGACATGATAGCGGTAAAAGTATCAGACTATAGGTGTCCATTGTGCCTATAGTGGAAAAAAGAAGACAAACTAGACTCACTAACATATAACATAAAGCACACACTTTTTCTTTGAAAATTAGGCATTTTAGCGATACTCAGAACATTGCACCCTTAGTGGTTAGGGGTTGACAAATATAATGTTGGGTGCTCCTGTGAAGAAAAAAGACACTACATGTCCCTATAAACTGGTAACATACTGTTTTGTAGGGGTAGAAATGCCTCATGAGCCCAACGTCAGGGTCCCTTCTGCTATTTAGCACCTGTCAAAAAAAAGGATGGCAAATTGCACACTACCACACATTTTAAACCAACCTCAAGGAACTGCCTCCTCAGGTATGACAGCTTCCATCCGCGTCATCTAAGGACAAATCTACCGTACAGACAATTTCTACGACTAAGGCGAAACTGTACCCAGATCAAGGATTACAAGACACATGCACAAGATCTGAAAAAGAAATTGCAAAAAAGACGGTATCCAGAAAGGATCATTGATGTAGCAATGAAAAGGGCCAGAAACAACAACTTGGAAGCTCTGCTGGAGAACAAAATCCCAACAGATGAGGTAACCACTAGACCTATATGTGTTACCACTTACAGCTCCAGCACCAACAACGTGTCCAAATTAATGAACAAACATTGGCGCATTCTAAATAGTGGGGCCCTGAACATTGAGAAGCCAGTGTTTGCCCACAAAAGAGGTAAAAACCTCAAAGACATGTTGGTACACACGCGCCCAAAACCACAACAGCAAGTCCACCTCTCACAACATGGCCTGAGAGGCCATTATGGAAACTGTGCAAGCTGCCACCTCACACAGAAAAGTAAACATTTGCTTTTCAGCAACGGTACCAAGTGGGAGCAACGAAAACTAACTAACTGTAATGGCAGAAATGTTATTTACATGATTACCTGCCCGTGTAATTTAGAGTACATTGGCATGACAACGAGACCAGTGAAGGTGCGAATAAGTGAGCATAAGAGCAACAACCGTTGCAAAAAAATCCCGACTAAAATGGCGACCCATTTTTTGGAGAACGAGCACTGTGTCAATGACATAAGGTGGACAGTGGTTGAACAGCTACCATCAGAACAAGGACTCTTTGAAAAAGAGCAAAGGTGGGTTTTCCGCCTGGGGACAAGTACCCAAGGCCTGAACGATGACATTCTGTGGGGACAACTGACTTAGGGATTGTCTATCTGAACATCCCCACCTATACTCTTACAGACCATTAAAAACCATGTTAAGGTCAAGCACGTGGGTTGATACTGCAATGCTCACTTAGCATAGAAGGACCCCATTCCACCGGTTCCAGTGTACTATAGAGCCATGAGCGAAAGACTGAGTTATTGCATTGATGTGCCTAACATTGAACCCAGTCTAACCTTAACCTATCTACCTGGTTAACTACACCTTTCCATATACCACAGGACCCCCTGCCGATCCCTCCTATCTATCATAGGATTAATCACTAATACCAAGTGGGTTTTACTAACCCCCACCAGTGGTCAGGTAACACATTCAGAATGTTATCGTAAAAAAACATCTATCTTCCAGTAATTAGCCAGAATAAGTTCCCTCGCAAGGAATAGTGCTCCAAGAACGGCACACGCATGCGCCCGCACGCTTCCACCAAATGAGCGCAACAAACGTGAGGGTGAGCAGAACGCATGCGCGGCTCAAAAGACATATACGTCTGTGCCGCGGGCAGTACGCATGCGTGACATCGCAACACTAATGCGTGGGGACGCGAGCAGAACCAGCATGAAGCCCTTACAAGTGCCGGCAGGAAACGCTAATTATTCAATCTATCAATGATCGGAGCCTGAGAAAAAGTACAAATACCGGTACCTAGCACTGCTTTTGACATTATTACCTGCACTTTAATTTCTCACTTTTATTAGAAATCCTTATATAAGATAGAGAAACGTGAGTAAGGTGGGGATTTGTGTACCCGGTCCTGAAGAAGGTGTTTTCACCGAAACATGTTGACGCACACAGAGAGGAGGTAGTGCACATTGTTTGCGTTAGTAACCTTCCACACTCTATTTTAGTAGCACCAGCGTTGGGGCCCATTAAAGGTTTTTTGCTACCCCACGGGCCAGGTTCTTTTTAAACTTCACTCACTTAGATCTAAACCCCACTATACACTCACATTTAAATACCCTACCCACACCACACATAGTCATCTTAAGTGCTCCCGCATATCCGTAGGTCGCAGCACACCGTACCCCGTAGAGGGGTACGATGACCCCGATGATGAAGCATGACACCAAGGGGCCTGTTGGTGTGTGAGGGGACCAAAAACAACAAGGGTGCTCCCCACATCTGGAGGATACGATCTACACTCAAGGAGTGGTTTCATCATTGAGCATGCTCTTATAAGAGTGGCATTCAACCTCTAGGGAGCATTAAGCTCGGAGTAGTGGTGGCTCATACAGTACTGTTGGTGTGAGCGCAAACATGCACGGTCTCTTCCACAAAAGTAAGCACATGCTTACACTTATGTACATGCTTACTCACTCACACCAACCCATGCACAAGTGCGCACCCACACACCCACCATTCACAAGCATAAATACATGCACACAACCATTCACAGCACAGGCATACATAGATATTCATACATGCAAGCCCTTACCCAAACATAAAAAAACGGTATTTACCGGGCCACTGTGGTGACAGCAGGTTCAACGAGTTGCAGACTGGAAAGCAGAAAACACCGGAAGATGATGGACACTTTGTGAAGGGATGGGAAAAATGGAAGGTCCAGCCGCCTCCTTTCATTGGCTGATCTTGTCAATGGTCAGCCAATGAGAGGATGGCCTTTCCTACCTCCTCACAGAGTGGTTAGGCTCAGTGAAAGTTGCTGACCCCACCTCACTCTGTGACGATGCATCAATGAAAGACTGCAGACACCAACCTCCTGGCTGCCTCTCCCTGATATGGTATCTATCAGGCTGACCTTTGCCCAGCCTGGCACACTCAATATGCATTGGAAAAGGAAAAAGAGGGGCCCATCTGCCCTCAACGATGGGCCCCTGGTGGCAAGTAGGCAATAAATGTCAGGTCTTCTGATAGTGGGATGATACTCGCACAGGTGGAGCTGGCTGTGTTTATTGAGCTAGTCAAAATCATCATCCACGTGAGACAGAAGTTATGTTTCAAGTTGTTTTGCAAATTGTCTGAGAGTGTAACTGAAAGAACGTAATGATATCCCTGGGACGCTATTAACAGCAAAAACTTAAATAGGTGTGATCATGAGCTCTGAAAGTAGGGAATAATGGGTGATGCAAACCCCCCATATAGCCATGATGGAGTTCCAAGGGTGAGTGAACGTTCAATATGACTTTAAATTTAGTTTTTATCTTGTCACATTAGCTGTGCTTTTAAAGATAGAGGTCAAATGTTAGTCTAAAGTTCTGACAAATTGATGCATAATCTTTTAACATTGAGACTCGTATTTGCTTTTCTTACTTTTACAGCAAAGCGTGAGGATTTTGTAAAGTGAACAATGACACACCGTAGGATGTTGTTTTCTTGTAACACACACCAACATTTACATACCTATAAATGATCTGTTCAAATATTTACACACAAATATAAAGTTAGAAACCACAATTGAAGCACTTTATAAAAAAAATTGTGATCGAACCATAGGACTAGGGGCATATTATCAAGCCTGGGCGATACAATTATCGCCTCTTTATCGTCATGAAACTGCCGATAAAGTGGCGATAATGGGCTTGATAATATGCTCTATGGAATTCCAATTGAAGCTCATGTTAAATGTGAAGGACATCTAACATGAGCTTCGATTGGAATTCCATAGAGCATATTATCAAGCCCATTATCGCCACTTTATCGGCAGTTTCCTGCCGATAAAGCGGCGATAATTTTATCGCCCAGGCTTAATAATATGCCCCCAGATTTATAGAACGTTTGCGCTGGGTTACATTGCCGAAGTGACACAAACCTGCACAAACTATTTGCCTGTAAGTAACGCAACGCAGCATGAATGACTGCTTTACACTACTTTGCGCCATTGGGTCATTCAATGGGTTGTACATGGGTGTTCCAGTGCAATCACCCATGTTTTGGATGCAAAATCTAATTACCAGCAACAGTAGGCAGTGTTTTGCACTAAAAAATGATGCCACTTTAAAGCAGGCGTACAACAAGAGAAATGCATTGATTTTTCTTAAATTTTCCCTCTTTTTATCTGTAGTGCTGCAATGTAGACCACATATCTGATGTGGGATTCGTTTTAAAGTTATGCACTCTGGTGCAAAGGTGTGCGCTTGCACTCGGCAGCCTAATTGTGTGCCTTTGCTAGACAGAGCAGGACAGTACCATATCTTAGTAGATATGGTTCTTTCCTACTCTATCACTTGTCACATATCAACTTTGGGTGCTGCGACTTTACTGTGTGTCAGTTTTGTCAATTTGGGACAAAGATGTTAATAGGATCAAAACAAATCCAGACACTTGGTGATGTGCAAATGATAAATAGTCACTGCAACCCAATTTCCACAAATTATCGTTTGTCAATAAAACTGTACGTCTGTGCAAATGTAATGCTTATTTCAATGGAAATTGTGCTACCACAACATTCTTTAGGAATATATTTCTGACAGTGTGCTTTATATTGCAATACCAGAGGCATACTACACCCTTACCTCTCCTGCTGAATGGGCATGGCTCATTTGCAACACTTGTTCTTTGTCAGTTGCTTGGATTTTTCAGAATCCCTATGTGTATAGTGATGTAACATTAATGGCAAACCCCCCAGTCTGGAAACCATTCATGCACCACTGAGTATAATGTTCCATATGTATGTTACATCACTGATGTCCTTCTGCCATTGAGATAAAGCCACAAGTATATGTGTAAAATGTGTCAAAACACTTTGCACAGTAGACCTCCATCTAATTGGCATGCAATGTCTGAAATAATTTGTATTGCATCAATATTTGACAAAAATTGCAGCTGCTTCTAGTCAGCTGTGAAGCAGAGTTCTGATTGTATGCATTGTCTCTTCTCACTGTTTAATAGTCACAGCACTTAAATAAAAAACTTACATATACGATAATCCTGTAGTTCCAACAGGAAATGACATAACTCAAAGACCAGTATAAAAGGCTCCAATTAGGTCAAGATGTCCTATTTGCTTGATGCATACAGAGGCAGTTTCTCAATGCAAATGTTCAAAACGGAAAACCAGGAAAGCCCAGTAACAACCACATAACATCCTTTTGTCTTTTGAGAATCTTGTCCTGAATCCATAAATCCATGTCCTATGCATTCCGAGGCTCAGACTTACACCACATCCATTTGGCAAATCGCCACCTGATTTGCTGCTCCAAAATCTACTGTAAATCACAAGACAAAGAATATTATTGGGTGGGAAGATAGCAGAAGGATAATGCTCACTTTGTTGCCTTTAATAAAATCAGGACTATCCTTCACAACTGGCTAGTAGAATCTGCAATGTTATCAAAAGACATAGAGGTTTCATATTATGAACATTCACAGCACATTAACTACATTGCCACAAGAACTACAGGTTTACAATACAAGGTTTTAGAAGAAGAAACCCTAGATCAATCTGCAACCTTTAGAATGTCCACTAACCTCGCTCCATCTCAGAAGCCATTCAAAGCCATAGCTGCTCTGACTGATTGAGCCCCAAATGATGATACACTCAACCCGCTTCACCAATCACCACCTTAACACATCTGAACAGAGATGTGGCTGTACCTGGTGTAAAAAGTTTCCTTAGAGCTGTAAGCAATAAGGCCTAAATGTTCGCACTTCTGCTGTTGCCTGTATATACTGCTTAAGACACCTTACCATGCATCCTGACACACACAACTTGGGATCAGCAACAAAACTTAGGATTGTCACAAAATCACACCCATTTTTAGTCCTTCTAGCAATGTGGAATCTGATCTAGGAAGGTGGGAATTGCATTGCAGTAATATACAAAGTCTTAACAGCTGAAAACCTTTTAAAAGAGAAAACATCACCAACTCAACAGTCAACCATTTAAGTGATAATGAATCATTATCTGACTAGGACTCAAACAAGTGAAACCAGATTAACATCCCACATCACTGTATATCACACTTTAGGATGATTCATATATGTAATATCCTTTAGTAATCTACATCTGTGTCTGACACTTTCGTCAAGTACCAATCCACCACTAGATTTGATGCCACCGGCATGTATACTGCTACTAGAGAGATCTCCTGCTTGAGACACAACTGCCACAGTGCCTTTGCCAATTATGCCAAAGGCTTTGATCTTGTTCCTTCCAATTTGTTGACATTCCTGAAAGCTTTCAGGTTGTCCGCATGGAGGAGAACCACACATTTCACCCAAACCTTTAACTACGCTTTGAATGGCAAAAGAGCCTGCAAGAATCTCTAAACAATTTAAGTGCATTCATGACTCCTTCTTTGACCAGCTTCCTCCAGTCTGGAAGGTGCCACACCTTGTGCCTCATAGACTTGAATATGAATCTAAAAGAAGATCTGAGAAAAAGGGGAAATGCCCAGCCATTCCAGGAGTCCATGTAATTTCTCCAACAAGACACCTCTGTTTTTGCTTCCTCATTTAATGGATTCAATTGAGAATATTGAAGGCTTCTTTGAGGATGCTGTATTTGTAGCCTCTAATGTGCCCTGTAATGAAGGGGACCTGGAAATATAGCCTGAATGGGAGATGCCAACAAGCCCACAAAACATGCCAGATACTATAAAGAAAAGCGAGTCGGGTCCAAAACACTGCTCTTAACTGTTTCCAGATACACAACCATTCTTAGACTCTGTGATCTGAGAAATGCCACCACTTGTTTCCACACTTCAGTGAAACACAAAAGAGCTGAACACAGACCCAAAGTAAAGGACTTGAACCTGTCTGGACTTCCTTGACAAAGAAATTGAATATATTGCCCGTTTTCTTGAAATATAGGAACTATTAGGTAAGTATCCCTCAGATCCAAACAAAACAAACATGCCCCTCAAACAAACCACTGTTTCCATTTTGAAATGTCAATATATAATATGTGCTGATTTAAGTCTTTCATTCTGAATTTTTTATTTTAATTTTGTACTAGAAGAATATTGCTGACAAATCCACAGAAATGCCAGGAGCAGTTCTATATCGCCCCTCTTTTAACAGAAGATCCTTTACTTCTTTCGATATTGAGTCTCCCCTTCTTTTGAAAAAACATTGGATGTGGACATTTGCCTGTAAGGACACTGCTACAACATCTATATGAAACCCTTTCACAGTCTGCAGATACCACAGATCTCTGGAAATACTTTCACATGTCTTCACAAAAAGTGCCACCCGGCCCCCAACTTTTCCTAAAGGGACAGTTCATACTTGTTAGACTTGGCACCCTTGACGTGGTTTCCACTGACTTTCTGCCTCTACCTCCTGTATTTTTGATGGTATACTTGATTTTGTTTTTGCTGGCTTAGATGCTTTGGGCTCTTTGCCACCGCTGATCAATGTCAAAGTACAAGTGCTCCCTGTATAAATTGTAATATGATTGATTATCCATAATTGGCATATTTGATTCACTGATAAGTCCCTAGTAAAGTGGACGGTGTGTGCCAGGACCTGTACATCAAATGTTACTAGTGGGCGTGCAGCACTGGTTGTGCCACCCACATAAGTAGCCCTGTAAATCTGTTTCACACTTAACACTGTAGTGTCTGCATGTGCAGCTGTAAACTGCCATGTTGCCCTGACAAGTGCACTCATTTGACAGGCCCAAACCTTCCCTTGCCTTACATGTAAGGCACCCCTAAGGTAGGCCCAAGTTACCCCCATGGGCAGGGTGCAGTGTATGTGAAATGTACAACATGTACTGGTGTGTGTCATGTCTTGATAGTGAAATAGTGTGCATTTCGTTTTTCACTATTGAAGGACCATCTGCCTCATAAGCTAACATATGAGTTGATTTTTACATTTTACAAGTATAACTTTCCATAGGGACAGAATCGAAAAATAAGGTTTAGGCTCTCTGAACTTAGAATTTATTAACAGACCTTTGGTAATGGTGGTTTTTAAATTCTGCATTTGAAGATGCCACTTTTAGAAAGTGAGCATTTTCTTACTTTAACATCCTTTGTGCCTCTGGCTGTTTGTGTATTCAGCGTCTGGTGTTTGAGTGACAGCAGCTGAGGATGTGCATTCACTCTAGATAGTCCCTGGGGGGTGAGGTGTGCTCTGCCTTGCCTGGGTGACTCCTTGCTGGTTTGAATAGACATGGTCTGCATTTAGAGTGGTGGGAGGAGTTTCACTTGCACCTGATTAGGCTGTGTCTCCTTTTCACAATGCTCTCCCAGCCCCCTGTGGTCATGCTGCACCAGGGAGGACAGGACTGGTTTGTACTGGGTTCAGAGACCCTTGTCACACAGAGAACAATGACAACATGGGGTATAAGTACTAGTCCTAAAACCCCAGGACTTCAGATGACTGCATGGAACCAGAGGACCCTGCCAAGAATGAGAGTGGAGGGACTGGTTGAGGAGCACTACATTTTCTGAGTGAGGCAGATTGTCCTGCAGCTGTTGCATCTGCCTGTAGTGAAGGAAAATGACTGACTCTTTTTGCCCTTCTGTGGTATCCTGCTTGTGAAGAACTCTCCAAGGGCCTGTGTGTGCTGGCCTCCTGTTCTCGGAAGCTCAGGAACATCAAAGTTTCCACTCTTGTTTTGCCTGATCTAAAAGGATTGCTTGAGGCTTATTACCTGAAAGGTTCTCTGTGCTTTGTTGCAGGGGAAGTTCCCCCCTGTGTATTTCCTAATCTGTAAAACCATTGCTTGGAGCCTTGAGCGCTGAAAGCACAGTGAGCTGTCCTTTCCACCTCAGAAACACCTCCTGGGCCTGGGCTCAGCCCCACCTGCAGAGCAGAATAAACCTGGGAGCTGAAGAGGCATGAGGCATTGCTTACTGAGATTCAGAAGCCTGCAGTTTGAGAGGAGGAGAGCCGTGGCCCCTCCCAGCAGGATGCTGTGCCACAAGACTGAGAGCAGCAGTGACATTCTCTACTTATCAGAAGCCTCACAGCTGCACCGAAAGCCCTCGCACCTCCCACTTGGTGCAGCCAGGAAGGCGCCAATGTCAGGATGCAGCACACACTCACCTCTGAGCCGTGCTGTGGTATTTGATATTTGATATTTATTCACTTATAAAGCGCCTGAATCGCCCCATCAGGGGTATCTCCAAGCTGTGACTGCTAGCGCCAACCAGGAAGACACACATCAGAACAAAGAGGTTTTTAGCAGCTTTCTGAATTTCAAGTAGTCAGGGCATTGACGTAGATGAATGGAGAGTTGGTTCCAGTAGAGGGGGGCCAGGTGAGAGAAGGCTTTGCCACCCAAAAAATCTTTTTTAAATCTTGGGGCGTAGAGTAACGATTTTGACCCTGACCGAAGAAACCTGGAAGACAGGTACCTTACAAATTTGTCTGATAGATAGATGGGACCCTGATCATATAGAGATTTATAAACAATACAGCAGATCTTGAATTTAATCAACTTCGGCACTGGGAGCCAAAACAGTTGTTGTAAAAGGGGTAGGGAAGCAATTCTAGGAGGGGCGTCAGCAACTAGGCGGGCCACAGTGTTCTGGATTACTGCAATTTATTTAGGGAGACTTTGATGGCTTAGATGAGCAGGGCATTGCAGTAGTCCAGGTGGCTTAACACTAATGCCTGGATCAGAGTTTTCCCTGTGGAAGAGGGCAAGAGGGGGAAAACTCTTCGGAGAAGGCAGAGTGTGTGAAAGCAAGCCCCCGCAGTGGAGGTGAGGTCCTAGAGTTAATTTCTAATCTATGCGGACTCTAAGGTTTTTGACCACCTTTTTTGGAGTAGGAGCAGAGCCCAATTCTTCTGGCCACCAGCATGGGGTCCACCTCACCATGACTTCCCCAAACAGCATAATCTCAGATTTTCCAGCGTTAAGCTAGAGGAAGTTGTCATTCATCCAATATGCAATAACCTTCATGCCCCCAGGAAAGGTGATCTGAATGTTGGGATTAGTTTTATGAAAGGAAAGTAGGAGCTGAGTATCATCAGCATAGGAAATTGGAGTGAATCCTTAATTCCTCAATATTACCACCAAGGGAGTAACATAAATGTTGAATAAAGTAGTGTTCAGACAAGAGCCCTGAGGTACTCCCATGGTCACACTTGAGGTCTTGGATCAAAATGGGCCCAGATTAATCGTCTGGGTCCTATCAGACAGAAAGTTTGACAACCATTCTAGCGCATTCCCTTGGAGGCCGCTCTCCCGGAGTCTCCTAAGAAGGGTCTCGTGGGAAATGGTTTCAAAGGCTGCAGATAGGTCAAGCAGTACCAAAAAACTGTTTTACTGTTGTCTAGAGACATTCTGATGTTGTCCGTTACTGCTACCAGGGCAGATTCAGTGCTGTGTCTGGCCCGGAAGCCCGATTGAGACATTGAGACAATTTGATGCTTCGACAAATTCAGATAGGTGTTTGCTAATATGCTTTTCCAAAAGCTGGCTCTGAAGAGGGAGCAGAGAAATGGGGCGATAGTTGGATACATCATCCATAGGAACCTTAAGATTTTTCCGGATGGGAATGATCTGCACTGCTTTCCAATCAAGAGGGTGCCTGCCTTCCTTCATAGAGCTGTTGAGAATGGAGCAAATGAGGGCAGAGAGTTGCTTGAAAAACAGGGAGGTGGTCCTAGCACCCCCTTTTGTACCCCTTTGTTCGCCATAAATTAGCAGGGTATGCTCAGACGTGAGTCCCTTGCTCACTTTGCCACTGGATTCAAGCAAGCCTGGCTGAAGACGGCTGTAATGCCAGAAACTGGTCCTAGGAAGCTTGTTTCCGGTCCAGGGAAGGCATGGCTTGGCAGTTCGGGCTGGACTGTTCCCATGAGGCACAGGGTCAGACTGATTTGCATATGGCCATGTCTGAACTGGGGTGGCAGAGTGGGCTAAAGAACGGTGATGGATTAAACTCAGATCTGTTGACTGGGTGTGAGTCTTTGATTGGTTCAGATGCTCCGTCCATCACCACCCCCTTTTGTACCGCTTTGTTCGCCATAAGTTGGCAGGGTACGCTCAGACGTGAGTCCCTTGCTCACTTTGCCACTGGATTCAAGCAAGCCTGGCTGAAGACGGCTGTAATGCCAGAAACTGGTCCTAGGAAGCTTGTTTCCGGTCCAGGGAAGGCATGGCTTGGCAGTTCGGGCTGGACTGTTCCCATGAGGCACAGGGTCAGACTGATTTGCATATGGCCATGTCTGAACTGGGGTGGCAGAGTGGGCTAAAGAACGGTGATGGATTAAACTCAGATCTGTTGACTGGGTGTGAGTCTTTGATTGGTTCAGATGCTCCGTCCATTACCACCCCCTTTTGTACCGCTTTGTTCACCATAAGTTGGCAGGGTATGCTCAGACGTGAGTCCCTTGCTCACTTTGCCACTGGATTCAAGCAAGCCTGGCTGAAGACGGCTGTAATGCCAGAAACTGGTCCTAGGAAGCTTGTTTCCGGTCCAGGGAAGGCATGGCTTGGCAGTTTGGGCTGGACTGTTCCCATGAGGCACAGGGTCAGACTGATTTGCATATGGCCATGTCTGAACTGGGGTGGCAGAGTGGGCTAAAGAACGGTGATGGATTAAACTCAGATCTGTTGACTGGGTGTGAGTCTTTGATTGGTTCAGATGCTACGTCCATCACCACCCCCTTTTGTACCGCTTTGTTTGCCATAAGTTGGCAGGGTATGCTCAGACGTGAGTCCCTTGCTCACTTTGCGACTGGATTCAAGCAAGCTTGGCTGAAGACGGCTGTAATGCCGGAAACTAGTCCTAGGAAGCTTGTTTCCGGTCCAGGGAAGGCATGGCTTAGCAGTTCGGGCTGGACTGTTCCCATGAGGCACAGGGTCAGACTGATTTGCATATGGCCATGTCCGACCTGGGGTGGAAGAGTGGGCTAAAGAACGGTGATGGATTAAACTCAGATCTGTTGACTGGGTGTGAGTCTTTGATTTGTTCAGATGCTCCGTCCATCACCACCCCCTTTTGTACCGCTTTGTTTGCCATAAGTTGGCAGGGTATGCTCAGACGTGAGTCCCTTGCTCACTTTGCCACTGGATTCAAGCAAGCCTGGCTGAAGACGGCTGTAATGCCAGAAACGGGTCCTAGGAAGCTTGTTTCCGGTCCAGGGAAGGCATAGCTTGGCAGTTCGGGCTGGACTGTGCCTATGAGGCACAGGGTCAGACTGATTTGCATATGGCCATGCCTGAACTGAGGTGGCAGAGTGGGCTAAAGAACGGTGATGGATTAAACTCAGATCTGTTGACGGGGTGTGTGTCTTTGATTGGTTCAGATGCTCCGTCCATCACCACCCCCTTTTGTACCGCTTTGTTCGCCATAAGTTGGCAGGGTATGCTCAGACGTGAGTCCCTTACTCACTTTGCCACTGGATTCATGCAAGCCTGGCTGAAGACGGCTGTAATGCCAGAAACTGGTCCTAGGAAGCTTGTTTCCGGTCCAGGGAAGGCATGGCTTGGCAGTTCGGGCTGGACTGTTCCCATGAGGCACAGGGTCAGACTGATTTGCATATGGCCATGTCTGAACTGGGGTGGAAGAGTGGGCTAAAGAACGGTGATGGATTAAACTCAGATCTGTTTACTGGGTGTGAGTCTTTGATTGGTTCAGATGCTCCGTCCATCACCACCCCCTTTTGTTTTGCTTTGTTCGCCATAAGTTGGCAGGGTATGCTCAGACGTGAGTCTCCTGCTCATTTTGCCACTGGATTCAAGCAAGCCTGGCTGAAGACGGCTGTAATGCCAGAAACTGGTCCTAGGAAGCTTGTTTCCGGTCCAGGGAAGGCATGGTTTGGCAGTTCGGGCTGGACTATTCCCATGAGGCACAGGGTCAGACTGATTTGCATATGGCCATGTCTGAACTGGGGTGGCAGAGTGGGCTAAAGAACGGTGATGGATTAAACTCAGATCTGTTGACTGGGTGTGAGTCTTTGATTGGTTCAGATGCTCTGTCCATCACCACCCCCCTTTGTACCGCCTTGGTCCTAGCAGGGATAACATCTAATGGAGACTAAGATTTAACTTACTTCAGTAGTGCTTCTACCTCCTCGGGTGTAAGCGTTTGATATCGTCGGTGAATAACCTATCTTAGGACCTTTCTGTGAACCACTGGCCTTAATGATTTTATTATAAATCGTATCAATTTTCTGGGTAAAGTGATTTGCTAGGTTATCACACAAGGCTTGGGATGGGGCCACGTCGTTGTCACACGTCTTAGCGTTTGTGAAATATCTTTAAATCTGGTACAGCGTTCTAGAAGTATACCCTGCTTGTTCGAGTTGCTGTGCAATGTGAGTTTGTCAGGGCTTCTTTAAATCTTACTTTGTCCTGTGGGTCATGTGAGAGGCGCCATTGGTGTTCAAGTTTTTTACAGTGACTTTTTTCGGTCCGGAGGAGAGGAGAATAACAAGTTGTCTGAGGGCGTCTGATAGTCTATGGGGACTGATTCAGGGGGGCTAGGTGGTCAATTGTAGTTTTTAAGATGGTATTGAAGCAGGCCAGGTGCTCCCCCACACTATTGGAGTCAGGTTTCCAAGATGTTGCCCCTATCTCTCATAGGGTGAGAGTTAGGGGCAGTGCGATCCTTAGGGCTGCAAATTAGAAATTTGGTCAATGAGTGATCTGACCATGTCAGGGAGCAAGTTGCACATCAAAGAGTGTTCGAGGAGTTGGTTAGGATTAAATCCAACATATGTCCTGTGGAGTGCGTAGGCCCTTCATTGATCTTAATAAGGCCAAGTGTGACCAGGTCTGCCAAACATGAGGAGGCGTCTTTGTTTTGAAGAACCGGGTTTTAAAACCCAGCGGTGCCAGGGGCACGCCCAATGTCTTCGAGTTCACCTGTCTTAGAATACAGAGACCCGGGATACTTCTCGGTGACGTCAAAGATCAAATTTATTGGTTGCAACCAGGAACAGAGGTCTACGAAGCACGACACGGGTGGTTTGCCAGAGACTGCACACCTTCGTATTGCGAGACATCGTCTTTTATGCCAAAAATCACATTCCTGACTAGGACCAATTATTTACAAACTGTCCAATTACAGATAACATTGCAAAAGGTATCACGTAACGACAAGCCCACTTTTCAGTAGTCCAGCTCACCATCAATTACACGGGAAGGCCCAACATTCTTGCTCGAACAGGCCGGACAAATCCATAATAAAAGACCTCAACCCAAACCATAAATAGGCCATAAAAGAAGGAACAGAAACAGATGAGAAGCAAGATAGAAGGGTGTGTGCATGTACCATAAACTCAGCAATGTCCTGCTCTTTGACCTCTATCTTTACCAGCTGCCGAACAAGGAACTGGCAATGAACAAGTTTAGCTTCGGGCAATGGAGTCAGTTTGCTCAGGTCACACAGAAGTCAACTAAAGGTGTATGTGTCCCAAGGACTCGTTCGGCCGTAGTCATCGGCCTATGTGAGGGCAACCACAAAATGGCTGCCGTACACAAAATGAAACCCAAGGGTTCAGAATAAAATCCCTAATTTCATGGTGGATCCATCACTCGATCATGACGAAAACACTCGTACATACCACACTCGTCATTTGCGGTCCGCTGTTACCAGAATCGTCACGATACGATGACCTTTATGAAACGGGTTCAGAATCACAGAACATCAGACCCTCCTTTTGCCCTTACATAGGCAATCACCTAAACTCACGTCAGTCTGAATCCAGGTCTATATTCATCAGATCATCAAGATGCTGCTGTATCATCATCCTATTACTTAGTACGTCTCTCTGGACAGCTCTCCTCGCACACAAGGTAGCACAAAGACCACATATAGCAGGAGCACACTGTACACAAAGACAGAACAGGAAAAGAATGGCTAAAACCATCCCAATGATCATCAGAATCTTCCATCCCCAAGTGGATAACAATCCCCAAAACCATCCCATTAACGACCAATCTCCTTCGTCCACATGTATAGACTCAGAGATTTTGTGTAACTTAGAAATGGCTTGGTACACTGTCGGAGCGTTGTCTGGAATGAAAACGCAGCAGCTCGATTGAATCAATTTACATACCCCTCCTCTATCTGCAAGTATGACATCTAACGCAACTCTGTTCTGGAGAGTCATAAGACGATCCGACTGGAGTTCAGCAGTCAAGTTACTAAGGGCACCGGCAGTTTCAACTACGTTGGACTCAACCACTCTTGTCAATTGCCGTATGTTCCTGCTGTTAACCATAGGTCCCCAAAATGGTATAAAACCCTTCAAGAAATCTCCTACTTCTTGTCCTGTAGTATCTTCCTTACTGAAAACACCTCTAAGAACTCTTGTCTTGTGGTAATCTGCCGCAGCTGTATAAGTAGGAGGCAACAGGAACGAGACAAAACATGTGCCTGAGAAATCAGGGGGCAACCATGTGTATGCTCTATCGTAACAGACAAAATAGGTACCCTTAGCTGCTAGAAACGATGGGGAAGTCTGGGACGCAAAAACATACGTCTCAGTGCAGATACTCTTCCCTAACTGAGCTCTCGGATTCTTGTCATTACCTTGCAGACAAAAATGACCCTGATGGGGTACGATCCAATTCGGAGAGGATCTTTTCGCTCGCTGGTTCTCACTCAGACTAACTCCATATCCAGTCACGTTCCATCCAATATACGCTAGTATCTCATCTTTCGGGATTGTCTCATAAGAGCTAACTCCTCTAACCATATCGACTATACCCTTAACTAGAGCACTATTCTTTGGATTGTCTTTCACAGAACGTAGGGGGTAGACTTCACGAGCATAGATGAACATCGTTCTGTATGCCCACACAGAACCATTATAGATGAATGGCAGGACCAGGTAAGGAATACCTTTACCAGTAGTATGAGGCATAAGGCCACACACCCAACAGTTAGTCGTGTTCAGTACTAGCTGGTGTTGGTGCAGAAGCTGAACAAAGGAGTTATTAACGAATTCCAATCTTCTAATAGATTCATGTTCAGGCAGAGGATGAAAAGAATGCAAAGAAACAGTAAAAGAAGGTATGGGTTGTGTAGTGGGTGCAAGCGTCACTTGAAAAGAGAATATAATATATCCCATCAAGAACATCATCAAGCTAAGTAGCATAAAAAGACGTAATATCAAGAAACACTTTCTACTCATAATTTGACACATTTTGCTCTTAAAACTCATTTCTTCAACAGGTCTCTCCATCTCGAAAAACTCCATCCTCTAACTGTGCTGTTCGCGGCAGTTCAATTTGCTCAGTGTACCTCTGAATGTCTCAGGGAACGCCCTAGAACAAACCGGAACCGTCGACCTTGTTTTTACACGGCAGTACGCTAAGTCTTTATACCGGGACCCTACAGCTGAACCCGGATGCCGGTTCGAAAAACAAAAATCGGTCAAAACAGTTTCTCAGATGGGAGAGCTTTAGCTTCAAAAATAGCAAAGAAAAGAATTTTCACTTTATTAGTCCCACGACTCTTGGTCGCAAATTATAACGGCCTTTATCAGGCAATGTCTGATCACAAAACAAAAGTTCAGGTTCAGTAGTGTCCAGTCGAACTGACGATGGCACAGCTTCTTGCAGAAGATCGTCGCTTTCACGCTCGGAACTTGTCCCAATTAAACGTGCATCGCTAAAATGCAGAAAACGAGGCACGGTGTCGGTTTCTGAATCAGGAATACCCTCCTGGACCCACCGGTGGTAGGGCAGAGGCAAAGGAGCCCTCTTACAATGTACGCCGTGGATCCAGTTCTTTTCCCCGTGCACTCGCACTGCAGATCGCGTAGATAATAGCACCAAGTAGGGTCCGGTCCAGCGGGGTTGATCGTTCTTTGTCCGCTGAAAATTTTTGACCAGGATCGATAGCGTTTCCTGAATCTTCAGAAGCCTGAGGCAATGTATCATGAACCTGTTGGTGTAAGACACGCAATTTAGCCGTCAAATCATACAGATAGTCAAGCAATACAGGGTGTTCAATCTCACTGAATTTGGTCAGCCTCGGCACTCCCCATATGTTTGCCGGGCGACCAAAAACTATCTCATATGGACTAAGTCCCACTCGAGAATGTACAGTCATCCTAGTTGACAAAAGTGCTAATGGCAAAGCATCAAGCCATTGGAGACCAGAGCTCGCCTGTATCTTGGCCAATTTCAACTTAAGGGTGCCATTATAGCACTCCACTAAACCAGCTGATCGGGGGTGATTTGCAGCATGGAATTTTTGGCGGATTCCTAAACCATCACACACTTTCTTCATCACTTGACCCACAAATTCACTCCCATTGTCACCCCAGACCATTCTCGGCAAACCATACCTAGGGAAAAACTCCTTAACAAGGGCTTTAGCCGTGGATAAGGCAGTATTATCTTTCAGTGGATATGCTTCTACCCATCTCGAAAAGGCACAAACAACCACGAGTACGTATTTCAGGTTGTTGCATCTCTCCATGTGGATAAAATCTAATTGCAAAACCTCAAACGGATACGTCGGAGGCGCAAAATGACCAGCTGGAGTTGGAGTTCCCTTACCAGGATTGTACATCAGACAAACCATACAATTCTTGACCACATTCTCTGCACATTTAGGAATTCCAGCATTTTGCCATACTGGAGTAAGCATGAGCGAATTTTGCGGATCTCGCGTTCGCGAATTTTGCGGATTTGCGGATTCGCAATCCGCAAAATCCGCGAATTCCCGCGAATTTGCGGATTTTTTTTTTTTTGTGTTCGCCCGTGTTTCTGCCAGTTCGCGAGGGTTTTTACAATTTCGAAATTTGCGAACTTACCTGTCGGGTCGCAAGTTTTGCGAACTTGTTGTTTCTACGTGTCCAGCCTGTTTGGGACACTCTTCTTCATCACTGCCACTCTCTGTCACCACTGCCACTCTCTGACTACTCATGCCACCCTCTGGCCCACCCATGCCACCCTCTGTTTCATCACCACACCCTCTGGTTGTCCAGTGTACATTATTTTCGGCAAAGCAAAGCACACCTTCCCTGCCTCAAGTGACCTGAATTAATTTGGGGCTGATTAATGTGTCACAGAATATTTTTTTAGCTGGCACGTGCTTCCTTAGTGCGCCCTGATTAGTGATCTTTTGCACTTGCTAAGTGCTTTCATTGTTGCAAAATTAGTTACAACACCTGCCCTGCCCCAACTGACAATAATGAATTAGGGGCTGATTAATGGATTTTAACTTCCAGCCTGGCTCCTGCTTGTCTCCCTTAGCTGTAATTCAGGACCTTTGTGGCATATGTGTAACTATTCTGAGGTTCAGAGCAGGGTCACATAATAGTTTCAACTGGCAACTGAACTCTGGAGGGGCCCCTCAGGAAGCACTACAGGAAATGGCTACTAATGATGAGCCTGAACTTTTGAACCTGGTAAGTAGTTACTTTCAGTTTTGCTAAGATCGTATTTCTGCAATTTTGCACTTATTCGCGGGGCGCGAACTCACGCGAACAGTGCGAGCAGTGCGAGCAAAATCCGCTGCTCGCGGATTTGCGGATTTTGCGGGAGATTCGCGAATCTCGCGGATTGCGAATTTGCCCGAAAATCCGCAAAATCCGCGAGCGGAACGGATTTTCCGCCCATGCCTATACTGGAGCCAACAACTTACAAATCCCTTTCGCACTGATATGAGCCATTCCATGCCCATCGTAACCACTGCAAGCACGTACGCATCGGGTAACAACCATCGCTGATGCTCTGGCAACTCAACCCAACAACCATTCGAATCCAATTTACCCGTACTCTCTCTCCATACGCTCAACTCTTTCTCTGTAGCTTCAGCTCGAATTGACTTCACACTTTCTATCGTATCCTCACACATACTTCTATCTGGAACCCATCTCGCCGGACCTGCAACATACATTCGGCTCATCACATCCCTCGCCACATCTTTCGCAACTTCATCCGCAAACGCATTACCACGACCAACATCATCGGTAACCTTCTTATGTGCACTGCATTTCACAATCGCAACTTGCAACGGCAAGGTAAGTGACTCAAGAAGTTCATTCACCAACTGACCATGCTGAATCTTCGCTCCATGAGACGTGAGGAACCCACGTTCCTTCCACAAGCGACCAAAACTATGAGCCACACCAAACGCATACTGGCTGTCGGTATATATAGTCACTCTCTTTCCTTTCGACAACGCACACGCTCTCATAAGTGCAATCAACTTGAGCTGAATTATGTGGGATACGTGCAGCTTCAACAATTGTATGCAAAGTCGTAACAGCATGTGCCGCAGTCGTATCACCATTCGGAAGCTTGAAGCACGAACCATCCACCCATAAGGTACCATCACACTTCGCAAGAGGAGTGTCCCTAAGGTCTATTCTCCCTTTCGTTTCCTCCTCTGTCTTAAGAAACCAATCATGCTGTTCAGAAAATCTGTCTCTACTGAAATCGGCAATAACGTAGCTGGATTCAACGTATTGCATCTCTTTATGTGCACATGACTTGGTAAGAGTGTCAACTCATAACCTGACAATCGAGCACTAGTTAAGTGCTGTGTCTTGGTCCTGTTTAACAAAGTATCCACTGCATGTGGAACCATCACAATCAACGTATTATCCATCACCAAACCAGCAGACTGTCGGATGGAAACAGCTGCTGCCGCTGTAGCTCTCAAACAACTCGGCAACGCTCTAGCTACCGAATTCAAAGTCGACGAGAAATACGCACATGGACGTTGCTTATCGCTTATCGCCGAACTGCTGTGTCAAAACTGACAATGCACATCCCTCTCTCTCGTGGACATAGAGTGTGAAAGGCTTACTGTAATCGGGGTTACCCAACACAGGAGCCGAACACAACGCATCGCGCAATTCAGAAAAAATCTTCTGGCATTCGTCAGTCCAAGGAATAGGATTTGGAGTATCCTTAACAGTTAGAGCTATCAAAGGTTTCGCAAGAAGCGAAAAATTTGGATTCCACTGTCTGCAATACGACGTAATACCCAGGAAAGCACGCATTTCTCTCTGTGTAGTTGGCACACTCATTCTCGTAATCGCTTGAATTCGTTCTGGGGTCAATATTCTTCCCTCCTTCGATAAGAGATGACCTAAGTAGGTCACTTCTTTGCGACAATACTGTAACTTTGAAAGAGACACTTTATGATGGAAGTCAGACAAATGACGCAACAACGACAAAGTAGCTTCTTTACAAATCTTCTCAGTATCAGCAGCAACTAACAAATCGTCGACATACTGAATAAGAGCAGCGCCATCAGGTAAGACAATCGTATCAAGCTGTGTTTTCAAAGCCTGACTATAGATCGATGGACTCTCACAATATCCTTGAGGAGCGCGCTTGAACCGGAATCTTCGACCTCCTAAAGAGAAGCCAAGAATATCTCTACTCTCCTCGGCAATCGGGTTGCTGAAGAAAGCATTCTTCAAATCAATCACCGAAAACCAGGTGGCTGAAGCTGGAATCATGGTCAACAAGGCAGTGATATCTGGAACAACAGGAAATTGCAGAACTACAATCTTATTCACCTCGCGAAGATCGATCACGAACCTATATACAGGCGGTTGCGAAGAATCAGTACGTTTCAGAACAGGCAAAACCGGACTATTGCACACATTACCACTCGTTTCTTCAATCACACCTTTCTCAATCAGATCATAAATGATCGCTAGCAACGCTCTTTCACAATTACTAGAGAACCTATATTGGGGAATACGTGGCATTCTAACATTTGCTTTCAGCATCACAACATATGGCGGTATCTCCAAAAGACCCACATCATTAGGACCAGTAGCCCAAAGAGTATCAGGAAGAGAAGACAATTCTGCCGGAAGTCGATCTTTTGACAAATACATCGTAGAAATCACGCTCTTACCTAATGTAAGTTGTACTCCTGAAGGAGAACAATGTAGTGTCGCATACAACCTTTTCAACAGATCCAATCCCAGCAAATTCTCACCACAACCTGTGCATAATAGGACTCTTCGCAGCACCAGTATCCAACAGGAAAGGCTCTGACACACCTGATGTAATCACTTCAACATAAGGTCCACTCTGATCTACTGGAACTGAAAGAACTCCCTCTCTTTGTCTATGGCTGTCCTAGCAATCATTACCGTCCATATTCTCACCTTCGACATAGTAGTCGTAAGCATAGTACTGAGTCACCATTCTTCTGATCAAAACAATTCATCGAATTTTGTGGAGGAAAGGAACGCGCATTCTGGGGGAACACACCACGTCCCCTACCTCTAGAAGCTTGCTGAACACCTCGACCTCTCACACCAGAAACACCTTTCGCACGCTGTAACAGAACCGGGCAACTATTTTTAAAATGACCCTCTTCTTTACAATATGCACACTGATTAGGGACTACAGGAAAACGCGGTTGAGAAGACTCGAACCTTTGCGAGTTTCTCTCAAACTGTGGAGGTTGCTGATAATCACGTTGGTTATTACGAGGCGGATACGCTTGCTGCAAAAGAACCTTCGTCTTCAAATATTTAGTCTTCTTGTCTGCTCTATCCTTCTCATCCTTATCCCTATTTTTGTAGTACTGTGCAGTAGCCAATATCTGTGCCGACGAAGAAACAGCCCAAGAACTCTCTGAATTCTTCAACTTAGTACACAACTCGGGAAGCAAATTATGCACAAACCTATCAACAAACAACCGTTGACCACCTTCCGTACTCATGTCTTGACCACTATGGTCAATAAACGTCTCTTCAAACCTAGTAAAGAAATCAGACACACTTTCATCTTTCTTCTGCTTACAGGCAGACAATTTGTCCCAGTTTACTCGCATAGCAGGCATTAAAGTCTTCATATAAGTAATGATCTTACCAGGAAGTTCTGCAACTAAAGGCTCAGGTTTAGCACCACCGACTTGTCGACCATCTGCAGCACTAATATTATTCCATGTATCACCTAACTCTTGCGCATGATCCGTATGACGAATCAATCCCCATAAAGGCTGTGGAACCACATTTCCAAACAACATGTCTATATCAGCTAGATTCATAACACATGAGTCTGCAGTCTGTGATAATTCCTTATAATACCCTGTAGGATTTTTACGGGGGTCAGGCAAAGTCTGCTTAAGAGCCAAAACTTCGGCTCGCTTCCATGGAACATGTACCCAAACACGCTGAAAATGAGCCGGCGTAGCTACAATACCAGCATTAGCATTGGCCTGAACAGCCTCTTTCCACACCGGAGGAACCTCTCTTATCGGATATTGTCGCACTTGTCTCCTAACAGAAGGATCAGGCTCGAACAACGGCTGAGGAGGAGACTCGCTCCTAAACGTAAGCAGTGTCGCTACGGCTCTTTTAACGTCGAGACCCACAATCGTACCTCTCGCAAACTCGGACTGTGCACGGAACAACTCAGACGGAGTCTGTCCCAAATCACCATCTTCCCATTCTTCACGAAGGAAAGTACACATTTTGTCAAAAACATATCTCTGCTTCGGTGCTTCCCATTGACGGAAGACATCCATAACAGACTCTAAATCATATCTTAAAGAATTAGTAACCCATTTACGCGCTAAATGATCCAATACTGCCCGCTCTTCGGGACAAGGTATTTGGCTACGCAACTGTTTACGCGCTGAAACAGGGGTCATACCCAATGACCCAAAGTAAGGAGACAAGAGACCAGTAACAGTATTGGTCATTCTCTGTCGAACAGAAGGAGATGTTGACAGAAGGACAGGGAACAAAGCAGACTCAGTGGAAACCAATGTAGGAGCAGTAGCAGAAGAAGTAGCAAGAACAGGAGACAAAGTCGTAGGAATTGGAGACGGAGCAGGTAGCAAAGTCGGCGGCCCTTGAGAAGGCTGCACCAGAGGAATAGGAGCCAACTGAAGAGGAGCTGGCGGTTGTGCAATAACAGGAGGCAAAGCAACCGGAGGTTGCGCAACTAAAGGTTGCGGAGGTGCCGTAGCACTCTGCACATAAGGGGGTGGCGAATTCAACAAGTGTGACATCAAAGGATCTTTCTCAAGTTCCTTCGTCGCATCTTGCTGAAGAGGTGGCAAAGCTGGATAACATTTATCAATCGCCATTCTATGTTGCCTGTGCAACTGTTCACTCGCTTGTTCTTCTTCGTTATCTTTAAACTGTATAGCAGCCTGCATAATCGAGATACCCTTTTCTCTTTTATTTCTCTTTGCTAATTTAATTTCTTTCTGTCTGGCTTCCTTTCGCCATAGGCGGAAAGAGTCAAACATCGCCGGCCGGGCTTTCTTCTTAAAGAGTTTAACCTCCAGATTATCTAAAATCTCCGTGTCATAACTACCATATTGGGGCCACTTTAGGACACCATCCTTCCTAGTGTAGCGAATCCACACTTCATTATACGTGATGGGGCCCACGCCATGTTTCAAATAGAGCTCATAGGTTGGAGTTACAATCGGAGGCACCGGACACGAATCCTCCAATCGGGAATCCCTATTACAACCACAACAAAATATCTTTCCAAGTCTGCTAAGACCAGGCATCTTCGCTCACTAGTCTAGCTTCAAACTTCAAGGGAATATCGAATACGATAGTCTCGTGAATACACGAGTCCCTCGGCTTTGGAGCTTGCAAGTTCCAAATCAAAGATCCCAAGGGATACCCAAAAACTAAGGACTGGGAGACGCTCCACTCATACTTAACTGTGGTATCGATCACGTCACCAGAAGACCCGTCTATTGTCTCGCTCTACAAATCATCAAATGGTCCAAGACAGGGTTACAGTCAGGGCAGCAGTCCTTCGTAGCCGTCGGAAAGCGGGGAACCTTGCAGCAAAGACTTTCGGACCATGACGACATACAGGGGTCGATGAAGTGGTAGGCCTTCCTCCAGAATTTTCACACGAAGCTCCTCACGATCTTCAGGCTTGGACCGGTACCGCTGAAGTCGCCCAAGTTGGGCGCCAAATGAAGAACCAGATTTTAAAACCCAGCGGCGCCAGGGGCACGCCCAATGTCTTTGAGTTCACCTGTCTTAGAATACAGAGACACAGGATACTTCTCGGTGACGTCAAAGATCAAATTTATTGGTTGCAACCAGGAACAGAGGTCTACAAAGCACGACACGGGTGGTTCGCCAGAGACTGCACCCCTTCGTATTGCGAGACATCGTCTTTTATGCCAAAAATCACATTCCTGACTAGCACCAATTATTTACAAACTGTCCAATCACAGATAACATTGCAAAAGGTATCACGTAACGACAAGCACACTTTTCAGTTGTCCAGCCCCCCATCAATTACCCAGGAAGGCCCAACATTCTTGCTCGAACAGGCCGGACAAATCCATAATAAAAGACCTCAACCCAAACCATAAATAGGCCATAAAAGAAGGAACAGAAACAGATGAGAAGCAAGATAGAAGGGTGTGTGCATGTACCATAAACTCAGCAATGTTCTGCTCTTTGATCTCTATCTTGACCAGCTGCCGAACAAGGAACTGGCTCAACAAGTTTAGCTTCGGGCAATGGAGTCAGTTTGCTCAGGTCACACAGAAGTCAACTAAAGGTGTATGTGTCCCAAGGACTCGTTCGGCCGTAGTCATCGGCCTATGTGAGGGCAACCACAAAATGGCTGCCGTACACAAAATGGAACCCAAGGGTTCAGAACAAAATCCCTAATTTCATGGTGGATCCATCACTCAAACATGACGAAAACACTCGTACATACCACAGTCGTCATTTGCGGTCCACTGTTACCAGAATCGTCACGATATGACGACCTTTATGAAACGGGTTGAGAATCACAGAACCTCAGTTTGCAGTATTTTCACTGTGCATATGAAAATCCCCTAGAAGTAAGAAGTTTCTAGTCGAGATGGCATGCAGGGAAACAAGTTCCATCAGTTGGGAAGAGAAATCTGACAGTGAGCCCCGGGGTCGATAAACAAGAGTCCTTTCCAGCTATGTTGCCGAGGTACATCTATTCTAAAGACTAGGATTTCCAGTGTATCATTACACAATTGATCTAAAATGGAGATTTTAATAGAATCTTTATGGATTATAGCTATACCTACCTACTGAAAGTGCCTCTGGATCACTTCTGCAAGTGTAGACTACCTCCACTCAAACGGGACGGGCAGGAACACTATCAGTGCACAAACAATAGGTAAGAGTTTAAAACTAATAAGAAAAATAATGAACCAGCTGAGCACAAATAAAAAAAATACTTAATAGTTGGGGTCCTTTGACAAGAGCACTTCACAAGCTGCAGTACCGAGCGTACTGATTTGCAAATGCTTGGTTGTCCTACTGCGTCCGCAGTGCGTCGAGCTAGGCATCAGTTAATATAGTGAGGTGGGGAGCTAAACTGCTAACCTCAGATCCGGTTTCTACCGGAAGTGCCTCTAGATCACTACCGCAAGCGTAGACTCCCTCCACTCAAATGGGAAAACCCACTCTGGACCGCGGAGGAACGCTATCAGTGCACAAACAACAGGTGAGAGTTTAAAACTAATAAAAACAATAATGAACCAGCTGAACACAAAGCACAAAGTTAAAAAATACTTAATAGTTGGGGCCCTTTAACAAGAGCACATCACAAGCTGCAGTACAGCGTGTACTGATTTGCAAATGCTTGGTTGTCTTAGCGCGTCCCAGTCTTTGTTCCTCCTGCACTGTGCAGCCCGAGACATCAGGAGATGGCTGTTCTCAGCCAGATGACAGGGTGAATGCCTCCCCCCTCTGTTCATGTACCATCAAGCCCTCACTGTGGTGCTGGGGGAGTGTGAGCAGCCACTAGTGGCAGCAGAGGCAGAAGGGAGCACGAGCCAGCCACCACCCAGTAACATTAGCACCTTGGGGAAACCCTGAGTTGCTCAAGTCTCCATCCAGGCCACATAGTTAGAGTTAGTCCAGTTGCGACCAGACGTTTTTTTGCCTGCATGCCCAGCTGGGGTTGCAGGGCCAAAAGTGAATCTGCTTACCAAGTGAAGTTTTGTTGGCCTGAGTTAAATGTGCATTTGCTTACAGAGTGAAGTTTTGTTGGCCTAAGCTAAAATGTGCATGTGCTTACAAAGTGATGTTGTTTTTGCCTAATTGCCAATGCTCGTTTATTTATGTAATGAATTATGTGCAAAGGAAGTATGAATTCTTGGGATTGTGTTCCATCTGTTTTGGTGTATAGTTCAAAGGATATTTTTATATATGCTTGTGTGGAGTCTCTTTTTGTGGTGTGCCTGTGTGTCACTGGTGTGTGTGTGTGCTGCAAATGCTTTATACATTGCCTCTGGGATAAGCCTGACTGCTCTGCCAAGCTACCAAGGGGATGAGCAGCGGTTATTTTGTGTGTGTAACTACCTTACCCTTATTAGAGTGGTGGGTTCTGCCTGGCATAGGTGCATACCCTAGCCAGCCAGAAACCCCATGTCTAACAATACTCTAATGTTTTCCTTTCTCATTGATTGGCTGCCAGAGTATCTGAATCCAAAGTACCTAGTGATGTTGAAAATGAAGTTGAAGAAGTGGGGCCTAAAGGGGAACTGTTGACTAGAGAACCAACCCTGGTATCCACAGGCCCTTGGGGAAACCAGCCCAAAATCTTTCACCAGTGACACATGTGCCTTATCAAGAGAGGCAAATGACTGGACATACTATCCTATTTCCCTTAAAAAATCATTGCCAATCAAGGCCCCCATGGTATTAGCGGAAGTATCTGAATTGATCAGGCCCCCAAGCCTAGAGGCAGTTCTTAAGAGGAGCACTTTCCGACTCTCAAAACAGAGGACCACATTTGTGTTCTCTAGGAAACAGAAGGCCCTTGAGCCCATCTGGACACTACCTCCAGGTCCAGCACCTCTCCAGAAGATTTGGCTTGTTCTGCTGCACAAGAATTATGGAGAGAGGACCAACGATGTTCACTGCCTTGTCTCGACAAGATGTTCATGTCTCATCCACCCCTTCCTTGAATCTTTCCCACCTTTACCAAGGAACGTGACTATTTTGAGGTCAATAGTAGATGTCAGGGCGAACTTGTCTGCGATGGTAGCCATCCGGCCCCCTGCTCTCATTTTTGGCATTCATGCACAGTCCATTGATGTCTTAATTCTAAACGTATTATATTGCTCAATCAATGATGGAGGGAACTATTCCACCTAAAGTGGATGTTACATTAAAGTGGAGCAAAATATGACCTCTTGAGATTTATCAATTTTAGGTTTTTTAGGGGCATTACATACATCCTATCCATCATCATAATATAGATCATCAACATACAGGTCATCAATGCCATCATAAGGCCACTTGAAATGGCCACCATCATTTCCCAGGTGAGGGTTGAACCAATTGGACACCTGGTCAGACATACTCTGTAGAGTTGAACCGCCACCATAATTATCATCATCATGTACCACCAGGGGTTTAGTTTTCAGCACTTCCCTCATTGACTTACTCCATGAATCATAAATGGCAGTGGCCACTGAATTAAAAATATGAGAGGCAACATATTTAAAAGTGGAAGACACTGCCTTATTGATAGAACTCAAGGAATCTAGGCATTCTCTTTTATTTGGTCTACAAAACTCCTCATCATAGTCTACTATGTCTTCAGTGCAGTCCCCATCACCAGGGAATTGAACCTCACCATTACAACAGAGCTTTAGAGTATTTTTGCTTTTCAGTGCTGTCCCCTTTAATATTAAGGAGGAGGAGCAGTGAAATTAGAAGAATACAGAATAAAGTGCGCGGTTTATTATAAGAAAATTACATATAGATGCACACATAAATAAACTTAAATTGTATTGCATCTACAAGGGTTAAATGGTAAGAAATTCTATGCCTTAAGCCAAGTTAACAGGTCCCAGTGCGAAGCCTCAGCGCTGAAACAAAGGTGCGACTCCACGCTGAACCTGAACAAATAGACCTCAAAGTTGATACAATGTATCAACTCTCTGCCATGTCAAGAACAATAATTAAAGTATTCCCCAGATGTGATTTCCCCAGAGGAATGTGTACTAACAAGCAGATGCCACGCAGGGAATAAACATGAAGAAACAAGACAAACAGTCTAAGAGCACTAGAAAATAGAAGCATGCTTGTGTTCAACAAATAAAGTGACTACACACAAAGCCCTGTACTCCAAGTATATACCAATAATTGGATCACAAAGAACAAATCACAAAATTTAGCAACACACAGAAGAAACGTATCTCAATTAGTAACATGAAAAGAGGACACCATGACTTAATTGGATAATTCTATTTTTTTTTTAGTTATGTTATTTCCTGTTTGGAGTACAGGATTATGGGATATGTAGTTTTGTTTTAGTTGATCTGCTGGCATTATTATTTGTCATCCAAAGTTGTATAGAGTAGGTAGATTGTGACACAAAAACTTCATTAGTCTCCACCTTCCTCAGGGCATATATCATTTGTTATCTTCTATCAATTAAAATAGAATACATAGAGAACAGATCTATACGCAAAGAAAAAACAGTAAGTAACATTGTATATGACAAATAACAGTTATAAATGTACACTGGTAGTTTTGATGGATGTGTACAATTATAAAGATAGATATCTTCTGGGGTTTTATGGGGTCTATGTTATTTAGGTTACATTGTCTAATATATATTTGCGTAAACAATGTTTAAAGAAATTATTTGGGATGAAGAATATTTTAAATAAAAGTATATCTTTTTGTAGACCTTTGGCACACATTGATTTTAGTCCTGATTCATGACTGTATGAACAGGTGCATAACACATGCCCCCGTATCCCCCGCAGTGCAGGGGGCCCCGAGCTGCAGGGGGCACCCTCAGCGCAGAACTCAGGCCTGAGAGCTATGGATTAAATGACAGAGCAGGCCCCTCCATGTACCTTGCAGGGGCCCCTCTCAACGTTTGTTACACCAGTATAGACTAGAGTGAAAGAATAAATGAATGAGAGGTTAGGCACGTGGCGTAATTGTCCCTTTTTCAGTGTACCTAGAGGAGTTCTTTCTTGGTATTTGTGATGTCCTAGTCCGAACCATTTGTGGCTTCTCCCAGTGTCCTGGCTCCAACGACTCTGAATGGCTCGGCTGTTTGGGTTTGTGTATTCACACCGGAGAGTAAAACAAGGAGACTTACATGTGGACAGGATGGGCCACCCCAACAGGATGACTGGGGAGGAGCTGTACTCTGCCCCACTTATACTTCAAACGGCTGTGCCTCCTGTTCACACAATGGAATCTGATACTAGGGCTGCTCTGCCTTGTGTCATCACCCCCAGACAGTTTTGAGTTATGACAGGGGAATCATTTTCAACAACCAGATGAAGGAGTAGGGCAGCAAGACCCCTACACAAAGGCTGGCACCAGGTGTAAATATTGGACCTCCAGAGTCACCCAACAGAACACTCTATGAGCTCTGGAAGTTACAGTAGAAGAACTGCCATGTCACTTGTAAGACTTTGTTGCTATCTGCTAAGGAACATTGGACCTGCTTGCCTTCATCCCAGGCCAATCAGAGTAACTCTAAGAGTGAGTTGGCTGACCTCCTGTGTGAGCTACAGGGACAACACAAGCTTCATAGCCTCCCTGAAACTACCCAGCTGACCAGCTGCAACTAGACCTGCATGGATCTACAACTGGACCTGCCTGAGTCTTGCTAGCCTCCGCTACAAATAGCCCTGATCCACAAGAATTGCCTCCCCAAGTCGTAGACCATTGAGTGACATCAAAGTGTACTCCTATTAAAAAAGTGAAAATCCAGAAGTTTGGGCTCCTCGTGACTGTGAATGGGCCTATACGGCCGAGACTCTGCTGCCCTCGATAAACACCCATGCAAAGTTACAGTGAGACCAGTTTTTCTCACTGACAACTGGCATACCAGCAAAGTGAGACCTGCACTTTGCTCTATCGCAACGACAACCCATGACAATCACCAACACAAGGGTACAGCAGTGACTATCTGCAATGCTTATCCCGGTCTTTGTGCTACAGTGCCATGCATCTGTGATGCCGGATCTGCTCTTGCGATGCAGCTATGACTGTCTGCAATGCTCTGAGTGCTTCCTTCAACCCAAACAAAACTCTTTGAGTTGGACTTAGAAGGTAATTTTTCAGTAGGACTAACCTGGTCTCTATATCTGACCCCCACTCCTTTGAGGTCGGCAATAACTAGTGACTTTCCCATGGTCTTTCCCTGGGCTAGAGCGGCCAGATGACTGCGAGTGGTGCGTTGTAATTTTAGGTGCTATTTGCACTAAAAACTATAAATTAGAATTTCTAACAAGAGTTAAATCCACTACCAAGTGAACAACCCTTGACCGTGTACTCAGGCAGGTCGCTCCCCACGCCGCACAGGTAGCTCCACCTGTCTGTGCCTGTGCCCTCCGCCCACTGCTGCTGCGGGTTTGGGCCCCTGTGGCGTCTTCGCTTCCAATACTTTCTTTGCTCTGCATTTCATTGCCTTCCTTGTTATTGTATTTTGCCTCATCTGCTGATTTCACTCTATCTGTTGATTTTTGTTTTTTGCTCCCTGTAAACCCCCTGGTTCTCTCTCTCCCGCTGCACTCTTTTTTTCCTGCCGGTGCGTCCTCTGCGGCCCGCCTCCCCGCTCGCCCATTCACCCTCCCACCCACCTCCCAGCCGCTCCTCCCTCCCAGCTCCCCTGCTTAATGGCGGCAGCTGCGCGACCACACCGCTGGCACACCTAAGGCACGCCTGTCTGTGCCCATCCGTGCCTGGACTGCGCCCACCGCCAAACCCCCTGGCCCCCACGTGCACCACAACACGAGAGGCTGCCACAATGCTAACCTCCTCCATGCACTCAATGCCGGCCAATCTACCACCTGCTTCCAGTCCACCCCGAAGCGCACCCACGGACCTTTCACATGCTGAAACTGCAGCTTCACTAGCCAGCATACACCAGCACGTCCTGCCACCCCCAACAAGACAGGCTACAACCATCTCAGATGCATACTGCTCAACATCCGCTACATCCACAGACACGCCATCGAGCTCTGGGACCTGCTCGACTCATCCTCCCCAGACGTCGCTTTCCTAACGGAGACCTGGAAGAATGCCTCATCGGCACCCGACGTGGCCATAGCCATCCCGGATGGCTACAAGATCTCCCGCAGGAACCGCACCAACAGACCGGGAGGATGAATCTCCATCGTCCACAGAAATACCCTCAGGATCTCGACCAACACCGAAGACACACTCAGCACTGCAGAACACCTGCACTTTCAGATGCACATTGATCCCAACACCACCCTCAGAGGAACCCTCGTGTACATACCTCCTGGGCCCCGGCCACAGTTCAGTGACTCCATCACAGACGGCATCAATGCGCATGCTCTGGCCTACACAGACTACATCCTCGTCGGAGACCTGAACTTCCACCTCGAGAATGCCGATGACAGCAACTCCACCACACTAATGGATAACCTCGCCAACCTCGGTCTCAGACAGCTCACCACGACACCCACCCATTGCGTTGGACACGCTCGCGGCCCCATTTTCTCCGCTAGCAACCACGTCACCTTCAGCCACAATACTGAACTCCTTTGAACCGACCACCGATGCATTCACTTCTCCTTCGAGAAAACCACCGGACACAACCACCAGCAAGGAATCCCCCACCGCAGCTGGAACAAGGTTACCAAAGACCAGCTAATCACCGCCCTCGCCCGAGACCCACCAACCAACCACACCGACACAGCCACCCGCAACCTCAGACAATGGATCAACCACTGCGCCTCAAACAGACGCACCAACAGAAGGGCAATCTGGTTTACCGTCGACCTCCAGGCAGGCAAGCAGACCTGCCGAAGACTTGAGGAGAAATGACGCCATGAGCAAACACGGGCAACCACGTAGCCCTCAAGTACACCAGCCACAACAAGCACCACCAACTCATTCGAACTGCCAAAAGGACCTCCTTCAAGGAACACATCGAAAACAAATCACACAACAGCAAAGAGTTCTTCAACATCGTGAAGGAACTCACCAACCCCAGCTCTAGCTCCAGCTCAAGCGGCATCCCACTGTCACAAGACCTCTGCGACTCCCTAGCCACCTTCTTCCACCGCAAGATTAAAGACATCCATGACAGCTTCAACATCCAGACCCCCCTGACAGCCGCCAACACCCTAGACTCACCGCCCCCCAGCCACACCGGCCTCCTTGTCTCCTGAAACCACATCAACGATAAAGACACCATCAAAACCAAGAACAGCATCCACTCCGGATCACCATCAGTCCCCTACCCCCACCACATCTTCAACAATGCAAGCTCCATCATCACACCCTACCTCAAAAGAACTTCAACAGCTCATTCGAGACCGCCATCTTCCCGGAAAGCTGGAAACACGCAGAGATCAATGCCCTACTTAAGAAACCCATGGCAGACCCTAAGGACCTCAAGAACTTCTGGCCCATCTCCCTGCTCCCGTTCCCGGTGAAAGTCATCGAGAAGATCGTCAATAGACAACTAACCCACTTCCTCAAAGAGAACAACACCCTGGACTCATCCCAATCCGGATACCACAGCAACCACAGCACCGAAACCGTCCTCATCGCCGCCACTGATGACATCAGGGCCCTGCTGGACAACTGCGAAACTGCGGCCCTCATCCTCCTAGACCTCTCGGCCTCCTTCGACACCTTCTGCCACCATTCCCTATGCACATGCCTCCACAAAGCATAGATCCGCAACAAAGCCCTGGACTGGATCACCTCTTTCATCACCGGCAGAACCCAGCGAGTCTTCCTCCAGCCATTCCGATCCGAAGCCACCAAGATCACCTGCGGCGTACCACAAGGAACATCCCTCAGCCCGACCCTCTTCAACGTCTATATGACACCGTTCGCCAACATCGTCCGATCAAACAACCTCAACATCATCTCATACGGCGGCGACACCCAGCTGATCCTCTCCCTCACCAAAGACACCGCCACTGCCAAACCCATCTTCCATGATCAATCAATCAATCAAAGACATTTATAGAGCACACTACTTACCCGTAGGGTCTCAAGGCGCTGGGGGGAGGGGGGTGCCGCTACTGCTCGAACAGCCAGGTCTTCAGCTTCTTCCTGAAGGAGAGGTGGTCTTGGGTCAGGCGCAGGTCGGTCGGGAGGGAGTTCCAGGTCTTGGCGGCCAGGTAGGAGAAGGACCTTCCTCCTGTTGTCGCTCTTCGGATGCGGGGGACGGCGGCGAGGGCGTGGTTGGCTGATCGGAGGTGGCGTTTGGGAGCGTAGAAGTTGATTCGGTTGTTGAGGTAGCTCGGGCCTTGGTCGTGTAGGGCTTTGTGTGCGTGGGTGAGGAGGCGGAAGGTGATTCTTTTGTTGACGGGGAGCCAATGCAGGTCTCTCAGATGTCCGGAGATGTGGCTGGTTCATGGGATGTCGAGGATGAGTCTGGCTGAGGCGTTCTGGATCCGCTGGAGTCTCTTCTGGAGCTTGGCGGTGGTACCGGCGTAGAGGGTGTTGCCGTAGTCCAGTCGACTGGTGACGAGGGCCTGGGTGACGGTCTTCCTGGTCTCGGTGGGGATCCACCAGAAGATCTTCCGTAGCATGCGTAGGATGTTGAAGCACGCCGAGGAGACGTTGTTGACTTGCCTGGTCATGGAGAGGGAGGAGTCCAGGATGAAGCCCAGGTTGCGTGCGTGGTCCGTCGGTTTGGGTGCGGTGCCCAGGGCGGGAGACCACCAGGAGTCGTCCCAGGCGGAGGGCGAAGAGCCCAGGATGAGGACCTCCGTCTTGTCTGAGTTCAGTTTCAGGCGGCTGGTCGTCATCCACTCGGCTACCTCTTTCATCCCTTCGTGCAGGTTGGCTCTGGTGGCGGCGGGGTCGTTGGTCAGGGAGAGGATCAGCTAAGTGTCGTCGGCGTAGGAGATTATGTTGAGGTTGTGTTGGCGTGCGATGGCCGCGAGGGGGCTCATGTAGACGTTGAAGAGGGTGGGGCTCAGCGAGGATCCTTGAGGGACGCCGCAGATGACTTCGGTGGCCTCTGACTTGTACGGTGGTAGGCGGACTCTCTGTGTTCTTCCGTCGAGGAAGGAGATGATCCATTCAGAAACCAATCATGCTGTTCAGAAAATCTGTCTCTACTGAAATCGGCAATAACGTAGCTGGATTCAACGTATTGCATCTCTTTATGTGCACATGACTTGGTAAGAGTGTCAACTCATAACCTGACAATCGAGCACTAGTTAAGTGCTGTGTCTTGGTCCTGTTTAACAAAGTATCCACTGCATGTGGAACCATCACAATCAACGTATTATCCATCACCAAACCAGCAGACTGTCGGATGGAAACAGCTGCTGCCGCTGTAGCTCTCAAACAACTCGGCAACGCTCTAGCTACCGAATTCAAAGTCGACGAGAAATACGCACATGGACGTTGCTTATCGCTTATCGCCGAACTGCTGTGTCAAAACTGACAATGCACATCCCTCTCTCTCGTGGACATAGAGTGTGAAAGGCTTACTGTAATCGGGGTTACCCAACACAGGAGCCGAACACAACGCATCGCGCAATTCAGAAAAAATCTTCTGGCATTCGTCAGTCCAAGGAATAGGATTTGGAGTATCCTTAACAGTTAGAGCTATCAAAGGTTTCGCAAGAAGCGAAAAATTTGGATTCCACTGTCTGCAATACGACGTAATACCCAGGAAAGCACGCATTTCTCTCTGTGTAGTTGGCACACTCATTCTCGTAATCGCTTGAATTCGTTCTGGGGTCAATATTCTTCCCTCCTTCGATAAGAGATGACCTAAGTAGGTCACTTCTTTGCGACAATACTGTAACTTTGAAAGAGACACTTTATGATGGAAGTCAGACAAATGACGCAACAACGACAAAGTAGCTTCTTTACAAATCTTCTCAGTATCAGCAGCAACTAACAAATCGTCGACATACTGAATAAGAGCAGCGCCATCAGGTAAGACAATCGTATCAAGCTGTGTTTTCAAAGCCTGACTATAGATCGATGGACTCTCACAATATCCTTGAGGAGCGCGCTTGAACCGGAATCTTCGACCTCCTAAAGAGAAGCCAAGAATATCTCTACTCTCCTCGGCAATCGGGTTGCTGAAGAAAGCATTCTTCAAATCAATCACCGAAAACCAGATGGCTGAAGCTGGAATCATGGTCAACAAGGCAGTGATATCTGGAACAACAGGAAATTGCAGAACTACAATCTTATTCACCTCGCGAAGATCGATCACGAACCTATATACAGGCGGTTGCGAAGAATCAGTACGTTTCAGAACAGGCAAAACCGGACTATTGCACACATTACCACTCGTTTCTTCAATCACACCTTTCTCAATCAGATCATAAATGATCGCTAGCAACGCTCTTTCACAATTACTAGAGAACCTATATTGGGGAATACGTGGCATTCTAACATTTGCTTTCAGCATCACAACATATGGCGGTATCTCCAAAAGACCCACATCATTAGGACCAGTAGCCCAAAGAGTATCAGGAAGAGAAGACAATTCTGCCGGAAGTCGATCTTTTGACAAATACATCGTAGAAATCACGCTCTTACCTAATGTAAGTTGTACTCCTGAAGGAGAACAATGTAGTGTCGCATACAACCTTTTCAACAGATCCAATCCCAGCAAATTCTCACCACAACCTGTGCATAATAGGACTCTTCGCAGCACCAGTATCCAACAGGAAAGGCTCTGACACACCTGATGTAATCACTTCAACATAAGGTCCACTCTGATCTACTGGAACTGAAAGAACTCCCTCTCTTTGTCTATGGCTGTCCTAGCAATCATTACCGTCCATATTCTCACCTTCGACATAGTAGTCGTAAGCATAGTACTGAGTCACCATTCTGCTGATCAAAACAATTCATCGAATTTTGTGGAGGAAAGGAACGCGCATTCTGGGGGAACACACCACGTCCCCTACCTCTAGAAGCTTGCTGAACACCTCGACCTCTCACACCAGAAACACCTTTCGCGCGCTGTAACAGAACCGGGCAACTATTTTTAAAATGACCCTCTTCTTTACAATATGCACACTGATTAGGGACTACAGGAAAACGCGGTTGAGAAGACTCGAACCTTTGCGAGTTTCTCTCAAACTGTGGAGGTTGCTGATAATCACGTTGGTTATTACGAGGCGGATACGCTTGCTGCAAAAGAACCTTCGTCTTCAAATATTTAGTCTTCTTGTCTGCTCTATCCTTCTCATCCTTATCCCTATTTTTGTAGTACTGTGCAGTAGCCAATATCTGTGCCGACGAAGAAACAGCCCAAGAACTCTCTGAATTCTTCAACTTAGTACACAACTCGGGAAGCAAATTATGCACAAACCTATCAACAAACAACCGTTGACCACCTTCCGTACTCATGTCTTGACCACTATGGTCAATAAACGTCTCTTCAAACCTAGTAAAGAAATCAGACACACTTTCATCTTTCTTCTGCTTACAGGCAGACAATTTGTCCCAGTTTACTCGCATAGCAGGCATTAAAGTCTTCATATAAGTAATGATCTTACCAGGAAGTTCTGCAACTAAAGGCTCAGGTTTAGCACCACCGACTTGTCGACCATCTGCAGCACTAATATTATTCCATGTATCACCTAACTCTTGCGCATGATCCGTATGACGAATCAATCCCCATAAAGGCTGTGGAACCACATTTCCAAACAACATGTCTATATCAGCTAGATTCATAACACATGAGTCTGCAGTCTGTGATAATTCCTTATAATACCCTGTAGGATTTTTACGGGGGTCAGGCAAAGTCTGCTTAAGAGCCAAAACTTCGGCTCGCTTCCATGGAACATGTACCCAAACACGCTGAAAATGAGCCGGCGTAGCTACAATACCAGCATTAGCATTGGCCTGAACAGCCTCTTTCCACACCGGAGGAACCTCTCTTATCGGATATTGTCGCACTTGTCTCCTAACAGAAGGATCAGGCTCGAACAACGGCTGAGGAGGAGACTCGCTCCTAAACGTAAGCAGTGTCGCTACGGCTCTTTTAACGTCGAGACCCACAATCGTACCTCTCGCAAACTCGGACTGTGCACGGAACAACTCAGACGGAGTCTGTCCCAAATCACCATCTTCCCATTCTTCACGAAGGAAAGTACACATTTTGTCAAAAACATATCTCTGCTTCGGTGCTTCCCATTGACGGAAGACATCCATAACAGACTCTAAATCATATCTTAAAGAATTAGTAACCCATTTACGCGCTAAATGATCCAATACTGCCCGCTCTTCGGGACAAGGTATTTGGCTACGCAACTGTTTACGCGCTGAAACAGGGGTCATACCCAATGACCCAAAGTAAGGAGACAAGAGACCAGTAACAGTATTGGTCATTCTCTGTCGAACAGAAGGAGATGTTGACAGAAGGACAGGGAACAAAGCAGACTCAGTGGAAACCAATGTAGGAGCAGTAGCAGAAGAAGTAGCAAGAACAGGAGACAAAGTCGTAGGAATTGGAGACGGAGCAGGTAGCAAAGTCGGCGGCCCTTGAGAAGGCTGCACCAGAGGAATAGGAGCCAACTGAAGAGGAGCTGGCGGTTGTGCAATAACAGGAGGCAAAGCAACCGGAGGTTGCGCAACTAAAGGTTGCGGAGGTGCCGTAGCACTCTGCACATAAGGGGGTGGCGAATTCAACAAGTGTGACATCAAAGGATCTTTCTCAAGTTCCTTCGTCGCATCTTGCTGAAGAGGTGGCAAAGCTGGATAACATTTATCAATCGCCATTCTATGTTGCCTGTGCAACTGTTCACTCGCTTGTTCTTCTTCGTTATCTTTAAACTGTATAGCAGCCTGCATAATCGAGATACCCTTTTCTCTTTTATTTCTCTTTGCTAATTTAATTTCTTTCTGTCTGGCTTCCTTTCGCCATAGGCGGAAAGAGTCAAACATCGCTGGCCGGGCTTTCTTCTTAAAGAGTTTAACCTCCAGATTATCTAAAATCTCCGTGTCATAACTACCATATTGGGGCCACTTTAGGACACCATCCTTCCTAGTGTAGCGAATCCACACTTCATTATACGTGATGGGGCCCACGCCATGTTTCAAATAGAGCTCATAGGTTGGAGTTACAATCGGAGGCACCGGACACGAATCCTCCAATCGGGAATCCCTATTACAACCACAACAAAATATCTTTCCAAGTCTGCTAAGACCAGGCATCTTCGCTCACTAGTCTAGCTTCAAACTTCAAGGGAATATCGAATACGATAGTCTCGTGAATACACGAGTCCCTCGGCTTTGGAGCTTGCAAGTTCCAAATCAAAGATCCCAAGGGATACCCAAAAACTAAGGACTGGGAGACGCTCCACTCATACTTAACTGTGGTATCGATCACGTCACCAGAAGACCCGTCTATTGTCTCGCTCTACAAATCATCAAATGGTCCAAGACAGGGTTACAGTCAGGGCAGCAGTCCTTCGTAGCCGTCGGAAAGCGGGGAACCTTGCAGCAAAGACTTTCGGACCATGACGACATACAGGGGTCGATGAAGTGGTAGGCCTTCCTCCAGAATTTTCACACGAAGCTCCTCACGATCTTCAGGCTTGGACCGGTACCGCTGAAGTCGCCCAAGTTGGGCGCCAAATGAAGAACCAGATTTTAAAACCCAGCGGCGCCAGGGGCACGCCCAATGTCTTTGAGTTCACCTGTCTTAGAATACAGAGACACAGGATACTTCTCGGTGACGTCAAAGATCAAATTTATTGGTTGCAACCAGGAACAGAGGTCTACAAAGCACGACACGGGTGGTTCGCCAGAGACTGCACCCCTTCGTATTGCGAGACATCGTCTTTTATGCCAAAAATCACATTCCTGACTAGCACCAATTATTTACAAACTGTCCAATCACAGATAACATTGCAAAAGGTATCACGTAACGACAAGCACACTTTTCAGTTGTCCAGCCCCCCATCAATTACCCAGGAAGGCCCAACATTCTTGCTCGAACAGGCCGGACAAATCCATAATAAAAGACCTCAACCCAAACCATAAATAGGCCATAAAAGAAGGAACAGAAACAGATGAGAAGCAAGATAGAAGGGTGTGTGCATGTACCATAAACTCAGCAATGTTCTGCTCTTTGATCTCTATCTTGACCAGCTGCCGAACAAGGAACTGGCTCAACAAGTTTAGCTTCGGGCAATGGAGTCAGTTTGCTCAGGTCACACAGAAGTCAACTAAAGGTGTATGTGTCCCAAGGACTCGTTCGGCCGTAGTCATCGGCCTATGTGAGGGCAACCACAAAATGGCTGCCGTACACAAAATGGAACCCAAGGGTTCAGAACAAAATCCCTAATTTCATGGTGGATCCATCACTCAAACATGACGAAAACACTCGTACATACCACAGTCGTCATTTGCGGTCCACTGTTACCAGAATCGTCACGATATGACGACCTTTATGAAACGGGTTGAGAATCACAGAACCTCAGTTTGCAGTATTTTCACTGTGCATATTAAAATCCCCTAGAAGTAAGAAGTTTCTAGTCGAGATGGCATGCAGGGAAACAAGTTCCATCAGTTGGGAAGAGAAATCTGACAGTGAGCCCCGGGGTCGATAAACAAGAGTCCTTTCCAGCTATGTTGCCGAGGTACATCTATTCTAAAGACTAGGATTTCCAGTGTATCATTACACAATTGATCTAAAATGGAGATTTTAATAGAATCTTTATGGATTATAGCTATACCTACCTACTGAAAGTGCCTCTGGATCACTTCTGCAAGTGTAGACTACCTCCACTCAAACGGGACGGGCAGGAACACTATCAGTGCACAAACAATAGGTAAGAGTTTAAAACTAATAAGAAAAATAATGAACCAGCTGAGCACAAATAAAAAAAATACTTAATAGTTGGGGTCCTTTGACAAGAGCACTTCACAAGCTGCAGTACCGAGCGTACTGATTTGCAAATGCTTGGTTGTCCTACTGCGTCCGCAGTGCGTCGAGCTAGGCATCAGTTAATATAGTGAGGTGGGGAGCTAAACTGCTAACCTCAGATCCGGTTTCTACCGGAAGTGCCTCTAGATCACTACCGCAAGCGTAGACTCCCTCCACTCAAATGGGAAAACCCACTCTGGACCGCGGAGGAACGCTATCAGTGCACAAACAACAGGTGAGAGTTTAAAACTAATAAAAACAATAATGAACCAGCTGAACACAAAGCACAAAGTTAAAAAATACTTAATAGTTGGGGCCCTTTAACAAGAGCACATCACAAGCTGCAGTACAGCGTGTACTGATTTGCAAATGCTTGGTTGTCTTAGCGCGTCCCAGTCTTTGTTCCTCCTGCACTGTGCAGCCCGAGACATCAGGAGATGGCTGTTCTCAGCCAGATGACAGGGTGAATGCCTCCCCCCTCTGTTCATGTACCATCAAGCCCTCACTGTGGTGC
This sequence comes from Lissotriton vulgaris, assembly GCF_964263255.1. Lineage (NCBI taxonomy): Eukaryota > Metazoa > Chordata > Amphibia > Caudata > Salamandridae > Lissotriton > Lissotriton vulgaris. The sequence continues at coordinate 900,285,150 of NC_141696.1, forward strand.
TGGGGGAGTGTGAGCAGCCACTAGTGGCAGCAGAGGCAGAAGGGAGCACGAGCCAGCCACCACCCAGTAACATTAGCACCTTGGGGAAACCCTGAGTTGCTCAAGTCTCCATCCAGGCCACATAGTTAGAGTTAGTCCAGTTGCGACCAGACGTTTTTTTGCCTGCATGCCCAGCTGGGGTTGCAGGGCCAAAAGTGAATCTGCTTACCAAGTGAAGTTTTGTTGGCCTGAGTTAAATGTGCATTTGCTTACAGAGTGAAGTTTTGTTGGCCTAAGCTAAAATGTGCATGTGCTTACAAAGTGATGTTGTTTTTGCCTAATTGCCAATGCTCGTTTATTTATGTAATGAATTATGTGCAAAGGAAGTATGAATTCTTGGGATTGTGTTCCATCTGTTTTGGTGTATAGTTCAAAGGATATTTTTATATATGCTTGTGTGGAGTCTCTTTTTGTGGTGTGCCTGTGTGTCACTGGTGTGTGTGTGTGCTGCAAATGCTTTATACATTGCCTCTGGGATAAGCCTGACTGCTCTGCCAAGCTACCAAGGGGATGAGCAGCGGTTATTTTGTGTGTGTAACTACCTTACCCTTATTAGAGTGGTGGGTTCTGCCTGGCATAGGTGCATACCCTAGCCAGCCAGAAACCCCATGTCTAACAATACTCTATTGTTTTCCTTTCTCATTGATTGGCTGCCAGAGTATCTGAATCCAAAGTACCTAGTGATGTTGAAAATGAAGTTGAAGAAGTGGGGCCTAAAGGGGAACTGTTGACTAGAGAACCAACCCTGGTATCCACAGGCCCTTGGGGAAACCAGCCCAAAATCTTTCACCAGTGACACATGTGCCTTATCAAGAGAGGCAAATGACTGGACATACTATCCTATTTCCCTTAAAAAATCATTGCCAATCAAGGCCCCCATGGTATTAGCGGAAGTATCTGAATTGATCAGGCCCCCAAGCCTAGAGGCAGTTCTTAAGAGGAGCACTTTCCGTCTCTCAAAACAGAGGACCACATTTGTGTTCTCTAGGAAACAGAAGGCCCTTGAGCCCATCTGGACACTACCTCCAGGTCCAGCACCTCTCCAGAAGATTTGGCTTGTTCTGCTGCACAAGAATTATGGAGAGAGGACCAACGATGTTCACTGCCTTGTCTCGACAAGATGTTCATGTCTCATCCACCCCTTCCTTGAATCTTTCCCACCTTTACCAAGGAACGTGACTATTTTGAGGTCAATAGTAGATGTCAGGGCGAACTTGTCTGCGATGGTAGCCATCCGGCCCCCTGCTCTCATTTTTGGCATTCATGCACAGTCCATTGATGTCTTAATTCTAAACGTATTATATTGCTCAATCAATGATGGAGGGAACTATTCCACCTAAAGTGGATGTTACATTAAAGTGGAGCAAAATATGACCTCTTGAGATTTATCAATTTTAGGTTTTTTAGGGGCATTACATACATCCTATCCATCATCATAATATAGATCATCAACATACAGGTCATCAATGCCATCATAAGGCCACTTGATATGGCCACCATCATTTCCCAGGTGAGGGTTGAACCAATTGGACACCTGGTCAGACATACTCTGTAGAGTTGAACCGCCACCATAATTATCATCATCATGTACCACCAGGGGTTTAGTTTTCAGCACTTCCCTCATTGACTTACTCCATGAATCATAAATGGCAGTGGCCACTGAATTAAAAATATGAGAGGCAACATATTTAAAAGTGGAAGACACTGCCTTATTGATAGAACTCAAGGAATCTAGGCATTCTCTTTTATTTGGTCTACAAAACTCCTCATCATAGTCTACTATGTCTTCAGTGCAGTCCCCATCACCAGGGAATTGAACCTCACCATTACAACAGAGCTTTAGAGTATTTTTGCTTTTCAGTGCTGTCCCCTTTAATATTAAGGAGGAGGAGCAGTGAAATTAGAAGAATACAGAATAAAGTGCGCGGTTTATTATAAGAAAATTACATATAGATGCACACATAAATAAACTTAAATTGTATTGCATCTACAAGGGTTAAATGGTAAGAAATTCTATGCCTTAAGCCAAGTTAACAGGTCCCAGTGCGAAGCCTCAGCGCTGAAACAAAGGTGCGACTCCACGCTGAACCTGAACAAATAGACCTCAAAGTTGATACAATGTATCAACTCTCTGCCATGTCAAGAACAATAATTAAAGTATTCCCCAGATGTGATTTCCCCAGAGGAATGTGTACTAACAAGCAGATGCCACGCAGGGAATAAACATGAAGAAACAAGACAAACAGTCTAAGAGCACTAGAAAATAGAAGCATGCTTGTGTTCAACAAATAAAGTGACTACACACAAAGCCCTGTACTCCAAGTATATACCAATAATTGGATCACAAAGAACAAATCACAAAATTTAGCAACACACAGAAGAAACGTATCTCAATTAGTAACATGAAAAGAGGACACCATGACTTAATTGGATAATTCTATTTTTTTTTTTAGTTATGTTATTTCCTGTTTGGAGTACAGGATTATGGGATATGTAGTTTTGTTTTAGTTGATCTGCTGGCATTATTATTTGTCATCCAAAGTTGTATAGAGTAGGTAGATTGTGACACAAAAACTTCATTAGTCTCCACCTTCCTCAGGGCATATATCATTTGTTATCTTCTATCAATTAAAATAGAATACATAGAGAACAGATCTATACGCAAAGAAAAAACAGTAAGTAACATTGTATATGACAAATAACAGTTATAAATGTACACTGGTAGTTTTGATGGATGTGTACAATTATAAAGATAGATATCTTCTGGGGTTTTATGGGGTCTATGTTATTTAGGTTACATTGTCTAATATATATTTGCGTAAACAATGTTTAAAGAAATTATTTGGGATGAAGAATATTTTAAATAAAAGTATATCTTTTTGTAGACCTTTGGCACACATTGATTTTAGTCCTGATTCATGACTGTATGAACAGGTGCATAACACATGCCCCCGTATCCCCCGCAGTGCAGGGGGCCCCGAGCTGCAGGGGGCACCCTCAGTGCAGAACTCAGGCCTGAGAGCTATGGATTAAATGACAGAGCAGGCCCCTCCATGTACCTTGCAGGGGCCCCTCTCAACGTTTGTTACACCAGTATAGACTAGAGTGAAAGAATAAATGAATGAGAGGTTAGGCACGTGGCGTAATTGTCCCTTTTTCAGTGTACCTAGAGGAGTTCTTTCTTGGTATTTGTGATGTCCTAGTCCGAACCATTTGTGGCTTCTCCCAGTGTCCTGGCTCCAACGACTCTGAATGGCTCGGCTGTTTGGGTTTGTGTATTCACACCGGAGAGTAAAACAAGGAGACTTACATGTGGACAGGATGGGCCACCCCAACAGGATGACTGGGGAGGAGCTGTACTCTGCCCCACTTATACTTCAAACGGCTGTGCCTCCTGTTCACACAATGGAATCTGATACTAGGGCTGCTCTGCCTTGTGTCATCACCCCCAGACAGTTTTGAGTTATGACAGGGGAATCATTTTCAACAACCAGATGAAGGAGTAGGGCAGCAAGACCCCTACACAAAGGCTGGCACCAGGTGTAAATATTGGACCTCCAGAGTCACCCAACAGAACACTCTATGAGCTCTGGAAGTTACAGTAGAAGAACTGCCATGTCACTTGTAAGACTTTGTTGCTATCTGCTAAGGAACATTGGACCTGCTTGCCTTCATCCCAGGCCAATCAGAGTAACTCTAAGAGTGAGTTGGCTGACCTCCTGTGTGAGCTACAGGGACAACACAAGCTTCATAGCCTCCCTGCAACTACCCAGCTGACCAGCTGCAACTAGACCTGCATGGATCTACAACTGGACCTGCCTGAGTCTTGCTAGCCTCCGCTACAAATAGCCCTGATCCACAAGAATTGCCTCCCCAAGTCGTAGACCATTGAGTGACATCAAAGTGTACTCCTATTAAAAAAGTGAAAATCCAGAAGTTTGGGCTCCTCGTGACTGTGAATGGGCCTATACGGCCGAGACTCTGCTGCCCTCGATAAACATCCATGCAAAGTTACAGTGAGACCAGTTTTTCTCACTGACAACCGGCATACCAGCAAAGTGAGACCTGCACTTTGCTCTATCGCAACGACAACCCATGACAATCACCAACACAAGGGTACAGCAGTGACTATCTGCAATGCTTATCCCGGTCTTTGTGCTACAGTGCCATGCATCTGTGATGCCGGATCTGCTCTTGCGATGCAGCTATGACTGTCTGCAATGCTCTGAGTGCTTCCTTCAACCCAAACAAAACTCTTTGAGTTGGACTTAGAAGGTAATTTTTCAGTAGGACTAACCTGGTCTCTATATCTGACCCCCACTCCTTTGAGGTCGGCAAGAACTAGTGACTTTCCCATGGTCTTTCCCTGGGCTAGAGCGGCCAGATGACTGCGAGTGGTGCGTTGTAATTTTAGGTGCTATTTGCACTAAAAACTATAAATTAGAATTTCTAACAAGAGTTAAATCCACTACCAAGTGAACAACCCTTGACCGTGTACTCAGGCAGGTCGCTCCCCACGCCGCACAGGTAGCTCCACCTGTCTGTGCCTGTGCCCTCCGCCCACTGCTGCTGCGGGTTTGGGCCCCTGTGGCGTCTTCGCTTCCAATACTTTCTTTGCTCTGCATTTCATTGCCTTCCTTGTTATTGTATTTTGCCTCATCTGCTGATTTCACTCTATCTGTTGATTTTTGTTTTTTGCTCCCTGTAAACCCCCTGGTTCTCTCTCTCCCGCTGCACTCTTTTTTTCCTGCCGGTGCGTCCTCTGCGGCCCGCCTCCCCGCTCGCCCATTCACCCTCCCACCCACCTCCCAGCCGCTCCTCCCTCCCAGCTCCCCTGCTTAATGGCGGCAGCTGCGCGACCACACCGCTGGCACACCTAAGGCACGCCTGTCTGTGCCCATCCGTGCCTGGACTGCGCCCACCGCCAAACCCCCTGGCCCCCACGTGCACCACAACACGAGAGGCTGCCACGATGCTAACCTCCTCCATGCACTCAATGCCGGCCAATCTACCACCTGCTTCCAGTCCACCCCGAAGCGCACCCACGGACCTTTCACATGCTGAAACTGCAGCTTCACTAGCCAGCATACACCAGCACGTCCTGCCACCCCCAACAAGACAGGCTACAACCATCTCAGATGCATACTGCTCAACATCCGCTACATCCACAGACACGCCATCGAGCTCTGGGACCTGCTCGACTCATCCTCCCCAGACGTCGCTTTCCTAACGGAGACCTGGAAGAATGCCTCATCGGCACCCGACGTGGCCATAGCCATCCCGGATGGCTACAAGATCTCCCGCAGGAACCGCACCAACAGACCGGGAGGATGAATCTCCATCGTCCACAGAAATACCCTCAGGATCTCGACCAACACCGAAGACACACTCAGCACTGCAGAACACCTGCACTTTCAGATGCACATTGATCCCAACACCACCCTCAGAGGAACCCTCGTGTACATACCTCCTGGGCCCCGGCCACAGTTCAGTGACTCCATCACAGACGGCATCAGTGCGCATGCTCTGGCCTACACAGACTACATCCTCGTCGGAGACCTGAACTTCCCCCTCGAGAATGCCGATGACAGCAACTCCACCACACTAATGGATAACCTCGCCAACCTCGGTCTCAGACAGCTCACCACGACACCCACCCATTGCGTTGGACACGCTCGCGGCCCCATTTTCTCCGCTAGCAACCACGTCACCTTCAGCCACAATACTGAACTCCTTTGAACCGACCACCGATGCATTCACTTCTCCTTCGAGAAAACCACCGGACACAACCACCAGCAAGGAATCCCCCACCGCAGCTGGAACAAGGTTACCAAAGACCAGCTAATCACCGCCCTCGCCCGAGACCCACCAACCAACCACACCGACACAGCCACCCGCAACCTCAGACAATGGATCAACCACTGCGCCTCAAACAGACGCACCAACAGAAGGGCAATCTGGTTTACCGTCGACCTCCAGGCAGGCAAGCAGACCTGCCGAAGACTTGAGGAGAAATGACGCCATGAGCAAACACGGGCAACCACGTAGCCCTCAAGTACACCAGCCACAACAAGCACCACCAACTCATTCGAACTGCCAAAAGGACCTCCTTCAAGGAACACATCGAAAACAACTCACACAACAGCAAAGAGTTCTTCAACATCGTGAAGGAACTCACCAACCCCAGCTCTAGCTCCAGCTCAAGCGGCATCCCACTGTCACAAGACCTCTGCGACTCCCTAGCCACCTTCTTCCACCGCAAGATTAAAGACATCCATGACAGCTTCAACATCCAGACCCCCCTGACAGCCGCCAACACCCTAGACTCACCGCCCCCCAGCCACACCGGCCTCCTTGTCTCCTGAAACCACATCAACGATAAAGACACCATCAAAACCAAGAACAGCATCCACTCCGGATCACCGTCAGTCCCCTACCCCCACCACATCTTCAACAATGCAAGCTCCATCATCACACCCTACCTCAAAAGAACTTCAACAGCTCATTCGAGACCGCCATCTTCCCGGAAAGCTGGAAACACGCAGAGATCAATGCCCTACTTAAGAAACCCATGGCAGACCCTAAGGACCTCAAGAACTTCTGGCCCATCTCCCTGCTCCCGTTCCCGGTGAAAGTCATCGAGAAGATCGTCAATAGACAACTAACCCACTTCCTCAAAGAGAACAACACCCTGGACTCATCCCAATCCGGATACCACAGCAACCACAGCACCGAAACCGTCCTCATCGCCGCCACTGATGACATCAGGGCCCTGCTGGACAACTGCGAAACTGCGGCCCTCATCCTCCTAGACCTCTCGGCCTCCTTCGACACCTTCTGCCACCATTCCCTATGCACATGCCTCCACAAAGCATAGATCCGCAACAAAGCCCTGGACTGGATCACCTCTTTCATCACCGGCAGAACCCAGCGAGTCTTCCTCCAGCCATTCCGATCCGAAGCCACCAAGATCACCTGCGGCGTACCACAAGGAACATCCCTCAGCCCGACCCTCTTCAACGTCTATATGACACCGTTCGCCAACATCGTCCGATCAAACAACCTCAACATCATCTCATACGGCGGCGACACCCAGCTGATCCTCTCCCTCACCAAAGACACCGCCACTGCCAAACCCATCTTCCATGATCAATCAATCAATCAAAGACATTTATAGAGCACACTACTTACCCGTAGGGTCTCAAGGCGCTGGGGGGAGGGGGGTGCCGCTACTGCTCGAACAGCCAGGTCTTCAGCTTCTTCCTGAAGGAGAGGTGGTCTTGGGTCAGGCGCAGGTCGGTCGGGAGGGAGTTCCAGGTCTTGGCGGCCAGGTAGGAGAAGGACCTTCCTCCTGTTGTCGCTCTTCGGATGCGGGGGACGGCGGCGAGGGCGTGGTTGGCTGATCGGAGGTGGCGTTTGGGAGCGTAGAAGTTGATTCGGTTGTTGAGGTAGCTCGGGCCTTGGTCGTGTAGGGCTTTGTGTGCGTGGGTGAGGAGGCGGAAGGTGATTCTTTTGTTGACGGGGAGCCAATGCAGGTCTCTCAGATGTCCGGAGATGTGGCTGGTTCATGGGATGTCGAGGATGAGTCTGGCTGAGGCGTTCTGGATCCGCTGGAGTCTCTTCTGGAGCTTGGCGGTGGTACCGGCGTAGAGGGTGTTGCCGTAGTCCAGTCGACTGGTGACGAGGGCCTGGGTGACGGTCTTCCTGGTCTCGGTGGGGATCCACCAGAAGATCTTCCGTAGCATGCGTAGGATGTTGAAGCACGCCGAGGAGACGTTGTTGACTTGCCTGGTCATGGAGAGGGAGGAGTCCAGGATGAAGCCCAGGTTGCGTGCGTGGTCCGTCGGTTTGGGTGCGGTGCCCAGGGCGGGAGACCACCAGGAGTCGTCCCAGGCGGAGGGCGAAGAGCCCAGGATGAGGACCTCCGTCTTGTCTGAGTTCAGTTTCAGGCGGCTGGTCGTCATCCACTCGGCTACCTCTTTCATCCCTTCGTGCAGGTTGGCTCTGGTGGCGGCGGGGTCGTTGGTCAGGGAGAGGATCAGCTGGGTGTCGTCGGCGTAGGAGATTATGTTGAGGTTGTGTTGGCGTGCGATGGCCGCGAGGGGGCTCATGTAGACGTTGAAGAGGGTGGGGCTCAGCGAGGATCCTTGAGGGACGCCGCAGATGACTTCGGTGGCCTCTGACTTGTACGGTGGTAGGCGGACTCTCTGTGTTCTTCCGTCGAGGAAGGAGATGATCCATTCCAGAGCCTTCTCCTGGATTCCGACGTTGCTGAGGCGCTGTACTAGGGTGCGGTGGCAGACAGTGTCGAATGCCGCGGAGAGGTCTAGGAGGATGAGGGCCGCTGTTTCTCCGTTGTCCATCAGGGCTCGGATGTCATCGGTGGCGGCGATGAGGGCGGTCTCGGTGCTGTGGTTGGCTCGGAAGCCAGACTGTGAGGGGTCGAGGGATCCATTCGTCTCAAGGAAGGCGGCCAGCTGCTTGTTGACGGTCTTCTCGATGACTTTGGCTGGAAACGGGAGGAGCGAGATGGGGCGGTAATTCTTGAGTTCGGTGGGGTCCGCTGTGGGTTTCTTGAGTAGAGCGCTGAGTTCGGCGTGCTTCCAGCTCTCAGGGAAGGTGGCGGTGTCGAAGGATGTGTTGATGATGTCTCGCAGGTGGGGTGCGATGACAGCGTTGGCCTTGTTGAAGACGTGGTGAGGGCAGGGGTCGGTCGGAGATCCGGAGTGGACGAAGTTCTTCGTGCGGACGGTGTCTTCGGTGCTGGTCGGAGTCCAGGCGTGGAGGGTGGTGGTTCGGTCGTGGTGTGCGTTGGTTGGTTGTTGAAGCTGTTGTGTATGTCCGCCATCTTGTTGTGGAAGTATGAGGCGAGGGAGTTGCAGAGGTCTTGCGATGGGGTGATGTTGTTGTTTCCTGCGCTGGGGTTGGATAGCTCTTTCACGATGTTGAAGAGTTCCTTGCAGTTGTGCGCGTTGTCGTCCAGCCGGTCCTTGAAGGCAGTTTTTTTGGCGGCGCGGATCAGCTGGTGGTGCTTCCGGGTGGCAAGCTTGAAGGTGGTCATGTTGTCCGGTGTTGGTTCCCTTCTCCAGACTTTCTCGAGGGCTCGGCAGTTCTTCTTGGAGCTCTTGAGTTCGTCGGTGAACCATGGGGCTTTCTTGCTGCCGGGTCTGCTGGGCGGGGTCCTCAGCGGGGCGAGCTCGTCCGCGTAGTTGCCGATCCACTTCGTGAGGTTGTCGGCGGCCTGGCTGGGGTTCGCTGAGCTGGCAGGAGGGTGCTGGCTCAGGGAGGTGGCGAGCTGGTCGGCTGTGATCTTGTTCCAGCTTCTGCGGGCAGCCTGTTGCTGGTGGTGGTGGGTCGTCGTTCTTTTGAAGGTGAAGTGGACGCAGCTGTGGTCCATCCATTGAAGCTCTGTGGCGTGGCTGAAGGCGATGTCTGTGCTGGATGAGAAGACTGCGTCGAGTGTGTGTCCGGCGAGGTGGGTGGGGGTGGACACCAGCTGCTTGAGTCCAAGATTGGCGAGGTTGTCGAGCAGGGTGCTGGTGTTGTGGTCGTTGTTGTTCTCCAGGTGGAAGTTGAGGTCCCCCAGGAGGATGTAGTCAGTGGAGGGGAGGGCATGCGGGCTGACGAAGTCGGCGATGTCCTTGCTGAATTGGGTGCGTGGTCCCGGAGGTCGGTAGATCAGGGTGCCTCTGAGGGTGGTCTTCGGGTCGGTGTGGATCTGGAAATGCAGGTGTTCGGCGGTGGTAAGGGTGTTGTCGGTGCTGGTCGTGATACGGATGGTGTTCCTGTGGATGATGGCGATGCCTCCTCCCATCTGGTTGGCGGTGCGATCCCTCCGGGTGATCTTGTAGCCCTCTGGGATGGCGATGGCGATGTCGGGAGCTGAAGAGGCGTTCATCCAGGTCTCCGTGAGGAAGGCAACGTCAGGGGCTGTGGTGTCGAGGAGGTTCCAGAGTTCGATGGCGTGTCTGTGGACGGAGCGGGTGTTGAGCAGGATGCACTTGAGGTGGGTGCTGCTGGTGTTCGACTTGGCGGGTGCTGGTGCGAGGCAGGTCCGGATGCAGGTGAACTTGCAGGCGTGGCAGCTGAAGGGTCCGTGGGTGCGTCGTGGTGTGGCTTGGTTGCATCCTGGGAGTCGACCGGCGTTGAGTGCGCTGAGGTTGGCGTCGGTGTACGTCAGGCGGGTCGGGCGGGGTCTTCGAGGGCCAGGGGAATGGAGGCAGTCGCCGAATGGATGAAGAGCAGTCGCCTGAAACTAAACTTGGACAAGATGGAGGTCCTCATCCTTGGCTTCACCCCCTCGGCCTGGGATGACTCCTGGTGGCGGGCCTTGCTGGGAGCTGCGTCATCACCCACCAACCACGCACTCAATCTGGGGTTCATCTTGGACTCATCTCTGTCAATGACCCAGCAAGTCAACGCCGTCTCCTCCTCCTGCTTCAACACCCTGCTTCAACACCCTCCGTATGCTTTGGAGGATCTACAGATGTATCCCCACCGGAAACAGAAGGACGGTCACCCAGGCCCTCTTCACCAGCAGGCTGGACTACGGCAACGCCTTTTATGCAGGAACCACGGCTAAACTCCAGAAGAGACTTCAACACATACAGAATGCCTCTGCACGCCTCACCCCCTTCCACAGCCACATCACTGCCCACCTGAGGGTCCTGCACTGGCTTCCCGTCAACAAAAAGATTGCCTTCAAGCTCTTTACCCACGCTCACAAAGCACTCCACAACGCCAGACCAGCATACCTCAACAAACGCCTCACCTTCTACACTCCAAACCGCCAGCTTCTCTCCGCTGACCTCGCCCCTGCCACCGTGCCACGCATCCACTGAACAACCATCAGCGGCAGATCCTTCTCTCACCTCGCCGCAAAGACATAGAACACCCTCCCCATCCACCTGCGACAGACCCCGGACCCAATGACCTTCATGAGACTCCTCAAGACCTGGCTATTCGAACATTAGCAGCCCCCCCACTCAGCGCCTTGACCCTGTGTGGGTGAGTAGCACCCTCTACAAATGTATGATTGATGGATTGAACAACCTAACCACTTTGGATGTCTTTGGAAAACAACACAAATAGTATATATTTTTTAATGATCCTGTACAAACTGTGTAGTTTTAAGAGAGATTAGAGAAATTGTACATATTAGTAAAGGCATTAACCAGAAACACCATTCATGCCATCATTATGAGTGGCACAATTTCAACTCGAGGAATAATTCCTAGCAGTATTCCTCCACCTATAATTAGAAGTGTCTCTGGGTCTGAAATTATTAGGTCTGCAAATTTCAGTCCTGACAATAAGAAAAAATGTGCGTGGGTTGTTCAGTGCTCGCACCAGTATAGATCTACACAATTAGTTCCTAGATCTAAATGTGCACTGTTTATGATCCCACAGCTAAGGAATCACTATACAAACAGATTATTATATACAACTTGACCAGGAGCGCTTTTTATCTTTATGAGCGTTCGACAAAGTAGACAGAAAACGCCTATGGTGGAAATTAGGAAAGTGGGGGATACCACGGAAACTTCTTAAGGCAATCATGTCACTATATGAGGCTACCTGGGTGCGGGTGAAAACAAGTGCTCGGACAGTTTCCTCCAAAATAGCTACAGTAAATGGGCTGAAACAAGGGTGTGTCCTGGCTCCCATCCTTTTTAATGTATACACTGCGGACCTGGGAGAGGCTCTAAAAGGTGCCAGCCTAGTAGCCCCCAGACTAGGAAGAGTGAAGCTTCCGGTTCTACAGTACGCCGATGACACAGCTATAATGGATCACACGAAGATTGGCCTACAAAGAGCATTAACGGCCCTAAACAGTTTTAACATCGCCAACAGTTTAACAGTCAACCAAGGAAAAACAAAGGTTATTATCTTCGGGTCCTACCATCGGAAACGGCACGCACAGTGGCAGCTGGGAATTGCCCAAATACACTCGGTGGCCTCATATGACTACCTAGGAGTCTGGTTCTCGGAACGGGCCAAAGCAAACGCACACCTAAATCAGCAGGCCTCGAAAGCCAATAACGTAACACATCTGTTAAGACAACTAAGTCAGAACCTGATCAGTCCATCTGCTAGTCCAATTCTGATAGCCCTAAAAGCAAAACTCCTTCCATCAATCTCTTATGGTCACCTTGCCTTCCCCGGGAAGTTGGAGGCCCTTCTCAACTCTGCCCAAGCTAAGGCCTACAAGTCGGTGCTACACATACCCAGAACGGCAAGAAGAACCAGGCTGAGACTGGAACTTGGTCTAGCAAGGCCAGACGTGATCGGCCAGGGGGAGCTGATCAAGCTGTATCTAAGGATATTAAGGGCCCGGCTAATTCTCTAAAACATCATTTGAGAACCATCTTTGAAGACTCAGCTTCGACATGGCACACCAGGCTGGGCAACGCAATCAAAGTTTTGATGATAGCGGAAGAAAACCTCTCTCGGCAGGACATCCCATTGACTGTCTGGAAGAGAGCCATCAACAAACAAGTGCACAAAATCTCTTTCGAACTCGATTACAAAACCCTACGCCACAGCCCCCAATTGGAACCGCTAAACAATTCATACACTGTGGGAAAAGCACAACCTTATTTAAGCGAGGCTGTCACAACACAGGTTCAAAGTAAAATTCTATTTATGAGGCTGACCAAGCTTGGAATAGCAGACTTCAATCCCGCGTGGGCTTATAGAGGGGACTCCAAAATCTGCAGGCTGTGTACCTACACAAGTGAATCCTGGCTGCCTCTTCTCTGCTGCTGTCCTCATCTCAACAATGAACGCCGACGATTGTTGCGTCCGATTTGCCTCAATCAGAACATAACAACATGTTCGGAAGCATCAGCCTTGTGCCTGTCAACCACCAATATAATGACTTTAGCAAGATCGGCGAAATTTGTTAATCAAATCAGGCTAGCCCTAAAAGCCAATAATGAGAGCATTCTAACACTTGGGAAGCCCACTGCAAAGGCCATTGATTGAAGCTGAAGCGATCTCATTAGGTAGTATCATCGACAGTGCCATTTGCACGTCCCCCAAAGAACGAAACACCCGCAGCAAAAACTAACTCCAGGCATATAAGGCCGGGAAAAGCCCAGTTCAATGGGCCCTAGCAAGGGGCTGCATGATATTTTTATTGCATTTCTTTTAAACTGTTCCTAATCAGTACTGGACTATACACTTTTATAAGTAAAGAAGTTTATAATTACTGTTCTATGTACTTTTTCCTTTTACTGTAAATATTTTAATTAATTGTACAGTTAATAAAACTTCAAACTATCTTTATGATTCTCTCAAACAGGGACATTATACTCAAACTTAATTCCAAAGGGGAACAGTTATAACACTCAGAGTCATATTGTCTTGTTGAAAATTCTTCAGTTATTTGTATTCTTTGTCAACAAGTAATAATCAGCCCAGCCAATGCATTTCGTCTATTTGGACTACATCAGGGTATACATTTTTGCGAATCAATCCACAATATCTAAGGCAATCTTTATATTTTCTTAGTATACTGTTTCATCATAAAAAAATCCCTTGAATAAATATTCACAAAATATTAAATCCTCCCACTAGAATTAGTATCTCTTGTCCACTAACAGAGTTCCAACCAATATCTTCGGGATCCAGAAAAATAACAGCCCTATTGCAAATGAAATAAGGGAACAACGAGCAAGTGAAGTGGTGGCCGCGCCCGATCTTTGGGGGATTTACGGGGTTGTTTGAATATACATATATACTATATATATTCACTGAAAAAGCCAAAGGTTACAGGGACATTGTTGTTAGGAAATATAATTCAAAAGAAATTAGAAATTCACTGAAAAAGACAAATGTTACAGGGACGTTTAGCATGAGTGTCTATATGAGTGAGTGTGAGGGTACATGAGTGGTTGTATGGGCACATGAATGGGTATGTAAGTGGGTGTATGGGTGAGTGATTGGGTTTGTGAGGGTCTATATGGGTGAGTAAGTGGATGTGTGAGTGCCTGTATGGGTAAATAAGTGATTGTCTGTATGGGTAAATAAGTGAGTATGAGAGAGGCTGTTTAGGAGAAAATGGGCCATATTCTCAAGGAAGTAGCCGAAAGAGGCATTAGACTTCTTGGCTAACTCTTCTCTCTGCCACTTTGGAAAAGCAAGGCTGCACCCTATTCTCAAGGATATAGTGCAGCCTCTCATTTCCCCCTGCGATGGCGCTAATTATAACAACTTAGCACCAACGCAGGCATCCTTGCTCCAGAGCGCAAGGGTGTCTGCAAGCAGGGAGGTTTATTCATGCACAGGAAGGTGTCTCTTCATGCACATAAATAAACCTTAAATGCCAGTTTGTAACTTATACATGTGCTGCTTCATGCAGTACAAATGTAAGTTACAAAACGGCATTTCAAAAAAAGGTTTGTTTATGTACATGAAGGGACACCTTCCTGTACATAAACAAGCCATGACATTTTGCCTTTGTCATGTGTGCTGCACAAGGCAGCACACATAGAAAAAGCAAAAATGAGGAGAAATAAAGCATTTCCCCTTGTTTCGCCACCTTAAGACCAGATTTTGCCTGGTCTTAAGTTTGGCGCTACCTCCTATTTACGCTGCCCTTGTGATTAGGATGCTGCGGTGGAACGCCCACCGCAACACCCACTGCACGTCCCTTTCAAGCTAAAAACAGTGTGACGGGGACCCTATTCACAGGGCAGCGTTAAGCCGCGGGCTTAACACTGCCTTGTGAATAGGGCTAAGCCCCCGTTGCCACAACAATGTCACTGAAAGTGACTTTGTGGAGGCAATGGGGGTTTGAGAATATGCCCCTATGTGGTTGTCTCAGTGACTGTTTAGGTGACTGAGTACATGTGTTAAAATCTTCCTTTTTTCTGCTCACTCAGGACATTTATTTTACCTCTTTCAGCTCATTGCTGACCTTTATTTTTCCTCTTTTTGCTAGGCCTGGGTGGGGCTCATTGAGTTTTACTCTGCGGAATTCCAATGAGTTAGCGAAAAACTCTGCCACCCCTAATTATGTCCCCTTGGATGCTGAGTGTTGTTAGGGGCAAGAACCTCCTCCAGTTGCCACCAGTAAGTCCCCCACATTGGGATTGCTAAGACCTCATCAGAGCCCCTGTTCCCTTTTTCTACCACCCTGCAAACGCGCCTCCTGGTGAACTACAGGTTGGGGGATGAAGTACCCTTGGTTGCTGAGGGCTCTTGGGGGCCAAGAACCCCTATTGATGCCACACGTAAGTCCCCTACAGCAGGATTGCTGAGACCTCTTCGGAGGCCCGCACCCTTTGTCAACCACTCTGCAAGGGGCCTCCTTCTTGGGGGTTGAGGTCTCCTTGGCTGCTGAGGGTCATTGGGGGCCAAGAACCCCTATTGTTGCAACAAGTAAGTCCCCTACAGCGGGATTGCTCAGACCTCATTAGAGGCCTGCCCCCTTTCTCAACCACTCTACAATCTTACCTCCTGGCTAGAGGTGGGCAGTGAACTCCATTCGGCCAGTAGAGTTTGCTGAGTTTTGCCCCCTCTGCGCTCCACTGGAGTGCCAAGTTCAGCCAAAAACTCAAATTCTTTTGTGTGGTGGAGCTTGCCCCACCCCTACAAATGGGAGGGAATGCCTGCGAAATTGAAGAGGGATCCAGCCATTTGCTGCGCCGCCGCCCTGAGCCCGTAGGCAATCTCACAGCACGGTTTTGTATCCAGCACACAATCAAATAGATAATACGGAGTCAAATTAAAACAATAATGGAACTTTTATTGTACTTTACATATAATTTAGTGACAAACAACAGGGGCTGTCAAGCAACCCTGAACCAGGGACAGTAGATTATTACACCAAACAAGCGGTTCAGGTAATCAAAGTACAGAGCAACAATTCAAATAACAACTTAATCAGTAAAGCAAAAATAATATAGGGGAAAGAAAGGGGAGGAAAGAATGTAGGAAGAAGCCTATACACACTTGCAATACTTTATACAAAAAATAGTAGAATTTTATTCAAATTGTATTTCTTGTTAAAAACTGTTCGAAAAAAAAAAAAGAACAATTACGCTCAAAACGAAAAAGGAATGTCGGCAACACATATATACAAAGTTGACATGCCATACCAGTGGCTAACACATACACATAATGGATACAGAAAGGAACAACAAGATAAAAATACTGTGTCCTTTATCAAATTATGGCCACAGAAGCGTCGACGGCGTTTCAACCACTCGGTCATTAGGCGGTCATCTTCAGGACAAGGAGTTGTTAGGAGCGTTTGTATTCTTATTGTATAGTCGGTCAATCAAAAACCATAGTAACTCGAAGAAGAAGCTTCAAATATGTAAGCCAGAATTTGCCCACAAATCTTTAAGGATTAAAACAGGGCATTAAAATATCGCCTTCTCATTCCTCTGCGAAGTAGGAGTGTACACAGGCCTGCAATCGCCCCAACCAAAATACCTAATCAATTGGTAGCCGGTATATGTGCGTGTCCAAACTTCACACAGATTCACGCCGAATCATATAATTTAGTTAGAGTATTTCTAAGCGTTCAATACTCTAAAATCTTTTTTTATTAAATATTTTTATTGAGTTTTTTCATGGTATGGGTAACACTTCATCCAAAATATTATTCACCAAAACATAAGAAACAGCACAAAGTTTATAAATAGATATCACCCTATTTCATCACATAATTCAACGTATTGAGTACAACAGAGTCTGTATAAAAACAGTGTCGTGTCTGACAACCCTATATCATACACCTCTCCCTATGAACATAATTAAAACTTACAGGATGAGGTGCATAACAAGAGGAATAAAAATATAGAGATAGGTGAAACACCAGCCTCCCTTTACCTCCAACTTCTACGCCTCTCTAAATAACAACACATATTTAAATAAGATCATAATGTTTTAGCAGCAATACATATCTTTTTATCAAGAAATCATTCCCTGTAATACATCGAAATTCCTAGTTAACTATCTCACCCATCCCTGGAGAGATGCAGTACAATGATAGCATAGCAGCATAATAATCATACAAAATTTAACTATACTGGGATAAAGTGCTACTGTGCAACTAAACTGCATATAGTTACTACAATCCAGCAATTGGATACCCTCGAATATTATATAGTTCATTCAAATTTCATTAACCTGGACCAGCATGAATACCCTCTAAGTAGCCCCGATCAGTCTTCCTGTGCCAGGTTCGATCACATCATCCATTTATCCTCTCCATCCATTCCTCCACTGGAACCCAGATCAGATTACCCTGTTTCCGTGCCCTCCTCCCCTTCAGCTCATAGAGGCCTTTTTCCATACTATACTTGGACACAATACATGATCTCCACTCTATAAATGTTGGGGGATCTGTGCTGATCCATCCAGATGCCAGACACATTTTAGCCAGAGCAATTATGAAAAAAATACACTCCCCCTCTAGGAAGTTCAAGATCCTCGCTGACCCTCAAGAGGATCACTTGGGTTATGAGATTCACATTACATTTAAGAATCAACCCAATAAAACCTGCGATTTCTTAAAAATGTTTAGTCAGTCAGGGACAAGTCCTGAACATATGTATTAAATCAGCTTCTTCAAATCCAAATCTGTGACATTTGGAATCCGGACTCCCACCCCCTTTGAATTATTTCTTGGGTGTATAGAATAGGTCAAAAACTGTCCTAAAATGTTAACTATTAAGGCCAGCGGTCAAGAGTGCCTCATTATAGATCTCTGAAGAGCTCTCAAGTACTGGCCCTTCTACGCCCAACCTTAACTCCCATTTCACATTCTGGAGTTCCATATCATCTGGGAGATCCTCCATTAAGGTACCATAGATATGCCCAATATGGGCACTAAGTCTATAACTAGGCATTTAGCAACTGATAGTTGTTTTTTACCCAGTTTACTAAGGTAATCCTGGATCTGAAGATATTTATAAAACTTCTTCTTAGCTAACACAAACTTCTCCTGTAACTGCAAAAAGAAACATAATTGATCATTGTTATAAAGATCTCCCAGCTTCAATGTCCCACAGGCCTCATATCACTTACATATGCCATCTTGAAATGCACCTGGTAGAAGAGGGGAGCCCCACAAAGGAGCATAATGATTCAGTTTAGTAATATGAATCATACTTCTGATCTGACACCAACCCTTGAAGGCCCCATTGGCTGTCTTAAACTTGGGCTACTTGTAATAACTCCTCTCTAAATTCCTTAAAACAACAGCCCTTGACAGCTGAGCCCAGTGTGAGTTGATAATGAATGGTGATACAGCAGAACTTATATTATGGGTATTACCAATTATCAAGGCCATAAAGTGCTGCTGCATACAAGACCAATATTATATTACAAAAAATAGGAACCACCCAACCTCCACAATTTTTGGGAAGAATCAAGAATTTTGAGGCCTGCCTTGGTTTCCCAAACTGCCACATAAAGATACTGCATAGGCGTTCCAGCTTTGTTAACCAGCTCCTATGTATCTTGAGTGGAATAGTTCTAAATTGATGCAATATTTTTGGGAGAACACTCATTTTCAATGTCAGATGCAGATTATTGATTCTATAGATCCTGCTTGATTTTGCTGAATAATGGGTCTAGGTTTAATTCCACTATCTTCCTTATATCAGATGTAATAACTACTCCCAAGTAGGCCGCCTCCTCTACCCAACGCTGATCCCCAGAGTTAGAGCCTTTGTACTTATCACTTGGGTCTTAACCTCATTGAGATGATATCCTGCAATAGCTCCAAATACATGCCCTTTCTCTTCAATAGTCCTTAGCGCAATGCGTGTATCCAGACTTATAACAACAGTATCATCAGCGTATGCCGGCCCTTTATACTGCACTTGAGTCACAATTACTGGTTGGAACTTGTTGTTACGTTCCATGCGGGCAATAAACAGGTCAATGGTAGGTCAATAAGGCAAATGTCAGGGGCGAGCAGGGAACCCCTGTCTTGTTCCTCTTCTAATATGAATTTGGTTCAACCCCAACCCATTATCTGCAAACTCGCACCAGGGGCCTGATATAGAGCCCTGACGGATTTGATAAAGCATGGACTGAGTCCCTTTCACCTCAATACCTCCCAATGGTAACACCAAGAGACACGGTCAAAGACTCTCTCTGCATCAAGGAGCACTAGCCCCATGGGTGATTTAGAAAACTCCATGATGTCCAATAACATATTTACCCTACAAACCTCATCGACGGAATAAAGCCATGCTGATGGGAGATACAAACTTGGCAATGACCTTCCCAAGTCTACTTGCAAAAATTTCTGCATAGATTTTAGCCTCTGGATTTATCAACGTAATGGGTCTATATGACCCCAGATTCAAAGGGAGTTTTCCCTTTTTCTTAAATACCACAATATTGGTGTCTTCTAATGATGGTGGTATCACCTCCTCCAACTGTGCAGGTAAAAAGGTGAGAGACATGGCCTCTAAAAGCTCAGGGAGAAATACCTGCGTAGAATTCCAGTGGAATTTGATCTGGCCCAAATACTTTTCCCCTTGCGAAGTATTTTACTGCAGCCATCAGCTCTTCAGGGACCAGGTTGTTCTAGGGAAGCTGTCTCCTCGTTTTTCTAATGAGCTCCTTTTAACTGTACCAAGAAAGTTAAGATACTATTTTGGTTGTGACAATATATCCTCTGCATATAGATCTGAGTAATAATTAAAGAAAGCTTCCATAATCTCTGTGGGGATTTCGGTCCTCCATCCCTGTTTATTGCAGATAGCCTCCAACCCCCTTTCTACCTCCTTCTCTTTAGTTCAATGTGCCAACAGTCTACCAGTACTCTCTCCATATTCATAGCAGTCCACCCTATAGCTTTGATATTTAGCGGCCACCTCCTTACTATATTGTTCATTAACCCTTTGCGTGCTACCGTCGGCCGTTGGCCGTCGCAAGCACTCCCTCCCCAGTGCTGCGCACGACCAATGGCCGACGCAGCCCTGCCCACCCTTTAGAACGCCCGCACCGCGGCGGAGAAACCGCTGCAGTTAAGGCGTTATTTTGGGCCCTTATTATCGCTATTTTCTGCATGATTTCTCCGCAATCCAACCCTTGCCTGATTGAATTAGCCAAATCGACCTAATATTTAGAGAGTCCATCATACATTTCCTGTTGCTGGAGAACATTTTGCCATTGTTTAAACTGACTATAACTCAGTATTTCCCCCCTTACTACTTCTTTTAGGGAGTCCCAAACCATCTTGGGGGCAGCAGTTCCCTGATTTATCAAAGGGAACTCCTTCAGCCTCTTGCGCATATGTACCAGGTAATAATTGTCATCCAATAGCTTCCTATCGAATGTGCAGACTCTAGATTGACTTTCGAGGCCTGCTATAGCACACTCTAGACTAGTGGATTGGGGTTCGAGAATACCCTCTGAAAAGATTCAATTCCTATAAGTCCCACTAAGGAGGGGAATACAAAAAAAGTATTGAGGCGGACTATGGGATAAGAAAAGAACTTAAACCCAGGATCTAGATATTTAAGCGCTCCCCATACATCAATCAAGCCATGATCTTTGATCAACTGCTGGACAGCTCTCTAGACTAATGGCTTCCTGCCTGTAGATACATTATTTACAGTTAATTCTTGTCCATGCCTTATTGTCTCTTCTGGTTGTGGCCCATTGTTACCATGCCAGAGCTGTTACTTTTTTCTCCAGCGCTGTTGTTGTCTTTTGCTTTTGTTTTTCTGCCTCTTCCTCTGCGTTTCGGTTCTCCCCTGAATGAGTGTTAATTGCTCTTTTGCAGGAGGCACAGTTCCAAGGACAAAGACGCAATTTCCATGGAGTTAGAGTTTATATATATATATATAAATATATATATATATATATATATATATATTCACTGAAAAAACCATAGGTTATAGACCATATATAGTTAGGAATTAGCATTTACAAAACCTTGAAAATTCACTGAAAAAACCATAGGTTATAGACCATATATAGTTAGGGATTAGCATTTACAAAACCTTATTTTACTCGCATAAAACCATTGAAATTCGCATATATAGTTAGTTGCGCTAACTATATATCGCGCACCCGCAATCCACTGCTGAGGATGTCACATATTACATAATTCATGACATGGTCAGTGACATCACTGATGACATCACTGATGACATCACTGATGACATCTCAAATGACATCACTGATGACATCTCAAATGACATCACTGATGACATCACTGATGACATCAATGATGACATCTTAAATGACATCACTGATGACATCACTGATGACATCTCATTTGACATTACTGATCACATCACTGATGACATCATTCATATGATTATACGATGAACCTCTTCAGACTCTGATATAACCTTAGAGACACTCAGTGTAAACAGACACTCACAGACTGTCACTCATCCATGGAGTTACTCACACACCTAGTCAGTCATGCAAAGAATCAATCACACCTCCATTTCCTCAACTATACAGTTTTACACACCTTACTTATTCAAACATATACTAACACATATTTACTCCCTTATACTATCCCTGATACAAGTTCACAATGAGCCATACAGCCACTCACCCATTCACTGGCTCTTATGCACAGTTATTTATATATGTCAACTCTCACATGTACTGTGTTTTACATATATACTTACTTTGACATGTAGCACTGAGATATCCATTCACTCACCAATACACTCATGCACACAGTCAACCGCCCATATAGCTGTTTCCACATGCACTTTTGAACCCATACACCTAGTGAATCAACTGCACACACATCTATGCACAGAGTCATACACCTCCCAGCCACCCCCACACACACTCAGTCTGCCATACAAATACTTGGGCAACCAATCAATAACCCATATAGTTACTCATATAGCTACTGATCAACACATGCAGCACTTTACAGAACAACAGACATAATGATGCACAAATTAAGACAGTTTAGTCACTAACCCATGCACTCAGTGAGACACATTTAATCACTCACTTATACAGTCAGTCATGCACCTACTAAATCCTTCATCCAGACACTTATACATCCACTCATTCTTCAATATGTAATACATATTTTAACTTTACAGAAACATACAGTCACTGGATGTTGTCATCAGTGATGTCATCAGTGATGTCACTGACCATGTCATGAATGATGTAATATGTGACATCATCAGCAGTGGATTGCGGGTGCGCGATATATAGTTAGCGCAACTAACTATATATGCGAATTTCAATGGTTTTATGCGAGTAAAATAAGGTTTTGTAAATGCTAATCCCTAACTATATATGGTCTATAACCTATGGTTTTTTCAGTGAAATTTCAAGGTTTTGTAAATGCTAATTCCAAACTATATATGGTCCATAACCTACGGTTTTTTCAGTGAATTTCAATGGTTTTTTAATAGCAAATATCTATAGCTGTAACATATGTTCTTATTCTAATTCATAAATATATTTTATATATATTTGTATTATATTTTTTAAATTCAATTTATATTATAGTTTAAATTATTTTTTCCTTTTTCGCTGCCGATCCGCGAAACGGTAAACGTTCCGTTAGTGCAAATACCGCGTTAGAAAGGCACATTGCGATGCGTCCCGTAAACGCAACATATCGCGTTACTACGTAATGTCCCTTAAGACGTTCTGCGTTAGCGCACCCAGAAGCGTTCTGGAACGCGAACCAAGGCGCGAAACGTAAAGGCTCGGAATCGATCCGAGGCGCAGCGCGGAACGCGGAACGTAAGCATAACAGGTCATGTGACTTGTTTATAAAACTTTTCATTGGTTCATTTTACTTTTAGTTTCCTAATGATGGAACGCTTGATCATATGACGTAAAATAAACACTTTTCATTGGTTTAGAACATTTTCTTTTCTCAAATGATGAAAGTCCCACCTTTTTTCCTCACTCCGACTTTCATTTTTATGAGAGAAAGACCTGTTTTTGTTTGCTAAGACATGGCATTTGTATTAGCTGCAGCTGGTGGATCTCCACCACCTCCACCACCACCAAAGAAGACAGGACCGACTAGCCAGGTCATCTTCGACCAGGAACAAGAAGAAGAGGAAGACGAGGAACAGGAGCAAGGGACAAGTGGCTTTCTGAAAGAAATGCCAAGAACGTCCCATATCAAAGTGAATTTTATCTGGCAATTTTTTTCTCATCCTTCTCATGAAAAGAAAGTTAATGCCAGATACGTTACCTGCCTCATCTGCAAAAAAAAACTCTCGAGAGGGACCGAAAAAAAATATAGCTATGGTAATCATACCATGCATCGGCACATGGAGAGGTGGCACCCTCTTAATTATTCTAAAGCACAACTTCAAGATCTGATGGATAACCCCCGACCGGCTAAAATATCCACCAATGACTTAGCAATAAGTGAGTCAGAGGCAAGAGAAATGGTCCCAAATCTCCAAAAGAACTTTGGGCAGATGAGATTTACATGTCTAGCATGTGGAAAATTAATTTCATGCGGAGAGATGAGTATTACTTTAATAAATAAATCATTTGAAAATCATCAATGTCCAAAACGTCCAAGAAAGTAATTTTTTTTTTGTTGCTCCTGTTGAGCCCTTTGAAGTGAATCATTTTTGTTTCCCCTTCCTCAAAAAAAAACACAAAAAAAATATAAAACATCAAAAAGAATAAAAAAAAGTTCTTTTCAGAACTACCTTCCCTTTTTAAAAAAATTGCTAGAATGTTTAGCACTCTAGCATCCTCTATTTCTTTTGATTCGCTTCCCGGTTAGCGTTCGGGTACGCGAACCGTGAGCAAACTAAAAAAAATATTTTTTAAAAAAAGACGAATAAATAAACAGAGAGTAATGTGAAAAGAAAGACAAATAGAGGGAGTAACACACAGTTACTGTTGAAAGAGGGACTGATATAAGAAGTGAAAAGAGTAGTATAAGTGAGTAAAAGAAAAAGAAATGAAGGAAGTAGCAAAGACAGGAAACTAAGGGTTAAAGAAAAGAAGCAGTGGAACTAATAAAAGTTAAATCTGATAGACATGTAACGTAAAGAGTACTAAACACTTACCTTTTAATTGTCATTACCGTACTAAATTATCTTTTTTATACTTTTAATCTGTGTAAGAAAGAACAAAAAAATTTAAATTAATAGAAGGTGGTAAAAAACGTGTGAGCATGAGACAAAATGAATGTTAAATGTGGTATACTTGTAAAGCGCACAGCTGCCCCAGCAAAGAGGCGTCCCAGCGCTGTATACCGCTGGGGAACCCATCCTGGCTTTCCCTGAGAGATGATCCCTCCTGGGCATCCCCAAGGTGAAGCCAGGCATCCCCGGCGCTGATGGGGCTGTTAGTAGAGATTAAGCAAGCTATTGCCCAGAGTTGCTGAGTGGGACCCATGGTTGGAGTAGGCACCGAGGCTAGAATTATCGAGACCGCTGACCATGGCCCAAGACCCTGCCATGTCAGGAATCGAACCCTGGTCCCGGGCTGACCTCTGCTTCCGGGTCTCCCACCTCTAACCAGTGAGCCACACCAATCCATATATATATTAGAAATCACAATTCAAAGTAGAAAATTAATTAAACATATTTAATGGTTTATTTTTGCTGTTATCAGAAAATATCAAATTTCACTGAAAACAGTGAGTTGAAGGTATTCATCATATAACAGCGGGGAAAAAAAACACAATCAAAATGATTGTGTTTAAAAAACCCAAATAATATAAATAAGCACAAATAGGAACTTCTCCAAAGTAACTTAGTTTCTATGACGTCAAAGGATATCCTATGAACAGCTTATACTCTGTTGTGCTGTTACTATTTTCTGCCCGCCACTTTCTGAAAGATAAACTCAATTTTTTTAAGAAAACTGAGACATACAAAGCAATTTGAAACAGCACACTAAATTACAGCAACACCTAGAATCATTATAGTCCAATTACCTACCCTAAATTCTGACTTCAAAAAACAAGTCAAAAGGCAACATTGCTTCATAGTCAATTAGTAATGTTTGCTGAAAGACTAGCCACTTTATAAATTTTAAATAAGCTGTGTAATATCCAGATGTTGTCAAAGGACCAGTATATTATATAATAGCTGCAGTTGCAAATGTTCTTCCTGAAATCAATGACTATGTAGCCAAAACATTTTTAATTAGACTGGACAACTTATTTTCTTCCAGTTTATGTAGTTGAAATTGTAAAATGACATTTCATCCATAAGTTTCCATAAATAATGTGGACAGCATTGCAGACTTACATTTCCTCTACTCCTTATTTTGATCTGCTACTTGACTTTGCTTATAAAAACAAACAGTTTTCGCTCTGTACTACAATTATCCACAAGGCCATATAGAGTAGGAGCCATTAGAACATCTTGAAATTCCTCTGAACAAATCCCAAGCTTTTTTTCCTAAAATTTTGGTTGTAAGAACACCAGGTAAGAATTTTGAAGGTGGAAAGGCAATCTTTTTGGGAAAGTTAAAACAGAATCATTGCAGAATGACCAACCGTTTCCAGATTTCAAATAAGCTGTATAATGTCCTGAATTAGTTGAAGGACCATTATGAAATATAATTGCAGTAGTTTTAAAAGTCCTTCCTGATATTGACAACTGCGAAGCCACAAAATTATTAATTAAAGTTGTCAATTTAGTTCCATCAGGCCTACATCGTTGGAACATTAAAATGACATACTGGCCATAACTTCGTAAAATTAATGTGGACAGCATTCCAGACTTACATTGGCTGCACTCCATATTTTGATCAGCTGCCTTTACTAGCTTATTGAAGGATACTGATTTACTGTCAGGCAAAGTTAAATATATAAATCTTTCTGAGTCTACACTATTAGTACTTGATAGCCTACAGTTCTCGCACTCATGTTGCCATTGATAAGAAAGGCCAAATAGATAATCTACATCTACACCTTCATCTTGCAATACATCAAGCATATACATTAAAAACTCCTGACAATCCTGCTGAATATTTTCAGAGAATTCTGTTTGACCTGAACATTCGTCTAACAGAAAACAAATTTCAGACACACTTTCTACTCTCGTTTTATCAGCACTACTTTTCTTTAACACAGAATTCAACAAACAGCATAAACTTTGTTCCGAATTGATCACAATCTGTTCTTTGAAAGTCTCTAGTGAAAAGAGAACATTAACAACTACATTAGCATAGCAGTTGACACCAGAACTATTTTCAAATTTAAAACCAACAACATTTTCAACAGAATTCATTTTATTCCTGCTTCCACTTTTGGGTTCATCGACTTTTGGTCTTTTTGCATCAACCTCCCTACTATTACTGATATTTCTTCGTTTCCGGCCTACCACACGTTTCTCAAACAAAGGATATTGAGGCAAATGTGGCGCATACTCTCTTCTTAACCTATTGTTTTCCTTAACACAATCTAGATCCGCACAAATGTTTGTGACATCACAGTCAATCAAGTACAATCCCGATAAAGTTCTGACTCGTGACAATGCTACATAAGCCATACCCTTCTTGAACACAGAACTGCCAATATTCATTAAAGCAGTGTCTACACTTAAACCTTGCGATTTATGGATTGTCACCGCATATGCCAAGCAAACAGGAAACTGCTTACGGCGAACATATAAGTCTTTAACAAGCAAAAAACCTAGCAGAGCAACGACCAATTAGCTGTACTTCCTCAATGCCATCAAATTTAATTTTTAAAAATTCAATTCCATCTCTACTTCTGTATTTCTCAAAATCAACAACATTACCCATTGATCCATTTACCAGACCTCTTTCAACATGTAAATTCCTTCTCAAAATGATTCGGCAATTTAAGCATACATTCAAAGTCTTTTCAAAACCCGCAGTTTTAGATATAGTCTTCTCTAATGAATCCAATTTAGATTTCAAATTCTCTGACAAAATAATTGATGCTCCCATATGCTCTATTTTGTCAATAGCTTCAAGTTTTACAATGTCTTGTTTTTCTAAATTCAACATTTTGTTGTTGAAGATGGAACATTCTGCAAGAGTTGGCATCAAACATACTCCAGATTTCTTCTCAGTAATTTTCTGAAAAATATCCTCTGGCAAAACGTCTTTTTCTGGATATAAATTTGACAGTAAGCGTGCATGTAAAGCTTCTTTACCACGCTCAGTCACTTTCCCGATTCTAACATCTTGCAGAATATTCTTGTAATCTTCGTCCTTCGCCTGACGCATATTTTCACCCAGCTCAGCATAACTGAAGTTTAACCATATGTTAACGTTGCCAATGCTCCCTAGGCACTTCTTGGTATCTTCATGTGTAAGCAGTTTAAACACTGGTTGTCCTTTCACTGGTGTCAGCTGCAGAAGATCACCAAAAACAATGATGTGTTTGCCACCGAATAACACATCATACTCTGTTTTAAGAACTTCCTGCATTCTCAAATGCACAAAAGCAAGCATGACATTTGAAACCATGCTTACTTCGTCAATGATAAGAAGTTTCATCTTCTTCAGGACTCTAGATACTTCACAACAAGCATCTCCAGATAACTTGTGGTATTGTAATTTGTTATCATGCTCCACTGGCAGCATCAGTAACCGATGCAAAGTAATCCCTTTAATGTTATGAGCTGCCAGTCCAGTTGGAGCGGTCACAACACAAGACAGCGATGATTCAGGCCTTTTCTGCAGATAACATGAAATTGCTTTAATGAGGAAACTTTTTCCAGTTCCTGCTTCTCCACTCATGTACAGTCGGACAGGCTTCAACAACGTACATGAGCACTCTTCCTTCTCATGACTTAATCCATGATCAATTTGGCTGGTAACTTCTTCATATATTTTCCTCTGCCCAACGTTGAGTTGTCTTTCCAATTCTTCTAAGTTAACTGCATCCTTCTGAGCATGTGCCATGGCTCTTTCCACTTCAATCATGGCAGTGGCAGCTTCATTTTCAATAACTGGTTCTCCTAGTGGATCCTGACTCAATGAAACAGAACTCTGACTGTCCTGAGAACTGTCTCTAGCAATCTCGGCTGCAATTGTTGCTTCCTGCTCAATTTCTGCATTCAACATTTGTAGATATTTTGGAAAAACAGGACATTCTATGGACTCCTTGGCTGCATTGAAAGAGTCTTCGTAAGAGAGGAAATCCCCAAGCAGTTCCTCTTCTGCACGCCAAGGCTTGAAAAGTTGCAAAAGAACTAAATAGAAAAACTCTTTTCTTTCGGGAGATTCGCAATCCAATTTTCGATGATTTATCAATTGACATTTTTTTTGCTTGACCAGACATCCCTCACTTCCAATTACAGCATACACTCCTTTATCAATATCTTCTTTGATGTTCCTCTTGAAAACGTAATTTTGAAGAACATCATACAGACAAGCATTCTCCAGGTGACTGCTTCTATTTGGATAATATGTATCCAACATGTTGGTCTTCAAAATATCTGTACTGTTTGGCTCCTTCTCCGCCAAATACTCAATTTCCCGTACAGGTTTCAGAACTCGATTACGTGTTGCAGCAAGACCAAGACTCGCCTACATGATACTCCTAGATTTGGCATAGAGACTTGCTGAAGATAACCGGTCAGAACATTCGTAAGCTCCGATTTCTCTATGCGACAACATCTTCAGACTGAAACTGTACAACTTCTTACTGAGGCTCTTTTCATGGGAAATATCCTCCCACATATCCTTCAGTTCTGTCTTTTCTTTTTTGGTGATGTAAGACGTCACATACCGAGCCACAGCCATACAGTTGTCAGCCACAAACTGTATATCCATGTTAGCATTCCACATGGACAAAATCACTGGGTTGTAGTCGTTGATGTACTTGGACTCTTCGTTTCTTTTCAAATTGTATGTGTTTTTGGGTGATTTCCTCGTCACATTATGTCGCAGCGAAGACATCAAATTGTTAACTCTTCCTTTTGATATCACCGACCGTGGAAATGCAAAACGACATTTGGTGTAGTACTTGTCCTTGTTTCTGAATTTACGACGACAGTACTTTCCACAACGATGGCTTTGAAACCGTAAAACTTGTTCTCTTAGACTTTTGTCTTCGTTTGTCTTTGGAACAGCACATGTAGCATACTGTTCTATGAAACTCATCACTAAATCATCCGGATCTGTTCCAAATTTGGGTGCATCTTTGATCCATAGCAGCATATGTATATGAGGAGCACCTCTTGCTTGATACTCCTTCCTCCAGAAGAAATCCAACACCTCTCCAAGAGGTGGATTTTTCTTGTTCGTGATGAAAGACATCATAGCTTCAAATCTATGATTAAAGTACCTGCATACATTCACTGGATCCAAAGAGCACAGTTCTCCGGGTGTCTTGAATTCAATATTTTCAATGTTTCCATTTACCTCTCGTAGAAATTCAAGTAAGTCTTCCCAGCCATACTCAGCACAGCTGAGAGTGAGGAACCATGTGGGAGTTCCTAAATTCCTCAGCATACATTTTAAATCACCATGACGACGGTACCAATACTCATTAGTACCACGCTGACAAGCCATGAGATTAATCAGGTGAGAATCCAAAATACTGTCTTGCACATTGACTTTATCCATAAAGTCCCTTGCCGAGATATTTCGCAGTTGTACACCACTTTTCAAG
The DNA here is from genome assembly GCF_964263255.1 of Lissotriton vulgaris. Taxonomy (NCBI): domain Eukaryota; kingdom Metazoa; phylum Chordata; class Amphibia; order Caudata; family Salamandridae; genus Lissotriton; species Lissotriton vulgaris. The sequence continues at coordinate 900,314,752 of NC_141696.1, forward strand.
ATGTGGTTCACTGCATAAGACAATCCAGAGAGATCACTTTCAAACAGTAGATGAAATAAATAGGGAATGCATTGTCGAAACCTAGGATCTTCTGTATACAATCGTAAAGTCCGGTATATCGAAGCAGGAATTTGAACAGGTCGCTCATCATATCGTCCTCCTCGACCTGTGGGAAATAACTGTGGGAAACATCGAGCTTCCAAACTTTCCTCCCAAACACTAATGGGACTCCCTTTGGCTTGTTTCATTTGAAACAACTCAATAGCATTCCCCATGACTTCCTTGAAATGCAAAGGATGAACACTATAATGTTCATATATTTCTTCCTTTTTAGAGGCTTCTACTTTCTCAATTTGTCCAGAACACAAATCGCTGTCCTCTTCATCACTTACTTCTTCTTCTGCAACACATACATTCTTGTAGTACTTATTGTTTTTTATCAAATACAATGTTGCCTTTTTGACTTTCCTAACATCCACTAAATCTTGCCAGATTTTCTTACTCTTTGTCGGAACACCATTGACTATGATAACCAGTGGTTCCTCTTCCATTTTCTCTACTCCTATTGTATTAATGTTTTTCTTCAAATCCAGAGGCAAAAAAACAACCCTTTCCTTTAATCCTCTCTGTAAATCTGATGGAGGCAACTTCCCTGTCTTTGGCTCCATTCGTACAATAGCCTGGAAGGGATGGACACTTTGAATCAAAATAGATTCATAAGTATTTAAATCCTGCATATCAGAAGGAATGTCATCTAATTCCAGATTATTATGAACCGCTCTAGCAGGCATCTGGTTTTGGTTTAATTTGTTAAAACAATAAGTACACATACGTTGGTCCGCTCCCAAATCAAAACAATTTTCTACCATCAAGTATGTGGCAAAATCCTTCCATTCACTATTGTTTTCCATATCACTTTTTGCATATATATCCACTAACTTAGTCTGATTCTTATAATAAGTCCGTCGACAACACACACAAGTGAAATTAGGCCTCTCACTTGATTTCACCATAAACGTGGAAATTTCCTTATGAAACTTATCTGTACTGAAAATCTGTACACTGTCTTCCACATTACCTTCTTCTAGTGATTCAATATCAACATTGTTCTCTTTACCAGCAAAGTAACAGAACTCAATTTCTTGACAAATATTCTTCACATCTACTTCAGAACCATGCAAAAGAGCACTACTTAATTGTTTAAGCATAATTGCTGGACTCTTAGCATAATACAACATTCTCACTAATTTCCTCACTTTATTATGATGCACTGCTAGCATCCTGAAATGATGAAATACACTCTGGCATACTCTTCTGGAAAGACAAGCCAGTGAATGACCACGCAAACCTGTCACTTGCCTCACTCTGCAAGGATCTAATTCTTGCAACATCTTTATTTTTTGCTTTACACTTTTCTTATGAAATGTCCGTATAAAATCACAAAGCAAATTGATGGAATCCTGTCGCACACTGCAAATAGAACTACACTTCCAGGTGTACACTGGTTCCTTAGGACATCTCCCTAAAACCTCATCACTTAACGCCTCTTCTGCATCTGCAGACACAAGTATTTCTTTTTCAACCGGTTGACCGTCTTTCACCTCATAAGCTCGACCACTGGTGTCAACTGCATGCACCAAATCATTGTCCTGAAAATAACTCTCCTCATTAAAAAATGCCTCACTATTTGAACTATGCATCCATTCTCCTGAGAAAACATCACAAAAATTACTTCGATTTACTTCTCTCTTCCATCTACTATTTGATTTTAAAACATAGATTACCTTGTTTAGTTTCCTAATTCTATTAATTACCAAAATAAATAACTTTCACTTAATTTCAAAAGCCTGATCAATATTTTTCTCTACATTTTTCTTTTTCTTATAAAATGCCACTTTCTGTTGGCCTTTCTTGAATTGTTTTAGCAAATTGACAATTACCCGGTTGCGGAACATTCGCCTACGAATGTCCCTGAATACATTTTCCCTTCTACTACCATGCACAGAGTTATCTCCAGCTGTAGCAGAAACTTTTTTGACGGGCCTTTCCTTTCCATTTAAATTGGCTCTCTTTTTCGGCACTAAAACTTGTTCTGTAGTTATACTTTTGTTTCTACAAATGTTTCTAAGAAATGATTCTGTTCGCTTACCCGAAGCTTTCTTCGTGCGTTGAGGTGATTTAAATGTAGAGGACTGCTGCAAAAATGTAGTAATCTGCTGTCTTTGACGTTTCGTAGACTTTCGGATTCTATCTTTAGATGGCATTGTCTAATTTCTCAATAATCTGCAGTGGAATCTGTGGTAAAATATAATAAAAAATGCTATTAACCACTAATACCAAACAGTAAATCAACAGTAAGAATTTGATTCAGCAACGCTATAAAGATGATTCATTAAAATGTTTGTAATTTTACTGTGATAGTGATAGTATTACAGGGCTTTCATGCAAATGACTACCCACCCTGCAAAAAAAAGCCCACATGAAACTTTACACACATTAAACTGTGTACTTACCTGCAATAATCCATACGCCAGTGTTTACGTCCCTCCACCCTGCCCCTCCCCGCATGCCTGCCCCACCGTAACTCCCTCCTCGCTGCTGTTTTGCAACATGGTGCTTCTTGTAAATCTCTCCTGCATTACAAAAGTGACGCACCAACAGCACAAAAGAGGCGCACAACCATCATAAATCTGTCTCTAAGACTTTAAGGGCCAGATGTAGGTCGGTCGATAACGACCGAAAAACGGTATTTTCGGCCGTTACCGACCAGTAAACAAAATTTGTCATGTAAGGGGCAATATATTACCGAATCGGTAAAATTACCGAATCGGTAATTTTAACGATTCGGTAAAATAAAACATCGATAAATATACCGATTTGAAGCCACCCATATGTAGGTAGGACTCTTCTGGTCATAATTTGAAAACACAGCACAGCTCCTATGTAAATACACACCTTATCAGTACTAATACTTTACATTAACTACAATTACAATTGGTAAAAAAATGCAAAATCGCCTTTGAAAGCATAATGCAAACACTTGACGCAAAACATCATTTAAAATATACATGTGGCCTTGGATTTAGGCCCCTACATACCGATTGGCCATTTACCGGTCGGAAACGGCCGAAATCGGCCGTAACCGGTCGGTAAATGGCCTGAAACGACCACCTACATCGGGCCCTAAGTGTGCATGCATTTGATTTCAAACAAAGTTTTTAAACCTTTTATGTAAAACAGTTATACACCTACATTCATGGGGAACTGACTTAAAATACCCTAATACACATCAAAACGTTTTTTAAGATACTTGCACCTTTTTTTCAATAACTTTTAACATGGCTATGTAACTCAAACAATCAAAATGAAAATTTTACAAGCACACATAGGGGCGTATTTACAAGGGCCTTGCAGCACGGGGAAAGTGACTTCAAATGACCAGACACACATGGGGACGTATTTACAAGGCCCTTGAACCCGGGGGAAGTGACTTGAAATTGCTACGCACACATAGGAGGGTATTTGCAACACTTATGCATCATTTTCTTTTAACATGGCTATGTAACTCAAACAATTAATCATTCCTATGGGCTTTAAAGCCCATAGGAATGATTAGGCATTACCGATTCGGTATTTACCGAATCGGTAATTAAAGAATTCACAAGGGTGCAGGGGGTGTCACTTTGACACCCTCTGGCACCCTCAAAACAGGCACAGGTGCCATGTGGCAGGCATACCTGCCCTAAAGACAGGTCTGCCTTTCACATGACATAGGTGTGCATGCACACATGTGCATGCACACCGAAATCGGTATTTTACCATGAAGTTGGATTTCATGCTAAAATACCGATTCGTTAAGGCCTTTGAGACTCAGAAGAGTCCCCCCTACATAGGAAATTTACAGAATCGGTAAAATTACCGATTCGGTATTTTACCGAACCGATAATTTTTCCGATTCTGTAAATGTAGATTTACCTACATGTGGCCTTGGATTTAGGCCCCTACATACCGATTGGCCATTTACCGGTTGGAAACGGCCGAAATCGGCCGTAACCGGTCGGTAAATGGCCTGAAACGACCACCTACATCGGGCCCTAAGTGTGCATGCATTTGATTTCAAAAAAAAGTTTTTAAACCTTTTATGCAAAACAATAATACACCTACATTCATGCGGACCAGACTTAAGATGCCCTAATGCACATGAAAAAGTTTTTTAAAGGAACTTGCACCTTTTTTTCAATAACTTTTAACATGGCTATGTAACTCAAACAATCAAAATGAAAATTGTTCAGGCACACATGGGGGCGTATTTACAAGGGCCTTGCACTACGGGGAAAGTGACTTCAAGTGACCAGACACACATGGGGACGTATTCACAAGGCCCTTGAACCCGGGGGAAGTGACTTGAAATTGCTAAGCACACATAGGAGGGTATTTACAATGCCCGTGCAACACTTATGCATCATTTTTTACATATACACCGTAACAATACCAACACAAATGCATCATATATCTGTTCCGCAAAAGCGACGCATTGCAGGAGTCACATCACAAGTACATAGTTTCTTATAATTTTTTAAAGCATGCCTTTTCCTTAAAAACGATTTTCCGATCATAATTTGAAAACACAGCACAGCTCCTATGTACATACACACCTTGTCAGTACTAATAATTTACATTATCTACAATTACAATTGGTAAAAGAATCCAAAATCACCTTTGAAAGCAGAATGCAAAACACTTGACGCAAAACATAATTTTAAATACACAGCTGACTTTCTTATTTACGCAAAAAAGCATACTAGTCTTTATCTAAAATATTTAAACGATAACTCACCTTTACAAATTCTTTTTGAAATTCAAAACAGACTCAGAAACACACCAATTATTCTTTAGCAGAATTAAAGGTATGCACTCCAGAGGCTGGAACCAACAAAGGCACTGAAACTCTGATATTCATCACACATATCTCTCATGTCAGCCAATCAAAACTCTTCCCTCACTATTTTCAAATCAACACCCTTCCCCCCTCTGCCCTTTCTACCTCTTTTCCATAGCAACTACCGCCTGCAAGACCTCTCATGTTCACAAGTTCACACAACAATGTTTCAAATGAACTCTGAACTCTCAGTACACCTGCTAATCCACTGAAATCTTTCATAACATCATTTTTTATTAACCATTCAAATTACATCTTTCAAAGAACACATCCATGCACCCTAACTTTCTGTTTTCAGCAATGGAAATACACCCACGACTGCTAATGAATCATTTGCACTTAAACTCCACAGTTTTTTTTCATTACAAATTTCACTATTTCAACTGCCATTTCATTCCCACACTTCATCTGACTGCAGCAAAAACTCCTCTAGCCATGTTTTCAGTCTGGATTCTTGGACATAGCTACATCCACTGGGCTCACAGGTATGCTGATAACAGAAATTTACACAACCTCAATTTACAAAATGTGGAAATTAAATGGATTGGCCGAAGAGGATTGAAATGTCACCAATTGATACCATTGGTGAAAACCTTTTTACATTTGCCAAACCCTGACCTCATAATAGTGCACTGTGGCGGAAACGATTTAGGCACTTTGACTGGGGTAGGTCTGGAAATGCTCCTAAAAGACACCTTTGAGCATTTGATGACACTTTTTCCTCAAACTGCCTTGGTATATTCCAATATATGCCAAAGACAAAAATGGAGGTGGTCCAATCAATTTTGTCCACAAATAGAAAAATCGAGGAAGCATGTAAATAAGTCTGTTTCAGCTTACATGAGGGACCATGGAATGGGCTGCATCTACAACAATAACTTGCGTTACTACATGCAAGATATCTACAGAGGAGATGGCGTGCATTTCTCAGATGAGGGGAACAAAGTTTTCATACTAAATTTAAGAATGTGTATTGGTTCCTACTTATAAGTTTCTAGAACATACACAAAACCCAAAAGCTCTTTTCAGAGCTACCTTAACTTAGTGTACTCTTTTGAAATTTTGAATGTACCTTTTTTCACTTATTTTCACCTATATTCGCTTCCCGGTACGCTAACTAGTTCGCGTACCAGCAGCTAACCACGCGATAAAAAACATTTTTTTTTTAACGACATATATGAGCCTCCTGAGCCACCCTCAGAAAACTTAGGGAGACATGATACGTCTAAACTACCCCAATCTACCCATTCTGAACATTATTTACCCTCCATCTTGTATCTCAATTCTACCGAAACACAAAAAGGGAGGACTTTCGTAACGCTGCAAGTTCGCGTACCGGGAAAGACACAGACAAGCACTCGCTCAAAAAAGGTGGGAAAGTAATTTACAGAAAAACAACTGGAGACACTTTCACCAATTAAACATTAGCTCATACTACATACCAATCCCTACCATTTTCACAAATATTGTTGGAATACCATTTAGCCATTTAGCATGTAGAACTCTCTAAAATCCCTGAGGTAAATTACTTCACAAAACATATCGGAAGTGTTGGAAATGACAACCAATTAAAAGTTTACTTTCAATTTCTACTATTATATCATGACATTTCATTGGTTATGTACCTGAATATATATATACAAAGAGAGAGAAACACACCCATTTTGACTACCACTTCGTGAAGTGCATAACAACAAAAAATCAACTGATAACTTCAACTTATATTTAAAAGGTAAGATATTATTTATAAAACTGAAGTATGTTCTGTACTGAAAGATAATTAGAAAAACATTTTCTGACAGTTATATTCTATCACTCTGTAAAACTTATAGAAAAAAATAGACTTCTCTGTTTTAGTTATGGCAGGGCCAGTCCTAGGATTTGCGAGGCGCTGGGCTAAAAAGGAACGTGCGCGAGGCCCCCTCCAATTTACATAAGTGGCCCCTTGCAAGGAGAACATTCACAGACACTGAGGGGGCCCCCTTGTCCAGCATTTTGACGCCCCCACAGTTTTAACTTTTACTCCACACGCATTTCTCACACCTTCATAGGTGTGAGAATTGATTGTGGTCTAAAAGTTAAAACTGTGGGTGCGCAAAAATTCTGGACAATGGGGCCCCCTCAGTGTCTGTGAATGTTCTCCTTGCAATTGAAGGAGCGTCTCCTTCTCCCTCCCCTATACCTCCTGACACCATCCATGGGAGGCCCAAGGAGGGGGCCCCCTCCAATGGACCTTAATTGCAGGCGACACCTTTCTTTATGATAGATCTCCAGGAAAACAAAAGGACACATCACCAGTGCGTGGCCCCATGCTGGTGGGCTGAGTGCGAGACCATGAGCGGCAGCCCACGCTGCCCATGCCTAGCGCCAGCCCTGAATTAAGGATAGAGTTAGACTTCTATAGTATAATTCAGAATTGACTAAGAGTTTATTTGATAATTTTCTTCATATTTCTACTTCTAATTTGATACCATACACTGCCCAAAGAAAAAAACACTGTTTAAATAACCAAACTGCCTATCTGTACTGAAACCCAACAATGCCCTTTCTGTACTGATATATTTTTAAAAAATTCATTTTTCAGAATTGAAAATGGAAGAACAACAAAACAACATGAAAACTGAAACAGAAAAAAAAATTGAGACAGAAGTTGACATGGATTTCTACGACGACACAATAAATAATGAACTTGTGCAATGTGTAGATGCAGTAGATTTTCTACTAAAAAATGAAGAAAAAAATGATCATGATTTTTTAGATTTTCTTTTAAATTTTGAAAAACAAAATGAAAAATAAATTTTAATTTCTAAATTCAAAAATTGTTTGACACATTATTTATTTTTATATGTATATTGAAAACTAGTAGCAAATGTATTATAACGTGAAGTCAGACTTAAAATATACTGTGCAACTTTTTGGTGTTACATACTAGCTTTGTTCATAGTTACTTCCTTTCTCCCACTATATAATCCCCAATGTGTATTTAACATCTCTTTATCATCTCCTGCCACCATGTTGTTTCGGCATTCCAGACAGACTATGGTATGAATTCCATATACCACAATAACTTCTATAACAATAGGCAAGATATTTACAAAGGAGACAGCGTTTATTAAATTATAGACTCTGCATTGGTACCTACATGTAGCTATGTAAATAAAAAAACAACAAACAAAAAAAAAACGAACAATCAATAAACATACAATAAGTTAAAAGTCAATCATTCTTGTTTCCTTATAGTACGCTCCCCAGACCGCTTTCCGGTACGCGAAACGGGCGCACTTTAATATCCCCCTCATCAATCCTAGGGGGTCAGAAGGGGTCTACCTTGCCCCCTTTCCTTTATTTCCCCCTTCATTTTGGCCTCCTCTTGTCTCTCGATCCTACCGAGAGACAAAATGGCGGCCGCTACGGACTGTTTAGAATGTTGACAGACACCGGAGAGCCAATCAGCTTCGCTTCGCAAAGCTCCGTTACGCGAAAAGTACGCAAACTGGTGCGCTATCCAGGACGCTGTCACAGATATATAAATTTTTTAAAACATTAATTTCTCAAAATCCACTGGAGCACATATATTGAGACCCAGAAAAGGCACATCGGGCTAACAGTCCCTACAATTTTGCCAAGTTTCGTGCAAATCCATTCAGCTGTTCGAGCTAAAAGTGAGGCCAAACGCCCTATGGAAATTAACATGGGAAAAACGCGTTTTGGGACCCCCCTTTTTTCTCGGCCCCCCCTTGACGAAACCCCTCCAAATTTTTAAAGGCTGCTCAGAAACAAAATGTGCCATTTTCCTGAAAATTTCAGCCAATTCCGTCCACAAACGCCAAAGTTATTAGACATAGAATTTTCAAAAGTCCCATAGGAAAAAAATCCTAACTATATATACCTACTGGCGACCGCCAGTAGGTAATATATATATATATAGCGTGACCAAGGGCTTTCCGCCCGAAACGCGTCGCTGGTTCTGTTTTTTGTCTGAAATAAATACCATCTTGCTGACTCTGCTGGTCCGGTCCTCATTCTTTGCTGGCGTGGAGGCGGTGTCTGCGAGCGCAGAGCAAGCTGAGGAGCTTCTTTTTTCATATATATATATATATATATATATATATTCGTATATACATACTCATATATATAGCTTTAAAGGCATCATGGCAAGAACAGAACCTAAAACTGATGGCATGGAGGAGTGCGAAATCATTATCCAATGACGAATACAGTTTCATGAAGAAAGATCATCCGGTAATACCGACTTTCCATCTAATACCCAAGATTCACAAAGATGCAAATACACCACCTGGACGTCCGATTATATCGGCTATTAATAGCTCAACTGAGAATATTTCATGATACATAGACTTCTTTCTTCATGAATGGGTGAAGCGCTTAGGTTCTTATGTACAGGACACTTCTGATTTCATCAGAAAACTGAATATTGTTGTGTGGAGTACAGATTGCCTGTTAATGACACTTGATGTAGCTTCGCTATCTACATCAATCAAACATTCTGATGGTATTAAGGCAGTTGAATATTACCTTAACAAAAGAGCGATGAATTATTTTGTACATAACAGGATGTTGTTGTCAATGATCCAAACATGCTTAGAACAGAATTATTTTCTGTTTAATAATCAAATATGCCAGCAGGTCAGGGGGGTTGCTATGGGGGCCTACTTCTCCCCGAGTCTGGCATGCCTCCACATGGGACTCTGGGAGGAGGAGGTCCTCGGGGGGCACCTGCGGGCCACTATGCAGAAACATCTACCCATCTACCTTAGGTATATAGATGACCTATTTATGGTATGGCGAGGATCGTTGACAGAGGCGCAAGATTTAGTGGAGGAATTAAACAAGAACAGCCTCAATCTAAAATTCACGTCTCAGATAGATGCTAGGTCAGTGGTGTTTCTGGACACAGAGGTCTATGTAAATGATACCGGTTTAGCTACGAGAATGCAAAGAAAGCCCACGGCTGGGAACAAGGTATTGCATGCATCCAGCCAGCATCCTCAACACCTGATCAGTAGTATTCCCTTCGGGGAAATGCTTAGGATCAGGCGGATAAGTAGCACTGATATAGACTGCCAAAAGGCTCAGGAGGAGAGCAAGGCACGTTTTTTGTCCCGAGGCTATTCAGCTAAGGTTATTTAGAGGGCAATCAACCGCTCTGTATCTATTACTAGAGAAGCGCTAACTGTGAAGGAAAAACCTAGCTTACTGCCAGCTGAAGATATAAAAATCTTGCACAGAGTAATCACTACATATAGCAGGCAACACAGGGAAATCCGGCGGATTTTCTATAAAAATTGGAACCTGATAACGGGGGACCCCGTTATCGGTAAATTCATCACAAGCAAGCCAAATATAACATTTAGAAAATCCATGTCTATGGTGGACAAACTAGTAAGTAATTTACTGGAAAAGCCGGTCTCAGATACCTGGAGGGCCCTAAGTGGAGGGTTTAAAAAGTGCGCAGTCTGCAAAGCTTGTAGACATGGGTGCAACAGAACCCACTACATGGTGCCATTCAAAGAAAAGCCAGTTCAAATAAAAAAGCGCAAGACCTGCAAGACTGAATTTGCAGTCTATGTGCTGCAATGCCCCTGTGAACTCCGATATGTGGGTAGCACCCGCCTACCGGTGCACAAGCGGATATTGCAGCATATACGGGCCATCATGGGTAAAGGTCAATCATACCCGGTGGCCCGACATTTTGAAAGCTCTCATAATAGTGATCCATCAGTTCTGCAATATTATGCCATTGACTGTATTATGCCACTCAACAGAGGGGGTGACAGAGATGCAAAGCTTCGATTGTTAGAAACCCGGTACGTAATAGAACTGGATAGTAAGACCCCAGGGGGGCTTAATGTGAGTGAGGACTTATATACGTGCCTCTAGTTCCATGTATGAAATTTACCCCATGTGAAAAGCTTCTTTTGCACTCTGGTGAAACGTCTCCATGATAAATATGAGTAGCATATAAACAGTTTATTGTACATGTGTCTGACAGGAAGGTTTTAGTGTTTTACATCTATTGTGGTGTGAGTAGTAACAGAAATGAACACCAATCTCCTCCCACATCCTCCCATGATTTTATAATTTTTTCATTTAAGAACACAAGCTTGCACTAATTTAGCACTTTATGGTTGGGGTTCACGATGAGGACTTCATACAGAATTAGAGCCTATAGGAATGAATTCAGAAATTGAATATTGTATACCCTGGTATGAATCTTGTGTCTTAACTATGATATGTAGATGAATTAATTCTTTTTAATACAATATTTAATGAGTTTTTACAAAACTGTATTTATATTACTTTAGCTTGCACATACAATTGCTGCTAGGTTGCATTTCTAATCAGAGGTTTTTATCAATTGAGACACTTTGTCTTTTATTGAATATAATAATATTTTTACAATTTTTAAAAAAATATTTCCCTCTTGATTATCAAATTGTGTTATAATATATGTGATATGTTAATTTATAGTATTGCGTATTTTGCACAGTTTATGTTTTGCACATACTGATATTATTACAAGGTACAATGGCACTGTGCCATCAATTCTGTAATGGCACTGTGCCATCAATTCTGTGAAATTCGTACCAGTTAAAACACAGGCATTATGCAAATAAAGGGTTAAAAGGGGCAGGCCGTAAACACCAAGTGCCACCCCTTTTTAGAGCTCAATAAGTACCCTCATCACTTGCAGCAATGTATCATGTGATCAAGCATCTGGCTAGAGGCGAAACGCGTCATGCGGGCTTGCTGGGTGTTATTCTGTCAAATGGAATAAAGCACTGATTACGCACCAGATCTGTGTTTGGCTTATTCGTCTTTTGAGGTCCGAAAACAGTGTGGCTGAGACGCTTGGATGTCGGACGGAGTGAATGGGATATATATATATATATGTGGCAGACTAATGTTGCAGTGGAGTTTGCCAAATAAACTAATGACTACAGTTCCTGAGTGTGGCGTTTTCCTTTTTGTTGTAAAAAAAAAAAATATATATATATATATATATATCTATATGCACTAAAAAAACGAAAGGTTACAGGGATGTTATAGTTAGGCTGACATTTCACTCCTACAAAACCAGAGAAATTCAGCCGTTTTAGTTACCTGTGTTAACTATAACTTACCCCCAATGCACTGCTTATGACCTCACATATTACATCACTCATGTCTTTTTTGTGAATTTCCAAGGTGTTTTAAATTCTATTTGCTAACTATAACATCCCTGTAACCTTTGTTTTTTGTTGGAATTTCTATGTTTTTTAACATTCTCTTTGCTGACTTAACCATCCCTTTCACCTTTGTTTTTTTGTGAATTTCTAAAGTTTTTTAACTAGCAGTCACGTTTGCAGAGTGGTGGTAAAAGGGGCTTGGCCTCCAACCAGCTCTTAGGAATACCGCAGAGTAGGACTTCTAGTAAGCCCCACACAGTGGGATTGCTGAGAGGTGGTCAGAGGTCATGCCCCCCTTTCTCCACCACTCTGCAAATGTGCCTCCTGGTGCACTGCTGCTTGGGGGGTAAAGTCCACTTTAATCCTGAGGCCCTCAGGCCTTCAGGACACGAGGGGCCCCACCAGCAGTGCATCGGGAGGCATGTTTGTGGAGTGGTGGGAAAAGGGGCGTGGCCTCTACCCACCTCTCAGTAATCCCACCCTGTGGGCTCACTGGAGGTAACAGGTGGGCTAGTAGGCCCTTAAGGCTCCTTACCATCGAAGGCACTTTTGCAGAGTAGTGGTGAAAGGGGGCGGGCCCCTGGGAAGTCGCAGCTTTGTTTTTTTTTTTATTTTAGACAGGGAGGCTGTGTGCCCCTCCTTCCCTTGACCCTTTTGGGCCCTGGGGACCCAATCCCCCTGGGGCCTGACCCTTTCTTTAAAAATCAAAATAAAAAGGGAGGCCGATCTCGTCCCCAGGGACCTCATCCCCCGATGATAGGCATTTGTGGGGTCAAGACAAATTATTTTAAAAATTAATGTTTCTAGGGAGTGGTACTGAGCACCCCCCCTTCCAGGCCATTAATTGGCCCTGGGGACCCCATCCCCCGCCATTTCTTCTTTTTCTTTTAAGGGAGGGGGGCCAAGCTGCCCCATCCCCTGGAGCTTGGACATCTCCTTTGGGACCGTGGGGTGCCTGAAGCCACTTGGGTTTTGGCTGGCTCCCACCTCCTGCTGGAGCTGGCCTTGCTTTTAACCCCAGGAAGTTGCTAAGATGCAGCTCAATGGCTGTAAAAAGCAAAGTGTGCTTGCTTTGACCAAACGAGAGAAAACTCTTGCTTGGTCAAAGCGGGCACACTGCTCCTGCCATCCCATAGCAATCTGCAATGTCCTGGGGTGTGCACCCCGGGACATTGCTAAGGCGGGCCCTGGGGTGTGGCGGTCCCCAGGGACATGTATGGCTCTAGGAGGGGGGCTGTGTGGCCCCCTCCCATTTTTAAAATAGCCCTGAGGATGTGGTGGTCCGGGGGCAGCAGGGTGGTGCATGCCCCCTTGCATTTTTGTATATGAGCCTAGGGAGGTGGTAATCCCTGGGGTTGTGTGGGGGTCTGGAGTCACCCCATGCTTTCTTTTTCAGTATAGACCCGGGGATTTGGCGGTCTCCTGTGCTGTATGAGGGAGTTGGAGCCCCTCCACAAATTATACAATAAAACATAGCTCCGGGGAGGTGGCAGTCCCCAGGGCTGGGGGGCCTTTATTTGATATTGCCCCCAGTACCTGGCCCACCTAGTCCTAGGGCGTCAGGGTGTTTCTACCCTGCCCCCCCTTTCTTGTTTCTTAATGTTGTTTTCTTGTGACTCGGTTCAACCACATCACAAGATGGCTGCCAACACTTTCTGTTTGAAGTGTTGGCAGCCAATCTGATCTCAGGCACAAGATCGGGAAGGTTTGTGAATCCACCGTGGCCACCGCTGTCTGTCTGAGAAAGCTTTACATTTCCCTGGAACTACTGAACTGATTTACACCATTTGACAAAAAGAGTGCTTTCTGGATCAAGAGCAACCTTTTTCCCAAACTTGGTGTAACTCTGTTAAGCAGTTCGGGCTGTTGCTGTGTCAATATTTTCCAATGCATATTAACTTGGAGAAAAAGCATTACGGGACCACCCTTTTTCTTTGCCACTGCTTGACAAATCAGTCTGAAATTTCTAAGACAGCAGCTGACGTGAGCACCGCACTAGTTTTAAAAATTTCCTGAAGATTCGACAAACGGCGCCAAAGTTATTGGCAAATCAAAAAACGCTTTTCCTATAGAAACTAGGTCCTAATTAGAACTACCTACTGGCGACTGCCATACATATATATATATTATCTATCTATCTATATATATATATATTACTTAACGCTCGGTCAGTTTACCAGACCTCCAATACAGCGGCACACAGAAGATACTCCTTTACTACACAGGTAATCCACAACATGATTTTTCAATTTTATTTCGTGAAATGCCATTCATAAATTCAAACAGGTGCAAAACATTGCAAAAATACAAGGCGAATGAGTTTAGTCTTCCAAATTCTACTGGACCTAGCCAGGTATCACAGTGAGCCATGTTTAATCATTCAGTTCTTTCTCATTCTTAACAGCCCTGAAAACAACACTAGAGCCACAATCCAAACAACTTTGTGCCATTTAATGTCCTCCATTTTCCATCAACCAATGTTTATATCCTCAATGTGGCACGCTCTTAACAATTTCAATTTTTACTGGATCCACTAATTCAGCACTGATTCAATATGAATTAAACCAATATTGTACATATTACTGTTAAAAATCAGTACATGCACTGTTCTTATTCCCAAGTGTTTTGATAAAATGTAGAAATATATACTCTCTCATTGCATATTAAACATCAGGTACTATCGACCTCATATTCAGCACATCAGCCAATTAAGAGAACTAATTATGTCTCAGTTAAAGTACCAGTGCATATTCTCAGTTCCTAATTGAGGCATATCACTTTCATTGATTGTTATAGTCACAATTACTAAATTGATAATGCAAAAATGTCAACAGAAATAGACTCTCTTCCTTTCCCTACTTTTGTATTCAATTGTTTCAACACAATTGCTTTATCAAAGTAAGGTCAAGATTTTGACAACCTGAGAGATGAAGCCCGCAAAGTATACAGGGGATAAGACCCACGTTTTAGTGCAAGTGTGTAATAATCCCAAATCACAATTCAAATATGTAAATTTCACAAATTTATCTGATCAAATTTTCTAAAGTGGATAGTGCATAAAATATAAACAATAAAGCGTCATCCTTCCTTTTCTTAGGATCATAATAATTTGTTTCAGCAAAGTTGCTGTCTCAAGGTAAAGTCACAAATGTGACATCCTGAGACATATAATTAATATTTGTACATAGTGCCTAACAATCATAAAGGGCATACGATTCTAAAGTGCATATGAATACAAAGTACTACTTAATGCTCTAAAAGTACACAATATATCAATGTAAACCATTACCTGCAAAATACCATATAATCAATAGTAATGTTGCAAACTAATATTCAACAGTAAGGACAGTTTGTCACAAAAATGACAAAGTGCAATTCCATACCAAATCATGTTATTGTATCAGCCTAGTTATTAGCACTATACAGATCAATTCATTGTATCTAAGAGCTCAAACATATTAAATCTACACATCAATATAAGTAGAATTTAGTTATCTACAAAGGTTTAAAAGGTAAAAGAGTCTATCACAAATGCACATGTAGTTCAGCATCAACATTATGACCCCATGGGTCACCAATAGGTAGTTATAGGTAGGTCAGCTGTCCCATTGGAAAACAGATTTTTTGTGTTGCTAATAACTTTGGCCCCATTTGACGACTCTCCACGACACTTTCCAAAACTGTTCTATTTTTTGACTCGCGTGTGCATGAAAACTTTCAGGGTGATCATCAAGAGAAAAAAAAGGGAGTCCTATAATGCAACATCTTCATGCATTTACCATAGACTTCTTTAAGAGGGGCAACAGCAAAAAGTGCTGAACAGGATTACACCAAATTTGGCGGAAAGCTAGATTTCGTTTAAATTGTGCTTTTAGTCATTTGGAATAACTTGGTTCAGTTGTTTTTTAGAAAATAAAAGTAAAAAATATTTGTATATATGGATGTTTAGGTTTGCAAGAGGCCGAGGCTTGAGAGGCTCCCGCGTGAATACCAATTTAAATAAGGAGCGTTCTGATTGGCCGAGAGAGCCAAATTGGTCTTGCGGGATGCAGACTCCCATAGGAGAGAGCACTCTAATTGGCTGCAAAATAAAGGGGAAAAGTTGCTGGCAGCCAGTACAGGACTCAAGGACCTCCCGGGCAAAAATACAGAAAAAATCCCACAGTGTGCCAATGAGTGCATAGTGGGTGTCCTGGGTGGGCAGCACAGCACCCACCCATATTAAAGGCAGGCCCCAGGGTATGGGGTTACGGGACCAAAAAAGGCTCAGGGAGATGCGCAGTGTAGTCACCATTCCCATTTAAAAAAGAAAGGCCTTAAAAAAGATGGAGTCTGCAATGCCTAATAAGACTCGGGAAGGGGGGCCCTCTCCTTTTAACATTATTAGTGTTCATGGTGGATCTCCAGGGCCTTTTAAAGGCTCGGGATGGGAGGGGGCACACATCCCTCTCGCCTTTAAAACAAACTCCTGGGGGATGTAGCCCCCAGGGCGTAATAAGGCTTGTGGAAGACGGTCACATGACCTCCCACCCCCTTTAAAAAAACAAAGGCCGGGGGGATGGGGTCCCCCGTGCCTAATAAGACTCAGGGAGTAGACAAAGTGGCCTCCCTCCCCTTTATAAAAAAAGGCCCTGGGAATGAGGTTACCAGGGCATAATGAGGCTCAGGGAGAGGAGCCACATGGCCCTCCCTTCCCTCTGAAATGATTAAGGCCCTGGGGTATGGGGTCGAATAAGGTTCGTTGAGGGGGGCAACACATCTCTCCCCTTTACAAAAAGGCCCTTGGGAGTGGGGACAAAATGTAATAAATAAAACAAGTCTAAATCAGCAAATATCTAATTAGTATACTTGAGATATTTAATGTTTATGTTTTTAGAGACAATAGCTCTAAAAGGCGTAAAGAGACAACTTTGGATATCTGGTCATGCCAGACTGGGACAAATTCACAAGTTCAGGCCGACCACGATGGAGCAAGGACTGGCTACAGGGAGCACGCTGAACAGTGTACCTTAAATCCACGTTTGCAGCGTGTTGCATGGATTTGTGCCGAAGATTCGTCGAGCAGCTGAAGTGATGCCTCGGTTGCGAGATGCAATAAGACTGTAGTGCAATGTCTTGTTGCATCGGCGTCATAGATCCCGTCACCGAGGGCCTGCGATGCGACGTCCAGAGTCGGGGATGCGTTGCACAGTCAGGGCGATGCACCTGTTCCTGATAAGCTGTGAGGCTGCATCGCAGAGTTTTGCGTTGTCATCGAGGCTACCATCAACAACAGATATGATGGGCTTTGGCAAGGATGTGTTGTGCAACAGCAGGTTCAGAAGATGATCTGGCTTGTGACGGTGAGGAAAGTCTTTGCGATTACAAACCATATAGCAGCAGAGATGTGCAAGTGCTGCTTGGGGTTGCATCATGCAGCAGAGTAGATGCATCAGTTCTGTTGAATCCACAGAGGCTGACAAAGCACCTTAAGCCCACTTCCAAGGGCCCAGGACTAGTCTGGTATCACTTGGTAGGGTAGACTCACAGATGGCAGAGTCCAGATGAAGATGCAAGGTTGTTGGAAGACTGTTATCCCCCCGAGGCTTCAGATCTTAAGTTCCGCCAACTAGCCCTTACAGACACTCTGGGTTCTGGCTTCAAGAGATGCAGGTTCAGTCCTTCTCACACAGACAAGAGGGCAGCAGGCAGCAGCTCAGCACAGAAAAGCAGGAGTCCAGCAGAGTGTGGTCCGGCAGACTGGCAATCCTTCAGCAGCACAGCAGTCCTTCTTCCTGGCAGAGTATTCCCAGGTCCAAAAGTGTATTAAAGAGATGGTGCCTGAGGTCCTTCTTTTATACACTGGTGCCCTGGTTCTGAAAGGTGGGTAAAGCTTCTAGACAGTGGATTTAAAGTGCATGGAGTAAGTGGTGTAGCTGTGCGGTGTGGGGAGGTGGTCCACCCCAGGTGTCACTTCTTTGGGGGTGGTGATGAGCCGCAAGCCTACGGTAAATTTTGTTTTTTCTTTAAGTCCCCCTGCTCGTTCTCATCTATTACCCGGACCCCCCACTCCTGGTCGTCTTTCGCCAGCACCCCCGCTCTTAACGGCACTGGGTAGAAGACTAAGGGATCGCCTATGCAAGGAACTTCCTGCCTCCTCTGCCCCTCCTCCAGGTTGACTGAAGTGACATTGCAAGGTCACTGGGACCTTTGTGTGGAGACAGAACCTATTCAGGTGTAAGTGAGGCTGTACGCGACTCCACCCTTCAATCCATGTACACCTTAGCTCTCATTGTGTGTGGCTGTCTAGGAGGAATACGCAAAGCCCAACTGCCAACTACATCCAGCCATGTGACCAGAGACACACTGCCGGCACCAAATAGGTGAGGCAAGAAAATGTCAACTTTCTAAAAGTCAAAAAGGGGGGGTGGTGTGCACACCGTCATTTACCATTTTAAATATCGCTTGAACGTTCCTCTTTAAGATGCGTGCATGAACTGGGTAGTGCCTTGCCCTATATTTGCACAAATAGTTCGGAGTGAAAGTGGGGCGCACAGTTTGTGCTCCGCTCCCAGTCGCACAGCGTTGAAAGGACATGTCAACCAATTTCATGTTTCCTCTTATAGTTTATTCCATTTTAATCCAAATGTATTCCTTTTAATCTCCCAATATTTTCGAAGCTTCACATTTTCAAATCCATAAACATGCTTTATCCTGCGTTTTGTATGCTTCCCATATTCAAAATGTGCCCATCCAGGCCTCCTCAAGAATACGAACAAAACAAAAGATTTTTTCAAAACATCATCTCTATATTGGCACCCAATGCATTTCGGGCTTGTATTAGCCCTTTGGAAAGGTGGGATTTTTTCTCTAGAATCAGAATCAGAACTCTAGAATCCCGCCACAGGTCAACTAGACCTTTTTACCTGTCATAGAGTGTAAAAGGCAACCCTTTCTTCTCAACATGTCAATCCAACCTAGCACCATCTCCTTCCCCAAAGAACCACTGACAAAAAGTCAAGTTTGAAGATTTATTATAAAGCCAAAAGCAGTTGTGTATATAAACACCTCAGTAAAAGATTCAGTAGATATCCAGGCAATAATACAAACATAATCCTATGGAAGAGTCTCAATCGACTAAGAAACAACACCAGTATTATTTCCAAGACCACTAGACTTGCAAGAATTGCTATGATTTGGGTCTTGGTAGGCATGGAAGAAAAGAAGAAATACATCCAAATAAATCTGTCCCTACACTATACTAAATGGCATCCCTACAACCCAGTTCCCTCCTAATAAAAGGTGTCAGCCGTGGTGACTTCCAAAGAAGTTCACTCACTTTGTTCGGACTTGGCCTATGAACTCATCTCGCATAGGAAAGCTCTCTGCCTACCCAACATTTTCCTTCGCCCTCGTGCGCTTCTGCTCTGCTCTCCTCCCGGGGTGCTGTCCCTAATACAAAACCCCAATGAGGGCGACACGCCCCATGGTACGCCCCTCTCAAAAGTGTTATTTTTCAAAGAGTCTTCATTAGGACATCTTCATCTTTGTTCGTTGAGAAACGTCCTTGGGTCCCAGAGTCGTCTTCTCTTGAAGTTACTTCCCTAAAATCCCACAGCCACTCCTCCAGGTCTGGAACTAACATCCTAACGCTCATACACAATGGGCCCTTCTTTCCTATCTTTGGTTAACCTTGCACCTGCAAAGGAACTCACATAAATCGGTTCGCAATAACATGCTACTTGCAATTAATTCTCTAAAGCAACCTTCTAGGAAAAGACATTCCCAAGATTTAATATTAAAAGAAACATTCTTAGTTCGGCCTACACAATCCTCTCTCCCCACCTGGGCCTCTGCACGTTTTCGAGATGTCACCCTCTAACATTGGCAAACAGTTTCGTTCATTAGGCCTACATCATTATAGCAAAGGAATACATTCTTTAACTTAAACACTTCTATTTCTTTACATGGATACAATAGTGAATTATTAAACATGCATTTAAATACATCAATGCCTATTAAAGCATCCTTTAACTGAATTATTATTACGCTACAAACACACTTCTAAGTTAACATGACATTAGTATTTTCAAAACCACTTCACGCTACAGCTATGTAAATCCTGCTACATGAGTTCATAGCTTTGCATCACATTAAACATGGTTATAATCCTCTATATATGTGGGTGCTGATTATACACGAATATAGTGCACCCCTACAATTTCTAACAAAATTTTGCGCTCTCTCATTCCCCCCTTTGATGACCTGTGTCATCACCACCAACCCACATTCTTTAGGGTAGAGACCGATCTATACAGCACTTGTGGTGACATTTCCTCGCCGAAGCATTTCTAATGCTCTCAAACTTCTGTATTGATTGTCCTGCAACTCCTCCATTCTCTGTGCCTGTACCCTCACTAACCTAGCCAACCTATTGGACCTATAGCATTTGTACAACCTCAACAAACCCCATATTCCAATCACACAGGCCACTATGATGATGAGGGGCTCCAGTATGTATTCAAGAAAACTCTTTCCCAGGTTGGCAAACCAACTTCCAACACTTCCAAACCCCTTGCCAACCTTCTCCCATGTATTTTCTTGCGTCAAATCGTTAATCTCATAGTGGATTGCAGTAATGTTGCGTATATATTTCTTCAGATCCTTGGAATTATCTGGAATATACGTGCAACATTCCTGAACCTTCAAAAGTTTACAGACTCCGCCCTCTTTCGCCAGAAGGACATCTAGAGCAAGACGGTTCTGCAAAAACATTGCCCTGATCGATAGCATCTCACCATGAATCAACACCAGGGATTTTGCCGTACTCATCGATAATTCATCCACCACTGTTGCTAATCTCCGTATCTTTACGTCATTTAAAATCACTCCCAACATTGGTATCGCAGCTCCAAACACATCTCCTACTATTGCACCAGCACTTTCTCCTCTCTTCACCCTTGTCAATTTGCCACCCTCCACCTGAGCAAAATCCTCAGTGTGATATATCTTAGGAAAAATAATCGCCAGGTAACATGTCCCATACCACTTATCCGGCAACCTCACGTACGCATTTTTCCCACAAACAAAATATACCGTAGGGATCACTTGCACCACACTCTTCAGGAAATCCTTGGTGTAATATTCAATCTTGAAAGTGTGTTCACAGGTTGTCTCGCCCACATACACATTCTCGTAATACGTCTTTGGCCTACGCAAATACAACTTCCCCTTCTGCACCACATCCAAAGCTATTGGACCATAGCTTCCCTTTGACTTATGCCCAAGCTCCTCATCCGTCCAATATACCTTGACCTGACCTGACGTCTGTAACTGCTTTTGTTTCTGATATCTATCTTCAACCTGTTCTACGAACTTCTTCTCTACTTCGGTCAAAGAGCAGGTCAAGTTGTGTCGGTGTGCGTATGAGGTATCTATGGCTTTTGTTGGAATGAAAAAGTATCTAAGTCTATCCTCTGATTTATATTAATCCCACTTGTTCAGGTGCTTATAATTTGGGACTTCCGGTAGTACAGCGTCATAATTCGAAAAGAAATATTCAAAGTGAGATCTCCCATAAAATATGCTAAGCAGCAAACTACATGAAATTCCATACGTTAATGGCAGGTGATGGTATCTAATACCCTCGTCTCCTGAAGCTGGCAATTGCATACACACATAACAATCTTACGCATCCATCGCATCAATGTACTCATACAACAATTTAGCATACGCATTCTTTCCAAAGTTTCCTTTGGACAAATCAGCATGTATTCTACGGCTTTCTTCTGCTAGCAAAGCTTTCTCGGCTCCTATGTTTACCTCTTTCTGGCTAGGAGTGGTAGGTGTAGGTGTTCCCTTGACCTCCGCTTCCTGCTCTGGTGGTGCTAAATAAGAAACTACAACTACAACAAATATGAAGAAAATCACTAACCCTATGAGTGTACCTATAATACATTTTGCCCTACGAGTCGGGTTCCCAGCCTCCATGGTCTCAGACAGTATGATTCGATTCTAGCAGCAACACAAAGTCTCTTGCTTGGCTTTATGAATGTCGAACCACACCTAGAAACAGAGACCCCCCTTCAGATTCTTAATCTTCCATTTCATATTCAGGTGACCCTAACCCTTCTCCGTCCTCTAAGGGAAGTCCCTAAATTTCTTCTTCTTCCACTCGGTTTTAAGTAACTTGAGCAGCTATGTACAAAGTCTTTACTGCGCATCATGATAAGATTTTCTCCAAGTGCACAGAGCACGTAATCCAAGAGTTCCATGTGAAGGTCTATTGATTCATAGGCAGGTATTTCAGGACCAAATGTAGGAAAAACCAGTCTATTCAGGATCAAGTCATTTATCTTGCTTAGGAGAGGGGGGTTAGGAACAGTGATTGTCAGTAAACCTTCGATTTCCAGTCCAGGCACCAACAGTATCACTTCCAACTTAACATTCGGAGTCGTATCGGTCACAAGCACCGACCTCACCCTCCCGGATCTCAGTACACCTGGCATTTGTCAAAGGGTAGGTCCACTCCGGTGTGGCGTATCTTCTGCAAGGTACTCTCACCCTCCTTGATCTCCTCGGACCCTTTTCCTCTGACCCTTGGCTTTCTCCTTCCGGGTCTGATTCTTCAGATACAGGTGCAAGATCTCTTTCAGAGGTCAGTCTCACATTCAGCCTTTTCCGTCTTTCAGGCCAACTTGTCTCTGTGCCCTTCACTCCTCTGCTCTTCGTTGGCACAACCTGCTCATCCCTGCCTTCA
This sequence comes from Lissotriton vulgaris, assembly GCF_964263255.1. NCBI lineage: Eukaryota > Metazoa > Chordata > Amphibia > Caudata > Salamandridae > Lissotriton > Lissotriton vulgaris. Next base: position 900,337,619 of record NC_141696.1, read on the forward strand.
GCTCTTTCAGAGTTGAGATCACCTTCACAGCAGCTTTCCCATTCTGAAGCAGATTCGGTGTCACTGCCGTTGTGATCTCCCTCAGCTCGGTCGGATGAGTTACCAGCCTCTTCAGATGCCCCCACAGCTTGACTTGTCCCCTCCTGTGGATCTTCCTCCACAGCTGGATTTTCTTCAACGAGAGGAGCTGTTTCTTCCAGGGGCGCTGGGACTCTTCGGGTGTGAGAAGCGTGTATCCTATTTTGCAGTCCACCGCACTTCACAGCAGTGTTTGTCACCAAGATGACTTGGAACGGCCCTCGCCAGCGGACGTCCAGGCAGCTCTTCCTCATGTGCTTCCGCACTAGAATACAGTCTCCGGGACACAGGTCGTGATAAAGGTCTCTAGAAGTCAGGATTTCAGCCGTTTGCACCTGAAGAGATACAGAATGGATGATGTCAGATAGTCCTTTGCAGTAATCAAGAATCAGATCATCTGTAATATTCAGCAAGGCTGCTGAGGGGACTGATGGCAATCTCATAGCTCTTCCCATCAGCACCTCATGAGGTGAAAGTCCTGTTCTCCTGTCTGGGGTACTACGCATGCTCATTAACACCAACGGCAAAGCATCTGGCCATTTCAGGGACGTGGATGAACACACTTTCGCCATTCGTGCTCTGAGAGTTCCATTTATTTGTTCCACTATGCCAGAAGCCTCTGGCCGATAGCTACAAAGCAGTCTCTGATCAATGTTCAGTGCAGAACAGAGCATCTTCACAACTTCACTGTTGAAATGTGTCCCTCTGTCCGATTCCAAAGAGGTCGGGACCCCGAATCTAGGCACTAATTCCCTCAACAATAATTTGGCTACTGTGAGTGTATCGCACCTACGAGTGGGATATGCCTCGAACCATCTGAAGAGCACACATACAATTACCAAGACATATCTGAGGCTATTACACTTCGGCATCTCTATGAAATTCAGTTGCATTCTGTTGAAAGGCCCTCCAGACCTCCCCACATGACTTAACGTGACTGGTGTCCTCTTCCCAACATTCATCTGTTGACACGTAACACACCTCTGACACACCGCTTCTGCAGCCGTTCTGAACTTGGGATTATACCAAGTCTGCCTGAACACTCGTATCATTGCATCTCTTCCCAAATGCACAGAGCCATGTATCTGTCGAGCCATCGGGCTCACTAATTCATTCGGCAACACAGCTCTTCCATCTGCTGAAATCCACAAGTCCAGATCCCCTTTTGTACAGCCAGAAGTCACCCACACTCTTTTCTCAAAGTCTGACGCTTGTTCCTGCATCTTCCTCAATTCATCCAAAGTATCTGCCACTTCAAGTACCATGTTTAGCTCTGTCCCTCTATGTATTCCCTCGACAACCTGGTCGGTGAATGAGTAAGCCTGCTCGGCACAATAACGTGCCACCTCACCGCATATCTGTTTCCCAGGGACACAAAGTCAGCACCTTTGCTATGTGCTGTACATTTCACCACTGCAATTTCTGCTGGCCCCTGCAGAGCCTCCAACAGTAACCTGACAAACTCTCCATTTCTGATAGGGGACCCTGATGATGTCATGTAACCCCTTTGAGACCACAACTGACCAAAGTCATGAACCACACCAAACCCATATCTGCTGTCGGTGTATATGGTGACTCGAATCTTGTTGGCTGCCAAACAGGCACGCGTCAACGCCACTATCTCAGCCACCTGAGCGGAGTGTACTCCTTCATAGCAAGCAGCTTCGATTATCCCATGAATCGTGCAAATGGCAAAAGCCGCTCTAAACTGTCCAGCATTGTCTCTTATACATGAGCCATCTACAAAGAGAATTTCATCGGGGTCTTCCAAAGGCTCATCGACAATGTCTGGTCTTGGTTTGGTGCACAGTTCAGTCACCTCGAGGCAGTCATGGTCTTCACAATCATCATCTAAGACATTTGGCAATGGCATCAATGTAGCAGGGTTCAAAACTGAGCACCTCTTTAGGGTCACATTCTCTGCAGCAAGTATAACCTGCTCGTAACGTGTGAGCCTGTTGTTAGTCAGGTGCTGCGTTTTGGTCCTTGTCATTAACAATTCTACTGAATGTGGAACGTGTACCACCAATTGATGCCCCATCACAATGCTCTCACATCGCTCAATGCTGACACCTGTTGCAGCAACGGATTTGAGACATCCGGGCAACGCTGCGGTGACTGGGTCTAAAGTAGCCGAGAAATATGCAACTGGTCTATGGGCACCTCCGTGATCTTGGGTCAAAACTGCTAACGCGCAACCCTCTCGCTCGCAGCAGAACAATGAAAACAATTTGGTGTAATCAGGCATTCCCAGAGCCGGAGCACGACACAAGTCCTCTCTCAACGCTAAGAAAGCCATCATGCAGTCTGTGTCCCATGGTACCGGATCACTCACGTCCTTGAGCGTCAGTTTCTGTAAAGGCTTCGCTTTTAGTGAGAAATTTGCAATCCACTGGCGACAGTAGCCAACCATTCCCAGGAACATTCTAACCTCTCTTTGTGTGGTAGGCACCATAATTTTCAATATTGCCTCTATTCTGTCTGGGGACACTTTCCTTATTCCCTTCTCTATTCTGTGTCCCAAATACTGTACTTCTGGGAGACAGTATTGTAGCTTGCTGGGAGATACCTTGTGACCATTTTCTTCCAGATGGTTCAACAAAGCGATGGTGTCTATTCTACAAGCATCTTCCGTCTCTGACGCAACAAGGAGGTCGTCTATGTACTGTACAAGAACCGAGTTCTGGGGCAGTACCAGACTTTCAAGATTTCTCTTCAATAATTGATTAAAGATCAATGGACTTTCTGTATACCCCTGTGGGATACGATGCCATGTTAATACACGGCTTTCCAGCTTAAAAGCGAAAAGAAATTGGCTCTCCTCATGTAACGGTATTGAGAAAAATGCCTGACATAGGTCAATCACAGTGAACCACTCAGTCTGTGCTGGAATTTGAAACAATATTACTGATGGATTCGGTACCACTGGACAGCATGGAACAACAATGTTGTTTACCTTTCTTAAATCCTGCACAATCCTGAACTTCCCGCTAGGCTTCTGCAAGCCCATGATCGGAGAGTTACACGGACGGCCCATTATCTCTTTCAGGATTCCCTGCCTAATCATGGATTCGATCACAGGTTTTATTCCAGCAATTGTTTCTGGAGTCAGCTTGTACTGGGGTGTTCTCGGAAATTCTGCATTAGGTCTCACTTGTATCCTAACTGGCTCTACACCTTTGATCAGTCAAATCTCTTCTCCTGTAAAATCCCAAACCTCCTGTCTGACTGCCTCTCTCAAATCCCAGGGGAGTACCTCCACTGTTAGTGCAGGGTACAGTTCTATGCATACCCGAGTGTTTGCAACCTTAAAGGCAGCATCATCATCATTCATCTCTAACTCCACTCCCTTAGGTGTGCAATAGATGGTACAATTAAGTTTACATAATAGGTCCCTTCCTAGCAGACACACAGGTCTAGAATGACATACCACAAATTGATGGTTGTCCCTGTAGTTTCCTGTTCTTACTGGAAATGGCTCGGTCAGTGGATTCGTCATTTTCCTATTTGCTACTCCCACAACTTGAATGGTCTGTCCGGAAAGAGGCAAGTTAGGGACCACTGCGGACCGTACAGTAGAACGAGTAGCACCCGTGTCCACCAGAAAGGTAGTGGGGTGTCTGGCTACATCCGCTTCTACGAAGGGTCCTCTCTGATCTATCTCTAATGCTGCTCCTAAGGTGCACTCTTCCTCTCCATCCAGACACCTTCCTGTCACTGGGTTAAAGGCATAATACTCGTCTCCGTCTATCAGAAGAGGCATCTGTTGGTATATCTTGTTCCCTGCTCCAATCTTCGGTGGCTGGGGAACGGGAGCTCTAGGAGCGGAAGTCCCCCCTTTTGCCGCCTTGAGCTTGACCACTGTTGACCTCGGAGCTCGGGGAGCCTGACTCTCCTCTTCTTCCTCTTGTACTTGATTTTCTGGGTTATGGGGACACTCACGCCTCCAGTGCCCGATCTTGTGGCACTGATGGCACCTTGTTGTCTTTTTCAGAGTCGCCAGATCTACCCTTGGCCTTGGGCCATCCTCGCTGTCCCTTTTCTGGCTGCTAGATCTTCTCCCCAATGTTCCACTTCCAGATTGACCCTGTCCTCCCGGTTGCATCTGGACTAGCATCAGCTTATCCTTGAGCTTCTTTGTTTTAGAGTCTATCTCATCACTGCAGTACCTTGCATACCTCAGGATCTTGTCTAGAGGTTTGTTCTGCCAACAAATCAAATGTTGTTGTATCATGAGACAGATCTCAGGTCTCAGTCCCAAAACAAACTTGGACACAAACTGTCCCATGTCCTTCGGATCCATCACATCCAAGCCACTGCACTGTTTGAATATCTGCAACAATCTTTCATAGTACTCATGGACTGTCTCTTTCGGTTCTTGTCTAGTTCGATCTATTTTTAACCAATCTATGTCTTGTGGTGGCACCTTGGTTTTTAACCACATAATCACTTGCTCATACTTTATCATTACTCTTGGTGAAGGTCCATTCGTGAGTGCCTCTCTTTCTGGCTCCTCTGTGGGCTACTCGACACTGACCTTGCATGCTACCCACAGATCTCCCGGAACCACAATGTCAAACAGTGTGTTCAGATCAACCCAGAGTACTTTTGAGATTTTGACAAACCTCCCTACTTGCTTGTACCATTCTACTGGGCTTTCCCTCAATTTAGGAAATGTGTTCGTGAAAGCAGCCAAATCTCCCCTACTCCAGGGTACATGCACATATCCTCCGTGAGATACCTCCCTCAAAGGATATGCTTCTGCATGCATCAGCCCTGCCCCTGGAGACGTCTCTATAGTGCTCCGTCTAACACTTTTCTTTTTGACCACTTTTCCTCCCATTTGTCCAGTTGAACCCATATCCGGATTCCCACTACTAGTTCTCTGATGTGGGTTTTTAATCCGATCACTCTCTTCTCATCAAGATCTTGGTCTGTATACTGCAATCTATGGCCACCTTGAAACACCTTTGTCCTGGTCAGATCCACTGAATATTTGTTCGCTAATTCCGTTAGTTTCTCGTGAGCTGCCCTAGCTCGGCGAGTAACATCTTTCGCTACGAACAGCAGTTAATCTGGTTCGTAAAGTTCTATTCTCTCCAACGGTATTGTACCTTCCACTATCTCTTCTACCTCTGACTTGAGTCTTAGCACATCTATCCTCCTTGCCTGTATCACCGCTCTCAATGTGCCTTCACTAGAGGTTTCACTCGGGTCTTTCCCGTTACATTCCTGACTCACTCGTCTGTCTTCCTCAGGGGTGTTATGGGGAACACTTCCTCTCTCCCATCTTTCACAATCCCACTCTTGTCTTCTTTCTGCAGCTCCAGGGGTAATTGTACCCCTATTTTCCTCTCTCCCACGGTCTCCTTCTTGTCTGCCTCCGTCAGACCTGCAATGGGACATTTCCCTATTCTCCGAACCCCACTGTCTACAATTGTCTCTTGACCTGTCGCTCTGGGTATCTGCGACTGTCTCCCAAGTCCTCAAATCTGGCCTCAATTCTCTGATCGACCCGGGCCATGGTCCTCTCAGATCCATCGGTCCTCTTAAGCCTCCTTGCTCCCTAGAAGAGTCTGCCGATGCTGCCAAAGGGGTGCTCCTTTCTATAGGTCGGGACCATTGGTTCCACTCATCCGCCACGTTACTCCTATTTTCGCTGACGTTCCTTTCTCTATCTAATTGTGGCGAACTCTCGATCTGTGTTTGTTCTGGATTGTATACTGACACTATCGGACCTATGGTAACAGGTACCGTAAGAGCATCCGGTAGCCTCTGAGCATTGGCCCCCTCTTCACAATGTACCTGCTGTACGGTGAATCTTCCCACTACTCTTGCTTCCGGGGTCTGTTGGGGTACCCCTTCACCTTCCACTGAGACAGCCCTGTTCCCTACCAGGCCTAAGTCGCTCTCTCTTAGGATTCCACCGTCCACTGTCGATGTCCCCCCCCCTGCTTGTTGTGGTGATCTCCCTTCTACCTCTGGATTATATGGAGAGGGTCTCTCTGACAGCAACCTCTCTATCAGACTGTCGTCTGTCTCGCTGTCATCATCCTCTGTATTCTTTTTCTGCGCCTCCAACAGTGGGTACAACCTGTCTCCTTCTATGGTCTGTACTCTCCATCTCTTGGCTAGTGCATCCCACCTCGCGTCCTGCACCGCCCTAACTGATCTGTTCACTCTTTCCTGTCTTCTATCCCTATTCTTCTCATGGGCTGCCCTGATCCACACATTCAATGCCTCGAACTGCGTTGGTCTAGGCAAAGGTCGCAAAGAAGACATTATCGCTTTTAACTGGTACAACACTTCTAACCTGAATGTCCCGTACCTAGGGAAAGTCAGTTCCTCATTCCCCTCAGTCATCTTACACCAGTTCTCAAGCCACAATATTGTATGTAACCCAACATTCGTAGACATGTAATGGAGCCTCTTCCCCACCCCGAGGTTCAAGTCTCTTTTCTCCCGAAAAACACCTTTGCAATCCTTTTAAACATTTCATGACGAAACCCACAACGATTCCTTGTTTACTACGCTCGTTTTACTTCACAATAACAATCCACCAATCCCAGCGCGGCTTCACTCTAACCGCCCTATCCCAGCGCGGCTCTCCCTGACGTCACTCGCTTCTCGCCAACCGCCCAATCTCAGCGCGGCTCCACACTAACCGTCCTATCCCAGCGCGGCTTTTCCTGACGTCACTCGCCTCCGTTTGCAGCAGTTCCCCTCCTTTCTCCGCTCGTCTCTCGGTCATGCACTCGTCCCAATCATACACTTTGAAATGATCACTTCCGACCAAGCAATCACTTCTCTGACTGTACGTCCACAGTCTGACTGTAATTGTCACAGACTGGCAAATGTCTGTCCGCTTAACGATCAAACAATCGCCTCTCTGATAGGTTTCACACACACGGCAACTTCCGACCAGCGTCCTTTACCCACACATTCACACATTCATTCCCCCTATCTCGGTCTTGCGGGCGATCAATGGTACCTCATGATCCCCTTTCAATGGTCGACAATTACTGTAGGTGTTCGATACACCCGAACCACTTAAACTCTCCTTGAGTTTAAGATTTTCACCGGTTGCGCGCGCTCACAACCTGTTCTCCTTTCACACTACAGGCATTCAGCTCCGCTAGACAATACAATTTCAACAACACAATGCACACCGCAATCTAACACGCATGACCCTTTTCATACTCACTCTACTACGACCTGCTGCTTTCCGCCGCACCGTCACTCTCCGTCATCTTCCGTGGAACGCCATCCTCCGTCCGCTTCTCTATGGATGCACATCTCCAGATCTCTATGGGCCTTGGGAAATCTTAGCCTATCTGGATTACCTTCACTCCAGAAGATAAACCATCCTACTCTGCTACCAACTGGAAAGGTGGGATTTTTTCTCTAGAATCAGAATCAGAACTCTAGAATTCCGCCACAGGTCGACTAGACCTTTTTACCTGTCATAGAGTGTAGAAGGCAACCCTTTCTTCTCAACATGTCAATCCAGCCTAGCACCATCTCCTTCCCCAAAGAACCACTGACAAAAAGTCAAGTTTGAAGATTTATTATAAAGCCAAAAGCAGTTGTGTATATAAACACCTCAGTAAAACATTCAGTAGATATACAGGCACTAATACAAACATACTCCTACGGAAGAGTCTCAATCGACTAAGAAACAACACCAGTATGATTTCCAAGACCACTAGACTTGCAAGAATTGCTATGATTTGGGTCTTGGTAGGCATGGAAGAAAAGAAGAAATACATCCAGATAAATCTGTCCCTACACTATACTAAATGGCATCCCTACAACCCAGTTCCCTCCTAACAAAAGGTGTCAGCCGTGGTGACTTCCAAAGAAGTTCACTCACTTTGTTCGGACTTGGCCTATGAACTCATCTCGCATAGGAAAGCTCTCTGCCTACCCAACATCTTCCTTCGCCCTCGTGCGCTTCTGCTCTGCTCTCCTCCCGGGGTGCTGTCCCTAATACAAAACCCCAATGAGGGCGACACGCCCCAAGGTACGCCCCTCTCAAAAGTGTTATTTTTCAAAGAGTCTTCATTACGACATCTTCATCTTTGTTCGTTGAGAAACGTCCTTGGGTCCCAGAGTTGTCTTCTCTTGAAGTTACTTCCCTAAAATCCCACAGCCACTCCTCCAGGTCTGGAACTAACATCCTAACGCTCATACACAATGGGCCCTTCTTTCCTATCTTTGGTTAACCTTGCACCTGCAAAGGAACGCACATAAATCGGTTCGCAATAACATGCTACTTGCAATTAATTCTCTAAAGCAACCTTCTAGGAAAAGACATTCCCATGATTTAATGTTAAAAGAAATATTCTTAGTTCGGCCTACACAATCCTCTCTCCCCACCTGGGCCTCTGCACGTTTTCGAGATGTCCCCCTCTAACATTGGCAAACAGTTTCGTTCATTAGGCCTACATCATTATAGCAAAGGAATACATTCTTTAACTTAAACACTTCTATTTCGTTACATGGATACAATAGTGAATTATTAAACATGCATTTAAATACATCAATGCCTATTAAAGCATCCTTTAACTGAATTATTATTACGCTACAAACACACTTCTGAGTTAACATGACATTAGTATTTTCAAAGCCACTTCACGCTACAGCTATGTAAATCCTGCTACATGAGTTCATAGCTTTGCATCACATTAAACATGGTTATAATCCTCTATATATGTGGGTGCTGATTATACACGAATATAGTGCACCCCTACAATTTCTAACAAAATTTTGCGCTCTCTCACCTTCATCAGGGGTTACTGCAATGAAAACATTATAAACAGTGACACATCGTTACTAAATTTTCCTTCATTCAACATTTACAATTCTTTATATTTGCAATTGATTAGTTGTGTAAAACAATATCACCATCCATGCCACCAAAACCGCCCCAAGTTCATCTTAATTGCTGACCCCTGTGCACCCAACCAATAAAAATTCCCCCTGAACTGTGGCCTGTTCCTTACAAAATAATACCAAACATCTGCCTTCAAACTTTCACTTCCGTGTCACTAACCACACACTCTTTTTCTTACTCACTCAACACGCATCTAGCAGTTTCAAAAGCATACTGTCTCTTTAGAGGCTTTCATCAGAACCATTTTCGCTGAAGCCCAGCAGTAGCACAGAAGAGATTGCACCTATTATTCATAGTTCGCGGATTTGCCGCACTATGTATTAGCAGAGGTTTACTCAAATTGTTATGTGCAACAATACTTCAATTAATGCATGGCCATTAATCAATATATGTCTTCACATATCAACATTTTTTCACAAATGTAAATGTTTTTCTCATGAATAATTTAACATGTATAAGAAATCCATTTACTTTTCATAAATTATTTGAAAGAAATTAGCATTTGAAATGAGAAGGCTTTCAAAAGTTGCGTAGAAAACCCTCAAAATGCATGATTTTTGGGGAGAGGACAGAATACAAAATATTAATTCTGCACCATTGGTGGCGGGCGATATGATGCACATCGGTGAAGTGCTTCTTCAACTAAAGAAAGTGATACTGTGATGAAGATTGCACCTCCGCATCATGTTATTGTAGTTGGCAGTTTGTTGGCTCAAATCTAATGCTAATTCGGAAATTATTTATGGAATTATTATATTTTCCTTTTGAAGTGTTTTGGACAAATCATCTAACAGGTGCAAAGGAGTAGAAGAGAAATGTATAGTGTGCATTGAATCAACAGTATTTGCACCATGAAGGCATTTTTTTTTGTATGAGGTAGAAAGCAGAAAAGGAAGAAGCTGAGAGAACTTTAGGTAAAAGGGCAGTCAAAGTTTGGGGGCAGTTAAAGCAAAACCGTTGACGTGTAAAGGAATGTTGGAGTAGATGCCGAAAGGAATTAAGAAAAGTGAGAAAAGATACATCGGACAATGTTAAAGGCTAGAAAAGTGAAAATATAGCGATGAATAAGTCCATAAATCAATGCAAAGAAAATTTACACGAACAAAAAATGAAAGCAAATCGGACAAGAACGTTAATAAAGAGAACTATGTTAATGAGATATGTGTGATGTGGAAAATCACATAAACAGAAGACAAATATAAGGTTTATTGGTGGAAAAAGCAAGAAAAGTTAGGAAAGCAAAGCAAGCATTGCCAAAGCTACCCCGTCTGGCTCTAATGTGCTATAAGATGCAAACATGTTTGATTGGATTAGTAAACTAAGCTTGGGCTTATTGACTTTAACATTGCATGCTTAGCATGACAGACTTGCACAGTAATGGAAAAGAAAAAAATTGATTTATTAATTCATTAACAGTGCAACAGAGTGCATCAACCCAAGTTAATTTGCTTAACGGGAAGAACACAATACTGAGACACAATTATTAAAAAAGGCCTGCTACTGGTCTTGTCCACCCCAGTACTTACACACAAACAGGCTGCCTGGTGCTGCAACAAACAACATTTGCACCATGGTGCAGAGACGTATGTGTGATCACTTGTGTGGGATTTCTACTGGACCCATACCCTTCCAGTAGAAAATCCCCGTTGTAGTACATTCCACACATTGGATGTGTGCAGTGCACACACAATGAGTGAAAAGTTTGGAGAAATAAACTTTTTCTCCAAATTAGCACTTGTTTCAATCGGGTTTTTATTTTTTAATACACAGCCTGGTCTGACTACCTTAGTATATGAGGCTTTCTGTCAACAATTCTGGATGTTTGCAGTGATCTGCTCATTTCACACACATGAAATCCCCCTTCATTTAAAACGCCCCTAATTGTACAGACAGCTCCTTTCCAATGCTCAAAAGTACATACCCTTCCAAGACTTCTTGCTGCTTTGAATCAGTTTACGATTCAAAGGGGCATATTTACAAAGGGATATCGCCATCAGAACGTCACTTTTAGCGATGTTCTGTGGCGGTCTGTGCTTCTTCACACTTACAAAGCGGTTTTAAGCCACTTTTTGTGGCTTAACGCCGCCTTGTAAATAGGGTCCCTTTACATGCATCACTTAGCGTAAAAGGGGGATGCAACGGGTATTGCTGTGGGTGTTCCATCGCAACATCTATTCCTGTTGGCGCGGCCCCAGATTTATAAGGAGGTGTAAATTTGAGCAAGCGCCAAAAACTAACGCCATGCAATAGCAGGCGTTAGAGTGGCGGAACACTTTTATTTCTCCTCGTTTTTGTTTTCATTTTATATGTGCTACATTCTGCAGCACACATAGAAAGAGCAAAATGCCTTAAAGGATTGTTCATGTGCAGGAAGGTGTCCCTTCCTGCACATTGAAAAAACGAATTAAATAATGACATTTTGCTACTTCTATGTGTGCTGTATTCTGGAGCACACATGGAAGTAACACATCACCATTAGTGATTGTTCATGTGCAGGAAGGGACACCTTCCCACACACAAACAATCATCCTTGCAATGCAGACACCCTTGCACTATAGTGCAAGGAGGCCTGCATTAACGTTTGTCAGCAAAAAGTAATGCCAGTCCTAGGAAAAACATAGGGGTATGCCATATTTTTGTGAAAACCGCCCATCTCTGTGTTTTAAAAATGTCGGAGCACGACACTTCCAAATTTGATGCAGTTCCAAACTCTGACTCTTTCTCATAAATATGCCCCAAAGTCTTTGTAAATCTGCCCTATTGTGTCTCTTGACTGTAGACAAGTCTGAGACTAATGAACACACATGCGTTGTGCTTTAAGATGTCCACAAAAGAGCATAGACCTTCAGATGAAAAACAGTACAAGTTCATCACTTAGCCCGTTCCGTGCTTGCGTAGGACAACAGCCGTCGCAAGCACTACCTCGCTGGTACTGTGCACATCCGTTGGCCAACACAGCCCCACCCACTGATTAAAACTCCCGCACCACGGCAGAATTTGCGCTGTGGTTAAGAGTTCATCACCACCCCCTTTTCTGAATCGTTTTTGGCCACTATAGGTGTGGCAGGGTATACTCAGACATGAGTCCCTTTCTCACTGCACCATCAGGATTCAAGCAAGCCGGGCCGAAGACGGCTGAAATGCCAGAAACCGGTCCCGGGTAGCTTGTCTCCTTTCTGGTGAAGAATTGGCTTGGTAGTTTAGTCTGCCCTGTTCCCATGATGCACTGGGCCAGGGACAGACTGATTTGCATATAGCCAGGTTCTGAGCTGGGATGGTGCAGTGAGATAAATGACGGTGATGGATCAAGCCCTGATCTTTGGACTGGGTAAGAGTGGTCTGCTTAATTCAGACACTTTGTTCATCACCACCCCCTTTTCTGAATCGTGGTTAAGAGTTAAGCAGCATTTTGTTATATATAAACTAAGCCAAATAGACTACTGCAGAGACTTAAGTAAGACAGTGAGGGGTAGCTCTGCTTCCTTACATGTTCTGTGAGTCAGCCACTTCGTCGTGTAGAACTGCCATGGAGTAAGCTGTGTTAAGTAGCCAAAACAGTCTGGGCCTGATTAACAAAGGTAAACCTACACTTTTGTGTAAGATTACGATTGTTTGCTATTCACAAATGGATTTACCAGTATTGTCTTTATGAGTGTGGAGTCTCCCCACATAAAAAGCCATGATTGGGCTTGATTTACAAAGGTTAACTTACGCTTTCGGGTAAGTTGACGATTGTTTGCTTTGCACAAAGGGATTTAGGAGTAGTATCTTTATGAGTGCGGAGACTTCGCACATAAAAAAATAGGTCTTTTTATGTGCGGAGGCTCCGCACTAGTAAAGAGACTAATCAGAAATCTCTTTGTGAATAGCATACAATCATAAACTTACATGAAAGTGTAATTTTTCGTTTGTGAATCAGGCCCTGTGTGTCCTGTTTTATGAACACTGCTGGGCCTTTTGGAGTTAGTTGTCATCTGACAACCTTAAAAGCATTGCAAACGTAAATCTAGAACATCCGTTTGAATATTGATCGCTATGAAACGTCAGAGCAGGACTACACGTCTGCTGCACAGCATCACATTCAAGCAGACAACTTAGGTTGCATCCAATAGAAAGAAGGGAACAAATGCGTACACCTGTGACAGATTATTCACTGGCACAGAAAGGACATGAGCAGGGCGCAAGGGACTGCCGAATCAATGTGTATGTGCTACCCACAGACAGCTGCAGGGATGAGATCTGAAAACCATTACAGAGTCCATTTGCATCTTGAAATTGTTTTCTAATTGTCTAATGCTGTCCCGTGCTCTTATTCTGATTGTTTTCTTCTCTGTAGAATTCCACATCTTTCCTCTGCTTAACGTATGTGCACCACTGTCCAAAACCACATATACCTCAAATTGACCCAATAGCAGTAATTTCATACCCGCTCAGCTTAAATTCAAATTAAGGAGGAGAAGCGAAACCAATGAACAAAAGATATCAAAATGAGAGGTTTCCAAAACCATAATAGGTCCATCTTTCATAACAGGAACATTAATTAACATACTCAATAAAACAGAAAACAATAAACACTGCTACTTTTAATGCACTTTTTAGGTACCACTTCACTAGAAAATTATTTTTTACAAAACCCTCCTCTTTTTGGTTGTGAAGGCATCTGTAGGATGGCCACTCTGGCAAATTCCGAAACTTGATCTTAGAACATTTGGGGCCCGATGTAGGTATATCTACATTTACCATTTCATAAATACCGAATCATACCGAATCGGTATTTATGAAGTGGTAAATTAGAGGGGGGGAGATGTAGGTATTTCAGATTCGGTAAATACCGAATCTGTAAGATTCGGTATTTACCGATTCTGTAAATACCGATTCGGTATCCCCCATTGCTTCCTATGGGCCTTGAAGCCCATAGGAATCAATGGGCATTACCGAATCGGTAATTACCGATTCGGTAATTACCGATTTGTGCAAGGGTGCAGGGGTGTCACTTTGACACCCTCTAGTACCCCCAAAACAGGCATGTGAGCCATGTGGCACACAGACATGCCCTGAGGGCATGTCTGTCTGTCACATGGCATAGGTGTGCATGCACACATGTGCATGCACACCTGGATTCGGTATTTTAACACCCAATTGGATTGGTTGTTAAAATACCGAATCTGAAGGGCCTGTGGGACAGAAAGTAGTCCCACCTACATCCCAAATTTAAAAATCGGTAAAATTACCGATTCGGTATTTTTGCGATTCGGTAATTTTACCGATTCGGTAATTACCGATTTGTGCAAGGGTGCAGGGGTGTCACTTTGACACCCTCTAGTACCCCCAAAACAGGCATGTGAGCCATGTGGCACACAGACATGCCCTGAGGGCATGTCTGTCTGTCACATGGCATAGGTGTGCATGCACACATGTGCATGCACACCTGGATTCGGTATTTTAACCCCCAATTGGATTGGTTGTTAAAATACCGAATCTGAAGGGCCTGTGGGACAGAAAGTAGTCCCACCTACATCCCAAATTTAAAAATCGGTAAAATTACCGATTCGGTATTTTTGCGATTCGGTAATTTTACCGAATCGGTAAAATACCGAATCGGACAAAAAAAGGTCCCCTACATCTCAGTAGGCCAAATACCGATCAGAAACGGCCGAAATCGGCCGTTTCCGACCGGTATTTGATACCTACATCGGGCCCTTGGAGACATTCATTCGCCCAATTCTGTCACAGTGAGAAGCTATTTGTGTAGCACAGGAGCTGGGCTTCCCAAGGGCTGGGTTGAGGAGGGACGGAAGGGAACCAATTGAAGCAGGGTAGGGGCGAATGGAGGAGAAGGTAAGGAAAGCTGGATTGAGGAGCACCAAAGTTGAGAGAGAGCAGGGAAAAGTGGCGGATGCCATGTGAGAATGGTGGGTGCAGGTCTCATCATCAATCTGACGCTACTTGTTTCATCCAATCTGTTGCTCCACAGCCCACCGCCCCAGCATCAAACACTGAAATGCAGTAGAAAGGGCAGATGACGCGCAAGCTTAGTTCATCACCGCTAGTGGCAGACCTTGTCTTACCTCTACACCTTGTGATGGACTCCTGAGTAAGTGGGTGATTGCTGCAAGCTCCCACATACACAGGTTATAAGGGGCGGGCGGTCAGTACAGGAGGTCAATGAAAAGTGGTGGCAGGGCAAGGGGGGCATTTTCAGCACAGACATCATTGAGGGCTGGCTTCTGTTCTCCTCAGCAGTGACTTCAAGGACAGCATAAGTGTGCAGTTCTTCTCTCACTTTCTTGACTTAATATTTTAAAACAACATTGCAATGAACTTGGCTTAGGAGACAACATTGGTTCAGCTTCCCCTCTTTCAGCAACTGCCAATTACCCAAGGGCCGGATTTGGAACCCAAAGCAGCCCTGGTTATTTTGAAGGAGCAGCCCCGGGAGAGGGAGGGAGGTGGGTGCACGTGAGAGCACTGCTGGTTTCGTTAATGGGGCCGATATTGAAGTACTGCTACAAAACCGGCCCCAGTATCAAAAACCCGACTCCCACTGCTACAAATACGAGCCCCTACTCTATCAGCCTCCCGGGAAAATGCCTGATGCCCACGACGGCCAGTCTGGTCCTGAATTGCACCTCATTGTCGCACAACAATGCCCCAATAACTTCTATTTCCTGCATTTTGTTTACTTAGGGTGCTGATGTTACAATCTGAGCTATTTTTCAAGCCGACTACAACATACTCTCTTTTCCTAGCATTTTCCTCTGTTCCACCACTATCCTCTCCTCCACCATCTACATACTTGATCATTGCTCACTAACAGCACTGAACAAAGTTGGGGAACATTCCAGCTGCCAAGTGGGATTACCACCATCAAACTCTGATGGTCTCATTAATACCATTTTTTGATACTGGGACTTACAATATGGCCATTATCCTTCAGCCTCTGCAAAATCTTATCCTGAATCTTTATTTCAATTGAACGACCTATAACTTAGTCTTACATACTATGGGAATTACCAGCTCTGATTTCTGTATTAACACTGTATCCTAACTACGTAAAGCACAGATTCTTAATATACCAATGAAAACTGCAAAAGTAAGCACAACTACAACATGAAATGATGGTTGCATTGCAATTGTAAATGTATTTATAAAGAGCTTGCTACACCTTGTGCAAGTGGCTTATAGTGAGCAGCATACTACCCTGGAACTCAAGTTCAGTAGTTTGTCCAGGGTTACTGTTATTATTCACTCCAATTTCTATGTAGTATTTTGAATTGATAGCAGTTACATGTCATCACTAGTGTCTGTTTATGCACATCGTTGCAGGGATGACTAGATAAGATAAAGGAGATTCGTTATCCTATTGCAGGGAAATGGTTTCAGAGAAGGAGAGGTTGTGATGTAAGAAATAATATGGGGGCAATTTGCAGACATACAATACTTGAGAATAAGGCAGACAGGCTTGCAAATATAGGTTGATTATGCTGTGCACAGAGAGATGAGGCAGTCAGCGTAAGAGGCTAAGGAGAAGGTAATTCAATAGAGTGAAAGGAGAGAGCACAGTCAATAATTTTCAGTCAAGGTTAATTTGTCATGAACATAGTGGGAGAAGCCTTTTTGAAATAGCATTCATATCTGAGGATGTAAAGCTGGAGAAGAAAACAGCAATATTTGCATGTAACACAGAATATTGTATTGTAGCATCTGTATAACGCCCACATATCCCAGTGTAAGGTGCCCAAATGGCCACCCAGGTGAGCAGCACAATGTTGTAATACATTCTGTGAACAAGCGCCCATTCGTCAAAAAAACCTTAAATGTGAATCCGCAGAAAACACTTAGAAATGTAAGCAAAAGAAAAAAAACAACATGGATATTACTGAGCAAATAAAATGCTGGGTTGTGTATTGCCAGGTCGGTGTCATTCAGAAAGAGCACAAAGAAACAGACATCATACATTTGAATATCACCAACTTCAAGTAAGGTCAGATCTGTAATTAGGCACATCACACAATAATGACTGAAATAATTTAACCATATGCGGCCTCTGCCTAATGTCACCGAAAGCACAGAACACCAAGCAGTACAGGTAATGGAAACATTCTCTTTAATTCATTCTATAATGTAGAAATATTTCAGACAATGATTATATGGCTCATTACATGAAAATAACACTGTCTAGACTTATGGTCTAATCAAGTAGCAGAAGACGTCTGCAGTCTGGGAGCATTACACAGAAAACAATGCTATTTCCAGCGTCTGTGCGCTGGTGCACGTTTTCGACATTTACATACATTTCTAATTGAATTGGGGAGTCATTCCATTCATTTGCCCATTTCACATTTGCTGTTTTGTGTGTCTCCAAATTAATTACACATTTACTCAGAAAATACTTCACCGCCTGCTGCTATTTCCACCACAGAGGAAACACAAGAACACAAATTGAACAAAGTCAGGGAGAATACTGTCTCTCGACCAACACTTTAATTACATACCTATTTGGGAAGATAATTCACCAGCCCGATGTTCTTTGCACTTCAAAAGAAACATAGGAACACAGGAGAACTAATGGTACAAAATCCAACCTCTGCCGGAAAACACGAATAACAGCTCAGATTTAGCTTACAACAATCTGTGTTCATGCTTTTTGAACACCCATACATTTGAACTGATAACACATGTTTGGAAAAACTATTTGCAATGATCTTGTGGACGATATGGCGGCTCCTGACCCTGCTTCGGCGTCCTTAGGGAAGTCCCTGACTAAACGCCTTAAGCAGAATTCTCTGTCTCCGCCAAAATCATTGTCACCTGTCTCATTGGAGATTTTATTGGAAGAGATTAGGGCATTACGCCCTTTTGTGGAATAAACAAATACAAAACTTCAAGTCCTCACGGACACTTGGACGCAACTCAATAACAGAGTCACTTCTCTTCCATTACTGCTACCAGCGCCAAGTGGAGGAGCTTGAAAATCACAATAGGCGCAATAATCTCCGTATTTACAGACTTGCAGAGGGGCAGGAGGGGTCCGACCCCATAACGTTTTTCAAATCTTTAATTCCCAAAGTCCTCCATATGCCGGATGGCACCATGCTTAACATCCAGAGAGCGCACAGATTGGGCCGCCCTTCCACATCTACTTCTCCCTCACACAAGCCAAGAGGGGTGATCCTATATTTCTTGGAATACACAGACTTATTAAAAGTTCTTTCCGCTGGCAAACTTCCCAATGTGTCACCTGGTCTGGATCTACCTTATTTTTTGCCCAGGATTACGCCAAAGCTACAGCGAATAGAAGGAAGGCTTTCCTCAACATGAGACCCGCTCTTCGCGCAATGGGCGCTCGATATGGACTCTTTCACCCTTGCCTCTTTAGAGTCACCTATAACAACAGGACAACGACTTATGAGGATCTGCTCTGCCTTCAAAGCTTCATAAACTCTCACCACACTGATGCAATGGATTCTTCCTCCTCAAATACTGGCTAATTATACGTTTATTCTTTCATGATGTTGTTTTACCCTCCTTGTCGCAATATTAATTGTCTTTTTATTCCCTTGTGTTTTGTCTATACATTCATGTCTCATATATCGTTATTGTTTTTATTCCCATAGTTCTTTCCTTCTCCTGACGTGATGCCTCCCTGTCCCCCGTTCTGCTTGGTCCTGGTTGTACCGTCTGCCCCGTCTGGTTCCTTCCCTCTCCTCGCCTCCTTGAATTCCCCTCCTGTAGGTATTTTCTCAGTTCGTATACTCCTTTTGTTGTTCATATGTACTCTTCTCTTACTATTTCCTTTGACACCTTCTGAACTTAACCTTTTTTCTTTCCTTTTTCCCTCTCTTTAGTCTTTCCCATCTCTTCCTCCTCTCCTCTCTTTTTTCATTGCTCTCTCTCCCTCTCTTTCACTTTATTCTCCCTTTTCTTGTTCTTCCCTTATTATATCAAGTATTCTTTTCATTTTTCCTCTATTTCTGGTTCTATTCTCTTTTATTCATCATATACTTCAGTTTTAAATTTGCTTATTGCATTGTATGCTTTTTGTATCAAAATTATTACTTCTTCTTGGTCACATTCAGAGTCACCTCATGGAATGTTAAAGGATTAAATAACCCTATTAAAAGACAACGAGTGCTTTCCTATTTGGCTAGTCTCAAAACTGACATTGCCATGTTACAAGATACCCACCTCTCAGACTTAGAAGCTTCTAAGCTAAACAGACTTTGGTTTGGCAATGTTTTCTCCTCCCCAGCTTTAGGGAAGAAGAATGGTGTTGTTATTCTTGTTCACAAAAAGGTTACTGTTTCTACTACTCATCAGGAAATTGATTCTGATGGTCGCTGGGTGATTACCAAATTATTAGTTGACAATGTACCTCTAGTGATTTTTAATGTCTATGCCCCAGTTTCTGTTGACAATCATTTTTGGACTCTCATTTCTGACAAATTAATCTCTCTAGATGAT
Organism: Lissotriton vulgaris; assembly: GCF_964263255.1. Taxonomy (NCBI): domain Eukaryota; kingdom Metazoa; phylum Chordata; class Amphibia; order Caudata; family Salamandridae; genus Lissotriton; species Lissotriton vulgaris. The sequence goes on from NC_141696.1 coordinate 900,357,057, forward strand.
AAATATGTTATTTTTGGCGGTGATTGCAATCAAGTCCATGACCCCATCCTAGAGAGGTATTACCATGTTAAATTTGTCCAGTCCAAAATGCACACTCAATTCACCTCTGCCATTCGGCGTAAATCCCTGATTGATATCCGGAGGCTTTATCACCCTGACCTCCAAGAATATAGTTATTTCTCCCCTCCTCATAAAACACAGTCCCGCATTGATTACCTTTTCCTCAGTAAGGGCCAGTTGTAGGAGCCCTAATACCGGTCGGAAACGGCCGATTTTGGCCGTTTCCGACCGGTATTAGGGTTTTCAGATGTTGGGCATGCATTTACAGAATCGGTATTTTACCGATTCTGTATTTACCAATTCGGTAAAATTACCAAATCGGTAAATACAGACTCGGTAAAATACCGATTCTGTAAATGCAGATGTAGCTGGCACATGTCAGAGTGCCACAGGGCTTTAAGAATTGGTATTTTACCACCCAATCCAATTGGGTGGTAAAATACCGAATGTCAGGTGTGCATGCACATCTGTGCAAGCACACCTGTGCCATGTGACACACAGACATGCCCATAGGGCATGTATGTGTGCCACATGGCACACAAGCCTGTAATTGGGGTGCTAGAGGGTGTCAAAGTGACACTCCCTGCACCCTTGCAAGAATAGGTAATTACCGAATCTGTAAATACCGATTCGGCATTCCACATTGATTCCTATGGGCTTCAAGGCCCATAAGAATCAATGGGGGATACCGATTCGGTATTTACAGAATCGGTAAATACGGAATCTTACAGATTCCGTATTTACCGAATCAGAATTACCTACATTTCCCCCCTTCTAATTTACCACTTCTTATATACCGAATCGGTATGATTCAGTATTTTAGAAGTGGTAAATTAGATTTACCTACATCGGGCCCTTAGTCCCTTGTCCAATGTACCCTTGCCTCAGAAATAGGTTCCATCCTGATATCTGATCATGCCCCAGTCACTGTTGATTTCGATCTTATCCCTTTTTCTCCTTCCTCTGGCAGATGGCGTTTGAATAACTCCCTTCTTGCAGAACGTAAATTCTCAGGTCAATTCAGTGCTTTTGTTAAAGACTTCTTCACTACAAATACCGCTTCTGACTCCTCTCCGACTATGATATGGGACTCCTTTAAAGCAACTGCTCGAGGCTTTATAATTACCTATGTCTCTCAGAAGAAAAAGGGTTTTGAACAACAATATTCCCTTCTCCTTGCTAAAATTAAACGGTTAGAATATTCCTATTATCAATCTCCCACAGACTCTTCTCTGAAAGATCTCATCACCGCCAAGGTTGCTTTCAACAAACTATCTACTGATGCTACGGCTTCCTATCTTTTAAAATGCAGCGCTCGTTACTATGGGGGTCAAAACAAGATGGGAAAGCTCCTGGCTAATCACCTGAAAACTCGTCAAGACAGAACCCAAATTGCCTCCATAACGGACTCTACCGGAAAATCCCATTTCAAGGATGAGGATATCTTGCAGCAATTCGTTACTTTCTATAAACACCTCTATACTCCTGAAACTCAACCCCTTCCTTCTGATTGATCCTCTTACTTTCAATCACTCGCTTCTCCTCCTTCATCCCATGTTGACTTTGCTTCACTCGAATCAGATATAAACCTATTAGAAATTTCTCATGCAGTTTCAGTTCTCAGACGTGGTAAGGCTCCTGGCCCAGATGGCTATACTATTGAATTTTATGCTAATTTTTTGAAACTTCTCCTCCCACATTTACTTCTTTTATTTAATTATTTTATTGCTAACGGCTCTTCCCAAGGTACTTTTCAAGATGCTATGATTTGTTTGATCCCCAAAGATAATAAAGACCCCTCTTTTTGTAAGAATTACCGTCCCATCTCCCTTGTGAATACGGACTATAAGATCTTTGCCAAGCTCCTTGCCTTACGCATTGACCCCATTTTACCCGAACTTATTGGCCCTGAACAGTCTGGTTTCGTCAAAGGGCGTTTGTCCTCTGACAATTCTAGAGTCTTCTTCAATGTCCTTAGTAAAGCTTCTTCTTTACATTACCCACTTGCGGCAATTACATTAGATGCCGAAAAAGTGTTCGATCGGAATAGTTGGGATATCATGTTTCGTGCCTTTTCATGGATTGGTTTCCCTCCCAAATTGATTTACCTTATTTCCCTTTTATACTCCGGTCCCAGAGCTTCTATTTTTGCTAATGGGAAAGTTTCTGACTACTTTTCCCTTTCCAGATGAGTCCGCCAGGTCTGCCCCCTATCCCCTTTATTGTTTATTGTAGCATTAGAGCCATTTCTGACTAAAATACGGCAGGACACTCAAAGCACCGGCTTTAATCCAGGTCCTAATCAAGTTAAATTGTCCGTCTATGCAGACGATATCCTTTTGTATTGTTCCAACCCCGAATCCTCTTTACCTTCTTTTCTTAGTCAGGTTGACGTTTTTTCATCAGGGTCCGGCTATCGTCTCAACCGTGATAAGTGTGAAGTCCTACCCCTAATGTCCTATGTCTTCGTCATTATTTTGACCACACTGGTTTCTCCTGGCAACCAACCAAAGTTAAATATTTAGGATTGTGGTTCTCTCCCACTATTTCAGACACCTTAAAAGCTAATTTTGATTCTATCACTAAAAAATTGACTGATTCTATTACCGGATGGCAACCTTTGTTTCTCTCATGGTGGGGTAGATTAGATTCAATTAAAATGATGTTGGCAGCGATCATTCTTTACTCACTTTCCATGATACCTGTTCGTATTCCTGGTTATTATTTTAAAAGATTGGATTCAATATTATTGAAATTTCTCTGGAAAAGTAAACCCTCACGTATCCCTTTATCTTCTCTTAAAAAAGATAAGACAACTGGGGGTCTTAAATTCCCGGATTTTAAATCCTTTCATTATTCTTTTCCTCAAACAAGCTTCGCGTTGGCTATCTAATGACCTCCTTACTCACCCTGCTGTATGGTTATCCTTGGAAAAATCTCTTATCTCACTGTTCGATTTTTCTGAAACTCTTGCTTTTTCTGCTAATGCTTCTTTCCTACAGTCTCCTGTCATTGCCCATACACGCCATCTATTAACTCCCCTATTACCCTCCTCTTATCCTTCTCTTTCATCTTTATCTCTGCAACCCATATGGCATAATAAACTACTCCGTATCAAAAACCACTCTTTTTTTCTGGAAATCTTGGAGATCCAAAAGATTACTATGGATTTCCCAACTACTGCTGGATAACGTTCCCCTAACCTTTGCTGATCTCTAATCACAATTTCATCTTCCTACTTCTTTTCAGAAGCAATATGATCTTCTTATTCTCAAATATCTTCAATCTCTTCCCCTCTCTCCTGATTTGCCTTCCTCCTGCTCCACTATTTTCCCACTTCTGGATGCCTTTCCCTCGGCCTCTCGCATTTACACCTATATTTTAACACCTACCGTGCGGCTTAAATCAAAATCTGAATTGGATTGGTAACAGGATCAGTCAGTAACTTGGCCCATCTCTTTATGGGATAAACTATGGTTGAAGATTCATAAGACATCACGAGCTGCCAACACTACTCAAACCCTTTACTTTATTTACCAACGTTTATTATTTTCCCCGAAAAAGCTGTCTTCGCTTTTCCCTGATCTCTCCTCTCAATGTTGGTCCTGTCCTTGCCTGTCTGCGGACCTACTCCATATGTTATTTCAATGCCCTCATATTGTCTCCTTTTGGCTCTGTATGTATGTATGTATGTATGTCTGGCCCCGTATTAACCTTATTTTTAATATAAATCTCCCCTTCTCCCCCTCTAATGTCCTATTGGGTTCCTTATCTCCATACTTGCCTCTATCCTCTTCCCACTTCAAATTACTAGATTTATTTTTAGCTGTTTCCCTCCACCTGATTACCTCTAACTGGAAAGACTCAACTAAAGTCACTTATTCTGCTTGGTGGAATGCTATTTGCTTTCACCATAGACTTGACACCAACTTCGTTTCCCCTGTTTCCCTCGCTGTTAAGAGGGATTTATTGTGGATTCCACTTACTACCTATCTCTCCTCGCCCTCTCCCTCAAGTTCCACCACTGTTATCCCCCGCAATAACTTATCAGTTGAAGTTCGTAAACCTCCAAGATCATATTTTGGTTGTCTTTTCTCTAAGATTTTCCTTCACTTTCGATTATTTTGTTACTCATTTTATATTTTACATTTATACTTACTGCTTTACTTATTCGCATATGATGTTATATTTTATTATATTGCCCTAACTAACTATTTTACACTATTTTATTTTCACTTTCCCTTCTTTCTTCTTGATTTAGATATAAGCGTTTATTGATTCCGTTAATTTATACATATGCTTTATATCTCTAGTGTTTTCATAAGACTATATATTGTTTTAATGCATTGTTTCTGTCTCTATTTTTATTCTATTTTTATTATGCTTGGTTTCAATAAACTTGAACTTAAAAAAAAAAATGTGGGCATATTTAGCAACTTAGCTGACGCGCTCAAATGCATCTCTGGACCAAGATTATCTGAGCATCTGATGATTTAAACCATTATAGAATGGATATGAATTTGCTCTGGTTGTTAATGTCATTAGTGTTACATTTAGCTACTCTAATAACTTTTTAGGTTTTAGAGTAATTATACAAGCCTTTCCTCTTAACCGAACTTCCTCCCTAAGTCCAGCATTATGCCAGTTTAGGCCCAGCTAAGATGTGCCTTGTCTCCTCCCCCCCCCTTTAACTTTCCTTTTCCCTGGAGCACTCAAAGCCTGGGGCTCATAGGAGAGTTCCCCTTCCTTATTCCCCCTGTTCAATCCTCCTCCCCTTCAAACCCTCCCTCCTTCCCTTCCCTCCCCTCCCCTCCCCTCCCTGTGTTATGGTGCTTTGACATGGGGCCTGGAGTTTGTTTGGAGCTGCAGACAGCAATGCATGAGGAATTCTTCCAATATGACCAAAAAGGTGAAACACATTCACTCAATTACAATAATTTCAAATTTTAAAAGCTCACTTTGCAGATCTGGCTCCTCCCAATCCTCCCCCTTGCTGTTGCGTAGATGTTCAAAGTCTTGCACTTGGTCAACAGATTGGAAGATACCCACATTTCTATCTCATGCATAACTCCTCATGTCCTAATGATTATTCCTATATTTGGTTAAGGGGTCGAAACGTCATTGACTACAGTACCTTGAATCAAATTGCTGTTATGAATCATTTGTTTACATGAGCATGGGCACTTCTAGTTTGTGACTTTATCACTGTCTTCATTTATGTCACTGTTGAAAGTTCAAGAATGAAAAGGCAGGAGTCTTTTGATGGAGTCACATATGAAATGCCTAGGTATGGAATGTTTTATTACTTTTCTCATGGCTGTTTACTCACTGCAATTGTTTTTAAACTTGACCTAACAAATGCTTACCATTGTCCATTTGGATATCAGACATATATTTCATTAAATCTTTATGTAATAACCCTTTCTTTCAATTTGCACTCAAGGGATCTTTGATAAGGTCTGTCACTAACGTGGCAACCGGCTGTCTATTTCACACCCCTCATACATTCCTATAAATCTTAGATTGCAACATCCCGATCTGTTCTCTGCATTATCAATCTTCATCTGAAGCTCTGTCAGTTCATCCTGTAATTTATCTACCTTGGTCACTTAATGCAGCATGGCATCCTCTAGATCGGAGACTCACTGCTCTGCACCTGAGATTCATGTGATAAGCTGCAGCATGTTGGCTTGAATTAAAATAAGCTGTTGCTAGTGTTTTTGTGTCCCTCATCTTTGGAAATGTGAATTTCTTTTAATTCCTATAAGATTTGATAAAGAAGGAAATTAATTGAAGCAGCTTGAGACTTGCCAACCCCAACGGTTTGTCTTTCTGCTTGAATACACAGGTCTCCGGTACTAGGGATAATGTTCCAGTGGTGACTCTGTTTATTGCCTATATGCTTTAATACAAAAGAGAAGGGAGTTAGAGGGAGGAAAAAGGCTCAGGCTCACCCTACAAGTACTACATTCAAGTCAAGTCAAGTCAAGTCAATAAATTTATATAGCGCGCTACATACCCAGAGGGTCTCAAGGCGCTTGAAGACGGGTGGGAAATTACTTGTCAAATATCCACGTTTTAAGTTGTTTTCTGAAAGCTAGTTGGTTCTGAGTGAGGCGAAGGTGAGTGGGGAGTGAGTTCCAGGTTTTAGCTGCCAGGTAGGAGAAGGATCTACCTCCCATGGTGGTTTTGTTGACGCGAGGTACAGTGGCAAGGGCTTGGTTGGAGGATCGTAGATGTCGGGAGGGGGTGTAGAAGGACAGTCGTGTGTTGAGGCATTCCGGTCCGATTTCGTAGAGTGCTTTGTGTGCGTGGGTTAGGAGTCGGAAAGTAATCCTCTTGTTGACGGGGAGCCAGTGGAGGTTTTTCAGGTGACCAGAGATGTGTTCTTTATGCGGGATGTCTAGTATGAGCCTGGCTGAAGCGTTCTGGATGCGTTGGAGTTTATTCTGGAGTTTTGCGGTGGTACCGGCGTAGAGGGTGTTTCCGTAGTCCAGTCGGCTCATGACCAGAGCGTGGGTGACCGTTTTTCTAGTTTCGGTGGGGATCCAACGAAATGTTTTTTTGAGCCTGCGAAGAATGTTGAAGCAAGATGAAGAAACAGCGTTGACTTGTCTGTTCATTGACAGTGAGGAATCCAGGATGACTCCCAGGTTCCGTGCGTGGTCTGTTGGGATGGGTGCTTTTCCAAGGGCCTCTGGCCACCAAGAGTCGTCCCAGGCGGAGGGGGAGGTGCCTAGGATGAGGACTTCTGTTTTGTCTGAGTTCAGTTTCAGACGGCTGTGCTTCATCCACTCGGCTACTTCTTTCATTCCTTCATGTAGGTTGGTTTTGGCAGTGTTGGGGTCTTTGGTGAGTGATAGGATCAGTTGAGTGTCATCAGCGTAGGAGATGATGTTGAGGTTGTGTTGGCGTGCGATGGCCGCGTGGGGGCTCATGTATACGTTGAAGAGGGTGGGGCTGAGTGAGGATCCTTGTGGTACGCCGCAGATGACTTCGGTAGCCTCTGACTTGAATGGTGGGAGGCGGACTCTCTGGGTTCTTCCGGTGAGGAACAAGGTGATCCAGTCCAGTGCTTTTCCTTGGATTCCAATGTTTCTGAGGCGCTGTAAAAGGGTGCTATGACAGACTGTGTCGAAGGCTGCGGAGAGGTCAAGGAGGATGAGGGCGACTGTGTCTCCATTGCCCAGTAGGGTTCGAATGTCGTCTGTTGCTGCGATGAGGGCGGTTTCAGTGCTGTGCTTGGCTCGGAAGCCGGATTGTGAGGAGTCGAGGGATTTGTTGGTTTCGAGGAATGCGGCGAGCTGGTTGTTGACCGCTTTTTCGATGACTTTGGCCGGGAATGGAAGGAGTGAGATAGGGCGGTAGTTTTTGAGTTCGGTGGGGTCAGCTGTGGGTTTCTTCAGGAGGGCGCTGAGTTCTGCATGTTTCCAGCTTTCCGGGAAGGTTGCGGAGTTGAGGGAGCAGTTGATGACGTCTCGGAGGTGTGGTGCTATGATGGAGTCTGCTTTGTTGAAGATGTGGTGAGGGCATGGGTCTGTGGGGGATCCTGAGTGGATAGAGTTCATCAGACGGATGGTGTCCTCAGTGGAGATTGGCTTCCAGTCATTGAGGATGTTCAAGGGGGGTGGGTGTTCTGCAGGGGGTTGGGTGGGTTGGTCTTCGGGTCGGTTGTTGAAGCTGTTGTGGATGTCTGCAATTTTGTTGTGGAAGAATGAGGCTAGGGAGTCGTAGAGGGCTTGAGAGGGGGTGATGTCTTTGGAGTTGGCTGAGGGGTTGGTAAATTCCTTGACGATGTTGAATAATTCCTTGCTGTTGTGGGCGTTGTTATCTAGTCGGTCCTTGAAAGCGGCTTTCTTGGCATTCCTGATCAGTTGGTGGTGTATGCGGGTGGCGTTTTTGAAGGCGTCCTTGGTGCTGGTGGGTGAGTCTTTTTTTCAGGCCTTCTCGAGGGAGCGACAGAGTTTTTTGGATTTCTTAAGATCATCGTTGAACCAGGAGGTCTTCTTGCTGCCTAGTTTGATTTGTCGTTTTTTCAGTGGTGCTAGGATGTCGGCGCTGTTGGATAGCCATTGGGTGAGGTTGGTGGCTGCTTGGTCGGGGTTTGAGGAGTGGGTTGGGGGGTTTAGAAGAAGCGATGATGAGATCTGGTCGATGGTGATTTTGTTCCAGTTTCTTTGCAGAGTAGGTTGGGAGTGGTTGTTGGATGTGGGCTTGTTGTAGGTAAAGTGAACGCAGCTGTGGTCAGTCCAAAGGAGAGCTGTGGTGTGGCTCAAGGAGACATGTTTGCTGGAGGTGAAGATAGGGTCGAGTGTGTGACCTGCGGTGTGGGTGGGGGTAGTGACAAGTTGTTTAAGTCCGAGGTTGGCGAGGTTGTCCAAAAGGGTGGTGGTGTTTCAGTCGTTGTTCTTTTCAAGGTGAAAGTTGAGGTCTCCCAAAAGGATGTAATCCTCGGAGGGGAGCGCGTGTGGAGTGATGAAGTCCGTGATGTCTTCACTAAATTGTGCGCGGGGTCCTGGTGGTCTGTAAAGGAGGGTGCCTCTGAGTGTGGTCTTGGGGTTGATGTGGATCTGGAAGTGAAGGTGTTCAGTGTTGGCAAGATTGACACCTGAGCTGGTCGAGATGCGGATTGATTTCTTATGGATGATAGCGATGCCTCCTCCTGTGTGGCCGGTACGGTCCTTGCGAATGATCTTAAAGTCTTCCGGGATGGCAATGGTGATGTCTGGGGCTGATGAGGCGTTCATCCATGTTTCTGTTAGGAAGGCGACGTCCGGAGAGATGGTGTCTAGAAGATTCCAGAGGTCGATGGCGTGCCTGTGGAGTGAGCGGGTGTTGAGCAGGATGCATTGTAGGTGGTTGGGGTCGGATATCTGTTGTGTGTTCGTAGATGAGGGGTTGTTCTTGGTGCCGTTGAACTTGCAGGAGTTGCAGGAGAAGGGTCCATGGGTGTGTCCAGGAGCGGCTTGGACGCAGTTGGGGGAGCGGCCGGGGTTAAGGGCTAGGAGGGTGGTGGCATCGTACGTAATGCGGGAGGGGTGGGCATTACGAGGACCAGGGGGTCTGGCGCTGGGCACGGTCCAGGCGCGGGCGGGTGTAGACGGGCTTACCTTTGGCGCACCTTCGGCGCGGATGGGGCGCGGTCACTGCGCGTGAATGCTGCGCGTTGGGACATCTGGCATATGTGGAGAGTGGAGGGGGGCGGAGCGTGGGAGGGGCAGCTGGGAGGCGGTAGCGGGGAGGGTAGGCGGGCCAAGGGGATCGTAATGCCAAGATGGTGATCGGGATGGAAACCGAAAGTGAGGTGATGTAAACAAAGAGCAATGGCGAGTTCACAGTAATCACAGGAGCAAGCTGATACAATGATTCAGAATCAAAAGGTGCGGCGCTGTGGGGCAATGCGCTATGACCCGAATACAAATGCAGATAACTGAAAAATGCAGCACAATGACAAATTCAGGCAAATAAATAAAAGCAGCACGATGACAAATGCAGGCAAATAAGCAAATGCAGCAGGCTACGATACCAGGCGCCGGAACAGGGCAATGCGCTTCTGGTGTTCAAAGAGCGGAGAGCAGTTAAAGCGCTTCAGGAAAGGCAGTCTGAATGGAGGTAGAAGGCGTGGGGGAGCGACCGTTTAGGCACGAGTCCCGACGGTCACAGGGGAAGGTAGGAGGAGGTCAGCTATATGTTCGTGGGTGGGAGGGGCAGCTGGGAGGCGGTAGCGGGAGGGTAGGCGGGCCAAGGGGATCGTAATGCCAAGATGGTGATCGGGACGGAAAACCGAAAGTGAGGTGATGTAAACAAAGAGCAATGGCGAGTTCACAGTAATCACAGGAGCAAGCTGATACAATGATTCAGAATCAAAAGGTGCGGCGCTGTGGGGCAATGCAATGGGTGTCACAATGTCCAGGTGCTCCAACGCTTCGCAGGGGCAGTACTGACGAATGTCCCGATCACCCTTCCACCGGTACCCTCGCTTCAAGAGCAAGACCACCAGCAGCAGGGAAAGGGGAAGTGGACATAGAAGAGAATACCTGTACTTCGGCTGGCACCCTACTTCTAGCGACTGCTATTCATCTCGCCGTCGATTCTGTAGGTGCCTAATACACAGAAGGGAGAGAGACAGAGAATATACCACAAACCTTCCTTCACTATTCAGACTATTCTTAAATGGTAAACGAAACTTGTCCTACCAGTTTCTGCCCAGGTATTTGCCTCTCTTCTATATTGTGGAATGTTATCTGACTGAGCTTCCTGCAGTGAAGACATATACGAACATTAATATTTTCACTCAGAATATTTCTCCACTCTCGCTCACTCTCTCTCTCGGACTGAACTAGTACCTGTGAAGCCCTTCGTCAGACTTGGTCTTGGGGGTTCTATGCAGAGTTGATCTTCTGGTCAGAAGTGCGAGCAAGAGTTCAACAGAATCTCCGTAGCACGCAAAAAGGATATAGGAAGGTTCAAGGGGGAGGAAAGGCAAGGAAAAACGCAGGGGGGAATGTCCAGGGGTAAATGCGAGTGCTGACAATACAGTTTTTGTACTTGCGGGCTTGACGAGAAGATGTAACACCTTACTTGTAGAGTTCGGGATTCTCTTCAGTTGAATACTCAACTTCGTCGTGTCTGGTCACGACACTCGCCTTCTCCTGAAGAGCAGTTAGGATATCTGGATGACAGCTGTCACCGCTCTGGGATAGCGGCCGGGTGCTTCGTCTGGACGGAGGTGCCTCTCTGAGCAGTGAGAGCGCACGACAAGGATTTCTCTCATAAACGTCTCTGTAAACTCAAGTACTATGATACTCTGAATGTCTTAGATAATTGCTGTTATTCTCCCGTCATGAATAGTTGACGCGGAGCAGCGACAAGAACAAGCTTCTCAAACGGAATCTTCGTTGAAGTGCGCAGTTAGGAGCGCGCGCCTTCCAGAAGTCCACTAGAGGGCGCATCTATCGAGTACTATAAATGGAACATTGAGCGGCCATCTTAGGGAGGGGAACTATATACAGTCTCAACAGTTCTTTAGTTCAATGACTCGGATTACCTCTGGAATATCTCAGTCTGCCAGAGGAACAAGGAAATCACACATTAGATCGTACAGAACGGGGCCATGACAGGGAGTTGAACAACAGTCTTGAGGAAGCTACAGTGGCTACTCGATGAATCCTGACAGTACCCCCTCTCAAGGACCGATTCATCGGTCCTGGTTTGTGTGGAAATCTGGAGTGAAAACGTTTCAACAGTTGTGGAGCATGAAGGTTACTGACAGGTTCCCAGGACCTTTCCTCTGGGCCAAACCCTTTCCAATCCACTAAATATTTCAATTTACCTTTTACGTACTTGGAATCTAAAATATCCTTAACCTCATATTCTGTGTGCCCTTGAACGTTAAGTGGATCAGGAGGTTTTGTAAGCCGTATAGGTGATTGAACCTTTTTCAGCAAGGATACATGTGAATGTGAATGTGAATAGGCTTTTATAGAGCGCACTTACACTCCAGGGAGCATCTTGGCTCTAGACATCACTGTCCCAAAAAGGAAAGAAGGGGGGATGCTGTTTAAGGTTGATCATGTTCATAGATCCTGGTCTATGAATAAAGTGTAAGGTTAGATTAACGCCAAGCAGATTGAGTCTTTGGTTTTGAAGATCCACGTTTTGAGCGTTTTACGAAACAGTTTTTCGGAGTGGATCAGGCGCATTTGTGGTGGGAGCTTGTTCCAGGCTTTGGCTCCAAGTACATGGAAAACTGGATGTACACCAATCTTGGTCGGAAGTTTCAGTTTTACAGTAACTGGTCCTAACACCTTTTCTACGGTATAAGGACCCACAAATCTAGGCTGGAACTTTCTGTTTCCCTTCAAATGTAAATTTTTAGTGGATAACCACACCTGATCTCCTTCTTGGTACTGTGGGGACTTTTTCCTATGTGAATCTGCAAACTTTTTATAGGACGCCTTAGCTTTCTCTAGATTCTTTTCAGCTGATTTGTGCAAAGAACTCAAATCTAAAAGGGCTCTCTTGGCTGCAGGGACATCTAACTCCTCTTGCAAAACCATAAAGTTAGGATGTCTACCAAAGTTCAAATAAAACGGAGAGTAACCAGTAGATGCACTCTTCGCATTATTGCAAGCAAACTCTGCCATCCACAACTTTTCTGACCATTCCCCACCCTGATCCAATAGAAATAACCTCAAGTACTGTTCTAATTCTTGATTGGTCCTCTCTGTCTGCCCATCGGATTCTGGGTGATAACTAGTAGACAGTCTACCCTCTATCCCCATTCCTTTTAAGAAGGCCTTCCAGAAGTGGGAAATAAATTGGGGACTTCGATCTGAGACCACTATCTTAGGGACACCATGAATCTTTACAATATTTTCGCTGAATGCTCTAGCTAATTGGACTGCAGTTGGAATTCCTGACAAAGGGACGAAATGACTCATCTTAGTGAATGTATCTACCACCACCAGGATGGTATCAAATCCCTTGCTCAACGGTAGGTCTACTATGAGATCTAAGGAAATAGTATGCCAAGGAGAAGTGGGAGTGGGCAAAGGTTGCAACAAACCTTGGGGAGCCTGTCTAGTGGGTTTACTTCGAGCACAAGACTCGCAAGACTGAACATATTTTTTGATCTGATCGGACATTCCAGGCCACCAAAAATAACGCTGCACCAATTCTTGAGTCTTAGCAATTCCTTTGTGACCCGCTAGAGGATGGTCATGGCAGCTCCGCAAGGCCTTTTCTTGGAGCTCAGTGGTTGGAAGATATAAGGCTTCTTTGACATCGGGTAACTGCTGTCGACACTGGCGTTCTTCTCCTTGTAGCACCCACTGTTGAATCTCTTCTGCGGTTAAACTCTTACGGACCTCCTCTTTGAAATTATCCAACGTAAGTGCACCCACTATCTTTGTTTCTGGAATGATTGGTTTCGCTTCCACCGTAGGCTCAGATTCTTCGGTCTGTAATCGAGACAGCGCATCTGCTTTCCCGTTCTTGGGGCCAGGTCGGTAAGTAATCACGAAGTCGAAGTCTGCAAAGTAAAGGGACCAGCGCAACTGACGAGGAGTCAAGGTCTTAGCCGTCTTTAAAAACTGCAGATTCTTGTGATCGGAATAGACGGTGACTGTGTGTCGTGCCCCCAACAGATAGTGCCTCCAGTCCTCAAAAGCATTCTTTACCGCCAATAACTCCTTCTCTGTGATGGTATAATTTATTTCAGCAGCGTTCAGTTTTCTAGAGCGATACGCCACGGGATGCAACTGCCCAGTCTTTGGATGGCGTTGGGAGAGGACTCCCCCGATGGCCTGATCTGAAGCATCGGCTTCCACATAGAATGGTTCCGCAGGATCCGCGTGCAGAAGGATGGGGGCAGAAGTAAATTGTTTCTTCAGACTCAGGAAAGCGGAATTTGACTCATCCGTCCATTCAAATTTAACTCCTTTCTTCAATAGAACAGTGATGGGAGTTATCAGTTGCGAAAACCCTTGAATAAATCGCCGATAGAAATTGGCAAAGCCCAGAAATCTTTGAATTTCTTTCACATTCTTGGGGGCTGGCCAATCTTCCACTGCTTTTACTTTTCCCGGATCCATGGTAACTCCCTGAGGGGATATAACGAATCCCAAAAACTCCACTTGTGACACATGAAAAACACACTTTTCCAATTTAACAAATAGCTGATTCGCTTGCAATCGTTCTAGGACCAAACGTACATGCTGGGTGTGTTCCTGAGGGTTCTGCGAGTAAATCAAGATATCGTCCAGGTAGATGATGGCAATCTTATCCATTAAATCACTCATTATGTCATTGATAAAGTGTTGAAACACTGCAGGAGCATTACAAAGGCCAAATGGCATGACAAAATACTCAAAAAGACCAAACTTGGTTCGAAAGGCGGTCTTCCACTCATGCCCTTCTTTCATTCGAACCAAGTGATAAGCTCCTCGCAAATCCAGTTTGGTGAAAATTTGCGCTTCCTTAATCTGATCCAAAAGAACGGAAATCAACGGCAATGGGTACCTATTTTTAATGGTGACCTGATTTAATGCACGATAGTCTATGCAAGTTCTTAGACTACCTTCTTGCTTCTTCGGTATGAAGAACAGTGGTGAGGAGACTGGGGACTGAGATGGCCGGATAAATCCATTCGCAAGATATCGATCTAGGTATTCTTTTAAATGGACATTTTCAGCTTCAGTCAGAGCATAAATTCGACTACATGGGAGAACTGCTCCAGGTTCCAAGTCTATGGTGCAATCATAAGCACGGTGTGGTGGCAACACTTCAGCTTCCTGTTCACTGAACACAGTCTCGAGATCTCGGTACTCTGGAGGGATTTCTTCCGTCACTATCGCTCCAATGGACTGTCCACCAAACGACAACAGCATAGATGGCGTAGGTTCCTTCTCAATATTCTTTGTACCGTAAGAGTGGGACAGGCAAAACTCTGAATGCAGACTGACTGTCCGGTTTTCCCGAACTATGGTCGGGTTATGGTGGGTTAACCATGGCAGTCCCAGGATCAATTGAAATTGTGGGACATCGATTAAATTGAATTGCAACACTTCCCGATGTCCATCCCCTTGAGTAATTTCCAGTTCTTCAGTGTGACTAGTAATTGGTCCGGAAGTCAAATTTGTCCCATCTACAGCACGTACAGGCTCAGGATGATCTTTTGCGATTGCTTTAATTCCCATCTGTTTAGCATAACGGATATCACAGAAGTTTCCAGTGGCACCGGAGTCGAGCATAATGGCCACTCCGAAAATCTGATGTTTACGGAATTGCATGGTTACATGAAGAATTACATGAGGAGTCATGGTCTGTAGTGTATTTAAAATCAAATGTGATTTTGGAGTCGTCTTATCTTCTTTCACCACCAGAGCGACCCCGTCTACTGGCGGTTCACCTCGTTTCCCTTAAACGGAGTTTTGGGGCGCTTCAAACAATCCTTTACAAAATGGCCGGCAGCACCACAATACAAGCACAACTTCTTTTGCCTCCGTTGTTCCTTTTCTTCGTTGCTCAAGGGGCCTCGAACTGTCCCAATTTGCATGGGTTCCGACTCAGAATTCCCTCCGGGTCCTTTTTCGCTCCTCGCTATGTCAAAGCGCGGGAAATTTATCTTCCAATCTCTCTTCTTCTCACCCTTGCGTTCTGAGTTCCGAAAATCCAATTCCAAAACCAAATCTACCAAAGCTGACAATTCTGTGGGTCTATTAGGGATCTGAGCCAGGGTGTCCTTGATTTCATCTCTTAAGCCACGATAGAATAAGGCAGCTCTCTTTTCTTCTGGCCAAGAAGTTTCCAGGATTAATTTATTAAACTGTGTGAGGTAAGTAATCAAATCTTTAGATCCCTGACGCAGCTCCAATAACTCGTTATCGGTGGCCTGAGATATCCTTCTCCGATCAAAAATTCTAAGAAACTCAGCCTTAAATTTAGGGAAGTCACTAAGCAAAGGATCATCCTCACTAACTAAAGGCATGGCCCAATTGGCAGCATCTCCACTCAAATATGACAGGATAAATGCTACTCGAGATTGGGCGTCCGGAAACAGTGTGGGGCAGCACATGAAGTGAAGGGAACATTGGGTCAAAAAATATTGAGCCTTTTGAGGATCTCCTGAAAACCTTTCAGGAGTCGCCAATGGGATCAACGGGGATACCGAATGAATTACTTGAGCTACAGATTTTGGATCCACAGTGGCCCCACTCGTGACTGGAACTGCTGAACTCTGTACGGGATTCCCCATAGCTAAACCATCTACCTTTTGTGCTAACAGCCTAGCCTCTTGACGGGAAGCCACTAACTCTAATTTTAAACTTTGGTTTTCATCACGAACTGCTCCCAAATCTCTCTGAATACCCACTAAGATTGCACCTAATTCCTTCAAGTCCATTCCCTCAGCCATACTGCCCGGGCGAAGATAAAATACGTGGGCACTTCAATCTGTCACGATGTCCAGGTGCTCCAACGCTTCGCAGGGGCAGTACTGACGAATGTCCCGATCACCCTTCCACCGGTACCCTCGCTTCAAGAGCAAGACCACCAGCAGCAGGGAAAGGGGAAGTGGACAGAGAAGAGAATACCTGTACTTCGGCTGGCACCCTACTTCTAGCGACTGCTATTCATCTCGCCGTCGATTCTGTAGGTGCCTAATACACAGAAGGGAGAGAGACAGAGAATATACCACAAACCTTCCTTCACTATTCAGACTATTCTTAAATGGTAAACGAAACTTGTCCTACCAGTTTCTGCCCAGGTATTTGCCTCTCTTCTATATTGTGGAATGTTATCTGACTGAGCTTCCTGCAGTGAAGACATATACGAACATTAATATTTCCACTCAGAATATTTCTCCACTCTCGCTCACTCTCTCTCTCGGACTGAACTAGTACCTGTGAAGCCCTTCGTCAGACTTGGTCTTGGGGGTTCTATGCAGAGTTGATCTTCTGGTCAGAAGTGCGAGCAAGAGTTCAACAGAATTTCCGTAGCACGCAAAAAGGATATAGGAAGGTTCAAGGGGGAGGAAAGGCAATGAAAAACGCAGGGGGGAATGTCCAGGGGTAAATGCGAGTGCTGACAATACAGTTTTTGTACTTGCGGGCTTGACGAGAAGATGTAACACCTTACTTGTAGAGTTCGGGATTCTCTTCAGTTGAATACTCAACTTCGTCATGTCTGGTCACGACACTCGCCTTCTCCTGAAGAGCAGTTAGGATATCTGGATGACAGCGGTCACCGCTCTGGGACAGCAGCCGGGTGCTTCGTCTGGACGGAGGTGTCTCTCTGAGCAGTGAGAGCGCACGACAAGGATTTCTCTCATAAACGTCTCTGTAAACTCAAGTACTATGATACTCTGAATGTCTTAGATAATTGCTGTTATTCTCCCGTCATGAATAGTTGACGCGGAGCAGCGACAAAAACAAGCTTCTCGAACGGAATCTTCGTTGAAGTGCGCAGTTAGGAGCGCGCGCCTTCCAGAAGTCCACTAGAGGGCGCATCTATCGAGTACTATAAATGGAACATTGAGCGGCCATCTTAGGGAGGGGAACTATATACAGTCTCAACAGTTCTTTAGTTCAATGACTTGGATTACCTCTGGAATATCTCAGTCTGCCAGAGGAACAAGGAAACCACACATTAGATCGTGCAGAACGGGGCCATGACAGGGAGTTGAACAACAGTCTTGAGGAAGCTACAGTGGCTACTCGATGAATCCTGACAATGGGGTTGGTCTGGATGGTATAGTAGATAGAAAAAGAGAAAATTGCTCTTTTTCTTGGTGTCCCCTCACTCACCAGGGTTGCCCCATGGTAACATGCTTCATCATTGGGGCCATCCCAGTCCTCTACGGGCTGGGGCGTGCTGCGACTGGCGAATTACGTAGGAGCTCTTATAATTGACTATGTGTGGTGAGGGTGTGATAGTGGAGTGGACTAAGTGATGTGTTTAAAAATACCTGCCCAGTAAGCTTTCAATAAACTTTATTCCTGCTTCTAGGTGGTAACCTTAAAAATGGTGTGAAAAAATAGGGTCCCTAAACGTAATGTGTTAAGGTGTACCTATCAACTCCTGTCAACATGTTTCGTGCATACCCCAAGCACTTCTTCGGGACTACACAGGGACCAGCCCTGTGTTCGCCACTCCTTAGCTCTGCAATGAGTTACTTTAAGTAAATAATGCTGCAATCGATTTAGTGCATGCAAAATTACCACGCATTCATATGAATCATGAGGTTCCTGTAAAACAAAAGACAACTTGAAAAGTCAAGGGGTGTTACCCCCAACATAACACACATAACACATATTTCAGATTGCACATTGAAAACGTTAATACATTTCCCGTGGTCCTCAGCAGGACGTTTTCTATATGAAAAAACATGATTGTTTTAATGCACAAAAAGTGGTAGTTCTCATGCATCAAAACGTGATGGGCACCTTACTGTGACAAAACCAAACATTCATCTTGCTCACACATTCATACATATTTACATACATGTAGTGGGACCTAACTGTGCCCCATGGACTCGGAGGGGTTCAGTATCCCAGCAAATCTAAGAGAGTTGGGAGGAAGGCAAATCGTAAATTACATTCACTGGTTTCGTTTCTCCCAGCCTGTAAGGCTATGCGATGGTTGATCAACCCGCAAAGCGGTAATTAAAGGATCTTCGTTTTTTAGACTTCATTCGCACACACTTACTTGCTCACAGGATACCTCCCTCATGTAAACACCTACTAGCGTCTCTCCGGTCCGAATGTTGTTTGACCGGGGGCGCCGGATTCGTTTTAGGGACCTGTGATCGCCCGGTTGTTTCCGCATTGCACGCAGAACTCAGTGGAGAGCTGGTGCGTGTCGGTTGTTTGGAGCGTTCGCGACCGGCGGCCATCTTGGGTGTATGGGGTACCGTTCGCTCATTTGAAAGGTCGATATTTTCGGATTGGGTTGGCCATTTTTGTTAAAAATGAATTTTAGGCATACGCCTGTAGGGCATTACTATTATCAGTTAATTTGCCTCAGTTTTTGAAAAAACATGAATAGGTACAAAAGCCGGTAATTTAGATATTGTAAATCAGAACGGCCCAAAATACCTCCAACAGTTATTTCTCTCCACCTGTTTGGTCATTTTTCATACAGACATGCTTTCTGTATCATTAGGTTATATTCTTCTTGTTACGTGAATTGTCCCCAAGGGATGTCATCATTCAGACCCACAATATGAGAGCGGAGTTTAAAAACCCAGCATTGTTCCTTCTCCAGTAGTTTTTTCTCCATCTCTGCATGTGGTTGTTGTTTTTCCAGAACCACCCTCTGCATGTCATTAGCGGTGTGTCCCTTTTCCCAAAAATGAGTAGTAATTTTTGTATTGGAATGCTTGCATCTGAAATTACTGCGGTGTTCCACCTTCCTTGTGTTGACCTTCCTGGTGGTCATGCCAATGTAGTGTAGATCACAACTACATGTGATCATATATACTACCCCTGCTGTGTTACAGTTGGAAAAGGACTTCAAATCCCAAGTCAGGCCGTTGTTACATGTAATTTGTTTAGTAGTACTCGTTAGATGACAGACACTACAATTGGAACATGGGTAGTGTCCCGTTGGTAGTGGATGTAGGCGACGAACTGGGCCTTCTACAGTCTTTGGGCGTGTATGGACTATTAAGTCCTTCAGATTTTTACCTTTGCGGTGGCTGAACATGGGTTGAGTGAGGTTAAGGCCACCACTGTTCAGTGTTTTCCAATGTTTTTTGACAATTTTAGTCACTTTCTGTGAGGCCACGATGTAGGTTGTGACACAGATGGGCCTTCTATCAGTGTCATTTGTGGGTTCAGTTCTGGGTTTGGTTTCTAGGAGAGCATCTCTGTTATTATTTGATGCTCTCTTTTTGGCCTTTGATACAATTTTCTGTGGGTATTGTCTCTGGAGTAATTTCATACTCAGTTCTTCAGCCTGGGTTTCATAGTCTCGTTTTTCTGAACAGTTACGCCGTAGGCATAAAAACTGTCCAAAGGGTAGATTCTCCCGTAACTGTCGGGGTGGAAACTTTCAAAGTTTAGTAAGCAATTTCTCGACGTGGGTTTGAAATGTGTCGTAGTGGTTAATTTACCACCTTCTGCTCTGATGTTTAGGTCTAAAAAGACCAATTGTTCTCTGCTCATTGTGGAGGTAAATTTCAGAAAAGGGTCTTGTGAATTTAACCAGGTTAGTAAAAGGTCCACTTCCATCTCATTTCCATTCCAGATGAGGATGACATTGTCAATATAACGTCTCCACATCTGGATGTTTGCAGAGAATGGGTTGTTGGGAGTCAGAATTCTTTTATTCTCTAGCTGGTGGACATATAATCCGGCCACACTCGGCACGAATGTGCTTCCCATGCTAGTTCCATGGGTTTGTCTGTACATGGTTCGCTGGAATAGGAAGAAATTCTCTGTCAGTGCTAGGCGGCAGCATTCCAAAAACAACATGTCTTGGTGTCTTGTATTGCCACTCATTTTCAAATAGAATCTCCTCCAAAATTTGCAATGTTTCTCCATGGGGCATGCTCGTATAGAGACTCTCCACATCGAGTCCGACCAGTATTTGTGTGGTAGGGTCGAATGTGAGGTCCTTGATTAGGCATAATACTGATTTTGTATCTTGCAGATATGTCTCATTTTGTTGTACTCGTGGTCGTAAAAAAGCATCTGCAAACTTAGACAGTGGCTCCAAAATCGACCCAATCACAGAGACGATTGGTCTCGCAGGTGGACTTTCTAGTCTTTTGTGGATTTTTGGGATTGTGTAGAAATATGGTGTCCTTGGATGTTTATTCTCAAGGAAATCTGCTTCTTTCTTAGATAGCCAATCATTTATTAGACATTCTTCCACCATTCTTGCAATTTCAATCCTTAGACGTTCTGTTGGATCCACAGTTAGGATTTCATAGTTCCGTTGGTCCGCCAAGAGTCTAAGACATTCTTTCTCGTAGTCTGTTGAATTTTGCACCACTATTGCGGAAATACAACAACCACATGCAGAGATGGAGAAAAAACTACTGGAGAAGGAACAACGCTGGGTTTTTAAACTCCGCTCTCATATTGTGGGTCTGAATGATGACATCCCTTGGGGACAATTCACGGAACAAGAAGAATATAACCTAGTGATACAGAAAGCATGTCTGTATGAAAAATGACCAAACAGGTGGAGAGAAATAACTGTTGGAGGTATTTTGGGCGTTCTGATTTACAATATCTAAATTACCGGCTTTTGTACCTATTCATGTTTTTTGAAAAACTGAGGCAAATTAACTGATAATAGTAATGCCCTACAGGCGTATGCCTAAAATTAATTTTTAACAAAAATGGCCAACCCAATCCGAAAATATCGACCTTTCAAATGAGTGAAAGGTACCCCATACACCCAAGATGGCCGCCGGTCGCGAACGCTCCAAACAAACGACACGCACCAGCTCTCCACTGAGCGCTGCGTGCAATGCGGAAACAACCGGGCGATCACAGGTCCTTAAAACGAATCCGGCGCCCCTGGTCAAACAACATTTGGACCGGAGAGACGCTAGTAGGTGTTTACATGAGGGAGGTATCCTATGAGCAAGTAAGTGTGTGCGAATGAAGTCTGAAAACAAAGATCCTTAATTACCGCTTTGCGGGTTGATGAACCATCGCATAGCCTTACAGGCTGGGAGAAACAAAACCAGTGGATGTAATTTACGATTTGCCTTCTTCCCACCTCTCTTAGATTTGCTGGGATACTGAACCCCTCCGAGTCCACGGGGCACAGTTAGGTCCCACTACATGTATGTAAATATGTATGAGTGTGTGAGCAAGATGAATGTTTGGTTTTGTCACAGTAAGGTGTCCATCACGTTTTGATGCATGAGAACTACCACTTTTTGTGCATGAAAACAATCAAATTTTTTCATATAAAAACGTACTGCTGAGGACCACGGGAAATGTATTAACGTTTTCAACGTGCAATCCGAAATATATGTCATGTGTGTTATGTTGGGTGTAACACCCCTTGACTTTTCAAGTTGTCTTTTGTTTTACAGGAACCTCGTGATTCAAATGAATACGTAGGTACTTTTGCATGCACTAAATCGATTGCAGCATTATTTACTTAAAGTAACTCATTGCAGAGCTAAGGAGTGGCGAACACAGGGCTGGTCCCTGTGTAGTCCCGAAGAAGTGCTTGGGGTATGCACGAAACATGTTGACAGGAGTTGATAGGTACACCTTAACACATTACGTTTAGGGACCCTATTTTTCCACCCCATTTTTAATGTTACCACCTAGAAGCAGGAATAAAGTTTATTGAAAGCTTACTGGGCAGGTATTTTTAAACACATCACTTAGGGAGGAAGAGCTTCGCGGGCAAACAAGATGGCCGCGTAAGCTCGGAGCTCCGGAGACCCTCCGACCCTCCGCATAAATCCTGACCGAAATCCTGATCCACGGTGGTGGAATGCTGTTGGTGAACGGTTGTTGAGACGGGACCCGCTGTCCGTTTCAAAATCTGACACTCCTGGACGGAGTTACATCGTGTTGGAGATCGGTGCCAGTGACGTGCTATTGTCTCTGTGGTGGCCGCAGACGGTGACACTGTAACGCATGAACGATATGCTGTGCGAATGACTGCTACGCTGGCCCTACGGAGCACGCGGAGTTGCGGAGTGGTCTGCCGCTAAGGAACTACTGGTGCCTGCTACACTTTGTGATTGCTCTGCACAGCCGGGGTGGCCTTGGTGTACTACCCTTTGTTCAGTTCCCCAGCTCCATCATGGCGGGCAGGGGCGAGCCAGACAAGACGGCGAATCGAGTTAGTAGGAAGACTACTCACTCCCAGTCTAATAAGAATTATCGTTATGCCCAGCAAAGGAGTTCACCTGGTGCGACTACCCGGCCAAAAGACTCTCATCGGGAAGGGTCGCCAGATACGTTGGACCCGACGCTCCGAGATGTTATGAGCGCCATTGCTGGCATCAAGACGGAGATGCACAAACAGCACGAGGTTCTGACTCATAAAGTCGACACTCTGGTGATTGAAATTAATCTGATTAGAGCTGATCTGGGCAAGACCAACGACAGGGTCAAATCATTGGACATTAAAACCACGAGCCTCACAACTGATGTGTCGGACCTGCAAACAGAGGTCCGGGACTTTGTGTCGGCCAACGAACTCTTCTCGAGGCGAGTGGAAGATTTTGAAGGACGTGCCAGGCGGCAGAACGTTCGAATCATCGGTGTACCGGAAGGGGCAGAGGAATCGGCCACTGATCTCTTTGTGGAAGACTTGGTGCAAACTCATTTGGCTCCTGTGGGCCTCAGCCGGTTCTTCTCAGTGGAGCGGGCTCATAGAATGCCAGGGGGACGCCCGAAATTGGGTGCCACGCCAAGACCCATTATAGCACGGCTGTTCAATTTCAGAGATCGGGACGTTATCCTTCAAGCCTCGAGACGGAACGGGCCGCTCAAGTTTCAGAACGCGGACATCAACTTTTACCCAGACTTCACTCGGGCGGTTCAGCGGCAGCGACAAAGTTTCGCGGGAGTGAAGAGACGCCTTAGAGACCTTGGGATGAAATACTCAATGATGTTCCCTGCGAAACTACGCATTGAACATGACGGGCGTGCTATATTTTTTGATCTGCCTGAAGTGGTGAGCGAGTGGTTGGACACTTTGCCGCACAGACACGGAGAACGGGAGGAACATTCGGAGGGCGCCTCAGGAGGCCCTGAGCAACAGGAGTAGACTTCACTTTCATAACTTTGTCGGACTGTGGCCCTGTTGACGACGACCAATGTCACACTGCTGCACTTTACGATGTATATCCTTCTTTTCGTTATGGAGGGTGGCGGGGGGGCCTGTGTGATCTCCTTTCTCCTCTAGGGTCTTTTTGAAGCGTAGTTATTGGGGCGACAGGCACACTGCTGGTTGGGGGGCTTCTTAGTCTAATGCAGGGGTGCAGGGTGGGGGGAGGTTTGATTGTTGGTTATGTGTTTTTTCTTCCTTTCTTTTTCCTTTCCTCAAGGGAACGTAAAGACTGTAATTTTTCTGCTTATGTAACTATGAGGCCTGCCGGGATCGGCAAGGGCTCACGATTTGACGATGGGGGGTAGGAAACTAAAAGTGCTGTGTTGGAATGTCAATGGATTGGGAGATCGCATTAAGAGAGGGGTTGTCCTACAATTGTTTAAGAGATGTATGCCTGACGTTATTCTGCTACAGGAGACACACTTGGTGGGAAATACGTGCCAAGCGCTCAACAGTTAGGGATTCAAAATGGTGGCACAATCAGGGTTCTCTTCAGGATCCCGGGGGGCGGGAATCATGGTGCACGCGTCTCTCCCTCTTGAGATTAATTCTAGCGTTGTTGGCGAGAGAGGGCGGTACGTTGCTGTCTCGGGGAGATGGGAGGGACGGACTCTGGTTCTGGTTTCGGTTTACGTCCCCCCTGGGTTACAAAACAACACGTTTCAGGATCTTGGAGGTGCCATTTTGGGTCTACCCGAGGGGCTGCTTATTGTAGCGGGCGATTTCAACTCGGTCTGCTCGGGGACCCTAGATAGACATCCACCCAGAGATCTCCGAAGTTCGCAATCCTGGCTACCCAACTTCCTGGACACTATGGGACTGATTGACTGCTGGCGGCTTATGCATCCTACCCAGAGTCAATACTCATTCCACTCAGGGGCACACGGAAGCCAGAATTGACTATGTACTGGCCCTAGCGGCCCATGCGTCAGCAGTTTCTGAGGCTCGATTGCTGGCGAGGGGCATCTCAGACCATTCCCCGGTCTGGGTGTCCTTCGACTTCGGCATGAAGGTGACCGAACGGATGGCCGCGGTCAATATATGGTACTTCCGCAGCCCGAGAACTCGTGGACTCATGGTCAAGGCCATTGAGCTTTATTTTTCAGAGAACGCGGGGTCGGTTGCATCGGTTGTCACCCTATGGGAGGCATTTAAGATGGTACTGAGGGAAGAGGCTGATGTTCGGAGACGCAGGGATGCGGATGTGGTGCGTCTCGAATCTGAGATTAAAGATCTAGACTCCCAACTGGAAGTCGGCCCGACACCGGAACTACTCCATGTTCTCTCACTTAAACAGTCAGAATATTGGGCTACTGTCACTGACGCTGCCAAGGTCATGGGTAGAGAGCAACAGGGTAGGATCTACGATGTCGGGGATAAGGCGGGCAAGCTCCTAGCTTGGCTGTATAAAAAGGAAAGAGCCAGCCGGGTGGTTCCAGAAATGCTGGGGGAAGACGGCTTGACTGTCACCGATCCGAGTGCCATAGTCGCGACGTTCGCAGACTACTTTGAGACCATTTATACCTCGGTCTCTGACCGGTCCGAGGCTGACTCCGGGGAGCTTTTGGCGGAGGTGGACCTCCCGTGTCTGTCAGAGGCGGACCGGGATGACTTGGACAGGGAAATTACTTCTGACGAGATAGCCCTCGCCATTCGCTCTCTTAGGTCCGGCAAGGCGCCTGGCCCCAATGGTATACCCGTGGAACTTTATAAGATTAAACCTGATGTCATCTCCCCGCCCCTGCGGAACATGTTCCTGGAGGCGCGGGAGAAGGGCATGCTTCCCCACGACCAGAGACTGGCCACCATTGTGGTCATTCACAAGGAAGGGAAACCCAGAGACCAGTGTCGATCGTATTGTCCCATTTCTCTGTTGAATGCGGAACCCAAAATTCTGGCTAAATTGCTGGCCAACCGTTTGATTGGCGCGATTGGCGACTTAGTGCATCCGGACCAGTCGGGCTTTATTCCACACCACAACACCGCCCTTAACCTTCGGAGACTCCATGGGGCCCTTGCCAGGGCCCACACGCTCAGGGAGCCAGCCGTCCTGGCGTCATTGGATGCCACAATGGCGTTTGACTCCCTTGAATGGAACTACCTGTGGGCGGTGTTAGCGAAGTTCGGATTCGGTTCGGAATTCATAGGGTGGGTCAAGCTTCTGTACGCCAGCCCGCTGGCCAACGTGACGGTTAATGGTCGTGTTTCTGCGTCCTTTGCTCTCAACAGAGGCACTAGGCAGGGCTGCCCCCTGTCGCCCCTGTTGTTTGCATTGGCACTTGAACCGTTGGCTGCGTGGCTACGACACCACCCAGACATAAACGGAATACGTTGGTCCCCTGGATTCGAGGACCGAGTGTCGCTATATGCTGATGACATCTTGCTGTATCTCACCTCTCCTTGTAAGTCGCTTATTGTGGTGTGCGATGTGCTTCGTCTCTTTGGCCGGCATTCTGGCCTGGTTATCAATTGGTCGAAGTCGCACCTGTATGTGCTGAGAGGTGGGACGCCTCGACTTCCAAGGGACTGTGGCATACAGGTCACGAGGCAGGGTTTTAAATACTTGGGGATCTATATTTCAACGGATCCCAAGGTACGCTACATGAATAACCTGCTTCCCCCTCTCGTCCGTCTCCGACGTAACGTAGAGGGCTGCCGTAAACTCCCGCTCTCCCTGCCTGGGCGTGCGGCACTATATAAAATGATGTCCCTGCCCAGGTTCCTGTATGCCCTACAAAATACCCAAGATCCGGTCCCAGCCAGTTACTTCAGGGAGGTCGAGGGCTTGCAACAGGCCCTGCTCTGGGATGGCAGGCCACGCATAGCTATTACAAAGCTTACGCTCCCGTGGTACGACGGGGGTATAGCATTGCCTGACATCCGGAGATACTATTGGGCCTCCCAGTTGGCAGCCCTTAATCATGGTCTCTACGGTCCAGCAGAAAGCCCAGGCTACGCCATGGATCGGTGGCTCCTGGACGACGGGAAGTACTATAGGGCGTTGTACTCGAGATCTCTGGATGGTCGAATGTCGGGGCCAACGAAGACAGCTGTGCACATATGGAGGGCAATTACAAAGGTGCAGGGGTGGAAGGATAGGCTCACGCCTGATAGCGCTCTTTCCCTAATCTATAAAAAATGTATTAATGTCCGCACTGACCTCCTCCTGGGGGTGAGAGACCAGTGGGTGCGAGATGGGATAGAGCTCGACGACGAAGACTGGCAATGTGCAGTGTCCTTCCCTAAGGAAGTTGCTATCCCGGCCAGGCTGCGGCTGGTTCAATTAAAAATTCTTCACAGGGTTTATGTTACGGGTCCCAGACTGATACACATGGGTCATTCAGTGGATGGCCTCTGTAGGCGTGGCTGTGGTGCTCTGGCCACCTTTATGCACATTATCTGGGAGTGTAGTGCAATAGCCTCCTACTGGAGGCGGGTACACATGATTATGAGTGAGGTGACCGGGGTGGATGTTCAGGCGTAAACCCGACGCTGCCTCCTGAATGTCTGGGGTCCCACTGATTATAATAATGCACAAACCCAATGGGTCACCCTGGCAAACATGGTTGCGAAACGCGATATTGCACAGATGTGGGGCGGTGCTACAGCCCCAAAGGTGGTACAGTGGAAGGCCAACATGGATTGGTGTATGTTCCGAGAGAAGACGGTTTATGTGGCTAGGGGTAAACCCAAAAAGTGGCAAAAGATATGGGGGGCCTGGAACGAATACAGGGGTGATATTTGCATACCGCCTGACATCGCCCCCCTGGAGGAACGATTGACTCCAACACGTGTTCTACTTGCATAGCTATCCTGTATTCCCCCCCCCCCACCCCGCTATGGTCTTATACATGGGAACTGTTTTGAACGTCTTTGCAGTTACTGGGCCTAGCCGATTTCAAGATCGGGCTCTGTTGCACAAATGTTTTGGATTGCCTTGCTTCTTAGCACTAAGTTGGTGCTTTCTTTTCTTGCATTTGTTACTCTTAAAAAAAACAGAAAATTACAACCTTGATACGCTCTGGTAACCCGCTTCTTGTACACTGGCCTTCTGGTTAACAATATGCTGCCTAGCCTCCGGGATGTATGGCTAAATAGCTGTGTGCACTGATTTGAAAATAAAGGTTTTCAAAAATAAAAAAAATAAAAAAACACATCACTTAGTCCACTCCACTATCAAACCCGCACCACACATAGTACATTATAAGTGCTCCTACGTAATTCACCAGTCGCAGCACGCCCCAGCCCGTAGAGGACTGGGATGGCCCCAATGATGAAGCATGTCACCATGGGGCTACCCTGGTGAGTGAGGGGACACCAAGAAAAAGAGCAATTTTCTCTTTTTCTATCTACTATATCATCCAGACAAACCCCATTGAGCATTGGTAATGGATTTATAGTGACAGGCTAGGCTCTCAGGTATCTGGTATCATCACTAAACTTGAGACATCTGTACCTGAACTTCTGGAGTTGAGCTCACCAACCATTCCCATATTGGGATAACACCCAGATGTCAGGCATGCAACAGCAGCCTTTTTTAGGGAGAGGCAAGAGACCGGGAAGAGGAAAAACCAGAGGCCAACAAGTACAATGGGCACAACCAGTGGAAACAGGCAGAACACACACGAGGAGCCAAGGGCCGGTGACTACACCATCAACCAGCCACATCTGAGCCTAGTGGTTAATTTATCTGACAAGGTTCTCACCCCAGACCAAACTAGAGTGCTAGAAAAGGGCCTGGGTTTTGTCCCAACAACAAACCTAGATAAATTCAAGTTATACTGTGAGTTGAAGGAGTTTGTTCGCAGCATAAAATTACTAAGTATGAGCGGAAAATCCGTTCCGCTCGCGGATTTTGCGAATTTTCGGTAAATTCGCGATCCGCGAACTCCCGCGAATTTACAGAGAATTCGCAAATCCGCGAGCGGCGGATTTTTCCGGGGGCAAAAGTTGAAGCCTGGCCTATTGTAACTATTTTAGGATGGCGCCGGCAAGCTGCCAGCGCCATCCTAAAATAGTTACTAAGTTAGCTTCAACAGGAAGCTCTAATAGATAAAATAAAGCAGGTGCTCGATTTTATCTATTAGAGCTTCCTGTTGAAGCTAACTTAGTAACTATTTTAGGATGGCGCTGGCAGCTTGCCGGCGCCATCCTAAAATATTTACCATGCCCTTCCTGTGACTTCTTCACAATCTACCGTGGAAAATCGGCTGTGATGCTGGATCAAGGCTTTTGCATCCGTGACTTTCACGAGCGCAATACCCGTGCTGTTTCTGTGACCAGGAGCTTATTTATTTCTCTTCATCTGCTGAACTGATCTTTCTCTGACCTTTTATACACACTATGTGAACTCACATGGCAGCCCTGCCCGTTTGGCCCAGCCCACACACTCGCGGTTTGTACCGTCTTCCCGCCATTCACCCACTATGATGGACAGCACACTCAAGGGACCCCTGCGCCCTTCGGGGCGATTGCATAGTAACACACACATGGTCGCTCGAACTAGTTGATGCTCAAATTCAGTGACTCATTCATTAGCCCAAAAACAATCATGAGCGTCTTCGAGGCTGGACAGGTGTGCCCCTTCCCAAATCTACCGTGGGAAGTCAGCTGTGATGCTGGGTAGTGGGCGGCGTTTGCATGGTCGCTCAAACTAGTTGATGCTCAAAATCAGTGACTCATTCATTAGCCCAAAAACAATCATGAGCGTCTTCGAGGCGGGACAGGTGTGCCTCTTCCCAAATCTACTGTGGAAAATCAGCTGTGATGCTGGGTAGAGGCCTTTGCATCCTTCCCCGTGCTGTTCCTGTGACCAGGAGCTTCTTTCTCTTCATATTATTGTGTTCGCACAGGTTGCTGCAAGTTCGCACGCGTTTTGTACAATTTCGCAATTTGCAAAATTGTAGAAAACCCTCGCGAACTTGCAGAAACCCGTGCGAACATAAAACAAAAAAAATCTGCAAATTCGCGAGAATTCGCGGATTTTGCGGATTGCGAGTTCGCAAATCCGCAAAATCCGCGAACGCGAGATCCGCAAAATTCGCCCATGCTTAAAAAGTTTATTTCAAAGATAAACCACATTCAGTGGAAACCTTGAGTGATACAGGACTAAAGAAAAAATCTTCCTTTACTCCGCCGGCAGCAAACCTACCAGTGGAACTGCTGGCTTTTGAAAAAGCAATCCTTAAGGATGTGATGGATCTAGATACTGGGTCATTGAGAACATTTTACAACACCAGTAGATGTGAAAAAGAGGCAATACAAGAATTGGCTAATGATACAAACATTACAATAAAACCGGCTGATAAAGGCGGAGCAATAGTGGTGCAAAATTCAACAGACTACGAGAAAGAATGTCTTAGACTCTTGGTGGACCAACGGAACTATGAAATCCTAACTGTGGATCCAACAGAACGTCTAAGGATTGAAATTGCAAGAATGGTGGAAGAATGTCTAATAAATGATTGGCTATCTAAGAAAGAAGCAGATTTCCTTGAGAATAAACATCCAAGGACACCATATTTCTACACAATCCCAAAAATCCACAAAAGACTAGAAAGTCCACCTGGGAGACCAATCGTCTCTGGGATTGGGTCGATTTTGGAGCCACTGTCTAAGTTTGCAGATGCTTTTTTACGACCACGAGTACAACAAACTGAGACATATCTGCAAGATACAAAATCAGTATTATGCCTAATCAAGGACCTCACATTCGACCCTACCACACAAATACTGGTTGGACTCGATGTGGAGAGTCTCTATACGAGCTTGAGCCATAGAGAAACATTGCAACTTTTTGAGGAGATTCTATTTGAAAATGAGTCGCAATACAAGACACCAAGACATGTTGTTTTGGAATGCTGCCGCATAGCACTGACCGAGAATTTCTTCCTATTCCAACGAACCATGTACAGACAAACCCATGGAACTAGCATGGGAAGCACATTTGTGCCGAGTGTGGCCGGATTATATGTCCACCAGCTAGAGAATAAAAGAATTCTGACTCCCAACAACCCATTCTCTGCAAACATCCAGATGTGGAGACGTTATATTGACGACGTCATCCTCATCTGGAATGGAAATGAGATGGAAGTGGACCTTTTACTAACCTGGTTACATTCACAAGACCCTTTTCTGAAATTTACCTCCACAATGAGCAGAGAACAATTGGTCTTTTTGGACCTAAACATCAGAGCAGAAGGTGGTAAATTAACCACTACGACACATTTCAAACCCACGTCGAGAAATTGCTTACTAAACTTTGAAAGTTTCCACCCCCGACAGTTACGGGAGAATCTACCCTTTGGACAGTTTTTACGCCTACGGCGTAACTGTTCAGAAAAACGAGACTATGAAACCCAGGCTGAAGAACTGAGTATAAAATTACTCCAGAGACAATACCCACAGAAAATTGTATCAAAGGCCAAAAAGAGAGCATCAAATAATAACAGAGATGCTCTCCTAGAAACAAAACCCAGAACTGAACCCACAAATGACACTGATAGAAGGCCCATCTGTGTCACAACCTACACCGTGGCTTCACATAAAGTGACTAAAATTGTCAAAAAACATTGGAAAACACTGAACAGTGGTGGCCTTAACCTCACTCAACCCATGTTCAGCCACCGCAAAGGTAAAAATCTGAAGGACTTAATAGTCCATACACGCCCAAAGACTGTAGAAGGCCCAGTTCGTCACCTACATCCACTACCATCGGGACACTACCCATGTTCCAATTGTAGCGTCTGTCATCTAACGAGTGCTACTAAACAAATTACATGTAACAACGGCCTGACTTGGGATTTGAAGTCCTTCAACTGTAACACAGCAGGGGTAGTATATATGATCACATGTAGTTGTGATCTACACTACATTGGCATGACCACCAGGAAGGTCAACACAAGGATGGTGGAACACCGCAGTAATTTCAGATGCAAGCATTCAAATACAAAAATGACTACTCATTTTTTGGAAAAGGGACACACCCCTAATGACATGCGGTGGGTGGTTCTGGAAATACAAAAACCACATGCAGAGATGGAGAAAAAACCTACTGGAGAAGGAACAACGCTGGGTTTTTAAACTCCGCTCTCATATTGTGGGTCTGAATGATGACATTCCTTGGGGACAATTCACGTAACTAGAAGAATATAACCTAGTGATACAGAAAGCATGTCTGTATGAAAAATGACCAAACAGGTGGAGAGAAATAACTGTTGGAGGTATTTTGGGCCGTTCTGATTTACAATATCTAAATCACCGGCTTTTGTACCTCTTCATGTTTTTTTCAAAAACTGAGGCAAATTAACTGATAAAAGTAATGCCCTACAGGCGTATGCCTAAAATTAATTTTTAACAAAAATGGCCAACCCAATCCGAAAATATCGACCTTTCAAATGAGCAAAAGGTACCCCATACACCCAAGATGGCCGCAGGTCGCGAACGCTCCAAACAACCGACACGCACCAGCTCTCCACTGAGCGCTGCGTGCAATGCGGAAACAACCGGGCGATCACAGGTACTTAAAACGGATCCGGCGCCCCCGGTCAAACAACATTCGGACCGGAGAGACGCTAGTAGGTGTTTACATGAGGGAGGTATCCTGTGAGCAAGTAAGTGTGTGCGAATGAAGTCTGAAAATGAAGATCCTTTAATTACCGCTTTGCGGGTTGATCAACCATCGCATAGTCTTACAAGCTGGGAGAAACGAAACCAGTGGATGTAATTTACGATTTGCCTTCCTCCCACCTCTCTTAGATTTGCTGGGATACTGAGCCCCTCCGAGTCCATGGGGCACAGTTAGGTCCCACTACATATATGTAAATATGTATGAGTGTGTGAGCAAGATGAATGTTTAGTTTTGTCACAGTAAGGTGTCCATCACGTTTTGATGCATGAGAACTACCACTTTTTGTGCATGAAAACAATCACGTTTTTTCATATAAAAACGTCCTGCTGAGGACCACGGGAAATGTATTAACGTTTTCAACGTGCAATCCGAAATATGTGTTATGTGTGTTATGTTGGGGGTAACAACCCTTGACTTTTCAAGTTGTCTTTTGTTTTACAGGAACCTCGTGATTCATATGAATACGTAGGTACTTTTGCATGCACTAAATCGATTATTTACTTAAAGTAAATCATTGCAGAGCTAAGGAGTGGCGAACACAGGGCTGGTCCTTGTGTAGTCCGGAAGAAGTGCTTGGGGTATGCACGAAACATGTTGACAGGAGTTGATAGGTACACCTTAACACATTACGTTTAGGGACCCTATTTTTGCACCCCATTTTTAATGTTACCACCTAGAAGCAGGAATAAAGTTTATTGAGGGCTTACTGGGCAGGTATTTTTAAACACATCACCTAGTCCACTCCACTATCACACATGCACCACACATAGTCAATTATAAGTGCTCCTACGTAATTCGCAAGTCGCAGCACGCCCCAGCCCGTAGAGGACTGGGATGGCCCCAATGACGAAGCATGTCATCATGGGGCAACCCTGGTGAGTGTGAGGGGACACCAAGAAAAAGAGCAATTTTCTCTTTTTCTATCTACTGTACCATCCAGACCAACCCCATTGAGCGTTGGTAATGGATTTATAGTGACCGGCTAGGCTCTCAGGTATCTGGTAACAGAGACCTTATGTTGAATGTAGTTTTATTGCCTATATGCCTCACATATTTGGGCGATGGAGGGGCGATCATCACTAAACTTGAGACATCTGTACTTGAACTTCTGGAGTTGAGCTGTCCTTGGATGGCAAATGCCCTTCTTCCTTACCTTGCTCCCTGGCACAAGTACTGGAAAATAAAGGTTGGATCATTGGCTTGGCCCATCATTCCTATGGCAAGGACATCCTGAGTTCTCCCTGTTGTAGTTGTGCTAGGCTTCTTGGTCTTAGTGAGGTCCAAGCAACATGTTTCTGGGGACACCACATTGCTAGTTTCGGGTTCCATGGATGCCTAGGGTTCCTTATTATGCACAAGCTCTCTTCCCAGGTATTCAAAGGCTGTGTTGTCTTTTCTGGGCAGGACCCCTGCTCATATACTCTATTAGGGGAAATTCTCTTGAATTCTGTATTGAAGAATTTAGAACCAGCTCCCCTTCCAGAAGAGGCGTGGCTGTGATAATTTGTGCTGTGTCACTGGTTTGTGGTTGCACGATTCTTAGTTGTCATGTCCCTTGTGGTTGCACAATTCTTAGTTGTCATGTCCTTTGACAGGCTCTTTATCATTCATGTATGTTCGCGCTGGGCGATTCCTGTGGGAGCTACAAGCTGCACCTATGACTAAACAGGCTATTTCCGCACCAATCCACAGGGCACTTCCCCTCCAGGGGAGCCTGTTGCCCCCTTTGAGGTGCGCTGGAACTGCCTAACTATAAGTCTGTTTGTCTATGAGACTCCAATCACGATAACAGCTAGTTCATTCCCGGTGATGCCAATACGTTTTATCCTGCAGCCTGGTATCACTTCCTGAGAGTGTCTTTAAGTTACCTCAGTTTCTATTTTAAAGCTCCGACTTCTTGCACTGCATGCCTTTCCACCATACACGGTCTCTTTTCCTCCATTTCACCACACTGCCACTACATCATGGTCGCACTACACCACTGGCCAGGCAGCAACACTTTTAGAACCTGCGTACAATTTGGTGCAATAGCAGTAGAGTTTAAGTTTGTTAGGGTGCACATATAACATCCCACAAGTTGCTACTCCCATTTACGCTGTATAAGTACATATCTCGGGTTGGGACTTTTTTAGGCGGTAATCGAAATGCCATGCAACCGTCTCTCAGATCACCTTCTGCGATGGTGATTGTGACTAGGCCTGGACGTTAAATTTCGTTCGGTTTGTGGAATTTGCGGAATTTGAGTAATTTCGCAATCCGCGGAGAGCGCGAAATTGCCTAAAATTCTGCATTCCGCGACTTCGCGGAATTTGCTTGTTCGCGTTCTCAAATGTGTCTTTTCGAGATATTTACCCCCGAGCACACAAACAGCGATTGCGAACAGTAAAAAAGCATCGCAAACAAGCAATTCCGCATGTTCGCTGAATTTCTGCGTGTTCGCAGAGAATTTTTACTGTTTCGTGAAGATTTGCGTAACGCGATTACGCAAATTCTACCCACCCCTAGTGACTGCAGCTTTAACTTGCGGCATCAACTGTGTCCGCAGCAAGAAAAATGCTATCCATCCATATCTGCGAGGGCTGCTCTGGGCTCGCGCTCTCCCAATTTTTATAGTCTAGTGGAGAGGTAGCAGGGAAAACTGCAGATGAATAGCGATCATGTTGCCCAAGAAATCCTCCTGCCCACAATGAGGCGCAAAGAGAAGCAGCGCATTGTAAGAGGTGTGGCCCTGTGGCTGGGGCGACTGACTCCGAAATCTGGGGATCACGGTTCGATCCCCGGCACCGGCGGCAGGTTAGTCCAGCACCATGTGACTCTGGGCAATAGCTTGCTTAATCTTCTCGACGGTCCCCAGCACCTAGAGACGCTTACGGGTGATTGTGCGCTTTACAAATGTGGATTATTATTATTATTATTATTATTATTAGTATTATTATTATTATTATTATTAATATTGCTAGCCTGCCATCTATGCACAGTCAGGGCCTTCGGAAACAGACGTCAGCCACGGAGCATGAGCAGTGTTCTACATGGCTCCTGGAGACCCTTTCCCACATCCCCTTTGTCATCTATTTCTGAAACAACAAAGTATGGATTAGTTAAAAGAAAGGTTTAGAGGTCTTGTCATAAGGCAAACTGATCTTTAATACGTTAAAGGGAAGGCAGTTTCATTAGAAAGAATCTACTATCAAAGAATGGGGAGCTGACAGTGCTCAAGAACTTAAAGAGTAGTAAACATCTGTGACCACAAAATGGAGGTCAGGCTGAGGGGTTAAGGGCATCCACCACTGACTCTGCCCCCAAGCTGCACCCTAAAAGAGAGATAATTAAGTGGGGGGGTGGGCACAGGCATGGGAATGCAGCACTATGATGCTGCGGTTAACTGTGTCTCCCTCTGTGAGATATCGGCAGCTGCAAACTTTTAGAACCATAAACTCGGGGAGCGCACAGCGCGGCGAACCATGATGGCCGCAACATGAGGAGCTCCGTTATGACGAGCAGTGCTCATACACGAAGGGAAGTCTCCTGGGCAGCGTCTCTGCACAAAAACAGCTGTGTTGCCGTCGGAAGGGTTCAGGCATTCACGGGCAAGTTCTCCACTGCAAAATGCTTGTTTTGAGCATTTTTATGACTGTTTACCCGTTTCTCTGACCAGCGGCTGCCATTTTTTTTTCATATGCAGCGTTTTTTCCCTTTTTCCTGCTGCAACTCTGTGTTTTCCCTACATGACCCCCCTTCTGCCATAATGTGACTTATTTATCGCTTTTTTCTCCACATGTTATTCAAATCTTTGGCTGGAACCTTCCCAATGAGTCTATCCTGCGACCCTGTCAAATACCTCAGATACTAAAGCTCCTGAATTCATCTGTGTGGTGCTAATGAGGTCGTACGCGTATTCATCTGCTTGCTTTGGCAAATGGCACTGTTCGCATATCGTTTTGTAGCCCATTCCATTTTCTTTTTTACTCAATTTTCAACTTGCTAACTCTGGTCTTTAATTTTGTTGCTTCTGGTTGCGCCTGGATTGGTCTTCATCATTCTTGTCACTATATGGTTTAACGGACAGCTACTGCTCACTAACTTTCTGCTTGTCAATATTATTCAGAGCTCTTAACAATTCTTCCCATTGTGCTTTCATTTTTACTTTTGCCTTAATCTTGCTGGGCCAATTCCCTTAAAATGGATCCCTCACTTTCAACCAAAGCACAAAGTACTTCTTCTGGTACTCGCAAGGACCCTGATGAATCTTCCTCTGGTAAAATCATTAAAAAAGATCCTCCATCTCCGTCCAAATCTCTGCTGCCTATTACCTTAGTGGACATCATGGAGGAACTGCGACTCATCCCCCTCCTTTATGACGGATACAGTTATGACTCTCGGAGGCTTGATGATAAATGGTCCAGTCTTGACACAAGACTTACTGATGTAGAACAAAAGGGTATGTGATGCTCAAGATGTTGTAGCTAAGGTCGCCATCCTCACCAAAGAAGTTGATCAGCTTAAAAAGACCTCAGAAGATTTAGAAAACAGCCACAGGTGCAATAACCTACGTGTTTATGGTATTCCAGAAGGTTCTGAAGGGTCGGACATCATCCAATTTCTGAAGACTCAAGTCCTTCCAATTGTTGGCCTTCCTAAACACCTGTATGTTAACATTCAAGAAGCCCATCGTCTTGGACCTAAGAATTCATCACCTACTTCTAAGCCCAGAGGTATTATTGCCTACTTTCTCCTCTACTCAGATCTTATGGCAATTCTTCACTCTGCCAAACAGCATAAGCAGTTGCTCTGGTCTGGTCACAAAGACCTCTTTACTCAAGATGTCTCTAAACCGACTGCTGCTCGATGGAAGGAATTCTTGGACTTGAGAACTGTGCTGAGATCCATGAATGCTTGTTACGGCCTAATTCACCCTTGTCTCTTCAAAGTGACTTACAAAGAACGGACCTTTAGCTTTGATGATCCTGCAGATCTTCGGAATTTCATACATACTCTCAAAGGAATACTTATGGAACTGAGCAAACCATAGTCATTCTGTTAATTTACTTGTTGTTTTTTTACTGTCTGTCTTTCCCCCCATATCCTGTATCCTTCTGTAATGACCTCTCTCTTTTTTAGTTTTTTTTATTTCTCTCTTCCTGGTTTTACAGGGCACCCCTTGCAGTTCACTGTATACACATCCTATATGTGTCATCCCGGTGTTTTTCATGTGCAATTCATTCTGCCGCCTATCATTGCTCATTGTGTGGTAAGTTCCCTTCATTTGTCTTATTTGGTTACCGTTCATCTTCCGATTCCTCACTACGTTAACTGATTTGTCTTAATTATTTTACAGGTAACCCCTTTTTTTAATATTATCTCTTGGTTGTGTGGCTGTCTTGTTTCTCGCACCCCCTCCCACAGCAATGTCTTTCGGGGAAGTGTTCTCTATGACTAAAGCCCTTTGGCTTTTTGTCATCCTCTTTTTATCTTCATCTCTTGGGGGATTTTGCCCTCCTTTTTTTCCCTTTTTTCACCTCTCTTCCTTTCCTTTTCTGTCCTCTCCTCTTCCTGGATGTCTTTCTCTTTCCCACGGTCTTTCCTTTCTTTCTGGCAATCTTCTTCCTATTTATGCTCTTTAGCATCTTTCTCTTTTTTTATCTCTTCTTTTGATTCTCTATTACTTCCTCAAATTGCTTCTGTCCCTTTCTCTATGGTGATCATTGGGCTTCACCTTCTTCTCGTTATCTTTCTCTTGATATCCTTATCTTTCCTATATTTTCAATCTCTATTCTTTCTGTTTACAATTCTTCTATCCCGCATAACCTCTGCTTTATCTGTTGGTTTATCCTTCTGTAATTTTCAACAATGAATGATCTCCGTGTTACTTCTTGGAGTGTTAAAGGTATCTGCATTCCTGTTAAGAAGCAACGTGTTTCATCTCACTTAGCAAGGTTAAAATGTAAAGTTGCATTGTTACAGGAAACTCACCTGACACCTAAAAATCTGTCTTCCCTGCGTAAACAGTGGGTTGGTGAAGTTTTCTGCTCTCAGGCAGTGAAAACAAGAATGGTGTTATTATTCTGTTTCACAAATCGTTATCTATTCAATTAACAACTGAGCTCCATGATACTAACGGCAGATGGTTGTTTTTAGATGTTATTGTTAATAATACAAAGTTTTCTTTCTGCAATGT
Source organism: Lissotriton vulgaris (assembly GCF_964263255.1). Taxonomy (NCBI): domain Eukaryota; kingdom Metazoa; phylum Chordata; class Amphibia; order Caudata; family Salamandridae; genus Lissotriton; species Lissotriton vulgaris. Next base: position 900,395,243 of record NC_141696.1, read on the forward strand.
TTATGGCCCCACTGGGGTAGATCTATCTTTTTGGAACAATTTTTCTATGTTTCTCTCCTCCCATGTGACTGATGGTTTAATTCTTGGTGGTGATTGTAATCAGCTCATGGACCCCTTTTTAGATCAGAAATCTCAGGCTAGATATATATCCAACAAGATGCAAAAATCTTTTTACAAAGCTATCGCCTCCAGGGGCCTAATCGACTCTTGGAGGATATCACACACTGATACATTCGAATTCTCCTTTTTTTCTCCTGTACATACATCACACTCTCGTATTGACTAAATTTTCCTCACCCAACGCACTTTCAAATTCATGACCAACTCAGAAATTGGCGCTATCCTTATTTCAGACCACATCCCTGTCATACTTGATATTGATTATCCCTTGTCCAATCCCACCTCTCGGGGTTGGCGCTTTAATAATTCCCTCCTCCTTGGTCCTAAGTTCACCGAGCATTTCACTCTTTTTATGGAGGAATTGTTCCAAAATAACCTTCATTCAACATCTCAGTTTTATTTTATTTGGGATGCTTTTAAGGCTGCTGCCAGAGGCTTCATCATAGATTTTGTCTCTCGGAAGAAGAAAAAAGCCCTCACTCAGCCTTCCCATATTATTAAACAAATAAAAGAGCTTGAACATCTTTTTTTCACCACCACTTCCCCTAATACCCTTTCCTCCCTCATTAAAGCGAAAATTCAATATAATAAACATTCATGGGATTCTGCTTGTAATAATCTCCTAAAATGTAATGCCAATATGTATGGTGGGCGCAACAAAGCAGGAAACTCCCTTGTGAACTACCTCAAAATCAAAAAACAAAAATCCAAAATCACTGTCATTACTGATGCCCATGGAAACAGACATTCCATCGACGACAAAATTCTGGACTGCTTTGTCCAATATTACTCCTCTTTATACACTCCGGAATCTTCTTCCTCCTCCGCTCAAATTGATTCCTTCTTCCAGTCTATTCCTAAACCCCCTGCTATTCGTACAGACCTTTCCTCTCTTGATGTGCCTATTTCTGAAAAAGAAATACTTCATGCATTCACTCTTTTACCCGAGGATAAATCACCCCGTCCAGGCGGCTTTACGGTTCGATTTTATTTCCATTTTAAGAATATTCTACAACCACATTTATTTTCTTTGATTAATAATTTTCATACCATGGAGAAATCCAAATGCTCTTTCACACAGGCAATGTTATGTCTGCTCCCCAAAAAAGATAAAGATCCATCTCTCTGTAAAAATTATAGGCCCATTTCATTGATACGCCAACATTTTATCTACTCACATAAACAAAGTTATTCCTGATCTTATTAATATTTATCAATCTGGATTTGTCAAGGGTAGATCTATTATGGATAATTCGAGAACTCTTCTTAACATCATTCACCTTGCTTCAAAGATGGATTCCCCTATCACAGCCATTACTTTGGATGCTGAAAAAGCATTTGACAGGGTTAGTTGGGATTTTATGTTTGGCGCGCTTAGATGGCATGGCTTTAGTTCCCACATCATAAATGATATTCTGTAGAAATCCACGGGAGGCAAAGTTGTAGAGTCAAGGTTGTTTATTGAGTTAGCAGTTAAGGAACAACCATCTAGTCATGTCGTGGTCAAAGCCAGAGTGCTCCCAACATGGAATGCACTCAATGAACACAACAGCATTCTAAAAGAGCCATAGTAACAGAATAGAGGGAACACACATAGGTAGGAGTGCAATATCAAGAACATAAAATACACAGAATATTACATCACCTCCCTTTCTTAAAAAAATAAAATAAATAAAAAAACAAAACAAAGGGAAAAAACCAGAAACAAAGTTATTCTCTGAACCTCAAATGTCTATTTACAGTGTGAGAACTCTTCCTAACACCAAATTCAGAAGAAGAGGTTTTGGTGGGAAGAGGATTAGTGGAGGATTTTCCAGAGGGAGACGAGGTAGAAGTTCCTTTAGAGACAACAGAAGAGTTACTGATGACCTTAGCAACTCTGTTTAAATTCCACCAGAAACCTCCTTCAACTTGTACAGCATTGCCCACAATCTTAACAACTTTCACAGGAGGACCAAACTTGCTTTCTCCTTTGTGTACTTGTACAGACTTTCTAATTCTCACACAGTCCCCAACCTCCAAAACACTCTCTTTCGTACCTTTCCTTACATCAAAATTTTCTTTTTGCTTGGACTGGGCGAGCAAAACATTACCCTTTACAATGGACATGAGACTCGAGACGTCAGATGTAGACTTCATCCACTTAGACATCCATCCAGGACAAAACGACGTGTTAGGCTTGCGACCTCTCATTAACTCAAAGGGAGAGACCTTAGTGGAGGAATGAGGAGTAGTCCTATAAAACCAAATCATGCTCTTCAAAGCCTTAATGACCTCAACATTACTACTCCTAGCCCACTTTACACAATCTCCCACAACTCTGTTCATCCTCTCAACAAGGCCATTCCCTTGAGGATGATAAAGGGAACTCTTGATATGCTTAAATCCTGATTTGGAAAGAAAATCATCAAACTCATGACTCACAAATTGCTTCCCATTGTCGGAAACCAACACTTCAGGAAAACCTTCCCTACTCCAAACATCACACAAGAATTCAATGACAGTCTTAGTATCAGCATCCTTTACCAACTTAAATTCTGGCCACTTAGAAGCATAATCAACTAGGACTAAAATAAATTTAGAACACCCACTCAAAATAGAATAGGGTCCCATTAGATCGATACCGAGCTTAGCCCAAGGACGATCAGGGCACTCAACAGGCATAAGAGGAGGAACCCAGGTTTTGAGACTCTTATCTGAGGATCTACAGATACAACAGTCCGCAACAAAAAGATTGATATCCGAATCCATAGCAGGCCACCAGAACACATCACGAATTCTGCGCTTAGTGAGAGAACAACCCAATGACCCTCATGGGCTTTCACAATGATGTCTTTCCTAAATGCAAAAGGAGGAATGATTTTGTCATTACGCAGTAGAATGCCATCTTCAATAGAAATTTCATGTCCCACCTTAGAAAAGGGTTGGAGGGAAGCAGACAAAACCTTGGTTGTTTGTCAAAACGAATCTTAAGTTTTTGGACAGTATCTATGTAATCATCAGATACAGCGCCCTCGATAACAGGTAACTCTGGGAGATGTTTGAAGACAGACCTGCCTTCAAAACCCAGAGAGTGTAACAGAAGGCATTTTTTTCTTTCAGGGCGAAATCTAGATGCACCAATGGCTCCTAAATAGTTCTCAAAGGCATCATGCCAAACTTCCCATCTAATTGGAGTTTCACCAGGAGTTTCTAAAAAGGCTGGAGGAGGATTGACAGATTGCAGGGTAGACATAACTGAAATAGCAGAATAATAAAAAGATAAATAAATAACGATGTGTGAAAAATACAGCAACAAAAGATAAAAGTGACGAGCTATGACACATCAATAATAAATAGCTATGACAGGTGATAAGTTTGATGAAAAGATAAAATTAGAAAATGTAACTAAGAGACTAAAATACTGTATTACACTTGTAGTAAATGAATAATGGTAGTAACTCATATGAGCAGTGAATAAACAACAATTGTGCTTAAAGAAAAGTTTAAGAAAAACATACAATCACACTTGTTGAAGACCCAGAATGTCACACTTGTAGTCTTGGTGTAAAGAAGAGAGGAGAGGAGCTGTGCGCATCAGCGATGAATTCACAACAAACACATCTTTAATTGGGGTGGGCTGTGCGCATCAGCGATACGCAGCGTGAGCTGTGCGTATTAGTAGAAGTACGAAGAAATGGTAGATAAGGTGTGCGCATCAGAGATACACGGCGTGAGCTGTGCGCATTGGTAGGAGTACGAAGAAGTGGCAGATAAGCTGTGCGCATCAGCGATACACGGCGTGAACTGTGCGCATTGGTAGGAGTACGAAGAAGTGGCAGATAAGCTGTGCGCATCAGCGATACACGGCGTGAACTGTGCGCATTTGCGGTGACTGGTTGCTAGGAGATGTGAGCGTCACAAAAGAAAACAGAAAGTGACCAATCCGGAGTGCGCAGACAATTGTCCAATAGAAAAGGAAATAATAATAACGTTATGCGTGATGATGCACCAGACGTGGAGATGTAGCACGCTGTTATGACGCTGCTCAGGGAAGGAAAATGACGGAACAGAGAAGCCGGGGCACGAGAGGTAAGGCTCGAGCAGGCTCTCAGTGTTGTTGTTTAAAATAAACAGTTAACGGCCGAGGTGAAAGGAGAGGCCTCAAATGTCAAACAAAACAGTATTTCAAAGCGGAACAAGCGCTTCGAAATAAAAACGGAATACACCCAAAAACGTCAACTTTAACAGTCAGTGATATAAAGAAGTCAAACACACAGACAAAGAAAGTCTCACAGTTTTTGGCGAAGCTCAGGTTCAGACAGAGATCAAATAAAGTTGGGATTCTTCTGTCTTCTGTCTTCTGATTTCCTCAGTGAGGTCTGGAGTTGAAGGTGTCGAATGGGTAGTATTTTGATGCTCAAACCAGCACAGGAACAGTAAAGGAGATGAGGCTCTCTCTGTATTCTTGATAGCAGACAGCTTTGCGGGTCCCAAGGAGATCACATATGTTGAGCACGCATCGTCGCCAGTAAAATTATGTAGAAATCCACGGGAGGCAAAGTTGTAGAGTAAAGGTTGTTTATTGAGTTAGCAGTTAAGGAACAACCATCTAGTCATGTCGTGGTCAAAGCCAGAGTGCTCCCAACATGGAATGCACTCAATGAACACAACATCATTCTAAAAGAGCCATAGTAACAGAATACAGGGAACACACATAGGTAGGAGTGCAATATCAAGAACATAAAATACACAGAATATTACATATTCATTTGTTATATTCCGCCCCCTCTACTTCTATTTGGGTTAATGGTTTTCAATCTTCTTATTTTCCTCTCCACAGAGGCACCAGACAAGGCTGCCTCTTGTCCCCCCTTCTTTTTATTTTAGCTCTAGAACCTTTCCTAGTAAAATTTGACGCTCCACATCTTACACTGGATTTTTATATAAGAAACATAATTTCAAATTCACTGCATATGCAGATGATATTTTACTTTATATTTCTAATCCAGTTACTTATTTACCTGCACTTTTTTCTTTATTACAAGAATACTCCTCAGTCTCAGGCTGCAAATTGAATATAGACAAATCGGAAGTTTTACCCCTTAATACATTTCGCCTTCCTCACATGTTTCAAGGCTCTGGTTTTACCTGGAATCCCAAACACATCAAATGTTTAGGCATTCTTTACGCTAACAATATCAGAGATACGATTAAGATTAATAATAATGATATTCTCACTAAGCTCTCCTCACTCATAGATCGATGGTCTCCTTTATTTTTGTCTTGGTGGGGGAGATTGGCTACTATTAAAATGATGCTTCTTCCTATTGTCAATTTTTATCTTTCAATGCTTCCCATTTCTCTCCCTCTCTATTTCTTCACACTTATTAATCGCACCTTTACTAAATTTTTATGGAACAATCGCAAACCTAGGATTTCTCTTTTTTGTCTTCAACAATCCAAAGATATGGGTGGAATTAACTTTCCAAATCTTGCTCGTTTTCATTCTGCTTTCACTTTAAAACAAATCTGGCCTTTCTTAGTTGACTCCTCCCCTCTTCCCGTGACAGCTTGGAGCTCATTAGAAAATGCGCAACTTGCCCCTTTCTCTTTTATTACCGCCATTCGTTTATCTCAACCTCCTCAACTCTTTCTCACACCCACTTTCAAGCACTCAAAAACACTTGCCACATCTCTTTTTCGCTTTCCTTTATCACAAGCTCAATTTCATTCTCTTACTCCAATTTGGTACAACAATTCCTTAAAGAATAATAATAAAGCGCTTCTTTGGAAGGAGTGGATTGATAAAGGCATTATGATAGTCATCTTAAAGATGGTTCTCTGCGGGATTTCTATGATATTCGTACATACTTTCCCCTGTCCAACAAATACTCCTCCCAATACCCCTTGCTTTCGCACGCCCTAGCCTCTCTCATTTCCCAGAATAGTTCCTTATTCACCATGGTCCCATCAGATTCTCACTGCCCTGATTTCTCTACGCCTTTTAAGGCTGCTGCTATTTACAAACTATATCCCCACTACGGATCGGTTCAAATCTAAACTTTAGCTTATGTGGGAAAAGGATTTAATACAGGAATTTTCCTTTTCAGTTTGGGACTCTATTTAGTCTAAAATCCTCTCGATCCGCTAGTACCACACAGACCTTATATTTTTTTTACAACAGGTTTTTTTTACTCCCTCCGATCTATTCAAATTTAAAGCCTCCGTTTCTAGAAAATGTTGGTCTTGTTCATGTGTTGATAGTGATTTTCGCCATATGTTTTTTCATTGCCCATTGGTTAAATCCTTTTGGTCTCAGATTTGGTTTAAACTTAATGATATTTTGAGTACGAACCTCCCTTTTGAGATTGTCCATGTTTTTCAGGGTGGTTCTTTTCCCATGTGGAACGTTCAATGTAATGTTCGTAAATTCATAGATTTGTACATAGCTATTTTATTGCAGATAATCACAACAAATTCGAGGACACTTCGAAGATTTCTTATACTGCTTGATGGAATCTGTTATCTCATCATCATTGCCTGGACCGTGCTACTACTGTACCTCTTTTAATCAAAAAAGACTTGTTATGGTCACCAATGACTAATTTCCTGTCAGAAGGAATGTTTATTGATTTTCTCTTATCGTCCATGTAATAAATTGCCTTTCTCTTTCTCTTTTTCATTCCTCTCCTCTCTCCCTCCTCCTTCCCTGTCTCTCTCTTTTCCTTCCTTTTCTTTCTCATCATAAAATACACTTAAAAGCTTTTTCTCTTGATAAAGTTTCTAATTTCCCTTTTGGGATCTTTTACCTTTTCCATATATTGTATAACCTGTTGTTATATTCTAATGCTTCTTGTATTGTAATCCTGTTTTACATGGTTTATCTTATTCAATAAAGCTTTCTAAACTGAAAAAAAAGAACCATAAACTCACTGGGGAATGTTGAAAGAGTTTTAGATTCCTTGAATACTTTGATGCTGTTGTTCGTATTAAGATTATGGTTACAAGCAGTCTGTCATTGTAGGAAAATGCCTCTTTTTGCATGATTACCTCCATTGTTTGGACGGATGCTGCTGTTTTGTTTACTCTTTGCACTGGAGTTCTGCTACACTGGCTCCAATGTAGTTCTCTGACCATTTAAACCATGTCAAAATTGTCTATACTCCAAATTTGCATATTTACCTCACCTTTGAGTCGCATGTATGTTGTAGAAAGTGTGTCCCGGGCTTGTAAATTAAATGTGCCTGGTAGATTGCAGCACACCTCGCCTATTTATGCCATGTCTGCACATATTAGGAAGAGTCTCACTCGGTGCCACTACATGCTGTTACAGAAATGCTTTCTTATAAACTTTCAGTGCAAAAAGCTTTTTTTCCACATAGAAATCGATCAACACTCTTTGCGCCGCTTCGCATCGCGTGTCGCCATTTTTCCTCACACGAAAACCTATGTGAAATTTTGATAATTCTGAACCAATTACAGTAGTACAAATGCCAGTAGCAGATTTCACTTCTCCTTCCAAAGCACTATTTTGATGATTTTGCCTTTCCTTATATTTAATAATCGAAATGTATACCCTAATAAAAATAAATCCATCTACATCAGCAGTATGGACAGGCTCAGTCGCACACTAATAAGCTTCTACACTTGCAAGCACCAGTCAGTAGATTTTGACATACACTTTGATTATGCTGCGTGAACCTCTCCTCAGTGACTAGAAGTTTTCATGCCATTTTAATGTGAGGGTAATTTTGTGAGGTGAGCATTGGCCCAGTGCTGCTACACTCTGACACTTTCACCAGTTAATTGAACTTGCTGGAACCTTTGTTTTCAGTTTCTTTCGATAGTCATTGAGCACAGACTGGCTGCTGCTTTAGATTAGGGTTTCTTGAGTGATGTTGAATTGTACAACAACAGCTGGAAAATTTTACAAGAACTGCTGGCTGAGCAAATAATTAATGTAGAGAACTGCAGAGCTGCAGGAAATTGTAAATCTTACCTCAAAGGCCTTCTGTCAACTGAAAGCGTTTGCTTACACCCAAAGGTGTTCCTCTTTTCCTTATTGTAAAATAAATGTACGTGACATCTAAAGTAAATGAACCTGATGTACATGATTAGTGAGATCGCAAGCATTAATTATTATTTTCATCTCCTGGTAAATTGAAGACATTCCAGCCCGAATATATTTAAGGCGATCAGCGTAGCACGGTGTGGCAAGCTGCAGCAATGCCTTGGGCAAAGTGTGAAATATTTTGAAGCATCATATTTACAAAGAGTTGCATGATAATGACGTCATTGGACATGAAAAAACGCTGTTACCGGGGGTCGGTCTAAGTATAGTGCAAAGGCACATCGAGGGTGTTGCAAGAAATATTTACTCGAGGTAGACACTCCAGCACAAATTTTGCGAATATAACCTTCAAAGGATATGCTGCGTAAAATGTGTAACATTTTGGAAATTGAAGGTTACTCGTGGGGATATCACATGACATTCCACTGGCTCATTCTTTGAATCTGGTGTCAATTGGTGCAAATATTTCTCCAAAACCCGATCATACTGATGTAGTAGATCCTTCTTTACTTGGAATCTTAGGATTTTGCGCTGTTCCTGCTCCAATATCCATGTTTTTTCAGGAAATTGGGACTTCTTAACCAAAGCATGCTTTGTACTGTGCTATAGCCAACTAGTGCCAAATAATTATGCACAGCCACTTGCGCTACTCAGTAGTAAATAGTAAGGAACCCTCGGCATCCATGGAACTCATCTCAAAGCTAAAGTCCAAATTTAATTTAATTATTGAGTTGATAAATGGTATCTGCTTCAAAGTGCCAATGCACTCAGGGAAATATTCACAAGAACGTGTGATAACTACTGCAAGAGTAGCGTAACGCAACTTTCAACATCACAGCCCAGCGCTGGAAAATAACCCTGTGTCAACGTGGAATTCACGACACAGTGGTGGCATGCAATAGTCTGCCGAAACCGCGGACAATGTTTGCGATACAACCACCTCGATGGAGACATAAACACAAACCACAACACCAAAAAATCTGCGATGGGCCCAAGCGCAAAGAAGAAAACCAGCAATAAGCAGCACCAGGCCTGCAACACACACCTGGCAGGAGGGAAAAATCGCCATAAAAGTGGAAAAAACAACCAAACACAAACTGACCAACACCCAAGCACCATGGAGGCAGCCGGAGCAGGCGCAGAGGACGAGCGCAACCACATAAGCACCCCAGACGACTAGCCCGGGACCTCAGAGGCAGGGAAGGGCAAGGGCAAGGACAATATGAAGACGAAGTTCAGTCCGCAGGCGTGTCATTGGGCACCAAAAATGGAATATGGCAGGACATCGTTAACAAGGTGAATGCCGTCAGGGATCACAGGAGGACAATGGAGGAGGTCAAGAGGCGATGGAATGACATCAAGCGGCGGAACAAGGAAAAACTCTCCGCCAACCGGAAGGCAGCAACGCAGACTGGAGGTGGGGACCCAGCGCCTCAGCTAGAGCTGGATGACAAAGAGGAGCTGGTGTCGACAGTAATCAGTGTGGAGACTGTGGCTGGAGAAGGAGGATTGGACACCGCTCGGCAGGACACAACACAGCTGCAACAGGGTGAGTGACCACCAGTTACTGGGGGGATGGGTGGAGATGGGCACAGTGGCACACATGCACAATCAAGCAGAGCACAGTGCACACCCACAATGACTCTGGGTCCTCGCCCAGATCTACAGACTGTCACAATGCACAATGCCATGCTGTCTGAATATCAACATGTACCATGTGGCTACATACATGTGGACACATTGTAATACACCATCTCGCCTTCACATCCACAGAGCAGTCCCAGCCACTCTTCACTGATCATGAGGAGGACAACACCAGCATCGACACCCAAGCCATCCAAGACATCATTGACCTCATCTGCAACTTACCTCCAAGATAAGAGCAGGCCAGCATCATCGAGGAGACCCCACCCATTACCCAAAGTACCCAACTAGAGGCACTCACAGCCCCGACACCCCCCAAGACCCCCAGGAACAACACATGGACTTCCAACTCTGTGTGCTGGAGTGCCAGACCGCAGAGTAGGTGCTGTAGGCTTCAGCAACATGGCAACCAAACTTGACGCCATCCTTGGGTGTGTAGCTCCGCTCCATGGTCTCCAACGAGCCCTGACTGACATTGCTGGAGTCATGACATGGAGAGAAGAACACCTGGTCACTCACAGTGGCTCCAGCGATACCAGCCATGAGTTGCCACAGATGCGGATGCTCATGGAGGACATGGTGCGGATGGATTGCGTAAAGGATGGCAGCCACCGCTGGACATCAGTGGAATGTAGCTGGGACCTACCCTGCCCTGCAGATCCTCATCATGGCATTGCTGCCACAAGGTGTGGTGATGTTGAATGCTGCTGCCCCGCACCATCCACATCTCAGCCCCCTGGTGTGGCTATTCCTTCCTGTTCGGCAGGCCTAACCACTCCACCACCTGAAGTGTCAGTGCCACACAGTACGGCCGACAGACCACCTCTGGCACCTGAGGTGTGAGTGCCACACAGTGCGGCCAACAAACCACCTCCGGCACCTGAGGTGTCAGTGGCACACAGTGCCGCAGGTGGTACAGCAACACCCACAGGTGGGGCAAGGCACATATCCGGGGATGAGGACATGGATGGGCTTGTGATCAGAAGGGCTCAGTAGCATTCATTTCCGTCACCTGGCCTGTTCCTGGTTGGTCCCGCACATGGCCTCATTACCTTCCACTGACCCTTGATTCACTCAGATGCACTCACCTTGGACAGGGACATGGAACACCACATCCTGTTTGATGACCAATGACACAGCGACCAGACTGCGGACTGCACTCCTCCTCTTCTGCAGTACTTGTCTTCCAGAGATGGACTCTGGCTGGCCCTCCACGGGCCCATATAGTGTGGTGCATTCAGCAGTGCCCTGTACCGCTCCAGCTGCAGAAAATTACTGGATGTGCAATAAACATCCAGTGACGCACTGCTCTGTCATGTCTTTCATCACTCATGTATGCATGTGTGGATAAATGTAGGGACTCATGCTCCGGGGGGCATCATTGCTACTCTTCGCATGTATACTCCCTGGTGATGTGCAGGTCACTGGTCTAGTTGTCAGCATTTCACAGTTACTCCCTGAGGGCAGGTTTGCACGCACACCACACCCACCGGGAACAGGCTTCACAGGCCATGTGACACCGCAAATATAAGGGTCTGACGACGTCACATACCCCTCTGCAAGTGGTGACTGGATGACGGACCCGAGCCCTTGAGGCCGGCACAAGACTTCCACCACATGTTGCTAACTGGGGTTGGACAGGGTTTATGGCAGGTGCTGCATTGCGGCTGGCACAGGCACCATGCCACGGGACGGTGACTTAGGGTGCACTGAGTCATTGGCACCTTGAGCTGCTGAGCGGATGTGCAGCCTGTGATGATGGCCTGTCCTAGTGGTCCGTACTGCTCAGGATATATGTGCCTTGCTGGACAGCAGTGTAGGCCACGCCAGCAGCTTGCGCAGGCCTACCACCATGTGGCCCCGCTTCCAGGGTCACAGAATTAGTGGCACCCATTGGGCTGAGTGGCTGTGCAGGCTGCGATGTTGTCGGGTGCCCTGGTTCAACCCATGCCATGGTGTAATAAAGTCCCAGCACCAGACGTGATACCTGGGGGCCAGCGCAGCATGGATGCATGTTGTGAAGTTTGCCATGTCTGCGGGCCCCGGGATTGTGGCTTGCAGTGAAACGTGGTGGGACCTGCAGTCTACACGCCAGTAACAGAAGGTAATCAGTGTGGCCCGGGTGTGCATGGGCAGGTATGCTCCGATGGGCAGCAGGAGGGGCTGAGATGCCTCTGCCTGGATGTGCATGGGTGGGCATGTACCAATGGGCATCGGGAGGGGCTGGGATGCCTCTGCCTGGGTGTGCATGGGCGGGCGGGCGATGTTGACTTGTGCAAGTGTGAATACTGTGCCACCTATGTCTCTGGACTCTTTTTCAGATGACGGCTCTGTCTCAGGTGTGTGACCTGGTGTGCTGCTATACGTACCGGCAAGTGGTTGGAAACACATCAGGTGAGCAGTGTGGCCTGGGTGCGCAGGGTCGACTCGCTCTCTCTCTTGCTCCCTCTCTTCTTCTCTCTCCCCCTCTCTTCTTTTACCCCTCTTTCCCCCTCTCTTCTTCTCTCTCTCTCCCCCACTCTTCTACTCTCTCTCTCTTCCCCCTCTCTTCTTCTCTCTCTCTCCTTCTCTGTCTCTCCTTCGCTCTCTCTCTGTCCTTTGATGTGTGCAGGACACACCTTCTCATCATGTTTTTTGTCTTGCAGTCTGTGACCTACGGATTGTGTCGAGTGGAGCTGCCATGTGTCTTCATTTAATTTCTGTGTTGTTTCATTGTTTGCTTCGAATGTGAATGTGTGATGCTTATTTCTGTGATGACACATGCTTGCCACTAGTTGTGTTTGTGCGACATCAGGCAGATTATTTTGTACATGTTTAGGTGTAGCTGATGTGGTATGTCTTTGCCTGGTAGGCTCGGGGGGGGGGGGGGGGTTCGGTACCCAGCCTGCATAATCAGTTGCTCCATGGGAACTGATGCCCTTGCGATGACACCCTGGGCTGGGCTCCTTTTTTGTGGTGCAGGCTGCCGTCTGACTTTACACCAGGTCAGAGCATGTGTAAATTTCCTGCTGCTAACGTGCCTTATCGCGTGTTTTGTGTTCTTATCGCCAATCTGTCTGGTCGTTGTGAATGTGGAGAAGTGGTGTTGTTGCGGCTTTTGGCAGGGAAACGCCTACTCTGCATCGCATTAGCGATAGTTGCGGGGGTCCTCTGTGGCGATGTTTTTTGCAGCTGCTATCGCGGGAAAACTGGTGCTGTGGGCTGTTAGCACCTGCTTGAGAATGGTGGGGTAAATTTATCACGACTTTGGCTTGGGATAAAGTGCCGGTAATTCGGCAATAGCTCCTTGTGAATATGCCCCTCTGTGGGTTTTTCTGAAGTATTTAGGGGCATATTTATGAATTTTGTGGCGCAGGGCAGAGCAGCAAGTCACCTTGCTGCATTGCCCTGCATCACAGAGAAAGGGCAGGAATGCGCCAAATGTATCCAATACAGCGTATTCCTTGTCTTGCGCTAGCACCGTTATGGCATCCTTGCTCCAATGCAGGCACCCTTGCACCATGGTGCAAGGGAGCCTTACTTGCAGGCAGGATTGTTTTTGCGCAGAGGCTTTTTCCTTTTTCTAAGTGTGCTACATAATGCAACACACATGGCAAGAGGAAGTAATGAGGAGAAATAAAGATATCTCTCCTTGTTACACCTCACCTGGGGAGGATTATCTTTTTGGCACATTCCCAGGTTTACAAGGACCCTATAAATCTGGGAATCCTTAAAGAAACTGGTCGTCAAAAAAGAACTTATGAGGCTCAGAAGTGGACAAATACAGTTAAAAGCATACACATTCAGTCACCGAAAAGGATCCTCAGATTATAATTGTGAACTGTGCAATTTTAAGGAGGAATCTATGATGCATGTTATTTGGTCTTGCCCTTGTTTAAAAAGTTTAGGATGCTTCTGGTTGAAGCAAATATTCCGCCTTTTGGGCATATTTTAATTTAACCTGGACACTACTGCATGCTTCAGTTGTGTAGATGCACAGTTTTCAGCTAGGTGTGTGAAATTCCTCAGAGAAGCTATTCAGTTATTAAACCTGTGCCTCTCGGATAGCTAATGGGGCAGTCTGTATGCCTCCATTGGACTCGAGTTAAGAATAGATCCCTCTGTGTTTGTTTTCCGTCCACGCACTTGCACAGCGCACTTTACTGTCAGATTCTTTAAGCCTGATGAGAGTGCACCGTGCACTTCAATCTCCAGCCAGCAGCTTGGTAGTAACATTCTGGCTATGACCAGTGGGGGTCCCGCATGGTAGGCCCTTGCTAGCACCAAAGATCTCTAGGGGCAGATTTATGTTGCCTGACGCATCTCTGCAAATCGGCAGAGATGCGCCAGGAAAGATACGGCACACAAGTTTATCCTTGCGCCACCCATGATGCGCCGCATTTAAAATGCGGCGCACCATGGTGCAGGAATAAACAAATGCGTGTTGCATCTAGGGCGTGAAGTTGGTACAGTGCTGAAGTTGTGTTGCTTGTGGCACGCAACTCCAGCACTATTCCAACTTGCCCTATCTCTAACCTGGTGCGTCAAGCAAGCGCAGGGTTTTGACGCATCAGTGTTGGGAAAGTGACTCAGTGAAATCTTGTAGATTTCACTGAGTCACTTTTCAGGGGCGTTCCTGCGACGGAACGCCCCCCCCTGTGTGGAAACGCCCACATGAAACCTGATGCAGGTTTCATGTGGCGCAGGACCTTACACCGTGACGCATCTCCATAGATGCATCACGATGTAAGTATGTCGCAACGTGGCGCAGGGTTTATGCCGCCGCTGCGTCACTGAAGTGACGCAACGGCTGCGCAAAAGTGCCGCAAGTCCGACATAAATCTGCCCCTTAGTTTTTGGATGGGAGCCCTCCTAGCCCTTGAAACTGCCATAATCAATATGTGCAAGTCACCATTTGATACACAAATATGGTCTTTCACGCTGGCCAGGACCAGTGTAAATCTGACTCGACTGGCCACCAATACTGCAAAATGCACATACGATTCTAATTTGCTCTCTACGTCATTGAAAGCGAATCGTGCACCTTATTCATTCGTCCGCTATCATTGGGCTTCAAGCCTGATGTTATTGCATTACCCTCTTTATTCACTTGCCCATAGCCGTACTGTAAATCTTGGCTAGTACTGGTGCGGATTAGGTGCTTCTAGCCCAGGATGAGGGCGAGACAGACCTGGCAGGACCCTCAACATTGCAAAATACACTTTTTTGAACTGGCTAGCTTTGCAATCCTTAAGAAACTGCACAACACACTTGAAAATTGTCCCACTTCCATCACAACTAATGTGAGCTAGGGGTCGGATTCCCTTTGTTATTTGAATAACCATTTTTGATTCAGACGGAAACCAACCTGGCTTTTGTTGTGTGATAAAATTGCCCAGATCACTTCTTTACCTGGTTTGATAGTGTCCCCCCTGACAGATTGATGAGCCTGGGGTAGGATTTTCTTCGTTATTGCAAAATTATTTTTCGATTTGGATGAGAGTCACAGTGGCTTTTGCAGCCTGAGAGAATTGCTCAGACCACTCTGTTAACTGGTTTAGAGAGTGTCTCACCAGGCAGGTTGGGTCCCACATAGTTTCACTTTATGTCCGTGATCTGACATAGCATGTAGGCTATTCACTGTGAGGATTGGCACTCCAAGGGCCAGATGTATCAAAGGGTTTTGCCCATTCTGTGTCTATGGGGAAAGGTGTTGATACATATGGCCCCAACTACCTAAGTCCTTAGACTCAAATGTTGCCTTACGTGTACCAGCATCAATGGTGCTACGGTGCTACTTGCCAAATTTCCGTTCTTATGAATATTTTTTTTAATTCAGCAATCTTCGCAGATTTTAAGTCTATTTCAAAGCACACTTCATTTAATTCTTCAAACTGAATGCTGTCAAGGGATGCCTTGGCAGAATTGTGTATTCTTTTTTATTTTGACAGTTTGTTTAACTCTACATGATTACATTTATTGGAAAAGATGTAATGACTAAGCACTTGTATGACATATTGAATTGGCAGATGTATGCCTTGAATTGATTAACCACAACATGATTGACTCTGCTCTGTTTTAATTGCTTGGCTAACTGTTGTGGTTTTAAATCATTAGAAACAATAACATGTATCTACCTATCTATTTATGGGTGTTGCATGGGAGCACCCACGCAAATCCCATGTAACTCCGACCCAGGGCAGTGAAATGCGAAGCAGCGATTAGCACTGCATTGCATTTCTCCAGATTTTTGGAACCACTCAAAGCCACGCAAAGTGGCTTAACAAAACTCACTTACGGTTAGCGTCAATATTGCAGCACTTTGGGTGGTGCAAGAGTGATGCAAACTGGGTCGTAAACATGGCCCTTAATATTTCATATGAGAAAATTGTACAACTCCTTGAATTCACCCCTGCATCACGGGTTAGGTATGTTGTAATGCTGTTCAATTGTACACATCAAGGTTGTAGGTCTACTAAGAGATCGAAAATGTCTGCCTTATATTTGGGGAGGGAGCGGCAGTTAATGTTGAAAAATAAGAAGTTGTTAAGGGAAGCTGGCTTACATTTCTTAGCTGATTGAAGAGGCATATAGGTAGTAGTGCTGGGAGCAGTGGTGTGGCTAAGTTCAGTGAAGAAAGTTTTAAAGGAAAAATTGCAACCTGGGCAGGCTGAGATGTTGGTGTCAGCATCCCAGCAGGCACACATAGGTCTAGGATACGTGCGAAGATTGAGCAGCTGGGTTGTAGAGAACTTTGTTTTGATGTTATTTTGAGGGGCAGAGGTTTAAGCCCAGGTCCCGGCCTGGTGCGGTGGGTTGGCATCAGTGATAGGCAACATGACACATATGGGTGGGGTGGCATTAGTGATAGGCAGTGATAGGCAACGACACGTATGGGTGGGGTGGCATCAGTGATAGGCAACAACACATATGGGTGGGGTGGCATCAATGAAAGGCAACATGACACATATGGGTGGGGTGCATTGGTGATAGGCAACAGGCACCTATGGGTGGGGTGGCATCAGTGATAGCCAACCTGCCCCTATGGGTGGGGTGGCAGTGGTGGTGGCCATGGGTTCACTGATCCGGTCCTATATGTACAGGACTGGTAGGACCTGCACGATTGGATTCATGTTGCTCCGTCTCGAACCGTTGCTAGCTGCTCCATTTCAAATCCGTGGATTGTGTTAGTGGTGTGATTCGTAGCTGATATGCAGCTCTTCCGGGTGCTGTGACGTGCTGTACGTGGCGACCCATCCGGAACATAGGAAGTACGCATCGTACTTGACCGGCCGGAAGTAGCTGTGTTTATGGAGCCGTGCGATTCAAATTGGGGGTTTCCGGGTCAGGCTTGGACGATAAATGTGGATGGAGTCAGTGCGTACGTGGCAGTCGGGAATTTGGCACTTTTCTGCATTGTATTTTATCGCCCGGACGGTCCCGCTCCTGGTACGATTCGTCCGTAAAGTAAGGCTACTGACACGTCTCGGAGGGCTGACCGACCAAGATCGGAATCAGCCCCATAGTGGCAAATGTCGGAGGGATGATGGAAAGCTGCTGGGAAATGAGCAATAGTTACTACTAAATGAGAGGGGTCAAGTAGCAGTAAAGAGAAGTTTATGGGTGTAAGGATGGGCTTAGGGTGGGATCTGCTAACACAAACACACCCATTGCTGTTCATTAACTACTCTTCTAAAGTTACTATAACTTAAAAGGTCACAAATCACCAGTAAATGCACTCCAGCCCGGTCTCCCAATCTCCCAGTCTCCCAGTCTTGGAGTGAGTATAACGCCACATATGGCAACTCAGTGGTACATACACCCACTTCCAAGGAAAGTAATGGATGAGGGACTTAACACCTCATGGAAATCATATTAAATTAAAAAAAAATCTTCTTTAAAATCAAATATATATAAAGTGTTTTGGTGCAAAAGTTATATTAAATTCAACATAAAATATTTTATATTTTTTTTAAATGAATAATTAACCAATTAAAAAAAGTAATTCAATTAAACTTGCAAGCTTTTATTTCAAAATGTCTAATGATTTTAAATGAATACAAAAAGGTTGTTTTTTTCTTTCTCGGAAAGAAACGGATAACAATGTAATCATCTCAAATGTATCACTTTGTTCAAATCTGTGCTTGCTGATGCAGATGTTTAATTCTGCAGATTTTTCTCTGATGTTTAAGACATGCCTGATTTGCCTGGTCACTCCTTTCATGACTACTCCTTTGAGTACAAAAGTTCATGTGATGTTAACAAGGATCTGGGAAGGTCTGACTTGAACATTACATGGGCTGCCTTCTGTGGAATGAAAGCTTGGAAGAGTTTCTACTGTTACGGGTGAGCAGTCACTATTAAAATAATGGGAAACTAAACATAAGCCAAAGATGAAAACTTGCTTAAACAAAGTGTATCTGCAGGCTACCACTGAACAACCATTCAATGGGCGCGGATGCTCTTTATAGACAACTGAATCCATCTGAAATACATTTCATTTCTGTTAAGGTTTCTCCGGTTTAAGTGTCTTTTCTTGTGCCATTTTGTGCTTTTGTATGCGCATTGTATGTATTTATTGGGGTAAATACTGCATTGCAAGTCTGATGGCAAATGCAGCTCAGAAGTTTCCCTATTTGAGTTCCCATACCATAGTGAGCGGAAATAGAAGTCCCTGTACGTCACAGCTATCAAATAATCATTTTACTTGTTGGGAGTACTGGAGGCGGTAAAAGCGCCAACGGAAACGCCATCCTGGGGGAGAGGCACTTTGTGTCCGGGGAAGGAGGCTCCTGGTGGAGGTGGACACCACGGGGTTTCATGAACAGTACCAGACTAGAAGAAGTGAGGCGTTGCATGAGTCATTCTCTGCAGCTCCGTGCTCCAGACTGCAGTGGCATGAGTAGTCTGCCGAGGGGGCCCCCTGCAGCTCTGGGGCGCCCACGCACCTTAGGGGATGTAGGGCCTGTGTTACGCCCCTAACCATAAGAACAAGCCTGCTCAGTAATACTGCCTCTGACATGCCAGTGCTGACTGTTATTATATCGAATAATTGCTACCCCAAAGATAAAGTGATTTAATTCATTTTAAATCTATTTGCTCTCTGTTTCGAATCAAAGAAAAAAAGAATGTGGGCATTTTTTTTCAAATTGAAAATATTTGATAACACTATTCAATATTAGGCGTAAACAACGTCTAATGACTCATCAGACTAACAGTGAAGGGACAAAAGCCCCAGGCGGATGTTGATTAGTGTTCCAGCTTCAACTAATATTGACAGTTGAGCGTAGGAATGAGTGGGCATCTGTCATACACATGGCTCTTGAGACGGACCGGGAATGGCCACCTGGCAAGCATGTTGGAAATGTCATGAACCTGACCTGACTTTAAGAAGGTGCTGAAATGCACTGGTACCTATTTGTAGTGCTTCTCGGATGACATCAGCTTCAGTGGCATAAATATGGGAATTTTTGATTCCTTCTCATGGAAAAGTCGTTGGTTTCATTCTCTTGCTTTGCACTTGGGTCAGTTTTCATCTGGCTCTTTGTTCTTTATCATTGTTATTTTTCCAACTTGTTTTTCAAGCTCTTTTTATCATGTAATACACACAACATTCACTGCCAATAGTGGTAGTCCATTCCCTCACTTTTCCTGACCTACTACTACTTACTGTTATTGAATGTTCAATGGTCTCCTCGTTCAGAACATCTGTTAAGGAGTTAAGCAATAATAACTGAGCAGGAATGGGCTTTTTGACCGGAGATCTGCTTTAATAGGAGTAACCTTTCTGCATGTATACTCCCCTGATTGCAGCATTTGCTTTCCTGTGCTCCTGATTACGGTAGTCTATTGTTGCTGTTAGATCTGGTATACTTTGTGGTAGACCTGTCATCCATTGGGTGGCCTTCCCCCTAACCTTTTGCCTGCTTACCTCCTGTTTTTGCTGATTTTGTTTGTTGGGCTTAGGACTCTAAGCCCTTTACCACTGCTGACCATGCTAAAGTGCATGAGCTCCTTCCCTAAAAATGGTAAAATCGGTGTATATATTTAGCTTACTTGTAAGTCCCTTGTAAAGTGGTATACCGTATACCCAGCTGTAACATAAAGTGGGCTTGCAGCACTGATTGTAGCCTTTACAAGCTGTCTCAGGCCTGTCATTGTATGGCCTGTGTGTGCAGTTTACTTGCCAAGCTTTAAATGTCGCCTTCTTCACAGAAATCTGGATGAACCCCACCTAAGCTCTGGATATTGCAACTGCCATCCCCGACGGCTACAAAATCATCCGCAAGGACTGCATCAACCTACCAGAAGGAGGCATCACCATCGTGCACAAAAAATACCCTGCACCTCACAACCAGCTCCGACGACCACTCACCCAACATGGAACACCCCCACTTCCAGATCGAGACCAACCCAAATACCCCCCTCTGTGGCGCCCTTGCCTACAGACATTCCGAACCTTTCAACCTTTCAGCGAAGCTATAGCTACGCTCATCGCTCACCACACTCATGCCTCAACTGACTACATCCTCCTCATTGACCTCAATTTCCACCTGGACAACCCTCAACAACCACAACACCTCATCCCTACTGGAGAACCTCCCCACCATCAGACTCAAACAACTGGTTGCATCTTCAACCCACTCAGCTGGACACACACTCCACCCCATCTTCTCTGTAAGCAGCAACATCTCAGTCAGCCACACCTCCAAAACCGCTGTCCTGCACACTATCACCTCATTAGAACAACAAAGAAAGCAGCCATAGAGGAATACATCAATGTCAATGCAAACACCAGCCAATAACTTTTCACTGTGGTCAAAGAGTTCTGCAACCCCAGAACAGAGGAAGCATACATTCCCCCCTAGCATGACCTCTGCGACAACCTCACCACTTCCTTTCACCACAAGAGCAAGGAGATCTATGACAGCTTCAGAATACAATACACTAGTAAAGCATCCAATGGCTCCAGATCCCAGCAGACCATGCCCAACTGGACCACCCTCACCTCTGATAACACCATCAATATTATTAGAGCAGCCACTTCAGAGCCCCCTCAGATCACTGCCCTCAACTCATCTTCAACAGAGCCTACACCACCATCTCACCCAAACTGTGTTGCATCATCAACTGCTCCAATGATTCCACCACCTTCCCTGAAGACTAAAAACATGCAGAGATCAACACCCCTGCTGAAGAAGCACTTTGCCAACCCAATGGACCTCAAGAACTACAGACCCATCTCTCCTCCCCTTCCCAGCCAAAATCATCGAGAAAGCCATCAACGCCCAACTCTCCGAGCTCTTCCAAATGAACAAAATTCTGGCCCTCTCCCAATTGGGCTTCATATGCATCCACAGCACCAAGACCACTCTCCTGGCTGCTACAGACAACGTCTGCACCCTCCTTGACCTTCCTGCTGGGGTACCACCTCCTCCCACACCTCCAAATGTCAAAAATGAAGTGAGAGTGCTTCTGTATTTGAAAGCCATATATATATTCACAATACATCAGACTTGAGTAAACTGGTTATCTGTTTTGGAGAAGATGCTATTTAAGCTCTAGATAATTGCCCATTCAGCTTATGTGGTCAGACGTCCAGGAAAATGTGTTGTTTGTATGTGAAACAACGACCGGACAGAACTCATGTATCCACCTCACTACATTAACATCAATCCACCACTCAGCAGCAATTTGCACAGTGGACTACCAGCTTATGCTTGCAAAACTAAAGGACACAAAAATACAGTGTGCAGATGTACAGCAGACACCATCACTAAGTCAATGGACTTCATGTGGGACTTGCAAAGTGTTAAATAAAATTTACTGAACCCAGAATGCTGTACCAGATATCTTCTTAGCCTCAACCAGCATGACAATGTCGTCCCATCCCTCAAAGCCCTAAACTGACTATCTGTGTCAATAAGTATCTCCTTCAAAGATCTCAGCCCACAGGACAATTCATAGCAATGATCCACTATTTCTGCAAACCGAATTTAAACTCTTCACCAGAATAAGCAAGAATACATCAAGAGTGGCACCACTTCTAAGTACTCTTTCATTAAGAACAACGGACATAGGAGAACCTTTTTCTCCTTACAAACTTGCAAACTATGCTAAACATTATGCATAAAAATGAAAATAAAAATGCTACTTTTCCTAAAAATATGGCCGCAATCCATATACCCATTGAGTTTTTCGCAAAATGTGCTTCAACTTGTACCTTGGGACAAATACAAAAATGCCTGACTGTAGGTAGTTTACTTTGATTAAAATATCATTCTTCTCTTGATTTACCAGCATCTCAAACATTTTCCCAAGGCCAACTAAGCAGCCCCACAGATTTTATGTTCAAGCAGCCATGGTATTTCATTCTTTTTTAAACTTTTCAGACATATAGCGATCAAGGGTAGTGATTACTGGCTTTTAGGAGCAGGACTGAACATTACATTCTGCAAACAAAGACAAGTGTTACTCTTAGAAATGGGGTCCCTAGTTGGCAGAGGTTTGCACTCTGTCTAAGTAGGGACCACCAATCTAGTGATAATAAGTAATAAGTCAGATACACACCCTAAATTAACCTGTGCTCACTCTCTGGTAGCTTGGTACAGAACAGGCAATCTTAACATAAGAGGCAATGTGTAAAGTATTTGTGCAGTACTTATAATAAAATAACTCAATGAAAACACCACAAAAATACTGCACACAGGCCTAGAAAAATAGAGAATATTTATCTGAGTAAAATACGACCAAAGTGACAAATATCCAATAAGTAGAAGTCAACCTCTGGAGTGACCTCAGGACACCCCCGCGCCGCACGGCCACCAGCTGTAGCGTGTGCGTCCCCTCGCTACTGTCCTCAGCCTCGCTGAGCGCGCCCCGTCGACCCCGCCCCCCGCCGTCATATTTAGCATGTGTTTGCTTTACTTTGTGCTGCCTGTACCGTTTTTGCCCTTCTGTTCTGTGCCCTGCAATTAATTTCCTTTTTTTGTGCCTTCCTTTGTTTAGTGCCGCTCTCTGTGCCCCCCCACCCGTTTCCCGCTCCCCGCTTCCCGCCGCCTGCGTGCGGCCACGCCCCCTTACCTTCTGTGCCCTCCCTGCTCCCACCTCCCAGCTGCTCCGCCCTCCCTCCCACTTCGCCATAAATGGCGACCGTGCATACGCGCAGCGGGCGCGCCGATTGTGCGCCGAAGGAACGCCAAAGGTAAGCCCGTCCGTGCCTGGACCGCGCCCAGCGCCAGGACCCCTGGCCCCCGCAGTCCCCTGTCCACCCGCCGGACGTATGACGCCGCCACCCTCAACGCACTCAACGCCGGCCGAGTCCCGGGCTGCTACCGAGCCACCCCGAGACGCACCCACAGACCCTTCTGCTGCACCGCCTGCAAGTTCACCTGCATCCGGACCTGCACCACTCCAGCAGCGCCCAAGACCTCGACGAGCAACAGCAGCAGCCACCTGAGATGCATCCTGCTCAACACCCGCTCCGTCCACAGGCACGCCATCGAGATCTGGAACCTGCTCGACACCACAGCCCCAGACGTCGCCTTCTTCACGGAAACCTGGATGAACGCCTCCTCTGCACCTGACATCGCCATCGCCATCCCAGACGGCTACAAGATCATCCGAAGGGACCGCATCAACCACACCGGAGGAGGCATCGCCATCATCCACAGGAACACCATCCGCATCACGACCAACACCGATGACACCCTCGCTAACGCCGAGCACCTGCACTTCCACGTCCACATCAACCCCAAGACCACCCTCAGAGGCACCCTCATCTACAGACCCCCTGGACAACGCACACAATTCAGCGAAGACATCGCCAACTTCATCAGCCCGCACGCCCTCTGCTCCGCTGACTACATCCTCCTCGGGCACCTCAACTTCCACAAGGAGAACAACAACGACCGCAACACCACCACCATGCTGGACAACCTCGCCAACCTGGGAGTCAAGCAACTGGTGACCACCCCCACCCACTACGCCGGACACACACTCGACCCCGTCTTCTCATCCAGCAAGGACATCGCCTTCAGCCACGCCACCGGACTCCACTGGACGGACCACAGCTGCGTCCACTTCAGCTTCGGAAGGACCACGATCCACCACCACCAGCAACAGGCTGCACGCAGGAACTGGAACAAGATTACAGCCGACCAGCTCGCTTCCTCCTGAGCACGAACCCCCCCACCAGCACAACGAACCCTAGCCAGGCGGCCACCAACCTCACGAAGTGGATCAGCGACTGCGCAGATGAGCTCGCCCCCTGAGGACCCCGCCCAGCAGACCCGGCAGCAAGAAAGCCCCATGGTTCACTGACGAACTCAAGAGCTCCAAGAAGAACTGCCGAGCCCACGAGAGAACCTGGCGCAGAGACCCTACACCGGACAACATGACTGCCCTCAAGCTCGCCACCCGGAAACACCACCAACTCATCCGCACCACCAAGAAAACTGCATTCAAGGAACGACTTGACAACAACGCACACAACAGCAAAGAACTCTTCAACATCGTCAAAGAGCTCTCCAACCCCAACGCCGGAAACAACGACATCACCCCTTCGCAAGACCTCTGCAACTCCCTCGCCTCCTACTTCCACAACAAAATCACGGACATACACAACAGCTTCAGCACTCAACCGACGAGCACCACGACCGAACCACCGCCCCCACCACCACCCTACGCTCCTGGACTCCGGTCAGCACCGAAGACACCGTCCGCACGATGAACTCCATCCACTCCGGATCTCCAACCGACCCCTGCCCTCACCACGTCTTCAACAAGGCCGACGCTATCATCGCACCCCACCTGCGGGACATCATCAACACCTCCTTTGACACCGCTACCTTCCCGGAGAGCTGGAAACACGCCGAACTCAGCGCTCTACTCAAGAAGCCATCGGCTGACCCCACCGACCTCAAGAACTACCGCCCAATCTCGCTGCTCCCGTTTCCTGCAAAAGTCATTGAGAAGACCGTCAACAAGCAGCTGGCCGCCTTCCTCGAGACGAACGGCTCCCTCGACCCCTCGCAGTCTGGCTTCCGGGTCAACCACAGCACCGAGACCGCCCTGATCGCAGTCACCGATGACATCCGAGCGCTGCTCGACAACGGAGAAACAGCGGCCCTCATCCTCCTCGACCTCTCCGCGGCCTTCGACACTGTCTGCCACCACACCCTAGTACAACGCCTCAGCAACGTCGGAGTCCAGGAGAAGGCACTGGAGTGGATCATCTCATTCCTCGCTGGAAGTACACAGAGAGTCCGCCTCCCCCGTTCAGATCCGAAGCCACCGAAGTCATCTGCGGCGTCCCTCAAGGCTCCTCGCTCAGTCCAACCCTCTTCAACATCTACATGAGCCCCCTCGCAGACATCGCACGCCAGCACAACCTCAACATCATCTCCTACGCCGACGACACCCAGCTGATCCTCTCCCTTACCAACGACCCCGCCACCGCCAGAGCCAACCTTCACGAAGGGATGAAAGAGGTAGCCGAATGGATGAAGAACAGCCGCCTGAAACTGAACTCGGACAAAACGGAAGTCCTCATCCTGGGACCCTCACCCTCCGCCTGGGACGACTCCTGGTGGCCCCCCGCCCTGGGCAGCGCACCCAAACCAACAGACCACGCACGCAACCTAGGCTTCATCCTGGACTCCTCCCTCTCCATGACCAGACAGGTCAACGCCGTCTCCTCGTCATGCTTCAACATCCTGCGCATGCTACGTAAGATCTTCCGGTGGATCCCCACTGAGACCAGGAAGACGGTTACCCAGGCCCTCGTCACCAGCCGACTGGACTACGGCAACTCACTCTACGCCGAAACAACTGCCAGACTCCAGAAGAGACTCCAGCGAATCCAGAACGCCTCAGCAAGACTCATCCTGGACAGGATACAGTAAAACCATCCAAGAGTTTTTTATACTTATGAATTGTTTAATATTTTGTAATCGTGCATATGTTATAATGCAAACTAATTTTTATATCTTATGTGTGTAATTATGTCAATTTTATCAATCAGTATGCAACTGGAATAAGTATTAAATTTGTATTAAAAAATATGTACAAACTGTAGTGGATTACTTTTTTATGTGTTGTTGTTTTTTTCAATTTGCCTGGGTAATTTACTCACACTTGAAATGTTGCCCTGACCCAGGAAACTTAAAGGTATCAGGGGGTCCTTGTTGTCTCTCACATTGGCCCCCCGCCCTAGGCAGCGCACCCAAACCAACAGGCCACGCACGCAACCTGGGCTTCATCCTGGACTCCTCCCTCTCCATGACCAGACAAGTCAACACCGTCTCCTCGTCGTGCTTCAATATCCTGCGCATGCTACGTAAGATCTTCCGGTGGATCCCCACCGAGACCAGGAAGACGGTCACCCAGGCCCTCGTCACCAGCCGTCTGGACTGCGGCAACACCCTCTATGCCGGAACCACCGCCAAACTCCAGAAGAGACTCAAGCGGATCCAGAACGCCTCAGCACGACTCATCCTGGACATCCCCCATCGCAGCCACATCTCCAGACACCTGGGAGATCTGCATTGGCTCCCGGTCAACAAGAGAATCACCTTCCGTCTCCTCACCCACGCACACAAAGCCCTACACAGCCAAGGCCCAGGATACCTCACTGGCCGCCTCAACTTCTACGCTCCCAAACGCCAGCTCCGTTCGACCAGCCACGCCCTCGCCGCCGTCCCCCGCATTCGCAGAGCCACCACAGGGGGACGGTCCTTCTCCTACCTCACCGCCAAGACATGGAACTCCCTCCCCACCCACCTCCGCCTGACCCAGGACCACCTCGCCTTCAGGAGGCAACTCAAGACCTGGCTGTTCGAGCAGTAGCGGATCCCCCCCCCATCGCCTTGAGACCCTCTGGGTAAGTAGCGCGCTATATAAATACGAAGATTGATTGATTGATTGAAGATATGAATTTTTAAAGACCAAATGAGAAATAGTGCTAGAGCTCACTGAAGGTCAAAAGGTTGCTCAAGGTTGGAAGGGACTGGTGTAAAATCAAAGTTTGGGTGACCCCGAAGAAGGGCAGGCTGGCTACAGAAACCACGCAGGGTCTGCTGAGAAGGTACATTGGATGGAGCAAACCATCGACGTTGAGGGCACGATGCGACAATCATTTCCACACAGTCAGTCACTGCATTAGCCATTGGGCTCCAGTGAAGTGAAGGCAATGTATTGATGTTGAGCCATGCAGGCTGTGTATCCACTGCCATCTGGCAGCCGCTGTGTCGGTGTCAAAGGAAGATGTGCTGGGTCCAAACGGCGCATTGGTGACAATGCATCAGTTTTTGCAGAAATCAGTTGCAGAGCCACTTCTGAGGCCCAGACCTGGAGGGGGCACGTTAGGCAAGGGTAGGACTCACAGATGACAGAGTCCAGCAGCATATCAGCACCACCAGGATTGCAGAAAGTATTTTGTGTCCTTGAGACTTCAGGAGGCAAGCCAGCAAGCCCTTGGAGTCTCTCTGGGTTCAAGTGAGAGGGACTCGTCCTTGTCCTCAGCTGGGCAGAGATCAGCAGGGCAACTCAGCATAGCAGCGAAGCAGTTCCTCAGAATACTCAGTCACAGCAAAATGGTAATCCTTTCAGCACAGCAGTCGCTACTCCAACAGAGCTCTTCCCAGGTCCAGTAGTGTACTCATTTGGTCGGCTCAGAGCCCTGTTACTTATACCGAAACGTGCCTTTGATGTATGGGGTGACTTCAAAGGAACTCTCTGAAGTTCACAATGATCCCTTCCAGCCTAGTCCTGGCTCTAGGCTACCAGTAGGGGTAAATCAGTCCTTTCTGTGAGAACAGGACACAACCTATTCAGATGTAAGTGTGAGCCACCACTCCCCTTTCATGTTCAGGAAGGCCATCAGTATGCAAATAAATGCAAATGAATCTCCTGTCACATCCAGCCACTCCTGTGTTGTGGCTATCTGGAAGGAATGCACATAGTCTAGCTGTCCCCCAACCCAGACTTGTATTGGGAACAGGCTGCAACTCACACAGAGCAAAGTTGAGAGCAGAGAAATTCAATTTCTAAAACTGCCATTTCTAAAATGGTAATGTTAAATTCAGCTTTACCATAAAGAGGATTTATCACCACCATTCCAAAGATATCAAACATGAAATAGCTACTCCTTCCCATTCAGGAATGACAGTTTAAAAAGGTGTTGTAAGGGTTCCCCAATGCTAGCCCATGGAAGGATTAGGCCTCACAGCAGTGAAAAATGAATTTAGATGTTTGTCACTGCCAGGCCATGTAAAGCTCAAAAGTACATGTCCTGCCTTTTAGCCATACAGCACCCTGCCTTTAGAGTCACTTAGGGCCTACTATAGAGGTGATGTGTAGAAAAAGGGGAGTTTAAGGCTTGGTAAGTGGTTTTAATGATGATACACAGCGCTCTGTGAGGCCTGTACCGATTGATACTACGATTAAAGGGTCAGTCAGAAATAAGGATTCACACAAGGAGTCTGTTTGACCTGAGCATCCTCCCACAAGCTGGTACGCGAGACAATAGCTTAGCGAGGTTTCTCTAGAATGGTGTGTCCAACGCTGGTGCTGTGATGAGTTATCTAGCCCTGAAGAATTTTCCAAAAGTTGTAGGCAATGAAACATGTTGGCATGTGGAATGGATATGCATGGATAGCAACCTGTACACATTTTTAATTTAACAGTTTACCCCTAGTGAATAATAAAGTTATCGTGTGAAAGGTGTGCCTGTCAATTGTAACCATATTTCGTCACCATTATAGAGTGTACCTACTTGCCACACTATTGCACCTAAACAGTTTATTTCTTTTGTTTGGACAATGTTTGGACACTTTTTTGATTCTTGAGAAAAAGTGACTACCGATGATGAGAACAGTGGGCTTATCTGGTGAGTACCTGCCAGTTACCCCCTTGGTGGTTCACCAGTGAGATGTCACTTTGTCTTCTCACATTTTTACACCAAGAGATGTGTTTTGCTTATTGAGAAGCTGATTGGTGTACTGAGTAGATTGAGAAATGTGTATAAATCAGTCACCATTTTTTTTTCCTTCTGGAGGACTGTCAGTGGAAATAGAGTTTTAAAATAATATGCAAGAGAGTGTTGCAAATAAGGAAGGGGGTTTTTGTTTTAGAAAATAAAAAAATAAAATATGAGGTGATGTATACACTGCGCTGAGTAGGAAACCAAAGCAATTGGCACACTTTACACTTTGCCTAAGAGAACGGGTTTTGTTGTTTTTTTGATTTATGAGTGGAGGGCAACCCGTAATCTCTTCCACCCTCCGGGCTCCTTTTTTGAAGATATGAAGATATAAGTGGCTTTAAATGCCAAGTCGGAGTGGCAGTAAACTGCACACACATGCCCTGCAATGGCAGGCCTGACACAGGTGTGAACGACTATTTGTGTGGGTGGCACAACCAGTGCTGCAGGTCCACTAGTGGAAACCAAAAATGTGCCTATGCCTCCAAACAATGCAATAATGCAAACACTGAATGATTAGAGAT
Organism: Lissotriton vulgaris; assembly: GCF_964263255.1. Taxonomy (NCBI): domain Eukaryota; kingdom Metazoa; phylum Chordata; class Amphibia; order Caudata; family Salamandridae; genus Lissotriton; species Lissotriton vulgaris. The sequence continues at coordinate 900,424,545 of NC_141696.1, forward strand.
AAACCATAAATTTATTAGTTTATCTCGACAAATCTTTTGTCATTGAATCAATACGTAAGTTACAAAATTCACTTATTTTAGGAGCAGACAAAGAGAGAACCATCGACTTCCTTTCTAGCCATATGGAGATCAATCGAACAATGTGTAAGTATCTACAGTGAACAATTATAAAGCAAAAACATTGCGCTAAATCGTACATACATGGACATTAATGAATCAAAAAGAAACTTTTCAAGAAACAGGTAAACGATCACAGTTTGAAAATCATAAATACAGCAACATGTGAGAGCAAGGGTGAATCTTTCAAATACAACAACCCCTAACTCATGAAGTGAATTCGTTTGTGTAAAAAATCACAGTAAGCCCATTTTGAATATGTGACTATCAAAAGCCATTGGTGTGAAGACAAATGTATGAGTTCAAATGTCAAAATGCCTAAAGTCACCTGTTTCTTGAAAAGTTTCTTTTTGATTCATTAATGTCCATGTATGTACGATTTAGCGCAATGTTTTTGCTTTATAATTGTTCACTGTAGATACTTACACATTGTTCGATTGATCTCCATATGGCTAGAAAGGAAGTCGATGGTTCTCTCTTTGTCTGCTCCTAAAATAAGTGAATTTTGTAACTTACGTATTGATTCAATGACAAAAGTTTTGTCGAGATAAACTAATAAATTTATGGTTTATCTCTAATCATTCAGTGTTTGCATTATTGCATTGTTTGGAGGCATAGGCACATTTTTGGTTTCCTCTAGTTTAGGCCCTGCCTACCCTCCCTCCCATTGGGCCAAGCCACCATTTTGGGTTAATGCAGGTCCACTAGTAGCATTTAGATTACAGGCCCAGGGTACATGATGTACAAGGGTACAAGGTACTTACAGGTAAACTAAATATGCCAGTAAAGTATACAACATTGGTAACATGTTTCTGGGGGAAACACATGCACTGATTAGCAGTGGTAAGTCAAAGTCAAAGAAAGCTTTATTTGATTGCTATATCAGACAATCATAAAAGCACATAAGAAAGCATTAAAAAACCTGACAACGAGTACATAAGTTAAAAATATCCTGCAAATGTACACATAATATCTGGTATCTTATAAAGTCAAAAAACAGTATTAAATTAAAAACATTAAAAAAAACATATCAAGCATTACTTGAGTTAAAAAGTATCCTACAAATGTACACATAATCTATAATATGTTAAAAAATTAAGAAACAGTATTAAAATAAGACCTTCATCTAATTAGAATCGCTTAAATAAGCATACTTTTTCTATGACTCAGAACTTCCTTCAAAACAATTACATTTCTAAAAGCATTATGCTGGTTATCTAGGTGTTGCAGTGCAAGAAGAGCAGGTTGACATTGGCGGAGCCCAAACAATTTTAAAACTAGTACTAAATACTTTTCCCTTACATGTGTATAGAATCTACAAAAGAAGACCACATGAATCGTAGATTGGCTGGAGTTATTATCACAGGGGCAAGGTCGAAGGTTATGGGTCCAGTCATTCATTGTGAGTAAAGTGACTAGTCTATGAAATACCCCCAACCTAAATCTAGTTAATAAAAACATATCATATACTCCGGGTACAAAAGTCAAATAAGGTTGAAGACTAAAAGTGGATAAAATCGACTGTTGGTGCAGCACTGTTGATTTCGATATCTCAGGGACATTTTAATAGAGTCCAGCAACAAGATGCCCTCCTTTCATAATTCTTTTCTTGTTATTGTCCCAATAGTTCTAAGGTTATTAAAATCGTCTATACGACCAAGACCTTGTAAAAAGTTGCAAACATACCTTATCCATTGGATCTTTAAGACCCCTTATAGTTTCAACATATCTAGTAGTTTGGAACAGATAAAATGTACCCTAGGAAATGATTTCCAATACATTGGGTAGGCAGCAAATCATCAGTAAACCCCCTAACCCCAGAACAATACACTACAGAAGAGAAACACTTTGCCTCATAGATTTTAATCAGCTCCTCAGGTGGCCTTTTCCCCAGTTTCCTGTCAAAGTTAGTAAGGGCAGATGTTGTTCTTTCGAGTACCAATTTTTTCGCTGCTACAGTTTGTGCCCAAGTATCGCTATGAGCAAAAAGGATTCCCAATATGGGAACCTCTTGGTTACCCCAATCTTCTGTCCTGCCACAAACATATCTTAGATTTCTTGACACCAGAGCCACATCGCATAATAAAGGTCTTAGAAGAGTTTACTCTTAAACCAATCTTTCATGAAATGGGAGAAACTGTCTAACACCCTCTGAAGACCTTCTTGTGTGCAGGACATCAGCACCACATCAGGGTAATAAAGGACCGGAATTGGACGTCCTACCACCTGGGGAAAGTCATTATTATCTTTCAGGAGGCCGAACGCTCACCCTTCAGCAGTGGTAAAATGCTCAGAGTCCTAAAACCATCAGAAATACACAGCAAAAAGTGAAAGGAAACAGACAAAAAGCTGTGGAAAGACCATCGTAAGGGGTACAGGTCTAATAGTTACCTTTACTTATTAGCATCCAAAGAGTTTAACAACTAGGATCGAAGAGCAACACCTTGTGCTACTATCTCAGACTCTAAGGGAAATTAATTTTGAGTGTTGGATGATTGATAAGATGTAATCCTGTATAAATATTACACAGTTATTTTCCTAGGTGGAAATCAAGTTGAGAAAGATCCCAGTCTAGTTGAATTTTGAGCAAAAGCCTTCCACCAAAAAAAGCAGTATGGGTTGACAGTCACTAATTTAGCCAAAAAAGAAAAGTAAGGACATTGAGATGTCAGCATGGAAGTAGGACGGTAAGAAAAGCTGGGATCCCATAAAACAATAAAAACAAAAAACACTACACAGATTGAAAGAAGTAGAACAACTTATTTTAGGGAATGTTAAAAATGCTTGCAGTAAAGCAAATATGTGCGTTCTAGAGATTAGTCCATAAAGGTAGAATGGTGGATATGAGTGTCCCATCATGCATGATCGCAGAAGAATGTTGGGTTAAATTTATGAATAGGTTGTGTAAGGGAACTCGGGATGAAAGTAAGAGAAATTGGTCCATACTTGAGTAAGACACCCGGAATTACCGGCCTGCAAACTCATTTAAAAAGATGATCTCAACCTTCAGGTTAACTTGCATTCTGGCCCAGATGACTTGTCCAGCATAATAATTAAAAATAACATGGAGTGGGGATCAAGACTAAAATTGCTTTTAAAATAACCTACACAAATAGGACGCTTCTTGAATAGTTGCAAAGTTGCAATTATGAGGTCCATTCTAAAGAAAGATAATCTATTGGATCCAAAAATAACCACCTAATTAGTTTGATGGATGTTGGAGGAAAAATTTATGTCAAAGCTTTGCTCCAATACATGAAGGGATGGGTATATTCTGAAAACCTTATCCCAATTAAGCTGAGAGGATTTAAAGAGGTCCACTCAATGACTGATCATTGGCATAGCATCTGGTCTATGGTTCCGAAAGAAATGAACACCAGGGCAACCTTTTACTATTGTTTAGTGGATTTTTTGTTCAGCATTTGATTTTGTAAATAGGACAACCCTGTGGTATAAGTTGGAACGTATTCCATTACAGAGAGAGCTGGCAATTATTTTAAATGAGCTTCATAGAGAAGACTGGGCAAGGGTGATATTAGATAAAGATGGTTCCCTCTCATGTAAAATCCCAATTGCATTTTGGCACCAACTCTTTTTTTTCTTTAACTTGCTTATTTCCCAGTAACCCTGTAGAAGGTTCAGTTGTTTTCATCCAAAATGTGAGGTAAGCATATCCCTTCTATATTGTATGCAGGCGATCTTGCTTTCCTGGGTTTAACTCAAGTTGGCCTCCAAAGCAAACTAACAGTGTTTACAGATATTCCAGGGCTAATCACCTGATAAATAACATAGAAAAAGCTAAAATAATAGTGTTTGAGCAGAAAAAGTAAACCCTTCACATGGTCTATTCACACGCAGGTGGTTGAGGAAGTAACATCTTTCAAATACCTGGGCATGACCTTCCATATTAAACTATCATGGAATTTGTATTTAAGTATTTTAAAAAGTAGCTTGTTAGTCACTTAAGGCAGTCTAAAGAAATTCAAAAAAAAAACTTTGGCTGATGGTCTTTACTAGGTAGTGCTTACAGCACATAATGTGGTGGTCCCTATTCAAATGTTGTTTGGCGCAGAAATTGGGCCTAGGCACAAACATAGGGGCAGATTTATGTTAACTGGCGCATACCTCGGGATGCGCCAGTTAACATGCGCCACAGTGCGCCACAGCTACGCCACCCATGGTGCGCCGCATTTATGATGCGGCGCACCATGGGGCAAAAACGGCACAGATGCGTGATGCATCTGTGCCGGAAATGTGGCGCATTGCTAGAGTTGCGTCGCAAGCGCGACGCAGCTCCAGCAATGCTCTGGGGGTGCCTATTCTTTCAATGCTGCCTCAAGCCTTACGCCTGCTTCAAGCAGGCGCAGGGTTTTGACGCCGCATTGCCCTGAAAGTGACTGAGTGAAATATCATAGATTTCACTCAGCCACTTTCAGGAGGCGTTCCTGCGCAGGAACGCCCCCCTTGCGCAGGAACGCCTCCTCATGGCGCAGTGCTGTACAATGTGACGCATCTCCTAGATGCGTCACGTTGTCAATAGGGTGCAGGGATGCGCCACGTTTCCGTGCCGTTGCGTCACGCAACGGCGGCGTAAACGTGGCGCAAGCTTTTCATAAATCTGCCCCATAGATTGGGAGAAGACAGAAGGAGGTGGTCTTAAAAAACTCTTAGGACTTCCTAAATGTGCAAGTGTACAAGCTATTAGGATTGAAGCCCATTTGAAATCATAGAACTATATTGCAAACATTCTCAGCATTTGTTTTTGGCATTGTGTGGATACAATTATTGCCAGTGGAATATGGTGGGCAAGGACAATAAGGAATTGTCTCACTTGAACTGCAAGCTATCTAAAATTGAAAAAGTATTCCATTGAAAATATTCCATTGTCATCTAGGAAGGAATTATATGCTTGAGCTTGATAGAATAAATGTCAAAATATTTTGCTTATATATTCCTAAAAATATCAAAAGTTCATCTTAGACCGTCATGGGAAAATTCCGCCACCTTCCTGTATGTGATGGAGCTGCTCAGTCCGGCAATGAGAAGTGCAATATAACATTTATGACTAGAATTGAATTTGCTTCAGTCTCTTGAATTGTGGGCGGACCAACTTTCGGTTAACCTCTTAAGCGCTGCTGAGGGCCAACGGTCGTCACGAGCGCTACCTCCCCAGTGCTGCGCACGACCATTGGACGTCCATTCAGCACTAGTTCCAATGGACAGCGCAGCACTGGGGAGGGATATTTGCGAAGCAGCTAAGGTGTTAAAGATTAAACTTGCATTTGCAGCTTTAAGGTGATTGCGCTCCAGTGCTCATTTTGGCCCCCATTAGGATGGCGGGCAAACTTTGCCCACCCGCCATCCTCATGCAAAATGGGAAAGCGCCGCCTACCAAATTGGTAAAAATGCACGTTGTGCATTTCAAAGCACAACATGACAGGCACCGCGAGTCTCCGCATGCAATGCCGCTACAGGAAAAGCATGTCAGCAAGCCCATCATAATATGGCTGGCGGTGTCTCATAGACACCGCCACCATATTAAACGTTTTCTGCCCCGGCCGCAAGGCGCCCGGAGCGGAAAAGCAGCGGATGGTGTTTACTATGGCAGGGGGGGAAATGGGTGGTGGGCGGGCATTATTGTCGGGCAGATCGCCCGACATCGTAAACGGTCCCAAAGTGTGAAGGTTTACATTTTCTCACCTTACTGCATATGTTATTGAAATCAGTTTTATTAAGACATGGGATTCAGGTATGAGGAGAAGTCATAACATTTTTATTTGGAATGGAATTCTTAGATGTGCTGTTGACAGATGTTTTGTGGCTGTATGTATACAGAAAGCTTTTTTTTTAATTTTCGATCTATGATATTATGTTTTGAAATGAATTTCAATAGTTGTCCTTTGTTCTTTTTTGAACATGCATGTATAAAAGATTATGGTCTAAATACATTATTATTTATATGTCTGAATCTGTCTCAAAATATGACGCCACTCCCAAGATCATATATGGTCCCAAGAACAGGAAATTGCAAAGTTTGATCCTGAGACAAGTGGTGAACATTCCCCACCCCAGGTTGGATTCCAAATGACACTTCAATTTGACTAGCAGTACCGAGAGTAGAGCTAAGCAATACCACTCCTTGTCACATGAACGAAAGTGACACTGTATGAGTCTCAGTAGTCTTAGAAGATTAGGCTCCATAGCACTGCTTGGAAGATTCAAAAATTAAGGGAAAGCTCTTGTTTCTTTCCTCAAACCTAGGCGCGGCCTGGTCTATGCAGCCTCCATCAAGCACAACTTATATCACAGCGCATTTTATGCAACCATAGTAGATATCCACATGCATCATCTCTTCTATTCTGACAGTCCCTGCAGGACACCAGATCACTTCTCTTGGCTCTGAAGAGATATATAAATGAAACATATGGAGTAACTTGCTCGACAGTCCAAAAAAGTGCTGTTGCTGGTAAACAAAGCTCTACGCAAGTAACAATTCACTACAATAGTGCTGGCAGTGGTTAAACTGTGCATTTTCCTAAATATAATTAATTAAAATACTTGTCCAAAATTTAATCAGAATCAGTGTGAATTTAGACAAGCCTCATTGATCAGAGTCGGAAAAATGAGTGTAATAAAAAAGAAGACTGTTAAAAATATGGATCAGGGCAAAAGGGAGGCATGCGGCATCTGTCTCTTTTGCGAAATTGATTTGTTGAAAAACAACACATTGCATTTTTACTACATGCAACTCTGAGCCCATAAGTAACCCAACAGCAGAAAAATAAAGTTGGATTTTTCATTAAATAAAATTACTCTGCTTTCCCCCGTTAGGTATTAACATTGATTAGATGTTTTACTCAGCGGTCCGATCCACATTTGTGTTACAGGCTTCCAGTTTTCACCTATGGTGCAGACTTTGAAACAGGATCTCTCTGGGTGATTATAAACTGGGCTTGGGCGAGAAAAATGTATTACTGTAGCATCTCCAACAACAGAGTCGACAGGTTCTGGCCAATGTGTAAATGGCGGGACGCCTCCAGCTTTATGGTTCAAGTACACTGAAAGACTTTCCCTCCGGGATTCCTTCTGATAAGGGAACAACCTTTTCAAAGAGCAGGCTGGTGATGAGTCCTTCTCCAGCACAGCGTGTGTGCAAGATCTATCTCTAGGACCAGCAAGAATTGCTTTGAACTGTACCGCCGCGCTTCACATCAAGGAACTAAAACACTTCCAAAGCATAAACTCTTTCAATAAAATAACAAGATGCATGGATCAGAAAAAACATTGCATTTGAAAGAAAATGAGCTCGTATAAAATGTCAAAGACCGTTTGGCACACATCTATTTTCGCAGAAGGAATAACGTATGCAATAAAAAAAACACAGGTTTGGATACTGATAAAGAACGCTTGCCAGGCTCTGGACGGAAACTAAATAGATTTGCAATAAAAGTGATTATGTGCTCTGCCGTCATTAGTTCCCATAATATTCATGAGGCTATACTTTTTAATTAAATGCAGTTTGATGCAATATAAGTAAATGCAATCGTGAGCTGTTTTATAAGGAATATAAACTTTTAAGTGAACTATTTTGTCTTTTTTTGCAGCTTGAATGAGCACACAAGGTGACTAGAGTACAAATGTTTGAACATGCCGCACCCAAGGGTGCTTGTTTGTGATGACACAACCAATTAGTCACCCTTTGAGAGTTTTTTAGAAGTAGGCTTGCTTTTGTGTTATGTGTTTGTCATAAAATGATCAGAAACAAAACGCTCTTTCACAGATTCATACAGTTTTTCATCTTTGAGCCGCGCTGAATTTTTACAAACTTTCAGCATGATTTGCGATTTTGCGAATTCACGGAAAACCCCCTAAGCAAAAAGTAAATACAAAAACTCAGGCCCACTTATCCACTGTGATTTTAGTGGTTGTTTCTAACTCTTAGGTCTCAAAAACAAGACACTGCTTGGATATGTGGCGTTGCAGAAATATTTTCTAATTAAACTTAAGCCAGTTGGTTTTGCTGAAGGCAACAGCACTGGGGAGATGTCTACAGAGGAGACTAAATGAAGCCAAAATTGTACTGAGGATCAGGTTCTATTGAATATATGACTAGGAACTCTTAGCTGGGTTAAGGTTAAGAGAGAATATGCTCATCCCGCCTGCTAGTTTTACAAAAAGTAGTTTAGAGTTACCATGTTTCATGGATTAGAGATTTACAAGTAAAATTGTATATCAGATGCATCCTGATGAATGTTTACACCCTTTTCCTCGATCACAGTGCTCAGTGGTTCCATGTATAGCTTGAACAAATAGGAGAATAATGTTAAACCCTGTGTGACCCGATATTTCATTGGTAAAGTAGATCTGAATGCTTCTGTGTTGCTTGATTGTGAAGTTATCTTGAAAAAAAAAAGACGAGAGTTGATTGGAAAAACAGGAACAGTTGGTTTAATCAAACGCAGTGGCCGTGGGAACAGGCAACAAAGTCGAGGGTCTGAAGACTCTCTCAAAGTACATTGGTTTTGAGCGTCATTTTATACATTTCACTAAGTGTTATAAAGCAATTGTACATTTTTAGAACAGGAATCTGGGCCTAGTCACAAGGTCATAAATCTGGTCATTTGATAAGAAGCCGCGGGGGTGTCTCGACCTTGCGTGGACACAATGTGGGGCCAGTGGGTAAGTGTCGGCAACAAGTCCACCCGCAAGGTCTCGGCCCACGCAGTCGACACCCTCAGCGCTGCCGAACACCTGCACTTCCAGATCCACACCGACCCCCACACCACCCTCAGGGAAACCCTCATCTGCAGACCTTCCGGACCCCGGGCACAGTTTAGCGACTCCATCGCCGACCTCACCAGTACCCACAAACTCGCCTGCGCAGACTACATCCTCCTCAGGGACCTGAACTTCCACCTCAAGAACAACAACAACGCCAACTCCGCCACCCTGATCGGCAACCTCACCAACCTCGGGCTCAGACAACTCATCACCGCTCCCACCCACGTCGCCGGCCACACGCTCGACCCCGTCTTCTCCACAAGCACCCACATCACCTTCAACCACACCACCAAACTCCACTGAACCGACCACTAAGCATAGCCTAATTTTGCGAATCTGGCGTTCGCGAATTTTGCAAATTTGCGAACCTGCAATCCGCAAAATCCGCGAATTCTCGTGAATTTGCGGATTTTTTTTTCCGTGTTCGCAAGGGTTTCTGCCAGTTCGCGAGGGTTTGGTAATAGTTCGCAATTGCAAACTTACTTGTCAGCTCGCAACGGTCGCGACTATGTTGGTTCTACGTCTGGTCCATCATCCAATCCCATCCACACACAATTTCTCAGCGCCAAGATGCTCCTTCCGGAGCGATAGGCTGCGCTTAATAAATACTCACAAATACAAATACAAATACATCACAGCCTCCCAGCACCCTCTGTTTCACCACTGCCACCCTCTCTTTCACCCATGCCACCCTCTGTTACATCAATGCCACCCTCTGGTTGATCATCACTGTAGATTATGGGGGGGAAAAGCAAGCACACCTGCCCTGCTTCAACTGACATGAATTAATTTGGGGTTAGTTTATTAATGTGTCACTGTTTTAAAATTCCAGGTCTGGCACCTGCTTCCTTATCAGTAATTTGCTTTCTGTTGCAGTGCAATTTTTTTTCCAGGACCTTTGTGGCCTACTTCTAGCTATTCTATGAGCCTGCTGTGAGGGTCAGAGCAGGGTCATACAATTGTAGCAACTAGCAACTGAACTCTGGAGGGGCCCCAGTCAGGAAGCACTACAGTGAATTGTTACTCATGATGAGTTTGAACTCTTGCACCTACTGAGTGCTTTCAGTTTTGCAAAACTCGTTTTTCTGCAATTTCGTGAGATTCGCGGGGCGCGAACACGCGCGAGATCGGATTTGGAAGCCGCGAATTCGTGCGAATATGCGATTTTTTTTTTGCAGCGTGTTAGTTCGCAAGGTTTTGTGCGTTTTTGCGAGCCGCTTGTAGCGCAAGGCGCGAAGTTACCCTCGCGGTGGTTCAAGGGCGCGCCATCTTGTTCGCATGACGTATTTCCATTTCCGGGCGCGAAGTGTAATCTCGCAAAGTGTGCGGCTCGCAAGTACAATTTTGCGGGTGTTCGCGAGGAACATCTCGCGTGAACTTACCCGCGCGGTCGTGAACGGGCGCGGCCATCTTGTTTCTCATTCATTGCTATGGTTCTGGGCATGCTTCTTGTATCCTCTCTAAATCTGTGCCATCCTTTGCTTGTTTGAAGTTTTTTTTGATCTATTTTACTTATTATCTATCCCTCTATATTTCTAGCCCTATAATTTTGTGTTTACTGCTACTTTTTGTTAATTTTAAACTACTTTTTTAAACTCTTTTCTTTTCTTCTCTTCCCTATTCTATTTTCTTTATTCCTTTCTGCCCAGACCATGGTGAAGGGAGCCGGGAAGCATCCCGAGAAGGGGAAGGGTCCCGCACCCCGTGCCCGGCTCCCATGCGGGCGTTTGAGGGGGGAGACAGTCGCACCCCGGGAGATTTTCAGCCCGGAGGAGGTGGCTGCACTAGTGTTCTATGTACAGCACCACCTCCCCAGGACCATAATGGCAGGCGGCAAGATCGGAGGCGGGTACGGGATGCGGGATCGCCAGAAGCGGTGAGATAAGGTGTGCCTGGCCATGTACCACCACTCTCGGGTCCGGCGCACCTACAACCAGGCCACCCACCGCTGGACGGATGTCCTGACCCGTGAACGAGATCTGCTTGACCTGCTTGGCCTCGAGATCCCCGGGCTTGGTGAGTAGTAGTAGTAGCTATTTCTTTACTACTCTGTTTTCTCCTGCTGTGTTATTATATTGCAATTTTTTTTTTTTTACCAAGAGCAATAATGCTGCTCATTACATTGTAGGTATATTATATTTCAAAATCTTCTGTGCATTTCAGCTGCACTGCTCTCCTTCTCAGTAGTGTTGCTACTATGCTTATTTGTTTCCGATTTTGTGTTCATTTCATTGGCCTGTGAAATTATGTATGAGTGTAGTTTAAAGAACTGCGTAATGCTACACACTAAGGTTCAGATGTTTAATTACCGGCGTATTCCTGCAAAGTAAAAGGAATGCGCCAGTAATTGTGCGCCACGCCACTATCACCCATGGTGCGCCGTATTTACAATGCGGCGCACCATGGGCCCAAAAAATCACCAAAACGTTAAGCATCTGTGCCGTAAGGGCGGCGCATTGCTGGAGTTGCGTCGCAACGATGGCGCAGCTCCATCAATGCTCTTTGGTGCCCTATCTCCCCAAAGCTGCGTCAAGCCGTACGTCTGCTTCAAGCAGGCGCAGGGTTTGAGTCACGCATCATTGTCGTTAAAGTGAGTGATTGAAATCTTGTAGATTTCCCTCAGCCACTTTTAGGATGCGTTCCTGCGCAGGAACGCCCTCCCTTGTGCCGGAACGCCCCTGATGGCGCAGGGCTTTACAAAGTGATGCATCTCCCATATGCGTCACGTTGTTAATATACGCCGCATCATTGCGCCTCTTTTGTGCTGCCGCTGCGTCACAAAAGTCACACAACAATGGAGCAAAAGAGCCGCAAGGGGCTTCTAAATCAGCCCCTACAGACTCAAGTCCAGTCCTTCCTTTGTACACATGGCGATAAGAAGAAATAGTGGTGGTGGATTGATAGTTTGAGTATTTTAATGACTGGTTAATGTAGTAGGAAACTTTAGTGTTGTCGCTGATCTGTAATCACGGTGGACTTTGGCTGTCACTTCGCGTGCTGCGGACTGCTGCCTGCCAATCCTAGGCAAACCTTTTTAGTACTTTGTGTGGTGAGTTACATTAGAAGTTTACAATTCGACTGCCCGCAAATCAAGCAATACTAATAACATAGTAGACCACATGAGATTGGTCAATAATATATCCCGTTGAATAGTTGTCTATTTGCTATTTCGCCAAAATATTTTGTTAGTTCTTTTGAAATGTTTGATTTGGTTGACAAATATCATCCATGTTTTCTGTTTTTCTTTCTTTCATGTTGTACATCAGCTTCCCCCAGGGGCAAGAGGAGGACACAGGAGGAGGAGGAGGAGGGTGCTGTTGAGGATGCAGGCCAGGATTGGGCAGGCAAGGGCTCCTTTGCTGGCCCCAGTAAGTTTTAATTTTAATATAGAGTACTTATTTTTTCCCAGCGTTCCTCATTCGATTTTTTCTAAATCGTCTTTGATATTCTTGTAGACTGGATCTAAATTCTTATCCTGCCTCGACTGTGACTCCGTGTGGTATTACTAGATTATTCTTATTAGTCTGTCTGTGTAGCTAACTAAGATTGCACATTTGGCAATTCCATTGGACTCCCATTCTAGTCAGCAATAGCTCTATGCACAGAGTGCAGTCCTCTGGGATTGTCCATAATGTCTTTTCAAGTCTTCTAAATGTTTATGCTTTGACAATTGCCAACAATAAAAAGGTGAATGACCACCAAGAAAGAATAAGATACTACTTTACTTTTGGTTTGGATAGGAGGACAATCCATTCTACTACTGTTGCAGGGACAAATCGGCACAAACAGAACTATGGACACTAAATAATGCATTGCTTACCTTATCAATTATAATAGGTGCTGTTAGACTTTCCACATACCTCAGTGATAACAGACTTTGTAGTTGAACCCCCAATCTCCTTACTGACTAGATAGTGTGGCAGAGTCATTTAGCTCCCAAAGTCACCGATGATTATGATTATTCCCCAATGATGTCAGAGGCACGGACTCATGCTTGCAAAAATTGCAAAACCTTTAGGTCATCCACTCTAGTCTGGAGGAACAAAAACCACAGAGTCTATTTAAGTTTAAAAGCTTTATTAAAAGTAAACACATTTATTAAAATCAAGTTTGTCATAAAAGTAAACGTTTAACTGAAAATGGAAAAGTGCTTAGTGCTGACGATTAATTGGACACATTTCTTGTGGTCGAGCCGAGCTCTCACCTGGTTTGAACTTGATCCTGCTTGTGTTCTTAGAAGTCAAGCTTCTGTCTGTTAGGAGAAAAAGTGGTGCGTGTTAAAAATAAAAAGCAAGCATTCATCAGTTGTGCCAAAAAGTGCAGCAAGACAACAGCCTTCCCTGGAAAAAGGGGCATTTTACTTTAGAGTAGACAGTCACAAATGATTACATTGTATACTGTGTTTTCCCATTTCTTTCTTCCTCCTAGACCAAATATTATATAGTAGTGAGTTATGTATTCTAACATTATTAAATGTACTTTGTAGGTGGAACATCTGGAGGCGGGGCCAGCGCGGAGGTGACGGTGGCATTGGACGAGGACAACTCTGGGGAGGAGGCGGTGGAAGTGCCGGGCAATTCTGTGGGGGATGACACGGTGGTGGCGGGCAGAGGTAAGCTATATATTCCTTACTCATTGAGATTGAAGACTGCAGAGTGTGCTTTCTGCACAGGTGTATTATAAATAAACCAGGTAGTAGCCTCCTCTAAATGTACTTCGACTTAGCTGTGAAGTTTTTGGCGAGAAGAATCCCAATCAGATCTGAGATGAACTTGATGGATGGGATGAACGAAAAGTGAAAGAAGGGTGTAAGTAAGTGTGGAAGGACGAGAAATGTAATGATGACTGGCAAAGAAGAATGATATGTGTTTGCTTGGTCCCCGAGGTGGCTGGGAAGGAAAGAATATGGTATGGTGCATGGCTGGGTGAATGATGAAGCAAGGATGGGTGGAAGGAGAACAGCCTGGGTGGGTGAAACAGAAACTGTATGTGTGCATATACTTTGAATGGATGGATGCCTGGATCATTCATGGTACTATCTGACTCTCAGATAGCATATTTGTATCTAGAGAGAGTAGACGGTCACTGGATGAACTAAGTGTTACTTTGAAGAGCATGTAACACCGCACCCCCACGTCCGTTCAAGTGTAGGAAAGGCAAGGAAAAGAAGTTGTGATTTTGTCCAAAAACTACCATGAATAGTAGCAGTAGTTTGTATTGCAACTGCAAGCACAGCATATATCCGGTTATTACGGTGGACACTCCCTACCTCTCTTAATAACTTTAGTTTAGTAGTAGTACATCATTCATGTGTGGGTGTATCACTGTTCACTCAATAATAAGCAAAGCACCTAAAGTCATCCCATATGTCATCAAATACATCCCATGTGAAGTGATAGATAATCAGATTATTTAGCTTCTTGATTTTCCTTTTCTAATACTCATTTGCACTGTAGGGTGAAAGCTAAATTAATTAAGCAGTAGCCCTTTTAACAGAGTATTTTCAGTGCCACCCGTAATAGAAAAGTAAGAGCTTCACCACCTGCATGTACTGAACCGGTACAGTAACGCAAGTCTGTCTCACTCACCATGGTGTGCGTCTGTTTTTCTCGGGTGCAAGTTCACTGCGCTGGCATTATGCCGGCTTGCATAAGATAACGTACCAATTTTCCTAAACAAGAGAGAAGAAGAATAAGACTGGTGTACTGTCATAGTCGACTCTAATGGAAGTCCATTGTGATCGTAGAATTTGTTCCTTAAACTCCCACTAATGTTAGAGCAAGGATGAAGAAGTCGGAGGTTACATAGATACTGTCCTCAATAGTTATGTACTGTGCTTTCAATTTGCTACTTGTACTGTGACAACTTTCTGCTCAATCTTTTTGTGTTAATCTTAAGGAGCATTGGTTACAGACTATGTCTTTCTTTCTTCATGTAGTTGCTCCTTCCAAATCCAAGAGACCATCAAGGAGGAAGGAGCTGGCTCGAATGGCCCGGCAAAGGAGACTGGATGCCACTGTCGCTGAATATCGGCGGCTGGTGGCCCTGGAGGAGGAGGAGACGCAGTCTGGTAATACAACACCGTCCACTGGGACAGCTGCATCCTCCTCCGTGCGGGCTGCCAGCCAGCGCAGTGCTCCAGCGGTACGGAGCCGGGCTACCAAAGCCAAACGCCACCGCCGAGCAGCAAAGACAGCAGCTGCCCCCCACAGGATTTGCAAGGCACGCCAGCGCCGCTTATCCCTCAGACTGTCCTACCTGGAGCAGGAGGTCCTGAACTATAAGAACTTGGTGGAGGGCCTCTGCTTCGAACATGCCACCCTCCGCAAGGAGCATGATGCCCTGACTGCTAAAGTCAACAGCACCCTGCCATAGTGTCCCTTGCCCCTTTTTTAGAGACTTTTGGGGGGTGGGAATTGGGAGTTGGGTTTTTGGGGACTTTTGAAGGACAATCGTTGGGGTTAGGGAGGGTCTTGCGGGAGATTATTTTGTTAGGGCTATAAAAATATACTTTTTGAAACTTTATCTGACCATACCTGTTTTTTACTGCTTTTGAGTCTGGTGGGTGGGGGTTTAACAGTAAGTTTGTTTTCCTGAATAGTCCTAGGACTTTAGTAGTACTACCGTCAATCTCTCGTCTCTCCTAATACTCCATTATACTACCTCCAACCAAACGCTTATCTTACCTGTAATTTCTGTTTGAAAGTAGGGCTAGGCCCAGTGCTGGCTCTACGGGAAATGGCGATTAAGGTTGCAATCCAGGGTGGCTGAAATTTCCTCCTCCTTATGGTGGTACTAGTGGTGTGACACAGTGGCAGTTGCATGGCTATGGAAAAAAAGAAAATGAAACTTGGTTTGTCCTTACTGTAGCATTACAATGGTATGATAGAGAATATAGCAGGTGACAGTACACTAGACTACAACAGTGCCACAATGTAGCCTAACAAATGGTAAAGTATTTATAGTATAACTTGTACTTGCGTAGGATTTCTTCGACATTGGCTAATACTACAAGAAATAGTACTGAAGCTGAGTAAGTCTAGAATATATCCTCGGATTCCTTCACCAGCCTGTTGCTATGACCTTATCCTCCCCAGCAAGTGTGTGGAATTATTGATGTCAGTTAGTCACACATCAAGCAAAACCACACAACCCGAGGGAAGAGGGTTAGGGTTTGTAAAATGGATAGGAATGGGGGTTTCTTTTTGGGTAGGTTTTGTTGAGAGAAAAAAAAAAAAGCACAGCATGGACAAACAATAGTTGAACTTAAAGAAATTTTTGGGTACAAAGCTAACCATAAATCTTTTGTGTGACATAAAGGAAGTGCATGCACTACTGAATGCATTGTTACAGAAAAGTAAGTAGTACTTTTGACAACCGTGAATGCCAGAATGCAACAGTACAGGGCTACATTAAATTAGGTTAAAAAAATAGCTGAAGTAAAACCTATAGAATGGCTGTAGGGATCAATTTAGAAGCAGAGAGAGATCCAAGAAATACAGTCACACACACTCATTGAATAAAAGAATGGATACTGTATCTGTATTGTTGTAGTTGTCCTGTTGAATTTGGTAAGTAAGTTGCATGCAGCAAACAATTCCTCTTATTAGCGGCACTCCTCCATTCCAACTGACGCTTCGCCCATCAATGTTGGTGACCAGAAGACACCCTGTACACTGCCTGCCTGGCGGATGCTGAATTGCGGCTCGCTAATGTGAAGCCTGACTCCATCCTTTTTTCCCCATTGCAGACTGAAACCCGGCCTGTAATTATTGAACGAAAAACAGCACTGATAAATAAATATAAGGTATGTACGCTGTGTAGTGCAAAAAGTCACACTTTGATTTTCCTAATAGACAGTACAACATTTTTGAAGGTGCGTACTCTGTCTGAGTCACCTTTTCAAGGATAAATAAGTATGGGCGAATTAATTTAGCGGATCTTTCCCCTCAAGCTAGGTGTACTTTAAACTGTGTTTTAGAACAAAATTAGACCTTTCCAGCAGTGCTTCCACCCAGACCCTTACTAAAGCCAGTTGCAAAAATGTAGAAGACCCCCAATCAGATCTCAAAAAACGAGGCCTAGCAGAAAACTGGTGACAAAACGTACTTCGAAAGTAAAAGTAGGCCCAAATACCCCCTTACCCACCGTGAATTGTATTCAAACCACTTGCAAGCAAGCAAAAGTATCCATAGCCAGCATCGCTCCAAGACTCGAACCCCCCCCCCCACCCAAACACATGCAATAGAAATACTGCTAACCCTAACGAGCCATAAGTTAAGAATAGTGGCAGAGGCTTTCTTTAACTATGCCAAATCCCCCCTTTCCCACCATGGATTTTCTTCAAATGACTTGCAACCAAAATTACACATTCTCACGAGTGCTCTAAGACCCCAGAACTCAGTTGCAAAAATCTAGAACACCCCAAAACACATGCAATCCTGCTGCTAGGGCTAACCCTAACGAACCCTTAGTTACAAACAGTGCCAAAAGGCTTTTCCTTATGGATTTTGTCTTAACCACTTCTATCCGGTATTAGACCTTCCCAGGAATGCCCCAAGACCCGCCAACCCACCCGCCAAAAAGCACAACACCCCCAAACAGCCCAAAAGCAAAATCTCATACTTACAATATTTCTCGGCCTTCGGTCCAAATGCTCTGTGCAGCTAGGCCATAACTCTGGTTTACCACCACGGATTTCCTGAAAAGCAAATGCAATCAAGATTAGATAGTCCCAGCAGTGCTCCCAGACCCCGAAACTCACCCACAAACAGCCAGAACCCCCCCAAAGAGCTCCTCAAAGGCAAGCAAGTCATCAAAAACACAAAATAATTTTCGCCTCCGATTTGGTCCAAACCACTTTTATCCGGTATTAGAGCTTCCCAGCAATGGCCTCAGAGCCATCAACCCAGGAGAAAACGAGTAGAAGACCCCCAAACAGCCAAAGAGCAAAAGTACAAAAATGTGGACTTAGTCATTTTTTTGCCAATTTCCCAAATCACTCCGCGCGCGCTCTGCAGATAGGCCCTAACTCCCCTCTGCCACCATGGGTTTGCTTCAAACCTCTCTCAAACTAAAGTATCCATAGCCAGCATTGCTCCCAGACCCCGAAACCCACCCACAAACACCAGGAAGCCCCCCAAACAGGCCCCCGAAAACACTACATTGAGCAAAATGTCATAAATAGCACAAAAAAAAACGCGTGGATTTTGTCCCTACCACTTTATCCAGTATTAGACCTTCCCAGTAATGCCCCAAGACCCGCCAACCCACCCGCCAAAAAGCACAACACCCCCAAACAGCCCAAAAGCAAAATCTCATACTTACAATATTTCTCGGCCTTCGGTCCAAACGCGCTGTGTAGCTAGGCCATAACTCCGGTTTACCACCACGGATTTCCTGAAAAGCAAATGCAATCAAGATTAGAGTGTCCCAGCAGTGCTCCCAGACCCCGAAACCCACCCACAAACACCAGGAAGCCCCCCAAACAGGCCCCCGAAAACGCTACATTGAGCAAAATGTCAGAAATAGCAAAAAAAATCAGCGTGGATTTTGTCCCAACCACTTCTATCCGGTATTAGACCTTCCCAGGAATGCCCCAAGACCCGCCAACCCACCCGCCAAAAAGCACAACACCCCCAAACTGCCCAAAAGCAAAATCTCATACTTACAATATTTCTCGGCCTTCGGTCCAAACGCGCTGTGTAGCTAGGCCATAACTCCAGTTTACCACCACGGATTTCCTGAAAAGCAAATGCAATCAAGATTAGAGTGTCCCAGCAGTGCTCCCAGACCCCGAAACCCACCCACAAACACCAGGAAGCCCCCCAAACAGGCCCCCGAAAACGCTACATTGAGCAAAATGTCAGAAATAGCAAAAAAAAAATCAGCGTGGATTTTGTCCCAACCACTTCTATCCGGTATTAGACCTTCCAAAGAATGCCCCAAGACCCGCCAACCCACCCGCCAAAAAGCACAACACCCCCAAACAGCTCAAAAACAAAATCTCATACTTACAATATTTCTCGGCCTTCGGTCCACACGCGCTGTGTAGCTAGGCCATAACTCCAGTTTACCACCACGGATTTCCTGAAAAGCAAATGCAATCAAGATTAGAGTGTCCCAGCAGTGCTCCCAGACCCTGAAACCCACCCACAAACACCAGGAAGCCCCCCAAACAGGCCCCCAAAAATGCTACATTGAGCAAAATATCAGAAATAGCAACAAAATAAATCAGCGTGGATTTTGTCCCAACCACTTCTATCCCGTATTAGATCTTCCCAGGAATGCCCCAAGACCCGCGAACCCACCCGCCAAAAAGCACAACACCCCCAAACAGCTCAAAAGCAAAATCTCATACGCGCTGTGTAGCTAGGCCATAACTCCAGTTTACCACCACGGTTTTCCTGAAAAGCAAATGCAATCAAGATTAGAGTGTCCCAGCAGTGCTCCCAGACCCCGAAACTCACCCACAAACAGCCAGAACCCCCCCAAAGAGCACTTCAAAGGCAAGCAAGTCAGCAAAAACACAAAAGAAATTCCGCCTCCGATTTGGTCAAAACCACTTTTATCCAGTATTAGAGCTTCCCAGCAATGGCCCCAGAGCCGTCAACTCACCCGCAAAGAAGTAGAACACCCCCACAAGTGCTAAGTTTCTTCATTGGGCGTAAACCAGCCCTCTGCTTTGATGGAAATAGGAGTCTGGAGGAGGAGGATAGAGGAGCATGTTCTTCTGAACTTGTGAACCTGAGGAATGCAGACTGCGGCACCTTCAAATTAATAAGCAAACAAGTGAAGACAGTTCTGCTGATGGGCTTGTTTTTGTGATTAGGTGATTAAAGTTTGAATTATATTAACTGTGCACAACAAAGAAAGACAGACACACAGGAATAAAAGTGAATAAGGACGAAAAAGAAAGTTATTGATTCATTGTCTCATTTTCAGGGCCCGTGTCACAGTCCACGAATAAGAATAAGGCTTCGTCATCATACTCTGCGAATTCAGGCAGGGTGAGCTCAGTGTCACCTGACAGAGAAGAAATTCCCTCATCTATGTTGCTGTCCACCTCGTCTTCATCCGGCGTGCTTTCTCGTACTCTGTAATCTGGTGGCATGAGGTGCTGATTCATCTTGATCATTGTTAACCTCTCCACATTTTTGGGCGAGAGGCGGCTCCGTTTGGAAGTTACAATGCCACCAGCAGACCTGAAAACACGTTCAGAAGACACGCTTGCGAGTGGGCAAGACAAGTAGTTTAAAGCCAGGTTGGAGAGCTGTGGCCACAATTCTTTTTTCCCATGCCAATACACCAATGGGTCAGCATTAACATAGACCTCTGTTGAGTCATTCAGATAGTCCTTCACCATCGACTCAAGGTTCTCCTCCAAGGTTCCTCCACTTTGCTTAGCTGTTGCTGTGACCTTTTGAGAACCAAACCCAAGCCGAGCTAGCCAATCCTCTTCAGCCTCCAATGTTACTGTTGTGTCTGGTGGTGCAGATGATCCGGTTGCCGGTGTCTTTAACGGCTGAGAGGTCACTTGTGCCACAGCCACAGGTGCAGAAGTGGATTGTTTTGACTGGGGATGGCCTGCTGATGCTGATGTACTGCCTTTTCCTTCAATTTTCTGCCGTTCTCTTTTAAACCTCTTGGCTGAGGAGGCTAGCCACTGTTTGTACTTTGTAACATCTTCATCTGCAAAAGGAAAGAATGCTCGGCCTGCCAGCGCCTTTTTGTAGCGTGGATCCAGAATAGTAGCACAAATGTAATGCTGGTTTGAGTGGATCATTTTACGACGTTCATCACCTTGTAGGCGCTCTAATAATTTCTCCGCCAAAACAAAAGGGTCTTGTTTTTTTTCATCTTTTTGAAACACAGAACACACCTCCTACAGTTGGTGCTCCAGCATGTACAACAATGGGATAGCTTTTACCAAATTACAGTCCTCCTTGCTGACTGCACGCGTGAAGACCTCAAAAGGACGAAGCATGCGTGCCAGGCTTTTAACTATGTCCCATTGCGCCGCACCCATCCACAGGTCCTCCTTCTGAGCTGTACCCTGTGTTAAGAAATAGTGATCGAGTACCGTATACTGCTCATACAGACGCTCAAGCATGTAGAAGGTTGAGTTCCAACGTGTTGCCACCTACTGGATGAGTGCTTTCACTGGCATTCGACGTTCATATAGCAGGCTCTTCAGATGCTTCCGGGCCTTAAAAGAATGGCTGAAATGGTTGCACATTTTTCGGCAGGTGTCCACTACCCTGTACACTGCACTGACTTTATTACTCAAGAATTTTTTGACAACCAGGGCTATACAGTGCGCTAAACACGGCACTCTGAAATAGTCACCCAGCTCCATGGCCTTAACTACATTGGTGCCATTATCCGTGGAAACATAACCAATCTGGCGTTTTTTGGAGACAGCCAGTCAAGGACCTTTGTGTTAAACTCATCCAAAATGTTTTCTGCTGTGTGACGTTTCTCCAAACCAAACATGGCTAGTGTTGCATGTTTCCGAGCAGCTTTAAAAACTTGGTCCGGGTCAACACCTGCGTTTAGCTTTGCTTTAACCCCTGAAAAAGAGACCCAGTGTGCAGTGATGCACATGTAATCAGCGCCTGCGCCACTGGTCCACATGTCTGTTGTCAGATGTACAGTGTGAACAGCACTCTTCTGCAAAGCTGCCCCAATCACCTCCAGAACATCTTCATGTAGTGCTGGAACCGCAACTCGGGCAAAATAGAACCGGCTAGGAACCTTCCATTTAGGGCAGAGCGCTGCCACTAATTCTAGAAAACCAACCCCTTCTACAAAAGAAAAAGGGAGAAGGTCCAGAGCTAGCATTTTAGCCAGCTTAGTGTTATACAGACGCGTCAGTGGGTGGTTGCGTTCATATTGCGCTTCTGTAAACAACATCTTTTTAATGTTGCCCTGGACCAAGCATTTACGGGATAATGATGATGATGATGATATCTTCGACCCAGTTACGCTTGCTGATGAACTTTTTCGCATTGGTGTCTCACTCTCTCCCACACCTTTAGTGTGGCTCACATGGGGTGTGCTGCTGACAGGGGTACTGGGTGTAAGAGAAGTGTTTGACACGTCTTCTTCCTCCTCGTCATCATCAGATGAAAAATCAACGCTTTCATTACGTGCAATTAGGGCTTCCTTGATCGCCTGTAGGTGCGCAAACCATTGGACAGGGTGCTGTCTCTTAAGATTTCCTCTCTGGCCTCCGGTACCATAGTTGGTACCAAACTTACCACGACTAACTGCAACCTTACAAATGCTACAAATGGCAAAGTTTTCCCTTTTTGGGCAAACAGTAAAGAAGTCCCAAGCTGGGGACTTAAATTGTCTGTGGGGGCCGGAGGAGGCGGCAATACTGGTGGCGGGGGTCTTGCTGCTAATGCCAGATGAAGTGGAGGATGTGGATTGCCGAACTTTAGTACGTTGTGCATTTTCACCACCACTAACTGAGGTCGAGGTGGATGGAGGTCCCTTCTTGCGAGGAAGAAATATGGAAGTGGTAGGTGTTGGTGTACTAGTTAACTCCAATGATTGTTGTGTTTCCATTGCCTCCTCGTCGACATCATAATCACGCTCAGCAGCTTCTCGGGCTAGGGTCAAAATGTCTCTTTGCTGCATGCCCGCTGGGGCTGCAGTGACCTTTATGATGACTGGCTTGTCGTTGTGAGAGGCTTCATCAGCAGCAGTATTCGCCACTTCTTGTTGAGCCTCATCACACTCCATAACTATGAGTTTTTCGACGACCTTCCTTTTACGCTTAAGTACCTTTGTCAGATTATGGTGTGCCTCACTCTCAGGCGGCTGTGATGGTTCCCAATCTTCATCCAGATCATCAGAAGGAGGTGGGCTTGAAGAAGATGTAGACACCCCCCTTGATCTTTTCCTTGCTAGGGATGTGGAAGACAATGAATGATCATCAGGAGGAGTGGCTTCCTCAAATGATACCTCGGATTGATTGTCGATTTCCTGATGTGCCCCTACTTCGGGAGGAACAACTATTGTGGGCACTTGTGACCCTCCATGCACCTCTGCTTGCGCATCTCCTTGCGCTGCCTCTCCTTCCACATGTACTTGGGCTTGTACTTGCACATGTGGTTGTTGTTGCGGCTGTGGTTGTTCAACACTTGTCAGATGAGTTACAACAACCTGTGTTGATTCAGGGACAATGCTGCTACTTTCTTGCGATGAGCCAACATCACTGGTCAATGGTGATTGAAGAAGTACACTGACTGCCTCTGCAGCACTCAAGGGCTTGGACTTAAGTTGGCGTGGTGGTGGCGGCACTGACCCCAATGGAGCGGGGGTGCTGCTCCCAGCTTGGTCCCCAGCAGATCCCGCTGCTGCTGCAGGCGTACTTTTTTTTTTACTCCCAAAAAACGTGGCGGCCGGCACACCAGCCTCCTTGGTAACTCGCTTCTTTTGCTCCTTACTGGCAACTTTCTTGCTAGAGGAGCTAAGGGTAACTCTTTTTGGGGCCATCTTCTTCAGAGCAGGTCAGAACAGCAGGCCGCAGTTCCACGAGTTGCAGAGTTGTCTGTGGCCAGACGTGACGCCGCGTGACGTTATGCTGCACACACATACGGCTGCAGGACTTCTTCCTGGCACTGGTGGTTCTCTTGAGTCTTGTGCACCTAAAAGCAATGGAAGACAGAGAAACATCAGTTCAGTTATACACGCCAAAAAAATCGAAAAAAACCCAGAAAAATCAGCACAATCCCATGCCCTCCATGATAATTAAATTCAAGACACCCCACAAAAAGACTAGGCCCATGCAACACTCACTACCCCTGGGCATAAAGGTTGAAAACTAGGCAAAATGGTTGCAGGCCTAACAACACTGCCTGCACTCAAAATGGCCCCCTCCCTCCCAGCACATGGCCAGGGCCTGTAGCAGCACTCAAAATGGCCCCCACCCACATGGCCTGTCCCCATGAACACCCCCAAAAAACGAAAATCACAGAAAAATCAGCACAATCCCAAGCCATCCAGCCCCTCCATGATGTTTAAATTCAAGACAACCCACAGAAAGACTAGGCCCATGCACCACTCACTACCCCTGGGCATACTGGATGAAAGCTAGGCAAAATGGGTGCAGGCCTGAGAACACTGCCTGCATTCAAAATGGCCCCCTCCCTCCCAGCACATGGACAGGGCCTGTAGCAGCACTCAAAATGGCCCCCAAATACATGGCCTGTCCACAACAGGCCAAAAAAACGAAAATCACAGAAAAATAAGCACAATCCCAAGCCATCCAGCCCCTCCATGATGTTTAAATTCAAGACAACCCACAGAAAGACTAGGCCCATGCACCACTCACTACCCCTGGTGAAAAGGCCACAACAGGCCAAAAAAACGAAAATCACAGAAAAATCAGCACAATCCCAAGCCCCCCAGCCCCTCCATGATGTTTAAATTCAAGACAACCGACAGAAAGACTAGGCCCATGCGCCACTCACTACCCCTGGGCATAAAGGATGAAAGCTAGGCAAAATGGGTGCAGGCCTGAGAACACTGCCTGCATTCAAAATGGCCCCCTCCCTCCCAGCACATGGCCAGGGCCTGTAGCAGCACTCAAAATGGCCCCCACCCACATGGCCTGTCCCCATGAACACCCCAAAAAATTGAAAAACACAGAAAAATCAGCACAATCCCAAGCCATCCAGCCCCTCCATGATGTTTAAATTCAAGAAAACCCACAGAAAGACTAGGCCCATGCAACACTCACTACCCCTGGTGAAAAGGCCACAACAGGCCAAAAAAAACGAAAATCACAGAAAAATCAGCACAATCCCATGCCATCCAGCCCCTCCGTGATGTTTAAATTCAAGAAAACCCACAGAAAACTAGGCCCAGGCAACACTCACTACCCCTGGTGAAAAGGCAACAACAGGCCAAAAAAACGAAAATCACAGAAAAATCAGCACAATCCCAAGCCATCCATCCCTTCCATGATGTTTAAATTCAAAACACCCCACAGCAAGACTCAGTGCATCCACCACTGAGTACCCCTGGGCAAAAGGCCCCAAAACAGCCCAAAAATCGAAAATTCCAAAATTGTAGTTGCAGCAACTGTAATGCCCCAAACAAACTTACTTGTGAAATTTCTAATCCAAAAGTGATCCAAAGAAAGTCAAAAAGGCCTCAAATCCAAATATCCAGCAGCATCCACAAAAAGTAATCCTTCCAGCTCCAGATCCAAATGAAAAGTGACCAGGAGATGGACAAAGCACTGGGAGGAGCCTGCTGGACAGGAACAGGAAGTTGAAGACTGTGGGGCACTTCCTTCCTCCCACCCCCCCTCCCCAAAATGGACTCCTCGTAAAAAAAGTGCAGGCAAATATCAACCTGAGGAGTTATTCAGATAAAAATCATCATTTCCAGAAGGTTTATGCTGCTTGCTGGTGGATTTCTTGTGCAGAATTGCAAATTTTGTATTTTCGCGAGTGCGAGATTGTTGCTGCTCGCCGCATCTACAAGCTCGCAATGGCGAAGTACCGCGATACGTGATCACGGCGTATTCGCGTTGACAAACTCTCGCTGTGCAAGTTGGCAAGCCGCGATTACGTAATCGCGCTCGCCAAATTCCTGCGGGATCCCGCAGCAAGATCCAAAATGGCGCAGCACTCGCAAAATATCAAGAAAAACAACTCTGCAAACACTGAAAGACGGTAAGTAAACGCTGCGCGCCGCAAAATTGTATCACCAAGAAAAAAAAATCCACTGCGTGCAAATTTGCGGATTTTCGGTAAATTCGCGAGCGTTTGCGGATTGCGAATTTACCGAAAATCCGCAAAATCCGCGAGCGTAACGGATTTTCCGCCCATGCTTACCGACCACCACTGCATCAATTTCACCTTCAAGAATCCTGAAACGCACCACCTCACCCAACAACTGCCCTATCGCTGCTGGAGCAAAGTCACCGAAGACCAGCTGACCACCACCCACACGCAGAGCCCACCCACCGACCCAGATGCCGCCGCCCTCAACCTAAGACAGTGGATCCACTACAGCACCAACACCCTCGCCCCATTCAAGCAACCCTCCAACAACCACACCCACCAGCAAGAAAGCTAGCTGGTTCAACGAAAAGCTCCAGACCTACAAACATGAATGCCGGAAACTGGAGAAGAACTGGCTCCACAAATGCAAACCGAACAGCCTCGCAGCCCACAAGGATGCCACCCGCAGACATCACCACCTCATCAAAGTAGTCAAGAGATCTTTCTTCAAAGACCGCCTGGACAACAACGCACACGACAGCAAAGAGCTTTTCAGCATCATGAAGGAACTCTCCAACCCCAGCGCCAACGCCAACGACATCCCGCCCTCACAAGAACTGTACAACTCACTGGCCACCTTCTTCCACTGCAAAATCGCCAACTTCCATGACAGCCTCAACACCATGACCGCCCTGACTACGCCAGACACCACCCTCCCCAGCGAACACCACCCGCACCAACCACCTGACCTCCTGGTCCATCGTCAACACGCAAGATCATGATCTCCATCCACTCCGGATCACTGTCAGACCCTTGCCCACGCCACGTATTCAACAAGGCAGATGCAGCCATCGCACCCCAACTACGGAAGGTCATCAACATCTCCTTCGAGACAGTGACATTCCCGAAAAGCTGGAAGCACGCTGAGATCAGCGCCCTGCTCAAAAAGCCCAAGGCGGACCCCACGGACCTCAAAAACATCCGGCCCATCTCCCTGCTCCCGTTCCCAGTGAAGGTCATCGAGAAATTCATCAACACTCAACTGGCCCACCACCTCCAGGACAACAACATCTTAGACCCGTCCCAGTCCAGATTCAGATGAAACCACAACACTGAAACAGCCCTCATCGCCGCCATAGAAGACATCAGGCGCCAGCTAGACAATAGCTAAACATCAGCCCTCATCCTCCTGGATCTGTCAGAAGCCTTCAACACGGTCTGCCACCGCAAACTAATGACACGCCTCCAAGAAGCCGGAATCCAAGAGAAGGCCCTCGACTGGACCACGTCCTTCCTCTCCGGCAGAACCCAGAGCATCCGCCTCCCGCCCTTCCGATCTGAAGCCACCGACATCATCTGCGGCATACCCCAGGGATCATTCCTCAGCCCGACGCTGTTCAACATCTACATTGGCCCCTCGCACAAGTGGCCTGCCTGCACGACCTCAACATCATATCCTATGCCGACGACATCCAGCTCATTCTCTTCCTCACCAAGGACCCGCACACCGCCAAAACCAACCTCCACGAGGGAATGAAGGCCATCACCGATTGGATGAGGAGCAGCCGTCTGAAGCCTAACTCAGACAAGACGGAGGTCCTCTTCCTCGGACCCACCCCCTCTGCCTGAGATGACTCCTAGTGGCCGACCACGCTGGGAACAGCACCAACACCCACGGACTACGCACGCAACCTAGGCTTCATCCTCGACTCCTCCCTCTCCATGTCAAAGCAGATCGACGCCATCTCCTCCTCCTGCTACAACACCCTCCGCATGCTTCGCATGATCTACAAGTGGATCCCGATCGGAACAAGAAAAACAGTGACACAGGCCCTCATCATCTGCAGGCTGGAATATGGCGACGCACTCTATGCAGGACATCCAGCCAAACACCTACGACGACTCCAATGCATCCAGAACGCCTCCGCCCAACTGATCCTCAACATCCCCCGTCGCAACCATATCACCCCCCACCTGAAAGACGTACACTGGCTCCCCATCGACAAGAGGATCACCTTCAAGCTCCTCACCCATGCACACAAAGCACTCCACAACACCTGACCAGCCTACCTGAACAGCAGACTCAGCTTTTACACCCCCACCCGCCAGCTCCGCTCCACCGGCCTAGCCCTCGCCGGTATCCCCAGTATCCAACGAACGACCTCCGGCGGCAGATCCTTCTCCTTCCTCGCCGCCAAGACCTGAAACTCCCTGCCCACCGACCTACGCTTACCCAGGTCCTGCTCACCTTCAGAAGACTCCTCAAGACCTAGGTCTTCGAGCAGTAGCGGCACTCCCTCCCCTTAGCGCCTAGAGACACTCACGGGTAAGTAGACCGCTTTACAAGTATTTTGATTGATTGATTGATTGATTGATTGATAGATATCCAACATGGGGAGCAAGCAATCACTAAGTGTGGCATCTTCCTTTATGGTGTTTTGGGAACACGCGCCCTTCCAGCCAAACATGTTTTATTGGGGCCAATCTCCTAAGGATATTGTGGTGTTGCTGCCTATATGTGGGATCAATCTGCATTTACATGTTTGCGCATTTGTCTAAGGGTTACATGTCACCCCACTTGTGTGAACTGACAATCAGTTGCTTCAGGCCTAGGTCGCAGGGCCTTCCTGACTACTTATTTTTGACTCAGGGTTGATGGGGAGGTCATATCAGGTAGATTCTACAACAGTGAAGCAAGTTCATTGTTATACGTACATATACCATGGCGTACATCAACGTTCTATTGTTCAATATTAACATCTGCTTGGACAGATTGATAATTTGTTGATTGGAAGGAGGGGAACCATTTCAGCCCTTGACCTTCAAGTCCCATTCCGGAGGATAAAATGACAAGAAGGGATAGATGTTCTTATAGTTTGAAATACTGATGAAGGGTATAGCAGGACCAGGTGACATGAGTCACCCCCATACAAAGGTCTGAGTACACCATCGAGTATTTCAAGAGGTGAGGTTTCTGTGCTACCTTTTTACTGGAACCTTAATTGTTTTTTAAATTAGGAAGTTATTATTAAGTTTGAGTTTCAGAAGTTGTAAAGGTATGGCTTCTTCAATTATTTTTACCAAGAAGGTCAGTTTGAAAACTAGTCTGAGAGTCCTGGAGGTCAATGCTGGGTTTCAAAATAACGGGCATAATCTGACAGATTTAGATTATGAGGTTAATATCCTTTCTTCAAGTGATAAGTTAACAACATAGAGGGTTAAAGGGGCAATGTTGCGAGCATGCACTTTTATTAATCTGGCTGTATTGGACTATTTAACATAAAATGCCGTTTAGATTCTGAAATGATTTACAATAAGCATTGAAGGAGTATTTGAAGGATTTCTATTTTGGTGATGACTCTTAATGGAATTTTAGTGGTTAGGTTAGGCTGAGTCCATTTTTTTGCTCTATATTTAAGATCCAAAATGTTCTGGTCAAAAAACTTCTGGTGGTGATGGCCAGTGATATTGGGATGCAGGAATGTTGTGTTCGGTTGATAGTTTCAAGTTTATTTTATTTTTTTTGATTTGGTTCTCCACTGAGGACCACAAATATTTAGTACACCATAGTCAATTTTGAACCGTTTTGTTAAAAGCTTTCGTTCTAATACAAAGATAAAAATGGTTTTAATTTTTTTTTAAAGTTATAACATACAAATTCATTTGGCTGAGCTTTACATAAGTTAATCATTTCATGTACAGAGTTGATTTTACATTTAGCATAGACTTGGTGTAGAAACCTTTTCCTTGCCTTAATAACTGTTGCATTTGGGTAGGTAAACAAAAAATGCTCTAAGTCCTGCTATCCACCATTACACAGATTACAAATATTGCTTTCTTTTGAATGCCACCTAGATGTTACGGTTTTACAGGGAGTATTCCTAATCTGAGCAGGACAATCGATCTCCTAGCCCCGTGGTTAAGATTAAATGTAATGTACTGTTGAGGTTTCTTGAATTCAAAAGATTCTGCAACATTTTTGTAAAGGGGCAATTTAAGACAATGCTGAGAGTCAAGGTCAAAGCTAAGTCTTGGCGTAAATTGCTTTAAGAAGAGTTTTAGGTGGGCAGGTGTTCAGGATAGTAACAAGTTAGTGTTAGTCTCTGAGAGTTTGTAAGCCGTTAAAACGTTTCTTGAGAATACATGCTTCGATGATCCACGTTCGAACGTTTCTATTTTAAGCAAGGATCGGAGCGTTTCTTCCTCGGCATGTAGGAGATTGTATGCCCACCTGATTACATTGGCCAATCCTCGGGCGTAGGCACTAGTTAGTATTTACTCTAGGCGGAGAGCTTGTACTGGTACTGCCTGGGACAACTTCATTAGATTCCGTGGAATCTTTCCTGTTCTAGGTTTAAAAAGTTCCATTGACTTATTGGTATGTATTTCAAAGTGTATGACAGAACTGGTGGAATTTTAACGCTGTATACTTTAAGCATGGAGAAGAAGTGTCTCTGTCCAGAATCCGCGTACAGCCTAAAAAGTGCTCCCACGTGCATATCCAACTTCAAGGTCAAATTCAGAGTGTGAGGCCTATTCTGTAAAGACTTAGTAAAGATTCGACCTAGATAAGTGTATTCGTTTACGACTTCAACCCTTTTTTCACTTAGGGACCAATGATATTTGATACTCCTTTTCCTTCCTGAGAATGGGACTATTTTTGTTTTCGCGATGTTTGGGATTAGAAAGTTTTCCTCTGAGTATTTGTGGAGTGCCTGAAGGCTCCTTTGCAGACCAAATGGGGTTAGATCTAATATAATTATATCGTCTGCATATAACATCGTGTGTATTTTGTGGAAGGCAATTTTTGGTGGAAAGTTACTTATCTCCTGGAAATAATGAGGCAGATCACTAAGGTACAGGGAAAACAGTAGGGGAGCGAGGAGGCATCCTTGCCTTAGGCCGTTTGGATTCGGGATAGAACTAGTAAGACCCTTTTCCCTTCCCATTTGAACCTGGCACCACGTTTTTGTGTGTAGTGATATTAGTATATGCAGTAATTTGTCTGGAATGCTCATTTTTCCAAGTTTTCTCCAGAGACTTCCTCTATCCACTCTGTCAAATGCAGTGGAAAAGTCGAGAAACGCAGCATATACAACCTGAGATTTAGCAGTCACGTATTTATCTAAGATGGTTTGTAACACTGCAATGTTGTCCGTGACCGAATGCTTTGATCTAAAACCAGCCTGATATAGTGGAATTTGACCAAATGAAAAGGCCCAATCTTTAAGATGATCTAAAACTGTTGCAGTGAAGATTTTTCCTGTTGCATCCAGGAGGGCTATTTGCCTGTAGTTGCCGGGATGTAGCCTTGTACCCTTTTTATGTATAGGTATTGCTATACTCCCCTTCCATGATTTGGGGATTTCTCCAGTGGTGTAAATATAATTAAAAAGGGGAGATTACACTTGCTCCATTCTTTAGGATTGCACTGGAGGATCTTAATCGGAATTTGATCTGGACCTGATGCTCCTGTTGTTCGCGCCTTTTTAATGTGTAGCTCGATTGAGAAAGGATTCATTACTCCACTATTTAGAGGTTTTGTTTCTGCGTTCATGGCAAGATTATGGATCGTTTCCGAATTGGTGTTTAGTTTGTATAGATTGGCGAGGTAACAATCCCATTCCTTTGCAGGGACCGGGATAGCTTGCAGGTCTTTTTTGTGCCCGTTTCTTTGGCTATTATACTCCAATAGGCTCGTTGGTTATTTTGCTTTGCTGCAATCTGTAGGTCTACCCAATTTTGATCTTGTGCTATTCGCTTGTTTTTTTCCTTTTCTCTCCTGCGTTGATTTTTTAGTTTGTTAATTTCTAGCTGTTTAGATGGAGAATTTTCTATAAACTGTTCTCTAATCAGTTTATTCAAAAGTTTTGTATTGGTTGCTAACTTTGGCCTTTTATTTAGATTCTTTGTTGTTCTCGATTGCCTTAGTTTTTCCTGCAACTTTTGTGTTAGCTTTTTGATGACCATTTCAAAATTTGTTATCAGATTTGCAGAATGGGATACTTGCAGAAGTTGCATTGAGTCTATTATGTTGATTATTTTATTAAATGTAGCCGAATTCCAATGAATACGTCTTTGGGTTGGATTCCCCAGCACTGAACTATGGTTGTACATCATTCGACTTGAGAGTTTAAATAGCGTTATCCACTCTGTTTTTGCTAGTAGAATGGCATGATCACTACCATGAACAAAGTTTATTTTAAGTTGTAGGACTGAGCCATATAGGTCGTAGCTACAGATAATATAGTCCAGTAGAGATGGACTACTATTACCCTGCCTTGTGTTTGAGGCGGGAATGTCGCCTTCTACGTTGCCATTCAATATTACTCCATGCAACATAGGGAGTGATGCTACTAGAATTTTTCCTCTTTCATCCGCCGTGTTTTCTTTAGGGAATAGTGGTGCGGAGATTCCCAAGGCCTCCTCTTTGTGCCAGTCTGCCCATTTTTGTAATAACTCATTGGAAATTTTCCCATTTAGGTCACCCATAATTAAGAACGATGGATACCCTTGATTTTCTATTGTTTGTTCAATGTCTTTTAGGATTTCAAAAGCGAGTGTGTCCATTTTTGCTCCAGGGGGGATATAGATGTTATAAATTAGAAGATTTTTTTAAAATTTCTAGAGGATTTATCCTGAATTTGCCCTTAATGCATTGGTGGTTATTTGAATTAGTTGGTATTATTTATTGGGCCCATTTGAAATCTTCATTTAATAAAATCGCTATCCCTCCTTTCACGTGTCCCCTTTCAACCTGCTCTGCAGTGGTATCATATACAAAATATTTCTCTTGGTTAAAGTTTTGTGCGAGCCATGTTTCTTGGAGGGCCACTATATCTGGGGAATTTTTTGTTATTTCATCCATTTTTTGTTTAGTTTTACCCGCTATGTTCCAGGAGGTGATTGACAAGCCTGTGCTTACAGGGTTTTTTTTGTCTTTGATTTGATTATTACAGTTCAGGGTCTCCGAGATCCAGGTCCATGAGTATTCCCCCTTTGTTGTTTCCTCGCTGAGGGTATTTCTCCTCCAGAATTTTCTTTCCCCATTCTTTATGGAGACGAATATATTTTTTGAAGTAAAATCTGGGGGATTGGTCAAGGCATTAGAGATTTGCTTCGACCACTGCATTTTACGAGATTCTTCTGTTATGAGCTTTTTGTGGCCGTCGTGCTGTACTACTGGGGTCAGATCGTCTCCATATTTATGGAGGGTCTCACTCTCCTTCAATATAATTCCTGATATTACTGGAGATAAAAATTCTACAATTGCTGTCGTTGTTTTTGATTTCTCCGGAAACGTAACTAGTTTTATTTTGTTTCGCCCTAGCAATTGTAATGGTTGATTCTTTTGTAGCAGGCTAATAATTCGGTCACGGTTGAGTGGTGCATCGTCTGCCGGAAATAATTCCGTAATTTCCAGATAATTAGACCTTATTATCTCTGCCTGTAGATGCTTTTTCTGAGTAGAGACCGGTCGGTTTGGGATTTCTCTTAGTGCCGGACTTGAAGATCCTTGTCCTCCTACAGAAAATCTTTTTGCCTTTGGGTTTAATGTACTCAGATGGTTAACATTAGCAGTTTGCGTTACTACCGATGACTTCTGCTCCTTTATTTTCATGATCTGAAGGGAATCTGCTCTTTCTTCTTTATCAGAAGATCCGGTTGGTAAAAGGGGTTCATTCTGATATATTATTTTACGTGCTTTCTTTTTCTCTATTCTTCTTAGCGCCTTTCTCCTTTTCAACTTGGTCCTCTTTTGTTTTCTTTTGCATTTGTTACTCTCTTGGCCCTGTGTATCATTGCTTAGTAGCTCGATCTCAGCAGTGGTTTTGCATTGAGATGTGTCAGGGCTATTCACCGTGGATTTTGGTTTGCTTATTGTGAAAATTGGATAGTACGCTTTAGGCTGATGATATGACGTTGATGTGGTTTCTTCCTTAAAGAGGCTTCTAAGGGAATAAATCTGGTTGTTTTCCTGATTAACCTGAGATTTCAAGAAAGGTTTTCTTCCGGTTTGAGTTGCGATTTCTTTTTTTAAAGGGAGAAGCGTTTCTGCTGAATCAGCTTTTGAAGTATAAGAGTTTTGCACTTTACATTTTTCGCAGACTCCTATTATTTTTGTTGATTTCATTTGCTCTTTCTTCTTTTTTTCTTCTACTAGAAATTTTAATATACCTAGTTGAGTATCGAGGGTTTGGTCAGAATTTTCCAGTATATTCCCTAGGTGAATGAGAACCGACTCCAGGATATTTTGCAGAGTAAACAGAGATTTGGAGACTGGGGTGTAATTGTTAGAGAAGCCTGTATTTTTGAAAAGAGACAGATCTGGGGATTTCTCTAGGTAGCCCTCTATGTCAGAAGGTTTTTGCCGAGTGCTATTCTGTATATTCTCAGTCTCCTTTTGGGGTCTCTTATGAAATGTTAGGTCTTTGATATTGATATCTGGGCAAGTGATATTGTATTCTTGAGATTGTTGCGTTTTGGGTGATTCTAGTGTTATTAAGCCTGGGACGTCATGATTAGTGATAGAGTCCTCCAAGGCAAATGGAATACTTTTTTGCGGAGCCTCAGGTGTTCTTTGTATTTGAATGTTGGTTTGATGTAGACCTTCCTTTACCTCCTCTTAACATCCTTTCTTTTCCTTGATTGTCTGGTCTTTTGTTAGTTGCCCCTGTTCGTCTGACTTTAGGTTTTCAAAGTAATTTTTAATCCCGGGGGTTACTACTTGCTTTCCTGCTCTTGTTGTCTTGTGAGTGCTCCTCCGAGTTGCCTCTTCTGTTCCCATCCTTTTCATAAAGATGGTTCTTGACTTTAATTTTTTATATGCCATAACAGTATAGGAGGTCACTCGGAATTGTTTTGGGTATAATTTTTAGTCGTCCGGTTTATAGCGAAGAGTCATTCCCTAGGGGTATTAACCCACGGTATAGTCGAAATGCTATTGCTTACTATTGCCCCCTTATATTGGTCCTAAGTTGAAAAAAATATTATTGCCCAGTTCCAGGCCACCCAACCGGAGGGGTAGAGCTCCAAAGTGCCAGAAAACCGGTGCGCCGCTCATGCAACACCGAAACTGGCGCTCAGTTCCCGTCTCCTATCTCCATTTTTCACGTGGCTGTAATTTTTGAGGCAAATCTGAACTCAGTTTCTAGTCGTACTTTACTTGATCACCACTGCGTGTTAATCCAAATAGATTAAGGTCTGTTTCCCGGTGGAAGTTTATATGGTAGGTGATTAATAAGTACTGTGGTCCACTTAAAATAATTGTATCATAAAAGTGAAATGGACAATTGAATGATTTTATGCTCCACAAAATTAGTTGGCAGTGTCCTTGATCAGCTGCATAGAGGAAGAAAATTGCTATTCTACGGGGACAACTTTGACGAATAGCCACGTACCAGGGACAGTTAGTATGTTCTGTCGCGTCCTAGGTACCCTTTCAGGCAACAGTCACAGCTGGCCAAACCCAGACCATGGGTCTCTGCTCCCCGTGGCTCCCACAGCGTCCGGGGGGGGGGCCCGGGGCACCTCTCGTATCAGCCTCTGCCCTCAGCACGCAGAGGGCTCGCGCTGGTCCAGCCGCTCCCAAGTCACTGCTCACTTTCCTTGCAAGCGTTTGTCAAAAGACCAGTCACAATTGCTGCCGCGTCCGGGGTTTTCGCGGCTACTGCCTTGTCCGGGGAGATCACATGGCTCCAGCCGCTCCCAGGACCGGCCGCCCCCGGGACTCCACTTGCGGCACCTTCCGCTACCGGCCGAGATACTTTTGACGTCCTGGGTGTACCTCAAGGCGTGGTAGGCTCCAAAATCAGCCCTGCTTGTTCTGCTTGCCTTTTAGATCAGGTGCAGGCTTCTCCCCGCTTTTCGGTGCTGCTTTTCCGTGCCAGGAGCCAGGAGCTACAACTGGCGTCTTCCTCGTTTTCCGCATCTTGTTACTCTCCACAATCAGACTCGAACAGAGTTTGCACAACAGCGACCTCTAGCGCTCCTGAGTAGATTCCCTTCAACCTACGCTATACGCCCGAAACATTCTATCAACCAAACGTGTTCGGTTGATAGAATGTTTGATAGTTTGGAAGAGCACTTTCAGATGGTTAGCCACTTTATTAATTTGTTCTTTAAAATAGTTTGGTCTAGTCCTGCGTATTAGACCCCTGTTATTCTCCACTCTAGTTTAAAACTTGCAAAGTCTGAGATGCTTGTAATTTTCTCCAGTTTTTCCACATTTCCTAGCTACCATTTTACCGAGTTTTAGGTTCATTGGTGAATCAAGCATTGGGGATTCTTCTTTTAACACATTTGATGTGGCACTAGTTTACTAGTAATGTTTAGCGTTAATGTTTTTTAATAGTTTGATATAACTTTTGTATTTTGAAGGACATACAGGGTTGAAGTTACGGTTCTAAGACTTTCAGGAAGTTCAGTATGGTAAATGTCCATTAAGGGTCTCCTTAATTTAGTTTGACAGTTTATATGATTTTTTGAAGGAGCAGTGTAAAATAAAATGGCTAAGTGGCCTGACCATACTAGTTGTATGCCTTTTCCAAAGCCCACTGTATCCTGGGGAGCTATGATCAGGTCCTGAGTGTTGCCCTTATTGTGATTTGAGAATAAAGTAAATTGACTGAGATCATGTAATGAACATATTTCCTATAATCTCTAAGTAATGGGGCTTTATCAAATGTACCAAGAAATGTTAATGTTTCCCAGGAAGATAGTGAGAAATGAATGAATTAGTCTTAAGTTTAGGCGATCATTGAAGTGATCATGGATGGTCAGAGTGAATACGTAAAGGATGATAAATTATATGAAAATATATGGTTTTGTTCTATATAGTCTTGATCACTATTGACAGTTCAAAGAATGAGAAGGAGGGTAAGTGTGCTACTCCACATGACCATTTGTTTCTGTGAATGATAGCTAGGTTTCCCCCTATTTCGGCCGGTCTGTCTTTCTTTAAGTTGTAATAACTGTGAGAACGAAGAATGTTGAGTGACAGTCTAGAGGAGCCTGTGAATCAGGTTTCAGTAATAGGAGAAGGTTTAAGGCAGGTGAGGGAGAAATATAAATAAAGTAATAAGCTGCCTCTCTCAAGTATATGAAGGATGTTCTCATAGGGATAAAGAGAAGGTAGGCAGGAAGACAGAGAAGAAGTCTTTTGCATTCTTGGTTGACACTGCCAACATGCATATTCCCAGACTGCTGTACAAGGGGGGTTTTCAGCCTGTGGGCTGCTCCCGAGAAGTTCCAATTAGGGATGGAAATGTAGAGTCTCTGGATTGGATAGTTATTCTCACTTTCAGGAACTCTCCACCTCCTTCATAAGGGAAGACACTTTGAGAAAAAAGAAACCACTGAAAACTGAGTCGACTGACCCATGCATAAACCTGTGCCCAAAGTGGAGGGACCCACTCTGGACTTGCATCCTTGGACTCATGTGGACACTGTGTCTAGAGTGAGAACCACTGGCTTTCCACCTCCTTATTTAGAATAGTGGAGAGTAAACCTACTGGGGACCACAAAAGAAAAATGTTCCCTTGGATTTCTGTGTACTGTCCTGTTGTGAGTGCCCTAGGGTGTCCCATGCTCCTGCTGGTCACACAGGCTGCTTGGAGTTCTGGATAACCTGAGGTGATTGAGAAGTGCAGATATAGTGAAAGCATGTCTTGAAGACATTGTGGAGCCATTTGTAAGAAGTCCTAGTTCAGGAGATTACCAAAGCTGAACCAGAGAGCCAAATCAGGTCCATAGAGCTAATTCTGCTAAGCAAGAGCTATGTCCCATCACGTGTTCTAACCATCCATCTAAACCCCTTGGTCTATGATAAGTGGCCTTATATAAAGAGAGCTCTACCCAAAGCCATCTTTGAGAAGAAAGTTGAGGAATCTGGAAAAATCGAAAGTGAATTTTAAAATTGTGAAGATATTTCTAAATCCAGAGGCCACCATGAAATACCAACATTCCACGACCGATCGTACCAACCAAATGGCAGAATTCTTTCATCAGAAAGTAGACTCTATTCAAGCCACCTTGGGTTACTTGTCACAGGATGATACCTGTGCCACTCAGTTGCACATCCCCGGGATAAACTGGGCAAAGCATCCCCACTCCTTTACTTCTGTCTCATATCCATGGATAAATCCCTATCGGCTTTCATGTGTTTAAAGTCTACCTCTCCTGCTGAACCTCCCCCCCTACTCTTGGACAAGGTGGCTCAGGCCATCAAACCAGTGCTCAATAAAGTCCTACTTGCATCACTGGCATCTGGAAAAAAGCCTCTGAAATGGAAACATGCAAAAATTCCCCCACTACTTAAAAATCAGTCCACTGACTACAAGGTGCTAGAAAAATGTCAACTCGCTGCTCTCAATCCACCTTGAAAGCAAAAATGTGCTGCACCCAGTCAATCGTGTTTTAGGCCTATTTGCAGTATGTAAACAGCCTTGCTAGAGCTAACAGACTAGATCAAGGATAAGCTTGATTGCGGTGGCAAGGCTGTCTTGATTATGTTGGCTCTCTCTTTATTTTTTTTATTTTTTAGTGTATCTTATATAGCGCACGGCTACCCCAACGGGGTGTCCCGGCGCTTGCATTGGGAACCCGTCCTGGCTTTTCCCTGTGAGATAACCCGTACTGGGCATCCCCAAGGTGAAAGCCAGGCATCCCGCCGCGGGGGGCCGTAGTGGAGATTAAGCAAGCTATTGCCCAGAGTTGCAGAGTGTGAACCCGTGATTCGAGTAGGCACCGAAGTGAGAATTATCGAGTCCGTGGACGCTTGGTCTCAGACCCTGCCGCGTCGGGAATTGAACCCTGGTCCCGGGTCTGACCTCAGCTTCCGGGTATGCCTCCTCTAACCATTGAGCCACACTTCTCTGCGGCTTTTGACACAGTCCCTCATGACAGACTATTGGATCGACTCCATAACATTGGAATTGGAGGTTTGGAGTTAAAGTGGCTGACCTAATTCCTGGACAATAGAAGCTAACCTGTGTTCCTCCTCATTACAGAACTTAAAGGTAGGTGGTCACCAAGGCTCAGTATTGAGCCAGACACTTTTTAATGCCTATATTGCCCCTTTAACCGTTCTTGCTGAATCATACGGTGCCAAAGTGATATTGTCTGCCGACAATACGCAGCTTCTTTTTTCCTATGATAAAGGAGTGAATTTGTTGGTGAAATCATTAAAACCTGCCTATCAAAAGAAATCAACTGGTTGGTCACCAACCAACTAAAATGCAATCCAGACAAATCGGAGATAGTTTCCTTTGGTGCAACGCTGTCGGAAATCTGGAGATCATGGTTGCCTCAAGAAGTTCCTCCCCCAGCCACCCTTCAGAGCGCAGTCAAAAATTTGGGGATTAAGAATGGCAGCACCCTGTCTCTTCAACCCCAAATTGAAACTCTGGTTGGCACCTGCTTTGGGTTACTACACACTCTGAAACAATTCTTGTCATTCCTCTCTGTTGAATCCAGGAAAACAGTGGTTCAGGCCATGATCACTTCCACACTTGACTATGTAAATGTACTTTATCTCGGCCTGCCAGATAACCACTTGAACAGGCTGCAAGTCATTCAAAATGTGGTGGCCAGATTGATTTTCACCCTGGCCCCTAGGACCTATCTTTCCCCACATCAGTGAGCACTTCACTTCTGGTGAAAAAGAGGACTCTCTACTAATACCTCCTCCAGGACACTACGATTGACATATGGCCACTAGGCCACCATCCCTAAAATCCACTGGTATAGAATCGGTGGCCGATATTTCTCACATCGCTGGACTAAAGCCTGGAATCAACTCCCACTGGCTCTCTGGCCTACCCTGGAACTCTCAATTTTCAGAAAGAGATTAAAAACCTGGCTCTTCAGCAAATGAGCTTAACTCCATCCAGTGGTCCATTTTGCAGAGAAACGGCTATTTAGCGGCAGGATACTTCTAGAGTAAGCGTGCGCCCTACAAATGACATTTCATTCATTTTTATTCAGCTGACACTAAAAAAAGCATCTGGCACCCCCTGAAAGAATGATGTGGGTAAGGGAGGAGTCTGCATGACTGTGCAGTCTTTTACACAGTCCACAGTGCAGAGTGTGTTTGATGGCTGCATCAAAAGGCCATGCTGTTATCCTGCAGTTATCCCTTCAGAGCGTGCAGGTGCATTATGTACAATTTCTCAATTTATGGATCTTTTTAAGTTGACTGAGACACAAAGGGAGTTAGCAATAATAAAAACAATGCAACTTTCGTGAAGCTCATTTGGCCCCACAATATGGACAAAGAATCAATGTAATTGAAGTTAAGTAGTTTTTTACAAATTATTAATCAGACCAGTATGAATGCATAGCAAGAAAATATTAAAAAGATACAAGATTACAGCTGGCAAGCTGAAATATATCGGTTCAGTCTCAGTAGACTAAGATATGAAAGATATGAAATAATCACAACCACAGCAACACAAAAACTAAGATAGGAATATATGTTGGCTGACGGTTACTATTCCAGACCGTATCTGCACTCTCTCACTGCAAGCTTCACTTGGCATGTTACATGTCTTCCTAAAGTATTTAACTCATGTTTTACTCAAAGATATGCTGTAGGTATGCAATAAAGGATAATATTTTGTGCTTAAGAGATTGAGAGATGTCCTTTTGAGTGGAATACGTTATTTGTGCACTTGCTGACATCTATGCCAAGTAATACATAGATTATGCCATCCCTATAACAATTTACATACATGATCACAAAAGCATAGAACCTCTCTTTCAGTTACAGAGACAGCTACAGAAGCACTTATACATTCAGTCACTCCCCAGAAACGATTTATGCATGCAGCAGACTCAAAGGAAGTTGCAGTGACACCTACATAACTCTCTATTGCCTAACACGTGTACTGAAGTATTTGTGACACCACTTACATATACATTTAGACAGCCATAGAGGTGTTACAGCAGGCAGTTACATACCAGCACATCTGCCTAAACATCTCTTGGCACTGATAGAGGTGTACTCCTACTCTCAATCAGATATGTAGGCAAGTACTAACACAACCTTCTTACCCATGTACAGAAATTGTACTTCAAACATGAGTGATGGCTACCAGTGCAAACACTGTCTGTGCACTCTCACTGCAAGCTTCAGTTGGCATGTTATAGGTCTTTCTGAAATGGCAAACCCACATTTTAGTGCACATAACTCACTACTAAGGGGAAATAGCAATAACGGCGATGGCCAAACCACGCGTTGCCTTTGCAACGTGTTCAGAAAAAGGAATGCACCTTAACCACGCATTCCTTTACCACGCATCTCTTAAAAATGACATGACTTAGGTAAAGCAGCACTGAACTTTTAAGTCCAACACTTTCCTACTGCTGCACAGATTGGAGTTGGAATAGTAAATTATACTGTTCGAAAGTCCAACGCTCTCCCTAAGGCAAAAATTCAATAGGGCGACCCAATACTCCCAAGGAACTGGGTATATTCAATAGCAGAAAAACAATGTTCTTTAGGCGAATTATTTAGATTTTAGTTTCACAGTTAAAGGATTGTCACTGTAGTGAACATGAATTTCAATTCATCAAGAGAAAATACAAATAATAAATCATTTGCTTTTATTTAGTGATCTTCATTTTAAATCATGAAAATATGTATATACAATATGATACAATCCACTTTTGGCAACAAAATGGTATACTGTTTCCTCAGTTGTTCAAAATATATACAGTACCAAAAGACACTTTTGTAATAGATATGGACAGTATTTACATATCTTCCATATATATATACAGTAATTTTGCACAAACTATATACAAAATTCCTATTCAATCAATGTTGATACTATTTACAAAGAAGTGTCGTGGGTCGACGTTTCGGTCTCATACAGTATAATATATCGAGACCATCATCAGGATATAGGTTGCACCATGGACCTATAGTGAAGTAATATTAATAGAATCACAACTATGTGTGTACAAACTCTTGAGAAATAAAGTCTAGATTGTCTGCCCACACCAAACCGAATGGTGAACTGATAAATAAATAAAAAGTGCCAACAAATGTGTCCAGGCACTAAAATGTCCTATTTACAATAATTACAAAGTGGCCATGTCCCAAAACGACATGCACCCACACCCAAATATCATAGTGAAAAAAGATGTGTAATCCAATCAATACTTACTGAGAACCAATGGAAAAACTCTTATCCTATTGGAAATATAGGAAATAATCAAAATATGAATTGTCTGAAACTAGTATACAGAGCAATGGCCAACATCAACTTTTACATAGATAACAGAGGGAAGCCATACCTTTAGGAGTGGTGAGTAGACCGGACAACACCGAGGGCTTTTAAATTAGCTCTGTCGTATCTGTGCCAAAAACAGAATCACGAAGGATAATCAAGCACAAGTACACAGAGCGGCGTAGTACTAATAACTTAAGAGAACCGGGGTATCACTTACCAAAGCGCAAGTGAAACAGCACAATTCATGTAGCAATTGTCGGTAAAAACGCAAACACAATCTAGCGTTTTCTCAGGGTACCTAGACGAGGCTTGCGATCACGTGACAAAACATGCCGCGTCATGGCAGCCATATTGGGATAACCGAGGGTGCCTGACCCTCCATTTAGATAGTGTAAGGAGTCAAGCAGGACGTCTACAGGTCAGATAGTGACTTATAACGAGACGACAGCAAAGTTAAGCAGAGACTACAGAACAGAATAAACTTCGTCATATAGATGATAAGGGAGAACAGATCAAATCTATATCGGTTGATGGCACAAAGACAAGGATCTCGCAAGACACCT
This sequence comes from Lissotriton vulgaris, assembly GCF_964263255.1. Classification (NCBI taxonomy): domain Eukaryota; kingdom Metazoa; phylum Chordata; class Amphibia; order Caudata; family Salamandridae; genus Lissotriton; species Lissotriton vulgaris. The sequence goes on from NC_141696.1 coordinate 900,466,992, forward strand.
ATCAAACAAATTATCCCATGCAGATGAATATTAGGAAGCCATATTAAGTGTCTTATCAATTCGTGGTATGCAGGATTCATATAATTTAACCATCTATTGGTAGATGCAGAAATGTAAAGTAGCAATTATATGGCTATAAAAGCTAATCATAGCATGTCAAATTCAGCGTAAAGTTGCCAGTACTTGCCACTCGATAAAAGAATTTAGTCCATTGGACACAGTATTAGCTGACCAAATCCACCTGTTTTCTTTTTGTGTGAGCAGGCGGTCGATGTTACATCTCCGTTTTGACTGTTTATCATTTTCTAGAACCCACCATTGCATGTCACATGGCAAATGTTGTTTTTTTAGATAGTGTTCAACTAGTGGTGCTGTTTCTACTTTACATCTGATTCTTGATTGATGTTGTGCGATTCTTTTCCTTACCTCTTGTGTGGTTTTGCCTATATAATATAGGGAGCAGGGACATTTGATGCAGTATATAACATTTTTAGTTAAACAGTTAGTATGATTTCTCAAAATCCAATTTTTACCATTTATACAGCAGGTTTTTGTTATTGTTGTAGTTTGGCATGCAGCACATGAACCACAGGGATAGTGTCCCACTATGGGAGGCAAACCCTAGATGTTTTGGATGGTATTGACAATCGGTTCTTTGTAGGCTTTTACTAAGTGGTCCCTTAAGTTGCGTGCCCTTTTAATTGCAAAACGTGGTAATGGTAATTGTGGTTCGATCTTTTGAATCAGATGCCAATTTTTGGTTATGATCTTCTTAATACGGTTGGATTCTGATCCAAAAGTCGTGACACATGTTATCATATCATTGACAGGGTCTTGTTTGGTTTTAGCTTCCAGTAATGCCTGTCTGTCGTAGTACCACGCCCTTTTCATTGAGTGTTTTACTAGTCTTTAAGGGTACCCTCTCATTGCTAGTTTGGTTTGTAGCACTTTTGCTTCTGTGAAATAGTCACTGCGTTTGGTACAGTTACGTTTTATCCTTAAAAACTGTCCAAACAGTAAATTGTCACGTAAATTTCGTGGGTGATGGCTTGTATATTTAAGTAGCGTATTACGTGCTCTGGGTTTTGTGAAAAGACTAGTTGCCAGATGTCCCTCATCATCCCAGATTTTAAGATCCAAAAAATGAATTGATTCTTTATCACACTCCATGGTGAATTGTAAGTTGCTGTTTTGTAAATTCAACCATGCATGAAAATCCTGTAGTTTAGATAACGGACCCTCCCAAATAAAGCAGACGTCATCTATATATCTTAGATATTCTAGAATGTAGTTCTTGAATGGGTTATTGTTGTAAATTACCTGTTCCTCAAAAGCAGCAACATATAGATTGGCTATATCAGGGGAAAAATAGCCCCCATTGCGACACCCTTTATTTGTACATAAAAGGTGCCATAGAAGATCAAATAATTGTCATTTAATGCAATTTTGGCGCATTCAATTATGAATTCGGTCGGAACTTAGTGTGGACGTGGTCTATTATTCAGTACGTCTGTGATAACATTAAGTGCTTCTAATTGAGGTATATTGAGATAAAGACTTTCAATATCCATAGTAACTAGGACATTGGCCTGTCTATTATATTCTCTTCCCTCTAGATGATTTATCACACTTGTACTGTCTCTGGTGTAGGATCTTGTAAGTAATACGTCAGGTTTTATGAAATGATCCACGTATTCAGCTAGGGGTTGGAGTATCGATTGACAACCTGCTACAATGGGTCTGCCAGGTGGTTTTTTATCATCTTTATGCACTTTAGGGAAAGTGTAAAAGGCTGGTATGGAATAATCGTTCTTATTAAGATAGTCAAATTCTTTTGAATCTAGCCAACCACCCTCTATCCCTTGTTTAGTAAGATTCTGAATCCGTAGTCTGATGTTATCCGTCGGATCAGATAGTAGTTTCTTATAGTGTAGAACATTCTGTAATTGTCTAATGGCTGCATCATCATATTTAGTTTTATCTTGGACAATGATGCTCGGCCCCTTGTCAGCCGGTTTGATGATAATATCATCCCGGTTGGCAAGGTTTTTTAGGATCTCATATTCCTCCTTTGTGAAGTTATATTCCCTCTCCCTAAGGCAAGGCATTGTAAAGACTTGTGTGGTAAAGGAATGCATGGTTAAAACACATTCATTGTTCTGACTGTGTTGTTAAGCACGCATTGTTTAGCCATGCTTGGTTCTGTCATACAACCCACTGTTTATAAATGCTGTAGTTGTGCAATAAAGGATGATGTTTTGTGCTTAAGACATTGAGAGATGTCCTTTTGGAAGATGGCGGCCGCTACTGCAGCCGTGTGAGGAGCTGCTCGCGTTCTGCCCGGTGACCGATCCAACCTGGCGTAATCCGTGGTGCTTGCTACAGTGTTATCGTCTGGGATTATCGTCTGAGGTTATATGGGACTTACCGAGGCTCCTAAGAGAAAGACCGGCTTGTCCTTTTCAGAGCCGCTGAACCGTGTCAGGACCGCCCGCTCTCTCCCGCCGGACGGCGGGACCCAGGTGTTCCTGTGCTCTTGCGTTGCAGCGTTCTAGCCTCACCGCGTCTCACCGCGTTTGTGAACCGGCTGCTACGAGGCGTGCAAAGACGCGGTTTGGGCGTCTGTGCTAACGAGGTGTCTCATAGTGAGAAAAGCTCCTATGCTCATACGTTTCTGCTACTGCTACTGCTACAGTGCTGCAACTTGACTGATTCCTGATTTGGACGCGATTTAAGGCGTCTCTACCGAGGAAGGTACTGGTGGTGGTCGGACGCAGTGTGGAGCTTGAGGACATGATTAAAGGCGTTTTGGCTGATGATGAGCAGGTGACTGAAATTTAGAGTCCTTTGCAGCTAATATTCAACATTGTAGCAGTTTCCTAAGTTTTCTTTATTTTTGTCACGCTTGGATTTGCAGAAGAATCAGCCGGTGAGTGGATACATTTTGCTGAGTTTGCTACATCGTGGTGTGTGAACATGTTCTTAGCAGCTGGCAATAACTGACAGAACATAAGTGCTTAATTGAAAGAACAAACTTTTATTTTTCTTTTCTATTTTTTATCACCTGAGACATATTATCTGAGAGTTTAAATATGGCTCCTAAAGGTAGAGTAACAAAAAAAACCACCACCAACTTAGCTAGTTCTGCAAATTCTGCAAATACCACCCCGGGTGTGGCTGAGAAATCAACTACAGCTACAGTAGCAGAGCCAGAAAACCGCAATTCACAAACAAATGGCGTTACTAAAGAGCCCATCATACCTGATTTATTCAAGAAAAAGGCTATAGCTAATCCTAACAAAAGTATTACAAATGAACCAACTCCCTCTAAGGCTCCAGCACGTCTTAACTCTAAAAAAACTGACATAAGCCAACCAGCTAAATCCCCTGCTGTCTTAGCCCTAGATGACGAAGGAGCCGGAGTAAGAGGGGGAATGAATGACGATGATGTATTATCTGAACTTTGCCTCGCTGTAGAGGGAGTTAGAGTCTCACCCGGGCTGATTGAACAACAAGATGCAGAGTCTATAGAATCAGGGGGATTTTTTTCTCAATGTCTGATTTATCAATTGCATCGGAAGGAGATCTTGAAGAAGAGCTTTTAAATGAGGGGCATCCTCATGAAAAAGACTGGGCGGATGATTGCAATCAAATCTCAGAAGAAGATATGCTCGGCTCTGATTTTTTAACAAATGAAGGAGTATCAAATACTGTTCGGAACGTTATAGAGGAGAAATCTAATGAGAATTTAAGTGCCATGAGTCAACCTCAATGGGATGGGGCCGGTGCAAATAATGAAACTGATCCTGAAACTCCAGAGTTACTAGAGGAAGCTGAGGAGGTTACACTAAAATCCATATATAAGTTGCAGGCTTCAATGTATCGCATGATTATGACTCATAGAGAGGAAACCAAGGCTGAGGGTCTTCGGACTCAGGGAGCTGTACGTAAACTCCAGAATGTCGTTCGACGATTGGCCAAGTCTAGCACGGATACCAATTTGAGAGTGCAAGAGACTGAAACACGTATATCTGCGGTAGAGGATGAGTTAACGCTACAAAAAAACTCAATTAAAGACTTGGATAGCACTAGGCAAGATGTTGACTGGAAATTAACTGATTTAGAGAATCGTGCACGGCGTAACAATTTACGTATTTTGGGGGGGGCGGAGCTAGCCGGCGTCCATGTAAGACGCGCGAGCGCGGAGCTCCTCGCCGATAACCCGCCAAACTCCTGCAAACTTATCCGAAACTACCGTGCCGGCGTTCAAAACAGTGGCGGACCTCAGCACAAAGCCCCGGCAGGACGGCGACCCCTTTGTCCGGCGGAGAACGGGGGCGGTGAGACTTGGCGACGGAGCAGACGGAGCAGCGGCAGCCCAGGCCGCGATCCCCGACCTACGCTGCAGAGCTGCCCGGGTTACGTCGCAGTACGTGCGGCGAGTGTGATCGAGGCGGTCCCGGCCGCCTACAAAGACACCTTGTTGGTTGGCGCGCACTCGGACGGTGCTGGTAACAACAAAGAGGACCGGCCCGACCCGGTAACCACGGTGTGAAGGAGCACACGGAGTGCGGAGCGCACGTTGGCGGTGGGAGCATCCCCGAAGGCGAGAAGCACAGCTAGCTACCACTGCGTGGTGAAGGGCCATTGGAGGGACGGTGAGTGCTCACTCCCAAGAACCGGAGCAGCTCGGCCACCCGCTAGAGAAGCGGCCAGCAAGGGGCACTGCACGGGGGTGAGGCCCACGGGGCGACGGACATCTGCATTCCGGTGCTCGCGGCCGCCATCTTGGGCGCCGGTCCCGCTGTGTGCCACCCTGGTCGTGGGGATCCCCTGACGCTTCGCCCGCCGCAGAGCCTGGTCACTAATCACGTGTGGTGGACCTCACACCTCTGGCCGGACGGCTGTATGTCTACTAGAAATACCATGGGGAAGGGGGACAGATCGCAGTCCAAGCTCTCTTTCGACCAGAGGAAGACGAAGGGGGCCGAGGGGACAACACAAACCACCCCTCCACGCCCGGCGACATCCGAGAACTCTCTGTGCACGGAGATCCGGGACATGCTGGGAAGCATGGAAAGAGGTCTGCAAGGCAGCATGGCGGAGATCAGCACCAAGATTGATGCGTTGACGTACCGGATGGACCGCATGTCCGAGAGGGTGGACAAGCACGCGGAGAGGCTAGACATGGCGGAGAGACGACTTACAGAGGCGGAAGAGGCCCAAACGGAGTGGGATAAGGACCGCAGACAGTTTGGCCGACTGCTTCAGGTGATACAAGATAAGACGGAGGATTTGGAGGCGCGCTCGAGGCGCTCCAATCTACGCATTACGGGAGTAGCGGAATCCACAAGTACCGGTAAAATGGAGCTGTTTGTGGAGAAGCTCCTTCAGACCCTGCTGGGGGAAGATGTCTTCTCCCCTATGTTCATTATTGAGAGGGCTCATCGCACCCTGGGGCCGAAACCACAACCGGGCCTCCCCCCGCGACCAATTATAGCGAAACTATTAAATTACCGGGACAGGGACTTGGCGTTGCGACTGGCCAGAGAGAAGGGGAAGCTACAGTACGAGGGCATGAACATCTCACTATTCCCAGACTTCACGGCGAGAGTACAGGAGGAAAGAAAGCGATTTGCCCCCTACAAGAAGCAGCTGAAAGACCTAGGCCTCGACTACGCCATGCTGTATCCTGCGAGGCTTCGCATCAACAGACAGGGTCACTCCCACTTCTTCACCGACCCCGCTGAACTTAAGAAATCCTTGAAGGAATGGGAGAAGGACATCCGCAATAGCCAGAGGAGTCAGCGGGAGGACATGGAGGACACATCCCGTTTGGATGAACAGGAGTAGCCGGACTCGAGAGCGTCGCTTCTGACCTGGAGGCGCAAGGAGGAGCTGGAATGGCACGCTGTCACTGCGGCCCCGTAGAGATGTGACTTTGGGGTGAGATCTACCTGGTTCTTACCGGGATGGTTTATCTGCGCTGTGGTCTGGGGGGGTGGGGGGCTGCCTGTTTGGCGGGGGGTCGGCTGCGGGGTAGTCCGCCGCACATAAGGGTCTGGACTTAACAGACTGCGAAGACTGGAGCTGGCAGGGCTCAAAGCCACTGGGCGGGGGGCGGGACGGGAGCACGCGTGTGGTTACTAGCTCTGGTCTCACTGCTGAGTCGTTGGCTGGCTAGATTCCTCTGCCCCTGCGCTTTTGGCTTTTAGCTCCTTCGGGGGCTACTTGGGGTTCAGTAGAAATCATTGTTGAGTAGGGAGGGATGGCGGGTGGTGATGAGTCCTGTCTGACCGGGTTGGGGATGGTCGGCTGTGGGTGGGTGGGTGGCTGTTCTTTGGTTCACCTGTTTGGTCTGTTGTGTGGGATGTATGTGGGTGGTGTTCGGGGTGGGTTTTTGTGTGTTCATAGTTGTGGAACCGCTCATGGCAAGGAGTGTACATGGTTCGGGGGGACGCAATGTGTGACGCTGTGTGTTGCTGCTTATCGGATGCCCTTGGTGGCTGCCCTTATGGTGGGGAAGACTACCCATGCTGCCCGTGGTCTAATGATTGAACAGTTGAATTTGCAATGTCGGATGTCGCCCTGACTGATCGCACACATGCCCCGCACACTCTCAAACTGATGACGTGGAATGTACGGGGCCTAAATGATCACCGCAAACTGAGGAAGGTTACCAGTTACCTACATCGCCATAAGGTGGACATAGCCCTGTTGCAGGAAACTCACCTACCCATTCATAGCAGGATGTTACAGACACGAGGGTTGGCGGGACACATAGTGGCATCTGGCTTTACAACACACTCTAGAGGGGTACTGACCTGGGTTAACCCGTCCTCACAACTGAAACTGTTCCCGGTGGAGGTAGACCCTGAGGGGCGGTATGTCCTGTCCAGATGTGTAGGCAAAGGGCTTGATCTCATGCTTGTTAATGTTTACGGCCCTAACTATGTCAACACTGACTTCTATGCAGCCCTGTCTGCACTATGTAGGAAGCACAATCACCCAGGGTTGTTGTGGGGAGGTGATTTTAACTTTATCTTTGACCCCGAGAAAGACCGCTCCTCAGGACCAGCCCGAAGGCCGGTGGCCTCAGCTGCCTATATGAACACCGAAATGCTCAAACTAGACTTGGTCGATGTCTGGAGGGAGAAGCACCCCTCGCTCGGTGGCTTCACCCACTACTCGGCCTTCCATAATGTCCACACACGTATAGACTACTGGTTGGCGTCGTCTTCGGTCCAGCGGAGTATCGACAAATGTGAGGTGCTGCCACGCACCCTCTCTGACCACTCTCCTGTGATGTTACATATCACCACTACCAGGAAAGGTATTCCAGCATTTACCTGGAGGTTCCCCCCCTTTGCCCTGCTTGACGAGGTGTTCCGGGGTGCACTGGCGGAGGATATTGAGGGGTTCTTTGCTGCGAATCTGGGCTCGGTAGATCACTTCTCTACGGTCTGGGAGTCGTTTAAGGTCTTCACCAGAGGCATGGCTATGTCCAAACACTCCAGTACACTGCGCTCTATTAGAAGGGAGTTGACTGCGATGGAGGCCAAATTGGCGGACTTGGAGGATAAACTGCTCAGAGACCCTGGCCCAGAGGCTGACTCAAGATTCGCTCCTCTGTTAACAGAATACCAGGACCTGGCGGACAGGGAGGTCCTCTTCATGGGGAAATATGCTACGGCCCGCGCCTACGGTGAAGGGGACAGGCCAGGCGCACTTCTGGCGCGCATGGTGCGGAACTCGCGCAAACCGCTAGTTGTAGAAGAACTGACCACCCCCGAGGGAGGCGTGGTCACGGATGAGGAGCAAATCCTGACGACTTTCCGCCGATATTATGCGGACCTCTACCAATCCAGGTCCCTGGGCGTGGAGGACGCTATAGACGACTACCTGGGGCATATAGCTATGCCATTTTTGCGGAATTCCGACAGAGAGTTCCTTATGGCCCCCTTTCATGGGGACGAAATACTGGAAGCCTTGGCGGGCATGAGGGCGGGCAGCGCTCCGGGTTCTGACGGGCTCACGGTGGGCTTCTATAAAGCCTATGCTGGGATCTTACTTCCTCTCTTTGATGAGATTTGCGAGGATGGGGAAATGCCCCTCACGATGCGGGAGGCACTGCTTGTTACAATCCCGAAACCGGGGAAGCCACTGAACATGTGCAGTTCCTACAGACCCCTCAGTCTGCTGAATGTGGATGCTAAAATATACGCGAAGGTACTGGCCAATCGGCTAGCCCTCCTAGTCCCGGAACTGGTGGCACCTGAGCAGTCTGGGTTCGTACCGTGTAGAAATCTGACGTACAATATACGCACAGTCCTGGGTACCATGCAACATGTGCGACAGGAGAATAGAGCACTGGCGATTTTCCTGGATATGGAAAAGGCATTCGACTCTGTCGAATGGCCGTTCATGGTCCGGGTGCTTCGGAAGCTAGGTCTGGGTGAACCATTTCTGCAAAGGGTTGGCGCGCTGTATCACCGACCGTCGGCCAGACTGAAACTGGGGGACAGGGTGTCAGCACCGATCCCTATCGGCAGAGGGACGCGGCAAGGCTGCCCCCTATCACCTCTTCTTTATGCGCTGGTGGCGGAACCGCTTGCTTGTGCCATCAGGGAGTACCACAGCTTGGAGGGGATCAGCTTCCCCAGCTATAAGATAGGCATATCTACGTACGCAGACGACACCTTACTATACGTCCGTGACCCAGAGGCTAACCTGACATCAGTCCTCAGAGAGGTGGTTCGCTTCGGCGCGCTCTCAGGACTACGTGTGAACTGGGACAAATCTATCGCATTCCCCCTCACACCCGTGACGCAGCCCTTCCCTATGGAGTACCCGCTAAAGTGGACGACTGACTCGGTGAGATACCTGGGCATCCACTTACACACCGACCCGGAAATTCTTGTCCGAGATAACTACGGCGTTGCCTTCGCCAAACTGGTGGAGGATGTGGACGCTTGGTGCAGGCTCCCACTGTCCTTATTGGGCAGAATAGCTATAATGAAGATGATTGTCCTGCCCCGGTTTCTGTTCTTATTCACGAATCTACCGGTAGTGCTCTCGAGGGCCTTCTTTAAGCAACTCACGCAGGTTCTCATTCGGCTGGCATGGGCTGGCAAACAGCCCAGGATACGGTGGGCGACACTCATTCTCCCCTGCGAAATGGGGGGCCTGGGGGCCCCTGACATGGAACGATACTATCGCGTAGCGCAGGCTACCCACTTGCACTCCTGGGTTCACGGAGAGGCGCGTACACCGCACTTGCTCCTGGAGCGACTGTTCGCGGACCCACTCCCATTGCCAGCAACGATTAGTCTTCCGCTTGATCGGTCGGTCGGGCGCCTTGACTCCCTTAAGGCGACTAACCATGCATGGCATGCACTGGTGCGCGCCCGTGATTGCGATCGATTGTACTCACCCCTGATGCCGATTGAATGGGCGCTGTGGTTGAGCCCCTTGAGAGAAAAGGGCGTTGTAGAGTCCCTTCGCTCTTTGGGCCTGGAAAGGATGGAGGATCTGTTCGAGGAGGGCACACTAAAAACTTGGGGTCAGTTAGCTTTGAGGACTGCGAGCCCCACACTGCTTCAACAGTTTCAGTTCCACAGACTGCGATCGGCTTACCGAGACGAGTTGGGCCCGTCTATGGAAGAACCTGAGGAGATCCCAGAGTTGTCCTATATTATTAAAACTAAGTCCTCGGCTAAACTGCTCTCGTCGGTCAACAAGTTAGGCGTAGCACACCAGAAACTACCGCAGTCTAAAGCCAGAGAGGCATGGCAGGAGGATCTGCTATCACCCATAGATGATGCCATGTGGAGATATTGCTGCTCCAGCACCCGCAAGATCTCACTCAATGGCAGGCACAGGCTGGTGCACTTTAAGTTCCTCCAAAGGGTGTACTATACCCCAGAGCGACTGCACCGCTATGGCCTGCGGCCCACGGCGGAATGTGAGCGCTGTCGCACCCAGGTCGCCGACTTCTTCCACATGGCGTGGCTCTGCCCCGGTGTGCAAGACTTCTGGAATGCGGTATTTGCGGAACTTGATCAAATGCTAGAAGAAACGCTCCCCAGGACACCGGCGCTGGCTTTGCTGGGCTTTTCTAAACCGCTCCCGCCATCACTTCGCCGACTAGCAGATATGGCGTTGTTGCTCGCCAGGAGAGTAGTTGCGTCTTGCTGGATGCGCGGACCGCTGCCCACCGTGGCGAGGTGGAAGAGGGATCTGCGCTTTTGCTGTACCCAAACTGAGCTGTACAGTGAACTGTTGCCACCTAGAAGTAGGCCAAAAAACTTCTGGGACCTCTACAAGGAGTACTTACGGAAGGGGGAGGAAGGTGATTCCGACACATCTGAGGTGGTGGATCTCCAGGACCAAGTTTTGGGATAATGGGCTGGGCGGACGGGGGGGTTCCCCTACGGGTAGGAAAGTGGGGAGATTGCCGGGGGGGGCGCTGGGACACACAAGTAGTCACCTACGTGGGAGGGCTTAACAGGGGGGGTCACCAGAGGGTTTGGCCATTGATGACATGGGTTGGGAAGTAGCACGGGACAAGGTTTTTACACGACACGTTTACACGGCAGGTTTACTCTGAATCAGACTGACTGGGCATTCCACGGAACACACTGGGGAGGGAGGGTAGAGTTGGGAGTTGGGGTTAGGGTAGGTTTATGGGCATTTTAGTTCTACTATTGACCTTGCACACACAAGACCTTCCCTTCGAGCTGTTGTTAATGAATAATCAGAAGTCGTGCTGTGATGAGTGCTGCCTTGATGGGGACGCTACTATCGCTACAGCTGAGCTGAGTCCACTATATGACGCCGCCGGGCCCCCGGGATGCCGGCAATCATGGCTGTGTAACATCTTTGCCTGAGGACTTGTTTGGTCCCGGTAGCCACGAACTGTATGCTTGCTATGGTATTTGTAACGACGCTGGTATTGTTGCTAATAAAGGTCTTTAAAATAAAAAAAAAATTACGTATTTTGGGAGTTGGGAAAAATCAGAAGGGAAGGATGTTCGCCGGTTTGTAGTAGAGATGTTTTCAGATGCCTTTCAGGAACTTACTGGATGGGACTGGGATAAAGTCGTTTCCCATTCAATCAAAAACCGGACCAGGAGGGGAGGAATAAACATCCAAGAGCTATTCTCATTTGTGTTCAGAACTATCTTCTCCGAGAGATCCTATATGATCTGGCAAGACCATCCAAACCCAGAAAAGGCTCGGGGCATGAATTCTTCGTTAGACCAGACTTTTGTGCCGCAACGGTTCAACAACACTGGAGACTTAAACAGCTTATGGTACCTATGCAAGCTAAGGGGGGACAAACCTTCTTATTGAATCCAGCCAAGCTTAAAGTTGCGCATAAGGGAAGAACCTTATTTTTTGTTTCGGAGATAAAAGCACAACAATTCCTAGAAATGATGTAATAATCTTTATAGGATAGAGCTCAGGGGTAACATTGTATCTAGTTCGAATGGGCTGACCCCCTAGCAGTGTCTTATGCTATTTTTCTTTTGTCTTTCTTGTTCTAGATGCATTCTATTCTCTTTTTGTCAGGTTGGTCAGGCCCGGGCGGAACTCACAGCCCATACTCACATGGAGTTCTGGACTTTTTGGTTCCGTCCAGAGGTGTCAGGGATAACACCCGAAGACCCCGGAGTTCTACCTGTCTCGGTGCACAAATAAACAGAAACACGGGCTTCTCGATGGTGGCGTCAAAGACCAAAGGTTTATTACTGCAGGGACACAGAAGTCACAGAAACTACACACGGGCAGTATCTAGGAGCCTGTTCAATTTGTACAAAGAGGGTTGCTCCTTATATACTAAATATTAGGCTTCGGGCAAATTCTTTATATGTTGGTACATTCCTAAACCATTGTGTCTTAAACAATAAATATTTGGTGTTGCACAGGAATCGTCAACAATATCTGATGTCAAAACATTACGAACGAGGGGTTCCCACTGTTCCATCATAATCCCATGTCAACTTTTCATTCAAGAGCCGGACCGCCTCATCGTAAATTTCGTTACCTCCCCCTAATAAAGGCCCAGAAGGAAAGGAGCAGAGCCAGGTGTAGAAGATAGAAAAGCAGGATAAGAGATGTTTGTGGGTCGTAAATGGGCAAGGCTACCAGCTTCGGCCGCCTAATCATGATCAGGCCAACGAACACGAGAACCAGTATAGCAGGACTGGCCTCAGGCAGAGGAGGCAGCTTCTGTCGAGTCATGTAGCCATGGTGTGTTCTGTTCTAAGGTGCACGTGTCACTAGCAAGGTGAATCTCCGGCTAAAGCTTACGTGTCCTTAAATGAAAGAGGTCACTGTGTGGTCCATTGACTATGTGAGGGCAAGAAATACAAAATGGCTGCCGTAATCTAAGATGGATGCCATGGGTAGATCAGTAATGTGTTCATAACAGGAGTGCTCTTGCTCGTAGCATAGCAAAAACACCAGGATATGCTAAATGGATCATTTGCGGTTCACTGATACCAAAATTATGTATTTACGACAATGTTGAAAACACGGGTTCAAATCGGCACGGAACCTCAGACCCTCCTCTTGCCCTTACATAGGCAATTACTCAGTCTATGTCAGAGTCTAACTCTATGCTCATCAGGTCAGTGACATGTTGTTGTATCATCATCCTTTCTCGCACCTTTTCTCCAAACGCAGGTGGTTTTCTGAAACAGGTTGCAGCACAGAGACTACACAAAGCGGGACCACATTGGATAATAAGGCAGCATGAGAACAGGAATACTAGGATGATACCAATGACCATCAGAACCTTCCATCCCCACGCTGATAACAGAGTCCAAAGCCACTCCATTAAGGACCAGTTTCCCTTGTCTACGTGTATAGAGTCGGAAATCTTATGTAGCTTAGAGATCGCTTCATAGACAGTCGGAGCATTATTGGGAATAAAAAACACAGCAGCTCGATTGGATCATTCTACATACCCCACCTCGATCTGCAAGTATTACGTCTAGAACCATACGGTTCTGCAACGTCATGAGACGATCCGCCTGAAGCTCAGCTGTTAAGTTACTAAGGGCACCAGCAGTTTCGGTAATAGTAGATTCAACTACCCGTGATTTCTACTATTGGCCATAGGCCCCCAGAACGGAAGGAAACCTTTGAAGAAGTCTCCAGCTTCCTGACCAGCGGTATCTTCCTTGCTGAAAACACCTCTTGCTACTCTGGTCTTGTGATAATCTGAAGAAGCAGTGTACGTTGGAGGCAACAGTCGAGCAATATAACATGAACCTGAAAAGTCAGCAGGCAGCCATGTATACGCTCTGTCTTGACAGATGAAGTAGGTACCCCTAGCAGTCAGAAAGGCAGGGGAAGAGTTAGACGGAAACACGTAAGTCTCAACGCACTCACTCCTCCCTAGCTGAGCTCTCGGATTTCTCCCATTTCCTTGCAAACAGACTTGACCTCGGTGAGGCACGACCCAGACTGGAGTGGAGCTTTTACGCTTGCTTTCTCCCAAACTAAGGCGATACTCTGTAGAATTCCAACTCAAATATACCCGTAATTCATCTCTAGGGTAAGATGGAGTATTATTGACGTCTTTAATCATGTCAATAATTCCCTGGACTAAAGCTTTGTTGGCAGAGTTGTATTTAGTGGAACGTGGTGGACGCGGAGGATAGGTCTCAAGGGCATAGGCAAAAATGGTCTGAAAGGCCTGAAATGATCCATTATAGCTAAAAGGCAAGACTAGATAGGGAATGCCTTTATCCATAGTGTGGGGTATCAAGCCACACACCCAGCAGTCTGTAGTGTTAACTACCAGTTGGTGTTGATGCAAGAGTTGTACAAAAGTGTTATTAATGAATTCTGAGCGTCGAGCTTGCTCGTGTTCAGGAAACGAGTGAAAAGAATGCATAGAAGAAACAGTAGAAGTAGCAGGATCAAGGGGAGGTACTATAGTTGTTACCGGCGTAAAAATTAAAAGCACACCAAAGACGATTCCACCCACCAAGGTTATTAAAACAATTAAAAACGTAACTGCACATTGCATTAGAAAGCATTTGCTGTGAAGAATTTTGTAAAGTCTATTTCTGCGAACATAAATTACATTCTCTCGTTGCAGCTCAGGAAGCTCCATCTTCTACAATCTGCTCGCGACCACTGATGATGTGTACGTAGATGAAAATGCCTCTATCAGCCCTGGGAGTTCCCAGAACTAACAGAAAGATCGACCTTGTGTCTGACCCCCGCAGATTCAACTAGGCACACAGCCACGACCCTACGGCTACCCAGACGGCAAGGCAATTTTAAAACAACAAAACAATACAAAGTATTAGCAAACTTCCTGGCTGGAGGCAATGTATCAAAATTCAAATGTGAAAAAATAGGCAGTTTCCTGCTTTATTTGTCCATATTGCGAGATCGTAAATTGTATCTTAATTTTGCAGGAGCTGTTTGATCTGGAAACAGCGTATTTTCAGCAGGCGTTGCAATGTTCAAGTTCGCAGATGGCAAATATTCTTTTGATGCAGATGACAAATGTTCAGAGTTCAAAAGAGCAGTTTCAGAAGGGGAGTCAAAGTTCGATGTGTCAGTGATTAGTTCTGCATCGCTGAAAGGGATAAACCTGGGTATTTGCTCAGTTTCAGAGGCACCGATTCCTTTCTTCACCCAGTTATCATAAGGAAGCGGCAGAGGCACACGCTTGACGTGCGTTGTATGGATCCAGTTTTTTCGGCCAGCCACACGAATAGCAGTTCTCGTCGCCAACAACACCTGGAATGGGCCAACGAATCTGGGTTGGAGATTTTTCGTCCTTGCAAAATTACGGATGACCACTTGATCACCTGGTTTCAGCTGATGACCTGGACTCTCCGGTGGCTTTGGCAATGCATCGAAAACCTGTTGGTGAATAAGACTCAATTTAGCAGTCAAGTCGAAAAGGTAATCAATTAACATTGGGTATTCCAGCTGTTTAAATTCCTTTGGTCTAGATATCCCCCAAACGTTTGCAGGACGACCGAATACTATTTCGTATGGACTAAGCCCTACTCTAGAATGCACAGTCGCTCTTGTGGATAACAGAGCCAAAGGTAGTGCATCTGGCCAGGGCAAACCCGTGGATGCTTGTATTTTAGCAAGTTTCAGTTTGAGGGTGCCATTGTAACCCTCAACTAAACCAGCAGACTGGGGATGGTTCGCACTGTGGAACTTCTGTTTTATCCCTAAACCGGCACACACACTCTGCATAACTTTCCCTACGAACTCACTTCGGTTATCTGACCATACAATCCGTGGCATGCCATATCTGGGGAAATATTCTTTGAGAAGGATTTTGGCAGTAGACAAGGCAGTATTGTCCTTCAGTGGATATGCTTCGATCCATCTGGAAAAAGCACAAACTACCACTAGGACGTACTTTAGATTGTTGCAACGATCCATGTGAATGAAGTCTAACTGAATCACTTCAAAGGGGCAAGAAGGAGGAGCGAAATGACCAGTGGGTGTGGGGATTCCCTTGCCAGGATTATGCATCAGGCATACCATGCAATTTCTCACCACTCTCTCTGCACACTTACTAATCCCATCATTCTTCCAGACTGGAGCCAACATCTTACAAATCCCTTTAGAACTGATATGCGCTGCTCCATGCGCCATCGTTACTACTGCAAGCACATACGCATCAGGCAACATCCAACGCTGTTGTTCCGACAAATCAATCCAACACCCACTCGAGTCCAATTTACCCGTACTCTCTTTCCATGCAAGCTTTTCCTCCTCAGTCGCCTCTTTCTGAATTTCTTTCACACTTTCCACTGTGTCCTCACACATTCCAGACTCAGAAATCCATCTTGCAGACGTTGCAACATACATTCTACTCATCATATTCCTAGCTGTCTGTTTAGCGATTTCATCAGCAAAAGCATTCCCACGACCAACATCATCCGTGATTGCTTTATGAGCACTGCACTTCACAATCGCAACTTCAGTCGGCAAGGTTAGAGATTCCAACAAGTCGTTAACTAGCTGACCATGTTGAATCTTAGTCCCATGGGACGTAATGAAACCTCTTTCTTTCCACAAACGGCCAAAACTATGGGCCACGCCGAACGCGTACTGACTATCTGTAAACACATTCACTCTCTTTCCCTTAGCTAAAACACACGCTCTCGTTAGTGCGAATAATTCCGCAGCTTGGGCAGAATTCTGACTCACTCTCGCAGTCTCCACAATCGTACTCAAAGTCGTTACTGCATAGGCAGCAGTCACATCACCATTCTCCAATTTAAAGCAAGACCCATCAACATACAACGTGCCATCTGGATCTGACAACGGAGTGTCCTTAAGATCAATTCGTCCTTTTGTCTCTTCCTCGGTTCTGAAGCAACAGTCATGTGGTTCGGAATCACTCGACTCTTGACTAGTCGGCAACAATGTTGCTGGATTCAATACATTGCATCTTTTGATCTGAATATGACTCGCTAGCAATGTCAGCTCATAGCCAGATAATCTAGCACTGGTAAGGTGCTGTGTCTTAGTTCGGTTCATGAGTGTATCCACAGCATGAGGAACCATAACCACTAGCATGTTGTTCATCACCAAACCAGCAGATTGTCGAATGGAAGCCGCAGCTGCTGCTGTAGCTCTCAAACAACTAGGCAACGCTCTAGCTACCGGATCTAATGTTGATGAAAAATACGCACAAGGGCGTTGTTTATCACCAAATCTCTGTGTCAGAACACTCAACGCACAACCTTCTCTCTCGTGAACATAGAGCGTGAATGGCTTACTGTAGTCAGGTGTACCCAACACAGGAGCTGAACACAGTGCATTTCGTAACTCAGAAAAACTCTGCTGACATTCGGCAGTCCATGGCACCGGACTCGGAACACCTTTCCCAGTCAAAGCTACCAATGGTTTTGCCAAAAGAGAAAAATTTGGGATCCACTGCCTACAGTATGAGGTAATACCTAAAAAGGTACGTACTTCTCTCTGTGTGCTAGGAACATTCATCTGTGTAATTGCTTTTATTCTCTCTGGGGTCAACTTTCTTCCCTCCTTTGACAAGAGATGACCTAGGTAGGTCACTTCTTGGCAACAGTATTGCATTTTCGAAGGTGACACCTTGTGATTCAGACTAGACAAATGATGCAATAATGAAATTGTAGCTGCTTTGCAAGTTTCCTTGTCATCGGCAGCCACTAGAAGATCATCTACATATTGCACTAGAGCAGAACCAGGAGGAAGTACAAAGGAATCTAACTGACTTTTTAATGCCTGGCTCTCACAATACCCTTGTGGAGCACGTTTAAACCTGAAGCTTCGACCTCCTAGAGAGAAGCCGAAAATATCCCTGCTTTCCTCGGCTATTGGAATGCTGAAAAAGGCATTCTTCAAGTCGATAACTGAAAACCATGTGGCTGTGGCAGGAATCAACGTTAACAATGCAGTTATGTCTGGAACCACAGGGAACTGTGGAATCACAATTTTGTTAACCTCTCTAAGATCAATTACAAACCTATAGACTGGAGGCTTTGAAGGATCAGTACGTTTCAGAATTGGCAACACAGGACTGTTACAGACATTTCCTCTAGTTTCTTCTACTACGCCTTTCTTGATCAAATCTTGCACAATCAATAAAAGTGCACGTTCACCTTCACTAGAGATCTTGTATTGTGGGATTCGTGGAAATTTGACATTCGCTTTCAAAGTGACTACATATGGTGGAATTTCTAAAAGACCTACATCATTAGGACCAGTCGCCCAAAGAGTATCAGGGAGAGAACGCAGCTCTGGTGGGAGCGCATCCATCGACAAGTACATCGGGGAGGTTATTCTTTTACCCAACGTAAGCTGTACTCCTTCCGGAGAACAGTACAATGTCGCATACAGGCGTTTTAACAAGTCTAAACCAAGGAGATTTTCATTACAACCCGTCGTCAAAATCAAGGGTGCTTTCAATTGACGGGGTCCAACAGAAATAGACAAAGGACCAGATACGGGGTTGTAAACAGGGGCGCCTGAAAAACCTACAGAAACATTTGTTAAGCCAGACAAAGGTGCGCCAGGGAGTTTTTCATGTATGATAGAACTTTTTGCTGCACCAGTATCCAACAGAAACGGTTCGACTACACCTGAAGTTGCTACTGCGACATAAGGCCCACTCTGATCTACTAGAACTGATACTACTCCCTCTCTTTGTCCATGGCTGTCCTAGTACTCACTTTGCTGAAATTCCTCACTAACTTCACAGTAGTCTTCAACATGATACTGTTGGGATCTATTTTGTTGAGCAGACTGTCCATTCCGTTGATCAAAATTATTAGAAGGGCGATCATTCGTTTGTGGAGGCATAGCACCTCGTCCTCGACCTCTAGAATTTTGCATAGAACCACCACGACCTCTCTGAGCTGCTGCAGCATTATTTTGCGCTAAGACTGGACACTCATTTTTATAATGACCTTCTTTCTTACAATATGCACACTGATTCCACTGGTATTGCGGTCTCTGAGAACCATAATCTGTCCTTTGATATGACCCTTGCTGTGTATTAGTCTGATTCGTGCGAGGCGGATACGCTTGCTGCAAAAGAACTTTAGTTTTTAAATCTTTTGTCTTCTTCTCTGACTTTTCCTTCTCTTCTTTATCCCTATTTTCATAGTACTGGGCAGTTGCAAGTATTTGCGCAGTCGTAGAGACAGCCCACGCACTCTCGGAATCTTTCAATTTATTACTAAGCTCTGGCAACAGATTGTGCACAAATTTATCAACAAATAGTCTCTGTCCCCCTTCCGTACTCATATCCTGACCACTATGATCTACGAAAGTTTCTTCAAACCTTGTGAAAAAGTCGGAAACACTTTCGTCCTTCTTTTGCCTGCATGCGGACAACTTGTCCCAGTTAACGCGCAATGCTGGCATCAGAGTCTTCATTAAGTCAATTATTCTACCTGGTAGATTAGCAATTAGAGGTTCGGGTTTGGAACCACCTATTTGTTGACCATCCGCTGCAATTATAGCTGCCCAATCACCACCTAGGGCAACTGGATGATTCTCTTTACGAATTTTAGCCCAAATTGGTTGCGGAACTACATTCCCAAATAACATGTCGATGTCCGCTAAATTCATCACACAAGCTTCAACTGTCTGTGCTAACTCTTTGTAATATCCGGCTGGATTCTTACGCGGATCAGGCAAGGCCTGTTTCACTGCTAACACTTCGGCTCGCTTCCACGGAATGTGTATCCACACTCTTTGGAATTGGGCCGGAGCGGCAGCAATACCACGGTTCACATCAGCTGGCACAGCTTCGCGCCAAATTGGAGGAACCTCCCTCATTGGATATTGGCGATTCTGCTTCGTACTACGTTTTTCTAGCTCCCTCGGTGAACGAAGGGATGGATCATTCCTATAACTTAAAATCAGTTCCATCTCTTCTTTTATATTTTGACCAACTATCATACCTGCAGCAAATTCTTTCTGAGCATTAATTAATTCTTCTAGATTTGATTCAGTATCATCCTCTTCCAATTCCTCACGCAAAAGGGAGCACATTTCGTCGAACACATATCGTTGTGTCGGTTCATTCCATTGCATAAATGTATCTAATACATCTCTCGTACTATATCTTCCACTTTTTGAAATCCATCTAAGAGCTGTGGAATCTAATATTCCCCGTTCTTCAGTACTGGGAAGCTGACTGCGTCTCTGCACAGAGTCAGAGGCAGGAGTCTTAATTAAAGTTTTATAGAAGGGAGATAAAATATTAGAAACAGAATCAGTGATTCTCCGTCGAACAGAAAGCGGAGTCATGATGCTAGCAGAAGCAGTAAGTAAAGTAGCAGTTGGAACAGATAAAACAGGAGCAGTAGAAGTAGCTGGCAAAGTAGCTTGTGAAACAACGGGTGTAAGCGATGCAGGTATAGGTAAAGAAGCCGGCAACCCTGGAAGAGGGGGTGCCAAAGGAACATTAACATTGACCACAGGAGGTACAGGAGCTTGATTCAGGGGAGCAGGAGCAGGAATACCAGGCTGTCCAGCAACAGGTAAAGGTGGAGCCGTAGCACCCTGTGCATACGGTGGGGGTGACCGTAACAAGTAAGACAACAGAGGATCATTTTCGGGGTCCTCTACTATCTTAGCTGTACTCGATGGCAAGGCAGGATAGCACTTGTCTATCGCTAAATTACGCTCTCTATTGGCCACCTCCATTGCTTTCTCTGACTCGTTGAGTTGCAGCTGCTTAGCAGACTGTTCTAAAGTCAACTCTTGCTCTTTCTGTTCTTCCTTCAACTTTTTAATTTCTCTCTGTTTAGATTCTTTTCGCCAATAGCGGAGAGAATCAAACATTGCCGGCCGGGCTTTCTTCTTAAACAATTTCATTTCTAAATTATCAAGAACTTTGGGTTCAAAACTACCATGCAGTGGCCAACTAAGGACACCGTCTTTCTCCGTATATCGGACCCACACCTCATTATAAGATATAGGACCCACTCCAAACTTACAATACAGATCATAAAGAGGAGTTCCAATCGGAGGAACCAGACATGAGTCCTCCAACCGGGAATCACTGTTGCAACCAAAACACGACAACATACAATTTTTCCGACTTACCATTTTATAATCCGGAACACAGAACAAACAAAAACACAAACAGAAGGTGTGCACTTGAACCAAGAACTTAGGCCTACCAGAGCGAACAAATGTATCGATACCCAAACTAAACCAAATGATTATCGTAACTAGAACAACCAGTGATAATCTTACGAACCAAACCAAACCAAGAACTAAAACGGATTTTATCCAAGCAGGAACAACCCTTACGAAGTAACCAACTAGCAACCACTTAATACTTAACTGAGGCACTGAAGACGTCACCAAGGAGAAACCCGTCACGTCTCGCCGTACTAAGGACTGCACCTCAGGTCCAAGACAGGGCGACGGTGAAGGCAACGGACCACTGCAGCCGTCCGAACGGGAACCCTCGTGGAAGAGAACGTCGGGCCACTTTTGAGATATGCCGGGATCGATGAAGTGGGGCACCTCCCTCAGGAATCTTCACACGAAGCTTCTCGAACTCTTCAGGCTTTTGGACCGGTACCGAATGACGTCGCCCGACGTTGGGCGCCAATTGGAGTTCTGGACTTTTTGGTTCCGTCCAGAGGTGTCAGGGATAACACCCGAAGACCCCGGAGTTCTACCTGTCTCGGTGCACAAATAAACAGAAACACGGGCTTCTCGATGGTGGCGTCAAAGACCAAAGGTTTATTACTGCAGGGACACAGAAGTCACAGAAACTACACACGGGCAGTATCTAGGAGCCTGTTCAATTTGTACAAAGAGGGTTGCTCCTTATATACTAAATATTAGGCTTCGGGCAAATTCTTTACATGTTGGTACATTCCTAAACCATTGTGTCTTAAACAATAACTATTTGGTGTTGCACAGGAATCGTCAACAATATCTGATGTCAAAACATTACGAACGAGGGGTTCCCACTGTTCCATCATAATCCCATGTCAACTTTTCATTCAAGAGCCGGACCGCCTCATCGTAAATTTCGTTACCTCCCCCTAATAAAGGCCCAGAAGGAAAGGAGCAGAGCCAGGTGTAGAAGATAGAAAAGCAGGATAAGAGATGTTTGTGGGTCGTAAATGGGCAAGGCTACCAGCTTCGGCCGCCTAATCATGATCAGGCCAACGAACACGAGAACCAGTATAGCAGGACTGGCCTCAGGCAGAGGAGGCAGCTTCTGTCGAGTCATGTAGCCATGGTGTGTTCTGTTCTAAGGTGCACGTGTCACTAGCAAGGTGAATCTCCGGCTAAAGCTTACGTGTCCTTAAATGAAAGAGGTCACTGTGTGGTCCATTGACTATGTGAGGGCAAGAAATACAAAATGGCTGCCGTAATCTAAGATAGATGCCATGGGTAGATCAGTAATGTGTTCATAACAGGAGTGCTCTTGCTCGTAGCATAGCGAAAACACCAGGATATGCTAAATGGATCATTTGCGGTTCACTGATACCAAAATTATGTATTTACGACAATGTTGAAAACACGGGTTCAAATCGTCACGGAACCTCACACATACCATCAATGAGAGCAATAGCCCTTACGCTTCTGGTGGGGGGGTGTTGGGGGAAGGGAGGGGTAGGGGGGAAGAGTGGGGGTTGTGGGTGGGAAGAAGTTTTTTTTTGGGGTACAAGGTCATACAGCTGGAAGAAGTATGTGTTTTGTGTTTAAGATCCACTTACGGCAGGTGCCGAATTTTGGTAATTATTGTTCATGTATTTCTGACTAGGCAAGTTTACTTAAAAATGATATATAATGGCTAAATTGTCGATATGTTCTATCAATGTATGTGGTTTGAATGATAAAAGAAAAAGGGGTATAATGGCTCAGATGTTAAAAACTATGCGGGTGGATGTAGTCTGCATTCAGGAGACTCATATTGCCTGGTCTAGCAGAGGGACCTTAAGAGATCTTGGATTGGAAGTGGTAGGGTGCTCTCGTCAGAATTCTACATCAAGAGGAGTTGCAATTCTTAAGAGACATGGAATGGGGGAAGTAAAAAAAGTTAAAGAAGACTTATCTGGACGATGGGTGATTGCCGAACTTAAATATGGAGGACTGATTATTACTATATGCTCAATGTATGCATCTATATTGGATGACTCTGCTGCGCTTAACCATCTAAGTGTAGAACTGGCACAATGGGCCTCCGATATTATATTCTGTGGAGACTTTAATCCACATTTGGAAGAAACATTCGACATTCATAGTAGTACCCCATATAAGGGTAGGAAGAAGAAGGTATTTGCAGCACTTAAAGGGATCATCCAAGAATATAGACTAACCTATGTAGGGCATGAGAAAAGAGCAGGGATGTTTGGGTATACTTTTTTTTCTGCGCCGCACCAAAGATTCTTTAGATTAGATTATTTCTTTGTATTTAAGGGATTATGCAATGACCTAGCGCAAGTGGAATATGAGGTTCTCCCGAAAATTATCTCAGATCATAACCCTTTAATGTTTAAATTTGGACTGAATACTTCTAATACCACCCGCTCATGGTCTTTTGACCGTAAATTACTGTATGACCCATCTTATATTGATCACATGAACACTTGGATCCCGGAATTTTTTTCTAATAATAAAGGTACTGCATCTCCTGAAATAGTCTGGGATGCCTTCAAATGTGGGGTTTGGGGTGAAACACTGAGTTATTCAATAAGCAAACAAAAGGAAGCTAGGCTCCAAGAAAGTTCTGAAATTAAAAATCTTAGATCCCTAGAGGTCCAACTTATGCAAGCATGCAATCATGGATTACCTACTGAAACTGTTATTAAGAAATTAACAACTTTGAAAGCTAAGATACATCAACCATTCGCTACAAAGTTTGCGCAACAAGTCTCTGCCTTCAGGACAGAGCTATATGAAGTTGGAGAAAACTCTGGTAAACTATTGTCAAAGAGGGCGAGACAAAAAGCAGCATTTGATAGCATTAATAATAAAAAAATCACACAGGGAAGACTGTTAGTAAAATGGAAGATATTCTTAGAGTATTTAGTGATTTTTATTCTAAGCTGTATGCTGATGATGATCGCCCTGATTGCTCAGATCAGATTAATCAGTTTGTTGACTCAGTTCTGAATTCTACCCTATCTAATGAAGAGAAGGAGAAACTAGACTTACCATTCACCTGGGAGGAGATTGAACTCTCCCTAATGTCGCTAACTTCAGGAAAAGCTGCAGGACCCGATGCTATTCCTCTAGAATTTTACAAATTCTTTAGGAATGTTTTAAAATTAGAATTACTGGATCTATGTCTGAATGCACAGCAAGGTAACGCCCCTCAATCATGGCATGACTCTATAATTACGGTGTTTCTTAAAAAAGGCAAGCCTCCGTTATTACCCTCATCTTTTCGCCCTATATCACTTATAAATACTGACAGTAAAATCTTTTCTAAAATTTTAGCGGTAAGACTATCCAACATCATCTCCCCTCTAGTTTCTAAGTACCAACATGGCTTTATCCCAGCTAGAGACACTGCCGATCACATTCGACGTGTGATTTCTTTCTTGGATTGGTCCCAAGCAACTCGGTCTAATATTGGACTCGTATTTTTAGATGCTGAGAAAGCTTTCGACCGGGTTGCTTGGGGCTACCTTTGGGAAATATTGCTCAGGAAGGGACTAGGACAGGGTATCATAAAAGCCTTAAAAACTCGGTATATTTCCCTTAGAGCGTACATTCATATTAATGGGCAATTATCGTCACCTTTATTAATTACTAGGGGTACCCGCCAGGGATGCCCCTGTTCTCCCCTACTTTTTGCTTTTTACATTGACCCTTTAATTAATGTTTTTTTTTAGAAGCTAATATCAAACCCATACATTTAGCCAATATTAATTATCGAGTCCTTGCCTACGCCGATGATATTGTGATCACTACTACGGACGTTCAAACAGCCTTACCTATTATTGATGAGATTGCTAAACAGTTTGGGTTTTTTTCTGGTTATAAACTCAATTTGGAAAAGACACAAATCCTCTGTTCAGGAGAAAACCCACCTGCAAACATCTCTATCACTTCAGAAGTCACATATTTAGGAATCAAAATTTCTTTACCTATAGAAAAGATACCAGAACGCAACCTAAACCCTATAGTAACCCAAATCAATACTTAATTGCAGCGCCTTGATCATCTACACTTATCTCTCTTTGGTAGACTCAACATTTTAAAAATGTTGTTTCTACCAAAAGTCTTATATTTGTTTCGCACAATACCTCTGGATTTTCAACTGCTTTCCTTTAGAAATATAGAAAGAACTATATTCCGATTTCTATGGGGTTATAAACACCATAGGAAAGCTGCTAAGAAAATGATTCTTAGCAACGAATGTGGCGGATGGAATGTCCCTTACTTTCTTTTTTATTATTTCTCTGCCATTTTACAATTCATTGGTCCCCTAATTATGGGAGATAGAGTCGAACTGCTGGATTGTCAGACCCCATCAATTTATAAAAATGATCTTGGGTGAGAAAGTTAAGGGCAGCTTTTTGAGAATGGTAGAACCCAGCTATCACAAGAAAACTAAATATAAGACGTTGAAATCAGCTGTTGGAGTCTGGCAAAAAATTCGAAAACATATAAAATTAATGAAACTAAATGTTTATACTCCCCTTACATCAAAGGATTTATTTCCAGAATTTTTTTATGATTTAACCATGTATAGATGGCAGCAGAAAGGAATAAGGTATTTGGGTGATTTATTTTATAATGGTCAGATGGTTTCATTTCAGGATCTAATGATTAATTTTTCTGTGGGAAGAAATGACTTTTTCAAATATCTGCAACTTCGTAGCTTTCTACAGAATCATCCTTTAATTCCTCCAGTTAAAACTCCATTGTTAGAGCTTTTACAAAAAAAAACCCGTATAGGAGCTATTTATTTAAGTTTAATGCAGGAATATGGGGATGACTTAGGCCGATGCCAGTTGAAATGGGCTAACAGTCTAGGTATACCAGATGTTTATATCTTATTGTCGATTAAAATGGCTGCAGAGTGTCTTATAACCGGGATGATGAAATCCCAACATTTCATGTGCATCCATAATCTTTATTACACTCCAAGTAAAATTGTTAAATGGAGTACGATGGCAGGTACGACTTGCAGTCGGTGTGGGTTATACGCAGCCGATGAATTACATATGTTTTTTTTTGCTCTAAATTGTCATTGTTGTACCAACATATTGAAACTTTCTTATCTATTATTTTGAAATGTGAGATTAAGATAACTCCCGAATTATTATTACTTGGTATAGACCACACTGTTACTAGGCCCAGATCAATCTCTTACTTTCTTTTTCTTTGTATGGCCGCAGTCAGATCCTGTATTACTAAGGAATGGATTAGCCAGGATCCCCCCACGTTTTTCATGTGGCGGGAAAAATTATTATTTATGTACAACATAGAATCTGCTATATATAAGCTGAAGGGGGTTAAAAAAAGAATCATGGGGGAAAAAATTTGGGCACGAATTGCCGAGTGGATTTAACCTAATTTGCTTTATTGTCTGTTCTATTCTTCTTCCATCATGTATTCTGTTAAAACTGTTACATATTTTTTTAGAATATATTGTGTTATTTCGCTTACTATGCTTTGCTGTATTTCCTTGCAATAAAACAATAAAACTTTTAAAAAAAAGAGATTATGTCCTTTTGAGGTGAATAAGTTACTTATGCACTCACAGGCCTCTATGCCAAGTACTACATAGAGTATGCCATCCCTAAAACTATTTAGTGAAGAGAAACAGGAGTAGGACCCATAGACCAAACTGGGACTGGGTATGAAGTATATATAAAACACAATGTCCCAATAGGTAACAAATTGACAGGCAATTAAGTTGTGCATGCAAAAAGCATTATATATGAAGGAAACAAGGAGGCTCAATTAGTTAGTACATGGCTTGTAATTCAACAATTGTATGATATATTACACAAGGGAATACAGTTGAAAGCAGCACTGTACAAGAAAAATCATGTGCCAACCCAAGAAGCACTTGGTGACAAGGTGATGTGTACAAGTGAAGGTGACGACACAAGTGAAGGGGGTGAACAGCGTGAACGGCGCAAGGTGACAGAGATATATACAGTGATAGCCCAATGATTGATAAATTCAAGTTTTTTGTAGCACATTAGATCACAGTTATGAGCCAAATGTTGTAGTGCGCCAAACAATTGCGCGGTAGTGTCGATGGCGTTTCGATCCACAATGATTTGGGATCCTCCTCAGGACAGGATTGGCGAATTGGTGAAGTGCTGGAGTTCAGATGGGCTCTGGTAAAAAGTAGTACCAAGTCATCATGAAGTAATCAATTCCAAGGATAAAATGGAAGCATTGTGTGCGAATCAGATACGGGATTGCATCTGAGTCGGCGTATCTGGGTAGAAGGCGTCCGCGTCAATAACGAGGGCAGTGTCTGAATAAATCTGTACATCTGCCGGAGTATGAATCACGAGCGGAGGTTCCGACCTGCGACGAGGGGAAACATCGCAGGCCAGAACCTCCGCTGCTGGTTGGCTGCTGAGTTTCGTTGGCGGCCAAGAACCTCTATTGTTGCCACAAGTAAGTGCCCCACAGCGGGATTGCTGAGACCTCGTCAGAGCACCTGCCCCCTTTTCAACCACTCTGCAAACACACCTTCTGGCACAGTACTCTTGGGGATGTAGTCTAGGGTTGAACGCACCTCTAAACTTTGCTCCACCAGTGGCTAGTGGAGTTTTTGCTGAACTCTGCATTTCAAGTAGAGTGCGGAGTGGCAGAGTTTACATCCCACCCCTATCAGAGACACACATCTACTCACATCCCCACTTCTACCCCCACTCATGCTCTCTCACACCCACTTACAAACCTACTCAGACACTCATAAACCCACTGAGACACAAATGTACTCACTCACACACTCAGTGTAAAAATCTAGTGGTTACAGTTAGGAAATAGATGGATAATATAGTTAGGAAATAGAAATATAGAAAAACCTTAGGAATATACTGGAAAAACCAAAGGTTACAGGGATGCTCTGGTTAGCGTCAGACTTCACTCGTACAAACCCATTGAAATGTAGCAGTTATATTTACCTGAGCTAACTGTAACTTACACCCCCTTGAAATACACTGCTGAAGACCTCACATATTATGTCACTCATCATGACATGGTCAGTGACATCACTGATGAAATCTCAAATATTATACTGATGACATCATCCAGAGATCCACTCACACACCCATTCACACCCCCATACAGCTTCTTATATACCCACTCACACATTCACACAATCACTCACATACCCAATCAAAGACCCAAACAATGGCTCACACATCCACTCACTCAACCTTAGAGCCATTCATATACCGACTCACTCATTTACTCACACAACCAGACACACAACCACTCACTCATGCATACAGCTACTCACATAACGACTCACTCAGCCACTCATACAGCCACACACCTACCCATACAAATACTCACACTCACAGTTATTCACCATGCAGCCACTCACATACCATCTAACTCACCTATACAGCCTCTCAACGCAGCCACTCACTCCCTGATACAACCACTCACACAGTCACTCACACAACCCCTTTTTCTGCAGCAAATTTCTACATTTAAAAAATATTTCTACTTGTAACTGGATCACTGACATAATATCGAGGGACATAATACCGACTACCAAAAATATCGACGACAAAATATCGACAGACAGAATATCGACTTTGTATCTACAAACAGGTAAGTACAAAAATATCGAGTAAAAAATATCGTTTACAAAAATATAGTTTGTAAAAATATCGACTTTATTAAAAAACAATGTTAAATTAAATTAATATTAAATATTATTTACTAAAATATACTTAAAAATACTTAAATTACCTTATAATAAATAAATAATTATTTAAAGTTATAACAACAATTTTTACAATCATATTTGTTAAAACATATACATATATAGTAACATAATATAATTAAAAAATATCCAATATTATTACCGTAGGATAGCGGAAGTGTAAAATTACTATTCCCACTCCAGAGAGTGCAACAATAGATAAGGCGTTGGATAGCGTAGAGGTAAAAATGACTATTCCCCCTCCAGAGAGTGCAACAGTAGGATAGCGTAGGGGTAAAAATGACTATTCCCACTCCAGAGAGTGGAACAGTAGGGAAAGGGTTGGATAACGTAGGGGTAAAACTTACTATTCCAACTCCAGAGAGTGCAACAGTAGAGAAAGCGTTGGATAGCGTAGGGGTAAAAATTACTATTCCCACTCCAGAGAGTGGAACAGTAGGGAAAGCGTTGGATAGCGTAGGGGTAAAAATTACTATTCCCACTCCAGAGAGTGCAAAAGTAGGGAAAGCATTGGATAGCGTAGGGGTAAGAATTACTATTCCCACTCCAGAGAGTGCAACAGTAGGGAAAGCGTTTGATAGCGTAGGGGTAAAAATTACTATTCCCCCTCCAGAGATTGCAACAGTAGGGAAAGCGTTGGATAGGGTAGGGGTAAAACTTACTATTCCAACTCCAGAGAGTGCAACAGTAGGGAAATCGTTGGATAGCGTAGGGATAAAAATTACTTTTCCCACTCCAGAGAGTGGAACAGTAGGGAAAGCGTTGGATAGCGTAGGGGTAAAAATTACTATTCCCACTCCAGAGAGTGCAAAAGTAGGGAAAGCATTGGATAGCATAGGGGTAAAAATTACTATTCCCACTCCAGAGAGTGCAACAGTAGGGAAAGCGTTGGATAGCGTAGGGGTAAAAAGTACTATACCCACTCCAGAGAGTGCAACAGTAGGGAAAGCGTTGGATAGCGTAGGGGTAAAAATTACTAATCCCACCCCAGAGCGTGCAACAGTAGAGAAAGCGTTGGATAGCGTAGGGCTAAAAATTACTATTCCCACTCCAGGGAGTGCAACAGTAGGGAAAGCGTTGGATAGCGTAGGGTAAAAAGTGCTATTCCCACTCCAGAGAGTGCAACAGTAGGGAAAGCGTTGGATAGCATAGGGGTAACAATTACTATTCCCACTCCAAAGAGTGCAACAGTAGGGAAAGCATTGGATAGCGTAGGGGTTAAAATTACTATTCCCACTCCAAAGAGTGCAACAGTAGGGAAAGCGTTGGATAGCGTAGGGGTTAAAATTACTATTCCTACTCCAAAGAGTGCAACAGTAAGGAAAGCGTTGGATAGAGTAGGGGTAAAAATGACTATTCCCACTCCAGGGAGTGCAACAGTAGGGAAAGGGTTGGATAGCATAGGGGTAAAACTTACTATTCCCACTCCAGAGAGTGCAACAGTAGGGAAAGCGTTGGATAGCATAGGGGTAAAAATTACTATTCCCCCTCCAGAAAGTGCAACAGTAGGTTAAGCTTTGGATAGCGTAGGGGTAAAAATTACTATTCCCACTCCAGTGAGTGCAACAGTAGGGAAAGTAGATACTTCATATATTATTTAAAAATCTATATATATTAATATCTATAAATACATTAATTAAAAGTAATTACCACTTTAATATAATATAATAATTAATTAATTACAAATACTAATTTAATGTAATCATTACAATTAGTTAACTATTAATACTAATTAATTACAAATTAACAATTAATTAATTAGTAATTAAACATTTACTCATCAATTAAAATCTAATAAATACACACAAAAAATTAACATATGTAATTAGTTATATTTAAATTACTTCCCACTCTATTCCCCTATGAACCCACAACCCGCTACAGAGATTAAATTGATTAAATTAACATAATTATCAATTAATCAATTAAATAACATTATTTGGCAATTAAAATTTAATTAATTACCAAATAAAAATAATTTAACAGTTAATTATAAACAAATACCAATAAATACATTTAAATATTTCATTAATTATAATTAAATTACACTATATAAATTAACATATTTAATTAATTATAAATAAATTACTTCCCACCCTACTCCCCTATAAACCAACAACCCGCTACAGAAATTACATTTGTTAAATTAACATAATTATCAATTAATCAATTAAATTAAAATAATTGACAATTAAAATGTAATCAATTACAAAATAAAAATTAACTAACAAATAATTATAAACAAATACGAATACATACATTTCTATATTTATTAATTATAATTAAATTACACTACATAAATTAACTTATTTATTTATTTATAATTAAATTACTTCCCACCCTACTCCCCTATAAACCCACAACCCGCTACAGAAATTAAATTAGTTCAATTAACATAATTATCAATTAATCAATTAAATTAAACTAATTTTCAATTAAAGTGTATTTAATTACAAAATAAAAAGTAATTAACAATTGATTATAAACACATACCAATAAATACATTTACATATTTAATTAATTATAATTACATTTCTTCCCACCCTATTCCCCTATAAACCCACAACCCGCTACAGAATTAATTTATGCAAAATTTAAATAAGGTTAAATTCATTAATTAAATTACATTATAACATAAATAAACACTTTTAACACATGAAATACACTATAAAAAATTTGATATTATTAAAAGTTCGATATTTTTCTTAACCTATATTATGTACTTCGATATTTTGACTTTCTATATTTTAAAATTCGATATTACATTACTTACCTTCAAAACGATATTTTTGATGTCTATATTCTGTCCATTCTATATTCTCTCCAGCCTATATTTTGTACTCAATATTATGTCCATTCGATATTTTGTAGTCGATATTTTGTCTGTTTACCCTTCTAACTATAACATCCCTATACCATTTAGTTTTTTCAGTGAATATCCAAGTTATAACCTGGAACCTTTGTGAGTGGGTGTGTTTTTGGCTACATTGGTCTTTGGGTAGGTGTGATCTCCCGGCACCCAATGGCTACGCGGGAGGTGTGCGCCACACCACCGGTTGGCCGATGCCTAATCCCTGACTCGGAGGCGTGATGCAGACTTCCAGGTCAAGGGGGCGGGCGTCGAGGGTTGAGGGGAGGGAGGCCCCCGCTCTCCCCGCGTCCCTGGGAATAAAGGAGGGGGGAGCGCTCAGTTGGCCCTTCTTGTCGCCTGACGCTCCCCCACACTGGTCGTGCCCCGTGCTCAGGGCCTCCTAATTTTCTGTTTTCTTTTTCAGATCAAGGATTGCTGACTGGAGTGTGTGGTAGTGCGACGTTAAAAGTAGACAGACGGAGAGTTGCCGTAAAAGATCGAGGACGGTGGATCTGTAGGTACAGGACACTCAAGTCATCAACAGTAAGAGGAAGCGGGGGGCTTGCATTTCATCGCTTCGTGTGGCCGCCGGGTGGGTCTACGTTAGAGTTTGGCCACCCCTACCCCTAACATTCGGAGTAGCCAGTGTTGCGGTTGCTGTTGCGTGGTGCTTATAGCCCCTTGCACATCCTCCGTCTCGTGAAGGTACAGGGCGCATTGGTTGCGAATCAGATCTGTGAGCGACTTGAGCAATAGTAAAAATGCCAGGAGCTAAAGCTAAGGGGTCAAAGATGGAGTTGATGTTTCAGGCCATGATGCGTAAGATGACTGCCATGGACAAAAGATTGAGTTCAGTTGATGGCCTAGAGGCTCGTATGTTGAAAAGAATGGATGAGATCGAAGGCCCGCGCGGTAGGCCCAAGCGGCAGATTGACCCGCCTTTACCGGAGGGGGATTCTGATTCCTCGCCGAAGAAGGGTAAGGCTAAACGGCCAAGGTGCAATGTTTCTGCTCCTACACCGGTGGCGGTGCCCGCTAACCCGGAGCCGGTATTCCCGGCCCCCTTGGCACCCGCTCCCGCAGTGCCAGCAGAGGAACAATCCTGTCGGGCCGGCGCCATCTGCTCCAGATGGCACGCTCCCATCACCCCCAGTGCCGGCACCCTTGGCCTCGGCTGCACCGGTGGTGCCGGCAGCAATACCGGATTGTGACACTCAGATCCCTCCTGAGTTAACGGCCCAGTTAGCGGCGATACTGCCGTGGCTACAGAAAGAGGGTATGATGCCATCAACGTTAGATCATGCCGCAGAGGTGCCAAAACGGTGGAGAATATTAGGGCGGGAACAGTTACAAGTGCGGTTCCGGCCTCTGTTTCTCCCTCTTCTGCAGGTTTGGATGCCGCTCGACCGAACAGAAGCGATGCAGGAACAGCGCCAGCGCCCAGGTAACGGTAAGGAGGTAGCCTTGCCTCTTTTAGGAGTCGGACGATTCCGTCTCGTAGTGAGGATTTAGGGCAACATGTTTCCCGAGCGGTGAAAGAGATGATTTGGGCAGGAAAGTACATATATATTTTCTCTTTGCTGTTAGACAATAGGGAAATGGAAAATGCCAAAATACAAAAAGAATGGATGCACCCTAGCGAATGGAGAGTACAGTGTGCGAAGTTTAGGGTGGAGGAAACACTGAGCAATTGGATCAGGGCCTTCTCCATTCTTACAGCTATCACTGTTGAACGGCCTCCAAACGTGCATGCGGAAATGGCGTGCTATCAGAGCAGGATTGTGGGTTGGAGCGAGCAATATGCGGGGGACGCATGGAAAGAATATGACGTGAATTTCAGAAAGTCGAAGGAGTTTGACTTATCTTTGTCATGGGACAAGGTGGACTCATTGTCATGGCATAAGCAGTTCGGAGGGGGCACGGCCCACACCCAGCAGGGGACCGTAGCCAACGTGTTCCCCGCAAGGACCCAGCAGCCCTTTTGGGCGGCACCAGGGAATGAGTTCACAGGGAAAGGTAGGGGGGTGGCAGGGAAAGAAAAGGTGTGTTGGGATTTCAACAAACGCTCCTGTACTAGACCCGCCGGCACTTGTAGATTCAGGCAATGATGTGCAATCTGTGGTCACACCTCTCACCCCGAGACGACATGCAGGAAAAATGGTAATCAGAATCAGAGAGGGGGAAAGAAACCTGAATAGGGCAGAGAGTCCGGTTAGCCCCTCCCCGGTTAACGTCCTGGCAATGATTCCATGGCTGAACAGATACCCAGACCACGGCGCAGCTGCGTTATTGCAGGAAGGTTTTTCCCAAGGTTTCCGGATCCCGGCCGGGGGACACATTGGCAGTGCGCACTGCAGGAACCAGTTATTTGTACAACAGAATCCTGCTGTAGTTCTGGCTAAGATCCGAAAAGAACTGTCCCTGGGCAGGATAGCTGGGCCATTCCAGAATGTCCCAGCGCCGAATTTTGTCTGTTCACCATTAGGTGTAGTCCCCAAGAAAGAGAAGGGCGTGTTTAGATTGATATACAACTTGTCGGCACCAAGAGGGGTGTCCGTGAATGATGCGATAGACAAATCAATTTGCAGTGTTAAATATGCCTCCTTTGATCAAGCAGTGGAGTAATTGCAGGGATTGGAGCGGGGCACTCTCCTGGCCAAATCTGATATTGAATCCGCCTTTCATTTGTTGCCGGTGCATCCTTTGGATCATCACCTACTTGGTTTCGCTTTTGAAGGAAAGTTCTATATGGACAAATGTATGCAAATGGGTTGCTCGATCTCTTGTGCGTACTTCAAGACTTTCAGTTCCTTTCTTGAATGGGTCATGAGACAGGCCACGGGCCACAAGCAGGTTATGCATTATTTGGACGACTTCCTGTTCTTGGGAGCGGCGGGGACTTTGGAGTGTGCCTGGGCATTGCAGGAATTTT
Source organism: Lissotriton vulgaris (assembly GCF_964263255.1). Lineage (NCBI taxonomy): Eukaryota > Metazoa > Chordata > Amphibia > Caudata > Salamandridae > Lissotriton > Lissotriton vulgaris. Next base: position 900,501,186 of record NC_141696.1, read on the forward strand.
TTGTGCTCATGCGGGCTTTCAGGGTACCGCTAGCGCCTGGGAAGACGGTTGGTCCGACCACTTGTTTGGAGTTCTTGGGTATCGAAATTGATTCTCTGGAAGGTGCTTTAGATTACCCACAAGCAAAGTATCGAAGTTCAGGGCGGCATTGCGCCAGTGCCTTCAGAATGAGAAAGTTACATTGTAGCAGCTACAGGAGACGGTGGGCCAATTGAACTTTGCATTGCGAGTTATCCCATTGGCACGCCCCTTCTCTCGTTCGATTGCCCAGGCCATGAAAGGTTTGAGGGAGAAGCATCACCGCACTAGACTGTCAGCAGAGGTTCGCCAGGCTATGCGAATATGGGTAGCATTCCTGGAGGATTTCAATGGCAGAGTAGTGTGGCCGCCCCCCGGCGTCATCTGCAGAGTTGGGTTTATGGACCGGCGCTGCTGGTAGCGTGGGCTTTGGCGCCATTCTGGGCTCAAGGTGGGTCACCGAGAAATGGCCCGACGAGTGGAGATCATGGGGATTAACCACCAACATCAGTTTCCTGGAATTGTTCACGATATGGGTGGCATTGACGGTCTGGCCAGCGCCCCTGAGCAATCGGTCAGTGATGTTCTGGTCGGACAACATGAGCGTGGTAGAATGCATTAACCAGCAAGCGGCACGGTGCCCATTCATACTGCGCTTAGTAAAAGAGATTGTACTACAATGTTTGAGATGGAACGTGACCTTCAGAGCCAAACATGTGCCAGGTATTCTCAATAATGCAGCTGATGCCCTTTCTCGCTTCAAAATGCAGGTGTTCAGGGAACAGCTCCCTAGAGCGGACCCATCGCCAGCACCTTTCCCGGTTGCTCTCTGGCAGATTGGTGCCCCAGACTACCGTACCTCATGGCATCTAGCCTAGCCCCACGGACCAGAACAGCATACAAAGGTTCTTGTCTTACTGTACTTTCCTTGGGCAGGGTTGGTAGAATAACTGGGCACGTGAGGACAGTTTTGTTGCATACCTAGAGCTGATGCACAGGGAAGGGTGCTCAGTGGCAGCCGCAAATAGACACAGAGCTGCTGTTTCATTCTTTGCTCCGGCCAGGGGCGTGAGGGACCCTACAAACACGTTTGTAGTGCGCAAAGCGTTGAGGGGCTGGCGTCGCATTCAGGGGCACTCGACAGATTCGAGAAAGGCCATTGGGCTGGTCAGGCTTCGGCCCTGTTGTTAGCTCTTCCTGATGTCTGTAGTTCCTCTTGGGAGGTGCTGCTTTTCAAGGCGGCGTGCACGCTAGCGTTTTATGGGGCCCTGAGATTAGGCGAGCTAGTAGCTGCGTCCAAGGTGGACGAAGAGGGTGGCCTACAAGTGGCGGGTGTAGGGATCCATGCCGACACCATTTTTTTTTTTTTTTTAAATCTGTTTTTATTGCAGAGTTAGAAACCACAGAATATAAGTAATCAACCATTCCACACGTGATGTCCCCCCTGATCAACAGTAAAACGTATACCATACACAGCCATTCAGCCCGCATCCCGGAGGCCGGGCGGCATAGCACTCTACGTAGTAGGAAAACATCACGGTGAGTGTCCCTTAGGGCCCATGGTCGAAAGATTGTTGAACGTATCTGCATTTTACCCCCCCACCCTCAACAATATTGTCGTCAGCCATTCCACTTGCGCGATCAATGCCACTATCTGCTTCCGGACCCACCCCGAGCACTATAGAGCCCACCATGCCTGGCCACTCCCCTTAGCCATCTTCCGCTCCGCTCAGCGCCCCACCAGCCCTACTTTACTCGAAGTCGCCATCGCGGGCAGCCAACCTCTTGGCTTCCAACCCCCCCCATACTCCCGCTGAACAACCCCCCGATGTCCCCACCCCTGCAACTGCTAATGGTGTGTGCTTCGTCCCGATGTGTAGCATGGATCCCGTTACAGTTTCAATGACAGTTCTGAGTATGTATGCCACGCAGTGTCCACTGGCCCCAGCCGCTCAGTCCTCATCCTCCACCAATGAGTCACGCAAAGCCTGCACCACCAACTCCCACGCACGCGCTGCATCCAAGGCCTTCTCATTACCAAGCTTGACAGCCTGCTTCATCCGGAGCACACTCTCGCATTCAGACCACCGCAGCAATTCATTCTTCCACCTCCGTATTGACGGCCCGCCCTCGGACTTCCAATGCCATGATATTTCCCTTTGCGCCAGTATCAGGCCCAGATCAATAAATTTGCTCGTTACCTTGGTGCGTTTGGTGTGCGGGAACCAGAGCAACAAACACGCCGCCATATCGAAATCCACCTCCCTATCGGTCACATCATTCAGGAGGTCCCCCACCTCCGCCCAATAGGCCTCCAAATGCGGGCAACCCCAGAACAAATGATCCAAGTCCGCTCTTGGTGACGAACACCGTGGGCACCGAGCGTCCTGTACCTAGAAGTACCGCCGTATTTTTTCGGAGGTCAGGTAGGCCCTATGGAGCACATAGAAATGCACTTGTTGGAAGCGCGCGTTCCTCGTGCCTTTCCACGTGCGCCGTAAAATGTGGCCCCACGCCGTGTCTGGGATGGGCCTGCCCACACTCACCTCCCATTTAGCCTTGAGCCCCTGGAGCGGTTCCAGGCCCTCGTTCAGCATCCGGTTATGGAGGCATGTCACAGCCTTGAAGGTGCCCGCTGCCATCACCACATATTGGCATGCCATAGTCGTGGTCGGTTCCATGAGCCCTCCTTTCCAGTGCTTCTGTATAGCCGCCACTACCGCCGCATGCAGGAGGAACCCCCGTCAGGCAACCCGAACTGTTCCCGAAGCACTTCGAAGGGTACCAGTGCCCCATCGATGTACAGGTCTCCTACCACCTGCAGGCCCGCCTCCTCCCAATCCATCAATGGGGACCAATCGCCCCCGTGCGGCAGGGCCGTCAGCATACCGATCGGGATTTCCGGCGCATAGGGCCGCGTCGCCTTCGCTCTCCTAAGGCTCCTCCGCCAGCACAGCCTGAGTGTCCGTTCCTCCATAGTGAGGCCCCGCAACTCAAGTCTCTGCTGCATGACGATGTAGGACAGCACATGGCGTTGTATCCCCAGCGCTCGGTCCTCCTCCGGTCCCCTAAACACCCTAGCCACATGTTGCGTGAGGACCTGCAGTTGCGCCGCCAAATAATATAGTTCGAAGTCAGGGACAGCCATACCCCCCTCAATCTTGGGGCGAAGCAGCGTGTTCAGAGCCACTCTGCGGCGGCCATGGCCCCATAGAAAACCAATAACCATCGTTCTCAGGTCTCTAAAGATCCCCTGAGGAATCCAGATAGGCAACGTCCGGAAGTAGTACAGGAGGCGGGGAAGCGCTACCATTTTTAAGAGAGCAATCCTGCCCAGAACAGTCAGCGGGAGGGTCGACCAGAAGGACATGCTACCCCTTAGTGCCCGAATGCACCGACCAATGTTGCCCTCTAAGAGGTCCGCGGTCGCGTGGTAGATACGGACTCCCAGATAGGTAAAGCAGGATGGCTCCCAAACTACCCCCAAGTCGCGAGCAGGTTTGGGCGTGTCCGCTCTCAGCGGGAACACACAGGTCTTCGCCCAGTTGACCTTAAGGCCCGACAGCCGGCCAAACTCCGATAACAGGTCCATCGCTCCTTCCAGGGCCCGCTCCGTATCGGCGAGGTACAGGAGTAGGTCGTCCGCATACAGCGAAATGTGATGCCACTGCCCGCCGCTGTCTATCCCCGCGTATTTGTCACCCGATCTAGCATGGACCGCTAAAGGCTCCATCGCCAGAGCGAACAATAGGGGGGAAAGGGAGCACCCCTGTCTCGTACCCCTGCCCACCGGGTACGCCGCCGAAACCAGACCACCCAATCGTACCCGCGCCGTTGCCGAGGAATACAAGACCCTCGTCCACCGGCGTAACCCCTCACCAATGCCAAACCTCTCCAGTACTCCGTCCAGGAAAGTCCATTCCAAACTATCGAAGGCCTTTTCAATGTCCACGGACAGGACCGCTTGGGCCCCGTCCCCATCCAAGATGGCGTCCATTATCCCCACCAGGGGGCGAGTGTTCAGCGCCGTGCTCCTCGTGGGGATAAACCCCGCCTGATCCCTGTGCACCAGGCCCGTCATGTGTGGGGCCAGTCTGGTGGCCAGATTTCGGCTCAGGATCTTGTAGTCCACCGTCAACATGGACAGCGGGCGATAGAACCTCACATCTGTCGCATCCCTGCCGGGCTTTAGGAGCGGCACAATCAGGGCCTCACGCATGGACCCAGGCAAACCCCCTGTCTCATAAGCTTCCGTGTACACCACCAGCAACCTGGGGGCTAGGCTGTCGACATATTGCTGATAGAATTCTATTGGTAACCCGTCCACCCCTGGTGTTTTATTACGGGCCATATGTTTAATGGCCACCCGTATTTCAGTGAGCGTGATCGGGCCACCCAACTCCTTCGTGTCCCCCTCATCCAGGACCGGCAGCTGCCTCGCCCCCAGGTACTCCGCAATTTCCTGGACCTCCACTCCCAACTGACTCTGGTACAAGTCCTGGTAATACCCCCGAAAGCACTCCAACACCGCCGCCTGAGAATACACCATCTGCCCCCGTGCGTTGCTAATGCTAAGGATCGGACAGCCCCTGAGTCTAGGGTTAGCAAGTCTGGCCAAGAGCGTGCCCACCTTGTCCCGTTCAGCATGCGCTCTGATGGCGTATTGCCTGTAATCGTAACACCTCAGCCGTTCCGTCTTGGTGGCGACCAATTCCTTCGCCTCCAATAACCGGGTCTGTAAGTCCGGCCTGTCCGGCCTGGCCGGCCTGCGGTGCTCCAAATCTCTCAAGGTCTCTTCCGCTTTCATAAGTGCAATCAACACAGTCGTACGAGCATTCGAGAACCTACCCAGACACACCCCTCTCACCACCACTTTCATCGCATCCCATTCAGTGGACCTGCTCGTGGCCGTACCCTCGTTCTCGCCAAAGTAACGGTCGATGCCTTGCTGGACAGCGTCACTAAATACTGAGTCCTCCAGTGTGTCTGGCCGGAGCCGCCATGTTGGTATTGCTGAGCGCTCCCGCTGCCACTGGACGTGTACCAATAGGGGGTTATGATCCGAGATGGTTCTAGCCAGGTACTCCGTATGGGAAATCAATGGAGCTAGGGACCCACTACAAAGCACAGAGTCTATCCTCACATGTAGTGCGTGGAGAGCTGAGTAAAAGGAATAATCCCTGGTGTCCCTGTGCTGCACCCGCCAAACATCCAGCAGCCCCCATCTGTCCTGCCAGTCCTTCCTGTGCATGGCCAACTTGCGCACCGGGGAGTCAACAAGGGGAGGGTGGGACCTATCCAGAGCCACATCCGTGATCGAGTTGAAGTCCCCCCCTAACACTACCGGGCCCGCTAGGAAAGAGGCTAAGGACCCAGAGAGGGCATCAAAATATCGGGCCTGATCAGTGTTTGGCGCATACACACAACAGAGAACCACATCCCTGCCATACAGCCTCCCCTCCACTGCCACGAACCTACCATCAGGGTCCACTACTTGGTTCAACACCTGGAACGGTATCCCCGCCCTCACCCAAATCAATACCCCCCTGGCATATGCTGAGTAAGTGGTGCCGAACACCTGGCCCCTCCATCTTTTTTGCAACGCAGCGCACTCTTTTTTGGTCAGATGGGTCTCTTGTAGCATAGCAATCTGGACCCCCCTTCGCACCAGGTATGCGTGTACTTTGTGGCGCTTGATCATAGTTCGCAGCCCTCGGACATTCCACGTTAGGCATTTCAAGTTAGGTAACGTCCCCATACCAACATCGATCAGTCCGAATCAAACAACAAGAGTTCACATCCCCCCCAAAGCAGTTGCCCCCCCCAAAACAAACCCCGAACAGAAGAACACCCCAAACCCCACTCCCCAGGACAGAGCCTACAAACCCAGTGTCAGCCCCGATCCAAACCTCGAACCAACTACCCATTCTCCTAACCTGTGGTCTCCACCACAGAAGGCCTTAAGGGCCCAAGGGGGGTGAGTTATCGCCGATCCCAGCTAGCGGAGCCCACACCCCGCGCTCTCATCCCATTCTGCACACTCAGCCCCCCTCCCGGCAACCCACTCCTCGCCAACAGGATACCGCCCTACCATGAGGTCTTGTCCAAGTCCCAACACAGTCTCAACCATAAAATATCCCATCAGAGGTCTGGGGGGTCACCACTGGCCCCTTCGAGCTTTCCGCTTCTGAGAGGTCCTGTCCTGTCCTGCTGCCTTCCCCGCCGGATTCCGTTTCCACCAGGTCACTGTTCTGTTGCGACCCCGTAATGGCCGACGTCGCTGCGAGCGCATCCCTCTTTTCCGCAGCCATTTGAGCCTCCCGTTTCTCCTGCTGGCGCCTGTTGCGGGACCTGATGCGCTGCGATTGTCTGATCCGGGGTTGCTTAGGCTGATCTCGCCTGCTTTGATGCGATCTGTCCGTCCCCGCTCTATACGACTCCAGCCACTGCCATGCGTCGTCCGGGGTCTGGAAGAAGTGCGTGGCCTCGTCCAGTATGACCCGCAGCTTGGCCGGAAAGAGCAAGGAATATTGGATGCCCTCCTCCCGCAGCTCCTTCTTCACCGCTAGGAACGATGCTCTGCTCCTCTGTACCGCCTGAGTGTAGTCCGGGAAAATCGTGACCTTGCTGTTTTCCACCTCAAACGGGCCTGACATCCTAGCCCTCTGGATGAGGAGGTCCCGGTCTTTATAGTGGAGGAGCCGCACCACCATCGGTCAGGGGGGGCGGCCACGCCCTGGTGGGCGAGCAGGCACCCTGTGGGCTCGCTCCAGAGTAAAGAAAGGAGTAAGCCCCTCCGGTGCCACCACTGTGCGAAACCAGTTCTCCTGTAGGCCACCGCATCCTCCCCCTCAATTCGTTCCGGCAGGCCTACGACTCGCACGTTGTTCCGTCTATTGCGGCCTTCGGCATCCTCCGCCCGTCGTTCCAGCGAGTCCAACCGGGCCAGTATGTCCGTGATCTTGTGCTCCGCGGTCACCACCGACGGTTTCAGGTCCAACAACAGCTGATCATGGTCCTTGACCCTATCCGCCAGCTTCGCGTGGTCCGCTCGCAGTAGTCCCAGTCCCGTGGCTACTTGTGCTATGTCCTGGTGCAACGCCTCCTTGGTCGAGGTGATCGCATCGAGTATGGCGTCTAGACGCCGGTTCAGCCGCTGTTCCTGGTCCAGCTCCGGCGGGGAAGTCTCACCCATCTGAGACGATGCTGCTAGGTCCCCCTCACCGCGCTCCGCGGGCACCAACCCTCCAGCCGCCGCCATTTCAGGGTACTGCGTCACAGGCCAAAAGCCCGTCCAGTTCCGGCACTCGTGCTTCGGTGCCAACGCTCCGATACTGAGCAGGATCAAGTGCCACCGCCGATGCCCTCGGGTCCAATGGCCAACGTGGTCTGCACCGTTCGGCCGACCCCCTCGGAAGCCTGGGGGGAAGGGAGAAGATAGAGATGGCGGCCAGCGAGGGTCCCCAAAGTCCGGGCGGGGCGAATCACTGTCTCCTGGCCTCCGGAGCCATCGCCTTGTCCCCAATGCCTCGATCTGTTGGCTGCAGGGTCCCCCGCCAGTCGGTGCCAACTCGGCTCAAAGTCGATGTCCGGGGTCGCCCGACCTCATCGCCGCCATTTTATTCTCACTCTCGGCAACACCTCGGCCGTCGCCCAACTCGGTCTCCTCGGGGCCAGCAGTCCCCCAGCAGCTTTCCGTCCGTGCCCAGCGGTCCCCTCGCACTTCGTAGGGCAGGAGTGTCGACCTCGGGTCGCCCAGGGTGCAAAAATCAGGAGAATTAGCAGGATTCCGCGCGGAGCTGCGAGCTCACGCCGCCATCCCGATCGGCGTCCAAGCCACGCCCCCATCCATGCCGACACCAGGTGTGTAACGATTCAAAGATCGAAGACCGACCAGGAGGGAAAAGGGGAAACGATAGTGCTTCACCGTGCTCGGACCAACCCTTGTTGCCCAGTCTCGCATGTAGAGACTTTTAGGAGGCAGCGGGACGGGACGCCCGGAGGGGCACTATTGTGTCACATGGATGGTACTCCTTTAACTAGGTATCAGTTTAGGTAGGTCCTGGGATTAACTATTGCAAAGGCAGGCTTGGATCCCATGGAATTTGGCTCCCATTCTTTTAGAATCGGGGCAGCAACTGAAGCAGTGGCAAGGGGACTCCCAGCCGAAAAGGTTAAAAGGATTGGGAGGTGGTCCTCGGAGTGTTACAAATGCTATGTACGTGTTGGCCTGTTGTGACAGAGCTGGATGACTCACGCTTGTATCTCTTAGTTTTGCAGTTTCTCGAACCTGTCACTCAGGAGAGGAACTTGCCGAAAGTCGGCAGAAGACACCATCATCGCAACAAAAGCATCAGGAAGATCGTCGGACATTGGTGATTTGGGTTGTGGGCCACTCTTATGTTAGGAGTGCAAAAACTGTATTTCTTTCAGGTGACAGGGTGAGAAGGGTGCAAGAGGAGGGGTTCTCCATCTCATTCTTCGGGAGGGGAGGCCTGGGTATTCGGCAGTTCAGGGATTACTTTCTGGAATTATTGTCACAGCAACCCACCCCCCCGCCAGTGGTGATACTTCACCTGGGGGAGAATGACTTGACCAAACTGGGGAGACGCATCCTGATAGATGAAATCATATCCACTGCGGGTGGGTGTCTAGGACTTGTCTGGGTTGCTCGGTAGTCTGGTCTCAACTTATTCCTCGTTGGCAGTGGCGAGGGGGGGACTCGGTCAAGACGTTGAATCAATTCGTAAAGAGGATCAACACGCAGTTGGACAAATTGTTTTGAGCCCCCCGGTTGCAGACGATTCCTCATGGGTCAATTTGGGGAGAGCATTTCTACCTTCGGGACGGGGTACACTTGACTGAGGCTGGGAACGTCCTGTGGTCAGATAACATTTTAGCTTGGCTAGAGGGTTATGCGAAGGGGACATGACCTTTCTGAGGAGTAGGAAGGGGGAAGCCAGATCGTCAGGTAACAATGCTGGCCTGTGGCGGTAAGGTCATGACCGGTGACCAGCTATTTTAAGGTCTTAGGGGGCGGCATTATCCTTTGGAGGTGTCTGCCCAGGGGGAGGAGGGGTCACTGGCCCCTCCTAGAACTTCAGGGGCAGCTGGTAACGCAAGTTAGGGCCCTCCTTCACTGGTTAAATGAAGTTCACGGGGTGGACCGAGTAATTAACAGGCTTGGCTGCAAGGGTGGACCGAGTAATTAACGGGCTCGGCTGCAAGGGTGGACCGAGTAATTAACGGGCTTGGCTGCATGTGCACCTGCGTAAGGGCGCAGCTTGTAAGACCTGACACCGGTTAGCAACCTTGCCATATCGCCATAAATGTTAGCATGCAAACATTTTCATATGAGGATGTTAGATTCCGTTAGGAAACAAGCTGTATTAAAATCTTGTTCAGGCTAGCCGATCACAATTGTCGATATAAATGTATCTAAATGTGTCTGAATATTTTTGCATAAAAATTGTATATTTTGTTTAACAATTTTTATTATTTTGTATCTTAATAAATACGGCCGGGGGGTTTTGTGACCCCCCGCCTTCCAAAGACAAATCCTGTTCCATTTCGTTGTGTTCTTGGTTGATGTGGGCATACAGGGAGAGGGGCGGTAGCCGTCACTGACCATGTGAAAAGGGGGGGCCGTTGGCCCCCCGCCCGCATGGCTGTACGGCGATCCCCTCTCCCCTTGCCTCCCGGTGGTGTGTTTGGGCGTGATCTCCTGGCACCCAATGGTTACGCGGGAGGTGTGCGCAACACCACCGAGTGGCCGACGCCTAATCCCGGACTCGGATGCGTGATGCAAACTTCCGGGTCAAGGGGGCGGGTGTCGAGGGTTGAGGGGAGGGGGTGGCCCGCCCCCTCCCTGCATCCCTGGGAATAAAGGAGGGGGGAGCGCTCAGTTGGCCCTTCTTGTCCCCTGACGCTCCCCCACACTTGTCGTGCCCCGCGCTCGGGGCCTCCTAATTTTCCCCACCCACCATCCCTGGAACAAAGCTGTGTTGTGCATTACGTATACCTGTTTTTGTTATTGCTTAAGTTATTTTCTTTTAGGATGTATAATTGAAGCAGAATGTCAGTAGATTGCTGGATGTAGACCGGAGTTGTGTATATCTCTCGTGTATTAAAGTTTTGGCTTCCCGTTTGGGGAGAAATGTTAAACTGTAATTATGAATGTTTGCTGTTTTTTCTGTTTAGTCCTTTTTTCCCATAGTAGCTTGATAATGTCATGACATGTGTTGTAGATAGTGTAGCTGTCCTTTAGTTCATTTTTTCCACAGGTCGTCGTATTTATTAGGGTATTGGACATGCGTTAAGGTCATGACCGGTGAGCAGCTATTTTAACGTCTTAGGGGGCGGCATCATCCTTTGGAGGTGTCTGCCTAGGGGGAGGAGGGGTCACTGGCCCCTCCTAGTACTTCAGGGGCAGCTGGTAACGCAAGTTAGGGCCCTCCTTCACTGGTTAAATGAAGTTCACGGGGTGGACCGAGTAATTAACGGGCTCGGCTACATGGGTGGACCAAGTAATTAACGGGCTCGGCTGCAGGGGTGGACCGAGTAAGTAAGGGGCTCGGTTGCAAGGGTGGACCGAGTAATTAACGGGCTCGGCTGCAAGGGTGGACCGAGTAATTAACGGGCTTGGCTGCAGGGGTGGACCGGGTAATCAAAGGGCCCGGCTGCTCATGCGCACCTGCGTAAGGGCGCAGCTTGTAAGACCTGACACCGGTTAGCGACCTTGCCATATCGCCATAAATGTTAGCATGCAAAAATTTTCAGATGCGGATGTTAGATTCGGTTAGGAAACAATCTGTATTAGAATCTTGTTAAGGCTAGCCGATCACAATTGTCGATATAAATGTATCTAAAGGTGTCTGAATATTTTGGCATAAATATTGTATATTTTGTTTACCAATTTTTATTATTTTGTATCTTAATAAATACGGCCAGGGGGTTTTGCGACCCCCTCCTTCCAAAGACAAATCCTGTTCCGTTTCGTTGTGTTCTGGGTTGATGTGGGCATACTGGGAGAGGGATGGTAGCCGTCACTGACCATGTGTCCTTGTACAATCTATGGGACCGATTCACAAAAGTAACCGGGACAAAATCCTAACTCTGCGACATTCGGTAGACACAGGAGGCCAGATTCACAGAACTAACTTAAGACAAAAACTAAACTTACTATTTTTGGTATTCACAGAAGTTAGGATTTTGTCTTAAGTCTGTCTTAAGACAAAATTAAGACAAAATCGTAACTTAAGTCTGTCTTAAGTCTGTCTTAAGTTTGCCTTAAGACAAACTTAAGACAAAATCCTAACTTCTGTGAATACCAAAAGTAGTAAGTTTAGGATTTTGTCTTAATTTAGTTCTGTGAATCTGGCCCAAAGTGCATTTAAGAGTAGTAAAGTTAGGATTCCTAACTTTACTACTCCTAAATGTACTTTGTGAATACCGAAAGTCGTAAAGTTAGGATTTTATCTCAGATTACTTTTGTGAATTGGGCCCCTTGTATCTATCCATGTTTACAGTCTCAACACAAATAGGAAATGCTGTCATCAAATTTCAGTTCAGATGTTTGTTGTCTCCAAATCAGCATAAAATTAAAAATAGGAAAGTACCTGCAAGTTTCAAAATCGGCGTCCACAAGACATGAGTGCCGAGAAATACCTTAATTTTGATTGTCCCTTTTTTCTTTCCTTTAGGTCCTGAAGCAATCTGGAAATGAAGGAGGACTCCAAGGATGTTGCCAGGGGCAACATTAGGAGAGCAGGAGGAAGTTGAGAGTGATTAACAAGGGAAGCCTCCACAGGGGCATGACCGGAGGCTGCAGACAAAGACTTTACAATAAGAATGTCTACAAGAGACACAATGCTGGATTCCAGGTAAGTGGGAGAATGACAAAAAGACCAAAAACTTCTGTTGTTTTTTTGCACCTGTATAAGGCTAACTGTCAACTGTTAATGCATAGCACTTGGAGGGGGAAAAGCCACATGACACAGTCACAGTTTAAACTACCACATGGATTCATTAGTCCTAATGATTTGATGACTTGATGGAGAAGTGTGGCTCGCTGGTTAGAGCGGCAGACCCTGATGCAGAGATCAGGGTTCAATTCCCATTGCGGCAGGGTCTTGGGCTCAAAGTCCGCAGACCCGATAATTCTCACCATGGTGCCTACTCTAATCATGGGTCCAACTCTGGGCAATAGCTTGCTTAATCTCCACACCGGCCCTAATCGCTAAGGATGCCTAGCTTCACCTTGGGGTGCCCAGGAGTGGGCGCCTCACAGGAACAGGCCAGGATGGGTTCCTCAGTGGTACAGTGCGGGGACACACTGGTGTGTAACCAGGCGCTGTATAAGCTCAGTTACTTACTTGAAACGTGATCATTTTTGCATAACGAAAGAACCAGTTAAAACAGATTTTCCATTCATCATCATTCTATCAGCATCATGTGAAACAAAAAAAGTGAGAACACTTCATGGGCAATTTTACATTTCTTCTTTATGCGCACAGTTGTTTGTAATGTTCACTTTGTGGTCCTTACATTAAACCTTCATGCCCAAGGTACATGCAACACTAGGGCCCACTTTAGGGGTGTCTTACATGTAATAAAAGGGAAGGTTTGGGCCTTGCATGTAGGTGCTTGCCAGGTCAACATGGCAGTTTACAACTGCATGCACAGGCTCTGGAGTGGTAGGCCTGAGACATGTTTTCAGGGCTATGAATGTGTGCGGTACAATCAGTGCTGCAGGCCCACTGGCAGCATTTTATTTAAAGGCCCTTGGCACATATTATGCACTGTAATAGGGACGTATTATTAAAATAAATATGCAAGTCATGGGTAAACCCAAATGCCATTAGATTTTAGACACAGAGCATGTGCACTTTAGAACTAATTAGTAGTGGTAAAATGTCAGAGTCGTAAAGCCAACAAAAAGAGGAAGAATGCAAAAAGATTGGGGATTACTATGCAAAAAGGGCCAGGTCCTGCATGGACAAATAACAGAAGTAGCAAGACCAAGAATACCAGGAAGATTGTGCCCAAAGAGACCAAGAGGACCAGAACCTGGAGGGTTATGAGCAGAATGAGCAGGAGGGAATACTAGTTCAAGGACTGAATAGGAAGGGTCACTACTCTGAGGATTAGGACCAGAAGAAGGACCAGAAAGAGTAACAGGAGGAGGATCACAAGAAGAAAGAGGACCAAGGGGCCTACCAGGAGGATTATGAGGAGGTGGTTTGCTAGTAAAAGAGGAATACGGAGGGGAGATGACCAGGGCCATGGTAACCAGGAGCAGAATGATCAGTACCAAGATTATTCTGATTAGAAATAGAAGGAACAAGATCAGGGCTGAGAGAAGTATGTACACGGAATGCAAAAAGTGCAATAAAAAAGTAGTAGGAGAAGAACCATTAGAACATGCAAGAATAAGAAGGAGTGGGGCCAAGACCAACAGAATGACAGGGACCTAGAGAAAGACCAGTAGAATGATAATGAAGAGGAGCAGAAGGCCCAGGAAGAGAATGAGAACCTAAAGGAGTAAAAGAAACATGCTGGGAAGGAAATCAGTATTTTAGGCCATATGTATAAGGACATGCCCTTAGATACAGAGGCCACATGTCTTATGAACAATTTGTAGTTACTCTTCCCAGATCTGAAGTCCACCCTTGGATATCCTAAAATGAAGTCTGTTGATCAAATGTAAACCAGAACAGATTAAACACATCATTTTTCACTGTTTCCAATTTCTTTAGAGGAAAAATGTGTCATAAAATAATGCATACACTATCAGTCATTGGCTCTGTTCCCATGACACCATCCCTCATGATTCCACCTCTTTTCGGCACTACTCAGTTTTATGGATCCCAGTGTAACCCTATTCTATTTCCAGCAATGGTCACAACAGAGATATATGAGCAAATTGATGCATAGGTGCTTAAAGAGGTGCACAGACCAATTTCTGCACAGGCTTGGGTTCATAATTTCACCATTACTGACATTATGGTTGATGGCTACTTTATAGGAATTTATTTCTGAAAATAAGCACCTGGTGAATAGAATGTGTAGCCTGCATGCTACTAGTTCCAATCCTGAAAGGTCCGACACAGTTTTCCATCTTTCTGAGGCTAATGAAATAGGTTTAATTACCTGACCCTCTATCAATTACGCACTAAGTGGCTGCTCCTATAAAAATGGCAAATATTATTATACATTATTTTCAAAGAAAGATATTGCATTTGAACAGGCAGTTAAAGTGACTTTTTGGCTCATTTTATTCTTCTGGACAATTCCTGGTACAGTTCCTGCCTCTAAAGACTGGATGAGAGGAAGTAGGTCCCTGCTTTTGGTTAATATATTTTAATTAGATTATTATGTAATTGCTGGGACCTAAAAAAGTGGGTAACTGTCCCTGGTTACTTGGTTGGACGTGAGAGATAAAGCAGAGTTTTAAACACATCAACAAATGTAACTAATTCAAATGAAATAGGCAGGGTTGGACTGGGACAGAAAATAGACACAGGCACTAAAATAAATGACCCCCCCATTAGTCAATCAGATTGCAAAACAAGTGCGCCACAATTGCATATCTAGGCAGTTTGTAACTCTTAGATCTTTCTAAAAAATGCTCAATACAATTTTATGAATAACAAAAAGATGAAAGAAGAGCTAAATAAGCCTTCTTTATTTCAGTCTCTAGATCTCCTAATCATGCTTCTCTGACTAATATCGTACCTCAACATTCTAAAACAGCCTTCACTCAGAATGTACTATTTAACCCCAAGGGAAGGGGAGGAGGACCATTCCAAATGGATGGTGAAGGTCTGTGAAGTACAGAGAAACATTATAATTGGTTAAACTTAATCATTTGGATACAACAGTATAACACATCTCCCTCCCTAAAAACAAACAGAAACATAACATTGAGAGAATTTAGGTATGATAACTATTTTACAATTCATAGTGGTGCACAATGGCATGTCACAAAACTGGAGAGTCAGCTATATGTTTGGCTAACTTTTCTGTGCTCTAAATTTTACTATTACTCAATTTCACTATATTGCAATACATTTTGAATATTTGATGTGGCGGATAATATATGCTCTGATTATAACGCTCTTTTGTAGTTCTTACTTGTACCCACTGGCTAATTTTTCAATTTTGATCTTTTGCCCCATGTTTACTCTTATACCAATCCCTGTATTTTAATTGATGTTGGTGTACTTTCTCATGGTCTTTGTTACGATCTACATTCACACGTAAACCCCCTCCCCAACCAATCAGGGATCAATTTGGTGCTCGGTTCTGTACCTTTGACTGAAACGAAATGGGATTCCCCGGTAATGAGATTGTGTAAGGTGTGGTAAGACCATGTACAATCACGCTGGGACTTTTCTACATCTTGATCATTCACTATAGCTAATTGTATGTGGTCCTTTATCATACGTTTGCAGTTTCCACGAGGCCATCACATTTAGGGCAATACAACACTGCTTTCATGATTTATTTCGAAATACTTTTTAAAAATCCTTCATTTCCATGGATGTAAACTGTACTATGTTGTCTGTAAACAATGTGGAAGGTATTCCTTCTTTACTCAAAGCATCTTTAAAGAATTTAATTAGGATAGCAGAAGTGGTATGATACATTAATGTTATTGTTATCCAATACAAAGTATGGTCTATTAAGACTAGCAAGAATGTATTATTTTGCTACCATTCCTTTATGGGCAACATTATGTCTATATCCACTCATCCCAGGGTTCAAGCAGCACCTTTACGAAAGACCAAAGTGCTGTATGTGTGATTTTGCTCTTGTCACTTCTTGCAAAACTAATACAGTCTTTACCTTTTGTTCAAAGATAGACTGTATTTGCTTAGTCTTCTGCCTGGGGGTCCCTGATGTCCTAGGTGTTATATTCTGGCTTCATGTCCATCTTTCCTTGTTCTCTTCTGTCAATATGACATCATACAGCTTGGGACAGCCCTAGCATGTGCTATGTTTATTTTCCATTGGCATTCTAGATTCTGCATGGTTTAATCTGACTGGAATGTCATCTGTTGCCCAGTTGCATCTGGAGCTTTGAAAGGATGGTCTGATGTTGCTGTGCTGGAATTAGACCATTTTGAAATTTATGGATTTCTCCTTATTCATTGCTACAATGGCGACGAGGTGAAGAACAAAAATTATTCTAGTCAACTTATCAGCACAGGTACAGAAAAAATTCTTGAAACCCACGAACTATTTCATTTTTGATTGAGGAACAGTGATATTTAATATATAATTCACTTATGTTTAACTCACTGCTCAGTGAATTTCAATTGATGAGGTTTTAAATTAGTACATCAACTTTATTACGTGATTTGATAGCACCAGCGGCTGATTATTTAACTTGTGTAATGATTGCACCAGCCGGAGGAGTTACAAGTATTCTATAGCCTCATTTAATTTTTACATTGTGGGAAGATAGAATAACGTGCAGTGATTTAATAGCACCAGCGGCAGTATTGTGCAATTCAAATAATTAATTCCCAGTGTTTTGATAGCACCAGAGGCAGAATGGAAGTTGTTATGCTGATAAAGGATGTCTGTTGGTTATGATTGAAGAGTTTTTAAAAAATACTGAAATAAATTCCTGCTACAAGGAAAAAGTTAAATTTTCGTGTCTCAAGGCTATTTGGAAATATACACTTGGCAAGAAGAAGTTACGGAGTCATTTGTATCGAGTCAAGTTGGAAATATACATCCTTGTTAAAAAACTGTACAGTTCCAGGAATTCGTGTAACTGTTTTTAATTTTTTTTGTCTTTTTGGGAAACATAATTGAAGTAATATGAACAAACCTTTGTGGTGTCAAACGGCATTCGACAGCGTCTCCGGCATCATTCAAATGGGGCACTTCACACGAGCAAGCTCCAAATCTTGTTGTCCCTCACGATCGAGCTTACGCTTGTTGTTTGACTTCATCACGCCACGTCCACGCTTTTCAGCGCTCACACGTCATCGGCGGCCATTTTGGGTTACCGCGGTAACCATTCAACTTTCTTAAAAGACCGGGTGTGTGTTTATTTCGTTATTTGTACTGTAAGCAACAAGAAATTATTAAGGAAATGTTTCACAAATATGAGTTATACTGATTTTACGCTACTTGTTATTTAACTTTTATTACTTTCATGCTTTTAGGAAACAACATTTTTTTTTTTTTCTTCTTAGTTAAACTTATATGTTAGTCTTTCGGATATTCCTCAGTGTTAATGTAGGACCTATGATAATATAATATATCTTGGAAATAGATATTTATATTTATATATTTTTTTTACAACAGTTATATACCTTATGAGCATCCTAAAACAACTATAACAGTGTTTGAAGCAAAATTTAAATTTTCTGTGACAAGAGACATTTTGTTATAATGCAGTTCGATCCACCAGCAAAATTCTTACAACTAAAAGGTGACCCACCCATTCCTTGGTCTAGGAAAAAATTATTTTTGTTACATATATGAAGGCTACAGATGCCGAACGTATGGGAGCCGAAAAGAAGAAAAATATATTTTTACATTGTTTAGGGTCTGAAGGACAAGTTGTTTGTAGAACTTTACCACCAATTGTTACTCCCAATGACGGTAGTGGTGATAACATTAATGTGTATACTGAAGCGGTAATGCGAATGGAGAAAAGATTTAGGCCCATTACAAGTATTGCCTTAAACAGATTTAAATTCTATACTAGGAAAAAAAAGAAGATGAATCTTTTGATGATTTCTTGACATCGTTAAGAACACTACGCTACATTGTAATTTCTGTCTCATGAATGATGAGATGATTCAAGATCAAATTATAGTACACGTGTGAAACAAGAAAATTCAAGAAAGACTTTGGGTATTAGGAGACCCCAGCTTAGAGGAGGCTATCTCAGAAGTAAAAGCCCTTGAACAATCTGAAAAGTAGATGGATGTTGTTAAACATAACTCTGAAAAAACAGCCACAGAGGAAGAAATTTGTATTATTAAACAAAAAAAATTATCACTAACAAGCACGTTATTTACCTAATGTTAAATTTAGTAGAAATAAGTCTAATTCTCCCCAATTTTACAAAAGAAATTATAGCAATTTTGGTAATAGTGTATGATACAGGTGTGGTAATAAGTCACACATTGCTTCTTTTTCAGGATGTCCTGCAAGGAACAAGGAATGCAAAAACTGTGGCAGAATAGGACATTTTAGATCACAAACGTAATAATTCACAATCACGGAATTCAGTCTCATATGTGGTAAGTGGGGATGTTAATTCACAAGTGTGTGAACAATCTTCTAACATTGTTAGAGGGTTTGTAGTATCCATTATGGATGGTGTTCCAGATAAAAGTTTGAAATCTCCTAACTGTGAATTTCAGATAATGGGAAAAAATATTTTACTAATGGTGGATTCCGGTTCACCATGGACAATAATTACACAGAAATACTTCCAAGAACAATTGAGTCACAAAATATCAAGTGACTTGTTGCAAACTAGTGATATTATTGCAGAAAGTTTCGATTGAACTAAGATTGACATTGCAGGTTTCTTTCAGGTTGAATTATTATTTAAAAACAGATGTGGTTAAATTGTACATCACACCCAATGGGGTAAACATGTTGGGATGGCGTGATCAATTTAAGTTAGGCTTGATGTAAACCCAAGAGCAGATTAGCCTGTGTCATTATGTGATGAAAAATTGTTTAACGATGCGGCGTTGATCAGTAGTAAAAACCAGTTTAATCCAAAAGGAGGAAAACTTATCGAAAAATTTGACAAAGTCTTTTGCAACAAATTAGGAAGACTAAAAAACTTTTCCCATAAAATTGTACTAAAAGAAAATGTGGTTCCAGTTAAACAAAAGATAAGAGAGGGTACCAATAAATATTAGGGAAGAACTTAAGTAGATACTGAAAGAACTATCAGATGAGGGTGTCATTGAAGCCATTGAATCTGCTGAATGGGTCTCTCCGATTGTTTTGGTTCACTAACCGGATCAAAAATTGAGAGTGTGTGTAGACCTTAGAGCTTTGAACGCAAACATAGTGATTGACTGTTACCCGTTACCTAATATTAATGAAGTTATTTCTATGTTTAAGGGTGCAGAATTTTTTTCCAGTCTAGATTTAAGATCGGCTTATCACCAAATAGAACCTCTGGAGGAGTCAAAGAAGTATACAGCTTTTATCACACCTTTTGAATTATACCAATATACAAGGATGCCTTTTGAGTTGGCAGCAGCCGCATCAGTTTTTTAAAGGGTAATGTTCCGCATTTTCAGAGATATAGATGAGTATGTGAAATGTTTTTAGGATATATTTAGATTTTTTCTAACAATGACACTGAGCATATACTACATCTAGAAGAAGTGTGTAAGAGATTAGAGAAACATGGTCTTACTTTGAAAGCACATGAGTGTAAAGTATTCAAAAAATCGGTGGAATACCAGAGACACACCTTATCTGGGGATGGGGTCATTCCAAAGAAAACAAATGTAGATGCCATCACTAAAGCTCCACCACCTGCAAACAACTTTTATTATTTGCAGGTATGTGTGAGAACTACAGTAAATTTGTTTAGGGTTATGCCACTAAAATGGAACCCCTGAGAGAATTGTTGAGACAGAATGTGAGATACGAATGGACGAAGTAACGTCAGGAAGCTTTTGAATGTATAAAGAAGGAAATTGTGAACGCACCCACCTCAAAACCATTCGGCATGAGAAAGGAGTGTATAATTACAGTGGATGCAAGCTTGTATGGAATAGGAGGAGTATTGTCACAAAAGGATGGTAAGAATAACTGGAATGTGACCTTTGCCTCGTGCACTTTAAACGAGTGCAAGTGGAAATATGCTGTTATATAAAGGGAGCTACTTGCGTGTTTCTGGGCAGTTGAACACTACAGAGTGTATGTGTGGGGTAGCAAATTTACCCTCAGAACTGACCATATGCCCCTTGTGTATATACTTTCCACTTGGGGTGGTTGGAACGCCACGGCCAGAATTACAAGATTAATGTCCAAATTACAAGAATATACTTTCAACACTGAATATGTTCCAGGAAAGGAAAATGTAACCGCAGATTTTCTTTCTCGGTTGCCTTGCAACCAAGATGAGGTAAAAGCTATAATAGAGTCTGAGTTTGTAGTTACCATTAGTAATATTGTGTCAGAGCCTTTTCAAGAGATTTCAGAAGAAAAATGGAATGAGTTGGAATAACTAGATGACAGATGGTGTGAATTAAAAGATATTGTGTTAAATGGATGGCCAAAAAAGAACATGGTGAAACCAGAATTGTTGCCATTTTTTAATATTTCAGAAGAGTTAGAATTTGAAGAGTCACTTTTGTTTAAAGCAGGGAAGTGTGTTCCTCCGAGAGGCATGCAGGATATCATACTTAGTTTAGCTCACAAAACTCATCCCGATATGGTATCTATGAAGAGATTAGTGAGAACTTTCTTTTGGTGGACGGGCATGGATAGATTCATTGACCGAGTGGTAAGGGAATGTCATGAATGTGCATTGAGCAAAAAAATGTTACAATTACATGTTCCTCTATTGAGGCCTGTACAATGGCCCGAAATACCATATCAGAAGGTAGCCTTTGATATTTCAGGTCCGTTCAACAATCTTCCAGAAAACTCACGTTATGCTTTGGTCATTATTGACTATCACTCTAAATGGCCTGAAGGTAAATTTGTTTCCAATGCTACAACTAGTGCTGTGATAACATTATTTAAAGAGGTATTTGCGCTTGAAGGTTGTCCTTCCGTTTTAATCACTTACATTGGGGGTTCAGTTAACTTCTGGGAAAATGAAAAGTTTTCTCAAAGAATGTAATATAACACATAAATGTACTTCACTATATGAACCACACGAAAATGGCCAGGTGTAACGTTTTAGCAGGGTGTGGAAGAATTTCATTTCTGATTCATTAAAGTTTTCTGGCAATTGGATAAACTCGGTGAGAGAAAAGTTATGGATCTATCGTATCACCCCTCATTCAACTACAGAAATTAGTCCTTTCAAACTACTTAAAGGAAGGGACCCAGCGTCTTCTGTTTGTCCATGGTGGTTTAAAAACAAATGTCACTACAAAATTGACCATAAAGAGTGTATACATGGAACTGCTAAAAGGATTGTAATCAAGAAGAACAAAACCATGAGATGGGACAATGATAAGTGGAAAACCAAAATGCACAATTTTAGAGAGGGTGATTGGATTAGGATTCATAAGCCAGGTTTTTTGAATAAAGGTGCAAATAAATTTGGGAAATCTATCCAAATAAGAAAAATATTCAGAAACAGTGGGGCATATTAGCAAGCTGAAGTATTGCCGCTTTTTCGGCGAATTGTGCTGAGAAAGCGGCGATACTTCCAGCGCCCTATTAACAAGGGCATACTAACGCCTGCCTCAAGCCCACTTTGCATGTCAGCGAGAAACATCGCTAATGACATGCAAAGTGGGCGTTCCCACGTCCAACCACATTTAAAATGTGGTTGGAGGTGGGAACACCCTATTACCAAGGCAGGCATTGGGAGAAGAAGACCTGCGAAAAAACTCGTTTAGGGCAGGTCTCCCAACGCCTGCTCTGACCAGGTGTTAAGCGTTGATAACATGGGGGTGTGGCTCATAACGCTTAATCCACCCCCCCATATTATCAAGGCACACATTAGCGTGTGAAAACGTTTGTTTTCATGCGCTAATGTTCCATATTTCCGACTATCGCCGGATTTAATTTCGCCTACGTGTTGCGCATTGATGATTACACGCTAACACGGCGAAAAAAATCCGGCGATAGCCAGCGATATGGAAATGTGTGATGTGCGTTATATAACGCACATCTAGATAATATGCCCCAGTGTTATCACTCAAGATGGTAAGGTTTGGAATGTTAGAAGAATAGCAAAATGTCCAAATAATGATGATATCTAGAATAAAGATTCTAGGATAATAAATCATTTTGATTCCACTATATGTGATAAGAGAAACAATGAAATTATCACTTCAAGAATTAGGCGTTCTGATCGCCCGAGATTTAAATCTAAAAGATTTAAGTATTTGATTTATTGTATTGTGATTTTTTATTGTGTTTAATATTAATAAGGGGGACGTGTTATATTCGGTCCTCATGTCCATCTTTCCTTGTTTTCTTTTGTCAATATGAAATCATCCAGCTTGGGCCAGCACTAGCATGTGCTATGTTTATTTTCCATTGGCATTCTAGATTCTGCATGTTTTAGTCTGACTGGAATGTCATCCTCTGCCCAGTTGCATCTGGAACTTTGAACGGATGGTCTGATGTTGCTGTGCTGGAAATAAACCACTTTTAAATGTATGGATTTCTCCCCCTTATTCATTGCTACAGTGGGTCAATGATTTTTCTCTTCATTTCTTCAGGTAGAACAATTTTCTTGTTGGAGAATATTTTCCAATCTTGAATGTTAACTCATGTCTAACTTCCCAATAGAATCACAACTCCTTCTTCAGTTCACTGCACTTTGTAGGCCAACCATCAACAATTAAGGGTCAGATGTACTACGGTATTAAACAGTCTCAAATGGCTCATCAGGCTGTTTGCGACCAGTGAAATGCAATTTTCTACATACCAACTCTATTTTGCAAGGTGGTAACCCATTACCAACTCACAAACTAGCATTTGAGAGTTGGTATTAGGAAGAGGCGTGTACGGGGCATCCTTTCCTAATAACGAGTCGCATTGGTATATATGAATGTTTTGCGACCAGGAATGCAATCACAAAACATTTGCCGATAACCACCAATTTCAAATTGGTGGTAAGCCACTCACAAATGAGAAGGGGTCTCCAAGATACCCTTTCCCCTTTTTGAATGGGGACATCAACATTTTTACAGAGAAAACAGTGGTCCCACTGACTACAGCCCACTGTTAAAAAATGAAAGGAAAACGTTTCATTGTTATTGCTTAAATGCACCCCGTTTTCCTTTAAGGAAAATGGGCTGCATTTCAAAAATAAAAACTGCTTTATTTAAAAAGAAGTCACAGACTTGGTAGTCTACTAACTCCTGCAGGCTACCATCCCTGTGAGTGACGGCCACTCCCAATTGGTTGCAAATTGCGACCTGCCACATGAATGTTGATGAGACAGGTCCCTTGCGACCCATTTGGGAATCTCAAACAGTGTCTGAGACACTGTTGTACATCAGGTTTTGCAACTCGCAAATTGCAAGTTGCATAAAATCGCAATTTGCGAGTCATAAAACCTGCTGGTCATACATATGGACCTAAATCTTTTAGTTGATTAAGATTATTGTCTTTTCTCATGTACTCACTCCATTCAGATTCAGACAATGCATGTATAATTATGGAAAAAATTGGACTGCCCATTAGTTCCTCTTGCACTTCCTGTTCAAAAGGCGCCCTTGAAAGATAGTCAGCAACATTATTTTCCTCCCCTGGCACAGATCCTAATTTAAAGCAATACCTCTCAAGGCCAAGTATCCATTTGGCAATACGTGGTGTACTGCTTTCAGCTCCCTATGTGGAAAACATATACATAAGAGGCTTATGGTCAGTACGTCTGGTAAATGTTTTACCCCACAAAAAAGAGATTAAATTGTTTTACAGTCCAATAGCATGCTAGGGCCTCTCTTTCAATCAGAGAAAAATGACTTTGTCCTTTACTTAGGTATCTTTGTGTGCTAGAGCTGTTCTCAAACCCTTGTTGCTAGCATCTGTTGTAAGAAAAATTTTCTTTTTGGGGTCAAATGTGCCTAAGGCAGGTGAAGTGATAATCTCTTCTTTTATTTTGAAAATGACCTCTTTGTGTTTCTCTTTCCAAACAAATTATTTATTTTTCTTCAATAGTGCATAATGATTATCACATTTGTTGGCAAAGATTTTCACATATTTTGACGTGCTTAATCAGACCTGTTAAGGATCTTAATTCATCCTTACTTTAGTAGTCTGAAATTACCTTTACCGGTTGAATGAAACAGTTTTTTGGGCTGAAATCTTCCTTTGAAATTGTGTGTTCAAGAAGGATACTGATCCAACTTTTATTTGGCATTTATGTTTTCATAATCAGACCTTCTTCCATCAATCTTTTAAATACCTAATGTAAAGTTCTGTCATTGTCTTCAATGGAAGAGCCATAAAATCAATATATCATTTTGAAAACATAAGGCATTGCGTATACCTCATAAAATGTGATGCATCATTTTTTGGATGACTGTGGCCATGGATGCAAGTCCAAATGTCATTCTTGAAATAATGCAGGCTCCCATTGGAGTTTTGAACTCTGTTAAAGGTTGGGACTCAGGTTGTAGTTTTACTTGGTGGTAAGCCTATCGGAAAATCAATCACACTAAAATATTTTGCTTCCCCCTTAGTATTAAGCATTTCATTTTTGTGAGCAATTGGGTGTCCTCAACCCAAATATTCTAATTTAAACTGTGTAAGTCTACATATAAACTGATCCCTTATCCATTAGCTTTAGCTGCAATAACCATAGGAACCAACCACTCCAAGGATTCTATTGGCTGAATAATCCCCATCTCACACAATTTATTTAATAATTTTTCTAGAGGCTCTTTCATCATGTTGAGGACAATATGTGGTTTGAGTACCACTGGCATGACTTCATCTTTCAATTTAATTTTATATATAACAGTATAAAAGGGGGAAATGAATCAGCATACATCACTACTGGATTACCATCAAACTACACTTTGCATTTGAGATAATTCACACTGGATTTCTCTTCCGTATAGTTTACAAAGAATATATACTTTTTCTATCCCGGTTCTCTAATCTTAATAACATTTACCGGAGTATTTTCTCCTTCTCTACACACAGTAGCAAAATTCCCTCCCCTATTTCACTTCCTGAAGGTAGATAGATTTTCTGGCATGGATTGTACATTGTTTGTTAAGTGATTACTACTATCACATCAGAAACATTTCAACATATTATTTTCTTTGTTTATTCTTGTTTTGTTTACCTCTTTACTAACAACTTTATATATCTCATTCTCTGACTTCCCTTCCTGAATATTCACAACCAGTTTAGTAGGTACTTTCATGTCTCTCATACAATTTGCTGTATGCTCTATGGATTGTGGAATATCTTTCACTTCTCCTAATGATGAATTCTTAGTCAGTAATTTAATGCCAGGATTAAATTAACATCAAACGTATTGGTCTCTTATTACTGAGTCTGTGAGATTGCCATAATTGCACATCTTCATTAAACCTCTTAACACTGCAATGTAATTTGTGATACTCTCCTGTTTACCTTGAACCCTATTGAAAAATTCATGCCACTCCAAACCACATTTTTTGTCTCCAAAATGAGCTTCACGTTTCATAAAGTTTATCTTGTTCACCCATTCCCTCTCTTTCTGGTGCGGATAATGTTTCATAAATCTTGCAACCATGGACACATAAATAATGCAACAGTATGTGGTGTTTACATACTGCACAGAACCTTTCTCCTCCTATTGCTATCAGGTATTACTCAAAAATTTGAGACAATCTTTCCTTTCCAAAGGATTCTGGTTCCCCTATTTCATTTAGGAAGGAGGTTGAGTCAATCTCGCTCCAGCCATTATTCTTAATAGACAGAGCAAATTATGTAGAATATGGATTAAGATTAGTTTTGGGGGTTTTTTCAAACATACATCACGCTAAAAGATTAATATACCTAATTTAACTAGCACAGACCATGTTATAGTAAAGCTTGTACACAGTGTTGAACATATTTTATAACATTTAGTTTACTGTGTACATTCATGTAGGTTTCACAAATAGAAGACAGATGAAAAGATATGGACGATGCTTTTCACACACAATTTCCCAAGTAAGAGAGAATTGCAAGGTGTGTGTGTCACTGTTAACAATGCAGGGACATTGATAGCACACTCCAATTTACATTTGCTAAATGGTGTGTGTGTCACTGTGAAGCTTACAGAAGTGATAATGGTAGCACACTTCAGTTTACCTTTAATTTTGTGTCCCAGTAAAGCATACAGCACTAGATGATTTTTATTTCGAGGGCGGAGTATAACTGTTTGTTACTGTATAGCTGGATAAAGTCAGGTGTGTCACCCTGATGCATATAGATCTAGAAAATGGTAACACATTGTGATTTACTCGTCAGTTGGTGCATGTGTCACCGTAAAGCATAAAACACTAACATACGGGTTAGGAAGCATAAAAGATGTTAGTGTATGTGCGTTTGTTGTCTGCAACAACATACTCCCACCTTGCGATCAGTACAATTTCAAATGAGCTGGGAAGTTTTCTGTGTTACATCTGTATTAAGGTTGATGGTGCATGAGGGGAGCTCTACCGCTGACTACGATGTCTGATGGGAAGGTACCTATCGATGCTGTGTTTCTTCCGACTCAACTACAAAATAATTATGGCTGTGAGGTTTCTGACTCACAGAAGTGTTTGTACAATACGCTGCTCCTCCCTATTTACATGCAGATCGATTAGATTCTGCCACCTCAGAATCTGAAGCCGTGTGGAGTTGCGTCTCAGACGAGGCATGTCTTTCACCGAAGGTGAGAGAGATATAGAGAGGGGGAATGACTGAAGCTGTCCCCTGCACAGCTTGTTCCTCATCGCCAGTTTTACAACTGTATGGATAACAGAAAGATGAAAGAAGAAGTTGATGGAGCAAGGATACAATAAAACAAAACTTCCTCAAAGCAATTCCTCATTAACAGTACTAATTGTTAGAAACAGTAAAGAAAACAAAATTAATATACGCACAACATTTACATATGGGGAAGAAAGCTTTACGCATGTTTAATTAATAAAAATAAAATGCAACACTACTGAAACCCGCTTTAAACTGGAAAACACGTTTGCCCATGTGCAAACTAGAATTAAGTGGATAGTAACATGACTAACCCCTTTGAGAGGAAAATCTCTCTCACATGCGCAAGAATTACTAATATGTCTTGAGGCAACCCATGCCCGGCATATGCTTGCCTGAATTTAAAGAGAGCTACTGCTGTTAATGCTTTTGCTTAAAGAAAGAGAAAATAACATGGGATACAGTAGAAGTGGGTGGTGAACAGTGAAAATCACATATGTAAGAAATTAACATCTGTTTATGATTCCTTTATCAATAGTGTACATTTTGAACTGTTATTACATGCAAGGGAAAAAGATGGCGGCGGAAATAGAGGCAAGCCAAGCATGCGTACTAGAATCATGATGTGACCAGCTGATCATGTAACTGGCAGGCTGCCAAGAGCCAAGGACGCAAGATGTGCGAAACTTCTTCTCAACTGTTGAGCTGTATTCATAATGTCATTTAATTTGCAACATTAAATACACGAGAAAGGAAAAATGAATAATGAATGAGCTAAAGGGAATAGGCTTGTTAGACAAAAGCGTTCATTAAGAAATTAAATTTGACAGCATGAGGTGAATGACAACTCCCCTACCCCTGGCCAATCATGTTCGTACTTCATCAATATTTGCATCCTTTGAGGCTGGGACATGCAGAAATAAAGACTATAACTAGAGTGACTTAAGTTTGGAAGGAGTTGAGCGAGAAGCAGAAGATTGTCGACATTGCTGAGATAGAGAGAGAAAGAAGGGAGCTGCTGCTGACGAGGAAAAGAGAGCAAACTGGGAAGATTCATACCTGAATGACATCCTGATTAGATTGAAGATTCCAGAAGAATATCGAGGAGGGCGAGAGTGTAATAGAGGGATGCACATTGGTGCATCGGGTCTGTAAAGAAGTTTAATAAGTATTGCCCTGTCTTGATCCTGTCCTATAGCCTTTGTCACCTGATTCTTCATCAGGGGACCTCCACCAGCCCTTTTTGCCAGAGAGTTGGTTTTCCGTTTTCACTTTTGGATACTATTAGTCTGTCTCAAATTTGCATATCTTTGGCAAATGTATGATTTAGTATACCTTTTGTCTTACATCTATCCACTCTTAATTCATTGATTTGTTGAATTTGTTCTCAATTTAGCAGTAGTCACGTTAGGACTCCTAACTTTAGAACTCCTAAATGCCTTCTGTGAATACCGAAAGTCTTAAAATTAGGATTTTTCTAAATTTAGTAGTAGTAAAGTTAAGACTCCTAAGTTTAAGACTCCTAAACTGAGAAAAATCATAATTTTAAGACTTTCAGTATTCACAGAGGGCATTTAGGAGTCCTAAAGTTAGGAGTCCTAACTTTACTACTCCTAAACTGAGAAAAATCCTAACTTTAAGACTTTCGGTATACCGAAATGAGTAAGTGTCTTCTGTGAATACCAAAATGAGTAAGTGCCTTCTGTGAATACGAAAATGGTAGTAAGTTTAGTATTTTGTCTCAAGTTAGTTCTGTGAATCAGGCCCTGAGGTAACTTCCTTTTTGTTTTGCATTTGAACTTCAAACAGCATAAGTTAGAAGCAGAGAGAGCTAATCAATGCTCACTGTTTTCGATTTGCTCTCATGCATTCATGCATTAATTCAGAGAAATGTGAAGTTACATATATAAACTATAGACTCCTTACATGTAAAAATTCAGGCTCTTTGCTCTGTGTTGGCATTTGCACCTGCTTTGTAATCGAATTAGGGTATTAATCACCGCTCATTTGCGCAGTACAAAGCTATCAAACATTGTACACCTCTAGCAAATTACAGTCTTACTTATTAAAACTGCAAAAACTAAAATATTATCACCCTAGACTTACACGGTACACACTCCCATATCAATGACAAAACTTTTAGAGAAAAAATATCCAAATTGAACAATATTGTAGAAAAAGTAAAAAAATAATAACTATCACTTGCATATGAAAGGGAACATAACAATCATGAGAAACTAAATATTGAACATTACAAAAAAATTCTACACAAAACACATGGAGTTCCATTAAATGTGTGCATAAATACACAATTTGCCAGAATAAAATAAGTGTGCACTCATTAAATAATATAAACACCAATTAACCTTTAAATAAATGATGAAAAAAATCCAATTATTCTATAATCAGCAAATCTAATGAAACTTTCAAACAGAAATGCTTTTCCAAATAACAGAGAGCATAAAAAAGACAAGAAAATGCAGAACATAATGCAAAGACTTACAGCTGGACAGAGTCACTCAGCCCAATTTGAAACCTACAAATGTAGACTGCAACACTTCAATAAACCAATAAATACTACAAAGTAACTTTGACAATAATTGAAAGCTAAGAAAATT
This sequence comes from Lissotriton vulgaris, assembly GCF_964263255.1. Classification (NCBI taxonomy): domain Eukaryota; kingdom Metazoa; phylum Chordata; class Amphibia; order Caudata; family Salamandridae; genus Lissotriton; species Lissotriton vulgaris. The sequence goes on from NC_141696.1 coordinate 900,530,426, forward strand.
AATAAGTATCTAGACATATGTTAAGATAACAAATAATTAAAACTATCCCATAATTTTATTTCACCAAACTAAAAGTGCATCCACTACAAGAATAAAAAATTGAGGAGTTATTATATTCCATATAGGTACCATAGTATAGGCCTCGGTACACTCATTACCCTTCACCTATACACTCTCCCTTACACTGGTCACGGTTTACAGTGACTGACCTTTTACCTAGATATTACACTGCATTTAGAACGCAGGTTTTCCCTAGTTCGAAATCTAATACATTATGCATCAGGATTCTTCGAAGCACAGCAGGACTGCCTTCTCCTGTATAAAATCTATGTATAAAGTTCATGCCCTATGTCATCCTTATGCCGACACAGTAATACAGCAAGGTAGGACCCCCGGGGGGACCTATGGGTATATATGCATCACACCTTGCTAAGATAGATAGAGGAGACCAATACTTCCCGGCCGACACACTGACCATAAACGCTGAGGTTCCTGCATGCAGACACTCCAGCTCGCAGTGGTCTAACATCCCTCATGTGGTGTCCAGCTCAAAACCAGGACAGGGTCCCATAGTCTCTCACTTCAGGTAATGGGGTTGACTAAATCCTAGAGGGATTCTTGGCTTAACACCTACACCCATGCTAGGTACACTTAGGTACATCTAGTTAGGGAGGCATTGTAGGACTATGCATCTTTTATCATGTGTTTTATATGCACAAATGTATTCATGATTTTTGTAAGATGGTACAGATATACCATCCATTTACGTTTATTGTACTGTTAATCATTTATATCTTATACTGCCTAACGGTTGTTGTCGCACATCTATTCTACTCCAGAATAGCAACTGTTCAATAAATGATTATTGAAAACGCCCAGCCTGTTTATTCTGTGTATCTCCCCGAGACAGACTAAGTAAGCCCAAGTGACTGAGCGAAAGGTAGTATATTGTTTTCACGGTCCTGAGGAATCAGGGTTGTCATGTTCGATGGTTGCCAAGAACTATTCTCTCCTTGGTAGGAGGAGATTCTAGTGGCACTGTGAGCTAGTTGGTACAAAAATGGCCAGCATACGCGGTGGGGGTGATCAGAATTCGTCTGGCACCTACTGTGAATGTCTAAACGTGGAGATCCTGCATACTCTTTATAGGAACTACACGACAGAGTGTGTAAAATTCTTATTTTGTCTGAGTTACTCTTGAGAAACCTGGGCGTAGTTCCTGTAGTAGCGCTATGCGTAGCTAAGCGAAGTACACTTCACACTACCCGAGCTACGCATAGCTACTCGAACTTCGTAGTGCACTGTGCAAAAAGCTGTTCGCACTGATTGTGCAGTGCCGGACGCTTGTCCGCACTGTGCAATCAGTGCAAACCGCTTCTTGCACAGTGCCAACGGTCCTTTTCTGCCGCTCAAGTAGATTTCTACTCGAGCGGCAGCTTTCTCAACGCGGACTGATAGTTTCTCATCACGAGCGGTCGCGAGCATATGCTACCACTCACAATGAGAAACCTGACCTTCTCGCGTTGAGAATCTCGCCGGGAGGTTTATTTTCCATGCTCGCAATCGACAACTTGATGTTGCTGATCGCGAACGAGGAAAAGTCTCGCCGGGATGTCATTTTGTTCACTCGTGGTCGCCAGCTTGACATTGAGGACGGCGAGCAAGCAAAAAGTTTTCCCACGCTACCCTACGCTACGCCTGTTTGCTCTGTGCTACGTGCGTAGCGTAGTACTTCACCCAGGGTTACTCTTATGATGCAAAATTACCAAAATTACCTGATTACCTGATTACAAATGCTTAACTGTTCTCTCACTACATGAACGGGGTGGTTAGCTTCCTTTAAGAAGAACCAGCAGGCGCACCCACCCACGCGGGCGACAAAGTACCAACGCTCTTGTTCGCCGACAGCACCTTATTGGTGTGAAAGACCCCAGCAGGCTTGCAAAGGTTGCTCAACATATTTCAAACTTTCTGTGATTCCCGGGGACTGACCAATAATGCAACAAAAACAAAGTTCATGACATTTAATCCCCACAAATCATGTAGGAGCCATCTTACACATTGTGGGGCAAATCTGGAGAGAGTCAGGACCTTTGATTATCTTGGCATCAGACTCTCTGACCAAATGTCCTGGAAGCCCCACTTAGCTAAAATGCTTTTGTGTCATAAACGTGTGACCGGAGGACTAGGGAAAGAACACAGTTGCTCACAAAGTAGACCAGTAGTTCTGGCCCTCACGGTATATGACGCCAAGGCAGTAAGCACAGCTCTATACAGTGCCGAGTTGTGGGGATTTGACAATGTTGAGGACATTTCCAGATCTGAACACAAGTTCCTAAGGAAACTGGTCATGTTCCCATGTAGCACACCTCTGACACCTTTAAAACTTGATCTGGGTAGACGGTCATTCAGCGATATAGCAAAATTACGTCCAATGCTGTTTTGAGCTCGCATTAGACGGACCCCAGAACTATCCACATATGCTGAAGCACTCACCGAGGTTATTGATTTAGATGTCAACTGTAAAACTAAATGGATTACTGACATTAAACAATCTCTGATAACACTGGGACTACAGGGACACTGGGATAGGCAAGACCCACCAAGCAAAGAAGAAATTAAACGGTCACACTGGGACAGGGTTGCCAGCTAGGAAGTTAGCTTGACCAAAGTGGGTAGACGAACAGAAGAATTCCTCCAGCACAAGCAGACCAGAGGCCTTGAGCCCTACCTAGATTTAATTCAGGTACCCCGGGATAGGATGCTGTATATGCATTTCAGGTTCGGCACACTGCCCGTTCCTGCAGTAACCACTAAGTGGCATCCCTTGAACCAGACACCAGCAGACTGTCTCTGCTGCGGAGCGCCACTAGAGTGTGTCCCTCATAATATGTATGTTTGCCCAGCAAACAAAGCACCAAGCTGCAAATGGCTAAAACCTATTTGTAGCCAACTTGGCACACCGGATCATTGGGTAGCCTTGCTCATTCTTAGATCGGAACCAAGAACATGATTTGTGTGCAGCGTGGCCAAATTTCTCACCCAAGCATGGCTGATTAAGCAAAAAGCACTGAAAAAGGAAGTCTAACTTCACAGTTAAAGAGACGGTGGAACTTTATAACAGACCAACTAACACCAGTAATAATGTTTCAAGTAGCTACCATCATCTCTGCCTCTTGGGACATTATGTTATTCCTCTCAAATTGTTGCATAAGGCAGGATGTTGAGTTCATGTCCCTTTTAAATGTTTTCTAAAAAGTTAATTATGTACTTATTTACATATTTTTGATATAGAGTTTTTAAATTGTAAATCCATCAACCTTATCATCATCAAGGGTGCATGTGAGCACTCTTTTAGAACAATTGTTTACATGTTTGCCTCTTCATGTATTTTAGCCTCATAAGTGCTGCGCCCAGTCCAAAGGCCGACGGCACCACTACCTCGGGAGTGCTGCCGTCGGCCGTTGGACGTTCAAACTGCACCTGAGCAATGGAACGTTCAGCACTGGAGCTGGACGTTCCATAGCTGCTAAGGTGTTAAGCTAAAACAGTTTTATTGTGAATCCATGGCTAAACATCTTTTTAAGCTTTTGTGATACATGTTGTCGAAATAAAGCAATAAACAAATATTTAAGTGAATAAAAGTAAATTTGGACTAAAATTCAACCCCAAGAGCACAGGAACAATGAACAAGAAGAGAGCAAGAGCTGATGGTTACTGCTGTTCGTGTCCTGTAGCATTTAGCGCTATTTTCTTAGCACAAAATGCATTCTCAGTCCCATTTTAGACACAAAAATGCATTTTCACCAAGAAAATTGTGATAAATGCTTGATTAAGCTTCTCACATATTAATGCATAAATATGTGTAATGTTACTGTAATTAGGAGTAATTGTGCCAAAGAGAATTATGCCAGTTACGCCCACCCCTAGAAAAAATGCTAAAAGTGAAAGAAGATAAGGATATAGACACCAAATCGCTCAAAAATCTAAATGGCCACCTTGAAAGTAAGTATAGTAACCAAAGCACAAAATAAAATTACATTAAAGATAATGCTTTCACATATCTAACCCCTAACTCAATTGTAGATTAAAAGAATACACCAACACAACCAACAGATTGTTCCTCCCCACAGACTTCAACAAAAGTAAACCATGTCTAAAACAACAACAAACAGACCTAAAAGAAACATTGTATTAAAATAAAGTAAACACAAGACCCAGAAAGTAAAAATGTGCACCTACAATGTAAAAACGTTCAAAATAAATATAAAATCAAGTATTTTTTTTAAATAAAATAAATGCAAATTTTCAATATTCTAAAACCCACATGTCAAATGTTGTAAGCCGCAAAACACATCAAATCCTAAAAATAGAAGCTGTTGTTACATTTTGGAGGATATTCTTATAGTAAGGCAAGCACTGACATTGACAAAATACATTGGAAACGCACCAAGTTTTATTCAAAAGCCAGCTGTGGCAAGACTACCCCTAAAAATGAAATAGTTAAAAGCATTAGTGAACAGAACCTTCCCGCTAATATTACTGGATAGAATTATTCTCATGCAAATTACCTGTGTCGTATTCCTCCAGCCCTGCGCAACACATAATTAGACCATAATGGCAATTTACAAAGCCATTCCAATGTGAATTGCACCTCTGTGTAATTATAATGATAATGTCCCCAGGCCTAAATTATTCGCTATTCACCAGATGCATCAGAAATTCCGACAAATCTGTTGGCACAAAAGTGATGCTTTGCGGGAGTTGATCATAAAACTGATGCAACTCCAGCAGTGCATCAGAACATATAGTCGAGTCCCATTGTAAAAGCCCTGCTTCAATCCTTATGCCTGGTCTAAGCAGGGGTAAGCATTAAGGTGCGGTCAAGTCGTAGAGTGGCGCCGTATTTCATTGTGCCACTTCTATGTGGCTTTTTTGCATGGGAACGACTACTCTACATACATTATACTTGGCGCAGGTAAAATGTGACATAGTGCTTTACAAACTGATGCATTGGACCCAATGTATGAGTCTGTACATAGGGAGCAGTGTAGTGCACTGATTGTGCCGCCGCAGTGTCAAACAAAAGTGGCACAGCGCAAGCCCCTTGTAAATGAGACCCATAGTGTTAGGAATGTATGTCAGCAAAGAAAATCCATATTATCCAAGTATTTGGGAGCATAATAACATGCACACCTTTTGCTTGTTTAGGTTAGGAATGCTTGAGAAATGTAAAGCATTTTTAAATGTATGAATATTCACCAGTATACAAGTGCTAGGTCTATTTTGGTCACACTATAGACAGATTTAGCTGCCTGGCACAATATCAACAAATAACACCACATATAGATTTAGAGTATTCAGTTCCTCCACCTTCAGCCACTGACTGGATTGAGGAAGAAATCGACAGGCTTGCTAAATTGCCATCAACAGGAGCATGAGTTTTGCAATCCTCAATGCTGGTGCGTCATCAACAAGGTTTTGAGGTTCTGGGCTGAGGGAGAGGGCACTAAATGGCTCTTGAGTCATTTCCATGTCACTGTGTTTCGCTGCAGGTATCGATATTGTGGCATCCGCATTTCTCATTGCCGCTGATTTGGCTATCTGACAAGCACGTACCGCACAGAATCTCCGCAGTGAAACAAGGAGGTGAGGAGGCTGTGGTGCCTGGTACTGCTTCTTCTTGCTCTCACACGTTTGGCTTCACTAAGGATATCCAGTAGGGTCTCTTCAACCCAATACGAGCCCCTGCCAGCTCTGCCACAGCCGAGACACTAGTTTGCACAGCCCTTAGTTAAAAGCTCTTGCGTGTAGGTACACTGCCTTCTTGGACAACTCTTGCAAACTCCAAAACTGGCCCCTGCAGCACCATCCCTTCCTCTGAGAGGTTTCTGAAGAGCCACTTCAGTCCAGTACTTAACTTGAGTAGGTGGTTACCCGCGGGGACTACCCGCGGGGACCACCTACTAGTGGCAGGGGTGCGGGCAGAGTGTTGGGGCGGGTGGGGGATGATGGGAGGAGTAGAGAGGGGAAACGGACAACGTTTAAACACCTGATGCTCTTTTTCTTGTCCTCGCAGAAGTGCAGGCTCTGGATGGAGCCTCCTTCATCCTCCTGGCACTCTCCTCAGCGCCGTAAAGGGAAGGACTACCTCCCACTATAACGCGAAACCAACCAATCAATGCAGCTCCAGGATTGGTAGGAGCAGGCTAACCCAGCGCTCATTTTCAGGCTGGGGGCCTGCGGCTGCAATCCCTTTGCTGTTTCTCTGCCTCGGGATTGCAGCCTTGGAAGTGCGCAGATCAGATTGGTCAACTCTATGTAGACTGCTGGCTAATCTGACATGCACACTGGCAGGGGGCTGCAATAATAATGCAATTGCACTAATCAGCTCCACCCCCCTGCCTTCGTGATGTACCATCACAAGCCTGGGACATATTCATAAAATGGTATTTATTACCATTTTATTAATGTGTGATATTTCTGCAGTAGCAGCAGGAGGGGTGACGTTAGTCCACCATAACGGAGGAGCCGCCACTGAAACCACCAGCACTAATTTTTGGAACAACGCTTATTTTTCAGCATCAGATGTTTACCAAGGGAATAGAGGGAAAAACACAGGAGGAAGAGAAAGACGGGGAACAAAATCACATACTGAGAGCGCAGGACCCTGCAAGAGAAAGGGTCATGGAGGGTCTGGTAGTGGAGTAAAAGGAATGAAGTAGATTTAAGACAACGCAACCTTGATATCTGGGGTGCCAACATGTATTTACACTGGCCACAAGCTTCCAATCAGAGTTTTGGACAGCGGCACTCATTCTTTTACAAATTAAGCACTGCTTCTGCCAGACACACCACCAAACTCCATGTCATCAGGAGTACACTCAGATCCCAGTTTTGCCATTTCTTATGTGCATTCGTTAAGGGATATGTAAAGCTGTTCACCCTGCATTCTCTTACCTTGCTGCTCACTCCTTGCACCCTCTGTTATCTTTCCACTGACCCTGGATCCCACCCTGCTCTGCTCCCAGTCTCCTCATTCACACGCAGGCAATATGTCTGGTTTATAAATTAAACGCAACGCCAAATATATTAGCTTGACAAATGCTTGTTTTCACGTTTCTTATCTCTGAATTTGTTCTTCTCCCTGTGTATCCAGATATTCCTCTTTACAGACTACATGTCACTCTATCATGCCTTTAGCTCAGCTCTCCATTGTTTTTGTGCTGTGATTTATTCACAGTTCTTGATGTGAAAGAGCTTTAGGAAGCACGACTTCTGGCAGATAAATACCCTGGCATATAAATGCCAAGCCGGGGGTGTTGGACCAGCCTTATTTTAGGCATATGCTTCCAGGGGGTGGAATAGAGAGACTGAGACATAAGATGCCTTCGATGTCTGCCAGAAAAACTTCTGCTGTGCAGGTGTTTTGCAACTTCACGCCACACGGCGATGAGGAAAGAGTCAGGCCATGTCCTTAGAGCTGGCAGAAGCAGGTCCCCTCTATGCCAAGATCCCCTCTATGCCAAGTACAGTGTAACAGGAGATTTAGAAAGTCAAAAATCAGGCAGAAATTTTAGCACCTATTTCTATTTTTACTTGTTGATTATGGCAGGGTGGGCAGAAATAATATTTCAGCCAGAATTAATTGTGCCCTTTATTACCTCTAAATTTAGCATGAGTTTTTCCCCTTTTGCGGCACACCAAAAACGGTGCAGCAACATACCTCAATTACGGCCCTTCTGCGTCTTGCTCTTGTCAAAACCGTGAATCTTCACGCAAAGCATAGAGTCACGGACAACATATGCAAATGTTCATTTTAACATGTAAGTGCAAATTTACAATTTAGATGTGTTCAAAAATATTGTATTTCACACTCGTATCAGAGACGTTTTAATGCATGGGCAAAGTGGGCTCTGGCCCAGGGCCCCAACCTTTCAGGGGGCCCCCTGAAAGAGTTGGCTCCGTTCTCCAGAGTTTTGCCTTAATGACCTTGAATATTTCTGAACCAAATTGTTTTAAATACTATTTTCCTTTAAAAAAAATGTTATGTACCTGATGTGTGAGAGTCTAAAGCTGCCATTTTGCAGAGAAATGTTGTGTTTATGTTTCATGCAATAAACATAAAAAAGTTTCTTTTAGATCAAAACAAGGCCTAACATATAAGAAATGGGAGGAGTCACAGAAATTATTTGCAGTTATATTGGTGAGCTGCTGCTGTGTTACAATATTGAAAACACACATAACTATCCTTGAATATTAGTTGTAACCACATTTAGGGCCTTATTTATGAGAAGTGATGCATCGCTGTGTGAAAACAGGGATGCATCACTTCTTAGTGAGCCCGCCTTGCGACATGACGCATCATGCATCAGTCTTACCCCTGCTGTTAGGCAGGTGAAGGATATTGATGCAATGGCGTCCTTGCAGGGGTGCACTGAGTTCTCATAGATTTCAATGCGCCAGTTCTACAAGGCTTTTTGCAGGGGAACACCCACCCTGCATACATTATACCTGGCGCAGATATAATGTGGTGCAGGGGGTTACAAAGTGACGTATCTGCCTAGATGCATCACTTTGTAAATAGGGCACAACATGACACATTTTTGACGCTGCCGGTGCTTTACAAAAAGTGGCGCACCAGTGGCATTAAAGTGAAGCAAGGCCTCATAAATAAAGCCCTTAGTATGTGGACGAGTGTTCCTTTGCACTGTCAGGGACCAAATGAAATAAAATTGTATCTTTAAAAAAGTGCGCAGGTACTCAAACTAGAGTGTCCTGGTGCGTGACAGTGGGAAGAGAACATGCGCAAAAGACCCATCAGTTATTAAAAAGCCAGGTTTTTAAGTTCTTCCTGAAAGAGAGTGGGTGTTTGGTTAGGTTCAGAGACTCAGAGAGTCTATTCCACAAATTTGCAACTAGAAAGCCGAGGGATCTGCCTCCAGTGCGGGCACAGCATATTTTAGGCACGATGGCAGGTTGTCATTGGAAGATCTTAGAGGTCTAGGTGGTGTGTTGCGAAAAACGCACTTATTTAGGTAGTGGAAAGCTTTAAAGAAGATGGGCATCCGTTTGTAGTTGATCTGTTCTTTTATGCGAAGCCAGTGTAGAGAGTTAAGAATAGGGGTCATACAAGATCTGGGTTTAGGTCTCAGGATGGCTCTGGCCACCGCATTTTGTACCACTTATAGGTGCTGGATAAGGGATTTGGGAACAAGCTTTTGACATAGTCAAGCTTTGATGTCACTGTAGTAATTGGGTCCAAGCGTAGGTTTGATGTAACAGCTTTTATTGCAGGAATGACAACTTGACATCCACAGGTAGAATCAAGCAGTTAACACAGGAGCAGCTCACAGCAGAATGAGCTCCAGACACAGCAGCATTCTAAGTGATATCAGTGGTTCTACAAATGACATCAAATAGGAATACTACACACCTCCCACCGAAAAAAAAAAACAAAAAAAAAAAAACAATAAACCCTACAACAGAAAGAGAAAAGAAAAAAAAACAAAAACATTAAGAGCAAACGTAATCCTTAAGCTTTGCAGGAACATGCTTTACACGAGAACTACTGCGTAAACTGACAGGCTGGGAGGAACACGCCTGAGAAGCAGTATTTTGAGAAACAACATCAAAAGTATTTTGAGAAACAGTATCATGAGTATTTTGAGACCCAACATCATGAGTGTCGGACGGAAAGGTCTGAAAAGGAACATTGTTAGGACAAATTCGAGGAAGAGGTACTTGGGAAGAATGCAGATTATCAAAAGCTTCATGGGAACCATGAAAACCAGAATCAGATGGATTGGGGTCAGAACGGACGAGCTTCTCATTTATGACATTTGACCTGCAAACAGAAACACGCCTAAAATTCCAAATCTTACCACCCTCAACCCTGACAGCTTTGCTGAAAACCTCTGTAACCTTGACAGGCGAAGACCACCTGGAAATGCCTTTGGGGATGATACCGCCAAACTTCACTCTGACTAAATCACCAACTGAGATTTTGGGCGAAACAAATTTGGAGGAAGAGTTCCTAACCATTTTGTTTTGGTAATTACCAACACGGTCTCTAATTCTATTCATATCCAATTCTAAATACCCAGAGTCCTTTGACTTCAACCACCAAGGAAAAATGTTGGTACCAGGTTTCCTGCAACGCAACATTTCAAAAGGGGACAAGCCAGTAACAGAGTTGGGGGACATACGATAGGTAAACAAAGTGGCCTGTAGAGCTTTTTTCCATTTTAAACCACTCCGTAGGGCCAACTGACAGGACTCCTTAATTACCCTGTTAAAGCGTTCTACCTGGCCATTGGATTGAGGAGAATAATTAGAAACCCTTTTGTGAAGAATGCCACAAGTATCAAGAAAAGCAGAAAAAACTTCGCTAACAAACTGCGGTCCATTGTCAGAGACAATTTCTTCAGGTAGACCTTCTCTACAGAAGACTTCATTTAGAAATTCAACAACGACTTCAGAATTAACCTTATCAACAATTTTGAGCTCGGGCCACTTGGAGAAGTAATCCACAAGTACTACGGCAAACATATCTTTTCCTGACTGGTAATTAAAAGGACCGATGATGTCAATTCCTAACTTCCTCCAAGGTCCACAAACAAATTCGATGGGAGAAAACCCAGAAGAAATGGGTTTCACAGATTTGTCGCTTAAAGAACATGGGGAGCAATTCCTTACCCACCTATCAACCATGGCGTCTAAACAGGGCCACCAATAATACTCTCGGATTCTTCTTTTAGTGGTGGACATTCCCATGTGACCTTCATGGGCCAACCTACAAATGGATTCACGGACGTCAAGGGGCGGGACAATTTTGTCATCCCTGTAGACCATATCATCGATTACTGACAGTTCATCCTTTACTTTGAAGAAAGAAGCTAAATCACCACACAACTTCCGCTCTTCAGGCCAACCAGCACTCAAGAAAGATTTAACCTTGGTAAGAACCTCATCGTTATGCATGGCATCAGACCAAACACTTTCAGTGATGGAATTTTCTAAACCCTTACCACAAATTAAATTAACATCACAGAGGGAGAAAGCAACATCACATTCATCAGAAATAACCGTATTAGGAGTTTCTTTGACAGGGAGACGTGACATACAGTCTGCATGTACATTAAGCCGTCCAGGGACATAGACAACTTCACACTGGTACTCCTGCAGTTTAGCAGCGAGGCGAGCCAAACGAGCAGTGAGAGTTCTACCACCCCCAGCCGACAACATGTTGACAAGGGGTTTGTGGTCAGTCCTCAAAGTAAATTTCGTACCCCAAATAAATTGTCGAAAATGCTGAGTGGCCCAAGTACAAGCAAGGAGCTCCTTTTCTATAGTAGAGTAATTAAACTCGGCATCTCGTAGAGTCCTAGAAGCGTAGGAAACAACATATTCACCAAAACGATCTTTTTGCATCAGAACGGCACCAAGCCCTACATTACTGGCATCTACGCAAACAATGCAATCCTTGTGGACAGAGAAGGGTTTAAGGAAAGGGGCATTTACAATTTTGCTTTTCAACGAATCAAAAGAGGTTTGTTGTTCTGTACCCCACACAAATTTGGCTTGTTTCTTTAGCAAAGAGCGTAAAGGATGTACAATAGTAGAGTAGTCTTTTACAAATTTCCCATAAAATTCGGTAAGACCTAAGAAGGATAATAGCTGTTCCTTTGAAAGAGGGGTGGGAGCATCAGTGATACTTTTTACATGATTTAGTTTAGGTTTTATACCATCGCTGGAAATTTCATGCCCTAAGTATTCAACTTTGGATTGTCGGAATTTGCATTTGTTAAACTTTAGAGTAAGACCTTTCTTTTGCACATTGGACAGTACACAATGCAAATTGTGATCGTGTTCCTCGACATCTACACCAAAAATTTAAATATCGTCTTGGAACGCAATAGCTCCTTTACAGTTAAGAAGAACCTCTTTCATCAGGCGTTGGAATACAGAAGCAGCACTGGCGAGACCAAAAGGCATTCGCAAATACTGGAACATGCCTTCCGGAGTCACAAAAGCTGTAAGTCTTTTAGAATCTTGGTGTAACTCAACCTGATGATAGGCACTAGCCAAATCGATGGTTGAAAAGACAGTAGCGCCTGTAAGGGAGGAAATTAATTCATGGATGTTGGGGAGAGGATGCTTGTCTACCCAGATCTCCTTATTCAAACTGCGGAGATCCACACATAGACGAAGCTCGCCAGAACTTTTGAGTGATAAAACAATGGGGGAAACCCAAGGGGAGGATTCTATAGGTTCAATAATTTGTTTAGAAACGAGATCACTCAAAATGTCCTTTAACTTCTCCCGATAGGCCAATGGAACATTCCTGACCCTGTGTCTGACAGGAATAGCATTATCATTAAGAATAATTTTGTGCTGAAAGTCAACAAATTTACCCAAAGTGTCCTTAAAAACATCAGGAAAACATTTTTTTGTGTTCTCTACAAACAAAGAATTATCTTCAGCATCGCAAATACTTAAAACATATGGTTCCCCCAAGTAGACTGGAGGATTAGCATTGGGGTCAAGTTTAATGCCGAGTAAACGTTGATGTGGCCAACTAAAGATAGCAACACCTTTGGTGGCAACATAAACTTTCCCTTTGGCAAATCGATCAGCAACTTGAAAGTCAGCCCAGAAGAAACCTTCGATATTTATTCTCTTACCAGTGTAACCACCTGGAGATATGTCTGAAGTCAATAATTTCCTATCCCCCCAGAGACTTTTAAACAGATTCAAACCAATAATGGAGTACCATGAACATGAATCCATCATTAAAAGAATGGGCTGGTTATCAACTAAGATGGTAAAAGAAGGAAATTCTTTCTGTTCAGAGTCATCGACCGATAGAATACAATTAAAACTTTGTAAAACTTCTTCTTCTTCTTGGGAGATGTAATTGACCCTTTGGTAAGAACGACAAACGTTAGCAAAATGTCCTTTCCTTTTACATTTTACACAAACTCTATCCCAAGCTGGGCATCCTCTATAATTTCCAACATGGTTTGAGCTACCACATCTGTAACAATAAATATTTTTCCTGTAGGAGAATTTATTTTCAGCAATAGTTTTATTTTCAACTACTTTCTTCTCATTGTCTTTTCTATGAAGTGACCTGTTGGAACTGGATGAAAAATTTTGATTTTTTACTAATGCAACTTCAGTTTCAGTGACTTGAGACTTGGGTGGTTGACCTCTGATTTCTGAAACAAACAATTCGGATTGCTCAATGCCTTTAGCAATATTGATGACAGAGCTTAAAGAAGATTCTGTACCTAGCCAGAGTCTTTCTTGGATTTTCTTACTCTTGGTGCGCATCATAATCTGATCTCTGAGAACTTGTTCGTAAGAAATGGTCTCAAAAGCACAAGAACAAGCTAGAGATCTTAAAGCAGAGACATAATCCTCAATAGATTCATCCTGTTTCTGAACTCGAGAATAAAATTTAAAACGTTCCATAACAGTATTTATCTTCCTTCCAAAACGAATTTTCATTTGAGCACAGGCTTTCTCAAAAACATCCAAGTCTCCAGCATCATCAAGTGATGGAAGATTGTCGAATTCTTTAATGCCAGCTCCACCAAGACAGTGTCTGAGAAGAGCTAATTTGCGTTTAGCGGAACACCCATCTTTTTCTAAAACCTCAACATAGGCTAAGAACATTGGGTGCCATAAATCCCATTCAATATTGGGATCACCAGCATTTTGTAAGAAATGAGGTGGCGCAGCAATATTGGACATGCTTAAGTATTTTTTGTGACTAGAATAGTCTGGAAGGTAATAGTAAAAAAAAATGAGAGAGAGAAAAAAAAAAAAAAAAAAAATAAATGTAAAGAGTATGTTCCAGTACCTTAATGTCAGTAAACTGCTGGGGAATGAATCCGCTTGAAAAACGAGGCAAAATGATGGAGAAATGAAGAAAAGAAGAGCGTCTTCGTGAGAACTGTTTTCCGATTTATAATGTAAATAAACAAAATGGCGGCACGTCGTGACGTCAGACGTTTTGAAGTTGAAAGGTGATACCCACAATGCAATGGAGTTCCGGAAAGAGGAGATCGGAAAACGAAGATGGAAGCTCTTCGGCGTTGCTAGGCGCAGAGGGATTCTTCTGAGTTGCCTAGATGCAGCGGGTGCAGACAGAGCGGGTGCAGAGGTTCCACGCAATTTGAAAGATGCGTGTAACGGAACACAACACCCGGTATGAAAAATATTTGCCAAAAAGTGAGAAAAACAATTGTATAACTCACGGGTAGCGTAACAGCATCGGAGGGTGGCAAAATCAAAAGTCGATCTCAGCAGTGTAAAACTGAAGGCAGGAAACGAGATTTCCAGTGTCAAAAGTGAACGTTGTCATTCAAAGAGTCCTTATCTTGGGAGTAGAAGCTGTAGGTACCCAGTCGTCGCCAGAAATTATGTAGTAATTGGGTCCAAGCGTAGGTTTGATGTAACAGCTTTTATTGCAGGAATGACAACTTGACATCCACAGGTAGAATCAAGCAGTTAACACAGGAGCAGCTCACAGCAGAATGAGCTCCAGACACAGCAGCATTCTAAGTGACATCAGTGGTTCTACAAATGACATAAAATAGGAATACTACAGTCACCAGAACCTGCACCACAATCTTTCTGCTCTCAAGCAGCAGCATTTTATTTGCATCCGGAGTATGCCAAAGCAAGCGCCAGTTAGCTTTTGTATTTAAAAGCGCATGGAGAGTCTCTTGTCTATGACGATTCCTAAGTTTTTGACTTTATCCTTTTCCGTGGGCGGGGAGGCAGATCTTTTGGTCGCCAAGAGCTCCAGTCAGGCGTTTCTGGATTACCAAAGAAAACAACTTTAGTTTTGTCAGGATTGAGCTTCAGCCGATTGATCTTAAGCCAGTTAAAACCCCTTATTAGGAATTACATAATCATTGCCCAATCAAAGTCGGTTCCTTTTTCACATGTAAAAATCAGCTGAGTGTCTTCAGCATAGGAAACAATTTTGGTGCCCTCTTCCTCTACCAGAAATGCAAGGGGGATAGATATATATTAACAAGCATTTGCAATGCAATAGGTCTCGCATTTACAAGCGTTTGAGCTATTGGCATTGTAAAGGACAGTGCGTTTAATTTATGTTAAATAAAAGGCACAATGCCAATAGCTTCAACTTTCTCAAATGCGTGACCTATTGCTTTGTAAATGAGTTTGTGCTATAAATATTTTAAAAAAAGCATTACAAGAGTGTATGTCCTGTTTGTAAAAGCAGGCAGGACAAAGCTATTTGAGAAAATAGTGCACGGAGGCTGTAAGTAAAGCCTATATAAGTAACAACACACGTGACAGGGGGTGTCGCCATGGGATTTTACTAAATGTGACAAGGCTGTACTAAGGCGGGACTACTAAGCCTATTGGCCAATCAACAGTTATAGTTTACGGTGGACAATGACAAAAGCCAATGAAAAATATAGGTGGAGGGTGGGCGGAGCTTCAAGTTCCTACCTAAATTCAGCATGTCTCGCAGAACAGTGCATGCGCTGCCCAGGCTCGACCTAAAAATCAGATAATTATGCAGCAGTTGGAACAACATTTTCTGTAAACAGGACTACACTTTCACAAAGTATTAAGCTGACCTAATGGATTGAGAAGCTACTGAACCTTCCTCCAAGGTTCATCAATCTCTTGTTTTTCTTTGAAAATTTGTCTAAATCGCGCACATGGCTTCTTAACCAGGAAACAACTATTAAGCCTTGAGAAAGTTACTGTTTAGTAACGAAACACGTGTCGGCTGCCTATTGTGTTCTTTTTGGGATCAATGCACTGAAGAACTCTTAACAACATGCTTCAGAACTATGTGAAGTCTTAACAACGTGCTTCAGAATATGTACTAATAATATGACTTCGCATCGATAACAGTTGTGTCATATATGACATTAAAACAGCAAAAATAACTAACGTTTTTTGATGTTCTCTACACAATGGTTAAATATGGAATATGTTTTTTTCTGATCATCAATAAGTTGGGATTCTGTAACAAGGTCAGGACTGATAATTCTTTCTTCATAGAAGCACTTGCTTCTGTGCTAAATAACCGAGTGCCGAGGTACTACAACTGTTTAGTTAGCACAAAAGAAGGTCAGACTGTCCTCAATCACTAAAGAGAATTGGAAAGTTAATATGCCAAACCAGAACAGACTGCAGAACAAAACAAAATACATCCATACTAATATAATAAAGAGAGAGCCTAAACCTTTGAGGCGGGTAATCTCAGGAACCACAGCACCAATCACAACACCCAATACAGCGTTGGAAAGGGCAGTTGCAGCAGAAGGACATAGGCTATGCAGATGCCCACTATATACATTTAAAAGTAAAAGAACCGTGCCAGCAAAGTAGTCCCTTGTGGGCGTGTCTGCGTTGTGCTGTGGGCGTGTGCTGGGGGCGTGACAAACGCTGGGGGCGTGTGGTACGTTCCGCCCTTCATGCCATGTCTCATATCGGGTGCTAATCCCACCCTGCTCCCTTTAAATACCCCTGCACCACATAATCATAACTCACCCTTACTCCTTAAAATACCCCAACACCCTTAAACACTAACCCATCTTAACCCTATAAATATACCCTGTACCCCAAAACCGAAAACCTATCCCTAAACCCTAAAAATACCCCTGTACCCCAAAACCCAAACCTAGACCTGAACCCTATAAATACCCCTGTACCTCAAAACCCAAACCTACCCCTGAACCCTAAAAATACCCCTGTACCCCAAAGCCCAAACCTAGCCCTGAACCCTAAAAATACCTCTGTACCCCAAAACCCAAACCTACCCCTGCACCCTAAAATACCCCTGTACCCCGAAACCCAAACCTACCCCTGAACCCTAAAAGTACCCTGTACCCCAAAACCCAAACCTAGCCCTGAACCCTAAAAATAACCCTGTACCCCAAAACCCAAACCTAGCACTGAACCCTTAAAAATACCCAAACACCCCAAAACATATACCTCTGTACCCCAAACCCATACTTACCTTATCCAAACATTAAAAAAACATGCTTTTGCCTTTCATGCATTTACAACGAATTTCGTTCTAAATGTATGCGTGGTAAAATCATATAAAATGTAATGCCATGCATTATAATGGCATTGCGGAGTCATGGTACTTTCGTAATGAAAGTATGCGGAGTGATGGTATGCGGAAAGAAAGTTGCGGAATATGGAAAGGGGCGACCACTCGGTCCCCCCGAACGTATGGCAGAGTGCCTCGATCCCCCCGGGAAGCCATTTTGGGCGGGAGGCGCGTCTCGGCTGGTATGCCCGAAGTGGCGTAGCCAGGGCGCGCTTTTTCCCGCCCTAGAGTGGGCTGGCCTAGACACTGACGCGGCCGGCCACGCCCTCGGGGCAGGCAGGGGCGGGTTTACGCCCGCCCTGAAGATGGATAAAAAGGGACGCAAGACCAGAAGACATCCTCTTGTTCCTGTGCTCTGAAGCTGCACCTCCTCGCTGCCCGTGAGCTCGAGACGGAACGAAGAGCCAATTTTGAGCGTTTTAATCGTTCTTGTTTGTTTTGCAGTTACTCTGTTGGAGAATGCCGAAGAAGGTGGGAAAACGCATGACTACTGAACAGATGCTGCGTGTTCTCATGAAGGAGATGTCCGAACTAAAGAAGCGGGTGGATAAGAACGAAGAAGGGGGAGCAAAACGTCCTTTGGCGGGAGCAGCCCCGGGAGGGAAAAACAAGAGGCCTAGGAGGGGAGCAGCGGGAGAAGACATCCCGGGTCCCAGTGCCCCGCTCGAGGCACCAACTCCCGTGCCGGAGGAGGGGAATCCGATTCCCGTTGTGGTCACCCCCGTGTCCGAGGACGATATGCCGCCCGAGCTGGCAGCACAATTGGCAGCGTGGTTGGGTAAAGGTAACGAGGGCGCCACGGCTGTCGACGCGCAGGCGCTGATAAAGCAATTGCGTGAGAAACGGGAGGCAGCCAAGGTGTCCGTGCCGGCTGCAGTAGTGGACAAGACACCAGGGACGATTGCGACCACAGAGGCAGCGTCCGGTGCAGGTAAGCGGCCATTGCCGATTGCAAGGGATGAGTCAACACCCTCTCGTAGAGAAAAGTTGGGTCAACATGTTCCTTTGGCAATTAAGGAAAAGATTTGGGCAGGGGAGTATGTGAACATTTTCTCATTACTTGTTGATCATTATGAGGTGGAGCATGTTAAGGGTCAGAAGGATCTCATGCATCCGAGTGTTTGGCGCGCAAAAATGGCCGCCTTTAAAGTGAATGAGAATATTGGCAATTGGGGCAATGCTTGGGGAATTTTTACGTCAATCTTGGGGGAACGTAGGCCTGAGTTGCTTTCCGAGTTTCCAATCTATCAATCGCGAATCATGGGGTACTCGACATCGCACCAGGGTAACCACTGGTTTTGTTACGATAATCTTTTCAGAAAGGCAAAGGAGCATAATAAAAGTTTAACCTGGGATTGTTATGATTCTTTGACTTGGGATAAAATGAAGGAAACAGGAATGTTAAAAATGCCGTTGGTAGGAAGTAATGTTGGCGAATCCTCCCGGCAATATGCAGGGACGCCCTTTCGAGCAGGTACGGGTACCGACGATTACTCGAAACCTGCCGGCAATACTGGAAAAAGGGGTTTCTGCTTTAATTTCAACAGAGGTAAATGTACTAGACCCCAGGGACCGTGTAAATTCAAACATGAATGTAGTGGTTGCGGGTCGTCGTCCCATCCTGAGTCCACGTGCAGAGCCAGAACGGGTGATAATGGGGGGAGAGGAGGCGCCAAACAGGTCTAATGTAGTCCGAGGGGCGCCTTTACCAACCCCGATTGATACCCTGGCGATGATTCGCTGGCTCAGTGAATACCCGGATCGTACTTCTGCTGGGGTGCTGCGGAACGGTTTTTCGTATGGTTTCCGCATCCCGGTAGGGGACTTTCAGGGTGTGGAGAAGTGCAAAAATCAACTTTCCGTCCTGCAGCATACGCCCGTAGTACAGGATAAGATCCGTAAAGAGGTTGCCCGAGGTCGGGTCGCCGGCCCGTTTAGTGTACCCCCGGTTCAGAATTTTGTTTGTTCTCCCTTAGGGGTAGTCCCCAAGAAAGACCCAGGGGAGTTCCGTCTGATTCATAATCTGTCAGCTCCACGAGGTCTTTCTGTAAACGATGCAATCGATCCAGAAGTGTGTTCGGTGCGGTACGCATCCTTCGATGAGGCCGTAGCCATTTTGAATCGCCTGGGGCCCGGGGCGCTGATGGCGAAGTCGGATATCGAGTCAGCGTTCCGATTGCTCCCGGTACACCCAGACGACCAGCGTCTCCTGGGATTCATGTTTCAGGGTTGTTATTACATGGATAGGTGTATGCCGATGGGGTGCTCTATATCCTGTGCCTATTTCGAGAAATTCAGTAGTTTTCTACAATGGGTCTTCACAAAGAAAACGGGTTTCCAATATGTAATGCACTACCTTGATGATTTTCTGTTTCTTGGGGCAGCCGGGGATCTTGAATGTGGCCGGGCCTTGGCCGAATTTTGTGTGTTAATGAACCAGTTTGGTGTGCCATTGGCGCCGGGTAAAACAGTGGGTCCTACGACTTGCCTCGAGTTTCTGGGGATCGAGTTGGACTCCAGTGAGGGTTGTTTCCGTTTGCCAGCTGACAAAGTGTTGAAGTTCAGGGCTGCACTGCAAGTGTGTATAAATGCATCTAAAGTTACGCTGCAACAATTACAGCAGTTGGTGGGACAGTTGAATTTTGCCCTGCGGGTGATACCAATGGCCCGCCCCTTTTCCCGTTCAATTGCCCAAGCGATGGTCGGCCTGAAAGAGGGCCATCATCGCACGAGACTATCGGCTGAGGTCCGCCAGGACATGCGTATTTGGTTAGCATTTCTGGCGGACTGTAATGGTCGAATCGTCTGGAATAAACCAGCCGTGTCCTCGGAAGAGCTGGGGCTATGGACAGATTCAGCAGGAAGCATAGGTTTTGGCGCCATCTTCGGCACAAAATGGTCGGCACAAAAATGGCCGACATGGTGGCATGAGAATGGTCTGACGAGTAATATTGCTTTCCTGGAACTGTTTCCCATCTTGGTGGCCTTGAGAACATGGCCCGATGGGTTCAAAGATCACTCTGTCATATTTTGGTCTGACAATATGACCGTGGTCGAGTGTATCAATAGTCAGGCGGCACGCTGTAAATTGCTTTTAAGACTGCTCAAGGAAATTGTTTTACTGTGTATGCAATTGAACGTGCTATTCAGAGCAAAGCATGTCCCAGGGGTGATGAATCAGGCGGCTGACGCACTGTCTCGTTTTCAAATGCAGGCTTTCTCGGGTTTCCTCCCCTCAGCGGACCCAGAGCCGGCACCCTTTCCCGAAGCTCTCTGGTCTCTCGGTGCCCCGAACTTCGTCACCTCGTGGGAGAGAGTCTAGCACCAAGGACGAGGAAGGCATACGAAGGGGCGTTTCGTGCCTATTTAGCCTTTTTGGGGACTGATAGAGAGGGGCTTTGGGGCTACGAGGAATGGGTGGTGCATTTTCTGATGTCCTTACGTAGGGCTGGGAAGTCGGTGGCTACGGCCCAGAGGCATCGTGCTGCCATTTCCTTTGTTGCCAGGGCTCATAATATCCAGGACCCGACAGCGTCTTTCGTGGTACAGAAAGCGCTGCGAGGGTGGCAACGCCTTGAGGGACGCAGAGTAGACGAGAGGCGCCCGATAGGTTTGGATAGGTTGGCCCAGTTGTTGGCCACACTCCCTGCCACATGCTCATCTCAGTTTGAGACAGCATTGTTCCGAGCCGCCTTTACGCTTGCATTTCACGGGGCGATGAGGGTGAGCGAACTGGTAGCGAGGAACAAACTGGATGTGGCGGGGGGGTTTGTGCCAGGAACACGTTCAGATCAGAGGAGAGACGATGACTGTCTCCTTTGTCAGGTCCAAGACCGATCAAGATGGGATGGGTGACTGCATAATCATACGCAGGATTCCCGGGTCCTCCATGTGTCCGGTAAAGTGTTTAGAAGACTACCTAGCACGAAGGGTGGCATCATGGGGGGGGACGTTGTTGAGACACGCGGACGCCACCCCACTGACGAAATTTCAGTTTCAGCGGGTGCTTGCGATGTCAATTGCCGCTGCGGGCTTGAACCCGGGCGAATTTGGGACCCATTCCTTTCGTATAGGGGCTGCTACAGAAGCTACAGCCAGGGGTCTTAATGTAGAACAAGTGAAACGAGTGGGGCGTTGGTCCTCTAATTGTTATAAGAGATATGTGCGGTTGCACATGTTGTGAAGCTGTCATAATGTACTCACGCTTCTTGTTTTTCTTTGGTTTTCAGTTTCGCAAGCCTACGAGGCGGGGCGGACTATGCAGTCGACCCAACACCGGGCCAGCGGTCAGACATCACCGACTGTGAAAAAGGAGGTGTGGGTCGTGGGCCACTCATACGTGAGGCGCGCCGCAGACGTATTCAAAGCAGGTGACATGATTCACGTAGCTGGGGAATACGGGTACAGGGTGTCCTTCTACGGAAGAGGCGGGCTCTGTATTGACCAGTTTCAAACATTTTTCGAGGGTTTGTTAGGGCGGACGAGGTCACCGCCGTCTATAGTTATAGTACATGTAGGGGGCAATGATTTGGTCACCACCGGTAGACGACTTCTCCTGGAGGCAATGCTTTCCACTGTAAGTTGGTTGGCGAGGAGAGTTCCGGGGTGCACAATTGCGTGGTCCCATTTGATTCCACGAAAGGTGTGGCGGGGGGCTATTTCTATTCCTGCTTTGAATCATTCTGTTAGAAAGCTTAACAACAAAGTGAGTAGGTTGTTCCGTTCCAGGACATTGCATTCTATTTCTCATGGCTGTATTAATGATGACAGTATGTATTTGGGGGATGGTGTGCATTTGTCTCGGGTGGGGAATGAGTTACTCATAGGAGACTTCTTAGCATGGTTAAAAACGTTAAAACATGACCTTTAGGTAGGAGCTTGGTGGGGGGTCCGGATAGCCGGTCAACTATCCGGCCTGTGGCGGTAAGGTCATGATCGGTGAGCACTAATTGGAAGATCCCTATGAGTGGGCGTCACCTAACACGGATGGGAGCGCTCGGGAGAGGTGGCCTTTTGCCCCTCAACGGGGAGGCGGTCCCTTCTAAGGATGGGTCGCCGAAAGAAAAGGAAAGGCGGTCAAGGCCCCTTCCTGTGTAGGAGGGGTTACAGCCCCCTCCTGGGGAATTTCCCGGGGCCAGTGACATCTGCGACGGCAGATGCGGTAAGTTGTGTGGGGTTGGGGGGAGGTCTACGATACCTTCTAGATACCTCACACGAGTCTTCGAACGACCTTTAACTGGCGTCGAGTTTATAGGTGCCCCCGTCAAGTCAAGGGAAATTGGTAGTAGTTGCACTCGAGTACGCCTCAGTGCTGTCGCCCCTCCCAAGTGGGGGGGGTATGTCTGGTTAGGGATCTTGACACCGGTTACGACCTTGCCGTTGGCCCTTAAACATTAGGATGTACAATTTCAATATTTCAAGAAAATGTTTTGTAGGATGTTAGTTCGGCTAGGAGAACCTCTGTATTAGAGAATCTGTTAAGGTTAGCCAAACATCGCAATGTGGTAATGAAATTGTACATTAATATGAAACTGTTTAATCTTTAAAATTTTTGTTTTAATAAATACGGCCGGGAGGGTCACTCCCTCCCACTTCCAAAAACTTCAAGAACTGTTTCCGGTTTCCCTCCTTTGGGGATTGTGTTGAGAGGGGGTGGCGGGTATCTCAGCCATATGGAAAGGGGCGACCACTCGGTCCCCCCGAACGTATGGCAGAGTGCCTCGATCCCCCCGGGAAGCCATTTTGGGCGGGAGGCGCGTCTCGGCTGGTATGCCCGAAGTGGCGTAGCTAGGGCGCACTTTTTCCCGCCCTAGAGTGGGCTGGCCTAGACACTGACGCGGCCGGCCACGCCCTCGGGGCAGGCAGGGGCGGGTTTACGCCCGCCCTGAAGATGGATAAAAAGGGACGCAAGACCAGAAGACATCCTCTTGTTCCTGTGCTCTGAAGCTGCACCTCCTCGCTGCCCGTGAGCTCGAGACGGAACGAAGAGCCAATTTTGACCCACCCACCAGCCCCTGAAGACAGCCAGTTGTTTTAATAAAATTGATCGATAATTCTATTTCGTTTACAGGTTGTGTTAGTATCGTGTTGATGTTGAATGTGTAATAAAGATTGGTCTAATTTTGTAAGTTTGGTGATTAAAGAAATTCGGATTTCACGTCCATTTTTTAATGTGCTTTTCGGTCATAGTGGCCAATGTTTTGTTTTTAGTTTAGTTAGCATTTGTCGTATTTATTTTGGTCGGGCGGTAAGGTCATGATCGGTGAGCACTAATTGGAAGATCCCTATGAGTGGGCGTCACCCAACACGGATGGGAGCGCTCGGGAGAGGTGGCCTTTGGCCCCTCAACGGGGAGGCGGTCCCTTCTAAGGATGGGTCGCCGAAAGAAAAGGAAAGGCGGTCAAGGCCCCTTCCTGTGTAGGAGGGGTTACAGCCCCCTCCTGGGGAATTTCCCGGGGCCAGTGACATCTGCGACGGCAGATGCGGTAAGTTGTGTGGGGTTGGGGGGAGGTCTACGATACCTTCTAGATACCTCACACGAGTCTTCGAACGACCTTTAACTGGCGTCGAGTTTATAGGTGCCCCCGTCAAGTCAAGGGAAATTGGTAGTAGTTGCACTCGAGTACGCCTCAGTGCTGTCGCCCCTCCCAAGTGGGGGGGGTATGTCTGGTTAGGGATCTTGACACCGGTTACGACCTTGCCGTTGGCCCTTAAACGTTAGGATGTACAATTTCAATATTTCAAGAAAATGTTTTGTAGGATGTTAGTTCGGCTAGGAGAACCTCTGTATTAGAGAATCTGTTAAGGTTAGCCAAACATCGCAATGTGGTAATGAAATTGTACATTAATATGAAACTGTTTAATCTTTAAAATTTTTGTTTTAATAAATACGGCCGGGAGGGTCACTCCCTCCCACTTCCAAAAACTTCAAGAACTGTTTCCGGTTTCCCTCCTTTGGGGATTGTGTTGAGAGGGGGTGGTGGGTATCTCAGCCATATGGAAAGGGGCGACCACTCGGTCCCCCCGAACGTATGGCAGAGTGCCTCGATCCCCCCGGGAAGCCATTTTGGGCGGGAGGCGCGTCTCGGCTGGTATGCCCGAAGTGGCGTAGCCAGGGCGCGCTTTTTCCCGCCCTAGAGTGGGCTGGCCTAGACACTGACGCGGCCGGCCACGCCCTCGGGGCAGGCAGGGGCGGGTTTACGCCCGCCCTGAAGATGGATAAAAAGGGACGCAAGACCAGAAGACATCCTCTTGTTCCTGTGCTCTGAAGCTGCACCTCCTCGCTGCCCGTGAGCTCGAGACGGAACGAAGAGCCAATTTTGAGCGTTTTAATCGTTCTTGTTTGTTTTGCAGTTACTCTGTTGGAGAATGCCGAAGAAGGTGGGAAAACGCATGACTACTGAACAGATGCTGCGTGTTCTCATGAAGGAGATGTCCGAACTAAAGAAGCGGGTGGATAAGAACGAAGAAGGGGGAGCAAAACGTCCTTTGGCGGGAGCAGCCCCGGGAGGGAAAAACAAGAGGCCTAGGAGGGGAGCAGCGGGAGAAGACATCCCGGGTCCCAGTGCCCCGCTCGAGGCACCAACTCCCGTGCCGGAGGAGGGGAATCCGATTCCCGTTGTGGTCACCCCCGTGTCCGAGGACGATATGCCGCCCGAGCTGGCAGCACAATTGGCAGCGTGGTTGGGTAAAGGTAACGAGGGCGCCACGGCTGTCGACGCGCAGGCGCTGATAAAGCAATTGCGTGAGAAACGGGAGGCAGCCAAGGTGTCCGTGCCGGCTGCAGTAGTGGACAAGACACCAGGGACGATTGCGACCACAGAGGCAGCGTCCGGTGCAGGTAAGCGGCCATTGCCGATTGCAAGGGATGAGTCAACACCCTCTCGTAGAGAAAAGTTGGGTCAACATGTTCCTTTGACAATTAAGGAAAAGATTTGGGCAGGGGAGTATGTGAACATTTTCTCATTACTTGTTGATCATTATGAGGTGGAGCATGTTAAGGGTCAGAAGGATCTCATGCATCCGAGTGTTTGGCGCGCAAAAATGGCCGCCTTTAAAGTGAATGAGAATATTGGCAATTGGGGCAATGCTTGGGGAATTTTTACGTCAATCTTGGGGGAACGTAGGCCTGAGTTGCTTTCCGAGTTTCCAATCTATCAATCGCGAATCATGGGGTACTCGACATCGCACCAGGGTAACCACTGGTTTTGTTACGATAATCTTTTCAGAAAGGCAAAGGAGCATAATAAAAGTTTAACCTGGGATTGTTATGATTCTTTGACTTGGGATAAAATGAAGGAAACAGGAATGTTAAAAATGCCGTTGGTAGGAAGTAATGTTGGCGAATCCTCCCGGCAATATGCAGGGACGCCCTTTCGAGCAGGTACGGGTACCGACGATTACTCGAAACCTGCCGGCAATACTGGAAAAAGGGGTTTCTGCTTTAATTTCAACAGAGGTAAATGTACTAGACCCCAGGGATCGTGTAAATTCAAACATGAATGTAGTGGTTGCGGGTCGTCGTCCCATCCTGAGTCCACGTGCAGAGCCAGAACGGGTGATAATGGGGGGAGAGGAGGCGCCAAACAGGTCTAATGTAGTCCGAGGGGCGCCTTTACCAACCCCGATTGATACCCTGGCGATGATTCCCTGGCTCAGTGAATACCCGGATCGTACTTCTGCTGGGGTGCTGCGGAACGGTTTTTCGTATGGTTTCCGCATCCCGGTAGGGGACTTTCAGGGTGTGGAGAAGTGCAAAAATCAACTTTCCGTCCTGCAGCATACGCCCGTAGTACAGGATAAGATCCGTAAAGAGGTTGCCCGAGGTCGGGTCGCCGGCCCGTTTAGTGTACCCCCGGTTCAGAATTTTGTTTGTTCTCCCTTAGGGGTAGTCCCCAAGAAAGACCCAGGTGAGTTCCGTCTGATTCATAATCTGTCAGCTCCACGAGGTCTTTCTGTAAACGATGCAATCGATCCAGAAGTGTGTTCGGTGCGGTACGCATCCTTCGATGAGGCCGTAGCCATTTTGAATCGCCTGGGGCCCTGGGCGCTGATGGCGAAGTCGGATATCGAGTCAGCGTTCCGATTGCTCCCAGTACACCCAGACGACCAGCGTCTCCTGGGATTCATGTTTCAGGGTTGTTATTACATGGATAGGTGTATGCCGATGGGGTGCTCTATATCCTGTGCCTATTTCGAGAAATTCAGTAGTTTTCTACAATGGGTCTTCACAAAGAAAACGGGTTTCCAATATGTAATGCACTACCTTGATGATTTTCTGTTTCTTGGGGCAGCCGGGGATCTTGAATGTGGCCGGGCCTTGGCCGAATTTTGTGTGTTAATGAACCAGTTTGGTGTGCCATTGGCGCCGGGTAAAACAGTGGGTCCTACGACTTGCCTCGAGTTTCTGGGGATCGAGTTGGACTCCAGTGAGGGTTGTTTCCGTTTGCCAGCTGACAAAGTGTTGAAGTTCAGGGCTGCACTGCAAGTGTGTATAAATGCATCTAAAGTTACGCTGCAACAATTACAGCAGTTGGTGGGACAGTTGAATTTTGCCCTGCGGGTGATACCAATGGCCCGCCCCTTTTCCCGTTCAATTGCCCAAGCGATGGTCGGCCTGAAAGAGGGCCATCATCGCACGAGACTATCGGCTGAGGTCCGCCAGGACATGCGTATTTGGTTAGCATTTCTGGCGGACTGTAATGGTCGAATCGTCTGGAATAAACCAGCCGTGTCCTCGGAAGAGCTGGGGCTATGGACAGATTCAGCAGGAAGCATAGGTTTTGGCGCCATCTTCGGCACAAAATGGTCGGCACAAAAATGGCCGACATGGTGGCATGAGAATGGTCTGACGAGTAATATTGCTTTCCTGGAACTGTTTCCCATCTTGGTGGCCTTGAGAACATGGCCCGATGGGTTCAAAGATCACTCTGTCATATTTTGGTCTGACAATATGACCGTGGTCGAGTGTATCAATAGTCAGGCGGCACGCTGTAAATTGCTTTTAAGACTGCTCAAGGAAATTGTTTTACTGTGTATGCAATTGAACGTGCTATTCAGAGCAAAGCATGTCCCAGGGGTGATGAATCAGGCGGCTGACGCACTGTCTCGTTTTCAAATGCAGGCTTTCTCGGGTTTCCTCCCCTCAGCGGACCCAGAGCCGGCACCCTTTCCCGAAGCTCTCTGGTCTCTCGGTGCCCCGAACTTCGTCACCTCGTGGGAGAGAGTCTAGCACCAAGGACGAGGAAGGCATACGAAGGGGCGTTTCGTGCCTATTTAGCCTTTTTGGGGACTGATAGAGAGGGGCTTTGGGGCTACGAGGAATGGGTGGTGCATTTTCTGATGTCCTTACGTAGGGCTGGGAAGTCGGTGGCTACGGCCCAGAGGCATCGTGCTGCCATTTCCTTTGTTGCCAGGGCTCATAATATCCAGGACCCGACAGCGTCTTTCGTGGTACAGAAAGCGCTGCGAGGGTGGCAACGCCTTGAGGGTCGCAGAGTAGACGAGAGGCGCCCGATAGGTTTGGATAGGTTGGCCCAGTTGTTGGCCACACTCCCTGCCACATGCTCATCTCAGTTTGAGACAGCATTGTTCCGAGCCGCCTTTACGCTTGCATTTCACGGGGCGATGAGGGTGAGCGAACTGGTAGCGAGGAACAAACTGGATGTGGCGGGGGGGTTTGTGCCAGGAACACGTTCAGATCAGAGGAGAGACGATGACTGTCTCCTTTGTCAGGTCCAAGACCGATCAAGATGGGATGGGTGACTGCATAATCATACGCAGGATTCCCGGGTCCTCCATGTGTCCGGTAAAGTGTTTAGAAGACTACCTAGCACGAAGGGTGGCATCATGGGGGGGGACGTTGTTGAGACACGCGGACGCCACCCCACTGACGAAATTTCAGTTTCAGCGGGTGCTTGCGATGTCAATTGCCGCTGCGGGCTTGAACCCGGGCGAATTTGGGACCCATTCCTTTCGTATAGGGGCTGCTACAGAAGCTACAGCCAGGGGTCTTAATGTAGAACAAGTGAAACGAGTGGGGCGTTGGTCCTCTAATTGTTATAAGAGATATGTGCGGTTGCACATGTTGTGAAGCTGTCATAATGTACTCACGCTTCTTGTTTTTCTTTGGTTTTCAGTTTCGCAAGCCTACGAGGCGGGGCGGACTATGCAGTCGACCCAACACCGGGCCAGCGGTCAGACATCACCGACTGTGAAAAAAGAGGTGTGGGTCGTGGGCCACTCATACGTGAGGCGCGCCGCAGACGTATTCAAAGCAGGTGACATGATTCACGTAGCTGGGGAATACGGGTACAGGGTGTCCTTCTACGGAAGAGGCGGGCTCTGTATTGACCAGTTTCAAACATTTTTCGAGGGTTTGTTAGGGCGGACGAGGTCACCGCCGTCTATAGTTATAGTACATGTAGGGGGCAATGATTTGGTCACCACCGGTAGACGACTTCTCCTGGAGGCAATGCTTTCCACTGTAAGTTGGTTGGCGAGGAGAGTTCCGGGGTGCACAATTGCGTGGTCCCATTTGATTCCACGAAAGGTGTGGCGGGGGGCTATTTCTATTCCTGCTTTGAATCATTCTGTTAGAAAGCTTAACAACAAAGTGAGTAGGTTGTTC
This sequence comes from Lissotriton vulgaris, assembly GCF_964263255.1. Taxonomy (NCBI): domain Eukaryota; kingdom Metazoa; phylum Chordata; class Amphibia; order Caudata; family Salamandridae; genus Lissotriton; species Lissotriton vulgaris. The sequence goes on from NC_141696.1 coordinate 900,559,177, forward strand.
CGTTCCAGGACATTGCATTCTATTTCTCATGGCTGTATTAATGATGACAGTATGTATTTGGGGGATGGTGTGCATTTGTCTCGGGTGGGGAATGAGTTACTCATAGGAGACTTCTTAGCATGGTTAAAAACGTTAAAACATGACCTTTAGGTAGGAGCTTGGTGGGGGGTCCGGATAGCCGGTCAACTATCCGGCCTGTGGCGGTAAGGTCATGATCGGTGAGCACTAATTGGAAGATCCCTATGAGTGGGCGTCACCCAACACGGATGGGAGCGCTCGGGAGAGGTGGCCTTTGGCCCCTCAACGGGGAGGCGGTCCCTTCTAAGGATGGGTCGCCGAAAGAAAAGGAAAGGCGGTCAAGGCCCCTTCCTGTGTAGGAGGGGTTACAGCCCCCTCCTGGGGAATTTCCCGGGGCCAGTGACATCTGCGACGGCAGATGCGGTAAGTTGTGTGGGGTTGGGGGGAGGTCTACGATACCTTCTAGATACCTCACACGAGTCTTCGAACGACCTTTAACTGGCGTCGAGTTTATAGGTGCCCCCGTCAAGTCAAGGGAAATTGGTAGTAGTTGCACTCGAGTACGCCTCAGTGCTGTCGCCCCTCCCAAGTGGGGGGGGTATGTCTGGTTAGGGATCTTGACACCGGTTACGACCTTGCCGTTGGCCCTTAAACGTTAGGATGTACAATTTCAATATTTCAAGAAAATGTTTTGTAGGATGTTAGTTCGGCTAGGAGAACCTCTGTATTAGAGAATCTGTTAAGGTTAGCCAAACATCGCAATGTGGTAATGAAATTGTACATTAATATGAAACTGTTTAATCTTTAAAATTTTTGTTTTAATAAATACGGCCGGGAAGGTCACTCCCTCCCACTTCCAAAAACTTCAAGAACTGTTTCCGGTTTCCCTCCTTTGGGGATTGTGTTGAGAGGGGGTGGCGGGTATCTCAGCCATATGGAAAGGGGCGACCACTCGGTCCCCCCGAACGTATGGCAGAGTGCCTCGATCCCCCCGGGAAGCCATTTTGGGCGGGAGGCGCGTCTCGGCTGGTATGCCCGAAGTGGCGTAGCCAGGGCGCGCTTTTTCCCGCCCTAGAGTGGGCTGGCCTAGACACTGACGCGGCCGGCCACGCCCTCGGGGCAGGCAGGGGCGGGTTTACGCCCGCCCTGAAGATGGATAAAAAGGGACGCAAGACCAGAAGACATCCTCTTGTTCCTGTGCTCTGAAGCTGCACCTCCTCGCTGCCCGTGAGCTCGAGACGGAACGAAGAGCCAATTTTGACCCACCCACCAGCCCCTGAAGACAGCCAGTTGTTTTAATAAAATTGATCGATAATTCTATTTCGTTTACAGGTTGTGTTAGTATCGTGTTGATGTTGAATGTGTAATAAAGATTGGTCTAATTTTGTAAGTTTGGTGATTAAAGAAATTCGGATTTCACGTCCATTTTTTAATGTGCTTTTCGGTCATAGTGGCCAATGTTTTGTTTTTAGTTTAGTTAGCATTTGTCGTATTTATTTTGGTCGGGCGGTAAGGTCATGATCGGTGAGCACTAATTGGAAGATCCCTATGAGTGGGCGTCACCCAACACGGATGGGAGCGCTCGGGAGAGGTGGCCTTTTGCCCCTCAACGGGGAGGCGGTCCCTTCTAAGGATGGGTCGCCGAAAGAAAAGGAAAGGCGGTCAAGGCCCCTTCCTGTGTAGGAGGGGTTACAGCCCCCTCCTGGGGAATTTCCCGGGGCCAGTGACATCTGCGACGGCAGATGCGGTAAGTTGTGTGGGGTTGGGGGGAGGTCTACGATACCTTCTAGATACCTCACACGAGTCTTCGAACGACCTTTAACTGGCGTCGAGTTTATAGGTGCCCCCGTCAAGTCAAGGGAAATTGGTAGTAGTTGCACTCGAGTACGCCTCAGTGCTGTCGCCCCTCCCAAGTGGGGGGGGTATGTCTGGTTAGGGATCTTGACACCGGTTACGACCTTGCCGTTGGCCCTTAAACGTTAGGATGTACAATTTCAATATTTCAAGAAAATGTTTTGTAGGATGTTAGTTCGGCTAGGAGAACCTCTGTATTAGAGAATCTGTTAAGGTTAGCCAAACATCGCAATGTGGTAATGAAATTGTACATTAATATGAAACTGTTTAATCTTTAAAATTTTTGTTTTAATAAATACGGCCGGGAGGGTCACTCCCTCCCACTTCCAAAAACTTCAAGAACTGTTTCCGGTTTCCCTCCTTTGGGGATTGTGTTGAGAGGGGGTGGTGGGTATCTCAGCCATATGGAAAGGGGCGACCACTCGGTCCCCCCGAACGTATGGCAGAGTGCCTCGATCCCCCCGGGAAGCCATTTTGGGCGGGAGGCGCGTCTCGGCTGGTATGCCCGAAGTGGCGTAGCCAGGGCGCGCTTTTTCCCGCCCTAGAGTGGGCTGGCCTAGACACTGACGCGGCCGGCCACGCCCTCGGGGCAGGCAGGGGCGGGTTTACGCCCGCCCTGAAGATGGATAAAAAGGGACGCAAGACCAGAAGACATCCTCTTGTTCCTGTGCTCTGAAGCTGCACCTCCTCGCTGCCCGTGAGCTCGAGACGGAACGAAGAGCCAATTTTGAGCGTTTTAATCGTTCTTGTTTGTTTTGCAGTTACTCTGTTGGAGAATGCCGAAGAAGGTGGGAAAACGCATGACTACTGAACAGATGCTGCGTGTTCTCATGAAGGAGATGTCCGAACTAAAGAAGCGGGTGGATAAGAACGAAGAAGGGGGAGCAAAACGTCCTTTGGCGGGAGCAGCCCCGGGAGGGAAAAACAAGAGGCCTAGGAGGGGAGCAGCGGGAGAAGACATCCCGGGTCCCAGTGCCCCGCTCGAGGCACCAACTCCCGTGCCGGAGGAGGGGAATCCGATTCCCGTTGTGGTCACCCCCGTGTCCGAGGACGATATGCCGCCCGAGCTGGCAGCACAATTGGCAGCGTGGTTGGGTAAAGGTAACGAGGGCGCCACGGCTGTCGACGCGCAGGCGCTGATAAAGCAATTGCGTGAGAAACGGGAGGCAGCCAAGGTGTCCGTGCCGGCTGCAGTAGTGGACAAGACACCAGGGACGATTGCGACCACAGAGGCAGCGTCCGGTGCAGGTAAGCGGCCATTGCCGATTGCAAGGGATGAGTCAACACCCTCTCGTAGAGAAAAGTTGGGTCAACATGTTCCTTTGACAATTAAGGAAAAGATTTGGGCAGGGGAGTATGTGAACATTTTCTCATTACTTGTTGATCATTATGAGGTGGAGCATGTTAAGGGTCAGAAGGATCTCATGCATCCGAGTGTTTGGCGCGCAAAAATGGCCGCCTTTAAAGTGAATGAGAATATTGGCAATTGGGGCAATGCTTGGGGAATTTTTACGTCAATCTTGGGGGAACGTAGGCCTGAGTTGCTTTCCGAGTTTCCAATCTATCAATCGCGAATCATGGGGTACTCGACATCGCACCAGGGTAACCACTGGTTTTGTTACGATAATCTTTTCAGAAAGGCAAAGGAGCATAATAAAAGTTTAACCTGGGATTGTTATGATTCTTTGACTTGGGATAAAATGAAGGAAACAGGAATGTTAAAAATGCCGTTGGTAGGAAGTAATGTTGGCGAATCCTCCCGGCAATATGCAGGGACGCCCTTTCGAGCAGGTACGGGTACCGACGATTACTCGAAACCTGCCGGCAATACTGGAAAAAGGGGTTTCTGCTTTAATTTCAACAGAGGTAAATGTACTAGACCCCAGGGATCGTGTAAATTCAAACATGAATGTAGTGGTTGCGGGTCGTCGTCCCATCCTGAGTCCACGTGCAGAGCCAGAACGGGTGATAATGGGGGGAGAGGAGGCGCCAAACAGGTCTAATGTAGTCCGAGGGGCGCCTTTACCAACCCCGATTGATACCCTGGCGATGATTCCCTGGCTCAGTGAATACCCGGATCGTACTTCTGCTGGGGTGCTGCGGAACGGTTTTTCGTATGGTTTCCGCATCCCGGTAGGGGACTTTCAGGGTGTGGAGAAGTGCAAAAATCAACTTTCCGTCCTGCAGCATACGCCCGTAGTACAGGATAAGATCCGTAAAGAGGTTGCCCGAGGTCGGGTCGCCGGCCCGTTTAGTGTACCCCCGGTTCAGAATTTTGTTTGTTCTCCCTTAGGGGTAGTCCCCAAGAAAGACCCAGGTGAGTTCCGTCTGATTCATAATCTGTCAGCTCCACGAGGTCTTTCTGTAAACGATGCAATCGATCCAGAAGTGTGTTCGGTGCGGTACGCATCCTTCGATGAGGCCGTAGCCATTTTGAATCGCCTGGGGCCCGGGGCGCTGATGGCGAAGTCGGATATCGAGTCAGCGTTCCGATTGCTCCCGGTACACCCAGACGACCAGCGTCTCCTGGGATTCATGTTTCAGGGTTGTTATTACATGGATAGGTGTATGCCGATGGGGTGCTCTATATCCTGTGCCTATTTCGAGAAATTCAGTAGTTTTCTACAATGGGTCTTCACAAAGAAAACGGGTTTCCAATATGTAATGCACTACCTTGATGATTTTCTGTTTCTTGGGGCAGCCGGGGATCTTGAATGTGGCCGGGCCTTGGCCGAATTTTGTGTGTTAATGAACCAGTTTGGTGTGCCATTGGCGCCGGGTAAAACAGTGGGTCCTACGACTTGCCTCGAGTTTCTGGGGATCGAGTTGGACTCCAGTGAGGGTTGTTTCCGTTTGCCAGCTGACAAAGTGTTGAAGTTCAGGGCTGCACTGCAAGTGTGTATAAATGCATCTAAAGTTACGCTGCAACAATTACAGCAGTTGGTGGGACAGTTGAATTTTGCCCTGCGGGTGATACCAATGGCCCGCCCCTTTTCCCGTTCAATTGCCCAAGCGATGGTCGGCCTGAAAGAGGGCCATCATCGCACGAGACTATCGGCTGAGGTCCGCCAGGACATGCGTATTTGGTTAGCATTTCTGGCGGACTGTAATGGTCGAATCGTCTGGAATAAACCAGCCGTGTCCTCGGAAGAGCTGGGGCTATGGACAGATTCAGCAGGAAGCATAGGTTTTGGCGCCATCTTCGGCACAAAATGGTCGGCACAAAAATGGCCGACATGGTGGCATGAGAATGGTCTGACGAGTAATATTGCTTTCCTGGAACTGTTTCCCATCTTGGTGGCCTTGAGAACATGGCCCGATGGGTTCAAAGATCACTCTGTCATATTTTGGTCTGACAATATGACCGTGGTCGAGTGTATCAATAGTCAGGCGGCACGCTGTAAATTGCTTTTAAGACTGCTCAAGGAAATTGTTTTACTGTGTATGCAATTGAACGTGCTATTCAGAGCAAAGCATGTCCCAGGGGTGATGAATCAGGCGGCTGACGCACTGTCTCGTTTTCAAATGCAGGCTTTCTCGGGTTTCCTCCCCTCAGCGGACCCAGAGCCGGCACCCTTTCCCGAAGCTCTCTGGTCTCTCGGTGCCCCGAACTTTGTCACCTCGTGGGAGAGAGTCTAGCACCAAGGACGAGGAAGGCATACGAAGGGGCGTTTCGTGCCTATTTAGCCTTTTTGGGGACTGATAGAGAGGGGCTTTGGGGCTACGAGGAATGGGTGGTGCATTTTCTGATGTCCTTACGTAGGGCTGGGAAGTCGGTGGCTACGGCCCAGAGGCATCGTGCTGCCATTTCCTTTGTTGCCAGGGCTCATAATATCCAGGACCCGACAGCGTCTTTCGTGGTACAGAAAGCGCTGCGAGGGTGGCAACGCCTTGAGGGTCGCAGAGTAGACGAGAGGCGCCCGATAGGTTTGGATAGGTTGGCCCAGTTGTTGGCCACACTCCCTGCCACATGCTCATCTCAGTTTGAGACAGCATTGTTCCGAGCCGCCTTTACGCTTGCATTTCACGGGGCGATGAGGGTGAGCGAACTGGTAGCGAGGAACAAACTGGATGTGGCGGGGGGGTTTGTGCCAGGAACACGTTCAGATCAGAGGAGAGACGATGACTGTCTCCTTTGTCAGGTCCAAGACCGATCAAGATGGGATGGGTGACTGCATAATCATACGCAGGATTCCCGGGTCCTCCATGTGTCCGGTAAAGTGTTTAGAAGACTACCTAGCACGAAGGGTGGCATCATGGGGGGGGACGTTGTTGAGACACGCGGACGCCACCCCACTGACGAAATTTCAGTTTCAGCGGGTGCTTGCGATGTCAATTGCCGCTGCGGGCTTGAACCCGGGCGAATTTGGGACCCATTCCTTTCGTATAGGGGCTGCTACAGAAGCTACAGCCAGGGGTCTTAATGTAGAACAAGTGAAACGAGTGGGGCGTTGGTCCTCTACTTGTTATAAGAGATATGTGCGGTTGCACATGTTGTGAAGCTGTCATAATGTACTCACGCTTCTTGTTTTTCTTTGGTTTTCAGTTTCGCAAGCCTACGAGGCGGGGCGGACTATGCAGTCGACCCAACACCGGGCCAGCGGTCAGACATCACCGACTGTGAAAAAGGAGGTGTGGGTCGTGGGCCACTCATACGTGAGGCGCGCCGCAGACGTATTCAAAGCAGGTGACATGATTCACGTAGCTGGGGAATACGGGTACAGGGTGTCCTTCTACGGAAGAGGCGGGCTCTGTATTGACCAGTTTCAAACATTTTTCGAGGGTTTGTTAGGGCGGACGAGGTCACCGCCGTCTATAGTTATAGTACATGTAGGGGGCAATGATTTGGTCACCACCGGTAGACGACTTCTCCTGGAGGCAATGCTTTCCACTGTAAGTTGGTTGGCGAGGAGAGTTCCGGGGTGCACAATTGCGTGGTCCCATTTGATTCCACGAAAGGTGTGGCGGGGGGCTATTTCTATTCCTGCTTTGAATCATTCTGTTAGAAAGCTTAACAACAAAGTGAGTAGGTTGTTCCGTTCCAGGACATTGCATTCTATTTCTCATGGCTGTATTAATGATGACAGTATGTATTTGGGGGATGGTGTGCATTTGTCTCGGGTGGGGAATGAGTTACTCATAGGAGACTTCTTAGCATGGTTAAAAACGTTAAAACATGACCTTTAGGTAGGAGCTTGGTGGGGGGTCCGGATAGCCGGTCAACTATCCGGCCTGTGGCGGTAAGGTCATGATCGGTGAGCACTAATTGGAAGATCCCTATGAGTGGGCGTCACCCAACACGGATGGGAGCGCTCGGGAGAGGTGGCCTTTGGCCCCTCAACGGGGAGGCGGTCCCTTCTAAGGATGGGTCGCCGAAAGAAAAGGAAAGGCGGTCAAGGCCCCTTCCTGTGTAGGAGGGGTTACAGCCCCCTCCTGGGGAATTTCCCGGGGCCAGTGACATCTGCGACGGCAGATGCGGTAAGTTGTGTGGGGTTGGGGGGAGGTCTACGATACCTTCTAGATACCTCACACGAGTCTTCGAACGACCTTTAACTGGCGTCGAGTTTATAGGTGCCCCCGTCAAGTCAAGGGAAATTGGTAGTAGTTGCACTCGAGTACGCCTCAGTGCTGTCGCCCCTCCCAAGTGGGGGGGGTATGTCTGGTTAGGGATCTTGACACCGGTTACGACCTTGCCGTTGGCCCTTAAACGTTAGGATGTACAATTTCAATATTTCAAGAAAATGTTTTGTAGGATGTTAGTTCGGCTAGGAGAACCTCTGTATTAGAGAATCTGTTAAGGTTAGCCAAACATCGCAATGTGGTAATGAAATTGTACATTAATATGAAACTGTTTAATCTTTAAAATTTTTGTTTTAATAAATACGGCCGGGAGGGTCACTCCCTCCCACTTCCAAAAACTTCAAGAACTGTTTCCGGTTTCCCTCCTTTGGGGATTGTGTTGAGAGGGGGTGGCGGGTATCTCAGCCATATGGAAAGGGGCGACCACTCGGTCCCCCCGAACGTATGGCAGAGTGCCTCGATCCCCCCGGGAAGCCATTTTGGGCGGGAGGCGCGTCTCGGCTGGTATGCCCGAAGTGGCGTAGCCAGGGCGCGCTTTTTCCCGCCCTAGAGTGGGCTGGCCTAGACACTGACGCGGCCGGCCACGCCCTCGGGGCAGGCAGGGGCGGGTTTACGCCCGCCCTGAAGATGGATAAAAAGGGACGCAAGACCAGAAGACATCCTCTTGTTCCTGTGCTCTGAAGCTGCACCTCCTCGCTGCCCGTGAGCTCGAGACGGAACGAAGAGCCAATTTTGAGCGTTTTAATCGTTCTTGTTTGTTTTGCAGTTACTCTGTTGGAGAATGCCGAAGAAGGTGGGAAAACGCATGACTACTGAACAGATGCTGCGTGTTCTCATGAAGGAGATGTCCGAACTAAAGAAGCGGGTGGATAAGAACGAAGAAGGGGGAGCAAAACGTCCTTTGGCGGGAGCAGCCCCGGGAGGGAAAAACAAGAGGCCTAGGAGGGGAGCAGCGGGAGAAGACATCCCGGGTCCCAGTGCCCCGCTCGAGGCACCAACTCCCGTGCCGGAGGAGGGGAATCCGATTCCCGTTGTGGTCACCCCCGTGTCCGAGGACGATATGCCGCCCGAGCTGGCAGCACAATTGGCAGCGTGGTTGGGTAAAGGTAACGAGGGCGCCACGGCTGTCGACGCGCAGGCGCTGATAAAGCAATTGCGTGAGAAACGGGAGGCAGCCAAGGTGTCCGTGCCGGCTGCAGTAGTGGACAAGACACCAGGGACGATTGCGACCACAGAGGCAGCGTCCGGTGCAGGTAAGCGGCCATTGCCGATTGCAAGGGATGAGTCAACACCCTCTCGTAGAGAAAAGTTGGGTCAACATGTTCCTTTGGCAATTAAGGAAAAGATTTGGGCAGGGGAGTATGTGAACATTTTCTCATTACTTGTTGATCATTATGAGGTGGAGCATGTTAAGGGTCAGAAGGATCTCTTGCATCCGAGTGTTTGGCGCGCAAAAATGGCCGCCTTTAAAGTGAATGAGAATATTGGCAATTGGGGCAATGCTTGGGGAATTTTTACGTCAATCTTGGGGGAACGTAGGCCTGAGTTGCTTTCCGAGTTTCCAATCTATCAATCGCGAATCATGGGGTACTCGACATCGCACCAGGGTAACCACTGGTTTTGTTACGATAATCTTTTCAGAAAGGCAAAGGAGCATAATAAAAGTTTAACCTGGGATTGTTATGATTCTTTGACTTGGGATAAAATGAAGGAAACAGGAATGTTAAAAATGCCGTTGGTAGGAAGTAATGTTGGCGAATCCTCCCGGCAATATGCAGGGACGCCCTTTCGAGCAGGTACGGGTACCGACGATTACTCAAAACCTGCCGGCAATACTGGAAAAAGGGGTTTCTGCTTTAATTTCAACAGAGGTAAATGTACTAGACCCCAGGGATCGTGTAAATTCAAACATGAATGTAGTGGTTGCGGGTCGTCGTCCCATCCTGAGTCCACGTGCAGAGCCAGAACGGGTGATAATGGGGGGAGAGGAGGCGCCAAACAGGTCTAATGTAGTCCGAGGGGCGCCGTTACCAACCCCGATTGATACCCTGGCGATGATTCCCTGGCTCAGTGAATACCCGCACTCTTAAGTGCATCCGCAGTGCACTGTGAATCAGAGCGTTTAACAGGCCTGTCACAGATAGGAAATGCTATCAAAACGAAATCCTACAAAACAATGTACTACTGGCCGGCAGCAATTCATACCCGGACAACGTCGGGACGGGCTGCTAGTTTAATATATAAATAGATCTGAAGGTGTGTTCACACAAATAAGTATGCATTTAAGAGAAGAACATTGCTCTCTCATTTTCACCATAATGGGACCAGTGGCACTATACAAAATCATGGGTCTCCTCTGCAGAATATGAGAAGGGACCCGCAGCATCACATATCTCACAGAAATACATAGGCATTCAAATGCATATGGGATTCTTGAATGTTGGGGGCTTCTTGCACCACGCCTCTGAAGGGAATATACAGATTAAATCTAGAAGCTTTCCAGGGACAGCTCTGCCCTCCTAATTGTTAAGAATGGCTGCACGTTTTAACTACGTGACCATTTGAACCACAAGAACCTTCTAAAGGGTGTTTACAAAATCTGTTTGTAAATCATGTGTAAATGTAACGCATGTATCTGTAACTTTCTGTCCTGAAAATTATAGCGCTGCAAGGGATATAACACAGCACAGACTGGTTCTGTAGAAAATATTGTGCAAGCACATTCCCGTAGTTGTTCACTGCTGCACGCATGAGCTATGAGTACTGCAGGGTGGCATGCTGATGCAACACACCTGACTCAGTGGTTGAACAATATCTTATAGGCTGAAAGGCTACTTTGTGCCGTGATGTGCCGGGCTTTTAGTGTTGTACAATCCCCCTCCTCTGCTGCGTTCACATTGCAAGTTGTTGGACACCAGCCTTTAGATGTCTGTTTTACTTTTCATTAACAGAAGATGGTTGCCACAGAAGCATCCTTTGCCATGACACTGTTTCCCACCGCCCTCTGCTGCTGGTGTGTGAGTTTTATAAACGTAAAATTCCATTCAGTGGCACAGAAAGGAGGCATTAATCCTCATGCAAGCAATGCACACAAGTTCATTGACCAAACATAAGGGTGATGATAAAAAAGGCAACAGCGACAATGGGGATCAGAGGAACCCTTACAGAAATCGGGCCTGGCACTAATGCACCTCCTGCACTGAAGCTTCATCCGTTTATCACTAGAAGAACAATATCTTCCCAGAAATAATGCATAACTAATAATGCATAACTGGTACCCAAGCGGCCATTGTGCATTACCAGTGTGCAAATGAAATAAAAACATTATTAAAAAAAAGCAGCCGTACTTGTCAGTGGCCTCGGAGGCTGGCAGTGTCCTATTTCGCTGTGCCGTTGCTCTCTTCTTTGTTTTACATATGTGCTGGAGGTGAAGGGGAGGGAAGGGAGAGGGCAAAGGGAGAGGGCTGAACTGAGAATAGGCACCCGAGAGGCCCTTGTGGAGAGCCACACATTTTGTGTAATCCGGCCTCCGATAGTAAAACAAGCAGAAGGTCACCAAATCAGATTGCCTGAAATTAAATAAGCAGCAGCTACTCGTCTTAAACACCAGGAAGTGAGGTGCACTGGAAGTGAGGTGCACTAGAATGCTGACCGCGTTTTGTGCTGCGCGATTGGCTGACATTAAATAAGCAGCAGGACAGCATCTACAGTACTTCCTATGTTCCAATTAAATCAGTATCAAGGATTCGGATAAAGTAAATATGTGTGACCGCACTTTGAGCTACGCAGCCCGACACACAACAACAAAGGGAATGTATTTTTTTAAAAAGTAGTTCAATGAAAAAAAAGTGGAGGTGGGGTGGACAAGTCAGAGTCCAAGCAGAGCTGGAGAGTGCGGGGCAGCGGAGAACAAAGAAGATCGAAGAAGAGGGGATAGCGAGGAAGCGACAGACAGCCGTTCCTCGTCTTAAACACCAATGAGGTGCACTACAATCCTGACCGCGTTTTGTGCTGCGCAAATTCGATTGCCTGGAATTAAACAAGCAGCAGTACAGCATCTACAGTAGATCCGATTGAATCAGTAGCAAGGATTTGGATAAAGTAAATATGTGTGACCGCATTTTTAGCAGCGCAGCCCGACACACAACAACAAAGGGATATTTTTTAACTTAAATTCAATGAAAATAAAAAGTGGAGGTGAGGTGGACAAGTTAGAGTCCAAGCAGAGCTGGAGAGTGCGGAACAGCTCAGAGCGAAGAAGAGTGGAGAGCGAGGCACAACGGGTGCTTGCCTGAGCAACAAGCATTGGCGGGGAAAGGTGGGGGGCGGACGAGATTCACTCGTGGGAGCAATAATTGCGACCAGATGAGCCGTGCGCTCTGGCAAGTGAATCTCCTGACGTGCACGCGTTGCCATTGAAGGCAATGGAACGAGTGCACGTGCTTGGCTGAAAAGCCAAAGCGACAGCAAAAGGTAATTTGCCTTTGCAGCGCATGCGCGCTGCGAAGGCGAGACCTAAAAAGAGTATGACTGAGAATGGTGCCCTAAGGGACACCTACATTTATGACTGGAACTGGAATGAGAAAGGGGGGAGCTAGATGTCCTGAGATCTATTTGCCAAGAAGGGAAAGACGTTCATGTTCAGGCGGTACCCCCCATGCCGATGTTAGCAAGTGTCTTGAGGAGCCTCACATGTGGGACCATATCAAATTGTGCCGACAGATCAAGCAGTATCAGAACAGCCTTGCCTCCCTGGTCCAGTTTACCCTAGAGAAATTCAGTCACTTGCATCTGAGCGGACTCCGTGCTGTAGATAACCATATAACTGGATTGGGACTCATGAATGAGCTTCACATATTCAATGTGTTTTTGGAGGGCCTTGCTTACATGCTTCTCGAATACTTTGGAGAGGGCCAGAAGAAGGGAGATTAGCCTATAGTTGGCGGGGTCTGTCGGTTTCGTGTTAGCCTTTTTTATCAGTGGAAGAATCTTAGCATTCTTCCATAATTTTGGCATGTTGCCTGAGGAGAGGGAAGCATTAAAGAGCTGGTTTACTGAGGGGTTTATGGTGGAATCTAATAGGTTCACGATATTCGCTGGACATGGGTCGGTAGGAGAGCCAGACTTAATGCTTTGGAGAAGGGTCAGTGACTCTTCAAACTGAAAAACAGGAAAAGCTAGTAAAGATGGAGGATCCAAGAGGTGAAATTTCCTATTAGAACTAAGGTAAAAGGTCAGTTCTTCCTCTGAGATGTTAGTGAAGGCTTGTTGAATCACGGAGATCTTTTTGTGTGAGAATTGAGCTATTTGCTTAGACCATTCTTCCGTGCATGGCCCTTCCTTTGTGCCGGCTTTCAGGGCGGCAAAGGATTTAACTATGCTAAAGATTTCCTTACTCTTATTTTGGGCATTTTCTATCTTGGTTTGAAAGAAGTTTTTCTTGGCTGCCTTCACAAGAATGTAATGAGCTTTTAAGGTGTCTTTATACACCTTCCTGTCCTCAGGTAGAAAGGATTTACGCCATATCCGTTCCATTTTTCTACAATTTCTTTTACTAGATCTGAGGGAATCGTTAAACCACGGAGCTGGTGGGGTCGACCTCTTTGAGGAAAAAACCAGTAGTGCTGCAACAATGTTGGTTCGGATCCAAGACTCTATTGAGATGGTGTCCTAGTCGGGGCAGCCAGACAGCTCTGGTGAGGAACTACAGAGAGCGTCTGCTAACATCGGGATGGATATTTTATGGAACGTCCTGTAATTAGGGACCCTCTGCCCTGCGTTACCCCGAGGGGCTGTGGCAGAGTTGGGAATGACGAATTGTAATAGGAGGTGGTCAGACAAGGTAATGGGAAGAGGTAGGCTTACTGATATGTGAAAGTTGATAAAGATTTTGTCTAGGGTAAGGCCCTTCTCATGGGTGGCCGAAGAAATAGATAGAAACATTTTTCAGGCCTGAAGCGTCTCCAATAAGGAAATTGTTTGAGGGTCTTTTCCATTGCCCATATGTATATTGAAATCTCCCAGAATAAGACAGTTGTTGTATTTTAAGGCCAGGGAGGTGGTGGCTATATTAAACGTAGTAATAAACTTTCCAATTGCACCGGGAGGTCTGTAAATCAGAAAACCAACTATGCTATGATGGGGGGAATAAGGTACAGTGGAAGCCTAAGGACTCTGCGCCCTCAATGTTTTCCATCGGGTTGGGAGAGCAGTCTAGCTTTTGATAGTAAATTAATGCGACACCACCCCCCTTCCCCGTAGGTCAGTCCCTCCCAAGGATTTTATAACCCGTAGGGATGGCTGAGGTGATAGTAGGGTTGGAGGCTTCAGACAGCCACGTCTCATTGAGAAATAAAAGAACAGGCTGTTTGTCTAAAAGTAGGTCATAAATGTGTGGTTAATGCTTTTGCATGGAGCGACAATTTAAAAGGGTGGCCTTTAAGTCCTCAGTTTTCTTATTGTTTTGACACTTAGTGTTCCGTGGGAGGATCTTGGGTGCGAGTTTCCTGGGCTGGAGGAGAGACCAGTTGCACTTATTGCATTGAAAATCTACCTCCAAGCTCAGATCAGTAGCTGTACACTGACATACTGGTAGTAGCCTAAGGCTAAGCAGTTTTTCCCTATTGTAATTTAGTGGAAGAACCTCACCGGAGGGGAACTGGGCAGCATGCCTGGCGCTGGATGCCTCTGGGATGCTAACGGGGCAGGCAGGCTTGCCTTTGGCGCGCCTTTGGCATGCCCACTGCGCGTGTCCGTTTGCATCGTTAATATAGGCTAATGCTATGTTGCAAACTGGATCGCTAACGCAGCTGAGGAAGCGGAAACTGCGTGGGCGGAAGTGAGGAGCCCGATAATACCCTCAGCCCTCCGCACAATTGGTGTATTAGCCACGGTGGACCAGGACTGGAGGAAAAGCGAGATGCGAATCGGTGCAGCTAAGGAGGTGTAGGTAAGCAGAATCAAGTAAAGTGCAAGTGCGCCTAGGTAGGAGAAATTCTTAAAAAATTCAGCCACAGATATACAATTTAAAAAGTAATAAAAACCTAGTAGCAGGGCAGGAAAAACTAAATCCTACCGCTGTCAGCTGCGCACGTTCATTTACATCAGGAATATAAAGGCTAATACCTATGATGCAAACTGGATCGCTAACGCAGCTGAGGAAGTGGAAACGGTGTGGGAAACTGGCTCAAATTAGATCATAAATTCAAAGCTGTTCTGAACAGGGGCCCCCAAAATATGTTTGACCCAGGGCCCCCAAAATCCTTAAGATGTCCCTGACTCGAATACCAATGATGGATACACGTTCCAGATATATTTTCAAAGATAATGCATAAGACCTTTCGTTGAGTATTTTTAGATATTTTTACGTATTTCTTTGCATAAATCTGTCTATTACAACTCTTAATATATGTATTCCAAACAAGCAAACACCGACACAGCTATGACTGCAATTCACGCTTTGAAAACAAATGCATAAACCACTCTATTAGGGCTAGTAGCTTATTTTTTATGAGTTCGGTCGAAAGCGACCATATAAGATGCAACTACATACAAAAATTGGCCATACAGCAGCAATTAAAAAACACATTTTTTAAAAAGATTTGATCAGAGAAAATGTGTTCTGGCACATAAAACAATTACACATTTCATAATAAAAATAAATGATGTTTTGTATCAATTCAAGAATTCAAAATTGCCCCTCCGTCGAATGGCACTTTGCATGTTACTTGCTACCGCAAAGCAAAGAAAAGTTAAGGAAAGGGATTGTAACATTGCCTGAAATTAGCTTGTTTTAAAGCCGGTAATAAATAGCTATTCCTCAGTGCAGTATAGAATTTGCAAGAAAGCAAAAAGTGCATCATGCTTTGCACAGAGAGCCAATAGCAGGGGCACAAAGTATTTATTTTTTTAAAATAGGGACCACGTGCTGGAAAAACTGGCACAAATGCACAGTATGCAGCTTCATTCTAGTCAACAGAAATCTTTGATTCTTGTTCGATAACCATGTAAGATATTGTTCAGCTCCAAGTGAAGGGCACACACCTCTATGTAATCTAAACGCCTGTGTGGACTCCCCACCTGGCTCATGTCTGACACTAGCATTTACCTCTAAGTGGAGTTCCCTAAGAAAACTAACAATCTTGGTCTCCACCATCATCAGTCATAATATTCCATAATTTAGGGTGATTTACAGAATCGAATGCCGAGCTGAAGTCCATTAAAGCGAGATACATCCTTCCCTACTTGGATACTGTATATTTATTTATCATGAGGGAATGGTTGAAGCACTGTTCAATCGTACCAAGACCAGCACAAAATCCAAATTGTAAGTCAGATAGAATATTTTTATCTTGTGCCCAGACTTGCAAACGGTTTAATACAATCCTGCCCATTATCTTGGCATTGGTCGATATCTTTGGAGGTCCCCTTTACAGTCATTCTTAAAAATATACACAATAATACTGTGTATTTGTATACTACATGTTACAATGGTGGCAATGTGTCTAGTCTTCTACATGTATTGTATAAATATACTGAAAGATGCCTATATTTGAAGTTTGTTTTTGATTTAATAGAAGAATAAAATATATATATATTCACTGAAAAAAACATAGGTTTCACACCAGTTATAGTTAGGAATTAGCATTTAAAAAACCTATTAAATTCACTGAAAAAACCATAGGTTTCACACCAGTTATAGTTAACTGGAAATTTTACTGACATAAAACCATTGAAATTCCCACGTTATAGTTAGTTGGACGCACTATAACTTGCACGCCAGCAATGCACTGCTGATGACGTCACATATTACATCACTCATGACGTGGTCAGTGACATCACTCATGACATCACTGATATCAGAGGTCAGAGAACTGGCCAGAAACCCTCCCCAATCTTCACCCAGCACCTATAAAAGTAAGCAACCCACTCCATCGGATCCAGAGACAAGGAAGATGGTTCCAAACATACAACCCCAGTTTGAACAATACAAAATCAGTTGTATATTTTGTGGTAAAACAATTACCTATGGTGAGCAAAGTATAAAACTCATCAACCGTGCTGGTGACAACCACAATTGCCCCCAAAAACCTTAATTTTTTCCTGATTTTTTTTTGCTCCAGTTGAGCCGTTTACAATTCCCTGTTTTTTGTTTCTCCCCATAAAAATAACAACAAAAATATAAAATTGCTCATAAAAGCCAAAAAAAGTACAAAATGTTAAAAAAACAATCAAAAAATATAAAACAACAAAAAGAAGAAAAAAAACAGTTCTTTTTAGAACTACCTCCAATTTATAAAAAAAAGGCTACATTTTTTAAAAACTCTGTCATTCTATTTTCCCTATGGTAGGCTCCCGGTATGCTCCCCGGTGCGCGTACCGGGCGCTCCCCCCGCACAAATCGAAAAAAAAAAAAAATTGTTTTGCCCCGCGGGGCCCTTTTATGGAGCCCACATCAAACCTAGGGGGTCAGGGGGTTCTACTCTGCCCCCTTTTGGTCATTTCCCCCTTTGTTTTTGCCACCTCTTGTGTCTCGATCCCACCGAGACACAAGATGGCGGCCGCTCCGGACTGTTTGGAATGTTGACAGACACCCGAGAGCCAATCAGCTGCCCGCGCGCGAACTCGCGTAGCGCGCTGGTACGCGCACCGGTGCGCGTACCGGGGCGCGCTTATAGATATATATATTTTTTTTAACCTAAATTACTCAAAATCCACTGGAGCACATATCTTGAGACATAGCAAAGGCACATCGGGCTACCAGTCCCTACAATTTTGCCAAGTTTGGTGGAAATACATTCAGCCGTTCGGGCTAAAAGTGAGTTCAACCGCCCTATGGAAATTAACATGGAGAAAACATGTTTTGGGACCCCCCTTTTATCTCAGCCCCCGCTTGACAAATCCCCCCCAAACTTTCAGGAAAGGAGCGGAGCACCGCAAGGCAAATTTGAGGAAATTTTCAGACAGATTTCTCAACCGGCGCCAAAGTTATTCCCAATAGAATGTTGCAAAATCCTAACTATAACTACCTACTGGCGACAGCCAGTAGGTTATATATATATATATAAATATATAAATATATATATATATATATATATATATATATATGTATTTATTATCGTTTTTACATAGGTTCTGCTGAATTTGCACACTCAAATGTTAACAACTCTTTAGATCTGAACCTTCTTTCATACATATGAATCCCGTTTGTATCGATTATTATCCTCTTGAATCTGAAACTGAATAAATAGGCACTTTATTTACACTAGTCACTTTACTCATTAGTACTGAGGCACAGGTCACTTTTAGTTCATAGTACTGTAGCACCATGACACTTTACTTATCTGTAAAGATTTATGAATTGATTGAAAAATCTAAAAGAATATTAGTATGCGTCTATGTAGGCAATGATTAGAATTGCTTAAAAGCAGGGTGGTGCAATTCAGTCTAGAAGTATTGAAGGTTTAATCATGTAAACGAAGAATTGTTCTTTTCTCTCGAAATATGTATATATTTATATTTATACCTTGTAAGGAACGTTGTTTTTTTGAAAACTTTACTTCACGTTTAGGTGAGCACGTAGGAGTAAGAGCTTATGTATTGCATTGTATTAGCTTGACAATAATGATAAAGAAGTTCGTATGCGTTTAATGCAGTTATAAAGTAAAACAGTATGATCTTTTACCATGTATGAATTTCAAGATTGAATTGTTTTTATAAACAAGCATTTATGCATTTATGTTCTATCTTGTGATAAATATATTTTCGCAAAAAATGGTAGCAAGACAATTTACAAATCTATGTATTTAAACATGGTAGTATTTTTTCTATGTCAATTGCGATACTGATGCATTTGCACTTTAAAAATGGGCTGGTCAGAACGCACGGTCATGTGATCAAGGCCGCTGGGATGGCTGAAACGCGTCTTGACTTGTGAAAGGGAAATAAAATAATGCTGACACCATAGTTGGTCCATGCTCGTGATTTCCGCACTGCAGCGATGTTTTCTGCGAGGTATTGCAGATATATATATATATATATATATATATATATATATATATATATATATATATATATATATATATATATATATATACATATATCCCGCACATTACTACCAACACAACAAGGCAATCTTGAGTCTTATAGAGTGGTGTCTGAGAAACAACTACTTTTCCTTTGGGAAGGAGATTTGGCAACAGGTGAGAGGCGTGGCAATGGGGGCCTGCTTCTCCCCTAGCTATGCGTGTTTACATGCCGGCTGGTGGGAGGAGTGGGTCCTCAATGTGACACACAGAGTATGGGTCAATGAAAAATTGATTAAGTACCTGCGGTACATCGATGATGTTTTTATTGTGTGGCAAGGTACAAAGGAGGAAGCTGTCTCCTTCATTGAGGAAATCAATAATAATTCCATGAATTTAAAGTTTACATCACACATCAGTGCAAGCCAGGTGGAGGTTTTAGATGTTAAAGTCTATATTGATGACTCAATGAAATTACAAACCACATTATTTAGAAAACCTACCGCAGGTAATACTACCCTGCATGCCTCTAGTCTACACCCACAGCACACTATTGAGAGCATTCCTTACGGAGAAATTCTGCGGCTCAAAAGGATTTGCACCTCTGAGAGGGACTTCAGACAGTGTATACTGGAACTAGAAATACGACTGAGGGAGCGGGGATACCCAAAGAAAACTTTTGATCGAGCTTTGGCCAAAGCCAATCTAAAGACCCGCGAAAGCCTGTTGCCTGACATCAGTGAAGAAATAGTTTCTACTACTTCATCAGAAGAGAAATTCGAATCTTGCCCTAGGTTCATTACCTCTTTTAGAGATCAGGAGCGCAAGATCAGGAAAATCATTAATAAGAACTGGCCTATTGTTTTATCTGATAACATCCTGGGGTCCCTTTTACCACAGAAACCAACTGTAACCTTTTGTAGAGCGCAAAACATGGGCGCGGTTCTGGATCAACCATGTCCAGAATTAAAAGAAAAAACGAATTGGTTACAATCTGCAGGTGGTTTTTGTAAATGCTCCAGTTGCCACGCCTGTAAATTTGGGGTGAATAAAACTCATTACATTACCCCTTTTAGTGACAAGGCAATTGATATCGTGATCCAATACACCTGCAAGACAGAATTTGCAGTTTATTTCCTAACGTGCACCTGCGGCCTGAATTATATTGGTAGTACCAAGCAGCAGATGCACGTTAGGATTTTGCAACATTTACGTGCAATTTTGCATAGTGACCCCAGTTACCCAGTGGCTCGCCACTTTGAGATGAAACACAATAAAGACATTAATTGTTTAACATACTTTCTTGTAGGGGCTGTGCCTAAACTGAGAAGAGGCGGTAACAGAGAGTTAAAGCTCAGACAACTCGAATCAAATATGATCTTGGAATTCGACAGCAAGTGGCCGAACGGCCTCAACAACACTGAAGATTTACACACTTTTTTGTAGGCTGGTCCTTGCTTGTTACCGTCTGATATTTCTCGTGTTTCTCCTGCCGACCAATATCATTTATGTCACCCTTGGTAGTCAGGTTCCCTGTTACCAAGGGACACGTAGAACCAGTTGTTAAGGTTATCTATTTGTTCATATATTTGATCTGTTTGCCCTGGCTAGTCAGGATCCCTGTTAGCCAGGGATTTCAATCTTCATCAGTACCAACCCCTTTGTACCAATTTTTGTATCTTAAATAATTTATGATAAATCCAAATTTTAGCACTATTTTATACACAGGGTGTGGTAGTATCACTTTTTATCACTTTTATGATAAACCCTGTTAATAAAATGAAATGTTTTTTATAAGTTTTTATTATACAGAATGAGACTTATGTCCATCTGTGTAATTAGCATGGATTAACAATTTCTAAATGCAGGTAGTTTTATCATGTATCATGTACTTTGTCTCTTCTCTTGTAAATATATTGTTAAATTTATATTAATGTGATGTTTGCACTTTAGGACATGCACTGTTTACACTTTTTCAGCACTCAACACTTTATTCACTGGTCTATGCCCACCCCTGAGCAAGTTAGTGACATACAATTAATAAGGCGCCGCCCCACCCATGATTTTTATGGGTGTTTGTTTGTGACAAATTATGAAAGAACTAAAGAAATTAACGGATTTATCTGGTGATGTCTTTTATTGCTTTTATACAAACAATGATAACATGTTTGATATTAGTATTTATACTATTTATTGAGCTTGTTTGCACATATCGCTGTCAGAAGTATATCTACTCTGTCTATGATCACATGACGTGTGGGAGGGGCTTGCAGTGGTGTTCACTTGGCATTATAAAAATCAAAAATGTAACAGACAGTTTTATGCATGTGAACAAGGGCTTGTAGCCCGAAACGCGTTATGCATTTCCTGCAAATGACTTCTAACCTGGATTAAAAGATCTGTTATCCAATCTGGTGGTCCGTCTCCTGTTAGCGCTTCGCCGATCTGCATGGTTGGAAGTGGCGTGTTTGGAG
This sequence comes from Lissotriton vulgaris, assembly GCF_964263255.1. Classification (NCBI taxonomy): domain Eukaryota; kingdom Metazoa; phylum Chordata; class Amphibia; order Caudata; family Salamandridae; genus Lissotriton; species Lissotriton vulgaris. The sequence continues at coordinate 900,580,127 of NC_141696.1, forward strand.
TTCTTTATGAATATATATATTTATATATATATATATATATATATATATATATATATATATATATATATATATATATATATATATGTGCGCTCGCGTGCCAAAACACTACCAAACTCTCGGGGAGATTATTTCAAACGCCTCTATTGCCACAGCGTGCTTGAATAGCAAAGAGGCTCAGGAAACTGTCAATCAAAACCCAGTTCGCCGTGTTGTTCCTGACGCGTTTCGAAGGCTCCCGCCTTCTTCTTCAGAGGAAAGGCGAACACATCATATATATATATAATGGTCGCATTGGACCACATTTTAGGTGGGCCAACCTTTAACACATTCATCAAAAGATGAGCCTTCAGGTCTATATTGTCCTTGAAAAGGCCCCTGCGCTCTCCATTAGGCCCTGAGTCATTGTTGCCAGGACTCCAATGTATTGCTTCTACAACATCGAAACCTGATGAATGAGAATCAACTTGGCAAAGATAGCAATTAAGCATTGGCCAATTTTGCGAATTTGCGATCTGCGAATTTGCGGATTTGTGAATTCGCGATCCGCAAAATTCGCGAATTTGTGCGAATTTGCAGATTTTGGGTTTTTTGCGTGTTCGCGGGGTTTTTTGCGTGTTCGCGGGGCTTTTTGCGTCTTCGCGAGCCGCTTGCATAGCGAAGTTACCCATGCAGTCGTTTATGGGAGAGGGAGAGAGAGATAGATAGATAGATAGATAGATAGATAGATAGATAGATAGATAGATAGATAGATAGATAGATAGATAGAAAGAGAGAGAAAGAGAGGAAAAGAGAGAGGGAGAGAGAGAACGAGAGAAAGAAAGAGAGGCCGGATCTCTGAAGGGCCAGATTCCTGAGTTGCCCCTACAGAACATACAGCTTTTTATTTTTAGCAAAATGCATATGAAAATTGTGCTGTAAAGGTCTCTTTTAGTTTAACCACCTCCTGACAACTCAAAATGGGTGTATTTGCCATCCTCTCCCTTCTTCCTGTTTTTTATAACTGTAAGTGCTTCCTGATGAGGTTTAATTCCTTGGACAGGTGCCTCGTTGCCTACTTGTAACTATTCTCTGACCCTGCTTCAAGGGTCAGAGCAGGGTCAGAGAATAGTTGCAAGTAGGCAACGAGGCGCCAGGAAGCAATTAGCAGCAGGTGTCCAAGTTGAAGTTAATTTGTTTGTAACCCTTTTGTAAACGGTTACAAAGAAATTAGGTTCAACTTTTGCACCTGCTGCTGTAACCCTTGCTTGGCTGAAAATTCGCCCCCGCTGATTCGCGGATTTTACCGCGATTTCGCGAGATTCGCGGATCGCGAAATCCGCAAATTCGCCTGCGAAACTGATTTTACGCCCACCCTTTATAGCAATCATGAGTCTCCTTCGACTAAGATGGGCCAGGGTAAACCTTAGTTAAGTGTGAAGTTAAATCTTCAAGCGAAATAACCACATACAGGCCAGAGTCCAGAGAATGAGTTGGAACTATTTAGTCATGATAAAATCTTCACCATTCAGGCAAATTTTCTTATAAACATTCAATCTCATCTAATCAATTTTGAGATAATAAAAGTGTCTATTCCTACCAACGAGAGTCTCCCTTTTGGTAATTGCCACCCTTTAACTCTTGTGGATTCCTTGGCATCCATTAAGAGCCTTAAGTTGGGTTGTTCTTCTGACCCATGCCCTCCTATAATGATGGCTAAGGTAGCTTAGGTTATTAACCCAATTGTAAATAGAGAATTAAACACCTCACTACTATCTGGCAAGGTTCCGGCGTACTGGTTAAGTGCAAAAGTCATACCATTACTTAAAGAATCCACAGGAGACCCAAAATTGCTGCAAAACTATAGAACTATCTCACTGTTTTTCCCAAGATTTTGGAAAAATCTGTTAATGCACAACTGTCACAATTTCTGGAGGAGAACACACTTCTACAACCCACCCAGTCAGGTTTTAGACCCCACTTCAGCATGGAAACTGAGCTTTTAGAATTTGTGGAGTATGTAAGAGGCGCTCTGGACATAGGAGGCAAGGCTATCCTGATTATGCTGGATTTATCAGCAGCCTTCAGTGCAGTCCCCTATCAAAGGCGGCTCGAGTGTTTCAGGCAATTGGAGTTAAGAATACTGTCCTGAACTGGCTTACCTCTTTTTTGAAGTCAAGAGGTCTAGATGCCTCCTTTTTCTTCCAAAGCACGCAGAATGATGGTTGGTGTTCCTCAGGGTTCGGCTTTAAACCCTACCTTCTTTAATGTATATCTTACATTACTCACTAAATTGGCGGAGCCTTTGGGTACCAACGTGATCGCTTATGCAGATGACACCCAGCTTCTCTTCACCTGTGGAAAAGGAGAGGAGTTTGCTTGGGAGGCTATTACAAACTGCCTCTCTATGGTGTTCCAGTGGTTGGCAGTTAATCAACTAAAATACAGACCGAGGTTATGATCTTCAGTTCATCATCGCACTAATTTATGGACATCTTGCTGGCCGAATGATGCTTTGCTTCCGAGCCCCCAACACTGCTCTATTAGGAATTTAGGTGTTAATTTTCATAAAACCCTTTCCTTTCAACCTGAGATTTAGGCACTGATAGGTTCTTGCTGTGGGACTCTTCGGATGATGCAAAAAAATGCTGCCCATCCTGTCAGGATCTTCTACAAGAACAGTCATCAACCAATCTATCAATCAGGGAATTGTGAAGCACGCTACTCACCAAAGCGGGTCTCAAGCTTTAATAACCTCTAAACTGGATTACTGGAATGCTCTTACTTTTGTTGTAATTGGCCCGTCCGTGTTAGCGATTAGCTGAATCTACACGTTGTCCTCCTTAACTTGGCTGTATACGATAAACGCCATTTTTAATACTGTGGCGGCCATCTTAGATCATGAGCGGCCTCGTGGCCGACGTGCCCTTTAGTCCTTTGTCCGTTCCACTGACCACTCACATCTGCCCAGCAACAGGCTATTTTTAGTACTGGTCAAGCCACACATGCGCAGCTCTCACTGACCCGTATACCTTCAGGAATGTGCCACTAACTGACCAGTGGGTTTGAAACCCTCCAATGAGCTGGCAGTATTCCAAAACATGACCATGTATGTCTCTAAAAACTGTGTCTTAACTTGTGCCGCCTATCGTTTATTGCCCCAAAATTGTATATAAACGGGGTCACACCGGTGTTCGGTGTGATACCTCTGGCAATACCGAAGGGTGCTGTTTGAGTGTACCACCACCCCATGGGGTTTTAATAAACCTGTTCTTTGCCTTTTACAGCTTCCGTGCCAACAGTTCTTTTGTGTATGTGGGTAATCTCTGGAGCGTGTAGGCCTTGGGAACCCTGAAATACTTCAATTGGCGACCACGAAGGGACTCATCGGCGACTCGGATGCCCGAAGGAGAGGTCGTGACGAAGGCTTGGAAACTCGCCATGGACGCGCACTGCCACGAGTGACCCGAGTCTTGGCTGCCAAGGTGTTTTTTCCTTTCCTTCCGATCTGACCTTCCAGGTGGCGCCGGTCTCCGACTGAGTTTTCGAGTGTCCGCTTCACTGAGAAAGTGCCGTTTGGCTGATTTGGCTTACAAGACCTTGGCAGTTGGAATCTGGACTTTTGAGAATTGGTAAGCTTTGTGTTCGGTAAGGTAGTCTTCAAACGCTTACTGAAGTCTTGAGATTTGTGATCAGTGAGGTAGTCTTCGGACGCTCGCTGAATTTTGTGAACTTTGATCTGAGTTAGCTAACATTTTGAATTTGTGACCTTTGAACTTATATGTGTAGTGCACTTCACATAGGCAGGCATGTAGAGATGTTTCTCTAACCTTGTTTTTCCTTTGAACGGCACAATTGTGTGAAGAACTGTAAGTGCCCTTTGGTTTGGTGTCACGCTTTCGTGATACTTTTTGAACATGCCTGTTTTCAGCAAACTCCGGGGAATGTGTTGCTTAGGAGATGATGCATCAATTAGGTTAGCGGAATCACAGCCAGCTCCCCCAGAGGGAACGCCAAATAGGGACATGTATATCAAGCACGGCCTTCCACCTATTATGTACAGTAAATTATGGCATAAGTACACTAAGGCCGATCCCGAATTGCAATGGCCCCTACACGGGTCATACGATTTGAGTAAAATCCAATTTGTCGAGCAATGTATGTTTCAACGTAGGTCTAGACAAAATATGTTTGATTGTGTACGAATGTGGGAGAAAGCGGTGCGTGAACGAATGAAGCGTGAGGTTGCCTTGGCGGACAAAGAGCAGCGTAAGGCTGCTCGGGATAAGGCTTTACAGCTTGAGGAGAAGGAGGCTCAGGAGAAGAAAGAGAGGGAGGAACGGGAACGTAAATTGCAAATGACTGGTCAGTTTCCTATTCGCCGACCGCTTTATCCTGTCCTTAATAATGAAATTGATGATTTTTCTTTGTTAGATCGGTCACCGCCTCCGTACGTTTCACCGACGGCTCCGGCTGCGGATTCCGAGGATGATGGGCAGATTCAAGTGAGCCAGAAAGGGGTATCGGCTCTCAGGTTTACTGCGGAAAGGTCCGCTCATTTGCGCAGTTGGGCTCGTAAAGTGAATAAGCATTGTGTTACTCAGGAACAGTTGGTAGCGGAGAAACAGGGGTGGTCGGATCTTGAATTAATGTATTTCTTGTCCACTTTAGCGGATGAAGTTGTAAATGCATATCGTGAAGTTTCTGAAACGTTAGAACCTAAAGCTTTGTCGGTATATCGTGAGAATTTAGCTAAAGGTGATTTTGATCTTACAGATGTGGACGACCTGTTCAAGCAGTTGATCGCGCTGCGGGATGAGACAATTTCTTTACGACAGGAACTGAAACGGAGGAAAAAGGAGTCCGAGCCGGGAAACGACGGGGCGGTTAAGGAGTGTTCTCTTCGTGGTTCAGATAAGAGCTCTGCGTTGCATGTTATGCCTATGCGTGAAGCCGCGCCTTTGTATGTTCCACCAAAAGGGGAAGGTACGGATGATGATAAATCGTCAAAGGATGCGAAGGGATATTTTGTGTATAATTGGGTGTATACACCATGGAATAGAGCAGATGTCATGGCACTTAAAAACTCTTTACCTGATCTCCGAAAGAACCCAGCGGCATTCTATGAGGGGGTAGAGGGGGCTATATCGTCTTGTGTGATGACTCTTGTAGATATAGATTTGTTTTTTGGGTTGATATTACCACCTGACATGTGGCGGCAGATTCGTAAAAATAATGATGAGACAATATTGGGAGGGACATGGAAAGAAATAAATGCTGCAGATTTAGACAGGGCACCAGCATGCAAGCCTTGTCAGCTAATTCTAGAACTCCCGGCAGCTATTTTGCGTAAATTGAAAACGCTTGTTCCCGCCAAAAAGATTGATTGGACCATGTTAACGTCGTGCAAGCAGAAACATGATGAAACGGTTTCAGATTTCTTTACACGCTTTGAGGAGGCATTTCATGATTACAGTGGTCAATCTTTAACTGACGATACGGGTCGGCATTTGTTTGTAGATAAGTACGTGGCTAATCTCCTACCAGAGATTGCAAAGCGATTGAAGTCGAGTGAGAGTTCCTGGGCCACGGCGACCCCTGCGTCCTTGTTAACTATGGCTCAGTATTATGAGCGGCAGGAAGTGGAGGCTAAAGAGAATGTAGAGAAAAAGACGAAGGAATTGAAAACGAAGGTGATGTTGGCACAGGTTCGGGGAACACAGAGTAGAGGGAATGATAGAGGTAGACGAGGTGGAGGAAATGCGTCGTATGGTCGTACAGACATTGCGGAGGATCAGTGTGCTTATTGTAAGGAGTTTGGGCATTGGGCCGATGATTGTCCGGTACTTCGTGAACAGCGTAGTCAGCGTGGTCGAGGCAGTGGAAGGTCAAGAGGAGGTTATACTGGAGCGAGAGGTGGCGGAGGTGATCGTAGACAGGTTGAGGAGAGGGGCCGTGGCCAGGACGAACGAAATACGTTTGATAGACGGAATCAATATCAGATTTTGGAAGGAGAGAATGTGGAACATCAGGATTATGTGCATGCATAGGATTGCGTAGGATGGGGTAAGGAATCAGTCGAAGTGCCAGTAGATCAGCAAGGTCCATATGTAACAGCGGGTATTTTGGGTTCTACTGATCAGTTTCTAGTCGACACAGGAGCTACTCGTAGCGCTCTGTCGAAACACTTGGTTCCGAGGGCTCCCCTGTCTGGCGAAATGATTACGTGTGTAGGGTTTGATGGCACACCCTCCCCTAGCCCTTTGTCCAAGCCCCTTGCACTATGCATTGATAAGTACTTTAGTTTTGGCCAATTTTTGTTATCGCCCCATACCCCAGATAATATCTTGGGCATTGATTTGCTTAAATATTTTCGAGCAACAATACGCTGCGCTCCAGAAGGAGTGCGGGTTATTCTGAATGACAACTACCCTGATCCTGATGATTGTCCTGAACGTGACAGATTTTGTGTCATTTTAGACATTCCTGCTTTGGCCTCTCTGCCGCACACGTTGTGGGCGACATCAGATACGGATGTGGGAGAGATGCGTATTCCACCAATACATATCACTGTTAAGGAGGGGGCCCCTCTACCACGAGTGCCACAGTATAAGATCTCGAAGGAAGGCGAAATTGCACTAACACATATTGTTCAGGATTTGATTTCTGCAGGGGTAGTGGAGGAGGTCCCTTATAATGTCTGTAACAGCCCTATTCTACCAATTCTTAAGAGAGACTCAGATGGCAAGATCTATCGATTTATTATTGATTTGCGTGAAATAAATAAAATTGTCATTCCCCAATACCCAGTGGTGTCTGATATCACAACTTTGCTTACTTTGGTTCCACCGACAGCCACCACTTTTAGTGTTATCGATCTAAAGAATGCGTTCTTTTCTATCCCTGTTCACCCAGATAGCAGATATCTGTTTGGTTTTACGCTCAATAATAAATCGTATAGATTTTGTCGTGTTCCCCAAGGCTATACTGAGAGCCCTAGCATCTACAGCCAGGCTTTAAAACGACAACTAGATTCCTTCGAATTGCAGTCTGGCGTTGCGCTCATCCAGTACGTGGATGACCTTTTGCTTGCTGCTGACTCCTATACACAATGTGAACAAAGCACGCTTGCGTTGCTGTCCTTTTTGGCACAAAACAATCACAAGGTCTCCAAGAAAAAGCTTCAATACTGTAGACCCCAGGTGACCTACCTCGGTCATCTGTTGTCTAAGGAGGGGAGGGCATTAACATCTGATCGAATTCAGGCGATTTTAGATACACCAGTCCCCCGCACGCAGAGAGATGTGCGTGCCTTTATAGGGTTGACATCTTTTTGTAGACAATGGATCATGGGTTTCTCACATATCATAAAACCTCTGCTAGCATTATTGTCCAAAACTACACCGATGCCTCTTGAGTGGACAGACGAATGTCAGAAAGCCTTTGAACAGTTGAGACAGGCCCTTTGTTCTGCACCCGTGTTAGGAACACCAGACTACACGAAACTTTTCACATTGTACGTGCACGAGAATGATGGGTGCGCGTTGTCAGTGTTAGTACAGTTACACGGGGATAAGCAGAGACCATGTGCATACTTCTCTGCCATTTTGGATCCTGTAGCACGAGGGCTGCCTGGGTGTTTTCGAGCAGTAGCGGCAACAGCAGTAGCCATACGACAGAGTGAGGGCATAGTGTTATCACACAAATTGCTGGTGTTGGTTCCTCACGCAGTAGACGCCCTGTTAAACCAAACAAAGACCCAATACCTCACGAGTGCACGACTTACAGGATATGAGCTGACACTTTTAGCGCCACACATAACATTGAAGAGATGCGCTACTTTGAACCCCGCGACTTTATTGCCCTATCCGGCCGAGGAGGGTCAGGAAGAAAAACATCATGATTGTGTTTTCCTGACTGAGGAACAGACAAAGGGTCGTGTTGACTTACAGGATGTGCCACTTCCAGATGTGGATGGGGAACTGTGGGTTGATGGATCGTGTTTGAGGCTGCCAGATGGTACGACTTCTGCAGCATATGCGATCACGACTCTTAAGACGGTGGTAGAAACAGCTAGAATACCACAAAAATCGGCTCAGGCAGCAGAGCTGATAGCTTTAACAAGAGCCTGCGAATTGAGTGCTGGCCTATGTGTGAACATATACACAGACAGCCGGTACGCCTTTGGAGTGGCCCACGACTTCGGGCTTCTTTGGAGGGAACGCGGGTTTCTGACGTCACATGGGGAGCACATTATGCACGGAGAGTTAGTGCGTGATCTCCTAAATGCGCTGCTTGGCCCTAAAAAAGTAGCAATAGTGAAGTGCAGTGCCCATAAGAAAATTACGGATAAGGTGGGCCAAGGAAATGCCTTTGCAGACAGCATAGCAAGGCAAACGGCTATGTCCCGAACTAGCTCCCCCATGTATGTGGTACAATCACAGGCTGAACGATGGAGTGATGCTAGAGCAGAGATACGGGATATACAAAATTCAGCTACAGAATCTGAGCTTGCGGCTTGGGCAGCAGATGGGGTGCTAGATGATGAGGGATGTTGGAGAAGTAAAGACATGGAGAAGTGGAAATTGCCTGCGGCTTACTTACAGGCGATGGTCCAGATGACACATGGACTGGCGCATGTCGGAGCTCTTGCAATCACTCAGCTTTTAACACGAGTTTGGGAACATCCCGAGATTGCGAACACTGCAAAGAGAGTAGTGCAGACCTGCCTGGTATGTTTGCAACACAATCCTGGAAAGGGGGCCTATACTCCGAAAGGAGGGTTCGTTCCACCTTCTGCACCGTTTGAAGTCCTTCAAATGGATTACATTCAACTCGAGCGTTGCAATAACCTGAAGTACGTCTTAGTGGTGGTGTGTGCCTTTAGCAAATGGGTTGAGGCCTACCCCACGAAAGACAATACGGCTTTGACAACAGCTAAGGTGTTGCTTAAGGAATTCTTTCCTCGCTTTGGAGTTTGCAAATTTTTGTGGAGCGATAATGGGCCCCATTTTGTCGGAAAGATTGTGGAATATGTACTGAAGGGGTTAGGGATTCAGCAAAAGTTCCACGCTGTATTCCACCCTCAGTCGGCAGGTTTGGTCGAGCGGTACAATGCCACGTTGAAGCTTAAACTGGCCAAAATTGTGGCGTCTACATCATTGAAGTGGCCAGATGCGTTGCCGCTAGCACTACTGTCTCTTAGATCAGTGCCCCATTCACGAACTGGCCTTACACCTTATGAGGTGGTGTTTGGCCGCCCCATGAATATCTGGGGAGTGCCCAAGCCGCGATTGATACATGATGTGCCTTGTGTTATGATGAATGATTATTTGGCACGATTAACAAATGATTTGCTCTCCATTCATCAACAGGTTCGAGAAGCGCTCCCTGACAACTCTACTGGAGAAGGCCACGATCTTCGTCCTGGGGATCATGTGATGATCCGTTCGTTTGAAAGAGCAAGCAGTTTGGAGCCCAGGTGGAAGGGCCCCGAGCAGGTCCTTCTGGCAACCCGCACCGCCGTACGAGTGACCAACAGGAAGCGGTGGGTGCATTCGACTCACTGTCGTCGAGTCTCTCCGGATCTGGTGACTCCTGCTGTGCTTACTGATTATAAAGAGATCTTGGAGAAAGAAAAGAGCCCAGCTGTGACGTCGGCCGAAGTAGAGGGAGCCTTCCCGGACCAATCTGCTGCTGGAAGAGAGCGCTACAATCTACGACCGCGATAAAGAAGATTTTTGTTCCTTTTTTAGACTGGTTGGTAACCGCTCCAGGTTTGTGAAACGGAAACCGGGAATTCCAAGGGGGGGGGATCAGTTCTGCCAGAGTAGCGACACCCGTCTTGGCCCGGAGAAGAAAACAACGGCTACCTCGGAGTTCAGCACCGCATTTTTCTTTTTTTAGGTATACACGTATGTGTATCAGAGACTATTTGTGAGAAACTGTGAGCACTGAACTTTCTTGAACTATGGCATCAATGGTATCGCGTGATAAGAAAATACTGGGTGCCTTTCTTTTTGTTTTCACGATTGTGGTGATAGCTGTTATTGCCTGGGTAGTCGAACTTGTGGTGCCTGTACGTGAACATTTGCTGCCGACTACCCCGGCACCGTCTGAACATTTTCACTTTACTCTGCCTTTTCATGAAGAACGCCACCGTCAAACGTATTTAAATAACAGCTTCATTCAGATTCTTCACCACACACATAATATGACCAATACCTCTAATTGCTGGGTGTGTGGAATGTTGCCTGGGCACCAGAAGAGAGGGGGCACCCCACTTATTCCACTCCCGTTTTCGCATAATGGGTCTTGCAACGCCTGGTACACCCTCCTCTTTACCTTGAGATGGCCAACGAAAGGGGGGGTGCTTTTTCGCCTAAATAAAGAATGTCCCCATGACAAGGATGGGTTTCCACGGGCTGAGGGTACACGGTTTGAATGGGAGGAGTATAGGCCCGACAATGTATCTGCCCCACGAATATACAGCAATCAGCGAAACGTGAATGTATCCAGTGCTCATGTTATAAATATCATTGCCACGAAAGCCGATCTATGTATCCGGAATAAGGGCACGATTGCTGTGGGGAAAAGTGAATGTAACGTTACTCTCACGTTTGATAGCCCGAATGGCATTTCATTTGTTGCATCCCGAAACACCTACTTCATCTGTGGAGCGAAGGGGTACCATCAGCTTCCAGTGGGGTGGTTGGGCACATGTTATGTATCGTTTGTGCTACCTCCTGTATTCATTGCCCCTCCGATGTATCACAACGACTATACTCTGTACCATGACTTTGTTTTAAACAGAGTTAAGCGAACTGTTGCACTAGAGGACATTGATCAAACGGACACTGCGTTGCAACAATATGTGGATTTTAATCTGGGACTATTCTCCTTTGTGGGGGCCGCACTGAACAGTCGGAAGATCAGACGCCTGACACGTGTTGTCGAGGCTGTTGCGAATGACACTGCTATTGCCCTGGGGAATATTACCGAAGAACTGCAGATTTCCAGAATTGTCACCCTCCAAAACCGGATGGTACTGGATGTTGTTTTGGCTGATCGTGGGGGGGCATGTAGGATCATCGGAAGCAGCTGCTGTGTTTACGTGCCTGATAATTCTCCATCTGTGTATGATGCGATTTCAAAGCTGCATAAAATAGCTGCCGAAATACACCCGGACAATGGAACTTGGACACTTTCTGGATGGTTCTGGTCCATGATTGCAACTTGGGGCTGGAAACTGTTGACAATTCTCTGTATACTTGTGGGAGCAATGTTTTTTATCTGCCTGTGTATCCAATGTGGTCCTGCATTATGTTCAATGTGCCTATCGGCCTGTTTGCCATCGAGACGAGCTCTTGCCTACGATAAAATGATGCTACATAAGGAGGTGACACAAATTATGCTAATTGACATCGAGGACGAACATCCAGACTATGTTCATTATGAGGTAGATTCAGCTAAACGCTAAAAGGGTCGTCTGTTGTAATTGGCCCGTCCGTGTTAGCGATTAGCTGAATCTACACGTTGTCCTCCTTAACTTGGCTGTATACGATAAACGCCATTTTTAATACTGTGGCGGCCATCTTAGATCATGAGCGGCCTCGTGGCCGACGTGCCCTTTAGTCCTTTGTCCGTTCCACTGACCACTCACATCTGCCCAGCAACAGGCTATTTTTAGTACTGGTCAAGCCACACATGCGCAGCTCTCACTGACCCGTATACCTTCAGGAATGTGCCACTAACTGACCAGTGGGTTTGAAACCCTCCAATGAGCTGGCAGTATTCCAAAACATGACCATGTATGTCTCTAAAAACTGTGTCTTAACTTGTGCCGCCTATCTTTTATTGCCCCAAAATTGTATATAAACGGGGTCACACCGGTGTTCGGTGTGATACCTCTGGCAATACCGAAGGGTGCTGTTTGAGTGTACCACCACCCCATGGGGTTTTAATAAACCTGTTCTTTGCCTTTTACAGCTTCCGTGCCAACAGTTCTTTTGTGTATGTGGGTAATCTCTGGAGCGTGTAGGCCTTGGGAACCCTGAAATACTTCACTTTGGCCTCCCGTATCTCATTTGCAGACTTCAGGTGGTTCAGAACTCAGCAGCTTGGCTGCTTCCTAATCCTAATATCCCTCTTAGAACACACATGACACCCCATCTGGAGTCCCTTCATTGGTTTCCAATAAAAAAAGAGGATATAATTTAAGGCCCTGGTTCTGGTACATAAAGCCCTGGTTCAGGGGCCAGCTATCTGAGGGAGAGGACCCAGGACTATATCCCTGTCAGAACTGTACCTTCTTCCTCTGAACACTTGGTCAAAGTTTCACGAATCTGCTGGCTAAGAGTAGGCGGCAAATCCTTTTCTTATTTAGGGCCAGTTAACTGGAACTAACTTTCCTAGGAGATGAGGACAATACGGAACCTGTCCGTCTTTTAAAAAAAACTAAAGATTTGGCTCTTTCCACAATCTGCATAGGCCTCAAGTATAGGTGACATTATGTCTGTTTTGCCACCAGAACCCAATGCCTTTTGGATAAAGTCCCCTCATCAGGGGTAACTGTAATAGAATGTACAAGTATACCGATGTTCAATTAGAAAAGTCAAATCTCACAAGAAGGGACAAGGGCTTGGGAAGTCCAGCATACAGACCCCAGCCAATAGTGCAAAACACAGGAGTATGCTGTTCCTAAGGGGAGGGAAAGAAAAATGAGGGAAAGGAGATGGGTGTGAAGGCATGGTGCTAGATAGAGAATGCTAAAATAAGGACCAAGGGCCCTCACACACCACAAGCGGTGTCATGCCTCATCCTAGGGCAGCTCCTCCTTTGGGCGGCGATGCAATGCCCAATGAGCCTCGCAGGGGGTCTCTTTGCCAGAGTTCTTTTCTGGTTGCTGTCGTGAAGCTAGGTGTTATGAGGGAGCTTGTGTGTCGTGAGTATAAGTAAAAGGAAATGCTTGTGATCTAAAAATGGCTACAAGAGACTCCAAGGGTAATTTTATTTTCTGGGTTCCTGTGCTATGTGTTAAAAACGACTATTGAATCGTGGTTAGAAGGGGGGTGATTATATCCGCTTCGGTCAAGATAAATGTGTGTGGTGTGTGAATGTTCGACATGTTTCTTGCCCCATAGTGTCCAAACAGATCTAGGCAATTCTTCAGGCCCTAAGATACATCTACTACTTGTTGGGCAATGCTATTCCTCGGTATTGTACAAAAGTAACTTCCCCTGTAGTCTGGATTCAAAGGTAATCCCAAAGGTGTGAGAGTTTATAATTGGTCTACCTTCTTGTGGGCATGCACCTCATTTGAGGAATGTGACTGCCCCAACCGTGGAAGGCCTGATAATCATGTCTCTCCAGACGGCAAACCACTTGTCACTTTTCAGTTTTTTGTTCATTCTATCATATCTGACAAAAGTCATACATTTCACAAGCATGAACTCTTTTTAACATGCGCTCATATCTGATTTTAATTTTAGTGATAGTTACTTCCCAGTGTTTGTACTAAATTGTGCACATCATTCTTTTTGCCACTTGTATTTTTTTTTACTGCAACCTGTATTGGTTTCGCAGACAGATTTTAACACTGCCAGTGTTTTTACTGACAGTGGTTGGCTTATTGGTGGACATTCCCAAAATTATTGATTTCTCATTCAAAATTGTAGAGTTGTAGTCTAAAAAAAACATGGATCCCACCATAAATGTATTTTTCTGCCATGCTACCTTTAGTATGAAGGAGCCGGGCCTGTATGCTCTAGCTCTGCTCTAGAACCTCAAGTCAATGGTACTTTTTCTCAGCATGACAGTGTGGAGGGGAGAAAAATCATTACCAATGTTAACTGATACAATTTCAAATCCCTGGACCCATAGTAAACACAGTCTACTAATTAAGGTTAGTTGATTTATTACAAAGCCAAAAACAACTGAACATACAGACACCTCAAGATGAGGGTGTAGAAGTGCATTGGAACCAACATAAAGCCAAATCTATGACTACAGTTAGACGGTGCAACATGCACAAGACAAATAGTTCAAGAATCAGGATAAGAGAGATCAAGAAACACAAGTCTAGGGGGCATATTATCAAGGGGGTTTATCTCCGCTTTTTTGGCTTTAAAAGCCAAGAAAGCGGAGATAAAATTATCTCCCTATTACCTAGCTGTCGCTAACACCAGTTAGCGACAGCTAGGAGGAGATAGCGACCATCTTGGGCCCCACTTTGCATGTCAGTGATATTTATCACTAATGACATGCAAAGTGGGCATGCCAAGATGTTAGCGACGGAAAACAGTCGCTAACATCGCTATCTCCTATTACCAACTTTTGGAGATATTTGCGCTAAGCGCAAATATCTCCAAAAGCTAACACCTGCCCTGAGCAGTTCTTAGCCATGTTATCCAAAGGGAGGTGGATAACATGGCTAAGAGCATTAGCTCGGTAATGCATGAATATCGCTGACTTTTCAGCGATATTCATGCATTGCGGCGATTTTTATCGCATTTGCGATAAACCTTGGTAATACCAAGGTTTATTTGCGGTAAAAATCACCGCAGCTCAGTGGTAAATTTTTGTCTCTAACCAAGCAATAGCGATGATTATCGCTATTGCTTGGTAATATGCCCCTAGGTTCCCCTACATTGAGGGTTGATTGGACTAAAGTATTATTCTGTCCTTACACTAACACTAATGTGACATCCCTATCTAAGCATTCTTTGTGACAGTGAAGATTAAGGTTTCAGCTTGTGGATTCTTCCTTAGAAGTATCTCCACTTTAATTTGGTTTAGCAGCATGAAGCTACTGAAACAGAGCTTGTTCTAAAATGCTCTCTTTCCAAAGGCACAGAAGAAGTGGGGGCTCTTTCCCTACTTGCAAAACTCCAATATGACAGGCGTCTTCCCATAATTCCTTTTAGGTCACGCTATCCGATCAGGCAACAATTTAATAGATAGTTGTTCACACGACGGCGATTGTTCCCAAACAGTAACATGATGAGCATGTTTCCCAGGCCTTCACCGGTGAGAAAATACAACAGTTCTCCATATTGACATTAGCTCCCAATCATTGGCAGCTGGTGGGCTTTAGAAGTGGTGGCCCGTACAGCAGCAAGTGACTCAAATAAGCAAAGTGCCATCAGCAAGGGGGAGCAGACCAGAGGTTGCTGCCTGTTGCTGATGCTACTCAGTGCTATATTGTATTTTGTGCTTATTTTCATTGAAAGTGCAACTCTGTCACATTTTAAGTCGAAAGAATAAAAAACATATGCCATTGCATTAATGTGGCCACATTTCCTGAATACACACCCTTCCTCTGCCACAGATATCTTGCGCCTCATCATAAATTGGTTTGACGAACCCCATTTGCACAGCTCCACTCATATTTCTATGAATTATATACCTATTGTCAAAGTTACATGACATATCTTGATTATTACACA
Source organism: Lissotriton vulgaris (assembly GCF_964263255.1). Lineage (NCBI taxonomy): Eukaryota > Metazoa > Chordata > Amphibia > Caudata > Salamandridae > Lissotriton > Lissotriton vulgaris. The sequence goes on from NC_141696.1 coordinate 900,595,549, forward strand.
TCCACATAGTACATTTTTCTCCAGTTGATGCATATTTTATGAAGAAATTCCTGTTTTCAGCATATGGTAAGACGCTTGGTACACATACCAAGTATTTCCCAGATGTACAATGCTCATAGACTAGTACAGCCCCCAGTTGTCTCAACAAGTAGTTGGGGATAAAGATGGACCCGTTTTGTAAACTGTAAAATGCTGTGTATTCCTTCTCCCATCACATGCAAGAGAAAGGCCTTTTTTAGCATTCCAGGCTGTCTGGTCAAAATGTCAAACGTTCCTCAGATGTGATACACACTAAACCAGCAGATTTTTCAAGTAACACATACCCTGACTTGGTGAAACCTCAGAAGTTTAAAGCAAACATATGTCACAAGCCAGTGATATTGTTTTAAACAAACCACACAATTCACTCTCTTGCAATGCGTTGCCCCTTTTCCATACATGTTGTGCAGGATATGCAATTGATGACATCTAGTCCAGCCATTGGGCCACCACATTCACCCCTACAGCAGGCCTGAGTTAAACTGTAATGTGTGCCATAATTCCCATTTAGTGTCGAATTCATCCGAAGCTTAATTAAATAAAACAGATGCATGCATGATGCACTCAACAGACAGTGATGGCTGTGTTTTTCCTGATTTAGGGCCTCATTCGGATTGCGGTTAATCCGCATGCTCCGGTCCGGCGGAAGCCACCGCCGGTCCGGAGGATGCAGATTAACCGCTACGGACAGAAAAAAGACCCCCCGCAAGATTAGGATGGGTGGGGGATCTTTTTTCCGTTCGCCGCTGGCGGTCACATCCTAATCTGCACGGAGGGACCCCGCTGCCCCTGCAGACGGTCCCTCGTACTCTAGGGTGGCGGACAGACGCAGGTCCGTCCGCCATCCTAATGAGGCCCTTAATTTGGTTGGCAGGCTCCACTTCACAGAAAGGCCTTCTCCCTGACCGTGCTCTCATACATTTTGGTCAATACAGGACAGAAAGAGCACGAGGCATCCTCCCATTCTGAACAGGCCTTGCATTCATGCAGCATGAGATAGGGAATTACCATCGGGAGACTAAACTGTTGGCCACTCCAGCACCCAGCCTCAGGCCTTGTCAACCCTTGGAGAATACTTCAGGTAGTCCTTCTAATTACACGCACACATATACACTTAAACACACAGTCAAACATACAAAGATACATACACACGCTCAAAAAGACAGTACAAGCACTGAAGAGGTGTGTGAAGGGCTTATAATTCAGTTTACCTAAACTCATAGTGCGCACTCTTCTCCAGTGACTTTCCAGACTCTCTTTTAGTACTTGTGCAGTTTATGAAGCGCAGGAAGATGTGAACTGGATTTTGCGCACCGGATCATCAAAACTCATGCTGATACACTGCGCAAAATCCGGTGCAGAGACAGAATTGCAAATCAAAAATATCGGTTTACAGAAATATCAATTTACAAATTTCAGGGGTCATAAATATCAAGAGACAAATTCTCGTGGTCAAGAGTATCGAATTTAGGTAAGTAATATTGATGTTAAAAATATCAAAGTGTAAAATATCATTTGCATAAATATAGTATTTAAAAATATCGATTTTTTGTATTAATGTTATGTATTTTAGTATATATTTTATATGTATGTGATGTGTTTGCCTTTTTAGTTCAGTAGCTGGTTGTGGGTTTACAGGGGTATAGGGTGGGAAGTAATTTAATTATATTACATGTATTGAATAGTTTTAGTATTTAATATTATTTTTTTATTTGCATTTTGCATTTTTAGTTCTGTAGCAGGTTCTGGGTTTATAGGGAAATAGGGTAGAAAGTAATTTAATTATTTTACATATATTTAATATTTTTTATTTATTATTATTTGTTTAATTAAGATGTTATAGTGTTAAATTGGTAAAGTTATTTATTATTAATTAGTTAATTAATAATTGGTTGTTGAGTAATTTTAATTAGTTCATTGGTAGTTAATTATAGTAATTGTGTAATTAATTTTAGGTGTGTGTTGTGGTGTTTATAGGTGTAAAGGGTGGGAAGACATAACATAACGTGTATTTTTAAAGCACACCTTAAACCCCAAAGGGGCAGTTTGCTGCTGATTAACAGATGTTTATTGTTATCCAACTCAGTGGTACTCATTTTAATGACCTTAGAAAGGATGAAAGGCTTAGTGGACCTGCAGGGATTTTGAACCTGTTTATAGGAGTAAAGAGTGGTAAGTATTTTGTGTTTAGTTAATTATTATATAGTTGGTAATGTTAATTATTTGATATTTATTTTGTGTAATTGTTTATTTGTGTGTGTGTTTTCAAATTCAATGGGGTAAAAGGTGGATATTAAATACATGTTTAAATATTTAATTCTTAGTTGTTAATAGTAATAGTTTTCTTTTAAAAAGTATATTTAATTGTGTTTTATTATTTTACAGCTTAATTGAGTTGTGTGTTGTGGATGTTATAGTGTTAAAGCATGTGTACTCAATGAATGTTTATTATTGTTTTATTATTATGATTTTTTTATTGAATACGTTAATTATGGAAATACATTTAAATAAAAATACTAAAGTATTTGGTTATTAGTGTGGTATTATGGGGTAGGAAATAAAATGAATACATTTATGTTTTCATTAATTTTTTGTTTGTAAATAGTTGCTACTTTTAAATAATTTATGTTTATAAATGTATTTATGAATGAATTGTATATATGATTTGTAGGTTTTGGTTATATGTAAATAATATAATATGCGTTCTTTTTATATGTTTAATATATCTAATATTATGATTTTTAACATTTTGTAATATTATTTTTTCTTCAATTGTTTAAGTGTTATTAGTCATTTTTGTTTAACTGCTAGCCAACACTTTCCGCAAAAGGTCAAGGACGTGGCTAAAACCTGTGCATGCTGCTAAAAATTCCAGCATTTTACTATATGTTTTAGTGTTACTCCTCAAAATTTCAATAATCCAACTGAACTCTCTAATTGACACATGAAAAAGAGTTTGTAGAACATGTAATTTTGCTAAATTGTATTACAGCAGTAGGTTTTGAAGAAAGAAGGACCAGATTTATCAATGTTTTGTGCCACCCTTGCGCTGCTCAAGGGGAGCAAGGACAACACAAAACCTTAGCCAGTTAAAAACCTTTATTAGGAATTACCTAATCATTGCCCCATCAAAGTCGGTTCCTTTTCCACATGTAAAAATCAGCGAGTGTCATCAGCATAGGAAACAATTTTGGCGCCCTCTTCCTCTACCAGAAATGCAAGGGGGGATAGATATATATTAACAAGCATTTGCAATGAAATAGGTCTCGCATTTACAAGCGTTTGAGCTATTGGCATTGTAAATGAGAGTGCCTTTTATTTATGTTGAATAAAAGGCACAATGTCAATAGCTTAAACTTTCTCAAATGCGTGACCTATTGCATTGCAAATGTGTTTGTGCTATAAATATTTTAAAAAAGCATTACACAAGTGCATGTCCTGTTTGCAAAAGCAGTCAGGACAAAGCTATTTGAGAAAATAGTGCTTGGATGCTGTAAGTAAAGCCTATATAAGTAACCACACACGTAACAGGGGGTGTCGCCATGGGATTTTATAAAATGTGACAAGGCGGTACTAAGGCGGGACTACTAAGCCTATTGACCAATCAACAGTTATAGTTTGCAGTGGACAATGACAAAAGCCAAGAAAAATATAGGTGGAGGATGGGCGGATCTTCAAGTTCCTACCTAAAAACAGCGGGGCATATTACCAAGCAATAGCGATAATTATCGCTATTGCTTGGTTAGAGACAAAAAACTACAGCTGAGCTGCGGCGATTTTTACCGCAAATAAACCTTGGTATTACCAAGGTTTAACGCAAATGTGATAAAAATCGCCGCAAAGCATGAATATCGCTGAAAAGTCAGCGATATTCATGCATTACCGAGCTAATGCTCTTAGCCATGTTATCCACCTCCCATTGGATAACATGGCTAAGAACTGCTCAGGGCAGGTGTTAGCTTTTGGAGATATTCGCGTTAGCGCGAATATCTCCAAAAGTTGGTAATAGGAGATAGCGATGTTAGCGACTGTTTTCAGTCGCTAAAATCTTGGCACGCCCACTTTGCATGTCATTAGTGATAAATATCACTGACATGCAAAGTGGGGCCCAAGATGGTCGCTATCTCCTACTAGCTGTCGCTAACTGGTGTTAGCGACAGCTAGGTAATAGTGAGATGATTTTATCTCCGCTTTCTTGGCTTTTAAAGCCAAAAAAGCGGAGATAAACCCCCTTGATAATATGCCCCAGCATGCCTCGCAGAGCAGTGCATGTGCTGCCCAGGCTGGACCTAAAAATCTGATAATTATGCAGCATAAAATGAACTACCTCGGTACTGAGGTAAATTCATACTGATGAAAAAACTCACAGCTGCAGAATCACGTTTAAGCAGTTTCCCTGGGTTTACCTTGTACCAACTACTAATCTGGAATCAAATTGTTTGCAAAATAAATCTAGCCACAATCTAGCCTACTTATTTGGTAAAGAAATTATATGTGATTACGAACAAGGCCATTGAGACAGCACATAAAGAAAAAAAAGACAACACAAAAGAGGGTCAGACTGTCCTCAATCATTAAAGAGAATAGGAATGTTAATACGCCAAATCAGAACAGACTGCAGAGCAAAACAGAAAGCATTTAATATGTAATCAGATCTGAATGTGTGTTCACACAAACAAGTATGTATTTAAGAGAAGAACATTGCTCTCTCATTTTCACCATAATGGGACCAGTGGCACTATACAAAATCATGGGTCTCCTCGGCAGAATATGAGAAGGGACCCGCAGCATCACATATCTCACAGAAATACATAGGCATTCAAATGCATATGGGCTCCTTGAATGTTGGGGGCTTCTTGCACCATGCCTCTGAAGGGAATATACAGATTAAATCTAGAAGCTTTCCAGGGACAGCTCTGCCCTCTTAATTGTTAAGAATGGCTGCACGTTTTAACTACGTGACCATTTGAACCACAAGAACCTTCTAAAGGGTGTTTACAAAATCTGTTTGTAAATCATGTGTAAATGCAACGCATGTATCTGTAACGTTCTGTCCTGAAAATTATAGCGCTGCAAGGGATTTAACACAGCACAGACTGGTTCTGTAGAAAATATTGTGCAAGCACATTCCCGTAGTTGTTCACTGCTGCACGCATGAGCTATGAGTACTGCAGGGTGGCATGCTGATGCAACACACCTGACTCAGTGGTTGAACAATATCTTATAGGCTGAAAGGCTACTTTGTGCCGTGATGTGCCAGGCTTTTAGTGTTGACAATCCCCCTCCTCCGCTGCATTCACACTGCAAGTTGTTGGACACTAGCCTTTAGATGTCAGTTTTACTTTTCATTAACAGAAGATGGTTGCCACAGAAGCATCCTTTGCCATGACACTGTTTCCCACCACCAACTGCTGCGGGTGTGTGAGTTTTATAAATGTAGAATTCCATTCAGTGGCACAGCAAGGAGGCATTAATCCTCATGCAAGCAATACGCATGAGTTCTTTGACCAAACATAAGGTTGATGATAAAAAAGGCAACAGCGACAATGGGGATCAGAAAAACCCTTACAGAAATCGGACCTGGCACTAATGCACCTCCTGCACTGAAGCTACGTCCGTTTATCACTAGAAGAACAATATATTCCCAGAAATAATGCATAACTAATAATGCATAACTGGCACCCAAGCGGCCATTGCGCATTACCAGTGTGCAAACGAATTAAAAACATTATTAATAAAAAGCAGCCTTACTTGTCAGTGGCCTCGCAGGCTGGCAGTGTCAAATGTCGCTGTGCTGTTGCTCTCTTCTTTGTTTTACATATGTGCTGGAGGTGAAGGGGAAGGAAGGGAGGGGGACAAGGGGAGAGGGCTGAAGTGAGGAAAGGCACCTGAGAGGCCATTGTCGCGAGCCACACTTTTTGTAAACATTAATCCGGCCCACGTTAGTAAAACAATGATTCAGAAAAGGGGGTGGTGATGAACAGAGTGTCTGAATCAAGCGAACCACTCTTACCCGGTATGCACCTGTTACAACGCATTTTTTACAACGCACTACTGTTACAACGCATCTATTACAACGCAGATACTGTTACAACTCATGTTTTTACAACGCATTTTTTTACAACGCAGGTACCTTTACAACGCATACCATTACAACGTAAGTATTGGTAAGTATATAGTTATATGTTAAGTGTTATATGTTTGCGGTAAAGGGGTATTTTTAGGGTTCAGGGTCAGTTTTCAGTTTTTGGGTAAAGGGGTATTTTTAGGGTTCAGGGTCAGTTTTCAGTTTTTGGGTAAAGGGGTATTTTTAGGGTTCAGGGTCAGTTTTCAGTTTTTGGGTAAAGGGGTATTTTTAGGGTTCAGGGTCAGTTTTCAGTTTTTGGGGTACAGGGTAAAAATAAATTAAAATTAATTTTAAATTAAATTATTTAATAGAAAATAAATTAAATTAAATTACATTACATTATTTTTGGAGTTGAGGGTCAGTTTTGAGTTTTTGGGGTACAGGGGTACAGGGTAAAAATAAATTATTTTTTCTTTTTAAATTACAATAATTAATTTAAATAAATTAAATTAAATTACTTACATTTATTTTTGGGGTTGAGGGTCAGTTTTGAGTTTCTGGGGTACAGGGGTACAGGGTAAAAATAATGTAATATTAATTATAAATTAAATTAATTAACGGAAATTAAATTAAATTAAATTACATTAAATTATATTTTTTAAAATTAATTTACGATTATAATATTAATATTAATATATACTTACCAATACTTACGTTGTAATGGTCTGCGTTGTAAAGGTACCTGCGTTGTAAAAAAATGCGTTGTAAATACATGCGTTGTTACATTATCCGCGTTGTAAAATCCACGTTGTAACGGTATGCGTTGTTACAGTCCGCGTTGTAACATCATATATCCCTCTTACCCAGTTCAAAGATCAGGGCTTGATCCATCACCGTTTTTTAGCTCACTGCACCATCCCAGCTCAAAACTTGGCTATATGAAAATTAGTCTGACCCTGGCCCAGTGCATCATGGGAACAGGGCAGACCAAACTACCAAGCCAATTCTTATACTGGGAAGGAAACAAGCTTCCGGGGACCGGTTTCTGGCATTTTAGCCGTCTCTGGCCCGGCTTGCTTGAATCCTGATGGTGCAATGAGCAAGGGACTCACATCTGAGTATACCCTTCCACGCTTATGGTGGACAAAAATGATTCAGAAAAGGGGGTGGTGATGAACAGAGTGTCTGAATTAAGCAGACCACTCTTACCCAGTCCAAAGATCAGGGCTTGATCCATCACCGTTTTCTAGCTCACTGCACCATCCCAGCTCAGAACTTGGCTATATGTAAATTAGTCTGACCCTGGCCCAGTGCATCATGGGAACAGGGCAGACCAAACTACCAAGCCAATTCTTATACTGGGAAGGAAACAAGCTTCTGGGGACCGGTTTCTGGCATTTCAGCCGTCTTCGGCCCGGCTTGCTTGAATCCTGATGGTGCAATGAGCAAGGGACTCACATCTGAGTATACCCTTCCACGCTTAAAGTGTGGCAGGGTATACTCAGACATGAGTCCCTTTCTCACTGCACCATCAAGATTCAAGCAAGCCGGGCCGAAGACGGCTGAAATGCCAGAAACCGGTCCCCGGTAGCTTGTCTCCTTTCTGGTGAAGAATTGGCTTGGTAGTTTAGTCTGCCCTGTTCCCATGATGCACTGGGCCAGGAACAGACTGATTTGCATATAGCCAGGTTCTGAGCTGGGATGGTGCAGTGAGATAAATAACGGTGATGGATCAAGCCCTGATCTTTGGACCGGGTAAGAGTGGTCTGCTTAATTCAGACACTCTGTTCATCACCACCCCCTTTTCTGAATCGTTTTTGGCCACTATAGGTGTGGCAGGGTATACTCAGACATTAGTCCCTTTCTCACTGCACCATCAGGATTCAAGCAAGCCAGGCCGAAGACAACTGAAATGCCAGAAACCGGTCCCAGGTAGCTTGTCACCTTTCTGGTGAAGAATTTGCTTGGTAGTTTAGTCTGCCCTGTTCCCATGATGCACTGGGCCAGGGACAGACTAATTTGCATATAGCGAGGTTCTGAGATGGGATGGTGTAGTGAGATAAATAACGGTGATGGAGCAAGCCTTGATCTTTGGACTGGGTAAGAGTGGTCTGCTTAATTCAGACACTCTGTTCATCACCACCCCCTTTTCTGAATCACGTTAGTAAAACAAGCAGAAGGTCACCAAATCAGATTGCCTGAAATTAAATAAGCAGAAGGTACTCCTCTTAAACACCAGGAAGTGAGGTGCACTGGAAGTGAGGTGCACTAGAATGCTGACTGCGTTTTGTGCTGCACAATTGGCTAACATTAAATAAGCAGCAGGACAGCATCTACAGTACTTCCCATGTTCCAATTAAATCGGTAGCAAGGATTCGGATAAAGTAAATACGTGTGACCGCGCTTTGAGCTGCACAGCCTGACACACAACAACAAAGGAAATGTATTTTTTTTTAAAGTACTTAAATGAAAATAAAACGTGGAGATGGGGTGGACAAGTAGAGTCCAAGCAGAGCTGGAGAGTGCGGGACAGCGGAGAATGAAGAAGAGCGGAGAGCGAGGAAGAGCAGTCCTTGTCTTAAACACCAATGAGGTGCAATACAATGCTGACCGCGTTTTGTGGTGCGCAAATCCGATTTCCTGCGATTAAATAAGCAGCAGGACAGCGTCTACAGTAGTTCCGATTGAATCAGTAGCAAGGAGTCGGATTAAGTATATATGTGTGACCGCATTTTGAGCTGTGCGGCCCGACACACAACAACAAAGGGATTTTTTTAAACGTAAATTCAATGAAAATAAAAGTGGAGATGGAGTGGACAAGTTAGAGTCCAAGCAGAGCTGGAGAGTGCGAAACAGCTCAGAGTGAAGAAGAGCTGAGAGCGAGGCACAACGGGCACTTGCCTGAGCAACAAGCATTGGCGGGGTGAGGTGGGGGGCGGACCCGATTCACTCATGGGAGCGATAATTGCGACCAGATGGGCCGCGCGCTCCCGCAAGTGAATCTCCTGACGTGCACGCGTTACCATTGAAGGCAATGGAACTAGTTCACATGCTTGGCTGAAAAGCCAAAGCAATGGCAAAATGTCATTTGCCTTCGTAGCGCATGCACGCTGCGAAGGCGAGACCTAAAAAGGGTATGACTGAGAATGAAGCCCTAAGGGACACCTACATTTATGGCTGGAACCAGGGATGAGAAAGTGTTGAGCTAGATCTCCTGAGATCTATTTCCCAAGAAGGATGACATTAATGTATTTATGCATTTTATAAAGCGCACGACTACCTGAAGGTGTCTCAGCTCTGCAGACTGACAAAGCAGAGGGGGAAAGATGGATCATTGATTAAAGAGCCAGGTCTTTATCTGTTTCCTGAAAACAAGCAGGGAAGGGCTGGTCGTGATGTTAGAGGGAAGCCTGTTCCAAAGTTTGGTGGTAGCGTGTAGGAACGATCTGTCACCCCAAAAAGCCTTTTTAATTAGCGGGACAATAAGAAGATTGGTGCTGGATGATCTGAGTTGTCTAGAGGGAATGTAGGGGCAGAGAGACTGCTTGAGGAAGTTAGGGCCAATTTTGTGGATAGATTTGCAGGCAATGCAAAGCGCTTTGAACTTGGCTTTGCTTTTAATAGGCTGCCAGTGAAGTTGGCGAACTACTTTGGAGATAGGTTTAAATTTGGGAGTACCTGTCAGGAGTCTATCTGCCGTGTTTTGAATTAGCTGGAGTTTATTGAACACTTTTTCTTGTGCATTGACCAAGAGTCCATTGCAGTAATCTACTTTGGACATTACTAGAGTACTGATCATTATTTTGGCGGCTGAAGCTGGGACGTATGGTAGAAGCTTTTTTATGATTTTGATAGAATGAAATGCGGATGAGATTACCGAGTTGGCATGGTGCATAAAGGAAAGTTTGGTGTCAAAAATGACTCCTAAATTTCTTACTTTGGTGACTGGGAGAGGGGGAGTTTAGAGATCGGGTGGCCACCAAAGAGCTGACCAGGCAGGGGTGAGATTACCAAAGATCATGACCTCTGTCTTACTGGAGTTCAGCATCAAGGAATTGTCCGCCATCCAGGAGCTAATGGCAAGCATTCCTTTCTGAAAGTTGGTTGCGATCCTGGCACCATCGTTGTGTATAGCTAACACAAGTTGGGTGTCATCAGCATAGGAAGTAGGGCCTAGATTATAGGATTTGATGACCCTCGCCAAGTCCGACACATAGATGTTGAATAGAGTTGGACTTAGCAAGGATCCTAGAGGGACTCTGCATGGGAAGGAGAATGAGGGTGATGTGAAGGTACCTAGCTTGACAGATTGGGAGCGATTGGCCAGGAAAGATGCTAAGAGGGCCCTGACCATATGGCCAATTCCTAGGGCAGTGACATGGTCGATCGGAGTGGCATGATCGACCGTGTCAAAAGCTGCTGAAAGGTCAAGCAACACGAGAACCGCGGCTCCTCCATTATCCATTTTTTTGGGAATCTCATCCGAGGCTTTGATGAGGGCAGTTTCTGTGCCGTGTCCCTTTCTGATACCGAATTGTGTGTCGTCAAGTAAATGATGTTGCTATCCCCAAATTCATAAGTTTTGGGTAGACCTATTTAGCGTTTTGAGACAGGTATGCAACATACAACTGATAGTGAACGAAAAATTAGTGCTCTGGGGATTTAACCCTGACCTTTCTTTTAAAGATCCAATGATTACATTTTTATATATAGCAATGGCAGTAGCCAGGTCACTCCTATTGCAAAAATGGCGAACAAACTTGATTCCATCGGTCTTGGAATGGGGTCATAAAATGAAACTGGTGAAGAATAGTGCATGCGCTTTTGCACTTCGGAGGGAAGTATTAAGAAATTAGATAAGATTTGGGGCAGCTATTTTGATTAATTGTAGAGGGTGAATTGGGTTTTTAAGATTTAAGATGGATTCTATAGATTGGGTTGTGGTTATGAATTTTTACGTGATTCTGATTGTGCTAATACATTTTATTGATCCTTGTGGTTTGTATTATGAATGTATTATTTCTGTTTTAGGAATTGGTGGAATGTTAATGCAATGTTTATATGTTTTTGATGAAAATTAATGGCTTCAATAAAAAGTTTATAAAAAAAAGTAAATGATGTTGCTTGATGAACTGAGTTAGTTGAATATTCATCTCCTTCTCTGCAATTTTTGCTGGGAAGGGCAGAGAGGCAATGGGTCTGTAGCTAGCTGTTTCAACTGGATCCAGGTTAGGTTTTTTGATTATAGGCTCGATGATTGTCTTTTTCCATATGGTAGGGAAGATTCCAGTTTTGAACATAGAGTTGATTATGGTAGCCAATTTGGCTCCAAACAGTCTGGGTTAAGTAAGAGAGCAGCAGGGGGACAAGGATCCTCGGGAGATCCTGACTTTGATCATGATATAAAAGGTATGATATTGTTGGCGGAGACTGAAGTAAATTCATCAAAGGTCGGAGATTGGGAAACCGGAGAGGTGCTATATTTTTTTGAGATGGAAGGTGTGCCAGGAAAACTAGAAGGGATTAGTACTTGTGAAGTTATTGTAGATGGAGCATACTTTCTCTTGGAAATATGTTGCTAGAGAGTTGCAGAGTTTCTGCGTAGCGATGATAGGGGGTGTTGATCCCTGCCCGCAAGTTTAGTTACCACTTGGTATAGTTGATTAGCGGAATTTTTTGCACAATTAATTTGGTTACAGTAAAAACTACTCTTAGCTGTAATTAAAAGACATTTGTAGATGACAAGGGATTGTTTATAAATGGCTTGCTTGGAGGGGTCATAGTTTAAGTGCCAACTACGTTCTAGGTTTCGAAATTTTTGCTTTTCACACCTAAGGGACTCGATTCGATTCATAAAACTTTATTCGATTCAACAACAGAATCATAAAAGTATACAGTTATTAAAACATTACACACCATTATGCGAACAAAAGTTCATATTGTCATTTTCATATGGCCTAAGCATACACATTTCCCAAATCATAAAATGTATGCAGAATTAAAGCAGCCCATATATAATAAAGTGCTTATGCTAAGGAATTTTTTTTTAAACAGACATATATGAACAATCTATTTAAGTCTAAAATTTAACGACCAACACCGACATGACGTTTCCACTTTCAATGATTATGCAGATGATGTAACAGAAAGAACAACCCAGGTTTTTCAATAATGTTTTCTGATATTAAGCGACAATCTAATAAAGCTGAGCATGGCACTACATACAGCAAATGTGGACAGCGATAACAAATGGTCATAACCCTCCTTGTAATTGCATGGTTGAAGTCCCAATAAAACAGGTTTAATAAACCTGCTTCTTGGCTCTCTATACAAAGAACAGAAAAGAACAAGATGTAATGTACACTGTGGGGTTTTGTTGTCACAAGGGCAAGGGGAAAGCCTCTCTCACCAGCCCCCTTGTTTCGGGAAAGCAAAAAGAAAATGCAGTGTATTTAGTCGAAATCTGGTCAAGTAAAAGCGCCATTGTGGATGCACTGTAAATGCTAAATAAAATTGGTGCTGCAATTTGCCTCTATGATATAATGATTGCTCTTTATTCAGCATGCCCACGGTATTACGATAAGCCGTTTTAATTATAGTCTTTATATCCCCCTGGATAGTTTCTGTCTTTTCGTAAATATGTCCCAGACCAATTTTATGAAGGGTTTCACTCACATAGGACAACCACGGGATCTGCATGGCATGATCAAGGTTTATCCAATCCTGAAGAATTTCTTTTGAAAGCTGAAGATCTTCGGACAACCATATTTTCCCCCATAAAAGTAGAGGAGAGACACGGATAATGTCACTCACATATTCCATACCCATTTCGATGTGACAAAAGTTGTTCGATGAGCCTGATGGAATTGATAATAAACGTTTAGGAATTTGTTTTCCATAACTTGGATCCTGGTACAACTTTCTATCCCCCATACCCTCGCCCCGTAGGTAGCCACGGACAAGCGTTTCGCTCTATACAAGGTCTTTAATTCAACAATTGGTTTTTGGCCTAATTTGCTAGAAAAACGAAAAAGGCCCTCTATGGATCATGTGGTTTTTTGTACACAAGCCATTATTATTGGGGCCCAGCTCATATTTTTATTAAATAAGTTACCCAAGTAGTTAAAATGTTCTACTTTTTCGATTATAGAATTTTCTACCACATACCTACGTGTTTTTTCCCCTTTAGGACCACAGACCATCGCAAAGGACTTTGTAAAGTTAACCTTAAGGTCTAAGTCCAACATAAAGTTATTAAATGCATTTAAGAAAGTCTGCATGCTGTTAGCAGTTAGGGTCATCAACACCGTATCATCGGCAAAGGATAACATTGGTATCTGTTTACAATTTACTTTGGGAAAGTCTGAGCAGTTCTCCAGCAAAAACCTTTCAGGCCATTGGTATAAACCAAAAACAAAAAAGGAGCCAAAATGCAGCCCTGATGTACGCCCTCAGTTGAGGGAATAGATCTTGTCTTTTCTCCCCCTGGGCCAAATCTAATGGCTACAGTGGTGGCTGCATGCTATCTACAGAGCAGGGTGACCAGAGGTTCTTCAAAGCCCATAACCTCCATCATCCACCACAGCTTATCCCTACAGACAGTGTCAAAGGCACTGGATAGATCCATGAAGGCCAGATGGATCGAAGAGCCCCTGGCCTTCATGTACTTTCCCATGATTAAGGCCCGATTTAGACACTGCTCCGTCGTCCCTTTGCTTCTCCTGAACCCATATTGTGAATTTACGATAATGCCCGTATTATCTGCCCATGCCTCTAGTCGAGCCAATATTATTCTCCCCATCAGCTTGCACGAGGCGTCTATTAGTGATATGGGCCTATAACAACGTGGGTCGCATTTATCACCTTTCTTGAAAATCGGTACAACTACCGCCTCTTTCCATGATGAAGGAATGCGCCCGGCTATAATTGCTTTAAACACATTAAGTAGTAAAGGTGCTCACACCGCAACATTATGTTTAAAAAGGTCCAAAGGCACTGCGTCTGGACCAGGGGCTTTTAATGAGACTCCTTTCCTCAAAGCCTCCTCCACTTCAAAACGAGAAAGTGAGGAACTAAGCAATGAGGCTGAATCAAGAAAAACATTGCTATCCCCCTCAATATTAACGGGCAAACGTGCATAGTTTGGGTTACAAATTTTCCAATAATGGGCTTCCCAAGTCTCCCCGTTATATGTATTACCATTTTGCATTTTTCGTCACTATTGAGGAAAGGGCGGTTTATTACCTCCCAAAACAACCTGCTATCTCTTAAATCTGAGGCTTTCTCAAGGTCCTCCCAAGCTTTCTTTTTTAAGTCTAGCTTCCGCTTAGAGATAATATCCCTATAAGTTTTTATCGCATTTTTAACCAACTCCTTATCCCGGGGGGTTTGATGCAGAGCCTTCCTTAATAGTGTTTGGGCTGCAGAACAAGCAGCATCAAACCATTTATATTACCTAGAGTCTCGTTTCCCTACTGGTTTTTTAAGATGCATTGCCACGTTTCCACAGAGAATTTCAAAATTCCTAATTACTATTTCAGGCTCTGTAGTGGACGTTAAACAGGCCTCCAGCTCTAAACTATTTACTTTAAAAACCTCTACCTCCAGCTTATTTACATCCACCCTGTCCCACTTCAGGGTCACACCTTGATTTCCACTATATTTTATAGGTTGATCCCAAATCGACTGGTTCCTCACAATAGCAGGACACAAATTCAAAACTAAGGGATTATGATCACTCACGGGGTTTACCTCTATCTGGAATTTATCAACAGAATGAGTGTAGCTACTGGAAACAATAGCAAAATCAATTACACTCATATAGCCCCCCGTTCCGTGAAAAGTTGGTATGGGTAGTGAATTCGGAGTGGATAACATGTCCAGAATACAAAGATTGTTTATCACAATATTATTATTCAAAGTATCACCTTGAGGTGAATGCTTAAAATGTGCCAGTGGTTGCTCATTTGAGTCAACCAAACCACAGGCTTTTAACCCGCTAAATTTGCATAAGGAACAATTGAAGTCACCTACCCATATGATAAACAGTGAAGGTGAATCACTGAGCACCTTAGCTATCTCCTCCTGTAATTTGCCAATAACAAGTATATTATGGGGATAGAAAATATTATAGTACCAGTTAATTAACAATAGAGGAACTGGAAACAAGGCTACTATCAGAAGCAATTGATACCAGGGAGAATCTACTAGCTTAAGCGTTTTCATGGTGTTATGCTTAACATAAATGGCGGTCATTATCCCGTCCTTCGCCCTTCCAGCCTGTGACGGCTCTGCCAATACATTGAAGGATTGGTAACCGTCCAAGCCTTGGTCCTTTCTGCTTCAGGTCTCCTGAAGACAGATAATATCAAAGCTTCCTATATATTTTATCCATGACTCGTCTTGTAACTTACTAGAAAGACCTGCTATGTTCCATGAGATCAAGCGGAAGGCACATCCTTCTTCCCGATCGAATGGTAATGCCAAATGTGTGCCTTCATCCAAACAATGAGAAATCGTTTCTTCCATATAAGTTTCAATTCCATAGCCCTGGACCTTAACAGTATGATCATCCAGCAGAGTGCCATATGCATTTATATTCCTATCAGACACAGTTGCATCCTCTACTAGACCTCCTGTTAATTGTTCCATCAATAACCTTATAGGGCTTTCAGGGGGAGAACCGCCTATTTCCTACCCCCTCCAGCCCTATTAATGGCTCAAAACGGTTTCTTAACGGGATATAATTTGCCACCCAACCAAAATGTTTCTCACCAGGGATTCTCATTCTACCATGATCGAGATACACCACAATTTACATGGGGATAAAAATATTCTAAACTTATTGATTGGATATCCCCCACCCTGCCAAACCTTGGTTCACAACAAATATAATCCACTGCCCAGGGGTCCCTAAAATTCACAATAATACAGTTTCCCTCCAGATCTTTAATGCTATGACCCACCCAGGGAACCCATCTAACATTTAAGATTTCTGTCTTAGAAGAAGGGGGAAGCGCTCTGTATTTATTAAGCCAGAAGATGACTTTATTCCTCAGCTCACCATTGGATTCCAATTGGTCAGGTCTGATCCCAGGAACTCCCGTCAATATGATTAAAAAATGGTGCGGATTCTGGGGGAAGATCTACGCAAGGCACCCACTTTACTGGGATTTTATTTTCTAAATGTGTAAGCCCCTTTTGTGATGTTTCTACTGGCTTCGCACTAGGTGCCGACTTTAGGACAGCCTCACTAGGTGTGTTAATCCTCCCCACACCTGTGCTTATTACAGGAGTATTGGGAACTATTTGGGAGGGTGGATTTGCAGAGCTTACGCCTATGGCCGATTGAGTAAGCTTAGTGGATTATTTTGCCCCTCATTGAACCATGGCGCACAAGGCGTGCTTCTGGTATTAGATCTGCGTTTATTGGGTACCTATTAACTGCATCTTTTATCCAGTTAGTATATGAAATGGCTGCTAGGTCAGGGTCGATAGGAAAAGGTCAGGTTGATTAGTGAGTAAGAGGTGTGAAATTTGAGAGAATCAATGTTGCTCCATGCTTTAAACTGTTTAGGGATTGCGGTAATAGGGCGGGCAGCCTGATTGTTTTTGTGATAGATGTCAAAGAATACTGTGTGATGGTCAGTCCAAGGTAAAGGTATAATATTTCCTATATTTAGATTTTGATTGTTGGCAAAAATTCCATCAAGAATATGTCGAGCAACATGGGTAGGGGAGGAGACGATTTGTGGAAGGACTACCACCTCTAATTCGGCCCTTAGTGCTGTTGTGTCTTGATCCCCTTGAGCCTCCAGGTGGAAATTAAAATCGCCTAAAATAGAGAAGGTTTTTTCACCTGCAACTGATTCTAATAGGGTGCCTAAAGAGTGCAGGAATTGTGAACGAGATCCTGGGGGGCGATATTGGAGAATGCCTTTGAAAGGGGGAGATTGAGCAATTGAGATGGTGAAGCAACAAGCTTCACATGTTTTTGAAGGGACTGATTTAAGAGAGTAGCTGTTCCGGTATATGATGGCAAGGCCTCCACCTTTTTATCCTTGTCTGTCGTATCTACAGACTGAGTATCAGTCTGTGGTTGCTGTGTGAAAATCAGGACCAGCAGGTGCATCGCCCCAAGTTTCGGTTATCATAAGAATGTCCAGTTTGTAGCTCTCAATAAGATCCTGAATGTCGTATTTTTGTTTAGGAAGGGAGCGGGCATTTATCAGAGCAGTGTGTATGTTGTCTCCTGAGGGATAGGATAATTTATGATTAACTTTGTGAGCATAGCAGTTGGAATGGCAGGGCGTGAAGGGATAGGTAAGAGTGGTACAATCTAAGATGTGGTGGATAGTCGGCAAGTTGCAATGGGCTTGAATGTTCTTAAGTTGATCGGGAGAGAATACAAATGGCTTGTCGCCATCTATTTGGCTGGAAGGACCAGAGGGGGTGGGCCTAGGCCCGGTCCGGGCACGGACGGGCGTAGACGGGCTTGACTTTGGCGCGCCGCTGGCGCGCCCTCTGCGCTCGTCCGCTGCGCGCTTGGAAAAACATCCTTTATATATTTACGTAACAAAATAACCTGCACGCCGAAATGGGGCGGAAGTCGTAATCACTTCCGGAGCATGCTGCAGGTCTGTCTTCCCTCCACATCAAACTGACAAAGTCAGCGGTGGACCGGGGAAGAGGAGAAATGGGTAGGCAAAGTGCAGTTTAAAAACAACAATTTTAAAAAACAAAAAACAATGCTCCCAAGTAAACTAATGAACCCCTTAGCTCTGCGCTTTGGCAATTAGCGCTATGAGAACGTCTACCTTGCTTTGTGAATCAATCAGAGAATGACGAGGTTGGTCTTTTTATGCAGGGTTAGGGCAGCAAACTAGTATGCCACATGCATGCCCAAGTAAACTAATGAAGCCCTTTGCTCTGCGCTTCGGCAATTAGCACTATGACAAACGTCTAGTTTGCTTTGTGAATCAAGCAGAGAGTGACGAGGTTGGTCTTTTTATGCAGGGTTAGAGCAGTGCACCAGTCTGCTAACCTGCACGCCGAAATGAGGCGGAAGTCGTAATCACTTCTGGGACGTGATGCAGGTCCGTCTTCCCTCCACATCAATCTGACAGAGTCAGCGGTGGACCGGGGAAGAAGAGAAATGGGTAGGCAAAGTGCAGTTTAAAAACAACAATTTTAAAATACAAAAAACAATGCTCCCAAGTAAACTAATGAAGCCTTTAGTTCGGCGCTTCCGCAATTAGCGGTATGACAAATGTCACCTTGCTTGCTCATGTTCAGGTGGTCCCCCACGGGCCGATGTTAGCAAGTGTCTCCAGGAGCCTCACATGTGGGACTGTATTGAATGCTGTTGACAGATCAAGCAGTATCAGAACAGCCTTGCCTCCCTGGTCCAGTTGACCCTAGAGAAATTCATTCACTTGCAGCAGAGCGGACTCTGTGCTGCAGTTAACCCTAAAATCGGATTGGGACTCATGAAGGAACTTCACATATTCAATGTGTTTTTGTAGGGCCTTGTTTACATGCTTCTTGAATACTTTGCAGAGGGCCAGAAGAAGGGAGATTGGCCTGTAGTTGACAGGGTCCGTCGATTTGGTGTTAGCCTTTTTTATCAGTGAAAGAATCTTAGCATTCTTCCATAATTTTGGCATGTTGCCTGAGGAGAGGGAAGCATTAAAGAGCTGGTTTACCGTGGGGTTTATGGTGGAATTTAATAGGTTCAGGATATTCGCTGGACATGGGTCGGTAGGAGAGCCAGACTTAATGCTTTGGAGATGGGTCAGTGACTCTTCAAGCTGAAACTCAGGAAAAGCAGGTAAAGATGGAGGATCCAAGATTTGAAATTTGCTATTAGAACTAAGGTAAAAGGTCAGTTCTTCCTCTGAGATGTTAGTAAAGGCTTGTTGGATCACAGAGATCTTTTTGTGTGAGAATTGAGCTATTTGCTTAGACCATTCTTCCATGCATGGCCCTTCCTTTGTGCCGGCTTTCGGGGAGGCAAAAGATGTAACTATGCTAAAGATTTCCTTACTCTTATTTTGGGCATTTTCTATCTTGGTTTGAAAGAAGTTTTTCTTGGCTGCCTTCACAAGAATGTAATGAGCTGTTAAGGTGTCTTTATACACCTTCCTGCCCTCAGGTAGAAAGGATTTACGCCATACCTGTACATTTTTCTACAATTTCTTTTGCTAGATCTGAGGGAATGGTTAAACCATGGAGCTGGTGGGGTCGACCTCTTTCAGGAAACAACCAGTAGTGCTGCAAAAATGTTGGTTCGGATCCAAGAATCTGTTGAGAGGGCGTCCGAGTCAGGGCAGCCAGACAGCTCTGGTGAGGAACTACAGAGGGCATCTTCGAACATCGGGATGGATATTTTATGGAACGTCCTGTAATTAGGGACCCTCTGCCCTGCGTTAGTCCGAGGGGCTAGGGCAGAGTTGGGAATGGCAAATTGTAAAAGGAGGTGGTCAGACCAGGTAATGGGAAGAGGTAGGCTTACTGATATGTGAAAGTTGAGAAAGATTTGGTCTAGGGTATGGCCCTTCTCATGGGTAGCCAAAGAAATAGATGGAAACATTTTGCAGGCCTGCAGCGTCTCCAATAAGGACATTGTTTGAGGGTATTTTCCATTGTCCATATGTATATTCATATCTCCCACAATAGACAGTTGTTGTATTTTAAGGCCAGGGAGGTGCTGGCTGTATTAAACGTAGTAATACACTTTCCAATTGCACCAGGAGGTCTGTAAATCAGAAAACCAGCTATGCTATGATGGGGGGGATAAGGTACAGTGGAAGCCTAAGGACACTGCGCCCTCAATGTTTTCCATTGGGTTGGGAGAGCAGTCTAGCTTTTGATTGTAAATTATGGCGACACCGCCCCCCTTCTCCGTAGGTTGGTCCCCCCTAAGGATTTATAACCCGTAGGGATGGCTGAGGTGATAGTAGGGTGTGAGGCTTCAGGCAGCCATGTCTCATTGAGAAATAAAAGAACAGGCTGTTTGTCTAAAAGTAGGTCATAAATGTGTGGTTCATGCTTTTGCATAGAGCAACAATTTAAAAGGGTGGCCTTTAAGTCCTCTGTTTTCATATTGTTTTCACACTTACTGTTCTGTGAGAGGATCTTGTGTGCGAGTTTCCTGGGCTGGAGGAGAGACCAGTTGCACTTATTGCATTGAAAATCTACCTCCAAGCTCAGATCAGTAGCTGTACACTGACATAATGGCAGTCGCCTAAGGCTAAGCAGTTTTTCCCTATTGTAATATAGTGGAAGTAACTCACCAGAGGGGAACTGGGCAGCATGCCTGGCACTGGACGCCTCCGGGATGCTAGCGGGGCAGACAGGCTTGCCTTCGGTGCGCCTTTGGCATGCCCACTGCGCATGTCCGTTTGCATCGTTAATATATAGGCTAATGCCTATGTTGCAAAGTGGATCGCTAACGCAGCTGAGGAAGCGGAAACTGCGTGGGCGGAAGTGAGAAGCCCGATAGTAGACTCAGCCCTCCACACAATTGGTGTATCAGCCACGGCGGGCCAGGACTGGAGGAAAAGCGAGATGCGAATCGGTGTAGCTAAGAAGGTGTAGGCAAGTAGAATCAAGTAAAGTGCAAGTGCGCGTAGGTAGGAGAAATTCTTAAAAAGCACAGAGTAATTCAGCCACACATATACAATTTAAAAAGTATTAAAAACCTAGTAGCAGGGGAGGAAACACTAAATCATACTGCTGTCAGCTGCGCACGTTCGTTTACATCAGCAATATAAAGGCTAATACCTATGATGCAAACTGGATCGCTAACGCAGCTGAGGAATTGGAAACGGTGTGGGAAACTGGCTCAAATTAGATCATGAATTCAAAGCTGTTCTGAACAGGGGCCCCCAGAATATGTTTGGCACAGGACCCCCAAAATCCTTAAGATGTCCCTGACCAGGACCAAATTGACCAGGCTCAGGAGAAACTGAACAAGGAGAACCTGGATCAGGAGGACTTGGATTATTGGCTTCAGTACAAGTAGGACAAAATAGACAAGGAACAGAACCAGGAGAGCAAGGACAACCCAAACCAGGAGGACAAAGACTAAGAGTACCAGGATACAAAAAAAGTAGCAAGGTAAACCAGGACCTGCAATACCAGAGCTAGAAAGTTGATGGTGAGGAGAACTAGGACAAGGTGACTAAGACCAAGAGAACTATCAAGGAACAGGGCCAGATTGGTTAAGACTGGGAGAACCAGGAAATGCCATGATGGCCAAAAGGCAAAGTTTATGCCAACTAGTTTGATAGGACAAGAAGGGCCTAGACGACCAGAACCAAGAAGACTAAGACTAAGATAGCAGGTGGGTCAGGTCCAGTAGAACCAGGTCCAGGACAACCCAAACTATAAGGAACAGGAACACATGGATCGGGGACAAGGGTCACAAAATCTGGAGCAGGGCAAGAACTATGAAAGACAAGAATAGCATGAACTTGACCAGGAGTGCTGTGTAGCTGAGGCCAGGGACGCAGGCAGCCAGTGTCATCAGGAAACATTCTAAGAGGACCAAGCCACAAAGGACTTAAGGGACTAGGAAGATCAGGGCAAAGAGGACCAGGAACTTGAGTACCAGTACTAGGAGGACCAGGGTCAGGAGGATCAGTCAAGAAAAAGGAGGGAGATACCCTATGTGCCAATATGGGACAGGGTGAAGTAATCTAAAACACAAGAGAGTCCCTAATTGTTGGAAAATATCCTCAGTCAAGGCCCCTTATGTCACAAAGGGCACACCTTGACTTGAAAAACACAAGTATAAGTCTAACGTAGTCCTTAATTTCAGTCAGACCACAACTAATATACAGACAACAACCAAATTCAATTAGAAACTCAGGGTCTAAGAAATAAAGTTAAAATATAAAATTAAAATATAAGTCTTGTGGCATCCAAAAGAATTCCTTAAATTTGTATA
The DNA here is from genome assembly GCF_964263255.1 of Lissotriton vulgaris. Classification (NCBI taxonomy): domain Eukaryota; kingdom Metazoa; phylum Chordata; class Amphibia; order Caudata; family Salamandridae; genus Lissotriton; species Lissotriton vulgaris. The sequence continues at coordinate 900,617,607 of NC_141696.1, forward strand.
TCTTAAAAACAATAATTTTATTAAAAATCATCACATTACAGTACATCACATTGCATATTACATAATCATACAAAACATTATCATAAAAACCAAAGAGTCGACGCGGCGTTTCGGTGTCTTGACGAGTTAGTCACACCTTCTTCAGGACGGTTTTTAAAATCACTTGCGTATCAAGCGAGACAGATATTGATTAATCATCTGTATTTGGCCTCTATTTCTTAATAAATAAATATTTCCACCTTTATCCAGATGTCTATGTACTGGAAAGGTTTGCTGCACCAGGGATGACCACCGTCCGGATGCTGTACCAGGAAGAAGATGACAGGGAGGCCGCTGGACGTTATGCAGATAATTTGAATAGAAAGGAAGGAAAGCAAGAAGAATAAAGCAGACACATAAAGTCGGAAGCAGGAGGAAGGATCCATAGCTCCTCCAGACCCCATGAGGTGACTCTAAACTTCAAAACGAAAGTTGAAGTGTACATAACCAATCTATCCAAACGGTGGTCATCCCTGGTGCAGCAAACCTTTCCAGTACATAGACATCTGGATAAAGGTGGAAATATTTTATGATATGGTAAAATATACCTCTAATGGATTAAGAAATAGAGGCCAAATACATATGATTAATCAATATCTGTCTCGCTTGATACGCAAGTGATTTTAAAAACCGTCCTGAAGAAGGTGTGACTAACTCGTCAAGACACCGAAACGCCGCGTCGACTCTTTGGTTTTTATGATAATGTTTTGTATGATTATGTAATATGCAATGTGATGTACTGTAATGTGATGATTTTTAATAAAATTATTGTTTTTAAGATATACAAATTTAAGGAATTCTTTTGGATGCCACAAGACCTATATTTTAATTTTATATTTTAACTTTATTTCTTAGACCCTGAGTTTCTAATTGAATTTGGTTGTTGTCTGTATATTAGTTGTGGTCTGACTGAAATTAAGGACTACGTTAGACTTATACTTGTGTTTTTCAAGTCAAGGTGTGCCCTTTGTGACATAAGGGGCCTTGACTGAGGATATTTTCCAACAATTAGGGACTCTCTTGTGTTCAGGAGGATCAGTACCAGGGAAATCAGGACCAGGATAATCACAGCCTGTAGGTCCAGACCACAGAGCTTAAAACAGGATGGCCAGGAATATGAGCAAACGGATGGGCAGGCCCAAGAGGGCCAGATTCAGTTTGTATAGCAGCACAAGGACAAGCAATATAAAGATCAGGGCCATCAGGCAAATAGGGCTGTGGGCTAGAATAAGCAAGGCAAACAAAGAGGTCAGTACCAAGAATAGCAGGAGGATCAGAACCAGGAGCATTAGAACCAGATCAAGATATATTAGAATGATCAGCACCAATAGGACCAGGAATGGGCCTATGAGTGCCAGCGGGGGCATAGACCATAGGACCAGAACCTAGAGTGCTAAGAGGACCAAAAAGACCAGGACTTGAGTGCTAGCAGGACCAGGAAGAGGATGGTCAGAAGGATTAGAACAGCCAGAGGCAGGAAGACAAAGGAGACTCAAACTGGATGTCCAGGAGGACCAGGACCAAAATGATAAGGTTTAGAAGGACCCAAACAAAAAGAACCAGGACAAAGACGGTCCAGACCATTGGGTGCAGTGCTAAAAGGACCATGTGGATAAGGCACAGAGCCAGGGGGACAAGAATGATCCAAATCAGGAACACAAGAGCTAAGAGGGAAAGCCTAAGAGGGCCAGGGCACAAGAGGCCGGGTAGATTGAGTGGGCACGCAGGGCCAAGAACGGATGTACTGGGAATCAGATGAGCAGGGTTAGAAGGATTAGGAGGACCAGGTTAAATGGATGAAAGTCAAGAGGATCAGCAAAGAAAGAGCTTGGAGGAGGGGGCTGAAAGTACCTGGATGACCAAGCGACCAGAACCAAGAGGATTAGGCATACAAAGACCTAAACAAGGAGGGCCAGAAACAAAAGGACTAAGTCTAGTTGACACAAAACCAGGAAGAGAACATATATTGTGAGGACCAGGAACAGGAAGACCATTGCTTGGAAAACCAGAATGAGAGTGATGAAAACTTGAAGAGCAGGGCCTGAAGAATAAATAGGAGATAGCCAGGCAACCAGAGACAACAGGAGAAGAGCTAAGAGTAGTACCAGAGCAATGAGGGCACTTGGTACCACAATCTAGGGAAAAAGAAGCACAATTCTCTGATTATCAGTATCTGGCATACCAACACAAGCAGGACCCGGATGAGTAAGAAAAAGACCCCCTATTCAAGGAAGGCCAGGATGACAGAGTCATGATGACTAAGCTGGGTGGCTGAATTGATAAGAACAGGACGACCTGAACAAGGAGTATCAGGATAAATTGGACAAGTTAGTCCAAGATGACAAGGAGCAGGAGGACCAATGCCAAGAGTGTCATGACATGTTGGAGGAGGACCTAGGGAACTAGTCAGGCCAGGAGTCCATGGACCAGGGCCCTGGTGGGCTTTAGATCGAGTAGAAAGATCAGAATAAACAGAACCAGGAATAGGGCTAGGAGAACCAGAAAGGTCAGAACCAAGGAGCCAGGGCCAAAAGAAACAAGAGGGCTATGACCTGGTGTATTAGGACCAGCCTTGTGAGGATTTGGGGAACTAGGTCAGCCAGAGCCATGAGGACCAATCGGACCAAAATGGCTAAGCCCAGCCAAATAGGAAACAATAAGAAGGAGCAGAACCGGTGGAGGCAGTACCAGGTGGACCACAAGGAGAAGGGCAAGGAGAATCAGAATGACCCATACCAAGAAGAATAAAAGTGCCACTAGCAGAACCAAGACAACAGGGATAGGTGGATAAGAACTGAACAGACCAGCAGGATTAAGATAAATATCAGTAGTACCAGAATACGGAGGCCCAGGAAACACTAATACAAGGATGAGCCAGGAACATGGTGAGGAAGACCATGGTCAAGAAGGGCTACAACCAGGACTCACAGATTCAGGAAACCAATACAGGGATGACCAGAACCAGTTTGATCAAGGCCAGAATGATGATTAGGAAAATCAATACAACCCAGAAAAGGAGGACTGTAAACAGGACTAGGAGGAGTACCAATGCCTAAAGGGGCAGCAGGAAATGGAAGTAAGGAAGAAAACCAGGAGCAAAAGGACACCTATGTGATTCTAGGTCACATGTATTAGGATATCCCTTTTGTAAATGGTTCTTATTCATGTTTTTTATACTCCCAAGCCCTACAAACACTGACTTCTTCAGTCCACATATAGGACTTGTAAGTATGTGCTTAATAATCAGAGCATGTAAAGTGAATAAAAAGCCAGGACTGTTACTCGCTGACCCGAGTGTAGAAGATGTGGTTTGATGCTGGCACAGTAGTCTGTTTTCCTTCTCTTTTTTGTTTTGTTTTTAGAGCACTTAGCTACTTGAAGGCCTCTGTGCATTAGAACAGTCATCATTGCTACCAGCTCACCAGCAAGAGCTACTTACTATCAAGCCATATTTTCAAGGCCTTATGAAAAAAAGCTTGTTAGAAAGCTGGCATAGTTTGAGGAGGGGAGTGTTCCAAATTTTGGGGGCCTGATGAGAAAAAGAGCAGCCACCCCAATGAGATCTACTAAACTTGAGAACCTGTAGCAGGTGAGCCGAGGAAGATCTAAGTGACCTTCCAGGAATGTAAGGAGTAGCTGGTGATCTTAGCAAAGCGGGGCCTCTCTTATGGAGTGATCTATGCAAGATGCATAAGGTTTTAAATTGAACCCGCTGCTACTCTGGGTGCCAGTGAAGATCCTTTCAGGGCTTTTATGCGGATTGATGTCTGCGAAGATTCATCAAAAGCCAGGCAGAACCATTCTGTGTAGTCTGTATCCTTTTTGTCATACATCGAGGTGATCAAAGTCAGAGAACATTGTCCTAATCAAGGTGGGAGATAATGAAAACCTGGAAAATGAGTCTTCTTGCTAAGAAAGAGTGAAGATTTAATACTTTTCTTAGCAGTGTAAGACCACCAAAGCAATTGGGTGCAAGTTTTTAGCTTGGTGCTCCATAGTAAGACCGTAGTCTAGCCACATTCCAAGACTCATTATCACCGCTTTGGGGCTGAGGAGTCTTTCCAGACAACCAGGCGTTGTAGTTAGGACTTTCTTACTGAAGTAATTGCCCAATAGCATAACCTCAGTCTTGTCTTCATTGAGCTTCAATTTGCAGTTGACCATCAAGCTGCCCCCATCGTTAAAAACAGAAATGAATATCACCAACTAGGTGTCATCAGCATAGGAGACCAGTGACAACCCAAAAGAGTGAACAATTTCAGCCAAGGGGTACATATATAGATTAAAAGGGCAGAGATCAGGGAAGACCCCTGCGGTACCCCACCACTCAGGGAAAGACTGTAAGAAGCATAAGGAACGATTGAGCACTTGGAATGTTTTATCCTCCAAGAAGGAAGAGAGCCATTTCAAGACACTGCCAACGCCACCCACTTTTAATGTCCTGTGGATAAATGTGGCATGATCTACTGTGTCAAAGGTGTGCTCAGGTCTAATAGGATAATGGCTGCCGATCCTTCTTAGTCCAGCAAGGATCTGAGTACCTTGGCCGCAGCTAGCAAGGCTGTGTCTGTGCTATGCTGAGTCCTAAACCTCATTTTTGTTTGTGCGGTGGAGGATGTTGTTGGACTCAAGGATGGCAGAAAAATATTTGTTGACATGCTTGTCCAGGAGCTTTGAAGAACCTGTCAACAAAGAAATTGGCCTACAGTTACTCAAGCAAAGAGGATCGAACTCTGACTTTTTTAAGAGGGGCTTAACCACTGCATTCTTCCATTGCAGGGGGACCTGCCCCCTAGTAAGGCAGAGGTTCAGCAAATACATCAGAATAGAAGCAATGTTGAAAGGGAGCAATGCTGTCAAACCCTTGAAGCAGGAAATGAAGGAGGTATGTGAGAAGGCTTACAGTGAGTTCGGGAAAGGTCGAGAGAGTCCCTTAAGACTGCACTAGGTAGGGAACACATTCACAGGGCTCCTCAATGACTGGGACATCAGAGAGTAGATGTACAATATCTTTACATAAAAGAAGATAGGGAAGTCATTGCTATGCTCAACTGTTGATTCTCGGACAGAACCAATCTATAAGATCGCCTTTGGGAAGTTGGCAGATTGCTCAATTTTGGTGGTAAAGTAAGCAACATGAGAAACTTTAATCTCCGTACAATACAGCCTAATATCACTCTTTTACCTAGCTTTGCTAACTTCAACTTAGGACTTTCTTCAACATCTTTCAGACATCTACAGTCCTTTTTCAAAGAAATTAAGTTGGCTTTGAACCACGAGGATTTTTTTTCCCTTGATGGATAGTCTGTACCACTTGGCAGGTAAAACCGTGTTCATTGAATTGGAAACCGCAGGTGAAAAAAATGACATTATCTGTCAAATAAGTCTTATTGTCGGCAGGGCATCTAACCAGTCCTCCAAATTTACTTAGACAAACGTTGTTCCAACTGTCTGACCGGAAGTATGACGGTAGGGGAATAGGGGACAGACAAAACAAATGGAAGCAATAAATAAGAGCAAAGGGACTGAAATTTGGGGAAGAGTTTAAAAGTGGATGGGTAAAAATTAGTGTGGTCAGTGAAGGATGAGAGGAAGGGTTTGAGAAACTCAGATGGCTGACGGCAGGAAAAATAGTAAATGGCTAACAAAGGAGTCACAAGGACATGGCATATCAGCAAAGAGAAGTTCAAGTTCATAAGAAGGCCCTGAAGCATAAACGAGGTTCGAGATGTATCATGTTAGATGGTCCAAAGAGGACTTCTGTGGGAGCTCCAGATCTTTGCACTGACATTCCAATTGTGTCTGTGTGAGGTGAGTTTGTAGCAAGGGGCAGATTTACTAGGTCATACAATGCAAGGCAGCAGGACAACTTGCTGTGTTACGTTGTGTGGCAGGGAGAAAGGAGAAATGTGCCATATCTACTAAGATATGATGTATTTCTGCTCTCTACCTGCGCTGGCTCACTGTCTGCTGCCTCGCACCAACACAGACACCATTGCCCCATGATGCAAGGGTGCCTGCAATACTAGTAGAATTGCTTTTGTGCATGAAGGGGCACCTTCCTGCACAAAAATACTCCTTTGAGGCATTTTCTCCTTTTTATGTATGAACTAATGAGGAGCAAAACAGACATTTTAATGCAATCCCAGGTTTACTAATTAGCAAATTTGAGATTGTGTCAAAATCCATGACAGATTGCATGACAATGTCCATGCTCCACCTATTGAATGCCTTCTCTAAACAGGTTAATGCAAGACAGCCATTTGCGCTGCCTTGCGCTACTCTGAAGTTCCTAAGCCATGCAGAACCACGCAAGGTGTCTTTGCATGGCTTGGTAAATCCCATTTGAGGGTTTGTGTTGCCTTGGTTGACATAAGGGCAATGCAAGCCCTTTTTAAAGCTGCTGCAAAGTGCATAATAGAATCCTCATGTGCTGAAAGCCTTAGTGCAGTGATCTGTGGATGCATTTTGCATGACATAATGGAGAGTAGATACAGCTTCCCTACACAGTGGAAGTGTATTGACAGAGGGTAGACTCCCAGGACTGAAATGAGGGAGAATGGAGAAAAGGCTACCCAAATAAATTTTCTAAGGTCCTTTTTAGTAAAGGGCTGACAACTAGTTCTTACTGAGCAATGGCATAGAGTTGATGGGAGACGTAAAGGGTAGCTCATATGTTTCTCTTGTGTCAACATTTTTAAGCAGTGCTGCCCTTTTCTTTGTGCCCAATGACTACTCAGAAAGGCCGATGACAGCCAGGTGCTGAGATCTTATGCTTCATTGTACCCTTGTTTTGGGTACTTCTGCTTGGAGCTATTGTTACTGCTGTGAGAGCCATCATCTAGCACAAAGGATGTGCCTGAGCGACAGACAGAATATGATATTTGAAAGAGAGACACCCCAAAATCAGTTCTGAAAACTTCAATAGTGGATCCACCTTTCGGTGTCTGGATAATGATTATTAAAGAGGAACTGTTAAATCATCGATCAGTAGGTCACAAAATAGGACGTAACAAAATGTCTCTGTTTATTTAGTGTCTTACTTTTTACAATATTTGTAATCACTGGGAAGAGCCCATAATATAGGGAATAAGGGTATAGCACCAGGAAGTCTAAGCGCCAGATTTTAAAAAAAATAATTTTTAGCCAATTCTGCATTGGACACCCACATAAGTAAGGTATCATTTTACTCGGGAGACTCAAGGAAATGTTGTGGGGTAGGACATTTATGCGGGCATGGTGATTCCACACAAAAATATGTGGAAATGTGTTTTCAGCTAAATTTAAGGTTTGTATGGCATTCTGGGTAGGAAACGTTGGGAATCCATGCAAGCCATACCTCATTGGAGTCCTCTGGGTGTCTAGTTTTTAGAAATGTTTGGATTTGGTACTTTTCCAAGATGGCTTCTGAGCCTAGGGCCAAAACCCCAGGTGCCTCCCTCCAAAACCAGGTATTTTTTATAGGTCATTTTGAAGTCTCCACAGTACGATTTGGGCCATTTCCTGTTGCAGCCACTATGCCTACCCATACCAGTCTGGTACCATTTTTATCTGGAGAAATGGGGGAACGCTGGGTGGGAGGAAATTGTTGGATCCATGCAGATTCCAAAATCTTCCCACACAGAAATTTGAGAAAAAAAGTGTTTTTTTCTGCAAAATCTGAGGTTTGCAAGGGATTTTGGGCAGTAGAATTTTGGGGGACCAACACAAGTCATATCTCGCTTGGCTCCCCTGGGTGTCTAGTTCCCAGAAATGTGTGGGTTTGGTAGTTTTCCCTAGATGGCCAGCAAGCCCCAGGCCTAAAACTCATGGGACCCCCCCTTCAAAACCAGGTTGATTTGTGATAGGTAATTTTGATGTTGCCTCAATAGGTTTTGGGCCTGTGCCTGTCGTGGGTCCTTGACACACCCACGCAAGTGAGGTACCATTTTTATTGCGAGACCAGGGGGAACGCTGGGTGGGAAGAAATTTGGGGATCCACGCAGATTCCAGAACTTTCCCACACAGAAATTTGAGAAAAATGTGATTTCTTCATCAAAATTTGAGGTTGGCAGGGGATTCTGGGTAGGAGAATGTTGGAGGACCCACACAAGTCATACCTCGCTTACCTCCCCCAGGTGTCTAGTTTCTATAAATGTATTGGTTTGATAGGTTTCCCTTGATGGCCGCCGAGCCCCGGGCCAAAGCTCATGGGACCCCCCTTGCAAAACCAGGTTGGTGTGGATAGGTAATTTTGATGTCATCTCAATAGGTGTTGGGGCCTCTCCTGTCACGGGTCCTTGACCCACCCATGCAAGTGATGTACAATTTTTATCAGGAGATCTGGGAGAATTCTGGGTGTGAGGAAATTTGTGGATCCACGCATATTCCAAAACTTTCCCACACCTATTTTTTAGAAAAACTGATTTTTTTACGGTGAAATTTATTTGAGGTTTGCAGGGGATTCTATGTAGGAGAATGTTGAGGTACCCAAGCAGGCCATACCTCACTGGACTCCCACAGGTATCTAGTTTTTAGAAATGTATGGGTTTGGTAGGTTTCCCTAGATGGCAGTCGAGCCCCAGGTTAAAAACTCATGGGACCCCCCTTGCAAAAAAAAGTTGGTTTGTGATATGTAATTTTGATGTTGCCTCAATAGGTTTTGGGCCCTTCCCTGCCGTGGGTACTTGGCCCACCCACACAAGTAAAGAACCATTTCTATTGGGATACTTGAAGAAATGTTGGGGGGTTGGAAATGTGTTATTACTTTCTGCAGCGTGAACATTTGGGCACAATAATGAAAGGAAAATGTGACAGTCACATTTTGAGGTTTGCAGGACATTGTGGGTAAGATAAGTTGTTGGGATCCACAAGAGAGACATTACCATGTACTCTCATGGATGTTTAGTTTATGTCAATATCTACAGTTTGTAGTTTTTTCTTAGATGAATTGTACACCTTGGCAGAGAGATAAAAAGGACAAAGATTACTGCACAGCCATCTATTCCTCAAGCACACACACATACTGGTTGGATTTGGCACAAGGGTGAGTGATGGTTCAGTACATAAAATGTTCTTAACAACAGATTTCACAAAAATGAAATGCACTGTCAATAATTGAAAGGTCATAAAACTGAACCAGTGACTCGCAGCTCATGAGCTGTAAAGCCACAACAAGCCACCAACCACTTCACAGGCCATTCTCACACCTTTCATATGTGATACACACAAGACCATTCACATCACCAAGTACAAAACCAACACATTCCAACATTCACAAAAAGGGACAAGGTACACCCTGCTTGAGAAAGACAGAAAAAAACAAATATTTCTTCACAACCACCTATTCCTCAAGCACAAATACATACTGGTTACATTTGGCATGAGGGTGAGTGATGGTTCAGTATATACAGTTGTATTAACCAGAGATTTCACAAAAATGAAATGCACTGTTAATAACTGAAAGGCAGAGGAACTAAACCATTGACTCACAGCTCATGAGCTAACACGCCACGATAAGGCACTAACCTCTTTACAGGCATTCATACACCTGTCATACGTGTGACACATACAAAACCATTCATCTCGCCCGGCCGCCATGGGCCCAGCACATTGCAACACTCACACCAGCGGGCAGCGCTATTCAAGGGCCCATCACTTTCACATGCCAACATTTCTTGCACAGCAACCGCACCATCTAACAGATTGCATGGAGTAGCATTTGGCTAGCAGTGTGTGTAGTGACCAGCAGCAATTCACTACTCACACACCGCCAGCAAAGCCCCAGTCCACCCACACCGCCAGCCAAACAGCAGTCCACCCACACCGCCAGCCAAGCGCCAGTCCATGCACACTGCCAGCCAAGCACCAGTTCACACTCACCGCCAGCCAAGCGCCAGTCCACGCACACTGCCAGCCAAGCCCCAGTCCACACACACTGCCAGCCAAGAGCCAGTCCGCTCACACCACCAGCCAAATGCCAATCCACACACACCGCCAGCCAAGCGCCAGTCCATGCACACCACCAGGAAAGCGCCAGTCGAGGCACACCACCAGCCAATCACCAGCACACACATCACCATCACATTTAGGATTTTTTTATACAAAAAAGAAAACACAAACATATTGCAAATAGATACAAATGTACTAACACAAAATCTGAAACTAAAAATATTGCACAAATGCCAACCTTGAAACTGAACAAAAAATAAATAGAAAACAATAGAGACCAGGCAGTTCACTTTACCACTCATGGATGCACCCATTTTTTTTGCATGTGGTACATTCTAAAACAAGCAGGTACACAAAGTGCAGGGTTAGGAGGACACTCGGGGCAGTACATATGAGTCTCCTTCCGCGTACCTCTCCGCCAACAGACTCTCCATCTCCTACTGGGAAAGTCTTTTGAAGATGGGGGTAGAATGTCATCAGGAAAGTGGTGATCTTTCGATCTAGCCACATCCTCCACCACTCCAACTCTAGGAACACTTGCCTGTTCCACTACAACAAGGCTGCCAATTACAGACTCCTGAAACTTAGCAAAAGTCAACTTTGAATACAACAAAAGCATTAAAGGTTGCCAAATGGAAAAGATGGATAGCAAACTTCTTATACCCAATGTAAGCCTTACGAAGAGCAGTGTAAGGTTCCGACCTCTGATCTACTCTATCAACACCACCCATGTGCCTATTATAGTCTAAAATGCACACAGGTTTGTGCACTTCAGCAACCTGATCCCAAACAGTCACAGGTGAATTACTTTCATCATGGATGGTAGTCAGCATGTAGACATCTCTCCTGTCTGAAAACGTCACCGCTAGAAGTTTCTCGCAACGCAATGCACTGCACTGTCCCCGCACAAGCTTTTGACAAACAAGTTATTTTGGGAATCCTTTATCATTAGAGCGGATTGTGCCACAAGCAACAGTGTCCACTTTGGCCAATTGCCTGAACAACCGCACACCAGTGTAGAAGTTATCTACATATAAATGGTGGTCTTTGTTAAAAAGTCCTCTACTAAGTTTCCACACAATTTTCTCAGTTACTCCAAAAGTGGACGGACAACCAGGGGGTTAATCCTGGATTCCTTTTCGGTGTACACCCTGAAATTAGAGACATGTCCAGCCCTACTGTAACAGCATATATAGTTTAATTCCATAATGTGCCCTCCTACTAGGAATGTATTGCCTAAAAACCAAGCAGCCCTTGAACAAGACCAAAGACTCATTCACTGCTATTTCATTCCCTGGAGTATAGATCTCAGAAAATTGATCTACAAAGTGATCAATGACAGGCCGAATCTTAAAAAGACAGTCACACTCCGTGTGATCTTCTGGCAATGCTAAACCGTTATCGACAAAATGCAGCATCCAAAGCAGAAGCAAACACCTATCACGACTCATGACTTCCAAAAATATAGCTGTTGCCATCAAGGGACTAGTAGACCAATATGAAGACATTAATGGCTTCCTTAGCAAGCTGATCAAAAAAGTTAAACCCAAGAACTTCTTCATCTCTTCCAGATTTCCACAGGGTAGCTCTAGAGTGGGGCCTAAGGTCGGCACTGTTGTCCCTTAAAAACTGTTTGGCATGCAAATCAGTCTTCTCATAAATCTCTGCCAAAAACACATTGTCCATAAACAACTGAAAAATATGTATTGGCAAAAAAATATCTGTATTCACTCTACAACCTGGAATACCCGTAAAGTCTGGAAATGCTGGCTGCACCATGCCTGGGGCAACCCAGAGGTCATCACATACAAATGGATGCCTTGCAGCCCCTGGCTACAGCCCAGATGCCTCTTGCTACGCTATCGGCACATCAATGTCCTCCTCTAAAACAGGCACTTCCTCTGCACTAAGAGTAGCTTCATCCACACTGAGGGTAGCTTCATCATCCAATGATTCCATGTGCAGAGAAAACTCACTGCCTAAATGTTCCCCTCCCTCCTCTGCCTCATATGCAGAGTCAGACTCTGTACCATGGTCGGAGGAAGACTCAAAAAGCATACCAACAACCTGCTGAGCAACCTTTGGCTAGCCATTATCCTTACTAAGAAAGGAGACTGCACAAACAAGTCAACAACAACCAACACTGTGCAAAGTAAGTAATAAACAAAGAGTGGCTTTAGATCTATATACTCAAAAACAATATAACTCTCTTGCCAAAGATAGCTACACTCACCAGCACCTACTCTGCAGAGACACAGCAAAAAGCAACAATATCCCATTAGAAAGAAAAAAACAAAACCAATTACTCATAAGACAACAAAGTACACATCTAGCACTATTGCAAACAGCTTTTGACACTCAAAATTCAGAAGCCAAACATACTGCTATTATTCCACGATTTGCAACAAACATATTCATGTAGGGAAATTAAACTAATTTAGAGTAAATAGTAAAATAATATTCTGTTACCAAACACATGCAATCACACAAGCTGCAGAACCACAGCAACAAAACCACAACCTGGACCAGTCTAAAGGTCAAAAGCCTTGAACTAGAATAAAACAGAGAAATAAAAGTTACAATTACATTTCGCAAAAAATAATACAATTAAAATTATAACACACAATGTCACTACCCAAATGATCCATCTGCCAGATGGGCCTTCAACTACGGCTGAGAAAAGTGGGGATTAGGTGGGGTTTTCTACCAGGCCAATCTGTCCCCCAGGTGGGTCAGAAAACAACAGACAGATAATTGCCACCCCTTGCAAAAAAAAAATAGATCCCTGGTGCCCAGTAGGGTTTTCTGCCTTCCCCTCCCACCTAGCACAGAAAGGCCAAAAAAGCTGCAGATCTGTTGGGGGCAGAAAATACAAAAACATAATTTAACCCCCCTTCGAAGTGACCCTTGGCCAAGGGGTCGCTTCCATTACCTATAAAAGAAAATCCCTGGTGTCTACTGGGGTTTACTGCCCCTCACCTCATACCCGGGGTCAGTAAGGCCAAAAAAAAGGGCTGACTGCCACCAGGGCGGAGCAGAAAAAACATCCACAAATTGTAACCCCCTTTGGAAGCAAACCTTGGCCAAGGGGTCACTTACACACACTCAAAAACATACTCCCTAGTGCCTAGTGGGACAGGGGGGGCATAAAGGCCAAAACAGCGGGCAGAACTGTCCCCGGGGGGGACAAAAAAAACAGCACAAATGTTGAGCCCCTTTGGAAGCGACCATTGCCCAAAGGGTTGATTCAATTTAAATTAATTATTCCCTCGTGGCTATTGGGGTTTTCTGCCTCCCCTGGGGGCAGAAAAGCCCAAAAAAACAGGTTGATCTGCCCCTAGGGGGGCAGAAAAAACATGACATAAATTTGATACCCTTTGGACGCGACCCTTGCCCAAGTGATCGCTTCCATTTGAAAATATATACCAGCCCTGGTGCCTAGTGGGTTTTTCTGCCACCCCCCTGGGACAGAGAGGCCAAAAAAAGTGCTGATCTACCTCCGGGGGTGGGGGGCAGAAAAAACATGCACACAATTTATGCCCCTTTGGAAATGACCATTGCCCAAGGGGTCGCTTTCATTTAAATTCGAAAATCCCTAGTTAATTCCCTGGTAGCTAGTGGGTTTTTCTGCTCCCCAGGGGGCAGAAAATCCATAGAATCGGCCCAATATGCCCCCAGGGGGGCAAAAAAAACATCCAAACAATGTGCTCCCCTTTGGAAGTGACCCTTGCCCAAGGGGTCGCTGCCATTTAAAAATAAATTATGAAAGAGAGGTATTTGCACAGCTGTTGGTAATCAGGTGTCCGATGAAGTTAAGCAATGAAGCGTGCAACCAGGGGTGAACGCTGTCTGGACCGGTCAGCGTGAGATTAAAGACTAATACAAAGCTACCCCTGTTGAGAGGTAGACCCCCTAGTGCACAGCGTTGAAAAGACACACAGGTCTAATGATTTGAAACAGAATTCACAAATGTTCAATCCATATGATTTACTGGTTCATCAAAATTCAGTGCGTATACATTGAGTTCCATGTATCTAACATCGTGATCCAAATGCAAAAGAAGTTTGTCATCAACAGAATAAATATCCGAAATTTATAAATCCCAATGCATTTTGGGCTAAAACAAAAGCCCTTCCTCAGGGGATCGCTCTACAAACAAAAGAAATAGCCATAATCAAATCCAATTCAAGTATCATCAATAACCTGCATGAGCAACCATATACAATCTCACAAACAAACGAAATAGAAACAAAGTGTGCTCAATTGAACAGCCAGATTTCCCAAGAAGCATGTAATCTCAATAAACGGTGAAAAAACACAAGTGTAAAAACGAACAGCCAAGTGAAATCAAAGGATGGAAATCCAAAGAATGGAAAGGCTCAAACCAGCTAAGTGACGACAGAATATCAGACCCAGTGACTCACCGTACGAAAACGGAGCGGTGATTAATGATGTTAAGTAAACGTGAGGAAAGATTCCCAAGAACCCGCTGACCACAGTGTTAGACGCCAGAGCAGCCACGCTGTAACATGCGCGGTCAGAAAGACCGTAAAGGTGGGTTAGTTACCATAAATAAGTCCCCAGGACAGAGGTACTTACAGTGAGCGTTGGAAACGCGAACCCTGTTAAACGAGCCGGATCACGAAGCAAACGTGCCGGAGCAGTGAAGGTATAAGAGACAGCGTATAGACATAGAAGATGGACTGCGGTTGAACTGAGTGTAAGCGCCATCTTGGAATGGTGAAACAAGACTCGACAGATAAACAGCAGGTACAAGTCCCACAATAATCAGTAAGGTGCACCAAGACGAAAACAAAAATAAAAAAGAAAACAGAATAGGAGGAAGAAACGTACAAGAGTAAACAAAAATAAAAACGCACAATATTCATGAAAATAATAGACAAATGTAGTGTAACACAAACATGAAAATTCACAGGTAACACAAAAATTCCATGCGGTCATTGAGCCCGTGCGGCTGCATGGTCGCCATGTAACGAATCCAGAAGTTTTCCCTCTTCAATAAAGTTTTTTTGTTGTCATGTGTCACTGGAACTTGCTCAAGGATGAGATATTTCAATTGAGCAATAGAGTGGTTGTGTTCCAAGAAGTGAGTGGCAACAGTAGATCTCATGTTCCCAGTCCTGATATTGCTCTTGTGTTCTAACAAGCGTGTCCTGATTTTTCGTTCCATGTGTCCCACATAACACTTGCCACAGGGACACTTCAAGAGGTAGATGACATTCATAGAATTGCACGTGGCATTCACCTGTAATTTTATGGGGTACCCTTTCATGGGATGATTGACAATGTTACCCTGAATGCAATTGTGGCAGTTGCTGCAATTGTGACAAGGGCGCAGACCCTTGTAGACAACAGGTTGACTGTCGGGTTTGGGTTTGCATAGCATTTCCTTTAAGTTCCTTCCCCTTGTATAGGCAAACATGGGTTGTTGTGCAAAGGCTCCCTGGAAATCTGGTTCCAGGCTCAATATTGCCCAGTGTTTAGAAATGATGTTTCTGAACTGTTTGCTGAGAACTGTGTACTTGGATACAACTACCATTCTGGAATTGACAGGTTTTGTGCGAACCTGTAGGAGTTCGTCTCGAGTCATGTTCCCACACCGGGTAACTGCCTGTTGTAAAGTTTGTGGCGGATAGCCACGAGCCTTGAACCTCTCAACCATATTGTTCATTTCCACCAGACAGGTTTCTTCAGAAGTAACGATGCGTTTGACACGCATCAGTTGAGACAAAGGGAGGTTCTGTTTCAACCCCACTCGATGAAAGCTTTGGTAGTGTAACATAGAGTTCCGATCCGTCGGTTTTCGGAAAATGGTAGTCGTTACTTTACCAGCTTGTCTTTCAACCTTGACATCAAGGAAATGGATGCTTGTCCTGTCAAAGTTCCAGGTGAATTGTATGCGCTCACTGATGGTATTCCATGTGTTCAAAAAATCCAAAAGAGCTTGTTCAGTGCCTGACCATAACATAAAAATGTCATCAATGAATCTCAGGTAAAGTTTCCCACTGTCACTCCAAGCTGTTTGGTTTAATATGTGGGTTTCCTCAAAAGATTTCATAAAGGTATTAGCGTACGACGGCGCCGTGCAATTGCCCATAGCCGTCCCGCAGAGCTGATGGAACCATTTGTCAGATACTGAGAAGTAACTATGGTATAAGGTGAAGACCAATAGTTCCATCAACAGTACCTGTAAGTCAGAATCAAGGTTGGAGTGCGAAAGTTCATGTTCGACCGCCATTAAACCCAAGTCATGGGGTATGGACGTGTATAACGAACACACGTCCACAGTACACAGTATCAGTTCTTGATCTAGAAGACAACTGGTGGCCTGTTGCAGTTTAATCAAGAAGTCAGTAGTATCTCTGACATAAGATCTCGTGTTCAATACAAATGGCTGTAGATATTTATCTAAAAACTTTCCGGTGTTTTCGTGAATGCTGCCTCTGGTAGAGACAATCGGTCTCATGGGTGGTTTGGAGGGGTGCTTGTGCACCTTCGGTAACATGTACAACACGGGTGGTTTGGGGTTGATGGGAGTAAGATACCGACGTGCTCGGTCATTGATGGTACCATTGTCAAAAGCTTGGTTGATGATTTTCATGAGTGTGCCCAGAAACTCATTGGTGGGATCAGAAGGTAAAGGAGCATATGTGTTGAGATCAGATGTGTGTATCTCAATCTGTTCAGTATAGTATGTCGAATCCATGATCACTAGAGCACCGCCCTTGTCAGCAGTTTGGCAGACAATGGAGTAATTGTTGGCAATTTTTGATATAACATTTTTTTCAGCTCTGGTCAAGTTCTCACGTTTCACCTTGGATTGAAAAGGTAATTTGGCTATGTCACTCTTCACAAGATTTTCAAATGTATCTATTATTTTGTGGCTCACGGGAGGTTGAGAGGTTCAAGGCTCGTGGCTATCCGCCACAAACTTTACAACAGGCAGTTACCCGGTGTGGGAACATGACTCGAGACGAACTCCTACAGGTTCGCACAAAACCTGTCAATTCCAGAATGGTAGTTGTATCCAAGTACACAGTTCTCAGCAAACAGTTCAGAAACATCATTTCTAAACACTGGGCAATATTGAGCCTGGAACCAGATTTCCAGGGAGCCTTTGCACAACAACCCATGTTTGCCTATACAAGGGGAAGGAACTTAAAGGAAATGCTATGCAAACCCAAACCCGACAGTCAACCTGTTGTCTACAAGGGTCTGCGCCCTTGTCACAATTGCAGCAACTGCCACAATTGCATTCAGGGTAACATTGTCAATCATCCCATGAAAGGGTACCCCATAAAATTACAGGTGAATGCCACGTGCAATTCTATGAATGTCATCTACCTCTTGAAGTGTCCCTGTGGCAAGTGTTATGTGGGACACATGGAACGAAAAATCAGGACACGCTTGTTAGAACACAAGAGCAATATCAGGACTGGGAACATGAGATCTACTGTTGCCACTCACTTCTTGGAACACAACCACTCTATTGCTCAATTGAAATATCTCATCCTTGAGCAAGTTCCAGTGACACATGACAACAAAAAAACTTTATTGAAGAGGGAAAACTTCTGGATTCGTTACATGGCGACCATGCAGCCGCACGGGCTCAATGACCGCATGGAATTTTTGTGTTACCTGTGAATTTTCATGTTTGTGTTACACTACATTTGTCTATTATTTTCATGAATATTGTGCGTTTTTATTTTTGTTTACTCTTGTACGTTTCTTCCTCCTATTCTGTTTTCTTTTTTATTTTTGTTTTCGTCTTGGTGCACCTTACTGATTATTGTGGGACTTGTACCTGCTGTTTATCTGTCGAGTCTTGTTTCACCATTCCAAGATGGCGCTTACACTCAGTTCAACCGCAGTCCATCTTCTATGTCTATACGCTGTCTCTTATACCTTCACTGCTCCGGCACGTTTGCTTCGTGATCCGGCTCGTTTAACAGGGTTCGCGTTTCCAACGCTCACTGTAAGTACCTCTGTCCTGGGGACTTATTTATGGTAACTAACCCACCTTTACGGTCTTTCTGACCGCGCATGTTACAGCGTGGCTGCTCTGGCGTCTAACACTCTGGTCAGCGGGTTCTTGGGAATCTTTCCTCACGTTTACTTAACATCATTAATCACCGCTCCGTTTTCGTACGGTGAGTCACTGGGTCTGATATTCTGTCGTCACTTAGCTGGTTTGAGCCTTTCCATTCTTTGGATTTCCATCCTTTGATTTCACTTGGCTGTTCGTTTTTACACTTGTGTTTTTTCACCGTTTATTGAGATTACATGCTTCTTGGGAAATCTGGCTGTTCAATTGAGCACACTTTGTTTCTATTTCATTTGTTTGTGAGATTGTATATGGTTGCTCATGCAGGTTATTGATGATACTTGAATTGGATTTGATTATGGCTATTTCTTTTGTTTGTAGAGTGATCTCCTGAGGAAGGGCTTTTGTTTTAGCCCGAAATGCATTGGGATTTATAAATTTCGGATCTTTATTCTGTTGATGACAAACTTCTTTTGCATTTGGATCACGATGTTAGATACATGGAACTCAATGTATACGCACTGAATTTTGATGAACCAGTAAATCATATGGATTGAACATTTGTGAATTCTGTTTCAAATCATTAGACCTGTGTGTCTTTTCAACACTGTGCACTAGGGGGTCTACCTCTCAACAGGGGTAGCTTTGTATTAGTATTTAAAAATAAATGCCATCCCTGGTGCCTAGTAGGGTTTTCTGCCCCCCCCCCCCGGGGGCAGACAGGTCAAGAAAGGGCCGATCTGCCCCCAGGAAGGGGGGCAGAAAAGCATGCTCCCCTTTGGAAGCAAACCTTGCCCAAGGGGTCGCTTCTATTTAAATAAAAATAATCCCTGGTGCCAGTGGGGGCATTTCCGCTGCAACATCATGACGCTGTGCGCGATCGTGAAGCAGAAATGCCCTGCAAAGAGACATCAGGGGAGAGGAAAATCTCTTTCCTCTCCCCTGATGCCTCGATGCATTGTGCAAACCCCACCAAGAACAAGGAAACCAACCTTGTTCCCTCCAACGCCTGGAAGCAAATGGCTTCCAGAGCGTCTGGGACTTCCTGATGACGTCAGAGCACGCTGTGTGCGCTGACAGCATGGGATTCCCATGGGTGGTCAGGGTGGCAGCAGAAACTCTTCCGCTGCCATCCCCCTTTGTGGGGGCAAAATAGGATACCCATGGGGGAGCGCCAGCACTTCCCAGAAGGGTGTGTGCCATGACGGAAATGTTCCGTCATGAGCACATACCAACCTTGGCTCTTGATGGAACCACTCGGTCAATAGAACCGAAGGGGTTAACAGTTCTTTCTGGCTTGCTGTATCTGTCGAAGAGTTTCTGTGTTATGTCATAGAGTTCTTTTAAGTTTCCATGGCTTGCTACTTCCTGGGCCTCTGTGGCAAGACCATTGATGAATATATGCATGTCTGTTCTTAAGCTTCTCTTTGCTTCCTTAATGGTTTTGTTGTATTTGTCTTGAACTTTCGCTTTTTCTGCTCATGTTCAGCTGGTGTGTACTGCAGCTTTCTTTTCCTCTCTTTCTTGGATGTTACAGCGAGTCTTGATGGAGGTCCATTCTTTATGATGGTGTTTCTTGGAACCCAGTACCTACTTGCAGGTTGATGGGACGATTTCTCTGAACCTTTCCCACTGACTTTCTACTGGATCGCTGTCATTCTCTAGTTCTTGCAGGACTTGAAACTTTTTACTGAAGGTGACTGAGTATTCTCTCCTTTTCTATGCATTTTGAGGAGGGTGGAGTTATATTGCTGGTGTTGGTTTGTCGATTTCATCCATGCTTTCTTCAGCTTTTGTTTTTAGCATAGCCATAACAAGGTCTTGGTCTGACTCAACTTCCGCTCCTTTCTTCACTCTCACATCCTGCAGGGACCTCTGGAACTTTTTGGCAATGCTGACAAGGTCAATCTGATTCTCTGTTGAATTGTCTGGTGACACCCAATTTACCTTGTGTATACTTTTGTGTGGTAATACACTGCAACCTATCATCAGACTGTTCACGGTACAGAGATCTGTGAGCCTTTCACCAATCTCGTTCATGTCATCAAGGCCATGGTATCCCATGACTTCTTCACACCCAGTGTTGTTGTTTCTGATCTTGGCATTGAGGTCCACCATCAGTATGGTGATGTCTCTCACAAGGCATTTCTCCAAAATGGGCTAGAGTGTGTTGTAAAGCTATTATTTGTTCTCTTCTTTGCTGCCATTTGTCGGTGCATAGCACTGGATAACATTCATGTTATTCCTCGTTTTCTTTGTGCAGGGGGTTGCTGTGATGATTCTGGGACCGTGGGATTCCCATCTAATCAGAGGTCTGTTGGCTACTAGTGTTAGCTTAAGTGCTACTAAATGAGTATGTGGGTTTTCTCTTCCTGGTGTCCAGAATACAACAACATTCATCCTAGAGCCAGTCTTTTTTTGTCCAGGCTGTGTCCATCTCTTCTCACTGATGCTAAAAATGGCAAAAGTGTATTTTTTCATCTCCACTGCCCCTTGGGCTGTCTTGCCTGTCTCATACTTTGTCCTCAGATTCTATGTCCCTATGTTAATGTTCTTGGTCGAAATGAGGTGGATCAGCTCTCTGGTTGCTAGGCATACGTGACTTTCAGTCATAGCTTTCCTGAAGAAGATTCCTCTCTTCACAAGGCCGGGATGTCTGTTCATCTTTTCGTTGACATTTCTGTAGTTAGGATTTTTTTACATGGTGGGGTAGTTAGCCCCACACATAACCCTCCTCCTTTCGCAGCTGGGCTTGGGACTGGCCATGGCAGAGTTTCACTAGGAAACTACTTCCCTTTTATGTGCCATACCATGAGGATATATCCAAAGAGACATTTCTTGACTTTTAACTTTGACTGCAGCAGATAGGTTAGATCATGTGATGTGACTCCTTTCCAGAGCGAGACACATTTATTTGGCTTTCACAGGCTTTTTGAGCATGAACCTTGCAGATCATGTTGAAAGCAGTAAAGTGCGATTTTCTGTGGTGACATACCTTTTCGTCCATTTTTCAGAAATGGGGGCAATGAATCCAGAACAGATATCATAAATACAGAAATGCAATGGATGCATGCTCAGCGTGTTCTGCCTTTGAATTATAAATGGTAATTATATTCTAAATGGCCCTAATAATTCCTGTTTTAATTTGTCTCTGTAACTAAACTCATTTCCAAAGAGATTCAGAATATGGGGCTGATTTGCAATGCTACATGTAAGTACATTTTCAAACAAATTTGATAGCAAGGTCAAATTCCATGATAAGGTCATCAGCTTCCTTACATCATCTCGTAGTCAACAAGTACTTTTTTTATCTGAATACACACAGCATGCTTTTTTTAAATGGTAATCTTCATGTTTATGTTGGCATTGGTTTCTATCAGTCAAGCATAGAAGGATGCTCCTGTCTGCGAAACCTTCACTAAATAACAAACTTTAGCAATCTGCATTTAACATCTAATCTCCGCATTGATTTTTGACATTCAATTATATTTTCCTGTTAGGCATGGCTATTATCTATCGGCTAATAGCAATGAAATCCAAGCTCATTTACATTGCACATTTATATCGGGATCAATTATAGTATGGATTTTTCTTGCAATTGACTTTTCTTTCTGATATAATGCATATTAATTGTCTGTTGTAATTAAAATCCAGATTTGATGCTTAGTATTGTGTATGATTGCAAAATCAGTAAATATAACATTAAATAAGCATTAGCTGTTCAGGTTAGCAAGCAATCAATTGTGTTATTATTTGTAAAAAGAGCATTTATTGAGCAAACTATGTCCACACTGCCAGAACTGCCTTACAATTAAAGGAGCTGAAGCTAATATTTTTATAATTGTTTTTACATTTGAAAGCTATATGTCTCTTTGATGTTTTGAATAACAGTATCAGGCATGACGACTAATGATTTTAAGTTGTTTTGTTAATTTCAAACATTATCCTCGTCTTATATGTATATATCACACAAACTTATTAATAAAACCTAAATAATGCATTTAAATATATTTAATGAAATTATCCCAAAATATTCGAACATAAACCAAAAAAGGCATTTTTAAATTATACTTTTTGCTAACTACAGATTTAGTTACAAAAAAGGTCACCTTATATACATCTATATTTCTATTTACTAGATTAACAATGTGAAGTGACATCTGCACACTGATCTGCACATAGCTCCCAAAATCACACTTCCTAAACAGGCCCATAAATAATAGCTACCCTGACAAACGTGCAGGCTGCTCAAAGGAAACTGAGTTCTAGAAACTCAGTAATGTTTCTAACTGATGGGAGCTTTTTCAAGTAGGCCATCTTTATGTCAGCTATATTAGCAAGCTATGCCCTTTAATCTTCAATTTCGCAGTATCTGGGCCAGAATGTCTTGTAAAACTCTTTCTAAAACTGCCTTTCTAAACCAAGATTCAAACACAGGGACACTTTATTTCATACTGTATAGAACTTCACACATTTGAAATTCCTTGAAAAGACCAGAGGCCTGTTGTACAAAACATTTTCATGGTCTGTAACCTTGTGAGTCAAATGATCACAGTCTTTGGAATTGCAAAAATTCAGGGCTTATTGTACAAAAGCCATATTGCTAGCCAGAAATATGTTTCTGACTTGCAAAGAGCACTTTGCAATCATTAACAAATCACAGAGTGAAGTTTCCTTTTTAAAGCTCATAACTAGCCTCTTCCCTCATCTGATGAGTAGCATCTTGGTCTTGCAGCGCTTGGACGCCCCAGGGCAACAACCGCGCTATACAAGTCCCCTTTTCATTTCATTTCATTTCATTTATTGTTTGCACCCTCCAAATTGAGATTTAAAATGCAATCTATTAATGCTGTGTGACCTCAAATGCACTTGCAAACTATTGGTGTGTTACAGACACACAAGAGGGAGAGGTAAGTCATTTGAAAAGTAGAAGGTCTCTCTCCCCTTGTGAATGAAGGCTGCCACCAGGAGAGGTACCAAGGAGCTAGTTAGAGGACACCATTCTGCTTCCCCCTTTGCAGCGGACTTAATTTAAACCTTCTTCTTAAAAGCAGGTATTCTCCCTTTAAGAGACATGGGACATGGGCAGCTCAATAAATATGATACCACTTAGTGATGTGGCGTTGCCCTGTCCAGGTCTCCATTGAGTGGTCCTAGCCATTTGCAGGGAGTGACCAAATGATGTCTAGCCAAAAGGGCCTGTCATAAACATGGTTTGCTAAATATCAATTAATATGGTTTTAATTAGTCCCCCCTGACGATAATAAAAATCATCCTCTAACAGGGCGTCATACCGTATGGAAGATCGCTGTTAAATTAAGTTCTTGAGGAAAGCATTTTTGAACTATAATGTTTTTTAGGTAAAAGTCTTTTTTATAATTTTGCTGTGTTCTTGTCTGTGATTTTAAATGTCACAGCTCGTTCTCATACGTCAGTGGGGCACAGGCTTTTGTATCATTGTTATTCTCGCATTGCCTCGCAAACCTCCATAAATGCACTACTATGTTGAACACTCCAGTCAGTCTCTCCACCTATTGATTTCGCATGGGTATCCTTTGACACTTCTACACAAGATGCAAAGACTCCCACCTCGATAATGATGTAAAACACCACAGTTTTTAATTTTGAAAATTATTCCTAATGTTTTCTTCACAGTAGTATACAGCATTCTTTTGAAAGCAATTTGCTTCTGATCTAACAAAACAGCTTCCTCTCCCTATATAAGGGTATGGAACAAAAGGCAATTTCTAGTTTAGCGAGAAAGGATTTTCTCTAGCTAATTCATTTAGCACGAATACTATTTCAGCTTAATGGTCATAAATCGTCTTCTAAAGGGATGCTTCTTGAGTTAGGAACTCAGCTGGCTAGAATGAGGATCTGACGAGAGATTGGTGTTGCAACCATCCCAACACATGTAAAGATGTGTTTCATAGATTCAGGCAGGGAGGTGACGATTGGTGTGCATGCATTTTGATGTGGAACGATCAGTAAATAATGATTTGGGGAGAAGGGGGAAAGTTGTGCATTGGCAAAATGAAAAGTGCCGGTTTATCGATATTTTGTGAGGCTGAAAACTCACGTGAAGTGACACACAATGGTGCAAAGCCTTAACGGTGCAATTACTTCCAAGCGCAGAACTTTGGGCCTCATTTGCAATGAGGCTGCACAACCGGAGCATCCATTTCTCCATTCGCGCAGGAGTCAGCTCCATACTTACCAGGCAGCACTAAGCCACTTTGCATGGTTTAATGCGGCCTTGTAAATATTGTTCCCAGTAAATGCTGTTTTCTGTGTTAAAGGAGTGTACAATGAGTGTTGCTGAGGGGTGTTCCCAGAAACACCCATGGCTTTTTGACACTGCCCCAGATTTTTGAGGAACAGTAACTGAGGCAGCGCGAAAAACCTACGCCTTCCCAGGGAAGGCTTAAGGGAGGCGCAAGGAGGAGAAATACCTTTATTTTTTCAAATTTTTCCTTTTTCGATATGTGTTGCATTCTGCAGCACACCTAGAAAGTTGAAAAAGCATCTTGTGATTGTTTTTTTGCAGGAAGGTTTCCCTTATTGCACATAAACAATTACCCCTGCAACACAGGCATACTTGCACTATGGCCCAAAGGTGCCTGCATTGGCGCATGGCGGCCCATTGTGCACCAGTGCAGGGGAAAAGGGGAGGGACGCACCGTATCTCATAAATATGGTGCATTCCTGCCCATTTCTTTTGCCGTAAGACAGCACCGCAGGAAGGCCTGCGGCGCTGCCCTCTGGCAGAATTTTGTTAATAAGGTCCTTTGTTTCCACGGGAAAAGTGCTCTTTATTGCGTGCAAATTGAGTTTTCCAGTGGTGTAAAGTATACACCCACAGCTCACTTCAGCGCTGGAAGACACAGAAGTCACAAGTTTTTGAAACCCAAGGTGATGGTGATGTAGGTCTGGAATGAGGCATATAGGAAGAGTTTGTATACAAAGGTAATGAGAAGGTAAAGAGAGTTTGTACTTGGTTATGGTTAACTGTTTGGCCATATTCATCACTTTATATTGCTTTCATAGCAGTCTTAGTTGTTCTAAATGTAAGCGCATAATTAACTGCTGTACTGTGCGCATTGAGCAGAATATGTGTTTATGGAACGCGCTCTTGGAATGACACTCTTTTTTTTACCCCTGATTAAGGGTTTTTTGCCGAAAGGCATTGAGTTTGGATACAACTATTTGCTCAAGAAGCTTATTTTTTTGATACAACAGTCATTCTACAAGTGTGGAGCAATATTTGAGTTGAATCAACAGAGTTGTTTGGATTTTGTGTCAATACATTTCTTGAAGGTCTGAAGAGCACCTGCTGTATTATGGACATAAGTTTACACAAATTTGGTTGACAGAACACAACCCTACAAGGTCAAAGGCATTAACTCTAGTGAGTCAAGGAATAGTGTAAACAATATTAAAGCAGAACAAGTTGAGTACAAAAGCAGTGATTCTTTTATTCTTATATATTCTTCAAAGTTGACTCGGAGAACTGAAACAAGAACAGCCAACACGTGTTTCGTCTTTTGACGACAGTTTCCATCTGATTCTGAGGCGTACGGTCGTGATCGAGAGCGATTGTACTCTTACAGATTGGACTATAGGAATTTGTTCTCACATCCAGAGCCTGGGCATTTCACATGTTTTTTTTTTTTTAGATCTTTCTCGATCACGACCGAAAAACTCTTTGAGATGGACTGTGAAGGTAACTCTTTCAGCTGGATTAACCTAGCTCCTGTATCTGGCCTCTGTTTTATTGGAGTCAGAATGAACTTCTGACTTTCATCCGGTCTTGCACAACCAGATAGCCACGAGTGGCGCTTTGGGCTTTCTGGTGCTATTTTCACTTAATATTCTACGTTGGGGTGGGATTTTTCTTGTGTTTTGTTTTTGCTTTAATAATGTTTGAAGTACTGCTTAATACTTTACACACTGCCTCTAAGTTGAGCCTGACTGCTCTATGCCAAGCTACCAGAGGGTTGAGCACAGGTTAATGTTGGATTTGCTTGTGATTTCACAATGACAAGGATTGTCATTACTACTTGAGCTGGTTTCCACCCTCCTCCAACAAAATTAATCAGCAAAATGAGGAGGCAGGGAAGCAAAAGGTTTGAGGGGATACCACCCTAAAGTTGACAGGTCTAACTTACAGCGTTGACCACTCGTGGAGACCACCAATGTGAAACTCAAGTGTCTGTTACGTGGCCTACAACTTTGTGCTACAGCAGCGACAATCTGTGATGCCCAGCCTGTTCGTCACCTACTTGGACCGGCATCCATGACACTCTCCCTACTCTTCGCGCCCTCTTCCACTGTGAACAAAACTCTTTGAGATGGACTGTGAAGGTAACTCTTTCAGCTGGATTAACCTGGTTCCTGTATCTGGCCCCTGTTCTATTGAGGTCAGAATGAACTACTGACTTTTACCCGGTCTCGCACAACCAGATAGCCACGAGTGGCGCTTTGTGCTTTTTGGTGCTATTTTCACTTAATATTCTACATTCTAATGATTGAAGTACTGCTTAAATACTTCACACACTGCCTCTAAGTTGGGCCTGACTGCTCTATGCCAAGCTACCAGAGAGTTGAGCACAGGTTAATTTTGGATTTCCTTGGGATTTCACAATTACAAGGATTGTGGTTACTACTTGAGATGGTTTCCACCCTCCTCCACCAGAATCCTAGATTCTTGAAATGCCTAGCATAGCTTTTGTACAGAAGGGTACTCCTCTAGTACAAAATACTATGGTCTGGCACATTGGCAAAGATAGGAGAAAAAAGTTGTTTTCCCTAACTTTTCATCTGCTTCAAAAAGTTGTGTCTTTATGAGCTAAGTCCTCCTTGCAGATGTTATCAGATGAGGCTTTGCATTAAATACAATTGGTGGTAACATGGGAATGCCCATATACAATCCTTGAAAAGCCTCCTTGGTGTAGAGTAGCTTAAGTTAGTGCTACTTTGTGTTACCTTATGGAAATCTTCCAGAGTAATTAAAGTTTTGTGCTGATTTGCATCACTTATTGCACAGGCAAAGTCAGGATAAATATCTCCCTTTATGTTTTTTTAAATACTATGCTATTCCCTATTTTCTTGCTTGCTCTTTCTCCTATTATCTGTATTTTTATTAGATGTTGCCTGGTGTCACATTTTGATTTGCCTTTGGCCCATTCTCCTTCCAACATGGCTTTTGAATTATAGACTAAAGGTGTGAAAGAGGCTGGTTTCAGCTTATTTTAAATCAATGACAACCGGCCAACTGTGAATTGCTGAAAGTGTAAGTTGCGTGTTTTTATGTAAGCATATCATGCAATATTCAGTTATCCCCATGTCTGCTCCTTATCCCACTTGGATTTGATACAAAGCCAGGTTATGGTACTTAGTAGACCTGGATTTGTATACATTTGTAAAGGTTTTTCTCTTTTTCCACCATACTTCGCACACGCTGATTAGCTGTCACCACTAAACATACTTAAGTTCCTAAAAGTAAATTGCTGCTCCCACTTGCGCCGCTGTTCATCGCGAGCATCCACACAAAGGAATAGTAATTCTGGGTTCTATTTTGAATGCCCATACACCCTGTGACTGCATAGCAGTCACCATCATGGTATGTGCATATGGTAGTTCTTAGAAGTTCCGGTCCCAATTTTGTGGTTTTACCATGAAGCATGAGTGATTAATGGACATTGGGTCGCATCATTTAAAGTGAGAAATGGAAGTCTCAATATTAGTTATGGTCTCATTCATTTTTTTTTATTTGACCACCGCCTTAGGCATTTGAAGGGTGGGAGCACTGCCGTCTTTGACAGAGTTAAATTGTTGTTTGGTATTGAAATTTTAAAGGAAAGTGCTGCTTTCATATGTAAAGAAGAAGCTTTTGTTGGTGTGTCTAAATAGGCAAGACAGCACAAACAATAACATATCACAAATTAAAATAGCAGTACAATATAAAAGGGCACAACATAACAAAGAATTACAACAGAAACCAATCATCTCAGGACAACCCTACAACACATAATGTAACGGTGCAATGCATAAACACAACAGCAGAAAACAAATTAAAATGCAACTGAATAGCACAAAAATGCACTACCACAATAAATCAAACCAATCTAAAAATATAACACGACTCGAAAGAATAACAAAACAATGTAATACAAAACCAACACAAAAGCAGAGCACAGCATAAGAAGTGGGTCCAATGGTCACTGAACCGTGGGACTTAAGCTACACCCTACTGGCAAGGCCCAAATAGGCTCCACTCGGTCTGGGGCTGCCTGCGTTCAAGCTCGCAATGGTCCTGGACTGGCAGTTCAGGTTGCCCTATTCCTATTGAATCAGTACCAAAAGTGATCTGCATAGCGCTGGGTCTTGTCTGAGGTAGAACGGTCAGACAAACAAGAATGGATTGCATTGTGGCTCAGAGTAATTACCAGTGGCTGAGATTAATTCAATTTAGTCACCCATTACTTTTTATTTTCATCAATTTAAATCAAAATTACACTTAAAACCCCCCAAAATAATGACACAAAGCGATTAGCAATATAATAACTAGACAAACACAATAAACCACAAATAAAAAAATCACACACTTTTTCAACAGCAGAGCAAAGTGCCACGAAGTTCCACAACACAAAAAAAAGTACATGATACAATAACATGACAGCATAGCACAAAAACACAATACAATCTAACAAAACACTAATGAGAATTTGTGATATTGTGTGGTTTTGTATTGGTGATATATTATGTTGTGGTTTGGGTGTATTTTGTTGGTGTGCTGTTTTGCATTAATGTATTATTAAATCACACACTGATATAACAAATTATTGAGTTATGTTTTGCGTAGTCATTGTGTTGTTTTGTTTGTTGCATTTTGTTGGTTTCTGTATGTTTCATATTGCTTTATTGTTGCATCT
The DNA here is from genome assembly GCF_964263255.1 of Lissotriton vulgaris. Taxonomy (NCBI): domain Eukaryota; kingdom Metazoa; phylum Chordata; class Amphibia; order Caudata; family Salamandridae; genus Lissotriton; species Lissotriton vulgaris. The sequence goes on from NC_141696.1 coordinate 900,646,575, forward strand.
TGCATTGCTATTAAGGTAGTGTGTTCTTGTAAAATGTGTTTAATTTGTGTACCTTATCTGCCTGCCTAAATATGCAAATATATTCTTGCCACATAAAACCAGCTTCACAAGTCTGCTTTATTTATACTATGGTAACATATGTTTGCATCAAGCAATGTTTTACTTACCACCAATGTATTGCAACATTTTCAGGCAACAATATTTAATGATCTGGCCCATGCTTTCATTGAGAAATAATGCCATGCACACACTCATTTAATTTTTCATGTACATTCTTAAGGAAGTGATCAATAAAAGCACTTTGGATATAAGATCTGGTGCTGTAAATGAATAATAATAAGCATGTTCATTGTTACTATTTGTTTTGCAACAATGTTATCCTTGTAGTTACAGCCAGCTATATTCTGGTGCTGGTGAGAAACATTTTGCATGCTTCATGCCGTTTTACTTTGGAAAATCCCATTATCCACAGCAGAATGTCTGCTATAGTTATGTACACGTTAATGAAAATGAGGTAACGATGTAAAGTAAATGTTCGTGAATGTGTTGTGCTGTATACAACAAAAGATAGAAAATGGACTGTAACTGGTTTTCAATAATCCAGGCTGTGATCATGTGCGAACTGGGAGGCAGGTCAGGTAGGGAAATAAACACCTGCAGCTCTCTGAGAAAAGCAGAGCATTGATGAGAAGCCTCGAGCCCTTATACAATAAAAGAGTATTATTAAGGCTGTCAATGGAGACAGAAAGGACTGGATATCAGAAAAAACCCTAAGAACACTATATCATATATATATGTGTGTTCTGGTAAGTGGATTCAAAGGAAAGAAACTTAAGAGTCAATACTCTTTTTGTTATACCATAAAAAGCATGACAATAAAATAGTACATCCAGTGCGGAATACATGTCTGATGGTTCGCTACAGTTGCTTGCATATGTTTACATACTGTAATGTTGCAGACCAATGCTGCATTAGGAATCATGATTCCTTTATGATGCTCAGGAATGTCACACATGGACGGGGAACTGGGAACAAGTCAAATAGCACACACATAAGTTATCCGGCTGACACCAGAGGTACTGTGTGTGTGTGTGTGCGTGTGTGGGTTTGTGTTACTATCCTTGTGGAGATTTAGGTGTGATGACATACTCACGCTGTGGGGACTTGATTGCAGTGTGGGGACCAGGGCAATGTCTTCTAAAATATATAAAATGACTTCAGGAATATCTGTGCCAATTTTTACAACTTTTAAAAAAATTGCCTTGTGGGGACCTGTGTTTCACCAAGTGTGTTTATATTTATGCTTAGCTCTGCCCCCAGAGATAGGAGGTGGTACTGCAGTCTTAAACACACTTTGCATTTAAACACACATTGTTCAACAGAAACACAAATTAGCAGCAGAAAGGACAGACATTTCAAAGGGAAAGCTGCACAATACAGTATTTATCCAAATATTTTTCAAGCAAATTAACCTTTTCTCAACTTATTCAAATAAAACATTATTTACCTGAAACTATTACATTTAGTCTTTTTGTGCCTGAAATTTTTTAGTTGTTTGTACACATTTCTAACATTAATCAGGGTCAGTTTTTATTCGCAGAATGCTTCACCTTTGTCTTTTGATCCTTAGCTGTAATTAAAAAATGACGGTGCAGTGTACTGCAATACGACATAATCTAATCTGACTCTTTTTTGCATAACCTTGAGGAATCAGTGCATATTGTTACACTTAATGCTTGTACCAGACATTCAGAGTCTTTATGTTGCTTTGTCTCTGCTCACATAGTAATATGCACTATGGATTATGGTCTTTTTGATTATATCAAGATAAGCCAGTGACTGGCTTTGCATTGCACTAAGGGCTATATTCTCACAGACAGTGCACTGTAGCAAAGTCATGCTTACAATACATTTTAATGCCTAAAAAATATTTGATACTGAAAAGGCATGTTCTTATAAAATTAGTGAACTTCGTAGAAGAGATATTCAACTGTCACAATATTATTTATTTTGAGTGATTTAAAGAGTAGAACAATATGCAGTTTGACATCAGTGCATGACAGATTCCTTACTTTCAGTGTGAAATTAGTAAACAGTTGCAAGTTGATCATTAACTACAGCATATGTTTGTAGTAGGTCCGCAAAAAAAAACGTTTTTCCTTATATGACTTTTGAGTTAAACAGAACGCTTGAATTCCTCCCTTTCCATTTGGAAGTTAGCATTGTGAAAATTATGGGTTTCTTTCGTAGGGACCGGTTAGATTGCATGCACTTAAAGTTAGGTTAATATATGTTGGTTGGCTGAGAGTTGGCAAAATCTTTTATGGCCCTAAAATGCAAGAAAACCACATCTATGTTCAGGCAGTCAACAAATTATCACTGCTTTGTCATAGAGATATTTTTATACACAGAAGGCAAGTTGTAGAGAAATTCAGCTTCCTATGATTCACCTTCAAATTTCACCTTGTATTAAAACTGTCAATTATTTAACTAGGGGCCTGATTTATATTTATAGACTGGTTACTACGTCATAATGGTGATCGAGATCTCGTTGCTGAAATATAAATCCCATCAGATGTAATGGAATTTATATTTCGGCAGACAGGATAATCATCACTGTTGGGACAGAGTAACCCGTCCACCGAGATCTAACGGGCAGAGGCTCTGTGAGAAGTGAGCTTCAGCTTAGAGAGCGCTTAAATACCAGTAGAAAGCGCCAGGTGTTGCTCGTTAGCTGTGTCAGGTGTTCTGGCCTGGGCACGTGTAACGGGGCGTGTACAGCTTCCTGTTGTCTTGAGGAGATGCCTGTAGTAGAGGAAATAGAGGAAAGACTTGCATGCAGGTGTATGTAGCGCTCTCTCTATTTATTTTCATGGTGCAATTGAATGTCTAGATTGCTTACATGCGCGTGCAAATGTGCGGTCATCTAGGAGACTGCTAATCCATATAGGGGAGTCGCGCTCCATCTGTGCACTATAATGGAGGGGCGCCCTCTCTATTTATGTATAAAGCGGCAACTAGGCGGGGCTAAGAAGGTAACATACGCTAATGTGCAGTGATGTTGCTGCATATTGGCTCTGCCATGAATGAAGGTGATGAACCCACTGTGTGGGGGCTCATGAGAATGTCCTGGGGGATTAAACATAGGGGGTTCACGTGCTCTTCAGGGAAGGGACATCGCTGGGTCATAATGGTCTTGTGTGGGTGTATACCCTGGCACAGTGTAGTGGGTCCAGGCGGGCCGTGGAGCTTAAGTGCCCTGCCGGGTGGAGTAAGGTTTAGGGGGTATCAGTGGGCCGGATCTGGTATCGTCCCACAGAGTGATGGTTTAGCACATTTTGAGAAGGAACTGTGAGTGAGTTGGTCACAACCTAGGTGTTAGAGCCAGTACGTCGCACTGAGGACGTTTGGTGTTGGGACATGTAACAGGGCATGGTCATCCCAGGCCCTGCGCGGGCCCTGTTGGTGAGATGGCACTGGGAGAGTGGAAATGATGTGTCAGGTGTTGACAGATGGGGGGGCCTCATCTGCTGAGGCTGTTCCACGGAATATTATCATTCAGTCCCTCCGTGTGGGTTGACAATCTGTAGATCCAGCATTGTTCTTTGGACAGTAGCCGCTTTCTGTTGTCTGTAAGGTGGACAGGGATCTGTTCGATGACTGTCCATCTGAGGTCATTGGTGGTATGTCCAAGCCTAAGGAAGTGGTCCGTGAGTTTGCTGATAGTCTTCTTGCACCGAATCGTCCTTCTGTGTTCAGTGATTCTGGTGCGTAATTTTCTCATGGTCATCCCCACGTATCGGAGCTGGCATGGGCATTTAATCAAGTAAACTAGGTTGGTTGAATTGCAGTTTGTGTGCTTGTGTTGGTGCCATGTTTTTCCGGTTTCCAGATTGAAGGTTTTGGTATGTGTCGTGAGATGGCAAGTGCTGCAGTTGCCACAGGGGTAGTGACCTGTGACTTTGGGAAGGTCCAACACTTGATGTACTGTAGGGTTGAAGGTGGTTTCCGTAGTTCTATGGCCGTGTAGAGATTAGTTGATCCCGTAGGCTGTTTGATTTTTTATAGGCGAAGAGGGGCAGGTCCCAGTCTCGTTTGCCCGTGTAGATGATTCTTCAATTTGTCTTAATAATTTTAGCCACTGTATTGGAGATAGGGTTGTATGTGGTGACACAGGTCAATGGTGTTGTTGTTTCTTGACGGGTCGGTGTTTCCAGGAGGGCGTCTCTATTTTGTTTTTTTGCCCATTTTTTTGGTCCTGTTGATGATCCTTGTTGGATAGCCCTGTTGTTGTAGTCTGTGGGAAAGGTCTGTTTCCTGTGTGTGTGGTGGCCTTGATCAATAGGTCCAGGAAAGGTAACTGGTCTTTGCTGCAGGTGTACGTGAAGCATAGGTAGGGATCACATGTGTTGATCAAGGTCAGGAAGTTCTTCAAGGACTCCTCCGAGCCTTCACATATCATGAGGACCTCATCAATGTATCGACGCCAGAAAAGTATTGATTCCGTGAAAGGGTTGTTGGGCTCACTGGTCGCAAAAATACTGCCCATGGACGTTCCGTTTGTCTGGAGGTAGTATGTTCCCTCAAATTCAAAAAAGTTTTCTTTTAATGCCAATATTGCGCAATCTAGGACAAATTCTCTCAGTGTGGTGTGTTCCCATTGTGAGTTGGTCAGGGTTTCTTCTAGGACCTTGAGGGTGTCGTCTTGGGGCAGGCTTGTGTACAGGCTTTCAATGTCCAGTCCCACAAGTAACTGGGTTGTGGGGTTAAAATCCAGGTCTTGAAGGATGGACAGGAGATGGTTGGTGTCCTTGATGTAAGTGGTTGCAGCCTGTACTAGAGGGTTAAGAAAAAAGTCACAGAACCTTAAGAGGGTCTCTAGGAGTGAGTTGCAGCCTGAGACAATCGGTCGTCCCGGGGGTGGTCTCGTTTCCTTGTGTACTTTAGGTACTGTGTAAAAGTACGGTATCCGGGCTTGTGTGTTGCAGAGGAAGGTAGCCTCCTGTTTGGAGATGTGGTTGTTGTTTGCCGCTGTGGTCACCAGGTTGGTGATTGCTAGCTTGAGTTGATTGGAAGGGTCGCCGTAGAGGCGTCTGTAATTGCGGTTGTCATCGAGGAGTCTCTGGCACTCCGCTCAGTAAGCCTGGGTGTCCTGCATCACAATCCCTCCGCCTTTGTCGGCGGGTTTGATGGTAATGTTGTCGTTGTCTCAGAAGGTTTTCAGTGCTGGCCGTTCTTCTTTAGATAGGTTGTTGTAAGTCTCTGTTTGATTAGTTTTCTCTACTTCATTGTAGACGGCCTGCTCGAAGGCAATGATTTCTACAGGTATAATTGAAGGTGGAGGCATGAATGTTGATTTGGGTCGAAGACCAGTCTCATTGGTTTCCCTTGTGTCATTATTGGTGTCTTGTCTTTCAAAAAAGGCGCGGAGCTTCAGCTTCCGGAAGAACTCGGCTAGTTCGGTATGTAGTAGGAATTTGTCAGCTCTCTTGGTAGGGTCAAAAGAGAGGCCTTTATTCAGTACTTTTTCTTCAGTAGAGGTTAAGTCTATGGAGGATAGGTTTAAGACCAGAGAAGGTGTGTCTAATTCCCTGGTTAGCGGCTGGTGTTCGGTTGTTTTTCCTTGCCCTTGTTGCTGTCAGCTTGGCGCTGACCGGTCCGTCTTCCTCTATCCAGTGTACATGGGTGTCTGTTGTGCATTTCTCCTGCGGCCTCTTGTTCTGCTGCCCTGCCCTAAAAAAGGCGGTCTGTAGGGTTGGCCATAGAAGTTCTGGGGTGCTTGGTGGTACAAGGGTGGCCATCCGAAGTAGGGGTTCTGTTGTGGGTGGTTGATCGCCGGGGTCCATAGGCCTGGTTGGGTTTGTGGTTGTCCTCCCCATGGTTGTTGCCAGCGACGGCCCCGGCCTCTGTTTCTTTGTTGTTTTACAGATCCTGAGCTAGAGTCGCAGGACATTGAGGTGTTGTCCCCCGATGAATCTGAGCCTCTGTCTTGTCTTAGTGGGGCAACAGAATCATCCGCTGCGTTAGGGTAGGTTTTTGAGTAATTGAATTTCTTTAAATCTTTATCAAATTTTGCTATCTTTGCTTGGGTCAAGTACTCTTTGTACTCATTCAGTTCTTTATTGAATTCTTCCAGTTTCTTTTTGAAGGAGGTTATTGTAGTTTTGAAATGTGATTCGGTGTCCTATATCTCGACGATCATTGCGTCCGAGAAGCGTTTGGCGGTTTTGATTATGCCTCATCCTTTATTTCCAACAATTTCAAAAACACAATATCGTGATTACCAAAGCCGATATTGACAGATGTCTCCAGTTCTAATTTTATAAGCACCGTCATCATGAAGCTGTCAAGAAGTGCCTCACTTGCATTTGAAATAAAACTCAAATGAGACAGTTTTATGAAATGAGTTCTCACAACGACTTTATCAATTGACTGAAAACAATATTGTGTGTTTTCTTCTAGACAGAAAGCATCATACTGTTGCTGAATATTCATAACTTTTGCCTTCACAAAAGGCAGCATCTTACCATGTCAAGGGGTGATGATTGGAATAAGTAAAACATTCCATAATCATAATGGTTCAAGCTTTCCTCCTGATTTGAGCTGCAATAACCTTCATCTTAAAAACATAAGCATTAATTAGGATGATTAATCAAAACTTTTCAATAACTAGCTTCTGCTAATATTTGAACAGCTGTTCATTAAGTTGAGAAAACCATACAATAATATACTATCTATCTTGATCCCATTGTCAAGACCTATCATTTTTACATTTGCATAGTTTGTAGAAGTTACAATCTGCAGAACCAAATCTCCAATAGTGGTTCAAAAATATTGATTATATTAAACATAAATACAGTCACAGTCCCTTTTGTCGTGTCTATTTCTGCTTTTTGTTACCCTGATATAATCTATTCATTTTTTACAAATTTAAATTTTGGTCATATGAAAAACATGCAAGTCTTAGAAATAATGAACATGTGAAGGATAATCCATTACTCCAAAAAGTACTGTAATTCCTTGCATGGATTGAGCCACAGTTTGACCGCTCTTTCCATTTCGTCTCAAGGTGCCCTAAACATAGTAATCTCCACCTCTTGGGTTCGCTCTAGCAATATCAATACCATGAAACAGAAAATAAGGCTTGCTGACATTGTGCATACACATCATTATTAAGACAATTTCTCCGAAGTTTTTGTATCTTCACCTGTAACTGTTGTGTGGTACTACCCACATAGATTTTTGCACATTTGCAATTAATCACACCTACAACATAACTGGTTTGGCAATTGATAAAGTGTCTAATCTCATACCTTCTTGGTTTGTTATAACAAAAACTCCTTTATTTTGTTAATACCTAAAGGATATATTGTACAATTGCCAAATACAAAAACAACCTCTTGGTTGATCTAACGAAGGTGCCTTTGACGTCATAATGTGCCACTGGGGCTAACGATTTCTCTAATGGTTTGACTACATTGATATGTGACAGATGATTTTTCTGTAATTATTGACCCCCAAGTCAGGTGCTTCCTTTAGTAATCCCTATGTTTCTTCAAGATTTTATAAATCTCATGACTATTATTAGTGTAAATAGTGAGAAGGATAATCTATTATATTTCCTTCCTCTGATCTTTGATCAGTAATGTACTAGCTCAATTAACTATTTTGACCATCTTAGCAGCTTCTTGTAGATTATGACTATAATATCGTCTCACTCACTCTTAATCTAGATATTGTTTGTTGTACCTTGCAGTCATGCCTCACACGCATCATTTCCCGAAAGGGTATAACGTTGTGCTATTAGTAGGATGAAAACTCTAATAATGGAGTATGCTGTTTACTGCAGTCTTTTTACAATGTAAGGTACTGTAAAGTTTGTTTCCTACATGATATAATTCAACATCCAAGAATTGTATTCTTTCTTTTGACATGTTAAGGGTAGGTTTGACATCATGCATACTCTGGTTGAGATACATAACAGCTTGTACATAAGTATGAATACTTTAGCATCTTGGGATTGTCTGTTAGGCTGATTTATAATTCTTTTTGGAACTGTAAATACCTGTGCATTTTCGACGTTCCAAGATTCACTACTACTTTTCTGTAGGTTGTATCAAGGTGAAGATATGTACATAGTTAAGAAAGTATAATGGATAATAAATTGAGAATAGTTTTGTTTATTACTTACAATTTGTGTTTTTTTTCTATTAGGCCTTGGCGTAAAATTCCCTCTGCTTGCACAGTTTGTGGAGTTTTTCCAAAAACCTCATTGTAGCAGCTTGGAGTGGAGTTTTTCCTCTTTTGCGGCTCACCAACATTAAATTGGCGATGGATGGCGAACAAGGAATATCGTCCCCTAGACCACCTCCTGGTGAGGTTTTTCATCATGGGCAGCCGTAGGTACAATTTAATAATGGTTTGGCCTGCCAGCTAATGAATATATGACTTTACCCCGCATGAAAAGACTCCGCATACAATCACAACGCATTTTTTAGTCCGCAAATACCATGACTCTGAGTTTTTTTATAACGAAGGAATAACAACTAAAAATGTATTTAAACATGCAAAAGTACATTTATCATGCATTTCTAAACAACGCTTGCTTTCACAACGATAATAAAAGTCAAAGAAATGCTTTAAAAACATTTTTGTCAATTACCTACTGGAATGCAGAGTTTTCCTGCATCTGTTCCTTTAGAAGTCACTCTACAAAGTAAAATTATTTTTTTAATTATTTTTAAAATGAATTTCCTCTTTCGTCTAAAGTATTAATAAAAATAAAAAAGAGACACATTTTTCATCAGTACCCTATGCTTACCTTCTAAACTCCTTCACTATCTGTAAAATTCTGCAGCCTCTTCACATCATTTTTCCTCTCACACCGTCCATTTTTTTCAACAAATAAGATCCATCCTAATTTTTGCACATTGAATGAATACTAATTCACCATCTTCTATTGTGAATGCAGTGCACCGACAATTCATTCAGTAAGTCTGTTTTTTGATAATTTGTTCTTTTTCCTTTCTTTTTTAATATAAAAATATTCAAAATCCTCCGTGCATCATCTATAAAAGCTATACTACTCTGCTCCAGTCAAAGTGAAATTAAGGATAGAAGAGGATGATCCCGCTACAATAACCATGCCAACATACACCCTCTCTGTCAATAACAATAACCCACATGCCACTAACTCGTATTTGTTCCTCCACTAGAGCCAACCCCTCCTACACGCCCCTCTTCCCCCTGGTCATGATGCCTAGCCAAGCCAATTCGATCTTGTCTCTCACTAATCTGTGCCCCAAGATGTCACTGAAATCCAATTATACCTTGCGGAGTGATAGTATTGCGTGCAGAAAGTATGCAGAATTAATGCATTTTCGGAGTGAAAGTATGCGGAATGAATGTATTTACGGAGTGAAAGTATGCGTGATAATAGTATTCGTTAAGAAAAATTTGTAGTGACGGTTGAATACCGCCAGCTTATTTGTCAGACCATTTTTTATGGCCCTGTAGCAATGTTCTCAACAGTGTATGTTGTGATTTTAATTGTTAATATCATGTAATTTTGAAGATTACAGTCCTGATGAATCTCCTGCATGAACGAAACGCTTTGGCGTTCTACCATGAAGATACAACCATAAAGAACTTCTTTTAAACAATACCAGCTGGGAATTTCTGAAGCCTTATTGATTGTACTTTGAACAAAAGAACTTGTTGCAGTTCATTGAAAACAAATTGCATCTCTTGTTATTTGGCCACATTAGGTCCGGTTAAAATCACCACAATTTTACATGTTCACATTTTTAAGTTGCCTTCTTTTCTTGAAAACAATGACATTGCACACACATCCGTTTGCAAGCCTCTGCAGGATAATATTGTCCGAACTAGCTTTGATTACATTTCCACTTCATAGGCATATTATCAAATACCTTGAAAATGATGTGCAAGTGCGTAGTTCACTGTGCAAAATGTTGTTATCCGTTATTGTCTATTCAGCAACAGAGCTATCAGAATTGAATCAACGTTAGCAGCCTGACTAGGAGTTTGGCATGGCAACATGAGTGATGTTTATTATGTAAACAACATCACTCCCTTATTTAGACAAAGGAGCATTTCAATGGCACTGAGAGATCACCCTAGGAAGGAATTCCAGCCCAGCTGTTTCCTGTTTACCTCTTGTGAGGAATGCTGCCCTGCTCTACACCAAGATGGGTACCTTGATGACACTTACCCACAGGTAATGGGGGAGACAGATCACCCAACAGGGATTTGAAGGATTCACCAACACAAGGCACACTAGGTTAGGAAGCGCTATGTAGGAATACAATGTATTACAGTACTTCTAAGCATGCATATATTCCATATAACAACAAAATGGTTGAACTGTTTATCTCTTTCAGCAGACTCGTAATGCTGACCACAATATTGTATTTCCTTCTATGGAATATTGCAGCACATGTATTTTACTGAAGAATCACAATGCTTCAATGAATATTGATACAACATGTTGTGTATTTCTTTTGTGTCTCTTTCAGCATGAGCAACCAAATGGGAATGTTCTAAATCTGTTACCACGATTTCCTTGGGGAGTCAGGGTTGTCATGTTCTGAGGTTCCACGATCCATGTGTTAACTTGTCAGGTTTGGGGTACTGATGGTGCACTGTGAGCTAGCATATCTTGATGGTGTGCTCAGAATCAATCTTGCACAGCTCTGACATTTATGTTGTAGTACAAATGCACAGTTTTACTTGGGAAAGTATAAGGAATGCAACACTCTTTCCTGTTATATAATTCTAAATAGTAGGATGTTTGAGAACTAACCCAGAGAGGTGGGCAATGGCTTCATGCATACAAATAGATTGGTAATTTATCTGAAGTGCTGTGCATTGGAAAGCATCAATTCCTCTAAGAAAAGGTTCACAGGTGAAAGGGGATTTATCACTCCCTGTGCCTCCTCCTGCTCTATCAGCCAACCTCAGGACCTCTGCGCTGACCTTTCTGCTTACTTCTATGATAGATCAAGCTGATGTTTTTTTAATTTCTCGCCACAATCTTCTCTAGTCTTTCTAGACTTTATTAGTATGCCCTGCTTGACATCTTCAGGGTTAGGCCATGCTCAGCCTGACTCTGATCACAAGAAAGGAGCTTAGGAGGGTGAGGAAATATAAATTTTATGGTCAAGTTATGTTCCCTATCGTAGACCCCAACGTCTCCATGTACGAGTTAAAGTGCATGTAACTTCCCTCCTGTGCCAGCTATGAAGACGCAAATACATTTGCGTCCACCGTTAACATGTCTTCTTTCAGATCCACCATGAATAGATTGATTATTCAGTTCCTAAGTATGCCGTGCCACCGTCCTTATGTGGTACACTCTCATGTTTTCCTAGCCTGCAGAGCTAGGCCCTGATTTCTGCCATCAAGCTCATTTCTGTTTTCTGCCTCTGAACACAGTTGCCTGCCTGCACCGTAACCTTTATCCTACTCCCTGTGCGGCGCGGGGCCTGGCTCAGTCCGGCCTGCCTGCCAAGATGGTATTTTGCCTTTATGTTATCAGTTCTGCTCCGTGAATCCACATTCCTAGCTAACGAGTAGGATAAACATATCCTGCCTGCAATAGATACAGACCAGTCTTTCCGTTTCCATGCAAGTGTATTACTGTACCAATTTCCATAGAAAACTCCAGTTACTTAAAGAAATATATGCATCTCCTAGCCTTAGTGACAAGTAACCTCTGTCCCGATAGCCTTTAGTTTCCAGCAACATGTACTCCAAACACAAGATACCAGATATGATTTAGGAACAAGTTGATCTGACCCACCAGACTTCTGTCTCTCCCCTCTAAGGCTAAATGTCAAGTCCCCTGCACCCTCCAGTTTACGTCAGTCACACGTCATGCTGCTGCGCACGCATCCTTGCTACAGATTCCTGCTGACACTGCAAGATTTCATTATGTATCCACCCACTTGTGACACTTTTATGTGACGTTTCTAGTACACACCTCCGTGTACACCCTTGTGCACGCCTTCTGATTACGTATTGCTACGCACATGTTTCCTATCTCGCTTCTCTCAGCTGTTACGCCTTCTGCATGAATGAACTATAAATATTGTACCTTGTTAATAAAGCATTGCTCTGTCCCTTCCTGAACCCCAGTGGTGAAAGGAACATGATATCCTGGTCCGGACCATACAATTCCATTTTATGGAATAAAACCCCTTAAAACTCAGATGCCACGGACTCTGTGTCTCTTATTTTGATTGAGCTATTTTATTGAATTTTACCGCATAGAAATTAAGTACTAGGTAATTTTATTTACCACATAAATTGGCACCCCAGATGGGACCCTCCCCCACCTTACTCGCCGGCGGTGCGTTGCAGGCCTAGTTCCCTGCCACAGCCGGACGAACACTCATGCGCATCCGCAGGATTTCCTGTATCTCCCTCAGGCCAACGGAGGTGACTGAGACTGCGATCGACACCCAGACGAGGCGGTGAGGAGTGCGGAGGATCCCAACCCGAGTCCAGCCGAGAGTGCAAGGTCCGAGGTGTCTTGAGGCCCACCAGTTCCGAAGTTCCGAAGTATCTACGTCGCGAGTCGAGTCCAGTCCAGGGTTTAGTCCAGTCCAGTCCAGTTTCTGAGGCCTTCCGTTTTCTGTGCTTCCCGGTGAGTACCGTTGCTGGGGGAGTATCTAGACGGGTGTGTTACTATGCATCCGGTAAAGATGGGTTTGGGTACACAGATCCAGTCTGCACTGTTTAGCAGTGTATCTGTACTGTTTAGCAGTGCATCAAGAATTCCAGTCTGCACTGTTTTAGCAGTGTATCTGCACTGTTTAGCGGTGTATCTGTACTGTTTAGCAGTATATCAAGAAGTATTTTAGTGAGTATTTTCGTTATAGAAATCAAGTATAGTCAATATATGTATAGGATTTTTGTGATTAATGTCGTGGTATGAGTGACTGTTTGATATATGTTACTGTGTTCTTTTATGTAATAATTGTGTTCAAAATTCAAGTAAAAGTCTAGTCAAAAATATTACGATGCCACTGTTCAGTAAATTAAGACAGATAGGAACTAGAAAAGGGATTCTAGAAGAAGCAGTGCCTGTTCCACCTAGGGACACTCCAGGGCACTTTATGTACCACAAACATGGCTTAGATGCCATACTGTACTTAGACTTGTGGGTGGACTACACCAAGGAGTTAGAAGAGAAATATAGATGGCCTGTTTCAGGAACATGGGATGCCGAGTGCATCATGAGAGTAGAAGAAGCTCTATGGAAAAAGAAATCAAGACCCTCACAGAAAGAGGCCATTGAGTTATGGCGCAAAGAGTCACATAGGAGAACAGAGAAAGAAATTCATCAAACAGAGAGAACTAGACAAGGTCAAGGCAGAACAGGCTGATAGAGAAAAATGCCGTTGTTACTGGTCCTCTCAGAAGAACTAGCTAAAGTGACCCCCTCAGAAACACCCCGTAGGTCACGAGCGCCACCACCTGTACCCTTTAGAGTATGTAGAAAGAAGCAATTCCCCACTGTATATACGATCCAGAACCAGGAAAGGGCTCAATGCTCGTGATTTCACTAAGACTAGGAAGATTTGTGTAGTTTCTTGTAAATAGCTCCTTGTAAATATGGCTTGTGAGGAGCATATTCTCATTTAGACTTGTTGTGTTCCTTGTGCATTTCGCCTTGTAAATATGCCTTGTGAAGAGCATGTCATTTTTGGACTTGTTGACTTTCTTGTAAATATGGCTTGTGAATAGCGCCATGTGGATATGGCTTGTACAGAGCATGTTATCATTGCGTTAGTCAGGAGAGAGCTGGATCTCTTTCAAGTGCTTGGAGAAAATGTTTTGAATAAGGGTTAATTTCTTGGATTGAGAGGGCAGTATTTGTTTTGACAAGGTGTTGAGGAATTTTAGCGTTTTTTTGGTGTTTGGGGGCGGGGGCGTGTTTTTGAGCGGAAATTCGTACCCGTTCCAGTTGAGGGATTTGGTTGCTTTTTGGTGAGGATTTAGGGAATAGCTTGGACTACTGTGATGCAAAGTTTGAAAAGGATCCGAGCTGTGGAAGTGGTGGAAAAAGCATGTTTTGTGCGGGGGTGCGATTTGCCATGTTATCCAATGGGCGTATTCAGTTTGCAGATTGAATGGTAAAATGTTGCATGGAGGGTAAAGGAGTGTTTTTGTGAAGGGTTTTGTCTTGGAATACTTGATTTAATGTGTTTAGCTCAGAAGACGGTAAAGTTGTAAATAGACCAGTCGAATTGAGATAAGGGTTTTGCACAGAGGGTGCTTAGATGTTTTTTAGGGTTGACAAGAAAATATAAATCAGACCCTTCATCGAATGCGTTTTTATTAGTGTAAATGAACAGTGTGTTTTTTTAAATAGGAATGTTTCTACAGAATATTTTTTCCCAATGTGTCCCCTACATTAGTTTGATTTGCATTTAGTTTTAAGACTGACCTATGTACTTTGACAGGCTGCTTCAATTGATGTGTGCAGAGAACAGTCCCCACTAAAATTAGAAAACATGGCCTTTTGAAAAAGTATGAATCCTGGCCCTCTTAATAGGTAGAATAGATAAGTTTGCACACTTACTTATGAAAATATTGGTTACGCAATGCAGAATTAAGGAGTTCGACATGTTATTTTCAAAAAAAAAAAAAAAAAAAGAGTAAAATATGGTGTGTTTCCATGCCATGAATGTTTTGTTTCCCTTGCAGCTAGTAGCAGTACACAATTATTTTTAAAATGCTAGCATGTCACTCAGTTACAGAAAAATATATGTCTTTATTAATTAACGTTTTAAAGGTTTGCTTCAGTTAAAGTTAGAAAAGCTCTGGCCTGGGAAGAGATATGTTATGACGTACAAGGAATGTGTTTTTTTAACCTTGAGACAGTCCGTCCGAGATCGAGATGGCCTGGTTCCCAGTAAATTATGTTTATATAAAGGGAGGGCTACTGCCTCTTGGAGCCATCCTCCGATTCTTTTCCGCGGACAATTATTGGCTGTTCTCCAGCTGAGCCAGGCAGCATTTTTTCTCTATGTTTATGTAAGGGAGGGGTCAAGTTGCTCTTCCTCACAGTCAGTACTAAAAGCTTCATTGACTTCAGATAAGGCATGCTTGCAAATGAATAGTTTTTCCCTCAGTAGTGTAAACAGGATAATTGGCAGGAGTATTGCTCCTGCCATGAGATCAACATTTGGCAGTCATTCAATTTTAGATCGCAATGAAGCTCGGCTTCTACTTGATAATGCTTGGATCAGATTCAAGCTCTGAGCGCGAACATCTTTCTAGAGGTGGGGGCTGCTTCTCGGAGTAGTGAGGCAGTATATGCAGTCAGACTACCAATCTTTTTAATGAAACAGCCTAGAGAGGTTAGAGTAAGTGTCAAAGCCAGTTTCCCTTGGAGTTGGTCCACTGTCACGTGCCACAGACTTGGTCCTTACCAAATCATGTCCAGAAAACTTGCTAGGTATAAAGCACCTATGGGCACAAGGTCCAACTGACGTAGGTCACATGAACATAACACCACGCCGTGTCACTTTCAAAGCAGGAGTAGTACTCCCACGTATATGACAATACAAGGTACCACCTGATGCCATAGTGGCCTTATTAAAGATTGTTGACGAACTCATTGCACATGGGGGGGTGGTGAAGACTGACTCAAATATATGTAACCCACCTGTCCTTTCTATCCTTAAACGATCAGACCCTAATGCACCACCAGTTTACAGACTAGTGGTTGAACAGATGTGTGGTACCACAATACCCAGTGGTCCCAGCCATTTCTTCATTACTGACTGCTATTGATTCTGAAGCATCATTCTTTACAGTAACTGACCTGAAAAATGTTTTTTTCAGTGTTCCAATTCATCCAGGTAGCCAGTATCTCTTCTGATTCAGTTTAAGTGGACGTAGCTTTGAATTTTTTAAAGGTTTTACAGACTGTCCCTTTCAAAGTGCACAGCAAGTGGTGTGTACCTTGTACACTTGCTGTCCAAATGGGGGAGACAGCTAAACACCCGACCGTATCCAGTTAATTGTAAATATGTCACAGCCCAGAACACAATGTCTTAGTGAGTCACTTCTTATTGCAGACAATGGATCCCTCAGTATGCATTTCTAGCCAAGCCACTTTTACAGTTGACAACACAGGAGGCAGCGTCATCGACTGTCCTCCCTTGGACTCAGGAACATACATAGGCTTTTGACGAATTAAGGAAAGCTTTATGTCAAGCACCAGTGTTAGGACACCAATTGACAGTACAAGTTCCACATTCCGTGGAAGTTCTTTTAAACCGTACACAGACTCAGCACTTGACTATAGCACGACTGACAGGTTATGAATTGACATTATTTCAGCCACACATAGAAATCAGACGCTGTAACACCTTGAATCCAGCTACACTTTTGCCATTAAATATGACAGACCCTTTGGCACATGATTGTGTCGAAGTCATTACCATCACGACGAAACCCAGACAAGACTTGACAGACACCGCATTACCAGATCCAGACCTGACACTTTATGTGGATGGTTCATGTATGAGAACAAGTACAGGAGAGTTAGTGGCTGCATATGCAGTAACAACAGAAACTGATGTCATAGAAACACATCATATTGACACCCTGTCAGCCCAAGCAGCAGAGCTCATTGCTCTGACCCAAGCCTGCATTCAAGCTCTGTTAGAAGCAATACATTTGCCTACAGCAATAGCCATTATGAAGTGTAAAGCACATATTAAAGTCACTGACAACATTTCCCAGGGCAACGACCTGGCAGACCGAACAGCCAAGCTTACAGCACAGACTCACACACCTGACTTGACAAAGACAATAGTCCCGACGCCAACTCATTGCATGACAGTTAAGGATCCCGCCCTAGATGTAATTGACATACAGACACATGCTACCCCAGACGAAATCAAGAAATGGACTGAACTAGGAGGGATCCAGACAGAATAGGGATGGATGACGAAGGGAAAAGCCACATGGTTTCTCCCCGACTCTATGGTTCAAGTTATTATTACCACAGCACATAGTCCTGCACATTTAGGAGAAAAAGGCATGTTAGACAGTATTCAAAACCTTTGGTTCAATAAACATTTACGAGCAGCAGCAAAACAGAAAGTGCGTACTTGCCTGATCTGTTGTCAGTTCAACCCAGGTAAAGGCATTCCCGTAGAGCAAGGTGGATTTCATCCTCCTGACCATCCTTTTGAAGTCCTCCAGATGGATTATATCCAAATGGACAGATGTAAAGGTTATAAGTATGTTTTAGTAGTGTGTGCACTAACCAGACGGACAGAAGCGTACCCAGTCCCAGATTATACTACAGCAAGCCTTGTAGAAAGCCATAATCAGACACTTAAAACGAAATTAGGGGTACGCCTATGCCTAAAATAGAATATCTGATGTTGACCATAACATGCTGACAGATTACCTGGCTTCCTTGATGTCTGCACTACTCTCTCTTCATTCACAGGTTGCCACCGCCTTCCCTGACAACACCCAAGTCCAGGAGCCTGCCATAGTCCCTGGAGATGTTATCTATGAGCGGAACTTTGGACCAATCAAGCCCCCTTAAGCCGCATTGGAGGACGCCGAAGCCTGTGCTACACACCACGAGGACTGCTATCCGGCTCGAAGGACGAAAAGGAAATTCTATGGACAATTTGGAACTTTCTCTTTGCCCAAATCTTTGATAACACCCAAAATACTGCCTTGAAACCAGTGACTCAAAACCCCCTTTTCGAGAAAAACTCTGCATCAGGAGTATTAATCCAAGTTACGGTCTAGCAAGTCAGACAGTTTAATTGTTTAAGTCCTCCCCTAGGTGAATCGGTTAAACCTGATTCTGACATGTACCCGTTAGACCCCAATAGAGAGAGAGATAGAAAGAAACAGTTCAAGAAACGTACATACTGCAAATCACTGCGTAGTCACTGTATAGTGACATTGTTAATAATGTTTTTCCTAAGTCTTCTGATAATAGTTGCAAGTGTACTTCTCCCTATATATAACCCTATTTTCAAGCGTGAACAATCTGCTTACAATGTTTCTGCTGAACACACTTTTAGCGAGTTACCTCCACATGAACTCTCCTACAGACTTGCGCTGCGCAACAACACTTTCATTAGTATGCTTCATCATTCCCATCAGACTAATAATGCTACAAACTGCTGGATATGTGGCCGACTCCCTCCCTACCTGAATTACAAGGGAGCTCTGCCCCTCTTTCCGTACCCGTTCACTCACAATGGCTCCTGTGGTGCATGGTTTAAAATAATTAACTCCTTAGATCCTGACATTGCTGTTTTCGATGGGGGCTGGGTTTGGGGAAACCTGAACTTGGTCCTGCTCGACGTCTGTTATCCTGATAAAGAGGGACTCCCCACTAGAATAGGAACCGGTAATTACACTTAACCTCATGATTCTGAATGTTCAGTCCGAAGCCGAATCAGTCCTGCCCTCTATGTCAGTACTTCCAGTTAAAGGTGAATTATGTGTCAGAAAGAATGGTTCAGTACACCTGGGTCATAGTAGATGTGCTACTGTGATCGAATTCAGTGATAAGGGCAAGTCTACCTTTAAAGCTTCACGTCATTCCTACTTCGTTTGTGGTCATACCGCATATATACGCTTACCTCTAGATTGGGATGGCACCTGTTACATTGCATTCCTTCTGCCACCTGTTTTTCTAGCCCCACCTGATTATCATAGGAACTCCCACCTAGTATATACTAGACACAAGAGAGTACTCCCGATTATACTGAAACGGCATGGGAGCAATATACAGATTTCAATAAAGGTTTCTTTCCCTACTTAGGTACTGTCTCGAATAGTAAACTGATACGTAGATTGACCAGAACTCTTGAAGCTGTAGTGAATGAAACTACCTCTGCCCTAGGTAACCTAACAGAGGAACAGTCTGCTATGAGACTCGTAGTTCTTCAAAATCGTTTTGTCCTTGACGTCATCCTGGCCGATAGGGGCGGGGCTTGTACCGTCATCCACTCGAGCTGTTGCGTTTTCATTCCAGACAACGCACCATCGGTTTACAAAGCCATCACTAGGCTTCACGAAATAGTTCATCTGATACATCAGAATCCAGGCTCCTGGACATGGTCCGGTTGGTTCTGGAATGTAATCTCTGCATGGGGATGGAAAGTACTGTCATTTCTAGGTATCGTATTGCTCATAGTATTCAGTTGTTGCCTATGTTTACAATGTGGGCCATCGATTTGCGGATTGTGCGCCACATCCTGTATTCCACGTTCTAGTCCAAGTTCATGTTCTAGTTCCCGGTTAAAGAAAGAAGAACAAATGATGTTACACGAACAAATAGATGGATTAATGAAGATTGATATATCATGAAGGGTCCCGTAGGGAACAAGGAGGGAATGAGGAAATATACATTTTATGGTCAAGTTATGTTCCCTATCGTAGACCCCAACGTCTCCATGTACGAGTTAAAGTGCATGTAACTTCCCTCCTGTGCCAGCTATGAAGACGCAAATACATTTGCGTCCACCGTTAACATGTCTTCTTTCAGATCCACCATGAATAGATTGATTATTCAGTTCCTAAGTATGCCGTGCCACCGTCTTTATGTGGTACACTCTCATGTTTTCCTAGCCTGCAGAGCTAGGCCCTGATTTCTGCCATCAAGCTCATTTCTGTTTTCTGCCTCTGAACACAGTTGCCTGCCTGCACCGTAACCTTTATCCTACTCCCTGTGCGGCGCGGGGCCTGGCTCAGTCCGGCCTGCCTGCCAAGATGGTATTTTGCCTTTATGTTATCAGTTCTGCTCCGTGAATCCACATTCCTAGCTAACGAGTAGGATAAACATATCCTGCCTGCAATAGATACAGTCCAGTCTTTCCGTTTCCATGCAAGTGTATTACTGTACCAATTTCCATAGAAAACTCCAGTTACTTAAAGAAATATATGCATCTCCTAGCCTTAGTGACAAGTAACCTCTGTCCCGATAGCCTTTAGTTTCCAGCAACATGTACTCCAAACACAAGATACCAGATATGATTTAGGAACAAGTTGATCTGACCCACCAGACTTCTGTCTCTCCCCTCTAAGGCTAAATGTCAAGTCCCCTGCACCCTCCAGTTTACGTCAGTCACACGTCATGCTGCTGCGCACGCATCCTTGCTACAGATTCCTGCTGACACTGCAAGATTTCATTATGTATCCACCCACTTGTGACACTTTTATGTGACGTTTCTAGTACACACCTCCGTGTACACCCTTGTGCACGCCTTCTGATTACGTATTGCTACGCACATGTTTCCTATCTCGCTTCTCTCAGCTGTTACGCCTTCTGCATGAATGAACTATAAATATTGTACCTTGTTAATAAAGCATTGCTCTGTCCCTTCCTGAACCCCAGTGGTGAAAGGAACATGATATCCTGGTCCGGACCATACAATTCCATTTTATGGAATAAAACCCCTTAAAACTCAGATGCCACGGACTCTGTGTCTCTTATTTTGATTGAGCTATTTTATTGAATTTTACCGCATAGAAATTAAGTACTAGGTAATTTTATTTACCACAAGGGCCATGCATTCAGTTAAATGTGGCTTACTTATGGACTCCTCCCCACACCACATCTATTCTCTTGGTCATAAACTAATTGGCCAAGCACTGAAAATGTTTTGTAACCTCTTACTTTCGTCTGCTGTTAACCCCCTTGATTGGAAAAATGCCATGGTTTTACTGTTGCATAATTGCCTTTTGCTTATCCTATGACCATATTCAATGCTCAGAAAATGTTTTAAATGGCTGCCCCTGAGCACAGGAAAGTTGTTCATCCAAGCACTCATTAGCAGTAAAGCAGACAACAGAAGTGCTCTTGATGTTAGCATTTCAGTGTGTATTATACAACACTTCAAGTGGTCTACAACAGAGCCACCAGACTTGTTCTCCATCTGCCTCTTCATATCAAAGTCACCACCCACTCACGAAATCTTCATTGGCTCACTTTCCATAAGCGTTCCCTCTCCAAGCTTATTACTCATTCTTCCAAGGCACTTCACAACTTTGACCCTTCCAACTTTAGCAGTTGCATACACTTCTATGTACCTTCCAGACAGCCTTGCTCAGCAGCTCATCTGCTCTCTCGCCAGTGTCACATCCAGCATGGTAGAGCAGGAGGGTGCTCCTCTTCCTACCTTGCTCCCAAAGTTGGGAACAAGCATCTTCTCTCTAATTGTTCCACTGACTTGTTCTCAGAATCAAGGAAGAAATGTAAAAGGTGGCCAGTTAAACTAGCTTAGTTTTGAACATCCAGACTATAACTTTCCGTTCCACGTCAGGTTACCCTTATGGGTGAGATGCGCATGTTACACATATAAATAACATAACATAATCATAGGAAATCGGGTTATTGGTTGAGGGGGGTAGCAAACCTTCTCAAGCAATAACCACAATCCTTCTCAGGGTGAACCACAAAAGTCACGAATTTACCTGGGCTTAGCCCTCTGGTAGCTTGGAAAAAAAGCAGTCAGGCTTTCTGTAAAGTATTTATGTAGCGAATCAAAAGGATGATGGATGGAGCATTTGAGCAAATCAAACACTCACCCCCAGGCAACAGATCTGGGTTTAATCCATAACCATTCTTTAGCTCACTCAGCCACCCCAGTTCAGACATGGCCATATGCAAATCAGTCTGACCCTGTGCCTCATGGGAACAGTCCAGCCCGAACTGCCAAGCCATGTCTTCCCTGGACCGAAAACAAGCATCCTGGGACCGGTTTCGGATTCATAATCCTAATCAGCCAGTCTATCTTGAATCCAGTGGCCAAGTGAGCAAGGGACTCACGTCTGAGCATACCCTGCCAACTTTGGGTGAACAAAGTGATACAAAAGGAGATGATGGACGGAGCGTTTGAGCAAATCAAACACTCACCCCCAGTCAACATATCTGGGTTTAATCCATCACCATTCTTTAGCTCACTCAGCCATCCCAGTTCAGACATGGCCATATGCAAATCAGTCTGACCCTGTGCCTCATGGGAACAGTCCAGCACGAACTGCCAAGCCATGTCTTCCCTGGACTGGAAACAAGCATCATGGGACCAGTTTCGGATGTATAATCCTCATCAGCCAGGCTATCTTGAATCCAGTGGCCAAGTGAGCAAGAGACTCACATCTGAGCATACCCTGCCAACTTAGGGCGAACAAAGCGATACAAAAGGAGATGATGGACGGAGCGTTTGAGCAAATCAAACACTCACCCCCAGTCAACAGATCTGGGTTTAATCCATCACCATTCTTTAGCTCACTCAGCCATCCCAGTTCAGACATGGCCATATGCAAATCAGTCTGACCCTGTGCCTCATGGGAACAGTCCAGCCCGAACTGCCAAGCCATGTCTTCCCTGGACCGGAAACAAGCATCCTGGGACCGGTTTCAGATTCATAATCCTCATCAGCCAGGCTATCTTGAATTCAGTGGCCAAGTGAGCAAGAGACTCACGTCTGAGCATACCCTGCCAACTTAGGGCGAACAAAGCGATACAAAAGGAGATGATGAACGGAGCGTTTGAGCAAATCAAACACTCACCCCCAGTCAACAGATCTGGGTTTAATCCATCACCATTCTTTAGCTCACTCAGCCACCCCAGTTCAGACATGACCATATGCAAATCAGTCTGACTCTGTGCTCATGGGAACAGTCCAGCCCGAACTGCCAAGCCATGTCTTCCCTGGACAGGAAACAAGCATCCTGGGACCGGTTTCGGATTCATAATCCTCATCAGCCAGGCTCTCTTGAATCCAGTGGCCAAGTGAGCAAGGGACTCACGTCTGAGCATACCCTGCCAACTTAGGGCGAACAAAGCGATACAAAAGGAGATAATGGACGGAGCGTTTGAGCAAAGCAAACACTCACCCCCAGTCAACATATCTGGGTTTAATCCATCACCATTATTTAGCTCAATCAGCCACCCCAATTCAGACATGGCCATATGCAAATCAGTCTGACCCTGTGCCTCATGGGAACAGTCCAGCCCGCACTGCCATGCCATGTCTTTCCTGGACAAGAAACAAGCATCCTGGGACCGGTTTCAGATTGATAATCCTCATCAGCCAGGCTATCTTGAATCTAGTGGCCAAGTGAGCAAGGGACTCACCTCTGAGCATACCCTGCCAACTTAGGGCGAACAAAGCGATACAATGGCTGATGAGGATTATGAATCCGAAACCGGTCCCAGGATGCTTGTTTCCGGTCCACGGAAGACATGGTTTGGCAGTTCGGGCTGGACTGTTCCCATGAGGCACATGGTCAGACTGATTTGCATATGGCCATGTCTGAACTGGGGTGGCTGAGTGAGCTAAAGAATGGTGATGGATTAAACCCAGAACAGTTGACTGGGGGTGATTGTTTGATTTGCTCAAACGCTCCATCCATCATCCCCTTTTGTATCGCTAAGTATTTATGTAGCACACAAACAATAAAAAAGTGAAATACAACACAAGACAAATCACACACAATATTGAAAAATAGAGTAAATAAAAAAAAATGATACCAAAATGTCAAAAACTGAATCAGTAGAGACGGAGCTATGCAATTTTAAAGTTTAAGTACATATAGTGCCTAAAAGTACACAGTGCCACTCACGGCCATCTGGTCCTGCTAAACCAGTGGAAAGTAACACGTTCAGGCAGATCACGATAGAGCTTGACCAGATACAGGGAATAGGTTAATTGTGCTGAAAAAGCTACCTTCTAAAAATCTTGGTGTGAAGATCCAGCCGGGCACCACGGATGCTTATTGCTACAGCTTTGCACTGGCGGTCACCACGGGCTATCATTGTTGTAGCAAGAAGTGCAGATCTCACGTTGCTGTTTGTCGCTGGTGGTCACTGCAATGCAAAGAGCTTGGTGTTGGCTGTCATTGCGGGCTGGATTTCTTCCTTACTTTACTAGGAGTGCATTCTGATGCCTAGAGAGGCAACTTTTAGGGATCAGGTACTCACTCTAGAAGAGGTCAGCAGGGCACAGGCAGGGTCCAGTTCGAGATCAAGGCAGGTCCATGTGCAGCTGAACAGCTGGACAACTGCAGAGAGGCCTCTGGAGCTTCTTGTGTGCCTGTAGCTCAGAACAGGAGGTCAGCCAACTGGGAACAAGGAGATGGTCCCAATTCTCCTTCAGCAAGGCAGACCTCAAGTAACAGGACAGTTGTCTAAAGAACATGACAGGCCTCAAGTAGCATGACAGTCATATGAGAAACAAGGCAAGCCTCAAGCAGCAGGGCAGTCCTCTGTTAGCAGCAGTTCAGTCCTTTGAGAAACAAGTAAGGCCTCAAGCAGCAGGGCAGTCCTTTGGAATACCAGGCAGTCCTTCTGAATGATTCCACTTGTCCAGGGGTGTACCCTAAGAGGTGGCTCAAGAGGACAACTATTTATGCCTGGTGCCAGTCTTTGAAGTGGGAGTGACATCCTGGCTACTCCAACATATGGTTCTGGGACGTGCTTCCTTTCACCTGCCAAGTCTCCAGGTAGCATGGGATGAAAATAGACTGGTGTCAAGTCACTTTGTGAGTGTGCTGGAGGTTCCCCTTGGAAATTTAAGTAGTGTAGGTTACAGCTCTGCACCAGCCATTCTGCCAAGATGGCCCATCCTGCCAACAGCTAGTCCCCCTCCATATCATTGTCTGAGAGGAATAGACAAAGGCCAACTGCCAAACTATTCACAGTCATGGGACCCATGACACAGGCAGTAGATACCAATTGCTTAGGACAAGGAACTCATCTGCAACTCATCTTCCCTATTGACTCCTCTCCTCTCTCCTGCTCTAAATTCCAAACCACCATGCTCTCCATCTACGAGTGGATGAACTTCAGCCAGCTGAAGCTCAATCCTAGCAAGACAGAGCTGGTCCTGATCGGTGGGCCCTCTCATCCTTGGACTTCCAACTTCTGGCCCCCTGCCCTCGGCCCCCCCCCCCCCCTGCCCAGTTGACTCCGTGAAGAGCCTAGGTGTCGTCATCTCCAGCGACCTTTCGATGCGGCCGCATATCAATGCTGTTACCTCGGCCTGCTTTTTCCACCTTCGCAGGATCGGGAAGATCCGAAGGTACCTCTCTCCAGAGGCTCTTATTCTTGTCATCTTGGCCCTGGTTACCTCACGTTTAGACTATGCCAACTGTCTATACGTGGGGATCCCAGCCTACCACCTTCAACGGCTTCAACTGGTGCAAAACCAGGCAGCCAGATTAATCTTCCAGCAACCCAAACATCAACATGTCTCCCCGCTGTTAAAAACCTTGCACTGGCTCCCCGTTGCGCAACGTTGCATTTTCAAACTCGCTTGCACTGTTTTTAAATCTCTTTTTGTTTCTGCTCCAGCTTTTATTTCTTTCTGCCTACACCCTTATGTTCCCCCTCGACACCTCAGATCCTCTGCCCACAATCTGTTGGTCACTCCCAGGTTTAGACGCAAGAAGCACGGTGGTGCTGGCTTTTCCTTCCTTGCCCCATCCACTTGGAACTCCCTTCCCCTCCCTATTCGACTCATCTCTGACTACCCCACTTTCCGTAAATCTTTAAAAACTCACTTGTTTCGTCTTGCTCACGGCTAGCTGCCTACACCCCCCCACGCCCTAGCCCACTGTCTTTGAGCGCCAAGAAACCAATTGGTGTATGTGCGCGGTATTAAATTTTTTTTAACATAACATAACAAGGAAATACCAACTTATCAAAAGTGGAATTTTCAGAATTGTTACTTAATAGTGAAAGAGAGTTTAAAGATACAATTTATTGGAGGCCAAACTTAAGATCTGTATCTGTTCTCAATCAAAGTTAGCAATTAATTAAAAGTAGTAAGGTAATCCAATGTTACCCAATAGGAGAGATGGGCCTTGTAGTAGTGAAAAACACATTTAGAAGCTTTTCACAACCAGGACATGTAAACTTTAAACACATGTCCTACTTTTTAAAATCACTGCAACCCGCCAATATGCTGTTTAGGGCCTTCCTTAGGGGTGACATGTGTATGAAACAGAAAGGTTTTGACCTAGAAGGTGAAACTGCACTACAGGCTGCAATGGCAGGCCTGATACATGTTTTAAAGTGCTACTTTAGTGGCTGCAGCAATGAATGCTGCAGGCCCACTAGTCATCTCACACATATTTCCGGATGCAGGAGAATCATTTCAGAAAGATTGGTGCATAAAACTGAAACATGGAGTAACGTGGCCAGAGATATCTCGATGTGATATTGAGGATTCCCCTAAACCAGCATCACATTTCAGGGAAGATACACACAAGACCTCTGTTGGAACATTTAGATCGTTGTTGGTTTAAGGCAGCAGATTTGGTTTGTCTATTTAATAAGAACTTCATTGTCCTGCTTGGAACCCTACAAATAGTTTGCTTTGAAACGCGTCGACCCTTGTTTTGTTTTGTCAAACAAACCATGTTATGTTATTTATCCACTGGTGTAGTGAAATAGCTGTTAGTTGTAGGAAACTGTGGACAATCAGAATTATTTTCTGCACTTCAGTGAGAGTTCATTGGATTTATTTTGTTGTTTGACGCTGGTTTTGTGAGTGTGACCCACCAGGTCTGGGGACACTTAAAAGTTATTGTATAGTGTGGCTAGACCCGCCCTGGTGTGGTGTCTGTATGGTGTGAGTGTGTGGTATAAGTTTTGGTGAATTTGTATGAGGTATGTTTGAAGGTTTGCATTGAATGTGAGAAGGTGTCTTGGAGATTGCTAGATTTCAATGAAATTTAGTCTTGTGTATATATTTTCTTTTTGTATTCAGTGTTAATGCACATGTACATAAAAGCATTTTTTGATGAATTGAATTGAAATATGTTTGCCAAATAAAATAATTGATGGCACAGTAGAAAGTGTGGACCTATATGTTTTATTCTTAGGTTCGGGTTATTAAACAAGTTTAGGATTTTTTTTCTCAGTACTGGCAATAGCATCTTTTTACAGGACTTTGGTCCATGCAGTCCCACTTTCATTTGGAGTTATAAGTAAATTCAATGGGCCAATCAGGTGTAGGCAGATTTTGCCATGTTCAAGGGGGGCAGGCACAAGCATGTTAGCACTGACTAACAATGGTATAGAGATGGTATAGAATCATCAATAATTTGGAAACAAAAAACAAAGTAACATTTGAATGACTTGTAATGTAAAGGCGGCAAATATCTAGAAAGCAAACCCTTTCTGTCATACAGCTCTACGCATTTAGAGGTATTTTCAGGAAAATACATAATAATATTTTTTTTGTTAAACCTCCATTCAAAATGTGTTTCTAGTGATTGAGCATCAGAGCTGAAAAATAATACTATGCATATTATATGAGTAGAATAAATAAATCGCATTAAAAGTAATGCACAGACAATAATGGGAAATGCCTAAAGGGGTTATAATTAGACTGTCCGCAGAAGCTTAGCTTAGCTCACTTTCCACAATATATAAGGCTGCTTTTCTCTGATAGTATTGCTGATGGGCGAATTGTGCACTAAGCTTTAAATCCATTTCTATTAATTTAGGGTTGATTCAAATGTAATTTTTCTGGTGCATAACTTTTCCAATTTCGCGTTTCGTGTGTAGCTGATTGCAAATACTTTTTATAATATGAAGTCTGAACATACATTTTGAAGCAGGCAGTAGTATTGGAAGGGCTGTGTCTTAAAGAGGAACATGTGCTCTTTTTGAGAATAATTGTATATTTTTAAACCTGCCATGGTTCTGTGATCATGTGCATCACGTTATTTGTTGTTGTAGAAAAGATCTCTTACCGTCTTGATGGCCAGGCTAGAGGGCTTGACTTAGGAAAGAGTAATAAAGCAAAATCCTCCAGAATGCAGTGGTAATATAATGTCTTTAATGATTGTAATATCCACTGGAAGGTTCCCCTAGAGAGAAATTGCTCTTTGATTGCTACCATGTTAATTAATAGATGGATATGATTTGTGTAACTCCAAAAACATAAAATTGCAAATGACTTATAGGTTTAAATAAATATTTTTGCATGGTCGGGGGACTGAAATTGAAACTATTCCCATAGAAACAGAAAGGAACACCGAAAAGTCGAATGGAAAAGGTACAGGGCTATATGGAATAAGAAATTAGCAACCAGGGGCCTCATTTATTAGAAACGATGCTTCACTGTGTGATAGCAGCGATGCGTCACTTCTCAGTGCGCACTTCTTGCGACATGATTGATGCGTCATATTTATAATATGACGCATCATGTCCAGCAGTGCGTCACTTTTGCGCCTACAGATACGTCAGAAATACTGACGTATCTGTAGGCGCAAAAGTGACGCATTGCTGGAGTGTGTCACAAAAGTGACGCAACTCCAGCAATGTGTACTTTCACATGGGCAAGTCCCATGTCGTTAGTGCCTGCATCAGTCTTACGCCTGCCATGAAGCAGGTGTAAGATTTTGACGCATTAGCGGCCAAGAAATCGCGCAGTGAAATCTTATAGATTTCACTGCATCACTTCCATGACCCTTTCTTGCGTCAAAACGCCCCCCTACATGCATTATACCTGGCGCAGGTATAATGTGGTGCAGGGGTTTACAGAGTGACGCATCTACCTAGATGCGTCACTTTGTAAATATGGCGCAACAAGGCCCATTTTATACGCCACGGGTGCGTCACAAAATGTGACATACCGGTGGCTTAAAAGTGACGAACAGCCTCATAAATGAGGCTCCAGATATGGAAGGGCGTAGCTTGGTCAATAGGATTTTTTTTGGGGGGGGAGCTTCAAATATCCCAACAATCTCCCTGGGATATTTTGTTTAAACACATTATATGAGAAGCAGAGCTTGAGGGAGGCTTAAGGGACAGGGGAAAGAGTGAGGAGGGCGACTTGTTAGAGGCACTTAAAGTAAAAAAAATTCCAAACTAATCAACATTTTTTAAGACCTTCAAAACATAGTCAAGGAGTGTGTGTTTGCGTGTGTGTGTGTTTTTGTCAGTGTGGGCAAGTAAAAATCCCAGGTGAAATCTGACACCTTACCCGACGGAAAGCACTTGTATCCAACTATTTATTACATGATATATTTTTTAGGGGGGTGCAACACTCCAACCCAATCATCCCGGAAACTGCAACCCTGCAGACATCCATAACAGGAATCCGCACAGGTTAAGCTGTCTGCCTGCTCAAATAGTAGGGCATTTTTTTCGTCATCACAAATATTGCTACATTCCATACTAATAGTGTAAACTTTTATGCAAATCCTAATGAAACTACTGAGAAATAAGATATAAGCAGGAAACACTCCCTAAATGTTTAGACATGTGTAACTTCATGGTACACTGACAGATAGAGTATTACCTGGAGCCAATTCATTAGATATTAACACCATAAGTTTTTAGATCATTATACCTGGCTGTTTGTTTGTATGATCATTATTATAAAAGCAATCAGGTACTAATTGCAATTTTTACCCACCTAATTTCTACAGATGCTGAAGAACAGAAATTGTTTGATTCTGTTACCAAAATATACATAATGTATATGTGTAATATGCGTAAATACATTTTTATTTAAAAATCATGAAAAAGATGTGTTCAGTGTCACTGCATGTCCCAGACGGATTCATTTTTAAATGACATACCCACAATCAGCCTGAACTCGGGACCAATATGCAGAATTTAACATGAATCAGCAGTAACTGACTCCTCACCTGATAGTCATTTTATACGGTCACCAATCCGAGCATGTATAGGCTTATTCACTCTAAACAAACTCACTCCATGTGTGACCTGCACATATTTATATCCACTTAAATCCAATGCACACTTATGCAAACCATAGAAATTACGATCACCTAGTGACAATCCCAAGTGGTAGATATTTGTTCTATCGCGGACAACCCCAAGTTGGGAAGATATTGCATGTTTAATCCCAAGTGGGCCCGATGTTTACTCCAATATTAGATATATGATATACAGGTTGTATAAGAATATATCTTGATTAAAACTATGGTAGTTTTCTTTCTCTATTCCCACCTTTACGATCCCTGGAACACAATCAATGATAAAATATGTCAATATTCTCAACACTCCCTTGTCCACTGAATTAAAATTTCAGGCTACAGGGGTAGGTTCTATTGCAATTTCTTGTCACCTTAATGTGTTGCAGGATCTGTTTATGGAACTGATGTACCATACTCCCTACATATTTTAGTGGACACAGCAAATTAAAACATAGATTGCATATTGACTCCTGCAGTGGTATGCACCCCTAACTTTTTGGGACTTCTGGGGAATGGCGTGTCATACCCTGTTTAATTTACACCAAACTGACAGACCTTCAATTTCCCACCCTTTTTAAATTCTTTACTTTTCATTAACCAGTTCTGGTTTTTTATCTTAACAGAGCTGGCCACCAGGGCATCACGCATTGATTTGTCCTTACTATATGTAATACAGTATTCTTTTCGGTATTTTCTCTGCTATTATGAGGTCAAATCCTCACTAGGTGCCAGTGATGCCGCATATTACTCCTCGTCTGTTGCCATGTGCACTAAATTCCATAATAAACGTTTTTCATTTGGGGCATTTATTTTCCTCTTTCTGTCTCCATAACAAAATGTGTTCCCTCTTTACTGGATCTGATCTCTTCTCTGCTGTAAGTAGCACCATCTCTGAATGCCCTCTTTCATTAAATATAGCATGTAACTCTTGTTGGCCTTGTTGCAATTTATTTTTATTCGCAGGATTTCCCCATACTGGATACTTCTTTTCAGGCTGTCTGGATGAAGCTTTTGATATGGATGACTGTATTCCAAGTCGTAGGCTTTCTGAAGATCCTACTCTGTAGCCTTCCATCTTTCATGAGGTGCAAGAAATTATTATCTTTGCTACTGATATGGCTGACTAATTCTATATTAAGATCATTCTTATTTAATTTCCCCACTAATTCAATTGCACTGTCCTCTAACCACGCCAAATACCAAATACGCCATCTATAAAGCGCAACTGCAGAATCACACTTTCTGCATGCTCTTTTTGAACTCATGATGTAGCACCAGCCCCTCCAGCCAGACCCTATGCAAATTAGCATAGCTGGGCGTGAAGCAGATGCCCATCGCTGTTCTGGTGATTTGTTGGAAGATTTCCTAAATAAAGAGAACAAAGTAATTCTTCAGGCAGCATTTCACCATTTCTAATAACATCTGTGTGGGTTTCAACAAGCAAAGTGGACGTGTCCTAGGAAGCGCATCCTCGTGGTGGATATTCATATATAAAGATGATGCATCAAGTGACATTAACAAAAAAACAGATTTCCAAATTATATCATAGATCTTTTTCAAAAAATCCTCAGTATCTTTTATATAAGCTGTTAAAGATTTCACATAGCCCTGCAAAAAGAATTGTACATATCGGGAAGTGTTCACAAACATTCCATGTATGACAGATTTAATCAGCCATCCTGTTGGTTTCACTTCATCCTTGTGACACGTTGGGATCAGATAGAATATCAACTCCTTAGGAAAGTTTTTTGTTAGTAAGATATTCTTCTTGATTAATCAAACCCAGCTCACTCTAGCTATGCAATACTTTATAGTACTGCATCCTCACTTTAAGCACTGATTCTGCTGTAGTTTTCTTGTACCCTGTAATATAATTTATTTGCTGGTAGATTTCCCCATAGTACATTTTTATTTAAGTACTGTGTTCCTGCCTCTTATCCACTTTTCTTAATAATTGTTCATGTTGCTTCTGGATCTTATTGCTAAGAGCATTATATTTTCACTGCTGTTGACTCTGTACAGCTTTCCTGTGCCCTATAGTGTGGTACAATTACTCCATCACCTGGATACCTGCTCCAAAAACACATCCAAATTGTCCCTTGGTAACATAGGGTAGAATTTAGATGTTGGGTTGAATCCAGTAGGGACATCTTCATAGACATCAATGTCCATTTCTTGAATGAGATTTTCCTCTGTAAACATTTTCTGAAGTTCACTTACATCAGTCTCGATTTCTCTTATGTTTTTGATGAATTCCAAATCAAGCACTATCAAATTCTGGGTATCCCCCACTTCAATTGACATTGGTCTTGTCACAACCCTCTTTGATTTCATAATATAGCACTTCATAAATGTAAGAGTTCTAATGAATTTATATACATCAATTCTAGTTTGACTATAGTCAAATGTTTTTTCAGGGCAATAGAATAATCCTAGTGCTAATATTTGCTCTTCTGCTGTCGTCTAACTTGGAGTAACACGGTTGATGGCCACATTTTCATCTCTTGTTTTTTGCAACACATTTGTGTTTTAACATATGTTCCATTTTCTTTCCTGGCACCCCTTCTTTTCTTCCTTGGACTTCTTTTTCCGGGTCTCTTTGCTGGCTCCTTGGACTCGGATTCCACTTTCGGTCGATGCATACAAAATTCAACTCCTTGACCACTGAAGGCACTTCTCGAGCGGCTCCACCTTTTCCTACAGCACTTTCCTCTAGGTCCATATCTACCTCTGAACTCACAGGATGTACCAATAGTGTGGGTTTTTCTTGAACCTGTCTGATATACTCAGAGTTGTTATCTCCTAATGGGGTTGAATCTTTTTCAAATTTAAAATTTTTGCCAAGCTCGTAGTCCAAGTTATCTCTTCTGAATGTAAACACTTTGGGGGTCATTGGGCTGACAGGCGGACTTTGTCCGCCCGCCATCCTATCGGATATCGGGACCGCCAGCAATAAGGGCGGGAGTCTCATGGGGGGAATTAGGATGCGCCTGCCACAGTGGCGAGCGCATCCAGCATTTTTAACATTGTGGCGGGCGGTGTTATCAGCACCGCCCGCCACAATGCTAAAAATGCAT
The DNA here is from genome assembly GCF_964263255.1 of Lissotriton vulgaris. Taxonomy (NCBI): domain Eukaryota; kingdom Metazoa; phylum Chordata; class Amphibia; order Caudata; family Salamandridae; genus Lissotriton; species Lissotriton vulgaris. The sequence goes on from NC_141696.1 coordinate 900,679,424, forward strand.
GTTGTGCATGTGCATGCACAATGTGGCAGGCACTGCGCAGTGCCTGCCATGTTGTGCATGCACATGCAGGGGGGTACCATAGGTACCTCCCCCACCCCCCCACCATACTGGGGGCCTGCAACGGGCTCCCAAACTAGAAGACCGCATGCCGTTCCGTGGCATCTTCTAAAGCCCATCGTAATATGTCTGGCGGTGTCTGATAGACACCGCCACCATATAAACCTTTTCCGCCCCGGTCGCCTTGCGACCGGGGTGAAAAAGCAGCAGACGGTTTTTCCGTCCGCCGCGGTCCCCCCCGCCATATTACTATGGCGGGGGGGACCGCGGCGGACGGAAACACCGTCTGCTGCTTTTCCACCCCTGTGGGTGGAGGGCGGGCAAGTATGTCGGGCGGATCACCACCGCCCGCATGGCGATGGCGATGCTCCTGACATCCTAATGGGCCCCTTTGTGTTTTTAATTGTATCTTGTTTATTCAGCTTTTCACATATTTACTTTGTTTATTAATGAAGTCTTGGTCCTGCTTTCTTACGTTCCTCAGCTATTTGTTCAATCTCTGTAATTATTGTATCTCTATCGATCTCAGTGTACTTGATACTTGATTAGTATCTGTAACAGTCTAATGGATGCTTCAGTATTGCTATTGGCCCACTCTTTGAGCATCTCTGGGAGGGGATCTTCATAGCTTCGCAACACTATAATTCTTGAGCTGTTCGGTATAAGCCCATTCCCTCAAGGGCCTGCTCTCCAACAACTTTGTTTGCTCTGTAAGCAACAGTTTTTCATACCACTTTAATTTGCCCTTGACATAACTGCTCTCAACAGTCCTTCGGGTCTCTCCTTCTCCCGGTGCTGTCTTGGTAATCTCATTGAACAGTTTATCAGTAAGTTCTTCATTTTCCTTCAGGATTTATGTGGCCATTACACTCCTGGGGATATCACTTCAGTCCCTGAATAGCTAGAAACCCCACATCCTCCAAACGGGCAACATTTACAATGAATATTGCTGAATTATGCACTAATCACAATACTGTCCGCATTGTAATAGTTAATGGTTAATTTTCTATTGTTTTTAAACTATTTGTATAATGCAGCTACAGTTCCCACAATGCCTCCTAAATGGCAGCAGTGGGACGAGTAGATAAACCTTTATGAAGAAAGACTTACCTACTGTGAGAAAGGCCCTTAGAGGTTGAAATGCGTTGGTGGAGCCATTGTGTATCTGAATAAAATCCTTTGAACTGATGTTCACGAAGTGCAACATCATTTTGTGGCTAATTATCAATTTGAGCAGGCGGCTGAGCCCCAAAGCCCCACATGCTGCAGAGCCAGCCAAGAACCAACACCACATTTTTTGCAAAGTGGAAGATTTGGCGGAGCACGGCACAACATGTGGAGGAAGGAGAGCCCAATCGGGCAGAGCAGTGGAGGTCGGAGCTCGAGGGTGCTGCTTGCACAGGAGTCTCCCTGAGGTGAGTGTGAGGTGAGTGTGATGATGTGCTAATATGTAGTTGTTGTTGTGGAAGCAGCCAGACTCCACAATACACAGAAGTCTTGTGGAGTGTAATTTGATACATTGTATAGGGCAACAAACTAAAAGGAATACAAACTTACAAATCAGCAGCCAAACACAATTGCGTCAAGTGTGTTAAAATGCAGACACTGACATTATGTTGTTCAAGATGGAAGGACTGTATTCAATAAACCCCCACACACAACCATGGAAGCACGGAAAGCTGAAAGAGGTGCAAAAACAGCAACACTGTTTCAGGCAGAAATATTGGAAAAAATCTCACCACTATCAATGATAACACCGAGGCGGGAAATTAAATGTCCCTATAACATTCATTTTTCCAACTAGAAAGAATGTACAAGAAAAAAAAAATTGGAGCTGGAAGGTGATCACATTAGAAAAGTATGCAGATGTCAGTAGGATCCCGAGGGCTCTAAGGATTTTCATCATGCATCCTGAAACTAACACAGAGCTATTGGAAGAATTGGGACAAAACAATATGCAACGTTCCGTAAACATGATTAAAATTTGCATCAAACATGCCACAATAGATCTGGACATAGTACGTAGATTAATTGAGAAAAGTGAATACAAAATATCCTTTAATGCAAACAAAGATGAATAAACAATACTAAGGGCCTGAAGATGATAGCAGTGGGACTGCCACCATCACCTTGTTGATGGCAGTCTCACATTATAATGGTGAGTGGTTTTTTGGCATTCGGAGAGACTGACCACCAGTGATCCTTTGGTCTCAAGGAACCCGTTGGTCCATCAGAGGTGAAGTAATACCTACAATGGTGACGGTGCCTGCCAGGCACTGTCGTCATTATTACAATGTTATTTTTCAATAGCGCTTTCATGGAAAGTTTTTATTTTACAATAGCACAGATTTCAAATAGCAAAAACATGTTTGATCTTAGGCACAATCCTAAAGAAGAACACATGCCAGAAATACAGATTCTACACAAACTATCCATTGAAACAGACAAACATCTGCGTAGTAAACTAAAAAGAAAATCAAAATAATGTCCATACCTATCTCCAGGAAATAAATTCATTCATTTTTCAGAAGCTGTTATGTCAGATTTAGAAAAAATGATGAAGAAAGGACATTCAAACAAAGTGGATAATTTGACATTAAAAGAATGAACTGCACTGAGATAGCTAATGGAAAATGACCACCTAGTGATCTAACTGGCAGACAAAGGGGAACGCATTGTGCTAATAAAACTGATTACATGAAGGAGGCCTACAGACAATCAAGTGATCCAACAAAATATAAAAAAACTTCCCTTCAATCCTATAAATCGGATAACATTGGAACTGAACAAAAAACTCTAGAAAATGGCATGATTTGATTAATAAATTATGATGCATACAATTTCATGCTAAATAACCAACCCACGATTACAACTATATACTTTATACTGAAAATACACAAAACTCTATGTGATCGTCACGGGGAGAACAAGTATCTCATCATGTGATTCTCTATGTGGATCAATACCTGGCACTAATTATCTTTCATCTTAGGCTGTCATATAAGACAGATTGATATACAGAGAATAAACACAAAGAGATCTACAAAAAAGTTTGAATAAAGTCAGGAGTAAGTCTCTAGCAGAAACATTAATCACACGAAGAGAAAAACAAATAGGATCAGCAAAAAAAGATCAAGAAGCAGCAAGACTAATATTGACTTAAAATAAAGCGAGCAAAACAATCACGAACAGAAGCATTTGCATTTTATATCTATGGATTCAGACATTGGTACTCACTTAGGACAGTGTCCTCAAGTAACCTACCGAAAAGCCCAATTGTTAAAAGACCAATTAGAAAGGAGCCATTTCCAGGACAATCAATAATGAACTGGTTAGAAGAAAGACAAATTGGCTTTTCAGAATGTAACAGATGTAAAACATGCAAAATAGGTACGAAGATGTAGGCCGTCAAAGACAGGGAAGGTAAAACTAGCAAGATTGGACACAGGATTACATGCGACACTAAATATGTGGTGTATATAGCTGAGTGTGGTTGTGGGCTCTGTTATGAAGGAAGCACTACATGTATGCTACAAAAAAAGAATGCAAGAGCACATAGGAGCCGCACAACATCGGGATCGAAACTATGTAACAGTGAAACATCTAGCCAGAATATCAACTGGAAGTCAATGGGATATTTTGGATTGGGCATTCCTCCAAATGAATGTGGTGGAAACAGGACCCAAAATGTATTATCAGACTTAAAATAAGACCCCTATCAGTCTTAAAAATGATGAAGAACTCTATATGCATTTATGATGTTGATCATTATTCATTGAATCCATGATTGTGAAGAAAGTAGTAATCCTTTTGTTTCACCTAACATAAGGGACCCCTCACGAGCCCTATTCATATGGGAGCAAAAGTGGGTCTATAGAATTCGCAGTGATGAGACAGGACTTAATGATGACAACCCGTGAACATCCTTGGTGAGGTCATAGTTCCTTTGTGAATATATCAAGCATGTTATTGGATCATTGCCCTTTCTCTAACTAAACTTGAGGGCATAGATACAGACCCTGTAATGACCCTATATAACTCATTCTAGGCTCCCTAAACATAGCCCTTGAAATGTGATAGATTATGGCTTTGGGATTTGTATTCAGGCAACTTACGGCACTATTGACACCCTCCACTCATATTGTGACTCCCTACCATGTGACCTGGTTTTAACATGAAGGCTATAGGAACTTCGCATCTTGCCATTCTATATATACCAAATACATAATAATGGCCGAACATGATCACTTGGACAATCCTGTGTTGATCCGTTTAACCCCAATTTAGTTTATCAGTATCCCTATCGTAACATTACACTTCTTTGGGGATATTTTGTGGCTATATCTTGGTCACGGAATAGGTGACACGGAGGTCAGCGCTCTAGTCTTTTCCGCCCGGTGCTTTCCCTACACGCTTTACAAGGTGATTGATGCTACATGCAGTGCTCACGTGACAGGAAGCGTTTGCACTAAAAAGAAGACGGGTCCTCCACAAACCCATGAAACTTTCTCTGCACCTTGAGGGACCGTTTAGGTTGCAATGTACCACCCTTGATTAAGTAAGGAGCAATGGGGGGCTGAGAGCCTGTTGTACAGGGGTGGATTGGTGCATTTTTACCATATTAGGGCACACAGACTTCCCATTTAATTCCCGCAGGATTGTAGGCCATCACGGGGCTCTACTCCACTCCACCACATCATTGATATCCACTGACATTGTTTTGGATGATGGTATACCCTTGATGAAGTAAGGAGCAACAAATGGGGGGCAGAGACCGCTCAATACAAGTGTGGAACAATACATTTTCACCACGTTGGGGTACATGAGCGTACTATTTCACCCCTGCTGACATGATGTCCATCACTGAGTACTACTTGGCTACAACAGTGCTGATTACCGACACAATGTAGGATAATGATGTCCCAGATCTATAACCCTCTGCAGGGACAATCACTTACTTGACAACCATTTCTTTTCACAGAGTGTGACTACAGGGGTCGCCCTCTACTCCCATGCCAGTTCTAGCGATCACCATTATAATCTTGGTAAGGAGTGCCAAGTGAGGGGCATGGTTGACCTAGTGAGACCACATCTAATGCTACACCTAAAGCTATGAGTAAGGTGTGGGGCATGGTGCCTCCACATCTAGTTGTCTATGGTTGTGTTCTTTTTCTAGCAAGGATATCTTAAGCACACTTTTTTCTGGACGTAAGTTACTCACAATTTGTGACTTTGATATACATTATAAGAACGGCTATTGACGGCCCAAGATTGTGGGTGTGTTATTTGTAAATTACAAGACACCCAAGTCACACTTAATGGGTCTTTTTTATGCAGTTTAGCACTCTGAGCACAATTTTTCACCTTAATTTGTATATATAGTCTGATTTATCACTGTACAGATTGCTTTCACTGTTTTTATTCTTTCCATTTACAGTTACCATCTGATGAGTAAGGTACGCAAATGCTCCAGACTTACAGGTGGTGTAACATCTAGTACAGTGTTTACATTAGAGGGGATTTTTTAAAAGAAAATTGGTTAAAGAATCAGAATCCGGCAGAAACGTGTTTGACCTCTATGCAGAACAGAGGGGTGATGAGTAAGCATGGGCGGATTTCGCGGATACACGATCCGCGAATTTGCGGATTTGCGGATTCGCGGATCCGCAAAATCCGTGAATTTGCGGATTTGCTAACTTTTATAATGGGGGGTCTTCTGTGCGGCCTCGACGACGCTCACGATTGTTTTTGGGCTGATGAATGAGTCACTGAATTTGAGCTTTAACTAGTTCCAGCGATCATATGTGTGTTACTATGCAATCGTCCCGAAGGGCGCAGGGGTACCTTGAGTAAGCTGTCCATCATAGTGGGTAAATGGCGGGAAGACGGTGCACACCGCGAGTCTGTGAGCGGGGCCAAACAGGCGGGGCTTCCATGCGAGTTCACATGCCTCTTGTGTGTATAAAAGGTCAGAGACCAATCAGAGCAGCAGATCAAGAGAAAGAACCTCCTGGTCACAGTAACAGCACAAGGACTGCGCTTGTGAAAGTCAAGGATGCAAAGGCCTCTATCCAGCATCACTGCTGATTTTCGACGGTAGATTTGGGAAGAAGGCACACCTGCCCAGCCTCGACGACGCTCCCTTGAGTGAGCTGTCTATCCATCATCTTCCTGTAACTATTTTAGGATGGCGCCGGCAAGCTGCCAGCGCCATCCTAAAATAGTTACTAAATTAGCTTCACTAATAGAAAAAATAAAGCAGGTGCTCGAGCACCTGCTTTATTTTATCTATTAGTGCTTCCTATGCTTCCTGTTGAAGCTAACTTAGTAACTATTTTAGGATGGCGCTGGCAGCTTGCCGACGCCATCCTAAAATAGTTACAACAACAACTTCAAGCTTGAAGGCTTGAACTTTTGCCGCTCGCGGATTCGCGGATTTTCGATAAATTCACTGGAGTGCGCGGATTGCGGATTTACCGAAAATCCGCGAAATCCGCGAGCGGAATGAATTTTGCGCTCACGCTTAGTGATAAGTGCATAAACTCACTCACACCACCACCATCCAAGGGTTTCTAATACCCTTTTTTTTAGATCTGACTAGGGAATCTAGGAATAACACTATTATGAATATATCTCCTAGCCAGTTTTAATCACTTTCTGTCTTCACTTTTTGGGGAACACTGCATGCTGTTCCGTGGCATCTTCTAAAGCCCATCGTAATATGGCTAGCGGTGTCTGATAGACACCGCCACCATATAAACCCTTTTCCGCCCCGGTCGCCTTTCGACCGGGGTGGAAAAGCAGCGGACGGTGTTTCCGTCCGCCGCTGTCCCCCACCCGCCATAGTAATATGGCGGGGGGAAATGACTGGCGGGCGGGCAAAAATGTCGGGCGGATCACCACCGCCCGCATGGCTGTGGCGATGCGCCTGACATCCTAATGGGCCCCTTTGTGTTTTTTTAATTGTATCTTGTTTATTCAACTTTTCACATATTTACACCATTTGTTTATTAATGAAGTCTTGGTCCTGCTTTCTTGAGTTCCTCAGCTATTTGTTCAATCTCTGTAAATATTGTATCTCTATCGATCTCAGTGTACTTGATACTTGATTAGTATCTGTAACAGTCTAATGGATGTTTCAGTATTGCTATTGGCCCACTCTTAGAGCATCTCTGGGTGGGGATTTTCATAGCTTCGCAACACTATAATTCTTGAGCTGTTCGGTATAAGCCCATTCCCTCAAGGGCCTGCTCTCCAACAACTTTGTTTGCTCTGTAAGCAACAGTTTTTCATACCACTTTAATTTGCCCTTGACATAACTGCTCTCAACAGTCCTTCGGGTCTCTCCTTCTCCCGGTGCTGTCTTGGTAATCTCATTGAACAGTTTATCAGTAAGTTCTTCACTTTCCTTCAAGATTTATGTGGCCATTACACTCCTGGGGATATCACTTCAGTCCCTGAATAGCTAGAAACCCCACTTCCTCCAAACGGGCAACATTTACAATGAATACTGCTGAATTATACACTAATCACAATACTGTCCGCATTGTACCAGTTGATGGTTAATTTTCTAGTATTTTTAAACTATTTGTATAATGCAGCTACAGTTCCCACAATGCCTCCTAAATGACAGCAGTGGGACGAGTAGATAAACTTTTATGAAGAAAGACTTACCTACTGTGAGAAAGACCCTTAGAGGTTGAATTGCGTTGGTGGAGCCATTGTGTATCTGAATCAAATCCTTTGAACTGATGTTCACGAAGTGCAACATCATTTTGTGGCTAATTATCAATTTGAGCAGGCGGCTGAGCCCCAAAGCCAGCACATACTGCAGAGCCCGCCAAGAACCAAGACCACATTTTTTGCAAAGTGGAAGATTTGGCGGAGCATGGCACAACATGTGGAGGAAGGAGAGCCCAATCGGGCAGAGCAGCGGTAGTCGGAGCTCGAGGGTGCTGCTTGCACAGGAGTCTCCCTGAGGTGAGTGTGAGGTGAGTGTGATGATGTGCTAACATGTAGTTGTTGTTGTGGAAGCAGCCCAGACTCCACAATACACGGAAGTCTTGTGGAGTGTAATTTAATACATTGTATAGGGCAACAAACTAAAAGGAATACAAACTTAAAAATCAGCAGCCAAACACAATTGCGTCAAGTGAGTTAAAATGCAGACACTGACATTGTGTTGTTCAAGATGCAAGGACTGTATTCAATCCAATCCAATCCAAAATGTCTTTATTTCGGACATTTAAGACCATAAAAGATACAGTAAAAACATTTAAAACACATAAAAGCATACAATTTAAAAGAATAAACACAGTGCAGGAAAACAAGGGACTAATTGAATCAGTTCATAATAGACTCTGGAATTAAAACCCAATTAGCTACAGTTCAGTGCAGTTCATTCCACAGTTGGGAGTTAAAAGTTACCCTTTCAATATTTTTCCCCCTATCTGCCACATGGCCATTAGGTACCTAGCTACGGCAAAGACGAAAAAGTGCAAGGTGCTTGTCTTCAGAATTCTGTACGATTCTAAATAGTTTCTGAAGCCCAGATTCCTACATGGCACTAGCCAGTACTTTCTCGGTTTACTGTAGGCAGGGCAGAAAAACAGCACGTGTAGATCGTCCTCCACATTCATGCTGCACCCAGGGCAGATTTTGTCGTCCCGCGTTGTCCATTTGCTTGTGAATGATTTGAGGGGCAATGTGCCAAACCTCCACTGGATAAAGAGTTTCCTTGTGGTGATAGAGAATATGATGTCCATATATCCTTCAAAGCAAAAAAGAACTTTTGGTGTCCAAGAATTGTTCGGTGAGGGAACCAATTTTCGGGGCACACACTAGCAAAATTAGGCTCTTGTCTTTAAAAATCTTAGTGAGCCTTTTGCGGGACAAGCCTAAACAGCCTCCTTCAGGGTTATCCCACAGATCAGACAGACCCAGTCGATAGAATTCCCGTTTCACGTATGCCACCCATGGAATTCAGTCGCAGGTGTTAAGACTCAGGACGTGCTTCAGATCTTGCCTGTAGTGGGATAGTTCGCTAGTGGACACAGTCTGTGCCAAAACCTCAGCGGCTTTAGAGCCAGTTCATCTCCTATCAAAGAGAGCCCCAAATCAAGTCTCAATGGTAGCAGGGGTGTGCCTTGTGGTAAAGCCAGCAAACGCCTAAGGAAGTTGTTTTCCAACTTAACAAGTTCTGTCCCAGCGTTGTGACCCCACAACTCGCCACCATAGGTTGAAGCTGCTCTGGCTTGGGTTTTGTACATCTCCAGGGCTGGACTAACTGGTTTGAAAGTTGATGAGTTCGAAACCTTCAAAATTGCCCCCACCATTTGGGATAACTTTAGACCGGATCTTGCTATCTGTGGACACCAAGATAGATTTTCGTGTAAAGTTACCCCCAAGTACTGAAATGTTCTAACCGTTTCCAGACGAACAGATCCAAAGGTTGGATTGGGCCTGGTATGTCGAGGGGTTGAATACCATGAATTTGGTTTTTTCTGCGTTGATTTCTAGGCCATGCGCCCTGCAGAAATCCCCAAACCCATCTAGAATCCGTTGAATACCCATCGGGGATTTGGAAAGCAGGAGCGTGTCATCGGCAAACATGATTGCCGGAACCCTCCTGTCTGCCAACCATGGGGGCATCATTATTCCTGACGTTATCCAAGTAGAATATTACCCCATTTACAAAGAGGCAAAACAGGGTCGGTGCGAGGACACAGCCCTGTCTTACCACCCTGCAGACAGGAAATCTAGATGACACACCTGACCTGGGCGAAGTTTCCTTCTTGGAGCCTGATTATTGCTTGTAGAAGCTGTGGGGAACACCCAACTCCCTAAGTACCGCCCATAGTTTCGTGCGTGGTACCAGGTCAAATGCGGACCTCAGATCAACGAACACCATATGTATGTATATGTATATGTATGTATGTATGTATAAACTATTTTGTAGCGCGCTCCGTTACTTGAGAGTATCCTGGCGCGAAGGGAAAGGCGGGAAACAGAACCACAGAGAAAACAACTTATATTAAACTCTTGAATAAGTGTGTTTTTAAATTTTTCTTAAATAACGCCACAGTTTGGGAGGAACGCAGATAAAGAGGTAGAGCGTTCCACGCCCTGGCCACAATCACAGAGATTGACTGGCCACCAAGTCTGGCACGTTTGAAACGGGGGAGGGACAGTTTCAGCTGCGTGGATGATCTAAGAGAGCGTGTAGGCACATAACAGATAAATCTCTTTCTCAAATAGACGGGGCCTTGGTCGTGAATGGCTCTGAACGCCATCACCAGAGATTTAAACAGGATGCGCTGCGCAACCGGGAGCCAATGAATGGTGCTCATCTCAGCACGTACGCTCTTCCATCTGGGGATGTTAAAAATCAGACGGACGGCCGCGTACTGGATGATTTGCAGGCGCTTCACCAGGTAGGCCGGAATACCGCTGAACAAAGCATTCGCGTAGTCCAGCCTTGCCAGTATAAGAGCTCGGGCAACCGTCTCCTTAGCCTCTTTGGGGAGCAGAGGAAAAAACTTGCGGAGCATTTTCAGCGTGGCAAAGCAGGTGCCTGTCAGCTTTTTTATATGCTCCTCAAATCTAAGATCCTCTGCAAACCAGATGCCCAGGTTTTTTGCCGGTCTTCGCATCTCTTTCGGGCTAGGGATGTTAGGGGGCCACAATGTGTTCTTAAACAGAGGGGGAAAGGAACCGTAAAAAAGCACCTCCGACTTGTCCTCATTGCACTTCAGCTGGGCCTGAGTCAGCCAGCGAAATACAGAGGACAAACACCGATGAACTACTGATTGGTCCAAATTATCATCAGGCCAGGTGAACAGCAGTTGGGTATCATCCGCATACCCAATTATCTTAGCCCCATACTGTTCCGCTAGATAAACCAGGGGGGTGATGTAAACATTGAACAGTAAGGGGCTAAGAGTGGAGCCCTGGGGGACCCCCGTGAGACTCCCCCCTCGAAATCTGGTCTATGGTGGACGTGTTTTTTGAAGCCCGCCTGAAGCGGACTAAGGATCGCATTGTCCTCCATCCAGTTCAGGAGTTGGTCTAGCAGGAGACGGGCGAAGAGTTTCTGAGGTACGTCTATAAGGCTAATCAGCCTGTAGTTGACTGGGAGCAGAGGAGAGCCGTTTTTGAAGATCGGTACTATCTCTGCCCCCAGCCAAGTACAGGGGATTTCCATCCCACTTAGAATGGAGTTAAAAATAATGTGCAGATAAGGACCCCAGATATCTGGTTGATGTTTAAACAAATCTCCAGGGAGTTTGTCAAGGCCTGGAGCCTTACCCGACGGTAGTTTCCCTATAGCATTTAATACCTCATCCAATGTCAGCACTAATTTTTCATTGGGATCAGAGGGGCTGTCAGGAACTGGCAATGTGGGAATTACAGAGGTGTCTTGATACAATGTGCTAAAATGGGATTCCCACCTTGAAGCAGCAATGTTTGGCTCCACAGCCGATTTAGGTTCCCCCGCACCTGTATGGACTAGTGACCAGAATTTTCTTGAATCCTTGGTTTCTAGTGCCAGTGATAGGTCATGCCACCTATCCCAATCCCAATCGAACTTCGCTTGGGCGATGGCTTCCCTGTATTTCCGTCTCATCTCTGCTAGTTTCTTTTTATTGACACCGGACTTGACCATAAGGATCAACTCTGTTTTAAACTTTCTGCACGTGCAATTATACCAGGCAGAGGTAGGTGTCCTCTTCTTCCTGTTCGTGGTCTCAGGGTAAAGAACCTCACCTAGACTTCCCACTAGGTCTGCATGAATTTGGCCCAGTTTCTCATTAAAATCAGTAGCTTTGGGTTTGTTAATCAATTCTTCCATTTCAACTAATTTGGGGAGCTCCAAATCATAGATATTTGTAATGCACTCTGTCGAACTGACTATTTTTCCCCATCTCACCCTTCGTCTGTTATTTGATAGAGTTAGGGACCCTGTGTCCTGCCTTGGTTCATTGGGTAGCGTGCCTTCTTGGGGCCCTGGGTGTACCATGTCCAAGCAGAGAGCATTATGATCGCTATCTGCTCTTTCAATCACCCTAAAATCCAAGACCTTGGGCCACATGCTTGTAACGACAAAAATGTAGTCCAAACGAGATTCCTGGTCCTTCCTATTGAATGTACAATCTGAAGGGGTATCAGATGGTGAGCGCCCATTGCAAGCCCTCATAGAGTGGTTCAGGGTGAGGGACATGATCTGCAGCGCTAGGGGGACCATGATTTTGGGTTAGGAGATTGACAGGGGGGACTCCCCAAGTACTTATCCTCAGCTGTTAATGCACCCTCCTTTAAACCTTTTAGTGGTTCAAAGTGGTAGTTAAAATCCCCACCCATCAGTATCTTGCAGTCAGCGGGTAGTAGTCCCAGGAATGAAGATAGATCGTCTAGGGTGGGTGATTCCATAGACACACTTACTGGGCGCGAGTACACATTCACAATTGCCAGGTTGTAAGTGTCCGGCCATTTGAGAAGAACACATTGTATGTCCTTGGAGCGAGTTGATATTTTCTCTGCTATACAACCAATGTGGCTGGCCAACCAAATAGCAAGACCACCAGAAGGCCTCCCTTTGCCACCCCACCTTGCATGGACATAGAAAGTTGCATAACCCACCCTGGGGTAAACTTCCCTAGCCCAAGTCTCCTGGAAGAGACAGATATCATTTCTGTCTACTAGGGACCCCCAGTCACTAGAATCTACTTTGTTGGCGATGCCTGCAACGTTCCATGAAAGGACCTTCATCTTTTTCGGGCCTGGCTTAGGTGGCGTTTCCCTCTCTCTCTCACCATCTGTATCTGTACATGGCGCTGGAAACCCATTCATAACTACCTGTCCATCTTGGGCCTCAAAACTTCATGTACAGTTCTCCATGATTCATTAATTGGGACGCCCTGCCTACTAGGGTATACTCGTTGCTCTGGTAATAAAGGAGCAGGGATACGGTTTCCCGTAACAGTGGCATCTATCCCTCTCCCCATCTGAGGAGTACGAGAAACTACCCCTTTGCTATTCCCAGTGCGTACTGCCCTTGGAAGTCAGTCAACCTGGTCAAGGCAACTAAATCTATTGGCATGGACATGATTGCTAAATGTGAATGTGTCATGTCTTGGGGGCCTGTACCTGGAACCATTAATGGCAAATCCCACCCTAGTCCAGCCGTCATTTGCTCCAAGATGCGGGTCACTGCTTCTAAAATAGAAGAATGACAGAGGGACCAATTCAATGGATGTGTTCCCTGTGTATCCCAGCCAGTTACAGATGTTAGGGACAATCTGTGAATTCCTAAAACTCACAATGACACAATCACCCCCTATTTTCTTTACCGTGTGGCCAACCCATGGAACGCTCCTGACCATTAGTACTTCCCCTCTCAAATTACGTGGTAATGGCCTATGTATGTTTAACCAGCTGATGACTTTATTGCGTAGGGAATCATAGGATTCCATCGCAGAGTTAGAGAGCTCGGGAACCCGAGTAAGGATTATAGTGTGGGCCGCCGCCTCGGGAGGCAGATTGACTACGATTGGCCTTGGGCGATCTGTCATTCTGATGGGAGATTTTTCCTGCCTCGTCTTAGTGGTGGGATTAGGCGGCTTTGACTTTCGAACTAGGGGCACTGGAGGCAGTTGCCTTGTTGGGGCTACTGGATTAGGTTTTGGTAGGGTAGCTGTGGGCACATTCCCAATAGCAGCGGAGGTTGGCTGATTTGCAATGATAGTTCTAGGAGCACTAAGGGGAGGGGAAATCCCAGTATTTGTAACAGCTGCTCCTTTGTTGCTGGAACGTGATTCCCGCTGGTCAACCAAACCCCCAGATGCTTTTTCTATTGCTAAAAGTCTAGCGTCAATAGAATCAAGCCTAACCAACAGCGGGTGTAGCAGTTTTTTAAGAATGTTAGTAAAAAGGTGAGTAGTATTGTCCATACTGCTGCAAGAACCCTCTCCAAATATAAATGGACCAGACTGTGATGACTATTGGGTGTTAAGAGGGTGCATTGGACTCACCATTTCGTTGGCATTCACAGGGGTGGAACTTTCCGTGACTCGGTGGTGTTGACAATGGTGTTTTTAGTATGGTCCAATTTAGCCCTTTTTGCACCCTTTGGTTGTCTGAGTCTCTTTCCTTTTTGGGACTGCCCCCTCACGCAGACCTCGTGGATAGGTTAAGTTAGTGTCATTCCCCTCTTCACTGCTCAGAACTGGGTGGGGTGTTAAAGGTGGCGCCGACTCAGGAATGATAGGGAGTGAGGGGCCGATTTACAGAACTAACTTAAGACAAAATCCTAAACTTACTACTTTTGGTATTCACAGAAGTTAAGATTTTGTCTTAAGTTTGGCTTAAGACAAACTTAAGACAGACTTAAGACAGACTAAAGACAAAATCCTAACTTAAGTCTGTCTTAAGTCTGCCTTAAGACAAACTTAAGACAAAATCCTAACTTCTGTGAATACCAAAAGTAGTAACTTTAGTATTTTGTCTTAAGTTAGTTCTGTGAATCGGGCCCCGAGTCTCTATCTCGATGTGAATTGGAGGGTGTCCTCAACTGCTGAAGCACAGATTCAATTGTTTGATCGATGCTATCCAAAAGTGATAGGTGTGTAGCATCCAATAGTTCTGGGGATATAATAGTAGAACCCAGGGAGGACTGCTGTGTGATCTCAATGCCCTCTGCTAGCTGTTATTATAGGGCTTTTAGTCCATTGTTTACCACAGTATTGGCTTTAATAAGAAAGCTATCTAAAGTACCTGTTGCCAGAGAGGCCGCTTTGCTCCTAGTCTCCCTTGAAGCCATATTGGTAAGATCCCAGTTGAGCCGATCAGTCGGTCACGGGCGTTAGAGAGGTGGCCCGGTCCGGTCTCTCTCGGGCTCGAACGGGCCCGCCCTTGGCCCGGGCTTCGCCCGGCGCTGTCCCGTGCGCGTTCCGCAATGCGCGTCAGGGGGTGTGATCTTATAGGTATTGAGGACAGGGCACTCCAGGAAGGAGGCATGGTCGTTGGGGAAGACTCTCCAGGTGCGGCTGATAGACCCGCCGCTGCTGATCCTGGGACTCGCAGTCCCTCTCTTGCTTGCTCCGCCCTCTCCTCTGGCTCCGGTAGGATTTTTGTGCTCCACAGCCCCAAAGCGCTCACAACTATGAGTGGCTCCCGCGGAGCGGGGGCCGCGAGTCATGTATTCTGCTGCCAGGAAGGAGGCGTGGCCATTGGGGAAGAGTCTCCAGGTGCGGCTGATAGACCCGCCGCTGCTGATCCTGGGACTCGCAGTCCCGCTCTTGCCTGCACTGCCCTGCCCTCTGGCTCCGGTAGGATTTTTGTGCTCCACTGCCCCAAAGCGCTCACAACTACGAGCGGCTCCCGCAGAGTGGGGGCCCTGAGTCGTGGTTTTCTGCTGCCAGGAAGGAGGCGTGGCCATTGGGGAAGAGTCTCCAGGTGCGGCTGATAGACCCGCCGCTGCTGATCCTGGGACTCGCAGTCCCGCTCTTGCCTGCACTGCCCTGCCCTCTGGCTCCGGTAGGATTTTTGTGCTCCACTGCCCCAAAGCGCTCACAACTACGAGCGGCTCCCGCAGAGTGGGGGCCCTGAGTCGTGGTTTTCTGCTGCCAGGAAGGAGGCGTGGCCATTGGGGAAGAGTCTCCAGGTGCGGCTGATAGACCCGCCGCTGCTGATCCTGGGACTCGCAGTCCCGCTCTTGCCTGCACTGCCCTGCCCTCTGGCTCCGGTAGGATTTTTGTGCTCCACTGCCCCAAAGCGCTCACAACTACGAGCCATTCCCGTGGAGCGGGGGCCGCGAGTCGTGGTTTTCTGCTGCCAGGAAGGAGGCATGGTCGTTGGGGAAGAGTCTCCAGGCGCGGCTGATAGACCCGCTGCTGCTGATCCTGGGACTCGCAGTCCCGCTCTTGCTTGCCTGGCTCCGGTAGGATTTTTGTGCTCCACTGCCCCAAAGCGCTCACAACTATGAGCGGCATTGTATTCAATAAACCCCCACACACAACCATGGAAGCACAGAAAGCTGAAAGAGGTGCAAAAACAGAAACACTGTTTCAGGCTGAAATATTGGAAAAAATCTCACCACTATCAATGATAACACAGAGGCGGGAAATTAAATGCCCCTATAACATTCATTTTTCCAACTAGAAAGAATGTACAAGAAAAAAAAAAATTGGAGCTGGAAGGTGATCACATTAGAAAAGTATACAGATGTCAATAGGATCCCGAGGGCTCTAAGGATTTTCATCATGCCAACACATCCTGAAACTAACACAGAGCTATTGGAAGAAGTGGGACAAAACAATATGCAACGTTCCGTAAACATGATGAAAAGTTGCATCCAACATGCCACAATAGATCTGAACATAGTACATAGATTAATTGAGAAAGGTGAATACAAAATATCCTTTAATGCAAACAAAGATGAATAAACAAAACTAAGGGCCTGATGATGATAGCAAGGGGACCGCCACCATCACCTTGTCGGTGGCAGTCTCACATTATGATGGTTAGTGGTTTTCTGGCATTCGGAGAGACTGACCACCACTGATCCTTTGGTCTCAAGGAACCCGTTGGTCCATCAGAGGTGAAGTAATACCTACAATGGTGACGGTGCCTGCCAGGCACTGCCGTAGGTATTACAATGTTATTTTCCAATAGCGCTTTCATGGCGGTGAAACCACCATGAAAAGGCAGGCAGAAAGGGACAATGGGGTCCTGTAGTGGGCCCCCTTGCCCCCTGGATTTCCAGCATGGGTCCTGGGGGGCACATATGGTGTCCCCCTACATATCCCTTCCCCATGTGGCAGGACCTGCATGGTGTCTGCCACACAGTGCAGGTATATGTGTAATGTCTATTTTTTGTACTGCGGTATGTGCTGCCGTATGTTGCACCCGCGGCAATGCAAAATATGGACATTGCAACCACTGTGGTGGCGGTTACATCCTCAGTTGTCTTGCAGACCACCAACTTGTAGTCGAGCGGTCATGTTTCCGAACGGATGGCAGTCGGACATAAGTCTGACCGCCATCCTAATGAGGTTCTAAGAAAGGAAATAGAAATTTGATTAGAAAAATATGAGGAAGAAATACAGAAAGGCCAAAGGAGAAAATTTGCACAGGATGAAAAGGATTACCAAAAAGGCAGGATTTTTACATTCACCAAAAGGTTTGAGGCTTTAAAATGCAATTATCCCTAAAACAAACCAATGCCCATAGCTGGAGATTTCAGAAGTGAATCAGCTGTGGAATGATGTGAGGGGGAAGTTCCAAACACCTTTAATCCCTAACAGAGAATTACTTTTTTAGAGAACAAGACATTAATGCACTTGGATCATACAAGGGAAGAGGCATTTCAACAATAGAGACATGAGAACTGACAACTATAATTATGTACACAAACTCAAACTAGCTAAAATACATGCAGCCAAACCTCCAAAACCAGTCCCCCAAGAGCAAAGTCAAGAACCAAGATTTTATTTTACAATAGCACAGATTTCAAATAGCAAAAACCTGTTTGATCTTAAGCACAATCCTAAAGAAGAACACATGCCAGAAATGCAGATTCTACACAAACTATCCATTGAAACAGACAAACAACTGCGTAGTAAACTAAAAAGAAAATCAAAATAATGTCCATACCTATTTCCAGGAAATAAATTCATTCATTTTTCAGAAGCTGTTATGTCAGATTTAGAAAAAATGATGAAGAAAGGACATTCAAACAAAGTGGATAATTTGACATTAAAAGAATGAACTGCACTGAGATAGCTAATGGAAAATGACCACCTAGTGATCTAACTGGCAGACAAAGGGGAACGCATTGTGCTAATAAAACTGATTACATGAAGGAGGCCTACAGACAATCAAGTGATCCAACAAAATATAAAAAACTTCCCTTCAATCCTATAAATCGGATAACATTGGAACTGAACAAAAAACTCTAGAAAATGGCATGATTTGATTAATAAATTATGATGCATACAATTTCATGCTAAATAACCAACCCACGATTACAACTATATACTTTATACTGAAAATACACAAAAATCTATGTGATCGTCACGGGGGAGCAATTATCTCATCATGTGATTCTCTATGTGGATCAATACCTGGCACTAATTATCTTTCACCTTAGGCTGTCATATAAGACAGATTGAGACACAGAGAATAAACACAAAGAGATCTACAAAAAAGTTTGAATAAAGTCAGGAGTAAGTCTCTAGCAGAAACATTAATCACACGAAGAGAAAAACAAATAAGATGAGTGAAAAAAGAAGCAGCAAGACTAATATTGACTTACAATAAAGAGAGCAAAACAATCACGAACAGAAGCATTTGCATTTTATCTATGGATTCAGACATTGGTACTCACTTAGGACAGTGTCCTCAAGTAACCTACCGAAAAGCCGAATTGTTAAAAGACCAATTAGAAAGGAGCCATTTGCAGGACAATCAATAATGAACTGGTTAGAAGAAAGACAAAGTGGCTTTTCAGAATGCAACAGATGTAAAACATGCAAAATAGGTACGAAGATGTAGGCCGTCAAAGACAGGGAAGGTAAAACTAGCAAGATTGGACACAGGATTACATGCGACACTAAATATGTGGTGTATATAGCTGAGTGTGGTTGTGGGCTCTGTTATGAAGGAAGCACTACATGTATGCTACAAAAAAAGAATGCAAGAGCACATAGGAGCAGCACAACATCGGGATCGAAACTATGTAACAGCGAAACATCTAGCCAGAATATCAACTGGAAGTCAATGGGATATTTTGGATTGGGCATTCCTCCAAATGAACGTGGTGGAAACAGGACCCAAAAATGTATTATCAGACTTAAAATAAGACCCCTATCAGTCTTAACAATGATGAAGAACTTTATATGAATTTATGATGTTGACCATTATTCATTGCATCCATGATTGTGAAGAAAGTAGTAATCCTTTTATTTCACCTAACAAGAGGGACCCCTCACGAGCCCTATTCATATGGGAGCAAAAGTGGGTCTATAGAATTCGCAGTGATGAGACAGGACTTAATGATGACAACCCGTGAACATCCTTGGCGAGGTCATAGTTCCTTTGTGAATATATCAAGCATGTTATTGGATCAATGCCCTTTCTCTGACTAAACTTGAGGGCATAGATACGGACCCTGTAATGACCCTATATAACTCATTCTAGGCTCCCTAAACATATCCCTTGAAATGTGATAGATTCTGGCTATGGGATTTGTATTCAGGCAACTTACGGCACTATTGACACCCTCCACTCATATTGTGACTCCCTACCATGTGACCTGGTTTTAACATGAAGGTAATAGGAACTTCGCATCTTGCCATTCTATATATACCAAATACATAATAATGGGCAAACATGATCACTTGGACAATCCTGTGTTGATCCGTTTAACCCCAATTTTGTTTATCTGTATCCCTATCGTAACATTACACTTCTTTGGGGATATTTTGTGGCTATATCTTAGTCACGGAATAGGTGACACGGAGGTCAGCGCTCTAGTCTTTTGTTATGTTATGTTAAAAGGATTTTTACCGCGCACGGTCACCAGTCGGTTTCATGGCGCTCATAGACAAAGCGGGGAGGAAAGGCAGTGAGGTTTATTCATAGGCTAGCTGGAAGAGATGGGTTTTAAGAAGTTTGCGAAAGCAGGTGTAATCGGGACAGAGTTGTATAGTAGAGGGAAGGGATTTCCAGGTTGAAGGGGCAAGAAAGGAAAAACAGGAGCCACCATGTTTTTTCCGTTTGAACCTGGGGACGATTAAAAGGTTGTGAGCAGAACACCGAAGATTCCTCAGGGGAATGTGACGCTTGAGGCTGAGGGAAGTGAAGGCTGGGGCAAGAGCAAGGAGTGACTTAAAAACAGTACAGCCCAGTTTGAAAATACAATGAGAGGCAACCGGGAGCCAGTGCAGTCTCCTCAGCAGGGGCAAGACATGTTGGTGCATAGGCTGTTGGGAGACCAGTCTGGCCCCCTGATTTTGCACCAGCTGGAGCTGATGAAGGAGGTAGGCAGGGATCCCCACATACAGGGAGTTGGCATAGTCAATACGGGAGGTGACAAGGGACATGATGACAAGAGTGAGAGCCTCTGTAGTGAGGAACCTTCGAATTTTACAAATTCTATGCAGATGGTAGAAGCAAGCGGAAGTAACAGCGTTAATTTGAGGTCTCATGGATAAGACACTAGAGATGATAACGCCAAGGCTCCTCACGGTATTGACGGGACAGGGTGGGGGGCCGAGAGATTGGGGCCAACAACGGGAGCTCCAGGGGTTGGAGGACCCTCCTGTCAATACCAACTCCATCTTGCTGGGATTGAGCTTCAGCTGGCTAAAATGCATCCACTCAGAGATGGCAAGCATAGTGTATTGGAAGTTGGTACAGGAAGAAGGGGAGGAGTAGATGGGGAAAATTAACTGTATGTCATCCGCATAGTTGAAGATGGTGACAGGGGTGTGACGGAGGGAGGCTAAGAGGGGTTGCATATAGAGATTGAATAAGAGGGGCGACAGAGCAGAACCCAGGGGGACACCACAGGAGAGTGAGGAGTAGGGGGCAGAGAAGGTGGATAGATGAACCGATTGGGAGCGCTGGTGCAAGAAGGAGCTGATCCATGTTAAGGCCAAGCCCTGAATGCCCGCGTTTCTGACACAGTCGATCAAAATGGCGTGATTGACCGTGTCGAAAGCAGCCAACAGGTCTAATAGAACAAGAGCTTGGGTCAGGTTCTTATCGGCACCTTGTCTCAGCACATCCATTACAGCCACGATGACAGCTTCTGTTGAGTGGGCCGGTCTAAACCCGGCCTGCTGGTCGTCAAGAAAGGAGGAATTTTCAATTAAAGCGCTGAGGCAACGGGTGACATGGGTCTCCAGAACTTTTACCAAATAGGGGAGGAGGGAGATCGGCCGATACTTGCTTAGAACAGATGGATCAGCACCAGGCTTTTTGAGTATAGGTACAACAACTGCTTGTTTGAAAGCATCAGGGACAGAGCCTGTGGCGAGTGAGTTATTAAGAAGAGCTAGCGGGTGACCCGGACAGGCCAAGAAGGCAGCTTTCAAAATTTGAGGGGGACAACAGTCATTGGGGGAGCCTGAGCTGACCACATGTAATAGGGAGGTGAATTCAGACTGGGAAATGGGGGGGAATTCGTACAAACAGCAAGGGTTCATGGGAGGTAAGGAGCAAACACTGGATGAGAAGGGGAAGGAATGTTATTTTTGATGGTGGTGATCTTATCAATAAAGAACGAATTGAGGGAATCACAGAGAGCCGGTGAGGGTTGGGGTTGCACAGTAACACGGTCGGGCAGGGAGAGTTCTTCTACGATTGAAAAAATGTCCTTAGTTTTGGATGCTGAGCTAAGAATTTTCTGGAAGAAATAAAAGGATTTGGCCGATAGAATCGATTTTTTGTACAGTTTTAATAGGTCAATATAGGCAGTTTTTTGTAGGGGATCATAGTTACGTCTCCACCGGCGCTCAGCTTGTCTGAGAGCTAATTTGTCCAGTTTGAGTTGGTCTGTAAACCAGCGCTGAGCATCATGCGGGCGTTTGGTTTTAATGGTTCTCGTCGGGGCGACCACATCGCTCGCCTGTATCAACCATTGATCGAGGATGGCAGTTTGCGTGTTTATCAAGGTCATGTCACTGGGGGTTGTAGTAAGCAACATAGAGTGAAAATGAGAGATGTTGGCTCGCTTCCAGTTACGTTCTGTAAAATTAGTAGTGCATGGGGGACGAATGGGTAAAGTAAGTTTCAGTGAGAAGGAAATAAAAAAGTGATCCGACCAGGTACAAGGATAGACTAGGGGAGGGGAGATGTCAAGGTTGGCCATCCAAACTTGGTCGAGAATGTGACCTTTAGTGTGGGTAGCTACTGAAGTGTGCTGTTTACAGTTCAGGCCATGTAGCAGATCTGGGAATTCAGCAGACAAACTGCTTTCCTGGGGGTCCGATGGCCAGTAGTTAAAGTCGCCTCTAATGAGGATTTTGGCAGAATTAATAACTAACCGGGAAATGAGGTCGCCGAATTGTAGGGAAAAAAGAGGCATATTGTCAGGAGGACGATAAACAAGGACACAAATAAAAGAGAGTTTGGGGGAGGTGAATTTCAACGTAAGGATATCGCAGTTTGGAATGGAGGTAGTTGCCAAGTTTGTGAAGTGGAATTGGGAGTGGATGATAGCCGCAACCCCCCCACCCATTCTGCCCGTCACCCTATTGGACTGTAGGATGTAGTAGCCCGAGGGGATGGCAGCGAGGATGTCGGGGGTGGAGTCTTCTGTTAACCAGGTCTCGGAAAGGAGAAGAATATCAATATTACTGTTGTCTAGTAGATGGAAGACTTCAAGTTGATGCTTGGGTAGCGAGCGAGCATTGAGGTAGACAATAGAGATGAGATGGGATGCTGGTGGACTATCCACAAGTGACAGGGGGACAGAGTTGTTACAAGAGATGGGGGTAGGCGCGTCTGGGGAATTAGGATGGGATCAGTGAGATTTCAAAATGCCACAAGCTTGAGCAATGCCGGCGGTGCTGGGGTCAAGGGGCCCAGGACGTTGGAGGGAGTAAAGTTCCTGAAAAGAATACGTGAAGCGATGGACATAATGTGTCGCCGCTGGACTCGGCCGGCCGCGGACGGTCGCAGACGGGCTTAACTTAGGCGCAACTTCGGCGCGAAGTCGGTGCTCCCGCTGCACTCGTCCGCTGCGCTCGTCTGCTGCGCTTCCGCCAGGCCGCCATTTATACAGATAGTAAAGTGAGCCACTAGACCGCTAACCTGCAAGGTGGAGAGGCAGGGCGGAAGTAGTGTAAGGGCAGGAAGTGGCGCTCGTTTGAACGACCCTCTGCACAAACGGCAAAATGCTGGGGCGGAACAGGGTCAAGAGCGTGAGGAAGCAGGTAAGAGAGTTGCCAAGCCCGGTGCCCAGTAACAAATAACAAAAAAAACTTTTACGCTAGTAATTTCAATTTTAAAATACAGCTAGTAATCAGCTTAATGAAGAAGTTAAAATCAGCAGTAGCGCAATCACAAACCCGCAGCCTGAATCGCCGCGTTTGTCTAAGTGAGGGGGAAGTTGTCGCGCTAGAAATAGAAAAAGTACAGCAGCCACTAGACCGCTAACCTGCAAGGTGGAGAGGCAGGGCGGAAGTGGTGTAAGGGCAGGAAGTGGCGCTCGGTTGAACGACCCTCCGCACAAACGGCACAATGCCGGGGCGGAACGGGGTCAAGAGCGTGAGGAAGCAGGTAAGAGAGTTGCCAAGCCGGGTGCCCAGTAACAAATAACAAAAAACACTTTTACGCTAGTAATTTCAATTTTAAAATACAGCTAGTAATCAGCTTAATGAAGAAGTTAAAATCAGCAGTAGCGCAATCACACACCCGCAGCCTGAAACGCCGCGTTTGTCTAAGTGAGGGGGCAGTTGTCGCGCTAGAAATAGAAAAAGTACAGCAGCCACTAGACCGCTAACCTGCAAGGTGGAGAGGCCGGGCGGAAGTGGTGTAAGGGCAGGAAGTGGGGCTCGGTTGAACGACCCTCCGCACAAACGGCACAATGCCGGGGTGGAACGGGGTCAAGAGCGTGAGGAAGCAGGTAAGAGAGTTGCCAAGCCCGGTGCCCAGTAACAAATAACAAAAAACACTTTTCCTCCCGGTGCTTTCCCTACACGCTTTACAAGGTGATTGATGCTACACGCAGCGCTCACGTGACAGGAAGCGTTTGCACTAAAAAGAAGACGGGTCCTCCACAGACCCATGAAACTTTCTCGGCACCTTGAGAGACCGATTAGGTGGCAATGTACCACCCTTGATTGAGTAAGGAGCAATGGGGGGCTGAGAGCCTGTAGTACAGGGGCGGATTGGTGCATTTTTACCATATTGGGGCACACAAACTTCTCATTTAATTCCCGCGGGGATGTAGGCCATCACGGGGCACTACTCCACTCCACCACATCATTGATGTCCACTGACATTGTTTTGGATAATGGTGTGCCACTCCCATATACCCTTGATGAAGTAAGGAGCAACAAATGGGGGGCAGAGACTGCTCAATACAGGTGTGAAACAATACATTTTCACCACGTTGGGGTACATGAGCGTACTATCTCACCCCTGCTGACATGATGGCCATCACTGAGTACTACTTGGCTACAACAGTGCTGATTACCCACACAATGTAGGATAATGATGTCCGAGATCTATAACCCTCTGCAGGGACAATCACTTACTTGACAACCATTTCTTTTCACACAGTGTGACTACAGGGGTCGCCCTCTACTCCCATGCCAGTTCTAGCGATCACCATTATAATCTTGGTAAGGAGTGCCAAGTGAGGGGCATGGTTGACCTAGTGAGACCACATCTAATGCTACACCTAAAGCTATGAGTAAGGTGTGGGGCATGGTGCCTTCACATCTAGTTGTCTATGGTTGTGTTCGTTTTCTAGCACACTTTTTTCTGGACGTAAGTTACTCACAATTCGTTACTTTGATATACATTATAAGAACGGCTATTGACGGCCCAAGATTGTGGGTGTGTTATTTGTAAATTACAAGACACCCAAGTCACACTTAATGGGTCTTTTTTATGCAGTTTAGCACTGTGAGCACAATTTTTCACCTTAATTTGTATATATAGTCTGATTTATCCCTGTACAGATTGCTTTCACTGTTTTTATTCTTTCCATTTATAGTTACCATCTGATGAGTAAGGTACTCAAATGCTCCAGACATACAGGTGGTGTAGCATCTAGTACAGTGTTTACATTAGAGGGGATTTTTAAAAAGAAGATTGGTTAAAGAATCTGAATCCGGCAGAAACGTGTTTGACCTCTATGCAGAACAGAGGGGTGATGAGTGCATAAACTCACTCACACCACCACCATCCAAGGGTTTCTAATACCCTTTTTTTTAGATCTGACTAGGGAATCTAGGAATAACACTATTATGAATATATCTCCTAGCCAGTTTTAATCACTTTCTGTCTGCACTTTTTGGGGAAGACCGCAAGACCGCGTGGCATCTTCTAAAGCCCATCGTTATATGGCTGGCAGGGTCTAAAAGACACCGCCACCATATAAACCCTTTTCCACGACCGGGGTCGAAAAGCAGCGCATGGTGTTTCCGTCCGCCTCGGTCCCCCCCCGCCATAGTAATATGGCGGGGGGAAATGGGTGGCGGGCGGGCAAGGATGTCGGGCGGATTATCACCGCCCGCATGGCGGTGGCGATGCGCCTGACATCCTAATGGGCCCGTTTGTGTTTTTTAATTGTATCTTGTTTATTCAACTTTTCACATATTTACACCATTTGTTTATTAATGAAGTCTTGGTCCTGCTTTCTTAAGTTCCTCAGCTATTTGTTCAATCTCTGTAATTATTGTATCTTTATCGATCTCAGTGTACTTGATACTTGATTAGTATCTGTAACAGTCTAATGGATGCTTCAGTATTGCTATTGGCCCACTCTTTAAGCATCTCTGGATGGGGATTTTCATAGCTTCGCAACACTATAATTCTTGAGCTGTTCGTAAAAAGCCCATTCCCTCAAGGGCCTGCTCTCCAACAACTCTGTTTTCTCAGCAAACAACAGTTTTTCATACCACTTTAATTTGCCCTTGACATAACTGCTCTCAACAGTCCTTCGGGTCTCTCCTTCTCCCGGTGCTGTCTTCGTAATCTCATTGAACAGTTTATAAGTAAGTTCTTCACTTTCCTTCAGGATTTATGTTGCCATTACACTCCTGGGGATATCACTTCAGTCCCTGATTAGCTAGAAACCCGACTTCCTCCAAACGGGCAACATTTACAATGAATACTGCTGAAGTAAGCACTAATCACAATACTGTCCGCATTGTACCAGTTGATGGTTAATTTTCTATTGTTTTTAAACTATTTGTATAATGCAGCTACAGTTCCCACAATGCCTCCTAAATGGCAGCAGTGGGACGAGTAGATAAACCTTTATGAAGAAAGACTTACCTACTGTGAGAAAGACCCTTATAGGTTGAAATGAGTTGGTGGAGCCATTGTGTATCTGAATAAAATCCTTTGAACTGATGTTCACGAAGTGCAACATCATTTTGTGGCTAATTATCAATTTGAGCAGGTGGCTGAGCCTCAAAGCCATCACATGCTGCAGAGCCCGCCAAGAACCAAGACCACATTTTTTGCAAAGTGGAAGATTTGGCGGAGCACGGCACAACATGTGGAGGAAGGAGAGCCCAATCGGGCAGAGCAGCGGAGGTTGGAGCTCAAGGGTGCTGCTTGCACAGGAGTCTCCCTGAGGTGAGTGTGAGGTGAGTGTGATGATGTGCTAACATGTAGTTGTTGTAGTGGAAGCAGCCCAGACTCCACAATACCAGGAGTCTTGTGGAGTGTAACTTGATACATTGTATAGGGCAACAAACTAAAAGGAATACAAACTTACAAATCAGCAGCCAAACACAATTGCGTCAAGTGAGTTAAAATGCAGACACTGACATTGTGTTGTTCAAGATGCAAGGACTGTATTCATTCCAATCCAATCCAAAATGTCTTTATTTCGGCCATTTAAGACCATAAAAGATACAGTAAAAACATTTAAAACACATAAAACCATACAATATAAAAGAAAAAACACAGTGCAGGAAAACAAGGGACTAATTGAATCAGTTCATTATAGACTCTGGAATTAAACCCCAATTAGCTACAGTTCAGTGCAGTTCATTCCACAGTTGGGAGTTAAAAGTTACCCTTTCAATATTTTTCCCCTTATCTGCCACATGGCCATTAGGTACTTGGCTACGGCAAAGACGATAAAGTGCAAGGTGCTTGTCTTCAGAATTCTGTACTATTCTAAATAGTTTCTGAAGCCCAGATTCCTACATGGCACTAGTCAGTACTTTCTCGGTTTACTGTAGGCAGGGCTGATTTTGTCGTCCAGCGTTGTCCATTTGCTTGTGAAAGATTTGCCAAACCTCCACTGGATAAAGAGTTTCCTTGTGGTGATAGAGAATATGATGTCCATATATCCTTCAAAGCAGAAAGAACTTTTGGTGTCAAAGAATTGTTCGGTGAGGGAACCAATTTTCGGGGCACACACAAGCGAAATTATGCTCTTGTCTTTAAAAATCTTAGTGAGCCTTTTGCAGGACAAGCCTAAACAGCCTCCTTCAGGGTTCTCCCACAGATCAGACAGACCCAGTCGATAGAATTCCCGTTTCACGTATGCCACCCATGGAATTCTGTCGCAGGTGTTAAGACTCAGGACGTGCTTCAGATCTTGCCTGTAGTGGGATAGTTTGCTAGTGGACCACAGTCTGTGCCAAAACCTCAGCGGCTTTAGAGCCAGTTCATCTCCTATCGAAGAGAGCCCCAAATCAAGTCTCAATGGTGGCAGGGGTGTGCCTTGTGGTTTGTGGTAAAGCCAGCAAACGCCTAAGGAAGTTGTTTTCCCCCTTAACAAGTTCTGTCCCAGCATTGTGACCCCACAACACGCCACCATAGGTTGAAGCTGCTCTGGCTTGGGTTTTGTACATCTCCAGGGCTGGACTAACTGGTTTGAAGGTTGATGAGTTCAAAACCTTCAAAATTGCCCCCACCATTTGGGATAACTTTAGACGGGATCTTGCTATCTGTGGACCCCAAGATAGATTTTCGTGTAAAGTTACCCCCAAGTACTGAAATGTTCTAACCCTTTCCAGCCTAACAGATCCCAAGGTTGGATTGGGCCTGGTATGTCAAGGGGTTGAATACCATGAATTTGGTTTTTTCTGCGTTGATTTCAGAATCCGTTGAATTCCCATCGGGGATTTGGAAAGCAGGAGCGTGTCATCGGCAAACATGATTGCCGGAACCCTCCTGCCTGCCAACCTGGGGGCATCGTTATTCCTGACGTTATCCAAGTAGGATATTACCCCATTTACAAAGAGGCAAAACAGGGTCGGTGCGAGGACACAGCTTACCCCTCTGCAGACAGGAAATCTAGACACCTGACCTGGGCAAAGTTTCCATCATGGAGCCTGAGTATTGCCTGTAGAAGCTGTGGGGGAACACCCAACTCCCTAAGTACCGTCCACTTATGGCCAATCTTAAATCTGGGTTGCCTCTTGACCCTTGTCAGGCCAAATGTTTGGCTGAAATAGCTGAAGTGGTGAACCCGTTGGCTAACCCACTTCTGAATCTCTCTTTGAGTCGGGGGTGGTACCACATGTCTGGAAACAGGCGAATATTGTCCCTCTCCTTAAGAAACCTGGTGTGGATCCTGGATCCTGAGGTTCTGGCCAACTACAGGCCAATTTCTCTCCTTCCAGCGCTGGTCAAAATTTTGGAGAAGCATGTGCACATCGTGCTCTCCAATTTTCTGGAATCGGCCAATCTGTTGCACCCTACTCAATCTGGCTTCCGCCCCAACTTAAGCACCGAGACGGCGCTTTTGGAGGTCTCTGAAGCCATTAAAGAGGCACTGGACGCGGGAGGCAAGGCTATGCTTGTCATGCTAGACCTGTCGGCGGCTTTTGACACCGTCCCCCATGAGGTTCTCCTCACCAGACTTTAAGAGACCGGTCTGAGGGGGACGGTGTTCAGCTGGTTTAAATCTTTTTTGGCTGACCGCCGACAAACGGTCTGGGTCCCACCCAGCTCCGCCTTGATGCCGCCTTTGGGAGTCGAAGTTCCGCAGGGCTCTGTGTTGAGCCCGACTCTTTTTAACATCTTTATGACCCCTTTGGCGGCATTGGCTGAGTCTTTTGGGGCCCAGATCGTTTCCTACGCCGACGATACCCAGCTCCTCTTTACGTGCAGAAAAGGAGAAGATTTTGACGGAGAGAGTATCCGTGAGTGCCTTGGGGCTGTTTTCCAATGGTTCCAGCTTAACTGCCTCAAGTGCAACTCAGATAAATCTGAGGTACTCTTCTTAGGTTGTGCATCCGATCCAGATTGGCAGGATGGTGGCCGGGCGGCATGTTCCCTCCAGCGGGCTCGTCCCAGCTGGCAAAGAACTTAGGGATCAAGATTGACAATGGTCTGGCATTAAAATGTCAGATCCTTGGTCTGTCGGGCACATGCTTTGGCCTACTCAGGACGCTCCGGAAGTTTCTGCCACTGCTCTCTGAGGAGCACAGGAAGATGACGGTGCAGGCCTTAATAGGCTCAAGATTGGATTATTCCAATGTCCTTTATCTTGGCCTGCCAGAATATCTCTTACAGCGGCTGCAGGTGGTCCAGAACTCGGCCACAAGGGCCATCTTCGGTCTGTACAGGCGAGCCAGAGTTTCTGGTCTTCTGCAGTCGTTGCACTGGCTGCCTATCCGTAAGCGGATAGTTTTTAAGGCTCTGACCTTGCCCCATAAGGCGCTTTACACCTCGGGAGCCAAATATCTTCAGAAGAGGCTTGCATTTTACCATCCCGCCAGATCTTTGAGATCTGAAGCACTCTTCCTTGCTGTGGTTCCATGAGTAAAAACAGCTCGGATTGGAGGTCGCTCCTTCAGGCTGCTGGCGCCACAGCTTTGGAACACTGCCCTTGGCTTTGCGGAGCACCTCTAATCTGCTGAACTTTAGAAAGGGCCTTAAAACTTGGCTTTTTGCCCTTTAGGTTGCTTTTTCCTCCTTTGGCTTGGTCTGTTTTTTACTGTGTTGTGTTTTCTGTTTTGTTACTGGTTCGTTAATTAAAAGCGCCGGGACACTCTATGGAGTAGCCGTGCGCTATAGAAAAACCAATATAACATAACATAACATAGTTTCGTGCGTGGTACCAGGTCAAATGCGGACCTCAGATCTACGAACACCATGTACAGACTCCCCCCCTCGATCCCCACCGTCTTCCAGTAAAGGAGAACGAGGCGAAAAATATGGTCCATGGTGGACATGTTTTTTGAAGCCCGCCTGGAGCGGACTAAGGATCGCATTGTCCTCCATCCAGTTCAGGAGTTGGTCTAGCAGGAGACGGGCGAAGAGTTTCTGAGGTACGTCTATAAGGCTAATCGGCCTGTAGTTGACTAGGAGCAGAGGAGAGCCCTTTTTGAAGATCGGTACTATCTCTGCCCCCAGCCAAGTACACGGGATTTCCATCCCGCTTAGAATGGAGTTAAAAATAATGTGCAGATAAGGACCCCAGATCTCTGGTTGATGTTTAAACAAATCTCCAGGGAGTTTGTCAAGGCCTGGAGCCTTACCCGACACTAGTTTCCCTATAGCATTTAATACCTCATCCAATGTCAGCACTAATTTTTCATTGGGATCAGAGGGGCTGTCAGGAACTGGCTCTGTGGGAATTACAGAGGTGTCTTGATATAATGTGCTAATGTGCTAAAATGGGATTCCCACCTTGAAGCAGCAATGTTTAGTTCCACAGCCGATTTAGGTTCCCCCGCACCTGTATGGAATAGTGACCAGAATTTTCTTGAATCCTTGGTTTCTAGTGGCAGTGACAGGTCATGCCACCTATCCCAATCCCAATCGAACTTCGCTTGGGCGATGGCTTCCCTGTATTTCTGTCTCATCTCTGCTAGTTTCTTTTTATTGACACCAGACTTGACCATAAGGATCCACTCTGTTTTAATCTTTCTGCACATGGAATTATAGCAGGCGGAGGTAGGTGTCCTCTTCTTCCTGTTCGTGGTCTCAGGGTAGAGAACCTCACCTAGACTTCCCACTAGGTCTGCATGAATTTGGCCCAGTTTCTCATTAAAATCAGTAGCTTTGGGTTTGTTAATCACTTCTTCCATTTCAACTAATTTGGGGAGCGCCAAATTATAGATTTTTGTAATGCACTCTGTCGAACTGACTATTTTTCCCATATCACCCTTTGTCTGTTATTTGATAGAGTTAGGGACCCTGTGTCCTGCCTTGGTTTATTGGGTAGCGTGCCTTCTTGGGGCCCTGGGTGTACCATGTCCAAGCAGAGAGCATTATGATCGCTATCTGCTCTTTCAATCACCCTAAAATCCAAGACCTTGGGCCACATGCTTGTAACGACAAAAATGTAGTCCAAACGAGATTCCTGGTCCTTCCTATTGAATGTACACACTGAAGGGTTATCAGATGTGAGCGCCCATTGCAAGCCCTCATAGAGTGGTGCAGGGTGAGGGACATGATCTGCAGCGCTTAGAATGGAGTTAAAAATAATGTGCAGATAAGGACCCCAGATCTCTGGTTGATGTTTAAACAAATCTCCAGGGAGTTTGTCAAGGCCTGGAGCCTTACCCGACACTAGTTTCCCTATAGCATTTAATACCTCATCCAATGTCAGCACAAATTTTTCATTGGGATCAGAGGGGCTGTCAGGAACTGGCTCTGTGGGAATTACAGAGGTGTCTTGATATAATGTGCTAATGTGCTAAAATGGGATTCCCACCTTGAAGCAGCAATGTTTAGTCCCACAGCGGATTTAGGTTCCCCCGCACCTGTATGGAATAGTGACCAGAATTTTCTTCAATCCTTGGTTTCTAGTGCCAGTGATAGGTCATGCCACCTATCCCAATCCCAATCGAACTTCGCTTGGGTGATGGCTTCCCTGTATTTCCGTCTCATCTCTGCTAGTTTCTTTTTATTGACACCAGACTTGACCATAAGGATCCACTCTGTTTTAATCTTTCTGCACATGGAATTATAGCAGGCAGAGGTAGGTGTCCTCTTCTTCCTGTTTGTGGTCTCAGGGTAGAGAACCTCACCTAGACTTCCCACTAGGTCTGCATGAATTTGGCCCAGTTTCTCATTAAAATCAGTAGCTTTGGGTTTGTTAATCAAATCTTCCATTTCAACTAATTTGGGGAGCGCCAAATTATAGATTTTTGTAATGCACTCTGTCGAACTGACTATTTTTCCCATATCACCCTTTGTCTGTTATTTGATAGAGTTAGGGACCCTGTGTCCTGCCTTGGTTTATTGGGTAGCGTGCTTTCTTGGGGCCCTGGGTGTACCATTTCCAAGCAGAGAGCATTATGATCGCTATCTGCTCTTTCAATCACCCTAAAATCCAAGACCTTGGGCCACATGCTTGTAACGACAAAAATGTAGTCCAAACGAGATTCCTGGTCCTTCCTATTGAATGTACACACTGAAGGGGTATCAGAGGTGAGCGCCCATTGCAAGCCCTCATAGAGTGGTGCAGGGTGAGGGACATGATCTGCAGCGCTAGGGGGACCATGATTTTGGGTTAGGAGATTGACAGGGTGGAATCCCCCAGTACTCATCCTCAGCTGTTAACGCACCCTCCTTTAAACCTTTTAGTGGTTTAAAGTGGCAGTTAAAATCCCCACCCATAAGTATCTTGCAAACAGCGGGTAGTAGTCCCAGGAATGAAGATAGATCGTCTAGGGTGGGTGATTCTATAGACACACTTACTGGACGCGAGTACACATTCACAATCGCCAGGTTGTAAGCGTCCGGCCATTTGAGAAGAACACATTGTATGTCCTCGGAGCGAGTTGGTATTTTCTCTGCTATACAACCAATGTGGCTGGCCACCCGAATAGCAAGACCACCAGAAGGCCTCCCTTTGCCACCCCACCTTGCATGGACATAGAAAGTTGCATAACCCACCCTGGGGTGAACTTCCCTAGCCCAAGTCTCCTGGAAGAGACAGATATCATTACTGTCTACTAGGGACCCCCAGTCACTAGAATCTACTTTGTTGGCGATGCCTGCAACGTTCCATGAAAGGACCTTCATCTTTTTCGGGCCTGGCTTAGGTGGCGTTTCGCTATCTCTCTCTCCGTCTGTATCTGTACATGGGGCTGGAAACCCATCCATAATTACCTGTCCATCTTGGGCCTCCAAAACATTTATTTCATGTACAGTTCTTCATGATTCATTAATTGGGACGCCCTGCCTACTAGGGTATACTCGTTTCTCTGGTAATAAAGGAGCAGGGATACGGTTTCCCGTAACAGTGGCATCTATCCCTCTCCCCATCTGAGGAGTACGAGAAACTACCCCTTTGCTATTCCCTGTGCGTACTGCCCTTGGAAGTCAGTCAACCTGGTCAAGGCAACTAAATCTATTGGCATGGACATGATTGCTAAATGTGAATGTGTCATGTCTTGGGGGCCTGTACCTGGAACCATCAATGGCAAATCCCACCCTAGTCCAGCCGTCATTCGCTCCAAGATGCGGGTCACTGCTTCTCGGATAGAAGAACGACAGCGGGACCAATTCAATGGATGTGTTCCCCGTGTATCCCAGCCAGTTACATATGTGAGGGAAAATCTGTGAATTCCTAAAACTCACAATGATACAATCACCCCCTATTTTCTTTACCGTGTGGCCAACCCATGGAACCCTCCTGACTACAGTACTTCCCCTCTCAAATTAGGTGGTAATGGCCTATGTATGTTTAACCAGCTGATGACTTTATTGCGTAGGGAATCATAGGATTCCATCGCAGAGTTAGAGAGCTCGGGAACACGAGTCAGGATTATAGTGTGGGCCGCCGCCTCGGGAGGCAGATTGACTACAATTGGCCTTGGGCGATCTGTCATTCTGATTGGAGACTTTTCCTGCCTCGTGTTAGTGGTGGGATTAGGCAGCTTTGACTTTCGAACTAGGGGCACTGGAGGCAGTTGCCTTGGTGGGGCTACTGGATTAGGTTTTGGTAGGGTAGCTGTGGGCACATTCCCAATAGCAGCGGAGGTTGGCTGATTTGCAATGATAGTTCTAGGAGCACTAAGGGGAGGGGAAATCCCAGTATTTGTAACAGTTGCTCCTTTGTTGCTGGACCGTGATTCCCGCTGGTCAACCAAAACCCCCAGATGCTTTTTCTATTGCTAAAAGTCTAGCGTCAATAGAATCAAGCCTAACCAACAGCGGGTCTAGCAGTTTTTAAGAATGTTAGTAAAAAGGTGAGTAGTATTGTCCATACTGCTGCAAGAACCCTCTCCAAATATAAACGGACCAGACTGTGATGACAATTGGGTGTTAATAGGGTGGATTGGACTCACCATTTCGTTGGCATTCACGGGGGTGGAAATTTCCGTGACATCGGTGGTGTTGACAATGGTGTTTTTAGTATGGTCCAATTTAGCCCTTTTTGCACCCTTTGGTTGTCTGAGTCTCTTTCTTTTTGGGACTGCCCCCTCACGCAGACCTCGTGGATAGGTTAAGTTAGTGTCATTCCCTTCTTCACTGGTCAGAACTAGGTGGGGTGTTAAAGGTGGCATCGACTCAGGAATGATAGGGAGTGAGTCTCTATCTCAATGTGAATTGGAGGGTGTCCTCAACTGCTAAAGCACAGATTCAATTGTTTGATTGATGCTATCCAAAAGTGATAGGTGGGTAGCATCCAATAGTTCTGAGGATATAATAGTAGAACCCAGGGAGGAATGCTGTGTGTTCTCAATGCCCTCTGCTAGCTGTTTTTCTAGGTCTGTAAGTCCATTGTTTACCACAGTATTGGCTTTAATAAAAAAGCTATCTTAAGTACCTGCTGCCAGAGAGGCCGCTTTGCTCCTCGTCTCCTTTGAAGCCATGTTGGTGAGATCCCAGTTGAGCTGATCAGCCGGTCACGGGCGTTAGAGAGGTGGCCCGGTCCGGTCTCTCTCGGGCTCGAACGGGCTACAACTGGCCCGCCCTTGGCCCGGGCTTCGCCCGGCGCTGTCCCGCGCGCCTTCCGCGATGCGCGTCAGGGGGTGTGATCTTATAGGTATTGTGGGCAGGGCACTCCAGGAAGGAGGCGTGGTTGTTGGGGAAGAGTCTCCAGGTGCGGCTGATAGACCCGCCGCTGCTGATCCTGGGACTCGCAGTCCCGCTCTTGCTTGCTCCGCCCTGACCTCTGGCTCCGGTAGGACTTTTGTGCTCCACTGCCCCAAAGCGCTCACAACTCTATGAGCTGCGCCCGTGGAGCGGGGGCCGCAAGTCGTGGTTTTCTGGTGCCAGGAAGGAGGCGTGGTCGTTCGGGAAGACTCTTCAGGTGCGGCTGATAGACCCGCCGCTGCTGATCCTGGGACTCGCAGTCCCGCTCTTGCTTGCTCCGCCCTGACCTCTGGCTCCGGTAGGATTTTTGTGCTCCACTGCCTCAAAGCGCTCACAACTACAAGTGGATCCCGCGGAGCGGGGGCCGCGAGTCGTGGTTTTCTGTTGCCAGAAAGGAGGCGTGGTCGTTGGGGAAGAGTCTCCAGGTGCAGCTGATAGACCCGCCGCTGCTGATCCTGGGACTCGCAGTCCCACTCTTGCTTGCTCTGCCTGACCTCTGGCTCCGGTATGATTTTTGTGCTCCCCTGCCCCAAAGCGCTCACAACTACGAGCGGCATTGTATTCAATAAACCCCCACACACAACCATGGAAGCACAGAAAGCTGAAAGAGGTGCAAAAACAGAAACACTGTTTCAGGCAGAAATATTGGAAAAAATCTCACCACTATCAATGATAACACAGAGGCGGGAAATTAAATGCCCCTATAACATTCATTTTTCCAACTAGAAAGAATGTACAAGAAAAAAAAACAAATTGGAGCTGGAAGGTGATCACATTAGAAAAGTATACAGATGTGAGTAGGATCCCGAGGGCTCTAAGGATTTTCATCATGCCAACACATCCTGAAACTAACACAGAGCTATTGGAAGAATTGGGACAAAACAATAGGCAACGTTCCGTAAACGTGATGAAAATTTGCATCAAACATGCCACAATAGATCTGGACATAGTACATAGATTAATTGAGAAAAGTGAATACAAAATATCCTTTAATGCAAACAAAGATGAAAAAACAAAACTAAGGGCCTGATGATGATAGCAGTGGGACCGCCACCATCACCTTGTCGGTGGCAGTCTCACATTATGATGGTGAGAGGTTTTTTGGCATTCGGAGAGACTGACCACCACTGATCCTTTGGTCTCAAGGAACCCGTTGGTCCATCAGAGGTGAAGTAATACCTACAATGGTGACGGTGCCTGCCAGGCACTGCCGTAGGTATTACAATGTTATTTTCCAATAGTGCTTTCATGGCGGTGAAACCACCATGAAAAGGCAGGCAGAAAAGGACAATGGGGTCCTGTAGTGGGTCCCCTTACCCCTTGGATTTCCAGCATGGGTCCTGGGGGGCACATATGGTGTCCCCCTACATATCCCTTCCCCATGTGGCAGGACCTGCATGGTGCATGCCACATAGTTCAGGCATATGTGTAATGTCTATTTCTTGTACTGCGGTATGTGCTGCGGTATGCAGCACCTGCAGCAATACAAAATATAGACATTGCAACCACTGTGGTGGCGGTTACATCCTAAGTTGTCTTGCAGACCACCAACTTGTAGTCGGGCAGTCATGTTTCCGAACGGATGGCAGTCAGACATAAGTCTGACCACCATCCTAATGAGGTTCTAAGAAAGGAAATATAAATTTGATTAGGAAAATATGAGGAAGAAATACAGAAAGGCCAAAGGAGAAAGTTTGCACAGGATGAAAAGGATAAAAAGCAAGGCAGGATTTTAACATTCACCAAAAGGTTTGAGGCTTTAAAATGCAATTATCCCTAAAACAAACCAATGCCCATAGCAGGAGAATTCAGAAGTGAATCAGCTGTGGAATGATGTGAGGGGGAAGTTCCAAACACCTTTAATCCCTAACAGAGAATTACTTTTTTAGAGAACAAGACATTAATGCACTTGGATCATACAAGGGAAGAGGCATTTCAACAATAGAGACATGAGAACTGACAACTATAATTATGTACACAAACTCAAACTAGTTAAAATACATGCAGCCAAACCTCCAAAACCAGTCCCCCAAGAGCAAAGTCAAGAACCAAGATTTTATTTTACAATAGCGCAGATTTCAAATAGGAAAACATGTTTGATCTTAGGCACAATCCTAAAGAAGAACACATGCCAGAAATGCAGATTCTACACAAACTATCCATTGAAACAGACAAACATCTGCATAGTAAACTAAAAAGAAAATCAAAATAATTTCCATACCTATCTTCAAGAAATAAATTCATTCATTTTTCAGAAGCTGTTATGTCAGATTTAGAAAAAATGATGAAGAAAGGACATCCAAACAAAGTGGATAATTTGACATTAAAAGAATGAACTGCACTGAGATAGCTAATGGAAAATGACCACCTAGTGATCTAACTGGCAGACAAAGGGGAACACATTGTGCTACTAAAACTGATTACATGAAGGAGGCCTACAGACAATCAAGTGATCCAACAAAATATAAAAAACTTCCCTTCAATCCTATAAATCGGATAACATTGGAACTGAACAAAAAACTCTAGGAATGGCATGATTTGATTAATAAATTATGATGCATACAATTTCATGCTCAATAACCAACCCACGCTTACAACTATATACTTTATACTGAAAATACAAAAAACTCTATGTGATCGTCACGGGGAGAACAATTATCTATGTGGATTAATACCTGGCACTAATTATCTTTCACCTTAGGCTGTCATATAAGACAGATTGAGACACAGAGAATAAACACAAAGAGATCTACAAAAAAGTTTGAATAAAGTCAGGAGTAAGTCTCTAGCAGAAACATTAATCACACGAAGAGAAAAACAAATAAGATCAGCGAAAAAAGATCAAGAAGCAGCAAGACTAATATTGACTTACAATAAAGAGAGCAAAACAATCACGAACAGAAGCATTTGCATTTTATATCTATGGATATGGAAAAGTCCAATTGTTAAAAGACCAATTAGAAAGAAGCCATTTCCAGGACAATCAATAATGAACTGGTTAGAAGAAAGACAAAGTGGCTTTTCAGAATGTAACAGATGTAAAACATGCAAAATAGGTACGAAGATGTAGGCCGTCAAAGACAGGGAAGGTAAAACTAGCAAGATTGGACACAGGATTACATGCGACACTAAATATGTGGTGTATATAGCTGAGTGTGGTTGTGGGCTCTGTTATGAAGGAAGCACTACATGTATGCTACAAAAAAGAATGCAAGAGCACATAGGAGAAGCACAACATCGGGATCGAAACTATGTAACAGCGAAACATCTAGCCAGAATATCAACTGGAAGTCAATGGGATATTTTGGATTGGGCATTCCTCCAAATGAACGTGGTGGAAACAGGACCAAAAAATGTATTATCAGACTTAAAATAAGACCCCTATCAGTCTTAACAATGATGAAGAACTTTATATGCATTTATGATGTTGATCATTATTCATTGCATCCATGATTGTGAAGAAAGTAGAAATCCTTTTATTTCACCTACCATGAGGGACCCCTCACGAGCCCTATTCATATGGGAGCAAAAGTGAGTCTATAGAATTTGCAGTGATGAGACAGGACTTAATGATGACAACCCGTGAACATCCTTGGCGAGGTCATAGTTCCTTTGTGAATATATCAAGCATGTTATTGGATCAATGCCCTTTCTCTGACTAAACTTGAGGGCATAGATACGGACCCTGTAATGACCCTATATAACTCATAGGCTCCCTAAACATATCCCTTGAAATGTGATAGATTCTGGCTATGGGATTTGTATTCAGGCAACTTAGGGCACTATTGACACCCTCCACTCATAGTGTGACTCCCTACCATGTGACCTGGTTTTAACATGAATTTAATAGGAACTTTCCATCTTGCCATTCTATATATACCAAATACATAGTAATGACCAAACATGATCACTTGGACAATCCTGTGTTGATCCGTTTAACCCCAATTTTGTTTATCTGTATCCCTATTGTAACATTACACTTCTTTGGGGATAATTTGTGGCTGTATTTTGGTCACGGAATAGCTGGCACGGAGGTCAGCGCTCTAGTCTTTTCCTCCCGGTGCTTTCCCTAGACGCTTTACAAGGTGATTGATGCTACACGCAGCGCTCACGTGACAGGAAGCGTTTGCACTAAAAAGAAGACGGGTCCTCCACAAACCCATGAAACTTTCTCGGCACCTTGAGAGACCGATTAGGTGGCAGTGTGCCACCCTTGATTAAGTAAGGAGCAATGGGGGGCTGAGAGCCTGTAGTACAGGGGCGGATTGGTGCATTTTTACCACATTGGGGCACACAAACCTCCCATTTATTTCCCGCGGGGATGTAGGCCTACTCGGGGCACTACTTCACTCCACCACATCATTGATGTCCACTGACATTGTTTTGGATAATGGTGTGCCACTCCCATATACCCTTGATGAAGTAAGGAGCAACAAATGGGGGGCAGAGACCGCTCAATACAGGTGTGGAACAATACATTTTCACCACGT
Organism: Lissotriton vulgaris; assembly: GCF_964263255.1. Taxonomy (NCBI): domain Eukaryota; kingdom Metazoa; phylum Chordata; class Amphibia; order Caudata; family Salamandridae; genus Lissotriton; species Lissotriton vulgaris. Next base: position 900,718,678 of record NC_141696.1, read on the forward strand.
TGGGTACATGAGCGTACTATCTCACCCCTGCTGACATGATGGCCATCACTGAGTACTACTTGGCTACAACAGTGCTGATTACTGACACAATGTAGGATAATGATGTCCCAGATCTATAACCCTCTGCAGGGACAATCACTTACTTGACAACCATTTCTTTTCACAGAGTGTGACTACAGGGGTCGCCCTCTACTCCCATGCCAGTTCTAGCGATCACCATTATAATCTTGGTAAGGAGTGCCAAGTGAGGGGCATGGTTGACCTAGAGAGACCACATCTAATGCTACACCTAAAGCTATGAGTAAGGTGTGGTACATCTAGTTGTCTATGGTTGTGTTCTTTTTCTAGCAAGGATATCTTAAGCACACTTTTTTCTGGACGTACGTTACTCACAATTTGTGACTTTGATATACATTATAAGAACGGCTATTGACGGCCCAAGATTGGGGGTGTGTTATTTGTAAATTACAAGACACCCAAGTCACACTTAATGGGTCGTTTTTAGAAAGTTTAGCACTGTGAGCACAATTTTTCACTTTAATTTGTATATATAGTCTGATTTATTACTGTACAGATTGCTTTCACTGTTTTTATTCTTTCCATTTACAGTTACTATCTGATGAGTAAGGTACTCAAATGCTCCAGACTTACAGGTGGTGTAACATCTAGTACAGTGTTTACATTAGAGGGGATTTTTAAAAAGAAGATTGGTTAAAGAATCAGAATCCGTCAGAAACGTGTTTGACCTCTATGCAGAACAGAGGGGTGATGAGTGCATAAACTCACTCACACCACCACCATCCAAGGGTTTCCAATACCCTTTGTTTTAGATCTGACTAGGGAATCTAGGAATAACACTATTATGAATATATCTCCTAGCCAGTTTTAATCATGTTCTGTCTGGGGATCCTTTTCTTTTCCTGTTATCTTTGTGTTTGTATTGTCTACCCCTCCCTATTGCTCCTCCTCTAGCATTGGTTTGCGCAGAGGCGTTTAGTGGCAGCCCTATGTATGACACAATTTGTTGTGGGTGAGGGCAGTTTTAACAAAGTGTTTCTGCTCCTCTCACAACTGTATATATTTGTAAAAATACTTTGCAACTGATACTAACTTTACCTCCTTTTGTGTATACCTATCATGTTTGAGGAGGATGAGGTAAGGTTGAGTCCTTCTCCGCCCTCCTTCTTGTGTGTACTACAGTATTCTATGCCATAATCAAGAACAGTAAATACCAGGGTCGCATGCTATAAATATAGACCCTAAGTATTAAACATGAAATGTTGGTAATTTACAATAAATACTCCTGAATTATTCTCTAATAACAATACTGTCTCCTTTGTACCAGTTGAAGGTTCATTTTCTATTGTATTTAAACTATACATATAATACAACTACAGTTCCAACTTTGCCTCTAAATGGATGCAGTGGGACTAGTATATATACCTTTGTGAAGAAAGGCTTAGATATTGTGAGAAAGTTCCTGAGAGGTTGAAATATGTTGGTGGAGCTATTCCATATCTGAATAAAATCCTTGGCAGTGGATTTTATGGAGTGCAACATCATTTTGTGGTTAATTATCGATTTGTGCAGGTGGTCGAGCCCCAACGCCAGCACCTGCTCTAGAGCACGCTGAGAACTGAACGTGCATTGTTTGATCTATTAATATATACACATTACTTACTGGCGGACGCCAGTAAGTAGTTATAGTTCGGACTTAATTTCCATAGGAGGAGCATTTTTTGTTTTGCTTATAACTTTGGTGTCTTTTGATGAATGTTCATGACATTTTCCAATCAAGTTCTTTGTTCATATCAGCTCCTATGTTAAAAATTTGGCAGTGATTCGTCAAGGGGGGCTGAGAAAAAAGGGGGGTCCCAAAACATGTTTTCTCCATGTTAATTTCCATAGGAAACTTTAGACAAGACTACAGGTCGAACGGGTGAACGGAATTACCCCAAATTTGGCAGGGAGAAGAGTCTTGGTCTAGAAAGCACGCTTTTGTTTATTTGGTGTAAAATGTACAGATATTTATATTTGGGAAATCTGCCATCCGATTGGCTGAGGCGTTACAATCACGAGCTTGCTGCTTATTGATTGCGAGCTCTGCAAGCGGTTGCAACTAGGAAGCGTTGGCCACCATTTTGTGATTCCGTTGAAGCGAGTAAGGGGTAAAAAGGGCAAAAACAGTAGGAAAGGAGGGTAGGAGCACTGAGCTCTGTGGGGGAGTGTGAAGTGAAGTAGTCACTCCTACCGGTCTGAAAGTTCGGTGTTGCTCAGAGTGTCATGGTGCTGAGATGATATGCTGCTACATTCGGGTATGAAACCGAGAGCCGTAACCGTGAGCTCATTGTTGTAAAGTGATTGCTCTGGACTTTGTAGAATATGTGTGTAAGTAGTGTTAGTATGCGTTTATACCATAAAGGGAGTGGGAAGCAAACTACTGACCGCTATCATGGGTTTATACTATACAGGAAGCGGGAAGCGAAGTACTCACGCCTACTGGTGTGAAGACTTGTAGATCAAACTGAGGTGATGCTGTAAAGGGATGGGCTCTGGGCGCTGTAGTATATGTGTGCAAGTAGTGTTAGTAGGCGTTTATACTATACAGGGAGTGGGAAGTGAACTACTGGACGCTACTGTGTGTTTATACTATACCAGTAGCGAAGTACTCACGCATACCGGTGTGAAGACTCAGGGATCAAACCGAGCTGATTGCTGTAAAGTGATGGGCTCAGGGCATTGTAGGATACTAGCAGCTGTAGTATAACTGTGCAAGTAGTGTTAGTATGTGTTTATAGTATATGGGCAGTGGGTAGCAAACTACTTTCTCCTACTGGTCTGAAGACTTGGGGATTAAACTGTGAGCCTAAATTGGGAGCTCATTGCTGTAAACTGATGGTCTCTGGGCACTGTAGTATACCTGTGGAAGTAGTGTTAGTTTGCATTTATATAATACAGGGAGTGGGAAGCGAACTACTCAACCCTACCGGTCTTAAGACTCCTGGATGAAACCATGAGCTCACTGCTGTAAAGTCATGTGCTCTTTGTAGTATTCTGATGTAAGACATAGTAGAATGTTAGTATGTAATTCTATTAGAATGTAAGTATGTGATGTTAAAATGTAGGGCTGTCATGAGGGGAACCTTGAGGAGTTTGTACATGGTGCTGGAGAAGACTGTTTCCTTGCTGTCTGCTCCTGTTGGTGGGTGTTTAAGGTGTCTTGTTTTCTTGCAATAAATCTACTTATCGGATCCACTGCTGTCTGCCTCTTTACTACATAAATTTGGCGACGAGCGGAAGAAGGTAAAAAGAAGGCAGCACTCACCAATACTTCAAAGTTGCTTTTGTTGTGCTGAAGACCCGTTTTTTTTCGTGTAGCTGTTTCTACTCATCCCAGGGTCATCGGCTCATTGAACTATGTCCATCAACTTCTGATAGGATCTATATTTTTAGATTTTGCTCTTCCTCTGCATCTTCCCTTCATCCTGGTCGCCGTACTACGCCTGTGTAAGTAGTGTTAGTATGCGTTTGTAGTAACCAATGCATCATGGTCCTAGGGAGCGCGACCTCCCAGGCGCAGCTCATACAATGTCCCGGGGTGTGCATCCGAGGGACATTTATGTTTGCTATTAGAGGGCTGGTGCATGGCTTCTTGTCCAGTTGAAGCGAGAGGAGGAAAACCTTGTATCGCTTCAGTCGAGCTGATCCGGATGGTAAAAATGGAGACAAAAAAAAGGGGTCTCACTCGTTGATTTAAATTAGGCTCCTGGGCGTGGCTTGGATGCCGCGCAAGATGGCCGGCTAGGTACAGAGCTCCGCCGCATCGATCACCTCACGGCGTGTTTTTCCCGATGTAAACGGGACCGCTACTGAGCACCGTCGCTGGATTTGGCTGGCGGAATATTAACGGAATCAGCGGAGCAGCTTTTCACCGCTTGTGGAGCCGTTTTCGCCCCTCTCCGCGATGAATTCCCTGCCCCTCACGGAGCCGCCATTTTGAAGCTCTTCCGAACCTCGGAGCCTCTGCTGACAGGAGCTGTCAATACACGACGTGTCATTGGACACCAACGACCTTTCAAACGCCGACTTCACTTCAGGGGTGAGAATTATATATATTGTGTAAGACTCTTTTACTGCATTTTTCCTCTCCTCTTCCACAATAGAGGAAACGTCCAAATACGCAGTTTTACAGCGCTTCACCCCTGACAGCTGGGTTTTTCACACCCTAACATGCTCAATGCTCTGAAATACTTTTTATCCTAAATTTCTTCCTCATGGCGCTATGACAACAACGTTCTCTGTGACTTTCTGCTCATCTCTCCTGCGCCTCAGCTACTTCAGGATGCCCCTCCATATGCTACCATTTTAGTCATCCTCCTTTTTGTACTCGCTACCTATTTCACTCTAATTCCCTGCCGCTTTTTCAACTTAGTTACGTCTTGGTGCTTCACCCTCTCTTTGGAGATACTTCTGGAACATTTCACACGCACCTTTAGTTGTCTCTCAGGGAATTGAGACTACAGTGTGGCACGTTCATTTCTTTCTATGGTCAGACTACGCAAACCTCAGTTTGTCTTCACACCATCGGGGAATACTTCAGGAGCTTCTTCATCTGGTACAAATAGAGCCTCTGCATCTACGAAAATGACGACTCCAAAATCATCATTGGCTCATACTAACACCAGTAAGTCTTCCCCGCCTGCTCCGGCGGGCAAACGCCTTAAGCAAAATTCTCCTACGCCAGAAGACAATCCCTCACATTCTTCTACTAACCAAATTCTAGAGGAACTGCGCGCGCTGCGCCCATTTATTGAAAAAACGAGTACAGATATGCAGCTTTTAAAGGATAAATGGGAAAATATGGATGCCCGCCTTTCTACTGTTGAACAACACCTTCCTGAAGTTCAGTCCAATACACAACGTATAGACTCTTTAGAAAAAACGGTCCTCTCACTCCAAAAGCATACAGAGGATTTGGAAAATCGAAATAGGAGGAATAACCTCCGTATTTACAATTTGCCGGAAAATCTTGAGGGGGATAATCCAGTATCTTTCTTCACCACTTTCTTACCGAACCTTCTGGACCTACCACCTTCTACCTCCATTAGTATACAAAGAGCCCATAGACTTGGCGCCAGAACGGGCTCCTCCTCAAAACCTCGTGGAGTCATCATTTTATTTCTGAAATACACAGATCTTCTATTGATTCTCTCAGCTGCGAGGGGTAAAAAACAAGTGTCTTGGCAAGGTCAACGTGTATATCTGTCTCAGGATGTTTCTAACGTCACTGCCTCCAGACGTAAGGAATTTCTAGCTATGCGTCCTTTTCTGCGCTCCCTGGGAGCAAGATATGGCTTGTTTCATCCTTGTACTCTCAGAGTTACCTATCGAGACAAGACTTGGTGATTTCAGGAACCTGGAGAATTAAGGAACTTTCTTCTTCTGCACAGTGAAGAAGGGATGGACGCCTCCTCTTCTGCTTCGACCAGTGGCTGAAATTGGACTTTTCTTGACTACATGTTTGTTCTCCTAATGGCTTGTCTTTGAATTCATGTATTCTCCTTACTTCTCATCTTAGTTCTTATATTCTCTTTTCGTATATTTTTTCTCCTTTATCTTTTTCTGGCACCTCATAGATATACCTCTACTTTCTTTCTCTACTTTCTGGACTTCTGCTTTTACGTTTACATGTTCTGTATGTTAACATTTTTCCTTTTTTCCTCCCCAGACGGATATGTACCGGATACTCCTCTCAACACCTTGTCCCATTCCATGTTCCTTTTGTGCGGTCTCGATGTGGTTCTCCTCCTGATCCTGGTCCGTACGTCTTGTAAAGCATCACCACCTCCCCACCTTCCCTATGTGTATTTTTTCTCTTTCAGGTATGTTTAACACAGTCATCCTTTTGGATTTGTACTGTCTTCTATGCATTCTCTCTTTTCTTCCTTCTTCCTTTCCCACTGCTTTTCTTTCCCTTTTCCCACCCCTTTCCTCCTCCCTTTTCCTTTTTCTTCTTCCCTTTCTATCTGTTCTTCCTTCTTCCTTTTTGAAGAGTTTTATGGTTACTATTTTTATACTGTTGGAATTATTGCATGTACAGTATGCTTTTGCAATTCTCGGTTTAGATCAGTTTAATAAGCTTTCACCTTCAAAGTTGTTTCATGGAATGTGAAAGGATTTAATCACCCTATCAAAAGGCAAAGAGTACTTTCCCACCTTTCCTCTTACAATCCAGATATCGTCCTTATTCAAGAAACTCACCTATCTGACATTGAATCCTTAAAGCTAAAGCGACTATGGGTTGGAACTGTTTTATTTTCTCCTGCTTCTCAAAAAAAGAATGGGGTAGCCATTTTGATTCATAAGCGACTCCAGTGTAAAGTAGTTCTAGAAGAAAAGGATGACGAGGGGCGCTGGGTTTTAGCTAAACTAATAATTAACAATATCCCACTTACGATATTCAATGTTTACGGTCCCACATGTTTTGATTCCTCTTTTTGGCCCTCCATTACAGCAAAATGTATTCAATATAAAGATGATGCTTTTCTATTAGGTGGAGATTGTAACCAGATCATTGATCCATTTTTAGACCGTAGATCCTCTGTTCGTTTTTCTCCTCATAAACCACATAAGCAATTCCTTGACACTATTGCCCAAACTCATCTTGTAGATTCATGGAGACTCACTCACCCAGACGTTATGGATTTCTCCTTTTTCTCTCCTCCTCATGCTTCTTTCTCCCGCTTAGACTATATCTTTCTCTCTTCCTCTCTTTCTCAACACCTTATATCTTCTTCTATTGAACCGATTGTTATCTCTGACCATGCTCCTATTATTACTGTTTTTGATCTTCTTCCTCCTACTCCTAAATCTTCTCGCTGGCGCTTCAACCCCTCTCTTCTTACTGATCCTCTTTTTTCCTCCTCTTTTCGTTCTTTCGCTTCTGAATTTTTTCATCTTAACTCTACACCTGATACCCCCCCTTATATTCTTTGGGATTCCTTCAAGGCCACAGCCCGAGGTTTTATTATTGATTTTGTCTCTAAAAAGAAGAAAAAATTCCTTCAAAAACGTAAAGTCACCCTTGCACATATTAAATCACTGGAACATCAATTCTATACTTCCTCTGCTAAGATTATGTCTCCTGAATTACTTAAGGCTAAGATTGCCTTTAACAAACTTACCACAGACTCTGCTTCCTCTTTTCTCCTCCGAAGCAGCGCTCGATACTATGGAGGTCGAAATAAATCAGGTAAATTGTTAGCTAACTATTTAAAATCCCGTAAAGAACGTACTAATATTGATTCCATTTATTCCCCCTCTAATGTGCTTCTTCATACCGATACAGAAATTTTGGAACAATTCCAGTCTTTTTATGAGACTTTATATACTCCGGAAAATCCTCCCACCCCAGAGCTTATTCAATCTTATTTTGACAATATACCTCAACCAGATACTTCCCACCTTAATATTTCGGCCGTTGATTCTGACCTTACTATTTCGGAACTATCCTCTGCTCTATCTTCCCTCACTAAAGGGAAAACTCCAGGACCTGATGGCTTCCCAGTTGAATTTTACCTACACTTTTCAGGCCTCCTTTTACCCAACCTTCTATCTCTCTTTCAGTCTTTTTGTTCTACTGGATCAGCCCAAGGCTCCTTTCAAGACGCTACCATATGCCTTATCCCTAAAGATGGTAGAGACCCTAAGTTCTGTAAAAATTATAGACCTATATCTCTAGTTAATGTTGACTATAAAATTTTTGCGAAACTATTAGCTCTTCGCCTTGACCCGCTCCTACCACATCTTATAGGGAAAGAACAATGCGGCTTTGTTAAAGGCCGTTTAACATCGGACAATTCTAGACTCTTCCTTAATGTTTTAAGTAAAGCCCCTTCACTATCAATTCCCCTTGCAGCCATTTCAGTCGATGCTGAAAAAGCCTTTGACCGGGTCGACTGGTCTTTTCTCATGGCCTCTTTAAAATGGCACGGCTTTAATCCCAAATTTATATCTTATATTTCTTTGATATATTATATGCCCAAAGCATCTGTTCTCGTTAATGGTCAACTCACCTCCCCATTCACACTCCAACGTGGAGTTCGTCAGGGCTGTCCCTTATCACCTCTTTTATTTATTCTGGCGCTGGAACCCTTCCTTACTTCCATACGCAATAATCCATCCATCTCTGGCTTCCCGTACGGCGAACGTCATCTTAAATTGTCTGCATATGCTGACGATATTCTTTTATTTATTTCTGATCCGCCTACCTCAGTCCCCGCTTTATTAGATGAATTTCACAAATTCTCCTTGGTCTCCGGTTACAAAATAAACTCTGACAAAACAGAGATCCTTCCTTTAACCAAATTTTGTCTCCCCCACTTTTTCACGGCCACTGGCTTTGCCTGGAATTCTACAAAAATTAAATATCTCGGTGTTCTTTTTTCTAGCTCTATTTCTTCCTCTATTCAACTCAACATGAATGCAGTCATATCTAGAATAGACTCATTACTCACATCTTGGAATCCGCTATTTCTTTCCTGGTGGGGCCGCCTTGACTCCATCAGAATGATGATTGCCCCTATTCTGATTTACTTGTTATCCATGCTCCCACTTCGCATTCCAACCTCATATTTCCGTCGCATTGATTCTGTGCTGTCCAAATTTCTCTGGAAGCAGAAAAAAGCCCGCATATCGCTTTTCGACTTACGTAAATCTAAACTTAATGGTGGTACCAACTTTCTAGACTTTCGCCTATATCATAAGTCCTTTTCCCTTCGACAGGCTTCCCGCTGGTTATCTCAGGAACCCTCCCCTTTCTCTCCCCTCTGGCTTTCTGTTGAACAAGAATTACTGCTTCCGTACTCTTTCCAAGAAGTAATTCGTTTTACCTCTAAAGCCCCATGCCTTAATCCCCTTTTATTCAAGCATACTTCTTCTCTTCTACGCCCTTTAGTTTCACCTACCTCGATGACGCAGGAATCCTTCCTTCTATTGCCTATATGGTACAACTCACTTCTATTAATTAACAATAGACCTATTGCATGGCCCTCATGGAGAGCGAAGGGTATCATTTGGATACGTCATCTTTTTGATGGGTCATCCCCTTGCTCATTTCCTACATTTCGCTCTCAATTCCACTGCCCTCCTTCTTTTGCATAGAAATTCCCTATCCTTATGGAAACCATTCTAGATCGCTATTACTCTCTCCCCTCTGAAGATCTATCTGCCTCATCTTCCTCTCTACTCACTGTCCTTTCTACAACTCCTAAAGCTTCCATCATTTACCGTTACTTCTCAGCCCCCAATCCAGATCGTCTCAAATCAAAATTAGAATTGTCCTGGGAAACAGATTTACACTCTTCATGGCCGACTTCTCTTTGGGACAAAATATGGGCCCGATCCTTGAAGATTTCCCGTACTGCTTCTCTCACTCAATCCCTATTTTTCTTTTACCACAGACTATACCTTTCTCCTCTTTCTATCTCTCGCTTTCAACCCGATGCTGTATCTAATTGTTGGACCTGTAATGCCCCTTCTGCAGATCTTTTACACCTCTTCTTTTTCTGTCCTTCAACTCGTACTTTCTGGTCTCAGATATTCTCTCGCCTTTCTCGCATTTTCAACATCTCTATTCAATTCTCCATTTCTTTGGTATTTCTTGGTAGCCTTTCAGAAGATTTAGACCTCCCCCCACATTCTCGCGGTCTTTTTGACCTTATGCTGGCTCTGGCATTACAACATATTGTATCTAATTGGAAATCTTTGAACAAATTGTCTCTCAATTGTTGGTGGAATCTTGTATGTCATTCACACAGACTTGATGTTGCCTTTGCTTCCTCCTGCAAACCTTCCCGAAATGTTGAACTTTACTGGCTACCTCTTACTCTATACCTCGATCAATCCGCCAAAAAGGGTTACTCTACACTTTCTGCAGATAAGTTCAAGCCCCCCTGAACATATGTACTCTTACCTGCAGTTTTTCATGATATTTTTCAGTCTTAATATTGTAATTATTTAGCTTTATATTGATCTCCTTTACTGCATCTTCTTCATTCACGCAATTACTAATATGATGGTTTTTTACTGTACTTTTTGATTGACAGTTAACGTGTTTCCTATTTTTTGCTTACCCATCTTCTACGATAAATACCATGTTTTTGTTTTCCTCTCTCCCCCTATCCCTCCCCCCCTCCTTCCTTCCCCATAATTCAAAATGCTTTGTTTTTTCATTGTGATATTGGCTGCTTCCATTTACTTTATCCCATTGTGTACCTTCTTTCTCATATTTGCTGATATTACCTTATTGTAATACCTATTCTTCTCTAATAAAGCTTTCAAACTTAATAAATTAGGCTCCTGGTGGTTAATGTTCCATGGCTAATCCTAATATTATATTACGGGGTCTCTGTAGGACTGGGGATCTTAATGACAAATTTAAATTAGATGCGGAAGGGCACAGAGACGTTTCGTAGCCTAGGGGATCGCCACCTTCTTGAGTATTGTTTACTAATTGTTCGAGGGCTTCAAGGCCAACTGAAGTACGGAGATCGCCACCCTCCAAGGTGCACCGCAAAATTACAAATGTTTTCTTTCAAAACCTCCTATAAACAGACGATTTTCCCAATAAACTACAGACAAGTGTTGTCAGAAAAAGAAGACCTATACACTCACTTATTTATCGGAAAAGAAAGTCTTTATGAAAACAACACAAATAAATGGAAACGCAAGCTTATTAGAACAAACAACAGTTTAACATGAAATATGTGGGTGGGACTCCTCCGGCGGCAGTGTACAAAACCTGAAAGACAAAAATGAAACATAAGTATGTGTGCCATGTGTAAGAGGAAAAGAAAGGTAGTCCGAATGAAATGAAGATAGTGAGAATGTGAGGGAGAGGGAGTGGGTGGAAGGGAGAATGGAAGGGGGAGTCAAAAGAACATAGCGGGAGGAGCTAGAGCATCGGCCTATTACACCCAGCCCCGGGTGTTTACGTCCCTTCACCCCTTTGTCTAGGACGCTGGGGTCAGCGAGAAAGAGTGTCGTTGAGATAGTCCTTAAAATGAAACAAATGAATGAGGCCAGAGATTACATTATTAGCTACGGTACCCCGGACTCAGAGCTTGCCTGCACCTGTGCACCCAGGGTGTTGCACCCCAGCACCTTCCCCCGCACTGTGCTCAATTGTAAGTCCTGCGCACCGAGGCTTCACTGCTCACCTGTCACCATCAGTGTGTCCAACGACATGTTGGTGCAAGCTCTGAGTCCGGGATACCTTTGTAGGGTGGGGGAGCAGGTCTCTGGTCGGGGTCGGTGTCTTGATACCACGATGGAAGCTGTCAGAATGCCGAGGGATCATGATGGGGTGAGCACCCGCTCCGCCCATTTTGGCTCAATCAATTCAGTGTCTGAAAGAGGAGAAATAATTTATTGGTGGAAACGTCTGGATGTCATCAGTGATGTCACTGACCATGTCATGAGTGATGTATTATGTGACATCATCACCAGTGCATTGCAGGCGCGCGAGTTATAGTTAGCTCAACTAACTATATCAGGCGAATTTCTCTGGTTTTATATGAGTCAAATGTTCAACTAACTATAACGTCCCTGAAACCTATGGTTTTTTTTGTGAATTTCTAAGGTGTTTTAAAATGCTCATTCCTAACTATAACGTCTGTAAAACGTATTTTTTTTCAGTGTGTATATATATATATATATTTTATTTTTCCTAGCACAGTTCCCGTCACCGCCGTTGCTCCTCCTAAGTCCCGGGTGTTCGTATCTAGCGGTGGTGAGCCGCGGTCAATTCTTGCAACAACTCCGTTCCTCAACAAAATCAGACAGCAATCCAAGGTCATGTTCAGAAAAGATTTAGTGGCAGACCCCCTGCCCCCTCTGACAGACGCGTTTCACCTTTCGGCTTCGTCAGTGTCAGCGAGTGTGTTGAAAGGAAAGGGTTCTGCCAATAAATATTTTCTGAACACGACCTTGGAGTGCTGTCTGATTTTGTTGAGGAACGGAGTTGTTGCAAGAATATATACATATATATATATATATATATATATATATATATATATATATATATATATATATATATATATATATATATATATATATATATATATATATATTACCTACTGGCGGTCGCCAGTAGGTAGTTATAGTTAGGATTTTTTTCAATGTTAAATCTCAAAATTCTATTTGGAATTACTTTGGCACCGGTTGACGAATGTGCCTGGAAATTTCCTGAAAATGGCCTCGTCGAGCTCCGGTCCTTCCTTGAAAGTTTGGGGGGGATACGTCAAGCGGGGGCCGAGATAAAAGGGGGGTCCCAAAACGCGTTTTCCCCATGTTAATTTCCATAGGGCTGTCAATTTCACTTTTAGCCCGAACGGCTGAATGGATTTCCAGCAAACTTGGCAAAATTGAAGGGACTGGTAGCCCGATGTGCCTTTGCTATGTCTCAAGATGTGTGCTGCAGTGGATTTTGAGTAATTTAGGTTCAAAAAAATATATATATCTATAGGCGCTCTCCGGTGCGCGCACCGGAGTGCGCTCCTGGCGCGACACGCGACTTGTGCGCAGAAAGCTGATTGGCTCTTGGGTGTCTGTAAACATTCTAAACAGTCTGGAGCGGCCGCCATCTTGTGTCTCGGTAAAATCGAGACACAAGGGGTTTGAAAAAAAAAGGGGCAAATGACCATAAGGGGGAAGAGTAGACCCCCTCTGACCCCCTAGGTTTGATGTGGGGGCTAAAATAGGGTCCTGCGGGGCATTACATTTTTTATTTTATTTTTCGTTTTGCGCGGGGGAAGCGCATGGTACGCGCACCGGGAAGCGAAGCACTGGGAAAATCCAGGACCATATTTATGAAGGCCTTGCGCTGCCAGTTTTGCGCCGCCTGTGCGTCAATTTTTGTGACGCACCAGCGATGTAAAAAAATGCGCATTGTTACGCAATATTTAAAAAGTGACGCATCTATCTAGATGCGTCACTTTTTAAATATAGTGCAACGAGGCACATTTTTTTACACTGCTGGTGCGATGCGTCACTTTTCTGTGCGCACTCTTTATGACATTCCAGATGTGTCATATTTAATGTATGACGAATCATGTTGCAAGGAGTTACAGATACGTCAGTATTTCTGACATATCTGTAAACATAAAAGTGACGCGAGGCAGGCGCAAGATTTTGACGCAACAGCATCCTAAAAGTGACGCAGAGAAATCTCATAGATTTCAGTACGTCGTTATTACCAAGCTTTTTGCGGGGGAATGCCCCCTCTGCATACATTATACCTGACGCAGATATAATGTGGCGCAGAGTTTTAAAAAGTGACCCATGTACCTAGATGCGTCACTTTTTAAAAATAGCGTCAGGTATAATGCATGCAGAGGGGGTGTTCCCCCGCAAAAAGCTATGTAATAGCGACGCAGTGAAATCTTTGAGATTTCACTGCGTCACTTTTAGGATGCTGTTGCGTCAAAATCTTGTGCCTGCTTTACAGCAGGTGTTAGACTGACGCAAGACCTTTCACATGGTGCTTTTTCCATGTGAAAGGACACATTACTGGAGTTGCGTCACTTTTGTGACGCACTCCAGCAATGCGTTACTTGGAATGTCATAAGGAGTGCGCACAGAAAAGTGACGCATCGCACCAGTGGTGTAAAAAAATGCGCCTCGTTGCGTTATATTTAAAAAGTGACGTATCTAGGTAGATGGGTCACTTTTTAAAATCAAGCGCCACATTATATCTGCGTGAGGTATAATGCATGCAGAGGGGGTGTTCCCCCGCAAAAAGCTTTGTAATAGCGACGCAGTGAAATCTTTGAGATTTCACTGCGTCACTTTTAGGATGCTGTTGCGTCCTTTAAATATAGTGCAACGAGGCACATTTTTTTACACTGCTGGTGCGATGCGTCACTTTTCTGTGCGCACTCCTTATGACATTCCAGATGTGTCATATTTAATGTATGACGAATCATGTTGCAAGGAGTTACAGATACGTCAGTATTTCTGACATATCTGTAAACATGAAAGTGACGCGAAGCAGGCGCAAGATTTTGACGCAACAGCATCCTAAAAGTGACGCAGAGAAATCTCATAGATTTCAGTACGTCGTTATTGCCAAGCTTTTTGCGGGGGATTGCCCCCTCTGCATACATTATACCTGACGCAGATATAATGTGGCGCAGAGTTTTAAAAAGTGACCCATGTACCTAGATGCGTCACTTTTTAAAAATAGCGTCAGGTATAATGCATGCAGAGGGGGTGTTGCCCCGCAAAAAGCTTGGTAATAACGACGCAGTGAAATCTTTGAGATTTCACTGCGTCACTTTTAGGATGCTGTTGCGTCAAAATCTTGCGCCTGCTTCACAGCAGACCTTTCACATGGTGCTTTTTCCATGTGAAAGGACACATTACTGGAGTTGCGTCACTTTTGTGACGCACTCCAGCAATGCGTTACTTGGAATGTCATAAGGAGTGCGCACAGAAAAGTGACGCATCGCACCAGTGGTGTAAAAAAATGCGCCTCGTTGCGCTATATTTAAAAAGTGACGTATCTAGGTAGATGGGTCACTTTTTAAAATCAAGCGCCACATTATATCTGCGTGAGGTATAATGCATGCAGAGGGGGTGTTCCCCCGCAAAAAGCTTTGTAATAGCGACGCAGTGAAATCTTTGAGATTTCACTGCGTCACTTTTAGGATGCTGTTGCGTCCTTTAAATATAGTGCAACGAGGCACATTTTTTTACACTGTTGGTGCGATGCGTCACTTTTCTGTGCGCATTCCTTATGACATTCCAGATGTGTCATATTTAATGTATGACGAATCATGTTGCAAGGAGTTACAGATACGTCAGTATTTCTGACATATCTGTAAACATCAAAGTGACGCGAGGCAGGCGCAAGATTTTGACGCAACAGCATCCTAAAAGTGACGCAGAGAAATCTCATAGATTTCAGTACGTCGTTATTACCAAGCTTTTTGCGAGGGATTGCCCCCTCTGCATACATTATACCTGACGCAGATATAATGTGGCGCAGAGTTTTAAAAAGTGACCTATGTACCTAGATGCGTCACTTTTTAAAAATAGCGTCAGGTATAATGCATGCAGAGGGGGTGTTCCCCCGAAAAAGCTTGGTAATAACGACGCAGTGAAATCTTTGAGATTTCACTGCGTCACTTTTAAGATGCTATTGCGTCAAAATCTTGCGCCTGCTTCACAGCAGACCTTTCACATGGTGCTTTTTCCATGTGAAAGGACACATTACTGGAGTTGCGTCACTTTTGTGACGCACTCCAACAATGCGTTACTTTTGTGTTTACAGATACGTCAGAAATACTGACATATCTGTAACTCCTTGCGAATTGATTAGTCATATATTAAATATGACATATCTGGAATGTCATAAGGAGTGCGTCCAGAAAAGTGACGCATCGCTGTTTTCACGTAGCGATGCGTCACTTTTCAGAAATGAGGCCTCCAGTTTATTCACTGTGTCACCTCTACGACCGTTTCTTGCGTCAATACGTCCCTTTTGCATACATTACACCTGAGGTAGGAATAATGTGGCACAGGGGTTTACAAAGTGATGTATTTACCAAGAAACGCCACTTTGTAAATATGAATAAATAAGGTGCATTTTTTATTGGAATGTTGTGTCACAAAAAGTGATGCTTTGGTGGCGTTAAAGTGACGCATGGCTTCATAAATGAAGCCTTCTACCTTCAACTCCAGCAATGCATCTTTTCTTATCCTTCAACACTCCTGTTCTTTTTCAACATTTTCATTGAATATCAACATTCCCCATATTCACTCTTCTTCTCATAACTTTCTTTTCTAACACTCACCTTCTTTCATTCCTCCTACTTCACTTCCTTTCACCTCTCATACCTTTCTGTTCTTTCTTACTCATTCTCCTTTCAATTATCAATGCACTATATTTCACTTACTCTTCATTTTTTTAAGAATATAGCTCTTTGATGAGAATTGGAGGTAGTTCTGAAAATAACTTTTGGTTTTCTTCTTTTAACTGAACAGGAACAAAAACAGGGAATGGAAACTGCTCAACAGGAGCAAAAAGAAAACAAAAAAATTAGGGGTGGGAAGGGCAGCGATGGTTCTCCAATGCTCGAACCATGAGCTGGACACTTTGCTCCCCATAGGTGAGGAGTTGATTGCAGTATCTGCATCTGACGACCCCATGGTTAAATGCAGGTTGTATGTTTGGCACCTGCTCCTGCGATTGCTCTCTCCCAGAAGAAGTTGCTCCTCCGGTTGATGTAGAGGTCCCATCTCTGGGAACCTCTTGTGCCAGAGCCCTGACACTTTCCCGGGCAAAATTCTGGGGGTGCCTCCTCTCCACATTTCGGATCATCGTAAAGTTCCCAAAAGAGTACTTTTTTTGGGGGTCACCCCGTGACAGGACCTGTTTGCAGATCCTGCACTCCACTTTTGGTGCATTCACCTTCTTCTGGTCTGCTGGAAACTTAAAAAATTTCCATATGAAATGTTCCCTCACCTTTGGGGTAGGAGGCTCTTCATTGATGAACTCAGGTTCATCCTCACTGCTGGATTCTCTGGCAGCCATGGTAATTCACAAAAGATCCAGGTGCAAAAAACAGGTCTTTCAGTCACAAAAGTGAAAGAAGAAGTGAAGGAAATGGGTGGGGATTTCATTCATTGTAAAAAAAACTGTTAGCAACCAATGAAAAGTGTTATTTTAGGGTCACATGACCCGACGCGTTTACGCTGCGCGCTCCGGAGCACTTCCGGGTGCGTTTACGCAACGCGATCGTAGGCGCTTCCGGGGCGCAAACGTGGCGCGATCGTAGGCGCTTCTGGGTGCTTGTACGTGGCGCGAACGTAGGCGCTTCCGAGGGCACTTACGTTGCGCGCCGAAGTGACGTCATCAAACTTTTACAGAAATGCATAATCATTTTCCTTATTAAAAAAACGGATTTTATTAGTATAGTACGAAATGTTTTGCATTATTATTAACTTTCCATTCATACTTTTTTCACGAACGACAGTAGCGCTCTGGGTGCGCATTCAGGTGAGCTCACCGGAAAGCTTACCGGAGAGCTTAGCTGAAAGCTTCCCGGAGCGCGCACCCAGAGCGCAAAAGAAAAAAATTATATAAAAAAAAATTGAATACTTAAAAAAAAACAGCAAATTGTAAAAAAAAAAAAGGTTAGAAACTCGATATACAAAGGAATTAGCATTTAAAAAACCTATGAAATTCAGTGAAAAAACCATAGGTTTCACACCAGTTATAGTTACCTGGAAATTTTACTGTCATAAAACCAATGAAATTCCACGTTATAGTTAGTTGGACTCACTATAACTTGCGCGTGCAATGCACTGCTGATGACGTCACATATTACATCACTCATGACATGGTCAGTGACATCACTCATGACATCACTGATGACACCATCCTTGTGACATAGTGACAGACCTCCTTTCACTGTAATGTAATCCTTCAAACACATATTCAAAAATAGAAACTGAAATTTAAAAAAAAATGCAGATACCATATCAGTTACAACAAGTAATTCCACCATCTATATACACATCCACTCATACATATACTCACTCATCATATGAAATGATACACCTATACATCCTGTTACACACCGACAATCATCGAAAAGTTACTCACAGACATACTCACACGTGCAAATAAACTATTGAACATCCATTTATTTGAATATAGAGTTATACACACACTTCCACCTTACTTCTATTGAAAATTACACATATTTATTCTCTTAAAAAATCACTTATAGAAACACATACTTATTTAAACAGGAACTCTTTCAATCTCTTACTCTCACATATACTCACTTATATACATCAATATTCACATATACTAGATTAAAACATATGTCGTTACTGATAAAGACACTAGTGAGACAGTCATTCACTCACTAACAAACACATATACACACTCATCCACCCATACAGTCCTGCACATATGCTGTCTTCAAAACACATACAGAGAGTCAATCACTCATGCATATATGTGCTAAGTAATACCCCCACCAAACCATATAGACACTCATACTGATACTAAGAGAAACATCTAATAACCCATATACATACGCATGTAGCTACTTACCAACACGTGTAGCCACTTATACACAAAGTGAAACACTAATATATATATTTAAATATTTAAACATTACTCACTAATATTTATTTTTCAGAAAGACACATATTCACTGGATGGTGTCATCAGTGATGTCATGAGTGATGTCACTGACCATGTCATGAGTGATGTAATATGTGACGTCATCAGCAGTGCATTGCACGCGCAAGTTATAGTGAGTCCAACTAACTATAACGTGGGGATTTCAAGTAAAATTTCCACCTAACTATAACTGGTGTGAAACCTATGGTTTTTTCAGTGAATTTAATAGGTTTTTTAAATGCTAATTCCTTACTATAACTGGTGTGAAAATATATAAAATTTCTATGGCAAAATGAAACCCCTCATTTTGTTCCTTTTCAAATTACATGTATTAAGTGTTACCACTTTATTCCAATCAAGATGATTTCAGGTGTGCCATACTTTTGTCATAAGTAAGACTGTTAGCGTTCTAGTTGTTCTTTAGAACACTCTGGGACATTCTGTCATTCGGCTATAGTTGGGCTACATCTGGCTGATATTTGGGCTACATTTGGGCTCTTTTGTCTCTGGTGGCCATCTTGAGAGACTGCATATCAGAATTTTTTTAATGAAATATAAGAGGATTTGAGAAGTCACTCAAAATGTGCCCTAATTTTTCTTTCTTCAGCACTAATCATAATTTCTATGGCAAAATGAACCCCCTCATTTTGTTCCTTTGCAAATTAAATGTTTTAAGTGTTAACACTTTATTCCAATCAAGATGACTTCAGGTGTGCCATACATTTGTCATAAGTAAGACTGTTAGCGCTCTAGTTGTTCTTTAGAACACTCTGGGAAATTCTGTCATTGGGCTATAGTTGGGCTACATCTGGCTGATATTTGGGCTACATTTGTTTTTTTGTCTCTGGTGGCCATCTTTGGGCTACATTGGGCTACATTTGGGCTCTAACATATATATAGCCCAATGTAGCCCAATATATATTTTTTCAAAGTTAATTTTCATAAAAACCACTGGAGCATATATCTTGAGACATAGCAAAGGCACATCGGGGTACCAGTCCCTACAATTTTGCCAAGTTTGGTGGAAATCCATTCAGCCATTCGGGCTAAAAGTGAGGTCGACCGCCCTATGGAAATTAACATGGGGAAAACACGTTTTGGGAACCCCCTTTTATCTCGGCCCCCGCTTCATGAATCCCCCCCAAACTGTCGAGGAAGGAACTGAGCGCCGCGAGGCAAATTTGAGGAAATTTTCAGGCAGATTCCTCAACCGGCGCCAAAGTTATTCACAATAGAATGTTGAGATTTTGCATTGAAAATAATCCTAACTATAACTACCTACTGGCGACCGCCAGTAGGTGATATATATATATGATCAAGGTCACCGTGTCGTGACCGAAATGCGTCATGCTGGCAACTGTGAGAGAATAAACCACCTTTGAATTCCTAATCCTGCGCTGTGGAGTGGTCTGTACCTGTGGTTTCCGTTGGTTGTTTATGGAAAGCTTTTCCTTTGGCAGGGAACGGAGCAGGACTGTGAAGCGTATATATATATATATATATATATAAATATAAGGATTCGTCTGGTCATCTGTCATCTGTTCTGGTTCCTTGGGGCAAGGTTGCAGTTTTGGCTGTTTCTGTGTGTGTATATATATATATAGGCTTTGGAAGAAGACCGTTTGGTCGAAACGCGTCGCTATTAAAACTTCTAAAAACACAGACCCTGGAGTGCGAGTCTCTTTGTGTGGTTCCGGCGTGGATGTTTGCTGGGAGCCCTTTCGGACATATATATATATATATATATATCAAACAAATGCTTCCAGCAGGATACCAGATAGTACCCTCCAAACAGGACTTCGTCTTGCAGAGTTCTTTATTCAATTAACAAGTGAATCATGAGCGTCACAATCCGACGCGTTTCGGCGAACCCAGTCGCCTTGCTTACCAGATAAAAGTGTAAAGTTCAAAACAGGTATTTAAACAGATCACCACCAATAGAAATCGCCACTGTCATGTGACCTTTGATGAACATAAATAACAGACATACGTTCCTGAGTTAACTAACAGCGAACAGACAGATGTTTGGGTCTTTTTCCAGATAAATAAAAGATCACAAACTGTTGCACAAAATATAAATGTTTGTAACATGCATTATAAGTGAAAAATAATAATAATGAATTTATCACCGTTTAAATATTTTTAAAGTAACATCAACTTGTCGTGGCAAAAGATAGATTTCCCACTTATTCCTTTCTACAGATATGTAGTTGCAAATCAAACCTCCACACATTCTATTTATGGACTGTGCAAATCACGGCTAAATACAGGCAATTATAAATGTTATGAAATACAATCAAATCTGCCATTACTTAAATCGTATTACACTATGCATGTAAATTGTCCAATATGTGATCTCAATTATATGTCTGCATTATATTCTTGTCATATTCATGACAGGCTAAACTGCAAAAAGTATAAGTGCTCCAAAATTTAAAAAAACAAAGTGCTCATATATTCCAAGCCGGGAAATAATAATTCTCTACCACATCTGTTAAGAACAAATGGGACCTTAGCAGCATGGAATGTGTGTTAATAAGTTCCTTAATCGGTCCCTTGGGATAGTTTTGATCTTGACAGTTAATAATTCAGACAGCCGTCTGTATCCCCCGCAATATCAATAGTGGACCGATCGATTCTCATGGGGGAAGAGGGTAATATCATACATCAATCAAGCTATGACTCTGGACTATTGGGCTCTAAGACTCAAAGAGCATTGGATTATATCTGTGCATCAAGTGCCAATAAATAATGTACACTCATAAATTCATAAAAACAAATTCATGATCAAACCATTACATACAGAACATCAGATGGAGACATAAAACTAAACCCTGAATTAATGTCTTAAAATTCCAATACAAAAGTTATATATAAATAGTCTTTCAGTCTAAAAAAGTCATTAAATTTCAACCTGGAAGTTGTTAATATCATACCCAAGTAGTTAAAAGTGCGTGTATGTGTAACTACTCGAAGGAAACGTAAGTACTTTAGAGGTAGTGATGTAAATCCTCACAAATATTCAGTCCTCTAGGAGCCTTAGTATCAAGCTCCAAGATATACTTGGTTTCCAATTGCCTAAGCAGTTTATCCCTGTCGCCGCCTCTTTTTCTAGGTGGAATACTGTTGATAACAAAGTATCGAAGAACATTAGAATTGTTGTCATGTTCTGTCTTTACATGCCTAGCGACAGGAAAGGAGGGGTCTGAATTCACGGTTGCTCTCAAGTGCTGCAATATGCGTGCATGAACCTGGAGTTTCGTACTCCCCACATATCGGAGACCACCTATGCAGGAGAGGACATACACAGCATACTCAGTTTTACATGTGAAATGCCCCTGTATCATCATTAACTCTTCAGAAAATCCATTCTTGTAAGAGGAGGTATTGCTCCCAAATTTACAGGCTCTGCACGTGCTGCACTTGAAGAAACCCCTCCTAGATGAAAGCCAAATATCTCTGTTGTAAAGATCAGGACTGGTCTTAACCAGATCGCTTCTCATAGAGCACACCTTACAGTATGTAAAATTGGGTTTGGAAGGTAAAACCATGTTAAGTACTCCATCAGTTAAAACTATTGGCCATTGCGAATTGATGATTTTTCGTATAGCGTTAGACTGCCTACTGTAGGTGGAAGTGAACCTGCATGTATTTTCATTCATGTTGGCCCCTGGAACGGTGTTATCAGAAGTGACTGCTGCAATGGTACCCTCACCGCTGGTAAAATCCTTAGTTTTCAGTAAGGACAGTCTATCCTTTGCATTCGCCTTCTGCATTGCTAGATCTAACTTTCGTGCATTTTATCCTCGTTCCAATAATCTGCATTTAGCTTTCTCTTGGGACTCTTTCAATGCCTTATCAGTACTACATGCCCTACGTATCCGCAGAAACTCGCCATAAGGGAGACTTGCTATAGTGTGGTGTGGATGGAAACTAGATACATGAAGTAATGTATTCCCAGCCATCTGCTTTTGATACAAACTAGTTTCTAAGTGGCCATTTTGGACAACAATTTGAATATCCAGGAAGTTGGTGGAAACTGGGTCGATATTATACGTGAACTTAAGGTTTAACTCATTGTTATTTATGGTCTCAATAAAACAAAAAGCTTCTTGTTCACTACCCTTCCACACAATAAAAACATCATCAATGTAACGCCACATATACACCACATGCAAATCATAAAGTGCCTTGTGCTCTCGACAGAGGACATGCTCCTCCCACCAGCCTACATGTAAATATGAGTAGCTGGGGGAGAAGCATGCCCCCATAGCCACGCCTTGTTTCTGCATGTAAATTTTACTGTCAAACATAAAAACATTATTAAATAAGCATCTCTTAACCCCTTCCACGTTCATGATGAGCTGGGCTCGTCATGGCGTAGCCTCCTCGCACGCTGATGCCGAGCCCAGCTCGTCATGAAGCATGGGATTTTGAAAATCTCAGCATGCAAGCAGAATTCTCTGAGCGCAGATGCGGTTAATCATTTCCAATAACATCTTATTATGTTTGTACAAGCCTATTTCTCTTTTGTGTAGATAGGGTTCTATGGCTCGGAGGCCATCCTCATGCTTTATACTAGTGTATAGCGAGGCTATATCGAGCGTTAAGAGCATAAAATCATCATTCCGTTGCACAGTACTTAATTTAGATAGAAAGTCTCTAGAGTCTTGTAAAAAAGTTGATAAAATGCTGACAAATTCTTGCAGGTAGTAATCCACATACTTGGATTTGTTACAGATAATATTGGTCTTCCTTGAAGAGGATTGATACCTTTATGGACTTTCGGAATTAAATAAAAGGTGGGTAAAACTGGATGTTCCTTATATAAAAAC
This sequence comes from Lissotriton vulgaris, assembly GCF_964263255.1. Taxonomy (NCBI): domain Eukaryota; kingdom Metazoa; phylum Chordata; class Amphibia; order Caudata; family Salamandridae; genus Lissotriton; species Lissotriton vulgaris. The sequence continues at coordinate 900,741,715 of NC_141696.1, forward strand.
TTATATTCATCCTTGGTCATTAAACCCTCCCTTTGCCATTTTATAACGTCACATATTACATCACTCATGACATGGTCAGTGACATCACTCATGACATCACTGATGACACCATCCAGTGAATGTTTGCCTTTCTGAAAAATTAATATGTTTTATATACGTATATGTAAAAGTTGATGGAAGAATAAATGGTTAAATAAGTGTCTAAATGGATGGTTTTTTAAAAAAAAAAATGATTGGTTAACTGGCTTATTAAGTGTATCTTAGTGAATACATATATTACTGAGAAATGTTTAAATATTTAAATATATGTATTAGTGTTTCACTTTGTTTATAAGTGGCTGCATGGGTTGGTGAGTAGCTACATGTGTAGGTATATAGGTTATTAGATGTTTTTTTTAGTATCAGTATGAGTGTTTGTATGGTTTGGTGGGGGTATTACTTAACTCATATATGCATGATTGACTGACTCTTTCTTTGTATGTGTTTTGAAGACAGCATATGTGCAGGACTGTATGGGTGTATGAGTGTGTATATGTGTGTGTTACTGAGTGAATGACTGTCTCACTAGTGTCTTTATCAGTAACTACATATGTTTTAATCTAGTATATGTGAATATTGAAGTATATAAGTGAGTATATGTGAGAGTAAGAGATTGTAAGAGTTCCTGTTTAAATAAGTAAGTGTTTCTATAAATGATTGTTTAAGAGAGTAAGTATGTGTAAGTTTCCTTAGAAGTAAGGTGGTAGTGTGTGTTTAGCTGTATATGCAAATAAATGGATATTCAATAGTTTACTTGCATGTGTAAGTATGTGTGAGAGTAACTTTTGGATGACTGTTGGTGTGTAACAGGATGTATAGGTGTATCACTACATATGATGAGTGAGTATATGTATGAGTGACTATATAGACCTGTTGTTGAATGAGTGGATGTGTATATAGGTGGCGGAATTATTGAATTGGTTGTTGTAACTGGTATGTGTATCTCCATTTTTTTGAAAATGTTAATTTCTATTTTTGAATATGTGTTTCATGGGTTACATTACACTGAAAGGAGGTCTGTCACTCTGTCACAAGAATGATGTCATCAGTGATGTCATGAGTGATGTCACTGACCATGTCATGAGTGATGTAATATGTGACGTCATCAGCAGTGCATTGCACGCGCAAGTTATAGTGAGTCCATCTAACTATAACGTGGGAATTTCAATGGTTTTATGCGAGTAAAACTTCCAGCTAACTATAACTGGTGTGAAACCTATGGTTTTTTCAGTGAATTCTGTTTGTAATGAGGTGGCTTTTTAGCTTTGCTTTTATTAGTGTTTTTAAAACTTTCATGTAAATAACATGCATATGTATGCATATATGTATATGTATGCATGCATTTATATTTGTCTTTATATAGATATGCAGATTATATATGTTTATATATGTATGTATAAATATATATATATACACACATACATATATATAAATGCATATGCATATATATGCATATATATGTGTATATGTGTGCGTGTAGAGAGAGGTAGAGAGGTAGAGGTGTAGAGGTCGAGAGGTAGAGGTAGAGAGGTAGAGACTAGTAGAGAGAGAAGTAGAGAGAGGTAGAGAGGTAGAGAATAGAGAGTGAGTAATAGAGTGTAGAGAGTGAGTAGTAGAGAGTAGTAGAGAGCAGTAGAGAGAGTAGCAGAGAGTGAGTAGTAGAAAGTAGTAGAGTGAATAGTAGAGTGAGTAGTAGAGATTAGTAGAGAGTGAGTAGTAGAGAGGGAGTAGTAGAGAGTGAGTAGCAGAGAGAGAGAATAGTAGAGAGTAGTAGAGAGTGAGTAGTAGAGTAGTAGAGAGTGAGTAGTAGAGAGTAGTAGAGAGTGAGTAGTAGAGGGTAGTAGAGAGAGAGTAGTAGAGAGTGAGTAGTAGAGAGTAGTAGAGAGTGAGAAGTAGAGAGTGAGTAGTAGAGAGTAGTAGATTGTGAGTAGTAAAGAGTGAGTAGTAGAGAGAGTAGTAGAGAGTGAGTAGTAGAGAGTAGAGAGTAGTAGAGAGAGAGTAATAGAGAGTAGTAGAGTAGTAGAGAATGAGTAGTAGAGAGTGAGTATTAAAGAGTAGTGGAGTAGTAGAGAGTAAGTAGTAGAGAGCAGTGGAGAATATTCCAAAGTTTGGCACAGCACCACTTGCACAATAGGTCCAATCAAATCATATCACCTAGAGTCCTTATTGAAGCGCTGAACCTTGGTGTATATTCAAATGCTTTTATTTTCCTTAAGTTTATGTACCAAAAGCAGCCGACGCGTTTCGTTCTGTACAACAGAACCTCTTCAGGGCGTTGTTATTTCCTTCAAATTATGTTGGTATCCTGTTGTCATATAACTAGATATTTCTTCCAAATGTTAGATGAGACGTAAGTACATTCTTATTCAAAGTGACTAGGAATCAATTTTACCCACACAATTCGGGCAGACTTGAGTAATTTATAGCATCCTCAAAGTCAGTCTTTCAAAAATTCCAAAGAATAGGACATGATAATCCAAATCCAAATGTTTCTCAAGAAAAGTCATTTTCAATCGTTCGGAATATCGGCGTTTGGGCAGATATGACCCAGGGACCCCCAGTATGCAAGGGGAATTAGTCCCCCCTCTGCAAACGCGACAGTGGCCTGCGTTGCAGAGAGGTGTAAAAAGGGGCATAGCCTCAATACACCTCTGTGCAATGCAGCCCAGTGGCGCATACTGGAGGTTCCAGGTGGCCTAGTTGGCCCCCAGGGACCCCCAGTATGCAAGGGGAATTAGTTCCCCCTCTTCAAACATGCACGGGGGCTGCGTTGCAGAGAGGTGTAAAAAAGGGTGTGGCCTCTTTACACCTCTCTGCAATGCAGCCCCTGGCACATACTGGAGGCTCCTGGTGGGCTAGTTGACCCCCAGGGACCCCCAGTATGCAAGGGGAATTAGTTCCCCCTCTGCAAATGCGCCAGGGGGCTGCGTTGCAGAGAGGTGTAAGAAGGGGCATAGCCTCATAACACCTCTGCAATGCAGCCCCCTGGTGCATAATGGATGTTCCAGGTGGGCTAGTTGGCCCCCAGGGGCCCCCAGTATGCAAGGGGAATTAGTTTCCCCTCTTCAAACATGCACGGGGCTGCGTTGCAGAGAGGTGTAAAAAGGGGCGTTGCTTTATTACACCTCTCTGCAATGCAGTCCCCTGGCGCATACTGGAGATTCCTGGTGGGCTTTCAGGTCTTATATAGTTAGGAATTAGCATTAAAAAAACCTTTGAAATTCACTGAAAAAAACATAGGTTTCAGGCCTTATATAGTTAGGAATTAGCATTTAAAAAACCTTTGAAATGCACTGAAAAAACATAGGTTTAAGGCCCTATATAGTTAGGAATTAGCATTTAAAAAACCTTTAAAATTCACTCAAAAAACTATAAGTTTTAGGGGTGTTATAGTTAGCTGGACATTTCACTCATACAAAACCATTGAAATTGCTCCTATATAGTTAGTTGTACTAACTATATTTCGCGCACCCGCAATCCACTGCTGATGATGTCACATATTACATCATTCATGCATGGTCAGTGACATCACTGATGACATCTCAAATGACATCACTGATGACATCACTGATGACATCATCCACGTGACAATCACTTACACCTTTTCATACACTAGTAAAATCTTTCATCACTCTTTGTAAAATACAGAGTATCATATTTGAATCCACTGTTACAGCAATACAAGTATCTAAAAAGCCACTCAGTGATTCATAGATGTATACACACATCTAATCACTTACCTGTAGATTCACTCATACATGCTGTCAATGAACAAGAGAACACTATCAAAAATACTTATACACCTAAATCGACATTACACACCAGCACACATCCTATTCACATATGAAGTCATCCTACTCACTTATGCAAACAATGGATCATACTTACATATTTACTTAGCTACACACTTATCAAAACACAACTTCATCTATTCATTTCGATAGTAAGTCATACTTAGTGAATTATAAAATCATTATTACAAGTATTAAGTTATCCATACAGTCACACACACAGTCATTGAGTCTTATGTATACTTATTTATATACAACAACTGACACATACACTGCCTTTTATTTTTCTAGTTTGTTGGACATGTACCATTGAGAAATATATTTGCTCATCACCACACCCATAAAGACATTCACTCACCCAAACAACTGTTAGAACATGTAGTTTTAACTTCGTAGATCTAGTGAATCAACTATTCACAGATCTTTGGGCAGTCACACACCCCCCACCGAACCACACACATATTCACTCTCCCATACAAATACTCAGTTAACTAATCAATAACTAATATAGACTTTCAAATAGCTAGTAACCAACTGGAGAACCAGTTTACACAACAACTGACAAAGTGATACAGATATTCAAACAGTTTAGTCACTATCCACTAAATTTAGTGAGACACTATAAATTGGTCAAATAAACAGTCAATTACACTGCTACTAAATCCTCCATCCAAATATTTATTTTGATATGTCCACTCATTCTTCAATGCAAATTGCTATATATATAATGCATATTTAAATAACGAAGCAAACCACATTGACTGGATGATGTCATCAGTGATGCCATCAGTGATGTCATTTGAGATGTCATCAGTGATGTCACTGACCATGTCATGAATGATGTAATATGTGACAAAAAGTGGGGGGCAGGGGCCCACAGCCCCAATGGACTATCCGCGGCTGTTATTACACACTATTAAGGGAGCACCTGAGGAATCGGAACTGTATTACCCCATAAGGCCCTACAAGAGCCTGGTAACAATATAATATCCTGTGTGTACAATCCAACTACTGTGGGAGCAATGGAGAATTAATAAACTTGTATTTGGGCAACCACAGAGCAGCTTTAGCCCCCAGCAATAAACAATAAGCTCCACATACATTTAAATGTGTCACGCTAACTCTTTCTGGGCCCAGAAGGGAGTTCAAGTGCAAAACAAGCACTCCTAGAACCGGGACAGCTCTTCTTATGTCTCAGGGATGTAGAAATCTTTTTTTGCAGGTTTTATGAAATCTTTACAACTAGTGTAAAATAGAACAAGGATAAATACTCAGCACAGTACTGAATGTTTTAATTGTTATCAACAGTAGCAGTATTAACAGTGAAAATGTGTACATATTCCTGAGTTTCATAAAATGTATTTTATTTTGGTGATATCCTGTCAATGGAGGTAGGCCTGCTGTTTATTAACTGCAACTACTCCATTGTGTTCAGCACCTGAGAGTACTGGTCTATTGCTCTGGGCTTGCCGGTGCACCAACCATTAGAGTTACATACAGCATAAGATACAGAGTAAAATTAAGGGGTTACTTGACCTGTGGGGCCTTTTTTAAAGTAAATCTCCTGTTTCTGCATAGATCCGTCAGGAGTCTCATCATAGGCATTTCCACCTGCCATTCTGTATATATTGTAAATATGTATATAGCATTTAGTACTGTGCATAATAAAATAAAAAACACTGACTGGACAGCGATGTTTTAACATGTGTTTGGTGCATTGCTGAGTACTGAGTCTCTAGTCACGGCACCTCCCATTTACGCTTTGGACTGCTTTGTTTCGCTACCCTGAGAGACAAGTGCTAAATAGGTGTTGTTGGTTTCCAATTCAGAACTTAGCAGGACAGCAGCAATAGGATATCAGAGGCAAAACATCTCCGTTGTCAGAATTGAGACCTTGTAAGCCCTGCCTACTTCAATTATTGTCATTATTACTATAAATTGCTTCAGCCACATCCCAAGCCATTATATTTTGCCCACCATGTGACCGTTTTCATTGTGCAAGGGTGCCTATGTTGCATACAGAATTGGTATTATGTAGGAATGGCCACCTTCTTGCACAAAAACAATCCTGGGAGGCATATTTCTCTTTCTATGTGGACTGCAGAATGCAGCAGACTTAGAAAGAGGAAGAAATGAGGAGCCATAGAGCTGTTTCTCCTTGTTATTTCTCCTCTGAGAAGGCAAAAGATTTTGACGCATCTCCAAGTTTACAAATTCTTGTAAATGTGCGGATGCATCAAAATCCATTGGAATTGCTTCGGAACACAAACCCAAAGTCCATGGAAAGGCTTTCCCAGGGCAACCCAAAATTCAAAACTATGCAGTCACCCCTGTCACTTTTATTCGATTTCCCTATCCAGGGAACCCTACGGACCATTTTAAACTCATGTAACAGATGCCTGCCTAACCCGGTCCTGATATCTAATAGGTGTAGTGCCTTATTTTTTAAGGAGGTCCAATGTTCCTCAGAATTGGGTGATATTGTTAGTGCATTGCGTTACTCCAGAATTCTGGAGCCACTCAGAGCCCTGTAAAGTGGCTTTGTATTGCTTCAAAATTCTGTCTTAAGTTTTGTGTCTCTCTTGCACCACGTTGTGTGGTGCAAGAGCAACACAATTGACTTCATAAAAAGGCCCCATTGTTATTATTAGTTGCTTCTCCACTACACTGCTCAAAAAGGTACTTTTAAAATGTAATTTTATTAATAAGAGGAAAAACATATTTCTCTACCATTTTTTCCTAACCGAACCGTGAAATATTTTTTATTCAAAATATTATGTTGCATGCCCTTCTTCTATATATAAACAACCAACCCTCTAAACATGTTTTAAAGGCCACAAATCTACCAGGAATTCTCAAAAGGATTCCTCGTAGTTCTAAATGGATTTACTACTGTGGACTTCTCTAGTACCCATGCAGAACAACCTGTATTAGAACATTGGAATGTTGGGAGCTCCATTGAAAACAATGGAGTGCTCCGGGCTTATAATGGCTGGTATAAGCCTGGAGCTCCAACATTCCAATGTTTCTTTGTTCACAGCTCCCACTGTGAACAAAGCCTTCAGGGAGCCTGAGGAGATTCCAATCCCCTCACGCTTCCAAAAGGCTTTGTTTTTTTTGTTAGAACATTCTGTCCTCTAGTGACAGAATGTTCTAATAGCCTAGGGCTATACCGCTATTAAAGTCCCTCTCCCTTGTTAAAGGCCCTCGCCTTCGGCTCAGGGCCTTTAAGGCTGGAGAGGGCCTTTAATAGCCGATATAGCCCTCTACGGCGGGCTATAAGGTTATAGTATTAAATCCCTTTCAAAGAATGGAAATTGGGCATTACAAGGCTATGTAGCGTTGTATGTTTCAGAGTGCCCACAAACATCCACATTTCTGGGCATTACCAAACTCCAGTCTGAGCCTTTTCCACCCTGGACATGGTCAGAAATTGCCAGAGTAACTCCCATTCTAATTTGGGAAGAGGCATGAATAACCCCCAGATTTGGAGAGGTTGTCTGGGAAAGGCTGTCTCCACGAAGAAAAATATTTTTACCCAGAGGAAACAAGAAAAGCAAATGAATTTGGACAGTGGGCACCATTTCTTTTGTGTTTAAATCAATGTTTTGCAGATTTGAATATGGGGGAAGAGAAGGAGCCCATGGGTGGTTTTATGAGCACCTTGCACCAATGCAAAGTCACAAAAAGTGGTGCAAACTCCTGCAAAAATATTTTCCTGAAAAGAGCAAAGTTTTCTTTGTGCTTAAAAGTAGTCCTAAAACTAATGTAAAAAATGCTCTGCACTACTTTGCACTAGTTTGCGCCAAGGGAGCCTCCCATGTGTGGTTCAGGGTCGTTCCTGTGTTACCACCCATGAATGTTTACACAAAGTTCTATCTGCAAAGAATTTTAGACATGGCTTTCGAACAACAAAATAACACTTCTTTGAGGCAGTATGTGCTTGAATATGTCTAATTGTTTACATGCTGCTGTTCTTTATTTTTTTGTACCTATTTAGCAAAGTTTTACATTAAGTTCGTTTTCATGTTGTGCAGTGTTTGTTGTGAGCGTGTCATGATGATAATAGCTATGTTTTCTGCTGTGAAGGAAAGAGCGAACATGCAGTGTATTGACAGCAGTTATCTAGGGGCATATTACCAAGGCGGGCGATATGTGATTATCACCGCTTTAGCTGCCGTTTTCTGCCGCTAAGCGGCGATAATTCAATTGCCCTATTAGCAAGCTGTCGCTAACAGCAGTTAGTGACAGCTTGTCGGGGATAGTGAGCGGTTTAGGGTGCGCTTTGCATGTCAGCGATATTTATCGCTAATAACATGCAAAGTAGGCGTACCCAACCTGTTAGCGACTGAAAGCAGTCTCTAACGTCGCTATCGCCTATTAGCAAGGCAGGCGTAGCGATGAAAATATTCACGCTAAGCGCGAATATCTCCAAGAACGAACGCCTGCTCAGACCAGTTCTTAGCCATTATATCCAATCGGAGGTGGATATAATGGCTAAGACCCTGTTAGTGATAATGCGTGAATATCGCTGTATTCTCAGCGATATTCACGAATTTCGCCGCTATCGCCGGAAATATTATTGCTTTTTAGATAAACGTTGCTAAAAGCATGTTATCTCAGCGATAATATCCGGCGATGTGCGGCGATAAAAAAATTGCCGCTAAGCCTACTTAGCGATAAATATCTCTAGTTGTTGGTAATATGCCCCCTAGAGTTGCCGTAGGCACTAAGGGAACTTTTTTGACAGCCATCAATCTCTACAGAGCAGGCACGTGAGATAGCACTTGGCTGTGCCCAGTGATTGAAATGGAAAAATAGAAGTGCAGGGACTCTGTACCAGAGTACCTGCTTGTTTCTGAGAAGTGCTGGTACTCTCCAATTAAAAGTATAGCATTTCTCTTGAGAAGTGCGTGTACTCTCCCTCTCAAAATAAAAAAGTGCCAGTACTCCGTACCGGCCAGTACCGGCCCTTAAAGCACTGGCTGTGCCAAACAATCACCTTCATCTTCCTGCCTCCCTTCGGTCTCAGGAGATCAGAGAAATGATGGGAAGTGAGGGGGCCCTATGAGATCAATGGAAACTTGGAGGATAGAGCAGAGTAGCCACTGCCCGAGTTACAAACCCAGGTATTCACTGCTCTGAGATAAAAGCAGAGTAAACCAATAATAATTTCTTACCGCACTTAAATAAGAGCACTGACAAAGAAGATTTTAAACCTGGTCTTTTTTTAAAAGTCATCCTTCAGGAACCAGGCACAACCAAATATTTCGCATTATTCGTATTTTGCTGCGTTCCATCGTGAGTGACTGAAGTCTACTATCAATAGAAGTATCAGTCATGGGAAATATAAGTTTAAATTACGCAAGAACATAAATTAACCATGAGTTATTTGCGGACGGTGCTGCTTCTAACCTCATGATATCTTGGAATATAATAAGTGAAAACATACGTCGGTGGTTTAGATAAAATAGGAACATTTTAACACAATAGTGATAAAAATAGATCCTTGCTTGCCTCTTGCTGTGGACCAGAGTGTCGTTTTATATGCAATTGGTTGAGTGTTGTCCAATTGATCGTTTTTAAAACAGACATAGGAGGATATTCACATGTCTTGCTGTACATGATAAATAAAGTCCCTAGTTTATGGGATTTTGGTGCAGGGCAGGGGAGCAAGACACCTTACTGTGTTGCCCTCTGCCAATATGAATGGGCAGGAATGCAATACAGAGCATTCTTGTCCTTTCTCCCTGCGCAACCTGTGCTGCCGCCCTTTCAGAAGCCTAACTCCAACGTAGGCACAAATTCACCATGGGTCAGGCGTGCCTCCATAGCATGCAGGGCACAAACACTATCCTAAGAAGTGCAGAATGGAGCACACATAGGAGGAGAAATAAACATTTTCTCCTTGTTTCGCCTCCCCTCGGGAGGCTTACAGATTTGGCGCTTTCCACATTCACATGATTTTTTCAATCTGGGGCAACATCAAAGGAAAGCTCGCCTCAACGGCCATGGATCGCCTCCTGGGCACTAAGTAAGGTGAAGCGGTGATTTACTCTGCATTGCCTTACTCAAGATTTATGAGGCCACTCATAGTCATGCAGGGTGGCTTTGTGTAGCATCATAAATCTGCTTGAGAGCCCTGCGTCATGCATTAACCACTTTACATGGTGCAAAATTGGCACAGGGCTCTCATAAATAAGCCCCACAGGGGGCGTGGCTTGGCGCCCGAAGGTAATGGCGGCGCCTGAGTGAGGCTCTGCTGCGGTTCAAGGGGACCTTCCATTCTAAGACCACTCCTTCCTGCTATGAGATGCGGATATGTTGCCGGAACACTCCCTGATGACTTTCGGATCCTTAAGGACTCCTTAAAAGCCTTTGAGACAGAGTATTTTGCAACTGTAAGTTATTCGCGGACTTGCTGTGGGCGCAGCCGCCATTTTAGGTAGCTTTGCTACTGCGTACCTCCTCGTTCGTCTGATCAGCAGCTACAGTTATTTCTCTGCCAGGAGGTTGCCAGCGGAGTTCAAGGTGTGTGAAGGCTTTTCCCATGACTTGTCCTGGAATACTTTGCTGAAATAAGTATTTTAGCGGGCTTGTTGCAGGTGTGACCGCCATTTTGTTCCAGTCAGCGCTTCTTATTTTTACTTTTCCCCCTACTGCACACGGGGTCATTTCAATGCTGTGTCTTGCCTTTTTGCCTAGTTTCCTCTGCCTCCATACCCTTTAATCTTACCAGCGCCTTACCGCTTTCTGAATCTGCTTCATTCTGTGTATACTGCGGATTACTTGCTGCTTCACCAATACCGCAACCGCCATTTTGACTGCCTCAATGCATCTTCACTACATTTTCTCTGTTGGAAGCTGTTTTCCTGTGTATTTAATGCTGGCTTATGCTACTTTGACTTATTTTTGAATTATTTTTGACCTGGCTGTAACCTGTTGACGGCGCTGTGAATGACTACTCTGCCCTTCAACGCTTCATTGTGCTTTTGCCTTGTCGTTACCTGAAGACGAGCATCGCCTCATTTAAGCCTGGGTGGTTTGTGTTCATCCATTATACGCAGCTTACATAGTGCCTAAATGAGAATGGCAAATGATATGTAGTTCATTCTCTCTGCGACCTTCAAGGCCGTTATGGGATGCTCCTTTCTGGGCATATGCTCCCCACTGGCTCACTCATCTCATTGTGAACTATGAATCTCGCTCTCCATGTGTGCTCTGCTTCTTGATGGGTGCCTTGTCTGATGTATGCACTTCAAGCCCCCTCTAACAATTGACTCTCATAGTGCTGCGTGGGATTTACGTTGCACCTACGTTACTTTTTTCAAATTTTCTGCAACCTTTTTGGTGGAACTGCCCATTTTTCTGCCCATTTTGCGTATATTGTTTGATTGATAAATTCTACGGTATGCTTTATGGGTAGACTTAAGCCTGTGTCACGCTTACCTCATACCACAAAGACTGCATTTGTTAAGAATTCTAAAGTTTTTTCTGCCTAATCCAAACTAGAGGATTCCCTCACCTCGTCTGGCTCTGAAACAGCAATGGAGCCCCCTCAATCTATACCGGGGAAAACAAACGTCAAACGACTGAAGAAGGATCCCCCTTCGCCTCCTAAGCAGTCTTCTCCTGTCTCTATGGAGTTATTGCTGGACAAATCAGATCTTTTCGGCCCTTTCTGGAGGAAATTCTGTCCCTTCGCCCTTTTATGGGGGACACTAACGTTAAACTTCAGAATCTCGCAGATAACTGGTCACAAACGGAAAGCAGAGTGGCCTCAGTCGAACATTCTGTCACGTCCCTTCAGGAAACCTGTTCTACGGTAACTCATTTAAATTCTCAAGTGTCTGCTCTTCAGCGACAGGTGGAGGAATTAGAAAATAGAAATAGACGGAACAACCTTCGCATTTACGGCCTGGCAGAGGGGCTTGAGGGATCTGACTCACTTGCCTTTTTTAGATCATTCCTCCCCAAGCTACTCCGCTTGCCGGAAGGCACAAATCTTAACATCCAGGAGCATATCGACTAGGTCGCCTATCTACTTCTGCCTCCCCTGTACAGAGGCCCAGAGGTGTCATTCTCTATTTTCTAGAGTATACTGATCTTCTGAAGGTCTTGACAGCTGCCAAATCTTCTCCAAAATTGTCATGGTCTGGTTCCTCTTTGTTCTTTGCTCAGGACTACGCAAAAGCTACTGCTAATCGTCGTAAGGTCTTCCTGGGCATGAGAGAAGTCCTTTGTGCAATGGGAGCAAGATATATTCTGTATCATCCTTGTTTGTTTAAAGTGACCTATAATAACAAGTCAACCACTTATGAAGATCCTGTACGCCTACAGAATTTCATCAACGCGCACAAGACCTCCGCAATGGATTCCTCTGGTCCCTCAACCTCCTTTCCTGGCTGAAATGCAGTTTTGTTGTCTCTTTTAATGCCGTTGCATTTTGCTTCCTTTGCACTTTAAGAGGTTTTTTTTTCTTCTTTCTTCGCAATGAAGTTTTAACTTGTCATTTATGCTCTATAAGAAGCCTTAATATTTTGTTCATAGTTGTATTGTTGTTTATTATCGTTTTCACTTCTGCCTCATTTTTCTCTTTGTACCCAAACCTTTTGTTCTCCTTATCAGTCTCCACAGGAATCTCTCCCCGTCTGATGATGTCTCCCTGGCTCCCTGCCTAGCCGACCTTGGATGTGTTGCCTTACCCGTGTGGTCCCATCCCCCTTCAATTCTTTCTCATTGTCTCCTCTTGTAGGTATGTTTCTTTTTTTGTTTTTTTCCTTTGTACTTCCCCTTGTTTTGCATTTCCCTTCTTGCGTTTCCTCTCTCTTATATGTCCTTAGATGATATCTCTCTATTTTCAGGATTTGCATTTCCTTGTACATTGTATTGTATTGTATGGCACACTTGTAAAGCGCAGCTGTCATCCAACGGGTATCCTGGCGCTGTGATCTTTCAAGGCCTGAACACAAAAACATTACTTTAAAAGCCAATTACAGTGTCCTTGGGAAGAGGTGAGTTTTTAGTCCCTTTTTGAAAGAAGAAAGGTCTCCCAAGCTTCGAAGAGACAGTGGCAGCGCATTCCATAACCTGGATGCCGTGTAGCCAAAAGAGCTGCCACATGCTGGAACCATAACTTCTTTTTCTCTTCAGGTTGTATTTATGTTTACATTTTCTCTCTTCTTACTCTGCTCCTCCTGAACTCCTCTCTAGTTTCTGCTTTACTCTTGCTTCCTGCACCCTCTTTCAATCTCATCCATTTCTTCCCTTTTTCTCCTCTTTTAATCTCCACTATGTATCTTTTTTCTCTTTATTCATTCTTATTCATGGATTTTTCTCCTAATTTTACTTATTATGCATTTTTTGATTTACTGTCTATATCATGTCAATGAATATCGTATTGTGGAATGTTAAGGGTATTAATTCCCAGATTAAGCATCAGCGCATTTTATCGCACCTCGCCAAATTGAATGTTGATGTTGCGTTTCTCCAGGAGACCCATCTTTCCGATGCAGAGTCTGCTAAGCTGAAGAGAGGTTGGGTGGGAGATGTATTTTATTCGCAAGGTGATGGTAAACAGAATGGTGTAGCAATTCTTTGTCGTAGATCACTTCCTTTCACAACCCTTTCCCAAGAATCGGATACTAATGGCAGGTGGACACATGTCAGACTATCACTTAGAGGTGTTCCAATCTCTCTCCTTAATGTCCATGGTCCCACCAATGGTGAACCTCTTTTTTGGGCTGAGTTTTCTCAATATATCACCCAATTTATGAATGACAATTTTATCCTCGCTGGGGATTGTAACCAACCACTAGATCCTTTTGTTGACAGGAACTCTGACGCAACTTATATTTCTAATAAACCACACAAACTTTTTACTCAAGCCATCTCCCAACATAAACTTATCGACTCCTGGCGACTCTGCAATCCGACCTTACGGGAGTTTACTTTTTACTCTCCGTCTCACCGATCCCAGTCGCGGATCGACAACATTTTTTTTTCTCATAATCTTGCTCAAACACTTACAGCTGCTGAAATTGGTCCGATTTTACTTTCGGACCATGCCCCTGTTTTCATCAGCATTGAAGTGGTTCCTAAGATTGATGGACCAAGAGGTGGCGCTTTAACAATACCCTCCTCTTGGATCCCAAATTCACCGCTTCTTTTAACGTCTTTTTTGATGAATTTTTCCTGTTTAATGATACCACTTCCATCCCGAAACATACCATTTGGGATGCTTTTAAGGCAGCAGCACACAATTTTATCATAGGATATGTCGCAAAGAAGCGTAGGATTGCACGTCAATTCACTAAAAATCTCCTTTGTGACATTAAGAGATTGGAACACGCCTACTTCACCTCACATTCAAAAGATAATTTGACATCTCTGGTCGCTGCCAAGATGAAATTTAATGAGAATTCCAGAGAAGATGCCTCCTTATATTTACTAAAGTCAAGTGCTACGTTTTATGGGGGTAGGAATAAAGCTGGGAAAGTCCTTGCCAATTATTTGAAGGTCAAGCACAACAAGCTGAATATTGAATCTATTTATGATACTAATGCTAACTTACAGCACAAAGACTTTGACATCCTTACTGAATTCTCCCGCTTTTAAGTAACCCTATACACCTCTGAAACTCAGCCTTCTCTTCAATCTCCTACACACTTTTTCTCTACTATCCAAAAGCCTACACATTTTCCTCTTGATCTTTCTTTCTTGGAGACTGACATTTCGCAGAAGGAACTGCTAACCGCGCTCCAGCATCTCAAACTTAATAAAGCTCCTGAACCGGACGGTTTCACCATTGAGTTTTATCTCCACTTCTCCAAGTTGTTGCTCCTGAAATTGCACTCTCTCCTCAACACGTTTGCTGATCTAGCTAACTCCTCAGGGACCTTCTCCGACGCACACATTTGTGTAATACCCAAAGATGGAAAAGATGCGAAATACTGCAAAAATTACAGGCCCATTTCCCTGGTCAACATTGGCTATAAAATCTTTGCTAAGTCATTGGCGATAAGGTTAGACCATTTACTGCCTGACCTCTTAGGCGAAGAGCAGTCGGGATTTGTTAAAGGTCGATACATCACTGACAACACTAGACTTCTATTCAACATACTGTCGAAATGATCCCACCTCCAGCACTCCCTTGCAGCGATCGCCCAAGATGCAGAGAAGGCGTTTGATAGGGTTGAGTGGCCATATCTTTTCCATACTCTCGGATGGTTTGGCTTTGGCCCTAAATTTATATCCCTAGTTTCATTGTTGTATTCCCACCCGCGGGCTGCAATTTATGTGAATGGTCAGAGCTCCTCCTACCTTGACCTTGGTAGAGGTGTTCGTCAAGGCTGCCCCCTCTCACCTTTCCGTTTTAATCTCGCTTTAGAGCCTTTTTTGTCTAAGCTTCGCCAGAACCCCGACATCCATGGTTTTCATACTGCGGAATCTCCCATTAAACTTGCTGCCTATGCAGATGATATTTTACTCTTCATCTCTAACCCTACAAACTCCATCCCCGCTTTCCTGGAGGAAGTACGGAACTACTCCTCGATTTCTGGTTATAAGCTCAATAATGACAAGTGTGAGATTTTACCCCTGACGAAGTTCACTTTTAAACCTGATTTTAGTGCTTCCAACTTCGCTTGGAGTCCCTCCCACATTAAATATTTAGGCTTACATATCACCCCCTCCAATCTAGACACAATCTCCCAATGTCTGACTAAGTGCACTCAAAAAATATCTGATCTTAGAGCTGGGTGGCCTCCTCTTTAAACCATTAAGATGATGTTATCCCCGATAATTCTCTACACAATCTCCAATATCGCTGCCTCCATCCCAGCCAAATTTTTAAAGAAAATTAATTTGGTCTTATCCTCCTTTTTGTGGCATAACAAAAAACCCAGAATGTCCCTTGCCAGACTAATTTGTCCCGCGTCTGAAGGTGGAGTCAATTTTCCAGACTTTCCAGCCTATCAAAAGGCTTTTTTGTTACGTCAAGCCTCTGTTTGGCTACAAGACCCCGATTCCCCCTGCCCTCTGTGGACTAAGGTTGAGCGCCTTTTCCTTTCCCCATTTTCCTTTGCTGAATACATCTCCTTTTCACGCAAACCTTCCTTGATTCCAACTCCTATTCATAAATTTACTGTCAAGCTTCTTTTATCCTCCAATCCCCCCCTCCCCCCCTGTGACTGTTGCTGATTTTTTCTCATCCACCATTTGGCACAATAAGTACCTTTTAATCCATCACAGACCCTTTTACTGGAAATCCAGGAGGTCCAGGGGTTTGATCTGGATTTCGCAGTTATTCTCACATTCCACTTTTCTGCCTTTTCACACTCTTTGTTCCTCCTTTTATTTGCCCTCATCTTTTGCTTCCAAATATCATTAATTTAAAACAGCGATCATGGAGGTCTACACACGACTCATACACGCACCACCTCGCCCTGTCTCTCCTAACCTTGCTTCCCAACTTCACTGTATCTTGCACGCTACTCCTAAAGCTTCTATTCTTTACAAGCACCTTCACACCATCGCATCTATTAGACCTAAGTCTAGGGTGGAGGAGCAATGGGAACATGACCTTGCTACAACATGGCCAGTGTCCTTGTGGGACAAAATATGGGCAAAGGTTCGTAAATCATCTAGGTCGGCGTCCTTGACGCAATCCTTGTTTTTTATATACAATAGGTTGTTCCACACTCCTTTCGCCCTTCACAAATGGTTTTCTATTACTACGGATGCTTGTTGGTCTTTCTCCTTACCTCAAGCTACCCTGTTTCATATGTTATTTCTTTGCAAACATGTACATGATTTTTGGTTGCAGGTCTGGGCTCAAATTAATGTAATTTTTCATACCTGTATTCCCCTGTCTCCCACTCATCTATTTCTAGGAAGTCTTTCTCCTTGTTGGGAGGGGACTGATCTACATGTTCATGTTGTTGATTTGCTATTGGCTGTTGCATTCCAGCAGATTACCATTAATTGGAAGACTTCTTCTAACATTTCTTTTAAAGCATGGTGGTACAATGTTTGTCACAATCATAGGCTTGATACTGCTTTTGTTTTCCCTGCTCAAATGGCAGCCAAACGTGCAGACTTGTGGCTTCCTGTTACGATGTATTTAGATAATTGTACAACTCGTTCATTTTGCCCAAGACCTGCCCAGCAGGAGGTCCCCAAACCCCCCTGATACCCTTTTCATTTCCTATAGTTTTCTGTATTCTCAATTGTTATGTCCTTCTCCGTATTTGCTCTTGATTTATAACCATTGTGTCTCTTATTTTGAATCTTAATACCCAGGATAAGTTTTCTCATGTTTCATTGCTTGTATAGTATATCCTGATTTTTCCTTTTTGCTTTCCCTCCCCTTTCCCTTTTTTTACCTACAATTATTTCTGTATTATGGATTGATGCCTTATTTTATGATTAATAAAACCTTTCTTTAACTCAAAAAAAAGCCCCACAGTTTTAACCAGAGGGCATCCACATCACTGACTTCTCAGTTTAGTTTAGTTTATGATTCATAATAACTCTATATGCTAATAATTCGCCCTTTTTTGAAGTCTTGAAGATAGTTTATATATTTTTTTAGGCTAGTGGTCTAAACTACAACATATTCCATATGACCTTTCTGCATGAAATGTTAGTTGTGAAAAAGCCACCTAATTTCCTTTGATTTTAGTTCTGTATTTGACTATATATCCTATTAGACTATTGTCTTGGTTGCATATTATCAATGCTGTTGCTATGGCAAAACTAGGGTTTTCATATGTGATTGGCGATTTGCTATAAGAAAAAGATTCTATATTTAAATGGTCCTTGGATCCTTGCTTGAAATGGCCCGTTCTGAAGGGTAACCCCCATACTTTTTGTCTTCCTCCTTGACTTAATGCTAAATTTGTTTTTGCTGGCTTCCGGACTCCGAGCACTCTAAAAGAAACCTTTGCCAAGACCAAAGCTTCATTTTTAATACATATAAGTTACTGCGACAATAAGCCCTGGACGGCTCAGAGGGCAGGGTGCAATGAATTTAAAAAGCAGCGCATGTAATTTTAAGTTTTAAATGTCCTGTTAGTAAAAAACTCTTACATTTGTTTTTCACTACCACAAGGCCTTTTCTAAGTGTGTTTTCCAATTGGGAAGTTATAACTGGTTCAAGAATCCTATCTTAAAATCCTAACTTATGCTGAAGTCAGACTTTAAATTGCAATTCTGAAAATGCCACTTTTAGATAGTTAAATAGGAGTTTCTGACAATGCACTCCGTCCCTTCTCTTTTTTTCTTTTGGACTCAAGGTTTTACTCAAATTCTGAATTAGTCATGCGTGCGAACGGAAGCTGTGAATTGTCCATCACAGCGCTTTCAAAAGTACCAAAAGGGCGCTTCAGTCATGCACCCATCAGTCGCACTGCTGTAGTGAACATGAATTCTTCACAATAATACTCTTCGGTTAATCATTTGCATATTACTCTCTGTTATTCAATAATTTCAACAATCTTTTTATCACACTCGTGCTGTTTTTCAAATCACTGCGGAGACGGCTTGATCGTGCAATTAATCTTTATTCAACATTTTCAAATGCCTCTGCTGCTAATCCAGGCTTTCAACATCGGCACGTGTGAACGATCAAGTGTCAGAATGAGTTCATTTCATTGATTTGACCCAATGCTTTTCGAGTCTGACTGGCTCTTCGTCAGGGGTTCTCTAAAACAAATGAAATAACAGCTTTACTAATTGCTCAAAATAGACTGACTGTATGCGCAAAAAATCTATATCCACCCTCATCTATCCCTCCTGTCACCATCTTAAATAATAACCTCCCAACTCTGAAATTAATATAACAAAGAAATACATTCAGACAAATAATCATACGTAAATCATTACCCTGTGAGTAAATCGCAACCCGCAACAAGTGTCTATAACCACAACTTTCCCTGACACACTACCCCATCTCCATACCCCCTCTCTTAGTCTTTATCAAACTTAACGATTGACAATTTGCCTCTGAAATGCCACCAATGGTAAAACGTCCTTGTTAGAACTGGCTATTTCTGGTTGGCTAAGGCTGACGCCAAAGCTAGGCAGAAACCCCCATTCTAGTCAGGGCAAGGGAGTCACACGCCAAGATAACCCTGGTCACCCCCTTGGTAGCTTGGCACGAGCAGACAGGCTTATCCCGGAGGCAATGTGTAAAGCATTTGCGCCAGCACACAACAGCAACAACATCCTAGGCACACCACAAAAGGAGCTCCACACAAGGTTATATAAAAATAACTTCTGTATTGTAAAAACACATCAGATAGAAGTCACACATGTACATTGTGCCAACTGGCACAGCAAAATATTCACAAGAGATTATTTACAGGACAGGGCCACATTGGCCACTGTCAGAATCAACACTTTTGGAAATAACACTTCTAGAACTTAGAATAAGTATAGCACAAAATAACAGTTATAGATCACATCCAGTAACTACTGGGAACAGGTAAGTACCACCTACGCAACCCTAAACACCTTAGGAGAATGTCAAGCAGGGAACCAGGACATCACTAGGACCACCTGTACTAAAAAGGATAACCACCTAAGTATCACAACACAGTTAGGGGTATAGGTAAGAACACATTACACATTATGCATAAACAACATTCAGAGGTGTAGGGAAGGAAAAACACATGATGCATAAAACATACATTCAGCGGTGTAATAACAAGGCACATGATGCATCAAAAACACATTCAGAGGTGCAGGGAAGGAAAAACACATGATGCATAAACCAACATATTCAGAGGTGTAATATCCAGGAAGACACATGATGCATAAAAACATTCAGAGGTGCCAGAACATAACTCAATAGTGCAAAAACACATGATGCATAAAAACATTCAGAGGTGTAAGATCAAGGTGCGTAATCATATTAAATGCATTACATTTCCTAGCACCGCATCACATTGCGCAAAAGTCACATTAGGCAATTACCATCACATAGATAATCACGTTGCGCCTAAATAAAATCACATACTAGCCCCCATCCAATAAAGGCACTAAAGAGCCCTGTGTCCAGAATGTCAGGGCGCGCTGCCATGCAGCGCCAGTCAGGGGTGCGCCACTGGCGCAAAACCTAAATGTTGCAGGTGCCCACTACCTGCTGGGCACCTGAGGACATCCCAAGACCTAAACGGTGCAGCTGCCCACTAATTGCTGGGCAGCTGGGAAACAAAACTGCGACAGGGTCCTCACTGACCCTTAGGCGCAAACTGCGCCCACTGCTGGAGCCACACAGGCTCTGAACTCACTGCGCAGAACGTTGGAGCCACACAGGCTCTGACACTACCCATAGTCAAATGCTGGAGCCAAACAGGCTCTTGGGACAATAATGTCCCCGTGGGAGCCACACAGGCTCCTAGGCAATTATGGCCAATCGTTGGAGTCCCGCTCGGGGGACTCAAGAGATAATGGCCCCCAGAGCCCTCGGGGCTCTACACACAATCTGTGCCCTGAGCCTCACAGGGCTCGCAACCAATGCCCCACTAAGAGCCTCTCAAGGGCTCATAACCAAAGGTAGGGGGTAGGTGGAGTCCCTCTCGGGGGACTCGGCATCACTATAGGCCCCCCGGGCCTCTTTGCACTCAGGTGCTCACTCTGGAGGGGAGGGGTGGGCACGGGCAATGTGCCCCGACACCCCCTCCCCTTCTATGCACTCACCGGGTCCGGCAGCGCTCGGTGGCGGCTCTTTCTCCCAGGCGGCAGGGTTGTCCTCCAGACACGGAGCCCCGCCTGCACCTTCCGCTGTTTCTCATTTTCGGACATCACTCCTGGGAGCCCCTTGGAAGGCGCCGGACTTCTTCTCTTCACCGGAGCGCTGGATCCACCAATAAAAGCGGGGCTACCACGACGAGCCTCTTCATACACCCGGGAGTCCGCCAATGACAGAGCGGCTCCCGTGACAAGCCCCTGTGATGTGGCAGCTTCTGCGGGGCGAATCGGCCAATCGGAGCGCGGGTCTCGGGGACAGGCCCACAGCAATGGCTAATCAGAGCGCGGCTCCTGCCGAGGGACGGCCAATCAGGTCGCGGCCCCCTCGTGGCTTCGTCCACGGCCCCGGAGAGGTTTCCTCAATTAAAAATTAAGCAAGGTGGGCTCTCGCAATGACCCCCAATGCAATCTCGGGGGAATCCTTTGTCAGAGACCTGCAGCATCGCGCTGCACAGCCCACGCTCCTCTCCGTCCTCTAGGAAAACAGCGCTTCCTGGCCAAAATAAGGCGCTGGGGAGAGATATGGCGCTCCAAAGCGCTAGAGGCAACAAATAAAGCAACAAAAAGTCCTTTCAGGAATCCAGGACCTCAGCAGTCCAGGACATAAGGTGGAGCACAGCAGCTCCCAGAAAAGGAAAGTCCATCAGATATCCAGGGGCTGGGTGCAGGCCCAGGGATTCCCCTGGGCCCAAGCAGCAGCACGCCCCTGGTAGGATTCAAGTCAGAAACAAGAACATTTTGGAAGGGGACACAGCCCCTTTTTATACAGAGAAATCCTTTATCCAAAGGGTGCAGGCAGTGTGAAAACCAGCTAGAACTGGTTATAGGGAATTCCTTTCACTGGCCAGGCTAGGGACAACAGATGCACCCAAGGGGGTGGAGCCAGCATTGTGTGGGGAAAACCCAGCCTCACTCAGGACCCTCAAACCAGACGGTCAATCCACAAGCAGGCCCAGGCTCACTCCTCCCCTCACATCAGCATGCTAAACACTCCATTCAACACCGGGGCAGACCCTCCCAGACTCTTGGAGCCAGGCTCACTAGCCAGACTCAGCCAATCACATGCCAGACACAAATTACACAAATATGCCAACTTCTAAAAGTGGCACTTCTACACTAGACATATTCATGCCGCATATATCATTACGCAGCATTCAATCTCACGAGTTCGCACATACCAAACTCGACCCTGCACTCCCCACACATCAGGAACTACCATGGGCATACATATTCCCTATTCATTCCAATGGGAGGGCAGATCACTCACCACACGTACACAGAGAGCTCACGCACTTTACACTGTACCACAGTGAAAAAGTGCGCAGAGGCCTAAAATCACCAACACCAGGTCACAGAAACAGGCTAGGAAAAAGCAAAAAGTCTTGGGGTGAACCTGCCAAAAGGGCTGGGTCCAACAGTCCTCCTCTTTACCCTTCGCTTCCTCTTCTAACAACTCTTGCTCTTGCCCAGCCTTTCATACATTTTCACTGTCCCTCTAGAGAGTAATATGCAAATGATTAACCGAAGAGTATTATTGTGAAGAACTCATGTTCACTACAGCAGTGCGACTGATGGGTGCATGACTGAAACGCCCTTTTGGTACTTTTAGATAGTTTACATTTTCTTGCCTAGGCAGTTGGTACCTACAGCCTGTCTCTGGTCACATGACTGGATGTAGTTGTCAGTTGAGCTTTGTGTATACCATCTAGACAACCACACACAATGTTAGTTTAGATGTGAATGAGTGGGCCATCACTGACATGACGTGAGGGAGTAGCTGGGCCTAGCATCACTTACACCTGAATAGGCTGTATCCTTTCCCCACACAAAGGGCTGCATACCCTGTCTAGCTAGACATGAGCCGGTGGCAGGGAAGGCAGGGCATCTGTGCAATTCAAAGGCATGCCTCTAGAAGTGTCTCCCCACTTCAAAGACAGAACTGTGCATACAAGAAAGACCTTACTACACTTCTGGACCTGTGGATACTCTGCCAGGAAGAACTGCTGTACTGCTGAAAGGACTGACACTCTGCTGGACTGCACTCTGCTAGACTCCTACACAGTGCTGATCTGCTTCATGCTTGTCTCCATTCTAGGTGAGAAGGACAGGACGTGCATATCTTCACCCAGAGTGATTCCAAGGGCTAGTTGGCTGGCCACCTAATCTGAAGCCTCAGGGACATAACAGGTTTCCAAACCCTGCACTGGGATGCTGCCAAGTGGTACCACTCCAGTCCTAGACTCTTGGAAGTGGACCTGAGGTGCTTGACAGCAGAATAGATGCATCTTCTCTTCTGAGTGATGCATACCCGAGCAGAACCACTGCATCGCCGCTGTTGCGTGGATTGGACCCGTCACTTGCATCACCGCCACCGCCTGCATCTTGGGACCGGTACAACAACTTTGTAACTGCCATTGCATGATGCTTTCCCCTGGCGTAGATCCTCAGATCTCTCATTAAAGGCAGCCTCAATGACGAAAGCAAAACTCTACATCACAGCTTCACAGTTCATTGGAATAAAAAAACGCCCAATCTGCACGTTGCATCCCTGACACCAGACTTCGCATTGCAAGTTCCATCAATAGGATCTTCGACGTCGACCCAGTAGGACCTCCTACCACAGCTGCGTCGCATCTCAGAACCAATGCATTGTGTTGTGCAAACACATCTTCTACTTACATCCATGCAATGCTCCGCAACCAATATTCAAGGTATTCTGTTCAGCGGGACTAACTGGGTCCCTGTGGCTGGCCACTCCAACATGGTTGGCCTGAACTTGTTACTTTTGTCCTGATCTAGCATGACCAGATATCTCCAATAGCGTTTTGTTCTTTTTGACACTACTTCTTAATTTAAACTTTAAAATTCAGTAACTCCAGTTCTACCTATTGGATTTTTGCCATTTTGGTCATTTAATTTATTAAACTAAGCTTTATTTGTCTAACCTGAGATCTATTTTGTATGGTATTTTCACTATTTTACTATTTGAAGTTTTGCAAAAATACTTTACTCATTGCCTCTAAGTTTGCCTGACTGCTCTTTATCAAGCTACCTGAGGGTGAGCACAGGTTAATTTAAGATGTGTCTCTACCATACCCTCACTAGGATTGGGATTTCTGCTTGACCAGGGCTCACACCCCAGTCAACCAGTAACACAATTTCTACCAGTAATTATATGATTCGATGGTAAACGTTTTGGCAATTAATTTTTTGCAGCACTGCCAAATATGTATTTTTTGTCTCATGTTCAATAGTGATTTTGTAATGTTCTCTCTATTCTGGGACCTTCTCTTTGTCATTTTTAAGGGTTGTTGCTTTGAAGCACATGAGGCGTCATTTCCAGGAGTTTGCTCATAAGTATTTAGGTGCAAATGAGAATAAATTGTGAACCACAGTTTTTTTGCCATGTACAATAAGGAACACATTGTGCTTACAAATTGTGCAGGGGGTAATTAGTGCATATCAGAATGGGGAATCATGCTTACTATTAGCAGGTTATTCCACCATTGTAAGGTGGGAAATTGGAATGGGTTGCAGACTGCCATCCCAAGAAATGACGAACCCTGTCCTATTAGTATGTACCATGTAGCCATTTTAAATGCACAAATAGTAAACCACTTGGAATGTGGACATTTGTGTTCCAGACAGAAATATTAGTCAGACTGGCTGTAAAGGGAATATCTTCTCCATCGACACATTTGCCCATTGTTTTCCTTCAAGTAGGACTGCATGAACTCCCATCTATTCCTATTATTTTTTACTGCCAGATGCTGCCAACACTGATCACGTTAATCCTGCATTGTGTTTTTGGTTGAACTTGCACCAAATAGGTAAAGCCGCCATGGAGGCCGATGCCTGTGACCTTGCATTTATGTAATGGCAACAGCTGCTCCCATCAGAAGCACACAGTACACCACTGAGATCGTCAGGTGCCACTGGCAACCCTGATTATATCTTCAGGCAAAACATTTATATAAATGTGGCTGATTGTGCAAATTTGCTATTGGGCTTGCAAAGGCAACAAGGGTCTCCTTTGAATGTCCGAGCTACTTTGCACAGTCTCTGAGATTCACCTACTAGAACGGACCATCATAAGCTCTGAAGAATTTCCAATGTACTAAGCCTACCATGTGTTCACAACTGTGTTTCTACCCAGCATAGAAATACTTGAATTTCATGAAGCCTTGTTCCTCTATCCGTGCCATATTGTGCCTGGATTATTCAGATTTTCCTTGTGTTTGTGAAGCATGGGTCCTCCAGTAACTTGTCATAAAAGACCACTCTTCATTCACAGAGGTCCTCGAGCAAATTGCCATACAATAGCATTCTTCTATCAAATATTTCCCCTGCAAGTTGGCAGACAGGACCATTCTTTAAAACACTGGTCCACCTGCAAGTTGTTAGTCTGTGCTATTCTTTCACACCACAGGCCTCCTGCAAGTTTGCCCACAGGTCTGTACTCCACTACCGTGCTCATCTTGCAAGTTGTTAAACAGAAACATGCTTGAAAATATTGCTCCTTTTTAGACCTGACAGCTTTGGTATGGTCTTTCCTCAAACGTGTTTGCCATACCCCTCTCCACTCCATTTGATGAATTAATTTTTGTAGGCTTTAGGACTCTCTGTACTTTACCACTGCTAACCAGTGCTAAAATGTGGTAACTAGTCAAAATATCGAGTTTTTAATTTCGACTAGACATAATATCGAGTTAAAAATATAGAATTGACATAATATCGACTAGACATAATATAGACTACAAAAATATCGACTAGAAAAAATTAATATCGACTAGAATAGCAATTATATCGAATCAAAAATATAGAATGGACATAATATCGACTAGACAGAATATAGACAACAAAAATATCGAATTTAAGGTAAGTTAATATTAATATTTAATTTTTGTGTAATATAATTCTGTAGCGGGTTGTGGGTTTATAGGGGAATAGGGTAGGAAGTAATTTAATTATAATGAAATAAATATGTTATTTTATTTATTGGTATTTATTTAGAATTAATTGTTAAATTATTATTAATTGGTAATTAATTAAAAAATAATTGCAAATTAACTTTAATTGATTAATTGATAAATATTTATTTTCAGTAATTTATTTATTGTAGCGGGTTGTGGGTTTATAGGGGAATAGGGTGGGAAGTAATTTAATTATAATTAATTAAATATGTTATTTTATTTATTGTTATTTATTTACAATTAATTGTTAAATTATTATTAATTGGTAATTAATTAAAATATAAATGCTAATTAATTTTAATTGATTAATTGATAAATATTTTCTTTTTAGTAATTTATTTTTTGTAGCGGGTTGTGGGTTTATAGGGGAATAGGGTGGGAAGTAATTCATTATAATAAATCAAATATGTTATTTTAGTTATTGGTATTTATTTGTTAATTAATTAAAAATTGGCAATTAATCAAAATATCATTGGTAATTAATTGTAATTGATTAATTGATAAATATGTTAATGTTATAAATTATTTTTCTGTAGCGGGTAGTGGGTTTATAGGGGAATAGGGTGGGAAGTAATTTCATTATAATTAATTAAATATGCAATTTAATTTGTGGGTAATTGATAATTAATAATTGATTGGCCATTATTTCAAATATAATTGGTAATTAAATTTAATTGAATAATTGATAAATATGTTAATTTTAGTAATTTATTTTCTGTTGCGGGTTGTGGGTTTAAAAGGGAATAGGGTGGGAAGTAATTTCATTATAATTAATTAAATGTTATTTGAATTATTGGTATTTATTTAGAATTAATTGTAAATTAATTATTAATTTGTAATTAAATAAAATATATTTTGTAGTTTATTGTAATTGATTAATTGATAATTATGTTACTTTTAATAAATTAATTTCTGTAGTGGGTTGTGTGTTTTTAGGGGAATAGCTTGTGAAGTAATTTAATTGTAAGTAATTACATTTTTGAATAAAAAATGTATTAAGTTAATTTTTCAAAATACTTTTAAATAGTTCGTTATTATATTAATAATAGGTAAATAATTATAATTAGTAGGTAATTTTTATTATTAAATCATTTTTATTTGTATTTTAAATTGATCATTTAATATATTTAACACAATTGTAAAATATTTTAATTAATTTGTAATTGGTGTTACTATTTATATTATTTATATTTAAATATGAAGTATTTACTTGCCCCACTATTGGACTGACTGTAGTTGGAATAGTAATTTTACCCCTACGCTATCCAACGCTTTCCCTATTGTTGCACTCACTGGAGTTGGAATAGTAATTTTTACCCCTACACTATCCAACGCTTTCCCTACTGTTGCACTCACTGGAGTGGGAATAGTAATTTTTACCCCTACGCTATCCAACGCTTTCCCTACTGTTCCACTCTCTGGAGTGGGAATAGTAATTTTTACCCCTACGCTCCCCAAGGCTTTTCCTACTGTTACACTCACTAGAGTTGGAATAGTAATTTAAACCCCTACGCTATCCAACGCTTTCCATACTGTTGCACTCACTGGAGTGGGAATAGTAATTTTTACCCATATGCTATCCAACGCTTTCCCTACTGTTGCACTCTCTGGAGTTGTAATAGTAATTTTTACCCCTACGCTATAGAATGTTTTCCCTACTGTTGCACTCTCTGGAGTTGGAATAGTAATTTTTATCCCTACGCTATCCAACGCTTACCCTACTGTTACACTCACTGGAGTTGGAATAGTAATTTAAACCCCTACGCTATCCAACGCTTTCCCTACTGTTGCACTCACTGGAGTGGGAATAGTAATTTTTACCCCAATGCTATCCAACGATTTCCCTACTGTTCACTCTCTGGAGTGGTAATAGTAATTTTTACCCCAACGCTATCCAATGTTTTCCCTACTGTTGCACTCGCTGGAGTGGGAATAGTAATTTTTACCCCTATGCTATCCAACGCTTTCCCTACTGTTGCACTCGCTGGAGTGGGAATAGTAATTTTTACCCCTATGCTATCCAACGCTTTCCCTACTGTTGCACTCTCTGGAGTGGTAATAGTAATTTTCACCCCTACGCTATCCAATGTTTTCCCTACTGTTGCAGTCGCCGGAGTGGGAATAGTAATTTTTACCCCTACGCTATCCAATGCTTTCCCTACTTTTGCACTCTCTGGAGTGGGAATAGTAATGTTTACCTCTACGCTATCCAACACTTTCCCTACTGTTGCACTCTCTAAAGTGAGAATAGTAATTTTTACCCCTACGCTATCCAACGTTTTCTCTACTGTTGCACTCTCTGGAGTTGGAATTGTAATTTTTACCCCTACGCTATCCAACGCTTTCCCTACTGTTGCACTTACTGTAGTTGGAATAGTAATTTTAACCCCTATGCCATCCAACGCTTTCCCTACTGTTGCACTCGCTAGAGTGGGAATAGTAATTTTTACCCCTACGCTATCCAATGCTTTCCCTACTTTTGCACTCTCTGGAGTGGGAATAGTAATTTTTACGTCTACGCTATCCAACGCTTTCCCTACTGTTGCACTCTCTGGAGTTGTAATAGTAATTTTTACCCCTACGCTATCCAACGTTTTCTCTACTGTTCCACTCTCTAGAGTTGGAATTGTAATTTTTACCCCTACGCTATCCAACGTTTTCCCCACTGTTGCACTCTCTAGAGTTGGAATTGTAATTTTTACCCCTACGCTATCCAACGTTTTCCCTACTGTTGGAATAGTAATTTTAACCCCTATGCTATCCAACGCTTTCCCTACTGTTGCACTCACTGGAGGGGGAATAGTAATTTGTATCCCTACGCTATCCAACGCTTTCCCTACTGTTGCACTCACTGGAGTGGGAATAGTACATTTTTACCCCTACGCTATCCAATGCTTACCCTACTGTTGCACTCACTGGAGTCGTTATAGTAAATTTAACCCTTTCGCTATCCTACGGTAAAAATGTTGTATATGTTTTGTAAATAAAATGAATATACATATATATATATCCTGAAAGTCGTCTCACCCACAGGAATACGATCTCCAAAGAGACGACGCGTACCCAAAGTCATGCTGCAATATTTTTATTGTATTTCACCCAGCACCTCCGCCATGACACGTTTCGGTCCTCCTTGGACCTTGATCACATGACAAGTGCAAATTAAAGTGCAATAGAAATGGACAACAGACTGAGCGTCAACCACTGCATTATTATATCTGTAAAATACAGAAAACTGCATGTGCAAATGTCTACAAATGTGCAAAGTGCATGACATAAATATTTATAATAAATATTTAAAATCATCATAAATGCAATTATAAAAGCCATACAATAGGAAAACTCATTGATTAAACACGATTAATTAAAATCTGTGCTTGGAATTCCTAGTCGACCAAAACATCGCAGTATATTAATAAAGCACGAAAATCAGCTCACATTTAGAAATAGCAGCATCAAATACATATGTGGCAATGACACAAAATCAATATATATATGTATGTATTTAAAATATATAGTTTTTTTAACCCTGGGCAAAGCACTACGCTACACTCGCGGAGTTTGAGAAGTTTGCGTAACTTCGCACTACGCGAGGTGCACGTAGCACAGTGCGAACACGCGTAGTGCAGCGCTCATTTTTTGCTTGTTCGCGGTCCTGAACGTCATGTTCGCGACCGCGAGCAAGAAAAATGACATCCCGGCAAGATTCTCAACGAGGGGAGGTAAGGTTTCTCATTGTGAGTGGTTGCGCATGCTCGCGACCGCTCTCAATGAGAAACTACCAGTTTGCGTTGAGAAAGCTGCAGCTCGAGTAATAATCTACTCGAGCAGCAGAAAACTACAGCTCGCACTGTGCAAGATGCTGTTTTCAATGATTGCACAGTGTCGGACGCTTGTCCGCACTGTGCAATCATTGAAAACGCATCTTGCACAGTGCGAACATGCTACTACGCAGCTCGCGTAGTGCTACGTGAAGTTCGTGTAGTGCGAAGTGCACTTCACGTAGCGCTACTTCGCGAACTATGCCCACCCTTAATTTTTTTTTTGTTACCTTAATTATTTCTCAATTTTACATTTATTTAAGTATTTTAAATATGTTTAAATTAATTTAATTTATTATTATATTACTTTTAATTTACTTTTAAGACATTTAAAAAAATCGATATTTTGACAGTCTATATTTTTTAGACTCGATATTTTGGAGTCGATATTTTTGTTCTTGCCTGGAGATAAGATAGGAAGTCGATATTTTTGCAATCGATATTTTTACTTCGATATTTTGTCCTTTCGATATTTTGACTGTCGATGTTGTGTCAGTAATCCCTAAAATTCATGTGCTCTCTCCCTTAAGCATGGTAATATTTGATTACTACAAATTGGCTCATTTAATATACTTGTAAGTCCCTAGTGAAGTGGTACTACATGTACTTCTGGTCTGTAAATCAAATTCTACTAGTGAGCATGCAGCACTCATTGTGTCACCCACTAAAGTATCCTTTTAAAAACATGTCTCAGACCTGCCACTGCAGCATGTAGTGCAATTTTAAACTGCCAATTCGACCTGGCAAAATAACCCTTTTGCCAGGCCTAAACCTTCATCTTTAGTACATATAAATCATTGCTGAAGTAGGCCCTATGAAGGCCATACAGCAGGGTGCAGTATATATAAAAGGTAGGACATGTACTTTCAGGTTTTGCATGTCCTGGTAGTGAAAAACTCCTGAATTAATTTTTTACTATTGTGAGGAGTATCTCTCCTAAAGGATAATGTTGGGTTGTGTTATTACATATGCCTAGTTTGGGCTCAAATTAATTGTAATTAAAGAATCTCTTTAATGGCAAAGTTGGATTCTAAGTTAGAATTCTGAAAATGCCCCTTATTGAAAGTTATAGAAAAGTTTCCCAGATCTCTATCTGGGGATAGCCAGTGCACTACACGGGTGTCACTAGCGAGTGTCCACAACATTTTCAAACAAGGTAACAAAATATCTGATAACAGCATATACAATGTTTTCAACAGTTCTCCATATTTTTTTCAATGAATCAAAAAAGTGTGATTGTCCAATCTTCAAATCAAGAGTTGCTGTGAATCATTTATTCTTGATGGTTGCAGAAGCAATTCACAAAATCATAGTGGGTATGCTTTACATCAGCATTAACGGTAGTTTAAAAATCCCAATGCATTTCGGGCTTTAAAGGGAAGCCCTTCATCAGTGGAATCTGCAAAGTATTGATACATGGTATAAGTGTACAATATGTCTACAAAATGTGTGGCTTAATCAAAAGTAGGGAAGGATGAACATTCAGTATTATCATGCCACGTAATCTAAAGTCAAACCATTGAAAAGTTATGGTGTGGAAAAAAACGTGAATGTGATGAAGGTGCGAAAAAAATGAGGTGCAAGATGAAGTGATAAATGTGCACGTGAGTACCCTGATAACCGACACCCAAAACAGTGCCAATCAACTGGGAAACGAACAGCAGAAAACTGTAACACGTACCTACAGCGTTATGAGTAATCACCTCAAACACCGAATGAGCCAACCGACTTCGAAATGAATGTCTAAAAATGAAATATCAAATGATGTTCACGGTTCTAAGGTCTCAGACTGTCACGTGAACATCACGCTGTAGGTACGTGTTACAGTTTTCTGCTGTTCGTTTCCCATGCCACGAAGATTGGCTAAGATTGGACAACAACTTGAGAGATACTGTCAGAAGTGCGGTGAACCCAACGTGGATAAAGCACACATGTTCCGGTGGCGTCCCACCATCCAGTCATTCTGGAAGAAAGTGGGTAAAGTTTTGTCAGAGTTGGTGTGCCATGAAGTAAAGGTTAGTCTTTCATTGGTTATCTTTGGTGTCATTCGAGAGGAAACAACACTTTTTAGTGTCTCCAAATCATTAAAAGCTCTCATTTTTGTTTTATTTTACTAGCTCAAAGAGAACTTTGTATTAAGTGGATTCTTCCTATCCCTCCCTTAGAACATGAATGGTTAAATTCAATTAATAGATTTGCAAAAATGGACAGAGCAATCCACTTTATTAAGAGAATGAAATTCTGGAGTATCTGGGATAAATGGATTGAAAATTATTGTTCTACTTAAACCATCTTTTCTCTTTTTCCGTTTGTGCCACTTTCTCCTAATTCAGATCTAGGAATCCTGATAGACTCAGAAAACATGTAATTTCGATGCATTTAATCATCTACCTTCTCCTTGGTTAATTTTTCTTTTTTCTTTTCTTGTTATTCCTTGGTTTTGCCAATCCAATGATTAAGCATCAGTAAATAATGGATATTCTTATATAATTAATGTTTTCACCAAGACGGATTGGTGATACTAGTATGAGAATTAAATAAGATCCTGTAATTGAAAAGGAGAAAAGAGTAAAAACTATATAGAAGAGGACCCCGTGATGGCCTTCATCCCCTCCCAAGTGGAGAGTCCGGGTATCCTTTTGGCTGGAAAGTGAGGACATATATGGATATCTCTTCTTTCTCCATCTATATACTGATCAGACGTATGAGGATAACAAAAAAAAAGGAATTATGTGTGGGCAAGATAAGCAATCCTGACAGGATGGGTAGGGGTGGAGATCTTCTCTGCTCCACTTGCACTTCAACCTAACAATAGCCGTTTGTCACCCTGGACATCTTGGAGCCTTGGCAGGGGAAGGCAAGAACTTTCCAGAACCAGATTTGGTGTAAGCTTAGAAGTTTTTCCCACTTCAAAGAATGGCACCAGTTATGCATATTAGACCATCAGAATAACTTTTCAATTTACTTATGGACCTGTGGACATTACAGAAGAAGGACTGCCTTGATCCACAGAGGACTGCTCTGATGCTTGAGGTCTGCCTTTTTCTCCCGAGGACTGACTTGCTTCTTTTATCCTACCCCGTTCCCTGGAGGACTGCCCTGCTGATTGAGGCTTGCTCTGTTCCCTGAGAAGGAAGACTGGACCTGCTCCCCTCATTCCAGGGTATCTAGGTTACTCCAAGGGTCAGTTGGATGACTTCCTGTTCCTGTTCTGAGCTACAGGGACGCAACATGCTCCAGAGGCCTCCCTGCAACTGCCCAGCTGACCTGCTGCAACTGGACCTGTCTGAATCTGCAAACAACATCTGATAGTGTCAGTCTTTGATCCCCAAGTGGTGTCTCCTCAGGGGTTGTATGAAAGAGGCACGCTTTTCTAAACAGCGCGTGCCTCTACTTTGTGGCCCCAAAAATAAATGAGTCTGAACAACGCACTCCTTTACCACTCGTGGTAAATGCATGAGTGATAAAGGGATGTGTGATAAAGATCAAACCCCAACCCCCAATCCTGAGCCCTAATAACTACCCCAACCTCCTGAGCCCTAAACATTACCCTGACCCACCCTGAGCGAGCCCTAAAGACTATCCGACCCCCTAAGCCTTAGACACTATCCCAACCCCATCAGCCCTAAAAACTACCTGACCCTCCTAAACCCTAAAAATGACCCCAACCCTTGAATACTACCCCGGTACTCCTAAAACCCACCACCCTGGACATCCTGCAGGTTGCATTACAGATACAATCCTAAATAGACAGTCAGCCCTATACTTTGCTGTTCAAGACATTCTTCGGTGCACTGAACCACTAACAGTGCTACTTGTCGTATAAAATTGTAGTCAAATTTGTATCATTGTCACAACAAGAAAGGGTATAATGCAAAAGAAAATACATAAGCTACACATGCTTTGCCTCTTTGCTGCCTAATTAAGAGTGTTCTTAACATCCAGCTAATGAAATGTCATTCCTTTTCTGTTCCCCTGCCAGGTATTTGTGCAAGAATATTGCTGTTAACTATTATATCCACATGCCTCATAATAGGAATGATGTTGTGTGCTGTAAAAAGGGTGGGATTCAAATATTGGATATATTTGAAGTTTTCCGAGAAGATAGGAAACTGTTCTAGATTGCAAACAAATCTATACCATAAAACACAATTCACCCCATACACAAAGATTTCACCCAACTTGCTTCTGTAGTACTACAGTCGCAAGCCAGGTGTACCTCTGGCTTACTCCTGAAATTCATTAGTAAGCCAGGAATATTACAAAAGAAAGTCACTATTGCTCATAAATCAATCTTTATGAATTATAACATATATTATTCCCTTGTAATGTCTTGAAATCATTTTTGTTGTCCAGGTTTGCTCCATGTAATTATTATCACAGATGCTCTTTTGTTAGAGCTTTGGTGAGTTCAAATGAGTACTCTTTGAATGACTGCCTGAGTATTAACTTTCTCTCATGAGGCCGTAAGCTGGGAGCACGACTTGCACAATTTTTAATAATTAGAGAGTCAATATTACTCGTTGTGTATTTTAACTCACCTTATCCTTTTGCCAGCAATACTGGGAAACAAAGCCTGATCCAACCTCACCGCGCAGCGGATATAGCGCTGCTGCGGACTTGAGGATACAAACACTTCCTGCCGCCATTGCCGGCGACCCGTCAGGCCACGCCCACTTCGAGGCCACGCCCCCCGCCCAGATAGTATAAAGACGCTGATTGCGAGCGTTTGAGCCAAATTCACTTTCTCTCCTGAGGCGGAAGCCGGGAGCGCGACTTGCACATTTTTTAATAATTTGAGAGTCACTATTACTCGTTGTGTATTTTAACTCACCTTATCCTTTTGCCAGCAATACTGGGAAACAAAGCCTGATCCAAACTCACCGCGCAGCAGATCTAGCGCCCCTGGGGACTTGAGGATACAAACACTTTCTGCCGCCATTGCCGGCGACCCGCCAGGCCACGCCCACTTCGAGGCCACGCCCCGCCCAGATAGTAAAAAGACGCTGATTGCAAGCGTTTGAGCCAGATTCACTTTCTCTCCTGAAGCCGGGAGCGCGAATTGCACATTTTTAAATAATTTGAGAGTCACTATTACTCGTTGTGTATTTTAACTCACCTTATCCTTTTGCCAGCAATACTGGGAAACAAAGCCTGATCCAACCTCACTGTGCAGCGGATCTAGCGCTGCTGCGGATTTGAGGATACAAACACTTTTTGCTGTCATTGCCGGCGACCCGCCAGGCCACGCCCACTTCGAGGCCACGCCCCCGCCCTCATCCTTTCACCTATAATATGTGTATTTACCGGCCGCGCAGCGGATGCGCGCAGTGGGCGCGCCGTTTGCTCGCCGAAGGCGCGCCTAAGGCAAGCCCGTCTGCGCCCGTCCGCACCAGTTCCTTGCCTAGGGCCAGTCATGCCGCCGATCCTCAACTTACTCAGAGACTAACATGGACCAGGTCACAGCTTTTAGACCTAGGTAAGATATCTTGCACTTCCCCTACCTCTTGCAACCACTCCCTACCTAGTCATTTCTCATACGAATGTCACAACTGTTCTTTTTCTTTTCGCCCTTACGGGACCCACTCCCAGGATCCCGCAACTAGTCAACCCTCTTCAACCATTACTTATTCTATGGGACTAGTGAACTGTCGCTCCTTACCTTGTCATGCCAGTGATATCTGGCTATTACTCTCCCCCACATCCTGGGATATATTATTCCTTACGGAAACATGGATTAAAGACTCCTCCAAACCAAATATCTCCCTTGCCATACCCTCAGGTTATCACTTTACTGGATTAAGCCGTGAAGGCTCCAAAACAGGGGGAGGAATCGCAGTTATCTCAAAAAATCATTTGAAAATTACTTCTAGAAAAATCACGAATATAAAGCCCATTGAGGCACTATATTTTTCTATCATGGACGCCACCACAGCAATTTCTTCAGGGATCTTGATATACAACCCCCCAAATACCCCTCAATCTACCATCTATGAACTATTGGCAGCCACTGCAGATCTCTCTATTAAACATCCCCATTTTATAGTATTGGGAGACTTCAACTATCACGTTGATGTAAGTAGCTGTAATCGCGCCACTCTCTTTCTAGAATCCATGCAAAATCTTAACCTGACACAAAGGGTAAAGGGCCTCACCCATACTGCAGGTCATACCCTTGACCTTCTTTTCTCAAATTTTGAAAAGCTAAAAATACTCCAACCTCTACCTCTGACATGGTCTGACCACTTTCTAATTCCATTCGAGGTATCCTCAACTCTAATTGTCAAAAAGGAATCAGCAATTAGACCACAAGGCAGAAAATGGTAGAAGATTTCATGCACGGCCTTTGAGCAACAATATTATAACAACCTAAACCCTTCTACTGATGACCTCAACGATGCGGTTCTCACACTTAACAATGATCTCATGACTGTTATTGAGAAATTAGCCCCGTTACAAACCCTCTCCTCCCGCAGACAAAAACCCTCCGCTCCCTGGTTCACCCAGGAACTAAGGGAGCTTAGAAGTAGGTGTAAAAAGATGGAACAACATTGGCGGCAGACCTATGACCTAGAAGCCAAGGCTCTCTACAGACAAGATCTCAAGGAGTTTCGCAAACTCAAACGCAACTCAATGAGCACCTATTTTGCCGAAACCATCGCAAATGCAAAAAACTCTACCAAAGCCCTCTTTAACGTTGTTAAAGATTTTACGAATCCTAGTGCTCTTTCTGCCCCAGTCCCCCTTCCCAAGCACTATGTGAAAACTTATCCGATTTCTTTGAAAGTAAAATAACCAATATTGCGGCAACTATTCGTCAGAATGGGACCAATATTATCGAAGACCCTATCAACATTTGCAAGCATGCATTTACCGCTTTCCAACCTCTGACCAAAGAGCATGCACTAAATCTATTCCTGAAATGCAAATCAGGCTCTCCATTAGACCCAGCACCGGCCCAAATCATGAATGAAATTGCCCCTCTAGTAATCAACCCCCTATTCGAAATATGGAATGCCTCCTTACTCTCAGGCGTGGTCCCCTCCGCCTGGAAACACGCACTGCTTATTCCTATCCAAAAAAAAGCAGGCATGGACCCTACCTGCCTAAGTAATTACCGCCCAATTTCACTCCTACCCAAGCCCGCTAAAGTGCTTGAGAAAGCGGTACAGGAGCAACTTTCCTACTATCTAGAATCAAATTCCATGTTCCATGACACTCAATCTGGATTCAGACCGGACTTTAGCACCGAGTCAGCACTGCTCGAGGTTTCGGAGTCGATCTGAGAATGCACGGACAGGGGAGAGGAGGCCATGTTGGTCCTCCTCGACCTGTCCGCTGCATTCGATACCATCTCCCATGACACACTACTTGCTCGCCTGCAAGAGGTAGGTGTCAGCGGAACTCCCCTTACTTGGGTCAAATTGTTTCTTACGAACAGACTCCAACAGGTGACGCTGGGTCCCTTTCTTTCTTCCAAGAAACCACTGATCTGGGGCGTCCCGCAAGGTTCTGCCCTTAGTCCGCTCCTATTCAATGTGTATTTAATACCTCTAGCTAAAGTGGTTGAATCCTGGGGCGTCAAAGTAACATTTTACACTGACGAAATCCAACTGGTGTTCTCTTTTAAAGATCACTCAGATAAATCTTTCCACAACTTTCGCCACTGCATGATAAACATTGCTTCCTGGATGTCTACCAATAATTTAAAGCTTAACACAGACAAGACTGAGGTCCTATTTTTCAATCAGAAATCCCCCATACCTTCCACTCTTTGTTGGCCTACTGAACTCAACCCTCCCCCGGAACCAGTTCAAGCTGCCCGTAATCTTGGCTTTCAATTTGACACAGCCCTCTCCTGCAAGAGTCAAATTAATAAAGTCACCTCGTCATGCTTTCGAAAGCTACGCATGTTAAAAAAAATCATCCCTTACCTGCCTCTGGACTCTCGGAAAACTGTAGTCCATGCCCTCATCACCACTCATTTGGACTACTCAAACAGTCTGTACGCAGGTGCGCCCATGTACCTCATAAACCAACTACAGAGAGTCCAGAATGCAGTGGCCAGGCTAATTTGCAACATTCCATACCACCACTCCATATCTCCCCATCTGATTAAACTTCACTGGCTCCCAGTGAAACTGCGCATCCAATTTAAAGCCTTAACTTTAGCTTTTAGAGCTCTTAATGATCGAGGACCTATTTACCTACGTCGCAGAATGAAGCTTTCACAAGCTCCCCGAAACCTCAGATCCAATCACCTCCGCCTCATGATCTGCCCCCGTTTCCGCCTGGCACATACGGGAGGAAGAGCCTTTGCAGTGGCCACCTCCAAACTATGGAACCAGCTTCCAACAGAGCTAAGATTTCTGACATCAGAGCCAGTATTCTGCAAAAAACTCAAGACCTGGCTCTTCTCCCTTATCTAATTCTGCCTATTCCCTTTATCATCCTTCTGAACCTCTTGAGATAGTGTTTTCAGCGCCGGGACACCTCCGTTGAAGGGAGCTGAGCACTCTACAAACTACTAAATAAATAAATAAAATAAATAAATAAATATGTAGCTTCATTTTTCATAAATGCTGTCTTCTTTTTCCTAGGCCTACCACTGTTTTATTTTCTAATACTATGTTAAGATGGCAAACAACTTTATCAAATAATATTTATTGACTAAACTGAAGCAGTCACTTTTTCACGTAAAACACATGAAAGACATTTTTTTTGTACAAAGTATTTCAATGATTCATGTGGGATATGGTGGGTCAACACTCCTATTTGACTTATCAAACATGTTTTGAACATCATTCACCAGGACAATATAATTTACCTGGCAATATCATTTGGTCTAGCAACATCTTCTAACATAACATTCAGTGATGAGCATTTTTGGGACATCTGTATAACAGTGGATATTTGTCATAAACACACCTGTGTATTATTACTGTGTTTGGGGGTCTCTTATTGTTACAATGCCACCTTATGTACTAGGTGTTTGTGGCTCATATGGTGTGGCAGACTGTGCTGTAATAAGAACATAGATATAATAGCTCAATTTGTCTCTTGATTTCATTGGGCCTCTTACCCCACAACATTTCTTGTAGTACCTCAAATTCATGTGATTATTATCAATAAAGATGGTGGTGAATGCTGCTAACTAAAGCATATCTATTTGCTCCAAACCTATTTTACAATAAGCAGCAAACTTTTTTAAAATTATTAGAGATGGGCATTTTTAGTTAAATGACTTTGATTGCAAAATGGTGCATAGTGTGTGGAATTCACTTAGGCATTCATATTTTTCTCACCAAGTCAAATTTGCAAGTTTATCTAGGTGTCAAGCTAGGTGGAATTGCCTTGATTGAATTATCCATGCATCTATCTTGAATACCATTACACTTTCTGAGCTGCAGTTGATTAAGAATTGGACAGTTGAAAAGATAGGCAGGTAGCCCCTGCAAGGAAACTGATTGAAATGGTTCAGCCTATTTGTTAGGTTTTAATGGCTAAACTATTTGATAATGCTGACACCCAAAAAACACTGAGGCTGATAAAACACAGTGTTAATTCAAAGTTGGTTCAACTCCAGTTAGGAACACTCAAAGATAGATCTTAGAAACTGAAGAAGGAAGGGCAGAAACACCATTTGTATTTGAAGTAATATTTCTGATGTAGGCTTGTACGCGTACTAATAGTGATACCAGGAACTATTGGTAGTAACTTGATGTATAAACGAATTCCTCAAAAAATGTCTTACCATTATTAGATAAACCTAGACACTGAGCAGGTGTGTGTGCATTGCCCTACCTATGGTAGGTTGGTTAATTAAAAGGTCAGGTCTTCAGATTCTTGCAGAATTCAAAGAGAAGGCTCTGATGTGGAGTGGACAGCCATTTCATGCTTTAGGAGCAATGTTAGAAATGGGAGTCCCTAGTGGAAAATGGTTTGCACATTTGTCCAAGTAGGGACCCTTCTTCCTAGTTAGGGTACGGGGGGTTACACTCCTAACATAGCCACTGCACAATCCCTTGGTAGCTTGGCACAAGCAGTCAGGCTTGTCTCAGAGGCAATATGTATAACGTTTGCACATAACCAATCTCTCTGGGCCAGCTTCCCAGCAGGATGTGGAGACAGCATTGTCCAAGGCAGACAGGGCCTATTCAGGTGCAAGGGTAATCTTCTCCCCCCACTCTAAATGTAGACCAGGACTATTCGTGTGCTAGTGAAAACCCCTCCCACTACTCTGAATGCAGCCTAGGTCTATTCTGCACAGCCTTGACCCATTCAGGAAAAGCAGGACACACATCTGTCTGAGAGAATGAGGGTCCCCAGCCCCTGTTACTCCATAGACAGACCTTCAATCCACAAACCCTGCAGAGGCACACAGGATGGCTATGCAAGAAAATATCCACTTTCTAAAAGTGGTATTTTCAAATACACAATATAAAAATCATCTTTTTTAAAAGATGCATTTTTATATTCTGAGTTCAGGCACACTAAACTCCATCTTTCTATCTTGCCCCGATGGGAAGGTATATTTATAAGATGTTATAAATAAACTCCCATTCTATCCTATGGGACAGATATCCTTTCAATAGTAAAAAACTAAACACACTGTATTTCACTATCAAGACATGTCACACACCTCAGTACATGTCCTAACTTTTACACACACTGCACCCTGCCCATGGGGCTACCTTTGGGCTTACCTTTGGGGTGTCTTACAAGTAGGAAAAGGGAAGATTAGGACCTTGCAAGTGGGTGCACTTGCCACGTCGACATGACAGTTACAAACTGTGTGCAGACTCTGAAGGGGCAGGCCTGAGTGACATTTAGAGGCTGCTCATGTGGGCGGCACAGCCAGTGCTGCAGGCCCACTAGCAGCATTTGATTTACAGGCCCTGGGTACACACAGTGCACTGTACAAGGGACTTACCAGTAAATCAAATATGCCAATCATGGAATCACCAATCCATAAACACAATTTACAGGGAAAGCATATGAATTTTAGCACTGAATAGCAGTGGGAAAGTGCCCAGAGTCTTATAACCAACAAAACAGGGTCAACAAGGAAGCCAAAAAGTCAGGGTTCATTACTAAAATTAGGATAGGTTGTTCCTCTCTGTCAATTAGTTACATTAAATCTTTTGATCTGCGTTTTTTCTCGAGAGCAGTCTCAATATGTCAGACAAAGTGTCTCAGTCATATTTTAAAAGCCCATTTGACAGGCGAGCACAATAAGCAGTTCCCCTTTATATCGGATTAGGATCTTGGCATATATAAGCAGTACCATGTACTCTGGTAGCAACACCTCTCTCGGGCTAACTCATTAAGCATCATCCTATTAGAAGTTGAATAAAGATTTGAACCGTCCTTTGGTTTATTGGTAATACACTGGACATTTACACAAAACTCAAATATAAAGTAAAATAACCCAATTTCAGCAGCTCTCACAAAACAGTGCCAATTCGGATGGCACATTATTTTTGGCAGACAGATTTTGATGAATAATTAGTTGGCAAACAAATATGATGAGCATCGTATCTCCTGTAGGATCATTTTAACCTGATGTTTTGGTTCCTTGAACACTGCTTATGTTAAGCCAGGTCAAACCCTATTAGGTAGATCCATCTCTTCCAATATACATATATTTGCCACCTGCTTTTAATTTTTCCTATCTAGTATACATATTTTTGATAGGTTCATACAATATAAAGAGATCTAACATTTTTGGATAAAGAAGCAGACTTTGAAATCTAGGAAAATTGTGTGAGCTCTTATTCAAAACTACCTCTGACCCTATGCTTTTTTAACTTGTTTAATTTGAAGCAATTATTGTAAAATGCTCTACTGGGTACATATTTTATTACACTTTTTTTAGGACTGAGAAGGATCCCAAATAGCATATTACAATGTGAATATCTGTCTACAAGGAACCTGTGTGCCATGGTGGTGGTGGATCATTTATTTCCTTGTGTCGAGCTATCAATTTCTTCAAACTTCAAATTAGGGTGGCCAATTGTGGGATTATCCTCCTATCACACATTAGGGGAACTGCGCATCACTGAACCACAATCTGCAAAAGTCGGTATGGTGTGTTTGTCTCAATAGCCTATTCATATCCCTAAGATCAAAAGCTAAAGTGTGACATCAACTATTCACACGCAGGTGCAACCAGGAGGAGCTGTATCCCCAGTCCTCCATCTATCCTGGACTAGTGCATTTTATTACTTTAAAATATGTATGTTGGCTCTCACAGCCAAAAGTGTGAAAAGGGGTGTGAACGAAAGAACGTCATCCAGGAACTTCGAGGAACATGAGTCCCTTTTTGCTAAGGATTTATTTATTTAGTAAGTTTTCTATAGCGCTGGCCAGACCCAGGGGTATCGGAGCACTTTACAATGGAAACATAGCAGATAATCATCAGATAGAAGAGTGAAATATCAGCATAGGCACGCAAAAATTGAGAGCAACATATTATAGTGAAGGAGAGTTTTTCTTCAGAAGCCATTGGAGTCATTGAGCTCAAGCCAAGTTCGAAGTCCGCTAATTGCCCTGAGCTATCCAATCCCTAGGGAGCGGTTGAGGAACAGGGTTTTGAGTTGGGTTTTGAATTCTACAAAGGAGGGAATGGTTCTGATGTGAGGGAGAATGGAGTTCCAAATTTTGTGAGCGCTACCAGTGAAAGATCGGTCCGCAGTTGTATTTATTTTTTTGGTTTTTGGTGGGATGAGTACGAGGGAGTTAGAGCTTCTCAGGTTCTTGGTCTGGCCGGCTTTTATGAGTTTTTTTGCCAAGTACTTAGGTTTGCCGGTGTGAAGGGCTTTGTGGGTGAGGCAGGCTGTTCTGAAGCTAATCCGCATTTCGACAGGGAGCCACTTAAGTTCCTCGAGTGCAGAGGAGCCAGGTGTGATTTTGGAATTCCTGAGAGGACTGCGTTTCCATAGTCCAGTCTTGACAGTACCAGGGATTGGGTGGCCTGTTTGAGATCATTGGACGCAGTGTAGGGTTTTATTTTGTTCAGTAGTCTGAGGTTAAGGAAAGCACTTTTGGCCGAGTTCTTAATGTGTCTTGTCATGTTCAGTTTTGAGTCTAGAGTGATCCCTAGAGATTTGACAGAGCCTGCTAGCGTGAGATTCAAGTTGAGTGCATCAATGGCCTTTAACCATTCTGGAATTTGGGGGTTATCTTCCTTATTCGAGATGAGGAGAGTTTCCGTCTTATAAGGATTTAGTTGCATGTGGTTGCTTGTCAACCAGTGCTGGACATCTATCAGTACATCATTAAGTCTTTGTATGTCTTTGAGAGAGGTAGTTTCCAGATAGATCTGAGTATCATCAGCGTAGAGATGGAAGCGGATGTTGGATTTTCTGAGAAGCTTGGAGAGTGGTTCCATGTAGATGTTAAAGAGTTGCAGTAATAGTACAGAGCCCTGAGGGACATCCTTGTTGACTTGTTGGAGGTCGGAAGTGAAGTTTTTTATTTTAATTTTTTGTGTGCGATTGTGTAGAAAGGAGGAGAACCATTTGAGGACTCCCTCGCCAAGACAGGCTCTTTCTTGGAGTGCCCTTATGAGGAGTTTGTGATCTCCGGTATCAAATGCTGCAGAGAGGTCAAGGAGAATGAGTGGTGAGCATAAGCATGGGCGGAAAATCCGTTACGCTCGCGGATTTTGCGGATTTTCGGTAAATTCGCAATCCGCGAGA
The DNA here is from genome assembly GCF_964263255.1 of Lissotriton vulgaris. Taxonomy (NCBI): domain Eukaryota; kingdom Metazoa; phylum Chordata; class Amphibia; order Caudata; family Salamandridae; genus Lissotriton; species Lissotriton vulgaris. The sequence goes on from NC_141696.1 coordinate 900,784,797, forward strand.
TTCGCGAATTTCCCGCAAAATCCACAAATCCGCGAGCAGCGGATTTTATGGCTTGCTCGCACTGTTCGCGTGAGTTAACGGCTTCCCAGTTGAACTTCGCGCCCCGCGAATAAGCGCTAAATTGCAGAAATACGATCTTAGCAAAACTGAAACTACTTACCAGGTTCAAAAGTTCAAGCTCATCATTAGTAGCCATTTCCTGTAGTGCTTCCTGAGGGGCCCCTCCAGAGTTCAGTTGCCTACTTGCAACTATTATGTGACCCTGCTCTGACCCTCAGAATAGTTACACAAAGGTCCTGAATTACAGCTAAGGCAGACAAGCAGGAGCCAGGCTGGAAGTTCAAATCCAGTGACACATTAATCAGCCCCTAATTCATTATTGTCAGTTGGGGCAGGGCAGGTGTTGTAACTAATTTTGCAACAATGAAAGCACTTAGCAAGTGCAAAAGATCACTAATCAGGAAGCACTAAGGAAGCAGGTTCCAGCTAAAAAAATATTCTGTGACACATTAATCAGCCCCAAATTAATTCAGGTCACTTGAGGCAGGGAAGGTGTGCTTTGCTTTGCCACAATATTGTACACTGGACAACCAGAGGGTGCTGTGATGAAACAGAGGGTGGCATGGGTGGGCCAGAGGGTGGCATGAGTAGTCAGAGAGTGGCAGTGGTGACAGAGAGTGGCAGTGATGAAGAAGAGTGTCCCAAACAGGCTGGACAAGTAGAAACAACAAGTTCGCAAAACTTGCGACCCGACAGGTAAGTTCGCGTTTGCGAAATTGTACAAAACCCTTGCAAACTGGCAGAAACCCGCGCGAACACAAAAAAAAAAAAAAATCCGAGAATTCGCGAGAATTCGCGGATTTTGCGGATTGCGAGTTCACAAATCCGCAAAATTCGCGAACGCGAGATTCGCAAAATTCGCCCATGCTTAGGTGAGCATTGGTCAGAGTCTAGTGATCTATGGATATCATCGATGATGTTCAGATTCGCAGTTTCTGTGCTACAGCCTTTTCTGAATCCAGACTGGTGGGGCTCCAGGAGGTTGATGTTGTCCAGGTGCTGGGTTAGTTGATGTAGTACGTATCTTTCTGGAGTTTTTGAAAGAAGGGGGATGTTTGAAACAGGTCTAAAGTTGTTCAAATCCGTCACGTCTAGGCCGGGTTTTTTTAACAGGGGGGTCACTTGATCCATTTTAAGGCAGTCTGGGACCACTCTGTTTTCCAGGGAACTTTTTATGATTGAGCTCCAAAGCGGGGCTAAGGCATGCTTCAGTTTTTTGGTCAGTAGGGGAGGAATGGGGTCTTGGACATGAACTGAGGGTTTGGAGGTGGAAATCAACGAGACTGTCTCAGTTTCTTGAATGAGTCGGAACCTAAGCCAGGGATTAGGCGAGGAATCAGGAGAGAGATCAAGCGACCCAGTCGCGATGCTCTTCAAGGGGTACGTATTGCTGACGTCCAGTGAGAGTTCAATTTTCGCAATCTTATCATTGAAGAAGTGGGCGAAGTTGTCGCATAGTTCTTTGGACGCCTGTATAGAAGGAGGCACAGGCTTGGAGGTTTGTAGCCGGATGATGCTATATAGTTCCATGGGCCTCTTTTTGGCACTGGCTAGCGCCGAGCGGAAAAAGCTGGATTTCTTGTTTTTGATGTGATTGTTGTACTTCCTACGGGCTGATTTGAGCTGATCCCAGACGATGGAGGTCGGGTTATTTCTCCACTTTCTTTCTTTGGCTCGTAGTTCTCTCCTCTCGGAGTTGAGGTCGGGGTTGAACCATGATCTGGATGGGATGGCTCTACTCTTTTTGTGCTTTAGAGGAGCTATTTTGTCAAGCATGGACACTAGCTTTGCTTTATACCATTCAGTCAAGTAATTAGTGGAGAAGTGGTCATTGGTGTCGGGATAAGTGAGCTTATCTGTTCTTCAAGGACTCCTATTTGAACCTGAGAGAAGTTTCTCAGCCATATAGGGGGTCTTGCAGAGGGGATTGAGAGAGAGTTAGTCGGTTGATATGAAATAGTATCATGTGGTGGTCTGACCAGTCGACGGGGAGCATGTGATTGATAGTGATGGTGTTTCTTTGAGCGAAGATGGCGTCCAAAGTGGCTCCTTTATAGTGAGTTTACTCTGTTCAGCACTGGGTTAGATTGTTATCTCCGATGAGACTGGCTAGCAATTGAATTATCGGGTTGTTGGTCTCATTCCATCGTAGGTTCAGGTCGCCTAGAATTAGATTGTTGGCATCACTGAGTGCACCTTGAGCTATCATGTCAGCTAACTGTTCTCCAAAAGCGGTGGATTTGCCTGGAGGATGATAGAGAAGCTGACAAAGTACAGATCAGTTATCTTTGTTCTTGATGTTGGTTGAGAGACTTTCAAACGTGTTGTAGTCAAATGAATTTAATTCCGTGATGACCATGTTGTCTTTATGGATGATAGCTACCCCTCCCCCTCGCTGGCCTTTTCTGTCTTTATTTATGAGGGCGAAACCTGGGGGTACAAGCATGTCTAAGCATGGTGGGGATAACTCATTGAGCCAGATCACAGTGAGGAACGCAATGTCAATGTCATGTGAGAGGATGGCCTCTTCTAGTTCAGTTGCATGCAGAGAGGCCAATCTGCAATTGATGAGCAAGCAGTTGGTGAAAGACTTTTTGTTGCTGGCTGTCTTTTCTTTGGGCGCTCTAGGTAGGCTGGTAAGGACGGGCGGTCTCAGGGGTTTTGGGCAGGGAGGGTCTTTTCCGAGACCTGTGATTACATGGATTTTGGATTTAGGGGCGTCAAGTAAGGGTGTGTCGTAGGAGGCAGCTAAAACGGATGCTTTATTGTCTGACATGGCTGCCTCTGTGCTAGTGGGTCTTGAGATCAAGGGTTTTGTATCAGTTTTGGAGCGTATCTGAGCCCTAGTGGGAAGAGCTGCGATTCTTGAGGCTTTCAGATGCCAGGGTTCCGTGACCAGTCTTGGGGGTCACTGAGGTTGGGTTTCATGGGTTTCTAACGGCCAGGAGGTGCTCTTGTAGCGGTTGGTGTTGGCAGTGGGGGGGACCCCGAGCAGGGATTGGTGAGGTCTGCGTGCTTTATCTAGATTGGAGAGGATTTCGGTCAGGCCCCGGGAGATTGAGTCTACCTGGTTTTCTAGTGCCGTGAGTCGCAGCGCCACTGAGTCGTGGGAGGGGTTGGGGGCATCTTGGGGGGGTTCACCTTGTGTGTTGTAGGTAGGGTCGATGGAGTGTTGACTCTTACTCATTGAGTAGGAAAAGTTGCCCCTTTTTGAAATCCTGGTACAAGATCAGAATTAGATTTTCTGAGATCTGTGAGTGAGCTAGGAAGTATTGCGGCTGAGCTCATGGAGATTGTATTTAATATTTATAACATGCCCCAACCTCATTTTGTGGTTGAATGCACATAGTGGAAATGCCTTGAGCAGCTGATTGTCAATGCGGCACCACTACAATATAATTAGCATCTGAATATTATATCAGTGACATCTGATGACTTTCAGAGTTTAGGAATAAGAGAATGCGGGGAAAAGGGAATGTATGAGGATCTGGGAGATTAATAACATTGTATTCCTTTTTTTCTGTTAATGTTTTTGCAAATGGTACCATCTGTTATCAAGAACATGTGAGAAGTTAAAGTTATGTGTTTCACTGATGAAAGTTTGGTTGCATTCGAATAAGATAACATTTGAGTAGAAAGCTTGTTACCAATCCAGATGTATTCATTTAGGACACTAGACTAAAAGCATGTCTTTTTCACATAATGAACACTGAATTTTCAAAGGAGGTCTATTACTGCACTATTGCTTGCATCGCATCTGAAGAAATATTTCTCATATCATATAGGCACATGATAGGTTTGCAAAGACAGTAACACAAATTATCTGTAGCAGCAGTTTTTAAGGAACACCAAAGGAGACAACAGGACACTCTTCTTGTGAAAAAGGCCCCATTTCACGCTACACTTAGCGTGAAAGGGGCGGGCAATGGGTGTGGTGGCCGGTGTTTTGCCGCAACAATTATTGATTTTGACACTGCCCCCTATTTACAAGTGTGGTGTAAATAGGTGGCAGCGCCAAAATAAAAACAGGAAAAACCTGGTCTTAACATCGCAAAAAGAGGAGAAATGCTTAATTTCTCCTAGTTTGTGCTGTTTTATGTCGCCATGAATGACTGTTCATGTGCAGGAAGGTGGAAGGAAAAAAAGGACGATTTACATCTTCTATATGCAGCACACATAAAAGTTACAATGTGTCATTCTGGATTGTTTATGTGTAGGAAGGGACACTTTCCTGCACATAAAGTATACTTTGCCCCAAAGCAGACACCCCTGCACAATGGTGCAAAGGTGCCTGAATTGGTGCTAGACAGCTAGATTTAGCGCCAGCGCTAGGGGAAACACAGGGGTGTGCCCCATTCTTGTAAATATAGCTCATCCCTGCATTTTCAGAATGGCAGAGCGTGGCATTAGCAATGTTTGCTTAAAGGCCCCCTTCGCTATTCCATTGCAAATATGCACCCAAGAGCGAACTCATGGATGGCAGCCACGTGTAAACTCATTGATAGTTTTGTTAATCCTGGAGAGTGATCCTTATTAATGATGATTAGCAGTAGAGTTTTGTTTCAATACCTTATTTTTTAATTGGAAGAAATAGTGCTACAACAAACATGTACCTTTCTATACTACAGCTTCTTAACATGGTAAGCAAAAGAATAAACATGCACTTATTCGTACCATTGCCATCATTTGTATCATATCTTTAGAGATCCCTGGAGATTTTTCTTGTTTCTTCATTCATACTTTTGTATTTATAGTAAAGTGAGTGAGCTTATCCATTCTTCAAGGACTCTTATTTGAACCTGAGAGAAGTTTCTCAGCCATATAGGGGGGTCTTGCAGAGGGGATTGAGAGAGAGTTAGTCGGTTGATAAGAAATAGTATCATGTGGTGGTCTGACCAGTCGATGGGGAGCATGTGATTGATAGTGATGGTGTTTCTTTGAGCGAAGATGGCGTCCAAAGTGGCTCCTTTATAGTGAGTTTACTCTGTTCAGCACTGGGTTAGATTGTTATCTCCGATGAGACTGGATAGCGATTGAATTATCGGGATGTTGGTCTCGTTCCATCGTAGGTTCAGGTCACCTAGAATTAGATTGTTGGCATCACCGAGTGCACCTTGAGCTATCATGTCAGCTAACTGTTCTCCAAAAGCGGCGGATTTGCCTGGAGGATGATAGAGAAGGTGACAAAGTACAGATCCGTTATCTTTGGTCTTGATGTTGGTTGAGAGACATTCAAATGTGTTGTAGTCAAATGAATTTATTTCCGTGATGACCATGTTGTCTTTATGGATGATAGCTACCCCTCCCCCTCGCTGGCCTTTTCTGTCTTTATTTATAAGGGCGAAACCTGGGGGTACAAGCATGTCTAAGCATGGTGGAGATAACTCATTGAGCCAGATCTCAGTGAGTAACGCAATGTCATGTGAGAGGATGGCCTCTGCTAGTTCAGTTGCATGCAGGGAGGCCGATCTGAAATTGATGAGCAAGCAGTTGGTGAAAGACTTTTTGTTGCTGGCGGTCTTTTCTTTGGGCGCTCTAGTTAGGTTGGTAAGGACGGGCGGTCTCAGGGGATTTGGGCAGGGAGGGTCTTTTCGGAGACCTGTGATTACTGGGATTTTGGATTTTGGGGTGTCAAGTAAGGGTGTGTCGTAGGAGGCAGCTAAAACGTATGCTTTATTGTCTGACATGGCTGCCTCTGTGCTAGTGGGTCTTGAGATCAAGGGTTTTGTATCAGTTTTGGAGCATCTCTGAGCCCTAGTGGGTAGAGCTGCGATTCTTGAGGCTTTCAGATGCCAGGGTTCCGTGACCAGTCTTGGGGGTCTTTGAGGTTGGGTTTCATGGGTTTCTGACGGCCAGGAGGTGCTCTTGTAGCTGTTGGTGTTGGCAGTGGGGGGAACCCCGAGCAGGGATTGGTAAGGTCTGCGTGCTTTATCTAGATTGGAGAGGATTTGGGTCAGGCCCCAGGAGATTGAGTCTACCTGGTTTTCTAGTGACGTGAGTCGCAGCGCCACTGAGTCGTAGGAGGGGTTGGGGGCATCTTGGGGGGGTTCACCTTGTGTGGTGTAGGTTGGGTTGTTGGAGTGTTGACTCTTACTCATTGAGTAGGAAAAGTTACCCTTTTTGAAATCCTGGTACAAGAACAAAATTAGATTTTCTGAGATCTGTGAGTGAGCTAGGAAGTATTGCGGCTGAGCTCATGGAGATTGTATTTAATATTTATAACATGCCCCAACCTCATTTTGTGGTTGAATGCACATAGTGGAAATGCTTTGAGAAGCTGATTGTCAATGCGGCACCAACACAATATAATTAGCATCTGAATATTATATCAGTGACATCTGATGACTTTCAGAGTTTAGGAATAAGAGAATGCGGGTAAAAGGGAATGTATGAGGATCTGGGAGTTTAATAACATTGTATTCCTTATTTTCTGTTAATGTTTTTGCAAATGGTACTATCTGTTATCAAGAACATGTGAGAAGTTAAAGTTATGTGTTTCACTGATGAAAGTTTGGTTGCATTCGAATAAGATAACATTTGAGTAGAAAGCTTGTTACCAATCCAGATGTATTCAAGTAGGACACTAGACTAAAAGCATGTCTTTTTCACATAATGAACACTGAATTTTCAAAGGAGGTCTATTACTGCACTGTTGCTTGTATCACATCTGAAGAAATATTTCTCATATCATATAGGCACATGATAGGTTTGCAAAGACAGTAACACAAATGATCTGTAGCAGCAGTATTTAAGGAACACCAAAGTAGACAACAGGACACTCTTCTTGTGAAAAAGGCCCCATTTCACGCTACACTAAGCGTGAAAGGGGCGGGCAATGGGTGTGGCGGCCGGTGTTTCGCCGCAACATTTATTGATTTTGACACTGTCCCCTATTTACAAGTGTGATGTAAATAGGTGGCAGCGCCAATATAAAAACAGGAAAAACCTGGTCTTAACATGGCGAAAAGAGGAGAAATGCTTAATTTCTCCTAGTTTTTGCTGTTTTTATGTCGCCATGAATGACTGTTCATGTGCAGGAAGGTGGAAGGAAAAAAAGACGATTTACAGCTTCTATATGCAGCACACATAGAAGTTACAATGTGCCATTCTGGATTGTTTATTTGTAGAAAGGGACACTTTCCTGCACATAAAGTATACTTTGCCCCAAAGCAGACACCCCTGCACAATGGTGCAAGGGTGCCTGAATTGGTGCTAGCCAGCTAGATTTAGTGCCAGCGCTAGGGGAAACACAGGGGTGTGCCCCATTCTTGTAAATATAGCTCATCCCTGCATTTTCAGAATGGCAGAGCGTGGCATTAGCAATGTTTGCTTAAAGCCCCCCTTCGCTATTCCATTGTAAATATGCACCCAAGAGCGAACTCATGGATGGCAGCAACGTGTAAACTCATTGATAGTTTTGGTAATCCTGGAGAGTGATCCTTATTAATGATGATTAGTAGTAGAGTTTTGTTTCAATACCTTATTTTTTAATTGGAAGAAATAGTGCTACAACAAACATGTACCTTTCTATACTACAGCTTCTTAACATGATAAGCGAAAGAATAAACATGCACTTATTCGTACCATTGCCATCATTTGTATCATATCTTTAGAAATCCCTGGAGATTTTTCTTGTTTCTTCATTCATACTTTTGTATTTATAGTAAAGTGAGTGAGCGTATCCATTCTTCAAGGACTCTTATTTGAACCTGAGAGAAGTTTCTCAGCCATATAGGGGGGTCTTGCAGAGGGGATTGAGAGAGAGTTAGTCGGTTGATAAGAAATAGTATCATGTGGTGGTCTGACCAGTCGATGGGGAGCATGTGATTGATAGTGATGGTGTTTCTTTGAGCGAAGATGGCGTCCAAAGTGGCTCCTTTATAGTGAGTTTACTCTGTTCAGCACTGGGTTAGATTGTTATCTCCGATGAGACTGGATAGCGATTGAATTATCGGGTTGTTGGTCTCGTTCCATCGTAGGTTCAGGTCGCCTAGAATTAGATTGTTGGCATCACCGAGTGCACCTTGAGCTATCATGTCAGCTAACTGTTCTCCGAAAGCGGCGGATTTGCCTGGAGGATGATAGAGAAGGTGACAAAGTACAGATCCGTTATCTTTGGTCTTGATGTTGGTTGAGAGACATTCAAATGTGTTGTAGTCAAATGAATTTATTTCCGTGATGACCATGTTGTCTTTATGGATGATAGCTACCCCTCCCCCTCGCTGGCCTTTTCTGTCTTTATTTATGAGGGCGAGACCTGGGGGTACAAGCATGTCTAAGCATGGTGGAGATAACTCATTGAGCCAGATCTCAGTGAGGAACGCAATGTCATGTGAGAGGATGGCCTCTGCTAGTTCAGTTGCATGCAGGGAGGCCGATCTGCAATTGATGAGCAAGCAGTAGGTGAAAGACTTTTTGTTGCTGGCGGATTTTTCTTTGGGCGCTCTAGGTAGGCTGGTAAGGACGGGCGGTCTCAGGGGATTTGGGCAGGGAGGGTCTTTTCGGAGACCTGTGATTACTTGGATTTTGGATTTAGGGGCGTCAAGTAAGGGTGTGTCGTAGGAGGCAGCTAAAACGGATGCTTTATTGTCTGACATGGCTGCCTCTGTGCTAGTGGGTCTTGAGATCAAGGGTTTTGTATCAGTTTTGGAGCGTCTCTGAGCCCTAGTGGGTAGAGCTGCGATTCTTGAGGCTTTCAGATGCCAGGGTTCCGTGACCAGTCTTGGGGGTCTTTGAGGTTGGGTTTCATGGGTTTCTGACAGCCAGGAGGTGCTCTTGTAGCTGTTGGTGTTGGTAGTGGGGGGAACCCCGAGCAGGGATTGGAGAGGTCTGCGTGCTTTATCTAGATTGGAGAGGATTTCGGTCAGGCCCCAGGAGATTGAGTCTACCTGGTTTTCTAGTGACGTGAGTCGCAGTGCCACTGAGTCGTAGGAGGGGTTGGGGGCATCTTGGGGGGGTTCACCTTGTGTGGTGTAGGTTGGGTTGTTGGAGTGTTGACTCTTACTCATTGAGTAGGAAAAGTTACCCTTTTTGAAATCCTGGTACAAGAACAGAATTAGATTTTCTGAGATCTGTGAGTGAGCTAGGAAGTATTGCGGCTGAGCTCATGGAGATTGTATTTAATATTTATAACATGCCTCAACCTCATTTTGTGGTTGAATGCACATAGTGGAAATGCTTTGAGCAGCTGATTGTCAATGCGGCACCAACACAATATAATTAGCATCTGAATATTATATCAGTGACATCTGATGACTTTCAGAGTTTAGGAATAAGAGAATGCGGGGAAAAGGGAATGTATGAGGATCTGGGAGTTTAATAACATTGTATTCCTTATTTTCTGTTAATGTTTTTGCAAATGGTACTATCTGTTATCAAGAACATGTGAGAAGTTAAAGTTATGTGTTTCACTGATGAAAGTTTGGTTGCATTCGAATAAGATAACATTTGAGTAGAAAGCTTGTTACCAATCCAGATGTATTCAAGTAGGACACTAGACTAAAAGCATGTCTTTTTCACATAATGAACACTGAATTTTCAAAGGAGGTCTATTACTGCACTGTTGCTTGTATCACATCTGAAGAAATATTTCTCATATCATATAGGCACATGATAGGCTTGCAAAGACAGTAACACAAATTATCTGTAGCAGCAGTATTTAAGGAACACCAAAGTAGACAACAGGACACTCTTCTTGTGAAAAAGGCCCCATTTCACGCTACACTAAGCGTGAAAGGGGCGGGCAATGGGTGTGGCGGCCGGTGTTTCGCCACAACATTTATTGATTTTGACACTGTCCCCTATTTACAAGTGTGATGTAAATAGGTGGCAGCGCCAAAATAAAAACAGGAAAAACCTGGTCTTAACATGGCGAAAAGAGGAGAAATGCTTAATTTCTCCTAGTTTTTGCTGTTTTTATGTCGCCATGAATGACTGTTCATGTGCAGGAAGGTGGAAGGAAAAAAAGACTATTTACAGCTTCTATATGCAGCACACATAGAAGTTACAATGTGCCAATCTGGATTGTTTATGTGTAGGAAGGGACACTTTCCTGCACATAAAGTATACTTTGCCCCAAAGCAGACACCCCTGCACAATGGTGCAAGGGTGCCTGAATTGGTGCTAGCCAGCTAGATTTAGCGCCAGCGCTAGGGGAAACCCAGGGGTGTGCCCCATTCTTGTAAATATAGCTCATCCCTGCATTTTCAGAATGGCAGAGCGTGGCATTAGCAATGTTTGCTTAAAGCCCCCCTTCGCTATTCCATTGTAAATATGCACCCAAGAGCGAACTCATGGATGGCAGCAATGTGTAAACTCATTGATAGTTTTGTTAATCCTGGAGAGTGATCCTTATTAATGATGATTAGTAGTAGAGTTTTGTTTCAATACCTTATTTTTTAATTGGAAGAAATAGTGCTACAACAAACATGTACCTTTCTATACTACAGCTTCTTAACATGATAAGCGAAAGAATAAACATGCACTTATTCGTACCATTGCCATCATTTGTATCATATCTTTAGAAATCCCTGGAGATTTTTCTTGTTTCTTCATTCATACTTTTGTATTTATAGTAAAGTGAGGGTACAATGCTGGCAGCTACTTTAAACTGCAAGAAATCTGGGGTGGTGCTTGATGTTTATGATATTGTGTCAAACAAAATGCACTCCACTTTCAAAATGGATTCTCTATTCAAAATCCATTAAGAGAAAACATTGGCTACTTAGGTATTCATGGAAAAAGAAATGCAATGTAACCTCAACTATGTTAGACTCTACACTGTTCAGATTTTCTCAAATGCTGTCTTGCACTCTGCATTGTGAGATATTTAAGTGGCAAAAAAGCTTTTCTTCTAACCTAAGGGGCTGATTCAGCAATACAGTTTTGAGTATATAAAGCAGTACTTCAGTAGTACCACTTCACATTCGTATAAATGCTAGTCATAACTGCCCGGGGAGAGGTTTACCTATGACTGTCCTATGCCTTTTATGAGGAGTTCTCTTCCATGAGTGTGGGAAACTCTGCAGAAGAAGATATGCTTTTTTGGTGTAAATGTTGGTGGGCAATGGAAGTGTCTGGAAAGCTGGGACTATTTACAGCAAAGTGAATGTAGTAAATGAAAAAATAAGGAGGGGTGCAGGAATGTACAGGAAAATACAACCAGCTCACCACAAAAGAGTGAACTAATGCTAGTCACCACGTTACATGCACGTCTTCTCCAGTAACAATACTGACAAAACACTTCTTAAATCTACTCCATTCAAACCTACACACAGCCATTCACTAGTACTGCAAGGAAGTCCCATAGAAATCAGTGAAGTCAGGGAATACCACTAACATCAAGTATGTAAAATATGTAAAGTAGGACAATAAAGGGAAAAATATATTTGCATCACAATATGGGCTAGATGTAGGTAAACTACATTTACCGAATCTAAAATTCTGAATGTTAGTGATTCAGGATTTTAGAATCGGTAAATGCTATGTAGGTAATTACTCGTAAGTATTACCGAATAGGTAGGATTCAGTATTTACAGAATCCGTAAATACCGATTCGGTAATTCCCATTCATTCCTATGGGCCTGTAGGCCCAAATGAATGAGTGGGAATTACTGAATCGGTATTTACCGATTCGGTAAAAGGGGGGAAACATTCAAGGGTGGCAGGGTGTCACTTTGACACCCTGTTGCACCCCTGAATTGTGCATGGGTGCACATGTGGCACACATACATGCCCTAAGGGCATGTATTTCTGCCATGTGGCACTGTTATTAAATGCAATTTTTTTTTTAGGGTTTTCGTAATTTACCACCAACTTGTAGTTGGTGGTAAATAATGAATCTTTACAGGTGAAAAGCACTCACTTGAGTGCTTCCTACATTTCAGATTCAGTAATTTACCGAATCGGTATTTAAGAATTCAGTAATTTACAGAATTCTTAAATACCGATTCGGTAAATTACTGAATCTGAAATGTAGCCACCTACATCCCAAATGCCTAATACCGGTCGGTAACGGTCGAAGGGCCCGATGCAGGTAAATGGCATTTACCGATTCGTAAATACCGAATTTTACCGATTCGGTATTTACAAATCGGTAAATGCTATGTAGGTATTTTTACCTATTTTTTTACAGAATCTGTAACATTCGGTAATTACCGAATCAGTATATAACAATTCGGTAATTGGCATTGATTCCTATGGGCCTTGAGGCCCATAGGAACCAATGTCAATTACCGAATCGGTAAATACTGATTCGGTAAAATTACTGAATTTACAAGGGGGACAGGGTGTCACTTTGACACCCTGTTGCACCCCTGATTCAGGCTTGTGTGACATGTGACACACATACATGCCCTCAGGGCATGTATGTGTGCCACATGGCAAAGGTGTACATGCACAGATGTGCGTGTACACAGGAATTTGTTATTTACCATGCAATAGTATTACATGGTAAATAACGAATTCTTAGGGGCCTGTGGCACTGTTTGCAGTGCCACCTACATATAGATTTACCGAATCGGTAAATTTACCGATTCTGTAAAATAAAGGCCCCCACATCTCAATCACCAAATACCGGTCGGTAACGGACGAAATCGGCTGTTACCGACCGGTATTTGGTGACCTACATCTGGCCCGAAATTCGGCAATTTCGGCCATTACCGACCGGTATTACTGTTCCTCCATCTGACCCCATGTTATTTAAAATAACACATTGTTGTGTCAATACAAAATGCAAATACAGACACACATAGCTAGGATTAATATTGAACACATTTAGCAACAAGGTTTCATTCACATTTAACACATCTGCTAATACAATTAGATGGAGAAGTTAACACTCATGACTCCACCACACCCATCAACAGGTAAAACTCAAAACATGAACCAGTCACGCAATGCCTGTCCACATAAGAATGCAGTCTGTAAACAAAACCATTTATTACCATTCAGTGAATGCCTTGATGGTATTGATCGTCATTTTGAGGATTACTTGTGGAAAAATATAAAATCTAGAATGTCATTGACATGGTAGAAGACTGGGAGAAGGATCTCACAGCATCTACAGCACCCCACTAGGCCATTTATTCACATTTCATAATACGTGATACATGCCACTTCCGGACCATTGGCTCTCCCCTGAGGGTAATTGAGGACACAGTTGGCTTCTCGTAGCCAAGCCAATCACGGTGCTTTTGAAAGGCATTGACATGCTTCACCAGCCAAGTACACCAGTTTATCATCATGTTACTGCCACAGACAGAAAATTCAGGCAACTAATGGAAATCTATGCATTTCTATTGCCCACTTCCCTCACATTTTAAATGCAATTGATTGCACCCAAGTGGCGCTTCAACTTACCTGGCACTGGGAATAACACATCAGCAACAAACACTACTGCACTCCTTAAAGTGAATACTATTTACGATGCCATGAGCTGCTTTACAGATGTGCATACTGCGTTTCAAAGATACACACAACAGGCTACATTTTCTGACAGTCTGCTTTTGTACATCAGAGTATTGTTGGGGATTTTTTTGGTTATATGTTACCACTGGGTTTAACTAACTTACACTTACACTGCTTTTATATCTAGAGTATGTTATAACAAAGCTTCAGTTCTAATACAATGATGCGGAAATTTACACAGACTAGAAAAAAAACTGTACAGTATGCTGTGGGGCAGATACATCAAGCATCTTTCTCCAGGCAAAATGGCCGATTTGCAGAATCGGCCCGTTTGCATCGCAAAAAATGCTTTTGTGACGCATCAAGCACAATTTTGCGATTCGCTAACCTGTTAACCAATTGCAAAATGAGTTTGTGATTGGATATTTGAAAGGGGGTGTGTGGGGCGTCCCTTCCAAAAAGCAAATCCTATGGAATGCATGAATGTTTTCTGATCGGGAATGCTTTCGCAAAGCATTCGCATTTTACCACCTACTTCAAGTAGGTGGTAACCTGTTCGGAAATGAGAAGGGTAAACCCTTCCTTTGAAATATTATTAAGTCACCCCTAAGTAGGCTTTATCGCTCATAAGGGAGGGTTCATGGTATTTAAAAGTAGTACATGTAAAAGTGTAGTGTTTTACATGTCCTTGCAGTGAAAACGCCTGAAAGCTATTTTCACTTTGGAAGGGCTAGCAGCTTTCATAGGGAAACACTGGATCATATGTTTACACCCTTTAATGCTAGATTCTGATTGGTATCAGCGAGAAATCATGGAGTGTTTTTTAAGGTTAAACAAATCCAATTTAATAGCAAACTTGGAATTTTGTTTAACTATCGGGCAAAACAAAAGGCACTCTTAGAAAATAGCCACTTTGTTACCTATAGCCCCTAAAAGCATATATGTATGCATTCCAACTGTCACCTGGCAGATGATGGACGCCCTGTGAAGATGTGTGAACTGCTCCCAGGACAGGGACCTGGCTTTTCTCTCAGGCACATCACTGAGCTGCTTTTTCTCTACTAACTGACTGACGCGCCTTGTTCCTTCCTATAGCGCCATGAAGCCTCTGGGCGTACAAGCGCTCAATAAATGCTGATTAACATTAACATTAACATTAACAAAGGGCACCTAGTGTGGAGAGGTGTTGTCCTTCCTTTGATGGGATGGCATAGGTGCTGTGTAAATAAGTTGATTGGTTTCAAAGGGGACTTTGTTGTCACAGGCAGATGTAGCTCATGCCTGGGCCTGCACCTTCTATTGTCTTCCCAATTAGACCATACGGAAGATGTTGCCAATTTCCCTAGCCACACTTCTGGGTAGGGATAGGAAGGTCTGACCAGGGAAAGAAAGGTTGCACCATGTTGGATTAGATAGATATAAATGGTGGCATAGCCGTTCCACCATGTTGGATTTATTGAGCTCTAAATGGTGGCATGACTTGCAGTAAAACAGACAATAAGTGCTGTAAAACTGGGGAAGGTCACAGGTAGGAACTTTTACCCCATTGGTTAGTCAGTGGCCAGGCATTTCCCCCACCCCCAGGCTGGCACTGGGCATAAAGTAGATTCCCCAATACCCTCCTCAGAACCGTAATGGAAGATTCTGAAGCAAAAAGCCTGCTGTCTGAAAACCTGAGAAAAGTAGACCTGCTTCATGTGTACCCAGGACCCGGAAGTGACTCAAAGGAACCCACAAAATTCAATTCAAGAGGTCACATCCCTTAATTCCCAGCTGAATAAGTCCAACTGGACCTGCCCTGAACTCTGCTGTTGGCCTGTTTTAGAGTGAGACCTGACCCCGAGTGCTGTCCCCTAAGGTCCTTGACCTTTTCTGGTATCAGAGGGCACTTCTCCTGAATAACTGGGACTTAAAAATGTGCTGTGATCTTTCTCCCTAGGCAACCACCAGGATACTGGGACTATCCTGCCCAGCCTATCGTATTAGGGTTTGTTGCCGCTTGTACGGACTTATCTGTAGCCTGGCTGCAATATTCAGTTGCATTTGGAATCTGTTGACTCTGAGGCCTCTTCGACTCAGTTAGAGCTGCCAACCCGAAGGTGGTCTTCCCCCGAATGTTTTACCTTCTGCCCTCCTGTTTTGCTGAATTCGTTTTTTTAGGCCTTCGGACTCTGTGCATTTGATGACTGCTAACCACCTGATTGATATATTTAGTTTATTTATGTCACTATTAAAGTATAACACCATATACCAGGGCCTGGAAATCAAATTCTAATAGTGGTCCTGCAGCACTTATTGTGGCACCCTCTTAACTAGCCCATTAAAACATGGCTCAGGTCTGCAATTGCAGTTGCTTTGCAGTTTTAAAAATGCTGATTCGACCTGGCAACATAAACCCCCTTTTTAATACATTAACATTACCTCTAAAGTAGACCCTAAACAACCCATAGACCATGATGCATTGTATTTAAAAAGTTGAACGTGTGCCTTTACGTTTTACATGCCCTGGTGGTAAGAAAACTCACAAATGCATTTTTTAATACTTTGAAGCCTATCTCGTGAATAGGATAACATTGGGTTACCTTATTACATTGAAAAAGGGATTACCTTCATTTTGTAGCAGGTAGAAATATCATGTTTGGTGTTTAAGAATTGTAGTTTAAAATCCTCTTTAATGGTAAAGTCCGATTTTAAGTCATAATTCTGAAAAAATGGCACTATTAGAAAGTTGATGGGAAAAAAGGAGGAGAAACCCTATTGACTGAAGTAGGGACAGGGTAATCAATTGCAAAAAAGTGAACAGGTCCCTACCTGGAACTATTTGTGGATCATATGTTGTGGTATGTTGTGCTCCAAAAATACAATGTTAATGCTTGTCCAACAATTGTTCTAACCCTGGTTGCAAAGGAATTACAATGATAAATAAGCAATATTAGTAAAGCAGGAACAGCATGTAAAATAATTCAGTATTTATTTCAAAATATGGAACTCAACGCAAAGAGTTTAGCTCTGTTAAAAACCAAATAAAATGACAAATTTATTATATTGAATACAAAAAGACAATTTCATAAAAATTGGACACACAATATAGATAAAAACAGAGAAAACTACAAAGCAATCGACGCAGCGTTTCGGTGAGACATGGATCAACCACCTTCTTCAGGACAGAGTTTTCTAAAAACTAAATTGAATAATACAACATCATATTAGCTTGTACATCCACAGTAACAATGCTCATATTTTTTTCATTTGCGTTCCCTATATTGCATATTTGAACATTATTATCTAATTTCCCTTTGCAACCCTAACCGTGATGCACCAAAACAACAATAACTACGACAACACATGATCCATCCAAATTCTATAGACCTACCTAAAAACGATAGAAAAGTCATCAAAGCCTTTTTCAATTGAGAGGATTAACTTTCTTCTGCGAAAATAGAGGCGGAAATATCCTAAAGACACAATGATATAGATACAAGTTTTAAATGTTTTTTTAGCCCTAATATTTACCAAATTGTTTTGCTCCAAGGGTTATACCTTGGCATGATCTAGATATTATTGATCTACAACGTGTTTATGATTGCATACGCCATACCTTTTTATGTGGTACTATTCCATAGTAGTTTCATTTGTAGGAGCCACCGATGTAGTACGAAATAATAATTGATAATCTTTGAAAAATTCAAAGTGAAAAAAAAGAAAAAAGGGGTCTTAGGGCCTGATAAAGAATCCTGAACTTACTACCATTTTGGTATTCACAGAAGGCACTTACTCATTTCGGTATTCACAGAAGGCACTTACTCATTTCGGTCTTCACAGAAGTTAGGAGTCCTAACTTTAGGACTCCTAAATGCCTTCTGTGAAAGCCGAAAGTCTTGAGGTTAGGATTTTTCTCAGTTTAGGAGTAGTAAAGTTAGGACTCCTAACTTTAGGACTCCTAAATGCCTTCTGTGAATACCGAAAGTCTTAAAGTTAGTATTTTTCTCAGTTTAGGAGCCACTCATATAGATTCTGAGCAGAATTTATGGTTTCCAGATTTATACTGGATGTTAGTTGTGTTTCCAAGTATTCCAAATTGAGTTTGTTCTGCAGCCGATAGGTGGATGAATGTAAGGTAGTTTTAGGTGAGTTGCTTAGTGTTGTTTTATGATGGAAAGCAAGCAAGTGGTGGTCTGACCATGTGACTGGAGTTATAGTTTGAAAGGTAACTAGTTCAGTATTAGCAAAAATGACATCTAGGATATGTCCAGAGGTGTGTGTCGGATTGTGGACAATCTGATGCAGGTTCAATGCGTCTAGGCTGGTGATTATTATTTTTGGATGAGTCATACTGGTTTTATCAAACCAAATTTTACGGTCACCTAGAACACATAGGTTGGAGTGTATTGTTATCAGGTTTGAAACTGTGTCTAGAAGTGTGTCTGGGAATGTTGCCTTGCTAGGTGGAGGTCTGTAAAGCAAGAGGAAGTTACAGGTGGAAGATGGTGTAGGATTGCATCTTGTTAGTAAAGCCTCACAATTCTTTATGGAGATGTTGTCAACTTTAGTGATATGTATTGTTTGCCTGAATACAACAGCTAGATCACTTCCTTTTTTGGCTATACAATTGTGGGTGATTATTTGATAGCCTAGAGGAATGGCTTCATGCAGGACTGGAGCCATATCCTCTCCCAACCATGATTCGGTTATGAACATTATGTCTGGTTTTGCATCGGTGACAAGGTCGTAGATGTGATGCTTGTTTTTGGAGAGGGATCGAGCATTTATTCGTAGACAGTGTAGAGAGTGGCCTTTGGTGATAGTGGGACTTTGTTTTGTAGAATAGTGATCAGTATTGTGTGGTTGTGTAGCAGGTGTGTTTTTAGTGCTAGTATTAGCTGTATCAGGATAGCAATCGTGTAGCTGTTCTGTATCGTGTTCCTCATCCGGGGTGCTAAGAAGACATTTTGATGGGTCTGCATGCGTATGTGTTGGAGATGGGGTTTGAGAGTGAGTTAGAGTGCTGTGTTGCTTTTGTGGTGTAACATTGTTGTGAAGTAGACTTGGGGAAGCA
Organism: Lissotriton vulgaris; assembly: GCF_964263255.1. Lineage (NCBI taxonomy): Eukaryota > Metazoa > Chordata > Amphibia > Caudata > Salamandridae > Lissotriton > Lissotriton vulgaris. The sequence goes on from NC_141696.1 coordinate 900,803,320, forward strand.
AAGTTGTGAGGTGTGGCATGTTGCTTATATTTTTTGCGTGTGTTTAAGGCAGAAGGTGTATGAGTCAGGGTAGGTGGTGCAGCATGTCGGTCATGTCGTAATGTTCTAAATTGTCCAATGGATGAGAGGCGGTTAGAAGAGATGTGCTGTATTGCTGTATCTGTGTTAGGTGTGGCGGAAAAGTGAAAGCTTGGCATTGGAGTTTGTTCCTTGGTGTGCTTTGAAAAGTGGGTATATGTATGTATTTTGTGATGGAAAGTATTATGAGGTGTTGTGCTTGAAAGGAATATGGCATGTGCTAAGATGAATACAACATGCTTTGAAATGAATATGAGCCACATTGTAATAATGCAACATGCCTTAAAATGAATATGACCAATACTAAAATTAAAATTAAACTTGTCAAAATGAATATGTTATGTTTTAAAATGAATATGATACATGTCAAAATACATATTGAATGTATTGAAATGAATAGGACCTATATTGAAACGCATATGACGCATGTTACAATTATGACAATTGTTAAGGTGAATAAGACATTATTAAAATGAATATGACATTAATTGAAAGGAATATGACAAATAAGTGATGGAGAGAGAGTAAAAAAGACTGGGAGATAAAGAGATGGAATAAGGGATGAGGGATGTGGAGAGACAACTCAGGGGTGAGGGATGAAACAAAACGTCTGTTGAGTGAGTGATGTGAAGTGAAGTGATTATTGGAATTCATAAGTTAGAGATGACTTGTATATGGGATATAGAGGATGGCTGATGGATGGTGAGAAATGAGGAGTGAGGGTAGAGGAGGAAGTAGGACATTCAGGTCCTCTTTTATATTTGATCAGTCGGCCCGTCCTCCACCAGAGTGACGGAGTAAATTACCACATCACCCTGATGGAGGTGTAGACCGCCACAATTTGAAATATCCATTGGCCTGATGGACATTTCAAGTATTGACAGGTACCATAGTTCCATCTCCACCATAAATTTAAACCAGGCCCTAAGCGTGACAGAAGAGAAGGATAAATAATTGATCAGGATGGATGAGCGAGGGCTGAGGAGTGAGAAGGGATACATGAGGAGTAAAGGATGTGGAGGGACATGTGTTGTGTGTGGAACAGGGATTGTGTACCTACAGTGAAGACCTGGCTGTATGATATACTGCAACAACCAACTGGAACTCTACTATTCCACCATTTCCCAGGTTCTGTGGACCAAGAACATCAATGGTCCCTTGAGAGAATATCTGAAGAAGTGTGGCTCAATGGTGGAGAAGTGTGGCTCAATGATTAGAGCGGCAGACCCTGATGCAGAGGTCTAGCCCGGGACCAGGGTTCAATTCCCCGCCTCAGCGGGTCTTGGGCTCAAAATTCCACGGACCTGATAATTCTCGCCTCAGTGCCTATTCCAATCATGGAGTCCCACTCTGCAACTCTGGGCAATAGCTTGCTTAATCTCCACAATGGCCCACACAACGCTAAGGATCCCTGGCCTCCACCTTGGGGGTGCCCAGGAGTGGACGCCTCACAGGGAAAGCCAGGATGGGTTCCACAGCGGTATTCGTACAAGTGCCTTGAGGCCCTTGCGGGTGAGTAGTGCGCTATACAAGTATCAATTTACATTTACATGATATAAACTGCATCAACTGATTAAAACTTGTGCTAAACATGCAGAATGGGGGAGGGATGGGAGAATGATGGGAATGTGTATACAGAGTAGTTCCAGGACAACAGCTCCAAATGCCATGGTACCTGAAGCACTCTTGCAGCCCCATTTTAGCTGTGATTAATGCCACTGTATTATAGTGGTCATAACGGGCGAACATGGTGCAGTGATTTCTGCACCCATCCGTCGCACAGCTCAGTTTCGGGCTTGTCCCTTACTATAAGTTGAGATTTATTAGCTTGTCAGAATACTTCTCGTAAACCATTATTAATCATCCGTCTTCATCCAAATCTTAAGCCATGTATTTGAGACCACCACAGAGACTGCATAGTTCCACGTGGATGATTTATTTATCATTTTCAGATGCCACCTGGCGTCATCTTGACTTTTACAAGCAGCACGTGTTCACAAAGCATCCATACAGAGCAGGTTCTTTACAATCCACCCAATGCATTTCGAACTTTATCTGGTTCTTCGTCAGGGGTTACTACAGGAATAAAAAATGAAACAAGTAACTATGTCATGTAAACGATGAACTTATAGCGAAATCATACAAGCAATCTGTGTTCCCTTAATTACCCACCCTCGTTGTTGTCATGATTATTGTACAGAAACTAACCTAGTTCTTCAATGCGAATGGTAAACAGTTCTAATTATCAGTGGGCTCTCGTCATCATCAATCTCTGGTCAGTGCCTCTTACAAAGAACATCCCTTCACAAGAACAGTTTGAAAAATTACGTGAACACTCTATTACTCGCTCCTGCTACCTCCCCTGTTCTCCCCATCGATTTTACTAGAAAACGATCCCTTCAGTTGTGAACGTAACCCTCCTTCCGTTATACCTTTAGATCCGCTTACTGGCGCTTCGTCTTTTTCTTTCCTGTTACGTACTAACTGAACTCGGTTGCTTTTCACCGTTATGTAGTCAAATCCCGTTAACGTGTGAGTAATCAGTGTCACGTGGGCCCTGACTCCGTCCTCCCCTTTCACGGCCAACTTGATGTGCAGAAAGGATTTCTGTGACAAGGGGAACACTTTTGGACTGTTTACGTATAATACACAGGGCCATTGGAATTATGCAGCAGAGGAAAGCCAAATTGTATGGCAGGGTTGACTAAATTATGCATCAAGAAAGGTAAATTATGCAGCATAATGCCGCACATATTATTATTGCAATATTTTGTTATCTATTCCCATCTTACTGTCCTCCAGGACCACGTCCAGCCTTCTGCAACTTCATCGCCTCCCTGGCCATACACTCCAACAACTACATTTTCTTTGATGACCTCAAGTTCCATCTTGACAACCACAATGACAATCACTACCACCCTCCTCGACAACATGAACAACATCGGACTGACCCAACTTGTCCATGGCCCCACGAACACCACTGACCACACACTAGAAGCCAGATATATCTCCAGCGACTGCATCAGGTACTGCCAGACCACAAAGCTCACCTGGATGGCGACTCCATCATTCGCTTCAACATTCACCAACTCACAAACCTCCGCCAACAGTCTGCCCAACGCCCCTCACTGCAGCTGGATCTAAGTCTCATAGGACAAACAAATCAAATCCATCAACACCACCCACCCCATCTCCTCCAACAACCTAGACCAGAATGCCAGAAACTTCAACAATTAGATCACCAACTGCACTGACATTGTCACTCCCATCGGCAACAACACCCACAGAAGGTCGACCAAAAAGGCTACCTGGTACACTGAAAACCTAAGAACAACTATACGATACTGTAAACAACTCGAAAGGAGATGGCGCAATAGTAAGGACACAACCGACTTCAAGGCAGCCCTGAACTTCTACCACAGAAAGTTGAGAGAATCAAAGAAAAAGTGCTTAGCCTCAAGCATTAAATCAAGCTCCAATAACAGCAACAAACTCTTCAACATTATCAAAGAATTATCCAACCTCTCAGCCACAACAAACAACATTACACCCTCACAGGAACTCTGAGACAACAGTGCAGACTTCTTCTACAACAAAATCCCCAACAGCTACAGAAACTTCAAACAAAAGCCCAAGGACACTGACTTCTTCAAGCATCACAACGACCCCGCGACCAGCACAGACATCTGACTAACTGAATGGAGCCAGCTTGCCCCACAGGACATCACCTCCATCATGAGATCAGTCCACTCGGGAGCCACAACTGACCCATGCCCTTACCACATCTTCAACAACATACTCTCCACCTTTATCAACTCCTCAATTGCCATGGCCACCTTCCCCAGGGACTGAAAACATGCAGAAGTCAAAGCCCTACTAAAGAAACCATCAGCAGACCCCAGCGAACTCAACAACTACTGACTGATGTCCCTGCTCCTGGCCAAGGTATTAAAAAACATCAAACAACAACTCTCCTCACATATGGAATGGAACTTACTACTCGACTCCTCTGAAATGGAATCTGCAGATACCACAGCACAAACACAACCCTTATTGCAGCTACTAAGCCTTTCTCGACTGTGGAGGGACTGCAGCTCTGATCCTCCTAGACCACTCAGCAGCCTTTGATATGCTCTCTCACCCACATTCATCACAAGGCTGCACAACACACCAATCCAAGGAGCCGCTCTCAGCGTGCCATGGCAAGCGTGTCAGTCCCTGGACAGCGCTCAGTGCAAGGAACTCTGGTCTTCCCCTTACCGACCATGTTCCTCTGCGCGCTCAACCCCTATCCCCACTGACCGCACTGCTCCACACTCCACAAAGGGAGTCTTCACTTGCACCTCCCTCAAGCCCTCATGCACCCATCCACTTTCTCCGCTCCCGTACCTAGAACCCCACATGCACACTAACCAACCACCAACCACACAGTAACCCACCCTCTCGTGCATGGTCACTCAATGAAAACACGCCCTAGCCTTCTTTTCTCTTCCTGGATCCAGCAAGAATCTAAAGACCTTGCTTTTCTACTCACCATCCTGCCCTGTCCTAGGCATGGCTAGGCACACTCATCGGCTCAGTGCCACGATGCCCTCCTGATAGTTTGCTTTACAAATACACATAACAGGTGTACCCAAATGTTTGTGGTGTAGATTTGTATTGAAGAAGGAGCAACTTTACAGTCTATTAAACAAAAAACAAGTGCTTACTGAATAGCGTATATCCTGATTGCTCAATTTGAAGGCTCTCTCAAATGCGATAGTGAAGAAAAAGGAGTCTAGGTGAAATATAATATTTGCATGGGAATACACAAATTTGTCAAGCAGGGAAGCCATGATTTCTTGTTCTGCACTATACAATTAGCCACTAGCTGTGTATCTTCTGTTCTCTTGTCTGTTTTACATCAAAGGTTTTTCTTCATTTCTTGGTGCATGAGGTGGCAGCCTGAGTGGCTAGCAGCAAGTACCCACATGAAAACTCGGTTAGTTTTGGGCTCCAGGGACTAAGCAGATGTCAAGCTGAGCCAGAGCCATCCTCTGCTTGAGCCTAGTTTGAGTTTTCAGTGGCTCACCCACCTCTAGTACAAAAACCTCATGTCTTATTTCGTAACCTAAAATGTTGCTCAAGCCATAAATAGTATCTAGTCAAAATAACTCTATACTATATAGTCAGGGCCACTGGCATTGCGTTCGAATAGTACCAAATTATACAGCAGAGATGACTAAATTATGCAGCAAGAAAAGGGAAATTCTGCTGCTTAATAAGGCACATTTTTTGATATTGGCACTTCACTGTTTTGTAACTTTTACACATGGTAATAATGTCTGGGCAAATATTTCACCTCAGTAGTATCAGTTCCATAAGAAAATACATAAAAAAAATGTCCAAAAGATGACCAGTTAAACTTTGCAAAGGGACTTGCACTGCGCATAAATCCACGTTGCCATGTTTGTCGTAACTTTTCATCCTTTTGAGCTCAAAACAATATTTTTTGTTCAAATCTGCAGATTACACAGCAGATGTTGTATTTTGTGGCAAATCCATTAATAATTTTCAAAAAGCTGAAGCTGTTGAATAACATTATTCCAGTGGCCCTGTATATAGTGTATCCATAACTGACTTACCTTTAAGTTCACTGACAGTGTTGTCATGAGGGCGAGATCAGGAAGGTTTTTCAGTGTATGTTTAAAAACCCTTATTTTTAATACTTCTGTGATGTACTAAGGTATTAAGCTTCAGAGTGTTAACAAAATCTACTTTTTCTTATTTAGAACACCTTATATTATAAAATATTTGTGGCATAATTTATGTGGCAGTTATTCTGAAGCCTCGGCTTGTGCATGGAATCTATGCTAGACTCCACTCTTGACTTTGCACTACATGATAATTTGGTGTACATCACATATGTTGAGCTTAATTATTTCAAGGGGCTTTGTATGTGCCAGTGGATCACTAACACATGAGGGTGTCTTAAAATACATGTGTTCAGGTCGTGCACTGTCCAAATATAGATTCCCTAACAAAATAGCCCACATGGGTCAATGACATTGAGTACTAGCCTGTCAAATTCATTTATGATTAAATCAGTCGAGATTGCTTTGCATGTTGCGTACACTATTCTAACGAGTCCTGTGAGAAAATCTTTCAGGAGCTCTTAGCCCATTCCAGTCCTAACTACAACAGGGGGACTGCAACTCTGCAGCTAACATCAGTTGCCCTCAGGATACAGGCATAAAGGCAGAGTTCGTTAAAGTGTGCTGTGGTCAGGTAGTTGGACGAAGTCTCACTTGCGGTTGCTCACAGTTATGCAATAAACGACCAAACTGCAGACATGAGGGAGAAATTGAGTACACACTTGTGCAGCCAGATAATATATTTAACGCTGGTTGACTGGAGGGAGGGAGGCCTAGTGGTTGCTGGAGAATTGAGACTGCTGCCTCCTTTCATTCGCTAACCTTATTATGGGTCAGCCAAGGAGAGGAAACAGCAGCCCCTTACTCGTCACAAAGTGGGATAAGGTCCGTAGGACTGCTAACTCCAACCCACCCACTCAGGGACAAGGCTTCACTGCTGAACGGTCAACCCTGGGCACGTCAGGGCATAAAACTGAAGTGCCTGTGTCTATATGTGAGGCAACCGCTCGTCATGAGGGGAAAGGCCTCCAGTGCTTTGCTGGGCTGAAGAGCTTACACTCACAAGACTCTGAAACCTTTATCATGGCAAATGTAATCTCAGGCAGCCTGACACACTTCATATGATGGAAAAAAGTTGGTGGGGGGGGGGGTGGGGCCGTTTAGAACGGACCACAAAAGTGCCAGAGATAGCCATGACGAGACTAAGATGGCACAGCATCTTAGTATTATTCACTTTGGCTGCAAAGGACATAATACACCTTCAAAGTGTATTTAGCACCACACATGACACTACAATGCATCTAGAATTACAATGTGGTAAGTTAAAATATGCAAAACTGTGCCCAGGGCGAAATGTGCCACATCAGAGACTGCACACAAGTTAGAATGTGTTGCTGTCTATTGCCCAATCCCCAAGTCTCATTCAAGTCCAGAAACAGGTTCATAGCAAGCCAAAGGACAGCGTCTTCACTAGAATCCGTAAACCTCTAAGTACTGTGGCGGAGGTCTCAGCTGCTACCTGCTGTGTCCTCTGCCCAAATGTGGGAAAAACCTCCTGTCAGCGTGTCACCTCTCGGAAGAGGAAGCAGCATGTCAGGCAAGTAACATGTGGCAGGGCTTTCTTTTCTGATGATGCATTCATGTTACTCAGTCAAGTGTGTACATGCTAGGCTTAGGGTCTAGAAAACGAATGCTTTGAATTGTGATAATACTTAAATTGCAAGATGGGTATATCATTTTTTAAGCAGTTTGGCATTATTCACACCAACAAAAATAACAGCAATGCAGCAGAGGAAACGTCCATTAAGCTGTTTAGAGAGCTATGTGTAGGGAACAGCATTACAAGGTCATCCAACCCAGGACAGAGCAAATGTGATAGCACATTTCAATACACTTGCTTACAATTCATACCTGCCTCTAACTGAGGCATTGTTTGTTCTGTGGTACAGATACTTGAGACTGAACTACAACTTCCCCACCCTTTTCTATGGAGAATTATTGAGGAGAAAGATGTAAACAGACATGAATTTGGGAGGGGAAGACAAGAGGACTGATTAGTTGGGGGAAATGCTAGTGACCAACTGCACGCTTTTAAAGGTATTCAGTGGTACGATATGAAGTGGAGTACAATAGTTATGTACAACACTGATCATACACCAATATAAACACGAAGATGCTAATATTATCCATAAGACTGACTTAAGCCAATTCATTACCAATAGTAAGGATGTGAGATATAAAATGTTTTTTTTTTCAAATTTTATTTTTATTTTATTGTATGACTGCTGAAATGATTATAATATATATTCACTTATTCTGATACACAAGGTTTGTGTGCGGATTGTACATATGACATAACTTATTACCAGAAAACACCAATAATTGTGTATGTCGACTGCTTTCAGGGGCAGTTTGAGAGTTCATTCACCTACAAAATCCTTGCAGATAAAAGCTTATCTGGTAGGACTGTTTGACTCTTAAAACTCTGGATCTAGACAAGAATAACTCATTGCAGAAGAGTATGAGAGACACCTGCCTTTTTTCCTGTTCTCTGAAGGTAGTGTAATAACTAAGACCCATGGAGCCAAATTAATCTTTGTGGGTGTGCCCTGCAATTTAGGGGTTCGTGACACAGTGCAGTAGGTCCCTGCTGACCACTCATGGTGGGCTGAGCCAATTCCACTGTGATGGGAACGGTCACACAGGTCTGCTTGAGAAAACTTAGTGTATAAACTATTCAAAAAGGTGATCAGCACTTGACCATTTACTTGCCTAGAGAGCTCAAATCTAGAAGAGTGGAAACACCTTGAAGAGAAGGACTAGGACGCAAGGCACAGTAGCTCAAAAGAAAAATTATACTTATAGCTTGTTCTGTGAAGCATTAAGTTTTACATGTATATAACATTTTTTTTCCTAAGCAAAGTAAAGCAATGTGTTGGACGATCAGTTACTGTGCTGCAGGCCAGTTGAGTACGGAGTTTTCACACCTTCACACTTCCTCCCTGAGAAGCCTGTGACTGTTTGCCATTGTTACAACTGAAGTCAAGTGTGCGGAGCCATAGGCGACTGTACCCCAGTACACCAGAGGTAAGTGACTGCCGGCCCAGTAGGTCTTGCTTGCCTTGTGGTCACCAAAACAGGTATGACACTGACACAAGAAACACAAAATTGATGAAAACTGTCAATCTGAAGAATATCTATTTATTGACTACCGTTGTAGAATGTATTAGTATAGGTATTTTAGGAAAAAACTTTATTGATCATTGCAGCAACAAACATTGACAAAGTCCCAGGAAAAATACGTTTTTTCAGTGGTCTTTTCTAATATGCATGATAAACAAGCAAGGAAGGGAAAGAAATTTGCTATTGCAAAGGGACAGAGACCTGCACCATGCTACTAGATGATTTTCCGGAAGCCTAATGCCCTTGAATTTCACGAACTTCCACAAGACTACCACACCTTCCTAGACAAAAGCATGGTCGATCCTCTGTATCGTCATATATGCATCCATTCTACACATCATCTAAATATGATGACTAGGCCTTTCCAAATCCAGGTGAATCCAGTATCCCAAAGTCGTTTGTCTTAAATGCTTCTTAGGATATTGAAAAGGGGGGGGGGGACACATTTCCACAGGTGTTTCCCTCTGGAAACAGACATTTGGATGTGGCTATCGTATGCATGCAGAAACTCTTTTGAAGGTTGATGACTTGTGCCACCATATGTGCAGGGGTCCCGTGGGTGACATTAGGATCTGCCTACGACACTGGCGGGCGCATCCTGCATTTTTAACATTGAGTCGGGTGGTGCTTTCAGCACCGCCTGCTGCAAAGCCAAAAATGCATGGCGTGCATGCGGATGCACAACGCCGCCACTGAAAGGCTCCCTCCCGCCTGCATCCTGATATGGATGGCGGGTCTGCCAGACACAGCCACCATATGAAACTTCTGTCTGCCGCGCTCCCTCGCCATACCAATATGGCGCCCGGAAATGGGTGGCGGGCGAGCTAGAATGTAGGGTGGATGGCAACCACGTGCATGGCGGGGGCGATCCGGCCAACATCCTAATGGGCCCCTGAACGTCTTTACCCGTTCGCTGCTTCTGACTGCCAACAGCTGTCACAAGCACTTTCTGCGTAGTGCAGTGCACGTCCGTTGGCCAAGCAGCCCCGTCCACTCTTCAAAGTCACCGCACCGCAGCAGATTTTCATCCGCGGTAAAGGGGTTAAGCTGGCATCACATGCAAGCTCTAAAAGAAGAAAAAAATGTTTGAGTCAAACGATTACTGCAACAATTGTGATTGTTTTTATTCCGTCTGCTAAATGCATACAGTAATGATTGATCCATAAATAATGAAAGCCCCTGATGATTTGCTATGTATCATTTCACAAACAAACACATCAAACTTAGATTGTCTGCTGTTAACAACAGTGAACACTTCTAGTCCTGGTTTGAAAGTATGTTACCATCCCCACAATCCTGCTCGCCTTCACTTCCGTTTATTAGAAGACTTCCCACTGTTCAACATGGAGTAAGCATTGCAGGTGTTGTGGAAAGCATGTCAGATGTTTGTGCATCATAGGAATACTCCGAAATCAGCCCAATGAGCAGAACGTGCTGTTGGGTGAGTTTAGGATAGAGTGTATATAAACTCCACCAGCTAGCACACCCTCCCACATCCACTCGGAAGGGTACCTGGAATATTGAAATATGCGTTATGGTAGAGAAACTGACATAAAATAGAGGTGCAATTGCAGGGAGCACGTGAGCAGAGTGACAACATAGACAAATTACTTAACTAGAAATGCAGTGAGAATGGCGGAGTACCAAGACATAACACTAAATTATACCTGGGGGTCAAAGAAGGTTAGTCATTCAACATGGATCACAAAACCAATATCATGCAGATAACACCAGTGAGAGAACACCATGCACACTAGTTTATGCTGGCCAAGTTAAAGCTCAAGAGCATATGGAGAAAAGTATTCCCATCAGAAGCCACACTATACCGCCCTCTTTTTCATCATTTGGGTTCTCCTTACCCAGGAGACAAAACGGCCGGTCTGATGTTACCGTGACCGATAGATGTGACAGGTGGGTGGTATACGTTGTTACAAAGAATGGCTACTGAAAAAAAGCAGTGTAAAGTGATAGGAGTGAAATAGTGAAGGGTTGTACTAAAATTAGGTGAATCGGGTAGAAAAACAAATTTTATTAATATCTCCCAATCCCTAAGGTTAAAAAACAAGTGTAAGTGCGGGTTTGAAATAATAACCGTACTTAATAATGGTCAACATGTTTCTGCATCTTTAGAAAAAAGTTTCAAGTGCATTCTTCAGGACCTTATGGTGTTAAAACTACTGCTTTATGTGAAAGAATAAAATGATATCACCTGAAAATTCCAGGTAATGTGTTCAACCATATACTGTTACCGCATATCACATGGTATTGGATCCAAACAGAAAGACATGCAAACAAGAAAGAAAAAGGAACATGAAAGTATCATATTCACATGGTCTATGTCGATTAGTACCAGAGGGCGATGGATGCGCATTCACACTTATCAGGACACTCACCCATAAGTAGTGGTTGAGAGGCTTCACCCCACCTGGCTGCGGCTCAGGTATGTGGAGCACCGCTCTAGAAAATGAGTCGTTTTTTTAAAATTAAAATTAAAGAAAAGAAACAATTGTGGCTCAAATACTCCATTAAGTATAAAGTGGATTGCTCAAAAATAACCTTGCTTACACCGATCCCCAACAATCGGATGTGTGACTACGTTACCCAATTCCAAATACATTGTACCTCGCAAGCGTTCAAGTCAAGCCTGGAAAAATTCCTTACGGAGTTTAAGGAGGGCTTCCTGCGCTATCTCTCTCTTGCGTTTATATCGTTAAACGCGTGTTGATTTTACATAACCCAAAATTGGCTCGACAAATGATCAAAGGTGTCTGTAGTATTTCGCATTTTACAGCGTCACACCGCTAGACATTTAGACAAGCCAAGGTTAACGAATTGCTCATTATGGATTTTAAAGATTTCTACGACGCTTATTGCCTGCCCTGTCTGTCTCATGGGACGCGTGTCAAACGCGCGCTAGCTTGTTGCAGGCACATAGAGATCGTATTGCCAGCTCACCTGACCGTCAGTGTCTCCTGACAGTCGTCTGAGCTGTCTGGGGGGGCGTTTTCCATTGACCGCGACCCAGTACGGAGGAGAAAGACGCCTAGCCTCAGATTGATTCACGAGGCGAGTCCGTCCCTCGCTAACAACTTTGGATTTGGGATCAGTCACCCACCCGGGGATACCCTTAAAGGGGATCACAAGACAATAACATTCTTGTACCTTTACGCCTAAAGTTGCAGTCACATTACTGACAGATTGATTTTGTATGGTCCTGAAGAGAATCCTATGCATCAATTTAGGATTCGAAACGCGTCGACCTATTGAGGTGGTAGTTGAAAATTGGCGCCACTGTAGTGGCCGTTTTTGTACAATGTTGTGGCCAAACGTTGGTGATAAATAAGTTGAATTTTGCAAAACTTCATTAGAAAACCGATTATCTCGCTGTTTGGCAAAGAGAAAAATATACACTTAGTTGGTTTTTCATTTGTTTCTAAATAGGCCAAACCTAATATAGGACGATGATTACTACTGCTGCTTTGTTGTAAATAGTTTAAAACAACGCCAACAACTTCCACCGACCTCATCTTGTTCTGTACTATTTAGTGTTTATTGTCGTCTAGTGTCTGTTGTACGTCTAGTGTCTAAATGTTGTCTAAAATGCTCTATTGATCCTTCCCCCTGCCCATTCACTTGTTTCTCCTCCCAGTTAATTGTATATTGTTGTATATAGCGAATGTACCTTTTGAAAAAATAATACAAAAAAACAAAGTTTAATTTAAAAAAAGTCAAATTTAATAAACAAAGATCAATTAGAAGCTTCTTGTTTCATACTTTCATTGACTGAAAAAGTGGTCAGCTTGATAGAGCAATCAATAGCTCTTCAAATGTAATTTGTAGTCAATTATTGCACAGTACTGGCAAATTGTTTTGTTGGTTCCCAAGAAGTGTGGCAGCTGGGAAGGTTCCCGTTTGGCTGGGAGATCTTGATTGGCTGAGGATGCTGCAACTCACTCTCTTACGCTCCTCCTTTTTCTTCCCTGAGGCCGCACTAGAGTTGTGGAGGTACTGTGATGGGCACCTATAGCAGAAGATTCTGAGTGTCCTCACCTGAGCCAACTGAAATAGATTTTCAAAAGCTCAGGTTAGCTGCTGACAATGGCATCAGCGAAGCAGCCAGGTTTTCCATCTGCCTGTATTTCAACATGTTAGACATTTCATTTAATCTCTGTTTGTGTATCACTTATCGCCCATAAGTGATGCTTTATAGGGAGGAGATTGCATCAGTTATGCCTAAGTAATATCATACATTACTATCTTTTGGGCAATCTAATGGTCTTAAAGCATGCAGTGATTTCAAAGATCTTAAGAAAGCTGTCATACATGCAAAGTTAAAAGGACAAATGACAGGACTCAGGACTGTGGATAAGAGGTTGGCAGTTACAAATGCCATGCAAATGATGGAGTAAAACTGAAATTGGGTAATATATTGTGACGTTGTATTGTGCAGGAGACGTTAGTGTTTGATTTGCGACACATTGGAGACTATAGTATTGTTACCACTTTACCACTGTCACACAATTTCAAGGAATTAAGCTTTGCTTTTGGAAAAATTCAAGTTGTTTGCATCTTATGCCTGCTGAGAAAAGAGATGTTTTCCTTTTCTTTTTTGATTAAAAAAATCTACTTGACGCTGGTCAGATTTCAAATCGAGTTGGATTGTGTACCACTTACACTCGGTTTCCTTGATTTCATCAATTGAACTTTCTTGCATACTAAGTCAACTAAGTATTTGGCCTCAGTCTGGCTCAACATACTGAAGAATTCCCCACATTTAACAAATACCGTTCAGGTAATCTAAGTCACCAATGTATATTTCACATGTTTTACTTAATCTTGAATTCCCTAACGGCGAGTTAGCTATATCCAAGATCAATCAATCAATCAGGGGTTTGTAAAGCACTAGCTACTCACCCGGAGCGGGTCTCAGGGTGCCGAAGGAAGGGGATGGGGTTCCACAGTTCATGGAGGTTCAATAAATTCCATCAAAGAGCTAGGTCTTGAGCTCCTTTAGGAACGTGGGAAGCAATGCCGTCTGTCGTAGGTGTAGAGGGAGGGAATTCCAAGCTTTGGGTGCGAGGAGGGAGAAGGAGCGCCCTCCTGTTCTGCTTTTCTTGATCCTAGGTACTGCTGTGAGGGAGTGCTGGGCCGAGTGGAGAGAACGCCGGGGAGCGTGTAACACAAGGTGGTGGTTCAGGTTGGCGGGTTTGGAATTGTGAAGGGCCTTGTGCGCATGAGTGAGAGGCTTGAAGGTGATTGTTTTCTCAATAGGGAGCCAGTGTAGGGTTGGTAGGTTCTGGCTGATGTTGCAATGGCACGGTAGGTTGAGGACTGGTCTGGCGGTGGCATTCCGTTGTTTGCGGGTGAGGTTTTTGCTGACCCCTGAGTAGAGTGCGTTGCCGTAGTCAAGTCTGCTACTGATGAGGGCTTGTGTGATGGTTTTCCTGTGTTATGGGGGGATCCACTTGAAGGTCTTGTGGAGGAAGCGAAGGATATGGTAGCAGGAGGAGGTGATGGCATTGACCTGGCGGTCCATTATGAGTTCAGAGTCCAAAATTATTCTGAGTTTGCGTGTGTGGTCCATAGGGGGTCCCCGAGGGCGGGGGGGCCACCAGGTGTTGTTCCAGGCATTGGGGTGTGGGCCCATGATGAGTATCTCTCTTTTGTACATGTTGAGTTGGAGGCAGTTCTTCATCCATCTGGCGATGGCTTCCATTCCGTCTTGAAAGTTGAGTTTGAGAAGGGTGGGTTCGTTGGATAGGGAGAGGCTGAGCTGGGTGTTGTCTGCGTGCGATGTGATGTTGAGTCCGTGTGCTCTGACGACGGATGCGAGCGGGGCCATATAGATGTTTTTCCCTGTAGCATTGAATTGAGTACCCTCCGGATTTTTATTACAGGTCATGATTTAGAGCTCAGAAGTGCAAGTTTATCACAGTGCCGACAGGAAGTCAAAACGGTGTTAAAGTACATGGTCATTTAAACCTAGGTAGAGCGCGCAGAGCAATGGGCACGTATTTCAGTTCTAATTGTGTTTCTGCGCAACTGTGTGAAGGGGGTATACAGTTGTCAAAATATTGACAAGTTGAAAGTAAAGGAAAATGCAGTGTTACAGGTGAGTAAGTGTGTTGTGTTGAGAATGGAGTGAAGGAGATGCAAGTGCATTTCAAGAAACAATGAAAAGAGGATGCTGAAGAGGAAAGATGAGGTGTGTGATATGCAGATGGAAAAAGATATGTTGTAATTGTGCCTAGATAGCGCTTACTACCCTTGTCAAGACAAAGTACTTTTCCGTGAGTCGCACGCTCCTCTGGAACCCAAAGATGATTAGTGGGGGGTTAGTGTAAGAAAATATGTGTTCATTTAAGTGGTGGACATGTCAGTCTGTTAGTTGGATTGAACAGGATAATGGAGGGACAGAAGAGGGGAGAGTCTAGAAAGTGTTACTAGGGTGTCATAGTTGTAGGAGGAGCCTTGGGATGAGTAAAAGGAGAGCAGGAGGAGGGAAGAGTCACTAGAAAGGAATTAGGGAAATCATAGCAGGGATAGAGGGGTAAGAGTCTAGAAAGGTTTATTTTGGTGATCATAGTAGTAGAAGGAGGTTTGGGATGAGTCAGAGTGTGGAGGTAGAGGATATATTGAGAGACTTATAGGGTGAGACAGTAGTGCATACGAAAGAGTCAAGGGTTGAATTTATTATTTTTATTTATATTTTAGTATCTTTTTTCTTTGTAGGAGTAAAGTAATACATTTACAGAGATACATGCCACCTTCCTGCTATGCCCATGTACTGCTGACAAATACCAGTTTGTCACACACTGTTTACCCGTTCCAGCTTCTCACAAGGTTAAGTGCCAGCTTCATCATTAACTATCAATCTTATACTGCCTACTAATGTCATTTTTGCATACTGAACTTTAAGTGCTGAATCCTCATACTGAATCATTTTTGTCCACCATAAGCGTGGAAGGGTATACTCAGATGTGAGTCCCTTGCTCATTGCACCATCAGGATTCAAGCAAGCCGGGCCGAAGATGGCTGAAATGCCAGAAACCGGTCCCCGGAAGCTTGTTTCCTTCCCAGTATAAGAATTGGCTTGGTAGTTTGGTCTGCCCTGTTCCCATGATGCACTGGGCCAGGGTCAGACTAATTTGCATATAGCCAAGTTCTGAGCAGGGATGGTGCAGTGAGCTAAAAAACGGTGATGGATCAAGCCCTGATCTTTGGACTGGGTAAGAGTGGTCTGCTTAATTCAGACACTCTGTTCATCACCACCCCCTTTTCTGAATCATTTTTGTCCACCATAAGCGTGGAAGGGTATACTCAGATGTGGGCAGAGGTCTGGCCCGGGACCAGGGTTCAATTCCTCGCCTCAGCAGGTCTTGGGCTCAAAAATTCCATGGACCTGACAATTCTCGCCTCAGTGCCTATTCCAATAATGGAGTCCCACTCTGCAACTCTGGGCAATAGCTTGCTTAATCTCCACAACGGCCACCACAACGCTAAGGATGCCTGGCCTCCACCTTGGGGGTGCCCAGGAGTGGACGCCTCACATGGAAAGCCAGGATTGGTTCCACAGCGGTATTCGTACAAGCGCCTTGAGACCCTTGTGGGTGAGTAGTGTGCTATTCAAGTATCAATTTACATTTATCCAGTTCATTCATATCCTTATCTAGTTCATTCACTTTTTCTATACAACACAGTGTGATTGATATCCAATTTCAGTGGTGTCCCTATTCATATCGAGAACAGTGTTATTTGCCTCACTGTTATTTATATCAATTTCAAATTGTGTCTCATTTAAACCATTCTACTGGCTAGTCGTTCAAATGTATGTGTTCGTAGAAGCTTGCTTTTATTTGATTTATGCCCTTTATTTGTCCCACATTTTTACCTCTGTTTGCGCACTATTTATTTTTTTGCAGACTGCAGGATTTTTTAAGGAATATTTATTTTTGGTCTCTTTAGTTACATAACCCTGCGCTGATGTATTGTAAGCTAATACCACCGTTTTTACTTACACATATATATATATATATTCACTGAAAAAACCATAGGTTTCACACCAGTTATAGTTAGCTGAACATTTTACTCATACAAAACCATTGAAATCCCATGTTATAGTTAGTTGGACTCACTATAACTCGCGCGCCCGCAATCCACTGCTGATGATGTCACATATTACATCATTCATGACATGGTCAGTGACATCACTGATAACATTACTGATGACATCTCAAACGACATCACTGATGACATCATCCAGTGTCTGTGTGTTTCTGTAAAGTTAAAATACAATTAAGTTAAAGTTAATAATTTACATATTGAAGAATGAGTGGATGTATGAGTGTCTGGATGAAGTATTTAGTAGGTGCGTGACTGACTGTATAAGTGAGTGATTAAATGTGTGTTACTGAATGCATTGGTTAGTGACTAAACTGTCTGAATATGTGTTTCAGTATGTCTGTTGCTGTGTAAGCTGCTGCATGTGTTGATCAGTAGCTATATGAGTGGCTATATGAGTTATTGATTTGTTGTTCAAGTATTTGTATGTGAGGGTGAGTGTGTGTGTGGGTGGCTGGGAGGTGTGTGACTCTGTCCATATACGCAACTCCAGCAATGCATCTTTTCACAAGGGGCCAGCCTCATGTGAAAGGGCTTGCGTCAGTCTTACGCCTGCTGTGAGGCAGGCGCAAGATTTTGAGGCAACGGTGTCTTAAAAGTGACACAGTGAAATCGCATAGATTTCACTGCGTCACTTCTACGACCCTTTCCTGCGTCAATATGCCCCCTTTGCATACATTACACCTGGCGCAGGTATAATGTGGCGCAGGGGTTTACAAAGTGACGCATCTACCTAGATGCGTCACTTTGTAAATATGACTCAACAAGGTGCATTTTTAACAGCACTGGTGCGTCACAAAAACTGACGCACCGGTGGCATGAAAGTGACGGATGGCCTCAAAAATGAGGCCTTCAGTCTTCTACTCATGCGTCATATTAAATATATGACATATTATGTCGCAAGTAGTTACAGATACGTCAGTTTTTCTGACGTATCTGTAAGCGTAAAAGTGATGCATTGCTGGACTGTGTGACAAAAATGATGCAACTCCAGCAATGCATCCTTTCACATGGGGCCAGGCCCATGTGAAAGGGCTTACATCAGTCTTGATAACTTAATTGTATTTTTACTTTACAGAAACACACAGACACTGGATGATGTCATCAGTGATGTCATCAGTGATGTCATTTGAGATGTTATCAGTGATGTCACTGACCATGTCATGAATGATGTAATATGTGACATCATCAGCAGTGGATTGCGGGCGCGCGAGTTATAGTGAGTCCAACTAACTATAACGTGGGAATTTCAATGGTTTTGTATGAGTAAAATGTTCAGCTAACTATAACTGGTGTGAAACCTATGGTTTTTTCAGTGAATTTCAAGGGTTCTTTAAATGCTAATTCCTAACTATAACGATTGTGAAACCTCTGTTTTTTTCACAGAATTTCAAACGTTTTTTAAAAGCTAATTCCTTTCTATATCGAGTTTGTAACCTACGATTTTTAATTTTTTTATTTGCTGTTTTGTGTATGTATTAATTATTATTATTATTTTTTAATAATAATATTTTTAAAATGTTCTTTTTTTTAATCATTTTTTCCTGGGGCGCTCTGGGAGCGCGCACCGTTAAGCTCTCCGGAAAGCGCACCCAGAGCGCTACTTCTGCGTTTGTGTAAAAAAATATGAATTGAAAGTAAATAATAACGCAAGACATTTAGTACCATACATATAAAAGCAGCATTTTTGAATAAGGAAATGAAAATGATTTTGCATTTCCGTGAAACTATCAAAACATCATTTAGGGGCGCAGCGTAAGCCTCCCCGGAAGTGCCTTCGTTCACGCCGCTTATGCGCCCCCGGAAGCGCCTACGTTCGCGCCGCGTAAGCGCCCCGGTCATGTGACCTTAAAATAACACTTTTCATTGGTTGCTAACAGTTTTTTTTACAAAGAATGAAATCTCCACCCATTTCCTTCACTTCTTCTTTCACTTTTGTGACTGAAAGACCTGCATTTTTGCTCTCGGTTCTTTGTTGGATATCTTGAATTATCATGGCTGCCAGACCATCCAGCAGTGAAGATGACTCCAATGAATTCATCGATGAAGAGCCTCCTCATCCGAAAGTCAAAGAACATTTCATCTGGAATTTCTTTTCCATACCTGATGACCAGAAGAAGGTAAATGCTCCAAAAGTGGAGTGCAGGATCTGTCACACAGTCCTGTCACGGGGTGACCCCACTAAAAAATATTCTTTTGGGAACTCCACAATGATTCGCCATGTGGAGAGGAGGCACCCCCAGAATTTTGCCCGGGAAAGTGTCAGGGCTCTGGCAAAAGAGGTTCCCAGTGATGGGGCCTCTACATCAACCGGAGGACCAACAACATCGGTGAGGGGGAGATCACAAGAGCTGGTTCCGAACATTCAGCCTGCATTTAACAAAGGCATCCTTAGATGCAGAGACTGTGATCAGCTACTTTGCTATGGGGAGCAAAGTGCTCCGCTCATGGTTTGAGCATTGGAGAACCATCGCTGCCGTTCCCTTTTTGCTCCTGTTGAGCAGTTTCCATTCCCTGTTTTTGTTTTTGTTCTAAAAAAAGAAAAAAGAAGAAAAAAAAAGTTCTTGTCAGAACTACCTCCAATTCTCATCAAGAGCTATGTTCTTAAAAAAATGAAAAAGAGTAAGTGAAGTGGAGTGCATTGATAAAGGAGAGGAAAATGAGTAACAAAGAACAGAAAGGTATGAGAGGAGAAAGGAAGTGAAGTAGGGGGACTGAAAGAAGGTGAGTGTTGGGAAGGAAAGTAAGGAGAAGGAGAGTGAACATGGGGAATGTGGATATTCAAAGAAAATGTAGAAAAGGAACGGGGGTGTGGAAGGGTAAGAAAAGATGCATTGCTGGAGTTGCATCATTTTTGTGACACACTCTAGCAATGCATCACTTTTGCGCCTACAGATACGTCTGAAATACTGACGTATCTGTAAGTACTTGCGACATAATGCGTCATATATTAAATATGACGCATGAGTAGAAGACTGAAGGCCTCATTTATGAGGCCATGCGTCACTTTTATTCCACTGGTACGTCACTTTTTGTGACGCACCAGTGCTGTTAAAAATGCCCCTTATTGAGTCATATTTACAAAGTGACGCATCTAGGTAGATGCGTCACTTTGTAAACCCCTGCGACACATTATACCTACGTCTGGTGTAATGTAAGCGAAAGGGACGTATTGACGCAAGAAAGGGTCGTAGAGGTGACGCAGTGAAATCTATGAGATATCACTGCGTCACTTTTATGACGCTGTTGCATCCAAATATTGCACCTGTTTCACAGCAGGCGTGAGACTGATGCAGACCCTTTCACATGGGCCTGGCCCCATGTGAAAGGATGCATTGCTGGAGTTGCATCATTTTTGTGACACTCTCCAGCAATGCATCACTTTTGCGCCTACAGATACGTCTGAAATACTGACGTATCTGTAAGTACTTGCGACATAATGCGTCATATATTTAATATGACGCATGAGTAGAAGACTGAAGGCCTAATTTATGAGGCCATGCGTCACTTTTACGCCACAGGTACGTCACTTTTTGTGACACATCAGTGCTGTTAAAAATGCACCTTATTGAGTCATATTTCCAAAGTGACGCATCTAGGTAGATGCGTCACTTTGTAAACCCCTGCGCCACATTATACCTACGTCAGGTGTAATGTATGCAAAAGGGACGTATTGACGCAAGAAAGGGTCGTAGAGGTGACGCAGTGAAATCTATGAGATATCACTGCGTCACTTTTATGACGCTTTTGCGTCCAAATCTTGTGCCTGTTTCACAGCAGGCGTAAGACTGATGCAGGCCCTTTCACATGGGCCTGGCCCCATGTGAAAGGATGCATTGCTGGAGTTGCATCATTTATGTGACTCACTACAGCAATGCATCACTTTTGCACTTACAGATACGTCTGAAATACTGACGTATCTGTAAGTACTTGCGACATAATATGTCATATATTTAATATGACGCATGAGTAGAAGACTGAAGGCCTCATTTATGACGCCATGCGTCACTTTTAGGCCACCGGTACGTCACTGTTTGTGACGTACCAGTGCTGTTAAAAATGCACCTTATTGAGTCATATTTACAAAGTGACGCATCGTAGGTTACAAACTCGATATAGAAAGGAATTAGCTTTTAAAAAACGTTTGAAACTCTGTGGAAAAAACAGAGGTTTCACAATCGTTATAGTTAGGAATTAGCATTTAAAAAACCCCTTGAAATTCACTGAAAAAACCATAGGTTTCACACCAGTTATAGTTAGCTGAACATTTTACTCATACAAAACCATTGAAATTCCCATGTTATAGTTAGTTGGACTCACTATAACTCGCGTGCCCGCAATCCACTGCTGATGATGTCACATATTACATCATTCATGACATGGTCAGTGACATCACTGATGACATCTCAAATGACATCACTGATGACATCATCCAGTGTCTGTGTGTTTCTGTAAAGTAAAAATACAATTAAGTTATCAAGACTGATGTAAGCCCTTTCACATGGGCCTGGCCCCATGTGAAAGGATGCATTGCTGGAGTTGCATCATTTTTGTCACACACTCCAGCAATGCATCACTTTTGCGCTTACAGATACGTCTGAAATACTGAGGTATCTGTAAGTACTTGCGACATAATACGTCATATATTTAATATGACGCATGAGTAGAAGACTGAAGGCCTCATTTATGAGGCCATGCATCATTTTTACACCACCGGTACGTCACTTTTTGTGACGCAACAGTGCTGTTAAAAATGCACCTTATTGAGTCATATTTACAAAGTGACGCATCTAGATAGATGCGTGACTTTGTAAACCCCTGCGCCACATTATACCTACGTCAGGTGTAATGTATGCAAAAGGGACGTATTGACGCAAGAAAGGGTCGTAGAGGTGACGCAGTGAAATCTATGAGATATCACTGCGTCACTTTTATGACGCTTTTGCGTCCAAATCTCGTGCCTGTTTCACAGCAGGCGTAAGACTGATGCAGGCCCTTTCACATGGGCCTGGCCCCATGTGAAAGGATGCATTGCTGGAGTTGCATCATTTATGTGACTCACTACAGCAATGCATCACTTTTGCACTTACAGATACGTCTGAAATACTGACGTATCTGTAAGTACTTGCGACATAATATGTCATATATTTAATATGACGCATGAGTAGAAGACTGAAGGCCTCATTTATGACGCCATGCATCACTTTTATGCCACCGGTACGTCACTTTTTGTGACGCAACAGTGCTGTTAAAAATGCACCTTATTGAGTCATATTTACAAAGTGACGCATCTAGATAGATGCGTGACTTTGTAAACCCCTGTGCCACATTATACCTACGTCAGGTGTAAGGTATACAAAAGGGGTGTATTGACGCAGGAAAGGGTCGTAGAGGTGACGCAGTGAAATCTAAGAGATATCACTGTGTCACTTTTATGACGCTGTTGCGTCCAAATCTTGCGCCTGTTTTACAGCAGGCGTAAGACTGATGCAGGCCCTTTCACATGGGCCCAGCCCCATTTGAAAGGATGCATTGCTGGAGTTGCATAATTTTTTGTCACACTCCAGCAATGCATCACTTTCCTCTAAACACTCAACATTTTTTTTTTCTCTATTTTTTTCACACTCTTTTTCCCCGTGGTGCACTCAGGGTCCGCGTACCGGAGAGCGTACCGGGGAGCGCCGCCAGCGCTCACCCCGCAAAAATTTCAAAAAAAAAAAAAAAAGGTTTTTAGCCCCTCCTGGTCCTTCTAGGCCCCCCTCAGAAAACCTAGGGGGTCAGGGGGTGTCTACTCTGCCCCCTTTTAATTATATCTCCCTTACTTTTTTCATCTCTTGTGTCTCGATTCTACCGAGACACAAGATGGGGGACTCTCCGGACTGTTTAGAAGGTTGACAGACACCCGACAGCCAATCAGCTTTCGCTCGCGCACTCCCGTGTCGCGCCAGGTGCGCTCCCCGGTACGCGCACCGGGGAGCGCCGGCAGCGCGCCTATAGATATATATGTGTTTTTTTACTTAATTTTCATAAAAACCACTGGAGCAATTTTCACCAAACATAGCAAAGGCACATCTGCGTACCAGTCCCTACAATTTTGCCAAGTTTGGCGTAATTCCGTTCAGCCGTTCGGGCTGTAGACTTGTCAGACCATCCTATGGAAATTAACATGGAGAAAACACGTTTTGGGACCCCCCTTTTTTCTCAGCCCCCACTTCACGAATCCCCCCAAAACATTCAGGGAAGGAGCGGAGCGCAGCGAGACCATTTTAAGGAAAATTACAGGCAGATCCCTCAATCGGCGCCAAAGTTATTCCCAATAGAATGTTCGGAATTTCCTATGGTAGCCAATCCTAACTATAACTACCTACTGGCGACCGCCAGTAGGTAATAGTATAGTATGGTGCGCATTTTTTGTAGATAAAATCCTTTTTATCCATGTTATTTAAAACAACTTTCATGCTCCTATACAAAGCCTATTAGCCAATGAGAAACAATGTTTGTTAACATGCACATTTTTATTTAAAACAACTTTCACTCACTAATTCAAAGCCTATTAGCCGATGACAAACATTATTTGTTAACTCTTCACATTTTGTGAACGGGGCAACTGTTGAAGACTCCATTTTTGTTCACACAATGTTCCATTATTATTGGGTTTGTTTAAAATGTATGCAAAACCCTTATTCCAGATGCAAGAGTTTACTTAGTATAATTAGGTGAATTTATATTTTTTATATTTTTTGCTTTCTGGTTGTGCACTCTTTTACTTATGTGCAGGCTTGACAATTTATTTACGGATGTTTTTGTTATGGTCTCTTTAATTATAGAACCTTGTGTGTGAAGTATTGTACTCAATTGTCACTGTTTTTACTAACAGTTGATAGTGCAGGCTTGACAATTTCTTTACGAGGTCCCTTTAGGGTCTCTTAAAATTACAGAAAGAAACTTGTGTGCAAAATATTGTACTTGATTGCCAATGTTTTTACTAACAGATGATATGGCTTGCACTTTTCCAAATGCCAGTGTGCTTGCCATGATTAGAAAAGCAGTGCTTTGACTTCAAGAAATCAATAAAGTCATTCCCATTTGGTCTTACAAAAGGACTAGCTACACTGACCAACTTGTAAGGTGTGGAGACTGTGCCCATACACTTACTTGACTCACACAACCTTATTCTTTTGTCGTAACATCATATTAAAAAAAAAACACCATAAACACCAAATGGTGGGTCACTTTGGCACCCAATTATATTGTTCCCTTGTGCTATATTGTACAACATACAAATAGAAGCTGTGCAGGAAAAAGTCAGTGAAAACCCATGTTGTAAGCGTGAATTACGCAGTATTCTAATAGGTGAGCAGCGTAAAAGAGTCATTATGAAAATTTGCACATTTTGCACAGGATTCAGAATGAGCTCCCTTCTATATTCCTTCCACAAAAGCACTGGTATTTGCATCTATTGGGGTAGGGAATGGTCCCCAACATGGATCAGGACATTCTAAGCCCTCTAGGCAGTGCTGCAGCCATGTCTCTGGACACAGTGGTAATCCCTCATTCTTAGTCCACTAGGCAGTGCTGCTATCTGCTTCTCTGGTCCCAGTGGTAATTCCCCATTCTTAGTCCTCTAGGCAGATGCTACAGCTGTGTCTCTGTTCCCAGTTGTAATTCCTCATCCATAGCCCTCTAGACATAGCTTCTAGCTGATTTTCTGGTCCGAGTGATAATTCCTCATTATTAGTCCTCTAGACAGTGCTGCTAGCTGCGTCTCATGATCGTAACCTCTATATTAGTTTAGGTGTGTAGCGCAATGCTGTAGGGCCCAAAATTCTCAAGGGCTTTAAATAGCGAACCTCATCCTACCCTTCGCATTATGTCATCTAAATGGAGCACAGCGGATTGCTGACGCCCAGGAGGTTGTGCTGGAAACAAATGGAAACATGAAGGTAAATGAATATGTTAGGGATCTCTAGTGTCTTAGGTTATAGGTAGTGCTTTACATCCTTAAACTCACAAAGAGGTCACTGTGGGTCTTTCTGTTTTATTTAAAGCTCCAGAAAGTACTGAGTAGTCCGGTTTCCAATATGTCCACACCCTAGTCTATGACCAGCGTAGAGCTCTCTGCAGGAGGAAATCATATTTCGTGTTTGAAGTAAGCGCATTAGATTGATATATTTTTCAAGTGTTACATAGTTACGCTTTGGCCGTACAGCATTGCCCTATACAATAGTGCTAAATAGAGGTTACGATCATGTTTTTTGTCTTATGCACAGCTTCAGAAAGCACTGAGTTGTTCAACGTGTATCATGAATCATGTCCAAATCCTATGATCAGCATATAGAGCAACCCACAGGAGCGAAAGATACTTTCTTCTTTTTTGAAGTAAGCGTATAAGACATTATCCATATCTTATGTATTCATATAGCCATGCCATGGTCTATAGGTATTGCCTGATATACCTTAACTAATAAAACTGAAAACTAATAAAACTACAACTAATAAAAGGGTTTACTATGGTTTATTCTGTTTTATACACAGCGATAAAGCATCGAATCGACCAACATTACTCATGGAGTGTGCCCCACGTCTATGACCAATGAATATGGATATCCTGAAGGAGCGTGAGATTCTTCTTTAAAGAAGTGAGTGTATGAGATATTACCCTTATCCCTCAGTCTTACTCAGTTATGCCCCAAATAAGTTAGAATAACTAATTGCACATTATTGTTTTTCATTTTTTAGTTGTTGGGCAATTGTTATCAACTCTTTATCTTCATTTAAGCGTTCAACATTTTTAGTAAGCGTAGATCATACAATAAGCTTTACTAGGGTGTTGTTTGACATTTATTTTAAGTTGAGATCTTGGGGTCTGTACAGAGTCTCTCTCATAAGTATATCAATAAGTTGTTGATATATCTCTTTAGATTAAATATTATCATCACATTTTCCATTAAATATCTAGGAAACTGTCAGCTTCAATTTGTTCATCCGAACATCGTTTAGCATGTTCTTTTTACTGATCTTTGGTCAGACCACTAGATTAGTGTTCACTTGTATAACTTCTCTATGTGATAAAGTTATCCCTGTGGTAGTTTATGAGGATATAGGGTTGTAAAATAAGCACAGTAAACAGTCCAAAGTAAAATATATAGTTAAATTAAATACTATATAGGCACTTTATTCTTCACTTCTTTATTCATTTTCTCTATTACTCTTTGCTCTAGTAGGATCAACATTCTAGTACTGTTTGTGTATATAATTCATGCCAAAGTAAAATGTTATATAGAGATGTTCTTTTTCTTTGTATGCTTATAAGTTGTCAGTTTATTGGTAGCATGTATGATTAAATAAGATTGAATAATGAATTGCATCATTAGGCATATGAAATGTTTATTGAATAATAAAATTGCAGTTATTATTATTATTATTTTTCATTAAATTGTTTGGTTAAAGTCATTGATGAATAATGAATATTCTAGGTGTATATATATTGTCAGTATGTAACCACTGTGTTGTCTTATATTTTATACAGTTTTTTGGTAATAGACGGTTCTCTGATAAAGGCAGTAGTGCCGAAACGCGCATAGTTTTCATCTGCCGCTTGCGCTCATCAAGTTTTCATCCACTGTTTGTCCCACTTATTCTGTCAAGGATTTGAAAAATGAGTATGGATTGTATCAATGTGATAATATAATTTTTCCATTTCATCACCATATACAATGTACTTGTATTTTACGCTAATATATATATGAATTTATTTTCAAAAAACAATTCAATCAAATGAATCAAAAGATATTTCAAAATTGAAATAAACAAAACTAAATATTTTTTCAATACCAAGTGTTCATTCTCAGTATGGTATGTAGTGTAGTTACTGTCTTATTGCACCTAGAATATTCTTGAGTGGTTATATAGAAGCTTGCTATTGGTTTCTTTACACACTTAGTTTTGTCCCTGCGTTTAGCAAGCACATTGTTCTGGTAGGTGTCCCCTTTAATCAAAAGTGTTTTTCTTCTCCTAAACAGACACATACAATTGAGCTTAGGTGTGACTGAGTGGGCCATCACTGGAAGGATGCGAGGGAGGAGCTGGGTTCAGCCTCACTTACACCTGAATAGGCTATATTCTGTCTCCACACAAAGGGCTACATTTCCCCTGTAGATAGTTTGGAGCCAGAACAGGGAAGGCAGGGCATCTGTACACTTCAAAGGCATGCCTCTAGAAGCTTCTCCCCACTTCAAAGGGCCAACTGTGTATAGAAGAAGGACCTCAGACACCACAACTTCAGTACATTTATGGACCTGTGGTTACACTGCCAGGAAGTAGGACTGCTGTGCTGCTACAAGGACTGCCACTCTGCTGGACTGCTAATCTGAAGGAACTGCTGCCCTGCTGTGCTCACGTGTTGCTTGCTGCTCTCTTGCTTGGGTGAGAGATCTGGACCTGCATGTCTTGAACCCAGAACCCAGGGTGACTCGAAGTGAAACCTCAGGAACATTACAGGCTTCCAACCACCTTTCATCTGCACCTGGACTCTGCCATCCGTGAATCTACCCTACCAAGTGTAGCACCCTAGTCCTAGACCCCTTGAAGTGGGCTGAAGGTGGGTGCTTTGCAATTCTTGTGGATCCAGCGGAATTGAAGCATCTCCTTTGCTGTGCAGCACAACCCCAAGCAGAACTGATGCATCTCTGCTGCTGCATGTGTTGGACCCATTGTAAAGACCAGCATTGCATCACAGTTATTTGGAACCACAGCAGTGCCCTGAGTGTGCAGCGAAGGTGCAGGACCTCACATCCCTTGTGAATGGCAACCTTGATGCCGGACACCGTATTGAAGCATCACAGCTCTTAAGAACCAGCGCATCACCCCAGGGGCTTGCTGCATCCTCAATACTAGACTTAACAATGCAAGCCCTGTGTATGAGATCCTCAGTGACAATGCAGGCCCTCACGTCACAGCCTCGCTGCATCTCAGAACATACAAATAGCTTCAGCTGCATGACGCATATTTGGTACAGATCCTCACAACACTCTGCAAACCAGCATATAAGGTTTATGCTGTTTCCAGTGGGCCAAATTGGGTCCCTGTTGCCAGCCGGTGCTCCACCACGGTTTGCCTAAACTTGCAACTTTGTTAAGGTCCAGCACTACCAAATAGCCACAGTTAGTGCTTTGTGCTTTTCAGCACTATTTACACTTAAACCTTTCAACCGTAATATCTCCAGTCCTACTAATTGGATTTTTGTCATTTTGGTCTTGTTTTATTTATTAAAATAAGTTATATTGTTCTTACATGGTGTGGGATGCTTTTCTGTGGTATTTTCATTCTATTAATGTGTGAAGTGTTGCACAGATACTTTACACATTGCCTCTAAGCAAAGACTGCCTGCTCTGTGCCAAGCTACACGAGGGTTGAGCACAGGTTAATTGAGGGTTGGCTTGTACCTCAACCTGACAAGGATTTTAGTAGCTGCTTGACCAGGGCTCCCACCTCAGTCAAGCAAAAAATCAATATTTACAGAGACTTGGTGGGAGGAGGCAAGGTTAAGCCAGTCCAGGCCAAAATCCAAGCCATTCTGCCTTGGGGACCCCAAGACCCTGACATAGGTGAGGGATTCCTGGGCCTCAATGAATCCTACAGAAGATGTATCAAGGGGTATCACACCATTGTTGCCCCTTGAGCAGTACTGACATCCAAGAAACATCCCAGACAGTTGATCTGAATGGAGGCATGCCAGAACGCTTTTGACACCCTGAAGAAGGCCATGTGCACACCAACCTTGCTTAATGCCCCTGACTTCTCTAGGGAATTTATCATGCAGACTGATGCCTCAGAACATGGCATAGGTGCCATGCTCTCACAGCTAAACAGTGAGGGCCTAGATGATCCAGCAGCCTTCATCAGGAGGGGGTTACTCCCCAGGGAACAGACGTCGAGTGCAATAGAAAGGGAATCCTTTGTAGTCATCTGGGCCCCGTACAAGTTGACACCATACCTGCTTAGTGCTACTTTTTGGGTTCAGACAGAGCAAAGATCCCTCTGATGGCTAATGCAGATGCAGGATGGAAAATCCCAATCTGTACTTTACGGTGAAACACCACCTTGGAACAGACCACGTCAATGCTGATGGTCTCTCCAGGTTTTTCCGCCTTAGTGGTGAAAACTTCCAGGAGGTTGGGTAGCTCTCTCAACTTTCAGCTGCGGGGGACACACTTTAGACCCTTGTGGTGGTTCTCCCCTAACTTTTTGCTCTCAGTCCCCCTGTTTTGCCGACTTTGTTTTTGCTTACTTTAGGACCTTGTACACTTTGCCTCCTCTAACTAGTGCTAAAGTGCTTGTTCTCTCTCCATAAAACATTTTAGAATTGGCTTATAAAAAATTGGCTAGCAAAGTGATACTGCATGTACCCAGGGCCTGTAATGTAAACACTACTGTTGGGCCTGCAACACTGATTGTGCCACCCTCTTAAGTAGACCTTTAAACAAGTCTCAGGCCTGCCATTGCAGACTGTGTGTGCAGTTTAGACTGCCATGTTGACCAGACAACATAAACATGTTTGCCCGGCCCAAACCTTCCTTTTTAATATATATATATGCCTCACCTAGGGTAGGTCCTGGGCACCACAGATGGCAGGGTGCAGTGCCTTTAAAAAGCAGGGCATGTACTTTTCCTTTTCATATGTCCTGGTAGTGAAACACTCCTATATTTGTTTTTTCACTGTGATGCCTAATTTTCAAATAGAATAACATTGGGTTTCCTTACTGCATTTAATTAGTGGTAACTTCCAATTGGGAGCAGGTATGAATATTAAGTTTGGTATCCATGGAATTGTAATGTAAAAGAGTGACTCCAAGGGCTAGTTGGTTGACTTCCTGATCAGATGACTCAGGGACATAACAGGCTTCCTACAACCTTGAACCCAGCACCTCGACTCTGGCATCCGTGAGACCAGCATTCCCAAGTGGGGCTACCCTAGTCCTGGGGACTTAGAAGTGGCCAGAAGGTGCTCTCTCAGTTAATCTGTGGATCCAGCAGAACCCACACATCTCCCACAGAACCAGTTTATTGCCTTTGCGGCTCGAAGCATCATCTTTGCTGCGTGAACTTTCCCAGTCGCCTAGCACACCCCATCGAAACTGACGCACATCCACGCAAGGCTATCGCTTTGCCCAATGCAGCCCAATGGAACAGCTGATGTGGGATGCATCTTCATGCAAGGACACTGCCTTACGCTTCGCAGCTCTCCGGAATCACCACTGCGCAACTCACCCCCACATCGCTGTTGCTGCACAAGGCATTCTCGATCCAGGACTCTGCATCTCTTCACTACCAGGTTTAATGGTACTCTTGTTCAGGAAGCCTAACTCAGTCCATTTGGCTGGCCCACACTCTGTAGTCAGCCTGAACTTGTGACTTTGTCTCTGTCCAGTGCTACCAGGTTACCACATTTGGAGCTTTGTGCTTTTTGCCACTATTTCCACTTATATCTTTAAATCTGCATATCTACAGTTGAACTTATTGGATTTTTTTCATTTTGGTCTTGATTTAAAAAAATGGTATTAAATGCTGCTCTTTACTCTTTATTTCTAAATTTGTGTGAGATTTTTCTTATTACGCATTTTCACTTTATTACTGTTTGAAGGGCTGCATAGATACTTTACACATTGACTCTGAGTTAAGCCTGACTGCTCTATGCCAAGCTACCAGAAGGCTGACTTAACCCTGTCACAGATGGTGGCTTCTGCTTGAATATAGTTTCACCCCATCTACCAGTGACCCAATTTCTTACACATGCCAATCTTTGTAGATATCGCTGCATGTGGTGTCTTCCCTCTTCTGCCTTACGTAACACAGCCAAGCACATTTTGTTGCGACACTCCAATATGAGGCAAAACAGTGAGGGCCTCATTTTTTAAAACTGTTGCATCATTGCGACAAAATAGCGAAGCAACAGGTTTCACTGAGTCCTCCTTATGACACGATGGATGCGCCGTATTTAATGTATAGTGCTCCATGTCGCAAGAAAAGATGTATTTGTCGGCGCATAAGTCAAGCATTGCTGGAATTGTGTAGCAAGCATGATGCAACTCCAGCAATGCATGTGGTAGGCCGGTGCCTATGGCACAGCGTCACTCTTGCGCCTGCCATGAGGCAGGCGTAAGGTTCTGATGCATTGGCATCCTAGAAGTGTCGCAGTGAAATCTAAGATTTCACTGCAACACTTTTACAAGGCTTTCATGTGCGGGAACGCCTACTTGTAATTTTGAGTTTGAGTATCTTAACAAACCACATATGAGGATCCCCATACTATAAGGAGTACCCAAAATGCACAAAGACACCAATAAGCTGCCGTTCAGACCTATAGTGTCTACGATTGTCTCCATCACCTAGCCCTTATCAAAATATGTGGATGTTTTTCTGAAGCCCCTTGTGTCCAATCTTCCGTCCCATGTAAAGGACACATGACATCTTATCACCAAAATCGAAGGCATTGCGTTAAACCCCCAATGTGTGACCCTTGTCTCCATGGATATTGAAGCGCTTTATACCAATATTCCCCAGAGGGAGGCACTGGACGCGGTCAAAATAGCACTTCATAGTTGTGACACTATAATTGACCGGTTGTTTATCTTGGAATGCCTGGACATTGTTCTTCAGGAGAACTATTTTGAATTCAATGGATCTGTTTTCAAGCAAATCCTAGGCATTAGCATGGGGGCAGCCTGTGCCCCCAATGTAGCCAACACCTTTATGGGGGATTTCGAAGACCGGTTCATTTTCAATGAGATGGCACCCTTCTCAGAAAACATTCATCATTGGCATAGATTCATTGATGACATCTTTTTTATTTCGAGGGGTCCAGATGAACAACTCGCTGAGTTTTTACTCTGGATTATCTTTGTGATCCTCATCTTAAATTCACTCCAAACATGAGCAAAGAGAGGATCGAATTTTTGGACATCTGGATACAGATTGCTGATCATACTATTCAGGTGCCATTGTATACCAAACCCACCGCAAAGCCACTATCAAAGCTACCATCCGCGGTGCCAGAAAGGCAGCATACCCTTCAGTCAGTTCCTCAATATACCGAGGAACTGTACCACCATCACTGAGTACAATACACATGCGGAGCTTCGCAAGCATAAATTACTCAATCGAGGCTATCCCAAACAAGTGATTAGAGATGCCTTTAAGAGGGTAAAATACTATAACCGCGAATCACTGTTTTAAGGTAAGACCAACTCAGAGGAAGACAAGCTTGTCTGTATCACTAGACACTCCAATGTTAACATTAAACTACACCAAATAATCACTTCTAATTGGCATATTCTCAACTGCGGACAGGATACCCCCCTTCCCAGTCCTGTGTTTGCGTTCTGTCGCAACAAAAATTTACGTAACTCCCTGGTCAAATCTGCCTGTACTCCAGAAGGGGAGTTTCTTTCAAAAATCCATTTTGGGTGAGAACCACGTCACAGGGACCCACAAATGTGCCAACTGCCAGCCCTGCAGTTTTGCCACGGTCACTGATGTTCTTCAGTGGGGAAACCGAAAATTCACATTTCAACAAATGAATAATTGTAAGACCGCCAACGTTATCTACCTGATTCTCTGTCCCTGCAACCTAGGGTATGTAGGTGAAACTGGCAGAGAGTTCAGAGTCAGATTTAGCAAGCACAAGTCCGCTATCAAGAACGGATGTACTGGAGCACCCCTGGATGAACACTGGAATTCCCTTGGCCATTTGGAAGCTGACCTCAACTGGCTTATTCTTGAGAAAATTACTAACAACAGTCCTGGCAATAGGGATGACATAAGGCGCACAAAGGGAAGTATTTTGGATCTTCACTCTCCAAACGTTCAAACAAGGGCTTAATGACCATCTCCCTTGGGACAACGCCCTCTTTTGGTTGGACCTACTGTAGTTTTTATTCTTGTACACCTAGATTCCGTTGTCAACTACCCCTCTAGACTGGTAGTCTTCCAGGACCATTGATAACTCCTTCAGTATCATTTATGTTTCATTTCCCCTACCCGTATTTACCATCTCGGGTTTTCTCAGGAAACCCTACCTATACTCTGTGCCCTTCGCCTCCGCTGATATCTCCCATCAGCATTGTAATTATTGTCTGGTGTGGACCAGAGATATCGTGCTTTCTGGCTTTCTGTTTACCATTCTCTGCCTCTTGGGGCAGTTTCTATTTTTATTTACCTCTCCATTTGCATTTCTTATCTTTTTCACATTCACCGTTTACCCGCTAGTAGCGGATTGATGTTCTCTTTTATTTAAGGCTTTGTTCAGCCATTCCTTTTGACCCTGCAGCTGCCATTTATCAGTTCACCGTGACTCCTTCATTATTCCCCTGGGTGGTTTCACTAGCCCCCCCCCCAACCCCCCCCCCCCTCTCGGTTAATCGTGATTGAGGGATGACCAGTGCAGGTTGAGACCACTGGCTGTATTACCCTTTTCATTTAGGTAAATAAACTTTTTTCTCGGGTGAACCCCTGGGCACCCCCCTTCTATATTATGCCATTGTGGGTTATTGTTAGTCACTGGAGCTTTTAGGCGTCCATCATGGCGGCGAGCGATTTACTGTGCGTGCTACCCGGAAACCTAGTCAGCGGTCTAGACGCTGGATTGTCCCGCTCAATTAGAGGCGGTACCGCCTGCATTCGTCATTATTTATTGACGTTTATTGTCTGCATCTACACCGAACTTGGAGGAACAGAGAGGCCGCCACCGCCTATCGCTATATGCTCTCAGGTAAGTTTTGCGCTTCCCCAGCACCCCAGCGCCCTGTAAGCAATCCGTGCCTTTCAAGGCAGTTGGCACTCTGCGCCCATTGCAGTTAATTTTTCGCTTCCCTAGCTACCCGGCGCCACGTAAACAAGTAATGCCTTTAATACAGTTACCACTTTGCACCCATTGCGCTGTACTACATTAGGAGGTACACGCTTTAAATACAGATCCTACTTTGGGCCCATTGCGGTCTTTCTCGTGCTTCCCCAGCAGCCCGACATGCCGTAAAAGATTCATGCCCTTAAATTCAGTCACTTCTCTGCGCCCATTGCGGTGTCTCAGGGGGTCATGTTACTATACCATATTAGTAGGCGCACGCCGTGGCCCCCGCGTTTGGTGTGTTCCCTATGGAGTTCACTCCCTCCTGAGATCTGACACAGGATAATCATGTCGTTTAGGGCAAGTTGGGCGTTCCCACCTAGGCGGGTCTTACAGGCGGCTGTATCTTTTATCCCCCTAGAACTTTGCACTAAGGAACTCCTGAATTCCTATCCTGGGATCTTGCCCCCTAGCCCTGTAGATGGCACAGGGTCTCGTAACTGGCTTGTAGGTGGACTTAGCCCTACGATTATGTAAGTATGAGGGCATACACTGGGAATCTCATTTGGCCTTAAAGGCACCCTAGTTGGCCTAGTCTTTACAGGTTTTTATCTTTCCAGATCAAGGCTGTGACCTGTTCTCTCCCCCGCCCTTATCCTGTGACCTTGGCTCATTTTTGCTGTATCTCCCACCCCGATATGTTCTCCACATTTTTATATGGTAGGTATGGAACACTGCCTTGTGAATACCCATGTGTCACCTGGCTAGTATCTAGTAGGGCTCCTAATTCTCCTGGTTTTGCATTTTCTATTTCCTTAGCCTCCTGGACGGGGACGAGATTTTCCAGCCCAATTCTCGCCAGTGGGCCACTAGGACCATTTGTCTATCCAGTGATTGCTTTGCACCGTGGTAATTTATATATTCTTATCCCCATTGTCTGTTCTCTAGCTAGTTGTCCAACTTTTTAGCTGCTGCTTCAATTGCCTTTCTGTATGTATGCCCCCTGTGGGGCGTGGCCGAGCACGATCGGAGATGGCCGCATAGAATGTGAGCTCTGTAGCCTGAGTGACCCACCGACTATCCTGTAGCCCATCCGATGTCCTATGAGTGGCCCCTTGTCCCCGTGAGATCGTGGAACACAGCTTACTCCGGGCTCGAGGCCCTCTGTTTCGGCAAATCTTAGCCTTCAGCAAGTGTGGTCCTGTGCAGGGCCTTGAAGCCGGGGTCCGCAGTGAGACAGCTGACCTTGTAGTGACGCCTCCCGGCCCGCCCCAGCAGCGAGATCGCGTCTGCTGAGGCCGCCTGCCCGCTGTCACCCTGGTGATCCGGATTGGGGCTCTGAGCGGTGGCAGAGGTGTGGATAGCGGTGAAGAGGTGTCGCAGATGGGAGAGCGGTGACAAAGGAGCGGCCGCCATTAAAACCAGGGAGGTAAGGGGCGCCGGCCGCGGCCTGACAGTGACTCCTCCCGGCCCGCCCCAGCAGCGAGATCGCGTCCGCTGAGGCCGGCTGCCCGCTGTCGCCCTGGTGGCCTGGGTCGGGGCTGTAGGCAGTGGCGGGGGCGTAGGAAGCGGCAATGAGGAGTTGCAGGAGATAAAGAGTGATGAAGGAGGAGCGGCTGCAATTACGGCCAGGAGGTACGGTGCACCGGTTTTGGCCCTGAGAGCGGCAAACGAGTGCTTCTGAGACCCCGGGGTGTTCCCCCTAGTGACTTTGGCGAAGAGCTGCGGAGCAATAGACATCCCTTTCATCCCCATCGACATTACAGATTGAGGCAGATGTAATGTGCTACATGATCTGGTGAGGAGAGGGTGAGCCTGGGCCTTCTCACAGTGGTGCTCTGCAGTAAATACTGTGGGACCTACAGGGTTGGGCCTTGAGAGTGTGGCTGCACTTGTGGGACTTAGTTGACTGCTGTTGGTAGAGATTTGAGCTTTATACAAACCAGAAGTCACCTGGCTGGAGGCTGCGATATGTGGAGGCCTGGAGGATGTGAATCGGCGGTGCCCCCTGTGGTGCCTAGCTCTCCTGCAAGAAGGGACACTGTCACTGTGCCCGTGGTGGTGGGGTTGTGAGGGGTCACCCCCGGGTTGGTGACACGATACGGGGTGTTGGAACTGTGATGCCCCGCACTGAGCTGGCTCATTGAGGACAGACTCGCTGTTATTAAGCCCTATAGTTTTTCTATCCCCTTGGCGAGATCCTCTGGAGTGTGAGGCCAGCCTGCCGGCCCTAGGCTTGACGCGCTGTGCACGTGGGAGTGTACTGTGTCACCCCTGGTGGCCTGTCCCCAACTGAGTCCTGCCCTGGCCGGCACGATGGATCGTGGAAGGGGTGCTGGTGCCAAGGGCTCAAAGACAGTCCAGACTAATAAACTGGATCGTTAAACGATCACTAAGGAGACACAGCAGGGCAGATTGTCTGAGGAGACGGGGAGGGGGAACCCAAGTGAGGAGGAGCCAGAGCTCTCCCTGAAAGATGTTATGGACGCCGTCACGGGGGTGAAAACCTCCTTGGAACACAAAATGGACTCCATGGCCATTGACATTAATCTTATTAGGGCTGATATGGGGAAACTCAATGAGAAGGTAAAGCAAGTAGAAATAAAATCCACCAGCCTGGTAGAGGATGTCTCGCAATTACAAAAAGAGGTCCGGGACCTACAGGACTCATGCACCTCAGTTGACCTGAAACTGGATGATTATGAAGGCCATCTCCGTCGTAACAACTACCGCATCCTAGAAGTGCCGGAGAGATAAGAGGGGCAGGCTTCTGACCTGTCTGTAGAAGACCTCATTCTCAAGCATCTAAAATCTAAGGGCCTCAGTAAGTTTTTCATGATAGAACGGGCACACAGGGTCCCGGGCTGCCGTCCCTGCGGCCTATGCTGGCCCGAGTCCTAAACTATTGAGATAGAGACGTAATGCTCCAAAATTTGAAAGCCAATGCCCCACTTGAGTATGAGAACGCCACTGTCTCCTTTTTTCCGGACTTCATGCAGAGAGTGCAAAGACAGAGGAGATACTTTTTGTCGGTAAAACTAGATCTAAGGGAAAAGTGCTTGATATACTCTATGCTGTTCCCGGCTCATCTCAGAGTCGAGGTGGAGGGCCGGGCGTGGTACTTTGATCAGCCAAAGGTGGTGGCGGAGTGGCTCGAATATAGAGGAATTCCAACCCCGGCGGACCGTGGAGATGGTGATCCGGCAGACAGTCAGCCATCCTCAGTCTGAGGCCTGTTGAACACTTGATTTGCCCACATGGTGAACTGGGATGGTCGGGGGCAGGGAAGGGGGGGCTATTTGCGCTTGGATAAAGGGGTCACATGGTGTTTTATAGATTGCTATTTTTCAAATTATAAGGACTAACTATTTCATTGGGCTGGGGCACGGACCGGAGCTTGGGACCTGATACCCCCTAAGTTTTCGTCTTTCTTTGAATCTTTCTGGGGTGACAGGCACTCTGCATTTTTCGATGGGCAGTTTGGAGCCCAGAGGGCAGGGCAGCGGGGTGGGTGGGTGTTGGGGAGGGTTGTTTGGTTCACCTGGTGGGTGGTTTGTTGGTTGCATCGGCACAGTATATTTGTCTGGCTTAGGATATGCAGAGGTTTGTTAATTGTTTCATGTAGACGATGGGGGGTAGGGAGGTGAGGATTTTGAGTTGGAGCATAAACAGGTTGGGGGAGAAAATCAAGCGGAGTGTGGTGTTCCAGTATCTCAAAAGACAGGCACCGGATGTGGTCCTGCTTCAGGAGACACATCTAGTTGGGAATTAGTGCAAAGCTTGCCTCAGAATGGGGTAAAAATGATTCTCACATTCAGGTTTCACATCGTGTTCCAGGGGGGCGGTCATTTTGATTCGCAATGCGTTTCCATTGGCAGTGACTTCCACGTGGGAAGATGAGAGAGGCAGATATACTGGAGTAACGGGCATGTGGAAAGGGCGACACATAACATTCTTATCAAACTATATTCCTCTGGGGCTACAAGGTACGACATTCGCTGACTTGGGGGCGGTACTACTCACGGTCCCTGAGGGGCTTATAATCCTGGGAGGTGACTTTAATGCAGTCGTCTCTGGTATGAGTGACAGACATCCCCCATGGGACACGGGGCGGGCGACACAATGGCTACCGGACTTTATGGACGCAATAGGCCTGGTTGATAGTTGGAGATTGCTACACCCAAATCAGAAGCAGTATACATTTTACTCGGGCGCACAGCAGCCTTTCGTGACTAATGTCTAGTCCCCCCCACACAGGCGTCCTACATAACAGAAGCCACACACTTGGCCAGAGGCATCTCAGATCACTCTCCGCTGTGGGTCCACATAGTCGTAACTCCAGGCGCTGCAGGGAGGGTGGCACCCATCAATCCTTGGTATCTGCGTAATCCCAAAATTCGCAAAGACCTTCTGGCATCGCTGGACGAATACTTGGGGGGCGGTATCCTCCTCCCAGTCCTTGCGGGAAGCCTTCAATACCCTTATCAGGGGCCACGCTCTGTCTTTGATAAAGGGCTCCAAAAGGGAGAAGCAGAGGGAGGTAGTGGAGATGGAGACTGAAATTAGTAGGGTGAAGAGTGAGCTGGAGCAGGGGGTAACACAGGAAAAACTCCACCTGTTGAGCCTAAAACAACATGAATGCAAGGAACTGGTCACTGACAGGGCTTAGGCTCTCAGTAGGAAACAGAAGGGCAGGCTCTATGACCTAGGGGATAAGGCTGGAAATCTTATCGCATGGCTGGACAAGAAAGAATGGGCCAGCAGTCCTGTCTCAGAGCTCCTAACGAGGGAGGGGCTATCACTTACCGAACCTCAGGACATTGTAGATAAGTTTGCAGACCATTTTCGGATGGTATACAAATCGGTATCCACTCACTCAGAAACTTATTCCCGGGCACTACTCCGAGACATACAATTTCCATGTTTTTCCCTTGTAGACCGGGACTATATGGATAGCCCAGTAGCAGCGGATGAGATTGCCCAAGCAATCTGTTCAGTAAATTCTGGTAAGTAGACCCCTAAGGGCTTCCGATCGAACTTTACAAACTGAAACCGGATAAACTGGCACTGTATCTGAAAGCAATGTTTGTGGAATCTAGAGATGAAGGAGTATTGCCCAGGGTACAGAGACTGGCTACCATGGTCGTTATTCATAAGGAGGGCAAACCTAAAATGGACTGTGCATTGTACAGACCTATTTTACTTTTAAATGCTGAACGAAAGATCCTGGCCAAGCTCCTTGCAAATAGATTTGTGAAAGTGATCAGCATCCTGATACACCCCGATCAATCGGGCTTTATGCCCCATAGGAAAACGCCCCTAAACTTGCTTAGACTGTACAGAGTAATAGACACTCTGCTGGAGCCTGCCATAATCGAATCACTTGACGCAACAATGGCCTTCAACATGATTGAATGGCCCTATTTTTGGGCGGTCTTGGCAAAATTTGGATTTGGCCCTGAATTGATTGGGTGGGTGTGTCTATTATACTCGGAGCCACTCACCCAAGTAGTGGTAAACAACAGAGTCTCCACTCTGTTCTTGCTTGGTCGGGGCACCGGTCAGGGTTGCCTGCTGTCCCCCCTTCTCTTTTCCCTGATCCTGGAGCCTTTCGCCTCCTGGATACGTTGGGTGCCATCGATTAGGGGCATGCGGTGGTTCCCCGGATGGGAGGATCGCATATCTTTATATGCGGATGACATTTTGCTTTACCTGACCGCTCCCCGTAAGTCCCTTATTGTGCTCTTCGATGTCCTAGCCTCCTTTAGGATATATTCGGGACTCTCAATTAATTGGGGGAAATCCTTGCTTTTTGTATTGAGGGGAGATCCCCCTGTACGTCCGTGAAACTGTCCTATACAGGTCAACACAGAATGGTTCAAATATTTAGGAGTTTTGTATCTTTGGATCCCCGGAATCTCCCCCCCCCCCATGTAGAGGCTTAAGAGTAACATTGCCAACTGGAAGAGGCTTCCTCTTTCATTGTTGGGTAGGGCAACCCTCTTTAAAATGATGGTGCTACCTTGTTTTCTCTATGCCTTGCAGAATACCTTGGATGTTGGGCCAGCTGGCTATTTCCGCGAGATTGAAAGCTTTCAACTGAGTTTCTTGTGGGAC
Organism: Lissotriton vulgaris; assembly: GCF_964263255.1. NCBI lineage: Eukaryota > Metazoa > Chordata > Amphibia > Caudata > Salamandridae > Lissotriton > Lissotriton vulgaris. The sequence continues at coordinate 900,843,295 of NC_141696.1, forward strand.
GGTAGGCCCCGCAGTGCGCTGAACAAACTAACACTCACTTGGTATGATGGGGGCATTAGCCTCCCGGATATCAGAAGATACTATTGGGCCTCTCAGCTGGCTGCGATTAACCACGGCACATATGGTTGAGTTGACGATCCTGGATATACCATGGATAGATGGCATCTTCCCGGGGGCAGGTATAGCAGGGCTCTGTACTTCCGACCAAAGAAACTGGCATTAACAGGGCCAACGAAACATGCAGTTCAGATTCAGCATGACGACACGGATTCCCTGGGTTGGAGGGAAAAAGTGACCATGGCCATCCGCTTTGGGACTCTGAGAGATTAAGTAAGCTCTGGATGACAAAGGGTTTTGATAAGTGGGACCTTATAGGAATCTCCACTGTCAAGGATATCTGGGGGAAGGGGAGGATTAAATCTTTTGTGGAATTGCAGGAGGAATATGAACTAGCAAATGCAGAATACTTCCGCTATGCTCAGGTTCGGCATTCACTTCTCTCAGTACTAACCGGAGGTATAGAGCCCTCAGAGGCCTCCCCTCTGGAGGATAGAATACTGGATGGCCACCTCCCCAAAAAAACGATCTCCTTGATATATAGAAAACAAATCAATCACAGAGCTGATCCACTTGAGGCGTTAAGGGAGAAATGGGTCCATGATGGGATAGAGCTGGATGACGAAGATTGGCAGACAGCAGTGTCATCCCCAAGGGAGGTGGCCATCCCCGCCCGCCTGCGATTAGTCCAGCTTAAGATACTGCACAGGGTCTACATAACTGGACCCCGACTTGTACGCATGGGACTATCAGATATGGGGCTATGCAAATGACGATGTGGTCTTGCAGGTACCTTCATGCATATCATCTGGGAGTGTACATACATTACCACTTATTGGCGCAAAATACATGACACCCTACACACGGTACTGGGGGTTTCCCTGACACCGGAGGCGAGGAGGTGCCTCTTGAATATTTAGGAGCCCACTGATTTAAACACCTCACAGACACAATGCGCCACTCTGGATTTCATGTTAGCCAAAAGGAACAACGCCCAGTTGTGGGGTGCAGAGCAACCTCCCACCTTGGAAGCATATGAAAACAACTTAACCAGGTGTATGTTTAATGAGAAAACAACTCATCTTGCAAGGGGATGTCCTTGGAAGTGGTCATTGGTCTGGGGGCCCTGGAACCTCCACATAGGAGAAATGTGTACGCCTCCCAGAAATGTTGCTCTTGATGCCCCCTGTCCCCTTGAAGTTCCCTTTCATTTGTAGGTATTGCTTATCCTGTAACCCCCCCCCCCTCTGTAGAATCTACAAGTTTGAACGAACCTCTGTATTACATTTTTTGCCGATGCCGTATTTCAATAAAAAGAATTATTTAAAAAAAAGTCCATCTATATCTTGTTTTCTTCATCTTGGTGTCTGCACCTTTCCTTCATTTACACCACATGTTCAAGAACTGGTAATCTTGTCTTGACGCATGTTAGTCTATATAAATGCATGTTCTCTTTCAAGCTCAATCTGGGTAGTTTTATTGTTCTTTTAATCAGTCCTAGCGCTTACATCTGCCTTGTTGTTTCCTCCTGTGAGCTTGCTATACCACATATCCGGTGTTTGCTCCAATTGAACTCAGATGGCCCCCCAATTACCGGCTTATATATTCTTGCCCTGAAGAAGGAACTGTGTATATGTTTGTTTGTTCCTGACACGCGTGTAGGCGTTTTACAGTTTAGTCTCTTTTTAGGTCTCACTACGCAGTGAGTAAGCACTGCTTAGAGGGACCTCTTGTAATCGCTCAGCACTTTACTTGAAACTCGTACATGTTTTGCACAGTTTTCTATCAGTGCTCGTGCTAGCATGGCGATTCCTTCAAGGGAGCCAGCAGCAGTGCCATCTGCTAGCAATTATCGGGTCTGCGCTGCAGGCTCCCGTAAAGTAAACGCTGTACATGCACAACTTTAACTTTCGCGGCCACCGAGGCCGCGCTTTTCTTTCAGCGCTGAATGCCAGAGTGATTCACGCGCTGAGGAATCATCGATAGCCAGCTCGCCACCCCCTCGACACATTCCAGAGATTTCCCTGTCGTCATCGTGCCTTGTTCTAAACCCCGAGCCCATGGCGAGAAAGGATGGAAGTCTTCGGCAACCCGATAACTTTACTTCATATCTGTACTTTTCTGGGGGGTTCCTGCAGGTGCGGCTACCTCAGTGATGTGAGCTGTGCTTGTGAGAGAAGGGAAGGCTATCACCACAGCCATATTTAGGAGAATTCCCACTCAAGAAAACAAGCAAAGCTGAGTCGTTAACAAATTGACTGAGCTTGTTTTTATTGTGCTAAACAAATTGCTTCTTTTTTTCTTTTACTGAATGGGGGGGTAGAACACTCTTTTTCTATCATAAACTTCCATTGAAAGAGTTGTATCGCCAGATGACCCCTCGCTGCCTCTACAGGGGTGTTTGCGTATGGGTTGATACTGACCCGTGCTTTAGGGACACTGCTTTGAGGCACCACTTTCCACGACTCTTGGGTGTAACACAGGCTCTTGCACTACGGGGCTCCTCAACCCTTCAGAAGGGTCTCTTAACATTGTCAGGTGGGTACCATCATTTAGCGTTAGGCCACTGAGTTCTCGCACTTCTATGATTCCATTTCAAGCACTGAATACCGGTTATCAGAGTCATGCTCCCGTTTGGATTTAGTGACATTTCTGCTGAGGGAGAACGTTTTGTTCATACTATTTCTGAAAGTTTTCTTGGTATGAAAATGTGTGGAAATCTGTCTGTGTAAGGTTTGCGTTTCTTTCCAGTTCTTATTGTGTGCTTTTCTCCCTTTAATCGAGCTTTGTGTACTTACAGTGTAACCAAAGTAACCCCCCACCAACAGGCCCGGCCCATGCAGGGCGTTATACCGGGGTGGTGACGTCAGGCGGGGGAGGGGCAGGGTGGGGGGGTTTAAAATGCGGGATATGGACCATTAAAAAGCCGCAAGATGGCCGCCTGGTAGGAGGTCCTGTGAAGAGCTCCCAGTGCTTAGGATCCCTTTTCGGGCATTATCCCTGTTAGCACCCACCAGCCCCCCATCAACACAACGGACGAAAAACAGAAAATTATCCCAAGTAACTGGATTGCCTGCTGACCTGTTTGACAGAGGTTTGGAACCTGAACTCGGACACTCGCCTCAGACACCCTGATAGCTGAAGCTCCTGGATTCACGGCGGATTGGATTCACGTCAGCACCCCCGTCACGTTGCAGGGGCGGCTGAAGCGCAAGGAGCCTGCTGAACCGTCACCGTCTGCAACATCGGAGGGCTGAGAGAGCCCCCCGCGCCCACCTGCTCCCCGGCAGAGACGCACAAAGGCAGGGGAGGGCTGAGAGAGGCACCGGAGTGCTGGGAGAGGCATCGGAGGGCTGCGAGAGGCTCCAAGGCAGAGGAGGGCTGAGAGCCCCCCCCCGCACCACGGCAGAGACGCGCGAAGGCACCTGAGTGCTGTGAGAGGCATCGGAGAAGACAGCAGAGGGCTGAGAGAGCCTCCCCCCCAACTCAAGTGTGCAAGTTCGGTTTATTCTCTCTGAGGAAAGTTCTTCAGGTTCATGCCTGTGTTCTAATGGATTGCTGGCTATCCAAACTGATGCTGGAATTACTGGCTATCCAAACTGATGCTGGAATCAAGGGATGCAGGATTTCTTGAGAATTAATCTACATTACCGCCCGCCCCACGGCAGAGACGCGTGAAGTCATCGGAGGGCTGAGAAAGGCCCCCTTCCCCCCCCCCGCACCGCAACACCGGAGGCTGGATATGGGCACAGGAGAGACGACGGATGTGTGGAGACTGCCCTCGACTGCACCGGAGGCTGGATGTGACCGGAGACTGTAACGCCATTGCCCAGAGGTGCGACCAAAGTGAGCCTAACAAGAACGGTAGGGGCGACAGAAGACTGGAGCCTGCCCCCATCGACCGCTTCCCGCTCCCCAGGGTAATACAGGCTTGGAGCCTTGATCTAAACACCCGAGATGTGAGTAGTGAGATTTGGAGCCCTGATCTAATCATTTGGGATCACGTTAACACAGCTCACATACATCTGCTAATCGGAAGGGTCTGAAAAGCTCTTGAAAAGCTCTTGGATTAAAACACTGCTTCTGCAAAATTCTGCATAATGTTGCTGGCTGACTCAACAAGCACACAGAGCCTTAAGGCACTTATTTCTCCCACCCGCCTGCGCATTTTTTAAACTTTCTAAAACTACCTCCTTTGTTCAAAATGACTGGGGCCATAAAACTGTAGCAATAAATCCCCTCCGGTACCTCTGATGTTCACGAGGCTCCTCAGCTTAACTCCCCCACACAGAGATAAGAATCCCTTCCAGATAGCTTCGAGCATTGCTTGTTCAAATAGTAAATGAAATTCCTCCCCCTATGCTCAAAGTAATAGCAGCAGACAGAGGACTATTATCTCTATCTCCCCAGCTTGCATGAGTGAGAAGGGAGACTGCCCTTCCCTGCTTTCTAAGCAACAGCAACAAACAGAGGACTACTGTTTCTATCTCACCTATTTGGCGGCCATGTTTTCACCAATCTCTCTCTTGGGCGGCCATCCTGGACTAGTCATTTTCATCATTAACTGAGCATACACTAAGAATCTTTCATTTTAGACTAATCTCAGCTATCGAGTACTTTGCTCAGTTAGGTATCTACACCTACGTGTGAAAGAATGTTTGCTGCCTATTGCAGCACTATAATTCTACCTGTATTTTTAACATGTGTCTGCCGGGTATTTGCTACCTAATATTGAAAGAATGCCTGCCTATTATTGCAGTATTATAGCTCTACCTGTATTTTGAATATTTCTTTGCACAGATTGCTAGAATGTCTGCCTATTATTGCAGTATTATACCTTTACCTGTATTTTGAATATTTTTAATGCACAGACTGCTACCTCATATACTTTTGATGTCACTTTTGTTTTTTGATTTGTAATTCAGGTACATTATTGTTTGCATCTGTACTCTGTTCTTCATTCGAGCAGTATTAAACTTATACTTGTATTCTGCGCTATTCTGCACATTGCTGCAACCTGCACTCAATCCCCTTTCCTGTTGTGCACCAACTACCACTTCACATATCCTACACGTCTTTTGTATTCCGCACTATTCTGCTCAGTTCTTCAACCTGCATCCATTCTCACTATTCTCTCCTGCTCCGCACATTCCCGCAACCTGCACCCATTCCCCTTTTCTCCCCTGTGATGCACCGACCGTTACCTCATATAGCATCATATACTTCTTCATTCTATACTATTTTGCACAGTTCTAGCTGGTTCTACTGTTCTACCTGGTTGCCATCTAATGTCATGTCCGATTTCTGATTGTTGACTCATGTACACTACTGTCTTCATCTGTGTTATGCTCTTACATTCGATCAGCAGTATACTTGAACCTGTATTCTGCACTATTCTGCACATTTCCGCAACCTGCACCCATCCCCGCTTTCCTCTCCTGTTATGCACCGATGGCTATCTCATATATTGCATACTTCTTCTATATTCTGCACTATTCTACACAGTTCTGCATCGATTCTCACTCCTCTCTCCTGTAATGCACTGATTCCTACCTCATATATGTCCGGCTGCTCTCTAGGGTCATTTCTACCTGTATTTTGAACATTTGCAATTCTCAGATTGCTACCTCATATCTTTCGATTGCTCGCTAGTGTCATTCCTACCTGTATCTTGGACATTGGTAATGCACAGATTGCTACCTCATATTTCTTGGATGCTAACTAATGTCACTTTGATCTGTGATTTTTGATTCATGTAAGTTGCTGTTTATGCTACCTCATATTTTTTGGTTGCTGATTCATGTAAATTGTTGTTTATGCTACCTCATATTTCTTGGATGCTAAGTAATGTCACTTTGATCTGTGATTTTTGATTCATGTAAATTGCTGCTTGCACTTGTATCCTGCCCTTATATACTAGCAGTATTATACCTACTCCTACACCTTGTTCTTTGGAATTTACCGTATGTATTTGCTCTACTGAACACTCATATCCTGGTTATGCTGGTGGTTCACTAGTGCCACTTTGGTTAATTTATAACTTATTACTGTGTAACCTACTGTATGCATTTGCTTTTCTGCACATGTGTACCACTATAGTGCATTAGTGCACTCTCCCATACCCATCTAATCCATCATTGCAACATGGATCCGATCGGCAATCACACATATAAAATCAACTACCCACCATCACTTACCAAAAAAGCCGCCAAACGCTTTAAACACAACTTCCTTAGGTCACACCCTGAAACTCCCTTTGCTGACACCTACTTCTCACCGGTCAATGGATCCCTGAACACTGATATCATCTTCCACACCACACGCAGAGCTCAATGGAGAAAAGCGTTCTTCACCCTACTCACCGTATCCTCCACCAGGAAATCCGCTCACAGCCTAACTCTCTCCATCACACCATCCCAAATCTTTCCAGGCAGAGCCACCATCACTATTTACAATAACGGGATTGTCCTATCACAATCCACAGACAGGAACCTGGAATTGCTAGAGAACTTGTTCCCCACTTTCAAAGAACACCTCTCCAATGCACGGACCAACACTCATATCTCCTCCAGTCCCACCAACCATGAACTCACAGCTACATACTCAGGGACACACCTACCACCCTTGACCTCCCATCCCCCACCCACAACACCACTATCCAAATTCAGCTCTCAAACACAGACACAGTTCGCTCCCCCTCATACACCACTCACACCCCCGCCCCTTCTACTAACTCGCGGACCTCCACACATACCTTCAACACCCCTATCACACCTACAGCAGGCATTAACACCCCGCTCACCGCGGACAGCACAGCTCTCACCCATAACACACCTAACTTAGTCCAGCACCAGAATAACACGCACTCTGACAAATCCCCCCCTATACCCCCCCCATTCTCAGTCCCCATTTCCCTCTAACCAACTACGCAGAACATACCTCCTCTTTTAATTTAACTCCCCCTCCCCTCAACAGGACCATCTCCAATCCCACTTCCCCTCCTACTCTCAGCCCCCATTATCCTCCCTGCACCCCCACCACCGCTATCAGTCTCCCAGCCTACACCTTGACCCCCCCGCCTGCCACCAATGCCCTCACTCATACCACCAACCTCCTCCCTACCTCATCCACACCCCTCCCACCCAAAACCTCTTGCCTCCCTAACTCCATCCCGCACACCAATACAACACAACCAACCCCGACTGCTACCCCCACCTCCACCACCTACCCCACGATGGACTACATCATGGCCACCCTCTCTCAGATCAAAGATGACATACACGCCATCAAAGAACTACTCTCCACACACCCATACACCCCCCACCCACCTCCACCTCCCCCCCCACCTGTCCCCTACTCCACCGGCTGACTCCCTCACTCATCACGCCCCACACCGGTCATCAATCCCTGCTCATAGGCGCAGCGACTGCCCTCGTCCCCCGCATCGTCCCTGTAACCCCTCACACAAATACACCTCCCCGTCCAACTTGTCCCCCACCCCTCCGACTAACTCTCTCACTCAGATATCCCCCAATCTGAACTCAATCCCAGCTCGTAATCGCAACAATCGCCCTCGTCGCACCTACAACTCTTCTTCTGACCGCGACACAATCACCCTTCTACGCTCCTATGACCCAGCCCCCCAAATTCACACAACCACCACACACCTCAACATTCACACGATACACTCAAACCCCCTTAGACCACCCACACTAAACAGCAGATTCTCCATCCCCTATAACCTTAGAAAAGTCCCTATCTCTCTAGAACCATTTACCACCCTCAACACACCCCGTCTCAAATGCACTCTTCTCAACTGTAGATCGGCCACGAAACATTCCGCCGCCATTGCTGACCTCCTCTCATCGCGGGACCTTGACCTAATCATCCTGACTGAAACGTGGCTAACTGAATCTTCGACACCTATAATGGACATTCTGGTTCCTCCCAACTACCACATTATCAGGCTCGACAGAACAGGCAAAATAGGTGGTGGAATCGCATGCATCTACAGGAATAACCTCTCTGTTCAGAAAGTCAATTCCACCTCCCTGCCATCCCCAACATCCTGGGAATATATCTGTCTCAACATTATTAGTGAGGGCAAACCGATATGCTCTCTTCACAGCATTTACCACCCACCCAGGGACAACTTCACCTTTTCCCAACAAATCATGGATTTGATCTCAACCAATTCCGGACGGCAGCTCACCCAAATATACCTTGGTGACTTCAACCTTCACTGGAATGATCGCAACGACGCGGTGGTAAACAGTCTTAAAAATTTCCTCGATGCCCTTAACCTCACCAAAATATGCAACAGCCCGACCCACGAGAAAGGTTCTACCCTCGACCTGATCATCTCCAAAGAGGACTCTATCCCACTCGAATCCATCCAACCCTGTGACTAGTCAGATCACCATATTATCACATTCTTTATCAATGAAAAAGTCAAAGTCAACCTGACTCAACTCTCCAAGCCCAAAGTCTGGAAAAGAGACTCGAAAAAGCTCAACCCAGGCTCTTTGCCCCCTAACAGCTGCAATCTCCTACTCCCACCGACAGGCGCCACAGACGTCCAAACTCTGACTGACCACTATCTCAACGCTATGGCCTCTATAATTAATGAGGCTGCACCTATGCAGCTAAAAAGAGTCTCTACAAAAATCTCCAAACCATGGTACAACGGGAGTCTCAATGAGGATAGACGAGACATGCGAATGGCAGAGCGTACTTGGAGATCAGATCCCTCTGCAATGCACCTAAAAGATCTGAAGAAAAAGAGAAACGCCTACTTCAGGAAAATAAAACGCTCAAAATCAGACTTCTTCAGCCTCCAACTCGACCAAGCAAAAAACCGCCCGAGAAAACTGTTTGAGCTAATCCATTCACAATCCAAGGAGCAACCCCAACAACTCAACACTGGGCGTGAGGCACCCTCCTGTGATGACTTCGCTGCTTTCTTTATCCAAAAAACTGACAAAATAAAAAGCGATCTCCTCATTGACGCAAGCCTATACTCCAAACCCCAATGCATAGCACCCACTGAACCAAAAAACAATGCTACATGGTCAACCTTCGGCACATACTCGGAAGAAGAAATTGGCAAACTGCTCAGCACCCTGAAACCATCCAATCACCTCACGGACCCCCTCCTTGCCTCTGCAATAAAAGACTTTACCCCTTTGCTTCTCCCTCTCAGGACTAAAATTATCAACAGCTCCCTCCAACAGGGAAGCATACCTGACTCCCTCAAAGTTGGCCAGGTCACACCTCTACCAAAGAAACCTACAGCCGACCCCTCTGATCTCAACAATTACCGTCCCATCACCAATATCCCCACTCTCGCCAAACTGCTGGAAAAATGCGCACAACTACAATTGACTAAACACATTGAGCAATTTGATCTCCTCAACCCTTACCAGTCAGGCTTCCGAGCAGGACACAGCACAGAAACTGCGATGACTCACATAATTGATGACGCACTTCAAATGCTAGACCAAAACGACACCTGCCTCCTCATCCTTCTTGATCTCTCTTCAGCATTCGACACCGTTAAACATGAGAATCTACTAGAACTACTAAACACAAGAATGGGTTTATCTGGAACTGTTCTCAAATGGTTCACTTCCTTTCTTCACAACAGGTCGCAGAAATTCAAGAGCAAGAACCTGATGTCCTCGCCAATACCTGTAACGCTAGGCGTCCCCCAAGGATCCTCTCTATCCCCAACCTTGTTCAACCTAGTCATGGAACCTCTCACCACCCTGCTACAAGCATCCAATGTGCACTTTCACATGTACACCGATGACACCCAACTTTATCTCAAATTACAATCCCCCAATGACATCCTGCTCCTGAACTCAACAATCAGATGCACCCAATCCTGGCTTGCCGATAATCACCTCAAACTCAATGCCCTGAAAACAGAGTTCCTTCTGATCTCACCTCCAGCGAAGATATCCACCACTCAAATCTGGCTTAAACACCTAACCGCACTCAATGTCCAACCCACCATCGTGGACTCAGCAAAATCCTTAGGCATAACACTTGACACCAATCTCAACATGTAGCAACATATCAGCAAGGCAACAAAGGGAGCGAACTTCCAGATCAATATTCTGAGGAAACTTAAACCCTACCTCCCAGCCAAAGACTTCCAAACCGCAGTACAAGCACTAGTCATCCCACGAATTGAATACGGCAGCACCGCCCTCTGCGGACTCCCCCTAACTACAACCGCACCACTAAGAGCTTCCCTAAATGCTGCAGCGAGACTCATCACTGGGTCAAAGAAGCACTCCCACATTACCCCTGACTTGAAATCCCTGAATTGGCTGCCTTTTGAAGCCAGAATACATCTGAAAATCGCCTGCATGACACACAAGGCGGTACACCTAAACGCACCCGGCTACCTCGCTCAGAAATTGACAATCTCTGGGGGAATTAGAAACACGAGAGGCACAAACAATCTTCTGCTGAAACCTCGAAGATTCCGGAAGGAAAAAAACATACAAGCGCTCCTTCTCAGGAATGGCGCCTAGGATTTGGAACTCACTCCCTCCCGAAACCAGGCGTATATCCTCCTTTACACTCTTTAAAAGAGAAGTAAAAGCTATCCTCATGGCTAAATACACTTGAACTATTATCTCGAACTCTGTTAACACCCTGCACCGATCTGTATCACATGTTTGACCCCTTTACTTATTTGTATGAGTTGTCTTATTACGCACATGAACTATTATCTCGAACTCTGTTAACACACTGCACCGATCTGTATCACATGCTTGACCCCTCTACTTATTTGTATGAGTTGTCTTATTACTCACATGATTGGCCTTGCAGCCACATATTTGTACTGTGTGATCTATCGATCTATTTGTTTGACTATGTTCCTTCATGTACCCTCTATGTAAAGCGCTCTGATATCTGCGAAGATCTTGTTCGCGCTATATAAAACTTTGAAAATAAATAAATAAATAAAATTACAGGTAAGTAACGAAAAAAATGAATAAAACGAATTTCGTTGCCCGCGCTGCATCGCCAAATGAATTTCGTTTGTTTGTTTGTATAAGCTTTATTCGAGACAATTCTCATAAAAGCACATAAAATCAGAACAATTACACAAAATACATAATACAGAGTAAAAAATTCATTAAACACAGTGCAGCTCATACAACATTACAGATAAAACAGTATATGCCAATACATAAAAATGTATTAATGTATTAAAAGGAATCCCTGATTACCTGCAACCCCCCAAGGACCGTCGTCTTATCGCCCAGGCCCAACCCATGTATTTGGCGACACCCATGACTATCGAATCCTGGTATGTTGTACATAGGATTCTTAGGGCCACTGAACTATCGCGTGTCCCCAAATTTTTGCATACCGGCGAGAGCCATTTCCTCCTCGGATTCACATAGGCTTCACATGAAAAGAGAAAATGGCCTAGGCTCTCCTCGGCATTTTCACAGGCAGGACATAGGCTGTTGGTGGGTCTGTGCCAGCCAGATGTCAATTTCTTAAGAGGGATAGATCCTGACCTTAACTGGAAAACAAGTTTCCTGTCCATTGGTACCTTAATATTGTCCCAATAATTTTCTAAGACAGGTAAAATTTTAGTCTCCAGGAAACGACCAGACATAGAATCTGCCCTGGTGTCATTCAGCATCTTGCCTCCCACCCAATCCCAATATTGCTCTTTGAGGGCTTCTCTGCTTGGGAAGGTTTCTCCCTCGGGGTTATTCCAAAGATTTGAAAATGAATTTCGTTGCCTACGTTGCATGACATTTGGCGATGCAGCGCGGGCAACGAAATTCGTTTTATTCATTTTTTTCGTTACTTACTTGTAATGGTTCATATCCCGCATTTTAACCCCCCCCCCACCCTGCCTCTCCCCCGCCTGACGTCACTGCCCCGGTATAACGCCCTGCACGGGCCAGGCCAGACAATATGTACATGCGAGGCCTCAGTGGTGGCAGTAACGCTCCCTGTTACAATCATCGCAGTGAAACACATCTTACATGCTGAATCGAACAGAGCAGAATGCATTCTTCAAGGGTTTAAGAAGCTCGATAAATCAAAAACGAAACAAGGGTTAGAATTGTCACAGCATACCTTCACTGTTGAGTATATTTAGGCCAAAGACTAAACAGACGCACGCTATAGATGACATGGGTATGTCTGCGTCTAATTGGCTAAACGTACTCCCTCCCCCAACCATTATCGGTAAACAAGCATATTTGAATATCACGCTTGGTGCAGATTTCTGGTCGGCAATGAATGCACTTACCCATTTTGAAGAGATAACATTGGGGGTGGCGGGAGGTATTTCATGCATGGAACATAGTCACATCATGGCAACAGGACCCCCCGCCCCGCAACATACCCAAACATCCCGCAAATAACACACAAGACACCAGTGTTAGATTGGGGAAAGTTGCTGCTGGTTTATTACATACAACGTTATGTAATCATGGTGGGTTATCTTACGGGCGACCCAAGAGCATGCCGCATTCTCGCCACCTGCCCGCCTGATGAGCCAAGCAGCACCGTGGCGAACCACCCATATGCTGCACCATTATGGTAATAAATATACTCACGCCGCTTGCGGGGGTATCTAGGCAAGCCCCCGGTTGCACAGGCCCACAACCGGCCGAAGGACTACTGGGGCGCCGACACGGGTTCACGGACCTCCCTTGAGGTTCCAGGTTTTAGGCTCTGGCACGCCTATGTGACCGCTGAAGTACAGTGCTGCACATCTCTGCTTCCGGATCGCCGTGTAACTCCACCTGCAACGAAAAAAGTACACATTAAAAGTTCCAACAGTTGCCCACCCAGCTGACTCACAGGGTAAGAAGTAGGGAGGGAAAAGAGTGTTCCTGGTGCACGTCGCGCGGCATCCGGAGCAGCAAAGAGGCTTCTAAGATGGCGAGGGGAAGTTAAATACCCCTCGCCTTGCCTGCCGCCCCGGACGTGCGTCACTGGCCCGCCCACCCTCCCGCCGGGACTCCACCTGCCCGGGGTGGAGTGGATGACCGAAAGGCAGGGGTTGGGGGGAGGCCCTCTGTGACTACGGGGCCACCCTCCTGATGGCCACCGGGTGGCCTCGGGCAGCCGCATAGTCACATCATAGCAACAGGACCCCCCTCCCCGCAACATACCCAAACATCCCGCAAATAACACACAGGACACCAGTGTTAGATTGGCGAAAGTTGCTGCAGGTTTATTACATACAACGTTATGTAATCATGGTGGGTTATTTTACGGGCGATCCAAGGGCAGGCCGCATTCTCGCCACCTGCCCGCCTCATGAGCCAAGCAGCACAGTGGCGAACCACCCATATGCTGCACCAATATGGTAATAAATATACTTAACAGGGTAAGAGGTAGGGAGGGTAAAGAGTGTCCCTGGTGCACGTCGCGCGGCGTCCGGAGCGGCAAAGAGGCTTCTAAGATGGCGAGGGGAAGTTAAATACCCCTCGCCTTGCCTGCCGCCCCGGACGTGCGTCACTGGCCCGCCCCCCCTCCCACCGGGACTCCACCTGCCCGGGGAGGAGTGGATGACCGAAAGGCAGGAGGCGGGGGAGGCTCTCTGTGACTACGGGGCCGCCCTCTTGATGGCCACCGGGTGGCCTCGGGAAGCCGCATAGTCACATCATGGCAACAGGACCCCCCTCCCCGCAACATACCCAAACATCCCGCAAATAACACACAAGACACCAGTGTTAGATTGGGGAAAGTTGCTGCAGGTTTATTACATACAACGTTATGTAATCATGGTGGACACTTAACTCTCTGATATCTACATTTATTTTCGGGACCCTAGTTTTGTATTGTTGTTCATTGTATTATTGAATTGTGTGTTCTTTTTCACGTTTGAATTATTGTTACTCACCTTATGTCAGTGTTGCAGATGTAGTGTTGTATATTTAGCCTCGTACTATAACCATGGACCTCTGTGTATGTATTCTTTGCACTGTTGAGAAAAAGGAACACAACTTTTAAATGTTTCTTTATGTGATTATCTTATTTAATTTTGATACTTATAAAATGTGAATCTATAAAATGCTGGGATGTTTCATATTCTGCGGGACAACTAAATGTATAGTGTGGATGAATCACTCACAATAGTATAATCCTATGGAGGAAGATTCGGTTATTGAACTTGTGTTTTTCTCTGCTCTCTTCCTCCCTATTGAGATTTCAGGGCCCCTCTTACTTTTTCTTGGAGGGAACGCCTACCCTGCATACATTATACCTGACGCAGTTATAATGTGGTGCAAGGCTTTACAAGGTGACGCATCTATCTAGATGCGTCACTTTTTAAGTGTGGCGCAACATGGCACTTTGTTTACGTTGTCGCTGCGTCACGAAAAGTGACGCAACAGCGGCGCAAAAGTATTGCAAGGCCTTCATAAATAAGGTCCTACATCTGTACCACAGGCTCGTCACTGGTGAGTAGTGTTGTTGTTCTGGCATTTACCCATGGATACAAACTAACATGCTCCCAACAGACTCTCATTAAAGAATGGACTCGATGCAATATGCCGCAGCTGCTCTCAGCTAAAATTTTAATTAGTTCTGAATTCAAGTACTTCTATTGCACAATGATGTGTGTAGACAGCATACAGTACAGCCTGCACGGTTAGGATAAAAAATCAAATGCACTGTATCTTTTCATTAAGCAGTCTATTGAAATGAGGGCTTCTCCTGCAGGGTCAAATACATCACCTTCATTAAACAATATCTTGACACCGTCCTTTACGCAACGCAATGGTATTTCAACACTACGCCAGTTTTACATTTTTTTACTGCACACAACTTCCAGTGGGTCGGCCTTTCACATTAAGAGCCCGCGAGGAATCATCTTGATACCGTGAAGTTTCTAGCTATCTAAATTGTATTTTAATTACAAAGCTGTTTTAAAACTGCTTCATAATTTGTTTTGCTCAGCGAATTTCTTATCACGGGCATAGGCAGAACCTTTCCTACAGTACATTAAAATTGTTGTGACCCTCTTGACAGTTCATGATAACACTAATATCTAATTCAATTTAGTGCCTGCTGCAGACAATAACTGCAGAGGCCTTGAGGAATTGCCAATACACCATGCAAAATCCTTTACATTAGAACTACAATAATCTAATCTTTGATTCTGTGAATTTTTAATGACAGGAGACATATCTGGTTGTTTTTCATTTCGGCGCGAGTGAGACACTGAACACCAGCAGAAGAAACACAAGGAAGAACAGTGCACAGTGCCTTTGATGTTTAATTTCTTCGAAAGCCTCAGGGGTCAGAATTCGAAAGGAAATTCTGAATAACCCCTTCAGTCATGTAACCAATAATGCATAGTAATAACAATCTCTTCAGTGCTGTACTGCGAATGTCGTTGAAATTGTAGAGTAGCCTCAAGAATAATGGAGTTTCTATCACAGAGGGAACATAAAACAGTTTTAGTGGAAATTTCAGACGACCACATAATGTCTTTAAAAAGATTGCTCTAATTGGTGAGGGCCTAATGGTGTGCTGGAGGGTTTGGCATTCTGATGCTAGTTGTGTACCTTGCGCTTTAGGCTATTTCACTACTTTCAATCGTAAAACAATACCAGCGAGAAGGCATAGTTTATTTTATATCCCAAAGTTTTGGGCTATGTTTGCATTGAATTTAGCATTGTTCAGTACAACAGTAAACCTTAAAAATGGCAAATGTGCTATTCATTGAGAACATATGGCCATGTTTATCAAGGCTTTGTTCCGGTGCAAAGCCGCAAAAAAAGATGCAGACAGGACCAAAGTGTTGATAATGGATTTACTTTCCGGTGTAAAACTTGTTTTGCACTGAAAAGTTTTGCAAAAGTAACACAAATGCCACTTTGACCTGCTTTCTGTCAAGGGGACGTCCCATGGGTGCTACATGTCCATGCAACCACCCAGGGGTTTTGACATAGAGCCCGGGTTACTAAGAGTGCTTGACAAGGCTTTGCACCAACAAAACACATGGTCTGGGACTACCGACCACCCCCTCCCTATCATGCAAACACCACATACAATACCCATAGTAATTTAGTCGGGCGAGGAATTTCTTTGGAAGGCAAGGGGTCTCGCGACCCCCCAGCCGTATTTATTAAAATATGAAAACAAATAAAAATTTGTAAAATAAACTTTATTTACATAATTATTAAATGCAAAATTCAGACATTAGATTTACAGCAAGGTAGACAGGTATGAAGGGCTAACCTTAACAAATGTCTAATACAGCGTGTTCCTAACCAAATCTAACATCCTACTTATCAATTTTGCATTCACAAATTCTGAGGCCTATGGCAAGGTCGCTAACCGGTGTCAGATCCTTTTTCTCGCTGCGCACTCACGTTCGAATGCACATGCGCAACAAAGGCCCGGTTACCTGGAGAGTACGTACCTCTCCTGGTTACCCTCGTATGCTCCGTGAACGCCATTTAACCATAACAGGAGGGCCCTTACACTTGCGCCATTTGATGATGTCATAGTGTATGTGCAGGGTGGCTTCCAGCCTGAGGAAAGCGTGACTCCCTCCCCCGCACCCTTCCAAGCAAGCGGATATCCTGCCCCTGAAGTTCTGGGAGAGACCAAAGGCCCCTCCCCCTGGGCGACCCCATTCGATGAATGGTGCCACCCCCTAAGGACCCTAAATTGCTGCTCACCGATTATGACCTTACCGTCTGACCAGTATAATAAATACGACAATTAAGAAACCTGTGACAGGAAAAAAGGCCTAAGGAGAAAACAAGTAAATACACATCCACATAACCAATTGAGCACATTCCACTAATATTGCCTGGAAAAAGGGAAAAAGGCCTAAGGAAGAAAATTACACATATCAACAGCGTTCAATACCATCACCGATGATGCCTACCAATGTCCAACTGAAATTCTGCTAACAGGGATGGTGGGTGGAGAAAATTTAGCGGCCCCTGCAGCAGGGGCGAGGAGCGAACCTGGGGGAGCGTGGGGACAAGAGGCCGCTTCCTGCGCCCCCCAGGCCGTTTCTACCCTCCTAGTCACTCCCCTTGACTCGGAAGCACTCACACCACTTCCGGGTCAACGGTGGGACCCATAACCCAACAGGAGTGGAAGGGGGGGTCGCGCCCAGCCATGTGTGCGAGGGGGCCGAGCGGCCCTCCCTTTCCTAATACCACGGCGAGGCAGGTGTCAAACAGGAGAAATGTTTTTAATCCCCCAAACATTTCCAACATTGCATGTGTGCTGTACTCTATAGTTAGATAGTTAAATGTGCACTTAAGAACATACATTTTGCAGTGGATCAGACAGGGATTGGGACCATACACCTTGAAGAACTTACTTTAATCCATGAGGTGACCAGCAATAAATGTATGTGATTGTAGTGCGCAATAAAAGGTCAAGGACAACATTTAGGGGTCGCCTGGGATTGCAGCTGCGACCCCTAGACTGCAGGCTGCTTGGGACCTCTGAGATAGGGATCTTGTTTGAGTGTCTCACTCAGGATGGTATAGCTGTCTAACGGTGAGTGTGTAACTGAGTGTTTTTTCAATGTATGCCTTGCTGAGTGTTTAATGAAAATGTTGGTTGCGCCTATGTTAGAATGTATTTGTGTGCTTATTTTAGATGGTTTTGCCAGATTATATGCATTAAGAATATGTGAATGACTGTGACTACGTTAGGCACTCATGTCTAACATGGTCACAGTCATACAGACAATTTTGACACACACAACCTGTCACACATTCCTAACACACATATATACAGAAATATATTCTAACATAGGTAGAACCGACACACATTCCTTAAACACACAGCAAAGCACGGATGTATGACGTTACAACGCAAGCTTTTACCACGCATGCTGTTACAACGCAGGTTTTGCCACGCATACCATTAGAACGCATTACACTTGGGGGTGCTGGATAGTGAATCGTTTAATTTACTATTCCAACTCCAGTCCCCGTGGACACTAGGGAAGGTGTTAGATAGTAAATTAAACTTATTCCTTATCCTAGAGCGCACCCCAGTGTAATGTGTTGTAATGGTTTTCGTTGTAAAACCTGCGTTGTAACAGCACTGTGTGGTAAAAGTTGCGTTGTAAAGGATGTTCCCCGCAAAGCACACATTGAAAAATACACTTTATTACGCTCTCACTGTTCAACTGATTTGCTATTCAGAGTGAGTCACAAAAACAGGTCTCCCCTCTCCAGAGGAGTCGTAAGCAGCTTGCCAGCGGCCACAATCTGCAGTCTAGGGGCAATACAGAATAGGTGTAATATGTGAGTAGGGGCAAATGCCCAAAGTTGAGGAAGGAATGCCAGGCACGCACTAGAGGATGCTTTGTACCTACCTATTAATGAGCACTAGGTGACTTGGGGCCTGTGAGCCTGCATGAGAGTGGGGGCTACGTGCACCTAGTTGGTGGCCTTTTATGCAGGCAGATGAGGGGCTATATGCTAGAGTGCTAGGTACAAATTGGTCAGAGAAAGATGGATCCATACAAATGATAAGGCTATATGCACACAGGTAAGAATGGTTGAAACCGCACATATAAGAGGGGGATATGTGCATGGAGATGAAAAGGGAACTACAGGCATACCTGGTTACCCCAGAAATTTCAAACTGTCCATTTTATTTTTGAGTAGTTCTGTTGAAAGGCATGGTGCACACAGCTGAAAGTGAAACAGGTGGACAACAATGAGGGGCTCCTGACGGCACACAGATGATGGGCACTATGTGGATGCAGGTGATGTGATTATTTGTAAAGGTAAAGGGGCAAGATGTACAAAGTGGAGATGTGTTTAGGTGCAAACAGGCAATATGTGGCTAGGTGCACACAGGTGAGTGGGTCCTATGCCCTCACACAAAAGAGATGAAGCCAGAACATCCATTCAGGTAGGAAGTGACTTAATGAAGAAAGGTACTGAAGCACTAGCTGCCATCCAGCAACACATGTCTACATAAAAACATTGTGTTGTCATAGGTTTAAACATTTTCAAAATGAGTTCTTTAGGGTACCACCTATTAAAAAGCTCCAAGAGACAATTTAATTTGAGAAATCAACTGTATATACGGCTAACATGATTCATGTATGTAATGGATGTACTAAGCAGGACCAGGAATGCCCTTACTGTGTCTTTTTTTATATGCACATAAAAGAAAGTAATTATCCTAAAAATATTAACTTATTTTTTTTAAAAAAAACAATTGTATGCAAAGGTAGGTATATTCTACACAAATGTAAATCTAAATGTAAATGTATGAAGCTTATATAGCGCATGACTTACCCTGGGGCATCTCCGCGCTTGCTTAGGGAACCCGTCCTGGTATTCCCCTGTGAGATATCCCTGGCAGGGTATCCACAAGGTGAAAGCCAGGCATCCCACCGCGAGGGGCCGATGTGGAGATTAAGCAAGCTATTGCCCAGAGTCGCAGAGTGTGAACCCGTGAGTCGAGAAGGCACCGGAGCGAGAATTATCGAGTCCGTGGAATTATTGAGCCCAAGACCCGCCGAGGCGGGGAATTGAACCCTGGTCCAGGGCCAAACTCAAGCTCCAGATCTGCCGCCTCTAACCCCTGAGCCACACTTCTCTCCACTTCAAATAAGTGAGTAAGATAAAAAGCATACCGCAGAATAGGCACACATATTTCCTGTGTATGCAGTCAAATTGTAGGTGTTATCTTGCTAACAAGACTGGAACATCTGGGCATGGCAGAAGCAGCCCTAGGATGATTAGGATCCTTTCTGGAGGAAAGAGAGCAGGTGGTGTGGATGAAACCTCACTCTTCCAAAGCCAAGCAGTTACCATGGGGATCCCTCAGGGATTGACATTAAGCCCTACCTATTCAACATTTACATTTACCAGTCACCTTTGGGTTTTTGGTTAATTCGTTTGGCATTAAGAGTATTTCTTATGGAGACGATACCCAGATCCTGTTCACGTATGATGGGGTTTCAGCTAGTGGTAAAGAAACCTTTGCTCTCTGCTTAGAGGAGCTAATAAACTGGCTCAGGAAGTAGCTCCTGTAAGGAGAGCTTTCACATATTTACCAACCAGGGTCAGCCTTTGAATAATGGTTATGGTATTATGAGTCAGCACACACAGGTGTATTGGGTTTTGCCTGCTATCAACTGGTTTTGCCATGAAACCTGGAGACTGTGTCCTGGGCTTTTGAGGCTGTATTATGGTCTAGGCATGTTATAGTTTGCATTGGCAAATTATGGTTGGCATATGAAGGCGGAGGCCAGGACATGATTCTCTGAGCATTTGGAGCTACTGTTAAGAGAATGGTGTCTGTTCCTGGTCTATGATCGCTGTTGTCTTGGACTATAGTGGTTGTGCTCCTGGCCTATGACAGATGTTCTCCTAGTCTATGCTGCTGGCTTGTTGTGAGAGAGATTCTGGAACATCATCACAATGGCCAAGTGAATTTTGCTGATAACTAAAGCACAATTGTCTACTTTAATATACTTTTGTTGTTTTTCAATATCACGTATTGTTGTTTTTTTTTTAGCAATTTCTGGGATGCCACTTTTGTTAATGACACCAAGTTCAATGATTGAGTTAACATCACGTTCTGTATAATCACTAAGGTCAAAGATCAAGTGATGTCACTTCCTGCGATGTCACAAGGCTCAAAGGGCATGTGATGTCACTTCCACTCCCCTTGCATTTTGTGAATCGACGTCCTTGTAAAAGGTGATGTCAGGAAGGTAAAGACAAAAGCATTGCTGACCAGCGTGTAAGACAGTCCGTTATCCTGGCATTAGGAGGCAGTATCAGACAACTGAGCATGTGTATATTTTTTAATTTTTGGAACCCACTTCGTACCCTACAAAACATTTCGTGAGAAAAGCAGACAGTCTACCATTTAATTCCTAGATATTCAATTGGACGGCAACACCAAACAGCCGTAAAATGTATTAAGGTGGGAAATATGGAATCACCCATGACAAAGATATTCATCTCACCACTTATGCAAAAATACCAATTTCAGACTATAGGGTATACATAGATTTCATTTACCCAGTGCTCTAGGCAGACAAGGATGATGACTGATCTCTCCATAGTAGAAAACCGGCAAGTTATACATATTAATAATAATCTAGATGTTAATATGTTTATGTTAAATACAGTTTTGCTTATGGGGGCATTTCACATGCTTTCTAACAATGGAAAAGGTTGTATGAACCCAAGTCAAGAGCCGTAGGCCCAGACTCCATGTTGGATTTCCATTGACCATCCTTGTGTGGGGTAAACTAAAATCACATACAACCGCAAAGAAACATACATACTGTTCTGAAGGCAATGCAGAGTTGCAGGGCTCTGCCAAATCAAACCCACCTCAGGCATACAACCCATTACCACTGATACTAAAACCACTATATTTTATCGTACATCAAAAATGCGCCATTTTACATAATTAACATGAGAGGCAACCCCCAAAACACATTTAGAGTAAGTACTGAGAGCCAGGAGTAGTTCTAAAATATCTGTTTACTATGGTGGTTGCGAAGCAATATAAGTTCTCCATGCTGTGTATTTCTTTCTTATACTTTTTATATTTCAAATTTTGGTGAAGGCTGCTCCTCAATAATTATTCACAGCATCTGGTTTGATTTCAAATGACATTGGTGATTAATAAAAGGTTTGATAGATTAATATTATAACTATTTAACCTGCAGTGACAGTGCTTTGGGTCTATTATTTTATTTGTGATCATATCAATATTTTCAAATCTGAATATTTCAAATCTGCTTTTTTTACTATTCTGTATACTTTTGATTGCATGTACAGTAGCCTTTGTTTTTTTGGATCCCTTGTATCATCTCTGCTCAAGGTTAAAATACATTGATAAAAGCAATAGCCACTGCTGATTTGGAATGCTTCTTTTCAAGGACAATATGCTTTTGGCGAACTTAGGCCCATATTTATCTAGTTATCGCGTCGCCCTTGCACCATGCAAAGGGGAACAAAGGCGACGCAAAACCTAAGTGAGATTTATCAAGCCACAAACGGACAAATCGCTTCCTTGTGTTACTCTGCCCCGGGAAGATATTCCATGGGAGGAGCGCGGGTGTTCCCATGCATCCACCCATCAATGTTGGTGCATTACCAGATTTACCATTAGTTGTAGACCTGGAAATGCGCCAAACTGCTGCGCCTCCCCAAGTGAGGCGTAACAAGGAGAAATATCTTTATTTCTCCACGTTTTTTCCTCTTTTTATGTGTGGTGAATTCTGTCTCTCAGGATCGCTTTTGTATAGGATAGTGTCCCTTCCTGCACAAAAACAATCCTGCCTACAGCGCAGGCCCAAGGATACCTGAATGGCGATAGACATCCAAAAGTGCACCACCTATAGGAACGGACAGGAATGTGCTGTATAAAGTTAAATACGGCAACCTCCTGCCCTTTACCTTTCATGCAGTGCTGTGCAGCAAGGTGGCTTGCTGCATTGTGCTGCATGAAAGATTGATACATCTGCCCCTGAGTGATCTAATGTGCAACCAATACCTGAGCGAATATTCTGTGGTCCAATAGTAATGAAAATATAATACTATATGAACATACACTAGAAACAATGCCTAAACCCCACATGCCCAACTCACTTTCCAAATGTATCATCACAGATATGTCACAAATGATATTGATGAGAAAATTAATGACACTAACATGTCATCATTAGTATCATCAAATGCGGCACTGCCTATAACGAGCTACTGACATGAACAAGGCCATCAGCGATGTTAGTGTGCTCATAATCACTTTGAACATGTGCTCAGCTGCATAACCTGTTGGTGTTGCCACTACACATATTCCAGGCGTCATTGGCTAGCAAACTTTCCACACCTAAGTATTCAATACTCAATCAGAATGCAGATCCCCTCCAGGTACTGCATTTTCCGACTTCCAGAAACACACCTCACACAGTTATTGTCTGTAAACCTATCTTAGATGCTAACATGTCCTAAAGCCGCAGTTCACCTATCGCCAGTGAGTATCCGAAAAGGATTTTCTTTGCAACCACTATCAAGAGAGGGAGCAGGGACTGGTTTTAACCTATTCACCTACGAGCCCTGACGGTTTAAGGGGGGAAAGGGTCTGGTTGGTTACTGGACCACTATGCTTCTGGAGACCGAATTCAGGAATGGCTGGAGAACAGGAGTGATTAAAATTGCAGTTAGCCCTCATGTACATGTTCATGTGCTAGACATTTGTTTTACTAGCTGTGAAAATAGTTTGTTATGTGATGAAACGTTATAAATAGTTTTTTTTTATTTTAATAAACTGCTTGTATACAGTAGTAGTTGTTCCTATATGGTGCTGTATTATACCGTTTTAGGTCTTGTGTGCGTTATATAAATTTGTGAAATAACGACGCCTAGGCCATTGCTTTCTGTGTCACAACTACACACGTAGTTGCCAATTAAGCTTGCCTTTGAAGATGTATTTACATGTTTGTGATTGCTTAGCTTTCGAAGATGGTTTATAAGAATGAGATATTACATGATAGGAACCATTTGTTGAATGGAAATATTGAGAAAGAATTGCAGAATTTTTAATAGAAGACAGGTAAGGTGAGGTAAAGCAAAACATTTATTGTGACAATTAATGAAAATTGGTACAATTACGCCATTTAAATTGCAAGATTTCAGAATAAACATAATAAAATGAATAAATATAGAAAGTGCGTACAAGCAGATTCCTTGTAAGGATGACACGATTATTAGAGACCCAGTGTAGGCAAAATGAACCTTTTATTATGCTGGGTAAAAAGTAAGCATGGGCGAATTTTGCGAATCTCGCGTTCGCGAATTTTGCGGATTTGCGAACTCGCAATCCGCAAAATCCGCGAATTCTCGCGAATTTGCGGATTTTTTTTTGTGTGTTTGCGCGGGTTTCTGCCAGTTCGCGAGGGTTTTGTACACTTTCGCAAATTCGCGAACTTGTTGTTTCTACGTGTCCAGCCTGTTTGGGACACTCTTCTTCATCACTGCCACTCTCTGTCACCACTGCCACTCTCTGACTACCCATGCCACCCTCTGTTTCATCACAGCACCCTCTGGTTGTCCAGTCAGTGTACATTATTGTGGCAACGCAAGCACACCTTCCCTGCCTCAAGTGACCTGAATTAATTTGGGGCTGATTAATGTGTCACAGAATATTTTTTTAGCTGGCACCTGCTTCCTTAGTGCTTCCTGATTAGTGATCTTTTGCACTTGCTAAGTGCTTTCATTGTTGCAAAATTAGTTACAACACCTGCCCTGCCCCAACTGACAATAATGAATTAGGGGCTGATTAATGGATTTGAACTTTCAGCCTGGCTCCTGCTTGTCTCCCTTAGCTGTAATTCAGGACCTTTGTGGCATATGTGTAACTATTCTGAGGTTCAGAGCAGGGTCACATAATAGTTGCAACTGGCAACTGAACTCTGGAGGGGCCCCTCAGGAAGCACTACAGGAAATGGCTACTAATGATGAGCCTGAACTTTTGAACCTGGTAAGTAGTTTCAGTTTTGCTAAGATCGTATTTCTGCAATTTTGCACTTATTCGCGGGGCGCGAAGTTGTACTGGGAAGCCGCGAACAGTGCGAGCAGTGCGAGCAAAATCCGCTGCTCGCGGATTTGCGGATTTTGCGGGAGATTCGCGAATCTCGCGGATTGCAAATTTACCGAAAATCCGCAAAATCCACGAGCGAAACGGATTTTCCGCCCATGCTTAGTAAAAAGGCAGATCATTGGAGCATGCAGAATTTTTGTACATTTTCCAAATTAAGCATGGTAAATCAATCTTTTAGTGCTTATACAGTCTGCCCAGGCTGCCTTACCGGTGTGGATTCCATGTTTTAGAAAGAGCAGTCTCAGTAAAGTGTGTCATGCTTTTCAACATACCGAGCAACAGCTTAATAAATGAAGCGTTGATTCTCACCTGTAGTCACAAAATTTACAGCGCTGACAGTTTTATTGTTTCGCCTAGTTTGTATGATTTTCTTGAATCGGGAAGATCAATAGCCGGAGGAATCGTCATTAACGTTGAATTATTCTATTTAAAGTCACTTTAAGATATGATTTGGTCTTTGCATTTTCATAAGGTTAACGATGAGAAGTGGATAGGGAGCATCTCCAATTTTTTCTGTTAGCTCTACGGGAAATGGCCAGGATGATCTAGGATAGTCTAGGATGATCTTAAAATCAATGGTCTCAGCTGCTAAGTATAACCCTCAGGGGTTAATCTCAGTCTTTTAAATCTCAAGGAGAGCTTTCTTCAAAGTTCCTCAGTCGGCTGTGACTAGTGAGTGGTAATATTCAATGTGTGATGCCTTGTATTGAAACTATTGCCTAGTGAGGCGGAAATCCATCCAACTGTAGCAGCCTTGTGAATTTTGGAAAACTGAATATCCATCTGTAGGCATTTTCCCATAGCAAACAGCAGAAAGTAGTTTGGCGTGTACAACTCTAACTATTGCCTCAGTTGATGGACTATGCAGCGGATTGTTTAATTAGCAGAGAGAGAATATATAAGCAGCCGCACTTTTTTAAAGATACTGGAGATGTACGCCATACTTGATATTTTCAGAGTACCACTGTTGGGCTTGGCCCTTTTGGCAGGTCCACCCTGAAACTTGTGGCGTTCTCCTAGCCTGTTTCTATAACCTGGTGTGGGTGATTTTAGGCCTCTGCACACTTTAGCACTGTGATTAAAGACAAAAGTGGTTCTGTCGGGTGGCGGAATAAATTGCTTTTGAGTAAAGGCTAAGTTAGCTCATAACACAATATAACAAATAAAGTTCAAATAAATTCGATTAAACCTCTCTGAGAACAGATGTAGTTCAAAGCTTTTATATAGGAAAAAAATCACATTTACAAAACACCGGAATTACTTCATTCCATTTCAGTTTCAATGAATGTTAAAAACATGTGAAGAGTGACTATTGGTGAGCAAAGTGAATAGTGCAACAAATTTAGTGACACTTATTTACAAATATATACAGTATTATACACGGGGAAAGGGGAAAAGTTTTGATTTGGCGGTCAGAGTTCTAAGTTAATGCTCCCCGGAAACAGATGGTTACTGCGCCCGTTCCCGGAGGTTTCTTGACCAGTATTGTGCATCAACGTTTCGATCCTTGTGTGCACCGATTGGTGGTCACGGCGGGTCTTTATCAAGACAGAGGGAGGGGGGAAGGACAGAGGGGTCTGGACTCACAGGAGGCAAATGTCACACCCTGGGGGGAAGGCCGGAAGGTCAATCCCGAGTCGAAGGAAATTAGCTGCTTTCTCCGGATGAGACGAGCACCGTCTGTCATAGATTGCAGTTACTGTGGCCCAGTGTAAAGTGCGTGCGCTCTTTGAGTGCGTGTGGTGAGATAGGCCTGCCCTCCCATAGGAATGCATTGGGGATATGTGTGTCTATGGTAATTCCTGTGTGCGCAGATGTATTGTGACTAGTGGAGAAATGCCACTTTTAGAAGTTGTACAAAAGGGGGTGGTGATGGACGGAGCATCTGAACCAATCAAACACTCACACCCAGTCAAAAGATCTGGGTTTGATCCATCACCGTTCTTTAGCCCACTCTGCCACCCCAGTTCATACATGGCTATATGCAAATCAGTGTGACCCTGTGCCTCATGGGAACAGTCCAGCCCGAACTGCCAAGCCATGCCTTCCCTGGACCGGAGACAAGCTTCCGAGGACCGGTTTCTGGCATTCCAGCCGTCTTCAGCCCGGCCTGCTTAAATCCAGTGACAAAGTGAGCAAGGGACTCACGTCTGAGCATACCCTGCCACGCTTATGGCGGCCAAAAGCGGTACAAAAGGGAGTGGTGATGGACGGAGCATCTGAACCAATCAAACACTCACACCCAGTCAAAAGATCTGGGTTTGATCCATCACCCCCCCCTTTTGTACCGGTCCTAGGGAGCTTGTTTCCGGTCCAGGGAAGACATGGCTTGGCAGTTCGGGCTGGACTGTTCCCATGAGGCACAGGGTCAGACTGATTTGCATATAGCTATGTCTGAACTGGGGTGGCGGAGTGGGCTAAAGAACGGTGATGGATTAAACCCAGATCTTTTGACTGGGTGTGAGTGTTTGATTGATTCAGATGCTCCGTCCATCACCACCCCCTTTTGTACCACTTTTAGAAGTTGGCATTTCTTTGTGCAGTGTCTGCCTGCCTGATATGAATTGTATGTCTGGCTTGTGATTGACAGGGGCTGGCTGGTGTGCTTGGCTCCAAGAGCCAGGATGGGTCTGCCCGGTGGTGAAGAGGGAGATCTCCATGTAGATGGGAGGGATAAGTTGCACCTGGGACCTGAATAGGGCTGTGCCTTCCCTCCACACAGCTGGTTCCACCTCCTGTGGTGGGTCTGATGTCCCTGGCCTGTCCTGTGAACAGAGAGCGGAGCTGAGCAAAGGAAAGTGCTCCTGAACCAGTTGTATGTGGTTCTCCCCTTGCCCTACAGTTGAGAACAAAGGATTCAGTGGTATAAGTAGGGTCTGCGACCCAATGAGAAATGTTCTTTCTTTTGGGTGCTGGTCCTGCAGGGCATGCTGCTGGTGGGGGACCAGGGGAGGGATGCCTTCCCTGGGCACTGCCTGCCCTTTTACAATAAAGCCTTCTTTGCTGGGAGCTTGGTGCTCCATTTCTTTTTCCCCAAAGACTTCAAGGACTATTAGAACTTGGTGCTGTGCTCCTAGCGCCCTGTGAGCACTTAACACTGTATTTTCCCTTAAATTGCCCAACTAAGGAGCAGCGTGGGCTGTTCAGTGCGATGCTGGTCGCCCTTTGGGAGGGAACCCCCCCCCCCCATGGCGGATTCCCCCATCATGCTGTGATTGCGGGTGCCACCCCGCTTATCTTTATTTAATTGCGGGTGCCACCCCGCTTATCTGAATTTAGTTGCGGGTGCCCACCCCGTTTTTGGTGCCAGTGATTCAGCAGGAGCCCACCCTGCTTTATGTTTTTAATTTCGAGGGAGCTCACCCCTCATTTTGCCGACAACGAGAAATTCATCACCACGGCCCTCCTGGAAAACAGGAAGTCAGGCCTGCGCCGCCTGACTGCGGGCGGGGCCTGTGGTGTCCGATTTCCGCTATCGGAAGGCCAGCCATCAGGGAGGGAGGGAGGGGCATAAGGAATGGGACGAGGACAACGGGACCAGGAGTAATGAAGATTACCTGTAAGTAATAGGACATTACCCCCAGGTCCCTCCTGTCCTCGTCCCATTCCTTAATAATTTGAGAATACCAAAGCAGAGAACCCGGCCTTCCAGAAACCCACCAACACCAAGGGCACCAGACCGAAAAACAGCACCCTACAGGAGCAAAAGGAGCCAACAAGAAGGAGAAAAATGCAGGAAGGGGTGCCCCACCGACAAGGCCCCCAACAAAGTGGAAAGAACCAACACCCCCAAAACCAGCAGGGGACGGCCAGCAAAAAACACAAGAACCCCCCCAGGCAAGCCAGAAGGGGGGCACAAGTGCAGAGACAAGCCCCCAAGGGAGCAACCAGAGGGGGCCAAAACAAAGCCCCCCCCAAACGACCAAAGAAAGCCCAGGAGAAGCGGGCACTCCCCATCGGAGAACGGAGCCAGAAATGGCAACCGACCAGGGAGAAACCCTCAAGGGAGTAGCCCACAGACCCAACACCACCAGGCAGCCACCCAACCTGGGACCAAATAGGCCGACCCAGCCCAACAGCCAAGAGCAGAGGAGAACAACCTGCTCAGAGCGGCAGGGCCGAAGGCCTAAGAATGAGCAAGACACGACCCACCACAGGACCAACCCAACACACCAGGGGAAGCCACCAGCAGAGCCGCAAAAGAGGGCAGAACCGGACAAGCAAACAGGCACCCACCCAGAGGAACGCAGGTACCGAAGATACCGACGGACAGAGCGGGCCTTATTCACCGAGGAGTTGCCGGGTGAGGTGAGGCTTACTCCCACAGAAAGTTGGGAAAGAAGACTACATTCCTACCTACCGTCCAGTACAGATCTAATCGAGTTCTGATCTTACAGAAGAATATTGTTCTGTGAGTATTGAAACTCCTGTTTTGGAATTTTGACAATATGGAAACAGTTGTATTATACGCTGCATTTGTGTAAATAGCCTTGAGAAAGCCCCGGCGCAACTCGCCATTAGGGGGCGAAACACGTGTCGGCTGTCTATGTCTCACAACACAACAATAAAGATGTCACACTGCAACTTGAAGTAGTCGTGTCTTCTATATGAAAATCTGAAAGAACGGGTATTCATCCCAAAAAGCACAATACTGACTCTCACGGAGTAAACACTCTCCTTTTCTCAAACTCACTTATCCTCACGAAGCTCAAGAGGTCCAGAGCTTTGAGTGTGTCTCCATCTACTTATGAAACCAGCTGTTGTTTCATAAGCGTTGTTTAGCCTTGGAATCCTTGGACCTTCCCTGCCTTGTTAGTAACCCACCCAGAGGAACAGCCAGGAAGAGAAGGGGCAGGGAACCCGAGCAAGGCCCCCCAACCTCCGCCGACAACAGCAGCAGCAGGGAACCCGTAGGCCAGAAACCCACAGAAGGACCAGGCCACAGGACAGGACCGACCAATGGCGAACGCCAGCCGAGACACCGAAGAGCCGCAGCAACCAAAAGGCCACCCCACCAGGAGAAGAACCCGGAGCCAAGAACTGGCAAGGCCCAAGGCACACCCCAAAAAGCAGGAGACATTGGGACAAAGCCCAGTAACCCGCCCAACAGAGGCCAGGGAGAGCAAAAACAACTCAACCCAAAACAGACCCGGCAGAAACCAGGGTACAACCAAGAAGGACAATAACAGAGGCCCCACACGGAACCAGGGAAACCAAAACCCCAGAACCAGAAAGGAGGAAACCACAACCAAGAGCCGGCCAACCTCCAGGAAGAGAAAGGAGGACACCATGGAACCACTGAAGGTGTACCCCAAGAAGCAGAAGGGCAAAAACAGGAAAGACCAACAAGGAGGCCAAAAGCCCAACTCCAAAAAGGCTAGCCGCAGAACAGGCAGGCCAGCCAGCAAGGAGGTACACAACCCAGCACCACCAGTACCCGGAAGGAGAGGCAAAATAACCCCCCAACCAAGAAGGGGCACAGGAAAGGCACAGCAGCTAACCATAGCCAGGCCACCCAGAGACAGGAGAAGCAGAGGGAGCGAGCCCAGGGCCCACACAATGGACCCAGTGCCACAGGCAGCCGAAGGGAGCGGCACCAGAAAGGACAGAAGCCCAGCCTAGGACCGCGACAAAACCCAAGAGAACGAGCGGCCAGGAAAGGACTCAAGCAGGGACCAAAAGAGGACTCCAAGCAAACAAGGGCCCCACAGCACCAAGCCCGACACAACCAAGCAGAGAGGCGCACCAGCAACCTAAACTCACAAGCGAACGGGAGGCCAAACACAGTGACCGCCGGGGCAAAACCAACGGAGGCAGAGCCCAGGCCCTGCAGAGCACAGCGGAACAACCCAGGCACCAAAAAGCATAGGAGAGGAGACCGAAAAAGGTGCACCACCCAACAGGGGAGCGGGAACAGACCCAAACAAGGGGAGAAGGAACACCCCAGGGCCGACAAGAGAGCAAAGGCCATAGACACCCAAGGCCATAATCAGTCCGCGCGGGAGCACAGGTCAAAAGACAGGCCCCCAAAGGTAAAAGGACAAAGCCCCAGACCCGAAGCAAAGCCAACCTCAACCCAAAGCAGAGAGAGAGGTGCAGGAAGCAGGAAACGGCCCACATACCAGGGAAGGTCGACACCCAACACCTACCAGCAGGGAAAGGGCACAGTGAAAAGGGCAGGGCACAAGAGCCGAGCACCTGAAGAACAAAAGTCACCCAAGGCAGAGGTCAAGAAAGACCAACCAATCCCTGCCACCACAGGAGGGAAACCAAGCGGCAGGCGAGAAGGCACCTCAGCGAACCGAAAAACAAGGCTAAGGCCCACCAGGACAGAGGAAGTGCACAACAGCCCCCCCAACCGTGGAAAAAAAGCAGGAGACCCCAGCGGAAGACAGACACCCAAAGCACGGGGCAAGCAAAAGCACCCAAAAGGGAGCAAGAAGCGACCAACAGCGAAAACAGCAGGCAGGCACCCAGACAGGCATGCACCCGACCCGAACCCACAGAAAGCAGGATCCAAGGGGCAGAAGGGCCGCAGGAAGCCAAAGGAAGCCCAAGAACCACAAGGCACCAGCATCAAGTAGCCAGGGGCAGCCAGAACAGGCAACACCAATGGGCAAACCCAGGTGTACCCCCAACCCAGGCACCCATTAGGGCCGACCAGGGACAACAGAAGCCCGCCAGACAGGACAGCCAGAGGCCCTGAAGACAGAGCAAAGAGGCAACTAGAAGAAGCCAACAAACCCCGGGAGAGACCGCCCAAAGCAAGCCACAGCCCAGCAAGCAGACACCAACCCAGGGAGGAACCAAAGCCGACCTGACCAAACCACAGGGCGGGCAGGAAGCGCAAACAGAAACCAAAAAAGCAAAATAAAAAACAGGCGGCAAGCACCAAGGAGACAGGCCAACAGCAGACCCACAGGGACCAACTCCCAGCCCAGACGCCAACCAGCTACAAGCGCCTGAGCAAGAGAGAAGCCATAAGGCCATGGAACACACAATCCACGGAGGAAGGCACGAAGGACCCCCCCCGGCATTACACCCCACCCAAACAAAGGAAAGAAAGGGCAACAGGGGAAACACTGCCCTAGATAGGACAGCAAAGGCAGGGAAGCCAACAACGCAGGCACCCGAAGATGCTGAAGGACAGCCAGGAGCCAGGGAGCAGGGTGCAGCGGAGACAGAGAACCAGGCCGGAGACACCAAGGAGCCCATACTGAGGCTTCAAAATGGACCACAAGCACACAGGGCACGCACGCCGGAACAGGAGCCAGCAAGAGAAGCCCCAGCAGGAACCTAGCAACATCCGGAGAAACCTGAGGACGACAGGAACCAACAGGACCGGAAGCAATCAAGGAACCCACAAGACAAGGAACAGGGAGACCAGCCGAACCCAGCGCTAGAGCAGAGCTCAAACAGCGCAAGGAGGAGGCCCCGGGACCAAACCCCGGCCACCACCAGGGGACCAGGGGCACAGGGTGGAAGCAACCAGAAACAATGGGGAAGACACACCTGCCAGGGCCGCCACCAAGCCCAACCAAAGTGCAACAGCAGACCACAAGCAGCACACATGGACACACAGCAGCTGGCAAGAGGGGAAATAAGGCAAACCAGGAGACACAACCTCACCCTGGCAGACAGCCAACACAGGCAGTGAAATATAAGGGAGTGAAACACAGACAACCGAGAAAGAGTATACGACCACAACCACTATGCCATAGGGACTCTGTAAGGCAGCAACAGAAGGACACAAAAACAGAAAAACACCTGCAACCTGGAAAAAACACCAGGCAAGAACAGGCCAAGAATCGAAGGACAACGGGGAATGGCACCCACAGAGACACCCACGTGCAGAACAGAAGCAACTGCAGAGTGCAAGCAGCACCGCCAGCTCACAAACCAGGAGAAGGGGGACGCAAGCCCAACACCAGCCCCTGGAGGGGTGGCCCAACGAACCCTGCCCCATTACAGCATGGAACAGTGCAAAGGGACAGACGAGCAGTCATCAGCCCCACCCACGCCCATACAACGCAGCAGGCAACATAAAGGCGCGGCCACCACCACCCTACTCCTTCCACGGCCAGAGCCTAACAGAAAGGAATGAGAACAGCCTTAGAAGCCAGGAGATGAACCTCCGCCTATGAGGTCAAACACAGGCCCAAGCTGTGGAAGAAGCAGAACACCAAACAACACATAATGCAACTGTACACCATGCTACCAGACCCAGCTGCCGAGGAGAAACAAAAGGACAGGCACCAGCCTGCCGGCGCAGACAAGTAGAAAAAGAAACCGCTATGCGGTACTCACCACGGGGGCAGTCAACTCCAACACGCAAAGACTGACCCCCAATCTCCAGCTCAGACGCCATCAACAACGAGTGCCGGATTGCTTCTCTTCATTCCAACAGTCTACCATTAATGGATGTAAATGTGCAGCCCTTTAGTCCCGTGTCAGGCTAGTTCTCAGGTCCAGTTTGACTTCAAGGAACTCTCTGGATAGTCATATGCTGTTACACACAACGGCAGAGGGTGGGTTGTCGCGGCCCTGAAAGTGACGGCGCGTGCGCGCACACACAACGGCAGGCTGAATGAAGGAAAGCAAAAGTGCTTATGCTTAATGAGGAAATGCGGGGGTCAGAGGGGTTGTCGCAGCCCTGCAGCAGGAGATGTTGGGGAGAGTCTCGTTAAAGTGAAAGTGATCGCGTCAAGAGGCGGAGCGAGGCGTGCGCGCTTGTGCTCATAATAGCAGGCTGGTGGCCTTTGGTAGCACTTGAAAAACCTGCTTACTAAATGTCTCGCAGGACCAGCGCATGCGCTGGCTCTTGCGAGACCTAAAAAATAGAAAAAGGGTTCTTAAAACGGACAATTTTGGGAGCAAGGAAAGTATTGCAAGTGCAAACCTCAGCATTTTCCCTTTGTTCTCGCACAACTACATTCACTTGTCTTAGCTTTCTGTAACTAAAATATGAGTTGGGCATTTTTGGGCAAGCAAGCATTAGTGTTACAAACTCAGTGTTCAGTAATACAACATACTGCATTTACAACGACACTGAGTTGTAGAATAAAAAACTGTGATAACTCATGTAGTCATTGCTCAGTGGCATGTTTACTGTTCCTACCAGTGCCAATGGAAACTACACAGTTTGCCTCCTCCACCCATAACCCCCCCTTGCATGGCATTCACAAAATGAAATGGAAGAGAGTCCCACGCCTACAGATTTTGCAGCCACAGAGATGTCCATCAGCTTATGCTAGGCACAGCTTGAGACTCAGAAAGTTCCACATGACCCTGGCAGAAGTCACAAGCAAAAGCAACAATGCTCTCCACCAAAGCCGCAGTCGCCAGTCTGCTGCTGTGGCATTTCCCAGACGGCTGCTGGCTCCATTCTGAACACGGCCACCTGCCAGGTTAGACTAGCATATTTTTGAATGGGCTGATCTTGGTTTTCATTCAGCCCTGTCATCCACTTCTCGTCCGTTCATCTGAGACAAGGAAATTGATGGACTCGTCTGAGATAAGAAGCAAAGAGCACTTGAACTTCAGAATGCAAGCAGTCCAACTAAAAAGCACCTGCCAGTCTTCTCCATGGCTGTTCTCTGACCTTGGTTGCAACCAGGTTCTCCCTTCATGTGCAAGGATCCTGTTGATTGATTCAGAAAATGGACAGGGCAAGTGTTTGAGTATAGAGACTCTTTTTCATCCTGCTCTATCCTGGCATCTGAGAGACAAGGAAGAGGCTTTGCTAAAAAAAAGGGAAACCATAACATTATATCCAAATCTTTAGACATGCTGAGCTGCGCATAGCACGATCAGCTGATCTATGGAGTGTGAATGTGTGAGAGATGAAATGAAAAGCGCTCTCATACACGGGCAATCTACAGATCTCTCTTGCTGCCAATTTGCATACATTGCGTTGTCGGCATGAAGGCTCAGGAAATATAAAGAGACAAACCAAGAAATCTGTCAGTTTACATGTTTACATTTTCTGCTGTTCAAAAGCGTGAACAGCAGCTTCTCTCTGTACGTGCTGGTGGGCCAAAATTTGAGTGCTGCAATGCAGCAGCTGTCACTTGTAGAACCTTTGGGTCTGATTCACAAACTGCAGGTAGTAGTATGTTTTGTAGAGCTACAGTGGTAAAACGAAGCATATTACAAAGTGGTAGTCACAAACTTTACTTTTGCAATAAATTACTCTTTTGTATTAACTTATACATGTAACTTACACTTTTGTCGTAACTTTTTTTTTGTTTACAGAGCTTTATATAGCCCGAACTCGACCCAGTATCTGGTATCAGAGCGCTTTACATAGCACCAGTTGCGTTATATGAGGACACATTCATTTCTGTTAGGCACAGGGAGATTAACTGATTTGGCCAGAATCACAGGATGTTCAGCGTCATTGCTGAGCCACGAACCCGGTTCCCCAGTTTCGAGATCTACCACACTAGCCGTTAAGCCAACTCCTCTCACACAACTTACAAGTGTAAACGTTGGAAATTGGGTTACTATTTGAAGTTACAAGCAAGCCCCCAAATTAACCTGTCCTTAACACTTTGGGAGCTTGGCACAAAGCAGTCAGGCGTAACTCTGAGGCAATGTGTAAAGTATTTATGCAGCACTTCAGACCAATTTAGAGAACTGGAGTAAAGTGTAATACAATATTTGACACCAGAATAAAAAAAATCTATTTAGTAGAACAGGAGATATGCAAATGTAGAGATTTTAGTCGAACTAGTGCCTAAAAGCACAAAGTGGCAACCGTGATTATCTAGTCATGCCGGACTGGGACAAAGTCTCATATTCAGGCCAATTGCAATGGAGTACAGGCTAGATACAGGGTCTAGGTTAGGCCCACTGAACAAAGTACCTTAAATTCTGCTTGCGGAGCAGTTCGAGATCCCACATTGAAGATGCGTTGTGCAGGGGCCGTTATGAGGAGCTTTGAGGCTGCGATGTGGGGTCCTGCATCATCATGGAGGACTACGTCGATGAGGCGGTTGCAATGCGAGGTCCTGCATAGAAGATGTGTGATACGCTGGCCGTTTTCAAGAAGCTGCTAGGCTGCAATGGGGAGTCTTGCATTAGAGAAGCATTGCGCAGCTCAGGTTGAAGGCAGAGCTACAAGTAAATGCTTCACACTGCATTGGTTCTGGCCACAGGACATCAGATGGGCTGGCACAGCACCTTCAAGCCCACTTCCATGGGCCCAGGACTGGGGTAGCAACACAAACAGATTATGAAAGGAATGCTGAACATGGTCGTACAGTCACAGATCTGAGTTAAATCCATTGTTTTTTGCTCACCATGCCACCCCAGTTTGGACCCTGCCATTTGCAAATCAGTCTTTACCCTACTCCCCATAGGAACAGTCCACCTTGAAGTTCCAGGCCAGGTCCTCCCTGGACAAGAAAACGAGCACCCTGGGACCAGTTTTGTTGGCTCCTCAGCCAAGCTAGCTAGAATCTGGTGGCATAGTGAGTATGGAACCCATGGCTAAGCATACCCTTTCCACTTCGGAAGACTCTAGCAACACAAAAAGGTGAGGGGAAGAATGCTGAAAATTGACAAAAATTCACCCTCAATCACAGATCTTGGTTATATCCATTGTTTTTTTGCTCAACGTGTCACTCCATTTTGGACCCAGTCGTATCTAAATCAGTTTTGACCCTGCTCCCATTGGAACAGTCCAGTCCAAACTGCCAGGCCCTCCCTGGACAGGAACACTAGAATCTTAGACGGGGATGACACCACATGGGAATCAAGACTCACAGCAGACTGAACTCAGGTGCTGGGTTCAAGGTGGTTGGGGCGTTTTATGTCCCTTAGGCTCTGATCAGGAGGCCAGCCAACTACATTTTGGAGTCAATCTGATGGCCCTGAGATCAAGATGCAGGTCCAGTCCTTTCACTCAGGCAGCAGAGTTGCAAGGCAGCAGTGTAGCAAGGCAGCAGAGTAGCAGTGCTTCTTGCAGCAGAACAGCACAGCAGTCCTTCTGAGTCTTCCACAGGTCCAGCGGTGTACTGTAGAGTTGGGTCTGAGGGTCCAATATGTATCCCTGATGCCAATTTTGGAATAGGAGTAGGTTCCCCAGAGGTGTTTAGTACTTCCAGCCTCCCTGTCCTAGCCCCAGCTAGTCTGGGGCCACCATGTTCCAGGGGTCTTCAAACTGTGGGGGCCTCCATAGGGGCGCCTCAAGTGATCTGGGGGGGCGATAGGCTCTGGTCAAAAGAAGCATTATGCTGATAAAAGTGTTTTGTTTTCGGCACAGGGGAGTGGCAGTAAGCCACCCTGTAATTTGCCATCACTAACAACTTTTGTCACATCTTGTTAAATCCTGGCTGGAAAAAGGTGTAAAAAGTGAAGGGACTCCAAATATTCTTCAGAACCTCCACCCCCACTTCCAATAATCACACTGTAGATACTTTTATATGTTAGCCTGCTTGACCAGCATAGTATGTTTGGTTATCATGTATGTGATTGCATTTTCAAAATGTTAACAGATTAACTGGTATGTTCAAATAGGTCTAGACATATTTAAACATTGCCAGTTTCATCGAATAGTTGTGGAAAATGGTGGGGGGGATTTTTTTTCTCGGGGCATTAAAAAGTTTGAAGACCACTGCCATAGACTAATGTCAAACCCTTTGTGGGGGTTCTCAGGAAGATCCTTTGTGATGTGCAAGTGTGGTAGGTGATAGCTCCTCTCCCTCATCTAGTGAGAGATGGTCTTCCTGCCAACACAAATGCTCCTTCCTCTCACTGTCTGGGAGCAATATACAAAGACCAACTGCCAGATGCACCTAGTCATGCGACCACGAAAACAGGCTGCAGGCACCAAATGGTTGGAACAAGAAAATTGCAACTTTCTAAAAGTAGCATTTTCGAAATTGTGACTGAAAATCCGACTTTTGCATTTATTGTTTAACAGAGTTTTATACAGTGCAAACATGGCCCACAAGGAATCATCAGAGAGCTGTCTTTTCATTGAACGTCGTGGTTTGAGCAAGAGGGAGTTGCTGCTTCTTAAGGATAGTATCCTGCCTGCTAGATTGAGTTTGTGGGCCAAGTAAATAGGGGTGTTATGGCGGAGGGGCTTGTGTGTCATGCAAGCTATCTTCATCTGGATTCTTGCTTCAAACGGGAGCCATTTTAGATGATTTTTATTCTGGAGTAATGTGATTGGATCTTCTGTCGCCAGTGATAAGCCTAACTGCTGAGTTCAAGATAGCCCCTAGTGGAGTTGGCTTTGTTTTGGGTAAGACTGCAAGAGTAGTACACCCATAATCTAGTCTGGAGAAGACTACAGATTGAAAGTCTTCAGGCGGGAGAACAGGCTTTATTTTCCCTAATGTGTTCAGGTGGTAGCTGGCTACCCTAGTGGTCCAACTAATATGATCCTGCATATTTAAGTGTTTGTTTAACGTATCCCTAATGAGCTAGTGGATTCTATAACATGTGGGGCGCAGTTGAGATTGGTGAGTTGTTTAAGCCACTCCTCAATAGGAGCTGAGTGTTTGTGCGAGGCAATCAGAAGAATTCAGTTTTGCATGTGTTTTAGCATGAGATGAACTCGGGTCAACCATTGTTGAGTTTTCCATAAGGCACAGTTAAGCACTTTGATGTCTTTGAGTGAAGAGATTTTTAGGCACAATTGTGTGTCATCAGCGTACATGTGCTAATGTATGTTTGAGAGCTTTAGGAGTTCAGTAAGAGGTTCGATGAGCAAATTGAACAAGGTAGGAGAGAGCGAGGATCCTTGGGGAACTACAATTGTGACCGGAGTAGAGTCAGATAGGGTTTGATCTACTTTAATTCTTTGAGCTTTATTATTTAGGAAGGAATCAAACCAGTTTAAAACTTGACCCAATAATCTGATCCTTTTCTTAAGAAGGTCAATCATGCTGCCATGGCTGACCGTATCAAAAGCAGAGCAGAGATCAAGTAGTATAAACAAGAAGGTTATGTTCTGATGTTCTGGTCCAACAATCTCATTGCATCATCGACAATGTGTGTCAGAACCGTTTAGTGCTATGACACCAGATCCTCGCCCCCCACATCTGCTCTCCCTCACTGCCTATTCCCACAGGCTCTAAAAAAGCGGACCCACAAGATCCTTGCCCCCACATCTGCTCTCCATCACTGCCTATTTCTCCCTTCCTCTACCCGGAACTTACAAGTATGGACTTGTCTCGGCTTCCGTATTTTCGCCAGCAAAAGCACCTCAGTTAACCGGCAAATGCAGTACAAAGTTGAACCAGAACTGTATTCAGGCACGAATCTTGAGTCTTCAATCTGCTAAGCCCCCAATTTTAAATTCTCCTTACTCTCCCCCTGCCCAGTTTCAACCAGAAAAAAAGAGGACTACTCTCCCCCGAAAACCTTCTGCAAAGAAAAGACCTATAAGCACAGAAAGTGGACCACCACCATAGCCGCTCCTGTGATTCTTGTCAAGATATTTACCCCTACCTTCCAGAATCCTCAGCCCACTCCCTCTGAAATCCAGCTGATGCTAACAGAAATAGGATACCCCCAGCCCACAGAACAGCCATCTTGGAACAGGAAACCTCCCCAACTAGCTTCTCTCTTAACCACCCATCAAATACTCCCTATTTCCATGAACCTGAACACTAGTCACCCCCATTAGCTGATGCCACTAATCTGATTTATTAGTGATGTTCTTGTACCTATTTTACACACATATATAGCTATACATATGTATGTTCATATTTATCGCTATATATATCTATATTCAAGAGATTCTATTTCTGTGTGTCCTTGCTCATGTCCTCCAATCTGAAACTAACGAACAGCCATCCATCTTACTAGCCCTTCCCCTCCACCCTTTCTTTCACCACAGGCCCTAGCTTTTATAGTCAATTAGATACAAAACAACACCCATCCTACTTTCTTTATCACTCCAGTCCAAAAAACCATGCCTGCCTCCACAGTCCCTCACTCTCCCATGTCTCATCTACTGAAACCTCTTGGCCCACACACCTTCTACATATCCTACCTCAAACCTCTCACTCACCGCCACAAAAAAACTTAAACACAATCTAATCAAACAACATCATGAAATACTCAAAACTGATCTCTATCACAACCTCTCCAAAGGACAAGAAAATTCTAATCTCATCTTCTTCACCACCAGACCCCTGAAATGGGTTTCTGCCCTCACCAAATACCTACGCATAAGCAAAACCTCCACCATCTGTCACTGCCATATACTGATGTTCAAAGGCAAGGCCACCCTCACTATCTTCAGAAACGGTATTGTACTTATCCAAGCCACTGACGCCAACCTACGTTCTTTTGAATCCATATCCACCACTCTCTACGAGGCCCTCTCCCCCATACGCAACCCCTCCCTAAACAAAACCCCCCACAGAGATACCACCAAGAAAAAGGTTCTTCACCTCAACCTCCCCCAAGCTTCTTCCCCTACCCTCTTCATGACCACAGCTTCCACGCACACCTCCCCTACCAACTACCCAAACAGTGTGCATGATTCTTTCATCTTCCGACAGTCCATCCTAACAACTGGTTCACCACTCCTTCAAAAAACTGTACCCAAAAACTGATTTGAACTTCTCCTTAGCTATCACACAGTGAAGCGATAGAGCTAACCAAAACATACAAATTGACATCATCCAAAAATAGAGTACCCACCTCCAAGATTCAGGTGATCACTGGTATCGGGAGAAACTCTGTTCCACCCAGGACAATGGCTAGAACGCCAGCACACCTCTCAGATATCCCCGAGGTACCCTCCTCTCTCAAACATAACAGCAACCCAAACAATATCAACTGTCTACTTGGCACAGAACGGTCCGAAACAATCCAAAACTATGACATTGAAATTGCCTTCATCACAGAGACCTGGCTAAATGAATCATCCTACACAATCTTCGACTTACTAGTTCCTCCTGGATTCTCAATCATCAAAAA
Source organism: Lissotriton vulgaris (assembly GCF_964263255.1). Taxonomy (NCBI): domain Eukaryota; kingdom Metazoa; phylum Chordata; class Amphibia; order Caudata; family Salamandridae; genus Lissotriton; species Lissotriton vulgaris. The sequence goes on from NC_141696.1 coordinate 900,883,933, forward strand.
AGACAGATTTGACCAAAAAAGAAGGGGCTTAGCCATTATCCACAAAAATACCACCACAATGGTGGAATCTGTCTCCTCCACTTACAGCACCTTTGAATATCTCAACAGCTCTATACGGCTGAAAAACAATAAGTTAACAAACTTCCACCTTCTCTACCACCCCCCAGGCAATATTCCCCGCTTCCTCGAACACCTATCAGACCTGATAACTCACTGATCACTCTCAGATAACAACAACATAATACTCTGTGATTTCAACCTCCATTTGAATGATGAATCAAACACCCAAATCCAATCCTTAAAATAACTCCTACTCAAGCACAACCTCAACCAACACTGCAAAGAACAAACCCACAAAAGAGGGGCAACCCTTGACACCATCATAGACCAAGAGAAGATGTTAACCATCAACAACATCCTCCCAGTTGATTGGTCTGACCACCGCATCATCCTCTTCCACTTACACCTGGAAGAACCCTACCCCATCTATACAAGGAAAACCCTTCAATGGTCCAAAAACCTACGCCAATCTCCCCTAGCTTATCTGGAAAAAATAATGATCTCTAGCCTCCCACCTAAATCAGGAACCCTCTCAACGATCGAACTTTAACTCTATGATGACAGTCGCCCTAGACCAAGTAGCACCTCAGAAACTAAAAAGGATTAGAGACACACCTTTGAGATCCTGGTTCACCAAGGACCACAACTCAGAAATACCACAATTCAGAGCCGCTGAAAGACTCTGGCGAGTAAACCCCTCCTCAACTCACCTCCACCGACTCAGAGCAGAATGCAGAAGTTACAAAAATCACATCACCAAAGAAAAAGCCGACTTCTTCCGCAGATCCCTTGACAATGTGATATATCGCCCAAAAATCCTTTTCAACATCGTAAAAAAGCAGGGCTCCAAAGAACGGTGTGATAATTTTGCCAAATTCTTTCATGTAAAAATCACTCTGATCGAGTCCTCCCTCAATAAACACATACAAACGGCAGACTCCGAAGCAGGACTCCCCCTCACTGAGGCAAATTAGGGCATCCAAGCCCCAAGATCACCATCTACCCTTAATTTCTGGAAATCATTGAAGCCACTCTCAGAAATGGGCATCTCCAAACTAATTGCAAACTCAAAACCCTCCTCCCACTTTGCACACCATCTCCCTGCCTCCATGGCAAAAAACCTCAATCATGTCATCTTACCCCTCTGGACGATGATATATAACAGCTTGCTAAACACGGAGGTCATGCCATACTGCCTAAAACTTGGCCAAGTCTCTCCACTACTAAAAAAAACAGACTTAGACCCTGAGGACGTCAACAACTTCAGGCTAATCTCTAACCTGCCCTTCCTAGCTAAAATCCTCAAGAAATGTTCCTATTCCAACTCAACCAGCACATCAACAAAAACAATCTCTTGGACTCTCACCAATCAGGCTTGAGAAAAGGCTGCATCACAGAGACAGCACTACTAACTATAGCAGATGACATCCATAAATGTATGCTGCTGCCTGCTCATCCTCCTAGACCTATCCGCGGCCTTGGACGCGGTGGACGATAAAGGTCTGCTCAACACACTAAAGCAATGGATCAGAGCAGATGGCATGGTGCTGAAATGGTACACCTCTTTCATCCAAAACCGCTCGCAACAAATCAAAATAAATACCGCAATCTCCGATACCTCCAATATAACCAGAGGTGTCTCCCAGGGCTCATTCCTCTCACCCACTCTTTCAATATCTACATGGAACTCCTCATTGCCATAATCAATCAATCCAACATCACCTACCACCTATACGCAGATGACATCCAGCTCTACCTGGAAGTCTCATCCCCAGAAGACATTCAACGTCTCAACAACACCCTAACAAAAATTCAAAACTGGCTATCACATAAGCATCTAAAACTGAATCAAGATAAGACAGAAATCCTTCTCCTCTCTAGCAACGACAAACCCACCAGAATGGATTAAGCTTATGGACTCGCTAAACTTCGCCCGTACCCTTACCGGCCCGCCAAGTTGCTGGTCATCTTACTGGACCCTAACCTGAACATCAGTGCGTACATAAAGGCTACCGCAAGGAGCGCCCGCAATAAACTAAAACTGCTCAACAAAATCAAGCCCTTCCTCCGGCCTATTGATCTCAAGACCGCAACTCAAGCCCTGGTCATATCTACACTAGACTACGGAAACGCTACCCTCACGGGCACAGCAAAATCTCACCTCGCCCCCATGAGAACAACTCTAAACGCAGCAACAAGGATGCTCACTGGAGCAAAAAGACACAATCATATCTCACCCTCACTGAAAAACCTCAAATGGCTCCCCATTGAAGCTCGCTGCCAGTTCAAAACTGCCTGTCTCACCCACAAAGTCCTTCACACTAGCAAACAAGTCTACATTGCAGCCAAGCTCACCAAGGCAGGCCAGGCAAGAAACCTAAAGGAGCACCAACATTCTACTTCTTATTTCCACAATGAAACACAAACAAAAAGCCCTGGCGCACTCCTTTTCGGGAAATGCCCCAAAAACTGGAACTCCCTTCCACCAGACCTTAGAACCAACTCCTTTGTGACCTTAAAAAAAAAACTTAAGGATCTCCTTCTTGCCCAACACCTCTAACCTTCGGATCAATACACCTTAGCACCTTCCCGAAGACTCTCCTTTTTTTGCCCTATCTGTCTGCTCTCTCATGTTTACATTGTATACAAGTTGTAAAGCCCTCTGATACCCTCGGGTCTTGTCAGTGCTATATAAAACTCTTAAAATAAAAAATAAATAAATAAATAAATAAACCCGAGCTAAAGCCAGATTGGCAAGGATCGAGGAGTTGAAAGTTCTCTATGTGGATGCAGAGTTGCAAGTGTATGACTTTCTCTAATAGTTTTGCAAGTGTTAGGATATAGGTGATGGGGCGATAGTTTTTGAGGTCAGATAGGTCCGCATTTGATTTTTTATAGAATTGGGGTGACCTGACTAATCTTTAAGCATTCATGGAACATACTGGAAGAGAGAAGCATTGACAATCATAGTCCAGTGAGGGAGAATGTGAGGTATACATTGTCTGATGAGCTTGGCTGGCAGAGGATTATTGAAGTGGTTGGCAGGTTTTATAGATGTTAATAATTTTAGTAGATCAGCTTCATCCGGTATTTGAAAGGAATTCCAGGAGGTGTTGTTTTTTCGTAGTGTAACAAATAGTGGGGATTGGCATGTAGCTTTACTGGTAGGAAATTGGAATGGCCCAGACTTGGCAACATTTGGGAGGTGAGTACCAACTCAGATTCCATCCTTCTTCTTTTCTCAAAAAAATATACAGAAAAATCTACACCACCGGGCAGAGACCCAGAGTCCACAGAGTGATGGTTTGATTTGTAGACTGCTTGTTGTTTAACAATTTCTAATCATTTTTTGGGTCTATTTTTGCCATAGCCCAATTGTGCCCTAAAGTATTCTGCTTTTGTACTGTGAATGTGTTTATTGTAGGAACTTCTTGCTACCCTCAAATGTCTGAGGTTATTGATGGAAAGAGATATTCTCCATGATCTTTCTGCAAGCCTTAAGGTACGCCTTTCCTCATTTACGCAGCCATTACACCAGGGATTGGAGATCCAACACTGTATTCTTTTTTAGTTGCTTAGGAGTCAAGAATGTTTGAAATGGATTGCATGTAATGCTCTGTGAGCTCATTCACTTTAGTCATGCTTGAGGGTGGAGGGAGGACGTTATTGCTGATATAGGTTAGATTAATATATCTCATGTGTCTTGACCATTGTTTGGGTTTGGAGGGTTGTCCCTTTCTCGTCAACGCCATAGCTAAAATGAGTAAGGTGATTTGATAGTGGTAAGACCAATCACATGCTGTTATGGATTCCAGTTGAATGGCATCATCCTTGCAAATGATTACATTAAGGATAGCGCCACTCATGTGGGTTGGTTCATTACATGATTGTGTAAGGTTGAAGTTGATAAGGAAGGCCTTGAAGGTGTCCAATAAGGGGTCATTAGAATCATTCCAGTGTATGCTGAAATCACAGAGGAAGATGGGGTTGTTGTGCTGGTCCGAGTTGGAGGAGAGGGTCTCCATTCATTGTTCAATGACAGGAAGGGTATTACTCGGGAGTGGTAAATTGTATGGAGTTTGTAAACTATCTTATCATTACTCAATTCAATTCAATCTTTATTATGTTTTGGAACTCCGTGGAGGTCCACATAAAAGAAACATACAATACAAAATTCCATTCATTACCAAAAAGAAAAAAAGACAATTTACAACAGTTACCGCAATACAAAACAATTCATAGATACATACTTCATAAGCAAGCCTTCAATAAATAGCTAAAAAGCATTTAAAAAAGCTAAAGATGTTAAAACAGAATCTCTCATTCGGAGGGTTATAAAGGGCAGACATAAAAGAATTAGCATTTAAAATACCCATTTGTAAACATATTTGCCTTAACCATTTACGGCGAAAGGGACGCAGTACTGGACATATAAAAAGTACATGCATTCGGTCTTGGGTAGACAAATGACAAAGGTCACAGATTGCGGGGACTCCATACCATTTAAACAAGAGGTTATTTAGAGGAAGCAAATCCTGCCTCAAGAGCAACCAGAATCTCCGAACACTATGGGGCAAATTCCAAGTGACATAGGGTTGCACAAATTTTCTTGCAAAAGAGTCAGTAAGGGGATTAACACCTTTTTTAGCAAGAATCGAGGCACAATCCAATCTATAGCTAAGGTCCCAGGAGGCCTCTTTTAAGACAGACTTTAGCTGGGGTGCGGATAAGGAAAAGAGGATATCCTCCTCCAGCTGCAGAAGCGATACAGCCTTTCTAAAGTTTTTAACAATTAAGGAATATTCTCTTAAACTTCCCAATAATTCCGCCTTTAGGAGAATTCTCATAGTCCCCGCTTACCCTCTGGCTAAGCTTGCAACCCAACGTATTACCGCTGCCAGGCCCTGCACCCAACTGCTGCGCAAGCCGAACTCAAGTCTGCAAGTGGCCACAGAACAAGCGGAATTAGTGGAGGTTACGCTTCTTAATAATTTCCCTTCGGCCACATTTAAAAAATCCCAATGCCTTAGGTCGACTAATTCCAATCCATATAGGAGGGTAGAAGGAATTTTTGCCCTGAAGACCTCCAATAGATAAGAAAAATGCCTTCTTCCCATTGCCGAATACAGTGCACTTAAGCTTTTCCCTTGGGATAGGGCCTTCCGGGTATTGTTATCAATATGGGGTTTATCACTTAAAGAGTCTGAAATTATTTTTCCTAAGAACACATAACTCTTTACTACCTCAAGTTTGTCACCTCCCACTGACCAGACAAAGTTCTCAAACTTATGTTTTTTTCGGCCTGAAATACACATTATTTTACTCTTTGCTGCATTGATTTTTAGATAGTGGGTTTCTGCATACAAATGTAAAGCGTGGAGGCGTTTAGCAAGACCTTTAGGCATGAGATCCATTATTAAAATATCATCCGCATATAGCAGACATGAGATGTGTTTTCCACCCAAGACTGGAGCTATGCCGTCGCAAGAGGAGAGTGAGGCAGGTAGGTCTGCAATATACAGAGAGAAGAGCAGTGGAGCAAGGAGGCAACCCTGCTTAAGGCCATTAATTGAGGGAATAATCTTAGACAATCCTCTATCTCCTCCTTGGAGAACTTGACACCATGTGTCTGTATGCAGCGCTTGGATCATATCTAACAATTGAGGGGGCATACCCAGAACAAATAGCTTTCTCCACAGCAGAGGGCGATCAACCTTATCAAATGCTGTGGAGAAGTCTATGAAAGCCACATACACTCTTCCGCCGCGTACCCTTATGTATTTGTCAGTAATAATCTGAAGGGCGGAGAGATTATCCAGGGTTCCATGCCCCTTGCGAAAACCTGTTTGTTCTAGTGGCAAAATTTGATTTAGAGTCACCCACTCATTAATTAAGGACAATAAGCATTTAGAAAAAACCTTCCCGATAGCATCTAGAAGGGCTATTTGTCGATAATTATTGGGAAGATTTCTATCGCCCTTTTTAAACATGGGCACCAAGATGCTCCCCTTCCAAGAGGAAGGTATAATTTTTTTAATGAAGCAGATCCTGAATAAAGGGAATAAAATTTTGCTCCAAGATACTGGATCTTGTTTTAGAACAGATATCGGGAGTTCGTCCGGTCCCATAGCTCCTGATGGTCGCATATCCTTAATGGCCAATTCTATGGATAGTTCAGAAGGGGACTCAATTGTGGAAATGATGTCTTCACCAATTCTCCTAAGTTCCACTCGCCGGTCATTTCTGGCATATAAATTTGAAATGTAATCTACCCAGCATTGTTCCGAGATAGGAATTGGGAGGGGACGCACTCTTGTACCGCAACCCTCCCCAATGAGAGTCCAAAACTGTCTAGATTTTCCTTGGACAGCAGCCTCCCGCAAGCCAATCCATAAGGAGTCCTCCTTTTCTTTTTTAATTTTTTTCTTTACCCTGATTCTCCTTCTTTTGAGGAGAGATATTTTCTGAAGCCTCTCTGCTGATCTACAGACATATTGCTCCCTCACCAACTTATTTATTTCCTTGTTAAGGGTAACAACTGCTTTAGGGAAGGAAATCTTTCTTATGATTGAATTAGATTTAATTACTGTAGAGATAATCTCCTTCATAAAAGCCTCAAAAGAGGGAAGTTCCAACCCCTGCCAGTTAGCTAAGTTATTTAAAGTTTTTTCAAGGATTGGCTCCAAACCCTTCATGGCTTTAAAATCCCAGAAGCATCTGCCTGTTTTTTTTTGAAAGGAGACCACATCACCATTGAGCGACCAAGGATCGGAGTTAGGAGGATCCACTGACAGGGTTAATATAATAACATTATGATCGCTGTGATTTGATTCTATAACAACCAAATCCTTTAAGAGAGAGAAAATACAGTGGTCAACAATTACATAGTCCAAAATTGATTTGCTTTGAGAGGAACTATGTGTATAATTAGCGGGGACATCAGACGGTAACCTACCATTAGCTATGAACCCCTCAGTAATGTACAATTCTTCTAGGAGTAGTTTCCCCCGTTTGTTTGTTTTTATATTCCCTGGAAAAAGGGCTTGGGGGATCTGCAGGGCCTCCTCTTTTGCTTTATTTCTAAAAAGCTCTAGGCTAAGGTTGGAAACTTTACAATTTAAATCTCCTACTAACAAAAAGTTAGGAGAAGGAACTGTCTCCTTAATTTGTCTAATAAAAACAAAAACTTGTTTTAATAAAGTATTAAAATAGGCGTCTGGCGGTATATAGGCGTTTATTATCACGAAGGGATGCTTTTCTCCCGTACTATCTAAATTAAAAAGAGTCACGGCCTGAAAAAGATTACTGGGATCTACGTAGTGGGAGAAATTCCACTTTATTTTATTAGTCAGTAGGCACGCAATTCCCCCCTTTGCATGTCCTCTATTTGAAGGGGTGGCTGCCACCTCCAACACAAAGTAGTCACTCCCTGCATCTAATTTGTCAACACACCATGTTTCCTGGATGCAAATTACACTGGCATTCAAAGCGATAAGATATTGTAGTTTTTCAGGGTTGTTGTTAATGCCAGCGGCATTCCAGGAAAGGACAGCGAAAAAGCTGCTAAAGGTGCGAAAACAATTTTGGGTTGTCCGTCACCTTAGTCGACAGGGCACCGGGTAACCAGTTCCATTGCTGTTCATTCTCAGTTATACCCCTATTTATTATCATTGGAACGGGGATAACATGTGTAACAAGCCTTTTCGTTTTTAAGACGCAAATCTTTAAATCTTCGAAAGGCTGGGAAGAACCGGCTTGACCCAGGACCCGTTGATAGCCGTTGTCATGGTGGTTATTAACACTTGTAGCTAAAAAGGGCACCACATCAATCCCTTGACTCTGAAAGATTTCTGCTTGATTTAATATTAGATTCACTATCAACTTGGAATGAAACCTTACCCTAATAAATGACATGGCCCTAGTTCCTAATATCGTTACTAAGTCAATATCACTTGATTGAAGCAGTTTCAGACACTCTATATCCTTAAAACATTTCAGCAATAAAGATCTATTCAATACCAAATCAAGATCAAATAGTGGGAGAAAATCTAAAATCAATGAATCTGTATGGGTTTCCACCATATTATTATAAGAGTTTTGAACAGGAACTACCCCTTCTGGCAATGTATGGAAAGAGGGGGCAGTAGGGTTAAGAATGGTTGATACCACGGGAACAAATTTTCTCATTTCCACTACAGGAGAGTGGACCATAGCCCTTTCATATTCTACGTCCAAATCTCCAGAAATTGTATTAGAACAATTAGTAGCAATTTCATTGATTTTAGCAGGAGGGGCCACAGTATTGAATAATGAAATATTTGAATCATGCCTCAAGATCCCATTGTCGATCTCAACCTTTACAGGGGGAGAGTTTTGGCAAACTTGGGAATCCTCAAACATTATTCGTCTCTGCCTCCTCTTTTTAAATCTACGGAGAGGCTTCCTCTTTTTTCCTTTACTCTTTTTTTGATTTCCCGCTTTCTCCTCAACCTCCATCGCCTTAAATTCAGCATCAAAGATGGGAAAAAGTGCCTTTTCTGCATTGGTGTCTGACAATACAACGCTTTTCTCATCTATAATGATGCCTGGTTCTAAATCTTTTATACAGTTATAAGCAGCCGTTTTGGAAACTGGGTATAATTCCTTTATAGCTGAGGCCACAGGAACATTCTCGGAAGATAAACACGATGCTTTAGCTGGTGTTTTTTCAGGGAGTGGAGTAGTACAAGGAACCAGGCAGGATTTCTTTTCTGGAGTTTTTAATAATAAAACCTTTAGGATTTGAGTGACAGATTCTAATACACAATCTGAACTACCCACAAATTTCCTCAATAACGTTAAAATTGAGGATAATAAATGTTCCAAGGAAATCAGAGATTCTGATATAGGTTTCTCAGGTGGACTTGTACTAGGAGCATCATTGGCCTCAATCCCCGTTATATTGAGCATCGGACTCTTTGACATATTAGTCTGAAAAGATAAATCTTGGGATTTGAGGGATGGAGTGCTACTGTAAAGAAGTAAACCAGAGGGGGTAGCACCAGTTGGAGTCTTTATAACCTCTAGTAGTTTCCTTGACTCATCTACCAAGTAGCGACCACACAACTCTAAGTCAATATCCAACGGCTGAGAGTCCCCATGAATGACCTCTCGTGATTTGGAATGTCCTAACGAAACATTAGGAGTAAAATGTTCAGATATTAATAAATCCTTGGATAGATGTAAAGTGTCCAGGTTGGGGGCTGAACCCTTATCATTCCCAGAAAGAATTGGAGGAGGTGGTAATACACCCAAAGTGGAATGTAAGCTTAAATTTAAATTTTCCAATTCCGTCCCCTTCTTCACCTGATCAGATACTGAGCTATTCAAGGGAGTTGAACAGGTGCCCTTATTATGAGCAGGCATTTCTGAGGGTACCTTGTCCACCGTTTTCTCCCACAACAGAAATATCTGACTTTGGCCCTTCAATTGGTGAGTAGGATCATCCTTGTTTCGCAGGGGGTTGGATCTTGTCTTTGCACAGGATTTTCCCCCCAACAATCTCCCAGATCGAAGCTTTTTTGCAGTCATGTTTCAAACTATGCTTAGAGTACTAGTAGTACAATACACAATGCCAAAAGACGCTTTTAAGAGTACTCAACGTTTTAAAAACGGCAAAGCAAAAGAAGCATATCTATCAAATTGCAATTGTTGAGGCAAATGTCGAAGTCTATAAAGGCTTGAATGGATACAAGATAAAATAAAAGTAAATATTAATATGTAGGCCCTGCCCAGCCTACTTCGGCCGCTGAGGGCCGATGTGATGTCGGTGTTTGAAGGCGCCTCCTCCTGGCGCGTGCCTGACGTTACTGCCGCTCTGCCTGCTGGGAGAGGTAGTCCCCCACTCGGCGGCCGCTTGGTTGTGATAGTGGCCGCGGGGGGACTACAGGGCATGAGCAGCGGTGAATAGGCAGGGTTTTAACTCTCCTGAGTTTGCAGGGAACAAAGGTCAGTTTTCAGCGGAGCGCCCTGCTCCAACGCTGTGATAAGGGCAGAATAGCGTGATACCCGCTCCACCGGCGATGTCGGTGTTTGAAGGCGCCTCCTAGCGCGTGCCTGACGTCACTGCTGCTCTGCCTGCTGGAAGAGGTAGTCCCCCACTCGGCGGCCGCTTGGTTGTGATAGTGGCGGCGGGGGGACTACAGGGCAAGAGCAGCGGTGACTAGGCAGAGTTTTAACTCTCCTGAGTTTGCAGGCAACAAAGGTCAGTTTCAGCGGAGCGCCCTGCTCCAACGCTGTGATAAGGGCAGAACAGCGTGATCCTTGTCACCTTCTCCCTTGCAAATAGTGGTCAAATGCTGCACTCCTCATCATGCACCTCCTTGGTTTCAGGCTCTGGTCACCAACACCAAACCCACCAAGCCGGTGTTGCAGCCGTTATTTCACCACGCTAGGGCCCCTGGTGCAGTGCAGTGCAGATGCAGTGAAGATGCTAGACGCTCAACACAGGCGTTCACTGCTTGCCGCTGCTGTAGTCGATACAGCTGGAACGGCTGCCACAAGCGCGGGGTATGCAGGTGCGGGTAATGCAGGAGCGGCCCCTGTGCTCGACCCCCGCTGCACGCCGTTTACAGCCGGCGTTCCCACCGCCGTTTTCCTGCTGCTGCTGCCTTCTCTGCCCCTCGGCGCTGCGGGACTGCGGCTGCGGCTACAGCTATGGCTACGGGTTCGGGTAAACGTGCCGCTCCGCTCCGCTCTCTATCCCCGCTCTCAAGCCTTGCTCAGCTGCTTCGCTCTCGCGTCGCTCCTCCATTACTCCATATTTTGATGCCTAGGTATTCACAGGACGGCATTGGCGTATTCTGTGATTGTTTAATGGAAAGCATGACGCAGTAGATGCAGGCTAAGCCATCACCAGCTGTTCCCATTCTGTCTAGTCTGATGATGTAATAGTTGGGTGGGACAAGAGTGTCCAGGATGAGTGATGAGAATTCATTGAGCCAAGTTTCAGTTAAGATTAGAAGATCAAGGTCTTCTGCTAGAAGGAGATTCACTATGTCAGTAGCATGTTTTACTGCAGAACTGCAGTTGTGAAGTAAGGATCTGAGATGATATTTAGTTACTAATCGATCTTTGAAAGTTATGAACAATTGAAGTAAGTTGTCTTTGTTCATGGACCTTAAGCTGGTACTAGGTTCTCTGAGCAGGTTCAAAGTAATGGTCAGGATGGTGTCCTGTGTGTTTGAGGAAACCTTATTAGTAGTGGAATAAGGTAGCAAAAGGGTGTGAATTCCCCTATTGGATAAGTCATCTGAAACCATCTGAGGTCTGGAGATGGGATTGATATAATGACAGCTCTCCAATTCAAGTGTGTAGAGCTCTCAATGAATACTTTCTCATGCCAAAGGTGGTACGACCTTTCTTGTGAGGGTGAGTTATATTGCTTTTTGGGTGAGCCTCTATTAGCCCAGTACATCAGGTTGAGGTTCCAGAGGTTCTTCAGTTTTGGGGTGATGTGAATCAGATTATTTTAAATCAGTTTTCACTAAATGAAGGTCTTGACTAAGCTTATCAAGTTTATACTCCCAGGGGGGATTCCGCAGAGCCCATGGGGATGCAATGTGACCTGGGAACAGTGAAAGTGTGTGCACTCTCCTGTGTGGAGGGAGAGATCAGGAGGTCAGAAGGCTTAGAGGAGGTATGGGGTGAACTGCTGCATTTATATGAGGATGAGGACTAGGAGACCGTCTCCTGGGGGAAGATAGAAGGAGGGGAAGGGGAAGTTCTAGGGAGACAGCTGCACAAAGAGGCACTGCGAGGAGTGTAGGAAGAGGGCTCCTAAGTGTGTGGGGTAGAGGAGGGGTAGAGAAAGTGAAATGGGGATGGGTGCAAGGAGACAGACTACTGGGGTGGTCACCCTAACAGGAGTAGGAATTGGGCCCCAAGGTGTGTACATTCAGGGTGATAAGTCATGTTGGAGGGACTCTGTGATATGTTGGAGGCTGGGGTGATCAAGTGGCACGCCCATTGGGAGGCAGAGCTGGTAGGGTGCTCTGAATCAAGGAGGGCAGATTTAGTGACCATGGAGATCTCAAGGCCACGTGTACTAAGTTGTGGGAATTGGTTACCGCATTATTAGAGCCAAGTGCCTGGGCATGTCAGACAAAAGGGATAGAGGGGAAGGGCAGGTGTCCTCCCTCGTCGTCAATGGTCTGAAACCCACATGATGTTCCGGTGGGCGTAGTAGTTATGTGTCAATGTAGGGGATATGGTAGAGGTGAAACTGGAAGATGCCTGTGTTCCCAACACAGAGTGGGGGGGGGGACGTTGACTTGTGGAGGAAAAGGAGAGCTGATTAGATGTTCTGTTTTTGATCATTATGAATATTTTGTCAAATCTCTCGAGGTTACGTTCAGATCCTTGAATGAGAATGTTCCCATTGTTATAAAGTGAGACAGTAGTTTCTGCTCTTCACGCCGTGTGGTATTTTTCTAGAGGTATTAATCTGGAGCATTGAGGCCACAGCTCTTCTCCATTGAGCTCTTTTGTTTGAAGCTTCTTTGTTGGTGAAGAAGATACACTCATTAATCATGGTTCCTTTATTGACACATAAGTAGATGTCAGATGCAAGGGTTTCAGGGTTCCGTTTGAGTAGTCTATGTTTGTAGATTTTGCCAGCATTTTTAGATAGGTTAAGTGGTTCATTTATTTTAAACGCATTGCTACCCATCAGTGACAGCAATCTGTCATTAGATCTTGAGGTATTTGGCTCCATGGAGATGGCTGGTATACCAATGTGAAAGCTGAACGACCTAAGTGTGCCACAAACCATGATTGCTAAATGTCCTGCTTGTGAAGCAGTCTGGGACAGAGTATCTGAAGTGGGCAACAATTACAAAGAGCATTCAGGGTATGAGAGGAGGGGGAGAACATTATGGGGCTTGAGGTCTGCAAGTTACTGGTGGAGCAAATACTGTCTCATTTGGAGTATCTTAAACGTTTTACCATATAAAACAAATCTGTCCTGTTTCATTCAAAAATGTACACTCCATTATATGTACAGAAGTTCCAGTCTGCTAGGTGAGCCTCAAGTCTTACTTTGATTTCAGTGAGCCAATGGGAAGCAAGCCATATATTCATTTTGATTCCAGACAACGGGTGCCATCTCAAGGAGATGCAAACATGTGGGCATAGGTGTGAAGGACCCCAAAATGAGGGAGAAGCCACAGACCTACAAGACCCCAGAGTAGCACCAGCAAGAACTTGAGCATGGTAATACCAGGCTAATTCAGGAATCGGGAACAAAGTACACATACTAGCTCCTCCCTGCACAAGAGCAAAATGCGCTCTAACCATCTGCAACCTTGCCCATCAGGAACCCTGGAAGACAAAACAATGAGCCGTGGGTCAGTTCAGACACAGCAGCGTGTCTCCACACAACCCGGTCATGGCCCAAGCCAGGAAGTACTGACTGCCCCTACCAGGAAGAGCTGATAGCACCCTTCCCAATCGGAATGGGTGCCCAGTTAAAACAGCAGCAGCCAGACCGAGGGAAAGTCGGTGAAAGTGAAATAAAACATTGCCCCGGCTTGGCGGGGCCAAAGTAGAGCGGGGAGCGAGAACATCCAGCATGTCACAGCAGGTGCATAAGGGGGAGATGTGGGCTACCACATGAGCCCACTTACTTCCCCAGCAAGCCTCAGCCTTCTAGAGACCACCCACCAAAGCTCTGGTGCAAGGGAGGATGGACAGAGACAGACCCGGAAAAGCGCAAGAGCCCTCAGGTATCATGGCTGACTGCATAGGAAGCAGACTCAAAATTCCTCCCTGCTCCGGATTGAAAGTTATCCCTTATTAAATGTATAATAAGGAAGAGGCAAGCCTGGCAGTGGTGAAAAATTAATTTAAGAGATTTTCACTACTAGGACATGTAAAAGTTAAAAGTACATGCTCAACTTTTTAAATACACTTCAGCCTGGCCTATGGGCTCTTTACGGCTTACCCTCTGGTTGACATATATATAGTAAAATGGAAAGGTTGAAGGGACAAAAGGTTTATTTGCCAGGTCAGAATTGCAATTTAAAACTGCACACATAGGCTGAAAGTCAGACTCGAGACAATGTTTTAAAAGGCTACTTAAGTGGGTGGAACAAAACGTTCTGCAAGACCACTAGTAGCATTTCATTTACAGGTCATGTGTACATGTGTACATGTACTACCACTTTACTAGGGAGTTACAAGTCAACTAAATATGCCAACTGGGGTAAGCCAACTCACCATGTTTAAAGGAGAGAGCACAAGCATGTAAGTGCTGGTTAGCAGTGTGAATGGCATTCCTTAAGCCAAAAAAACAAGATCAGCAAAAAAATGGAAGCGTAAGGCAACATGTTTGGGGGAAGTCCACCCTAAGACTGTCATGTCTAACAGTAACTCACACGTTTGTAGTAGATAACAAGTGTACCTTAAACTGTTGTAGTAACTCATGAATGTAACTTGCCCCTTTTAGTAACTTAAACTTTTGCAGTAAGTCCAGTGCGACATATGGCCAACCACTGGTTCTGCAAAACGACCTCAAAGAAAATGCATAGTAAATGATATTAAATTATTTTAAATGATAATAAATCATCTAATATAGGTAAAAATATATCTAAATATAATTAAGGGGCAGATTACAATACGTACATTAAAGTCTCCGAGTTCAGGCCCGCACCGTAATGGGCCGCTCAGTTTCCTTTCTGTTAGGTTCATTATGATGGAGGCAGTCGGAAAGGAAACCGGCCTGTCATTCCAGCTGGCCTCTGATGGGCTTGGAGAGCCCGTCCGCCAGTCGGAAAACAGCTAGTAATCTCAAGGGTGGGCTTTTCCGCCCTTGAGATTACAATGAATGGCTTCCAACATGGTTTCCATGCTGGTGTGTCCAACATGGAAACCATGTTGGAAAGCGTGTTTGGGGGCCCCCACCAGGGGCCGCTTTGTTGCACGGCCTCCAGTTTGAGGCCCCTATTGATCCCTGCATCTTGTGCCAGGCACCCAGAGGTGCCTTGATGAACCGCACCTTCCATTTCACTATGGAAGGACTTCCGCCTGACATCGAAATCAGGCCCTTCATGTTAAAACATAGAAAAATCGTATTAAATAATTATTTAATTATAACTTATTTAATAATCCGTTTACAAATTAAATGAACATTTAACATTTTATAATTTTTTGTAAAAATATAGTTGCATTAATTTGAATTCATTTTATACATCATGTTTAAAAATTATAAAAGCACATTATTTTTCTTTCCCTGAGGTGAGAATATATGTTTTTATTTAAACGTCAGAATTTTTTTTTCTTTTACTTTATTCCATTAATTAAGGTTGTAGTTAAAAATAATTGAATAGTGGTGTAGTATTTTTCTATTTTGTTCTACATTTTAAGCAAATATATACATGAAATGTACATTCTGCTGGTAATTGCTTATGGTTTCTTTCCAAGTCATTGTTTTGTCCACCATGCCACCTCAGTTTGGACCCAGACAAATGCAAATCAGTCTTGACCCTACTACAATGGGAACAGTCTGGCCCAAACTGCCAGGCCAGTTCCTCCCTGAACTGGTACAAAAACACCCCTTATTAGGACTCATCAGCAGGTATAGCTTTCTTTCAGTGGCACAGTGAGCATGGGACCCATATCTAGGCATGCCCGTCACACTTAGAGTGAAGAATGCTTAAATTAATCTCAGCTGCTTGTAATCGCTTGGGCAGCTTCCCAATCCAACGCTTTTCACCCACCATTCCACCTAAATTTGGATACAGCCATTTCCAAATCAGTCATGACCCTGCTCTAATGGGATAGTCCAGCCTGAACTGCCAGGCCAGTGAACCTGAACCTGAACCAGAACACAAGCAAACCAGGACCATTTTTCCCTTACTAGGGTTTAAGAGCCAGATATAACTAGGTTCCAGTGGCACAGTTAGCATGGGCCCATGTCTGGGCATACTCATCACACTTAGGGCATTAAACAAGGTAATGGATGGAATGCTTGAATTCAGCTCAGCCACTGGCAATCACTCTGGGCTGCTTCCCAATCCATTATTTTTCTCCCTTTTTGCCACCTCCTTTGGACCCATTCATATGCAAATCAGTCTTGATCCTGCCCCATTGGGAACAGTGCAGCCCATACTGCCAGGCCATGTCTCCCCTGAACAGGAACACAAGGAACTCAGGACTGGTTTCACTCTTTCAGTATTAGGGCTCATTAGCCAGGCACGGCTTGGTTCCAGTGGCACAGTGAGTATGGGGGACCCTCATTTGGGCATACCTGCCACACTTAGGGCATCAGTAAATAAGGTGATGGATGGAATGCTTGAATTAATCTCTTTAACCACTTTATAATTGCTTGGACTGCATCCCAATCCATTGCATTTCACCCACCATGCCACCTCGGTTTAACCTCGCCATACACATACCTGTCTAGACCATGTTCCAATGGGAACAGTCCTGACCAAACTTCCAGATGATGGACTATTGCCAGGGGCTGAAAATGATTCAAGAAATCCAGCCTTCACCTTGATATTGTTGTAGTATAGGTACAGAAATCATGGCAATCAGGCCCTGTATCCCTCATTGTCTAAGCTGCATTACTGCAAGTGATCTTTCAAGTATGAGATGTAGTGCTAATATAATAACAAAAACAGTAGTGCCACTTGACAAAATTATTTATGGCACCTTGATAAGTAAATATTTTCAAAGCACCATGTGTAAGTATAGTACTAAAATGAGTGTAATAATCTTATATTAGAAGAGAAGAGAAGTCAGCCAGTAGATTCATCATTCTGGTATTCCTTACTCAGAAGTGTGGCAAGTCTAGCTAGGTTCTGCTTTTTGAGTTGTATTTGAAGGCTAAGACACAGGAAAAGCGGGAGTGGTTATCGGATGAGGGTCAGCACCTCCATCACAATCTAATCCCTACGCTGTATTTGGTATATTTTATCTTGGTTAAGTTTGACTTAGTAGTCAATATGGTTTTAATAAACCCAAGTTCAATATCAATGCATCTATAGAAACAGTAGAGGAACAGATGTCGATAAATATTACAACAAAAACTCAAACAATTTTCTAAGGTCTTGTGAGTCACGATGGAGTTGACTCAAAGTGCAGTTTTAGAGAACACACACAGCCGACACGTGTTTCGTCGTATGAGTATGACTTTTTCAAGGCTCAATTGAAAATGTTCTTAGAGCAATAGCTCTGTATACTCTACAAACAAGACCACGTGCGATTTTCTGGGGATTCCAAATATTCTCGATTGTTTAAATAGAATCAACGACACTTTTAAAGTTTACGGTGCGTCCACACAAAGTTTTAAGAAAAAAACAGAATTGAGGACCCATCGTCTTGTAATACTAGTACTTGAAATCAGGTGAAATAAATTTGTCAGAGGTTCTGTAACACGATTAAAATTTGGGCACAGAAACATCCTAATCAGTTTGTAAGCAGTGTCTGTGTGAGTATCTTTTCACGTGTATTCAAATTATAATAAATTCCAAGCTGATGACGGGCAGTATTCGATGGCTTGTCAATTCTCAGGCAATGCGAGACTCGTGTATCTCTGAAATGTCTCCCCGTGTCGTGTGCCATCATCTCCGGGGCCTTTCTCAGTTGCATTACCCAGATGACCATTGAAATTTCTTATGGGGATAATACTTTTGTCCAGTGATTCACTGGCTTCAAGTGATAGACTAGATTGTTCTTCCGAATTCAGGATTCTTTTTTTCTGCCTCTGATTGTGTTGAAGTGAGAAGAATTGTACAGAATTTTGTTGAATGAAACAAACTCTTTTATCTTTAGTTTTCCTTGGTTTGATGAGACTTCCGATTTATTAGGCACATTTTTTCGTTGTCTATCCTTTAGTGGACTTGCTCCTTCCACAGCGCAGCGTAGTCTGGTAGCTGCTTCTGCTGTCCCCATCTGCTGCTGCTGACCCGGAAGTCAGGGGTTTGAGGGCCTGCTCCACCCACATGATTCTGCCTGTGCCTCATCCCTGGTGGTCCAGTTGTAGCGCATCACTGTTTTGCTGCTTGACTGCACTTTTGTCTTCTTTGCTGCTGTTTCTGTCCCTGTTTCTCTGTTTCATTTTTCTGCCTCTGTCTTTCAGCTTTTCCTTTTTACTTTCTTTCTCCTTCTTCTCCCCTGCGATCCCCCGGAGCCCACCCCCTCCAGGGTCCCTTCCCGCATTTCCTGCCACCTAGCTGTCCAGCCCCCTCAGCACTACTCAAAGTCGGCTGCTGTGCAGCTTGCCAAAGCCCGTCTGTGCCTGCACCAAGTCTAGCTGCAGGGACCCTGTTGCTTGGACATTCCACCGCTAAGACACTAGCACCCTCCTTGCCCTCAACCTGGGATGCCATGCAGCCTGCCAATTGCAACACCAAAGAAGACCCCTGGACCCTTCGCTAGCCGAAACTGCAACCACACCTTCAGGAAGCCAACACACCAGTTCCTCTTGCTGCCCAGCCAATCAACGGTGCACCAGTCCAGCTCAACTGCATCCTCCTCAACGTTCAGTCCCTCTTAAAACACAACACAGCTATCTGAAACCTCCTCTATGACACCTCACTTGACATCGCTTTCTTCACGGAAACCTGGACCAACCCCTACTCCTGACCGGATATAACCATCCTCGACAAATACAAAATCACCCGGAAAGTCCTCCCCGACCGTGCATCGCCATTGTTCATAAAAGTACTCTCTGACTGACCACAAACTCCAATGACCCAACGACGGCAATGAAACACCTCCACCTCCAAATCCGGACCCTCCCCAACACCGCACTTGTTGGCACACTCATCTACAGGCCTTCCGGCCCGGCAAATCCCCTTCACCAACACCATGGTAGACCTCATTGCACCCACTGACTACATCCTACTTGGAGACCTCAACTTCCAAATGGATAACCCCAGAGACAAGAACACTGCCTCCCTTATGAAGAACCTCAACAACATTGGATTCAAGAAGCTAGTCACCACACCAACTTACACAGCCAGATACACATTCAACCCTGTCTTCTCCGGCAGTGGGAACATCAGCTAGAGCCACACTACCGAACTCTCCTGGACTGACCATCATTGCATGCATCTTGTCTTCCCCATGCCCACCGTACACCACCACCATTATCATCGCTTCCCATTTCTGCTGGATCAATGCCACCCAAAAATTTCTTGTGAACACCCTCAGCACAACCACTCTGCCAATGCCAACACATGCCAACACATGCCAACACCGCCGCACGTAACCGCCACCAATGTATCTCCAAATGCACAAACACCCTGACACCCCTCAAGAAAAGAGCCGACAACCAACACTCCAAGAAGCCTAGTCGGTTCATTCCCACCCTCCATGAGTCCAGAGGCACCTGCAGATGACTCAAGAAGAGATGGAGGAACATCAAAACTCTGGAAACCCTTGGAACCTTCAAATCTCCCATCAACATACACCACCTCCTCCTGAAAACCACAAAGAAAATGTCCCTCCAAGACAATATCACTGCCAACGCACACAACAGCAAAGAACTCTTCGTCATCATCAAGGAGTTCGCCAGGTCCAAAAGCGAGACCACCGATGTTCCCCCCTCCCAAGACGTCTGCAACAAACCTGGCACCTTCTTCCACCACAAGATCAGGAAGATCTATGACAGCTTTAACTCTCTAAACCCGGCTACTATGCCCACCACCATCACCTGTTTTGTTTGACTATGCCCACCACCATCGCACACATCCAAGCCACACCCCAATAGACCATGCTCTGCTGGACCATACGCACAACAGAGGACACCTTAAGACTATGAAGAGCACCCACTCAGAAGCCCCGACGGATCCTTGACCCTACCACATCCCCCAAGGAGCAGCCACTGCCATTTCCCCCCGCTTCCCTGCACCATCAATACCTGATTTTCCACAGAGCAGCTGCCATCATTAATCCCCAGCTTTGCTGGTCATCAACTGCTCCTTCGAAACCGCCACCTTCCCCGACGACTGGAAACACTCTGAGACCCCCTGCTGAAGAAGCCGTCCTCGGACCTGACAGCCCTCGAGAGCTTCATAACCATCTCCCTCCTCCCCTTCCCAGCCAAGGTTATTGAGAAGGCCATTGACACCTAACTGAGTTGATTGAAGTGAGCCACATCATGGATAACTTCCCAATCCAGCTTCTGAAGCATCCACACCATGGAGACTGCACTCCTCACCACCACCAACAACATCTGCTCCCTTCTTGAATGGGGCAAGACCGCTGCCCTCATCCTACTAGACCTCTCAGCCTCCTTTGACACATCTCCCAACGCACCCTAATCACGAGCCTCCATTACGCCGGCATCTGCGACAAGGCTCTAGAGTGAATCCACTCCTTTCTCCGACCAGACCCACCGAGTCAGATTACCACCTTTCCTCTAGGAACCCACAGATGTTAGCTGTGGAGCACCCCATGATTCGTCCCTGATCCACACCCTCTTCAATGTCTATATAGCCCTCCTCACAGCCATCTTCAGAAGCCACAGACTCAACATTGTCTCATACACCCAGCTGATCCTCTCCCTCACCAAGGAACCCACAATGTCCAGAATCAACTTCCATAGTGGAATGAAGGCTGTTGCAACCTAGATGAAAGACAGCTGTCTCAAGGCCAACTTGGACAAGCCTAAGTACTCATCCTGGGACCCCCCCTTCAGCTTGGGATGACTCCTGGTGGCCAGACTCTCTGGGATATCCTGCTACCCTGATGGACCACACAAGCAACCTTAGCATCATACTAGACTCATTGATCATCATGAACCGCCAAATCAACGCAGTTTCCTCAGCTTGCTTCTACACACTCCGCCTGCTTCAAAAGACATTTAGATAGATCCCCACAGAATCCAGAAAGACAGTCACCCATGCACTCATCACCAGCAAACTCAACTACGGCAACACACTCTATGTCGGTGTCACCCAGAAACAGCTCATTAAACTACAAAATATCCAAAACGCCGCTGTCAGATATATCTAGCACTCTTACCTGTGTGTCCTCGAACCCTTACCTGTAAGGTGCTTGATTGGCTTTGCAGAGACGCTATGAGCCAAACTCCCAGAAACCCTATCCTACAACCTGTGATTCCTATAGTTACACTAGGGTGAAAGATACCAGTCAGGGAGGGAGGCCGGAATCTGATGCTAGTGAGTTTTCTTGTAGTCGACCTGCAAAGCAACAAGAAACTTTTTAGGATAATTGTCTTTATATTTAACTGCTTAATGAACATCTAGCATACTCCAAACTGTAACATCTAAAAGTTCCTACCTGCGATCTACCAAGTTAGGCTTCACGTCTTGGAAGTCGTTGAGAGCGAAGTCTGGTCATCAGGGTTGTTGTTTTGTGGAAGTGTTGTTTTTAGAGGCTTGAGGCAGTTGAATTTCACCCCTTGGAACTTGCGTTGAATAATGTAGTAAATATTCTATGAGAAACAACAAAATTGCATTTGCATTACTTCCTTACTCAGCTTTTTCACTTCACTGAACCTTACTTAATGTAACTTACTTAGTAATCTCCTGCTTGATGCTCAACACGACTTCTCACTGTTAACTAAAAGAGATTAAACAAAACACTCAAAACATCCTAACATTTTTTGCTGTAGCTATACACCTTGAAATTGTCCAATTTTTTTTAGCTCACTGTAGGTTTTCGAATGTTCCTCTTTAAATGAAAGAGTGTCAAAAAATTGTTCTTTTCTTCAAAAGGGTAAGTCTTTGCTAGCGGTGGGCGCCTTTTTAAGGAGAAGTTTTACTTAGCTGTCTTTCTTTCCTTTGCAGAAACATCATGGATTTCTGAAGACTCAGACAGCGATGCAGAACCGAAGACTCTGGAGCTCTGGAAAATCTCTGACGTCCTCAAGTGAGTTTACAGGCAAGCGCGATGTTCCCTTGAAGCAATCCGGAAGGCTAAGCACCTTCTGGAAGTCCGGGTGTGGCTTCTATAGCCCAGCCACACCCTAGGACGTCTGTTCTGCCGTATGCGTCATCTTTGCTTTCACGCTGTGTTCGGAACTGCACACAACACGTGAGCATTGCTGACATGATTGCGTCCTGCTTGAACACGTCCTGAAATTCCTCTCAATCTTTTTTGTCTCATGCTGTGTTCAGAATTCCACACAGCGTGAGAGCATTGCTGCAAAGCTACTTTCCTGCCTTTACTCTTACTAAACCAACGATACCCTTGATGACATACCGGTAATAGCACCAAAGTACAAAAGCACAAGAAGCATTGGTAAACACAATCATCCTTACGGTTAACAATACGTACAAACCACACTTAATTATACACACCAGGAGTGCAGGATGCACGGGACAGGGGCGGGTTTATAAAGGGATAAGAGGTAATTAGATCTCCTTAGCAGCTGCTTAGGAGATCCTTGGATTTTAGACCTTGGCAGTGATAATCCCAGGAACGGCAGAAACAGCGGGATCATGACAGCCACTGCTGGACTGGTACTCAACATCCACTGCCACAACCACATCACACACCTCTGACAACTCCACTGGCTCCCAGTCAACAAGAGAATCACTTTAAAACTCATCACTCATGCCTAGAAAGCTCTACATGATGAAGGACCAGCATACCTTAACCACAGCCTCACATTCTTCATACCCGCCAGACAACTCTGATCCTCCCGACTTGCCCTTGCCTCCCTCCCCAGGAGCCACAAGACCAGGGGAAGGTTGTTCTCCTACCTCATCGTCAAGACCTGGAACATTCTGCCCCTCCACCTCAGGCAATCCATGTTGCTGGCCCAATTCAGGAAGGACCTCAGGACCTGGATCTTCAAATGATCCTCTACACAGTCCGATCATCAGCCCCCCCCTCCCCAGCGCCTTGAGACCCTCATGGGTGAGTAGCTGCACTATACAAAAACCCTGATTGATAGGTTGATAGTATTGTTGTGCTAGTAATCATCATCAATGCAATTTGAGGCAGGCTAAAGCACATTCTTCTCTGGTGAAATGTAATGCACTGAAACTCTACATTCCAGTTTCTAGAGTTTCCAGGTTAAATGAATTATGATTATTCATGTACAGCACTGCAAATCTCCTAATTCCAGATTAGAAGGTGAGCTGCATATCCAAGTTTTTTTCCCTTCATTCTGCTTCTTGCTTCTTGTTTCTACCATAAAGGTAGTTTTTCCAAGCTGCACACATTAGTAGGTCACTAATCCAACATTTTTCTATAGATGGGTATAATGTGGGAGCTAAGTATTTTTTTTTCTGGCCATGTACACATGTGGTATTCATCTTCCTTTTCTTCAAAGGAGAGGCCACCAGACCCATATCCAAAAGAGATTGGACTGGAGACAGGAGTATCAAGCCTGCCTCCAATAATAAACAGTACTGCTTTTTAAATTATAGAAGAGGATATCAGAAAGATGTTGATCATCAGGTTATGCTCATGCTTTACATCTTCCAGAATAACTCTGTCTATGACACTTGCTGTATCCGGCCTGCCTGATTTATTCATCACAGGACCAGGGTCTAGGTCCCAATCTCCTCCTAGCACTGTTTTAAAGTCTCAGAAATCTATAATTATCCCAGATAAGATTGCATAGGAAATCTGCCTTAAAGACGGATCTGGATAGAGTGAATGGTCTTTACCTCTCCATTATAGATAGGGTTAACTATTTGAAAATGAATATACTGCCTAGATGTCTATATCTATTTCTAGCTATTCCTCTATTTGTTGCTCCTAAAATTCTCACACTGATCAACGCACGTATGTCTAAATTTGTTTGGCAGCACGGAAAAATTAGGCGATCACATTCTTTTCTGTCTCTTCCACTAGATAGGGGTGGGCTTACGCTACCGAATATAACTTTTTATCACTGGGCAGCTTTTCTTAAACAGTTAACTCCTATGGTGTTAGACTCGATCGTAGCAAACGGGACTGATACAACCTTAATTCCCTCAATTTATGAGCTTCAAATCGGCCAAGATGCCAAAGGTCTATTACTAAGAAGGACCGAAGCAAGGTATTATAAGAAGAACAAGGGAGAAATCCTAAAAAGTGCTTGGATAATCTGGGATAAAGTAGCCAAACATATGCAGATTGGGAAAATCAATCGCTATACATCTTTGTTACATTCCACTATCACACTCGGTCTTGACTTTGAATCAACTGCAAAGAAATGGCAAAGAATGGGTATTAAAACGGTTAACAATGTTTTGCTAAAAGGTTCAGATACTGTTTTTCTTGATTTAAAATTAAAATGTGGTCTTTCTGACGGGGATTTTCTTAAGTTTCCACAACTACATGCTAAACTAAGGGCTAAAGAGTCTACATTGTGTCTTTCAAAATTTGATATAATTGAGGCATTCGCTAGATCAAATACTAGGATAGGAACATTTTATGACACCCTTTTGACTCATACACAGGCTGATATAGAACAGACGGAAACTAAATGGGGGGTGAAACTTAACAATCCTGATATTGACATAGACAGAGTCCTAGAGATGAGCATTAATTTGTTTATGGCTAGTAACCTAAAAGCTCAACTGTTCAAAATAGTATTCGATCTCTATTTTACCCCGGCCAAACTTTATGCGTGGGGCAAAAGAGAGAGCGATTGGTGCCCGTGATGCTCACAAGGACCCGCTACTCTAATCCATATGTTTAGTAACTGTTCCGAACTTATTGTCATAAAAAGAATGATTGCTTCATTCTGGGAGAAAATATTTTGTCATAAACTTCCCGAGTCTGATACCCTATTTGTTTTAGGATATGACAATTCTCTAAAACTTTCTAAATCTGAAGAAAGATTATTATTCATTGGTACAGCGAAATTGAGATTCATTTTGTCCGCCCGTTGGAAAGAAACTTCTCCTCCTAGCTTTCAAATGTGGCTAGCCCGATTTCTAGCGGTTTATAGCTATGAATCGGCTACATTTGCTACCCGAGGTTGTAAAGCAAGGCTTCGAGGGGAGACGATATGGCGGGCTGTCTCTAATTGGAAAGCTGGGATAATTCCAAGTGGAATTGGCTGAGATTAACAAGATTCTATTTTGGAATTTAATGTCCCCACTCAGTTGCTTTTAATTTTTCCTTCCTGCTCCATGGTTCTTCAATTGTCTTAAATGTATTATATTCTATTCATTCTTGAAGCATTATGTATTGTTTTGTTATTTTCTCCTACTTGTATGTATTTTTCCCCATGTATATACTGTTTAAAACCATTTTCGATTGTCTTCTGCTGTTACTGGTTCTTTAATAAAAAAAAAATTTACAAATTAAAAAAGGAAATCTGCCTTAATGCCATTGGATTCATATTCAGAGCTTTCAATCTGGGTGGAGCCTTGAGCAGAGCATTTAGCAAAGACGTTTCTGCCTTACAGATTGCTATATGTTTTGAGCAGCTTGTTGGTTTTTGTTTTCCAAAAAAGAATGACCACGTCTCCTGTTAAATGACTCTATGAGGTTGAGGCAGGATTCAAGAAGTAATTAGCTTCATTGCTCCTGAGAAAAAAAATCCTACTCATTTCTTTCAAATGATGGATTCTAATAAACCGTCCATTAATGCAGGTGCTAGAAAGGATACAATTTATTAGTGCTTCATGAACTCCATTAATGTTTATTGACATAAAAAACAGTCATTTGTTGATCAACATAGTATCTGCGATCATTGCTGATCAGCAACATCAAAGCTCTAATAGCACACAAACCAGTATAAGACAGCACCAGAGGAATGGTTCCGTAGGTTGGCTAGTGTAGATGGGTTACGTTATTTCATGTGGTGTAAGAGGAAGTAGTCTTGGGGGAAATGTGTGTCCTAGCTACAGTACTGGGACAGAAGAACTTCACAAATATATCTGGTCGTCAAGTATGGTGCCGGTGGTAAAGCACCATGGGTTTATGGCTGTCATATTCCAAGTTGTACAGGTATGTCATAGCTGAAGAGTCAATGTGTGGTCCAGAAACTAGCAGTCTTGTCTTAGTATCAAGGGACCCAAGGGTGGGAGATAAGGAGCAGGCCAGGTTTCTGGCTAGGCAGGTGAATGCGAGGTATGCATCATCAGGTGAACCTGTTTTGGGATAGGAGAGGAATGATTGGAGTAGTCCCACTAAATGACACCAGTATTGTCTTTAAGAGCAGATCTATGATTTGTCTCTGATTCTAGTGAGCCAGACTTCATCCTTATTCTCTATTTCCAGAATATTCTGTATCGCTGGGTGTGTTGTACCCTAATGGTATAGATATCTTGTTCTTTCATCTGTGCAAAGGATTACTTTTGTGATGTGTCCATGGTCAACAATTCCAAGGATTCCAATAATGATTTCAAGTCTGCTGGGTCCTTAAACATCTCTTGACTTGCCCCCCTGAATAAGGAACATTGTGATAATGTACTAAAGGCCAAATAAAATGCCCCATTTGAGAAGCTGAGAGCTATAAAAATATTTTGCCTTATTTTAGTATAATGTGAGAAGTTAGCTAATATGGTGATGCTGACTCCATTGTAGGAAAAGGAATCATCTTTATTCAATGCATTGACCACTGGCCAACCTAGTTGTAGTCTGTCAATGCCGCATACCACAGTCCCTGAAGCAGCTTCAACTGGAAGTAAGTTTTCTGATAGTGCCTATGAATGACAATGCTTAATTGAGCCAGAATATTCACATTACAGTCATTATAATAATGAGATCTCAGTAGTATGAAATGTCTCCTACTTGAAGATTTCACAATATAGATAGTTTGCTGTGATGGAACATAGTTGTGCAAAATGAGAAGCAGAATTAATATACAAATAATACTTCACTTCACAGTCCATGTACCCGATTCATTAAAATAGTTGGAAAAATACAGGTGGAGATGTCCACCTTCATCTGAACATAGTTTTCGTATTGTTTATTCACAAACACTCCTAGAGGTATGCCTTGAAAGCTGCACAAGTTCCCCCTTCTAGGTGTAATCCTAGAATACCATACAACATGCAGGCTCTCATTCCTGCTCTACAAATGATTCAGCATTGCGGTTATAGGATCTCCTGTGCAAATTTGTTTTTTATTTCCACAGGAAAAATATCTGTTACTCATGGAGACAGGTCTTGTCCTACTCTCCCACCAAATCTGGGAGTGATCCATTCCCCTTCCCTTCCTGGAAGGGGAATTGTGCCAGCTTTTGCCTAAAGTAACCTTCTGATCCTTTCCAGGGTAGAAAGAGAATGACTCAGAGTTTGGGAAAGCCCAGAAACATAAATGTTTGTTGGAGTTTCCAAACGTCTAAGGCAAGCATCAATTTCCCACTCCCTGAGTGTGATTTATGACTGGAGAGATCTCTGCACCCAAGCAGAAATCTCTTCCCCTCAAATGACAGTATACCTGCCAGGAATCCTTTTGTGTATTCCTGGCACGAGCAAAAAAGTTATATTTGGTCAAAACATATGTTTACAACTGAAGTTACTTTTGTGAATAGGTCCTGAAATGTTTTCCTTCTTGTGGTAAAGTACACACGTTCTACCAATCAAAAGGGTGCAATCTCCTGGTTCCAGTAGACATCCATCCACAATCAAACACTAGTATCGTGTGCGCTTATTCCAAAGTGTGTGACTGCACTAATTTATTCAATTAAGTTCGGCCAGTGACAGGAGTCCAACTTTCCACATTCTATATGCGTGCATCTAATGCAAAGTAGATCACATTTAGGGAAGTTGAAGAACCCAAAACCATCTCTGCTGTGTGAACTGATTACTGCGGCACCTCCAAGTGCACTATGTAACTATTTTTACTTACTGCGGAGCCAGAGTACCCTTGGCTGATGCCAGGTGGAGCTGTCCTATGCAGCTGTAGAGGAGTCTGGCTCTGCGACAACCCCTCGGCGGTCAGCTTCGCAGCCGGGCATCGGTCTCTCTAATCGACTGCTTTGACTACTTTGTTCCCCCTGGAGTTATTTCCCACTTCAGGTCTACCTGACTCTGTCTGCTCTCCCCTCTCCTGTTTACCTTTCCCTCTACCTTCCATTCCCCATAAGACGTGTGTCTTGTTTATGCTATGTGCTAATATCTTATATTACTGTATAAGCCCACGTTTTTCTTCTAAGCATGTACTGGTAACTGGAAATCTAACTTACGTAACTATGTACTGAAATCAATTTCCTATCTCATGTAAAGCGCTCTGATACCTCTGGGTCTAGCTAGCGCTATATAAAACTTTTCAAATCAATAAAACATTTCCAAATATGTACTACAGCACACCAGGAACCTTACTCGTATCTGGCACACCTCACCTTTGATGTCAGCAGCACAGAGTATTGGAACAACTCTGCCAACAACTGCATGGTGGAATATTTTCATGCACTTAGCTTGCCAATTTTAATTTGGCGAGCAAGAAAATCAAGTGCTAGACTGCCTCCCGGTAAAATTTCTCAATGCGGGAGGTCGTGGCAGGTCGCTAATATTCACGTTGAGAAAGCTGCCGCTCATGGTAAGAAAGCTGCTGCTTGAGTAGAAAATCTACTCTAGCTGCAGAAAGAAGCAGTGGCCTCTGGAATGCCGCGTGGTGCAGTTTCTGCCTATTTCACAGCACGGGACAAGCTCCCAGCATTCAAAATCAGCACAAGCAGTGTGATATGCCAGAACGTCGCTGCTGGTGAATCTCTGCGGAGTCTCATGGAGTTTTTGGGTAAGTCCGTGGAACTCTGTGAACTAAAACTCTGCGAGTTCTGCCCACCTCTAATTGTGACTCCTGCTCCCATGTGAGCAACAGAGGAGCAACAGAGGAAAACCAAGGTGTGTTGCATGGTTTTGGAGTGTATGGGTGGGTCGAGTCCCCATCAGGGTCTTCATTTATTTCAATTTCATCCTTTCAATATAAGACCTGACCTAAGGGCCTGGTTTAAATCTTGGTAGATGGCCAGTAGGTTCACCTGGCCAATGGAGTAAATCACTCCGTTGCCCTGGTGCAAGGACCACCCACCAGATTTAAAAAAAACTGCAAGGCAGAGTGTCATTCATAAAAGATTTGCCAGGAACCACTGTACAGATGGTTCCTGTCAATGCATTTTACTCTCTGCAACGAGGCTACATCCGCAGAACGCAGCCCAGTAGCGGAGAGTATATCAGAAAATCCCATTCCTGAAATGGGATTTTCTTTTTAAAAAGAAAAATTATAATGATCCCTTCACCATGGCAGTCTTCTCCCATGGGGGCGGGAACATTATCATGATTTTACTGTTCCTTACCACCAGGTTTTATTCGACGGTAAGAAAGTGCAAAAAATGACTGCATGTCCACCCATCCAAATTGGGTGGGAAGACATGTATCCATTTCTTAATGGCCCTTACTCCCCAGAGCCATTGGAGGGGATTATTCAGGTTGGAGATAGAGAAGTATACACTGTGATAATTCCTAAGGTCCGCTCGTATGTAATTGCAGCAGGCTTACCACTATATTAGTGGGGAGGGAACTAGACACTGTTGCCACAGAGTACACTCTCTGCCAATATATAAATGAGGCCATAAGTCTCTTTCAGGTTGCTCACCTTTGATCAGGTTCTAATCCTTTCTTTCAGGGAGGTTGACAGGCTAGCGCTGTTGTTCATTTATGGTTCCTTGCCACAGGAGGATAATATTAATCCACAAACCATGTGGAAGATTTAGGCTGTGGTAGTAATTTTGCTTCACTCCAAGTCTCATCTCTCATCCTTCCTCCTTCGGGCTGAGATACTTCTTCTAAAGGGTGAATACTGCCTGCCGATGCCTCATCAGGTAACTGCTAGTCCTGTGGTGACCGTCTAGATTGACAGATCACACAATTCTTCAATGCCCCATCTTTTGCTTATTGTGATTGCAATCTCTTCCTATATGGTATCCGTTCTAGAATGAATCCATTACTCGTGTCAGTGAAGGTAAACAGTCCTCTTCTCTGGAAGTTATATTTTTGTTTATATTTTTGAGGGTTTCCCAGTGAGCTTCAAAAAGTACACTTTGGATGAAGATTCCTTGATCACAATCTCTTTTTCAGCACAATATTTAACATCCACTCCGTTGGCAGGATGACCTGCGGTTCAACAATTATGTCTCCCTTTCTCTTGATTAAGTGGCATGATGAACTTACTGAGAAACAGAATCACCTGGTATCGCATGAAACCATTGTGTGAATCTTTCTGCCAGGCACTGCAGCACACGCAGCTGGCACTGTAACAATTATGAAGTGGAAGCAGACTCCTGAGTGACGTTAATTTGACACTCCAGCTTTCTTTAGCCTGGACGGCAGTTATTCTATGGGCTGAGGGAATTGAGCCCTCCTCGACGCCCAAGTATATAAATCCAATCCCCACAAAAGACAATTCTCTGGTATATATACTGCTGTGCGACTTGTTGCAGTATAAATTACGTTATTGGCTGAAAGTGGTGGCCAACTTTAAGTTTAATTTAACTTGCTGCAAAAATTACTTTGATTTTTCAAGGCAAGTAAGCACTGTTTTAATTCCTTTTGCCTCTCTAAAGGGTTGAATGTGCTTGTCTGAAAGAGTCTCCAGCATGGTGGGTGCTATCTTGAGTTTCTTTTATTGTTCCTGGAACTGCAAGTTCCTTGGCTGTTATGATTTATGATTCAGAAATCAGGACCACACAAAGGATTCAAAAGACGGCCTTCCTCTTCCAGTCCATTTTCATTACACCCTCTTGTCCAACTTCTCTGTCATAAGGAACCTTAAGAAGGAACCACTGTGGAACTCTGAGAAGAAACAGTCAGGGGCTTCACTTAAGCATGTTGAGCTCTGAAGTCAGATTCTCTCCCACACATTCCTAAGTGACGTGTATTTGACACGCCTTCTTTTCTAAACCGGACTGCAGTTATTCTGTGGGTTAGGGGAATGTAAGCCTCCTTGATAAATCCATTTCCCACAAAAGACAACCCTCTGGTATATATTCTGATATACTCCTTGTTGAAGTACAGGTTAAGTTATTGGATGAAAGTGTTCGCCAACTTTAGTTTAATTTTTCCTGTTGCAAAAACTTTTTCAAGGAAAGCAAGCACTGTCCTTTTTCCTACTACCTCTCTAAAAAGTTGAATGTGCTTGTCTGAAAGAGTTTCCAGCATGGGGGATGCTATCTTGAGTTTATTTTATTGTTCCCGGAACGGCCACCTTCTTGGCCGTTATGATTTATGATTTAGAACTCAGGACAACACAAAGGATTCAAGAGATGAGCTGCCTCTTCCAGCCCATGGATATTACATCCCCTTGTCCACCTTCTCTGTTATAAGGAGCCTTAAGAAAGAAACCACTGTGGAACTCTGAAAAGAAGCAGCTGGGGGCTTCATTCAAGCAAGTTGAGCTCTGAAGTCAGAATTTCTCCCACAAACTCATTCTTTTCTGTGTAAAAGATCCTGGGTCTGCGACGGACTGGGGCGCGGATATCTGGTGGCCATGTGATAGCTTATTTATTTATTTATTTTATTTTGCAATTTTTAAAGCGCAACAAATACCCATACGGGTGTCTCGGCGCTGAAGAACTCAGAACTCACTACTGAAGACGGAAGGGTTAGGAGGTAGAGAAAAGCCATGTTTTAAGGCTTTTTCGAAATTTAAAAAGCGTAGGAGCAGATTTGATATGGAGTGGGAGAGTGTTCCACAGTTTAGCTGTAGCTGTGGTGAAACATCTATCTCCCCAGGTGGCCTTTCTTGTACGAGGTACATTCAGCAAGAGGGCAGCGGAAGATCGTAGCGTCCTGCGTTGCTCCACTGGACGAAGAGCTTCTTTTAGGTACTGGGGCCCTGAATGGTTTAGGGTTTTATAGGCTATACATAGGGCCTTAAATTTGATTCTGCTCCTGATTGGAAGCTTCCGAAGAAGACATGTTAAAATAAAGGGCTACCTTATCCATTTTCTCTCCACTCAAGATTATCGATTTTCAGTCAGCAATCAGACCACCCACAATGTGCAGGGAACACTTCTCTTTAATTTGACAGTAAAATAAAAAAGAAATCAATTTTCTGAGGGAAATATATGTGTATATCATTAGACTAAATTCGTTGTAGTTAAGTTACCTATAATTGTTAATGCTTTGCAAAACTTTAAATGACTGAAAATGAATACATATATCTTTGTACAGCCTGAAGGATTTCAATGCCTTTGCCCTTAGAATTGCAATTGGATACCAAGTGCTTGTCTAATTGCATAAAGCCACTTTTGATCAGATGAAAATCACTTATAGCACACAATCTTGCTCAATGCCTCTTCAAACTACGCTCTAAGAGCAAATTAAATACTTAAATGTAGGACAAGAGATTGCTTTCTGTACATTTTGATCATGATGCTTCATTTTATGAACTAAGCAAATTGTTGATTTGTCCCGACGGCGGACATTTGCCTTTTAACTTTTTGAGTTTAACATATTTTTCAACCATTTATAATAAATATTAGAGCTATTTTTCTTCCCTTGTTTTCTTACTCTTGTGGGTGGCACTGGCAGAGCTTTTTTTTTTTAACTTTCCTTGTTTTCGTTAATATTTGGGGATCCACACATTGACTCCTTTGAACCTTCCTTATGGTATTGTGCTGGTATTTATTTTTTCCCAATTTGCTTACGAAGTATAATAATGAAATACAGATAACATGCATAAGAGCGACATTGATTTATAATGGACAGTATGCTGGTGCCGTGAGCACATTGAAACTTTGTATTTTTTCCTCTGTGTAATAGGATTTGGATTATAAACAGTTTATTAAACTGCTGTACTGAACGCGTATAATAAACAGGAATTTATGAAAACTAACTATCTGCTGCAAGACACAGATCGATTTTCAACTGAAAAACATAACTACGACATCAGGTTTGTAAGCATGATATAGAGAACCTACAATCATCTGAAAAACTGTTGTAATGTAATTTCCTTCGCCGTTGCTTGTAATTTAAAGCAGAGAATACATTTCATTACCACTATTTTTCAGTGTCATCTTTTCACAATGTTAACCTGTGAAATAAATTAATTTCGTTTGTGCATGGGAGGAATTAAAAATCTAGTTTTTGCACAGTTCCCCACTTAACATAGTCCCAGCTTTCCACAACATAAAAAGAAAACGAAGGAATTTGAAATAAATTGTACTTTGAACAGTGCAGGCATTTCAAGATGAGATGATTTTAAATGAGGCTTGATAACCAACCTTCAAAATTGGTGGTCAGTGAAAATAGAAAAGTCGATAATAACAGTTATACAAATGAAACATCTAAGATCATTGCTTTGTTGATGTCTACTGACATCTTAGAAAAATGTATAGGAAGGACTCTATCTTCCTTCTTCCGGCTGTCTGCCCTGCTCCCTGCCTTGGAAGGTCAGATTTGGAGAGGCTTTGTGTATGTGCTGCCCTAGGGTGCTTTGTATTGGCACAGTTATTGAGAGGCCTTGACACCAGAAGCAACTGGTGGCCCTGTCTATCATCCTCTACAATGATCATCTTCTGCTGTGATTAACTTCATTCATCACTTGAAGTTGAGACTAGTCTCATCTGGGTGGTGCTTTTTCGCCTTTAATATTTGATCTAGATAGTAGTGGCCTTTGAATATAAATGGTGCCTCTGATTAGTACTCCTTGGTTGGGACTATATTGTTTGTTTGTTTCAGGAAACATGTCATAAAGAAGTATTGCCTAGGACCAGACCAAAAAGGCATTGGTGCTAGTCAGGGAAAAGGGGAATTCTTATGTTGGTGCTGAGTATGAATAATATCAAACTGACTTTGGATCTTTTTTGGGTAGGCCTGAATAGTGTCTTATTCATGGTTTCCGAATTATAAGTATGATATCTTAGCATTTGAGACCTCTAGTGTTCACTAGGGGTGTTATTAAGGTAGGTCAATGGTCATTCGGTTGACACAAGTGTGTGTGGGCCTGTGAGGGTGTGTGTGTGTGTGCATTTGTAGATACCTAAAGGTGAAAAAGGACAATGATCTCTTTTCTGATGGTAAGAGTATGAAGATAAGGTTTTGGTGACTCCATGGTCTAACGTGAAAACCCTTGGTCATGATAAAGTGAATAATGAGACTGACAACTCATTTTGCTTTGTCTCAATACATTTTTTATATGAAGTTATGAAGTGACAACATCCCTGCTAGAATATTTCTTTATCTGTACTGTCTTACTGGAGGGCATTTATCAAAATAATGTGTCTGCTGAATGCAACACAGCCCTTTAAGCTTCTTCGAGCTTCTGTGGTATCCAGCAGTTTGATATAGTGGCATGCTTCTGCTGGGGCCATTGTGGCTTTTGCATTATGAAGAGGTTTTTAGCCACTTAACTGTGGTTGGCGCTGGCCATCAATTTGACTCAAGGTCTCCATGAAAATTATTTTAAGTGAAACATTTCCCTTGAAAACATTAGAACATCATGTGCAGTGCCTCTGGCTACAATTAGAACATAGGGTTGGGCCTATTGTCAAGCCAAGCCAAACCCAATCCATGAATCATTTGCAGAACACTCTCACTGGGAGAGGGGATTTTGAATGCACAACTGAGAGATGGCAATCATCATAATATTATTCAGATTGCCAATTGCCAAATGTAGAGAACGTATTTAGCACAAAACAAGTGGATGTTTAGATTCCTAAGGAGGAGACTATAAGACAGCATGAGAAAAAAAATCTCCCAAGATTCTGTTAGCTCCAACTATAAAAATGAAAATATAGTGGAAACCTTTTGAGGGAATTGTTTTGGGCTCTATATAGTTGTGGCTGCAATAATTTACCAACTTCTCCATTAGACATGACCAAGGGCTCAGTGACAGTTTCCAAGTGCTTGTGTGGAAGGAACCTAAAAAGATCAGGGGGTTTGATCGTCAGGGACAGGTCTTCACAGAGAAGCAAGGGAAGATCTGAGCACCTCACACTGGTGCTCAGCCCTCTAAAGGGTGTGGGCTAGAGTGAGAACCAGTAGGCAGGTAATTGTGCTGCAGCACAGAGGTTCTCAGGTCTGAGTATCATAGCATGCAGACTCCACTAGTCCATCGAATCTGGCCTGTCATTTACTGCCAGGAACTGAGACAGAAGGGAAATCAAAGATTCACTTCCAAGATTTAGCATGGAGACTCTGCACAAAGACAACGGTTTTCCCGAGGAGACCATGGGAGTCATACACTCCCGCCTAACTGAAACTGACCTACCTTGCTTCTATTATGACTGCCTCTAACTGTGCTCAGTAGCATACCAAAAGCTCAGACTAGGAGGGCCATCAACCACTGGTCACAGTAGCGTATGCCCTGGGTAGAAGGTTATTTGGACAAAATATTGGAAAAAAGATATCCCGATCAGGATTTCAAAAATAGTCTAGCATCTTTGACAGGAATATCAAAGGTAAACATATAGGCCTAATTCACAAAAGTAATGTGAGACAAAATCCTAACTTTATGACTTTCAGTATTCACAAAAGGCATTTAGGAGTTGTAAAGTTAGGACATAGGGTGGAGCCTACTGTCAAGCCAAACCTAATCCATGAATCATTTGCAGAAGAGTCGCACTGGGACAGGAGATTTTCAATGCACAACTGAGCAATAGCAAGCATCATAATTTTATTCAGATTTTCAATTGCCTAATATAGAGAAGTTATTTAGCACAAAACAAGTGGATGTTTAGATTCCTAAGGAGGAGACTTAAGACAGTGTGAGAAAAAAAATCTCCCGAAATTCTGTTAGCTTCAACTATAGAAATGAAAATATAATGGCAATCTTTTGGGGGAATTGTTTTGGGCTCTATATAGTAGTGGCTGCAATGATTTCCCAACTTCTCCATCAGACGTGACCAAGGGCGTATTGTTCCTATTTTGCTCAGTGACAGTTTCCAAGTGCTTGTGTACAAGAAATCTAAAAAGATCAGTGGATCTGATCTTCAGGGACAGTTCCTCACATAGAAGCAAGGGAAGAACTGAGCACCTCACACTGGTTCTCAGCCCTCTAAATGGTGTGGGCTAGCGTGAGAACCGGTAGGCAGGTGATTGTGTTGCAGCACAGAGGTTCTCAGGTCTGAGTATCATTGAATGCTGACTCCACTGGTCCATCAGACCTGGATGTCCTTTATTGCCAGGAACTGAGACAGAAGGGAAGTCAAAGATTCACTTCCAAGCTTCAGCATGGAGACCCAGCACAGAGACAACAGTTTTCCAGAGGAGACCAAAGGAGTCATTCACTGCCGCCTAACTGAAACTGACCTACCTCGCTTCTAGTATGATTGCCTCTAACTGTACTCAGTAGCATACTAAAAGCTCAGACTAGGAGCGCCATCAACCACTGGTCACAGTAACATATGCCCTGGGCAACCATTAAGTAGAAGGTTATTTGGACAAAATATTGGAGAAAAAAATATCACAATAGAAAAATATTGTGTCAAAAAATATCAGGATTTCAAAAATAGCTTTGACAGTAATAACAAAGGTTAAGATATGGGGCTCAATTCACAAAAGTAATCTGAGACAAAATCCTAACTTTATGACTTTCGGGATTCACAAAAGGCATTTAGGAGTAGGCTCCTAAAAACGTGCAGGTATAATACAACATTGGCCCTTTCATCCAAGCACACAGGCTTGTTAAAGGTCTGGATATAGAAACAAAGGGCCTCCTTTAATTTACATAGCTGATAGAGTCAAAATGTGTCAATAAAATTAGGCTGTGTGTCTGGTGTCTGTCTAGCCCATCATAGTGACAGAAAACGGTGATCTGGAATGTAGCCACTACCTTCTGCCAGTGGCTGAGATTAATTCCAGCATTCCCTCCATCACTTTGTTGTTTGTTGACAGTAAAGTCTTGTATAATAAGTCACATACAGGAAGCCAACAAATAGAAGGTGGTTTGTGCAAAATGAGTATGAAGACAACTTGAGCAATGGGCTACATTTAGTTTAATTTCTTAAGATTTCTGCTTTGTAATTCGATAGCAGATCATGAGTAAAATACTCCACTTTACACTTGCAAGCACATGCATATACCCTCCCTGCTGGCATGTCTGCCCCTGGTGGCTCACTCCTCAGGAACAGCAAGAACTTTATTATGGAAAACTATTCCCCCATCACAACGTGAACAAACAGTATTATACATCAAGAGATCTGAGAGAGCTTGTGGGTTACTGAGCACAGTGTATGAATTCAAATTAGATTTGTATTGTGTGCGATACCCAGGAGATCTTGTGCCATATATCATTGCTGAATTATTTTATTATATAAATGCTGGGTAAGACAAGATTAATTTGGGGGAGTTGGGGCTACTACTCCTGTAATATTTGTAGATGGGAATGCATTCATGCTAGAGGTGTTTGCAATAACATATGTGACAGGTCTCTATATTAGAAAACACAAAGAGTCACTTTGTCCAAAGACGTTTACATCGTTTCCTCTTCAGGACTTCTAAAAGGTAGGAAAATGTCTGCAAATAACCCTCACCCACAGGGGTTACCCCTTGGTGGCATGCTTCACCATTAGGTTCTTCCCGTTCCGCTGCGGGACGGGGCGTGTTAGGACCTACGGAGGGAGTTGCAGGAGAACTGTGACATATTGGGCACAAAGACCAAAGGTGGTTTTTGAATTTTGTTCTGTACTGTTATAAAGCACTGCAACAAATCCTGTGATGTGCTTACAATTAGTTGAACACGTTTGTGGATGGCAACATATGCACTGTTTGTTCTAATTGTGAAAAAATAATTGAATATCAGAGATGTGTAAAAGCTTGTATCATGTTCATAAGAATAGTATACATTTGTTATATATTATTCAGTAATTGTGCACATTGTGTTCAAGTTTTTTTTTTTTTTTGGTGTAAGATATTTAGTTCACATTGTCACAGCAGTAAAGTACACTTTCGTCGCCTACAACCTTATGAGGCCGGCTACACATTTATATGAGTCGGCAAGTGTTTCGATCTTCATACACGGCCCTTCAGCTGACAACCTCAGGTCCGGCGGCGTATCGTGCAATATCAAACTTGAGTGAATCAATACAATGTTGAAATCTTGACCAGTTACGTTGTTTGTTCTTAATTTTTGTATTTTTTATAAGAAACTACAGTAAATTAGAGAAACAACTTACGAAAACCCCTAATACTCAAAGCACTGTGTCACAGCATTCTCCCCCCCCCCAATCACACAGCAAATATCCATACTCATCGTCACATGGCTAAATTCAACCCAGCACTTCAGATACATCTTGTTCTGTTGAGTTCGCTAACAAGTATTGTCGGAAAGGGGCCCAGTAATCTCTGGGGCGTGAACCTGCTGGTAATTCTTCCTCGAACGTGGCGAGTGTGTCACAACAGTACGTTAAATCTTCCAACCAGCTTTTCATCTTGGGCTTCAATTTACTGCTCCAATGTAAGGATACTCTCCGTTTTGCCATTAAGAGGACCACTACACAGAATTTACGTCTCTGCGCTCTTAGCTGCGGCACTATACCTAATTAACAGATTTTGGCTCTGCACTGCAAAGTTGCCCCCAGTATGTCATTAATGGCCTGTACCACTTGCTCCCAGTAATGCGCCACAGGGCGGCATTGCCATGCTAAGTGCATAAAGTCTGCATTGTCTTGCCCACATCTTATACAGTTTGAGTTGTCTCTTAAGCCGTATCTGTGCAGTCTGTGTGGTGTGTGATACATTTGGTGGAGATATTTATAGTGGATGATTCTTAGGTTGCCATTAGGTGTTAGCATGCCCGTCAGTAGGCAGGTGGTTTCCCATTCCTCTTCCGTAAGTGTATCGTCTAATGCCCTGCTCCATTTTTCCCTTGTCCCCTCAGTGTTCCCTCCAATGTTTGTCTGCGCACTGTTTGTATAATCTGGACACTAAATGAGAGGCCGTGGGTGTTGTGAGCACCATCTGTAAAGGGGCTAGTGTCTGAGGTTCTTCCGGAAAGGTGGGATAATATTCTTTCATTGCCCTTTGCAACCTATAGTAATTGAAACTAAACAGAGTGTTGGGTTGCTAATGTATTCAAGTTTGTCAAGAGTTTGAAATAGTCCATCTTTATATAAATCACCCATTCTATCTATGCCTGCGTGCCTCAGTAAATCCATTCCAACCTGTTCCTGCGTAACTGATAGGGCCGGATGATGCTAGCGGGAGTGCAGGAGCGTAGAGTGGCAGGCTGTGTGTTACCTTGCCCAATAGTCACCACGCTTCGTTTGTGGTGTTGACCGGGTTGATGTCTCGCTCATGTAACTTAACCCGCTTATGCGGCAAAATACTTGTCAGTGGGATTGGGTCCGCATCTCCCTTTTCCACCGCAACGTGCGTCAGGAAAGGTATCTCATGGTACCAGTAATGCGCAAATTGCGCCTGAGCGCATAAGTAATAAAGGTAGATATCCGGGACCTTGAAGCCTCCCTTAGCATATGGTAGTGTCATTGTGTGTAAGTCTAACCTGGCTTGCTTCCCCGCCCAAATTAGGTTTAGCACTAGGGTTTTGATGTTACGGAACACCTCTGCGGGAGGCTTGATAGGAATGTTGTTGAACAAGTAAAGGAACTTGGGGAGCATTACCATTTTCACAATGGCAAGTCTGTCTGCCAGTGACAGCGGCAGCTTATTCCACCGTTTGATCTTGTCTTCCAATGAGGATATAGCTCTCCCGTAGTTAGTGCGGATAACCAATTCCGGGTCCCTGTGGAACCATATTCCCAAGTACCTGGTCGGCTCATCCTGCCATTCTAGAGGGTAGTCCAGGGCAGTAGGGTGGTACCATCTGTTAGTGACAGAATAAGGGACTTAGCCCAATTGATCTGTAGCCCTGAATGCTGGCCAAATTCTATATATTCACGTAACAATGGGTTAAGGTGCTGTTCCGGGTTTTTAACATACAGCACCATATTGTCTGCGTACAATGATATGTGTATGTTGCGTGTTGGGAGTTGTATGGCTGAGTAGTGGTGGTGTTGTCTGATTTTGCAAGCCAATGGTTCAAGCATTAGGGCAAACAGCATAGGAGATAGGGGACACCCCTGCCTGGTACCGCGACAAATTGCGATTGGATCGGATAGATGCTTATTTATCCTAATGCGTGCAGTTAAGTTTGTGTATAGCATCGTTATCCACCCAATAAACAGTGGTGGAAAACCCATTCGTATTAGTACTGCGTGCAGAAAGGGCCAGTCTATCGTGTCAAACGCTTTGGCCGCGTCCAACAATACTGCTACAGCCTTTACTTCAGGTGCTAGATAGTGCGCCAGGGCAAACAACGTGCGGGTGTTATGTGTGGTTGATCTTTCTGGTATAAAGCTGGATTGGTCGGGCCTAATCACCATCGGCATAAGTGGTTTCAGTCTGTCGGCCAATATGCTCGCTATTATTTTAGTGTCCACATTTATGAGGGAGAGAGGGCGATAGGAATCATATTGTTCCTCGTCCTTGTCTGGTTTTAATAATGCAATGATCAGCGCTTCCTTCATCGATGCCGGTAGTGTTTGTGCCTCGTGTGCCACTTCATATAGCTTTACCAGATGTGGAGCAAGCAGGTCCGCGAATGTTTTATAAAATTCGACCACGAAACCGTCTGGTCCCGGAGCTTTTCCGTTCGGTAGCCGCTTAATGGTGTCTACAACTTCCTGAATTGCTAAGGGGCGAGCCAGGTATTCTTTATGTCCGTCCGCCAACCATGCCAGCTCCACATCCGCAATGTAGGCCAGCATTTCTTCTTGCTGTATCAATGGTCATGCCTCGTATAAAGAGCCATATGTGCCCATGAACTCTACCATAATGTTTTTGATGTCATGTGTGAGGGTGCCCGCCTTGGTTTTGATCGCTGTGATGTGCTGTGGTGCTCTGCCTGTACATATTTTTTCAGCCAGGGCCCTACCTGGTCTTCCCACCTCTCCATACCTCCTTGCAGTTGTTCGTTTGAATATATATTTTAGTTCGTCCTCTGCAAATTTTCGATGTTCTGCCAGTAGTGCCTGTATTTCGCCCAACATGGCGGTGTCCCCAGTGTGTGTGTATCTCTTTTCTAACTCTTGTATTGCTTCCTCACGAGTCTTTAGTTGTTGCCTTATATCTTTTAAAATGCCTGAGGTTGTGCTTATGCATACTCCCCGTATTGTGGCTTTGAAAGCTTCCCATAGAAGGCACGGGTCTTCCGTCGTGGGGGAATTTAGTTCAAAATAATCTGATATTGCTTTCTGGATGGTGTCAACATATAACGGGTCACGCAATGTTTGTGCATTAAAACGCCATGTGAATGGCGGTGGTACATAGCTAGGGATTTGCACCTCCAGGAGCACAGGGCTGTGATCCGATAGTGTCCTGGGGAGGTGTTTGATAGTGACTACCCACGATAGTACGTCTTGTGTGCCTAGCCAGTAGTCCAGCCTAGACCAGCTGTTATTAGCCGCATTTATGTGCATCGCTACTAGTTCCCCCGGATGTAATATCCGCCACATGTCGCCCAGGCGTAAGTTTTCCATCGCATCAGTGAGCATCGCCCTTGCCTTCACATGGGGTTCCATCGTGTGCAGTGCTCTGTCCTGCCCTTCTGTGAATGTTACATTAAAATCTCCCCCCAGATTATATGTTCAGCCTGTATATCTGCAAGTGCGTGCCATAGCGTCTCATAAAACTGAGGGTCGTCTATGTTAGGGCCGTACGTGTTTTTCCAAAGTAACCCGACGATTCCTCACTTTACCCACTACTATGACATACCTGCCTTCTGTATCTTTGTGTACTTTCGATATCTGGAAGTGTGTCCCTTTCCTTATCAGTATGCTAACCCCTCTTGAGTATGTCGAGTAGCTTGAGCTAGTAACTGATTCCGCCCACCTGGTGCCCAATGCTGTCGTGCTGCTAGGTGCCAAGTGCGTTTCTTGCAGGAAGGCAACATCTACGTGCAACCTGTCAAAGAACGCAAACATTTGCCTTATCTTCTTCGGGTTGCCTAAGCCTCTAATGTTCCATGTGATGAATTTTAGTGTGTTATGTCGCGTCAAAGCGCTAGGTTAGGTTGTTGACCATTCATGCCGGGTCCTATCATATCAGTCAGCTCGTGTATTATCTGCCTAAATGCACGTGTGAGTACAGAACCTCTGCTGATGAGTATTATCGGATTGACAGTGTAGCTGGCAATGAAAGAGGTCGCAATGCCTCTCAGACACAGTGCATTCATTTGAACATTCCCCAACATCCCTTCCCCCCCTCCTCCCACTTCAGCGCCCAAACTGTGCCAAAGCCATCCCCCAATTAACAGCAAACCAGTATCGTAACTTGAAGTGGGGTACACCCGCTTGGGGTTGTCACCAGGTGCACACGTCTCCATCCACATAGTGGATGTGGACGGGTGCTCTGTCCATCATTGTAGTTATCGTTTCCTTTTCTTCCCCCTCCCATCCCGTTGTATGCATGTAGGCAATACATAGATTTCAGCAACATCGTCTCTATTCATAGGACACTTTTGTGCAGTGCATAACGGCTTTCCCATGTTGGCCCACCCATGCATTATCAACCCCAGTGCAGCAGTCTAGAGGCTCATTTTCATATGATGTCTGTATATGCATCCTGAGGAACCCCCCCCCCCCCGGGCCATCCACATCTGCCTAGCACCGGGAAGTGCTATTTTACTCACTGTGTAATATCAATGTTCATACGCAGCCTGTCTTTACCGTTCATTCGCTCGCTTCGCGCATTGTATTCCAGTT
This sequence comes from Lissotriton vulgaris, assembly GCF_964263255.1. NCBI lineage: Eukaryota > Metazoa > Chordata > Amphibia > Caudata > Salamandridae > Lissotriton > Lissotriton vulgaris. The sequence continues at coordinate 900,926,606 of NC_141696.1, forward strand.
TTTTATGCAGTGCTTGCGACATCTCCAGCGAAGACCCATTTCCCGTTGCATTGTCTCTAAATCTCCTTAAAAGGGGGGGCATAGTAGCAGGTTCCACCAGTCTTAAGGTAGTTCAGCAGTCCATGTATGTCTCAGCCATTTAGCGCCTCAGTCGTTATCACTCATCCTGTCCTCTCGTTCCCATTCTTTGCGGCGCTTTCCCAGTTTCCTGATATATTCCTGTGCAGCCTGTACAGTTGGGAGAATCACAGGTTTGCCCGCATTGGTGATTTTCAGCTTTGCGGGGTACAACATCGCATATTCGACTCCCATCTCACGTAGTTTCTTTTTTACTGTGGTGAATTCTTTTCGCGCCATTTGTACCGCCATGGTGTGGTCTGGATAGAATTCCAGAGTATTTCCTTGATACGTAACAGTGCTCTTTTCCCTTGCAAGTTTGAGGACTGTGTCTCTGTCCCTGTAGTTTAGCATGTGGGCAATAATCATTTGAGGTGCAGCTCCCGGTTTCGGGGTGGGCGCCAGTGAGCGATGCGCACGTTCGACTAAGAAAACCTCAGAGAAGCTCCCTGCGTCAAAGATATCCTTTAGCATTGTTTCTACATAGGTCTCCATCTTGCCTGTGTTTGTTGATTCCGGCAGTCCCGAAATACGTACGTTATTTCGGCGGGACCTCGCTTCTTGGTCCTCCACCTTCGCACGCAGTCCCTCCACAGTTTTTTTGATACTCCCGCACGCTTTCGTTGTGCTCCTGGACTCATCTTCCACTGTAGAGATCATTTGTTCAGCCTCCACCAGCCGCTCGTCGTGATTTTCTAGTTTCGCTGTCATGGTGTCCACTCGCAGCATGACATTGTCCAGTTTATTGTTCATCTCCTGTAGACTCTGTTGAATGGCCCGCAGTACCGACTCCATGCCCGCCCCGCCGGCCAAGTCTTGCTCACCTTCCACGTCCGATGTGGCCACGTTACTTTTGGCCTGCTTCCTGGTTTCAAAGGGCAGTTTAGTCTGCTGTTTATCGGGTTTCCCCATCACGCTAGGACTCGTCGATGGGCTACCACGTTGTGTCCCCGAGTTTATTATGGACGTGTCTCCCGCTGTAGAACGATTACGTCGCTGAGGTGTTCTTGCCACCCACTGCGATGTAGGTCTATGCATTTGACCCTCCACTGATCCACATTTCTGCCCAGCACCCTTTCATGCACTGTTCGGGTAGTCTGTTAACAGCGTAGTGTTGCCTCATTCACAGCTCTGCATGCCATGCTAGGCACTGTGTGGCGTGTGACAGTGGAGCTTGGCTTGATTTCGATCTCTGAACCAGCTGCTCCTAGTTATGGTCAGCAACTGAGCACATATGGAGGGAGTGCAGCCCAGACCCTAGTTGTCTTCGTTAAAAGGAGTGTTTGTTTGTTTGTTTGCCTGCGCACATCGACGTTGTTTGTCAGGTCCTCATCCAAGTCTCATTACTTAGGAGCCTGGTATCCATTGTCTCTGTATATCTGCCAAGTGTTGTGCGCGCTGTACCCTTCCCAGGTTCGCCGTGTTGTCCTGTCAATGGCGCGCAATTGCCTGCCGAGTGAAGCACCTCGCAGTCAAGCCTTCTATCGTTATTTCATCACGCTCCTCCTCTCGCGCCCTGCAGCTCCACCCGCGCACATACCTCTTCATTCGCCCGGTTACATCTCCGTCTCCTCGCAGTCTCCGTATCACCGTGTGTGGTTGCAGTGCCCTTGAGTTCCACCGCCGTCGCCATTTTGCGTTACTTGGAACGCAACATCTTCCGCTGCCCCCTCGCAGTTCTCAGTGGGGTCCCGCTCGTTGATCTTGAGTGTGGGCTGTCTCCGCTGCGTTGGGGCAGCAGTCCCGTAGTCTGTGATTCGGATGCGGTTGATCATCGCCTGCAGTGCCTGCAGCTCCATACCTCGGGCGCGGCCATTTTGAATTGCCACTCGTCTATTCTACTGTTTTCGCCGATATTGTCCTCCACGAACACTGTTGCCGATATTTAGCTCCAGCGGCTGACTGCCTACATCTTCCGATTACTGCATTTCTGTTTTTCGACCTTTTGGGACCAGTTTTGGCGGTAGAAAGGCCACTTTTCCCGCACCCGTCTGGCGGAGCTGACTCACACGCCAGCCATCCCGCAGTGCGCCCTCTAGCGCCCCACATTGTGTTCAAGTTCAGTTACTTGGCCCTTGAGTTTCCACACTGGGGTAGCACCACAAAGATGTGTCACACATGTGGAAAAAAATCTGTGAAACTAGAAAGGAACCTATACAAGTGAAGTGGCACTCAGGTGAATAGCAGCCATTGTAGATTTGAACATCTGAAATTTAATTTAGGTTAAGGTAATTAAAGTACAAATTGATTATCGAGTGCGATAAACGCCCACCCCCTCAACTCTGAATTCAGACCACTGGGCAAACATGTGTTTACTTGTGGCTCGGAAATACACTGACCAATTCAAAATCAGGGCCCAAGAGATTCTAGGGGATGTTTACAAGCCCCTTGCGCCACTTTTGCGTCACTTTTAACATGGGAAAAGTGACGCAAAAGTGGCGCACAGGGCTTGTAAATCTGCCCCTCTATATATTGTGCTTAGTTTCCGTCAGTGTTCAATGGGTGTCCCTTAAAGTTTCAGAGTTCCATGATGTATTTATACCTGATATTCATGAGCTTTGTAAAATCTTCCTCTTCTTTTTTAAGCCAGGTCTGAGCTAAGAGAAACCCCATTAAAAAATGTGACTGTCTACAGCTACGCAATTGCGTGCTTTTTTGTGAAACCAAGGGCCTCATTTATGAAAAGTGACGCATCGCTGCGCGAAAACAGCGATGCGTCACTTTTCACTGCGCACTCCTTGCAACACCAATGATGCGTCATATTTAATGTATGACGCATCATGTCGCAAGGACTTACAGATACGTCAGTATTACTGACGCATCTGTAAGCGCAAAAGTGACGCATTGCTGGAGTGTGTCACAAAAGTGACGCAACTCCAGCAATGCGTCCTTTCACATGGGGAAAGCCCCATGTGAAAGGGCTTGCGTCAGTCTTACGCCTGCTGTGAGGCAGGCGCAAGATTTTGACGCAACAGCATCCTAAAAGTGACGCAGTGAAATCTCATAGATTTCACTGCGTCACTATTACGAGGCTTTTTGCGGAGGAACGCCCCCTCTGCATACATTATACCTGACGCAGGTATAATGTGACGCAGGGGTTTGAAAAGTGACGCATCTACCTAGATGCGTCACTTTTTAAATATGGCGCAACAAGGCGCATGTTTTACGCCGTCGATGCGTCACAAAAAGTGACGCATCAGCAGCGCAAAACTGACGCAAGGCCTCATAAATGAGGCCCCAAGTATTTACCCATATATTGTATTACAATACATATAAACTAAACAAATAGTCTAAAACTAAACTTACCAACAATTTTTACCGACGCCCTTTCGACTGGAACAGTCTGTTTTCGATCGTTACAAATCATTTGTGGAGGGGCATCAGGACTGGCATTTAATCAAGTGGTTCAGTCGTGGAGTGTTCACCAAATAAATCAGGTTTTGTCTGTTAATTTCTGCTTTCGTCCCGTCGATCGCCTTGTATTAGATCGTATCACTTGTCCACGAACCTTGGTTTTGTTCGTTGACTCACTCCCAATTGTGGTTCTTTCATAATTTCCCGTGCTTTCTGTCAAGTGTGTTTTATTTTTTGATGAGTTTTACAATTCTAGTGCCTTCCATTTTCCCCACTAACATAAAGATGAAAATAATTTATAAATCAGAACGCGACATAGATTTTGCAGTTATTAGCAGAAGAAATCGGGCAGTAATTTGTGAAAAGAGACTGGCAACTGCCAGTTTATTTTTCGAATACGCCGAATAAAGGTGCTTTCCACCTACAAATTCGTTACATTTGATCCCGTTGAACTGTTTCTTATATGTTTTGATTTCCCTCATCAGTTTGATGTCAGGTTAGGGTCACGAACACTAAGTACACTTGAGTCATGTTCATTGTCCACACATCTCCCACTCAATCAATCAAATAATCAAACAGTCAATAAAACATTCAATCATTCAAGAAAACAATATAGTAGTTGGCAGTAGCCGCTAAGCAGTATGTTCTGTTGGGAGTAAAAGATTTTCTGATGTGGTGAATTAGGTCATTACAAGCATAATTTTTGACACATTCTTGTCATGAGTAATGTCATCAATAAAGTTGTGTTTAATATGTTATCCGTTCCAATTCATGACATATTTGAGGTTTTTGATGGATGAACCACACACGTAAATCAAGAAATACGTTACAGACGCTGTACAACTCAGCTGTTATCTGATTGATACTGTAAGCCAGATGCAAATAAAAATAGATGTTAGCACAATAAGAAAAAATGACATGCTTCTTCACAACAGTCTGCAGCTTGACATCCATTTATGATTCCTGCATACCATCTTGAGTCATACAACCCTTTGGGTTTTATCTTAGTTTAAAATTCCCAAGATAAAACCCTTTAGAATTGTGAGTCACTGCAAACGTTTGACTTGTTTTTATTGCATTGAAGCATATACTGTTCATCTGCGGGGATGGGAGAATGACAGGTTATAATTAATTAAGACTATATATTCTATCTTTAAAACTGGTTCATACTGTACACCTGCATTGCTAAAAGCAGCCCAACACCCTACATACAGGCTTCATATTTAACGCCAGTTTCTCTGCAATTATATGTTATTTTCTTTCTACTAAACAAGTGTGGCATTTGGAATAGAAAAATGTGGGTTGTGGCATTGCGCAAAGGGTACATCCTGGTCTAATTCTTTCAAAGAGCTTTGCTGGTTAGCCTAAATATTCATGTTATAAATGGATTGCCTAAAGAAAGATGTATTCCTGCCCTAGTATTCCCAAGAAGTCACATGGTTGTTAATTACTCCACTTAATCACTGCCATTTTATTTTAAGTTGTAAAGATTTACCTTTTTGTGTGTCTGGTCTACACAAGTAAACCCTCTCTTTCATAGGACAAATCCAAATGAAAGGGAGCTTTTCAACCAAGCCCTAGACATCCAATTTTGAGAGGAGGCAGTCCCTACAAATAACATTATATCCATTTCAATAAGAAAACGCAAATCTAAATATCCCTTGTGGAATAAAAACACGTTGGGGCCTATTCACAAACTGCACTAATCAGTTTGTTTAGTACTACTAAAATAACACTACACATTTACTAGAAAATAATACTACTCATTTACTACAAAATATTATTTAATAACGTACATACAGAGACCTCTGCCTCCTATATGTTTTCTATATGGATATCTCCAGCCGCGGTCGGTGCATGTAAACATGGTGGGGAGAGGTAGGGCAAGGCGGGGGGATGTCATCAGACGACTGACTAGGATGAATTTTTTAAATTAAATTTTCTCTATGCATCTGTTGATTCCCTCCTCCTGCCCCGCCAGCCTACCACACTTACCTGCCCAGGCCATCGCTGGATATCTCCACCACGATTGAGGAGGTATCCACATATGTATACTTGCGTTTTAGTAATAAATGTGGTAGATACACAGTGAGTTTCTGAAAAATAGAAATGTTTAGTACAAAAGGGGAGTGGTTTAGGCAGGGGTAGGAAGGGTTTAGGAAGCGACAAACACCCACCCACAAAAGAGTGAGGCCATTGCTATTCACACTTTTAAAGTTGCTACAGCTAAAAAAGACCCAAAACAGTTGTAACTGACTCCAGCTGTCATGGAGTAAGTTGAGCACTACACATGGCAACTTACAGTACTGCAACACACTCCCATAGAAATTATTAGAGGCAGGGAATTAAAATAAAACCTCACAGACAATACTGTTACAATAAATGAAATTATTTTGACTTTTAAAAAGATACTTTGATTTTCCTTAATGTTGAAAAAACATACATAATTAAAAAATATTGAATTGTAATTTTTGTAAACATTCCAAAATGCGAAATTTGATGTAAGTATAAATGTTTTGAAAAAAAAAATGACTTAAAATTAAATCTGCACATAACGTTTAGTCATTTTAATACACTGTAAATGAAAATAAATATTTCTCTGTAGGAGATAAATACATCTTCACATATTTTCCAATAGATTACTTTTTAATACGTCATTACGAGAATAGTGCTGTAATTTATTTTTATTTGTTCTAAATATATAAAGTTGTTTTACATTGATATTTACCATTAGCTTATTTTAAGTAATTTTGTTTAAAGTTTATTAAATGTTTTTACTTTTCCCTATCCTTTACCAAAGAGAAATCTCCCCCCGGTGGCCGATATCTATGCCTCCATGTGAAAAATTACGAGTAGTCATTTGACATTTTTAAATTTGGTTTCATAGGGTGGGGAATTGTAAGACTACACTCTGTAGAAACTTTACACTTGTGGTGAATAGACCAAAAAATAACGGTAAAACAAAAAGCCTGATTACGAGTTTAGCGGTCTGACCGCACGAACACGGTGCCCACGGTGTTTATAAAACTGCAGCACTAGCATTCTTCCGACCCCCGTATTGCAAGCTTACCGCAGTGCACATGGTCTGGCTGTGGGGATCTTGCAGCGGCGGTGATTACTTTTCCATATGAATGGATCCCTGTGTGAGCACTTTAACTGCATGTGTGAAATATGAATGATACATTTGGAACAACACCACCTATCCATTGCCAGAGCCTGGCCCATATGTGGGCAGTCCAGGCAATGGGAATATGGTACATAAAGGACTCACCTGTATATCGCCGCAAACAGAGTCATAACCCTCAGGATGAAGATGTTGCTCTGAAGGGAGGACCTGAAGAAATGGAACCGCATCTAACTCTGACTGGAAGAACAGGATATGGGGAGGTACGCACCAGAAATCCTTCATTTCTGCTGACTTGAAGCTGGCGGACACACCATCCCTGTTAGCTTCTCAAAAAGCCAACGGCTACATGAAACTCCCCTGTACTGCCCTATCACAGCTGCTTTTCCCCAACCGCAACCTCAGAGGTCTGCGGTGTGCTTGCGATGTCGACAATTTAGTCAAATGAAATCAGCTCATCTCGTCATACGGCGGTTGGACTGCTGAGCTCTCAGCCTTCAGACCTTGGGCACCACAGCAGTTAACCGACTGCCAAACTCGTAATAAGGCCCAAAGTGTAAGAGTTAATTCACAAATGAGTAAATACACATGTATATATTTACCTTTGTAAATAGACCCCAAAATTATACTGAATGTAGAAGGGAAAGGTCTTTCCTATTATGTGCATTTACTCCGTAGAAAATTATCCATAAGAGATCCCAGAAGTGTTGAAAAACACATATTCACTGATGACAAAAGTAAACATAAATTAACAAGCTCAAATACATGCATACGTTAAAAGACACACAATAAAAAAAAAAAAACACAGCAGCACTAAACACATATACTTGTGTACTTGCTTGCATTCAGAGACACCAGTGTACAAAGTTCAAACTACGAGTAAGGAATTTCCATTATGACATAATTTTTATTAGTTCCCCTCCACACTCATCATGACACAAGCTGATACTTCTTAATGTGCAACTGTACTCCACAATGCATAGGCCCTCCAGAGATTTGTACTAAATGCATTTAATATTATAACATGACTTTTATAAAGAGTGATGCTCCCAAGCCTTTTCTAGAGATACATAGCTACATTTTTTTAACACACTTTATTGGTGACTGCATTATAGCGTAGACATTAGGAAAATATTCGTTTGCATACAGTCATTTTTGTTTTTCCGGTTATCCATCAAGCAGCATACATGAGTCATGTAACAGTTACCCATTTGTTGTCGTACGTGGTAAAACAGACTGAGCAAGGTCAAATTCATTGCTTGAAATGTTACTAATCTAGCATTGGACATGTTGCATCTACAGCAAATCTTCAAAAAATAATGCATATTCGTATCAACTATTGGTAACATAAACAAACCCCAACTTCCACCCACCTCAGCCCTCCCCCAACCCTCTCCTGGTCAGTCTCTTCCTGGCAGCCACTATGGTTGCTGGGGGTCGTCCTATGGTTCTCCTCCTGAAGGAAGCAATGAGTCAGATAAAGTCCTGTCATTTCAATGGAACAGAGCCTCCTTCCCAGCAAGATGGGCTGCTTCCTCAGCCCTCTCTCCTCCTCCCTTCGGAAAGCAGCACCCTCTGCTTTTCCCCATTGGGGCATGTCCGTCTGCCAGACAGTGGCCGCCGGGCACCTGGGGGACTTCCACCACATCGTGAGCACTCGAATCGCCAGGATGAGTGCCAGGTCTATGAACTTTAGACCCACCTTTTGGTTCTTAGGGTGTCTACGAAGTCCCACAAGGCAGTGGAGTGCCTCATCTGGGAGGTGTGTCACTGTAGTTAGAGAGCGGCGCACTTCACCCCAATAACCCTTTATGCGAGGGCAAGCTCACAGCATGTGCATAAAGTCCACCTCATCTCCTTTGCAGCAGGGGCAATAATGGGGGGAGTCCGGTAACATACGGTGTATTCTTGTCGGGGTAAGGTAGGACCTATGAAGCACCATCGTCTGTATGAATTTAAGCCTCGCATTATGCGATACCTTTTTGGGGTGTTCCAGCACACGTTCCCATGCTTGGTCTGTGATCTCCTCCCCTGTATCCTCCTCCCACCTAAAGGATGTAAGTGGTATTGCCGCATGTGCCCGTATCCCAGTGTATAACAAGCGCACCAGATGTCCACCCGGTTGCATGTAGTATAAGCGTTGTACTAAGGTATGATGTGGGGGTTCAGTCCTCTGTGGGGCCCACGTGGTTCTGATGTAGTGTGTCACAGTGGCGTGTAAGAGATACATGCCCTGCGGTGCTCTAGTAGCCTGTACAAATGAGTCATGATCCAGTATATTGCCGTCCCCAATGAAGTCTCCTACTACTTCCACCCAAGCATCCGTCCAAGCCTGTAGTCTGGCACGCGTGAGTCTTCCTTGTGGTATAGGGATTCCCAGTATGGGGACGTTCGGGGCATAGGGGGCCAGCATGGACGTGTACGAGAGGGCCTTTCTTCAGCATATTAGGGCTGTTCGTAACAGAGGGGGACAATCAGGGGGGACCTTAGCCTTTCTCAACAAAAGAGAATGTAGTTCACCCCGATCTAGCCGCTGCTGCGTAAATCCAATTTCATGTAGGTTCCTACCTGCAGTCCAATAAAATAGCCATTGGAGCTGGCTGGCATAATAGTACCCTCGGAGGTCCGGGACTCCCAAACTGCCACTTTGCGTCGGCAGCTGGATTTTTCGAAGACCTATGCGCCTCCGACCCGCTACCCAAATAAGAGTGGACCATATAGTGTTCAGCGTATTAAAAATGGATTGTGGGAGGATTACGGGCAGGTTCACAAAATAATGTAGGAGTCTAGGTAACATCACCATTTTTGAGATGGCGATTCTCCCCATTACTGATAAGGGCAGGGAATTCCAAAAACCAACACTGAGATACATAGCTACATATGCGTATATTTTTTCCTGGGAAAGACAATTACAAAGGATTATGGATTCTCTTCATAGTAGAAAGAGATGGGCGTTGCATAAGTAAATTGTCTATTGGTATCTCTAAGGACACTCAAAAACAAGCTTTGGGAAAACTATTACCGTTGACGTTTGTATTGTGTGCACACACAGACAAACAAACACACACAAAGTTAAACAAATGTCACCAAAACACATATTGCCATAGAACACATATATCCATCAACACACATACAGACAGTCATCCATACAGAACACATGCAGTTGCATCGGCACATAGACTAGCAAATGGGTACCCTGCTCATAAACCAACATACATATGCTCTAACATGAGATACTTACAGAGGCAAGATATATGGAGGCACACAAAGATTTTTATGAAGATGCACAGACATAGAGACTGCTGGACAGAGGGATAGACAAATGGATACAGACATTATGACTTTTTCATTTTTTAGCCTCTCTCTATATGGAAATCACATTTAAGGTGGATTTAAGCATTGATTGCTAATACCTATTATTCAAAGTGCTAGATTACATCTTTCAGTCTTTTGACATATAAGGAGGAGCATGGATACAAAAACAACAACCCAAGCCTCTTCACTAATATGACACTTGTTGTCAACCAGTGAGGGGAGGTACTGTCTCTAGCATGATCAAAAAAGAAGCATTTCTTTTGGATGAGAACCCTCACACACCCTTAGGTGGCTTGCTACATCATATGGTCCCTACTCAAAACACAGCACTCTGATGTAGTGTGGGCTACAACTCCTAAAGGAGGACAAGCTCTTGTAGATAACAGAAATCTAAATCAGGGATGTAGGTGATGGGGCAGAGCGTGAAATTACAAAAGCAGGAAACAATAGTAGATCAAAATAGTAATTTAAAATCTTCTTTAATTGTAAAAACATCATTTCGAAAATGCCGCTTTCAGAAAGTTGTCATCTTCTTGCCTTAGCTTTTTTATGCCTTCAGCCTGTTCCTAGGTCAAATGACTGGGTATAGTTGGCAGTTAAATTTTGTATAGCCCTTTCAGACAGCCACAAAATTGAGGGATTAGGTGTGCCTGGATGGACCATCACTGGCAGGATAGGAGGGCGGAGCTGGGCAGAGCCCCACTTGCCAATCAATAGTTTGTGTCTTGCCTGCACACAAAGGAATACATACTTCCTCATTGTGACTGTATTCAGGCTGGGGCCCTGTCAGGGGAGGCAGGAAATTCCAAGCACTGCAGAGATAATTTCGAGAAACTTCTAGGTACCAGGTATACATAAAAATACTCTCAGAGGACTGCTTGCTGCTGTGGACTGTTGTGTATTTCAGAAGACTGCTATACTCCACCTGGAAGGGCTGGTTTGCTGCCTGAAGCATACCTTGAACTCCCAGAGGCCTGCCCTGCTGCTTGAGCACAGTTCTACCTCATGACCCCAGGACTCGCAGGGGGATAGTAGGCTGGCCTCCTGATCAGAACCTCTGGGACAGAACAGGCTCCAATCATCTTGAACCCACACCTGGACCTAACCTGAGTTAGTTCCAACCCTCCAAGTGGTGTCTCTCTAGTCTTGAACCCTTTGCAGTGGTGCTAACAGTGCCCATATAACCAAAATCCAAACTGTGGGACCCAAGGTGCACTGCTAGTTTGCCTGGCTTTGCGACAGAACATTCTTCACTGCAGCAAATCCTGTTCACCCGTCCTTTGCAAAAGGAGTATCCTGGCTCATGGAGCCCTCTTCAGCTACAGTTTGCAGCCACATCCCGCTGAGACATTCAACTTCCCCAAAAAACAACTAAGGGCCCCATTAGTATGGCAGGTGGACAAAGTCTGCCCGCATACCCTCGGGAAAAGGGACCGCCCGCTGAGGGTGCGGCAGTCCCGCACTCCCGATTAGGATGCACCCACCACACTGGCGGGTGCATGGTGCATCTGCAACAATGCGGCGGGCAGTGCAGAGAGCACCGCCCGCCGCAATGCCACAAAGGCAGGTTGTGCGTTTCAATGCATAACGTGACAGCCACTGTGCTTGCCACGTTGTTCATTGAAAGGCAGAGGGGTGATATAGGTACCCCCATGTGCACCCCCCACCTCCTGGAGACCCTGGGGGCCTGCAACAGCCCCCGTAAGCAGACTATGCATGCCTTTCTGTGGCGGCATTGCCGCCACGGAAAGGCATGTTCATGGGCTTATTGTAATATGGCTGGCAGTGTCTTTCCGACACCGCCACCATATTGAACCCCTTTTCCGCCCGGTTGACTTGTCGACTGGGCGGAAAAGCGGCGGACGGTCATTCCGTCCACCGCGGACCCCCAGCCATTGTAATATGTGGGGGTCTTTGCTGCAAGGATGGCGGGCGGATCGCTCCCGCTGGGCCGGCTGTGATTACTGCCGGCACTGCGGGCTGATCCGACCACCATCCTAATAGGGCTCTAAGTTTGAACACAGAAATCTTCATCACAACCTCACCCAGCAGCTCACCATGATGAAACCTTCTCTTCAGACATCTCTTGCAGCTTTACCCTTTAAAATTTTACCTTCTCAGCTACATTTCCACAACATTTCTTCCAAGTTCAAAAGTAAGCACTGTCTGTGCCCAATCGACTTCTTGTATCGAACATGAGCTCCATTGCAGTCTGATATTTTTTTCCGTGACCCAATCTTGCGTGACTAGATGTCTGTGGGTTGGCGCTCTGATCTAGTTTTTACCATAAACCTTAAAAAATCATAACTCCTGTTCTACTGATTGGATTTTTATAATTGTTTGTTAAATCTTTATTAAATATATCCTATTTTTCTAAAGGAATCTAATGCATAATATAGGACATTATTGAACATCCCTTTACATGAGAGATGAGTTCATCACGGAGCACCAAAGTGTGTCTAAGGACCGCACCACTCACAGTCTGGTAGATAATAGTGCCCAGGGAAATGGGATCTGTGTGGGTTTGCATGCTGTCAATAGACTTGAACTGCTGCTGAACCAGTATTAGGAGCAGCAGTACTTTGTTGGGGATGATTATGTTGAGGAAGATGCACATGAAAAAGGCACAAGAAGGATGCGTTTTCGTTTAGGATATTGCTTCCTTTAGCACTTCAATTTCTGCGACAGACCCAAAGATCTAGAATCATTAGAAGTTCAGCTTACTTACCATGACAGCTAGAGTTAACCATCTTGCCAAAGGGCCAAGCTTCCCTGTGCAAACTGGGTAGGAAAGAAAAGGTTAGGCAAACACCTATTAATTCATGACAAAAGGGACCCTCTCCAAGCTACCAGAGGTTAAGCACAGTATGATTTAGTGACTTCTTCGCTCCCCCTGACAGGGATTGTGGCGGTTGTTTAAGTAGGGTTATCTCCCAACTCAACCAACAACCAATTTCTTCAAAATTGCTGCAGATGGGAATTTTTATTTTATTTTATCTCTTATATATTTTTATATTGTTATATTTTATGTTTTCTGATGTCAGTTCTTAGGAGGATCTGATCTTACTGATTTCCTAGGCTGCAATTTCCAGACTCATAAGTTTAATTCAGTGGTTGTTTGGGGGTTGTGAATCATTTATTATTTTATTTTTGTTGGAGGAGGCTTTTCAGATGACATACCTCCAGTTCCACTAATATCACTGTTAGAAATGGGATTTCTGGTTGGCTAAGGTTTGCACCAAAGCCAGGCAGAAACCCCCACTCTTTTCAGGATAAGGGAGTTACACTCCTAAAATAACCCGTGCTCATGCCCTTGGTAGCTTTGCACGAGCAGTCAGGCTTATCTCAGAGGCAGTGTGTAAATCATTTGCACACAACCAAAAGTAACACAATGTAAGCACTACAAAAGGACACCACACCAGTTTAGAAAAATATCCAATATTTGATATACGTAAGCAAGACCAAATACGATAAAAATACACACAGTACAGTAATTTAAAAATAGACGCGTTGCAAGATGTCTTTAATTTGCCAAGATATGTTAAAAACACAGTTCCTTGATGTCGATACCTCCGTCTGGGCTATCAAGGCGTCGTAAACAAACAAATCCAAACAGTTCTGCCTGACCGCGGCATCGCGGGTCAGCTGTGGTGTCAGGAAGACACGCAAACAGTACCTTTCAGAGATGTAGGTCTGATGCAGGTCGCTCTCCTCTCTGATGGAATCAGGAGCGCTGGGGATGGCAAGCGTTGGGTGCTGTGATGCAAAGTACAGCAGTGCAGCGTGCAGTGACCTCAGGTCGCGGTGCAAGCAGCGGCTCGGTGGTGGCATCAGATTGCGTTGTCGGTGACACCAGGATCGTGGTGTCAGATGAAGGCGGTACTCTTCACGGTGCTGGCAGGTCACAGTGCAGCAGCGACGTCGCTGTCACTGAAACGCTGTCGTCAGCTGACAACTGGAGATGATGGCAACGCGCTCGATGAAAGGCAGACATAGAGTAAGCTTAGCCAAAAGGAGCGCTTGGGAAAAGGCTCCGTTTTCATTTCATTTTCTTAAAAACTCAGTCCACGCACTCGGTGCTTTTTAATTCATGTGCTTGCCTCTTTGCACATATTGTTTTAACCAATTTACACAAGCAGATTGTATTAGCACTAATAACCCGCATTACCTCTTGCACTTGTGTTCTATGTCCCCGGTCCACCGGCAAAAGTTTGGATTGTGTGGAGGGACGGGAACCGGGCCAGGAGGAAGTGATTAACAACTTCCGGGACAGGCTGCCAATCAGCTGCTCGCAGCTGACGAACCTATGCCCTTAAAATCAACTGCACTTTCAGTTGCGCAGCGAACGCGGTGGATGGAAGGCAGACATAGAGTAAGCTTAGCCAAAAGGAGCGCTTGGGAAAAGACTCTGGGGCAGATTTATGTTAACTGGCGCATCTTGAGGGATGCGCCAGTTAACGTGCGCCACAGTGCGCCACAGCTACGCCACCCATGGTGCGCCGCATTTATAATGCGGCGCACCATGGTGCAAAAACGGCACAGATGCGTGACGCATCTGTGCCGGAAATGTGGCGCATTGCTGGAGTTGCGTCGCAAGCGCGACGCAGCTCCAGCAAGGCTCGGGGTTCCCCATTCTACTAATGCTGCATCAAGCCTTACGCCTGCTTCAAGCAGGCGCAGGGTTTTGACGCAGCATTGCCCTGAAAGTGACTGAGTGAAATCTCATATATTTCACTCAGCCACTTTCAGGAGGCATTCCTGCGCAGGAACGCCCCCCCCCCCCTGCGCAGGAACGTCTCCTTATGGCGCAGTGCTTTACAATGTGACGCATCTCCTAGATGCGCCACGTTGTAAATAGGGTGCTTTGTTTGAGCCGCAGTTGCGTCAAATAAAGTGACGCAATTGCGGCGCAAAGAGGCGCAACGGCCTCATAAATCTGCCCCTCTGTTTTTATTTAATTTAAAAAAAACTCAGTCCACGCACTAGGTGCTATTCAATTCATTTGCTTGCCTCTTTGCACATATTGTTTTAACCAATTTACACGAGCAGATTGTATTAGCACTAATTACCTGCATTACCTCGTGCACTTGTGTTCTATGTCCCCGGTCCACGGCCAAAAGTTTGGATTGTGTGGAGGGACGGGAACCGGGCCTTGAGGAAGTGATTAACAACTTCTGGGACAGGCTGCCAATCAGCTGCTCGCAGCTGACGAACCTACGTCCTTAAAATCAACTGCACTTTCAGTCACGCAGCGAACGCGCTGGATGAAAGGCAGACATAGAGTAAGCTTAGCTATAAGGAGCGCTCGGGAAAAGGCTCTGTTTTCATTTAATTTTTTTAAATCTCAGTCCACGCACTCTGTGCTTTTTAATTCATTTGCTTGCCTCTTTGCACATATTGTTTTACCCATTTACACAGGCAGATTGTATTAGCACTAATAACCTGCATTACCTCTTGCACTTGTGTTCTATGTCCCCGGTCCACCGCCAAAAGTTTGGATTGTGTAGAGGGATGGAACCGGGCCTTGAGGGGATGTATGTCGTTACAACGCATACTTTTACTCCGCGTACCATTACAACGCGGTATTTACAACGCATACCGGTACAACGCATAGCGCTTTGGGGTGCTGGATAGTGGTAAGTATAATTTACTATTCTAACTCCAGTCCCCGTGGACCCTAGGGAAGGTGTTGGATAGTAAATTAAACTTACCTCTTATCCTAGAGCGCCCCCCAGCGCAATGCGTTGTAACGGTATGCGTTGTAATGCCTGCGTTGTAGTGGTAGTGCGGAGTAAAAAATGCGTTGTAACAGGTGAATACCCCTTGAGGAAGTGATTAACAACTTCCGAGACAGGCTGCCAATCAGCTGCTCGCAGCTGACAAACCTACGCCCTTAAAATCAAATGCACTTTCAGTCGCTCAGCGGACGCTTGCAGCGGGCGCGCTGATGGCGCGCCAAAGGCAAGCCCTTCTGCGCCCGTCCGCGGCCAGATGGGGCCTGGAGCCAGCACCCCTGCCCAAATTCATCTTGGTCCTCTCGAATACCCCCGAGAAGCCCTTCTATCTCTCCGGACCACCCAATGCACACACAATGCTCCCCTTAGTTGTGACCTTAGCCCTTCTCACTGCTCTGGTTGTGGTTTCTCTCTCTCACCTTCCGCATCTCAACTGAACATTAGCGCTTCAGATCTCTTACAGGCCTCTCATACCAAGATAAATGCGACCACATCCTCGGAATTCACCTTCTTCAGCCTAAATTGCAGATCACTCCCAAGACATAAAAGAGACATCTATGACCTACTATCTGTAGCCGAACCATATGCTATCTTCCTCACTGAGACATGGCTAGGCAATAGTTCTGGTCTGGATATCGCAATAGCACTCCCCTCTAACTATACATACCTTGGAAGAAACCGTGTCGGCAAAGATGAAGGAGGGATAGCAATAATTTTCAAAACCTCCTATAAATGCAAATGGGATGACCTAGACCTCCAGGACTTTTTAAACTTCTGCTTTCACCTAACTTTACTCTCTCAGAAACACTTATCCATCGCCCCCCGGGACCAGCCACTGCTTGGGCCGCCTCACTCCCTGATCGCATTGCCTCTCTTGTACTCAAAGCCACTAATTTTTTGATCGTGGGCGATCTTAATATACATTTTAATGAGACCTCCTGTCCCACTTGTGCCAACCTCATTGCGGACCTGTCTGCTATGAACGTTACTCTCTATAACTCTGGCCCCAAGCATAAAGCAGAAAACTTACTCGATCCTATTTTCTCTAACCTTACCAACGTTGTATGTAAACCTGCTATTCCCATCCTCTAGTCCGATCATTTCCTGGTCGAATTCCAAATTAAACATAAGCAACATTCTAAGAACCCCGTATATCCACCAGGGTCTAGGAATGGAAGAAATTGGAAAGATCTGGAGCTAATCAAATTTAACCTTTTTTTAGAAAGCACCAGGCCGGTAGTCTCCATCACCAATTTGGATAATGATGCGGTTATTCATCAATGGCTTAGTTCAGCCATTGACGCATGTCTACCTCCTACCAATAAGAAATATAATCACCACTACCCACCCGCCCCTTGGTTCACTGAAAAATTCAAATTAGAAAAAACAAAATGCAAAAGCTTAGAGAGATGTTGGCGCAAATACTACAATCCTAGAACTAAATCACTATACAAATCTGCCCTAAGCAAATATCACTCTTTATGCAATATCGCCCGGGCAGAGCACCCTAATCTAACCGTTTTACATGCACAAAACCGCCCAAAAGCACTTTTCAAACTTGTCAAGGAACTTTCGGGTGCCACCTATCAGCCTAAACCCCCGTGCCTGGACTCTAAGCAATGTGATGTCTTAGCTGATTTTTTTTTGTCAACAAAATTGCTAATATCTATGCTGACTTTGATAAACAGACGACTACGCTGATAAACACAGAATCAAAACAACACCTCCCCCAGAAATCAGCCCAGCGAACAGCGACACCTGTTTAGATAAATAGACCCCACTTGACATCTCCACGTTCCGCAAGATTCTTAGCAGTATTAAATCAGGGTCCCCTAAGGATCCAATTCCCCCCCGGTACTCCAAACATTAGACCATTCTACACTCAATCTAGTCATGGAGCTACTTATTACTTCTTTAATTGAAGCTAGGTTCCAGGCATCCTGGAAGCATGCCATGATTGTGCCCCTGTTGAAAAAAGCTAACGCCGAACCAGAGGTACCATCTAACTTTAGCCCCATCTCTCTTGTCCCAGTGCTTTCCAAAATTCTGGAGAAACATATAAATATCCAGCTTACAAATTTCACGGAGTCACAAAATTTCCTACACATGTTCCAGTCCGGTTTCAGGGCAGGATTCTCTATGGAATCAACACTTTTGGGTGTCACTGAAATTATCCGCCAACAGGTCGACAAAGGAGCACTTATTTTACTAGATCTAAGTGCCGCATTCGACACTGTTTTCCATTCTATCCTCCTCAACACCCTCCATTCCTGTGGTATCACTGGCCTGGCTATAAAGTGGCTATCCAGCTTCCTATCAAACAGGACCTTCCAAGTTTTCTCCTCCACTGCCAATTCCAAAACTCATGTACCACAGTATGGAGTCTCCCAAGGCTCCATACTGAGCCCTTGCTCTTCAATATATACGTCAGCCCTTTGGCTACAATAGCTGAGCAAGCTGGGCTCACTATATACTCCTACCCAGATGACACTCAGCTCATCTTCTCACTCTCTTCTAACACAAATTCCAACACATCAGCGCTTTGATCAGTACTAACAGACATTGCTGAATGGATTCAGGCCAACAAATTAAAACTTAATAGTGGAAAAACCGAACTTCTCCTTTTCGGTAACAATAAAACCCTCAGGGGCCCCCACCATTGGCCGTCACAGATGGGCTCACCCCTGCCCCCTTCCCAATCTGACTGCAATCTTGGTGTCATTGTCGATGACCAACTGACAATGAAGCAACAAGTGGTCAAAGTAGCTTCCACTTGTTTTGCCATTCTGAAATGGCTTAGGTAAATCCTTTCGATGCTCCGTCTGTCCACCCAAAAAACTGTAGTCCAAGCTCTGATAACATCCAGATTGGACTACTGTAATGTTCTGTACTTGGGCACAAGCAAGGAAGTGCTACGCAAGCTACAGGTTGTACAGAACGCTGCTGCTAGATTTCTTTGCAAACTTCCCAATAAAAATGCTATCTCAGCCTCACTATGTGACCTTCACTGGCTCCGAATGGACAGTCGTGCCAAATTTAAAGCCCTGGGCTTCATGCATAAAATCAACTCCGGTATAGCACCCCACTATCTAAAGACCTTAGTGCACCATTATCGCCCCCCGCCTTCTTCGATCCTCCAGTCAATACATGTTCCACGTCCCTAGGATCAGACGAGCCAGAATGGGTGGACGCTCCTTTTCCTATCTGGATCCCTCACTATGGAACTCTCTTCCCAATCACATACGCACTGAACAACACTATCTCAAGCTCCGCAAAGACTTAAGAACCTGGCTTTTCAATCAGTAGTCCCCCTACCACTCGTGTGTCCTAGCCTCTCATCCTTTCTGTGTTCTCTAGCGCCGGGAAACCTTTGGGTAGCTGTGCGCTGTACAAATGTAATAATAATATTAATAATGGCATCGGCGTCGGTAGGCCAAGACTGCGGTGAGGGATGAGGGTGGTGTGTCGTGTAATTTTACAAGCAGTGCCCTCGAAACACGGCGCAAGCCGTGGCATCGAGTACGGCGGGCAGCGGCTCGGTGTCGGCATCAGCAGGCAACCTCGGTGAGACCAGAGTTGCGGCATTGCGGCGGTGCCCTCAGTGGTGCCTTTGAGACACAGAGTCAGTAACGGCATCGTAGACGGCTTAGTGCTTGAAGTCTTTGGTGTTCCTGAGACTTCTTGAACAGGGGGCAAGCTATACTTCAAGCCCTTGAAGATACTCAGCACAAGCAGAGAAAGTTCAACCCAGTCCTTTACTGCCCAAGGCAGAAACAGCAGCTGCAGGCCAACCCAACAAAGCTACAACACAGCAGAGGGGCAGTACTCCTTCTGGCAGCTCTTCGAGCTCTTCTTCTTGGCAGATTCCTTGTTTCCAGCGTTCTCTGAAGTCTTTTCTATCCCTGAGACTTCCAACAGGAGGCAAGTTCTACTTCAAGCCCTTGGAGAAAACTTTAACAGCAGGATGATGAAAGCACAGCCCAGGCCTTTCCCTACCACAGACAGAAGCAACCACTGCAGGCCAACCCCTCAACACGCAGCATAGTGGCAGTACTCTTTCTCCAGCTTTCCCGGTCCTTCTTCCTGGCAAATTCCTTATTTCAGAAGTAATCTAAAGTTCTGGAGTCTGGGCCCCCATATTTATACCAGTAAATCCTTTGTCCTTGGAAGGCAGAGGGGCTTGTATCTAGTTCAGTTCTGGGTGCATTCTGCCAGTGTGCACCTTCTTTCTTTCTCAGTGTGGGCCATGGTCCTCAGACGCACCACAGGAGGTGAAGCCAGCATTGTGGAAGCCAAGCCCAGCCCTATTCAGACCCAGATGCTACTCATCCCTCCCATCTATGTGTATATGTGTTCCTTCAGCCCTGTCCTGACTCACCCTGTCTCCTGGAGTCTCCTCCAGCCCTTGTCACTCACAAACCTGACAGACAATACACAAGCTAGCAAAGGCAGGCTAGATGGTTAGGTCAGAAAATCCCATTTTCTAAAAGTGGTATTTTCAAACACAGAATGTTAAAACGAACTTCACTAAACAATGCATTTTATCATTCTGAGTTCAGGCATACTAAACTAAAATGTCTACCATGTTCCCTGAGTCACTTATGATTATAGGATGGTATAATTTCACTGCCCACTCTGGCCTATGGGGAACAGGTAGCCTTGCAATAGTGAAAAACGAAATAGGCTGTAATTCACTATCAGGACATGCCACACACACCAGGGCGTGTCCTACCTTTTACATACAATGCACCCTGCCCATTGGGGTGCCTTGGGCCTGCCTTAGGGGCGACTCACATGTAGAAAAGGGAAGGTTTAAGGACTTGCACATGTGTGCACTTGCCAAGTCGACATGGCAGCCCCAGGCTACGCACAGGCTCTGCAAAGGCAGGCCTGAGTTACACTTTACAGGCTGTTTGCGTGGGTGGCACAATCCAGTGTTTTAGCCCACCAACAGCATTTGATTTATAGGCCCTGGAACTCGCAGTGCACTTTACAAGGGACTGATACATAAATCAAATAAGCCAATCATGGAAATACCAACCCATAACACAGTTTACACAAAGAGAATATGCACTTTAGCACTGATCAGCAGTGGTAAAGTGCCCAGAGTCCTAAAACCAACACAAACAGGTCAGGGAAAAATAGGAGGAAAAAGCTAAAGGTTTGGGGATAACCCTGCACAAAGGGCCATTTCCAACAATCACTGTCAGTGTATGTGGTTTTCACCTGTCTGGTAAAATCTCATCTGGTAAAAACATATTCTCAAAAACCACTCATAGACAGTATTAGGTTTTGCAATTTTAACAAACGTTCTTCAAAAAAAATCGAGTGTACTGGAAAATAGCAACATTATTAATGATTGTATGTACTGGGTGGCTAATTTAAGCATGACTTCAAGCTTTCCATTGAATCTGTTTCAGTTCTTAGCAGGATCAGATGATTAGTAAGTGATGAGTCGCTGATCTTTAGGGTTACTGACAACGGCTGACTGAGGAAGAAAAATCTTGAAATGTAGTAACGATTACTGAGAATCTAGCAAAGTAGAGGATGCAGTATTTTTAATCAAAGTTAAGTCTTAGGACGTACATGACACGTGGCACAAAATGGAACAGTAGAAAGTAGGCTAATGAGTAACATTAAAACTATAGGGCATCCTATGCACCACCAGACCGTCACTTTTTTTGACGTTCCAGTAGCACAATGCCCTGCACCATATTTCCAAAGCAGCATTAAGCCACTTTGCATGGCTTAATGCTGCTTTTTAAAAATGATACCCTTTCATGCAGGTATATGTGTGAAAGGGGCATGCAATGTGTGTTGCTGTTGATCTTCCACCACAACACTGATTGCTTTGTGACGCTGCCCCAGATTTACAAGGAGGTGTAAATCTGAGGCAGAGCCAAAACTAACGCCATACAAAAGTAGGTGTTAGATTGCCGCAATGAGGAGAAATACTTTTATTTATCCTTGTTTTTGCTTTTTCTATGTGTGCTGTATTATTGATTGATTGTACATAAACAAACCCTTGCACTATTGTGCAAAGGGTGTCTATGTTGGTGCTAGACCACAGTTTTTAGTGCAAGCGCAAGGAAAACACAAGGAGGTGCCGTATTTTTGTAAATACAGTGCATCCCTGTGTTTTTTAACCCCTTCGGGGATGAGTCACAGTGGGCGTGTGCTGATGACTGCTGGGAGCCGTCATGACCACGCCCGCGATCGGAATGTCCAGCAGCGGCGCGGAATTCCAGCCGCAGCCAAGGTGTTAAATGCTGCAGCACTGCAAAATTTGCTGCAGCACTGCACCAGGCCATTTCCCTGTACACATGTCCCCATGTTTCACTGAATCAGAGGTGAATCTATTTTTCTGGTCCTTGCAGGCTTGTAATAAAAACAGAACAAACACAGAGAGAACATATTGAAGCATAGAGGCAATGATCCTGAAACGCAGGGGTAAAGTTTAAAAAATGGAAGAGTGCGTATCATGTAGAGGCAGGAAATGTGAAGTCCACATTGGTCTAGCAATATTTCGAATATATTCTTTGAAAGTGTACATGATTGAATAGAGAAGGATACTATTCTTCCAAAGAGTGGGAAATGAGGGAGGAGAAGCTGTTGGTCGAGACTGGGAGAAGGGTTGATCAACCGGATCAGGGGATCTGATTGCTCAGAAGTGATAACCCTCACACACCCAGATGGGTTGCATGCTTCTTCATTGAGCACCACCTTATTAAACCATAATTTCTTACCACTTAGACCTTTTTGACAACTCACTATACAACCCTACATTCACAATATCCTCACTTACATTCACCATTATGGCAACCAACCCAGAAGCTCTCCCTCAAAAAGCCCCATTGACATTGCAGCACCGGTACAACAAGAAAGTACCCAATGATGAAGCATGACACCCATTTGGGTGTGTGAGGGCTATCACTTCTGATCAAGAGAACCCCCTGGCCCATTTAATCAGCCCTCCTCCACGTCTTCTTCCCCCTGTCCTGAGCAGCAGCTTCTCCTCTCTCATTTCTCTTACTTTGGAGGAACAGCATTCTTCTATGTTTAACTATTGCATTTAAGGGGCATGGATGCTGGACCTGAAGACGGTTTGAAATGGAAGGAGCGTCTATGTTTCAACTCTTGATTTACATTTCCTTCTAGATCCAATACAAAAGATTTTCTGGAAATCAAAATTCAAACTTCAAACAAAAGAATAGTCTCAGATGCTCGAGTTCCATTAATATCACAATTGTTGCATTCCAATAATTTTTTCCTAGACAATAAAGCTTCAAGTTATGCGCAGAATACGCGTTTCGTCCCCCTTGGGACATCATTAGGGAAATTAGGGAAATATTAATTCTGCTGATCCCAGAGTGAAATGAACTCAAGCATCTGAGAATATTCTTTTGTTGGAAGTTTGATTTTTCCGAAACTCATTTGTATTGGATCTAGAAGGAAATGTAAATCAAGAATTGAAGAGAAAGAAGTAGAGAAAAAAGGAAGAAAAAAAGAATAAAGAGATGTATATGGACTCTAATTTTTGTCTTGTTAATTTGGAAACTTAGACGCTCCTTCCATTTAAAATCATCTTATTGTTGTGTCATTAGTCTTAACGGTGGGCCATAGGAAGTGGAGCGCCACAACCTACAAAGAATTTCTGGAATTACCGTTAATTATCTCACCACTGCATACTAAGTAGACCCTCACTGTTGTTGACTTGTACATGGATGCTGGAGCTGATAATTAGCTCCTTAACCCTCTATTTTTTTCTGTAATAACCAATTGAACATATATTAAACAGTTACCCTATTCTAGTAATATGAACACAATTCATAAGCAAGCAGGATATAAGAGATGGGAGGGACTTCAAATATTTATTTGCTGCCACAGACTATGATTTTTGTAAGCCTCTAATGGTAAAATTGTTTTTTTTACATTATGACTTAAAAGCATACACAATTCTTATCATTGCCATGCATTTACATGAAACCACATATGGTAAAATATTGATAAAGCTTGTTGATGCCCATGGTGCAAGTTGTTAATACAATCTAAATTGGGGAAGAGGCTATTGGAAGAACCAGATCTTTAGATATTGTTTAGAAAAAAGAAATAGGTCTCCTTCCTGATGAAGAGAGACAATTCATTCCACTTTTTTGGATGCAAGAAAGTAAAGGCTCAACCACCTGCCCAGCTTCTCGAGATCCAGATTACGTTTTCAAAGCATTATTTACTGGGGAAAGAATGTGTCTAAGAAAGTACAGACTCATAGCCCTGGAATGGTGCACTTAAACGTGTGCATGCAAAGTCTTGTGCACAAAAACAATAGGACTTAAATAGATTCCTTTTTCAAAACAGGGTGCCAAATTAGTGATCTCAAGAAAGAATTCATTTAAATGGTCATGGACAGATAAGGAAACAGCCTACCAGGAACATTTTGAACCATTTGAAGTCTTTGGAGGTTCTCGGATATAACAAATGTCCATAGTCCAACCTAGATACAATCATGGTTTGAGTAATCATTTTGGGACCTCAATAGGTAGGACTTTGGACATTGTAAACAACATTTTTAAAATAGAAAATCATGTCCTCACTACTTTGTTAACGTGATGAATGGCATTGAATTTTTTGTACTGATAGTAGCTCACAGATTCCTTTTGATTAGAGGTAGCAACATCCAGATATGCAGGCCACAACTTGTTAAAGACAATTGAAGTGCACAAGTGGTGCCCTTATTCATTTGTGCTGGAAATTTGCCTTGACCTCTTGGTCCTGTGCGCCACTCTCCCTGCTATCTTTCCTGCCTGGCTCTTGATGGAAGTTTGACTGTTCCACACCCCATAGGACGGCAGATTCGGTCCCGCTGCCAGGTAACCACCGGGTAATTTTGGACTAAACTGTAACCTAATTGGGCTTATTGGGTCTAGTGGACTCCTTGGGTTCTTTGCATTTTTGGGGGGCTTAGTTTGTGTTTTACCTTTGGGCTTGGTTTACTATAGACTTCTAGGTTGTTTGGCACCCTGTTTTGCCTTTGTTGTTAATTGTTCCTGATTGGCTGACAACCCCACCCTTCTGCCTCTCCGCCTGCGCGCCCACCTCCCAGAACTACCCAAGGAGGCTGCTGCATGGCTGCGCAGGGGACACACTCATCGAGCATGCTGCCGGCAGGACTAATGCAAAAACCACATTTGATGGACAGAATGCAGAACAATGTCATACATTCACCCCAGTACAGAGATCTGGGCCCAAATCCATCGTTTTTTTGCACTCCACACCACCCCAGTTCAGACATGGCCATATGCAAATCAGTCTGACCCTGTGCCTCATGGGAACAGTCCAGCCCGAACTGCCAAGCCATGCCTTCCCTGGACCCGAAACAAGCTTCCGAGGACCGGTTTCTGGCATTCCAGCAGTCTTCAGCCCGGCTTGCTTGAATCCAGTGGTGTGGAGTGCATGGGACTCACGTCTGAGCATACCCATCCCACTCGGGGTGACAAATGCAAAAACCACAGTTGATGGACAGAATGCAGGACAATGTCATACATTCACCCAGTACAGAGATCTGGGCCCAAATCCATCGTTTTTTTGCACTCCACACCACCCCAGTTCAGACATGGCCATATGCAAATCAGTCTGACCCTGTGCCTCATTGGAACAGTCCAGCCCGAACTGCCAAGCCTTGCCTTCTCTGGACCGGAAACAAGCTTCCGAGGACCGGTTTCTGGCATTCCAGCCGTCTTCAGCCCGGCTTGCTTGAATCCAGTGGTGTGGAGTGCATGGGACTCCCTAGGACACAGTCCGCCAGACCCGCCTTAAAGGCACTGCACTGGCTGCCAGTGTGGGAGAAAGTTAAATTTAAAGCTCTCTGCACAGCCCATAAAATCCTCTTGGGGAAGGGCCCCCCAATTCTGAGGAATTTAGCGGTGCCATATAAAGCAAGCAGAACACTGCGCTCTGATCAAAAACACCTCCTTCTAGTCCCTAGAGTTAAAAGGGCCCGCACTGGCGGAAGAAGATTTTCAGTTAACACAGCAAAGTTGTGGAATTTGCTTCCTTTTGAACTGCGCGCTGAGACCTGTATAGTGCGATTCCGCAAATGTCTTAAAACTCATTTGTTTCTTGCTTGATTGCACTAATTTTAGCCGTCTTATGATCTGATGGTGTCTGGAAAAGCGCTGGGATGCCCAAGGGTAACTGCGCGCGATATAAAATTTTAATAATAATAATAATAATAACTCACGTCTGAGCATACCCATCCCACTCGGGTGACAAATGCAAAAACCACAATTGATGGACAGAATGCAGAACAATATCATACATTCACCCCAGTACAGAGATCTGGGCCCAAATCCATCATTTTTTTGCACTCCACACCACCCCAGTTCAGACATGGCCATATGCAAATCAGTCTGACCCTGTGCCTCATGGGAACAGTCCAGCCCGAACTGACAAGCCATGCCTTCCCTGGACCGGAAACAAGCTTCCGAGGACCGGTTTCTGGCTTTCCTGCCGTCTTCAGTCCGACTTGTTTTAATCCAGTGGTGTGGAGTGCATGCGACTCACATCTGAGCATACCCATCCCACTCGGGTTGACAAATGCAAAAACCACAGTTGATGGACAGAATGCAGAACAATGTCATACATTCACCCCAGTACAGAGATCTGGGCCCACTAAGGGTAGAATGTTCTAAATGAAAAGTAGAAACATGAAGACAAACATTAGAATGTTGGAGCACCGGGCTTATACCAGCCATTATAACCCCAAAACGTGTCCATTATCTTCAGTGGCGCTCTCAAGATTTCAATTTTCCAATACACTATAATGTAGTGCACTTTAAAGAGGTGATTCTTCAAATATTTCATTTATTGAAGCACCATTGTGGTAATCCTGGTGGATTAAGGGATGTTTTTCCAGATCCTGAGTGCACAGATGGAAAAGGCCTGCTGCCTTGTTTTTCTTCTTTTTTTCTCTGTTTGCAATCTAATGGTGCAATAGCTGTGGGTGTGCTGAAACCACCAGAGATGAGGAGCTTGTCTACAAGATAAATGGGGGTTCTGTCTGGGATTACTTTGTGTAAATAATGCAAACGGTGCAGGCTGGCAAGGGGAGCCAGTTAAGTTCCATTAGGATGGGGCTGATGTGATCATGGGCGAGATGTGCCAAAAAGTCAGTCTGAGGCTTCCTAATAGCGAATTTTTGTGATTCGCATTTAGGAAATGGCAAACACTTATGTACAACAGTGTCTCAGACACTGCTTGCGATAGACAATGGGTCGCAAATGGACCTGCCTCATCAATACTCATGATGCAGTTCGCAATTTGCGACCCGTTCGGAATGGCTTCAATCGCAGGGATGGTGGCCTGCTGGGGTGAGCACACCACCATTTCTGTGATTGCTTTTTGAATTAAGCAATATATTGATTTTTTTGTAAGGCAGCCTGTTTTCCTTAAAGGAAAACGGGCTGCATTACAAAAAATAAATGTTTCTCTACATTTTTTAAGAGTACGCAGTGGACAGTATGACTACTGCCTGCTCTTAAAAAAATGTTCACCCACATTCACAAGGGGGTAGGGGTCCCTTAGGGTTAAATTATGAATATTTTGCAGCTGCATTCCAGTCGGAGAACATTCACACATACCAGTGCTATTTGGTATCAGGAAAGGATGCCCTAAACAAACCCCTTCCTAATACTCAAAATCTAAAAGCAAAATGCCATTTGGTAACATGTTACCGTCGCATTTTGCCTTTTGTTCATGGCAAAATCCATTTTACCCTGAAGAAAGCAAATGTGAAAAGGCAAATGTTAAAATGCTTCGTGCAAGTGGCCCCATATTTCTTCCAGTTCATGAGGAAGCAGATGCCTGTAAGAAGTGCCAGTGTGGAGTCTGGGAGGCCATTTTCATAGTTTTGTTATCTGATAGGTGTTTCATCCTGAGAGTATGATAGAAAGCCCTATTGAATTGATTAATATCGCCACCCAACATTTAAGGAGAAAGATACAATTCACTTTGTAGTGTGTGAAATGTAAATACTCTTTATTATCTTTGTATATTCTTTATTTAACTAATTTTGTGTCAAACGTTCTACAGTGTATCAAATATTTCCTTGAAAGTGGACTTATTCCTTGTAGAGCAACCATATCATACATTTTGCTAACTTTATATTCTTAAGAAAGCTTTATATTAGTACATTGTAGTTCAAAAAGGTATGTTGCGCTCACAAATGTTTTCATTTGAAACAGGTTCAAAATCCTACTATGTTAATTGAAAGAAACGACTTCGTATTCATGTTTAGCATTTTATTCCTCCTAATAATACGTGGAGAGTTTTAGATCTGATGGCATAGGGCTTTAGTATCTCACATAATATTCAGGAACAAAACAAATGTGAAGATAGCAAGATAGAAACTGAAAAAAAATATGCTATTATTTATTTCCAGAAGTTTAATTAACTGTGCATCAAGGTTATAATGAAGGTTAATTAAAATGTGCCCTCGCGACTCTGGAGAAAACATTCCTTGATAATTCTTGAATTGTATTATGTTTTTTTCAACAAAAGCAGCCGTGCAGTCGAGGTTGGTAATATTTAAATGGATTGCTTGGGAAAGTGTGCTTTCATGTGGGTACAACTGGGTGAGGATGGAATGCATAAAAGCAATTATCCATAAGCATGCATGAACCATGTTGGAGCCCTGCACCATTTTCATTTGCCTCGTATGATCATACTATTTTTTCATCACACACATAATTATGATAAAAATATCTAATAGTGCATCATTAACTTCTAGTAGTTCCTATTAATGTATTGTGGCTCAACTCCTTTTGCCCAAATTCAGCTGACAGTAACACTGACTCCAAATAGACTGGCCGGATAGCTCACTGTGTTAAGTGCATGTTTCAGGGCATTTTAAAACACAGAAATCACACGTTCGAAGCTTGCTAATGCTTACTGAGTCCGCCCCGATTATTAATGATAGAGGGCCTGCACCTGAAATCACAGAACTATTTTGCCCCTAGCTACTAACACTTTGTGCTGTGTGTTTTACTTTTGTAATAAAAACGCTTTGCTAAGCATTATGCTGGAATTTACTATCTAGGCTCAGGTCTTACAATTAATCGCCCCAAGTCAATACTGGTTCCCTTGGCTCCATCTAGAGACTGTTTTGAATGGCAAACAAATATTCCTCTCCATAGTCTCAGCTTCAAATATTTAGGCAACTGGGTTTCCCGGCACCCTGAACTCACTTGGGACCTCAATCTCCAACCCCTGGTTCATAAGGCTAAGAAGGACCTGGCTAAGTGCTAATCCCTCCTCCTAAACATAACAGGCCACATAGCTTTATATAAAACTAGCAGCCCATCCCGACGTTGTCCGAGTATGAATTGCTGCCGGCCAGTAGTATATTGTTTTGTAGGATTTCGTTTTGATAGCATTTCTTATCTGTGACAGGTCTGTGAAACGCTCCGATTCACAGTGCACCGCTGATGCACTTAAGAGTGCGCGTTCAGTAGTGTGTGAACTCGAGTTTCCCTACTTTATTTTTCCTTGCAATATTATATAGCGCAAACTCGACAGCATGAGCACAATTTACATTACAGAAGAACACATTCATTTGTGGTAGGCACGGGGAGACAAAGCGATTTGCCTGGAATCACAGGATGTTGAGCTGATGCCGAGATTCGAACGTAGCTCCCCAGCTCTAAAGTTCGCAGTTCTAGAACTTGTGGCGGGAGGTGTGTCTAAAAATGTATGTCGGTGCTGGCCCTTATTGAGAGAGTCCTGTGCATTTTTCAAATGAGTGGTGAAAAGAGATGAGTATGTTGCTGGAGATGTGGGCCGCCGTGCCACCAATGTACTTACCGGGGGAGGGTAAACACCCATTATTCCGCAACTTTCTTTCCGCATACCATCACTCCGCATACTTTCAATACAAAAGTACCATGACTCCGCAATGCCATTATAACGCATGGCATTACATTTTATATGCTTTTACCACGCATACATTTACACCGAAATTCGTTGTAAATGCATGAATGGTAAAAGCATGTTTTTTTTAAATGTTTGGATAAGGTAAGTATGGGTATAGGGGTATATGTTTTGGGGTACTGAGGTATATGTTTTAGGGTGTTTGGGTATTTTAAGGGTTCAGATATATTTTTTTTAGTTATGGGGTACAGGGGAATATATATATATATATTACCTACTGGCGGTCGCCAGTAGGTACTTATAGTTAGGATTTTTTTCAATGTTAAATCTCAAAATTCTATTTAGAATAACTTTGGCGCCGGTTGACGAATCTGCCTGACAATTTCCTCAAAATGGCCTCTTCGAGCTCTGGTCCTTCCCTGAAAGTGTGGGGGGGATTCGTCAAGCGGGGGCCGAGATAAAAAGGGGGTCCCAAAACGCGTTTTCCCCATGTTAATTTCCATAGGGCGGTCGACCTCACTTTTAGCCCGAACGGCTGAATGGATTTCCACCAAACTTGGCAAAATTGTAGGGATTGGTAGCCCGATGTGCCTTTGCTATGTCTCAAGATATGTGCTCCAGTGGATTTTGAGTAATTTAGGTTCAAAAAAATATATATATCTATAGGCTCGCCCCGGTGCGCGCACCGGGGAGCGCACCGGGCGCGCCACGCGATTTCCGCACGGAAAGCTGATTGGCTCTCGGGTGTCTGTAAACATTCTAAACAGTCCGGAGCGGCCGCCATCTTGTGTCTCGGTTGGATTGAGACATGAGAGGTGGCCAAAACAAAGGGGGAAATTATCATAAGGGGGCAGAGTAGACTCTCCCTGACCCCCTAGGTTTGATGTGGGGGCTTTAAAAGGGCCCCGCGGGGCCAAAAAAAAAGTAATTTTTTTTCGATTTTTTGTGGGGGGAGCGCCCGGGACGCGCACCGGGAAGCGGACCGGTGAGCGTACTATGGGGAAAAAAGAATGATAGACTTTTCAAATATTGTATGTTTATTAATTGTTCTTTTTGTTGTTTTATTTTTATATTTTTTTATTTAAGTACCAACATGTAGGTATCAATGCAGAGTCTATAATTTAATATACACTGTCTTCTTTGTAGATATCTTGCATGTTGTTACAGAAGTTATTGTGGTATATGGAATTCATAGCGTAGTCTGTCAGGAAAGCAGAAACATTATGGAGGCAGGAGATGATAAAGAGATGTTAAATACACATTGGAGATAATATAGTGGGAGAAAGGAAGTAACTATGAGCAAACTTATTTTGTAACACAAAAAAGTTGCACAGTATATTTTAAGTCTGACTTTACATTATAATCAATTTGGTACTAGTTTAAGAAATACATATACAAATGAATAATTTCTCAAACATTTTTTGAATTATTAAATATAAATTTATTTTTCAGATTCCTTTTCCAAATTTAACAGAACTTCTAATATTTGATTGTCAGAAATGTCCTCATTTTGAATCAGGAAATCTACTTATTGTACACATTGAAGTAGTTCATAGTCCCATGATTCATCCATGAATTCTGAGTCATTAGGTTCAATAACTTTAATATTGTTGCTCTCCAGAACAATTTTGTTGGAATTTTTTGGCTCTCCTTCCATTTTTGTGCTGTAATTTGCATTTAAAAAAAATATATCAGTAGAGATAGGGCACTGTTGGGTTTAAGTTCAGACAGGTACTTTGGTTTTTTTAATAGTGATTTTATCTTTGGGCAGTGTATGGTATCAGACTGGAAGTAGAAATATAAAAAAGTGTATGTGATAAAGCTTCATAATTATACAAGACAAGCCTAACTCCATCCATAACTATAACAGAGAAGTCTATCTTATTCTATAACTATTACAGAGGGATGGTATATAACTATCAGAAAATGTTTTCAAAATTAATTTAAAGTGCACAACATACTTCAGTTTTTAAAATAACATCTTACCTTTCAAAAAGAAGTTTAAGTTGTCAGTGAAAATGCTCTTGAAATGTACTTCAGGAAGTAGTAGTCAAAATGGCTGTGTTTCTCTCTCTTTCTTTATATATATTCAGGTACATAACCAATCAAATGTCATGTAGTAATAGTAGATAATGAAAGTAACATTTTAATTGGTTGTCAATTCTAACACTTCATATGTGTTTTTGTCATGTAATTTACCTCAGGATATTTAGTCAGGCCTACAGCATAATTGTCTCAATGGAATTCCATCAAATTTGGGTAAATGGTAGGGACTGCTATGTAGTAGGGCCTATTCTATATTTGGTGTAAGTGTCTCCAGTGGTTTTCCTGTAAATTACTTTCCCACCTTTTTTGAGGGAGAGCTTACCGGTGCGCGCCCCGATACACGCACAGGCAGCGTTACGGGAGTCCTCCATTTTGTGTTTCGGTACAATCGAGACACAAGATGGAGGACAAACAACGTTGGGAATGGATAGAAGGGGGCACGGTAGACAGCCCCTGACCCCCTAGGTTTTCTGAGGGGGGCTTAGGAGGCTCATAAAGGTTAAAAAAAATTGAATTTTTCACGGGGGAAGCGCCCGGTACGCGCACTGGGGAGCGTACCGGAGAGCGTACTTTGGTGAAAAATAGTGAAAAAAAGTTAGAAAAAGATAAACATTTTGAATGATCAGAGGTAGGGTAGCTCTACAAAGAGCTTTTGGGTTCTGTGGCTGATTTAGGTACCTACAAGTATGTTCCAATGCACAGTCTTAAATTCTGGAGGAAAATTCTATTCCCCTCATCTGAGAAGTGCACACCATCTCCTCTGTAGATGTCTTGCATGTTGTAACGCAAGTTATTATTGTATATTGAACCCATTCCACAGTCTCTCATGTAAGCAGAAACAGATTTATTCACATGTTTCCGTGCTTTCTCAAATTGTGGACAAAATTGGTTGGACCAGTTCCATTAATGTCTTTGGCATATATTGGAATATACCAAGGCAGTTTGTGGAAAAAGTGTCATCAATTGATCAAAGGTGTCCTTTAAAAGCATTTCCAGACCAACCCCAGTCATAGTGCCTAAATCATTTCCACCAAAGTGCACTATTAAGAGGTCAGGGTTTGGCAGATGCAAAAAGGTTTTCACCAATGGTATCAATTGATGACATCTCAATCCCCTCTGGCCAATCCACTTGATTTCCAAGGTTGTGATAATTTCTGCTTGCTGCATACCTTTGAGCCCAGTGGATGTAGCTATGTCCAATAATCCATACAGAATACATGATGTGAGAAGGTTCTGGTGCAGTCAGATGACGTGTGGGAATGAAATGGCAGTTGGAACAGTAGGAGTTTACAAAAAATAATTGTGGAGTTTCCCTGCTGTTGAATCACAAGCAATGATTGGTGGATTCAGTTAGTTGAAAACAGAAAGTTAGGGTGCATGGTTGTGTTGTGTGTAAGAAGCAATTTGAATGGTTAAGAAAAAGTAACTAAAAGCAATAATGCCCTGGATGAGCTGGTGTATTGAGAGGTCAAACATCCTTGCTGACTTAATTTGCAACATTGTAGAATAAACTTTTGAACCTGAGAGTTCAGTTAGGAGGGAGTTGCTATGGTAACAGATAGAAAGGTCTGAGAGGGGAAAGGGTGTTGGTTTGAAAATAGTGAGGGAAGACTTTTGATTGGTTGAAATAAGACATATGTGTGTAAAGTTAGAGGTTTTCTATGCCAGTCTTGGTTTCAGTGTATTGAGTGCACACCTTTTGCTCTGCTAAAGAAAAATTGGTGTGTGTGTCTGACACTGTTTTCAATCTCCCAAAGCATTTGTAAAGGTAAGTAATGATTTATTTAATTTAGATAGAGACTTGTTTGCTCTGTGGAGAATATTTTGAAGCAGATAGTTAAGTTTCAGTAGTGTAAGTGAATACTTGTACATAGGTCCTGTGTTGTGTTTCTAAAATGTTATTCAAAAAACGATTTTGGGTGTAAATGAATGGTGTTTTCATTTGGCCCTTATTTATGATTGCCTTGTGCAGCCGGTGCATCACTTTAAACATGGGAAATAAGTGGCGCTCTTGTGGCGCAAGGCCTTCATAAATAAGGCCCTGAGTTTGTTGGCTGTTGATTTGTTTTTTGCTTTTTCTTTTTCTTTTTCCTTCTTTTTTCTCTTTCTACATTACTTTATTTCTGTTTTTGTATCCTTCACTATTGCTTTATTTCTTAGTAAACCTTTTTAGATTTTTTACCTCTTGAACTGTTTCTTCTATTTCTAAATATATATTTTACTAATTATAACTTGTTTTTCCTTTTGTCTTTCACAGGTACAAGTAAGTTTTCATTAATTATATGGTAAGTGTGTCTACAAAATGTAGTTTGTCATCACCCTTTGCTTTAACCTCACTACTTTTCTCTCACCCTACCTCACCCCTGTTTCCTTACTCTGCTTCCCTCACTTATTCTTATCCTCCATGTTTACTTCTCCTTTCCTTACTTTCCTACCACATTCAACTTCTTTCAGTGCCCCTGCTCATCCACACTCCTTCACTTACCTTTTTTACTGGTTCACTTAGTCCCTTTCTGACACTCCTTCCTTTACTCTCTCTCTCTTCTTTCTCTCTGTCACTCCCCATGTCTTACCCTTATTCACTTATATCCACCCTCTGAGGTTCCGTGACGGTTCCGTGACGACTTGAACCCGTGTTTTCAAGTTTGTCGGAAATACATAAAATTAGTATCAGCGAACCGCAAATGATCCATTTAGTATGTCCTAGTGTTTTCGCTACGCTACGAGCAAGAGCACTCCTTCCACTGACACATTTCTGATATACACACGGCATCCATCTTAGATCATGGCCGCCATTTTGTGGTTCCTTGCCCTCACATATGCAATAGCCTCTGATCATTTCATTCACTTCACTTTGATTAAGGACACGTAGCCTTAGCCGGAGATTCACCTCTTACATGACACGTGCACCTTAAACCAGATCACGCTGAAGCTGCATGACTCGACAAAGGCTGCCTCCTCTGCCCGAGGCCAGCCCACCTGAACTGGTTTTCCTGTCCATTGTACCTGATCATGATTAGGCGGCCGAAGCCGGTAGCCTTGCCCATTTACAACCCACAAACATCTCTTATCCCGCTTTTCTATCTTCTGCACCTGGCTCTGCTCCTTTCCTTCTGGGCCTTTATTAGGGGGAGGTAACGAACTTTACGATGAGGCGGTCCGGGTCTTGAATGCAATATTGACAAGGGATTGTGATGGACTGGTGGGAACCCCTCTTCGTGATGTTTGGTATCAGATATTATCGACAGTTCCTGTGTAACGCCAAATATTTATTGTTTAGAGACACAAAGGTTTGGGAATGTACCGACATGTGAAATATTTGCCTAGAGCACAATTTTTAGTATATAAGGAGCAACCCACTTTGTACAAATCGAACAGTCTCCTAGATTCTGCCCGTGTGTAGATTCTGTGACTTCTGTGTCCCTGCAGTAATAAACCTTTGGTCTTTGACGCCACCATCGAGAAGCCCGTGTTTCTGTTCATTTGTGCACCAAGGCAGGTGGGACTCCGGGGTCTTTGGGTGTTGTACCCTGACACCTCTGGACGGAACCAAAAAAGTCCAGAACTCCAATTGGCGCCCAACGTGGGGCGACGTCATTCGGTACCGGTCCAAAAGCCTGAAGAGTTCGAGAAGCTTCGTGTGAAGATTCCTGAGGGAGGCGCCCCACTTCATCGATCCCGGCATATCGCAAAAGTGGCCCTGAAGTTCTCTTCCACGAGGGTTCCCGTTCAGGACGGCTGCAGTGGGCCGTTGCCTTGACCGTCGCCCTGTCTTGGACCCGAAGTGGTGCAGTCCTTAGTACGGCGAAACGTGACGGGTTTCTCCTTGGTGACGTCTTCAGTGCCTCAGTTAAGTATTTAGTGATAGCTAGCTGGTTACTTTTGTGAGGATTGTTAAAAATCCTTGATCGGTTCTTGGTTTGGTTTGGTTTTGTAAGATTATCACTAGTTGTTCTGGTTACGATAATCTATTTGGTTCAGTTTTGGGTATCGATACATCAGTTCGTTTTGGTAGGCCTAAGTTCTTGGTTCAAGTGCACAATTTGTTTCGTGTTTTGTTTGTTTTGTGTTCCGGACTGAGAATGGTAAGTCGGAAAATGTTGTCTTGTTTTAGTTGCAACAGTGACTCACAATTAGAGGATTCCTGTCTGGTTCCTCCGATTGGGACTCCCCTATATGACCTATATTGTAAGTATGGTGTGGGTCCTATAACTTATAATGAGATATGGGTCCGTTATTGTAAGAAGGATGGTGTCCTTAGTTGGCCACTGCATGGTAGTTTTGAACAAGAGATTCTCGACAATTTAGAAGCGAAATTGTTTAGGAAGAAAGCCCGGCCGGCAATGTTTGACTCTTTTCGTTATTGGCGGAAAGAATCCAAACAGAGAGAAATGAAAAGGTTGAAAAAAGAGCAAAAAGAACTAGAAGAGTTAACTCTAGAGCAAGCGACTAAGCAGTTGCAGGCTAACGAGTGTGAGAAAGCCATAGATGTAGCCATTAGAGAGCGTAACTTAGCGATTGACAAGTGCTATCCTGCCTTGCCATCGAAAATGGCTAAGATACTGGAGGATTCCGAAAACGATCCTCTGCTATCTTATCTGTTACGGTCGCCTCCACCGTATGCACAAGGTGCTGCGGCTCCACTTATACCGGATGTTCAATTGCCGGTTGCTGGACAACCTGGTGTTCTTGTTCCTCAGAATCAAGTTCCTATACCTCCTGTGGTGAATGTAAATGTTCCTACAGCTCCTCCTCTTCCTGCACTGCCCGCTCCTATACCTACCACTGTACCTATTGGTCCTCAAACTATTTTCCTCGATACTCCTACTGTTTCGTCATCTATTCCTACCTCTACTGCGTTCTCTATGTCTGCGAGTGTACTAACTCCACTTTCTGTTCGTCGAAGAATTACTGATTCTGTTACTAATATGCTGTCTCCTATATATAAAACCTTGATTAAGACTCCTACTCCTGACTCTGTTCAGAGACGGAGTCAGCTTCCAAGTACTGAGGAACGGGGAGTTTTAGACTCCACGGCTCTCAGATGGATTACAAAAGTTAGAAGATATAGTACGAAAGATGTGTTAGAGACATTTATGCAATGGGGAGAGCCAACACAGCGATACGTCTTCGACGAGATGTGCTCGTTGTTGCGTGAGGAAATAGAAGAAGACGATGTCGAATCAGATTTGGAAGATTTAATTAAGATTCAAAAAGAGTTTGCTGCTGGAATGATAGTGGGCGATAATATAAAGGAAGCGATGGAACTCATTTTGAGTTTTAGGAATGATCCATCTCTTCGTTCGCCGAGAGATTTAGAGAAAGGTAGAATGAAGCTAAGTCGCCAATATCCTATGAGGGAAGTTCCTCCAATTTGGCGCGAAGCAGTACAACGTGATGATAATGCGGGTATTGCAGCTGCTCCAGCACAGTTCCAAAGAGTATGGATACATATTCCGTGGAAGCGAGCAGAAGTGTTAGCAGTGAAACAGGCCTTGCCAGATCCACGTAAGAATCCAGCCGGATATTACAAGGAATTGACACAGACAGTTGAGGCTTGTATAATGAACTTAGCCGACATTGATATGTTGTTTGGTAATGTAGTTCCACAACCAGTGTGGGCTAAAATTCGTAGAGAGGATCATCAGGCTGCTTTAGGTGGTGATTGGGCAGCTATCACTGCAGCAGATGCTCAACAAATAGGTGGTGCGAAACCCGAACCCCTAATTGCTAATCTTCCTGGCAGAATAATAGATTTAATGAAGACTCTGATGCCAGCATTGCGTGTTAATTGGGATAAATTATCCGCATGCAAGCAGAAGAAAGACGAAAGTGTCTCCGACTTCTTCACGAGGTTCGAAGAGACTTTTGTAGACCATAGTGGTCAGGATATGAGCACTGAAGGAGGACAGAGATTGTTTGTCGATAAATTTGTGCATAATTTGTTACCCGAATTATGCAATAAATTGAAAGACTCAGAAAGTGCGTGGGCTGTATCTACGACAGCGCAAATACTTGCGACTGCACAGTACTATGAAAATAGGGATAAAGAGGAAAAGGAGAAATCAGAGAAGAAAACGAAAGATTTAAAGACTAAAGTTCTTTTACAGCAGGCGTATCCGCCTCGCACGAATCAGACTAATATGCAACAGAATTCGTATCAAAAGACAGATTATAATTCGACCAGGCCTCAATACCAGTGGAATCAGTGTGCGTACTGTAAGAAAGAGGGTCACTATAAAAATGATTGTCAGATTTTAGCGCAAAATAATGCGGCAGCAGCTCAGAGAGGTCGTGGTGGTTTTGCACAGAATTCTAAAGGTCGGGGACGAGGTGCTATGCCTCCACAAACTAATGATCGTCCTTCTAATCACTTTGATCAGCGAAATGTACAGTCAGCTCAACAGAATAGATCTCAGCAATATCTTGTTGAGGATTATTGTGAAGTTGAAGAGGGATTTCAACAAAATGGGTACTAGGACAGCCATAGACAGAGAGAGGGAGTAGTATCAGTTCCAGTGGATCAGAGTGGGCCTTATGTCGCAGTAGCAACATCAGGTGTAGTCGAACCGTTTCTGTTGGATACTGGTGCCGCAAAAAGTTCTATCATGCATGCGAAACTCCCTGGCGCACCTTTGTCTGGCTCAACAAATGTTTCCGTAGGTTTTTCAGGCGCCCCTGTGTACAACCCGATATCTGGTCCTTTGTCTATTTCTGTTGGACCGTGTCAATTGAAAGCACCCTTAATTTTGACGACAGGTTGTAATGAAAATCTGCTTGGTTTAGATTTGTTAAAACGACTATATGCGACATTGTACTGTTCTCCGGAAGGAGTACAGCTTACTTTGGGTAAAAGACTCACCTCTCCGATGTACTTGTCAATGGACAAACTCCCGCCGGAGCTACGTTCACTCCCTGATTCTCTTTGGGCGACTGGTCCCAATGATGTAGGTCTACTAGAGATTCCACCGTATGTAGTAACTTTGAAAGCGAATGTGAAATTTCCAAGAATTCCTCAATATAAAATATCGAATGAAGGTGAGCGTGCACTCTTATTGATTGTGCAAGATTTGATTAAAAAAGGTGTGGTTGAAGAAACGCGAGGAAATGTTTGTAATAGTCCTGTATTGCCGATTTTGAAACGAACAGATCCTACAAAGCCTCCAGTCTATAGGTTTGTCATAGACCTTAGAGAAGTTAATAAGATTGTAATTCCGCAGTTTCCTGTAGTGCCAGACATTACTGCTTTGTTAACATTGATTCCCGCTACAGCTACATGGTTCTCAGTCATCGACTTGAAGAATGCCTTTTTCAGCATTCCGATAGCCGAGGAAAGTAGGGATATTTTCGGCTTCTGTTTAGGAGGTCGTAGTTTCAGATTTAAACGCGCTCCACAAGGCTACTGTGAAAGTCCATCTATTTACAGTCAAGCTTTAAAAAGCCAGTTAGATTCTTTTGTCCTTCCTCCAGGTTCTGCCCTAGTACAGTACGTAGACGATCTTTTGGTGGCTGCCGATGACAAGGAAACTTGCAAAGCAGCTACAATTTCACTATTGCATCATTTGTCTAATTTGAATCATAAGGTGTCACCTTCCAAAATGCAATATTGCTGCCAAGAAGTAACCTACTTAGGTCATCTCTTGTCAAAGGAGGGAAGGAAGTTGACCCCAGAAAGAATAAAAGCAATTATGCAAATGAGTGTTCCACGCACACAAAGGGAAGTACGTGCCTTTCTAGGTATTACCTCTTACTGTAGGCAATGGATCCCAAATTTTTCACTTTTAGCAAAACCGTTGGTAGCTTTGACTGGGAAAAATGTTCCGAGTCCGGTGCCATGGTCTGATGAATGTCAAGAGAGTTTTGCTGAATTACGAAAAGCTTTGTGTTCAGCTCCTGTATTGGGCACACCTGATTACAGTAAGCCATTCACGCTCTACGTTCACGAAAGAGAAGGTTGCGCGTTGAGTGTCTTGACACAGAAGTTTGGTGATAAACAACGCCCTTGTGCGTATTTCTCATCAACATTAGATCCGGTAGCTAGAGCATTGCCTAGTTGTTTGAGGGCTACAGCGGCAGCTGCAGCTTCCATTCGACAATCTGCTGGTTTGGTGATGAACAATATGCTAGTGGTCATGGTTCCTCATGCAGTGGACACACTCATGAACCGAACGAAGACACAACACCTTACTAGTGCGAGATTATCTGGTTACGAGCTGACGTTATTAGCGAGTCATATTCAGATCAAAAGATGCAATGTATTGAACCCAGCAACATTGTTGCCGACTGATCAAGAGTCGAGTGATTCTGAGCCACATGACTGTTATTTCAAAACGGAGGAAGAGACAAAAGGTCGTATCGACTTGAGAGATACTCCTCTATCCGACCCAGATGGTACGCTGTATGTGGACGGGTCATGTTTTAAATTGGAGAATGGTGATGTGACTGCTGCCTACGCGGTAACGACTTTGAAGACGATTGTGGAGACTGCAAGAGTGAGTCAGAATTCTGCCCAAGCTGCAGAGTTAATAGCTCTTACGAGAGCGTGTGTTTTAGCTGAGGGAAAGAGAGTGAATGTGTTTACAGATAGTCAGTACGCATTTGGCGTGGCCCATAGTTTTGGCCGGTTGTGGAGAGAAAGGGGTTTCATTACGTCCCATGGGACTAAGATTCAACATGGTCAGCTAGTTAACGACTTGTTAGAATCTCTAACCTTACCGACTGAAGTTGCGATTGTGAAGTGCAGTGCTCATAAAGCAATCACGGATGATGTTGGTCGGGGAAATGCCTTTGCTGATGAAACCGCTAAACAGACAGCTAGAGACATGATGAGTAGAATGTATGTTGCTACGTCTGCAAGATGGATTGCTGAGTCTGGAATGTGTGAGGACACAATGGAAAGTGTGAAAGAGATTCAGAAAGAAGCGACTGAGGAAGAGAAACGCGTATGGAGAGAAAGTACGGGCAAATTGGACTCGAATGGATGTTGGATCGATTTGACAGAACAGCAGCGTTGGATGTTGCCTGATGCGTATGTGCTTGCAGTAGTGACGATGGCGCATGGAGTGGCGCACATAAGTTCTAAAGGGATATGTAAGATGTTAGCTCCGGTTTGGAAGAATGAGGGAATCAGTAAGTGTGCAGAGAGAGTGGTGAAAAATTGTATGGTGTACTTGATGCATAATCCTGGCAAGGGAACTCCAACTCCAGCTGGTCATTTTGCTCCTCCTTCCTGTCCCTTTGAAGTAATACAGTTAGACTTCATTCACATGGAACGCTGCAACAATTTAAAATACGTCCTGGTGGTGGTTTGTGCTTTTTCCAGGTGGATAGAAGCATACCCACTAAAGGACAACACTGCTTTATCAACTGCCAAAATTCTTCTCAAAGAATTTTTCCCTAGGTTTGGAATGCCACGGATTGTATGGTCAGATAACGGAAGTGAGTTTATAGGGAAAGTTATGCAGAGTGTGTGTGCTGGTCTAGGATTGAAACAAAAATTTCATAGTGCGAACCATCCCCAGTCTGCTGGTTTAGTCGAGGGTTACAATGGCACCCTCAAGCTTAAAATAGCCAAAATTCAAGCATCCACAGGTTTGGCTTGGCCAGACGCACTTCCTTTGGCCTTGTTATCAACGAGAGCAACAGTGCATTCTAGAATAGGGCTTTCTCCATATGAGATTGTATTTGGCCGCCCGGCAAATGTCTGGGGTGTGCCAAGGCCTAAACAATTCTGCTCCATTGAATATCCTATGTTGATAGACTATCTTTACGACTTGACTGCTAAATTAAGTCTTATTCATCAACAGGTCTTTGATGCTTTGCCAAAACCTCCGGAGAGTCCAGGGCATCAGCTGAAACCCGGCGACCACGTGGTGGTCAGAAATTTTGCGAGGACAAAGAATCTTCAGCCTCGCTACATCGGCCCCTTCCAAATCCTGCTGGCGACGAGGACAGCTGTACGTGTTGCTGGTCGCAAGCACTGGATCCACGCTTCTCACGTAAAGCGTGTTCCACTGCCGCTGCCCTACGACGACTGGGTGAAGAAGGGAATTGGTGCCTCCGAATCTGAAATAACTCCAAAATTTGTCCCTTTCAGCGATGCCGATTTGATTTCTGACACTTTGAAACGTGACTCTCCTCTTGAAAAGACTGCTTTGAACATTGAAAATTTGTCTCCAGCATCAGAAGAAACTTTGCCATCTGCGAACGTAAACTCTGCAACAGCTGCTAGTGATACACTATTTTCCGATCAAACAGTACCAGCGAAGAAAAGATACAACCTTAGAAGCCATAAAAAGGACTAATAAAGCAGGCAACTGCATACTGTGATTTTGATATATATATATATATTTTGAACTTTTGCCTTCAGCCAGGAAGTTTGTTATTGTTTATTGTTTTTAAAATTGCCTTGCCGTCTGGGTAGCCGTAGGGTCGTGGCTGTGTGCCTAGTTTGAATTTGCAGGGGTCTGACACAAGGTCGATCTTTCTGTTAGTACTGGGAACTCCCAGGGCTGACAGAGGCATTTTCATCTACGTACACATCATCAGTGGTCGCGAGCGGATTGTAGAAGATGGAACTTCCTGCGCTGCAACGAGAAAATGTGATTTACGTTCGCAGAAACAGACTAAATAGAATTCTTCATAGCAAATGTTTCTTGATGCAATGTGCCATTACATTTTTGATTGTTTTAGCAACACTGGTGGGTGGAATTGTCTTTAGCATAAATTTGATTTTTGTGCCAGTATCTACAGTACCTCCCCTTGATCCTGCTATTTCTACTGTTTCTTCTATACACTCTTTTCACTCGTTTCCGGAACATGAGCAAGCTCGACGCTCAGAATTCATTAATAATACTTTTGTACAGCTCTTGCACCAACACCAACTGGTAGTTAA
The DNA here is from genome assembly GCF_964263255.1 of Lissotriton vulgaris. Lineage (NCBI taxonomy): Eukaryota > Metazoa > Chordata > Amphibia > Caudata > Salamandridae > Lissotriton > Lissotriton vulgaris. Next base: position 900,969,114 of record NC_141696.1, read on the forward strand.
CACGACAGACTGTTGGGTGTGTGGCTTGATACCCCACACTATGGATAAAGGTATTCCCTATCTGGTTTTGCCTTTCAGCTACAATGGATCATTTCAGGCCCTTCAAACCATCTTTGCTTATGCTCTTGAGACCTATCCTCCACGTCCACCACGTTCCACTAAATATAACTCTGCCAACAAAGCTTTAGTCCAGGGAATTATTGACATGGTCAAAGACGTCAATAATACTCCATCATACCCTAGAGACGAATTGCGAGTATATTTAAGTTGGAATACTTCAGAGTATCGCCTTAGTTTAGGAGAAAGCAAGCGTAAAAGCTCAACTCCAATCTGGGTCGTACCTCACCGAGGTCAGGTCTGTTTGCAAGGTAATGGGAGAAATCCGAGAGCTCAGCTAGGGAGGAGTGAGTGCGTAGAGACTTATGTGTTTCCGGCTAACTCTTCCCCTGCCTTTCTTACTGCTAGGGGTACCTATTTCATTTGTCGAGACAGAGCTTATACATGGTTGCCTGCCGACTTCTCAGGATCATGTTATATTGCTCGATTATTGCCTCCGACATACACTGCTTCACCTGATTACCACAGAACAAGAGTAGCGAGAGGTGTCTTCAGCAAGGAAGATACAGCTGGTCAGGAAGCTGGAGACTTCTTCAAAGGCTTCCTTCCGTTCTGGGGGCCTATGGCCAATAGTAGAAACATACGTCAGCTAACACGGGTAGTTGAATCTACTATTACCGAAACTGCTGGTGCCCTTAGCAATCTGACAGCTGAGCTTCAGGCGGATAGGCTCATGACATTGCAGAACCGTATGGTTCTAGATGTTATACTTGCAGATCGAGGTGGGGTATGCAGAATGATCCAATCGAGCTGCTGTGTCTTTATTCCTAATAATGCTCCAACAGTTTACGAGGCGATCTCTAAGTTGCACAAGATTTCGGACTCCATACATGTAGATGAGGGAAACTGGTCCTTTATGGAGTGGGTTTGGACTCTGATCTCAGCGTGGGGATGGAAGGTTCTAATGGTCATTGGTGTCATCTTAATATTACTATTCTCATGTTGTCTGATTATCCAGTGTGGTCCTGCTCTGTGTAGTCTTTGTGCTACAACCTGTTTTAGGAAACCACCTGCATTTGGAGAAAAGACACGAGAAAGGATGATGATACAACAGCATGTCACTGACCTGATGAGCATAGAACTAGATTCAGACATAGATTGAGTAATTGCCTATGTAAGGGCAAAAGGAGGGTCTGAGGTTCCGTGACGGTTCCGTGACGACTTGAACCCGTGTTTTCAAGTTTGTCGGAAATACATAAAATTAGTATCAGCGAACCGCAAATGATCCATTTAGTATGTCCTAGTGTTTTCGCTACGCTACGAGCAAGAGCACTCCTTCCACTGACACATTTCTGATATACACACGGCATCCATCTTAGATCATGGCCGCCATTTTGTGGTTCCTTGCCCTCACATATGCAATAGCCTCTGATCATTTCATTCACTTCACTTTGATTAAGGACACGTAGCCTTAGCCGGAGATTCACCTCTTACATGACACGTGCACCTTAAACCAGATCACGCTGAAGCTGCATGACTCGACAAAGGCTGCCTCCTCTGCCCGAGGCCAGCCCACCTGAACTGGTTTTCCTGTCCATTGTACCTGATCATGATTAGGCGGCCGAAGCCGGTAGCCTTGCCCATTTACAACCCACAAACATCTCTTATCCCGCTTTTCTATCTTCTGCACCTGGCTCTGCTCCTTTCCTTCTGGGCCTTTATTAGGGGGAGGTAACGAACTTTACGATGAGGCGGTCCGGGTCTTGAATGCAATATTGACAAGGGATTGTGATGGACTGGTGGGAACCCCTCTTCGTGATGTTTGGTATCAGATATTATCGACAGTTCCTGTGTAACGCCAAATATTTATTGTTTAGAGACACAAAGGTTTGGGAATGTACCGACATGTGAAATATTTGCCTAGAGCACAATTTTTAGTATATAAGGAGCAACCCACTTTGTACAAATCGAACAGTCTCCTAGATTCTGCCCGTGTGTAGATTCTGTGACTTCTGTGTCCCTGCAGTAATAAACCTTTGGTCTTTGACGCCACCATCGAGAAGCCCGTGTTTCTGTTCATTTGTGCACCAAGGCAGGTGGGACTCCGGGGTCTTTGGGTGTTGTACCCTGACACCTCTGGACGGAACCAAAAAAGTCCAGAACTCCACCTCTTTCACTCCTCTTTACTTACACTCACTGCTAAATTCTTTCCCTCCATCACTACTGTTTCTTTTCTCTGGTTCCGTCACTACCTGTCATTCCCCATACTTAACTCTCCTTCCTTTTACTTTCATCACCCATTCATATTCTCCCAGAACCTCTGCTTTAGTTTTCTTCCTCTTTCTTCTCTTCTTTTGCTCCCTTATTCATTTTCCTTTTCTCAGTTACTTCCTCTTACACCTTTTCTCTGTTTTACTATCTCTTGTTTCTCCCTCTAGCTCTCTTTCTCTTTACACCACTCTCTTTGTCCCCATTCCTCATGCTCACTCCTTCATTATTATTATTATTTTTTTTTTAAGTGCGCTGATGGAACGCGCACCGGTTCGCGCACCGGGGCGCTCACCGGTACGCGCACCGGGAGCGCACCAAAGTGAAATTTTTAAAAAAAATGAATATACTTAAAAAAATATATATTATATTAATATATAATATAGGGTTCATTTTTACCTTTATACCTTTATACCTTTGTCAGCTATAGACATTTGCGAAAAATAACCTTAAAAATTCACTAAAGAGTACATCGGTATGAAGCCCTATAAAAAGTTAAGAATTAGCAGTTAAAAAACCTATGAAATTCACAGAAAAAAACAAAGGTTTCACACCAGTTATAGTTAGGAATTAGCAGTTAAAAAACCTATGAAATTCACTGAAAAAACCATAGGTTTCACACCAGTTATAGTTAGGAATTAGCATTTAAAAAACCTATCAAATTCACTCAAAAAACCATAGGTTTCACACCAGTTATAGTTACCTAGAAATTTTACTGACATAAAACCATTGAAATTCCCACGTTATAGTTAGTTGGACTCACTATAACTTGCACGTGTAATGCACTGCTGATGACATCACATATTACATCACTCATGACATGGTCAGTGACATCACACATGACATCACTGATGACACCATCCTTGTGACAGAGAGACTGACCTACTTTCACTGTAAAGTAACCCTTGAAACACATATTGAAAAATAGAAACTAACATTTTCAAAAAATTGGAGATACCTATACCAGTTACAACAACCAATTCAGTAATTCCACCATTTATATACACATCCACTCATTCACCAACACTTCTATATAGTCACTCATACATATACTCACTCATCATATGTAGAGAGACACCTATGCATCCGTTAACACACCGACAGTCTTCCAAAAGTTGCTCACACACATACTCACACATGCAAATAAACTATTGAACATCCATTTATTTGCATATACAGCTATACATACACTACCACCTTACTTCTAAAGAAACTTACACATACTTACTCTCTTAAACAATCACTTATAGAAACACATACTTATTAAAACAAGAACTCTTTCAATCTCTCACTCTCACATATACTTACTTATATACACCAATACTCACATATACTAGATTAAAACATATGTAGTTACTGATAAAGACACTAGTGAGACAGGCATTCACTCACTAACACACACATATACACACTCACTCACCCATACAGTCTGGCACATATGCTGTCTTCAAAACACATACAAACAGTGAATCAGTCATTGATGCATCCGTGTGCTAAGTAACACCCCCACCAAATCATACAGTCATTTATACTGATTCTAAAAAACGCATCTAATAAGCCATAGAAACACACATGTAGCTACTCACCAACCCATGCACCCACTTATATACAAAGTGAAACACTGATACAAACATTTAAATATTGAAACAATACTCGCTAATATATGTATTCACTATGATACACTTAATAAGCCAGTTAACCAATCATTTAAAAGAAAAATATCCATTAGGACACTTATTTAACCATTTATTCTTCCATCGACCTTTACATATACATATATAAAACATATTCATTTTTCAGAAAGACACACATTCACTGGATGGTGTCATCAGTGATGTCACTGACCATGTCATGAGTCATGTAATATGTGATGTCATCAGCAGTGCATTACACGCGCAAGTTATAGTGAGTCCAACTAACTATAACGTGGGAATTTCAATGGTTTTATGTCAGTAAAATTTCTAGGTAACTATAACTGGTGTGAAACCTATGCTTTTTTCAGTGAATTGGATAGGTTTTTTAAATGCTAATTCCCAACTATAACTGGTGTGAAACCTTTGTTTTTTTTTTCTGTGAATATATATATATATATATATATATATATATATATATATACATATATACAAACATATATTTGATGTTTTAATAATGTACTTTTACAATTTATATGACTTTACCACACATGCATTTGCGTATAATGGCATATGTGATAAAGTCATATGCGATGTAAACGTTTTAGAAATTATGTATTTGCGGAGTAATAGTTCCGCATTATAAAAATTGCAGAGTGATGGTATGCCGGATGTTGGTTTGCGGAATATCATCACATATTCCCGGGGGAGGCATAGTCCCTTTCTTGCTATTTCCATGGAAGCAGGCCTTGTGTCCAGATGTGTGTGGTGCGAGGCCAGTGCGCAACAGAAGTGGAATATCTCCAGTGTGCGCTTCAGGCGACACCGGACGTTAAGGCGAGATTACATTTCCTGCACAATGGCGCCTGTTTGCGCTCCTTCCGGCCCTTGTTAAGGTAAGGTAAGGTAATTTTTATTATGCATAGTTATTTAAAACCAGTGCAAACATTTTACAAAACAGATTAAATATCGTAAAGGAAGTTGTATCTTTAAAACGTCATTAAAAGAGCAAACAGTAAAAGCCCAATACAAAGTTCCAGATGCATTACTTTTAGGTAGGAGCAGGTGTAATTAAGTTCAAATTGGCATCTATATGTTTACTGTGTAATGTTTTTTGGCAGTTTCTGCTCAATTAGCGCCATGCCTGACCTCCATACAGTAAAGCAGGTGCACGTCACTGGGAGCGCGGGGCAAGCACACCCGGAGCTGGAATGTACAGAACCTGGGAAGAAAAAACAATGAAATATTGGGCACAATGCTCACCTTTTTTTCCGTAATCCCGCGCCCCGCATGCGCCCACGCCCCAGCACACGCCCACAGCGCACAATATGAGACATGGCATGAAGGGCGGAACGTATCACACACCCCAAGCATTTGTCACGCCCACAGCACACGCCCACAGCACAACGCAGACACCCCCACAAGGGACTACTTTGCTGGCACGGTCCTTTCACCTTTTAAATGTATATGGTGGGCGTCTGCATAGCCTATGTCCTTCTGCCGCAACTGCCCTTTCCAAACGCTGTATTGGGTGTTGTGGTTCCTGAGATTACCCACCTCAAAGGTTTGGGCTCTCTCTTTATTATATTAGTATAGATGATAGTTCTACCACAGTGTCTATATGGTTTCCGAAATTACCGCTTCACTTGCCATGGGTTTGGTTCCAGGGTTTGGAAGGGACTGCCACATCCTTCCTGTGGCATGGGTCTCGACCGTGTCTTGCATACCTCACTGTCACCTAGAGCGGTCCTCTCTTTGATTAAACACTATTAGTCCACAGTGGTTGAGAACCTAACAGAAGCCCTGGGATGAGGGTTCCTCTTTCCCTTTGCTGATATTGCTTGGTGTCTTTGAGGGCGCCGAAGGCATGCGAGCTGAGCTGTCTTTTCTAGGTTCGGACCTTCTGGTCACCAAAAGGGATATTGCTGCTAGATGGATGTCTCCTAGGGGCATATTACCAAGGAGGGCGATAGGTGAAGGCGTTAGCGGCCGTTTTCGGCCGCTAAGCGGTGATAATTCTATCGCCCTATTAAAAAGCTGTCGCTAGCAGCAGTTAGCGACAGCTTGTAGTCTATAGCGAGTGGCTTGGGGCCCGCTTTGCATGTCAGCGATATTTACCCCTAATGACATGCAAAGTGGGCGTACCCAACCCGTTAGCGACTGACAGCAGTCAAACGTCTCTATCGCCTATTAGCAAGGCAGGCGTAGCAATGGAAATATTCGCGGTAAGTGTGAACATCTCCAAATACACCTGCCCAGACCAGTTCTTAGCCATGTTATCCAATGGGAGGTGGATAACATGGCTAAGAGCATTTTGTCGCTAATGCGTGAATATTGCTGTATTCTCAGCGATATTCACGCATTTCGCTGCTATCGCCTGGATTTTTATCGCTTTTGAGATAAACCTTGCTAATAGCAAGTTATCTCAGCGATAAAAACCAGTGATACGCGGCGATAAAAATATTGCTGCTAACCCTACTTAGCGATAAATATCGCTATTTGTTGGTAATATGCCCCCTAGTCCTCCCACCCTTTTGTTATGGCACAGAGGTGTAGATTGGGGTGCACAACAAGAAAGATCAGTCTATGAGGCAAGGGACTATCCCCATAAACATCAGCAAGTTTGGGGGAAATGGTTGGGCGAAGCTGCCTAAGATTAAAACTACTACTGTGATGCGGATGCTGCTTTATATACCTAGATTGTATATTTGGAATGTTGTTGCTTTGACCAAACGCTGTGCCATTGTCTGTAAGAAGATACTATTGTGCCATTTTGTTATATATTACTATCATCCCTGGTTTAAAATCAATAAAACCTGTTTACTAAAATAAAGAACATGTTCATTCTTCCCCTGGCACTCTTCCTTTTTTTAAACACTCCATGTAAATTACAGACAACTTTTTTTATGGGGGATTGAAACCCCGCGTACCAGCTTAAAGACTTTACAATTACTATGCAAGCCACCCCATTTGATAATTCTTTTATTCTATATATGCTACACTGCTATGGCATTGAAGATCCGAAAAGAACGATAAAAGAACCCAAATGCCAAAGAAGTGAGTATTAGTCTGCACATCATTTGGGACCAAAGATGAACATTTTTTTTAAGTATGGCATACTGGCCATCCATACTGCGATGCCTTTGGAGATCTGTATGCAACTATGTCAATGTCTCTCTCCTGCCGTTGTTAGGAAATGAAAAAAAATGGATCAGTAAGGTTGGGAATTTCTTAGGTATGAATAGAATTTAATCGGAAGAGGAGATACAGTCTAGTAATCTCAATTATGATGTCTCTTCCAGTTTTATCAACAGGCAAATTATTTCTGTTTTTACTTGCATTTCATTTGCTCATTAGAAATCTACCTAGTCACTGAGCTAGTAGGAAATAGTTTTGGGCTGAAAACTTAACAACTCTCTCAGATTTTGGCATAGAGAACATCCACGGCCTGTGGAGGGAGTTTCTTTGGGGCGGAGAGGCGGGCGGTGGAGGGGCAGGGGGGTCGGTGCTAAAAACTGGAGTATGGATAATTGAAGGTAAGTAAACAATTTAATTGATAAAACTAATTTCGTAGCGCACCCTGCATCACATTTTGCGATGCAGGGCGCGCTACGAAATTTGTTTTATCAATTAAATTGTTTACTTACCTTCAATTATTCATACTCCAGTTTTTAGCAACCCCCACCCTGCCCCTCCCCCGCCCGCCTCTCCGCCCCACCAAAAATCCCTCCACGGGCCGTGGCTGATAGAGAACTCCACCCATACAACTCCCAGATCATTGAGAATACGGGTTTGAAATGGCGGAAACACACTGGTATATAAGTTGATGGGGATACCGATTCAAAATACTATGGGGTATATTTATAAGCCTCTATTGCCACAGGAGCATTACTTTTAACAACCTTCCTGTGATGATAGGGGCTTAACGCCACCTTGTAAATAAGGCTCCCTTTCATGCTACACTAAGTATGAAAAGGGTGGGCAAAGGGTGTTACATTGATTTTGACGCTATCCCATATGTACAAGGGTGACGTAAATAGGAGGCAGCGACAAAATTAAGACCAGGGAAAACCTGGCCTTAACATGGCGAAACGAGACAATGCTTCATTTTTCCTTGCTTTTGCTGTTTCTATGTGTGTTGCATTGTGCAGGACATGTAGAAAAAGCAACTTATCATGAATGATTGTTTATATGTAGGAAGGAGCCCCTTCCTACACAGAAACAATCATTAAAAAAAATTATGATTTGCAACTCCTAAGTGTGCTGCACAATGCAGCACATATAGGAGTTACAAATCGCCATTCTGGATTGTATGTATGCAGAAAGGGACACCTTCTTGTACATAACAATCATTCACTCAAAGCAGGCCCCCATGCACTATGGTGCAAGGGTGCCTGCATTGGTGCTAGGCAGCTGCATTTCACACCAGCACAGGGAGACAAGCAGGGTTTCGCTGAATTATTGTAAATACGAAGCATCCCTGCGTTTCTAAAGTGACGGACGTGGAGTCAGCAATTTTGGAGCTAACCCCAGCTTGACAACTTGCTTGTAAATTTGCCCCTATGACTATGGATTATCATTGTTCAGAGATGTAAATTGTCATAGAATGGCTTTTTAAAAAATGTTTGATTGCTTTATTATACCCCTGAGAGGCTGCAGATGCTTGGAGTTCCCATCGCGTCCCAGATGTGGCGTATTGGGAGCATATGTTTTAATCTTGCAAATCCATCTCATTGTTTTGTGCACAGGTTTTTAAGCAAATCTTGCTTAATGTGGGGTTCACAGTTCAGCCGCACACTTTCTATGGCAATAGTAGGCTCGCCATTCCATAGCAGTTTTTGCAGACATACACACACACACTTTATACATATTTCTATAACATTGTCTCGTTCAATTATGACTCAAAACAGGAAATTATTTGTAAGCACTACCCTAGGGAAATGGCTTGATAAGATGAAAACGATTAGCCAGAGGACTGGTACTCTGCAAGAATTCATAAAATACTTCACTATAGGGGAATATAAGGATCTTTTGCGATGGAAGTAGCTCCATAGGTAGGATGAACTGTTGTACCAACTTAGCAATGAAAAGCGTATGTATACTGCTTAATTATTGTCGGAGCTCACAGCAATAAGCAGTTTTTTGCACTGTTACTTTAGCCATAAGGATTGAGTTTTTTATTGTCGAGGGAATCATTGTCATAGCATTATATTTATACAATTACAATTGAATGGCTGCATAGCAGGTTGATAAGATATAGAATACATTTTGTATTTATGTTGGCACGAGCACCATAGGCAGTGTAATTTTTTACTTTACTTAGATCAGCTGGGATTTGAGCTAGTTTTAAATAAATTATTTTATTCATATTTCAAGGGAAAAGTGACAGGGTCTAAGAGTTAATTCCCCATTCTTCAGATTTGATTGTGTTAATGTATGTATTTAAACAATGAATTAAATGTGCGAAATTAACGATATTTAAGCTGCATCCTAAGCAAACAAAAAAAAACATACAATTTAAAGTAGGGAACTAAACATATATAAAGATGCTGGCACATGAAAGAAGCACATTCTTTTAGAAAAACACATCATGACCTAGTCACAAAAAGAAATGCAGCTGTAAATGTAAGTTTGCCATGGGCTTTTTATAGTGTGCAGAGTACTACCACCTTTGAGGAGATCTCCTCATTCAATTCAATTCAATATCTTTATTCGATCTAGTAAATCAAAGTCAAAAGGTGGAAGTTAGGGCATTACCAGGCGTTCCAATGTGTGCTTAACCATTGATGTTTGTGAAGGCCCAAAAACAGCTACATTTGTGAGTATGCACAACCCTCTCACATTTCAATTTTTAGTTTGCAATTAGTTGTATTTTGCTATGTTCAAGGGCTGACATAGATCCCTTTCCAGGGTGGGAAGGGAAATGGATCACCCCCAAATTTGATAGATGTGTGGGAAAAGGTGTCTGTTCACAGGAAAAAAATATTTTCCAGGTGGAGAAAAATGCATTTACACAGTGGATTCCATTCAACCATGTGGGGTTCTACGCCACAGAGATCTCCATATAAAGGTAATGTTGTCCCAATTTGGAAATCACATGATCTTCCGAGGCCTTTGCTTGGAACCCTGAAACAGGTGATGTTTTTCACGTGGTATACTTCAGGAATGTGTGAATTTCAGAGAGTAGTAAACCAACCCTGAGCCATGGATGTAAAATTTCAAGGGTACATTTCCTACATGCTTTGCGAGTCTGCATTTTACTAGACACGCATGGAAAGGATACTTCTTCAGAATGGATAACATTGTATCGTACAGAACATAGCTATACATGGTCACTGTCATTTAGATAACATAAAAGCTTTCACGTGGCATCAAATGGAGGAACAAGGATAGTCTCACGCACAAAAGTCAGTAGCGGCTGCTACCGGATGGGAATGGTGCGGTGGGGGTGAAGAAAATAAAATTTAAAAAAAGAAACCACTTACCCGGGCCAACTGCCATCTTTTCTTGGTCTTCTTCCTTCTTCTTCCTGCAGTCCCGATTAGCAGCAGGAAGCACCCGGGCCCATAGGCTCCCCAGAGCCAATCACAACGCTGCAATGCAACATTTTGATTTGTCTGAGCAGCATGGCTCGGTGCTCAGATGGGGAATGGAAGGCTTTGCATGTCCCTCACCAGGCTATATAATGCAGACTGGTGGGGAAGATTGAAAGTGTGCATGTTTGGCCAGCCCGAGAGGGCCGACCAAGCAGTCATGCCCACTTAAGGAGTGAAAACCACTCCTCTCCCAGCTTTTCTCAGCCTGCCTCGAACTGAATTGAATAGGAAAAATACAATGATAATAACAATACCGTATTACCATTGTCGATTTCCTTTTGAGCAGAGGGACGAAGCTTCTCCGCCTTAGCGGAGGAGTTGCCACTAACAAAAATATATACTGCAGACGCTCTAAAATAAATCAGTTGTAGTACTTTTCTATTAACACAGCTACATAGATTCATTAATGAATTCTGACTGACCGTTATTACTCCACAACACAACCATACTTTATTCTTTTATTGTGCTGTTTAAAAAAAAATAAAAGCACCTTAATGAATGTGTCTTGGTACTTATGGGACTGTTTTTTACATTTAACATTTTAGTGACGTTGTTGAAAATACAAAATCGTGACAATACGAAAAATACCAATAGCTGTACATATTCTCAGTGAGCCTTTGACATTGTACAAATGCAATATGGTTTTGCCAAATTTGCAAGACCTATAACATTGAGTTCTACACAACTGTTACTTTAAGAATTGAATGCATGAAAAGGGAACATAAATCTCCCCCTCACCCATTTAAGAATATTCCCTCCCTACCCTTGACAAAATTTACATTTAAGCCTGATTTTGCCGCATCTAATTTTACATGGAAGTCCTCCAATATTAAATACCTTGGATTGCATATTACTCCTACCATCCCAGATACTGTTTCCCTTTGTATGTCCAAATGCATCCAAAAGTTAGTTTATCTCACGTCCAAATGGCTTCCTCTTTACCTATCCTGGTGGGGTCGCCTTGATACTATTAAAATGATGCTATCTCCCATTGTCCTTTATACTCTCTCTAATATTCCAGTCCCCGTCCCTTCCAAATTTTTCAAAAAAATTAACTCCATTCTAACGTCCTTCCTTTGGAATAAAAAGAAGCCTCGAATGTCTTTAGCTCGACGGATCCGTCCTAAGTCAGAGGGTGGGGTTAACTTCCCTGACTTCCCTGCTTACCATAAAGCGTTTCAATTACGACAAGCCTCCTTCTGGCTACAGGACCCTAGTACTCCCTGCCCTTTATGGACTAAATTTGAACGTCTTCTTCTTTCTCCCTTTTCCTTTGCCGAATATCTTTCCTTTTCTCGAAAAACCCTCTTCTATTTCCACTCCCATTCATAAATTTACTACTAAACTGCTCCTATCTTCTTCCCATTCCCCTCCCACGACCATTGCCGATTTCCTTTCCTCCCCCATCTGGCATAACACTGCTCTGCTTATCCGTAACAAACCCTTCTTTTGGAAAACATGGCATTGCAGGGATCTGATGTGGATTTCCCAACTCTTTTCTCAATCCTCTTTCTTACCTTTCACTACTCTTCGCTCCCTTTATGATTTACCTACCTCCTTTGCTCGCAACTATCATTTGCTTAAGGACGCAGTCCTAACAACTTCTAATCGGCTCTCTCAGCTCTGTCCTCCTCCTGCTTCACCCACTCTCCTTTCCTCACTCCACTCCTTTTTACGCAATGCACCAAAGGCTGCCGCTATTTACAAATACCTTCACAACAGTGACTCTATCAGACCTAAGTCCAAGGTGGAGGAATGCTGGGAACATGACCTATCCGTGTCCTGGTCAGTTTTATTTTGGGATAAGGTCTGGATCAAGATCCGTAAATCCTCGAGAGCGGCAACCCTGACACAGACTTTGTTTTTTATTTGCAACAGACTTCTTTTTACACCCTTTGACCTTCACAAACGCTTTCCAAACACTCCGCACACATGTTGGTCTTGTTCATCACCACAAGCCACTTTGTTTCACATGTTATTCTTATGTACTCCTGTTCATGGTTTTTGGCTACAGGTCTGGGCTCAAATTAATCTGAATTTTCACACTTGTATCCCCTTTTCTCATATGCACATTTTCTTAGGCAGCCTTTCCCCTTGCTGGGGCAATGTTGAACTAAAGCCTCAGATTATTGATTTACTACTGGCTGCTGCATTCCAGCAGATAACGGTTAATTGGAAGGACTCCTCCAATATTTCCTTCAAGGCGTGGTGGTTTAATGTCTGTCATAACCATAGACTTGACACTGCTTTTGTTTTTCCGGCCTGTATGGCTGCAAATTGCTTGGACTTATGGTTCCCTGTCACGCTTTATTTGGACTCATGTGCTAACCGTTTGTTTCATCCACCACCTTCGCAACAGGAAGTCCTCAAACCTCCTTAATTGCTCATTGCATTCCATTTTTCTTCATTGTATCATCTCCTTGTTCCTTTCGGATATTTTCATGCTTACTATGTTTACTGTTTTAAATGCTTTTCTCTTGTCTTTTCTTTTTCCTTTCCTCCATTACCCAGATTTACCTTCTCATACTATTTGCAATTGTATGCTTGTTTTATTCTTCTCATAGTTTTCAAGTTTATATTCCAATGTACTTTGTTTTGACACCTGGTTTTTCTCTTGTCATTATCAAATAAAATGTTCTTGAACTGAAGAATATTCCCTCCCATCCTGCCACCAATCTACCCCACTGTTGCCAAATGAATTGGGAACTCTTCTTCCCATCTGCTAAACATAGAAGACTTTAACTGCTACTAAACAGTTAATGTCTTGAATAACCCTAAGTCCCTCCGTTTTGGTGGGTAAACTCGTAAGAAAGATAGTGGCATTAAATATTGTATAAGGGGCTCCCAGATTGCTCTTAAGACTTACTTGCAAATGTGTCGTGTATCATAAATCCATGGCCTTAAGGTTTCATGGTTCAATTATCCACATGGCCCCAGCTGGAGGGTCTTTTTTCCAGATTGCACCATTAGACATTTCGTTGTCTCAACACAATGAAGATTACTGCGTATTTCAATCTCACATTCGGTGAAATAATTACTGGGCCCAGAAGCAGGAAGACAAACTCTGGGCAATATGAATTGGTAATTCCTACAATTTTATCAATATGACTGAACCGCTCCTTCCAAAAGATTAGAATTTTCAAGCGTCCCCATATTGTACCCACTTCAGATTCACAGCATTTTCCTGAAGTATTGGGGCAGATATGGCATAACCTGTCCAGAGCAAGAAACCAACGTTACATCTTCTATCTGACATCTTATCGGAAACTATGATCCAGTTTGCGCTTCCATTGTATCTGGTATTTCAATTTCTTGGCAGAGTCCTCCCCCCAGAGCCTATGTACATGTAAATATCCACTGTTCTCCTTTTTACGACCATTTTAGGACCTACTTTTTTCTTTCTTTTTCAGCATTCTACACAGTGCTCATGTTTTATCAACTCTGTCTCTTCCCACCTGCCCTCAGGCCCCGCCCACAGATCACCCCTTCCCTATCACTGCTTTTCCCATCATTGCTGCTTTTCTTACCCCCCCCCACCTTTCCCCTCTCACCTCCCAATGCGTGCCCCATCCACAAACCACCCCTTACCCAGACTGCCACTGCTTTAAGCCCCCATTGTAGTCTGTTTCATTTTAGTGACTGGTGGTATCCATCTTTAAATGTCCTGTTAGTGTATAGTTGACGTGCTGATTGGAGCATGTGTGCATGGCTGATATTACTTGGCACACATGTAGTCGCTGTTTACTTTCCGTTCCTGAGGGTAATAGGTGTGTGCATGTTTACACCATAGGTGGTTGTTCGGCAATGGTGTTTATAGCTGGAAAATCAGACCTCAAGTGAATCAGGTAAGCACGATCACAGGGCATGCAAGAGCTTCTAAAGTACTTGTGTCTTCCTCTGTAATTGTATAGCCACGTTTCACCTGTGCAGAACAATTGAACTGTTCCTGTCTCACCTTGTTGCGGGATTCTATTTCTTCTAATTTCTCCCGTCAGGCCACTTTCATATTTTTTCCGCATTCACAGGTGAAGTGTTTCTATGCACCATTGTTGCTTAACTGGAATTCTCTTCAAAAGAGCCAGGCTAAGTCTTGATGTCCTCAAGGTCTACCTGTCCCTCAGTGTCCATTTCAAAAGTAGTCATTCTAATGTGGTTGTCGATACGATGAATTTTCTCATGTTCACTACTTAAACTAGCCTAACAGTGATTCTTTCAATTTTTTTGTGCAGTATTATATAGCGCCAACACCATCCGAAGGCAGTGAGGAAATTTACATTAGCACCAGTTACTTTTTTGTGCAGTTTTGGTTAACACCATCACCACCCAAAGGTATTTGAGCACTTTACATTAGCATCATGCACTTTACACAAGGACACATTCCTTTTTGTAGGCACTTAGAGATTAAGGGGCAGATGTATCAAGCCTTTTGCGACTTGCAAAGGCCGAAATTCGCAGAATTTCAGCCTTTACGAATCGCAAACAGCCTTTATGCATGTTTTGGAATGTATTAAAAAATCTCAATTTAAGGAATCGCAAAAAATTGTGATTCTTTATGTTGCCATAGCATTTAAGGAATCGCAATATTTGAGATTCCTTAAATGCTATGTATGTAGCAATTTCAATTAGCAAATTTTGGTTAAGAAATCGCAAATTACCACCAACTTTTTGTTGATGGTAATTTGCGATTTCTTTAAAAAAAGCACAATTTGTCATTTGTTAAGGTGGCATGTGATGCACACACATGCCCATAGGGCATGTATGTGCGCCATATGCACACACACATACATTTCAGGGGTGCAGCAGGGTGTCTTTGAGACACCCCTGCACCCTTGAAATAATTCTCAAATTGCGAATTTGCAATTTGAGAATTACTTCACAATCATTCCTATGGGCCTCCGGGCCCATAGGAATGCGTGAGAAATTATTCCTTATTTGCGAATTCGCAAAATGCGAATTTGCAAATATACAATATTAAGGAATCGCTAAAAAATAGCAATTTTGTACATACATTCCATTTTGCGAATTCTAAATAGCGATTGGCAAAAATCTCTATTTAGGATTCGCAAAATGGAATCTTGATACATCTGCCCCTTAGTGATTTGCCCAGAATCAAGGATGTTAAGCTGACGCCGAAACTGAAGCCCAGTTTCCCAGGTACGGGGTCGGCAGCTCTGGCCCTTATGCCACGTCCTCTCCCAAGAGGATGCCACATCGTCTCCCTTGCCTCTGCCTCAGTTCCACATTTGGTGTATTACTGGCATTTCACTCATCATGGCAGCCTGCATTTGCTGTTGGCTGCCTGTCCAAATCTCGCCTGTCATTGCTTGCCCCCGCTGAACTCCGTTGCACCGATCCCCCCATTCATTGACTCTGTTTTCCACATTTGTTTTTTGCGGTATTATGTCGCACCAACACCGCCCAAAGCTTTTGGAGCACTTTACATATGCACTAGTTACTTTCTTTCTGCAGTTTTATATGGGGCCAACACTATCCGAAGGTATTGGGGCACTTTACATAAGCACTGGTTACTTTTTTGGGGAAGTTTTATATAGTGCCAACACCACCCGAAGGTATTGGAGCACTTTATATTAGTACCAGTTACTTTACACAAGGACATATTCCTTTTCGTAGGCACTTGGAGATTAGGTGATTTGCCCAGAATCAAGGATGGTAAGCTCACGCCAAAACTCAAACCCATTTTCCCAGGTCCATGGTCAGCAGCTCTTGCCTTTACACCACACAAACTACCTGGAGGAAGCCACAGCATTTCTCTGCCTCAGTTCCACATTTTGTGATTACGGGTATTTCACTCCCCATGGCTGCCCACATTTGCTGTTGGTTGCCTCTACACCTCCCGCCTGTCCTTGCTTCCCCCACTTAACTCTGTTGCACAGATCCCCCTTCTATCAACTCTGTTTTTCACATTTGTTTTGTGCAGTCTATTTAGCTCCAACACAAACCGAAGGTATTGGAGCACTTTGCATAAGCACCAGTTACTTTTTTGTGACGTTTTATATAGCGCCAACACCATCCGAAGGTTTTGAAGCACTTTATATTAGCACTAGTTACTTTACACAAGAACACATTCATTTTTGTAGGCACTGGGAGATTAAGTGATTTGCCCAAAGTTAAGGGTGTTAAGCAGACGGCAAAACTAAAACCCGGTTTACTAGCTCCATAGTCAGCAGCTCTGGCCCTTATGCCACATCCTCTCCCAAAAGGTTGCCATTTCACCTCCCTAGCCTCTGCCCCAGTTCCACATTTTGTGATTACGGATAAATCACGTAATCTCCCTGTTTCTACACACAACAAGCATTGGCAAAGCCAGTAGGTATCACCTGTTCAAAATCGATTGTTTTTGAGTCTCTGCTAGATAGCGCATGGGCTGTCTCGAAGAGACATGCTGTGCTCCATTTGTGGGCTTTTAGGCTGCCCATCTCCTACCATTGGTAAACTTCAGGATTACTCTCATTTTTTTCATAGCATTCGTCATGGAGTGTGGGCATCATGCCCTCTTCTTGTTTTTGTCCCTCTCATTGTGCATGAACCAATTACATGTCTCCTTACACTGCTCTCGGTTTCTGCAGCTATTTTATCTTTGTTTTCAAGCACTCCATAGAAGTACTTATGTTTGCAGGTGGTCTCCTTTGTACCCATACACACATAGCACTAAAACGCATGCATGAGTACATAAACAAATCCAGTCCATAAAAGTTGTTAAAACACGAACAGCATGTATTATATTTTTGCACAATTCAATGGTATTGAAGCGCTTTCTCCGTTTTGCCAAAGCTCAAACTCGAGCCAATGCTATTGGAGCACATTAAGTGCTCACCAGTTAAATTTCCACAATGACACATTCATTTTTTATGCTGATACTGCTTCAATAAAGGTATATTTTTTTCACCCCTTCACTTTTGCTTCCTCCTGCCCTCTTCTATCATTGCTTGCCCATCTACCCATCACCTCCTGCTTCACCGCTTGACCCGTCCCCCCACTACCTCCCTCGTAGCTGCTGCTTTTATTAATTTATTTTTTTGCACGATCCGATGATATTGGAGAGCTTGTTCATCCTCGATCTTGTCATATTGCTAACACCAGCCAATGGTATTGGAGCGTACTTTAAGTGTCCACCAGTTACTTATAAAATGAGATATTCATTGTCTTACGCAGGGGGAACCTGGTTCCCCAGTATCCCTGTCAGAAGCTCTGACTGTTATGCCACACCTTCGCCCTCACTTCATTTCAAAGCTCCTCAAATGTTTCTCACTGCCACATCCACATTTATTCAGCAAGACCCCATCTACAAAAAACAAGCAGTGGCAAAGCCAAAAGACCTCGTCAATACACAAGCTATTCACCATGTCAATGTGAATGTATTTTAGCCATGTTGTCTAACAGTACATCTGCTGTTCAGCATCTTGGAGAGTCACTGAAAAACGCGGTATGATGTAGCCAGCGCAGACCATGTTATAGCGCTTTCTTGTGTTAGGAGGGGCAGGACAATAAACTCAACATGGGGAGCAAAGACACTCAGCCTCGGTTCAACATCCTGTGATTCAGGACTTTCAGCGACTCTCAGCCATGCTGAACACCAGATGTGCTACTCGACCACATGGCTAAAAGACTTTCATCCTGACAAGGTCAATAACTAGGGCATTGCTGCGACCTATTGTCTTTGCCAATGCTTGTTTAGATAGGGCTGCAAATTATAAAAGATCTCACATCTCTAAGTAAATTAGGCAAACCATTATTTAAAAGTGTGTTCAAAACCATGCACTAAATTGTTTTTATCCATCCATTTCAAAGAAGCATCGTGCGTGGGTTGTTATACTTGTCATTTGATGGAAGCTTCTTCTGTTGCTGTGGGAGGGTTGCTGAGCACTCATGCTGTTTGTGTGTGAATAGGAATGGGCTGACTTTACCCCAGTTTTGATTTCACATCTGTCCCCTAGCGAGTCAAAGGACTGTGATTCACTTCTTGACGATTAGGCACACAGAGCGGGACAGTGATGTACCAAGAATAGAGCGGGGCAGCAGCAGCCACAGAAAGCGATGAAAAAACAAACAGTCCTTTAAGAGGTTTTATATGTATTGGCGAGGACAAAGGAATACTCATGGACTTGTCTGCCTTAGAGGGCATCAGCCCCAACCAAACCAGTCCCGCCCCCAGAATCTGGGGGGTGGGCAGCAGTGGCGTAATGCAAAAGGATGGTGCCCACCTGCAAAATGTGCCGAGGTCAGGGTTGGACTGGCCTATAGGGAAATCAGGCAATGCCAAAGCGCAGGTCTGACAGATCAGTGTGAAGGTTTTTTTTCAGCAGTTGTAGGCCAGATTTCGCCTTGGTTTTTCCTGTTCCTTTCCCTGTTATTGCCACTTTTTTTGCTATATACTTCGCTAATGGTGGCCACTTTGTTTTGGTGCCAAGGCCTCTTTTTTTTGTCCCGTCCCTGTCTAACTCTGGATGAGAGGCCTATGAGTCTCCCATATCTCACAGATATTCATTAGCGTTAGACTGAATAGTCACCCCTTATGGTTTTGGAGGCCCGTTAATGGCTTGTGAGCCTGTACTGCATGGGCAGCAGGGGCTTGTGGCATGCCCCTGTGGACAGGGCTTAAGCCCTTTCAGCCCATTGGGTGTTGCGCGCCTGTTACCCATGCATGCATGCTTGACTGTGGTATTTTCTGTATTGTTTGATGCGGTGAAGTATGAGAAACCCAGAACCAATGACTTCACAAATGATTGTTTTAGCTATCAGATTACCAGAGCTAATTTCAAAACCCTCTTTACTGCTCGATTTAGCTCCGTGTTTAAGTATCAATAAAAAGGAGAAAGAATGTGCTGTAAGTAGCATTTCCAAAGTTGTTTGCTGTAGGTTTGCATTATGATGGTGTCCATATACATTCCACTATAGCAAGTGAATATCGAAGGATGGACTCACCAAGTCAGAAAGTCCCAAAATATGTATCTTCATGCAGAATCATGCTTGGCTCCTTATCTTGATTTTTCCCCGCGCAGATATGCAGTGCTCTGCAGTATGGCATGCTGCTGGGATGTGCAGGTAATCTGATCGGGCTGATTATGCAGCAAACACTCACACATAACCTGTTCATTTCAGGTGTTATCTGCCTTTACAAAGATATGACACGCGGATTGTTTTCATAGCAGAATCCAGCACACCTATTCATTAGTCAGCTCCAGCACTAATATGTTTTGATATGCTGGGACGTATAGGCACACCCCGTGTGAAAAACTCAGGCTTATTTTATGAACATACACCTTATAGGGCTTTATCCTAAATTGTTGATTTTCAGTTTTTTTTAAAAAAAAACGTAAAGTCTTATTTCGGGATACGGAGGGGGAGGGAAGTCACATCGATTAGTGCGTCAATACATGTCTGGGTAGAAGGAAACAATTGAGAAGATTGGTTACATTAATTGTTTCAAGTTCAACAATGACTAGGCTGAAGGGTAAAGAGACTGGTTTACATTATTTTCAGAGTCAGATGAGCAACCATGATCTACTTGTGAAAATACACTCCCTTTTGATCAAGGAGGAAGAGAGGTCAGGCAGAGGTACTTGATGGGGGTGAGAGGCGAGGATGGTTGGGAGAGGGGCTGACAAATATTGATTTTTTGATTTTACATATTAGGGAAGCCACTGCAAAGGATTAGGAAATGAACTGGGGCTTGACTAATTCTGTTTTTTTTATTTTCTGTGTATCATGGGAGTTGGAGAATAAGTATAAGGTTTTGTAATAGGCTAGACTATAATGATTTTATGCATTTGTATTTTTGAAGGACCTGAACGGTGATAGTTAATTGAGTACGATACTGAGACTAACTTGTACAGGGCCACATGTGTATCAACGTTAGATGTGTACTTATATTGTAATGCTTTTGATTCATTAACAATACAGATTGTGTCTATCTAAACAGATGAAGCTCAGCACTCAAAATATACATGCATGAGAAGCAACAAACGCAAGGACAAAGCCTTCCACTGTGTGCACGTGGCAAACATTGCTATAAATCTGGTTTAAAGATGTGGATTAAAATGAAAGGCATGCGATATGCAAATGAGAAAGAAAATTAGGATTATGGCTGGTTTTATCTCCTCTGTTATGAAAGGATTCCAATAAGACTCTTTTGCAAAGATTGTGATGGGGAAGCATTGTTCCACTGTCAGATCTGCAAAAAATGAAAGTAATAAAAAAGCTTTGTTCAACTGTCAGATCATGAAAAAAATGTAGCAAGTAAAAAACCTTGTTTTGACACAGTGTTGGGAAGAAGGATGTAACAATTTCACAACTGTCAGTTTCTCGAGAATCAAATCGATTGAATGGGAATAAAAGGGACAAGCAGCTCGAAATTCTTCACTTTTCCAAGCATTTCTTCTAATGTCCAGGAAACTGATTAATGTAATCAAACAAAATATTTACCAACCGATCCAGTAAATGTCTCATTTTAACAATTGTGGTGACCAATGTGAAGCTTTGACATATAAAATCTGGGGGCGCAAGCCTATGGGGACCTCATTTACAAGAAAGTGCCACAGCGCGCCAAGGCAAGCCCTTTGGCTGCGCCAGACTGCTGCACTTTCAAAGCACAGGGATGCAACATATTTACAATACTATGTCGCATTCCTGTGCTCTCCCCTGCACTGGCGCACAATGAACTGCCATGTATCAATGCAGGCACCCTTGCACCATGGTGCAAAGATTCTTCGCCACGGGCTGCATCACGGGGACTCTTTAAATTGTAAAGATGCTTACAAAGCTGCTCTTAAAAGTTATCATTCAGTGTGTAAAGAGGCACGCATTTTTTACGTTGCTAACACAATAACTAAGGTATCTAATCGTCCTCGCGCTCTATTTTCGGTAGTGAAGAAGTTAGCTGGCTCTGATACCATCAATCCTCCTCCTGTCCTTGATGAAAATCAATGTAACAACATTGCTGACTTCTTTATTCAGAAGGTTGAACTTATTTACAAGTCACTCTCTGCTCTTCCCCCTTCCTTGTGTAGTATGGCTTCTGCACTTGACCCTACATATCACAGTAATTGTGACCAGAGAGCCAAGATTTCTTCCTAGCACCCACTTGAAGAGGCGTCTTTCCAAAATTGTTTAAACAGTAAGCATGGACGGAAAATCCGTTTCGCTCGCGAATTTTGCGGATTTTTGGTAAAATTCGCAATCCGCGAGATTCGCGAATCTCCCGCAAAATCCGCAAATCCGTGAGCAGCGGATTTCATGGCTTGCTCGCACTGTTCGCGTGAGTTCGCGGCTTCCCAGTACAACTTCGCGCCCCGCGAATAAGCGCAAAATTGCAGAAATACGATCTTAGCAAAACTGAAACTACTTACCAGGTTCAAAAGTTCAGGCTCATCATTAGTAGCCATTTCCTGTAGTGCTTCCTGAGGGGCCCCTCCAGAGTTCAGTTGCCAGTTGCAACTATTATGTGACCCTGCTCTGAACCTCAGAATAGTTACACATATGCCACAAAGGTCCTGAATTACAGCTAAGGGAGACAAGCAGGAGCCAGGCTGGAAGTTCAAATCCATTAATCAGCCCGTAATTCATTATTGTCAGTTGGGGCAGGGCAGGTGTTGTAACTAATTTTGCAACAATGAAAGCACTTAGCAAGTGCAAAAGATCACTAATCAGGAAGCACTAAGGAAGCAGGTGCCAGCTAAAAAAATATTCTGTGACACAATAATCAGCCCCAAATTAATTCAGGTCACTTGAGGCAGGGAAGGTGTGCTTGCGTTGCCACAATAATGTACACTGACTGGACAACCAGAGGGTGCTGTGATGAAACAGAGGGTGGCATGGGTGGGCCAGAGGGTGGCATGAGTAGTCAGAGTGTGGCAGTGGTGACAGAGAGTGGCAGTGATGAAGAAGAGTGTCCCAAACAGGCTGGACACGTAGAAACAACAAGTTCGCGAAACTTGCGGCCCAACAGGTAAGTTCGCGTTTTGCGAAATTGTACAAAACCCTCGCGAACTGGCAGAAACCCGCGCGAACACAAAAAAAATCCGCAAATTCGCGAGAATTCGCGGATTTTGCGGATTGCGAGTTCGCAAATCCGCAAAATTCGTGAACGCGAGATTCGCAAAATTCGCCCATGCTTAGTAAACAGTATTAAATCTGGGTCTCCTCTTGATCCTTTGCCTATTGACATCCTTTGTCATCTCTCTGCCACATGTAAAGGCGTCCTTATCGATCTTCTTAACACCTCTATGCGGGAGGCCTTGGTACCCCTCGAGTGGAAGAGAGCCATGGTCATCCCTTTGTTGAAAAAGGCCAGAGAAAATCCTTCTGTACTATCTAACTTTAGACCTATATCTCTGCTTCCGGCTTTCTCCAAAATTTTGGAGAAACATATCAATACTCAACTGACACAACACATAAACAAAGTTGGCTTTCTTCATTATTCACAATTCGGGTTCAGAGCCAACATTTCAACTGAAACCGCTCTGCTTGGGGTTACTGAGAAACTGTGCCAGCATTTAGATCAAGGAGAAACTGCGGCACTCAATCTATTAGATTTGAGTGCCGCATTCGACACTGTGTCGCATAACATCTTGCTTAATGCCCTTAGGTCTCTTGGGCTGGACAGCACTACCTTATCCAGGTTTGCTTCATTCCTTGATGGTCGCACTTTTCAAGTCTTTTCTGCTAAGGCATCATCTAAGATCTGCGCATCAGCACATGGAGTCCCACAGGGATCAATTTTAAGCCCCCTGCTCTTCAACATCTATGTCAGACCTCTGGCAGAGATCGTGGAAGAGGCCGGTCTTTCCCTATATTCATTGTAGTTCCGCAGTTTGAGGGTCTGAGGTTCGGTGGTTCCGAACCCGTTCGATAAAGGTCGTCGAAAATAGACGATTTTGGTGTCAGCGGACCGCAAATCACGAAGGCGGTGTGTACGAGTGTTTTCGTCTAAATCGATCAATGAGAACACTACATATTCAGGGATTTTGTTTGAACCCTCGGGTTCCATTTTGCGGACGGCAGCCATTTTGTGTGGTTGCCCTCACATAGGCCGATGACTGTGGCCGAGCGAGTCCTTGGGACACGTACGCCTTAGCTGACTTCTGAGTGACCTGGCCGAACTGACTCCCTTACCCGAGGCTGACCTCGCTGAGCCAGTTCCTTGTTAAGCAGCTGGTCAGGTAAAGATCAAAGAGCAGGACATTGCCGAATTTACAGTACACTGCAACCACCCTTTTATCCCACTTCTCATCTGTTTCTGCTCCTTCTTTTACGACATAACCACTGATTTGGGTTGAGGTTTTATGATGGGTTTGTCCGGCCTGATCCGACAGGATATTGGAATGTGCTTGGTCATTTCTGGTGGGCTGGACAACGGATAATGGGATTGTCGTCATGCGCTACTTTTGAAATGTCACACTGTCATTGGTTAGTTTGTATGTAATCGATGCTACTTTGGAATGTGATTTTTGGCATAAAAGACCATGCTTCGCTCATTTGAAGTGTGCAGTCTCTAGCGAACCACCTGTGTTGTGCTTCGTAGATCTCTGTTCCTGGTTGCAGCCAATAAACTTTGGTCTTTGACGTCATCGAGAAGTGTCCCGTGTCTCTGTTTGCCGAGGCAGGGAATCTGAAGACTTCAAGCGTTTTCCCTGGCGCTGCTGGGTTCTAAAACCCGGTTCTTCAGTTGGCGTCCAATGTAGGGCGACTTCAGCGGTACCGGTCCAAGCCCGAAGATTGTGGAGAGCTTCATGTGGAAATTCTGGAGGAAGGCCTGCCACTTTATCGACCCCTGTATGTCGTCGTGGTCCGAAAGTCTTTGCTGCGAGGTTCCCCGCTTACCGACGGCTACGAAGGACTGCTGCCCTGACTGTCGCCCTGTCTTGGAGCCATAGACGATTTGTAGAGCGAGACGATAGACGGGTCTTCTGGTGACGCCATCAACATTTCAGTTAAGTATGAGTGGAGTGTCTCCCAGTTCTTATTTTGTTTTGGTATCCCTTAGAGGATCGCTTTGATTTGGTACCTGCAAGCCCCAAAGCCAAGGGACTCGTGTATTCACGAGACTATCGTTTTTGAGATTTCCCTTGAAGTTTGAAGCTAGGCTAGTGAGCGAAGATGCCTGGTCTTAGCAGACTTGGAAATATATTTGGTTGTGGTTGTTCTAGGGATTCCCGGTTGGAGGATTCATGACCAGTTCCTCCGATTGGAACTCCGACCTATGAGCTCTACGTAAAGCATGGTGTGGGCCCTATCGGTTATAATGACATCTGGGTAAAATATACGAGGAAAGACGGTGTCCTACAGTGGCCCCGTTATGGTAGCTTTGAAACAGAGATTTTAGACAATCTCGAAGTTAAACTGTTCAAGAAGAAAGCCCGGCCAGCAATGTTTGACTCTTTCCGCATTTGGCGCAAAGAAGCCAAACAGAAAGAAAGTAAATTAGCAAAGAAGAATAAACGAGAACGAGGTTTGTCAATGGTGCAAGCTGCTATAGCGTTTAGGGATAATAAGGAAGAGCAAGAGAGTGAACAGATGCTTAGGGCTAGGACGTTAGCGGTAGATAAGTGCTACCCAGTTTTGCCGTCTAAAGAGCAGGAAGAGAAGAAAGATCTTGCGAAAGATCCTTTAATGTCGCATCTATTGAGTTCACCACCCCCTTATGCACAGAATGATACGGCACCACGCCACCAGTTGTAGTTGCACAACCTCCGGTTGCTTTACCACCTGCGATTTCTCCACAGCCAGCTCCTCTTCCGTTGGCTACTATTCCTTTGGCGCAGCCTCCTCAGGGGCCGCCAACTTTGCCTCCTCCTTCGTCTGCTACTCCTACGCCTATCTATAATACTCCTTCTGTTCCGACTTTGGATTCTTCTAATTTTGTTCCGTCTTCTCTTGTTCTGCCACCTTCTCCTTCTGCTAGACAGAGAATGACTGCTGCAGTTTCTAGTTTCTTTTCTCCTTTGTTGGGATCATTGGGTACGTCTCCTGTTGTCGAGCGTAGACAATCACGTAGCCGGTTGCCTGATGCTAATGAACGTACAGTTTTGGATCACATGGCGCGTAAATGGGTTACGTATTCTACACAGTATGATCTTGAGGGTATTATGGATGTTTTCCATCAATGGGAAGCACCAAAGCAATGGTACGTCTTTGAGATGATGTGCGTGTTCCTTTATGAACAGTGGATTGAAGAAGTAGGTCAAGCTCCTTCTGAGTTGTACCGAATACGTTCCGAATTTGCGAAAGGGACCCTCGTGGGTCCTCTTGAGATTCAGAAAGCAGTTGTGACGTTATTGTCATTTCGTAGTGACACTCCTTCTGAGTGACTGTTTGAACCTGATTCGTCAGTTAGGAGAGCAGCGCGTCAGTATCCGATGCGTGAGGTTCCTCCAGTTTGGAGGCCTGGTGATGCAGCAGCTAATCCAGCTATTCTGCCACACTTTCAGCGTGTTTGGGTACATGTTCCTTGGAAGCATGCTGAAGTCTTAGCGCTTAAACAGACTTTGCCTGATCCGCGCAAAAATCCAACGGGATATTATAAGGAGCTGACTCAGACTGTGGGTTCTTGTGTCATGAATTTGGCAGATATAGATATGGTGTTTGGGAATGTTGTTCCACAGCCTATTTGGGGTAGGATTCGTCACACAGATCATGCACATGAGTTAGGTGACACATGGGCTCACCTTAGAGATGCCAATAATAGACAAGTAGGTGGCGCTAAGCCTGAGGATTTGATTACTGAACTTCCTGATAGGATTATTACTTATATGAAGACTTTAATGCCTGAAGTACGTGTCAATTGGGACAAGTTGTCTGCGTGCAAGCAGAAGAAAGATGAAACGGCGTCTGACTTTTTCATGCGGTTTGAAGAGACTTTTGTAGACCATAGTGGTCAGGACATGACTACTGAGGGTGGCCAGAGATTGTTCGTCGACAAATTCGTACATAATTTGCTTCCTGAGTTGTGTAATAAGTTGAAAGATCCTGCGAGCGCTTGGGCTGTTTCCACGTCAGTGCAGATTTTAGCTACGGCCCAGTACTATGAAAATAGACACAAAGATGACGTAGAGAAAGCAGATAAGAAGACTAAGGAATTGAAGACTAAAGTTTTTCTACAACAAGCTCGGTTTTCTCTCCTTCTGAGAAGGAAATCGAGTTGGCTATAAAAAATATGCGATCCTCTGGGGCCATGGGACCGGACGAGCTTCCGATGACGGTCCTAAAACAAGATCCATTGACCTGGAGTAAAATCCTGTATCCCCTGTTTAAGGCGTGCCATTCTTCTAAATGTGTCCCTGCATCATGGAGAGGAAGCATTCTGGTTCCTATTTTTAAAAAGGGGGCAAGGGACAGTCCCAGTAACTATCGCATGATTGCGCTCCTCGACTCCATCGGAAAGGTCTTTGCGAAATGCCTCCTGAGTTCTCTTTCCGTTTGGGTCGAGGAGCGCAATATCCTGCCCTTGGAACAGACTGGTTTCCGAAGGGAACATGGTACGTTGGACAACCTGACTGCCCTGCAGGTTATTACGGATAAATATGTCCAGGTGAGAGGAGGAGTGGTATACGCCGCATTCATTGATTTCTCCACAGCGTTCGACAAAGTAGATCGGGGAACGCTGTGGAGAAAATTGGCGATGCTGGGCCTCCCTTCACACCTGTTGGAATTGGTGCGGGCTCTGCACACTGAGACCTGGTGCAGGGTCTTAATGGGGGGTGAAAGGGGGCTTTCGGCCAAAATTCCAGCTCAGAATGGCCTTAAACAGGGCTGTCTATTGGCGCCCCTGTTATTCTCCTTATATACAACTGACCTCCCTGCTGCTGTGTCCCTCAGCGAGGGGATCGCTCCATCGATAGGAGGGGTGCCAATGGCCTGCCTGATGTATGCCGATGATGTGCTATTGCTTGATTTAACACCCGTGGGACTGGCAAATCGGCTTCAGGCTTTGCAGGGCTTCGCCAGGGAGCATTTTATGAAGATCAATACCAATAAAAGTAAAGTGATGTGTATTGCTGGTCGAAAGAAATGCCGCTCGACAGACTTTCGTTGGGCCATCGGAGGGCACAGATTGGAGGTCGTTACTTGTTATACCTTTTTAGGGAAAATATTCTCGGCCAATATGAGCGAGAGTCTTCATATAGAGCACTGCTCTCGCAAAGCTCTCGCCCATGGCAACGGGTTAAAGTCCCTATACCTGGCAACGGGGAGAAGACATTTTTCTAGTCTCTTGGAAGTATTTAGAGCTAAAATCCCCGCAACCATTTTGTATGGTATAGAAATAATTGAGTTAAAATATTGGGACTTTTGCCACAAGACTGAGGGAAAACTCCTTAGATCCCTCTCGACTCTCAATAATGCCTGTTCACTGGCCGCCTGTAGGCTGGATTTTGGACTCAGGAGTGCCTGGGTGCAGGGTCTATGCGCATTAATAAGGTGGGTAGCCAGCTTGGCTAGAGCGAGAGAAGGAACCTTGCGAGCTTTGCTCAAAAAAGAACTTTTGGGCAATTTCAAGGAGTTCTCCAAACTCGTTGCCAATTTCAGAAGGGCTGTGAAAATCTTGGGGCTGGAGGAAAGCGCACTGTTCTCCTACACTCCCACGCAGTTAAAACAGGTCCTTAAGGAGGCTTCGTGGGAGTACTGTTTCTTAACCGATAAAAAAACAGTTGGTGACAAAAGGAACGTGGAGTCGCTAATCTCCTCCTATAGGTTGAAACAGCCCCAACCGTACGCCCTGTGGAATTTACCACATGGCATACGCAGGTTCTGGTTTTTATTACGGTATGACTTACTCCCTCTTAATGTGCTGTTGTCCAAATGGCATGGCACCTCGCCGCTGTGCAATTTATGTAAATTGAATAACCAGGACTGTATGCATGTACTTTTGATTTGTCCTATGTTACGTAGCTTGCGCAACCGATGGCTTAAAGTAATCTGTCTACGCCTCAGCATCGTCACTTTTCAAGATTTTCTTCATGCACTTTATTGCCCACCAAATGAAATGTTTTGTGCCTATGTTTTTAACTTTTTTAAAGGATTTTTAGCTATTTATTAATCTTCTGGAAGGTGGTCCTGGTCAGGGCTGGTGGGACTGATGGTTTGCAGTGCACCTATCACGATTTGTATAGTATGTTTTTATAATTCTTGTATTCTATTGTGTTGTGTTGTATGTACATGTTTATGTGGCCCTCTTTTGAGAGCCAAAACATAATACAACAAGCTTATCCACCCCGTACTAATAATAAACGCGATTATCAGCAGAATCAGCAATATTCGAGAAACTCGCCAAGAAACAAGCCTTCTCAACAACGCTTTCCGTACGGGCCTAATCAGTGTGCGTATTGCAAAGAAGAGGGCCATTTCAAGAATAGTTGCCCGGTTTTGTTACAGCGCACAAATGGTGCTTCTGGTGTGAGAGGTCGAGGTGCTTAACAAGCGCCTAGAGGTAGAGGTCGTGGACAGAATGTGTGTTCTTTGCCTCCGCAGAATTCTATGAATAGCTTTGATCAGCAGAATGGTGCGTCTGGTAGGACAGCTCAGTACTATACGGATGATTACTACGTCGAAGGTGAGGAAGTGGATGGTAATGATTGCTAGGACAACCAGAGACAAAGAGAGGGAGTTGTTTCAGTTCCAGTAGATCAGAGTGGACCTTATGTTGAAGTGATTGCATCAGGTGTGTTAGAGCCTTTTCTGTTGGATACTGGTGCTGCAAAGAGTTCTATCATGCACTCTAAACTCCCTGGCGCACCTTTGTCTGGCTTTGAGAATGTTTCTGAAGGTTTTTCTGGCGCCCCGGTAACAAATCCGATTTCTACTCCGTTGCCTCTTTCTGTTGGACCGCGTAGATTTGAAGCACCCCTCATTTTGACTACAGGTTATGGTGAGAACTTGTTGGGATTGGATTTGTTGAAGAGATTGTATGCGACACTGTATTGTTCTCCGTCAGGAGTACATCTTACATTGGGTGAGAGAGTGATCTCTCCGATGTATATGTCTAAAGATGGACTTCCGCCTGAATTGTCTTCCCTCCCCGATTCGCTTTGGGCTACTGGTCCGAACGATGTAGGCCTCTTGGAGATTCCGCCATATGTTGTGACACTGAAAGCGAATGCTAAGTTACCACATATTCCACCGTACCGTATCTCGAGTGATGGTGAGCGAGCACTTTTGGCGATCATTTACGATCTGATCGAAAAGGGTGTGATTGAGGAAATGAGAGGTAATGTGTGCAATAGTCCAGTTTTGCCTGTTCTGAAGAGAACTGATTCTTCACAGCCTCCTGTATATAGGTTCGTGATCGATCTTCGCAAGGTGAACAAGATAGTTGTTCCACAATTTCCTGTTGTACCTGATATCACCGCTTTGTTGACTTTGATCCCGGCTACAGCCACATGGTTTTCAGTGATTGACTTGAAGAATGCTTTCTTCAGCATCCCGATTGCCGTGGAGAGTAGAGATATCCTTGGATTCTCTTTAGGAGGACGAAGTTTCCGCTTTAAGCGTGCTCCTCAAGGCTATTGCGAGAGTCCATCGATCTATAGCCAAGCTTGGAAAACGCAACTTGATTTGTTGGTTTTACCAGATGGTGCTGCCCTTATTCAATATGTTGACGACTTGCGAGTTGCTGCTGATAATGAAGAGATTTGTAGAGAGGCTACCTTGTTGCTGTTATGCCACTTGTCTGATTTTCATCACAAAGTTTCTCTCTCGAAATTGCAATATTGTCGACAAGAAGTAACCTACATAGGTCACCTCTTATCAAAGGAGGGAAGGAAACCGACCCCAGAAAGAATTCAAGCTATTGCGAAAATGAGCGTGCCTACGACACAGAGAGAAGTACGTGCGTTTTTGGGTATTGCGTCGTACTGTAGACAGTGGATCCCTAATTTCTCGTTGTTAGCGAAGCCTTTGATAGCTCTTACTGTTAAGGATACTCCAAATCCTATTCCTTGGACTGACAAATGTCAGAAGAGCTTTTCAGAATTACGCAATGCGTTGTGTTCGGCTCCTGTGTTGGGTACCCCTGACTACAATAAGCCTTTCACATTGTATGTCCATGAGAGAGAGGGATGTGCATTATCAGTGTTGACTCAACAGTTCGGCGACAAGCAACGTCCATGTGCTTATTTTTCGTCGACCTTAGATCCGGTAGCTAGAGCGTTGCCGAGTTATTTGAGAGCTACAGCAGCAGCGGCTGTTTCGATTCGACAGACTGCTGGTTTTGTTATGGATAATACACTGATTGTGATGGTTCCACATGCAGTGGACACCTTGTTGAATCGTACCAAGACACAGCATTTAACTAGTGCTCGGTTGTCGGGTTACGAATTGACCTTGTTAGCAAGTCACGTGCACATAAAGAGATGCAACACGTTGAATCCAGCCACGTTGTTGCCAATTTCAGCTGAGACAGATAATGTTGAAGAACAGCATGATTGTTTCCTTAGAACTGAGGAAGAAACTAAAGGGAGGATAGACTTTAGGGATACTCCTCTTCCAGAGTGTGATGGTACTTTTTGGGTTGATGGGTTGTGCTTCAAGCTGCCGAATGGTGATACGACTGCGGCATATGCTGTTATGACTTTGCATACAATTGTTGAAGCTGCACGTATCCCACATAATTCAGCGAAAGCAGCAGATTTGATTGCATTAACAAGAGCATGTGTGTTGGCGAAAGGAAAACGAGTGAATGTGTACAGTGACAGTCAGTATGCGTTTGGTGTGGCTCATAGTTTTGGACGTTTGTGGCGTGAGCGTGGGTTCCTGACTTCGCATGGGACGAAAATCAAGCATGGACTGTTGGTGAATGAACTTCTTGAATCACTCACTTTGCCATTGCAAGTAGCGATTGTGAAATGCAGTGCTCATAAGAAAGTTACAGATGTTGGTCACGGAAATGCGTTTGAGGATGAAGTTGCGAAAGACACTGCGAGAAGGGTGATGAGCCGAATGTATGTTGCAGGTCCGGCAAGATGGGTTCCAGAGAAAAGTATGTGTGAAGATACGATTGAGAGTGTGAAATCTATCGAAGCTGAAGCTACAGAGAAAGAGTTGAATGAATGTAGAGAAAGTAAGGGTAGATTGGACTCGAATGGTTGTTGGACTGATTTGTCTGAGCATCAAAGATGGTTGTTGCCCGACGCGTATATGCTTCCAGTTGTAACAATGGCTCATGGGATGGCACATATTAGCGTGAAAGGGATTTGCAAGTTGTTGGCCCCAGTTTGGCAGAATGTAGGAATTCCCAAATGTGCAGAGAATCTGGTTAAGAATTGTATGGTGTGTTTGATGTACAATCCTGGTAAGGGAACTCCAACCCCGGTCATTTTGCTCCTCCTACGTATCCGTTCGAGGCCTTGCCGCTAGATTTCATCCACATGGAGAGGTGCAACAACTTGAAATATGTGTTGGTGGTTGTTTGCTCCTTTTGTAGATGGGTGGAAGCTTACCCTTTGAAGGGCAATACTGCCTTGTCCACAGCGAAAGCCCTAATCAAAGAGTTTTTCCCTAGATTTGGATTGCCGAGAATTATCTGGAGTGACAATGGGAGTGAATTTGTGGGTCAAGTGATGAAGAGAGTATGTGAGGGATTAGGAATTAGGCAGAAGTTCCACGCTGCAAATCATCCCCAATCAGCTGGTTTAGTCGAGTGCTATAATGGCACTTTGAAATTAAAATTGGCCAAAATTCAAGCGAGCTCTGGTTTGCAATGGCCAGATGCTTTGCCTTTAGCCCTTCTGTCCACAAAAATGACTGTGCATTCGCGAATGGGTTTGAGTCCGTATGAGGTCGTGTTTGGTCGCCCGGCGAATATTTGGGGCGTGCCAAGACTGACAAAGGTCAGTGAACTTGAATACCCTGTGTTACTTGATTACTTGTACGAACTGACGGCTAAACTGCGTGTCTTACACCAACAGGTTCACGATAGTCTACCAGAGGCATCTGAAGATCCAGGCCACGCCATTGAACCCGGCGCCTGGGTATTTGTGAAGAATTTTCAGCGGAGCAAGAACGTGCAGCCCCTCTGGACAGGACCACACTTGGTCTTACTATCTACACGTTCTGCAGTTCGAGTGCAACGCAAGAAAAACTGGATCCACGGTGTACACTGCAAACGGGCTACGTTGCCCTTACCGTACGACCGGTGGGTCCAGAAGGGACTTCCAGACTCTGAAACTGAAACTGTGCCACGTTTTTTGCCATTCAGCGATGCCCTTTTGATTGGAACGAACACTGAGAAAGAAAGTGACGATCTTCTGCAAGAAGCTGTGCCTCCTTTGAATCGATTGGACACTACCGAGCCCGAACTCTTGTTTAGAGAACAGACATTGCCTGGAAAATATCGTTATAATTTGCGACCGAGAGTCATGGACAAATAAAAAATAAATGAAGTTTTTATGATTTTTCTGTTTGCAGGTTAACTCTCCTCCGAGGAACTACTTATTTTTTTTTCTTAAAACCGCCATCTGGGTTCAGTTGTAGGGTCGCGGTAAACAAGTCTTTGGAGTGCAAGCCTGAGACAATAGGTCGACGGTTCTGGTTGGCCTAAGGGAGTTGCCCTGGGTTGACAGAGGCATTCCTTAGCATAGAACACCCTACCACCGCGAACAGCATATTTAGTGAGGATGGAGTTCTTCGAGTTGGAGAGACCTGTAGAGACAATAAGCTTTAAGAGCAAGATACACAAACTAATGACACAAAAAAGATTTCTAATATTGTGCTTATTTATGCTACTGAGAGTAATGATATTTTTCATTGATTATGTGACATTCTCTTTTAAAGTGACGTTTATTCCCACTGTGCAACCTACACCTCCACATACTATTTCTTCTCATTCTTTTCACCCTCTGCCCGAACATGAAGTAGTTAAAGGATTGGAATTTGCCAATAATTCCTTTATTCAACTTTTGCATCAACACCAGTTAGTTATGAATACAACAAATTGTTGGATTTGTGGCCTAATGCCCTATACGACCAGTAAAGGTATTCCGTACTTACTTTTGCCTTTCAACCTTAATGGTTCTATTTGGGCATATAGAACTATGTTCATCTATGGCCATAGTGTCTATCCCCTACGTTCACCGAAAGACAATCCGAAGAATAGTGCTTTAGCTAGAGGCATAGTCGACAAGGTTAAAGGGACTTATGCAGTTGAGACTATTCCGAAAGATGAGAAACAACCATATAGTGGTTGGGACGTTACTGGATATGGAGTTAGTCTGAGCGTTAACCAGCGAGCGAAAGGTTATCCACCGAATTGGATAGTGCTCCATCCGGGTCGCTATTGTCTGCAGGGTAATGGCAAGAATCCGAAAGCTCAGCTAGGGAAGAGTGTCTGCACTGAGACTTATGTATTCACGTCTCAGACTTCCCCAGCGTTTCTAGCCGCTAAGGGTACTTATTTTGTTTGTTACGATAAAGCGTACACATGGTTGCCCCCTGACTTTTCGGGCACATGTTTTGTTTTGTTCCTGTTGCCCCCCACATTTACAGCTGCGGCAGATTACCATAAAACAAGAGTTGCTAGAGGAGTCTTCAGTCAGAAAGATACCACAGGGCAAGAGTTGGGAGATTTCTCTAAGGGTTTTCTGTGTTCTGGGGACCGATGGCTAACAGCAGGAACATTCGCCAGTTGACGAGAGTGGTTGAGTCCACCATAGTCGAAACTGCCAGTGCCCTTATTAACTTGACTGCTGAGCTCCAATCGGATCGACTTATGACACTTCAGAATAGAGTTGCTCTTGATGTCATACTTGCAGACCGAGGTGGAGTATGTAAACTGATTCAATCGAGCTGCTGCGTTTTCATTCCAGACAACGCTCTGTCAGTCTTCCAGGCCATTTCCAAGTTACATGAGATCTCCTATTCTGTACATATAGACAAAGGAGATTGGTCGTTGATGGGATGGTTTTGGGGATTGATATCCACGTGGGGATGGAAAATTCTGATGGTCATTGGGATGGTCTTAGCTATCCTTTTCCTGTTCTGTCTCTGTGTACAGTGTGCTCCTGCTATTTGTGGCCTTTGTGCTACTTTGTGTGCGAGGAGACCTGTCCAGAGAGAGGTACTAAGTATTGGGATGATGCTACACCAACATATCGATGATCGGATGAAGATAGACCTAGATTCAGATTGACATGGGTTTGGGTTTATTGCCTATGTAAGAGCAAAAAGAGGGTTTGTAGTTCCGCAGTTTGAGGGTCTGAGGTTCGGTGGTTCCGAACCCGTTCGATAAAGGTCGTCGGAAATAGACGATTTTGGTGTCAGCCGACCGCAAATCACGAGTGCGGTGTGTACGAGTGTTTTCATCTTAATCGATCAATGAGAACACTACGTATTCAGGGATTTCGTTTGAACCCTCTGGTTCCATTTTGTGGACGGCAGCCATTTTGTGTGGTTGCCCTCACATAGGCCGATGACTGTGTCCGAGCAAGTCCTTGGGACACATACGCCTTAGCTGACTTCTAAGTGACCTGGCCGAACTGACTCCCTTGCCCAAGGCTGACCTCGCTGAGCCAGTTCCTTGTTAAGCAGCTGGTCAGATAAAGATCAAAGAGCAGGACATTGCCGAATTTACAGTACACTGCACCCACCCTTTTATCTCACTTCTCATCTGTTTCTGCTCCTTCCTTTATGACATAATCACTGATTTGGGTTGAGGTTTTATGATGGGTTTGTCCATCCTGATCCGACAGGATATTGGAATGTGCTTGGTCATTTCTGGTGGGCTGGACAATGGAAAATGGGATTGTCGTCATGCGCTACTTTTGAAATGTCACACTGTCATTGGTTAGTTTGTATGTAATCGATGCTACTTTGGAATGTGATTTTTGGCATAAAAGACCATGCTCCGCTCATTTGAAGTGTGCAGTCTCTAGCGAACCACCTGTGTTGTGCTTCCTAGATCTCTGTTCCTGGTTGCAGCCAATAAAATTTGGTCTTTGACGTCATCGCGAAGTGTCCCGTGTCTCTGTCTGCCGAGGCAGGGGAATCCGAAGACTTCAAGGGTTTTCCCTGGCGCTGATGGGTTTTAAAACTCGGTTCTTCATCGTATGCGGATGATACGCAGATTGTCTTTTCGCTTTCCACCACTAAAGACGCTACGACATCTGCTTTTCAGTGCGGCCTACGGCAAGTGAAAGAGTGGATGCGCCTTAACTTTTTGAAGTTAAATGGGGATAAGACTCAGGTCCGTATCATGGGCAAGCACAAGGACCTATGGGGCCCTCACCATTGGCCTCAGGAAATGGGTTCCTTTCCCCTACCTGTCACCCATGTCCATCATCTGGGCATCATTATTGATGATTGTCTCTCTATGAGACAACAGGTGGCGAGTGTTGCTGCCATCTGTTTCACGATCTTGAGGTGGCTTCATAAGATCATTTGCATGCTTCCTGCCTCAACCCAACGCACAGGAGTCCAGGCCCTCATCACCTCTCGCCTCGATTACAGCAAAGTTCTATATACCGGTAGCTGCCAGACGGTACTGAGAAAGCTACAGGTAGTTCAGAACTCTGCAGTACGCCTTCTTTGTCAAGTTCCTAGACAGGCTTCCATATCGCCGTATTTACGTGACCTTCACTGGCTTCGAATTGATCAAAGAATTACAATTAAAACCCTGTCTTACATCTTTAAAATGAAACAAGGTGTGCGTGTCTGTGTGCGTGTGTGTGCGAGTGTGAGGCCTGCTCTACATCCGTGTGGGACAGGTGTTGCAGACCGCAGTCAGGGACCACTTAGCACAAGAGGAACGTGCACACATTCACACAACCCCCCAAAGGGGCATCTATTGCTTTCAAAGCTGAGGATACAGACACTTTGGTGTGCAGCACAATAACACAGGTCTGCACTGTGTCGAGGAAACCCCATTTTACAAGGATTCCACTCCCAGGCTTAAAGGGACGGTCACGGGATCAGACAAGCCACGGAGGCCAGTGCAGCTTTAGTGGTAACACAAAGAGGCTGATGCTGCCTGTGATCTCTCGATGTCACACATAGTGGGGGAATAAAAGTAGGGGAAGTGTGGACGGAGAATCAGAGGGCGGGAATAACCCGAGTTCTGGGTCAGTGGGCAGAGTGGCCAGAAAGAGCAAATTATTCTTGTTTTTAGTATTTGTTTGACATTTCACTACCCAGTTACTGATTATCACATTATTTAATTCAACCCATAGATACACGTATTTTTAAGGTTATGAGTTATTGACATTAAAATACATTAAAAGAGTGGGATTCATTTC
Organism: Lissotriton vulgaris; assembly: GCF_964263255.1. Classification (NCBI taxonomy): domain Eukaryota; kingdom Metazoa; phylum Chordata; class Amphibia; order Caudata; family Salamandridae; genus Lissotriton; species Lissotriton vulgaris. The sequence continues at coordinate 901,005,903 of NC_141696.1, forward strand.
CAATCACAGAATGTCCCAAATATGCTTAAAAGTGGAATCACAAGCCATTTGCCTCAGAGCCATGGAGTTTCTGACATCAGCAGTTCTCCCTCTTATAAATTGTTTGTAGCTCAAACAGATCAAAAGTTAATAGAAAATTTGTTTCTGTGAAGTGGACGACCCTTTGCAAAGGTTGACTGATCACCTTTCTCACTGATGCATTTGTATGTTACACTGGTACTAATAAGGCAAAATCGTTACAGAGACGGTTAGCATGTGTAAAAATGTCAAAATAATCAGTATCAGAACCTATACTGCATTACGCTGCAGCCTTTTTTTACTGCATAATTTAGTCAAAACTGCAGCATAATTTGTCCTCTGTTGCTGCATAATTCCAGTGGCCCCCAAAGCAGGCCACATATGTTAAAAGTGCTTGTGCATGAAGCAGCGAGACCATGAAGTTTATAAACGTAATTTGACGTGCATGCAAATCATGCATTGCAGACCCTTTGTAAGTTGCAGCTACTACTGCTGAAACAAGCCCAATGGAGTAACTAATGTGTGAGGTAGACTGGCCTCAAGGGCAACAACAGCTTTATTGCTGGTGGATCCCTGTGCCCCCCAGTGACTCCCTCCACCACAGATTCCCTCACTACCACCCTTTAACAGTGCCCCTCAAGTCTCCATAACCATACTTAGGCTCAGATGCATTTAATTTGATTTACAGCGCCACTGATACCAGTGTAGGGTATCAGAGCACTTTACATCACACACATTACACAGACACAATCAATCAGACGTGTGTAAATCACTGTATAGGAAATGTTACATAAGACAAAGGACTACAAGGTGTAGGAGTCACATAACAACTATACTATTAGTCAGTATAGTTTAATAGTGATTGGTCTGGAGAAACACAAACTCTGAATTTAGAATATAATACCATGGTTGGGGGTTCTCTTTAATAAGCAAAATTCATTGCTATCCAAATGAACCCTTTTTGGAATATTAGGATAATTGAAGACTGGGGAAAAACCATAACTCTCTAATTTATACCTTGCAGTTTGCATGCAGCTCTTAGATGACAGTTAATAGCTCACTGTTCTATTTTAAGATTTTGAATTATAAGCTGCAAGTAATAAAAGAATCTCACTGACAAAAGCAGTAGCCCACTGACCAATTTACTCTATTTGCACTTTGCGATCTGCATGGTACATGTTCTTTGCAGCAGGCACAGTAAACTCTTTTCACTACCTTTCCACAAGTCAAAACTTCCACTTGACAAAACTTCTCTAGGAAGAACATTAATCACCAGTTATCATGACATTTTTATGTTTGCTGAAAATTGCTGGAGGCCAGGAAAAAGGCAGAAAGTGCTTTTAGAAACATAATATACTTGCAAAAATGAGGCCCCCACCTGAAGTCAGCACCTGGATCGCACTAATCGCACCGCTCTAGAGCCACCCTACTAAAGGGTCCTGTGATATCAGTGACAGAGTCACTGTTGCTCTAGGTTGTGATGTGTCATTGGCCTGTCGGCAAGACTGGAGCTGAACCTCAGCATGAACTGCGGATGTCAAGCCTTCAAGGTTAACCCACCCTGGCCACTGCTAGGGTCCACCTGCTGGTTCCAATGACTTCTAAGGTCTTGTGGGGCCTTCTAAGGTCTAGCATGGGAATGTGCTCCCTTAGGAGAATGGTCTGGGGGACTGGTCATGAAGGCTGAACCGTGCTCCCTAGTTCCAAATTCGGCAGCTATGGCCATAGTGCCACATTCTCTACCCTACTGAACACTATACTGCCCCACTAAGAGAAACTTGCACTGCCTTCAACTACAACCCAAATGTGCCCCGCTGTTGGACTTGGCCCTTAAGGCAGGTTCACCCCTAATCTTTTTGCTTTAGATCTGTGATCTGTGTGGCTGATTTTCTGGTCTGTGCGCACTTTTTCTCTGTGTCCCAGAGTAAAGTGCGTGCATGTAGTTAGGCTGGCCTGCTCTCCCATAGGGATGCATGGGGAATGTCTGTGTCCCTAGTAGTTCCTGATGCGTGGGGAGTGCATGCTCGAATTTGGTATGTGCAAGTTCGTGGGAATTAATGCTTCGCAATGGTGTATGTGGCATGTGTGTGTCATGTGCAGAAGTCCCATTTCTAGGACTTGGGATATTAATGTAAAATATGCCTGCAGTGTGATTGGCTGGAGCTGGCTGGTGAGCCTGGCTCCAGGAAGGCTGGATGGGTCTGCCCGGTGGTGAGTGTGAGATTAGCATGTTGATGGCTTGGGAGGAGTGCACCTGGTCCCTGATGGGCCTGGACTTTCCCCAGACAATGCTGGCTCCATCCCCTGTAGTGCGACTGATGTTCCTAGCCCTGCCAGTGAATAGAGAGGGTGGTTGAGGTAAACAGAGTACTTCAAAACCAGCTGCGACTGGTTTTCCCCAACCCTGCACCCTGAGACAAAAGGAATTTACTGTATAAGAAGGGGCTGTGTCCCCATACAATTTGTCCGTCTTTGGTTCTCTTCCAGGATCCTGCCAGAGGGGGCTGTTGCTGCTGCTGGGGCCAAGAGGACCGCCACTTGGCTGTCTCCCTGCCTGGAGACCCAGTGTGCTGGCTCTGGCCCTGCCTTGCCCCTCTGCCTGCCTCCAGACCCTGCTGGAGCTTTGCTTTGTGCCAGAGCGCCTGGAAGTGCTTTATTTCTCCCCTCAGCGCTGTGAGCTCTTTATTTTTGTCCTGTGGCGCTGGGGAGCGCCTGTCCTTCATTGCCAGAGCTTAGGAGCGCTTTGTGTGTCGCCGGTGCTCACCCGGCATCTGCCCGTTTTATTTCGCCGATTTTTGGCGAGCGAGTGCCCACCTCGCTTTATATTTCATTTTGGACGCCGGTGCCCACCCGGCATTTCCCTGCTGTTATTTTATTATTTAAAGCCGGAGCCCACCCGGCATTGCCCCGTGATCACTGCCGCAGCCCCGGAACATTGGAAACCGATGCCGGGCCGCTGCCTATCGCGACCCGGAAGTCCCACTTCCTGACCCCCAAGGCCGCCCTACCATTGGCGGCCCCAGCGGACGTCAGGCGGCGTGCAACGGAGACGGGTCCAGGCGGGAACGCGAGAGGAGCAGCCGGCCCCGTCTTCGAGGCTTCCCGAGTGAAGGAGAGCCCAGCAGCGCGAGGAGAGCCAGCGGTGTTCCTGCCCCCCCCGCAGCACCAGTGAGGACCCGGTGAGTGCGGGGACAGGGTCTGTTGATTTAGAGCGGCCCCGGTTGGCAGCGGGCCGCTCCGACGAGCGTGGGGCATTGTATGATTCCCGAGTCCCCCGTGAGGGACTCCAACGTGGCCACAGCATTGATTTAGGAGCCCCGAGGCTCCTGGGGCCAATTTGTTTATTTAGAGCCCGAGAGGCTTCCACGCCCACAGCAATTTACGAGCCCCGAGGCTCGAGGGGGCATTTTGTTGATTTAGAGCGCTGAAGCTCTAATTTGCGCATTTGCTTGGCAAGCCCCTGAGAGGCTCCTTGTTCACCTTTGTTCTTGAGCCCACCTGGCTCCAACGTTTGCCCAGTTCAGATTTACAACTGTCCAGCACTTAGTGGACAGTTGCTACGTTTAGGCTTGTGGTTTGTGCTGCCTGCGCAGACCCCCTGACATTAAGACTCAGGGCATTCCGCCCCTTTCGAGGCCAGTTGGCCTGAGGGACATTTCGAGTGTTGTGCTATGTGCACCCTGCGCATTGTGATTTCTTTGTATGTGATTCTTGCGCAAAAGTTCTAACCTGCACCTCTGAATGTGTTTAATACCTCATGTGCAATTGTTGATGTCCCACTTTATGTTTATCCCCTTTGTAAGGTGTGCCCTGCATAGAGGATTGTTGACGTCCCATTTTATGTTTATCCGCTTTTGCTGATCTGCATAGAGGATTGTTGATGTCCCATTTTATGTTTAAGTTTCCTTCCTTTTGCTAAGAGTGACATGCTTAGGTGATGGTATTCCTTCCTTAGGTCCTGATGATAAGGTCCTAGTTCCCTGCGTGATTGGCCTACAGTGTTTTAGGGTTGCGTAGGAGGTATTTACTCTTGACCGGTGAATACTGGTTGTGTGCTACATGTACTATTTTGGTGCTAATCATTCTATGTGTATGTTCTAAGTGTATACCTACAAGTATTATTTTCTAACAAGTGCCTACCCCTGACAGTGGTCCATGTGGCCCTGTCCTGTACATAATTCCCTTGTAAATTCTGCCCGTGCCTCTGGCACATTGTAAAGTTTGCGTGTGGTATCTAATGTGTTTTTTATTATAATACAAAGGCTATTTTTTTATATAAAACCTTGTGTGGAGTTTCCTTTGTGGTGGGCCTTGGGTGTTGTTGCTGGGGTGCGTGCGCAAATACTTAACTCATACCGCCTCCAAGTTTAGCCTTGCTGCTCGCGCCACGTTACCTAGAGGGTGAGCAGGGGTTACCTTGGTGTGTGACTCCCTTGCCCTGACCTTAGAAGTGGTGATCCCTGACTGACCTTGGCGTGAGCCTTGGCCAGCCAGGGTCCCGTTTCTAACACCCGCTATAAACACTTGGACACAATTCAAATTGCTCACACAAGTAAAATGCTGCCTGAAGAAAAAAGCAACAGCATCCTGGAAAAAGCAAACACTCATAGGGAATTCAAGTTTAGGTAAAGCATGTGAAATGTAAGCAGAAACATGACTACCTTATTGGTTTCACATTCATTATTAAGAAATTATTGTGTTTTTGCCTTAAAAGGTTAAGGACATATCTACAGGGCCTGGAAGGAACCTGTTTCAATGTCCAATGTTTATATCCTTACAAAACATAAACAGTATCGTTTAACAAAACCCCATCCTTGAACACAGAGCACAATTTGTTTTCTAATCCACCCATCAAGAATATATTGCACAGTACCTCCAGCAAAGGTGCACTTTCACACCAAGGGAAAACAATGTTTAAAGAAAGACAAGAAAACAAAAGTAGCGTTTCACTGGCAAACTCTGTAAAGTGGTGTTAATGTGTTTGGGTGTGAATAACATCAATCTGGCCACTTTGGGACCCCTCTATCTTGATCTATATTGTTATTTTTCACATTTTGAACTTTTTATTTCTCTCCATCCCCAGGCTGCACTTTTGAATAGAAACATGTCAGAAAAAGACGACATGTCCAGTTAAAGTGTTTTACTTTTTTGGATCCATTTCACAGGGAAACAAATAAATGAAAGGCGAGGAAAGAGGGTGCAATAACAGATTCTTGACGTCACGGTTTTCAGTAAGTGAGGAGGAACAAAATAAAAACAGAGGGAGGAAGAGTAGGAAAGAGGGAGGGGGAGGGCAGATGAACATGGCAGAGCAGGAGAAATGGACACCGCACTTGTCGTTTCTGAGTAAGAAGCAAGAGACAAGCCTTTTCCTTCTCTGCCCGAACGGCCAGCAACACCTAGCCTTATCTATTGGCTTTTTTTGCTGTCCTGGGATGCGACTTTAAAACAAAAAAGTAGGGGAACGGAATCCCGTAAATTATATAAGTAGGGGCACGCCGTGCCCTACCTATCCCGCCCCACTTCTACCACTGGCCTCACCTCACTTTATGGGCACCTATCGCGCATGAGGGACCTCGGACCACACATCGTGGGAACATGCTGCTGCTGCCCTGCACTTCCATCTTCAAGTTGGCAGCAGACACGGGCCAAGGTTGAGGTGAGTCAGCAGCAAGTGCACTGCCACTGCAGGCAGAGGAGGAGAGAAATAATTCCAGGAGCGTCAGGGGTGCTGCGCCACACAAGAGTTCAAAAGGCCAGAGGTAGGGGGCGTGTGGGGCATGTGACGTCCCCTGCTTCAGCCCTTTTGAACTCTTGTGTGGCGCAGCACCCCTGAGGCTCCGGGAATTATTTCTCTCCTGTGTGAGAAAGAAGTTGTGGAAGGTTCCAGGGGCAATTCAAACGTGGCCTGTTGTGGCAGCCTTTACAATTTATTTGGATACACTGACTGGCAGTAGTGTCAGTCAGTGTACCCAAATACATTCTAAAGGCTGCCACAACAGGCCAGTGCAGCGCGGCCACAGCCCTCAACATCGTGCCGCCTGGGGCGGACCACCCTCCCCGCCCGCCCCCTCCTAGCTAAGCTAGTGATTATTTCTGTGCAGGAAGGGACATCTTCCTGTACATAAACAATCAACAGAGGTGATTTCCTCATTCTTTGTGTGCTGCAGAATGCAGCAAGCATAGAAAGAGGAAAAAAATGACGACTAATTAATACACATTTCTAGGTTTACGATTTCTCGTAAATCTGGAAATGCGTCAGGTTCCATGGGTGTTGTGTGGGTACACTCACAGCAACACCGATAGAACGCCCGTTTCACGCAAAGTGCTGCGTGTAAAGGGGCCGTATTTACAAGGACAGGAAAAGCCACGTAGGGTGGCTTTTCCTATCCTTGTAAATATGGGGCAGGAAAATGCTCCGCCATTGGTTCACTAAATGTGATGCACAAGCAGCGCAAGAGGCTTGTTAATAAGCCCCCTCCCCCGGTATGAGTAGCCCAACTGTGCTTAATGTGCATTTTTAAAGTGCATGTTCACGCAAGAGTACCTTGCCACTGAATAACAGATGCCTATTTTACCCAGCGGTACACATCGTATCGACCTCAGAAGGATGAGATGCAGAGTGGACCGGCCAAGGTTTGAACCTGTGAGCGTGAGGTCGAACATAGCAGATAGGCCCTTACAGTGGACATATTAATCCATTAATTCGCCAGACCTGGCTTCGAGAGGTGTAGTAAGCTTAGATTGTGGACTTCTGTGATGTTTTGCAGTGACCGTTTTGCAATGGCCAGATTCCTAAATCTTTTGCTCTCCTAACTTAAAATGTACTACACAAAAACCTATAATAAGGGTAAAGTCTGATGCCTGATACACTGAGTCAAAATCGAGAACTTTTACCCATGCAAATGGGATAGTTTCACTTCCACAATCACGGAGAGTGGGATTTTCGCCTCTTGAATTTCAGGGCTGTGGGCCGTTTTGTGGGCATTCTTAGGTGAACCGAAAATCCGATGAACAACACAAACTATTAGGCTGTGTGCTATGCAGCATATGGAAATTAATGTTCATGTGAGTACTTCTGAAAAATCACAACTGTCGCTGATATTCCTGAATTCGTTTGCCAATTCTAAAATATCCAGACATCTGCCCAATCTTTGAAATAATTATTTAGGAACACATTTAAGCTGTTTGTTTTGTTTCCAAATTTATGAGTAGATGGAGTATCTGCCAACTGACTTCATGCTATAATGACAGCTTATTAGACCCATGACTACAGTATTTAGTGAGTAACACATTGGGCTTTGGATCATGTAACATAAAGTGTATTTTTAAAGCGCAGGTTTTCCCAAGTGTATCTCGGTGGTTTGTTACCCAACTCAGGGGCATATTACCAACAACTAGCGATAATTATCGCTATGTTGGTTTAGCGGCGATATTTTTATCGCCGAGCTGCAGCGATTTTTATCGCTTAGGAACCTTGCTATTATCAGGGTTTATCTCCTAAGCGATAAAAATCGGCCGAAATGCATGAATATCGGTGAAGTCAGCGATATTCATGCATTACCGAGCTAATGCTCTTAGCCATGTTATCCACCTACGATTGGATAACATGGCTAAGAACTGCTCAGGGGCAGGTGCTAGCTTTTGGAGATATTCGCGCTTAGCGCAAGTATCTCCAAAAGTTGGTATCTTCGAGGTCGCCATCTTGGGTGAGTCAGAGGGCGAGCAGATTACTTGCTCGGCCCTCCCACCCTCCACAGTATAAAAACCGCTTTTCTTACTGGCACTGCAGCTTAGGCAGACTACGCAACAGGTTCCTGAGGCGGAAGCGGGGAATTTCGTTTGTAGCAATTTTAGCGATGTGTTTTTAAAAACTGTAATCACGATCTTGTTTTGTGCTTTTTAAAATTAAAATTGAGGCAACCACTTACTCACCCTCAAATCCTTGTACACGCCGGTAACTCGGAGCCAATAGCAGCCGATTAGGCGCTGCACCGGCTCCAGTCATCTTCGAGGTCGCCATCTTGGGTGAGTCAGAGGGCGAGCAGATTACTTGCTCGGCCCTACCACCCTCCACAGTATAAAATGCCATTCCCTTCTCGGAGGCACAGCGGACGGGCGCAGCGGGCGTGCCAGTGGCGCGCCAAAGGCGAGCCCGTCTGCACCCGTCCGCGGCCGGCCAGGGCAAGGGGCACACCACTCTGCCCTTTTTGTCTCATATACTGCTCACAAATTGAAAAACCTGCACTCCCATTCGCCCCTCTGCCCAACCACACTGGCTAGATTGGACTCATTGGGTCTGCTTTGTCTGCGTTTGGCTTTCCCAGAATCTGTTCCCATGGCAGCAATAGCCCTTACTCCTGCCGCCCGATCCCTGTGGACGTCCCTCCCTCTTTTGCAAAAAAAGCTACCAAGTCAAATCTCACGGTGAGCTACCTGAACACCCGCTCGCTGGTTAAACACCAACTGGAGATTTTCCAGCTCCTGGATTTGGATAAACCCGACATACTTTTTGTCACAGAGACATGGTTGAATGAGGAATCTACACTGGACATTCTTGCGGCGATTCCTCCAGGCTACTATATCCTCCAAGCCAATAGACCCACCGGCAAGCCGGGTGGGGGGGTGGCAGCCATTATTAAACACCCCATTAGATTCTCTTCAGTAACCACTATCGCGATCCCCTTAGTCGACTGCCTCACTCTTAGACTGGAGTCCCCAGTGGCCCCTCTTATCTGTGTTTTAGTTTACTGCCCCCCTCAGCCCATGCCCAACTTTCCATCTAAATTTTGCGAGATGCTCTCCCAGCTGGTCATTAACAACTCTAAAATCCTGATCCTGGGGGACTTTAACTACTGGCCCTTTGATGACAAAGTGAGTGCCTGTTCGTCCACCTTCTCCGACATGTTGCTGAGTATGAAATGCTCTCAACACATTCGCCAAGCAACCCACATCAAGGGCCATACCCTTGACCAGCTATGGACCTACAACCTGGACATTACCTCTCCCCTTGTCCTACCATGCACCTGGTCGGACAATTCTATTATTACCTTTTCTCTTGTTATTACTACCCATGTTAGTCGTATTCTTGAGGGCAACCTCACAGCTAGGAACTGGAATAGGGCCGATTTAGGCTCCTTTGCCACTCTACTTAGAACCTCTCCTCCTTTGGAAGGAGATTCGCTGGACACCCAAGCGCTGGATCTGCAGCACTGGCTTGAGACTGCTAGCGACATCCTAGCCCCACTGAAACAGGTTAGGTTAAAACACCCCCATAATGCGCAAAGATGGTTTTCAGAGGAACTTAAAGAAAGAAAACTCAAACTTAGACAGGCTGAGCGCTGTTGGCGGCGAGACTACACTCCTGACAAGAAGCTGGTTTACACGACCCTGCTTAAAGACTATAAGCTAGCTATTTTGCAAGCCAAAACATCTTATATCTCCCAAAAAATCACTGACTCAGCCTCCAAGGCGAAGGACATTTTTTCTATCATAGAAGAACTTTCACACCCAGACAGGATTTCCATCAAACCTTCCCCCTCCAAGACACTATGCGACTCCCTTAATTCTTTTTTTATTGAAAAAGTTATAAAAATTAAAAATAGTATCTCCTGCTTGGTCCCCTCTAATTTATCCTCTTCTGTCTCAACGTCTGCTGATCACAACTTGCAGCAGATCACTCAGATCCCACCCATCTCGGAAGACGAGTTTCGAACTCTGTTAAATAAGGTGAGCTCCGGCTCCCCTATAGACTGCTGCCCCCCCACGTCCTGCGTGATGCTTTCTCGGCCTGCGCCATCCCCCCCTGACTCTCCTCAATAACTCACTTAAAACAGGCTCAGTACCTAGTTCTTTTAAAACCGCGGTTGTGGTGCCTATCCTCAAGAAACCCAATGCCGACCCCTCCCATATGAATACCTTTCGTTCCATCTCCTTACTCCCTTACCTCAGCAAAGTCCTCGAGGCCCATGTTACTCACTGTTTGAGTTCATTTATTGAACACTCACAGTTTCTTGACTCCCAACAGGCTGGGTTTTGTCCTGCCCACTCAACTGAGTTAGTCATTCTCGCAGTGATGGAGGAGCTGCAGAGAGGGTCGGACGGCAACACCAGCCAGGCCCTGGTACTCCTAGATTTATCTGCCGCCTTCGACACGGTAGACCACGATATTCTGGTCGGCCGTGTCGAGGAGGCCGGCATCAGGGGTTCAGCCCTTGACTGGGTTTGCTCTTTTGTGAGCGATCGTCATCAGGCTGTCCATCTATCCCAGTTCTCCGCCGAAAAGGTCAAGTTAACATGTGGAGTCCCGCAGGGATCCTCTCTTTCCCCCCTTCTTTTTAATTAGTACCTTGCCCCTCTCATTTGTTCTCTACGAGGCAGAAATGTCACTGCATTTAATTATGCAGATGGCATTCAACTGATCATCGACATCGACTCCTCGGATCAATCTATCCACAACTTCCAGTCTATTCTGTGCCACATTAGGGACTGGATGGGAGCAAACCACCTGAAAGTTAACCCCGATAAGACCGAACTGGTTCTTATCGGGGGTACATCCAATCCCTGGAATTCAAACTTCTGGCCTGCTGACCTAGGCCTTCCCCCTCGCCCTGCTGACTCTGTCAAAAGCTCAGGGGTGGTCATCTGCAAGGACCTATTGATGAAACCCCAAATTAATGCGGTGGTCTCCTCTAGCTTCTTTCACCTACGTAAAATCCGTAAGATATCCCGATTCCTCACCACAGAGGCCCTCACCCTGGCCTTACTTGCCCTGGTCATCTCCAGGCTTGATTATGCCAACTCTCTCTATGTGGGCATCCCCGCCTACCAACTAAACCGATTACAGCTGGTCCAGAATCAGGCGGCACGATTAATTTTCAACCAGCCTAGGCATCAGCATGTTCGCCCACTATTGAAAACTCTTCATTGGCTCCCTGTTGCTGAACGGTGCAATTTTAAGTTGGGATGTACGATCTTCAAGGCACGGGCTGGCCTTGGCCCAGCCTTCATCTCTTCCCTTTTACAACACTACATTCCCCCCCGGAACCTCCGGTCCTCCCATCTTGCGCTACTCAAAACTCCCACCTTCAAACGCAAGAGACATGGAGGGCTTAAATTATCGTTTCTTGTCCCTTCCTTTTGGAACGCACTCCCCTTGGAGTTTAGGCTCAGCACTTCTTACCCTCATTTTAGGTCCCTCTTGAAAACACATCTGTTCCGTAAGGCGCACAACTAATTCCTCTATCTCTCGTCCTCACCTGTTTTCCCTCTGCCTCTTCACTGCTTATAGCGCCATGAAACCGCTGGGTGTAAGTACGCTCTACAAGAATTTTTTACATTTACATTACATTACATAGGAGATAGCGATGTTAGCAACTGTTTCCAGTCGCTAACATCTTGGCACGCCCACTTTGCATGTCATTAGTGATAAATATCACTGACATGCAAAGCAGGGCCCAGGATGGTCGCTATCTCCTACTAGCTGTCGCTAACTGGTGTTAGCGACAGCTAGGTAATAGGGAGATAATTTTATCTCTGCTTTCTTGGCTTTTAAAGCCAAAAAAGCGGAGATAAACCCCCTTGATAATATGCCCCGATGTGGCATTTATTTTATCGACCTCAGAAGGATAAAAGGCCAAGCAGATGGCCCAGAATTTGAACCTATGACCACGAGGTCGAACACAGGCCCCTAAAGTGGATGCATTAGTCCACTAAGCTACCAGATCCAGAACTCTGGATAAAGGCCGAACTTCTTTAAACCAAAAGCAGCACAGAGCCATGTTTCTTAAAATGACCTCCTGTACTAGTGCACAAACTGGCTGTCTAGTGCCACACACAATCTTTTTACCCTGGTTCGGAACTGTATGCATGATGTCTAGCATAGGATTTTTACCAGAAGCATACCCTTCCTCTACGAAATCCAATGATTCTTCCTCAATTAATTCGCTGCAATCATCACCAATGCGGTGAGAGGCAGTGAGACGACCTCTAGTGCTGACCTTGACTGAAGCGGCTCAGAGTACTGCACAAAACACTGATATTTTGACTGGCTGCAACTAATTCATAGAATTCTTTCGATGGCTGGGTGAAGCGGCTTATGTCTAATGGGGCCCTCTTGTTGTATTGGGTGTTGATTAGATAATCTGTTTATTCTTTGTCAGGACTGTCATAAAATCACTAAAAGCACCAGTTGAAATTTAGGAATGGTTCCTTGAACAAAAAAAGATAAAAGCCACTTCTGTTATGTATGCAACCAACAGTCAACATCAAAATTAATTGGCCTCCCCCATGTTTTGCTCTTCGTAGACAGATGTTTTCTATGTGTCTTTGGCAAAGAGTTATGGTGTATGCGTGTTGCATACCAATTTTGGCAAATTTCAGTGTCTATTCGATTCTTTCTTTATTTATTTATGAAGTTTTTATATAACACAAATTTGATCCTGAAGGATATCAGAGCGCTTTACAATTTGAGGCAATTAAATAACTCCCCACCCTATTCCCCTATAAACCCACATCCCACTATGGAACTAAAATCATTGAAGCACAACGCATCTTTGTGTTTTTCAGTGAATTTCTAAGGTCTTTTAGAAAACACCATATCCAACTTTCCACTCGCATGGCCACACCAAATCTGCTTCCTACAACCAAGTAGTTGGCCATGTGCAGCCAGGTTTGCATGGGTGGCTGGTACGAATGTGCACCAGTGGGGTGGACAGGCAGGCAACTTAGTGGTGGCTGGTTGGGTACATGCATGCAGGCAAGGCGAGTGGCAAACAATATAAAATAATGTCACTTACCTTAAGTGCTGCATGTCTGATGTCCTCTTCTCTCCCTTCTTCATCGGCTCCATGGGCTCCAGACTTCAGGAAGTTCCACTAACCAATCCTGGTACTAATCTCACAGGCATGAGAGCAGCGCTAGGATTGGCTGGTGTATTCTGACTGGACGATCCTTCAGGCCATTAAGGCCTGTGCTTGGGCTCCAGCCAGCTGTCTCAGACAGCTATGTGGAGAGCTGCAAAGTGTGCATGTCACTTTGGCCAGATCAAGAGAGCCGACCAAAGTGACATGCGCACTTTGGAGGTCGGTTTTGCTCCTCCAGTCCTCCTCGGCATTTCAAATGGTACCCTATATAACTATTTACTTTTTTTATGTATCAGATTCACAGAAATTCGCAAGCTCAGAAGAATAGTGCCTATTTTTGATGACAAACCGCTGGCTGTGAGCTTCCAAATTATTTGTGAATTCATGAGTTTAAGTTTTAATCTTGTTCATAATGATGTTTTCATTTATTTGTATGTGTTATCTGCTTTGTTTGTTACTTTAATGGTCATTGACCGAAATAAAGTAGTCAAATCAAATCAAGTTTAATGTCCATTAATGGCATTCTTCTAACTTTTAAAACAAATGTCCACACCTCTGGGTACCTGTCTGCTTTTCTTTGTGCCATTGAATTGGTAATCAGTTTCCCCCTTTTCTCTGCGATTTTTGTTTCCACTATGCAGGTTTTTGGGATTTTGAGAGTTTCAAGATGGTGAATTAAAAAATAAACATTTATCAGCCAATCATTCTCTTGAAATGTTAAAATGCGATTGACAGAACACATGAATTTCTAGCTCCTGAGTTAAAGTGGCAGAGATAGCTCTCACTTTAAATCTTCGATGCCCATTCAACATATTTTTCAAATGCTAATACCTCGAAACTGATCTAAGGTTTTTTTTTTTTCCACAGGCTTTAATCTTATTTATTTCACAGCCTCACAATTTCAATCAGAATTGAAACATTTTCATTGTTAATTATTTATAAAAAATCATTTTTGTTGCTCATTTATCTTAAATAGTTAACAACCACTGTTAAAGCCAATCATAATGACAGGATTTAGGTGTATGTCAGTTGTTGGGTTATATCTGTGCATGCATCTCAGAGAGAACCCAAAATACCAGTCGTGTGGCACACACTGGGAATCACAAAAATATATCTTAGATGTTCTCTTTTAGAGAGCCCCCACTTTTTTCATCCCACTTAAAGACCTGTCTTCACGTATTTCTATTTGACTGATTGCAGCCAGCAGCTATGGATGCTTCTCGAAGCCTGGTTTGAGCATTTTATACCAATATTGATGCCGCATGCAGTGCAAGAGATTGGGCAAGCACACTCTTTAAAGGGCTGAAGTTGTCAAACTGTACAATTTGCACATTACAATAATTGTCAATTATAATAATGAAGTATGATATGGGGCTGTTTTTAATGTGCTTAATATTTCAGGACTACACGATCCCACTGTATAATCCCTGCTTTCTCACTAAATTCCCTTGCTTGAAAATGCACCATTTGCTAATCTTTGTTAAATTTTTTCTCAAGACAAGGACCCTCCTAGGACCCCACGCGTGTGCACCAACCATGCTCGCTTCACAGTCATACTCAACTTTTACGCACACCACTTTGAAATGTCACCAGCCGCCAATGTTCTTTTGCATGTTCATTTTCTCATGACCTGTACTTTTTTTTTCTCTCCAAAACCTTTATTGATGACAAATAAGGAATACATAGCTTCTCACCTACAACCTGAAAGATCAGGCCGGCAGCAACATCAGTGTCACTAATGTAAATTACTTGCCGGAAAGGAACATATAGCTAACACGGCTTGCCGTCTACAACCCATATGGGATGGCCGTGGTATACACTAATGGGAGCTGCGTAAGAATGCATTCCTTCACAATGAAGTTAGCTAGGAATACCGAAACAGTGAATGCTTGAGGTTTCTTGTTTTTTTCCTTTATTTACTTTCAAACATAACGAACGTTTGAAACTAGTGCAAACTGTTCCCTCCCATGGTGTGCCCACCATATCCTGTATGTGGAGTAAAGGACCCTTCGGTGCAGAGCATCAGTGTGGTATCAGCGGCAACTTTAATTCACCATATTCGGAAATAAAATCACTCCGCACCTGATGGACTAATCCAAAGACCATGGGGGGGTATAACTGATGATCAGATAGCGAACTCGACTAAGTACTGTCTACTGTGATGTCATGCTGAGTGTATGACCTTAGAGTAAGGAATCCGTAACTAGAGAACAAGGAGAGTGTCTAATTCGTCGTTGACACAACTAGTGTAGCTGGTGTATGATGTGTATCGCTGACTCACAGGTGTACAGCGGGTGATGGTAGTGTACTACAAGAGCTCTGCCAAGTCTTGCCGTATGTATCGTCTCGTAGGCAGAGCAAGGCACATGCAGTGAGGTGGATCAACCGGACGGCATCATTTAGGAATTAAGTTCAGGGCTACCAAAGTTTTTAGTGATCCAAAGAAGGCATTGGACACATATACTCTAATGCATATTCTGGCAGGATCCCTGCCCCCACACCTTTCTGCACCCCAATGCTGGAAGGGACCAGTCCATCCAGAATGTCTCTCCTGGCAATTTGAGATGGACTGTTCCTATGAGGAACTGGGCAAGTATTGGTTTACAGAAGGTCGGCCTTTGTCTAGAGTGGCACAGTGGGTGAAAATCGATTGGTTTGAATCCAAACCGAGTGATTGAGTTATGGGCAAGATTGTTATTGTGCAGGAAGGGACACCTTCCAAAACAAAACCAATCATTAGAGGCATATTCTTCTTATCAAGTATACCACAAAATGCAGCATACATAGAAACATGAAGTAACAAGTGGAAAGAACAATATTTCTTCTTGTTATGTCAGCCAGAGGATGCACAATGTTAGTGCAAACCCAGGTTTACAAGGCTTTGTAAATCTGAGTTTGCATTAAAATACATGGGTGGGTGCATGGGAAAGCCTATGCTCTCCCCATGTAACGCCTACCTGATGCAAAGTAATGCAAGGCAGCACTTTGCACTGCATTGTGGTGCTTTGTATTTACTAAATCACGCAAAGTGGCTCTGCTTAGCTTTGCAAATCTCTAAAAATGATTTTGTGTTGTGATTGCCCTCAAAAGTGATGCTATCTCAACAACAGGTGATTCACTTCCACTAATTTTTGAATCTAGCTCAACTGCTTCGGAAATGTTGTTGAGAGGTTTTCATCTTTCTTTTTTCTCTGGTTGACAGTACTTTAGTTTGAAATTTCTTTTCAATAATTTAATTCCTTTTGTTCCTTCTTTTCCACTTTTTTCTCCAATAACTGATGTATTTGAACAGGGTTCAGTCTCAACTGCATGATTCACAGTGAACTGTGTTCTTCCTTAAATGGTTCTTGTGATTTGAATTTTCAACTGCAGATTTTCATTGTTTGAATAGGGCCCTGCCTCTTCTTGCTGACACTCATTCTCTTGACTTTGACATTGAAACATCTCTTCGCCCTGATCTCTGTTTTGAAACAGGACTGTATTAATACTGGTAGAGGTACCAAGTTCTTCATCATAAATTTCACTTTCACTGATATGGACTTTAAATACGTCATTATCTTCACCAGTATCAACATTTTCACCAGAATTTTCACCTCCCTCTCGATTCACACTGCAAACTTGAGCTTAACTCGGTGAATTGGTGGTTATCTTCACCACTTCTCCATCTGTTGCCTTTACTCTTTTCGCGTGAGTGGGGTGGATCCACTGTGGAATACCAGCACACTTTACAGCAGTGTTCATTGTCAAAATCACCTGGTAGAGTCCACGCCTGCGCTCCTCCAATCTGATGTGTTTTCCGACCACTATCCGGTCTCCATGGTTCAATCAATAGCATGTAATGTCCTTCGATGCTTCTGTTGCCACATTCTTCTGATAAGAAACAGATTTCACGATATGAGCCAGATCTTTCCCATAATCTAGTATGATGTCATCAGTTATGTTCATAACGAAGCTGAAGGAATATGAGCCAATTCTTCAACATCCTCAACAAACATTTAGCAACTGTAAGGCTATGATCTACGGTTGCGGAATGCCTCAACCCATGTATGAAACAAGCAGACTACGACCAAGATATATTTTAAGCCATTATGAACTAATTTCATTTCAGTTATCATCCTCAGTCTTCCTGTGTGTGGCATCTCACACAGAATTGTATATGGGCCTTTAGATTTGCCAATATGATAAATCACAGTCAACATTTTCTTACCCTGCTTATTTAAATGTCATATCAAACAGATCGAACATAAACTCTCAGCAACATTTCTAACATTTATATTTTCTCAATGTCTTCTAAGGCCATGCTGACTTGTCATGAGTGTGACTGGTTATGAAAATCCCTCAAATAAAGATATAACATGACTGTAGTCAAGTGTGCTGCTCATAAGACTGGAAATGATTTGATAACACTTAGGATAACCATGCTGATCAATTGGTAGATATTATGCACTTGAGGATTGTCGGAAGGTGATTTGTTAGTAGGTGCAGGTAGGTACCTACAGCTAGTAATATCAACACAATCATAAATAAGGCTCAGTAAAGTCTCAATAAATGAGTCCTTCCTCAACCCTTGATAGCATGGCTCATGAGCAGTCAGGCTTAGCTTAGGAGACAGGTGTGTAAGTCATTGAAAAAAACAATAACAGTAAATAAGTAAGACACAATACACAATACCAATTCAACAGCAATGTAAGAGAAAGGGATTTATTTTTCTTTAAAATGACACCAAAAGGATAACATTTCAATGTAGGGAAACAGAGATATGAATTTTGTAAGATTAAAAGTAAAAAGTGCTTTCTAGTGCTTAAAAGCATAAAGTGCCAATCAGGGACATCTGGTTGCGCTTGACTGGGACCACGTCAATGTTTTAGGCCAACTGCGATGGAGAATGGGTCAGATACAATGGGTTGGTGTGGGCTGGTAAAAAGTTTACCTTTGCACTTAGTCACTTTTTTGATTCTTTTTCTATCAGCGTTGAGCTGGTCTTCTCGGCAGACCAAGTTGCCGTTTGATGCTGGAGGCTTGCTTCAGGACAAGGCCTTAGAGAAATCCTGAAGGTCTTGGAACTCAGCATTGATGAAGAAAAAACCTCCAGAACTTTAGGGGGTTGAACCTGAGTTTCAGTCCAAGTTACTGTTCCACGTTTCCCACTTGGCTCTCGGCGACGGGTCAGTCAACTTATGGCGCTTTTTCACAAACATTTTCCAAATGCTTCCAAACTTCGGGATCTTCTTCCAGAAGGTCCGTTTTGGGCTCTTGAAGTGCCACAACACCAGTCATGGTTCCAGAAGCTCTGAGGTGCTCCTTGGAGAGTTTGGACTACAATTCCATCAATCCACCTGGTCAAATCCTTAAGAGTTCACTGGACGATGGTCAACTGGGCTCTTCTTGGTGGAGATGATACAGGTGAATTCTTGAAGCAAGCTCGTTTGTACATATTGCTTTCAGGGAGTCCACTTCTTAAACTTTTAAAGCATGGCAACATCTTTTTTTGTGAAGCTCGGCGTGGGCAGCAGGTGCAGTCCTTCTTAGTGTAGGTCAGTGAGTTGCTTGGCAGCTCTCCCATATTTATCCAGGTTACTGGGATGGCAAGAAGGGAGGTACTCCTGACCAATGGGATGCAGGGTACCACCCTCTATGATGACTACTTCCCCTGAAGCGTGGCATTATATTGTCCCTGAAAGCACTGTTCCGGAAAAATCAAAATGTAGAAATTCTCTACTGCAGTATCAGGTCTGGCTAGCCAAACCCACAGGTGTGGCCAACATTTCCAATACACCACTTTCAACCCCTCTTTTAGTTCGATTACAGGGGCTCCCACCTGGCTCAGAGTGCAGGAAGTGGGGGTTGGCCTGGTTCCTGTCCTCACTGTCTTTCAACCCTTCAAAGACCAGTTTGGCTACCCAGCCCCTTCCTGTGCTGGCATCTGCTGCTGCCGATCTCCTCCCACCAGATGTCTCCTTTCTCTCATACCAGACCACGTCACACCTCATTAAGGCAGCTTGGCTCAGCCTGTCAAATGTTGGCCAAACGCAAGTGGCTGCTACATGGCTGGATTGGGTAACTTTAGGAAAGCAGTTTGATAACTTCTTTCCTACAATAGCTGTAATAAATCCAACCCTGGGAAGTCGTTGGATGCATTCCAACTATTAATTTGACACTATGAATTATCATTTTAGCACACTCCTGTTTAAAGATATACTGTATTAATGCTAATTAAAGTGTTATCATGTTAGACTATGGAGTTAATGTACTACAAGGTGTTAGATTTGAGGGTCTCTAGTTTGCACAGGTAGGTACTTGTGACAAATAGGGACCCTTGCCTCTAGTCAGGGTAAGGTGGTCAACCCGTTGGTAGCTGGGCATGAGCAGACAGGCTTATCTCAGAGGCAGTGTGTAAAGCATTTGTGACCACATACAGTAACCCAGTGACAACACTACAGATAGACATCACACAAGGTTTATCAAAAATAAGTATTCTTTATATAGATTTACCACTAGACCATAAACAACAAAAATACACA
Source organism: Lissotriton vulgaris (assembly GCF_964263255.1). Taxonomy (NCBI): domain Eukaryota; kingdom Metazoa; phylum Chordata; class Amphibia; order Caudata; family Salamandridae; genus Lissotriton; species Lissotriton vulgaris. The sequence continues at coordinate 901,025,305 of NC_141696.1, forward strand.
ATATTGTACTTAATATGGTAGTTTTAGCTTAGTTCAGTTCAGTTCTCAAGATGCGACACTTTGCGTCAATGTGCCTTACGATGTGTTGCACTTCCACAACAGGCAATGTTGCAGCGACGGAAATGCAGAAAAGTTCAGGGGCAAAGAAATAAAGGTGTGAAGATCTTCCAGATGTGGCACACTTCTCTCGATTTGATGTGTCAGCTGCAGCAGTGACACCCTTCTTCAGCGATGCGACAGCAACAGCGTCTGCTGCGACACTCTTCTCCGACATTTGCGAGAAGCTTCCGCACGATGCAACAACTACAATGGCGACATCCTTGTTCAGAAATGCGATGACAGCAGCTCCGACGGTGGCGCGCGTCTCCGGGGATGCGAGCCACTTTCCTCAATGCGGTGCAATGCGACAGCGGTGACACCCTTGTTCAGAGATGCAACGGCAGCCACAGCGACGGCGACACGCTTCTTTCTCGTTGCAAGACACTCCTCTCGATGCCGTGCAATACATCAGCCCCAGCCGCGACACCCTTGTTCAGAATTGCAACGGCGACACGCTTCCTCTTCATTGCAAGACCCTTCTCTCGATGTGGTGCAATACAACAGCTCCAGCAGCGACACCCTTGTTCATAGATACGACAGCAGCAGCTGCGACGGCGACACGCTTCTTCCTCGTTGAGTCGCGCTTCCAGTTCCTTGCGACACGCAGTCCCTCAGAAGGCCCCAAAACAGCAGCAGGCACTTCCAAAGAACTCTGGGGAGCTGGGGGGTGAAGTCTGTTGTCCCTGAGACTTCAGCAGGAGGCACGCTCTTTTCCAAGCCATTGGAGATACTTCACAAGTTGAAAGCAAAGTACACAAAGTTCCTTTTTCCTTCCTTTGGCAGTCAGGCAACCACTGCAGGCCAATCCCCCACGCACTTCAGCTCTGGGATAGTCTCTCCTCAGTTTCTTCAGGTTCCTCTCCTCAGTAAAGGTTTTTTCTTGTAGTCCAAAGTGATTTAACTTCTTGGGATCAGTGTCCCAATGTTTATACCCAAAATCCTTTATCCTCTGAGGGCAAAGGGGCCTTTGCCCAGTCCAAACCAGTTCTAAAGCAGTCTTTTGACATGACTACTTCTTTCCTTTCACAGTGCAGGGCAGAAACATCAGACGCCCTACAGGAGGAGGAGCCAGCATTGTGGAGGGCAAGCACAGCCCTGGAACACTCAGTTGACATGATTCCTTCTCTACTTTCACAGTGCAGGGCAGAGACATCAGATGCACCACAGGGGGTGGAGCCAGCACTGTGGGGGGCAGGCACAGTCCTATTCAGGCCCCAGGTGCAACTCTTCCCTCCCATCTAGATGTGGATCTCTCTATTCACCACAGGGCGGACTCACCCGGTCTCCAGGAATTCCCCAGCCCTGTCACTCAAACTCCAGACAAGGAATACACAACCTAGCAGAGGCAGGATTTGGATAGTTGGACAAGAAAATACCTATGTTCTAAAAGTGGTATTTTCAAACACAGAATGTTAAAACCAACTTCATTAAAAGATGCATTTCATCATTCTGAGTTCAGGCATACTAAACTCGAACTTCAACTGTGTTCCCTGAGTCAGTTAGGATTATAAGATTTAATAATCGAACTGACCATTCTGGCCTATGGAGAACAAGTAGCCTAGCAATAGTGAAAAACGAATATGGCTGTAATTCACTAATAGGACATGCCACACATATCAGGGCTTGTCCTGCCTTATACTTACGATGCACCCTGCCCTTGGGCCTACCATAGGGGTGTCTAATATGAAGAAAAGGTAAGGTTTAGGGACTGTCAAGTGGGTTCACTTGCCCAGTTAGCATGAAAATACAAGACTGCGCACAGGCTCTGCAATGGCAGGCCTTAGACACTTTTTAAAGGCTGCTTCTGTTTGTGGCACAACCAATGCTGCAGGCTCACTAGCAGCATTTGGTTCACAAGCCCTGGGCACACTTAGTGCACTGTACTAGGAACTGATAAGTAAACCAAACCAGCCAATCATGGAATCACTAATCCATACAACCATTTACAATAGGGAGAGCATATGCACTTTAGCACTGATCATCAGTGGTAAAGTGCCCAGAGTCATAAAACCAACAAAAACAGGTCAGACAAAATACAGGAGGATGGCAAAAAGTGTGGGGATGACCCTGCAAAAAGGGCCAAGTCCAACACAAAGGGAAAAAAACAAAATTGCCATTTTGTCCCCCATCGGGGCATAAAAAGCATGTTTTATAATGTCCCTTCTTATTTTAACGTGAAACCTAGCACTTTTGGCACATAGGGCAGACCCTAGGGGTGACTTTTATGAACAAAAAAGATAGTTTAAGACTTTGGAAGTACTTTTAATTCCAAAGTCGAATTTGGACATAGTGATATTTTAAAAGCAGCCGGCAAGGTAGGGCTGGCTTTTAAAATGACAGCAGGCACCACAGCAGTGCACACTTAAGTGCATTAAATCTACTGCCCTCTGAACCTACATGCCCTAACATATACTATGGACCTACAGGTAGGCTGTCAGTACCAATTGTTATTACACCTAATCACCATCAACTTTTAAACAGGGCCCTGGACCAGGGCCTGGTTAGCAGAGCCCAGGGCAAAAACAGAGTGAATAACCACCAGTGTCAGTCAAAAAATGGGAGTGATCAGAGCAACAAGGATGACTTTCTCACAAGGAAGAAACAGTTGTACAGGAAAAGGAGAGTGATGAATCAAGGATAAGCATTATACAAAATGCAGAAAATGTGAACTGTGCTTATTAAGTTAAATCCAGACTTTTTTGAGGGAAGTGAGAGAACTTCAGGAGGAGAAAAAAAATGGGAGAAATTGGGTTACAAGAAAAATCATTGACATTTTTATGTTACTACTGAAAAGAAATACATTCTCCCTGATGCCATATTATATTATATTATATTGTGTGAAGTTTTTGTACGGACATTGGGTTCATATTCAGGCATTTCCTCATCAGAGAAGGTGCAACAGAATCCTTAGACTTATTCAATTAAGCACCCATAATTGTTGCTCAAAATAAGTAACAAAAATGACACAAAACAAACTAGTGAGCAACAAGCTGTCCCAGTGCAGCTCTGTCAAAGGTTAATCTATTACAGGGCACCAGTCCCAGGTGGCTCATTGGCTGAATAATCAATCACAGTTTCACTTTTCCATGAATGAGGAAATCAATTGCAAAACTTTTTGCATTTAATTTTGCAGGAAAGAAACCTTGTTTGCTTAACTTGGATAGGAAGAAAATCAGCAAATAAAGGTAAGACAAATCTCACAGTCAATAGAAACAAGCGAAAAAACAGAGAACAATGCTATTTGCAGTACCGTTTAACTTCAATTGACACTAGGTCAGCGCCTGTGCAGCAGTAATTCACCCTGGCGAATGCATCTACTCCTATGAACTTTGGAGCAAAGCACAGCAATCTGAATTAAGTATATAGCCATGAGGAGGAAAAGGCATTAATTACGAAATCCACATCTGTATGCATGCAGTGCCTCACACTACACACTTCCTTATGCAGACAAATAAAACCACAATATCTCGAGATCTTGGATTTGGACGAATCTGATAGCCAAATCAACTGATAGTAAAACAAATTCTTTATAAAAACAAAATTCACAAGTAAGAAAAATACACTGGCACAACAGCGATCAAACCACCAATTGAGCCCGGAATAAACATTGTATACGCAAATGCCTACGGCATCTCTCAAGCCGACTCTTCAGGAGCAGATTAGCACCTAATAAGAATCACAGCTCACAAATTATACTGCTCTACTCATACATATATTCCAAATTGTTCAGGACCAACACTACAAGCCAAGCTTCTCAGCAAAATCTTGCCTCCTGAAACTCCACCACGAAATCCGCTTTCTTCCAGGACACACCATAAGGGTTAAGAGTAAACCTAAAATAGGCACTTAGCAAATGGAGGTTCTGTTTAACATGCAACTATCCTCTTTTACTAAAAACGTGGAAGCAGACTGTACCCCAAAACTTAGACACCCCAAAAAGCGAATGCCCCAAAAATGTTACTTCAGATGGCTCTTCCACAAATTGAATTGTACATCAAGGCCCCTTTCCAAACATAAATTAGCAGAGTAAAATAGTACAATAAATTCTTGGGCCCTCTATATATTTGTGTTCTAGAGCAATAGAAATGTTAAAAGGATCTTCTTACAAAAATTAAAAATAAGCAGAACAGAGGTAATGCCATGAAGGCTCTGAGACGCATAATTATACAGAGTAGGTCCCAAATGATCAGTAAAGTATGGAGGAAGTTGGGCAGCATCCCTAGCAGCATAGGAAAGTATTCTCAAAATTCGTAGCTCCCACCCAAAATCAAGGGGTTCTTAAAAAATTCTTGCATAGACAATTAGAGAAACTTCAAAACCTCTGTGTTCACAAAAGTATAAAATGTTTAGAAAATCAGACCACAAGGGTAATCCATGCTAATACCTTAACACACACGTGCCATCCCAGTTTTCAGAAAACTATTCAACACACTCTATGCTGTATCATCTGGAGATGTTGTAACTAATATGAACATTTAGCAATAAGAACTTTCCGCAAATTATAAGACTAGTGATCATAGTGGAAAGCTGCGGAGATTGACACTTTTATAAGTCATGGAGAGGAGGGAAAAGTTAATTGAAAGCAATATAATCATGAAAGGTGAATTAAACTACTACACATCATCTTGGCTGTACTCTGGGGAGTCAGTAGTAAAATATTTGCGCAGGAGGGAAAACTAGGAGTAAGTGAGAAAGATGGCATCAATTGTGTGTAAAATGGCATTTTGTATCAGAACGTGGCAAACGTAAAACACATTAAAAAACACACTTATACACATCATATGAAGGTTGTTCCCACCGCAGTTATGTCAAACAGTCTATTGATATTTATTCATGTGTGAAGGAAATATTAGTCATCATTATCAGCGCACAAAATAGAGACAACCAAATATAATCATTTTTGATCCTTATTCAAAGGATCAAAAATGGAAGATTTTTCAAGAGAATGAATTAAAAACAAAGCTTCTCATTACACTCGCTACTTTTATTTAGCTATTCATCATTCATTTATAGAGTTTTAAATAGAACAAACTAGGCCTGGGGGTATTAGAGCACTTTGCAATTAGAAATTCAAGTTTACATGCATAACATAATAAAGTAACAGCCAATACAAAAGACGGACTGATCTACGTCCAAACAGATACATTACTAATGTAAAACCTAATATAAAATCCTGGTGTAACTAGCTCTATACATCATTCAGATAGTAAAAGGAAGTGGAACATGATCAAATTTAGCAGACTACTCTGGGAGCAGAGGGACCTTCAGCTGTCCAAAAAATCAATGAAGGGGTAAGAGCTTAATTCATGAGATATCTGTGGATGAAGACGGAATTAACCCCCAGATTCGTCAAACCCAAATTCTGCGATTTCTAAATTGTGAGAAATACCGAATCGCAATTTAGAATCCGCAGAATGGGATTCATGAACAAATGCGATTAAAAAAAGCGATTCGCAATCGGCCGCAATCGCCGATTGCTATTTTGCCGAAATCGCATAAAATTCGCAGAATCAGCCGTTTTCCATTGTGAAATTGCGATCTCGCAATTACCGAAATCGCATAAACGGGAAGTCGCATTTCGAGCACAGTGATGACATCACAACCAGGAAGCAGGCAGTTCCCTCCCTCATTCTGCATACTGAGCCTGAAGTGGAAGCACCACTGTCCAGAGCTCCACTCCAGACCACCTCCAGCTCAAATTCAGGAGACACTACACAGCAGAAAATGTCCCAGGAAGCAGCAGGGAGCAGTTCCTCAGGAAGGAAACGAAAAATCAAATTCTCAGAGCAAGAATTGGAATACCTAATTGAGGGAGTGAGCAAAGACCATGACCGGCTCTTTGGGAAGGACTCAAGGAGGGTGCCTGAGGCGGACAAAAGACGCATTTGGATGCGCATCCGCGCCAAAGTAAATTCCGTGGGAGTGACCCAGCGCTCCATAGATGAATTAAAGAAAAGGTGGTATGACCTCAGAGGGCGTGCCAAGGAGAGGATAGCAGAGGCTCGGGGAGCGTGTCGCAACAGGAGGAGGAGAGCCCACTGTACCTCCCAACACCCCACTGGAGGACCTTGTGGAGGACACCCTGACTCCTGAAGCATGCGTGGGGGTAACCGGGCTAGACTCCTCCCGACCCACCCAAGAATCCCAAGGTAAGTGCCATGCGACTGCGACCCTGTCCCCTAACAATGGCCATGACCCTAGAGCTACCCATTAGAAACCCCAGTCATGCAGCCAATGCACACCAGAAAAGCCCTATTGCATTGTGGGACATGTAGTCTGACCTCAATTTCCATCTAGCCCCATACAGCCAGACCTGTCCTGTGAGAGTCAATCCTACAGCCAGTCAGGGAATTCTAGCCTGCATGCATGTAGCAACCTTCCATGTGCAAGATATATGTCATTAATCAACGTCCACTTTACATCACAGGTGGCGCTGAAGAACCCAGCACTGATAGTGAGGCCCTGCAAATAGATGACAATCCTGAGGGCACCGAGAGAGACGCCCATCCTTCCCCTCAACCAGGACCATCAGGGCAAGCATCAGCACCAGTAGTAGTACTACCACCTGCCCCTGTGGACAGGGCCACCTCAGCAACAACAGCGCAATTCAAGCCACAGCAGCCAATCGTTGCCACTGGTGACAGTACCCGCTGCAGCACCAGGCCCACTGCTGCCTCACGGGCAAATGCTGAGGAACAGGTGGAAAGACGACTGGGAGCGTCCGCCTGGAGGCGCCTTTGACAATTTATTTTGTACCATGCAGAGCCATGTTGATGAGACAAGCATCCTTCCTCACATACATGGGGATACATGACTCAATACAGCTCTCATGTAACTGTAAGAAAAAATGCCACATTATTGTGAAAAAAAACAATAATATATATTCAGTACCAGTTAATCTGACTCATGTCATTATTTCAATTGTCATGCATGAGTGAAGTGTTGGGTGAGGGGAGTGGGTGCACTAGAAACAGTTAATTGTGATTTGGTTGCGGCACCTGTGTCCTTCAGCAGGATTCTTCCCACGTGCATGACGCACATGTGCAGGTTGGCGGTTGTCCCCTTCCGATTCACTGCCAGAGATCTCTACAGGTATCCTGCACTTGGTAACAATGTTGTGGAGTATTGCACACACAGCCACGATGCGGCAGCAGACCTCAGGCTCGTATTTGAGGGCCCCACAAGTCTTGTGAAGTATGCAGAATCAGCTCTTCAAAAGCCCAAATGTCCTCTCAAGGCAATTTCTTGTGCGTATGTGTGCAGCATTGTAACGCCATTGCTGTGGTGTGGCAGGGTTGAGGTATGGGGTGAGGAGGTACTCACGGAGACCGTAGGCGCTGTCACCTGAATGAAAGGAGCAGAGGGTGAGTACCTGTTATGCGCAGCTACGTGGTCACAATGTACTATTTGGTGGCATGTGTACTTACCTAGTAGGTGTCCTTCGCCAAAGTCTCCCCTGGCCAGTCGTGTGTGCATGCCGCTGTGCCGGAATATGAAGGAGTCATGTGTGCTCCCCGGGTATTGTGCCACTATGTCCGTGATGATTGTCTTAGCGTTGCACACCATCTGGATATTCAGGGAGTGGTAGGACTTGCGGTTCCGGTACATGTATTCTGTTTGTGCAGGTGGGCAGATGTGGATGTGGGTACAGTCAATGCATCCTATTACATGTGGGAATTGCGGAATGTTGTAAAACTCAAGCTTGGTTTGATTCAAGTCCTGTTGGGTGGTCGCGAATGTGATGTAAAGGTGTAGCCGGGTCAGCATTGCCTCCAGGAAACTCCTTAGGCAGCGCGACATGGTGCTCTGGGAGATCCCCCCTGCAACGGCAACTACCCCCTGGAAGCTTCCGGAGGCCAGGAGGTGCAGGCTGCACAAGACCTGGACATGGGTGGGTACGGCATTGATCCTCCTTGTTGGGTGCTGCATCAGGGGGTCTAGGTCCCGGATCAGCTTAGTGATCATTGCCCCATTCAGGCGGTACTTGGAGTAGATTTGCTCCGCAGTTTGGCCCAGAAGGGTGATCCGCTGGTATATTTTGCAAAAATCCATGGATTCTCGCTAAATCCGATTCGCTATAGGGGTTCCTCCTAGATTCTGCAAATTATTTAGCGATTTCGCAGAAATTTTTTTGCGAATTCGCAATTTTGTACTTTTTCTAATCATGAATTGCTTTTCTTTTGATTGCAATCACAATAGCTAATTCGAAGCTATTGCGATCACAATTTTGGTTGATTAATCTGGCTGTAAGTTCTCTTTGAAAGACTCAAATGTGCATCAATCAGAAAGTACAAAGTAGTCGAGAAACAATGCAGGATATTCAGCTCTCAGAAATGATCAATGAATGGGTAGGATCTTAGAGCCAGATATACTACTTTCTGTTTTACTGAATTGTATATTGCTATTCCTAAGAATTAGCATTTTGCGATTTGGGATATTAAATGTACTATTGCATACATGTTCCTCTTAGTGGATTCTTAGGATTCGATTCCTAAAATTAGTGACACGCTAACAGCAATATCTATGCATTCACAAATTACAAATGGCTCCTAGGCACATATTGATGATGGCACAATCAGGAAATATATAGTTGCACTGCCATTGTAATGCACAGGAGATTGCAATGAAGACCTGGTTGGAATTCTAGCCACTTAAAAAAAAAGTCTCTGGAAGGACAAAACGAGGTCTCCTCAAGAAAGCAGAAACACAAGTTCCCAGATGATGAGATAACTAGACTAGTGGAGGAGTGTGTAGCAAACACTGAGCAACTATTTTAAAAAAGCTTCCCTAACAGTGCCTGAAGTCACGAAAATGAAGAAAGGCTCAATGCTGTGCGTGCAACGAATCACAGTATTGTTGAATTTCATTAGCCGTGGTATGAGCTTTGGTCACGCATGAAAGAGAAGCTGGCCAATAGTCGTAAGGGAGCTGCTGGCACTGGAGGGACATTTTCTACCCAGTCATCAGCAATAGTAATAGAGGAAGCCATTTAAAGCACCCTCACTATGGAAGCTTATCTGGCCTCACTAACACTTATACTGCAAAACCTCAACTTCAGCACCCAAATTAGTGTATTTTTTCTTTTTGATTAGGACGACATAATGATGGTGCTTACTATAATCTCATTATTGCTGTCATTAAGTATATAAAAAACAGATACAATTTGTTGTGGTCTCATATAACTGCTCAATCCATTATCAATAAATTGCATTATGGGATTTGTAGTCCAATTACATTCTTAGCATTTCATAAGAATCTAAATGTAAACATTGTGTTACAGTGTGTTGGTATAAAGAAATATAATAATGTGCAACACTTGTATAATTATTCCTGAAATGAGAAAATGTATTTTTGCATCATAGACTGTATATGCATCTTGGAAATTCCCTTAAGGAGGGCATTGACATAATCGTGCCTTGAGATGACTAGGGTTTGGACTTTCTGCTCCGGTCTGAGTTGAGGATGAAAGGTTACCTGTATTTCAGAAGTCATATTTGGGTTTGGGTACTCTTTGTTATGTTATTGACATATGCTTGAAGATTCATGTTCCTTGAGGGTGATCCAGAGAGATGTGGAGCCTTTAATTATTTTGGAGGCGTAATCTAGTGTATTCGATGAGACTAACCAATCTTGGATCAGGGTAGAGACACGGGCTGAGATGAGGAGGAATTCGATCTCAAGAGGAGCTTCAGGTGATTGGAATAAAGCCAGCTTTTATGTCTTTGAGGATTAGTTAAAGCCAAAGGAAGTGACTAACGGTGGCTCCTGTAATTTCCTTTTGCCCAGTTATGCAACATTTCACAAAAAATGTGTGAAATTACACGAAATGGAAACCCAGCATTTGGCCCTATTTAGAATCACAATACAATATTTAGTGAAGACAAGACAAGTATACACTACCCACTCATTTTCTGATCGTTTGCATTGTTCACAACTGCTGCAATAGGATATGTTCATGAACAAAAATCAAGATTGGGGAGAATGGACCACTTGTAACTACGTCTCCAGGGGTTTAGTTTATTTAATAAAAAAACACATACACGCACGTAGTTGGTAGGCGGTATATCTTGATTCTCCACCAATAACGATGCGTTGGTGCATCATCATAGGGCGTTTGTCATTCTATTCAATCACCTGAGGTATTCGTTTTATGTACAGTATTAGATAGGTTTAGCCATAAGAGGAAATTGCAAAATTAGGTTGTAGGTAGCTGGTATCTCCACGTCTTGTGATATCTTTAGCCTAAAAGGTCAAATGACGTCTCCTCCTGTCACCTTCAGTCATTTCATAAGATCATAACAGATTGTATGATGTCCATTTCCTTATCCTGCACATGTTGGGACTAGTTGCAGACTCGTAAAATGCAGCATGAATCAAACTGCAGCAAAAAAACTCCAATATGAATGTAAACGATAGACCAACTTTCACCTAAAGCAAAGCATCTACAGAAATATAGCAATACAATCAACTAATGACACCATTATCAAGCTATATTTAGAGGATCTCTAAATAATAAAGAATATCAGATTCTGAGTAGCGAGAGCCTTAAACTTAAACTGAAAGCAACCAACAACTGTAATCCTACTAACACTCTTCACAACAAATTGAATTGCATGCCATTGTATCTGAATACAATATTTATAAAAGAATATGAGAATATCCAAGTTAGAACTATGTGGATAATGTTCTTCTTCTAAAAGGCCTACGCCTAAAATATAAATCATATATTTCAGTGTATTCATATAAAGAATGCAAACATATTCCTGCCATAATGAGACATCTGAACTGCAGTTCAAGCTCTCATACTCATACCAATAGAGAGTGGCAAAGCCCCACTGTATGGCCTTCTAGACTCCACACGGTCCACATTAAGGGCATCATCAATTCTACTTTGTGTCTCTTCTAATGCATGAAGAAATGTGGCTAGATAAACCTCACTCTAGTGAAAGTTCACTGAATCCTCTTGCCAGCCGGCACCACCTTCAAAGCCAGCAGCATCTTCCACAAAGCCATCATCAGCTGTGTATCTGGCTGGCTGGCAAGCTTATCTCAAGTCGCTCTCAGCCCAAGTTCAAACAGGACATCATTAGATGGAGACACAAAAAACTATCTAACAGGGCTTCTGAATCCATGCACCAAGGATCTGGAATAACGTCTCCATTTAATGAATACTAAATCACAACAAAGGAAATAGTGCACATCCCCTCTCAGAACTCCACACCCTCCGCCCACGTTAGCGCACTGATGTTATGTTTGCTTCCCCTCTATAAGGTGCTTCGCTGCATTCCGTCTTGGTTGGCACTATACGAATACCACATAGACACATAAATACATGCAAAGCTCAGCTCTCTCCACAGTATAATGTGAATATGTGCAGGCTTTATGACATCATTGAAGAACACATTACCCTTTCAAATGTACACATTTGTCATGCAGCTTGAGCTCCATTTCAATCAAATCAAAGTAAAGCACAAAGGAAAAATCCATAGTACGATAATCTGATTACATTTTGTTCAAGGTTAGATAGCAGAAGGTAGTGGATCATGAAATCTACAGCAAATAGATGCTCAATCACTCAACATGGTCAGACAAGGGGGCATGGCCAAAATAGCAACCATATCAGATCAGTGAGCTCCTGCCCAGGCCCTGAATTAATCCTGCACAATCCTACCCTATGCATTTTGCAAGTGTTCTCCTGGCAGGCAGGTCCCCCTACAGGTCACCCAGTGGAACCAGATCCATACCCTGAGATACTGGGGATGGAAGAGACTGATGTATTCGGAGAGGCCTTGGCACAGTGCAAACAGAGGTGGAGGTGTGCCTCCTTTTTATCAGTGGTCCCATAGAGAAGCCCACAAGGACCATGCAGTGTAGAGGACGCAGTTATGACAGCAGTCTCCAAGCCAAAGGTGTCCCACCACCAAGGAGCCACATGGATGGGTGCGAGACCCATAGGAGGAGAAGAGGTGACTCTGTGCAGCCATGGATGACTTGACCTGCCAAGTAGAGCTGAAGCACTGGAGGCACCAGAACCACCCCTGATATCAGTGGGGCGTAAGCACTGTCCCCCCCACCTTGTAGGGGTAAATGAGCTGACGGATTCCGAGGCAGAGTCCTACCCATGCTGCAGCTGCAAATAAGGCCTAGATTCACGGTGGCATGTACTAGAAGGAGTGTTGTCCTCGCATTAGGAGTACCTTGCATTAGTGCACCTGCAAGCTCTCCAGGGCGCTAGATTCAGCCGGACTGGCACACAGTAAGTAACAACTGGCTCCTTCAATGCACTAGGTGGTGTAGGTCCATTACATCCCAGGGCTGAGGACACTAGACATTGCAGAACCACAAATACATTAAGGTATTACATCCTGCCCCAGGGTGCTTTCCATGACTTTAAACTGGTGTATGTTGCAACCTCAGAGAAATGCCAGTGTGGACTATAACAGACACTGTTACAGCGGGCATGATGGTTAAACCCAAGACCATCAAAATACCCCCTCACTAAAGACATAATGGAGTGTTTAAATGCACCAATGAAACAGCCAGAGACCACCCTCACAAACATTCTGGCCAATTTGAGAAGCTGTTACAGGTGGTTCTGACACCAAACTCCACTGTAGACCAAGATAGATTGGGTGTCACTAGAAGTTACTCTGTTCCATGTGAACCACAAGAAACTGGTGGAGCGTGTGGATGATGCAGAAACAGCAATTACCATAATGCTACCTACGCTACAGAAGGTCCATATGCAGATGATGGAGATGCAATGCTGCATAGAATCCTTACAATGGAGAGCGGAGGATGAGGAGAGCCACTTGTGGCATTATAACGTACTCTTTATGGGCTTCTTGGGAAGTTTGGAGGGCTCCAACATGGAACTTTTCCTTAAACAATGGCTGTTCTATGTATTTGCTAGAACGGTACTGAAAATATTCTCCTTGTACTGGCACACGGGATACTAAGATACCCCAACAACAGGGGCCAAGCCACACCCTGTTATTCTGAGACTACTCAACTACTGGAGCAGATATCTTATTCTGCAGCTCTTCCTGAACGAATGGCCCCTTGAATTTTGGAGGTAGTGCCATTACTGCCTCCCCCGACCCCCAGAGAATAAGTACAGCTGTAACACAGTGCTTTGCGATGGGCAAACAGCAATTAATTTACATGGGCCTGAAATATGCACTCCTGTTCATTCCAAACTTAGGGGGATGGAGGCCACAAAATCAGATTTTTTCTAAACACCTTAGAAGAAAGCTAATGTTTGCACTCCAAAGGCTTTCAAGAACCTGTAGCCTCAACCAACTCAACAGAGTATGGTAACACCGCACCATAAATTGAGGCAACAAAGGAGCCCGCCCAACCGCCCCCTCAATTGGACCGGCGGTCAAGGAGAGACCACAGCTGGTGGTGGTGCTGCAACAAAATTAATTTGCTGCTCTGCAATCAGACCATGCATCAGACACAGAGCCAGATTACTATGAGCCCAGGATCTCTGCCGGACAACCCAGAAGATAGGTCTGGTATTAAAGCCCTGACTTGCTGGTGACTTGGGCTGAATCAGCTGGCTGTCCCCCTGCTGTTACGCACCTGACATTAGAAGTAAAGCTTGGTAGCCCAAGGAGTCTGATGTGATGGGTCACAGGAGGAAGGTCATTGAGTACCACATCCACCAATTAGAGACGGTTATGACGAAGGCCATAATGGAGCCACAGCTGAAGAAACTCAAAATCTTCATTCTCAGGGGTCTCACTAATAGAACAAAGAACTTGGCACAAAAGCTGAAATATGAAAAGACATCTTTATTAAACTTAAAAAAGTGAGGCTACGTCACCCAGAAGCCTTAGCAACTGAATGAGGCAGTCTGAGGAGTACAGAAAACAGAGGCCTTATATATGTTTAGGGTTACAAAACTCAGCATAAAAGAAAGGGGCAGTCCTAGCTTTTGCAAGCATGCAAAATGCCTAACATGGACATGCAAGATCTGCCAAATATTAGCCAATAGGAAAACATTCAAAACAAGGCATCATGTAACCAGAACATCCCCCTTGAGTCGTGTCTTTGCCCGATCCCAGAAGTCAATCAATGACAGCACCTATAGGTCAATCAGTAATGGCAGAACATGTTTGCGTGCTTCAAAGGGAAGGTTTGTGGAATAGGAAAACACAGGGAGAGAATAGCGAAGGCCAAAGGTTAAGATACAGCATGAAAAGAATACTAAAGGCTAACAGATAGTTCATACAGGGATTAGGTGGTCCAGACAAGAATTAGTTTAGGCCAGCTGGTGTCTGAGATGAGTTTCAAGACAAGGACGGAGGGGGTTTTCAACACATTGCAGTCTAAAAGGGCAGAGACACTTCGTAAATCTTGCAGCCTGTGTAAAGACAACACAAAATGGAGTTTGAATGTAAAATGGAGTCAAAATTAAAGAACCTCACAGCATCCACCCACTTTACCACAATGGACACGCGTCATTCATTTGTGGCATTTATGGCCGAAGAGTATATGGTATACTCCCATACTTGGGCCTAAACAGAAAGCTCTGACAAGTGTAGGGAGTTGGGAACAATGTTTTACTTGTTAAGTTGCTGGAGAAGTTTATCACCCAAAAGACTGCATATATAGCGGCGAGGGGACACTGTGGAGGCTTCCACATCCAAGTTTCATGGCACCCAAATCATGGTTTGGGGTAAGGTTACGTACACAGATACCCACAATTGGTACACCCATAATATCCTTGCCACCATACTATTATTTACTAATGTGGAACTTGAGGGCCATGGCTTCCCCCACCAAGAGACAGTGATATGTTGCAACACACACATAACTTTCTTGCAAGAAACAAACCTGACACACAGCAAGTTACAGAAAGTGCAAGGGTAGTGGAAACAACAGCTCTATGGCACCTTTACATCAGAATTCTCAAGGATGGTGCTGATCTGGGTGGCCCCTAGAGCACCATTTGTACAGGACACACACCATTCAGATCCCGATGGCAGTTATGTGCACAATA
Source organism: Lissotriton vulgaris (assembly GCF_964263255.1). Lineage (NCBI taxonomy): Eukaryota > Metazoa > Chordata > Amphibia > Caudata > Salamandridae > Lissotriton > Lissotriton vulgaris. Next base: position 901,040,414 of record NC_141696.1, read on the forward strand.
ACAAAAGCAAAATATATGTATAATCCAACATTTTGCCAGTGTCCTATCCTACAAGAAAGGGCATTCAACTGATCGTCACTTACAGACTTTTTCCCTGGGTAGGCTGCTAAATGAAATAGATGGCAGCTAGGATAGATCATAGGGCCACACTCCATTGAGCAATATTAAGAGTAAGAATTTTTATGAGAGGCTACCTAGAAAGCCATTTATTGTCGTTAGTTGCACAAAGTGCACTGCGTTATAGGGACCCTGTGAGAACTACAGTGTACGAAACCTACACTGTGTGGGAGATTTACTAAGATTTTTTGCCGTATTTGTGTCACAGAAGTGGCGCAAATAGTCCAAACTCTTTTTGTTTCAATTTACTTTCCCGCACTAAACTTGTTTAGCGCTGGAAATAACATGAAAGAAACATGAGGCAGTGCATAGCACTACTTTGCATTACTTAGCGCCAAGTTGGCGTATCATGGTTGGTGCATGGGCATTCCCATGCAAACACCTTTGGTTTCTACACTTAACCATATTTTCTTAAAAAAAGTAGACAGGGTTTAGCATCAGGAAACGGCGCCCTTTTCAAGTAGGTGCAAGGAAGGATAAATACTTTGGTTTCTTTCCTTCTCCGACTTTGTACATGTGCTGCACTTTACAGCACACTACAAAGAGTGAAAACGGTTAAAGTTAGTATACGCATTGTGTCACAAAGGCACCTCTGTGGCACATGATAGCTGATTTCAGCGCTAGGAAAAGAGGAGGAGAGTGCCTCGCCTACTCTCTCCTTTTCATGCAGCACAGCATTTATGGCTGCTGCGTGAATATATGTGAAATCTGGGCCTGTGTGACAGTCATTCCTCCAATCCTCCAAGGATTTGTACTTAACAAATATGGCCAGGTCCTTTTGCACAATTTGGTAGTGCTTTTGTGTCCTGGTCTATTTCCAAGTACACTGTACCATTTTGTTTAACTAAACATAACAGGTGTATATGCCAATGAGAATATTGCATTTAGTACTTCCAATGATGAAAGCATGAGAAATGTTAAAAGGAAGCTAATTTATAAGTGAAAGTAGGAGTATTATTTGTAGCTGACTGGACTACATGAAGTAAATGCAACATGCAGCATAGGGTTCGTGCGAATGGTCTGCCCTCTAAATAAGTACTTCCAATGATGGTCTGCATGAGGTGCAGAACTTATGGAATAATGCTGGGCTCATATTCTCTGCATGTCCCCGTACATTATAATGTCTGCCCATTGGCAACACGTGCGTACTGTCCCTAAGCATACAGTTAAATATGATTTTTCTTATACTTGGATGCTGGGAAACACAGTGATGTTACTGTCCGGTGAGTTGAATGCGCATGTGCCTGCATCAGCAGTAACAATAAAGTCTTCCTCTGACAGGGAATCGCCCTTGTGCTCCATGAACAAACTATCATTACACAATTCAAAGAAGTACTGGCAAAGCAAAAGGTAGGCACACGTTTTTGCACAGTTTTGTGTGCTCTTCTGCTATTACATTTCAGTACAAAACTAATTTCTAAACTACGACTATCATTTAGGCTTCGGTGGTGGGGGAGGGCATCCTGCAAGAATGATGGAGGTCATGACCTCTGCCACCCTGGTGGAGGACCATCCAGTTTTTAGACAACCCTCCAATGCCTCACAGGGATCTCTCTCCTGCTGTGTGAGTCAACTCCACGTCAGCTCCTTTCACAGCAGTGAAGTTTGTCGAGCAGGGGGAATATTTTAAGCCCCAGCTCTGCAAATGTTGTTTTTGCTCAGAGAAAAAACTCCCAAAGTGGGAGGGTGGTTTCTCTAAGCAAAAAGTAAATCAATTGAGTGGGTAACCATTATTGTGACCCAGCGGCCCAAGGCAGTTCTACCATTGGGTCAGCAGTTAACACAGACAGAGCAAGGGTAAGTGATTTCCCTGAATCTAAAAAGAGTGGGAAAGCTGCAAGTTTGGCACTGCATGAGGCCAGTGTCTTCCCTTTATCTCCATCTTTATCTCCACCTACCCCCAAATAAAGCTTTAATTCTAATAATCACAAGGAGTCCAATGGATTGGTGTTATTTATTGTCCATCGCCCTCTTTATGTTCTATCACCTTGGGTTTACTTTTGTAAGCTTTGCAGTCTGATTTACTAAAATACATTCTGACAACTGACTAGACACAAGATTAGCATCTCTAAGTGAGGGATGTAATAATAAGACAACTGTTTTCAGATTCTTTTCCAGAAGAGCATTGTTCAGTGGAGTGGTCGTCACCAGGATTTTACCTATACCTTGAATAGGAAGAGCAGTGATGCATGGGATGACCAATACATTTGCTTCCTGTGGATACCATTCCAAATGTGGCTCTCTTTCAAAATTTTAGGGCCCGATTCACAGAATGAACTTCAGACAAAACCCTAAACTTACTACCATTTTGGTATTCACAGAATGCACTTACTACTTTTGGCATTCACAGAATGAACTTACTACTTTTGGTATTCACAGATTAGACGTACGACTACTAAGTTTACATCCACACCCGAGCCGGAATTTCCGCCTCCGGGACGGAATTTACGGCTCTATGGCTGAAATTCCGAATCCACACCCAGGCTGGAATTTCCGATTCCGGGATAGAATTTCCGATTCCGGGCCGGAAGTTACGATCTCTGGCCGTTGATCATTTTAGCCAAGGGTAAACACCTGTCCAAGTGCCTACCATCCCCCACCATGGATCAGCTGAAACACTACAACCAATCCTAGCACTGCAGCATGTATAAATGCAGAGCAGACACACACAAACCCTTTCAACATGTCACTGAATGTGTTTGTTGCACTGTCCCTTGCCATGCGGCAAAACTACTTGAGGAGGAGGAGTAGAGCAGAGAGGATCTTCAGACAGAGGATCAACCTATTTGGAATGTCCAGCCAAGATGTAAGGGCCAGGTACCGTTTCCCTCCAGAAGTCATTTTGGATATGGCATGTGAGTGGGAGCTGGAACTTGACTCTGTGACCTGCTGCTCACATGCAATACCAGCATACCTCAAGATCCTTTATGCTCTCCATTTCTTTGCCACTGGGTCTTTCCAAAGGGTCTCCAGTGACCATGTGGGCATTTCCCAGACGAGCCAGTCACGCTGCCTGCATCAGATACTGAGAGGCATTACTGCTAGAGCCCATAACCACATACAAATGCCACATACACTGGCCATGAGACAAAGGGCAGCAAGAGATTTCTATCTCCTTGCACAATTCCCACGTGTGCTGGGTGCAATTGATTGTACCCATGTGGCCCTTCAGCCACCCCGCAGCATTGCAACAATCTTCTGCAACAGACACCAATGGTATTCCATTAATGTGCAACCTGTCTGTGATGCCAGTGGTGGATTTATGAATATGCATGCAGTGTTCCCAGGCAGTACCCATGACAGCTTCATATTCTGCATGCCACCTCTTGCCCGGCGGATGGCTGCTGGAGAATTTGGCAACATGTGGCTACTGGTTAAGTACCAAGCACTAAAAATGAGTGATATGTGTCATTGAAATATCTAAATGCTCCCCAATATTAACCATTGTACAATAAGAATCATGGCCCAACAGACACTCCATGTACTAAAGTACAGATCATGTCCTGTGCAAATCAAAGAGGAAAATTTAACCAATGGCCCTTTCCTCCCTCCTCAAGCGATGCTGGGTATGCACTCTCCCAACATCTCATCTCCCCTAACAGGCATGCAAACACTGTACCTCAACGTAGGTGCAATAGGGCACACATATGGACTCAATCCCTCATAGAGCACACTTTTGGACTATTGAAGTCGCGATTCAGATGTTTCGACCGTACAGGGGGTGTGCTGCTGTACTCCCCAGAAGTCGTTTGCAAGATCATATTAGCCTTTTGTGTTTTGCACAACATTGCTTTAACGCATGGCTTACACATACCTCTGGAACCTCGGCTAGCTCTGAATCTGGGAAACCGGGCGATTGCACATAACCGAGGTCAGGGCATGCAAGTCTGTGATCAGCTGGTTGCCACGTTTTTCATATGAGCAACCTGTAGTGTCATGGACAAAATGTGGTATGCTGTCTTTTGTCAATGATGAAACTTGGATAGACACGACTTTGTGAATAAATTCCATCTAGAGACGACTTTGCAAGCCACACTAACTGCATGTAAATCACAGCTGCTGACAGTAGTCAAAAGGTGGAGCGTGCCTCAGGTCATGTACCCATGTCAGCGATCAGTATAGTGGATGTTCCTAAAAACAACTATTCACGCTGATGACAAACAATACATGTCCTGAGAGACCTTCCTGGACCACATGAGGATGGGTCACTTAATCACAAAAGGCCATAACCATTGCATACTCAGGTCTGTGACCTCTACAGATTTGACTCCCCCACAAATGATGGGCCCAGAACGTGAGTGATGATGTCATGGGTGAATCAGGCACCATGGGGCAGATTTACAATAACTGGCGCATCCCTGCATATCAGAAGGGATGCACCAGTTATTCTGCATCACGGCAGACACCTCTTGCGCCACCATGGATGCTCCGCATTTACAATGCGGCGCATCATGGGGCAAGAATAGACAGATGCGTGACGCATCTGCTGCCATAAAGGTGATGCATTGCTGGAGTCACGTCGCAAGCGCGACGCAGCTCCAGCAAGGCGTGGGGTGACCCTATGCCTAAGATTATGCATCAATCCTTACGCCTGCTTCAAGTAGGAGCAGGGTTTTGACGCAGCATGGCCTTAAAAGTGACTGAGTGAAATCTAGTAGATTTTCTGAGCTGGAACGCCCCCCTGTGCCGGAACGCAGGGGCGCAGGGCTTTACAACATGATGCATCTCCCAGAAAGGGAATTAGACATCTTGGTAGACGGGTGCTGGAAAAATCTCCTCAGCTATATGGGGACCCTGAGTACCAGCTGTGCACTGCAGCCCGGGCCAGGCTATGGGCCAACATCGGTGAGCGCTGCAGTGCAATGGGAGTCTACACCAGGAGTGCTAGGGCATGCCGCAAGCGCTGGGAGGACCTAAAAAGCTGGTCCCGCCTCAAGACTACGGAGCTGGTGGGCCTGTCTTCCCAGCACCATGTGCATCGTCCTCGCCTCTCCCCACTGTACAGGAGGGTCCTGCGAGCAGCTTGGCCGACCCTCTATGCTCAGCTGGAGGAGCATGAACAGCAGAGCCCTGGTAAGTGCATCATATGCAATATGTGTCTGGGAGTATGATGTGAGTGAAACAGTGCTGTACCATTGTGTGTCCCATAACTCCATTTACCAGTTCTGTGTCCATGCAGCAGTCACCAAGATTAAAAAGGCACACTGTGGCATACGGACTGTACAGGGCAGCGTGCATTTTGGGAGTTGTAGTTTCTTCATGACAACTGGGAAAATGAGCCACACTTGTGCATTCAAATTGAAGGCTGCTCTGCCAGCACCACTACCGCTGTCCTTTGCCCCACATTGTTTCCCCCTGTACTCCTCGTGTGTCATGATCCCATGTGGTGACTTTACCTGCACCAGCCAGCCGTGTGCCTGCATCAGACTTGGAGGATCTGGACATTGTGTTCTTGGAGGATGTCCATAAGGACACTTGACTTTTTGACTGAGACGCCGTTGTTGACAAAGATTTCATTATCCCCTTGTAAATAGACTGGTTTCCCTGACACTCCCTGAAGTATTATATTTTTTTTGCCCCACCCCAATCCAAGTTCCCTTCTCCATCTGCATTAAGATCATCATTTGGTTTCCTTTCTCCCTGCCAAACGGATGGTTGTTTTCTGTTCCTACATAAATATATTTGAGGAATTCTACTTAATTTAACTTGTTTGACTTCATTTTGAATGTCTGGTTCAGAATATGGACACATATTTTGTGAGTCATCTGCTATGCACATATTAGCTTGTTGCAATGATGGGTTACACTTGTAACTGTGTCTCACACACACACATACCTACATCGTTATACAGGACATGATACACAACAGAATCTTACTTTTGTAGATCTTTATTTTTATATACACGTATTCATGTGGTCAATTTGTCTTGGGGTTCTTGCCACTGGCGATCGTGCTTGCGACTTCGCAATTTTGGAGGTGATGATCACTGTGAGGGGACTGGTTGGGCTTGTTGCCTACATGTAGGTGGGTGTTGTCCATGTGCCAGTCCAGGGTAATCTACTTGTGCAGGGGCAGATGGTACCTGCACATTTGGTTTTTGTGCCTGGACAAGGGCTGGTTGTGCAGGTTGTGGTATTGACTGTAAGGGGTGGGGGTGGTTGTGCAGGTGGTGGGAGTGACTGTACAGGGGGTGGTATGATTGTGGAGGTGGTGGGGGTGACCGTTCAGGGGGTGGGGGTGGTTGTGCAGGTGGTGGGAGTGACTGTACAGGGGGTGATTGTGGTTGTGGAAGTGGTGGTGGTGACCGTTCAGGGGGTGGGGGTGGGGGTGAATGTGTACATGATGGGAGTGACTGTACAGGTGGTGATTATGGTTGTGGAGGTGGTGGGACTGCCTGTTCAGGGTGCCGGTGTGGATGTGTACCTTTGCTGTAGTGCTGTGCAGTTGGTGGTACAGGTGTGTGGATGTGCTGTCCTGCAGGCAGATATGATGGCTCCTCTCCCTGCGTTGACTGTGAAGGGAGACTTTGGACCACTTTCAGCATGCCCTCCATCATCTTCATGGCCAAGGCATAGTGTCTTGCACTCTCTTATCTTTGGATGGATATCAGGTCTCTCATATTCCTGGACATGTCCTGCCAAGTTCTATCCATCATATCCAAAGCGTGGCTCATCCTGTCCACCACCTGAGGGAATTGGATGATGTCCTGCAGGGACTCAGACATGGCTGACAGGATAGCCCCTATGGCACGAATATCCTGCTTCACATCTGCCTGCTGTTGGAAGGAGTCCTGCTCCCACTGGCCACCATAGCCAGGTGCAGGCCCCCTCTGCAGGTGTCTGCCCTGGATGGGAAGAGCAGGTCCAACAGCAGGGGGTGGCAGGTGGAAGACTGTGGGCAGGAGAATGATGCTCAGGGTATACCTGCACCACCATAGGGCAGGTACTTCCCACAGATGCTGGAGAGAATGTCAGGGATACACTGTGTAGGGAAGAGCGGGTAGGGGAACCACCATGTCGGTCCTGGACGTGAGGGCTGTGAGGGAGTGATGTCTTTGTTGGGATGCATGGTAGCTGTGGCTGGTTTACTCTATGCTGGGGACAGAGAATTGTTTGTTTGGGAGGAGGCTGACGAACGTTGCTTGGCGGAGGATGTGATGCTGTGACTGATTTTTGCAATCTGGCAAGATAGCTCTCATTGGCATCTGTATCATCATCCACGGAGTGTATGGACATGTAGTCATCATCATCCACAAAGTCAACGTTGCAAGGAACTTCCTCCTCCTCTTGAGCATGACTTGCTGCCGACATAACTGTCTGGAGGATCACAGGAGTCTCCCCTCTGATTCCCTGTCAGCCCGCACTGGTCTTAGGTCTGTCATCCTCTTCCTCAGCATCATCTGGAACACAGAGGTTGCAACCGTATTAGTGATTGACCTGGTATTACATGTGGTGCCACTCCAGGGTTGTATTAACTATACTTTGCATCAGCACATGAAGATCATGTGACCTGGTTATGGTACCACCACAAATGACCACTCACACCATAGCACTGAGATGTTACACGGAGATGTACTTAATACTAGCAAACTCACCAGCTCCAGCCACAACTTTCTGTCCCTTTGTGTTCCCCCCTGGTGTAACCTGCTAAACCTGTCTCCTCATAGATGTTGTAGACATAGCTGTAGAGGGTAGAGACAACATTCTCAATGATCTGCATCACCAATTGACAGACAGGCACATGTGACACTCCTGAATTGTATTTCACTTTGTAAACAACTGTTAATTCCATGCAGAAGGAAAACTTGATCACTGTCATGGCTTAGTAATCTAAGATAGTGACACACCTCTTGCCAAAGTTACCTGAAGGACAGGTGCCCCAGGGTTTCACTGCTGCAGCCAGGATTTCATGCATCCCCCGGGATGGTGTCCGCTTCAGTGGTATCATCCTGTCAGCAGCTGTGATGAGACATGCATGTCCATATTTTAGTACAACAGATGATAGCTATGAGCCAACATGTCATTCTCAATAACCATTTGCAGATAATCCAGGACAATGTGCAGCATGTTTATATCATGGACTTTACATGTGGGCACCTGCTCACATGCAGCATTTGCCAGCTGTTACCTCCACGCAGCACTGACATCGATAAGAATACACATCAACAGACAAACCTGTATGAGAAGAATACTGATACTTCAAGGAAGGGGATAAATGACCCGGACTCCTCCGCATTACACTGATTTCACCTTTACCATTAAGACTAACATTGTTCATGAGTGTAATGTTGTCTGTTGACAAGTCATGAAGGAGTTCATGTGTGAGATGTGTAGAAGAAAGGGACATGATGTTGCTCATTTGTGCTTCCCTACCAATGAGGTCACACAGCTCATTTTTGAATGAGATAACACAGATTTCTTATGTCCATCCTTTGAGTGTCCTCTGTTCCCATACTCTATTTCCAACATCATGGTACTACTCGCAACGGATGGTGTCTTGTACAGCAGACATCCAAACCTCATATGTCAAACACTCACCAATACATGTGAATATGGTGGAAGAGGAGGCAAGCAGAAAACAACATTTGTTTATGATCACACATTGCGGATAAGCTGAGAAGCTTTGATGCTTCCCGCCTGCACTGGATTATCGTGTTGCTCTTCAGCCAAGTTACTTTGCAGGTGTAACTGCATGAAGATTCACCTTAGCAGCCCCTACACCCATCTCAAAGGTACACAACTGGCATCAGTGTGTACCTCAGCCATACCAATTTCATTATGATTTAACCATGTATATTTTGCTAGGGATTTATCCTATCATTGAATTGCACGCCTGTTGTGTTTTGGTTAGTTCATATGACACATTGTTCTATTGTATGTCCATTCCGCACTCACTTGGCATACATTTTGTGTCAACCTTTCATTTGCCAACAGGGTCTGATCTGGCATGTGTTCAAATGCCATATGTGAGCATATTGTGATGCAGGACAACAGTTTTGTACAGCACATACAACATACGGTGGAGATGAAAGGCACAATTAATGAGAATTCCGCCTGGATTCTTCTTGGGTTTACTAACCTTGGCCCAGCACCGGAACACTGTGTGGTCCCTGAACAGATGTCACATCCAACCTTGTAGCAGAAGTCAGTGTGTGTCTTTGATTCTGGAAGGACCGCATTGTACCTACAATGATAAGTGTGTTTTCCAACTTTACATTTCAGCAGCCACATGTGATGCACTCAATTCTTTGGCACAAAGGACGAGCACAAGCAGTTGTGGGCACCACAGTTGCAGAAGTATGTAATAGATAATGTCATGAGTGATCCCACATATGGCTTAGAATGGGCCCACCACCTAGATGCGACCTGTATCACAAAGACATGCCTACGAATTCAGAGGTAAGGTCCACTATCGTGTTTTGTTGATGCCCAACAAAAAATCCATCCAATGTAAGAAGTACATGACCAGCTATGTGGACTGTGCAGTTTAATGTATATTGGAAAGGTTTGAAGTTGGACAGTGGATGCATTGTCAATACTACTGAGACTGGTATCTAACTGCTTGTTGATCATTACCATTTTTGTGCAAATTGGATTTCTTGATTAGGTATACAGACACTATTACAATATAGTGGGGACACCCTTTTGACTAGTTGTGGCACTTGATTACAGGATTTGATTCCCAGGTCTGGGACTGTTGGTGAAATACATGTTATGTTCCACAATTACAAAGGTAGGATGAACCAAGACATGTTATATTTTGTCTTTCATTGTTCACAAATGTCATATGCTAAAGGTGAATGTCCATTGACAACTCAAATTAAAATGAAGCAATTTAATTTTTTCATCTCTGGTTGACTTTCATACATGGGCACTATATGTCCCTCTGTCATCTCCTGACAATGTATGCATTTTGACCATCTCCTGGCCAGTTTGACTTACCAGTTAATGAGGCTGTGATGCCTTTCTCTGTAGGTTGTCGATTCCTTCCAGTAGATGCAGGGACCTCTGCTACTGCAGTTGTCTGTGCTCTGGCTGAATGTGTCAATGGGTGAGAAGAGAGAAAAGTAACCAAATGGGAAATGTGCTTGTGGAACCTTTCAGGGATTTCCCCATATCTTCTGCATGCTAACAATGTTGTGAAGGGATCACTGAAATAATATCGAGGGACAAAATATCGACTTGCCAAAATATCGTGGACAAAATATCGACAGTCAAAATATCGAGTTTGTATCTACAAACAGGTAAGTACAAAAATATCGAGTACAAAATATCGTTAACAATAATATAGATGTAAAAAATATCGACTTTATTAAAAACAGTGTTAAATTAAATTAATATTAAATTTTAATTACTAAAATATACTTAAAACGACTTAAATTAAATTATAATAATTAAATAATAAATGAAAATAATAAAAATAATTTTTTACAATCTTATTTGTTGACCCTGAACCCTAAAAATACCCCTTTACCCAAAAACCCAAAACTGACCCTGAACCCTAAAAATACCCCTTTACCCAAAAACCCAAAACTGACCCTGAACCCTAAAAATACCCCTTTACCCAAAAACTGAAAACTGACCCTGAACCCTAAAAATGCCCCTTTACCCAAAAACTGAAAACTGACACTGAACCCTAAAAAAAACCCTTTACCCATGAACTGAAAACTGACCCTGAACCCTAAAAATACCCATTTACCCATGAACTGAAAACTGACCCTGAACCCTAAAAATACCCCTTTACCCATGAACTGAAAACTGACCCTGAACCCTAAAAATACCCCTTTACCCATGAACTGAAAACTGACCCTGAACCCTAAAAATACCCCTTTACCCATGAACTGAAAACTGACCCTGAACCCTAAAAATACCCCTTTACCCATGAACTGAAAACTGACCCTGAACCCTAAAAATACCCCTTTACCCAAAAACTGAAAACTGACCCTGAACCCTAAAAATGCTCCTTTACCCAAAATGTATCAATATTATTTAATTACCAATTAATTATTAATTAACAATAACAATAAAGTAAATATATTAGAACATTAGCTGTAATTATTTTAATAATTGATATTATTTTTTCCAAATTAATTACTTAAAAATAACACAAAATTATATATATTAAAAATGTACTCTAATTAATGTAATTAACTAATTACAATTAATTAATTAACAATTATTTACTAATACAAAATATGTTCAAAATTATATTAATTAATTAACTAATTAATATTAATTAATTATCAATTAATTATTAATTAAAAATATTAACAAACATATATTAATTAATTATTATTACATTACTTCCCACCCTATTCCCCTATAAACCCACAACCCGCTACAGAATTACATTACGCAATTATTATAAAAACAAAATTCATTTAATAAAATATTTTATAACATTAATACACACTATTCACACATATTATTACATAAAAATACACTATAAAATATTATATATTATTAAAAAATCGATATTTTTGCTATCTATATTTTATACAGTCGATATTACTTCACTTACCTGAAAAACGATATTTTTGTAGTCGATATTATGTCCAGTCGATATTTTGTCCAGTCTATATTTAAAACTCGATATTATGTCCAGTCGATATTTTGGAGTCGATATTTTGTCTCTATACCGTTGTGAAGTACTGCCCACGACGAGGCAGGTAGGAGCAGTGATGTGTTGGGGAGGAAATGGCGTGGCAGAATGGGAAATGAACAACAGAATATGTGTCTGACATATTTTGATCTGATAATTCTCTCACCTTCTGCTTTGTGATTTAGCCTGGCACAGGGTGATTTACTTATTGGATAATTAGTGGCAGGTTTACTAGCCCCTTGAAAAAGATTTACACTGCTGTTGTGTCACTTCTGTGACACAGCGGTGGTGTAGAACAGACAACACATTTTGAATTAATCGCAACGTGACACATCTATGGTGAAGCGTCACGTTGTGAAGCCCTGCGCAACATTGTACCTGCATCAGCTTTGATGTAGGCAGGGTGGGCATTCCTTTGGGATATGCCTTGTAAAAGTGATGCAGTGAAATCTACAAGATTTCTCAGAGTCACTTTTCAGAGGCCGCTGCGACGCAACCTTACGCCTGCTTGAAGCAGACTTAAGGAGTGGCGCAGCACGTTAGGTATTGGTGGTCCATGGTCATTGATGGAGTTGCATCGCACTTGCGACTTGACTCCAGCCAAGCACCCACCTAATGCCATCAGATGTAACACACATCTGTCTATCCCTGTGCCACAGTGCACCGCAATGTAAATGCGACGCATCCTTGGTTGCGCAAGGGTTGAATTGCATGTCGCGTTGGTACTGGTGCATCCCTGCTAATATTTGTCAATTGCTACTTGGCAGGGTTGTGTATGTACGGCAGCAGTACTTTGTCTATGTTTTCAAAAGGGGGGAGGGATTTGCCATTTCTAATGCAAAGAATTCTGGGACTTGTGGTGCTACGTACAGAGGATGACACTTTGCACAAGTTCCTTACACACAATGACAGTGCAACACAGACAATCTTTTCATGCACTTTTTCTTTTCATCCCATTTACCTGGTACCGCATAGCGGACGTCACTGACAGGCCGCCCATGGACCAAGTGGGGGTGTATTGTGGTAAGGATATGCTCCTCTAGTGGAGTGAGACAGATGTGGGGTCCAAGGTATGCAGCAGGGAGGATCCTGTGTAATTCGTTTCTGTAATACTTCTCCTTCACCCTCTGCCTTTCATCCTGTCACTTCTTCTTGATGTCCTGTACTGTGCGCCTCTCCTCCCCCAATGCTGTGACAGCAGTGGCTAACTGCTGCCATAGGGCTGCCTTCTCTGTCCCACTGGTGCTGTTGGGTGGGAGTCCATATAGGCATTTGTGGTGCCTCGCTATATACTCCACAAGCATGGTGGTCTCATCTGCAGTGAAGTTCTTCTTTCTCCTCATTGGTTCCATTTTTCTCTGGCAATGTCAGCATTGTGAACACAAACTCTCTGTGGCCAAACCTGTTCCTTCAATGTGTGCTGCTTTTATGTGTTTTGTGGTGCTGGTCAATTAGTGTTAATTGGCTTTAGCTGGAACGTGGTGGGGGATGGTAGGCACTTGCAACATTTATCATGGCAAACTGGAGCTATTGGCTGCGATTGCCTGCAGTGTGTTAGTGAATCCATGGTGGGGGATGGTAGGCACTTGGACAGGTGTTTACCCTTGGCTAAAATGATCAACGGCCACAGATCGTATCTTCCAGCCCGGAATCGGAAATTCCGGAGCAGAACCGGATATTCCGGCCCGGGTGCAGAAGTAAAGTTAGTAGTCATAACTTTATTCTGTGAATACCAAAAATAGTAAGTTCATTCTGTGAATACCAAAAGTAGTAGGTTCATTCTGTGAATATTAAAAGTAGTAAGTTCATTCTGTGAATGCCAATAGTAGTAAGTGCATTCTGTGAATACCAAAATGGTAGTACGTTTTGAATTTTGTCTTAAGTTCATTCTGTGAATCGGGCCCGTAGCATGGCTGAACATTGCCAAGGAGACCAATGAACCAGACAAGATAGGTCTAGCTCCAGAGAAACAGGAGTTGAGCAGGCCTTGATTGGCATAGATAAGGTGACTCGCCACTGAATAGAAACAAGTTAAATTGCCAGTTTCCTTTGCATTGGGACAAGATAAACCACCAATTTCCTTTGCGTTGGGCAGTAAAAAGCAACCAATATGTTGAGCAGTGGGCCTCTCACGGCACTGGGCCTAGGTGCCAATACACTAATAATAGGCATGCTGCTAAGAGTGGGACTGGCTGTAAAATACATAGAAAGGAATTAAAGGTAGGATGGGATGGGAGTGACAAGACTGTATGATTGTGATTCCTCCATGGATATGTACTTAACAAATATGTCCAGGGTCTTTTGCACAATTTGGTAGTGTTTTTGTGCCCTGGTCTGTCCCCAAGTACAATGTACCATTTTGTTTAACTAAATATAACAGGTTTATATCCAAACGTGCATATTGCATAAAGTACTTCCAGTGATGAGAGCATGAGCCATTTTAATGGGAAGCTGATTCATAAATGAAAGCAGCACTGTTATTGGTAGCCGACTAGACTACATGAAGTAAAAGCAACTTGCAGCACAGGGTTTGTGCAAATGGTCTGCCCTCTAGCTATAAAACTCCCAATATCGTGGGACAGAATCGCGAGGACATACATTAGATAAAACTCTCGATATGTGGGTCTAGATTTTCTATACCTAATTCCACATATGAACCTATGCTGTACCTATATCTTCAAAGTACACAGATAAGGAGTTAGGAAAATTAACCCTGACTTTTCTATATGTACTTAACTTTTTATATTTTATCCCTCGACATTGCTATTCTTGTACCACGATATTGCAGGTGTCTATATTCATTAGTACAACAATGTACCCCTGCAATGCTACTAATGCTGCACAAAAGTCCATGAAAAAGTCTCTATAATGTAACTTTGAGCTTATATGGCACTAACAAAGCCCATCACACTTGCCGATGTTTCTCTTGTTATGTCATTGTGTGACTACCAATAGCCATATTCCATTGAGCGGGCGAGGATGCATTATTCCATGTAAATAAAATACTTTGTTAATGGCAGAGGTGCGAGGTCGCCCATGAAATTGTAATTTCCCTTTGGATCACTAACTACCTGGGAAGACTTCTCTATAGGATAACGTTGCTTTAATTTGAGTATTAATTAGCCATGATTAATTTGCAACAATAAAGCAATGATCTCTGCTGAAGAGGAACTCTGTTACATTAATTAAGGGCATACAGCTTAGTTACAAAAGGCACCGTTAAGGTGTGTGCCTGCCCGTGTTCCAGGGAGGCTGATTTCATTCTGAATAAGCATTCTTTGAAGTAATTACCTCATTCCTTTCAGATGCCATATGCAGAATAAACGTTGAAATGAACATCGATCAATAAGCTCTTTTGTTCTCTGAGAGACAAGACTGTGATCTCAGTTGAACAGTTAAAGAGCCCTAGGTGTGCATCAATCCTTGAAATTTAGAATGATATCTCCTAGGTGGCTCAGTAGTGTAATGACACTTGAGGGGCTCCCCGTGCACAGTACACGAGGGACCCCACGCTCCGGACCCAGTCAGGAACTCTTAGGCCAGGGGGCCACTGCCCCTTCACAGTTTTGGAGGGGGGGAGGCTGAAGCTTGGGGGCCTCTCCTCACCACAAGGGCTGCAGTTATTGTTACATCACAGTGCTATTCACTTTATTTCATTTGTATGTTCATTTAGGTTTTAAGGGGCAGATTTACAAGGAAAGGGACTCAGTGCGTTTGGCTGCGGCGCACCGAGTCACTTTCAAAGCACAGGGATGCAACATTTTTACCATAATATGTCGCATTTCTGTACTTCCCCATGCGCTGTTGCACAAACTGCTGACATGCACTGGCACAGACACCCTTGCATCATGGTGCAAGAGTGCCTACTTCATGGTCATGGTGAGATTGTTTATGTGCAGGAGGGGTTCCCTTCCTGCACATAGACATTCAGAAATGGCGTTTTTCAACAGCACACATAGAACTTGCAAAACGTCATTGTTTTACTTATTGTTTACGTGCAGGAAGGGACACCATCCTGTACATAAACAATCACCAGAGGCAGAATGCAGCACGCATAGAACGAAGAAAAAAAATGAGGAGAAATGAATACATTTCTCCTTGTTGCACCTCCCTATGCCTGCCCTGGGGAGGTGTAGCATTCAGATGCATTTCCAGATTTATGATTTCTCATAAATCTGGAAATGTGTCTGGTTCCATGGATGTTGCGTGAGTTCAACTACAGCAACACACATGGAACACCCCTTTCCAAAGTCCTGCGTGCAAAGGGGCCATATTTACAAGAACAGGAAAAGCCACGCAGGGTGGCTTTTCCTGTCTTTGTAAATATGGGGCACTGAAATGCGCCGCCGGTGCAGACACACCAGTGGCGCAAGGGGCTTGTAAATCTGCCCCAAGGTATTTATTTATTTAACACACTTTTTTTGGTAAAAAAAAGCTATACTAAAATAAAAGGGAAATACACTCAAAACAGTAGTAAGATAGGTGAAATTAGCACTGGACTGTTTTTAAGTGTTGTGTTTTGTTATATGATGCATTGTGATATGTTAGTTATTTATATGACTCTCCGTCCCCACCACAGACAACGGAACTATCTAATATTGCTCAAAGCAATCAAAGTCCATTTCCTTATCATTCTATTCTGATATTTAGTGTTTATCTAATAATCCTTATGTGTGTCTTTCACCTAAACTTTGTATATAAAATACAATAAGAGACTAGGGCGTGGCTTGTAAGATCACTTTGCAATTGGCCGATAGAGAAAGTCTAGCTAATTCATTATGTTGGGCTTCCAATGGTTGGTCACTGGCAGTGGTAAAAACAAGGGGCCGGAGTCACAACTATATTAGTAAATCTTCAGCGTCAGATTTACATCTAAGGGCACGTGCAGGTTTACCACATTCTTTAAATGACAAACATTTCAAGAAGTATGCCTGTAAAGTTGCACTACCTGCAGGTTTCCAGATGTACTACTGAGAATGTTAAGTGACCGTTCCCCACTGCTCCCACTTCCACAGCATGGAGTTTTCCATAGCAGAAACGCTGCTAGGAGTGAATGAAGCCCCCTTTTCATTTGTCTTGTGCTTTACCTCTGAGGGTGGTGGGGGCTTTGGGATATTGATATTTTCCCAGGGGGGAACGCTCTTTTTCTACGCCTTAACCTAATTTGAAGGTGATCTGTTCCCTTTTTCACCCTAGATGGGGAAGTACTCCAACCCCTTGCTAGAGTAAATCTTTGATCACCACAAAGGTGTAAGTAGTCAGATCATAGTTTGGGAACGCTCACATATGTACATCCTTGTTGGTGTTACCAAACTTTCAAGTCAAACCTCACTAAGGGAGACCCATAGCTACCCTTTTTGTTGGACTCACAAGTCATTTCTCTGCACTCACGTTGGAGAAATCCTCAATCGTAAATGCATTTACACCGACCTAGAATCGCTGTGTCTATCTGGCATAACAAAGTACGTTTGATCAGAAATGTATGTTTGCGGCCACATTTTTCTTTTTGAATTGATGCAAGGTGTGTTTATACCTAGAACATTTTGAGGCATGCATTTGTGAATACGGTGTGATTCATATCAATGCTAGGCTATCAGACTGAAACGTGATCCAAATGTCAACGTTGGGCTTTGTGTGTTACACCACACCAGAAATTAAGGTAATTATTTGTATGGAAACTGAGAACGTTAATTATTAACTGGGGTGGATGGTAGTCTTCCACAAGTAATAATGTTAGTTCCAGTAAAGTTACAGTAATTTAAGTCTGGACTCAAACCCTGGTAGCTTTAGCACAGAGCAGACAGGCTTAACATAAGAAATGTGTAAAGTGTTTTGAATTGCATAAACAGTTGCAAAGTCAAAAACACAACAAAATAAAAACTTTCCTCTAATTTCTAAAAGCAGAATATTTTAATATTAAAATGAAACCTGTGAGGAGCTGTTTGTTATATGGTGTGGTTGTATGACCTCACTGTGCAATAAACTCACAACATTGGTTCCACTCTGGCTCATTTGCATAACCTTGGCTCAACCCCAGGTAGCTTTGGCTTCAAGCAATCAGGCTTTGTCAAAGAAACAAGTGGAAAGCATTAAGAAGTACTAAAACAGTTGAAAAAGAAAGAAAGAAGAGACAGAGAAAATCCAACATAATTGTATAAATATAGCACTTATTTTTACAAATTTGTAGATACCAAAATGAATAAAATTCCCCGGAGGGTTCCACGGATATAAATTATTAAGCAAATAATAAATAACTGCTTTTCACTCAAATTGCAAAGAAGCATTGGCAACTACAGTGGTTAACGGTTACTTAAAAAACGTATGGGAACTTTTGTAAAGTTGTGTCTGACTACTCTGACTACTCCAGCCAACTTTGGGTGACCAACTCTGGCAGGGAGAGAGTGACAGGGGCAAATGAGGCTTGGCAGCACAGATTCCTTGCAGTGAAAGCATTCTCCAGTCCAGTACCAGGCTTTATGGGAGCAAAGTGCGCATGCATTTGTTAATTGGTGCATTGGCCAAGATTTACAGCTTTCTCATCCCAAAATAATAGGCCTCCTGACACTTCATTGTGTGCAGCCAACTATTGCTCTTATCGGGCTTTCCAACTGCAACATCAAGATATTTGATCAGCAGGTAAATGTGTTGGCAGTCTCCCCTTGCAAACAGTCTAAGAGGGCAGATTTAAGTGTTTGAACGCAGAGTCTAAGACAACAAGGATGAAGACATTTTCAATGCAGGTTAAGCGAATAAGGACACAGGCATAGTATGTGCTCTACCAACTCATTATAACATCCAAAACCTCTACAGCAATTGCTCTTCTAGGTCATTATCATGCTTTTGCCACACATCAGCGATGCCAGAGGGGGCTATACGGAAATCTCAGGTTCAGATTCTTGACTCTGCTCGCATGTTTCTTTCTCAATCTCATGGAACAGTGGGCAGTGCTATAATTTATGTATCAGCAAGTGCACTCTGTACCACAACTGCAGGAGGTTATACAGTTGTCCCATCTCTTCCCACTCTCACATCAGGTCTCACACCAGAGCTAGAACTAGAATCAGAACCAGTACTACCTGTCCCTGTTCCTACTGCAGCAGCATTATGCGGCGGAGATCTTGAATTCAAAAGATCATTAAAGAAATGATCCTCCTCAGAATCATTAGTCTGTCCATTTTTTCATTTTCATCTTGCTTTGGTTCTCCAACTCCTTAACAATAGTAATAGCAGGATAAACTCTCCCTCGATCCATCAAACCCTCTCTCCAGCATTTCTCTTGATTATCCCACTTTTTTTCTAACCATTGTTTGAATAATACCTTTGTCTGATTTGACATTTCCATTCTATCTTTTTCTGTGGCCATTTGATCCCATTTATGTCATGCCTCAAACTTTCTGGACATCAGCTCCATGACACTTATTGCCTTTCTAAGGAAATCCTAACATTTTAATGTCAAACATTCCTTCTAAAGGAAATTGTAAGTTTGTATTTGAATCAGTGTAATCATGTCATTCAGAATTCCAGGTCCAAGTATATTACCCTTTGTCTGTCATCATGGTGTATCCAAGCGTTCCCTCCTCCTGAATCTTCTTACCCTCTAGGGCAGAAACAACTTAATATTTAGGCTTTTACTAAACATTCCCCATTATACTAGCTTAAAACAAACTCAAAATATCAAGAAATAAGTTAGCAAATAACAATCAATCCCAGTGTGGCTCTGCAAATGTCAACTTATCACAGCACAGCTATGTGAACATCCAACCAATGGTAGCACCACTTTGTGGTGAGATCTCAACAATCTTAGGGTAGCATCCTGGCTGACTAACTAATCACAGAGTGACTTGCCAGTGTACATGGAAGAAAATTGCAGAACCTTTCAAAACAACTTCAAACTGATAAAACTCTTGTCTTATTAACCTAAATAGGAAGAAAGTCAACAAATTACAGTAACACAGCTCAAATGACAATGACAATAGCCTAGGTACAAAATACTGAAGTCACCTTCACAGGACCATCCTAAAACCACAATTCACAGCAGGCAGGCCCACATCCAGCGGAAATCCACCCTAGTAAATGCTCTTACTCAGTGAACTTAGGAACAAAGTTATAGCAACATAGAGTAGGAACACAATCGCAGAAAATGGAAACTCGTTAAATCAGAAACCTCTACGTTTGTGCATGTGCCGCCTCGCACTGTCTTATGCAGTAAAGTAAACCACAATATATTTATATATAGGACTTCAATTGGTCTGATACCCAAACCAAACAATACATTGATCAAAATTAAATTACAAATATGAATAATACATATACAGAACAGTGAATATTCCACCAATGAAACCATAAATAATCAACAGATAACAGAACACATCACAAATTGAACAACAAACCTTCACATTAACTTACACAACATACATCAATCAGTCTGCCCTATTCATACTTACATTCCAAATCACTCAGAAACGCACTGCAAGTCAATCTCTGCAGAATAACTCCAGAGAATGAAGCTCTCATGATCCCAGGGTGGGCATTAACAATTTTCCTGATCCTAAAGAAATCTTTTTGAGAACTCCATTCAGAGAGTTGGTTCTCTCGCAACCATCCTTTTTTACCACGTTGGGGAAGGGAACCCCGTACACCAAAATGTAGGACTGTACACCAATAATCATGTCACCCCAAAATCATAAGAATATGAAATTTTACCTTAGAAGGCTCCTTTATGAGTTTGTCTTGCTTAAGTGACATAACCCAATTAATATCGATGTTCTGGTTCAGACAAAAGTCAAAGAGCTTTATTATAACAATCTCAAAATCAAGCAGTACAGAGTAAATGCCTTAAAGGTTCAGAATAGCATAGTTATACAAAACAGGCAAAAGTAAAAAATCAGTAGAAGTCTCAGAGAGGACCAAAATCAGAAAAGATTCAGACTGAACAGGAAAGTCTACCAGTAAAGTCTGCCTCACCACCAAAACTAAGAGGTTCTTAAACACAATTCTTGTATAGAAAATTAGGAAGAAGCACAAATTCAGCATGACATGGCTCACATAACATTTCTTCTGGCAAATCAAAGTGCACTGCGTAAATGGCATTATATGTTTTCACTATCCCATATTTTGGGCTCGCGCCGTGCTTGTTGCACTGTGCAGCGCAAGGCATTCAGTGATTGAAAAACGGGGTTTGGAAGCTGCCCAAGTGTGCGTGTGCTTTTCCTTTTGTGGGCCGCTATTGGCCTTTGTGTGTGTCTTTTTGTAACAGACTGCACGCAATTGGGCAGAGGCGGGTGCATTGCTTCGCCCACAGCCTATTGGTGTCTATTTCATGCTTGGTGCGCGTAATAGACACCAATTGGCCGTCACGTGGTTTCAATTGTCGTGCCCAAACACAGGCCGATAAGTGAAACCACGTGTGTGGCTGTGGCGTGCGCACCACTTGTGCTCTTCCATCCACATTTTCCAACAACATATTGTGTTCTACCCATCTGACGAGCTGACCGGCGTCGCCATTCACTGTGTCACCTTCCTGTGATCATGCAATCATCCCCGGTGGTTTCTGGCGCGTGCCTTTGATGCGCCGTATGTCTGACTGGCTCTGAAATGGCATCGGCTCGGAATCCTTTCCATCACAGCGCGGACTCCACGGTGGCTTCTTAAAAAGTTGCACAATTCTCTCCAGTGCTTGAAATGGAAGAATAGCAGTGTAGGTAGCCGGTACCTCCTTAAAAAATATAAAGTGTAAGCCTATTTAAAGCACTCTCCATTACGTTCCCAGCCTACAACCCCTCGCCCCCTCCCCCTCTGCTTCCAACACAAGCATTTACAATGCAACGGTCTCGGCATTGCAAAAGTTAGAGCTATTAGCATTGTAAATGACAATGTCATTTATTTATGTTTTAAAAACAAAAACATAAATAAAAATAATGTCATGAGCAATGCCAATAGCTCTAACTTTAACAATGCCGAGACCATTGCATTTTAAATGCTTGTTTTTCTACAGCACTCGTCAGTAAGCTGTGGAGAAAATATAAGATTAAAGTTGGTTTACCTGTTGCAACTCTTGTTTTAGTTGGAACAGTCTGCGATTGCATCCCCTAGTCGTGAGCGGGGGCTCGCCTCTTGATAAGGCATCCCTTACTAGTTTGCCGTCCAGGCTCTGTCACCGGGCTGCCCACGAGCAGGGTGTGAAGACTATTAGGTAGCTGCTTTCAGCAGATGCATCTGTACTGACAGAAGTTATGTATAGAAATTGGTTGTGACTGAGCACTCTCACGGATGCTCGCTCCTTTTATGTTATCACGGTGACAGAGCAGATGTTTTGGTTGGCACTATGTAAGGTTAGTAATTGCATGTGCAATGCAGTCTTCGGTTAAATGTATTATTTAAATGTATTGCTCCTTTTGAGAAGAGCCACCTATCAACAAATATGCTAAAACTTTCTTGAAGATTAAACGCAAATTAAAAGTCCTTAACCCCATCGCAGTCCTTTGCACCCATAAATCCCCAAAATATTCACATGGAATGTTGTCTAAAAAAGGAACCCCCACATTCTACTCATGAGTGGTTCTATATTTCAGTGGGCCACCCACCGGCCCCAAAATGAATCCTCTGTTTTAGCCTTTCTTTTAGCCAATTTCTTTTAGCCAAGAGAGCCAAGAGAGTCTTTTAGCCAAGAGAGTCCCCCATAAAGCAGTGGCATGACGAAACTTGAGCGGACCCCCTGCAAAGTCCAAGGGGCATGGTTTAAAAACAAAACATGTCAACAAAAAAAAGAACTGAGTTTAGCACAGTGTGCTGCCCGACTTGGATTTTGCTGTTCCTGTCATTGCTCCAGGTATATGATACAACAAGTAACATACCTACAAGTCAAGACTATTGGCTTTGACAATGGTTGCTAGTTGCATAACCTAAATAAGCAGCAACTATGGCTTGTATATAATATTTAAAAAAAACTTCCACTTAAAGACCTGGTGACACCACGACGATGTTGCTGCTCCTGAGTTTCAAACAGAGAAGGGAAATCCAGAGAGAAAATGACTCTTTAAAAGATTTCCCTTCCTCTACAACTCTCACCTCGCGCACATCGACGTGCCTGCTGTCACTGCAGTCTGGTAAAAAAAAGGGACTGCCTGTGTCAGGGCACAAAACAGAGCCAGATAGAGACCCGTTTCAAGGCCCCCTTAAAAAAACTACCGGTGCTCAGACCAGGTGAGACCCGGCCCACTTAAAGCCCGGCCCGTGCGTGAATATGTAACGTAAGGGGTGCTCATGTAAAGCGCTCCAATACCTTTGGGTTGAGTTCGCGCTATACAAATCTGGTAAAAAGGCCGCATTCGAGCGCTTTTCTTCAGCTCTAGTTACCATACACGAGTGCAGGTCCTAACTGCCACTGTGTGCAGAGCCACCCTTTGCTACGATAGTGCCCTGGCCGGAGTGAAAATTGGCGACCTTGCTGACGGTAGTGTGGTAGGGAATAGAATGAGGCAGCGGAGGGGTGGGGGTTGGGCTTTTGTGTTCACAGGTCTGTCTCTGTCAGCCCAGTGAAGGGCCCTAAACACAGATATCTTCGGACCTCACCCAAGTCACCCATAGTTTACATTGCGTCACGCTGCGGCGAGGAGGGTGGTGGTGGTGTATGTCAGCAAGGGTAAGAGGGTGAAGGGGGCAAAGAAGGGGGCTAATGGGCTGTTAAAAATATCCTCTACGGAAAGAAAGGAGAGCGGAGAGGCACCGAGGTTGGAGAAAGGTTTGCTGCTGTTTGCATAACCTGAATACATACAGCTCCGTCCACCCCTCTGAAGATTGGCGCCCTGGGCCTGAGCCCAGATCGCCCATGCCAAAAGCCGGTGCTGTCTGGGTGCCTGTTTACCAATTTGAAGTGGCGGTACGTAGTATCTTATTGACGACTCGAGACCAGTGTCAAGTTTGAAGGTCCTTTATTTCAACCCCCGCATGAAAGGACACCCAACACGAACAAGGTACAAGCAGTCAAATGACACAAAGGGAATACTTGCTACATCATAAGATTCTACAATTCGAGATCGTTAACATTAATACAGTTCATGTACTATGATACTGAGTTACCCATTACGCACTATACTACACGGTACTCTCCCATCAAACGTTTTACAGCAGTGCGAAAAGGTGCTGGTACTTCTGCCCCCTTTCAAATTTAAGAAAAGCAGGTACTGAAGGGCAGATTTCCAAGCCCCTTGTGCCACTTTTGCGTCATTCCCATGTTAAAAATGACGCAAAAGTGGCGCAATGGGTTTGTATATCAGCCCCATAGTGCCTGAGAGCACCTACTCATTTAAAACACGGCTCCTACCATTACAGAATGTGTTTTTCTGCGTAGAGTTACGATAAAACTTTGTAAAATTAATCAATTTCCTGTAGATTACTTATTATAAAAAATATATACATGTTCCTTGAAGAGACGTCTCAAATACTGTGTACTGGATAAGGGATTTCAGGCATTTAGCTTGTGTTAGCACTAGTGCGATCATCCTGGCAGGCTGCCTCGAGGGGGGGTCCGCCTCCCTCCTCAGACTGACTGCCTCAGTGGGCGCAGGGCACGCTGCTAACCTGAGAGTTTCCCAGCAAAGCATCCAGGGTGTCCTATCTCCAGGGGGAGAGGGTGTCACCTATCTGCCACAGATAAAAGGCGTAGGAGAACTAAGTGGGGAACATTGGAAAGAGTAAACGAGCTCCGACAGACAAGAGGCTATCAGGAAGGAAGGCAGCAAGCAGACCGCACGCTCTCTGCACCATCCACGCCGCGTGCATCACACATCTGTCCTCAGCAAGTCACCATGAACAGCTGCCTGGCGATCCTGGCGCTGCTGGCCGCGGCTGCAGCCCTCTCACAAGGTAAGAGAGCACCCGAATCGACTTCACATGCCATTTATACATTAAGAACAGCCGTGTCTAAAACCAACCTGGCGTTCCTTAATACCAGTTCCACAGCTGCCCCTGTGCCAGCAGCTGGATTGAGTTGAAAACATGTGTATGTGGTCTGCAGGCGTTTGCAACGTGTGTTGGGCATCCAATAGTGATGAGCCTGAATCCTGACAAGAATGCTGCCAGGCTTCGGTAA
Organism: Lissotriton vulgaris; assembly: GCF_964263255.1. Taxonomy (NCBI): domain Eukaryota; kingdom Metazoa; phylum Chordata; class Amphibia; order Caudata; family Salamandridae; genus Lissotriton; species Lissotriton vulgaris. The sequence continues at coordinate 901,065,222 of NC_141696.1, forward strand.
CAAACTACTTATGTCGTTAGCCCTTTAATATTTGTCAAGAGCCAAGTCTGCCGCGGCCGGTCCTGCAGTAAGGGGCACGGCGCATGCGTAAGCCCGAAACCTTCCATTGGGCACGGCGCATGCGCAAGCAGCGGGAGGTATAGCTAGCGTCTCAGCTTCCGAGGAGGACAGCGCGTTTGCGTGCGCGTGGCCTTAACAAATCGCCGCGCGCGGCCAGTGCTGTCCTCCTGGGAAGCTGAGCCGCTAACAATAAGGTCTCTGGCGAGAGCGAGCTTCGCTCGCTTCTAGCCGAGACCTAAAAAACAAACATGCACATCGACAGCGTACACTGGTGTACTGTTTACGCTTTTTCTAGCCACTTTAGCAGATACATGACCCGAGGGGTAGGGGATCTCTATTCAGGATCACAAGGTTTAACCAAACAAAACATTCTGACAGTTATGCAATTTTCCAGACTTCCACAATGAAAATTACCGTTTTATCCTGTCTGTTTGTTTTAAGCAGTCTTCCAAAAAAGCGCTGAATTTTCTCGTGCGTCACACGTCGGGATTTCATTCCTGCTCGAGGGTTTTTTTTCCAAACTAAAAATTTGTGGAACGAGAAAGATTGTGGAAACGGGTAGGCTCAAAGTCTTCAACAGTATGTGCTGTGTATGCTCCTACAACTTTATTCATTGTTTCACGTAGCGCCATCACATCACTTCCAAGCGCTAAATTAAAGACTTTAGAAGGACAACTTACTCGCTGTTGTGCTAACATTATTGCGACTATCGATAATGCAAGCGTACAAGCTACAAAATTAACTGTCTCACATAAGCGACCCGCGCCATCAGGGACGCATGGTTCATAACCAATATGCTTGATAATGTTTGCATTTTCTTTTAATGATGCGGGATTAGATTTGTATTTTTTTCTGTGGGGGATCGGTGCAGTGAATGTGATGACACATTAATTCGTGGGATATTTTGTATGTGATCAAAAGCTGAATGAGCTTCTGTTTTTTGTAGTTGTACAGTTTTTTTTGCTTGTTTTGGTTGACTCAAGTTCGACATTAGCTATGATTTTAGGATGATGCTTTGCAAAGCTGACTGCATTTCAGCCGAATGAGAGAGGGAAATTAGTACATATTTATATAGCTCATGGCTACCCGGAGACATCCCAGTGCATCACAACACCTAGTCACTCCTCAAAATTAAGGCAAAAAGGGAGGTTTTCAACAGCTTCCTGAAACTGAGATAATTAGGTTCCCTCCGAATAGAGTCAGGGAGCTTTTTCCACAGTTTAGCAGCATGTAAAGATCTGCTTTATACTCTTAAAATGGTTCGCTTTCTTATGAACGTCTTCGTGATTTCTTGTAAAGCTCAGTAAAGGAACTATATGTCCATTATTTATTATTGTTTTTTTTGCAAATATCAGATAGTAATTAAGTCTTCTAGCCTAGTTTCACAATTTTGCTTTTTTTTAATTGCAAGGCCCTCCGTAGTGCCCTTCACCCACATTGCTGGATTTCCTTATGTACTTAGTATTCGGTTAAGTTACATTTTTGTTAATGACAGTTCGTACATTTATTTTGAACTAACCCCATGAATGGGCTCATGTATATTTGCTTCACCTGAGGATTTGTGCATTAAGACATTGTATTGATCTTTGTAGATACCCCTGATGAAGGGCACCAAATGCCCGAAATGCATTGGGAATGTTTCACACTCAAATGATGATGCTGCAGTGGAGAATTTTGTGACAGCTAACAAACTTCTTCTGAATAATTAAAACTTATCAAGCATCTGCACTCCGTCTGAAGACTTCTTCATTACCGTTATTTCGTCTCTATTTTTTGATTACTTTGTAAAGATGTTTGTAAATTGTTTTTTACATTTCTCACTTGAACATTGAGTATAACCTTGTTACACTCATTGGAGTGTTTTGAGCAGTGGATTTCTTTCTATTGTTAATACAGAAGGTCTAGCAGGGCCTTTTTTCCTAGTGCATGCATGTTGATGATATTTGATGAATCATTGTTTAATGGTACATTTGACTAGTTTAGTTCACTGAGTGCATACCAGCTGCTACCTTGTATAGGATTTCCTTATGTGACATGTCCAGTAGAGTGATTGAAAATAATTTTTGCTTATGTCCATATGGGCTAAAATAGCATAGGTTTTCGTCTCTTACATCATGGCATTTTCCATGTTCTCACATGCCCTCCGTAGTTGAGTGGTTCATTATGCCTAGGGACGTAATCCACAGCACCAGTGAATGTAGATGAGGAAGATCTATACCAATGGATCGCGTTTTTGGATTTGTGAACTTCCAGTGTTTTGACATGGCATTTTTGACTCGACTTGGGTCTTTGGAGACCATCTCTTTCCTACTGCCCTGCACTCTTATTGGCGGTCTAGTTGATAGTTTGCATTCGCTCTCATTTAATGGTTTCCTTCTTTACACAGGTATGTATTGCAAATTCCAGATCTACATCTTTAATTCCAACTCTGACACTGAGTTTACATTTTTTTTAAATCTGTGTGGTTTAATGATTGAATCGGCTGGCCAATACTTTTCAGCTCGTCCTAAGATCTTTTTTGAGAAGTATTAAACACAGGTTTCACCAAATACCATTACCACAATTACAGGCCAACAAAGAAGGCATTTAACATACACTCCAGGGTGAGGGTCACTTTCCATTTCTAGTAACCCTTTCCCTGCTTCTCACTGAAGCATCTCTTCTTGTGTACGGTTCTTAATGGTGATCTATAGCGTTTTAGAGCAGATTTATTTTCTCTATCACTGTGGCCAAAAACAATCAAATATTTCTGAAATCCACGTTATTAATTACATTAAACATCTAGATTTAAACGTCACAATGAAGGAGATGGTCAAGTATTTTTTACCTTGAGAACAGTGTGCTTTTCTGGCCACGACGTGACATCGATGGAAAGACTGTCGCTGTATTAAATTCATAAAAAGAATTAAAGGTGACTTGGTAAAGAAACAATAGTGAATATTGTTGATTTCCCACTTGTCTCCGCTTTGTTGTCTCTGCTGAAGATTGTCCCCCTAAGTGTCCACCTACTACACAGGGATGGTAACAACCTTGTTCTAAATGTTTTGCTCCAAACAATAGATTCCCGCCAAAACAAATCGACAAACATTACTGCATTACAGACTGCACAATACACGCTCTGCAAAGGCCCACAGCATTGAAATCTCTTGTCCTCCTTTGCAGCCACCTAGACTCCTTACAAAAGATTTGTTTATCCCAGCTCTGAAGCCACAAGTTGTAATATGCTTCCCACCTGCCCATATAAAAAGTTGGCTAGTTTGTTTGATCTATGACAACACACAACCCAGCTTCATGGGAGACCACCATATAAAACCCTCTAGCTCCTATTTAACATCAGTCAAGCTCTACCTTTCGTGCCGTGCTCCAGGTTGTTTTAATACAGAATGTCTAAACCCTCATTTTAGAAGACTTCTACCTGAACTAAAGCAATCCTTCCAGACATTATTTTCTACTCAATAGCTCAAACATTAATAATGCGAGACCTATTGCATTGCAAATGCTTGTTTAAGTAAGCAGGGTACTCATCACTAATGAAGGCTCCCAGAGAAGTTTTGAACATAATTGCAACAAAAGCTATTCATGATCATGCAGAATTAACTCTGCCACGGAAAAACAGCAGAAGAAACATTGAATGAAACGTCCTAGTACACTAGACACTTCATTTAAATTGTATTTGCCTTGTTGTTAGTCAGCAAACACATTACATCAATTGTCTTTGCTTTCACAGAGACTATGGGGAGAGAAGGTGAGGAGGGGCACCCGATCAGAGGGATGAATACAGGCGTGCAGACACATGAGACAGAAACAGCACCATCTTATTGAACATGGTGGCTTCACTTAAAAGTAACATAAGACAAAACATGGACATGAAATATACTTCTAAACCTTATATCAAACTAGTTTAAAAATCGTACATAGCATTTCATTGATAGTACAGGATTCAACATAAATGCCTTAGTGCTCAATGTTATATCTAACGTGAAAATGTAAAACTAAAAAAAGCCTCCAAAATAGCACCTACTAAAAAAGCAGAAATAGAGTTACTGCAACAATTAAAGTTTGTTATCATTTTTAAAACATCATATTAAAATGTCTAAGTAGGTGGTTAAAGTAATGCCAAAAGGGTAAATCCTGGAGTCAGTGGATCATATCTGCTTGGTTAAAAACAAACAATAAGATGAGGAAAAGGATCTGAAGGTACGATGATCAAATTGCTGCTTCATACTTTGGTATAAAAACTGGAGAAAAGATTGGATGGGTGATAAAATGTCTCATATGGCCAGGAACAGAACCTTCATGAGAAGCATGCTTATCAAGACTTGTCTGACAGGTTTCATGCTTTGATCCTTAAAACTAACTATGTATTCAAATTCTTTGACCACTGTTTAGAAATCACTGAAGCAGAGGATGGAGGATGAAAGGGAAAAATTATGCCTAGGGACTGATAGAGAGTTATATCCATTTGTTTTATTCCCTTTATTTAGAAGTAACAGTTGCAGGCCCGAGGCACAGAGGATTCCTTTTGTTCTGTTATCTCAGTGACATCCTAATAAATCATCACCATTGGAGCCACCTTCTACAGTCAAACCAACATCATGTAACACATCTTTTTACCAATAAACTGAAGGCATTAAAGACTGGCCAGCTGACCATATTGATCAGTGGAAGTAATCAGTTGTAATCTTTAAAGTGAACTGTGTAAGTGATGTGTTACACGAATCAGACCATGATCGAACAAGTGTAAAAGAGAACTAAAGAAAGGTCCCACGGGGAGGCCTGTGTTCATTACCTGTTTGACAACTTGTATTTAATTATGCTTGCAGTAACCCAGCCAAGCCAGCCGATACAGATCTCACAATCTGTCAAGAGATGTTACTGCAATTTTAATTTTTTTTATTAATCTTTAATGTGCTTCTGGAGCGACAATTATTAGCCTCTTAGATACTGTCAATGTTTTGTGTGTGGGAGAACTTTCGCTAATCCTTTATAGCTTTTCACTAAAAAAGCAGTTTATAATCTGCCCACATAAATAGCCTGACACCCTTTGCAAAATTGTGCAATATTTAAATTATCCCTGTATCATATTCACAGTTGTTTAAATTATTTGTTGATATGAAAGGTTCGGAAACATTTAAAGGTGGACAGAGGCGACCCATTTTCTAAAAATCATTTGATGCCTCATTATTCACTTGCCTTGCCCAAATGTTCATCTAACGGTACCCCTCCCTTATTTTGAGGCAGGTAAGTCATGTGGCTTCCTATCAGCAGAGCCTCACCTGACTGCCATAAAATACATTTTTTCTAGTGGTTCAACAGTCTCACGAATGCCAGCTCTGCAGCATCCAAAGACTTGGACTAATATAGACTGGGACAAAGATTTAATAGCACAGTGCACCATTGCAGTGCAATGCAAAGCCACCCACAGGGGTTCAAAGCATTGCAGTGATATTTACTGTCAACGCAAAATAACTTTGTTCTGCTTTGCACCCCTTTGTGCAAAGAGGTGATAATGGGGCATTACCAAGCAAGCAAACATAGATGTTGATGCAAAGCCCAATCTTTGGGATAACATTTTATAATGATTACTCACTAGAGCAGTAGGAACCTCTAAGTATAGTGAGTTGGCCAGGAGTGGGCTGGGAGAGATGCGGCTCTTCCATCCATCTGTATGGTCACCCCCTATCCATTAAACGAGATCCTTAAAATACTCCAGACAGACATTGGTAGCCGGGCAAAAAGCAGGCAACAATCTTCTGTAGCAAGCACACAGGGATTCCATTGTCTTCCATCTTTCACCTGTCCAGAAACAGAGATAACACAAGACCCTCACAGACATCAAAGAAACTCTTTATGCATGCCCCAGGAATGATGAAGATGAAGCAAACCATAATGAGAGACTGAAGAAACCTTTTAGATAGTAGATTGTCCCGTCACATCAGAACAGGTAACAAATGAATCTAGAACTCACATTGCCAGCACTGTCAGTCCCATTGTACCAGGGTAGAGTGGACTGAATTCCATTCTCCCAAAAGGCATGCACTTTGGGTAACCTTGCCATACAAGTCCAGATTTGATGTTGACAAAATGGTATGGTTGAAAAATGGAAAACGTCAGTGTCCTCGGCGAATTGTTTAACGTACCGAGTATAAAAGCACATGGGTTTCAAAGACCTGCGCAAGTGTATGGATGCACCAATACACTAAGCTCCAATTCTGGATATATTATTAACTGAATAAATATTGAGCTTCTCCCCCTGTCTGATGAACTGCCCAACCCAAGGAAACTAAGCAAGCTTCTTGATGTAGATAAATAATCTCATCAGGATGATCTGGCTATTACTACCCACCAAAAAATGTAGTCAGTGCTGACCTCAGGTGATTAGATGACAACGCTAACATTAAAATTAATACTAAACACTTGATCAACCTATAACTGGTTTGGGGATCCCCAACATCATATTGTACATATATGTGAGCATGTTGGCACAAATTTATTGAGTGCTTATGGTGGGGCGTGAAAGACCCATGTGATGCATATATTAAAACAGCCTTCTGGGCCCCTTCTACATTTGTAGTGGATCGAGTAGTCAAGGAATTTACATGGAACCATCTCATACCTGAGAGCTCAAGGTAATTATTGTGGGCAACACTTAAGATAAAGGAGATCCATATGGCCCTTCGAGCTCCCCCCCAGTCTACCACCCCTGCATCATTGGATGGCTTCTCTAATGGAATATCTAGAATGCCAATGAAATATGGCTATTCAAACATCATTCCAAAGTTGAATACGTTGTATGCTCAAAAGGAATTTTAATTCCGCAAACAGAATAGGAGAAATTTGGTAACTCTGAGTTACTCTTGTAATGTGGAGTTCCTGTTGAATTGTTCCAATTGGCACAGGGTGGAATTTTTGTTTCTAGTTGGATGTGCAGAGACACTCTACTGTGCATAGAGGCTCCAGAATGCAAGCTGACAAGCTTAGCAAGACTTGGTGTCCCCTAGTGTGATTTCCAGTGTCTAGGAGGACTTCCTGCGAGATTTTAGAACATGAACAGTCACAATCAGTCAGAGGGAAGCTTCCCAAATAGATTTTCTAACCGAGCGAAATCAACTTGAATGGCCATGCACTCTTGTGCACCATGTGGTTCCATTTGCACTGATTTTTCAGCTTGGAACATGATACCAGCGCTAAAATCGGAACGCAGTGTTAATTTTTTGCCTCTTTACAGATCTCCGCAGATTCTCGCAGAGTTTTTCTGTAGCTCAGCAGAATTTTGCAGACTGAAATTCCGCAAGTGCCGCCCAGGCCTACCCGTTGATATGTTAACCAACAAGTACTTTGAATCATACCCCTTTAATTCTGGAAGTGGAGGTATTCCAGTCCTTGGTTGGAGTAATCTCTACCCATTTTGAGAATAGAAAAGAATCAGGAAAGAGTTGCGGAATGCTCACCTACATGTTTGCAGATTTCCCAAATTTCTGTGGCAGACCAAACATTGGTTGGCAAACTTACCGCCTTTTGAGTGGAATATACTACTGAAGATTTTTCTGAACTGGTGGTGGAGAAATGTGCACTAGTAAATGCATTTGCGCCTCCTAGGAGTCACATTTGTGCGTTTTCCATAAAAAAATTATTTTGGGCCATAAGCTCATTTTTATAGTTGAAGTTACCTTTGTGTATCGAGTCTAGGGTTTATGGGATGCATAAAGGTGAAGTAAGCAAGAATCATTTCTTTTGCATGACGGACTGTCTCATGTTAAATGTTGCTTAGTGGCCATATACCTGAATGGCTCCTTGTTCCTAAATGTGGTTGATTATAATCATTGTCACTTCCAGTTCTATAAAGTTATATTTACATGTATCCTTTATTGAATGGCAATGTCTGATGGATTTTGTCGGCAGAGGCCCACTAACTTTGGTCACTTTAGAGAAAGTACTAAGTATAACACAGAGGCATATCTAGTCAGTCAAATATAGGACCCTCTTTTAGCATAATCCTCCTCTTTAGTTAACTGCATGGTCTCCTGTTTTATGGCTCGATGCTTGCAGTTGTGATCAGTTTGGAGTTTCCTCAAAATCTGAAATTCAGTAATATCAAGTGGATGTATAACCTAAACTTGTTGTAATAGAGTTTTAAAATCTCTATCAAAGAGACGGAGTAAAACTCCAAAACCACTGTGTCTTTCAAAACCGTCATGGGTTCAGTCACCCAGTTTGTGATTTCTGGTTCTGTTTTGATCCCTACATTGTTGTCAGCACTTTTCATTTCACCCCGAATGATAGTACTAGCCGAGGATTCCGAAGAATATCAGTCTTGCACGATTCGGCATTTTTTGTGTGAAATTGCATGCTGAAAAATCTCTTCTAAAATGCAATATTGCACTTGTTGTGCTGCGTGATGATATTATATAGTGCTCATAGAGGACAATAGTGGTGTAATTGCCAATACAATGTTTGCCCATGTATGTTAAATCTCTTTACCTGGGTCTTGTGAAACCAAAATAAAACATTAAATAGAAATTATATGAAATTGAAAAGAAAAATAACAAAATTAAATTCAAATTCAAATAGTTACAAGTAAATAAAATTGTCACTATCATTTGTGGAGACCCCGTAGTTTCTTGTCATGCTCAATATCCTATTTAAACTTCTAGCCTTAATTAAGGAACTCTGGGCCATATTATCAAGAAAGGGCGATACATTATCGCCGCTTTTATCGGCAGGAAACTGCCGCTAAAGCGGCGATATTGGGCAAGATAATATGCCCTTGTGAATTCCCATAGAAGCCCAGGTTCTGGTGTGAACCTGGGCTTCTATGGGAATTCACAAGGGCATATTATCAAGCCCATTATCGCCGCTTTAGCGGCAATTTCCTGCCGATTAAAGCAGTGATAATGTATCGCCCATTCTTGATAATATGGCCCTCTTCTTTTTGCAAGGTTCTTCGTACCTCGAAATAGTGACGTCATGTTTGGCTACAATTATGCTTTTTTCATCTCACATCTAACTATGAATGAGTGACGCTAAATCTCAAATCTAAGGTCCCTGATGTGGAAACTCAGAACTAGACTCCCCTTTCCATAAGCATTGGCATTTTTTTAAATAATTCACCTAGTTTGGAAGTGTACTATCTTCAATAAACTACTTCTGTCTGTGCATCTCCTTCATTCTCTGTCAGCAGTTATTATCTAGGCTGGACTAGGCCAGTGATGTACCTAAAGGTTGCTATATCTGATCTGTAAACTCTATCATTTTCTTTAATACAGACGGATTGTACAAAAGACAAGGTTTTGATCATAAAAAATGAAAACGTGACCCAAAGGTTTAAAAGAAAAGGTCACTTTGATAAACTCAACAACATGCTGAAATAGATCAATATCAAAGAACGGGGCACTGCTGATGGCACAGAACAGACAGACAGAAAATAAGGAAACGAAATTAGAATGACAAAATGTACATCATAACTTGATTCAGCAAACTGAAAAATAAGTGGAGAAATATCTCAAAACTGTTGGACGATTTGTTTTCAGATTCCAGCCTGTCACAAATAATTGAACGCAAATCTGCCTCTTTTATTATTTTTACTAGCAGAGCTTTTCCACATGCATCATTTGATAGAAATATTGTACCATACCTTCTTAGTGAGTGGTATTTTCTATATTGATATTAAGCTGAATTTCTCAAGAGGGAATTAATGCTAAAGAGGGAAAAAAATACCCAAATGCAATAGTTATGCATTTGGCCTTAAATGGCCTATTATAATTGACCTCATATGAACAATGCTGTAGAACGTATCATCTATTTTGCTATCTTACCCTGCACTGCAAAGATGCAGTTTTGTGCAAATGTATATCTCCATAACTTAGAAATACTCCTCATGTTAAATCAGATGCTTATGAATTTTTGGATTTTTATAAGTTGTCGCTTTGAAAAGAAATCTTCAATAAAAATAGTGAATAATTTTTGTGAATATTTTGTAAATGCAACATCTTAATTTTTAATATTTTTCTGAGAAAAACCGTTAAAAAATATGTCTTAGTACACGCTATTGTAGATGAGCCTCAAGCACACAGAGGCACATGAATACGCACACACGTTGTCAAATGAGTAAACATCTCTAATCACATGCTATTGGTTGTGTGGTGTATCTTTCTGTAGGAAAGTGCCCCTTTTTGCATGGTTGCCCCCACATTTTGCCTGATGTTGATGCTCTTTAATTAAGTGTGCCCTGGGCTGCCAACCACGATCCCAGGGCCTATGTTCTTTCCCTAAATCTGTACTGTTGAGCACCCAATTTAGTAACTCTCTGGCCACATGTAAGTCCCTTGTAAAAGGTACCATGGGTACCAAGGGCACTGTGATCATAGAGAGCCTCAAAGGGCTGCAGCGCATATTATGCCACCCTTAGAGGCCCTGTACCCTGACACACACATGCTCCCAGTGCAGGCTGCGTGTTTTGTTGCCGGACAAAGTGAAGAGTTGACATGGCACACATCCCTGTGTGCCATGCCTACAACCCATTGCCTATAGGTTATAGGTCAGCCACCCCTCTAGCTGAATGCACTATGCCACTGGCGAGGGTACAGGTGCATGAGCCCTGTACCCCTACAGAGTCTAAGTCCATTATTAGACATTGTAAGTGCAGCAAAGCCCTAAAGGGAATATGGTTTTGGAGTTTGTCATTTCGAATCCCACAGCAACATAATGGATTTACTGAAAACTAGGAAGTTTGATATCAAACTTCTCAGTACATTGAACCCACACTGATGCCAGAGTGGGATTTAATGAAAAATTTACTCAGAGGGCATCTTAGAGATTTCCACTGAAAAACGACCTGACTCTAGTGTCTTGGCTGACTGGCTGCTCGCCAGCTAACACCCCCAGACATATCTCTGGAACCTTGGGTTGAGAGCCTCCTACTCTTAGGGTCCTGAAACAAAGCACATCCTGGGCAGAGGTGCCAAGCTTCCTCCCCCAGGAGGGCAGGGTCCACGAAGGGGAAGCTTCAAAGGCTTGGCAACTTTGTGATCTGCCCCAGCATTTGCTGCTCCCAGCAACTGGCCCCCACCGGTTCTGACTCCCACTTTGGGTGGGCGAATCAGTGGGAAAAACAAGATAGGAGGAGAGGTGTGCCCAGCTTTGCCAACCCCACCCCTCAGGTGGGGGAGGTGAGGTGAAATGCAACTCTCAGTCCCCGCCATCTTGAAGATGGTGGGACCCAGCCAACCAGAGTGAGGCTTATTCCCCCCTCCCAATGCAAGGTGGAATAATGGGGGGTATACCAACCCCAAGGGAGGGACCCATTGGTCCCAACCTGTACCTACCTGAAACGCCCCTAAATCTAGTATTTAGGGGGAACCCCAAACCTTGCCTCCCCAGACAAGAAGAACCGAGAAGAAGAGTGACGGAAGAGCAGTGCTAAAGGAAGAAGAGGAGGACACCAAGTGAGTTGGCCATAGTCCTACTGGCTAGTCCTGACTTCGATCTGCTCCAGCAGAATCCCAGTGTATCCTGCAGCCAGCAGCCCCCCAAAACCTGGAGGATCTGACCTGCCTTCCCCAACCAGAGGTTGTCTCCCATGAGCACTGGATTTGCTCACCAACAGACTCTGGCTCCGGCCAAATCCGTGAGTCTTCGCCACTCTGCACTGCGGCCCACGGCCCGATTTTGAGTGGCCCAACACCGATAGGAGGTTTTCCTGGTGATCCAGACCTGGGATCTGGTGCCTGCCTTGAGTCTCCCAACGATGCCTGCAGCCCCTTTCTGGAGGATCCCCAGGACAACGACCGGAGACGGTATGAAAAACCCGATGCCAAAAGACACCACTGCAACTGATGCCCCACGGCCTTGGGTGGCCCAACCGACAGTGTCCCGGCATCTCACAACATCCCAACTTACCTCTCCAACCAGAGGTCGCCTCTAGAAGATCTTCATGCCCGAGTCTGCATTGTTTGTTCAAACCGGAGAATCCCTATTAAAAGTCACAGGGCACCCAACGCCAAAATAGCACCCTGCACCCTGCCGCCCTTGTGCCGCAAATTGTGCACCTTGGGTGCTAACTTGAACCCCCCCTTTGCCCTGAGCTTAAGTCCAAGAGCTTTGCTCCCTCAACCTTGTGGCCTGCTTGTGAGTAGCCACTAACCATAGGATCCCTATCCTCCATTGGATAACATTGGGCCTCAGCACTCTGCACCAAGACGCCCTAGTGCTGCTGAGGGTGCTCTTGGAGTGCATCCTTGACCCTATAAGGAACCCTTGTTCTAACCTCAGAAAACCAACTCCCACAACTAAGAACTTACCTGTAAACCTGTAATCATTTCTTGCCTGAGTGTGTATACTAAATGCTTAACATTACATCTGATGAAAACCTTATTGCTCGCCCACACTACCACACATAGAGAGTAAGGTATTATCTACTTTAGCCTCTGCCTACCTTTGGGTATCCACTGGACTCTGTGCACACTATACCTTACTTTGGTATAGTATATACAGAGCAAGTTTCCTACACTTTCGACTGCCAAAACAGTGCTTTCATTGTAACAAAAGAGAGACTAATTTGCATCTCAAAAGTTTATCACACTTGCATTCTAAACAGAAAACAATGTTTTGTTTTACTCCAGTAAGCCTTTTTTAATGCATTTGACAGTACTCAGATGCAAACCTAGCCGTTAATGGCTGCCTTATTGGGTTACCATTTTTCAGTTTGGGGTGGCAGATCTTACAGCAAACTGGATAACTGTATTCTTGGGAGATCAGGCCTCCCCAATGTCAAACATAAAACACAACCATACTCAAGTCAGGTAAGATCGCTTAAGAAGACATCACAACGTCATCGGATGACCATCCACGTGTATTAAAAGACGGTTAAAATGCAGGAGACTCACCCATATTGTTGATGGGTTATCCTCTTCATGTTACTAGCTAGTTCCAATATAGAGATCACATCCTTCAGAGGTATGATTACTCCAGCTTCTCTGCTCCAACTCTTGTCCTTTTTAATCAACACATTCTAATTATGGAGTGGTCAGCATATTGTAAATGTAAATGTTGTAGTACTTATATAGCGCCCAAATCACCCCACATGGGGTCTCTCCAGCGCTTGTAAGAATACCGCTGTGGAACCCTTCCAGGATTTTTCCCTGTGAGGCACCCACTCCTGGGCACCCCCAAGGTGCAGCCAGGCATCCTAACGTTGTTGGCGCCATTGTGGAGTTTAAGCAAGCTATTGCCCAGAGTTGCAGAGTGGGGCCCATGATTAGAATAGGCACTGAGGCGAACATTATCAGGTCCGAGGAAATTGAGCCCAAGACCCGCCGAGGCGGGAATTGAACCCAGGCCAGACCTCTGCATCAGGGTCTGCCGCTCTAACCATTGAGCCAAACTTCTCCACATTACAATTCCATGCTAAGTAGTGCAACATGCTACAAGTCATTTTCATATCATCAGCCATAGTATGAACTCTTGTATATGTTTTTGTATTTATATGTGTAGTTTTCCATTAAGTATATAATTTTTAAATTGTAAAATTTATAGTCTGTCTCTCTGATTCCACTATATGTAGAAGCTAAAGTGTATAATCTGAATATTTGTCTGCACATTGATATCCATTTTTAATATATAGTGATCAGACTTAAAATTTTTGGTTTAGATTATTCAAACATTTTCAGCCATTTGGCTTAGTGTACGTATTTAGGGCACTGTTCCTAGTGTTCTAAGTTCTAATCCTGCTATTTTAACTTGAACAAATTGTGTGATCTTGTGTGATCATCATACTGCTCATCCATGCAGTACTTTGTTGCATACAGACTGATTCACATTCATTCCATGAAGTCACTAGTATACAGCTACAAAAGCAAGCACCCATACCATTTACAATGTCGCTCATCTACGCCACTAGTCTTTGCCCATACCTACTCAACATAATGCAGTACATCCATTTATTGGAAATACCACCAGGTCATCCCTACATATTCACTACAATAAGCACTGACTCATACCACCCTTTACAGCACAACTTGTTTACTGACAAGTAGCATTCACACACACCAAAATCTCATTCTTAGCATTTGGTCCCCATATTACTTTTCTGCACAAATTTTCTCACAGCCTATCAATCAATCAACCAATCAAACATTTGTAGAGCGCGCATCTCACCGTGAGGGTCTCAAGGCTCTAAGCGGGGTGGGGGAAGCAGCTACTGGTCGAACAGCCAGGTCTTGAGGAGTCTCCTGAAGGTCAGCGGGTCCTGGGTCGGACGCAGGTGGGCGGGGAGAGTGTTCTATGTTTCGGGGGCGAGGGGGAAGAATGATCTGCCGCTGGTGGTCGTTCGATAGATGTGTGGGATGGTGGCGAGGGTGAGGTCGGCAGAGCGAAGCTGGCGGTTCGGGGTGTAGAAGGACAGTCGTTCGTTGAGGTATGCTGGTCCAATGATGTGGAGTGCTTTGTGAGCGTGGGTGAGGAGCTTGAATGTGATCCTCTTGTTGCCCGGGAGCCAGTGCAGGTCTCTCAGGTGGGTGGTGATGTGGCTGTGGTGAGGGAGTCCAAGGATGAGGCGTGCGGTGGCGTTTTGTATGCGTTGGAGTCTCTTCTGGAGTGTGGCCGTGGTTCCTGCGTAGAGGGAATTGCCGTAGTCCAGCCTGCTGCTGATGAGTGCTTGGGTGACCATCCTTCTGGTTTCAGAGGGGATCCATCTGTAGATATTGTGGAGCATGCAGAGGGTGTTGAAGCAGGAGGGGGAAACAGCGTTAACCAGCCTGGTAAAAGAGAGCATTGAGTCCAGAATGAACCCCAGCTTGCGTGCATGGTTGGTGGGTGTCGGGGGAGCTCCCAGAGTGTCTGGCCACGAGGAGGAGTCCCATGCAGAGGGAGTGGAGCTGAGGATGAGGACCTCCATTTTGTCCGAGTTCAGTTTCAGCTGGCTCGTCTTCATCCAGTCTGCAACGTCCTTCATTCCCTCCTGGAGGTTGGATCTGGCAGTGGCGAGGTCCTTGGTGAGTTAGAGGATCAGCTGGGTGTCGTCGGCATACAAGATGATGTTGAGGTGTTGTGCTCGGACGATGTTGGCGAGCGTTGCCATGTAGATGTTGAAAAGGGTCGGGCTGAGAGATGATCCTTGGCGTACACCCCAGGTGACCGTGGTGGCTTTGGATCAGAAAGGGGGGAGGCGGACTCTCTGGGTTCTGCCGGTGAGGAAGGACGTGATCCAGTCCAGGGTTTTGTCTTGGATCCCTGCGTCGTGGAGGCTTGTGCATAGGGTGCGGTGGCAGACGGTATTGAAGGCGGCCGAGAGGTCCAGGAGGATGAGGGGCGCGGTTTCGCCATTGTCCAGTAGGGTTCTGATGTCATCAGTGGCGGCGATGAGGGCATTTCAGTACTGTGGTTGCTGCGGAAGCCGGATTGGGAGTAGTCCAGGGCGTTATTCTCCTCCAGGAAGAGGGTTAGTTGTCTGTTGGTGGTCTTCTCAATGACTTTCGCCGGTAACAGTAGCTGGGAGATGGGTCGAAAGTTCTTGGAGTCCTTTGGGTCCGCCTTGGGTTTCTTGAGTAGGGAGTTGATCTCAGCATGTTTCCAGCTCTCCAGGAAGGTGGCTGTCTCAAAGGAGCTGTTGATGATCTTTTGGAGTTGGGGTGTGATGATGGAGCTTGCTTGTTGAAGATGTGGTGGGGGCAGGGGTTGGATGGTGAGCCGGAGTGGATGGTGTTCATGATTTATTTGGTGACCTCGTCGTTGGCGTTGTTCCAGGAGAGCAGGAGAGCAGAAGAGCAGGAGGTCAGTGTGTTTGGTGGGTGTTGAGTTGGAGGTGTGTATTTTACCTACATTGCTCCACACCACTTAGAAGATATCTGTGAAACTTTATACTTAGTTTTGGATTTTTTCCCTCCCACTAGAAACTCCGATTGATAGCTACCTGCCTTTTTAAACAACTAGAAACACAGCGTCTTCAGGCCACTCCCACGACATTCCGTTCTCAGATTGAATTTCGTTGGACATTGCTACTTGATAGCTAATACATCCAGGTAACGGAATTTCGCTACTCACTTGTCCAGCACTTTGATCTAATAGTTGAATTATGGCCATAATGAGTGTATCGTTTTTCTACTAGGAAGTATCTCTGGAAATTATTAACTCCCCGTGCTTTGAGGTGTAACCAACTTTAACAACCACCAGAGAGCCGTTACTAAGACCTTTCAGGTAACTCGTGTAAATATAGCTCATTTTTTAGCGTAAATTGGGACCATAGGAGCTTAGACAACATGTGAGTTTAATCTATGGCCACTGGAGTCAATATCGGTCTTGGAACAAATATGAAAACTATACCATGGTCGTGTTAAAAGAAATGTTCATTTAAAACATTTTTTACCTCCGTACTGCCCTGTGACGTTTTTATCCCAAACAGTGCTATAATTAATATCACATTCATGAAGATCCAAATTTATTTTTAACCATAGGATCACTACCATCGGTGCCCAGTGTTAATGGAAGTAGAGAGTGTAATCTTTCCAGTGTAGGACATCCAATCATATGCCTTTGGTTCCTCTTGACCAGAATGTAGGTAAACATCATTCTATAATCTTCCTCCTTTGTGAGGGTATATATTATGGAGGAAAAAAAATGTCCAAAATCTGACTAAAAAATTATTTTTCAAGTGGGAACAATATGCTGTTTTGAATGCGCTTGTCTCTCTATTGGGCTTAAATCCTAAAACACACCTGAGAAATTATGCCAATAATCCCCCCCTATTTTTCTATATGTGACAATGAATGACCTGCTTCACTTAGAGGTCGGGTTGACCTCGACTAATGATAATGATCATGATAACTTGCCTTGAAGGACCCTGGGCCTGACTGTAACAACTTGGTCATATGCGTGCTAGAATAAATGTGTGTATATATTTAGAATAATGTGTATACATGAGTGTTGTTATGAGATGTACTCGTTGGTTCATTTGGCTAAGGTTATCACTGCGCCTTTCACAGATTTCACCTAACCGGGAATCTGTTCTAGGGAGAGCCACTAGGTAGTTTGGCATTGCACAGCTACAAAAAGTCAACCATACATGTATCGCACCAATATACAATGTGTATCTAAAATGTTAAAATGAACTAAAACAGTGGAAACTGTATATTTGAATATTCTATACTGGTATTGTGTATATAGAACAAAAAACTAAGACATTGTTTTTATTTTCAGATTTTACACTTGTTTCCCCCCCAGTATACTACTCCCAGCCCTGACGAAGGTGTGGCCTCACCGGCCTGTCACCGAAACGCGCGTCGGCTTGTGTTTCCAGGAATACGGCACTTTGTCCTATTACATCTGGACCCGTATTAATGTCACCTGCCTGGAATAACATCCTGATTTATGCAACAAATTGACCTTCTATGTGTTGCACACGCCAGGACTAGAAGAATGAATGGAAGAATGAAAGTTGAATGTTAGAATATTAGGTAGACTAAAAATCGAAAATAGTGAGTATGTGAGTATGATTGAATTGTGGTTTGGTACTGGGTAGGTCTTAATGTAGCATGAATTTTCCTCTCTTTCCCTCCCCTCACACGTGTATGTCTTTTTATGCTCTAAAAATATCACGTGGATCTAAAATGCAATTTATTTTTGTACAATTTTGCTACCTCAACTCAAAGAATATAAAAAAATAAAAATATATATATATCTCTAATAATTTTCTCTTGAGTATACTTGGATTGACTTTGTTTTTGTTATGTGCAGTGCCAGCTCCTAGGCGAATCACCCCTTATATACTGTTTGGATCCTCTAGCTAGGACCATTGTATCCCTAGGCAGGGTGCTTTCTTTTGTTCTATTTTCCGTTTTCTCCCCCCTATGGCCTGCCTATATCCTTAAAAACCCATCGGGGAACCCCCTTCTTTTACTTATTGTCTCACAGCCTTGTGCTGTGGGGGTTGTCTGGGTCTTTGACCTAAATGAACCAACAGAGACTGGTAATGAGAGATAATTGATAGATGATACAAATGTTTATTTGAATGTGGAGCACATTTGACCTATATTTACCTTGGTCCCCTAAAAAAATTTTTAGATTGTCTATTTTGTCGTCTTAACACAATATATCCCCACTAGAATAATAACTAAAATGGATACTATAAAAACATTTGGTTTTACCGATGACGATTTCGCTAAAATGCTTGGGCTTCCAGTAGACGGCAACCAAGATTTTTCTGTCCCTAAAGGGCTCAATGGAGATTGGAACAAGTTTCTTAATCTCCGAAAAAAATCAAAAAGGACAGAATTACACGCTAAATTTATGCTCAATTATCTACGAGCCGGCACCATCCCTATCGGACTAAGAGTCCGTAACATCCCAGGGATGTTCATTGAAATCAGACAGTTCCTGGAGCGATGGGCTCTCATTTCTAACTGTTGCTCCAGGGACTGGATGATGCTCATTGTGGAAACAGCCCGTGCCGTGATTGACATCCTCGACAAAGAAATCCGGGAATTGGAAGATAAACTGAAAGAGGGGGATGCAGTAGATGATGGTAAAAGAAAGCTGAAGGAGATCCAGTTGGAATTGGAATCCTTCTCTGAATATCTACTCAAAAGAAAAACTGAAAAATTGAGGAAAGATATTCGAATGTTTTCTCAAGAAAGGGCATATCCCTACCTGGGAACCAATTTCTATACTACCCAGGAAGAGAATGCGCCTCGTGTACAGGCACCCAGATGGGGCCAAGGAAGAAAAGTTACCACCTTTTCAGAAACTACTGATTCCGAGGGTGATGCCCCTGAAGAATATGACCCCAGTTATGACCAAGGACATAACTCCAATCAAGGACATAACTCCAACAGAGGGAATAGAAATGGAAGTAATCACCAACAGAACCGTTTTTTAGGGAATCGCCGGGGCAACACCCGTCCCCCGTCGAGAGCGCCTCAAACGAGGAATTACCGTCAGGGTCGCGGACAACCACAGATGTATGTACAGACTCGCCATCATCAGTACTGGCGAGCATAAGGGGGCTCCCCGTGTTCAACCTGTCCAGTGAAACTATAGACCCTATGGCCATTCAACTCCTAACGAGGGGCTTATCCTTTGTACCATCTGCCAACTTCAACAAATTTGAATTAAATAGAGACCTGCAGCTATTTTTCAGGAAGGTCCGTCTTCAAAAGTTCTTTCTAGAGGCCCCACCTACTAACAACGAGAATAATAGATCTGGGTGTAAACCTCCCTCCTCATTTACACCGTCATTAGAAATGGTGGGACCTGAGGTAAATATTTTTGAAAAGACAGTCATGCATAAAACCAACAAAATGACACAATATGTACCCATACCTAAAGCAAACTTGTCTACATTAGAGAACAAAGCCCTCAAGGAACTTGAATTTAACAAAAATATCACAATTAAACCTTGTGATAAAGGGGGTGGGATCACCCTATTTGATACCTCTGACTACAAAAGGAGAATGACCAAACTGCTCTCCTCTTCAGGTGACTACATACGTATCACTCGAAACCCTGAAAACGCTCTGAAAAAGCGCATATTAACTATGGTTCAGAGAGCAGTCAACCAAAACCATATTTGTGAGGCTGAAGCTGAATTCCTCACTCCCAGTAACACCAAAATACCCATCATATATGGGTTACCTAAGACCCACAAAAACAGTTCCGATCCTCCCATGCGACCAATTGTCTCCACAATTGGCTCTGCCACCGAGCCACTGTCAAAGTATATTGACAAATTCTTAAATCCGATGGTCACCGAATTGGAATCATATGTGCGAGATAAGGGACACTTTATCCAGCAAGTGGAAGGCATTCCATTCTTTGAGAATTCTGAGATGATGGTCACCCTTGATGTGGAAGCTCTTTATTCCAATATTCCTCAAAGAGGTGCATATGAAGCTATCGAAACCATACTCTCAAGAATCACTGATATCACCAATAATGAATTCATCTTACAATGTCTTAAGGTAGTTCTTTTCGAGAACTACTTTGAATTCGATAATACCATGTACAGGCAGGCTTCTGGAGTCAGCATGGGAGCCAGTTGTGCCCCAAGCATAGCTTGCCTATATATGGGGGAATTTGAAAGAACCAATATCTTTAATGAAATGGACCCCTTCTTTGAAAACGTCAAGAGCTGGAAACGGTTCATTGACGATATTTTTTTCATCTGGAAGGGGGGCGAAGATCAACTCTTCGAATTCATTGAGTGGCTCAATGCGGCGGACGCCAATTTGAGATTTACCAGCCACACCAGTACATCCAAAATTGAATTTTTGGATATCTGGATTGAACACCATGAAAACATCATTAAGGTATCTTTGTATACTAAACCTACGGCTCGGAACACCTTACTCCAGTACGCCAGCTTCCATCGGCGAAGTCAGAGGGATAGTATCCCTTACAGTCAGTTTCTTCGTATTAGAAGAAACTGTACTGATATACATGCCTTTCTGATCCAAGCTGATATTTTACAGGAGAAACTCCGTTTCCGAGGTTATCCACCCAGATTGATCAAAGAGTCCTTCAAACGGGCGAGGTATACTAACAGAGAGGCGATGTTCATGGAAAGAAATTCTGAGAAAACAAATCAGCTAGTGTGCGTGACCCGTCACTCGGAAATGAATCACAGAATTATACAAGCCATCAATTCGAGCTGGCATATTCTGAACCTGGAAAATGAGAAGACACATTTGAGCCGACCCATATTTGCCTTAAAAAAAAACCCTAACTTGAAAAATCACCTGGTAAGAGGCAAAACTCAAGAAACACCTAAAAATATCCAAACCACTATAACTGGTTTGGAACCGGTATATGGCAACCACAAATGTGGGACATGTCATATTTGCCCACAGGCTATCGTGGGCGAAACTGTTAGTACCAACACTCGCACGATATCAGTACGACGCAATGCTACCATTACCAATTGCCTTACCAGTAACATCGTTTATTTGATATTGTGTCTGTGTAATCTCCCATATGTTGGGGAAACAGGCAGAGAATGCCGAGTGCGAATAGGGGAACATAGGTCCAACATTAGGAACCAAAAAACTGCAGCCCCTATGGTAGCACATTGGCTAGAAAAAGAACACAAAGAACTGGAACTTCGTTGGCTCATCTTGGAAAAGATAAAGGCCAGCCCAGGAATTGACCCTGTGGGCCTTCGAAAAAAACGAGAGGTGTTCTGGATTTTTTACTTGAATGCTGTGGATAAAGGACTAAATGAAGAATGTCCTTGGCACCAGGCATTCCTGTAAAAAGATCTTTTGACTACTTGACCGAAGAACCATATAGTAAATAGGGGATAAAATAGATCTTATGATTTGGCAATACTCGTTATTTTGTTGCATCCCCAATAATACAAGGGAGATGAAAAAATGGGCGTGTTGAATAGACCTACAGATATCGCAATTGGACCCCTCTTAGCTTAAACAAACTTGGGACTCACCACTTAAGGATGGCCGCTGTATAACTATAATAGCAATCAGGTCCATCATCTAGCTTGATAGCTCCTAGACAGTTTACCTAAGATGGCCGCTGTATAACTATAATAACAATTAGGTCCGTCGACTAGCTCGATAGCTCCTAGATAGTTTACCTAAGATGGCGCCAGGTTGCCTCTTAGGAGAATCGAGTCTGTCATTTATGTTCGCTACCCAAACACAGCTGATGCAGTTTAACTGTGGCGCGAAGAACTGCCTATTTAAATGCACATAGAGACTAAACGGGCGAGAATCCTGTCTCCCGCTGCAGTAGGTCGACCCGTTGAGTCGGCGGAACCCCATCTAAGGAC
Organism: Lissotriton vulgaris; assembly: GCF_964263255.1. Taxonomy (NCBI): domain Eukaryota; kingdom Metazoa; phylum Chordata; class Amphibia; order Caudata; family Salamandridae; genus Lissotriton; species Lissotriton vulgaris. The sequence goes on from NC_141696.1 coordinate 901,087,057, forward strand.
GACTGATTAATCCTTTAAGGTATGTGTATCGGACCGGTAATTTGCTTCCTGGACGGAATTGGGTAATCCGCATACGTAATGGGCTCCTCTCCTTCTACCCCCCACTAGGAATCTCAGCTATCCGTTCTCCTTCGTAGCTGAGAATACGGCGGTGTCACGCCCTTTCGTTTCACGGTATGTGTATTTTACCTACACTGCTTCACACCACTTAGAAGATATCTGTGAAACTTTATACTTAGTTTTGGATTTTTTCCCTCCCACTAGAAACTCCGATTGATAGCTACCTGCATTTTTAAACAACTAGAAACACAGCGTCTTCAGGCCACTCCCACGACATTCCGTTCTCAGAATGAATTTCGTTGGACATTGCTACTTGATAGCTAATACATCCAGGTAACGGAATTTCGCTACTCACTTGTCCAGCACTTTGCTCTAATAGTTGAATTATGGCCATAATGAGTGTATCGTTTTTCTACTAGGAAGTATCTCTGGAAATTATTAACTCCCCGTGCTTTGAGGTGTAACCAACTTTAACAACCACCAGAGAGCCGTTACTAAGACCTTTCAGGTAACTCGTGTAAATATAGCTAATTTTTTAGCGTAAATTGGGACCATAGGAACTTAGACAACATGTGAGTTTAATCTATGGCCATCTGGAGTCAATATCGGTCTTGGAACAAATATGAAAACTATACCATGGTCGTGTTAAAAGAAATGTTCATTTAAAACATTTTTTACCTCCGTACTGCCCTGTGACGTTTTTATCCCAAACTGTGCTATAATTAATATCACATTCATGAAGTTCCCAATTTATTTTTAACCATAGGATCACTACCATCGGTGCCCAGTGTTAATGGAAGTAGAGAGTGTAATCTTTCCAGCGTAGGACATCCAATCATATGCCTTTGGTTCCTCTTGACCAGAATATAGGTAAACATCATTCTATAATCTTCCTCCTTTGTGAGGGTATATATTATGGAGGAAAAAAAATGTCCAAAATCTGACTAAAAAATTCTTTTTCAAGTTGGAACAATATGCTGTTTTGAATGCGCTTGTCTCTCTATTGGGCTTAAATCCTAAAACACACCTGAGAAATTATGCCAATAATCCCCCCCTATTTTTCTATATGTGACAATGAATGACCTGCTTCACTTAGAGGTCGGTTTGACCTCGACTAATGATAATGATCATGATAACTTGCCTTGAAGGCCCCTGGGCCTGACTGTAATAACTTGGTCATATGCGTGCTAGAATAAATGTGTGTATATATTTAGAATAATGTGTATACATGAGTGTTGTTATGAGATGTACTCGTTGGTTCATTTAGCTAAGGTTATCACTGCGCCTTTCACAGATTTCACCTAACTGGGAATCTGTTCTAGGGAGTGCCACTAGGTAGTTTGGCATTGCACAGCTACAAAAAGTCAACCATACATGTATCGCACCAATATACAATGTGTATCTAAAATGTTAAAATGAACTAAAACAGTGGAAACTGTATATTTGAATATTCTATACTGGTATTGTGTATATAGAACAAAAAACTAAGACATTGTTTTTTTTTCAGATTTTACACTTGTTTCCCTCCCAGTATACAACTCCCAGCCCTGACAAAGGTGTGGCCTCACCGGCCTGTCACCGAAACGCGCGCCGGCTTGTGTTTCCAGGAATACGGCACTTTGTCCTATTACATCGGGACCCGTATTAATGTCACCTGCCTGGAATAACATCCTGATTTATGCAACAAATTGACCTTCAATGTGTTGCACACGCCAGGACTAGAAGAATGAATGGAAGAATGAAAGTTGAATGTTAGAATATTAGGTAGACTAAAAATCGAAAATAGTGAGTATGTGAGTATGATTGAAGTGTGGTTTGGTACTGGGTAGGTCTTAATGTAGCATGAATTTTCCTCTCTTTCCCTCCCCTCACCAGTGTATGTCTTTTTATGCTCTAAAAATATCATGTGGATCTAAAATGCAATTTATTTTTGTACAATTTTGCTACCTCAACTCAAAGAATATAAAAAAATAAAAATATATATATATCTCTAATAATTTTCTCTTGAGTATACTTGGATTGACTTTGTTTTTGTTATGTGCAGTGCCAGCTCCTAGGCGAATCACCCCTTATATACTGTTTGGATCCTCTAGCTAGGACCATTATATCCCTAGGCAGGGTGCTTTCTTTTGTTCTATTTTCAGTTTTCTCCCCCCTATGGCCTGCCTATATCCTTAAAAACCCATCGGGGAACCCCCTTCTTTTACTCATGATTTATTTGGTGTCCTCGTCGTTGACGTTGTTCCAGGAGAGCAGGAGGTCAGTGTGTTTGGTGGGTGTTGAGTTGGAGGTGTTGCCGTCTGTTGTCGGCATCTGGGTGTCGAAGCTGTTGTGGATGTCTGCGATCTTGCGGTGGAAGAGTCGCAGAGTTCTTGTGACGGTGGGACTTCGTTGGAGCTGGAGCTGGGGGTGGCGAGTTCTCACACGATAATGAAGAGCTCTTTGCTATGGTGTGCGTTGAAGTCGATGCGTTTCTTGAAGGAGGTTCTTTTGGCAGTTCGGATGAGTTGATGGTGTTTGCATCTGGCATTCATTAGGGCTGCATGTTTGTCTAGTGTCTGGTCATTGCGCCACTGCTTCTCAAGTCTTCGGCAGGAGTGCTTAGAGTTCTATAAAAAATCTCTGTCAAAAGTGCAAAGTACAAAAATACATAGATCATTGAATGAGGACTGCATATAATTCATGTAACATCAGCCCAGGAACAAGAAGAATAAAAAGAGGTACATACATCACTCACTCATACTTCCAAAAACATACTCACTCACAAACTATTCATATTGACTCAACCAGCTACACCTGCTAATCAACCAGACAAAAGAAGCTCCGACGCGCGTTTCGGAATGGTGCCACAATATGGGATTCCTTAATCAGGGTGCAATTAATCACAGTAATTTAGACAGGGCACAGAGTTCCAAGTATCCAGGTCAGGCAAGTAAGTTCCCGTTCACAATTTCTGGGCAGGCAAAAGCATATCTGTGGGCAAAAGAGTAAAAATGAGTTAAGTATCCAACCCATGAACAAGCCTAAAAATAAGAGGGAAAACTGGTCAGACATGGAATGAAACAAAACATAATCAAGCTGTGAACCCTGCAATCCTTAACCTACTAACAAAGGAAGGAAGGCTAGATAATCAGGGCATCCAGAAATAATATATACAGCAATGTGGACATCAAAAAAGAACCACATATCTCACATAGGTCACGTGTTCAAATAAAACAATGCAAAATCACAGAGTAGTACATAGAGTTAAAAAATAAGAGGAGCTGAGTTCATACATGTGAAGGACAATGTAGAATATATACGAAATAACATACCAGGCAGAGAAGTCCCAAGAAGGCTGTAACGGAAGAAATAAACAGACAGCCTTGCCAAATGAAGTGTTCAATGTCGAAAACATAAGGGACTTTCAGAGAAATCTGAGAGGTAATATATAAAAACAGAGAATAGAAGGCCATCAGAGAATAAGCATGGCAGACAATATAAAACACTCTTGTTGCTCCTCAATGTAAAAAAAAAGTCCGGAGTTTACAGGAGCCAAAACGAAAAAAAGGCTCACCTGAATAGTCAGAGAAGACTCAGACAGCCAGTTGATTTTTCAATTATTTAGATTATTTAGACCAGGAGGAGTAGGTGCAGGTGTTCGGCGATCCAACACATAAAATATAAAATGTGCACAATAGATACTGTATAAAAAAGAAAAGAAAGAAGAAAATATACATTTGTCTAAGGATATAAGAGAAGGCTAATGCAAAAACCGGAAAATTCCAACAAGATACCAGCAACAAACATCAACCAAAAAAGTAAACAAAAAAGTCTCCCGAAGTTCGGTGAGTTTATATAGTGGCACAACAAATGCTAAGGTAACTCATCTAAACTGCCAACGCTAGTATCGTCCTACAGACTAAGAAGGGAATGCACGATACACGAAGGCAGATAAAGGTAAATTCAAGAGCTGATATACTGGCAACCATCGAAATGCGGTGATGACACAGTGAATGCTAGGGTGGCTCACTAAGAGGTTCTACGTCCCGAAGTAAACAGCGATAGCCTCATACACAAATTACCTTGAATCAGGCAACAGGCGTGTTTTCGGATCGCTAGGGTGTCTCACAGCTCTAATCTACGAATGTAGACGAGGTCGCCAGGGTCGGAGAAGGAGAGCACGATAGCATGATCCTGCGGGTTAAGAACCAATGATACAAGATTCAAGTAAACCGCTAACGCTACATTCAGGGACCGATATGCAAGCAGTCGCCGAATAGAGCTTACCTCGACGGCAGGGTCAGGGAATCTCCACATCCACACCGCACGGGTCTATCCACCACGCTGACAAAAGTAAATGAACCCAGCGTCTTGGTGGTATAAATACCATCAATAAACACTCTGAGGCACGGCACCTGTGAAGATAGCTAACGGACAGCGTGCCAAAACTTTCCAAAGACTAGACCGCTAATCACGGCACCAGCTAAGAGTAGATAGCTGGCGGCCATATAAGATAGTAAAAAGGTGCTGCGGAAATAGAAAATTAAATAGCCATAGTTTTTGTAGAAGGTCAAACAAAGTTTCTAGAAATATAGCAACATAGAACATGGTAAAGAAATATATTTTGGGATGAGTGAAACCCTAAGAGACAATGGATCGCTCGTCGCGGTACCGATATACGAACAATAGCTAGCGGCCATATTGGATAGGGATGATATAACGACGGATGAAGGACATTCGAGTATAAACCAATAACCATAACGAACAGACTAACGGAAAAATGATAAAAAAACAGAACAAATGTTAAGGGAAAAAGAAAATGATAACAAACACGGGTAGGTTCATCTTTCAAAATGATTGTAGGAAAAATAAAACAAGACAGGAAAACAGAATAGAACATCAATGCATGGCATTTTCCCAAGGGATATGCTCATTTAAGCCTGAGACGGCTGTCTCAAGAAAGGACATCCAAAAAACTTCCCTTTTGCTTCTGAGGGCATCGACGTTTCCATCTTTAGGGCACTGCATCCTTTCAAGGATAAGCCATTTCAGGTCCTCGACGGAATGTCCCAAGGCTTGCCAATCTGCAACCAGGGGTGCTCCCAAACGTGAGTTCCTAATACATGACTTATGCTCGGAGAACCGAGTGCGGAATTCCCTTCCAGTTTCGCCCACGTAGCCCATAGAGCAGGGGCAGATCAGGAGATACACCACATTGCTGGTCCTGCAATTGGTCATTTCTCTTAATTGGATGTTCCTTTTACCCCATTTCAATTCAGGGGTACAGATAACCTGATCACAGGCGTGGCAGCCGCCACACCTATGGCTACCAGTAACCGGATTTGCTCCAGTGATACTCCTTTGCATAAAACCTGGGGGGTCAACAGGAGATGCTCTCACAAGCATGTTTCTCAGATTCTTGTTGCGTCTGAACGCAAAAATGGGTTTAGCCGATTTTTCTGTAGATTTGTCCATATTAAGGAGGTGCCATTGAGAATTGATAATGAATCTCAGTTTTTCATTGAAATTCGAATGAGTAGAGACCATAACCAGTTTATTTTCATCATTTTTTTCTTTTGGTTTCAGGAGAGCTTCCCTTCACGTACAAGGAGATGGCCCCTTCTACCAACATATCTGGTTTTCGGCCTCCCTCAATCTTCACTCCAACTCTCGAACAGGTAGGCCCAGAAGTTGGTGTATTTGAGAAAGCAGTATGCTCTAAATTTCAAGATCTTACTAAATTTGTCCCGAGACCAGCCTACAATCTGAGCTATGACGAGTACCATGCACTGAAAAAACTATCTGCTGATAACGCCCTCACAGTAAAACCTAGTGATAAGGGAGGTGGTATTGCGGTTTTGGATAGCTCTATTTACAAGGACCGAATCTTATCCATGCTTAACTGTCCTGAACATTACAACAAGGTCATAACTTACCCCTCTAGAAGTATTATGTCTGAAATCTTGGAGGTTACTAATGGTGCCCTCCTTCGAGGCTCCATTTGTAGGCAGGAATTTGACTATCTTAATAAAACCTTTTTCAAGATACCGATTCTATATGGATTGCCTAAACTGCATAAAAATCTCCTGGATCCGCCTTTTAGGCTCATTGTGTCGACTATTGGATCCCTGACGGAACCATTATCGAAATTTGTGGATTCCTGCCTCTCCGCTATCATTTGTCGCCTTCCCGCATATGTCCGTGATACTGGCTGTTGGACCCGGCCCTTTGGGCAGGTTCACCCCTAGACTTTTTTGCTTTTTCCTAGCCTGTTTCTGGAACCTGGTGTTGGTGATTCTAGGCCTCTGCGCACTTTTTTCACTGTGGTACAGTGTAAAGTGCTTGAGCTCTCTGTATGAAGAGTGAGTGACCTGCCCTCCCATAGGAATGAATGGGGACTATGTTTGCCCATGGTAGTTCCTGTTGTGTGGGGAGTGCAGGGGTCGAGTTTGATATGTGTGAACTCGTTAGAATGAATGCTGCAAAATGATGTATGCAGCATGACTGTGTCTAGTCTAGAAGTACCACTTTTGGAAGTTGGCATAATTGTGTAAGTTGGTGCTAGCGTGTGATTGGCTGGTGAGTCTGCCCAGGAGTGCCTGGACCTGCTGGTGGATGGACCGTCCGTTTTGAGTAGGACAGGGTCTGCAGGGTCTGCAAGGCCCCAGAGGAGGGGGTCTGAGTCAGCCGTGGATGAAAGGCCCCTCTGCTGTCAGGGATGGGAGGAAAGAGCGTCTGGTGGTGCCGGGCCGTGCCTGTCGGCCACCCTGCTAGCTCTCCTTCCTGACGGCCCACTGTCACCTCTGGCCCTGAAGCTGTCAGGAAGACGAAAACCAGAAACATTCCAGCACTCAGGGTCCCTTGCACGAAGTACTTCAAAGGCATTTCTGGCTATAAGAAGGGGATGAGTCTCCTTCCAAGTTGTTCTTGTTCTAGCTCTTGTGGCTGACTTGGATCTACCAGGGGTGGGCGCTGCCCAGCCCCTGGGTGCCTGGATTCCTGGACTCCTGGGGGACCCTTCTGCCCTGCCTGGGCTGAAGGGGGGACTTGGCTTTGCCCCTGGGGAAGCTCTGGGACCTTGGTGGCATGGAGAAGCTGCCTTTTCCTGGGGAAAGCGCTGGAGTTGGTTCCTAGCGCCTGGAGGCGCTGTGCTTTGCCTGGAGCACCTGGGAGTGCTCTGCCTGCTGTCTGGCGCTTTGGAGCGCTTCATTTCCCCCAAGCGCTTGAGAGCGCTTTCTTTGGACTTTCTAGCGCTCTGCCTGCTGTGTAGCGCTTTTCCTGCCCGTTTATAGCGCTGGATGCGCTGAGGACGCCTGCCTGCATTGATTTAATGATCTACGAGTGCCCACCTCGCTCTGCCGTGGTGAAAACAAACCACGAAGGGGCCGCGACCGGATTGGCCGAGACCCGAGGAGAGCCGTGCTCTGATTGGCCCGTGGATCGGCGAGGCCGCGCTGCCATTGGTTGGCGGCCTCGCGTCATGAGGGGCTCGTCGCAGGAGCCGCGACGCGATTGGCTGGGCCGCCGTGAGGCCGAGGAGGAGGAAGGACGCATGGCGGCCAGGAGAGAGCTGTTCCCGCTTCCCCCTGCCTGGGGGAAGCTCTGATGGTCGTTGCCGGTCTCCCGTGTGCAGAGGGAGACCGGAGATTCCCCCGCCGCCACAGTGAAGCCGGCGGCAGGAGCAGAGAGCCCTCGCGTGCAGCCGCCGCCCGGAGGAGCCCCGCCCCGAAGACAGCCCGGTGAGTTGGAAGGGCTAGGGGGGGGCTCGGCGCTGCGGTTGTTGGTGCCGGTGAGGCACCGGGAGCGAGAGCACTAGGGCGGCCCCAGATGGCAGTGGGCCGCCCCAACGTCGCACAGAGCCTGTAGAGGCTCCCACAACCCGGGGCAGTATTGGTGTCAGAGTCCCCCGTGAGGGACTCCAACGAAGCGAGGAGGCTTTGGGCGGTCCCGCTGGGCAGAGGGCCGCCCCGACGATCGCGGGGCATATTACTCGGAGCCCTGTGAGGGGCTCGTGGCCGCATGCTGTCTAGAGAGCCTGTTGAGGCTCAGAAGGGCGTTTCCTTGATTCGAGTCCCCCGTGAGGGACTCCAACTGCCTAAGTTACGTTCAGAGCCTGTTGAGGCTCTTGGGGGGGGCCACATCAGAAGCGGGGGCATCGGGGCATATTGCCGGTGCTCGCCCCCTCCTGCCTGGGAGGAGCTCGTGTCCAGAGTCCGGCGAGGCTCATGGGGGCACCCTTGTTTTAAGAGCCTCTGTGGCTCCAACGTCTGGGGCATGTGCTATGCCCAGAGCCTGTGTGGCTCCAGCAGTAGCGCAGTTGGCGCCTAAGGGCCAGTGAGGGCCCTGGCGCAGTTTTGTTGTTCTCCAGGTGCCCAGCACTTTGTGGGCACCTGCCACGTTTAGGCTTTTTGAACTTCGAGACTGGCGCTGCATGGCAGCGCACCCTGACACTGAGACTCAGGGCGTCTGAGCCCCAACAAGGCCGTTGGCCTAGGGACTGCCACAGGTAGTGGCTTATGTGAGTTTGCGCAATGGTATGGTTATTGCACCTCTGAATGTGATCTTTTGCATCATGTGTTATTCCTGCACCTCTGAAGGTTTTTAGGCCTCATGTGATTTTTGCGCTATTGTATTATTTTGACACCTCTGAATGTTTCATGCATTATGTGTCTTTCTTTTCATGCGCTGCACCTCTGAATGTTTAGTCATCATGTGTCTTCTTGCGCTGCACCCCTGAATGTATTTTATTGCATCATGTGCTCTGTTCCTTAACACCGCTGAATGTGTAGGTCTATACATCATGTGTTTTCTTTCTTTACTACTCCTCTGAATGTATATTCATGCATCATGGGTAGTGTGTCCTGATTTATACCCCTAAGTGGATTTCATCCTTAGGTGGTTGTTCTTTCTAGTACAGGTGGTCCTAGTGAGGTCCTGGGTACCTGCGTGACATGCTCCTAAGGTGTTTAGGGTTGCGTAGTGTGTACTTACCTGTTCCCAGTAGTTACTGGATGTGATTAATAACTGTTACTTTGTGCTACAGTGATTTTATATACTCTTTTAGTCTAAGTTCTGATAGTATTTCATTACTACTAAAGTGTTGATTGTGACAGTGGCCCTTGTGGCCCTGTCTTGTGAATAATCCCATGTGAATATTGCCCGTGCCAATTGGCACCATGTATATGTGTGATGTTATCTGATATGCTTTTACAATACAAAAGGTATTTTTATAATAACCTTGTGTGGAGTCTCTTTTGTGGTGTATCTAGTATGTTGTTGCTATTGTGCGCTGACGCAAATGCTTTACACATTGCCTCCGAGTTTAGCCTAGACTGCTCGTGCCAAGCTACCAAGGGGGTGAGCAGGGGTTATCTTGGCGTGTGACTTCCTTGCCCTGACTAGATTGGTGGTTTCTGCCTGGCTTTGGCGTCCGCCTTAGCCTACCAGAAATAGCCAGTTCTAACATTGGTGGGTCAGCGGTGCGGATTTGGGACTTGCGTTTGCTCAGTGCCATAGCGACAACTGGCTACATTACAAAACTCTGCAATTGTTTTTTCAGATAGTCACATGTTTGGGATTATTGTTTTTGATTTTTTTCCTCAAGAGTGTCATTTTCAAATGTGTTTCTGCGCTTTATGTTTAGCGGCAGATGAGAGAAAGTGACAGGGCGGGACGCCAGTAGAGGGGGAGGTTCCCATAGATTAGGAATCCCTTGCTGGGTCCAGTGTCCAATCCCAAATCCTATCCCCATGTGTGTGGCTGTGGGTAGATAGGAGAGAGAGGGAGTGTGAGGAGAAAAGACTAGCTCAGGGGGTGGTTGTTCCCTGAGTGTAGTGTGTGTGTCTGGATTCCCCAGTGTGGTAGGATCCAGTGGTGGCAGCTTAAATTTGTCCAGTGCGTGTGAAATCCCATACCCCGCTCCCAGAGTTTGGTACCTGTGTCACGTGTGGTCAGGTTGAGGAATCAGGGGTGGTAAAAACTGCCTTACCAGTCCGAGGGGGGGGGAGTGTGCGCATGAGTTATGTGCTGAACTGGAGGAGTTGGTGTGAGTTTTCTTTTTGTTAAAGAGCTTGCATGAGAGGTGTACCTCTGGTGGTGTGCACTAGGTCCTGCAAAGGAACTGGACAAGAAGGTGGATGTCTGGCGGTGTGCTAGATGTCTGGCTGAGGCATTAGGAAGTGATTTCAAAAGCAGTGGCTTGTGCATCTGATGATCCTGTGTAGGTGAAGAGGTTCATGTGTAGCCCAGCTAGATCCCAGTAGGACGGTAGGGGTGTAGGGGCTCACGTCCTGTCTCAGTGGAGGCGGAGTGAGTGTGGGACGGTGTGTCCCACGTTGGCCTGAAACCTTATCTCAGGGCCCGGAGGGTTCCCTAAGGGAGCGCCAGGTCAGGGGCCTAGGCTGTACATACAGGTCATTTGAGGAGGATCTTCCTGTGTCTAGAGGACGGGGAGTGTCTGTAACCAGAACTCCGGCGGTCCTAGTGTTGGGCAGTACCGCTCCTAAGTGGAGGGTGCAGAAGTCCTGGCTCGCTGAGCATTTGACCGTTTAGAGTGCTTAACCATTTGTGGGGCCTCTGGAGGTCGTTCCCCGAGGAGGGGGGAAAGCCAGGTTGGGGTTGTGGCCTGACCTGGGAGGAGTACTGGAGGAAAGTGTGTCACTGATACGCCGCTGGCGTGTGCTCTGTCTAGCCTTGGACATACTGAGAATCACCCTGTGATAGGGAGTACTGAAGGAAAGTGTGTCACTGATACGCCGCTGGCGTGTGCTCTGTCTAGCCTGGGACATACTGAGAATTACCCTGTGATAGGGAGTACTGGAGGAGGGTGTGTCGCTGATACGCTGCTGGCGTGTGCTCTGTCTAGCCTGAGACATACTGGGCCTGTAGTAATGGAACTGGAAGGGGGCGCAGAGGGACTGTGTCCTTACTTCTGACCCCGGTGCAACCTGAGGGTTTAGATCTTAGGTTGGGAGATTAGGAAACTTCTAGGTCAAGAGGAATCTCTGCCCAAGTGGATCAGCTGAAGAGACTGAGGGGGCTGCCCTTGCTGTGTGTTCTGGGGCTCACCTGCAGTTTGTTGTTTCCACTAAGGCAGAGGAAAAGGGGCTTTGCGGTGTGCTGTGTCCCCCCACCTGCTTGAAGAGGGACTGTGCTGTGTGCTTTGTACCTCAGAAGTGGAATAGTTTCCAGGTGGTAGACCAGTGACGGAGTGAGGTCCTGATCTGGTAGGAGACTTGTGTTCGGGTGAATGCTTCTCTGTGAGGGTGCGGAAACCCAGAAGTAGAGGTAGGTTGGGGCATTCTGGCCCGAGACCTCTGGTCAGCTTGGGGGTGTGGACCCTAGGTTGTTGGATCAGTGGTAGTTGTAGCTACACTGAGAGAGAGAGTGGAGAATGGCTATTGTGTGCCAGGGGTTATTGCCCCCCGCTCTGTGGATTGGTTAGGACCTGTGATTTGGATGGTCTTGGCTGTGGATGACTAGTGAGTACCAGTGGGGTATCCTAGTGGTGTCAGAGAGTTATTGTTTAGAGGTAACCAGGTAGGTTCAGAGTGGCGAAAAACCGGAGGGTGTCCCTGCCGGGCAGGTCCGTGTCCGTGGTTTTTGTCGCCCAAAGCAGTGAAGCCCATCAGTGGAGTGATTGGTCTACCCTGCGTTTTGGCTGGAAGGGGGCTGTGTTGGACCCGGCCCTTTGGGCAGGTTCACCCCTAGACTTTTTTGCTTTTTCCTAGCCTGTTTCTGGAACCTGGTGTTGGTGATTCTAGGCCTCTGCGCACTTTTTTCACTGTGGTACAGTGTAAAGTGCTTGAGCTCTCTGTATGAAGAGTGAGTGACCTGCCCTCCCATAGGAATGAATGGGGACTATGTTTGCCCATGGTAGTTCCTGTTGTGTGGGGAGTGCAGGGGTCGAGTTTGATATGTGTGAACTCGTTAGAATGAATGCTGCAAAATGATGTATGCAGCATGACTGTGTCTAGTCTAGAAGTACCACTTTTGGAAGTTGGCATAATTGTGTAAGTTGGTGCTAGCGTGTGATTGGCTGGTGAGTCTGCCCAGGAGTGCCTGGACCTGCTGGTGGATGGACCGTCCGTTTTGAGTAGGACAGGGTCTGCAGGGTCTGCAAGGCCCCAGAGGAGGGGGTCTGAGTCAGCCGTGGATGAAAGGCCCCTCTGCTGTCAGGGATGGGAGGAAAGAGCGTCTGGTGGTGCCGGGCCGTGCCTGTCGGCCACCCTGCTAGCTCTCCTTCCTGACGGCCCACTGTCACCTCTGGCCCTGAAGCTGTCAGGAAGACGAAAACCAGAAACATTCCAGCACTCAGGGTCCCTTGCACGAAGTACTTCAAAGGCATTTCTGGCTATAAGAAGGGGATGAGTCTCCTTCCAAGTTGTTCTTGTTCTAGCTCTTGTGGCTGACTTGGATCTACCAGGGGTGGGCGCTGCCCAGCCCCTGGGTGCCTGGATTCCTGGACTCCTGGGGGACCCTTCTGCCCTGCCTGGGCTGAAGGGGGGACTTGGCTTTGCCCCTGGGGAAGCTCTGGGACCTTGGTGGCATGGAGAAGCTGCCTTTTCCTGGGGAAAGCGCTGGAGTTGGTTCCTAGCGCCTGGAGGCGCTGTGCTTTGCCTGGAGCACCTGGGAGTGCTCTGCCTGCTGTCTGGCGCTTTGGAGCGCTTCATTTCCCCCAAGCGCTTGAGAGCGCTTTCTTTGGACTTTCTAGCGCTCTGCCTGCTGTGTAGCGCTTTTCCTGCCCGTTTATAGCGCTGGATGCGCTGAGGACGCCTGCCTGCATTGATTTAATGATCTACGAGTGCCCACCTCGCTCTGCCGTGGTGAAAACAAACCACGAAGGGGCCGCGACCGGATTGGCCGAGACCCGAGGAGAGCCGTGCTCTGATTGGCCCGTGGATCGGCGAGGCCGCGCTGCCATTGGTTGGCGGCCTCGCGTCATGAGGGGCTCGTCGCAGGAGCCGCGACGCGATTGGCTGGGCCGCCGTGAGGCCGAGGAGGAGGAAGGACGCATGGCGGCCAGGAGAGAGCTGTTCCCGCTTCCCCCTGCCTGGGGGAAGCTCTGATGGTCGTTGCCGGTCTCCCGTGTGCAGAGGGAGACCGGAGATTCCCCCGCCGCCACAGTGAAGCCGGCGGCAGGAGCAGAGAGCCCTCGCGTGCAGCCGCCGCCCGGAGGAGCCCCGCCCCGAAGACAGCCCGGTGAGTTGGAAGGGCTAGGGGGGGGCTCGGCGCTGCGGTTGTTGGTGCCGGTGAGGCACCGGGAGCGAGAGCACTAGGGCGGCCCCAGATGGCAGTGGGCCGCCCCAACGTCGCACAGAGCCTGTAGAGGCTCCCACAACCCGGGGCAGTATTGGTGTCAGAGTCCCCCGTGAGGGACTCCAACGAAGCGAGGAGGCTTTGGGCGGTCCCGCTGGGCAGAGGGCCGCCCCGACGATCGCGGGGCATATTACTCGGAGCCCTGTGAGGGGCTCGTGGCCGCATGCTGTCTAGAGAGCCTGTTGAGGCTCAGAAGGGCGTTTCCTTGATTCGAGTCCCCCGTGAGGGACTCCAACTGCCTAAGTTACGTTCAGAGCCTGTTGAGGCTCTTGGGGGGGGCCACATCAGAAGCGGGGGCATCGGGGCATATTGCCGGTGCTCGCCCCCTCCTGCCTGGGAGGAGCTCGTGTCCAGAGTCCGGCGAGGCTCATGGGGGCACCCTTGTTTTAAGAGCCTCTGTGGCTCCAACGTCTGGGGCATGTGCTATGCCCAGAGCCTGTGTGGCTCCAGCAGTAGCGCAGTTGGCGCCTAAGGGCCAGTGAGGGCCCTGGCGCAGTTTTGTTGTTCTCCAGGTGCCCAGCACTTTGTGGGCACCTGCCACGTTTAGGCTTTTTGAACTTCGAGACTGGCGCTGCATGGCAGCGCACCCTGACACTGAGACTCAGGGCGTCTGAGCCCCAACAAGGCCGTTGGCCTAGGGACTGCCACAGGTAGTGGCTTATGTGAGTTTGCGCAATGGTATGGTTATTGCACCTCTGAATGTGATCTTTTGCATCATGTGTTATTCCTGCACCTCTGAAGGTTTTTAGGCCTCATGTGATTTTTGCGCTTTTGTATTATTTTGACACCTCTGAATGTTTCATGCATTATGTGTCTTTCTTTTCATGCGCTGCACCTCTGAATGTTTAGTCATCATGTGTCTTCTTGCGCTGCACCCCTGAATGTATTTTATTGCATCATGTGCTCTGTTCCTTAACACCGCTGAATGTGTAGGTCTATACATCATGTGTTTTCTTTCTTTACTACTCCTCTGAATGTATATTCATGCATCATGGGTAGTGTGTCCTGATTTATACCCCTAAGTGGATTTCATCCTTAGGTGGTTGTTCTTTCTAGTACAGGTGGTCCTAGTGAGGTCCTGGGTACCTGCGTGACATGCTCCTAAGGTGTTTAGGGTTGCGTAGTGTGTACTTACCTGTTCCCAGTAGTTACTGGATGTGATTAATAACTGTTACTTTGTGCTACAGTGATTTTATATACTCTTTTAGTCTAAGTTCTGATAGTATTTCATTACTACTAAAGTGTTGATTGTGACAGTGGCCCTTGTGGCCCTGTCTTGTGAATAATCCCATGTGAATATTGCCCGTGCCAATTGGCACCATGTATATGTGTGATGTTATCTGATATGCTTTTACAATACAAAAGGTATTTTTATAATAACCTTGTGTGGAGTCTCTTTTGTGGTGTATCTAGTATGTTGTTGCTATTGTGCGCTGACGCAAATGCTTTACACATTGCCTCCGAGTTTAGCCTAGACTGCTCGTGCCAAGCTACCAAGGGGGTGAGCAGGGGTTATCTTGGCGTGTGACTTCCTTGCCCTGACTAGATTGGTGGTTTCTGCCTGGCTTTGGCGTCCGCCTTAGCCTACCAGAAATAGCCAGTTCTAACACTGGCCATCTGATTACTAAGATTGAAGGTCTTGAATTTGATTCTCACACCGACATACTTGTCTCAATGGATATTGAGGCATTGTACTCTAATATCCCTCAGGAGGGCGCATTAGAAGCGGTCAAAAAGATGCTCGATGGCGCAGATTGTCCTACGGAAAAACTGTTCATCCTCGAATGTTTAGCTATTGTTCTCAAAGAGAACTTTTTTGAGTTTGACAAAGTCATCTACCAGCAGGTACTGGGCATAAGCATGGGGGCAGAATGTGCCCTGAATGTAGCGAACGCCTACATGGGTGCTTTCGAAGAAAAATACATCTATAATAAGATTGCACCATTTTTTGAAAATGTCACTCATTACAATCGATATATCGATGACATTTTCTTTATTTGGCGAGGCCCCCAAGAGCAATTGGACGAGTTTATCCTGTGGATAAACCTGTGCGATCCCCATTTGAAATTTAGCGCTAATACGAGCTCGTCCAAGATTGAGTTTCTGGACGTGTGGATTCTAGTGAATAATAACCACAAAGAAGTGTCTCTCTACACCAAACCTTCAGCCCGGAATACGCTGTTTTTTTACGACAGCTACCATCCACGGAGCCAGAGGAACAGTATTCCATTCAGCCAATTCCTCAGGCTCCGGCGTAACTGTACTGATATGAGAAATTTTGAGTACCATGCTGGACAGATGAAGACTAAGTTTCTAGATAGGGGATACCCCAGGAGGATGATCAGAGACTCGTATAAAAGAGCTAAATATTTTGACAGGGAAGCTCTCCTGAAACCAAAAGAAAAAAATGATGAAAATAAACTGGTTATGGTCTCTACTCATTCGAATTTCAATGAAAAACTGAGATTCATTATCAATTCTCAATGGCAACTCCTTAATATGGACAAATGTACTGAAAAATTGACTAAACCCATTTTTGCGTTCCGACACAACAAGAATCTGAGAAACATGCTAGTGAGAGCATCTCCTGTTGACCCCCCAGGTATTTTGCAAAGGAGTATCACTGGAGCAGATCCGATTACTGGTAGCCATAGGTGTGGTGGCTGCTACGCCTGTGGTCAGGTTATCTGTACCCCTGAATTAAAATGGGGTAAAAGGAACATCCAATTAAGAGAAATGACCAATTGCAGGACCAGCAATGTGGTGTATCTCCTGATCTGCCCCTGCTCTATGGGCTACGTGGGCGAAACCGGGAGGGAATTCCGCACTCGGTTCTCCGAGCATAAGTCATGTATTAGGAACTCACGTTCGGGAGCATCCCTGGTTGCACATTGGCAAGCCTTGGGACATTCCGTCGAGGACCTGAAATGGCTTATCCTTGAAAGGATGCATTGCCCTAAAGATGGAAACGTCGATGCCCTCAGAAGCAAAAGGGACATTTTTTGGATGTTCTTTCTTGAGACAGCCGTCTCAGGCGTAAATGAGCATATTTACCTTGTGAAAATGCCATCCATTGATGTTCTATTCTGTTTTTCTCTCTTGTTTTATTTTTCCTACAATAATTTTGAAAGATGAACCTACCTCTTTTGTTATAATTTTCTTTTTCCCTTAACATTTGTTGTGTTTTTTTATCATTTTTCTGTTAGTCTGTTCGTTATGGTTATTGGTTTATACTCGAATGTCCTTCATCCGTCGTTATGTCATCCCTGTCCAATATGGCCACTAGCTATTCTTTCGTATATCGGTACCGCGACTAGCGATCTATTGTCTCTGAGGGTTTCACTCATCCCAAAAAATATTTCTTTACCATGTTCTATGTTGCTATATTTCCAGAAACTTTGTTTGACGTTCTACAGAAACTACAGCTATCTAATTTTCTATTTCTGCAGCACCTTTTTACTATCTTATATGGCCGCCAGCTATCTACTCATAGCTGGTGCCGTGATTAGCGACCTAGTCTTTGGAAAGTTTTGGCACGCTGCCCGTTAGCTATCTTCACAGGTGCCATGCCTCAGAGTGTTTATTGATGGTATTTATACCACCAAGACGCCGGGTTTATTTATTTTTGTCAGCGTGGTGGATAGACCCGTGCGGTGTGGATGTGGAGATTCCCTGACCCTGCCATAGAGGTAAGCTCTATTCGACGACTGCTTGCATATCGGTCCCTGAATGTAGCGTTAGCGGTTTCCCTAAATCTTGTATCTTTGGTTCTTAACCCGCAGGATCATGCTATCGTGCTATCCTTCTCCGACCCCGGCGACCTCATCTACATTCGTAGATTAGAGCTGTGAGACGCTTATATAAACATGAAAGGGAGCTTCCCCAAGGAGAGAGAATAAATCACTGATAATTTGCCAGAAACACCCACAGAACAGCTAAGTTATTTTAAGAAAATTTATTTTCAGTTGATCGTTTTTAATAAAATCATTTAGTCCATCATTGAAAAAAGTCAGCTTCTAAGTGTATAAAAGTACATTGAATAGTAGAGTCATGAAGCAACATTAGCCCAAGTGCAAATACGACAGTAAAACATGACACACCGTTCATTCATTCTATCATTCATTTCCACTCTCTCTATCAGACAAACCATGTATACACACTCGAAACCACATCAAAAACAGCATACAGTAGAAGAAAAAGCGCCGACGCGCGTTTCGGGAACTAAAAATTATTCAAGAGATTCCTTCATCAGGGCGCATGTATTTTATCGGTGAATCTTGGCGGTCTGGTGCGATCCAAATTTAATTGCACACCATTAATGTCAGAATCAGTAGATGATTTCAATCTTGGGCTGACAGAGCATATCTCTAGGTAAATTGAGTCTGACCAGGGTTAGGAAATCACTTAAGGTAAAAAAATTGCTCCAGTTGATAGTAGTCTGTGAGCAGAGATGCTGAAATCTATAACCGATGAGGTTAGTGGATTCCAGTTTTATCTCAGCATTCTCCTGATAAAAAAAACGATGCACCGAACTGCGGAGCTCCCAGTATTCTGTTCCTGAGATATGTGAAGGTATGGATTCAAAAAAATCGGCTCCCGCAGTCTAATGAATGAAGACAGAAGGATAAACCATCTAGTGAAGTAAATATAGTAACCTCCTGGTTGCATAAGACAAGGGACGCGTTGTGAGTAAAATTAATGCTTCGTCAGCAGTTCCTCATTGCCAGAAATGCACTGTTCTTGTCTATCAGTGACCATCCGGGGTATATCGTGCTCGCAGCCAGCAGCCTCAACGTACTTCCATGATCGAAGTAGCAATCGCTATGTGAGACACCCTAGCGATCCGAAAACACGCCTGTTGCCTGATTCAAGGTAATTTGTGTATGAGGCTATCGCTGTTTACTTCAGGACGTAGAACCTCTTAGCGAGCCACCCTAGCATTCACTGTGTCATCACCGCATTTCGATGGTTGCCAGTATATCAGCTCCTGAATGTACCTTTATCTGCCTTCGTATATTGTGCATTCTCTTCTTAGTCTGTAGGACGATACTAGCATTGGCAGTTTAGACGAGTTACCTTAGCATTTGTTGTGCCACTATATAAACTCACCGAACTTCGTGAGACTTTTTTGTTTACTTTTTTGGTTGGTGTTTGTTGTTGGTATCTTGTTGGAATTTTTCGTTTTTTGCATTAGCCTTCTCTTATTTCCTTAGACAGATGTATATTTTCTTCTTTCTTTTCTTTTTTATACAGCATCTATTGTGCACATTTCATATTTTATGTTTTGGATCGCCGAACACCTGCACCTAGTCCTCCTGGTCTAAATAATCTAAATATTTGAAAAATCCACTTGCTGTCTGAGTCTTCTCTGACTATTCAGGTGACCTTTTTTTTCATTTTGGCTCCTGTAAACTCCAGATTTTTTTTTGACATTGAGGAGCACCAAGAGTGTTTTATATTGTCTGCCACGCTTATTCCCTGATGGCCTTCTATTCTCTGTTTTTATATATTACCTCTCAGATTTCTCTGAAAGTCCCTCATGTTTTCGACATTGAACAGTTCACATGTATGAACTCAGCTCCTCTTATTTTTTAACTCTATGTACTACTCTGTGATTTTGCATTGTTTTATTTGAACACGTGACCTATGTGAGATATGTGGTTCTTTTTTGATGTCCACATTGCTGTATATATTATTTCTGGATGCCCTGATTATCTAGCCTTCCTTCCTTTGTTAGTAGGTTAAGGATTGTAGGGTTCACAGCTTGATTATGTTTTGTTTCATTCCATGTCTGACCAGTTTTCCCTCCTATTTTTAGGCTTGTTCATGGGTTGGATACTTAACTAATTTTTACTCTTATGCCCACATATATGCTTTTGCCTGCCCAGAAATTGTGAATGGGAACTTATTTGACTGACCTGGATACTTGGAACTCTGTGCACTGTCTAAATTACCTTGATTAATTGAGCCCTGATGTAGGAATCCCATATTGTGGCACTATTCCGAAACGCGCGTCGGCGCTCCTTTTGTCTGGTTGATTAGCGGGTGTATCTGGTTGAGTCAATATGAATGGTTTGTGAGTGAGTATGTTTTTGGTAGAATGAGTGAGTGATGTATGTACCTCTTTTTATTCTTCTAGTTCCTGGGCTGATGTTACATGAATTATATGCAGTCCTCATTCAATGATCTATGTATTTTTCAGCCTTATTCATGAAGGCTAAATCGGCTCGCAAAGGGCCGGATTCTGAGAATCCGGCCCTTTGCGAGTGCGATTTTTGCATTTGGGATTCAGCATCCCAAAAGCAAAAATCGCTAATTGCGATGTCGCAAATGTGCGAGGAAATGACATTTAAGGAATCTCTATTTGAGATTCCTTAAATGCTATTCAACATCCTATTTCAATTTGCGATTTCGCTATTTCTAGGCGAAATTTACCGCGAGGTCAGACCTCGCGGTAAATTGCGAAAACTCAGAAAAATGCATTTAAATGCATTTTTCTGAGTTTCATGTTACACACACACATGTCCTTTGGACATGTGTGTGTGCAACACCTGTGTCACAGATCATTTGAGGGGTGCTACAGGGTGTCCTGTGGACACCCCTGGCACCCTTCAAATCGCAATCTTATTTGCGATTAGCTAATTGCTAATCGACAATAAGGAATACTCCCCATTCATTCCTATGGGCCTTTTGGCCCATAGGAATGAATGGCGAGTTATTCCTTATTTGCGATTAGCAATTTGCTAATCGCAAATAAGGAATCAGTAGGAATCGTATTTTATTATGCGATTCCTACATGATTACCGTTTTGCGAGTCCTTAATAGCGAATCGCTATGATTCGCTATTAGGGGCTCGCAAAACGGCCCCTTCATGAATAAGGCTGTTTGTTCTTCACACTTTTGACAGAGATTTTTTATAAATATAAATGACAATACAATAATTTAAACATCTCTAGCTGTTCTGTGGGCATTTTGCATTTTACATTTTTGGAACTCTTTAGTTCTTTACATTATTGAGAACTGCCCTTTCATGTTGTTCTAATTATTTACTTCCCTGGTGGGTTGTTCCCCTTATCCTCTTTAGGTTCAGGGTCCCTCTTTTGTTCTTTATACTCCTTCCAGATCACAACAACCAAAGTGGCAGAAATATCACAGCTATCATTTTCTACCTTCCTACCCACTGTCCTGGATGCCATCATCAGGCTAACACCCCAGTACCTCCTCTTCCCCAAAACCCAACAAGAACAGATGGACACCAAGCAAGGCTTCTATAGCATTGCAGATTTCCACATGCCTTAGGTGCCATTTGTTGCACACAGGTGCAGTTGGTTCCCCCTTTTAAAACATCCCATTTCTACTGCAACCAGAAGCACACCTACTCAATCAACATTCAGGTGGTGGAGCATCTGGGGATATTCACCAATGTGGTGGCCAAATACACTGGAAGTGCTCATGATGCCGATCTACATCTTCCAAAAAACACAGTTGATGGACAGAATGCAGAGCAATGTCTTACATTCACCCCAGTACAAAGATCTGGGCCGAAATCCATCGTTTTTTTTGCACTCCACAGCACCCTAGGTCAGACACTGAGGCTAGCCAGAAACCGGTCCTTGGATGCTTGATTCCGGTCTGGGAAAGACATGGCTTGGTAGTTCGGACTGGACTGTTCCCATGAGGCACAGGGTCGGAGCTGATTTTCATATAGCCAGTGTCTAATCCAGGGTGGTGTGGAGTGCAAAAAAAAAATGATGGATTTAGGCCCAGATCCTTGTACTTGGGTGAATGTATGACATTGTTCTACATTCTGTCCATCAACTGTGTTTTTTGCAATTTTCACCCCGAGTGTTCTGGGTATACTCAGACGTGAGTCCCAGGCTCTCCACACCACTGGAGTCAAGCTATCCAGGCTGATGAAGGCTGATAGCCAGAAACCGGTCCTTGGATGCTTGATTCCGGTCTGGGAAAGACATGGCTTGGTAGTTCGGACTGGACTGTTCCCATGAGGCACAGGGTCAGAGCTGATTTGCATATTGCCAGTGTGTAACCCAGGGTGGTGTGGAGTGCAAAAAAACGATGGATTTAGGTCCAGATCCTTGTACTGGGGTGAATGTATGACATTGTTCTAAATTCTGTCCATCAACTGTGTTTTTTGCAATTTTCACCCCAAGTGTGCTGAGTATACTCAGATGTGAGTCCCAGGCTCTCCACACCACTGGGGTCAAGCTATCCAGGCTGATGAAGGCTGATAGCCAGAAACCGGTCCTTGGATGCTTGATTCCGGTCTGGGAAAGACATGGCTTGGTAGTTCGGACTGGACTGTTCCCATGAGGCACAGGGTCAGAGCTGATTTGCATATAGCCAGTGTCTAACCCAGGGTGGTGTGGAGTGCAAAAAAATGAATGATTTAGGCCCAGATCCTTGTACTGGGGTGAATGTATGACATTGTTCTACATTCTGTCCATCAACTGTGTTTTTTGCAATTTTCACCCCGAGGGTGCTGGGTATTCTCAGACGTGAGTCCCAGGCTCTCCATACCACTGGGGTCAAGCTATCCAGGCTGATGAAGGCTGATAGCCAGAAACCGGTCCTTGGATGCTTGATTCCGGTCTGGGAAAGACATGGCCTGGTAGTTCGGACTGGACTGTTCCCATGAGGCACAGGGTCAGAGCTGATTTGCATATAGCCAGTGTGTAACCCAGGGTGGTGTGGAGTGCAAAAAAACGATGGATTTAGGCCCAGATCCTTGTACTGGGGTGAATGTATGACATTGTTCTACATTCTGTCCATCAACTTTTTTTTTGCAATTTTCACCCCGAGTGTGCTGGGTATACTCAGACGTGAGTCCCAGGCTCTCCACACCACTGGAGTCAAGCTATCCAGGCTGATGAAGGCTGATAGCCAGAAACCGGTCCTTGGATGCTTGATTCCGGTCTGGGAAAGACATGGCTTGGTAGTTCGGACTGGACTGTTCCCATGAGGCACAGGGTCAGAGCTGATTTGCAGATAGCCAGTGTCTAACCCAGAGTGGTGTGGAGTGCAAAAAAACAATGGATTTAGGCCCAGATCCTTGTACTGGGGTGAATGTATGACATTGTTCTACATTCTGTCCATCAACTGTGTTTTTTGCAATTTTCACCCCAAGTGTGCTGGGTATACTCAGACCTGAGTCCCAGGCTCTCCACACCACTGGAGTCAAGCTATCCAGGCTGATGAAGGCTGATAGCCAGAAACCGGTCCTTGGATGCTTGATTCCGGTCTGGGAAAGACATGGCTTGGTAGTTCGGACTGGACTGTTCCCACGAGGCACAGGGTCAGAGCTGATTTGCATATAGCCAGTGTCTAACCCAGGGTGGTGTAGAGTGCAAAAAAATGATGGATTTAGGCCCAGATCCTTGTACTGGGGTGAATGTATGATATTGTTCTACATTCTGTCCATCAATTGTGTTTTTTGCAATTTTCACCCCGAGTGTGCTGGGTATACTCATACGTGAGTCCCAGGCTCTCCACACCACTGGAGTCAAGCTACCCAGGCTGATGAAGGCTGATAGCCAGAAACCGGTCCTTGGATGCTTGATTCCGGTCTGGGAAAGACATGGCTTGGTAGTTCGGACTAGACTGTTCCCATGAGGCAAAGGGTCAGAGCTGATTTGCATATAGCCAGTGTCTAACCCAGGGTGGTGTGGAGTGCAAAACAACGATGGATTTAGGCCCAGATCCTTGTACTGGGGTGAATGTATGACATTGTTCTACATTCTGTCCATCAACTGTGTTTTGCAATTTTCACCCCGAGTGTGCTGGGTATATTCAGACGTGAGTCCCAGGCTCTCTACACCACAGGAGTCAAGCTATCCAGGCTGATGAAGGCTGATAGCCAGAAACCGGTACTTGGATGCTTGATTCCGGTCTGGGAAAGACATGGCTTGGTAGTTCGGACTGGACTGTTCCCATGAGGCACCGGGTCAGAGCTGATTTGCATATAGCCAGTGTCTAACCCAGGGTGGTGTGGAGAACAAAAAAACGATGGATTTAGGCCCAGATCCTTGTACTGGGGTGAATGTATGACATTGTTCTACATTCTGTCCATCAACTGTGTTTTTTGCTATCTACATCTTCCAGCACAGTATTATCAATAAGTGCTTCCAGAATGGCCAATATGGGAATGGCCTGCGTGTTAGTAAGCCAACCTGAAGTATATAACATACCACCTACAATTTTGAAATGTATGCGATAATAGCTCTCTCTGTGGTTGTTGAGGGAGCCTGTGGCATATGCATCAGAGGTGTGCCTCATGCTTGCACCATGCATTGTAGTATATGTGTGATGCAAGTCTTAAAGTCAGGTATGTAAAGAGATGAAAAGCTACATTGCATGGCTAGGAATGGTGTTAAAAATGTGGATTAATGTAACGCTGCACAAAATCCTGTCTGTAAGGGAGGTGTTCCTTAAGTGTTGTGTTGGTGTATCCATGCATCTCCCATGGGTTATGATGCATGTATTGTTTACCAAACCAGCTAAACCTGGGAATGCATCAAATAAATATGCCTCCCCAGGCAAGGTGTAACAAGAAGAGACAACGTAAGGCATTCAAGTCACTTCCACTTCCTATGTGTGCTGCATTCTGTGCCACACATAGATAGAGAAATATGGCTTTAAGGATTGTTTATGTGTTGGAAGGTGTCCCTTCCTGCATTAAAAACATCCTGCATGCAACGCAGGCACCCTTGCATCATGATGCAAGGGTGTCCTTGTATGTGCTAGGCAGCCCATTATGTACCAGTGCAGGGTGAAAGGACAAGAATGTGCCATATGTCCAAAAAAAAATGTGCATTCCTGCCCTTTCCCATCAACTCAATACAGCTCAACAAGGTGACTTGCTGCATTGCACTGTGCACTTAGCAAAATATCTGGCCCTTTGTATTATGTACACATTGTGGAAAAAATGTACTGCAACATGTAGACAAATAATTTCCATTCTGTCATTCCCTCACTAATGCTGCAATGGCAGTAGCAACAGGACATCCATGTGTAGTATTATGTCATTTCACACTGTGTTAATGGATGGAACCACATCATCTGCACTGGTTAACAAATCAAGATACAAAACGTGCTACGCAAGAAAAGTCAATATCAGTACAAAGGGTACATAAGAGATAAGTGGGAGACAAGTGTCTCCTCAGTGGCATACGTAGTCTGGATATAAGTTAAAGGGCCGCAAATTCAATAGTGTGATAGCATCTCCTGTGTAAATATGTGTATTATACATGGCAGTATACTTGTATATTGAACAAAGTTTCAGGAACAACACTGGAAGAAGTAGTTGCAAAGTCCATGTGCTGCATGCAATGTAAGTGTAGGCCCTAGACATGTGTAAATGTCAATATTGGGTAACAATGTGAAAGCAACAGTAAAAACACAAATATGTCTCAGCCAAACCGACAGTCTAGGTACACACATTACACATAGGAATCAAGCCACATTGGCATATATGACCAAGGTGATAGGTCACACGTTTTGTGGTGATATTTGCCCATATTTCATTCATAAGAATTAAACTCACAAAGTTAAACACAATGCTGTCAAACATGTCATACATCAGTAATTAACGTACAATAAAATGCAACAAGAAAACAGTATCACAGTGTACTCAGGATACTAATTTAAACATTCACTGCTTCATAAATTATGAGAGAAACGATGCATAGAAGAATAGAATCCCCCACAAGTTTGAGTCATACACATACATGTGAAAACCCAAAGTATAGTGTCCAGATCTGTAGTAGAAAGTTAATTGTAGCAACATCAGGGTGTCCTACAAACGATGGCCCACATTGCAAGACCTATGTCAATCCATGTGCAACTTGACAGCTTTTATGACAAAACGAATTAGCTGTAGGCTGACAACAAATTGTACAACTATCCATGTTGCATGTCAGAAACAGACCACATGTACACAGCAAATTCACATGCTAAAGTAAGTGAACAATTCAAAGGCTGTGCCAACGTCATGTAGGAAAGCAACAACATGTATATGTGAGTGTCAAACATGTTGCCCTACTACTTTGTTTTTTCAAAAGCCAGATAAAAACACTTCATTAAAAAAATGTAGGCACTGTCACAACCTACCTAGGGATTAACATACAGCAGAAAACCAGATCAATTATGTGTCACTTTGCACATGTAGTGAGGGCACATTACATAGAGTGGGCAAGAACTTTTTAAAATACTTATCACAGTAATCTACTGACTAAACATGAAAGTCAGCATTTGGAAGTGTCCAAAGTATCAGAGCATGATCAACATTACAATGACACAGAGAACTGGAAGAGAAATGTGTAAAGCAATGGCCAACTGAGTATATAACACATATTGTCCAATACTGTAATAAATGTGTATTATGAGTTACTCGGCACACATAATACACATGTGCATGAATGTCACAGTAGCAAAGTGCATAATCATTAACAGTTGTATTTTTTTCTACTTTCAGCTGACCAAGGATATGGTCTGCAGCCATAGGACATGACCCCAATCGTACATCCCCAGACAGAGCCAGAACAACAGTACAACCAGGCACTTGTCAAGACCAGGAATGTGGTTGAACGTACTTTTGGTGTATTGAAGTCTAAGTGCCGATGTCTGGACATTCAGGGAGATATACTTGCCCCCATGGTCTGCAAGATAGTACTGGTATGTGCCATCATCCACAACATCTGCGTGCATACTAAAGTCCGGTGACACTTGGAGCATGAAGAGCATGAGCCAATGGAGGAAGAGGAGGTGGATGGAGGAGAGATCCACCACACAGTGGCTGGTTGGTGGCGACACAGCCACATTGTACATAATTTCCTTTCTTCATTTATTTGTTACATGATGGATAAATTGTCTGCAGTTAACTGAAATGTTCAACATGAAAATACATGTTGGAACTCATTCATTGTGCTTTCTTTTATGTCACAGTCAATGTAAACGTCAAGTCACTCAAATATTTTCAACAAGAAGTAGCCCTCACCATGTAACAATCATATCGTCAGAACCGCTGAGCAAGATGGGGCCATGGCTCTCAAAAATTAATCCACCAACCCAGAATTTCTATGTGACGCAGAGTACTACATTAAAAAAGGGACAGGCCATGCTTGCCACATATCGACGTAAAATATGACCATTCCTATCCTCATGGACATGAGCAGTGCAGTGCAGCACAGCTGGCAGCCTTGCTGTATACTGCAGCAGCAAAGTGTGTTTCAGATGGTACTCAGTGAGTGTTGAAATAAACCACTCAATACATCTTTACCTGAGACAAACCCCTCTTTGAATGTGAGCATGTTGCTGGAACAAATGTTGTTGGAGATACCATCACAGATCTTGAGTGACAGTTGTCCTGGACAAAGGACTAGTATTAAGTGAACATGTGATAATGGCCTTTATAAAGAATGCATCCTCAAAACACTTCAAATGGGACTCAGTTCCTGGCCACATTGTCATATATACCGCCCCCTTTCACAGTTGACGATTCACACATTTTCCATGCATTGGAGAGCAGTGCGAAGAGGCTCAAAGGCTTATAACACAACACTATGAACAGATGACCTTTCAATGTGTGGTGTTACCCAGAGAAGTAAGAACATGGAGATGTTCTTCCAACCATCACTTCAACTCAATAACACAGAGATGGCAGAAGAGTGAAGCTCCATGGGAAATGTCACACACAAATGTATGCACACATATACTATCTCATTGTACATCATGTAATGGAGTTTTGGGGATGTAAACTTACCTCTGCATGTTAAGAGTAATTAACCCCTGCCCTGAGTGTCCAAGTGCATAGTTGATGGGATCACAAATTGTGTATTATTCCAAAGGGGATATGGCATTTTAGTGTGTGCCATTACATAGGTCTGTGTTATGGATTGAAGTATTTTTGGACCGAATGGACCACACTAAGACCTGGCTGCAGAGTCGATGCACTACCACTGCCTTTGCCAGGAGTAACACAGAACTAAAGTGGGGTGTACAGCAGGCTGTTTAGTGAACAGCACAAGTTTACATTGTTATGTGACTTTGGTTCAATGTAGTGAGGCCCCAGGCACACTCACCTCTTCAAATGGTCTGTTGCTGTGTCTTAAACTCACCCCTGACCAACATCATGTTGATCAATATATGTGTGCATGATAAAACCATGTGCAGAATGTATGTGGCTGTGCAAGACATACTCAGCACATAGGTTAAAATGTGGAACACCTTCACACACTCTAGCACAGTCCAAAGGGAGTGTATAACTAAAACGTGAAGTCCCCGAGTGTGTGTGCTGCATGTTATGATGTTGGTGTTAGGCAGACACATGTGGGCCACTGTATTGCAGCTCTAAAGTTGTGTTACTGTAAACAGAGGGGCATATAATGAGCATAGGCACACATGCTCATTATATGCCCAGAAATGTGTGAAAGTAAAATTGGGAGGAATGTGCTCATCTACAGACCCCCAGGACCACGCACACAATTCAGCGAAGACATCTCCGATTTCATCAGCCCACACGCCCTCCCCTCAGCTGACTACATCCTCCTCGGGGACCTCAACTTCCACCTGGAGAACAACAACGACCGCAACACCACCACCCTGCTGGACAACCTCGCCAACCTCGGACTCAAGCAACTGGTGACCACCCCCACCCACTACGCCGGCCACACGCTCGACCCCATCTTCTCCTCCAGCAAGGACATCACCTTCAGCCACGCCACCGGACTCCACTGGACGGACCACAGCTGTGTCCACTTCAGCTTCAGAAGGACCAAGATCCACCACCGCCCATAATAGGTCCCCCGCAGATTCTGGAACAAGATCACAGCCGACCAGCTCGCCACATCCCTGAGCCAGAACCCTCCCGCCTGCTCAACGAACCCCAACCAAGCCGCCAACAACCTCACAAAGTGGATCAGCAACAGCTCGGATGATTTCGCCCCACTGAAGACCCCCCCGCCAGACCCGGCACCAAGAAAGCATCATGGTTTACCGACGAACTCAAGAGCTCCAAGAAGAACTGCCGAGCCCTCGAGAAAGCCTGGTGCAGAGACCCAACTACAGACAACATGACCACCCTCAAGCTCGCCACGCGAAAACACCACCAGCTGATCCACACCACCAAGAAAACCGCATTCAAGGAACGACTTGACAACAACTCCCACAACAGCAAGGAACTCTTCAACATCGTCAAAGAGCTCTCGATTCTAGCGCCGGAGACAACGACATCACCCCATCGCAAGAACTCTGCAACTCACTCGCCTCGTTCTTCCACAACAAGATCCCAGACATACACAACAGTTTCAGCACACAGCCGATGCACCCTACGACCGCACCAACGCCCCCCACCACCACCATCCACGCCTGGACCCCGGTCAACACCGAAGACACCGTCCGCACGATGAACTCCATCCACTCCGGATCTCCAACTGACCCCTGCCCTCACCACGTCTTCAACAAGGCCGACTCCGTCATCGCACCACACCTGCGGGACATCATCAACGCCTCCTTCGACACCGCCACCTTCCCAGAGAGCTGGAAGCACGCCGAACTCAGCGCCCTACTGAAGAAACCATCAGCGGACCCCACCGAACTCAAAAACTACCGGCCCATCTCGCTCCTTCCTTTTCCTGCCAAAGTCAATGAGAAGACCGTCAACAGACAGCTTGCCGCCTTCCTCGAGATGAATGGATCCCTCGACCACTCACAGTCTGGCTTCCGGGCCAACCACAGCACCGAGACCGCCCACATCTCAGCCACCAATGACATCAGAGCCCTGCTCGACAACGGAGAAACAGCGGCCCTCATCCTCCTGGACCTCTCCGCGGCGTTCAACGCGGTCTGCCACTGCACCCTAGTACAACGCCTCAGCAACATCAGGATCCAAGAGAAGGCACTGGAGTGGATCATCTCCTTCCTCGCCGGAAGAACCCAGAGAGTCCGCCTCCCCCCGTTCAGATCCAAGGCCACCAAAGTCATCTGCGGCGTACCCCAAGGATCATCACTCAGCCCCACGCTGTTCAACATCTACATGAGCCCCCTTGCGGCCATCGCACGCCAACACAACCTCAACATCATCTCCTATGCCGACGACACCCAGCTGATCCTCTCCCTCACCAACGACCCCACCACCGCCAGAACCAACCTACACGAAGGGATGAAAGACGTAGGATGATGAACAGCCGCCTGAAACTGAACTCAGATAAGACGGAAGTCCTCATCCTGGGATCTTCACCCTCCACCTGGGACGACTCCTGGTGGCCCCCTGCCCTGGGAAGCGCACCCAAACTGACAGACCACGCAGCAACCTGGGCTTCATCCTGGACTCCTCCCTCTCCATGACCAGACAAGTCAAAGCAGTCTCCTCGTCATGCTTCAACATCCTCCGCATGCTACGTAAGATCTTCCGGTGGATCCCCACCGAAACCAGGAAGACGGTCACCCAGGCCCTCGTCCCCAGCCGTCTGGACTACGGCAACTCCCTCTATGCCGGAACCACAGCCAAACTTCAGAAGAGACTCCAACGCATCCAGAACGCCTCGGCACGCCTCATCCTGGACATCCCCCGACACAGCCACATCTCCGAACACCTGAGAAACCTGCACTGGCTCCCCATCAGCAAGAGAATCACATTCCGACTCCTCACCCATGCACACAAAGCTCTCCACAACCAAGGCCCAAGATACCTCAACGACCGCCTGACCTTCTACACTCCCACCCACCAGCTACGATCGACCAGCCACGCCCTCGACGCCGTACCCCGCATCCGAAGAGTCACAACGGGAGGAAGATCCTTCTCCTACCTGGCTGCCAGGACGTGGAACTCCCTCCCTATCCACCTCCGCCTGACCCAAGACCACCTCTCCTTCAGGAAGCAACTCAAGACCTGGCTGTTCGAGCGGTAGCGGACCCCCTTTTCCCAGCGCCTGGAGACCCTACGGGTGAGTAGCGCGCTATACAAATGCTTTGATTGATTGATTGATTGACTGTATATAATAGTATACAAATAATGTGTTGCTTTCATCCTGTGCCTGGGATTTTTAGTCTTTCTTGGGCCAACACAGGCACCCTTGCAACATGGAGCAAAGGTGCCTATGTCACATGCAGGAATGTATTAGTGCACGAAGCTGCACCCGCTTGCTAAGCTAAATATCCCATGAGCCATATTCCACCATCTATGTGTGCTGCAGAACACCACCAACATTTGTTACAATATGAAATTGACCAACAAACCTACCTGTATGTAGGAGCGATGGCTTACTGGGAACCTCACAAGATAGTAGTGATGATATTCTGCAACATGTACTTACCCTGGTTGCCACCACAACTAGGCCCGAACACCTCACCCTTCAGCCATCCCCAAAACCTGCCCATCATCCTGGACACCTACCTCATCCTGTCACTTCACAATCCCCGTTTTCACATCCTCCTGCGTTGACATAGTCAGACTGTTCTTCTTACAGGCTCACTGCTGACACCTGCTACACCATCACCCAGGCCCACTTCATATGTAGAATGTAGTACCACAATGCCCTCTTCTCTGGCATCTGTTCAAAGCTGCTACGCTACACTGGCTGCATAGCTCCAAGTCAAGCAAAGCTGTTTCATCGTGCAAGTGAACCTGCATTGTCATAATCAGGTTAGGCAGGTTTACAAGGTCTTTACATGATGTGTTGCTCGAGTCCAGGTTGTTTGCTTTGTATTGTATTGTAGTCCTGGTCCCTCATGTTATACATTACACTACAAGTCACAGTTTTCAAAGGACAGCCTGGACTGGGTCACCACATCACACTTGGACCTGAAAAAATTGGCAGGACTTGACTGGGCTGAAAAAAATGTCACTGGTCAAAATAACTTACATATATGGGATGTATGAATTGACATATGAGAAATTCCTGCCCTTTCCCTTTGCACACAGACCAGTGCAGCACAGCAAAGTGTCTTTCTGTACTGCACTGCATGGCAATTTTCAACCATATTGCCCCTTGTTGACACTTACCCTGTAGATCTTCAAAGTCCTTGACCCCAGCACTGTCTTATCCTTCCACTCCTGCATCCTACTCTGGTGGGATAACTGACACCACCTGCTCCTCCAAGGAGTCCAGCACCTCCTGGCCCTCAAGTCCTCGTAATCCAGTCTGCATGGCTGCCCTCAGATTCTTGGCCAGTTTCTCCTTGGTCCTGCATATATAATCATGCCAGCGCTTCTTGACTCTGGTACTGTCCTTTCTGTTTGACCTACACTTTTAATCTTATCCACTATTAACTGCTGAATTGCTTCTTTTTTCCCTAATGGCAATTTGCAGGTGACAAAGAGAAGGTGTTAATTCCTTGACACCTTAGTTATTAATATTTGGTTTGCGTCCTCACTGAAATTACTCTTCCTCTTTCTCTTCCCCTGAGGTTCTGTCTGGACATCTTGACTGGTGTTGGGGTTGTTGTCTTCACTGCTGGCGCATGCAAATTGAAAACCTCTAATATTTTACTCACCTACTCACAGTTACGGATAGGGGATCCTGATGACATCATAAAGCTCCTCTGGGACCATAACTGTCCGAAGTCGTGCACCACATCAAACCCATACTGACTACTTGAAAATATAGTCACCTGCAATCGATCTGAAATGTATCATGCTCGGGTAAGAGCAATCAAATCTGCCACTTGTGCGGAGACTACTACTTATAGCCAAGCAGCTTTGACTACTCCTGAAATGGTACATACTGAACAAGCAGCTCTCAAACCCCCTTTGAGATCTTGTAAACAAGAGCCATCTACAAATAATACTTAATCAGGCTCAGGTAGTTATTTGTCTTATATATCTGGTCTTGGCTTGGTGTATTGTTCAGTGACATCCAGACAGTTGTGCTCCACCTCACCATTATCATAGTCATTCTCAGGAAGGTGTAGCACAGTGACAGGATTCAAAGCAAAACATCTCTTTAGGTACATGTTCTCAGCTGCCAGTATGCTTTGCTCATACCAGGTCAGGCTTCTGTTTGTAAGCTGATGTGTCCTCATTCTAGATACATTTTGACAGACTGAGGAACGTATACACTCAAGGGATGACCCATGACAATGCTTTTGCACCATTCGATTCAGACTCCTGTCACTGCTTCAGCTTTAAGGCAGCCAGGCAGCATGGCAGCCACTGGATCTAACATTTCTAAGAAGAAAACAACAGGGCTTCGGACACCTCCATGGTTCTGCATTAATCTGAAAGAGCTCAGTACACTTTTTCTCTGCAGAAAAGCGCAGACACTTTGTTGTAATCAGGCATTACTAGTGCTGGGGCGTTTCTGAGGCTTTCTCTCAAATATAGGAAGGCAGCCAGACAATTGTTGTCCCAAGGCACCGGATCTGACACATCCTTGTGTATCAGCCTTTGTAAAGGATTGGCCAATGTTAGAAATGAGAATTCTGGTTGGCTAAGGCTTGCACCAAAGTCAGGCAGAAACCACCACTCTAGTCAATGCAAGGGAGTTACACGCCAAAGATAACCCCTGCGCACCCCCTTGGTAGCTTGGCATGAGCAGTCAGGCTTATCCCGGAGGCAATGTGTAAAGCGTTTGCGTAAGACACTCAGCAGCAACACACTAGGCACACCACAAAAAGGAACTCCACAAAAGGTTATATACAAAAATAGCCTTTGTGTTACAATAAACACTTTAGATCATAATCACACAATATACATTGTGCCAACTGGCACGGGCAATATTCACAAGTGATTATTTATACAGGACAGGGCAACGTGGGCAACTATCAGGATCATCACTTAGTGTAACTGTAGCACCAAATAACAAATATAGAACACAACCAGTAACCACTGGTAAAAAGTAGGTACACACTACGCAATACTAATCACCATAGGCATAGATCACACAGTGACACATAAACTCACTAGTATAAACTATACTAGGCAAAACAACCTCCTAAGCATGAAAACACATTTAGAGGTATCACAGGCATAAAGGCATTGCACATTACGCATAAAACACATTGGGCCTAACTAGTCTAAACACATTAGACCTTACCTCCTAAGTATAACTCACATTTAGAGGCGTAAATCACAGTGAAGTACAATCTCACTAATACAAACCTCCATAGGTAAAACCATCTCTAGAGGTATCAACACAGGGTGCGTAAAACATACTAGATGCATTTCATTTCCTAGCACCACATTCAAAGTACATATCAATCACATTAGGGCCTTGTGCCCTATACCTCTACCAGTCCCCCTGGCCAACTGGCCATCAAGAAGGGGATCAAATGCCCTGTGTCCAGAATGTCAGGGCGTGCTGCCAACGCAGCACCAGTCAGGGGTCCGCCACCGGAGCAAACCTAAACGTTGCAGCTGCCCACTTCTTGCTGGGTAGCTGAGAACCAGAACATGGACCTAAACGTAGCAGCTGGCATTAAGTGCTTCGCAGCTGTGGAAGGCCTGGCACCTCTGTACCATTTCTGTCCCTCTCAGGGACGCTCACTCCAATGGTGCCTAAACGGTGCAGCTGGCCACTACTTGCTGGACAGCTGGGAAAAAAACTGCGGCATGGGCTCTCAGTAGCCCTTGGAACAACTGACTGTGCCCCCTGGAGCCTTCAAGGCTCTGGAAATGATGAGGCTAAACGTTGGAGCCACCAAGACTATAAAAATGCACATGCCCTCATGGAGCGCACTAGCGCTCTGAAAATAATCATGCCCCCAAACACTGGAGCGTTGAATCAATGGGCCCCTGGGAGCCATCTGGGCTCTGAGAATAATAACTGCCCAGCGTTGGAGCCACACACAGGCTCTGGAAAACAATTCTGCCCCAAGGGCGAGCACTGGGGATAAAAATCAACTTGCCCCCTGGAATCATTAGGCCAGTGGTGAAGCCATCTGGCTCTTAAAATAAACCTGCCCATCGTTGGAGCCCTCAGGCTCTACCAATAACTTTGCCCCATTCGCTGGAGCCCTCTGGCTCTTAATAACATCGCCATCACTGTTGGAGCAGCCAGCTGGCAAGTGGGGCCACTCAAGGAACCAACCCCCCAACCCCGAGCCCTCTCCTTACCGGGCTCTTCTCCTGATGTTGGAGCACTCCTGATTCTGGATGCGGCGGGGCAGGCACCGGCCTGCAGGAAATCGGCTGCGGCGCTGGCGGGGCTCTCTCTCCTCCTGGGAGCCCAGCCGTCACCATGCTCCAGTCTTTTCTGACATTCGCGGTACCGGGAATCTCCTCACGGTACAGCAGGCAGTATCCATGGTCTCCGTCTACACACGGGAGACCAGCAAGGCACGCGACGGCTTCCCCTGGCAAGGAGAAGCAGAAATAAAGCGCGCCAGGCGCCTGATTTCTGGTACAGCCGCACGGGCTGCGGCGGTGAATTCAGTGGCAATGAGGGGTAGGCTCCCTCTGGGGTACCGAAACAAAGTTAGGAGCGGGTGGGCACCCGAAATTAGATACTCATGGGCACGGTGGCCATAATCGGGGTAGGCACCCGAAATTGGAAATATAAATGCAGGCACAATGCAGGGTAGGCACCTGATTGTAAATATTAAAAATAAGCAGGATGGGCACCCGCGCTGCCATCAACAAATGCAGCAATGATGGTTAACTCCCTCAATAACAGGGTCACTCAAAATAAAGCGCTCACAAGGCGCTGGGGGCATAAAACCACAAAGGCCCCAGGAATGACCCCTAAAGCAAGGAGGGTCCCAGCAACAAAGTCCATCAGGCATCCAGGGGCTGGGCAGGGCCCAGGGGGGCAAGCCTTCCCCTGGGCCGCAGCAGCAGGACACCCCTGGTATTTTCAAGTACAAGACAAGAACATTTACTTGGGGTCACAGCCTCTCTTTTATACAAAAAATCCCTTTGTCTCCAAAGGTGCAGGCAAGGGGCGAACCAGATACAACTGGTTCTTGAGCACTTTGTTGTATTCAGCCCCTCTGCCTATTCACAGGGTGGGTCAGGGACATCAGACACACCATAGGGGGTGGAGCCAGCATTGTGGAGGGAAGGCCCAGCCCTATTCAGGTCCCAGGTGCACTCCTTCCTGCCATCACATGCAGAGCTCTCCATTCACCACCGGGACAGACCCATCCTGACTCCTGGAGCCAGGCACACCAGCCAACTCCAGCCAATCACAAACCAGACAGTCAATTCACATTTACTGCACAGACATGACAACTTCTAGAAGTGGCACTTCCACACTAGACACAATAAATCTGTGCACATCATCACGCAGCATTTAATCTCACGAGTTTGTACATAACAAACTCGACCCTGCACTCCCCACATATCAGAAATACCATGGCCACACATATTCCCCATGCATTCCTATTGGAGGGCAGGCCACTCTCACCACACATACACAGAGAGCGCACGCATTTTACACTGGACCACAGTGAAAAAGTGTGCAGAGGCCTAAAATCACCAACACATGGTTACAGAAACAGGCTAGGCAAATGCAAAAAGTTTCAGGGTGAACCTGCCAAAAGGGCCAAGTCCAACAGCCACTGACGACAGTAGCCCACCATTCCCAACACCATCCTGATTTTTTCTGTGTTTTTGGTTGATTAATTGCATGCTCACCGAAATTCTCTCTTGTGACACCGTTCTCGCACCTTTCTCAATATGTTGACCAAGACATAGGACTTCTCTCAAACAGTACAGCAACTTATTTGGGGACCACTTATGTCCATTGTCCGCCAAATTTATTAACAAGGCAATAGTGTTAGTTGTGCATGCTACACAGGTTTTTGACGCAACAAGCAGGTCATCAATGTCCTGGAGTAGGACAGATTTGCAAGGTAGTATGAGAGTATCCAAATTCTTCTTGAGGATCCGGTTAAAAATGGAAGTACTGTCCGTATATCCTTGTGGGACTCTGCACCATGCCAAAACATGATTGCCGAGCCTAAACACAAAGATGAACTGACTGTCCTTATACAAAGGAATGCAGAAGAATGCCTGGCACAAATCAATACCAGTAAACCACTCATCCTCACTTGGAATTTAAAACAATATTAAAGCAGGATTCGGTACCATGTGACAACAAGGAATCACAATATTATTGATTTTGCGAAGGTTCTGCACTATGCGGTACTTACCCCTAGGCTTCTGCAGGCCCATAATGGGTAAGTTACATGGACTCTCCATGATCTCCTTCAGCCTGCCGTGTGTTGACCTGCAGGTTGAACAGAGACTGCATTGTAGTTACCAACCGGAGGAACTAGGTCCTGGTGTAGCACGTCAATAAGACACTGAATTGAAGACTTGCCAAAGCGTGTGCTTCTATGTCTTTGAAACAGGGGATGCTTTGCCTTTAGTGTTAATGAGTCTGCGCAGAACAAACAATCATAAAACAGGATTGTCTCCTCATGAGATCATCATGGGATGGGCAATGAGTTTGCCAGCTGTACATGCAAATGTGCTTATGAACTTTACTGATGATCTGATACTAGATTACTGCAAAATCATTGAATTATTGTCTCTAGCACTGGGGTTATTTTAGCAATTGTTTCAGTGGTCAAATTATACTAGAGTGTTCTTGGATAGTCCACATTTGGCTGTACCTGTATACGGATAGGCGCAACCCCTTTAATGAGTCCAACGTCCTTTCCTGAAAAATCTCAAACTTCTGGTATCACAGAATCTCTAAGATCTAAAGGCAAGGCTTCAGTCATCATCATTGGATACATTCCAATAATTAGATTCTGATTTGCATACTTAAATGTAATGGCCTCATCATGGGTGTGTAGATCTATTCCTTTCGGTGTACAATATATAGTGCAATTCAATTTGCCCAACAAATCAAATCCTAGGAAACTGATAGGCCTCGAATCACAAACTACAAATTATCCTCAAAACTTCCTATCTTTACAGTGACATCCTTTGTTGAATAGCAACTCCAACCACCTAGATACATCTTCCAGAGAGGGGTAGGTTTGGAAGATGTACTGATCTAACAGTAGAATTGGTAGCACCTGTATCAGCCAAAAATAATATGTTGTAGTCATTTACCTCAGCATCTATAAATGAGCCACTCTGATCTACCTCCAAGACTGCAACAAGCATGCATCTTCCTACCCTGTTCAGGCACCATCAGGAAGAGTGATGGACGCCAAACTTTTCACACGTCTCGAATATGGAAAATTGAGGGTAAGGATTATTATTCTTGAAAGAATTCTGATTTAAATTTGGGAACTGGTTTGAACAAAATCTGGGAACATTAGCAGCTTGCTGTGGCATTGGAGGTTGGGAAACCTGCATCACTGGGGTTGTGGCACATTCTAATTCTGAGTTCTAGATCTGGGTACGTTCTGTGGCTGCATTGAATTACTGTTCTGAGGTAGTACAAATGCTGAATGTGGACCCTGATGTGTGGGATTAAGACATCATTCTCACTTCCAATGCCAGAGCCTATTGTAGTAATCACTTGGATTAGATTTCTTCAATGTAGCCATATCATTTCTGTCACTTGGATCAATAGGAACACCGACCTCTTCTGTGTGAATGAAATCCATCTCCACCCTTCATCACCAGAGCTCCCTGTTGATGCACTCCCTGCATTGGAGGGGCATTTGCTACAAATAGTGGATTTTGAATTCCTCTCTGAGCAGCATTCATTTGTACCCCTATCAATTTCTCCATTAACTTCTTCAGCCTCTTTTTTTATCTCATTGCTGCAATATTTAGCATATCACAAAATCTCATCAACTGACTTATTCTACCAACAAATGAAATGCTATTGAATCATCATACTAATCTCAGGCCTCAATCTTGTCACAAACCTGGACACAAAATGCGCCATATGTTAAGGCTCCAGTGTATCCATTCTGCTACTCTGTTTCAGTACCTGTAACAATCTCCCATAGTATGCATGAATCATCTCTTTCAGATCTTGGGTCATCCATTCGATCTTAACCGAGTCAATTTCTTGGGGTCGTACCTTAGACTTCAACCACGTCATTACCTGTTAATACTTCCTCATCATTATAGCTGAAGGACCATTAGTCACAGGATCTCTTGTCATTGCTCTCTTTTAGGCCATGTTATGGCTGTATTGCAAGCTCTCCACAAATCACTTGGGACCTGAATATCAAACAAGGTATTTAAATCAGTCAACAAAACCTTCAAGATTTTCACAAGCCGCTCAACTTCTATGTACCACTCCACAGGCTTCTCTCTTAATTTGGGAAATTCATTTCTAAATGATGCAAAATCACTCCTACTCCATGGTGCATATATGCAACCTCCACTGGGTACTTCCCGTAAAGGAAAACATTTTGCTCTCAGCTACCCCCTCCAGGAGAAGGTGGGTTTCCGTTGTTCTCTTAGGAGCCATTATATTTTTTTTCAATGAAATCCTTTTTTTCAACAGTTGCACAGTACACATCAAATGGCAAAAGACATTCGCAATCAATGGTAGTTAGGTAGACAGTGAGGTCAATTATCCAGTTCTAATCAATGATGATTAGCCTTACAAATCAGATAGATAACATAGCTAGGGTCTATTGAACGTATTGTCGCAGAGAGCCCAGAAAGGCACTCCACCACCCACATCCCCGTGCCTTCCTGGTCAACTCTTTATATTACACTTTCCTCTTGTCTGCACCAGTCTAGGTCATCCTCCCACTCCTGGACAGGTATTGGTCTACTCGCCCCCCCCCATGCCCTTGCAACATTTCTTTTGGCCACTCCTGCCACCAGCTGCAACCAAATTGAAGTATACCTAGGCCAAACGTCTTTCTCTGTTATGCATAGCAACAACCATCTGGCATCCAGATGGATTGTAATACCAGTGAATTTAGACATGATCTGGACCACCCCTTCCAATAGCAGTGGATCTCGGGGCACTCCCAAAGTATATGAAAAAATGAGCCAACCATACCACATTCTTGTGCACTAGGGACCGTATCACTTTAGCCCAACCGGTGGTGGTATTAGGGCCATAGAATAATAGGATCTGTGCAATATTCGTACCTGGATCATTTGAAAGTGAGCCCATGTAGCAATTTCCCTGGGGCTCTGTTTGGCTTCTGACCAATCATCATCATCCTCAATAAGCCTCATGTCACCCTTCCAAGCTTCCCTCAATGCGTGCAATAGGTCAGGAGAGTTGTTCATTATTCTTTTATATGTTAATGAAATCCCTTTCTGTGGCATAGGATCCTGTATTAATCGGTCCTCCAACGGGGAGGATTGAGGCAACTATTCCCCTTGTGGGAGATGGCACTGTAGTGCATGCCCAAGCTGTAAATATTTAACCTCCTCCACTTTCCCAAGTTTGTTTTGTTGCTGCTTTTCCGCAAATGTTAGTAGGGTGCCCCATCTCTATAAGTGCCCCAGACACTTGATGCCTAGCAGACTCCATTTAAGGAAGCCCTGTAAATTACCACATTCTTGTAAAAGTTCACTGTCCCACAGTGGAGTCTTGTCAGTCAGCCTGTCATTCCATCCCAAATGTCTGTTGGCATCTCTCCATACCATAGCAACCATCTGAGTATGTAACAGCAGCGTTCCTGCCCATTGTGTACAGGATTGCCGGGAAGCCTCGGTCCACCATTGCACCTTGATCCATCCAAAATGCTGTGTCCGCAATGTCCTTGAACACCCAATCGTTCACTATCATCTTTTGTGTTTCCCAGTAATAGATCTGAATGTCCAGAATCACCAGACCTCCTTCATATACCCCCGCTGAAGCTTAGCAAGGAATATCCGAGAATTGCCCCCATCCCACAACACCTTGCGCAATTCACTATTCACCTTGCGAAAGAAATAGAGCAGAATCCTATAAGGGGTGTTTTGCAGAACATAAAGCATGCGGTGAGAGTCATAATTTTAAAGAGTACAGCTCTACCCATAAGAGAGATTGGTAGTGGGCTACGTCCTCGCCCAGACTCCGTAACTGGGGCCACACATCCAGGCAGCAAAACTGGCCTCCACTCCAGCCGGGGATACCGGGGATACAAATAAGATACTTCTCCTAGTTTATCTGGTAGCCGGTTTAACTCCAGAATAGTTGGAAAATGTGTAAAACCCTATGGATTGAAGGGAAAGGGCGTGTCATATATAGCAGAATATCATCTGCATAAAGGGAGATTTATTCTTCCAATGTGCCACCTCCCTGAATCCCCCAGGGCAACAAGTTTTGACATATCCAGGCTGCCAAAGGTTTAAAGGCCAGGGTGAAAACCATCGTCGATAGGGGGCAATCCTGTCTAGTGGCTCCGGAGAGAGTACAGGTACAATAATGTACACCATTGACATGCACCCTAGCCATGGGAACTTGACATAGGAGTCTGACCCAGGAGCACAATTTGGGTCCAAAGCTGAGCCGAGACAGGGCTGCAAACAAGTATGGCCATTCGATGCTACAAAAGCCATTTGTGAATCTAGTGAGAGCAACGCGCCCTCCACCTGGCCGGCTGCTGTCATATGTAGTACCCCATACAGACATCTCAGGTTCAGTCTGGTGCCTCAACGAGGCATAAATCTGGCTTGATCCGAATGGATGACAGAATTAATGACGCTCACCAATCTACTTGCTAGGCCTTTTGCATGGACCTTGGCTTCTTCATTTAAAAGTGATTATAGGCCTCTAAGAGTTTCTGGCCATTGGCGGTCTATTGTTCATGGGGAGAACCATGATCATAGCAATTCGCTGGACTACTGGAAGGATGCCTTCTTGTCTGGCATACTGTAACATACTAGGCATAAAGGGTGCAACTTATTTGCTATAGATGTATAAAGTTCTTCAAGTAGGCCAATAGGCCTGCTTGTTTACCAGACTGTAAACCCCAAAATGCTCCTTCTATCTCATCCACTGTCAATTCTTGTTGTAGCATATCTCTATCCTCTGAGGAGAGAGTGCGAAAAGCACGGTTCCCCAGAAGCTCTGTACAGTCTTGACCAGATCAAGCAGTCCTGGAAGCACATACTTGTTTGTAGTATGACGCTATTCCTGGCATGTTGTGCAGGACACCTCCTCAGAATCCTGGATTTCTTGCTCCCTGTTCCTGCCCTTATCTCTCTTTTCCAGGCAAGCTATCAGTTTGTTGGCCTTATCACTCGTATCAGAGAGTATTCTCTCTGTGGCCTGTATGTGCGCTTGGGCACTCTCCTTTGCTAAGACCCTCAGCTCCCACTGTTTCAGCCATTTGTTATGAGTCAGGCGAGCGTCAGGTTCCTCCCCTTTTGCCATTTCTGCTTTGAGGAAGGAGATATCTCTCCCTAATTACTCACTCTTGATGGCCAGTTCCTTTCTCTGTACCCCATTTGAGAGCTTGGGTTCACCCCTCAACAGTACTTTTGAGGCCTCGCCCAAAATAAAAGTGGAGTCTACCAAACCCACATTTTCCTGGAAGTAGTGTTCCGTATGTTCACGTATTGCATCTTGGATGTCCCTATCCTTCAAGCGCCACGTGGCTATCATGGGAGGAAGCATGTCGTCCCTAGTAGAGCCCAAGAGTACCCCCACTACTAGGTAGTGATCAGAAATCCCTCACATCAGATGACCGGTATCACAAATCAACTCTCACTGGCCGAATGGGTAAAGATATAGTCCAGTCGCGCACAGCTGCCATGTCTTGC
Organism: Lissotriton vulgaris; assembly: GCF_964263255.1. Classification (NCBI taxonomy): domain Eukaryota; kingdom Metazoa; phylum Chordata; class Amphibia; order Caudata; family Salamandridae; genus Lissotriton; species Lissotriton vulgaris. Next base: position 901,129,007 of record NC_141696.1, read on the forward strand.
CGACTGATGAGTGTATTGCCTCGAGGTCAGGTGTTCGCGCCAAAGTGCTATCAGATCCATGGACTATGTGAGGGACTTTAGGAGACTTTCATCTGTTCTTTTTTCCCTTTCAGAAAGCTTGTCCTTCAAGGGATGCATTACATCATTCATATCACCCCCCAGTATCAGTATTCCCGTCAGCATGTCCACAAGACTGCCCCCAGGGCCGATAGAGTAACCGCCTGCGATTTAGGTGGTGCATAGATCAAGCAACAATTCAGGGCATGTCCCTCCCAGGTTCCTGCCTGCATGATTAATCTACATAGTGGATCATGCCATGTCTGCCTGGGGGTGTATGCTGTGGATGCCTTTATGAGGATATCCATGCCCCTGGAACTGGAGGTGTAGCCTGCGTGTGCCACCAACGAGTAGCCCCAACAGTTCAAGATCTGGGGCATGCCTATGAATGTATTGTATTACTAAAGTTCACTTGATTTTGCTGCCCAAGCCTTTTACATTCCAGGTCATGATTTTCAAGTTCCCAACGACTGGTGTTCCCATAGTTTGTTAAAGATGATCCAGGGGCATCCTGTTGGTTTGTGTCAGTGAATCAATGCCTACCACCATCCAATGTGAGCCTTCCAGTGGTCCTAACTTGTGACGGAATGAATACTCATTGTAGTGTGTACATCTGTGAACCAAAACATAACTGTAAAACCCTGTATAACTGCCCCTCCCTGCCACCCTGCACAGTACGTTTTTAAATGCCTACAACCCTAATTTGCAAAGCGCCTGTCACCTGTATCAACACCATCTACAAATCAAGGGTTAGCCTGTGCCACCAAGAGGGCTAGGGCCAACTGTATGCTAGTCCCAAACTCCATAACTGTTGAACCTCATCTTTCCCATACCCATATCCCCTTATGTGCCTACAAGTCTCCCAGTTCCACATGTTTGGGGGTCGTTAAAAAGCACAGCTCCACGACTCCCCATGCCCCTCTTCACACAAGCAAGTTCACAGTAGTATAAGCACCACTCCAATTCTGCTACCAGCCTGTCCCCAGCTTGGTACAATGCTACCTAGACAGTGTTGGGTTCCAAGCGTGAGTAATCACATTTGTTCCCCTTCACAAGGTTCATTCTTGCCACTGAAACCTGCTGCACTCCACAGATGAGTGATTGGCTTTTAAGTATTAGTGATATTTAGGAAATCTTAGTCTCTGCATCTCCTGAAGACTGTCCAACCATGGAGGGCGCTGCAGCATCCTCCTGCAGGACCGGGGAGTTCCTTCTTTCCTTCTCTCGATGGAGCCGTTCTTTTTGACCATTTAAATTCCCTCTTCTCTAATTGATTTCAAATTCAGATACTGTGAATTAATTTCCAACTTTGCATCTTCATCCCTCGTATTCTCATATGTTTTATGTCCTGTTCACTAAAAGCGAGATAGTGTTTTTTCTGTAAAGCCTTTGTCAGCTCCAAATCTACCTTATATTTCTGAGATAATTCAGATAATTTATCATGGGCTTATCTTTTTCTTATGGTAACTATCCTTACTCATGAACAAAAGGTCAATCTGCTGACACATTTCTATTCAATGTAATGGAAGAAAACCACTTATCATTTCACCCAATTTCAACTTTATTGTCTCACATACAGCAAATTTACGTTCAAAGTGGCCTGAAGAGTTCCCTGACTCACTTCCGTACTCCCACGCTCATTCGATGTAGCATTAAGAACTTTCAAAAAGATTTCCAATCCTGAACATTAAGTTCAGGATGAACCTCAGTGGCTTTAGATACCTCCTTTACTTCAGGTGTGCTACTATGTTTATTTAAAGGCGGTTCCCGAGTAAGTAAACCCAGATCTGGTAACCCCAGGAATTATCTTAAAGGTTTGTGGATGGGTCTGCACTTGCACCACAAGGAGAGCTTGCATTAGTCGGACTTAAAAGGATGGATTCTCCCACCTTCCAACTCAGGGGATTTATGATGTCTAATACTGAGCTAAGTTCTGTATCCTCTTTCCCCCAGAAGTGGGGTTATACAGAAACCACTGGGCCTATCTAACAGGAAATGTAAGTGCACCTGCACTGTAGAGACAGTGAAGGACTGCGAAACACAAGTCCCTGCAATCCACCTTGAATGTTTTGATTCACAGTAATAGTCCCCATCATGCTCTGGTCCATCTGTACAGAGGAGCCCCAGTTCATTCCAGGGCTTGTACTTACTGGTGCAGTAGACAATGCAATATTCCCTAATGCAACCTCGCTCCAAACTACATCCATTTGCATCTAATTATACAGAGGTGGTCTCGCAGACATTAATACATCTAAAAGACGGTCAATAGTATCACTATCACTGTTTTCTTTTTTTCTCTCTCGATTCTCTTGTTTTATCCTTCTCTTTTCAGTCCCTCTTTCCACTTCTCCGCTTTGCATTAATGGGTGTATTTTTGCTCCTTCTATCATGTCAGTTCAATACCTTTTCTGCTCAGTATCCCACCTTGCATCTGCATAAATATGCGCAGCCCTTTTCACTCATACCTGATAGCTCTCTTTTTCCCTGGCATGAGCCAAATGCTACCAAGTGTTAATAGCTTAAAATTGTGTGGGTCTAGGTAGTCATTTCATCTTATAAATAATTCTCCTCAAATGTTCAATAATTCTCAGATTAAATGTGCCAAAGCATGGAAACACCAGTGTACCTTCTTTCTCAGTGATCTTGTGCCAATATTCTAGCTAAATACATTTTGTAACCCTACATTTCTTGTCATATAATGTCCTGCAATGTCTTACGGCAGTGCTTCTCCCCCTCTGAGAGGGATCTGAACAACTCCTCTAAACAAATTTCGTACAACTTCAAAACATTACATTTTTTGTTACAATTTGTTTGAAAATCAATATTTTATTTAAAATCTCCTTCCAAATCATCAACCAATAACAACGTGGCACCTCATGATGTAGACAGCCAATAACAGAGCAGCTTCACACCAACAAACCTATCCCAGTGCAGCACAGTGTGATGACAATCTCACTCCTCGCATCAGCTCACCCTCTGTTAGACCTAGCTTTTTTTGGCATGTTTCCCCAGTCTTTTTGTGTTCTAATCTCCTGGTTTTTACTCTGAGCACTTTCTCACTGATGTTCAGAGTTACAGTACAAGTGCTCCTACTGTAAATGATGTTATGGATTGGTGTTTCCATGATTGGCATGTTTGATTTACTGGTAAGTCCCTATTAAACTACACTGAGATTGCCAGGGCCTGTAAATCAAATGGTATTTGTGGGCCTGCAGCACTGATTGTGTCACCCATAGGAGTAACCCTGTAAAGGTAGCTCAGATCCCAGACAAGCTACCGGATCCTCTGACCGCTCAAACTCGTTGCAATGAACAGGCCGACTACTTCTACAACAAAATAGCCATGATCTACTCCTCCTTCCCCCACCCCTTCACCCCCTATCAGAACAGCAGTACACCAGACCTACCCCTCCTACCTCCCTTGAAACCTTTTCACCTCTGGAGCCCACCAGCCTAGAAACCATAATACTACAGGTTAAGTCCGGCTCCCCTAGTGACCCAGACCCAGCTCGTTTCCTAAGAACAATTACCCCCACTATCCTCCCCATCATCCTGACCTTGATCAACAACTCTCTCGCAGCAGGGCTTGTTCCCCCGAAGTGGAAACAAGCTACAGTTAAGGCCCTCCTGAAGAAACCCAATCTCGATCAGATGAACCCGGGGAACTACCGCCCGATCTCCTTGTTACCATGGATAACAAAAATCGCGGAAAAACACGTAAACCAATGCCTCACAGAATGCCTGGAAACTAACAACTCTCTGGACTCCTCTCAGATGGGGTTCCGCCCCATGCACGGAACAGAAACTGCCTTATTAGCAGTAACAGAAGGAGCTAGAAAAATCGTGGATCAGGGCGGCACTGCGGCCATCATCTTATTGGACCTCAGTGCCGCCTTCGACACTGTGAACCATGACATCTTATGCCACAGAATGTCAGAGCTAGGGATAACCTCCACTGCTACAGCCTGGCTACACTCCTTTCTTTCAGACTGCTCTTTTCGAGTCTGTGAGGGCAATACCACCTCGCCCAGCAAACCGCTCGGTTGTGGGGTTCCCCAGGGCTCGTCCTTGAGCCCCACACTGTTTAACATTTACATGCTCCCCCTCGCAGAAATAATACGCCCTTTTGGCGTTCAATTTGTGTCCTACGCCGACAACACGCAACTGGTGGTTACACTGACTCATCCCTCCTCTTACTCCAGCGATCTCAGAGGCTGCATGGAAGCAGTATGCACCTGGATGAGCCAGTCTTACCTGAAGCTGAACGGCGACAAAACAGAGCTAATGGTGCTAGGCAACCCCCCCCCCAAAAAAAATCCATTGACTCTCTGTGGCCACCAGCACTAGGCCCAGCACCATCAGCCAGGGATACCATCAAGAGCCTGGGTATCTGGCTGGACAACGCACTTACCTTCGGCCACAAGGCAACCAAACTAGCAGCCACCTGTATGGGCATCATTAGTCTCATACAAAAGATCCTACTGCTCCTCCCTTTCAAGGCCAGACAGATCATGGTCCAGGGTCTAATCCTCTCCCGGCTGGACTTCGGAGATGCCCTATACCTAGGAGCCCCCGAATCCACCCTAAAAAACTGCAGGTTATCCAAAATTGCACTGCCCGTACTCTCCTGCGCATTCCCCGCCGGCAATCAGTGAAATCTGAACTAAGAACCCTTCACTGGCTGCCAGTAAAGGATAGAGTTAACTTCAAGAGCATGTGCATTGCCCATCGTGCCTACTGGAGGAAAGGAGCAATCCTTAATCACACCTTAATCACCCCCTACCACCCCAATAGGCAGCTGAGGTCGACCCTCACCTTCCAAGTCATCAATCTCAGGTTCAAAAGAGAAATAAGTGGAGGAAGAATGTTCTCAACTAACGCGGCTTGGCTCTGGAACTCCCTTCCACTCTCCATCCGCTCGGAACCTAACATCTTGCTTTTCCGAAGAAAACTAAAAACCTTTTTCTTCAGCAGATAACCTCGACCCGCCTCTCCTACCTGTATTCTGCTAAAGCGCTAGGAAGCCTGCGGGTAGCTATCGCGCTATATAAAAACCTATTCCATTCCATTCCATTCCATGTGCCACTGCAGTGCGTATGCACACTTTTTACTGCCATGTCGACTTGACAAGTGCATCCACTTGCCAAGCACTAGCCTTCCATGTTATTACATGTAAGTCACCCCTAAAGTAGACCAAAGGTACCCCTATGGGAAGGGTGCACTGTATGTGAAAGGTAGGACATGTACTGTTGTGTGTGACATGTCCTGATAGTGAAATACAGTGTATTACGTTTTTCACTTTTAAAAGGTTATCTGTCCTATTGGACAGAATGGGAATTACTTTGTAACATCTTTCAAGTATAACTTCCTAATGGAACAAGATAAAGAAATGGAGTTTAGTACCTAAACTCAGAATGTAATATTGCATCTTTTAGTAAAGATCACTTTTATGTTGTGTGTTTGAAAATACCACTTTTAGAAAGTGGGTATTTTCTTTCTTATGAGACAATGTTACGTGATATGCACTCCTTATTTTAACATCATGTGTCACTTACAACTATTCAACCATTAAACTTGGTGCTGCCCCAAATCTTGACTAGCCCCAAGTCAAGTTCGTATATATAGGAAAATTCACAGAAACCTGTGCTTTGGGGAGCACTATTCACTAATTCACTAGTACGTGATTACTTTTTTCTTATTTTGCATACAATTATAATCCAAACTGAACATATTAGATTTTCAGCCTTATATTTCGCCACACAATCAAAACACAAATGTATCCGCAGTCTTATGAGTCAGACTGCTAATGTAACCCAGTATGTACAAATCACAAAGTGAAATAATAATAAACTCTCATCAAAGATGGTGGTCGTGTTTCTTTTCTTCAAAGTAGTTTTTATTCTTCTTTATCATCAGAAGATGTGTTATTTTGAATTCTTCAAACAACTCTCCATCATTAAACAAATGTAGACATATCCCAATGCATTTCGGTATGCACCTTCGTCAGGGGAATGCACTATGAATAACAAAAAGTCTGTCATTTATCTACTAGAAACATCTTGTGCTATTTACATTTACAACTAAACTGTTAATGTTGCTTATGTGATATACAGGAACCAGAAGATCTCCAAGGGTCAAAAACATGTCCATTGTGTGATTAAACTTCATGCTCGCGAAAATTCACAAAAGGTCGCTTGTTACCTTATAAACCAAGTAACCACCCAAGTGTGAACTGCAACTATAACTGACTGCAAGCTTATGAAAAAAACGCACCAATTACTACCAAAAACAACCCAGTGATAAGTCTGAACATGATGCCAATAACTGTGTCTGTGCACTCTTACCTACAATAGCCACAATAAAGCCGACAAATGTCACAATTCGTTGTCTCATTAATTCTGAAAACAACATAAAAACACCTCTTAGCTCACCTGATAGGTGGTGAAATGTCTACTGCCTAAACGTGATTGAGACCAGTACTTACTCAATCTTGTTCGCACTGTCGAGCAACTGTTTTCTTCTAGTATATCTCGGTGTCTGAACTACAAAGGAATAAAAACTCCCTTAGCGCTACGATATTTTGCGTTAAGACATAGGATTATCCGAGATAGTTGTGAGCATTCTTACCTTTCTCAAACTATCGCTAACACTCCATTCACCTTCCCCTCGGCTCTCACAATGCCGCTCTATCGTTCGACTACCTCGTTTGCAAATTGCCGGTATATGGCGTCAAAATGTAAAAGAAATGAAAGACGGACTCCTGTTTACATAAAGCCTCATCCAAAATGGCGGGCGCGAGTCTGCTATTCGCGAAAATGGGACACTTAGACAATTATCCTCATCGTGAAACGTAAAGGAGAATTGAAAAATGAAAATACAACTAATATTAGCACGTTCTATATTGTAGTAAGAAAACAAAACGAAAAAAATTCTAAAAAAACATAACGTTATTCGTGAGGTTTTGTGAGCATAAATATCAATGACACTCAGTATACGATGTTGACATTAAAATCAGATACAGTCACATATATTTCAACAATATTTACAAGAAGCACATCATTTCAATCTTGTCATTAAGACCATAGGGGGTCAGCGTCCTAAGGGACTTTATCCAATAAGTCTCTCTTTGTGCCAACAGTCTAACTGTGTCAACAATTGGTTTATCCACCAGTCTTTCTAACACAGTGAATTTAAATTGCGGTATCGTATGCCCTCTTTCATGCCAGTGTACAGCCAAACATGATTTCATATTTTTTGTTCGAATCATACTCTTATGTTCGGTCATTCGAACCTTCACCTTCCTTGTAGTGCGTCCAACATATACAAGCCCACATGGACATTTTATTGCATATATTACAACACTTGAGTTACAGTCCGACGTATGTCTCAAAATGATGTTTTTACCTGTTTGAGGGTGGGCAAATGAATTGCCTACCAGTACATTGCCACAATGGCCACAATTCTGACATTTCATCATCCCTTTTTGGCCCAAATCTGTCATTTCATACCTACGACCTTTCAATACCTCTTTGATGTTCTTTGATCTGGAATGAGCAAATAAGGGTTTATCTAGAAATACCTGTTGAAAGTCAGGTTCTTGTTCAATTATTTCCCATCGTTTCCTTATGCATTTTTTTATAGCCGCTGCGGCTGTAGAAAATTTCAATACATAAACTTCCCTTCTACTTTCACTCCTTGCTCTCTTTTCCAACAAAGATGATCTAGGCATAATTCTTACTCTGTTCTCTGCCTGATCTAAAACTGAGTCTGGGTACCCCCGTACTTTGTATTCTCCACGCATTCTCTTGATGGTCTCAAACCCTTGTTCTTCGTTTGAACAGATTCTCCTTGCCCTGATAAATTGTGACAATGGCAAATGCTTTTTTAATGATTCTGAGTGAAAACTGTCAAAATGTAACGCATTATTTCTGTCTGTTGTCTTTTTAAAGACGCTTGTCTCAAGTGTGTTCCCTTCTCTCGCAATCATGATATCGAGATAACTTATCTTTTCTGCACTGATGTCATATGTAAATTTAATGAAGGCATGACAATTATTCAACTCATGAAGTTGTTTTCTTAACATTTCTTCTGACCCTTTCCACACTACCAGTATATCATCGATATACCTCAGGTATAATGCCAAATGAGTTTGCCATATTTCTTTCTGCAATATATGCTGCTCTTCGAATCTAGACATGAACATATTCGCATAAGTGGGTGCCCCGGTAAACCCCATAGAGGTGCCCGTCTTCTGTAGAAAAAAACAATCCTGCCATTGAAAATACCCATGATACAAACAAAATTGGAGTAGTTCAAGAAGAAAGATGTTGTGACTCTCCTCATAGTCATGTCTCAATAGCATCCACTCTGCTGCCTCTAGACCTTCCACGTGTGGAATCGAGGTGTACAGGGCTGAAACATCAACCGTGCACAGCCACAGTTCCTCATTCTCACAAATTGTTACATTCTTTAATTTCCGTAAACAATCCGTAGTGTCTTGTACAAAAGTTGACCACTGTTGTACCAATGGCTGCATAAAATAATCTAGGTATTTCCCTAGTGGTTCATGTAATGACCCACATCCCGCCACGATGGGTCGGAATGGCGGGTCATTCGGATCTTTATGCATCTTAGGCAACATATATATATATGGCCTATTGGGATATTCTGTAGTCAGGTATCTGCTTGTTTGTTCGTCAATCCTACCCAACTCAATGGCTTTTTTCAGAATGTCAGATAAAATCCTCTGGAATTCTATGGTAGGGTCCGACTCTAACTGTATGTAGGTGTTGGTGTCTTTCACATGCTGATCTACCTTTTGGTGGTAATAGGCGGAGTTGAGCACAACTAGTGCTCCACCTTTATCCGCTGAAACTATGGTCACTGCCTCATTAGATGCCAATTCATTAAGTGCCAAAGTTTCCTGTCTAGTCAAATTCCTGCTCATTTTTCTCTGGTGTTTTATGTCTGCAAAATCTTTTTTTACGAGTGTTTCAAAAAGGTCTAACGCTTTATGCGTCATTGGTGACATGAATGTACTTTTTGGTTTAAACACTTTCGTTCCTGTAGTATCTGCCTTAGGTTCAGGGTTCTCTGCGTTTATTTGATGAAAGAACCATCTTAACCTCAACTTCCTCATGAACTTGAAAAAAGAGACTTCAGTCTCAAATTCATTACTTTGGTAGGTTGGTACAAATGACATACCCTTATTCAAAACTGCGATTTGTGTGGAGGTTAGTACAGTGTCTGAAATGTTCATAATCAGTTCCTCTTCGGGTTTCGTCTTGTATCTTGTTTTTTTGGCTTGTCCCCTCCTTGTCCGTTTGTTTTGCTTGCTATGTGTTGTGCCTGTTCGTCCGGAGGATGGTTGGAACTGTGGCCCCCTTCTAAAAAAGGCTGCCTACTCTGATTGCTTGTCGTGATTTCTGCGCATGCACCTGATACTGAAGCCTCTACTGGGGGACGTGTAGGTAAAGTGTCTTGGTCTGTAGCCAAACTTTCCTCGGAGGTGTTTTCAGTTGGCTTCCTAAAAACCCTTCTTTGTGCGTAGTTATCAGCCCAGCTGTACACCTCATCCAACTTATAATCTAAGGTGTCACGCTTAAATTTCCGCAGTTTCCTTTCATGAACCTCCTTAGTATGTTCATCTAATTTATCATTAATTTCTTTCAAAGTTTTGTCCATATCCTCGGCAGACATACGTGTGGATAATTCGGTTTTCATGTCATTGATCTCTCCCTCTAGCTCCTTCAAAACATTAGACAATTCTTCAATTATAAGAAGTACTAAGTCTAGTGAACATTTGTTCAGTATTGCAAACCATCTTGCTAAAAATGGTTTATTAAATTTGAAAAGCATTGGTCTTAATGATATTCGCAGACCCCTAGGAATGCGTTTAACCCTATGGTACTGTATCAGAGTGGTGGCATGTAGCCTTTGATTTATTTCTTTTCGCAAAGTGTATTGTAACTGTTTAATCAATTGTGCCGTGGTGCCTGGTTTGTTTTTAGATCTCTGGTTTCCTTAATGAGAGTATAGATGTTCTCCGCTTCCTCAGCTGTATAGCCTTTTATATCTGCTTGGTTCTTTGTCCTTTGAGCTATTTCATCAAAATCCATCTTTTCTTGTTGGTGCAAATCACAAATGGAGCAAAAACGGTACGCTATGAGACAATGTTACGTGATATGCACTCCTTATTTTAACATCATGTGTCACTTACAACTATTCAACCATTAAACTTGGTGCTGCCCCAAATCTTGACTAGCCCCAAGTCAAGTTCGTATATATAGGAAAATTCACAGAAACCTGTGCTTTGGGGAGCACTATTCACTAATTCACTAGTACGTGATTACTTTTTTCTTATTTTGCATACAATTATAATCCAAACTGAACATATTAGATTTTCAGCCTTATATTTCGCCACACAATCAAAACACAAATGTATCCGCAGTCTTATGAGTCAGACTGCTAATGTAACCCAGTATGTACAAATCACAAAGTGAAATAATAATAAACTCTCATCAAAGATGGTGGTCGTGTTTCTTTTCTTCAAAGTAGTTTTTATTCTTCTTTATCATCAGAAGATGTGTTATTTTGAATTCTTCAAACAACTCTCCATCATTAAACAAATGTAGACATATCCCAATGCATTTCGGTATGCACCTTCGTCAGGGGAATGCACTATGAATAACAAAAAGTCTGTCATTTATCTACTAGAAACATCTTGTGCTATTTACATTTACAACTAAACTGTTACTGTTGCTTATGTGATATACAGGAACCAGAAGATCTCCAAGGGTCAAAAACATGTCCATTGTGTGATTAAACTTCATGCTCGCAAAAATTCACAAAAGGTCGCTTGTTACCTTATAAACCAAGTAACCACCCAAGTGTGAACTGCAACTATAACTGACTGCAAGCTTATGAAAAAAACGCACCAATTACTACCGAAAACAACCCAGTGATAAGTCTGAACATGATGCCAATAACTGTGTCTGTGCACTCTTACCTACAATAGCCACAATAAAGCCGACAAATGTCACAATTCGTTGTCTCATTAATTCTGAAAACAACATGTCCTGATAGTGAAATACAGTGTATTTCGTTTTTCACTTTTAAAAGGTTATCTGTCCTATTGGACAGAATGGGAATTACTTTGTAACATCTTTCAAGTATAACTTCCTAATGGAACAAGATAAAGAAATGGAGTTTAGTACCTAAACTCAGAATGTAATATTGCATCTTTTAGTAAAGATCACTTTTATGTTGTGTGTTTGAAAATACCACTTTTAGAAAGTGGGTATTTTCTTTCTTAGCCATCCTATGTGCCTTTGCTGGGCTGTGGATTGACTGTCTTGCTTTATAGGGACAGGGGGGGGGGTCATCAGACAGCCACTGGGGGTTGAGGTGTGTCCTGCCTCTCCTGGATGAGACAGGGCTGGTATGAATAGACCTGTGCTGCATTTAGAGTAGTGGGTGAAAAATGTCTTGCCCCTGAATAGGCCTGGTCTGCCTTGGACAATGTTGCCTCCACATCCTGCCAGGAAGATGGGCCAAAGAGGACTGAACAGGTTTGGACTGAGCATAAACACTTTCTGCCACAAGGGAACTACGGAAATGTGGTATAAATATTGGGGCCTAGACACCTGAACTCTTTTGGATCAAGGAACCTGGAAGATCTGGAGAAGCTGTGAGGAGAACTACCACTTTGCTGTGTTGGCCTGCAGTGGTTGCTCTTGTCTTGGGCAGAGAAAGGACTGGACTGAACTTTCTGCAACTTCTTTGTTTGAGTTTCTCCAAAGGCTTGAGGTAGAGCTTGCCACCTGTTCAATAAGTCTCAGGAACAGCAAATACTACAAGTTCATCTGCTACCAGCACTGGGAACTGTGTGTTTTGGGTTGCAACAGAAGAAAGAGCAACCTGATACCATCACAGACACTGCTGCCAGCTCCGGGCCCTGAAGGCACTGCAGAGGGCACAATTGCACTTCCCACAGCAAACCTGGTCTCACCTATGACGACGCCTGATGACGTCACCAAGCCGCTGCTTGCACTGTGACCTGTGGGCACTGCACTTTGCACCGCCTCGCTTCAGGCCGCCACCCTGGTATCCCCAACGCACTGCTCCATGCCACTGCTTGCACAGTGGTTTGAGGGCAGTGCTTGTAAGTTACATGATGCACTGCCCTCATCCTGTGCCGCAGTCTTGGCCTACCTCCGCCAGCACCATTGACTCTAGTTTTTCAGCAGATGTCAGCTCTTCAGCCACGATGACGCTGCTGCTTGCACCATGACCTGCCAGTACCATGACGAGCACAACACATCGCTTGGCACTGCAGCCCTGGTCTGACCGATGCCGCTGGAAGACCATCAAGAGCTGCTGTCTGCACCACGACCTGAGGGCACTGCACGTTGCACTGCTGCACTTTCACACCGCAGCCCCTACACCTGCCGACGCTCACAACTTCAAATGCAAGGAGTTTGATCTGCCCAACAACTCCTCCACTGACCTCTGTAACCGATGCCTGCCAATGCCAGCTCTTCAAAGCTCAACAAGAGGTCACCGACACATGGCATTTCAAAAACTACTGTTTTACGCGTCTTCCCGACACGGTAGCAGGCCTGCGACACTGCTGTCAGCCAGAACTGTTTGGATTTGTTGCTCACAGCACCGTGAAAGACCCAGACGTAGCTATTGACTACAATGAACTGTATTTTAAATATATTTTTGATATTGATATTCCTGAGAACTGTATTGTGGATTTTTAAAAAATATTTTTGGTCTTGTTTGCACAGATAAAATATTGGTTATTTTTCTGAAACTGGGGTGGTGTCCTTTTGTAGAATTTTCACTGTATTGCTGTTGGTGATTTGCAAATGCTTTACACACTGCCTCTGAGATAAACCTGACTGCTCATACCAAGCTGCCAAGGGGTGAGCAGGGGTTATTTCAGAAGTGTATCCCCTGTTCCTGACTAGGAAAAAGGGTCCCTACTTGGACAGGGTAACAACCTGCCAACCAGAGACCCCCATTTCTAACATCCTCCTTTACAATTTCAAGTACACACTCTTCGGCAATACACTTGCAACTAAATACAATGTAGTAGCAGCAAGTAACAATTGTCCGCTTTAATAAAGAAGCGACAGAAAACAATCATTGAAAAGTAGCACAAACACACACCCAAATGAAACCTTGTCCTTCGTGGAATCATTCTGATCAGTCCAGCTTTCCTCTGCGCAAAAGGTCCACCACACTAATCATACCTCACTTTCACACATAAGGTAAACGTCCCTATCTCGAATGGGCTGTCGGCGAGGTCTTACAACACGCCCCACAAAACCTCAGAAGACAATTACCATACAATGTCTTCTGCACTATTTAATATCACCCTGGGATCTTATGCCATGTACGACCCAATAACAACTTCTCCACAATAAGTGCTACACTCACATCATCTTTTAAAACATTATCACATCATATCACACAATCTCTTCAAGACACCACACAATTGTGACAAACACCACAAGCTAAGCATAAACCTCTTATACACAACCCTATTATTACTCACTCCTCTGCCTTCACAACTGACTCTCCGCCCACTAGAACATAACCAACACCGATTCTCCAAGTCGAAACATGGAAACTAGGGACTGAGATTGCATCAGGTACTAGCATGCCTAGGTATGCTACCATCTGAGAATGCTCCTGGCCATTCCTTCTAGTTTGACTCTGGCCAATATACCATTTTAGTAGCCTGAGAGGAAAAGGGGTTAACAGCAATTTAATTTTGAGGTACTGTGCGATCATTAGGACCACACAATAAAAGTCTGAGTCAGTAACGTGAAGTCAAAAGGTTTATTACAAACTCAAAGCCAAACTACTATAAATCCATCTCAAGATTGGAACATCCTATAAAAAGTACAAATCTATCAAGGAAGACCAAAGTGGCATACAATATTCATCCTCAACAGCAAGGAGCAAATAAGAATTTTGGTGACAGCTATGCAGAAAATATGGAAAAGAGTTTGATGACTAGACAAATGGTTTTGATCTTCCTCCTCAGACATGGAAAAGATTTGCAACATAGACTAAACCCTCCACTACACTAAGGATAGGGTAAACCCTATTGAATTAAGGAAGCAAGAATGATGTCATCATCAGAAGTTCTATAGGTAAAAAGTTATGTATGGCATGAAGCCATACAATCAGAGATGACAAATGGGGCCTGTACCTCTCAAAGCCTAAATGGAATCTGACTAGACCTAAGGTGAGTTTACTAAATAAAATGCTTAAAGAACATTTGAGAAAAACACCTATTTAGCATCATAGTAATTTTCCATTTCCCAAGAAAGAACTTGCCGCCTTGAACACTTCTTCCATATTCCCGTCTCCACTTCCAAGGTCTCTCTGAAGTTGTCCCTTCATCTGATATTACTAACTGGTAACACTCCTTTTGTTCTTAATTAAAATCATTTGACCTTGCCAGTTCTTCCTTGTCTCACTATCTCTGAAATAATATGTTGCACAATCGTGCTAACTTAACAGTCTTCTTTAAATGCACATTAATTCTGCAACCTACATATAATCCAATAAATGAAATCCTTAATAAAGGAATCAAAATATGTAGGAATGTGTACCTTTTTGACATGGTTGCTGCCTCTTTTTCCCTGTACACAATGTGATTTAAAATAAAAATGCACTGTGTTCCTGCTAACCAGGCCCCCAGTGCCAGAGCTCTTTCCCACAACTGAGCAGTTGTTCCCCCAATTGTCAGAACCTTTAGCACCCTCTATAAGTCTTTAGTAAATGGTACCCTGGTACCTACAGCCTGAAATACTAAATAGGGTCCCTATGGGTTGCAGCACAAATTGTGCCACCTTAAAGAGACACCTCACCAAGGACATGGACGACTGCCATTGCAGGCTGCCTGTCTTGATGCAGACAAAAGTAAAAACACAACATGTCAAACATCCTTGTGTGCCATGTCCTCTTCTACTGCACATTATATTTGCAAGTCACCCATACAGCATACCTAATAGCCCTAAGGCAGGGTGCTTACAATTATACGTGAGGACATATCTGCATGATAATATATGCCCCTGTGCTGGTCCATCCTACTGCTGCCAGTGCAAGTCGCCCGGGAAGCCATCTTAAACCATGTATTGGAAACTGGTGAAAACGAGTTCCCCAGATACATAATGGCTGAAAATAGGGATGTTTGGTACAAAACATCTTGTTGTGTTAAACCCACACTGATGCCAGTGTTGGATTTATCAACACATGCACTCAGAGGACATCTTAGAGGTGCCTCCTGAAAACCTACCAGCCTCTGCTGTGCTTGCTGACTGGATTCTGCCAGTCTGCCACCCGAGGCAAGACCTGACCTTCTAGGGTGAGGGAAGTTTGCTCTGAGGAGGTCAGGAACTAAAACCTGTCTTGGAAGAGGAAGTAACAACACTTCCCACAGGAAGATCTGCTGAATAGCCTCCTTGGGCAGGCAAGCTTCGAAGGAGCCACCACCTTTGGATTGCAAATCTGGCTCCCCTCACAGACGAGGAAACCACCCCCACTGTCCATAGCCCATTTGGCACTTGGACAGGAGGGAAAATCAACTAGTCAGGTAGGCATGCCACCCCCAATCTAGTACCACCCTAAGGTGAGCTAACCGTGAGGTGGAAACACATTTTCAGAGATAGCCATCTCTGTGATGGCATACCTAGGATTTCTGGGCCAAGGGTCAGTAGCCCATTAGCTACAACTCTACACTACTCTAATGCCTCTAAATTCAGTATTAGGTGGAGTCCCTGGCATCAGAAAAGCAGTTCCTGACATGATAAGAAAAGAGAGGACACTGAAGAGCCGCAAAAGAACAAAAGATTGAAGAGAACATGTGACTTGGCCCCAGCCCCGCTAGCTTCTATGTAGCCCATGTTGAAAACTGTGCCATGACTCGTCCTGCTGCTGTGACTCCAGAAACGTTGGAAGAGTTCCTGTCTTTGAAAAAAAGTCAAGACCTCTTGTGAACAGCGAACCTGTTCAGAAGAGACTCCAAGAAGAAGACTCTGAGTCCTCTGGAATCGACCAAACCCAACACCTGCAGCAACCACTGTACCTGTTGACTCTGGCCCATTTTGAATTGGGCCAACAATGCCAACAAGGTTCCACAGTCCTCCAGAGCTCGATTCCATTGTGGTCTTACCCCTCCTATACTCCCTGACATCACCTGCATCCTTTGCACGTAGACTCGTAGGCACCTAGGGCCCCCTCTATCAAGACTGCTCAGGTAAGGAAAACACGATGCCTAAAGACACCTCTGCACAAATCGCCCCTGGGCCTTGGAGAAGAGGACCAAAGGTGTCCCCCCACCCCTGAGCATTGCAAGGTGTGAAGCTGCTTGCTGGCTTAGCCCAAGCCTGCAGCCTATTTCAACAGAGATTGATCGCCAGTGAAACGCATTGGAAGTGTATTTGTAGAGCACGTAGCTACCCGTGGGCGTCCCAGTGCTGGACTCGTACGATGGTATCTGGGACAGAGTTACCTAAGGGAACAGCCAAGTTTTCAATAATTTGCGGAATTTTAGTAGATTGGTCTCCCTACGGATGTTGAGGGGTAGGGAGTTCCACAGCTTAGAGGCGTTGTATGAAAATAGACGTCCCCCTGAACGTGCATTCTTGATTCTGGGGAACAGGGCCAAGTTATGGGCAATTCTCCTGGAACTTGGTATAGACGGGGCACTAGTTAAATTTATGGCATCCCTCCACCAAGAGCTGTTCTCCCAAATCCGGGTCACTAATGAGGGAAGGTGCACTACCAGCTTTAAATCCATGCGTGGAGTGCGCCAGGGCTGTATTTTGGCCCCCCTCCTCTTTACCATCTACATCAACGGCCTGGGACGACATCTGGAGGAGGTGGATGGGGAGGTCCCGCGTATAAGAGAAACGAAGATCCCTGCTCTCCTATACGCGGATGGCGCCGTCCTCATAGCCCACACTGGCAACGGCCTGCAGCTCTTACTTGATGCATTTGGGGCATTTATGGACAGGCTGGACCTAAAGGTAAATGCTAATAAATCTCATACCATGGTGGTCGGATTCCATAGGAACAGGGGTAAATCAAACATTTTTAAATGTAAGGGCGAAGTGGTTACAAGGGTAGCGGTTTTCCCATACCTGGGGGTGCTCTTTGATAAGAGGGGCTCTTGGGGCCCGCAGGTAAGGGCAAAGAGCCTACCCACTGTGCGATCCTACTATATGCTTTTAGGTTCAACCTCACTTGAGCATTACCTTATAACTGTCACAAAGCCATTTCATAGGTTTTTATTGGTAAAGTTCAGGTTTAATTTGATTCATTTTTATTTGGGTAATTATCCAACCTGAGTCAAACCAGATCTAGCCACCCCTTGCACTTGTGATCAATTATCAACCCAAGACACAATGCACTTTGTAATGTTTTGCGGGCTCTTCTCGGACATTAGAAAAAATACCTGCGGCCTATCTTGAAGGATGCTGGCTTTACGCAAGTGAGGCCGGCATTGGTTTTCCTTCAGTCTTTGAGTAGCATCCGCTTTACATTTTGTGTGGCTAATTTTTTAGTGGCGGCTTCGAGGATTAAATTGCATAATGCCCCACAAATCGTGACATAATGAATTTGTATCATGTTATTTACGTGTTTTTAATCTTTTGACCTATTGTATTGCACATGCTGAAAATGAAAATTTATCAAATAATTTTATATGTGTACAAATATGTTTTTATGCCTTTTTATGATTTTTATAAATCGAATAAAGTGTATTTGACTGACTGATTATGGGGACGCTTGCCAAGGAGAGGAGGTTGGATCTTAGCCTCCTGTTAGCTTTGTATGGTTTGACCAAGGATCTCAAGATAGGAGGACCCTTGTCTTGAAGGATTTTGTGTGTGATTCAGAGGGTTTTAAAAGTGATTCTTTCAGGGATTGGAAGCCAGTGTAGTGAGTTTAGGGCGGGCTTCGCAGAGCAACAGTGTTTTGTGTCTGTTAGCAGCCTGGCTGCTGCGTTTTGGACATGTTTAAGTTTGTTGATGACTGATTTCGGAGCACCAAGGTATAGAGCATTTCCGTAATCTAGCCTGGACATAATGAGGACCTGGATGAGGAGTTTCCTGGAGTGAGGGGGTAAGAGGGGGAGGATTTTGCGTGCAGTGCGCAGAAGGCCAAAGCAAGTCCAAGCGGTTTTCCTGGCTTGTGTTAAGATCCTGATCGAGCCAGACACCTAGGCTCTTCATTTATTTTTTTGGAGTGGGGGTTGTTCCCATACAAGATGGCCACAAAAGTTTGTTGGGGAGTTTGGATTGGTTGCCTAGCAGTAGGATCTCCGATTTCTCCCCATTTAATTTGAGGAGGGAATCGCTCATCCACTTGGAGATGTTTTTGAGGCACGAGGATAGATTTTCCTGGCAATGGGCCGACTGGTTAAGGGAAACGACGAGTTGGGTGTCGTCGGCATACATAATTACATTTATGCCGAAAGGTGCTACAATTTCCTCCAGAGGTGACATATATACATTAACAAGTGTGGGGCTTAAGGAAGTGCCCTGGGGGAGCCCACATTGAAAAGGGAGAGCTCTGGATCGTGTGTGTCCTTCGGCGACCTTGAAGGTTCTGTGTTCTAAGAAGGATTTGAGCCAGGACAGGGCAAGACCGGTGACTCCAACTCTGCTTAGCCAGTGTACGAGGATGGCATGGTCCACCATGTCGAAGGCAGCGCTGAGGTCCAGGAGGATCACTGCTGCCGATCCCCCTGCGTCCAAGATCGTTCTCGCTTCTTCAACCACTGCTATTAGGGCGGTATCAGTGCCCTGGCCTGGCCTGAATCCTGTCTGGGAAGCATGTAGGAGACTGTTGGATTCAAGGAAGGTGGAGAGCTGTCGATTGACAAATTTCTCTGCAACCTTGCTGATTCCAGGAAGAAGGGAAATGGGTCGATAGTTGCCCAGTTCTAGGGGGTCAAGGTGAGATTTTTTAAGCAGTGCTTTGACTGTGGCCCTTTTCCAGTTCGGGGGGATGATCCCTTTTCCTAGGGAGGTGTTTATTAGGTTAATTATGAGAGGGTTCACAGTGGTAGTCACAAGTTTTAGTTTGTTGAGGGGTGCAGGGTCAATAGGGGAGCCACTCTTGATGGAATTTAAGATAGCGGGGAGAGTCTCTTTTGTCAGCGGGGAGAAGGAGTCCAGGCGAGGAGCATTGGTTGCAAGGACTGGGGAGGCTGGGACTGGGGGCTGGTCGGGAGTGTGGAGGGTTTTTGATATTTAAGGAGTTTGGTGGAAAAAAATTCTGCTAATTCGTTGCATCTTCGGCCTGAGGGATCGTTGGAGGGTTGTGGGTCGGGGACTTTCATCAGTGTTCTGATGATGCAATATGTTTCCCTAGATGAGTTGGCAGAGGCTTGGATTTTATCTTCGAAGAAGGCCGCCTGGGTACTTTTTAAGCTGGCTTTATAGGATCTCATCGCTGTTTTGTATTCATTTTTTTTCTTGTTGGACCATTCCTTCCTCCATAGGCGTTCGAGTTTTTTACATTGTTTTCTCAGGTCGCGGAGCTCAGGGGTAACCCAGGGGGATTTAAAGGTTCCCTTTTTATTAGGGAGAGTTTTTTTTGGCAGAGCTAGGTCTAGAGAATTTTCGATCCAGGTGGAGAATTGCTGGTCAGCTAGGACTGGGTCTGGTTCAAGGGCAGGTGTAACGGCTTTGAGTGCGAGTTTCCAGTCTTCAATGACTAGTTTTGACCATGGGTGAGCTGGAAGGCAAGGAGGTGGTCTACCCGGGGGTTCAGTGCGGATTTGCTACTTGAATAGGATAAGGCAGTGATCTGACCAGGGGACGGGGAGGCGCTCGTCCGTGCGTAGCTCGGGCATACTCGAGAAGATGGGATCAAGGAGATGGCCTTTAGCATGGGTGGACCGGAGGCTTTTCAGATGGAGGTGGTAGGAGGCTAGGTCTAGAGTTAGGTCTCCTGCACCTTTGTCTGCTGGGTCATCGAAGTGGAGATTTAGATCTCCCAGTATAGTGAAGTTGGGAAATGAACAAGCACAGGAGATGGTGGCTTCCATCAAGGAGCTGCAGAACTGTCCCTGTGCTCCTGGGGGGCGGTAAATGAGGATGCCTGAGAATGATTTTAGCCGGGAGATTTGAATGGAAAAATGGGCGTTTTTTTCACAGTCCTGAATAGGGCTGTCTAGAAGACGGCAGGAGAGGTGGTTTTTGTGAATAACAGCAATTCCACCGCCTATTCCAAAGGACCTGTCGTGGCGTTGAATTAGGTAGCCTGGCGGGAGGGCTTGGACAATGTCTGGCTCTGAAGCTGGGGATAGCCAGGTTTCTGTCAGGAACAGAACCTCTAGCTCTAACTCTTGGAGGTGCAGATTTATTTCCACATGGTGTTTAGGAAGGGACCTACAGTTTGATTTGAATAAAATTTATAACTCGCAGACAATAACCCGAAGGCATCAAGGCGCCTAACAAAGCATATCAAAATTTATAAGCCTGACACCATTACAAATAGGCCTGCACAAAGAGATGTGTCTTCAGAGCACTTCTGAATGTCTGGAGAGTGGGTAGGGATCTTAGTTCCAGTGGAAGGGCATTCCACCACTTGGGCGCCAAGGTGGAAAAAGCCCTGCCACCCCATTTGGCTCTTCTAGAGCGAGGGACTGACAGGAGAAGTCTACTGGAGGAACGCAAGTCCCTGGAGGGAGTATAGCGGGACAGGATAGATCCTACACCAGTGGAACTATTTTTGGCAAGGGCCCTATAGGTCATACATAGGGTCTTGAAACGGATACGATCTTCAACAGGGAGCCAGCTTAGCAGCTTTCTGGCTGCTGTAGCTGAGGCACGTTTGGGGAGATCCAGCACAAACCTGGCGGCAGCGTTCTGGACTACCTGCAAGCGCTGTAAAAGACCTTTATTCAGTCCGGTATACAGCACATTGCAGTAGTCCAGGCGAGAACCAGTAAGGGCAACTGCAAGCTGTTTCCTTGCCTGCAGTGACAGGTAATGCCTTATCCTCTTCAGGATGTGGATGATGCCCCAGCAAGTAGAGATAGTCCTACTAACCTGTTTACCTAGGTTGAGGGCAGGATCAATCATGACCCCTAGGTTTTTCGCGGAGGAGGTAGGGGTGGGGCAAGCTCCTAATGAGTTAGGCCACCAAGAAGATGACCATACATCATCTTTCCCACCAAACACCATCACCTCCGTCTTCTCTCCATTCAGTTTCAATGAATTGTGAATCATCCATTGTCCGACTGCCTCCATGCAAGATCTAAAGTTGGAGGCAGTCGGGGCACCTGAATGGGAGAGAGAGACAAGGATCTGGGTGTCATCCGCATAGGATACTATCTCCATCCCATAAGATCTAATAAGCCTGGCTAGTGGGGTCACATAGATGTTGAATAGGGTCAGACTAAGAGCCGACCCCTGGGGGACCCCACATTGCACAGGCAGGGATGGAGATAAATATTCCCCCAACTTCACTCTTTGCACTCGATGACTGAGGAAAGAAGTGAGTAGATCTAAGGCTGAGCCCTGAACCCCAACCTCCCTCAGCCGAGTTGTTAGCACTGAGGGAGAGAGGTTATCAAAGGCCGCCGTCAGATCCAAAAGATTCAGGAGGGTGGTCTGGCCCCCGTCAACACACGTGCGGATATTATCCAACACTATGGTGAGGGCCGACTCAGTGCTGTTTTCCCTCCTGAAACCATGTTGGGATGAGTCAAGACAGTCCGAACTCTCTACAAATGCGGCAAGATGTTTATTAAGATGTGCTTCCAGCATCTTTGCTGGGAGCAGAGATATAGGCCGAAAGTTTTTTAAAATCGCAGGATCCAAAGAGGCCTTTTTAAGTAGAGGTTTTACCACCGCATTTTTTCATTGGGTGGGGAAAAGGCCATCCCTCATGGCTCTGTTCATTAGATCAACCAGAGGGGGCAGAAAGGTATACCTGCACTGTTTGAGAATCCTGAGGGGGCATACATCCAGGGGTGATCCAGATTTCGTTTTATTGAGGAGGATATCCAGATCCTCTAAAGAGAGAGGGGCAAAAGAGTCTAGAATTCCCATAGGAAGTATTTCTGCAGGGGCAAGGTCCATATTCCCCAGAACAGGAGGCCCACTGATGAGAGATCTTTGTAGCTCCAAGGCTGAGTAGATGTCTAATATTTTTGACTGGAAAAAAGAGGCAATATTATTGCACAGCTCTTGGGAAGCTATAATGGGATCTGGGGTTTGGAGGGTTATAAGGGAATCCACTACCCTGAAGAGCTCTTTAGGCGACGTCAGAGAAGTAGTCAGGGCCGTAAAATGCTCTTGTTTGGCCTTTATGATTTCAGCCTTGTATTTCCTCAGCAAAGTCTTATGGGCTTCCTTATCCTTTAAGTCCCAACCAGAGTGCCACAATCGCTCCCGCCTCCTCACTTCTTGTCTGAGGAGTCTGAGGTGTTCCGAAAACCAAGGGGCTGAGGGCCTTTTTCTGGCTCGGTGGCATAGTCGGCTCGGGGCTAATTCATCTAGTGCCCCAGTCACTGTATTTTCAAACTGAAGGACTGCTGTAGAGATACTTTTTCCCCTTGAGGAGAAAACAGATTGAGTGCCCACGGGGTAAAGGAGCTGTTTGAGATGTTTTTGAAGTTCCTGCGGCTTTCCTTTTTGCTCGAAGTATTATTAAATGTTTGAATGAGCGGGCAAACTAGCTCAAATGGAACGGCCAGGTGATCGGACCATGACAGAGAGATAGAGTCTTTGATCATCAGCCTCTCGTCATTGGAAAAGATCCCGTCTAGCGTGTGGCCTGCACGATGTGTAGCCCCTTTAACTAATTGGGCAAATCCACAGGCTGACATAGCATCTAGCAAGGAGATAGTATCGTTGCTATCGTACCTCTCCAGATGAAAATTAAAATCTCCCAGAACTGTGAGGTCATTCCGACCAAAGTAGGGTTCTAGGACACGGAGAAGCCGTTGGCCAAAATCAGTGCGTGAGCCAGGAGGACGATAAATCAAGATTCCGTTAAAAAAAGGCTCTATGACCACTTTTTATAGAGAAGTATAGGGCTTGAAAACTGTCCATAGGGACAGGAATAGAGGCAGTATGGCAATGAAAGTGGTCCCTATAGAGAATAGCTAACCCTCCTCCCACCCGGCCCAGTCTGTCTTGACGAGCCAAGCAATATCCCTCTGGGATGGCTTCAATAAGATCTGGACCGGAGGAGTCCTTTGCCCAGGTTTCTGTAACAAAAACCAGGGAGGGCTTCCTGTCTAATACAAATTCCCTAAATGAGATGTTATTTTTAATAAGTGAGCAGGCATTTGGGAGGATACCATTTTCCTTCGATGTCATGGCATTGGGGGGAGTGGATGGTTTAGGCATATGACTGGATGGAGGAGGGGAGGGGCTTACCGTATCTATCGTCCGGCATCCACACGATATCGGGCGTAAGATCTCATCAGGATAACATGTATGGAAACATGTGAGCCTGGCGGGTTTGAGCGCGAGCAGGGTCTGAATCGGATATCTCAGGGGGTCGACACTCCCTAGGCCAGACGTCTAGCCGTCCAGCCCGTCCTCAGCGCGGATGGGCGCAGACGGGCTGGACTCTGGCGTGACTCTGGCGTGACTCCGGCGTCACTGCGGCGCACCCGCAGCGCGCACACGTTGCGCGCCATAATGGCCGGTTTAAGTAGTGCTCTAGTCAGTCCACCTGACTGCTAGAGCGCGACTCAATGCAGCGCTTCCCAACACCCACCCAAGATGGCCCCCACCTGATACTGGAACGCGAGGGACCGGCCAGCCAAAGTAGCGGTGAGGAGCACTTGAGTAGGGCCATCTTGATCGACCGCTCCTTGGGCGTTTTTGGTGGTGCTAGGGTGTAGGGGCAGTGAGAGCAGTTGTTTTGTCGCTCTTCCATGGAGAGAGAGTGGAGACATGGTGTGTGTGTGGTCTGTCTAAGTTGGAGAAGTTGTACATATAAGGGAGGGTCCCCGTAAGGAAGTGTATTGCAAATGACATACACTGAACTAAAATTACCAACAAAACAGTTTAAGCAGACATAGGAAACAATTAAGAATTGGTATTAGTGATTTATTACCAAAAACACTGCGTAATTGCAAATAGCAATTAATGAATCAACTTAACGCCAATAACAAGCCCCAGGAGAAGGAAGGGAAGGTAGTGCTCGAGGAAGTGATGAAGGACAAGGAAAGTTAACACAGTATAACAAGGGTAACAGTTGTAATCCACAATTAGTGATAGTAAACAAACAATTATAATACAAATGCCAAAATATAGGGCAGAATCCAAAGCATAGTCAATAAATCACATTCAACGGTCACATCTGATTACTTGATGGATCGGGGGGGTGCCGGATAATCAACAGAGAAAGAAAAGTCGACGTTTCGACCCCTATCAACAGGCTTATTAAAGTCCTTTCACGGGGTCTTCATCAGGACGTCACACAAGGGACGGGGAGGGGCAAATCATGGAGTACGGCCCAGCCGGGCTCTGTACATGGAGAAGACGCCACACAAGAAAGTCGTGGTCAGTCAAACGGGGTAAAAACCTTTTGCTCCGATTACTGGAGTTCTGACTGTAATCCGCGCGTTTTCGAGATGCAGGACAAGTGGGTAACTAATTGATTAAAGGTGCTTCAATCTCCTATGGTCAGAGGAGAAAAGAGCGGACAGCGCCGACTTAATGGAACATTCAGACAATCTTCGTCATGCAAAGGGAGCGAAGTTAAAGTCACACGGGTCTGATTAAAAGCGGGGTAGAACTCCAGCGCTCATGTGTTAAAGGCTCAGAAAAGAAAAGCGCCGTCTAGATAGCTTTGGCCATTACACGGGTCCAAATCGGAACGGGATTGAAGTTCCTGCGTTCGTGTATTAATCGGAACGAAAGGCAGCGCCGGCTGCATCGGTTTATCCACGAACTCCGCAAAGGCTTCGAAAAGTTGGAGAAGTGTCTCACGAATGTAGCTTTTGGGAGCTATGGGGAGAGGGACAGAGTGTCCTGGCCCTTGGCCCAGTCTGGTGCAGACGGGCGCAGACGGGCTTACATTTGGCGCGCCAAAGCGCGCCATCGGCACGTCCGCTGCGCGGACGGAGTGGCATCGTGCTCTTATGGAAGCACAGGGTAGAACAACTAGCCTGCTGACCTGCGCCGCAAGCGAGGGGAAGTAATAATCACTTCGGGTCCTGCCTTCCCTCCACAGCAATCTGACAGCGTCAGTGGTGGACCGTGGAAGGGGGAGAATAGCAAGGTGAGCGCTGGTGCGATTAAAAAGCAGTATTTAGCTGGTGCAGAAGTGAAAGAGCGCAGGGTCTGCTGAGCAGAAGTGAGTAAAATCAAATGAGCCCTTTGCAGCACGCTCCAGCAATGTGGCGATCAGGGTCTCTGTTACCTAGATGTCGAGTCTGCCGGGGCGAGTGGGAGCTCTGTTTTTATGTTCAAGGTGGGCAGAACAACTAGCCTGCTGACCTGCGCCGCAAGCGAGGGGAAGTATTAATCACTTCCGGTCCTCCCGCCTTCCCTACACAGCAATCTGACAGCGTCAGTGGTGGACCGGGGAAGGGGGAGAATAGCAAGGTGAGCGCTGGTGCAATTAAAAAGCAGTGTTTAGCTGGTGCAGAAGTGAAAGAGCGCAGGGTCTGCTGAGCAGAAGTGAGTAAAATCAAATGAGCCCTTTGCAGCTTGCTCCAGCAATGTGGCTATTAGGCTCTCTGTTACCTGGATGTCGAGTCTGCCGGCTCGAGTGGGAGCTCTGTTTTTATGTTCAAGGTGGGCAGAACAACTAGCCTGCTAACCTGCGCCGCAAGCGAGGGGAAGTATTAATCACTTCCGGTCCCTCCTTCCCTCCACAGCAATCTGACAGTGTCAGTGGTGGACCGGGGAAGGGGGAGAATATCAAGGTGGGCGCTGGTGCGATTAAAAAGCAGTAATTAGCTGGTGCAGAAGTGAAAGAGAGCAGGGTCTGCTGAGCAGAAGTGAGTAAAATCAAGTGAACCCTTTGCCGCACGCTCCAGCAATGTGGCGTTCAGGGTCTCTGCTACCTGGATGGGGAGTCTGCCGGCGCGAGTGGGAGCTCTGTTTTTATGTTCAAGGTGGGCAGAACAACTAGCCTGCTAACCTGCGCCGCAAGCGAGGGGAAGTATTAATCACTTCCGGTCCCTCCTTCCCTCCACAGCAATCTGACAGCGTCAGTTGTGGACCCGGTAAGGGGGAGAATAGCAAGGTGAGCGCTGGTGCGATTAAAAAGCAGTATTTAGCTGGTGCAGAAGTGAAAGAGCGCAGGGTCTACTGAGCAGAAGTGAGTAAAATCAAGTGAGCCCTTTGCCGCACGCTTCAGCAATGTGGCGTTCAGGGTCTCTGTTACCTGGATGTCGAGTCTGGGCATTGGGCTCCTGATGCTGATTTGCACTCTGCACCGGCTGCCCTCATGCCGCTGGTGGTGTACTGTTGATGCTAACAAAACACAAAGGAACCACATCCTGGAACCATTCCGGCTGCACAGCCAAAACCTGGACTGTATGAATCCAATAAATCAAATGTTCCCATGCTTCTCTGTGTACTCCTTATTTTTACCATTTTAATCCTCTTTTCACGTTTGCTTAATCAATTTATTTTACTCATGCGTCTCTCATGCTGTGACTGATGACTCAAACACAAATGGAGAATGTGTTTACACACATCACGATTTTATTGGAATCACCCAATGCATTTCGTCAGGGGTATCTAGAAACCAAAGAGAGTATTCAAATACCACCATCAGTGTCCTGTATTTTTACTACCTTCATTAAAAAGTTGCATTTGAAACTTACATTGTAATCCATGCTTTCTTCAAGTTTACAAATTTATAGCAGTTATTAATAGACATTACTCCTTTATACGTGCCTTAACCCCAACTCTACAACCCCTTTTCTGTTTTACTCACTCTGTTCACCCCCTCCTGAACTTAGGTTCAAACAACTAACCAAAAACCCTTCATAACGTAACCTTTTCTCAAGTTGTTATCCCTCCATTATACTAATCAGCCCTACTATTTCCGCACTCTTCCCTACACTCACTGTGACATGCGTATGAAATTTCTTTTAAAAGAACGGCATCCCAAGCTGACACTTCAATTCCAGACACCTCTGTATCAATCGCCTCTGTGCCTTGGAGAAGAGGACCAAAGGTTTTCCCCATCCCTGAGTATCGCAAGGTGTGAAGCTGCTTGCTGGTTTAGCCTGCAGCCTATTTCAACAGAGATTGATCGCATTCAGCTCCTGATGCTGATTTGCACTCTGCACCCGGCTGCCCTCATGCCACTGGTGGTGTACTGTTGGTGCTGCCTTGGACCTTGCCCATCGCTCACCTTAACTCCTGGAGATTGCTTCTGTAAGTCGATGTACTGTACCTGTTTGCAGAACTTGTTGTTCCCTCCATAGGATAACATTGCAGAACTCAGAAATTGCAGTTACCACTTTTTAAAGTGAAAAGAATGTATAGCTGAAAGCATACTTACCTAAATTATTTTTCTCTGATGCCTAAACATATATACATATACTTGCTATTTTTATGAATTGGTGTGGATCTCCTTCTTTAGTAGTATCGTTTATGAATCCTTGTGTGTATTTGCAAATGTCCTACACACCTCTGTGTTAAACCTGAGGCTGCTCAACCACACTAACCCCTAATAGAGCACTTTGAGATTGCATAGCAAGTTCTGCCCATTATTAAGGGAAACCCTGGACTCTTTACATAGTATATCAGATCGTTATATATCACATAAAGAGCCTTTCTACAAACTATTTTATACTGTAGTCTTATATGTGGCTCAACAGACTAATACATGTCTTTTTGATCAAAAAACTACAACTGGTCACAATTTATAAAGAAAGCTTTAAACACACATTTGATTCAATCTCACTAATCCCTGGTGAATGCACTACATTAAATGCATTTTAGCGCACCACCTTACAATCTAAATATATAGGGCCTCATTTATGAAAAGTGTTGCATTGCTGCGTGAAAACAGCGATGCGTCACTTTTCACTGCGCCCTCCTTGCGACACCAATGATGCGTCATATTTACAGTATGACGCATCATGGCGCAAGGAGTGACAGATACACCAGTATTTCTGAGGTATCTGTATGGCGCAAAAGTGACGCATTGCTGGAGTGTGTCACAAAAGTGACGCAACTCCAGCAATGTGTCCTTTCACATGGGGCAAGCCCCATGTGAAAGGGCCTGCGTCAGTCTTACGCCTGCTGTGAGGTAGGCGTAAGAAATTGACGCATTTGTGTCCTAGAAGTGGCGCAGTGAAATCTTATATAGATTTCACTGCATCACTTCCATGACCCTTTCTTGTGTCAAAACGCCCCCCCTTGCATACATTATACCTGGCGTAGGTATAATGTGGCACAGGGGTTTATAAAGTGCTGCATCTACCTAGATGCGTCACTTTGTAAATATGGCACAACAAGGCACATTTTTTGAGCCACTTGTGCGTCACAAAAAGTGACGCGCCGTCGGCGTAAAAGTGACACACAGCCTCATAAATGAGGCCCATAGAAGATTAAGATCAGCAATCCAGATAAGTCTGAAAAGGAAAAATGTTAATGTGCACGCATCTATGTCAAAACACACAATAGATGCACTTTCTATATCTTTGGTGCACCTTATCTCATTGGTATTATTGTGTCGCACAAGTACATAAGGCCAGAGGTAATTATATATA
The DNA here is from genome assembly GCF_964263255.1 of Lissotriton vulgaris. Lineage (NCBI taxonomy): Eukaryota > Metazoa > Chordata > Amphibia > Caudata > Salamandridae > Lissotriton > Lissotriton vulgaris. Next base: position 901,157,810 of record NC_141696.1, read on the forward strand.
TGGCTTGGCTAAACGTAAAAAGGATGGAGCCAAAATTATGCTACACCAGACTCATTGTTAAGATTGTGTAAATTTGGGAACTTGCAGCTGTAGCCCGGTTTCTCTCTGTGGGGAAAACGTAATACCTTGTATGAAACCCACAATAATGCATCTTGCCTGTGTGGCTTACAAAACATATCCTGCCTCACGTTTTCTAGCAGATTCATTTTGATGTTCGGCAGAGACGTCACAGTGTATTTCAATTAATTTTTCGCAAGTGTCTCGCGGTCCCATAGAGGCAGGGAAATACATAGACCGCAACGGCGGCAGGACAAGCAAGTTCTCGAGGGTCCGGTTACTGGTATAGGATCTGATCAGTATTTTATGAGCTTGGCTGGAATTTTCTTGTTAAGACATGTATAAATATGATAACATTCATTACAAATTCGCTATGTTCCCCCTCGGCATTATATACCTACGGCAACAATATACAAGACGAAAACACAACCAAATATGTGTAAGCTTTCTAGACTGTTGGTATATGTTTTAGAGCAAAAAGAGGCAGAATGTATGTGTTAAAATAGATTAGTCTCACGTCTACAAATATATTTAATTATCAGACACTCTCTCAATTTGCATGGGGGAGTAATGTGTAGGTACACCCGAGGTGTGTGAATTCACTACCTTCTATTGTGAGCTTACCAAGCTTTACATTGACTACATTTGAAATGACCCACTAGCGGAGAGAGACTCAGTTGGACTCTAACGTCAGGTGCACGTGGACTTTCTAAGAAGGAACAGACCACGTATTCTTTTACATTTCTGCCCCTCCTGAAACAAAGGTTTCTCAGTCAAATCAATTTCAGAAGACAGAATGTTCCAGTATTTGATAATGACCTTCTTAATGTGGTGACACAAACTAGTTTGTTCATTGTATTTTCTTTAGTTCTCACCTCCAATAGAGTCTCCCATGGGTTGTACTAAACTCTTTTCCTTCCTCTATGCAACAAACCTTTTGGGTAACCTGCTGCCTTATTACAATTTAATTGCTGTGCCCTTATAGATCGATACAAATGTTTGCTTTTATAACTTTCTGCATCTCTAAGTAACGGGATAATCAGGCACATGATTCAAGGCTATGGAATCAGTTATCCGTTAAGCATAGTTTTGTATGTAACTTTCCATCATGCCCTCAAGTTTCTACACATCTAATTGCACTTCCTTTATGAGTTCAAATTAGGTCTGAACATTTTTCAAAGACACGCGTCACTGCGCTGATGTGTCGTCTGTTATTTGCTTTTGACAGACTGCACCTGTCTTCCGGAGAGCATGCTCATGCAGCGTCCACCGTCTCTATTTCAGTGGTGGCTGGTGACATTTGAAACTGGTGAGGCAAAAAAGAATTGTCCTACTTCACTGCGGCTGGCGAGCATAGCTAGCGATCCTGATTCACCTATGGGGGTTCTCCACCGAGAACATTTTGAAAAAAAGAGTGGGCAAGTGGTGCATTGTCTAGCAAATTTGAAAAAGCAGGAAGGTGCCAACCACTCTGAGGTCTGATGACCCCGTCCAGTTCCTGGCCCGGCCCCTCCACACCCCGTAGCTCTTACTAAGGTCACCCCTGTGATGTCTCCTGCAGAAATACATGGGGGATGGGTGCATACTCTCAAAAAAGCAAACATGCAAGGGGGCATGTATCATCTGGAGAGGCGCTTATGTAATTGTCAACATCTCAGATTTAAGCACACAACTCGACACTAGCAGGGCACACATGCATCCAGGCAATTTAAACAGTCAAGCACTGGTTCCTGCTCCCCCGCCTCCACTAACCACAAAGGGAACCCCACATAATCTCAATAATACACGTGGCCACTGAAAATTGAAGCTCTTTTCATTATTGATCTGTAAACGTGCAGTAATGAGCATTTATTCGCTACTTTAATTAGAACTCAGTGACAATTTTATTGGACCAGAATGCTTGGTTTTGGAACATTTTCAAAACTTTGCGATTCGCTCTGAAAAGGTCCCATTTTTGTTCGAAATTTTCACAGTGAATCAATGAGCTAGATTCATCATCAAACCACTTTCTGCAGTCTGTGCCAACTTAAGAGCGGTCCCATTTAGCGCAAGACCAATGATTATGTGTGCGTTGCGTAAATCTAAAGGACTCTCCTTCACATTCTGAAAACAGGAGGGGGTATCACTGTACATCACACGTTTGGTCCTATCTGTAAACATAAACGCATCGACAGGCGAAGGTGGCAAAAAGGCAGATCTAGGTGTTGTATGTTGTGCAGTGAAATATCTTTTTATTGTGGTTTTTGCTTCCCATTCACACGACAAATAAACAACAAGGGTACTGACCATCACCCCCACCACACACACACACGCACACAGTGCCAGGGGTACTGCTGTGTAAACGGTGCTGCCTCGGTATTGTCACAACTGCTTTATACAGGCTGAACGTGTTTCAAACAATATGTGGTATATGTGGTTTGAAGGAAGGAGTAGGACAAGGAGAAGACCCGGTGAAGGAAATACCGAGCGCCACAGCAAGCCAGCTCATCACCCCAAGTCCCGGGCCTTATTTCACGGAAGGGAGCCCCCATTCACTCCATCCTAAGGGAATAAACATGGTTCACATGATTGTGTGAACAAGGAACACTAAAGAAATTCAAGATTGGTCACTTTTGAATTCCATTTGTGGCTTGAAATAATATAAATCCCAACAGCGCATAGAAATCCCGCCAGCATCCGGGGATTTTCGGCCCTGGTTAATATTACTCACTAATTCATGAACTACGGAAGGAGTGAGGCCAGATTTCTTGTCAGGATAGGCAAATTAATGGGTGGAGACAGGTTTCTGGCCAGGAGAGAAAATGCAGGATTTTATGGCTCTCTCTGCAGAACATTCAGACTGAAACTGAATGTGCACAATGCATGTTTCTTGGAAGAGAATGGGTGGATATAGGTGCCCTCCTCCCCCACGTACACATGTATTACATCTGCAGATATAAAGAGTGCAATCTGCTATTTATGACCCTTTTTGACTGTGTGGTGGGTCTTGCTATCGCCTCCACATAAGTAATGCTAATGCATATATTGGAAGCACACATGTAAGGCTCATGACATGTTTGTTTTCATGTGTACTCAAACGAAACAACTGTACGTGTGAAAAGTTGCATAACTATGAGGTTTCTCTGGAAATGACACAAAATACTAGATGAAAAATGTAATAATTGTTTCCTGACCCAAGAGGCGTGAAACTCTTTCAGCTCAGAACATCGCCGTCTTTGATCTTTAAAACACCCCCAACCCCCCCGGCCAATGGGTCTCGGACTGGAGTCCGCCCAAGCAGCACTTGTTGGACAGACACAGCCCGCTTTCCTGTCCTCTCTGCTCTCAGTGTGGGGAAGGGGCCACCGGAGCGTGGGAATGGGCCGAGGAGGTCGGGATGCGAATCGGCCTGCTGGTGAGAGAAAGCAATCATAGAACCCCCTCTCCCCCAACGCAAACACAAACCGTCTTAGGACCAGTCGCGGGTTCCGGAGGGGGGGAGGGGGGGGGGCTCGCGCGGAGGTGGGTGCCAGGGAATGAAATAATATGAAGTAAAACTTACCTTACAGCCGGACCGGTCCGTGCCACCTCTGCTCCCCTGGCTTGGCGCCTGCACAAATGGCCCTGGACTCGGACTGGCAGCCTCTCTCAGCCAATCCTGGCGCTGCCAGCAGCGCCAGGATTGGCTTGAGGCACAGGTTTCTTTTGACCGCAGCACACCCATAAGGAGACCAAGGGGCTCCTAATGGTCTTGCGCAAAGATGTGAAAACACAAGTGCGCAAGAGTGGGCACGGTTCGAAAATTCGCCCTCCGTCCCACTCATGCGCACTTGTGTTGCTGCCTGTAGCCCTGGTGACAATCATGTCAGTCAACATGACGCCAGACAGCCCACCCCCTTCAGACTCTGAAGGGGTGGGCGGTCCGACTTCTTGCTGACTCACATGATTGTTAGTTCTCCTTCGGCATCTTTGAACATGAGTAACCTGCTCAGTTTACACAAGTTCAAAGACACCGAGGGAGCTGCAGAAGGGGGGCTATGCCCCCATGCCCCAATGTACGCACTTCGCCTGCTCTATTTTATAACCCATCCGGTCAGTCGCTGGCGTCTCAGCATCACCGAGGAATGTTGTCAATTGTCGCCGATCCATCACAGAGGTAAGCCATGCCCCTTGGCCTCCTTCGATATAAACATTCTATGAGCTTTTCAACTGTCTCTGAAACTTCTGTTCTGCTCATTCTGGCCCGCAAAATTCCAACCGGACGCTGGAATCTGTGTCACAAATCAGGACTTTTTGCCCCAAAACTCTAAATTAAGAAATAAACTAAGAATTTCACTCATGGTTAGTCTACCACAAGTTTCGTTTTACTATGAGCACTTTATTTATAAATGTTTGCCTTTTAAGAATATTAGACACATTCCTCCACTCCTCTTTATAGATTTTTTGGACAACTCATTGGTTGTCATTAACTCCGGCGCTGTCAAGCGATAATAGGAGAGATTTGGCCCGATAATGTTAAACTAAGGAAGTACGGGGCATATTATCAAGAAACGGCGTTAAAATAATCACCGCTTATCAGAAAACTGCCGCGAAAGCGGCGATAAAGGGCTTGCTAATATGCCGTTGTGAATTCCCATAGAAGCCAATGTTCTGGTGTGAACATGGGCTTCTATAGGAATTCTCATGGGCATATTATCAAGCCCTTTATCACCGCTTTAGCGGCAGTTTCCTGCTGCTAAACCGGCGATAATTTTAACACCCTTCTTGATAATATGCCCCCACCTCCAGGTAATTCCATCAGCTTTAAGCTTTGACTTAGAGCGCTTAATTTATTCTATTCGATGTTTGCCTTTTTATAATATTAGATACCATTCTCCCTCTTCATTATAGTTTTTTCAAGCAACAAATTGCATGCCAGTAATTTCGGCCCCTTTAAGCTAGACAGATCCACTTGGGGAGTTGCCCCACCCCCTTTTTCTCATATGATGCTTCAATCCTTCCATGAGAGATGATTCAAGGTTCTTCTCTTTCACGTATACTCAGACTCCATCCAGGTTTGGAAGAGTCCTTCAGAATTGGTGAGTTTTCTCAAATTCTCCCCTTTTTTGAGCTGTAGATCGGTCTTAATGCATCCTACTCATTCCAAATTACTTTCTTCTATAAAGGCTGTCTACATTCCTTACACCCAACAGAACTTACAGTTTATTTATAATGAGGCAGCCTGTGAGCTTAACCACTAGTTGGCATCAGATGGCATGTTTTCCCTTTCCATGATTCACCTGGCCAAAATCTAAGAAACATCCAGAAGGCAATCAATTATGTTTTAGCCCAGGCCTCAAACGAACTTCTGACAACTTTGAATAAATCCATCAGACTGGAAATGAAATACTACTTTGAAGAAGAAACTGGCGAGAGCGGTATTGTGGCTTCTTCTGTCCCTCCATGATGGGAAGAGGCAAAATATCATCCAGAAAAAGGGATATGTTTAAATGATTTCGCTCCTTACTCTCAGCTCCTGCGGCCTAACTTAGTCACATTGCTGAGAAAGCTCCTGCAGGAGAAAACTTGCAATGCTTCTGTGGAAGAAATTACATTTTGAGCCACATACAGTGACAGCGCCTTGTTCGTACCCATTCTCAAAGCAATTTCTGGGGCAGGGCCTAATTCGTACCCATTCTCAAAGTAATGTCTGGGGTATGCGTAAACACAACTAACTTTCTGCTGAATGTCTACTCCTCAAGCAAATAATATCACAATGGGTGAATTCAGTATTCCTTAGCACCTGGAATTTTTATACCTATATTTTGAGATTGATTCTGTCTGAAATGTTTTATACCAAATTATTAATCAGCTACAAGTAAAACATATTCCACTTAAACACATAGAAATAAGAAATAACAGGGTGCACACTAATTTATAAACAGTGTCCTTTCTTTAGTAATAGGTGCTCCTTTAGGTCAGTAATGACAGTGCAGTGCTCATGAAGGTGACTTGGTGGAGAAACAATGAATAGCAAATACACAAGAGCTTGCAAATGAACTCAAATAGACTAATTATGTGACAACAGTCAACTCAGGCATATTCACAAGGAGTGAAATCCGATTGACACCTTAACGCAGCAAAAGTGGAGATATATTTAACACCCCATTCACATGCTGGTGCAGACAGCAGCAGTATTCCAGCAATACCTACCCCAAAATTTATCTCGACAGTGGACACCACCAACTAACACTAATGAGATGCAGAGTAGGTGTTCCAGTGCAAAAACACATGAAAAAACCACAACACCACTTTTACAACGAACTGACAGATCCGCGAAGCGAACCCGAAACACGTGATAAGCCGCGGTAGCCGCAGGTATTTAACACCTGCCTCAAGTAGGTGTAAGGATGGATGACTACCTGCAGTAGGCAACAGAGCCCCGCACAAAGCCACATCCGAAGACTGAACAACGGGGCCACAACACCCACCGCCACCACCCCCTGGACCCGGACCATCACAGAGGCAGCGCAGAGTGAGACTGCGGACCTACCGAAATTCCAGCACTCTCACCGACCTAACGCCTGAGGAAGTCATTGCCCACTACAGGTTACAAAGGACAACCATTCACCGCATCATGACCCACATCGCCCACAGGCTGACGGTCCCAACACAGTGGAGAACCAACATCCCTCTGCAAACAAAGCTGCTGGCTGTGCTGTGCCTGTTGGACTCCGGTACCTTCCAACCAACAGCTGCCAGAGTTGGAGGGGTCTCACAGCCAGCCCTATTAAAGTTCATCACACCTGTCCTGGATGCCATCCTAAGCTTCATACCCCAGTACCTTCACTTTGCCAACACTGTGCAGGAACAGCTGGAGACAAAACAAGGTTCCTACACCATAGCCGGATTCCCGAACCGTATTGGGGCAATTGAATGCACACATGTCCCACTTGTGCCCCCTGCAGATACTGCACACCACTACCGCAACAGAAAGCACACACATTCCATTAATGTGCAGGCAATAGTGGACCACCGGGGACTCTTCACCAATGTCGTCGCCAATTACCCAGGCAGTGTGCATGATTCCTTCATCTTCAGACACTCCATCATCAACCAGCGCTTCCAGGATGGCATATAGGGAATGGGACTGCTCGTTGGGAAGTCCAAGTCAACACACCACACATCACAATGTCTCCAAAGCACAATCCAAACTGTGGGGATGCACTCGTGACCAAACCACATTCAACATGTCAAACTCCACAAACACTTAACAGACATGACCAGAACACTCCATGGTCATCCTGGCCTACCCTTGCACCCAATACAGACATTTCATGGTACCACAGACACACAGTGGTTGGACGTGTGGACATGCGGATTGCAGCCATAACAGCTTTGAAGTACCGCTCTGCCCACATGACCCTACCCCAGTACCCCGCAGGTCAGTGTCCCATGGCGGTGGGCCCATGTGGCCCACTGTGCATCCGGGGCCACTAGCCCTGTGCGACTCGTGTCATCCCCCCTTGTATTTCTGACATTGCATGTCTGAGTACCTGATGAATGGTGGCATAGAAGCCTGCATCAGCTACTCCCTGCGGGCTGGCTAACACTCACCCCACACACAGCCAGCACAGGCGTCACTAGGTTGGTGGACCAGCCATCACATTCGGCTGAACCTAGTATTGCCTCTTTTCTCCCTGCACTGTCACAGGTGATCAAGGATATGCACTCTGCCCTTGGATGATGAGATACCTCCGAGATCCGTACACACCCGCCCAGAGGCAGTACAATGCGGCCCACATATGGACCAGGGGCATCGTGAAATGCACATTTGGTGCGTTGATGTCACGTTTCAGGTGCCTGTATGGCACTGGTGGGAAGCTCCTGTACAGCCCGGACATCATGTGCAAGCTGATCGTTGCATGTTGTGTGTTGCACAACATCTGTGTTCGCACCAGGGCCCCATGGATCCCAGTTCCAGAGGTACCGGCTGATGATGGTGGTGATGAGGCAGGTGGCCATCATCCCACTGCAGCAGCAGCAGGAATGGCCCATTGGAATACCATCATTGACACTTACTTCACATGATCACTTCACATTGTGACAGTCCATGGCAATCATGGGACAGTAGATGATGTCCAACTGCACTGCATGTGTGAATTAAAGATTTTTGCAGGCATCAGCTTGTACTTGTACATTGTGATGTTACGTTTCCCTGCTTTTCAGATGTGATTTGGCAGGTTGTGCACATCAGCGGAACCAGTTGTGTCCTGTGTCCAAATGTGGTGGGGGTGCTGTTTGTACCGGGATGTTGTCAATGTCCAGGTGCACTCCTGCCTATGTGCGTATGCTGCACGGTGGGTGTGTCGCTCAGGGGGCTCTGATTTGTCTGCCACTGGCCTCTTTCATGAGGTGTGCCTGTTGGTTCTGTTCTTCCACGGTGCTTTGATGTTGTTATGTACATGTTGTCCTCTGCAGTTGGCCAGGTTGCATCTGTGGTACTCCGCTGTTGATGATTTTCGTTCAGTGGCATTTTCTGTATGCTGTTCTTCTACTATTTTCCAGCATTGCACGTGAGTATTGCTGCCCTCGCCCTGGTTGTCACTGTTTTCTTATCGCACTTTTGCCCATCGAAGGTTTTGTCGCGTTAGGGTTTGTGGTTTTATCTCCGTCGAGGTGGTTGTTTTGCAGACATTGTATTTGGTGTCGGCAAACTATTGCATGCTACTGCTGAGTTGTGAATTCCACGTTGCCACAGGGTTTTTTTCCGGCAATGGGCTACGAAGTTGAAAGTTACGTTATCCTACTCTTGCAGTAGTTATCACACGTTCTAGTGAATATACCCCTCAGTGTTATTGCAATTTGTCAAGCTGTTAATTTAAAGGGGAGTAGAAGTTTCAACACATTTGTAAATGATTTGGAACCAGGTCTTCATCAGGACATGACAAGGGATACACCCCCGGAGAGGCTAGAAGAAGGAATTGTGCTTACCTGATGCAGCTCTTCACTTAGAAACTGTCAGACACCAGAGTGTCGTGGGGGTCAATGACCTAGGTACTGTTGTGGCAGGTGGACACTATTAATGTCGTCCCAGCCACAGAGAGGTTGCTGGATGATGTAGGATACACAGGTCTAGTGGTGGGCGGAATTTTTAATTCCACAAGCGGCATTGGCAGAATTTAATAATTCTGTGTTATGCTTGTAATGCAGAATTCCTAATAAATTCATCTGCTCCGCTTCCACAGCAGAATATTCACTTAGCACCAGTTATTTACAGCCTCTCGAGCCTTTTGTGCAGACATTACCTTCCGAACAGCAGACAATAGACAGTGAAATCTTTCTAACCAATGACAGGCAGGAGGCTGCCAGCCAATTCGAGCTTGTGCAGCTCAACGTGTACCTGTGGCAAACAACAGCCCATATGACCGGAGCCCGTGGAATGGATTAGCTCCCTGCTTGCTAATAATATATTGCCAGCGGAGAGGGCCAGCACCACTGGCGTAACGAAAATTGAGGGGGCCTCCCTACAAGGTATGTATAGGGGCCCCCTCCGGGCTCAATTAGGAGCTCTCCGGACAGAGTTCAGTGCCGATGGGGCCACTGGCGTAACGAAAAGTGAGGGAGCCCCCCTGCACAGTACTTAGGGGGGCCCCCTCCAGGCTCAATCAGGAGCTCTCCGGCCAGAGTGCAGGGCCGATGGGGCCCCTTGCAGCTAGGGGCCCCCGCACTGTGTGGGCTGCAGGGACCTGTGTTTCGCCCCTGGATGGGGCCCCCTGGAGCTTCGGGCCCCTCCGCACCGCGTTGGCTGCGGGGGCCTGTATTACGCCCCTGGCCAGCACAGCACACTGCACAGCTGACTCCTAGGGATCCATTATCAAAGGAGGTGAAGGGAAGGGCGAGATCAAGTTTGTGTGCACCGTGAGTACTAGACCTTTTGGGGGTGAGGTTACATATAAAGCGTGATATGCGGCCATTCTTGTACTGTTCTACGGGCCTCACTGAATCTTTGCCATTTGTATTATCAATCATCAGATAGCAATTTTAGACAAATTCGGACAAGTAAACAAAGTCTTGCTAGATAATAAACAACTTGCCAACGTACTATAGAATACTGAGGAAAAGAAACTAATACTTGAAATGTGTATTTTGGAACGTTATTGGTAAAAATTATAACTTTTTCTTGGATATGTGTGCACGTTTACTAAGATTTATTATTATGGTTAGTTCAAACCAAAATAAATTATTAATGAATAAAAATGATTCTTTCAGTTAATCAAATGAGCTTCTACCTAGAAGCTGTCATTTGGAAATACGAATTTATAGCAGACTGCTAAAAAGGCACAGCTGTCAGGTGTTATGGTAACACCCCTGCTGTATTCTTCCTGAGCGTAATATTGGATTTTTTTTCTTAAATGACACTTCTCTTGTTTGAAAATATCCCAGAGTTGAAATAACCAATGTTCCACATTCCTTCTTTCAAAGCCTTGTCAGTCTTGAAGCCACCGCTCAATACCATTGTGCCAATCGGTGTGGGACTAGTTTTCACTTAACAAAAGTAATTTAATCAGCACAAATGGAGACAGACAGAAAACTTGCACAGTGAGTACTCAATACACGTTGCAAATAGTATTGAACTCCAAATCAAGGGAAATGGCCGCCGCAGGCGGCACATTGATCACAGGTTCCTGGTTTGAGGCAAAAAGCACTGAAAGGAAGCTTATTCCTGCAAAAAAGAAAAACCTTAATTGTGAAACTTTTGCATGATGCTGAGCCTCTTTGTTATGGAAGCCTTGAAACGTGCTTTGGCATTTCATTGAATGTAAATAGTCTGTAAGAAACATACCATATAAAACATTACAACACTTTAAATACAGATATGCATTAAGGCATGGTGAAATCGGGCTCTGGCCCCGGCCCCCATTCTTTCAGGGGGCCCACTGATGGAACCAGTTCTGTTAGCAGAGAGTCTTGCCCTGATAATTTTTAAACAAATGTTTGTAATATCCATTTTCCTTTGATTTTTTTTGTAAGGCGGATGTTATGTGAAAGTCTATTAAAGACACTTTATAGAGAAGTGTGTTTATATTTCATTCAACATCCATAAAAAGTTACTTTTACATAAAAGCCGGACCTCACAAATGAGAAATGCGACGGTGTCACTGAGATTGTTTGCAATATTACTGCTGCTGTGTTCCAATATTGAAAACGCACATCACTATCCCTAAATATTAGATGTAAACACATTTAGACTTCGGACCAGTATGCCTGCGCACTGTCAGTGACCTGGCCAAAGAGGGAAGGAAAGAACTGAAAGTGGATCATAAATTCAAAGTAGTTCTAAATAGGGGCCATAAATACGTTTGGGCCAGCGCCCCCAAAATCATTAAAATGTCTCTGTTTAAACAACCATCACTTAAAGTTTTCTATGTAGTTAAGGGAAAAGATATGTTCTCAGGCATGTAATACAAATGCAACATTAAAAAGAAATTAGTGACTACACAAATGAGTGTTGGCAGGATTGACCTGGGATTTTCTGCCTGTCACTTATACATGTAAATGTAAATGTTTTTGTACTTGTATAGCGCACAGCTACCCGCAGTGGGTTTCCCGGCGCTTGTACGAATACCGCAAGGGAACCCTTCCTGGCTTTCCCCACTCCTGGACACCCCCATGGTGCAGACCAGGCATCCCTCGCGTTGTGGGGGCCGTTGTGGAGACTAAGCAAGCTATTGCCCAGAGTTGCAGCGTGGGACCCATGATCAGAATAGGCACTGAGGCGAGAATATCCGGTTAGGGGAATTAATGAGCCCGAGACCCGCCGGGGCAGGAATCAAACGCTGGTCCCTGGCCAGAACTCTGCATTGAGGTCTGCCTGCTCTAACCATTGAGCCACACTTCTCTACATGAGTGAATACCTTTGTGTATCGCATTGGCGCAGTACTTCTTAATGGATGGCATTAGTCCGAGGACAACCCAACCTGAAATGAATGACAGCTTTTTCCTACAACATTCATAGCATGCTCAGCTTCACCCAAGAAACATCCCTACATGCAACATATTTTCGAATGCTAGGCAACATTGATGTTTAGAAAGGATATTCATTTACTGAGTATTCAAGGTAAGTTTCAAGACTTTTAAAACAGTTACAGAAGCCTCATAGTATGAAATTGGCATTTTTAAATCAATGTTTTCCAATCAATCATATGTGTGTACGCAACTTATATAACTTGTACCTGCTTACAAAGTAACAGAGACCTTTACATGGGTCAATAGTAGTACAGGTGGGAGCGGTAAAGGTGCAGACGAGAGCGAAAAGGGTAAATAAAGTCTGATGGCAGGGGGTACTTGGTGGGGACACGTGGGGTAAAAGTGAAGGGGCCATGAAAAAGGTCTGCATGAGGCAGTGAATAGAAAAGAGGCAAAAGGAGAGGGTGCTCATCAATGGGGATGGCACTGATGCTGCGGTAAGGCACTATTTGAAGAAATGAGCATTTAGTAAGAAGAGGAGAGATCGGGGGGTTTACATGATGTGAATTGGTATAGCCCGTTCCACTGGATAATCACTTTCTGACTACTCAACACACTTGTTCGTCTTCCAGTTTTTTTGTCTCACAGTGTAGGAGTGTTTTATATTGAGTTTGAGGCCATGATGATGTCTTTTTACTTAAGTGAGAGGTCAAGACACCATTGACTCGCATACATCTAGACTTTTTGATCATGTCTACTTTGCATATTTTGTTGAGTCATTAGTCATTTGTTCACTCCTAATCATAAGTCACTTTTTCATGATTGCTTCACTGAGTGATCACCCTTTTGTTGTTGTCTGTTGTCACTCACTGAATAAATGCTATGTGATTAATTTAAGTGTATTTGGCTATTATAGATGTATTGGTCGAATGGCCATCTGCCCGAAATGGAAGGTTGTCAGTCGGACGTATTTTGTCAGAGTTGTCGTTCCTGTACTTCACCATGATGTCCTGGAATTGGTTGAACAAGCTTTGCAGCAGAGTGCTGTTCACTCTATCCACTTGATGACAAACATATGGTTCTCTTGCCAAGCCAATGTATGCATGCTCACCTAGTAAAACAAGTATGCAAGAGCAAAGTTTAATGTATGTTAGACACCTGTTATACATTGATTTTAACATCGAACTAGTTCATATCTGTTGCTTTTTACACATTGCATAATAATTTTTTCTTTGTAAAACGCTAAAACGGTTTTAAAAGGGTGAGTGAAGGATGTTGACTTATGTAAAATTGTTACGGTTTTAACTAACAAAAACATTTAATTTACTACTACTTACTACATGTGTATCACTGCACACTGGGGGCCTCATTTATGACTTTTTGCCGCAGGGAAGCGCAGCAGGCCTTCCTGCTGCGCTTCCCTACGGCAAAAGAAAAGGGCAGGAATGCGCCGGATCTATAAGATACGGCGCATTCCTGTCCTTTTCCCCTCCGCCGGCGCACAATGGGCTGCCTGCGCCAGCGCAGGCACCCTTGCACAATGGTGCAAGGGTGCCTGCGTTGCGGGGAAGATTATTTTTGTACAGGAAGGGAAACCTTTCTGTACAAAAATAATCACAAGAGGCTTTTCCTCTTTCTATGTGTGCTGTAGAATGCAGCACACATAGAAAAAAGAAATACGAGGAGAAATAAAGACATTTCTCGCTGTTGCGCATCCCTTACGCCTCCCCTGGGGAGGCGTAAGCTTTTGGCACTGCTTCAGAGTTACCATTTCTCGTAAATCTGGGGCAGTGTCAAAAGGCCATGGATGTTGCTGGGAACTCCCCCAGCAACACCCATTGCACGCCCCTTTAACGCAGTACACTGCGTTAAAGGGACTGATATTTATCAGGCAGCAGTACGCCACAAAAACTGGCGTACTGCTGCCTGATAAATACCACGCTGGTTTCTGCGCCACGGAAATTCATGAAAAGTGAAGTTCCGATGGCGCAAGGGGCCTCATAAATGAGGCCCCTGATCTTTTTTTGGGGGGCTAGAGAAATTATATCTTCAGGTTTGGACACTGATGACATTTTTAATGGTGCCTGGAAGTATGCAACAGTAGCCATGTTTGCCATGGAGAAATCCCATACAGATGCAAACATCTAGAAAGACTTTAACAGCAAGGTATTAGAATGGCTGTGACCCAGAGGGTTTCACAACGGATTTGTTGCCATGGACAATGGCAGGTATATAGTTAAGGTCAAGGGAGATGGTGGCTATTTCAGGGTCCTGTGTTTGTGCTCTGCTTCTACATCTATCTACAGGACTGTCTCAAAAAAGAAGAGTGAGTCAGCAACTTACTGTCCACTTGCTGCAAAATGTGCACTAATTTTTGCCATTCTTTTAAAGCGTGGAACCTTTTGAGAATCATTCGGCTTGATAATAACATGCCAGTTAAAGCCCTCATACAGGATGTACCAACACATTGGAACTCAAACTATTTATTACATATTGCAACATCTGTTTGAGCAGTTTGGATGATCAATGATTATGTTATACAAACAGGGGATTCAACTGGGAAAGGCATGATCATTGAGATGGACAAATGGAGCCTAGTCACATGCCTGACAGAGATTCTGCTCTCTTTTGAGGTTTTCACAAACAAACTCAGCAAGGAGGTCAGTACGATGGGCCAAGCTATCCTGTTGTTGTATATGCTGCAGGAACAGCTAAAGAATGTGTCTGAAATAAATAAGTCGGGCTTAGCCCCTAAATCAGTATTCACACCAACACTAGACCAAGTGGCCCCCGAAATACGTACATTCGAACAAGTTGTCATCAATAAATTACGAACTGCCGCTAAATATATACCTAGTACTCCATATAACATCAATACAGTCGAACACAGGGCATTATTGCAGCTAAAAAATTCAAAAGAAGTAATCATAAAGAGCTGCGATAAGGGAGGTGGGATAGCAATCCTGGATACTGAAAACTATATTGCAAAAATCAAAGACATGCTTAGTGACAACAACTTCTACAGTAAAATCACTAGAGATCCTACTGCAAAAATAAGACACACAATTCATAAACTGACATCTACAGCATTGCAAAATGGAGACATCTGTAGAAAGGAGTATGAATATCTAAACATAGAAAATCCTAGGATAGCTAGACTTTATGGCACCCCTAAGGTGCACAAAAATAAATTGGACCCCCCTTCCGACCCATTGTGACGTCGATTGGCAGTATAACGGAACCAATATCGAAATATCTGGACGCAATCTTGCGCCCTTATATCTCAGGTATACCAGGATATGTACGGGATACGTGTCATATCATTAATCAACTAGAAGGTACAGCATTTAATGTCCAAAGACAATGGATTGTGACACTTGATGTCGAAAGTCTTTACTCTAAGATCCCTTGCTTAGGGGCAATAGATGCTACTAAATGGTTCATTGAAACATACAACATTGACTGTAATATCAACTTCATTTTGGACTGCCTCAAAATCGTCCTGGAAGAAAATGTATTTGAATTCAGAGGCACCCTCTATAGACAAACAAAAGGGGTTAGTATGGGCGCGGCCTGCGCCCCTACTATCGCGAACATTTATGTGGCACATTTCGAAAAATGTAATATCTTCAATGAAATGGCCCTGTTTTTCGAATCTGTGTTTTATTGGTCACGGTATATCGATGACATCATTTTTATATGGGATGATATAGAAGATATTTTAAATTAATTCATTCTTTGGCTCAATGCCTGTGACACAAATTTAAAATTTACTGCACACATAAGTAATACAGAGATGGAATTTCTGGATATTACTGTAAAACATGACCAAGGCCAATTATTTATGGACCTTTATGTAAAACCGACAGCATGCAATACTATCCTTCATTACGATAGTTTTCATCCGGTTACACAAAAAACAGTATCCCCTTTAGCCAATTTTTACCGTTAAGGAGAAACTGTACGAAATTGAAGGACTATGATGAAAGATCTATCGGAATGAGTAACAAATTTGAAGAACGCGGCTATCTGCACAGATTAGTGCGAGGGGCCTTTAAAAGGGCCAGGTATTATGACCGCCAACATTTGCTACATGGCAAAACATCGAAACAAGAGACAAACCTGGTGTTTGTCTCTAGACACTCCATGTTAAATATTCAAGTACGTCAAATTCTGTATGCGAATTGGCACATTCTTAATCTCAATAAAACAGACCAAGAGAAAATTCCAAAACCACTTTTAGCATATCGGAAAAACAAAAACATCAAGAGTCTGGTGGTTAGATCATGCATGCCGGTACCTATGGAATGTACCCAAAGGAGCATTACTAACCAAAATCCTGTTGTTGGCAACTATAAGTGTGGAGTATGCAAAGTCTGCCCTCAGGCCATTGAAACAAAAGAATTGATACAAAATGGAGTTATAATACAGATTAAGGGCATGACTAACTGCAAAACTAAAAATATTGTCTATTTATTATTATGCCCCTGTAATATGGGCTATGTTGGTGAGTCATCAAGGTCCCTTTGTACTAGGGTAACAGAACATAAATCTGCAATAAGGACACAAAAAATTAATGCACCTATGGTAGCCCACTATGTGGAATGCAACCATAGACCAGAAGATATCCGTTGGATAATTCTTGAAAGAATTCAAGTAAGAGAAGGTCTATGCTCTGATAAGATCCGCAGAAAACGTGAGGTGTATTGGATCTTCTCTCTAGATACTGTTAACAGAGGTCTTAACTTGGACATTCCATGGGAGCAGGCGATCATATAAGACATGAGAGATAGTGGTACTCATGTTTTTATAATATCACTAGACTGTAGTCCCAATGATGACGATATTATGTCCCAGTACTATTCTGAATATATCACCTCCTTTTGAGAATATAGGGATCAATTCTCTTTATCTGGTACATTTGTGTTTAATATAACAAATTTGTTATGTACAACAATACTGTGTATTGATCATGAACTTCATGGTCTATATGAATACATTTATGTTATTTACCGAGCAAGATTCCTATTAGCTATCAAATATGTATTTTGTTACCTTTGTCCACATTTTGTGCCATCTAAATGGGAAAATTATAACCAATGCTGTCTCTTTACTAAATATCTAATATAACACATGATACTGGCCCTACAGAATATTGTTGTGGACACTAAAAATATTTTATATGCGTGCATACCTTTAATAACTATGACTTTCTGTCGCGTACATTATCGGTGAGTCCTTTTTCGATTTCTATGCCCACATGTCACATAGCATTGATGTCACTACTAGTGCGCTATGTTGTGGACAGGTGCTCATAATTTAGTACCGACTACGCGGGAACGCTTGGGGTGTATAAACACACTTTGAGCCCCCTTCTAGCTACTGCGAGGAGCATTTCATGCAGAAAACTATCGGGAGTTCTGGCGTTTGACCAAACGAGCTATAATGAAGGTAAGGCGAGTTCTAGGAGGGCGGTACTTTCTCGGAAAATAATCGCTTAGACATGGAAGTCTGAACAGCTGTCTTCTCGTTCCCCGGCTGTTTAGGATTAACAGATTACTGCCAAACGCCCGGGTGCAAACTTCTGAAGAGACCAGTCTCCAGCAGGGTACACTTTGAATTTAAAGGTACCTTGCATTTTAACTATTCATACGGAGCCAAGAAAGTATAGCAACCGTTTATTTACCCATAGGTTTAACCTGAAAATGTTTTCGTAATTTTATTTCATTTTACGTAGAACACTGCCGCCTCCAAAATATGAATGTGTCACTATCGCTAACTTCCGGATCCATGTATCAGTGCGATAAGTTTCGATCAGTTTAAGGTAATTGACTTACCAGATATACATACTTGTCTAGTGAGCACAAATAATGTATTCACTGCCTATATTTAGACGCATATCTATCTGTTGATTTAGGTCGATGTGGACCTCCTATTAACCTCATAGCTGCTATTACACATTCCTCCCCAGTGCTGCGCTGTCCATTAGAACTAGTGCTGAATGGACGTTCAATGGTCGTGCGCAGCACTGGGGAGGTAGCGCTGCTGACGACCATTGGCCGTCAGCAGCACTTAAGGGGTTAATCGGCATTTACCTGTGTTAATCTTATGCTGCATCCTGTTTTTCAACTCAAACATCTTCTGATCCAGGATACAGCCTGTTTTATATATGGTAAATAAATAAAACATACCAATAGGTTAATTCTAGTGGTATGAACATTCCACATGGAAATAGAATCGATTCTTTACGCTATACGGTTCCCTAGGATAGTAGCTCTTTGAAATATATAATGGATGTAATAAGATACATAGTTGGTTATGTCTTATACTAGTAAAAAGCATATGCCATTGAATTATTGCTCTCTTTTATTTCTATTGCATTTAAGGTCAATCATATGCCTTATCAAGAATACCAATATACATAAAAGCCAGATGTTGATATTATACAAGAAATAAGATTTACCTTCCACTCCAATCATCAAGATATAGAACTTATGTAAGTATATCTAGAATATGCCGATACATCAAAGTGCAGTCTTCTCGCTTAGGTCTGGGTATCCGCTTAAACTAAGAATATTAGTTAGTTATCAACTTTGAGACCTTTGTCTTGACCATGATGTGTGGTCTCTTTTTCTTTTTCTGTTTCCATCTTCTCTCCAAGGTACACATTCTATGTACTCCTCATTAGTGGCCATAAGAGAATCTACGATATAGTGAGAAAAAATATGTAGAATGACAGCATAACATGAATTGTCAACTAAGCCTCGATGTTTAGAAGGATTGTGGCAAATATATGCTAGATAGAGTATCTGCATTATGAATGGAGATACCATGTGAGAATAGGAACATGGAATATGCCTAGAATATCTGTCCAAATAATGAATCAATAAGGATCAAAATATATGAGCTGCAATTGTTGTAAATAGCAAAAAGTATTTTCTATATGTTTTATTGTAAATAATGACCTTGTCTCTCTTGTTGATATTTGTAAATAGAACTTGTAAATCATTAATATGCTACCTTTGTATAATATGTACATATATATATATCAGCTGATCTCCTACTACCAGGAGCACCGGAGCATTTTCATGGAGGGAAACGGCACCATTCAGTTGTGAGCAAGCGTCCGATGAAGGCAGAGAAGCCGAAATGCATTACGCTGAGCAACTCATAAGTAATAAAGAAATCCCTTCTGTACCCCCACGGTGTCCTTGAAGTCTCTTCTACCTTTGGGCTTCCTCCAGGCATATTTTCCGCGTGTAGCCAGAAACGCGGCACAAGGACCCGCCCTACAAAGAGCCCTGGGAGTCACTGGCAATCAGCTTGGCTGCTTCTCCTGTTCGAGGTATCGAATCACCCAGGGCCGCCACGGGAACAGGTCAGAGATGGGGCTGCTGCCAGGCTGCAGTCTGTGAACTACACAGAGGATAGGGTTAACCAAGCGCTCTCCACAGCTCTGCCTCTGTTCTCCCTGCAAACGTGGTTTGGGCGTTGGGGACCCGAGGGACTTCTGACCTTTTAATTTTGGAATGCTGCCTGCCACTACACGGCCCCCCCTTGACTCGGTACACAAGCTTTCAAACCCCGCTCTGAAACTTACCAAGTTGTTGCATTCTGGGAACTGCAGTTTTGAAACCTCTACAGCTGTTCCAAATCAGGCGGGGTCAGCTGATCTCCTACTACCAGGAGCACCGGAGCATTTTCATGGAGGGAAACGGCACCATTCAGTTGTGAGCAAGCGTCCGATGAAGGCAGAGAAGCCGAAATGCATTACGCTGAGCAACTCATAAGGAATAAAGAAATCCCTTCTGTACCCCCACGGTGTCCTTGAAGTCTCTTCTACCTTTGGGCTTCCTCCAGGCATGTGTGTATATATATATATACAGTAGGTAGTTATAATATGTGACGTCATCAGCAGTGCATTGCACGTGCAAGTTATAGTGAGTCCAACTAACTATAACGTGGGAATTTCAATGGTTTTATATCAGTAAAATTTCCAGCTAACTATAACTGGTGTGAAACCTATGGTTTTTCAGTGAATTTAATAGGTTTTTTAAATGCTAATTCCTAACTATAACTGGTCTGAAACCTATGGTTTTTTCAGTGAATATATATATATATATATATATATATATATATATATATATATATATATATATATATATATATATATATATATATATATATATATATATATATATATATATATATATATATATATATATATATATATATATATATATATATATATATATATATATATATATATATATATATATATATATATATATATATATATATATATATATATATATATATATATATATATTACCTACTGGCTATCACCAGTAGGTATATATAGTTAGGATTAATTCCCTATGGGATTTCTGAAAATTCTATGTCTAATAACTTTGGCGTTTGTGGACGGAATCGGCTGAAATTTTCAGGAAAATGGCACATTTTGTTTCTGAGCAGCCCCTGAAAATTTGGTGGTGTTTCGTCAAGGGGGGACTGAGAAAAAAGGGGGGTCCCAAAACGCGTTTTTTACATTGAGTTTTCCATAGGGCGGTTGGCCTCACTTTTAGCTCGAACGGCTGAATGGATTTGCACGAAACTTGGCAAAATTGTAGGGACTGGTAGCCCGATGTGCCTTTGCTAGGTCTCAATATATGTGCTTCAGTGGATTTTGAGAAATTAACGTTTAAATCAAGATATATATCTGTAACAGCGCTTACTTTTCACGTTTCGGAACTTTGCGCGCAGAAAGCTGATTGGCTCTCCGGTGTCTGTCAACATTCTAAACAGTCCGGAGCGGCCGCCATCTTGTCTCTCGGTAGGATCGAGAGAGAAGAAGAGGTGAAAAACGAAAGGGGAATTTAATGAAAGGGGGCAAGGTATCCCCCTCTTGACCCCTAGGAATGTTGTTGGGGTTATTAAAGGGTCCCGTGGGGAAAAGGAAAAAAAAATGATTTTTCACGGTAGAAGCGCTTCACGGGCCGCGAACTGGGCCGCAAACTGGTAGCGAAACGGGAATTCGCCATTTTGTGCTTCGTTAATTAAATTACTAGGTATAAGGGGGTGCGGGAGACGTATCCTAATCCCCTATGTTTCCTGAGGGTGGCTGAGGAGGCTGATATATGTTGATACATCTCTTCCAGCGGCTGTGCGTGAACTTTTTTTTATTTTGCTGCGTGACAGTCCGGAGCGGCCGCCATCTTGTCTCTCGAGAGGATCGAGAGAGAAGAAGAGGTGAAAAACTAAGGGGGAATTTAATGAAAGGGGGCAAGGTATCCCCCTCTTGACCCCCTAGGAATGTTGTTGGGGTTGTTAAAGGGTCCCGTGGGGAAAAGAAAAAAAAAATGATTTTTCACGGTAGAAGCGCTTCACGGGCCGCGAACTGGGCCGCAAACTGGTAGCGAAACGGGAATTCGCCATTTTGTGCTTCGTTAATTAAATTACTAGGTATAAGGGGGTGCGGGAGACGTATCCTAATCCCCTATGTTTCCTGAGGGTGGCTGAGGAGGCTGATATATGTTGATACATCTCTTCCAGCGGCTGCGCCATCTTGCCTTTTTTCCAATGCCACAATTTTGTCGTGCACGGCAGCCATTTTAGATGCCAGGCTGGTCCCAGGCTATCACCTACCCCTGCGGATGTAGTTTATGGCCCCAGCTGTAGAGAATTCAGACATGCCAACCCTCCTGATTCAGGCGTGTGACTACTGATTTCAGTGCTAGTCTCCCGCCTCCCGATTTCTGCAAGCAAAAACCCGGGGGCATATTACGAACAACTAGCGATAATTTTTGTCTCTAACTTGTTTAGAGACAAAAATTATCGCCGCACATCGGCGATTTTTATCGCAGATAAACCTTGCTATTATCGCAGAAAAGTCAGCGATATTCATGTATTATCGAGCAAATGCTCTTAGCCATGTTATCCACCTCCCATTGGATAACATGGCTAAGAACTGCTCAGGGCAGGTGTTAGATTTTGGAGATATTCGCGCTTAGCGCGAATATCTCCAAAAGTTGGTAATAGAAGATAGCGATGTTAGGGACTGTTTCCAGTCGCTAACATCTTGGTACGCCACTTTGCATGTCATTAGTGATAAGTATCACTGACATGCAAAGCGGGGCCCAAGATGGTCGCTATCTCCTTTTAGCTGTCACTAACTGGTGTTAGCTACAGCTTGGTAATAGGGAGATAATTTTATCTCCGCTTTCATGGCTTTTAAAGCCAAAAAAGCGGAGATAAACCCCCTTGATAATATGCCCCACGATTCCTTGGGTGTTTCAGCTGACAGGGCTTGGTATTGTGTTACATGGTAATTTTTCCAGGAAACGTCAGAGGGTCGATGCAGGGGTTCTAGAAGAGGTGATAAACCATTTAAGCCTCATGAACAAGCGAATGGTCTTTTAAAGATTTGTGAAGTACTCGGGGCGGCGGTGTGTGTGTGCCCTCTTTTAGGAGCGGGCGGGGGGGCACTGCCAGCAACTTGCCAGGTCAGGTAGTGTTCAACACGTGCATCACCCTTTCTCTGCCTGCTATTGCGCTCCATGCTTTGGAAAGGTAAGAAAAAGAACGTGCATTGAGTTTGAAATGTCCGATCCTGCAGCAGCACACTTCCAAAGCCCACACATGACAATAACCCGATTCAAGGCCCCATTCACCCGTTTTTAAAAAAATAGATAACATTCCAACAAAGTAAGATTATAAAACTTTATTAACTATTAACTATAACGAACGGAACAAAAACTAAAAACATTTAAACATTTTTCAACACAAAAAGCAACAATGGTTAGAAGCTGTCTTTTGTGCGAAAAGTCCCAAGGCAGCACAACGTGCAGAGTTCTGGACGGCACCCAGGTGATGTCGCCTGGGTGCCGCACTGGTTTTGGGATCCTACAATGCAGCACAGAAAAACAGCGTGGGGCGTCCCGGGTGGTGCGGGGGGAGGCCTCGTCAGTAGCGGTCTGTTGTGCGAATAGTCCCAAGGCAGCAGAACGCGTTGAGATGTTGATGGGACTGTGTCCAGTGTCACATGGCTGACACAACATGTACGACAGGCACCCAGGTGATGTCCAGTAAACTGCCGCACTGGTTTTGGTATCCTACAATGCTGCTCCGAAAATTGGCGTGCGGCGGCCCGGGGGTGGGGGAGGCGGCGTGAACGGGCCTCCCCAGGTGACGGCCATCTAGCTGAGTTGCGCCCGCTCTTGCGGCTACAGCGTCTCGCTCACCATGTTGTTGAGTTGCTCCCACTCTTGCAGTGCAGCGATAGGCGGCTGCCACATGGCTCTTAAAATGGCGGACGGCTCCTCGGTTTTGGGCCTGGTCCACTGAAATGGCCCTGGGACACCTTGGAACTCGGACGCTTGCCTGCTAGGGCTTGGGCTCCATTCTCGAAAAGCGTCCCCTCAGCCGTGAAGATTCTACAAAAGTCTTGGGGGCCCCCGACTCCCGCAGGCTTCCGGTGGGGAGCGGCTGCCATGATTGCTCGCGGAATGACCACGACGGAGCCACGAGATGGTGGTGCTCTCATGCTGACGCCAGCTTCAGTCTGAATGATTCAGAAACAAGGTGGGGCTTTCATCGTTTGGGAAAAAAAAATGTTCTAAACCAATGAAAAGTGTTATTTTTAGGTCATATGACCAAGCCTTCCATCTTTAGGAAACCAAAAGTAAAATGAACCAATGAAAAGTTTTATAAACAAGTCACATGACCGGTTATGCGGCATAGGGCTACAAAAAGCGTAGAAAATCCGTTGGCACGTGAGGCGGCGTCAGTAGCGGACCGATGTGCGAATAGGCCGAAGGCAGCACAACGCGCCGAGATTCGGATGGCACCGAGGTGGTGTCCAGCAAATTGCCGCACTGGTGTGGCCATCCTACAATGCTGCGCCGAAAGACGGCGTGTCCAGCTGAGTTGCGGTCACTGTTGCGGTACAGTGACTCGAACGCGGCGAGATCCGGATGGCACCGAGGTGGTGTCCAGCAAATTGCCGCACTGGTGTGGCCATCCTACAATGCTGCGCCGAAAGACGGCGTGTCCAGCTGAGTTGCGGTCACTGTTGCGGTACAGTGACTCGAACGCGCCGAGATCCGGATGGCACCGAGGTGGTGTCCAGCAAATTGCCGCACTGGTGTGGCCATCCAACAATGCTGCGCTGAAAGATGGCGTGTCTAGCTGAGTTGCGGTCACTCTTGCGGTACAGTGAGTCGAACGCGCCGAGATCTGGATGGCCCCGATGTTGTGTCCAGCAAGTTGCCGCACTGGTGTGGCCATCCTACAATGCTGCGCCGAAAGTCGGCGTGGGGTGCCCCGTTGGCTTATGAGGTGATGTCAGTAGTGGACTGATGTGTGAATAGGTCGGAACCAGCACAAGGCACCAAGATCCGAATGGCAAGTCCTGGATGTTGAGTGCCTCAGTTGAGAGTTCTGAGCAGTGCTTGTAAGACTGTCTGAAGCTTATTTGCACCTACTGCAGCTTCACTATTGCCCTGGTGTGGCCAAAGGTGGCACATGACATAGGCGGCCGGCTCCCGAGGTGCGGCGGAACTTTTTTCCTTTTCCTTTCTGCTTCTTTTCCTACAATCCGTTTCATCTGAAGACACGACCAGGTCCCTGAATGTGTGCAGCGGGACGCTATTGATTGAATGAAAATGGCGGCTTGACACAAAGCTGACTCAAGCGTTACTGTTGATGCTATACAGACAAAAATTGGTTTTCAGTTTGTACATTCTTCAGGTTTTTTTTTTCCATCCAAGTCTGATTGAGAGTTTGTAGAAAAATGGCTTCAGATTTTCCACATACTACTCTTCAACATTCTTCCTAAATGTAACAATGTGAAACTCACTAGGAGAATGGCTGTTTCTGTTTCCTTTCAAAATGCTGCCAACACTATTTTCTGAATGGAAGACACCATCTTGTAGCATAAAGGGCCGAAAGGGGTTCTGGTCTGGCCGATGGTTGGTGGAGACATTTTGACTATATCTTGGACCTGCCCGGCCTCGCCCAAAATGGCGCCGGTATAAATGGGACTCGTAACTCCTTGCCCGCAAATGTATATCTAGAAAATGTTATTGTAAGTGGCCGTGTCGTATTTTAATTACAAAATGTACGTCCACCGATTCCGCAACTGTTAGACACCTTTGTTCTTGCAACCTAATGGCCCGCTCGTTACGTTCTTCTACAGTGTAAATGTCTCCTCATCATATACGATTTCATTTTGCTCCGTGGCCGGACCACGTGGTTATAGGCCCGTATTTGTATACTGACATTTTCACAATAAAGGTTTTTAAAACAAAACACGGTAGTAGTATTTACATTGGTAAAGTTTTTACTTTTAGTCACTGTTTTCGAATCAGTAAAGGCAAGTGAAATAAAGCAGTCCAATTACATGACGGATAAAAGGTATAATATGTAGGAACGCAGTAAAGATAAATGCTTAAGGGCAGTTGTGTTTTTCATGTCTGCAATATAAAGTGATCGATAAGAATCTGATAATCAGGCGTATCGGCGACTAAGATAGCAGGCCGAATCTCTTTTACTCAACGGCTCCGTTATGGAAGGAAGAAACGCCCTTTTTCTCGAAAAAGGAATATATTTTACTTACAAGACAGTTGTAAATTTTCCGGGAAAGTACATTAGCCTGGAATATTATAACATATGTTTGAAAAAAAAATATTGTTCGAAAACAATAAAAAGCGTAATTTTTAGGTCATATGACCAAGCTTTTCATCATTAAATTAACAAAAGTAAAATGAACCAATGAAAAGTTTTATTAACAAGTCACATGTCCTGTTATGCTTACGTTACGCGCTGCGCGCCGCGCCTCGGATCACTTCCGGGTGCGGTAACGCGGCGTGTCATATAACGCATTACGCGACAACGTAGGTCAAGAATATAGTCAAAATGTCTCCACCAACCAGCGTTCGGAACACAACTCCTTTCAGCAGTCCAAAAAGTTCTGTTAAATGACAACAGAGGGGACAGGCAACAAGAACCATCAGTCAAAGAGGGGAGGGCAAGTTCTTCTCTTCCGGGTCATGTTGGGGCGCTACCGGAACTGATCGAATTGGTAGTCTACAGTGTTTCTGGATGTTTCAGACTAAAGCTGGCGTCAGCATGAGACCACTACCATCTCGTAGCTCCGTCGTGGCCATTCCACGAGCAATCATGGCAGCCGCTCCCCACCAGAAGCCTGCGGGAGTCGGAGGCCCCCAAGACTTTTGTAGAATCTTCACGGCTGAGGGGACGCTTTTCGAGAATGGGACCCAAGCCCTATCAGGGAAGCGTCCGAGTTCAAAGGTGTCCCAGGGTCATTTTAGTGGACCAGGCCCAAAACCGAAGAGCCGGCCGCCATTTTGAGAGTCCTGTGGCAGCCGCCTATCGCTGCACCGCAAGAGTGGGCGCAATTCAGCTGGATGGTGGGCAAGACGCTGTAGCCGCAAGAGTGGGCGCAACTCAGCTGGATGGGACAAGGTTCAGAATTGAAGAGTCATCAAAAGGCAAAAAGTTCCGCCGGATCCCGGGAGCCGGCCGCCTATGTCGGGGGCAATCTCAGGCTACACCAGTGCTATAAGACTTGGGGAGGGTGTCGGAGCCAAGCGTCTTCTCCGAGTCCATGGCCATCACACCGCCCCTCAGGGGCCTCCGTCAAGCTGTTTAGGAAGGTAATATATCACATTGTTTTCTAATGCAGTCAGGTCCACAAACGACACTCACTTACTTTGAGAATAGTGAAGCTGCAGTAGGTGGAAATAAGCTTCAGACAGTGTTACAAGCGCTGCTCAGAACTCTTAACTATGGCACCCAACATCCAGAACTTATGCTATTTGAGAATGGCAGTGACATCGAAGCATCTCAGGGACCAAAACCATTAACGTACTTTCACGTATGAAAATCTTACTTGGGGAGGGGGCAGGAGCGAAGCGCCCCCTCCCAGTCAGCGCCACCACACCGTATGTTGAAAATTTGAAGCCATCGTTCTACAAAGTCAACCAAACTTGGATTAAAAATCTAGAAAAATGTACAAACTGAAAACCAGTTTTGGTCTGCATAGCATCAGTAGCAACGCTTGAGTCAGCTTTGTGTCAAGCCGCAAATTTGATTCAACAAAGCACAGACATTCAAAAAGGCTCAAATTCAGAACTCTAAACTATGGCACCCAACATCCAGGAGCTTGCCATCCGGATCTTGGAGCCTTGTGCTGCTTTCGATCTATTCACACATCGGTCCACTACTGACATCATCTTATAAACCAACGTTATGTAAATAGTTTTTTAATAAAATGTTTTACCCTGTTTCTTTGCTGGTGTGTTGTCTATATTTTTAATATTTGCATACGGTTTGTCGTTATTTTGTGCGGGATGGGTGATGGAGCCGAGCTGTCTTGCAGCCCTCATGGTGTGGAGCTCAGTTCATCTCACTATTTTCGTATTTCTCATGAAGGGTTGTTCCTAATATTTCTATTTTAGCGAGGTCAAAAAGAGATCCAATTAGTGGCCTACTGATTTTGCTCGATTACTTTTATTTTTTTTACACGATTTTTCACTATCTGCAAAGACTAAACAGAGTATTGCGACTTTGTGCTTGTTTGTAAATAGAGAATGATCCAAAGAGAACCAATTCTAAAACAGTAAATGCTTGGACAACAATCAATCAAATGGAGAGACAAGCAGCCACGACGGATTACAACGGGGGTAAAGGCCTGCGTTAACTACCCTTCAGTATCTGCAAAGAGAGAGTACTACTAAGACAAAAGAGGGGAGGGGGGGGGTGCAGCGTTCAAAGCACATCAGCGTGCATAAATACGAAAATGTTTTTATTTATCACGTACTTGACATTTTAAAGCTTTTCATATTTGCTATTAAAAAACCAATGAAATTCACAGAAAAAACCATAGGTTATAGTGGATATATAGTTAGGAATTTGCATTTACAAAACCTTGAAAATTCAATGAAAAAACCATTGGTTTTAGGCCATATATAGTTAGGGATTTGCATTTACAAAACCTTATTTTACTCGCATAAAACCATTGAAATTCCATATATAGTTATAAGCGCTAACTATATATCGCGCACCCGCAATCCACTGCTGATGATGTCACATATTACATCATTCATGACATGGTTAGTGACATCACTGATGACATCACTGATGACATCTCAAATGACATCACTGATGACATCACTGAAAACATCTCATTTGACATGACTGATAACATCACTGATGATATCATTCATGTGATAATACGATGAACCTCTTCAGACTCTAATATAACCTTAGATACAATCAGTGTAAACAGACACTCACAGACTGTCACTCATCCATGGAGTTACTCACACACCTAGTCAGTCATGCAAAGAATCAATCACACCTCCATTTCCTCAAATATACAGTTATACAAACTTTACTTATTCAAACATATACTAACACATATTTACTCTCTTATACAATCCCTGATACAAGTTCACAATGATCCATACAGCCACTCACACATTCACTGGCTCTTATGCACAGTTATTTATATATGTCAACTCTCACATGTACTGTTTTTTACATATGTACTTACTTTGACATGTAGCACTGAGATATCCATTCACTCACCAATACACTCATGCACACAGTCAACCGCCCATACAGCTGTTTCCACATGCACTTTTGAACCCACCCATCTAGTGAATCAACTGCTCACACATCTATGCACAGAGTCACACACCTCCCAGCTACCCACACACACACTCAGTATCCCATACAAATACTTGGGCAACCAATCAATAACCCATATAGTTACTCATATAGCTACTTATCAACACATGGAACAGTTTACAGAACAACAGACATAATGATGCACAAATTAAGACAGTTTAGTCATTAACCCATGCACTCAGTGAGACACATTTAATCACTCACTCATATAGTCAGTCATGCACCTACTAAATCCTTCATCCAGACACTTATATATCCACTCATTCTTCAATATGTAAGAGATATTTTAACTTTACAGAAACATACAGTCACTGGATGATGTCATTTGAGATGTCATCAGTGATGTCATCAGTGATGTCACTAACCATGTCATGAATGATGTAATATGTGACATCATCAGCAGTGGATTGCGGGTGCGCGATATATAGTTAGCGCTTATAACTATATATGGAATTTCAATGGTTTTATGCGAGTAAAATAAGGTTTTGTAAATGCAAATCCCTAACTATATATGGCCTAAAACCAATGGTTTTTTCATTGAATTTTCAAGGTTTTGTAAATGCAAATTCCTAACTATATATCCACTATAACCTATGGTTTTTTCTGTGAATATATATATATATATATATATATATATATATATATATATATATATATATATATATATATATATATATATTTATATTTCGCTCCACGAGTGCCGGGAGAGATTCCAAGGCTGTCAGGGCGGTCCGAGTCCCAAAGCCGGCGCTTTGTGAACATCCGCTCCCAGGTTCCAAAACTTTTGAAAGAACCACTCGGACACCTCGAGTGCTTTAGCTTGAGTTTATTCAGCATAGGGAATAACTATGCTGAATAAACTCAAGCTAAAGCACTCGAGGTGTCCGAGTGGTTCTTTCAAATGTTTTGGAACCTGGGAGCGGATATATATATATATATATATATATATATATATATATATATATATATATATATATATATATATATATATATATATATATATATATATATATATATATATATATATATATATATATATATATATATATATATATATATATATATATATATATATATATATATATATATATATATATATATATTCTGTATTTTTCTACTAGTTTATGTCCTGTTCAATGTATTTGCGAATGAAGGGCACCTGATGAAGGCAGATTGCTGAAACGCGCGTAGTGAAATCCAACCGCTTTGCCTACCACAATAGAATATAGACCGGTCCATTGTGACATGTTGTAATTTTAGTTTGTCTCTTTTTCTTATCTATGTAATTTGTTGTTTAATTCCTATGTATGTATATTTAATAATTTAATGAAATATAAAATGAAAATATTCAAGAAATAATAATGTCTGATCCAAAAATCAATATAAAATAAAATGTTGTGTATATCAAAATAATTTGTGTTGCTATATTTATAGTATTACTATTAAAGTCGTTTTTTCTGTTATGTTTCAATGTTTGTTGTCTGAGAGATTTGGCATCTATTAATTGAGTGTTTGCTATAATTGTATTTTTCCTATAGTGTCGTTTTCCCTACGTATAGCAAACTTATTACTGTAGGGGTCCCCTGTTTTTCAAATAGTGTGTCTGAAATATATACAGGTGTGGACAAAAAGAAAGATGCGCATGAGTTGGGAGAGAGCTTAATCGCTCGCTCGGTTGATAATATAAGGCTTCAAAGAGACATTGTGCCATACAAACATTACATCTGTGCCACAATACTTGATCCATGGTACAAAAAATGACTGCCCACTTTCATCCCTTTCTGCAAATGTGCTGTTCCACAATACAAGATGTGGAGAGTTGTGAAAGCCTGTGACCTGGAAGATGAATGTGTGGAAATTTGGAGGCCCACTCCAGGCCAGAAGTTCTAGGGTGCCCCCTTCAACTTCCAGAGAAGACAGTCCTGTTGTCTCACATCAGCCAACAACAGCAAAAAGAAGACCAGCAACAACCACAACCACAAGAGCATCAGCCCTAAACTCTACAATTGCTTGGCTTCAAGGGGCAGGTCTTAAGTCCAGTGCAGGGACATGGGCAAAATAGGTTGAGCAAGTTATAACACCGATTTTTGGATATTTCAAAAGAGGTCTTTGTGGATTAAAACTCAATGGTGTATTGGTATGGAAAGAGACCCCAATGGCCAGGGCCCCGCAGGCTGGTAATAAAGTATCTGGCATATCCAGTAGCTAGAATGTCTGCTGAGTGTCTGTTCACTGCAGCTGGCACAGTGGTCATATTAAGAAGGACCAGCTCCTCAACCTGAAACTGTGGAGATATTGACCATGATCAAAATAAACCAGCATTTGGTACCATCGAAATTCACCATAACTGAAATAACACAGGAGGAGTATGAGGGTGACTGGTCAGACTTATGTCTTAGTAGTGTGTTAGCTGACCAACTTCTGGGTGGACCACCTGAGTTTGAGGACAAACTCTACTTCCCTGACTGAGTTTGCCTGGGCCATCATGAAACATTCTATCACTGAACGGCTTTGCTAAAAAGAAATGGATATAGCTATGGTAACATTATATATTTTGTGTGTTTGTGTCTGACTGATTTATTCAGCTCCACCATTTTAGGCACAAGTATGGTTGGATTGGAATCGGACAAGTGTGCAGTGAAGTAGTGTTCCACCATTCACTTCACGGACATTGGAGAAACAATGCCTTCTTCCATCTCATGCCTTTCCGTTTTTCATTCCCTAGCAGGTCCACCCCAGAACATTTGATTTACAAGACTGCCCAATGTATATTGCATGCATCTAAGAGGATCAACAACTGTGTGCTATTGTGCTTGGATTGGAACAGGAAACTATTGCACAAATGACTGATATATGAGTGATTGTGAATGATGATTCATGTGGTGGCAGACAGTGAGGGAGGGTGTGCAACTATTATAAGCTTGATTGTGATGATTTGCAATGCTTGTGGCCTGATGGGTGATCATTTTTCCTGAAAGTGATTGGCCAATTTCGCTTTGATATTTTGCGTGATTTGCTTCCCGGGTCCACTCCTTTGTTTTCTGGTTCAGACTCTTCAATGACCAGACCAGTCTTTATAGTTAGCAAACACAAATCTAGACAAAAAATACTGAATGCTTCTCTTCTTGTTCATCAACAAAAGTGCACTATGGGTCAATCACTCTCATTTCGGTTGGTTGGATTAGAGTTGTACAGATTCATTACTCAGAGTCAAGAGGAGTATGAGTGAAAGACTCTGGGCGGAACTATCTCAACAACTGTCAGAAGAAAGAAGTTATCAAAGTCAGGGAAACCAACATAATAATGATGATGACTCAAAGCGGCCTACTCAGCTCTGTGGACTGTGGGAGGTGCATTTATATGAGAAGAGAAATGCTGCTGAGTGTGTGTGCTGGCTTAAATTTGTAACAAGGCAGATATAAAATATCACATCATCACATTAGACACTGGCTTGGCTAAATGTTATGATGACAATTTTGAGATTGATCAGCCGGGTCCATGTAGCCACTTGTCAGTAATTTGTCGAGCTAGCCACTTTCTCGGAGAACTGGAAGCACGCCGAGTTCAATGCCCTACTGAACAAACCTAAAGCTGAGCCAAAGGACCTCAAGAACTTCCAGTCCATCTCCCTCCTCCCGTTCCTGGTGAAAGTCATCGAGAAGATCGTCAACAGGCAACTGTCCTCCTTCCTCGAAACGAACAACATCCTGGACCCATCCCAATCCAGATTTCACAGCAACCACAGCACCAAAACAGCCCTCATAGCCGCAACTGACTACACCAGGCCATGAAGGACAACGTAGAAACTGCAGCCCTCATCCTCCTGGATCTCTCGGCCGCCTTCAACCACCGTCTGCCACCACACCCTCCACCCACGTCTTCACAATGCATGGATCCGTGACAAAGCACTGGACTGGACCACCTCCTTCCTCACCGCCAGAACCCAGAGTTTCCGCCTCCCCCCATACCCCAAGGATCGTCCCTCAGCCCGACACTCTTCAACATCTACATGGCAACACTCGCCAACATCGCCAGATCACAGGACCTCAACATCGTCTCATACTCCGATGACACCCAGCTGATCCTCTCCCTCACCAAGGCCCTACCACCGCCAAATCCAACCTCCATGAAAGGAATAAAGGCCATCGCCGAATGGATGACGATCAGCCACCTGAAACTGATCTCAGACATGACGGAGGACCTCATTATCAGATCCACCCCCTCCGCCTGAGATGACTCATGGTGGCTGGCAGTAGTGGGGGCTGCATTGACGCCCACTAACCACGCTCGCAATCTGGGAGTCATCCTGGACTCCGCACTGTCAATGACGGAGCAAGTGAACGCTGTCTCCTCCTCCTGCTTCAACATCCTCTGCATGCTCCGAAATATCTACAGATGGATCCCCACCGGTACCAGAAGGACAGTCACCTAGGCCCTCATCAGCAGCAGACTGGACTATGGCAACGATCTCTACGCAGGAACATCAGCCAAACTCTAGAAACGACTACAACACATACAGAACGCCTCTGCATGCCTCATCCTCGACATCCTCCACCACAGCCATATCTCAACCCACCTGAAAGACCTTCGCTGGTTCCCTGTCAAGAAGAGGATCACCTTCAAGCTACTCACCCATGCACACAAAGCTCTCCACAACACCGGACCAGCAGACCTCAATGAACGACTTACCTTCTACACCCCGAACCACCAGCTTCGCTCCACTGATCTCGCCCTCGCCACCGTCCTCCGTATCCATCGAGTGACTGCCGGTGGCAGATCGTTCTCCCACCTCACCGCTAAAACCTGGAACACCCTACCCATCCACCTACGACAGACCCAGGACCTGTTGGCCTTCAGGACCTGGCTAATTTGTTCCCACTTCTCAGTTAGACGGTCACACATGAGTCTTGAAATGAATGATTGCAGCAAAATATGCTCTTGCTCTGACTTTTCTGGGCACACTCCTCATGAAGCTTACATTCTGTACAATTTCCTTAACCCTACAATTCTGTATTACATACAATCCACTGGCCTTCTCTTCTCTTGCCCAAAAGGCAAAAGTTCAAAAACACTCCGGCTTACCTTAGCGAACCGCTTCAGCCAGGCACCAAAGATTGACAGGCAATCAGAGAAGAATGCAGATGCACCGTTCAATGTGGTAATACTGTAACATTTTTCTTTTAAGAATATATTTTCAGACCTGTGTAGGATCACTTCACCCCTCTTAAAAAGTAGATGACAGAACATTTAGATACATAATAATAACTTGGGTCTCTGGGGTCGAAGGACTGTTTGCAATGCATTTAGCTAAACTTTGTCATATTCATTCCTTCTTTTCCTTCCACAACAGATTGATGATGTGCTGCTCAGCGCCCAGATGAATGCTGTCACTGTACAGTGTTTGTCTTTGTCACATCATTCCCCAAATCCCCTTTCTTATCCATTCATCAAACATCTAATGCTCTTACCCCAGGTTTTGTGATTTATTGAAGAGTGACTAAGTTTACCTCATAAATGGATCACACTCTTGGTTGGGTGGATGTGATGAAAGTGATTTTCTATTACCTACGAAATAGCCCACACTGGCCCCATTTACCCACCCACACATGAAAGAGATCCATAACTTATATATAAAAGAACATAGGGGCATATTACCAACAACTAGCGATAATTTTTGTCTCTAACTTGTTTAGAGACAAAAATTATCGCCGCACATCGGCGATTTTTATCGCAGATAAACCTTGCTATTAACAAGGTTTATTGCAAATGCGATAAAAAACGGCCGAAATGCATGAATATCGCTGAAAAGTCAGCGATATTCATGCATTATCGAGCAAATGCTCTTAGCCATGTTATCCACCTCCCATTGGATAACATGGCTAAGAACTGCTCAGGGCAGGTGTTAGCTTTTGGAGATATTCGCGCTTAGTGCGAATATCTCCAAAAGTTGGTAATAGGAGATAGCGATGTTAGGGACTGTTTCCAGTCGCTAACATCTTGGCACGCCCACTTTGCATGTCATTAGTGATAAATATCACTGACATGCAAAGCAAGGCCCAAGATGGTCGCTATCTCCTATTAGCTGTCACTAACTGTTGTTAGCGACAGCTTGGTAATAGGGAGATCATTTTATCTCGCTTTCTTGGCTTTTAAAGCCAAAAAAGCGGAGATAAACCCCCTTGATAATATGCCGCTGAATTTGTCAGCATCATCATTGAGGCCTTGTGTTGCGTAAACACTTAACCTTGTCCACTCCAGACTTTGAGTCCACTTTTCATGACTCAAGGGTTTTGTAGCTTTAGTTTTAATTAAATACTAGCTCCCCATTGCTCACAAGAAATTACTATTGCTATTTACATTATATTATCAGGTATTCTCTGCTGTATCATGTAGTAGTCTGGTCTCAATCTTTGTAAAGCTATAATAAAACATAGAAGACCCGCCAACTCTGTGTTACTTTCAATGTAGTTGCCTGTGATGTATACTTCTTTTGATTAATCCTAGAGTTGGAGCTCAGCTAGGTGGGAATGGTACCTTGCTTGTGCTGCCTTCCTTGTTATCACTTCATCTATATCCAGGTAAGAGGACTATAGAGTGAAGTGAGGTAGTTTAGTTAGTTAGTAGGCACCTAAATTCTACTGCAGATAAGTAATTGTTTATCTAGGTTGATGTAGGTAATATAGGTCATGGCAGCATACCCTCTAATGGTCAAGATATTTACAGAAGGTACTAAGAAAGGGATTTATAACTAACTGGTATACATCTTGTGGGCAGCAATGTGTGACTAGGAATACATTGGAGAAGTGTGGCTCAATGGGTAGAGCGGCAGATCCTGATGCAGAGGTCCAGCCCGGGACAAGGGATCAATTCCCCGCCTCGGAGGGTCTTGAGCCCAAAAATTCCACGGACCTGATAATTCTCGCCTCAGTGCCTATTCTAATCATAGAGTGCCACTCTGCAACTCTAGGCAATAGCTTGCTTAATCTCCACAACGGCCCCCACAACGCTAAGGATGCCAGGCCTTCACCCTGGAGGTGCCCAGGAGTGGACGCCTCACAGGGAAAGCCAGGACGGGTTCCACAGCGGTATTCGTACAAGCGCCTTGAGACCCTTGCGGTGAGTAGTGCGCTGTACAAGTATCCATTTACAATTTACATTATTTAATATTTCAAATTGAGTTTTGCTTCTTGTTAAAAGAGTGATTCTGTCAGGTGTGTGAAGCCTGAAGCCATGCTTTCACTGCCACTAATGTGATGCAGTAGTGCTGGTGTTGTGGAAGAGTGGAAGGGTTGGCTTGCGGGTGGGCTTCAGGATGGGGTCACAGGACAAAATAAGAAAATTCCATACATTTTTTAAAAACGTACCTGTACTGGCCTCGTCGAGCTCTTCGATTCCTCTCCTCCAGGCACAAGCTACCAGACTCCACCGTGGAAAATCCTGATGCTGCTCTCATAAAGCTGGTGGCAGCATGAAATGATTGGCCTGAGTGCTGTGAATTTGTACTCCCAGTGAGACTGGGAGCCTGTGCCTGCTCTCCAAAACCTAGT
The DNA here is from genome assembly GCF_964263255.1 of Lissotriton vulgaris. Classification (NCBI taxonomy): domain Eukaryota; kingdom Metazoa; phylum Chordata; class Amphibia; order Caudata; family Salamandridae; genus Lissotriton; species Lissotriton vulgaris. The sequence continues at coordinate 901,194,055 of NC_141696.1, forward strand.
AGTGCAGCTGGGTTGGACAGAGCTTCAGTACATGTGATGGTTTGGCCGGCCTCCAATGCCGGCCTAACCATCATGTGCCTACCACTAACCCTGTGCCTTTCATCCCTCCTGGCCCCACCCCAGGACTCAGCAGGAAAGGAAAAATACCAACGATAATAAAACGTGTTTATTATTGTTGTATTTTTCCTTTCCTGCCATTTTGGGAGGTAATAGATTGTTGGAACTGCGAAAACTTGAATCAAGATACATTATCAAGTATAACACTACCCACCCCACAGGACATAATTTGGATGAGGAACTGACAGTTCACTTACAGACCTAAACATGTATGATGAAGAGAATAGGCTGTCTTTTCAAGGAATTCCATTCTTTGAATTTTAATGTGTTTTTAATTAAGAGTGATCAGTATATGTTTTGATAGCAAATATTGCCTTTTGTCCCTTTGATTTACAGACAACATTTGAAGATGTCATGCGTGGATGGAAAGGGGTAACCCACTTGGGCATTATCCCATGAAGCAGATATTATGGTGCTGAACGTTGAAGCACACTGCGTGAAATTATATGTCATGTCATATTTAGAAATTGCTGATCGTTATTCCGTTTTACTCAGAACTGAGTCAGTTTCATTTGCCCACTTGGGGTTTATTCAAGGACTCGAAAATCATGCCGAAATACTTTGGGTTGTTTTTCATTTTTGAATAAGGCATTGCAATATGTACTTGAATTTGATCAAATGACGATATGTTCCATTTAATTATGTGACTGCACTGTAGACATCAAGTTACAACTTTATTGTTTCAAGTCGGACTGAATTGGCAACAATGTAACTATTCTATTTTTATTGATCCCGTGCACATTGTAAAACAACACTGTATCTTTAAATAGAATGGCTGCAAATTCCACCTTACCCGTGAGCAAGAAGTCCGAGAACTTCAAAACGCGTAGGGTGTTTTTTTTTCTTGTATGCCATTAAATTATTGCACTGAGCACTATTTGGCCTCGGTTCTGGTTCTTTTCATCCCCGGAGAAGGAACGTTTGTACCAGGAGTGTGGAGTAATTTTAGGGGTTGGCGACCCCGCCGAGTGCCCGCCGCTCTAAGAGGCTCAAGCACGCCACAAATTGGTGCTTGGAAATATATATTTCTTGCTTTAGAAATACCTTTCCAAATTCCAAATATATATATATATATATATATATATATATATATATATATATATATATATATATATATATATATATATATATATATATATATATATATATATATATATATATATATATATATATATATATATATATATATATATATATATATTTAACACTTAATTTTATTTGTAATGAAAAATTACTATTCATGAAAGTCAATTGTATTTGTTCATTTAATGAATATATTTTATTATCTTCCTGCTGTCCTTTTTTATCTTCTGGGTGTTTTACCCATGTTTTTAAAGGCTTGTGAATTACTGCTTGCATTGCATTCTATTGTATCTTTCTTCTTGTAACTATTATTTTGCAATGATAATAGTACAAACAAAATAAATACATTCTGAATTTGAATTTGTTGGTCAGATTGGAGTAGAAATATAACAAATATGGCCCCCTTTAAAGTCCAATATGTGGGCTAGGTTTGCTTATATTTGACTGGAAATAGTAAATGGGACCCCTCCGAACTCCAGTATTTTCCCATGTTTTGCTTACTTTTGAGTAGGAATAGTAAATCTAGCCCCTACAATGTCAATCACTTTCCTTCATGTTGCTCAAAGAGGGATATGAATAGTAAATCGTACCCCTACAAAGTCCAACACTCTCCCAAACTTTGCTTACATTGGAGTGGGAAGGGTAAAACTGACCCTTCTTAAAGTCCAACACTTTCCCTGCTTTTCATTACATTGGAGAGGGGATAGTAAATATGACCCTCCAAAGTGCAAGACGTGCCCTACTGTTGGTCAAATTGAAGTAGAAATAGGTGATTTGCACCCCCAGTGTAATTTGTATATGATTTTGGGAGATGTTTCAATATATATATTTTAGTTTGAAACAAACAGAATGATACATTGTTTTATAATTTATTTCTTTAGTAATGTTTTTATTGTTTTTTATTTTAAAGTTGTTATTCTGTTTTTTTAAATATTTCATATTTTAGTGTTTGCAATTATAATGAGTTAATATTTGTATTTTGAGGGTCATTACGATGGCCGGGAACCTGCCACTGACAGGCTGTCGGTGGGGGGTTCACTGGCATCGTGAGGCCATTTCCCGCCTGCCATATTATAATGGCTGGTTGGTCTGTGGTGGTCGGAAAATCTAACCGCCATGCATCCGACGGACTCCTTGTGCCCGCCTTCCCATCCCAACAATGGTGGCGGTGCATACCAGGCACTGGAGTTGGGATTACGATGTGCCTTCCCATGGCCATTCACGTGCATGGAAAGGTTGGCAGGGATGGACTTTGGGGGCCCATAGCGGGACCCTCTTGCCCTGGGCACTCTTGTTTTGGTTTTGGTGGGCACCTATGGTGCCCTACTACATTTCCCTAAATTGAGGGGTTTTGTCCTACGGGTCCTGGCTGGACAATTAACGTTTATAAAAAAGAAAAGGTGCCAGGGCTCGGTTTTTAGACACCAAAGCTTGTTTATTCAGCTGGTGTGAACCTTCCTTTCTTTGTTTCAAGAAGGTATGCAATCGTCATTATTTAGACATTTCAAAATATTTACACATTTCAACAATATACAGAGGGTGAAACATCCCTTCTACTGGGGATACAATATAATCAACATTTCATACATTTCAATTGTTACAGTGTATTCAAATGAAAGTAAATAAAGAAAAATTCATAAACAGTTACACTTTCATTATTTCATGAAACAGACATTAAATCATGTACACCAAAATTAGTTGTGGTATGTTGGTTTTAAAATTGTATTGCCCTATGCTATTATGCGCCTCTTTTCGACAGCCAAATAGCCGACGCGTTTCCAAACCCTTCTTATGGTCAATAGGGTTCTTCCTCAGGGCTGGGCTGTATACCTATGATGTAAAATTAGGGACATTTAGTATCTCGTTTTCCTAAAATTCTTGGTTCGCTTCATATACAGGCGAAGCCTGTGAAGTTTTTTACCTTATATCGCGGTATCACTGTTTTCAAGAAATGGGCATCGAGTGAGCTTGAGTTTTCACCAACACCTAAACAGAGGTAAGGATTGGCGAGTATAATGAATATGTATGACTTGCACATTCATTGACACATGTGGTTCTCAGTAGGGGGTGTGCTGGCACTTACTTGATTATTGTTGGTTGTTCTCTAGCTCAAAAATTTCTTTGGAAGGAGTCTATTGCGCGTTCCCCGGTAAATTCATTCTGCATGGTTAAGAATTTAAAGTCAGTCCAGCGGTCGGACATTTGTTTGGGTTGTGTTGGGAATTGAAATTACATTTTGCTTACTTGAATGGAGCGCGGCAGACGGCCCTGGTATTCCTCAATTTCTATTTGGTGGGCGGTTATATTTCGATTTCTGATTCTGTAAAAAAATATATGCGGTGTCTACCGTTTGTTTGGCGGTCATGTTTGCAGTCAGTACTTAGATTTAGATTGCGCATAGCGTCCTACCTTAGTTGAAGGGTATCTAGCTGCGCTCGGGATTCTGGAAGGCCGCGCTGTTCTCGCTCGGTGTGTTGATTTCCAAGTGAATTTTTCAAACCCGGTGGAACACGGTTTCCTGTTTATATATGCTGCTAGGACTTGTGGGATTTGTAGTCATATGGTCTATTTACCTATTTCGGGTTGTGTAATGTTAAATTTGAAGACTTGGAGAAAGAAGTGGTGAAGCGCATTAACTATTATCTCCTTAATAGTTTGGTTCTCTGCAGGGGTGGGGTTCACAGGGGACTCATTGGTAAGATCTTTGTAATTCGGACATTTCATTCAGGCCATCCATCACACAATTAAATTTTAGAATTAAGTACGCTTCTTTTTTGAGTAGCATGGCATCGATGTTTCCCCCTCTGGGAGGAACTTTCATCGCTTGTAGTATTGTCCACTTGAAGTCGTTTTCATTGTGGTTATGTTCCACAAAATGTTGCACCATTGGTGCGGACAGCACTTTATTTTTAATCCTAGATTTGTGTTGGGTCATTCTCTGATTGGCTTTTTGAGTGGTTTTTACTATGTACAACTTAGGACAAGGGCACATAACTGCGTATATTACGTTTGCTGTTTTACAATTTGAGAATCCTTTGTGTATCCATTTGGTTGTTTTGAATGTAAATTCATCGCCTTCTATTGTGTTAGGGCAGGAGGCACATGAACCACATTTGTGGTGGCCTGTTACGGGTGGGAGTTTCCACAGTGTACGTAAGTCTGCCTTAACTTGACTTACTCCTAGATCGGCTCTTACAATGCGCTGTCCAATGCTTCTGTTTTTCTTTAAAGCAAACAAAGGCTGTTCCATTGGGACTTCTGAATTTTTAATCAAATGCCAGTTCTTTAAAATAATGGATTTGAACTTATTGGTGTATGGCCCAAATGTGGTAACACATACCGGCCTTTCCAGGGGTTTGGTTTCCTTTTGAGTTTTTAATAATTCTTCTCGTGGTGTGTGCCAAGCCCGTTACCACCCCAAAAGCTTAAAATCCAATCTGCCGTACGGACAGATGTTGAGAATCCGACGAAATTGCTCCAGAAAGGAAGATTTTTTGATCCATTCACAAATACTGAGTGATCAATTACAACAGAGGGGCTATCGCTAAGTTACTAAAACATTCAACCACCCGGGCTTGGCACACACCACGAGAAGAATTATTACAGCGCATTGTAAGAGCCGATCTAGGAGTGTAAATATTTTGAAATGTCTAAATAATGACGATTGCATACCTTCTTGAAACAAAGAAAGGAAGGTTCACACCAGCTGAATAAACAAGCTTTGGTGTCTAAAAACCGAGCCCTGGCACCTTTTCTTCTTTATAAACTACTACATTTCCCAGCACCATGTGGCAGGCACCCCCACATGGTAATGGAAATGTAAACCGTGCTTTTTTTTGCATTACAGTGGGTGCAGCAGCCATCAGCTCCCCTGCAATGCAAAATATGATGAGTGCAACCACCATGGTGGCGGTCGCATCCGAATACTCCCTCTGGGACCTCTGCCTTGTAAGCCAGTGGTCCCACTCAAGTCTTCTTGGCAGCATCACCCAATGAGACTTCTTAGTAGATCACTCACCCTGCTTGCACTTCCCAGTCAGGCAGCTTTCAAGCCATTTGTGGGATGCATGTGCATCTAGCAGGATGCTATAAAGCATCCTCCCCAGCCCCTTTTAAACTGTACCAGTTCACAAAAGTTAAGAGACCCCTTTCACTCATGGTATCCATCAGGTCACCCTTTACTGGTCCTACCAACGATACCACCCATCTACACATTCATGCCCTGACGAAGTTCTTTTCAAGAACGAAACGCGTTGGCTGATGTTTATGTCTATGCATTTGGATTTACCTAAATAAAAGGCTTTTTATACGAAGGAACTGATGAAGCTTCATTATTATCGCTAATACTCTGATAGTGCACCAGTGCATCATATTTGCAGTTTTGTTTCCCGGCCAAGGGCTGTACCCTTTAACCGCGGGTACAGGAGCTGTCTGTGCATACCATATAACCATGGACACGCAAAGCAACCATTAGATAGAGGTCAGTGCGGCATTTGGAGTCTGCCGTTGGCCCTCTGTGTATAGCACAGGCACTACACTGTGCCTACCACTTGGTGCAGTGAAATGTAGGGGGGTACCATGGGTACCCCCCAGTGCACCCACACCTCCCCCCAACACAAGGGTGGCCCGCAACATGCCCCTGAAGACATTCTCTACCAGCTTTTCAATGGCGGTTCAACTGCCACAGAAAGGCTGACTTCCGGCAGCATAATAATTGTGACGGCGCAGCCTGCTAAGCTTCACCGCCATTGTGAGCATGCTTACCGCTCCGCCAGGCAATCATGCTGATTGCTACCGGCGGAAAAGCGGCGGACGGACTTTCCATCCACTGCGATACCCACCGGCTTTATAATGTGATGGGGTGAATCTCATGATGATGGCGGAACGATGGCCACAGCCATCCCAACAGTGGCTATTTTTCCACCATCGTAATGAGCCCCTAAGAAGACCAGGATTGAAACTCAAACCTGATAACCTGCACACTCCTGACATGGGTTCATTAGTATGGCTACTTTATTTCAAACAATTGTCCCTTTCATTGCGAACTGTTCACAGGGTTAAAAATGCAGAGCTCTCAAGCTTTGGTATTTCCTTCTCAATCCTGTGGTGCACTTAACTGGCCCTACCAGGGACCATTCCACTGGCAATCAAACCCCTTTTTACAGCAATTTGGAAAGAAAGGTAATTCTTTTCAGCCGGCTTAAAATTTCCACATGATAAGGTACAGAGAAAAAAAATAGCGAATTTTATTTAACCCGAAAATAAATGTTAAGGATATTCCTATTGTAAATATTGTTTTTAATTTATTTTTACATATTTATTTAAATTTAGAATGAAATATAAAAAATGCTTCTGCACTTTTTAAATAAATGTAAAATGATTTTTTAATTAATTGAACTAAATTACAGTCAATTAGATTAAACATACTTTTTCAGAAGTTTAAATACAAAATATGATTCATTAATATTTATTAAAAATTATTATTAAATATTTAAAACGAATGTTATATTTTAATAAAATATTTGTATATGATTGTATTAATTAATAATCGTAGACTAAAATATTTCATAATTAAATAATACATATATGCTACTGTTATATATTTATAAAGGTTAAAATAAACTTAGGTGTACTTATACATATTTGTGACTATAGCCTCCCTCAAGAAAAACAACAACACCCACACCAGAAAAGCCAGATGGTTCAGCACTGAACTTCGAGAGTCCAGACACACCTGCCGCCGCCTCAAAAAGAACACCAAATCCACAAAAGCTCACAACAACTTCAAAGCCAACACCCACCACCAACTCATCAGAAAAACGAGAAAACAAGCGATCAAAGTCAGAATCTCCACACACACACACACAACAGCAAAGAACTCTTCAACATCATCAAGGAGTTCACCCACCCACCAGGGAGTCGACTGACTTCCCTCCGTCACAAGACCTCTGTGAAAAACTCAGCACCCTCTTTCACCACAAAATCAACAACATCTACGACAACTTCAACATAGACAGCCAACATGGAACCCCCACCAACCACCTCCCACACCCAGAAGCCAATGCTTGACAGATGGACAGCCCTCACCAATGAAGACACACTGAAGATGATGAGGTCAATCCACTCGGGTGCTCCCATGGCCCCCGCCCCCACCACATCTTCAACAGAGCTGCCGACACCATCAACCCATGCTCTGCCACACCATCATCCACTCCCTGTTGAACGCCTTGTTCCCCGCTGACTGGAAACATGCTGAAGTCAAACCCCTCCTGAAGAAACCGTTGGCGGACCCCACCAACCTCAAAAACTACAGACCCATCTCCCTGCTTCCGTTCCCTGCGAAAGTCATCGAGAAAGCCACCGCAAGCTACAGAACATCCAGAATGCCACCGCAAGATTGGTCCTCAGCCTACCAAAACACTGCCACATCTTCCAACACCTGCGCACACTCCACTGGCTGCCCATCGAGGCAAGAGTCACCTTCAAGGTGCTCACCCAAGCACACAAGGCCCTGCAAGACACCGGACCAGCATACATGAACAGCGGACTCAAATTCCGAACACCCCAAAAGACCCTGCGATCAGCCCAGCTCACCTACGCCGTGGTACATGCACAAGAAAAACCAGATCGGGAGGCCGCTCCTTCTCCTTACTCACGGCCGGGGCTTCGAACGCCCTTCCACTCCACCTCAGACAGACAACAAGGCTGCCCATCTTCGCACGAGACCTAAAGACCTGGCTCTTCAAGAGACCACCTCCTTGATGGACTAGAACCTGCACCCCTCCATCTCCAGCGCCTTAAGACCCTTTTGGGTGAGTAGTTGCACTTAACAAATGCTTGATTGATTGCAAAATAATTGAATGTAATTTAAACATTATTTGCTATAAATATTTTTCAATTCTCTACCTCCATTACTTTTTATGGATTGCTATTGTAGTACTAGTGGTAGGCCATGTGAGTTGCTGCACTGACTACTGGTATTTTTTGTAACAGTAACTTACACGATTTTGTGAATAAGCAAAATATTTGAGAACTTATTCAAAAGTGGGAAATATTCAAAAGATCATGTTACCTTTTTGACTCACGCTAAAAGTTCCGAACATATGAACAGTGCAGAAACAGAAAACATAAACAGGGGTGTGTACTTGCTCACTTGGTAGTCAACATCTACTCCACTGATAGATGAGATCCTGTCCAGAGCCAAGTACTTTCCCACGGGAAGAGTCCACACGAGGCTCAGATCCTCCAGTACGTTCATGATTTGGTCATTTTAGATCAGACAGAAGTAGCCTGTGTCATGACTTCGACCAAATACACACTTACAATCTATTTAAATAAACTGACTGCTACACCACCAAAACTAAGATGACAGAGTATGGGAAATATAAGAAACAATCTGAAAAAACATAGTGACTTGGTGTCCGATTCACAGACCTAAGGGGCATATTAGCAAGAATCTTGTTAAAATTATCGCAGTTTTAAAGGAAGGAAACTGCCGCTAAAACGGCGATAATGGGCTTGCTAATATGAGTTATAGAATTTCAATTTAAGCCCAGATTAGATGTCCTACACATCTAACCGGGCAAACGTTTACTCAAGGCCAGCAGTTTCATGGAGTAGGAACCGCCATGAGACCGCTGGTGGTGAGGAAACTTTTAGTATGCTTGGCAGTGCTGCAGCGACAACAAAGCATATTGCAGACTCAAAACTGCTGCACCACTGCCAGGGCAGTGGTCCCAGGGATGTCCAACAGTCCTACTTCTAATACGGTGGTAGAACTACTTGTGTGGCTGTCCCCAACCACCACCCCATCTCCACTGTGAATTTGGCAGTCCCATGGACCACCAAACTCGTACTTAGGCCCCTAGTTGTCTGTCAAACCGCACACTCACTTGTACCACATTAAAAATATATTACACACAATTGTACAATCCAAAAGTGGAAGCCATAGTAAGGATCACACAAACAAAACTTTTCCCAACAATATCATATGGACATTAGACCTTTCCATCACTCATTGCACACAATACATCTTCATTTCTAGATGTTTAGGCAAGACACGGCATGTCAATTTGCTTTTATAAAATACCATCCTCGTTTTAAGCATGCCAAGCCAAGCTCCCTAAAGATTTTTTTCCAAACGATATTCAGCACGATCAGCAACTCAATGGCAATGTATTTAACCTTAGTCACTGAAGATCTAACGATGAACATGCTCACAGGAAGATAACATTTCGTTGAAAGATCTCTCCTGCACTGTTCTCAAATCTAAGTTTAAGAGGAAGACCCAATTATTTATTACATTGAGAAACTCAGACTTATACAACCTTGAATTACATGGCCACATCAAGTCAATCACGTCCTTTTATGACACAAGCTCAATATACTATTATCTAAGGGAGCCAATTAGCAGGACCTGCAGACGGAAAATACTTTGAGTGTGATTTATGGTATTGCCTATCAAGGACTACAGACTCAGTTGGAAAATCGTTCTAGCCATCTTTCCACGTTTTTAAAAACAACTGAGACAACATAACCAGGTTTGCATGCTTGGCAGTATTTCTAAATAGAGTGTATTAAAGAACGAATGACAGCCACATTTCAACAGCCATTATAAGCTTAAAGGAATGTAAGTGGAGTTTGAGAAATTAGGTAAAATCATGACTTTCTTGGTGTCAACTGCATTCATTTTGATTTCACCAAATCTGTGAAACGTTTAACCATTGTTTGTTTTAGATTATTGATTCATGTACTAATGTACGTGATCTCACCTATAAGATTAGTCAACACACCATTGTTTTATGTGAATTAAGTTAAATATTTTCTTATAATTTTAAGTATTCAGAAACAATGATGAGTACTAATACTGCACCTTCTCCTTCTCAGCCCCAACCTCCACAGGCTGATTGTTCACCTCTTCCAACTTTGCCCAATTCTTTATCATCTGAGGGGTGATGTCTTTTTCTGAACTGGTCACTCTCACTTGTTGCAATCGTCAGAGATCTTGACTACTTCTTTCCTGCCAGATTAACACTAGAGTTACAGTTCAATACATTTTAATGTAGAGCTTGTGGTCGGTGAGACTCCATTAGGAAGTCAGGCCATACAGCACAGGTCTCAGAAAGTAATTACATAGTCTCCAAGCATATAACATACAAACAGTCACACACCACTCATGCAAGTGGTGACATAGGTACCATTAATTGTGCTGGCATTAATGCCAATGTACGCCTCCCCAGCAGTATGTGTGGAAAGGCATGTTCTGCAACTTTCTTTTTTTTTAGTCTGGCCAAAGTTACAGTCTTCTGATATGGCTGATGGCTCACTTCCCATTTTCAGCTGGTTTTGCCAATCAATCCCATTGTCAACAATCAGGTGCGTTCTTCCACATTTGAATCAAAACTGTGTCTGGGTGTCCTCTTACATTCAGTGTGTTATTCTGTGACCTTCGTTTTTTTGTTGTGTATCACAGCTGTTTATGTTGTTCAAACTGTGCTTGATTGTACCCTTTCATATGTCTTTAACATTGATCACTCTCCTCTCTTGTGCATCTTATCTGTGCAAACTAACCGTTTTTGTTATCACCTAGAATAGAATGCTGTATCCTTTTTTCTTTCTACTAAACTCAATGTTAGATTCATATGGTAGAAGGAATTTAAAAGACTTCCTAGACCATCACAGGTACCCAACAAAAATCCAACATTGATAATGACATCCTGATAGCTAAACACTGGCCCCAGTCCTAGCTAATGTGCAGGAGCCACCATTATATTAACATGATGGCTAAGAAATAGACAGCTGGTCATCATCATAGGTAGTTTGTCAGTTCCCAAAAATGCATTGGGCACTTGTAAACATCTTACACATTTTTCGAGCCAATCAGTCACATGCATTCACCAGGTGGGATGCAAATCCTTCATATTTTTGCTTTGTATCTTTGGAAAACTGTGTATTGGCATGTCACAGGGAAGAGTTAAAATCTTAAGTGATTTAGAGGTACGGAGATCAAGAAGAAAAAACAATGGAGGATTTCCCTTTTGTTAGTTTGCATTTTGGAATGATGTCAATGAATTTAGGGATTCTCGACGGATTATCTCTGATGCTCTCCCATACACTAAACAGTTAAATACTTCAGGTATGCCTTTCACGCTGGCAAGAGGAACGCCATCTCCCAGGGGAGCAGAGGCCTCTCCTGCCCAGGCATAGTTCATTCACCAAATTTAGAGCTCTCTGCCTGCCCTGTTGAGATTTCTAAACTTTCAGAGGCAACAATGGTGATCCCAAGCCCATTGGGCTGTTGTTTTAAGATGTCCACCAGCAGAGCCAGCGGGGCACTGCCGGCAGAAATATGATCGTCAGTGAAACTCAAAATAGAGCAGGCAGTTTGCAGGACAAGGAACTCCATCATACTTTTGTGAAATAATTAGCTTGCTTCATGTTTAATTGCACCAGGAGACTCACAGGAATAACAGATCTCAAAAAGAATTTGTTTTTCAAATTTGGTCTCATAGTTGAAAGAATGAGGTATTTAAAGTCCATACAGGTATTTGATGAGCCCATCCGAATCTATAAATCCAGTTGATCTATGGTGATAGAGGGAACAACCATAGCAGGATTAACAGCCATTATTGTAAATGCAACAATATTATGAATGTATTGTTTATTAAAAAGTAAAAAATCAAATCAGTTTTCAAACTCACTCTCATAGTCAAAAGGATATAGAAACATTCAAAGCCCATGCATGAAATTCGTTAAATCGAATTGTACATAGCTGATGATCCTACCTGCATCTGTAAATCTATGTTAGTCATGTAATTGTAAATATTGTAATTGTAAATAAATTTGTTAAGCGCGGTTGCTGCCCACGGGCGTCCAAGCGCTGAGTAGTAACAGAGATGGGGCGGAGCAGAAGAGTTAGAATTCGGAGGATTTGGCAAACAGTAAGGTTTTCAACTTTTTGCGGAATGAGAGCAGATTTGGGTTGGACCGAAGTGGTAGGGGAAGAGCATTCCAAAGCTTAGCGGTGTTCAAGGTAAACATCCTACCACCGGTCCTGGCTCTCTTTACTCTGGGAATAACTGCCAGGAAAGCCTCCGTGGAGCGAAGGTTCCTGTGAAATGTGAAAGAGGGAACAGATTTTGTTAGATTGAAAGTCCTTCATACAAATGCAAAATGTATATTGACAATCCCAAAAAATATAAAACACCTACCTGAATGAATTAATGTATCTGTGCATATGCCTTTTACAGATGCAGATACAAGCATGGGTGTGACAACTAAAGTTCATATAACAAGTATGGGATGGTTTACTCTCCCTGTTAAGGGTGTACACCGGCATAGGAGCCCCCACACCCTTATTTTCAGAAGCTTCTTTCTGTTTCTCTGATGGGATATCTGTAATGTGAGACATAATTTGTGATGGGGTCATTAGGAAATGTTCTAAGTGCCAGTACCTGCCATCAGTGGAGGAGAAAGGGAATTGGAATAGACAGATAGAAATATAGCAGCTAATGATGAGGGAATGGTCTTTAAATAATGCAGGCGAGTGGGGCCTATCAGTGGTCGCAAGCCTGCTAATTTGTTAGTTGTAATTGGAGGACAGATATTTGATAACAATCTTTCTGCTTTGAAATATTCTCTAATGTGTAAAGAAGAAAACATAGGGGTGGAGGGGCAGAGAAGAAGATGGTAGTAATATTTAGGGGCTTATAAACATGACCAAATATAGCATAGATACCGAGGTGACTGAGTTGGACAAAGTAGTAGCCTTCACTCCATTACAAATTACACCAGCTATGAATTTGCACCACATTTGTACCTCAGTTCTTCAAACGACAGGTTCTTTCAGTTACAAACAGGATTATTCTGTTCACAGAAACATGACTTGAATCAGCCAAACATACTGTAATGAGTCTTGTATATCATGCCCGATTTTTTCTGGTAAAACATAGAGTAGGGGTGGAATTCCATGCTGGAATCTATGATTCTGGCTCATTTTCATTTTAGCCACCTTGAACTGTTATAGTCGTAATTGGGCCATAAGCGGGACTGCTCCCACAAGATGCTATTTCGTTGATAGGGTTGTGTTTTTTTTAAAGTTATATGAAATGCTAGTTCAGCATTGCATGTGGATCAAATTCCATATTCAGCAGCCCCATTTCTTTGGATGCTGTCTCTTGCCCTGGTCTGACAGTCCTTATAGTATGGATGGATTAGCACAGACTGTTCATGCAATAGTGGCATGCAAATTATGTTTCCTAGAGTTTTTCCCCTTCAACCCCTTCGCTGCGGATGACAAAGCCAGCTCGTCATGGGCGTTACCTGCGCTGCGCGGATGACGAGCTGGCTTTGTCACGAACCGCGCGATTTTCAAAAGTCAGCGCACAGCGGGAAAACCCGTAGCGCGCATGCGGTTAAAAAAAGTAAATTAACTATGCCAAAAGAAATTAATGTCAGACTATCTCGGGTCAAACTGGACTGACAAAGTGGCCTTGGCAGAATCAATCCAGGCAAGAAATAGACTAAGGGGCATATTTACAAGCTCCTACAGCCACAAGAACATCACCTTTTATGACGTTCCTGTGGTGATAAACCCTTTGCCTTATTTATAGAGCGTCATTAAGCCACTTAACTTGGCTTAACACCTCCTTGTAAATAAGGCCTGTGAGAAGTTTGCCTGATATATGATGTCCACTATTCTAGTGGACACTCTGTATCAGTCCAAACAACCCTTATGGTGATGGTTGTAAAGTCAACCTTATAGACCAGCTATCCTAGTGGTTGCAGTCTTAGGCTAAACTCAAGAGGGCATGTGAAGCCAGCTGTTTTACCATATGTAAACCCTTTAATACCGAATGAAAGGACACCCACAGGTTATATATCTATACTACTATTATAAAGAGAGAACTGTGTCCTTTGAGCCAGGTAAACTCGAAAAGTACACCACCAATCAAAACACCCAAGACATCTTTGAAAACCTCAGGGCAAGAAGAAGGACATAGGCTATTAAAAAATATATATATACGTTGTTTAAAAAATTTAGAAATAAAAATAAAGTAGTCCCTTGCAAGTAGCGCCGGCCTGTGTGATGACATCATTTGCGCTCCCAACACTTCCTGAACACTTCCTGGAATGGCGGCGAAGATCGCGACCTGCTGAGAGGACTGCCGCGGCCCTGCTTGCTGCTGGACGAAGTGGCGGCCTGTGCGGGCGGGGCGCCTGGATTGGGACCGGCAGCTGAGGTAAGGATCAGGCTCTCCGGGACACGGGCGGGAGGGGGCCGGGGCAGGAGTGCACGCAAGCCTCAAATGCTGCCCCCAGCCCCTTTCTGCCCCAGGCAACGCTGGGGTGGGCTGCTAGTAAAATATATATGTATTTATTACTAACACAACCCCTCTGAACTCTTTATGAGGTCAGAGGCACAAGCACATAACAAGATACTCAATTATCATACAATAAGTTGCACAATATACAGTAAAGCCCTAGGGGCACGTAAAACCATATACTAAAATAGTGGTATAAGAACCACGTCACGAACAAGGAATAGGCCTAGGGCCTAGGGAATCGCTGGGGCTACGCTGTACTACCAAAGCTTAGGAAGCAGGAGGCCCACGGCGGGTGTGTGCAGTGTCTTAACACACACGCGAGTTACCATAGGAATACAATGGGAACGAAAGAATTGGAAACTAGTTCTTTAAGGACACTTCCGGATGGAGTAGGAGAAAGCTACTGAAAACTAGGACACTAGGATAGTTAATACCCACAGGAGCACTGGAGAACTCGTGTTACCGCACCAACAGAAGCCAGGTGCATAGGTGTCAAAGGGTGTCGGGTTTCGTCGCTGAATCCCATGGAGCCTTGGGAAAAGATGCTGCTGGCGACCAGGAGAGAAGTGTCCAGTTGGATCCAAGGGGGGATTGAGGACAAAGAGTACCTGAAAGCAGAGGGGACAGAGTCTGGTTCACTAGCCAGTGACCAGGAAGGAACCAGGAAGGAACCAGGCGATGTCGTGAAGCAATCAGGTGATGTCATGAAGCTTGTCTCTGCAGCCACGTGGACCAAGAGCTGGGCACGGACTGTGCCATAAAGGATCTCGCTGTTGGCGGTGTCGGCTTCCGGATTGGAGACAACAAGCCTTGGCAAAGGCAACCCACGCAGGAATAATAGATGGCTTCTGGTGCAGACCAGCAAGGTCTGCAGGGTTTTTCCTTTTCAGGGAAGCAAGGGCCAACCTGGAGCAACCAGGCCAGCAGTGTAAATTTGTAGGTTTATCGTCACAGAGGCCACTAGTTAACGTGCAAGTGACCAGACAGTTGCATCAAGCACAAAAACATTAGCAGGCCCCACGCGACACTCGTGGAGTGTGTAGGGCTGTGCATCGATGTAGGAGGTGCTCCGGGCTGGGGCTTCTCAATCCCAAATGTACAGCTTTGAGGGTGCCTCAGGAGCTGCAAAAGTAGCAAGGTGCAGGTTTTTCAAGATGCTGGTTATCAAAAATGGAGAAACGGACACTAGTTACACCTTATGACCATTGGTATAAGGGATAAAGGTCAGAGTAGCCTCAAACTCTATGTTTTTTTGTTGGAAAAAGGTGCGGTATATCTGGTTCGTCCGCCCCACATTAGAGTTATGGCAGTTATCATTGGCTACTCCGAAGTGAATGTGCCAGCCTCACCCGAGGCGCCTCTGGTCAAGGGTGCAGTGTCCAGAGATTTGGAGTGAAAAAAGGGGTGCAAAGTAAAATGTGCAAAAAAGGAAGAAATAGTTAAAAAAAGGGGGGTAAACAGCCCGAAAGTTCTTTAATGAGGGTTGTTTCTACCACATTAAAAAATTGGGTGGTACGATTTTAGACCGAGTTACTAGGTCTGATAGTATGATTTAATAAAATACGTCGACATGTTTCAGCTCCGTTGGGCCTGGAAGGGTCTGCGGAGCTTTCGTCAGGACTCACAAACATAAAGGTATGGTACTTACACAATTTGTGTAGTCATATTTTGGCGTACAAGCACTCTTGTTTTGGTTATACAATTAGGGAAATTTTCCTTCTTAATCTGTAATGAGACGAAAATGATGTACATAGATAACATGCACACACACACCTTATTTCGTTAATGTATTACATTGTTTATAGTTTGGTTAAGTAACACTTTTCTTTACCAAAACATCTTTTACTTTTCAGAAGGCAATAAAATGGAGAGTGGAGATGATAAATCTGATTCTCACTAAGGTTAAACAGGGACTCATAGACAAATACTGGCAAGATACGTTAGAATCTATATTACACAGCCCTTATCTGTATTGCGTAGAAGGGAGGGGTGTATAAATAAGATGTAGACACTCAAACACTGTTTCGCTATGGTGTACTTGACATTTGCAGAAAACAATGGAGCAGCGCTATCATAATAGCAGAAGCGGCAATCGCTGTAAACAATGCATAACTTATGAGTAAAAGTGGAAGAATAAGCCCACCTGTAGTCACAATTGTATCACATTTATGGTTTTGTGGCGCTTATCATTATTGCGGGGGCGGGGCGGACAATACGCTGTGAACAGTGCATAGCTAGTATTGTTAAAAAGACGGGTTCGCCTACCTGTAGCCAAAAGAGCTTCGCTTTACCGGGGTATCGCTTTCATGGCAGTATGAAGCTCAGAGCTGTTTATAGAAGGGGGACTCCATTAGTTTTAAGGAGAATTGCTTATCTTACCGGAGTATCTGGAAATCTTGTTTGCCGGCGCCATTACCCGCGTGTATGGAGGATTTCGCCTTGTGCTGACTCTGCCCCGGGGTGTGGCTTGAGTTGGGAGCACTGAGTTTTTTAAAGGTGCCTAGAACGTCACACGGACGTGTCGATTACTACGTTTTTTTTTAATTTCGGTGTATTGCTACTCTGGTAGCTTTATTGAATCACACAAAGCTGTATGTGCATTGTAGGCGATTTTTTTTGACACAGTTCCATGTTAGTGCACTTTAGTAATTGGACATAAGGATACCTCGTATTTTCAGTAGGCAAATCGGTGCCAGGGAATGGCATCGTTTAAACCCTGTTCACAGGTTTTAAGGCGGTCCACCCACCTTTGCTCTTTTTCAAACAGACGGCGCTCACAATTGGCGCTTTTATCAGTGAGCATTTCAAGTACTGTCCAGTGGAGCTCTTCACATGAGTGACCCATCTCTACAAAATGGGCACAAAGTCTTGTGGTGTTTTTCTTTAAGCGGATGTTACTTTTATGCTCGCCAATCCTTAGCTTTATTTTGCGGCAAGTCATTTTTTTTTTTTGTTTAAGAAATTTTTATTAAGCAATAAAGGGTGATACAAGAAATATGTCATGAAAAATTAGGAAAAAGTACATATGAGTGTAATAACAATGAAAGACAACAATCTACAGTAATTTATAAAGAGAGGAAGAGAAAAGAAAAAGGTATGGACAGATAGAAAGGAGAGAGGAGAGGATCAGAAAGGAGAGAGGAAAAGGGAGAAAGCAGAAGACAGAAAAAGAGGAGAGAGGAGAGAGATGAAAGAAGAAAGAGAAAGAGAGAAGGAGGGATCATGAGGGATGAGAAGCACGCAGTAGAGGGGGAGGATTGGAAGAGAGGTATGAAGTAAAGGGGAGCCATAGTAAGTCAGATTTAATTTTCAAAGGAACAGAGGTAGAAGAGGCAATAGAAATTCTATGTTCGTCACAAATATAATTCCACCAAGTGTGGACCGAGAGTTTCGAATTATCTTTCCAACACGATAACACAACTTTAAATGCAAGAGCAATAAAAAGATCTAACAGTTTAGCAGAAGAAGGTGTAAGAATATCAATATCATCAGCTAAGGAACCTAAAAATATGTGTATAAAGGACAATTGTGAAGAAAAAGATAACATTTTCATGCATATATTCCAAACATTAGTCCAGAAAGACAAAACTGGGGAACAATAGTAAAGTTGGTGTGGTAGAGTACCAGGAACTGTGGAACAGGACCAACACAAAGGAGAAGATGTTGGAGAAAATTTATGAATAGTAACCGGGGTAATAACAACTCTGTGATAAATAAAAAGTAAGGATTGGGTAATGCGTGCAGCAACAGAAACTTTAAAGAGGCGAGACCATAAACGATCCCATAACGCAGTGTCAAAGGAGACATCCAAATCATTTTCCCAAGCAATCTCCACTGTAGACTTAGTTCGGACAGAGCAGTTAGATAATAAGAGCGAATACACAAGAGCAGCTTTGGGTTGTTGGGAAGAGAAGAGAGGGTAAAGTGGAGTGAGAGGAGTGAAAGAAGAAAAGGAGTCGGAAGAGGAGGATAATGAGGATAGATGAGACTGAATAGCAGAATTTATAATAGAGTATTCAGCAAGAAAAGAAGAAGGTAAGTTAAACTTAGTTTGTAGGTCTACAAACGAGAGGAGAGTAGAATCAAGAAAAAATTGATGTACAAACATGATATCCTTTTCTTTCCAGTGTTTAAAATAGAATGATTTACCTTTATATCTGAGAAATTTGTTGTACCAAACTACAGATGATAAAAAACATTGAAGAGGGGAAAGGGAGGAGGAAAAAACACTTTGCAATGTAGATTGGCAATATTTCAAAATAGGGTATTTGGATATAAAGGTACAATTTGTCATGAAAGGAACATGTTGAAATGAGAAATCCTTCAGAAAGGAGCGTTCTAAGAGCACCCATTTAGGAACAGGAGTGTCAAGGAAATCATAAGCTAATGAGAAGGATTGTTTGATGAGGAAGGCAGAGTGGTAAGAGCAAAAATCAGGGAAACGAACACCACCCTCATTTTTAGGACGCATTAACTTATGTAGTCCTATGCGGGGATGTTTATTGGACCATAAAAATTTTGTACACACTGAGTTGATACGGGAAATATAGGATTTAGGAATTTTGAAAGGGAGCATAGATACTGTATATAAAACATGAGGGGTAATCATCATTTTGATGGTGTCCAATCTGCCCCACCAAGAAAGAAATAAGGGAGACCAAATCTGTAAAAGTGATTGAATTTTGTTAAGTAACGAATCAAATGTAAATTTAAGGGTGTCTTTTAGAGAGGAAGAGAACCATATACCGAGGTATTTAATTTTAGATGGGCACCATGCAAAATCAGTGTTACTGAACATATATTGAAAACACAAAGAATTAAGGGGAAGAACTTCAGTTTTGGAGAGGTTGAGCTTATATCCCGATATAGAGGAATATAACTGAACTTCATCTAAAAAGGGCGGAAGGGAAGATTCAGGGTTAGACATATATATGAGGACATCGTCAGCATACGCTGAGAGTTTAGCTTCAATAGAGGAGAATTTTAAACCAGTTATATGAGGGTTGGAACGAATACGTTGCAAAAAGGGTTCAAGGCAAAGGATAAATAATAAAGGGGAAAGGGGACATCCTTGTCTTGTGCCTCTTGTTAAAGAGAAAAATCTGGAAAATTGGTTATTAACAAAAATACTAGCACGAGGGGAAGAGTAAAGGAGTTTAACTAATGCTATAAACTTTGGACCGAAGCCAAACCAAGTAAGGGTTTGAAACATGTATTGCCAATTAATACGATCAAAAGCTTTTTCAGCATCTAGGGATAGGGCCGCCAATGGGACTTTGACATTTTTACTATAAGAGAGGACATTGGAAAAAAGACGTGCGTTATCAGCAGCAAGTCTGCCCTTGACAAATCCCACCTGATCTGTATTGATTAAGCGTGGTATAATAGAATCGAGGCGAGAGGAAAGAATTTTAGCAAAAATTTTACAATCATAATTAATTAAGGAAATGGGGCGGAAATTTTTACATTGGGTATGATCCTTATCAGGTTTCGGGATGATGACAATGAGGGCGTCTAAAAAGGAACCAGAGGCCTTAGTATCAGAGATAAAGGAGTTAAATAATTGAAGGAGTTTGGGAGCAAAAAAAGAATGAAAGGCGGAATAAAATTCAATCGGAAGGCCATCAGGACCAGGGGCTTTTGATTTTTTAAGGGAATGAATGGCTGAGGTAATCTCTTGGAGGGTAATTTCACGTTCTAAGTGCGAAAATTCATCAGGAAGGGCTGGAGGAGAGGGAAGACCATCAAAAAAAGTTGTTAGGTTGGCATCTGTAGGACGAGTGTCATCTGTATATAAAGCTTGGTAGTAATTGTGGAAAACTTCAGCAATATCTTCATCAGAGGTAACCAGCTTATTGAGTGAGTCATTAAAAATTGGGCCAATAGCTTTACGTTCCGATTTGATTTTCAAGTAGTTGGCCAACATTTTGCCTGCCTTGTTCTGACCCCCATGGTATTTAGATTTTATTTTAAGAAGTGTATGACAAGCTTCATTGGTGATAATTTTATTTAGGTCAGTTTTGGCCAAAATCAGGTCCTGAAGGGCAGAAGGGGATTTGGAGGAGAAATATGTATGTTCAAGGGTTTTAATATGTTTAAGTTGGTCTTCATACTTTTGCTTGTTAAGCTTCTTTTTGGCAGAGACATAGGAAATCGTAAAAGCACGAAAAGAAGCCTTAAAAGCATCCCAGGTATTAGGAATGGAAGTGTCAACGGGGTTATTAAGGGAAAAATATTCATTAAAAAACTCAGTACATTTTTTCATGAAAGTGGCATCTGATAAAAGAAAAGAGTTAAATTTCCATCGACTGAAAGTGGATGGAGTAATGGATAAATCCAGGGTAGTATAGACCGGTGCATGGTCAGAAATAAAGATAGAGCCAATAACAGATTTTTGAAGGGAGGGAAGGAGAGACTTACTAACCATAATATAATCAATCCTTGAGCGTGTGTGGTGAACATTAGAAAAAAAAGTATATTCAAGTAAATCAGGATTACACACTTTCCAAGAGTCATGTAAAGGTCGAGAGGCAATGGCAGATTGAAAGGCCTTATGGGTTTTATCAGGTTGAAATTTACTGGAAGATAATCGGTCTGAAAAAGGATCTAGCCATTGGTTAAAGTCACCAGCAACGATGAAGTTAGGGCAATCAATGGATGAAATAAGCAATTTAATATCTTTCCAAAATTTGGGATCTGGACGAACAGGACCATAAATATTTAATAAGACCATCGTCTTGTTCTGAATAACAACCTTTGCCATTGCCCAACGACCTTCATCATCGTTTTGAGAGGAGATAATTTGAGCATTCAAAGACTTATGAAATAATATAGCAACCCCCCCTTTTTTGTTGACAGCAGGAGAAAATACAACTTGACCCACCCATTGTCTTTTCAATTTAAGGGAATCAATGTCTGAGCAATGAGTTTCCTGAAGAAAGGCAACCTGTGAATGAAATTTGGTTAAGTGAGACAATACCTTCTGACGCTTGACAGGATGACCAAGACCACGAACATTCCAAGAGACAAAATTACACATGTCGGATGAAGGGAGGAATGGGCGAAGAGTGGGTGCAACACACAGCAAGGAGGTCACTACATAAAAGGAGACAAAAAATAACGGTTAAACTTCTGGGTAGGGTAACGCTCATTTCAAGAGGGGAAAGAAAAGTCAGGTAGCATGGGAAAAAGATATATAAAAGTAAAGAAAACAGCAGAGGAAGCCTGAGAAGAAGGAAGCAAGAAGAAAGAGTGAAAAGAAAAAAAGAGGAAAGAGACAGAAAGATGGAGAGATAATGAAGAAACAGACCAAGGCACACAGGCTTGATCTGAGAAGAAAACAGTAACCAAAACATGCGAGACGTGGGTACACCAGGGAGAGGACATGACCCATAAGCAAACCAGATACGGACATATGAGAAAGGACATATACAAAGATGTGAGAGAGAGGGTACTAGCAAGGAAGAAAGGGGATACACGATAAGAGCGGATATATGACTGG
The DNA here is from genome assembly GCF_964263255.1 of Lissotriton vulgaris. NCBI lineage: Eukaryota > Metazoa > Chordata > Amphibia > Caudata > Salamandridae > Lissotriton > Lissotriton vulgaris. The sequence goes on from NC_141696.1 coordinate 901,216,081, forward strand.
AAGGAGTGAGTTTAGAAAAGGAGAAACATTGAAAAACGAAAAGACATTAGCTGGCAGTTTCCATGGTAGAAGGAGTGATACTCATCAAATAGTCTCGAAGTTTCTGAGGATCATCATACGACTTGGTACGCCCATTATGTGTGATCTTGCAGAAACAGGGATGAAGAATTCCATATTGAATATTGAGTTGACGCATCGTGGGACGAAGGTTCAGGAATTCCTTGCGACGAGCGTTGGTAGCAGAAGAGAGGTCTTGAGAAATGAAGATGTTGTGGCCAGACCACTGAAGGTGACGTTTGGCCCTGGCAGCTTTTAGAACATTCATGAGTTCGGTGAACTCCAAGAATAGCATGATGATTCCACGTGGTTTGGTTGCGTTGGAGTTGATACGGCCAAGACGATGTGCTCTCTGGATGTTGAGAGGATGAGTCGATGGGGAGAGTTCCAAAAGTTCCTGAAGAAGTTTTCGAATAAAAGAGACCATGTCGGACCCCTCCAAATTTTCCGGAACACCATAAACGCGTAGGTTGTTGCGTCTATTTCTATTTTCCAAATCCTCAGTGTGCAATTTGAGCTTATGAATTTCTTGTTCCAAAAGTGGAATCTTGGTTGAGAGGTCTTGGACATCGCTGACACGTTGCTCTAAGTTCAAAACCTTATTTTCCATGACAACCCATCGTTCCTCGATTTGTTGAAGTTTAGCGTTGGTAGCAGACATAAAAGGTTGAAGACCTCGCACCTCCTCAAGAATTGAGTCAAGAACAGGATTGTTCGAAGTGTTTATAGGGGAGGGAGGATCATTCTTTTGCCTTTTAGGTTTTGTTCCTGTTTGCGACAGTTTCGGCGAAGTAGAGAGATTCGCCATAATGCAGGCTGAAGGAAGGAAGTTGTGACCAATGCTGCTGTCGACAATAAAATATAATGTGAACGCCCAAATGTAATAGGTGCACACCTTGTGGCAAAAAAGAGGACACTGAAAGGCACTATTGAGCAATGCGCAGTTGAAAAAACAGCCACACGAGGACAAACAATAGGCATTCACTGATTTGAATAGTTGACAGTATGGCAAACCTTCATGGCGTCATGGAGTGTAGAGTCAAAGAAATGTAGCGCCAAGCCATTCACCAGGCAGCACGAACAACGCATGGAGGAAGTGGAAACATACCGATGGTAATTGGATAACAAAGGAACAAGAAGCGTGTAGTAACGCTGAGGTAAAAGTCAAGTGTGCGGGCAAAACATACATAGCACTTCAAATATGGCATGAGAAAAATGGCGGCACCTTTTCCTGTCAGAGAGCGTAGAGTTATGCAAGAGCATAATTAAAAGGCAACCAAAAAGGCCAGGAACAGCAAAAAAGACGAGATGTAGTGCATAATATGGGCAAAGTTGAAGGATAATGCCCAGCAGTAGGAAGGGAGATGCAGCAGAGAGCAAAAAACGGCAACACGGGCGCAGCGCACAAAATGGCGGCCGCCCGCGCTGCGTCTGAAGGAATGATTACCGCTGTGCAGTCAGAGTCCACCCTGCACGAAAACCACCTCCGATGGCTGCATTTGGGTCGCGTTGCCTTCCGCTGTCCACGGAGCCGCTTCCGATGGCAAAAGAGCAGGTTATAACGCTCTCACGGCATCTTCAAAGAAAGTCCGACACGGAGCTCACGGGAAGAGCGTCTTCTCCGTCCGGCGCGCAAGCCACGCCCCCTTTGCGGCAAGTCATACCAATGTATTTTTTGTTACATTTGCAGGTGATCATATATATGACGTGTGATGAGTTACAGTTCGTATGCTGACGTTGTGTCCATAACAGTGTCTCCGTTAGCTGTAATGTTTTCGATACTGTGGTCGTTTTACAGACTACGTAGGACTCGCAAGGGTAGTGGCCAGTTACAGGGTTCATAGTCACATCCCTCGTGATGGATTGTTGTTGTTTTCTCAAGGGGCGGGTATGGACCAGTACGTCTTTGATATTCTTTGTTCTGCGATTAGCAAACCTCGGCTTGGGCCAGTTGAAAATTCCAGTGTTTAGGATATGCCAGTTTTTGTTTATCAGTTTGTTTACCTCATAAGTTGATGGGCAGAAGGTAGTGACGCAGGTCGTCAAGTCCTGTACTTGCGCCTTAGGGTAGCTTTGTAGAAGGCACTCCCTGGGTTGGTTGTTCGCTCTTTTTTTGCAGTACTTTATTGTTTTTGCAGTGTAATTTCTTCTTGACAGTTTTTGACTTAGCTCTTGCGCCTGGATCAGATAGTCTTCTTTTTTGCTGCAGTTACGTTTTAGCCTGAGGAACTGGCTAAAAGGAAGATTGTCTCTGAGTGGCTTTGGGTGGTAGCTCTGATACGAGAGCAAACTGTTTTTAGCAGTAGGTTTTGTGTAAGTTCTTGTGTGTAAGGTGTTATTTTCCACAAAAATTGTCAGATCCAAGAAATCCAAACTCTTGTTACTGGAAGTATGGGTAAATTTTAGCCATGGGTCTAGATGGTTGAGCCAATGGATAAATTGTTCTAGGTCGACTGATGTGTCCCAAATTAGGATCACATCATCTATATATCTCTTCCAGTAAAGGATGCTGGTGGAGAAAATGTTGGCTGCATTGTGAATGAACTTACTCTCAAAATTGCTAACATACAGCCCTGCCACCGATGGAGCGAAGGCACTGCCCATCGATGTTCCGTGGGTCTGTAAATAAAGGTCTTCCTCGTAAGCAAAAAAGTTTTCTTTCAGAGCTAGTTTGCAACATTCGAGAATGAAGTGTCTCGGTGTATTGTATTGCCAGTCTTCAGAGTAAAGTATGTCTTCCAATACTTGCAGTGTGTCATCCTGTGGCAGACTGGTGAACAAAGATTCCACATCCAAACCCACTAGGATCATTGTGGCTGGATCAAATGTTTTTGCTTGGATCTGTACCAATAGATCTCGGGTATCTTTTAGGTATGATGGTGTACGTTGTACAAGTGGTTTTAAAAATTCGTCCGCAAATTTTGAGAGCGGCTCCAGGACTGACCCTATTCCAGACACTATAGGTCTCCCTGGGGGTGGGGACCTATTTTTGTGTGTTTTCGGAAGTGAATAGAAGTAGGGGATTTTGGGGTCCGAGGTTATGAGATATTCAGCTTCCTTTTTGGTTATCCAATTCTTGATCTCTGCTTCGTGGACCATACTGGATATTGTGTTCTTCAGTCTTTCTGTTGGATCAGTAGTTAGTTTTTTGTAGAATCTTGTATCTGACAAAAGGGAAAGGCATTGGCCATTGTAGCCGTCTTTACTCAGGATTACAATGCCCCCCCCTTTGTCAGCAGGTTTTACCACTATTGTATCGTTCTCTCTCAGGGAGTCCAGGGCGGCTCGCTCTTTTTTTGAGAGGTTTTGGAAGGTTTTTTTATTCTTATCTAGAAGGTCCACACCCTTCATTAAAGATTGTTCAAAGGTATGCAATTCAGGCGGAACACTGGCATATGGCGGATTGAATGTGGATTTCTTACGTAATGAGGTATCTCCTGCTATTTGGCTGTTCGTGGTGTTATGGAAGAATGCTTTGAGCTTGAGAGTTCTACAGAATTCTGCTAATTCGCTTTTCAGTTTGAAAGTATCCAGTCGAGGTGTTGGCACAAAGCTTAAGCCTTTGTTCAGGACTCCTATTTGGTCTTGGGTCAATTGCAACTCGGAGAGATTCACTACGAGGGATTGGTCTTGTTGGTTGATGTTGCTGCCATACTTCTGGTCTGGACGTTTCTCTGTTGATCCTGCCATCTTATTGACTTTTTTCGGCCTCTTGTTTGGTTTTGGCCCCTGGATAAAAAAAAAAACCTCTTGTTGGTGTAAGTTGGAGTTTGTGGCCATTTGTTGTTCACCCAGCTGTGGCATCTGTTGCATGCCTCGATTGAATGGGTCCATCCACCCTCCGTATTGTGGTATAAAAGGCGGATAGAAGGGCATGTTGTAACCCGGGTAGAATGGTCTCTGCCATCTGTTCCCCCTTCTCGGACGTTGATTCCTGTAATTGTTACGTCCTCTTTTTGTAGTGTAGTCATCCGCACTTGTGACGGAATTGTTGGAGGTTTTTCAAGATGGCCAGTCCCACATCTTTCTTCGCCTCCACCGGTCTCAGCTTTGCTGTGGCTGTGGATCGGGCTCAAGGAAGTCTGGAAGTCTGGAAGTCTGGCTCTTATTGGACTTTGTGCTCGGGCTCCGGCAGGAGCCTCGACAAAGTAAACCGCAGATCGCTGGATGGTGCCTGTTTGCACAGGGTGGTCACTCCTTGACCACAAGGGAGATTCTTCAGTCTTCTAGTTGCAACAGACTGTTGACGGTCCAGAGTTTCATTTCAAGTTTCAGTTCAGGATAAATCTAAAATCTCTTGACTCAGCTCCTACCTATATACTAATCTAAGGGGCTGGATTACCTGCTAGGTCCCTCCTATGGGTGGGACCAGGGAAGGTGGTGGTTACACCCCTTTCCCTTTGTCCAGTTTCATGCCAGAGCTGGGGCTGGAGTGCCCCAGCAACTGGTTTCAACCGGATTATGCATGGAGCACCTTGTGTGCCCCAGGCAGTGTCTCATTTTATTCAGCTCTCCCTGCCCCAATACACTATGGCCTGTCTGGGGTGGTGCTAGCACCTCCCAAGACAGGAAACCTATTGTCCCAGCCTCCCTCATTGGAAGGACTCCCAGCAGCAGGAGGTCAGACTTGTGTCTGTGGCAGCAGCATCCATTTTGTGATGCTGAGTCTCTGGTTAACTTTTACCGGGATTATTAGGAACAACATGTCTTCCCCCTCTAAAAGGGTGGAATGCTACCCCCGTCACCAAAACTGGCGAGGGGGTAGTATTCAAAAGCTTATGACACCTTACACGACATGTTTTGATAAAGCCAAATCAAAGTTAGCATTCAACCGCGAGGACGATAATGCACTTAAGAGTATATGGTATGGCTATATCATAGAACAGCTATAAGGACATGGTTCCGAAAGCTGCAGACAGGCTCAGCTCATTCTAGAGCACCCTCTCACATAAAACCAAGCACTCTGCCTCCAGTATTGTTAAGGCCTGCCATAGGAGTGACTTATAGGTATATATGTGTCTATATGTAATGGTAGGTATAGGGATACTATACCTAAGCAAGGGGTGATTACACGACCTTGCCCCAGATGAGTGATCAGCCAGTTGTGTCAATGTGGATGGCCAGCCAGGGATGGAATAATACATGCTGCAGCCCCTGGTAGGCCTTAGATGCACCTATGCCCTGGGTACCTATAGCACACTGTACAGGGGCTCATAAGGTAACCCAACATTCAATTGGAGATGTACCTAAAGTACATGGAGTCCATTTTACAGTGAGATCAGATAGCCTGGGGCCCTGATTAGCAGGATCCCTGGCCAACTAAGTTGAAAACCAGCTAAACACTAGGCAAAAATTCTGGGGTAACCATAGTCAGGTAACCACCTTCCTACAACGCCCCGTGCATTGAGTGTTGCGTTGGGTGTTCTGCTGCAACACCCATTGATTTTGACACAACCCCCTATTTACAAGGGTGGCGTAAATAGGAAGCAGTGCCAAAATGAAGACCAGGGAATACCTGGTCTTAACATGGCAAAAAGAGGAAAAAGGCTTAATTTCTCCTTCTTTTTACTGCTTCTATGTGTGCTGCACTTTGCATAAACAATCATTCCCCCCAATGAATAAACACCCTTTTATTATGTTGCAAGGTTGCCTGCGCTGGCACTAGGCAGCTAGATTTGGAACCACCTGTAACACAGGGGTGTGCTGCATTCTTGTGAATACAGTGCATCCTTGCATTTTCAGAATGGCGAAGCGTGGAGTTAGCAATATTTGCTTAAAGCATTCCCTTGTGAATATGCCCCTAAGTAGGTAACATCCTCACAGCCGTTAAGAGAAGCAAGAGCAGATTGGAACAGCAAACCTAATGAACAAATTCCTCATATGAAGAATGATTAAATCTTGGAGGAGGATGGTGAATAGCGACAACCTGATTCCATATTGAGGAGCAGATGCTCATTTTGGGATCTGTATTGCTGGGATTTGTGGGATTTGACCTACAGAGGTAGAAGACAATACACCCAGCTCTCCAGAATGTACCTACACCGATGAGTGAACATAAATAGCAGAACTAAACATTGGAGGGAGAGGGAATGGGAATAAGAAAGATGAAAGACAGCCAGAATGGTGCAATCTTGTTAACCACATCTCTCATTCTTCTTTGGTTTACCAAAAGAATTTTCAAAAGGTGAATACCTAACCAAATGTATACGAAAAGTACAGCAAGTAAACAGTGCATTGAAATGATCCTAGAAGAGAAGGTACTGGGGTCTATTCTTACCAAATTTGTGATAGCCGTCTAGAGGTAGCCTAAGCCACAATTTAAGGAAGTCAGTACCAGCAACAGTGGGTTCTTGGGTTGATAGTGAATCTGGAATTCAGGGAGGAACAAATATAAACATCAATATCAAAATGTAATGTAAAGGCAAGTCAACGTTCAGGGATAGGTTGGGCAAACACAACCAAATAGTAACTGAAGGGGAAAGTCAGAGTTCATGCAGGCATTTCACAGAGCTGAGAAGGGAACCAAAATATCACAGATGAGGAACACAATAATGGTGAAAAGACTGAAGTGAAAGCATAATAGCAAAATAATGCAGAAAGTTGCCAGACACATCCTAATGGAAATTGAGGTCCTCATTTATAAAAACTGTAGCATCGCGATGCAACAGTTTTCACTGCACCCTACTTGCAACACAATGGATGTGCCATATTTAATGTACGGCACTCCATGTAACACGGAGTTACAGATACGTCAGTATTACTGACACATCTGTAGACGCAAAATAGATGCATTGCTGGGGTGTGTCTGAAAACAGATGCAACTCCAGCAATGTGTCTTTTCACATGGGGCAAGTCTCATGTGAAAGGGCCTGCGTCAGTCTGAAGCATGTTGTGAGGCAGGCGTAAGGTTTTTACGCAGTGGCGCCCTAGAAGTGGCGCAGTGATATTTTTCTGATTTCACAGCGCCACTTCTACGAGGCTTTTTACGGGGGAACGCCCACCCTGCATACATTATACCTGATGCAGTTATAACGTAGCACAGGGCTTTAATAAGTGATGCATCTGCTTAGATGCATCACTTTGTAAATAGGGCGCAATGTAGTACATTTTTTACGCTTCCGGTACATCACAAAAAGCGACGCAACAGCGGTACAAAAGTTTTGCATGGCCTCATAAATAAGGCCCTCAATGCTTACAAAGCCTGCTACCATTCATGACCATAAAGGCCCTTCTCTTGACCTTTAACAGTGATGATAGTGACTCCCCCGGCACCCTAGACCAGTCCCCCATACCTTCCTGGCTTTTTCATGCATATTCTCTGGCGCTCAAAATAAAGAGCCAAATCCCTTAGTCCACATATCTCCCTTATTTATGACTGTACCCTCCTTCCCTTATGCCTTTCCAAATTGGTACTCTCCTTTGAGGGAACTTTTGGTAAAAGGAAACCATTATTCTAGGAGAGGAAGCACATGTGGCAGGCTGGCAGAATCATTATGCTGCCCTATAACCATTTCACGCCCTCAAGTATTGCAATTGACCTTTAATCCACTTAAAGTCAAACATAGCTTTAACCTCAAACTCCAGAGACCCATCCTTGATGATTAGAGGAGGGGGGTTAGTTGTTTTACATATGGAAGGATTCATTCTAGGCTGCATATTCTCCAACCATGAGGAATACCTGTTGTTATTGCACTTTTTCCCACCCCTCGAGAAAATGAAAATTTAGATGCAAACTTGGAGTGAAAACTTGGAAAAGTCAGAAAATGGGTAAAAATCCAACCACACCCCACTTTTTCATAGTTGGGATTCTTTTCTCGATGATGATCAGCAAATTGTTTATAGTCAGCGCTGGCTTGCTGCAAATGGAGTAGAGTAGTAATCAGTGATCTTTGTGACATCTGAGAAGAATTGGGGTTCATATAAAAAGAACAAAAGAAAGGAGATTGTCCCAAAGACTAGTATGGTGAATTGTTTTAAGCAAGTTCAGCTTTTAGTAGCCACAAAACACATTGATCTTCTTGCTTCATAGTATAGCACCTGGGAAATTGCTCAAGGGATTGATTAATAAACTCAGTCTGCCCATCAGTCTGGGGATGATGACTGGCAGATTTAAAGACACTGAAGAGTTCTGCGTGACATCAAATAGATGACGGCAAGGAGCAAATTGCCTATGATGTTTATACTGTCTATTCTTGAGAGAGCGCAATTTGAGAAAATGTATAAGTACACCATATTTACAATTTAGATGCACAAATTTAGTTAAAGCATTTAGAAGTGTCGAAAATATATAGAAATATATATACTCATGAGTGTTTAATCAATGTAGAATGCATATCTTAGAGTGTGAAGCTAATGTAGTAATGTTTAGAAATGCTAGAGTGCTGTTAAGACTCCATGTTATGTGGCTGTTGCAGAAGAGGATGTAATGCTGTTAAACGTAGAAATGTGCAGGCCTCATGGCAATGAATGAAGAACGAAAACGTGCCTTTGCAGTTCACATAAGATGGATTATTATTATTATTGTTATTATTTAGAATATTATTGATCATGCGTTAGAAATCATGTTTAGTAGAAGTGTTTCACATAATCAGAGTGTATTAAGTAGAATTTGTTTTAGTTAAGAATAAAGGTTCACAGAGTGCAAACTTCTTGCAAAGTAATTTAGTAGGCCTGGAGTGATAAAGTTGCTTCTTTGATCTGCATGTGCTAGTTAAATTCAGGTCTCGTTAAGCATAAATTGCCGACTATGTTCGAAGTTTTACGACTTGAAAGATAAACTGGAGGTCGGAATTTGGGGCCCAATTCATGGGTGTCTGTTTGCAGGTGTGAGGGGGTTCCAATCAAGAGAGTGATGAATAGAGCTCTGTCCGGGGAGACAGGCACAGGCCTGGAGGAGGCTCCAGGAATTTACTGGGGGGTACCGGCGAGCCGAGAAGAAGCCTGGGAAGCAAGGTCAACGCTAACAAGAGGCCCAGAGGAGTATCAGTATGGAAAAAGCCAGAACCGAAACCACGTGAGAGGTGTACGTGAGGGGCGTCTCTGAGGGGCGTTTCAACGGTACTTGTGATTTTGTATTAGGGACAGCACCCTGGGGTGGAGTTAGAGCAGATGGCCTGAGGACCCTTAGAGAGCGGATGGGTAGGCAGAGAGGGCATGACTGTAATGCACAGATTTACACCAGAGACTAAGGGAAAGTGAGTGAACTTCTTTGGAAGTCACCACGGCTGACACCTTTTTGGTTAAGAATCTGTTAAGTAGGGATGTCACTTAGTCTAGTGTAGGGACAGTCTAACCTGAATTTTCTTTTTTTTTTTGTAAATGACGCTTAAGTTACATCTTGTGTCTATTCTTGCAAACCTGTTAATATTCAAACTGGCTTTGGTGGTATTTTTCTGTCGCCTAAGATCGTTCAGAGAATTCATGTTCGTGTTGGTGCCAGTATACCTTTTGAACCTTATATTGAGATGCTTGTATCTTCAGTTATCTTTGGCTTTATAATAAAACTTTAAAACGTATTCGTGGTAAGTGGTTCTTCAGAGTCGTGCCAAATTTTTGAGTTTGCTTAACCTAGTAGTGGATTGCTTTTTACTCTATGACAGGCAACAAAGATTTAGTCGACCTAAGTGGGGATTTAGATCTAGAGTAATCGAATGCGAGATCGAAAATCCCGCCTTCTCAGTTGGTAGTAGAATTAGGATGGTTGCCTTCTAGAGGAAGGTGACCTAGACTAGGTTAAGATTACCCCGAGGCCCCTAGAGATCGAGAGATGATCAGCAGAAGAATCACCTGCCGAAGAAGGTGCTGACGGTGCGAGAGAAAAAGCAGCAGAGTCGGTCGAGAGTGAGTATAATAAAGGTCATGCGTTGTCAGATTGCGGTGTTTTGTGTTGTATTTGTGTTGTAATGTCATGCGGAGTTGAATGCCTGTAGTGTGATTGAGGCAGGGTTGTGAGCGTGCGCAACCTGGTGAAAATCTCAGTTCAGAGAAGAGCTTAAGTGGTTCGGGTGTATCGGACATCCAGAGTAATTGTCAACCGTTGTGAAGGGGGTCATGAGGTACCATTGATCGCCCGCAAGACCGTGATAGGGGGAATGCAAGAGAGAGTGTATGAGTAACGGACGCTGGTCGGAAGTTACTGTGTGTAAGTAACCTATCAGTAAGGCGATTGTCTGGACGTTTACGGAAAGACATTTCGTCAGTTGAGGTGACAATTACAGTTAGACTGTGGGCGTACAGTCTAGAAAAGTGATCGCTTGGTCGGAAGTAATCATTTTTCAGAGTATGAATGGGACGCATGCATGACCGGGATACGAGCTGAGAAAGGAGAGGAACTGCTGCGAAGGGGAGACGAGTGACGTCAGAGAGAGCCACGCTGTGATAGGCCGGTTGGTGTGAAACTGCGCTGGGATAGGCCGGTTGGCAAGAGCCGCGCTGTGATAGGCCAGTTAGCAAGAGCCGCGCCGGGATTGGCGGATTGTCATCAGGAAGTAAACAAGCGCAGGGAATTAAGGAAACTGGTAGTTTTGATCATGAAGTGTTTTAAAAGCTTGAGGGCGATCTTTAAGAGAGAAAAGAGAGAATCTTTTGACGGGGAAGAGGCCCCGCCAGAGGGTACACCAGCTCATTATATGGCCACGAATGTTGGGTTGCACACTATACTGTGGATTTCTGAGTGGAGTAAGATTACAGAGGGGAACGAGGAATTGACGTTTCCGAAATACGGAAGTTTAGATTAGAAGTTTTGCACCAGTTAAAAGCAGTTATGACCTCAACGAGACCTCTGCCCAAACCAACACAGTTTGAAGCCCTTAATGCGTGGATTAGGGCAGCGCACAACAGGAACCAGAACAGGCGTCAAGAAAGAGTGAGACGATCGGTAAGAGCAGTTCAGGATGCCAAATGGGATGAGGAAGCTAAAAAGTGGAGAGTGCAGACTATTGAAGTAGATAAACTGTATCCAGTGTTAGAAGTTGCAGGAGACAAGAGACCACCAGAGGAGGATGATGAGAGCGAGACAGAGGACAGTCTGATAAATAGGTTGTTGATAGACAGACCGCCTCCGTACAATAGAGGGATGGAAGGTGCCGAGCTCCAAAGGGGGGATGGGGCTGGTACAGGAGAGTATAGACCACCTCCTATAGCGGATAGAGAATACGCCAAAGGTGAGGAAACACCTCAGCCTAGTCCAGTACAGAGAGTAGTCGGAAGGTTCGTGGTACAAAAAGTGCCAGAAATGGAGCGTGCCAAGTCCTATCAATTGCCAGACGCTCTCCAAGTACCTGTTACCATAGGTCCTATAGTATCGATTTACGACCCAGAGAAAACACGAGAGGAAGAACAGGTACGGCTAGACAGGGAGAGAGCAGAAATGGAAAACAGGAACAATATGATTAATTCTCGAAGGCAGTTGCCAGGACCAAGAGATTGGAGCACCCCATTAAATCAAGCAGGGGATCCCATAATAGATCAGGGGGGTCCGAGAGGACCGATGGATCTGAGGGGACCATGGCCGAAGTCCTTTAAGGTATTGAGGGCTGACTTGAGAGAGTGGGATGGTAACACGGGAACCCAGAGTAATAGGTCATGAGCGGAAGCCGAGTGGGGAAGTCGAGGTGATGGAACATTGTCTCACTGCGGGGCTAGTGAAAGCGGTCAGGAGTGCGATGGCAAAAGTCAGGAGAATAGATGGGCTACACGTCATTTCCTTAATGGAAATGGACAGGGGCAAGAGGATAGAAGTGCAGAGTGTGGAAGTGTGTCTCGTCTCATACACAGTGAAGGAGACCGAAGGACACAAGAGTACAGAGACAGTTTTAAGTGCACTCACTATGCACCTGGCGATAATAGACAACACTGGGATTGCGGGAACATGGGGAGTTGCGAAGGGTCTTACCATGTGTTGAGTGATACTAGACAGCAAGGGAACTGCGAAAGCAGGGGAAACAATGGAGGGTCTTATCATGCATTTAGGGAGACCGAGCAGAATAGACAGAGTGAGACTGTGGGAAATAGAGTATCATTTCATCACATGCCAAGAGGGGACGGAACTGCATGGGACCTCGAAAGATGGGAACATGGGAGGACTCCCCATAACTCGCCTTAGCCCAGGCGTAGGGCTCGGAGCTGGGATGGGAGAGATGTCAATGGACCCTCTAAAAATCACTCATTGACAGCTGAGATAAAAGCCAGAAGGCTGGATGTGACCAGTTTAAAATCTGACTTGGATGAGATAATAGATGGCACGTTGCCTTTGGAGAGGATTGACATGTACGAGCAAGACGAGGTACTGTTCATAGCAAAGGATATCACTCGGAAAGCGAGAGCATTACATGAGAAATTATCGGAATTAGCAGACAAGTACATGGTAGACTTGTCGAGAACAAAGGCATTACAGGGTAATCATAGGTTGCATTATTCAGATCAGGACCTCGAAGAGAGGAGAACAGTTGGATTGAAAACACACATAAGAGAACTGATCACAGGAATAAGGACATGGAGAGATCTTGACAAGTGGGAAGAAAGGTGGCCCAAGAAAGGGACTGTCAGGCGGAGCACAGTTGTGATGTCCCCGGAGGGAGGGCTACAAAGAATGGAAGCTTACCCTTTGCGAGAAGTAGCGAATGGGAGCTATGTGCATGTGCCATGGAGTAGGGGAGATTTAGCTGCATTTACCAATTCCTTTCCTAAACTGAGAGAGAACCCCGTGGAGTGGTATAAGCAGGTAGAGAGGTTTGTAAAAATCTCTAAAGTACTGTGGATTGATTTGAACACCCTATTTGATATCGTAGTTCCAGGAGACTTATGGACAGCATGCAAGGTTAGCGTAGAATGGCCCACATCTGAACCAGAGAGGGATGCTCAGACTAATGGACCGTCTGAAAGGGTCATGGAGAAATATGAAAGGGTAATGACATGGCTGAAAGATAAGGTGCCACCGCAGGACATAGATTGGGTGAAAATAGATCGAACTAGGCAGGAACCCAAGGAGACAGTCCATGAATACTATGAGAGACTACTGAAGACTTTCAAACAATACAGTGGATTGGATGTAATGGACCCCAAAGACATAGGACAGTTTGTGTCAAAATTCGTTTTGGGATTGAGACCTGATATTTGCTTGATGATTCAGCAACATTTAATTTGTTGGCAAAACAAACCATTAGATGAAATTTTGAGGTATGCAAGGTATTGTAGTGATGAAATTGATTCTAAAGCAAAAAAACTTAAGGAAAAGCGGATGTTGGTTCAGATGCAGTCAGCTGGAAAGGGTGGACAACAGCAACAGGGAACAGGGACCATGGGAAGGAGATCGAATAATCAGAATAGGGACAATGAGGAAAATCCTAGACCTAGAGTAGACCTGGCTACCTTGAAAAAGACGACAAAGTGTCACCAGTGTCACCAAATGGGACATTGGAAACGCGAGTGTCCTTATAACCCTGAAAATGGAGAACTAGAAATAGAGGAAGAGGAAGCTCAGCGCAACCCAGTAAAAGGGACGACAATACCCAAGGTTAAGGTGGTCAAAGGGGGGACTTCAGCTCCTGGAGCCCAGTTCCCTCAACCACCCAGAATAGCGACAGGGGGAAAGACCTATAGACAGATGCCACTTTTTGTAGGAGGAGAGGAGTGTTACTATGTTGATCCGTTGACTGGACAGCGTGTGAGTAGAACGGAGGACTGTACCCTCGGGGCAGTTCTAGAGGTGGACCAAAGGGGACCGTATGTAGAGGCAGAAGTAGCAGGGTGTCCTACGACCTTCTTGGTGGACACGGGGGTCACTCGATCAACTCTGAGATCAGCAGTGGTTCCAGACCTGCCAATGTCAGGGGAAACCATTCAAGTGGTAGGAGTCGCAAATAGAAGAATGACTAGTCCTTTGACGGAGCCAGTACTAGTGCGAATAGGAAAACACAGTGATGAACATCAGTTTGTAGTATGCGATTCTAGCCCTGTGTGTCTGTTAGGAAGAGACTTGCTGTGTAAATTAAATTGCACAATATACTGCACGCCTCAGGGAGTGGAAGTACAGACTAACGACGATGATGCCACCTTTAAGGTTGCAAATTCAAAGGTATGCATAGAGTTGTATCCTACCTTGATGGTGGAAGAGCTCCCTTGGGACTTAAGAGATACGGTGTCATCTGAAGTGTGGGATTTCACTGGGGAAGAGATAGGACTGATCAAAGGAGTGGAGCCAGTGAAAATCATGATAAAACCAAATGTTGAATATCCAAGAACGGCTCAATACAAATTGACTCCGGAGACGATTGCAGGAATAAAGCCCGTGATTGACTCCATGATTAGACAGGGAATACTGAAAGAAATCGTGGGTAGTCCATGTAATTCCCCGATTATGGGTTTGCAGAAACCTAGTGGCAAATTCAGAATAGTGCAGGATCTCCGAAAAATTAATAACATAGTTGTTTCATGTTGTCCAGTGGTACCGAATCCATCAGTGATATTGTTTCAGATACCATTCCAAGCTGAGTGGTTCACAGTGATAGACCTTTGCCAGGCCTTCTTTTCAATCCCATTAGATGAAGAGAGCCAATTTCTTTTCGCATTTAAGCTGGAAAATCGCGTATTAACATGGTGTCGTATCCCACAGGGGTATACAGAAAGCCCATCGATTTTTAACCAGCTGCTGAAAAAGAACCTTGAAAGTCTAGTACTGCCACAGAACTCGGTTCTGGTCCAGTACATAGACGACCTATTTGTTGCGTCAGAAACAGAGGAAGCTTGTAAGGTAGACACCATCACCTTTCTGAACCATTTAGCTGAGAACGGACACAAGGTATCTCCGAGCAAGTTACAGTACTGTCTGACAGAAGTACAGTACTTGGGTCACAGAATTGAAAAAGGGAAACGGAAGGTGTCATCAGACAGAATAGAGGCGATCATGAAAATGAATTCGCCCACGACACAAAGAGTGGTCAGGATGTTTCTAGGAATGGTTGGTTATTGCCGACAGTGGATAGCCAACTTTTCCCTGAAAGCAAAGCCCTTACAAAAACTGACGCACAAGGAGGTGAGTGATCCGGTACCATGGGACAAGGACTGTTTGATGGCATTCTTGCAGCTGAGAGAGGACTTGTGTCGTGCTCCTGCTCTGGGAATGCCGGATTACGAAAAACCATTCTTACTTTACTGCTGTGAAAGAGAAGGTTGTGCTTTGTCAGTTTTGGCCCAGATTCATGGAAATGCCCGTAGACCAGTTGCGTACTTCTCGGCTACTTTAGATCCAGTAGCCGCAGCGTTGCCCGGATGTCTAAAATCCGTTGCTGCAACGGGTGTCAGCATTGAGAGTTGTGAGAGTATCGTAATGGGACACCAGTTAGTGGTGTATGTACCTCATTCTGTGGAACTGTTAATGACCTGGACCACGACACAGCATTTGACAAATAGCAGGCTCACGCGCTACGAGCAAGTTATTCTTGCTGCGGAGAACGTGACCCTTAAGAGATGCTCTGTCTTGAATCCTGCTACGTTGATGCCACTCCCCAATGATATAGAATATGAAGAATGTGAAGATCACGATTGCCTTGAAGTGACTGAACTATGCACTAAACCGAGACCAGATATTGTAGATGAGCCATTGACTGACCCTGATGAAATTTTCTTTGTCGATGGCTCATGTGTAAGAGACAATATTGGTCAGTTGAGAGCAGCTTATGCTGTTTGCACCATTACTGGAGTTGTGGAAGCCGCTTGCCTGGAAGGAGTACACTCCGCTCAGGTAGCTGAAATCATTGCATTGACACGTGCCTGTTTAGCAGGTAGCAAAATTCGAGTCACCATTTACACCGACAGCCAATATGGTTTCGGGGTAGTTCATGACTATGGGCAATTGTGGTCTCAAAGAGGTTACATGACTTCTTCAGGTTCACCTATTCGAAATGGGGAATTTGTACGATTGTTGTTAGAAGGATTACAAGGTCCGGCAGCTATTGCCGTTGTTAAATGTGTAGCTCATACGAGAAGCACCGATTTTGTATCCCAGGGAAACAGATACGCTGATGAGGTAGCACGCTACTGTGCAGAACAGGAATACTCTTTTACAGAGGTAGAAGTAGGAGGGACACAGGAAAAGACAGAGTTAACTATGATGCTGGAAACTGTAGACGCCTGGGACGATTTAAAGGGCATACAAGAGAATGCAACAGATTTTGAGAAAAAGACATGGGAAACCGCAGGTTGTGTAAAAAGTGAAATGGACTTTTGGGTTTCAGCAGATGGAAGGGCAGTGTTACCAAATGAGTTAGTGAGTCCCATGGCAAGACAGATACATGGCCCGGTACATCTAGGCAGAGATGCTATGCTTCGGGTATTTAGACAGACATGGTATAATCCCAGGTTTAGAGTAGCCGCAGAAGCAGTGTGCCAGCGATGTGTAACCTGCCAACAGTTGAATGTAGGAAAGAGAACACCAGTCACGTTGAGTCACATAGGGAGGTCTGGGGGTCCGTTTAATCGGATGCAACTAGACTTCATTGAAATTCCAAAATGTAACCGCCTCAGATATGTTCTGGTGGTTGTCTGTATATTTTCCAGATGGGTCGAGGCTTACCCTACACGCAGGTGTGACACACTCACGGTAGCAAAGTTATTGCTTAGGGAGTTAATACCGCGGTTCGGGGTGCCGGCCTCTTTGGAATCAGATAGGGGAACACATTTCAACAGCGAAATTGTGAAGATGCTCTGCTCAGCATTGAATATTGATCAGAAGCTGCACTGTAGCTACCGACCAGAAGCTTCAGGAATTGTGGAACAGATCAATGGGACAATAAAGTCCCGAATTGCCAAAGTGTGTTCATCGACATCTTTGAGCTGGCCTGACGCACTACCATTAGTACTCATGAGCATACGTAGCACACCAAACAGGAGAACGGGTCTCTCTCCACATGAAGTTTTAATGGGGAGGGCAATGAGACTGCCATCAGTTCCAACTGCAGCTTTGTTGAATATCACAGATGATCTGATCCTGGATTATCTTTGAAACAAGTAAGGGTTTGGCTTGAGCGCAGTAAGGCTACGCCTGTATAAATATCGAAACAAAAAACACTGCCAGTACTGCTCTTGGAGATTTCAGAACGGTAAGGGAAGTCGAGTGGACCTTTCTCGACCTCTTCGACCAAATATTCAGTCAACAACTAATGTTTATCAAAAGAGAAATATTTATTTTCTACTTCCAACAATTCAAAATTGATTCTTAAGTTTTCTTGAGGAAGTTTTTTCAGAAAGTTTTTTTATATATATATACACACAACAATATATTAAAGAAACATGAAACTTTTTCAAATAAAAGGAAAATGTGGGTGGTGTGGGATATTTACACGACACAACAAATATCAACTGATACTCTTTCAACATGAACACTCTCTCCATTCATACTCTCAATCGTACTACATGAAAACAATTAGACAAGTGGAGGGATCTTGTGGGGTTATGTACAAGGGAAAAGGGGTTTCATATTATGTACAATATATACTAACAGAGGAAATCAGAAAAAGTCTAATACAAAAAAAGGATTCAAAGACGGTAACAATGAAAACGTTGTCAAATATTATCAAGCAAAAAATGCACGCTCTAGAGAAGTCTCAATATACCGGGTGACAAGAAATCACCATGGGGAGAAAGGTAAATTTATCTAGAGGGGTTAAGGGTCGACGCGTTTCGAATCCCATTAATCCTTGGGATTCTCCTCAGGACCAAGAGCAGAAATGAATCTGTAAAAACACAAAACAAAAACGAAAAACACTCAGTCAGCTATCAACGTACTCAGGGAAACTCAACAAAGCGTCCGACCTTGCACACACACTAATAGTACCTGTCTGGATTGCTCGGTGGTATCTTTGGAGGAAACTGTTGGGAGGAAAAAATGAACCATAAATGGCTGAAATCGAGAGCTGATGAAGTATCTGACGTGAGAGGAGAGCGTTGGTGCACTTACTAGGACGTATTTTGAAGTCTCCACCGGAGGTTCGTTTTCTTTATTTTAAGGTCTGAATTAAATCAGAAGTCGGCCGCGGAACCAGCAGTTAAGGGTCCATCTGTCGACAAAGAAAAACCATATAAGTGGGCTTACACCACTCCGTCTTAGTTATCGAGCTTGGGAAAGGTCGTATGTTTCTGCGGTGTTCTTACCATCCGCCGTCTCTTCCGTGAGTCTCGTTTGGTAATCAGATTTGGCGCCGTGCTGACTCGTCATAACTGGGGCCTTTTACTATGGCGTCATCCTAGTGCCTACGGATTCTGGGAGTTGTAGGCCATGTCATGTCGGACTGGAGGATTCTGGGAATCGTAGTCAGAAAAAGTGTCAATTCACAGATGATACAATTCCGACATTTCGTTTAATCCCCTTGTTGTACTATTAAATTTTAGGATAAGCATTGCCTCCCGTTGTCTCAGTTTTACTTCAATATCTCCTCCTCTTTTGTCTGGGTCTATTTTGGAGATGACCGTCCATTTGAGATCGGTTTCAAGATGTCCTTCTTCTAACCAGTGTTGGACTAATGGGGCAGTCAGGGTTTTCGTCTTTATTCTCGATCTATGTTGTGAGATCCTTTGCCTTATCTCTTGGTTTGTCTTGCCAATATATAATTTTCCACAAGGGCACACGATTCCATATACCACATTGCGGGTTTTACAATTCGAAAAATTCTCGTGTTTCCAGAAAATACTATCATGTTCAAACAACGATCCTTCCAGTGTCAATGGACAATTGATACACGTGCCACATCTATGGTGGCCTTTTATCGGTGGCAAACCCACATAGTCTCTCAGTGTGGGAGTAGGGATTTTTGGTACCATGGCTCGTACAAGATGGTTGGCGATACTTTTATCTTTTTTAAAAGCAAACAGCGGTTTGTTTTTGAACTGAGGATCCAATTCTTCAAGGAGGTGCCAATTTTGGTGGATGGTTTTCTTCAACCAATTCGATGAGGCACAGTAGGTGGAAACGCAAACTACTCTGGACTGTTTTTCCCGTTTACTTCTTTTTAGTAGTTCTTCCCGTGGTGCCCACCACGCTCTTTTTTGTGCTTGTTTTAACAATTTAGACGGATAGCCTCTTTGTAGAAGTCTCACTCTTAGGGCATTTGCATGTTCCGTGTATTCTTCCTTGAATGTGCAATTCCTCCTGATGCGGAGGAATTGACCCACTGGCAGATTCTGCTTTAGGCTTCGGGGATGGTTACTCGTGAAGTCCAGGGCTTTGTTCCTATCTGATTTTTTCCGGTACAATGTTGTAACTAGTTTGTTTTCCACACAGTACACCTCTACGTCTAGGAAGGAGATTTTTGTCCTGGAGAATTGAATGCTGAATTGGATGTCTTTAGTTCGGTTATTAAGCCACCCATGAAAATCGTTTAATTCTGTCTCATTCCCTGCCCATATCAAAAAGATATCGTCG
The DNA here is from genome assembly GCF_964263255.1 of Lissotriton vulgaris. Taxonomy (NCBI): domain Eukaryota; kingdom Metazoa; phylum Chordata; class Amphibia; order Caudata; family Salamandridae; genus Lissotriton; species Lissotriton vulgaris. The sequence continues at coordinate 901,235,552 of NC_141696.1, forward strand.
ATGTATCGCGCCCATCCTCTGATTTGATCTTTATAAGGGTTGTTGTTGTATATGATAATTTACCTTTCTCCCCATGGTGATTTCTTGTCACCCGGTATATTGAGACTTCTCTAGAGCGTGCATTTTTTGCTTGATAATATTTGACAACGTTTTCATTGTTACCGTCTTTGAATCCTTTTTTTGTATTAGACTTTTTCTGATTTCCTCTGTTAGTATATATTGTACATAATATGAAACCCCTTTTCCCTTGTACATAACCCCACAAGATCCCTCCACTTGTCTAATTGTTTTCATGTAGTACGATTGAGAGTATGAATGGAGAGAGTGTTCATGTTGAAAGAGTATCAGTTGATATTTGTTGTGTCGTGTAAATATCCCACACCACCCACATTTTCCTTTTATTTGAAAAAGTTTCATGTTTCTTTAATATATTGTTGTGTGTATATATATATAAAAAAACTTTCTGAAAAAACTTCCTCAAGAAAACTTAAGAATCAATTTTGAATTGTTGGAAGTAGAAAATAAATATTTCTCTTTTGATAAACATTAGTTGTTGACTGAATATTTGGTCGAAGAGGTCGAGAAAGGTCCACTCGACTTCCCTTACCGTTCTGAAATCGCCAAGAGCAGTACTGGCAGTGTTTTTTGTTTCGATATTTATACAGGCGTAGCCTTACTGCGCTCAAGCCAAACCCTTACTTGTTTCAAGGTTTAGATAGCGGACAGCTGTTCGCGAGGTTTCGAATTTTACACGCTTTTGTTGCGTGTGTCTACCCAATGAGGTAGTCACGTGTGTTGGGCACTGTGCCGGCCGTCCACTTTCATTGTCTGCCAACTTTATAAGTTTTTTTCTAAATTCTGAACATTATCCTTTCTACTTCCCTGTTTCTTTGTGAGCTTTTTCATTATTTGTATGATAACGAGTGATTGTCGCTTGAAGAGAGTGTGTGACTAGCCCCAGCGGGCTTCATTAGTTTTTCAGTTTCACGTCTTAGAATGAGCGAAGACCAAACTTTCGCATACAGCGAAGACCACATAAAAAAACTGCTAAGGGATCCTCCAACGTTCGGCTCAGCCACACTAAGCAGCACCGCACAGACCAACAATGAGTCGGACAAACTAACCAGATTGAAGAAGAAGCAAATTAGGACAGACCTGCATGGGCACTACTTGCTCCAACATCTCAAAGCAGGAACCATTCCAACAGGCCTAATAGTCAAAAATATACCAGTCATCTTTACAGAGGACGCGTTGTACAAGAAAGGATACAGTTTCATAGAGACTAAATGTAGTCGGGATCTCATGGTCTTAACAATAGAGACGGCACAGAGACTGTCAAAAGAACAATTGAAAGAAATCGAAACTTTAGAAACAGCCATAAAAAACAATCAACAAATCACCGATTCAAAAACCTTGTTGGAAAAAATAGACAAAGAAATTTTAGAGTTCAAAGATTATACGGTTACTCTAAAAGAGAGCAATTTCGAAAGAGATAAGAGGAATTTCGCCTTTGAGAAAGCATACCCTTACCTCCAACCGGACTTTTATTCCAGACCGGAGGCAAAAAGATTTCTTCCGGACAATCAGGGAAGATCAAGGAATAAATACATAACATTTTCGGATACGTCATCATCAGGAGGCAGTGAATCTGATAGTGGCAACTACCGACAAACTTACCCACGGAGAGGAGGTTATCAGCAAAACTACCAACAAAATTTTCAGCCTAACTATCAAAAAAACGCTCAACAAATACAACACCAACAACAACAGCCTTTTTTAGGACAAGACCACAACAAACCCAGAGCGAAATCGAGGTATCAACAACCATGGGAAATGTCCACGAGGCGCCACAATTACAAGAATTAGAGGAATCTCCCATATATAACCTGTCACAAAGACCCCTGACAGATATAGAGAAGAGCGTCCTGGAGAAAGGGCTCACTTTTGTTCCAACTAGAGCTATGGATTTTGTAAGATTAAAAACAGAATTCATTGAATTTTGCAGAAAAATTAGATTGACCGCCTTCTTCTCAGGCCAGGAATTAACATCAAGTGGTGAAACAACTGGATTACGAAAGAAATCAACCTTCTGTCCTCCAGCATTTAAAATACCAAAGGAGGTTGTGATTTTTGAAAAAACTGTGCTCTCGGCAATCTCTTTCGAAGAAAAAAGGAAACGCAATTACACTAAACCGAACATCACAAAAGCCCAAAAAGAAGCGCTAACCACCCTAAAAAATGACAATAACATCATAATAAAACAAGCCGACAAAGGCGGATCCATAGTTGTGTGGGGCACTAATGAATACATCGCAGAAGCCACCCGCCAACTTTCAAACCAAGAATGTTACCGTAAGATCGACCATGACCCAACAAAAGAACTACAAAAAGAACTGTTTTCAATCTTGGACAAGGGATTCTCGGAAGGATTCCTAGGGAAGAAAGAATATGAGTATTTGCAGAACAAACATCCACGAATACCACTGTTCTACGTGCTTCCAAAAGTACATAAGGATGAAAGGACACCGCCAGGACGACCGATCATTTCAGGTTGTGAGTCGCTATTTGAGCCAATTTCAAAATTTATAGATTTTTTCCTTAAACCATTTATGACACAGGTAAAATCCTATTTACAGGATACCACGGATTTTATCTCCAAATTGGATACCATACCATTCACCGAGCACCAAGATCTACTCGTTAGTATGGATATAGTGTCATTGTACACACAGATTCCACAGGAACAAGCTTTAGAGGTCCTTGAAATATACTTGGACAAAAGAGAAAGACCAATGAAAATTCCGACAAGGTTCATCTTGGAGCTAGCCAAAATAGCTCTGACCAGAAACTATTTCAAGTTCAAGGATGATTTTTATTTCCAAACCAAGGGAGTAGCAATGGGTTGCCCCTTTGCCCCAGAGCTAGCCGTCCTTTACATGAGCCAATATGAGGAGCACTACATATACAACAACAACCCTTATAAAGATCAAATCAGAGGATGGGCGCGATACATCGACGATATCTTTTTGATATGGGCAGGGAATGAGACAGAATTAAACGATTTTCATGGGTGGCTTAATAACCGAACTAAAGACATCCAATTCAGCATTCAATTCTCCAGGACAAAAATCTCCTTCCTAGACGTAGAGGTGTACTGTGTGGAAAACAAACTAGTTACAACATTGTACCGGAAAAAATCAGATAGGAACAAAGCCCTGGACTTCACGAGTAACCATCCCCGAAGCCTAAAGCAGAATCTGCCAGTGGGTCAATTCCTCCGCATCAGGAGGAATTGCACATTCAAGGAAGAATACACGGAACATGCAAATGCCCTAAGAGTGAGACTTCTACAAAGAGGCTATCCGTCTAAATTGTTAAAACAAGCACAAAAAAGAGCGTGGTGGGCACCACGGGAAGAACTACTAAAAAGAAGTAAACGGGAAAAACAGTCCAGAGTAGTTTGCGTTTCCACCTACTGTGCCTCATCGAATTGGTTGAAGAAAACCATCCACCAAAATTGGCACCTCCTTGAAGAATTGGATCCTCAGTTCAAAAACAAACCGCTGTTTGCTTTTAAAAAAGATAAAAGTATCGCCAACCATCTTGTACGAGCCATGGTACCAAAAATCCCTACTCCCACACTGAGAGACTATGTGGGTTTGCCACCGATAAAAGGCCACCATAGATGTGGCACGTGTATCAATTGTCCATTGACACTGGAAGGATCGTTGTTTGAACATGATAGTATTTTCTGGAAACACGAGAATTTTTCGAATTGTAAAACCCGCAATGTGGTATATGGAATCGTGTGCCCTTGTGGAAAATTATATATTGGCAAGACAAACCAAGAGATAAGGCAAAGGATCTCACAACATAGATCGAGAATAAAGACGAAAACCCTGACTGCCCCATTAGTCCAACACTGGTTAGAAGAAGGACATCTTGAAACCGATCTCAAATGGACGGTCATCTCCAAAATAGACCCAGACAAAAGAGGAGGAGATATTGAAGTAAAACTGAGACAACGGGAGGCAATGCTTATCCTAAAATTTAATAGTACAACAAGGGGATTAAACGAAATGTCGGAATTGTATCATCTGTGAATTGACACTTTTTCTGACTACGATTCCCAGAATCCTCCAGTCCGACATGACATGGCCTACAACTCCCAGAATCCGTAGGCACTAGGATGACGCCATAGTAAAAGGCCCCAGTTATGACGAGTCAGCACGGCGCCAAATCTGATTACCAAACGAGACTCACGGAAGAGACGGCGGATGGTAAGAACACCGCAGAAACATACGACCTTTCCCAAGCTCGATAACTAAGACGGAGTGGTGTAAGCCCACTTATATGGTTTTTCTTTGTCGACAGATGGACCCTTAACTGCTGGTTCCGCGGCCGACTTCTGATTTAATTCAGACCTTAAAATAAAGAAAACGAACCTCCGGTGGAGACTTCAAAATACGTCCTAGTAAGTGCACCAACGCTCTCCTCTCACGTCAGATACTTCATCAGCTCTCGATTTCAGCCATTTATGGTTCATTTTTTCCTCCCAACAGTTTCCTCCAAAGATACCACCGAGCAATCCAGACAGGTACTATTAGTGTGTGTGCAAGGTCGGACGCTTTGTTGAGTTTCCCTGAGTACGTTGATAGCTGACTGAGTGTTTTTCGTTTTTGTTTTGTGTTTTTACAGATTCATTTCTGCTCTTGGTCCTGAGGAGAATCCCAAGGATTAATGGGATTCGAAACGCGTCGACCCTTAACCCCTCTAGATAAATTTACCTTTCTCCCCATGGTGATTTCTTGTCACCCGGTATATTGAGACTTCTCTAGAGCGTGCATTTTTTGCTTGATAATATTTGACAACGTTTTCATTGTTACCGTCTTTGAATCCTTTTTTTGTATTAGACTTTTTCTGATTTCCTCTGTTAGTATATATTGTACATAATATGAAACCCCTTTTCCCTTGTACATAACCCCACAAGATCCCTCCACTTGTCTAATTGTTTTCATGTAGTACGATTGAGAGTATGAATGGAGAGAGTGTTCATGTTGAAAGAGTATCAGTTGATATTTGTTGTGTCGTGTAAATATCCCACACCACCCACATTTTCCTTTTATTTGAAAAAGTTTCATGTTTCTTTAATATATTGTTGTGTGTATATATATATAAAAAAACTTTCTGAAAAAACTTCCTCAAGAAAACTTAAGAATCAATTTTGAATTGTTGGAAGTAGAAAATAAATATTTCTCTTTTGATAAACATTAGTTGTTGACTGAATATTTGGTCGAAGAGGTCGAGAAAGGTCCACTCGACTTCCCTTACCGTTCTGAAATCGCCAAGAGCAGTACTGGCAGTGTTTTTTGTTTCGATACTGATCCTGGATTATTGCAAGGGACTTTCTGATGCCATTCATTCTGTGTCTCTTCAGGTGCAGGCTGCTGAAATCCCATCGTCCCAAGACCTGTGCCCTGGTAATTGGGTCATGGTGAAGAAGCACGTCAGAAAGAATTGTTTAGATGTGCGTTGGCGAGGACCCTACCAGATCATTTTAACGACGAATACTGCTGTTAAAGTTGGAGGGCTGCCCAACTGGATACACGCCTCCCATACGCGGAGACTTCCAGCACCCCTGGAAGAAACAGCTCCTCTCTCAGATGAAAATCCAGCTGTGGACGAAGAATCAATAGAGGGGACCAGCCAAGCTGTGGGGGTGTCGGAGGAAGCTGGGAGCGTGTCAGATCAAGTGGAAGAAGGACAGGACGACAGTGAAACCGACGTTGCCACAGAAGGAGAAAGTAGCTGTGAGTACGAAACAGACACTGATCAAACTGCAAGTGATCAAGAGTCGGGTGTGAGGACAAGAAGCAGGAGAACAAGGCGTGGAGAGACCAGTTGGCCTGAAAGAAAAAAGAGGCAGAGCTTGAAGCCAACTCCAGAGAGAACCCTTGCTCCTATATCCAAAGACTCACACCTGGACGAAGGTGCACAGACTCCAGAAGCGGAGGGTCCAAGGAGATCAAGGAGGGTGCGTGTGCCCTGCAGAAGATACGCCACTCCTGAGTGGACCTACCTGGCAGCAGATGTCTTGTGCACAGAGATCCGGGAGGGTGAGGGAAGTGACAGTGACCAGCACTGATCCCATCATAAAGCTAGAAGTGGCATTGTTGGTGCCTGGAGTTGAAGCTGAAGGGTTGCTGACACTCACTATTCCCAATCTCCCTTACCTGGCAGAATAAGAGAACTGGTTTTAAACAGAGTAGAATTTCCGACTTTTGGCACAACAGTATCAGTACTCGAGGAGACCATTCTTCGCCTAGAACTGTTAGAATACGTGATTAGAGCTGCTGGAACGCGGGTGATCATAGACACCTAAAGACTTTTGTAAATAAGCAAGATTGAGAAGATAACCTAGCGCCAAGTGGAAGAAGAAAAAATTTAGGGACCTTTCCATTTAGTTGACGGAGAAGGGCTAGGGTTGTCTGTTGTTGCGGTTCAAAGGACTGATTTCAAAAGAGATTGCCAGCTTCCTGAGGTGTAGTTCAAGAAAGACTGAACGAACAAAGAGAGACTGTTGAAAAAATAAAGAGAAAAGACTTTACATTGGAAAGGAGACTAAAAGCTACACTATCTAGAGAACATGGAGGCCGGCAACTCGAACCGCAAAGCGAAATGCATAATAGGTACACTTTTAGCGGGAGTTATTTTTCTTATAGTTTTAGTAGTTACTGTATTATATATAGTGGGACATGAAAATGAAACAAGAGCAACAGAAGCAAAGGTTGTGGTAACATCAAAACCTACTACTGTTAGTAAAAAGGAGGACAATGCAGTACAGGAGAAGGCTTTACTAGCAGCAGAAGCTTGTAGGTTACACGTAGATGAGTCACAGGGAAACTTTAAATCAAACGCCTATGCCAAACTGCTGTATGAATACATTGACGCCATGGAGGCGAAGGACTGCTACGTCTGTATGCAGTTACCAGTCTCTGTAGACGAAGGTATTAGATATCATCATCTCCCATTGACTTATGGAATTACAAGTAGTTTGTTGCTTAGTATATTCTATGGACGAGATAGCTTTGAATACTATTTTTCAAATTTTGATGCTGTATTACCAGAAGTCCCACCTTACAAGCATATGAATAAATGGGACTATTATACGAGTGAGGATCGATTAGGGAAATCTTTCATTCCTTGGAAAACTTTAGATACTTCACATGCCCGAAGAAATAATCTGACTTGCAAGGTATCAGAAATTGAGAAAAAGTTTATAGCTCAAGTAGAAGGCAGAAGATTCTAAAGGCTTCTGGCCAATGGAAAACAGATTGGACTGAGGAGGAAAAATCACACAAAAGAAAGGGTAGTAACGGTCCAATAGCTTTAGATAGAACACAAAAAGGGAAGCTATGTATACATAGGGGTAAAACCTACTATGAAAATGTATTCGTGGGAGAAGTAAGCTGTGAACATGCCTTCCAATTAGAATACTACACAAAAGATTTCTTAAAAGAAATGCAGGTGATCCCAAATGTGTATTTTGTCTGTGGAAGAAATGCCTACGTGAAACTACCAGACAATTGGTACGGTTCATGTTATTTGGCAATTGTCTTCCCCAAAATTTATGATGCTAAGGATTTAGAAATCATAGATGGAAAGGCTCAAGCCAGAGGGAGAAGGGATGTAGGCGATGCCGAGGTAGTTGGAGATGTATTCGGCGCTATGTTCCCTCTTCTGGGGTTAATACTGAATGATGTCAAGATCAGGAGATTGGCAACAGTTGTAGATAGATTATCTGCCAGTACTGCTAGATCTTTAATGCTGGTGGAGGGAGAGATGCAATCGATAAGGGCAATGGTTCTTCAAAACCGACTTGCTCTAGACGTTCTGTTAGCCAAAGAGGGCAGAGTCTGTAAGGCTTTGAAGGTCCAGGAATGTTGCACTTACATTCCAGACAATTCAAAACCTCTTGAGAAGTACATACGAAATATTACTGAGATACACCAAGAAATAGAAGATTTGTCAAGAGTAAATGTGTGGGAAAAAGTGGGTCACGGAATGGGTAAAGTTGGAGGTTGGTTCGCCAACCTAGGGAAAAGCTTTATATGGTACATTTTAAAGCCTATCATCATAATAGTGATCTGTGTAATCATATTGTGGGGGTTAGTGAGGCTGTACCAATGGTATAGGTCAAATAGGTTGCAAAGATCCATGAGAGAACAGGAGCAGAGACTAGCTGCAATGCAGGACAACCAATACAGGAGTCTGAGGGCTCTAGAAATGATAAAACGAGGGAGCATTGCAACGAGTTCTGTCTGATCCAATTAAATGACGGTGTTGTAATGGTGATGACCCCTGGAGGTCATCAAAGGGGGGAACTGAGAGAGCGCAATTTGAGAAAATGTATAAGTACACCATATTTACAATTTAGATGCACAAATTTAGTTAAAGCATTTAGAAGTGTCGAAAATATATAGAAATATATATACTCATGAGTGTTTAATCAATGTAGAATGCATATCTTAGAGTGTGAAGCTAATGTAGTAATGTTTAGAAATGCTAGAGTGCTGTTAAGACTCCATGTTATGTGGCTGTTGCAGAAGAGGATCTAATGCTGTTAAATGTAGAAATGTGCAGGCCTCATGGCAATGTATGAAGAACGAAAGCGTGCCTTTGCAGTTCACATAAGATGGATTATTATTATTATTGTTATTATTTAGAATATTATTGATCATGCGTTAGAAATCATGTTTAGTAGAAGTGTTTCACACAATCAGAGTGTATTAAGCAGAATTTGTTTTAGTTAAGAATAAAGGTTCACAGAGTGCAAACTTCTTGCAAAGTAATTTAGTAGGCCTGGAGTGATAAAGTTGCTTCTTTGATCTGCATGTGCTAGTTAAATTCAGGTCTCGTTAAGCATAAATTGCTGACTATGTTCGAAGTTTTACGACTTGAAAGATAAACTGGAGGTCGGAATTTGGGGCCCAATTCATGGGTGTCTGTTTGCAGGTGTGAGGGGGTTCCAATCAAGAGAGTGATGAATAGAGCTCTGTCCGGGGAGACAGGCACAGGCCTGGAGGAGGCTCCAGAAATTTACTGGGGGGTACCGGCGAGCCGAGAAGAAGCCTGGGAAGCAAGGTCAACGCTAACAAGAGGCCCAGAGGAGTATCAGTATGGAAAAAGCCAGAACCGAAACCACGTGAGAGGTGTACGTGAGGGGCGTCTCTGAGGGGCGTTTCAACGGTACTTGTGATTTTGTATTAGGGACAGCACCCTGGGGTGGAGTTAGAGCAGATGGCCTGAGGACCCTTAGAGAGCGGATGGGTAGGCAGAGAGGGCATGACTGCAATGCACAGATTTACACCAGAGACTAAGGGAAAGTGAGTGAACTTCTTTGGAAGTCACCACGGCTGACACCTTTTTGGTTAAGATTCTGTTAAGTAGGGATGTCACTTAGTCTAGTGTAGGGACAGTCTAACCTGAATTTTCTTCTTTTTTGTTTTGTAAATGACGCTTAAGTTACATCTTGTGTCTATTCTTGCAAACCTGTTAATATTCGAACTGGCTTTGGTGGTATTTTTCTGTCGCCTAAGATCGTTCAGAGAATTCATGTTCGTGTTGGTGCCAGTATACCTTTTGAACCTTATATTGAGATGCTTGTATCTTCAGTTATCTTTGGCTTTATAATAAAACTTTAAAACGTATTTGTGGTAAGTGGTTCTTCAGAGTCGTGCCAAATTTCTGAGTTTGATTAACCTAGTAGTGGATTGCTTTTTACTCTATGACAGGCAACAAAGATTTAGTCGACCTAAGTGGGGATTTAGATCTAGAGTAATCGAATGCGAGATCGAAAATCCCGCCTTCTCATTCTCATTGAATACATTTTTACTATGGGGCAGATGAGAAATGGGGAGTCAAACATAATTGTCCCAAATCTGTCATTTTCCCAAATATAACATAAAATACAGTCCTCCTGCCTCCGAATTAACCTCCTTAGGCATTTACCTTTTCACTCACTCAAATATAAAAAATATCAGGTCTTCTTCCATTAATCTCTGTACCAGTCATCTCCTTCTCTGCTCAAAGCCACGCTCTCAGAGTCGCACATTGGCAAAGAAATGTGGCAAGTGACACGGTGTGCTGCCTGCATTTTTCTTCCTCATTCGGGTCTGTGGACACCCACAAGAGGTGATAGAAGTCGGGTGAGCATGCCAGCCACCATTTCACCACACCTTTAGGGCACCGAGGCAAGGTGGCAAAGAACAGGAGAAGAGGGCACTTTCCCTAGTGATGTCACAAGAGTGGTATTTTTGTTTCATAATATTTTTACGCCATAGCAGTTAATTGCTGGATTTTTTTCATGGTTTTCAGTGGGAGGTATAGGTAACAATGCTGATGGTAATATTTTTATAATGTGTGATACCACACTGTTGCCCACTTCCAAGAGCTTTAAAAATACTAATGTTGTCTAATTTTGAGGTATGCAGGTATTAGATATCGGAAGGATGTCTGGTTCCACCAATAAGGGAACTTACCATTCTAAGTCCTATGTACATTTTGGTGATGCTTGATAGCTGGAGTAGTCGACTTGCCTTTATTTGTTAGAGTTTTATACAGCGCAAACTAGACCTGAAAATAACAGGTATCAGAGGTTTTACATGAGCACTAGTTGCGTTACAGACAGACATATTCATGTTTGTTGGGCAAGGGGAGATTAAGGGATTTGCCTAGAATCACAGGATGTTGAGCCTTGTTGCCGAGACTCGAAACGGGCCCCTCAGCTTCGAGGTCGACCGTTCTAGCCATAAGGCAACATCCTCTGCCTTGACTGTCATCCGATGATTACAGAGGAAGAAAACGTAGAATTCCTAAACTGTTAATAACACAGAAATCATCTTCATCAGAGATTTAGACAGAATTCCCCTTCGAGCTTTGCAGAAACATGAAGAGAATTACAATACAAAAAAGTTTTTGCTTGTAATTTTGGTCGCACCGTTAATTCTGTCATCATTTTCTTGCCCATCCTCAGCTGGCATACATTTTTTGCATCAACTGAATATACAGTTTCTACTCCAGGTGGAAAATGGAGACCAAATCATTGAGTATGCATTTCGGATTCAAGTTCAGATGTAGTCCATTGCAGGTTCACTGTTTGCCTTTGAGAGAGCGCAATTTGAATATAAAGTATATCGTAGTCATATCTAGACGCATATGTTATAAACGTAGGAATGAAACGCATATCGTAATGTAAAGTGGACGATTATAGCATAAAGGCCAACTAACGTGATAACATGGTATAGAAAATGTAAATATATTCACGTGTTAAACATGCATTAGATTTAGAAGGCCCGTATACATAATGAGTAAACATAGAAATGTGTAGAAATGCGTAAGAAACGTAGAACGTGCACAGTAGAATTCGTGTACGTGTGTAACTTTATATGGAAAGACGTAGAGAAATGTAACGTGGATAAATGTATAAGAGAACTTACATAACGTTGTAACCAAGGAGAATGCATAAGTTATACTCTACGCAGTCGTATTCTATGTATTATATATTCTATGTAAAAATGTATTCAAGTAGAACTAAGACGAATATATAAATGTATGCCAAAGGTTATACTGTGTAGAGGGGTTTTAGGAATGCTAGAAGAGTTTAGGTCATTTGTGATTGTAACCTGACTGACCAAGAGTTCGAAGGAGCATAGTCAAATGTATGTAATTTAGAGGGCTTGTAAAAGTCGTAAATAGCTTGATGTGGACGTGAGAGCCAAGAAGTCTAGCATTTGTTAGATTTAAGGTGACAATGCCGGACGGAGCTTATTGCTCGAACGTGAGGAGAGACACTTTTGAATGTGAACTGTGTTTTGACAAGACCATTCACAGGATCTAGAAGGTTAAGAGTTGCAGGTATAAGTTAAAGACTTGTCTAAGTTCATATGACATTTGATCCGAAAGAGTCAGTAGAAGTCGCCAATGAGATGATGAAGATGACATCTAAGGAGAAAGGTCAACTTAACGAACGACGCAAGGAATGGACCAATGGAAGAAGCAAGAAGTTGACATCATCGGGGAAAGTCCGTGGTGGGCGTCAAGGGGCGTTCCACCCACACTGTGATTGTGTATTTTAGGGACAGCACCCCGGGGAGGAGGTAGCAATTGGCGATTAGGAGAGGGCAATGAGAGAAGGGCGAATTGCTCAGAGCGAAGGCAAGGATAGATGCCTTGAGCAGATGCGCTGAGAGATCAGAGCGCAAGGGAGCAGTAGGCCGAGGACCCTTAGAGAGCGGATGGGTAGGCAGAGAGGGTACTGCTTCTGAGAACTTAAGATTCCTTTAGAGGCTAAGAGAGTTTGAACTTCTTTGGAAGTCAAACTGCTGACACCTTTTTAGGGAAGAAACTTGCGAAGTAGGGATGTCACATAGCATAGAGTAGGGACAGTTTTAACTTGATTATTTTATCTTACTGCAGATGACGCAGAAGGAACCACTTCACACTGAAGCTTTGATTGCGGATCTAGAGACTGATTTTGTATTTTGTGTACTTTGAGATTTTATCCTGAGTGGATTGTATTGCATTCAAAATTACTTCATATAAAACTCTTAAACTTTATCAGTTGTAAGTGGTTCTTCAGAGTGGCGTCAGTTAATGGGGTTTGTCTAACCTATGCGGGGGTGGTCCTTTCCTCAATGACAGATAAAACTCGATCCGAAATTGACGAATGAGATAAGTTATTAAATTGATCATAATCATAAATTGATATCAAAATCTCATTCCCCGCAGTTGGTAGCAGAGTATGATGGTTATCTTCTTGAGGAAGACGACCTAGGCCAGGTTAGTTTACCCCAAGGTCCCTAGTCATCGTCGACCAGAAGAAGAATTGCAGCCGAAGACGGTGCTGACGGTGCGTCGAGAGAAAAGCAGCAGAGTCGGTCGAGAGTGAGTATAAGGGTCATGCGTTGTAAGATTGCGGTGTTTTATGTTGTTCCTGTGTTGTGATGTCAAGCGGAGTTGAATGCCTGTAGTGTGATTGAGGGAAGGTTGTGAGCGCGCGCAACCGGATGAAATCTTATGTCCAGAGGACTTAAGTGGTTCGGGTGTATCGAACACCCAGAGTAATTTGTCTACCATTGAAAGGGGGTCATGAGGTACCATTGATTTCCCGACGGACCGATGATAGGGGGAGCGTATGTGTGAGTGAACGAGTAGCGGACGCTGGTCGTACGTTTACTGTGTGTAAGTAACCTATCAGTTGAGGCGATCGTCTGACCGTAAGAGGGAAGACGTTTCGTCAGTTGAGGTGACAATTACAGTTAGACTGTGGCCGTACAGTCAGAGAAAAGTGATCGCTTGGACGGAAGAAGTCATTTTTCAGTGTATGAATGAAAACGCATGTGAAATCGTGAGACAAATTGAGAACGGAGGAGAATTGCTGCAAGAGGGAACGAGGGACGTCAGCATAGGACCGCGCTGAGATTGGTTAGTTTGTCAGACGTCAGCGAAGAGTCGCGCTGAGATTGGTTGGTCAGCGTAGAACCGTGCTGGGATAGGCGGTTAAGCGAGAGTCGCACAGGGATTGGTGGTAGTCATCAAGACGGAAATAAGGAAGAGAATTAGTAAGAAATATCGTAGGTTATCAAAATGAAGTGTTTTAAGGGTTTAGGAAAAATCTTTAAAAGAAAAAGGAGAAATTTATATGCCGGAGAAGAAGCTCCACCAGAAGGCACACCAGCATATCATATGGCAGTCAATGTAGGCTTACATTCGATATTGTGGATTTCCGAGTGGCACAGGCTAACTGAAGGGCATAAAGAACTGGCGTTTCCGAGATTTGGAACATTTAAACTAGATGTGTTGAACCAGCTGAAAGCGACAATGCTTTCGATGAGACCTTTACCGAGGCCAACACAATTTGAAGCTCTTGGTGTGTGGTTTAGAACAGCACACGAAAGGGGCGTAAAGAGGCGCCAAGAGAGAGTGAGACGATCAGTAAAGGCAGTACAGGATGCTAAGTGGGATGAAGAAGCTAAGAAATGGAGAGTACAAAAGATAGAAGCGGACAAACTGTTCACCATGATAGAGGCTACGGGAGAAAGGAAACCTCTAGAACAAGAAGATGAGGAAAGCGAGTCGGAGGAGGATCTAATAGAGAGGTTATTAACAGATAGACCACCTCCATACAGCGGTGAACTTGCGAGTCCCATATTACCGCAAGCAGACGGAGCTAGGTGGGGGGAATATAAATCGATCCCAGTAACAGAGTGGGACGCTAACAAGACTGAGGAAATACCCCAAACTAGTTCTGAACAGAGAGTAGTGGGAAGATTTGTGGTCCAGAAGGTGCCAGAGACGCAATGCGCTAGGTCGTACCAAATGCCGGACGCCTTGCAGGTTCCGGTTACCATAGGCCCTATTGTGTCAATCTATAACCCAGAAGGGGTTCAGCAGGATGAACAGGCACGATGGGACAGTGAAAGAGCAGAAGTCGAGAATAGGAATGCCACAATGAATCCCCACAGGCAAATACGAGCACCAATAAGTCGGAGTACCCCATTAGATTCTGTAACGGGTCCCAGGATAGAACAGGGAGGTCAAAGAGGGCCAATGGATTTGAGAGGTCCTAAACCGAAGTCTTTTAAGGAGTTAAGGGAATATTTGAAAGAATGGGAAACTGTCGAAGAGGCTCGGGGTAGGAGTTTAGAAACGGGACCTGAGTGGAGAGAAGAGGACAACAGGATTCTCTCCCATTGTGGAGCTGGCGAAAGCAGCCCCGAGTGGGAGAGAGGAAGTCAAGAAAGCAGAAGAGATACTTGTCCTACCAATAGCGGCAATAGGCCAATGTGCGAAGACAGAAGTGCAGGGTGTGGCGAAGTACCTCGCGTCACCTTCAGTGAAGGGGAACGTAGGACACAGGAGTACCGGAATACCTTTAGGTGCACACACCATGCCCCGGGTGAAGATGTGAGACACTGGAGTCACGGAAACATGGAGAGTCGCGAAGCGTCTCGACATGCATCCGGCGATAGTGGACGGAGTCAGGAGAACATAGGGAGTCGCGAAACGTCTCGCCATCCATCCGGTGATCGCGAAAGAGATCACGGGAACATGGAGGGCCGTGAAGGACCTTATCGTTTATTAAGCGACACCAGACAACAAGCGAGTTACGGTGGGTTAGAACAGAACGGTGGATCCTACCTCACATCTGGAGAAACTGAGCCGAAAAAAGTCGGAACGTAGGGTTGGGGGACGGAGCATTATTCCACCATACCCCACGTGAAGATGGAAAGGCTTGGGATCTAGAGGGGTGGGAACGAAGAGAAGGAAGGAAGACTCCTCATAACTCACCTGTGCTCAGGCGTAGGGCGCATAGTGGAGGTGAGAGGGATATGAGAGAACAACACAGAACTGAAATGCTGAAAGCTGAAATAAAAGCAAAACGACTTGACGTAATGAGTTTGAAGTCAGATTTGGATGAAATAATTGATGGTACAGTGTCACTAGAGAGATTAGACTTGTATACACCAGATGAAATACTGTTCTTATCCAAGGATATTACTCGTAGAGCGAGGTCAGCTCATGAGAACCTATCTAATTTGGCAAACAGGTACATGGTAGACCTGTCGCGAACTAAGGCTTTACAGAGTAACCATAGGCTAACTTGCACAGATCGGGATCTGGATGAGCGTAGAACGATCGCGCTGAAGGTACACATAAGGGAGTTGATTTTAAATATCAGAATATGGAGAGATCTGGATAGATGGGAGGAAAGATGGTCCAAGAAGGGCTCTGTCAGACGGAGCACACTTGGGAAGTCCCAGGACGCAGACTTGATGCGAATGGAAGCCTTCCCTTTGCGAGAAATCGCGAATGGAAGCTACGTTCACGTGCCCTGGAGTAGGGGGGATTTGGCGGCATTTACCAATTCCTTCCCAAAGCTTAGGGATAATCCCGTTGAGTGGTACAAACAGGTAGAAAGATTCGTGAAGATCTCGAAGGTACTGTGGATCGATTTGAACACACTGTTCGACATCGTAGTACCCGGAGATTTGTGGACGGCTTGCAAGCTTAGTGTCGAATGGCCTAATTGTGAGCCTCCGAGAGATACCCGGACGAATGGTCCATCAGTTAGAGTCATGGAAAAATACGAGAGAGTAATAACATGGCTAAAAGAGAAAGTGCCGGTGCAAGACATAGACTGGGTTAAGATAGATCGAACTACTCAGGAACCGAAAGAGACAGTTCATGAGTTCTATGAGAGATTACTGAAAGCATTCAAGCAGTACAGCGGGTTAGATGTAATGGATCCTAAGGACATTGGACAGTTTGTTTCAAAGTTTGTCCTCGGATTGAGACCAGAAATATGCCTAATGATCCAACAGCATCTGATCTGTTGGCAGAACAAACCTTTAGATGAAATTCTGAGGTATGCAAGGTACTGCAGTGACGAGATAGACTCTAAGGCAAAGAAGCTTAAAGAAAAGTTAATGCTAGTGCAAATGCAAGCTGCTGGAAAGGATAAACCGCGCCAACAGGGAACAGGAACGCAGGCAAAGAAACAGAATAATCAGAACCGAGATGAGGAAGAAAGACCGAGACCGAGAATGGATATCGCGACACTGAAAAAGACGACGAGATGCCATCAGTGTAACGAAGTGGGACACTGGCGACGCGAGTGTCCTTACAATGTTGAGTCAGGGGAATTAGAGCAGGAGGAGGAAGAGGTTCAGAACAACGTGGTTAAGGGAGCCACAGTCCCGAAGGGCAAGTTTGTCAAAGGGGGGACTCAGACTCCTCGAGCCCCGTTTCCTCAACCACCTCGCATCTCAAACGGAGGGAAAACCTACAGACAGATGCCATTGTTTGTAGGAGGAGAGGAATGCTACTACGTTGATCCACTTACAGGGCAGCGGGCGAATAGGGAGGAAGATTGTACTCTAGGAGCCGCCTTGGAAGTAGATCAGAGAGGACCATACGTAGAGGCTGAAATAGCGGGATGTCCTACAACCTTTTTGGTGGATACGGGGGCCACTCGATCCACGTTGAGATCCGCGGTAGTCCCAGGTCTGCCAATATCAGGTGAAATGGTTCAGGTGGTAGGAGTCGCGAACAAAAGGATGACGAATCCCCTGACCGAACCAGTGTCAGTAAGGATAGGGAATTACAGTGACGAACATCAGTTTGTGATCTGCGATTCTAGTCCTGTGTGCTTACTAGGGAGAGATTTGCTGTGTAAACTGAACTGCACGATACATTGTACACCAGAAGGAGTAGAAGTGCAGACTAATGACGAGGATGCTGATTTTAAAGTCGTAAACTCAAAAGAGTGTGTGGAACTATATCCTACCATAACAGTGGAGGAGCTTCCACAGGACTTGAGGGAGAAAGTCTCAGCTGAGGTATGGGATTTTACAGGGGAAGAAATAGGATTGATCAAGGGAGTAGAACCGGTAAAAATCTTGGTAAGACCCCATGCTGAGTATCCAAGAACACCACAGTATAAGCTAACGCCAGAGACGATTGCAGGAATAAAGCCTGTGATCGAATCCATGGTCAAGCAAGGAATACTGAAGGAGATCGTGGGTAGTCCATGTAACTCCCCGATTATGGGTTTGCAGAAGCCTAGTGGAAAATACAGAATAGTGCAGGATCTTCGAAAGATTAATAACATTGTTGTCTCATGTTGTCCAGTGGTACCGAATCCATCAGTGATATTATTTCAGATACCGTTCCAAGCTGAATGGTTTACCGTGATAGATTTGTGCCAGGCTTTCTTTTCGATACCGTTAGATGAAGAGAGCCAGTATCTTTTCGCTTTCAAACTGGAAGATCGCGTCTTAACATGGTGTCGTATCCCTCAGGGGTATACAGAAAGCCCGTCGATTTTTAACCAGTTATTGAAACGAAATCTTGAAAGTCTAGTACTGCCCAAGAATTCAGTTCTGGTTCAGTACATAGACGACCTCCTAGTTGCGTCAGAAACTGAGGAAGCTTGCAGAGAAGACACCATAACCTTGTTAAATCACTTGGCCGAGAACGGACACAAGGTGTCTCCAAGTAAATTGCAATATTGTAAGACTGAAGTGCAATACTTGGGCCATAGGATTGAAAAGGGAAAGCGAAAGGTGTCTCCAGACAGAATAGAGGCGATTATGAAAATGAACGCGCCTACGACACAAAGAGAAGTCAGGATGTTTCTGGGCATGGTCGGTTATTGTCGACAGTGGATAGCAAACTTTTCACTGAAGGCTAAACCGTTATTACAACTGACGCACAAAGGAGTAAGTGATCCGGTACCATGGGACAAAGATTGTTTGATGGCATTTTTGCAGCTGAGGGAGGACTTATGTCGTGCCCCGGCTTTGGGAATGCCAGATTACACCAAACCCTTTTTGCTTTACTGCTGCGAGAGAGAGGGATGCGCTTTAGCGGTATTAGCTCAGATCCACGGAGATGCGCGCAGGCCAGTGGCGTATTTTTCGGCTACATTAGATCCAGTAGCCGCAGCGTTGCCCGGATGTCTCAAATCCGTAGCTGCAACGGGTGTCAGCATTGAGAGATCGGAGAGTGTAGTAATGGGACACCAGTTAGTGGTGTATGTGCCGCATTCTGTGGAATTGTTAATGACCAGGACCAAGACTCAGCATCTGACGAATAGCAGGCTCACATGCTACGAGCAAGTCATACTGGCTGCCGAGAATGTGACCCTAAAGAGATGCTCTGTCTTGAATCCTGCAACTTTGATGCCACTTCCGAATGAAGTGGACGATGAAAATTGTACAGATCATGACTGTCTTGATGTGACTGAACTATGTACCAAACCGAGACCTGATATCGTAGATGAGCCATTGACAGATCCAGACGAAATTTTCTTCGTTGATGGTTCATGCGTAAGAAACGATGTCGGTCAGCTGAGAGCAGCTTATGCAGTATGCACGATTACCAGAGTTATAGAAGCCGCTTGCCTGGAAGGAGTACACTCCGCACAGGTAGCTGAAATTGTCGCTTTGACTCGTGCTTGCTTAGCAGGCGACAAACTTCGAGTCACCATATACACCGATAGCCAGTATGGTTTCGGGGTAGTTCATGATTACGGGCAGTTATGGTCTCAAAGAGGTTACATGACCTCCTCGGGTTCTCCTATTAGGAATGGAGAATTCGTGAGACTTCTGTTAGAGGCTTTGCAAAAACCTATGGCCATAGCTGTGGTCAAATGTGTGGCACATACAAAGAACCTTGATTTTGTGTCACAAGGAAACCGCTACGCGGATGAGGTAGCACGCTATTGTGCAGAGCAGGGATATTCTCACACTGATGTAAAAGTGGGGGGAATCCAGGAAAGAACTGAATTGACAATGTTACTAGATACTGTAGATACATGGGATGAATTAAGAGCAGTACAAGAAAATGCACCAGATGACGAGAAAAGGAGCTGGGAAACAGCAGGTTGCGGAAAAAGTGAGATGAATTTTTGGGTTTCTGCCGACGGAAGGGCAGTATTACCAAATGAACTTGTTAGTCCAATGGCAAGGAAATTGCATGGATCAGCACACATAGGAAGAGATGCTATGGTGAGAGTATTCAGACAGACGTGGTTCAATCCTAAGTTTAGAGTAGCGGCAGAAGCAGTGTGTCAGCGATGTGCGATCTGTCAGCAACTAAATGTGGGAAAGAGAACACCAGTTACATTGAGTCACATTGGGAGGTCTGGGGGGCCTTTCAATAGGATGCAGATTGACTTTATAGAAATGCCTCCGTGCAACAGACTCAGATACGTTTTAGTGATTGTCTGCATATTTTCTAGATGGGTTGAGGCTTACCCTACACGTAGGTGCGATACACTTACAGTAGCAAAATTGTTACTTAGAGAGTTGATACCGAGGTTTGGGGTGCCATCCTCTTTGGAATCGGACAGAGGAACTCATTTTAATAGCGAAGTGGTGAAGATGCTGTGTTCAGCTTTGAATATCGATCAGAAGTTACACTGCAGCTATCGACCAGAAGCTTCAGGGATTGTAGAACAAATTAACAGTACCATCAAGTCCAGACTGGCTAAAGTTTGTTCATCGACATCCCTGAGTTGGCCAGACGCACTTCCAGTGGTTCTTATGAGCATACGTAGCACACCTGATAGAAGGACAGGCCTCTCTCCACACGAAGTGCTAATGGGGAGAGCTATGAGGTTGCCATCGGTTCCGACTGCAGCGCTAGTGGACATCACAGACGATTTGATCTTGGACTACTGCAAGGGACTATCTGATGCCGTTAATTCTGTGTCCCTCCAGGTCCAGGCTGCAGAGGTTCCATCAGTACAGGACTTGTGTCATGACCTGAGTCCAGGAGACTGGGTCCTGGTGAAGAAGCATGTCAGGAAGAACTGCTTAGACGTGCGTTGGCGAGGACCATTTCAAGTCATTCTTGTAACGAATACCACAGTGAAGTGTGGAGGTCTGCCAAACTGGATACATGCCTCACACACCCAAAGAGTGCCAACACCTCCAGAAGAAACAGCTCCTCTCTCGGATGAGAATCCGGCGGGAAGCGGAGAAGTCATAGAGGGGGAAAACCAAGCTGGGGAGGTGATTGAAGAAACTGAAACTGTGTTGGAACAGGACGACGAAGGTCAGAACACTAGCGGGACCGAAGTCGCCTCAGGAGAAGAAAGTAATTGGGAGTCCGACACAGATATCGAGCAAACTGAGAGTGACCAAGAGACAGGTCCTAGAACAAAGAGTGACGAAGCCAGTTGGCCGGAGAGAAGGAAAAGGCCAAGTACGAAAGAAAAGAAAGAAAGAACTCTTGTTCCGATCGCTGAAGAATCGGATCAGGAGGAAGAAACGACAGACTCAGGAACTGAGAGTCCACGAAGATCGAGAAGGGTACGTGTGCCCTGCAGAAGGTACGCCACCCCAGAGTGGACTTATCTAGCAGATGTATTGGGGACAGAAATCTGGGAGAGTGAAGAGCGTGAAAGTAATCGATCTCGATCCATTTGTGGCAGTGGAGATATGGATGTTGGCGCCTGGACTCGAGACTGAGGGGTTACTGACTTTCACACTTCCCATACCCCCACGTTTGAGTCAAATTCAAGATCTAGTACTAAAAAGATTACAATTTCCAACAGTTGGTCAGCAAATGTCAGAAGAAGAAGAAAAAGTTATTCGCTTTGAATTATTGATAATTGTTGTGAAAGCTGCAGGTCCGAAAATCATTGTTGATGCATAAAAAGGACTTTTGTATGTATGTTATAAAGAAGAAGATAACCTAGCGCCGAGTGGAAAGAAGAATAAAATTAGGGATTACATTTAGAGGACGGAGAAGGGCTAGGGTTGTCTGCTGCTAAAAAGAGAAATGACATTTTTGTGAAAGAAGAGACTTTGTTGATAAAAAGCACTTTAAAGACTGAGAAAGCAACCAAGCAACCAAAGACTGGAAAGGAAACCATTTGCTAGAGAACGAGGTACGCTGTTTGATGACATGGAGAACGGCAACCCAAACAGAAAAGCTAGATGTATAGTAGGTACACTTATAGCGGTAGTGATATTTCTCATAATTACAGTAGTGACAATATCTTACATAATAGGACATGAGAAAGATAAAGAAATAGCGAATGTAAAAACTGTAACGACTTTGAAACCTGCTCTTGTGGGAAAGAAGGAGGAGAGCACTGTTATACGTGAAAAGGCGTTACTTGCAGATGAAGCTCGTAGATTGCACGTAGACGAGTCACAGGGAAATTTTAGGTCAAACGCATACGCTAAACTGTTATATGAGTATATCGATGCCATGGAGGCCAAAGATTGCTACGTTTGTATGCAATTGCCGGCTTCTGTAGACGAAGGCATTAGATATCATCATCTCCCATTGACTTACGGGATAACATGTAGTTTACTGCTTAGTATATTTTATGGTAGAGAAGGATTTGAGTACTACTTTTCAAATTATGATTCGGTACTGCCTGAAGTTCCGAATTATAAGCAAATGAATAAGTGGGACTATTACAAAAAGGAGGATAGACTGGCTAAATTCTTTCTTCCTTGGGATACACTAGATACATCATATGCACGTAGAAATAATCTGACTTGCAAAGTGTCAGAGGTAGAGAAAAGGTTTATTGCACAAGTAGATGACCGATACAGAAGGCAGAAGATTCTAAAAATGTCAGGACAATGGAAAATAGACTGGACAGAAGAAGAGAAGGCACATAAAAAGAAAGGTAGCAATGGTCCAATAGCATTGGATAGAACGCAGAAGGGAAAGTTATGTTTAACTCGAAGCAAGACATATTATGAGAGTGAATTTGTAGGTGAAGTTAGTTGCGAGCACTCTTTTAAACTGGAGTACTACACGAAAGATTTTATGAAGGGGATGCAAGCTATTCCGAATGTGTATTTTGTATGTGGGAGAAATGCCTATGTAAAACTTCCTGATAATTGGTATGGTTCGTGTTACTTGGCAATTGTCTTCCCCAAAATATATCATGCAAAGGATTTGGCGATAATAGAAGAAAAGGCTTCGACGAGAACGAAAAGGGAAGTAGGAGATGCAGAGGTAGTAGGAGATGTATTTGGAGCGATGTTTCCATTGTTAGGCTTGATCCTCAACGATGTTAAAATTAGAAGGTTAGCGACAGTCGTGGATAGATTGTCTGCCAGTACTGCAAGGTCATTAATGTTAGTAGAAGGTGAGATGCAGTCGATCAGAGCAATGGTTTTACAGAACAGACTTGCTTTAGATGTAATACTAGCAAAAGAAGGCGGAGTTTGTAAAGCTTTGAAAGTTCAGGAATGTTGTACTTATATTCCTGATAATTCAAAACCACTTGAGAAAGTCATACGGAACATTACACAGATTCATCAAGAAATTGAAGATTTATCAAAAATAAACGTTTGGGAAAAAGTAGGAAATGGAGTGGGAAAGGTTGGAAGTTGGTTTGCTAATCTTGGCAAAGGTATAGTTTGGTATATTTTAAAGCCTGTATTAATAGTATTAATTTGCATAATTACATTAGTAGGATTAGTAAAATTGTATAAGTGGTATAGGTCGAACCAGTTACAAAGATCGATGAGAGACCAGGAAAGGAGACTAGCTGTTCTACAAGATCAACAGTATAAAAGTCTGAGAGCACTTGAATCGATAAAAAGAGGAACTGATGTAACGAGTTCTGTATAAAAGATGTATTCAAATTGCTTTTAGTGATGACTCCTAAAAGTCATCAAAGGGGGGAACTGAGAGAGCGCAATTTGAATATAAAGTATATCGTAGTCATATCTAGACGCATATGTTATAAACGTAGGAATGAAACGCATATCGTAATGTAAAGTGGACGATTATAGCATAAAGGCCAACTAACGTGATAACATGGTATAGAAAATGTAAATATATTCACGTGTTAAACATGCATTAGATTTAGAAGGCCCGTATACATAATGAGTAAACATAGAAATGTGTAGAAATGCGTAAGAAACGTAGAACGTGCACAGTAGAATTCGTGTACGTGTGTAACTTTATATGGAAAGACGTAGAGAAATGTAACGTGGATAAATGTATAAGAGAACTTACATAACGTTGTAACCAAGGAGAATGCATAAGTTATACTCTACGCAGTCGTATTCTATGTATTATATATTCTATGTAAAAATGTATTCAAGTAGAACTAAGACGAATATATAAATGTATGCCAAAGGTTATACTGTGTAGAGGGGTTTTAGGAATGCTAGAAGAGTTTAGGTCATTTGTGATTGTAACCTGACTGACCAAGAGTTCGAAGGAGCATAGTCAAATGTATGTAATTTAGAGGGCTTGTAAAAGTCGTAAATAGCTTGATGTGGACGTGAGAGCCAAGAAGTCTAGCATTTGTTAGATTTAAGGTGACAATGCCGGACGGAGCTTATTGCTCGAACGTGAGGAGAGACACTTTTGAATGTGAACTGTGTTTTGACAAGACCATTCACAGGATCTAGAAGGTTAAGAGTTGCAGGTATAAGTTAAAGACTTGTCTAAGTTCATATGACATTTGATCCGAAAGAGTCAGTAGAAGTCGCCAATGAGATGATGAAGATGACATCTAAGGAGAAAGGTCAACTTAACGAACGACGCAAGGAATGGACCAATGGAAGAAGCAAGAAGTTGACATCATCGGGGAAAGTCCGTGGTGGGCGTCAAGGGGCGTTCCACCCACACTGTGATTGTGTATTTTAGGGACAGCACCCCGGGGAGGAGGTATCAATTGGCGATTAGGAGAGGGCAATGAGAGAAGGGCGAATTGCTCAGAGCGAAGGCAAGGATAGATGCCTTGAGCAGATGCGCTGAGAGATCAGAGCGCAAGGGAGCAGTAGGCCGAGGACCCTTAGAGAGCGGATGGGTAGGCAGAGAGGGTACTGCTTCTGAGAACTTAAGATTCCTTTAGAGGCTAAGAGAGTTTGAACTTCTTTGGAAGTCAAACTGCTGACACCTTTTTAGGGAAGAAACTTGCGAAGTAGGGATGTCACATAGCATAGAGTAGGGACAGTTTTAACTTGATTATTTTATCTTACTGCAGATGACGCAGAAGGAACCACTTCACACTGAAGCTTTGATTGCGGATCTAGAGACTGATTTTGTATTTTGTGTACTTTGAGATTTTATCCTGAGTGGATTGTATTGCATTCAAAATTACTTCATATAAAACTCTTAAACTTTATCAGTTGTAAGTGGTTCTTCAGAGTGGCGTCAGTTAATGGGGTTTGTCTAACCTATGCGGGGGTGGTCCTTTCCTCAATGACAGATAAAACTCGATCCGAAATTGACGAATGAGATAAGTTATTAAATTGATCATAATCATAAATTGATATCAAAATCTCATTCCCCGCACCTTGATGGCCACCAATTTATTATAAACGTACTGGGTAAGCCTCTGCTAGGAAAGACATAAAAACAAAGTCGTGCCATGATCCAAGATCATTTTCATAACATTCGAATGTTAATTTACAGCTTATTAACAAGCGGTCATTGTGTGAGGCCAGCATATATTTTTTTTAGAATAATTTATGCATTATTTTCTGTGCAATTTATGGAAACGTCATAATTTTTAGCAGTTTACAGTTGTTTGCAATTTCAGTACACAAAATTAAATTTTTATTTCAATTGCATAACAGAAACTTGACTCAGAAAGAGCAGAGCTTTTGTAGAATTTAATATGAGCTGTAATGAGGGTGTCTAAATTTTTACCTGAAGTCACTGGCCAATCCCAATTTAAAAGCTACTAAAATGTGGCATTCAAGTAATTTTTCTTGAGGCAGATTTATAGGCCCATATATTTCAGCCATAGACGGCATTTTCTTACCCCAGCAGACCTCAACATAAATATTAAATAGCACGATAAATCATTACGCATTCCATCTTAAACACTGAAGAATGATAGTAATGTGGCAATGACTTCCATTGTATGCCCGGGGGTTGTAGCAACACACGTTTATCTACTGTTGTATGCCTCTGAAAATAAAAAATAATGTAATAAAGTAAATAACAAACATTGTCCCTTTCATGGCAGAACAAACAGCAACATTCTTCAATTTATGTTGTTTAGCATGCATGAAAAGAAATGTACTTGTTCTTTTTCAACCTCCTCTATCATATAAAAATTGATTATTTGGAGAAAAGTGGCGCTTTCTTGTCTAACACAGAGTCCATGTTATAGATGGCCCTTCGACCTCCAAAATCGTAAGTGAATTTTTGAAGTTACTCTGCAGCATATCACAATGGCACTTGTCACGTTTTTGCATGTTCCTCTGTGAAATGGTGACACTACAATAATTCGAAATGCTTGTCTAGTGAATCTTACTGCAAGTGTGTTAATTTATTTCTGACCGATTTTGCATGCCCTCAATGAGTCTAAAGCTAAATATTTGAAAAGTCATTTCTTCATAGCTTTCTAATTTAGTCACAAAATTTGATTTATTAGCAAATAGTGAAAATATTCTTTTCAATTTACTGACATGGTCTCCTGTAGTTATAGCACATCTAGGGCCTCTTTTTCAAATTTTAAATGAAATAGAGTGTATTGATGTCCTTCCTGCATGTGCCGGTGCACAAATTGGTGCCTAGCGCCAACACAGGCAGCCTTGCTTCCTGCACAAAAACAATCAATGAAAGTTGTTAAAATGAGTCACCGTACCAGGTAAGTTTTGCTCATACTTTGTTTCCACATCAGCCTCCACACCATGGTCACTACAAAGACAGGTTTGCAACTGTCACTGCTAACAGAGACATAGAATGTTGTTTAACACGCGTGACCGGAGCAGAGCAGGAGAGCAGGGAGAGTCCATAGATGGAGAAGGAGTGGGGAAAAGAAGTAATAAGGGACAGCGTACAGGTACAAGGTAAGAATAATAAAAAAGGAAATCACAACACATCTCCCTCCTATCAAAATGAGATGATAATACAGAAAATTCTGGATAACCAGAATTAACAAAGTCATTACTGTGGTATATGCAATAAAATGTGACAGTCTCGTAGTGCCATAACATGTCCCCACAATCCCTTGAGTAGTACGACTAATAAAACAAACGGGAGTACAGACTATGAAAGATCATGTGAGAATCTTGAACAAGGGTATTCCTACAAAACAGGAACTTGCTGATCAAATGTGGGATATAATCTCTGAGCCACCCAGGAGCTCTGTGTGTTCTCGTACTCCTACGATCGGAACATGACCAAGAGTCCCCCCTCCGGAAACTCCTCGAGATTATCCTTAAGTAGTGAAGGATGGCACTCAGACAACCTGTCCATGCTCCATGTTCATCCATCATCCAGGGTAACCACATTCTTAACCACTTAGACTACTCTCATGGGCTTGGAAAACTTGCTCCCTCCTCTCTGACGGAGTACAGGAAATTTGACTAGAACAGTGTCTCCCACCTTCCATCTGCCCACCTGGCATAATATCTCCTTTTGTAGCCATCTTGGTGAAGCTCCCTAAGCCGAATCATCTCCTCCCTTCTCACCGACTTAGGATCCCCACCCCCCAACCAGTTGGGTGACAACTTTGCTCCTAGTAACCTCCATTTTAATGCCAAGAACAGAGAGATATTGGTGACCCAGTCTGCAGGGTTGCTGGACGCAAGGGATGACCTCAAGCATTCCTTTATCATTCAATTAACTCTTTCAACTAGCCTGTTTGCCCTGGGGTAGTATAGTGCAGTCTTGAAATGGCAGACAGACCAATTCTTAAGGAACTCACACATCTCATTGGATGCAAACTGCACACCATCATTGTGCTAGGTCCCTTACATCATGAACACCTCTTTGAGAAAACCATTGAGGGACCTTGTGTTGACACACCTCACAACCTTTGTCATTATCCAATGGGAGTTATAATCCACCAGATCCAGCATAAACTTTCCTTCCCACATAGATATCTTGAGGGACCCAATTATGTCTAGACAAAGTTTATTCCATGGCTTGGAAGGGACAACAACAGGAGACGGGTGCTCTACAAGTGGACTTAGTTTTGTCACTAAGGCCACATGTTAAGCAATCTTTCACCTTCTTCTCCACAACTGAATCCATTCTAGGGAACCAATAGGTAGCTCTGACCTTGGTCTTTGTAATGCTTCTGCCTAAATGTCTCTCATGAGCAATCTCTGCATTCTTTCACACACCTCTCAGAAAGAACCAACCTGTCACCTCTCATGACTCTGTTGGTAATGATGCTTAATTTATGTTGCACAACCGAATAGTCTTTGAGACCGTCGGTTAAATTACCAGGTTTTATGTGCCATCCTTGAATGATTTTTACCTTGACTTTTTTCAGGATCTTGTCTTCTTCCATCCCCAACTCTCACTCCTCCTTAGAAATTCCTGGAACTTCCACTAGTGAAACAATCTCACCTTCCCCATATTTAGCAGCACCATCAATTTCTTTGCAAGGTAGCCTTGATAGATAATTACCACCCAATTCCTGTTACCAGGTGCATATTCCATGTAGAAACGTAACCCTTCTAGACCCAGTAGCCACTTAGCAACCCTGGGGTCATGGTGACCCTACCTTTAATTGAAAACATGAACACCAAGGGCTTGTGGACTTTGCGCACCATAAAAGGAAGACCACACAGGAATTTTTTTAAATGACCAATGACACCTACACAGGCCAAAGCTTCCCTTTCCACCGTAGAGTGGTTACGTTAAGCTTCCCTCAAGACCCTGGACACAAAAGCCACAACTATTCCCTTCCCATCAGCCATTTGCATCAACACAGCGCCAATTTCAATTTCACTTGCATCTGTGGTCAAAATCGTTTTACTTCGGGTATCAAAACAGCCTAAGGAAGGAGCATTTGCAATAGCTTCCATAATAGCCACAAAATTATTCCTGACAACGCTCCTCTCACAGAAAAAATACACTTTCTTAAACAAATTCCTCAGAGGGGCTGTTTCATCTGCAAAATTCCTGACAAACTTTGTCATGTATTTTATCAATCCCCCCCAAAAAACCTTAACTCATCTTTATTTCCTGGAGGGGGAGCTTCTCACAGGGCTTTAACAAGATCCATTTACGGTATGACACCTTTCTTAGAAAGTGTATGACCTAAGCAATCCACTGAATTCACACCAATTCTGCATTTATCCTTGCTCACTTTGAACCAAACCTCTTTGAGTGATTTTAGTACTTCCCTTAAAGATGTGGCATGATGTTGATTAGAATTTCCATATATCAAAATGTCTTCCTGGAAACAAAGGACATCAGCAATGTTCTCTAAAATGCTCTGCATCCCCCGCTGAAAACAGCACCCACAGATGCCAGGCCAAATGGCAGGGGGCAAAACCTGTACACTCCAAAAGGTGTTATAAAGGGTGTGAGCGATCTTGAATCTGGAAATTATTCATTGTGGTGGTAAGCAGGTTGATTACACACAAAAAATCTGCCTTCCCAATCATGTTAATCATTTCATTGATGCGAGGGAGGGCAAACCTATCCACACAAATATTTGCATTCAAGTCTCTGAGGTACACACAGAAATGCAACCCTCTACCATCTAATTTCTGAGCAACCACAATGGGGAAAGCCACAGGGAACTCTCCTTAGGCTCTGTAATGACTTGATAAACTAACTTGTCTAACTCCTCCCTCAACGGTTCTTGCATGAGGTTTGGAATGCTTCAGAGTTTGTGAATTACATAAATGGCATTAAGCTTCACCTTAATTTTATGTTGAAAACGTTTTAAGTGACCAAGTTCTATATTGATCACCTCTGGGAACTCATCACATATGCCTTGAGACCATGGTCGCCCTCCTTTACCACAAACACTGGCTCTAGTTTGTTCGGGTCGAGTCTAATGCCTAAATCTCTCTGGTGAGCCCACCCCAACAAGCAGGATCCCCTTTTTGTCAAATAAACTTTCCCCTGCGTTAAACGATCCTTGAGCCCAATTTACATAGATAACAAGCCTTCCATGAGAATAGGATCCTTATTGTAGCCACCTGTTTCTACACTGGGAGGAATAAAAGTGTAATTTCTTCCCTTGAACTTTTCCTTAATAATGTCTTAATCAATGAGGTTATAGGGAAAGCATGAGTCAACATACACATCGAATTTATTTCCATCTAGTAAAATGTTGCATTTCTGATAATCATTACCCATGCCAGAAGTGTCCGTGTTGATTTGAAAGACATACATATTGTCAACATCGTCAGCAACATTATCTATTGCGTGAACATTTTTTCTTTCTGCACTTATATTTCTACAAATTCTGGTGTAATGCCCCCTTTTGTTACATTTCCTGCACACAATGGATCGAGCATGACAGCATGGGTTGTTGGCTAGGTGATTGTAATTCCCAAAGCTAAAACATTTGAGTCTTTCACTATTTATTTTATTCGATTTATATAGCGCGTTATAACCCAGGGGTCTCTAAGCGCTTGTCAGGTAAGCACAGCAGAAATTCCTAAAAGAGCCCTACCAGGAATTATAGCCCAACCCAGGCCTTCTGGAAAAGAACAGTTTTCAGCTTCTTCCGGAAGGACATCAAATTAGAATCCTTCCGCAGGTCCGCCGATAGATTATTCCAGACTGCTGGGAGAGTATTGGAGATGGCGCGGCCACCCACTGTAGCCAATCTGAAGCGTGGTTGGGTAAGAAAAGTTGCTTCAGCAGATCTTAACAGCCTACCCGGTTTGTATGGAGTCAGGCGGGTCTTAATATATCTTGGCGCCTTTCCATAGAGCGATTTATGTGCGATGCAGAGCCCTTTTAAGAGCACCCTCTGCCTTACTGGCAGCCAGTGTAGCTCGCGCATAAGTGGGGACGCATGCGAGCTCCTTGGTTTCTTAAAAATGAGCCTGGCGGTATCATTCATCACCACTTGAAGTTTGTCCAAGAGTTTTTGGGGCAGTCCAAGATAAAGCGAATTGCCAAAGTCCAACCTTGATAGTATCATTGCGGACACCGCCCGTCTCAAGGTGGAGAAGGACAATAATGGCGCAATTTTTCTAAGTTGTCGGAGAAGGCCGACACAGGTTCCTACCACCGTGGTGACTTGCTTCCGCATGGATAGTTTATCATCCACATGGATGCCTAGGCTTTTTACCTCCACTGCAGGTTCTGGGGGTGGCCCAAGTTCCCTTGGCCAGAACCCGTCGTGCCATGGATTACCAGTGATGGTGATAGGTAGAACCTCCGTCTTGTCAGGGTTGATTTTTAAGGAGTTCAACGACATCCAATTGGCTGTATGCTTGAGGATATTTTGCAGCCTTGCTGACGCCCCAGGAGCATTATCCATTTGGATAATGATTTGGGTGTCGTCAGCGTAGTTATATACCTGACAATCCATTTGATTGAGGAGTGAAATCAATGGTTGGAGATATATATTAAATAAAAGGGGCGACAGGGCAGACCCCTGTGGCACTCCACAAGAAATTGGTGTTGCAGTGGAGAGCAATTCTCCCAGCTGTACTATTTGTGTCCTCCCTTGTAGGAAAGATGCAAACCAGGCATGAGCTGTGCCCTGAATGTCGAAATCCCTCAACCGCGACAAGAGTTGTTTATGACACACGGTGTCAAACGCCGCAGAGAGGTGTAACAACACCAGGGCACCAGGTATCTTCTTATCTGCCCTATTCCTGAGCTCATCCAAGATAGACAGCATGACCAGTTCCGTGCTGTGATTCGCACGGAACCCCGATTGATTTGGTTCCAACAGACCATTCCTTTCCAGATGGTCAGAGAGATTGGACAAAACATGCTGTTCTAGCACTTTGGCAAGGAAAGGAATCTGGGAGATAGGCCTGAAATTTTTCAGGCACTTCACGTCTGCCCCAGTTTTATTTAACAGAGGGATCAGCCGTGCTTCCTTGAAGGCTGTCGGAACCTTGCCTAATACTAAGGATGAGTTCAGGAGAGCCAGGACCTCTTCTTCTATTCCTGGCATAGCCAGTTTTAATACTTCAGGAGGGCATGGATCGGCCTGGGAGCCAGACTTAACTCGCCCCTTAAGCAGGGACAGTTCATCCTTCGTAATCAAGGGTAGGGTGTCCAGAGGTCTGTCCACCAGCTTCTTGGCCGGGGTGGTCTGTAGGGGGCAGGCATGCATGGGAGTACGAGCAATTTCCAAGATGAGGTCTGTGATTTTGCTAGTGAAGAAGTCCTGAAACCTCTGACAGTCCTCTAAAGTGAACTCCGGCCTCTGTTCTTTTGTTTTCCTGAGTTCATTTAGGACTCGAAAGATTTCTTTTTGTGGATCTTTGGCTGTAATGATCCTTTCCTCATAGAACTCAGCCTTCCTAGCTGTTATTGCCCGTTTATAGGTCGCTAGTTCTAGCATATAGAGACTTCGCGTATTAGTGTCATAGGCTCTGCGCCAAGCTCTCTCCGCCTTGCGTAAAGCCCTCTTCTTCTCCATTAGAGAGTCATTATACCAAGGGGATCCCGGGCCTCTGTTTACTAAGTTGACCCTTCGTGCTGGCGCCACGTAATCGGCCGCCCTTCGAAGTCTATCACTACTCTTATCCTCCAGATATTTTCTACCTGGAGGTTCCAAATTATTTTTGCTTATACCACCCTCCCTCTCAACAGAATCGGGCTCAGGTTTACTTTTCACAACATGCATAGTTTCACCACCAATACTTTGTTTTATCTCTTTTATGCATTCAGCTGTATGTTCAATACTTTTAGCGATTTCAACAGCTACTTTTAAATTGGGATTCTCTGTTAGCAACTTTCCTTGTATCTTCGGGTTGTTTGTGCAGCAAACAAGCTGATCTCTACTTAGAAAGTCACCTAAAGTACCAAAGTCACATAAGCTCCCAAGGCCTCTCAAAACTGCAATATATTATGTAACTTTTTCCATTTTTCCTTATGCTCTGCAATTTTATTTTATTTTCTCTAAAACCACATTCACTTTTTGACCAAAGTGTCTCTCTAACTATCACAGTGTTGCTGTGTAAACATCTTGAGAGCGTATCCATCTGATTCACTCTCAAGAATTGTTAAATTCTCGTCGACCTACCTGCCCTTAATACCAATGGTATGTAACAGGATATGTTGTTTACTTAAGGGAGAGAACTTTTCTCCTCCAACTGCGATGAGATAGGAGATAAACAGTTTATCCCAGTCCTTCCAGGCTATAGAAGGTTCCCCAACCTCATCGAGAAAAGGGGGAGGTTGATTCTAGTTAGACATTGCCATAACAACTGTGAAGGTAAGAATATTCAATTGGAAGACTAATTCTAAGGTTCGCGTTACACCCCTAAAGAAAATTTACAGGATAAAATTAAATATGCAAATAACACTGACGTATACTAAATTGTACTAAATCCTTCCCATCAGCTATGCCCAACAACATAATGAACACAGAATAAGGAGTCATTAGACTCAGGCTGTGCCCATCAGTGTAATGAACACAGAATGAGGTGTCATTAGATCCAACAAAAATCAACTTGGATCCTGTCACAATATGCACATGGATAGTTTTAAGCTGTGTATAACAGCGAAACAGGATCTAAATGCAGGACACTGCAACTCCTCCAAGACCATGAACATAGTAACAGTATGAATACTAACAACTGTACCCAGGTTAAAATCAAGACAAGTCAACAGCTGTTCCCTCAATTCGATTTTTTAGAAGCTGGGCCCTTCGTTAATCCATCAGTGTGACAGATTATTGTTGAGACAGGACAACAGCTGTTCCATCAAGTCAATTTATTGGAAGCTGTGACCTTCAGTGTGACGGGCTTCCAAGAGTAGGAAGATATGACAAGGGTGCCCTCCAGTGGCCAAAGGGAGGGATTTATCAATACCGTCCCAGGAAGGAACGTGCACGCGCTTCACCAGATGGCAAGCAGGGTACGTATGTGTTAACAATTGAGAGAGACCCCTTTAGGAAACCAGGGGATTAGGGTACTTTCAAACAGTAAAAGACGAGAATCACTTGGTGGTCCAAACTTTCTTAGACTATTCTGTGTGCTCTTCACACCACTTGTAGCCCACGTATTAGAATTGACACCTAGTACTAACACCATAAATTACAAAATGGCTAGTTAATAAAGATTCTTTATTTTTTTAATTAAAAACAACATCCTAAGCATTACAACCATCAATCCTAAAAATACATACCATTAAAAACATATACTGTAAGATTGCATTGTGTACAGCTGTATTTCATAAATGTAATACAAACACTATATTAAAAAAATACGTTTTTTTTTAAACTAACAAAACAATTGCCTAAACTAAATACTCATAGGCATTAAACCACAAAAGAGAGACAGAAAGCAGACACAATTTTTTGTCAAAAAACCACGCATCAGGGTTAAAGATACTTCTTAGCTTTTCCTCGATTTGCTCAATCTTTCATAGCTACAGTATAGGATGTTTTCCCTTGATTGTGTGCACTAGAGCGTCAGCGTGTTTCTTTTGGCCCTGAGTAATTCCCCATAGGGGATGCTCCATTTCAAGGGGTCTGGATGGACACTCAGGGCGTGGAGGAGACTATTCCCAGCCATCTCTTTTCTATGTAAACTAGAGATGAGTCTACCATTGACCACATTTATCTCTGTGTCCAGGAATTCTACATGATCTTCGCTTATAGTGTAGGTGAGCTGTATGTTGTATACATTTCTGTTAAGTTTTCAATGAAACTAATCGCTTCCTCTTTTGTACCACACCACACTATAAACAGATCGTCAATATATCTGATCCAAGTTTGTACAAAATCTTCTGTCAAAATGTCCTAATTTCTAAGCTCCTCTTCCCATTCCCAGAAAAGAGACGGCTGGGAATAGTCTCCTCCACGCCCTGAGTGCCCATCCAGACCCCTTGAAATGGAGCATCCCCTATGGGGAATTACTCAGGACCAAAAGAAATTGTAGTGACAAAGATGGGTTTGTTTTAGAACAAGAACGTATGCTATCTAGATTTCGGGAAAGAGGTTACCCCCGAATGGGTGTTGAGGAAAGCTGTGAGAAAATATGCAGAAGTAGAGAGATCAGAAACCTTAACCCCTAAATCCAACATAGATAGTGAGACAAACTCAATCAGAATTATAACTACTTTTCTCCAGAGATCAGACAAAGTCCGCAAAATCCTAGTGGATAACTGGAATATCCTACAGTCAGACAACATAATAGGACCAGAGCTGAATGAAAGACCCCAGATCACCTATAGAAGGGGGAGAAATCTCAGAGATATCCTGGTGAAAGGCGATATTTCTGACAATAAAAAACAACATGTGCAGGGCCTCAAAGGGTTTTACCCATGCGGACATTGCCAGGCTTGTAAATCAAGCTACATGGTAAAAGAAGTTAATTTACCTAGACACATAGAAAAACGCAAAATCAAACAATGCAATACAAGTTTTGTTATCTATGTACTCGAATGTCCATGCAAAATGAGATACGTGGGCAGCACAACCTGTATGGCTAAAAAGCGGATACAGGAACTTCTGAGAGCAATAACTAATGTGGATGCCCACTACCCAGTTGCTAGACATTTTCAGGAGTTCCTCCAATCTAATACCTCTCTGCTAAGATACTTTGCAGTTGAACAATTTAATGTAGGCAGAAGAGGAGGCAATCGGGTTATAGCAGAGAGAATCCAAATGGATCATGGAGTGATGAGCAGATTCCCTGGGGGTCACAATTTAGACGAAGAACTTGCAACTCATTTATATGAAGAGTAGTCCATAATTCATGGGGGGTTGTGTAATGCCCCAGGAGGATAAACAAACTAGTTATAATATTAGCCTGTTGATATATGTTAACTGTACTGAACTGCATATAATTAGAATGTTCAAGCAAGTCTTGCTTTATTTTAATGCATATTTTAACTATTGGTATATGTTTTTTTCAGGAGAAAAGGAAGGGAGACATCACTTTTATTAATGCACTGCACATCTTCCCTACCCTTTTTCTTCGGCGAATGATGAAGTCACCTCACTTGATTAAGATAAGTAATTCACTTTTCACTGTTTTATGTTGGACATTTTTTAGGACCCTAATTGTTTTAACCATTTAGGTTGAAACTTTGGGAGGAATGTGGCATGTGCCAAAATGGCATTGTGAGCTTGCTGGGACAAAATGGGAAGGTGGGTGGTAGATATGAGTGGACACATTTTCTTTTAATGGACTGGCTTGGGCCTGGGGTGTGGTGGTGGTCCTCTTAGCCTGCTTCGTCCTCTTTGGTCATCTTGAAAGGATGAAAGAATAGCAGTCCTCCCAATCAAAGAGCATTGTACAAGCAATCCAATCTACTCCCTAAATAACCAGTCCTGTTCCTCCCATCAACCTCCATTCTGAAAATAGTATCCTGTTCAACCCATTGTTTCCTACAAATGATAATGCTCATCTACACACTTCATGTGGTTTTTCTATTTTATCACTTAGAAAGCTATGGGCAAAGTCAGTCTACTTTCGTGTACTGTACCTAACAGAAATGAAGACTGCATTAGTGACTAAAGTGTCATGGAGGAGAGTTGACACACTTGATACTAACCTATCCCCCTCCAACTCATGAAATCATGCCATACATTAGCCAAAGAATACCTGGTTCATCATAGAAGAGAATTTGGTAGGGTCACTTGACATCCACTCCACTCCCATTCCTCCAATCCTACATCCTGTCTGCCCTTCGCCCTTCCTCTAGCCTCTGTAGGGCCTCGGGACCCCAACCCCCAAGGCTGTTTTTTTAATTTAAAGTGGAGGGGGCCCTGGAACCCAATTCTCAAGGCTGTATACAATTTTTAAAAATGGAAGGGGGAACCTTCCTTCTGGAGTCGTATTCAGACCCACGAACCCCATACTCCGGGGCCAACATCAATGTAAGGTGGGTGCCTGCCCGGGGCACCCACCAACCAAGCATTGGTGCAGCTCCAGAGCCCCTACAGCCCCAGTCAGCTCTCCTTATTCTGCAGGAACCGACATTGCTCCCACCTGCAGGGATCATATATTTATGCTGCTCCCACAGGCAGGAGCAACAACTTGATCTGATGTGCATAAGGAAACAGATCAAAGTCTGCTACCAGCTGGCAGGTACATGTTTTAAGCTCCCGCCTGCTGGGAGCAGATTTTGTGTTTTAAACACAAGTTTTCCTGCCCATGCCGGACTGGGCAGGGAGACTGCTGTGTCCCAGGGTTGGGGTCCCTGGGACACAGCAAATGAGCAGACACTGTGAGATAGGCTCAGGGAAGAGGGCTGGGCAGCACCTACTTCATTTTAAATAAAGTAACAGCCCTGGAAGATGGAGTCCCCGGGCCTTCCTACGCATTAAGGAGGCTTCTGCATGCCCTCTTTCCCTTTTTTGGATGTTTAAACCCCAGGGGTGGGCTCCTGCAGCCTATATTAACAGGGGCAGGGCCAGTCCTCTCCCATTATGAAAGGCAGCCCCAGAGGTGGCCTTCCCCTCCCCTTAATTAAGGAATGCAAACTTGGGCTGCCATTTTTCTTTTTTCGATCCCACAGAAGTCCATTGGAATTCCAGCAACAAGTGTTGCTTTTTTATCATTCTGGCCCGAGAGGGTCCATCTGAGTCCCACCCAATGGGACCTAAGGGGGAAGGGTATCCCTACACTGCCCCCTTATATATATAAATAAGTCTCTAAGACCTGGAATGACTGCCAGCAACATTTTTCTCTTGTTGCTAGCAACCAATCAGAGAGCTTGCTGGTGTGGCAGTCTGGGTACTGTGGGAGCAAATCGGCCTAAGGGAAATAAAGCTTCCTGGGCCAATCATAATACTTTGTATTTGAAATCGTGCTCCCATGAAAGTCGTGCCCACCTCTCCCGGACCCAACCATCCAGTCTTGCAAATATTTTTGACTCTTAATCTCCCAAAAACTGCTGAAGGATTTACACCAAATCACAAAAAGCACATCTGTGGATCTAGTTTCCTACCAAATTAAGTGTAATTCGTTCAACAGTTTTTGTTGTAGATCTGCCTAAAGATGCATGGGGATTTTGAGTTTAGAGACCCCCTTTTTACTCGGCACCCACTTCACGGATCAACCCGAAACATTCCAAGCACAAAGATCTATTTTATTTTTAAACAGGAACTCAAATCCGCGGTCCATTTAAAAAAAGAAAATTCTGGCTCCAATGCTTTCTAAAAAATAATCAAATCATCAATTGTCTGGAGGAGGTTAAGGAAGTCTAGCAGGCCATTAAAAGCACCCAGGAGGACATTCTAAAGAGGCTGAAGGCCTTGGAGGGATATTTTTTTAGGGAAGAGCTGGGACTGGTGCAGGTGGTGATGGTGGGAGGAACAGTTATGGACCGGGTAGGCAGTTTTTGATTGATTCATTAAGGGAGATGGGTGCGCCTGTTGCAAGGGGTGATGATGAAAGGAACAGCTGGGGATGGTATAGCTAGTTTAATTGGTTGTTTAGGTTAACTGGTTTTTGGTGGATTTATGAGAAGGAAGTGGACCTATTGAGGGAGGTGAGGGTGGAAGTTTAGATTTAATTTCTTACCTAAATAAACTGATTTTGTTTGGAATATGTTTGTTTTTTAATTTACTACTAGGCATTATTGGTTAATTAAACAGGACTCTCCACCAGCGTAGTCACCACAGAGGCTAAGCCCTGATCCTGGCCCCTAAACGTCAATTGCCAAACTGTATCAATCCCCATCATCCTCTCTTTAGTGTCTCTCTACCTAAGCTCACTCCTTGCCAGGTAAGGTACATTACCATTCCTTACCACCGCCAGTCTACACAGGTAGAACTATTTGAGTACTCTTGCTTCTCTCAGAAGTAGATAGGCATTTGTCCTTCTTCTGGCGGTTGTCAACTGTACTTAAAGATTTTATCCAATAAGAGATTGACCTGTTGAATGAAAAAATAAAAAATAAATTTTGGATTAGTCTAGTCCAGGTAAATTGAGTGATCTCATAAGAAGAAACTTGAGACAAAATACTGAATTAACAAAAGGACAATCGAATAGAGTACCTAGGTCCTGAAAAGCTGGAAACTGGATGGTACCTAGGTCCTGAAAAGCTGGAAACTGTAGAAGAGTACAGGTATCTGGGTATGTGGTTTCAGAAAAATCTAAAATGGAAAACCCACCTAGATGCTTGTAGGACAAGGACATCAGCATCTATAAATGGCCTTAAGAAATGTAATGGAATTTACGGAGAAAAATCAGAAAGGCCAGTTTTAAAGGCTTATCTAGCTATGGTCTCCCCGCAATTCCTGTATGGGGCAGAGTTACTATTCTTGGGTGGCAAACATGGATGGGATGTAGAGGAGGGAAAAGCTTTGAAAAACTTATTCTCACTCCCTAAAAGCTCCATGGTGCAAGCTGTAAGGTTAGAAACATGTGTGACCTCATGGAAAATAACAGTTTGTATGGCCATAGTGAGATTTTGGCAACGCCTGGGTACTGAGGACGAACTAAAGGTCTCGCAATGATGTAAAAGAGAAGTGCTGGTGAGTGAACGAATATGGGCTAAAGGGGTTAGAAATTCCCTCAGTATGTTTGGCAAACTGCTACGTCTTGATGTAAATCCTGTGTCTCTGCAAATGGAGATCACGGGAAAGGCCTTGAGGGAAGTAGGATATGAGGTATCTCGAGCCGAGGACCTAGCTTATCTGGCGACGAAAAAGTTGGTTCAGTTTATGGCCCAGGCCTGGCAAAAAGATACACACTTCCCTTATATGGATAGATTACCAAATAGATGGCTGAGGAGAGAAGTTCTAAGACTAAGATCTGGATTGAACTCCTATTATGGTAATATTAGAGAAAAATCGGAGATGATAGATAGCGCTCGAAACTGTAAGTGTATAGTGGGAACCTCGTGTGATATGATGCATATTTTATTGGACTGTTCAAAGCTCTTAGAACTTCGAAAGGAGATTTTATGTCCAATTTTTAAAAAATATGGTGTCCATAATAGACTTGCTGCAAGTATGTTCCTAACAGAAATGTTTTCTTTGGATATCGCTTGTGCTCTGGGGAGCTTTATGCAAAAAGTTAAACGAACTATGAACTGCAATTAGTCTAAGCCCTGTGCGATGAATTTTAATGAGTTATAGGTGTATATGGTTTTAAAGTTCTTATCTGACAATGAATTGTTTTTAGAATGTTTTATCTGTTTAAGGACAATGGTCCAAATAAACTTGATTTTTGAACTGAACTGAATAGAGTAACAATTCTAGTGAGACATAGAAGGCAACCATTGATATAGGATGATCATTCATACATTATAACATTAATTTACCTGTAAAGAAACTCCCAGTCATCACATGAATCATTATCATTTGGTATTTATTGGTGCAAGATACCTCTTCCGGAAGTGAGCTGTCAACTTACATACGTCTCTTTTTTCTATAGAAGTAATACACAATAAGTACAGTATTTTGAATCTTTATTGGCAGCCCAGCATAGAAATTAAACATGGAAGCCTCCATTGTTGTATATGGTACCATTGCTCTTTTGAAAGTCTACATATAAACCAAAGGTTGAATTAGGCTTTCTCACTGCTCACTGCTCAGTCATCCCCAGCAAAAAAACTGCTGAGTGCTCCTTGATTTGATGTATGCTATTTTTTAAATAGCTATCCCTATTGTTGTGTTACGTATTTAAACAGGAAAGCAGAACTTTTCATCTAACTCTGGCTTTTTCCAGAGGATGAGTGATAAATCATGTGCTACCGAGGTGACTTATTAATAACATTACCTTAGTGGCAATGGCATCAATGCTATGGCTGGTATGTATTACCCATGTAAAGGCATTGCAATTTGGAAAAGCTTTTATTACTTTATTGCTGACAATCCTGCTAGGTACACTGTGGTGATCACAGCTGGTAATCTGGCATAGGGTGGGCACTAATCTAATATTGTCTGTTGTGGTCTCGTTTACATCACTAATATTATTAGTAGCTAAGGACGATTGTCGTTGAACATAATCAGCTTCTATTACAGAAACGTTTAGAGACCCCTTTTGCATATTTCTTCCCAGGATATTTTTGAGTTGACGATGTTCTATGTACAATAAACTTGTATCAAAATATTTGTTCTTTGATATTTTGGTGGAAAAATCCCAAATAAGACATTTAACAGAAGATCCTTCCTTGACAGCCCAATCACTGTCTCTCTCCAGTCAACAAACAATGCTCAGCACAAACTGTTTGTCAGTTGATGATTTAACTTCCCAAAATATGGCTGCCACAATCACAATAGTCCTTCATGAACTTAACCCCATCTACGAAGATGACTGCTGTAGGTGCAAAGACACATAAATGAATAGTGTCTGACACATCTCCCGTCTTAATGGGCAGTAAATTATAGAAGTTCAAGTAAATGGTCAAATTACTTCTTGTTACTTGTATGCTCCTCATCGTGCACCACTGAGAAATCAGTTCCCAGTGGGATCAGATCTAATCAAAAGACCACCATGTGCCCTGCACTTGAGAAACAACTTGTGCTGTCCTACACAAAGTGCCACCCCCGACAAAAGGTGACAAACTCAGAACCAAATAAATAGCTACATTTGAAAGAGGATTTCTATGTTTAAATTGCATTTATATAGTGCTTACTGCATTTACAAAAATAGGGGATGAAAGTAAGTAAAAGTGTCATTGAAGGTCCATTTTGTATGCAGGATTTTAAGTAGTATACCAGGTTGTGAATGTTTGCATGCAATTTGTGTATGTACCCATTTTGAAAGAAACCGTTTAAAATGCTGCCACTAGGAAGGTAGCTTACACAATCTTGCTAGAGACACTTAAGAGGTGACAAAGACACGGCACGCTGTGAAAAAGGAGGCCCTGTGCTTGTTAAGAGGCCCTTACAAGGGACTGTTAAGCAGTGCAACAAATAAGCACATTCTGATGCCTGTACTTAAAATTTGTGAAGACCCTAGAGAGGCTCCTTTTAAGTACCTACTACAGCAATATTCAATACTATAGAGTATCATTACAGTTTATGCAAATCATATGCACCATACATAAACCATACATATAAAATAAAACATGTGTTAGGTTAACACCCACTAACTTAAAAATATATTGATAGACACATTGCAGCAATCATTAGTATATTCAATGCATGCATGTGACTCATCAATGCCTGGCTCAAAGATCCTGTCTCCAGCATCCACCTGAAGAGCACCCCCACAGAACAGACACCATGTCCAACATGATGGATGTGTCCAAGGATACCTTCAAGGATCCCCCTTGCCTCATAGTTTGAAACAAAACAAAACGCTTTACATACAAAATGTAAATCTGATACAGTTGAGAACATTTATCAGCATTTCATGTGCCTCAATTTGTAGAAAGGGGCAATGAAAACAGTAATCTGCATAAACAGACCATTCATATACTCAGCTAACAAAAGTCATGTATATCTAACTCTACTTTTAGAACATTTATAAAAATACAAAACCCAATTAAGCATTGAACTTATTTGTGACTGAGGAGCTACAAGTAGGTGGCTTTAGGTCATGTGGTTTTACACGTGTTCTAGAGAGTTTGACAGACTTGAGTCCGCTCCTTGCTGCTGCTCTGTATGAGAGAAATAAAGGATGTCTGCATAATATTAGTCTCAGTGTCTTCAATAAAATCATGATTTTCTTCCAACTATGCTGTGGGAATTCTGTATTTGTGAGGAGACTGCGTTCTAATGCTAAAGCTATATAGTTTCCAAACTCTAGTTTTCTCTGCAGATATTTCATCCCACTGATCTTTCGTTCCAATGCCTTTAAAATCACCCATTCACAAATCTAGTGATTATCAGTGAGAGGTTTGCCCTGCCCCTGTATTAGGTTAGAAAGGGCCTGGTTTACCATACCTTACGAGACGTGATGAAAATTATTGACAGTGGTTTACTCAGTTCAATCTCTCAAAACAAGGAGAGTCACCCTTTGCTGTTGAAATGGACAGGGTAGTATTGTGCTTAAACCTGAAAAAAAATCCCTTTCATGCACATACATTTCCTTAGGACCCCAGTTTGTATTATCTTGGCTCAATGGACATCATGCACTAAAAATAGGTAAACATTCATAAATTTGTTTAGCAGTAACTGACTAACTCAGTCTCCTTAACCCCTTCCATGCGGCCGCGATTCCCCTGGTGTGCTGTAAACAACACAAACAGGGGCGGGCCGTGACGAACCCCAGCCGTCATCAGCACACAAGCACCGTAGTGCATGACGGCTGGGGTTCGTCATCAGCATGGAAGGGGTTAAAGTACAAAATACTTTGAGCCTT
This sequence comes from Lissotriton vulgaris, assembly GCF_964263255.1. Classification (NCBI taxonomy): domain Eukaryota; kingdom Metazoa; phylum Chordata; class Amphibia; order Caudata; family Salamandridae; genus Lissotriton; species Lissotriton vulgaris. Next base: position 901,278,229 of record NC_141696.1, read on the forward strand.
AATCCCTGGTGGCAGTCCCACCACCGCCATACTGTGGGCCTGCCTGCAGTTGGACCACCACAGGACCGCTGTGACCACTGGAGATCAAGGATCCTACAGCGGTCGGGCAGCGGTCAGGAGCTCTAGTATGCTGGCAGTGCTGCAGCAGCACCACCAAACATATTAGGGGTTGCCTGTCTACCACCCTTTTCATGGAAGTGAGCCCACCATGATAAGGGTGGTGGAGAGGCAACAAAAAGGGTCCTATCAGGGGGCTCCTGGGCCTGGGGGTGCATGTGGTGGGGCACAGGTAGTGGCCCCTGGTTTTGCACCCTTGGTTCCTGCATGAAGGTTAAGTTGGTGCCCTGAGAGCAGCATCCTGCTTGTCAGGCTCTTCAATGAGCCTGATAGATCTCCACCACATACCGCTGCAGCATCACCGGCCAGACCAGGATTTAACTCCTAATCTGGTGGGAAACAGCACCATGGCTCTGGCAGTCCTATATCAGAGATGCGAATAAAGCAATTACACAACCCAACTTAATCAAACTTTAGTGCAAATCATTAACCATACCAGATAAAAGTCCTACTTATTTTAGTGCATTTGTTCATGCAAATTATGTATGGGCTAGCATACAGCTCTCAATGTATTACCTGTCTTGGATCCCACAATCTGGGTCTCATATATACATTAGGCCTACTCTTTATTTCCTGATTATCTCATTCTTTTTACTGAACTAGTTTAACAGGCCAGGTTATTCAGTAGTTACTTGGTGGACCCACTCATCTTTTTATTCCTGTACTTATAGCAAGTTATTAATGACACAATCCACACCCCTTTTTTGTGTATAGTTGACTTTCACCCGGTATGGCTAATGGTTTGCACTAAAGTTTGATTAAGTTGGATTGTGCAATTGCTTTCTGTGGCTTGACTGATTACATATCTCATTGTCTCCCAGAATATGTGAATGATTTTTAATATTAAGTTGTCCTGGAGAAGGTGGGGTGAATCATTGCAAGTACCACTGAAACACTGTGTCGATAGAATCTTCTTAGATTATTTTTTAATGTATATGTGTATATAATGCGTTTAAAAAAACATTTTTGTTTGTAATATAATATAAAATAGGTTCCTTTATGTGACTTAGGAGATCAAAAACATTCTGATATTCGTTTTTTAATCTGTGCATAATATGTGATATATGAATGATACACTTGATTGCTTTTAATATGTGGGATCATTAATAAATATGAAGTATTTTGTATTTTAAAAAGATCGAGTCAGTCAGTTATTTATGACAATTCGGTGAATGTGTACTTATTTTTTAATGCATGTCCATTGAGCCCTTAGTACAAACTGTGGTTCTGCGGAAATGTATCTGCACAAAAGGGAATTTTTACTCATTTCAATCTACATAAAAATTACATGTAATTAGGTGTCCTTAAAAAAATTCATACTGGGGCATCAGTATGTCTCTACTATGACAAAAATTGCAACTATATCATTTTTTCTGCACAGCAAAGGCTTAGAAGATATTGGGTGCAAATGACTTTAAATGAATGAAGAGAACCAATTAAAGTCAATCAACAGTGTAATTTACAGTTACTTACTGCAATATCTTTATATTTGCCAAGCTCAACCCGATAGTGTTGATTTCCTTTCCTGTTTCACTGACACGTTTTTTCCTAGTAGACTTCATTATATGCAAAATCAATTTTTAATCTACGTTGAAACCTGAAATTTTAACTATGCCAAAGTTGTAGCTCATGTGTACTGAATCTGTCAACATTGTGGTCTTTTAACTTTGACATATGCTGTTATCAGCCTATTCTTACTTCAAAAGTGTTGCAGGAAGAGCCTGGATATCAGTGAGCAATCATTCACACAATGAGACGACAACAAAAACAGAGGTGCCATTTTTTACTGTGTGCTTCAGTACTTTGCTTTATATAATAGATTATACAATAGATTCCTCCATTTGCTTCAGAATACATCATAGCAAAAAATGCCTGTAGTAGTGATATGTATAAACATAAAGACACACTTTGGGAGGAAAATATAATTACGCAGCACCTAATGAGCCGAAACCACAGATATTGTCTCACATTAATTTAAGCTTGGTGAGTCATGGAAATTCATAAATGAATAATGAAAAGCCCGGAGCCATCATGGAAAAAGTCAAGTTATAATGAGCGTCCATTCAGATTATTCTCTGTGTGAATTCAAGGGGTTTACTATAACTTGTACTTTTGTGGTAAAAGCAACTTGAACCTACGGATTAAGAGATGCGATTAAGCTGAAAAACACACATATTTCAAACCCAAAGTATCTTCTCAATAATGTCACAAAACTTAGCAAGCATATTACATAAAACATGAACATCATGACTAATGAAAACTTTGCACACTTTTACAATGGTGAGGTAATATTGTAACATTCGCAAATATAGTTTGATGCCCAGAGGCTTTCCGTTTTAATGCACACAGCATACCCAAAAAAGACCAATATAAGTAATATATTACATAGGCATGAAAATTGAAAAAAATAGTATTGCTGCAAAGTGTTTTTCAGCCCAATCATAGGGCTTTGTTGATGTATTTTTACTTGGGAATGTAATTCTTGTGTTTGGTAATATATTTATTGTATTTGTACCTTTAACTCTTTTCAGAACCTTGATGTACCTTTTGGTTCCTTATTGTTTGGAACCTTTAGCACGGGTTGCATAGCACAAGCTCAGTTTGACTCTTCTGGCCAGCCTGTATGCTGTCTAGCCATGGGTTCCTCCATTTGATCTTCTTCACAAAATAAAGGATGTCATCCTGCTTTCAGGTCACTGCTTTATGTCATTTCAGCTTCATCCTGATACCACACTTTGGTACCAAGAGTACCAAGCTATTCCTCTTAGTACCGGCTATTCCTCTTCTGTCGATGTGTTGGGCCGGAGTGGCATAACTTTCCATCCTTTTCTTTATATTTTCTTTAAGGATTGCTATTTTCCAAGACATCTCTGCCTTACTACTATCTAACTGTCATCTCTCCTTGCAAGCATCACCTGCGGATTCTGGTCATTGGGAAGCTTCTTCTATTGTCTCTGCACCCGCTGCTGTCCTCCTCACCCGCCGCGCTCCAGCTTGGGTCATCCTTTGGCTGTAGGAGCCTGTGTTTGGCGGGTTCGTCATCATTTTTCCTCAGACTAGTGACGCGTTCCTTTGTCATCTCTCCGCTTGGCATTCTGGAGCACGTACTATCGTAGCATGTTCGGTGGCCATCTTAGTTGAAGACATCCTTGATTTTCACACTGAGATTGCTTCTTACACCGGGATACGGTATCGGTTATCCACACACCAGCTACCGCACACTCTTTTCTGCATTTTAGTGTGAGATATCTTCAGTGATCCGCACACCAGCTGTGCAGTGCACCCTATACTACTCTTGAGCATTTTTATTTGCTCCAGTATTTTAGGCTGTGCCGCATCTGTGATCTGCACACCTGCTGTGCAGCTTTGGATATTCTTCAACGCTTGGTATTTTTTTACCTCTGTGGTTCGCACGACTGCTGCGCGATACTGAGTTACTTTTTTTTCCAAGTACTGCATCTAGCTTTTTCTCATTCCTGCATTAATTGTAAGCATTTTCTTCTCTTACTCTTCAAATATGTTTAGCTGTCATGGAGTCATTCAACCACCACCCTGTTTATAGAAAGCTGGTAAACCGGCCATCAAGTGGTTGCAGTGGATTCGCATTTTCCAAAATTATTTTGCAGCTATTGATGCTAAAGGTTATTCCCCTTCTAGAAAAATGGCTATGTTAAGAGTTTTTGACAATGTTCCTCATTATCCTGCACCAGTTTCTGAAGGCATTCCTTGGAATGTTTACTTGGAAGTAAAGGAATGTATGAGGAAACAATATCCAGATGCGTCCAATCTCTTATTCGAAAGATTTAACTTTGCTATGTGCAGACAATCCTGAGATGAGTCAGTAGAGGACTATATAGCTACGCTTAGGGTGCTGTCTGAAAAATGCGAATTTGGTGCTAATGTTGACACTCAATTTAGGGGCCAATTTGTTTTTTACTCTTTCTCCAAGAAGGTACAAGAACGTTTACTAGCGTGTCGGCATCCTACTCTGGCTGAGGTGTTTGATATTGCCTTAGGCATAGAAAGATGTATCGTTACCTCCAGGGTCCTGTCCAGTCACCCTACTCACTCTCCATTATCAGTCAATGTTTTAACTGATGATGATGCTGTCTGTGCGGTTAGCAATAAACAGGTTTTTGATAGGAAAAATCCAAAGGGTCAACCTGCTCGTGGATAGTTGGTTTGTTTTAGTTGTGTGTCAAAAAATAATATTGGGAACAACCCAATCTGTCCTGCAATTCGTAGAATGTGCAATCGCTGCCGCAGGTTGGGCCACTTTCGAGGTGTGTGTAGAGGGGGACCTAGCAGTGGCAGCACCTTAGGAAAAGTCAACATTTTGAATGTCTGTGTGGACGATTCTGAGTATGAGGTACAAGAATGTGGGAAATAATATCTAATGTTTTACTTACAGTAGATATTCCTGATTGTTCCAATGTTATTGTAGGGAAAAAGATAAAGGAACCTATTGTTTGTGCAATTGTTGATGGGAAGCCCATTTCTGCCATGGCTGATTCCGGTGCCCGGGTTTCCATTCTGCCTGACTGTACCTTTTAAAATGTATGGCCATCTGGAACTCTTGTGTTGACTCCTGACATTAATCCCAAATCATTTGGAGAGCAAGATATGAGCTTGTTGATTTTCTTCTGGGGCCTTGTGGAGTGTTTGGGCAGATCAATTCAAACTAAAGTGTGAATGGGAGAAATATTGTAGGGTGGAAAGATCTTGCACATTTGGGAATTAGTTTGTGCCCAGGGCAAAATTCCCCAATCTTTTTTGGACCTCCTTCAAATGATCTTTTGTCTCTGTTGGGTGCAGTGTGAGTGAGTCTTTCTCTGAGCTCTTAAATGATCTTGTTGGATCTGTAAAAGGGTTTGAGCACTGAATTAAGCTCCAGTATGGTGCTGTACCCGTTGTTCACAAAGTGAGACCCATTTCTCTCAGTATTAGGGATGATCTCAAACATTTATTGAATAAACTCAAATCTGAAGGTATCATTGCACCTATTGATGCCTTGGAATGGATTTCCCTAGTCGTTTTGGCTAAGAAGAAGACTGGGGATCTTAGATTATGCATGGACTTGAGGTCTCTCAATCGTAACATTCCTGTTGATTGTCATCCTCTCCCGCACAAGATGATAGCCAATATTGGTAGTTCTAAATTCTTCTTTACAATTGATTTACACTCAGTGTCGGATTCCCAACCTCTTACCATGTTTGGGTTTCTTTTTGGTGCTTTCAACTACCAAAGGGAATCATTTGGACTAGCATAGGTGGTGAGTGTTTTTCAGAAGCTTATGGATGGATTGTTTGGTGATATGCCACATGTCCAAGCATTCCAAGATGACATTCTTATCTTAACTGAGTCCAAAGATGAACATTTACACACTTTACGTGAGGTTCTGGAAATGCTACAATCTAGAGGCCTGACAGTCAAACCCAATAATTACACATTTTTGGTTAAAGTTTTTTTAGTACTTTGGACATCTCATCTTCATTGAAGTGTGTTAGAAGATGGTTCTGACCATCTGAGCTGCACAGATTTTTCACTTTTTGAACACCTATTTGTTAAGCTTTTACTGTGGTAGAGCCTCATAAGTTGGGACTCATCCACAGAGAATTCATGATGAAAGGGACTGCATGTGTATTTAACTGGTGTCCCCCTGGTACGAGGAGGCCGCTGCTCTGCAGCCAGAGTAAAGGGGCACCGGGCTGGTTACATGCAGACACATGTGTACATGCTTGTGCACATTTGTAAGGGCTGCGCTGGGGAGATTCCTTGTGTGCGTTGGCCAGGAGCAGCTGCAAAGTGAATGGTGTGGCAGGGCTTATGCAGATTTGGGTGGTGACATGGAATATGCTATCCACAATGGGAAGAAACATTTGAGGGAAAGTGAGTGTGCTCTACTGTTTTCACTACATTACTTTCCCATGAGGATGGGGAGCACATGGGCTAGTTTCACTTTCCTATGACCTACAAATTCCAGACATGCACTAAAGACCACTGTAACTTATGTGAGAATAAGTATTCTGCAGAGTCCAAAGTCCTATTTTTACTGCTTTTGGGTTCATCCAGAAATGTCATATTTCTTTGAGTCAACTCATAACCAGGGCCTGACTGGGGCTGACCCTGCCAGGCTGAATTAATGACCTTCCTCCCCAAGCTGTAGCATCAGAAGCCTAGCCCTGCACGACAAGCATTCCAAGGGTGAAGGCCTCCACTCCAAGAAGAGAGTATGGGTGGAGATACATGTTAATCCATCAGCAGCTGTCATCTGGCTTGGCAGTTCGGGCTGGACTGGTCCCATGAGGCACAGGGTCAGACTGATTTGCATATAGCCATGTCTGAACTGGGGTGGCAGAGTGGGCTAAAGAACGGTGATGGATTCAACCCAGATCTTTTGACTGGGTGTGAGTGTTTGATGATTGATTCAGATGCTCCGTCCATCACCACCCCTTTTGTGCCGCTTTTGGCCGCCATAAGTGTGGCGGGGTATGCTCAGACGTGAGTCCCTTGCTCGCTTTGCCACTGGATTCAAGTAGGCCGGGCTAAGGACGGCTAGAATGCCAAAGGCGGGTCCTCGGAAGCTTGTTTCCGGTCCAGGGAAGACATGGCTTGGCAGTTCGGGCTGGACTGTTCCCATGAGGCACAGGGTCAGACTGATTTGCATATAGCCATGTCTGAACTGGGGTGGCAGAGTGGGCTAAAGAACGGTGATGGATTCAACCCAGATCTTTTGACTGGGTGTGCGTGTTTGATTGATTCAGATGCTCCGTCCATCACCACGCCCTTTTGTGCCGCTTTTGGCCACCATAAGTGTGGCGGGGTATGCTCAGACGTGAGTCCCTTGCTCGCTTTGCCACTGGATTCGAACGGGCCGGGCTGAGGACGGTCGGAATGCCAGAGGCCGGTCCTCGGAAGCTTGTTTCCGGTCCAGGGAAGACATGGCTTGGCAGTTCGGGCTGGACTGTTCCCATGAGGCAAAGGGTCAGACTGATTTGCATATAGCCATGTCTGAACTGGGGTGACAGAGTGGGCTAAGGAACGGTGATGGGTTCAACCCAGATCTTTTGACTGGGTGTGAGTGTTTGATTGATTCAGATGCTCCGTCCATCACCACCCCCTTTTGTGCCGTCATCTGGTGCCAGGCACCAAGCTGCTCTGGAGGGAAGGAAGCGAGTGGGGCAGGGACTCTCAGAGACCATGTGGCATGAGACCCCTGGAGGACGCCATTTTTAGTAAACCCAGAGGCCTGGGCAGGAAGGAAGGAGCAGGGGCAGAAAAGTGATGTGTCACTGTTTAATAGGGCAAACAGAGGCTTCCTGCTAGCCCCCGCTCCATTCTTGAAAAGAGTTTGCATAGGAACAGGAGCTCTCTCTGGGGTATGGTCTGCTGAGAAAGATGGGTGCTGGAGCCTGGCACCATGGGCAGCTGGAAAGAAGAACCTACAAACTGGCCCAGGACCATGACTTGTGCCACAAGGGGAGACCAGGACCAGTGAGCAGAATCCTGGGTCTCTGCTCAAGGAAAAGAGAGGCCCAGGAGGAGAGTGATGCAAAAAACAGGTGCAGGGAGCCAGTGAAGTCTACTCCCTGCTGAGTTCACCCTCCTGGAGACCAAGAGAGTGGAAGAAAGTGCTCCCAGTGGCTGTGGAGCACGACCTGGACCAAGAAGAGGCCAGAATGGAGCCGATCAGTCTCCTGGGGGCCGAGATATGCCCCCCAGAGGTAGGCGGCCTTTGACCTTAGCAGGGACCAACAACGAAGGACATGGGGCTCCGCAGCCAGTCCAAGAAATGCCCCCGGAGGGATTGCCTAAATGTGTGGAAGGCTGTGCTGGGGATTGCTGGACAAGAGCATCCCCTGGAAGTGAAGAGGTGCAACTGCACAAGAAGTGCATTTACCAATGTTTTTTCTTTTAGAGGGACTGTAAGTCACATGTGTAATGTGAAGTACCTGTGTACGATGAAGTCATAAGCAAAGTGGGGTTATGTTGCCAGGAAATTCCTGCTAGGGTGTCTGGCTGTATATGCTTATTCCTGTGATTCAACTGTGATGCCTTTTAGGGGCTTTAATTGCAATGCATTACAACTGTTATCAGCTATGATGAGTACCTCATTTAAAGTGATTACCAAACATGTATTCTTGCTACTGCGTTAGGGGAAGAACAACCTAGACTGGTAGCCACTAAGATAAAGAGGTGTATACCGTATGGTCAGTATGAGATGATCAGTCAAGGTTATGTGTGCCCAGGGCAGGTGCGCCTATTTTAATGCTTGTTGAGATAATGGGGTCGGTTGCCACTGGGATGGTGCCCGTGGGCCAGGCCCTTGCTCAAGATTGTGTCGACCCACTGCATTAGGGGACAAGATGATTTGCATACATGGGAGTGGTGGTAGTAGACCCCATCTCCCATGTGGGAGGGGTGGAGATGTTATGCAGTGTCTCAAAGTAATTCCAACAGCTTATCTATATTTGTAAATTGGTGCATAATATTAACCCCTTCCCTGCTCATGACGAGCTCAGCTCGTCATGAGGCACAGTGGAGCTGTGCTTATGACGAGCTCAGCTCGTCATGAACAATGGTATATCTTACTTTGCAGCACAGGAGGGGAAACCTCTAGCAGCCAAGGTGTTAAGTAGTGTGTGTGTTTAATAAATGTTTTTTAAAGCAAGGTACAGACTGGACAATCAATTACTGAGTGTTATTTCTACGTACCTGCCCACACCACCTCCCTTGAGTGAGCCTTAGACTGCTCTGCAACACTACCCTCTGAGTGTCAAGCACTACAATAGGGTGGTTGGTTCCCAGTGAAGGGCAAATGTGACATGTTATTTGTGCAGGCCCCACAGATACTGCCCGTTTTCCAAAAAAGTGATTAAGCCAAAGTTTTGCAATGTAGAGGCCATCAAGAATGCTCCTTTTCCAACGGACTAGGATACGTTGTGTTGTTTCCTTGGTCTTTGTAAATACTACTTTACGTTTGTTCCTGGATATGCTTTAATGGTTCAACCTTTCAGATGTCTGCTCAAGAAAGAAGTGAAATTTGTTTGGCGTGTCTCTATTCGTGAGGTGTTTGAGAAGCTCAAATCTCTTGTTATCAATGCTCCCACTTCACGCTCATTTGAACCCACTGGTAAGTCCTAACTAACTGTGGATGCTAGTCTGAAAGGTCTCGGAGCTGTTTTTAGACAATGGGTAGATGGGCAAGAGAATACCTCTGCTTTTGCTTCTAGATCTTTGCCTGCAGCTGAGTATAATTACAGCACTATTGAAAGAGAGACTTTAGGAATTGTGGGTGCAGTGCAAAAGTTTAAAACTTATATTTGGGGTAAGAAATGCAAAATTCTGACTGATCACCAACCGTTAGCTTTTCTCTTAGCAGTTAATGGTTTGGGCAAGGCTTCTGCTTGCTTGATAAGTTACTATACAAAGTGCAAGAATATGATTTGGAAGTCAAGTACATCCAAGGATGAATAAATGTCAGTGCTAACTGTTTTTCTTGCCTTCCCTTACCTTATAATCCCAATGCTCTGAATGACTTTGAGGATGACTGCGTTGTTGGTTTGGTCAATGTTGCATGTGCCAGTGGTGGAACCTTAACTCAAGATAATTGGCTTATGGCTATGGCAAGCAATGAAGTATTGAAGAAAATTGAAATTTTTATAAGCAGTAAGTGGCTCACTAGTAAGGTGCTCTCAGAGTGTTAAGAAGCTTTGCGCAAATCAGTGGTTAACTTTCTTTTGAAAATGTTATTTGCATTCGTAATGGGTTGTTTGTACCTTCTCTCTTCTTAAGAGAAAAGATTGTTGCCATTGCTCATTAGGGGCATATGGACATTTCCGCTGCTACAAAGAAACTCAAACAAATGTACTGGTGTCCAGGACTGGATGCTTAAGTTGCCAATTTTGTTGCAAAATGTCCTCAATGTGTTGTCTCTGACAAACACTGGAAATTAAACAAAAAAAACTTTATTTCCTGGTCCCCTTCCTGAGATGGTTCGGGAGTAGATTGCCTTAGATTTCTCAGGACCTTTTAATCTACTTCCATCTTATAAGAGGTATGAGAGGTATCTCCTATTGGCTATTGACTATATTTATAAATGACTATATTACTCCTTTGTTCAAGTAACTAACTCCTCCACAATAATTTATTTTCTTGAAAACATTTTTAAAATTGAAGGCGCACCTTGTTCTATAGTTACTGACAACGATGCATCTTTTATTAAAAAGCAAATGACCAGTTTCATGGAAAAGCTTGAAATCAAACATTGTCAGGTTGCTTTGTACAGCCCATCTTCTAATGGACTTATTGAGAGGGCCAATCGCATATTAAAAGATGGGTTTCAAACTGCCATCACAGCCAACTTTGATGTTGCTGATTTCTTACAAGAGATGCTTTGGGCATCTCTCACATCACCTCATTCTACCACTGAAGTCACTCCTTTCAAAACTCTCAGAGGGAGGGAAACAAGGTCCAAATTGATTCCCGAGTGGTTCTCCAATTGTCAGAGACTCTTATTTGAAGTATCCAGAAAACTACTCAGGAACAAAATGACAAACTTTCCCCAATGCCCTCTCGAGTTTCCCTCCACGCGCCAAATGTTAACCTAACTGCGTGAAAGAATTACCGCGGGGGAAAGGGGATGGGACAGAGAAGAGACTTCTGTCTTCAATCAGATGTCTTCAAAGCTACTCTCTATATCTTCTTGAGCGCTGTTCACACTGAATAGTTACAAGCAGAATTAACTAACACCGCCCTAAGAATATTGCTCTTCAGATAAATCTCTTTCACTCTCTATAGGAAGTTATTACCTACCCAATGCTAGACCAGTTTTAGCCACTCCTCTCTATAAGGATATAGTAGTTAGATGTAGAGGTTTTTTTGTTGAACATTATGTATCTATGTATCTTTGTCCTGTAATTAAATGCAATTATCATTAGGACTTGTAACTGTTCTAATCTTTTCTAAAACTGCTTCTTTTATTAACACTGAAAAAATATTACTTATTAACCTTTGTTTTTTCTTCTTGCCTTGTTCTACAGGAAATGAATTTATTTTGGACAGACTCACACTATGAGGTAAGTATAAGTCTTAACTTAATCACTTTTCAACAACAAGAATCTTTCAGAATCGGAATATATTACTAATGACTTTTTCTTTTAAACAGAGTAGAACAGATATGAGTCTCTTCAGAAAGGCTGTAAGGTAATTATTCATTTGCATACTTCGACATTTTAAATCTACTTTAGAGCTGAAATAATATACAGATTTAACCAAACGTCTTTTAAATGACTTCTTTTTCGCTCTAGGTACTTGCGTGACCGGAAAATGCTGAGAGAATGGAGCTTGGAAGCTGAGGTCAAAAGGTTGCCTTTAATGTCTTCACACAGGAGCCTTTCTTTGAAGTAACCGACGTGTAGAGAAAAACTCACTACCGAAGGTAAGAAATTCCCATGTAGTACGCCTGACTACACTCAAACACTACACGAATGCAGGATGAAGTCTTCCGACCTCCATAGCGGTCTTGGTGAAATGCGCGGGACCCAGAGCCAGCGCGCGCCTCAGCTGTGATTTTGAGTCACGCGCAACTCACCAGAAGACTTCAGCGCTGACCTAGTGCTGCGCCGCCACCTTGGACAGATATTTTCTGACCAAAGCGTACCACCTCCCATGCCCTGGGGACTGGGAATAACTGTAGCCCCAACGGAATGTCTTCGGGGAGAATTAAGTTTCCTGACACCAATTTTGCCTCTGGATCTACCTTGATCAGTAAGAGGCTTTTGAGGGAAGATCAACATCTCGTCAGAAATAAGGTGCGTTCAAAACAAATTATGCAACAACAAACTGTATGACAGCAAGTCAGAAGTCAAGCTTGGGCACTTATCTGTCAATGATTGTGTCCTCATTAGGAAACAGACAATCTACCTTTTCTCTTCCATTACGTGTGATGAGAGTTAGTAATCCTTCTGTTCTTTTGGAAGGGAGAGGTTGGTGAAATAAGGATTGTGTCGTGAAGCTCACTAATGAACAAGTAGACATTTTTAGACTTGTACATGCTGACAGTCGAATTATTCCAGTTTGGTTTTTGATGTTCATCTTGCTGTCACATCTGAATCTACTATCATTGAGCATGGTTATTATGAAGCTACAGGTTCTAATTTTTCCCCATCATTTATTTCATTTGGGGATGGGGTTATTGCTCCACTTCCAATCCTCCTGTTGGTGTGGAGAGACTGGTTTCTGATGTGTTCTCTCACAGCCACCGTACCATCAGGCTGCCTTCTAAATTGCATGATTATATCCTTAGCTAATTCTTTATTATTATTTGTGTTTTTTTGTTCTTTTGTTGGAGGAAGGGGGTGTTGTGGTATGTTTTACTTGGGAATGTAATTATTGTGTTCGGGAATGTATTTATTGTGTTTGTTCCAATAACTCTTTTCAGAACCTTGATGTGCCCTTTGGTTCTGATTCTCTGGAACCTTTAGTATGGGTTGCCTAGCAGGAGCTTAGTTTGACTCTGCTGGCCAGCCTGTATGCTGTGTAGCTGTGGGTTCCTGCTTTTGATCTTCTTCCACAAAATAAAGGACGTTATCCTGCTTTCAGGTCTTAGCTTCCTGCCCTTTCAGCTTTACCCCAATACTACAGGCTTGCAATGAGACACTAGTCCCCTTTCACAAATATATATTTGGCTATAAAGATAAGTGTACAACCAAGTTTTCCCAATTTTGCCTTCATATTTATGACCAAAGTAATACCTGGCAGGTCTAATCCTATTCCAAAGGGCAGAGATTGTCATCATAAATGTGGTCTCTGCAGCTATAGATTTCACTCAAGTTGTGGGGAAAACAGACTTAGGGCCAGATGTACGACAGAAAATTGCATGCACAAACGGGTTTGCGACCTTTTTGAGCATACATTTTTTCTCTGGGCCATGTACAAACACTATTTTGCGACTCATAAATAATTATCAACTTGCAAAATACCATTTTGCGATTCGCTATTACGAAGGGGTGTTCCCTCCCTAATACCAGCTAGCAATTTACCGCCCTCTTCAAGGGGTGGTAATGCAGGGGACCCCTTTCCCTTTGAAAATGCAGGGGAAAATATTTTTTAGGGACAGGCAGTATTCTCAGGGAACACTACCTTACCTTAAAAAATTTTAACAAAAATGTTTTTTTTTAAAAATGCATTCTGTTTTCCTTTAAGGAAAATGGACTGCATTTTAAAAAAATACTGCTTTATTAAAAAGCAGTCCCAGACATGGAGGTCTGCTGAGCCCAGCAGGCTACAGCCAGGTTTTCCCAATGTGGTTGCAAATTGCGACTGCCTCATTAATATTCATGAGGCTCGCATTTTGCGACCCCATTGGGAATCGTAAAGTGTGTTTCTGCCACTGTTGTACATTGTAAATTGCGACTCGCAATCGAGCGCAAATTTTGAGTTGCAATTTACACTGGATGTATATCTGGCCCCTAGTCTTGAAACAAAGGGCTTTTTATTCGAGCAAGGGGCTGGAGTAAATATTCAGTTTGCAGGGCGTGGACCTTCGATGTCAATTCACCAAAATGCCTGGGTTAGTGGAAGTGACATCGCACATCATTTGACCTTTACTTTCACTCACACACACACACACACAAACACATGCTTACATATACACATACATACATTCACATATACACACACTCTCACAATAACACTCTCTTACCCACAAGCACACACACCATACATTTAAAAACATTTTGCTTACATCAGCTGCCAAGGAGGGTCATATTCCAGATAATTGTGCTTAAATGTTTTATTAAACCACTAGTGAATAATAAAATGTTATTCACTATTAGTGTAGAACATGAAAAGTGGGATTCAAATGACATCCATAAGTAGGAGCTACCCCTGTGTTCCTGGCAATGATTTTACCACCTCTGAAGCCAGGAGTCACAGAGGTAGTGCAGGGTAGGCAAGATGGAAGCCTGGGGCCTCATCTGCGTTCCTTGGTGGTCTTAAATGACATCCATGGTGAGGGTATGTAGCGGAAAAAGTGCATTTGAACAGAGGGGATCCTAAACACCATAGAGAATGCTGCGCAGTGGCATTTGGAACCTGAGGGGAGTGTCGTTTGACCTTTCTAAATGTATACTTGGTAACCAGAGGCTGCAAATGTTTCCAGCTACTCTTCTGGGAACATTTGTGAATTCCAGAAAGCCCAACAATTATGTTCAAGTGGAGGAAGAGACGTCTGACTGTACTTTATCAACTTTCTTGAGTTTGATAAGCAAAGCTTTTTGCATGTGTATTTAGCTATTGTGACATAATTGTCACAGTTGAGTATAGAACCACTTTTGACTACATCAAAATATGGTTTTACACTAGTAAACTGATGTACTCACAGAAAGGAAGCAATTGATAAATGTAACTCTGCGTGCTCAGATATACAACCAATCACAGAGAGTTATGCCTATATCTGGGAAGAAAACACCACATAGTTGCAATTAATAAACATCAAGTGGTGTTTTATGCCTATTGGTTTGCATACATCAGGGGGTATGCACACACATGACTCAAACATGCTTGTAAAATTACTACCAGTAACTTTATAAGAGTATTTTAGGGGTACATCTGGCACAGTTATTCATAGCATAGGCAAAGAACTACAAATTGGAAATGATTTGGAAAGTGGCATCACTTGATGAAAATCACACTTATCTGCTAATCAGAACAACTGATAATACATAAATAAAGTCTACACCCTGGGTTACTCCTTATGTTACAGACAAAGTAGAGCAGACAAATTCCATATTTATTTTGTGTGTTTATTTGGAAGTTTTGGGATATGCTGTGTGAGTGATGTGTCTTTGTGTAGTTAAATAGTGCTTGATTCTGTGATAAATTGAGTGCATTTTTAGAATTCAGTAAAAATTTGCAAACTTTGTTCAGTATCTGCATATTTTATGGTTACCATTTTTGAATGTAATCTGTACAGTTGTATGCAATGTCTAAAGTTATTATTTTTATTTTATTTTCATATTTGCCATTGTTTTGGTAGTGTTAATACTTGCATCAATACATTTCTATGCAATTCCTTTTCAGTACCTCAGTTGCCCTGCAGACTTACACAAAACCTCTCTGAAATACATTTGAGCCTGTTTGGCCTGTAGTACTACTTGAGTAGTTGTCGTATTGCATAAGTAAATTGCAATCAACTTACCTTTTTGTACATGTTTTTCATTTTCATGACCCTATCTGTGCACCCCCATATTTTTTCTTTACTCCTCACACTTTGTAGTAGATATTTCCTGTTTTCCACTCGCATATTTACACCTCACAAAATTGAACTATTTGTGCATAATGTTCCTCACTCTCAAAGGAGAACACTGCAAAAGAAAGACAGGATAGGCATAAGAGTAGACCTATGCCAGTAGTTTTGTGAATTCCATTCATTAATGCACAAAGTAATACTAAAGGAGTCCAAGTACACATACTCACTTGAATTGCACACAACCTATTGTGTTGTGAGAACTTCTGTTCCCGCGTTGGAGAGTGGGTGCTCAAAGCTGGAATGCCCTAATTGTTTGGAAAGAACTACAAGGAAGTATTTTGTCCCAGAACTTGAAAATGGCTGAAACAAACCAACAACTTTCAGATGGGAATTGGAATGGAACAGCCCTAAATTAGGCGAGGTGAAGAGATAAGGGTAAGTGTGCCTTCAGCAGGAATATATTTTCAAAGAGGACCAAAAAAGAAAATTGCTATTGCTCTCCTGTCACATATACAGTTGTAAAATATCTACAATTACAATTGTGGAAAGTCTTTCAAATAAAAAACTGTCGCTAGGTTCCATGAGTACTCTTGAAAACATTTGTGAATTTTTTATTTAATAAATCTGCACACATGAGAAGTAATAAGACTACAAGTGTAGATTTCAAAAATTGTGTTAAGAATTAAATCAGCTCAGTCAAAAAAAATGATCAAGAAAAGGAAATCAGCAACATCTTATAGCATGGAGTCCTACCAAAGTGGTTGGGGCAGTTGGATTTCTCTAATGTTCCATATACCAGGATTAGCATGGACATTTTTTAATGCTTTCACATTTTAAATTCTAGGCGACCTGGTGCCTGCACAACATGGTGGCTCTCCTTTGAGCTATGACGAACCCACTGCACCTGAATGCACTCATCATCAGAGTAGTAGCCTGGATGTGATCCTACAAGGATAAAATGTAAAGCTAAGGATGCATGCCATATCAAAGCCCTACAATGAAGACTGTAAGCCTGACCTTGATCAATTTGTAGACTCCCTTAACTGTCGGAATAGAAGGAAATATAAAAGTATCTCTGGTAATTGCCAAACTGAACGGGTCACTGCTGCTCTCAGTTCTATATTTGTGCGCAGAACTGGTGTCCTCCTATCTGACCGATACCTACCCCTAGTTTGTTGCAGCTACCATCAGCTGGAGGATAGTGCGATTCCCAGAGAGAGCCATGCTGATCCCCAGAGAGTGCCACACTGATCCCTCTGACCCCACCCGACTGCTTCTGACTTTAAAAGGACACAGCTTCAGGCCTCACATTACTTTTGCTATCTGACATTCTGGACTCTTGCTGGCCCTATTAGCAAGTACTACCTGAGTCCTCACATTAAACGGATCAGCACTAGCATACGTATGGCTAATAGTGACCTATCAGTGACTGTTAATGTGCTACTGCCAATCAATACATATTTACATTATATCCACACCATTTCAACATGTACACTATCTCAACTAGCATCACTCCATTGGTTGTTTAACGCTCCACTGGTCCTCTACGTCTACCTTCCCGGACGCCAGACTACTACATATACAGGATGCTCTTCAACATGCTTGGTCCATAAACAGTGAATCCCTTCCCGGTGGATTTGGTATTGTTTACCAGTATAAGTGGTACCATTTAGTGGCTGCTGGTGTGAAGAGTTCAACCCCTGACTGTCTTGGGTCTCTCTTAAGTAACTTGTTTAGCATATAAGGTGAACCTAGCCACAGTCCTTTATTGAGCCTCAGCAAGGTGTTGGGTAATGCTATCCTTTGTTGTTTTATGCCTATTTCCTACTTGGACAAGTCCCCTCTTGGTTTGTACTCTTTTGGGGCTTCTTTTGTCCGCACTATGGCAAAATCACAGAACCAAAGGGAAGAAGAAAGTAAAGGTATTTTGAAGAGAACTAACCACAAGCCACTGTGCTGGACTCTCCGGTCATGGACAAAGCTGACCATCCGACCACACTTGAGGCTATCTTTAAAAAACGTAACACTCATTACCCAAAGCATCAAAGGGAATATTGATTTATTGCAAGTGGAGGTTGCTGGTATCAGGAAGGATCTTAAGGACTTGAACATCAGGATCACAAAAGGAGAGATCAGGGTAAAAGCCTTTGAGGTCTGTAACAATGTCTATACCAAACAGATACATAAATCAGATTGTTTAACAGCCTCTGTCAAATGTGACATCATTGATCGAGAGGATCGCAATGGGAGGAGAAACATCAGCATATTTGGCCTATCAGAGGGCATTCAGGGTTCTGTGCAGTCGGTGATCACATTCCTTTAACGATGGATCCATGCTACACTGAATATTACCTTCGCTGAAGATTTTGAACTTGAGTGCACTCATCGGATCCCCAAAATTAAGCCCAAGAACTCCACTTCACCAAGGCCAGTAAATAATAAACCTCTACGTCATCATCATTTGGAAATAATTCTTGCTCACATGATGGAGGTCAAATCAATTTCATGGTAAGGTGCCAAAATTCCAAATTCTCGTGACTTTGCCGCAGACGTAGTTACCAAGAAAAAATACTTTATGGCCCTCAGAAAGAAACACATAGATAAAGCAATTCAGTAATCTTCCATTGGCCCATCTATATTTAAACTCATTTTTTATTTTATTTTTTATTTATTTATTGGCATTTGCAAAGACATACAATGTCAAACCATAATGAACAAACAGATCGTTGTACAACAGTACCCTTCGTCCAGATATAACTTATCAGTGTAATATATAAATACAATTAATATTAGCACAGTTTATACATCCAGTTACTCAATTTTATTCGTGTTCAGGTAATCTATTAAATATTTCCAATAATCTTTTGGTCTCGAAACTGCAGGTAATTCTTCTTCATATGTTTGTAGGGTGTCTTTACAGTATACTAGATCTTGAATCCAATGCTTGACCCTTGGAGCCTTATTGCTACCCCAATTCAAAGACACTCTACGCTTGGCCATTAATAAAGCGATGGCGCAAAATTTGCTTTTTACAGCACGTACATCTGGCACCAGACCCAAGAGACATGTACGAACCTCACATGTAATTACAGTTTCCACCATTTTACCCAGCACTTGTGTGATCTTCGCCCAATAGTTTGCCACCGCTACACAATGCCACGCAAGATGTATAAAATCTGCATTATAAACATTGCATCGTGTACACCTGGAGTCCGTGCGTAATCCATACCGGCAAAGTCGCTCTTGTGTATGGTATGTCTGATGTAGGTATTTAAAATGCAATATATGCAGGTTTCCATTGGGCGTCAATAAGATTGTCAGTGCAAAATGTGTAGCCCATTCTTCCTCTGATAAAGGAGTATCTAAGCAGACATTCCACCTCTCCCGTGCCCTATGCATAGTTCCCGCTACGTCCTCCTGTTAGGTAACATACATTTTAGAGACCATGTGAGTAGGCGTTGCCGTAGTGAGTAATAGTTGCAGTGATGCCAATTGTTGTGGTTCCACAGGAAATGCTGGGTAGAGCTTCTTTATCACCCCCTGTAGCCTGTGATACGTGAACCTAAACATTTTCGTTTGATTGCGAATGAAGGAAAGGTCATCCGTCATTTTAAACACACACTTATTGTATGGATCCCCCATGGCGCGAATGCCCACCTGTTTGAGTAACCCATACCCACCTCCTCCTGAGTGACTGAGATAGCGGGATGATGATGTAGTGGAAGTGCTTGAGCATACAGCTGGGTCTTATGTGCCTTACTGGCCATTGTGCGCCAAGCAGCATTTGTAGTGTTTATGGTATTAATGTCTCAGTTGTGTAGCGGGGGCCTGTGATGTGTTATAACTGCCTTTAGTAGAATCGGCTGTGCATCACCCTCTTCAATTGCAACATGAATGAGGAAGGGAATTCTGTGATACCAGAAGTGTGCGAATTGTGCTTGCACACATAAGTAATACAACCAAAAATCCGGGACCTTAAACCCACCCCGCGAGTAAGGTAATGTTAATACACGTGTTTGTATTCGGGCCTGTTTACCCGCCATATCAGACAGAGCACCATGGTGTTTATCCTGCGGAACACCTCCGCTGGTGGCTTAATGAGAACATTAGTAAATAAATAAAGGAATTTAGGCAGAATAACCATTTTCACGATGGCCAACCTATCAGCTAGGGACAGTGGTAGATGGATCCATCTCTCAATCTTATCTTCCAGTGTACTAATCGCCCTGCCATAGTTAGTGCAAATAACTACTTCTGAGTCTCTATGAAACGAGACTACTAGGTAATTTACTGGTTCCGATTGCCATTCTAATGGGTAATCAGTTGGATGTGGATGTGTGGTGTCCGTCAGTGGTATTATTAGTGATTTGGACCAGTTGATTTTTAGTCCTGACTGTTGCCCAAATGTAATATACTCCCTCAATAAAAGATTAAGATGATGCGGTGGGTCCCTAACATATAGCATCATGTCATCTGCATATAGTGATATATGCAAGGGACGTTGCGGGAATTGGAGTGCCGAATAGTGGTGCCCCTGCCTGATTTTACAGGCTAGTGGCTCAAGTGCAATTGCGAATAGCAGGGGGACAGAGGGCATCCCTGCGTGTCCCCCGTGCTATAGTTATGGCTTGGGATTTGTATTTGTTGATCTTGATATGCGCCACTGGGGCTGAATGCAACACTTGAACCCATTGTAAAAAAATCGGGGGGAATCCCATACAACGCAATACTGTATGCAAATATGGCCATTCTATCAAACCAAAGGCTTTAGCCACGTCTAACAGTATCGCAGCAGCTTTGGTGCTAGGGATTAAATAATGAAATAACACGGAGAGTGTTTGGTGTTATGAGCAGTTGACCTAGATGGGATAAAACCCGACTGATCAGGCAAGATCAAATTGGGCATCAGTGGCTGTAACCGAGTGGCGAGTAATTTGGACAAAATCTTTGTGTCTACGTTAATTAGGGACAGAGGTCTGTAAGAGTCACAGTACTCTGGACCTTTATTGGGCTTCAAAAGGGTTATTAATATGGCTTCCCTCAATGTCTGTGGCAAAAACAGTTTATCATGTGCATCTACATACATTTCCACCAGGGGTTCATAAAATTCACAGGTAAACCCGTCAGGACCCGGAGCTTTCCCATTGGGAAGAGATTTAATAATCTCAGTAACCTCTTCCACCGTTATCGGTAGCGACAGATATTCTCGTTGCGCATCAGATAGCCATGCTATTGACACGTCTTTTAGATAGTATACAATTTCGTCCGGGGAAGCAGTCGGTTGCGAAGTGTATAACTCACCATAAGCTGACATGAATTCTTTTAGGATACCTTTGGCATCTCGGTGCCTGAGTCCCCTCCCTTCCCTAATCGCATGTATCACATTTGGCAAGCGTCCAGCACATATTTTGTCTGCTAGTGCCTTTCCGGCCTACCGCCTTTGCCCTAATATCTTGCTATCTTACGTTTTGTAACATATTGAAGTTTGTTTTCAGCGTATGTCTGATATTCTGATAGTACCGACCTAATATCCCCTAGAATTTTCGCATCTTGTGTACGTTCATACTCATGTTCTAAAGTACGAAGCCTATCTTCGCGAAGGGATAGCTGACGTCAAATATCTCTTAAAATACCATCTGTAGTGCTTATGCAGACCCCCCTAATTGTAGCTTTATAAGCTTCCCATAGGGGACCTGGATCATCAGTAGTAGATGTATTTAGCTCAAAATATTCAGTAAGGGCTTTGCTAACGGTGTCAGTGTAGACTGGGTCATATAGTGCTTTCGCAGTGAATCTCCAGCTGTATAGGGGCTGTACATAATGCTGCATCAGTAGTGTGAGTAATACCGGATTTTGATCGGACAATGTCCTGCGTAGATGAGACACAGACCTTGTCGAGTGTGACATGGCATCAGCGCCCAACCAATAGTCTATGCAAGACCAGCTGTTATGTACGGCCGACATATGCGTAGCCTTCATGTCTGTGGGGTGCTGTGCTCTTCAGAGGTCCACAAGCTACATGTCTGCTACTATATCGTTCAATTTGCTCAGAGCTCGTTTATGGGGTTCAGTTGACGCTCCAGATCTATCCAGAGCATCATTTAGTGCAATATTAAAATCCCCTACCCAAATCAATGGAATGTCAGGTGAGTCAAGGATCTTCAGCCAAATATTATGTTAGAAGGTAGGGTCATCAATATTGGGACCGTATATATTTATGAAAGCGAGCCTATGTCCTCTCAAAATTCCAGTTACTGTGACATAACGGCCCTTGACATCCATAACTGTATCCTCTACTTGGAAATTCAAGCCCTTTCTGAACAGTATAAGTACCCCCTTGGAATATGAGGAATATGCATAGCCATGTTAGGATTCCGCCTACCGGTGGCCAATACGATTATTTACAGCAGGGGTGATGTGTGTCTCCTGTAAGAAGGCTATATCAATTCACAGCCTATCAAAGTAAGCTAGGATTTGACGTATCTTTTTCGGGGTTCTTGAGATCTCTGACATTCCAAGTCAGTAGATTTAAATGTCTAGGTAATGAGTTCTCAGTAGACATGTCTATTTTAAGATACCTGTTGCAGCCTGGTGTATCATTTGTCGCATGCACGTGACATATCTACTATGGAGTATAATAATGATGCATAGTGTGATGTTCCTCTGGACTACAGCGGTGCGTCTTAAGTGCATTTATTCGTAAAAACAGTTCCTGACTCCGACCCCCTCCAGCCACCCACTTCAGCATCCCAATTATGCCAAAGACATATCCCCACATTCATAAAGAACATAATTAAATCCCATTCGGGGAACTGCCATGTGGGGGGTCCACCAAATGCACATATCTGCATCCAACATAACGGATGTGGACAGGTGTACATTAGGTATGCAGACTAAGAAAAATTCAGAACCACCCATAAAATATAAGTGATACATTGAACATGGCAGGTAGTATTTGCAGTATGGCAATATACCCTCCCTCATGAAACATCTCAAATAGGAGGTCTCTATGAATCACATGCCAACTTCAAAGGAGCGATCCGCAATCCCAGCAACTTATGTATTCAAAAGGTAGCATGGCCGCACAACAGTGCGCCATCCGGGTGGACAGCATGTAGGCATTCAGTATTCACTAACTCTAGGCCCTGTTGTCTCGTGCAGGCCATCTCTTCTGTGCGAAAACAGTAAATATTGCAAAAGACAGAGCAGAACAACTATCAGAAGTTCGTGGGACTGTCCTCTTATATACATTGCACAGTAATCATGTAGTCCCAAGAACTCAGTCTACACCCCCAGATGATTGGATCAGCAATGCCACATATACTAAATCTGTAACGTTCCCTCCAGCAGCACGTTACAAAAGTGCCTTTTGGCTTACCAGTTCATGACGACAAGGGAACAAATGTCCTACCCTCACAAGCGGTTGTCAGTCAGAGTCCTGATTCTGCTCAGGAGGTTTGTGGTCTTGCCACCTTTGAAGCAATTTCTTCAGAAAGTCTTGTGCGGCTTTCGCAGTAAGAAGGATAGTGGAGTGGCCATTCATGAGTCCCCTTCAGCTGAGCTGGGTAGAGCATAGCGTATTCCACACCCAGCTCTCGCAGTTTCTTTTTAGCCAGAATGAACTCTTTGCGTGCTAGCTGAACTGACATAGTGAAGTCCGGGTTACCCTGATAATGTATTTGCTGCTTCTCACGGGCCATCCTCAAGATCACATCATGGTCTCTATACTTAAGAAGGCGGGCGATAATTGGTCGCGGGGGTGTGCCCAGTTTCGGTCTCGGAGCCAGGGATCTGTGGGCGCGTTCCACCAGCAACACTGAGGAAAGATGCTCCGTGTCGAAGATGTTGCGGATTAGTTCCTCCACGTAGGTTTCCATCTTCCCCGTGTTTGTGGATTCTGGAATACCTGCGATCCTGACGTTATTCCGGCTTGACCTCGCCTCCAAATCTTCTGCTTTGTTTTTTATCACATCCAAGAGTTTTTCCATTTCCGTGCACTTCTTAGTGGTAGTATGGGACTCATCCTCCACTGCAGATATACGGGTTTCTGCTTCAACGAGTCTTTCCCCATGTTTATCTAGTTTCGCCGCCATGTTGTCGCCTCATTGGGTAATGGTGTCCAACTTTCCGTTGATATCCTGTAAGCTCTGTTGAATGGCTTTTAGCACTGCCTCCATGCCGTTAAGTGCCACTGTTTTGCCATCAGGTTCAGAATCGGACCGTGCCGTTTCTCCCTTAGTGTGCTTCTTTGCTTCAAATGTTAGCTTGGCCTGTTGCTTATTCGTTTTCCCCATCTTGCCCGCATACTGGTGCCACCAGCACGGAGAAGTAGAACAGGAGCGTCCAACACAATGGAACGTATGGCGATGTAAGGCAAAGATGAAACAAACTACACCACTCACAGACGTTCAGCTGCAGCCACACTGATGGATGATTCGCCACACATACACCACCTCAGCCCTCCAGCCACAGCCGCATAAGTGCCCGGGCAGGATCGATCCAGGCAACTCAGGGTAGCAGAGCGCAGACACACAGCCCCCATCAGGACAGCATCTTCAGCAATGTACGTTTGTATGAGGATGAGGAACACCACTTGATAAAGAGACGTCACCGGCACCTGGGTCAGGGGGCACGAATGATTGCTTGTGGCATACACCGGTCCATGCCGTGTCAGATACAATAGGTACGGCCACCGTGAGAGGTAGCTGCCACTCTACACTGGATTCTTGCTGCTTCCCCTGTAAGCGATGAACACCGCTGAAAACCTGCTCATATCTCAGGCCTCCAAGAATTTAGTCGGAGCCAGTGCCCATGCGCCCAAATTTGGGAACACACCGGCACACCGACACCGTGAGCACCTAGTCGGAAGCAGTCCCAGCCAGGCACAGCGCAACGGAACCAACAATGCAGGCAGGCACCGACCATCCACCACAGGTATCCATAATCGAAGTAAGATGTGCAATTAGGCCACCAACGCCACTGCAGCCGCCATTTTGAATGAAGGAGCCGTTATCACACTGCTTGGAATCAGCTGACTGTCACTCCCGCCATTGTCCAATCTGTCATATGCCCCTCCTGGCGCCCCAGGTCTTCCTAACCACTCACCTGTGCCTCCCCAGTTACTGCCATGTAGTGCCCCACACGTTCCAGCTCGGGAGCAACACAGCACGCCGCCATTATGTTCAACACTGCTGCATCTCACCCCCAGCACCAGCTCGCAATGTTGCCGGTGCCCCCACGCTGCACTGTACCTCCTTCACAACTCCCGCGGGGATCCTGTATCCTCCGTTACTCACTGTTGGGGCAGGTTCCCACAATCTCCACCAATGCGGGCGGCCGAGAGCAGCTCCAGAACACCGCAGTATTACTGTTATCTAGGGGGCAGTCATTTTCCGTGCCTCCGGCTGACCGCGTCCTCGGAGCAATCTGCCGACCGGGACTCTGCCTCCGGTCTCAGCAATATCACTTTCCCTCGAGGCTCGGGCTGCGACGATGGTCCAGTGTGCTGGACTTTATTATCTGCAGGTCTGAGGATAACATGCCGACAGCGGAGCACATCGATCTTCTGTGACTCGGGCTGCCGCCATGTTATGCTACCGTGATCCCGGGACGCCGGACAGCTGCTCGTGGTTTCTCCGCCTCATTAACTGCTTTGGGGCTCCGACACCGCTCAGTTTATTGGCAAGTCGTTCCGACGTGCATGTCTGCCAATTTTACTCGAATCTGCGACTGATGATAACTTCACCTGTCCGGCGGAGCTGTCTCAATAGGCAGCCATTCCGCTGTGCGCCCTCTAGCGCCCCCTCATCTTTAAAGGCTAAATGCTGGCCTTCACCAAGTCCTCTGACCATGGGGTGTCCCTGGAGAACACCATGTGAAATGTGAAAGGATAAAGATAACACCTCTTCTGAAGACATTATCTATCCCTCCACAGTAGTCTCTCATGGGTTTTATACTCTCACTTGTCCTTCTTGGCATTTAAGGTCTTATTGATATCACTGAAAGTCTTTACCAAGTCTCAAATGTTTAATTTGTTGCTACATGTATCATTTGACGTTCATTATGTCCATACACCCACCTTTCGTCATAAGTTCCTATTTGAGGGTCTTCAATGACAGCTCAATATATCATATGCCCATTACTACTGGCTTTCCCACCACAGGTAGTTGGTATGAGATTTGGATAAACTGTGGCCCCCCCTTGGAGGGTTTTTACTAGATTTGCCTTTGCAATGTTTTTCAAAATAATTTTTATCAGAATAAAATTATGGTATGGTATAGATAACTGTTCCAACCAGCTAGGGAGCAACACAGCACGCCACCATTATGTTCAACACTGCTGCATCTCACCCCCAGCACCAGCTCGCAATGTTGCCGGTGCCCCCACGCTGCACTGTACCTCCTTCACAACTCCTGCGGGGATCCTGTATCCTCCGTTACTCACTGTTGGGGCAGGTTCCCACAATCTCCACCAATGCAGGCGGCCGAGAGCAGCTCCAGAACACCGCAGTATTACTGTTATCTAGGGGGCCGCCATTTTCCGGTCCTCCGGCTGACCGCGTCCTCGGAGCAATCTGCCGACAGGGACTCTGCCTCCGGTCTCAGCAATATCACTTTCCCTCGAGGCTCGGGCTGCGACGATGGTCCTGTGTGCTGGACTTTATTATCTGCAGGTCTGAGGATAACATGCCGACAGCGGAGCACATCGATCTTCTGTGACTCGGGCTGCCGCCATGTTATGCTACCGTGATCCCGGGACGCCGGACAGCTGCTCGTGGTTTCTCTGCCTCATTAACTGCTTTGGGGCTCCGACACCGCTCAGTTTATTGGCAAGTCGTTCCGACGTGCATGTCTGCCAATTTTACTCGAATCTGCGACTGATGATAACTTCACCTGTCCGGCGGAGCTGTCTCAATAGGCAGCCATTCCGCTGTGCGCCCTCTAGCGCCCCCTCATCTTTAAAGGCTAAATGCTGGCCTTCACCAAGTCCTCTGACCATGGGGTGTCCCTGGAGAACACCATGTGAAATGTGAAAGGATAAAGATAACACCTCTTCTGAAGACATTATCTATCCCTCCACAGTAGTCTCTCATGGGTTTTATACTCTCACTTGTCCTTCTTGGCATTTAAGGTCTTATTGATATCACTGAAAGTCTTTACCAAGTCTCAAATGTTTAATTTGTTGCTACATGTATCATTTGACGTTCATTATGTCCATACACCCACCTTTCGTCATAAGTTCCTATTTGAGGGTCTTCAATGACAGCTCAATATATCATATGCCCATTACTACTGGCTTTCCCACCACAGGTAGTTGGTATGAGATTTGGATAAACTGTGGCCCCCCCTTGGAGGGTTTTTACTAGATTTGCCTTTGCAATGTTTTTCAAAATAATTTTTATCAGAATAAAATTATGGTATGGTATAGATAACTGTTCCAACCAGCTAGGGAGCAACACAGCACGCCACCATTATGTTCAACACTGCTGCATCTCACCCCCAGCACCAGCTCGCAATGTTGCCGGTGCCCCCACGCTGCACTGTACCTCCTTCACAACTCCTGCGGGGATCCTGTATCCTCCGTTACTCACTGTTGGGGCAGGTTCCCACAATCTCCACCAATGCAGGCGGCCGAGAGCAGCTCCAGAACACCGCAGTATTACTGTTATCTAGGGGGCCGCCATTTTCCGGTCCTCCGGCTGACCGCGTCCTCGGAGCAATCTGCCGACAGGGACTCTGCCTCCGCTGTCAGCAATATCACTTTCCCTCGCGGCTCGGGCTGCGACGATGGTCTTGTGTGCTGGAATTTATTATCTGCAGGTCCGAGGATAACATGCCGACAGAGGAGCACATCGATCTTCTGTGACTCGGGCTGCCGCCATGTTACGCTACCATGATCCCGGGACGCCAGACAGCTGCTCGTGGTTTCTCCGCCTCATTAACTGCTTTGGGGCTCCGACACCGCTCAGTTTATTGGCAAGTCGTTCCGACGTGCATGTCTGCCAATTTTACTCGGATCTGCGACTGATGATAACTTCACCTGTCCGGCGGAGCTGTCTTAATAGGCAGCTATTCCGCTGTGCGCCATCTAGCGCCCCCTCATCTTTAAAGGCTAAATGCTGGCCTTCACCAAGTCCTCTGACCATGGGGTGTCCCTGGAGAACACCATGTGAAATGTGAAAGGATAACGATAATACCTCTTCTGAAGACATTATCTATCCCTCCACAGTAGTCTCTCATGGGTTTTATACTCTCACTTGTCCTTCTTGACATTTAAGGTCTTATTGATATCACTGAAAGTCTTTACCAAGTCTCAAATGTTCAATTTGTAGCTACATGTATCATTTGACGTTCATTATGTCCATACACCTACCTTTCGTCATAAGTTCCTATTTGAGGGTCTTCAATGACAGCTCAATATATCATATGGCCATTACTACTGGCTTTCCCACCACAGGTAGTTGGTATGAGATTTGGATAAACTGTGGCCCCCCCTTGGAGGGTTTTTACTAGATTTGCCTTTGCAATATTTTTCAAAATAATTTTTATCAGAATAAAATTATGGTATGGTATAGATAACTGTTCCAACCAGCTAGGGAGCAACACAGCATGCCACCATTATGTTCAACACTGCTGCATCTCACCCCCAGCACCAGCTCGCAATGTTGCCGGTGCCCCCATGCTGCACTGTACCTCCTTCACAACTCCCGCGGGGATCCTGTATCCTCCGTTACTCACTGTTGGGGCAGGTTCCCACAATCTCCACCAATGCAGGCGGCCGAGAGCAGCTCCAGAACACCGCAGTATTACTGTTATCTAGGGGCCCGCCATTTTCCGTTCCTCCGGCTGACCGTGTCCTCGGAGCAATCTGCCGACCGGGACTCTGCCTCCGGTCTCAGCAATATCACTTTCCCTCGCGGCTCGGGCTGCGACGATGGTCTTGTGTGCTGGACTTTATTATCTGCAGGTCCGAGGATAACATGCCGACAGAGGAGCACATCGATCTTCTGTGACTCGGGCTGCCGCCATGTTACGCTACTGTGATCCCGGGACGCCAGACATCTGCTCGTGGTTTCTCCGCCTCCTTAACTGCTTTGGGGCTCCGACACTGCTCAGTTTATTGGCAAGTCGTTCCGACGTGCCTGTCTGCCAATTTTACTCGGATCTGCAACTGATGATAGCTTCACCTGTCCGGCAGAGCTGTCTCAATAGGCAGCCATTCCGCTGTGCTCCCTCTAGCGCCCCCCCATCTTTAAAGGCTAAATGCTGGCCTTCACCAAGTCTTCTGACCATGGGGTGTCCCTGGAGAACACCATGTGAAATGTGAAAGGATAAAGATAACACCTCTTCTGAAGAAATTATCTATCCCTCCACAGTAGTCTCTCATGGGTTTTATACTCTCACTTGTCCTTTTTGGCATTTAAGGTCTTATTGATATCACTGAAAGTCTTTACCAAGTCTCAAATGTTCAATTTGTAGCTACATGTATCATTTGACGTTCATTATGTCCATACACCCACCTTTCGTCATAAGTTCCTATTTGAGGGTCTTCAATGACAGCTCAATATATCATATGACCATTACTACTGGCTTACCCACTACAGGTAGTTGGTATGAGATTTGGATAAACTGTGCCCCCCCTTGGAGGGTTTTTACTAGATTTGCCTTTGCAATGTTTTTCAAAATAATGTTTATCAGAATAAAATTATGGTATGGTATAGATAACTGTTCCAATCATTATTAGGTATATCCTATAACGATGCATGGATTACTTGTTTACAAGGTGCAGCTTATTCCCTTTGAGTAGATATCCCCACAGTCCTGTTGGTTAAACTTCATCTCTCTGGTACTGGCCTTTCCTTATTTGGTAGGGTTTCTATTTAGTGGTTCTGCATGTTTATTGCTAACTTACTTACCCATTTTTCTCCCTCCCTCACCCTTCCATGTGATTTATATTCAATTTGTAGTATACTATTCATCTACAGTAAGTATGGGCAAAATTTGCGAATTCGCGATCCGCGAATTTGTGCGAAAGCAGATTTTTTTTGCGTGTTCGCGGGGCGCTTTGCGTGTTCGCAGGCCTCTTGCAGCGCACTGACCACGAAGTTACCCATGCGGTCGTACATGGGCCCGACCATCTTGTCCGCTTTGCGTATTTCCATTTCCGGGCACAGTTGCATGCTCGCGTTGTGCGTGGGGCGCGATTGCGTAGTCGCGTGCGTTTTTGCGTGCTCGTGGGGGAAATATCGCGCAAACTTACCCATGCGGTCCTCTATGGGCGTGGCCATCTTGTTTTTCATTCATTGCTATGGTTCTGGGCATTGTTTTTGAATCCTTCCCTAATCTTTGTAATCCTTTGTTTCTTTAACCTTTTTTGTAATCTTTTTTGCTTATTTTCTATCTCTCTATTTTTCTACCTCTATATTTTGTTTTTTTTACTTTTGCTTACTTTAAAGCTACTTTTTTAAACTCTTTTCTTTACTTTTTCCCTATTCTTTCCTAATCTTTTTTTTAGCTGTCCAGGACCGATGCAAAGGGCGCCGGGAAGAGGAAGGGGAAGGGTCCCACACCCCGTATCCGGCTTCCATGCGGGCGATTGAGGGGGGAGGATGTAGTGGCCAGGGAGATTTTCACTGCGGTGGAGGTGGCCGCTCTTATATTTTTTGTTCTGCGCCACTTCCTTAAGACCGTGGCGGCAGGGGGCTGGCCAAGTCAAGGGTATGGCCTCCGGGAGCGTCGCCAGCGGTGGGATAAGGTGTGCCGGGCCATGCGTAGGGAGTCGGGGGTCCGGCGCACCTATGACCAAGCGACGCACCGGTTGGCCGACATCCTCGACTGGGAGCAAGACCTGCTCCACCTGCTAGGCGTGGAGATCACTGGCCTTAGTGAGTAGCTATTTAATAACTACTTTGTTTTCTTCTGCTCTGTGTTATATTGCTAATATATGTTTTTCCCGAAGAGCAAGAATGCTGCCAATTCGCTTACACTGCAGGTAAAATAATGTTTAAATAGCTTCTGTGATTGCAGGTGCTCGCCTCCTAAGTGGCATTGCTACTATGCTTACTTGTTTGCAACTTTGTGCTCATTTGGCCTGAATATGTATGAGTGTAGTACTTTACAGAACTGCGTAATGCTAGAGAAACTAGAGACTCAAGTCTAGTCCTTCCTTTGTACTCCTGCTGCCACTAAGAAGATGAGATAGTGATGAATTGATAGGTTGAGTATATTATGACTTGTTATTAGTAGAAGGAAATTTTTAGTAGTCTGCAATCATGATGACGAACTGTGTCTGTCACATCGCATGATGCTGAGTGCTCGCAGTCGTAGTAGAACCTTTTTGTTGTTGGCTTAGTTAGTGATTTACATAGCTTTCCAAGTAGAATCCAGCAATACTATACTAGTATCCTCCTAGATGACCAGATCAGATAGGTCAATACATGTAGTGCAATTGTTGCTAATTTGTTTCCCCTAGATAATTTTAAATTGTGGTCAAAGAAATCAAATATTTCAGAAAAACAATCATCCATGTTTGTGTTTATTTCATGATCATCAGCACCTCCCGAGGGCAAGAAGACAGCAACACCCCAGACTCCGGCGGAACAGAGTGGGCAGGAACGGTCCTCTGCAGGCTCTTCTGCTGGCCCCAGTAAGTTGTTCTGTTGTTAATATAATTATACTTCCCTAACTTTTACAGCTCCTATTCATTCCAAACTGTTTCCTAATTCTATTTTTTTTACAAAATAGTCTTTGATCTTCTTGTATACTGTTTTTACATTCTTATCCTGCCTCTCTACCATCACTCGCTGTGCTACTTCTATTTGGCGCTCTGTGTAGGTGGCTAAGCTTGCCCAGTCGGTGTTAAACAAAACTCTGATCCAGCAATAGCTCTAGAGGCACTCAGTGCAGTCCTCTGGGTTACCCTTGCTGTCTATTCCAGTCTTCTTTATGTTAGTGCTTTGACAATTTCCAACAACAAAATGTCAATGTCCACCAAGAATAAGCTAGT
This sequence comes from Lissotriton vulgaris, assembly GCF_964263255.1. Taxonomy (NCBI): domain Eukaryota; kingdom Metazoa; phylum Chordata; class Amphibia; order Caudata; family Salamandridae; genus Lissotriton; species Lissotriton vulgaris. The sequence goes on from NC_141696.1 coordinate 901,309,604, forward strand.
AGTTGGCTTTTTGATTTGATAGTAGCACATACCATACTGCTAGTGTTTCAGGGACTATTCTGCACATACAGAAGTATGGACAAGAGAAATAGGACATTGTTGATGATAGGTTCAGTTCGACTTTACATATACCTCAGTCAGAAGTAACAGTGAGGGACTCGGGAGCTCTCACCTTGTTGGAACTTCAAGTCCTCCTGGTGGTGATGAGGAGTAGATGGTTCTGTCTGTAATTATAAAAATGTCGCACGTTAAAGAGCAAGCATTCATCAGTTGTGCCAAAAAGAGTTGCATGTTATGGCTAAGCATATAAGTTAACACCCTCCCCAAAACTGGGACTTCTTTTCAGTCCCAATAATTAAAAATTGTTTAACATGTTCTCTTCCATTATGAGACAAAATAGGGGGTGGTGTATGGCATCTAAAAATATGACTTGTATTTTCTAGGCGTCACAACCTCGGACGCGGCACTTCCCACCACCAGTGCCGGGGCCAGCAGCACTGAGGGTTCCACTCCAGGGGCAGATGCGGCGGCGCCACAAGTGTCACCAGGAGGAGCTGAGGGGGATGGCTCAGCAGCGGCAGACAGTGGTAAGTTATTATTATACTCCTTACTTATTGACATTTTAGAGTAGGCTTGCAAAGGAGTGTATGATGTACTGTGCAGTAGCCAGTACACTACTACAAGTACACTGTACTGTTAAGAACAGTTACTGATTTAGAACTACATTTTAGCCAATCACGGAGAAGACGGTCACCCTTGGTTTAGCAATAGCATTAGCGGTGGTAGTTCTCGAGTAAGCAATGGCCCCCTCTATTTGACTTCAAATCAGCTGGGAAACTTTTATTGTGAAGCCAAGTCATATCAGATGAACTTGAGGGATGTGATGAACGAAAAGGTAAAGAACATAGGGTCAATGGAAAGACGAGCGAGTCGTAACAAGTTTTTGAATGCAGGCAGAGGTGGCTGATAGGAAGGAATCAGATGCATGGCTGCTTTAAGCAAGGATGGTTGGAGGAGAAAGAAAAAATGACTGTCGGTGTGGGTGAATCAGAAAATTCATGTGTGGTGTGCATTGCAATATATCATTTGGGTGAAACTCAAATGCAAGTCAAGACGGTGGTTTACCAAATTAAATGAAAAGGGTGTGATGTGGTTGTTTGAGAAAAGTAAAGTTGTTACAGTTTAGACATTAAGAAGAATGATAGACGTTTACTTTGGAAGCCTGGATGGTATCTTCTTCCTCATACATAGCAGAGGTGTATGTAGAGCAGAAGCTCAGTGCATGAAGAGTGTTAATTTGTTCGAATAGCATGTCCGTGCCAGAGTAGCAAAGCAGAGGAAATCAAAATACTACAAGTTGAGATTGTTCAGAAACTCTCCCTTGCCTAAAATAACAGTACAGTAGTTTACTTTGCAAGCACAGCATATATTGTGTATGTATTGTTGACAATTATATCAAGTCAAGTCCCTTCCTCCGGCAATTATGGTTACCACACTCACTCCCTATGTCGATAATTTTCTTTCTGCTGTGTTAATCATGGGTGGACTATCGCTGTTGTTCACTCAATCTATCACAACAAAGCACCTAAAGTCATCCATCATATAAGCAAAGAGATCATGTGATCGGCTGGATACATGAACAGAAATTAATAATCATCATTTTCCTTATGTAGTACTGAAGGCCCGGGGGGCAGTGCGAAATATAAATTACATTGAGCAGTAGCCCTTGATGTAACCGAGCATGGCCAGTGCCACCCCTATACAAAAGTAAGAGCTTCCCTATCCCCACCTGCATGTACTGCTTAAAGTAATGCATGCAAGTCTGCGTCATCATGGCTTGTGTCTCTTTTTCTTGGGTGCAAGCTGACTGAGCTGGCATTATGCCGGCTACCACAAGTTCACGTACAGGTAATTCTTTTTGCAAAACTAGAGAAAAAAAGAAGAATACTGGTGTACTCTCTGACTCACTGACTATGTATTGATTCCATAGTGCTGCCTGGTAGTAGAATTCCTGAAACTCCCACTGTTACAGGCCTACAAAGACGGCGAAAAGATACATGCCAAAATGTTATACTGTGCTTGCAAATTGCAAGTGTTACTGTGAGACAACTTTCTGTTGAATTATTTTGTGTTATTGTTAAAGAGTATTGGTTAGTATTTTTCTTTCTTTCTTCATATAGATGCTCCAAAAATTCTCACCAGACAGGAGATGGCTGTCTGGGCCAGGGCACGGAAGCTGGAGGCCATTTGTGTGGAATATCGCCGGCTGTGGGCTCGGGAACAGGAGGAGGGGGCGTCAACAACCTCCTCCAGTGTCCCTGTGTCCACCAGCCGGCAGCCTCCAGCATGGCGCTGTGCTCGGACGGCCTCCCGCCGCAGCTCAGCTACAACAACACCAGCAGCTGGCCCCCCCAGAGCCTGGATGGCACACCTGCGCCGCCTAAGCCTCAGAGTGGACTACCTGGAGCGCAAGATGGACAATCTTGAGTAACAGCTCCAGGACCTCCGCAAGGAGTGGCGGGACCATCTGTCCACACACCGCCGGAAGTGACTGTGTCCCTTGCCCTTTTTTTAAAGACTGTTGGGGGGGGTGGGAATCGGGAATTAGGGATTATTTGGGACTTTTCGGAAGACTATTTGAAATGGACAACTGTTTGGGTTAGGGAGGGGTGGGACTAGCTTATTTTTGTTAGGGTAAAAATAAAATTATTTATTTTACATACTTCGACATAGTGTACGCGTTGATGTTATTTTGTGGGGTGGTGGGCGGGGGTTACGGCACGTTTGGTTTCCTCAAAGTTACCAGCATGAATTATCTAAAACGTCCAAAAATGTTCAAAAGTGCCACTAATAGAGTTAGTGAATTCAATAGGCCTACTAGTACTTTACTAGTACTACTGTCAGTCTCTCCTCGGAGTCCTAGCCCATTATTCTACCTCCCCATAAGGCTTATCTTACCTGTGATTCACGTTTGAGAATAGAGCTAGGCACAGCGCTGGCTGCATGGCAAATGGCGATTACGCCATCCAGGACCGAAATTCCATTGTTGTGGTGTTAGTAGGAGTGGTACCACACTAGCAGTAGCAGCATACGAAAAACAAAGTAAAAAAAATGAGACATTGAGTGGCCTGAGAGGAGTATTAGAAGGAACAGTATCCTAAGCAATGCTGAAGATAAGTATAGGGAAAAAAAGAATTACATGGAGGATTATGGCTACTACGAGAACAGTGACACATCAGCGTTACAAGTTGTCTTGACATGTAGGAGGATGATGTTGACGATGGATCCAATAGATGGTGGGCATGAAATTCAGAATTTATTTTAAAATACTCATTGTTGTTTTTTTAACCAGAATTACAATATCCTAGGATTCATCTAGCTGCCTTAAAATTTATTTGAGGAGGTTGCTTGCACCTTATCCTCCCCATCAAGTGTGTGGAATTATTGTTGTAATTTACTCACACCTCAATGAAAACCACACAGCCCGGGGGAAGAGGGTTAGGGTTTGAAACTTGGATGGGAATGGGATTTGTGGGGAAAGTTTTGTGGAGAGAGGGGAAAAAACACAGCATGGACAAACAACAAATGAAGATAAACAAATCTTTGGATACAAAGCTATGGATAAATCTTTTAAGGGACATAAAGGAAGTGCATGCACTACTGCATGCATGAAGTTGTTTGCTAAATGGATAGGTTACTGAAAAGTAAGTAGTACATTCTACAATGTACTAACTATGAAGAAACAATGTGACAGTACATGGCTGCAGTAATTACGCAATTTCACTTGCTTACCTGCCCTCAGAGAGGAAGCACTTAGTACATTAAATTAGTTTAAAAAATAGCAAAGAAATAAGTATACAATGGCTGGAGGGATGAATTGAAGCAGAGAGCAATCAAATGCACAGAGTCACACTCATAGACGTTCACAGCAATAACATTACTTAAAAGATAAGTAGAAATGAAGATGGATACTGTAACTGTATGTTGTTGAAGTTGTCCTGTTGAATTTGGGAAGCTGCATGCATCCAGCCATTCCTGTTTTTCGTGATACTCCACCATTCCATCTGACGCTCAGTCGATCAATGTTGGGGACCAGAAGACACCTTGTCCACTGCCTGCCTGGCGGATGCTGAATTGAGGCTCACTAATGGTAAGCCTGAGTTCATCCTTATTCCCATTGCACAGGGTAAAAGCCGTCCTGTAATTGTTGATGGAAAAACAGGAAGTGATAATAAAACACCACAGAGAAAAAAATATAAGGTACGCTGTGTAGTGCAAAAATAACACTTTCAGTTTCAGAGTCGACAGTATTACAATACATACAAGCATCATTTTGAAAGTGGGTACTCTGAGTCTCCTTTTCAAGGATAAATAAGTGTGGGTGAATTTTGCTGATCTTTCCCCTCAAGCTAGGTGTAAACTGCAATTTTAGAACAAACTTAGACCTTCCCAGCAGTGCTCCCAGACTGCTCAACCCACCCCCAAACATCTAGAAGACCCCCAAGTAGCCCCCCAAAAACATGCGACCTGGCTGAGGCTTACTTGAAAATCGTGCTAAAACGCACTCTGAAAGTAGGCCCAAACACCCCTTTTCCACCATGGATTTTCTTCAAACCACTTGCAATCAAAATTAGACATTCCCAGGGGTGCTGCCAGACCCCTCAATCCACCCCCAAAAATATAGAACACCCCCAAACAGCCCCCCAAAAACATGCAATACTGCTAAAAAAAAAAAACTTTTCCACCATGGATTTTTAGAAATTAGACCTTCCCAGCAGTGCTCCCAGACCCCTCCACCCACCCCCAAAAATCTAGAACACCCCCAAGTAGCCCCCCAAAAACATGCAGTACTGCGACCTGGCTGAGGCCTACTTGAAAATCGTGCTAAAACGCACTCTGAAAGTAGGCCCAAAATACCACTTTTCCACCATGGATTTTCTTCAAACCAATTGCAATCAAAATTAGACAATCCCAGGAGTGCTCCCAGACCCCTCAACCCACCCCCAAAAATCTAGAACACCCCCAAACCGCCCCGCAAAAACATGCAATACTGCTAAGCCTAAGTTTAAACATGCCAAAACGCTCTCTGCAACTAGGCCCAAACCCCCCTTTTCCACCATGGATTTTCTTCAAACCACTTGCAATCAAAATTAGACCTTCCCAGCAGTGCTCCCAGACGCTTAAACCAAGTCAAAAAACTTTAGAACACTCCCAAGTAGACCCCAAAAACATGCAATACTACTACCTGGCACAAGCCCTAACTTAAAATCATGCCCAAACGCTCTCTGCAACTAGGCCCAAACCCCCCTTTTCCACAATGGATTTTCTGCAAACCACTTGCAATCAAAATTAGACATTCCCATGAGTGCTCCCAGACCCCTAAATCCAGTCGCAAAACTCAAGAACACCCCCAAGTAGCCCCTCAAAAACATGCAATACTGCTACCTGGCATCAGCCCTAACTTAAAATCATGCCAAAACGCACCCTGAAACTAGGCCCAAAACCCCCCTTTTCCACCACGGATTTTCTTCAAACCACTTTGTCTGTTTGTGTCAAAGAGCCTAGGTATGTTACATCAGGTTGCTTCACTCAGTGGTGCCTGCCTTGGCCCTCTGCATGGCCCTGCCGCAAGCATGGGGCAAAAATCTGTTACGCTCAAGAATTTGCGAATTTTCGGCAATTTCGCGAGATTCGCGGATTGCGAATTTGCCACCGAAAATCCACAAATTTCGCAAGCGTAACGGATTTTTGCGCCATGCTTGCGGCAGGGCCATGCAGACGGTTAAGGCAGGCACCACTGAGTGAAGCAACCTGATGTAGCATCCCTAGGCTCTTTGACACAGACAGACAAAGCATATCTAATTGTATGCACCAAGCCACATAGCCCCAATTTCACATGAACTGCTGTCTGGACTCTGCCTGGCATAATAACACTACACTGCCTCTACCACTCCATACTACGACTAGACAGACATGTAGCTCTGCTGCAGTAGTTGTTGTAGACTGGTTTACCTGTTTGCCACTCACGGATTGACCATAGTTCTTCCATACAGTAGCAGTTACCACTCACAAAGAGTCCCAAAAAGTTTATATTATTGTTTTTATCCTCACTTTTCCCTGTTAGCATCTTGCATAGGGAAAGCTTCTTAGTGACATACTCCTGAACATGATTGCTCTATTGGCATTACCTCCCTTGGGACACTATATCTCAATCATAAAGGAGCAATGATCCACTCTGGTGGTTCCAGAGATTAGGGTCCTTTAAGTGCAACCCACTGAATGTAAAAACAGTAGTAGGTTTGTATTATACTGTCTTTACAATGATGGCAATGATTACCACAGGTTGGACTCATAGTATCATGAGGATGAATGACAGTACTCTGAACATGACTGGCAGCACCAAAACGTTTGATGAAAAATAGTTTAGTTTTTTCTACTTTAGCACATTTTCTCTTTTCTTTCTACTTTTATATGCAAATTGAATGTATTCCTTATAAATGACCCCCCTCTTCCTCGTTGAATGGAGATCATTGCAAATATTGTGTCTCATTAAGGCCTTAACCTACTTTTTGCAAACAGGGTTAATCCTGATATTGATCTATATACATATTTGTGATGGTAATGAAGAGTTATGAGTAGCAGTGCGTAAAATGGGAAATTAGAAGTGACATTACTAATTAGGCTGGGTAGGCAGTTAGGGTCATGTCTGGGGGCGTTGCTGTGAGCCAGGCATTTAACAATAGCCAAGTTTTTTGGCGTGGATCAAAGGTTGGTGAAGTTTGAACCATTGAAACAGACAACTTATAGCACAACAAAAATTTAGAGATGTAGCACTGCCAAAAGGATGTTGTCTTGATAGATGTAAACTGTCACCATGAGTCCCAGATTCTAATCTTTCTGCCTCTGGAATTGGGCTTAAGAGGGAGTAAAAGGTAGATATCACTTCCAGCTCTGATTCTACATGTGTTCATGTGCCAGGGGACATAGCACATACACATATGAGCCGACCTTAAATTTTTTTTTTTCTACATATGGCTGCGGTCCTGTTACTGGGCCCAATTCACAGAACTAACTTAAGACAAAATCCTAAACTTACCACCATTTTGGTATTCACAGAAGGCACTTACTAATTTTGGTATTCACAGAAGGCACTTGCTCATTTCGGTATTCACAGAATTTAGGAGTCCTAACTTTAGGACTCCTAAATGCCTTCTGGGAATACCGAAAGTCTTACAGTTAGGATTTTTCTCAGCTTAGGAGTAGTAAAGGTAGGACTCCTAACTTTAGGACTCCTAAATGCCTTCTGTGAATACCGAAAGTCTATGGGGCACATGCATCAATCTAGGATTTTGCATTTCCTAAATAGCGAAAATTAAGGAATCGCTATTTTGGAATTGCAAAATCCTATGCATCAAGAAATCCTAATTTTTTTTAGGATTTCTTAAATTTCGGAATTTGCGATTCCTTAATTGCGAATCTCAATTAAGGAATGGCATTACATTGATTCCTATGGGCCTACAGGCCCATAGGAATCAATGCCGTTTTGCATTTCTTTTTTTAGGACATCGCAATTTGTTGATGCATTGCAAGGGTGCAGAGGGGGGTCCAAAGGACCCCCCCCCTGCACCCCTGAAATGTATTTTAAAGTGCATGTTTCACACACACATGTCCTAAGGACATGTCTGTCTGTAACATGACACTTTTCAAAATGCATTTTTGTGCTTTTTGAAACAATTTCGCAAATTAACACGAGGGTCAACCTCGTGTTAATTTGCACTTCCTATTTCAAAATTCGCATTTTTTTTCAAAATGATGCATTGCATTTAAGGAATCGCACAAATGTGATTCCTTAAATGCATTCGCATTTTTAGGAAATGCAAAAAAAAGCGAATTTTGAAAAATTGTTTCATGCATCCCAAAAACTTATTTAGGAAGTGCAAACGGCCGAATTTACCGATTTGCACCGTTTGCACTTCCTAAATAGGTTGATGCATGTGCCCCTTAAAGTTAGGATTTTTCTCAGTTTAGGAGTGGTAAAGGTAGGACTCCTAACTTTAGGACTCCTAAACTGAGACAAATCCTGACTTTAAGACTTTCAGTATTCACAGAAGTCATTTAGGAGTCCTAATGTTAGGACTCCTAACTTCTGTGAACACCGAAATGAGTAAGTGCCTTCTGTAAATACCAAAATGGGTAAGTGCCTTCTGTGAATACTAAAATGGTAGTAAGTTTAGGATTTTGTCTTAAGTTAGTTCTGTGAATCGGGCCCACTGTGTTCTGTGCCTCAGCTCACTACCTCCTTATTCAGCCAAGTCACCCAACACTCTTCTCCCAACACGTACATTAGGAGGCATGGCAAGCATCAGCTTCTATGCATACGTACAGGACCTAATTTTTGGCAGTTTGATATTGCGCAAATTTGGTCCATGAGCATTAGAGTGCTTTAAATGTCGATCAGAACATTTGCATTAAAGCTTACTTTTTTAAGCACTATTGGTTAAGTGAGTTGCCCAGAATCACAGGATGATGAGCCGACATTGGGATTCAAACCTGGTTCGCCAGTTCCACTGTCGGCAGCTCTGGTCACATCCACATTCTTGTTGCGATGCTAATTACAAACTTAAAACTGCAGGAACCCAGCGCACAAATACACTACCCGTTGCCTGCCAGATCAGCACATAAACACGCTCCATCTGAAAGGGTCATTTTCATTAGTTTTTGCGTTTCACGTACCTGTTCTTCAGGGCCTGAGCCCTGCTGGTTTTGGGAGTACCGGTGCTCTCCTTGCCCGAAAAGAAGTTCCGGTACTTAGGGGGAGAAAACTGATTTGTGCCGGCACTCAGTAACAGTGAGTACTAGCCCATTTAAAGCACTGATGAGTAGAATCTTTTTTTTTTGTTTTAATTGACCTCACATGGACTGCATTCTTTCCATGGGTCTGCACTTTGGAAAAGAAATGTGGTCTCTTGCCTGTTTCTGAGGTAGCCTGGGTCTTGCCTATACCATGTGCATCAAGACCCAGGCACACATGTACAGTAGGGGCCATGCCCTCATGGGAGGACACCACCAGAGCATTTTTTTCAAATGTAAATGTAAATGTAAATGTAAATGTATAGGCATTTATATAGCGCACTACTGACCCGTAGGGTCCCAAGGCGCTTCGACCGCTGCGAAACCCTTCCTGGCTTCCCTGAGAGATGGTCCCTTAATGGGTATCTCCAGGGTGAGACCAGGCATCCCCGGCGGTCTGGTGGGGCCGTTAGTGAAGATGAGGCAAGCTAATGCCCAGAGTTGCCGAGTGTGATCGCTGATCAGAGTGGGCACCGAGACGAGAGAATTATCGAGTCCGCTGACCCTGGTCCAGAAACCTGCCGCGCCGGGAATCGAACCCTGGTCCCGGGCCGTCCTCTGCTCTCGGGTCTGCCGCCTCTAACCAGTGAGCCACACTACTTCACAACGTCTTGGTAGTTTGCAACACTAATGTACATGGCGTGACGGGTATAGCAGGTGACAATACTGGTCCGGCTCCTTTCACAAAGTGAGTACCTTTTCCTCTGGGGGTTGGACACAGTCTTTGAAGGGTGCATTTATTTAATGTATTTTTGTTTACAACATTCTTTGCAGTCTATCACAACCTCCACTGCATCCTGTGGGGCCATAGAGAGCCCATTTTTCGGCAGCTTGCCAAATCTTTGCCATTCCACATCACCACTGCATGAATTGACATGTGTGTGAGGATGTCACACTATCTGCATACATCTACGTTTCTGGTATGCATGACATCAACTTGTTTTGCCATCTATACTAGCACTTCCTGTTCTCTGATACAGAAGGAGTCTATCTGCACTTGGCTAGCCTGATGCAAAAGAGACTATCGTGTGCATAAAAGGTGACAGGAACACTCAGTCCCGGTACACATTACACAGTATAAGGTATACTAAAAGGTTTTTCATGCTTCCTCATCTTTTTCTGGTTGTCAGGTATTGTACCCCAGAGGAACTGTAAGTGATTTTGCTTGAATATATTAGCACACTGTTATTCGAATGGCAATAGGTTGTTGTCCTTTGTCCTTACAATTTCATTGGGGATCAGTATGCTTAGATCCTGAATAAGGCCACATGCCCCAATTGGGCAAGGATGGCTGGAACATGTAGACAAGATTGACTTTAGATGTAAGGGATCATTTTCTCATTCCCATTTTTTACATTGTTTAACCTTACTAAAACTCTTGCAAATAAAAATAAAATAAATTAGGAGTTGGAGGTAATTTTAACCACATTAACCACAGACCCAAAAAACCCTTAAAAAATAGAAGTGCTCCCTGGTGAAGGTCAAGCCCAGTTTGAGACATTCGGTATCTGGAGTGCCTACCCAGTGTTGAAGCATGCCACTAGCAAACACTAGTAGATGAGGGTCTCTTAAAAATTCTCATGAAACTTTATATCCATACTCGCTTATCTACGTTCCACTCTCTTGTGATTTTGTTGATTAACCCAACAAGGGTGCCCGCTTCCCCCACTCTTACTCCTCCTAGCTATAGACCCACTATTAGTAATGATAAAAAAGTCCCCCAATAATAAAGGTGTTCACTTTCACCCTTCCAAACTCAATTTAAAAACATACTCTGATGATATTTTTTGGAACAACCAGATTCAGCTATACTAGCCATTTTGAAGATCATACATTCATTTGTTAGCTTCTCAGACTTCTCCTTAACTAAGGATAAAACAGAGGTGTTACCCCTTAACATCCATTGTCATCCCTCTTGAAAGGTGGCCTTCAGTTGCAATAGAAGTTTATTAAATATGTGGCCATCAGTTCTCTGGTGAATTATCAGTCAGTTTCTGATAGTGAACAAACAGCAGTCCATAAAGTTAAAGATTTACTCTTAGTGTAGTCTGCTAAACACATTTCATGGTGGGGTAGGTTGAAAGCTTTAGCTTTGAAAATGATGGCGACTCCTTTAATAAACTTTCTTTCAAGCATGTTACATGTTTGCCTGTCTCAGATGTTTTATTCAACCATTGATAAAGCTACCTTGCATTTCCTCTGGTGTAAAAAGAAAGCCAGAATACTCCTGTTTATGAGACTGCACGCTTATCTGCTCAAGGTGCCCACTGGATTGTTAAGTATCCGAATAAAACGACCCCGTGGCTTTTTACTGAATGCCATTTATATTCCCTCTTCTCATTGAATTTGACAATAACTATGTCCCAACATATTCTAACTCACTCACATTGTATTATACTTGACACAATCCAGGTCTTATGCAATTTCCTTATGGATTAATGAAAAACAGGAACAACAAATGTGATCACTATCAACCTCGTTTGGACAGCCAAGTGTATTATTTTGGTGTTGGATCGCTTCTCGTATACTGTTCCTCTGTCCTTTGCTGTTCTGCAGAAGAAACATTCCCTCATTAATCTCGACTTCTGTGACTTTTTAAAAATGAAATCAAAGATATCCAAACTGAGTCCGCTCCTGAAGCCAATCCTGCTCAAATTCCTTAGCTGGATCTGTCTAGGTGTCCAAAATATATTAAACCCTGAACAAGCCCAAAGGTAATTCCACCCTACCCATTCAGGAGGCGTGGTCTAAATATTTCCAAGATTCCGGTGATCTACTACCCCCCACCTCCCCGGAAGAGGCTTGGCCCAAAATCTGCTCTAACTTGCTCCAGAACAAACGTATCGCATCATAGTCCAAACTAGCTTTTTGCATCGCATTTTCTTTATGAGGAGCCCCAACAAAACTCTTTAAATTAAAACTGAAAAATTCTGATACCTGATTGTCATGGAAAGATGCCTGTACAGAGCCGGATTATATGTTTTTCACATTCAAATGGCTGACCCCATACTGGGATAAAATAAACACTCAAGTTAGTACAGTATTCAATACAAATGTTATTTTAGAGCTTTCATCTACAATGCTGGGAAAACATGCTGCCCCTTACTCCGTCCGTTTTCTGATGCAGATCCAGCTCTTCTGGACATCTGAATAACTATTGCCCTCATAATTACCCTTCTGAATTGGAAATCGACCAACAAATTATTATTCCAAATATGGTGTGCATGAGTCACATCTCATAGAAGAACACACTAAAATTGTATAAGATTCCAGGGATTCCTTTAACTGCACATGAAACTTAAAACACTCGATAATTTCATTTCCAACACACTAAGATCATTGCTTTCCCTAGGATCCCTCCTCATGAGATGTTCTGAAGATGTTCTTTTGCTCTTCTTATAGACTACATAGTTTCCCCCTTCTCAATATGGATTCCTCTTGTCTCCATACACCTCACTCCTATTTTGATCTACTTATTATTCTTTTCAGGTAGGGGTGCTTTTCTGTTTCTATTACCTTTACTTGTTCATTCATGGTTTCAGCCAATTCCTCACCTAATCTGTTTTATTTTTCCTCCTTGCAACTACAAAATATGAAATGTTGAAATATATCACTGGAACTTGCGTACACGACCTCTTACCACCTCTAAGAGCTAGAATTCAATAATAAACTACCCAATAATATTAACTGTTCTGATCATACAATCTGAATGTAAACACCTATGCTCTACGAGACCATTGTTTGTTCTATGCTTTACTTTTTTGAAAAACAGTAACATTCTTTAGAACACAGAAAACTCAGTTACTACATGCCAAAGCACCCTATCATGTGAAATTCATGTAGCTTAATTTACTGAACACTCAACAGTTTGTAGAGGAACCAACAACAGTACTAGGTGGTGTATACCAAAACTATTTTATCTGGCTGGGGTCATGTAGTTATTTAGTGCTGATGGTTACAGGTGGTGGTCATCAAAACTCATTTTATGAGGTGTAGGACTTATTTTCTATCATCAGACTTTGACCCACAGCAAGAGAGAGCAAAATAGATAAAGGATAAAGAAGAATAGGAAGAAATAGAGCACATGTGTAACATTCTGTAACAAAGGGAACAACTGGACAAAAACTGCAAATTTGAGATGGAGAAATAGAAAGCGTATGGTGGAAGAAAGAGACATGAGGTTTAATTAACGAGGAGCAGCATGAGAAATTGCAACTGCAATCCTGCCATTTTGCAGCACCCGAGGCTATCATGTGTCTTCTATTGTTGCTTGGATTCCCACCACCTGTCCACAATTCCGTTATAAGACCAGAAAGGTGTTTTTCTTATGTGCAAATGCTGATTTATTTCTGCATTTCTGCATATTATTGTATAAAAAATGTTGTTAGTATTTTGATTTCTGATATTGTGGTTTTGTTTATATAGTCATATAATAATGTCTATTGTTTCAATAAAGGACTAGAAGTTGAATTGAATTTCTAACATTGTATCAGAATGTTCTTGTGATTATTTTTATGCTACATCACCTATCACATGAACACTTTCTCACAGTAACTCTTAAAATTACCATACACAAGGCTTTGTCATCTCTCTCAGATAATGATGGCCATTTTTGACTTCCAGGTAACTTCTTGTTTCTCCGTCAAGGCTGTTGACGAAGAATACACAAGATTCTCAAACACAGAGCCTGATCTTGCAGCCTCCAGTCTGGATTCCTTTGGCATTGAAGTATGTGACAGATGAATGGAAAGTCTCACAGTGGCAGATCTTTCAGTGCTAATTATTATAGGCAAGGGAATTCATATAATGTAACATCTTTTCTTCCATTATTTATATTTACTTTTTGATCATTCATAATTGGCTAATTTTTTTTATATCTGTGCTAATATTTTTGCATATTATGCACTCTTTTCAGGTTCATATATAGCCATATATAACTCTTGTCCAGATTTTTTTAAAGCACTGTCTCGAGAGAAATTATGAACATAACTCATTTAAATTCCTGTGTCTCTGACAAGCAATGTATTATCCGAAAATAGGCTCTGTTCGGTTACAATAATAGGTGTTTCATGGGAGGCAAACTGTATTTCAGTGCTTTGAAAGTTACGTTGCTATACCTGTAATTCCAGGGAAAATCTACATTGTGTAGTCACTGACCCTGTCAAGCAAGATGGTGGAAAATCATTGGTCCACAGCACTTATTATTTTATTGTTAGACACTGGGCTGCAGGTATAACTAAAGGGAGGGAGGCTTGCCAAGGGAAGTGGCTCTGTTAAATACAATGCCATCACTAGTGTGACTTTCTTTGCTGTGGCCTTTGATTGACTTTAATCCATTTACATTCTGCAAAAGGCATTAGTGTCCATCTGGATTGCAAGGCATACTGAAGTCAAAAGAACAACACCTCTTTTTTAGACACAGTCTAAGAAGTGCCACCTTTTTGCATTTCTTAGTGTGATATCATTTGCCAACAAATTGATTTGAAACAGAAATTTTAAGAGTGTAAATAAATATATGAATCAAGGACACACACAGTGACTTCCAAGAGTGTCGTGGTGCTAACTAGACTAAGCAAAAACAGATGACCCAGGCTTAGTAGTATGCTGCAAATAGATGGGCTTTGGGAGCCCTTCCAAATTGATATTTTATTGAAAACGGCACAGGGAGAACATGGAAGCAGATTTGACTCACCGCTCACAAGGACCATGAAGGAACATTCTCCCATCCTCACCCTGCAAAACCTAGGGGTCGGGGGTGGAATCACTGCTAAAGCAGACCTGAGAGATCTAGATGGATGATCCTGAATGATCCTCTCATTAAGGTACTGTTGACCATTCTTGTAAAAGGCCTATGCCAGGCCCATGCAGGATAGTAGGGCCTTTAGAAAGGATCAGTTTCCTTGACTGGAAGTAAACGTAGATCATGACGATGATGTAAGATGGAATTCCTCTTTGGAATGTCCAAGATGAGGCAGGTGTTGTATTTTGGACAGCTTGAGGTTTTTTGATCTATTTATCAGGGAGACCGAGGTATAGTATATTAACAGAGCCCAGCCTCAATGTTATAAGAGCATTGACAACAGTATCACAAGTAATATATAGAAGTAGAAACTTTCTTCTTTTTAAAAAAAAAAATGTATGCCGTCAGGTACATCATAAGGCGAAAAAAAAGATATTTACATGTCTAAATGTATATATTATATTATGGTAATTCTCATTAGAAAAGGAAAGAAGAAAAAAGAAAAACAAAAGAAAAAACAGCAAACACAGATTAACCAATTCCTGTCCTACTTGCCGGTTCCCCTTGATTTCCTTTAAGCCAGTCTGTCATCGGTGCCCTGATCTTATCCCCTTGCACTCTGGCTCGGTGGCCCTTGTTCTTATAAAGAGCCATTTCGAGAATGTGTATATTCAATAATCGATGTAGCCAAGTAGTATATACGGGGGGTTCCAAATCCTTCCATGCAGCAGCAATTAATAGTCTTGCTACCACAATTGTAAAGAACACAAAGTCCCAATGTGCTGATGGTAGCCCAATTTGGCTATCATATCCAAAAAGCATCAGCGACGCGCTAATAATAATTGCATGCTTAATTGTTTTTTCCAAGAATTTCTCTATACCCTTTTTCAACAAAATCAGAGACTTACATGCGTAAAACATATGTATAGTATCGGCAGGGCTATGCTGATATCTAGGGCATTGATCAGTCTCTTGTTTCCCCAAGCTAAAAAGTTTTGCTGGGGTATAACATAAGTTAAATACGGTTTTGTAGTGTTGCGCTTTAAGGTTTGTTGCCAAAAATATATTTTTCCCTAATTCTAATGACATATCCAGATCAATATCATTATCCCCTATTTTTGACACCCACCTTGCTAAGTTTTACCTAAATCGTCGGGTATTGTTTCCATCAGTATATTATAATAATCCCCGATCCGCCCGTTCCCCAATATAGCTTTTCCATTAGGGGTATTGATCAAAGGTTGTCACATTTAACAACTGAATTTTTTAAACACCTCTTTCTTTGGATATATTTAAAATGTGATCTGTTGTGGATCCCACATTTTTTAACTAACTGCGGGAACAGTAGTATTTCCAATTTTTCACTCATTAAGCTTGCTACCTGATGAATACCAGCCTGTGCCTAATCTCTGGACATACAATCCGATAGCTCTGCTGGAAGAAACACAGTTCCCCATACCATTCTAGTTGCTTTCAAGCACTTAAAGCGGACCTTTTTATAATAACTAGGCTTGAGTTGTCTTATTAAAAGTCCTATTGCTTCCTCCCCAATAGCCAGATGGTATATAGATGGTAAGCCGTCCTCCCGTGCAGAGCTATCTGCTCCCAGCAGGGTACTCATTTGTTATATAAAAGCTGCCCAATAATAAAAAAGTAAGTTTGGAGCAGCCCAACCCCCTCTCTCTCGCGGAAGGGTTAATGATTTTAAAGCACGTCAAGTTGTTTGATAATTCCATATAAAGTTTGAAAAAATAGAATTCATTTTCTGGAATGCATTACCGGTCAGTTCTAAGGGGATGGAGCAGAATGGATATCAAATTCTAGGAAACATATTCATTTTTAAAACATTTACTCTCCCCACTATGGTTAGGTGCAGCTTATGCAACCGTCGGAGTTCGGGGGTAACTTCCTCTAACACTAGATCAAGAATATTTGCCCACAACGTATCTAGATCTGGACCTATCCTTACCCCTAGGTATGTTGCTTATTCAGTCTATCGCTGATCTCGTAGATTAATCGGTTCTGTACATATTATTTGTGTCTTTCTGTTTTCGAACAGTAGCCTGACCGGATCACAAATTTCTCCGCCATATGCTCAAGTTCTAATATTGCCGTTGCTGGGCTCGACGTAACCACAGCAATATCGTCTGCGTAGGCCAGTACCTTTGTCTCATAACCTTTTGTTTGAAAAGGTTTGATCACAGAGTTCTGAATTATCTAGTTTATGAATGGATCAAGATATATGGCGAAGAGAATGAGGGAGCACAGACATCCTTGTCTATTACCTCTTGCCACCACTATTGGGTCTAATGTCTTCTCCATCACCTGTAATCTGGCATAGGGTTTATGGTACATAGCCTGAACAGCAGTAATAATTTTAGGGCCCTCTCTCCACTAAGGCTCGCCACAGATATTGCCATGTCACTTTATCGAAGGCTTTCTCAGCATCCAAGAGGATCACAGCCAGTCCATACACCTAGCACCGGCTATATCCAACAGAGAATCAATCCGTTGTATATGGTCTGTAGTTCCCCTGCCGGGTACGAAGCCATGTTCCTATGGCAAAACCAAACTGGCTATGACCCTCTGAAGCAGAGTCGCTAAACATTTAGAATACACCTTTGCATCTGAATTTATCAGTGAAATGAGGTGATATGAACCAGGCAGTGTAAATGGTTTCCCCTTTTTATGAAATATTGTTATGTCTATTTCCTGCCAAGACTTGGGAGGAAGTCCTGGATATTGAACATCTGAAAAAAGATCATGGAGTAATACAGCTAGATCAGCTTGGAGTATTGTGTATATCTCCACTGGGATTTTATCTGGTCATACAGCTTTCCCAGAAGAGAGTGAGTTTAAAGCCGACACAGTTTTTTCCAGCGTGAGCTCTTCCAGCTCAGAACATATAGCAGGATCTAATCTGCTAAACTGTGGATACACCTCTATGGCAACTGGTTGATTATAGCTGGGATCCACCTGATTCAGCTTACTATAGAACTGCTCAAAACCCCCCATTATCTTGGTAGAAGTAGTTTCCATCTGCCCCTCTGAGTTTTTCATTTTAATTATATTAATGTGAGAGACCTTTTGTCTAGTCTTAAGGGCCAAAAGTCTACCTGTCTTTTCCCCATATTCATATAGCTGTCTACGATGTATTTGATGCGCGTGAGCAACTTGAATCTTAAAAAAAGCTATTCAGCTCTGTTTTAACAATGATTATCTGGTTATTAACTGCAGTTAGACTGACTGGTTCTCCCTCATGTAGCAAATTGATGTGTTCTGTCTCTAGCTGTGCCACCCGGGTCGTAAGGGACTCCTCTGTAGCTTCCGCTGCTGGCCTACAAAGCTTATTCTCCCCCCCCTTAAACACCCTTTATACATATCCCAGAAGCACTATATTGATTAATTAAAAAAAATCTCTAGACCAATTTTTAATATATTTAATAAAATCTTCATCTACTAACAATTTCCTATCAAAAGACCAGGATCGGAGTTCAATTTCCAAGCCTTGACCCGTTATTTCTAGCAAAAGTGGGTTGTAGTCTGAAAAGATTTGAGTCATCTTTGTTATCTCCACTGCCCCAGAATACTAGCTGAAGCCAGAAAGTAGTCTAAGCGAACATATTTTTGATGGGGGCATGAGAAATATGTATAACCTGGATCTCTATTGTGCTTGGCTGCTCACATATCTACCAGACCATGGCTGTTTTTAAAGTTATTTATGGCCCGATTGACCTGGGGTTTTCTCCCCTTATATTTCAGCCCCGTCTCACTTGAAATCCTGAGGTTGATATTAAAGTCTGCACATACTGTTAGAGGTGTTGGCCATGTAGCAAGCTTCAGCTCTAATTCTTCCCAGATCTCGGGATCGTCCTGGTTTGAAGCATATATTACCCCAACCGTCAGCCCCGCATTTAAAGTAGCAATTGCCCATCTACCCCATTTATTCGCCAATGTATGTTTACTAATACCCGCTTGCCATTTAATAAATATCGCTTTTCCCCTAATCATGGAAGTCTGTGTGAAGCAAGCTACCAGGTTGTATCCTATTATCTGAAGGACGACCCTATTATTCCAGGGGATGTGGGTCTCCTGTAAACAAATAATTTCAGGGTCAATGAAGCGCAGGATCTCGAATACCTTAGCTCTTTTTGCTCTGTCATTCAGGCCTGCCACATTGACTGAACAGATCCGTAGTTTATCCATACCCTTCTCCCAAAATGAGCCATCTGTTTAGCCTACAATTCCAATTTCCTTTTGTTTGTTTCTTTTATTTCTGACTCTTCTCATTTTGATGCACCTAGACTGGCTTTTCTTCCCCTTGCTCCTAGTTCTACTCTACCCCTCCTTCACCCCACCCCCTGACTCCCCTGCCACATCTCCCACTCTTCACCCCACCCTTGAAAAGCTACTAGTCCAATGGTCTAGTTCGGATGATGCAGCTCTTTCAATGATCCGTGAGTCACCTCCAGTTTTTTCCCTAATAAATCCCAAAACATCAATACTTCCCCTATTCATATATCGAATATATCTTAAACCGACTCCTCTATCATATAACACCCACCGCCCTACTACTGCCCACCATCACCACTACTAATCAAATGCAAAAATAATCAGCATGCCCAATAACAATAACTACAAAACAGAGAAAGGGGGAGAAAATAAGAGATCTCTTAGCAGTCTCATAGTCGATTTCCTGAAACCTATACAGACCCAGCCTCCCTAGCCTTTCCTATTTAATTCATCCAAAAACTCTTTCGCTTTAATTTCTGATGTGAAGTAGTGGGCACTATCCCAAATTACACCTTTTAATTTTGCCTGGGCCCCCCTTTCTTGAAAAGGATTTATCATCTGTCATAACTTCCATCGTCTTTCAACCGTCACATGACAGAGGTCAGGTCTTGTGAAGAACTCAACATCATCCAGCTGGCGTTTATGATCTGGTCTGGCCTTTTCAAAGATAATCTGACAAAGGAGATAATTTCCAAAAAACACAAGCATTGCTTGAGGTCTGACGTCTTCACCTGCTGTTTCATCACCAAGGGTACCCGTTGCCCTCGTTGGATTCCAACCTTCAACCTCGGGAAATGCCTTGATTAAAAGATTGACCATGTAGCAACAGATATCTGCACCCCCTTTGTTCTCAGGAAGGCCCAAAAACTGCAGATTGTTTCTTCGTTTTCGGTTTTCTTGGTCTTCGAGCTTCCACTGCACATGTGATATAGTCTGCAGCTGCGTTAACACCATTTCGGACTCAATAATACCAGTTCTTGTTTCAAGATCAGTTAGACAATCTGAAATTTCACTGCATACTTTGGCGATTTTTTTCGAACTGAGCCTTGAACTTTTTGAATAGCATCTTGAGAGCGCCTACTATCTTGTCTATCCTACTCACGATGGGCCATGACTGATTGTAAAATTGCATCCAACGTTGCTGTGGACACCACTTCCGTATTGAAGTGAGATTTGGTTGTATCCCCCACTATCAATCTAGAGGGTGAATAGTCCCAGTTCAGATCTTGCTCTCCTAGCTGAGTTCGGGCTGACGGTGCCGCGGTTTTCTTCGACCTCGGTAGAGTTGCAGTGGAATCCTTTCCACTAGTGTCATGGGGGAATTCACTTTCTTCTTCTGCTTTTTACCATATGTTGAGAATGCAGATCCTACCATTGATTCTGGGTCTTCTGACATTGAGTAAAAATAGTCAGTTGCTTCTATATCCGTTTCTTTTCCCTGCTGGGTCTTATGTGCAAAGTGTTTAGCCCGTATGTGAGGTAAACCTTCAAACATACCACCTGTTGGGAGGGGGGGTTTCTTCGCATAGAATTTTCTGAACCTTTATCTTTACCAATGGTTTGACCCAAGTGGCATATTAGCAAGAACCTCGTTAAATTTATTGCAATTTTAGAGGCAGGAAAACTGCCGCTAAAACGGCGATAATATGCGTTATAGAATTCCAATAGAAGCCCAGGTTAAATGTCCTATGAGGTTCTTGCTAATTTGCCCCCAAGTTTTTACTCAACTGAGCTTCTGTCGGAGTTGTCTGGGCTATGTTATCACTGTGCTGGGTTAGCATGTCCCCTACCTGCTGTGTATATTCTCCTCCATCCTGCCCTCCCTCGTCAATGGCAATAGCATTTGCCATGCTTTTCTCCACCCGATCCCACAAGGTCTCAACAGTCTCAACAGTCTCCATTAAACCAGATTTTGCAAGGTTGGTTATATTTGGGATATTAGATGTATCTAGTGCCTTCGAGAGTAGTACGCACGATCGGACCAGCTCCTCCCACCTCCTCTGTTACCTTCCCAGATTCATCCATTGTTAGGGGTCCAGCACCTTGTTGGGTTGAGTCACCTTCCGACACCCCTGTCACGACCTCCTTTGGCGCTTCAGTCGATTCATCCTTGTTACCATTAGCCCGCGTCAGTGCCTTCGTTTGCTCTGTCTGCTTCACGTAACTCTTCAATCCGGCAAAGAGATCCACAATTGTCCGACCAGCCAGACATTGCTGAGGCAGCGTTTTTCCCGGAGGATCCTTTCCGGGTCAGATTTTGACCTCGTCGTCCTGGTGCTCAAGTTGTTCCTGCTCCCAGATCCGTCATGGCCACGGTATCCTCCAATGTTTGGGGCTTCACCGGCATTGCAGTTGCGTACCTCGGAGGTGGGCAATCCGCTTTGAAGTTCTTTGCAGCTTTTGCCCTTGTTGTTGTCGGTGCCTCTTTTGGCTTCATTTCCTTTAGAACCCCGCAGCATTGCTCTCCCAGCAACTCGAGTGGAAATCCTTCCCACTCACATCCAGTAACGCCGCAGAGGCTCAAAGACTCCCAGATCCTCCAGCAGGTAAGGGCCACTTCTTGTCGTAAGTCCTCTTTTTCTGAGAGATATGTACCGTGCTTGATCTTATCTTCTATGATTTTGAGCAGCAGGTTCAGCATTGATAGGATCATCTGCGAGACATCATCAGTAGTAGTTATTCATGTTCACAGGAGGGAGCTCACAGGATCACACCATTGAGCTGCTACAGCACCCTACCCTGCCGCCATCTTGCTTTCCCTCGCGCAAAAAAATTGTTTTTCTATGTCTGATCTAGAAACTTTCCAATGGAGTGAATCAGAGCAAAACACTTCGCGACAACAGGATCTGATGGTTGGAAACACGAGCTTTACATCCAATTTGACAACAAGGTTCTTATCAGTGATGGTAGGCCCAGGAGGAGAAGGGAGGTCATTAGACCAGCAGCTGTCAAACCAATGATTCTTCACCTAACCAAATAGGAGAATGTCTCGTTTCTCAGTGTTTCATTAAAGATTGCTCTCCCTCAGCCAAGGCAGCACATCACACAGGTGTGATTTAAAATTAACTGCTGTGTCTGGGGCTGAATGATCAAAGTGGAGGAGCAGCTGGGTACCATTGGCAAAGGCGATGGTTTTAAAGCTGTACGATTTTATGAGTTGATCTAGTGGGGCCAAGTAGATGTTAAATAATGTAGGGCTTGAGAATCCCTGCATCACCACAAAAAGCGAACTACCTGTAAAATTACTCACCCCTAATGACAACCTCTGTCATGCATTCTAGCAAGATGGGATGGGAGATGATGCAGAATTATACTGACGTAATCAAACAAGAGTGCCTCCCACTAATCAATCACAGCCAAAAATCAAGGCAAGTTGAAGACGCTATTTGTCGTTTTCAACAAGGTACTTTTATTTATACCAGTTACTTTTTTAGTTTATACCATGTTTGTCGAACACAACATATGATAGGCAGAAGAGACCTATACATATCATGAATTTTAAACAAAGTTAGGTTATTCAATGCAACATAATGTCAAAATTAAATGTGGTCCTAAATGTGGTCACAACTGTACAAAAATCAATGTGAAACAGACAGAAACATTGGACATATATTACAAATACATGGTGCAACACATTTTTACATACGTAGAAGGTTTGATTAAAGCAAAAAAAGTGAAATGCAAAGAAAGGAAGAATTAGGAAAAGGAGCACGAAAGTCAATTCGAAACTCTTTTTGTCGCCAGCAATAGCTTGAAATTAGATTGTCCTTTTCTAATTGGCCGACGCGTTTCGAATCCAGAAATTAACTGTCCGGATTCTCATCAGGGCATAGTTAATCTGTCTGTAGAATTACAAAAAGGAAAAAGGGGTTTCAGTGTCATGAATAAGCGAAGAGGCAACACTCCTTACGTTGTGACAATCAGCTAAAACCTACCGCTTTTTAAAGAAGTTAATTCAGCGGGAGGATTTGTCAGTGCAGACTGGAGAATGGGTCCAAAAATTGGAACGCCTACAATCAAAGTGAGTGGGCATTAGCACAAAAATGAACATTTGGATGCTGATGCATAAAAACAAATGAAGAATGAGCGTACCGTCATTAATTTCACGGTTGGTGCTGACGGCTGTCTATTGCGGAAAGAGGGGCTCAGCAGCGTGCTCGCAATTACAGGAAGGCCCGTGGCGCTGTGTGTAAAAAAATATATTTATCGGTATTTGAACACTGCGGACTGGGTATGAAAACAGTTTAGTTCCGACGTGCGGAAATAGTACCTTTTAGGTTTTTCACAGGGATTGGTCCAAAAGGATCCTGATGCCTGGAAAGACTTCGACGTGTCAAAGGTTTTAAACGGGCTCCATCTTCAGCGGAGATGGAGCCCGTTTAAAACCTTTGACACGTCGAAGTCTTTCCAGGCATCAGGATCCTTTTGGACCAATCCCTGTGAAAAACCTAAAAGGTACTATTTCCGCACGTCAGAACTAAACTGTTTTCATACCCAGTCCGCAGTGTTCAAATACCGATAAATATATTTTTTTACACACAGCGCCACGGGCCTTCCTGTAATTGCGAGCACGCCGCTGAGCCCCTCTTTCCGCAATAGACAGTCGTCAGCACCAACCGTGAAATTAATGACGGTACGCTCATTCTTCATTTGTTTTTATGCGTCAGCATCCAAATGTTCATTTTTGTGCTAATGCCCACTCACTTTGATTGTAGGCGTTCCAATTTTTGGACCCATTCTCCAGTCTGCACTGACAAATCCTCCCGCTGAATTAACTTCTTTAAAAAGCGGTAGGTTTTAGCTGATTGTCACAACGTAAGGAGTGTTGCCTCTTCGCTTATTCATCACACTGAAACCCCCTTTTCCTTTTTGTAATTCTACAGACAGATTAACTATGCCCTGATGAGAATCCGGACAGTTAATTTCTGGATTCGAAACGCGTCGGCCAATTAGAAAAGGACAATCTAATTTCAAGCTATTGCTGGCGACAAAAAGAGTTTCGAATTGACTTTCGTGCTCCTTTTCCTAATTCTTCCTTTCTTTGCATTTCACTTTTTTTGCTTTAATCAAACCTTCTACGTATGTAAAAATGTGTTGCACCATGTATTTGTAATATATGTCCAATGTTTCTGTCTGTTTCACATTGATTTTTGTACAGTTGTGACCACATTTAGGACCACATTTAATTTTGACATTATGTTGCATTGAATAACCTAACTTTGTTTAAAATTCATGATATGTATAGGTCTCTTCTGCCTATCATATGTTGTGTTCGACAAACATGGTATAAACTAAAAAAGTAACTGGTATAAATAAAAGTACCTTGTTGAAAACGACAAATAGCGTCTTCAACTTGCCTTGATTTTTGGCTGTGATTGATTAGTGGGAGGCACTCTTGTTTGATTACGTATATATTAGGCCCAGCCTTCTCACTTGTCCTCTTAGGGCCAAGCTCCCCTTGTTCTTCGAATTATACTGACAGCAAATCCAATAGCATCAAGACAACACTTTTCCCTGTAACCCACAAAGTCTTAATCACATCAGTAATCTTCCATTTTATGTCAGGGAGAGAAACCAGACTAGATGCAGTGAAGAAGGTTGTTAGATAGGCTGAAAGCTGGGAACTAACCAGTTTTTCTAGTATTTTGGAGGCAGAGGGAATACAAAACATTAGGTGGAGTAGCGGATAGGCTGGCGAAAGGCTACTTTAAAAGAGGAGCCACTTTAGCCTGTTTCCAGCAATATGGTACCCCTGCAGAGTTCAATGAACTGTTAAAAAGTTGATAGACTACCAGGATGATAACTTCAGTAACATTGTGATGATCACTGGGAGACTTCGATCACATGGAAACCCAGATGCAGTGCAGGCTTGATTTCAATGGAAATAGGACCAAACTTGTCCAAAGAGCATGCAGGAGCAGTGGTCGTCTAAGCACATGTGTCATTGCATGGGGTAGCTAGGGATGATTGGGAAGGTAGCAAAGCTTCTTTAAAATAGTGTCCTTTAAATTATAGCTAGCTTCTTGGAAAAATATAAATAGCTTCTAGCACAGATCAGAGGAAGCTGGGATTTTAGGGCAACAGGTTCTGTGTTTTAGAAATAATTTGGCAATTTAAACAAATTCAAAAGATGACTTTTGGGCTGTGTGAGAAACCAGAGCTTTTTATAGTGTCCCCGAACGTTTTGTCCTCATTTTGGCTACTAGTTTCTGATTTGCTGACTCTGATTGTGCTCTAGGTACTGTTAACCAGACCCAGGGTCTGTGCTCTGATTAAACGTACATGGTAATTAGGTTTTGTAGGACTACGCCCTTGTCCTGGTTCATACAACATTTTCACTCCAATTATTGTAGTGTAGTTTCTATTTTCCCAATAGGCCCTGCGCATTGGAATAACATAAACAGTAGTATCGACGTAGAAGTGCGGATCTTCCAGGCCTCCACTGACTATGCTAAACTTAATTGGGTTTGTTACCAACTAGCTCAGAGGTCACTGGAAACTTTCTTCTCTGAATAGGAAGTGATCAGCTTCCATGGCACAGACAAGAAGGGATTCAGTTTTCCAACAACCGTGCAACATGACAACTTTGCTCCTCAGATCAAGTGTCAATCTCTAGGGTCGTGTGAAACAATAGACAGTTATTTTACTCAGTCAGGTTGGTGCAGATTACTTTCACAATA
The DNA here is from genome assembly GCF_964263255.1 of Lissotriton vulgaris. Lineage (NCBI taxonomy): Eukaryota > Metazoa > Chordata > Amphibia > Caudata > Salamandridae > Lissotriton > Lissotriton vulgaris. The sequence continues at coordinate 901,335,167 of NC_141696.1, forward strand.
TGTAGAGAATAGAGAGACGGGCGTTTGTCAATAAAGGGTTAACATTTATTGAACAGTCTTTCTTCTCATACAAGAGAAATGAATTGCCACAATTGCAAGACTTGTTATTATAAAGAGTACGTACAGTAAGATAAGTATTGCGAGATAATACTGTAAAAGCATTGATATGGTTTTTTAGCCATACAATGGTTTAAAAGTAATAAAACATATATACATTCATATATACATTCGGCTAAAATACTCAACTGGTGCTTCTAACTACGCCTACCCCAGTGTACCTGACCTAAGCCTAATACGTGGGAGGGGAGTAAGTAAGTAGCTTTAGTTTAATTTGGTTTTGCCAAGGTTTGCTTCAAGAATTCTCACTAAGGGTTTAGTCAACACCATACCTCTGAATAGAATGATGGAGGTCTGGTATCTCCTTCAAGGAAACTCGGTATCCCAGTCACCCGCAAGGGTAGACCAGAAACGCTGGAGCTGGATTTCTCGGCAGGAGAAAGACAGCGTCTCTTCTTCAGTGCGTCGAGGAGGAGAAGGAGGGGGGACAGCGTCCGCTGGCAGCTTGCATCTGCTGGGCTCTTGCAGAGGGACGGCTGTTCAGCTCCTAAGCTCACCACACCATCGTTCGCCAGTTAGCAGCGATAGCAGTAGCGATAGCAGCTATGATATCTTCAGCATAACAGCAGCTTCAGGCGACGGGCAACAGGGTGCTAGCTTCAGCGAACCACAGCTAACAACGGCAATTGCTTAAGGCAACGTTGGTAGTATTTATACCTGAAAGGTGCCATGTTTGACGTAAGTTTGCTGGACATAAGACGTCAATTAAAGATGTCACTAGGAAGTGATCGCCTATCAGTTGCTCATTAGAGTTCTATTACTAATCAAAACACAGCAAGCGGGGATTTCCAGGTTTGCTGAGTTTTTATCTTGTTGAAGAACTCGGAGTGTTAATCTAGGAATCTCAGATATGTTATGTTATGTTATAGCCGTACTTTTAGAGCGCACGGCTACCCCGAGGGGTGTCCCAGCGCTTTTGCAAAGAGGCCTGAAAAACTCAGAAAACACAAAGCAGAGACACAGCAGTCACAGAGATCATGTAGAGAAAAGCACGGTCTTCAGCTCCTTCCTGAAAGCCAGAAGATTATTGGCTTTGCGGAGGGAGAGAGGGAGCTCATTCCAAAAACGAGCCGCCACATATTGGAAGGACCGGCGTCCCATCCGGACTCGTTTCACAGCAGGAACTACCATTTTTGCCAAATCGGCAGACCGCAACATCCTCCGCGGAACATAGGGAGCAATGCGCTTCCTAATGTAGCCGGGGCCAATAGAATGAAGGGCTTTGAATGCCAACGTGAGGATTTTGAACCTAATTCTACTCGAAATAGGTAGCCAGTGCAGCCTTTTAAGCAGCACTGAGGCGCTGGCTCTCATTGGCAGGCCAAATATGGCTCTAGCCGCCGAGTTTTGGACGATTTGCAGTCTGGACAAGAGGTACTTTGGCAGACCTGCAAAGAGCGCATTAGCGTAATCTAATCTAGATCCCACACGCGCCTGGACTACGGTCTTACGGTATTGTAGGAAAAGCAGTGGAAGGAATTTCCTAAGCATCTTAAGGATGCCGAAGCATTTTCCCGATAGCCCCAAAATGTGGGGTCGAAAAGAGAGATCGTCATCGAATACAACTCCAAGGTTTTTCACTTGGGAAGATGACGTCTCAGGAGGAAACATATCCTGGGGCCACCACGACTTCCACCCAGGATCAGGGGCACAGCCGAAAAAGAGCAGCTCAGACTTATCTGAGTTGCATTTCAGGCTGTGCCGCTGAAACCACTTGAAAACTGCACTCAAACAGTCTTTAATTCTGTCTCCGTCAAACACCTCTCCCTTCCTGCATGTAAACAGGAGCTGAGTGTCATCAGCGTATGAGATGACCCGGGCCCCATAAGCCTCCGCTACCCTCGCCAGAGGGGCCATATAGATGTTAAAGATGGTGGGGCTCAGAATGGACCCTTGAGGCACCCCCACCTCTAGCGATGGCATTTCCACAGAGAACGGTGGAGCCCAGATCACCTGCCGACGGTCGGCTAGAAAGGATTGGAACCAGTCCAGCACCGTCCCCCTCAGTCCTATCTCCCTGAGTCTTAAAAGGAGGCCTGCGTGGGGGACGGTGTTGAACGCCGCCGACAGGTCGAGCATGACTAACATAGCCTTTCCCCCCAGACCGAGCGTCTCCCTGATGGCGTCGGTCACCTCCACGAGGGCTGTCTCCGTGCTGTAATTAGCCCGGAAGCCAGATTGAGAATCGTGGAGCAGGTTGTTATTCTCGATAAAGGTGGTGAGAGAGTGTTGAACATGTTTCTCAACCACCTTCGCCAGAGCAGGGAGGAGGGAGATCGGTCTATAGTTAGCCAGCTGCAGGGGATCTAACAGAGGTTTTTTGATCAGCGGCAGAATGAGTGCATGTTTCCATTCTCGAGGTACCACCCCGGAGCTCAGTGACAAATTGAGCAAGGGGTTCAGCAAGCTGTTCACTGCCGAAGCCACCTTGGCCAGCCACTTAGCTGGACAAGCATCCAAAGGTGAACCGGATTGAAGCCGGGATAGTAGCTCAAGTGAGGCTTCACAGGACAACTGGGGAAAAACCGATAGTGTGGGTCCTGGCTCTACCTCTGAGGTAGAAGCCGACCTCCAGTTGGAAACTGGGGCAGCGGCATCCACAGAAGGAGCCACAGGGAGAAAAGAATCCTGAATCTTTGTTATTTTTGTGACAAAAAAGTCAGCAAGCTGCCTAATCCAGTCTTCCGTGTGAGAGTGTGAGAGGGCGCCTGCAGCCGGATCTACAAACTCCTTCACAATTCTGAACAGTTCCCTGCTCGTGTTATCAGCTTGGTCTATTCTATGTTCGAGGTAGTCCAGATAGTGACTTCTGCTCTGTCATTGCACTAATTGGTTGCAAAGGAAGTGGCAGAGAAAACTGTTCTGGAATGTGGCTCTGTTCGTGTGAGGCCAGAGATGACTTTCTGAATATTGTACTTGAACGGTTATGCCAATATAGGGAATAAATGGATTTATAGCCGAATAGGGGCATAAGGTCACAGTATCGATCAGGATCCTAGATAAGCACGCAATACCCACTCCACGCATTCATGTCCATCAAATTACTAAAACTAGAGCAATAAGATGCATGTGTAACATTGCCCACCCCAAAATACATATATGCATTCGAAATAGGCGTATTTGTAATACGTGAAAATTATAGGTACTGTACGTTTTTGAAGCATAGAAATCATTCAAAAATTATAGCATATGAAATCAATGAACGATTATGCCAAAAGAATTACACATGAAATATCTCTGAAACAGAAGAAGGGCGAGATAAATCATCACATATAAATGCATTGCCATAAATGTGCTAGAGGCTGATGTAAAGTTATTATGTCTCTAGATGTGTTTAGAAATAGAAGTTGAAGCTTCTGTTCTCTAAGAATAGTTTTGACCTTAAGCAAAGAATTTTTCGTGCCAAAAAAGGGTGAATATTAAAAAGTGTTCAATTCAAAAGAATTAATGCTTGAACGGGGAAATAGAGTTCCAACGCTTTTAGCAGTTTTTGTTGTTCAAAACTGAAGGCCGAATTTAGAGTTCATGGGAACGCTGTGTGTCGGAATGCTTCTCAAAAGTTATTGTTTCTGTTCGGGTGAGAACATCATATCAGACAGGCTCTCAAAGAATTGGTCTACAAAATCAGGTGACAGTTCGACCAAATTTGATAGTGCTGTAACTTGGCAGGTGTGAGAATGATTGCTGTCATCATAGCCTGGGTCAGCAATGCTCTCAGATCGTTGTACCTGGATGATGTTGCTTTTGTCACTCGCTCCACTGTTACCACTTGGTCGTAGCACAGGAGTCTCAATGAATGCTTTCATCAGGATTGGTAGCCGCTGGGGACAACACAATGCGTGAGCCGTTATCGGACTGAGCAAAGTATCGACGTCCATTGGTACTGCTGATGGAAGTGAAAGACAGATGTCCAACACGCACTCATCTCCGCATAGCATACATCGTAGCACAGGTAAAATGCAGGATCGCCATATAGGTCTGAATGAAAGGAACCAGGTCATGTTTAGATCTCTCAGCCTGGTCAATCCAAGGACTCTAGTTATTCTGTCCCGGTAGCGCATTGCTAGGATTGTCTCTTCCATTCCCATAGGAGCTATGTCTGAGCTTTGGCTTGCCATAACAAAGCAGGACGGTCAAAAATAAAATCCCTGCTACGAGTCCCAAAAATAAGGGTATGCCGCCAAAAACAGAGTGGACAAAATTTGGAACGATTCCCAGAATTGCTTGAAATGGTGTTAGCAGTCCCGTAAAAATCGTCTTAAATATGCCTGGGATGCCTGTGGCACTAGACATGTTAAGGAGTTGGCTAAGCATTTCTACGAAATGCACGGGGCAATTTGTTGATAAAAGGTCATGAACTTCCGTAGCTGTCCTTGCAACTAGAAGATCAAACGTCTCTTTTGATGACGTTATGGGCACTGTTGTCTGTAAAAGCACAGACTTCATTTTGCTTAAAGTATCAATTCTTATAGAATAGAGATTCAGACGAGGCCAGATGGGAGTCTCTGTGTCTACAGGCCCGCTCGGAAACAATGCCTGCATACAGCATTTGACCATGGATGTTACTCTTACAAGATAACTTTTCCCTGGAACAAGGCCACAACATCTGTGATCTGTTCTAAGAATGTAACTCCCGTTTGCAAGTTCCATAAAGAAGGGCTCTATCTGAGTTGCAGGTGTGACAAGCTGGTGGCATGAAAGGCTGTTAGAATTTCCATCACAAGCTCCGTGTAAATTAATACCCTGGCACAAAAGTATACCGCTTAGTGAATGTTTACAATTTTCACCACTAAGAAATACATTTTTGTCGCTGTCACTATAGCAAGAATGTGTGTATGGTAATTTCCATTCTGATTTTACATATCCTTTACCCAATCGTTCATACTGGCCAGTAGGTATGTACTCAAGGCACTTTTTAAATCGGAAAGTTGTTATCGGAATAGTGATAATTCCGTGTATTATCCATTCAATGACAGGACTCTCTGACATTGTCAATGGTAATCTCTCAAGTGTTTCGATGCTCAGGATTGTATAGTCTGCTCCTTTCTGTGCCAAACTGATTTGCTTATCAGTAAGGTTAAAAATTGAAAATAATGACGTTGTGTTGATTAAACGCCAAGGCACATAGCCTGAACGAAGATTTTGCAGCGTCCAGCCTAATTGTACAATAGAACGTAATTGAGATGGGCCATGTTGTAACATTAGCAAGTCTCTGTCTATTATGTCAAAGGCAGAAGATACAATATTGTCTAACGAATATATTCTGGAGGACAGAGTCATTAACCCATTGTCCACTACAGAAAGTGATTTTTCCAAATTAATACGATCAATTTCTCGTATTTTTTCTGCTGTTTCAATTTGTGTGACTTTCCAAGCCTCGTTGTACGCAGCATAGATACTGGTCGCTATGAAACGCTTTTGACGCTGTTTGCGTGGTCCAAGAATGAAATCGCGCAAATCAGCACCATCTTTAAGTTGCTTAATTTCAGCCAGTGTGGATGATCCTAGCCATTCAAGGCAGAGCTTCCCTACACTGTATGTTGTTACTATCCCTGGATGTTGTCTCTGGGAGTATCTAGGGTCTTGTCTGGTCATTTTTAACCCCTGTGTTTTATTCAGGAATCTATCTTGACAGTTGTTTGTGTCAGTAGGCCAGATTAACCACTTTTTCCAATCAGGATGTGTTCTGTTAAAATGTAAAATTTTAGTCACGTCTAACTCAATATCTGTTGTTGCATTTTCAGGTATTGGCTTCGGAATAGACGGTGTTTTAAGGTCTTTGATCTTAGCTAGGCCAAGACAGGATGTTTGGTGAATTGTGTTATTTAAAAACATCATTTTTTCTGGTATCATGCAGGTTCTGAATAGTGCTTCAAGGCCTTGTACCTGCCAATCTTTGGTACCCCAAATGGTTTTTGTTTCAATATTATTTTTCCAATAATCAAAACCAAATGTAATCATTTTGTCATAAAATGCTTCTGAATATATCAATTTAGAATTTGTCAGCATTGTTTTCATTCCTGTTTCATCTAACAGTTTGTAATAAAACGTTTCTGCATCACTGGTGTTAAACCCTGAGAAGTATTTGAATTTCTCAAAAAATGCTTTAGAACTGCTTTTTGGTGGTGTAGCACAATGTTCCCATTGATTATACATAAAAACATTTCTAGGCTGTGCAGATTTATGCAAATAATGATCACCATAATGTGTATAGCAGAATAATTGCTCATAACTAGATGAACCTTGTAAATAATCATGATCTGTGAATCTAGCTGACATTACTAAATCAGACATCATGTCATTAATACTGTTAAAGTCCCAATCATCAGAGAATGTACTAGGTTTTACAAAGTCACTTAAGGAAACCTTCAGTTGATGAGGATACTTCAGGATTTCGACCGGACCATAGATCTCATAGTCAGTTTTCTCCCATACTACCCCACCAGGTATTGGAATGGCTGTGACATTTACTCTTGACAGTTCTCTTTTCTTCACGTGGGATGATCTGTGTGGTTTCAGGACTAAGTTGATGTTCTGACTTGCTGTGTCCATTGTACTATATTTTCCCTCAATGAATTTTCCCAAACAAAGTACCATGATGAGCCAAAGCAGGAGGAAAAATACACCTAGACCGAACCAGAACTCTAACCAAGGGGAAATAAGGTAGATTTTCTTCAGTTGATGAAAGAGTTCCTTTGCTTTTTCTTTAAAAGTCTTTTTTGTTTCTGGCATCACTTCGGGGTAGTTTTGATCTTCAGAGAAGTTGTCGAAGTTGATGAAATAACCAGAGGCAGTTCTGTCAATTGATGGAATTGGATTTTCAATCTGTCTTTCGGTAGCATTTTCTGATGCCACATTATTGTAGACTGGTGTTTCTTGACGAACTGTTTCAATCTTTGTCTCAAGAGGCACGAGTTCCATGGTATTATTGCATAGTCCTTCTCTGTGCACTGCAGGCTGATCGAATGTGATTAGTCTTTCAGTTTGAACCTCTTGGATTGTTGCAAGTTTGGGTATTCTGTTGTTTCTTGGGAGTCCACTGGGCCTACTGTTGATTATAGGCCACATGCTTGTGGTTTTACCAGGTCCATAGACACAACTCTGTTCTCCTTTTTACCAGCAAGGGGCGGTAGTACTACTGATCTTGTTCCGGTGACTGCCAAGACAGGTACTGCTTTTCTGTAAGAAGGCCCAAATTCCTTCTTCACCGCGATTTTTTCTCTGACTAGATCCCCAATCTTTGGAATCCAGACAGGCCTTGCTGGGGCTGTTGCTTGTGGTGCCTCGTCAGTGGTAGATGGCTGTTGCTTTAACTTTATGTTGCTTAAGGTTTTTCTTGTTTCATTCAGTTCCTGTAAAACAGCCAAACGATCTTTTACATCAAAGTCTGTTGTTTTTTCTTGTACCACTGACATCTGACTATCGAGGTCCTGAATGTTCATTCTAATTCCGAACAATAGTTCGTATGGGCTGAAACCTTTTAGAGATTTTCTTGGCAAATTGTTAAGACTGGACTGGACACTTATTAGATGTTTGACCCACCCAGCGCCTGAACCTAATACCTTCGCTGTTATAGATCGCTTTATGTCTCGTTTTTTTCTTTCAACCACACTATTCCCTTCGGGGTGCGACGGACAAGAATACCGCAACCCAATTCCCATGCTGGCCATGGCCTCCTTATAAGCTCGAGAGCTAAAAGCAGGACCCTGGTCAGAATGGAACGTGGTAATTGCGTATGTGCCGATAAAGACTCGCAGATCTTTTACAACCGTTCTAGCGTCAGCCGAGTGCTGGAGGCCACATTTTTTAAGTGTGTTTAGCCTTAAGGATGTACAATGGGACGCGCTTCTCTTCTTTGATTGCGCAGATAGACCGCCTTATGCTGTCTATCAGGGTTCCTGAAACTACACTGGCCTGTTCATTACTGCGATCTCTGTTGCAGTCTTCACAATTTTAAGCAAAACATTGAATATCTATGCTCATTCCAGGCCACCAGTACTCTGATTGTAATTCTTTCAGAGAGTCTTTAATTGTTTGGTGTCTCAGACCCAACCCCATGTGTGCTTCCAGTAAGAGGAAGCCCCTCCTGCTCCTGTTTGGAATCACTCTATCCCCCACTCCAGGGATTCGAGCAAAAGGAACGGAGTTTGCATCGATTACGTATGCATAATTGAGTGGATAGTTCGCGGGTAGTGCTGCACAGTCGCCTTTTAGGGTCGTTTTTACTGCCAGCATGGTTTCCCCGTCTATGTATTTTTCTGTACGCTTTTTTGTGACTACGGAAGCCGGTTTAGTTGCTTCCGCTGTGGCTGTATTAGCCAATGAATTCCCTGCAACGTGAACGCCATCACGTTGAAGACTCTGTGCGTGTATCACGTGAGTCTTTTGTAGTTCTTTCTGTAAAAGAGCTACCTGTTTCCAGAGCAATTTATGCTTTATTGTGGCACCTGTGTCATCTTTGTAATCATTTTCAATCCAGCTCTGCAGTTTATTATTGTAAGAGTTGACGCAAAAAATGAGAATCGCACACGATTAGTGTCGGGAATTCACGTTCTGCATTTTCGAGCGCCATCTTTAAACATCTGATTTCAGTTCTCTGAACCGAACAGTTTCTTACAGATTCAGTTTTTGTTACTTTCGGTCTGAATTTACCGCACAGCCAACGACCTTTAACAATCACACAGGCTGCATCGTAGGATTTGCTCTCTACGTTGAAATGCTGTACAAATCTATCTGTATAGATTATACAGGCGTATTGTGGGAGAGGCAGAAGTTCGATTGGCAGAGGATATATATCTTCGTATTCTAAATCATTCAGTTCTTCGAATTGAGGGGCGAAATAGTATTTCACGTCTTCCGCTCCTAGAGAATCTACACACTGTATCCATTTGAGATCCAGTGACACTGTAGGCAGGTTTACTGGGCTGAATAGCGCCTCGAAGGCGGATTCCGCTGTGAGTATATTAATCCGTTTGCCGTGTGCTAGTTCTCGTTCATTTGCTAATGCAATTTGCACTGCTTTCACAGTTCTTTCTGTGAGACTGAATGCTTTTTCTGCTTGTGTGTACAAGTGAGTTTTAATTGAAATTGGTACCTTTTCTCTTCTCATTAGAGGTCAGGTACGTGAATCCGCATCTTCCTGGGATGACTCGGATTACAAGATTGCCTGTGTTGTCACGTGTATCTAATTTTGTTTTTGCTAACATGTCTGTTTGCAGTGATCTCAAAATTTCTGTGTGTTTTTGAGTCCAGGTGATTTGTTTAAAATCAGGTTTAATTAGTTCGTAGAGAGGTTTAACCCTCTCTGCATAATTAAGAATGTAAATTCTTCCGAAATTCAGAAAACCTAATATGGATTGTAAATTCTTCAGCGTTTTTGGAGCTTGGAGTACAGCGCACTTCTCTAAGAAGTTGTCCGCTAGGCTTTTCCCTTCACTTGATAATTCGTACCCTAAAAATAATACTGTCAGATGGGCAATTCGAGACTTTTTAAAGTTGAATTTGTAACCCTCTGCTGCGAACCCAAGTATAATGGTGTTCACTCTTTTCAAGTGAGTATCCAAGTCGTCGTCTGTGAGATAGATATCATCTACGTAAGATAATGCCTCATCATCATATATTTGTAGTAACTCTGTTACCCTAGCTGAGAATAGTCCTGGGCTGTTCTTGAACCCCTGTGGGAGTCGACAGAATTTTTTCTGCGACCCAAATGCTGAGAAAGCGGTCAAGTATCTGCTTTCTGGTGCAATGTTTTGACAAAAGAAACCATTAGATATGTCTAATGTAGTTTTATATTTTTTCCTAACTATGTTATTCATTAGGGCTGCACTATGCGAGTTTTGTACTGCAAATGTTTTACAACATGCATTAAGGTGTCTGTAGTCCAAAACTAGACGATATGAATTGTCTGGCTTGGAGACAGGAAACAAAGGATTGTTCATTTGAGAGGTGCATGTTTCAATCACCCCCTGGTATTCAAGTTGATCTAAGATCTCCCTGACTTGTTTTTTAGCTTCTTGCTTAATGGGATACTGCCGTTGGGCAGTTGGTTCACTTTTTAATTGGATTTTGTGAGGAGGTGAGTCCTCATCCCATCCTACATGATTTTTATATAATGCCGGTGCCTGGGCTACTGCCCATTTCCTTGCATAAGTATATTTTTTGTGAATCGGAATGTGATTCGAGAAGGCAGGCATAATAATTTCTTCGTCACGAGGGCACTCCCTGACAAACTCTGGGGGCCAATCTTTTTCAGCTAACAGAATATCATAGCCTTTTGAGAGTTTATCCCAAAATAGACCCCTAATTTTCCTAGTCTTATCACCCTCTATACGCAATGGTATTTCGTATATTTTATGGGGCTCGCTAAGTCTGGTGTCGGCAGTTTCAACCTGAATGTATTCATTCGTGTCCACTGTCTCCAGATGACTCATCAAGATCTTGTGGGCTATAGTGATTTCTGCTGCACTGTCCAACATTGTCAATGCCCACTCCCCGTTTTTCAACTGTGTCCTCAGTATTCTCGGCATGGTTGATTACTCTAATACTGGCTACCTTCTTTTTTGGAAATTGAGATTTTTTACTCTGAGCAGGTTCCTTGTCTTTGGACTTGGTATGCTCTCCTGGGTCTGACCGTCCTCTTCTTTCCGATTTCTGCGAAAAAGATCGAGAGGGACGTGTATCAATACTTTGATACCTATCAGGTTTTTTCAGATTATCCCTATTTCTAAGGTTATATCTTTTCTCAGAGGGCTCCCTCTGGGGAGACTGGTGTTCTCGAGTCGGAGTTCTTTCCCTCCGTCGAGGAGACCTTCCTCTGGACTGGAAAACTTTTTCCTTGGGAGTGGATTGTTTATTTCCATCCCAGCTCTTTTTAGGAGTGTTTGAATTATTTTTAACAAATAATTTTACTAACTCTCTATATGCTTTTGTTAATTCTCTTATGTTAACTAAGAGTTCTTCACTTGACATTTTATCAATGTCCGGATGTGGTGTGTAGCTGGCTAGAACCGGCCACGTTGCTCCTGGTCTACCTAGTGGACCGAGCCTGGTAATATGATCATTATGTTTTAGGGCGCCATTAAACCAGAGCAGGTGCTCTTGGAATTTTAGTGGGATTTCAGTCTCCTCGAAAGGAGCGTACTCTTCCGGTGGTTTCTCTATTTTGTAATAGTGAAACTCTTTTGTTCTAGCGTTTGCCACTGGAAAGTTTATCCATGAATAGAATACCTCTGTCTGCCGATATTCGTGTGCCTCTATCACGAAAATTACTGTACCACCTTGTGGTGTCAGTCCGTTTTCTATAAGTTTTAACATTATAGATTTTCTTAAGTGGACCGGGATGTCGATAGCATCCGGGTCTGTCTGTAGGAGACTCGAGTCTTCCTCTATTAGTTGGGCTGCCAGCCTAGCTGCTTCCGTTTCCTCTTCACTGTCTGACATTTTATAAATGCAGGTTTTGCAGAGTTGGTCTCCAAGGAGACAAAGATTAGGTGCACAATATTTTGGAACACTGTATCCTTCAACGTTGAATAAACCAGAGCTTTACATAGGAATCTCTTCCTACTGAGTTTGGGCGGATTTTAACCTTTCACCCACTCCAGACGTCTATTGGAGTATTTACGGGAGAAAGGGGTCTGTGTGAAATATGCACGACTGAGTTACTCTAACGTCCTGCATTAGTTTATCGCCTTACCAAATGTTTGGGCGCCATGTAGTGTAGTTCCTATTTTCCCAATAGGCCCTGCGCATTGGAATAGCATAAACAGTAGTATCGACGTAGAAGTGCTGATCTTCCAGGCCTCCACTGACTATGCTAAACTTAATTGGGTTTGTTACCAACTAGCTCAGAGGTCACTGGAAACTTTCTTCTCTGAATAGGAAGTGATCAGCTTCCCTGGCACAGACAAGAAGGGATTCCGTTTTCCAACAACCGTGCAACATGACAACTTTGCTCCTCAGATCAAGAGTCAATCTCTAGGGTCGTGTGAAACAATAGACAGTTATTTTACTCAGTCAGGTTGGTGCAGATTACTTTCACAATATGTAGAGAATAGAGAGACGGGCGTTTGTCAATAAAGGGTTAACATTTATTGAACAGTCTTTCTTCTCATACAAGAGAAATGAATTGCCACAATTGCAAGACTTGTTATTATAAAGAGTACGTACAGTAAGATAAGTATTGCGAGATAATACTGTAAAAGCATTGATATGGTTTCTTAGCCATACAATGGTTTAAGAGTAATAAAGCATATATACATTCATATATACATTCGGCTAAAATACTCAACTGGTGCTTCTAACTACGCCTACCCCAGTGTACCTGACCTAAGCCTAATACGTGGGAGGGGATTAAGTAAGTAGCTTTAGTTTAAGTTGGTTTTGCCAAGGTTCGCTTCAAGAATTCTCACTAAGGGTTTAGTCAACACCATACCTCTGAATAGAATGATGGAGGTCTGGTATCTCCTTCAGGGAAACTCGGTATTCCAGTCACCCGCAAGGGTAGACCAGAAACGCTGGAGCTGGATTTCTTGGCAGGAGAAAGACAGTGTCTCTTCTTCAGCGCGTCGAGGAGGAGAAGGAGGGGGGACAGCGTCCGCGGGCAGCTTGCATCTGCTGGGCTCTTGCAGAGGGACGGCTGTTCAGCTGCTAAGCTCACCACACCATCGTTCGCCAGTTAGCAGCGATAGCAGTAGCGATAGCAGCTATGATATCTTCAGCATAACAGCAGCTTCAGGCGACGGGCAACAGGGTGCTAGCTTCAGCGAACCACAGCTAACAACGGCAATTGCTTAAGGCAACGTTGGTAGTATTTATACCTGAAAGGTGCCATGTTTGACATACGTTTGCTGGACATAAGACGTCAATTAAAGATGTCACTAGGAAGTGATCACCTATCAGTTGCTCATTAGAGTTCTATTACTAATCAAAACACAGCAAGCGGGGATTTCCAGGTTTGCTGAGTTTTTATCTTGTTGAAGAACTCGGAGTGTTAATCTAGGAATCTCAGATAGTGACTTCTGCTCTATCATTGCACTAATTGGTTGCAAAGGAAGTGGCAGAGAAAACTATTCTGGAATGTGGCTCTGTTCGTGTGAGGCCAGAGATGACTTTCTGAATATTGTACTTGAACGGTTATGCCAATATAGGGAATAAATGGATTTATAGCCGAATAGGGGCATAAGGTCACAGTATCGATCAGGATCCTAGATAAGCATGCAACATTATTTACAACCCTTCTCTAAGGTCAAGAGCACAGGCACAAAGCAGGGAGCAAATAGACCTCTCAGCTTGTCAGTATTATTTTTGATAGGTGCCATACAGCAAGTGGCCACATAAAACCAAGTGTTAACTGACTTAATGTCAGACTCCAAGTTGCAAACCAGCATAGTTGTGATTCTCCTTGTAATTCAATAGGCTCGGATGCCTTAATTTTTATTCCAAGTTCATACCCTCACACTGCCCTTTCTAATAGATTTAGAAGCAGTGAACCTCCTTGTCGAACTGTAGGGGATCAAAAATTGACTAACTAACTTATAGCTACAGGTGTAGGTTGATTGCCTTGCACGAGTCTATCGAAACCCAATCAGCCTTATCACTCACTACATTTACATGTAAATTAAGGTCTCCTAGAATGGTAAAATTAGAGCACCTAAGTACGGCTGGATAAGTAGCTTCATCCCAGGAATAAAATAATTCATATAGGATGCCTGTGGATAGTACATTATAAATGTGGTCTATTATTGTTTAGTGGTCCCAATTATGGAACATAAGTGTTAAACTACAGGTTGAGTTCTCCGACTATGGATGAATATGCTTTCATACTTTTCAGAAACAAGTGTATTGAAAATTTAATCAGGTGCACGTTTTCAGGTTTTTAAGGCTGCATAATCTTTTTGTGTGTACTTTTACATAGTATGCAACTTTGCACAGTGGAAAAGTCAGTCCAAAACGGAAAGGCACATTTTTTCCTTTTTGTCCAGAAAGCTTTTATCCCCACCGTCCCACAAATCTGGTTGCGAGACATTATACTTCACTTCCTGAAAGGGAAATAATGTCAGCCCTTGGCCGGAAAAGGAGTGTTAAATTGTGGTTTGTGATTGCCTTCAATTGTGCATTTGAAGGTGCTCCCAAACCTACAAGGAAAATCACCCATGGAAAGCGGTCTTCTTGCCTTTTGCACAGGATTGACTGTGGTGGATTTCTCTACACTTGAAGGGGAAAAATCAATAGTAATAACATTATGTATGCCTGCCAGGAAGGGATACTTTTGTGATTTCCTGTCAGGCATAAGTAGAGGTATTCCTGCCCTAAGCGTATATTTGCGAGAGAAATCCTTTGTGTGATCTAGTCCATAATTTACTGTTTTAAATTGCATATTTGATTGTTCCTTGATATTTATCAAGCACCAATATATAGCTATTTTTTCATGTTTGTTAAAATGCCTTTCAAATTGAAAATATGAAAAACATTGATGTACAATTAAAGCTTGTTTTTTTAAAATTTTATTTTTATGGTGTGAACAGTAGCCTCAAAGGAGCATATAAGGTTAAGGAATACATTTTGAATACATCATTCGAGAGGAAGAAATATTATTAATAGGAAGATATATGATATGTGCTCAGCATTCACATGCAATTTGAGAGGGAAATAGTTTCATTAATAATTCAAGATCTGCTTTGTATCCACATTGTATTTAATGATAAAGTATTATAATTCTGATGGGTTCAGTGGATATAATACTTTATGCAACTAAAACATTTTCTCAGATCCTGCTGCTTTGTATGAGGAAACACATATGAATTTACTCTAATCCATCAGATTTGTATTAAGTAACTTGGCAGCAGTATTTTATTTACATAGAGGTGGAAACTAATCTAATTAAGTCATTTATCAGTCTGGTGAAGGGTGACATTCTCAAATGTCTCAAAGATGCCCGCATAAGCATCTTTACAGTTGACTGTGTTGTTTGATGTTTTTGTTTGACCCTTAGCAGTTGCTCACAAAGCTTAACTCTTTTAATATTGTAGTGGGCTCAATGAAAATTTTTGTTGAGACTTGGAAGAAGTAGCATTGATGTAAATATTTGTTGAAATACATTCATGTAATTCAGAAAGAACTCCTTGCTAGAATAGTCCAGGTCATCTATGTAATTATGAGGTATCCACAAAAAAACACATTTACTCAAGTAAATGTAACCAGTATGCACTTTTTCATGAGAAAACATAACAAAAATGTACATTTCCTTTGTTTCTCCACAGGTAAATGTGTTTATCTCTAGATAAACCTATTCTTCTACATCCTCCTTAAATGTACGGCATTCGCTCTTCATTCACACACAAACAACCTTTTACATTAGCACCTTACTGGAGTAATTTAGCAAATGTCGTGAGGATCAGAAACTGTCTACAAATATTTCATGTGTAGTCACAAAGTTGTAAAATTGAAATGCTGAAAACTTAGAATTGCAAGGGAGAATCCCAACGTTTCTGATTCTGTAAATTGTGAATGTGATTTTGCCCTTGCAAATGAGATGACCATGATGAGCAAATGGATGTAGGAATCCGGTTTTGAGGTCTTTCTTTCAAACATAGTAAGATTTGAAGCTGCAGAATAGAAGAAGTAATTAATATGGGGTGGCATGTAATGCCTTATGGTGGTAATTTGAGCACAAGCAGGTGACTCTTGGCAACCTATTGAGAGTGAGTGGTTCTGAAAAGTCTAATTTTATTTCTATTGCAGTGGTATATAAAATGTACATGATGCCTCAAGGGAACATACTGCAAAAGTATTCCCAATTTAGAGCATGTATTTGCTGGTTATTATATGCCACCTCTACTCTGAGATAGATTTGAGATAGGGCTAGCAAGGAGGAGAGTGGTGTGCCAATACCTGTAACGCATTTTGTGATGCCTTTTTCTGTCTGGGCCTCAGCTGTGGTACCATTTGAAAGCGACCCCATTTCTCTGCTTTCCTATTAAACATTCTCTGGCTCCAGCTATTGAGTGTGTCTCTTAACTAGTAGTGTTACTCTTATACATGCAAAACCTGGTATGGATTTCTCTGCTTGCCTTTGTGGCTTCTAAACACCTTCAGCAGAATATATTCCGGCACTAGCTCTTCGGATTACCAGACCAGCTGTTCCCAGTACTTAATCCAATTTACTTTTGTGCTATGGTCTATCATGCTTTCAAGTGTAGTGGTATGAGGACTCATCAGCTCACAGTTCTTTCTTCAGTACCATCGCACAGTGCTTTCTTCTGTACTTGCTAGAAGATCAAGATAAAAGTAAGATTAGTTAGAGTGTGAGATAGGGGTTCAGTCTGCATGCTTGGTCTCAATTTTACAGTTTCACACCTCTGTATATCTCTATAAAATTGATCTTATGGAGAACGTTTAAAATCACGTGATTCCGTGCAAGTTGCAGGTTTTCTAGGTGTCTGTTATGCTTTCTTAGGATTTCTTCTGAATTGTGTTTAGTTCTGATTACAGCACTAGCAGAGTTATGTGCTTCCAGCCAGTAGTACATCAGACTTCCAAAATTCAAAATGTTCATCTTAATGCATGATGTAACAGATAATGGCAAATGGAATACCAGACACTTACACCATGAGTGTGTACTACGAAAGGTAATAGTTTGTGTGCAACATTTTTCAAAAAATAATATTTCAGAAGGAACTTTAACAGAGTGTGTTATCCTTGTATTTATTACGGTCATGAAACTATCGAATATCCATAGACGGCTTGTAATGTACACTATGCTTTATATTGAGGGCAGGACAATGTGAATACCCTTTTGTTTTTTGTAGTGTAATAATCTTATGCTCAAAACATAATACATTGGGTTGTTTGATTTATATTACTGTATTTTTATATTAAAATGTTAATTGTTACAATTTTTATTTAAAGAACGTTTTCATGTTCAGTGTTTAAGGAAACACTTTTCTTAATATAATAATATTCTTGAATAAAATGTGTTTGATATTTTTCTTGTTTTTACATTTGTACAGTCTTAATATATATATATATATATATTCACTGAAAAAAACATGGGCTTCAGGGGTGTTATAGTTAATTGG
Source organism: Lissotriton vulgaris (assembly GCF_964263255.1). Taxonomy (NCBI): domain Eukaryota; kingdom Metazoa; phylum Chordata; class Amphibia; order Caudata; family Salamandridae; genus Lissotriton; species Lissotriton vulgaris. The sequence goes on from NC_141696.1 coordinate 901,352,362, forward strand.
ACATTTCTCTTGTACAAAACCATAGAAATTCCCCGTTATAGTTAGTTCAGCTAACTATAACTCGTGCGCCTGCAATGCACTGCTGATGACGTCACATATTACATCACTCATGACATGGTCAGTGACATCACTCATGACATCACTGATGGTGCGGTAGTGTTTTTGGGTTTAAGGTAATGCTGTTGTGTTTGGGTAGTGAAGGGGGTCGTGCTGGGGGTAGTATTTTAGGGTTTAGGGTAGTGCAGTTGTGTTTAGGTAGTGAAGGGGGTCGAGCTGGGGGTACTGTTTTAGGGTTTGGGGTAGTGCAGTGGTGTTTGTGTAGTCCAACTAGCCCACCAGGTACCTCTAGTAAGCGACTCAGAGCTGCAATGCAGAGAGGCGTAGAAAGGGGCATGGTCTGGACCACCTCTCTGCAACACAGCCCTCTGGCGCTTACTGGAGGTACCTGGTGGGCTAGTTGGCCCCCAGGGGCCCCCAGAATTGAAGGGGAATTATTTACCAAATTTAAAACATGCCACAGGGCGCGTTTGCTGGGTGTTTCTGTGAGGGGGCGGGACCTCTGGCACGATCGCTGAGTGGCCTCCCTTCTTTCACCTTTTTTTGGGCCCCAAGAACCCCATACCCCGGGGCATGGCCAAATATATAGTTTTTTTATAGGAAGGGGGGGCTGCATGGCCCCCCTCCTAAGGCCTCTATTGGCCCTGGGGACCCCATCCCCCGGGGCCAGCCCTTATTTAATATTTTTTTGAGAGGGAGGGGGAGGGGGCCTGCGTGGCCCCCCTCCAGGGCCACTTCTGGCCCCGGGGACCCCAACCCCCAGGGTCTGGCCATCCTTTTTTTTGTGAAGGGACCGCATGGCCCCCTTCCTCAGGCCAAATATGGCATGGGGACCCCATCCCCGGGGCATGGCCTCTCCTTTTTAAAAAGAAAAAATGAACAGGGGAGGGGGCCATGTGGCTTCCCTCCTGGGCCACTCCTAGCCCCAAGGACCCCAACCCCGGGGCTGGCCCTCTCTTTTGGGGACGTTGGGGGGAGCCCCAATGCCTCCGCCGTCCGGCATTGCTTTTCCACATAAAGGGCTGCTAATATGCAGCTCCCTACGTGGAAAAGAAATCCGCTTTGCTTCATTGAAGCGAGAGCAGGTTTCCCTGCACCCGCTTCAATGAAGAAAAGCAGTTTACAAACACAGGGCGGGAGCAGCGAGCCTCCTGCCCTGTCCTTGCAAACAGCAGTGTCCCGGGGGTGGGCACCCCGGGACACTGCATGAGCTGGCCCTTGGGGGGTGGTGGTCCCCAAAGCCATCACTGGCTCCATAAGAGGGGCCACGCTGCCCCCTCACAGCCAATGCACGAGGGTGGTAGTCTCCGGGGGCTCGGGGGTCAGTAACGGACTCCCAAATTGAAATATTAATGCCCTGGGGAGGTGGCGGTCCCTGGTGCATGTGGGGGGGCTCAAGCCCCTCCACACAGATATATTTTCTTTTAAAAGCCCGAGGGGTAGCAGGCACTGGGGAGCTGTGTGCCCCCGCAAAAAAATCAATCAAAGCCCCGATGGTGGTGGGCCCCGGGGCTTGGAGGGGCCTTAAAGGCCCCCAGAGATTAAAAAAGAAGCCACGGGGTGGCGGTCCCCGGGGCTGTGTGCCCCCGCAAATGTTTATAGAAAGCCCTAGGGTCGGTAGTCCCCGGGGCTGCGGGGTTCCCCCTGGGCCACCACAAATATTTTTGGGCATGCCCTCGAGACTTGGCCCACCTAGGGGCTAATTATTAACGAAGCTAGGGAGCTCACACTTTGTTTTTTTATTTTTGCAGCCGGATCCGCAGATCCTCCACGCATCTCACCGATTTAAAATAAATATATGCATTTTTTAGCCCTGGGGGCACTTGTGGGACCCCCTAAGCAGGCCTAGGGGGTCAGGGTGTTTCTACCCTGCTCCTGTTTCTTGTTTTGCACGTTTGTGTTACTCTTTTCTTGTGCTTCTGTTCTACCGAGGCACAAGATGGCTGCCAACACTTCCTGGTTTGGAGTGTTGACAGACAATTAGAATATAGCTTGTGGTCGGGAGGTTGCGCTGAACCTCCGTGCATCTATATATCAAAACTTTTATTTTTTTATTTTCTCAGCAACTACTGAACAGATTTACACCATTTAGCAAAAGAGTTCTTTCTGAAAGAAGGGCTACCTTTTTCCAAAATTTGGCGTAATTCCATTCAGCAGTTTGGATTGTAGCCGTGTCTAAAGTTTAATAAGGGAATTAACATAGAGAAAACACGTTTTGGGACCCCCTTTTTTCTCAGTCCCTGCTTGCTGACAGGAGCTGACTGGAGCGCCCCACTAGTTTTGAAAATTTCGCAAAGATTCGTCAACCGGAGCCAAAGTTACTGGATAAAGAAAAAATGCTTTTTGAATAGAAACAAGGTCCTAACTATCACTACCTACTGGCGACCGCCAGTAGGTAATATATATATATATATATATATATATATTCACTGAAAAAACCATAGGTTTCAGGCCTGGTATAGTTAGCTGGACATTTCACTCGGACAAAACCATTGAAATTCCTCTGTTATAGTTAGTTCTGCTAACTATAACTCGCGCGTCCTCAATCCACTGTTGATGATGTCACATATTACATCATGCATAACATGGTCAGTGACATCACTGATGACATCTCAAATGACATCACTGATGACATCATCCAGTGAATATGGTTTGTTTTGTTATTTAAATATGTATTATATATATATAACAATCTGCATTGAAGAATGAGTGGATACATAAATATAAATATCTGAATGGAGGATTTAGTAACAGTGTGATTGACTGTTTACTTGACTAATTTATAGTGTCTCACTAAATATATTGGATAGTGACTAAACTGTGTGAATATCTGTATCACTTTGTCAGTTGTTGTATAAACTGCTGCACCAGTTGGTTACTAGCTATGTGAAAGTCTATATTAGTTTTCTGGTGAGTCTTTATATGTAGCATTATGACGGACATATTGTCCTTGGCAAACTTGGCTATGGGTCTTTTTATTGAATAGAGATTCCCTGTAGCACTTCCCACTCACTGATAGAATATAATAAAATGGTGTGTGGAAAACTTTTTGTGTTCTTTCTTCTTATACACTTCAGCTTTTGGGTAGTTTTTTAGGTTCTTCTGCACTTTTTATCCTTTTAGGACTATCACTTATCTTTCCTCTTTTTTTGATTATATACACTTGGGTGCCTCTGAGAGATAAATAGATCTTATCCTCCACTTGCCTATACCATTAATCTAGGCCTTCCATCTCTCATTAGATGAAAATAAGATGGTAAAACCAAGTATAACATATGTAGTTCTGGTTTTCTTGTGATTGTAGCCCTGAGAAAGTCATTGGGTGTTTTCCTCCCTGGACGAAACACGTGTCGGCTGTTTTCTCTACACTGGATGAATCCAAGCAGAGAGGATCATCCCTTAGAACTTGTGACTTGACTGATCTGCATAAAGAAAATAAAGAACAATTTGTGTAAAGGCATTTTCTGGAGGACTTCTTTTGGACAAAACCTTTGAAAACACATGTTTTGCTATTACTGTAATTTGCTGATCGGGACCAATCATTGTTTATTACCTAACTATAACATGTCTGAAACCTATGTTTTTTTCAGTGACTTTTGAAGGTTTTTTAAATGATAATTTTGAAATGTAATAATAGATGTTTTTTTTATACTGATTTTCTACAGTTTTTTAACTGTTTATTTTTACATATTTTAGTTTTTTAAATTACATGATATATTTTTAATATAAATGGAAATAAACATTTATTTTTAAAATATTGAAACTGAAATATTGTTTTTTGTTGTTGAATGTATAAGTGCAGAACTATAAGTGTGTTGGTTAGTTAGGGAACTGCATGCATAGTGGATAGGGGTTTGAAGCAGTCCATGTGCTAATGCCTGGCTCACTGCATGAGTACTTGGATACTGACTGTCTGGTTAGAGTACTGCAAGGAGAGTGAACGGGTGAATTTATAAGTGTTAGAATTACTTTTCAGGATCAGTACGGGGCTCAAAGATGCAGCACTGAGGTCTCTCCTGATAACTGGTGAGTAAATCGAAATTCGTGGTTCGGATGATTTTAGAGGAATATTTGTAAGTTTCACAAATCGGCACTTAGAAACTTTTTCAGCAAAATGCAGGCAATGATATCCTATGGAAGGAAATTCAAGTTACTGCTAAGTACGGTTAGAATTACTTTTCAAGATCAGTCCTGGGCTCAAAGATACAGCACTGAGGTCTCTGCTGATAACAAGTGAGTAAATCAGAATTCGTAGCACAGCTGATTTTAGAGGAATATTTTAAAGTTACAAAACTCCACACTTTGAAGAATTTCCAAGTGAAACCAGTCAATGTTAGCCTATGGAAGGAAATTCAAGTTACTGGTAAGTACGGTTAAAACTCTGTATCAGGATCAGTACTGGGCTCAAAGATACAGCACTGGGGTCTCTCCTGATTACAGGTGAGTAAATTGGAATTCATAGTTTGGCTGATTTTATAGGAATATTCCAAAACTCCACACTTAGAAGATTTTCCAAGTGAAATCAGTCAATGTTAGCCTATGGAAGGAAATTCAAGTTACTGGTAAGTTCGGTTAGAATTACTTTTCAGGATAAGTACTGGGTTTAAAGATGCAGCACTGAGGTCTCTCCTGATAACAGGTGAGTAAATCGGAATTCGTAGTACGGCTGATTTTAGAGGAATATTTTAAAGTTCCAAAACTCCACACTTAGAAGAATTTCCATGTGAAACCATTCAATGTTAGCCTATGGAAGGAAATTCAAGTTATGGTAAGTACGGTTAGAATTACTTTTCAGGATCAGTACTGGGCTCAAAGATGCAGCACTCTTATCTGTCGTGATAACAGGTGAGTAAATCAGAATTCGTAGTTCGGCTGATTTTACTTTGGTCAACTATATATAGAGCCACTTTTCTACACCATCCCTTCCCTTCACCACTGTGTAAACGTGCCCTGTGGCAGTTTTAATTTGGGAGGTTAAGTCCCCTTGAATCCTGAGTGTCCCTTGGGTCCAAGTAGCCCACTAGTTACCTCCAGTAAGCACCACAGAGCTGCGTTGCAGAGAGGTGTAGAAAGGGCCACCTCTCTGAAACACAGCACAATGGCGCTTCTTGAAAGCGCCTGGTGGGCTAGTTGGCCCCCAGGGGCTCTCAGCATTAAAGGGTAATTATTTTCCCAACTTAAAACACGCCACAGGGCGTGTTTGCACACGTCACCTCAGGCCCGTCTCCTCCCTTCACGCCCTGGGTCCGTTTTAAGTTGGGAGATTAAGTCCCCTTGAATCCTGAGGGTCCCTAGGGTCCAACTAGCCCACTAGGTACCTCCAGTAAGAGCCACAGAGCTGCACTGCAGAGAGGTGTAAAAAAGGGGTGTGGCCTCTGAACACCTCTCTGCAACGCAGCTCCCTGGTGCATACTGGAGGTACCTGGTGGGCTAGTTGGCACCCAGGGACCCTCAATATTGAAGAGGAATTAATTCCTCAACTTAAAATGCACCACAGTCGTCTAATGATTCTGGCACTGCACTTGAAGATCTCCCTTCAGCGTTGGTTTAAAGCAATTCAGCAGGGCGTTGCTTTAGTATAGTGTGCTGCATGGTTCTGCCTCCTCAGTCATAGCATCCAATTATGTAATCAATACATATCATTACACCTACCCAAGAAGACTATTGGCACAACATTCTCTTCAGGAGTCACAGCCCCAACACCAGAAACAGCTGGGCTCACTCCAAACCTATTGATGCTCTGTGTGAATCAACGGCAGGATACATCAGCAGCGTCTCAGAGAAGGCAGCAAGAGCATAAGTGAAATGCACTTTATGAAGCGAGTGTAATGCCTGTTACATACATCGAGACAGCTGCAACTGGCCTAATAGAAGTGACTGTATCAAATAAAAGCTGCTGCATGTGCTGCTGAATGGAAGTAAATGAACTCCTGGCCTCCACCTTCTGGATGCTGCGTTAACGTGTCAACCCTCCCACATGTCCTACAGAAAGCTGTGCCTATGCCGTTGCCTGGTATCTGCCGGTTTGGCATTGCATCCCTGTGTCTAACAAAAGGGGCACTACACCTACGACAAGTCCATCTATTAGTTAATCAATGTTGCTATTTGCATCAGAGAAATAAGCCTTAATTATCGCTCTGTCGCCTAGCCAACCAAGATCTAGCCGCCCCCCTCCCTAGGTGCCAATGTTTCAGATTGCTATGTGTGACCTTTACATCATGTCAGAGCAACTATGAGTGCCATTTAAAAGACTATGACTGAGCTTTCTTGGGAACAAAACCCACCTAAAGATGAGGGAGACATCTTAATACTAGTAATTGCACCCATTAGACCATGAGGAACTCTGAGAACACCGAGGTATAGGCTGCTATTGTGTGCGTTTCCATGCTTGGAGGCGCCTGCAGCGATGTACACATGTTCCATAACTCCTGGTGGCCCCATGACCTGACCAGACTCACCAACCGAGGGGGGGGGAAACGCGCCACACAGTGGGCCCTGCGTTAGAAAGCTGGTGTCAGGGGCCTAGCCCCACAGATCGTGCAGCGACCCAGTAGCGCACCCCACCAAGCTTGGCCAAAAGTTTATGTGCGGGAATCAATCTCCTTCCCAAGCAACCCTACTCCAACACACAAAGGGGGGGTGGCAAAGCACCACACAGTGGGCCCAGAATTGGGGAGCCCCAGGGCAGGGGCATCTAGCCCCAAAAACCGTGCTGGGACCAATCAGCCCCCGAACCTGGGAAAGCCGCCTGCTAAAGGTGAGGCCCGAACTCACAACCTCAGCAATGCGCATGGAAGTACTGCCATGTACGTACTGTGCGCTAAACGTTTGCACCACGGGCGGTGACCAAAATATTTACCAGCAGGGATCAATCTCCCGCCGAAGCAAACTCCATCCCTCCCCCAGTGGGGGGCGGCAACGCACCTCACAGTAATTGAACACCTTGAGGCAGGGGTATGTAGCCCATATATCGCGCTGTGACCCATCAGCTCCCCAGGCCTGGCCAATAATAAATATTTAACTCGTGGACCAATCCACCGACCAAGGCCCAGCTCCCCTATTAAGGGGGGCGCAACAAGACGCACAGTGGGCCCGACATTGAAACGCCTCGGGGAAGGGGCCTAGCCCCAAAGACCGTGCTGCGACCTACCCGACTCCGTACACACAGAATTAAGATGCCTTAATGGATTAACGGTGGAAGCAGTGTCTTCCTCTCCACCAAAGGGGTACCCGGAGTAAATGCGCCAACTTTAGTGACCTGTTTAAGAATCACCATAGCGAGTGCAAACTTCCAATTGATCAAACCACCTATGGACCAGCATGCACGTTATTAAAGTATGTTTGCTGATAACCTTATTGTTACGCCTATCACGTGAATCACTCTAAATATACAGAAGCTATCCAATGTTATGCCACGTCCAATAGCGCCACCCGCTCGACCGTGCCAGCCTCCATGGTACTGCGGAATAGATAGATGCCCAGCTCAATGTCATGGGTAGCGGGCAACCCCGGCTCCGGTAACCACCTCCCCACTGGGTTAGTGACAGAGTGTGCAGCGTCATTGCCTCGAAACGGTGAGATTACTCCCCATTCCTCTAAGGGTGCCCCCTACTTTGGCACGGGCTGCCTCAGTATCGGAAATAAGTGCTGGCTAAACACAGCCTTCTTTAATCAATGGCATACCATAAAAGGCGCGCTAGCGAAATCTCAGCGACACCTTCCATGACTGTGTCACTCTAATGAGAACTCTCTGGCTAAAGCAGACCCATCCTACAACCGGAGAAGACATGAATTAACTAAACCCAGATCATGCTCCAAAAAGCGCACTGTCTGCGGGGAACATGCTGGCTGAAACCAACGTACTGGTAACAGAATGCACGCCCATCAGATCTCAAGATAAGCCCGGTCACATCCCGACTGCCGCTTTAACTATTTATCAAAGCAGCAGCAGCCTGGAGGAATGCAGCCAAAAGAGAATACATTGACCCGTACGGGGATCGAACCGGCGACCTTGGTGTGACTAGCACCACGCTGTACCAGCGGAGCTAACCAGCCTCCAGACCACGAGGAACTCTGGGAACACAGAGGTATAGGCTGCTATGATGTGCGTTTCCAAGCTTGGACCTAACCCCTGGTGGCCTCATGACCTTGCATGACCTCCTGAATAAGAATGCCAGGGAAAAGCTGCCCTTGCATCACTAAGATAAGCGAGTACGCCAGGCACTTCCGGGGCCAAAGCAATCTGCATGTAATCAACATCCCCTGCATGGCCACAGCAGACATGTTGGGAACCTGGGACGGCTAGAGCCCCCCAAGCCTGGCAAAATGTTCACCGGTGGGGAAAATCCCCCGTCCAAGCAACCAAACTCGCCAACCGAGGGTGGGGAACATGCCACACAGTGGGCCCTGCACTAGAAAGCTGGTGTCAGGGGCCTAGCCCCACAGAACGTGCAGTGACCCACTAGCCCGCCCCCGAGCTTGGTCAAACGTTTATGTGCGGGAATCAATCTCCCGCCCAAGCAACACTACTCCACCACAAAAAGGGGGGTGTGTGGCAAAGCGCTGCACAGTGGTCCCAGAATTGGGGAGCCCTGGGAGTAGGGAACTCTAGCCCCAAAGACCGTGCCGGGACCAATCAGCCCCGGACCTGGGAAAGCCACCTGCTCCACGTGAGGCCCGAACCCACAACCTCGGCAATGCGCAAGTACTGCCATATAAGTACTGTGCGCTAACCGATTGCGCCACTGGCGGTGACCAAAATATTTACCGGCAGGGATCAATCTCCTGCTGAAGCAAACCACATCCCTCCCCTAGTGGGGGGCAGCAACACACCTCACAGTAAATGAACACCTTGTGCCAGGGGTATGTAGCCCATATATTGCGCCGTGAGCCATCAGCTCCCCATGTCTGGACAATAATGAATATTTTACGGCGGGGACCAACCCCCCAACGATGGCCCGGCTCCCCAATAAGGGGGTCGCGCAACTAATCGCACAGTGGACCCTACATTGGAATGCCTCGGGGCAGGGGCCTAGCCCCAAAGACTGTCACGACCCACCGACTCCGTACACACAGAATTAAGCTGCCTTAATGGATTAACAGTGGAAGCAGTGTCCCATAATCTCTCTTCCTTTCCACCAAAGGAGTACCTGGAGTAAATGCGCCAACTTTAGTGACCCATTTAAGAATCACCTCCCGCACTGTAGCGAGTGCAAACCTCCAGTTGATCAAACTGCCAATGGACCAGCATGAACGTTATTAAAGTATGTGTGCTGATAACTGTTGGACTTGGGTCTTTTTTGCAGGTTCACCCCCAGACTTTTTGCCTTTAGCCTCTGGCATGGTGGTAGTGCTTTTAAACCTCTGTGCACTTTAGCACTGTGGCCCAGTGTAAAGTGCATGTGCACTCTGAGTGCGTGTGCTGAGGGTGGCCTGCCCTCCCATAGGAATGCATGGGGGATATGTGTGTCCATGGTAGTTCCTGATATGTGGGGAGTGCAGGGTCGAGTTTGGTATGTGCGAGATCGTGAGGATAAATGCTGTGTGATGGTGTATGTAGATTTACTGTGTCTAGTGGAGAAGTGCCACTTTTAGAAGTTGGCATTTCTGTGTGCTGTGAGATGTGAATTACCTGTCTGGCTTGTGAGTGAGAGGGGCTGGCTGGTGTGGTTGACTCCATGAGCCAGGTTGAATCTGCCCAGTGGTGAACAGGGAGATCTGCATGTAGATGGGAGGGAGGAGTTGCACCTGGGACCTGAATAGGGCTGTGCCTTTCCTCCACAATGCTGGCTCCACCCCCTGTGGTGAGTCTGATGTCCCGGTCTTGTGAATAGAGAGGGGAGCTGAGCAAAACAAAGTGCTCGAGAAATAGTTGTATCTGGTTCTCCCCTTGCCTGCACCTTTGAGAACAAAGGATTTAGCTGTATAAAAGGAGAGGCTGTGACCCCATGAAGATGTTCTTGTTTATGGACTTGAATCTACCAGGGGCGTGCTGCTGCTGGGGCGCAGGGGAGCCCTGCTCTGCCCCACGATGCCTGAAGGACTTCTCCTTGGGAACCTTCTGCCTTGCCCCCTTCATTCTGAAGGACTCTTTTACCCCTGGGCTGCGCCTTCGGAATGCTTCCCTTTCCCTTCCACAAGCACCTGGCCCTTTTTGATGTTGCTGGAGGGAGCGTGGGCTTTGTAGCACGGCGCTGCAACCCCTGGTGAGGGAACCCCTCCCAAAGGGATTCCCCCGTGATGCCTGCCTGGCGAGTGCCTACCCCACTCCTGTTCAAGTTTCATGGCAGGTGTCCATCCTGCTTTATATTTTAACTCATGCGGGAGCCTACCCCGCTTATTTAAATATTTTGTATGCACGGGTGCCCACCGTGCGACTTTGCCTGAGTTCTCATTTTAAACTATCAGTAAAGCGGGTGCCCACCTAGCGTTTCCCTGCGCAGCCCGAGCTGCGTTTGAAACCTGCCGCCGACAGACGAGGAGTCCCCTCCCCCACAGGAGCCCGGTGAGTGAGGGCTGGGAAGGGGACATGGCTGCATCCTTTCCCGAGCTGGCCCCGCCTGATAGGGGGCTCGCTCCACCAAAGGGGGCACACCATTGTTTATAGGGTCCTGAAAGACCCATGTCCGTTCCCGCATTTTCACCCCCATTGCTCCCAGAGCCTAGATGGCTCCAACGTGTGGCCATACTTATTTGCCCAGGCCCAGAGGGGCCCATGCTTTATTTGGGGGCCTAATTTGTTCTAAAGAGCCTAGGCGGCTCCAACGGTGGCCAATATTATTTCAGGAGCCAGAGTGCTCTGAGACACCTGTTTATTTTAGAGCCTAGAGGGCTCCCCTGTTTAGCACATTTTGTCCTGAGGGCCAGTGAGAGCCCATACCGCATTTTCTAACTTAATAAGCTCCCCATCAAGTAGTGGGCAGCTGCACCGTTTATGTATTTTTATTGTAGAGGGACATGTTTTTAAACTCAGGAGTGAGGCGCACTCCTTCGCCCTACCTTGGCCTGCACAGCTGCGCAGCACTGAGTGCCAGCTGCAACGTTTAGGCCCTTTAGTGAAGACTCCCAGCTGCCCAGCAAATAGTGGCCACGTTTAGGTTTGCGTCAAGTGCGCCCCCATGACTTTTGCTGCATTGGCAGCACGCTCTGACTTTGGACAGAGGGTATTTGAGCCCCTTATAGATGGCCAGTTGGCCCAGGGGACTATTAGGTTTGTAGGGCGCAAAGCCCTGGTGTACTTTTTATAGGTGCAAGGAAATGTGATGTTTATCGTATGTGTTATGCACCTGGATTTATGCTTAAAGATGTGCTTTTAGTGCTTGTTAGGTTTTACCTATTGTCTTAGGTTTCATTGTGATTCTCTACTGTGGTCTAGGTGTGATTTATTCCCTATCTTAGGTTATGTTATTAAGTTTCTTTCCTAATGCGAGTTACGTTTAGAAGATGATGGTCTACCAGACTTTAGCCTATGAGGCTGGCGCAGAATAGAGTTCTCGCCTTATGTGATACTGTGCCTGTTATGATTTATGTTACAGGTTGACGATGAGTATGGTGTCTGCCAGTGATACTGGCTGTGTACAAAGTTCCTGAAATAGTCTTTCCTTTACTATTTTTACCACATGACAATTTTGACAGTGGCCCACGTGGCCCTGTCCTATGTAAATACTCCCCTGTAAATATTGCCAGTGCCAGTGGGCACAATGTATATTGTGTGATAACTATCTAATGTGTTTAATTATAATTCAAAGGCTATTTTTATAAATAACCTTGTGTGGAGTTCCTTTTGTGGTGTGCCTAGTAGGTTGTTACTGTGTGTGTTGTGCAAATGCCTTACACATCGCCACCGGAATAAGCCTGACTGCTCGTGCCAAGCTACCAAGGGGGTGAGCAGGGGTTATCTTTGGCGTGTAATTCCCAAGCCCTGACTAGAATGGTGGTCTCTGCCTGGCTTTGGCGCAAGCCTAGGCCAACCAGAGATCCCCATTTCTAACAATAACCTTATTGTTACGCCTATCACATCAATCACCCTCAATATACAGGTGCTATCCAACGTTATGCCATGTCCAATAAAGCCACCCGCTCAACCGTGCCAGCCCCCCAGGGCACTGCGGCCTGGATAGATGCCCAGCTCAATGTCATGGGTTGCGGGAACAACTGGCTCCGGTAACCCCGTCCCCACAGGGTTGGGGACAGCGTCATTGCCTCATAACGGTGAGATTACTCCCCATCCCTCTGAGGGTGCCCCTACTTGGGCGCGGGCAGCCTCAGTATCGGAAATTAGTGCTGCCTAAAAACAGGCGCCATTCTTCAAGCAATGGCATACCATGAAAGACGCTCTAGAGAAATCTCAGCGACACCTTCCATGACAGTGACACTCTAATGAGAACTCCCTGCAGAACACCAGCTTTGATTTCAAACACGCTGGCAGCATTCCTTTCCTGACGCATTTCGGCTGTCCCATGCAGCCTTTGTTCACAGGTGAGTCGCATCAAAAAGCACTTGCCCCAGATGCATCAAGCATCCGTTTTGCAATTCCTTATTAGCGAAAAATAAGGAGCCGCTAATAAGGAATAGCAAAATGCTATGCAAGAAGAACTCGCTCAAAAAATAGCGAATTCTTAAAATTCCTTAATTGCGAGTCGCACATTGCAAGTTGCAATTAAGGAATACCTCCCTATTCATAGGAATGAATGGGAAGACATTCCAATTTGCGAATCGCAATTAGTGAATCGCAAATTGAGAATGCGATTTCAAGGGTGAATGGGTGTCCAAAGGACACCCTGTTGCACCCCTGAAATTGATCTGTGCACATGTGTGCGCAACATGAAACTTGCAAATTTCGGTCACCCACCGACAAGGCCTGGCTGGTCACCCACCGCCCGCACCCAGTGGTGGGTGACCGGCCAGGGCCATCCATGCCAGGCTAACATCAATACACAGGGCGGTCACCCACCGCCCGCACCCGACGGTCACCCACCGCCCGTACCCGGCGGTGGGTGACCGGCCAGGGCCATCCATGCCAGGCTAACATCAATACACAGGGCGGTCACCCACCGCCCACACCCAGCGGTCACCCATCGCCTGCACTCGGCGGTGGGTGAATGCCCGCACCCGGCAGTCACCCGCACCCGGCGGTGGATGACTGGCCAGGGCCATCCATGCCAGGCTAACATCAATACACAGGGCGGTCACCCTCCACCCGCACCCGGCAGTCACCCACCTCCCGCTCCCGGCGGTGGGTGACCGGCCAGGCCCAGCGGTCTGCGGTGGGTGCTGCAATGTGACTGAAAGGGGGGTACCAACTGCCATTCCCACTTGCACAATCAAATGTATGTGTTAGCCTGCCCCACCCACGCGGATTGCGTGCTCCGCCATTGCGATGCCAGTGAGTGATGATTTTCAAAAGATGCACCGTTGAGGTAGTGCGCACATGCGGTTTGCGGGGTGTGACTGTGATGGTCCTTGATCATGCAGCAAATGTTATGCACTATTGCAGTATCAAGGATCATCTTCTGTGTTGGGGAAAGGCGTACCCGGATGGCGTGTGTACACACACTGCATGTCTCCGCACACATGTAATGTTCATAGTTGTACATGTGTGTCAGGACATGTCCAGAATGCGTCATGAATCATTATGTCATGTCAATGGCCCGTGTACAAGTGTCTCATTTATGTCCATTACTTACATGTGTGGTCATACTATTGACCTTGCCAGTGGTTAACAAAGGCCAGTGATGTGAGCCCAAGTTGCGTCAGATGTGCATGGCTATGTGTTGACGTCTTGGTTTTGAGGTCACACGTTTCTATTAGTACACATCTACACAGTACATCAAGGCTGTGTACCCACATTCTGAAGCTGTCGTGAGTGTGTGGTTTGTGTGTGCAAGTAGCATCAATGGGGGTATACATGCATACTGTGTATGCGTATGTGTGCCGCCTGTTGTATGTCCATGCCTGTCATGTGAGGATGCAGAGCATTGTAGGTGGGGTCATGGGTGCATGATGACAAGAAGGGTGTAGTCCATGTTTGTGTTGTGTGTGCACGTCCATGTGTGTCTGTGGGGATGCTTGTCCACACTTGGGCACTCAGTCATGTGATGTTGGCTGTTCTTTTAACATGTGTGCACGTAACATTGGACATGTTTGCACACAGGATGTTGTATGTGGGTGAACATTGTGTGTGTAGTCAGCTGTAGTGCCTTATATTTCAGTCACGTCACACACACAATCAGTGTCTGCAACATGTATTATTTGTATTGTGTTGTTCAAGATGTGATAGTGTGACACAGCTGTGCGTTGTTGGTCAATTGACATCTGCTCCTATCTACTCTCACACAGGAGGGCTCCAAATGTGCATCGACCATACACTGTGCTGGAGGACATGGTTGAAGAGGAGGTAATCCGCAAATTCCGGCTGGACAGACGGAGATTGCAGGACCTTGTAGCCCAATTGTCATCTCATCTGCAGCCACGTAGGCCATATCCAGGAGCAATTACACCCACACCAAAGGTGATGGCAGCACTTCACTTATTCGCAACAGGCACTTTCCAGTACACAGTTGGTTATGCCGGGGGGATGTCCCAATCCATGTTCAGCATGGTACTGTGGGATGTGCTGGATGCCATGATGCGTTACAAGGATAATTACATCCATTTTCCACGTCCGGAAGAGCTGGCTGCAGTGAAAGGTGACTTCTATGCCCTGGGCCAGATCCCACACTTAGTGGGTTCCATTGATGGGACACATATTGGTCTGATTCCACCCCAGGCACGTGAAGCCGTCTATCGCAATCGGAAGCACTACCATTCTATCAATGTGCAAGTGGTGTGCCTGGGTGACAACATCATCTCCCATGTGTGTGCAAGATTTCCTGGGTCTGCACATGACTCCCACATCCTGCGAAGCAGCATTGTCCCCCAACTGATGGCTAATCTGCGTCAAGAACGTGCGTGGCTTGTAGGTGAGTGTGCTGTGATGACTACTGTGTTGTATGTGTGCCATGCTGTTCCCACCAATCCTGGTGATGATGTATGTGTCTGTCATCCCCCCACCTAGGCGTCTCTGCATACCCCAACCGACCGTGGCTGCTAAGCCCCCGACGGAATCCTACTACCCCAGGTGAACTGCGCTATAATGAGGCCCATGGGAGGACACGTCAGGTGGTGGAACGTACATTTGAACTGCTGAAGTCTAGGTTTCACTGCCTGGATAGAACCGGAGGGGCCCTACAATACTCATCCGGAAAAGTATGCAAAATCGTGATTGCATGCTGCATGCTCCACAATCTGGCCTTAGGCAATAATTTTGCACTGATCATGGACCCTGCAGACCAACAGGTTGCTCCGTCTCCCATACGACCCATGTCCAGTGATGAGGAGTGTGGGGAGGAAGAAGGTGTGGACCAGAGGCGTCAGCTCATTGCTCGCTACTTTCCTTGAATGTGAGTAACTACCTCTTGTGCTGGTGTTCAAAGCGTGATGTGTGTTTGCTGGTGATGTGTGGATGTGGTGTGTGAATGCTGCCTGTTCTGGTATGTTCTGTTCGCAAATGGGTGTGGGAGATGGTGTACATGCAATGCTCCCTGATGTGTGTCCTGTGATCCGCTTAATTAGTGATGAGTGTGGTTTGTGGGATGTTGCTGTACGGTGTGGAGTGATGGGTGTGATTCAGTTTCCTGACCTGTGCTTGTTGTTCTCTCATTATCCCTAGGTCACTCCCACAGAGGCATGATTCTCAAGAACATTGATCCCTGCAACTGGTAATAACAATTACTAAGACAAGCCTGTGTTTGAAACATGGAGGTCACACAGCATTGAGTGTTTACGTGGTGTTTATTTACAGGGTGTGGATTACTGTTTGTGCATATTTTCAAATAGGTGTTGGGGGAAGTGAGAGTTGAAGGTCATGTCAGATGAAAACACTGTGGGGACACCACATTCTGTGATGTACACCTAGTCCAACAGATGTGTGCCAATGCTTGGCTTTGTGGGGCAAGATAGTTTGCAGAGTGATTGCCAGGCTCAAGGAAGGGTGAAGTTCGTGGCGGCCCTTCTTCGAGCGGGTGGATGGTGCATTGCCACTGCTCTCAGCTGGATCCAGCCTCGGACGGCCCCTCCATCTTGGAGCCGGAGCGGGACCAGCTGTGGGGGCAGGTTGTTCAGTGACGACATCCCTGTCAGTGGCCTCTGGTGATGGTGGCGGTGGTGTTGGTGCCCTGTCCCGCTGGCCACTTGGGGGAGGGGGAGGTGGTGTTGGTGCCCTGTCCCGCTGGCCACTTGGGGGAGGGGGAGCTGGTGTTGGTGCCCTGTCCCGCTGGTAACTTGGGGGAGGGGGAGGTGGAGTGGCGCGGGATAACAACTCCCTCTAAAGAGCTGTTTGCTGCCCCATGAGGTCAACAATTTGTCCCATTCGGGTGTCCACGGACCGCAACAGCTGGAAGGTCTGTAGCGAGTCTTGGTGTGCCCGATCCGCCTGTGCCTGCGACCGCTCCTAGGAGGCTTCCACTCTGGCAATGGCATCCAGGGTCTCAGTACCAGGATGGGCTGGGTGTTGTTCCCGACCTCGCCTTGCACCTGCACTCCTGTTTGTGACCTGTGGCCTCACCTGTGTCCTCCCCGTCCACTCTCCCTGCTAGCCTGAGATGTCGATGGCCCATCATCGGACGATGGGTCAAGCTGGGTGGCACAGGCAGGAGTGGTGGTGGTGGTGGTGGTGGTGGTAGCTGCACAACTCACAATGGCAGGTGTTGGTGTTGTGACACTGGCCAAGGTGGTGGAGGCAGGGATGTCCTGGGAGTCTGATGGCCCTGGGAGTGTGCTTGGGCCAGCATCGTCCTCTGCACCCGAGGTGTCCATGGAATCTTCACCGGAGAGTCCTGGCTGTGAGCGAGGCGACTGGTGCTGGCGGTTGCTGGTTTTGCCTGTCAAGTTGCGATCACCTGAGGGACAAAAATTTAACAATAAATGCTGTGGACATGACAGTTTTGTTGTTACATTACAAATTACTATGGAATCAGGACATGGTTGGTGGTGTCATCATGTTGGTGTGGTAGACAGTACTGGGCATTATGGTGGTGTGGAGGTAGGGAGACAATACTTGGATACGTGTGGTCCGGTCTTGCTATTGGATGGTGCCCCTTTGAAGATGGCTACCTACCTGTAGGTTTGAAGGAGGAGATGCATTGGTCAGCAAATGGTGGGCAGACTCCATATTGCTCTGGGATGGAACATGGGGGCCTGTTGGTAGTTGTAGTGCTGGATCCCCACCCTCCCTGTAGACATGGGGGCCTGTTAGGAGTTGTAGTGCTGGTCTCTCATCCACCCCCCCACCCCTACCCTTCCTGTAGACATGGGGGCCTGTTGGGAGTTGTAGTGCTGGACCTACCCCCCCAGGCACCCCCACCCTCCCTGTAGACATGGGAGCCTGTTGGGAGTTGAAGTGCTGGACCCACCCCTCACCCACCCCCATCCTCACCCTCCCTGTAGACATGGGGGCCTGTTAAGAGTTGTAGTGCTGGTCTCTCAAACCACCCTCCCTGTAGACATGGGGGCATGTTGGGAGTTGTATTGCTGGACCCACCCCCCACACACCCCCACCCTCCCTGTAGACATGGGGGACTGTTGGGAGTTGTAGTGCTGGTCCCACCCCCACCCACCCACACCCTCCCTGTAGACATGGGGGCCTGTTGGGAGTTGTAGTGCTGGACCCACCCCCCCAGGCACCCCACCCTCCCTGTAGACATGGGGGCCTTTGGGAGTTGTAGTGCTGGACCCACCCCCACCCACCCCCCATCCCCACCCTCCCTGTAGACATGGGGGCCTGTTGGGAGTTGTAGTACTGGTCTCTCAAACCACCCTCCCTGTAGACATGGGGGCCTGCTGGGAGTTGTATTGCGGACCCACCCCCCCCCACCCACCCCCACCCTCCCTGTAGACATAGGGGCCTGTTAGGAGTTGTAGTGCTGGTCCTACCCCCCAAACCCACCCCCTCCCTGTAGACATGGGGGCCTGTTGGGAGTTGTAGTGCTGGACCCACCCACCCCCACCCTCCCTGTAGACATGGGCACCTGTTAGGAGTTGTTGTGCTGGACCCCCCCCCCACCCTCCCTGTAGACATGGGGGCCTGTTGGGAGTTGTAGTGCTGGACCCACATCCCACCCACCCCCACCCTCCCTGTAGACATGTGGGCCTGTTGGGAGTAGTAGTGCTGGACCCACCCATTCCCTACCCCCACCCTCCCTGTAGACATGGGGGCTGTTGGGAGTTGTAGTGCTGGAACCCACACCCTCCCTGTAAACATGGGGGCCTGTTGGGAGTTGTAGTGCTGGAAGCCCCCCACCCTCCCTGTAGACATGGGGGCCTGTTGGGAGTTGTAGTGCTGGACCCACCCCTACCCACCCCCACCCTCCCTGTAGACATGGGCGCCTGTTGGGAGTTGTTGTGCTGGACCCATCCCCCCACCCACCCCCACCTTTCCTGTAGACATGGGGGCCTGTTGGAAGTTGTAGTGCTGGACCCACATCCCACCCACCCCCACCCTCCCTGTAGACATGGGGACCTGTTGGGAGTTGTAGTGCTGGACCCACCCATCCCCCACCCCCACTCTCCCTGTAGACATGGGGGCCTGTTGGGAGTTGTAGTGCTGGACCCACCCCAACCACCCACCCCTAACCTCCCTGTACGCATGGGGGCCTGTTGGGAGTTGTAGTGCTGGACCCCACTCTCCCTTTAGACATGGGGGCCTGTTGGGAGTTGTAGTGCTGGAAGCCCCCCACCCTCCGTGCCACGGAGCGGTCAGGAGTATTTTTGCAGTTTCCATGGCGGATGGAACACGTTTTCGTCCGCCATCCTAATGACTCCCTAAGTCCGAACACAGTTCTCCAATTTTCCTAGGAGCCCCATTCCTGCAGGTCGGATTTCTTTTGCGGGCATGGAGAGTCCGTCATTCAAACACAAAAAGAAAAGGAATTTCAAAGTCCAAATCTGCAGAAGAAGGGCATTTCTTTCAAACAAACTTCCAGCATTCTTTTCCTGATGTGTTTCGGCTATCCCATATATCAAAAGAAATTACAGAAGCCAATTCACAGTTGCACCACCACATTTATTTTCACACTGTAGTGGTGGCATGTTCAAATTCTTTTCTTTCCTGACGAGTTTTGCCAATGATGCCTTAGTCATAGGTGTAGCGGTTTCCAGTAATCACACCCAGGTGCTTTAAATTCATTTCGCCAAGTGACCTCAGGACACAGAAACACAAGTCACAGGATGCATCAGTGTTGTCTTTAATGTATCTCTCTACTGTAGTGCAATTTATATACTGCTTAATAGCGTTACGTCACCACATGTAAAACACATTTCTTAATTAGTGCATCCAGTTTCTTCAACTGCACTGGCCACGTGCAGTTTGTGAAGTGCAGTCTGGGCAGTTCCAGTTCAGAGAGGACCTGACCTTGTAGTTTGGACTGGAGTATTCCCAGGGAGAACCAGGTCAAGACTGATTTGCATATGGCTGGATCTAAACGAAGGTGGCATCATGAGGCAAAGAAAGATGGATTGGAGTGCAAACCTGAGCTATTGCAAGTGGTTATACATATTTCAGGCAGCCTCCCATTACATGTTGTGCGTTTAATTCCCTTTTTTCTTAACCTGACCTTTTTTCTAAGCCTAAGAGTCATGTCCTTCTCAACCCTCTGGTGATCATACTCTACCTTAATATGAAGTTCCATTTCTTTTTTGGAAGCCCTGCTAAACTCTATATTCCCCAGTTTACCTTATCAGACGATGGCACTGATAAGTGTCATAACTGATTCAAGACTTCGATAGATACTATTACCCCTCTCAAACTTCAGTATTTTAACAAGACAGACGAATGCACTTGCAAAAGATTGCAAATATCTGGAGATGTAGCTATGAAATTAATGAGCACCTCACTTATTCATGCTCCCTGAGTAACTACAAGGAAAAATCTAACAAAAAGAGAGGTAGTGAGCACGAAACCTTGCAACCAATAAGATCATAGTAAATATACTCGAGAGCATAAAATACTTACTAATTGTTTGTTCTGTCTCCTTTATGTATGTCTTTGTCATTTCTTCCACAGGTGCATTACACCAATTTTTAGGTCTCTCAAATCGAGAGTACCATAGAGGGAATTTTTCCTTCCAATGCACTTTTTTAAATAATTTTCACTTTCACGCCCCCAGGTTAGGGTGTGCCTTAGCGTGCCCATACCGCCGGGGTTTAGTCCACTCATGGTCCTGACGAATGCCTGGTAAATTCAGACCTTTTCATGGCAGAAACATGTTGACCGACCCACTTATAAGCTATTGGAAATAGCCAAACAATCTATCTGGACAATTTTCCTACGCATCGTTTTTAATATGTCCAATTGATCAAACAAAAAAACATTTTTGATACAACTCAGACATTTTTAAACCTCACTATCACTATTATCACTTACCACTAACTAATTCACAAAAACCTGCTCCTCAGTAAATCTGGCGTTGAAGCACACTGGGGAGGCATTCGGCCTCTCCCAGTGGGGCCCGATGATGAAGCATGTCACCAACCAGGTTGGTGAGTGAGGGCCTTCCATACAAACCATAATTGGGTTTTGTATTTCTATTTTTCCTTGCTCTTGTTGTTACTATGTGATTGATTTTTACACTCTTATTTTGTTTGAAATAACTACAAGGAAAGAAAACTCCGGGCCATCTTATCAAGAACGGTGATAACATTATCGTAGCTTTAGCGGCATTTGTTTTTGTTTCAAATAGAACTGATAATAATGCCGCTCTTGAGCTCTTTCAAGTAGCAAGAACTATCTGATACAGCGGTAAATGCCACCTCTTTCCTCCCCTTAAGGCTCATTAACCACTTCGGCACTGATGACGAGCTCAGCTCGTCAAGAGGTTTACCTGTTGTGCACTCATGACGAGCTGAGCTTGTCATGAACCGCTGGATTTCGCATTTTTCAGCGCACAGCGGGAAAATGCGCTGCAGCGATGCGGTTAAAATGTCTCCCTATTTTATGGACAATTTTAACAACATATGTGCAATTTTTCTCTCACAGGGCATGCCACAGTCCCTGCACCCTTCTGATGAACAGTCTCAGGCCTATCTCCTTTGTCTATTACTCAATAAAATACTATACTTCTCATAAAAAATTATATATTCTGGCTGCCCCATGGCTCTGTCTCCATCCTCTCTCTTGTTCCTGATATTGTAAGTCCCTCTATCATGATATCTCACTTACCCTATTTTCCCTTCCCGCTGAAAAAGCTCTGGTGGTGCTCTTGTTAAAGAGGCTGATGGCTGATCCCACCATCATTCACTCTCGTTTCTCTTACCCTTTCAAGCTACAATTCTTGAAAAAGATGTTTATTTATAGCTCTCTCATTTTTTTTCTCTGAAAGCAATCTATTTGATGTTGATGTGGCTAGTTGGGATTTTGCCCCTGTATGGAACAGAATCAGCTTGTGTCCCTGCATCAGATGATCTTAAAATCATCGTAGACCAAGGAGGAAAAGCAGCCTTCATTTTACTTAAGTGCTTCATTTGACACTGTTTTTCATGACTTCTTATGCTCTCAAGTTCAGATGAGCATCCAAGGACCAACTCTGAAATGGATTAAAATTAAATCCTTCCATTATGAAAGACATCAGCCAGTACAATTTGCCCCCATTGATGAACTAGCTCTCATGGAGTTCTGTAGGAGTTTTTATTAAGCCCCGTTCTCTTAAAGCACTACATAAACCCTCTGGTAGTGCTCATAGGGTCTCTTGGGTTATCACTTCTATCATTTGCTGACATCACCTACATTCTTGCATGAACCAAGGAAAGTGTTACAAAGGTTCAATGCACAGTCAGAGCATGTTAGTCTAATATTTCTTACTAGATTACCAAAACCCTCTAAAACGTACCAGCGACAACACTGAAGTGATCATTTTTGTGCTTCCCCCCTCAATCTGAACTTCAGCCTGGGGGCTAGCTGAACTTGCCAAACCTCATTGTCCTGTCATCGCTCCTCATAACTTAATCATCATTTTTTTGTATAAATTATTTCTTCATCATCCAGATCAACAGGATTTCTACCATTTGTTTCATGATGCTTCAGTTTTAATCAACATTTCTTCAAAATCACATTTTTACTCATCAGCCCTGTCATACTCTTAACCCATCATTTGATAATATGTTGCAGCCTCCCAAAATCGTGTGTGCCTGTCTGCATGATCACATCTTTTATTGTCTTTGAGTCAAGCATTTAAGGGTCTTTCCGAGACATGTTTGGCTCCTTACTATTGAACTTTTCTTTTATATATCTAATAATAGCTGTCTCTTTCAAGTGAAACATTTTCACTTCATCTTCTGTTCTGAATTATGAATGTGCAAGGAACAACATCTTGATGGTATTTGTCCACGTTACTTATTCTTTAACATTAACATAAGATAAATAACATAACAAAAGACAACATGGCATAACATAACATAAGAGTTAGAAACTGAGTCTCTAGTTGGCTGAGGTTAGCACCCTGTCCAAGCAGGAACCACAATCTTAGTCAAGGTAAGGCAGATGCAAAACATAAATTAAACACTTCTCACACTCTGGTAGCTTTGCATAGACCAATCCAGCTTAATTTAAGAGGCAACATGTAAAGTATTTGTGCAACACTTGAATTACAGTAACGCAGTGAAAACAGCACAAAAAGACTCTACACCTGTTTTGAAAAATAGAGAATATTTATTGAGTAAAACAAGATCAAAACAACAACATTCAATAAGTAGGTAAGGTAAGGTAAATGTTTATTTGCAGATTAATAAAAAATGTTGCAAAAAGTACAATAGAGTTTTTTTTTAAAATGTTCTTGTTGTATAGAGTGTGAAAGTTGCAATAATTTCAAAAATATACAATATGCATTATGAGTGAAAAACATAAAATACTGAAAACTCATTGATCCCTAAAAAAGAATCGCAAACAATGCAAAATGTAGTAGAGATGTCTTTACTCCAGAAGCAAGAATGCAAAAAAGAGGGGCAAAAGACAAAGGAGAAGAATATATGATGGCAGAGGTCACCTACTGTGCTGGTAGCAGTCTTTCGACTTGTAGTAAAATATTTGTTGCCCTACAGGAGAGGATGTTATAGCCATTTAGTAGTGCCATCACTGCTGAATGCAGGATCATTTCGGGAAAGCTCTTAGGGCAGGACGTAACAGTTTCTGTCTGAGGTGAATGACGGCGGGGCAAATGTACAAGAAATGTAATACACTCCCCAAGAATAAGACAGCATAGTGGACAGGAAGAGTCCGGTCAGGTTTGCTTCCACGCTGGAAACTGATCTTTTGATGGGATGGCACCCATACGGTTTAGGAGAAGAGAGTGTTCGATGATCTGTGAAATATGATTTGTGAGGTAAGTTTGTGGGCTCCGGTTGGTGTGGGTATATAGAATTGACCATCCATGATTCTTACAAGCTATCTCCGCTTTGTCAAGTGACCAAGAATGTTGTTTGACAGCCTTATTGGTGATTTTTTGATGGTGGTGAAGCTGATGTTTAAATCTTAGGTTTTGGAAAGGTTAAATGTGGTTAAGGCTTGCTGAAACACTGTTGGCCCATTATTTTTTGTGTGTTGGCTGGTTCTTAATTTCTGACTAGCAGAGGGCAGCCAGTGAATCGGCTGGAGCTGATCTCATCTTCCAGCACAGTTTGATGATTGTCGCCATTCTTACGGGGGATTGATGGAATAATCCAAAATCCATTCACACCTGTGCTTGTGAGATATATTGCAGAAGGTGGAAAGTGCATTTGAACAAGTAGGACTAGAGAAATTAATGTTTCAAGATTAAATCTAAAAACAGTGTTTAGAAGTCAATAGCACTAATAGATTATTTGAGATCACGCTATACCGGGATAAATCCAAAGTTTCAGGCCGACCGCGATGGAGATCAGGCCGGCTACAGGATCCACGCAGGGTCCACTGAAAAAGTACATTGGATGGAGCAAGCTTTGGCGTCGAAGACTTAATGTGTTGGTTCTGATCGACGCTATCAGGTCAATGCTTGGAGCCTTGCAGTCAGGCATCATGTCATTGTTGAAACCCTTACATTTCAGGCGCTGCGTCATCGCAGTCGCAGTCAAGACTTTGGATTGGCACTGCTTTGCTATTAAACCTTGTTGTCAGGTCCTGCATTATCATTGAGCCATGCAGGGATGTTCTTGGATCGGCAATGGGTTGGCCTCGACGGGCACTGTGTCGGTTCCGATCAGCGCAGAGGTGATGATGCATCAATTTTGGAGTTAAACAGCTGCATAACCTACTTCTGAGGCCCAGGACTAGAGGGGCACCTTAGGCAAAGGAGGACTCAAAGGTGGCAGAGTCCAGCTGCTTAAGCAGAGTCGAAGGAAGTCCATGATGGTACTGAGACGTCAAGAAAAGAGGGCAGGCCAGCAAGCCCTTGGTAAACCTGGGTTCAAGTATGTAGAGAGCAAGTCCAGTCCTTCTCACTCCCAGCCAAGTAGCAGCAGGCCAACACTGCAAAAAAGGTAGAAAAGTGGCAGTCCATCATACAGCACAGCAGTCAGCAGGCAGCAGGCCAACCCAGCAAAGTGGTTAGCCAAGTGGCAGTCCCTCCTGTAGCACAGCAGCTCTTCATCCAGGAAGAACTTCCTTGATTACAGCAAAGTTCTGATTTGATAGTGGCAGGGATCTAGTACTGACACCCAAATGTGCCTTTGAAATGGGAAAGACTTCAGAAAGGTATTTGAATACCACAAGATCCTGCCTTTTCTGCCCTGGCTCCAGACTCACTACAGGGAGTCTAAGCAGCTCTTTGCGTGGGTATAAGCACAGCTCTATTTAGGTGCAAGTGTCGGCTCATCCCTCTCAATCTACCTCACGAAGGCCCATCGGACTGGTGAAGGGCTATCAGGATGCAAATGTAACACCCCAGCTCCATTTGTGGGACTGTCTAGAAGGAATGCACAACGCCAGCTGTCACTCAACTCAGATGTGTATTCAGAGTATTTTGTGTATTTTGCAACACAAAATGGTTAAAGTAAGAAAATGTCAACTTTTTAAAAGTGCCATTTTCAGACTTCACCATAAGTTGTGATTTTACATTGTGAGTCAAGAGACACCAAACTCTCAATATTTATCTTTTCCGAACTGGACATTACACTTAAAAGATGCTTTAATGCAATACCATTATTAACCTATGGGAGAGACAGGCCTTGCTGTAGTGGAAAATGAATTTAGGAGTTGTTTGCTTCCAGTACATGTAAAACTCAAATGTATATGTCCTGACATATTTAACTAAAGGGAAGGTTTGGGCCTGGCAAGTAGGTTATCTTGCCATTTCAAAATTGCAGTTTAAACTCCACACACAGTCTCTGCAGTGGCATGCCTAAGCCATGTCTAAAGGGCTACTGTAGTGGGTGGCACAATCAGTGCTGCAGACCAATTGGTACCATTTAATATACAGGCCCTGGGCACATATAGAGCATTTTATTAGGGGCTTATAAGTAAACTAAATATACCATTTATGGATAAGCCAGTGTTAGCATGTACAGAGCATATGCATTTTAGCATTGGTTAGCAGTGGTAAAGTGGCTAGAATCCTAAAGTCAGCAAAATGAAGTCCACATAGCAGAAGGTCAGATGGCAAACACTCAGGAAAAACCACACCAAGGATGCCAGGTCTAACAATAATGTTGACTGGCTAAAATATTCTACAAAGTATGCTTCCTCACCAACAAATGGCACCCACTGTAAAACCCAACATTACTGCCAAAGCTGTGATAATGTCGGAATGGAAAAGAAAAGGTTTGACAAAATTCAAGGGAGTAAAATCAACATTCTCAGGTTAGACACCAAGGTTTTCAAATATTTGTATGTGTGAATGTTGTAATACACTCACACAATTTCAGAATTTCACATTATGCAAAATTCTTGATTAGCTCAAATGTTTGCATTATATTAAATATTGCCTCTTGTCAGTCTGCAGAAAATGTTTTATGGGAGTCATTTTTCCCCTAAGCAGACCCTGTGCCTGAATATATTGTGTGAATTTTGAACATGGGGTATGGGCCATACGGTATGATTTTGTATTCGATTTTAGTGGGAGATTCTGCTAAATTTTGTTTCATAATCATTTGCATAATATAGCATAAATGTCTTCAAAATGTTCAAAATACCAGTACCACTAACCACACTCAGTCGTTTACTTTTCTTCTTCAAAAAGTAGCTAAAATCAGATCTCTACAATGTGCAACTCATCTTCCTTTAATAAGGAACTTCCGTTCCTCCTAATCCATAGTGCCAACAAGAAAAAAAACCTTGAACTCTTGCAATAAGTTCTGAATAGCTCTGTCCTAATTATCAAGTCCTGATAATTTCTGTTCCAGTTGAACCACATCATTCCAAAGCATAAATCTATACAATTATGTCGAGTGAGGATGACACGTGAGTCTGAGGCAGTATAAGACCTGCAGCTCAAATGTCTGAATCCTTAGGTCAACTCTGCATTCCATTTTTCCTAGGTCAGAAAATTTACTATCATAATATAAGTTAATACCATAATGTGTTATTTCCAAAATACTAGGCATGAACTGTCAGAGGCAATCCAAATCCAAAATATTAAAATTAAAATTGTTATTGTTATTATTACCGCTTTATTGTAACAATAATAAAAATAATAATAAAAATAACAATATTGTTATTTTAGCTAATAACAACAACAATAATAATAATAATAATAATAATAATAACAATATTGTCATTATAGTTAATGATAACACTATTATTAATAATACGTGTTATTAATAATAGTATTATTATTATTAATAATATGAACGCTGTTATCGTTACTAGTAATATTAGTAGTCATAGTTTTACTCTTAATATACTGCTAATAATAATACTAATAATAATCAACATAATCATAATCCTAAACATCATCATCATCATCATTATTAGATTTCAGACAGTGCGGTGAATGTTACAAGGGTAGGTTGCCCTCTTAACATCATGAGTTGAATAAGGAAAAGCAAGGATCTATATACAGAAGATCAGCTGTCTGTAATCCAGGCATTTTCCTTAGCTATACGACCTCGTAATTAAAGTATTCTTATGGCAGGATATTACCCCCAGGTCCCTCCTGTCCTCGTCCCCTTCATTAATTAACCATTGAGATTTACTATCTCGCAGACAGAAAAAAAAGAAAGTAGGAATGCTGGTACGCCCCTCCCTCTCCTAATAGGGAGTACATAAGGGTACAGTACCCAGCATGCCTCTTGTTCTTTTTTTCTGTCTGTAGACTGTTTCTTCTGTTTGGATTCAGGAGCCGACGGGCTCCTGGGGCTTACTTGATGCTGGGCTTCGGGTGCTGGCTGGTTTCCCGGGTCTCTCCTCCTGCTGGGCTGGGGGAGTTTCCTGTGGGCACTTCGGGCTGTGCTGTGGATGTCCTATGGTCCTGGTGGTGTCCGCGCCGTGTCTCCGTTCTGCCGGGCTTTTCGGAGACGCAGCGCTCTGGAAGGAAGTCTGCGGTGCTGCGGCGGCTCTGGTGCGGCTGGGGCGCTTCCTTCCGGTTTCTGCCTGACTTCCTTTGATTGGGGACAGGAAGTCAGGCGTTTTCCATGGCGGCCGGCAGCAGTGTTTGCAGGTGTTGCCGGTCCTGCTGGTGAGTACCGCGTTGCGGTTTTTCTTCCCCCTTTTAAAAGCCCCTGGGGTTTTCATTTGCCTGCATTCGTTTTTTGCGTTGGCTAGGACGTGGTGTTGCTTTTGGCTCGTTATAAGGCTGCCTCAAGTAGTTTTCTGTGCCTCGCTCCCTGGCTTGATTCCTGGTGCTGACTGACTTGGCTGCAGGGCTGCTTTGCTCTGTCCTTCCTATGTGGTTTTCTTGGCCTTGGACATGGGGAAGCATGCTAGGAAGAGCAGGCATGTTGCGGTGTCCTCTTCTGCTTCTTCATCATCTTCTCCTTCTCCTGCCCGTTCTCGGCATCGTTCCAGGGGTGGGGATGCCAGATTGAAGGCTCTTATTAAGGAGACTCTTTTGGAGTTGGGGGGTCCCAGTTCTAAGGGGTCCTCGGCCAGATCCAAGTCAAGGTCCAGGTGTGCTCCCCCTCCGTCTTCTTCTTCTTCTTCTTCTGCTTCGGACTCTGAGGATGGGGGTTTGGATGCTGATCCTGTGAAGGACAAATATGTCGATAAGGAGATGTTGCCGGACTTGTTGAGGGGGAACATTGTTTACGACGCGGTTTTTACACCGCAGTGCCTTTACCCCGCAGCTATTACAACGCAAGTCGTTACTACGACTTGCGCTGGATGGCGCTGTGGGATAAGGAATTTTGCAATTTTATATTCCAACACCTTCCCTCCTGTTACGGGGACTGGTGTTGGAATATAAAATTATAAGATTCCTAAATCCGCGCCCTCCAACGCAAGTCGTTGTAACGACTTGCGTTGTAAGACTTGCTTGGTAAAGGCATGCGTTGTTACAACATGCGTTGTAACAACATACATCCCTTGTTGAGCCATGTTAAGGCTAATATGGGGTTGCCTGCGGATGATGTCCCTGGTACTTCTGGGGATTCCTTGCTTCGACAGTTCCAGTACTCTGCGCCTGTGGTGATGCCTGTTCATCCCTGTGTGAAGGAGGTTTTGGATCGAGAGTGGAAGGATCCGGATCGCATCATGCTTCCTCGCTTCATGGCCAAGTTGTATCCTCTTCAGGATATGTCTAAAGATTTACTGGACTCTGTTCCTGTGGATTCGTTTGTGGCGAGTCTGGTGGGGCGCACCTCTTTGGCTGAGGATGCAGTTGTCCTGGATCCTGTTGATAAGAGAGTGGATGCTTCCCTTCGTAAAGTGTATTCTGGTTCCCATCTGGCGCTGCGTGCTGGCATTTACGGGACTTATGTGGCGCAGTCTTTGCTTTCTGACTTAAAGACTTTGTATGGTTCCATGGATAATGCCACTGACCGTTCTGACATTCTGGCTCACATTGAGCGTCAGGTGGAGTTTCTGTCTGACGTGTCTTTCGACGTGGTGCGTGCCTCTGCTCTGTCAGGGGGTGCTTGCATTGCTGCTCGTCGGAACGTGGTACTCAAAGACTGGAAGACTGATTCGGCCCAGAAATCGGCTGCGCTGCGGTTACCCTTTCAGGGTTCCATGTTGTTTGGTGCTGAGTTGGAGGGCAAGCTTCATAGGCTTTTCAAGAAGAAGGAACATTCCTCCTCTTTCAAGATGCCCTCGGCTGCTCCGGCGTTCTCTAAGCCTAAGCATTTCTTTCGCCCCTCTTATCACCGGCAGTTTTACAGGGGTCGTGGTCGTTTTCAGCCTGGTCGGGGTCGTGACAAGAAGGCGAAGTCCCCTCCTGCGAAGCCTCGTTCCTGACTATCTGGGGTCCGAGGTCAGATCCTTGGTAGGTGGTCGGCTTAGGTTGTTTCTTCCGGCCTGGATGTCCTCCTGTTCAGACTTTGGGTCCTGGACGTGATCCGTTTGGGGTACCGTGTGGAGTTCTCCAGCCTGCCTCCGGATTCAGGGGTCCGTCTGACTCCTTGGCCGTCCTGCCCATCCAGACGTGCGGAACTGTTGTTGGGTGTTCAGTCTCTGTTGGACAAGGGGGCGGTTCAGGTGGTTCCTCTGGGGGAGTTGGGTTGGGGGTTTTACTCCATCATTTTTCTGGTGCCCAAGGTGACTGGAGGGTTTTGCCTTGTTCTGGATCTCAAGGCCCTGAACAAATTTGTGTTGTGGATTCTGTTCAAAATGGACACTCTTCAGAGGGTGATTCCCCTGGTTCTGCAGGGTCATTACATGTGCACTCTGGACCTCCAGGGTGCCTAATATCACGTCCCTGCCCATCCTCTCTCCAGTCCCTTCCTGCGCTTTTACCTTCTGGGGGTCCATTACCAGTTTGTAGTTCTCCCGTTTGGCCCGAGGTCGGCTCCCAGGGTGTTTACGAAGGTGGTTGCTCCCTTGGTGGCTTTCTTGCATCTCCAGGGGATGATGGTTAACCTGTATCTGGACGACTGGCTCCTGCATTCCCCCACAGCGGAGCGGTTGTTGTCGGATCAGCGGGTGGTGTGTGCTGCGTTGAGGGACCATGGGTTCCTGTTGAATCTCCCCAAGTGCCGGCTCCCCCCTTCTCAGGACTTGCAGTTCATTGGGGCCCGTTTCCGCACGGATCTGAATCGGGTGTTCCTGCCGGTGGATCGAGCTGTGACCCTGTGTTCTCTGGCTCATCGGTTTCTTGTGGGGAGGTCGTTTCAGGTCCGTCTGTGGTTACGCCTTCTGGGGATGATGGCCGCCACTGTGTTCACGGTTCCGTGGGCACGTTTCCATCTTCGTCCTCTGTGGTCCTACCTGCTGTCTCGGTGGGATCCCTTGTCGGGGGATTTGTCCCTTCTGGTTCCTGTGTCTCTGCATATCCTTCCTGCCCTGCGTTGGTGGTCTCTGTCTTCCAATCTGGACAAGGGCTTGCCTCTGCAGTCTCCTCCTCCGGTGGTGCTTACGACGGATGCCAGCGCTCTGGGCTGGGGTGCGACTTTGGGGTCGTACTGCTTTCAGGGTCGTTGGTCCCTTCTGGTGGGTCGTCGGTCTTCGAACTGGCGGGAGTTGTCTGCTGTGTGTCGAGCTGTCAGGGGGTTTCGACTTCTTCTGGTGGGCCGCCATGTGTTGGTTCGGTCGGACAATTCAGTGATGGTGTCCTACCTAAATCACCAGGGCCGGATCCGTTCTCTGTCCCTGAACGCGGTGGTGTCCCCGTTGTTTTGCTGGGCGGAGTGCCATCTGTTGTCCCTGGTGGCTGTACATGTTCGGGGGGTGGACAATGGGGTGGCGGATGCCCTCAGTCGTTTTTTTCCTGCCTCCCTGGAGTTGGCATTGACTCCGGTGGCCTTTCGTCTGGTGTGCGAGAGGTTTGGTCGGCCCTTTCTGGACCTCTTTGCTTCCCGGCTCAATGCGCAGCTTCCCCGCTTCTTCTCCCGGATTCCTCAGGAGGGGTCTTGGGGGGTGGATGCTCTGTACCTTCCCTGGTCGTCTCGCCTGCTGTACGCCTTTCCTCCTCTGGTTCTGATCTCTCGCTTTCTGTCCCGGCTGTTGCGGGAGGATCAGGAGGTGGTGGTGCCCTTCTGGCCCCGCAGGTCTTGGTTCCCCACGCTGATGCTGTTGGCTGTTCAGGGTCCGTGGTTCTTCCCCTTCCTTCCGTCTCCCTTGCGGTCGTCTCCGATGTTGCCCCTCCGGCGGCTTCGGCTGTCGGTTTGGCGGTTGGGAGGCAGGGGTGGAGGTGTAGGGGTCTCCCGGAGCATTTAGCCTTGGCTATTTAGCAGTCTCGGAAGCCTTCTACCCTTCAATCCTATGGTAGGCATTGGGACAACTTTGAGCGTTGGTGTCTTGGCCTGGCTTTGTCTCCCTTGGTTTGTCCTTTGCCGGATGTTCTCCAGTTCCTTTGGGATGGGTTCGAGAAGCGTTTGTCCGTTTCTACTTTGCGGGCTCAGTGGGCTGCTATCAGGGCTTTTCGGGCTCCTTGGGGGAACCTGCCGGATGTGGATGGTCTGGTTTCCCGGCTGTTGCGTAGTTTTTCTAATTCCCGCCCTGTGGTGCGTCCTTCTTTTCCTCTCTGGGATCTTCCCTTGGTTTTGAAGGTTCTGGTTGCCACTCCCTTCGAACCTTTGAGGAGGTGGATATTAAGTTTGTCACACTGAAGGTTGTTTTTTTGGTGGCTATCACTTCTGCTCGTCGCCTGGGGGAGCTGGGTGCCTTGATGGCTCGGGAGCCCTTTCTGTCCTTTTCTGCTGACAGGGTGGTCCTTCGTTTGGATTCCTCTTTCGTCCCTAAGGCTTCCTCCCAATTCCATCGCTCTCAGGAGCTGGTCCTCCCTGCTTTGCTTTCGGCTCCAGTGGACGGGGACGACCTCCCTTGTTCCTTGCTGAATGTTTGCCGGGCTTTGCGAGTTTATTTGGATCGGACCCGGGATTTTCGGCTTTCTGACTCCCTGTTTGTTTCTTTTAGTGCTGTCTCCAGGGGTGGTCGTGCTTCTTCTTCCATTGGGCGTTGGTTGAAGCAGGTTATTGTTCTGGCCTATTCCCTTTCTGGTTCCCCTCCCACGGCTGGGGTTCAGGGGCGTTCTACTAGGGGGATGGCTGCTTCCTGGGCGGAGGTTCGTGGGGTGTCCCTTTCTGAAATTTGTAGGGCCGCTACTTGGACTTCTGCTAATACCTTTGTTAGGCATTACAGTATTCAGAATGTTCTGGGGGATGACACTAACTTTGGTTTGGGGGTTCTTCGGGCTGTGTGTACCTGATTCCCTTTGTTTTCTTTTGTGCTGTGCTGTTGTTTGCAATACATTGCTGGGTTTTGCTGTTCTGCTATGTCCTGGTGGTTTGTTGTTTGATGATGGCCGGTTGCTGCTTGGGTATTCTCAATGGTTAATTAATGAAGGGGACGAGGACAGGAGGTACCTGGGGGTAATGTCCTATTACTTACCGGTAATCTTCATTACTCCGGGTCCCGTTGTCCTCGTCCCCTTCATTACATCCCTCCCTCCCTCCCGGGCTTTCCGGCCCTCATCTTGGGCTTGGTGGTTCAGGAGGCATGCTGGGTACTGTACCCTTATGTACTCCCTATAGGGAGAGGGAGGGGCGTACCAGCATTCCTACTTTCTTTTTTTTCCGTCTGCGAGATAGTAAATCTTAATGGTTAATTAATGAAGGGGACGAGGACAACGGGACCCGGAGTAATGAAGATTACCGGTAAGTAATAGGACATTATCAAGTTCAACTGGACTACATTACGAATGATTCAATGAACACATTATAAGGAGAAATTGTCCACAAAACTCTAAAAATGCCCCAGCCTGAAACGTTGAAAGTGAGTGGTTGAGGACATTAAGGTGTATATTCCATTACAAGAGTAATTGATGATCCTGCCTTCTAGAGGTGTGTAAGGCAGCGGCGTAGTGGGGGTTGCCAGCACCCGGAGTAAGGCAAGTATCCTTCTACTTTTCTTTTCGAATGTTACACCCCTAATAATTTTGCGCCCGGGAAAACAGCCCCTTTGGCCGCCAGTGCTACATCACTAATGTAAGGAACATCTCTATACTTATGTGAAAGCCAGCACTTTTCTACATCTACATTTGGACCGCAACCTATAAGTGAGCTGTGTATCCCTCATGCGCATCTGCTATATGGCTCTTTAAGCCTTCAATACAAAATACATTGGGAAAGGGATGCACACATGCAAGGTCGACTATAGAGCTGGTGGCACCCGATGCGACAATAGTTATTGGCGCTCCCCGCATACATTTAATTTTTTTTACTATCCACCGGACAGTGACCTGGGGCGGGTGTAAAATACGGGTAACGGACGATTACAGGTAAGTAACGTAAAAATAAATAAAACAAATTTTGCTGCGCGCGCAGCATCGCATTTGGCATTGCAGTATGCGCAACGAAATTCGTTTTTTTTTTTTTATGTTACTTACCTGTAATCGTCCGTTTCCCGTATTGTACACCCCCCACCCAGCCCCTTCCCCCGCCCCACGTCACCCCCCAGTGGAACGTCCTACACGGGCCGTCGCTGATCTGTTCTTTATAGCAGGTAAATTAAACCCCTGCGCTACTATATGGTGAAAACTACCACTAGACAGAACTCTGATCTCTCGCTAGCAGGAAGATTAATAAAAAGTTATTTTGACATTTTGATTGCTGCTTGAAACTTTTGATGCACAAGGAACTCTTCAGCAGGTGTTTTTCTACCTTAAATTATTGCTCACCCAGCGTCCTTCACCCGAAGTCAGTTCCCCCCTTCAGTTCAGCACCCAGTGCTGCCGTACCAGTCGTACTGCCCTAAAGCTGGCCCTGCAAATATTCTGGCTTGCACCCAGGTACTTCCTTTTGCTCTGGCACATTAATGTTCTTTTCCATGAAAAGGCAAAAGGAATAAAGGAGATAGAGATAAAAACAAGTCTTGAGCAATGCCAAAACAAGTTTATCAGGACTTGGCTATTCCATTCAGTGGTAAAGGTTTTCGTAGGTTCCTTCAGGGAAAAACCTATTCTTGGTATACTTTTTTCCTCATAAATGCACTCAAGGGATGAGAACTCCATATTTTACAAGCACTACACTAGCTCATACTGACTTTGTACACGTTTTGGAACTTCCTAGGGTCTGGGACTTGAAGGGCAACAAAGCCCATGCACATGAAGACCCATGCCAGATGAAACGTCTTATTGGGTCTCCTCCAGGAATACTTATTTCCTTTGCAACTCGGCTCTACAATGGGGAGGAGAAACTTGTGTTTGTTCACCATCACTACTCAAAGCACAGTTACACGCATTTTAATGCTAGTGCAAGCACTATAATCTACTGGCTAAAGGTCAACACAATTGAGCAACACTAAGCCATTGCATTTTTGGCACGTCTATAACTAGCTTTGCAATCATTTATTGCGTTCTCTCAAGTCGACCAGATAATTGTTTTATATATTTCAAAATTTCCATTCCTTTTTTCTGTTCAGTGCCCTTTCAGCCCCCTCTCACTTTTAATTTGTCATCAAAACACATTTATTGATTTAAATTTTGTTATAAGCTCATCGGGGACGACCGTGTCCTTGAATAATCAAGTCATGGAGTATATAAGACCCTCTACCCCATGACAATTCATTTAGCAGTAGTTTTATTTGTATTCAATTTAATGACATACAATGTCATTTATAACTCAGCGTTGCCCTTTCTTTAATTATGTTACCAGAGAATATGACTACACTTGGGTTGTATACATTGTAGTCGAATTTCCCATATGATTGGTTTGTTGAAAATAAAAACTGAAAGATAATGGCTAGAGCATGAAGAATGCTTAATTTTTATCCTGGTTTAATTCAACCAAAAAATATACGCCAAAGTTTCTTTAAATTTTATAAAACCTTGCTTGATATTTGTAGTGTCCTGCCACAGTCTAGTTGTTACAGCCCTGTACTACACTGATCACCCACCCACCACAGACGTCACTTGGTCAGGTGACGCTGCAAATAAAAGAGGCCGAGCGCACGTGCTCGTGGCCATAGTTGTACTATCTAACTGGTGTCCTGTGTCGTCCTTTCATTCAGCATGCGGGCCTAGTTCCCCATCTTTACAATAATATGGCCCCCGGTGACGGATTTTCCAACCTTGTGGCGTTTCTTCGGTGAAGGACGTTCGTCCCATTATATGTGTGCTGAAAATACTTGTGCATGATTTTATGTCTGTACTGCACAATAGACTTCATAGATTGCCTCCTTGGACCTCTCCCAATCAAAGATGGCCGAATTTCATAAGGTGCCTGTAGTGACATCTTCATCAATAAGTTGACATCCAAGAAGTGGTATTAAGTATTTATTTGTATCGTAGTACAGAAGATAAAAGTGCATGCAGCAGATCAAGCAGGTAACAGTATAATGAAGTCATGACATTCTTACAATCTTCAGAACACCACAACAAGATTCTATTGCATAGTACAATTCTAATAATCATTAAAGAAACATACAATCACCACAGTGCCCTTGGGTTATGACTATCAAGCTTTCGTAATTGTTGCCGGTTTTGTATATTTTGTTTAGTAACATCTTATAATTTTCGGACATTTTTAAATGGTATTGCTGAGATGAGGGTCGGTTGTTACTTAAAGCTAAAGCGAAATGGCTTCTGCGTCACAGTTTGGCAATGAGAATTGCCTAAAACTTTTTTAGAATTAAAATAATGCTAGCCCCGACTGATAGAACATGATGGTGTGCAATTTGGTGCTACCTGCTAATGCAAAAGAGTGTGACATTTCTTGGAGATAAACTGATATACTGGTGACAGAAACACTTCAAATATACTGGCCAAAGTTGCAATCAGAAGCACCTACCTATTTCTCATTTGGCCACTCGGACCAGCACGCCAGGGTACATGCAGGTTCTGTTTGCTTTGTTATAATACATTACAAAGCAAGAGATTAGAAAGGTAAAGGAATTTCTTTGAAATGTGAAGGTTTACATAATCGTAAAATGACGAAGCTCAATTGTCCGATGAAAATATTTTACCTTTAAAGTTCAACAAACCGAGGGGCATATTATCAAGGGGGTTTATCTCCGCTTTTGATAAAATGTTCTCCCTATAACCTAGCTGTCGCTAACACCAATTAGCGACAGCTAGTAGGAGATAGCGACCATCTTGGGCCCACTTTGCATGTCAGAGAAATGTATCACTAATGACATGCAAAGTGGGCGTGCCAAGATGTTAGCGACTGGAAACAGTCGCTAACATCGCTATCTCCTATTACCAACTTTTGGAGATATTCGCGCTAAGCGCGAATATCTCCAAAAGCTAACACCTGCCCTGAGCAGTTCTTAGCCATGTTATCCAATGGTAGGTGGATAACATGGCTAAGAGCATTAGCTCGGTAATGGCTGAATATCGCTGACTTTTCAGCGATATTCATGCATTGCGGCCGATTTTTATTGCATTTGCGATAAACCTTGGTAATACCAAGGTTTATCTGCGATAAAAATCGCCACTCGTCGGCGATACATTTTTGTCTCTAACCAAGCAATAGCGATAATTATCGCTATTGCTTGGTAATATGCCCCCATGACTTTAGAGTCTTAGAACAACCGATTGAAATATGCCAACTTTGCACATATGGTGGGAGCTAGAATACTTTGACTGACTGCTCTTTTGCTACATTGTTAAGGGTGGGCTCTTTCATTCGATTCCAATTTTGCTTTCTAAAAAATAATGGAGAAGAAATCTGCTAAACTGCTATGTAGTACAATATATCTTTTTGATGTCGTTAATGTTGTCTTATTGCAACTAAAAAGTAGAAGCCAAGTGCAGGACTGCTTGGATCAAATTGCAGAGGCTACATTTGCACGTTTGCTAATTTGGCACAGCAAAAGAAGCCCATTGGCTACCAAGGTTTTTTCTCCAAGGGCCAGATGTACAACCGTTTTTTGTGGTTACAAACTGGTAATCAGCCCGTTTGCGACCGCAAAAAAGGTGTGGCCCATGTAAAACCCCTATTTTGTGAGTCGGTAACCTATTACCATCTCACAAAATAGGGTTTGCGACTCGCTATTAGGAAGGGACGCGCCAAGGGAGTACCTTCCTAATAGGGAGTCCCAATGGTATGTACCATTGTTTTGCAACCGTAATTGAGGTCACAGAAAACTCACAGATTACCACCTCTTAAAAAATGAAACAGTAACATTTCATTTTTCTTTTTTTAATGCATCCTGTTATCCTTTAAGGAAAACAGGCTGCATTTTAAAAATACTGCTTTATTTAAAAAGCAGTCACAGACATGGTGGTCTGCTGACCCCACCAGGCCACCATCCCTTGGAGTGCTAGCAATTCCTAATGGGTCGCAAATTGCACCTACTACATGAATATTGATGAGGCAGGCAATTTGCGACCCCATTAGGAATTGCAAACAGTGTCTGAGACACTGTTGTACATTCCTATTTGCAAGTCACAAATTGCGAGTCGGAAAACGACACAATTTGCGACTCGTAATTTGGTAGGGTTATACATCTGGCCCTAAATGAGTGACTTCCTGAATCCTTCTCAAATCAAACATATTTCTGTGGTTCTGTATAAATGTAGGTGATATAAAATTAAAGGTCATGGTTAAAGCATTGAAGAATTCTGTCCTGAAAAGTAATTATTAGTTTCTAAAAATATCCTCCAGAGAAGAGCCAATTAATGTGATTCGGATTGTAAATAGCTGAAACAGGTCAGTGACTGGGATCACCTTCCTGAGTTGTTTTCAAAGGATTCAGTCAACGTGGTGTCGTGAATTCTGACCTCACATTTTATTCCAGTTGGAAGAATGGTTTCCTGAATACGTAAATGAGTGAGTACATTAAAAGGTATCAAGTGTTATACCACTGCCCTTGACGGGATCACCGCAGACCCTTGCCTGACTCACTCAGTAATAACTCTTGAACGTGCAACTGACGCTGAGTTTTGTGAGTAGGGGAGAATGATACAATCTGGATCCATGAACAATAATGCTTCTAAGATTGCAGATTTATAATACCCTTTGTGATTCATAAAAAGTATGTTGTCGGCACCATATTGAATAATGTTGTGAAGATGAAATAATGCTTGTATGATGATGTGCTTATAAGGAATAATACAAACATGATGGTATCTGTCATTTCATACTTTCTCAATAAAAGAGAATTATAGGTTAAGAGGCTGCTAAAACTAATCTCGTCAGCCATAAATAAATGGAGAAGCTTAGATTCTGATTACATTTTTCTCGTCTGTAAATGTTAAAAAAAATCTTTTTGATTCGATGATTCAGTATAACCTTTATAAAATCAGCATTGTCCTCGAGTCAGCGATTTGTCGTTGCCATGACAAATACTGGTAAGTACCTATTCTTAAGAGATATTATTTGAATAAAGATTGAT
The DNA here is from genome assembly GCF_964263255.1 of Lissotriton vulgaris. Lineage (NCBI taxonomy): Eukaryota > Metazoa > Chordata > Amphibia > Caudata > Salamandridae > Lissotriton > Lissotriton vulgaris. The sequence goes on from NC_141696.1 coordinate 901,390,847, forward strand.
GAAAGCATCATATGTCCCTGCTTTTCTTGGTCTAAACGTTTAGGCTTATGTGATATGATATATTATTGGTTCATTTTAAATATTTGTCAGAAATGTATTTTGAATCCTTCAAGTACATTTTTGGTCATTTACTACTATTTGTTTAGTTTCCTTTCAAAGGGTGTCAAATGTAAAAACTGTATATATTAGTACTGTATATTTTGCCTCAATAGTGCATTACTTGTTATCTTAAGATCCTCACAGTTTAAATCTACTTCCATTTGCTATCCATTCCTTACTGTTAATTAAAAGTTATGTTATGCACTGTTTAAAAAATTCATGAACAGAAGAACTTTTTTTGAAAGACAAACTATTCCTCTGGTATTCTAATTTCTAGATCGCTAAAATTGGGGCTGAATACAGCAGTGGTAAATACTTCTTAATTTGATGCTCATTTCCTTTGAGGGGGCATTGTTTCTAAGGGCTTATGCCTGAGAGGCTAGAAAATATCAGAGCCACGTACTGATGTTCCCTCTCCATGTCTGAATGCTGCACTTCAAAACAGAGACTCCTGCCCCCAGTGTAATTTAGCACGCTTTAACTTAGTACATTGGGAGCCTCCATGCTTGATCCTAAATATGCATGTCCCATTAAGTATTCCGGTTGCAAAAAGGGGGGTTCACCCAATATCGTCACTGGGACCTGGGTATGTATATTGCTGAGAGAGAGGGGTCCCAGTAAACACACAGAAAATTATTTATAAACCATCAAGAAAAGTCAATTATGAAGACAGAAGGTCAGTCTGCTAGCATTGTTTTTATTTACAATGTAGCTAAGCCACTTATTAAGGGAAACATTCTAGATATAACATTTGCAATTTTAGTAAAGTGCCCTGGAAAAAGGGAAAGGGGAAGTGTGCAGTGAGTGTAGGAAAGGGTAAGTGACATAAAAACAAAGCCAGAAGGCTACAATCAATCAAAGACTCTTAGACTGATTCAGATTGTCAGTGACCTAAGTTCAATGATAATACTACAAACTAACATGCTTCATACATGTGCTCAATAGCGTAATTGTTGGAATGAAGCTGAAAAACACAGAAAACAGTCGACGTTTCGACCCCTGTTATGAAGGCAGGCTGAAATTGATCCCTTGCATTGGGGTCTTCATTAGGACGGGAGAAAGGGACACAAACCTATTTAGTGCAAAAGAGGGTTTTTGCCATTAGGAACAAATCCACAGTAATATATACTGTGTATTCTGTGTTTTTAGATCACTCACTTGCACTTTACTTCTGGCTCCACCGCACTGCAGACTCTAACGCTGCCGTGGTCACCTGGCTAGGCTGCCGCCACCCTCGGCACGCTGAGGCCACGCCCACCAACAAATAGGCCACGCTCCTTTTTTGTCATCCGGGTATTTAGGGCGCGCTGAACCACAAGCGCGACCCTAGAATCCATACCTCCTGAGGCGGAAGCCGGAGTTTCCATCTTGCTGCTTTTATTTTAAAATTGTACTGTGTACTCTGTGTTTTTAGATCACTCACTTGCACTTTACTTCTGGCTCCACCGTGCTGCAGACTCTAACGCTGCCGTGGCCACCTGGCTAGGCTGCCGCCACCCTCGGCACGCTGAGGCCACGCCCACCAACACATAGGCCACGCCCCTTTTTGTCATCCGGGAATTTAGGGCACTCTGAATCACAAGCGCGACCCTAGAATCCATACCTCCTGAGGCAGAAGCCGGGAGTTTCCATCTTGCTGCTTTTATTTTAAAATTGTACTGTGTATTCTGTGTTTTTAGATCACTCACTTGCATTTTACTTCTGGCTCCACCGCGCTGCAGACTCTAACGCTGCCGTGGTCACCTGGCTAGGCTGTCGCCACCCTCTGCACGCGGAGGCCACGCCCACCAACAAATAGGCCACGCCCTTTTTTAATACTCACACCCAATATAACATGTGTCTCTTCCGGAGGCGCAGCGGACGAGCGCAGCGGGCGCGCCGTTTGCGCGCCTAAGGCGCGCTTAAGGCAAGCTTGTCAGCGCTCGTCCGCGCCGAGGTAGCGCCATGGGCCACCTATGCTGCCGGATTTGATCCCTCATTCCAGGAGCCTTCACCTCCCGGGCCACCCTACTCTAGAGAGCAGCTTATTCAAATGGGTCAGCTACACGCAGACAAAGGTACTATTTCATTTGCTCCTACGTCCTATCCCCGAGCTGATATAATATGTGACGACCTTTTGAACTGTGGTCTATTAAACGTTAGATCCTTGCCTAAACATTGCACGGAGATCCAGCTTTTAGTGGAATCTCATGAACTAGATATTCTGTTCATGACAGAAACATGGACCCGACCAGATTGCTGGGTTGATCCTGGCTTTACTTGCCCTGACGGGTTCAAATTTCTCAACTCTCCTAGGCCCACTGGCAAGGGCGGGGGTGTGGGAGTGATTTTCAGATCTTCTTGTAACATTAAGGTCTTTAATTTAGACCCTACCCCGGGTATCGAGATGCTGGGGCTCTCTATTTTGACTCGCCCTGGGTCAATTGTTACCTGCCTAGTCTGCTATCGCCCTCCAGGTGCATTCAACTTGGCACAGCAACAAGCGGTAACTACCACCCTGACCAATACTGCCTTTTCCCATCAAAAGTTACTTATTATTGGGGATTTTAATCTTTGGCGTAATGGTCCACTCGACTCAGCTCTTGGAAACCTCCTTCAAACCTGTGTCAGTTGTGGTCTCTCCCAACTGGTTTTTACAGCCACCCACAAAGCAGGCCACCTTTTGGATTTGGTCTTTGCGGGACCAGACTTGGTGGTCATGGGAGACACCCTGCCAATGGATTGGACAGACCACTCCTTAATTAAATTCTTCCTATATAAGAAACTGGCCTCATATAAGCTACAAGTTCCATCTAGAGAAATCAAATGTAGAGACTGGAAAACGCTCTCTCGATTGTATTCTTCTGGCGAACTGTTCCATTTGGACTCGCTTTTTGATGTAAACAAGGGTGTGGACGAAAACTATAATGCTTTTTACACCAGCATTTCATCGGTCGTTGACTCACGGGCTCCTCTAAAGAATCGTATCCTTCGAGGCAGAGTCTCTGCCCCCTGGTTCAACGACGCTCTTAAAACTGCTAAACTGGACTGCAAGCAAGCAGAGCGGAAATGGAGACGCGACTACAATGAATCCTTTAAAGAAATATGGAAAACTAAAATTCTTGCTTATAAAAGCCTCATCGTGAGAGCAAAAGCTGACTATTACTCCTCTCTGATTTGTAATCCCAACAATAATGCCAGGAGTATTTTTAACATCTCAAACAGCGTTACCAATCCAGACGTGTGCAAGAGCGAGATTGTCCCGTCTCAAGATCTTTGTGACAATCTTGCCGTATTCTTTAAAGAAAAAATCGATCTGATTCTTCAAGATTTGGACATCTCCCTTGACAGTGACTCCTCCCTGGAATCTAGACCAGCTCCACTGGCTAACCAGGTACCCAACCCGGTTTTGACTCTGGAACGCCCCTTGCTCAGTTTCCAGCAACTCACCTTTGAAAAATTTTCATATATAGCGAGAGAGATTGTTTCCGGCTCTCCTCTGGACCCGCTCCCTCCTAATATTTGGAAGGAGTTTGCTGTCGAGATTTTTCCCTCCCTCCATCTCATCTGCAATCAATCTCTGATAACCGGCACCGTTCCTGCCCACTGGAAGCGTGCGCTCGTCTCTCCCCTGTTGAAAAAACCCTCTCTGGACCCAGAGTGTTCAAAAAACTACCGACCCATTTCACTGTTGCCTTTTCCCGCCAAGATACTTGAGCGAGTGGTTAGTAACACTCTTTCCACCCACTTAGAACAACTTCTCCTACTTGACGAGGACCAATTTGGCTTCCGGCCGACCCATGGGACCGAAACAGCCCTCATCACCGCCATGGATGAACTTCAGAGGCGTGCAGACAGAAATCAGGCTTCTTTTTTGATTCTGCTTGATATGTCTGCCGCCTTTGACAAGGTTAATCATAAGATCTTGTTAAGGCGGTTGTTTGAGACAGGGGTGAGAGACTCGGCTCTGAGTTGGTTCCATTTTTTTTTTGCAGGGCAGGCAGCAGGCGGTTTCTATGCCTCCTTTTCAATCCCCCTTCTCCCCGGTCCTGCATGGTGTGCCCCAGGGCTCTGCCATCATCCCTATCCTGTTTAATATTTACCTTAGGCCACTAATCTCGCTCATTAAAGGTTTTGGCATTCGAATTATTAATTATGCCGATGACACGCAGATGATCCTTTCCTTGGAAGGAGAGGAGTTCATCTCTGTGGAGGTTTTACACAACTGCCTCAGGAATACGGCCAGCTGGTTAAAGGCAAACTCGCTTCAGTTTAATGCCGGGAAAACTGAAGTACTTTTTAGCTCTGGAACAAGGATCCCTCGCCCGTTTCCCAACAATTTTTGGCCCCCGGAATCCGGCTCTACCGTCCGGCCTTCGGACTCTGTCCGTAACCTGGGAGTCATGCTGAACCATGGGCTCAGTATGGACACCCATGTTCAGAAAACATCGGCCTGTTGTTTTTCCATCCTTCGCTCACTCAGGAAGGTTCTGCCCCTGCTACCATCTCATGCCTGCGTCCAGGTGGTTAGATGTACCATCCTGAGCAGGTTGGACTATTGTAATGCCCTCCTGCTCGGGTCCCCTGAGTATCTACTGGACAGACTCCAAAGGGTTCAATCTGCGGCGGCTAAATTGGCGTAGGGGCTGCCTAGGAGATCTCATGGTCCATCTGCCCTTGCAAAACTACATTGGCTTCCTCTTAGACAGAGCATTCAATTTAAAACCCTTTGCATTGTGTTTAGGGCTCTTCACGGATGTGGCCCAGTCCCCCTCAGGTCCAAGTTTGTCTGGTACACTCCTTCCAGACACCTTCGCTCATCGGAGGCTAAACTGGTAGTCGTTCCCAGATTTAAGAAGGTCAGAGCTGGTGGCAGATCCTTTCAGGTGACTGCATCCAGACTCTGGAACACTCTCCCCATCGAGATTAGGGCCACTAATGAACTTATGCAGTTTAGGTAAAAGGTAAAAACTTGGCTTTTCCCTGGCTAGCCTTCGCTCCCCAGGCATACTTCGCTGCCTCTATTGTCTATCACGGTCTGGATTTTGTTAGCGCCAGGATGCCTGCAATGGTGACAGTCGCGCTCTATAAATTCTTTAAAAAAATAAAATAAAAAAAATGATTAAAAACTCAGCACATCAAAGTTGGAGAAAACAAGACATACCAGGGATGCTTGTTATCGAGGGCGGGGAGGGAACTAATACTCCCACAAGGCACGCTTGGTGGAGCCAAGGCTGGAAGGCCACACGCTGGTGTCAGACACAACTGGAGAATAATTGAAGAAGCGTCATTCTAAGTAGGGAGGAAATAATGCAATAACTAAGCTAGTGCCAAGCGGTTTACATGTTAACCAGACGTAGTAAAATGAGTATACTTACAATAGGCACCACTATAATTCCAGATAGATTAAGTAGAGTCAGTAGCATCGAAGACTGTGTAATTCAGACAAGGCCGCAGGGTTACATCAAATGGAATCTCTAGGGAAGGAAAGGGGGGTGAGAGTCCATCACTTGTTGTACCACACACCAGGAGGGCCTATGGAATCCAATCTGGCATGCCGGTGCCGAGTAATCAAGCTTGCACACTCCACTATGCAAATTCACACATACCTGTTTGGACAAACCGGCATCTGACAATAACAGAAAACGGTGGTCTCCAAAGAAATGATTCTGTAAAAGTGAAGCCAGTATGGGAATAACTGGGTCAGCAATTTGAGGTCTCTGGGAAAGGAGAGGGAGGGAGAGACCATCACTATTTGTGCCGTATGTCAAGAGGGCCTCTAGAATAAAATAGGGACAAATTAAATCGGGCATACCGGTAAATAGTTGCATGATGGAATCACCAAGCCTGATGGGAGTCTCCTAACTGGATATTCAAGACGGCATCTGTCGGTGACAGAAAACAGAGGTCTCCATTAGGAAAGTACCGAGAAGTTAAAGGCAAAAGGTGGGTTACAAGAGGTAAGGTGAAAAGTGTACCTGCACTGAAAGGAGTTAATCCGTGTATCGCCAGCAGCTGCGTAGCGGAGTATGCAGCGGAGTCCGCCCAGGGATTACAAACTTTGGTTGCGATCACGTGGTGTGGATCGTCTCAAACATAGAAGAGGGCAAAGTGTATAGCGGATTAGGATGCTTCATAAAGCGGCCATCATGGAGTGACTAGTAGTGTATGAATATGAGCTGAAATTACCTTAGACATCACATTGTTGATGACAAGGGAGCATATAAAATTCATTATTGTATAAAAAATTGAAAGTGAACATGTACACGAACAATCGCAAATGGAGAAGGGAGGCATACCACAATTGAACAATGGACATAACAAGTCAATAATGTCAATTGACCATGAAACCATGTAATTATCACAATAATGATTACCTAAAATATTGCAGGAACCAGCACCAAAGTATGGCGTACCTGTCACATGACGGTAAAGGCCAACCAGGCGTGGTAATAAGATCTTGGATAGAGAATATGCAATCATTAAACATAGAGTGATGTTATACATTCTATGTAGAATCACATCTGTAAGCCAATGCGAATGTTTCAAAAAGGCGTACCTGTCACAAGACGGTAAAAGCCCATAAAACAATTAAACAATTATTGCCTTATGTTATAACCCGCCATGTACCTCCATAAATCCAAATTGGCACAAAATCTAGGTGGATCATATGATTGATATCTTGCAGAGTGGGGGGCCGGCCTCACTATCGGAGCAGCGCTAGCTGGGAAAAGGAACTGTCATATTCATTGAGGCCATTGCTGATGGAATTAAAACGGGACATCCATTTGAGCTCCCTTACATTTAGAATCTCAGCAATATTTCCACCTCTGGGGCCTAGTGTCACCTGTTCTAGGATGACCCACTTGAAACTTTCTGGGGAGTGAGTTGCAGACTTGAAATGTTGCACAAGAGGTGCGCCCTGAACTTCACAGCGAATCTTCCTCATACGTTGAAGAATGCAGACTTTGGCTTTTTGTTGGGTCTGTCCGATGTATATCAAATCACATGGACACAGAATGGCATATATAATGTTAGTAGAATTGCAGTTGGTGTGAGATCTCATAGATGTTTTAATATGTAGATACTCAAACTCCTTTTTCTGTATGGTGCTGTCACAGGCCTTACAGTGCCCACAGCGGTAGTGACCCACAATTGGTGGTAGATTCCACATTGACGACAGAGTAGGATCTTGCGGACTTCGTAGGAAGGAACAAACCACAGAGTCACGCACACTCTTGCCCTTCTTGAATGCATGAAGGGGGGGTTCTGTCTGATGTATATCATCGGCCACTAGTGCCCAATGTTGGTTAATAGTACGTTTTATACCATTACTCTTTGTGGAAAAGGTGGTTACGCATACAATGCGATCATTAAGAATGTCGGGTTTAATCTTGGGGACAAGCAAGTCTTCCCTAGGGTTAAACTGGGCACCTTTTCTGGCCTGACAAACAAGTCTTTTGGGATAACCGGGTTCTAGAAGACGAGTTGATAAATCTTCAGATCGAGCCATATAATGATCTTTGAAAGAGCAATTTCTTCGGATCCGAAGAAACTGCCCGAAGGGTAGGTTATTCCGGAGGGCCCGGGGATGATGGCTAGTATATTGTAACAATGAGTTACGTTCGGTGGGTTTGCGATATAAAGTAGTTTTCAATGAACCCCCATCCTCAAAGATGGAAATATCCAGAAAATCTATTTCTGTTGGTCTGAGTGTGTGGTAAATTGAAGATGAGGAGACTGTTCATTCAACCAGTTGTGGAAAGATGTTAGTAGGTCAGGGGAGCCATTCCATACAAAGAGAATATCGTCGATATATCTCATCCAGAGACCCAAATGGTCTCTGAATGGATTAAGATGGTGTAGGACAACATTTTCTTCGAAGGTCGCCATGTAGATAATGGCCACATCGGGGGCAAATGGAGCCCCCATAGCGACCCCCTTAGTCTGCAGAAAGAATTGATCCTTGAAGACAAAAAAAATGTTGGTCATGGCAATCCTCAGTAGGGCTATAATAAACTCTGTAGGAACTGCCATAGGGGCAGGGCGCTGGTTCAAAGATCTGGTCATCACCGCCAATGCTTCATCCTGTGGGATGCAAGTATAAAGTGAAACCACATTGCATGTTACCAATATTTGTTTGTTGGCATTAAGTATTCCACCTTTCTCCCTCGTCAAAATGTGTTAAAAATTGCAGCTGAAATTAACTCCTATCCTGTGTACTTAATTTCACCCAGTAATTACCAGGTGAGATCAACTGTGGCTATTTACAATTGTGAGCGCTGAGCAGGTTTGCAGAGGGGTCGTAAGCAACCATGGCACTTGTAATCGAGGCTTTAGACCTGCATTGGTGATGCAAATTGAAAAACTTGGATCAACATGTGGGGCCTTATTTATGATAAGGGTCGCATTGCTGCACCATAGGAGTGATGCAAGACTTTTCAGTGCACCCTCTACGTGACTCCATCGATGCGTCATATTTACTGTATGACACATCATGTTGCAAGGAATGACAGATTCTTCAGTGTTACTGACATATCTGTTGACGCAAAACTGACGCATTGCTGGAGTTGTGTCGGAAGCGTGATGCAAATCTTGCAATATTCTTTTCTCATGGGACAAGCCTCATGTGAAAGGACCTGTGTCAGTCTTACGCCTGCTGTGAGGCAAGCGTGAGATATTGACGCAATGGTGTCCTAGAAGTGGCGCACTAAATTCTCATAGATTTCAATACGGCACTTCTACAAGGCTTTTTGTGGGGGAACGGCTGCCCTGCATACATTATACCTGGTGCAGGTATAATGTGGAGCAGATGTTTACAAAGTTACACATCTGCCTTTGTAAATAGGGTACAACATGGCGCAATTTTTACAGCGCTGGTACGTCATATAAAGTGATGCACCTGCTGCGGCGCAAAAGTGACGCAAGGGCTCAGAAATAAGCCCCTTGGTATTTAACTCCCTTTTATCTGTTTGAAGTGTGCTAGAATGATTCATTTGACACACCAGTACCATTTTAGGGCAACACACATTACAATTTTCTCAAAATCAAGATAAAAAACCATGATTATTTTAGTTGAAAAGGCACACTACCTTTCTCATTTCTTATTTCAGTGATACTAGCACACCATTGGCAGGATAAATATGGAAGAAAAATGTATGTTACCGAGAAACCCCGAGCCAATCTCGCTGTGTCGAACAATGTCCTACCCCTATCCAGCTCAGTATATCTGAATAAACTCATCTTCCCCTTCTTGATGCTATAAAAAATCATTTTTAACAAATGGAATCCAGCTGTGTCTTCGGTTCTCCTACAACGTGTTCAAATATTTCGGGAATCCAGGTGTGTCTTCTGTTCTCCCACAACATATTCAAATATTTCGGGATTCATCAGATTTTACTGAAAAAGAAAATTGATAAAACGTCTTTAAGAACACCGGGACTGGAAGTCAGCGTGCTAAAAAGTTCTCAATATCATGCAAAGTGCACCAAAATCTGCAGGTACCCTAAGTGTGAAAAGGGAAACTTGTAACTGGTGCTATATTCTTTGGAGACCTTAGATGACCTGTACTCTGTTTGGATAAATTGGACACATTTGTCAACGCTATTCTAGATGCAAGATCGGTTCACCTCTCTTTAAATTCTGAAGTATACGTGCATTTTAAATAAAAGTTAAATGACTGAAAACCTCTAAATGATTTTGCAGCCAGTGACAGATGTATTTACTGTAGTCAGAGGCTGCAATAAAAAAAGGACATTTTGTATGCATTATTTAATAATCAATGCCTAGTATATATTGCTGTGATTTGTTATTTTTGTTTAACTAATGCTACCTGAAGCCACAAACTAATTAAGAACAATTTGTGTAGGCTTCAGAATTGAGCGAGCGCTGGAGCAATAATTGATTTTAATGGAAAGAAATCAGGGCTCTGCTTTGGAAGTTAAATCTTGTAATGGATAAACTGCTCTCAAAGGTAACAGAAAGCACATTATGGGGAACATATTGTCCATCTAATGCGCCCAACATCAATTCCAATTGAAGTCCTTCCTAATCTTAATGGAACATCTTAATCACCGGTGCTGTGAAGGAAATGTTGACAGCTTTACATACCTAGACAAATAGCAAACAACAAGTATAACTTTGGAATTTTAGTTTGGATGTTTGTTTTGCGTGCCTAAGAAACACTCAAGGCATTTTATTCTGAATTGGGAGATTTCCTTAAGAAGGCATTTGGTAAACATTAAAAAAACATGCCTGCTTTTTAAAAAAAATAAAGAATATTCAGTTGATCTGGAATGAATGACACCATCCATGAACCAATACAGTTTGAGTGTATGTATGTAGATGTATATTCACTAAGAAACCAAAGGTTACAGGTGTGTTCTAGTTAGGGGCAGATGTTACTCGTACAAAGCCAGAGAAATTCAGCCTTATAGTTAGCTGAATTACCATCAACTCGCGCCCCCTCAATGGCCTCACATATAGAAAGGGGGTGTGGCCTCTGATCACCTCTCAGCAATCCCACTGTGTGGTAGTAACTGGAGGTAACAGGGGGCCCTGTTGGGCACCCTCACCAGCAAATGGGACTTCATCCCCTAAAAAGCGGCATGCCAGAATGCACGTTTGCAGAGTGGTGGAGAAATGGGGCAGAGCCCCTGGCGAATTGCTGTTTTTTTTATTTTCTATTTTTGTATGAAGGTGGCCTTGTGGCTCTCCTTCCCAGAGCCATTTTCTGCCCCGGGGACCCCATCCCCCGGGGACTGCCCCTTTTAAAAAAAATTCTATAAAAAAAATGAGGGAGGGGGCATTTTTAAAAGGGAGGGGGGCTGTGCGGCCCACCTCTTTAGGCCGATTTCGGGCACTGGTGTCCCCATCCCTAGGGCATGGCCTTTATTTTTTCTTTTTTTATCATACAAAGGTAGGGGGGCCACGTGGTCCCCCTCTCCAGGCTAACTTCGCCCTATGGGCCCCCTCCCTCTGGACCTGGCCTTAATATATTTTTTTAATAGGGAGGGGGGCTGTGCTGCCCCACTTCCTGGGCCAACTTTGGCCCTGGGGGCCTCATCCCCTGGTACCTGGTCACTTCATTTTGGACAGCTGTTAGAGCCTCAAAGCCCTGTTGGCCCCCTGCCTCCTGTGGTAGCTGGCATTGCTTTGGGATCCAGGGAGCTGCTGACTTGCAACTCCCTGGATCCCAAAGCATGTTATGCTCTCGCTTGCTGAAAGCAGAGCTGAGTTTGCTATGGCATGGCAGGAGCCGGCCCCGGGGGTGGTGGTTCCCTGACCTCTATAAGGGTCATCAAGAGGGGGCACGTGGCCCCCTTCCCTTCTAAGTAAGTCCTAGGGAGGTGGTGGTCCCTGGGACAGGGGGTCCGTAATGGACTCCCTTCATGTTTGTGTTTGGGCCCCGGGATGTGGTGGTCCCTGGGGCTGCATGAGGGGGTTGAGCCCTCCAACGCTTTAATATTTATGTTAGCCCCGGGGAGGTTGTAGTCCCCGGCCCTGTGGAGGAGGCTGTACGGCCTCCCCTGCATTTTCTTTAATTAGGAATGTATGTGCCCCGGGGAGGTGGTGGTCGCCAGGGTTGCAGTGGGGCCACATGGCCCCCACTCTTGAGTGAATTATCCCAGGGGCGGTGGCAGTCGTATGCAGGCCCCCATCAATATTTTAATAATGCTCTCAGAACATGGCCCACCCAGGGGCCCTATTAAATGAAGTGCGGAAGCACATGCTTCTTTTTTTTTTCAGTCGCAAATCTAACGCGATGCTCGATGATTTTTTATTTTTTAACAAAATACTTTTTTTGCCTTGGGGGACCCCCCACAAGCGGCATAAGGTGTCAAGGTGTGTCTACCCTGCCCCCTTTCAATTTTCTTATCGTTTTTCTTGTGTCTCAGTTCAACCAATTCACAAGATGGCTGCCAATACTTATTTGTATGAAGTGTTGGCAGACAATCAATCTCAACACGAGACCGGGAGGGGTCACAGATCAACAATGCCCATAGATATACAACTAGGAATTTCTTTAGATTTCTCAGCAACTACTGAACACATTTACACCATTTAACAAAAAAGTCGCTTTCTGGACAAAGAGCTACCTTTTTGCCAAATTTGGTATAATTTGGTTCAGGAGTTTGGAATGTAGCAGTTTTTTAAAGTTTCCTATGGAATTTAACATGAAGAAAAAGAATTTTCGGACTCCCCTTTTTTTTCTCAGTGACCCACTTTATGGATCACCCCACAATTTTCAAGACAGCAGCTGAAGTGAGCATTTTTTGACTTGCCTATAACTTTGGCATGGTTTGACCAACTTTAATGAAATGTTCTAAAAAGTGTCAAAGTAGGTTCTGTGTGTCATGGAAAGTTTGGGGGTGATCCGTGCAGTGACCACCGAGAAATAGGGTTGCAAAATAAGAGTGCATTTGCAATGTTATTCCCATAGGAAGGCATAGTTGAACCTACAGCCCAAACAGCTTGACAAAATTACACCAAATTTGGCAGAAAGGTAGAAGTTATTACGCAGATTTTGCTTTTTGTTATTTGGTGTAAATTTGTTCAGTAGTTTTTCAGAAATGTAAGTTGAAAATTATAGTGATATTTTTTCGATCGGGAAGCCTATGTGATAAAATACAAGGTCATGAAGGGAATTGCACATCTCTGATTGGCTGCCAACACTTCAATCAGAAAGTGTTGGTAGCTGTTAGACCTAGCACCATTGGCGTGGGTCTCCCTTCCATTTTTACTGTTGCCTCATGTATTTTTGCTGGTATTAGATGCTTTGGGCACTGTGACACTGCTATTCAGTGCCACAGTGCAAGTGCTCCCTATTGTAAATTGATGTATTAATCAGTGGTTCCATGTTTGGCTATTTGGTTTACTTGTTAGACCCTAGTCTAGTGCACTGAGTGTGCCCAGGGCATGTAAATCCAAATGCTGCTGGTGGGCAAAGCGTTACAAAAGGGGGTGGTGATGGACGTAGCATCTGAACCAATCAAACACTCACACCCAGTCAACAGATCTGGGTTTAATCCATCACCGTTCTTTAGCCCACTCTGCCACCCCAGTTCAGACATGGCCATATGCAAATCAGTCTGACCCAGTGCCTAATGGGAACAGTCCAGCCCGAACTGCCAAGCCATGCTATCCCTGGACAGGAAACAAGCTTCCTAGGACTGGTTTCTGGCATTACAGCCGTCTTCAGCCAGGCTTGCTTGAATCCAGTGGCAAAGTGAGCAAGGGACTCACGTCTGAGCATACCCTGCCACCTTATGGCGAACAAAGCGGTACAAAAGGGGGTGGTAATGGATGAATAATCTGAACCAATCAAACACTCACACCCAGTCAACAGATCTGGGTTTAATCCATCACCGTTCTTTAGCCCACTCGGCCACCCCAGTTCAGACATGGCCATATGCAAATCAGTCTTACCCAGTGTCTCATGGGAAAAGTCCAGCCCGAACTGCCAAGCCATGCCTTCCCTGGACCGGAAACAAACTTCCTAGGACCGGTTTCTGGCATTACAGCCATCTTCAGCCAGGCTTGAGACGTAAGGGGCATAGCCTAGGAGGCCATGGCAAGGCCCTAGAGCGGAAGGTGACTGGGAGCGGCCTGCCGGAGGAGTGATCTGGCGGTAGCGGCGCTTGAGACTAGAGGCGCGCACAAGAAGGTGGGCCTGACTGCGGTCTGCCTTGCGTGGTCATCGGGCGGCCCACGGAACCTAGGGACACAGGGTAAGGAAGAGGCACGGAGAGGCCGGCGGTGGCCTGATACGGCGGCAGCGACGCCGGGAGACGGAGGTGTACACAAGACGGAGGGCCTGCTGGGGGTCAGTCTTGTGTGGTTCTTGGACAGCCTGCGGAGCAGGCAAAGCTTAGGGAGCAGAGCGGCGGAGGATGCCAGTGCCGGCCATCATGGGGGAGGAGCGACGGTAGGCCGGTGGAGAGAGGTGCCTGTGGAGTGGAGTGGTGGGCACACTGCACCGGTGAAGTAGTGACGAGGTGTGCAAGGTGTGGTATTTACAGGATTGAACACTGCAAGTGTGCAGGGGGTGCCTACAATCACCTGTGCCTCGTTCTGGTGTGTGTGGGGAGCACCGAATACTGGACCTGCAGTCGCCATCGGCCGGACCACCAAGTGGCGGGAAAATTAGCACCAGGAGGGAGCGGGCGAGGACTGTGGAGACACTACTTTTCGGCCGGGGACCAGGCCGCCCCAGGGCGACCCCTCCCTTCAGGACATTCTGCAGGCCATAGAATGCTCCCGGCAGGCGGTTGAAACTAAAATTGAAACCCTCAGGGAAGATTTAGGCCTCCTTCAAGTGGATCACAGGAAACTGGCAGATCGCGTCACGGAGGCAGAGATAGAGGGCCTGGGATCACTGGTCGCGCGACGGCCAGCAAACTCAAAGTCATAGAGAAAAGGGTGCAGGTTTTGGAGCAACGGGCAGAGGATGCAGAAAATAGAGCCCGCAGGAACAACATTCGAGTCACGGACCTGCCGGAGAAGGTCGAAGGGAACAATATGGTGAAGTACCTCGAGCGATGGCTGCGTACAGAAGTAGCGGGGGCTGTCCCCATTCTTTGCGCTGGAATGGGCGCACAGGGTGCCTCTTGTTCTATAAGGACAGGGACTATGTGCTTGGTCAGGCGCGGCTTAAAGGACAGCTTAAAATGGAGAACAGCGTGGTACGGATCTTCCCTGACTTCTCCCGGGAGGTTCAGCAGCAAAGAGCATCTTTCACGGCGGTTAAACGGAAGCTGCGCCAGATGGGGGTGTCCTATTCTATGGTTTTTCTGGCCAAGCTGCGCATCGTACATAATGGAGGAACCACCTTCTTTACCACCCCCCAGGACATATGGGGTTGGATTGAGGGCCAAGATTCCCAGGGGCAACAGTGTGGAGAGGAGGGGCCTGTGAACAAAAGCTTGCCGACCTCCCCTGGCAGGGGGCTGCATCAAAGACCCACCCGATGGCGGAGGAGGCCAATCGGGCTAAGGCCAGTGCGATTGCAGCAGTGACCTCCTTGAGTGCTGCGGGAATCCGGGAATCAGCACCGATTACTGGGGAAGACCAGAGGGACTCGGACTTAGAGACCAGCTTGAGTTCGATGGGAGATTCCTGCCAGATCCTGCCGCACGTAACTCCCAGAATCAGTGGACGACCTGGGGTGAGGTGGCCGGCGCAGGCAGGTACTTTCAGAACTATGCTTGGGGGCAGGAAAATGGAGACTAATGGTAATGTCCTGCTACCTTACGTTTGAGGGTGTTCCCTGATGCTTATTTGTGATCTGTTGACCGGGGGGCACTGTTCCCAATAAGCTGCGCGGGGGAGCGCGTGCTCACAGAAGTCACCCTAAGCGCGCAGTGCGCTGTATTCAGCGCGCACTACCGCGGCAACGCCGCTTTCAAAATGCGAGGATTCTTTGATGGCACAGATCGGGACGTGCTAATTGCAAGGCACACCAGCAGCTGTGCACTGAAAGAAACACAATGCTAAGTGTGTAACACGCCGCAAGCAGTCGCATTGAGCTCGGAAGGAAACATTACAGCTCTTCCTCCCGGTTTGCGAAGACCACACACTTTAGAAACTCATTTCCTCGGTTAAAAACTACGGAAACGATTTCTGATAATATGGTCTTAATAAAATTTGATTGCAGCTCACACGGACAGAAAAAGTAAAAACTATTCTTACATACAGTAAGAAAACGTTCAGCATCACCAACTCTAACAAAAACATGGCTGTATAACACCACAAAATAACAATCTAAAGATGAACAGGCAGACGCATTCTTCACAATAAAGCATTCTCAGTAGATCCTGGGTTACTCACTGCTTTAAAAATCTACATAGTCGAAATCCGGAACCAATCACATTCCGCCTGCCTTTTCCTGACACACACAGATTTCCTGCTCTCGAAACACACAGAGGAAAAGGGGTGTAACACAGCCCCTCGCAGCCCCCTGTTGTGGGGTGGGGGGGGGGCATGCTCCAGGGGCCCCCTCACTTGATCAAAGAAAATTAAGGCTTCTAATAAATTAAGTGGTGCACTGCACATGCACAACTGGGCCCAAGGGTCAGGAGAGAGGCTCACCCGAGCCTCTCTCTCATTATATTTAAATAGCGCAGTGTGCACGAGCGGCCCCGGCCGGGCCTCTGCAATGCTCTGACCTAAGAGCCACTTCATTCAGGAATAGGTGACAGAGATTAAGATTGAGAGGAGCGAGGTGAGGTCTGTGATGGGTGAACAAGTAGAATGAAAGGAGAAAGGAGTGAGGAAGATAGATGAAAGAAAGAAGGGGAGAGGCAAGTGCAAGCAACTTTATTTAAAAACGCTGCAATAGCTTTGGAAAAACGTTTATTTAAAACTCTGCAAGACATTTATGTAAAAAGAAGTGGCAAGATATTGGAGATATCGGAGAGACAGTCGATCAAGCATGCAGCAATAACTTAGACACTGTCCACAATGTCCACAGAAGTAGCAGTTTGAGTATGCCCCCCCCAGTAGATATTTCTGCACTAATATTTTAATCGTAACCCTGTTCCTGTTCAGTTTAAAGGCAACTGTCAGTCAATGGCAATTGTCTTTAAGTCAAAAAATGATAATATCTGAATCAGGGTAAGCCTAGAGTAACTGTCAGACTAGGGAGTGAAGTAAAATATAAGCCTGCAACAAAAAAAGGTATGAATAACGAGTACATGGTGTAAAAAGCTGGAGTCATTTGATGAACAGGGAAATAAAAAAGTTGAACAAAACGGATTTTGGGAGCTTGGTTAGTCGGTGGGAAGAGCAGGACTGTAGCAACATTGATTGATGAAGATGAGATGAAGCATGACATGGAAAAAAAATTGCTAGACATTAACTTCATGCTGTTGATGGAAAGATTCTTGGACTAAGACTAAAGGTGCTTGGTGGCTGAGGCTGTGAATATTTTGCAGTGTGATTCTACTCAGGATTCACATGCAATGCATCGTTCCACCAGCTGGTGGGTGGGTGAGGAAAAAGCATGCAAAAAAAGTATAATTTTGCATTGGCCATAGGTGCAGTCTGTATATTTAATAATACGGTTTCCTATAAGGACAGGGTTCCCTACTGAGTGCCCATTAGCTTCAGTTTATATTTCCCACCATACTATTCAGAAGCACTATCCAAATCACGAACACAAATAACTTTCCACTATCAGTCCCAGAAAGAGTTTATAGCAACCCTTAAAAGAAGAAAACAGAACATGGGCAAAAAAGTGCAGAGGATCTAAAAAACACTGAAAAGTGACATGAAGACAGTTTTTTCCAATGTGCTGCGAGAAAACAGGGTTATGTTTAGTGTCTGTCTTTTCAGGATGTTTCATTTTCTGTCTGCCTACTGTGTAAATGATGTTACCTAAGTTAGGTTTGCATGATGTTAGCAATCAGAGCCTCCCTCATGATCATGACAATATTATTTGTTGCAACTGCACTCTTTTTAAACCAAACTGTAGTGCAGATAGTTCATAGTGGCACAAAATATGAAGACTACAGTCCAAAGATTTCGGTTTTCAGTAGTGTCAAGAAAGGTTTACACATCAATTGCAGCAAATTAACGCAATGGAACAAATTTCCCATTCTCATGAGAATTAGGAAGAGGAGCCAAAGGTTAGTATCTGCTCAAAAAACAATTCTGACTTTCTCGAAAAAACTATAAACTGGCAATGTCAAAAACAGAAAAAACGTGGGAGTCAAAATCGTCTGGACCAATACTGCTTCTGTTGACACAAAATGACAATAAAACACTGCAAAGATAAAGTGAAAAGACACTTTTTCAATTCGACTAGGGAAGCAGATGAAACTTAAACCAAAGCCAGATTTCTTTAGATCTTGAACTGAACTTAAGTTGAAAGCAAAACCTTTTGATTAAACGTTAAATGGGAAAAAACAAGATCCTATTGGCATTGAATGGACATCATTTTTTATAATGAACCACATCGTCTTGAAGGCCATTCAGAAATGATATATTTACCACAACATACCCAGGAATCTGAAAACGATGTACCAGACAACACAAAGAAAATCAGCAGTATCCTAACGAAAACGAATGGAGATTGAAATAAAAGAGCATTGAATGCATTTAACTTGTAGTTACTGTGCGGAAAAAGATCAGTCAACTCTGCTTCTAATATAGGTCTACGCCTTGATAGAGAGCAATAAACAAGACTGAGTAGGCAAGGAGATTGAGATGGTCCATTCGTGCAGTGATGCATTTAAAACTCCTGTTACTCAGCTGGTATTGACATCAAAAGTGACAAAATATGAAGGAGATCCTATAATGTATGCTTAAGTATAAACAACAAGCACTGGCATAGCCAATAGATCTCGCCTACAGCTTTACCAATTTGTCTTAGCCATGTTGTACAGCAGTGTGGCTGCTATTCAGTATGGCTAAAAATTACTGGTGCAAAGTGGCGTGGAGTGAAGCCTTCTATTGTGGAGTAGAGTGTA
Organism: Lissotriton vulgaris; assembly: GCF_964263255.1. Taxonomy (NCBI): domain Eukaryota; kingdom Metazoa; phylum Chordata; class Amphibia; order Caudata; family Salamandridae; genus Lissotriton; species Lissotriton vulgaris. The sequence continues at coordinate 901,409,395 of NC_141696.1, forward strand.
TTGTTATGGAGTGGCGCTGAATTGAGTGGTATGGTGTGTTATGAAGTGCTATATAGAGATGTGGAATGTATTTTAGGAAGTATAGTGTCGTCCTAAAAAGTATCCGATGGCCCTGATGCAGACTCTAGCATATGAGGGCAATACTCTATACTACTAAGCAAAATAGGGTTAATAAAAACAAAGTCTCATTGTTCTCTTAAAAACGATAGCATTGCCTCAACACTGATTTTATTATGAACAATGCCCGGGCTGTTTGACGCTAATGTTCTACCCCACAACCGACCTCCGAAATTAAGACCGGACATGTTGACCTTACTACCAGTGAAACACCTAAATCAATGTTTACACCCTTGTTAGAGTAGGACTAAAACATATCTGAAAACATTCAACTTCGCTCCTAGAACACACAAAAGTTTAAAATTAAACGCTGCACATTGTCCACAATGTCCACAGAAGTAGCAAAGAATCTACCTCTCCCTCCCTCTATCTCCCTCCCTCACTCTCCCTTTCCAGCTCTGTCCCTCCCTCTACCTCCCTCTCCCTCTCCCTCCCTCTCCCTCTACCTCCTTCTCTGTCTCTACCTACCTCTCCCGCTCTGTCCCTACCTCTACCGCTCTGTCCCCCCCTCTACCTCTCTGCACCTCCCTCTCTCTCCCCCTATCTCTCTGTTCCCCCCTCTCCCTCTCTATCCCTCCCTCTCCCTTTCCCTCGCTCTACCTCTCTGTCCCTCCCTCCCTCTCCCTCTTCCTTTACCTCCCTCCCTCTCCCTTTACCTCCCTCCCCCACCTCCCTCTACCTCTTTGTCCCTCCCTCTCCCTCCTCTACCTCCCTCTCCTTCTACCTTCCCCTACCTCTCCCTCTATCTCCCTCCCTCTAGCTCCCTCTCCCTCTAGCTCCCTCTCCCTCTAGCTCCCTCTCCCTCTAGCTCCCTCTCCTTCCACCTCCACCTCCACCTCCACCTCCCTCTCCCTTTACCTCTACCGCGCTCTCCCTCCCTCTCCATCTACCTCTGTCCCTCTGTGTCCCTCCCTCTCTGTCTATCTGTCCCTCCCTCTCCCTCTACGTCTCTGTCCCTCCCTCTCCCTCTCTGTCCCTCCCTCTCCATCCCTCTGTCCCTCCCTCTCTACCTCCCTCTACCTCTACCTCCCTCTCCATCCCTCCCTCTCCATCTACCCCCTCTCCCTCTAACTACCTCTCTCTCTACCTCCCTTACCTCCCTCTCCCACCCTCTACCCCCTTTTCTGTCCCTACCACTTCCCTCCCTCTCTCTACCTTCCTCTCTCTCTCTACCTCTCTGTCTCTGTCCCTATCTGTCTCTGTCCCTATCTGTCTCTGTCCCTATCTGTCCCTGTCCCTCTCTGTCTCTGTCCCTATCTATCTCTGTCCCTTTCTGTGTCTGTCTCTTTCCCTATCTGTCTGTATCTGTCCCTATCTGTCTCTGTCTCTAGACGCAATTGTCCAAATTCTGAATGTGCTTACATCCAGGCGCTGAACGCCCATTGGGCTCAAAGGGCTTAGGCCCCAGCCCCCCCGCCACTTACCCATTTGTTTGTGGCAGCCCGGGCTGAGACAGCTTCCCGAGCGTGCACACAGCCGCACCTGAGTACTTCACAGGTCTTCCATTTACTTGTTAAGGAGGCTTTGTTGTTTTTTTCACTCCTTCTTACAGCACATGCATCTCCACTTTGCCTAGAAACAACAAGGCAAGGTCAATGCACCGTCAATGAAGGCCTGCCGGGCCGCTGGCGGCCCCCGGGCCGTACTATGAGTATAATCGATGTAATTAGTTTACACAACTTTAAAATACTTTTTAAGTACTTTGACTTGTATTTGCTATAAAAATTACGGCAAACCTAACCACACAACATAGTATAGTTTAACGTGGCACTGTGTGTGTGGAAATGCACCATCTTTTCAGATTTTTAAGCAAATGTTTGGAGGGATATTTGGCTCTGCACACACACACGGTCTGGTTCCTTGCGCACATAGCCATGGCTGCAGTGCACAGAGACCCTACACTGCCGCACACAGAGGAAAAAAATTAGAGGGAACATTGCCGGGGGGGGGGGGGGGGGCGGGGATCCGGGGGGGGGCGGAGAGGAAGGCAACCTCTCGGTGGACTTTGGCCTGATCGTCACCTCTGAACTTGGTTTGTTTAAGCAATGAAGGGTGTAGTTTGGATGGGGGAATTGTTTTCACTTGTCCTGGGGAGAGGGTGTTGGGACGGTTATTGTAATGTTTGGAAGGGGTTAGTAGTTTGGGTCATGGGGAGGATGTTGCTGTCGGCGGGGGGGGGTGCAACATCCTGCTGTACGGTAAAAGTTACTGGCAGGTTGCGCGAAGAGATGCTAGGTCTGGGGCCAGACATGGGGGTGAACATGTGCACTCATGCAGCAGACACAGGCCGCCTATAGCATAATGTTGTGGAATGTTAGGGGCATGAATACTATGAGTAGGAGGTATAAAATATTCTCACAGCTAAACAGGAGGGGGGTGCAAATCGCGATGCTCCAAGAAACCCACATATTAGATAAAGAAGGTGAGGCTCTGCGCAGGCGCTGGAGAGGGCAGGCATTTTACACTTCATATTTAGTACGCAGGAGGATATTATTGGCCGTTTTAGGGAGTATCACACCCGCCTGTATAAAAGCACGGGCAACCGTGATATGGGCCGGATAGTAGGATACTTGATGCCCCTGCCGCTCCATTCCTTCGCGGTGGAGGAAGCGGAGGGGCTAGGAGCGGCGATTACGGTGTGGGAAATCAGAAGGGCAGTTAAAGCGATGGCGCAGGGGAAGACTCCGGGCACAGACGGCCTGCCCCAGGAATTCTATGCCACATACCTGGTAGAGCTGCCTCCCAGACTAGTGGAATTATACGCGGCTACATGGGAGAGTAGGAGGTTGCCGCCCACAATGAGGGAGGCGGTAATGGTTCCCCTGCTTAAGCCGGGCAAGACCCAACTGAGTGCTCAGCCTACCGACCACTGTCGATGCTAAACCTCAATATTAAAATTCTCATTAAGATATTGGCTAACAGGTTGCTGCCACACATGACGTCTTTAGTGCATTCCGACCAAGCGGGTTTCATCCCTAGCAGAAATAACACCCTGAACATCAGGAGGCTGTTTACAGTGCTACAGCAGGGAGCAGCAGAGGCGCAGGAGGGGGCGGTCTTTGCTATTGATATCGATAAAGCATTCCATAGCCTTGAGTGGGAATACTTGCACGCAGTTCTGGCACGGATGGGGCTGAGGCAGGACTTTATCCAATGGGTTCAGATACTATATACGGACCCAGTGGCGCGGGTACGGACGGGCCGCACCATCTCCCTACAGTATGGGGTGGAGAGGGGTACACGACAGGGGTGTCCCCTTTTCCCCCTGCTGTTTGCGCTGGCAGTAGAACCGCTAGCGTGTATGGCACGATCAGGGGCGCTATATGAGGGCATTCATCTAGTAGAGCAAACACACCATATCGCATTATATGCAGATGATTTGCTCCTTTTTCTAAAGGACACATGTGGGGCGCTGGAGGGAGCCCGGCATATGATGGACAAATTTGGAACTTTTTCTGGGCTCTTTGTCAACTGGCAGAAGTCGCGACTCTTCCAGATAGTGGGAGAGGCCTTGCTGCCTGCGGGCCTGGGGAACCTCCAGTGGGAACCCCGCTGCTTTAGATATCTGGGGGTTAAAGTGTACCATGATCTCTCTGATGTTCAGGAGAGAAATGTAGGGGGGGCTCCTCGATCGCTCAAGGGCAGTATGATGTTTTGGGGGATGCTGCCTCTGTCAGTGGCGGGCGCATATTCTTGCTAAAAAAGGTGGCATTGCCTCGTCTGTTATATTTTTTTTACCACACTCCCAGTGTGGATCCCTAAGGCGTGGTTCAGATCCCTCGACTCTCTTCTGGCTGCTTTTATATGGGGTACCAGCAGGCACAGAGTGGCGTTGGCCACATTGCGCAGGGCGCGAGAGGAGGGGGGATTGGCGGTACCGGATATGGAGAATTATTACTTGGCGGGTCAGCTTCAATGTTTCACTCACTGGGTGGCAGGAAGCCTAGACCCCGACAGGAGGACGCCCCCATTCACCCCGAGTAGAGCAGCTGTCCTGAGTTCACTCATGGGTACCAGCAAACAGCGTGCACTGACAACTTCAGAAAATACGGTGATAAGAAGCTGCTGGATCAGGTGTCTTCAGAAAACCAAAACTAAGCAACCTTACTCCCCAGAGATGCCTGTGGCATTGTTGGAGGCGCTCCCACATGGAGGTCTGTGGAGGGGATTGGAGGAGTGGGCACGCGCGGGGGTCACCAAGGTAGGAGATGTTTATGGTGATGGGGAGCTGCTCACATTTGAGGCCTTCCAAGCTAGTTGGGATATCCCACAGGGACATTTTCTGCTGTATGGGGCGGTCACCGGGACCATGCGGAGACATTGGAGTCAGAGGACATTAGAACCACCTACGCATTCTACATGTGAATACATAAGTCTAGCAGGCGGGGTCATTAAGGCAGTCTCATGTCTCTACAGAGCCATCAGACAGGATTCCACAGGGTCACTGGAGAGTCTGAAACGTAAATGGGAAGTGGACACGGGGAGCCCCATACTGGAGAAAGACTGATCCGAGCCACCAAGGTCTCCTGCAATACGCAATTCCAATTAATTCGTTTTTATATGCTGCATAGGGCGTATATTACCCCTGCCAGGATTAACAGGTATTTTGGCCGGGAGGATTCGTGCTGCCCCAGATGTCAGGAGATTTTATTTATAAATTTTATAGAGCGCCTGGTGACCCGTAGGCATCCCCGCGCTATAGAGTTGTAAAAAAACCAGGAGAGGAAAGGACCGGAAGGCTATTTAGGGAATAAAAAGGTTTTTAGTTTTTTCCGGAAGAGGGCGTGGCAAGGTTCCAGGCGCAAATTGCGGGGAAGTGCGTTCCATCCTGCAGAGGCTTTGACCGAAAAGCGACGGCCACCGGTGCGAGCCTTCTTAAATTTTGGGACGATGGCCAGATGTTCGGCGTCAGATCGAAGTGTTCTTGGGGCTTTGTAGGGGGCGACCAGGTCTTTCAGGGCGGCCGGGCCGGCACCATTGATGAGTTTGTGGCTGGTGCACATGGCTTTAAACTCTACTCGCTGGCGGACAGGGAGCCAGTGCAGGGCCTTGAGGGCCGGTTTGGCAGAGGCTCTGGGAGGGAGGTTCATAATGAGCCTTGCCGCAGCGTTTTGTGCCCGTTGGAGTTTGGCCAAGGTGAATTCCGGAGCGCCGAGGTAGACGGCGTTACTGTAGTCCAGCCGGGCTAAGATGAGCCCTTGAACCAGAAGTTTCCTGGACAGGGGGGTGAGGAGAGGGAGAATTTTGCGGATTGACCGCAGGAGGCCAAAACATGTTCCAGCGGTCTTGGTGGCCTGGGTCTTCATGGTGAGGTTCGGTTCCAGCCAGACACCTAGCATTTTAATTTCTGTCTTTGGTGTGGGTATCTCACCAAAGGCGTCCGGCCAAACCGCGGGGGGGATGGCAGACCATTTGTTGCCCAGAAGCATAATTTCGGTTTTTGCACCGTTAAGCTTCAGGGAGGATTTGCACATCCAGGTGTGAATGTCCTGGAGACAGTTCCGCAGGCTGTCTGGGTGTTTGTCCAGCTGGGAGAGAGAGACGACAAGTTGGGTGTCGTCAGCATAGTTTACTATTTTTATCCCGTAAGGGGTCACAACGTCTTCCAGGGGGGCCATATAAACATTAAACAGGGTGGGACTAAGCGAGGACCCCTGAGGGACTCCACAGGTGAGTGGTAGGGGGTCTGAGCGAGAGTTGCCGTCCCACACCTGGAATGAACGACCTGAAAGGAAGGAGTTAATCCAAGCGTGAGCTGTACCCACAATTCCTGCCCTGGCCAGGCGATGTAAAAGGACATCGTGATCCACCGTATCAAAGGCGGCACTGAGGTCCAGGAGGATCACTGCCACTGATCCTCCTGAGTCCAGAATGCACCTTGACTCCTTGATGACAGAGAGGAGGGCTGTGTCCGTGCCCTGGCCGGGCCGAAAGCCGGTTTGGGATGTGCGCAGGATTTTGTTGGTCTCAAGAAATAGGGAGAGTTGTGAGTTAACTAGTTTCTCAGCCATTTTGCTGATACAGGGAAGGAGTGATATGGGTCTGTAGTTGGACATATCGTCCGGATTCAAATGGGGCTTTTTGAGCAGGGCCTTGACGACCGCGTTTTTCCAGTTGGGAGGCACTATGCCTTGGAGAAGGGAGATGTTAATAAGATCCATGATGGTAGGGGCAATGCTGGAGACACAGATTTTAAAAGTCTGGCCGGGGCCGGATCAAGGGGGGAGCCACTTTTCATTTTGGCTAACGTGTAGGTGACCTCACTAAGGGAAACTGCTCTAAAGGAGGACAGCCGCGGGCTGTTAGTACAGACCTCTGTATCAGCATAATTAAGGGGGGTGGTGGGAGGGAGAGAGTCCAGTATTCGCGCGATTTTTGAGTTGAAGAAGGAGGCAAGGTCGTTGCTTCTGTCCGGAGGGGCATGGGCAACAGTGGGTGCCACGGGAATGGTGAGGAGTTCCTTGAGGATCGAGTAAGATTCCTTTGCGGAATTAGTGGCGTTATGTATTCTATTGTCGTAGAATCCTGCCTTGGCTAGTTTGAGAGCCGATTTGTAGCGTCTTACCTTGCTATTGTAGATGTCTTTGTTACTGTGGAGCCAGTCCTTTCTCCACTGTCTCTCAGCCTTTTTGCACTCTTTGCGGAGGTCACGAAGATCAGGGGTGTACCAGGGAGCCTGGCCTTTTATCCTGTTTTTAATCTCCCGATTTTTTATGGGGATAATACTGTCGAGGGAGGAGGATATCCAATCGCTAACTTGGGAGTCGGCGGTGGAGGAGTCCTCCGTGAGACTTGGGGTTGAAGCGTCCAGGGCTGTGGACCAGGCCTCCACCGAGAGACTGGCCCACGCTCTGTCTCTAGTGAAGGTAGGGGTTTTTTGGGGCTTCTTAGATGCTCCAGGGAGGTGGGTTGTGACCAGAAAATGGTCCGTCCACGGGAGCGGTAGAGAATTAATGAAAAGGAGGGAGGGGATATTGGAAAACACCGGGTCGAGAAGGTGCTAACTATCTTCATATGATGTGGAGTTGCCCGAAGATAGAAGAGTATTGGCAGGAGGTGGTTCGAGAGACAGCGCGAGTCACAGAGAAGGAGATCCCATGCACCCCTGGTCATGTACTGCTCAATCTATTTCCCCACACCGCTGAAACTAAGGTCACAGCCACGTTCCAGGATCTGGCATACGTCCTGGCGAAACGTGAACTTACCAGCAAGTGGAAGGCTCCGGCTGGCCCGGGGGTCGGCAACTGGAAAAGGGAGTTAGGAAATGGGCAAGCTGTGAGCATAGAATCTTGATTTGGAATGCGAAAAGGGGTATAGGGAGATTGCAGCGGGCACAGGCCTGGGGGGTGTTGGTCGATGATCTGCAGAATGAGAACCAAGAGTCGACACCTAGTTTGCCACAGGCGGGATCTCAGCAGGTGGGCCCTGGGGAGCAGAATCAAGACAGAATTGAGAAGGGGACGTAACTGGGCCATGGTACCCTGACTCCCACTCACATGGCGTGCTCTCTGAACAAGGCACAAAGGTGTGGCGAGCAAGACTGGGACCTATACCGTATCCGCAGCGAGAGTGGAAGCGGCAAGAAGGTCGGCAGCAGCAGGGGAGGGGGGAGGGGGGTACTGTAAGACTGTTAATATTGTTGAGAATCCAGTGTGGCAACCATTGTCAAACGTGGTAGTCAGTTGAAGGATAAGTGGAAGCTGGGAAGGGCAGTACCTGAATACATTGCGACTAATCCTGCAAGGGTAATTGTGGATGTTTACTGCCCAGAGGATAATGTAACTGTATTGTGCTGAATGATAAATGCCAATAACATCTGTTTAAAAAAAAATTTGAAATGCAGGTTGTTGTAGATACAGCCCATGTTATGGTCTCTAAGAATGCAAAAACAGTTTTATTACCATGTTTCCTGGCTTTGTCAATTTGTGGACATAATTGATGAGACCACTTCCATTCTTGCCTTTGGCATATGTTGTAATACATCAATGTGAGGGAAAAGAGTCATTAATTCTTCAAAGGTATCCTTTATTAGGATTTCCAGTCGTACCCCAGTCAACGTACCTAGGTTATTGCCACCACATTGGGCCATCATGAGGTTAGGGGGTTGGGAATCTGCACTGAAAGTCAGCAATTGACAACACTTGAACCCTCTCTGGACAATCCATTTGATGTCCACATTAGACAAACCTAAGTCTCTGTCAATACCATTCTTTCTAACAGCCTCTCTAGCCCAAAAGATATAGCTATGGCCCACAATATACATGCTAACAATTTGAAATGAAGCAGCAGAAACAGACAAGAGAAGGCTGGAGCTGAATGGGGCAGTTTTCCAAATGAAAAGCATTTAAAATTGAGGTGTGCTAAAACATATTTGTACTGAAAATGTAGGTGAAAAAAATAGTGTGTTGAGAGAATTAGTAACTAGATCTGTGATTGGCTCTGGTAACAAAAACATGTAATATATATATGCTGCAGTTAATTCTGCACAAGTATGTTCCTTCTAGAATGTGGTGTGAACCTGTGAGCCTACTGGTTCTAGGGGGTTTGCATGGAGACTTTGCTATTAGTGAATCGGGGAAGGGTGTTAAAGACACAGGTCACTATTTATTATAAGTTTGAAGTTTTTAGGGTAATTTTAAAATAACAATAGTTTTGTTTCCTAGTGAGTATTTGCTTAATAAGTGTAGTGACTCTTAAAGTCCTACAACTATGAAGGTAAATATTTTTTTTTACTCCCATTTTTTTTCTCCCAAATTTATTGGGAAGAATTAGCGAATAATCAGAAATAGGCTTCCATTTTGGAGACCTCTAAAAGTGAGTGAAGGGGTTAACACATACTACCATTGAGAAGTGCAGTTAGAACACTAAAATATGAAGGGTATTTGTTCATCTTCTGGAGTATCAGACAGTGCAAAGTTGAAAAGTTTGCCATTTATGGTTGCTTTGTATGAGAGTGGAGTACCATACTTAAACTTAGTTTTTTCAAACCCTAAGACCATTGCATCTATCTAATAAGAGCAAAAGAAACTATTTGATCAATAGACTCAATCTTCTGGTATGTAATTTACATTTCTTTTTAATGTGTTTAAAAGGTATATGTATATGTGAGATTGTTAAAAAAACAGTATGAAAGGTATATAAACATATTTAAAGTACATGAGATGGTCTATAACTGGTAGTAAAAGTATTTTTATATATTTATCAATAGGAGAGTAAGACATAGTTTGTGTCAGGTGCAGAGTATGTGTTTGTGAAGTTAGTTCACAATTTATTGCTATAGAGCTCCATATTCCCTTGTGTTGCTCTTCACTCTATTCTCTAAATGATAGAAAAAAACACTATACTCTAATGGTTAAAGTTGTAGGTAATAGTGTATTTGAAGATGTGAACATTTTTATTGTATATAAATGGTCTCTGGTAACAGAGAATGATTTTCTTTGAATTCTGGGACTCGTAGAATTGAAAGAGGAAAAAATGCAGTGTAGGTGTAATTGAATCATGAACGTGTGAAACTTGCAAGCTATGTATTAGATATTTATTAGTGTAGCTCTTTCTAAATTTTAATGCAGGTTTGCATATGCTTACATTGTGAGATACGTTCTTTAAGCTTGTACTAAGCTAGATAAATCTCCTTCTTCGAGAGCGGTCGTCCATAGTAATATGAGGGACACACTGCTCAGATGTATGTCGAATTTTGGTCTAATAGATTTATGGAGACAAAGGGCTGGTAAAGCCCTGGGAGTCTCCTACCACAATTATAAATACAAACATAAATCAAGAATTGACTATGCTCTATTCAGTCTCTCCATTAAGGATCAGGTTGAAAACATAACATACCTTCCTATACACCTGTCAGATCATTCTGCCATTTTTTTCTCTGTAAAATTAGAGCAGAAACCTACTCACCCCTCTTGGTCTTTTGATCGAACAATTCTATTGGAAGAAGAGGAAAAAGATTATCTGACGCTGGAAACAGTCTCCTTTTTAGAGCAAAACTTAGGCTCCACCTCCTTGGTTATGGTATGGGAGGCTTGGAAGGCCTTCATCAGGGGCTGCATTACAGGGAGGGCCTCATACAGGAGAAAGAAATATGAAGAGGCAATTCGATATATCGAGCAAGAATTAATTCATTTAGAATCATTAGATCAGCTCCCCTCAGACAATCAAGAGGAGAAAACAGAATTAAAAGCCAAGTTGGACACACTACTGCAGGAGAGGATAAAGAAAAGATGGCAGGCAAGCAAACTTGCCCACTTTGAGTATGGCGAATCTGCAAGAAAATTGCTGGCCTGGAAAATTAAAGCTGACCAAGCTAGAAATTTTATTAAAGAAGTGAGGGTCGCAGGAGAAGCCAATAGCAGGTCAACAAACATGGCCATAGGGGAAACCTTTAGTGAGTTCTTCCAGAATATATACACAGAGGAACTTAACGTTAATCTAGATGAAAGAAATGAATGCTTGAACAATATAATCCTCCCGGAATTGGAAAGTTCCCAAACTGAAAATATAGATAAAGATATAACGGAATTAGAAGTCTCTAATACCATCAAGGAATTATCACAGGGCAAAGCTGCGGGACCAGATGGTCTCCCAGGAGAATTATATAGGGTACTTAATTCTACGCTTACCCCAGTTCTCACGAACCTTTTTAATGATATAATGATTAGAGGGCAGTCACCACCAAGCTCCTGGGGGGAAGCCAATATAGCCTTATTATTAAAAACAGGTAAGGACCCAGCTGAATGTGGATCATATCGTCCAATCTCGCTTCTCAATAATGACTGCAAGATTTTCACCTCAATATTGGCTGAGAGATTGGGAAGCGAGAGTGGGTCGATAATCCACCCTGACCAAAAGGGTTTTATCAGAGGTCGGCAACTGGCTGATCTAACCTATGATTTGGTGGGAGCTACAGATATCGCCTCAACCTTCGGCCTACCCCTGGCCATCATGACCCTCGACGCCACCAAAGCGTTCAACAGGGTAAATTGGGTATACTTAAATTCAATAATGGATAAATTCCGTCTGGGACCCACATTTTGTAGGACCATAGGCTTATTATATAACAACCCTAGAGCATCTCTACTAATAAATGGCACACGAACAACTCCTTTTGAAATTAGCCGAGGAACAAGGCAGGGCTGCCCCTTATCCCCCCTTCTTTTTAATTTGTATGTTGAACCGTTTGCACAGTCTATTAGGGAGGATACTAACATTCCACACTTTACTTTTGCGGGCTGGGAAAAGAAGATTGCCCTTTACGCCGATGATATACTCATTTATACAACTGACCCTACGTTGGCATTCCCCATAATTATAAAAAAAGCAGAGAACTTCGGGAAATTCTCGGGGTACGAAATTAATGCAGGGAAAACTGATATTATGGCCTGGAACATTCACAATCTTCAACTCCCGGTAAAATCCTCAATGAGGTACCTGGGAATTACAATAACTAAAGATCTAGACCACTTGGCCCAAAACAATTTAGCCCGCATTTCCCGAGAATCCCAAACTTTGATGAAGGCCTGGTCCTTCCTCCCACTTACTATTTACGGGAGAACTAGTTTGATAAAAATGAGTATTCTCCCGAAATTTACTTTTATCTTTAATTCCATTCCGTTAGTCTTTGATACCAAGCAGCTTGCAAAATGTCAGCAAAATATTAATTCATTTATCTGGGGATATAAATCCAGTAGACTAGCTTGGAAAAAACTGAGAAGGAGAAGAGAAAAAGGGGGGCTTGCATTGCCAGATCTGGAATACTATGCTTGGGCATTTCATCTGTCCCATTCCAGGATGTTACTCAAGATCCCCTTGGAAAATGCAAATGGGCTTATGTACAAGGCAATGCTATTGGGTTCGGACCTTCCAGTGAATGGCTTTCTCTTCAAGTTCGGCCACCAGAGGTTTTTCAAAAAAGTTAGATTAAAGACACTATTGAGTAGTTTAAAAGTGTGGTCTCAAATAAAATCTAAAGCCGGGATAGGATACTTATCTGAACATGCCCCGATTTGGGATTTATCTGGACTAGCATCACAAGAAGTCAACACAGCTAAAAGAGTACTACTAGACGCAGGGATCACAAGGTGGGGTGATCTGCTGATGGAAAGAGCAATCATTGACTGGGATATTTTCAAGCTTAAGGTAACATCATCACTATCCTGGATAGTATACCTACAAATAGGAAGTTGGATTCAGACTCAAACTAAGAAGAAAGGAATGATGGGAGAGGATAGTTCTTTGGAAAATATCCTAGTTGAAAGACCAGTGGGAAAAAAAGGAAGTAGCACTCTTTTATTGGCAGATTATAGAGGATGGAGAGCGAGACTTTAACCTCTCAGAAAAACTATGGGGTGCAGAGGGAGAACCACATATGGAGGACATTTGGGAGGAATCTTTTACCCTCCTCTATAAAATCACCAAGCCAGCATGGCTGAGACGTAATCATTTTTTCACACTCTACAGAGCGTATTACTCTCCAAAAAGGCTGTCGAAATTTCAATCCGGGAAGTGCTGCGGTAAATGCTTTTTACCAGCAGCTTCAGATATCCATATGTTTTGTGAGTGTCCAAACATTGCCACCTTTTGGTACGAAGTCAGAACAACACTCGAATCTATTCTGGGAGTATCTATCCCGTGCTCATGGTCTTTAATCATTTTCAGACTAAATGACATCATCAAGGGTTTAAAGAGAGATTTTCTGTTTTATGCCATCTTACTGGCTAGAAGAGAAATCTGCAAAAATTTGGTTGGCATAAATACCCCAACACATTCAGAGTGTCTGACTTCATTATATGCAACATCAAAGCTAGATCTATCGAGAACTTGTAGCCCTCGATCTCTAAGATTTTGGGACTTTTTGATTGATTGGAGGAGGGATAGTTAGCTAACCCGGGGTTTTTTTCTTTTTTTTTCTTCCCCGGGTCCGATGATTAGGCCTAAAATCTCTCTGTCCAAAAGGGTGGTATCGTATAATTACTGGACAACTGACCGAACTGGTCCGAAGGGAGTATGTTCGTCCAAGCTCTGTCGGCGGTGTTGGGGCTGACTCTCTGGGCACCTGGAGCTTAGAATTGGGCTCCTAGGTGCTACGGGGGGAAAGGTCCTCATGACTGCGAGGACAGGAGCACAGTTGGATCGACATTTTGGCTAATGAGGACAAAAAAAAAATAAATTAAAAACCTAATTGAAAAAAAAAAAAAAGCTTGTACTAAGTCACATGAATAGTATGAGGCTGCTCATCTTATGAAAGTGCTACCTAGCCCATAAGGCAGAGTGCTATGTGTTTAAAAGGTAATGCATGTACTCTGAAGATTCACTGTGCTATCTGCACTTCTACAGACCCATGTGTCCAGTTATCTATTCACCCTGCCACCTACATTTCAATCTCACATATCTAAGTTGAAAAGCAGACAGACACTAAAAAGACCAGTAAAATGCTAACAGAAGCAGCTAAACATTCACTCGCATAGACAAGCACAATTGATATATATGTAAAGTTAATGGAGACAGTTGCACACAGAGTTGAACAACCTAATGCTGACTAACACAACCAGGAGGCAACATGTATAGCCCCTTAGACACACATTTCGTCAATCGTAGATGTCACAAAGAGAGGAAGTTATATACCAGCAAAATGACATACATATGGAAGCAAACTCCCACATAGTGACTGAGGGCCCGATTCACTGAATGAACTTAAGACTAAATCCTAAACTTACTACTATTTGGTATTCACAGAATGCACTTACTACTTTCGGAATTCACAAAGTGAACTTACTACTTTCGGGATTCACAGAATGAACTTACTACTTTCGGTATTCACAGAATAGATTTAAGACTACTAACTTTACATCCGAACTCGGGCCGTAAATTCCGGCCCGGAGGCGGAGTTTCCGGCCCGGAGGCAGAGCTTCCGGGCCGGTGGCGGAGCTTGCGGTTTGGAGGCGGTGCTTCTGGCCCGGAGGTGGAGATTTCAGCCATGGCTAAATACCCACCTCTGAGCCGGAAGCTCTGCCTCCAAGCCGCAAGCTCCGCCTCCGGCCCGGAAGCTCCACCTCCGGGCCGTAAGCTCCGCCCCCAAGCCGGAAACTCCGCCTCCGGGCCGGAATTTACGGCCCGAGTTCGGACGTAAAGTTAGTAGTCTTAAATCTATTCTGTGAATACCGAAAGTAGTAAGTTCATTCTGTGAATCCCGAAAGTAGTAAGTTCACTTTGTGAATCCCGAAAGTAGTAAGTGCATTCTGTGAATACCAAATAGTAGTAAGTTTAGGATTTAGTCTTAAGTTCATTCTGTGAATCGGGCCCCTAGACACTGATTTAGGTATCTGCTGAATAATTGATCCTTCCAAATCTACCATACGGAGAACTAGCCCTTGCATCAAGTCTCAGGCCTGTTACACTTGAACCTGTGTATGTCTTTTTACCTCCAGTGCTTCATTGTTATTTAAAAGTCTTCTACCATGTATAACTCACCACTAAGGTAGCCTGTAGCTAGGCCATAGTTGGGTGCCATGTGGTAAAAAGGTAACACATGTACCCTGAAGATTGAGTGAGCTATATGCACTCCTAGAGTGTTGCCAGTGTGGCCAATCATACATCTGCCTTGCAACCCAAACTTCAATTTGACATACATAGTAGAAAGGCAGACAGACACTAAAACACCCAGTAGGATAGTAAGAGAAGCACCTAAACATTCACTCACACAGACAGGTAGAACCGATATGCATCTAGTGCTAATGGAGTCAGTTGCACACACACATAAATAGCCCAATAGTCCCTAACACACCCAGGAGGCAATCCATGCAGCCCCTTACAGACAAAAAACTTACATACCATGCAATCACAGCCCCAGGTAGGAATTGAGGCACTCATTCAGATATCTGGTAAAGAACTGACACTTTCAAGTCTTCCAAACAGAGATGTAGCCCTTGCATCATGTCTTGGCCTGCTGTACTTGAGCCTGTGCATGCAGTTTTACTGGTACAGCTGTTTTGCCACTTAAAACTACTACACAAGGCGATATTGCTCTTGTACCACATGTAACTGACCACTAAGGATGTCTGTAGCCAGGCCATAGTGCAGTGAGCTGTGTGCTTAAAAAGTAAGACATGTATTCTAACATTTATGTGAGCTACACGCACTCCTTAGGAGACATGTGCCCCATCAGACATACCCAAGTAAAAAAGGAGGCACTAAAATACCCAGTGAGAGAATAAGAGAAGCACCTAAACATTCACTCCCAAAGGCATTATTGATATTTATCTAGTGCTAATGGAGCCAGTTGCACACATGTAAATAACTCAATTCTCACTAGTACACCCAGGAGGCAATCCATTCAGCGCCTTGCAGAGATATTTAAAGAAGCATATATCTCATGAAGACAGACAGTGATTTACTAACAAAGGATCTGATTACAATGCCGGTTGGACCACATTCCATGGCCCTGTTGGATGCGGTCAGACTGCCAATGGTTTCTTTGGAAGCAGTAGGTCAGTTCACTGGATTACGATGCATCAAGCCTGTGTTCCGACCAACCATGGACAGACCGCCGTCTCTGACAGCCTTTCTCTGACTGCTGAGTTGGCAGTGGGTGAGGCAAGCAACCATAGGACAGTATAGGGAGATATCACAGCCGTCCTGATTACGATGTGGTTTTCCGATGACTCGACGGTAGCAGTCCAACCGTGTGGTGATGAGCCTCAGCAAGGCCTACCAGTGCAAGGGATTCGCCCTTCTCTGCACAGAGTCCTCAGACCAATAGGAAGAAGTTGGCACAGAAACTGGAATAGAAAAGACAGAGTTTATTAAACCTCATGAGGTGGAATTACATTCACACAGCACCCTTCGGTAATGCATGAAGTAGCACACTGACTGGAAGGAGCTTGGTCCTTTTATACCCACACAGGGGCTCAAATGATGGCGGTACAAGTACAGAATGCTGGTTTCAAATACATACAAGGTCATACAGAGAAGGTGCTGGAAACAAGTGGGAGGGGCTGACAGGTAGCTAAATTTGGTGGACACATCTTGACAGTTATAAGTTGAGGACAGCTGTAAGCTTAACTGAGCATGTGCAAGGCAGAAGAGGCTAAATATATCTCGTCTCTAGGCAGATTTCAAGAGCAGTTGACAGGAAGGTAGGACAGAGCACATGGCAAGCACCTAGCAAACAAAATGGCTGCCAGAAATACAAAATGGATTCCACACAACGGACAAGATAGTCTCTAAATACAAGATGTCTTCTGCTAATGCTTAACTTACTCGCTGCTAAATTAAAACAGACGACCCTTTCAGCATTAGCTGAAGACATTCGATTATCTGGGGTAATCTAGATATGCATCCTGTACATTGATGTTTATCATCTCAGCCATCTCTTTATTTAACTTTTGCTGTGCTTTTATATCTGCAATATTTCTTTTGGCAGGTGTACAAGCAGTGATGCACATGGATCAAAGCATAGGACCACATTGTATACAAGTACAGCATGTAAATAGTATCACCAGTAGTATACATAGAATAGTCAGTAGTTTCCAGCCCCAAGTAACAAAGAGTGTCCATATCCAGTTCAAAAATGTCTATGTACCTGTCTTTGGGTGAATTTCTGCAGCAATCTTAAGCAGTTTAGAGATTGCATCATAAACTGAAGGTGAGTGATCAGGTATGAAAACACAGCAACTGCTACCAATGATGCGACATGCACCACCTCGATCAACCAAAACCACGTCAAGCACCATCCTATTCTGGAGTGCTACAATTATTGCAATTTGCAGTTCTTCTGTAATGTTCCCAAGTGCCATGGCTGTCTGATTGGTGACAGCTTCCACAACACGAGTCAATCGTCTGATTGTTCTGCTATTCAATGCAGCACCCACAAAGAAGAACAAACTCAAATTGAAATTGACATATTGTTGTAAAGTGGTATCTGTCTGGTCGACTTCATCTGTACGGTAGGGAGACAAAATATCAAAATTTAAATATCGATATACAATAATATCGAAGTTTAAATTTCGATGGTATAGAATATCGATGTCCAAAATATCGACAGACAGAATATCGTTTTTATGTTATGTATGTTACTAATATCAAAATTTACTAATATCGAAATTATGTTTAGTGTTATGTATTTTATTATGTTGTTTATATGTTTGTTAAATATGTTATTAAATGTATTTTTGATAATTAGTAATTTAGTTTACATTTTGCGTTTTAGTATCAGAGCGGGTTGTGGGTTTATAGGGGAATAGGGTGGGAAGTAATTTAATAATATTTAATTAATTTATATATTTATTTAAATATTTTTAAATAATAATTAATTGGTAATTAAGTAATATTAATTAGTTAATTGAATTAATTAGAGTTAATGTGCTAATATATTTAATTTATTGTTATTGTTAATTAATAATTAATTGGTAATTAATTAATATTAATTAGTTAATTACATTAATTAGAGCTATTGTGCAAATATATTGAATTTTTTGTTACTGTTAATTAATAATTAATTGGTAATTAATAATTATTAAGTGATTAAATTATATGAATTTTTTATATGTAGTGGGTTGTGTGTTTATAGGGTAATAGGGTGTCATATAATAAAATGTAAATAATTAAAGAGATTGTATTTCTTTATTGGCATTTATTGTTAATTCATTGGTAATTAATATGTATTAATTAGTTCAATTAAAATTACATCAATTTAATAATATTAATTGTTATTAATTGATTAAATGATATTTTTATTATTTGTGTTTTTATGTATGTGTACTGTGTTGTGTGTTAAAGGGGGAGTAGTGTGTGAAGTAATTTTTACCCCCATGCTATCCAATGCTTTCCCTACAGTTGCACCCTCTGGAGTGGGAATAGTAATTTTTACCCCTACGCTATCCAACGCTTTCCCTACTGTTGCACTCTCTGGAGTGGGAATAGTAATTTTTACCCTTATGCTATCCAACATTTTCCCTACGGTTGCACCCTCTGGAGTAGGAATAGTAATTTTTACCCTTACGCTATCCAACATTTTCCCTACTGTGGCACCCTCTGGAGTAGGAATAGTAATTTTTACCCCTACGTTATCCAACGCTTTCCCTACTGTTGCACCCTGTGGAGTGGGAATAGTAATTTTAACCCCTACGCTATCCAACGCTTTCCCTACTGTTGCACCCTGTGGAGTGGGAACAGTAATTTTAACCCCTACGCTATCCAACGCTATTCCTACTGTTGCACCCTCTGGAGTGGGAATAGTAATTTAAACCCCTACGCTATCCAATGCTTTCCCTACTGTTTCACCCTCTGGAGTGGGAATAGCAATTTTAACCCCTACGCTATCCAACGTTTTCCCTACTGTTGCACCCTCTGGAGTGGGAATAGTAATTTTTACCCCTACGCTATCCAACGCTTTCCCTACTGTTGCACCCTCTGGAGTGGGAATAGTAATTTTAACCCCTACGCTATCTAACGCTTTCCCTACTGTTGCACCCTCTGGAGTAGGAATAGTAATTTTTACCCCTACGCTATCCAACGCTTTTCCTACTGTTGCAATATGTGGAGTAAGTATATATATTAATTTATATGTAGACTTTTTAATTTATTTTAAATGTATATATATTACTTATTATTGTTTAAATATGTTTTAATGTTTTTATTTAATATTTGTAAAATTATATGTATTTTTAAATTATTTTTACATTATTATTAATACATTTAAAAAAACGATATTTTTAATTTCGATATTTTTGTACTACGATATTTTATTTCCGATATTTTTGTACTTACCTTTATAAAGATAGAACTCCGATATTTTTGATTTCGATATTTTTGTGGCGATATTTTTGTATGTAGATATTTTGTCTGTCGATATTATGTCAGACATTCATCTGTACTTATTGTTCGTTTGTATCTATTCTTAGAAATATCATTATACAACTTTTGGGTCAAGGTGATATGATGCGGGTGCTAAAAACACAGGGGGTACCAAAAATGATATGTAACATACCCCGGATGCCCAACAGGCAATTGATAGTATCCTTCATTACCACACACAAAGTATGTATTGTGCGACGATGTAAAACTACTGTTATTAGAACCTTCAATAGTTAATGTAGAAATACATTCACTCCGTCCTACAGGAATTCTCCCAACACTGCCAATACATAAATCTGCTTTAGCTCTAGTTACAGAAATCACAAAGGGTCCAGTGTTTTTCATATTCCTTATATTTGTAAAGACATACGGTGTCAAAATATTGTCCTGTTGGTACTCTTCCAATTCCCATTTAGTCCCTTTAGCTTGAGGATAACCATCTTCATCTTGGTAGCATTCTTTATTCAACCGAAAAATTATTCCACCTACTGAGGGCTTTCCGAAAGCAAACAAAAGAGCATACCAAGCTTGACATGAACCATTATCTGAAAACGGTTGAGGAATAAAAGGCGTTCCTCCTTTCTTTTGGTGTGCATGTATTATCCCACACACCCAACAATTGGTAGTATTCGTGGCATTGTGTTTATGATGCAACATCTGCATGAATGTGTTTTTTAGGTAGGATTGTCGATGCTTCTGCTCATGATAGGGAAGCGTATAATAATGGTGTTCCACTGGAGCTGTAGTAGTGACAACGAAAAGCTGTCGAGCAGGAGCCACTTTCTTAACAAACCAGGTGATTATTGGCATAACCACCAGGGCAACAACAAACCCTACAGCACAAATGATTCTTTTGTTATTCATTTCAGCAACAGTGATGATTGATCTTTCTAAAAACGCGTTGAAAACAATCGTTGGAGCTCTTCTCCCTTGGGCAGCCGCTGATTTCTTCACCGAAGATCAAGACGGGTGTCACTATACTACGCAGGGCTGATTCTACCCCCCCCCCCCCCCCCTTGTCATATCGGCATTCCGTTTCACTAACCCAGGGTGGTAGCTCCAACACTGCAGATTCTTTCCTCGGTCTCAAGTGGTATCGCGATGCTCCAGAAATCGTGTGGTCTGGGAGGACTTCCGCAGATTCGTCAGGTGAGATAGCTTGACCTTTCTCCGTCTCTATAATCTCTCGATGGTCGGTCAGCGCAGCAGGTTCCACCAAGGCAGGCGACACACGCTTGCAGTGTGTGCTGTGGACTCAGTTCCTTTTGTTCGTCACTCGAACTGCTGTCCTTGTAGCCAAAAGCACCTGCTCCGGACCTCGCCACCTCGGTTCCAAGATGTTCGATCTGCCGAAGACCTTGACTATCACATAGTCGCCGGGACGGAGTTCATGGGCCTCACCTGTAGATCTGTCAGGAAGAGCTTCTTGAACCTGTTGATGAATAGAGATCAAACTGTCGGTTAACGTTGCCAAATAATCATTCATCAGAACACAAGGAACATCATGTATGGGGCGTGGCTTAGGAACTCCCCAGATATTCATCAGTCTCCCAAACACCACCTCATAGGGGATAAGACCTGATCGTGAATGTGGTATCGATCTTATGGACAACAATGCCAAAGGGAGTGCATCTGACCACTTCAAAGACATGGAAGCCAGTATTTTCGCCAACTTTAGTTTCAAAGTAGCATTGTACCTCTCCACTAATCCTGCTGATTGTGGGTGGAAGACTGTATGGAATTTCTGTTTGATCCCTAACCCTTTCAGGACATACTCAACAACTTGCCCAATAAAATGAGGTCCGTTGTCACTCCACAAAAGCTTACAAACACCATATCTAGGGAAATACTACTTCAGAAGCACCTTTGCTGTAGTAAGAGCAGTATTACTAAAAGCACATACCACCACTAGGATATATTTTAGATTATTGCAGCGTTCAAGTTGGATGTAATCCATCTGCAAGACTTCAAAAGGTGCGGTTGGTGTAGCAAACCCTCCTGTAGGAGTCTGTGTCCCTTTTCCAGGATTATACTGCCAACAGATCAAACAGGACTGTACTACTCTTTTAGTTGTGCTGGAAATTTCAGGATGCTCCCAAACTTGTGTAAACAATTTAGTTATTGCTAGAGCTCCAACATGTGCCAGCCCATGTGCCATTTGACACATAGGTTGTAAATAGGCTGCAGGCAATTTCCATTTATTCATTTCTTTGTTACGCCAACAACCCTCATCGTCTAACATTCCTTCTTTAGACCATTGCTCAAGCTCTTCCACAGAGGCAGATCTCTGTACATCCAACACTTCCTCTCTAGCGTCATGCCAACGCTCAGCTTGTGATTTCACTACGTACATAGATGTAGTGCTTCGTTGCATCGCAGTTTCACAAGCTACGTGATCTGAAAAGGCATTGCCTTTTCCTATTTGTCAATGATATTCTATTGTGCGCTACACTTCATAATAGCAACTTTCTTTGGGTATATAAGTGTAGTCAAGAGGTTATGTACTAATTCTCCGTGCATTATCTGCATCCCGTGGGATGTAAGAAAGCCTCTTTCCTTGCAGAGTAGGTCAAAATCATGAACCACTCCAAAAGCATAGCGGCTATCCGTGTAAATGTTCACACACAAGTCAGTGCTAAGTTCAAACGCTGGTGTCAAAGCTATTAGTTCAGCTGCTTGAGCCAACTTCTGAGGTATGCAAGCTGTTTCCGCTACTGTGGTGATTGCATAAGCAGCTGAAGTCGTGCCATCTGGCAACTTCAGACAGGACCCATCAACCCACAATTCCCCATCTACATCTGGAAGGGACGTATATTGCAAATCGATTGGACCCTTTGTCCGTTCCTCAGTGAGGAATATACATTTGTGAGGTTCCTTCGACTGGGACTGAGTCGCAGGATATGGCAACAACATAGCTGGGTTCAGTGTCGCGCACGTCTTCAAGGTAATATAAGGTGCTAACAGTGTCAATTCGTATCCTGTCAAACAAGCACTAGTTAAGTGCTGTGTCTTAGTCTGATTCAAAAGGGCATCTACTGCATGGGGTACTAGCACCAACAGTTTGTGTGACAAAACTATCCCTTCACTCTGACATATGGACACAGCTGTTGCTGCAACTAAACGGAAGCATCCAGGCAACGTACGAGCAACAGGATCAAGAACTGCAGAAAAATATGCACGGGGACGCTGCTTATCACCATGTGTCTGTACTAAAACTGACAATGCACACCCATCTCTCTCGTGTACATAGAGTGTAAAAGCCTTTGTGTAATCTGGTGTGCCTAACACTGGTGCAAAACAAAGAGCTTGTCTTAACTGACGAAAAGCATATTGGCATTCATCGGTCCATGGAAGGGGGATCGGAGTGTTTTTAGTCAAAAGCTCTAGCAGGGGTTTAACAATGTGTGAAAAGCCCAATATCCATTGCCTACAAAACGAAGTCAAACCAATGAATGCACAGACATATTTCTGTGTGGAAGGTACTGGTGTGTCTAAAATTGCTTGAATGCGATCCGGTGTAAGTGCACGGCCCTCCTTAGACAGAAGGTGCCCTAAATAGGTCACCTTTGGTCTACAATATTGCAATTTCTTTTGTGACACTTTATGATGTTGTGTAGCTAGGACAAGGAACATTTTTCACAATGCTCAGGCGTATCAGCTGCCAACAAGATGTCATCGACATATTGTATGAGAGCCACTCTTTCAGGCAAAGTAAAGGAATCAAGCGGTCTCTTCAATGCGTGACTGTAAATGCTAGGACTCTCAGTATAGCCTTGAGGAACTCTACAAAATCTATACGATCAATTATTCAAAGTGAACCCGAACAAATATCGGCTATCAGGATGAATAGGGATCGAAAATAAATCAATCTTCAAGTCTATAACAGAGAATGTAGTTGCTGTCGGAGGAGCCAAAGTAAGTAGTGTCGTTATTTCAGAAACCACAGGGTACTGCGGTACTACAATCTTGTTGACTTCTCTCAAATTGATGATAAATCTATAAATCCTAGTGTCAGTATCTTTTTTCAAAATGGGAAGAATCGGACTATTGCAAACATTGTAAGGAACTTCTTCCACAACCCCCACCTTAATCAAATCTTGTACAATACATGTGAATGCTTCTTCTCCTTCTCGAGAAATTTTATACAGAGGCAGTCTTGGCAATGAAGCACCCTCCTTGACACTAATATGCACTGGCGGAATAACTATTTGCCCTACATCGGTGTCTGAAGTAGCCCACAAAGTACTAGGGAGTGAGGCTAGTGCAATGTCCAATACAAGATTTCTCAATCACAGGGTAGTTGTCATTCAAAATAACCCGTACTCCTTCCGGAGAACATCGTATCGTAGCCCTGAAATTTTTAAGCATATCAAGACCCACAATATTGTCTGGTGTGTTTGGACAAAGCAAAAATGGACATGGAGCAGTAAACTTATCAACATGAAATGCGAGTGGTTGTGACAATGGGCTAAGGGAAGGTGTTCCATCGAAACCTATCGATGTAATGGTTAAGCCAGACAGGGGAGCCCTTGGAACCAATTGTTTAGACAAGGTGCTATGAGTAGCTCCTGTATCAACCAGAAACTGATCAGTAGAACCCAAAACATGTGCTGTAACACAGGGACCCCTCTGATCTACTGGAACTTCAACTGATTTCTTACCCCATCCTAGGCAATCCTATGCATAAGCAGAATCTTGCAAATCTAACGGCATATAGTCGAACATTTGATATTGGTTCCTTCTATTAAAAGTGTTAGACCCCTCCTGTCCACGTGTATTAGCATCAAACCTAGCACGATCATTTGTGCTTCCTCTAGGCCCTGAATATCCTGAACGATTTCTCATTTGTCCCCGACCACGTGGACTGCTGAGCACGCAGTACTGGACAATCAGAAAGCCAATGTCCAAATTTCTTGCAGTACGCACACTGATCAACAGACAAATTCAAATGAGTATACGGAGGAAAAGACGAACAATAAGATCCACGTCTGCCTCTATCATTACCTCTAGAAGGTGGGCCATAAGCTTGAGCTAACATAACCTTTGTTTTCAACTCTTTAGACTTTTTATCCTCATTACTTTTAGCTTCTAATTCTTGTTGCTCATAATACTGAGCCATAGTTAGGAGAGAAACCGGAGGAGAGGTAGTCCATAAACCCTCACTGGCCTTTAGGTGACTAGCTATTCCTGGCAAAAGGTTTGCGACATATTTATCGACAAACAGATGCCTACCCGTGTCATCTGTCAATGACTGGCCACCAAAATCGTGGAATGCCTCTTCAAAGTGTGTAAAGAATTCAGAAACTGATTCATCTACCTTTTGCTTACACAACGCTAATACAGTCCAATCTATCTGTTTAGGGGGAATAATCGATTTTAGGTTAACTAATATAGCTGCCGGAAGATCTAAAATTAATTGACACGGTTTCTGTGCAGGTTCTCTATCTTCATCTAACTGCTCTAAATCTTTCCATAATGCTCCAAATGTCGCACAGTTGTCAATTTTGCGCACAGTTCTCCACATATCAGGCGGTAATATGAATCCAAAAAACAAATCAATATCAGGCAAAGTCATAGTACAAGAACTAATTGCACCCTCAATTTCCTCATAAAAGGCTGCTGGATTCTTTCGCGGATCAGGCAATGCATTTTTAAGGGCCATAACATCTGCTCTATTCCAATGAGTTTAAACCCAATTATAAATAAAATACCCTTTAGCATCTACAGAAGTCTTATCATCATTTGGACCCGTTCTCTTAGGAGGAACATATAGTGGCGCGACTTCCCGCATGGGTTTCACATTAATTACAAAATTCTTATCTGTTTCAAGAGTTGAAGTTTGTGCCATGCTTATCTGAGAAGTTGGTGCAGCTGCGTCTGCTGCCTTTTTCTCCTCTCGCAAACGGGCTGCTAAAACACGCAGTTTAACCAAGCGTCTGATCGTGTCAGCCACCTGGGAGAAGACAAAAAGACTGTCAGGTAATTGTTTACAATCAGCTGCTTCATCATCAGGCTCCATGTCTACCGAACGTTTCCTAAATTGTTCAATAACCTCTGCAGCAAATACCTCAGTAAAATATATCTTCTCCCTTTCCTGCCAACTTTTTATACTATCTAGAAGTTCAGAAGCAGTAGTAGTACAACGAATGGCTTTGCGCGCAGCAGAACTAATCTGAGATGCACGTTCAGCAGATAACATTGAGCGAGTTTCTCTAGCTTTGTCCTGGTCTGTAGAAGAGTCCTCATCTGACTCATAAGGAGCAGAAGGAAGAGTATACGGAGGTGGGCAACGATCTAATAAGAGAGAATCATCTTGGGGTTTATTAAGAATAGGCTAGAGAGGTTTACGGACAGCGTATTGGCCATTTACCTGTAAATGACGCTCCCTATCTTCGCTCTCTTTAATTTCTTTAATTTCCCTATTTTTCATTTCCAATGCTTTCGCATGGATACTCTTTCGCTGTTCTTTTTCAATCAAGGCTTGCTCACGCTTCATTCGCTCATGCACTTCTTTCTCCCACATTCCCACACAGTCAAACATATCTTGCCTAATCTTTCGCTTAAACATCCGTTGCTCCACATACTGAATCTTTCGCAAATCAAATGACCCATGCATAGGCCAACGCAATTCAGGATCTTTACTAGTATATTTATTCCATAACGTTCTGTACATTATGGAAGAAATGCCATACTTAACATACATGTCCCTATTAGGCGTCCTCTCCGGGGGGGCTGGTTGTACTTTGTCAAGTCTCAAATTGGTACCACAACAAAAGCAACACATCCTACGAAGTGTGCTGGAAACAGGCATGCCAAAAATAGTGCAGAATATGCAGTATTATGATCAAAGTAGCGCTTATTGTACTCTTCGTACGTTGCGCCGTTCAAACAAATTAAAAATAGAGAAAAATCTCATTACCTGCCTATATATGTTGCAACACATATATATATATTTATCAAACGAAATTTAATATTGGCCAATCATACAAACAAAGCCGCAGTAAGTGTTACTAAACTACCTTACCAATCAAAGGCGTCAAACCAACAGCAAGTGCCTCACAACGGCTCTTACCAATCAAAGGGTGTCCAGGTTCCAACTGCCAAGTTCTCAATTTGACCAAATGGTCACTGCAAGGCGAATCAACAGAAGAGATCTCAGTCGAGGACCAGCGCCACCTGGATGGTCAGATCAGAAAGAAAGGAAAAACGCTGTGGGTGCCAAGACTTGTGGACACATCCTGACAGTTACAAGTTGAAGACAGCTGTAAGCTCAACTGAGCATGTGTAAGCAGAAGAGGCTAAATATATCTCGTCTCTAGGCAGATTTCAAGAGCAGTTGACAGGAAGGTAGGACAGAGCACATGGTGAGCACATGGCAAACAAAATGGCTGCCAGAAATACAACATGGATTCCACACAACGGACAAGATAGTCTCTAAATACAAGATGTCTTCTGCTAATTCTTAACCTACTCGCTGCTAAATTACAACAACCGTCTCCCTCAAGTTATCAGAAATGAAGGGAAAGGGGTGAATACTCCATTTGTTACCCTTGTCCCGGGCAGACTCAGGCATGGATCACTTCCTCGAGGTCCCCCCTACACTTCAGCAGCTACAAACTGAAGTGGAAAGTGCTATGGGCAGCTGAATGCAGGTAAGTCCTCATGTAGCATGTATCCCTATTGACTTGACTGTGCACATATCGTCACACTCCAGCAATGGGGTACATAATGCATAAGGCATGTCTCCAAATGTCATGGATATGTGTACAACTGCACATGTTTCCTGTGCATTTTCACCCACTTGCAGCACATGTCCGGGGAAAGGGGCACTACCGATGATAAATTTTCACAGCTTGCAGCAGTTGTAACGTAATTTGGCACCCGTAGCTTTCCCTGCCTTGGTGGTCAGAATCAAACCACAGCCTTCATATCTGTTGAAATACTGACACTTTCAGGTTCATCATTCATAGAATTAGCCCTTGCATTATGTTTTGGGCCTGGTACTCTTGTAATGTGCTCAGACTTTTACTGCTTTGCCTACCTGGCATTTAAAACCCCTTGGAAGTCTTAACCTGCTGCTTTATCACCTATCACTCACCTCTAAGGTAGGCTGCAGCTAGGCCATAGGGTCCGTTCCTATATGGTTAAAAGCTAACTTATGTATTTAGAGGTTTTAGTGAGATATATGCGCACTTACAGACACACATGCTAACTTATATATCATCCTAACACAGGGACATAAACATCAACTTAGAAATTTTCCATTAATAGAACTCTTTATGTAGGTACTTCACCATGTAATACTACATATTAAAAAGCTAAGTCTACTTCTTTTTTTCTTTATAGACATCAATTTCTTGTTACCTACAGACCGTTACAATGCCACCAAAACGTCAGAGAAGAAAGAAACAGAGGCAAGGTTACTATGTCCTTACAACTAAGAAACAAAAGGGCAAAATGCTGAAAAAAGAGGCAAAAGACTAAAGAGCTGCTTGTAAGAGGACTAAGACATTGTTTAAAATTGTATGTTGTCAGCTTGAAAAAGTATAAAATCAAGTAAATAAAGCACAAACTTTACAACCAACTAAAAAAGGAGAAAAAGTCAATGGAATAAAGAGTAAAAAATCATGCAAAGAAGGAGAGAGTTTAACCAGAAGGCAGAGGCAGTTTAGGGAAATAAGAGTTAAAATGTTCCGTAGAAGAGTAATTCTTAATTTGTTAAAATGTATGAAGAAGCATAAAAGGAGAAGAGAAGCAGTCAGACAAAAGGAACATATTGAGGGTGTAGTTTATAAGGCCTTTGTCCTAAAGCAGAAGATATTTATTTTGATTCTAAACAGAATGAAGTTACTACACCAAATAGCATTATCTAAGAGGAGCCAAAGCAAAAAGTGAAGCCTAGTCAATAGAACTACACACTTCCAGTACTGAGTCTTTCTTTAATGAAGAAAGCTACTTGCAAGAGAACAAATTAGCGCAGGCAGTTTACCAAAGTGAATGATGTTATGAGATGAACGATGGTTGTCCTATTCCAAAGAGGCTATGGTGCCTAGAAATGTACAGAAAGCCATAGCTGAAGAGGTACAGGGAAGGCGTAGACAGGCCCCTATATATAAATGGAACTATAGCAGTGTTTGTAGTGTTAGGCAGAAATCAATTGATATGTTGCAAATTTACCTATGCAGGTTTCCGTGCAGTTGTCTATCAAAGAAAATGTGCAGAAGCACCTTTTATCACTTTAAAATGCTAGCTGTCAAAATTCACATTTCTCAAAACTATGAAATCCGAAACCTAGTTAGGAGGATTAACTTTGCTAAAACTCCTGGCCTATGTTTAGGAGAAATTAAGAGAGTTCTTTTGCCTTCATACAGTAGCAGAGGTACAAAATGTTTGTGATTATTATAATTTTTGTTTCTTTGGTCCTGAACAGGAGTGTAGGGAAAATGAGGACTTGGTATCTGCGAAAGTAGCAGAACAGGACACAGGCATTAAGTACGGTTGACAACTCTGAAGAAGAGATAAAGTTTAACAGTCTTTCTTCAGAGATACCACACTGTGGTTGGATTTGTTCTCAAAGCACTCAATACAAAAGTCAAACCCAGAATGTTGATTTACACTTAAAAAGTTAAAAAGAGAACAAGTATAAGTGGAGAGAATTTGCAACTTATTTATTTGTAGAGGAATTCTTGACTGTTCCATTCAACAAACTATAGATAAGTACTGTTATAGTAAGTAAGAGGATAAGAAAATACAATACAGAGCAGTGCATAACAAGTTAAAACTAGTTTCAGTTTCACTAGAACTTCAAGATCTAAGTGCGTATGAATAAAACCTTATCCAATGTATACATCCATTCAAATCTATAGTCCGTACAGAGCCAAAGACAGGAAAGTGACCTCCAACTGAGCCCCAGGAAGGTCTTAAAGGTAGAGTTGTGCACTTAGAAAAAAGGGGTATGCAGTTTCTCTTAGTGGTCAAAAATAGAGAGAAAGAGAGGAAGAGATATGTTGGAAAGTCACACGAGGGATTGTTATGGTGAGGACATAATGGGACTAACAAACGAGAGACTTCCCCATTTTGAACACACCAAAAAGGGGGGTGCCCTAGAGGAACTATTATCTAAGCTAAATCTAACTGAACCAGATAAGGAAGAGGGAGGAGAGCAGGTTTCCACCTTTATGGGACGAGGTGTGGAGACCGTGATCAACTATATTTTTGTTTCCCCATGTATCAAGATTAAAATTTGGTCGTATAAGGTTGTGATATCGACTTTTAGCAACCATAACTCGCTTGTATTAGAAGTTAAATTGAGATGCAAGGGTGCTACTACCGACTTAGACAGGGCTGCACTAATGCCCCTGTCTACAAAAGACCAAGGTAGACGCATAAAGTGGGAAGCGGTAGTCCCAGAAGCCTTTTTGAGAATTTAGCGACCCAAGTAGAGTCTAACTTTGGAATATGCCTGGACGAGAAAGCCGCAGGGTTAGAAATCCTATCCTCCTTTTCGGTAATTTGTAACCAAATAGCTGAAAATTTACACAAGGAGAGTAGGTCCAATAACAATAAGGCATTTAGGTCGTTTGACTCAACGTGTTCAAAAGCACATGGGGCGCTTCTAAAAGCCCTTAAATGCACCCCAAGGGATAGAGTTCTTGTCTCCTCCCTTCGCAAGGAATACAAACGGGCAATAACCATACGGAAAAATAAAATCAAAGAAGAGGCATGGGATAACCTGCAGTCGATAGATGTTTTGAGAGATAGCAGGAAGTTCTGGGCCACCATTAACCAGTCTTATTTTTCGGAAAGGGCTAATTCAGACACAGACTGTGTGATTCCTGATGATGCCTGGCTTAATCACTTCATGAACATCTATAGTGATAGGGACCATCAGGAATCACACTCTAGCGAATCTACCCTGAGACCTCAAACACAGCCGGTGAAATTTAGAATAGCGGACGTAGAAAAGGCAATTCGTGATACGTTGAAACACAAGGCCCCAGGCCCAGACGGGGTGCCTGCTGACCTCTATATATTATATCCCGCTTTTTGGGCAAAGATTTTAACTAACGTTTTTAATGCTGCATCAACCATGGGTTTCCCCCCCTCCTGGGCTTCTTCAATAATAGTTCCCATATTTAAAAAAGGGCGAAGAGAGGACCCCGCCAGTTATAGACCAATCTCCCTTTTGGACTCAGCGGTTAAGATCATGGGCAGAGTCATCTTGCAGAAACTGGGGGATTGGTTGACTGACAGGGGGGTGCTCTCAAATCTACAGTATGGATTCAGACAACACAGAAGCACCATGGATCAATGTCTGAACCTACATCTTTTGATTAATAAATACACTGTGGCAAAAGATGGCTTCTTATATCTCGTCAGCTTTTGACCTGGTGAATCGCTCCAAACTATGGAATATCCTACTAGAATTGGGTATTGAAGCACCCTTAGTTTACTTCCTAAGTAATCTCCACCAGAATCTTACAGCAGCAGCGAGGGTCACGCAGAGGGGAAGGTGTACCAGCCATTTTAACTCTAGGCGGGGTGTCAGACAAGGCTGCATTCTGGCACCCCTGTTATTTACAATATACATTAACGGCCTTGAAAAATCTTTGACTGGGGTTGGGGCAGACATTCCGCGTGCGGGGGGATCAGGTATTCCGGTCCTCCTGTACGCGGACGATGCCGTCTTAATTGCCCGGACAGGGGTGGGTCTTCAAAGGCTGCTGGATAACTTTGGCTCCATTATGGAGTCATTAGATCTTAAAGTTAACAGCAGCAAATCCCATGTAATGATTGCGGGACGCAGAAGAAAGACTAGCAAGGTTCCCACATTCAGATGCCTGGGCAACCACCTCTCAAGGGTACCTGCTTTTAATTATTTAGGTGTCCTTTTCGATGAAAAGGGTAATTGGCTCCCCCAAGAGAAACTGAAAAGTAACGCTGTTATAAGATCTACATCAGCCCTTCTCAATTTTGCCAAAAAACTGGGAGCCAGGCCCATGGAAGCAATGCTAAAAATATATAAATCTAAATGCTGCGCTATTGCATCCTATGGGGAATCTATCTGGGGTTATGCCTCTGTTAGCAAAATCCAGCTAGTGGAAAACAGATTCCTCAGATCCCTGTTATCTGTTCCACAGTCAACCCCAACTCTCTCCATACATGCGGAGCTAGGCTTAGGTTACATTACAGATCACCTAAAGACTGCGCCCCTGATCTGTTGGGCATCAACGTGGCTTAATGAGGAAATCACACTCAACCATTTGATCCTAAAAGACTGTCTGGCACTGGAGAAGGCCGAGGAAATCCCTTGGCTGGCATACGTTAGAGTGGCGTGTGCCAGACTGGGCCGACCCGATCTTTATACAGCTCCAGAGAGCATTAAGAAAGAGGACGTGGTTTGGATCAAACAAAATTTTAGGGGCATATTATCAAGGGGGTTTATCTCCGCTTTTTTGGCTTTAAAAGCCAAGAAAGCGGAGATAAAATTATCTCCCTATTACCTAGCTGCCGCTAACACCAGTTAGCAACAGCTAGTAGGAGATAGCGACCATCTTGGGCCCCACTTTGCATGTCAGTGATATTTATCACTAATGAGATGCAAAGTGGGCGTGCCAAGATGTTAGCGACTGAAAACAGTCGCTAACATCGCTATCTCCTATTACCAACTTTTGGAGATATTCGCGCTAAGCGGGAATATCTCCAAAAGCTAACACCTGCCCTGAGCAGTTCTTAGCTATGTTATCCAATGGGAGGTGGATAACATGGCTAAGAGCATTAGCTCGCTAATGCATGAATATCGCTGACTTTTCAGCGATATTCATGCTTTGCGGCGATTTTTACCGCATTTGCGTTAAACCTTGGTAATACCATGGTTTATTTGCGGTAAAAATCGCCGCAGCGCTGCGGTAAATTTTTGTCTCTAACCAAGCAATAGCGATAATTATCGCTATTGCTTGGTAATATGCCCCTTAGAATTTTGTTGGAGGCTGATAGAGAGGAAGAGGAGCTAAAAAAAAAAGGGTGTAAGAAGCATCTACCTTCTGCAGTCATCCCCGTCACTAGAACCCTACTTAAGGATTGTCACAAAACCTTTTCACCGTTTCTTGCTGACAAGATTTAGGTTTAATTTAATACACTTTTCTTTGGGTTCTTTTGAGCATTGGGCTAAACCGGAAGATTCTGCACCATGCTCCTGTGACAACTTCTCCTCTCAAGATACACTCCATTTAATTATGTTCTGTGAAAAGTACTCTGTGCCCCGTAAAAAATTTCTATTGCCCATATTAAGAGAAGCTGGATTCTTGCAAGTGAGGCCAGTCCTCATTTACTTGCAGCTACTGAGCAGCGTGCACACTATTTTTAGTGTAGCTAGCTTCTTGGTGGTAGCAGTGAGGATTAACAAAAATATTGGGAATACCTTTCTACCTCAAGAAGTAGCAGAAGGAGAAGGGGGTAGCCACTTTCATTAAGCCTATAAACTGAGGTGATATAAGAGTTTATACTTGAACAAATTGTGATTTGTAACCAAGATTGCATATTTGAATTTTGTATTCACTTGTAAAATTTTATATTTGCACAGAGCCTTCTTGGCGTCACAAAATTTGCCATTTGCATTATAAAATTTGCCATTTGCACATATTTGCACACATTATGCACAAGTCATGAATTGTATATACTTCGCATATGTTTTAATAGTCGCTAAAAACCAGTATCCCCATGGGTTTGTGTAAAGCTTTTTAAACTTTTTAACTTGTATGTATATTGTCTTGATGCTGCTTTTATGATTTTAATTAATCGAAATACAGACTTTTGACTGACTGACTGACTGAAGTCACACGAGGGGGTGCTTATCCTGGATAGGTCGAAAGGAGTGGGATTCCTCCCTTCGGAACTAGGGCCCTCACACACCCATTGCGCTAGGTGTCATGCTTCATCATATGGGCCTGCTACTCAACGGGTTGGGGCTGCAATACCCGATGGGGACCCAGAGAGGGGCTCTTTGGCCGAGATCTTTTGTTGATTGCCGTTTGGTGCAGTGGGGGTGAGTCACCTGGTAAGTGTAGATGTATTCAAACTGGTTCTCCACCTGATTAAAACCGGGGGAAGACTGGCGGCTATCGGAAGTAATGATTCAGGGTAACTACGCTCTGCTCTTTCGGGTCAACATGTTACATGCCGAATGAGTAGGAGGATCAGTGGCAATTTATCAGGACCTAGTGGATATCTGCACACGGTGGTGGGTGGGGAACCTACCTACCACGTACCAGCACTACGAGTAAAGTACCCACAGCATCAAGTGACGACATAAGAAAAATTGAGAACAAAAACCACAGGGAAATCAAAAATGGTAGTTCAGTCATGGTAACAACATATCTCTCTATTCACATCAGAACATAAAAATGACCAACATATAGTGTCAAAAAAGTGGAAGACACCGTCACACTACAAGTGTTAAGTGACAGCAGCAGGTATGTGAAGCAAGCACCTACCACATGTATAGGTAACGTATTCAAAAATTATTAAAATTCAGAATATGGAACAGTAAGGGGTTTGTTGTTGTTTAAAAAGGTAATTTTGCTAGGATGGCTGATATGCCCATCTCAACTCACCTAAAGGGAAAGAAAGTATTGCCTCAATAGTGTCCGGCGGGATAAAAAGACACCTACAGTATAGTGTCCCAAGAAAACAATAAAACGGATATAAGGTGAGGTCACTAAATCATTGAAGACTATTGCCTCCCCAATGCCCTTCGCATAACTGCCGGTCAGCTATCGGGAGACTGGCGTGTTTGGCACCTGGCACACGTTTACTCCCAACAAGGCAGAGTGGGTATCGGGAGCTGGTCATGGGTGCGAATACTTGCATAGCCTATTATGCTGGCCCGCGCTGGGACTGTACCCAAGGATACATGGATACTCCCCTGCGGGCAGGGTTCAGCCGGGCTGATATACTCATCATGGCTTGAAGCTCGCCAACTCTGTAACTGGAGAAGCGTGGTCACTAGCGGGGGCACTGCACTAGAGACATCACATGGCTTGGTGCTTTACTACCTTTATAGACTTGTCATTTGATCCCACCCTCTTTGACTGAGACAATGTGAGGGTTAACCCACAGTAACTTACTGCATACTGATTCTGGCCCGCTCGGTTCAACACCACCAGTTGGCCATTGACTACACAACATAAGGTCCTTTGCCTAAATGAGTATACATTACAAGATAGCTGCTAACTTAATTTGTCAGGAAACCAGTATGCCGGGGACGTGTAGGCCACCCGTCAGTAATAAACACACTGGGAAATTCCCCCCCCCCTTTGTTGTTTTTTGATCTCTATTGAATGGGTGACCCAAGGCATTGCACGCAATGAAAACCCTCATAGCAAGAGTCCATGACACTTTCTACACTTCAATATGGCCGCTGACTCTATGACTGAACCACACTGGCCCTGCAGCACCAGTCACGTGACTCTACTGATGTAGCCCAGAAGCCTGCTCCTCTTGCACTAGATGCTGGGAGTATATCAGGTCCTTCAGGACGCAGTTCTCTACTACCTGGTGCCGGCGGTGAGGAGTGGGTCTGATGGCTCACTTCTTGGACCCTGATGGTGAGTACACCACAAAGTGGACTAAGCCTGGACCCAGCCCGGATTATATTGCAAGGTAAGCGGTTGGTAGAGGAGTCACTGCCCGCGTTAGCGACCACGCTTCTCCAGCTACAGAGTTGGCTCCGAGTCATGACGAGCATAACAGCACGGTCAAACCCCATCAGCAGAGGAGTACCCATTTATCCTTGGGTACAGTCCCAGCACACGCCAGCATATTTGTCTATGCAAGTACTCGCTGTGAGCAAAGGTGTGCCAGGTGCCAAACACGCCAGCCTCCCTATTGCCGACCAGCAGTCATGCGAAGGGCATTGGGGACGCAATAGTTTTCAATGGTTTGTATTCTTAGGACACTATACTGTACGTGTCTTTTTATCCTGCCGGACACTCCAGCTACAGAGTTGGCGAGCTCCGAGTCATGACGAGCAGAACAGCACGGTCAAACCCGCCCGCAGGAGAGTACCCATGTATCCTTGGGTACATTCCCAGAGCACACCAGCATATTTGGCTATGCAAGTACCCGCACCCATGACTGGCGCACAATACCCCCTCTGACTTGCTGTGAGTAAAGGTGCGCCAGGTGCCAAACACGCCAGTCTCCCTATCGCCGACCAGCAGTCATCCGAAGGGCATTGGGACTCAATAGTCTTTAATGGTTTGTGACCTCACCTTATGTCCATTTTATTTTTTTCTTGGGACACCATGCTGTATGTGTCTATTTATCCTGCCGGACACTGTTGAGTTGATACTTTCCTTACATTTAGGCAAGTTGAGATGCGCATATCAGCCACCCTAGCAAAATGACATTTTTAAACAACAACAAATCCCTTCCTTTTCCATCTTCTGAATTTTAATAACGTTTGAATAAGTTACTTATGCATGTAGTAGGTGCTTGCTTTACATACCTGCTGCTGTCACTTAATGCTTGTAGTGTGAGGGTGTCGTCCACTTTTTTGCATACTATATGTTGGTCATTTTTATGTTCTAATGTGAAAAGAGAGATGTCGTTACCATGACTTAACTATCATTTGATTTCTGTGTGGTTTTTATTCTCTCTGTCTTCAGATATCCTCCACTCTTTCCCCATTTTTAATCAGGTGGAGAGCCAGTTTCAATAAAAGTATTTTTCGGACTAACCAACCTGTTTTAGCCACTTTAATACTTCCTAGGCCCCTCACCCCCACTGCACCAAACGCCAAGGAACAAAAGATCTCCGCCAAAAAGCCCCTCTAAGGGTGCCCATCGGGTATTGCAGCGCCGACCCGACGAGGAGCAGGCCCGTATGATGAAGAATGACACCCAGCTGGCTGGGTGTATGAGGGCCCTAGTTCCAACTGGAGGAATTCCCCTCCTTTCGATCTATCCAGGATAAGCACCCCCTCGTGGGACTTTCCGACATATCTCTCCCTTTCTTTCTCTCTTTTTTTGATTACCCAGAGGAACTGGTTACCCCTTTTTTCTAAGTATATGCCTGGGCATGTATGCTAGACCTCTATAAAAAAAAAGCCATGTAGTCCCCCCTTGTTGATTGAGAGTTGTGCACTTGCCATTAGATTTCAAACAGAATATTGAAACTGTAGTGATACAGAGAGATTTGGAATATGCACTTGTACTTCTGGTGAATGGTATTCCTAGGAAGAACAAAAACATATGGCAAGAGTTAGTGGATATTACTAAAGTAAAAAGTGCAAAATTATATTTTGTGCAAAATAAATAATATTTATTATAAAGATATATATGAAAATGAAGCACATATGGCAGATGAATGTCTGACAAAATATCGATGACACAAATATCAATATACAAAATTATTGCAACAAAAATATCGAAAGCAAAAATATCGGAATCCTATCCCTAATAAGTTAAGTACAAATATATCGAAAAAAATATATCGAATGACAAAAATATCGTTTTTTGTAAAATATCGTTTTATTTTTATAAAATAAAAGTCTAATATTAACAAAATAATACTTATAAATGCAATAAACATATTTAAAAATATACTATAATATTTTAAATTAATACATAATGTAATACAAATTAATAATAATAAATATATAATACATAATATATTTTTCATTAATAATAACTCTAAATTAATTGTTTTCATTACTTATAAACAAATAAAAATATAATAAATTACTAATACATTTATGTACCTAAAATAATAATATAAATAACAATTAATAACAACATAAAACTAATAAAAAAGCTAAATACAATTTAGATAGCGTATGAGTAAAAATTACTATTCCCACACCAGAGAGTGCGACAGTAGGGAAAGTGTTGGATAGCGTAGGGGTAAAAATTACTATTCCAAATCCAGAGAGTGCAACAGTAGGGAAAGTGTTGGATAGCGTAGGGGTAACAATTAATATTCCCACTCCAGAGAGTACAACAGTAGGGAAAGTGTTGGATAGCGTAGGGGTAACAATTACTATTCCCACACCAGAGAGTGCAAAAGTAGGGAAAGTGTTGGATAATGTAGGGGTAACAATTACTATTCCAACTCCAGAGAGTGCAACAGTAGGGAAAGTGTTGGATAGCGTAGGGGTAAAAATTACTATTCCAACTCCAGAGAGTGCAACAGTAAGGAAAGTGTTGGATAGCGTAGGGGTAACAATTACTATTCCCACTCCAGAGAGTGCAACAGTAGGGAAAGTGTTGGATAGCGTAGGGGTAAAAACTACTATTCCAACTCCAGAGACTGCAAAAGTAGGGAAAGTGTTGGATAGCGTAGGGGTAACAATTACTATGCAATAAAAATAATGTTTAGATTTTTTGCACATTATAAATACTGCTACATTTTTTAGTGAATTATCTTTGCAGTTTTCACGTTCTGGGGACATTGAATGCCTTACTTATGCTTTTAATACATTTTCAAAGCCTCATCTCCTTCCACTATGCCACTGGCCATAATCCTACCTTTACTGTGTCTATGCCCTATGCTTCCTAAAACCAAGGTTTACATGGTCTACCATACTATCCACTAACCCATTTTGCCATTCCACTTCACTAACACTCACCAAGTCTATGCTCACTCACAGCAATGCCTCCTTACAACCAGCACTAGCAATCTCATCTACCCACTCAGACACTCAACAAAACCATTGAGTTTTCACCTCTAAGGAACTCTCGGTCACTTTGGCTGTGTGGGCTCAGTGTTTCATTAAATATCCATACCACTGATTATTTTCATTCTCCCAACCCCAACTCCATATCTTTGCCATCAAGAGATCTGGGTCGATTACAGAGATTCAATCACACTTGCCAATATGCATGGAAACCTTGCCATACTTACAAATGCAAAGGTGGAGGAGTTGGTATTCTCATTTTGATTTTGAAAACAATCCCCACTCTAATACAAGCCACCACCCCATCTTCCTTTGAATATAATTCTATATTTTCTTGCTAAGAAAACATGATATATGTCCATCATCATTTCCTTCCTGGCACAATTATTACAGGGGTAAAAATTACTATTCCAACTCCAAAGAGTGCAACAGTAGGGAAAGTGTTGGATAGCATAGGGGTAACAATTACTATTCCAACTCCAGAGAGTGCAACAGTAGGGAAAGTGTTGGATAGCGTAGGGGTAAACATTACTATTCCCACTCCAGAGAGTGCAACAGTAGGGAAAGTGTTGGATAGCATAGGGGTAACAATTACTATTCCAACTCCAAAGAGTGCAACAGTAGGGAAAGTGTTGGATAGCGTAGGGGTAACAATTACTATTCCAACTCCAGAGAGTGCAACAGTAGGGAAAGTGTTGGATAGTGTAGGGGTAACAATTACTATTCCAGCTCCAGAGAGTGCAACAGTAGGGAAAGTGTTGGATAGCGTAGGGGTAACAATTACTATTCCAACTCCAGAGAGTGCAACAGTAGGGAAAGTGTTGGATAGCGTAGGGGTAAACATTACTATTCCCACTCCAGAGAGTGCAACAGTAGGGAAAGTGTTGGATAGCATAGGGGTAACAATTACTATTCCAACTCCAAAGAGTGCAACAGTAGGGAAAGTGTTGGATAGCGTAGGGGTAACAATTACTATTCCAACTCCAGAGAGTGCAACAGTAGGGAAAGTGTTGGATAGTGTAGGGGTAACAATTACTATTCCAGCTCCAGAGAGTGCAACAGTAGGGAAAGTGTTGGATAGTGTAGGGGTAACAATTACTATTCCAACTCCAGAGAGTGCAACAGTAGGGAAAGTGTTAGATAGCGTAGGGTTAAAAATTACTATTCCCACTCCAGAGAGTGCAACAGTAGGGAAAGTGTTGGATAGCGTAGGGGTAACAATTACTATTCCAACTCCAGAGAGTGCAACAGTAGGGAAACTGTTGGATAGCGTAGGGGTTAAAATGACATACTTATAAAAAATGCATTTTTTTAATAATAAAAATATAAACTAATAAATAAATATAATCCATTTACAATACATATACATAATTATTCAAAACATGATTAGCAAAATATATGTAACTAAAAAAAATCATTAAAATATACCATTTTATAACCTTTAATTACCAATTCATAAATAATTAACAATTATAAAATTAAATTAACAATGATTTTTAAATCATTATTACTTAATTACCTTTAAATTAGTTCCCACCATATTCCCCTATAAACACACAACCCGCAACAGAACACATTTATCAATTAATGAATTATTTACAATTAATTACCAATTATTTACAATTAATTACCAATTATTTAAAATTAATGTATGCTTCCTACTAATTAATAATTAATTCAACATAATTAAATTACTTCCGACCCTATTCCCCTATAAACCCACAACCCGCTACAGAACATATGAACATACAACATACAACACCAATGACATCCCACCTTTGCAAGACCTGTGCAACATGCTGGCCACCTTCTTCCATCGCAAGATTGCAGACATCCACGACAGCTTCAACACCACAACCAACCCGACAACCACTGACACCACCGCCACCACGTCCTCCACCCGCACCAACCGCCTGCTCTCCTAGACCAACATAAACAACGACAACACCATCAAGATCATGAACACCATCCACTCCGGATCTCCATCAGACCCATGCCCACTTCACATCTTCAACAAAGTCAGCCCCGCCATTGCACCCCATCACCAGAAAGCCATCAACATTTCACTTTGCCGTTGACACCTGTACAACTCCATTCAGATTCCCCTGCTTCACAGTTTACCTCCACTCCTGCAATTTCTCGTGCACGTGGTGCAGTGAAGATCGTACCCAATCCATGTCCTGAGGAGAACCTTGAATTACTTTGGTTCGAAACGCGTTGACCCCCAGCCTGTGGCAAGAAAGAAGGGTGCAGCTAGGGATCAACTTACTCCACTGGTGTGGACCCTGGCGTGCAACCAGACTGAACATTTAGTCACAGGTTTTGTGAGACAGGCAGGCATTTGCTTACCACCCCTAATTCCGCCTGTCCACTGGTATTTTAGTTAAAGGACTGGTTTTGTTTTCCTCTTCATGCTTTATGGTTTTGAATTACAATTTATTTGGACTGTGTGTATTGTGACCGTAGCATCATGGTGCAGGGAATGATGGCAAAGATGCTGCTGATTAAGTTCTGCAAGAGAAGAGGATCAGTGTCAAGTTGTGTGCTTTTCCCATTTTTCTTTATGCACAATTTTGTGGTGCTATTTATGTGTTATTAAAGAAATCTCAATCAATTTTTTAAGATACACAACCAAGGGCAACCTTTCTCATACTACGAAAAGCCACATTCCAATCCTGTCTTTGTCCTTTCTAATTTGTTATTGACTTTTGTATTAGCTTTCAATATAAAATTCTAAATCATTCATTCCTCCCCCAACCGGAATTAAATTATTTTGCAAATCAAACCCACATTTACTTTGGCATTTTGGATGATTTGAAGAACGTCATTATTGCAGTGTAGCGTTTTCACTGCAGAACAAAATCACCAAAAGTGCATCTTTTGTGTATCATCCAACAGAACCGGTTTGGGGATGGTCCTCCTTTCAAACGACTCCACCCTCCAGTCCCTGGCCTCTAAGCTTGTATTTTTACCTTCTAAGTGTTCCTCTCCATGCCTCGGTTTGTAGAATTGCTTTACATCTAAGCATTTGCACTGAAAGGGGGGGTATAATCTGCAGGTATCTGCATAATATTTTTTTCAACAGCTGTGCCCTGTCCTACTTCATAAGCAGTGCAATGTCATTGTCTTCACAGAACTGGAAGAAGCATATAGCTCCTTGTCATTACTCACAGTTTAGGCAATACACCTTCTAGTATCATACAAATATTCATATCTGAACCTCATGAGTCCAGTTAAACATTTTGTTTTTGCTGATTCGGAATGGACCTGCAAGTGTTTAATCATATGCAATAAAAATAATGTTTAGATTTTTTGCACATTATAAATACTGCTACATTTTTTAGTGAATTATCTTTGCAGTTTTCACGTTCTGGGGACATTGAATGCCTTACTTATGCTTTTAATACATTTTCAAAGCCTCATCTCCTTCCACTATGCCACTGGCCATAATCCTACCTTTACTGTGTCTATGCCCTATGCTTCCTAAAACCAAGGTTTACATGGTCTACCATACTATCCACTAACCCATTTTGCCATTCCACTTCACTAACACTCACCAAGTCTATGCTCACTCACAGCAATGCCTCCTTACAACCAGCACTAGCAATCTCATCTACCCACTCAGACACTCAACAAAACCATTGAGTTTTCACCTCTAAGGAACTCTCGGTCACTTTGGCTGTGTGGGCTCAGTGTTTCATTAAATATCCATACCACTGATTATTTTCATTCTCCCAACCCCCACTCCATATCTTTGCCATCAAGAGATCTGGGTCGATTACAGAGATTCAATCACACTTGCCAATATGCATGGAAACCTTGCCATACTTACAAATGCAAAGGTGGAGGAGTTGGTATTCTCATTTTGATTTTGAAAACAATCCCCACTCTAATACAAGCCACCACCCCATCTTCCTTTGAATATAATTCTATATTTTCTTGCTAAGAAAACATGATATATGTCCATCATCATTTCCTTCCTGGCACAATTATTACATCATCCATCTTATCAAGTTCAGTATTACACACAATAATAAACTGCAAGTCAGCAATTTTTCATAAATTATCTCTGACCACTTTCGCATTAACTCACAATAACATTCTCATGGGAAAACATGAATATCCCATACTAGTATCAATATGTGTAAAATGCACCTGTGTTTACTCTTGTTGTAGACAAATGTTTTAAGTGGTAATTGCCACAGATTTATATAGCTGAGCGCTGCGCTTGCATTCATGATCAGGTTACACAGCCTTGGCTGTAGTGCACAGAGATCTTTCACTGACACACACAAAGAAAACAAATTAGAGAGAACATTGACCATGACTCCTCCTGATCTCATGCTGAGATCTGATCGGCTGCCAACACTTCAAACCAGGAAGTGTTGGCAGCCATTTTGCGACTCGGGTGAAACGAGTCACAGAAAAAAATATATAAAAGAAAGTATGGAATAACCCTGACCCCCTAGGCCACTTGAGGGGGTCCTACAAGTACCCTGACCAATCCAAAAAACATTTTCTTAGAATATTTCAGCGGTAGTCATGCTTGATCCACAGATCGAGCTGAAAATAAAAAAAACAGAAGCATGGTCTCACACAGGTGGGTCAGGTACCGGGGGCAGGCAGGTCAAATATATGGGGCTCCCTCCTATGGCTTATAAAGCCCAGAGGACTGCCACCTCCCATTGTTATTATTTTATGTAGGGGTTGCCTGCTGGGCACACCACATGCCCTGGGGACAACCACCTCCTCAGGGCAAATGTTGCATTATTGTGGGGGATCCTGAGTGGCCCCTCACAGCCCCGGGGATCGCGACCTTCCCAGGGCTCAATATGGAATTAATGTGGGGGGCACAAGGCCTCCCGCATCCCTGGTGACCGTCACCTCCCTGGGGCTAGACTTATATGAATGTAGGTGGTATGTGGGGAACCCCTGGGGACTACCAACCCCCTGTGACTGTATTGTGGAATAGAGGGGGTACATGCGTCCCCCCTGGAGCCATATATGGCACTGGGGACTGCCACCCTCCAGGTCTGGCTCCTGCTATGTCCAGGGGTTGCCCACCCCAGGACATAGCTGTTTGCTACAACCTGGCAGGAGCTTTACTGCTTCCGTCAAGCCATAGAAAACTGTATAAATATTCAGCAAGCACAAACAATGAATATGCTCTCACCCACAATTTAGGGCAGGCCCAGAGGGATGGGGTCCAGTGGGTCATAATTGGCCCAGGGAAGGGGGCAGAAGCTAGTGCGGGGGAAAACAAGCAATGCGTCACTCCTGAGACCTTGGAGCGGCGATGTGACTACCCCGCTGGATATAGCGGGCGTGTTGCGGTGGCTCTGGTCTGTATGGAGAGGGATGCGATACCTTGTATGGATTCCGGTACGGAGGTTCCGTAGTGAAAAAGCTCGCAAAGGCACGATGCGTTGATCTTTGGGGCTGTGACGATCTCCGGGGCGACGATGCGCGGACCAGCGGTGATCTTCCTCTCACAGCTCCTCGATGCAATGGCTCTGCGACGACACTTGCAGCGACGTGATGCGCTCTGCAAGCAAGCGGTGCGACAATCTCACCCAGCGACGAGAGACTCTGTGACGAGACTCGCAGCGATGGTAATCTTCCTGCACCGGACTGGTTCGTCCCGCAAATGAAGGATGCGACGACTCTGGCAGTGGCAACAGGCGCTGCGACGATCTCAACCTTCGTAGCAGCGGGAATTTTCTCGCACTAATGGTGATGCGCTCCGCAAGCGAGCGATGCGACAAAACTTGCAGAAAGTCTTTAAAATCTTGGTTTCCAGCTTCCTAGCACAGGTACAACTTCC
Organism: Lissotriton vulgaris; assembly: GCF_964263255.1. Taxonomy (NCBI): domain Eukaryota; kingdom Metazoa; phylum Chordata; class Amphibia; order Caudata; family Salamandridae; genus Lissotriton; species Lissotriton vulgaris. The sequence continues at coordinate 901,452,870 of NC_141696.1, forward strand.
AGAGGCACCACAACTGGCCCAAGCACTCTAGAAAAGACAGAACTCTCTCAGCAGAGTTCAGGGAAGCTGGGGGTGAAGTCCTTTTGTTCCTGGGGCTTCTTAAAAGGGAGCCAGCTCTTCTCAGGCCCTTGGATATTCGTTCAAGCAAGGGGATACAGCACAAAGCAAAGTTGTTTGCCTCTCCTTGGCAGCAAAGCAACAGCAGGTCAGTCCAGCAGAGCAACAGCAGGACAGTCTTCCTTCTTCAGTTTCAGCTTTCTCCTTGGCAGAGGTTCCTTCTTGATTCCAGGCAAAAAGATAGTGGGAAACCACGCCAAGGATGCCAGGTCTAACACGTGTCCCCTCCAGCTGAAAGTGGGGAGAATTACCCACCCTCTTGGGAGTTCTCTTCACTAAGGTAGAAAAACCTGGACAGACCATCAGCATTGGCGTGTTCTGTGCCAGGGCGGTGTTCCACCGTGAGTCCATTCCCCATAGGCAGATGGACCACCTCAACAGTTTTGGGTTCTCACCCCTCATCTGCATTAACCATCTAAGGGGCCTGTGGTCTGTCTGAACACGGAAGTGAGTCTCAAACAGGTAGGGCCTCAGCTTCTTCAGAGCCCAGACCACAGCAAAAGCTTTCCTTTCAATTGCACTCCACCTCTGTTCCCTGGGGAGTAGCCTCGTACTAATGAAAGCTACAGGTTGGTCCCAGCCCTCGTTGTTGATCTGTGAGAGTACTGCTCCCACACCATGCTCTGAAGCGTCGGTCTGCACTATGAACTCACTGGAGAAGTCAGGTGCCCTGAGCACCGGTGCTGTACACAAGGCAGTCTTCAGGGCATCAAAAGCAGTTTGGCAGGCTTCGGTCCAATTCACTTTCCTGGGTTGCTTCTTGGAAGTCAGCTCTGTCAAGGGGCAATGATGGTGCCATATCCCTTGACAAACCGTCTGAAATACCCGGTGAGACCTAAAAAGGCTCTCACCTCTGTCTTGGTCTTGGGGGGCTCCCAAGCCAGAATGGTATCAATCGTTGCCTGTAGGGGCGCCACCTGGCCGCTCCCCACCTGGTGTCCCAAATACACCACAGATCCCTGCCCTATCTGGCACTTGCTGGTCTTGATAGTGAGGCCTGCCCTTTGCAGAGCCTTCAACACTTCACAGAGGTGTTGCAAGTGTTCTTCCCACGTGGAGCTGAACACAGCAATGTCATCCAGATATGCGGCGCTGAATTCCTCCAGTTCGGTCAGTACCTGGTTAACCAGTCTCTGGAATGTGGCAGGGGCATTCTTCAACCCAAAGGGCATGACTCGGAACTGGAAAAACCCCTCTGGTGTTGAGAATGCAGACCCTTCAGTTAAGGCAATCTGCCAGTACCCAGAAGTTAAATCAAACGTACTGAGGTACTGAGCAGCTCCAACTGAGCCACAAGCTCATCAGCTCTGGGGATGGGGTGTGCGTCTGTCTTGGTGACCGCATTGAGCCCACCGTAGTCCACACAAAACCGGAGTTCTGGAGTGGCACCGGGCGCAGCAGCTTTTGGCACTAAGACCACTGGGCTAGCCCAGGGGCTCCTGGAGGGCTTAATTACACCTAGCGCCAACATATTGGAAACCTCTTCCTTGATGCTGGCCCTAACCTTGTCAGATACCCTGTAAAATTTCTGTTTCACAGGCGGGCTATCTCCAGTGTCCACATCATGGATGCACCAATTGGTGATACATTGGGTTAGGGAGAACAGGGAGGCAAACTGACCCAACACCTGGCGACAGTCCCTCTGCTGTTCTGGGGTCAGGGTGGGCGAGAGGACCTCACCATCCACTGACTCAACTTGCTCCTTGGCTGCCAGGAGGTCAGGGAGAGGATCACTATCCTCTTCCCTTCCAGCATCTGTAGCCATGAGCAGTGTCACTTCAGACCTCTCAAAGTGGGGTTTGAGGCGGTTCACATGCAAGACTCTCAGGGGCTGACTGGGAGTCTTCAAGTTAACCAGGTAGGTTCTTGCGCTCCACCACCTCATATGGTCCAGCCCACTTGTCTTGGAGCGCACAAGGCTCCACTGGCACCATCACCCACACTTTCTGCCCAGGTTGAAATTCGACCAGAGTGGTATTCTGGTCGAACCATCTTTTCATTTCTTCCTGGCTAGCCTCCAGGTTCTCCTGAGCGAGCTTCCTGAAGCATTGTGTCTGGTTTCGGAAGGCCAGCACATAGCCAAACACATCCTGGGGTGTCTTTCCATGGGATTTCTCCCACCCCTCCTTCACCAGTGTGAGAGGTACTCTGACAGCGTGGTCATACAGGAGTTCAAAGGGACTGAACCCTAAGGACTTCTGAGGTACCTCCTTGTAGGCAAACAGCAGGCATGGTAGAAAGATGTCCCACTTCCGTCTCATGGGCTCCGCTAGGCCCATAATCATACCTTTCAGGGTGCGGTTGAACCAACCCATTTCCTTGAGGGTGTTAAGGAGTGGTGAACTTATAAGTTACCCCACACTCCTCCCACAGAGACTTCATGTACCTAGAGATAAAGTTGGTACCCCGGTCGGAGACCACCTCTCTGGGGAACCCCACACAGGAAAAGATGTTTTAGGGCTGTGACATCCCCCAGGATAAATGTTGCGCTCTACAAATGAAAAAATAAAGATACCCATCAATGCACGGCCCACCAAGGGTGCTGTGATTGTCCTGAGAGGGACTGCTTCTGGGTACCGGGTGGCATGGTCCATCAAGACCAGGATGAACCTGTTACCTAAGGCTGTCTTGGGGTCCAGGGGCCCCACAATGTTGAGGCCCACCCGCTTGAAGGGTGTCCACCACAAGAAAGGGTTGGAGGGGTGCCTTGCACTTCCCTCCGCTCTTGCCACTGGCCTGACATGTTTGGCAATTTCTACAAAAGGTACCGACATGCTTCTTCATCTGGGGCCAGTAGAAGTGGGTGACAAGCCTTTGGAAGGTCTTGTCTTGCCCCAGATGTCCTGCGAAAGGCACATCATAGGCCAGACCCATTATGAAGTTCTTGAAGCACTTGGGTACCACGAGCACATGGGCTGCACCGGCCTCAGCAAACTTAGGCTCACTATACAATAACTCATCTTCCCAGTAAATGAGATGATGATTGGACGCTCTACCTGCTGCCTGGTCTGCAGCCTGTTGCTACACATCAATGAGGGAAGGCCACTTGTTCCCCTGTAGGTTCCAGGACACCCCCCTCAGGTTCTGCTCCTTCCTGGACCGTGGGAACAGCTGGGGCTGGTTTCCTGTGCCCCCTGCCTCTTCCTCTCCTGGCAGGTCTCTGAGCCACTGTTTATGGCTCTAGTTCTGCTGAATCACCTTTACTGGCTACCATAGCACGCGTGGTCACACAGATCCATGCAGGCAAACCCAACATCTCCAAATGACAATAAAGAAAGTCTATTGGGAATGGATTCAAGCGGAAGAGGCATTCAACTCTAACCGGGGAATTCTTACAGAGAAATTCCTGAACCATAAGCCTGTCTGAAAATTGGAACCCCTTCTCGACTTTATTCAATCTCCAAGAGATAGGACGCTCTACCTGAAGTTGGTGTTTGGAATTCTCCCATTTAATGAATTTACAGTAGGCTGGAAATAGTCCACTGTAACGTCTTCTTCTTGCCCTGGCTGTTCAGCCCCCTCTGAGTCTATTCCCTATTTTCATTTTGCTTGCCCAGCATATAGGCTTGCGAGAAGAAAATGGCTGAAACCCGTCTGTAACAATCTGGGATCCAAAAACTATAGGGAGGGGTTACGTATTTTAAAAACTGATACTACCTCCCTTAGTATGGTTTGCGGGGTAGCTAAGTTCCTGGGCAGCACTTGGCTGACACAAATCAAGCTGCTAAGGGACAACAAAAGCTAGGCTCACCTTTTATGTTTTGTTGTTTTTATTGTCTTTACTTCAAATGTTTTTACTGCTTCATTGTACATATTTTTAATGTAAATTCTTAGGTGTGTATTTATTGCAGTTGTATGGGATAATGGATTATTTAAATGATGAATTTCGATTGTACATGCTTTTATGATAACTTTTTATCGAATAAAGTACATACAACAACAACCAAATGAGTTTGGTGCTCCACATACTTCCATGGAGAACTCTCCATGTCATTACCTAGCAGACAGTCTACAGGCAAGAAATCACTGACAACAACTTCCAAGACACTAGAGACCCCTCCCCATTCAAAGGGAACACGCGCCACTTTGCAGAGGCGCTGTCATCTGCCACTACAGGACAGAGGTGCACAACTGGTTGGGGGATGAAGTCCCCTTGGCTGCAGAGAGTCCAAGGGTATCAACAAGCCCTCTTGTTACCTCCAGTAAATCCCAAACAGCGTGACTGGTGAGAGGTCTTTGGAGGCCATGCTCCCTTGCTTAACCACTCTGGAAAAGTGCCACCTGGCACACTGATGGTAGGGGAATGAAGTCCCTGTGGATGCTGAGTGTCCTTGGGAGCCAACATCCCTCCTTTTACCTCCAGTAAATGCTACATAGTCTGATTGCTGAGAGGACTTTGGAAGCCATGCCCCCTTTCTTCACCACTCTGCAATCTGGCCTCCTTCTGTGCTGTTCAGTGGATAAAGTCCCCTTGGCACCAGAGGGTCCTTGGGGGCCAACAAACGCTCCTGATACTTCCAGTAAGTCCCACACAGCAGTATTAGTGAGAGATCTGCAGAGGCCTTGACCCCCTTCTCTACTACCCTGCAAACACGCCTCCTGGGGCACTACTGGTTTGGGGATGAAGTCCTATTAGAAGCTGAGGGTCCTTGGCGGCCCTCCTGTTACCTCTAGTGAGTCCCACAGATCTCAATTGCTGAAAGGACTTCAGAAGCTGCAACCCCTTTCTCTATCATTCTTCAAACACCTCTCCTGGTGCATTGCTGTTTTGGGGATTAAGTCCTGTTAGAACTGGGGGCCTCTAGTTGGCAGAGGAAGGTACCACTGTCCAAATAGGGACCCTTGCTTCTAGTCAGGGTAAGGAGGAAACACTCATAGATAACCCCTGCTCCCCCTTGGTGGCTTGGCACAAGCAGTCAAGGCTTATCAAAGGCAATGTGTAAAGTATTTGTACCAACACTCACAGTAACCCAGTGAAAACACCACAAACTGACTCCACAACAGTTTAGAAAAATAAAGGTATTTAATCTAAACTACACAAGACCAAAACAACAAAAATCCAACATTCACAGTTCAAGAATACGGTTTCAAAAGAGTTCTTAAAGTTGTGATAAAATAATCCACAGTTGCATGAAAAGTTCACAGTTGCGTCACGTTTAGCCAACAGTACCTTTAAATGCGACAACGTTCCAAAACAAAAGCTGGTGCGGTGGAAAACAAGCGATGCGTACCTTTCACGTACACTGCACCCTGCCCAAGGGGGTACCTTGGACCTTCCATAGGGGTGACGAATGTGTACAGAAAGGGAAGGGTTAGGCCTGGTCAGTGGGGACACTGGCCAGGAGGACATGGCAGTTAACAGACTGCACACAGGCACTGCGGTGGCAGGTCTGAGACACCATTTTAGGGCTACTCATGTGGGTGGCACAATCAGTGCTGCAGACCCACTAGTAGCATTTGTTATCACCAGCCCTGGCACACTCAGTGCACTTTACTAGGGACTTCTTGGTGACACAAATATGCAAATCATGGATAACCAATCACAATAACAATTTACCCAGGGAGCACTTGCACTTTGACACTGCACAGCAGTGGCAAAGGGCCCAAAGCACCTAAACCAGCAAAAATGAAATCCAGCACAGCATCAAAAATACAGGAGGTACAGGCAAAAAGCTAGGCCACGGATGCTAGGTCTAACAAGTCCCCTTGGCTCTAGAGTGTCCTTGGGGGCCAAGGAGCCCTCCTGTTACCTCTAGTAAGTTCCTGTTAGTCTTTGCATTTTTGGTGTGGTTTCCACTGACTTTTTGCCTCTACCTCCTGTAATTTTGATGCTGTGCTGTATTTAAATTCTTTTGGCACTTTGCCACTGCTGATAAGTGTCAAAGTGCCAGTGCCCCCTGTGTTAATTGTTATTACAATTGGTTGTCCTTGATTGGCATATTAGACTTACTGGTAAGTTCATCGTTAAGCATACTGAGTGTGTCAGGGTCTGTAGATCATAGGCTACTAGTGGGCCTGCTGCACTGATTGTGCCACCAACATGAGTAGCCCTGAAAAGGTATCTCAGACCTGACACTGCAGTGTTTGTGTGAAGTTTTAAACTGCCATGTCAACATACCAAGTGCACCAACTTGCAAGGCCCCAGTCTTCCCTTTTCTTACATGGAAGATACTCCTATGGTAGGCCTAAGGTCCCCCCTTGGGCAGGGTGCAGTGTAAATGAAAGGTAGGACATGTACTGTTGTGTGTGACATATCCTGATAGTAAAATACTGTCAATTTTGTTTTTTACTATTGAAAGTCTTTCTGTCACATAGGATAGAATTGGAAATACTTTGTAACATCTTACAAGTATAACTTCTCATTGGGACGAGATAGAGAAATAAAGTTTAGGCTTTCTGAACTTTCAGTAAAGATGTTTTTAAATTGTGTGTTTGAAAATGGCACTTTTAAAAAAGTTGCCATTTTCTTGTTTTTTTTTTTTTATTTCTTTATTCGCAAATATGATATCCACTCAGTATCATGTGTATCACATATACAGACAGTATGCAACATAAGCAATAGCAATTGTATAACCAACATTCGCATGGAGTGGTATTGATCACAATGCAATAAGCTTCATATTTTTCATATTTTCTCCCCAAAAAATAAAAAAAAGCAAGAAAAATTGCACAGTAACTTATGTGAGTATCAGAACAAATATACATAAAAAGAATAACAATACCAAATAAAGAAAACCCCTAAACAAGCGTGTAAGCGGTGGAGAACACAAGAGAGCAGCGCAGCTGGTACATCAAATGCAGAATCACAATACTATCACCCATGAGGCGTAAGCAAATTCACGGTCTGTGTCAAGCCAGGTCGTAGTGAGTTCGGGGTATGCAAGTAACATCGGCCACGTAAATACCAAACGCTTCACAGATAGCCTCACCGACAACCATGCATCACAATGCTTACAATCGCTTCATTGCAACATGCAGTGGCCAAGTATCCGGCAACATGTCAATGGTGTAGTCCGGAACAGTGCAACCAGTGTAACATGCTGGCCCACCCCACTTGTACAATTGAGTTAATCACCTGTATCTGCTGTTCCTGTGTGATCTTCTCGATGTATGTGCGAAATGGCCCCCAAATGTCAAGCGGCCGGGAAGCCACAGGGATCTGCTCGGAGTGTTCCACACTCTTCACATTGCAGTGTGACATGCTGCGGAGCCAAGCCTGCGCACTGGGAGCACATCTGGCCCCCCACAGTAATGCAACCTCTCTTTTCGCCAGGAGCAAGCCGATTGCCGCCAGCTTGCATGCAGGACGCGGGAAATTAACAACATAGCCAAGCAGCGCAACTTCAGGGGTTGGCATCAACTCCAATTCCAACATATCCCCCAGCATTCGGTGTACCTGAAGCCAGTATTCATGTAATCTCGGACATGTCCAAGAAAGATGGGCAAAGTCAGCCTGCGGCGCCCGGCATTTAGGACAAGCATGCGACCTATTTGGGTCAATCTTGTGCGCTAGAGCAGGGGTGTAATACATACGTCTCAGGAATTTAAAATGTATAAGCTTGTGCCTACTATTCAAGGACACGTCCCTAGTGACCGCACAGCACGCCGCCCATTGGTCGTCGGTAATGGGATTACCCAGATCACCCTCCCATGCAGCGCGTACCGTTGCATCCCGCGAAGGGAGAGCGGACAGACATAGCTTATATAGCTTAGAGACAACATGTGATCCCGTCTGGCTCTGTATAATTAACGTGAGTATCGCAGCTTCTTCGGGGGGAAGTGGGATTGTGTTAAATTATGCTCGGAGCATGGATCTAAGTCTGGTCAGTGTGAAAGAGTCCATGAAGGTACGGTCCGCAAAGCGCAGATCTTCCGTCACAGAGAAAACATGCCCCTCCGGGAAAAGATCCCCAATAGTTTCTAATTGAAATTTGGATAGTGTGCGCTGCACCACCTTTTCGTTGGTGATGGGAAGCCAGTGGGAATTGGGCAGAGGAAGTGCGGGAGAGTAAAGTGTGTCAATGTGTAGCAGTCTGCGTAATTTATCCCAAGCCCAGCATGTGGTGGACACCGTTTGTATGTCCTGCGGGTCCCGGGGAAAGCCTTTGGGGAGGAGTGTCTTAAGGGAAACCGGCAACACAAGGTCAGCCTCTGGTTTTATATGTAGAATTCTGGCATCTGGATGGAACCAGTAATAAGCATAAGAGGACTGTGCGACTAAATAATATAGGCAAAAATCGGGCACGCCGAATCCGCCACGCTCATAAGGGAGCCATTTTCTTGTTTAACCATTCTGCGTGCCTCTGCCTGTTTGTGGATTGACTGTCTGATTTTGGAGTGACAGGGGCTGGGGATGTGCATTCACTGTAGACAGGCCACTGGGAGGTTGAGGTGTACCTGGCCCTTCCTGGATGAGTCAGAACTGGGCTATATAGGTATTGGCTGCATTTATAGTAGTGGGAGGAGATTTCCTTTTACCTGAATAGGGCCGGTCTCCCTTGCACAATGCTGTCTCCATTCCTGTGTTGATACTGCATCAGTGAGGACAGAACTGGTTTGGACTGGGCTCAGAGACCCTTGCACAAAGAGAACAAAGACAAAATGGGGTATAAGTAGGAGTCCTTAAACCCCAGAACTTTAGATCACTTCTGGACTCAAGAGGAACCTTTGGCAAGGAGAAGAGCTGAAGAGCTGTGAGGAGGGGTACATCCCCTTTGCTGTGTGCTGTGTGGGGTTGGTCTGCAGTTGCTGTTTCTACCAAGGAAAAGGACAAAGACTCAAACTTTGCTGTAAACCTGGTTGAAGATCTCCAAGGGCCTGTGTGTGCTGGCCTCCTAATCTGAAGTCTCATGGACACAAAGACTTCATCCGCAGGTCCCCTGAACTCTGCTCTTGAGAGTTCTGACCTGCCAGGAGGTGCCTGTTCCTGGTCTGGGCCTCTGGAAGTTGTACCTGCTGTTAGGAGCTGGATGAAACCAGAAGTATAGAAGAAATCGATGCCTCACTCTACTTGCAGCTGCTTTTCCTGATGCAGCACCGCTGTGCGAGAAGAATCTCCATGCATTTCCACGCAGATGCCGAGCCGACACAGCACCTGTCGTGGCTGCAAGATCCGAAGCATTGCGGATCTCGACTGAAGAAACGGACGCAGCGCTGCTAGTCACCACTGCATCAATCGCCTACACATCCCAGATTGCATTCCATAGCAACTGTGCAGCAAGCTTTCCCGACACATCACCCGCTTTCCAGAACCATCTTGGAGCCGACATATCACTTCCCCCTATAGTTCGGACTTGATGCATCACTTCTCCTGCATGTAGCAGAACTGTTGAATCGCCTCCCCAAGGACTTCGGAACTGACACACCTTTGTGTTGCTCAATGCTTACCATCTCCGCAACTGTTTGGCCTTGTGAATTTTGGTGCATCTATAGGTACTTTGTGTAGAATCATGCATCCATAGTTTCTATGGACCCAGTTGCTTGAAACCTTTGAAAAGTCATATTGATATTACATGCATGATAGATTTTTGTCATTTTAGTCCTATTTTATTTTTCTAAACTGGTATGGTGTCCATTTGTTGTGTTTTTTTATCAATAATTTAATGTGAAAATACATGATATTTTCACTGCAAATTAATATATATATATTTTTACATACCAACAAAAATATCCTACAAATCACTCAGCCTAGATGATCTCTCTGGCCTGGATTAGTAAAATGAGCACGTGACAAGGGATAAGAGTGCCCAACAGGTTACTACAATTTTATTTCATTTTATGTAAATAAAAAGAAAATGTTGTTGTAATTGTTTTAACAACGGTTTGTGATTGTGTTCTCACAATTGTGTCACATTAATCCAAACAAACAAAAAGTCACAAAACATTTTTTTCTTTCTTTTTGTACCCATACAGGACATCGCCTATCAAAAGAAGACCATCTGGAAGACCACCATAAGGACAGTGTGGGCTCTTGGGGTCTAAAAGTGACGCAGCCTCCACTGCTTAAAAAGAGATGGGAGGATCTACTATGCTGGGCCAACAAGTCAACTGAATTCTCGCCCGGCCAGTCCAACCAACCTGAGACGCGTGTGCACCACATCCTGACCCCCGCTAATAGCCCACATGCTTGTGGTGGGCTATCCCCAATGTGATGGGTAGTTAAGAGTCCAAGACTTCAAGAGGGTAAGTTCTTTTTTGAGTTTTTCATGTTAAATAACATTGTTACAGCAACAACTTATGGCTTCAACATAAAGGTTAACACATGTCCAACGCACAAGAAGAGGTTTATAGGTGTACGTGTTCTACAAGGTGAAGGATGATGGGTTTTCTATATATTGAAAATTAAAACACTGAGGGGCATAATATCAAGCCTGGGCGATAAAATTATCGCTGCTTCATCGGCAGGAAACTGCCGATAAAGTGGCGATAATGGGCTTGATAATATGCTCTATGGAATTCCAATCGAAGCTCATGTTAAATGTGAAGACATCTAACATGAGCTTCGATTGGAATTCATAGAGCATATTATCAAGCCCATTATAGCCACTTTATCAGCAGTTTCCTGCGATAAAGCAGCGATAACTTTATCGCCCAGGCTTGATAATATGTCCCTATATTTTTGGCCACTACCAAGTATAAGTACTGGACCTTAGACAACACCACTTCAGTGCACTTCTGAACCTCGGAAGAAGGACTGCTGTGCGGCTGCAGGACTGCTAATCTGCTGGACTACTGCCTTGCTGAGCTGCCCTGCTGCATGCTGTACTGTTGCCTGGGTGAGAAGGACTGGGACTGCATCCCTTGAACACAGAGTGACTACCAGAGCTAGCTGTCTGGCCTCCTGATCTGACATCCCAGGGACATAAAGGACTTCCAGCTTACCTGCTTCTGCACCTGGACTGTGTAATCTGTGAGTCTGCCTTGCCAAGTGGTGCCACCGCAGTCATGGCCACTTGGAAGTAAGGCCTAAGTCACTTGCTTTAGCAAAACCCATGCATCCTCTGTCGAACAGGCACACCAGCACCATTGCACAGATCAGAACCAGGTCATCACCCCTGTTGCAATCAGAACTGGTGCATCACTTCTGTTGCATGGATCATAACCAGCGTATCGCTCCTGTTACGTGACTAGAACCCGTGCATCACCTCTACTTTGTGGATCATCCCTGACGCATCGCCTTAGGGACCACCACTACACAAGGTTTCTGCATCTCAGCCAAATCCCCACATTGGATTTCTGCACTCATCAGAGCCGACAGATTGTCGCTGCTGCACAGATCAGGACTGGTGGATCGCCACCACTGTGTGGATCGTCAGCAATGCATCACTTTGTCTACGGCCCAAATCTTTAATGTCAGCACAGCTAGGATCAAGGTACTTTTGTTCAGTGAGCCCACTATGTTCCTGTATGCAGCCTGTGCTCCATCGCGGTCGGCTTGAACGTTTTACTTTGTTCCGGTCAGTCAAGACCAGATATCCCAAGTAAGTGCTTATTGTTTCTAAATGCTATTTTACAGTTTGTTCTTTAAAAATTGATTTATCAAGCTCTACTTATTGGATACTTGTTGTTTTTGTCTTGTTTTATTTATTAGATCAAGTTCTATGTTTCAAACCTTTGGGGAATCTTTTTTGTGTGATGTTTTCACTGTGTTAACTGTTTGAAGTGTTGCACAAATACTTTACACATTGCCTCTAAGTTAAGCCTGATTGCTCTGTGCCAAGCTACAAGAGGTTAAGGACAGGTTAATTTATGGTTTGCCTGCTTCTTACCTTGACTAGGATTGTGGTTTCTGCCTGACCTGGACTCATACCCTAGTCATCCAACAACCCGAATTCTAATAGTATATAAAGAAAGAAGCAAAATGTAAATCGAAAAAATTGAACTGTTGTAAATTTGAATTTGGAAGCTAAACATTAAGTGGATATCCTCATATTGTATTGTGGAAGCAGTGCAAGTGCATCAAACAGAATATAGTATGAACAGTGGGTGGCCTCCATTGAATTTGGGAAAGTTCAAACTTTCCTATTTATATTAAAATGTAGGTTTTTCAAAATTTTGAGAATGAAATTAAATATTCCGTAATTTGAGTATTTGTTTAATGAAGCTTGTTTCCCTGGCTTACTGTAATGGCTGATTACAGTAATGAATCAGTGGGGGCGCCTTGGTTCTAGTAGTGATTTAAAGAGGGTCTACAAAAGTCAAAAGCTTAATAACTGCTGGTGTAATGCTGTCCTCGTAGAGCTGACAGCATGTGTTTTTAAATATGGCTGGTGTTTCATTACTGTACTATTAGCTGGGATTTTCCCATTTGTGTCCAGTTTTTTTAGATTGTTATTCAGTTAATTTAATATTTGTATTACCAGCAACTTCTGAACATATCTTTATTTTGTTACAAGTTTTCTGGGAATAGTATCTTTTTCAAACCATAAGGGCACAGTTACTGTGGGATTGGCACATTTTAGCAGCCCTTTGAACTCCCCAAATTGTCCCTATGTGACTAAGGCAATATTTAAGACCAGTCAGAAAAATGCAGTTTACGGCTCATCTAAAAATGATACCAAATTACATTTTTCTCACAAAATAATGCCTTTTCTTGTTTTTTTGGCTGTTATTGACAGCAGGATGTTACCTGAACATTATACTTTACCAATAGATTCTGAACGACGAAGAGTCCTCAACTTTTCTGTATATGAATCATTTGCCTTTTCTTGATGCTACGGGGAACTGATATGGTTGTAAGGATAACCAGTTATGCAGGCTTTAGAAATCCCAGGAGAAGAATGTCCACCTTGCATTACTCTAGATGTATCAAACCATGCAGGGTCACACAAGGTGGCCATGCTTGGATTGATAAATCTCCCTTATGTTTTGCGTCACCTTTGTGACCCCTTGCGTGGACCAAGGGTGACAAACCGTGATAAATATGCCCCTGTGTGCTTAAATGGACTCACATGTCCTTCATTTGTTGATATTTCGAGCAACAGCATTATAATATTTGCGTGCATAAATGAATCAATGAATGTTTGTGTGTGTGTGCTTTTATGAAAATTAGAAAAATACAATTGCCCTTCAAAGCATGTGAGAGAAAAAGGTCGGGCAGACCGAGGCTCAGTATTGCATTTATTTAGTGGGTCCATTACTAAAATGAGCATTTTTTCTCTGAATGTAATCATGAATGTAATCATAAATATAATCTGAGCTATAAACAGAAGTGTATCCTATGTTCTCTGGAGAAATTAACTGGGAGAGAAACTCCAATAGACTTGAGTTTTGTTGGTGAGTGGCAGACTTAGAGGGGCAAGCAGACCAATTCGTTTAATGCTCTATTACAAAACTCTCAAAACAATCTGGCTATTAAGTCCCCCCAAGAGGCAAAAGTTAAATGTTCTTAAAATATGCTATAACTTTCATTCATAGCACTCACTGAGGATGAAAGCGTGTTCTTTTGACGTGTTAGAAGGAAACAAATGTGAACAGAATAGGAGGTACACGTGAATTAATAAATAAAAAAATCCAAGCCATAATTTTAATCATGAAAGGTGTATTAGCTGCCCACCGCAACAATTAGATAAACAATGATAAAGGAAATCTCAATTTAAAGTATGTTAGACATAAAACAAAACATAAAAAATAACCACCAAAGAGTCTGGTAAAATATTTACTCACCATTCTTTAATCATTTTTAATAAAAAAATGGAGTAAAATGTAGCTTCACAAATAGGGGCTATCACCAAGTTAACGGCACTTTATCGCAGCCAAAGTCGCGATAAAGTTATCCCCCCATTCACAAGCTGGTGCAAACAGCCCATAGCACCAGTTTACCTGTGATAGCAGCCACAAAAAACATCGCCACAGATGACCCCTGCAACTATCGCTAATGAGATGCAGAGTAAGCGTTTCAGTGCAAAAAGCTGCGACAACACCACTCTGCAACATTCTCAACGACCAGCCAGATCGGCGATACGACCACAAAACATGCGCTAAGGCGCGTTAGCAGGAAACTAACACCTGCACTGACCAGTGGAAATTCAGATGGCTTCCTGCACCACAAAAGGGAGCCCAGGTCCAAGCCAGACCTGAAGGGCAACAGATGCCATGAAGCCACAGAACACGCGGGCTGTACATCAAAGAGGGCCACAACACCTACCGCCATGACCCCCAGGACCCTCCTCCGGACACCCACTGCCCCCTACAGACCAACACTGATGCAGTGCAGACAAAGACAGTGACCCCAGAAAATGCACCAGCCTCACAGACCCAACACCAGAGAATGTCATTGCCCACTACAGGCTCAAAGTGACAAACACCTCTGCATCCTGCCTTCCATTAGACACCGGCTGCTGGTACCAACACAGCAGAAAACCAACATCCCACCCCAGACAAAGATGCCTGCCGTGATGCACCTATTGGCCTCTGGTACCCACCAACCAACAACCGCTCGAGTTGGCAAATTCACACATCCAGGCCAATCCAAGTCCCTCACAACAGTCGTGGGTGACATCATCAGTTTGGTACATCACTATCTATACTTCCCACACACTGCGCGGTAACACCCGGAAACCAAGAAAGGCATCTACGCCACAGCTGGATTCCTGCACGTGTCAGGGTGCAATTGACTGCACACATGTCCCACTTGTGCCCCCTGGCAACACTGTACACAATAAGGGCAACAGAAAGCGCACGTATACCATCAATGTGCAGTCAATAGTGGACCACCGGTGAATCTCCGCCAACGTCGCCGCCAACCACCCAGGCAGTGTGCATGATTCATACACCTCCGACAGTCCAGCATCAACCTGCGTCACCAGGATGGCATTCACGAAAATGCACTGCTCGGGGCCAATACCAAACGAACACACCACACATCTCAATTCCACAATCATGCAACTCACAAAACAGGAAATGCACATGTCACAAACTCACATAAAACATGCACACCCACCAGACACGACAGCACAACTCACTGTGGGAACATGGCCCAGCCATGTACATTAGCCATCAACGGCATGGCACCTCAGCCACACAATAGCAGAATGTCGGAAGAGGTGGGGATCAGGCATGTGCGAAGGAGGCAAGTGACCGATGAATGAGAATGTACACAATCCAAGTGTGGTGTGGATGTGATGACCAGATTGCGGTATGCAGTCCACACACACATATCCATGTTGACCCACACCGCTGGTGTTTGGAGTGTAGTGGACAGTGGACCCAACCATGTCACCCCAGCCAGTGTAGCTTGTTACATCCCCCGTAAGTGTGAGTGGAGTGGGCTGGCCTGGTTTTAGACCTGGCACCATTGGCATGGGTGTCCCTTCCATTTTTGCTGGTGCCTCATGTGTTTTTGCTGGTGTTAGATGCTTTGGGCACTGTGCCACTGCTGTCCAGTGCCACAGTGCGACTGCTCCCTACTGTAAATTGATGTATTGATTAGTGGTTCCATGATTGGATGCTTGATTTACTTGTCAGACCCTAGTACAGTGCACTGAGTATGCCCAGGGCATGAAAATCCAAATGCTGCTAGTGGGATTGCAGCACTAGTTGTGCCACCCACAGAAACAGCCTTGTAAAACGTGTCTAAGGTCTGCCAATGCAGAGCCTGTGTGCAGTCTGGTACTGGCATGACGACTGGGCAAGTGCACCCACTTGCCAGTCCCTAAACCTTCCCTTGACTTGATATTAGTCACCCCTATTGTTGGCCCAATGGCAAGGTGTATTGTAAGTACAAGGTAGGACAATCCCTGATGTGTGTGGCATGTCCTAATAGTGAATTACAGCCATTTTCGTTTTTCACTATTGCAAGGCTACCTGTTCTCCATATGCCAGAATGGGCTGTTAGAGTTATTACACTTTATAATCCTAGCAGACTCAGAGATCATGGTAGAAATTCAAGTTTAGTATGCCTGGACTCAGAATAATAAAATACATCTTTTAGTGAAGGTTATTTTAATATTCTGTGTTTGCAAATACCACTTTTAGAAAGTAGGTATTTGCTTGCCTAACCATTTGAGCCTGCCTCTGCGAGGTTGTGTATTCCTTGTCTGGGTTTGTGTGTGACAGAGCTGGGGAATTCCAGGAGACAGACTGGGGCTGCCCGGTGGTGAATACGGAGATCTGCATCTAGATGGGAGGGAGGTGTTGTACCTGGGACCTGAATAGGGCTGGGCCTTCTCTCTACAATGCTGGCTCCAACCCCTTTGGTGCGTTTGATGTCTTTGCCCTGCACATTGAAAGAATAGAAGGAAGACTGTCAACAAAGTGCTCCAAGATTGTACTTGCCTTCCACAATGCTGGCTCCAACTCCTGTGGGGTGTCTGATGTGCCTGCACTGCGCTGTGAAAGGAAAGGAGAAGTCTGGTAAACAGAGTGCTTCAGAACGGTATCGAACTGGGCACAGGCCGCTCTCCCCTCAGAGAACAAAGGATTTTGGGGTATAAGTATTGGGACCCTGATCCCATGAAATTAGATCATTTTGGACTTACAAGACGAAACCTCTGCTGAGGAGAGGAACCTGAAGAAACTGAGGAGAGACTATTCCCAAGCTGAAGTGCTGCTTTGGGGATTGGTTGCAGTGGTTGCCTGACTGCCAAAGAGAGGAGAAAGAACTTTGTGGACTTTACTGTCAACTTGTGCAAAGATGTCCAAGGGCTTGGAAGAGAGCTTGCCCCCTGACCAAAGTCCCAGGACCAGTGGACTTCACCAGCCTTTGTGAATTGCTGCTGGAAACGCTGTTACAGTGGCTACAGAGGCAGGGAGCTGTGACCGACTCTCACGACCGGCCCGGTGTCCTGTAGGCACCGCATCAAGCAACGTCCGCCTCAAACAACACAAGCTCTGCGCTCACCGACTCCGTCCTGATGCCGGCACCGAGCCGTAGCCTGCACCGCGACTGGAAGGCCACTGTGACGAGCAAGCTCTCGCTACACGGAATTGAACTGGCCTGACCGACGCGGTCACTGCTGCTGACTTCAAGTCCTGTGACCGCACCGGAGTTGGGCACCGCCTCGCACGCTTTGTGACGCACCGCCCGACTCGCACCACTGTCCGGACTAATCGACGCCAGCTCCTGAACTCTGGCTCGTTCCCTGCACAGCAAGCTGCAAGCACTGCATCGAAGCACCGTCTCGCCCTGCAACGCAAGCCTTGGATCTACAGACTCTGTCAACGGGCCGCTGCCTGCAACGCATCAAAGGACCATGCTTCCCTTCTGCATCGCGACGATCACCTGAACCGGCTGGCACATCCCCATTGAGTGGGACCGTACTGATGCTGTCCCCTGGATTTGCTAGACTCTTTTATTTTTAACGACGCTGTAGCCCGTCCGGGCTACCGACTCGCACAGAACCTTGATTTAAGCCTTTTCAGCAAAAACTCTTGAAAGCTAACAGTACTGTGGATTCTTTTTGTCATTTATTGCTCTTGTGGTAACTCTATATAAAGTACAACTTATTTTTGATATAAAGCCTGTGTGGCGTCCATTTGTAGTGTTGTCACTGGGTTACTGTATGTGATCATAAATGCTTAACCTACACCGCCTCTGAAATAAGCCTTGACTGCTTGCGCCATGCCACCTAGAGGGTGAGCAGGGGTTATTTTGGGAGTGTAATCCCCCTTACTCTGAGTAGAGGAGAGGGTCCCTATTTGTCACAAGTACCTACCTGTGCCAACTAGAGACCCCCAATTCTAACACCAGGCATAAGCCAGGCCAGCGTAGGGGTGTGGATAAAAGGTACGTAACTCTGGGCGTGGTCCTCTTCCGGAATGCCCAACGTCTCTGCCAGGGTGGTGCCTCTCACCCCGCCACAAGGCCAATGCCATGAGCAGAGTTGCCTGCACCCCGGGACGCCGGTCCCCAAACCAGTTTTACCTGCCCCAGCACACCCAGGCCTCAATGCCCACCTACCAACACCAGCGTGTTTCGAAGTGAGACCACCACGTGCCGGTGCACGCTCCAAGCTTGATGCCCGCGATCCTGGCAACCTGCTACGACTGTCACAGCCTCCACGACAGTCGCATGTCTTGCTTCTCTCTCTGTGTTTTCAAGTTGGTAGGCGCCATTCAGAGACAAGTGTGTGGACTTCATATCCGGAATGCCGCCTACCAACTTGAAAACAGAGAGAGTAGCAAGACATGTGACCAACAAGGAAGTTATCAGTCGTGGAAAGAAATGCCAGAGCTGAGTCTGAAAAGGACAATGATACCCGCTCCTGATACCAGCCTCCACGAGAAAGACAGAGAAAAGGAATAGGAATACAAGAAAAGAAGAAGATGTAAACCTTTAGGGTCCACAAGGATGGGACGATGGAACAAGCTCCATGAATCTCCCTGCACATTAGATCACCAAATCCTACACTCACAGCCCCAGCCCTGAGGGAAACCTTCCTAAAAATCCTCCAGGTCCCCAGCACGAAGGTCGAAACACATCGGCACCAACACTACTCACTTTTTGTATTTACGTGACTCAGAGTATCAACATAAACATTGAGATTGAACAAAGGATCTAACATGTTTAGCAAAGATTAGAAGGTCTAAACTATAATTGGTTCTTGGATGTCATTCTGAGCACTGTTTTTATTGTAGGACTACTCAGTGATAGCCTATCGAGGATAATTAGAGTCTTATGTATCCTGATACAGATATCTGAACAAAAGTAGGATTACTATAAATCATGATTCTTTGAATGATTCTGTGTATAAAAATATATATGTATAGTGTGCTGGTTTTTGATAGTTGTGGATTGCTTACAGAACAATGGTTATATGCAAGTGCATGTATATAAATCACATGGAAAATATAGCATCAAAGGAATCAAAAATTTGAGTTTCTTTGAATGAAGTAAAATTCTTTTGAAACAGAATATTGAAAATTGTCCGTTTATGCTGTGTTGTTTGCTGCTGGAAAGTTATAAACTAAAGGTGTTGTCCTTCTATCTTATATGATTAAATAATCAAAAATTATAGGTTTCATTTATTGAAAGTGACGCAGGTAAAATAAGAATACCCTCGCCGCCAGTAAAACTGAGAATTGATGGTCCCAGAGGTACCCGTTTATTGCTTATCTGTCTGTGACCCTGCACTGTCTGCTGCCTCCGGACTCAACTGCGGTCCACCAGGGCCCACATATTCAATCGAGTCCTGACTGGGCCGGACGTGGCAGCACTGCAGGAGGCACCATCGCCAGGACCTCCTGCAACCGCCATTTGTCAGAGTAAAAATAGTGGTACTGACAGACTAACAGAGTTGCTCACACTTGTCGTGGATGCCATCATCTGCCTGTTACCCTGCTCAGCACTTCAGGTTCCACTAGCTCAGTGCACCGCAACACATGGACCGTCACTGATCGAGTTTTGTGCTGTGGAGAGGTTGCCCAGCAATGTCACCTCAGGCAGTGTGGGAAACCTGGGACCTTGATGTGGAAGATGATGCAGGTCTAACACACCCCATGGGGTCTGCATCAAGAATATCCCAATACTAGACACTTTCTTCACATGAGCGTGCTTAGCTCTGGTGCCCCAACCTCAGTACACTGCAATTCATGGACACTTCTGTTATGTTGGGTGACCTCTGTACTTGCTCCGGCTCCCTCCATGTTGCTCAGCAGTTGTCCCTGTTATGCAGATTTCTATGTTTCTGTTGGACTGGTGTCCACTGTTAAGGTTGTTGCCTGCACCAAACACTCTGTGCGGGCTGGCTTACACTCCCACCACACACATCCAGCACAGGCGTCACTGTACATGTGGCCCTGTCAATACAGGGGCCGGGCGCCTGTGCCCGTAGCCAGTCGACATGATATCGTAATGTGTCCCTGTGGTCTTGTTGCATGCATGAGGGCCGGGGCCCTATCACATTACTATGTGCTGTGTACAGCAGATGCAACCATGTCACCTCAGGCAGCAGGTTGGAGTTTGGAGATGTAGCTTTGTCAAGAGCCACTCAATTCGTAAGGGGAGTGGACTGGGCTGTCATATTAAGAACCAATGTGGGTGTGTGACTGATGTTTGCATGCCCCTGGGCGTGGTTATGTACTGGGTATGTGCATCTGCATGTGTAAATGGCAGTGTGGGTCTCCTCTGTGGGGTGTAGTGGGTCCCTGAAGAATAATGGACACCCACGTCTGTTATCTGGTTCACCTTCCACTGGTTCGGACCCCACCGCACCTGTTTGGCCACCTCCTTTTGGCAGTCTGACACCTGGCATTGGGGTGCCATGTGTGGCACGGTGAAGTGTTGTGAGCGAGCCATGCTTGCGGGTGCTGCCTGCTGTGTGGTCTGTTGTAGGGTCTGTGTTTTCCTCTGCATAGCTTGGCTGCCCTGGTCCTGGTGGTGGGTTGCGTGTGATATCCATGGGCTGTTGTAGGGCAGTATTAATGAGCAATTCACGATGTTCAAATGCAGTCCTAATGCAATGCTATGCAGTTTGTAATGCAATTCGTATTGTCAGACTAATGCAGTTCGTAATGCAAGAATAATGCAATCCTTAATGCAAGTAATCAAGCAGTTCGTAATGCAAGAATATTGAATCCTCCATGCACGTAATCAGGAACTTCGTAATGCAAGTATAATGCACTCCTTAATGCAAGTAATAGGCAGTTCGCAATGCGAAAAGAATTCAATCCTCAATGCACGTAATTAGGCAGTTCATAATGCAGGAATAATACAGTCCCTAATGCAAGTAATAAGGTAGTTCGTAATGCAGTAATAATACCAGGCCAATCGACGCGATTAGCGGGGGCACCACTAGGCCCCAACCACAAATAACAGTCCTGAACTTTCGAGCGCAGCCCCGGTACTGCCGGGCAGGTGCGGGCTGCAAAAGGACTCAGCGCGTCCAAGGCAATGCAGCGAGAGAGAGACAGGAGAACTCCTGTACTCCTCCTGTGCCCCCCAGGCCACACACGCTTGCGGCTCCCGACCAGAGTCCAAGCCTTACCTGGAGGATGCACTACCTCGCTCTCTCTCTGTCCGCACCCGTCGGATGTCCTGCTGAGCCCTCCCAATGACTATGCAGCTCTGATGCAAGGCAACATTGTAGGCGGACAGGTTACAGCACTGCCTTCTCTGTGCTGAGGATCTTGGGCAGATTCCACTTGCGAACAATGATCACGATTACCTCATGACATCCTTAGCTATACGAAATCCTTCATCACTTTGCGGCTTGGGCTTGGGGATCTTGATCCGCAGCCTCAGTTACGATGACCGTCGGGCCACTAACAACTTCACAGCAGCATGGACGATGATTCACGCTGCAGGGACACTGCCGTCACAGGACACTTTTTAACCAGCACCACAGACCCCAACGGCAGTCTCAGGCTGCACACACAAATGCACAAAGCATCGCTGAGACTCGGTTGGGTTTCGGGCCACACAGTCCCGGGGCAATGCTTTCGAAGGTGTCAGGCTGCAAAAGCACACACACAGCTCTGATGAGACATACTTGGAAACTTTCATGTTCCAGAGTTTCCACAACAGGGAGCCAGTTCTCCTCAGGCCCTTGGGAACAAGTTACTTCGGGACAAAGCACACAGCAAAGTCCTTTCCAGCAGGGGGACACAGCACACAGCAAAGTCCCTTAGCCTCTCCTTAGTTAAATCAGCAAACTGCAGGTCCGCCCCAGAATACACAGCAAGGGTAAGTCCTTCTCTTCAGTCTCTTCAGCTGTTCTTCCTTTGCACAGGTTCCTCTTGACCACAAAGTAGTTTCCATCCTATTCAGTCTTGATCAGTCCAACGTTCAGGGGTTTCAGCTCTCATAGTTATACCCCTAAATGTCTTAGAAGTCTTTGTGTTCAGGGGGGCCACTGACCCTTGTACAAACCAGTTATGAGTGTCTCCCTGCCAGTGACACCTTCTTCCTTTGATTATTGGGGGTCTGGTTCCTCAATCACTCAGCAGGCGGTGGAGACATTCTTGTATGGCAGCAGCCCAGGCCTTATCACTTCCAGGGGCTACTCCTCCCCCTAGACTCCAGATGCAGGTCAGCCTGTTGCTGTCTCCTACTCCTCCCCTGGGTGAAGACATTTCCCAGATCCTATCACATTCAAATCCAGAAAGTCAATCCACAACCAGGCAGAGACACACAGAATTGTTGGAACAAAGAAACCAGCCACTTCTAAAAGCGTAGTTTCTAAACACACAAACCACCTTCACAAAAAGATGTGTTATTAAATTGTGAGTTCAGGCACACTAAACTTCACCTCTCCATCTTAAGCCTAGGGCAAGATAGGCTGGAAACATTTTACACAGCCTTCCCCATTCTATCCTATGGGCAGGATGGGTTTGCAACAGTGAAAAAAGAAATAGAGAGTATTTCACTGTTAGGACATGGTACACACCTCAGTACATGTCTTACCTTTTGCAGACACAGCACCCTGTCCAGGTGGGTACCCTGGACCTACTATAGGGGTGTCTGATGTGCATGGAAAGGGAAGGGTAAGGCCTGGCAAGTGGGTACACTTGTCAGGAAAACATCACAGTTAGCAAACTAAGCACAGTCACTGCAGTGGCAGGCCTGAGTTCTCTATTTAGGTGCTTCCTGCCCATGAGTAGCATTTGCATTACTAGCCCTGGCACACATAGTGAATTTTACTAGGGACTTTACTAGTAAGGCATACATACCAATTATGGACAACCAATTACCATAACTCTTTATACAGGGAGCACTTGCACTTTGACACTGATCAGCAGTGGCCAAGTGCCCAAAGCATCTCAGTTAACACACACAAGGAAATGATGAACGGAGTGCTGAAACTTTTTAGACACTCACCCCTAGTCACAGATCTGGGTTGAATCCATCGTCGTTCTGTAGCTCACTCCTCCACACCAGTTCAGACACAGCTATATGCAAATCAGTCTTGACCCTGTGCCTCATGGGAACAGTCCAGCCCAAACTGCCAAGTCATGTCTTTCCTGGACCGGATACAAGCATCCTGGGACCGGTTTCGGGCTAACGGCCCTCATCAGCCAGGCTAGCTTTAATCCAGTGGCAAAGTGAGCAAGGGACTCACGTCTGGGCATAATCTGCCAACTTAGGGCGAACAAAGCAACCACAAGGAGATGATGGACGGAGCGCTAAGTTGACAACATAATGTCAGAAAAAGGTCTAGGAGGAAGGCAAAAGGTTTAAGTAACTTTAGCCACAAAGGGCCAAGTCCAACAAACTATAACCAAGTTGAGCACAATAGAAGACAATATTTCTCTGCATCAGGTGCCAACACCAATGCGTGCAATACAAAAAAATGCCCTTCCAGGTTCTTTGCCATCAGGTGAGAGGGAATGAGTTATCTCTAACTTACCCGTTGCATTCATGATCTGAAAAAGCATAGCCAGTTACAAGCCATTGCCTCACACACCCCTTCAGAAGTAGTTTAGCTAAAGATCACAATTATCCTGAAAGCTGTCTATGAGTGGGCTGCAATCAGCTCAGGGGATTACGGCACCGGGTCACTGCTGATGCCCTATGATGTGGTATTTACCAGGTGAAGTAAATACCTTAGAATTTGAGTTGATACTAAGAAAATTGGGAAATCGCTTTTGAAAATTAGTGTGTGCTTCACATATTTCAGTATGTTTGAAGGGTTATAACCAATGTTTTTTTAAATCAAATTAGGTTCTCTTAACCCAGGTAAAGCATCGCCTTGTAGTCACACATTCATCAAAATTCCAATGCTGCATCTGAGTGTTCTATCACCCTCCCAAGATGGAAGGTGACAGCAAAACAAATCTAGTTTGACAGTTGGGGATAGCGCCATCGTATGGTACTGCAAGCATTTGTTTTTCTTTTTAATAGCATTTACCCACTAGATTAATGGTCGAATGATATTATCTGTTGGCTGGAGACAATTGGGATCGGAGAGTCCTTAAAAAAGCAGTCAACCGACCGCAGCAGTCTAATATTGGCTAAAACATGTTGACACAGAGATACTGACTTTGATGTATGATTTTTAATCCTGTCAAAAAGAGCCCATAAATAAAATTGAACAGATTGAACATCCCTTTAGACCAGGGTTCTCCAAGTTTGTTCCCGGAGGGCTGGATCCATGCCAGACTTGTAAGATAACTACATTTATCTAAATGGGGACATAATAAAAATCTGGGATGGATCTGGCCCTCCAGGACTGACTTTGGAGACCCCTGCCTTAGGCAGTTTTATCTCATTCTGTAGTTTACTGATACTTATGTATTCACTTAGAGCTCAATTTCTCTTTAAGCTCAACCATTGTATGCAGAAATGTGCAATTAGGTTTTGGTATCATGCATTATGATGAAGCATGTCATGAGCGTGGCTGAGGGAATTGCATGTAAAAGAACAGGTAAATGACTCGATTCTTGGTTGCCTACGCCAGTGGAAAATGTAGACCCAGATTACTATGTGTAAAGTCAGTGTGAATAGTTCTGGAAAGCTAAAGGTTTCTATATTGGTAGGTTTGGGATACATTTTCTCTCCGTCTTCAGATATACTTGTCAGAAATTGTAAATCATTCTCTAGGATCTTTAAAAAAAAAATTATTTATCATTTTGGCAAGAAGAAAACCAAAACAAAGTACCATAGTACAGCCTGGAGTTGTGTGTACAGTCCGTTCACAGATAATGCAAGGATCATTTAGTGCATCACAGTTACATAAATCAAGCAAATATATCATCAGCATTTCAAAACAACAGTGGGGGTTGAGTCAACACAGCTATGGCTTCACATACAAGCAATAAAGTATCAGCATTCACTAAATAGAGCACTCCGGTGTGAACAATGCAACCAATAAAAAAGAAGGAGTCCTATAACCATCATCATGGAATCAGACAGTATCCGTTCGTGTCAGTATATATGCAGTGTAAGGGCCCCAGATGTCCTGCGGCCGGGACACTAACTGCAAGCCCTCATAGTAACAGGTAAGTTGGTCACGGCAATATGCTAGTTCCTGCAGCCAGTGCTTTAATTCAGGCACCCCAGCACAGGGATACCCTGCGTTTGGCTAACTGCAAGGACAGCACTACCAATTTGCATACACCTGCCGGTATTTGGGACACTATCCCTAGTAAACACACCTTGGGATCACATCCATTCTGAACATCCGTCATAGCAGACAATGCCTCGGTCACACCCATCCAAAATGCAGATATTCTAGTGCAGGCCCATGCCAGGTGCACAAAATCAGCACCATCCGACCCACAACGCACACAGCAATCAGAGTCTCTCAGTCCGTATTTATATAGCTGTGCAGGGGTGTAGTACATATGATGGAGATATTTATAATGTATAAGTTTGAAATTTCCATTGACAGCAAAACTTTCAGTCATTTTACAGCTTTCCTCCCACTTTTTATCCGTTAGCGGTTGTGGAAGGCTGTCATCCCATTTACCTCTGGAGCGCGACACTGCAGCTCCTTCATCCAACTGCGAGGCATGATAAGAGTGGGAAACCAGTTTTGTTCTAGCATTGGCCGTATAAAGAAGTTGTAAGGCCTCCAAAGCAATCGGCTCCTTGGGAAAGGTCGGATAGAGGCTACGCACTGCGGCCCAGAGCCTGGCATAAATAAAGGTGGCCATAGCTGTATTTCCCCCACTCTCTAAAAAGCCCTGCAGCGTGATAAATGTTCCATTGTTAAAGACATCGCCCATAACCTGCACCCCGGCAGTTTGCAAAATCTGAAGTGCCTCCGCTTCACTCGTCACCGATATGCCAGCATGATGCAACAAGGGTATTGCAGGGGCATACAATGGCAGCCGCCCTGCTCGCTTCCCCAGCTCAGTCCACGCCCGAGCTGTGCATTGTACTGCATCCACTTCACCTTTCTCACAAACTGAGTGTAGGTTCACTACCATGACTTTAAGGGGCAATGGGTGGACCGCACCAGCCTCAACCGCCACATGCGGCGTGAATGGCGGCACCGATAGCCAGTATGAAGCAAAGTGTGCTTGTGCACATGAATAATATAAATGCATGTCCGGGACAGAGAACCCGCCCAGCTCATAGGGCTTTGTCAGCGTGTCCCATCCTATACGTGTTTTTTTACCCCCCCCCCCCATGCAAGCGAGATTAACAAAGAGTGAAGCGTGGTGAAAAAATGGGCCATCAGGGTAATCGGAACGTTAACAATTAAATATAAAAACTTAGGCAGCACCACCATCTTGTTCAGTGTGACCCTGTCCGCAAAAGATAAGGGTAAACACGTCCATCGAGACACCTGGTCTTCAAGTTTGGACACAGCCACCCCGTAGTTAGCCCGAATTACTTCTTGCGGGTCCCTGTGCACCCAGATGCCGAGGTACCTGACAGGTTCTGTGGCCCACTCCAAAGGGAAATCCAGCTCAAGCATGACGGTACTGCGCGTGAGCGGTAGTATTATTGATTTATCCCAATTAATAGCTAGGCCTGAAAACCACTCAAAGCGGACATATTCCCTGATTACCCCCCTCCAAATATTGTTCCGGCTCCCTGACGTATAAGGCCATATCATCAGCATACATTGATACTGCCAATGGTCGCTGAAAAATCGAAGCACTGAGTCAGCATGCCTCTGCCTCAATATATTGCCAACGGCTCTAGCACAAGAGCAAATAGTAAGGGCGAGAGCGGGCACCCTTGTCTAGTGTAACAACAATCGAATAGCGGTGGGTCAAAGGATAGAAATGACTTACTCTACAACTGACAGATTTGGTTACCAGGGGTACTTCATTCAGGTTTGAAGAAAATACCCATCAGTATTCGACCTGTGCCACCCTTGTCATCATATGTGTTCCTCCATACCACGAAGGAAGGTAGTCTACGACAGCTGTTTTATAGGTAGACTCAAATGTAACCCAGTGATGTGGAAACAGCTAGTTTGGGCAACGGGAGAATGCTGTTAAGCAGTGCATGTGAGACAAAATGTGATAATAAACAAAAGAAGGTGTCGTTAAAATTAGATAGACAGGAGGCAAGAAACTTTAATAAACACCTCACTGCTTCTAAATCAATAAAAAAGTAGTGCGAGTCTAGTGGTTTTAACTAATAGCCACTAGTAAATTCTTATCTGGTTGACATGTTTCAGCAGACTTTACAGATCCATCAGGTATCTACTGCATTCTTCAGGACCGGCGACGCTACTGCTTATCATACAAAAAAGTGGAAATCATAATGAAAAATTTATCACCTGGGTAGATGTGAATATCATTCTCCCAGCAATTAATGTGGGAGAGGAAGGCTCCACCTCACCTGGCTCTGGCTCAGGTAGCTGAAGCACCGCTCTGGCCGGCGATTCTCCTGGCGTCCATCCGAGCCAATCGGGAAGGTCTAGTGCCCTGCTTGATGGGAAAGGCCTCCGAAACATGCCCATTAACCCACACCCGAGCCATCGTGTCCGTATAGAGTAACTTGATCCAGTCAGTGAAAAGAAAGGCAACCCCATTCGGTGGAGCACTGCAATCATGTATTTCGATGCGATCGAACGCTTTGGCAGCGTCCAACAGGACTGCTGCCGCTGATAATTCTTGCTTGAGCAAATGGATGACAGTGAATAAAGCTCTCAGATTGTGGGCCGTGGAGCGCGTAGGTGTAGGAGAGTAGGGTCTGCTATCCTATGGTCACCCCAAATTTTTGCTTTTTGCTTCACTGGTTTCTGACTTAATGTGGCTGTGGGCCTGCTAATCAGACCCACAGCCTGCTGTTCTCTCTCTAAATTACTGCCAATGCACTTTAGGTGCATTACGAATTGGAACTGGTTCACCTTATGAGCCCCTGTAGTAGTGTACCCTAGGTACCCAGGGCATAGGTGTATCCAAGGCCTACCAGGGGCTGCAGCATGTATTGTGCCACCCCTGGCCTGGCCTCCATATTTGACACAACTGGCTGATCACTCAGCTGGGGTAAGTTGGTGTAATCACCTCTTACTTAGGTACAGTATGTCTGTGCCTAACCCTAAACTGGACACATATGTTCCTATCAGCCACTCCTATGGAAGGCCTCATCAATCCTGGAGGCAGAGTGCTTGGAAATATGTGAGATGGTGCTCTAGCATGAGCTGAGCCTGTCTGCAGCTGTCGGGAACCACTCCCTAAGCTGTTCCGGGATATGGCCATACCATATACTCTTAAGTGCATTATAATCCTCGCGGTTATTTGCTATCTTTGGTTTGGCTTTATCAAAACATGTCGAGTAAGGTGTCATACGAATTGGAATACTATCCCCTCGCCAATTCTGGCGACGGGGATAGCATTCCACCCTTCTAGAGGGACACGACATGTGTGTAGCCTTAACCCCGGTTAAAGTTAAACAGAGCCTCAGCATCACAAAATGGATGCTGCCACCACAGACACGAGTCTGGCCTCCTGCTGCTGACCGAAACTCGGCAGATGGTGGCCTGGACAAAGGGTTTCCTGCCTGGGGAGGTGCGAGCACCACCCCAGACAGGGTTTTGTGTATTGGGTAGGACAGGGCTGAATAGAATCAGACATGCCCGGGGCACACAAGGTGTCCCCGTGCATAGGCCAGTCCAAACCGGTCCTGGGACTTTCCAGACCCAGGCTTGGCACGGAACTGGACAAAGGAAAGGGGGTGTAACCGCCCCCCTTCCTGGTTCCTCCCAGAGGAGGGACCTAGTAGGTGATCCACCCCTCAGATTGGGAATAAGAGTGGGAGCAGTGCCATTGCACAGGAGATCATCCTGAATCAACTTAAAACTAAGAAGACGACTGGACTTCGACATTCTGCTGCACAGAAGACTGAAGAAGAATCTCCCTTGTGGCCTAGGAGTGGCCACCCTGTGAACACAGGCACCAACCAGCAACTCGACGTCTGCTTTGCCGCCGCCTCCCGGAGCCCGAGCCCAGAGCCCGACAAGAACCAGACTCCCGAACCTCTCAGAGCCCGATCCACAGTCCCTGCAAAGAAGGGACCCGTGGAGGCACCGAGTGACGTGGGACCGGACCTCTTGGAAGACACCCGAAAAGCTGACTGCGCAGCTTCTGAGGCATCCTCGACGTTGTGCTTTGGGTACTGAGAACCCCCACCACCGAGCAGCCCTTGCACCGAAGATCAGCCCTCCAGCATCTCCACGATCTGCGTGGGGCCCTTTTGCATTGTGTCACTCGACGCGCCATCCCGGCCACTAGCCACGTGGTCAGCGGCCATCTTGGCGACGAAACCGACGATTTACACAGCAGGTCTGGTTGCTCCAGACCTACCGAAGCTCCTGTAAAAAGGAGCACCCGCTCTGACCTTGCTGGTCCGAGTGATAAGCATCTTTCAACTTCTGCGTGGCTTGCATTTGCCAAGGCCTGTTTGCTCCGATCAGGTCGCCAACACCGCCAACAGCGAGAAGCCTACGTGGGACAGCTCGTGACCGACTCCTGGACGTCCTCAACCCCGGGTATCCACGTGGCTGCAGAAAGAAGCTACCTGACAACGCCTGTTTGCACCCGACATCGCCTGGTTCCAATCTGGTTCCACGGTAGTCACTGGCTAGTGACTTTGAACACTGTCCCCTCTGCTTTCAGGTCTTCACATCTTCAGATCCACCCTTGGATCCACCGGAACTCTTCACATCGAGCCGCCTGCAGCATCTTCAGCTCCAAGCACCATCGACCAGCGTGACGAAACCCGACACTACTTCGACCCTGTGCACCCGCTTCCTGTGGGTGAGGTAACTCAGCTCCGCCGGTGCTCCTGCACTGGTACACATCTCAAGGGCCTGTGTCTTAAGTTTCAGCTCCCTAGGTCACTCGGAAGGTTCCTAACTTTCTAACTTTGTACTTTTTACGCACCATAGACTTTGCATTGGAAAGTGCGTGCACTTTGAACACTGCACCCGAGTCCCATGGGCCTTTCCCGACTTAATCATTGCCAGTCTCGAATAGCTCCAGCGATTCCCAAGGCCCTAGGCCTGTTCCCTTTCCTATCGGTATCTCTTATACCACTTTCTTAGTATATGGTTTAGGTGGCCCCTAGGGCTCATCCATATTGTGCAACTTTTGTGTATTTTAAACTGTCTTGTGATTTAACGCTTGTGCTTCTGTGCTCATAAAGAGTCCAGGGGATTTTATAGTTAATAAATCAATATATATTTTCAATATATATCTGTGTGGTGTCCCTTTCATTTGGTATTCAAGGGGGTTGTGTATGGTATAACAGCTGGCTTCACATGCCTTTCAGAGTTTAGCCTAAGACTGCTTTGTCCACGTTACCACTAGGATAACTGGTCTACAAGGTTGAATTACAACCATCATCATAAGGGTTGCTTGGCATGGTACAAAGTGATCACTAAGAATTAGTGAGCATTATATACCAGGCCAACTTCTCACATTGGTGAGCAGCGGATTGGGATCTGAGCTTGCTGTTGTTTTACCATTACAATCTTTGAGATTATCATTTGAAAGATCATACAGGTACCTGCTAGGTACATATAAAACAAGACTAGTATACTTAAGTTCTACTGAACTTAGTTGTTGTAGAGCAAAGGGAGTAGCACACCCTAGCTACAACTACTAGATAGGTTTAGTAGGTAAACACCAGTGTAGGTAGATTGCAACACATCCACCCACACTAGAGCAATGTCTGGAGCAGAGGGTTCCACTGGGAACATCCCTGTTGAGAGTGACCCTCCAAGGGCACCATCCAAATTTGCTATTTTTTCCTTTAAGGAATTAAGACAGCTTTGTGTCTTAAGGGGTCTGAAGACAGGGCCTTCCCCTACTACAGACCACCTAAGAGAGCTCTTAGACCAGTCTGAGACTCTAAAGCCCTCTAAGGCAAACCCCACAGGGGATGCTGAAGGAGGCCATCCTTCAGAGGATGACACTGTAGACACCCCTGGTCCTATCATCCTGGTAGATGAGGAAGCCTCCACCACTGGAGCTCCTCAAGTAGATGAAGAGGAAGAAGAGGAAGAGGTGGAAAGCAGTGAGTCAGATGGTGACAGAAATAGTCAGGTGCTGGTCAGTAGGCTGAACCAGGCTAACTTAAATGTGTTTGGGACTGAAGCAAGGCTGACCTTGCCCAGCCACCCAAATGGACTTAACCAGGGACATAGGAGGAGGAGGAATCACTCAGGTGAATCCAATACCTCCCAGGTCTCTAGAGGCTCTCATGGTCACTCCAGAAGGGAGATGACTAGCCCTCAGAGAAGGGAACATGAGACCAAATTGAGAGAATCTCAAATTAGAGAGGCTGAATTGAGAGTCCAGAGACAAGAGTTAGAGATTGCCCTGGCCCAAGAGAAACTTGCTAGAGCAAGACAGCCTAGAGAGAGTGGGGTAATAGAACCCACTGGTGGCAGCAATATCCACAAGGATAAAGACAGGTCTTTTGATAACAGAAACCTTAGTAAGATTGT
The DNA here is from genome assembly GCF_964263255.1 of Lissotriton vulgaris. Classification (NCBI taxonomy): domain Eukaryota; kingdom Metazoa; phylum Chordata; class Amphibia; order Caudata; family Salamandridae; genus Lissotriton; species Lissotriton vulgaris. Next base: position 901,484,282 of record NC_141696.1, read on the forward strand.
GCCCCCCTACAAAGCTGGGGATGATATCCATAAATGCATTACTGCAATGGAGAGAGCCTGCAGAGTACAGCAGATCCCTCAGGAGCAGTGGGCAGCAATCTTGTGGCTCTCCTTTGAAGGTAGAGGCCGAGACAGACTCCTCACAGTTAGTGATGGGGATTCTAGAAACTACCTGGTCCTGAAGAGTGCTCTGATTGATGGGTTAGGCTTAACCACTGAACAGTACAGGTTAATGTTCAGAGATACCCAGAAGACACAGACTCAGGACTGGTCTGAATTTGTTGAGTGTGCCACTAAGGCTCTGGAGGGATGGTTGCTGGGAAGCAAGGTTACAGACTATGAAGGATTGTATAATTTGCTGATGAGAGAACAAATTTTAAATAATTGTCAGAACCAGCAGTTGCATCAACATTTGGTTGACTCAGATTTGACCTCTCCCCAAGAATTGGGAAAGAGGGCAGATAAATGGGTAAGAACCAGAGTTAAGCAAAAGAACCAGAACCAGGGTGGTGACCAGAAGAAAACAGACCAGAAGGGTGGGGAGCAGAAAGCTAAAGACCAGAAGTCTTCAATAGGGCCCCAAACTGAGACAGAGGGTGGGTCCCAAACTTCCAAGAAGAAGAAGAAAGAAGGTCAGAAGAAACCCTGGTGTAAAACTTGTAAGAACACCTCTCACTGGACAAGTGAGTGTAAAAAGGGTGGAGCCCCCAGCACTGCAGCCCCTAAGGCACCTGCACCCACTAGTACAGCTAGCAGTGCTGGTCCTCAAACCAAGGGATTAGTGGGTATCACTTTGGGAACTGAAGGAGATTCTGACCTAGTCAGAACCCTTACACAGGCTGTTCTGATTTGTGAGGGGACATAGATTTGACCCCTGACATAAGTCCCAGTAATCTGGGCAAATACAGGCAGACGCCTTTGATCAACAATAAAGTGGCTCAAGCTTACAGGGACACATGTGCCAGTGTCACTATGGTGACACCTAACTTTGTGGACCCTGGACAATACATGCCAGGTGATGATTACCTGGTGACCAATGCCAGCAATGTCACTACTACACATAGTGTGGCACTTGTTAACTTTTCCTGGGGAGGGGTAACTGGCCTAAAAAGAGTTGTGGTTAGTGCTGATCTCCCAGTAGAATGTTTGTTGGGCAATGACCTGGAGAACTCTCTATGGTCAGAAGTTGAGTACAGGACTCATGCAGAGATGTTAGGGATATCATCACATGTCCTTGCTGTGACCAGGTCACAGGCCAAAAAGTGCCTCTCTGAACCTCAGGTCTTGGATCCTGGAACAATGGACCAAGGACCTTCCAAGAAGAAGAACAGGAGGGTTAAGGCTGTGCCTTCCCAACTGCCTGCAAGTGATGATCAGGCTTCACAGGAAACTGATCTTGAGACCCCTGAAGGAACTGTCTCTGAAGAACTTGAACCTGATCAGGTTGAGTTTCTGGGGACAGGGGGGCCTTCTAGGGCAGACTTGGGGCAGGCTCAGTTAACCTGTCCTTCTCTTGAACCCCTCAGACAGCAGGCTGCTGCTGAGGCTGCTGGGAATGCTGAAGGTGCCCATAAAGTTTATTGGGATGAAGGACTCCTTTACACAGAGGGTAGAGACCCCAAGCCTGGTGCAACCAGGAGGTTGGTTATACCTCTGCAATTTAGGGGTTTCCTTCTCACCTTGGCCCATGATATTCCTTTAGCAGGACACTTAGGCCAGAACAAGACCTGGGACAGGCTTGTCCCTCACTTTCACTGGCCTCACATGTCTGAAGACACCAAGGAGTTTTGTCGCTCCTGTGAAACCTGCCAAGCCAGTGGTAAAGCAGGTGGAACAACAAAGGCCCCCCTAATACCACTACCTGTGGTGGGGGTTCCCTTTGAGAGAGTGGGGATTGATATTGTTGGTCCAATGGATCCCCCTACAGCATCTGGGCACAGATTCATACTGGTGGTAGTGGATCATGCCACCAGGTACCCAGAGGCAATTCCACTTAGGACCACAACAGCTCCTGTTGTGGCCAGGGCCTTACTTGGAGTTTTCTCCAGAGTGGGGTTTCCTAAGGAGGTAATATCTGATAGAGGTGCCAACTTCATGTCAGGATATTTGACAGCTATGTGGAAGGAATGTGGTGTCAACTACAAGTTCACCACTCCTTATCACCCACAATGCAATGGGCTTGTTGAGAGATTTAACAAGACCCTAAAGGGCATGATTAAAGGATTACCTGAAAAGCTCAGGCGAAGATGGGACATCCTACTGCCCTGCCTTTTGTTTGCTTACAGAGAGGTCCCTCAAAAGGGGGTTGGCTTCAGCCCCTTTGAATTGTTGTTTGGGCACCCTGTAAGAGGACCCCTGTGACTGGTGAAGGAAGGATGGGAGTTACCTCTCAAAAAGCCTAAGCAAGACATAGTGGACTATGTACTTGGTCTCCGCTCCAGGATAGCAGAGTACATGGAAAAGGCATCCAAAAACCTTGAGGCTAGCCAAGAATTACAGAAAGCTTGGCATGACCAAAAGGCTGTCCTTGTTAAATTTCAGCCTGGACAGAAGGTATGGGTGTTGGAGCCAGTGGCCCCAGCAGCACTCCAAGACAAATGGTCTGGACCCCATACAATTCTGGAGAAGAAGGGAGAGGTTACCTACTTGGTGGACCTAGGAACTCCCAGGAGCCCCCACAGGGTGCTCCATGTAAACAGATTGAAGGCATATGTCAGCAGGGCAGACATGGGCTTGCTCATGGCTACAGATGAGGGACAGGAGGAAGAGAGTGACCCTCTCCCAGACCTGCTCACTCAGAACCCTGAGGATGGCTCAGTTGATGGTGTGGCCTTAGGTGGCAGCCTCACTGAACATCAGCAACATGACTGCAGACAAGTTCTACAGGCATACAGGCATATGTTCTCATTGACACCCAGTCAGACTAACTGGTGTACACATGTGGTGGACACTGGTGACAGTCTTCCTGTAAAGAGCAAGATTTACAGGCAACCTGACCACGTCAGGGACTGTATAAAGACTGAGGTGCAAAAGATGCTGGAATTAGGTGTCATTGAGCCTTCAGAGAGCCCCTAGGCTAGCCCAGTGGTCCTGGTCCCCAAACCTCACACCAAGGATGGCAAGAGAGAGATGAGGTTCTGTGTGGATTACAGAGGACTCAATGCTGTCACCAGGACAGATGCACACCCTATTCCAAGGGCAGATGAGCTCATTGACAAGCTGGCTTCTGCCAAATATTTGAGCACATTTGACTTGACAGCTGGCTACTGGCAAATCAGGTTAGCTGAGGAGTCTAAAGCCAAAACAGCATTTTCTACCCCTAGTGGGCATTATCAGTTTGTGGTGATGCCCTTTGGTTTGAAAAATGCACCTGCCACCTTCCAAAGGTTGGTGAATCAAGTCCTTACTGGGTTGGATGACTTTTGTGCAGCTTATCTAGATGATATTGCTGTCTTTAGCTCCACCTGGGAGGATCACCTGGTCCACCTGAAGGAAGTGCTTGAGGCTCTGCAGAAGGCAGGCCTCACTATCAAGGCAACAAAGTGCCAGATAGGGCAGAGTAAGGTTGTATACCTGGGCCACCTTGTAGGTGGAGGCCAAGTTCAACCACTGGAGAGTAAGATCCAGACCATCAAGGACTGGTCCCCTCCAACCACCCAGACTCAGGTCAGAGCTTTCTTGGGCCTGACTGGGTACTACAGGAAGTTTGTTAAGAACTATGGGTCCATTGTGACTCCTCTTAATGATCTGACATCCAAGAAGATGCCCAAAAAGGTTCAGTGGACAGAAAACTGTGAAAAGGCATTTAATGACCTGAAGAAGGCCATGTGCTCTGCACCTATCCTGAAGAGTCCTGACTACTCAAGAGAGTTCATTGTCCAAACAGATGCTTCTGAGTTGGGAGTGGGAGCAGTGCTTTCACAGCTTAATGTAGATGGCCAGGACCAGCCCATTGCTTTCATTAGCAGAAGGCTGACCCCCAGAGAGAAACGTTGGTCAGCTATAGAGAGGGAGGCCTTTGCTGTGGTGTGGGCCCTGAAGAAGTTGAGGCCATACTTGTTTGGTACTCACTTCAAGATTCAGACCGACCATAAGCCCCTCTTATGGCTTAATCAGATGAAGGGTGAAAACCCCAAACTACTCAGGTGGTCCATTTCCCTACAGGGGATGGACTTTACAGTGGAGCACCGCCCAGGGACTGACCATGGCAACGCAGATGGTCTCTCCAGGTACTTCCACTTAGAACATGAAGACACAACTGGTCAAGGTTAGTCTAATGTCCCTGCGTTTGGGGGGGGGGGTTATGTAGGAGAGTAGGGTCTGCTATCCTATGGTCACCCCAAATTTTTGCTTTTTGCTTCACTGGTTTCTGACTTAATGTGGCTGTGGGCCTGCTAATCAGACCCACAGCCTGCTGTTCTCTCTCTAAATTACTGCCAATGCACTTTAGGTGCATTACGAATTGGAACTGGTTCACCTTATGAGCCCCTGTAGTAGTGTACCCTAGGTACCCAGGGCATAGGTGTATCCAAGGCCTACCAGGGGCTACAGAATGTATTGTGCCACCCCTGGCCTGGCCTCCATATTTGACACAACTGGCTGATCACTCAGCTGGGGTAAGTTGGTGTAATCACCTCTTACTTAGGTACAGTATGTCTGTGCCCAACCCTAAACTGGACACATATGTTCCTATCAGCCACTCCTATGGAAGGCCTCATCAATCCTGGAGGCAGAGTGCTTGGAAATATGTGAGATGGTGCTCTAGCATGAGCTGAGCCTGTCTGCAGCTGTCGGGAACCACTCCCTAAGCTGTTCCGGGATATGGCCATACCATATACTCTTAAGTGCATTATAATCCTCGCGGTTATTTGCTATCTTTGGTTTGGCTTTATCAAAACATGTCGAGTAAGGTGTCATACGAATTGGAATACTATCCCCTCGCCAATTCTGGCGACGGGGATAGCATTCCACCCTTCTAGAGGGACACGACATGTGTGTAGCCTTAACCCCGGTTAAAGTTAAACAGAGCCTCAGCATCACAAAATGGATGCTGCCACCACAGACACGAGTCTGGCCTCCTGCTGCTGACCGAAACTCGGCAGATGGTGGCCTGGACAAAGGGTTTCCTGCCTGGGGAGGTGCGAGCACCACCCCAGACAGGGTTTTGTGTATTGGGTAGGACAGGGCTGAATAGAATCAGACATGCCCGGGGCACACAAGGTGTCCCCGTGCATAGGCCAGTCCAAACCGGTCCTGGGACTTTCCAGACCCAGGCTTGGCGCGGAACTGGACAAAGGAAAGGGGGTGTAACCGCCCCCCTTCCTGGTTCCTCCCAGAGGAGGGACCTAGTAGGTGATCCACCCCTCAGATTGGGAATAAGAGTGGGAGCAGTGCCATTGCACAGGAGATCATCCTGAATCAACTTAAAACTAAGAAGACGACTGGACTTCGACATTCTGCTGCACAGAAGACTGAAGAAGAATCTCCCTTGTGGCCTAGGAGTGGCCACCCTGTGAACACAGGCACCAACCAGCAACTTGACGTCTGCTTTGCCGCCGCCTCCCGCCGGAGCCCGAGCCCAGAGCCCGACAAGAACCAGACTCCCAGACCTCTCAGAGCCCGATCCACAGTTCCTGCAAAGAAGGGACCCGTGGAGGCACCGAGTGACGTGGGACCGGACCTCTTGGAAGACACCCGAAAAGCTGACTGCGCAGCTTCTGAGGCATCCTCGACGTTGTGCTTTGGGGACTGAGAACCCTTACCACAGAGCAGCCCTTGCACCGAAGATCAGCCCTCCAGCATCTCCACGATCTGCGTGGGGCCCTTTTGCATTGTGCCACTTGACGCGCCATCCCGGCCACTAGCCACGTGGTCAGCGGCCATCTTGGTGACGAAACGGACGATTTACACAGCAGGTCTGGTTGCTCCAGACCTACCCAAGCTCCTGTAAAAAGGAGCACCCGCTCTGACCTTGCTGGTCTGAGTGATAAGCATCTTTCAACTTCTGCGTGGCTTGCATTTGCCAAGGCCTGTTTGCTCCGATCAGGTCGTCGACACTGCCAACAGCGAGAAGCCTACGTGGGACAGCTCGTGACCGACTTCTGGACGTCCTCGACTCCGGGTATCCACGTGGCTGCAGAAAGAAGCTACCTGACAATGCCTGTTTGCACCCGACATCGCCTGGTTCCAATCTGGTTCCACGGTAGTCACTGGCTAGTGACTTTGAACACTGTTCCCTCTGCTTTCAGGTCTTCACATCTTCAGATCCACCCTTGGATCCACCGGAACTCTTCACATCGAGCCGCCTGCAGCATCTTCAGCTCCAAGCACCATCGACCAGCGTGACGAAACCCGACACTACTTCGACCCTGTGCACCCGCTTCCTGTGGGTGAGGTAACTCAGCTCCGCCGGTGCTCCTGCACTGGTACACATCTCAAGGGCCTGTGTCTTAAGTTTCAGCTCCCTAGGTCACTCGGAAGGTTCCTAACTTTCTAACTTTGTACTTTTTACGCACCATAGACTTTGCATTGGAAAGTGCGTGCACTTTGAACACTGCACCCGAGTCCCGTGGGCCTTTCCCGACTTAATCATTGCCAGTCTCGAATAGCTCCAGCGATTCCCAAGGCCCTAGGCCTGTTCCCTTTCCTATCGGTATCTCTTATACCACTTTCTTAGTATATGGTTTAGGTGGCCCCTAGGGCTCATCCATATTGTGCAACTTTTGTGTATTTTAAACTGTCTTGTGATTTAACGCTTGTGCTTCTGTGCTCATAAAGAGTCCAGGGGATTTTATAGTTAATAAATCAATATATATTTTCAATATATATCTGTGTGGTGTCCCTTTCATTTGGTATTCAAGGGGGTTGTGTATGGTATAACAGCTGGCTTCACATGCCTTTCAGAGTTTAGCCTAAGACTGCTTTGTCCACGTTACCACTAGGATAACTGGTCTACAAGGTTGAATTACAACCATCATCATAAGGGTTGCTTGGCATGGTACAAAGTGATCACTAAGAATTAGTGAGCATTATATACCAGGCCAACTTCTCACATTGGTGAGCAGCGGATTGGGATCTGAGCTTGCTGTTGTTTTACCATTACAATCTTTGAGATTATCATTTGAAAGATCATACAGGTACCTGCTAGGTACATATAAAACAAGACTAGTATACTTAAGTTCTACTGAACTTAGTTGTTGTAGAGCAAAGGGAGTAGCACACCCTAGCTACAACTACTAGATAGGTTTAGTAGGTAAACACCAGTGTAGGTAGATTGCAACACATCCACCCACACTAGAGCAATGTCTGGAGCAGAGGGTTCCACTGGGAACATCCCTGTTGAGAGTGACCCTCCAAGGGCACCATCCAAATTTGCTATTTTTTCCTTTAAGGAATTAAGACAGCTTTGTGTCTTAAGGGGTTTGAAGACAGGGCCTTCCCCTACTACAGACCACCTAAGAGAGCTCTTAGACCAGTCTGAGACTCTAAAGCCCTCTAAGGCAAACCCCACAGGGGATGCTGAAGGAGGCCATCCTTCAGAGGATGACACTGTAGACACCCCTGGTCCTATCATCCTGGTAGATGAGGAAGCCTCCACCACTGGAGCTCCTCAAGTAGATGAAGAGGAAGAAGAGGAAGAGGTGGAAAGCAGTGAGTCAGATGATGACAGAAATAGTCAGGTGCTGGTCAGTAGGCTGAACCAGGCTAACTTAAATGTGTTTGGGACTGAAGCAAGGCTGACCTTGCCCAGCCACCCAAATGGACTTAACCAGGGACATAGGAGGAGGAGGAATCACTCAGGTGAATCCAATACCTCCCAGGTCTCTAGAGGCTCTCATGGTCACTCCAGAATGGAGATGACTAGCCCTCAGAGAAGGGAACATGAGACCAAATTGAGAGAATCTCAAATTAGAGAGGCTGAATTGAGAGTCCAGAGACAAGAGTTAGAGATTGCCCTGGCCCAAGAGAAACTTGCTAGAGCAAGACAGCCTAGAGAGAGTGGGGTAATAGAACCCACTGGTGGCAGCAATATCCACAAGGATAAAGACAGGTCTTTTGATAACAGAAACCTTAGTAAGATTGTGCCCCCCTACAAAGCTGGGGATGATATCCATAAATGGATTACTGCAATGGAGAGAGCCTGCAGAGTACAGCAGATCCCTCAGGAGCAGTGGGCAGCAATCTTGTGGCTCTCCTTTGAAGGTAGAGGCCGAGACAGACTCCTCACAGTTAGTGATGGGGATTCTAGAAACTACCTGGTCCTGAAGAGTGCTCTGATTGATGGGTTAGGCTTAACCACTGAACAGTACAGGTTAATGTTCAGAGATACCCAGAAGACACAGACTCAGGACTGGTCTGAATTTGTTGAGTGTGCCACTAAGGCTCTGGAGGGATGGTTGCTGGGAAGCAAGGTTACAGACTATGAAGGATTGTATAATTTGCTGATGAGAGAACAAATTTTAAATAATTGTCAGAACCAGCAGTTGCATCAACATTTGGTTGACTCAGATTTGACCTCTCCCCAAGAATTGGGAAAGAGGGCAGATAAATGGGTAAGAACCAGAGTTAAGCAAAAGAACCAGAACCAGGGTGGTGACCAGAAGAAAACAGACCAGAAGGGTGGGGAGCAGAAAGCTAAAGACCAGAAGTCTTCAATAGGGCCCCAAACTGAGACAGAGGGTGGGTCCCAAACTTCCAAGAAGAAGAAGAAAGAAGGTCAGAAGAAACCCTGGTGTAAAACTTGTAAGAACACCTCTCACTGGACAAGTGAGTGTAAAAAGGGTGGAGCCCCCAGCACTGCAGCCCCTAAGGCACCTGCACCCACTAGTACAGCTAGCAGTGCTGGTCCTCAAACCAAGGGATTAGTGGGTATCACTTTGGGAACTGAAGGAGATTCTGACCTAGTCAGAACCCTTACACAGGCTGTTCTGATTTGTGAGGGGACATAGATTTGACCCCTGACATAAGTCCCAGTAATCTGGGCAAATACAGACAGACGCCTTTGATCAACAATAAAGTGGCTCAAGCTTACAGGGACACATGTGCCAGTGTCACTATGGTGACACCTAACTTTGTGGACCCTGGACAATACATGCCAGGTGATGATTACCTGGTGACCAATGCCAGCAATGTCACTACTACACATAGTGTGGCACTTGTTAACTTTTCCTGGGGAGGGGTAACTGGCCTAAAAAGAGTTGTGGTTAGTGCTGATCTCCCAGTAGAATGTTTGTTGGGCAATGACCTGGAGAACTCTCTATGGTCAGAAGTTGAGTACAGGACTCATGCAGAGATGTTAGGGATATCATCACATGTCCTTGCTGTGACCAGGTCACAGGCCAAAAAGTGCCTCTCTGAACCTCAGGTCTTGGATCCTGGAACAATGGACCAAGGACCTTCCAAGAAGAAGAACAGGAGGGTTAAGGCTGTGCCTTCCCAACTGCCTGCAAGTGATGATCAGGCTTCACAGGAAACTGATCTTGAGACCCCTGAAGGAACTGTCTCTGAAGAACTTGAACCTGATCAGGTTGAGTTTCTGGGGACAGGGGGGCCTTCTAGGGCAGACTTGGGGCAGGCTCAGTTAACCTGTCCTTCTCTTGAACCCCTCAGACAGCAGGCTGCTGCTGAGGCTGCTGGGAATGCTGAAGGTGCCCATAAAGTTTATTGGGATGAAGGACTCCTTTACACAGAGGGTAGAGACCCCAAGCCTGGTGCAACCAGGAGGTTGGTTATACCTCTGCAATTTAGGGGTTTCCTTCTCACCTTGGCCCATGATATTCCTTTAGCAGGACACTTAGGCCAGAACAAGACCTGGGACAGGCTTGTCCCTCACTTTCACTGGCCTCACATGTCTGAAGACACCAAGGAGTTTTGTCGCTCCTGTGAAACCTGCCAAGCCAGTGGTAAAGCAGGTGGAACAACAAAGGCCCCCCTAATACCACTACCTGTGGTGGGGGTTCCCTTTGAGAGAGTGGGGATTGATATTGTTGGTCCAATGGATCCCCCTACAGCATCTGGGCACAGATTCATACTGGTGGTAGTGGATCATGCCACCAGGTACCCAGAGGCAATTCCACTTAGGACCACAACAGCTCCTGTTGTGGCCAGGGCCTTACTTGGAGTTTTCTCCAGAGTGGGGTTTCCTAAGGAGGTAATATCTGATAGAGGTGCCAACTTCATGTCAGGATATTTGACAGCTATGTGGAAGGAATGTGGTGTCAACTACAAGTTCACCACTCCTTATCACCCACAATGCAATGGGCTTGTTGAGAGATTTAACAAGACCCTAAAGGGCATGATTAAAGGATTACCTGAAAAGCTCAGGCGAAGATGGGACATCCTACTGCCCTGCCTTTTGTTTGCTTACAGAGAGGTCCCTCAAAAGGGGGTTGGCTTCAGCCCCTTTGAATTGTTGTTTGGGCACCCTGTAAGAGGACCCCTGTGACTGGTGAAGGAAGGATGGGAGTTACCTCTCAAAAAGCCTAAGCAAGACATAGTGGACTATGTACTTGGTCTCCGCTCCAGGATAGCAGAGTACATGGAAAAGGCATCCAAAAACCTTGAGGCTAGCCAAGAATTACAGAAAGCTTGGCATGACCAAAAGGCTGTCCTTGTTAAATTTCAGCCTGGACAGAAGGTATGGGTGTTGGAGCCAGTGGCCCCAGCAGCACTCCAAGACAAATGGTCTGGACCCCATACAATTCTGGAGAAGAAGGGAGAGGTTACCTACTTGGTGGACCTAGGAACTCCCAGGAGCCCCCACAGGGTGCTCCATGTAAACAGATTGAAGGCATATGTCAGCAGGGCAGACATGGGCTTGCTCATGGCTACAGATGAGGGACAGGAGGAAGAGAGTGACCCTCTCCCAGACCTGCTCACTCAGAACCCTGAGGATGGCTCAGTTGATGGTGTGGCCTTAGGTGGCAGCCTCACTGAACATCAGCAACATGACTGCAGACAAGTTCTACAGGCATACAGGCATATGTTCTCATTGACACCCAGTCAGACTAACTGGTGTACACATGTGGTGGACACTGGTGACAGTCTTCCTGTAAAGAGCAAGATTTACAGGCAACCTGACCACGTCAGGGACTGTATAAAGACTGAGGTGCAAAAGATGCTGGAATTAGGTGTCATTGAGCCTTCAGAGAGCCCCTGGGCTAGCCCAGTGGTCCTGGTCCCCAAACCTCACACCAAGGATGGCAAGAGAGAGATGAGGTTCTGTGTGGATTACAGAGGACTCAATGCTGTCACCAGGACAGATGCACACCCTATTCCAAGGGCAGATGAGCTCATTGACAAGCTGGCTTCTGCCAAATATTTGAGCACATTTGACTTGACAGCTGGCTACTGGCAAATCAGGTTAGCTGAGGAGTCTAAAGCCAAAACAGCATTTTCTACCCCTAGTGGGCATTATCAGTTTGTGGTGATGCCCTTTGGTTTGAAAAATGCACCTGCCACCTTCCAAAGGTTGGTGAATCAAGTCCTTACTGGGTTGGATGACTTTTGTGCAGCTTATCTAGATGATATTGCTGTCTTTAGCTCCACCTGGGAGGATCACCTGGTCCACCTGAAGGAAGTGCTTGAGGCTCTGCAGAAGGCAGGCCTCACTATCAAGGCAACAAAGTGCCAGATAGGGCAGAGTAAGGTTGTATACCTGGGCCACCTTGTAGGTGGAGGCCAAGTTCAACCACTGGAGAGTAAGATCCAGACCATCAAGGACTGGTCCCCTCCAACCACCCAGACTCAGGTCAGAGCTTTCTTGGGCCTGACTGGGTACTACAGGAAGTTTGTTAAGAACTATGGGTCCATTGTGACTCCTCTTAATGATCTGACATCCAAGAAGATGCCCAAAAAGGTTCAGTGGACAGAAAACTGTGAAAAGGCATTTAATGACCTGAAGAAGGCCATGTGCTCTGCACCTATCCTGAAGAGTCCTGACTACTCAAGAGAGTTCATTGTCCAAACAGATGCTTCTGAGTTGGGAGTGGGAGCAGTGCTTTCACAGCTTAATGTAGATGGCCAGGACCAGCCCATTGCTTTCATTAGCAGAAGGCTGACCCCCAGAGAGAAACGTTGGTCAGCTATAGAGAGGGAGGCCTTTGCTGTGGTGTGGGCCCTGAAGAAGTTGAGGCCATACTTGTTTGGTACTCACTTCAAGATTCAGACCGACCATAAGCCCCTCTTATGGCTTAATCAGATGAAGGGTGAAAACCCCAAACTACTCAGGTGGTCCATTTCCCTACAGGGGATGGACTTTACAGTGGAGCACCGCCCAGGGACTGACCATGGCAACGCAGATGGTCTCTCCAGGTACTTCCACTTAGAACATGAAGACACAACTGGTCAAGGTTAGTCTAATGTCCCTGCGTTTGGGGGGGGGGGGTTATGTAGGAGAGTAGGGTCTGCTATCCTATGGTCACCCCAAATTTTTGCTTTTTGCTTCACTGGTTTCTGACTTAATGTGGCTGTGGGCCTGCTAATCAGACCCACAGCCTGCTGTTCTCTCTCTAAATTACTGCCAATGCACTTTAGGTGCATTACGAATTGGAACTGGTTCACCTTATGAGCCCCTGTAGTAGTGTACCCTAGGTACCCAGGGCATAGGTGTATCCAAGGCCTACCAGGGGCTACAGAATGTATTGTGCCACCCCTGGCCTGGCCTCCATATTTGACACAACTGGCTGATCACTCAGCTGGGGTAAGTTGGTGTAATCACCTCTTACTTAGGTACAGTATGTCTGTGCCCAACCCTAAACTGGACACATATGTTCCTATCAGCCACTCCTATGGAAGGCCTCATCAATCCTGAAGGCAGAGTGCTTGTAAATATGTGAGATGGTGCTCTAGCATGAGCTGAGCCTGTCTGCAGCTGTCGGGAACCACTCCCTAAGCTGTTGCGGGATATGGCCATACCATATACTCTTAAGTGCATTATAATCCTCGCGGTTATTTGCTATCTTTGGTTTGGCTTTATCAAAACATGTCGAGTAAGGTGTCATACGAATTGGAATACTATCCCCTCGCCAATTCTGGCGACGGGGATAGCATTCCACCCTTCTAGAGGGACACGACATGTGTGTAGCCTTAACCCCGGTTAAAGTTAAACAGAGCCTCAGCATCACAAAATGGATGCTGCCACCACAGACACGAGTCTGGCCTCCTGCTGCTGACCGAAACTCGGCAGATGGTGGCCTGGACAAAGGGTTTCCTGCCTGGGGAGGTGCGAGCACCACCCCAGACAGGGTTTTGTGTATTGGGTAGGACAGGGCTGAATAGAATCAGACATGCCCGGGGCACACAAGGTGTCCCCGTGCATAGGCCAGTCCAAACCGGTCCTGGGACTTTCCAGACCCAGGCTTGGCGCGGAACTGGACAAAGGAAAGGGGGTGTAACCGCCCCCCTTCCTGGTTCCTCCCAGAGGAGGGACCTAGTAGGTGATCCACCCCTCAGATTGGGAATAAGAGTGGGAGCAGTGCCATTGCACAGGAGATCATCCTGAATCAACTTAAAACTAAGAAGACGACTGGACTTCGACATTCTGCTGCACAGAAGACTGAAGAAGAATCTCCCTTGTGGCCTAGGAGTGGCCACCCTGTGAACACAGGCACCAACCAGCAACTTGACGTCTGCTTTGCCGCCGCCTCCCGCCGGAGCCCGAGCCCAGAGCCCGACAAGAACCAGACTCCCAGACCTCTCAGAGCCCGATCCACAGTTCCTGCAAAGAAGGGACCCGTGGAGGCACCGAGTGACGTGGGACCGGACCTCTTGGAAGACACCCGAAAAGCTGACTGCGCAGCTTCTGAGGCATCCTCGACGTTGTGCTTTGGGGACTGAGAACCCTTACCACAGAGCAGCCCTTGCACCGAAGATCAGCCCTCCAGCATCTCCACGATCTGCGTGGGGCCCTTTTGCATTGTGCCACTTGACGCGCCATCCCGGCCACTAGCCACGTGGTCAGCGGCCATCTTGGCGACGAAACGGACGATTTACACAGCAGGTCTGGTTGCTCCAGACCTACCCAAGCTCCTGTAAAAAGGAGCACCCGCTCTGACCTTGCTGGTCTGAGTGATAAGCATCTTTCAACTTCTGCGTGGCTTGCATTTGCCAAGGCCTGTTTGCTCCGATCAGGTCGTCGACACTGCCAACAGCGAGAAGCCTACGTGGGACAGCTCGTGACCGACTTCTGGACGTCCTCGACTCCGGGTATCCACGTGGCTGCAGAAAGAAGCTACCTGACAATGCCTGTTTGCACCCGACATCGCCTGGTTCCAATCTGGTTCCACGGTAGTCACTGGCTAGTGACTTTGAACACTGTTCCCTCTGCTTTCAGGTCTTCACATCTTCAGATCCACCCTTGGATCCACCGGAACTCTTCACATCGAGCCGCCTGCAGCATCTTCAGCTCCAAGCACCATCGACCAGCGTGACGAAACCCAACACTACTTCGACCCTGTGCACCCGCTTCCTGTGGGTGAGGTAACTCAGCTCCGCCGGTGCTCCTGCACTGGTACACATCTCAAGGGCCTGTGTCTTAAGTTTCAGCTCCCTAGGTCACTCGGAAGGTTCCTAACTTTCTAACTTTGTACTTTTTACGCACCATAGACTTTGCATTGGAAAGTGCGTGCACTTTGAACACTGCACCCGAGTCCCGTGGGCCTTTCCCGACTTAATCATTGCCAGTCTCGAATAGCTCCAGCGATTCCCAAGGCCCTAGGCCTGTTCCCTTTCCTATCGGTATCTCTTATACCACTTTCTTAGTATATGGTTTAGGTGGCCCCTAGGGCTCATCCATATTGTGCAACTTTTGTGTATTTTAAACTGTCTTGTGATTTAACGCTTGTGCTTCTGTGCTCATAAAGAGTCCAGGGGATTTTATAGTTAATAAATCAATATATATTTTCAATATATATCTGTGTGGTGTCCCTTTCATTTGGTATTCAAGGGGGTTGTGTATGGTATAACAGCTGGCTTCACATGCCTTTCAGAGTTTAGCCTAAGACTGCTTTGTCCACGTTACCACTAGGATAACTGGTCTACAAGGTTGAATTACAACCATCATCATAAGGGTTGCTTGGCATGGTACAAAGTGATCACTAAGAATTAGTGAGCATTATATACCAGGCCAACTTCTCACAGTAGGGACAAACCCTGATTGGTCCGGTAAAACCATAACAGGAAGCAGCAGGCGCAATCGCATCGCCCTAGCGGGGGGTGACCTAGTTTAGGACACCCCCCGCGCCGCACGGCCACCAGCTGCTGCGTGTGCCTCCCGCCTGCCTGCCTCGCTGCCCCGGCCGCCGCCGTGTGACCACGCCCCCTGCCACCGAGCGGCGTGGTCTCCCACGGTGCAGCGCTGTGCCCGCCTGACCTGCAGGCTCCTGAACCCCGCTATCTTGCTGTGTGCCCCTCAGCTTCTTTTTCTGTATTGTACTGTATTGTAATTTTTGTATTTTTGTATTTTATTTGCCTGTTCTCGCTGCCCCCGTCGCCTCCCTACCTGCTCCCCGCTTCCCGCCACCGCCGCTGACCACGCCCCCTTTTTTCTTTCTGTACCCTCCCCGCTCCCGCCTCCCAGCTGCTCCGCCCTCCCTCGCACTTGGCCATATATGGCGATCGTGCGACGCAGGTGAGTGTGACCTAGTTTAGGACACCCCCCGCGCCGCACGGCCACCAGCTGCTGCGTGTGCCTCCCGCCTGCCTGCCTCGCTGCCCCGGCCGCCGCCGTGTGACCACGCCCCCTGCCACCGAGCGGCGTGGTCTCCCACGTTGCAGCGCTGTGCCCGCCTGACCTGCAGGCTCCTGAACCCCGCTATCTTGCTGTGTGCCCCTAAGCTTCTTTTTCTGTATTGTTCTGTATTGTAATTTTTGTATTTTTGTATTTTATTTGCCTGTTCTCGCTGCCCCCGTCGCCTCCCTACCCGCTCCCCGCTTCCCGCCACCGCCGCTGACCACGCCCCCTTTTTTCTTTCTGTACCCTCCCGCCTCCCAGCTGCTCCGCCCTCCCTCGCACTTCGCCATATATGGCGACCGTGCGAACGCGCAGCGGTCACGCGCAGCGGTCACGCGCAGCGGGAGCGCCGATTGTGCGCCGAAGGCGCGCCAAAGGTAAGCCCGCCTGCGCCTGGACCGCGCCCAGCGCCAGGACCCCTGGCCCCCACCGACGGAAGACGACCCGACTCTCCTACAACGCCACCGAACTCCTTGCACTCAACATCGGCGGGATCCCTGGATGCTACCCAGCCACCCCGAGGCGCACCCACGGACCCTTCAGCTGCCACGCCTGCAAGTTCACCTGCATCCGGACCTGCCCCACACCAGTACCCGCCAAGCCGAACACCAGCAGCAACCACCTCAAGTGCATCCTGCTCAACACCCGCTCCGTCCACAGGCACGCCATCGAACTCTGGAACCTCCTCGACACCACAGCTCCTGACGTCGCCTTCCTCACGGAAACCTGGATGAACGACTCCTCAGCACCCGACATCGCCATCGCCATCCCAGAGGGATACAAGATCACCCGAAGAGACCGTGTCAAACAGACGGCAGGAGGCATTGCCATCATCCACAGGGACACCATCCACATCACGACCAACACCGACGACACCCTGAAAACCGCCGAACACCTACACTTCCAGATCCGCACCGACCCGAAGACCACCCTCAGAGGCACCCTGATCTACCGACCCCCGGGACCACGCCCACAATTCAGCGAGGACATCGCCGACTTCGTCAGCCCGCATGCCCTCCCCTCCGCTGACTACATCCTCCTGGGGGACCTCAACTTCCACCTGGAGAACAACACCGACCGCAACACCACCACCCTGCTCGACAACCTCGCTAACCTCGGACTCAAGCAGCTGGTGTCCACCCCCACCCACCTCGCCGGACACACACTCAACGCCGTCTTCTCATCCAGCAAAGACATCGCCTTCAGCCACGCCACCGGACTCTACTGGACGGACCACAGTTGCGTCCACTTCACCTTCACAAGAACGACGATCCACCACCACCAGCAACCGGTTGCTCGAAGAAGCTGGAACAAGATCACAGCCGACCAGCTCGCCTCTTCCCTGAGCCAGCACCCCCCGGCCAGCTCAGCGAACCCCAGCCAGGCCGCCGACAACCTCACGAAGTGGATCAACAACTGCGCGGACAAACTCGCCCCACTGAGGACCCCGCACAGCAGACCCGGCAGCAAGAAGGCCCCATGGTTCACCGACGAACTCAAGAGCTCCAAGAAGAACTGCCGAGCCCTCGAGAAAGCCTGGAGAAGGGAACCAACACCGGACAACATGACCGCCCTCAAGCTTGCCACCCGGAAGCACCACCAACTGATCCGCGCCACTAAGAAAACCGCATTCAAGGACCGGCTGGACAACAACGCACACAATTGCAAGGAACTCTTCGACATCGTCAAAGAGCTCTCCAACCCCGATGCCGGAAACAACGACATCACCCCATCGCAAGACCTCTGCAACTCCCTCGCCTCCTACTTCCACAACAAGATCGCGGACATACACAACAGCTTCAGCACTGAACCGACGAACACCATGACCGAACCACCGCCCCCCACCACCACCCTCCGCGCCTGGACTCCGATCAGCACCGAAGACACCGTCCGCACGATGAACTCCATCCACTCCGGATCTCCGACCGACCCCTGTCCTCACCACATCTTCAACAAGGCCGACGCGATCATCGCACCCCACCTGCGGGACATCATCAACACCTCCTTCGACACCGCCACTTTCCCGGAGAGCTGGAAGCACGCCGAACTAAGCGCCCTACTAAAGAAACCTACAGCGGACCCCACCGAACTCAAGAATTACCGCCCCATCTCGCTCCTCCCGTTCCCAGCCAAAGTCATCGAGAAGACCGTCAACAAGCAGCTGGCCGCCTTCCTCGAGACGAACGGATCCCTCGACCCCTCACAGTCTGGCTTCCGAGCCAACCACAGCACCGAGACCGCCCTCATCGCCGCCACCGATGACATCCGAGCCCTGATGGACAACGGAGAAACAGCGGCCCTCATCCTCCTAGACCTCACCGCGGCATTCGACACGGTCTGCCACCGCCTCAGCAACGTCGGAATCCAGGAGAAGGCACTGGAATGGATCACCTCCTTCCTCGACGGAAGAACACAGAGAGTCCGCCTACCACCGTACAAGTCAGAGGCCACCGAAGTCATCTGCGGCGTCCCTCAAGGATCCTCGCTGAGCCCCACCCTCTTCAATGTCTACATGAGCCCCCTCGCGGCCATCGCACGCCAACACAACCTCAACATCATTTCCTACGCTGACGACACCCAGCTGATCCTCTCCATGACCAACGACCCCGCCGCCGCCAGAGCCAACCTTCACGAAGGGATGAACGACATAGCCAAGTGGATGACGACCAGCCGCCTGAAACTGAACTCAGACAAGACGGAAGTCCTCATCCTGGGTTCCTCGCCCTCCGCCTGGGATGACTCCTGGTGGCCCCCCGCCCTGGGCAGCGCACCCAAACCGACAGACCACGCACGCAACCTGGGCTTCATCTTGGACTCCTCCCTCACCATGAACAGACAAGTCAACGCCGTCTCCTCGTCATGCTTCAACATCCTGCGCATGCTACGGAAGATCTTCCGGTGGATCCCCACCGAGACCAGGAAGACGGTCACCCAGGCCCTTGTCACCAGCCGACTGGACTACGGCAACGCCCTCTACGCCGGAACCACCGCCAAGCTCCAGAAGAGACTCCAGCGGATCCAGATTGCCTCAGCCAGACTCATCCTCGACATCCCACGACACAGCCACATCTCCGGACATCTGAGAGACCTGCATTGGCTCCCCGTCAACAAAAGAATCACCTTCCGCCTCCTCACCACACGCACACAAAGCCCTACACGATCAAGGCCCGAGCTACCTCAACAACCGCATCAACTTCTACGCTCCCAAACGACATCTCCAATCAGCCAGCCACGCCCTCGCCGCCGTCCCCCGCATCCGAAGAACGACAACAGGAGGAAGGTCCTTCTCCTACCTAGCCGCCAGGACCTGGAACTCCCTCCCGACCGACCTGCGCCTGACCCAAGACCACCTCTCCTTCAGGAAGAAGCTCAAGACCTGGCTCTTCGAGCAGTAGCAGCACTCCCCCCCCCCCCCCCCTAGCGCCTTGAGACCCTCCAGGTAAGTAGTGCGCTCTATAAATGTCTGTGATTGATTGATTGATCGCCAGGACCTTGAACACCTCCCAAACGGTGCCCATATCCTCCACCGACCTGACATTCACTGTAAAGTAGTTCTCTATAGCTTCTCGTATGCCTTCTCAAAACACCAAGTCTCAGAGTGCCGTGGTCTGCAGTTTCCATGTAAATGGTGCAGTAGCATATGTTGGGAGAAACGTGTCTATCAGAACAGGTGCATGATCCGACAGTGTGCGGGCCAAATGCATGGCCTTCGCCACCCAAGCATTTACATCCCGGGTCGCCAACCAATAGTGCAAGCGGGACCATGTATTATGCGCATATGTGTAACAAGTCCCCTTCTTGACACCAGGATGCCGCAAGCGCCACACATCCACCAATCCCAAATCAATCATGCCATCTGGCACCGCTTTCGCCGCCTTCTTTTCATGAGCCGGGTGTGATGTCTTCCTATCTATCTCCCGATATAATACCACATTCAGGTCCCCTCTGCATATTATGGCAGAGGCTGGTAACGAATAGACCTTATTCCACAGTGTCATATAAAACTCAGGGTCATCCACATTTGGCCCGTACACATTTACCCTTGTGATCAAGGTTCCACAGAGCTTCCCCTGCAGTATTATGTACCTACTCTCCTTATCAATTTCCTCCTACGTGCTTACAAAAGGGACATTCTTCTTTATCAATATCATGACCCCCCTAGCATGGGATGAATATTTGGAGGCAAATGCATGGCCTTCGCCACCCAAGCATTTACATCCCGGGTCGCCAACCAATAGTGCAAGTGGGACCATGTATTATGCACATATGTGTAACAAGTCCCCTTCTTGACACCAGGATGCCGCAAGCGCCACACATCCACCAATCCCAAATCAATCATGCCATCTGGCACCGCTTTCGCCGCCTTCTTTTCATGAGCCGGGTGTGATGTCTTCCTATCTATCTCCCGATATAATACCACATTCAGGTCCCCTCTGCATATTATGGCAGAGTCTGGTAACGAATAGACCTTATTCCACAGTGTCATATAAAACTCAGGGTCATCCACATTTGGCCCGTACACATTTACCCTTGTGATCAAGGTTCCACAGAGCTTCCCCTGCAGTATTATGTACCTACTCTCCTTATCAATTTCCTCCTACGTGCTTACAAAAGGGACATTCTTCTTTATCAATATCATGACCCCCCTAGCATGGGATGAATATTTGGAGGCAAGGCGATTCCCAGCCCATTGCTTGGTCACATATGCAGCAGTATGCCCTGTGAGATGTGTTTCTTGCAGGAAAGCGACCTGAGCATTATGGCGAGTTAAATATGCCAAGACCTGTCTGGTCTTTTTTGGGCTGTTCAACCCCCTTACGTTCCATGTAAGCCAAGTGACTTTGCCCACTCTATCCATTAAAAATCATAAACAGTAACATGTGATAGATATTCGAGTAACACACCTTCAGGTTCCAGTAGTAGAACTTATAAGCACTCAGTCCACAGCTGCACTCACAAATCTTCCCCACCCACCAGGCAAAAAGTATCAAACAAACCCACAGCCCCCTACCCATCCCCACCAGTCCACTACCCACTTCAGCACCCCGAACCTGCCAATGCCATCCCCAAACCCCACCAAACACCCCCCATACAACATCATCCAAAATTTGGAATACACCCATATGAAGGGGCGCAGATGCGTAAGCCTCCCATAGAACAGGAGGTGACCAAGCATCAATAGCATAGCATCCAAATGCAACAGAATGAAACTTACTCCTACTGGCAGGCCAATGCAGTCCTTTTAGGCCATGTGCTGTGGGACCGTAGACCCCAGCCACCTTCCCGGGGAATTGCATTAGTCAAAGAAAAACAGATTGATGCTACCGCCCAACTATAGCCACATTACACAGAGCAAGAAAAGTAATATATTCAGACCAATGTGCATTTCCGAGGTAATAGACAGGCAGGGTTATTCCATCCCACCCCTAACCATTAAAGCAGGATACAGGCACAACACATAACTGGTCCTCGTAAGCAACAATTCAGCAAGTAATGTCTCCAAACTGCCGGAGCGAGTCACTTAGCTCTCCTCCTCTCCGTGTGCCCCAGCCCGGTACCGCTTCCTACGCTTCAGTTTCTCAGCGTAATCCATTGCTGCCTTTGGGGAAGTGAAGATTTTGTTGTCTGCAGCTGCGCCAATGTGAAGCCGGGCCGGATACAACATAGCGTAAGGGACCTCCTCCTTATGAAGACATTGCTTCACATTGCCAAACTCCCTCCGCGCAGCTTGAACTGTAACAGTAAAGTCCGTAAAGATTGCAAGCTTGTTCCCTTGATGTTCAATGGTCCCTTTCTCCCTCGCCATGCGCAAAATTGCATCCCTGTCCCTATAATTCAAGATGCGAGCTATTATAGGGCGCGGAGGTGCACCAGGCACTGGACGTGCAGCCAAAGAGCCATGGGCACGTTCAACAATAAACATGTTAGACAGCTGCTCAGCCCCAAAAATGTCCACAATGAGACGCTCCATGTACACTTCCATTTTACCCACATTTGTCGATTCTGGCAGGCCCGTGACACAGATGTTATTGCATCGGGACCGCGCCTCTAAATCCTCATTCTTTGCTTGGATAAGAGAGAGGATCCGTTCCTTATTTAGTGCTTTATCAGAGACCGTTGACAGACCATCCTCCGTGGCTGATACTCTCTACTCCACCTCCCCCATACGCATATTCTGCCTTTCTAATTGGGTAGACATATGGTCAAGCCTGTGAATAACTGCCGTCATGGCACTTCAATGGATTGCAGTGTTTTCTGCATAGGGACCAGTGTGACCTCCGGAGGGGGCGGGCCCCCCGCCACCGTGTCAGTCTCTGAGTCCGAGGCGGACCTCTGCATGGACTTGGGCAGTCTCCTTGCTTCGAAGGTGATCTTTGGTTGACTTCTGTCAGTCCGGCCCATTCTGAGACTCCAAGCACAGGTCAGTAGTAGGTGTGGTCAAGGTATCAGGACCCCCTGATGCAAATGTCAAGCGGGGTCACTATAATCTCCCCTGCTCAAGTGTAGCCACCTTCCGTCAATACAGGGCCCCAACCAACTAGCCAATAGTTTGGGGAAGAGCACAAGTGCCCACTCTGCGCACCGTGTCTGCAGGGCCCCGGGACCTCTACATGGAAGGCACCGCTCTGCCAATAGAGCAAGTGTTACAGCACACACAGTCCAGGTACAGCCCTGCACGTCATCCCTATGTGGTAGTTGCCAGCCATAGCAACAGGCAGCTCGAATCCCAGTTTTTCCTGCCGCAGTCAGTGAGGGAAACAGGCAGTCTTGCAAGGTCCAGTGCCCAGCCGCATCTAATTGAGGCCAGGGATCCGCAGCCTACCCCCGGAGCCCCGCACAGGAGTCACCACAGCTGAGGCCGACAGCTCCGGTTTCACCGCCGTGAGAGCAGCCACCTTAAGCCCTGGACACTGCCAGCCAATGCCTCCGCCACCAACACCCCCCCTGCACCAACCGCAGCTCGCAGGGGAGCAGTCCAGCACCAGGCCCAGCACCACCTCCGCGACCCCGGCCGCCACCAGGCCTCAACCCCACTCAACACCGTCAGACCGGAGAGAGCCCAGGATTCACGTCAGCAGACGCAGGCAGCTCCGCCCAGAAAATCGGCAGCCCCAGGTGAGGGGGCCGCCCGCCCTCCGTCTCTCCGACCTCTGTCGCACTCCGGCCCAGCCGCACCCCTAGTCTTCACACGGCTCCTGGCTCTCAGGGGGGTTCGTTCGTCTCCGTGCACTCCTCAGCAACCTCACCAGCACCAATGCCCAGGGGGAAGCCGAAGGATAGTGGGAACCACAGCAGCAAGGATAAGATGCGTGGCCAGGCCCTCAGCACCGGACGGTCCGCCATGTTACAGGAGCCTCATGGTCAGGACGTCTTTCGACCACAGGCCGGCCCACGGGGTCCACAAATGCCACAAACAGCACAGCTCAGCACATCAGGTCTCAAGATGGCTAGTCCCACCAGTAGCCAGTCAAAAGCGTTTGGATTCAGCAGATATTTGACGGATGATGGCTTGGTCAGGCAGAGCCTCACAGAGGTGCGGCCATCTTGCCGTGCGCCCTCTAGCGCCCCACATTCCCTAGGATCTTTAATCCTGATTCTAAAAGCTAAAGAAGGCTAGCAACGCAATTACTCAGGATGTGGGCTATGATAATCAAAATGCCGAATCAATGAGTAGGTTTCCAAGTGGTTACCTTTACTCTAGCCACTTAGAGATGTCAGTGCTGTTTCCATTCAACCATACCTATGGTAAACCTTTTTATTACTGCCCTGAATGTTTATTATAAATTAGTCTGTGATCAATGTGTTCTACAGCTAAAATAATAACAGTTCACGTTGCAGGTAATGTTACCCTTGGGCCAAATACTAAGGGGCTGATTCCAATCTCACTAGGAAAGTCCTCCGTACGACTCGGACCCCAGCTAATCGTGCCGTGAGACTCCGACCGAATGAGTACGATGCATCCGTATTCTGACGGACTCGGTACGCTCGGACTCCCTTTGAACGCTAAGGGAGCCTGTGTACTAATCTCGTACACAGGCTCCCATAGCAAAAAGGGGTGGTTGGGGAAAAGCGTACACCCTGTGGCGGGCACTCCATGGTGACGGCTACACTGTGCATGCTTGGATCATGGGGACCCTTGGGTCCACCTGTGACTAATTCGGAGGACCCCGGGTGAAGGAGAGCCTGCTACGGCCCCCTGAAGTCCAATTCCCATAGCCGTTTCATCTTGCTGAGACCGAGTTGATACAATACGGCTGTCCGAATTGTGCATCGTACTAGCTCGTTTGGAAGCCTGGCCCATTGAGCGGTACGATTCGGCTCCGAACGAGTCGGACTCACAGATTTGGGTGTGGAATGATTCGGTCGACACTGACGAGATCCTCGCATCGTTCTTGGTCGTTCGGAATAGGGTACGATTTGGACAGAAACATAGGCTCCGAATCGGTTTAGGCAATTCTGATTCTGATTCGGAGCCCTTCCATGCAGTAATGCACCATATCTTCAAGATGCAGTGCATTCCTGTCCTTCTCCCGTGTGCCGGGACACAAAAAGCGGCCATGCACCAATGCAGATCCCTTGCACCATGGTGTAAGGGTGCCTGCGTTGCAGGGATGATTGTTTTTGTGCAGGAAGGGACACCTTCCTGCATAAAAATAATCATTGATGGCATTTTCCTCTTTCTATGCATACTGCAGAAGGAAGCACTCATAGAAAGAGGAAAAAACAAGGAGAAATAAAAGTATTTCTCCCCATTGTGCCACTCCTAAGCCTCCCCTGGTGAGGCATGGGATTCTGACGCAATCCCAGGTTTACGATTCCTCGTAAATCTGGGAATGCTTCAGATTCCATGGGTGTTGCATGGGAACACACACAGCAAAACCCATGGAATTCCCCTTTCAATCAGTGTATCGTGTGAAAAGAGCACATATTTACAAGGCCATGAAAAGTCAGGTAAAATGGCTTTGCATGACCTTGTAATTATGCTGCAGCACATTGCGCCCTGGAGCATCAAAAAAGTGATGTTCCAGTAGCGCAAAAGTGCCCCAAGGCCTTCGTAAATGAGGCTCATAATATTTTAAACACAAAAACACTGAAATCCAACAGTTATAGTTATCTCAAGTAACTATCACTCGTGCCCTAAAGTTACTATAACTTGCTTCCCCCGCAATGCACATTATTGTTATCAAAGATGTAATTTCATATCTTGCAGTGCTGTTATAGAACACTTTAGGTAGTTAGCAGTGCATGGCAAGGGTGCAAGATATATTTAATCTACAGCACACAAGGTTTATACGTTTTTTTTAATGTCAAGTAAGATGTCCATCGTCATGTGTGATGTGGGGTTGGCCGCCAGACCTGGAGCCCAACCCCTTGCTATCATCCACCCTCTGCGGGCGCCCTATTCCCCACTACACACGGCCTTCGGTTTTGCAGTGATAGGTTGGAATTTTAATATGTTACTTTATATTTTTTTTAAAACATACAAAATCCCTGAAAAAAACAAATGTTAAAGGGAAAATTATAGCTAGAAGAAAATGTCAGTATAAGCATACTATGCTAAATAAAAAAAAACACTGAAATTCTTCGGTTACAATTATCTCAAGTAACTATACCAGATGCATAAATTAACTAGGACTCGCATCTTTGCCATGCACTCCTAACTACCTCATTTACATCACTCATGGCATGTCCTATGACATCCTTAAAAGTATCAGTGCAACATCTGAAATGTCATCGCGATCAACACACTGTGCATGGCAAAGCTGTTTGCAAAATAAAGCAGGCAGATATGGTATCCGTAGACCACATAGAGCAGCTCGATTTGAGGGTCTTCTGAAATATATGTGGGCACGCTTCCAGTAATTAAAAAGATCCAGGACGTGGTGCAAGTCAAATTTAAATTTACTGGATGAAATTCACGAATTTCTCATTACGCTAAGTTTTAAAAAAAATCACCTTACATGAAATGGCAAAAAAGAATAGTTAATGCAGAAAATATCTCGCCAAGATGTATTTTCTGTTTGAACTTGTCTTCTGCCGGTATTGTGAATTACTTTTTCATGTGTGGTTTTCCCTCGTGTGAAAACATTGTGAAATACCAGCAAACCGCATTTCACATAATTCTGCAAAATTTTCCCAAAACGGAACAAAAAATATGCAATGTCGCACTGCTGTAGCCTAAATCATGTGTCTCAAGGTGCTTTAGAGATAATTAGTGTTCTGAAGTTAAGATGAAACTTTGTTAATATCTCCTGTTCTTAATGGGTAATTTACCAGGAAAAGGCAGACGGAAGGAACTAGAAAAGAGAATGACTCTTAAGAAATTTTGTGTAAAATATTAGAGATATATAAACATCTGTCTCTGTTACCAGAAAATAACCTGAGGAAGACCATGTACAGCTGCTCCTTAATCGAGAAGATCAAACCTTGGACAAAGTAACAATTACATGTAATCATCCCTTTAAATATAAAAGGTAAGCCTTCCACAAGAGCAGATATTGTTCAAGTCATGTACAGATTGTTTAATTGTAGACATAATATTAATCTATTTTGAATGTGCGATCAAGAACAGTAACATTGCATTCTTGAATAAATGTGATTCGTTTTCCCCAGTTATGCACTCTGAATCGATTTTAGGAGGTAACAACTCCGAGCAAGCAAACGTTTTCCCATTTCAATTCGTATACTTCCTGCACTTCATCATCACCAGCCGTTCTCTTGTTAGTTTTTTTTTCAAATCAGGAGCAGTGACTTTTATCATGAAGATCAATGACCATATATTTTACCCATAGCACAAGAGTGCAACACCATTTATTATAGCACATCTCCTTGGACCAGGGCTCCACTGCTGTAATTTTAATAGAAATATAAATACAAGTGCAAAAGTATTTCCCTTTTACCGTACATGATTTGAAAAATAAATTGCTGCCTGAAAATGGAATCCAATATTAATCTTGTGACTTGTACATCTCATTCCAGAAACAGTAATAGTTTGCCACCCACAGTGTTCTTATTATTCCACATTGTAGAAGAAAAAATGAATTTCCACAATGGGACAGACAGGCCATTGTGAGGGCATATTGAGAATGTGCCTATTATTTTTTTTGTAAAAGAACATAACCAACATTAATTTTAAAAAAAATAACTTGACATTGTTCACGTACCACTAAAATGCTTATCAACACAAAATAAAACTAGACTGGAGCTTGAAGTGCCTTTAGCAAAGAGAAAAAGCAACATTATTCTGACATCAGACGTCTTGCATTTCCTTGATAATTGGCTAGTTCAGTAAGTCAAGCTGGGTACTTTGGAGATCTGGAGCCTTCTCCACAACGAGCCTCGTACCCAGTGAGTGAGCTGATTTTTAAACAGAAGATTTTTATTTGAGCAGGAATTCTAGTGAAACTATAGGAATTATACTTTAGCGTTAGTTTAAGACCAAGAGGTCAGTCATCACACCTTCACATCTACTGCTTAATTCTAGTTTACTGCTAAGTGTTAGCTAGTATAAAAAAGTAAAATCATTGCGAAAGCAGTGGACCAATGTTTTCTTCCCGAGGCCACAAGATTCGTTTTAGAAAGTCCTTTAAAATAAAAAAAAAATAAAAAATGTTTTTCAGCAAAAAAAGTTATATTTTGTTTGCTTTCATTACCATTTCATTTATGAGTGTTGTAGTCTCTCTCAACAGTACACTAAGGCCTCGACTAGGAGTGATGCAGAGTTTTTTTTATTGGATTTGTCATTTTAAACAACTATTGACAACCCACAGAGGTAAAGATACATAACATTTCCAAAAGAGAAAACAGGCAAAAGTAATTACATAAGACTAAACATGCGACAAAATATCTAGGGAAAGGACAACACTGTGGACAAGCAGCATAAGACCCAATCTCGAGTTTAGGCTGGACCAGCCCTGGGATGCATCCATCTACGCCAATTTAGCAAAGACAGGATCCTATATCCGACTCAACTTTTCCGTCTGAGGGACATTATTAATTAAAACCATCCATACATGACTCATATGTCAGAATTCCCGCCACCAAATCCAAATGTTGGGTGGCTCACTAGCGAGCCAGAATTGAGCCAAAACCAGCCGCGCTAGAGTGATGGAAAAAAGTATACACCCAAAAAACGGGGGGAATAGCTGGAGAATGTCCCAGCATAATAAGCTTTGAAATCTACCAAGACTGTCGTATTGGATATACCCCCCAACTTACCAAAGATGAATTGCCAAAACAGTTAAAGCGCAGGACAGAATGCAAAAACATGAACTGCATTAGCCCTAGCCCCTGCTGTCCCTCAGCAGAATCACTAATCCTCCCGCCGTAGCTTCAAATATAAAGATGATGAGGGATACAATACCAATTATTAATATATTTAAGGTGATGAACCTTGATCTGAGAAATGTTCAAAACTAAATGGAGCATCACATTACTACGCCGAAGATCAGCCCCAATTACTTCCCTACTAAGCCAATAACTCCATGTATTAGCCCGCTGCTGAAACCAGTACTCAACTTGATATTGTGAAACTGTATAAATTGCCTTGTAGAAAACCGCGATATTTCTTTAAAAAATAGTTTTTCTAATAAGATGCAGTCTGGCATTATTGGTGTGATTCAAGTCCTCTTCCTTAAGGCTAAAAATTAAATGCTGCATCTGTGAATATCTAAAGTAAAACCTAGATGGTATGGGAAACAACTGCTGCAAAGTGCTAAATGAAACAAAGAAGTCCCTCTCAAAAAGATGTCCTAAGATCAGCAAATTAACCCTTGCCCATGTCACCCGAAACCTATCATGAATACTATTAGGAACATTAGGTTTATAACCCAAATACTTAAGCTGATTAAACGGGGTGATACCCTGTAACAGTCTCCTAAAAGAACACCAAACCTGATGAAAAACTTTTAAGGTCTTAAAGCGAGTATGCTTAAATTACTTCGTGTCGATAATACCTGAAGCAGGGACAATGTATTCATACTGCGGAAGAAACTCTGAAAACATACCGGCCAAAAGCCACAACGTTCACCCCCAAACTGTCTGAAGTAGTGTAAAAAATGACGCCAAAAAATAAAACATGAGAGTAGGAGGCAATACCCCCATCTTCCTTGGAGTGCTGTTAAAACTGAATCTTACATCGAGCTTTATGGTGGACCCTGAAGAACGTCTGCCACAGTGCCTCCACTCTGGCAAAAAAGGCAGCTGGAAGAAAAACTGGAATACAGTGACAAAATAAAGATTCACAGAAGGATAGTCATCTTTATAAGATCCTAGTGCATTATAATCCTCAAGTGCAGACGATTCCACATAAGGAAGACCTCCACAGAACGCTGAAACAGCTTCCCATAGCTATGCTGCAAAATATCGAGATTATTAATTGTTATAGTGACTAGGAGGTATACCAAATACTAAAAGTACCTCTGATCCTGAGCTGGCAAAGCCAGATTAGATAAGATTTGAGTCTTGGAGCAGAATGTCATAATCGTGATGTCCACGTTCATGAGAATTTTCACCTTATACCGGTGTGGCCTCAGAGGTTGTATACCCTCCTTTCATTTTGAGAGATTGAATCAACTACTCAATATAAAGTGCAAACAACTGCGTGTACAACAAAAAATAGAAATAGAGTCAGATGAATAGCCTGTGCAGTGTACCCTTGCTTTAAGGCCTGAGTTAAGATGCCAAACCGTAGAAACAAATAAGAAACCCAAATGGACTCCATCACCTCCCAAAGCAAGGGCCAGGAAACACAATTGAAGGCCTTCTCAGCGTCCAAACAAATTGTACCAATAAGGCTCCCTGTCGCCGAGGCCATCTCCTAAGCTGTTATTGCCATGTTGACATGTGATACTGTATAACAGCCTGGAAGAAAACCATGTTGATATGGGTCTACCAATTGCGAGATATTTGCTGACAACTGATTAGCAAGAACGCAAGTATAAATCCTCCAAATCTGCATTAAAATTAAAGATATAGAACAATATGACCAGTAAGAAGTTCAATCTTTCCCCTTTTTTGGAAAGGCAACAATATTTGTCTCTCTTCAAGATACAGAGACGCTATCAGAAAGATCAAATGTATTAAAAAGGTCTCTTACAACTAGGGATAAGATCTGTGAAAAGGTGATGTAAAATTCAGATGATATCTTATCAGGACCCTATGCTTTCTCACTAGCCAGGGAACAGATAGCCTCTTTAACCTCCACAAGAGGTCCTGATAGAACTGGTGAAATACCTCACATACTAGTACAGGGTCAGCAACTATCAGGTCATTCTCATCCCTAACTTGCTGAATATTATTGTAGCTGAATCTATCCTTTATCTAAAATTATAGAATCCACCCTATCTCCTCACTGTTCTCAAAATATGACGCTGTTGAGACTGTTCCAAAGGCTGACCAGCCCGAAGCCCGTCCCTCACCCTAATACTGTTTTCTACCTCGGATTCAATGGACCCCAAAGATCGTCAAATCCCCGTTTCCTCCACCAATGCTGTTCTTCATTGATCAGAAGCAAACTGAAGAGTCTGACCTCCACAAAATGCTTTAAGGGGATCCCAGACCACGGGAAGTGATGCCAGCTCTAAATTTAATTAAATAAACTCCCATTTATTTATATTCAATGAGCTATCATAACCCTCTTCACGGAGTAACCTGCGTGCAAATATCCAGTTGTGGGGGGCCAGATAACAGTAGGCTCAATAAGTTGAATAAACAAAGGCAAGGCAACGCATTATGGTCTGAAAGGAACCTTGGGTTGCGAATAATCCTACAAGAAAAAGCCAGTGTTTTGCTAACAAAAACATATACTCTTGACGTGGGCTTATGAGGAGCAGACAAGAACATAAAGCCCGGATCACTAGGATACTTGAAATACCAGGGATTGATTAAAGTGTATGAAAATATTATCTTTAATACTGCCCCTCCAGCTGGTTCTTCCCTCAACATACCAGATCATCAGAAACCGAATTTGAGGGCACAAGTTGAGATGCTGAATCATTCTTAGGGCAGAGTGTGACATTAAAATCAACACAGACAATATAGGATGGGACCCAGAAATCTAACTCCGATAAAAGAAAATCAAATACCTATGGGTCATTCATATTAGGCCCATAAAAAAAACAGCAAATAGTAAAGCAATCACTTTCTTCGGGGATAGTTGTCACCCACCCATGTCCCCCTGAACCTGTTATCTAACCCAAAACCTCCCACAGACTGTCCTATATCATCAGAGCAACCCCCCTGTGGTAAGAGTATAACAGAAGATGGATAATGTCTTATAACCAAGTTCATTTAATACTGAGCTCTCTGTCTGAGACAGATGGGCCGTGTTGGAGACAGAAGATTTGCGACCGGAGATTTTCAGTTCCTCCTGTACCAATTTCCACCTTTGCAACAACTTGACCCAATTAATGTTACATCATAAAAAATGCAGCTGCTGCCCAGGGCCTCTGCCTTTACTTGCTATCACCATAAACCCACATTCTCCATGGGCTTCCCCTCCACACAACACAGAAGGATATGCCATCGCCAATAATCTTTAGCTCGATCAAGCTGCATATTTTACTTGCAGTATAAACAACCACTTCCATCGCAACAGGAGCATGTCAAAACTTGGCAAGGTAATTCAAGGGAGGCGGGAATAAGAAGCATCACCGCCATGAGCCCGGTAGATAATTCCGGCCTTGGAGGGGATGCTCGGGAACATTAAGAAGGTAATGCATCCATTTTGAGAAGGACATCACATCACAGGGTTTAGTCTGCTGTGGTCGGTATGGGGAAGATAAAGTATAACACACCTCCGGCGTG
This sequence comes from Lissotriton vulgaris, assembly GCF_964263255.1. Lineage (NCBI taxonomy): Eukaryota > Metazoa > Chordata > Amphibia > Caudata > Salamandridae > Lissotriton > Lissotriton vulgaris. Next base: position 901,515,819 of record NC_141696.1, read on the forward strand.
AGACCGGCTAACTCACGCTGGTGATGCTTCTTATTCCTCCCTCCCTGGATTTGCCTTATCGAGTTTACACATGCCCCCGTTGCGATTTCAGATTGGACTCTTGATCCCTGGAATTAATCCTTTCCGATACTCACCTTGATCTGGAAGTACCCAACTTCTACGTGAAGCAGCCAAATTAGCGAGGCGCTTGCATCCATCTACCCGGCCCCTCGGACAGATCCTGCTCCTACAATCTTTCAGTGCATTCTATATGGTGCCTTGATTGTTCAGACTCCACAGCACTGAAACCGAAAATTGTAACCTGGTTCTGATGATGGCCTAGTACTAATACTAATACTGTATAAAGGCTGACACGTTGTTGACTTCTACAGCCCAATTTATGGCACCTCACTCGTGTATCAAATGTATAGGCATAAATAAGAGTACACTGTATATCTCAATCGTTTTTTGCATCCATCTTCCCACTGTATAAACCCCTTCACATGTCAGCAGCTCTGTTCAGCTTCTCACGAGCACTTGTGCACAGTATAGTACAGGTTACATGACATTTAATGTAGCCGGGGTCTTTTATGATTGTTTAATTTGACCGTATAACCAAAAATATGTGAAATGCATTTTCTCAATCATATGTCTCCTGGGCTTTTGTCTCCCTGATCCCCTTCCCATGTTCATGGCAATTTGTTGTGCTCCTCTGTAAATTGTCTACTAAAGAATACTCTTTGAGATTGTGTTGTATGCTATACATTATTTACCCTGGTCTCTACCGGGTTTACGGGTAACCTCCTGTAGTTTGTTACTGCCTGAAAATAAACACATCCCCCAGCCCGCTCCTAGCCACACCCCTGACTCCCATGTGGGGGAGCTGGCCCACCCCTCAACATCATTCCCCACAAACCTGGGTTCTAATCCCAAGCCTTTGTGTGGTTCAAACCTAGTCAACCACTGTGCGGCACCAGCCCCACCCACCACCCCTGAGTCCACTCCAAGACTGCAAACAAAGAGAGGAAAAAGTGGAGAGAAAAACAACTGAGAAAACACCCCCTCTGGTCCCCACCAGAACTCCTAGACATGAGCCAAAAACAAGATGGGGGAGACAATATGAGCACTCCCCAAGATAGAGCCTACCATAAAAGAAGAGGAAGAAAGAAAAACACTAATCATTGGCCCGGCCGACCCTCCCACCAAGAGAGAAGAAACCCTCACCCTTATGCCAGTAATAAAGAATATCCAACCCAACAGCCTTATAACCCCAACAGGGACTGCTTCCACCCCATTGAAGACCAGGTGCCTTAATAGCATAAATGACAAACAAAGCCCCCAGCAAGCCAAACATATACCATATTCCAAAGATAGAAAAGACAGTTATCGGTTGCCATATAATTATAAATTCATGTATTTTATGACCATCATAGCAATAAAAAGTCTGGCCATCTTTATGAATCTGTGGTGTTGCAGGCTCCATAAGAAAAACAGAGGCCCTCAACTTCTGGATCGCCGGAATGAACTCCTGCAGCTGCCAGCGCCTCATGACTGTTTGTTGACAAAAGTCTGTGGAAGACAAAGAAATCAATGCCACATGCCTTGGTAACTGCTCAAAAAAATTCCTGTTGAAGGATGAAGTTCACAATATAGATCAGTACGGCCCGTGGGTACCTTAAGGGTTTAATTGGAAATCAAAATAAAAAATGATGCACCTGCTGAATCATACAGTCCATATCCCAGTTACTCAGTGCACGAAATGCGTCATGGCAAAATGAACTACGAAGCCCCGGCGGTCATCAACTTCTGCCCTATCTGGAAACCCCAGAACCCACAGGTTATTCCAAAGTGACATGTTCTCCAAGTCCTACACCATAGAAGACAAGGTGGTACTCTGCTGTTCATGCTGAGCTACCCCCAAGCTGTTGGATTCAGCTGCCTGTTGGAGAATCACCTGGGATGCTTCCAACAACCCCCAGCCGTGAATAAATTATATCCACATTTTTCGATCGTTAGCAAAGAACCACTTGGGTCTTAAGGTGGGCAGCCTTTAATGCCATCAAGTCCTTATGATAGTCCGCTCCGTGCTGCAAAAGACGGTGATAGATGGCCACTAATGCAGGGGGATCCTGTGTTGGAGCACTAGATGAAGAACCTGTGGGGGCAAGTACTGTCAGATCATTAGATCCAACTGGTAATGCCAAGGGTGAGGACCCCAAGGGAGAATGGTTCATTGGTGTCAGCTCCGACTCCATCAGGGTCCCATAACAACTTGTCTTCCACCTCCAGTGGGGGAACTAGATCAATTAGGCCTTGATCAAGGACTGCAAACACAAAACCCTCCGTTGAAACTGCAGTTGGTAGTTACATACTGTAGCAAGAGCAACGAGATCCGCAAGGCGATCAACAAGCATTGGCACATCGTGGCAGAGACAATAGAGACACCCAATCCTCCGATGCATGCATTCAAAAAAGCCAAAAGCGTCAGAGACTACGTTGTACGCTCACTACTCGACACCCCTCCAGCACCCACCATACAAACTATGTGGAATCTACCCACCATAGTGGGTAATTACAAATGTACCAAATGCAAGGCCTGCACAATGTGTATAGAAACGAAGGTAATCACACATAACAATCTGACCATCCATCTGAAAACACTAACTAACTGCAATAATCAGGGAGTGATTTATGCCATTTTCCGTCCATGTGGGCTAATCTACATAGGTCAGACCAAACAAAGGGTAAAGAACCGGATACTGCAACACTGTAGCAGGATAAGGTGTCAAACCACAGGGGCACCCCTAGTTGAACATTTCATTACGATGGCCCAAACACCTGAATCCCTCCAATGGGTGGTCATTGAGAAGATTACACTTGGTGCCCGGGGTGCAAATATAGACTAAATCCTAAACCTACGTGAATGTAAGTGGATGCAGTCACTTAATTCTGTGCAGAATGGCCTCAATGAGCAGGATGCCACCTTCTCTCAAATGGCACTACTCAGTCAATAGCGACAGGACATGTAGAAATGTGAACCTTATCTGTATGTTATGATACCTGTTTTTCTATGCTTAGAGGATGTTCCACCAAGACTAGCTATACCTTGTTAGCGGTCATGTACTATTTAAAATCTGCTCTTATCTTTAATATGGGGTAGCATTAAGCTCATAACCATCCAAGCCTATTAGATGATGCAATTGTGCATACAATGTGACACTTGTTTATGTATTTCGCAATAGAAGATACTGTAATAAGCCTTGCTTTGTCCCCATCTTTATATGTAATTCCTGAAAGACTGTGCTTTCCCTAGATATATGCATTACCGCTAATGTTCACTCTACACGCAGCGTGTATGCATCAGAATCTATTCATTTTGCTGTATAGTCCCTAACGTGCTCATCAACCAGTAGGACTTCGCAGACGCTCCCCTACGCCCATGCGCTTCGATTGGCCATGAGCAGTCGAGCCTCCAGTAAGTATCCGGCGGCTGCACCTCGCGGCTTAGACACAGCCGGCATACGAGGAAGAAGCATTTGAGAGACAGCCACTGCTGTCAAGACTTTACGGTGAGCCATTTTCCTGCCCCGGGTCCCAGCAACTAGAGAGACCTGGTGCGCGCTATACACAGCAGCGCCTCCAAGCTCCCATATGTAATGCTATATGCTAGCAAAATATTACCGTGTAATTTTAGCCCTATGACTAGCGCTGCATTCGAGCGCCGACCTTTAAGTATAAAATATCGGCATTTTGATAAATGTGTATACCGAGGCAACTGCCCTTAACAACTGGCGATTTCCTCTTTCTTCAGAATCGCTTGTAGTGCGAGAAACAAGACCACATAATCGGCGAATTAGCTGTGAACCTTCATGAAAGAGAAACAACCCTTTGGATGAAAAGCTTTTAATCCCAGTAAGTACCCCCTCAGGACCTTTTGATAATTAATGCGTACGCTACGCTTTAAACAAGTTTGGCTAGTAATTTTACTCTCCCCTTTCAGATAAAGGCGGAGTAACCACCCCAAAAGAAAGGAACCCATGGTGGTCCTACCATTACGGCCACATAAGGGCCTCTGTTAAAGTAAGCCATTCATAACCATTGATGTGTTTCCGCAGTGTGCCTTTCAGTTTCTCTAAATATATGATACACTCATTCAGAATTATTATTCATAGGCGCTCCTGCTCTGCCCCGTCCTGATGAAGACCCCACTATGAGGATCAAACCTACCCTTTAAACCTGGGGGTCGAAACGTAGACCTGATCACAACCAATCTCCAATCATAGGATTAAATCTACAGAGTAATACGAATCCTATGTATATGTGTATTGGAACTGCAGATCGAACTACAGACTGTAAAGGGTTTATTTTATCCCACTGTGATTGCTTCTAGTCACAACCACCTTTACCCAGTCCTCACCTGTTTCCTATCACACCCATCCCACCTAACTATTCCCCTATTTCTATCACTTTGAGCGCGACATTCATGTAAATAATTGGCGCAAAATGTTTGGTTTTTCTATATGAAGTTTATGAATGGTGTATTCAATATAAGAATAACACCTACTGGTGTACAGATGTTTCAATGACTTAATTGATTAATGTATCTCCTGTGTCTGCATGTAAAGATACTTCTTGTGTCAAGGTACCTATGGAATTGAACCAGGTACCTGATTTATACTATGCTGAATTTAGGAATAAATAGTGTAAACACACTTTGGATATAACATTGTCTTGTTCTATATTTTTGATTAATTACTTGCTTAACATTTATTGCTTTCACGAATCGATAGACTCTGACCATTTTTTCTGTAACTACCTATACTGACCCAGGTCAGAGATTTCTTAGGGTGTACCCCATTGAAATTTACGAAACTGCAGTTGGGCCATCCCCCTAACCCCTTCGTTGAGATGACTAGGTAGAAAAAAACAGATTGCCCCAATGTAGCTGTGGTGGAATCCTTCTGATCATTAGAGGCCAGTATCATGTGGGTTGCCTGCATCCTCCAAATCACTGTCAGAAAGATCTGTTAGTGAAAAAAAGGCCTTAGGGTCATCCCTCCAGTAGCAGCAGACTCAAAACACTGGAGCAGAGAAGCTGAGCAGCCGGAAGAGCTTGTGACTTGACTAGCAATAAGGGTGAAACCACTAAAAGCTCTTGTGCATCGGCCACCGAAACCAGGCCCAGGACCCTTGGAAGATCAAGTTGAGGAAGAGAGATGAGAATTGGTGGGATCAGCTACCCACTGCGGAATTTAGTAATTTGCTGCCTTTCCAGACCAGCCTCAGCAGTAGTACCAGGGAGGGATGGACTCACCATCAAAAATGCATCAAATGTTTGCTGGGGTCCAGGCAATCCAACAGTGTCATCCAACGTAGGGATTCTACAATGTATTATGTGACTACATATGCACCCATGTGTGTGCTGCTTTTTTTAAATTTTCTCTGCAGTGTTTAGTCATACGTGAAAAATTGTGCCAAAGGATCGGAGCTCCTTCCCTCAATTTGTGGGAAGGGCAATGTTTCAAATTTTTTTAAAATACCCCTTCACACACTGAAACCTGATTCAGTGTCATGCTTTATCATTGGGGTCTTCCCGCCCCTCTACTGAATGGGGCGTGCTACGACTTACGTAGATGCAGGAGTACTTTATTCAGGGATTGGAGAGTATGGGCACCCTGGACAAAGTAGGAATCTGGCCAAGGGCCGGCAATCCTCCCAACTTCAACACAGCTTAGAGCAGTGTTCTTCAAACTTTATTGGGCAAAGCCCCACAAGCAAAGGTTTTGAGGGGGTTAGGCCCCCACCACCATTTGTGGAAAATATTTGGATGCTGGTACTCTGCATCATCAACAGCCATCCTCAGGTGCATATCCCAGGTCACATCTGGCTATATTCGGCAAATAATATTAAACATAAGAGTATTTGGCAAAATGAAGATTTGAGTGCCTATGGTTAGATGACTGAGGTTTATTACACAGTTGAAATTTCTAAGAAAACCTTGTCCAAAAAAATACATTGTTGCTTTATTTTCAACATAAAACATAATTTCACATGATATAGATAAACACAAACACTTTCAAAACTAATGTGATGGGTTTGCCTGTTTTTCCCCACAGAGACGGTAGATCTGTAGCTGTATTGCTGCTACTGCCATCCTCAGGTTGTGCTCCACTTCCTAGTCTTAAATGATACTTTGTTTTCATTACCGCAAGAGCTGAGAACCGAGTTTCGCAAAAATATGAAGAGCTGAAAGGCAGGAAAGGTTTGACAGCAATTTCTGTCAAAGATGAGTGTTTTACAATCGTTTTTAGCCGAAACGCCCCCAAAGAGAGTTTGGTGAATTGCATTGGCAGGGTATGGTCACTCTGGAGCTCATTTAGTTCTTCCAGCATGTGAATCAGGAGATGGATCGACACCTCTGACAGAAATAGTTGAAAGACCCATTCATTCTTTTGGTCGTTGTCCTCATGAAAATACTTTTATAAATTGTCCCTGAGAGATGTCAGGAGATTTTTTATTAACTCATCAACACTTGAAATGTCATATTCATTTTCCTCAAGAGCAGCTGCTAAGCATGAGAATGGCTCAAAGAGGCCTGTTTCAAATATATTTCCCCCAACTCCAGCTTCTTTTTGAATGAATATATTTTTATAATAATTGCAAAAGAAGTGATTTCAGGTCCATGCAAAGAAAGATTCAGAGAATTTTACTTCACAAAGATGTTAGCAAGGTATACTAAAAGTATAAGCCACCGGGGATTACATAGTAATTCTGCTTTGCAGGGGGCCAAAGCCAGAAAAAAAGCCAAACTTCATTCCGTAATTCAAAAATGCAATTCAGTACTTTCCCCCTGGACAGCCAACTGACTTCTGTGTGAAGCAGCAGGCCATCATGCTCAGCTCCCATTACTGCACATAAAATTGCAAACAGGAACGCTCTTGTGGAGTGGATCTTAAAAAAATTAAAAAAAATTACACCAAAATGTAGCACATCCTCAAGTTTATTTCCTTGATTCAAACAGTACGGACTTCCCGGTGTATCATACAGTGGGTCCACAGAATGTATGGAGCCAACTTAAACACTTACATTTTTAGGCCAGCCCTCACACCACAGATGGAAGGAGCACCATTTGTACAGATCTCTACACAGTTTTCCAACTCTATCCCATGGAGACCAAGGAAGTAATTAACAATGTCAAACAGGTCAGATGCTGTTGATCACCTCTTGATTGGCTTGCAGAAAAAATAACTCTTCCAGGATGGCAGTTTCATGACAATATCGGACATAAGCAATTAAATGTGCTTCCTTTGATAAGTCAGTTGATTAATCCAATTGCAAAGCAAAACAACTCGATTTGAACCGGGCTAAGAGTTGTCCATGAGTGTATCTGGCATTTCAAAGATGTAGCGGAAAACTGTTGTGTCTGAGACGGGTATTGTTCTTAACTTGTCAACTGCTTTTTCACCAAGTCTGTCTTAGCCACATGAGGAATTGCTGGCAGAATCACATTTTCTCTATCAGTAAACAGTTTCTTGTTTTTGCCTATGCGGTATGCCACTTGGTATGAAGCTTTCAAAGCATTTGCTGGGGTGGATGCCACATTTTTCACTGTTTCCTTCTGTTGGGCTATCTTGTGCAACTTCTTGGCAAAAAGAAATCTACTCTGTCCTGCTAGAGACCCAGCTTTTGTGTCCAAGTGACACCTTAGCTTGGTTGGTTTTAAACTGTTGTTAGCAAAGGTGACATCACAAATCACATATTGTAGCCTAATTTCTCCACAAACAACAATGCAAGTGAAACTGAAGTCCAAGTAGGAGGCATCCTATTCCCTTAGTTTTGCAGCTTTTCTCTCACCATCTACATCAGCCTTTCGTTTGAGAACCCTACCATCTTTTCATAGCAGGAAACAATCCATGTCAAAGTGTGCTTGACCTAAGATACACAATTGTGAATCTGCATGATAATAAATAACAAGCATTTGCAGTTTTCAGACAGACAGCTGAAATTGTATAGCTAAATGAGGATGAATAGGTTTTAAATTCTGCATTTTTAAAAAAAGTCTTCTAAAAATGTATTACTGTATATAAAGTAATGGTTCCATGGTGCATGAATAAACAGTAATTCCAGCTGATCCAAGCCTTACGTGGGTGCTCCCAACACCGCTGCAGCATGTCTATGCAGATACCACTGGTGAGGTTGCACAATGAATTTTTTCCACACAATTATAAGGACTCTCTGTGAAGTAAAAGTTAAAGCTCATGCCAGGATTATTGTGACAGAAGGAATGCTGGTCCTTCAGAATGAACTCTCCATCCACTGCGGATACCAATTGCTCACAGGAGAGGGAGATATCTGCTTTAACTGCTGAGTACCAAATGGGCTGTGGTGGGTGCAAAGACTGCCCTGAACACCCGGTCCAAGAGTGCACAGGTAGAAACAGCACAATGGACAAATGTTTTACTCCTCTTCAAACCTCCCCATCTCATATGAGGATGCACAAAAAAAAAACTGGGTATGACTAGTATTCTGGTGCCTCTGTGAACTTTGTGTTACTACATTGAACTTCAAGGCACTGGGTACTTGAATGAGTGCCAACCCAGGGTTGTTCTTGGAGTGCTGCATGCTGCTCAGAGGGTCATTAATAAACCACTGGAATGAGCCCAAAGTTGCTATCCATGGCAAACAAAGTCATCTCTTCTCTTCAACCTGCTTATTCTGCATGGGACATAAAGATCAAGTGGGCAAGGGCTAGGAGTGCACATGATTTCATGATGGCTGGGCTGGGAACCCAAAGCAGCCCTGGCAAATGTTGTCAGGCCAGCCCTTGTGCGGTGCTTAGAGAGTGCAGCAAGCAAGCATAACCACTAGAAAGACTGCTGGGGTTTGGGAAGAGGGGTTCTGCCTCCAAGAAAATTTTGGGGGGAAATGGTGCATTCTACAGCCTATTTGTCATTATATATTCAACTGCATTAGCTTCTAAGCATAGAAAATGATAATCTTACTGCGCACCCAGATACAACAATCTTTTTGGGGCTCTTCAATGATTCCCTCACTACCAACCACCAACAGTTCCTTTCATCTCATCATAGGCCCTCTCGAACATATCTTTTATAGTACCTCTTATACCAGTGTAGGGTATTGGAGCAATTTACACCACACACACATACAGAGACAATGAACCATACATGTGTAAATCAGTTTATAGAAAATGTTACATAAGGCAAAGCATGTAGGTTTCATGTCATCCATACTTTAAAGCACCTTTTAGGAGTGCTTAGTCTGGAAAAGCACAAACCTATGATTCCGACCATAACACAGTGGTTAGGGCTGACTTTAAAAATAAGAATTTATATCTAACCAATCAAACCTCTTTTAGCCACACCAGGATAAAGAAAGACTGGGCAAAAATATAACTTTCTAACCTGCACCATGTAGTTTGCATGAAGCTCTTTGATGGCAGTGCATAGCACACTGTGTTAGATTACAATTGTATCTTACGAAATGCACAGTAACTGCAACGTTCTAAAAAAAAGGATCTCTCTGACAAAAGCCAACCCACTGAGCAATGTATACAAAATATTGTTCTTTTATATGCATGTTACATGTTATTTGCAGTGAACCTTAGATGACTAAAACCTGCCACTAGGCAAACTCCCTTCTTAATGCAGCAGGTACATTCATCACCAGAGTTATTTTGATACTTTTATGATCCCCAAAAAACACTGCTGAATACAGAAGGAACTTTGCAGTGCTTTTAAAACTGGTGCACTGCTCCAAAACCAGTATGTGCCCTTCAAGATTGTATTTAGCAGAACAAAAGACACACCTTGGCCCAAACCCTTAAGCTTCACAGAAACCTACTGCCTGCAGCCAATTCAGGCTACCGGAGGAGCAAGTAGCCCGTTACCATGGTAAATATTCCAACAACTCCTGGACATTTTTTTTCTTTCCACCTGCTAAACATGTGGGTCGGTAGAAACCCGGGTTGAATTTATCACATACCCCACAAACAAACAAACAAAACCAGTCCCACCCTTCCAGCCTCCCGTCCTTGGGCTTACCTGCAATTAATTTCTCTCTTCCTTTCCAGGAACCAGCGAGGCAGTGAAGAACGTAATCTACGGCGTTGGCAGGTACCAGGAGGCAAAGGGCAGCACTGAGAAGGGCAGAACTTGGGAGGCGAAGGGCTGCATGATAAATTGCAGATTCCACCAGGTGAAGGGCAGCACGGCAAAGGGAAGAAACCCACAAAGCGAAGAATAGCAACTAGGAAACAAAAGGCAGCAAACGGTAGGCAAAAAGCAGCAGTGAACAAGCGACACTAACAGGAAAGTAGTGGCATTCTGAAGCTTTATGAAGCCAAACTTCGTCGCATTTCCAAACAATGCATGATAGTCAACTGTAGATTAGTGATCAAACATGCTTTAGACATCGGCAAAACTAACCTACACCATGAATTGGAAATTCTTTTCCTGACAGAAACCTGGCTAAATTAATGGTCCATACCCAAGATTGACTTACTCGTTCCTCTACACTATACCATCCAACACCTTGACCAACAGCCTCAACAGGGAAGAGGGCTTGCAATCATGCATGAAAACTCCCTTCCAGTCAAAACTTTCCCTGTGGACAGTCTCACATCATGTGAATACATGGGTGCAGTAATCTTTAAAGCAGATACATTACTAGACAAAGTAAACCTCTTTTATCACCCTCCAGGAGACAATCAGTTGGTCATTGAACATATAATGATAACAATCAAAATACCCTCAATGCTACCCATCCATGTAATTTTTCTTGATGACATCAACCTTCACTGGAATAATGAGGAAATTAGCTAGTGTGTAAATATCACCATTTAGGAAAAATGAAATTGTTAGTGGACCTAGATATCTATTATGAACAACATGTACATGCAAATCCAATACAGTAATATCAAAAATATATATTTTTTTTAAATAGAAATTAATAAAGATAGATACAAAACAATTAGATAAAACAATTCAATCCTCTGATATTTATAATTGATTCAAACAATCCCATTGCTATTTCTTTGAGATAATCTAACAGTAGATAAGGTGTATACAATGTCTAACATGGATTTATGAAGACATATGCTCAAATATTCAAATTACATGGGGGCGCTAGAGGGCGCACTGCGGAATGGCTGGCTAACTAGGCAGCTCCGCTGGACGGCTCCTTTTCTTTGCCAAAACAACGTGTAAAAGTCACGGATTCTGATGCTAAACTAAACATTACAGTGGCGGAAGGTATCCAGCACGTGATGGAGTGATTATTATCGCCGTGCAAGCTGCTGAACAGAAGAATTTTGACTCTGAAGGATAGCTGATGAACGCGGCCGGAGCAGGCAAGATGGCGGCTGCCTGGGAACTGTCGGAGAAGTAGACGACTCGTAACGATATCCAGACGCGATCCTGTGAGTAAATATGGCAAAAAAAATGTGTTGACAGATGCCACGTTAGGCAGAACAAATTCTGATAGGCCGAGAACACTGCTCAAACTTTTGCTGAGACTCGTATTAGATTTCTGACGATTTGTGGGCGCATACGTCATTTCTGCACGAACATACCGGCACTCGTATAAAATTGCACAGCACAATCACGTATGACGCCACAACGATTGATGGGCATTGTTGTATCGGAGATAGGGCAGGTGCAAGATAAACCTGATTCAATGCGGCAGTGTACATATAAAGGCGCGAAAACCGAGCGCTAAGATGGCGGCGCCCAGATCGGTGCAATACTTCGCTGCCGCCATGCCACCACTTGTGGAAACTAGCTGTGAATGAAGCACGCAGACACATGTAAACACACCACAGACATATATATTAACCATGCGTGTAGTGCTGTGAGACCTGTGGACACTGATTTGTATTGGGGACCGGTCGCTCGCCGTATATACATGTGGACTAACCACTGGGAGATGTTGTAGTGTCCGAATGCGCACTAGCCATGGCGCTGCTGGTTAAGGATATGTATTGAGGAACCGGGGGTTTTGCTGGCCTCACAACCTTTCCACCATCGGTGTCGACACCGGTTTATTGCCACGCAGTACTACGCTTAAGCTGGTAAATGCAGAGGGACGCAATGTTATCCACCGTTTAACGCCGCAAACTAAAGGAATGCTCTGCTGCATACTGTGCACATACTATGGCTAACAAATTGTGGCAATGTGTCATACCAAACTAATTAATGTTATCAGACACTACCTCTATGCCGAATAGCGCTATGGTGACTTGCGCTTTACACGACGAACACGTGGTGACGGCCATTTCAGGAAGTGCGGACCATGCATGTGGCGAAATGTAGGACACGGCATGAGCAACTGACACCATCTATCGAAAGCACACCTGTTCAATATAGCACAGTGCGCGGCAGTGTCAACCAGTGCATTAAACACCAACTCACCAGCGCAACATATGCCAGCTCTATGTGGCACTAACTATTGGTCACATTTACCAAGTACCCTCCAGAACTAAACTACATAGTTCAATCAACACTACAGACACCAAAAAACGATACAGTGATCGCAGCATAAACCACTGCTCTGCGTGCCAGTACAGCGCCATAAACGATTACGCTGGATCTGCAAGGAGGGAGCAATAGAGAATACCACCGCCACAGCACTGCAAGAGGTGAAGGCCCCACAAAATGGGGAAACCAGACAAGCAACAACCAAAACTCAACTTCGAGCAACGGCGAACTGCTAGAGGATCGCACCCGCATTCAGATACGGAGGCTGAATCAGAGCGCACACCACCCAAAGGCATGGAGGCTATGCTGAAGGCAATACAAGAAAGTCTGCAGGACATGCATGGCAAAATGGACGATTTAATGACACGAATGGACACCATGGCTGCCAAAGTAGATCGACATGGCGAGCGGCTGGACAAGGCAGAGACCAGAATATCTGCAGTAGAAGATGAATCGCGTGCAAGCACCTCCAAATTCACGGGTTTCGAGAAGATTCTGGAAGTTATCAAGTCTAAGTCTGAGGATTTGGAAGCGAGATCACGCCGAAACAACATACGCATAGCGGGCGTACCAGAATCGACGAACATAGGTAACATGGAAACGTATGTGGAGGAAATGTGCCTTTCCATGTTTGGCAAAGACAAACTATCCCATGTGTTCATTGTGGAAAGAGCACATAGAACATTGGCGCCACGACCACCTCTGGGAACACCACCGAGACCGATAGTGGCCCGCACACTAAACTACCGCGACAGAGATGCAATTCTACGCATGGCGCGGGAACAGAAGGATCTCCAATACCAATCCAACAAGCTTGAATTCTACCCCGACTACACACAAGCAGTCCAACAAGCTCGCAGGGAATTCAACGGTGCAAAGACAAAACTACGAGAACTACAAGTGGAATACGCCATGCTCTACCCTGCGAGACTAAAAGTGACCTGGGAAGGTAAATCAACACTTCTCACTTCTCCTAAGGCGGCGAACGACTTCATAAAGAAAATCACAAACCACCGCAAAAACGGCCAGCGTCAGCAACAGGCTCAAGATGAAGACTGAAAATAAATGTTATGTTCAAGTTTACCTATCACGTCTACTGGGTTATGGAAGACATAGATTGGTGGTGTCAATGGCTCGTTCCAGTGTCAATGTGAAGACACAGACACAGCACTGGTGGGTAAGGCTTAACCGTATCTCATTATTGACTATTGATGAGTGGACTGACCTCTCCACTGTGTACAATGGGATGTATGTATTGCTTTATACGTACAACATGATATGGAGAGAGCGAAGGGTAAGATACAGTCGTAATGTCAAGTCTTTGCCAAAGTAAAGTTATACTGTATACACACACTACAGAAGACTGATCTGTTGTAGGATGCACACAATCAATAACTATAACAAGGATGCTCACCTACATCAAAAAGCGTTGCTTAGAACTGAAGCTCACTACTTGTTGTTGAAGACAATGAAACAACCATTGACTGCTTGAGATACGCAACTATAAAAACTACTATCTATTTCTAAGCAAGGCATCCAAATGATAGATCGTAATTCAGTACTGTGCCTCATTCTTGCTCTGTAACCCAGTTACAGTGGAATAGACATTGCATTTCACTATTACTGTAAGGGCACACTCCTCTTGTTTTTGTAAATGTGTCTGCTTCACGAATTGCATGTTATTCGCACGGTGCGGTAACACACATACCACACATTATCAGTGACACAATAGCTGTCTGCAAGGAGCATACATATTGTATTTAAGTTGTGTTTGTGTGCTTGCTCACACTTACGAGAGAGTATGGACAATTGTTACTATCACATCACTCACTCCCCGATGCTGGATGATCTATATACACTGATGTTGTACACATGGCAAGAATCCAGTGACTACATGTAATAGCATAACCATCCACATCCGCTAGTTCGGATGGTGTTGTGCAGTCCGGGCGGACCCCCCGATTGGGTGTTCCCCGACACAGTTTAAATGCAAATGGGATGTTTATTGAGGGTATGGCATCAGCAGGATTGGGCTGCTGTTGTAGGGCGGGGGGAGGTGGGAGGGATTGTTATGGTTGTTTATAGATCAGACTGCTTGAGATGCATTGCCTACAACCAGCTGTACCACTTCCATCAATATACACATGGAAACTGCCTGCGCTGTTATTACAATGTACTGTGGCTCCTCCTCGGTCGGAGTGGGGAGACAGTTATACTTGCTTACAATTCTTACTATGGCTAGTCCTGTATCTCCGACCAAAGCACTGAATGTCCTGCCATGGAATGTTAGGGGTTACACTAACCCCAAGAAAATTTGTCACATATTTGCTTGTTTAGACAGGTGGCACATTGACATTGTTATGTTTCAGGAAACGCATGAATCTCCACATTCGCATGCACAGGTGGGAAGACGATGGGCTGAATCGATGCATTGTTCCAAATACTCGACCTATGCTAGGGGTGTTTCTATATTGGTAAAAAAAGGCACGAATTTCAGAGTAAACACAACAACACTGGACACCAATGGGAGATATGTAATAGTGAAAGGCAGCATACGAGGTAGGCAGATAACACTGGTGAACACTTACTGCCCGAATACGGATTCACCAGAATTCTTCCGGGACGTTTGGCAGTACCTAAGCACTGATGCAGATCAATTACTGTTGTGGGGTGGCGACTTTAATATTGCACTAGACGATACACTCAACAGATCAGGGAACATGACAGAACATCACACACGTGCCAGGGCCGAATTACTAGACATTATGCTCGACTTATCCCTGAAGGATATCTGGAGGGTGAGACATCCCGGCATCAAAGAAGCGACACATACATCTGTGCCCCATGCCAGCTGGTCGAGAATAGACTACTGGTTGGGAACGGCCAACATTTTATTATGGACTCACGCCATAACACACATGCCCAAAACACTATCAGATCACAACCCCGTCAAACTATCACTAAACATCCCGAATTATATACCTCCGCCGTACAGTTGGCGTTTCAATACCAGCGCACTCACAGACCCCCTATATGTAGATACCATTGGAAAGGCTATCAAAGAATACTTCCGACTTAATGCAGACACCACGGAAGACACTGGACTTTTATGGGAAGCGTTCAAGGCAACAATAAGGGGGGTCTGTATAAGCACGACCGCTGGCATACTAAAAAACATCAGAGCACAGATTTCACGATGCGAAACCTCACTACGCGCTTTAGAACGGCAATATGAATTAACCCCAACTCCATTCATACTGAAAGACATTAGAAACATGCTCACAGAACATCAAAAATTTGCTGCAGACAAAATCAAATATCTAAGTAAACAACATGTAGCTAGATCGTACGGGGAAGGCGGTAGGCCAGGTAGAGCTTTAGCTACTAAAATATGCACTAGACACAAACCACACATAATCACAAAGACTGTTGGGGCTGATGGAATACCACACACTGATCAGATGGGCATTCTACAAAGCTTCATACACACCTACCAGGACTTATATACATCGCGGCCAGTTGCCTCACAGCGCGAAACACTGCAATACCTTGATGATATTGCTATCGCTTGGCTGTCAGACAACCAGAGGCAATATCTAGCCCAACCATTAACGAGTGAGGAAATAACTGAAGTCATAGCATCATTGCCAAACGGAAAAGCACCAGGACCAGATGGATTCACTTGTGAATTCTACAAAACATTCAGTGACTTATTGTTTCCTTATCTGGTGGATATGTTCGGGGAGGCACTTGAAGCACAGATTCTTCCAGCCACGCTGCGAGAGGCAATGATAATAGCATTACTAAAACCAGGTAAAGACCCCGAAAATTGCAATTCCTATCGCCCCCTGTCCCTGATAAATGTGGATTCCAAAATATTAGCTAAAGTTCTAGCTACCCGATTGCAACCACTTATGTCAGCACTAGTTCTCCCGGATCAATCGGGATTCATCCCCTCTAGGAACACTACGCACAACACCAGAACACTATTTGCCACCGCACATTATCTTACACCATCCGCCAAGGCAGCAGCGATTATTCTGGACGCTGCTAAAGCATTCGACTCCATAGAATGGTCATATCTGATAACGATATTGCATCGGATGGGCTTTCCTCGGATATTCATTCAATGGATACAATTACTTTACACCAAACCATTGGCTAGGGTTAAAATAAATGGCTATGTATCAGAGACCATCACTATAGAAAGAGGGACGAGACAGGGCTGCCCCCTGTCCCCTATACTGTTCGCACTAGCACTGGAACCGCTA
Organism: Lissotriton vulgaris; assembly: GCF_964263255.1. Lineage (NCBI taxonomy): Eukaryota > Metazoa > Chordata > Amphibia > Caudata > Salamandridae > Lissotriton > Lissotriton vulgaris. The sequence continues at coordinate 901,532,563 of NC_141696.1, forward strand.
GCTTGCATAGTGAGACAGAAACATCATCACCTAGCAATTCAATTCCCAAATAGACCATTGCATATCTCCCTATATGCAGACGACATGTTATTGTACGTCAAAGACCCGGCTGTAAACCTGGACCCACTCCTGAGAGTATACATTCGATTCGGGGGATTTTCGGGCCTACAAATCAATTGGGACAAATCCTCCATATTTCCATTGACTGACTCCACACAACGACATACGACAGAATACCCGCTAGAATGGCAGACAGACCCTATAAGATACCTGGGCATTTGGTTTCACCGGGATCCTGAGGTGGTTATCAGAACCAATTATGGCAGAGCGATTGACATGCTCGATGACAAAGTCGCAAGATGGATCCAACTCCCACTGTCGCTGGCCGATAGGATGGCGATCGTGAAGATGGTAGTACTCCCAAAACTACTCTATCTTTTTAATACCATTCTGATCCAACCCCCAAAAGAGGTATTCAAACGCATTACGACAATAATACTGAAGCTGATTTGGGCAGGCAAAAAAGCGCGCATAAAGTTAGACATGTTAACGCTACCTATTCACAAGGGAGGTTGGGGAGTACCAGACTTTTGGTTATATTACCTATGCGCTCAGGCCCCATTTGCCACACACTGGTACCACACAACACCATATCTAACTCACGTTGCGGTGGAGGAAGGCGATGCAGCCCCGATTCCATTAGATGCAATAATAACACATACCAGACCTCCGCTTCATAATAATGACATAAACACAATCGACACTACAAACTCAGCTTGGAGAACTCTTGGCCAAATGATGCGTAAGCTCCCTCTCTATGCTCCAGCACTACCTCTGCATCACCACCCAAATTTGTCTGTCACTGGTGAAGAAGTGGGTATGAACCTATTAAAACAAGTGGGTCTATGTACAATGGGCGACATATATAAAGACGGTGCTTTTATTACAGAACAGGACTTAGCCTATATTCAGAACCCGACAATGCTCTTCCGTTTCACATTCCACAGACTTAAAGGGGCGTTGAAAAAGCACTTTCCGAACTTCCCGAGTGAACCGCCAACAATGGACACCCTACAGCTTTTGATTACCTCCACGAACACATTACATTTGGTCTCACGACTTTATACTCAAGCGAAGGCAGAATTAGACCGTAGGGCAACCAAGGCACAGGACAAATGGAATACAATTCTAGACACACCACTTACAGACAAAGAATGGGAAACTACATGCACACTCACGAAAATGCTCACGCCAAATGGCAACCTACGAATAATCCACTTCAAATACCTGCACCAAGTATATTACACTCCAGCCCAATTATATAGATACGGATTACGTGAGGAAGCAAGGTGTAAAAGATGTGGACAGGACCAAGCAGATTTTATACACTTGGCCTGGAACTGTGTGAAGATACAGGCCTATTGGATGGCAGTAGTGGAAAAGCTAACCGAAATGGTAGGAGTGCTGATCGCATGCACAGTCACATGCTGTCTCTTGGGGATACTATATAACGTAAAGGCGACAAAACGTAAATTTTGCGTCATAGCATTATTATTAGCCAAACGCAGAATTTCTATGTGCTGGGACAGCACAAATACACCCCAGATAAAACAATGGATGAAGGACATGTCATATTGTCAGGATACTCTTCGGACATACGAGGAGTCCCTTCCTCCGAGATCTAGACCCAGAGACTACTGGACATACTTTACAACATACTTAAACGCACAAGTGGAGGTTTAAGGGGCACACAATACAACTAGCCACAACTGATAGCTAGAATAAGGATTACTGGACAGGGGTTTCACATACACCGAGACATTGATTTGTGGAGCCGGGGTTGGAATGCGGTAGTGGGCTGATCTGGTTCTGTTATAAATATGTTATTTAAATAAAACTGTAAAAAACTGAGACCAACTGATATTGTAAACGCGGCCAGCCCACAGTGGTTGTAGGTGACTTGCTGTGTACTTCAACAACTGTTGCTCATAATGCTTGCTCACTTTTCCTCGATTCAACAGCACGCTGCCGGCCTATTCAAGGTTGTGGGCACTAAACTGTGTAAACTATGTGCATACCAACAATAAAGGTCTTGGAACAAAAAAAAAAAAAAAATTCAAATTACATCAAGAACATGAAAACATAATGGTCATGTCATTAATACAGAGGACAGTCAATTTTGGCATGGCTCATGGAAATCTGTATCCTACGCGCGTTTCGGCTGTGTGCCTTCATTAGGACGCCATGTATATTAAAAGTGAAACCTAGGAGAAGAGAGGATGCATGTACAATGAACCATCATTCAAAATTACAAAAAGGCGGTCCTACTTTATATTTTTATGTTGTTCAATTTAGATATCTAGTTCCACTAACATTTTCATCGATCCTAAATGGGGATATTTACACACTAGATAATTTCCCTGATTTAGGAACTTTTGTCAGGGGTACCCCTATTTTTACACACATGATGAGGAAATTACGCAGGTATCTACCCTAAAACTATTTCTCAATTATCAAAACTTGACCAAATCTTGCAAAAGCCCAACACATAACAAAGGTTCAATGCTCGACCTAATCATATCCAGAGAAGGTGCACTGACAATAGACTCAATCACACCCAAAGACTGGTCTGATCATCACTCAATATTATTCCACCTAATTAGGCACTTGCAGACTACCAAAGGGCAAGTAACCAAACAGAAATACTGGGTCAGAGACACCAAAAACATGGACAGGGTGGAACTGACCGAACTCTGCAAGAAAAATCTCACTTCCCCAGCAATAAACCTGAATGTTTGCAAACTAACTGAGAACTACAACTAAACTATATCAAACATAATGGTGTCAGTACCCACTCTGAGACTCAAATCCTCCCAACCTTGGCTGCAATCAAAGGCTAAATGAGAAAAGGAGAAGTCTTAGACATGTGGAGTGAAGATGGAGACGGGAACACCAAAAATTGCTTCTAATCAAACTTCTTGAACGATTAAACCACTACAAAAAGCACATCTGGGAAGCCATAGCATCGTATTTCAGAACCCAACTTGACAATGCAAGGAATCGCCCATGATGACTGTTTGAAATTGTCAACCAACAAACTGGGGGCAAACAATGTAACCAAGATCAGTAATAACACAGTTTAAATATGTGAATCATTCTTTTCATTTTTCAATGAAAACATCTTAGAAATCAAAAAGGAAAATGCAACCGACAAACAAAGTTTACTAGCTACTATAGTCAATGATCACCATCCAAATGTTGACCCAACATTCCCTTTGGAGGACCAAATGATGAACCACTCATTCAAGACCAAAAATCAAGTTGTCAGGAGTGAGTTCACAGCATTAATTTAGGAAGAAGTCCACAATATCTTCCTATGTACGAAACCAACTTCACATTTCATCGACCCCATCCCTCCCACAACACTAAAGGGAACTCAGCCACCTTTTCTCACCTATACTGACAAACATAGTAAATTCATTGCTAAAACAAAGCAGTATCCCAGATTGCCTGAAGACTGGCCAAGTGCCGCCTTTCTTGAAAAAAGTAGTGCTTACCCTGCAATCCTTAGCAACTTATGTCCGGTGTTGAATATTCCATTTCTAGCAAAATTGTTGGAAAATGATTTGCACAACCAACTGAGCCAGCATATTGACCAATTCAACCTACTCAACAAATTTCAATCAGAACAGGGCACAACACTGAATCAGCCATTGTTCACATAGTGGACAACACCATTAAGATACTAGACTATAAATATTCTTACCTACTCATCCTCCTAGACCTCTCAGTTGTGTTTGACATGATCAATCACAACATACTACTAAAACTATTAGAAAGCAGAATAGGGCTGCCTGAGAAAGTGATCTCATGGTTCACATCCATCCTGCAGAATCACTCACAACGAACCAAACTAGGCAACACATTCTCAGATATCTCACAAGTGAGGTGCAGAGTCCCTCAAGAGTCGACTATTTACCTTGCTCTCTTTAACCTTCATTTGGAACAGTAACGGATATTCTCATACAATCAAATACATAGCACATGTATGCAGACAACACACAACTATAATTAAAGATATCCTTTCTAGATGACGACATCCAACTAAATAACTCTCTAGTCAAAATGCAGTTATGGCTATCTCAAAACTACTTCAAAACCAAACTCTCTGAAAACAGAATTCCTACTTTTCTAATCTCAAAGCTCCCCATTCCTCCAAGAGTGGTTCAAGCACCTAAACACCCTCCACTGCAAACCTACCATTATTCAGTCCACTAAATCCCTTGGAATAACACTAGACAAGAATCTGAACATGCTAGCACACATCAGTGCAACCATGCACAGTGTGTCATTCCTAATCAAAATACTGAAGAAATTGAAACTATTTCTGGCACCTCAAGACTTCAAACAAGCGGTACAATCATTAGTAGTCTCCAGACTAGAATACAGATCTGTGACCCTGTCAAGTCTTCCCAAAGTGAGAACAACAGCTCCACTCAAAAAGACCCTTAACGCAGCATCAAGACTAGTAACAGGCCCTAGATGCTTTGACCATATCACCCCATCGCTTAGGTATCCTGACTGGCTCCCCGTCGAGGCCAGAACTTAACTGAACATTTCTTGTCTCACACATAAACCATTTCATCTTAATGAAACAAGGGACCTGGCAGAAAACATTAGATTCTCACATGGCAGCCATTTCCTAAGAAGTGCAAACTCTCTCAGACTTGAAAACCCCTAGATTAATTGTAAATAATCTAATACAATTAGTCTGTTAGACAGCTAGCTATATGTTAGGTAGTGGTTAAAATAACTGATCAGAGATTTGTGATGAAATATGATCTGGCATAGCTAACCTTTGCCTTTATGTTATTAATAGTTAGTTTTTATATTATATACACACTCATTCTACATGATGATTTGTTGATGTGTAGTGCTTAAATAAGGATTTAGTGTAAAATACCAAATATTGTGTCTATGTACAGATTTTGGAGTTCAGGATGATGTGCTACGTGCCACCTCCCAACACTCTTGACTACAGGAGAATAACTCAGTAGAGGAAGAGCAAAAGGTACCTGTCAGTTTTTCTTTTCCTTTTCTCCAAAAAGGTCACAGTTGGGGCGTAGCCAGCAAGATGGACGATTATACGTGCTTGGTTGGACCTCCTGTCGAGCCCCATATTATCCTGCTCTAATCCTGTCCTCCTAAATGCCATTGGCCTCCACAGCTATTGGCAATAAGTGGTGGATGCATAGGACTTCGTAGACATTGGCACACAAATACGTGGTGGCACCCTGGAAGAAACAAATCCAGCAGAGCGTTGGAGGGCTCCACAGGCAATATGGTGCTGGCCTAGTCTATACATACAACGGCGGTGTGGCACACCAGTACCTGGGAGGCTCGGACCGGGATCCTGGTTCACACTGCCTGACGGCTGAAACTCCTTGTGTGTCACTTCCTTGTCGGAGAGGATTGTTCTACAGTGCGGATTCTGGGTGTGGCAGAGGAGGGGGGACTGGAAGATTCCAGCTGCCGGAGCTGTGCAAATGCAGGGCCTGGAATTGGTGGACCCTGCTCAAAGTGCTTAGGGAGAGACAGGAGCTGCTAAATGGGGTGAGTACTGACCGGAGCACATTGCTTCCCCTGCAGCTGCTGTGTGCTGGACCACTGAGGGCCTAGGTGTGGACTGTGGTGTGGCTCACCCTGGTGGTCCAGACAGTCCTGGATGGTGAACGCACACGTCTGGCCTGTGCTGTGTGTGGCCATTGTCTCGGTGCCTGCGAGTTGAACCTTGGATTCCCTATGTGCTGAAACGTGTACCGGGAGCCTTTGGGCTGCTGGGGGCCAACATCTCCCCTAGCAGAGTGGACCCGAAGACGGCCTAAAGTTTGGAGCTCCTGGGAGGCCAGAGTGGAGACACTGCCTCATCACTTAGGGCCAGTGAATGCAGTGCTTGCTGATGGAGCATTGGTGAGTGGTGTTCCCCTTGCCTGGATGCCTCGCCTGCAGGTGTGGGATCCCGAGCTGGGCCCCTGGGGGACACTATGGTGCCACTGATTAACATCCAGCTGGATACTATTAAAGATATATCCGGCATCTGAGTGTGTGGCATCAGGGCTGCGGGAGAGGCATGGCCCTTTCCTGAAGAATAATTTCTGTAGACAGAGAAATTAATTGGTGATTGGCGGGGCTCTGCATGGAGTGACTAAGATCCCATTGATCCTGTTGATGGAGAGAAGAGCTCTGTCTAGGGGAACAAAATACTTTTGATTCTTCATTGTAGTGGCAATGTGTGGAGTGGCTCCAACCACAAATGGGACCACAATGATGAAGGACAAGGGGGCAACGCCAACACATGCCAACAATATAGTAAATTATATGCAGGCAACCACGATGACATAAAAATTGGCAGAAGAGAAAGTGGAGCATCCCACCGTTTAGGGGACCCGACCATCTCAGATTTGATTGGGCCATTAAGGGTTCAAAAGTGGAACTGGCCATGGAAATAGATTTGCTGTCCACTGATGGGAACTTGCTCAGGGCAGACCTCCGTAAAACGGCAGTCCTGCAAAGGGAAGTGGTAACTCTCTGAGAGACGGTTTCAGACCTGCAGAAAATAATGGTGAGACTCGAAGAATGTTTTGAGGACTCCAAAGGAGGATATTAGAGGAATAACCTATGATTCGTAGGTTTCACCTGAGGAATCGGAATGTCAGTTCAGGGAACTGTTCATAGAGGAGTGGCTTAACAAAATTATGCACCAGTGCAAAATTCCCCAATTATTCACAGTTAAAAGCGCACACAGGGCCTTAGTGCAATCACTGTACATGGGTGTAGTGCCCTGTGCCATTATAGCCCGCCAATTTAATTTCCGAGATGATGATATGATCTTGCAATCGGTGTGGGTTAGAGGTCGACCAAACTTTGAGAGAAACCCACTCTTTCTCTTCCCAGACCACACCCAAAAAGTCCAAAACCAGTACAAAACATTCAGGGCCTACGTGATTTTCCTGGAAAAACTTTGGGGTGGTATATAGAGGAAAGGTACACTTCTTTACAGCGGAGGAGGGCAGTGACTGGGTGAATACACTTCCTCAAGATATTTCTCAGGCTCGTTTGATGTATGGTCCTTTCACGCACTGCATAGAAGCAATCGGCCTGCATCAAGAAAAAAGTTTGCGGAAAAGACACTTAGGCTCCTCAGAGCTACCAGGCCGCACTGAGGTGTGCTCAGAAGGCACCCTTTGGACACAGAGGCCATACCAGCATCCTTAGACTCAATCTTGTGCAGACGGAGCAGTCCATACTCAGACACGGACAGTGTGGATGGGGGTCTGGCCTGACTATAGATTGGAATGTAGTAATTGTGGACATAGAGAGGTACCCTGGAGTAAAGCTCTCTGAGCCAAAGAACTGCTGACAGCCTAGCGCATATATGTGCCAGCAGGTGTTGTTGATTTGTTGCCCTAGACCCAACACAGTAATACCACTCTATCCTGGTTTGGGGACTGCCACTGTGAATGATACCTGACCCTGATAACCCAGTAGATGTGATAAATGCCTGATGAAGGTAGTAGTGGGTGCTGGCAGGGCCCGTAGGGATCAGGGGTCAGGGCGCTGAGATGGTTGTGTTGGGACTACATCTTGCGGCTGACTGGGGATTGCTGACCTCCAGCCATGAGACTAGTTATTTATTTATTGTGTCTTTTGGCTGAATAAATACGTAGAATGTTGGGATTGGGGCAGGAACAACAGGCTTCTGCACTGCCCTTTAACGGAAAGCGAAAGTTAGAGTTACTCCCCAAGGAGGGGGGGAAATGATGTTCAGTTTTATGCACAGTTCCAGGGAATGGCAAGCTGCCTAAAGAAATGGAGGTCTGGTTGTGCGGTAAGGATGTGTTTATTAAAAAATCTGTACCTTGCGTGGATGATATGTTGCAAGCTGTATGGAGTATGAAGTATTTACATTCATGACATGAAATGTCAGGGGGTTAGCACAACTAGAGAAATGATCGAGAGTGTATGCCTACCTCAAACAATACTGTATATCTGTGGCTTTCTTGCAAGAGACGCATGTTTTGGGAGACTGTATTCCAAGAATGCATAGGAGGTAGAGTGGTCAGGTTTATGCAACATAATATTCAGGATCTGCTAGGGTGGCCCTGATTTGGGTGGCATCTTGGGTGCCCTTTCAACATTGGGGACATGTACTAGATCAAGAGGATCACTTTGTAATCCTACATGAAATTCTGGATGGCCTTGAAGTGTGCTTTCTTCAAGTTTATGCCCGTGGCACCAACTGTGCACATTTGTTGCTGGACTGGTGATGACTGTCACCCCCTATCTGATGGCTGACATGATACTAGCAGGTGATTGTAATCGTGTGATTGATAGAAGGCTGGATGGAAGGCTGGATCTCCCGCCCCCCCCCCCTGGAAACACAACCCAAATATGACGGGGCAGAGTTTTGAGTTAGTGGATTGTTGGAGAGTGAGATATCCTTCTTCTAGGCAGTTTTCCTGCTATACTCCCACCACGGGAACAAATAGCCACCTGGATTACTGTCTTACTACACCCAGCATGGCTCCACAAATTGTCGAGATATCCTATCTAGCGCAATATATATGTGATCACTCCCACTCTTGGTATGCCTGTGGAAGGGCTGTGTACGCCATGTTGCCTACGTGCAGAGGCGCTTATGTATCTACCCTTTGCAGCCGCAGTGCCGGAGGAGCTCACTAATTATTTCAAGTAACAGAGCTCATGATTTGGAAAAAATGAAGGTAAAACTCGGTGGGATATGTTTAAAAACCACATGTAGGGCCCATCAGCAATTATTCCAAGATCTGCCCCGTAAAGAATCACAACTAAAAGACACGGAACACAAGCTTCTCTCACAACCACAGTGGTTGGAGGGCTGGCAGTGTGTCTGTATTGACCTCCTGGATTATTGGTGCCAGCTCCAAAAATATACTTACACGGCGTATCGACAACAGGAGACAGATCAGTTGCCATGTTAGCATGATTGACACAACAGAGTCCAGGGAACTGATTCTGGTGCTCCACGACGAGTACAGAAATTTAGTTAACCCCTTCGGTGCTCATGACGAGCTCAGCTCGTCATGAGCCATGGCGCTCCGATGCTCATGACGAGCTCAGCTCGTCATGCCTGTGGAACGCTCAGGTGCGGGGAGAATTCCTCTGCTGTGCTGAGTGTTCCACAGGAGCCAATGCACCTGTGACGAGCTCAGCTCATTATTAGCACAGGTGCGCCGTGCCTCATGACGATCTCAGCTCGTCATGAGCATGCGGGCGCTGTGTGCGCCCTCCTCCCCCCAGCACAGTGGGGAAATAACCCCCGCAGCAAAGGGGTAAACTCCCAGTCAGCAATGAATGCAGTTTTTGAGACCATCTCAAAAGGGTATATGTCTAATGATGGAAGGGAACTGAAAACGGTCGGACAACGTTTTTGGCGAATGTAAATGTACCTAAACTGAGCGCAGAGAAGCGGTCGACTCAAGTGTCGACATATAGACCACTATCAAAACGTAGGGCCCCATTAGGATGGCGGGCGGATCACCCCCGCTGGGACGGCAGTAGCCACAGCCGGCGTGGCGGGGGCAATCCGCCCGCCATCCATACAGAAATGACCCCCCACCATATTATAATGGCTGGGGGGTCCGCGGCGGACGGAAAGCACCATCTGACGCTTTTCCGCCCGGTTGACATGTCGACCGGGCGGAAAAGGGTTCTATATGGTGGCGGTGTCTGAAAGACATCGCCAGCCATATTGGAATTTGGGTTTACAGATGCCTTTCCGTGGGGGCATTGCCACCATGGAAAGGCATGCAGAGTCAGCTTGGGGCGCCTGTTGGGGCATGGGGGGTGTACATGGGCGCGGTGCCTGCCATGTTGTGCATGGAAGTGCACAACATGCCTCCCTGGCATTGTGGCGGGCGGAGCTGAGTGCACCGTCCATCACAATGTTAGGGCGGCAGGATGCGCCTGCCACTGTGGTGAGCGCACCCTAATGGCACACACGGGACCCCCACCCCTATGGCGGGCGGTTCCTTTTTACGACGGAATCTTGGGTAGGCAAAGTCCGCCTGCCATCCTAATGTGCCCCTTAATGTTGACGCCAAAATACTAAGTGTTATATTGGCAGCCCGGCTGCTCCCTTACTTACCTGTTTTGATGCATGAAGACCAATGCAGATTAACCTTACGTAAACTATTCCAAATTATCCAGTCCCGGGTGTCTGCGAGGGGTCATAAGCATTGGCATTCCTCTATGTCCAACAAACATTTGCCTCAGTCATATGGGAATATCTCTTGCATGTGTTGGAGAAGGTGGGTCTCGGTCATAAGTACATATTCTGGAATAAATGACTGTATACCAATCTGATTAGATACAAAACAGGTAAACTGGTGCCTCCAAGCTTCCAACTATGATGTGGTATCAGACAGGGCTGCCCTCTGTCACCCTTATTGTTCTCCCTTGTGGTTGAACCATTGGCTGTACTGTTGTGACGCAGAATTGAACACTGGTGTCACCCATGTGGTGTCTCTCAGTGCCAACAATGCCCTTGTTTATTTGTGAGGTGTGAAAGAAATATATCCTGGTGATAATGAGGGTGCTGGATGATTTCAGTGTGGTGTCAGAACCACAAATAAATCCTCAAAAATTTCAGTTGTTACCATAGGGTAAATTGTTTGCAATGGGCCATGCGATGTTACCACAAGTTGAGCTTACAAACGGTGAAAAAGAACTACAGTATTTTGGAATATGCATTGCCTATGGGAAACAGCAATTGTTAGACCTTAACATAGGCCGAGTAATGGACGGCCTTCATTCATCGACACAGTTTTGGAAATAAAACCCTCTCTCACTCATGGGAAGGGCATCCCTACTTAAGCTGGTGGTAATACTGCAGTGTTCATATGTGCTACAGGGTACTTTCTATGAGAGCTCTGGAAGGTACTTCAAAGAGCTGGAAAGTTTATCATAGACCTCCTTTGGGCCACAAAACTGAATGGGTTTTGCCATTTTGAATCATACATGGGAACGAGGAGGGATTGAACTCCTTAATTTGGAACTCTATTATTTTGCGGCTCATCTTCAGCACGCCATATATTGGTTAGATGAAGGTAACAACTGGGAAAAGAGACTCGTCAGTGGCTCCCATGGGGACGCCATCCTCCCACAAAGGCTAATGAGTGGTCAATGGATAACAACGGCGATGCCTGCCCTGGTTCGGCAAGTAATACAGATATGGGAATGGACTGTTAGGAGGGTAATCCGTCGTGCACTCTATTCATGAGATATGTCGATTTCGGTGCTGAAACAATTTTTAGACTTCACAGAGGAAATATCAGAACAGAGTTGGTGAGATGGAGGTTGTGACATCCCAGGTGACCTATATCTAAGGGGAAAGTTAATAATCCGTGATGATGCATCGGACTCCTTTATGCTTAGGGCGGGTCAATACATACAAAATTCCAAGATGTTGGCTACAACTCAGGAAATTTGTCTGTATTTTCCTGAAGAGCCATTGACACTGAGGATCTACCAACCATAATACCAGAACACATGAGCAATGTGAGGGAATGTTAAGTGAGCTTCTTAATACAGGAGACTGTGAAAAAGTCCATATGGGGTGCGCACTGTGAGTTCTAATGCATGTTTTAAGCTGATCCAAAGTAACTACGCACACCGTGCATATCTCTTGCCCAAGACTCTCCATGATATACACCCTACATGATCTGACCGATATTCAAGATGTGGAGACCCTGCTGCAGGGTTTGATTATATGATGTGGAGCTGCGCTCCAATATTATCCTACTGGGGAGAGATTGTGCGATGTTTAAATGATGCAACAGCATGACCCATGCACAATACTACTGGGACTGATCCCAGAATATCCCCAAAAAACATACCCGTAAGTTTCTAATGTTGGGCTTAGTACTGGCAAAAAAACACATTTGCATCACATGGATGGGAGAACACCCTCCCAGGTACACTGAACGGTATGAAATATGCCTGAGTGGCGGTAGCAGAGGAAGTTAGAATGAAGCATGTGAGACACGATGAACAATTGGATGAAAATTGTCAGCATGGAGACAGATGCTTGTAGATCTTATGGGTGAGATGTCATTTGAACAGGACACTGGTATTACATCATAGACGAAAAAAACGTGGAGAGTTAGTGATAATGGATCAAGTAGAGGGGGGCAGCTATGGACACTAATGGGAAGGCCAGTGTATAGTCTGGACTATGACCACTGAAACTGCAAGTGTGGAATTACAATTAGACAGAGGTACCTACGCCGAACACCTACAACCTGACTGGCTTAATGTAATATGAATATTTAATGTGTACTCCAATGAGCAGATTTGGGGTGAGGGACGAGATGTTTTAAGCATATATGTATCTTTTTAAAATTGCTCCTGCACATGTGTTTATGTCATGAGCAATTTCTAAGAATGATGAGATATCCATTTATGTAAAAATCAATAAAAGTCATATTTTGTAACAAAAAAAAGTCACAGTTCCCTTCTGAGGTTTAGAAAATCTACTGGGTGTGACCCCAATGATCGGGGTTTAACCCGACAGCTGTTTCTGCGTTTTTGTGCCAGTAATGTTCAATTTGTCTTTCAAATTAATGGTGGAATACTGTTGGCTGCATTTTTTCATATCTATTCAAGGAATAACATGGAATCAATAGGTGGCTCAAACTGAATGATGGTGAAAGTCCCAGTGGTGAGAAGGCCAGAAATCCCCTGAGTCGCAGAATACGGGATCACAGAGATAGTACATTTTGAAGCTTCACAGAATTTGAGCTTGTAATGTTGGATTCCAAGTTAAGAGGGGTGATAACTTATTACCTCTGATCTCCTCTTGGTTGTATCCATCTCTGATTTCTTTTATCATTTAATGAAGTTTATGCTACGCAAGGGGGCGCAAAGGCGACGCAAAACCTAAGTAAGATTTATCAAGCCATCCAAGGCCACCTTGAATGGCTCTGCATGGCTTGTTAAATGTAGAGTTAAGCAAAAGTAGCACGAATCGCTGCCTTGTATTGCTCTGTGCCAGGGAGGCATTCCTTGGGTAGAGCGTGAGTATTCCCACTCATCCACCCATGGAACTTGGCACATTCCCAGATTTGCCATTAGTGGTAGACAAGGGTATGCGTCAAAATGCTATGCCTCCCCAGATGAGGGGTAACAAGGAAAAATATATCTTTATTTCTTCTCATCTGTTCCTGTTTCTACCTATCCTGTATAAAAACAATCATGCCTACAATGCAGGCACTGTTGCACCATGATGCAAGTGTGCCTGCGTTGGTGCTAGGCAGCCAAAAGTGCGCCAGTGCTAGGAAAAGACAGGAATCTGATGCATAATGGAAAGAAGAGCGCATTCCTGCCCTTTTCCCTTTCGTACAGCTAAGCAAGGTGGTTTGCTGCATTGAGCTGTGTGAAGGAAAGATAAATCTGCCCCCAATGTTGTAGTCATGCAAAAAAATATGATTAAACTACACTGCCTGGGGGGCGTGGCTTAGGTGCCGGCAAGTCATGGCGCTTCCCCAGTGAGCTCCGCGCTGCTACGAGCTCTTCGTGCCACATGTAGACCTCAAACTGCTCCGTAGAGGTCTCCGCAGGCAGCTACAGTCGCTGGAAGATGCCAGGAGGCAGAGGGGAATTATGAGGACATCGGGCTGACTTTGAAAGCACCTCTTTTCTCTGCCGGTAATTTTCTCTGTTCTCGGACGCTGACAGCCTCTGTTTGACGGTCCATTAGACTGCTCCTGCTCCTTAATTTTTTGCGTGTCCACTATCTCATTTATGGCTTTATTGTGGTGTAAAACCTGACGATATGATGCTTCATTTTCTGGGCTATTATTTTCTTTTTTTTTTTTACCTCAGCTGTCTTTGCCTTCATTACTGTGTGAGAACGGCCGCCATTTTGTGGAAAAAACATGAATGCCCGTTTTTATCTTTTGAAGCTCCTGCAATGTTGATGGTTTCAAGGGACTCTTACTAGCCTATCTTGTCTGGTGGCTATTGCTGACTTCATCAATTTAGAGTGCATGCAGCATATCCCGTGTCCACTTTCTATTCATTTCCTGCAGTGTGGTGTAAAACGTGATTCTTACTGGCTTTTCTGATGTGGCAATTTTTCTTGTCTGCCTCCATTGCACTCCAATTAAGGTTTCACCAGTCGTCTCATGGATATTGGCATTGACGCTTGTTTCTAATCTCCTTGAGGTTCATGTCATTCCATTTACATTGCAAATACTTTGAAATATAATATGACTGGTCCTTCTTTCTGCATATTTTCTCCAATTTGTCATGGAAGTTATATGACTATGTATGACTGCTCTCCTTATCTCCAGTTAGGCAATTAGACTTTACCACAGAGTCTCTCAGCCTTTCATATCTGTTTGCCTCCTGTTCTTTTTATACTTACCACATACTTATGCCTATTTACTTATTCTACGCTCTTTTCAACGTGACTGATTGTGCCCATATTCTCAACTGAAATTTTCAACATGTCTCACGAGTCAGGTACTCCTAAGCATTCTGTCATTGGAACTAAAGTTAAGAGACCAAAAAATGACCCACCGTCTCCTACTTCATCCTCAAGTTCTGTTCTGGATTCTATCTTGGAAGAAGTTCATTGTCTTCAACCATTCATGTCTGCTACTAATGTCAAACTTAATCAAATTGAGGCAAAACTGGCTGTTATGGATTGCAAAGTTCTGGAGCTGGAACAGCGTGTTAGCGATATCCAAGATGTTTCATCCAAGATGCCTTCATTGGAACAAGAGATTCATAAATTAAAGCTTCACACTGAGGACCTTGAAAATCGTAATCGGAGGAATAACCTACGCTTTTTTGGTCTACCTGAAAATGTGGAGGGGTCGGACTTGGTGTCTTTTTTACAGAAATTCCTGTTGGATCTTCTAGAACTCCAGCCTACATCTCACCCTCTTAATATCCAGAGAGCCCATCATTTAGGCCGTCTTCAACCTAATGCTTCTAAACCCCGTGGTATTATTATGCTATTTCTCGAGTTTACCGAATTAATGACTGTGTTGAAGGCTGCTAAACTTAAACGGTGTCTTGTATGGTCTGGTCACAATATTTTCATCTCTCAAGATCTCTCCAGTGCAACGAATGCTCGACATAAAGAATTCTTGAATCTTCGTCCTCAGATGAGACAATTGAACATCCAGTATGGCATCATACATCCGTGTTTTTGTAACATCACACATAATGGTCGTACTCGCTCATTTGATGATCCACAGAAGCTCCAGTAATTTTTGCAGCATTTATATTCCTCTGGCATGGACACTAATGATTGATGAATCTCTTTTCTTTTTTTGTCTCTTCTTCCTTTTTGTCATTTTTCTGTCTGGACAGTTTTGAGCTTTGTTCTCTATGTTTCTCCTCTACTCTCCATTTTACCTCTGTTGGTAATGTATTCTTGAGGTCTTAACTACACTTTTTTCCATCTGTGTTGCTCGTGGGGTTCGCTTCCTCTTCGGCGTATCCATGCTCCTGCTACTTCGGTTTCTCTCTTATACTCAGATCAGGCTCTCATGCCTTGGTCAGATCACTTTTTTCTTGCTTTCCTTCTATTCTCTTTTTCTTCTTCTTCCTTACCCTCTTCCCCTTCTCTCTGTCCCTTTTACCTTCTCTACTCTCCTTTTATGTGCATCTCCTCTTATAGTGTGTCCCTCTACTGGTTGGACTCCTCTTAAGTCTATTCTTTCTTGTTCTGCAATGTATCCCCTTCTCAGTTATTACATGCAATTTTTGGAAGTTTTGGTATTCGTTGTAACATTTTATGTCTATCATCTCCTTACGTGGCTTGTTTTTTCTTTCAGGTGTTTTCCCGAAATGTTTCACATCCCTTCGTGAACTACCTTCCCTACCCTCCATTATGTGTAAACTTGTTTCGTGGAATGTTCGTGGTATCGGAAACCCGATTAAGCGTCAAAAGGTACTGTCTCACTTATCTAAAATTAATTTTCTCTTATGTTTCTCGTAAATAGAAGGCAGCGCAGAAAAAATATGAGGTTCAACTTAACCATATTAAGGAGTTGGAACACACATATTTCACCTCTAAATCGTCCACTGCTCTTCGACTATTGATCAAAGCTAAGTCGGACCTCAATAAATTGGCTACGACTGACGATTGCAACGTACTTCTCAAAATAAAGGCCAAATACCATAGGGGTCAAAACAAAGCCGGCCGTATGTTAGCTAACTATTTAAAGATCAAATCTGAACGTAAAACGATTGGTCCTATCCTGGATGAGTCTTCTAATAAACTGGTTTCATTGGATGAAGATATTGCTTATGTTTTCCATAAGTACTACCAGTCTCTTTATTCCGATGATACCTTCTACCCAGAATTTACATAACTTTTTTTCTGGCCTTCCCTCAACACCTTCCCTGCCTGATGAATTTAATGCTTTAGAAGCTGCTATCTCTTCTCAAGAGGTACTCAATGCAATAAAATCATTAATAAAGTCTAAAGCTCCGGGGCCCGATGGCCTTACCACTGAGTTTCACACTACTTTTTCCTCCATTTTTGTCCCACATCTTCTTACGCTGTTTAATTCTTTTATTTCTGATGCTAAGGCCTCTGGATCCTTTATGGATGCATTGATTATTATAATTCCTAAACCAGACAAAGACCACTCTTGTTGTAAAAATTTCCGTCCCATTTCGTTAATAAACTATGATTGGCATCTGATAATGCAAGAATGTTCACTAATGTTATTTCTTTTGCCAAAAAATATAAATCCCCCCTTGCCACCCTCTCTTTAGATGCTGAGAAGGCCTTTGATCGCATCAATTGGCAATTTATGTTTGCAACTCTTCAGTGGATTGATTTTGGGCCCTCTTTTATTTCTTTCGTTAAATTATTATACTCCTGTCCCAGAGCTAGTATTTTTGTTAATAATCTCTTTTCTAAATTCTCTCCGTTATCAAGAGGTACCAGACAAGGTTGTCCTCTCTCCCCTCTGCTTTTCATCCTCTGCCTTGAACCTTTTTTAAAACCTATTCGTGTTAATACACAAATTAAAGGTTTTCAGCATAACTTCCTTGAAAAAAAACTCTCTGGTTATACTGATAACGTATTCGTTTACATATCCGATCCCATTAATTCCCTTCCTCCCTTCTTAGATGAAGTCCGGCTTTATTCTAGCATATCTGGTTATAAATTGAATTTGTCCAAAACTGAGGTGCTACCCTTGAACTCCTTTTGTTACCAGTTCATGTTTGATGATACAGAATTTGCTTGGTGTCCCTCTAAAATTAAATATCTTGGCATCTGGTTTGCCCCCTCCATACATGATACCCTTAAGCTCACATTTACTGCTCTTATCTCCAAGCTTAAATTACTCTTACTTAATTGGTCTCCAATATTTTTATCATGGTGGGACAGACTAGATACCATAAAAATGATAATCTCTCCTCATGTTTTGTACACACTTTCCATGCTTCCTGTAAAAATTCCCCTCTCTTACTTTTCCCAACTTAATTCGGTTTGTTCAAAGTTCCTGTGGAATAACCAGCACCCACGTATTGCCATGGCCAAGTTTATTCGTCCTAAAGGAGAAGGTGGGGTACGTTTTCCAAATTTCAAATTATATTACTCTGCTTTTTTACTTAAACAATCTTTTGCTTTAGCTTATGATTATGGGGACACTCCCACTCCAGCGTGGATTATTTATGAACGCTCCCTCCTTAAGGATTTCTCATTCCAGGACGTAATTTTCATGTCCAACAGTACCATTTTGTCTACAAATCAAAAGTTAAAATATTCTAAATACCTGTTATATAACACCTTTTCTGATGGTTTCACACCACTACAATGTTTTCTATATTCCTCTTTATGGTTTAATAAATACCTTAAATATAAGGGTACATTTTTTTACTTTAAATACTGGAAAGAAAAGGGTATTCTTTATGTACATCAACAGGTGCATCTTGGATCTGTTATCCCTTTTCCTACCCATCAAACTACCTATCACCTACCAGACTCTTTCTCTGCTCAATATACCATTATTTCCAATGCTTTACAATCCCATCTGGCCACCTTTGACTTCCCTGTAGACACACCTTCACTTACTCCTTCCTCTCCTTTATTCTCACTTTTCCCTACTCATAGACCCAAAGTGGCTCATGTTTATAAGTTGTTGTTGTCTAATATTGCTGAGCGACCAAATCTCCTATTGAACTTGCCTGGGAAACTGATTTAGTTGTTTCCCTTTCTGTTTCCACTTGGGATAAGTTGTGGTCTAAATTGTTCAAAATTTCTCCTGCTGCACCTATTACGCAATCCTTATATTCTATTTACAATAGAGCCATTATTACTCCTGTCTGTATTTCTAAATTTTCCCCATCTTACTCTCAGCTGTGTTGGTCATGTTCCACTGTTAAAGGTACACTATTGCATCAATTATATGACTGTTCTAATGTTTCCTCGTTTTGGAAATCAGTTTGGGATATTTGTATGAAAGTTTTTCATTGTGCTCTTCCAATGTCATTTCAAAATGTCTTTTTAGGATCCTTATCACCCGATATTATTGCCACATCTCCTATTTCCTTGTTATTTGACCTTTTTATTGCACTTGCTTTTAAAGGTATTTTATCTTCTTGGAAAGATACTTATAAAATTTCTATAGTAACTTGCTGGAATTTTGTTTGCGATGAACATAGGATTTCTACTGTCTCTTCTCTTTCCCTTTCTAGCAAAATTAAATCTGATCTTCTCTAGTTACCTTTTACTACTTATCTTTCTACTTCTCCTCCTGTTTTTTAGCTGCCTTTCTTTTGCTCTTTGATAATTTCCTCCTCTCTTTTCATTTTTTCTCCTTTCTTTTTGTTCTTCTTTTTCATTTCTTTCTCCCTCTCTCTTCTCTTTTACATTGTATATCTCTTTACTTCTTTCACAACATGGTTTTAGTATTCATTTGGTCCTTTTTGTTACTAAGTTTTATATCTGAATATATTTTGTATTTTCTATTCTCAATTTAGTACTTGTATTCTACTGTATTATTTCCTGTAAAACTCTAATAAAAATCTCTTCAACAAAAAAGAACTACACTGCCTGCCAGTTCCAGACTGTCTATCGTTGAAACATCAGTCTATCGATGGACATTCCTCCCCTTTTGTCAAGGAAAGTTTTCATCTGTACATCTTGTTATTTTAAAACTTCCAATTCTGCACTGTTAACAATAACTAGTTTAACACCTGCTGTTTTGCCGAGTACATACTTTATACCATGAAGCTTTGACACACTTCCCTACATTTTTTTCCATCTCTATTATCTTTTCACATAGCTCCTAAAGCCTGGCTTTTCAAATAATATTGTGCTTCAGCTAAGCTGGCAGTAATCCCTTTGTGCCAAGAACCCAGTGATGTTGGGTGTGTGCTCTATAACAAAGAAGTAACACCACAACAATGAGATGTTTTGTCCTGGACATCAAGAATGAGTTCTGTCCTCAACAGGAAAAAAACAAAAATGGGCATTACAAATGCATCAATTGTGTTGAGCCGGCGTAAGTCTATGCTTTATAAATGAAAACGTTCTTTTTTGTTCTTTTTTTTTGCTGCCCATTGATCACACTCTTTACCTAAACTACCCAATCTCAATGTCAGCAGCACTTTTTGTGCAATGGGTGGGGGACAGTCCCTGACTCAGCTGCCCAATGTGTGTTCTCTCTATGCTGCGTTGTGCGCATTAAAGATGAAAAACATGCAGTAAATTAGGAAAAGTTTGATTATTTTATGAATCTGAGGCATATTGACTGCCCTGTTGAGTGAACACATTTGAAAACGAGCAGGTTTTATGCTTCGGAGCTGCTGAGCAGCGCATTTGACCCTTCAAAAAACGTTTTTCAGAATATGAAGGTGATTTTGCAAAGCATTGTGGGTTTGCCCATATAACTCTACCGGCATTTTATAGTGACAGTTATTCGTAAATATTTCCTTATTATTTGGACAGAGTTTAAGGAGAGTTCAACAATCCCCCTAAATTTGGGAATCGCCGCCTGCTCTCTTTTCCTTAATTCCCTTTTTGCCTTTTAGGTTTTTCCTCTCTCTCTTCTTCTGGGCGTCTTGATCCTAGCGCAAGGACACACAGCGTGTTGTAACCAGGCGCTTTACAAACGGAAATATTATTATTATTATTATTATTATTATTATTATTATTATTATTATTAATTTACCTTGTGTGTTTGCAGATTTTCTCCTGAAGCATCTAGATTCACCAACCAACCTTCATACATCCACCATCATTCAAATATATAGGAAATACATTTTTTACTCCTTTTATTCTGAACTGTAAACCGCAGAAATGTTGCCAGGTATCATTTCCTACGATTATGAGTGTTAGTTAGTAAAGGATTGTGGTCATGCAGCTGTGATGCACAGGGATGAAGTAGCCAGAGTCCCTTATAAATTTCACTTCATATTTTGTGGACAGAGTGTAACAGCTTTTTGATCTAGTAATCCTTTTTAGCTGTATGTAATGGCAGCTGTAACCTTTTCCCCTTAAGCTTCCACTTTCAACTGAAGAGATAGGACAAAATGAATTTTTGCTAAATGGTGCATGAGCAAAGCTTCAACATAAACCAGACTTTTAGAGTCCATTGCAGCAACATGCGTGACCTGTGCTCATCTCAGAGACAATACATTCAATCACTTGGAGTCCACTGTGTAGAACAAGCTAACAACACTGTTTTTATTGCTTCCAATTAGAAAAGTGCAGATTATTTCTGCTGATTTGTTATCAGTTTCACTCACAGAACCTTTGCTGTGAGCCCAACAGAAGGGCCTACTCTGGGGCTACTTTGTGAAAATGTTACTTGCATTAAATGGACCATTTGCGTTAAAGGAAATTGACCGATATTAACAGATAGAAGTGCTGAACCATACCATTTATTTGACTGTTTCTGAGAGCAAAGAAGGCACACATTAAACTCTTTTGAAAGGTCCTATACCGCAAAAAAGGCAGAATAGTACACCAAACCAAATTATGCTTTATTTTTGTAACAGACCATGTCTCAAAACGATGGGTCATATTTAGGAGTTTTGTGGTACAGGGCAGCACAGAAAGTCTCCTTGCTACGCTGCCCTGCGTCACAGGAAAAATGCAGAAATGCACAGTATTTATCCAATGTGGTGCATTACTCTCCTTTTCCATTGTGCTGGAGCCATTTTTTTGGTATACCCACGCAATCCCATAGAACAACTACCAGGGCCGGACTGGGAGCTGAAACTAGCCCTGGCACACTGCTCAGCCAGCCCCCCTAGGGGGGTAGAGGAGGATGCGGCCGAGCTGAGTGCCAGGGCCGGTTTTGGCCTATTTTGTTGCAGGGGGCTGATATTGCCGGCCCCTGGTAACAAAACTGGCCCCCAGGGGCACAAAACCGGCCCCCACCCTGGCGGCCCCCGGGAAAATGCACAGTGCCCGCTACAGCCAGTCCGGCCCTGACAACTACCCAGGGCAGAGTAACACAATGCAGTGAATTGCTCTGCATTTCCTTACTACATATTTTTGGAGCTACTCAAAGTCATGCAAAGTGGCCTCGCGTGGCTTCAAAAATATGACTTAAGTTTTGCGTCGCTCTTCCACAACAATGCATGGTGTAAGAGCGAGACATCACAACTGTAAAATGTTACTTGCATTAAATGGACCATTTGCGTTAAAGGAAATTGCCCTATATTAACAGATAGATGTGCTGAACCATACCATTTCTTTGACTGTTTCTGAGAGCAAAGAAGGCACACATTAAACTCTTTTGAAAGGTCCCATAACGCAAAAGAGGCAGAATAGTACACCAAACCAAATTATGCTTTATTTTTGTAACAGACCACGTCTCAAAACGATGGGCAATATATAGGAGTTTTGTGGTATAGGGCAGCACAGAAAGTCACCTTGCTACGCTGCCCTGCGTCACAGGAAAAGGACAGAAATGCACAGTATTTATCCAATGTGGTGCATTACTCTCCTTTTCCCTTGTGCTGGAGCCTTTTTTTTGGAACACCCACGCAATCCCATAGAACAACTACCAGGGCCGGACTGGAAGCTGAAACCAGCCCTGGCACACTGCTCAGCCAGCCCCCCTAGTGGGGTAGAGAAGGATGCGGCCGAGCTGAGTGCCAGGGCCGGTTTCGGCCTATTTGTTGCAGGGGGCTGATATTGCCGGCCCCGGTAACAAAACTGGCCCCCAGGGGCACAAAACTGGCCCCCACCCTGGTGGCCCACCAGGAAAATGCCCAGTGCCCGCTACAGCCAGTCCGGCTCTGACAACTACCCAGGGCAGAGTAACACAATGCAGTGAATTGCTCTGCATTTCCTTACTACATATTTTTGGAGCTACTCAAAGTCATGCAAAGTGGCTTTGCATGGCTTCAAAAATATGACTTAAGTTTTGCGTCGCTCTTCCACAACAATGCATGGTGTAAGAGCGAGACATCACAACTGTAAAATGTTACTTGCATTAAATGGACCATTTGCGTTAAAGGAAATTGCCCTATATTAACAGATAGATGTGCTGAACCATACCATTTCTTTGACTGTTTCTGAGAGCAAAAAAGGCACACATTTAACTCTTTTGAAAGGTCCCATAACACAAAAAAGGCAGAATAGTACACCAAACCAAATTATGCTTTATTTTTGTAACAAACCACGTCTCAAAACGATGGGCCATATTTAGGAGTTTTGTGGTACAGGGCAGCACAGAAAGTCACCTTGCTACGCTGCCCTGCATCACAGGAAAAGTACAGAAATGCACAGTATTTATCCAATGTGGTGCATTACTCTCCTTTTCCCTTGTGCTGGAGCCGTTTTTTTGGAACACCCACGCAATGCTCATAGAACAACTACCAGGGCTGGACTGGGAGCTGAAACCAGCCCTGGCAAACTGCTCGTCCGGCCCCGCTAGGGGGGTAGAGGAGGATGCGGCCGAGCTGTGTGCCAGGGCCGGTTTTAGCCGATTTTATAGCAGGGGGCTGATATTGCCGGCCCCCGGTAACAAAACTGGCCCCAGGGGCACAAAACCGGCCCCCACTCTGGCGGCCCACCGGAAAAATGCCCAGTGCCCGCTACAGCCAGTCCGGCCTTGACAAATACCCAGGGCAGAGTAACACAATGCAGTGAATCGCTCTGCATTTCCTTACTACATATTTTTGGAGCTACTCAAAGCCATGCAAAGTGGGTTTGCCTGGCTTCAAAAATATGACTTAAGTTTTGCGTCGCTCTTCTACAACAATGCATGGTGTAAGAGCGAGACATCACAACTGTAAAAAGCTCTCTGAATAACCATATGTAAGATATGGTGAAATATAATAAGGCTGTTCTATAAATCCCTAGATGGACTACGATCGATAATTATGAATATAAGGAAACGTTAATTATTGAGGCATGTGCCTAGTACATTTGTTCATCCTTGATGTCATTGTTTAGATGTGAAGATTACCGATATCCCAGATGAAATATGTATATATTTTCTTTTTTAGGAATAATAGTGCCCAAGTCAATGTGGGAGAAGGCGTTTAGACCACCCGATATATGTAATAAAGCAAGTGAAAACCCTAGATGGCTGTTGGACAACATTTGGGTGCATATTAAGTAATGCTGGATGCATTTTTCTGGATTTTAACCATTTTTATTGTGCGTGATTTTCTGATTTTCACAATATTCTTTTTATATGCACTTTTCTGATATTGTATTTCTTGGGTAAATCTGGAATTCTTTTCTCTTTTCTCTAATGGCACATTAATGACACATTGAAGAAGGGAAAAATGTGATGAGATGTCAACTCAATCTTTTCACTTTCTTGTGATCCTTTTTTATCCTTTCTACTGTTCTTTTTTTATTTTTAACAAAAGAACCCTTTCCATCCGAAACACGTGTAGAGAATAGGGAGTACCCCGTATACACTAAATAAGGGATATTACTATATCATTGGATTATAGAGACCACTGTATTGTGTTTCATAATGTATTACAATATTTGTTTTAAAGAATTGTGATTATATTCTCATAACATATTTCAAGTAAAGAATGAACTATGTAGTAATAAGACTTAACATAAGAAAAATAATCAAGTTTTCCTACAGTTCTTGTGTGTTTGAGTAGTATGGGCTATGAGTGGTATGAATGATAGGATAAAGTTTGCTGTTTCCATATTCATATGTATATATATTTAATGTTGTGGATTCTATTAACAAAATATACATATTTTAAATGTTTTATATATCTTTGTGTGATTTGAGCCATATTATGTTATGATATACATTATATTTAGAGTAAAGAAAGTAGTTACCTGAGGAATAACAATATTATTAGTCTTTTTCCCTGCCTCAGGAGCTTGTACTTGGTGCAGAGGGCCCCTTTTTATGTATATTAGTAAGAGCGACACAAACCAGGTCATAAATATGGCCCGATGTTTGCTTTTTTGTTATTCAATTCACCTTATTTCGTTTTTCTAACACTTCACTTTTATCTTAATGCGATTAAGGTATTCTTTAGAAGTTCATTATTCATAAACTCGCAATGTTTTCAATTTAAAAAGCAGTAAGAATATCTTGAATATTTACATATTTTCCCAAAAAGTAATTATCTTGCTGCATCAGACAGTAGGAGTACACTTCGGAGCGCTATGCAAGGCCTCGTCATTATGCATCGCTGCGCATAAGGATGACCATAGCCACTGGTCACACATCCCTGCCGCACAGTCTACAATAATGAAGTCTTTTATTACTCACCATGTTTCTACAGTTAGAAGGTTTTGTGAGGGCAGGCTGTGCGTTGTAACATTCCCCTAAAAGATCAAAAGGGAAAGCAAAGGAAAGTATTCATCCCAGTAATTTCTCTGGCTAAAATCGGAGATCGAGGAGCTTATTACATCACATCAAATTGAAGCCACTGGGGTGTTCTCCCCTGATTTTCAAATCAACAGTATCAATAGGACACCATATTGACAAACAAATATTGGCAGGTAAGCACGTCTAAGTAATACCTAACTCCTCATCTATGTACCTATGTGCTACATATATCGTCAAGATACAAAGATGTGGCGTTCTGACTAATACATCTATAATTCTCTATATGCACTTACCTTTCAATATTTCGTCCCTCACTATTCTGTCCTCGATATTAGCATGACATGTCATTGTTAGTGTCGATATTCAGTAGTACAATTGGTCACTGGTAATATTACACTACTGTTTACCATAATGTCAGGTAAGCTGTTCCTAGGCCAGGGCACAACCTGTGCGGGACACACTCCTTTACACTCAAACTCGGGCCTTTACCATTCTAGATCAAACTAATCATCTACCTTAATCTATCAAGCACTCCCTGCAGATCACACCATATATCTAAGAACACATTTTGTAATGTAGTTTAAGGTATTTAAATATATAGCATAAACTGTAGGGGGTATGTGTGTGTGTGTGTTTATTTGTATATGATCACATGTATTACCTAAAATATGTGAGGATTTTGTTTTAATCCCTTTGTCACAGTTTTGAAGTTCCTGTCCTCATTAGTACAGGCTGTCAGTTGAAGGCTAGCCTAGTCTCAAGAGGGGGCATTACATGGCACCCCCCTTTAAAGAAGAGATATTTCCACCCAGCAGTTAAGCGTCTTACTTGCTGGGTAAAATGGGGTGAGAAGGAGGGTGGCTGAGATGGACCACTTTCCCTTTTTCCTCACCATCCAAGCACACAGAGTTTACTCTCAGTGATCCCTGTACACCTGGTGGTTACAGCTCAGCACTTCATTACAGCTCACCAATTTCAAAATAACAGCCATGAGTAAAACTTTGTTTGTGTTATAAGGCCCTACAACTGTAGAACGTCCTAATAGAGCTTTGGTATGTAATTCTAATCAACAGGAAATTCTAGTGATAATTGGCAAGAAATAGTGAGGTAACACTGATTTCTTTCTTGGCATCTCTTTGCATTGTGCTTCATTGTCTGTGTTAGACCTGACAGCCTTAGGGTGGTCTACCCCCAAACATGTTGCCTTCCTCCCCTTATTTTTGCTTATCTTGTTTCTGCTGGCCTTAGGACTAACATGCATGTGCTCTTTCCGTAAAATATGATACAGTGTACTAAAATGAAGGACACCCTCTAGAAAGTGCGAGAAATCCCTTAAAAGCAGGCAGAGGTCAAAGTAGGCAATACTAACTCTCACTTTGTGATACAGTGGGCGAGCAGTTAGACTTATCAGAGGGTAGTGCTAAGCATTTGTTGTACTCACAGAGGCAATAAATGAGACACACACTCAAGAATAAATCGGAGACCAATTTGAACAAATACTGTCAAATTATATAATTTGTAAGACCATAAACACAGTTCTAAGATAAGAACTTTCAGAGTTTTGATTTTTCAAACTTCAGAAAATATATCACTTTGGTGCGCAATTAAGCACCACAGGAAACATTGAAGAAAAAGTCAAAAAATATATTTAAATTTGGGCAATGCTTTCAAGAAGTTCACCTTCTAGTTTTAGGTAGATGTTGGGACCAGGTCCAAAATTCCAGCAGGAGAAGTTTGGGAACATCCGGAATCAGCCAGGAGCAGAGGTGCTAAGTTCCTGAAATCAGTGCTCACATAAAAAGGGGGCCACTTGAAAAGCACTTCAGAGGTACTTACAGGTAAGTCCCTAGGGTCTCCTCAGAGGGAGGAGGTCACAAGGGCTTGGGGACATTAGGAGCAGGGCTGGATAGTAGGTGCTCGGGCCAGTGGGGCAAAGTACAGAGCGAGCAAGTCAGTTGTGCTTTGTGCGTCTTTAAGGTCCCCGCAGACAGGAGCAGGCAGTTTGAAGAGGTGATCTCTAGACAGCTGGGCCCCTATGGAAGTGGGTCTCAGGTATCTCGATGTCTCTCGATAGGCGCTTACTTCTGGTGCTTTCGAAGTCCGAAGTGGACTCTTCTTCTTGTTTGCTGCTGTGGGCCCGGTACCCCAGACTTTGGTATGCCGCAGCTCCAGTAGGTCCAGGTGCCTCCAACGTTGGTGGAGAGGCAGATCTAGGCCTGTGGAGTTGTTGTACCTTTTCTTCCTTCAAAGCTGCAGGATGTTGGTGAGCAGCAAGTTGGCAAACCAGACTTCAAGGGATTGGTGCCTGCAGTGTGCAGGGAAGTGATACTTTCACTCCATTGAAGCTACACAGAAATTTCTCGAAGAATAGAGGTCCTGCGGGGTTCTTGAGGTCCTTTCGGGTTTCAGGATGACACAGCAGCAGTGATTGTCGAGTCCTGGGAGCAGCAGGCAGGCAGGGTTTGGCACCTTTTTCATCTGCAGCAGGCATTCAGTTCTCGAGCAGTGGGTCCTCTTTGTAATGATCTTACCTTGTCCATTGAATCTGATGTTCAGGTCTCAGGGTGCCACCTAAATACTGAATTTAGGGGCATGACAAGGGGATACAGGTAATGGGTTACTTACCTTTGGGTGTCTACACCCTCTAGTGACCACTTCCTCTGGAAAGAGGCACTCCCCTAGCCCTGAGTGGGGGTCTTCTCGCCATACCAAGATGGTGGAAATTAAGGAGAGGGGTTCACCTCACCTACCCCACCCTAGGGTTGGTGTAGGCATAGTGGAGACCCTACTCCTAATCTAACTAATGTTACCCTCTTCCTCCCACCAAAAGTAGAGCAGGGAACAGTGACTGACCTCCCTCACTATCTGGAGGTATCTGGGCTGGGTTTCAAAGATGGCATTGCCTTAGAAGCTTTCCGCCCACCAAGGCCATCCTGTCCTGGAGGAGGTGTTGTGAAGCACCTCTGCCCAGAGCAGGCTTTGTTCCTGTCTTCTGAGAGTGATGGCTTTTGCTCATTGAGGTCTTAAACGTGTCTGCTACTGGCAGGCGGGCAAAAATAAGTCCACACCGGTGTTTGGTTAGGTTTTCAGGGGACCCACTAAAAGGGTCTCCTGTGTGAATGTAATAATACATCAACACTGGCATCGGTGATGATTTATTGAGAGAAAATGCTTGGTACCAAACACCTTAGATATCAGTGAAGCCATCGTGGAGCTAGGAAACTCATGTTGACAAGTATCCAGCCCATGTGCTCTCTATGGCTTCCCTGTGAACTTGCGACATCTCAGTATGGACTGGACATTGTAGGGGCATATCTACTTATGCTAATCTGCCCACACATAGGATAAAGTGAGCCTTGCCTTAGGGCTAAAGGTCTGGAGTAGGGGTGACGTACATATATTCCATGCAGTGTATGGGAGATATGGCACACAGGGCTGTGTGCCATGCTTGCTCTTCTAAGTTCTCAGCACCAAGACGCACACCCTGCAATGGCAGAGTGTATAGCATTGGTAAGGGGTCCCTTGGGTGGCACAACCAGTGCTGCAACTTTGGAGGACCCTCTGCAGTACCCATGCTTTAGGTAGCCGGGATATCAGATACTAGCGATTTACAGGGGTAGCAGATGTTGTGCCAATCATGATGCAGTTTTTGGGAAAGAGACCTGGCACTCAGAACCTGCATAGCAGGGACCCAGTGCACTTACACTTCGAACTAACATCAGACATCAGGCAAAAAGTGGGGGCTAACCATGTCAAAAGAGGCACTTTCCTTCACATTGGCCTATCCCCATTTGTCAAATGTAATTTACTTGTAAGTCCCTAGTACAGTGGTTCTGCATATACCCAGAGCCTGTAAATTAAATGCTGCTTGTGGGCCTGCATCACTGATTTTGCCACCCTTTTAAGTAGCCCTTTAAGCATGTCCAAGTGTGCCATTTCAGTATGTGTGCGCAGTTTTGAACTGCCATTAACCTGGTACATAAACCTGTTGCCAGACACAAACATTCCTTTTTAATACATATAAATGACTCCTAGGGTAGGCCCTGGATAGCCCAGAGAGCAAGGTACAGTGTACGTAAAAGGTTGGTCATGTACTTTTAAGTTCCATTTCCTGGTAGTGAAAAACTCTTTAAATAATTTTTGACTATTGCAATGCCTACCCCTCCCATAGGCTAACTTTTGAGTTACTGCATTACATTTAATAAGTGATCATTTAAAAATGGGAGCAAGTAAGCATATCATGTTTTGGTGTCTTTCGTATTGTAATGAAAAATCATCTCTCATGGTAAATTCGGATTTTAAATTACAATTTTTGAAATGCCACTTTTTGAAAGTTGGTATTTTCCTGCCTTGGCCATTTAGTGCCTATTGCCCATCTTTGGTCACATAACTGGGTATAGATGACAGTTTGGCTTTGTGTATTCCTCCTAGACAGCCACACACAATAGAGAGCTTAGGTTTGCTTGAATTTGACATCACTAGCAGAATTGGAGGACAAAGCTGGACACAGCCCTACTTACACTTGAATAGGCCTGCCTCCACACAAAGGACTGTATATCCAGAGAAGGCAGGAAGCCTGAGCACTCCAAAGCGAATTTCTAGTAGGTTCTCCCACCTTCCAGAGGAAAGGAATGGGTATAGATATTGGACCTCTGACACTTCTTCAGTATACTTCTGTACCTGTACCTGTGGATACTCTGCTAGGAAGAAATACTATTGTGCTGCTGAAAGGACTGCTACTCTGCTAGAGGGCTGCTCTGCTGAACTATTGCCTTGCTGACCTGTTGCATGCTGCCATCTTGTCTGGTGTAGAAGGACTGGATTTGCATTTGTTAAACCCAGTGACTTCAATGGCTAGTTGGTTTTACTCCTGACTGGAACATCAGGAACAGAAGGCTCCAGCAACCTTGGGCCCAGTACGTGGTCTCTGCCATCTGGCAGTCCTACCCTGCCAAGTGGTGTCCCCACAGTCCTGGACTCTTGGACGTGGGCCAGAAGGTGCTCTGCCAGCCCATCTGTTGATCCAGCCAAACCGACACAGCTCCTCTGATCCGAGGGGCAACCCCGAGCAAAACAACATGTTGCCCTTTACTGCGATGGTCTTCCCGACACAAGAACTCCGCATCAACATCACAACCTGCATCGGAGCTGCACCTGTGCAAAACTTTCCTGACTTAGGCAATCTCATTTGCAATTTCCTTGCCAACTGTAGCCTCGACGATGACACAGGTTCCCTCATTGCAGTCTGACAGATCCTTGGACGCTATACATTGCCTTGACTGCATAACACATCCTCAACACCAGACTTCATGTAACAAGCCATTATCGATGATATCCTTGATGACAAAGCATGGCATTGCATCGCAGCTCCGCAGCACCTTGGAACTGATGCATCTCCTTGGCTGCGCAATATCTGATCATGGCAGGATCTTTTAATGCTTCACAACCCATATCTAAGGTATTCTTGTTCAGCGAGCCTTACTGGGTCCCAGTAGCTGGCCCATGCACCATCGTGGGTGGCCTAAACTTGTGTCATTGTCCTTCAGGCCATATAATCACAGTTGGCGCTTTATGCTTTTTAGCGCTATTTTTACAGAAATCTTTAAACCCACATACCTCTGATTCTACTGATTAGATTCTTCTCATTCTGGTCTTGTTTTAATAATTTTAAATTACTCTATACTTCTAAACTGGTGTAGTATTCCTTTGCGGTGTGTTTTCACTGTATTACTGTTTGAAATGTTGCACACATTCTGTTACACATTGCCTCTAAGTTGAGCACAGGATAATGTAGGGTTTGCTGGTGACTTCCTCCTGACAAGGATTGTTTTTTTTGCTTGACTGCGGTTTTACCCCCCTCAACCAGCAACACGATATCTTACAATCTGTAGTTGAATTTCTGTTTCAAAATGTTGTTTCACATCAAACTTCTGCACAAAAACACATTAGTGCTTTTCCACTGAGCACTTAAACGCTGACTTTAATGTTAAAGAAGTGGACATTTTTCAGATAACTCTTCTCCATGAAAACAAACTTGTTGTCCTTTTCTACTATGTAGGTTAATCATGATTGTTGCACCTTGAAGAGTCAGAGAAACATAGGAAGTAAAAGAACTATAAATTAGAACAGCTCCTTTTTAATTTTTCATTGAACAATTCTTGTGCCATTTTATGACAACATGAAGAACTATAAGTTAGAAAAGCCCTTTTTTAATTTTACATGCCACAATTCTTTTGCCGTTTTTATGATAGCATGATTTTACAGTTTGCTCTCAAATGCAAAACTAATAAAAGGCAGCACTGAATATTTCTCTTGTTGTCTGTATTTCTAATATTTCATAGCATATTTCATAGAAATTGTGCAAGGCAGCATATATTAATGCCTCAATTCTGCAAACGAACATGTGGTTTAACCATAACGCAGGATTTTATTATGTTGCACAGGTATTAGAAAATGACTGCAGTGGTGTATGAGCAATGAATTAATGCACGAGCCATACGCAATGAAAGAGTTAACTTGATAACCCATCTTCGGTTGTCATGGTGACAGACAAAACTAATTTCTTTTCTCTGCCTTAGGAATGTGAGCTACTTGGAACACAACTCCGAAGACGGTGGTTGATATCAGCTCTTTAATGAAACCCTTAGCCTTAAAGCAAAGAAATCTTTAAATAATAAAAGAGCTAATGCTCCACAAAGATAAACAGTCTCCATTTATATACAAAATATTTTGTAAATGTTGTAAAATTCATGTATATGATAATCAAGGCTTGTCAGAAACGGTATCGTTAAAGAAACAATACTGACGCCTTTTCGTACGTCTGAGGTGACGTTTACAGATCACCTGCTTTTAAATTATTAGTTTATGATAATATATAAAAACAACTTGTTTAGACATGTATCATTGCTGTTTAAGGCAGTGAATATCAGAAAAGAGGTTCTTTCACAGGACCACAGCCTTAAATTTGAAAGCAACTAGGTACATTAATTTCTTTCGGATTTACCTGATGCATACAGGGGAATATGATTTCATGCTTTGCCAACCAGATCTAATCCTCAATGCAATCCTATAACCTCTAGGCTGATGTAATGGAATTTTTGCAAGAAATGACTTCTATTTTAAGCCAGTAAAAATTAGAATACAAACATAATACCAAAGAATTAGGAAGTAAAATATCGCTTATACAAATTATTAAAGCAACATTTTTTTTGTAAAGAGAAACGTAAAATGTTGACTCCCAAAAATATAGCTATCCCATTTTGGAAATGTCTTTTGCTTAAACATTATCTTACGTTTATATTAAGGCACTCATTAGTGTGTTGTACCATTGTTCACCCTGCCACTATTTCAAATGTTGTGGCAATTACGAATTGGTACTTGGAGCAAGCATAATACTTTCCTGTAAAAGGGCTTTTTTATATGATATATTTTACAATGCAACTTTGTTATACTCCGTGTTACCAAGCATACTCCTACCAGCCGAGGTTGGGGAAAGCGTGAGGCTATTTATTTGGATTTTAACTGAATATGAGCCTTTAGCACACAGCAGATTGAACATCAACCTCTGCAATTCCTCTTATTTTCATCAATTCATGTACCACACATCACTTTGTTTGATGCAATAGCAATAACATGTTTTTTTTTACATAACACTTATTTCTGCATTTCAGTTGGTACCCAAGGTTCAGTCTTTTAAGGACAGGGACTTCAACAACGACCTGATAATATACTAATGCTCCTCCCCTCCCCATAAACCATGGAAGAAGTTAAATATTTTGTGGTGAACGTCCGTATTCCTCTTTCTCTTTCTATGTTATTTTTTGTAATCAAGTTATATGTACATTAGCTTGTGAATTGCACTATTTAACCCCATTATTTCAGGATTTTTTAGGGGAGAAATCCCCTCGATGAAGGATAGCCTCATTGTATTGCTCATGGGTTGTAATCCATCTTTGTGCTCTGTCCTTACAAGCAGTGGCTTGTGCTAGTGGTGGGCGTGAGTGGCAACTGTGGGGAAGTGGGCGGTAGCCTCCTAAGAAATGGTTTGGCCACCTGAACCTATTGTTTTTACAAATAAAGCACTACTTATAAGACAATGTTCCGTATACATGAGGTATTCTTGCTGTGGTTATTGGTAGTTCATAAAATAGCTACTGATCCCTGAAGTCTAGGACATGGTCCTTGGAAACATAGGACCTGATTGAAATGATGGTGGTCGGCCTGTCCTGTGCCAGGACGACAAACTATCCTGCTTCATCACCCTGGGTTGAAGCGTGAATGGCTACATTTTGAAATGTCCGCCTGCCCACTGGACCTTTCTAGCATTGGCAGGAACCACCATCTCAGTGGTTCGAATATGCCTCCTCACCCGCATGTTTATTTTACGCATGCCATTACAATGCGGTCATTGAAAACAACGCATTCCATTACTCCGCAAGTCGGAACAACGACTTACTCTGGGGGGATTTGCTCTGGATGTTGGAAAAGTATAATTTACCATTCCAATTCCAGTCCGTTCAACAGTAGGAAAGGTGTTGGATTTTAAATCCAACACCTTCTGACCCCTAAAGCAAGTTGTTGTTCCAAACGTGGTCTTTATAACGGCATGCAGTGTTCCAGTTTCGGGGTAAATTATGTTCATCCAGTGGTTCTGTAGTGTAGTTCCTATTTCCCTTATAGGCTATGCGTATTGGAATAATATACAGTATAGTTTTTTGCATAGGACTGAGGTCAGTATGCCCCTATTGAGTATATTAAACTTAATTACTTTGTGTGCCGGCTAACTCAGAGGTCACTAGAAACTCCTCGAATAAACAAGAGGGGAGTAGTTTCTGACAACCGCATAAACATGACAACTTTGTTTCCCTTAGAATCGGAACAGTCTCAGAATCGTGGAAACAATAGATAACTGTTTCACTCAGTCAACTGTGCATGCTTAGTTTCTTCAAAGTTACAGAGAAATAGATAGACAGGCGTTTCAATAAAAAGATCTATTGAACAGTCTTATTTCTCGTGCAAGAGATATGAGCTGTTACAATCGCAAAACAGTATGCGAAATATAAGTACAGCGTAAGCAGTAAGAAGAAATAATACTGCAATAGCATGGTCTTTCAGCTATGACATATATTCATAGGAACATACTTAAATAACACAGGCTAAAATATGGATATTCATCTGATGCTAAATAGTTCTACTCTAGTGTACCTAACCTAAGTGTAGTACGAGGTAAGAAGTAAGTGCCGGAATACTAAGTTAGTATTATGTTTTGTATGCCTAGGTTCTAGTTGCCTCCATACCTTAGAACATAGGTCTTCAAACTGTGGGACGAGCCCCCCTGGGGGGCCGCAGCATCCCTTCAGGGAGGGTGCGCACTTCACCCCACTACTTCACCTTCTATTGTGTCTTCCATGGTCGAGGTGTGTATCTCAGCCCGGGTTTCTGAAGCTCCAGCTGCTGGGGGCTCGGCTGAGTGTCTGGAATCGCAGGTCTTCAAAGGTCAGTGGCGCAACAATTTCCAGGTGGTGGGGGGGCTAATTCTTCCAGCAATAGGCAAAGTGGAGCTGCAGGGGCTCTAAGAAGGGGTAAAATAACAACAAAGCCTTGCTAACGCGTAAATGGTCTTTTAAAGACCTGTGAAGTTCTCGGGTGCTGCTGGCAGCTCCAAGACTGTCTGTGCGTGCGCCCGGGAGGTTGTCTCAGTCCAGGCTGACACACACAAATGGGGGGGGCTTAGAAATTACACAGTATGTCTTCATTTGTAATGTGAGGTTTCAATCTTTGTTCCCTTTAATTATGTACATACGCACATGGGGGGTGTATAGAGTGGGTAACATATGTGCAGTGTCACGGTTTGCAGGTGATTAAGCCGGGACGTGCCTTCGGAACGATTGTGTTCTTTGGTGTCCTTCTCACCAGACACCAGTTCGAGTTTGTAATATATATAAACTCGTGAATTTTCTCCCGCATCTGAGGGGACAATCTCCACACACAATACAGGAGAGATACGGATCTAGTAGACCTACCTCACCCTTGGGGTACCATTATCCGAAGTACGGAGGAACCCAGAGTGGCACCGAATGCGACGGTCCTGAAGAAGACCGGAGTGACCTTACAGGCACACAGAGCGGTCGAAATATGTTGACTCTGGCAGTGGTAGGAGGGAAGCCCTGAGGTTCCTAATGATCTCTTTGAGGCTTTTCCCCATCCTCTTTCATCTTTTAATCCTGGTAGGGGTGTCAAGAAAAGTTTAATAAAGGTTGTGTTCTGGTTGACACCTTTAATCAGTTTTAATCACTCTTCATACTGCACTTTTCGTTGCACTTCTCGGTTGTGATCACTTGGTGTTTGCACAACTCTCACCAATTTTTGTGTTACATGTCGTCTATTATTTTTCCCCCCTCCCTTATGCGCCGCCCTGCGTGGGGATACACCAGGGCGTATTGTAAGCAGGCCCGATGATGAAGCATGTCACACACCTTGGTATGTGAGTGAGGGCAGTTTTTTCAAATAGAGTGATTTGCCTTATTGGGGCTCCCTCTGTTTATATATTTTGTATGTGTTACCCACTTTATACACCCCCCATGTGCGTATATTTCAGGTTCTTGGGGGTCTGGGGTGTTAGAGTATAAACTGATTTGACCCTCGCCCCTTTTTCGTGTTTAAACCCTTTAATTATGTCACAGACCATTCAGACCATTCAGGCAGCCTTAGAACACAATCAAAAATGCTATTTCTTTTTGCTGGTCCAAGTATGGACAGATAAGTGCTGAAAATAGGCTTTAGGGACTGCTTACTTTTGTACTGTCTGGGACATCAATATAATAAGCTGTCAACCCTAATCACAAGACTGGAAGTTTGTTGCTGGATGAGTACAATATTTATTTCCTCCACCCTCGATCCCTGGACCCTGAATAATGTCATAAAAGCAATAGTTTACCTTCTATCTGAAATCCTATGCCAGGCCTCAATAACATGCTGAGTAACTTCAACTGTGTCAGGGTATGCACCCGGCATTCAAATAACTCACTTCTCATTCTTGCTCTTCACTTTCACACTCACCCTGCACTTACAAGGATCATAATGTTCTCACATTGATCACTATGCACTCAACCCACCCACTCACCCTGCACTCACAGTGACCACAGTGCATTTATGCCACTCACCATGAACTTACACCGTTCTCCCTCCACATACCCTGCGGTCACATGAGCACACCGCACAATCTGCACTCACAGTGATCACTCTACACTCACAGTGATCACTCTGTACTCACAATGCTCTTGCGTTGTTTACCCTGTACCCCACCCTGCAGTCACACGAGCACACTACTAACCCTGCTCATGCAACACTTCACTCACCTGTCCCTCTCACGTGAGCAATCAGTGTTAGCCCCCCCCCCCGAAGTTCGGGTCTAGTTGCGCCTCATGTTGCTTCCCACATCAGAAGTAAGTTTCACTGCAAGGAATTTGCAACGGTTGTATCCTTCCTGAAGATTCCATTCTCTGGCAGGTAAGAGTGAAGAGCTTTTTGTATTATTTTTTTAAAGCCTCGCTGCTTTCCCCTTCGTCCCACTACTAGTGGGAATGTTGGATGTTTCAAGGAGGAGCGGATTTGGCCTTAATGCCATAGGTTCTGACTTTGGTTCTTGGGACCGGGTTCGAGTCCTGGTATCGGCTCAACATCTTGTGATCATAGGCAAAATCACTTAATTTACCAGTGACCTAACAAAAAATTATTTGACCTTGATTAAAGTCGCTGGTGCTTGTTTAACATGTTCCAATCCCTAGAGCTGAGTCCACAAATATTGTGAAGTATGCCTACCATCTGTCCTCACTTCTTTCTTAGACCAAATGTAAATGTTTTCTTGTGCAGCTATTTCTGAAGCTTTGGAAGGTGATCTCCTTTATAAGCCAACTATGCTAACAAATTGACTCTTGATCCTGCTAGAGAATAAAGATGTATATATCTTCTTGAATCACTTGTATCACATGTGTATGATGTGACTGTCCCCTAGGCCTTCTTGGAAAACTGTGGCTGGCCTCCTACTGACATGGCAACACCTGGCCATACTCCACATAATCATGGATTTTTCAATTGTGTCACAAAGCATGTTTTGTGGAACTTCTTTTTCTGATATCTTGTTTAGGGGCAAGGATGTGGCACAACGGCCAGACCTGATGACTGCAGACATCAAGAATTGACCAGGTTCAATTCTTGATGTCTGCTCAACATACTGTGATTCTGGGCAAATCACTTAATCTCCCTGTGCTTACAAAAAAATTAATGTGTGGTTGTGTATTGTAAAAGATGCTCCTGTAAAGCGCTCCAATACCTTTGGGTCATGTTCGCGCTATATAAAACTGCAAAATATATATATTACAAAATTTTGTAAACACTCCCGTTTGCAGGCACTGCTCAAGACTGGAAGTGGAGCACAACCTAAGGATGGCAGAAGCAAGAATCCACCCACACATTGTCTCTGTGGAGAAAAACATGCAGTCCCACACCTGTGTTTTGAGAGTGTTTTTGCTAATCTATCCTAAATTTTGTGTTTTATGTGAAAAATAAAGCACCAATGTAATTTTTTGTGCTAATATTTTTCTTGGAGACTTTTCATTTGCACTTTAGAATAAGCGCATGCACTACAAAAACTTCAGTTTACTAAACACTCTTACTTTACTTAATATTATTTGCCCTATACGACCTGGGCTCTGCAGGAGGGAATGGCCATCAATGATGCAGAGTACCAGCTTCCAGAACTCTTTTGTCAGGTGGTGGTGGCGGCGGTGGGGGGCTCGATGTGTAAAAAGGTTTCAATGGGGGACTCAGCCGACAAAGGTTTGAAGACCTCTGCATTAGAATGAGAGAGGTTGGAATCTCTTTCCCGGATCTCAAACTCTGACACCCCACAAAGGGAGTCAGAACAACGAAAGCTGGAGTCTCTGTAAGCAGGGAGGACAGCATCGGGTCAGTGCGTCAGGCTGGGATACGACTTCACCCGGAGTTGTGGTTTACCGGTTTACATCGTCTACCGATGTAGGTGATAGTTGGAATACCTCGTTTTGAAGATTAACTGCACATAGATGCAAACCAACGCCTTTAGCTTTGGAAGCAAAAGCAATGTTCGTTTCTGATGTTACCTGCGTGCCTGTTGATTCCTCTCGTACCTCAGCAGTAACAATTTAAGTCTGTGAGATCTCAATGAAGGCCGTCATCAGGATTGGTAGCCTCTGGGGACAACAC
Source organism: Lissotriton vulgaris (assembly GCF_964263255.1). Taxonomy (NCBI): domain Eukaryota; kingdom Metazoa; phylum Chordata; class Amphibia; order Caudata; family Salamandridae; genus Lissotriton; species Lissotriton vulgaris. Next base: position 901,570,659 of record NC_141696.1, read on the forward strand.
AGAGCATGGGCCGTTATCGGGTCCAGCAGAGTATCGATATCCATTAGCATGACTGATAGGAGATTTAAACAGATGTTTAGCATGCATTCTTTACCGCAAAGCAGGCAGCATAGAACAGGTAAGATGCAATCTTGCCATATTGGTCTGAATGACAGAAACCAGGCAACATTCTATACAGGTACGCCCAGCTCTCTTTTACCTACAAATGTTGAAACCTGAATGTATTCCACTTGTAGTATACTTCTTGAAATCCTCGCTGAGATCTAGAAACTGTATGGAAATTTAATAATTCCCCAACACCAGTAGGCAGCCTCTTATTTACTAGCTATGAATTTGCACGTTCAATTACTGACAGCCCGTTATTTCCCCCCTTTTTTAATATTGATCTGGATGTTTATATTTTTGTGTATTTTATTGGAGTGTCTGTTACAATTTATGCCATGAATTGTATGTTTTTATATTTTTATTGGTGCTATATAACTTTTATGGTTTTTGTTCATAAACTGAATAAAGTCTTTTGAAATTGAAAATTGACAGAAACCATGTGGTATTTAATTCTCGTAGACGAGGTAAACCCAAAAGTTGTGCTATGCGCTCACAACACTTCCTTTCTAGGAGAGCCTTCTCCAAGGTTCTGGGAGTGACACTGGTGGATTGCCTTGCCATAGCGTAGCAGTAGGAATGAAAACAGGATTCCTGCAACAAGTGCTAGAATTAGTGGCAGACCACCAAACACCGAGTGCCCGAAGTTTGGAATGATTCCGAGGACTGCTTGAAAAGGTGTTAACTGTCCTGAACATATGGTCTTAAATACATGCACGATACTGCTCGGATCAGACATGTTTAAGATACGTCCCAACATTTCTGTGAAATGTGTAGGGCAGTTTGTACTTAACAGAGCCTGTCTCTCTTTCGAAGTCCTTGCAATCTGTAGATCATGGGTTTCTTTGGCCGAGGTCAAAGGCTTGGTTTGCTGTAAAAGAATGGCTTTCATTCGGCTTAAAGTATCAAATCATATAGAAGAGACATCCAGTGAAGGCGATAACGGCGACTCCCTGACTGTGTCTATTTGGGTGAACAAAACTTGCATACAACAAGTGACCCTGGAAGTAACTGTTACTAGATATGAGAATCCTGGAAACATGCCACAACAGCTGTGAACATTCAACATGAGGTAACTTCCATTTGAGAAGTTGTCCAAAAATTAGATTAATCACAGCGGCTGGTGACCCTTGCAGGTGGCAGGATAGGTGTGCATTGGAACCACTACAGTCCCCCTGTAAACTAATATCCCAACATATTAGTGAACCGCTCAGTGCATTTTCAGAGTGTGTACTGCTAAGAAACACTTCATGCTCCCCACTCCAACATCTGTGTGTGTAAGGTAAATCCCAGGATGTGTTGATGTATTCTTTGCCCAACCTTTCATATTTGCCTGCTAGCATTTGTTTGGGGCAATACTGAAAATGGGAAGTTGTAACAGGTAGAGTTATTTTCCCATGAATGATCCATTCTGTAGCTGGTTTTTCTGCTACCGTAAATGGCAACTTTTCCTGCTTTTCAATGCTCAACATTGTATATTTCGCCTCCCTTTGTGCCAGTTTGATATGTTTATCAGTGAGATTGAATTCTGAAAACAGAGACGATGTTTTGATGAAACGCCAAAGCACAAAGCCTGCAAGCATGTTTTGTAGCGTCCAGCCTAAAGCATATTAGAACGTAATTGAGACTGGCCTTGTCACAGCACGACCAAGTCTTGTTCCACAATGTCTCTAGCAGAGGATGCAATGTTGTCCAGTGAATATATCCTGGATGACAGGGTCGTTAACCCATTGTCGTCCACAGCAAGAGATTTCTCTAAATTAATACAATCAATTTCTCATATTCTTTCTGCGGCATCTGCTTGGATAACCTACCATATTTCATTATAAGCAGCATAGATGCCAGCATATATGAAACATTTTTTACGCGGTTTTCTTGGTCCTAGCAAGAAATCCCTACGGTCCGCTCCTTCTGTAAGTTAAGATAAGTGTTGTTTCACATCCTTTAGTGTAGATTTCTGAAGCCAATCAAGGCAAAGTTTTCCTACACTGTATGTTGTTACTACCCCTGGATGCTATCTTTGGACACATTGTGGGTCTGGCCCATTGATAGTGAAACCCTGTATTTTGTTTAGGAATCGTTCTTGACAAGTGTTTGTGTCTGTGGGCCAGAGCAACCATTTTTCCCATTCAGGATTTGATCTGTTGTTTTGTAAAATAGTATGTACATTTACCTCCCCTGTGTAGTTCTATTACTTGCAGGTATAGGTATAGACGGATTGTTAATGTCTTTGATCTTGGCTAACCAAGGCAAGATGTTTATTGGACAGTGTCATTCAAAAACATTATTTGCTGTGGGATGATACAGGCTCTAAACAAAGCTTCTATCACTTGCATTTGCCAATCTTTTGTACCCCAGAGAGATTTTGTGTCAATTGTGTCTTTCCAAAAGTCAAACCCTTGTCTAGACAGTTGGGCAATAAAGGCTGCAGAATAAATCTGTTTTATATTGGTTAACATATTTTTTGTTCCTGTTAATTTCACATTTTTAAAGTAAAACGTTTCTGGATTGGATATATTGTATCCTGAGAAATATGAAAACTTCATTGCAAACATTTTCGAGCTACCCCTTGGTGGTGTAGGACAATGTTCCCATTGCTTATACATAAATACATTTCTAGGTGGTGCAGATTTATGCAAGAAATAGTGGTTATAACAATAAAGCTGTTCATGGTCTTATAAACCCTCTAAATAATCATGATTGGAGAATGCAGCTGATTTTTCCAGATCAGACATTGTGTTATTAACAGTATTGAAGTCCCAATCATCAGAATAGGTACTAGAGATAATAAAGTCACTTAATGAAATTTTAAATAAGTGTGGAATGTTCAAAAGTTCAGACGGGCCACAGTCTGCTTTGTCCCAAACTGTACCATCTTGTATAGGAATGACTGTGATGTTCACTGATGACAAGTCTCTTGCTTCACGATGGGATATGTGTGGTTGTAGAAGTAAGTTCACTTTTTTACTTGCTGTGTCCATTTGACAGAGACAATCCATAATTCAATCCATGGTGAAACCAGATAAGTCTTTTTTGGTAGATGAAAAAAGTCTTGTGCTTGCATCATTTCAGGTTTGCTGGGACCCTCAGAAAACGTATCAAAGTTAATTAAATAGCCAGAGGCAGTTCTGTCAATGGTTGGAATTGTGGCGAGAAAAGCAAGGACCCCCTGGGTATCAATAATACACAGATTCCTAGGGCAGGGTATAAACCAATATGAATTCAAAAACCTAGGCCATCCACAATAAGTGACCATACATGCTGGGACCAATGGAGAAGAAGAATTGCCAAAAGATAACGTGTATATTAAAAAATTATAAATTTAATTAAACATAGGTAAAAATCATATAGAGACTCAAACTGATAAGTCAAACTATATGATACAATAAAACAGTGACATATATATTACTGGAGCAAAAACATCAAATACATTCATTAAAAAGCAATTACATCTTAGAAACAGTGTATACCCTGACTGATTTTAACAATATTATACAAAAACGACAGTTGCACTTATTAGAAAGTTATACAAAGGACTCGACGCGCGTTTCGGCAGTAGGAAAACTGCCTTCCTCAGGAGTCGTTGGTGGAACTCTGTGAAGAATTTTATAAAGAAAGGATGTTATACTTAACAGTGCATATATATTCTTGTACATTTTCACACTTATCTGATTATATATCCCTTTGCATATTTACAAACTACATAATCCATGACAACTCTTTATTTAGCCAAGGTCCAGACATACTGATTAGTCACTTAGTGTCCTTTACTAGACTGATGCAAGTTACATCTTTAGTGCAGTACTTCAGTTAAAACAGAGAAAGTCAACGTCATAAGTTGGCTACATTGTAGGTATTGTCATAAATAGATTTCACATACACTTTCTCAATGTTGATTTCAATTCACAGATTCTTTACATATTGTGAACATAAACTAGATATAGGGTTCATATATGTCAATTCACTTACATTGATGATGTTATATCATATAGTGCTCATGGCAAAGTAATCGATGATAACTTCCTTTTGATTATCGCAGATAGTGCCAACCAGTACAAAGAGCCAAGTGGTAAGATTGGTACCTGATTATAAATGAAAATTATGATGGGATAAGCTACATGTTTAAAAAAATACGGAAAACGCTTTGCTCACAATAGGTTAAAAAGGCCAGTTACTTAGTGTCACCGAATGTGGTCTTGTATAGGAAGGAATGGGGTGTCTATGTTAGGTGATTGTATATACCATTCTGTTAGGCACTTAAATACAGCTAATCTCGTATCTAGATATATTGTTGCCGGTAAGTCAAACCGTTTTAGCATATATAAAGAAGGCAGGGGGATTTTTTTCGCCCATAGTAATATCGAAAGAGAGCCCATTACTCTAAGGGAAATATCTTAAGTAAGTGGATAGATGGGTTTACTGTCAGATAGAAAAACAGTTACCTATTAATGTTACCGCATAGAAGTACTGGCTTACAATGGCTTCATGTTGGTGTTCAGTGGAAGGAGAGAATAACTGTAGGCAAATACATAAAAAGATATAGATAGATCATAGATCGTTTCTATTACATGTCTGTTAGGCATGGGCGGAAAATCCGTTCCGCTCGCGGATTTTGCGGATTTTCGGGAAATCCGCAATCCGCGAGATTTGCGAATTTCCTGAAAAATCCGCAAATCCGCGAGCAGCGGATTTTGCTCGCACTGCTCGCACTGTTCGCGTGAGTTCGCGCCCCGCGAATAAGTGCGAAATTGCAGAAATACGATTTTAGCAAAACTGAAAGTAACTACTTACCAGGTTCAAAAGTTCAGGCTCATCATTAGTAGCCATTTCCTGTAGTGCTTCCTGAGGGGCCCCTCCAGAGTTCAGTTGCCAGTTGCAACTATTATGTGACCCTGCTCTGAACCTCAGAATAGTTACACATATGCCACAAAGGTCCTGAATTACAGCTAAGGGAGACAAGCAGGAGCCAGGCTGGAAGTTAAAATCCATTAATCAGCCCCTAATTCATTATTGTCAGTTGGGGCAGGGCAGGTGTTGTAACTAATTTTGCAACAATGAAAGCACTTAGCAAGTGCAAAAGATCACTAATCAGGGCGCACTAAGGAAGCAGGTGCCAGCTAAAAAAATATTCTGTGACACATTAATCAGCCCCAAATTAATTCAGGTCACTTGAGGCAGGGAAGGTGTGCTTTGCTTTGCCAAAAATAATGTACACTGGACAACCAGAGGGTGTGGTGATGAAACAGAGGGTGGCATGGGTGGGCCAGAGGGTGGCATGAGTAGTCAGAGAGTGGCAGTGGTGACAGAGAGTGGCAGTGATGAAGAAGAGTGTCCCAAACAGGTTGGACACGTAGAAACAACAAGTTCGCAAAACTTGCGACCCGACAGGTAAGTTCGCAAATTGCGAAATTGTAAAAACCCTCGCGAACTGGCAGAAACACGGGCGAACACAAAAAAAAAAAAAAATCCGCAAATTCGCGGGAATTCGCGGATTTTGCGGATTGCGAGTTTGCAAATCCGCAAATTCGCGGATTGCCAATCCGCAAAATCCGCTCATGCTTAATGTCTGTTTTTCAAAGAAAAACATAGTGGTGCAGCTCATAAGGCTTAAAGTACTTAGTTGGTTCAACATAAAAAAGTCCTGGAAGTTACCTCCATGTTTCAATAGGGGTTCATAGAGATGACTGGATGTAGTGCCGGATAAAAAATGCCCCAAGCATTGGATAAGCTAGAAGATATGAAAAAGAGGGGGGTGGAGGGGACACGACGAGCATTAGGAGTGACCAGTACTAGCTCTGTATGTGCCAGGGTTTACAAAACACTCGATAATTTGGGAATTAAGGATGGAATTTAGCATGTATGTAGACCTGCTAATATTCATTAGGTCAACATGAATATAGTAAATAATTACCTCCTAAGTGCGTAACTTAGTGCCGACAGCAAGGTGGTGCTGTTCCGCTTTAAAACACCGATCGGGATGCAAACGGTTGCAGAAACGCTCGGTTCCGTGAACGGGTCGTTTCTATGGGGAAAGATCGTAAATTCAGTGAAAAACTGATTAGATAAATAACAAAGAGGGAAGCCCTATGTAGCGATTCCTATGGATCTCGCTATGTCAACCGGATACTTTTCTTACCTGGTTTTGGTAGAAATTTCGCGGACTGCAGGATGGTGCAGTTCCAAGCGGCCAAATGGCGGGGCAGCTTCGTCGGGTTTAGAGAAATGAGCGTCTTGCCGATGACAGCTCTTTTATGGTAGAAAATCCGCGCCAAAACAGAGTTTTTTTTTTTTTAATTTTTAGGAACCGAGGTGTAATTGAAAGAGTTGGCGGACAGCTTGTCGAAGGGTTCTCGAGTGTTAGATTCCCTTTCAAAGATGGCGTTTGAATAAACGAGGGACGTTAACAAATAGAGCCCGATTTGACTCTTAATTAATAGCAGAGAGACGAAAACGTCTCGTTCAAATCTTATGTATAGAGACACCGTAATATAATCATGGTAGTTAATCTATAGGTAATGTCATACTATATGTGATGCTATTAATGAAACTTAACCATAGTCGGGGTGTTTTCGAAATTACAGATATTACAGATAGAACACACAGAATATTGTGGGCTATTTTGTGGGGTATATCTTATATATATCAGCAAAGCAATAGAGGACTGGGTGCTGATTCCTAGTGCAAAACAAGGGGCCCGTTCCAAGATGGCGCTGGTTATAGCATTTTGTTCCTATGCACTTAAGACAGAAACAGTCTGTATGGTTGTACGAATAGAGTATAGCTGTATAGTTGGATATGATTAAATAAATGGCAGGAGTGTGTATGGTTATCCGAGGCGGGTATAGGGGGGCGGGGGGGGCGGGGGCCGGGGGGGGGAAAAAAGGGGGGGATAGGAGGGGGGGGGGCAGTGGGATGTTACAGAGGATAGGTGAGAAAATCAGAGGGATATTACAGAGGATAGGTAAGAAAATCAGGAATACTGATAGACACGGGGCTAAATGATCGCATTCTCCCACGGGATCTCGGCATTTAAACCTTTTTTGAAAGTTCCCAGGGAGAAAATCCAGAATACTTCTCTTTTCTTTCGAATTTTATCACCACCTTTGCTGTCTGGGAGCCTTATTTTTTCTAGGATGCACCATCTAAACTCTTCTGGACCGTGGTCATTCTCCCTAAAGTGTTTGACTAGGGGTGCCAGGGTTTTGTTGGTGCGAATGGCTGAGCGGTGTTCTGTAAGCCTGGTTTGTATCGGTCTAGATGTTTCGCCGACGTATCCAAGTTGGCAGGGGCAAAGGATCAGATAAATGCAGTTGGCTGTTTTACAGTTCCACATGTCGGTAGCATTAAACTGACAACCATTGTGTACAAAGGATTCTCCTGTTATAATATTATTGCATGATTTGCATGAGGAGCATCTCACAGTTCCTTTTACTGGGAAGTTGTTATCGATTGACCTTTGAGCAAATTCAGAATTAGCTTCTTTGATGGTAAATCGAGAGTGTACAATGAGGTCTTTAAGATTTTTGTTCCTTTTATGGGCAAACAATGGTTTTTCCAATTTTTCATTAGTTGGATTAGAATTTAGTATGTGCCAGTTCGAGTTTATAATTTGGCGAACAGTATTGTCTTTAGTGGAGTGTTTGGTAATGCAAACCAATTTTTTATTATCTGAGATAGGCTTTGGTTTAAGGAGTGAATCTCGGTCATAGTATCGTGCCCTCTTGTAGGAGTCTCTGACGAGTCTATGTGGATAGCCTCTATTCAGAAACTTCTGCCGCATGGTGTTTGCTTGAAGGTCGAAGTCTGCTAGACTGGAGCAGTTCCTTCTCACCCGGAGAAACTGGGAGAAAGGAATGCTCTCTCTTTGACACCGGGGGTGAAAACTTTTAAAATGTAGGAGGGTATTCCTCGCAGTGGGCTTGACGTAAAGATCTACAGCCAGTTTGTTGTGCTGATGCTTAATGATAATATCCAGAAATTCTACCTGGTTATTATCGAAATGGGCAGTAAATTTTAGATTTGTGTCTACCAGGTTAATCCATTCTAGAAACTCACATAACGAGTCTTTCCCACTGGTCCAGATAAAAAAGATGTCATTAATGTATCTGGACCAGTGGGAAATAGACTCGAAGAATGGAGCTATTTCATTGTGGATGGCTTTAGTTTCAAAAGCTGCCATGTATATGTTGGCAATTGAGGGGGCAACTGAAGCCCCCATACTCACACCTCTGGTTTGACGGTAGATCGTATTACTAAATTCTACAATGTTCTCCGACAACACAATACGAAGAAGTTCTAAGAGAAATTCTTTGGAACAAGGAATATCAAAGTTGTCAATGAACCAGCTAGTCGCTGACAATGCTTCTTGCTGGGGGATATTGCTGTACAGCGCTTCAATATCCATCGTTACTAGAAGATCTGTGCATGGATCAAAGGGTATATTCTCTATTTTTGATATCATGGAGCCTGTGTCCTTGATGTACGAGGTGATTTTTGGTATATGGGGACGCAAAATTGAGTCCACAAATTTAGAGAGAGGTTCGGTATTAGTACCTATTGTAGATACGATAGGCCTATATGGTGGATCTGTGATATCTTTATGTATTTTAGGCATCCCATAGATGCATGCTGTCTTGTGTTGATGGTGGTTAAGGAAATCAAATTCTTTTTGGCTAATGTCTCCTGCAGTAAGTGCAGCAGTGGTAAGATTACGAATTTTTTTTTGAGGTTGACATCAAAGGGTTACCTCTTATAGGGGTATAAGTGGTAGTATCAGAGAGCATAGTCTTCATTTTGGTTTCGTAGTCCTTGGTATCTATTAGGACAATACCGCCCCCTTTGTCACAACTTTTAATGACTATGGTGTTATCTTGTCGTAAACTTTTAAGGGAGTCTGATTCTTCTCTACTGAGATTGTAGATTGGTTTCGGGATGAAACGGAGAGCTTTCTCAAGTTGTTGGAGAACAACCAGCTCGAAAGTAGCGACCTCAGGGCCTAGTTGGTCTAATGAGGGGTTAAAAGTGGATGGGAGGGATAGTTGTCTGGTGTCTTGAGACTGTTCATTATTATCTAATTGAGAGGAGAAGAATTTCTTAAGTCTGATTCTACGGAAGAAAGAAATAATGTCTTTCTGAAATTCAAAAATGTCAAGATGGGAATGTGGGACAAAGGACAAACCTTTAGACAAAAGAGATTCTGTATGGGGATCTATAGCTTTTGAGGACAGATTAAAAATCGGGATTACATCCCTTGTCCCCAATATTGGCGGTTGCGTGTCTCGCGAATAAATTGGGGTTCCTGAGGCTGATGTTGATGGGAATGTTGGTGTTGATGTGGATATTGCTGCTGGTGATGGGCCTGTTGGAAGTTGCCCCTGGTCTGATTCTGAAAGTGGACTCTCGGACGTCCTCGCCGTGGGCCCCTGTTGGATAAAAAAGGCTGTTTTGGACGAGGACCATTGTACTGGTTGGAATTACTTTCTTGTTCATAGTAGTTAGAGGGACCTTCATTCGCTGAGTCCGAAGAATCAGTAAAGTTGTTCACTCTCTGAGGTGTTGATCTTGTGTCATCCACATAGTGGTTTTGTTTATAAAAGTCTTGCCTCAGGTAGGGATAAGTACCTTCTAAGGTGTAAAAACGTTTGTCCTTAGTTAGTTTATCGTTCTTACGTTTATTTAGATAGGCACTAAAGGATTCCAACTCTTTGTTGGCTTCCTCGATTTTCTTCATTGCCTCTTCTATACTACCAGCCGCTTTGAGTTTGGTTTCTAGGGCATCAATTTCCTTTTTGATGTCAGCAGCTAGTTCTTTGGCTGTCTCAATGATAAGAATCATCAAATCCCTTGAACACCTATTTGCAATGAGACTCCATTTTTCCAAGAAAGGTCTATGGTTGACAAAAAGTCCCGGTATATTGCGAATTTTTAACCCCATGGGAATCATACAATTTTTAAGATATGCCAGCATAAATTCCCCGTGTGCTTCCATACGGGTCAATTTCTTTTTTAGTTCAATGAGATTTCGGCTATCCTCATTGTTTGGTATGTTAGAGGGGCCCCCATTGGTAGAGTTGATATTAGTTCCAACTAAAGAGGCAAACACTTCATCTGAGAAGCCGAATGTTGGTAATTGGGCCATAATGTATAGATAACAAGGTTGTTAGTCAGGCTAGATATTGATGGAGTCTAACAACGCAAAGTACTGACACTAGTTGATAGTCTTGGTAATGATACAAAGCACAGAAAGGCCCTACACAGACAGGCTGTGGGTAAACAATGGCGAGAAAAGCAAGGACCCCCTGGGTATCAATAATACACAGATTCCTAGGGCAGGGTATAAACCAATATGAATTCAAAAACCTAGGCCATCCACAATAAGTGACCATACATGCTGGGACCAATGGAGAAGAAGAATTGCCAAAAGATAACGTGTATATTAAAAAATTATACATTTAATTAAACATAGGTAAAAATCATATAGAGACTCAAACTGATAAGTCAAACTATATGATACAATAAAACAGTGACATATATATTACTGGAGCAAAAACATCCAATACATTCATTAAAAAGCAATTACATCTTAGAAACAGTGTATACCCTGACTGATTTTAACAATATTATACAAAAACGACAGTTGCACTTATTAGAAAGTTATACAAAGGACTCGACGCGCGTTTCGGCAGTAGGAAAACTGCCTTCCTCAGGAGTCGTTGGTGGAACTCTGTGAAGAATTTTATAAAGAAAGGATGTTATACTTAGCAGTGCATATATATTCTTGTACATTTTCACACTTATCTGATTATATATCCCTTTGCATATTTACAAACTACATAATCCATGACAACTCTTTATTTAGCCAAGGTCCAGACATACTGATTAGTCACTTAGTGTCCTTTACTAGACTGATGCAAGTTACATCTTTAGTGCAGTACTTCAGTTAAAACAGAGAAAGTCAACGTCATAAGTTGGCTACATTGTAGGTATTGTCATAAATAGATTTCACATACACTTTCTCAATGTTGATTTCAATTCACGGATTCTTTACATATTGTGAACATAAACTAGATATAGGGTTCATATATGTCAATTCACTTACATTGATGATGTTATATCATATAGTGCTCATGTCAAAGTAATCGATGATAACTTCCTTTTGATTATCGCAGATAGTGCCAACCAGTACAAAGAGCCAAGTGGTAAGATTGGTACCTGATTATAAATGAAAATTATGATGGGATAAGCTACATGTTTAAAAAAATACGGAAAACGCTTTGCTCACAATAGGTTAAAAAGGCCAGTTACTTAGTGTCACCGAATGTGGTCTTGTATAGGAAGGAATGGGGTGTCTATGTTAGGTGATTGTATATACCATACCATACCAAACTCTCTTCTGTCTGTAGGAAGATCTCCCACTACTGATAATTTCTACTTCTCATGTCCATGGAAGTGCCTTCCCAGTGTGTTCTTGCGGTTAGAGTGTTTGCCTTTTATTGCAGTATTATCCATGTACTTGTGTTTGGTACCCTCTTGCAACTTGCACTCACCACTTTGCCCCTGTAACACACGGTGTGCTTCCTCTCACAGGTTTTTTACCTTTGATACTTGCACAAGTGCTACTTTTGCCTACGTAATCGTTTGTTCTTGTGCTTGAGTGTGTAACATATACTGTAGTATTATACCACAAATTATACTCTATTTTCTCTTGTAGCCTGCACACTTGTCACTTTTCCCTCCTGAGCACTTTTTACTACCTCATGTATTTTTGGTAGCCCACATTTTTACTACCTCATGTATTTTGTTTGCTCACAAGTGTCACAATTACCTTGTCTACCTCATGTATTTTTGGTTTCTCACAATTTTTACTACCTCATGTATTCTTGGTTGCTCACAATTATCACTTTACCGTATGTAACATAACGAATGCCTCTGCAATCTGTTGCTCGTGTAACGCTCTCAGTTTGTATCTTTTCTGTTCCTATTGTGAAGCGCTCTGACACCTTCGGGTAAAGTCCGCGCTATATAAAATTGCATAAAATTGCATAAATACCATTCTGTTAGGCACTTAAATACAGCTAATCTCGTATCTAGATATATTGTTGCCGGTAAGTCAAACCGTTTTAGCATATATAAAGAAGGCAGGGGGATTTTTTTCGCCCATAGTAATATCGAAAGAGAGCCCATTACTCTAAGGGAAATATCTTAAGTAAGTGGATAGATGGGTTTACTGTCAGATAGAAAAACAGTTACCTATTAATGTTACCGCATAGAAGTACTGGCTTACAATGGCTTCATGTTGGTGTTCAGTGGATGGAGATAATAACTGTAGGCAAATACATAAAAAGATATAGATAGATCATAGATTGTTTCTATTACATGTCTGTTTTTCAAAGAAAAACATAGTGGTGCAGCTCATAAGGCTTAAAGTACTTAGTTGGTTCAACATAAAAAAGTCCTGGAAGTTACCTCCAATATCGTTTGTGTAGATGTTTCAATAGGGGTTCATAGAGATGACTGGATGTAGTGCCGGATAAAAAATGCCCCAAGCATTGGATAAGCTAGAAGATATGAAAAAGAGGGGGGTGGAGGGGACACGACGAGCATTAGGAGTGACCAGTACTAGCTCTGTATGTGCCAGGGTTTACAAAACACTCGATAATTTGGGAATTAAGGATGGAATTTAGCATGTATGTAGACCTGCTAATATTCATTAGGTCAACATGAATATAGTAAATAATTACCTCCTAAGTGCGTAACTTAGTGCCGACAGCAAGGTGGTGCTGTTCCGCTTTAAAACACCGATCGGGATGCAAACGGTTGCAGAAACGCTCGGTTCCGTGAACGGGTCGTTTCTATGGGGAAAGATCGTAAATTCAGTGAAAAACTGATTAGATAAATAACAAAGAGGGAAGCCCTATGTAGCGATTCCTATGGATCTCGCTATGTCAACCGGATACTTTTCTTACCTGGTTGGAATTGCATCAGGTTTCGTTGAAATTGCTGGAACCAGTTGATCACGTGTTACATTGGTGTAGACAGGTGTTTCAGGACAAACTGGTATTTGGGTTTCAAGAGGAATAAGTTCCATAGCATCATTGCTTAGTCCTTCATTTCTCACTTCTGACCCCTTGAAGGTGATGAGTCTTTCAGTTTGAACCTCTTGGATAATAGCTAGAGGAGCGCGTCTGCTACTTGGTCGGAGTGCACATGGCCTCCTGCTTAGTATCGGCCACACAGTGTGGTTTGTTGAAGTCGATGGACACAAATCTTTTCTCCTTTTTACTTGCAAGGGGCGGCAGCTGTACAGTTCTTGATCCTTGGATGGCTAGGACAGGTACTGGTAGTCTGTAAGAAGGCCCAAATTCCTTCTTGTCCGTGATCTTCTCTCTGACTAGATCCCCAAGCTTTGGGATCCAGACAGGCCTTGCTGGGACGGCTTGTTGTTCCCCAGTGGTGGTTGGCTTCAGGAACACATTGCTTTGTTTCTATCTTAGTTCATTTAAGTCCTGTAAGGCAGCCAAACGATCTTTGGTATCTAAAAGTTTATTTTCCACCACTGTACCTTTATATTCAAGGTCTAGGACCAACATTCTTATCCCAAATAGGACCTCATATGGAGAGACACCCCCTAGAGAACTTCTTAGCAAGGTATTTAATGAGCGTTAAACCCCATAAAGATGTTAGACCCACCCCTCACCCGAGCCTAATACCCTAGCTGTTATAGACTGCTTTATGTTCCGGTTTTTCCTTTCCACAACAAAATTAAAATTTCCCTCAGTATGGAACGGAGAGGAGTACCACAATGCTATGCCCGAACTGGCCATAGCTTGCTTGCAAGCTTGAGAGCTAAACGCAGGGCCCTGGTAAGAATGTAGTGTGCCAATTGTGTATGTGCTGATAAAGACTCGCAAATCTTTTATAACAGTTCGAGCGTCAGCTGAGCTCTGAGGCCACATCCATAGGAAGCTTGACCAGTGTTTGTGGGACTGCATTAGTCCAAAAGGATGCATGCACATAGATAGTCTAATGCTGTTTAACAATGGTGTCTGTACTGGGCTGGCTATGTCATAGCCAGGTGTCTGGTGGCGTTCTGTACTGCGATCTCTATTGCAGTCTATACAGCTATTGATGAAGATGTGAATCAGTGTATTCATCCCAGGCCACCAGTACATCTCTTTTAATGTTAATATTGTTTTAGAGATCCCCTGATGAATCAGACCCTTTCCCAGATGTGCTTCACAAATCAAAGCTGCTCTATGTTCAATGTTTGGAAATACCCTATCCCCACTCCAGGGATTCGAGCAAACAGAATGTTGTTCGCATCAATTTTATATGAGTATTTGAGTGGAAAATTTTTAGGTAATGCTACACCACTGCCTTTGCTTGAAGCATTGTCAGCCAATAATATCTCACTATCTATTCTTGTTTTTGAATGAGTGATCGCAGCTACGGAAGCCTTTTGCACAGCCCCCTTCGTGGCTTCGTCAGCCAATGAATTCCCTGCAACGTGAATGCCATCACATTGATGACTCAGCGTGTGCATCACGCGAGTGATTTGTAGTCTGTCTCGCAACTGAACTACTTGTTCCCAAAGCGTTTTTTGCTTGATTGTGCCACTTTTTGCATTTTTGAAAACTTTTTGAAGCCAATTCTGCAAATATTCATTATATGATTGAACACAGTAAAAAGAATCGTGCACTATAAGTGTGGGGTCTTCGCGATCCGTATTTTCAAGTGCCATTTTGAAAGCTCATAGTTCAGCTCGCTCTCTCTCCTAGTGATTGAGTGTTTTTGACCATCGGTCGGAATTTACCATCGCGCATACGACCTTTAACGATTGCGTATCCTGCACTATAAGCCTGCTTACTTTCCATAGCGAGTTGTGCTGATCTGTCAGTATAAATTATACATTTGTACTGAGCAAGAGGGAGAATCTCAATAGGCAGAGGACATTCATGTTCGTGTTGCAGGAATGCTTGTGTTTTTAAATACGGATCAAAAACATATTCAACATCTGTTGTAGCAAGAGAATTAACCCATTGTATCCATCTTGGATGTAAAGCTTTTACATTCGAAATGCTCGCTTGTGTAACTGCCTCTAAGGCTGGTACTGGAATCATGACAATTATGCGTTTCCTCTGAGCTAGAGCTCTTTCTTTTGCTACAGCTGTTTAAAATGCTGTCAGAATTTTTTCTGTTGAAGTAAAGCGCATTTCCGCTTGTGTAACAAATGTGATTTGTATGCAATTGGTACCTTTTCACTATCATTAAAAGTTAAGTTGGTGAATCTGCATTGACCAGGAAAATTCGGATCACTAGATTGCGTATGTTTACGTGTTTCTGTAGGTGATTTGTTGCTAACATGTCAGCTTGAAGTGAACACAATATTTCTGTATGTTCTTGTGTCCAATTTTTTACTTTAAAATCAGGTTTGATTAATTCGTAGAGAGGTTTAACCCATTCTGAGTAATTTAGAATGTAAGTTCTTCCAAAGTTCAGGAAACCTAGAATCAACTGTAAAACTTTCCGTGTTTTTAGAGGTTGGAGCAGCGCACACTTTTCTAAAAACTTGGCTGCCAGGCTTTTGCCTTCACTTGAAAGCTCATATCCTAGGAAAAGGACATTGAGATGGGCAATTCTTAATTTTTTAAAATTGAATTTGTGACCCTCAGAGGCGAAGCCCAGTATAATGGTATTCACCCTGTTCAAGTGTCTATCCAAGTCATCGTCTGTCAGATAGATATCATTGACATATGACAATGCCTCGTCATCATAAATTTGTAGTAACTCTGTTACTCATGCTGAGAATAATCCTGGGCGGTTCTTCAACCCTTGTGGGAGTCGACAAAAGTGACGCTGGGTCTCCAATATTGAGAAAGCTGTCAAATACCTACTTTCAGGTGCTATGTTTTGACAAAAGAAAGCATTTGAAATGTCTAATGTGGTTTTATATTTTTTACGCACAATGTTATTCATTAATGCTGGACTATGTGCGTTTTGCACTGCAAATGTTTTTGAACAAGTGTTCAGGTGTCTGTGATCCAAAACTAGACAATATGTGTTGTCAGGTTTGGAAACAGGAAACAAAGGACTGTTCATTGAGGAGGTGCATGTTTCAATCACCCATTGTTATTCAAGTTGATCTAAGATCTCCCTGACCTGACTTCTTGTTCAATTGGATGCTGCTTTTGTGCAGTTGGTTGATTTTTTAATTAACTGGATCTTGTGGTGAGGTGAGTCCTCATCCCATCCCACATGATTTATGTATAATGCTTGGGCTTGGGCAACTGCCTATTTCCTGGCATAAGTGTATTTTAAATGTACTGGAACATGGTTGGAGAAGGCTGGCATAATGATGTCTTCGCCATGTGGGCATTCCCTGACACATTCTGGTGGCCAGTCTTGTTCTGCTGGAGGTATATCATAACCCTTTGAAAGTCTCTCCCAAAAGAGTACTTTCACTTTTCTTGGTATGTAATTATGTATCCCTCCATCCAGAGTGTTATTTCATATAACCTTTGTGGAAAACTAACCCTAGTGTCTACAGTTTCAACTGTGATGTACTCATTCAAGTCCACTGTCTCTATAAGTTCCTTCAGGTTCCGGCGAGCTATTGTTACTTCTGTAATGTAAAGTTATGTAATGTAAATAGGCTTTTATATAGAGCAACCTTCACTCCACGCTAAAACGGAAAAACCAGATATGATGGGAGCTCTGGTTAACAGCTCAAGTGAGAGGGGCCGAGCACTCAGATCAGGGCTTTACACAATCAGGAGCACTGTAAATCCAGATCTTAAGTGTTTTCCTATAAACAGATTCGGAAGCGATTTGGCGAAGATGGGGGGGAAGTTGATTCCAGGTCTTAGATCCCATGACTACCAGAGATTTCCCTCCCTTTGAGATCAATCTAAAGGTGAGAATGGTCAGCAAGTTTGCATTTGAAGATCTTAAGTTACGAGATGGGAAGTAGCGCTTGAAACTCTTTTGAAGATATTTGGGACCTCGTGAGTGAAAGGCCCTAAAAGTTATGATTAGGACCTTAAACAGAACACGTTTATGAATTGGCAGCCAGTGTAGGATATCCAATGCAGCTTTGGCAGAGGATTTCCTGGGCCACCTCAGCACCAGCAGGCCAGCTGCATGCTGGACCATCTGCAACTTATGCATGACCGCTTTATTGGTTCCTGCAAAAAGGCTGTTGCAGTAGTCCAGCCAAGATGTTATAACGGCAACCGCCACCATTTGTCTGGCTGAAAGAGGTAGCAGGTCAAATAATTTTCTCAGACCTTTAATGATGTTGAAACAGGTACCTGCTACAGCCAAAGACTGTTGTTTAAAAGACAGAGTGGCATCAAACTTGATTCCTAGATGCCAGGCAGTATTGCAGGGGGTGCGGTGGCATCTTCAGGCCACCACTGTTTGGGAATGAAGAGATTTTGTTGGCCAAAAGGCAGAATTTCTGTATTGTCCACATAAGAGATTGTGTTATTCTTGGAGGACGATTTTAAATTGATCAAGGGGGCCATATATACATTAAAAAGAGTCGGACTCAGGCTGGATCCCTGGGGGACCCTTGACATGAGAGCTTTTTCTTCGGAGCTAAACTGCTCTAGAGTAATAACGTGGCGCCTGTTTTGTAGGAAGTTCTTAATCCACTCCAGTACATTCCCCAGTATGCCAGATGTTGCCAAACGGTCTACAAGAATGGCACGTGAGACTGTATCAAAGGCCGCGGAGAGGTCCAATAATACCAGAACTGCCTTCTTGCCCTGATATAAAGCTGTAAGTAGGGTTTCCGCGGTGAACAGGAGGGCGGATTCTGTGGAATGTTGGGCTCTAAAACCTGATTGATTGGGGTGCCAAACGTTGCTATCCTCTAAAAAATTGTTGAGTTGCTTGTTCACAAATTTTTCAGTAAGCTTGCACAGGTTGGGTAAGAGTGAAATAGGACGGTGGTTGGAAAGGGTTGTGGGAACTGCTTTTTCTGAAGTGGTTTGACCGCCGCTAGTTTCAATGCTATGGGAATCTTTGCAGTGCAAAGTGAGGAGTTTATTATATTGTTAATGATAGGATTGACAATATCAATAAGGGCCTGTTATAAAATGGGGGGGGCAGGGGTCAAAAGGAGAACCTGATTTAATAGACAATATGGCCAGGCGAGTTTCGTCCAGGTTGATGGGAAGGAAAGTTTTCATACAGGCTATATTTGTGCCTACTCTGATCCCCTCATCTGAGATTGATGGCGTAGGATGGGGAAAATCTTTGATAAGAGTCAACACTTTTTCTTCAAAAAAGTCAGCTATGGTGTTATAAAGGATCTGGGAGAGGGGATTTCTTAAAGCAGACTTTTAGGGTTCGTAAATAGATTTACAATCTTGAAAATCTCATTCTGTTTATTATTGGTGGTTTTTATAGCTTCCGTATAATAATTTATTTTAGCGGTCTTGATCAGGGCATGATATTTTCTCTGTGTGGATTTGTAGTTCATTGCTTTCATAATTTCGGTGCCACCTTTGTTCTAGTGCCCTTACTTCACCTTGCTTTTCTTTTAAAAGCTGTGAGAACCAAGGTACGGACAGATTTTTTTTAGGTGGCCTGTGACTAGAACTGTGGGACCTGACTGATTACTTAATCCAAGCATCCAATGTCCGAAAAGCTGGTTGTCAGTTATAGGGTTTCCCGTCACATTGGGTCTGCTTTCGAGGGCTTTGGGAATAAGATCAGGTAGTCCTATGATTGATTTCCAGCAGGGTTTAACCTGCTGGGAATTTGTAGTTTTGCCTTTGCCTATATGACTATCCTTAATCAAAAGTTCAAAGGGGTTGAATTTATGATCAGACCATGTTTGCGTAAGTGGAGGTTTTACTTTGAGAGATTCCAGATTAGAACAGATGCAGTCCAAAATATGACCTGCACTCTGTGTGATATCAAGGGTGAGTTGTTGTAGGCCAAGAACACTCATTATATCCTTAAAGCAAATTGCCCCCCTGATCTGTGGGGGAATCAAGGTGAAGATTTATATCGCCTAATAGCTTGAAATTAGAAAACCTGAGGGCCAGGTTGCTAACCACCTCCCCAATACTTTCTAGGAACCCATTGTGCGGTCCTGGAGGTTGGTAGACTAATGCCCCTGCAAAGGTGAAAGAATCATGAACCTGCATGCGAAAACCGGAATGTATGTCGTTACAACGCATGCTTTTTCCACGCAAGCCTTTACAACCTAGGTTTTGCTACGCAAGTCGTTACGACTTGCGTTGGGGGGCGCTGGATAGTGATTAGTTTAATTTACTATTCCAACTCCAGTCCCCATGGATAGGAGGGAAGGTTTTGGATAGTAAATTAAACTATTCCTTATCCTACAGCGCCCTCCAGTGCAAGTCGTTGTAACGACTTGTGTTGTAATTCCTGCGTTGTAAAGGTACTGCATGGAAAAAGTTTTGTTGTAAAGGATGTTTCCCCGAAAAACGATACTTTCAGCTCCTTTAAGATCCGGAAGCTGCTCTATTGTGCATTTCAGGGTATCACAATAGATTATTGCGAGGCCACCTCCGCGTTGTTCTGATCTATCTGCCCTTTGAATTAAGTAACCAGTAGGAAGGGTGTTCACAATATCTGAGTTACACCAGGTTTTTAAGTATGTCTCAGTTATAAAGAGACAGTCTAGTTCACCCTCAGTTATTAGATCAAAGATATGCAGTGCATGTTTACACATAGATCTTGCATGTATAAGCCACCCACGTAGGCCTCTAAGGGGACCCTTTTCTAGTGGTGTCCGTGCTTGAGTAAAATTGAAAGAGCTTTTGCAATAGTTACAGCTTATTGGCCCCTCCCAGGTGGCCACATTAAGGGCCTGATGCCATTTATTTGGACCCTTATTCAAAGATAATATAAGGTCCCTAGGGAGAGATTGTTTTGGTCCTGGTGAGGCAGCGTGTCTGGCCCTAGGTCTGGTTGTGGCGTGGACGGGCGCAGGCGGGCTTGCCTTTGGGCGTGCCTGCAGCACTGTCCAGCATTGTCTTTTTTATATTACAGTGGTAGTGTTGGTACCCTGTCCCTTGGATAGCTGAGCCCTCCCTTTGTTATTTCAAGAATGGCATTGTCTGAGTCCATTCTCCATTTTTGAGTTGTGTTCTCAGAATTCTCGGCCTGTCTGATCTTCAGACCTGCTACCTTTTTCTTGGTGAATTGAGGTTTTGATTTGTTTTTCTGAACGTGTTGATCGTCTTTGGACTTCACGCATTCTTCTTTTTGATCTGACCGTCCTCTTCTTTCATATGTCTTTGATGATATCTGTACCTGTCAGGTTTTTTCAAATTATCTCTATTCCTGAGGTTATACCTCCTTTCAGAGGGCTCCTTTTGAGGAGACCTACCTCGGGATTGAGAACGTTTCTCTTTTGAATGTTGTTTGTTATTTTCCCACTTATTTTTGGAAGATGTAGGATTTTGTTTAATAGCGTTCTTTTCAGGAACTCCGTACAGTTGTGGTTTCAAAGGTTTTCCACCCAAACTGTCTCTGCCTAATCCTTCAAAGGATTTTTCTATTATTCTTGTTGAAGTTCTGTTACATCAAATTCCCTTAAGCTTTGGCGGGTTACCACTGATGCTGCCTCCCCTTTCTTATTAGATAGTATTATTGTTGAGACCTGGTCGAAATTTTTCAGTAATTTCATACCTCAATTCAGAGTAGGCTCTGCCCCATATTCATTTTGAATTTGTTTCAGGACATCAGGTATTACCGCAATAGACAGAACACCATGTGTTTTAGTATAGATGGCAGCAAAGACTGTGCCCCAAGTGGTGCAGTCTTCCAGATGTGGTGTGATCCCCATTGGTAAACAAATTGTTAGGATTTTGTGTTTCTCAGAAGGGCTAGCATTAGGAAATACTGCTTCGATTTGAGTCATTTTCTGAGCTATCCAGAATGGAATTCGTTCACGTTTTGTGGGCATTTTACCCATAACTGTGTGCAATGTTTGTCAAGTAATTTTTAGTGTATACCCCTGGTGAAGGGTTTTATTTGGAATGGTCAAGGGTGGCTGGACTGTGAAAGTCCACATGACATATTTGAGTGAGTAATTCCTCATTTTACATCTCTTCAATGTCAGGATGGGGTGTGTTGCCTTCTAAAATCGGCCATGTTGCTCCTGGTCTACCTAGTGGACCGAGCCTGGTAATGTGATTATAATGTTTTAGGGTGCCTTTAAATTAGAGATTATGCTCCTAGTATGTGAGTGGAATTTCAATATTCTCGAAAGGAATATATTTCTCCGGTGGTTTATCTTCTTTGTAGAAGTGAAATACTTTTGTTACTGGATTTGATTCTGGGAATACTATCCATGAATAGAATACCACTGTCTGAAAAGATTCATGTGCCTCTATCACGAAAACTGCTCTACCACCTCTTGGTGTTAGGCCATGTTTTATAAGTTTTAGAGTGATGGCTCTCCTTAAATTTTGAGGGATGTTTATAACATCCTCATCGGTTTAATTAATACCTGTATGATTAAAAGCTGTTGCTACTTGGTCAGCTGCAGCGTCACCGGTCACGGTATTATTATTCCTGTTAAGGGACATTGTTTTTGAAAAATGTTGAACAAGTTTCAAGGAAACAAAGATAAGGTGCACAATATTTTGGAACACTGTATCCTTCAACGTTGAACAAACCAAACAACTAATACATAGGATTTGCGTCCCACTCAGCTACGGAGGGTATTAACCATATCCACTCCAGATGTCTTATGGAGCATTATGAGTAAGGGTCTCTGAGAAAAGCACAACTGAGTTACTTCAGTATCTAGCATTAAATTAGTGCCTTACCAAACCATTGGGTGCCATGTAGTGTAGTTTCTATTTCCCTTATAGGCTCTGCGCATTGGAATAATATGCACTATAGTTTTTTTTGCATAGGACTGAGGTCAGTATGCCCCTATTGAGTATATTAGACTTAATTTCTTTGTGTGCCAGCTAACTCAGAGGTCACTATAAACTTCTTGAATAAACAAGAAAGGAGTAGTTTCTGACAACTGCATAAACATGACAACTTTGTTTCCCTTAGAATCAGAATAGTCTCAGAATCGTGGAAACAATAGATAACAGTTCCACTCAGTAAATCGTGCAAGCTTAGTTTCTTCAGAGTTACACAGAAATAGATAGATGGGCGTTTCAGTAAAAAGATTTACTGAACAGTCTTATTTCTCGTGCAAGCGATATGAGCTGTTACAATTGCAAAACAGTATGCGAAATATAATACGTACAGCGCAAGCAGTAAGAAGAAATAATACTGCAATAGCATGGTCTTTCAGCTATGACATATATTCATAGATACATACTAAAATAACACAGGCTAAAATATGGATATTTATCTGATGCTTCTAACTAGTTCTACCCCAGTGTACCTAACCTAAGTGTGGTACGAGGTAAGAAGTGGTTGCCGAATTCTAAGTTAGTATTATGTTCTGTATGCCAAGAGTCCCTCTAGGTTCTAGTCGTCTCCATACCTTAGAATGAGAGAGGTTGGAATCTCTTTCCCGGATCTCAAACTCTAACAGCCTGCGAAGGGAGTAGGAACACCGAAAGCTGGAGTCTCTGCGAGCAGGGTGGACAGCGTCTGGTCAGTGCGTCAGGCTGGAATACGAATTCTCCTGGAGTTGTGGTTTCTTCAGAACTTGCCAAGGCGAGCCGTGTCTTGTATTCAAGCCGTGGCTTGCCTTGGTAAGGGAAGGTATATTTATACCTGGTAGGTGGCTAGGAATTTTAGCATTGACGTAAAGTCGGGCAGAGGAAGACGTCATGAATGAACCCTTAAGGAATTGTAGTTCATGCATGATAAATAAGTTCTTAAAGAAATCAATAATCCAAGCAAGGGAAATCCCAAAGGCTTAAGGTTCTGGTTTTTAAGACCTCGTCGAGACGTGGGATGGACGGATGTAGGTAACCATGCCTGTATTTGGATAGCATAGCTAATGCCTAAATAAGGACTGGGATTCTATGCCTAAAGAAGGACAATGTGAGTTGTGCCAATATAAGGACATGATTTGGGAAACCTATGTATGGGTATCTAAATCGGAACACAACAGTTCTTGTCAATGCATTGTAATGTTGCCGTACAGTGTTGTCAACATAATGGAGCGATGCGGCTGTGACAAAGACCTGTCTAGGTTGAAACACGTTGCCGGGAATACATTTACTTGAAGCTGAACGCTGAATGCAGTTTCTTTTGTGCTACACTGACTCATGAGGTACCACTTTTGCCATATATGTCAATATAGATTTATTTATACACTTGTACTGTAATACCAAGTATTGTACCTCCACCATGGTTCCTTCCTACCATCAACTGGTGAACCCCAACAAAACTATCCTTGTTATCCACCTCTGTTGGATGATCAGGTAACGTTGATTATAAATGAATATGCAGCTATGTTATGGAAATGTAGTAATGAAATGTTACAAATTTTACTCACAAAAACAAGGTAATAGGTGTCAATACAAGAATATATTTCTGCATTAAGCTCCCTGGCATCCACATGTGATTTTAAGCATATTAACTATGAGCAGATTTTACAAGATCAAATTCTAATGAAAACCAACAACAAAAAATTACAGGAAAAACTATGGGTGAGATTAGGCACCACACTGAATGCCACTATCGAAAACAGCAAAGGGTGTACAACACTCTAAATGTGTTGTTCAAGAAAGTTGTGGTGAGTTTATCTTTAAATGAAATACTTAACCTAGAAAAAATGATGACGACAGAACAAAAACGTATAATAATACATAGGAAGAAAACAAAGAGAACTAATTTACTATAGATGTGTTAGTCAATCACATCTAGGATACTTTAAAAATGTTCATGCATTGCATAAAATATACTTCAAGTGCTAAGAAAAGGCCATTTGAGAAAGGTATGTACAATTTTAAGTTCAAGATAGTGGATTTATTAACAGAAGACAAAGCTGAAATGCTGAGCTGAGACCTTGTCATTGTCGTCAGGTCGTTCTAAGTGTGGCTGATAATAATTATTTTACGTGCTAGAATAGGAGTCTTCATTCTATGTAGTGAAAATGGACGGCAACCCCCTGCCTGTTTTAGTAGATAAATGTACTTAGTTTACCATCTAAAGCAAAGAAGTGGAGGAGAAGAAATGGGATAATAGGAAATTGTATACACCCAATGTGTCTCTTGGTGTCCAAAGTGAATCTCACTGGTTATATCTCTCCAAATTTGTAATTTTCAGTCAGATGTACAAGAGGAAAGATGTATGTCTTTGACAAAGTACATTCAATACTGGTAAGAAATGTGAATTAAGTTAGACCTTTGGGTTATTCTCCCTGTCTTTATTATGAGTTCAGCAAACATAGATAATGGTATAATTGTTTTTAAGAAAGTTCACAAGCTGAAGAAAGCTCATAGAAAAGGCGGTATTTAAATTTCCCGATTGCAATCATACAGTTTCCCAAGTAATTAACGTCTCATGATTATACAGATCCCAATGCTGACCAAAACCTAATTCTTGCCATACTTGGTAGAGCCCTCTGGGCAGCATTAGACATCCTACTACACAATCTTGGATAGGGGTATAAGCACGATATGCTGGAATACCTTGTGATTTATAAAAAAGCTGAGTTCTAGCCGCTAATGCCAGTATGACCTTATATCTGGTCTTTTTAGGGAGTTTGGCTGATCGTAAAAAGTGGTGAGTTTTATGGCTCTTTACTTCAACATTTATATTAAAAAGAAGTTATCAAAAACCTAATTTTCCTCTCCTAGTTGCAATAGCAAATTGAGCAAAGAGGTCTGGTAGTAAGTTGGAAAATGTGGGAGCGCTAAACCTCCGTGTAACATCCAATTGTATTGTGGCTAGGGTAAACCGGGGGTGTTTATTATTCCACACAAACTTTCTTATCATTTTGTCCAATTCCTTAAAATAGGTTCATGGGATTTTCAAAAGAAGATTACTAAAGAAAAACATAAACAATTGGAACATTGACATTTTAACCATACAAACCCGTCCTATCAGTAATAGATTAGGCAAAACCCTCTTTTCTAATAATTTTTTCACATATGCAAAAATACTAGCCTAATTCAAAGAAAATAATTGGCCATCATCGTTTGTAACAAAAATACTTAGGTATCTGATTGGATGTGGCAATCGTAGATGTAAGGAAGCCGGGATATCAGAAGGCACAAAATTAAATGTAAGGATTTCAGTTTTAGCTTGGTTGATTTTATACACCCCATACCTTCGTGAAATTCTGAATTTCATCCAATACATTCTATATGTTAGACCCCCCAGCTTTAAGATATAAGATTATAAGGGCAAAAAGGGTTGATCTAGGAAACTCGGATCTCCCTCAGAGGTGTCGGCATTGTGGCAAAGTGGTTCGGGAGACTGACTTGGTAACAATCTCAGCTGGTAAACTAAAACCCAACTCGAATCCCGCTCCCAATGAACTAAGCTTTAGGGCGGGTCTATTAAACTGCAGGTCCCTCGTGAGGCACGCAGAGCTTATTTGGCTTATGCTGATGGACTCAGGGTGGGATACCCTGTTTCTGACAGAAACGTGGCTGAATGAAGACAATTTGACTACTATTGCCTTAGCGGTCCCCCAGGGCTTTAAAATGAGTTTTTCGAATCGGGGATGCAACAGAAGGGGGGGGGGAGTGGCGCTTATCTTTAAAGATAAATTCACACTTACATCCTCCCTACCGACCACCATTACAGGTATGGAAGGGTTACATTTCCGCCTGCAAGTTAACCCCCAACTATCCCTAGCTGGGATAGTTATATATAGACCTACTGACTGTATTGGGACCAGCACCAGTGAACTAATGGATTTTATTGTCCAAAGTTCTCTTTTTCATACCCACTCCATATTAGTGAGAGATTTTAATGTACATGTAGATAGCTCTAGCTGCCCTCTGGCGGCTCAGCTAATATCTACCCTGAGCGCTGCTAATCTAATACAAATTATCACCGGCCCCACGCACAAAGCAGGTCACACCCTGGATCTGATTTTTTACAATATTCAGGAAACCATAGCAGAGGCGCCACAACCACTGCTCTGGTCAGACCACTTTTTGATTTCTTTTGCTGTTACACTGCCTTTTGGCAGCCAGGCTGTGGGCAAACATTCCTTTTTTCATAGGAATTGGAAAATCCTTCGGCCTGACACCATTGGTCCAGTCCTGACTACTAATTCCCCTGTACTGACTGCTGATTCTAATACTGACGCAGTTGCACTGAATCGATGGATAGGCAATATGGTGGAGATTATTGCTCCAGCCAAACACACTCTGTCGTGTCGTGAATCCCCGTCAGCCCCGTGGTTCTCAACGGAGTTGAGGGCTGAAAAGTCAGCTTGCAAGAGACTGGAGCGCGCTTGGCGGGCAAACTACTGTGAATCAGCCAAAGATTGCTATAAAATAGCCATCCGGAAGCTGAAGAAATCTATAAGATTAGCAAAAAAATCTTTTTTTACCACTTCCATCCATCAAGCGGAATAATCTAGTAAAGAAGTTTTTAAAATAGTGCAGTCTTTTTTTAAACCCAATTGTATTGAAACAGAAATCACTCCATCTGAGTCCCTGTGTGAAGATATTTCCAATTTTTTTGATGACAAAATTAAGAAAGTGTATGGCACTTTCTCCCATTCCTGCCCCACTGAAATGGCAGACACCGATGAAATCAGCACACCCCCCCATGACCCTTAGCCAATTCCATCTGATTTCCATTATGGTGGCACTACAGGAAATAAAGAGGTGAAAATCCGGGGGACCGGACGATCCCTGCCCCCCCCTAAGCTCTGGAATATGATGTCTGAATCTATTGTGACCACTCTTCTGCAGATATGGAACACCTCTATAACATTTGGAGTGTTTCCGGACTGCTGGAAGCATGCTACGCTCCTCCCTCTGAAAAAAAAACCAACGGGGACCCGGAGGATCTTAGCAATCTCCGCCCTATTTCCTTATTGGCTTCTCCAGGAAAAATTATGGAAAAATTGATACAGCGCCAACTAAATAGTTATACGGAGAAGAGTAAGATCCTACATGAAACTCAATCAGGTTTTAGGGCGGGCTTTAGTACAGAGACCGCCCTGATTGAGGTTGCAGAGTCGGTAAGGTGGTCTTTAGATTCAGGGGCATCAGCTATGCTGGTGCTCCTGGATCTATCGGCCGCTTTTGAAACGGTGGACCATGTCAGACTTCTGCAGCGTTTGGGGGATATTGGGCTTCAGGATAAACACTGGGGTGGCTTAAGTCTTATCTGACTAATCGCTCACAGAAAGTGGCCCTGGGTCCCTATTGCTCCAAACCAAAGCGGCTGGGGTGTGGGGTCCCGCAGGGATCGGCACTCAGTCCGCTACTTTTTAATATTTATTTAGCTCCGCTCTTCACCCTGATTGCCAAATGGGGGGTCACAACAATTTCTTATGCTAACGACACCCAATTGGTGTGCCCCTATTCTGAAGTGTCGGAGACAAGTTTCGCCAGATTCAAAGGTTGTCTCCGCGATGTGGCCAGGTGGATGAACACTAATAAATTAAAACTGAATGCGGGGAAGACGGAGGTGATCTTCTTTGGGAAGGGTGATCGCCCCCCTTCTGACCTGTTGTGGCCATCTGAAATGGGCCCCGCGCCAGTCCCCAGCACAAAGGCTAAAAACCTGCAGGTAGTAGTGGGATGCTTAAGTAAACTGAGGAACCTGCGTACGTTCCTTATGCTCCTACCGGTTGAATGTCGCAAATTGGTAATCCATGCGACGGTTACCTCAAGGCTGTATTACGCAAATGGCCTGTACTTGGGCCTTCCTAAATATTTGATCCAGAAATTGCAGACAGTGCAAAATGCGGCTGTAAGGCTGTTAAAACACATTCCTTATAAACAACATGTCTCTCTGCATTTACGCAATCTGCACTGGCTCCCAGTGGCGAGCAGAATTAAATTCAAAGCCTTATCCCTGGCTTTTAGAGCGGTCCATGGAACCTGCCCCAACTATCTTAAAGAGAGACTCCCCAGGTATGCACAAGTGAGATCCTTGCGGTCAAATTCCTATTGCCAGTTGCGCGCCCCGCGAATCAGAAAAGTGAGTTTTGGTGGCAGGACTTTCTTGGCCAGCACGGCGAGGCTGTGGAACGCACTCCCACCTGCCATTCAGTTGGCTACATCAGACACTGCATTTAGAAAGCTAATAAAAACATGGCTTTTTACTCACAAGATCTGAGCAGTTGTTGCTTCTTTAGTACCGCAGGTATTGCTCACATAGCGCTGGGACACCTCCGGTTGAGGTAACTGTTCTCGCTCTATAAAAATCTGTATTATTATTATTATTATTATTGTTATATAACTTAATTCTTGCCACACTTTCCATGGGGGACACAATCAATAAACGAATACGAATGTTGACAGTAAGGGGTTCAATAAACAGAGAAAACAAAATAGGGGATAACGGACAACCTTAATGTGTGCCACGTTTAATACTCACCCTCCCAGCTTTTGTTCCATTGATGATAATTTTGGCTTCCGCCTGACTTTATAACTTTTTTAGCATATTTATCAACCGTAATGGGAAACCAAACGTATCCAAAATAGAAAATAAGGCACACCAATCTACCAAACCAAAAGCCTTTTCACCAATCATCATCAGACTGGCCATGTTAATCTTATTAGCAGAAAAACAATCAACAGCTTGCATTATAAAAATATGTATTGGCGGCCTTTCGATGTCTTGGATGGAAGCCAATTTGATCTGCATGAGCAATTCTTCTTTCCCAAATCTTCATAAACAGTATGTAGTCTGATATTAACAAACTGATAGGGCAGTAGGAATTTGGAACGTGAGGATCTTTATCTTTTTTAACGAAGCCTACAAGTACTGACTCTTCGAAGCTATTGGGGGTGTCTATCCTGTCCTTTATTTGATTAAACAGTTTTGTTAAGAAAGGAAGTAGTTATTCTTGGAATAGCTGTGATACTTCGACCAGCATCCCATCCAACCCACTATCTTTGGCGTTGGACACACTTTTATGTACTGTCAAAGTTTCTGAGATTCCTATCGGGCTACTGAGCATCCAGTATTCCGTTGAGATATCTGCGGTAGCTCCAGTAATTCAAGATAGGACCTCAATTCTGACTCTTTCACCGCCTATGTATCCGTATACATTTGTTTACAATGAGAGAGAAAAACCTCTGATATTACCTGTTTATCTTCTTCTAGTAGGCCAGTAGAAGGATTTCTGATATGACTACTTTTTTGCGCGCCTTCTGACTTTTTGTAGCCCAGGCCAGGACTCTGCCAATATGCTGGCTTTCATCATAGAACTTTTGTTGATACGCCTTGCTTCTCGAGATCTTCTTTAACAAAAAGAAATCCTTCAACTGGTCTTTAGCTTTTGATAATTCTTGCTGTTGTGCTTCAAAAATATGCTCTGCTGTTGCTGTTAAATTTACGTTTTGTCTAGCTTTCTCCACTGCTGTTTGTGTTGTTTATTTATACTGAACTTATAGACTATCGTCTGGCCTCTAAAATGCCTCCTAAACCACAAAAATTGGGGCAGTATTTGCATTAAACTGTGATAAAAAGTTTTGTTTCTGTCACCCAAGTATTATCTTCTAGTAAAGATTTATCAAACTGCCATCTTGCTCTCTTTTTATGCGTGATCCCTAACCTTAAAGTTAAAGAAACTTCAGAGTGACGAGAGAAAGAATTGGACAATATCTCGAATTCACCATTGGCCACCAGCTTATCCACTAGAAAAAAGTCCAACCGGGATGCCGTTCTATATCTTGAGGAGTAGCAGGTAATTGAGAAAAGCTGGGATGTCCCCACCTCCATGGGTTCGTTAATGCAAAGTCTATTGACAAACGTTTTATTAACTTTGCAGTTTTAGGCTTTAACTGTCATTTGTTATATTTGCGGTATCTAGTGCCAGATTCTGAATATAATTAAAATCACCCTCCAAGATCAATATACGGTACCTTCTGTATCTGCTACCATGTTGACAAATTTTCTCGCTGCAGTATCGCCATTATATTGCTGCAGGAGTAGGGCAAAACACTATAAAGCCTTGGACTGCTTTGGGTATAGGCTTCGGGTCTACTCTGGGTATTCAATGGATTCCAGAGGTACAGGAATCCTGTTCAGGAATCTTCTACCTTTTACAGTCAACAGGGTGTGGTGGAACACCTTGTGGTGCTAGGTGGCCCTGACTGGCACTTGGGAAGGTCAATCTATAAACCTCGGTTCACCATATGTCCCACCCAAACTTCATAATGTAATCCTGCCACAGCTTAGTGCTCTATACTCTTGGAGTTGCCCACTGGGATCCTCCTCTTGGGAGGAGATATGAACGTGGTGATCGGTCCTGCTTTAGATCAGCTGGGCACTACAGAGGACACATGATCAGGGAGATACTGATTTTATCTCAGCAATGGTTCTGATGGATCTGTGGAGAACCCAGAACCCCCATTTGAAATAATGCACATACTACTCGGCCCCACATGGGTCTTTTTCACACCTCAACTATTTCTTCAAACGTAACAACCAGATTGGGAGATTATTCAAGGGTCTGAGCTTTTAATGTGAAGAATTTCTGATCACTCCCCAGTAGGTTTCATATTTCGCTAAATTCCCTAGACTAGACCCCTGGTAATTACGAAATGTAGATGTTAGAGATAAATTGAACTTCAAAGAAATTGTGGAATCAGTGTCATCCCCATGCACACTCTGGGAACAGTTCAAGACAGTAATCTGAGGCCAGGCCCAGGCTTTGATTGGAGGGAAGAGAAAGACACCCTGGTTGCTAGTAAAACCATAGAACAGGAGATCCTGGCTCTGAGACGGGGAGTGCAGACCTCTGCCACAGGCTAGCATCATGACATCATGATGGGGGTCAGGGATGAGGAGGGAGTCTTACAGATGACAAACACTGCAATAGCGGATACATTCAGTTCGTATTATGTAGGTCTTTATACACCTGTTAACATTAGGTGGGGAGCTGACTACGGAGAGCTGGTGAGTGACTTCTCCCTCCCAACGCTCTACTGTAAAAAAAGAGGCACTCCTTGCAGACCTGGATGGCGTTGGGGCCCAATGGGTTGCCGGTTGAGCTATTTAAAGGGATATCCAGAAAAATAGCGAAGCCGATTTGGAGATGTTTCTGGCAACAAAGGAGGCTGGATCCTTGCCTGAGGACCAACAAACAACCACAATAGTGGATATACACAAGACAAGCAAGCCCCCTGAGGAATGTAGGTCGTCTAGACCAATCTCTCTTTTGAATGTGGAGGCAAAGGTGCTCTAAGAAAAAACCCTTGCGGCTAGACTCTCGGCTGTTCTTCTTTCCACCCTCCATGTGGATCAGGCCGACTTTATGCCACGCTAGAGCACTCAGCTTAATCGCCATACAAAGTACTGAGTTCTGCATATGACAGACGCGTCTCCGGCCCAACAGACTGCGTTGTTGGTGCTAGACATCTCAATGGCATTTGATAGCATAGAATGGCCCAACCTGTTTGCCGTAATACCCAGACTGGGATTCGGCCTGAAATTCTGTGCTTGGATTAAGTTACTATACCAAGTCCTGTTGGCTAGGGTGATGGTCAATGGAATGCTATCTCAGATTATTCCATTCTGCAGGTGTTCCCGGCAGGGGTGCCCACTATCACCCCCGCTTTTTCCACTGGTACTGGAGTTATTATGTGTCTGGATACGTGGCGATCCATTGTAACAGGACATTCTATCAACGGGTGGATGGGAGAAGTGCAACTCCCTATACCCAATGATGTAGTCCTGTACCTTTCCAGACTGTATGCTTCCATCACATGAATCCTACATATCTTCGAGCTCTTCAGGAGCTATTCATGTTACAGTACAAACTGGACCAAGTCGCTGGTGTTTTCCATGTTGGGTCCTCTCTGAGACTCCCGGCGAGGTGTGTGGCCCCTATTGTGACCAAAGGATTCAAGTACATTGGAGTCTTCGTGACACATGACCAATAGTTGTTTGTGGAGAGGAACCTCACCACACTGCTCAACTGACTCCATGCAGATGCAATGCACTGGCACACCCTCCCACTGTCTTTAATAGGTAGAGTGTTTTTTTATAAGATGATGGCCCTTCTGTGCCTTTTATATGTACTTCAAAATACGCCGTACCTGGTCCTACCTACCTTCTTAAGTAAATTGACCACGAGCTCTAGACATTACTCTGGCAGGGGGCATACCGGGTTTTGCTCTGCACAAACTACAGAGAGGGGTCTAAGAGGTGGACTGGCAATCCCTGATGTAAAAAACTACTATTGGGCCTAGCAAATCCTAATAGTTAACTACTGGGTGTATGCAGCTTGGGGAGAACCGGACTACAGTGTTGACACGGCAGCAAGGCCAGCCAGTAACTAAGATTCCATTCTGTAAGCCCGCTGGGAGAGGGCGGAGTTACCAGTACATACAGGAACCGTAGTGAGGTGTTGGACTGAGGCAAATTGATATCTTGAGTCGCACTCTAGGCTGACTGTCATGACCCCCCTCTGGCAGAGCAACCAGATGAAGGAGGTGTCCCGTCTATGGGGCTTCTCGCAATAGGCAAAGATAGGTATGGACGCATGGGACGTTACTTCCCTTTGATGCCCTTAGTCAGGAATATGAAATATCAACCGCCAAGAGGCTCTGTTATTTTCAACCAGGAAATGCCCTTAAGATTCATAGTTAAGAGAGTACAGACCTCCATGATTATTCCATTCGAGAAGTTCTGTTGCTTGCACACCTCATTCAAGAAAAGGGAATAACAGTAATCTATTGAAAATTGATGAACAACTTCCCTGACCCCTTATGGCCCTCAGAAGTGACTTGACCAACGAGGGTTGCCTCTATGATTCATTCCGATGATGCATTTTGCGAGAAATCCTCAGTTTGGAGAAAGTGCTCACGGCTGCAAGAGTTAGGAATAGGCTGATTGATAGGCTGCTGATATGGAAACTGAAACAAACCAAAATGAATCAGCATTTTGTATGAAGAGTAAGCAGAAACACAAGGCAGAGGCGCACAGAGGGATGTCTCAAGAGAAAAAAAATGTGTTTCCGCTGTGGATTCCCCTTTCCACATGAAGGTAAATGTCCCGCCATTGGACATATATGCAAAGCCTGCAGGAACAAAAATCATTCTATAACAGTTTGCGCGAAGTGAAAGAGAAACCAAGTGTGTCACAGAGAGATGAGCAGATGGATGCCAGCAAGTTTCAGTTGTACTCTAGCCCTCACCCCCCCCACCCCCAACCCCGAGCCAGATGGATACATCGCCTAGGGCAAGTGGAAAGAAATTAATTGATTTGTTGTCAAATTCAGCATCCAACGGTTTGTTAATGTCATCATTGAGTGACAGTGAGGAAGATAGTTGTGAGATGGTGATGTCAGTCACAAACTGATGTGTGCACGTAGTATTAGCCGCTTGCAAAGAAAAACACAAATCTGAAGAGAATAGCCAAACGTGCAATAAATTTAATTTGGACATTGTCCTTAAGTCATGTTCATGGTGAATTGATGCTTTACAATTTTTATTGTAGATGGTGGTGCATCAATAAGTACAAAGAACTATCTCCAATTCCACGTCTCACACCATCAAGAACAAAGGTGTACACCTGGGCAGCTTCGACACCCATGCAGTATCAAGGATTCTTTGTAGCTACCATAAAGCATAGAAAACAACAGTGCAAGTACCAATTCATGTCCTCCAAGGTACAACGTCAAGTCCATGCTTATTAAGTTCGATATTGCTGCTGACTTGGGACTGATCTCTATTAACTACAACTTGAATGCCCATTCTGAAATAGTAAGTCAATTACCGACATTGTTTCATGGACTTGGGAAACTTAATACAAAGAAGGTGCTCCTTTACATTAATGACAACATTGGCCCTGTTACACAACTACACCATCAACTAGTTTTTCACTTACAGGAAACCATTCAGAAAGGACTAGAAAAACTGTTAAAGCATGACATCAATGATCGCTCTACTGGTCTGATGCCGGGGCTTTCACCCATTGTGGTGGTGCAAAAAAAGGACAGTGGGGGTACTGTGTGCATTTGTGTTGATATGCGACAGATCAAAAAAAATCAATAGAGAAAGATATCCAGGTCCACACAGTGCAGATGAATAGTGCCAACCTTTTCTCCCGCCTTGATTTCAACAAAGGCTACCATCAACTTGAACTGGAAGGAAACTGTAGGTACATTACTAACTTTTCAAATTATACTGGTTTGTTCAGATATAGGAGACTCGGGGCCTGATTTAGATCTTGGCGGGCGGGTTACTCTGTAACAACAGTGGCGGAAATCCCATCCGTTGAAATATGAATCCCATAGGATATAATGAGATTTATATTTTGGCGGATGGGATATCCATCACCATTGTAACAGGGTAACCCGTTCACCAAAATCTAAATCAGGCCCTCAGTTTTGGTGTGTCTTCAGCTGCAAAAATCTTTCAAGATGTCATTGGTCAAATAATTCAGCACTCACACATGTATGTTGTCTGCTTGCTGATGCAGGTCTCACACTAAATGCAGAGAAGTGTGAGTTTCACAAAAACAGACCTAAATTATTTGGGAATATTTTCACTGAGAATGGAATGACCCTCGAACTCGAAAAGCCGGAAAGGAATAAACATTGTCGTCTTCTTGCCCTCCAGAAGAAGTGAACATGCTGGAATCCTTCTTAGGCATTGCCAGCTACTGCTCAAAGTACGCTTGAGATTTTGCCACTCTGAGTGCCCCACTAATAAAGTGGGATATTACATTAATATGGTTATTTGAATGTGACTGCAATTTCAAGAAAATAAAACAGGTGATTGAAAATGCAACTGAAATGGCTTACTTTGATCCAAAATTCCATACAGAGATTGTGGTAGATACAAGCCCAGTGGGGTTAGGTGAGATCCTTGCTCAACACAATGCTCACAGACACATTGTGGTATATGCTAACCATAGTCTGTCTCAGACCTAACGTGCTTATTCTCAACTTGAGAAAGAAAGCTTAGCTTTAGTATGGGCATGTTAATTGTTCCATGTGTTTTTGTATGGAAAGCATTTCACCTTAGTCACGGATTATCAGGTGTTGCTCACCATCTTCTGAAATCCGAATGCCAAGATAACCCCCTCACATCAAAAGGTGGGAGTAGCATCTGTAGGAGTATGATTTCACTATTGTGAACAAACCAGGGAAGGGCCAGAACCCCACAGACTACTTTTCATGAGCGCCGCTACAGCCTCATAGTACACTGTTCAAAGCGACTGAGGCCTACATCAATGTCATAGTACACTTAGTACAGCTGCAGCTCTTTCCATTGATCCTACTCTGACAGTTAGTAGTCCTGACAAATACATTTTTTTAAAACAATCTTTTTATTAAACCAACGTCAGTTGCAGCGTACAGTTTACTTTCAGCCGACATTTGTAAACATTCATACATGGCACAACATAGACATCTCTATGATCCCGTATTCTAACAG
This sequence comes from Lissotriton vulgaris, assembly GCF_964263255.1. Taxonomy (NCBI): domain Eukaryota; kingdom Metazoa; phylum Chordata; class Amphibia; order Caudata; family Salamandridae; genus Lissotriton; species Lissotriton vulgaris. The sequence goes on from NC_141696.1 coordinate 901,606,265, forward strand.
TAATTCCGGATCTTGTTTCCCTGACCCCTTTGATCGTTGCCAACCCTCATCCCCTCCTACCACCCCGAGTGTTATCAAAGCCCCTCCCCTCACATGCCCTTATATGTCTCCCAGTGGTGCCATATTTTCTCCCATTTGCGTTGGCAGACCCAACTCTCGTATACTTTCTTTTCTGTGGCACTGCACCAGTGAAGATTGGCTTTCTATTGACCCACCTTCGGAGGAAAGGTGACCCCCATGCCCTGGGAATATTCCTCTTGGCCACCATGGATGCCACTTGCAGCCAGATTGTCTGATATCTAAGCCACGTCTGCCCTCTTGTGACACATAGTTTATGCCATCTGGCACAAAGGAGATTTCCAGCCTCATAACATCTGACATTACTCTTATTACCTTTCCCCAATATTTTTGTTCAGCTGGGCAATCCAAAATTATATGGGAGAAGATACAGTTTTAAGCTTAAAGAAATCATTGCAATGCAAATAAGGAGGCAACATACTCGACCGACCTCTTACAGATGATGTTGAGTACCAGAAATTCAAAATTATTCGGGAGGAAATATCTGTTACACATGATAGTGTCATAACCAAGAAGGACAGGAATAGTTATCCCTGAAAGCATGAGGTAACAAGTTATTGAACTGGCACACGAAGGATATCGTGGCCTTGCCACAACTAAAAGAGCCTTCAGGGATCAAGCGTGGGTCCCGCTCCTTGATGAAAGATTTGAAAGAGAGTTGAAAGGTTGTCATCTGTGCAACTTTCAGGCTCCCAAAACAACTCAGCTTCTGCTGAACATGTCTGATCTTCCTAAGCAAGTCTGGAAGAGGATTGCGGTTGACTCTTTGACCCATCAATAATGGACATCATCTCATGGTAGTTATCAATGAGTACTTATGTTTCCCTCTAGTGAAAGACTTATCATCATCGACACATGACAAAGCCGTCAAGAGGCTGGATAACATTTTCAAAACAAGGGGTGCTCCTTTCATTCTCAAATGAAAGGACCCTGCCCGCAAAGAATCCTATAGGAGCAGCTTGAGAGAATACCATAGTCTAATTAGAAAGGTCAAGAGGTATTACATAAAAGAGAGGATTGATCTATCTGATAACTCCCCCAAAGAGCTTTTTTTAATTTATAAGGAGTTAAGATCCTCCTTCCACCGAGATATGTGAAGCCATTGCTGACCACTTTGTGAGCAAAGTGGAGAAGATCTATGAATCTTTTCAGCAGAGCCCAGCCAAAGACATCTCGGCCGGGGAGACCTGTCATGGGCCTATAAAAAATGGGCGTCTCATGGAATTCAAGGTCCCTCCGCGGAAGGAGTTGATAAAAATAATTACGGGTATCCATTCCGGATCTCCTATGGATGTCGCCCCTGCTAAGATCCTCAGAAGTCATCTACCTCTTTTTAGTGACTATATAGGCAAGTTGGCGACTTTGTCCTTTCAAGAAAGTTTGGTGCCTGAGGAATGGAAACCGGTCCAGGTTATTCCTATAAAGAAAAGGCCATTCTGAGTATGACTTAGTCGAATAATCTCTGCCCCATCTCCCTCCTGCCTTTTTGTGCCAAAGTAGTGGAGAAATTGGTTAATAACCAACTGGTTACTTTTGTGGAGGATAATCTTCTTCTTCATCCCTCCCAATCGGGTTTTAGGGCGAATCACTCTACGGAGACCGCCCTCCTTTTTTCCACTGAACTGCTTCGTAGCAAAGTAGATGAGGGACACACAGCAGCTCTGATACTATTAGACTTGAGTGCAGCATTTGATACCGTATCGCACTCAGGGCTCCTTGCTCGCTTAAGTGAGATGGGGATAGTCGGCTTAGCCTATGAATGGATGGGCTCTTTTTTAGCTGATAGGAAATTTCAAGTGCATTGCCCCCCATTTAAATCCAAACCCCGGTCTCTTAGACAAGGGGTTCTGCAGGGCTCTATATTGAGCCCCACGTTGTTTAATCTTTACATGGAGACCCTGGCAAGGCTGGTAGAATCTTATGGGGTGGATATTTTTTCATATGCGGATGACACTCAACTGGTGATCACTCTATCTCATAACCCAGTTGAGGCAGCTGAGAACCTCTCCGCCTGTCTTGTGGCACTTGCTGGCTGGATGAAGAATAACTGTTTGCGCCTTATTAAGAACAAGACTGAACTTTTAATAATCGGTTTGTCTCCCTCGATCTGGACATCAGCCTGGTGGCCTGCAGATTTGGGTACTATGCCCTCTCCCTCTGATACAGCGAAAAATCTGGGTGTACTTCTAGACTCCAATCTTTCATACTCCCAACATGTGGGGATTGTAGCCGGGAAATGATATGGCATACTAAAAGTCCTCCGCAAAATTTTAGATCTTCTCCCCATTAAAGCAAGGAAAACCTTAGTGCATGTCTTAGTCACTTCTCATCTTGATTATGGGAACTCACTGCTCTGTGGACTAAGTAAAAAGGGCATGAACCAACTCCAATGTGTCCAGAATGCGGCGGCCGGATTGGTCTTGAACCTACCCAGGAAGTCATCTGGGAAGCATGCTCTACAAATCTTGCACTGGCTTCCCATGCAGGAACGCATTCGGTTTTAAACCATGTGCATCACCCACCGCATAGCACATGGCCGCGGCCCTGTCTATCTCCAAAATATGTTGACCTTATACCTTCCCAAACGGTTGCTGAGATCCATGGGCAGTATGCAGCTGGTGGTTCCCCGTATCCGCAGAGCGCGGATGGGAGGGCGGTCCTTTAGGTTCCTAGCCAGTAAACACTGGAACAAGCTTCCTATTGAACTCCGGATGGAACCATCTGAATCACGATTCAGGCTGAAATTGAAGACCTATTGAAGACCTATCTGTTTCCCAAAGTTTAGTGATTGTAGGATCCATCTGTCTTTTCCCCTTTCGGCTGGGCCTGTTTTGAGAGTTCTGATGGAATGCATTCATAGTGCAGGGACGCACTTTTTCTTCTGTGTAACCAGGCGCTTAATAAATGTTTTTATTATTATTATTATAATTATTATTATTATTATTATTATTATTATTATTATTATTATTATTATTATTATTATTATTCAATCTTACAACGTTCCACCTTTTAATAGCAGAGAGTTCAAAGACTTTCTGAATTTTGTGAACGTCATACATCTCACTGGCCGCAGGCAAATGTTGATATAAAATTATTTATGAGTACTTTGAAAAGGGTGGTTCAGTATGCTGCACTGGAAGGAATCGACCTCAGGTCAGCTTTATGCCCAGTCATTCAATCAGATTAGATTTTTGGGGACCTATGCGCACAAATATTTTCCTCAAACTAGACTTGAAGGATCTCCCCTCCTCATGGTCAAGTTCTTCTATTGTCCCAGTTTAAAAAAAACGTTGCACTGACCCAAAATATTATAGGCCCATTTCTTTAATTTATCCCAACAAAAAAATTATGAGAAGGGTCATTTTTAAAACATAAATAGCTTGTTGTAATGATAACAATGTTTTATCCCCTTGTCATTACGGATCAGAGAAAGTTTAGGTAGGAGTGAACAGTGTTTTCCAAATCTCCATGTGATAGTAGGTAAACACATTATAGGAAGAATTAATCCCTTGTCTCTTGCTTTCATGGGAATGTCTTCAGCTTTTGACAAGGTTAACCATGCCAAGTTACGGGCTATTTTGTTGGAGCTAGTGATAGATTCTACAATTGTTCATTTTGTGGCATACCTGCATCAAAATCTGACTGCTAGAGCAGATATGTTCCAAATGGCAAACTGATTCTTTAAGTTTGCGCTGAGGCATGAGGCGAGGTTGTGTTTTAGCTCTGCTATTATTTTTTTTGTGCATTAATAATATGTAATATTTTTTTATGCATGGTAACACAGGATGTTGTCTATGTCAAAGCTGTCCCTTTACCCGCACTTTTGTACGCTGATGATACTGTACTTTTTGCCTGAACTCTAAGGGGCAGATTTACAAGTCCCTTGCGCCTATTTTCCGCCACTGTTGCGTCACTTTTGTGACGTAGCGACGGCGCAAAAGATGCGTCATGGTGTGGGGTACTTACAACTTGACGCGTCTGGGAGATGTGTCACGTTGTAAAGCCCCGCGCCAGAAGGAGGCGTTCCTGCGCAGGAGGGGCCGTTCCGGCGCAGGAACGCCTCCCAAAAGTGGCTGAGTGAAATCTACAAGATTTCACTCAGTCACTTTGGGGCCCATGCTGCGTCAAAAGCCTGCACCTGCTTGAAGCAGCATTAACAAGATAGGACCCCCAGAGCCTTGCTGGAGCTGCGTCGCCCTTGCGACGCAACTCCAGCAATGCACCGCCTTTACGGCACAGATGCATCACGCATCTGTGCCGTTTTTGCCCATTGGTGCGCCACATTTTAAATGCGCGCATCAATGGTGGCGGAGGCATGGCGTACAATAAGTGGCGCATCCCTGCTAATATGCAGGGATGCGCCACTTAGTGTAAATCTGCCCCTAAATGCCTCACCTCTCTTGGTGCTAGCTTTTTTTGAATTTATGACGGATTTAGATCTTTCAACCTCAATTTCACAAAATCTCATACCACGGCATGTGGCCCTAAACATTATCTGTTGGGAATTTCATGTGTTAGCGAGAAAAGTTTAGAGAGTGTCCCCAGATTTCCTTATTTAGGTCTTGTTTTTGAAGCTAAAGGACCCTGGGCAGCAAAGTCAGGTCTAGGAATAGGAAACATGAGCAAGCTGTTTATTCACTTTTTAATGCCCGTAAGGCAGTGGAGGGGAAGCCAATTTCTTCTCATTTAGAAATATACCCCAAGCAATTTGTCCCTTTTGCATGCTATAGTAGTGAACTATGGGGTTTTGGATATTGTCAAGCTGTGCAAGTAGAGGAAAACCTCTTTTGTCGGCGTTTCTGCTCACTTTCCTAGTCAACCCTGCATTACTTTTGTCATTAAGAATTGGCTTTGCCTTATCTTGAGGACTTTATTATGATGCGATCACTTTTGTTATGGCTCTCAATATGGAGCAATCCTCGGTTCTCTAATAGACGTCATTTGGAGGTAGTCAGAGGTCACAGCTGTGACTTTAACCTTGCTCCATGCTTTTCTTACCACTTCCTTTGTGACCCCTCAGAGGGGGCAATTATTTGTCCACTCTGAGAAGCAAGCTAGAGGTCACAGCTGCGACCCCTGACTACCTCCAAATGGCATCCATGGTCACAACATAATGATTGTGTTCAGCGTTAACAGAACTTAAAATGTTAAGCAGACCTTTACTGCTCTAGGAAAATCTTCATTATTTGACAGTCCTCCTCAATATGTGAAAATAGTAAACACTCTATGAAACGATTATTTTCAGAAAGATGTGCTGCAAGGGAAAGTGTGGAACTGATCAAACTGTTAGACAGGAATTATATCCCCCTAAAAACGAATCCAGGTCCAGAACCATATTTATTTTATGTGTGTAATAATTGTGAAAGAGCCTTAGAGCTGGCACCATTTGTTATACACTATGCTTCCCGCTGGGATATGTTGAAAGGGAGAAAATGTGGCTGTGATAACATATCCACCAATCTCTACTGCACTTCGTGTTATTCTGTAATTTGTACACATCTTTTAGAACTCACTATTAATTACCTCTTTTTAAGGTTCACGTTTTTAAGCAAAGTAGAGTTGCTCTGCATTTCATAAAATTGCCATCTATCGCTGATGTATGTTTTCTTAAATCAGCTATATCTTATCGTAGCCGGGATTTTAGCGTTGGGATGTTTCTAGGTTTATTAGTGTCTGACATTTAATTTGATTTGCTTTTTATCAATATGCACTTTGTATGTTATCTTGTATGATTGTATTTAACATTCAAATATAGAACTTGATTGATTTTTTCATTTATTCATGTATTCATTGATACAAGATGATACAACAAAAGCATTGAAGTCTCTTCTAAAGAAAAACATAACATTTTTGGGGAAAAACTCAAATAGATGTCTTTGACTTGCTAAAAAAGGAAATTGTCTATGGTCCGTATTTGAAACCATATATAGTGGGAGCGCAATGTAAGTAAGTACATGTATTTTAAATAATGAATTAAAATCATAAATGGCATTGGCGTGCTCCCTCAGGGATTCTCAGTTCCACCCCCAGCTGTCTTCTGCGAGTAGGAGGGGCCATAGCCAGTTCGCCTATGGCACACACTTAAAAGTGCCCACAACCTTCCACGGCTTAGGACATCTGGTGGATTTGGTGTGCTTGCTCAGCGACTGTCAGTTCCACAAACCTGCTGTCTGCTGGGAGGACTAGTAGGAGGGGCCCAGGACCAGTTCCCTAGCTCCACACGCTGAAAAGTGCCCACCACCTTCCACTGCACGGGATGCATCTGGGTAAAGCCCAGGCCAAGGGCCGGCCCATCCGCGCTCGTCAGAGCCCGGAGGAACCTAGACTGGGGCCCACTCTAGGCTCTGGATACAGGCTTTAGCATTGTGTGGACTTCTTTCCTGTGCCTTCTGACCACTGTATTGACTGGTGTTCCAACTGACACCCTCTCTGTGGCAACAGGGCCTTAGCTGGAGACTTGGGGGCATATTACCAAGGGGGGCGATAGGAAATTATCGCCGTTTTCGGCCGCTAAGCGGCGATAATTTTATCGCCCTATTAGCAAGAGCAATGTAAGTAAGTACTTACAAGTACAAGTAAGTACTGATGTTAGTGACAGCGAGTGGTTTGGGGCCCGCTTTGCATGTCAGCGATGTTTATCACTAATGACATGCAAAGTTGGCGTACCCAACCAGTCGCTAACATCGCTATTGCCAATTAGCAAGGCAGGCGTAGCGTTGGAAATATTTGCGCTTAGCGCAAACATCTCCAAATACTAACACCTGCCCAGACAAGTTCTTAGCCAAGTTATCCAATTGGAGGTGGATAACATGGCTAAGAGCATTTGACCACTATATTGACTGGTGTTTCAACTGACACCCTCTCTGTGGCAACAAGGCCTTAGCTGGAGACTTGGGGGCATATTACCAAGGGGGGCGATAGGCAATTATCACCAATTTAGCGGCCATTTTCAGCCGCTAAGCGGCGATAATTCTATCGCCCTATTAGCAAGCTGTCGCTAATTGATGTTAGCGACAGCGAGCGGTTTGGGGCCCGCTTTGCATGTCAGCGATGTTTATCGCTAATGACATGCAAAGTGGGCGTACCCAACCAGTTAGCGACTGAATGCAGTCGCTAACATCGCTATTGCCTATTAGCAAGGCAGGCGTAGCGTTGGAAATATTCATGCTTAGCGCAAACATCTCCAAATACTAACACCTGCTCAGACCAGTTCTTAGCCATGTTATCCATTGGGAGGTGGTTAACAAAGCTAAGAGCATTTCTGACCACTGTATTGACTGGTGTTTCAACTAACACCCTCTCTGTGGCAACAGGGCCTTAGCTGGAGACTTGGGGGCATATTACCAAGGGGGGGGCGACAGGCAATTATCACCGATTTAGCGACCGTTTTCGGCCGCTAAGCGGCGATAATTCTATCACCCTATTACCAAGCTGTCGCTAACTGATGTTAGCGACAGCGAGCGGTTCAGGGCCCGCTTTGCATGTCAGTGATGTTTATCGCTAATGATATGCAAAGTGGGCGTACCCAACCAGTTAGCGACTGAAAGCAGTCGCTAACGTCGCTATTGCCTATTAGCAAGGCAGGCGTAGCGTTGAAATATTTGCGCTTAGCGCGAACATCTCCAAATACTAACACCTGCCCAGACCAGTACTTAGCCATGTTAGCCAATGGGAGGTGGATAACATGGCTAAGAGCATTTCTGACCACTGTATTGACTGGTGTTTCAACTGACACCCTCTCTGTGGCAACAGGGCCTTAGCTGGAGACTTGGGGACATATTACCAAGGGGGGCGATAGGCAATTATCGCTGATTTAGATGCCATTTTCGGGAGTCAGATTTCTTTAGTATAGGTGTGACCTGCCCTACTTTAAGACAGTCCGGTATGGAGCCTTGTCTCAGAGAGGCATTTACAATCTTCGACCATAGGGGGTATAATAGAGGTTTTGAGCCCTTTGAATAGGGAAGGAGGTAGGGGGTCAGAGAAGTGAATGGAGGGGTTACTCGCTAGAAGAGTGTTATAGATTTCTTGCTCAGGGATGGGCAAGAAGGCGCGCCAAGAAGCATTGTTTTGGGGGGTTTCCGTCATAGTACTAGAATGGACCTTGATTGGAGCGTAAGATTTAGTATCCTGAGCAATAGGTTGTGGATGGACCTTCTTGGATTGGATGTCGAGTTCAATGGATTTTGTATTTTCAAGAAAAAATTGGCAAGCTGATCGCAGTTAGGCATAGCTGGATTGTTAAGTTCCACAGATTTAGGGGTATTGCGCGGTTGTGGTTTGACTATTTCGGAAAATGTCTTGGGGCGGTTAATGTCCTGGTTCAGCTGAGTTTTGAAAAAGTCTGCCTTAGCCTTTAGGATCTTCCTGGTATATGTATTCCTCAGCACTCTAAGGTGATATAGGTGATCAGGGGAGGGTGCTGAATACCATAGTCTGTCGGCTGATCTTAGCTTACGCAGCGCCGGTCAGAGTTCAGGTTCTTGTTGAACCATGGTTTCGAGATTTTGGAGGAAACGTTTTTGTCTAGGAAGGGTGCTGTAGAGTCAAGAATTTCAAGCATAGTGGAGTTGTAAAAGACCGTGAGGCCATGGACGTCAACCATGTCTGTCTTGGGGGTTAGGGCGGAGAAGCATTGGTTTACTAGGTTGTGGGGTTAATATTTTGTATATTCCTTTTCCACTGTTTTGTTTTTGGGGGTTGGCCCGTTTTTGTAGCTAACTCAATCTTGATGGAGAAGAGAAAGCTCTAATGGTCCGTCCAATCACATGGGGAGATGGATTCTAGCAATACAGTGTTTGTTTTCGATATGAAGAGGTCTAATGTCTCTCCCTTGTTGTGGGTTGGACTATCGCAGAATTGAGAAAGATCCTGATCTGACAGAAAAGATTTGAGACAGCTTACAACATGGTCGTTTGAGTTATTCCAATGGAGATTGAAGTCGCCCAGGAAAATCTGTGGTATTTGTGAGTTTTCGTTGGCTGTAATGACTACCATTACCTCATCAAAGAACGTCAGATTGTCACCCGGGGGTGGTAAATTAAGTGAAGTTTGCTGCTGATGCGCTTGTCATCGGAGATGTTGATACAGAGATATTCATAGGAGGATAGAGAGATGGATTCTGCTTTGATTGACTGTGATTGTGTTACGATAGATGCAGTTTACCCCCCCACCAGCGTTCACGTTTCTGTCTAGGCGGATTATGTTGTGACTAGGAGGTACCAGTAGGTCTAGGATCGGAGAGGAGGAGCTATTTAGCCATGTTTCTGTGAGGACGATAATGTCTAGATCTTTCTTGAGGATGAGGTCTTAGGTGTCAGGAGGATGTTTGCTAGCGTATCTGCAATTGATGAGTGCACACTTCATCTTGCTGGATGAATGGGAGAGAGCAATCTGCACTAAGTTGATATTAGTGAGGTTTTCTCTATTAATGGATCTGAAGTTGTGAGTGGGTTCTCTGAAGGGGTTGGTTTGTATGGATTTGATAACCCTAATTAGGGGCTTACTGTTGACATTCGGTTAGGCATAGGATAGGAGGAGGTCATCTAAGTCATTGTCAGATAGTTCAGCCATTTCCCACCTGGGACGGGATGGGTCGTTGGGTGAAGGTATCGTACTCTGCCTGGTGTCCTCATGGTGTGATCTCTTGGCGATGTATCTTCTAGTTTGGTGACTAATACCGTTCACTGTGGCACTAGTCGCTCTGTGTGTGTTTAGGATTTCTTTGGTGATGCTTGATAGTTTTTGCTACTCGACCTTGAGATGGGATAGACCAGTAGCTAGCTCATTGAAACGTGCAATCCAATCATAATTGGGTGATTAGTTGCTTGTGTATGTGTGTGGTCTATTATAGGCGGATGTCCTCAGGAAAGTATTGGTTGCGTGATCTCGCTATCCGGTTGCCTGGGCATATCCTTAATAGGGATCGATGGGGTTAGTTGATCTGGTTGCCTGGAGATAGCCTTAATAGGGACCGATCTGTATTTAAATCAATGATTTACTGGAACAACAAGATGTTTCCAAACATTTATCTAGTCACTAATTACCAACAGATATTTGGTTATATGTGGATATGAAATTAAGGGCCAAATGTACGACTCACCAATTTGTGACTCACAAATTGGGATGTATAACAGTGTCTCAGACACTGTTTGCGATTCCTAATGGAGTCGCAAATTGCATGCCTCATGAATATTAATGAGGCTGTCCTAATTTGCGACCCCATTAGGAATGGCTAGCTCTCCCAGGGATGGTGGCCTGCTGGGGTTAGCAGATCACAATGTCTGGGACTGCTATTCAATAAAGCAGTCTTTTTAAATGCAACCTGTTTTCCTCAAATGAAAACTAGATGCATTTAAAAAAGAAAAATGAACATTTCAGTTTCACTATTTTAAGGGCAGGCAGTGGTCCCTGGGACCACTGCATGCTCTTAAAAACATGTTCTCACATACTCACAAAGGGGAAGGGGTCCCCTGGGGTCCCCTTCCAGTTTGTGATGGGTTTACAACCTACTTGAAGTAGGTGGTAAACTGCGAGTGTTTTGCGGTTGCATATGTGATCACAAAACAATTGTACATGGCGACTCGCTATTAGGAAGGGATGCTACTTACTAATGGCTGGAGTCACAAATGATCTTTTGCGAGTCAGTGGCTCGCAAAACAACATTTACACATGCCATTACCCTTTTTTGCGGTTGTAAATGAAAGGATCTCCCATTTGCGGCCGTAAAAAAGGGTCGTACATTTGCCCCTATCAAACATGCAACTTCGGCAAAGTGGTAGATTGACATGTAGGCACATCATCTCCTGTGTTCCGATATTTCTCAAGGCCCCGCGGTTACTGCAAGCTCAGCAGAGGTCATCGAGACCTTGTTAATTCATGAAAGCTCATAATAATTGTCACAATATGGAACCTGTGACAAAATGGATTCTACAAAACCATAAGCAGAGGACGTGGCTACTCGATACATAACTTTAATATCATGCATGTACATATGCCTTGAAAATCTTACAATCAATCAAGGCAACAAATGCAGATGATTAGACAAATCTTGACATGATACAAATCTACAGCTACATCTTGACAGGGGACTCTGGACATTTTATGTATACGTGGCTCTCGGCTACCATCAATTAGTACCGAAGGAAAAATTATACCAGAGTGCATAGATACTAGCTAGGGACATGACTGAGCATGCTAGGATTTTTTAAATCAGGGGTACTATATTCGTAAATCGTAAAGCATTATTAAATTCTGCACATAAAGTGTAAGGCATTTTTCTGGGTTGCATCTTACCCAACATCACATTCTCACACAATGTCCTAATAACAACATAGAAATAATTATGGCACAAGAGTAACATTTCTTTCTAATAGAACCCAGACACTTTCACACCTAAGCGTCAATATAAACATACTCCTCCCACGCCCTCCTTAATCTAACTGCCAAACAGATGTAGAATCGCAACCAGGTCTCTGTCTTTGCTTTAGAAGGATGTATTTATGTCATTATCATCATTATCAAGGGTAGTGAAGACATGTAACTTTAATGCAGAATCACCCACGGTGAAGATGGCTGTGAGATTATAAATGTTGAAAATGAGGATTCCTCTGCTATTGGCATGCTGCTGTCCCTAAAAGTGTATTAAGCCATGTATGCAGAAGTTTGTTTTTGTTACTCCAACAGTATTGTCGGGGTTGTGAGTGCATTTTTATTTCTTAATTGACATCAGAGTAAGCTGGCCACATTACGCCCAGCAAGACATGTCCTGGCAAGCATCAAGGTATGTCCTAGCGCCTGCTCCTGGCCATGCTTTCTAGGGGAGTCTATTTAACTTCTTACTGGCGTCTATCAGGTAGTTCTGGGATGCCACTGCGGCCTAATTTCTCTCAAGCGACTCACATCCCACAGACCAGCACTTCTTGGTGATTTATGTCCACCTCCTGCAATCTGGCAGCAAGTAGGGCTCAGGTTTCCAGTGCCCCAGGAGGGGTGCAGAACAGCAAAATAAGATTTCGGGAGTGAGTTAAGTCCTGCTGCACACAGTTGAACATTTTGACCAGTTTGTTTAACATCCAGTCTTCAGATCTAGCATCGCAAAGTACCCTTACTAATTGGTTTGAAAACCAGAAATTGTGTTCTACTACCATATAATTTGTTATTATCACCCAATCTATTGGTGTGATGTTCTTGTTCTAGAAGATATTAGGATGGCCCACTCTTGACATCATGCTGGAGGGACGGAAGTGGTGGTTGTATCCTTTCAAACTGCCAAGATTATACATAATTTGTTGCTGCAGTTTGGTAATGGATGCCTTCTAGCCTCCCAAAGGCCATATGTTGAACCACGTTCGTAGTGCTTACATTGCTGCAGTTAGTAGGTTATTTTTCGATCTGAAAGCCCGCTGTTTGACATGATGTTTTGCCATAGTCTGTTTTCCAGTTGTGGGTTGGTGTGTGTACACATATCCTGCTGAAGTCTCTCTTGCCCTTCTTTGACAAATGATTCATGGCCATCCTCTGGAACTTCTCACATTGCTCATTATGTTCCTCCTCTTCGTGACATATAACCCAGTCGTCCTAGAGAATGTGTGAGTGATGGAGTTTTATGTTGACCAGATCAAGAATTCCTCAAACATAGGAATGTAACACTGGATGGAGAGTTTGAACAGAAGATACTTTGTTTGCATTTGAAGCAGGTTGCTGTGAAGCTCGAAAAGGAATATTAATGGGGACATTTGTACAAGGGAAGTGGCGGAGCATGTCGTTAGCCTCCTTGGCTTAATGACATGCTCCACCACAAGAATATGGTGCAGCCCTGCGTTTCTCCCTGTGCTGGCATAAAGTTTAGCAGCTTAGCGCCAAGGCAAGCACCCTTGCACCATAGTGTAAGGGTGTCTGCATGCAGGGGAAGCTTGTTTAAATACAGGAAGGTCTCCCTTCCTGCACATAAACAATATTGAAATGCCATTTTGCAACTTCAATGTGTGCTGCCTAATGCAGCACACACAGAAGTTGCAAAACGGCAGTAATAAAAAATGATTGTTTATCTGCAGGAAGGGGGACCTTCCTGTACATAAACAATGATTGGCATTTTGCTGTTTCTATGTGTGCTGCACAATGCAGCACACATGAAAACAGTAAAACGAGGAGAAATGAAACAGGTTTTCAGGTTTTCCCTGGCTTTAATTCTGGCGCTGCCTTCTATTTACATCTCCGTAGTAAATAGGAGGCAATGTCAGAATCAGTGGGTGTTGCAGTGGAACTCCCACCGCAACACCCATTGCCCTCCCCTTTCACACTAAGCATAGCGTGAAAGGGGACCTTATTTAGAAGGTAGTGTTAAGCCATGTTAAGTGGCTTAACGCTACCTTGTAAATAAGGCAAATTCCCTATTGCCACTGGAACATTGAAAAAAGTGACATTCCTGTGGCGATAGGGGCTTGTACATATGCCCCACTATGTCTAAAGATTTCTCCAGGAAGTGATATTTGCCATCAAATAGGCACACTAGGAAATGTACATATAAAGTGAAATGGCATTTTCAATGACTCCCCATCTTCCCTACAAAGCAAACTGGAGGTATTCCCTAATATTTTAGGAGCACAATATCTACTTTCATGTGAAAATTTACTACACTTAATGAGGCAGTCTCTCACAGAGGTAACTCCTCCAGACGCAGTGACGAGCAACCTATTTTAGATTTTTTGTGTGATCACCAACCCCTATGCTGGAGATACCCATGCACCTTCATGGAGCCAATAGTGGATCCTGGGGCAATTATATTTGCAGGATGTCCACTGTAAACATAACCCTATATATGGCAAGTACTGTGGAGATGCAGAACGGAAACCCGCCATTTTCTAGGCAGATTTGCTATGCCCACCCTCCTGTCAATCAGGTCCATAATTGTGAATTGTCTTGGATAGCACAATATGACTGTCCTGTGATATCTTTATTTTACATTATCTATATTCATGTATTATTAATATTATTATCATATTTGTCATGATTTGGTGTACCACAACATATACAGTTATGAAACATACTGAACAGTTGTCTTAAAATGGAAACCGATACTGTTCTAAAGACCTGCTGTTCTTTGGTTTTATTGAATCAAATGCTTTTGTACTTGTAAACAAACAACGACAGACATAGCATATTGTAGCAATGTAATTTAATTTCCTCAAAATCCTTTCATGCTGCAATTACAAAATTGCTAAGCATCATTGATGTGGTGTTATTATGCAAACCAGCAGGCAAGAGTTCTCTTTGCATACCTCACCTCCATTTGTTTCAAATTACTAGCTCAGGAGAATCGTGCAAAGTAGTTAAAATTGAGAGTTAGTTGCTACTGTTTTCCTGGAATGGATTCATCTGCAGAAACACTTGACGTGCATTAAGCAAAGCTGATAAGATTGCAGTAGAGACATTTTGTAATAGCATGTTTCTTTCAAAATGCATTTCAAAGGAGGAAGATTTCTAAGATTCTGAAAACACCTTACTCTTGTGCTCAAGCTGCTTTTTATTACTCATGTTCTACTTATAAAAGCCCAAACCTAGCCTATAAAAACATTCATAATGTGTTTCACTAAGCAATTTGTTTATTTGTTGAGTAGATGTCTACATTATCAGGTGGTGCTAACAAGAAGCTTTTAATAGGGGAGTGGTTAAGAATCCTTTCTTTATTAGATCACTCATATGGCCGGCCTCTAACCCAAATTTCACCAGTCAATATATCATTCTGTATTTTATAGTTTGAGCTAATATACATTTTCCCATCATTTGGCCAGTCATCAGCTTTATAGAGAGGTCATTGTCACACCAAAAGTCTTTTCACAAGTCAATATGATCTAAGAAAAATGTACGTTTTTCTCAAATTCTGCCCCCTCTCAAATGTGTTTGAAAATAGGTTAAGGAGGTTTGTTTTCTTAAGTTTAATACGATAAATGTATTGGATCATTTAGCTGACAGTGAGCAAATACATTGTCCTATTCACAAGTGGATAATATGGGCTGCATGAGCTTAATCATAAGAGATTGTATTGCAACATATTATAGAATATATGTCTGCCCCTTTTTATGTTTGCATTATTAGTAGGGGGTGAAAGAGGCAGTTGTTGGTTGTGTTTTGCTCCTAGAAGCTAATGCACTTAACCATATATCTCATATGTTTGCATGACCGTACTCTGTTTTGTCATATTAGAAGTTTATGGGCTGACAGAGTGTTAGTGGTGTTTTGATACATTTACTTTTTGAAAATTGTAATGCCGTATGTTACTTTGTGAGGAGCTCCTTACTCACCATGTATCACTTAGTACTTAAAGGTGATACAGACTTTTAATGCTGTCTGTCTTTCCACTTTATGACAAGGAACATTCAAGTGCTTCTATGACAAATTACATTTTCATGTAAGTGTGAACAATGTGACTCTGTGTTACAGTAGAACTAGGATGCAGTGCATTCATTCCTATGATCCTTTGTACCATCTGCTCCTGTCTCTAATATGTTGATTTTCATCATTGATGCAATGCATATATGTATGTATTGACATTTATATAACGGTATACTAGCTGTGAAGCAATGGATCGGAGGCCACGTAAGTCATCTGCGGCGTTCCTCAAGGCTCCTCGCTCAGCCCAACCCTCTTCAACGAAGGGATGACAGACGTAGCCAAGTGGATGATGAACAGCCGCCTGAAACTGAACTCGGACAAGACGGAAGTCCCCATCCTGGGATCTTCACCCTCCGCCTGGGACGACTCCTGGTGGCCCCCCGCCCTAGGCAGCGCACCCAAACCAACAGACCACGCACGCAACCTGGGCTTCATCCTGGACTCCTCCGTCTCCATGACCAGACAAGTCAACGCCGTCTCCTCGTCGTGCTTCAACATCCTGCGCATGCTACGTAAGATCTTCCGATGGATCCCCACCGAGACCAGGAAGATGGTCACCCAGGCCCTCGTCACCAGCCGTTTGGACTACGGCAACTCCCTCTACGCCGGAACCACCGCCAAACTCCAGAAGAGACTCCAGCGGATCCAGAACGCCTCAGCACGACTCATCCTGGACATCCCCCGTCACAGCCACATCTCCGGACACCTGAGAGACCTGCACTGGCTCCCGGTCAACAAGAGAATCACCTTCCGTCTCCTCACCCACGCACACAAAGCCCTACACAACCAAGGCCCAGGATACCTCAACAGCCGCCTCAACTTCTACGCTCCCAAACGCCAGCTTCGATCGACCGGCCACGCCCTCGCCGCCGTCCCCCGCTTCCGAAGAACCACCACAGGGGGAAGGTCCTTCTCCTACCTGGTCGCCAAGACTTGGAACTCCCTCCCGACCCACCTCCGCCTGACCCAGGACCACCTCGCCTTCAGGAAGCAGCTCAAGACCTGGCTGTTCGAACAGTAGCGGACCCCCTCCCCTAGCGCCTGGAGACCATCTGGGTGAGTAGTGCGCTATATAAATGCTTTGATTGATTGATTTATTGAGCTCTGTAGATTAATGGACGGGTTGGGAAACCAGAGTAGATTAAATCCAACAAGTGGAAATTGGACAAATACATTTTTACAAACATTTAGGTGATTTTCCCAGATTCACACAATATTGGGCCTAGTGTTACACATGCAAACCGATGTCACAGGGCTACAAGCTACATCTTCCAACTACCCTTAAAGTCTGCAGCCACAGGCATGGGGCAAAAGACTAGACCAGATACCACTTTGGACTTCTTTCAACAGTTATGTCACTAAGAAAATGAAATTAGAATCCGCACCCAGCGGTGTACTTTCCCATAAAGCAATTATTAGTTGATGTTGATGAATAATGTTTTCTTTTCAATCTGCAGAATTTCAGCAGCTCTCATGGTGTAGTAAGGGAGGGCAGTTCGCCACAGGCAACACAAATTTTGGGGGGCGGCGGCCTCCCCCACCTACCTGCGGGATTCACGAGGTGGCAGGCGCGGGGTAATCAGCAGCACTCCTCACTCGTATATGCCGGACGCCGCAGGTCGACAAACGCAGGGGCCTCCATGGGCGGCCAAAGGTCTAGCTACGCTACTGGGCAGCTCTGCTAGTTCTAAAATTATCACCTCCCTACTAACATAATCTTGGGTTAAGTGAGTCGTCTATTCCTCTAGTGATACAAGTACAGAGAGTGCCCTAGGCCATAGTCATTAAATTCACAGTTACGCTGCCATTATAAATAAGCATTTTCAAAGCAAAATGTTCCTGCCTGTAATAACCAGCCTTCTGCCCTCTTGACTGGGTGTGAACGGCTGGACCTGCATCTCTTGAACCCAGCAGCAGATGGCATCTATTGGGAAGGGGGGGGGGGGGTGCATGCACGCTTAATTAAATGTAAACATTTAAGACTTACCAAACACAACGTTCTCAGCTCTGGAGTTCATTTTTCACCGACAGGACACCCACAGGAACTGGATGCTGCAACTGCATTCACCAATGCTACTGCTGCTCTTTCTAGCATAGGAGCAGTGCTAGGATTTTTGGGAGCACTCAGTGCTCCACAGCACTCTGGAGGGTTTGGCCTCCTCTAACCCAGCTGCTTTATGATAGCAGAGATGTTGAAAGTGTGCATGAGTAGCTGGCCGTCTCAAGATGGCCGTCCAAAAAGACATGAGCACTTTAAACAAGTGCAATAGCAGCCCACCGTCCATCATGCTTAGTGACATGCTGCTGTCACTCAGCAGCGGCCTCTCCCCATCATGATGCTCTGGTTGGGACAGGGGATGAAAAATATATTGGTCATAAATTGCCATTTTATTTTTCATCTCTGGGGCTTTGAGGGGAATTCAAGTGGGGAGACGCTCCTCCGCTCAAGCGGAGAAGATGCCCCTGCTTGAACCCAGAACGACTCCAAAGGCTAGTTATCTGGCCTCCTGATCTGAAATCTTAGGAAATAAAATACTTCCAACCACCCTGCTTCTCCACCTGGACTCTGCCATCTGTGACTCTGTTCTCCCATGTGGTGCCATCCCAGCCCTGGACCCTTGGAAGTGGGCCGAAGTTGCTGCCCATATGAACAGATGCATCCTCTCTGCTGAGAGATGCATCCCTGAGAAGAACAATTCCATCTCCTTGGTTAAGCGGCCCATCCTTGAGCAGGACCGGCAAATTGCCCCTGTTGCCGGAATTATACCAATCACAAAAGACGTGCATCGCTGCTGCATACTCACAACTTGGATTTGACCCATCGCCTTCGGAACCATTGCTGCACAACACTTCTCTGGAGGAGATCCTTGCATCACTTGTTGATGCCAGCCTCGAGACCGACACCAATAGCAGCTCATCAAAACCAGTGCATCATCTTGACTGCACAATACACCCCCGACCCTGTCGATGAGATCCTCAACATCAGCACAACAGGACCTCTCACTGCAGCCTTGACCTACCTTGGAATGCACACCTCCCCTCCACAATGCATCTTTGATGTGGATCCATTCAACACTCTGCAACCAGGATTTGAGGTACTTGGTTCAGCGAGTCTAACTGGGTCCCTGTATACGACCCATCCTCCATTGCAGACGGCAGGAACTTATGACTTTATTACGGTCTGGCACAACCAGATATTCCCAATAGCCCTTCTTGCTTCTGGGTGCTATTTTTACATAACACTTTACAATTCAATATCTTTGGTTCTACTGATTGGACTTTCGTTGTTTTTGTCTTTTTTGATTTATTAAATGCTACTTTACTTTTCTATCTCTGTTGTGGGCTCCTTTGTGGTATTTTTGCACTGTTTTACTGTTTGAGGGGTTGCACAAATACTTTACACATTGCCACTAAGTAAAGCCAGACTGCTCTGTGCCAAGTACCAGGGGTTGAGAACATGTTCATTTGGGGCTTGATTGTTTCTTATCCTGACAAGAATTGTGGTTGCTTCAGAGTTCGAGGAGTTTTGCCACTCAAAGTTGTTGAATGCGCTCCCCACTTACTGCACTTGCATTACTACATATCCCAGCTATCCCTTCTCATAGCGTTGCTAGTAGGCTGGCTGACTGATACTAAACTCTGTGACAGTACTTTCCTGCAATCAAGAGTCACCTCCTTACCAAATGGGCCAATTATTGTGGAGTAAGGCGGGCCTGCCATCGTGAAGCTGTGCAGCAATTGGTGAGCAGCTTCCATAGATTGGGCTCCTGTTTTTTGGACTGGTGTAGCTGGCATGGAAGAAGGTGCCAGTGGAGGGTGGCGGGCTAGCAGCATGACTGCCCACCCGTGAAGAAGAGGGGTCCAGCAGGAAGGTAAGAGGACAAGGTCAATGTCATATTTATTATTCAGGGCACAGGGGGGTGGTGTATTTAGACATGTATGCGCACATGTACCAAAGAGGCTAAGATCTTCCCTGTACTCGATGCCGCGCACGCCGCTCCTAGCTTGTGCCTGTGCTTGTCACGTGACATTTTCACAGACTGCCTTAGAGGACTCGGTGTAGGCATCATCTGTACTTCCATTTCACAAGTGCAGGGTGCTTGAGGGTAGCAACTGCAGCCGAACCCCAGTCCAGCAAAACATCTTATGTCACTTAACCTTCCTAGCTCTGCACGCCTTTCAACCTATCTCAAAGAAAATGGCATTTCGACAGGGCCGACTTAACTACTATATCTTGCATGCGAAGTGCATGTACTTTGCTGTGACTGGATAGTAGCTGTTGTGAGTGGTGGCTAAGCTGCTAAACATGGGTTCAAACACCAGCCTTGTCGCGTGAACACAAATGTTTGACTCCACCTAACCGCCACCTCCCAGGGCTTCCCGTATGTGTTTGATAGAAATGTAGCGCCATGTGCTGGCTAGAACTGCCTCAATTTCGTGCCTTCAGCACCCTCTTGTTTGTTGTCCTGCCTCTGCCTCCTCCTGATGCACAGACCGTCTCAGCTCATGCTCCTGGTGTCCGCTGTAAAGGGCTCGTTGCTTGTAGGCACGCGTTCCTTACCCAGTCAAGCACCTATGAGGGATACTACTACCTTGATTCCACAAAAAACGTTTAATCTTTCTATCCATTTAAATGCACTCAGTAGTCCTTGGCTGGGTGATATTACTTAAGGGTGGCTGAGCCATACTCTGTCCACTTGCAGAACTCTTCAGAATTTGGTGGATATTTCTGGTAACTCCTCACCGAGCATTGCCGAGCACTAGTTTTCATGAAATATTAGTAAAAGGTTTTTGCAACAAGTACTGCTTTAACTCACCACCGGGGGTGTTACTACCATTTGTGCAGAGTCCTAAGGGGCCCATTGAACACGAACAGTGCTGGATTTTACTACTCTCGCAGTAGTCAAATTGTCCCATTTCCTTGCCTGGGCTCGAGCCCATGTCATTCTTTCACTGCTCCATCTTACCAAAAAGCATATGAAGTGGCGCCAGTCAAAGATGTTTTGTGATCTGGCCCTAGCAGACTTAAACTAACAGTTTTTCCTCAGAGATCTGTGCACTTCTTTATCGTTTCCTGCATACAATCTTCGCACACATTAGAATAACTGGGATATTTAAATCAGATTAGCTTCCCATTCGCTTTCAATAAATCAACACACTACACATTTTAGAAGCATTATACTGTATGTCATAAACATGGTCATATATTTAAAACATTGCAGCAGGTTCAAATAGTGAAATCAGAACTTGGTTTCTTAATTAATGGCTTGGGAAATATATGATAGGGACATGCTTTCAGATGTCAAACACTGGAATTTAAATTTACTGCATCACTGAGCCAGATAGATTGACACTTTTCTTCAGTTGTGGATACTCATGTAGGAAACTGATATTCACTGTCAAACTAAATTATCTATGTGCCATCAAGCTTACAATATGTTTTATGTCAAATCCGTCTTAGGAGCAGTAAGGAAATTAAAATTTCCTGTTGGCATGCCCCTGGCTCCAGTTGACTGAGATCAGTTTTGATTAGCAGCAACATCTTGGAAATGTAAAGAAGTTCTCTTGTTGCAGGAAGAGAAACAATCTTTCAAATCACTGAAATGCAAGTGAACAAATGATGCATGTCCTTTAAGGAAGCAGGTTGGTCTACCATGATTACAGACAAACGGTTTACAAACTTCAGAAAGCCACATTAAAGGAACTTATCAGGACTGGTTGGCACCATTGCCCATAGATGACCAATTATAGAACGTCAGAATAAAATAAAATGCAACCTAGCATTGCATGGTATCAAACTGCATAGCAAAGCATGCCACCACATGAACCAGCATATATAGCATGATATAACACTCCAAAACACTTCTTAGCATCATATGACACTGCCAAGGTAAACATATCAATGCAAGACCCGTCATGGCATGGAAGTACTATGCATTGCACGCTGTTAAATGTTAATATGAAAGATAACACTCTTCAACAGAGCATTACATGGAATGAAAACTGTCAAGCAAACATAGCATGTCTACACAGGTCATGGTATAATACTGCATAGCATGGCATTGCATGGTCATATAATATATCACTTGGCATATCATGACAATATTCATCAAAGCATGAGATGACATGACGATGCAATGCACACCCTACCATGGCATGGCACCATATTGCATGGCATCCATTCCTAAATAGGAAATGCCCACTCTTTCTCTAGCTTCGAGAGATGCTTAGAACCAGCTCAGTGAAAACGCACTAAACCTCCAACGCAAGCATGTGTTTCCCTGCCAAAAAGATATTCAATTCAACATTTACAACCTGCGTCAAAAAATATCCTCTATGGTTGATACTCACTGCTTTATATCCTTTTAGGTGGGTTCTCCCACAAATGATTGTATTTACTCATAAACACCTAGCACCGATAGGCTCAACCACTTAATTTTACGATCCCTTTCCCCAATTTTTTCGACATACTTCTGTTGCTGTTTGGCTTCACTTATTTAGGGTGCTCGTGTTATACTCCTGAAAACAGTGTCAAGTCGCATAAACCTATAGATCTGTGCTTTGAGTTTGCCTTATTTTTTTAAATGTACGACATGGACGCTATGCATTATCTTTAGTTCTAATTAACCACTAATATATTTAGGGCCATATTCATCAACTAGTTGCATCCGACTTTATCAATCTACTTAAGCCCCCTTGCAGCGCCCTGAGTGGCTTGATAAATCTAGAGTAACACAATACAGCACAAATTGTTGCATTGCATTACTATGCCCCGGGGAGGCGTTTTCATGGGTGCTGTTTGGGTGTTCCCATGGAACACCCATGGACATAGATGCATTCCAACATTAACCATTACTGGTAGACCTGGGAATCCTTCTCCTTCCCAAGTGAGGCGTAACAAGGAGAAATATATTTATTTCTCCCCATTTTTTCCTCTTTCTATGTGTGCTGGATTCTGCAGCACACATAGAAAGAGGAAAATGCCTCAGGAAATTGTTTTTACAACACAGGCAACCTTGCACTGCGATGACGCTATGCAGCACATTGTGCACCAGTGCTGGGAAAAGACAGGAATGTGCCAAATAATGTTAAATACTGGACATTCCAGCCCTTTCCCTGTCGCACAGCATAGTGCACAAGGTGATTGCTGCACTGCGTGACTATATGATAAATATACACCTTACCGATAATCCTACAGTGCTATTGTCAATCAACCAGTATTCATTCTGTGTGTTCTAGGTGAATGTTTCCACAGCCCACCCGAGTCTACTTTTTGTACTATAACCAAATATAAAATAACATAAATACCAAACAAATAACACGTCACTGTACAACACTACATAGTATACTATGACAATGCACAGTAAAAAGCTGCTAAACATGACACTGCAGAAAATGGTGTGGCAAGGCACATGCACAGGACAGCATCGCATGGCATGCTATGACACACCACTGCGTATCATATCATAAAATACGCCATGCTTTGTGTAATATAGCATTGTGCCATGCCACTGTAAAACACAGCATAATATGATGTGATATAGGTTGTCCATGTCATGCCAGGAATTGTCTTGGCACAGCACGGTGTTGGACTTGGCCCTTTTGGCCGGTTCACCCCAAACCTTTTTGCGTTCTCCTAGCCTGTTTCTGTAACCTGGTGTTGGTGATTTTAGGCCTCTGCGCACTTTTTCTCTGTGGTCCAGTGTGAAGAGCGTGCGCTCTCTGTGTATGTGTGGTGATGCTGGCCCGCCCTCCCATAGGAAAGCATGGGGGATATGTGTGTACATGGTAATTCCTGATGTGAGAGGAATGCAGGGGCGAGTTTGGTATGTGCGGACTCATGAGGATAAATGCTGCACAATGGTGTGCGCAGATTGATTGTGGCTAGTGGAGAAGTGCCACTTTTAGAAGTTGGCATATCTGTGTGCAATGTGATGTGAATTGCCTGTCAGGCTTGTGAGTGACAGGGGCTGGCTGGTGTGCTTGGCTCCAGGAGCCAGGGTGAGTCTGCCCGGTGGTGATTATGGAGATCTGCATGTAGATGGGAGAGAGGAGTAGCACCTGGGACCTGAATAGGGCTGTGCCTTCCCTCCACAATGCTGGCTCCACCCCCTGCCGTGCGTCTGATGTCCCTGGCCTGGCCTGTCCTGTGAATAGAGGAGAGGAGCTGAGCAAAACAAAGTGCTCAAGTTCTCCTGAACCAGTTGTAACTGGTTCTCTCCTAGCCCTGAGCTGTGTCACAATGGGATTTTACTGTATAAATAAGGGGCCACGACCCCATGAAGATGTTCTTGTTTGCTACTTAAATCTTCCAGGGGCGTGCTGCTGCTGGGGTCCAGGAGAAGGCTTGCCTCCTTGGGCCCTGCCCCGGGATGACTGGAGGACCTTCGTTTGCTGGGAGCTGTTGGCTCCATGTCTTTATGCCTCCAGGACTTCTTCTGCTCCCAGCGCCCTGGGAGCACTATGCTTATTATTCTAATCTTTCCCCAAAGGAGGAGGAATGCGTGGGTTTGTACAGCGCTGTGCTGCGTGTCCTGTTGGAGGGAATCCAGGCGTGAGGGATTCCCCCTGATGCCTTATTGCGGGTGCCCACCCGGCTTATCTCTATTTATAATACGGGTGACACCCCACTTATTTTTATTCTTAAATTGCAGGTGCCCCCCCTGCATCTAACTAAATTTGTAATCTCGAGGGAGCCTACCACCCTTGCCGGCGCGAAAATCACTGCCGCGTTCCAGGGAAGCCAGGCATCCTTGCCCGGGACATAGGCGGGGCCTGCGGTGCAACAGGAAGTTCCTCCTGCCGAGAAGAAGCCGTGCTGCACCTCGCTGGGCTCCCGGGTGATGAGAGTTGAGGGGCTCCCATGAACGGTGGGAAGCCCAGGAGGAGAAGGAGGCAGCCTGGAGCCTCGCTGGCTCAATCCTGAAGTCCCGGTCCGAGACGGGGGACCGGGTGAAGTGTGGCGCGTGCGAGGGTGGGGCTCCAATGAGTAATGGAGAGGCCCGCATGCGACCACCATCGAGGAGTCCGGCAGAGGGGGGCCGAGGCACATTGCCGGTGCCTGCCCCGTCACATCCAGAAGAGGAGTCCCCTGCGCCGGAGCCCAGTGTGTAAGGGCTGGGCAGGGGACATAGCAGCATTTCGCTCCCCCGAAGGAGCAGGTTTTGTTTTTGGTGCTACTACGGGGCACTGAGTCAGAGCGGCCCCGTGTGCTCAGTGGGCCGCTCCAACGATAACAGGGTACATTTGCTTCAAGAGCCCCGAGTGGCTCCACCAGTGGGATGTTCGCTCCCACATGGGTGACATTTGGTTTAAGGCCCGCAGCATGTCCAGAGCCTGTGCTCCACCGATTGGGGCATTCATTTCCTAAAGGGCCAGAGTGGGCCAGGGGCACTTCCAGGCCCCCAGTTGTTCCCCGAGCCTGAGGGCTCCAGTGTGTTATCCACGGCTGCTGATTATTTTCAGAGCCAGATGACTCCACTGGCCGCAGTAGTTGTTCTAGTGCCCAGATGGCTCCAGCCTTTGGTGCAGTTTGTTTAAAGGGCCATTGAGAGAGCCCCAGAATGGCCCAGAGGTGCCAGGCCTTCCCCAGCTGCGCAGCACTTAGTGCCAGCTGCATCGTTTAGGCCCCCGTGTTATTATTCCCAGCTGCTCAGCAAGTAGTGGGCAGCTGCAACGTTTAGGTTGGCGCAGATGACGCACCCCTGACGGTCGCTGCCTAGGCAGCGTGCCCTCACATTCTGGACACAGGGCATTTGAGCCCCTTGTTGGAGATGGCCAGTTGGCATGGGGTACTGGTAAATGTATAGGGCGCAAGGCCCTCATGTGATTGATGTGCTCATGCGATGTGGTGCTAGGACATGTAATGCATTTAGTATGTTTTACACACCCTGCTTGATACCTCTGCATATGGTTTATGATTATGAGGTTGCTTTGCATTTCCTTTTGGTTATACTAGTGATATTATGTTTCACTGTGTAACGTTTGCCCCTAATGTGAGTTATACTTAGGAGGTAGGGTCTAAGGTCATTAGACTAGTGAGGAGATCGCATAATGTGTTTATGCTGGTGAGGGTGGCGCAGAATGTAATTTGCGCCTGATGTCACTGTGCACAATGAAGTTTATGTTACAGGTTGAGGTGGAGTACAGTGATTACCAGTGGTTACTGGTTGTAGGTTTATGATCTATTTTACTTTTACCAGTTTCTGCTAAGTGCTGATCCTGACAGTGGCCCACATAGCCCTGTCATGTGTAAATAATCCCTCTTGAATATTGCCCGTGCCAGTTGGCACAGTGTATGTTAAGTGTTTACTATTCTAATGTGTTATGAGAATACAAAGGCTACTTTTATGTAACCTGTTATGGAGTTCCTTTTGTAGTGTGCCTAGGATGTTGTTGCTTTGTGCGTGCGCAAATGCTTTACACATTTCCTCCGGGATAAGCCTGACTGCTCGTGCCAAGCTACCAAGGGGGTGAGCAGGGGTTATCTTTGGCGTGTAACTCCCTTGCCCTGACTAGAGTGGTGGTTTCTGCCTGGCTTTAGCGCAAGCCTTAGCCAACCAGAAATCCCATTTCTAACAGTATAGCACTGTACAGCACAACACAGCATGACCTCACACACAACAGCACCTGAGAGAAAGA
Source organism: Lissotriton vulgaris (assembly GCF_964263255.1). Taxonomy (NCBI): domain Eukaryota; kingdom Metazoa; phylum Chordata; class Amphibia; order Caudata; family Salamandridae; genus Lissotriton; species Lissotriton vulgaris. Next base: position 901,632,377 of record NC_141696.1, read on the forward strand.
CTTTTTTTTAACCCTTTATTCTAATTTTCACTGTTCACAAAACAGTAAAAACAGTAAACATGACGTTCAGTGATTATCAACAGCACAGTCACTGTTTTCCCCCACCAACTTCCCTTCACACCATAAGCAGACAATAGAAAATCATTTTGTATGCCAAGCCTTCAAGCCAAATAAATGTATGCATTGAATATGTTCACACTAGGTGACCTCATCAGAGGGCATCAGTGTACCTAATGAATGACAAAATAACTGATCTATTGACCCTAGTCAGAGTCTGAGTTACCATATGTATTGAACTCATCTAACAGCTGTCTCCAGGCCACTATAGCTTCTGGAACTCTCTCATCTGTGAAGGAGATACACATATGGTAATCTTCCGCGGTTCCCCATTCCAACACATCTTTGAGTCAGAAATCTGTGTTCGACACCCAGGACCCCATCCAACCAATGACAACTCTATATTTAGCTAGGAACACTGAAAGTTTTCAAATGTTTGTTGGACATTTTGCATTTGAGAGGTCACTTTGCCATCCTCAGTAAGCACACCGTCGGCATGCAATGAATTTCAATTGTGGTGACCTCCCTTACTCTGGGTATCACCTCCTTCCAATAGTTTAAGATCTCTGTACATGGCCATGCCAAATGCAAAAAGTTGGCATTTTCTGATCCCAGCAGCAAACAAATTTTGCTTCCCTGGTGGGGTCTCTTCTGTGCAGCCCTGCAGGTGTCATGCATGTACGGTGTAAAAACTTGAAGTACAGCAGTTTGAATCTGTGATTAAATGACACCTGTCACACCAGGCCACATGCTAGATCCTAATCAGAGTTCTCAATCAGGGTATCGAGGTCTGCCTCTCAAGCTGTCCTCCCTCAGTAAGAGATTTTTATTGCATCCTTCCTGAGAATTTTATAGAAAAGTGTAATAAGGTGCCTGCCCTTGCCATATCTGATCAAATCTCCCAGTGTATGAGAAGGCGGTGGCACCGCAGGTTGGGTGCACCTTATTTCCCTATCTGTGTTTTGCAACTTGGAATAGTGGATGAAGTGACCCCATCTCACGTCAAAGGTGTCCTGTGCATATTTGAAATGTGAGGAATGTCTCCCCCGGGTAGAGATCCCCGCTAAAAGGCATCCTCCTCCCTCCATTGTTCCATGGACATATCCTGATCTAAGGACTGAAATTGTTCAAGGTCCCAAATCTGTAACTCTCTGTCAAAGGGGGACCTACGTAATACCTAGTTAACCACCAGCTCCCACACCCGAACTGTATGCTACACCAGATATGGGATCTGATCACCAGTGAACCCACCTCTCATCAATAAGCATGGCAATGTGTCCTTGCTAAGCATTCCCACCAACAGCCATTTATTCCAAGTATCCCTGTCTGTCAGCCATCGAGCAGCATGTTGGAGGTGTGCTGCAAAGAAGTAGAGTTGCTTATCTAGCAATGCCAGTTCCCCCTCCTCCATGTCCCTCTTAAGTACAACCAGGGCAACTTGGCTGTGCCTCCTGCCCTCCACCAACAAAATTAGGAGGCTATGGGGATGACAAAATCAGTCTGTCTTGAGTAGGAGCACCAAGTTCTGAATAAGGTATATGCAACAAGAAAGAAAGATGATCTTGGCAATGGCCGCCCATCCAACCATCAACAGGGGTAGCATCTTACAAAAGTTTATGGGCACGGTCAGGCCGCTCAACACCCTGTCCACATTGGAGTACCTCTAGGTGTCCTCTGTATGTGCAACCATCAGCCCCAGGTAGCAAAAACTCATCCCATCTTAAGCTTGGGTAACTGTTCCGGTGGTATAGTGGTCAGCCTCCCCAGTTGGAACAGTAAGGTTCTTTTTGACATTGAATCATAGTCCAGAAACACTGCCAAAAGTCACCATATATCTCATTAGGAGTGGGACCAACTCCACTGGTGTTTGGAGATACATTAATTCATTGCCTGCATATAAGGAGACAATGTGTTTTTTGTCACCTACACATAGGCCACAAGGCTCTACCTCCCTGCGCAATAATATCACCATTGGCTCAACAGCTAGCATGAGCATGTGCGGCAAGAGGGGACAGCCTTGATGAATGCCCCCCCCAACTGCCATTGCCCCAGACACATCAACCCCCCACCTGGATCTACATCATGGGGTCCATTAATTGAATCCAACCAGGAAATTTAGGCCAAAATCCCTCCTCTTGAGCACTGCCATGAGATAACACCATTTGAAAGTGTTAAAAGCCTTCTCAAGATCGATCAACACTGGTGCTCCATATCTTGGTCCCTCCTAGTGGTTTTGTGTAGCATGTGTGTTAACCACCGGAGATTATGCACCGTCTGAGCTGGCATGAACCTACATTTGCCCTCATGGACCAGCGCGCGCACCACCCCCTGCAATCGTGTTGTGGAGGGAGTTCCACCGCAACACCCATTGTTTTTGATGCAGCTCCCTATTTACAAGGGCAGCATAAATAGGAAGCTGTGCCAAAATTAAGACCAGGGAAAACCTGGTCTTTAACAGGCAAAACAAGGAGAAATGCTTTATTTCTCCTCGTTTTTGCTGGTTCCATGTGTGCTGCCTTGTGCTGCACACATAGAAACAGTAACTTGCCTATGATTGTTTATGTGCAGAAAAGTCCCCCTTCCTGCACATAAACAATCATTTTGAAAAAATGCCATTTTGCAACTTCTATGCGTGCAGCATTAAGCAGTGCATATAGAAGTTACAGAACTGCATTTAAGGATTGTTTATGTGCAGGAAGGGGGATCTTCCAGGACATAAACAATCTTCCCCGCAGATAGTTAATTAAATGTATTGAATATTGTGGATTCAATCTGGAGGTTAATATGGGAATGGCCACTAAATTTTCTTTTTTGGGGGGCTGAATACATGAGCTGCTAAATAGTGATGGGCAGCTCCAGATATGGCACATTTGTTTCTTGGTGGGTTATGGCTCTGGTGGCCCTGGGGCTAGACGGGGTGAGGGCAACCATCTCTGCAGACCATGGTTGGATGCTCCACCTGGGTGGGAGGGGTATGGGGAAGGCAAGGGGAAAAGTGAAGGAGCAAGATAGGTGTTGGGGGATGGGCTAGAAGAAGGGCTGAAGTGGGAGCGTATTAGCAATGGGAGTAGGATCAAAAAAGAGCATAACATTTGAATTTTGAAACTATTAATTTCTTGGAATTCGGGACTAGTAACAGAGGTTCGTGTTACCGATGGGTGTTTAATGCATGGGAATAAATTGTACATATGCTCAGTAAATGTCTGTGGGCTTAACAATCAACATTAGAATTTGAGAGTTGCTGAAATACATAGATTATGGGGGCTAGATGCAATTTGTGGAACAGGAGATGCATATTCCCTAGATAAAGAGGGATTAAATCCAGGTTAGGGGGTAACACTTGGCAGCATGTACAACACAAAATGTTTCTACTAGGGGGTGGCAACATTGGTTAATAAGGATCTCTCTGTGTCCAAACAGAAGCTGGTAGATAAACATGGTTGTTGTGTGATCATAGAATGTAAGGAGGCAGGTATTGAGTTTACTGTATGCTCTATTCATGACAGAAGCAGCTATTGCAGGCGAACACAGCAAAGCATGTAGCAAAGTGGTAGTTCATCTTCACAGCTTCTCCAGCTCTTCTTCTTGGCAGGTTTCTGAGTCCAAAAGAGTTCTAAAGATCTGGGTTCTGTGCCCCAATATTTATTCAGCCTTTTCAATTTTTCCCATGTGGCAGAGAGTCTCTGTGCTTAGTCCAAACCAGTTATGTCCTATCTGGTCCAGCTTTCTGGCAGGAGGTGGAGACAGCATTGTATAAGCCAGACCAGGCCTATCCAGGTGCAAGGAAATCTCCTTCCGCTACTCTAAATGCAGCCCAGGTCTATTCAGCCCAGCCTGGGCTCATCCAGGAAAGGCATTACACATCTCAACCCCCCAAGTGGCTGTCTACAGTGAATGCACATTCCCAGCCTCTGTCACTCCAAAGCCAGACAGTCAATCCACAACCAGCAGAGGCACACAGGATGGGTAAGCAAGAAAAGGCCTACTTTATAAAAGTGGCATTTTCAAACACAATATATAAAATCATCTTTACTAAAAGATGATTTTTTACATTCTGAGTCTAGGCATACTAAACTCCATTCCTCTATCTAGTGCCAACAGGAATTAATACTTGTAATATGTTACAAAGTGTTTCCTATTCTATCCTATTGGACAGATAGCCTTTCAATAGTGAAAAACAAATTATACTGTATTTCACTATCAGGACATGTCACACACACCAGTAAATGTCCTACCTTTCACATACACTGCCCATTGGGGTACCTTGGGCTTACCTGAGGGGTGTTTTACATGTACGAAAAGGGAAGGTTAGGTGCACTTGCCAAGCTGACATGGGAGCAAAACTGTGTGCACACACTGCAGGCCTCATGGATGTTTTCCTTAAGGGGTTGAGTCTTGTGACCTTCCAATCTTATCTTCATGAATATGATGGGTCTTATTCATTAGCGGAGTTGCATCACTCTTGCACCACCCAAGGTAATGCAAGAGTGATGCAAGTACTAAATGAGATTTATGAAGCCATGCAAGGCCACTTTGCATGGCCCTGAGTGGCTCCAATAAACAGGAGTAAAGCAACGCAGTGCAAATCCCTGTGTTGACTTACTTTGCCTCTGGAAGGTGTTCCATTGACATTGTGTGGGTGTTCCCACACAACTCCTATAATTTTTGACGCATTCCCAGATTTACCAGACCTGTTATACTTGGGAATATCGCAAAAAGATACGCCTTCCCACCGGAGGCATTTTGAGGAGAAATACCTTTATTTCTCCTTGATACTTCCTCTTTCAATGTGCGCTGCATTCTGCAGCACACATAGAAAGAGGAATATGCCTCTCAGGATTGTTTTTGTGCAGGAAGGTGCTCCTTCCTGCAAAAAATCAATCCTGCATTGCAAAAGAGGCACTCCTGCACCATGGTGCAAGGGTGCCTGCATTGACACTAGGCTGCCAAAAGGACGCCAGCGCAGGGAAAAAGGCAGGCATGTGTTATATTGACTTAAATATGGCACACTGCTGTCCTTTCCCTGTCATGCTTGAAAAGTTTGTTTATAGGGCCCCATGTGTATAGAAGCTTATGTCATTATGATGGTTCAGAATTGGCGTTGAGGTCGCTATCACCCTCTGCCTAGCCGATGTCATCAATGGAATTGTTGTCCTGTAGGGGCAAGGGATCTTGTTCCTTTCAAAATGACTTAGGTTATTCTGTGACACAATCTCTTTAGTGTAGTGTTTGTAGATCTTCACTTTCCTATCTGGAGTGTTTTGCTCCTGATCTAAGTTTAATTAAACTGTCTACCAGGGTTCTTATGTCTGAGACGTTGCTGCCCAAAGTAGATGAGTTGTGAGAGTTCCTACGTGCAGTGTTCCCTACACTCTTGTCTATGTCTAGAGGGTATCTTTCCCCTCTGCCCTTTGTTTCATGTCCCCTCATGGTTCAAGCATGAGGCTCTATGTCCCAGTACTCATGCGAGAAATGAATGGATGTAGGAAGGCAGCCAGATAGAACAGGCAGGTTGGAAGGTACTCAGTCCTGCAGGCAACTATGCATGGTAGGCATAGCTTTTTAACATCTCATCGTTTTTTTTGGTTTTATTTATTGGGAGGCTCAATACTAGGTAAACAGGTTTGTGAGTATTAGTCACACTTTTCTGTTCATTAAAGGAGTGAGCACCCTCTATTTCTTTTCTTTTTGCAACCAATTTCACACCCTCACTTTTCGTCATCAGATGAGGCAGGCCACCTCTACCTCTTCCTCAACAGACTTCTTTGCTTCATTCAGGAAATCCTTTGCCTTTGTGTGTTGCTTATAAAAATGTTTGCCTAATTCATTGTCTGGTGCACAGGATGTTACAGAGATGCCTGCTAGTTTTTGTTCAGAAAATTGATCTCTGTGAAAATACTTATGCAACTTGATTTGGCGATTTAATTTAACAACCTGAAATATTACTGCAGGAAAAACAAGTTCAGAAATCAGAATCGTGAACATTGCATAACGCTACTTAACACTCTAATTACCTGTCATAGGGCGCGCTTTAATTCTCTTCGCCTCCATGAGTTTATCTTCACAGTGAATTTAATTCATAGCGTCGATATTTCTCACAGTTGGTGGAACATTTTTTAGGGAGAATGCAAGCTTAAATTAAATTAATTTTAATTTGCTTGCAATATGTTTAGACTATTTTTGGTTCAGCGACTCTCATTGGAAAAAAACAGACAGGGAAACGAGGCAGCCATAAAAATTCCCAAAGATGCAGACAAACTGAGAGCGATAAGGTATAAGACTAGGTCAGACAAATGTGTTCCCTAGCATTGTGCACGTAATGAAAAGTATTATATTTACCTCAAAGAATGGCAACAATCTAATTAAAACAGGGAGTGTAAAATAAGTCAGATCAAAGCAGATCGTAAAACTTTATAAAAGAAAAAGATCCATTTCCTGTACCATCTAACCCTATCACTGTATGCCTCATCTTTCTCATTTCGCACATCCTCGCCATCGTCTCTTCAAGGTTACTCTACTATTCAGCATGGCCTCTTGAAGCTCTTGGCACACTTGTCCATCCATCTCTAGGGCACTCTATGCACGTTCAGCTATTAGCCTTGCTGCATCCCAAGCCTTGTGTGAAAAGTAAGAAAGGCACTGACTGGGACCGACATAGTGTGTCAAGGGGTGGTGCTCTCTATTTAGATGTTGAAAGCAGAAAGGATGGCAGGCTGCTCTTTAACTAACCTCTTCAACAAGTGTGCATGTGACAAAAAAGGCTGTTAAAGGGGAAAGTACGTTGACATGTAACATAAAGTACAACTATTTCGAGTTTAAAAAAGCTAAGCAAGTGTGACGCTAAAAAGATTGCTTTGGAAAAGAGTGAGTCTGGGCTGAAGCTAAAGGTAAAAATCGAAAATCCATCTTACAGCCAAGTTCTGAATCATCTGCAACTTTTAGAGTACAGACTGAAAGAACAGGTCAAGAAGTATTCCCATAGCCAAGTCTAAACAAATCATAAACCTCAACGATGTTGGCATTTAACTCCAGGAAATGAAGGAAAGAACCTTACTATGGAGCCAAAGTTAGAGTCAGCAGGTTCAAACGATTGTATTGTTCCACATTGCAGAGGACAGCTCATTGACAAATAGAAAGACCTTAACATTCGGAGCAGGGCCTGGCAGGGGGCTATTTCAGAGCAGTGCTAGGCTCAGCTCCAAATGCATTTTCCCCATGATCAACATTCAACATAACGTTAGTTGAATTTCGCTTCAGTCAAGACTGGATGCGGGAGAAGCAAGACCACACAGCCTGGGTAACGGTAATGTCTGGTCGGTTTTCAATGGAAATTACAAAATGAAGGGGCATATTTACACAGAAATGTCAGAGAGTGCAGCTGCGCCAAATTTGGCAGTGCCGTGCTCTGACATTTTCAAAATGCATCGATGCGGCGTATTTACAACAATACGGTGCACCCCTGTATTTTCCCTAGCGCTGGCACTAAGATTAGCTGCCTAGCGCCAATGCAGGCACCCTTGCACCATAGTGCTTGTTTTGCAAGGAATGATTGTTTATGTGCAGGAATGTGTCCCTTCCTGCGCATAAACTATCCATAATGGCAATTTGTTACTTCTATTTGTGCTGCATTCTGCAGCACACATAGAAGTAGCAAATTATCATTATTTAATGATTGTTTATGTACAGGAAGTAATCCCTTTATGCATATAAACAATCTTTAATGGCATCTTACTCTTTCTATGTGTGCTGCAGAATACAGCACACATAGAAAAAGCAAAAACAAGGACTGATAAAAGTATTTCTCCTCGTTTCACCATTCTAATGCCTGCTCTTGCATGACATTAGTTTTTGGTGCTGCCTCAGATTTACACATCCTTGTAAATCTGCGGCAGCGTCAAAAGCAAATGGGTGGTGCAGTGGAATGCCTACAGCAACAGGAATTGCTCGCCCCTTTCACACTAAGTAAAGGTCTTAACGCTGCTTTGTAAATATAGAGAAGGCATAGCGCCACCTGAACATCACTAAAAGTGACGTTCTGGTGCTATTCCCCTTTAAATATACCCCAAAATATTCACTGTTGGTGTGGCAAGGACAGATCAATATTCTTATCTCTCTTAATTTTGTGACCTCTGTAAAAATAGTGTAATTGACAAACCTCATCAAAAACTGTTACTGAGTTTGAAAATTAGAGATTGGTGCATAGTAACCGCTGGCATATGTAGTAGTAGCATTGAAGCAACAGGTTTTATGATCAAAGAAGTGATTATATAGTTACCCAACCATTAGCAATTTTGAACAAAGCAATATCAACACAATTGTGACCATATGTAATGAACTGCGCTTTGGAACTTTATTTGAAACAATGAAAATCCAGTCGCTTTGAAATAAAAATAAATACAATCTCACCAGTATTTTAACCTTTGAAACTGATGAATAGTACCGATGTGAAGAAAGTGCCTGCACATTTTGAGCGGTTTAAGGCTGGATAATAGCTTACCTAAAATGTGCCACCATGCTAGTAAATAACACTGTTGCCCTGTGTGTGGATCTATGTAAGTGGCTTTATGTTACTTGATTATCTGTAACTGCATTCCCTGACTACACAACCTCATGCACTACATTATGGGGTATTACATAATTTCAGGTGGGAGAACCATGTTCTCTGCTGTTGGAAATTGGTGTTCTGGTTGGCAGAGGTATGCACCCTGTTCAAACCGGAACCACAATCCTAGTCAGGGTAAGTCACAAAACACCCTAAATTATACTGTGCTCACACCTCTGATAGCTTGGCAAAGAGGCAATGTGTAAACTATTTCAGCAACACTTCATAAAGCTCAACAGTGAAAACACCACCTAAAGACTCCACACAAGGTTAGAAAAATAGATTATGGTTCTATAAATAAAACAAGACCAAAACAACAAAAATCCAACACGTAGAAGTCGAGATATACATTTTTAAAGAAAAAATGCAAAATAGTGCTTAGAAGCAATAGGCGCTTAAATAGGTTATCTGGTTGCACGGGACAGGGGCAAAGCCAAAAGTTCAGGTTGACGACAATGGAGCTCAGGCTGTATTCAGGGAGCCACTTGGGCCTACTGAACCAGAGTTCCTTGATCTTGGCTTGCATCAACGTTGAGAAAGATGTGAGGTGCCGCTGAAACGATCAGTCGATATTGAGCCACACAGTGGGCAAAATGCGTCAACATTCTCCATGCAACAGTTGTACTGTGTGTGGGTTCCGAGTGTGAGGCGCCGGTTCTGAACATGATGTGTGGCTACTGATCCCTCAGCAGGTGATGAGTTGATATCAAAAGCAATGCACTGGTTCCAAGTGCAATGCACCAGTTCTGTTCCACATTTTGACGAGGATGCACCAGTTCTAATCCACGCAAATGTGAAGATACACCAGTTCCAACCCATGCCAAGATGAAGCTGAGCCATACCGATGAGGATGCATTTGCTTTGCTTGTAGAAACACCATAGGTCTCACTTTCAAGGGTCTAGGACTGGGTGGCACCACGTTGCAGGGCAGATTCACTGCGTGTAGAGTCCAGATTCAGAAACAGGTAGTTGAAGTCTTTGATATCCCTGAGACTTAGAACAGGAGACAAACCAGCTAGACCTTGGAGTCACTCTGGATTCAAGTGTTGCGGATCCAGTCCTTCTCATCCAGGTAGGAGAACAACAGGCAGCAGGGCAGCTCAGCAAGGCAAGATACCAGCAAAGCAGCAGACCTGAAGGGTGGTAGTCTTTCCAGCAGCACAGCAATTCTTCTTGGCAGAGTGGTCACAGTTCTAGAAATGCGCTGAAGTCATGGTGTGAGGGGCCCAGTACTTAAATCCAGTTGTGTCTTTCAAGTGGGGGAGACTTTAAAGGAAGCTTCCTAATTTCCCTGGCTCCAGACTCACTACAGGGGGGTATGAAGACCTTTGTGTGGGGTCTGGACACAGCCCAGTAGGGTGTATGTTTCAGCCCCTCCCTCCCTTCCTGCCCAGGATGGTCCATCAGGATGTAGATGACCCATCAGTCACACCTAAGCTCCCTTTGTGTGTGGATGTATAAAAGGAATGCACAAAGGCCATCTGTTACCAACCCATTCGTGTATTCAGAGACAGGCAGCAGGCACAGAATGGCCAAAGTAAGTAAACGCTAACTTTCTAAAAGTGTTGGGAACAAAACCAGCTGTAAACCAAGGAAACAAATAATAAAAAAGATTTTTTGTGTGCACTCCCTGAGGTAGTACTACCCCTCTGCCACTATTAAATCAAAGAGACTACTAGGGCTGAAAGTCTTAGACAGAGGTTGCACTACTCATGCGCTTCATAAAGCATCACTACAAAATTAACCTCGCTTTTTTGGTTCTATTTACTCCAATTACACATGCATGTAAATAAATTATCCAATGATAGTTCAGAGTTTCATAAATTCATTGCTTCATGAATCTTGAATTATTCTTCTGAATTTTTTTTTTTTATGACAAAATTCCTTTCAGAAGGAGATTGCAAGTAATGAGTTTACATCACTCAATCCTAATGCATTTTGGGTGCTATATGCACCCTTCCTCGCTTCCTGCCCTGGGGGTCATATAGGGCCTACCTTAGGGGTAACTTATATTTATAAAAAGGGAAGGTGTAATGCCTGGCAAGAAGTTTATCTTGCCTGGTCGAAGTGGCAGTTGGAAACTGCACATACAGGCTGCACAGTGGCAGGCCTGAGCCATGTTTAGAGGGCTACTTAAGTGGGTTGAACAATGAGTGCTGCAGGCCCACTAGCAAAAAGAACAAATGATGGATCGAATGCTAAACAATGCAAACATTCACCCCCAGTCATAAAGATCTGGCTTTAATTCATTATTCTTTTGCTCACCATGCCACCCCAGTTTGGACCCAGCCATATGCAAATCAGTCTTGACTCAGCCCAAACTGCCAAGCCAGGTCCTCCCTGGACCAGAAGCAAACATCATGGGACCAGTGTCCGGGCTTCACCCCTCATCAGCAAGGCGAGCTTGAATCCAGTGGCGCAGTGAGCACGCGACCCACGTCTGGGCATACCCTTCCCACTTAGGGCAACAAAATCAAAATGAACAAATGATGGACAGAATTCTGAACAAGGCAAACATTCAACCCAAGTCACAAAGATCTGGGTTTAATCCATCGTTCTTTTGCTCACTACGCCACCCCAGTTTGGACCCAATGATATGCTAATCAGTGTTGAACTGTTCCTCATAGTAAGAGCCCAGCCCGGACTGCCAAGCCAGGTCCTTTCTGGACCAGAAACAAGTATCCTGGGCTCAGTTTCAGGGCCTCACCACTCAACAGCCCGGCTAGCTTGAATCCAGTGAAGCAGTGAGCACAGGACCCACATCTGGACATATCCTCCACTAGTAGCATTTAATTTACAGGTCCTAGAAACATGGAGTGCACTTTACTAGGGACGTATATGTTAATTAAATATGCTAATTGGTGTTAAGCCAACGTTACTATGTTTAGGATAGAAAACCCAAGCACATCAGCAGTGGCAAAGTGCACAGAGCTCTTTACTATTGATGTATTAATCTTAGGACCTATTTTCCTTTAGTCGGAACATTAACTCCCTCGAATATCACAAGCATTTTGCCAATCATCTCAAGTCTCCCAAAAATTCACACTTCTGACTGGTAAACCCCTACTGTCCAAAAGATGTACTGTCTGGACAAATAGTATCCAAGTGTTACTTATCGGAGGTACAGGGAGTATCCATTTTAAGCATATCTCCTTTCTTGCCTGTACAAACAGTAAAGATTTTGTTTCTTAAGTAATTTCACAGGATTGGGGCCCCCATTTACTACTCCAAATATCACCATTGCCAGGCTTAACTTAATTTCTATGCCAAATACTTCAGTGATCACCTTACCCACATCTTGCCAAAAGATCTCTATCAGAGAGCACCGCCAAAACATGTGGATGTCGTCCTACTTCTCCTCCTCACATATAGTGCACTTTCTCCTGTGGGCCCAACTTTGCAAGCTTCTTTAGTGTCCAATGTGCCCTGTGTACTGTGAAGAGATGATTTTTCCTCAGTGGTGCAGATTATGTGGTTGACCAAAATAAGTAATTCAATACTTGCCATAGGTTTTTCACCTCCAGGTTCAGCCAATAAAGAATAAGGTTGTCTGCCTGCTTCCACCATCATCCAATATCACTTGGCCACTTCCTTCTCCTGGGGGAATCGTGTTTGTAGTTTCTTTTCATAGTCCTCACTCCCTTCCCTGCCTTTCCTCAGATCTCTTACCAGGGTTGCCAACTGGTAATATTTAAACTTCAAAATGTAAATGTAAATGTACATGCATTTATATAGCGCAAATCGCCCACATCGCAGGCATCTATGCGCTTGCTTAGGGAACCCGTCCTGGTATTCCCCTCTGAGACACCCCGGCAGGGTATCCACAAGGTGAAAGCCAGGCATCCCGCCGCGAGGGGCCGTTGTGGAGATTAAGCAAGCTATTGCCCAGAGTCGCAGAGTGTGAACCTGTGAGTCGAGTAGGCACCGGAGCGAGAATTATCGAGTCCGTGGAATTATTGAGTCCAACCCCCGTCGGGGCGGGGAATTGAACCCTGGTCCAGGGCCGATCTCAGCTTCCGGGTCTGCCGCCTCTAACCCCTGAGCCACACTTCTCCACCCTTCCATTATATCACTGAGGTTTCCTAAGAGATTAATGAATTTCCCTGCAAAGATTGACCCATTAATTAACCCCAACTTAAGCCAGGGGCATTGCCAACTTATGTAAGAAACATACTGGGGTCCCTGGGAATTTCAAAATGGGAGCAGAGGCACAGTAATATGTTATTCCAAGGGTATACCTAATTTCATGCCATATTTTACATGCAGCCTTCGAAATCTTTAGCCTTACCTTTTTAAAGTATTTGAGGTGGACAAATTTAACAAGAACAAGTCAGCCTTCTCAGAGAGCTCTCTTATTGGCTTTAGAAAGTGAAATATAGGCTGAGCTATCTGGATGGAGAGATCTAAAATCTTGAACTGAAACGTCCACCAATAGAGGAGAAATTCCAGACTTGCAATCTCTCCATGTCTTTTTTCTCCAGCACAGATTTCTCCAGGCAATTATTACCCCAGAATTATGGGGCATTTAAGGTCCAGGAGAGGATTTTATAACTCCTGAAGAGGAGCTGGATCATCAGTATTTGGACCATAATAACCTGCCAAGACATACCAAGTGCCATACACTTTCACTTTAGCTATAGCCCACCTCCCCTATTTATCTGTACCACATTCTCCCAAAGTTAATCCAGTAGATTTTTTTAACAGATGTGCCACTCCTTTCACACAACACTCTTGATTTGTACATGCATATTGTTCAACCCATTTTTTCTTCTATAGAATGCTCATCCATTCTTCTAACAGATGCGTCTCCTGCATTATTATAATTTCGCTACTTGATAGTCTCTAATATTCCGATATTTTCATTTGTCTGCTAGCAACTCTAAGGCCATTCAATGTTATGATCCTGAGGGGCATAACTTTGGATAATTCCATTATGTTTCTATCACAGATAACAAGCAGAGGGGTAAGATTAACCTATATAACAACCTATGAATTCCACAAATAATCTCTAAATCAATGAGCACTTTAATGTTTTCTTTGTTCTCCCACATGCTCCAAAACCCAGTGCTAAAAGTTGAATAAACTTTTCTTTTTGATCGTGACCCCCACCTTTCCTCCAGGGAACTCTCCAACATGTCATCAGGTATGTCTACTACGACACGACCCATTTTAACTCTACTTTCCCTCCAGTATTATTTGAGCAGGTATTTCTGGTGTGCTTTTATTTGCTCAATTAAAACCTCCACTTCTTTTGGGTCCTCAATATTCTGCATTTTATTGTTCTACATTATTCTCAACATGGCAGGGAAGTGCATCTGGGCTGTGGCACAGAATGATCTTAATTGTGGGATATATGTATCCAGCTCATCTTGGTGGTTCTTGAGATATTTAATCTAATTCGAAAAGACCACTCTCCCTTTGTGTAACTGCCTGCATTGATGGCTTCAGTCAATATTTTCTCTCTAAGTGCATATGTTTTGAAATTAATCACAATTTTTCTTGGTACCTTCCTGGCTGAGGATTTACCAAAAGGATTATGTTTAATTCTTTGTATGTCCCCATCACGGATATCAATCTCAAAATTTGGGATAAGTTCTTTTAATAATTCTACCTTACACATCTTAAATCTTCTCCTGATTCTTCTCTGATGTATTAAACCTTTCCCTGATTTCACTAAATAAGGTAGTTATAATTTGTTTAATTTCTGGCTGTGTGTCTTTTTCTGACACTAAGGTTGCTCCTGTATCTCGCTATCAGCCAATAATTGAAATCTATTTGAGGTCTCCAGTATTTTCTTTTGTGCAAGTCCTGTGCACTCTTCACTATTTTCGTCATATCTGCCTGTTTAAACTGACCTTCTAAGGTGGATACCCCCTTATATTCCTGTGAGGCCAATAGTGGTACAGGTTTCTGATAAGCTCCCTGTTGGACATTGTCCTTTTGGCAGGTTCACCCCGAAACCTTTTGCGTTCTCCTAGCCTTTTTCTGTAACCTGGTGTTGGTGATTTTTGGCCCTGTGGTGCAGTGTAAAGTGCGTGCAGTCTCTGTGTATGTGTGGTGAGATGTGCCTGCCCTCCCATAGAAATGCAATGGGGGATATGTGTGTCTATAGTAATGCGTGGTATGAGAGGAGTGCAGGGGCGAGTTTAGTATGTGCAAACTCGTGAGAATAAATGCTGCGCAATGGTGTGCGACTGTGCGCAGATTTAATGTGACTGGTGGAGAAGTGCCACTTTTAGAAGTTGGCATTTCTGTGTACTGTGTGTCTGCCTGCCTGATGTGAGTTGCATGTCTGGCTTGTGATTTACAGGTGCTGGATGATGTGGGTGACACCAGGAGCCAGAATGGGTCTGCCCAGTGGTGATAGAGAGATCTGCATGTACATGGGAGGGAGGAGTTGCACCTGGGAACTGAATAGGGGTGTGCCTTCCCTCCACAATGCTGGCTCCACCTCCTGTGGTGTGTCTGATGTCTCTAGCCTGTCCTGTGAAAGGAAGAGATGTGCTGAGCAAAACAAAGTTCTCAACAGTTCGCCTGAACCAGTTGTATCTGGTTCCTCCATTGCCTACACTGTAAGAACAAATGATTTGCTGGTATAAAAGAGGAGGATGTGACCCCATGATTTTGTTTTTGTACTAGGACTCAAATCTGCCAGGGTCGTGCTGCTGCTGGGGCCCGGGGGGAGGGGGCGGCTGCCATGAGGGCTTGCCTCCCTGGGCCCTGCCTTGCCACGGGATGCCTGGAGGACTTCTGTTGGGACCCTTCTGTCTTGCTTTTACTCCAGGACCCTACAGAGACTTTGGTGGCCCTTTTGCACCCTGGGAGCGCTGGGCTGTACTTATTTTATTTTTCCCCAGAATAGTTTGTTGGCTGCGTAGCGCTTTTACTGCAGCCCCTTTGGAGGGCATCCCAAGTATAGGGATTCCCCTCCTCGTTGTGAGCTCTGCGGGTGTCCACCCCGCATTATTGTCCCTTATTTTATTTAAATGAGCAGGTGCCCACCCCGCGTCTTTGAGTGCATCTGTTTAATTAGTGCACGGGTGTCCACCCCACAACTTTGCTTTATTTGTTGAGTGGGTGCCCACCCCGCTTCTTTATTTTTATTCTCAAGGAGCCTACCTCGCTTACCACCAAGAAAATCACAGCCGGGGCCCTTGCGGCAAACCGGAAGTCAGGCACTCCATGGGACATGGCTCCAACTGTTTGCTAACTGTTTTTAGAGCCCCGTGGCTCTAAGGAAGGGGGCACATTTGTTTAAAGGGGCATTCAGAGCCCAAGACCCGTTTGACCTTTTACAGCTGCCCAGCAAGTAGTGGGCAGCTGCACCGTTTAGGTCTTTCTTTCTTTTAGGGGACATGTGTGAATTCAGGAGTGAGACGCACTCCTTCGCCCCCATCTATTCACAGCTGCGCAGCACTTAGTGCCAGCTGCTACGTTTAGGCCTGTGCAAATTGCGTACTCCTGACTCAAGCTGCATTAATATATAAATATACTTTTAATATCAGTCAACATGTTTCTGCCTTAAAGAAACTTGTAGGGTAAATCGCATTTACCATACAAGTGCAGTAACCTTAAGTCAGTAAGCCTCCTAAACCAGGAGTAACCGGGAAGGAGCAAGCTCTTTCCTTTGCACTTTTTTTCACTTTTTTACTTTTCACATTCACGTCCCTAGGTCAGGTTGAGCCTTAGGGTGCTCATACCGCCAGGGTTTAGTCCACGTTTACGTCCAGATGAATGCCTGGTAAACTTACACCGTTTTAAAGCAGAAACATGTTGACTGATATTAAAAATTTGTGGAAATAACCAAACAATTAATTTTGGACTATTTTCCAACACTATATTTTATCTATGTTCCAGTGATCAAATAATAAATAATTTTTGAAACACTTAAAACATTTTTATCTCTCACCACCACTAATTAGTTTCACTTCACGCCTAAACTCACAAAAAAAACGCTCCGCAATAGACCTGGCGTCGCAGCACACTGGAGACGCACTCGGCCTCTTCAGTGGGGCCCGATGATGAAGCATCTCATCAACCAGGTTGGTGAGTGAGAGCTTTCTTAACTGACCTGAGTGAGGCCAGTGGCATTTTTCTTTGCTCCAAGTGTGGTTCCTTGTGTACCATAGAACACTCTTTTCTTGTCTGCAAAAACTCATGGAACCCTTGTCAACTACAGCCTGCTGTCTTTCCCTGCTTTGGATTTTGGACTTTGATGTTAGAGGCTAAGCCAGGAGGTACAGCTTCCAACTTGCATAAACCAGGTTTCTGTATCAGAAGTCAGTGGTCCTTCTTAGATTTAAAAGAAGGAAAGATCTTACGGAAACTAATGAAGTTTTCCCAGTCGGTTCCAATGCAAGCTCTCCGTCTTGAGTTTTCATTAACTAGCTCCTATGCTCGAGGTATCGCCAATATTATCAGGTGGGCGTATAATCTCCTCCATGCTGAAGAAGGAACGCTCCGATCCCTGTTAAAAATTGAGACATTTGAGCGTGAATCATCGAAATATGTATTTTTAAGAAATGCCCTATTTGCTTTTAAACTATCAGAGGTCAACATTAAGCTGTCACTTTCTTGGACTCCTGCCCAATTGAAACTTTTCTTAAAGCACTTTACTACAAGACTAAGCTTTGACCTTGACTCTCAACATTGTCTTAAACTGTCTTTATATAAAAATATTACTGAAATAATTGAATATAAGCAACCTCAACAGTATATAAATTTTAACCTGTATCATGGGGCTAGGAGATCAATTGTCCTGCTCCGACTCGGAATACTCCCTGTAAAAACCCTTACATCTAGATGGTATTCTGAAGAAAACCCTATTTGTAATCTATGTAATGGTGGAGAGCAGGACTTGGAACATTTATTGTCTACTTGCACAAATTTGTCAGTGGTAAAGGCAAGGAAAAGATTTTTACAACCAGTTTACTCAAAATGCAGAATTAACTCAATACAAGAATTGATTACTTTATGTAAAGTTCCGCCAAACGAATTGGTATGTTACAATTTTTACAAATTTTTAAAACCATTTTTAATCTTGTATTAGTATGAAAACTTTACCAAAACTGTTTAAATTATTATATTGTGTATTTAATATTTGTGGTTCTCAGTGGAGAACGAAATCAAATACAATAAACTTGAAACTGGTTTCTGTATCTGACCCAAGATCCATTGTGATCAGCCTTAAATCGTGCTTAGGTCTCAGTCAAGAAACAACCAGATGATCACAGTTATGTCCAGTTCCCCTTATTGGATTTTAGTTGATTTGTTGTAATTTTGTTTACTAAATTATTTTCTATTTTAATAAATTGATGTGGGATTTGTATTGAGTTATGTTTTCAACTTTTTATCTCTTTCACAAGTTCTAAATGCTTTACATGATTTCTGAGGATAATCCTGTCTGCTCGTTGCCATAGCTACCAGTGGTTGAGCTGAGATTTAAATTATCAAAACCTTTACTGAGCCTAACAAGAATCATAACATGGACAACAGCCCACCCCAACTAATAATCCACTTTCTCACAGTGGTAAAATTAACTACCTTCTAATTGGCATATTTAAATGGCAACAGTATATGCTGTAGGAAATACACCAATGGCATTAAAGTTGAAATGACCCATGTGGACTGTAGCATATGTTGTGTCATCCACTAGGCTGACAAAGAATCCATGATGTTAGGCCTACCTGTGTCACCTGACACCTTCAGGTTTTACACCTGCAGATGTACCTGTCAAAATAACCCCGTTTGACATGAAAGAAGCATACATGTAAATATTACATAAGTCACTCCAATGTACGCCTTGCAGCCCACAAGGTAGGCTGTTGGATATTTAAAAGTGGTACATGCAGCCATTTAGTGTTGACATGTGCCTACAGTGATTAGCTCCAAAAATTTTTTACAGTAAAGGATTGTTGCTGTCCTATTAGAACACCTACAGTTCAGATAACACAATAAAAATGTCTTTGGTTTGGGATATGTTACAGAAAACAGCCCCCAGAACCCTCTCTGGATGTACAAATGAATAGAGATGAACAGAAGAAGAATGGAACTGTGGTTTGACAAATGTGTACAGATCTGAAGGGCTAGAACTATACCAACACGCACCCAGGACTATAAAGTGGACTTGAAGAGTAAGTTGGCTGAACTCCTATGAGGCTACAAGGACAGAACAATCTGTAATCATCCTTTTCCTCAAGTGTCCAGCTGCCCAGAAGCAACAGGGCCTGAAATGGGCCCTGCTCATGGCCTCTGCTAGAGTGAAGCCTGATCCCATAATTGTTGTCTCTGAGATCCTTGGAGCCTGAGAAGTGATCAAGAGGAGGTGCTTGTGAAAGTCTGAAAAGCCGGGACTTAGAAAAAGTTTTGGCTTTCAAGACATCTGGAGCTTCAGCAGAACCTTTTGGCTTGTTGGATAGAGCTTCCAGGTTTGCCCTGCTGGAGGAGTTTTACCACCAAAAAAGAGACTAAAATCAAAGGTAAAGATTTTGGCTGGGCAAAGGTGCAAAAAATGTCTACACAACAAGAAGACATAATCAGCCTCGAAATTTGAATTTTCTAGCTCAGAGCTTTTCAGCTGAAACTAGTGGCATCAGCAAGAACTCATTGAATTGCTATACGATTTCAAGAGTGCTTCTTTGGACAGAGCCTTGCCTGGTTGGAGGATTTTGACTTCCATTATAGAAGTTAAGTCAGAATGTAAAATCATTCCTTGGGATGATTTGCTTAATGCATCTCACTTCAGCTCCATTGAGATTGGGCTGAAATCATACCCATGTCCCAGTCAACCACAAACAGCAACCTCTGATTGGTATTTCACATTTCCTCGTGACATTTTGCCTTAATTCTTTAAAGATTATTATCTTTGTTTTCCCTTATGAGATTTTTTATGTTTTGCTGCCATTTTGCTCATAAAATGTTTACCTTTTTTTAGAACTATAGTTGTGGAATTTTTTTATGTTTTATTTTGACTTTCTCACTGTTTTGTGACTGGTAAATACTTCACCCTATTTTGCAAAATCAAGTCTTTCTGCTTTGTACTATAATTACCAGGGGGTTATCCCCACGTTTAAAGTATTGAAAATGTGTTTTACCTTATCAAATCGATAACCTTATTCCTTGTGTTGAAATAATAGCCTTTATTACGTGCCTGAATAAATAGCTTTGAAGTGCTCAAGAACTTAACTTGTTGGTGAATATTATGGTATAAATGAGCTAATTCCTTTCAGTAATTGATAAGCTAAAAATAGCGGACTATTGTCTTACCTTCCATCTCATCTAATTGATGAAGCAGGAATGTATGTTCACTATCAATCTTTTAATGTAATAGATTTGCCCCATACAGTCAGTGTGGGCATTTCTTTGCGCCTGAATTGGAATATGCAAATGACCAGTGTAGTTTAAGCTTCTTGAATTGATTAGTAATCAATTAAGGTGTTCCTTTCTGTCTTTCTTAATGTACACCTGATCCAAATGGCAGGGGAGTTTTGAAGGCCTTGCCACCTTTGTTACAAGACCCTCAGCTTTTCCTGCTATCAGGAGCAGGCCTGCTTTCGGTCTCACCCCCTTTTTTGCGGGTATACCGGGGGAAAAATCATGACAGCCCAAAAAGTGAGCCGATGTCTGTCAATCCCAACCCTCAGGTGGGGGAGGCGAGGTGAAGCTCACTCTTCAGAGCCCACCATCTTGCAGATGGCAGGCACTCTCCAATCATTGTTTGGGATGGTACCCACTCCCCCACGTGGAGTGAGCACACCAAGAGTGTAGTCACATTAAGTTCAGTAGCCCATTGGCTACTGACCTAAAGACCCTTAAAACGCCCCTTAAATACAAGTATTTAGGGGACTGCCCTGAACACAGAAGAGAGATTCCTGCAACCCACGAAGAAGAAGGATTAAAGAAGACGCACAGCAGAGGAGACTGCAGAGAAGAAATGACCTGGCCCCTGCCCTACCGGCCAATCTGCAGGTTCCAGAGATCCAGCGCCAAAAGTCGTCTTGACCTGCAGCCAGCGACCTCCAGAACCCCTGGGAGAACTGACCGTCTTCAACAAAGACTGGTTCTCCTGTGAACAGCAGCTCTGTTCAAAAACATCTCCAAAGAAAGACTCAGAGCCTCCTGAAGACTAAGAAACCTGATGCCTAGTACCACCTCTGCTTCCTTTCGCCTATGGCACGAGTATGAGTGGCCCACCATCCCAGTGACATCCACCAGTGTTCTATAATCCGAGTCCACCATGGGTTGACCCCTCCAGGACTCTCAGATGTCACCTGCAGCCTCTGCACAGAGACCTCGCCGCCACAACAGGGGGCCCCCTTGTCCCCATTAGATAACATTGAGCCTCAGCACTCTGCATCTGACCGCCCTAGTGCAGCTGAGGGTGTTTTTGAGTGCATCCTTCACCCTGGGAGAACCCTGGTTCTAAGCCCAGAAACCCATCTCCCTAGACCAATTACTCACCTATAAACCTGATATTCTCCCATAGGACTGGATTGACAGTTTTTGTGTGGGAAAAGTTCTGTGTGGAGTTGAAAATTCTATGAGAACCTAAGAAACTGTGTTTTGACAAAAACTGACTTACTTACCTTTTATCCCGAAAATGTGCCAGTGTGATTTGTAGGCATATCACACTGAGTAGAAAAAGCAATCATGTCCAAAAGTAATTAGAACTGTATTTGCACATTTTTACAACCCTGTAAGAAACGTCATTCTTCAGCCAGGTTGCTTTTTAACAAACTGTGTTGAAAAGTACAATCATATTTTCCTGTACCATGTCCTGCCTGGTTCTACAAATGATAATACAACAAAGAAATATTTTTGATACAAACAATTGATCTGAGTTCACTCTTTGAGTGTGTGACATCTTTTCTTGACTGAGTGTGTGCAATAAATGTGTAACACTACCCTCTGATAAAGCCTTACTGCTTGCCCACACTACCACAAATAGAGAGTGAGGTATTATCTACTTTTACCTCTGTAAGTCTTTGGGGATCCACTGTACTCTGTGCACACTTTACCTTACTTTGGTATAGTATGTACAGATCCAGCTTCCAACAGTAAGATATTCCTTAACCGCATCGCTGCGGCGGTTATTTTTCGGCTACGCGGCTTTTTTCTAAAAGCTGCGTTAGATGACGAGCTCAGCTCGTCATCCGCACACGACCACCGTGGCTGATGACGAGCTGAGCTCATCATCAGCATCGAAGGGGTTAAATTAGTGAAATGATTACAGTAACTAGGCAACATATATAAAAAACACCCTATAGGGTCAATAGAAAAGTATTTGTTCAACGATGTTACATCATTAATATTAAACATATTTTGCTCAATAGATGTCATATAGTCTGAAGGATATATGTCCTATCATTTAGTGTCTATTGTCAATAATTAATTGTTATTCTTCACTTTCAATTTCAAATACCGATGCTGTAATGTGTGGGCCTGTCATGTGTCGTCAGCTTGAGTTGATAGTTTGTTGCCCTTGTGTTGGCACAGAACCATAAATGGGTACTGACTTTTAATTGGCTGAAACGGGTACCTATTCGGAAATCAAACTAAGCACAGCCAGGCAGCTAAACTGTTATGAATATGTTTACATTCTTAATGTAGAAGAGCCAGTACAAAGTTTAATTATCTTATATGGTCAGTTCACATTTATTCAAAAACAAATAAACAGAAGAGGTCACACTCAGGTCAACATTCTCATGCATTAGAACCCACTTTTATCTAAGCCCACAAGCACTTCCTGATTGAACTCAAACCACGCGCCAGCATCCGCTTCCCACACTGTGTTATAAGGGTTACAGGTTTTAAGCAAATTCTTTAACAGAGGTTATTTAAATTAAACCTTTCCTAATCTAAGAACTGTCCTTTTCATACAAGACAAGTACTAATGTTTTTACAAGTTAATTAAGATAGCTTTGAGAGGAGTCTGAAAACTGCATTACCATTCTGACTTAAGGGCAAGGTCCAATGTTAATTACTAGACATAAAAAGAGAACCTGGTGATGTCTGCTTAATGTGGGAAGTGATTTATTGTTGAACACACAAGGCAGAGTGTTATTTAATATAAAAGCATGAGAACACTGAATCATAAATTACAGCTATGGCTTGTTTAAAAGAATAGATATGTCACTAGTTCAGGTGAAGAACTTTCTAAAGTTAAAGAAAGATTATTTCTAACTACTTAATTGCTAAATATTAGTGAAGAGAAATGTACATGAAAAGGAACACAGGTGGAGTCAAGATTCTACTCAGCATTAAACGACTGTTATTCAGCTAGCCTCGGTGCTCTTCAAACTCAGCTACTACTTTCACAAAATGTGACATTTAAGGATGAAGTTTTAAAAGCGCTTTAATGTGCAATTGGAACATAATGTCCTCAAACAATATTGCCGCCAGGGAGGGGAAGCACAATATAATTCGACCATAATTGTTAAGAAACCCTTTGACAGTAGTAGCATCAAAATTAAATTTCAGGTTTTGCTCAGACTCCAAGCTGAAGTAGGGTCGCCCAGGTAAAATGATTTTTTTTATGTAATGAAGCAGAAATCAAATGTTGATTTTTTTTTAGTTTTATACAGCAAGAGCTAGACTCGAGACATCAGGTATCAGAGCGATTTACATGAGCACCAGTTTCGTTACAGATGGACAAATTCATTTTTGTTTAGCAGGGGGGAATAAGGGGCCAGATGTAGATCACCAAATACCGGTCGGTAACGGCCGATTTCGGCCGTTACCTACCGGTATTTGGTTTCTGACATGTAGGGGGCCTGAAATGTACTGATTCGGTAAATTTACCGATTCGGTAAAATACCGAATCGGTAAATTTAACGAATCGGTAAATCTACATGTAGGTGGCACTGAAAACAGTGCCAAGGGCCCTTTAGAATTCGTTACTTACCATCAAATACTATTTGATGGTAAATAACGAATTCCTGTGCACATGCACATCTGTGCATGTACACCTGTGCCATGTGTCACACATACATGCCCTAAGGGCATGTATGTGTGTCACATGGCATACAAGCCTGAATCAGGGGTGCAACAGGGTATCAAAGTGACACCCTGTCCCCCTTGTCAATTCGGTAATTTTACCGAATCTGTATTTACCGATTCAGTAATTGCCATTGGTTTCTATGGGCCTCAGGCCCATAGGAATCAATGGCAATTACCGAATCGGTAAATACCGATTCGGTAATTACAGAATATTGCCGAATCGTTAATTTATTCGGTAAATATACCTATATAGCATTTACCGATTTGTAAATACTGAATCAGTAAAATTCGGTATTTAACATTTGGTAAATACTAATTACCTACATCGGGCCCTAACTCATTTGCCCAGAATCACAGAATGTTGAGCATCTTTGCTTAGACTCGAACCCGGTTCCCCAGCTTCGAGGTTGGCTGCTCTAGCCGTAAGGATACATCCTCTCCCCATATACATGGGGACCCTCTCCAGGGTTATCAGAAATCCATCTACTCACTGTCTAAGAATGTGATTCACCTAAAGAATGTGTGCCTGTACTTTTCAATACTTTGCAGACTGCACAGTGGCGTAACACAAAATGATCCCCCCTCCACTGGATAGGGGTGGCTGTGACTCTTATGTGTCACAGAAATTCATAGGCCTTGAGCTAAATGGGGCCAATTAGACTGCAACAACAGAGCAGTCCGTTTCCTTTTGCTGTGCCAATGTGCACCAGTACACAAACCTCTTTCTTTTGCTGTGTGGCTCAGGCTCTCAATGTGATTCAGTAAGTTAATAATTAAAGGGGTGTGCAGCTCTCACAAAATATCCAGGATCAGGAGTACAGTCGTGTCTACAGCTAGCATTTTTACTGAGGCACTCCCCGTTTTTGCACCAAGGCACTCCTGCCATATGTTTGGAAGATGGCACTTTATCTCTCCTAAGACAAGGATGATGATATAACTGCCAACCTCTGCGAGCTCTACAAAGGATGTCTAAGACCTTTCTGGCCCCTTTATAAGTTCACCTTCTGAGTGGGTCATTATATAGTAGACCATCCCCTGGGGTATTATCATCTGCGGTACCCCAGTAACGCCCACCTCACATAGCACTTAAAAATTAATAGACCACGCTGTTGATGAAAAAAGGAGTCCCTTATTTGCAGTGTAAACATCCTCTTGTGACTGATGATACTCTTTTTGTTGAGTAAGATGGCACAGAAATTCTACTGGTGTATGCTGTGTGATAAAAGTGATAGCACCTGAGAACACCAATAGGTTCACCTAGTTCAACACACATAATGAAGAGCATGGATCTGAATGTGAGCACTATACATTGGCAGCAGTAGGCAACATTTTAAAACAATATATACACATTTACCTATGTGTGAGAGGTAGGGCCTGTTTGCAGTGTCCCCCCACTTTCCCCCCCATTTTTAGCACTAGATGCTGGTTTTCTGACTCTGACTGTGCCGGGGCCTCTGCTAACCAGACCCTGGGCCTGTGCTCTATGTTAAAAGTACCTGGTAATTTGGTATAATTACAAATGGCAACGTCAGCCCCTTGTAAGTCATTTACAGATAATAAAGCAAGGGGGGTTCAAACTACCTATAAGTCTCTAATATATGACAGGGCATGGAGGTTTAGAGGCCCAGTAGGTTCCCTGCTCTGGATTTGCAATACTGTGGTGCCTGATGTCATTTTAAAAGCTAGCCCTGCCTTGCAGGTTGCTTTTAAATTGAAATTATATGCAAATTCGACTTTGAATTTAAAGGTGCTTTATATACCTTATTTTTAGATATGTCACCTCTAAGGTCTCCCCTCGGTGCCTCAGGAGTAGGGTACCTAGTATCTATAAGCAGGGACATTATAAAACTATTTTTTATCATTCCTGGTGAGGGAAAAGCTGCCAAGTTCGTTTTTCCCCATTGTAGTGAATGGCTTCATAATTGAACATTGTAATATTTTATGTAAGTATGAAAATTGACAGGAGTCATGTAAAAAATATACTTCAATGTATCAAATTAATAGCTAAGATCAATTCAAAAACTTGCCACTGTTAGATTTATAATAACTATGACAAAATATAAGTTATTAAACTTTTGTTTTTTATGAGCCATGATCCAACCTTTCAGCTGCTCTCTCCTGAATGGCCAACATCTGCTGAGGCTGGCCAGGCTGCTCTAATGAGATGTGAAAAAGCCCTGCTAGAGAGACAATGGATTTCCTGTGGCCGGATAGGTACAGGCTGCAGAGCAGATGGCAGTAAGTGGGTGAGGGGTAGCTAAACTGGTCTTCAAAGGGAAAATGACACATTAGGACAGCACAAGCTGACCCCCACATCCTGCCACCCAGGCCTCACAGGAGCCCTTGTAAGTGTATTAGGGAGAGGGTTGGAAGGGGAGTGTTTAGGAAAATTAGCCACATCAGTAGAATGGGTTCGCCTGATACAGCTCCTCTGGGGTGACTATCTCCATTTTGAATTTTGAAGGAATGATGCTTTTTGGAACAAGAATATGCTACACTTTGGAGGAAGAGGTTATACATCTGGGTGGCATATTGCCTCCCATTGGATAGGGGTGCTTCCCTGCTTGACATCCAGAGACTGTAAATAAATATGGGAGAGATGCATAACTCCTTAGATCTGCTGTCTGAAGATACAGGAAGAAGGACTGCCCAGCTGACTCCAGGGCCTGCACCAAGAGGACATCACTCACCAAGACTGTACCTGCTGCACTCTGTGGCACTTAGCACCAGAAGGACGTTGCCTGACTCTGAAAGACTATGGTGTGGACTCCCTGCTAGCTACAGGTACAGCCCAGCTGCATCATCTCCACAAAGAGTCCTCATCCTGGAGTGCATCCAGTGGACTTTTAAGGATTTGGCCAGGTGCATTGTTGCAATTGTAGTCCAGACATCTCAAGGAACATTTAGGAAATTCAAGACCCCTTGGATTTGTGTTTTAGACACGTTGAACCCTGATGAGGAACTTCAGGAAGAAGTTCCAGAAGTTTGGAATAACTTTTGGAAAAAGCTCTCTAAGGGACAGACTCAACTTCGAGAGTCAAGCAGGCTACCTTCGACCACAACCTGTCCTGGATTTCAGGGTCGTCCCTCTGTAAGCTCCAAAGCTCCTGACTTCCAGGGTTTGACCGGGCCTCTCAGAAACTCAATCCAGCGAACCGCAGCTCATGCATGCCTTCGAATACTGATTCCTGGCTACAGAGGAGTCAGTTCTCTGCTCTGTGACTGTAACATCCACTTGGTAGCTAATCCACGCCACAGTTTTACTCCAACCACAGCAAACCGTGAACCGCGGAGCAAGGAGCAGTCAGGGTGCGAGCGCGAGGACGCAGAGGAGAGGACATTGGAATCTGCTTGCCTCACCCGGCACCCCCGCGCCTTATCCATTGCGCCAAGTGCCGAGTGCTGCACAGACAGCAGTTCGACAAGCCCTCAAGCCAGTCACAGCGCCTGGCCAACCGGCCGGCATGCTTCCTTGTTTCCTGCACCTCCCGGGGGACTGGGGATTGTGGACTATGCCCGCGCCCGCGGCAGAGCGTAAGCGGGGTCGCAAGCAGAAGCGAGTCCAGCTTTCAGCCCACCAGGCTTTCTACTCTCTACTCTGACCTCAGCCCCTCTGCCCCTGCCCCAGCGCGAGCCAGGGAGGCCGGTGCAGCTATCAGCTATCAGTGATTTGCTCCAGTTTGCCCCTGCTTGCCTGCTTGTCACCGGTTCCCTCGAGTCATCGCTGCCTGTTATGGCCCCCTGTCATCACCGCTTGAAACTGCCTGTTATCGTATTGCCATCTGCCGTCTTGCCACCTTTGCCAACTGCCTCTATCCTCTACCTTCACCACCTACCAACCATGGTGTAGGGGGTTGCAGAGGGAGGCGGCAGCGGTGGTGACTGTCGCAGTTTGCAGGTCTGTGGTTTTGTGGGGGGGTAACTTCAGTGAGACAGCGCGGACAGTTTGCAGAGACGGGGCGGCTTTTGGACAAGGTGGGCCCGCATCCCACCGCTTCCTGCAGAGAGTGGGGCAGTGAACCTCCAAACAGCTGACAAACTGTCCTCACCTCGCCTCTCCTGATGTCTGACTTCTTTGAGCCTCACCAGCTTTGCCGCCTGCCCTTGCATCAGCCCCCAAAATTAACCTCTCGGCTCCCCCGGTCTGGAGTGCAGTGGAGTACAGCCCACTGTGCGACATTAGAGGGATGCGCTGAGGTGAAGGCAAGGCTAAGGTTCCCCTTTCTGGTCTGCTGGACTGATGGACCACTGTTTGGGACACTTGGGGTCACCTAGAGAGCAGTGACAAGGCAGGAGATGAGCGCGAATAGCAGCCGGTCCCCCACTCCAGTGGCAGGCACCCCCAGGTGCATGGAAGTGTGTGAGGAGCACATCTGCCAAATTTAGGTCTGGAAACTCAACTAACCGGGGCATCGGCAGCCACCCCCTCCTCCTTCGGCGCAGCATCCATCCGGAACTTCCACCTGTTCAGTAGACTCAAATTATTACAAATTACGAGTTATACCAGATACAGTCTACAGAGCCAGTCATGAGATCGGGCCGAGTAAGGAAGATTCCTTTAAGGTCCAAGCCCAATTCCAAACAAAAACAAGGTAAAGCAAAGGTGAGTATAGAAGAGTTAAGTGGCCCATGACTGGGGTCAGTATTCACCATCAAAAGCACGGAAAGCACAGAAAGTATTCCAGTCACGGGGTTCACCTGCACCAGCCCTGGCACAAACTCCCCCACTACTGGTGATGACGTCTGTGCAAAGCAAGAATGGGGGAATTAACTTTTCATCAACCAGTTAACCCAACGCAGTCACAAGGAACACAAGGAAGACAAGGGGACTGTGCCCTCATAAGCATTGATGGAGCCTCTTAAAGGAAAAAGCCTTGCACATTCCAACCTCAAATCTACACAAAATTAGCGTTTTTGAAAGACCGGGGTACAGTAATTTACTCGAAAAGCTCAAATGTAAAAGGCCTGCAGCCACCATTACAGCCGAGAAGTTTGGACCAATCTACCAGCCAATTAATCAGTCAGCCGATCAGACTCCTCCTATATCACTTACTGCGCCATTTGAACAACAATTCCAACTCTCAATTCACCAGTTTAAAAACAAACCAAGTTGAAAATCAGGTCAAAATCGACCAAAGTAACACATCCACGACAGACGACCTGAATCCGCTAAAAAGCGCTGTTGATACTAGGACAGCTGAAAATGTCGTTGAGGAGGAAATAGGGGCAAAAGTTGGAATTGACACACTAAGGGGCATGGTCCAGAACCAGCTCACAGATCATCTAGGAATGGCGCTCTTGCTACCTCCAAAAAACAGCTCCCCACCCCAGCAGCACAAATTAAAGTCAGGCGTATCGGGTGCACCAGACTATCCGGCGATCTCCCATAGCTTCTTGGCCAGTAAACCATCAGAACCTCTAAAAAAACAGTTCCCAACACCAGCGGCGAAAATTAAAGTCAGGGATACTGGGTGCAGGAGACTATCCGGCGGTCTCCCACAGCTTCTCGGCCGGTAAACCACCAGACCGCCACACAATACCTTCCTATGAAGACTCACATATATCAAGCCCAGACTTGTCCTTCCTGACTTCACAGGAATGGGAGGAGCTTGTCACTTAATACAATCTAAAACCTGCTCAAAATAACACATCTTCTGTACCAATTAATACACCAAAGCAGGAAAGAAGCAACCACAGTAATATTACACCCATTGAATTGATATGGGGTGCAATTCTAAACTCAATGCAATACTCTACTACAGCTTTACAATATCAATCGCACAAAATGGACCTACAGCTTAGAGTCCTCCAGACATTGGCCGATTTCACGTTGGGATCGACAAAAAACTATCAGAACTCAATACCCAAATTAAACAGGGACAAGAAGCGCTGCATAGTAGTCAAACAATTCATTTTGAATGCACCTGTGCACCAATAATTGACAAGCTAACAACAATGCTAGGGAATCTGCTATCAGAAATAAAAGGCAGTGCTCTATTACCCCTTACATCTACAGATGGCCGGCACACGACAGGGACCGCCTCACCAAAACACCTAAAAATCGAACTAACAGCAACTAGCTCTTCCAACACTGTTGCAGATAATAACGTAACACAAATAATGGCTCCTTCAAATAAAAACCCTACACCACGAAAAGCTCGTCACAAACTAAAAAGGAAGGGTCGCAACAAAAAGCCACTATCTGATGCTTCATATACATTAAGCAAACTGTCTGTCGCCGTGGTAGAAATAGACCCCGATTTTGAAGAAACAGGGTCCACTTTCTGTCCTGTATTGCCTGGCAGGTCGGCTCACTCCTCCATAGAGCCCACAACAACTACGGCTGTCAACTTGGGGCCATCATCGAGTTCTGCAAGAAGGGACATCCCCAAAGTGAATGAGAGGCAGGAGGTAACACCAACAGCTAAAGGCCCATCAAAAAGGAATATCCCAACATTGAAAGAGAGGCAGGAGTCAACATTAACAGCAAACAACCCAGCAACCCCAGAGGACACTACCCAACAAATTTCTCTTGGCAAAAAACGAGTATCGACAAAAACAGTCGGGGGACCTTCAAAACAAAGCTGCTCTCCCAGCAAAAACAAGCCTTTATCTGACCTCCCGTCAATCTCTCGTAATTCTGCAGATCAAGGAGTAGACCAGAACCATCTTCTGGAACAAGGGCCTTACTTACAGGTTGAAACTCCCACTTACAGAATCAAGGAAAGTACAACCAAAGAACTGGTCAGCATCACTCTCATTCCTGAATATGATTCACAGGGAAGAGATGACATACTAAACAGGGGGAACATTTTACGACCCTTAAACTCCATCGTGAGCCTTGGGAATATAAATTAATCGGACTTACTTTCCATAGAATTCCGTCCAAGTAATAACTGCCAATGCCCGGAGGTGACCAGTACAAAATGGAACTCAAGCTAAATCGCAAACAAAATCAAGGAGGAGGAAAGCACGCTCAAACACTGTGGTATAAAAATGGCCGTTGAATTGAAACCTCCTTATCCAACTCCATTCTTACAAGCCCGAATTATCATCTCAGACAAAAACACCACTTCAGTATTAAGAGGGTCAAGAAGCAGAACCCCTGGCGTACTCCCTGCTCGAATAGAGGGTTCTAACTTAAGCAGGAGTATAGGGCCATTCATTCCAATATTGAAACCGGGGCCAGAAGCTCGGTCGCAAATAACACAGACAATATTAACAGACCATCCAAACTGACAAGAGTGTGATACCCCACGGACTGCTCTACTTGTGCAAGGTCAAATTGAACTCTGCATTTGGAACATTAATGGCCTGGCAGCCAAATTGGTCGATCACGGAGTAGTCAACTATTTGAAAACATTTGATTTAATACTTCTCTAGGAAACCTGGGAAGAAACTGCCAAGGAACTCCAAGGATATTCCTCCTATTTCGTCCCGGCAACAAATGGCTCTAACTTTGGTTGCAGTTCAGGGGGACTAATGATGCTGGCTTCAATAACCACAATGGGCTCAATAAAGCCTTTAGAGGCGAAAATTACATCACCCAATGCCGTTCATGCAATACAGATAAAGCTTGAATTTACCTATACGACACAAGAAGTTATAATAATTAACACCTACCTGCACCCCAAACGAAAACAAAAAGCAGTAAAGGAGCTGTCAAATGAAATAAAATGGATTATGGATGAGCAAGACACCGACCACATAATCGTTGCCGGCGATTTTAATTTAAATCTGTTCGCATCAAGCCAAGACGACGGCCCTGTGTATGAACTTATATCACTTTGGGGGATACCGAACCAGGGCCAAGCAAGCACTACCAAACCTAAAAGATGGGCCAAGTATCTGCTATAAGAACTCGAACATTTAAATCTAAGAGCTCTGAATGGCCGCTTCTTGGAGGATAATCCACCAGTTGCCCCTTTTTACTCCTCAAAAACATCCTCCTATATAGACAACACATTTGTAACACTAGCCATGTTCGATAAAATAGCAACCTTTAAAATAGGTGACAATGTTCAGAGTGATCACCTCCCACAAGAAGTACTGTTGAATGCCAGGTCTGCAGCTACACTAGACACCTGGAACCCGGCTGCAAATGAAGAACTCTCTAATCTAAAGCGTTTAAGGTGCAATGCCAACAACATTTAAGCTCTATCAGCCACTGCCAAAATCCTATTTGAGAGAGAAAAGGAAACTGGTACCACAATTGTAACAGCTTGGGAAACTTCATTAAAACCTTCAGTGGCAATTTTGCGACCAGGATCGGGACCAAATCAAGACACTCAGAAGACGAATTAACAAAAGTAAATTCCAGTCCAGAAACTAAGAGCCTCAAACGTATTACAAACCAGACCTTTCGACAACTGCAAAAAACTCCAGGGAACCAGGAGCTGCAGTCAACCCTTTGACAAATGAAGGCACTATTGAGAAGGAGGAAGTGGTGAAAAATAAGGCAAAAGAATTACAAAATGTAGGCTAAATTACTGCATAATGCCAAGCAACACAACAGCACAAAGTTCTGGCAAACAATCCACAAGCTAGAGCGACCGAAACACCCAGGAATTAGTTCCAATAGAACAGAGGCTGACTGAGTAGACTACCTCTCTGCCCATTTTAACAACAAGAGAGGGGAACCAAACAAGGCAGCTGGCATCATGGTACCAGACATCGAATCCCCCAACAAGGGAAAAGTGACACAAAACTGCACAACCAAAGCTCACTTTATTAGCAGCACTAACATCGACAAGCAAAAGAGGACTCTGCTGGCTGGCGATTTAGACTCTACATACCCCACTGAAGAGGAAGGATATGCTCCCACGGAAAAACAGATAAAAAAGACCTAATAACCAAGGGAAGAGCCATGGGAGCACCCGGCCCCAATGGGATCCCAACGGTATTGTATAAACATGGAGACATCTTCTGGAGCAAGGCCCTACTACCAGTGTTTAAGGGCTTAAACACCACAGTCACCATTCCAGAATCTTGGAAAGGATCTATCATTAGCCCAATTTTTAAACAAGGCAAAAGAAATGATCCAAATAACTATCGACTGATCGCCCTTCTTGACGTAGAAGCCAACTACTACGCCGGAACAATCTTGGACGAGCTAACATCTTGGGCTTTAGATAAATCCATCATCCCCATTTTTCAAACTGGGTTCTGCAGTGGCCAAGGTACTACAACTGATATATACTGGCTCTTACGTTGTTAATGGATGCAATAAAAGCATAAAAAATGCCCCTCTTCCTGTGTTTTATTGATTACACAGCAGCTATCGACCATGTCAAACGTTCCAAACTGTGGTGAAAACTGGAAAATTGGGATATACCAAACACACTTCTGGATTGGCTAAATCAGCTGCATACAGACACATGGATCAGGGTCCAACTAGGGACAGGGTCACATATCTCAAAACAAATCATGACCTCGAAAGGCCTCAAGCAGGGGTGTGTCCTTGCCCCGATACTTTTTAACTTCTTTTTGGCCGATCTGCTTGGAGAGCTGGAGATCTGCGTATCCCATGCTCCAAAACTGGGAAGCAAGCTAATGTCAAACTTGCTATATTCTGATGACCTGGTTTTAATCAGTCACACACCAATTGGCCTTCAGCACCTACTAAACACAACAAGCAGTTTTTCTATCCGGAACTCCCTCAAAGTAAAATTCAAGAAGACCAAAATGATGGTAGTCAACTACAATAAAAAGAAGACCAATAGCTGGTTCCTTGATGGCTAACGCTTGGATCAATTATAAAGTTACAAATACCTGGGAATACTAAAGGACCATAATAGCTCATTTAAGCCTCAGCTAGAGACCATGCGAAGAAAGGGGATCACAACATATTTAGCACTGAATTCACTTAAGAGACAGCTTACCGACCTCACACTTGACCCTTTTTTACAGGTCCTGAGGGCCAAATTGCTGCTGTCATTGACACACGGGAGTGAGGCTCTCAAAGGTAAAGATGCAGCAGCCTTAGACATCATAACAGCCAACTCCTATAGAGCAATATTCCATCTCCCAAAATATGTCTACCCGGCTCAAATCCGGTTAGAATTTGGGATCCTAAGACAAACAGTGGAAAGAAGGAGTACCTATGTTATAAGTTGGCACAAAATCCGAAGTGCTGAGGCCGGATCATTAAATTCCCACCTCTGGAAAGCCTTGCACAATCAAGACAAATGTCCAGCCAGGGACTATCTGTTTGACTCTATTGAGTTACTAGGCTTGACCGAACTTTGGGCCGCTCCAACGGATCATCTTTCCTTCAAAAAAGCGGTGAGAATACAACATCCATGCTTTCTGTTCTAGAAGACAAAGCAATTCATACCAATAAGTCACATGGCTGGATAGTGCTCAGTGACTATATAAGGCAAAAACCGCAAGCCTACTTGAGTGCCGGAATTAAGATAAGTAGGAAGGACAACTCAGGTTACGCTTGGGGGTAATTGCGATCAACCCCATCTTCCACCTTGGGAAAGAAAAGGAGGCACTCTGACCTGTCGCCTATGGGGAAGTGCGAAGGAAGACATCACTCATGTAATCTGCAACTGTCCCAATTTAAAGGACATAAGATGCACCTTGCTTCGTCCCTTTTTCATGCATTAAGGCATCCGGTCCTGCTGGCAGGCAGTGAAGCTTTGCTTCAATCCTATTGATGTTCAGCTCAACTGTCGGCTTCAAAACATTTTTTGAGCTGGTAACTAAGTGACTAAAGATCTTGTCGTTATACGAAACATGCTAAAATGCTACTTAAGTGCATCAATTCCCTAACTTGTATTAGTTGCACTTGCACTTTAATTACCAAGTCTATAACTTGGACAATGGACCTGGTTAAGCTGTGCCATCTACTTGAGAAGTTGTAGTAGACACGGCTGTTAGTACTAAATGAGATGTAAAAGTTTATGAGAATCTTTATTTTTTTAAATGACTGATTGTACACATTAGGAATATGCAATTGTTGACCCTTTTATATTATGCAGCTTTTTATAGTTTTTATAGCTATTTATCTGTGCACAATGAATCTTTCTAACATGTATTTGCAAAGATTTTAATTAATCAAGCAAAATAAAATATTATCTTATCAATCCAGTGAACCCGCAACGAATCCAGCCTGACGTGTGAAGGTAAAATCTTGATGAAGGCATCCTGCTTAGTGTATCTGACCAAGGCTCCATCGCAGTTGGCTTCAAACTTTGACTTTGTCCTGGTCAAGCACGACCAGATGTACTAAAGTGATGCTATATATTTTTAAGCACTAGAAAGGCTTGATTCGTTACAAATTCATACCTCTGGTTCCCTAGATTGGATTTTGTCGTTTTGTTGTCTATTTGTTCATGAAAAATATCGTGAATTTTTATAATTGGAGTTAGATTTTTATAATGTGTTGTGTTTTACTTTTTTGAGGTACTGATGTTTTTAAATGCTTTACACACCTGTCTCGTAAGTGACGCCTGCCTGCTCATTGCCACCTACCAAGTGTTGAGCAAGGGAGACCTTGACTGACCCTTTTATTAAGTTTGTGGCCTCATTACTAGTGATAAGTCACTACTTATCACTGCGAATAATTCACTTTCCAACACTATGCCACTCACAACCTGGTGGCAGTTTCAGACAGTGAGGGAGTGAGCATGATGTAGTATCATTAAAGTTTATAGCTAGAGTTAGATCATGGCACCACAACTGGAACGGAAAGTAACAGTGCTTACTAATATTTATTTTAACAATCTTACTGTTCCTAGGTGGTCACTTTCCTGCCTCAGGCAGCAAAAGTTCTTGTAGACAATTTGCCACCCCAAGCGACAAAATGTAAGCACATCTGCAAGAGCTTTTTCAAACTGTTTGCAGGGTTGTTTTTAGTATCTACAATAGACACAAAACGAAGGGTATGGGGTAATTACAGAAGCTCCTATCTTTTTGTCTAAAATTATAATATTTTACAATATATAAGGGTGCAAAGAATCAGAGGTTCATACCCCTTAAGCCTCCAAGGATAATGATCCTATACATATACAACAACAACAATGATTCAGCACTCCAACATGTGTAAAGATTAATATATTTCACAAGTATAAGCAAAGTAAAGAGAAGTACATCAATTCAGCAGGTTCTGATTACTTTGTTTCTTTATTGAGAACATTCTTCATAAAGTACGACCGTAGCCATCGCGTTTCAACCTAAATGGTCTTCTTCAGGGCCACAAATAAGCATACAATATATGCATTAAAACCTTGACAGTTATATAAGATATTTACCATTTAAAACAAGTGCTCATATTCAACCCATAAAGGGAAGAGTGAAAAAACAAAAAATCAGTATTTTCACAATTCATCACAGAAGGCAATATAGAATGATATTTACATGAAAACAATTTCGTTTTTGATTTTTTACAACGTTTTACATATTGAAACCTGCTGAGAAACTTTTTGCAGATAAAGGGAGATAATTAATCACACCAAAAATATTTAATTCAAATAATATTCACGTGGCATGGGGCAGTGATCATTCAACTTATATGGGGAAATTTTGCACATAGTTATACACATACAACAAAGGTAAGAGAAAGGACAGAGGCACTATGAAATACTTCAAAAAAGCTTACAAAAAACAACAACAGTACTCTATAGTAGTTGATTGAGATCCTTTTCTGTAGTTTTAATTCAGCTCCTCACTCTAGCTAGGAGTGCCAGTTAGACCTAAGTAAAGAAGGAAAAAGTGAGGGTCAAAAACATTGCAAATGCGCTAGTGTCCAACACAACCTACTCAAGAGAGGAATCGATAGTTGAAACATACCTCTTATTCCTAAAGTTCACGAACAAAGTAAAAATCGCTTGTTGAGTGGCTTCTTAGTGAGCTATTCCAGGTAAATCATAACAGTGTGGGCGTGTTTTTTTTTACCCATATGTATCTAAATGAATTACAGATAAGACAGAGATTTCTCAGGCTTGTGAACAGTAGGCAAGGTATCAAATGGACAACAAAATAACATGCAGTTATTACTTTGCCTATACTTGTGAAATATATTCATCTTTACACATGTTGGCGTGCTGAATCATTGTTGTTGCTGTTTTTAGTATCTGCTGACTGCAACATGCTGACTCGTGTTTTGGTGACATCTCCCTGAGATGTTAAGGCCCTTTTCCACTATCCGTCTTTTGAACAATTGACAGGTCAAATAACCTACCCACTGCCTTACTGACAATCTGGAAAACCTGTGCTTGTCTGCTGTTACATGATCAAGGGATTTTCATTTACAGCTCACTTTCTGTACCCTATTAGATACATGTCCACTCTCTAGTAATTCCAGCAATAACATCAAACTCTTGAGTAGGTGGGGGTGATAAATTCAAGGTTTGACTACCAGGGCTGGACTGGGAACCAAAGGTTGCCATGACAATAGTGTTCAAACCAGCCTCTCCTACAGCGTATCCTCAGGCAGGCTCTATTTTTCCATCCATCCATTCATTCTCTCTCTCTTACTCTTTCCTATCTTCTTCCTCTATAATGACTTTCTCTCTACATTTTTCCATTTTATACTAATCAATATTACTCCTGTACTGCCACCATTTGGTGTAGCAGTATCTGTCACATTCACGTTTTCTTTGCATCAAGGCAGGCTGAGATGCACTGATTTGAGCCCTTTTCAATAGAATCTACAGCTGGGTGGCATTGGTATATATACCTGAAAATGAAAGTTCAGACAGTGGGTGCATATAGATATTGAATAGGGGTATACAAAGCATACCCTGAGGCACCCCTCTGAAATATGTTTTGGTGATTGATACATTTAGTGCTTGGTCAATCAGTTGTCTCTTTCAATTAAGGAACCACCTTATATAACCTTACTTGAGCTGTTCCTGTAAACATTGCTGTCTCTGTTAGCTGGCACAGAAGCAAGGCATTATCGTCTATACTAAAAGCATACAACAAGTACAATAACAGAGGCAATGCTGGCTGCCCTTCGTCACTGGCTAGTAAAACCCTTTCTTTCATACTGACTGTAGTTGACTCAGTTCCATATCATGGATGAAATGCCTATTGATTTACATTCATAATCTGTGTGGGTTCCAGTTTACCATGAAGCAGTTAAACTACAATTATCTCCTTTAAATTTCTTAGAAGAGAGAGGCTGGAAATGGCCAGGTGATGAGCTACAACCACAAAAGGAAAGGTAGCTTTTGTTTGAAGTGGGGTATCCACTGCCACATTTATGCCCATAGAGTGTTGCCTTACTCAGTATGTGGTTGAATAAGAGGGCATTGACATGGTTGGCAGAATCCCTCAAGCAACCTTAATGAATATAATGCAGGGGTCTAGAGAGGCAGAATATTATCCAAGTTAAACAAGTCATTGAGACGCTATCTTCAGAGATTTTCCTCCATTGCCATTGTGATTAAAAATTACCAATGTACTAATAAAACGGGAACTGCTTCTTGTATATTATTTGTTCCTGGCATAAAATAAATAAATCCTTGATGCCCACAATCTTACAAAATCAAACAAGCTTCTCTGTCATTTCTACTGCCTTTGGTGAACCCACCTCTATACATTAAAAGGTCTTTTAGGCCAGACATACAAAATTGTGTGTTTTGAATGTCCTAATATCGAATTTGAGAGTTTTGCTATTAGGAAATCACAAACTGCGATGTAGAATAGTGTGTTTGACACTGTTAGCAATTTTCAGTGGGTCCCAAATGGACATGCATCATCAATGTTCATGAGGCAAATTTTGCGCTGATTTGCATCACGTTTGTGATGCAAACAGGGGTAAAATCTTGAGGCCTTATTTATGAGGCCCTTAAGCCGCATTTGTTTCACTTTGTGTGATGCTGCTGCAGCATAAAAGATGTGCCACACTGTGCCATATTTACAAGGTGATGCATCTAGGCAGATGTGTCTATTTGTAAACCATTACATTACATTATACCTGTGTCAGGTATAATGTATGCAGGATGGGCATTCCGTAGAAGTGTTGGAGTGAAATATTTGAGATTTCACTGCAACACTTCTACAGCGTCACTGCTTCAAATCTTCCTGCCGGCTTGAAGCAGGCATAAGGGGTGACACAGGCCGTTTCACATAAGGCTTGCCACATGTGAAATGACACATTGCTGGAGTTGCATCTGTTTCCAGACACACTCCAGCAATGTGTTATTTTTGCACCGTCAGATAGGTCAGAATTCCTGACATATCTGTCAATCCTTAAAACATGGAATGCCGTACAGTAAATATAATGCATCCATGGTGTCGTAAGGAGAGCGCACAAAAAAGTGTTGCATCTCTTTTTTACCACAACGATGCAACACTTTTCATAAACAAGGCCCTTGGTAGATCTCCCCCCAAGTGAGCTATACACAAAATACATATGTTAACGATATAGACTGTCAGTATCAATCAATGTTGTTATATGCACAGCATATAGGAAACAGGCTACTTTCTCTCCAATCCAGTTGGAAAGCAAAGGATCAATATTAGCTCAAATGATAAGAAATAAAACAAAACACAGCATGCCAAGACCATCAGCCCCGAAGGTGCACGTGCCTAATGTTAAAGGGGTAATATACTAATAGATAAATGGTAAAAACAGGAGTCATCTAGGGAAAATGATTGTCTAAATTCCTTCACCCAGCAGAAATGTGAGGAGCAAGGAAAAAATACATGACGAAGGGGAAGAAAAAGAGAGTTAGGAGCTGCAATGCAGAAAGAAGCTTAGTTGCCTACAACCTCAGACCACAAGGCTGCCATTAACTGACAAATCAAAACTGCAGTGCAGTGGGAACAGGAGATGGTGGCAAATAGTTGTTTGACTTTGTTGGAGTTAAGTAGGGACCTTTTTAAAGTGTTAAATTCAATACATTTGAACTTGGAATTCCATGAAGTGGAGTGTGGGTACGCTATCACCCTCTCATACTACTTGTCACAGCAAACCAAAACCATCAGCCCCGAAGGTGAAGATGCCTAATGTTAAAGGGGTAATATACTAATAGATAAATGGTGAAACATGAGTCATCTAGGGTAAATGATTGTCTAAATTCCTTCACCCAGCATAAATGTGTGGCCCAAGAAAAAAAAGAGGAGGAAGGGGAAGAAGGAGAGTTAGGAGTCGCAATGTAGAAAGAAGCTTAGTTGCCAACAACCTTAGACAACAAGGCTGCCAACAACTGACACATCCAAGGAGCAGTGCAGTGGGGACAGGAGATGGTGGAAAATATTTGGTTGACTTTGTTGGAGTTAAGTAGGACCTTTTTAAAGTGTTAAATTCAATGCATTTGAACTTGGAATTCCACGAAGTGGAGTGTGGATATGCTATCACCCTCTCCCACTCCTTGCAATTAGTGCTCTTCCTAGCCCGGCTACCCATAAAGCGAGCAGGGGCTGGATTGATAAGGATGTGTGTTGCAGAAGCGCTCTATACAACTAGCTAATTTGCTTCCTGCAGTTTCCTATCACAAAGAAGGTGTGCACCAGAGAGTGTGTCTCACCTTCTGTGCCACAAACTGACCATTTAGACTTAATGCCATTACTCGAGAGCTGGCTCAGCAGAAAACACCCTCTGTGTTTTTGGCACTCCTCTAATGAGATAAGCTGGCCATGCTTAAACAAGTCTCCCAGTGATGCGATACCCACTTCTTCCCAACACCTCAGCTCACCAGCTGAAGAGCGACCAATGAATTTGGGCAAAACAAGCAAGCAGGGTTGTAGGGTGAGATATGCCTGGAGAGAAGCTGTTTCTGGATAAAGCAGCTCAGACCCATATGCAACAACAGGGGCAGTCTGCGTTCAGGCTTAGTACCCCGGAGAAGCAGCTTGCATAGCCTTCCAGGTCACCAGGGCCCACTAAAGCATGTTTCTTCCAATGAATGTCCGAAAAGCCAACAGCTCATCCATTTGAGCTGCACCATCCTGTTAAAATGTATAGATTTCTGAGCGCTCAACCCGCCTGGATCTGCCAGGAGATGCAGATTGGAAAAAATGTCCCTGCATCAGTCACTGCTCCTTATTAGTTCCCTACGCCGGGCATCTATATCTCATAAGAATTTCCATGTGAGGAGAAAGGGGACGTTGGCCAAGAAGTACAGAGACCATTTTAGCTAAGGCAATAAAGGGATTTTCCTCCAAATAGTAATCTGCTCCTGAAGAGCAGAGACTGCCCATGTGAGATTTCTGTTAAAGAGATCCTGGTCAGTGTGATAGATCCTAAACCCTGAATAGTGAAAGGAGATAACCTATCATGCGATCCAGCTGCCTCCTAGTTCAACACAGGTTAGGATAGTATTAAAGAACAGAGGCAAGAGGCAGGACTTAGACCAATTGGCCCACAGTCTAGAAGAAGAATCAAACTCCATGACGGTACAAGGTATGATTACAGAATCATATTTACTGCTATCCTTGTAGACGATATTGTCATTTGCATATAGAGATACCACATGAGATTATCCCGGTGCACCAGGTGCACCTGTCCGATCTCAGTCTGACAGTCAATTTTTCTGTGGCGAGTCTGAAAAGTAAAGGGGACAGGGGGCACCCCGGTTGGGTTCCCCTCGGATTATAAAAGGGGTCAGAAGAGGTCAGCTGGCCGTCCAGACTCTAACAGTAGGGCTCATCTGAAGCAACTGAATGAGTTGCTGGCTACGGTCCCCAAAACCACATTACGCCAGAACTACAAAGAAGTATTCTCAATCCAGGGTGCCTTTTCCAAGCCAATGAAGGAGGCCACATTGGAGGGTCTGCCTCCATTATTCTGTACAATCTCATAACGTTCGAAGACATCCCAGGCACAAAGCTATTTTGAACCAGGTAGATCAAGTTAGTGCCCGTAAAATATGACTCACCAAAATCTTGCAAAGAGTTTCCTTAATTCATTCATAAAAGTTTATTCAGCATTACTGCCATAAAAGCACATGAAATAAAAAAACAAGAAAAAATAATATAAAAGTGACAAAAGCAAGAATGATAAAAAAGATAACATTTCCTAAATTAATTCAGTAACAGTGCATTAAACAATATCCAGTCATATTCCTATATGATAAGGAGGACCCTTCTACAAAAATTGCCAGCCCCATTACATCTAGCTCATAAACCTAAAAACAAAGGGTCTTATTCATTAAAACTGTTGCATCGCTGCGACAAAACAGTGATGCAACAGTTTTCACTGAGCCCTACGTTCGACACGATGGATGTGCTGTATTTATTTTACTGAGCTCTTTGTTGCAAAGAAAGACAGATCAGTCAGGAATCCTGATGTATCTGTCGGCACAAAAGTAACACATTGCTGGAATTGTCTTGCAAGCATGATGCTACTGCAGCAATGATGGGGGAGGCCTTTATCTTATCTTTAATGCACTGCATCACACTTACACCTGCCATGAGGCAGGCATAAGGTTTTGATGCAATGGCGTTCTAGAAGTGGCACATTGAAATCTTATAGATTTCAGTGGACCACTTCTAGGAGGCTTTGATGCAGGGGAACGCCCACCCAGCATCCATTATACCTGGTGCACATTTTATGTGTCGCAGGAGATTACAAAGTAACACATCTGCCTAGATGTGTCACCTTGTTTAACCAAAGTGTTGCAAGGGGCTCATAAATAATCCCCAAAGTACTTCAGAACAAGAGTTCAGAATAGCTATTGGTGAGTATAAGGAAGGATACATGGGGGGAGACCCAGATAAGGTAAAATAAATACCATCAGGACCTCCCTAAGTAATGGAGGCAATAGGTTCTCAGCAGCTGCCACCTCATACAGAAGGGTGAATTGTCCTGCCAAAGCTTCCATGAAAGTTTAATAAAATTCCAATGGCCACCGTCAGTTCCGAGAGTTATTCCAGTGGCTAACTTAGGGATAGCCCTCCTAATATTTTAGACAGTATTTGCAGCTGTTGTCTGCCTGCTGCCAGCCTAGGCATCATAGAGCACTCAATAGTGCTTGTAAAAGCCTGCATAAACTCGTACTAATCTAGTTGAGGGTATTCAAGTCATTCACCAACTGATGCATGCACCAATCTGAATGAATTGTCTGTGTCAGGATGTGGGAGGCTGGTCTCAGAGACATATTGGTCCCAGCATTCTCAGTGCCCCTAATACCTTCACTTACGTCCTGCAGTTGGTCTTTGGTGTCTTTACTTTGTTCCATAATGGCTGTGGGTTCATTGCCTACATACTGCAGTAGGTAATTCAGGGCATTTTTGTTTCAGTGATAACATTGTCTCTTGCTTGGCTAATGCTTCTAGCGATATTCCCCCACATGCATCAACCTATTTAGGAAGTGCAAACGGTGCGAATCGGTAAATTCGGCCGTTTGCACTTCCTAAATAAGTTTTTGGGATGCATCATGCATTTTTGTGAAATTCGCTATTTTTAGCGATTTCCAAAAATGCGATTGCTTTTAAGGAATCGCAAATTTGCAAGTCCTTAAAAGCAATGCATGATTGTTTTTCTAATTGCGAATTAGCAATTAGGAGGTGCAAATTACCACGAGGTTGAACCTCGTGGTAATTTGCGAAAAGTTTTGAAAATGCTCAAAAATGCATTTTTTAAACTTTCATGTTTCAGACACACATGTCCTTAGGACATGTGTGTGTGAAACATGCACTTCAAATTACATTTCTGGGGTGCAGGGGGGGGGTCCTTTGGTCCCCCCTCTGCACCCTTGGAATGCATTAAAAAATTGCGATTTTCAAAAAGAAAATCGCTATTTGTTAAAGCCTTCCCATTGATCCCTATGGGCCTTTTGGCCCATAGGAATCAATGGAAATTTCGAAATCGCACTTTGGAATTCGCATATTATTTGCGATTCGGTAAAAATTGCGATTTTTACAGAATCGCAAATATTTTGCGAAAATATACATGCATCCC
Source organism: Lissotriton vulgaris (assembly GCF_964263255.1). Classification (NCBI taxonomy): domain Eukaryota; kingdom Metazoa; phylum Chordata; class Amphibia; order Caudata; family Salamandridae; genus Lissotriton; species Lissotriton vulgaris. Next base: position 901,675,894 of record NC_141696.1, read on the forward strand.
ATTTTGCGAATTCCAAATTGCGATTCCCTATTTTTCGCAATTTGGAATTCGCAAAAGGCCGGGATGATGCATGAGGCCGATTGTCCCTTTTCCCCTAGTTGTGGTATTTGCTATGTACCCTGCAAGCTGGCATGGCTTGGACTGGAATGTTGTTGAGTAATGTCTGTGTGGAGAACATCCCCAAGTACCCACTCCCTGGTTAATCATCGAGCCAGGATGCTCAAAACCAATCACACTGCTGCATTGCAGTGTTGTGATTGGTCAGTGGGGCCTGGCTGTGCTTTCTGTTCCTCTAGGAGTGCAAGAGCAGAGACGCAGGACACAATGGCAAGGTAAGTACATTTTTTCTAAATTTAGTTTATAGTATGCCCACCCTCTTGTCCCCCCCCCCCCTACAGGTTACCCCTCCCAGCGACCCCCCAGCACACCCTGTCCTGCCACCAGAAAGCCATGCTGGCCGCCACTGTTGATATCATCAACCAACTACTGCACTATACAGTACATTTTAATACATTGTAGAATAGAAATTCGTTTAAACTATTTCAAGTGATTCACTACTTTTTAACAAATGTCCTTATCCACAAATCACAAAGGTGTTTTGTGAGTTGCTAAAAATTGTTGAATTAGCAGTCTCACTTGTAGCATTGTGCATCAGATCCCATTTCTACGGAATTTCAACTGTTTATACAATTTGCTAGTTATTATTGCATAGAACTAAGACAGTCACCATTGTTCCCATGGCTTTAATCAACTATTTTCTACCAAAACTTGTCCTTAAGTAAGAATGCCATCACTTGTTCACAACCATTAAATTCCGAATTGCTTGTTTCAATTAAGTGGGCTTTCAAAACAATTTAGGTGAGATCTATCCGGATGCGAGTTTTAATGGAGAAGCAAGTGATTTCCTAATAAGCTCCAAATGCACAAAACTTCGACTATGGGCATTTACACACAACTGAAATTGAATGTTAACGGCAAATTCTCTGGCCGGGGGACTGCAATTTCCACTCCATTTCAAAATGTGTGTGCTCAATGTGTATGCAAGGGTGCATTTATTACACCACGAAAAACACACAGTATAGAAGATCATACTTTTGTTTTCCTTTTTATATCATACCAACTGCATTTACTTTTTTGTTTTACTTATTTCTGTTTTCCACCTTAAAAACATTTGTGAATCAGACCCTTAGAAACCTACGAGCTACTATATTGAGCCACACAGATATTAAAATTTATAAATGTACATATACCACCCGAACACACTTCTTGTCCATGCATTCCTCCTTTACCCCTGTAACTCAGTGTGAGTTGTGTGCTTAATGCTTCTTCCAATGCTGGAATTTCTTGGTTATCATTGACTGTATTCTGTGTAAGGATGCCTTCCAAAGAGCTGGCCTTGACAGGTTCGATACTATATTAACCTCTTTCCTTTCATAAAAAATGCTTGTTGTTGCGTTTCTTTCTGTTACTTACACCTACGATTCCATCGGAATGTACATTCTTAAAGTGATAAAATGTGGAAGAATTTTAATATGATGTTCTTGAGTACGTTTGGTTTATACGCCTGAATAAATGCATAAACTGGAAATCAAAAATGACCTTTATCGACTCTGCCATGTGCCAGCATTTTCAAGTTGATTCTTCATCTTTCAACGCTTGTAGAATATTTCAAATGTTAAATGGCACATATATCTTGAAAAACTGAATAGATATACAGAACTTGTCTGCACTTAGGATCTCACCCCACACTTCCTGAATGGAGCATAGGCATGTGAAATAGTAAGCTGTGAAGCACGTGTTATGTTATGTTATGTTATGGAGCTTTTATATAGCGTGCAGCTACTCACAGGGAGTGTCCCGACGCTTTCCACCCTCAACTCATAATGAAATAACACAACACAGCTAAAAACAAGCAACAAAAACGGAACAGAAACGGCAATGAGCAATAAAAACACACTAAGAGTTAAAAAGCCAGGTCTTCAGGCCCCTCCTGAACTGGAGTAAATTAACAGTACTCCGCAGAAAGAATGGAAGCTGATTCCAAAGCTGGGGAGCTCTGCAGCCAAAAGACCGCCCTCCCGCACGAGCCTTCCTCACCCGTGGAACCACTGCTCTGCAAAGAGCTTCCGAACGGAGGGAACGAGCCGGACGATAAAAAGTCAGTCTCCTCTGCAGGTATCCCGCTCCTGAACCATGCAGAGCCTTGTGCATCAGGGTCAGGGATTTGAACTGGATCCTCTTCCTGATGGGGAGCCAATGGAGCGACTGGAGCAACCCAGACGCTCAAGCTCGTCTCCCTAGACCAAAAATCGCCCGGGCAGCAGAGTTCTGCACCACCTGCAGGCGCTGGACCAGATAATCGGGAAGGCCAAGAAAAAGAGCATTGGCATAATCTAGCCTCGAACCGACTAGAGCCTGCACTGTAATCCTCCTGTGCTCCTCAGATAACAAAGGCAGAAATTTGCGGAGCATTTTCAATAGTCCGTAGCAGGTGCCGGCCAGGCCAAGGATGTGAGTACGGAGCGACAGCTGATTGTCGAGCTTGACGCCCAGGTTTTTGGCCACCACTGAGGACTGTACAGGAGGACTCATGTCGGACGGCCACCAAAGCTGCCACTCCGGATCGGCGACGCAACCAAAAAAAAGAATCTCAGACTTTCCCGAGTTGGCCCTCAGACCGTTCCGCTGGAACCAGTCGAAGGCCAGCGCAAGGCAGTCCCGGATTCTCTCTCCCACAAACTCATGGTCTTTCCCGCATGTGAAGAGGAGTTGCGTGTCATCGGCATAGGAGACGATCTGGGCCCCATACGCCTCCACCAAGGCCGCCAGAGGGGACATAAAGATGTTAAATAATGTGGGGCTCAACACAGAACCCTGTGGAACCCCAACTCCCAATGGCGGCATCTCGGCGGAGCTCTGGGAGACCCAGACCGTCTGGCGGCGGCCTTCCAGGAAAGAAGTAAACCACCTCAGCACCGTCCCCCTCAGGCCGATGTCATAGAGCCTGGTTAGAAGCGTCTTGTGGGGGACGGTGTCGAAAGCCGCCGAGAGATCTAACATGACCAGCATGGCCCTGCCGCCGGCATCGAGAGTCCCCCTGATGATCTCGGTCACCTCAATCAGAGCAGTTTCCGTACTAAAATTAGGTCGGAAGCCCGATTGAGATGGATGGAGCAGATTATTGGCTTCCAAAAAACTAGAGAGAGCGCCGTGAGCATGTTTTTCCGTAAGCTTCGCTAGTGCAGGTAACAACAAGATAGGCCTGTAGTTTGCTAGGACTTCGGTGTCAAGGCCCGGTTTTTTTAGGAGGGGGATCACCATCGCTCTTTTCCAAGAACTAGGGACCCGCCCCTCCCTCAGGGAGGCATTGAGGATAGGGTTGACTAAGGGGTTCACCACTGCCGCCATCCCGGCCAAAAATTTGGCGGGGCAGGGATCAAGTGGCGAGCCAGATTTGAGGTTGGCCAACAACATAAGAGAGGCCTCGCTGGAAACAGTGGGGAAGTCGGACAGCACTGCCACCGAAGTATGCGGCAGTCCAGAGGCCAGCTTCACACCACTCCCTCCATCCGGTTCCTCCACGAAGGTGGCCTGAATGGCCTTGATCTTATTTGTGAAGAAACCAGCGAGATCGCAGGCCCAAGCGTCTGCCGAAGCTGGAGGGGGCGGACGGGAGCTGGGGATCGTAAACTCCTTCACAATAGTAAAGATCTCCTTGCAGGAGTTCGCAGATGCCTCTATCCTCCTAGCCAGATAAACCCTCTTGGCACCGAGAATATCCCGATGGTAGGCCTTCAACACCGCCTTATAGGCAAGTTTAGTCTCCCCATCGTACGCAAGGCGCCAGGCCCTCTCAGCCACCTTGCACTGCCTACGAGCCACACGGAGCGCCTCCGTAAACCACGGGGCAGAATGCCGGGCCACCGTGGACCGAGGGACAACCATCGGAGCGAGATCTTCCAACCGATCGGTCAGCCAACACTGCAAGGTCTCTATATCACTATCCAGGTCACCCGAGAGAGGACAGGGGTGTTTCAGCAGTGCCTGCTCGAGCAAGTCAGGAGTTACTCTGTGAAGCGCTCTCGAGGCCGGTTTAAGCACGGTAGGCGCTCTGTGATCCGAGCGCGCGCATTCCAGCACCACGAAGCTGATCAACCAGTGGTCGGTCCAGAGCATCTGCAGGGTAGCAACCTCCACGAGAGGAACAGATGAAAACACCTGATCCAGGGTGTGCCCCTTCTCATGTGTTGGCCCTGATACGTAGGGAATGAGACCAAGCGGAGAAGTGACATCCATCAATTTGGCCGCATCAGGGTCATCGGCCACGTCCAGATGGAAATTGAAGTCGCCAGCCACTAAGCAGTGCTGAGTGGATAACGCCAACTCAGACACAACTGTCTGAAGATCCTCAACGAAAGAGCCCACAGGACCTGGAGGTCTATAGATCAACAGCCCCTTCAGGGCCTGACCCGGGGACAGTCTGATCAAGAAGGCAAGCGACTCGGCATTCCCTATAGGGTTCGAGGGAAGCACTGAACAGGAGACGCACTTCTTCACCACCACGGCAACTCCCCCTCCCCTCCCCTTCGCTCTGTCCTGCCGGAAGATGTTATATTCCGGTGGGATGGAGGAGAAGACATCCGGGTGGGAAGCCTCTCCGAGCCAGGTTTCCGTCAGAAGCAGGCACAGAGTGTGCTCCTCTACTGGCTGTTAATCCCATACAATCTGCACAATCATATTCTTTGGTTTCATGTGCAGAAACTACCAGAAATAGAAACCTCTGTATCTGTAAGACCTCTGTACCACTTTAGTTACCTCCAAATAAAGAAAGGAATTTTAAAAGATATATCCTAATCATGTTCAGTGTTACTATTTTAGCTAGTCCAACACTTACATGTTCCCTAAACAGAGAGAACCAGATAAGGGCTCCATGTTTCACACTACTTAACAATTTAATGGGCCCATTCGTGGAAGAGAAGGTTCAAAAACATCAGGATTTCACCTTTTCTTGTAGAGAAGTACACTCTAATGTCCTATTACTTACCGGTAAACTTCATTACTCCTGGTCCCGTTGACCTCGTCCCATTCCTTAAAATATGGAGATAACCATCTCCACAACAGAAAAAAGAAAAGGAGCATGCTGGGATACCCTACCTGCTCCCTCCCACTGGGAGTACAAAGCGGTACCATCCCAGCATGCAGCCTGAAAACACCAAGCCAACAACCGGAAGGCCGGCCACAAGGGATGGAGGGAGGGAAGTAAGGAATGGGACGAGGTCAACCGGACCAGGAGTAATGAAGATTACCGGTAAGTAATAGGATATTACCCCCAGGTCCCTCCTGACCTCGTCCCATTCCTTAAAATATGGAGAATACCAAAGCACAGAACCCGGCCTACCGGAACCCCACCAACAACAAGGGCACCAGACCAAAAAACAGCACCCCACAGGCCCGAACCAAGATCCCAAAGGCCAGAAGGGGACCGCCACGGAAATAAGAACCACCAACCCGGCAAGCCAGAAGGGAGGCAGAGAAGCAGAGCCAAGCCCCCAAGGGAGAAAGAAGAGGGGCCAAAACCAAGGCCCCCCACCTCCCACGACCAAAGGAAGCCCAGGGAGCCCACAGAGAACCGAGCCCGGAAAGGGCAACCCACCAAGGGCGAAGTCCCTAGACCCAGGCCGCCAAACAACCAGGGACCAACAGGCACACCCAGCCCAAAAATCAGGGGCAGAAAGAACAGCCCGCACAGAGCGGGCGAGCCGAAGGACCAAGAAGAAACAAAGCAGAGGGACGACCCCAACACAGCAAGGGAAGCCCCCAGCAGAACCGAAAAGAGGGCAGCAACAGGGAACCAGGCCACAGGGGAGGACCGACCAAAGGCCAACACCCGCACAGACACCGAAGAGCAGCAGCACCCAAAAGGCCCACAAGCCGGGAGAAGAACCCGGCGCCCCAGAAAGACAAAGAAAGACAACAAAGGGCCACATGGAACCAGGGAAACCAAAAAACCCCAGAACCGAAAAGGAGGAACCGAGCCCCATGAGGAAGAAAAGGGAGACACCAGGGAACCACCGTAGGCGAAACCCCAAAGGCAGAAGGCCAACAACAAGGCTCCCAGCCCAACCCCAAGAAACCAGCCGCAGAACAGGCAGGCCAGCCAGCCAGGAGGCACACAACACCGCACCACCAGAACCCAGAAGGAGAGGCCCAAAAGGAACCAAGAACCAGGAAGGGGCACAGGAAAGGCACAACAGCCAACCACAGCCAGACCTCCCCGAGAAAAGAGAACCACAGGGAGGAAGGCCAGAGTCCACACAACGGACCCAGCGCCCCAGCCAACCAAAGGGAGTGGACCCAGAATGGAGCGAAGACCAACAGAGCCCAGGAGAGGGAGCAGCCAGGAAAGGACCCCAACAGGGACCCAAACCAAAGCCCCAGATACGAAGCAAAGCCAACCGCAACCCAAGGCAGAGCGAGAGGGGCGGCAAGCAGAAACCCGGCCACACACCAGGAGAGGCAGACACCCAAACCCCACAAGCAGGGAAAAGGCACGGCCAACAGGGCAGCCAAAGAACAAAAGGCAACCCAAAGCAAAAGCCCAGGAAGACCAACAAAACCCAGCCCCCACCGGAGGGAAACAGGGCGGCAGGCGAGAGGAATCCCGAGCCAACACCACAAACAAGGCCAGCAGCGGGAACAGAGACCAGGGCTGGAAACGAAACAGGAAGACCCATGAAGCCAAGCAGCACAGGCCACCTGAGCCCAGCAGGAGAAAGGGAAGCCCAGCAGCCCCACTCCAAGGAATCCCACGACGGTCCATGGGAGCCTCCCAAAGCCCAGCAGAGGAGGAACCACAGGACAAACGAAGCAGGAAAGCGCCCGGCACGCACCCCAGTGGCACCCACCAGCACGGAGGAAGGGCACAACAAACCCACACCCCCCCCCCGGAAACCAGGGGGAGACACCACCAGAAGGTAGACACCCCGAGCACGGGGCAGGCAAAAGCACCCGAAGGGAGCAAGAAGCACCCAACAGCGAAAACTCAGGCAGGCAGGCAGGCAGGGAGGCAGGGCAGGCCAACAGAAAGGCCGGCACCCAGACAGGCACCCACCCTGCCCGAACCAAGAGAAGGGCAGGAACGAAGGGGAGCAAGGAGGACGCAGAGAGGCCACACACCCGGAAGACCGACACCCAAAACCCACCAGTAGGGAAAGGGCACAGTACAGCCAGGACCGGCAGACAGGGCGAGGCACAGGAACCAGGTACCCGAAGAAAAAACGCCCACCCAAGGCAGAGCCAATGACCCAGCCACCACCGGAGGCAGCAGAGGCCAGCGAACCAAAGTCCCAAAGCACAATCCACCAACCAGAACAACAAGAGGGGAGAAGGAAACCACAACAGGAAACCAAACCCCACCAGGCAGGAGGCGAGAAGCAAAGCCCAGAACAACCGGACCGAGCAGGAGCACAAACAACCCCACCCGGACCCAACAGCCCAACAAGGACAAGGCGCCCCCAGGACAGAGGAAGGACCCAACAGCCCCCCCCCCCAACAAGGCAGCAAGGGGAGGACACAGGAACCCGTCGAAAGCCAGAAGGCCAGAGCACGGCCCAGGCAAAGCACCCGAAAGGAAGCAAGAAGCGACCATCAGCGGACACCGCAGGAACCCGACAGGCACGCACCAGGACCCAACCCACAGGAACGCCAGGAACCAAAGGGCAGAAGGCCGCAGAAGCGAGCCACGGCCCAGCAGGAAGACACCCCACCAGGGACGGCCAGGCAGCAGGGCAAAAGCCCAAGCCACAGGGCAACACAGCCGCAGAACACAGCACAAGCGGCAAACCACCCCCTCCAAGCGACAAGCACCAGAGGGAGAGGCCAGATGGAAAAAGCAAAGAAAGCCAGCAAGAATCCCGGAATCAGAAAGCACAGGGAGCCGCAGCAGCAGCAAGGGCAGGACACGAGCCCGACAAGGCCCAACCGAAACCTCCAAAACAGCACGCAGGCCAGGGGAACAGGAAGAAGAAGCCGAATCCAAGACGCAAGGGCAAGCCAACCAAAGGTGCAAGCCCAAGGCACACAGGAGAAAACAGACACGTCCCCGGAACACAAAGAACACAGGGGACCCGGGCGCAGGAAGCGCAGACAAGTGCAACAGGAAGGCACACGACCACCGTGAAGGGAATCCCGAACAACAGACGTGCAAGCAACCCAACACAATGGAACTCACAAACGACCTCCACAAGGCCAAAGAAGGCAGAAAGGCCAAGCGGACCAGCCGGAAACAGAACCCAAGACCACAAGGTCAAACACAGGGCCCCTGAGCGGACGCAGCAGAACAACGATCCACCATACACGCGGAGCAGGAGCCCCCACAACAGGAGAAAGACTCCAGAACCCCTCCAAAGTCACTCCAAGGAGGCAGGAAGAACGAACCACCAGCCCAGCAGCCCACCGTCCCACCCAACAGAACATAACCAGCCGAGGAGGCACGGGGAAGGCAAAGCAAGGCTGCAAGCACTCAACAGCAACCCCAGCAGCAGAAGAGCCAAGGCAGCCCAGGAGACCAAGCGACATGCAGGCCCGAGCGGAAGAGACAGAGGCAATAGCACACACCCCACTCAACCGGCAGGTAGACGCCCACAGGACAAAACCCCACCAGCAGCAGTAACAAGACTCAACATGGGTAAGAGCAAAGCACACGTACACCCAGAGAACCCATGGCGCTGATAAACAGAAGCATATTGTGACCCAACACAAAGGGACCAGACTAACAACCTCAGAGGGATGAAAGGCAGAGGGGACCCTCCGGGAAGTGAATCCGCGGACAACAGCAGGCCAAGAGACAGAACTACGTCCAGCAAGGCCAACCCACCCATACACAGCCTCAACCGCAACAAAGTACACAAGGACAGTGAACAGGAAAGAAACATGGAAGTACGAAACACAGTACTCAACAGGAGGGCAGGAAGAGGGCCACAACAGCACCCCCCGTACCCCCAACAGACTGTCCAGGCGCCCACCAGAACCCAGCGCCGGGCAGAGAAGTCCGTCCTGCCCAGGTCACAGCAAGATCCACAGAGGCCACAGGCAGGGAGCCAAGGACCAGGCCAGGAGGAAACCTGCAAAAGAAAGACAGCAGGAAAACGCGGGCAATAACAAAACCCATAAAGAGGGACCGCTATGCGGTACTCACCAGGAGGGCAGGAGGAGCGCTCCAACAGCTCACCGCCCTCCAAGACACTGCCCAGGCGCCCTCCAGGACAACAGCGCCAAACACAGCAGACCACACCTCCGTTGGCCCCACAGCCAGCGGAGATCGCAAACCAGGATCAAGGCACAACTCCACCCCAATCCTGAGAGTCAGCCAGCCAGAAGCCACAATCCATGGCAAACACCTGGAGACGCCCGGGGAGTGACGGGAGTAGGAGAACAGCAAGCACTTCCAGGCACTTGAACTCCCCAGTAAGTTCAGGACCCCAGCTGCGTATAAATCCACATGCCAGAGAAAGAGGGGCCGTGAGATACAGAACCAAACACGCCCGCACAGCGCCCGAGCAGGCTCGAACAGGCGAGACTCACAAGAGTAGCACACAGGCCTGAAACACACACCCGGGAGACCAAGAGGGGCCGACCACCCAACATAGGGAGGCACAAGTTTTGTGGGACCCGAGGCAGAAGCACCAGATGCAGGAATGAAGGCACCAAGACACGAACCAGGTCTGCCAGCAGCGAAGATCCATGCACCAATCCGACCTGCAACGGTTCCACACAGCAGGATAGCACACACCATGGAGGCACGAGATCCGAGGAGCAAAGCCCGGCAGAGCCCCCTGGACCGGCCGACATCTACAGCAGCGCGGCTTCCACCACCAGCCAAGCCGCAGGGAGACGCGCCCTCAACATGGAAGTGGACCGGGAGAACCAGCGCCCCAGCCGCAACGGGCCGGGCGGAATCCAACGCGGCTCCCGACAAGCCCGGCAGGCCAGGAGAACGCGGAGCAGAACGTCGAGAAGCCCAGCAGCACGACGTGACACAGAGGAGGACTTCAGGGACGGAGAGGACAGCCCAGCAGCCCGACGAGACGACCCTGAAGTCACCGCAGGTAAGAGAAAGCAAAAACTCCAATCCAATCTGTCGGAAGACAGAAAAAAGAACAGGCTGCATGCTGGGATGGTACCGCTTATGTACTCCCAGTGGGAGGGAGCAGGTAGGGTATCCCAGCATGCTCCTTTTCTTTTTTCTATTGTGGAGATGGTTATCTCCATAATTTAAGGAATGGGACGAGGTCAGGATTTCACCTTTTCTTGTAGAGAAGCACACTCTAATGCAGTGGTGCTGGAACAGTCTTAGGGGTGGGGTGCTGCAATTAATGTTACATAGCTTTTTCTTTATTTATTTATAAAGTTGTAAATAGCACGGATCAGACCCGATGAGAGTATCAGAGCACTTGACATAAGTCACATAAAAAAGAAGTTGAGCGCTAGTCACATATAAATGAGTATCTAGGATGAGATTGTGTATGTTGTACATTCTCGTTGAAGGTCAGGATTGTGTCATTCTCATTTAGAGATCATCATGTATCTTGGAAGATGAGCAGCTTCTGGTTGGTATCAACTTGCCTCAGGGCTGGGATCAGGAGAGAGTTTTATTATTTAGAAGTAGTTTAACTTATTTTTTGAAGGAGGTGGTGGAGGGGTTCATTCTTATTGCTTGGGGTAGGGAGTTCCATATCCACGGTGCTAGGCCAGAGAAGGTGCGTGTTTAGATTTTCTTTTTCCTAAATAATATTATTTTGTAAACATTTTTTATTGACAGTGCAAATGCAAATTAGACAATTCACAATATTTAACCTTTATATACGGCATATTTAAACAAGCAAAAGGAAAAAGAAAGGATCAAAAAAAGCAAACAAACAAAAGTCAACACAGCTGTAAAAAGTAAACACTATTGCATTGTATATTTTCAAGACATTTTTTTTAAGCCCTCCCCCACCCCTTGACTACCCTTCCCACCCCCGGAGAGTTGGTCATTCTCTTACGACTCCCCACATTAGTTTTTATAAGTTTCCCCAAAAATGTATTAATTATTTATTCTTTCTTCGCAAGCCATTTAATCATGGGTGCCCAGATTTCTAGTCCTATGTGCCGAGAGCGGGTTTCCCTCCTTGAATGAATAGCTTTCTCTAAATTATAACTAGAGGTTAGCCGAGTGAGCCATACCTGAAAACCAGGTGGTTTTGGGTCCAGCCAAGCAGAGGCCAGGCAGAGTCGATATACTGCAATGCCGATAAACACTAACCTTTCCCCCGGAGTTCCCTACAGGTCAACGTCTACCCCAAGACCAATAAGTGTAGGAGAGAGGGAGCAAGTAATCCCCAATTCTACATTGTAGAATCTGGAAATTTCATTTTTTAGGCTATCCAAAGCTTTGCATGTAGCAAAAATATGGCTAAGGTCAATCTGATTTAGATCACAGCGCGGGCAGGTTGTTCCTTTCCCCGTACCCCACTTGGCAAACTTTTTCGGGGTATATTATAAAGCAAAACATGTTTTATAATATTGTGCATGTAGCCTTGCAAGGACTACAGTGTTCTGGGCTAAATTAATTGAGTGAAAAAATAGTTCTTCAGTAACACCAATTTCTATTTTCCATTTTTTTGCTCGATCATCCAAATCGTCTACCATCAAAGAATTAAACAAATTATATACAAAATCGATAGATAAATCTCTATTTTTCCTGTATTTATACATAATGTCAATGTTTAAAAACCCGTTCGGTCCTCCCACTTTTTTCGACATAAAGTCTCTGATTTATAAAAATTTAAAGAAATCTCTATTCTCCAACCCAAATTGCTCTCGTAAATTTTTAAACGTTATCAGCTCATTTACGGAAAAAAGATTGCCAAGTTTACTCATGCCTGCCTCACTCCATCTTTCTGTGATTGGGCCCTTAAAATTCTCCGGCAGCATAGGGTTGTTACATAGTGGTGTATAATTCAGGCGCCCAAGCCTGATCAGCTTTAACATACATTTCATAACCTTGTACCCGCTTTTCAAGACTTTTAAGCGTACTTTCTTGTAGTGATTGTCGTTCATATGCCTCCATACCCAGCCCCATGCCTCTGTACCCATTATAAGCTCAATTATCTCCTCGGTCCTACCTGCGCTTGGTTTTTCTTGAATCAGAGTTAAATTATACAATATGGTAGCGGCCCAGTAATATAATTTGAAGTTTGGCAGGGCCAACCCTCCCCTATCTTTATCAAATTCTAGTAGAGTCTCCCGCAGTAGGTACAAGAATTTTGGGAAAAACAACATTTTGATGCAGTTGCATCTCTCAATTATGGATATGTGTAGATTATGTAGTCTAGCCATTTCTAATCTACTTTTGACAATTAATGGTTCAGTATTATTTTCCACTATACAATCAGTGTTTGCGGTAATTTCTATGCCCAAGTAAGTTGCTTTTTCCACCACTCGTGCATCATTAAACTTGGCATGTGCGTTACAGATAATTTGAGTTTTACTTTGATTTAAAGAATACCCAGATAGTCTCCCAAATTTTAACGCCTCTATTTCAATTTCCTCAATATCTATTGCTGGTTCATGGGTTACGAGAGTGACATCATCAGCGTATGCCAAGGCTTTCATTTCCCAGCTTAATGATAGGGTTATGCTCTATCTTTCGCAGAAAAGAATCAATATATATTGCAAATAATAATGGCAAACTTAGGCAGCCCTCTCTAGTACCTCTGGTTATATCAAAGCTGTCGGTTAAGCCTCCGTTCACGATTATCTTAGCATTTTGAATGCTTGCAGATAACCGTCTCCTATCCCGACCCTTGACAGAACCTCCCAGAGAAAAGCCCAGGAGATTCTGTCAAAGGCCTTCTCCACATCCAATATAATCAATGCTATTGGTTCTTTTGTGACATTCTTTGCATCAAGAATAGAAATGGCGAGGAGGAGCTACGACGGCAAGCAAGATGGCCGCTTGATCTCCCAGCTCCGCTGACCTCCGTCCGTCGCTCAATGATCCTGTCATCTATCCCGATTTCCCGCCCCATATCCGTGTGCGTGAACTACTCGGCAGTCTGATGGAGCAATCCCGAGAATTCTCCGACATTGCGAAGTGGAGTAACGTTGTGTTATGATTTGAGGCCTAACCCAGCCTGGAAGCCGGGGTCTCGAGTGCTGATCTAGCCGGGCCCGAGTTGAACAACAACGGATTGATGAGGGCGGCAGGGTAGCTGCTGATCGGCTGCCTGGCACTGTACCGGAGGTGGGGGGACGAGCGACGCCCGAGGCAGTGTGGTGGGGGTCCCGACCCGGAGGACTGGTGTTCGTATTGCTGGTTCTGTGGAGTTGGAGACTTGGCGCGCTCCAGCGCTTGTTGACGATCTGTCCCTCATGGTCCATTCCCGCTCCGACTAATCTTACCCCGGGGAAGGCACCTCTCCGTGGGGATAACGATGCCAGATGCCATACGAAAACTGGCGGAGCGGGCCGAGTGCGGCCCGACATTGCGGTCAGTGCTGGCTTTGGGTGACTATGGAGGCCCAGGCCTGTAACCTGATGTCGGCAATGGATCGAATTGGTGGATTGAGACCGGACCCTGCCTTGCTGCCCGAGGCCCGGTGGCCAGTTCACTTCTCAACAACTACCTCAGCGGCGCATTTGGACCCGGTGCTTGGAGCTGTGCCTGCCCCCACAGAAGTGGAACGACCCGAACGTGCGGAGAGCGGTGTTTCCACTATTTTCTATTTTTCTATTTAGGGGGTTTTATAGAGCGCTTGGTGACGCACAGCGGCGTGTCCCCGCGCTAAGGAGCTAATACCTGCTGGAACTTACAAGTGCGGAAAGAACTACTGTGTAAATAAAGCAGTCTTCAGCTTGGCTCTAAAGATTGGTTCTGAAGGTTCTGATCGCAGGGCCATAGGTAGTTTGTTCCATCTTGATGCTGCGAGGAACCTAAAAGATCTTCCACCCATCCGGGCTCTGGACACCTTAGGAATCGCCAGAAGTCCTGAGCCGGAAGATCTCAAGGATCGAGACGGCTCATAGGGTGTCAGCAATCCTTTCAAAGGGAGCGGAGATCTCCCGTTGATGATCCGGTGGCACGTGCACAGGGCTTTGAATACCACCCTGCTTCGGATCGGGAGCCAGTGCAGAGACCGGAGGGCCGCTGTGGATCCTACTCTTCTGGGTAGTCTAAGCACTAGTCTGGCAGCGGCATTCTGGAGAACCTGTAGACGGCTCAGATTCTTCTCCAGAGTTCCTAAGTAGAGAAGATTGCCGTAATCCATCTTTGACGTGACTAGTGCATGTACCAGGGTTTGGCGGGCTTTGATAGGTAAGAATTTTAATACCTTCCTGAGACTTTTGAGGGTCCCGAAGCATGATCCAACCACCTGATTGATCTGGGGGCCAAAGGTAAGGTCAGAGTCAAACCAGATACCCAAGTTCTTTGCTTTCTGGCAAGGGGTGGGTGCTGGACCTAAACACGGCGGCCACCACGCCGACGTCCACGCCGATCGGTCTCCCCCCACCACCAGCACCTCGGTCTTGCCTCCGTTGAGCTTGAGGCAGTTGGCGGACATCCAGGCCGCTAGGTCTTGCATGCAAGCTCTGAAGATGTCCGCCGAGGGGCCGGGCACACGTGACAGGGAGATGACCAACTGCGTGTCGTCGGCATATGACACCATTCGAAGGCCGTAACTCTCTACTAAGGTAGCGATCGGGGCAACATAAAGATTAAAAAGGGTTGGGCTCAGGGATGAGCCCTGCGGCACCCCTTGATCCAAAGAGATGCGCTCAGAGTACTGGTCACCTTGCCTTACTTGGAAGCCTCGGCCTGCAAGAAATGAATAAATCCATTTCAGTGCTGCCCCTCTTACCCCACCTTTGCTCAGACACTGTAGCAAGATGGAATGTGCTACAGTGTCGAACGCCGCACTGAGGTCCAGGAGGATTAAGGCCATGGTTTGTTCCTCGTCAGCACCTTGCCTAAGGGTTTCGGTGGCCCTAAGAAGGGCAGACTCCGTAGAGTGACGAGGCCGAAACCCGAATTGCGAAGGATGAAGGAGGTTGTTTTCTTCCACAAATTTCATTAGCTGCTTATTTACCACCTTCTCCGCTACCTTGGAGAAATAAGGCAGCAAGGAGATGGGACGAAGGTTATCTAACTTCTCAAAGCTAATGTTGGGCTTCTTACATAGGGGGAGCACCACGGCCTGTTTCCAGTCCTCTGGTATGGAGCTGGATAAGAAGGAGATATCTAACAGGTGTCTGATATAGGGTTCTAGTGTTTCCAGACTGTCTCCCAACCTTTTAGGGGAGGCGGGATCCCGAGGGGAGCCAGATTTAACAGATCTGCAGATTTTAATTAAATCCACCTGTGAAGGAGTGGTGAAATTAAGTAGCAGATTTTGGCCGGCTTCATCACTCAATAAGTCTGCTGGCATTTCCGCTGCAGGAGGTATGTGGGGAAAAGCAGAGTAAATTTTAGACACTTTGTCCCCAAAGTAGTTTGCAATGCGGTTGCATGCTGCTACTGAGTGATCTTCCTCTAAGGTAGAGGTTATTGGGGTGGCCAGAGTTTTATATATGCTGAACAGTTCCCTAGCCGAGTTCTCTGCCTCGTGGATTCTGTCAGCATAATATGTGGCCTTCTCTATCCGGATCTTGTTGTGATAGGTGCGTCTCTTTGCAAGATAGGCCTCTTTCATCCGGTCGTCGTATGCCACTCTCCACTGCCTTTCTGCACGTTTACAGTCCCTTTTGGCGCAACGCAGCGCCTCGCCAAACCAGGGAGCCGTTCTTTGTCTCTGAACCCCTTTGGTAGGTCGTCCCAACGGGGCTGTGCAGTCCAGAGCAGCAGTAATACGGTCATTGAGCAACCTATTCGCTGTATTCACATCATTGCCTCCTGGGGGACCTTTCGCGGTGAGGGCCGTATTAAACTTTTGCAGGGAGAATCTTGCCCACCTGCGCCGAGGATAGTTGAGAGGGGTGGGGGCGTTAGCTTTATATTTAGGCAGGAAGATGGCAAATGGGACCAAGA
Organism: Lissotriton vulgaris; assembly: GCF_964263255.1. NCBI lineage: Eukaryota > Metazoa > Chordata > Amphibia > Caudata > Salamandridae > Lissotriton > Lissotriton vulgaris. The sequence continues at coordinate 901,691,960 of NC_141696.1, forward strand.
AATGGTCTGTCCAAGGCAGGGGCACTGGGGGAGCAACTGAGACATCCTCCCAGTTAGCAAATATTGGGTCAAGCAAGTGCCCACGATTGTGTGTAGGAAGCAGCCCCTTTAGTTCCAGCTGTAGGGTGTGAAGTTCATCCCGGAACTCCACCGCTCCTTTATCTAAGGAGTCATCCAGATGTCTGTTTAAGTCTCCTAACAACAGAAACTTGTCCCTCCTGATCGCTGATTCAGTAACACACTCTAAAAGGTTGCCTTTGAATCTGGACATAGGTCCTGGAGAACGATAAACTAGCAGACCCTTGATCGTCGTGCTCCCATCAATGTTTATGCTGAAAACACCTGCCTCGCATCCTGCCAAATTGACTCGTTCGAGTTTGCAGGCCCATTGCTGTTTAAAGGCATTCGCAATTCCCCCTCCTCTGCCTACAGGTCTGTCCAGTTCAAGTCTCCGCTGTCAAATATCTAATTGATCTGAAAATGTGTGCATGATAAAATCATGTATTGAATGTGTGTGCTCATGCAAGACATAGACTACACATAGGGGGAAATGTGGGACAGTGGGCAAAAGGTAAATTTGTGTGTTCAAAGTGTTACACTCTAGTACAGAACAAAGGGACTGTGGTACTGAACAGTGTGCATACACTGAGGGTGTGTGCAGCACATGAATATGCTGGTGGTAGCATATTACATGTGGATTACAGTAGGGAACACTGAATGTGTTGTGACTGTACACTGAGTTCAGAAGTGCCTACACTGCTTCAGAACATGGAGGACCTTTTTGGGTAAGTTCATGCCTGCCTGGGAAAAATATGAGGAGAGGAATGCCACATATCCATGTTCGATAGTCCTGCAAAGCTGTAAGCTCTTTGAAACTGTTATTGGAGAATGGGAGAGCCAGGATGTCTCCGTGCTTCCCTAAGTGTTTTCTGATTCAGTGAAACATCACACGGAAGGGACCTAGACATATCTCAGAGAGAGGGAGATTTGGCTGAGCAGGGAATCAAAAAGAGTCAGGCAGAGGGCCCAGGATAAATGTTTAAATACACATATGACTGTGGAAGACATACAGGTGCGTACTCTGTTAACCCATATGAATCTTGTTGTGGGATTAATCAGCATCAGGCATCCTTCAGGAGGAAGAAGAAAGGGGAGAGATATTAATTTCGAATAAGCAGAGCCCCAACATACAAATTCAAATACTCTAACACAAAATGAATTTTTGTGTGTAGAAAAGAACTATAAACAGCAGAGCTTTAGACACCAAACATTGTCATATGCTGAGCAGCCAGCCATGATGCAAGAGGAGGAAAAGCTCTGCAAGACTTCTGCCTGTAACCAGAATGAGATGCCCAGTCTAATAGTCTCCCTCTGGGTGACTAGACACCATTCAGGGAAAGCAACACCTCCTGCACTGGCTCCTCATGAAAACCGTTGTGCCAATAAGTGAGAGGATTGCTACAACTACAAATGATGGACGAAATGCTGAATCAATCATACATGCACCCCAGTCAAGAGATCTGAGTTAAATCCATTGTTCTTTTGCTCACCATACCACCCAAATTTAGACACAGCCATGTGCAAATCAGTCTTGACCCTGCTCCTCATGGGAATAGTCCAGCCCGGTTTTGGGGTATTACCCATCATCTGCCCATCTAGCTCAAATCCAGTGGCACAGTAAGAAAGGGACCCATGTTTTGGCATACCCATCCCACTTAGGGCGAAAAGTGATAAAGTGCTATGCAACCAATTGATGGATTGAATGCTGAATTAATCATACATTCACCCCTAGCAAAGAGATTTGGGTTAAAACCATCATTATTTTGCTCAACATGCCACCCCAGTTTAAGCACAGCCATATGCAAATCTGTCTTCACCCTGCTCCTCATGCGAACAGTCCTGACCGAATTGCCCAGCCAGGTCCTCCCTGGACTGGAAACAGACATCATGAGACCGTTTTTGGGGTCTTACACCTCATTAGCCAGGCTAACTTGAATCCAGTGGCACAGTGAGCAAGGGCCCTGGAACATAGTTTTGTACAAATTAAGCACTGTTGACACATCAGAATGAGCGGGGATCACTGGTATGAGGGAAATAAGTGGTTCTAAATTGTGCCTCAATAGTTTTGTACACTACACTGACATTACATGGGGTAGTTTGACATACTGTAATTTGGGAAGTTATTGAACTGAAGGTATATTGTACATTTCACTATTCCAAGATTAGATGTAGGTATGGACTGGCACTTATGATTGCATGACAATGTGAAAGGACGCAAGACAGAAAATTGTGGTAAGGTTTAAAATCCTTGCCAGCACTGGCCTGTGGCGGCTGCAACCATCAACCCTATTTGGGATATGAGATGTACATATGAAAAGTGACCTAATATAAGGTACAATTTTCTCCTTAGCTCACATGACACCCGACATGGCAAAAAGACATGGGTATGGTATGGGTTCATCTGCAAGAGAGCCCATGCAATCAGAAAAAGGGCTGCACCTATCAGAAGGCAAAGTCTTCTGGCATTTGGGGAACAGCTGCATGGTCAAGGTGCAGAAGACCCCGTGACTACATCATCTAGGGTTGCCACTCAGCAACAAGACAGATCACAGTCCACTCCTGGACCTTCAGGCAGACAACAGCTGCAAGGTACAAGACAGAAGAGGGATGGAAGCGCAGCACCTACAAATGTTCACATGTTGCTTGTCCAACAGATTCATTGTAAAGGCTGGGGGATGGCCAGGATTGAGAAGGAGTAGAAGAGCATTAAAGAGAGTTTGCTGATTTGCCAGGAGGCACTCGAAGGAAATGCCACACAAATTTAGTTCTTGGACTCTCCTTCTGGACATCCCCTTCCCTGCTTTTTGTACATTTTGTAATGTTTTTTTGGAGGTCATATTTCTAAATAGTGTTTAGTGTAGCTTTAGGCAAAGTTTAGGTTAGTTATAGTTAAGTAAGATGTATTTATTCGTTATATGTTTTGTAAGGTTTTATTATGGTCGGCTTTTAAGTGGATGGGGTTTAATTTGTCGAGTTTATAAAAGTATGTAAAAAAAATTAAATATCCCACAAATATATCTTTATTAATGCTTCTATGTGTAGGTAGTATGGGCCCGATTCACAGAATGAACTTAAGACTCAATCCTAAATTTACTACTATTTTGGTATTCACAGAATGCACTTACTACTTTTGGCATTCACAGAATGCACTTACTACTTTTGGCATTCACAGAATGAACTTACTACTTTTGGTATTCACAGAAGTTAGGATTTTGTCTTAAGTTTGTCTTAAGACAGACTTAAGACAGACTTAAGACAAACTTAGAACAGACTTAAGACAGACTTAAGACAAAATCCTAACTTCTGTGAATACCAAAAGTAGTAAGTTCATTCTGTGAATACCAAAAGTAGTAAATGCATTCTGTGAATGCCAAAAGTAGTAAGTGCATTCTGTGAATACCAAAATAGTAGTAAGTTTAGGATTGAGTCTTAAGTTCATTCTGTGAATCGGGCCCAGCATGTTTAGGTTGTAGTGGATGATTGTATTTTACTTACCTATATGTATTAAGGAGGGTAGTAAGTTGATGGTTAATTTGTCATGTGTCAATAGTGGTTAAGATAGGTTATCTGTTGGGTAAGGTAGTATACATTTGTGTTAATAATAGTTCGTGTTGGTTGGTTAAGTAGTGTTTTTAGTAATTAGGTTTTACTTTTCAATAAATAAATCAATGTTCTCTATTTGAATAATAACTACATATCATGAGTTGGTACTACTGTTTAGGTGAGTACCTGATGTTCAGATTGTCTTGAGTACATTGTAGGAAAATGTTGCATTGTCAGAGTCCTCTGGACAAATGTAGGTCTTTCTCACTTTAGAGTTATGTACAGATCTATTTGCATACTTTTGGCACTGTAAGTGAGGCTCAGTATTTGACTTTACAAACAGCATAGCACATGTGGTCTCCTCACTGTAGTGCCCTGTGTTAAAGTGAGAGGGCAGGTAAGTGTTGTTTTTCATATGATGCTACAGATTGCTGCTCTCTGCCTGCACTGGGACACAAACTACTGCCTAGCACTATCGTAGATAACCATGCACCATGGTGCAACGGGGTTTGCATTGTTGGCTGGTTTTTATTTGTGCTGGAAGTCATACCTGCCTGGACAAAATCCATCCTTGCTAAGTGCACAACATCATGCAGCTCACTTAGAAAGAGCTAACATGTCCATATAATATCCATTTTCCCTCCCCTGGCGAGGTGAAGCATTTTTACAGGTGCCATAGTCTGCCACTTATGACAAATTGTATGGGCGAATGATTTAATGTATGGGTACACCCCACGCAACACGTGAGACCTGTGGAGAGTAAGATAAATCAACTATTTTGGCCTGCGTTGCAATTACACAACATTTATCAGTATACACAGGGCCAGGCATGGTGTTCTTCTATGTCTTGGTTACTGCCATTGAAGGTATGGGTAGCCCTTGTGCATCCTTGTGTGGTACAAGTACAATGCAAATCCATGAGGAATATGGGCATGAGTATCTGTCTAGTATTGGTACAACCATCCAGTTATTCATTGTTGATAATCCTTGATGTTATATTTACTTTGCAATATTTATGTGGATCAGTGGAACAGTGTTTTGGGCTCACATGCATCACACATCCCATTCATAGATGGGAAGAATCTGTGTACTTTGTAAAATTCTTCCTGAGTGTCCATCAAAATAATGCATCTTGTTGATTCACTCCGATGTGACATTGGGAAACTACACATTGCTCATTATATTAGTGGAGTGGTGTGGCTCACTGGTTAGAGGCGGCAGACCCGGAAGCAGAGAACGGCCCGGGACCAGGGTTCAATTCCCGACGCGGCAGGGTCGTGGACCAGGGTTTGCGGACTTGATAATTCTCGCCTCGGTGCCTACACTAACCAGGGATCACACTCGGCAACTCTGGGCATTAGCTTGCCTCATCTCTACAACGGCCCCCCACATTCGCCGGGGATGCATGGTTTCACCTTGGAGATACCCAGTAGGGACAATCTCACAGGGATAGCCAGGACGGGTTCCCCAGCGGTCTACAGCGCCATGACGCCTCAGGGCAGCAGTGCGCTTTACAAGACCACATACATTAGTTCAATGGAAGTCATTGGTGCAGGTGCACGTACAAAGCCAGCATATGCAAATAACTTTAGCTCACTCTTCTTCAGCTTCAAAATAGTGCTTTTGTGTTTTTGAGCTCCATTATGTATGTAGACTTTGGAGAATCAACCATATGAGTGTATTTTACATTTGTGCTCTTATTGCAGAGGTTAAGATACTCACATTACAAGTGAGTAGTATACTTTTTTACAATCAACACATCGAGCCAAATAAAAATGTTTAGTACTTCCAAATACATTTAGAGGAGGAACAAATTGCCATTAGAAAATGCAGCCCATTTTTGTTGAGCATAGGTGCACTCTACCTTCCATGCAGCATAACACACCAAGCTGCTTTTCTGTACTGTTTTGCATCCAATTGGTGCCTCATTGTGCCCTAGGGCTCATATTTCACATGCACACATAACTACAAAGCAAGTCACCTTTTTGCACTGCATGATAGGGCATGCATAAGCCTTATTTTAACTTTTTTAGGGAAGTCGTATAGTTTCTTAGCACTCTCCTAGTCATCTCCAGACCCAACAATAGAAACAGCTAAGGACCATCTCCAAAGTGGATAGCCTCCTTCATAATTGGAAGTATGCATTCCCTCAGATCCCAAGGAGCTTGTCTGCACAGTCCTGCACGTCTCCTCACTCAGTCCCACTCTTTAAAACGTATACATGACTCCTCTAGAAAGCATCATTCAAAAAAGAAGGACTTTACATCATCTCTTACTCTGATGACACCCAGATCCTCCAAAAATATCTCAGGAGACACCACCTCCACCAAATATTACTACATACCAGTGAACAATATGGCCAACTCTATGTGAGCTAAGTAGCTCATACTCAATCTGATAAGATAATCGTTTTGATATTCTGCGACATTGACTCACCTTGGAAATCCCCATTGTTGGACATATAACTAGATCTGACCCCCTCACCCTCAAACCACCCTAGAAACTTGTCCATAATCCTGGACACCAACCTCATCATGAGACATCAAATTGCCACCATAAGCTCCACCTGCTTTCACATATTTTGCATGCTCAGGGGTTTCTTCATATGGTTCCCTCAATACACCTGTCATACCATCACCTAGGCCCTCATCACATGGAGATTGACCTACACAAATACCCTCTATAGGGCATCTCTTCACACCTGCTACACAAGAGGCAAACCATACAACGCACAACTGCCAGACTATAACTCAACCTACCTTAAGGCAGGCTTATCACATCGCACGAGCCAGAACCTCTGCCCTCCTGCAGTCACTTCATTGGCTGCCTATCCGGAAGCGGATAGTTTTTAAGGCCTTGACCTTGGCTCACAAGGCTCTTCACGCTTCTGGAGCGAAATATATTCAAAAGAGGCTAGCCTTCTACCATCCTGCCCGATCCCTGAGATCCGAGTCTTTGTTCCTTGCCCTGGTTCCTCGGGTAAAAAGGGCACGCATTGGGGGCCGGTCTTTCAGGCTGTTGGCGCCACAGCTATGGAACACTCTGCCCGTGTCACTGCGCAGCACCTCCAACCTGTTAGCTTTTAGGAAGGGCCTTAAAACTTGGCTTTTTGCACTCTAGATATGCTCTTTCTTTTGATTTCTGGTTCCTTTGATTTGCCCTGTTGTGTTCTCTGTTACAGGTTAAAAATAAAAGCGCCGGGACACTCCTAGGAGTAGCCGAGCGCTATAAAAGATACAGATAACATAACATAACATAACCTTGCCTCAGACACTTGCTCCACATTCAGACAAACTGCCAGTTCAAGATGCTCACCAATGCCTACAGGCAATACATTACCAGAGTCCCACCTAGCGGACTCATCATCTGAACTTCCACGAACCAATCATGAGCCTCCACTCTGAATCACTTTCGCTCACACACCCCGTATCCATATTAAATACCAGTATTTGTAAAGTGCAAACAGTTACCAAAGGGTGTCAAGGGGCTAGGGGCCGTCGGGAAGATTAAGCGAGCTATTGCCTAGAGTCACATGGTGCTGGGCTAACCTGCCGCCAGTGCCAGGGATCGAACCGTGAGCCTCTGTGTTCCGGAGTCAGCCACCCTGGCCACTGCACCACACCTTTTCCATGGAAGTAAGACAGGGGATAGGGTATTCTCTTACATGACAAGCTGCACATGGAACAACCTCCCATAGCACATCAGGATAGCTGAGTCACTTATGGATTTACACAAGTAACAGTATACACCTGGCTTTTCAACTGATCCAACTTACAGAGCATGCACCTTCTCAGCACCTGGACACCCTCTCTGGTGACATGCTCAACCTCTACTTATCCACATTACATTACAAAATATTGCACTGCACCTTTGGCTGCCTAGCCCCAACACATGTACACCTGTGTCATGGTGCAAAGTACCTTCTTTGCGACTGCATAAGGCAACAACATTTATGTGAGGATTGAGGTTACATGTAAGGTATTTCCGTTCTTTCCCTTTCACCCAGCACAGCGCAACAAGGTGTCTTGCTGAGTTGCACTGTATGATAGTTTTATTGATATTGGCCCTAGTTTTTAATCATCATGCAGTTCTTGGTGGTCTTCTACATCAACACTGTCCTGATCTTCCACTCCAGTAAGCAACTCTGGGGGATATTCACAAGAACGTGTGATAATTACAGCAAAATTAGTTTAACGCAGCTCTTCATATCGCAGTCTATCATGGGAAAATAACACTGTGTTACAGTTGGGTTCCCAACAGAGCAGCACCATGCAATAGGCCCACGATAATGTGTCAAATGTCTGCAATAAAGTCAACGCGACACCACAAAAATGTGAAACCCGAACGCAAAAAAAGTTGCAAGGAGGCCAATTGCAATACAAAAATCAACGAAAACCAGTTACAGGCCGGCAATTCACACCCGTCAGGTGTGCAAAATCACCATAAAAGTAGAAAAAACCATACAAACCAAAGCCAAACAACAGCAAAGCACAATTGATGTTGCCTGAGCAAGTACAGAGGACAACCAGAACCCCACAAGCCCCCTGGAGTACCAGCCTGGGACCTCGGTCAGGGAAGGCCAAGGAATAGAAGAGTAGGAAGAAGCGGTTTAGTCCGCAGGAAATCAGGATCCTGATAACAGAGGTGTTAGAACACCATCAACTACTGTTCATCACCTCCACTGTGTCATTGGCAACAAAAAATGGAATATGGCAGTCCATCGTGAACAAGGTGAATGCAGTCAGAGTGCTGAAGAGGACAATGAAAGAGGTCAAGAGGCGCTGGAATGATGTGAAGCACAAAACCAAACAGAAACTCCCAAAGAGCTGGAAGTCAGCAATGCAGACTGGAGGTGGGAGTCCAGCGCCACAAAAGGAGCTGGACAATATGGAGGAAATGGTGTCCACAGTCATCAGTGGGGAGATGGTGGCAGGATTTGGGGGACCGGACACTGCTCAACATGACTGGACACAACAGCACCAGGGTGAGTAACGACCAGGGACTGGGGGATGGGGAGAGATGGGCACAATGGCACACATTCACAATTAAGTAGAGCATATCTGTGGACAAACCATGCCCCGACCCCCAACTCCCACCAAGAGACCAATGTACCCAAGTATGCAAAATCCCAGCACCCTACAAGCATAGAAGTCAAAGGCACACCACTTGTAAGGGAGAAGGGGCAGCAAAATCAGAGCTGCAGGTGAGACTCCCCCAAAATGCAGCACACACACATAACATGCAGAGCACATCAACATTGACGACAATGTGGTACAAACCGCAACACGTCCACAACAGAACACAGGACACAACTGGTGCCTTATGTGTGTAGAAACTGGCCAATCACATTTGGCATTGCAGGCACATGTGGGTTGATAATGTACAGGTACAAACACACATTCATGATGTTGTCGAAATATCCACTGTCCCTCATCAAATAGGCAGCTCCTCCCAAAATGTCACAATGTAGCATGTCATGCAGTCTGTATGTAAACATGTACAATGCAACAACATACATGTGAACACAATGTTAAACTGCATCTCCCCTTCACATTGCAGAGGGAAGTCCAACACCTCCTGCAGAGCATCCCGATCCTCTATTCTCTGATGACATTATAGGACCACCACACCTTCGACTCCGACGCCCTCCAATAGCTCATGGAGAGCCTCCGCAGCCAACCTCCAGGATCAGGGCAGCCCAGCTGCTACAAGGAGACACCAACACCTGCACAGACCACACAGCAGGCAGCACCCAGCACCCACCAAAACAGCTGCCACCCAGGACCCCCACGAAGAACACATGGCTATCCAACGCCATGTGTTGGGGTGCCAGGAGAATCTGGATGAACAGGTGTGGATGAGGTTTGACCACATGGCAGCCAAACTAGATGCCATACGTGGGTGTCTAATTCCCACCAGGTGCCAATCACAGTCCCTAACGGACACCCACAGTCCGCTCAGAGACTAGAACAACTCTCCAGTCAGAGTGGCTCCAGCGGTGTCACCCATGAGTTGGGACACATGCGGAGGTTAATGGATACCATGGAGTGGGCGCAGGGGGAAAGAGCTCCTGCCATGGCTGCACACCAGCGAGAGGTAGCTGGGTTCCTCAATGACCTCAAGACCATACTCATTGCGTTGCTGTCACAAGGCCTAGCGCTGATGCACGCTGCTGCTACCACTACATCCACATCTCCGCCCCCAGAAGTTTCAGTGGAAGAGACAGTGTGGCAGACATTCCACTTCGGCCCCTGAGGTGTCACTGCCACACAGTGCAGGAGACAGAACACCACCACACACACGTGTGGCACATGAAACAGCAGTGGACGAAGATGTGGAATAACCTGCCTTCATGGTACGAAGGAAGCAGTAGCATTCATCACCGCCATATGGCCGGTTTCTACTTGGTTCTGCCCTCTGCATCATCACCTTCCACTGTCCCCCGATGCACTCGGCGACACTTACCTTGGACCTCAAAATGGACTGCCATATCCTGTTTGATCGCCAATGACACAGCAATCAGACTGCGGACTGAACTCTTCCTCTTCCTTTGGACCAGTCATTCCCTGAAGGACTCTGGTTGGCCTTCCGTAGGCCAACATTGTAAAGTGGGGTTTGCATGTACTGCTCCTACTGCAACATTCCACTGAATGTGCATTAAACATTCATAATCAGGGGGGCACTAGAGACTGCCAAGCATAATGGCTGCACTTGTGTGAGGCTCTTGCATCTCAGAGGACAATCCTGCTGTTATCCTGCTCATCGCCCGGGCTTAATCACTGAAAACACCACAATCTGTCCGAAGAACACCGCCTACAACCCAATGCTGTGATTGGAGGGGCTGAGCACACCTGTACATGAAGAAAATTGCGCTTGCTGCCCCGGGCCGAATCTCCTAAAATGGCGACCGCCATCGCTGCCCAGCTGAGCTGTTAATCGTGCGAGCCCGAGGACCCCCCGGGTGCCCACACTGGTGTTATGCACTTGCCTTCCGTGGAAGTAATCTCTGCTGCTTGCCCGCTTCATTGGAGCTCCAGTGGCTAAGCCGGAGCCTGCGGGGTCCGCACGGCGGCCCCGGCAATGGCGGGAGCCTCATCCATCTCCCTCGGCCCTGCCTTCCTCCCAGTGGTGAAGTCCCGGTATCTGCTGCCTCCGGCATCATCACCTGTGTTCTACTACTCTGCTTGTCCTGTGAGTGCGATGCTCTTGGGGGTCCTGGCCCGCTCTGCCTGACACTCATCGGCAGACTGACACTACGGCCTCTGCTGGTGCTATTGCTGACCCCACTGACTCAGCTCGGGCGGGCCCTGCTCTACCGGGGGTGCCAGCACTGCCGGGGCCTCCAAAGCCGACTGCCGCCAAAGAACCTGCACCTGTCTGGCCCCAACCTCCGTGGCTCAGTCTGATTGGGGACCTCATGGGCTGCTGCCACATGCCCATTTGAGACAGAAAATACCTCACCTTATCCTCCATTCCCTGAAAACTTCCACAGCTACTCTACTGCACGAGGAGCCCACGTGGTGCTTCCTGCTTACAAGGACCCAGTGGGATCATTGTCACCCTAGAGTTGATGCCTCGCCACCCGCAACTTTCATCCAGCAACCTGCTACTCTTCATTGGTGCTGACCAGTGAATGTGCAGCCCCCCGGAACCCTGCCCTCTCTGCCTGGACCTTGTTGTCCTGCTGCTCTGCGGTCCCAATAAACACTACTGTTGGCCTTACTGGGCCGGTTTTGAGCACCACTTGCTCTGATCTGGGCCGAGGCGACTGCTGAGCTATCTCTGGGCACTACCGGGAGCCTCCTTGCTGATTTGCGCCTGCCTGATTTCCAGCTGGTGACTATGAGGTAAGCCTCCTTCACTGTGCTGCCTCAGGTATCTAGGAGCTTCCATACCTGTTGCCTACCAATGATTCCCTTGATGTCTCCACTTGATGCACACAGCGGGAAGATCACTACTCCTTGCTGCAGAGGCTCTTCAAGATCCTTTTGCCTTCTGGCCTGTGACCCTCTGCTGAAACTCGCCATCCAGCGCCCAGTGGTAGTCTTACCTAGCCTCATCAAGCCTGCTACACCCAGTCTCGTAGCTCCCTCTCAACAAGCCTTGACATCCCTTGCTTCTACCGCACGGCGGGAAGAACATGACCCCTTTCTGCGGAGGCACACCTAGACCCAGATTTTCGAGGCCTTGGACCCGCTAATGAAAATCACCATCTTGTGCCCAGGGAAGGACTCTCCTGGCCTCATCTGGCTGGCCTCACTCAGCCTCGTTGGCTCCAAGGGAACTTACATCTGCTGAGCGCACACGGCCGGACCTGCGAGACACATCACCCCGTTCCACTCTGCCGATCCAGCTGGAGTGCACCCCCGTTGCATCTGCTGACCCTCCAATCGCAGCCTCAGACCCTGCCTTTCTCACATCATCCTCCATCCTCCATCCTGCTGTGGGCTAGTGCGGCCGACACCCGGTAAAATTGCACCCCCAATCTCCCTTTTACCGCCTTGCTCGCCGCACTGCCGATTCACAGACATCTAGCAGTTTCATTCATCTGAGTGCTTGGGAAATTGCTGCCTCTGGGCAAACTGCCTGACTCCTCTGGCTTGTGCCATGCGGCGGTGGACACGCCGCCTTTTCATGCAAAACCCATAGGATCAGCCTCGCCACAGATATCCCTCTGACCTGTGTCCACCATCATGGGGAAACCAGACGGGAAGAAGCCTAAAATAACTTCGAAGCCCACTGATCTGCGAGAACACACGTAGGGACAGATGACGAGCAAAGTGGTGCCCCGGCCTTAGGACAGCCCACTTCCACAGAAGACCTAAAAGATCTCCTATTAGTGATGCAATCAATCCGGACCTCCATCGAATCAAAGATGGTTAATATGAGTGCCCGTCTTGACAGTCTTTCACACAAAGTGGAGCACCACGACAAGCGCATTAAAGAAACAGAACATCGCGTCTCCGAGCTAGAAGACTCCTCCTCCTCCACTACAGACAGAATACTTGATATGGAGAAAGTCTTGAAAGTAATCGCCGCCAAGAATGAAGACCTTGAATCTCTGTCACGATGCAACAACCTGCAAATTCTTGGTGTGCCCGAGTCCACCACCACAGGCAGAATGGAGGACTACATGGAACGCATGGTGATCACACTTTTCGGTAGAGAAGCCTTTTCGGGGGTCTTGATCGTTGAGAGGGCGTACCACTCACTGTACTTCCATCTAGCCCTTGGAGCCCCCCTGCGCCCTATCATTGCGAGACTACTTAACTATCGGGATCTTGCTTTACGACTCTCTAGGGAACATGGCCAACTGCGCTTCGAGGGCATAGAGATATCACTATATCCCGATTTCATGATGGCTGTTCATGAAGCGCACAGAAAGTTCCTCCCAGCCAAAAAGAAACTACAACAAATGAACATTGCTAACGCTGTACTCTTTCTGGCCCACCTCAAAGTCACCCAACAAGGGAAACAACATTTTTTCACTAATCCCCAGCACATCCATTACTTCATCAAATCTCTGCCCAGGAGACCCGGGGACCGAGCTTCCCCATCCCATTAAGCCGACAAAGCGGGTGCTACTTCTGACGTGGAATAGGATAGCACCTGTGGATGAACTCTTCCACACAGCTCCAAATTGACATTTGTCTCCGCTCTTGATCACCCCAGTTCTTACTTGTCACAGGATGCCTTGCACTATGCCTCACTACATGATCTCAATTCACCCATCCTGTATGGTCTATATAGATATTTCTGCCAAATTATTCACTATCACAGACTATTTGATGTGGTGAGACTCTTCGCAAATCCCCAAGCACCCTCGCCATGGCGAGTTGACTCTGGTTGCCCTCTGGCCTTTACCTAGCAGGGAACCCCTACAAGAAATTGGTTGTATGTTACTAAGGCCCTTAGTCAACCCTCCCTGTTGGGAGTTTGGCGCATGGACCAATTGGGGTAGGAGGGAGGGACACAAGCCACAGCAGGATTGGGCTCTCTGGTGTGGGTGGGGGAGGAGGGTTGTTTAGTTTTTGCCAATAATTTATGACCTTACAAATACTGACGTCGTGCACGGGTTTCCTTCACAGGATATGACTTTGGCATCCAGCACAATACCCCTTACAAGCAACCATGGCTAGCCGTCCAATCTACCCAGATACAATCTGTTAACACAGAACATGCGTAAATGCCGACATATCCTTGCCTATCTCGACCACCATAATGTTCGTTGCTCCAGCTGGCCTGCCTACCGCTGCTTCTCCTCATACTTCACCTATTAAAGCGGCACTGCATTTTAATAAAACACTCACTTCCCTACACTCCTATCAGCTCCTCTACTGTCCTGCAGGGTCGTTATTGTATCTTGTGGGGTCGGATAGCCACCCAGTTCACCACATTTGCCTCCTGTTATCTCTCTCCCTCTCTTCCCGGCTTTCTCCATCTCTCTCTCTCCCTCTCTTTCCAACTTTCTCTCTCTCCCTCTCTTTCTGTCTTTCTCTCTATCCCTCTCTTTCTTTCACACTCTCTCTCTCTGTCCTTTGATGTGTTCATGTCACACCTTCTTATCTGGAATTTTGTCTTGCAGGCTGTGACCTACAGATTGTCTCGAGGAGACCCGCAATGGTCTTAGGAACAATCGTTTTGATTTATTTTAAATAAAATGTTTCATTCTGTAGTTCAAAGTTGAATGTGTGATGCTCATTTTTGTGACAACACATGCATGTTACCTGTTGTGATTGTGTGACATCAGACAACTTATTTTGTACATGATTTTGTGAAGTTGATGTGACATGTCTTTGCCCGCGGGGTGGGGTGGGGTCCCCGGAGGTGTCCTGGGGGTGGCGGTGGTGGGTGGTGTGGCCCTGTTGGGGCTCACAGCTGCATTATCAGTGGCTCCATGGCATCTGTCGCCCTTCAGGTATGGCTCTGGCCTGGGCTCCCTTTTCTGGTGCAGGCTGTCGTCCGACTTTACACCAGGTCAGTGAAGGTGTTAATTTCCTGCTGCTAACTCTCCTTATCGCCTGTTTTGGGTTCTCATCGCCGATCTGGCTGGTCGTTGAGAATGTTGCAGAGTGGTGTTGTTGCAGCTTTTTGCACGGGAACGCCTACTCTGCATCTCATTAGCGATAGTTGCCCGGGTCATCGTGGCAATGTTTTTTGCGGCTGCATTTGCAGGTAAACTGGTGATATGGGCTATTAGCACCAGCTTTAGAATGAGGTGATACATTTATCACATCTTTGGCTGCGATAAAGTGCCATTAACCCGGAGATACATCCTTGAAAATATGCCCCTCTGTTGGAAAGAGGGATGACACCTGCTTCTCCATTGGGTCCAACTCCTTGTGGACATCAGGTCCTCCTCCTGTCCTCATGGCTTCCTTTAGTTTCCTTGCCAGTTTTTCTTTGGTCCTCCGTTTGTAGTCATGACACCTCTTCTTACAATCCTGTACCATTCATTTTATTTGTGCAACGCAGCTTATCTTTTCTTCTGGGGATTGCCAGATCGCTTCCTTCTTTGATAATAGCAATCTGGATGTGACAAATAATAGGTGTTCATTTTTTCACCTCATTGATACACATGTGGTTCCCCTATTG
Source organism: Lissotriton vulgaris (assembly GCF_964263255.1). NCBI lineage: Eukaryota > Metazoa > Chordata > Amphibia > Caudata > Salamandridae > Lissotriton > Lissotriton vulgaris. The sequence goes on from NC_141696.1 coordinate 901,707,158, forward strand.
TGAAAAGTTAAATTTTCTCTTCCTTTTCCCCTGGAATTTTGGCAGGTACTTAGGGTTATGGGGGTTGCCCTCCTGGCTTCCTAAAGCTCCTACTATACTTCTATGCAATGGCGGGTATTGCTGTGGACATTGCGTCACTCTGTTTGCTTTTTCAAGCATTTCGGTCACACAATGCACTGCAGTGTGACTCAATGCTGATTTGCAACACATAAAGTTGTTTTACGACACACAAATCAACACTGCGTCACGCAGGTAGTAGTTGCATTGCGGCACTCAGCGCCATTCTCATCAACTTTGCATCAGAATTCATGACGCATCCAGGACCCTGCGCCATGGTGCGCTGTATCATAAGTACAGCGCATCCATGGCACAGGGAATGCCACAAAGCAACACGGATTTTTCTGATGCAACACTGCAAAGCAGCATTACGCCAACATTAATAAAATACATCTAGAGGTCTGTTTGTTCTGAAAACAGTCAAATGAATTACACTATTTACCTAATCTTGCAGAGGGAACCTTATTAGGTGACTTGCAATATAGCACTTACTAAACTGTATAAAAGTCATCAGCATTGACAGGTATGTTTGCCAAAATCTTCAACAGCAGAAAAGATATGTCTCTATCTAGGAAACTGTGAAGAAGCGCAAGCAATCTGCTGATTTTATTTGGAAGCTCCCAGGAAATTCAGTTCTGTCACAGTCCAGTTGCTGATAAACGCGTCATTAAAGTTAGATGTCATATCAAGGACGACAAAGCCATAACCTTGTCATCTCTATTATAGGAAATACTTCAAGAGCTATAGCCCTGAATTTTGGCATGAATGTCTTGGCAGGGAGAGGGCCAATCTATGCAGCTGATTTCGTGGGTTATATTTCTGTGCAGCGGTATAGTCAAAGCATTAATAATAATGCCAGTTTGCCCATCTCTAAATGTTGTAACAGGTATTACTATAACCGCACTGTATTGGGGGTGAGATACCTCAAGCCAGTGAGCATCTCTTACGTGAAGGGTTCCACCCATCCTCACTCAGCTTGCTAAAGTAACATATCAGTTGTATTAATACATGGCAATAACTGCGGACCTATAATATTGTGTACATTTAACATGTTAAAAATGATTACCCATTTTTAATTTGATATGAAGCTGAAATGATGTACCCTTTTTTCACATGGTCTCACCCAATTATTTTATTTTTAGGGACCTAGATTTAGGGATGTTTGAGCCTTTGTGGGGACATGCAAATCAGCTCACACTGCATATGATTTTCCACTAAAATATGGCAATAATTGGCAAACAACAACTGATATTTTTGACTTGTAGGTATATGTTCAGTAAAAATGTACACAACATGTACATGTGGCATAAATATTGAATGCTAAATGTGGGATGCCCTGAGGCTTTACAGCACCCGAATGTGGAATTTTAAAACCATAGCAGCTGAAATGGAAACAAGCTCTGCAGTGCTGCTGGAAACTGCAAGCTGCAATAACATTTTAGACTGCAACAATTTTCATGTTTATTATTTCTCCAGCATACTAAGGGCATATATACAAGGAGTTAATGTTTCAGCAGCACGACTTTTTTACTCTGCAGCAGTTCTTTTTAGCACCGTATTTACTACATTTTGCTAGAGCCCCTTAGCATAACTTTTCCAGTGCTCACACCTATTTTTTCAATGCCAGTTTTGCTTGCGACATATTCCAGAAAAATGGTATGCAAGGTAGGTGTTCCCATAGAAAACCCTCGCAAAATTGATGGGGCCATTTGTATAAGTATTATCGGAAAAGCTGCTACTTTTTAAAAACTGCTGGGAAATCCCATTAGCTGAAGCTTTTTACTGCTAAGGAAAAGCTGGTCTTAAAAATAGCAATAGCACACTGGTAGAATAACAGAACAGACCCAAAGCATTTCGGCAAGCTCCACTTTGCCATGGATCTACTGCTATTGCAATTAGGAGCACCAAGGAGACCACCTCCACCACCACAGAGGCAGTGCAGGAGAAGGGAACAGCCATACCGCCAGAGGATAACCCTCCTTTACCTCAGGGAGGAGGAGGTCATTGCTGATTACAGGCTCAGGAGGGAGTCCACTGTCCTCTCCTGCACCAGATTGGACCAAGGCTGCAGACAACATCGCAGACATGCACCAATATCCCTCTACAGACCAAACTACTGGCTGTACTCCACATGCTGGCATCTGTAGCTTTTTAGCCCACCACAGCCAGAGTGGCAGGAGTATCTCAGTAATCCTTCTCCAGGTTCCTTCCCATCGTCTAGGATGCCATCATAAGCCTCTACTTCCCAACACAGCGTTGCAACAACAGGAGAACAAGCAAGGAGTTTATGCCATTGCTGGATTCCCACAGGTGCTGGGGGCAATGGACTGCACCCATGTGCAACTTGTGCCTCGAGAGGCAGCATCGCATATATACCACAGCAGGAATCACACCACTTCCATGAATGGGCAGGCAATCCGGGACTATCTTGGCCTTTTCATCAACGTCCTTGTTAAACACCCAGACAGTGCACATGACTCATTCATCTTCTGGCATTCCACCATCAATGGCATTTCCAGAGGGGATCTGCGGGAATGGCCTAATGGTTGGTAAGTACACCTCAAGCACATAACAGACAACGTGGCAGTCAATTATGTAGGAATACAATGACATATCAGTCTTGGATTGAATGGCACAGTGCATACATAGTTGGTGTGGTCCTACATACTTGCAGCATGCTACATGGCCTATGCGCAACACAATCCTACAAGTCACACATGTCGACACAAGTATAAGAGAACTGTGCTGATGGACTATCACTATTCATGATGCTCAGGTGGAGCAGCTTCGAAATCACATCAATGTGGCAATGCAAAGTCTGTCTGCATGACATTGCATGGCCTCATTGGTATGCAGTAAAGCGAGCCGCACCAAAGTGCAGCATTCATTCAACCTGAAATAAGGATGTCTACCATGGGTATTGTGGTGGCCTGTCCCATCCATTACCAATGACCACATTTACACATAACCTACGTTCGACCCTGAGACAGTGTGCACATAGTGTGCCTCCCAAGGGGAGGAGAAATGAGAATGCAGAATCATATGTCTCTTTGTCATGTCCAATAACTATGTCCAGCATTCCACAGGACACATAGATGAAGGGAATTGCATATATGGGGTGTTATTGGTGCTGGAATGTGTCACTTAAAGCATGATGTCATGCGAGGACATAAAGCTGACACGTGCACTATGATGCAAGGAGGGGTTGGAGGTAGCACTAATCACTATCATGTGATTTTGTGAATGTGGACAAACTGTGGATGTGATGTATGTCAACTGAAAGGCACAATCCTCAAAATCACTTTTGGATGCAGGTCACCTCAGCCAGTTCATGTCTATTCCTGCCCAGTGGCAACAAACGCTATATGAGACCCGGTCTGTGCATTCAATAGTGTCATACACCCTCACAAATGCAACAACTAGTAAAATGATGCTTCACAATACTCTGTTGAAGTAAGGCAATCCCTGTGTCTAGTCTGTGTTTCACAAGCAAATCTCATGGTCAAGAAGCTTAAAGTTGAATCACAGACCTATAAAACTGAGATATATTGTCATATATAAACCTCACAATATCAGCTCTAGCATGCAACATCATATCACATACTGTGTGCATAACATTTGTATTTGTACAGAACCCACTACAGCATTCATCTTAAGCACCTGACTGTGCAGCAAGCTGCAGCTTCATGCAAAAAAAAGTCATCTGATTTCAAGGCTAGTCTCGCACCTCCTGGTTTTTACATGCAGGAATCTGATTTAGAGTTTTGTAAAACTGCCAAAAATAAAATGTTGATGTCTGTCATGCACACTTCAATTTCCTCCCAACCAAAAATTACCCCTGACGTCAAAGGCTAACGCTGTGTCCTTAATTCTTGGAGGAGATTACAACATTTTATTTTTGGCAGTATTACATAGCACAAACAAAAACAAAGTTTTAAAACTCTGTTTTTGTTTGCACGTTGTTATGAAACTGACAAAAATGAAATGCCCGCTGTCACCATGCATACCAACATACCTGATTCAGGCAGATTGCCTCTGCTTCAATATAAGCCAGTGAGGAAAATACATTCTCCAGACAATTTTTTTAATTTCCCACTTGCCTGTTCTATAATATGTTGGCATGTTTGCATGCCTCAGAAAATGCGTAAATATGTGTAATGAACACTTCAGTTCCAGTTGTGTTGGGAGCAACAGAGCCTATACTTTGGTGTGCACAGGAAAGCACACAAATACATATGTTTATAAATAAGACTGTCCATTCATACCGAACAATGCAGAGAGTTGTTCCCCTGTCACATGGAACAGCTCCTTCCAATTATGCTGCTATGTATGTTTTTAGTTCATACTTTTGTTTCATGCTTCTCTTTGACATTGCTTGGTATTTTCGTCTAAGAGGTATAGGCCATGAGCCCACTAAAATGTGGCATTAACCTCCTTTAATATATGTTTTGGTCTGGTAATCATCGTCGACTGGTTGTCAGAGTAAATCGTTAAAGAAGCATTTAAAAGTAAAGAACATTGTGGTGCACATTGCTGGGCATTTGTTGTGGCTTAGAGAACAAAGCTGAGTTTGATTAGAAAACCAAGCAACCATGTCATTAATATCAAGGACTATCTTTTTCCTTTACTGAAAGATCTTGCCCATGCATTAGAGTAAATTCTCTGAACACAAACATAAATGCATGGTTTGTAGTATGAGGGCGGGAATGTGTCCATTTCTTTAAACATCCTCATATATTATGTGTATATACATGTGGGCTCAAATTTACATACAGCTCACGCAATGCAGGGCAGCAAGTAAAGTCCCTGTGCTGCACTGAATGAAAGGGAGAGAGCAGAACAGCACCATATCTATGTAATATGTTCTTTCCCTACACTGATGAACTTTAGGGAGCCCCAGGCCAACTTAGACGCGGGTGTGCTTGTCCCTCTCAGCACTAAAACGATGCTTCAAAGTGCTTCCCACTTTGTATGTGTGTTATGCAATGCAGAACCCATGACAGTGGGAAAAACGAGGAGAAACTAAAACTTTTCTCCTCATTACGACTGCCTCAAGGAGGTGCAGGATTTTGATGCAATTGCCTATCTGCAATTCTTTGAAGATCGGGATTTGCACCAAAGCCCATGGGTGGTTACATTGCAATGCACATGCACCATCAATGGAATGCCCCATGCACACAAGGTAATGAAAGGCATTGAACTGTGTCCTTTGTATTACTTCTCTGTACAGCCCAATGCACACTGTGATTTACGTTGGATGGTAATCAGACCTGAACACTTTGCATCAGGTTTGTGTTAGAAAAGTAATGCCTTAATTTACATGGGTATTATTTGCTGTAGGTTTCCTGACTATGTATGCTTCATGGATCAGGCCTTGTTAGCTGTGTTGCATATTGTGAATTCTAAATAACTTTTTGTAATACCTGGTATTTTACAGCAATGTTTTGAGTCCATATTAATGTAGAAAATGTGCTACACATTCCTTAAAAATCTAAACCAACCAGGTATATATGGCATGCACAAATTAATAAACAAAGGTATTGCTATTCAGTGAGGCTGATCAAGTGAAAACATAACATTTAAATCCCTTATTCGTGATGAATCGTCGTAAAGGAGTCACATATCATGCAGCAGCCAAACTTTTACCCAGAATACAAATCCAAGAGAAGACTAGACATAATACATCTTTGAAACATCATTAGAATTCTCAAAAGAAAAACTTATCACATTTGAAAACAACACATATAGCAGCTATACAATTCTATCTCCACCCCAATGCAGATAAATGAGCCCACACTAACAACCAGGCTCACAGAGGATGTTATGCAATTAGTATTCCCAAAAAAGAGTTCATTCTAAAAATGGGGAACCATGATTGGTAATAAAGAATGTAAACAAACCAATACACTCAATGCATTAAAACGTTTGGGCATAAATAATGGCATACAGCCAGTCCAAGTCATGAATCTATCAATTTGTTACTGTAATTGAACAAGAAGATGCTACTGTATGAAGGATAAACGAATCAATTCTGAGACAGACTGGAGCTGGATAACCAAGGCATTGGTAACTCATCTAGAGAATTAAACAGAGGATAGTGCCGCTCGCAGCGGTTGTTTTGCTCACTTTGGACGTGCCTACAACGAGGGTTTGAGGAAGCAGTGGGACTTCAATTACCAAGTGCCCCGAGACCACTACCACCTGGGCTCCTCCCCTAGCTGCCGCCTTGAAACCCCGCTTTCGCAGCGCCCGCTTCGCGGGAGCCGCTCGCAGCGGTTGTTTTGCTCACTTTGGAAGTGCCTACAACAAGGGTTTGAGGAAGAAGTGGGACTTCAATTACCAAGTGCCCTGAGACCACTACCACCTGGGCTCCTCCCCTAGCTGCCACCTTGAAAATCGCTCGCGGCCCCCGCTTCGCGGGAGCCGCTCGCAGCGGTTGTTTTGTGTTGTAAATAGCTTTGTCCCTTTAGTCTGTCTTCCTTGTTTCTTTTCTAGAACTTTTCTGTGTGTTCCTTGTGTTTGTTTGGATTCCATGTAGAATTCTAGGTAATGTCAGTTGAGCCTTGGCCAGATGGTGGCCTGCTTGTTTATTCTGTACTGCGAATAAACACTTTATTCAAGAAGGAGTTCCTGCCTGATTCATCTTTGGATGTACCACAATTTTGGCGACAAGGACTTTGTTCGTATCTGGCCAACAATCTGATGTACAGCAGCGCAGTGGTGAGATTATAACGGAATAAACAGAGCTGTCACCACACAAAGAACTCTGCGTGCAGTGAGACTTTCTCTCCGTTTTTAGGAGGTCTCGACATTAATGGGCAAGTTTCAATAAGGTGAGCGATTTGAATTTTGGCACGATTTCCCCGTAATTCAGCGCGCCACCGTTGTGGAAATCAGTTACTGTGGCAGCGCTTCAATGCTTAGCGCGTAACCAGCATAACCAGCGTCATCATCTGTGGAAACCGGTTACTGTGGCAACCCCGGAATGCTTAGCGCGTAATCAGAGTGACCAGCGTCGTCATCTGTTGCTGTGACAATGTTTCACGTGCTACCTGCAATTGAGAGCGACTCCTCCGCTGTCAGCGCGTCATCTCTCCGTGCTTCTCCGACTCTGGTTAGACAACAAAAAGGGTCTTGACTCCTACACTCAGCAAGGCTGAGTCAAAATGAACTAAAAAAACAACACACTTGCCAGTGCTGAGAAGCTAATTTTTCAAAACAAACTGAATAGAAAAAGCATACATGAAAAATAGCATGGACACTTGCTTTATAAATTGCAACTTTGCGTTTAATTTTTTCTGAAGACTATTTTAGTTTTTAGTCATTTTTCGTTTTGTGCATGGGAATACAAAAACATGGGGGATTTTATATACATTTATATACAAACATGAAAAAGACAAATTGGTATGTACAGTGATTCAAACAAACTCACACACAACACATTCTTGGCCATCCATTCATACTATACCACATCCATACTGGTCCCGGTGTCAAAAAAGAACCTATATATACAAAACAAACAGAGTCTTTTTTGTCGTTTTTACACTTTTTACAATGGTTCCTAAAAGTTGGAAAAAGAAAGCAAATAGTCTTTCAATCGGTTGTCGAAACACTTTCAATGTGAATTCAAATGGGTGACCCGGGACCGGGTCGGTCGACGCGTTTCGAACCCTGAGAGTGCCAGGGTTCTCCTCAGGACCAAAAAGTAACTACAAAGGAAAGGAAAACAATCATCACTCTAATGATCTAAGAGATGAACACCTTATTCGCTATCTGGCTTCCCTCAGCCTACCTCTACTGTTGGGTCATGGCTCCAACCGTGATTGCAGACAATTGTATTCCAACTGAAGGTGGAGCGGAAGGTGCTGGAATACATTAAAGACAAACAAAAGGTGCGCTAAGTTTTTGAAAAAATACCAGTGTTGGTATCACACATGTCCATCCTCTCGTCACTCACTCGGTGTCAACCTGCGTGCTTACCTTAGCCGTTCTCTTTCGGCTGATGGAGTTAAACCTAAAAGAAATTTATTGGAAGCTATTGAACTAGCTCCGTGTCCTGTGGATAAGGATCAATTGCGGTCCTTTATGGGCTTAATTGAATTTTATTCAAAATTTGTGAAGGATTTTTCCTCTAAGACTGCTCCTTTGAGGTGCTTTTTAAAGAAAGAAGTGAAATTTATCTGGACCAGTGAGCAAGAGTCTTGTTTTAAATTGATCAAAAGTGAACTGGCTTCTGCTAATGTTCTCACACCTTTTGACATTAAACGTTCTTCTGTTTTAATGGTTGATGCCAGCGGTATTGGCTTGGGTGCTGTCCTTCTCCAACGGCATGGTAATGAGGAAAAGACTATTGCCTTTGCTTCCAGGGCTTTGACCACTTCCGAATGTAATTATTCCGTTATTGAGCGGGAAGCTCTTGCTGCTTTGTGGGGTATCTATTATTTCAGGACGTACTTATGGAGTACCAAATTTGTGTTGCGCTCCAACCATAAACCTTTGGTTAATATTTTGTCTCCCGGTGGAACAGGAAAGGGTTCACCTAGGTTCGCTCGATTGGTGTCACGTCTTCAGGACTTTCAGTTTGATGTACAGTTAATCTAAGGTTGGAAAAATATTCATGCTGATTGTCTTTCTCGTCTTCCTTCTCAACCTTTGGTTTCTGTGTATCCTCTGGTCCCGCCTCTTGATGATTGCGCCATTGCTTTCACCGAGGATGTTCTTTTTCTTTGTGCTGGCTCCTTCACTTGTGATGAGTGGCAAAAAGGGATGGAGTCTGATGTTGTTTTGAAGCAGGTGATTGATATGGTCATTAAGGGGTCTAGAAGGGAGAGTGCGGTTGAGCCCTCTGTGAGACCTTTTATTAAAATTTTAGACAAATTGTCTCTTTCCAACAATTGTGTCTTGATGAGGGGTGATAGGTTTATTCCTCCTTGTTCCTTAAGAAGGAAAATACTTGATTTGGCTCACGAAGGTCACTTGGGCCAGACCCTCACTCAGCGCAGGGTGAAAGAGAATTTTTGGTGGCCCTCCATTGATGCTGATGCGGTCGACTGTGTGGTGCGTTGTAGTTTTTGTAAGGAGGGCGAAAAGCGTTTGAAGCTGATTGGGTCTAGAAATGTTGGCAGCACTTCTTTTGAGAACTTTCCGTGGCACTCTGTTTGTCTCGATTTTATCGGCCCTATTAATGAGTTGCCTTTTAATCACTGTTTTGCCATTGTTATTATCGATTGTTTCTCAAAATGGCTCACTGTTCATTTTGTTAAAGAGATCACTACTGATTCCACTATCAGTTTTCTGAAGAGTGTGTTTTTGAATGAAGGGTTTCCCTCTGTTTTAATTACTGACAATGGCACTCAATTGACGTCTGGCAAAATGGTTTCATTTTTGAAAGATTGCGGGATTGATCATCATCGGACTAGTCTATATAACCCACAAAGCAATGGTATTTGTGAAAGAGTTAATAGGTTGGTGAAGGGTGTTATTCAGATGTCTGTTGAATTTGGTTGTTTTTCTAATGACAAGGTCCAGGAACTTGTGTGGGATTATCGTTCAACTCCTCATAAGCTATTTCTTCACCTGTTTCTGTTGGGGACCTTGTTAAGGTAAAGCCTGGTTGGTTCTCTAAAGGTCTTTCCAAAATTAGGGGTCCTTTTTGTGTGAAAAGGGTGTTTCCCAATTTTGTTCTTCTTGATAATGGGGAGAAATGGAATTTCAGGAGGGTGGCTCTATATCGTAAACACTCTCTTATGCCTGTGGAAAATACACTGCCTGTCTCTGATTCATTTAGCAGTGGTTATTTATTGTCATCTCAATGTGATTTGTCTACTTCTTTTCAGTCTGCTGCCAGGGAGAAGGTGGGTAGTGGTGATGCTTCTACTTCTACTTCTACTTCTACTTCTTCTGACATTGGAGCCTCTTCCCTTAATGATGGTCCTAACTATTCCATTTCTTCTGGGATCAGTTTGAGAAGTCCTCGTTCCCGTCGTCCTCCTGTTTACTTGGATGATTACATTCATTTATTGTTCTGTTTTCATTTCTTTCTTTTGTTCTGAGGGAGGGAGATGTGTTGTAAATAGCTTTTTCTCTCTAGTCTGTCTTCCTTGTTTCTTTTCTAGAACTTTTATGTGTGTTCCTTGTGTTTGGATTCCATGTAGAATTCTAGGTAATGTCATTGAGCCTTGGCCAGATGGTGGCCTGCTTGTTTATTCTGTACTGCGAATAAACTCTTTATTCCTGCCTGATTCATCTTTGAATGCACCACATTTTGCTCACTTTGGACGTGCCTACAACGAGGGTTTGAGGAAGCAGCAGGACTTCAATTACCAAGTGCCCCGAGACCACTACCACCTGGACTCCTCCCCTAGCTGCCGCCTTGAAAACCGCTTGTGGCCCCCGCTTCGCGGGAGCCGCTTTCAGCGGTTGTTTTGTTCACTTTGGACGTGCCTACAACAAGGGTTTGAGGAAGCAGTGGGTCTTCAATTACCAAGTGCCCCGAGACCACTACCACCTGGGCTCCTCCCCTAACTGCCCACAGCCTATATTTTTGCTCACGCCCCTCGCACCGCGGGACGCGCGTGGGACGAGTGCATTGCAAAGTCCGGGCCAAGGGCGGGCCCGTTTGAGCCCGTTCTAGGCTTGAAAAGGCTGGGCTGGGCCACCCCCTTAACGTCAGAGACCGGAAAAAGACAGTGAGTCTACTTATTTGTGTCTGTTTTTTATACCTATTGCCTTATCTAACAAACCTGACATGGCTGGTCGCTTAGGAAGGGGGGAAGAAAGCTGTACCGGGAGGTTCTGTGGTCGGAACACTTGGCCAATTTATCGTAAGAGCAACGTCGGTACTAGCTCATGAAATCGATCTGACAGAGCGCCGCCTTTCTTTAGATCCAGCCTTCTCTAAACGGTCTTCTTTAGGCAATATTGTGCTGTCTGTCACCCCGGAACGACGCATAACTACAACTTTCATTGACGACTCAGTAACCATAAGTCGAAACAGTGGCGTAACAACCCCAGATACAATGAATAACATGGCTGATGGGTCTCCCAGCATGCAGACCCAAAGTAACACCCATACAGCGTTCGGTTTGTGTGGAGGGGTATCTACCTGTTCATCGACGATGGCTGCATCTGGGGTTGCACCACCTCCCTCAGGACACATATCTGGAGCAATCCCAAAAAAGAAGCATGGGGGTGCTAAAAGGGGAAAATACCAAAAGGCGGCCAAAGTTAAGAATAGTGGTACTCTGGCATCTGCTGTACAAACCACTCCTGAACATCACACACCGAGACTAAGCACTTCACCTATAAACTCGTCTGCTAGTACCTCGGCTGCACTGGATGAGGGGTTCTGGCTAAAAGTTGGCGGTATTTTAGCACCTTCCATCCAGCCTATCATGGATAGATTAATGCAAATTGAAGACAGATTAAAGAAACTCGAGCAATTGACTCTATCTAATCTCGAGTCTAATAAGAAGAAACGCACAACAGTGATTCAAGATAAACACTTGCTGCAAAATGATACAAGGAATGCCTTGGCCCCAAGTTCTAAGTCTCAAATATCGGCATCTGATCTCATGGAAGGTAACCCGTGGGTCAGCGCTAGAGCTGGACTGGGCTCAAAGAAGGATATAGCTCCTCACGAGCACATGGACATACCAAAGGGAAATAGTGCAGTTAATCATATGGCGGGAGGGGGTACTATTAAAACTTTGCAGGGGGGATGTAAGGGACCCAGTGAAAATGATGATCGTGGGGGCTCGTTACTGAAAATCGACCTGCCACCAGAAAGTATCCCCTACCTTGTTGTCCTGGGAGGGGTTCCCGAAATAGGGAAGGGTAGTGTGGAATCGTTTACCGAACTGAAGAACAAAACCATCCATTGGCTTAATGCCAATAGACCCCTTCCCTCACAAATGCACAGTAAAATTCTGTTTGTACGCAGAGTCAGTTGGGTGGGTAGGAGTAGGAAAAACATACGAGGAGATTGCATTATTATTAATTTCAAAGACACGCAAGTAGTGCAACATATCTGTGACAGGTGGCCCTATATGTCAAGATCTAGAATTCAGCCACTTGACCTCACTTACTTTTATAGCCCCCAAACACGTAGGGTAAATTATGCCTTTAATGGAAGTACTCTGGAAGGGAACCCTGAAGTTAATCACGCCAGAAATAGGCTTGAAACTGATGGCTATGGTCTGGAATTTGGTATTCCCAACAGCAACAGGTACAGAGTACTTGATATGGTGGATTGACTTACCCCAAATATTGTCACCCAGCAGAGTGTCCTATTAATGGATAGGGAAGAAGAGGACATTAGACAATATCATGAAAATAAATACATCAACGAGTATTCGGGGGGGTTTGTAATTTGTCCTGCTCAGTGTTTAGACGGTGTTACGAAAAAAAATAGTTATCCCAATGCTGCTATAGAAAACAACCAACATATGTTGAACGAGGGGGATTTCTCTCACGTGTCGTATATAACCCTGAAAACAACAGCAAGGGAAGAGTCCCTGGAAAACAATCAACAGGCCAAAGAACATAGCCTGTACCCATTGATACGGTATAGTAAAGCTAGGAGCCCACTAGGAGATGTTACCACCCAAACAGTTGCCAGCACAAACATCAATAAACCAGAGATGGACAGTACCCTCAAGCTGATGTCTTGGAACATCGCTGGACTGTCTGCTGGAATGAGGGACCCTGACTGCATATCTTTTATGCAGGATTTTTCTATTATCTGCCTGCAGGAATGCTCGGCAATGGAGGCCGTACATATTAATGGCTACCGCACTTTCCACATTCCTGCTAGCCGGTCGATAAGGGGAAGGAATAAAGGGGGGTTATGTAGCTATGTATCAAACCTTTTGAATGATCTGGTAGTGAAACCCGAAATTGGATCTGAATACTATCAGATACTGCAAATAACTGACGAGGGTAATCAGAAAACAGTTTGAATAAACTTCTAAAACAACATTCCGAAAATGGAAATAGGTAAGGTATTAGAAGACTTATGCCAAACCCTTAGGTACATTGAAGAAAAACAGTCTGGGGACATATGTGTCATATGGGTGGGCGACTTCAACTGTTTTCTATGCCCACATAGCCACATGGGCATTTGTGGTTTGGGTACAGATAGAGATGAACCCCGAGTACACTTCTCCCACACAATCTTGGGCAATTACCTCAATGATTTGATCTTCCAATTAGACTTGGGCTTCGCAAATGAAATATGCTCTCTTTTGGTTCCTTTTGAGCCAACATTCATTGGGAGGGGATGCAAATCAGTAATTGATTTCGCTCTTATATCTAACCAATATTCCTGTTATGTCCTTACTTATAAAACATGTGACATAGCAATGAGCGACCACCTTCCAGATAACCTATCCTTTTCTCTTGCTGGGAGTAAAAAAACCACCAATATAATAGAAAACATATATAGCTACAAATTAAGCTTTGCTAAGATGAATGGATATGCAATAAAGTGGAATAAAGTAGAGCCTATAGCCTTTTTTTAAACCCTTGTCAAAAACAAATATAAGGAATTTGAAACGTGTCTAACTGTGACTGGTGAATACGCCCTAGTTACTGAGGCTTTCCTCAGAATTTCTAAGGAAATACGTAAACTCCTCACAGGGACCCAGAAACAAGGTAAAATCAAGACACAGGGATGGTTTGACAGGGACTGTAGCAAGGCCCATGCTCACTTACTGATGGTGTTAAAAAGTGAGCCAAGAAGTATGGTTGAAGTAAGACTCGCAAGAACTGCCTATCAACGAGCAGTTCAAAACCGTAAGAGCTAGCTGAAACAGGAAGCCTGGCAGGTGCTACATCAAGCCTGCCTAACTAAAGATAACACTGGTTTCTGGAAGGCTGTAAACGCCCCTTTTTTTGCAGATAGGGTAATTGACACAATAGAAGTGGCAATCACGGAAAATAGATGGGTCAATTATTTTAAAGATCTTTACCAGGCAGATGACCCAACTGAGAGTGTGAGATTGGATGCAATTGGAGGAGAAGAAACTGTTTCCCAGGCATCTTTTCCAATGAATATCGAATTCTCACTGGCGGAAGTCTTAACTGCCATAAATGATAGTGCTGCAGGGAAAGCCCTAGGACCAGATGGGGTGCCAGTGGATATATATAAAATTAATACCGAACTATGGGCCCCACATTTAACAAATGTCCTGAATAGCTGCAACAAATATAGGTTCTTTCCAACCTGGCAAGAGGCCATTGTGATCCCCATCCAACCAAAATGCTACCGTCCAATATCTTTATTGGACTCACTCATGAAAGTTGCCAGGAGGGTCATATTAAATAAATTACAGCTTTGGGTGGAAGAAAAGGGCATACTTTCACAGTTCCAATATGGGTTCAGGGCAGGACTTGGTACTACAGAACAAGGCTTGAATTTAGCGCTGATTACAGCCAAGTATGTAGCAGCTAAAAAGGAAGAATTATTTTTAAAATTTGTCGATCTAATCTCGGCCTTTGACTGTTTAAAACACGACAAACTCTGGACCATATTGCTGCAAATGGGCGTGGAACCAAATCTGCTGACATTTATTAAGGAGTTATATCAGGGGGCTGGGGCGAGGGTGCGGTTTGGGAATCAGGGCGAGTGTACCTCTAAGTTTGGCATAAACAAAGGGGTCAGACAAGGATGCATACTCGCACCATTTCTGTTTAATTTATACATAAACAGTGTAGCTTCCCATCTTACTCAGGACAAGCAGAACTACCCTCAAATTAGGAATACCCCAGTCCCCATTCTATTATATGCAGATGATGCAGTAATTATGGCACGGACCCAAGTTGGCCTCCAAAGATCGCTTACTAATTTCTCTAAGTATATGAATGATAGAGGTCTAAAAATAAACATAAGCAAAACGTTCACTATGTGCTGTACTATTAATAAAACTTCTACATGTAAAATCTTTCTCTCAAATACAAAAATAGATACAATTGATACATTTTCGTATCTCGGAATTAACTTTGAGAAAAGAGGCACCTGGTCTTCGGCGGCTCAGGCGAGAAAATTGGCCTTCTCGCGAGCAATAGGGGCCGTCTGAAATTTTGCTAATAAGTTGGGTGGACGACCTGTGCCAGTGCTTGTGGACATATATAAATCTAAATGTGTTTCCACAGCGATATACGGGGCAGGGATTTGGGGAATAGCAGAAACTCACAATATACAATCTGTGAGAATGCATTTCTCCGTTATTTACTAGCCGTCCCAGGGTCAACTTCTACTTATGTATGCCATAAGGAACTGAAGACGGCTGGAATGCCAGAACCCGGTCCTCGAAAGCTTGTTTCCGGTCCAGGGAAGACATAACTTGGCAGTTCGAGCTGCACTGTTCCCATGAGGCACAGGGTCAGACTGATTTGCATATAGCCATTTCTGAACTGGGGTGGCAGAGTGGGCTAAAGAACGGTGATCGATTAGACCCAGATATTGTGACTGGGTGTGAGTGTTTGATTGATTCAGATGCTCCGTCCATCACCACCCCTTTTGTACCGCTTTTGGCCACCATAAGTGTGGCAGGGTATACTCAGACGTGAGTCCCTTGCTCACTTTGCCACTGGATTCAAGCAAGCCGGGCTAAAGACGGCTGGAATGCCAGAAACCGGTCCTCGAAAGCTTGTTTCCGGTCCAGGGAAGACATGGCTTGGCAGTTCGGGCTGCACTGTTCCCATGAGGCACAGGGTCAGACTGATTTGCATATAGCCATGTCTGAACTGGGGTGGCAGAGTGGGCTAAAGAACGGTGATGGATTAGACCCAGATCTTTTGACTGGGTGTGAGTGTTTGATTGATTCAGATGCTCCGTCCATCACCACCCCCTTTTGTACCGCTTTTGGCCACCACAAGTGTGGCAGGGTATACTCAGACATGAGTCCCTTGCTCACTTTGCCACTGGATTCAAGCAAGCCGGGCTGAAGACGGCTGGAATACCAGAAACCGGTCTTCGAAAGCTTGTTTCTGGTCCAGGGAAGACATGGCTTGGCAGTTCGGGCTGCACTGTTCCCATGAAGCGCAGGGTCAGACTGATTTGCATATAGCCATGTCTGAACTGGGGTGGCAGAGTGGGCTAAAGAACGGTGATGGATTAGACCCAGATCTTTTGACTGGGTGTGAGTGTTTGATTGATTCAGATGCTCCGTCCATCACCACCCCCTTTTGTACCGCTTTTGGCCACCATAAGTGTGGCAGGGTATACTGAGACGTGAGTCCCTTGCTCACTTTGCCACTGGATTCAAGCAAGCCGGGCTGAAGACGGCTAGAATGCCAGAAACCGGTCCTCGAAATCTTGTTTCCGGTCCAGGGAAGACATGGCTTGGCAGTTCGGGCTGCACTGTTCCCATGAGGCACAGGGTCAGACTGATTTGCATATAGCCATGTCTGAACTGGGGTGGCAGAGTGGGCTAAAGAACGGTGATGGATTAGACCCAGATCTTTTGACTGGGTGTGAGTGTTTGATTGATTCAGATGCTCCGTCCATCACCACCCCCTTTTGTACCACATAAGGAACTGGGTTTGCATTTTGTATTTGTATTTGTAGGGGTATTTGTAAAGCGCGGCGTTCGCTCCGGAAGGAGCATCATGGCGCTAAAATCCTTGATTACCGGTCTGGGAGCAGAGAGGGAATTAGATGGCTGCTTTAGCGAGATCATCGGGGAGGCTGAAGATCCACGTCTTAAGAACCTTTCTGAATGGTTTTTCTTGCGTTAATTGCCTGAGGTGTTTGGGCAGATTGTTCCATGCTTTGGTGGCCAAGTAGCTTAAGGTTTTGGCTCCCTTCGTCTTCAGATTATACTTTGCAGGCAGGATGAGGTTGTCCTGGGACGAACGGAGAGATCGCCTGGGGGTGTAGTGGGGAAGACGTTTGTGGAGGTATTTTGGACCGGATTTATTAAAAGCTCTGAAGGCGATGATTAGAATTTTGAATAAAATTCTCTTGTGGAGAGGTAGCCAGTGTAGGGATCGAAGGGCTGCGGAGATGGAGGCACTACGGGGCAGTTTGAGTACGAGTCGAGCAGCTGTATTAAGCACGCTCTGGAGTTTCGCGAGAGTGCTCTTTTTTGCCCCTGCCAGTAAGCCGTTGCAGTAGTCTAGTCGTGAAATTATGAGGGCTACTGCTACACTCTTTCTGGCGTCGAGAGGGAGGAAGTTGAAGAACTTTTTTAAGGATCTTATTGTCCCGAAACATTTGCCGGCTACCGTCTTAGCATGTTGGTCAAAGGAGAGATCTGAGTCGAAAATGACGCCTAGATTCCTGGCCGTAGTTACAGTTTGGGGGGGGGCGATTGAGTCGTCTGGCCACCAGAGGGCTGGGCTGAAGGAGGTGTTCTTTCCAATTGGGAGAATCTCCGTTTTATTTGAATTACATTTCAAATGATTTACGTTCATCCAATGGAAGACCTCCGTTAAGCAGTTCTTGAGGTTGAGTTCGGCGCTGGTGGAGCTACCATCCAAGGGCACGATGAGCTGGGTGTCATCGGCGTAGGAGGTTACAGGTATTCCAAAGGATTCAATCAAGGATAGGAGAGGAATGAGATAGATGTTGAAAAGGAGGGGACTTAGGATAGAACCCTGTGGGACGCCTGAGGAAATCGTTTTTTCTGTTGAATGGAAAGGGCCCAGAGCGACAGTCTGTGATCGGTCTGTAAGGAATGATTTTAACCAGGATAGAGCGTAGTCTGAAATCCCTATGTTCATCAGTCTACTGATGAGGATGGAATGGGAAATGGTGTCGAACGCCGCGGTCAGGTCAAGAAGGATGAGAATTGAATTTTTTCGCTGATCTTGAAGCAGTTTGATCGTGTCTGATAGTTCTATCAGCGCTGTTTCCGTCGAATGTTTGGGACGGAAACCCGACTGCTGCGGGTGGAGTATGTTATTTGCTTCCAGGTATTGTCTAAGTTCTCTATAGACCAGTTGTTCGGTTATTTTTCCTAGGGCGGGGAGTAGTGAGATCGGGCGCAGATTGGTCAAGTCAGATGGTGATTTATTGGCCTTTTTCATGAGAGGCTTGACAATTCCTTTCTTCCACCGGGGGGGGACAATGCCTGTGTTAAGCGACGAATTGACTATGTTGTTAATTATTGGGTTGATCACGTCGATGGTTTGGTGTAGAATTTTGGGGGGACAGGGGTCGGAGGGGGAGCCTGATTTGCAGGCCAGGATGACTTCTCTAGTTTGTGCCAAAGTTACAGGGGAGAAACTGCTCAAGCTTCCGGGAAAGGAGTCCGAGGGAGGGGGGAGTGAGGAGGTACAGAAAGGGGGGAAATTGCTTTGGATGGAAACAATTTTCTCTTCAAAATAGTCGGAGATTTTATCGCAGAGGTCCTGTGATGGGGGTATTTCAGGTTGCAGTGCTTTGGGCTGGGTGAATGACTTTACAATAGAAAACAAGGTCTTTTGTTTTTGATGGGATTCTTTAATGGCGTTCACATAATAGGACTTCTTGGCTGATTTGATACTCGAAAGATAGGCTTTTCTTGTTTGAGTATATAGGAGACGATCGTCAATGTCATAGGACTTACGCCATTTTCGCTCTGCTTTCCTACAAAGTAGGTGAGAGGTGGCAAGGTCGGGGGTAAACCAGGGGGCATTGATTTTGGATTTTTTATGAGAGTTGCCTTGACGTTTGGGGGGGTTTCTGGTTTTCATTTCGTGTGTGAGCCAATTGTAAAAGAGGTCGGCGTCGATTTCTATATTTCCGGACAGGGTCGGGGTGTGGGATTGATCCATAGGTTTAAGAGTCAGGCTTTCTTGGACTTTTTTCCAATTGATAGGGTTGGAGGGGCGAGAGTTAGTGTTATTGCGAAAGGGGGAACATACGCTATGGATGTGGAACAAAATCAAGCTGTGGTCAGTCCAGACTTGAGGGAGCGGGGGTAGGGTGATGAGGGAAGAGAGATTGGTGCATACAGCATCAAGGGTGTGCCCATGCAGGTGGGTAGGCTGGGAGATTAGTTGTTGGAGATTGAACATTTCGAGTGTTTGGAGGAAATTGATGGCTTGGGGATCCGATTTGGAGTCGAGATGTAGGTTGAAATCCCCGAGTAGGGTGAAGTGGGGGTATCGGAGAAGAAAGTGGCCCAGGGAGTCGCACAATGAATCAAGAAATTCAGTGGCATTACCGGGCGGGCGGTAAATGAGGCCACCAGAGAAGGAGGTTTGCTCGTTCAATTTGATTGAGAAACCTAGACCTTCCGTGTTTTTTAGGGGCTCTAGGTTGAAGGAGTGGCATGGGAAGGTGTTCCTAAGTATTATGGCGACACCTCCTCCTCTGCCTTTTGGTCTGTCCTGCCTAAAGAATGAGTAGCCTTGAGGTAGGGAAGCAGCAATATCAGGATTGCTATCTTCTGTTAACCAAGTTTCGGTTATCATTAGGCAGTCTAGGTCCGAGTCGCAGATGAGGTCGTGAATGTCTTGATTATGCTTGCACATAGAACGTGCGTTAATCAGACCTCCTTTAAAGAGCGTTGGGGCGGCCTTGGGATGCAATAGGGGGGTGGGTATAGAGGCTGTAGGATTAGTGGGCGTCCAGTTGCAATTTTTACAGCTGATAGTGTCCGCAGACTTTGTTGGATCGAGTATATAGGGGCAGTGTTTGCCACCCTGTAGTCATATCGGATCGCATCAAAGTTAATCCTCTTCTTCTATGGCATAAGGTATGGTCTACTGAGGAGACAGGTCTAAATAGAGATATAATTAAGGACTGTCTTAATCTCCAGGGGGTTTCAAGAATCTCCTGGATCACGTATGTAAAGAAAGTAAAAATGAGCCATTGGCACTAGATTGAAAACTGATCAGAGGAGCAAAAATGGCAAAGTTTACATTAATCCAGCACCAAATGAAATAAAGAAAATAGTGAATAATCTCCCCTCTTTAATAATGACACTACAAAAAGGCAAGACCAATGCTCTTTGGATAATCTTAGGGATTTTTCAGTGAAACTTAATGACCCAATGCCAATCTGATGAGCAGGTCCATCTAATGGACAATTTCTGGAACATACCAGACCAGGATTCCTACCATCTGCTAAATGAGATAAAATGGCAGAAACATTATTATCAATATGCTGAGCAGCAGGAACACAAGTGTAAACAGTAGATTTTAAGGAGATCAGCTGGTAGCTCATATGCATACAACATCAATTCTATATTTGAATGAACAATTACAAGTATTCTTTTAATAAAACTCATAATCTTTACTTAAAGTGACCATTTGCCACAGATGCTTACTCCATCATAAGGAAATTACCATTCTACAAATTCAATTTCGGTCTGAAAATCAAAAACATTTAAAGTGGAATGGCACAATTTGTTCAAAATATACAAAAGCATTAAAATAGTTTCTTTACCCAACTACATTCCTTGGGTAACAACAATTTATCTATATCAAAAAGTTGGAGCAATTTTCAGAAAACCAATAAACAAACTTCCATGTCACAGAATCAATTGAGAAACCACAATGAGCCTTTACAAACTTATGAAAGATCAGAAAAAAAGATTGAATAATGCATTTTGAAGATTGAAGCTACCTGACAATTTTTGTACCGTTCCCATTTCCAAAAGATTTGTTAAATGAACTGTGATATCCCTTTATGGCATTTTTTATTTTTGCACCTCCCTGAAAGCAGGTTGAGTAACAGTTCCACTAGTCAATAGGAAACCTTGGCATCCTGCTGTGACCTTATCTGCCTAGATGGCTCATCGAATTGTCCTCAATGTAATTTAGGAGTGGAGACAATTTTCCCTTATTATTTGTAAAGTATTCTGATTCTGTAATTAATGTCTAGAACTCATCAACACACTCAGAAAGTACAAAACACATATAGCCTGATTCATGAAGTAAAATTGCGCCCGCAATCGCTGCGAAAATGCAATTGCGGGCGCAATTTCGGTAATCGGCATTCAACATCAAAATAGCGAATTCGCAAACACAGAATAGCGAATTCGCTATTATATTCGCAGAATCCCAGCAGGTGAGCATTAGCGAATCGGAAAATGCGAGAAACCACGGATTCTGGGAAAATAATAGCGAATTCGCTATTCTGTGTTTGCGAATTCGCTATATAATCGCAATCGGTATTCAAGAAAAATCGCTAATAGCGAAAAACCCAAAAATCGCATTTTGCACCGCGCAAAATAAGGACAACTCAAAGCAGGTGGTAACCATAAAAGCCATGCAAAAAAAACATTCAAAAAACCGTTGTCCAATCACCAACAGGTTCCGGCCTGACCAATCACACATAAGGACCATCATCATCAGCAGCATTAGGAGTCCCACAATGCCAGGAATGTACATGGTGGTGAGGCGTCGAAGGCTACAGCGATTAGCATGGAGGAGACGCAGGATCCAGGACAGGATATTCCGCCAGCGGGTCGCCTTGCTGGGCCAAACCAGAGAGCAGATATATGCTAAATACAGGCTGAATGGGGAAATGATAATGCAGCTAATACAGGACCTTGACCCCCTGATGCAGCACCCAACAAGCCGTACCAATGCGGTGCCTACACATGTGCAGGTATTGTGTAGCCTGCACCTCCTGGCCTCCGGGAGTTTCCAGGGGATAGTAGCGGCTGCTGGGGGGATATCCCAGCCCACCATGTCACGCTGCCTCCACACTTTTGTTGACGCCATGCTCGCCCAGCTACACCGTCACATCAAATTCCCCGCCAGCCAACAGGAATTGGACATGACCAAGCTACAATTCTACAATGTAGCCCATTTTCCACATGTGCTCAGATGCATAGACTGTACCCACGTCGCCATCTGCCCACCAGCTGCCATGGAGTATATGTTCCGCAATAGAAAGTCCTACCACTCCCTCAACATCCAGATGGTCTGCAATGCTAAGACATACATCACTGACATTGTCGCACAGTACCCAGGAAGTACCCATGACTCCTTCATATTCCGGCACAGCGGCCTCCACACACGACTGGTCAGGGGAGAGTTTGGGGAAGGACACCTACTTGGTAAGTACACTTTGTTGAAAATGTCACATTGCTAAGATGTAACAGCGCAGCACAGGCAATCACCATCTGCTCCTCTCATTCAGGTGACAGTGGCTACGCCCTCCGTGAATACCTCCTGACCCCACACCTCAACCCTGCTACACCCCAGCAACGGCGCTACAATATTGCACACATACGGACAAGGAATTGCATAGAAAGGACATTTGGCCTGCTCAAGAGCAGGTTCCGCATACTGCACAAGACAGGTGGGGCCATGTATTACAGTCCTGCAATGTGCTGCCGCATTGTGGCTGTCTGCGCAATACTACATAACATTGCAACCAAGCGCCGGATACCTGTTGACATCTCTGGCAGTGAATCTGAGGGGGACAACCGGCCACCTGCACATGCGCGCCATGCACAAGGGGAGAACCCAGCAGAAGGGCACAGACGTCGCAACCACATCACAGTGAACAGTTTCTAGTACAACCTCTTCCATCACCCCACAAATCAACAATGCATGCAAAATGTAATGATGACACAACGCTAATGTGTGTAGCAAAATAAATGTATTTGTTCAATTCACAAAAAATAAATAAGGTTCCAGTACAAATAACTCCCACTAACAGTATTACAGCATACTGCTGTGTATTAGAACATAGCAGGCTTAACGTCAGCCTGTGCCAATGAAAGTCTGAAGTTCTCAGGTGCGCCTACTGCGCGTTGCGCCCAAGCGCCTCTGAGGGGCATCCTCCTCCGGGGCTTCAGGACCTGGCGTGGGCCTGGTGCTGCAGCTGTGTGGTGGGATTTGTGAGGCTGAGTGGCTGCTGACGCTGGACGCCCCCTCACTAGCATCATCACCCCCCACAGTGGATGGTATTGCTGGAGGGTGTAGTGCCATGACGGCCGTGGTGAGGTGCTCCAGGACCCTGGTCATGTCCTCACTGCACTGGACTAGTTGGTGCTGCTGTGTCAGGGAGCGCCGCGCCAACAGAGAAGTTGCATTTGCAGCTACATAACTTGCCCTGCTGTATGAGGCCAGCCGGCTCATAAGTTGACGGTGGCGGCGGCGTGCTGCACTGCGCTGTGTGGACATCGCAGCGGTGTTGGCCTCCATGGCTGCAGCCATGCGGGCCATTCCCTCACCCACACCTGCCATGGCTGCAGTCATGTTGTCTAAGCGCTCCCCCACACCTGCCATGGCCGCCCTCATGCCGTCCATGTGGCCTGCAACTGTGGCCACATTGCGCCCTATCATATGGAGCTGCAGCTGAATAGCTCTTTGCTGTCGTGCCTGGCGCTGGTGTATCCGCAACATGCGTCTTTCAACGCTGAGACGCGCCAGTCCCTGTCGATTGGCCCGCCTGCTTGCTGGAGTGGAGTGCTGGCGTGACCTTCCACGCCTGCCCTGCTGGCCTGAGTGTGTGGCTGGCCGCTGTGTGGTAACTGGTGCGGGCCGGGATGTTGTGGCGACAGCTGCTGGGGGTGTGACAGCTGGTGTTGCTGGTGCGCCAGATGCAGGGGGTGTGACAGCTGGTGTTGCTGGTGCGCCAGATGCAGGGGGTGTGACAGCTGGTGTTGCTGGTGTGCCAGATGCAGGGGGCACAATGGTAGCTGCCCTGGCTGCGGCTCTAGGTGGTGCAGCGGTAGCAGGAGGCACAATGGTAGCTGGCCTGGCAGCGGCTGTGGGTGCTGCACCAGTCGCAGGGGGGACACTGCAGGTGGATCTGGCTGCTGGTGTTGATGCAGCGGCAGGGGCTGGTGCCTGGGTTGGTGGTGGCACCTCCTCCTCCCGGACCTCCTCATCAATTTGCAGCCTTTCACTATCGCTGCTTTCGCCACCTGTGGGGGTAAGTGGTGGATCATTAGTTGCATGTATCTGGCAGACGTGCAGTTGCTACATGCATGCTGGGTGACATTCCCTGAATGGCTGTGGCTTTGTGTGCTTTGGGACCTGTCTGGCTGCATTGTGGTACTACAACATTGTGGCCAGACTACATCTCCCACAATGCATCAGGACATTCCTTGATGTGCAACTATGGCATGCCTATGGGACATTAGGGGAGCCTATTTGGTCATGGACATTCATAGGGGGCAGGGTCGCAGTCGCATGCCACTTACCTTGGGTGTCTTGGGTGGTGCGGGATGAGTCAAGTCGTGTGAATCCTATACAGGCCTCCTTCTCCAGGGTGTCCTCCACCTGGTCCTCCATGGCAGTATTGGGTGGGACAGTTGGTCCACCTCCTCCAGTGCCCGACGACTCGCCAAGGCGCGCCGCCACCTTCTCCTTGGCACGGCCTCGGAGGTCATACCAGCGTTTCTTTAACTCCTCTAGGGACCTGTCCGCCACTCCCACGGAGTTCACAGTGGAGGCAATCCCCTGCCATATCCTGCGTTTCTCTTGTTCAGGGACCCTCCTGGAATCTTTTCCAAACAGTTTCTCATGGTTTGCCACCATCCACTCTATCAGGTGTTCTAGCTCCTGCTCGGAAAATTTTAGTTTCCTTTTGCGCCCAGACGAGATGCTGGTGCCAGGTACAGGTTCCTCAGACATTGTAGCAGAGTTGTGGTTCTGTAGTTCTCTCCTGTATTGCAGCAGCTCTCCAACTTGCTCCCTCTCAGTCAGCCTCACTGTGGAGAATGGGGGTGGGAACTGGCAGTTTCCTGGTTGTGATGTCATCACTGAGCTCGAAATGCGACGTCCCGTTTTCCCGATCTCGCGAGTTTGCGATCTCGCAAATAGCGATATCGCAAATAGCGATATCGCTATTTGCGAGTTCGCAATCCCGGCGCGGGTAGCCGAAAATAGCGATTTTTCTGCGATTATCGGGAATCGCTAACGGAATTTGCGATCGCGTGCGAATCGCTTTTTTTTATCGCAATTCTTCATGAATTCGGATTTGCGATTTATGCCTAGCGATTCGCTATTTTTCGCTATTACAGAATCGCGAATGCCGATTTTCATGAATATGGCGGATAGTTGTTAGTTTTTTTAACTCATACTGCATTTTACTGCTTGATCTTTGTTGCTCAGCTAAGGATGTTTTTAGAAGTATCCTCCAATAAGCCTGGGATAAGTGAAAAAAATCCTTAAATTTGGGTGTCAGGGTAACTTTTAGTAATGGTATTAATGGTATTAATAATCTGTATTTCAAAATCAATTATAATGGTTCTAAGTCTTTTATTCACAGTTTTGGATTTTACTACTGATAGAAATTGAGGGAGTAAGCTGTTTACTAATGGGACAGTTGTTTTGTTTATGTTAGCATTAATAGTATACATTTGGTTAAATGGATGGGGAATTGACTTAAAAGTTCCACCCATCTTCCAAATGTCCTTATTGTCGTAGGGTTACTAAGTTATGCATTGTGAAAAAAATGAGTATTGGTTTGAGAGGGTTACCATTGTCATATAGCAGACACACGTTAATTATTATAAGAAACTGTAAGTTCAGGGGATGTTAATGTCAGAGTAGGATTGTGGTGTTACTCTTTGGTGATTACTCGCCTATTTTTGCCTCTGAACCATTCTCCTTAAATTGGGTATTGTGGGCATACTACTAGCAACATGCATGGGGATATTTTACTCTACCTCCCTCAAAACTGAGCTGCATGGTTCTTTGGAGAAGGATGCTAGCATTTTGAGCTGTGAGATGTTCTCCCTCACCTTGATCTCTATTTTAGGGGTAGAGTGGTTATGCTCTGTGGTCCTTTCAACAGTGTCACCCAGAGTAACAACTCTGCCTTTGCAATGGGATGAAAAATACTGCACACACCTCTAATACCTTCTGTGCTCAGTTATTATCTACTTACACTAAATTTAGCCACATACTTCAACAGTCTGTTTCCTATGGTGACTAAATATATTTAGCCAAAATTCTGTGAATGGACTACTTTAAAACTGTGATTTCTTTTCATTGCCAACAATCTGTCTGCGAAGGAAAAAAAGATTTGAATGGTTATTTGAGACAGTCATTTGAAGGGGAAAAGGGTTGGTTTTCATGTAGAAATAGAGGGAAAGTTAAGTGCGAAATTGTTTGTATTCTATGGGAGGAAAGTTGTTAAGTTTGACAGTTTATATTTTTTCTAAAAGAGAAGTAAAAGTTAAAAAAAGATAGGTACTCAGCAGAGATAGCTTAGTAATTTGGCCCCCAGTCACTGTCCAGTGCTTTCCCTGAGGTAAGTACTTTTTTGTTGTTGTAGAGTTTTATATAGGTCGAACTAGACCCGAAGATTTCGGGTATCAGAGCGCTTTCCATGAGTACCAGTTTCATTACACAAGGACACATTCATTTTTGTTAGGCACGGGAAGATTACGTGATTTGCCCAGAATCTCTGGATGTTGAGCGTCATTGCTGAGACTTAAATCTGGTTCCCCAGCTTTGAGGTCGACCGCTCTAGCCGCAAGGCTACATCCTCTTGGAAGAGTTAGAATAGTAATTTAGCCCCGTCATTGTCCAGCACCCAATCTGAGTAGGTGACAAGTGTTATTTTTAATAAATAACATTTTTATAATGTTTTATGAATAAGGATGTTTTCTTTACCTACTATTAGTGTAAAACTTGAGAAACAACCAAAATCGAAGGCTGTGGATAATTTTGACAATGTCTGAAAAATGATATTGTTAGCATTGATAGAGAACATTAACAATTGAGATTAAGCTTACTTGTATATCTAGATAGTAGTGTTTGGAACTGGCTGTGGTTCTGTCTCCTGGTTTCTATGGGTTATGTGGTCACATCAGAAGGCAGTGTATCACTGACAACAAAATCATGGATGCCTGCTTTTATATGTTTTTAGAGGGCATTCGATAACTTACATTAAAATATGTGCTGAAAACTATTTTTCCCATGAATTAAACCATGAATATGGGGCTCATTACAATGTAGGTTGGAAAGACTCTGACCAAGACCGACCCATGGAGCAGTGCTCGGTCAGATTCCCATTGTTTCCTACGGGAGCTCGTGTTACGCCTGAGAACCGGCCATTACACAGGCTCCGATGGGGAAATAGGGTGTGTGTGTAAAACCATGGTGCCTGCCACACAGTGCAGGGTTTTACATGGGAATTCCTTTGGTACCCCCTCGGCTACCAACCGTAGGCTGCGGGGAATAGGGCCCCTAAAAGTCACTTTCTGACAGCCTTTCTGTGTTGGAAACCGGCATCGTAATCCTGATGGCGGAAACGCCGTCCATATGGGGGTAACATGTGGTTCCGACCAACAGGAATACCCCGCAAGTGGGTTGGAACCGAGTCAGAATGACCAGTCGGTTTACCTCCTGACCACGAACATGGTAATCGGATGATCAAACTGTAAACTGACCAAGTTGGTTGGAAAGCTTCGGACTGTCGGGCGGAGGCTTTCCAACCGACATCGTAGTGAGCCCCTAAATGTATAATTCTTTTGTTTGTTGAAAAAAAAATCATTTTTAACCTTCTTTACAGTATGCAACATCCATCTTGGTTGAGGACAAAGGAGATTGCATTTGTTGAACTGAAAGAAAGACAAATGTGAATATGATAAACATGTTAATCTGTTACATGAACTGTTTGTACAATGTTGAGATGTGGTTTTAAAATTATTATTTTTTTAAGTAGAAAATGTGGATTACAGTTTTATAGTGTTTTCTTGGTTTGCTATGTGTTGCATTGCTATGTAAAAAACTATGTGTGATTTGCACAGTGTAAAATTGGTTTAGGATGAGTTGCATGGGACAAATATTCTGAAAATATTTTTGCATAGCGCTGAACTGTATTGCGTAGTTTATAGACATATTGCGTGGTAAACTGTTATGGTGAATGAGTGCACCACACATTGTTCTATTTCTATTAATTATCAATTTTTACTATTTATTTTAATTATATTTAACAACATTTATGTATAGAGAATCAAAATGCGTGGTAAATGTTAGCATGGTAGTGGTGTGCTTGGTAAGTGTGTGCGTGGCAATGGTATTCATTTTTAAGGCTTCTAGTTTTATGGTATTTATTTTCTTGACATTTCCATCTGTACTTATCCATATTCATTTTCTGCTAATTTTATCTGTATTCATCTATATTTATTTTAGGTTTTGTGAAAGAATAAAGCTGGAAGTATATTTCTACATTTATTAAACCAAAAATATTTGCACTTATGACTGAAACACTGACAGGTTTCGGTGATAGAAATACACTCAGATGATAAAATATGCATTGATAAGAAAAACATTCAAATTTTAGTATCAAGGTTGTGCATATCTACTGCTGTTTAAGGCTCTTTACTAAAATGTCTTTCTGTCTTTTACTCCCTTTACCTGTCAATCACACAGCTATTGGCCTAGCAGTCATGATTGACAGCATTGAGGTTCACTTAAAATCAAACCAATTTCCATTTTTATCCACAGAATTGTTTCTCTTTAGAGAGAAATCCTATCTACTCAAGGATACAATCAAATAGATAAAGGAACAATAAAAAGAAAAAAGTGCCACTTTTTTTGGTATGTGAAACATACCAACATAGAATATTTGAAATAGAATGACTATAGAATTTTTTTTTGTTTAAGGACCAGTGTACACAGCAAAAAAGTACGTTTACCACATGGCTGTGAGGTATTGATATAAATAGTAACTTACTGATAAGCCATGAGATTCAAAGTAACACGTGCAAATCAAATCATACATTTGAATTCTGTTTTTTATTTGTCCTTTTAGATAAATTTGTCTTTTGAATAAATTGTTTGTCATGAAGAATTGTGAGGCGAATTATATTAAACAACCATGAAATAACCGTTGACAACCTGTAACAAAGTTTTGAGTTTATTTCTTTTTCTTTTATGGTATTTGTGATAACTGTTTTGTAAACTTGAAGCATTATGGGACATTCTCATCCATAACCAGTGGTATATGTATGTTTTTTTCTATTTTTGTATGTCTCTTGATACTGTGGATAATTTAAAATAAAAAATAAAAATATATAAAAACATAACCAGTGGTAGTAGATAATTATTTGGAGATGGATTTGTGATGTAATGTTATCTACAATATTATGTGATTTCAAAAATGTGGGGGCATATTATCAAGGGGGTTTATCTCCGCTTTTTTGGCTTTAAAAGCCAAGAAAGCGGAGATAAAATTATCTCCCTATTACCTATTTGTCGCTAACACCAGTTAGCGACAGCTAGTAGGAGATAGCGACCATCTTGGGCCCCACTTTGCATGTCAGAGTAATTTATTACTAATGACATGCAAAGTGGGCGTGCCAAGATGTTAGCGACTGGAAACAGTCGCTAACATATCTATCTCCTATTACCAACTTTTGGAGATATTCGCGCTAATCGCGAATATCTCCAAAAGCTAACACCTGCCCTGAGTAGTTCTTAGCCATGTTATCCAATGGGAGGTGGACAACATGGCTAAGAGCATTAGCTCGGTAATGCCTGAATATCGCGGACTTTTCAGCGATATTCATGCATTGCGGACGATTTTTATCGCATTTGCGATAAATCTTGGTAATACCAAGGTTTATCTGTGATAAAATTCGCCGCAGGTCGGCGATACATTTTTGTCTCTAACCAAGCAATAGCGATAATTATCGCTATTGGTTGGTAATATGCCCCGTGGATTTTTATTTTATGTAATACTATTTATAATAATTTTTATTAATTTTGGCATATATATCAAAGTGCAATAAATTGGGAATTTTTACATAACACAGTTCCCCGTGTTCAGAGAGTGTGGAACACATACTAACAGTTAGAAAAACACATTTTTCTTGTTTTTATATATAAAAATAAGATATATAGTCATGAATGGTGTGAATGGATGAATGTGTGAAACAAAAGGGATTTTTATTCATGTGACAGCCACTAATCCATCCGCAAAGGACAAGCCAGGATACAGAACTCCAAGAGCTGAAGCATCCCAGGAAGGCTCATAGTATACATTTTGTAGCAAGGGCAATCGTGCAGGGCATCTGTGCAAGTGAGTTTTTAAAGGGCCCACCAGCAGTTCTATGTCCATAGATTGGACTGGCTGCAATCCTAAGCATATATCCAGAGCATGCCCAAAAGTGCATAGTTGACAGCAGGATACGGGCTGCACACAATGGAGCCGAACAGGCTGAAGGGCCAAAAACTAGTTCGTATTTGACTCCTGAAGCAAATGACTATATCTTCTCTCATGACACAGCAGCACATGTGGTAGTGCTATCCCCATTAGGCTGTGTGATGGATCATCCATTGCGGAGCAAATAAAATAAAAACAGTATCTCAAAAACCAGGACCAGGACAAGTGGTAAGCCTCCAAAAACGCTTGCAAGCATGGAATGTATGAAGGATGAAATAACTCCGAAGACTGTCTGAAAGATACTAACCAACCCAGAGTCAATTGTTTTAAAAAAGTGTACTACCCCAATAGTATTTGAGATATTAAAAATGGGGTGCACTAGCTCCACAAAAGGGTTTTGGAGATTGGTGTGAAGTAACAACTGTATCTCAGAAGAGGACCTTACACCTTGAAGATCAAACATCTCCTGTGCAGATGTTAAGGCCACTTCCTTCTAAAACAATAAGGCTTTCAACCTGCAAAAAGCATCAAAGTTTACATTTGAAATTGTAATCGAAGGCCAAATTGCTGCATCTCTAACTGTACAGGCAGGTTGAAGAAGCACTCATGTACAATAAGCCACGATCGCAGAAAGCATCACCAGGATTGGTATTCGCAGTATCATCCAGCAACAACCTTGATCATTCAACATTAAATAACTTCCCTTCAAAAGTAATCTGAATGCTGGATGAATTACAGCAGCTGTAGAACCTTTTGGAAAACAGGACAAGTTCACCCTGGACGCATTACATGCGCCATGGAGTGTGACTTCCCTGCAAACTAGAGAATGGCCTAAATTGTTTTTGCAATCTGTATCATTAAGGAAACCTCAGTTGCACCATTTAACAATGATAAGTGAAAGGTAGGCACCATGCCTCATGTACGAATCCCTCCACTAGCGCTTCATACCTGCCTACCTGATAGTGTTGCAAGTAATATTTCATACAAAATGTTGAAATTACCAGAGAAATAAACACGTGTATTATCCAATATGCTGTTGGTACCTCTGTAACATTAAATCATATTTTTTTCACTTTTCTATGTGTAACACAGTGTATGCCACATCTTTTCTGGCAATGGGGGTCTGTTCTTCTGTTAGGTTGTATGGTAAAAACAAACTAGTGGCGATAAAGTGCTTCCATGGAACACAACCATTGCGTATAGTCTGTAGAGTTCAGCTTAGTAGCATAACAGATCCAAGCTGTGATTTCCCATTTTGCAAAAGGGATACGTCACTCTGTGTTATGCCAATAGCAGACAACACAATGTATAATTGAAAAGGCTGGATGTATTAGGTCATAAAAAGGTTTCACCCGTTGTGCATAATCTGGTATGTAAATTCTGCCAAAATTGTGAAAACCGAATATTGATATAAATTTTGATTTTTTTAAATTTAATTTATAGCCCATGTGAACAAATCCTAGAATTATGCAATCTACTCTGGGTAAGTGTGTTGCTGAGTCATCATCCATCAAGTATATGCAATCAACATAGGACAATGCTTGGCCATCAAAATCTTGTAACAATTCTGGGACACAGGCTGAGAGCAGTCTGGGCTATTCTAATACCCTTGTGGCAATCAACAGAATTGATTTTAAAAGCCTAAAGTGCTAAATGCTGTCAAATACCTGCTCTGAGGTGCTATATTTTGGCAACAAAACCCTCTTGAGAGGTCTAATGTGGTTTTACATTTTTTTACACACTATGTTGTTCACTAGTGCCATGCCATGTGCACTTTGTATAAATGTGCATGTAGCGCTGTTCAATTGTCTATAGTCTAAGACTAAAGGATCTATTAGCATGGCAGTCGGAAAACCACCCCGACAGCCATGGAAGCGGAAAACAACCGCCCGCCGGTACCAGGGAAAAAACGTCGGCTTAATTTTGAACAACCGCTAAAAAATGCCAACATCGGTGGATGAGGCAAAGAAAAAACGCCCGTAGCGGGCGGAGATGGCCAAAACCTGTCTCCGGCGGTCGGATTCTTGGCGGAAACACACCAACCCGCTGCCAGTATAGCGGAGACACCACATTGAAAATTAGGATATGCCCGATGGCCCAGCGGTATGTTCCGCAGTTTCCGACTGCCGCGGTTGCAAACAGTGATGAATGGGAGAGCCAGCGGAAGAGCTGCAGCATAACCACCGCTATTGACGCTCTGTGACAAATATGGTGGCTGAAAAAAAAAACCCACAGCAAGGACACAAAGTGCACACAGCAAACTAGCAATGCCACCCAAAAACACAGAACAAACCCCAATGACAGAACCAAATAGCAAATACAAAAATACAAATCTCAGGACAACCCACACAACACACCTGACGGCAATCCCTCATTTGGACACACCCACATAGCTGAGTATAAAACCAGCCCCTTCCTTGACCACATTCCTTTGCAATACTCCACAACTGAAGGGCAAACAGCACACCAACTACTCACACCACACACAGCACCGCCACCACTTCCATACCTGTACCTCTAACCCCCTTCACATCACACACCATACACATCACTACCATACCCACCACTTACACTCCTTTACCCTTAACCACTTTGCACATCACACACCATGGCAACACAGAAAATGCCCAAATTCAGAGAGAGTAAGTTGAAGGTTATGATAGATGAGATAGTCAGAGTGGAACCAAAACTGTTTGGTAGCCTGATCCAACAGACACCATTAGCCACAAGAGCACAAATGTGGGCAAGGATAGTTGAGAAGGTCAAAGCAGTAGAGATTACCCCGTGCTCAAAAAATGAAATCATGAAGCCGTGGCATGACCTGAAGAGGGTTGTCAAACAGAAGAGGAGCAAGAATGGTGAGCTGGCTCAGAGGACTGGCGGTGGCCCTCCCATTGCACCCAAAACATTCACTGCATGGGAGGAGAAGGTGCTTGCCATACTGAATCCAGAGAGTCTCACAGGAGTAGCCGGGGGAGTGGAGGCTGACAAGTACAAACAAATGACTACCACCACACTGCTATGTATTGTCTTGCACTATTACAACGCTACACCTCCTAGGACAAATTCCAATCATCTGCACCCCACACTCTCCAGCACATGTCTCACAGATCCAGCATTCACTCCCCCATTTACCCCACACATAGCTAGCAAAATTACCATGGGGGCATGTGTACAGGCAGCCAGTACTACAACTCCCACCAGGCCCCCTTGTCCCCAGCTCAGCAAGATGGAGCACTCTCCCACCCCACCCAAAGCATGTGTCAGCCAATACATGGCCCTCATCAAACTAACAGGTAGGTAGCCATCTTGCCATGGGAGGATAATTGGGGGTGGAAGACCTGAACTACAACTCCCACCAGGCAGCCCTGCCCCACCCCTAATCAGGATGGAGCACCATCCCCACCCAGAAGCATGTGGAAGCCATTGCAGTACACCAACCAAACTCACAGGTAGGTAGCCATCTTGCCATGAAGGGCTGTTTGGGGTGGGAGGCCTGCACTACAACTCCCACCCGGGTCCCTGCACACACCTGAGCAGGATGTAGCACTCAACACCAACCCAAAAGCAGTTACCAGTCATTGTATGGTTCACCCTTACCTAACAGGTAGGTAGCCAGTTACCAAGATTATACTGTTTGTGGGTGGGAGGCCTACACTACTACTCTCACCACGAACCTCTGTCCCCCAGCTCATCAAGGTGGAGCACTCCCCCACCCAGTTGCATGTGCCAGCCATACTATCACTAGCAACAAACTAACAGGTAGGTAGCCAGTTACCAAGGTTGTACTGTTTGTTGGTGGGAGTCCTGCACTACTACTCCCACCATGCCCCCTCGTCCCCTAGCCCATCAAGATGGAGAACTCCCCGTTGAAGCAGTCAGAAGCCATTGTAACTCCACAAACAAACTAACAGGTAGGCAACCAACTTCCCAGGGAGAGGTGTCAGTGGGTGGGATGACTGCACTACAACTCCCAAAATGCCACCTGTCCCACACCTGAGTATGATGGAGTACTCCACACCCAGAAGTAATTGGAAGCCATTGCAGTACACCAACCAAACTTACAGGTAGGTAGCCATCTTCACAGGGAGGGTGTTTGGGGGTGGGAGACCTGCATTACTACTCCCACCATGCACCCTTGTCCCCCAGCTCGGCAAGATGGAGCACTCCCCCACCCCATCCAGAAGCATGTATCAGCCAATACATTGCCCTCATCAAACTAACAGGTAGGTAGCCATCTTGCCATGGAGAGCTGTTTGGGGGTGGGAGGCCTGCACTATAACTCCCACCAGGCTCCCTGACCCACACCTGAGCAGGATGTAGCACTCCACTCCAACCCAGAAGCAGTTACCAGCCATTGTATGGTTCACCCCCTCCTAACAGGTAGGTAGCCAGTTACCAAGTTGTACTGTGTGTGGGAGGAAGGCTTGCACTACTACTCCCACCATGCATCCATGTCCCCCAACCCAGACAGATGGAGCACTACCCCCCACCCAGATGCATGTGGCAGCCATACTATCACTACCAACAAAATAACAGGTAGGTAGCCAGTTACCAAGGTTGTACTGTTTGTGGGTGGGAGGTCTGCACGACTACTCCCACCATGCCCCCTTGTTCCCTAGCCCATCAAGACAGAGAACACCCCCCCAAAGCAGTTGGAAGCCGTTGTAACTCCACAAACAAACTAACAGGTAGGCAGCCATCTTCCCAGGGAAGGGTGTCTGTGGGTGGGAAGACTGCAGTACAACTCCCACTATGCCCCCGTCCCACAACTGAGCAGGATGGAGCATTCCACACTCAGAAGCAGTTGGAAGCCATTCCAGTACACCAACCAAACGTACAGGTAGGTAGCCATCTTTACAGAGAGGGTGTTTGGGGTGGGAGGCCTGCATTACTACTCCCACCATGCCCTCTTGTCCCCTAGCCCATCAAGACGGAGAACACCCCACAAAGCAGTCGGAAGCCATTGTAACTCCACAAACAAACTAACAGGTAGGCAGCCACATTCCCAGGGAGGGTTGTCTGTGGGTAGTAAGACTGCACTACAACTCCCACCATGCCCCCTGTCCCACACCTGAGCAGGATGGCACATTCCTCACCCAGAAGCAGTTGGAAGCCATTACAGTACACCAACCAAACTTGCATGTAGGTAGCCATCTTCACAGGGAGGGTTTTTGGGGGTGGGAGGCCTATATTACTACTCCCACCATGCACCCTTGTCCCCCAGCTTAGCAAGATAGAGCACTCCCCCACCCCATTCAGTGGCAAGTGTCAGACAATACTTTGCCCTCATCAAACTAACAGGTAGGTAGCCATCTTGCCATGGAGGTCTGTTTGGGGGGTGGGAGGCCTGCACAGCAACTCACCCCAGGCCCCCTCGTCCCCCAGCCCATCAAGATGGAACACTCCCTCCCACCAGATGCATTTGTCAGCTGTTGTATCACTATAAACAAACTAACAAGTAGGTTGACTTATTATGCTGTCTTGTCCCACCCCTGAGCAGGATGTAAACCTCCACCACACACACACACACACAAACAGATGTATCACAAAACAAAGCAAAATGGGAAAATGTTACAAGTAAGTAGCTAGTACATGCACCCAGTCATTCTTCGTAAAAAGCATGGTGCCATATGACAACACAAGTCCTCTCATTGCGCAAACATACACACAGATCATATTGCCACTCACAGTTTACAGACAGCTAAGCCAATGAAACTGTCACAGCAACCAATGTGTGACACACCAATGCACATGTAGAAGAAAGTCTGTGCACAATCATGCACAGCACTGAATGACATGTGAAAGTGCCATGGGGGAGAGCAACAAGGACCATATAAAAACAAAGAAAGCACTGTTGGAGGTACAAATCCAGATATGCACATGACAAGACAAAGGTATGCCGGAGATACAATGGCCAGTTCATGCCCAGATGTAACGTCTGCCAGGGCAGAGTAATCAACAAAGAGTCCTCACAGAAAATATTTGTAGGGTTGTCCCTAGATGGCAACATGTCCCTGTAATCAGAAATTATGCACATGGCGCATGGTATGCATTGACACCTCACTCTATGGACAAGTAATGCATGTACCACAGCACCATGTCAGGAAGCACAGTAGTGCACATAGAAAACAATGTGATGATTAGTCAACTGTGTGTTGTACAAACAGTGTACAACGCGAACACAAAGCTTGCATGGTACCCACAAATGACCATTTACCATCTGACCCACAGGTGACCAAGAACTGACTGCAGAGGACAACACCAGCAACATGCACAGCCAGTCTCCCCCCCCGGACCTGGACTCTCGGATGTTGACTCCCGGGATTCTTTCGACGAGGATCTCGAAGCCGGCCCATCTGGTCCGACAGGCAGCAACAGGTCCCAGGTCCCCAACATCCCCCCTCCACATCTGCTGCAATACCAACGTCTCTGCAGACATCTGCTGTTACAGCTGGTGCGTCCTCTACCACCACCAGTGCTGCCTGCAACACTCTACCTGCCCAAGAGGATGAACACCCCATCCCATCAACTGAGGAGGACAGGGAGCGGATGCGTGTGCCTACAGTGGTGAGGCAACAGGTATGTGGCAGCAGGGCAGGTGAAAGGGGCAGGGTCACCCACAGACAACCAGAGCTTGGGACTAAATCTCTGGACCACATAAACAGAGTCCTTGGGGCATATAAATGGGCCCAGGGATGAACGGGCCGGTCAGAACAAGATTCCTGTGAGCTCCTCCTACTGATGAGGTCCATGGACACCCGCATGGGCCAAATTGTGGACCTCTTGGGCCAGCTAGTGGCGTTACTGAGGGACAGGCCTGCACCACAACCAAAACCTCCACCTCCCTCTGGTGGGCCTCAGGATGACATTTTACCATCCTCACCTGCGGCCACAGAGAGAGGTGATTCTCAGGCCCCACTGGCCCTACAGCACAGGCCCCCCCCTGCCAAGCGATGAAGGGGCCGTACTAAGAAAACCCTGGGAGTATCTGTTGGCAAAGCACCTGCTAAACACCAGTCACAGAGCCAGCCATGATGGCAACCCTCTTTACCACTGCATTGACTTTTTGTACTGTCCTTACCCACACTGCCTTGTGAATGGCATCTGACTGTATTACTGGGTCACCACATCTATGTGGGGACTACTAGGGGTGGGCGTCAAATTCCGTTCCGCTCGCGGAAATTGCGATAATTTGACATTTTCGCGTTCTGCAGAGAGCTTGAAAATATCAAAATTTCTGCAATCCGCATCTTACCGTAAATTTTTGTCTTGCTCGCGCTGCCAAAAAATACATTCTCGCATGCGCGCGATTGCCTTACCTGAATCCCTGCGTTTGCCGACAAGTTTTCCCAATCTGGTCGCATTCGCCACAAGATGTTGGATTGTGGTAGCCATTTACGCTATCTCGCAAGAGTTTGCGCCTGCATTAACGTCATTCGTCGCGCGATCACGTCATTCGTTGAGCGATCACGTCTTTCTTCTTGCGGTCATGCACCGAGAGAGTATGAGATGATTGAGATCTCAAACACGTCATTCTCCACCGTGAGCGAGAGCGCGAGGACGCGGGCACGTCATATCGAACTCGACAAGGAGCGAGAGACCCCGAACACGTCATATCCAATGCTGCAGGGAGTGAGAGAACGCGATCACGTCATTTTGGACGCGCCATCGACATCCTGCGGAAGTAATGTGAAGCTCCAGAACTCGAACATGCAAAATATTCCATTTGGAGAAGGATAATCAGCTCTAGCAGAATGAAACCTTCTGCAAATGATGATTTGGATAAAAAAACTCCTCAGATTGACATTTGGCTGTCCTTTTTTGTGCAAGGAATCCTTTTTTAAAAAGGTGGGGAGAGGGGGGAAGTGCCACAGAATCTCCAACTTCCTGTTCCTGTCCAGAAGGCTCCTCCCAGTGCTTTGTCCATCTCCTGCTCATTCTGCCTTTTGTATTTTGAGCTGGAAAGATCACTCTTTTTGTCTGCTGCATCATTGCAATTGGATTTGAGGATTTTTGAATTGGATATTTTACAAGTAAGTGGTTGTTGTGCCTGTTTGATTGGGGGCATTGCAGATGTTGCAGCTACAATTTAATTTTGGTAACTATCATTCCTTTTTTTTTTAAATGTTGCGGGCAGTATTAGTCAGTAGTAGGCCCGAGCTAGTCATGGTCTCATGAGTGTGTGCATGATAAAGCAACTGTTCCTTTGGTGTTTTTTGAATGTATTTCATTTTCAAGCATCATTTAGGGCCTAGATGGCATTGGTTTGAGTTGGGGAATGTGTTTTTTTGGGGTGGGCTTTCTGTTGTTGGGCCTGGCCTTGTGGCTGGTGGCCATTTAGAAGCCTAGGCCTGCAAGCTTGTCTGGTCTTGTCTGCCAACAGGCCTGCATTCATCCAGTAGGCTCAGAGCAGGTAGCCACAGCTTTATTAATCAAGTGTTTCTGTGGGGTCTGTTGAATTTAGACATCATTTAGGGCATGGATGGCACTGGATTGAGTTGGCAAGTGTGTTTTTTGGGGTGGGCTTTCTGATGTTGGGCGTCTTAAAGACATGCCTTTGTTGTGTGTGTCTGGTGTGTGTTGGTATGCAATGCACCCTGCAGACCTTTTTGGGGCCTGTGAATTTTCGTATTTGCATTTTGTTGCATTAAAAAGGCAGAGCAGTGTGCTTTCGCATGCATCCTTTGCCTGGCTTTTATAGACCTTTTGTCAGCTCCTGGTGTTTCCCAGCCCCCCTGCTTGTTGCTTGTGATTTTTTGAGTGTCCATGTGGCTGGTGGCCTTTCTTTGCGTTGGGAGTTATTAGTGTCCTGCTTTTGCCATATAGGCCTGCATGATTTTCCTATTGGCTTACTGCTTCCATCCATCCACCCCCTTTGCCAGCAGCAGCTCCATGAATGATGTGATGCTCTAATAATGTTATGGTAAATAGGGCCCACCCCACATCCATTACATTTTTACATGGTGGTTCTTATTCTCTTTTCTATCCTTCCTGAGAGTGTAGTGTGTGTATACACAGTAGTATAACATAGCCCTTGTTGACAAAGTCTCAGAAATAGCTAGACTATATCTCATGTACAGTAGTAAGTAACTGAACCACAAAAACAAATGCAACATTTCACTGATGTTCTTCTCCTGGCTTATTTGCTTTTAGTTGCACAAAAAGCCAGAGGAGGAGGTGTCATCATCATTACCCGTTGTACTGCCAGCCAAACAGAAGTCCTGCTGCGCATCACATCCACGTGTGAACACAACTTGTTGTGCATCTGCGTCCTGCCTGACATCTGAAGAAGATGGCCCCAAAAAAAGGTACCAGGTCCAGTACCAAGTAAGTTGATGGTGAGAAGGAAAAGAAAAAGGAAGTGCCATTAACCATGACCGGTGTGCCGGTCAATGTTTTTTTGGGGAGCAAAAAAGTAAAGCCTGCAGCAGTGTTGTCCAGGAACCAAGCTTGGAGCAACACCTCCGCACCAGCGGTCCAACCCCACCAACCTAGGCCCAAGACCTTTAGTGTTGCAGAAGTAGCCAGTCTACTAACGAGCAGCGATGTTGAAATGTCATCATCGCAAAGTAGTACAACATCAACGCAGGCAACTCAGCAGATAAGTGTGCAGCAGCAACAATAACAACAACAACAGCAGCAGCCGCAACAACAACAGCAGCAGCAGCAGCCGCAACAACAACAGTAGCGGCAGCCGCAGCAACAGCCATAACAACAACAGCAGCCGCAAGAACAACAGCAGCCGCCGCAAGGACAACAGCAGCAGCCGCAAGAACAACAGCCACAAGAACAACAGCAGCAGCCACAAGAACAGCCCACAATAGTAGTTGTTGCTCCTGACGTAGGGACATTTCAGGAAATAGAGCTTCCTGCAGACAAAGTGGAGCAAACCATTGTTTCGGAAGATCTATTGTCTTCCAGACCACCAGCAAGGAAAAGGAGGCTTAGTCCATCATCTTCTTCTTCAAGCCCAGCTTCTGATGACCACGATGCCACTTGGCAGCCACCAGCTCAGTCTGAGAGTTTTGCATGCCACAAGACAATGCTTCTGAAAAGGAAGGTTCCCGAAAAACTAACAGTTATGGAGGTAGATGTAGAAGAGGGGGTTGATGTTGATGAAGAGGATGAGCCAGTCATCACACACATCACTCCCACCCCAAAGGGGGTGGAGACCAAGATTCTCACCCTATCCAGAAAGGCTGCTACTGAACGGGATGTAGCACGGATACCACCAACGCAGGTTACACCACCACGACCTCCAGCTGCCATATTTTCCAAGGCCGGCAGGGACCTACATCCAGCTCAACCCTCTCAGTAGGTAGTAGTAGTAAAAGTCACAGTGTAGCTGCACAGAGTCACATTCCAAGCACACCCTCCAGTTCATCTGGTATTTAAAGTGGCACATCCAGCAGTGCCAGAAAGTTCTCCTCCCCAGTTTGGGACTTCTTTTCTGTTAGCACCAAGGAGGTGAACATTGCAATATGCTCAATTTGTCGCACATGTGTTTGACGCGGCAAGCTTGGTACAAACTATGGTACCGGAGGCCAAGCAAGTCATCTCAGAATACACCACACTATTGTGTGGGAGAATCACCTACTTCAGTTAAAACAAAGTAGAAAAACTCAACCCATTGAAGTTGGTCAGGAAGAATCAGGGGACGATATTATTGCGGTGGAAGGTGAAGGAGAGGGAGGCATTTCTAGCCCTGTCCCCAGTAGTGTAGTGCTACCACCTACATCCTCCTCAGTTCCATCTGAGTGGCACCGCAGTAAGAGCCATACTCAGAGTCAGGCTGAGACACCAAGACGTCCGAGTACCGCAATGAGACAAACTGCGTCATTGACCCTAAGGGGGTTGT
The DNA here is from genome assembly GCF_964263255.1 of Lissotriton vulgaris. NCBI lineage: Eukaryota > Metazoa > Chordata > Amphibia > Caudata > Salamandridae > Lissotriton > Lissotriton vulgaris. The sequence goes on from NC_141696.1 coordinate 901,748,098, forward strand.
TGAAAACAACAGCACCAGAAAGGAAAGTAATCCAGCCTACCATTGAGTGCATGCTTAGGTTGGAGGGGCAGTTCCAACACAAGCACCCAACGGCACGGTTGTAGAATGCAAAGCTCACTAAAATGTTAGCATTGGACCTTCTCCCTTTTTCATTTGTGGAAGGGGTGGGTTTCCTTGAATTTGTGTCAGCCATCTGCCCTAAATGGAAGGTTCCCAGCCATTCCTATTTCGCAAGAATTGCTGTTCCGGCACTACATCATGATGTGCTGGAATTGGCTGGACAAGCTTTGCAGCAGAGTGCTCTTTACAATATCCACCTGACTACAGACATGTGGACCAGTTGCTAAGCCACAGATTACATGTGCATCACTGCACACTGGGTCTCTTTTGTGGGGGTTAGAGATAAGCTATCTGAATGAGGTGCTGTTGACACAGTTGAGATTTTTAAAGCTATTCGGAAACATGCAACTGTAGCCATGTTCGCCATGGAGAAATCTCATACTGCTGTAAACATTTTGCAGCAAGGTTTTTGAATGGCTGCTCCCAAGAGGGCTTAGTATTGGTTTTGTTGCCACAGATAATGGCAGTAATGTACTTAAGGTCATGGATATTAGTTCCTATTTCAGGGTTCGGTGTTTGGTGCACAGCATAAACATTATAGTTCAAGACTTTCTGAAAAAAAGAACCCATAGTCAGCAACTTACTGACCATCTACCGAAGAATATACACTCATTTCAGCCATTCTTTTAAAGCTCGGAAGCAGCTGGGGATCATTCAACGTGAATATAGGATGCCAGTCAAAGCACTCATCCAGGAGGTGGCAACACATTGGAACTCAACGTATTACATGCTTGATCGTCTGTTTGAGCAGTACAGGCCACTCAATGAATATGTCATGCAAAGAGAGGATGCCACTGTGAAAGGCATGACCCTTCAAATGGAGCAATGGGGCCTAGTTAAATGCCTGACTAAGATGCTTCATCCTTTTGAGGTCTTCACACGTGAAGTCAGCCAGGAGGACTGTACAATGGGCCAAGCTATCCCATTATTGAAAATGCTAGAGCATCAGCTGAAGAAGGTGTCTGAATCATAAAAAGGTGTAGAGGACACAAAGGAAGCCTATGACTTGGTGGAGAGCTTAGCCCGTCGCTTAGCTGAAAATACAAGGATTGAAAATAAAGAATTTTCACAAGAACATTACATTTCTGCCACAATTCTGGATCCACTGGCAAAATTGGGACTGAAGACATTCTTTCCTTTTTCAGAGATTGATGTTGGCCGCTACAAAAGTTGGATAGCTGAGGCAGCGAGTAAGTTGGAAAATGAACGGCTGTTAATTAAAAGCCCGCAAAATCAACCCACAAGAAGTACTGCAGAAGGGCATGCAGCATCAAGTGCAACTGTGGAGGCTGAGGGCAGTGCTTTTGGATCACAACTCTCACCATCACTATCGACAATAGCAGCAATAACTGGATCATTAAGCCCAGTAGAATCGTTAGACAATTGGTATTTACAGTTAGGCATTAATAAGCGCAGTGCTGATGCAGAGAGAAAAGAGCCCGAAAGGTTAGCAGCAGCACCAGGCCTATCTGGACGACCCAACAGAGGTGTACATTGATCAAAACCCATTCCAGTATTGGTATAGGAAAAGGGATGAATGGCCACTGCTCAGCAGGCTGGCGATAAGGTATCTGGCTTGCCCTGTCGCAAGTGTCTCTTCTGAACGTGTTTTCAGTACTGCTGGCTCCATTGAACAATGAGAAGGACCAGTCTCTCGCCCAAAAACGTGGAGAGGTTAACAATGATCGAGATGAATCAGCACTTCATACCACAATACATGAAGCAAGCGAGGAAGATGAGGACAGCGGCTCAGGTGACGGAAGCAGTGTGTCACATCATGATTACCTACTACTGGCTGAAACCCCAGAGTTTGAGGACAAGTTATACTTCCCTGACAATTAGGCTTGCACTTACTGTCTTCCTCCCTTTTTTTCCTTTATTTGTGTGTCTGTCATTCCAGCTACAAACTTTGAATCACAACAAATCCATTACCACCATCTTCCACTCTTCTTATATCAATATACAAGTTTCAGGTGTCTGCATTTGACAGTACAGTCCTCCGAATCCAGCTCCTCTGCTCCATCATACTGAATCTCCCGCCTAAATGCATTGCCCTCATGATGATTGGATGATGGAAAATAGAAGGAAAAAATAAAAACTTTCTGTGAGAAGTTGGCCTGGTATATAATGCTCACTAATTCTAGTGATCACTTTGTACCATGCCAAGCAACCCTTATGATGATGGTTGTAATTCAACCTTGTAGACCAGTTATCCTAGTGGTAACGTGGACAAAGCAGTCTTAGGCTAAACTCTGAAAGGCATGTGAAGCCAGCTGTTATACCATACACAACCCCCTTGAATACCAAATGAAAGGGACACCACACAGATATATATTGAAAATATATATTGATTTATTAACTATTAAAATCCCCTGGACTCTTTATGAGCACAGAAGCACAAGCGTTAAATCACAAGACAGTTTAAAATACACAAAAGTTGCACAATATGGATGAGCCCTAAGGGCCACCTAAACCATATACTAAGAAAGTGGTATAAGGGATACCAAGAGGAAAGTGAAGAGGCCTAGGGCCTTGGGAATCGCTGGAGCTATTCGAGACTGGCAATGACTAAGTCGGGAAAGGCCCACGGGACTCGGGTGCAGTGTTCAAAGTGCACGCACTTCTCAATACAAAGTCTATGGTGCGTAAAAAGCACAAAGTTAGAAAGTTAGGAACCTTCCGAGTGACCTACGGAGCTGAAACTTAAAACACAGGCCCTTGGGATGTGTACCAGTACAGGAGCACCGGCGGAGCTGAGTTACCTCACCCACAGGAAGCGGGTGCACAGGGTCGAAGATGTGTCGGGTTTCGTCACGCTGGTCGATGGTGCTTGGAGCTGAAGATGCTGCAGGCGGCTCGATGAGAAGAGTTCCGGTGGATCCAAGGGTGGATCTGAAGAGTTGAAGACCTGAAAGCAGAGGGGACAGTGTTCAAAGTCACTAGCCAGTGACTACCGTGGAACCAGAGTGGAACCAGGCGATGTCGGGTGCAAACAGGCATTGTCGGGTAGATTCTTTCTGCAGCCACGTGGATACCCGGGGTCGAGGACGTCCAGGAGTCGGTCACGAGCTGTCCCACGTAGGCTTCTCGCTGTTGGCGGTGTCGGCGACCTGATCGGAGCAAACAGGCCTTGGCAAATGCAAGCCACGCAGAAGTTGAAAGATGCTGTTCACTCGGACCAGCAAGGTCAGAGCGGGTGCTCCTTTTCACAGGAGCTTGGGTAGGTCTGGAGCAACCAGACCTGCTGTTTAAATCTTCGGGTTCGTCGCCAAGATGGCCGCTGGCCGCGTGGCTAGTGGCCGGGATGGCGCGTCGAGTGGCACAATGCAAAAGGGCCCCACGCAGATCGTGGAGATGCTGGAGGGCTGATCTTCGGTGCAAGGGCTGCTCGGTGGTGGGGGTTCTCAATCCCCAAAGCACAACGTCGAGGATGCCTCAGAAGCTGCGCAGTCAGCTTGTCGGGTGTCTTTCAAGAGGTCCGGTCCCACATCGCTCGGTGCCTCCACGGGTCCCTTCTTCGCAGGGACTGTGGATCGGGCTCTGAGAGGTCTGGGAGTCTGGTTCTTGTCGGGCTCTGGGCTCGGTCTCCGGCGGGAGGCGGCGGCAAAGCAGACGTCGAGTTGCTGGTTGGTACCTGTGTTCACAGGGTGGTCACTCCTTGGCCACAAGGGAGATTCTTCTTCAGTCTTCTGTGCAGCAGAATGTCGAAGTCCAGTCTTCTTCTTAGTTTTAAGTTGATTTCGGGATGATCTGCTGTGCAATGGCACTGCTCCCCCTCTTATTCCCAAACTGGGGGTGGATCACCTACTAGGTCCCTCCTCTGGGAGGAACCAGGAAGGGGGGCGGTTACACCCCCTTTCCTTTGTCCAGCTCCGCGCCAGGACTGGGGCTGGAAGGCCCCAGAACCGGTTTGGGCTGGCCTATGCACGGGGACACCTTTTGTGCCCCGGGCATGTCTGATTCTTTTCAGCCCTGTCCTACCTAATACACAAAATCCTGTCTGGGGTGGTGCTCGCACCTCCCAAGGCAGGAAACCCTTTGTCCAGGCCACCATCTGCCGAGTTTCGGTCAGCAGCAGGAGGCCAGACTTGTGTCTGTGGTGGCAGCGTCCATTTTGTGAAGCTGAGGCTCTGTTTAACTTTAACCGGGGTTAAGGCTACACACATGTCGTGTCCCTCTAGAAGGGTGGAATGCTATCCCCGTCGCCAGAATTGGCGAGGGGATAGTATTCCAATTCGTATGACACCTTACTCGACATGTTTTGATAAAGCCAAACCAAAGATAGCATTTAACCGCGAGGATTATAATGCACTTAAGAGTATATGGTATGGCAATATCCCGGAACGGCTTAGGGAGTTGTTCCCGACAGCTGCAGACAGGCTCAGCTCACGCCAGAGCACCATCTCACATATTTCCAAGCACTCTGCCTCCAGGATTGATGAGGCCTTCCATAGGAGTGGCTGATAGGAACATATGTGTCCAGTTTAGGGTTAGGCACAGACATACTGTACCTAAGTAAGAGGTGGTTACACCGACTTACCCCAGCTGAGTGATCAGCCAGTTGTGTCAAATATGGAGGCCAGGCCAGGGGTGGCATAATACATGCTGCAGCCCCTGGTAGGCCTTGGATACACCTATGCCCTGGGCACCTAGGGTGCACTAATACAGGGGCTCATAAGGTGAACCAGTTCCAATTCGTAATGCACCTAAAGTGCATTGGCATCAATTTAGAGAGAGAACAGCAGGCTGTGGGTCTGATTAGCAGGCCCACAGCCACATTAAGTCAGAAACCAGTGAAGCAAAAAGCAAAAATTTGGGGTGACCATAGGATAGCAGACCCTACTCTCCTACACTTTCCTAGTCCCGCCAAAAGAAGTGGAACATGATGACTACTATAGGTATTCTCCTTTCAGAGCCGAGAAAGACTGCCCACGAACTGAAAATGAGATGGAACAGGTAATGATTGATGCTATGCATTGGACGCAGAGTCGCAGACTGAGTGATTTTGTTGTTGTTTGTTGTGCATGAAGTTATGTCATTGTACACTAATCATCTTTCTACAGTACACACTAAACCTAACTCAAGGTGAATTTTCCCCTTCTTGCAAATAAGAAATGTGTACTTCTACTGCAGCTTGATACATTGCTTTTTGATTGAATACAGGAAAGGGACTTAATCTGCGCACTGAGTATGACAACAGCACCGTTCATGATGATGATGATAAAAGAGACGGTCCGTTAACTTACGATGAGAAGGAACAGGTCATGAAAATGAATGGCATGCATTGGACACCTGACTCTGAGCGATTGGTGTTTGTGTTTATGTTGTTTGTTTGTTGTGCACAAAGTAAAGTCAAAGTGTACTAGTAGTCTTACTGTACACACTAAAGAGTGACTGAAGTCAATAATAGTTCTACTCTTAACATAATTTTACTTCTACTGCAGGCCAACCTTCACAGTCAGTCAGTACAAGTATCGGAGATGATTGATGGAATAATAACAAGTCAGGAGGACGTTTCATGAGTGGCATAAAAGCCTAAAGGTAAACACGTCAACAACAACCACAGCAGACCCAAATATCTGTGTAGAAGTGGAGTCAAGTGTAGCGGTGGGATGACTGCGGTGCTTTTAATTAACTAACTTAAATTGTAAAATGCTATGTTTGGAATGGATATGTGCTTTGCCTTTGTCCAACTCTTTAAAAAAAAAGTACTCTAAACGGAGGATGTGCTAAGCAACGTGCCATCAGGCCTGGCCCTGTGGGCCTGCTCTGTCCTGTTGTTGTTGAAGGTCAATGCTAGAAACAGATTAGAGTAGAGATGATGCATACATGCCGCCTCGGAAAGTGTTCTTGTTGCACTACACCATAACTTGTGCATTTGTTTCAACTTTGTTTCTCAATATCCCTTTTGTGTTTCCATCTACAATTACAGGCGGGGCCTTGCCCTATACTTGGGAAAACATTACAATGCACACTTACCTTACCAATTAAATCTACATTTTTTTCAAGGCGGGCAGTGGCGAGTGGCGAGTGGCGACACCCAAGATTGATAGACGAGAGTACCAAGAGGAATGCCGAAATGCAAATCCAGTCTACATTTTTGACCAGGATAACACAGTAACAGTATCAACTTTCTTCTTCTTTTAAATAATTTGATTCATTTTTTGTCTACAATCTTTACAACAGTGTGTTCTTGTTGTTGTTATTATCATTAGGTTTGCTCTCTGTTTATGGTTCATCCCTACCAATATTAAAAAAATTCTATTTTCTATCTGTAAAAGTATTAAGCCCGGAAAAACAGAACAAGAAGTGTATGTAATCCGGGTCTCCTTATCAATCATCATCATGCATGCAATTCCCTTTTCTCCCTTAACATATTGATATGGATATGGTAGTCTTCAAAGATTGTTGTTTGTTTGTCCATGCATACTGTTTTTCACTGTCAAACCTTTCCCCAAACCCCCTTCCCATCCATTCAACAAACCCTAACCCTCTTTCCCAGGGCTGTTTGACTTATTGAGGTGTGACTAAATTAAATGTACACCAATAATTAATCACACGCTTCCTGGGGCAGATGTGGCGAAAGCAACAGTACTTCAATTTCAAGGCAGAGCGATGATCTTCTTCTGCTTGCCCACCCATGAGCAGTATATTTTAGAGGTGATTTTTAACAAAGGAAGGAACATATACCTCAACATTAATTGCTGGCATTGATTGGATTTGTTGTCATGATCATCCTCATACAAAGCACTAACGGTTACGCTGTTGGGCTAGTCAAGTGACTCGACACAACTATAGTTTGTAACTCTGTCTAGTAGGCTATTCCCACCACCATTATGTCTTGTTGTAAAATATTTTTGCATATTATTGTTCCTCAGTAAGTTCTGTACTGTGATTCATTCTACTACTCCTCGAACAGTCTCTCAAAGGTGACTGACTGTCTCATTTTCTTTGTTCGCAAATGCTGCTGCCCGGCCAGTGTCTACTACTACTACTATACTACCACCACCACCCCAATTATGGCATGTTACAAAAAGGAAACCATGCAGCCATCGCTGTGCCTAAGTTAAACATCAGCAAAAGTAAGAGAAGTTTGGGGGAGGCATAATTAATAATGGACATGTTTTCAATGAATTCACACACCCCTTTGAGTCCAGATAAAGAATGCATAGACTAGAAGAGAGAGACTGTAAGTACTGGTAGGACAACTCAATCAGTGAAGGGTGTTGCATCTATCTGTTTGTGTCTTACACAGTCAGCCAATTATTTAAATCAAACACCGCCTACGGGTAGACCTGCACCAGCAAGGAAACAGTGTGATGTAAAATGGTAACCCCACCTACAAAACATAAATTGCATGTATAGTATAAATATAGATTTAATGTACCCTAACAAAAATAAACTATGTAAAACCCACAAAAGCTGACCCACCCCCTCCCTAACCCCAACCGATGTCCGTAAGAAACTTAAGTCCAAGTGTCCAAATCCCCAACGCCCAATTCCCACCAGCCCAAACAAGAATTAAAAAAGGGGCAGAAGACAGGGACTCTAAGATGAGTAGCTGGATTGGAGGACGACACGCATTTGTTCCTCTAAACGGGCGACACAGCGCTTGAGAGCGCGGCAGCTGGAGCAACAGTGGGGGGCACGAGAGATGGTATTGCGGCGGCGGGCGGCCGCCTGACGATGGCGCCGTACCACTGGAATGCGGTGGTTGGGGCCCGGGGCACTGGAGGAGGGTCCAAGTGCTGCAGCAGTCTTCTCCTCCTCCTCTGCCGAGACCACAAGCCGCCGATATTCGCGCTGGATTGCCTCCAGCTTCTGGCGCCGTATCTTGGCGGTCAACTCCTTCCTATCAACTTTGGAAGGAGTAGCTGTATATCAAAAAGAAAAAACAAGACAATTGTAAAATATACTCTTAGAAAAACAGTAAGACAAGTTAATTATACACATAGTGGCATGGTAGCACTATAAAGCACAGTACATAACATTTATTAAATCTCGCCCGTCCTTCTTCCTTCGACCCGTCTTTCACTTTTTATTTGAGCACCAGGTGATCTGATCTGACTTTTAGACTTCTCCATAAAACTTTCAAAGCGGAGTTGAAATCACAGATAGATGAGGCCATTCGTTACTCAATACTCCCGCCCCTATGCCAATTAAACAGTGTCTTCACTCTTCAAACGTTCACAACAACTCTTACTTACTTAGGACATCGATTTTTCAGCCCGCCATCCTCATGCCATAAGGACGGGGGTCCCGTGTGGACAATTAAGATGCGCCCGCCACAGTGGCGGGCGCATCCCGTATTTTTAACATTGTGGTGGGCGGTGCCAAAAGCACCACCGCCGCAATGCCCAGCGCAGAGCCTGCCACGTTGTGCTTTGAAAGGCAGGGTACCATATCATAGGTACCCTCCATGGGGGCCCGCAACGGGCACCCCAAGCACACTCCGCATGCCTTTTCATTGGATGCAATTGAAATATGCACCACCGTGGTGGCGCCAGCCTGGCCCCTGCAGTGTTTCACCGCCATGGACATTGCCCTTACAGCCAATGGGAACCTTAATCGCAGTAGCATGATGCAATTTTGAAAATCGCAGTAGGCGTGCTCTGCCACCGCAGAGCTGGTCATTGGATGCATTTAAAAAAGGCAGACCTGGAACACCAATTACAGCAGCTTAGCAACACTGAAATGATCCCAGGGGGCTATATATGTGTGGAGAGAGACTTACATTTCCACTGCTCCCAGAAGCTGCTGCCTGAGACCCCTCATCTGGTGCTGCCTCCAGGGACTGCTGCCTGTGACGGCTCATCTGCTGCTGCCTCCAGGGACTACTGCCTGAGACCCCTCATCTGCTGCTGCCTCCAGGGACTGCTGCCTGAGACCCCTCATCTGTTGCTGCCTCCAGGGACTGCTGCCTGAGACCCCTCATCTGCTGGTGCCTCCAGGGACTGCTGCTTGAGACCCCTCATCTGCTGCTGTCTCCAGGGACTGCTGCCTGAGACCCCTCACCACCCACTTCCGCCACTGCTGTCTCATGTCCACAGTGATGTCCAGGACTGAGAAGATCCATGCAAGTCCCTTCACAAGCGAGGAACTCGAGGTCCTGGTGGACGAGAGGCTCACACAGTACCCAAGGCTATATTGTGCCCCAAATGTCGTGGTAAGTTATATTATGTTATGCTATTCCACATGTTTCCCTGCCTGCACATCAATATTTGAGTGACATGTGTTGTCTTGCCAGCCATACAGTGACGCAGCAAGTTGGCAATGCAGGAGTCAGGACAGTGATTGCTTGGGTGAATGGCTGTGTGCAGTATGTGCCCACCTGGCCTGCACAGTCACCACCCAAAATGACAAGGACATATCACTGAACTTACAGTTTTACATGTATCTTTTCTCTTTGCACTCCCGCAATGAGCCATCTCAGCCATGTAGATTGCACACGACAGGCCTTGTGAGAAGGGTTTTGGTTTTGTGAGATCATGTCCTTCAATGTGACATCCATGACACAGTGAGCTATTCACAGGGGCAGGGACATTGAAGGCTGCGCAGTGTTGGGCACAGTGAGTCTACCCCCAAACACATGTTGATATGTGATGAATGTTTTGCTCAACCTAGAAATGGACAGTAGATGTGGGCAGACTACACATGGCTTTCTGTGCTGGCATCCTGTATGTCGTGAGATGTGCAGGTACTGTGTCCCTCCTCACACCTGCATGCATTTACATGTGCTTTTCCAGTGCAGATGTTCCATGGGAGATGCATTCTTGACTCTGTTAGACATATCTGTGGATTTGGGATGAGTTAGTATGGAAAACATTGTTTACAATGCGGTGTTTACCCCGCAGTACCTTTACATCAATGCCATTATAGCGCAAGTCGTTACTACGACTTGCGCTGGATGGCGCTGTTGGATAAGGAATATTGTAATTTTATATTCCAACACCTTCCCTACCGTTACGTGGGCTGGTGTTGGAATATAAAGTTATAATAATCCTCAATCGCGCACACCAACGCAAGTCGTTGTAATGACTTGCGTTGTAATGGCAGCGTTGTAAAGTACAGCGATCTAAAAGATCGTGTTGTACTGACGTACATCCATTAGTATCATGCTACTGTACTGCGAGATATTGGTACATAACACTGTGTCATTGATGTTTTACCCCTCTTGTCTCCCATGCCTGCAGCTCAAAATACACCAGCGTAAGGCCGTGTGAAAGGCCATTGCGACCAAGATGCGGGCTCTGGGTGTCTCAAACTGACGGCGCATCCACTGCCACAAGATGTGGGACGACATCTGCCCCCTGGCAAAGAACGTAGCGGAGAAGACACTGGGGCTGCTCCCTCGCACTGGAAGGTTGGCACAGCGCAGCATAACACCCCTAATGGGCCGCATCTCGGCTGTGACACAGCCTGAGCTGGATGCACGTTTGAAGGAGCATCAGCAGCAAGCTAGCGGTGAGTATTCTGGGAAGGGTGACTTTGGCTGTGAGTGCCTGCATGTGTACACAGCCTGTGCCAGTACTGGCCTATGTGATGCAGTGGCTTGTAAGTGACCTCTGTGCTGGGTGCATCTGTCATGTATTTGCCCTACCTGTACTTACTATGGTAATTTGTGTACTGCGCATTTCCATAGCATTCTGAGCGGTGGGTAGTCTGGGAAATCCCATGGAAGGGAACGGCAGTGTGCCCAATCTAAGTGTGCTTTCATCAATGCGTGCATTGCCTGACCTCACATTTGTGAGGCTTAGACATCTGACACCAATGTGCAACAGTAGTTGTGCCTCAAAGTACATGGTGGATGGCATGGGCACATGGCCATTGTGGAAGGTCATGTTGTAATCTGTATTTATGTTGTCCCCTCCTGCTCTATCCAGATCTATCAGTGGCAACATGTTGGTGCGTTCATCCTTGTCCCCATCATGGCCCTAGGTGTGCTCTGAGCTATTTGTGTATCTGGTTCAACGGAGCCACCAGCAGGATGTTGTGCTTTTTCGTCACCACAGGACTCACTTATGCCTGCTTTTTTTGTTTACACACACTATTTGAGTCAAAAGAAGTGTGTTTGCACAATGTTATTGTACAGGGTGGTGTGCAACATGTAGATTTAGTCATCTTCAGTGAAGCTTTGCTTGCATATGTGTGTTCTGTTGCTGCCACTGAACTAACCCTACTACTCTCTCTCATGCAGCATCTCCTGTGGTCATGGAGGGGCAGGGGACAGACACCAGTGGTGGGGAATCAAGTACAACAGCTGCACAGGAGCACATTGACACAGGAGTGACCAGCGCCTCGGAGGGGGACAGGAGTCTGCTGGAGGAATCACAGCCTGAGACACAAATCTCGTCATCTGTTACCAGCAGTGACGCATCCATGTTGGTGGGCACAGGGAACGGGGACTATGCCTCATCTTCCACCACACAGCAAACATTGCCCACCCTCCCATCCACTTCCTTGGGTGCTGCCCATGTTCGCACCAGTAAGAGGTGAAAAGTGCCCTTCACCCCAGGCACCCCTGCCCCTGCCCCTGTCCCCCCTGCTGCCATCAGTGCTGAGTCAGTGGACCTTTTGCGCCAGCTGTGTGTGGGCCATACAGCTATCCTCAATGCATTCATAGACCACGACAAAAAATTGGCACAGGTGGTTGCTTTTATGGAGGCATACATTTAGACGTGGGTGGACTGCAGAGGACTATCCAGTGTTTGTCCTCCGCAGTGATGGCAGCCCTTCAACTGGCACAAACTCAGAGTCCAGCTCCAGTCCCTTTGTCCACCCCCCTGCCAGTGGCCACGTCTGACAATAGTAACCACACTCCACAGTCCACAAGGTCACGATACAGCACGCGAATCACACAGCAGCAGCCGCCCATCCCCACAGAAAACTAAAGCCACCCCAGAGCACTAAGACAAAACGCCAAGGGCCAAAAAGCTAAGAAGCAGACCTTAGGTTCACATGCCTCAGAGGCATACCCAGCCAAGGACTCTCCTGTCCCTATAGCGTCTCGCAAAGACAAGGGGGCAGTTTCCGTGCCCACTGAGAAGGTGGCGCATGCCAAGGGTAACATAAGAAGGGCTCCAAGGAAGATTCACCCACCACCTCGACTCCCATTCTAAGCCCAGTGAAGCAGGGGAATGAGGGCACTGTACGGATAACACCTGGTGAACAGGGGATGGAGGGACAAAGGCAAGGCCAGGCGAAGCATACTGCTGCATCCAGCACATCCCCAGAGGGAGTGCAAGTGTCTTCACCTGATGCAGCTTTGGTGGTGAGTGTGCCTGTTGTGTCCACACCACTTCCCATTGATCCCAAGTCAGGGAGGCCATTTAGAATCCCCAAGAAGTGGAAAGGCACCCCTCCACACTCTCCCACCTACACTGTGTCTCACGTCAGCATGACTCCACCTCCACGTGCCACTACACCACCTGGTCCAAGCAGCCCTCCGGCTTCCCAAGCCACTGATAGCTCTACCTCAGCTGGCCCTCTCTCTCCCCTGTCAAGTGCTCCACCTGTCCCCAACACGCAGCCAGCTCCCAGTCCGACTAACAGCCAAGTCTGAGTGGTAGTCACCCTCACACATCTGTCTCTCACACAGCGGGCCTGTACTGCCCATTGTTACCCCCTGACTGTGTTGCTGACCATGGCAGGGTACAGTTGCACACATTCCCTGTGCATCTTCTCATGGACTCACTATGCATTTTGTCCTGCCCATTGGCCTTGTTGTTCACTGATGTGTGCCCCTTGCCTGTGCAGTTTCTCATGGACTCATTCTGCACCTTGGACAGGCCACTGGCCTTGCTGTTTAACCCTTGTCTGTGCAGCTTCTCATGGACATGCTCTGCTCTTTGTTATGGCCACTTGGCCTTGTTGCTGATTGGTGTGTTCTACTATTCCCTGTTCAGCTTCTCATGTACATACTCTGCACCTTGGACTGGCCACTGGCCCTGCTGTTTTCACATTGTCTGTGCAGTTTCTCATGGACTCATTCTGCACCTTGGACAGGCCACTGGCCTTGCTGTTTTCCCCTTGCCTGTGCAGCTTCTCATGTACATACTCTGCACATTGGACTGGCCACTGGTCTTTCTGTTTTCCCCTTGCCTGTGCAGCTTCTCATAGACATGCTCTGCACTTCGTTTTGGCCACTAGCCTTGTTGCTCATTGCTGTGCTTCACTATTCCCTGTGCAGCTTCTCATGTACATACTCTGCACTTTGAACTGGCCACTGGACTTGCAGGTTTTCCCCTTGCCTGTGCAGCTTCTCATGGACATACTCTGCATTTTGTGCCATGCTCCTCTCTTCTCCTGGTGCCTATCTGTGCAATATGTGAATCAAGACAGTTGCTCGTGTTGTCTGTTTTGTCAGTGTCCTTACTGAATACAGTTTTTTTCTGTGTGTATATGGTTTACTGTGCCACATGCTCTGTGTGCCAATTCAACATTGCCAATATCTTGTCTCACGTATTCTATTTTTTACAGGGGTGACAGGGACTTCAGTTCTTCCTGACTCTAAAACTTGTGGGTGCAATGATGTTGTTTTTATATGGAATACCGTTATCATTTTCATTATTTGTTCATGTTGGCTATATTGTACACATGTCAGGTTGGGGGGCACTGCCAGCAAGGAGTGAGATTCTATCCACAGGATTGCACGCAGGCTGGCCTGGGTCATCGTGTGTGTGTGTTCTTACTTCATGTGAGCCAAGCAGTGTAGGTGTATGGTCATCTTGTGATGGCCAGTCATCCTAGTCACACGGGTTACTTTCAATGAGTACACTTGGGTGGTCAAGAAGTGTGCAGTGTGAAGAGGGGGACTTAGTCGGGAGTGTTGATGTGTGTGTGCCCTTGCATTGTCAACTACACACATGTTTCACCCAGGAGTTGAGTGCCTGTTGTTTGGATTGTTCAGCCCTGTGGATGTGATTGTATCCATATGAGTGAGTTGTATGTTGTGCACTGTGCAGTGTGTTGGTGTATCATTGTAGTTCTGGCTGACTCCTACTTGTTGTTTTTGTCAATTGTGAGTATGCAGAGTGTGTGACTGGCAAGTCAGTGTTGTGTTTTGTTGATCATCCATGTGTCTTGATACTGTTTGTGGTGCCTGTACAGACCTGCTGATCCACACTGACATTGTGGGTGTGTTATTTCATGCATTGCTGTCACATGGTGTTTTATTGCCTCCAGTATGGCATGTTGTGTGTGGTGTCATACCATCCCCTATCTGTGCTTCAGGTGCCTACCCATTGTGAGTCTGCACACCCTCTATTTGTGTATTGTACACTCCTGCCATGTACACTATTGATGTGCACAACACTTCACTTTGATGTCAGCTGTTCCATTGGTTTACGTGTGCGCCTCCCCATCACTTCATTTGTGACAATGTGCTTTGTGGTGCAGATGTTTGCCCAGGAGCAATGTGCCACCCAGGACATTTGCCGAATTGGTTATATGTGATGTTCTTGTTCTGTTTAGCAGTCATGGTTGCTCATATGCAGTTCAATTGTTTGTGCTACCCAGTCCCTTGGCCAAGTTGTTTCCACTTTTCTGTCCCAGACTTGTGCATATGTGGGTGTTGTGTTGGGTGTATGTGTGTTTGCTGTGGCATTGCTTCACTTCCTGAATGTGTTGTTGTCTTTATGCTGTGCTGATTAGTTTTGTGTGGGTTCATGTTGTGTCACTCATGTCTGTGTGGGACTGGTATGTTTGGTGTGCTTGTTGTGCATGCAATGCTGTGGGTGTATTTTGCCTTGTCATTGCCTGGTGTGCATCCCCTGATGTCCTGCTGTGTTTGCTATATGATTTTTTCTGTAATGTTGCACTTCTTGTCTGTCTTGTGGTATGTTGTCTGTGCATTGCTCATGACTGATGATGTTGTGCACTCCTGTTCTGTCTGTGCTCCCATTGACTTTCCACAGTTTTGCTGCACAGGGCATGTCAGCTCTTGTTGTGGTTCTCTGTGTGTATTCTGTTGAGTTATGTGTGTTTCTGTTGTTTTTGTGCAGACATCGTTTCTGGCATCCCTGTGTGTGTATGTGTGATGTGTGTGGATACCCCCAGGTAGTGTCATTGTTTGTCTGTGCATTGACTGGACATTATTGACACCCTTCTGTGTGTTTGATACTGGTGTTGTGTGCTGCTGGTATGAGGGGGTATGTGCGTTGATTCCTACTTGTGTTTGACAGTCATGGAGTGTGTCAGTGGGCCCGGTGTGTTGTGCTGCTGGCATACTCCTGTGAAGTAGTTGTATACATATGTGTGGCTGTTCACAGTTTGACTTTAGGGCCTTCCTTTCATCCCTGTGCCTATACATGGGTTGCCTTGCTGTCTCCCTGGGTTGTTGCACTGAGATGACAGTGGTTTGACTTCACTCACTGTGCCAGCCATGTGTGCTTTGATGTGCTGAGGGTGTTGTTCTATGTTCCTTGTCTTGTATGTGATGTATACCTGCTTGGTGGTTATCTCCGTGGCCTTCCATTTGCGTGCACCTCACTTTGGCAAACCTATATGTTATGCTCCATTGCTGGTGGCATGTGGTCTGTGTATGTGTCTGTGTGTCAGTGTGGGGTATGTCTGTGTGACTTGGCAGGCTGTGTGTCCAGTAGGATGTTTTTTCATTGTATGTGCGTGTTTTCATTTTGTGCTTGTACTCTTGCCATGAGTGTGGTGTTTTTGTGGTGCGTGGGTTGCCCTGGACCTGTGCTTCTATGCTGTGTGTTTCTCTGCAGCCACTCCTGCTGTGGCTGTCTCCCTAGTTGTTTGGTGTGTGTTGCAGGGTGTGGATTCACCTAGCTTGTTGTTGTGCATGGGGATGCTAGGAGGGGCACATGGCATGTCCCTTCATGGGGGGACTAGTATGTGGTGGGTGGAGGTGTGGCCCTGTGGTCTTTGTTCCCTGCCCATGCCTGGCGCTGGCCCTGCCTTCTGCATTGTGAGCATGTATTCCCTTGTCCTCACCGCTGTGGTGATATGAATGGGACATTACTGCAAGGTCGCAGAAAATTTGTGACCTGGATGTGGAGGGGTTACTTGGTGGCAGGTAGGACATGTATGGGTACACTTGTGGATGTGTTCCTGTCCCCACCAGTATGTCTGATGTGGCTAGGGACCCTGTATCAGCCCATGAGTTGTGTGTTGTGGTTGTGTGCGGGATTGTGTTATTGCGTACCTGCAACATCGTCCGCGATGGTCCATACATTGCTGGTGATGTATCAGGTACAGCAACGGAAAGACGTGTAGGGCTGAGTCCATTGCGGTCGTGACCGGGTGGAAGGGACCGGGACTCTGGTTTCATGCTCTGCTGTCGAGCTTCCGCCGTCTCTGGTTGGGCGGTTTCTCCACTGCGGTGCGGCTGGCTGTTTGGGGCATCCTAATTTGTGGAGCGGACCGGACGTCATTCCGCACAGCGGTGAGTCTCCATTGACTCCCACCACTGCCGTGGCAGGCACACTTTGATGGTGGTTTTCATCGCACCGCGGTGGAAGGGAAATAGGCTATATTTGGCCATATTGATATGGCGGACGTGGGTACAGCTGCTGGTCTGCAGTAAAATGCATTTTCTGCCACAGCATGCTCTGCGGTGGTGCCACAGCCCGCCATACTAATATACCCCTAAGTGTTAAACTTAGCATCTTTGGTGTGTTTTCTCCTGACCTTTTGCATCTACTTCCTGTGTTTTTAATGCTGAGCTGGATTTTGATTTTGCTGGCATAGATGCTTTGGGCACTTTGCCACTGCTGATAAGTGTTAAAGTGCAAGTGCTTCCTGTGAAAATTGTTATTACAATTGGTTCTCCTTGATTGGCTTACTTAATTTACTGGTCCCTAGAAAAGTGCACTGAATGTGCCAGGGCCTGTAAACCAAATGCTACTAGTGGGCCTCCAGCACTGATTGTGCCAACCACATGAGTAGCACTTAAAAGGTATCTCAGACATGCCACTGCAGTATCTGTGCACAGTTAAACTGCCATGCCGACTAGCAAATGCACCCACTTGACAGACTCTAACCTTCCCTTTTCTTACATGCGAGACACCCCTTAGGTAGGCCCAAGGTACCCCCATGGGCAGGGTGCAGTGTATGTGAAAGGTAGGACATGTACTGGAGTGTGTGATATTTCCTGATAGTAATATACGGCCAATTTCATTTTTTCACTATTGAAATGCTATCTGTCCCATAGGATGACATGGGAGATGCTTTGTAACAGCCCACCCACCCCTACAGACCATACACGGAACCTGGGCATTATCCTGGACTCCTCCCTCACCATGACCCACCAGATCAACTCGGTCACCTCCACCAGTTTCAACTGCCTTCACATCCTTGGCAAAACCTTCAAATGGATACCCCCTGAATGCATAAGGACCGCCACCCACGCACTCATAGCCAGCAGACTGAACTACAGCAATACCCTCTATGCCGTAATCAACAGAACTCTTCTTCACAAGATCCATAACTCGGCAGCCAGACTCGTCCTGGGACCCCACAGCAAAAAACACACGACCCAACACTCCCCGTTGAGAAGAGGGTAACCTTCAAACTTCTAACCCATGCCTACAAATCCCTCCACAACATCAGAACCAAATGTCTCAACAAGAGAGTCTCTTTCCACCTGCCCAAAAGGAACCCCCGCTCCGCTGACCTCGCCCTGGCCGAGACCCCCGCACCTACAAAAACAGAGCTGTCAGAAGAGCCTTCTCCTACATCGCAGCCAATACCTGGAAGGAGCTCCCAGTGAGCATCAGACCCTCTCCTTTCCTGCACATCTTCAGGAGGAACCTCAAAACCTGGCTCTTCAACTGAACCGAAGCTGCAACACCCCCCACACCCAGCGCCTTGAGACCCTCCCGGGTGAATAGCGCGCTTTATAAACCCCTGATTGATTGATTGTTTGATACCATCTTACAAGTATAGAGAAATAAAGTTTATACTATCTGAACTCAGAATATAATAACACAGATTTTAGTAAGAATGGTTTTTAAATTATGAGTTGAAAAATGCCACTTTTAGAAATGACAAGAGTTTTACAAGACAGATTCATAGATAAACTTTAACAATATTGAGGGAATACGCGGTGCATCTTGCTGCCTATATTTGGAGCTGTGAGGTCTCATAGGATTGCCAAAAAGACAAAAACCAAAGATATGTCCAATCTGTTGTCACTAAGGAGCCCTGATGAAAGCCCGCAAAGAAAACAGTGAAGCTAGAAACGCGTCGGCATAATCAATCTATGATGTCAAATGGTTGAATTATAAATCAGGATAAGTGAATTGACTAAATCAGAGCTTTTTGTACATACATATATGCCCTATCAGGATGAGGCGTATGTTTGTATATGTGGATATATATATATATGTGATATATATTTGTAGGGCGTCATAATTGTTTATCAGTCCTTGGCATATGGTTTATAAATGATGATAGCAAAATGTCATAAATGGTGTATGTTGTCAAAAAAATGTCAATGTCATTAATGTTTAATGTTGTAGAAATTGTGTTTTTGCTATATGTGTTGTCCTAGAAAGGAGAACATTTCCTTATCAAGATAAGAAACAAAAGTAGAAAAAATAGGGTAAATAAATAACCCGACAACAAAAAGTATATAGTGTGGTTACTTTTTCAAAGAAATAGGATTCCAGGTCTTGTTTTTGTTTGTACATTTAGAAAGTAGGCATTTTCTTGTTTAATTATTCTGTGTACTTCTGCCTGTTTGTGGTCTGACTATCTGGTTTTGGAGTGACAACGGCTGGGAATGTGCATTCACTGTAGACAGCCACTGCAGGGGTTGAGCTGTCCCTGGCCCTTCCTTGATGACTCAGAGCTGAGCTGAATAGACCTCAGCAGCTTTTGGAGTAGAGGGATGAGTTTTCCTTGCACCTGAATAGGGGCTGTCTCCCTGGCACAATGTTGTCTCCACTCCCTGTGGTCATACTGAACCAGTGAGGACAGAACTGGTTTGGCCAGGGCTCAGAGACCCTTGCACAAAAAAATGAACAAAGACAAAATGGGGTATAAGTAGTAAACTTAAAAACCCTATTTACACATATGCTGAAACCCATGTCCAGTCTCTGAGTGCTTTGGAAAGATGATAGAGGGCAACCATGGACAGAAAAGGAATGGGATATGATTCTCGCTAGCCCCTCCTTCATACCGAGAAGAGCAAAGTTTAGGCTCATACACACATACATAATACAGAGAGCATATCTCTCACTGGATAAAATAAATAAATACTTTAGCATTAACACCTCAGCCTGCGCCCGCTGCCAACAAATAGGCGCAGACCTCTTACACATGCTGTGGTCTTGTGCCTCCCTCAATATGTATTGGCACGAAGTAATGGAAGCCCTCACGAAATGTACTAAGGGACAACTGGTGCACACATGGGAGGCCTGCATTTTAGGATTATATGTTAGAACGACGAAAACCAGAGTCATCTCCAGGTTCAGAGATTTAGGCTTGATAGTGGCAAACACCTCATAACCCAGAGATGGAAGCATGCCATCCCCCCAACAATACACAGCTGGGTGAGTTCCCTCACAGTGTGGGCACAGGCCGAAAGCACTGCATTGCGTAGGGAGGAAACTGCGGGACTGCGAAAATACCTGATCGCACAATTTTGGGATGATCTCCTCAGGACACTGTCGGGGGGAAACGGCAGAGAGGCTGACATGACTCACAGGAACCTGCAGCGCCTGGGGCGGCTGCTGAGACATGAAGGCATTGCACAACACAGTACTAGTTTGTAAAGGCAGCCGCTGAGGCAGAAATCTCTGCATACAATCTGCCTGAGATTACAGCTGCACACTAGTAGATATGAGACCCTAACATCATGCATCACCAGCTTACGACGCTTTATCGAACTACCAGACACGGGATACACTAACTATACCCACCCAACCTAAAAATATTATACTCTTAATGGCAATTCCTCTGCTTCAGTTCAGTTTCCATAACCAATAAAAATATCTTTCAGCACAATATGGCCAGCAGACTTCCAGCTAGTTGGCAGAGGTAATCCAATGCACGGTGTAACCCAGTAGATAAGTAACTATAAATCATAAGTTCCAACGTAGCATTCATCCACTTCAGTGGAGATATGTACTAACAAAGAGATACCAACTGTAATGCACAGAGGGTAATGTAATATGATGGATATGGACAAAGTCTGCCCGTGATATGCTGTTGCACAATTTGCTACTGTAACTGAACTGTGAATATCGCTAGAATGTTCTACTTTGGCGAAACACTGTTTATGTATGTTATGTTGCACCAACATAATGTTCTTTTTTATTATTTGTATGTCTGCAAAATTGAAAAATACAATACAGATATTAAAAAAAAAAGAAAATAGGTAGTAAACTTAAACCCCAGAACTTTAGATCACTTCTAGACTGAATAGGAACCTTTGCCAAGGAGAAGAGCTGGAGAGCTGTGAGGAGGAGTACTGCCTCTTTTGCTGTGGGCTGTGTATGGTTGACCTGCAGTTGCTCCATTTGCTAAGGAAAGGACAATTACTGGAACTTTGCTGAGAAATATGTTTGAAGAAGAATCTCCAAGGGCCTGTGGGTGCTGGCCTCCTGTTCTGAACTCTCAGGGACAAAAAGGTTTCACCTCCAACTCTGCTAAACTCAATTGCTGAGATTTCTGACCGGCCAGGAGGTGGTTTGGTCCTGTGAAGGATGTTCCTGCTGTTAGGAGCTAGATTAACTTGAAAGAAGCAATGAAAGCGATCTCTGATGCCGTCAGTGCCGCAGCCATGATGCACCAAGCTCACAGCTCCTACGCCCTTTGACCCATGCCAACGCCTACAGTTATCGGCCTTCCCGATGCCAGTGCTCGCACTGACTCCATCATTGCCAGCACATGCACTTGCTAACTGTGCATCGTCACTGAAACCAACACCTCACTGCTGACACAACCTACTTCCCCATTCCTGGAGTTGATACGTTGCCTCTTCACAGACACAACGCCTCACCTCCCTCGAGGCAGCCAGGGAGCTTTACTCAACCTTGGCACTATAGCCTCACTTCCATGACGCCGTGCATCTTCATAGACTTTGTTTCCCAAAGGCACTGTTTGTTTGAGGGGGTCCATGTGACTCCGTGGCAGACGCTGCTCTGTTAGGACCACTCACCTGAGGTCCATGACATCTGCAGGGGCGATAAACAAACCTCTTACCTTCTAAGACCCCTTCCTGCACTTCCGTGAGTAACAAGAGTCCCAGTAGATGTCTTAAAAGGGAAGGGGGAATGGAGGAGGCAAAAAATAAAGAAGGCATAGCTCTGCCTTGGCACCTGGTCCAGCCTAGGATCTAAATACCTCTGGATACAAGCAGATACCAACCTCTGCCAAATAGAGATCCCCAATTCTAACACTAAGCAATATGATTGATCTGGTTTCATTACTGGAAACAAAGAATTCTTCATTGGAGAGGTGCAACTTCGTATTACATCCCGATATTCAAGTTGTGTGAGCATTTCTCTAACTTGTTTTTGACCTCATGTTTAATGGGGCATTGTGTTTGCGGCTGTGGGCTGGACCTCACGGGTATGAGGTGGTAAGGATGTCCTTTAGCCCAACCCAAGTGGTTATGGTATAATGCCTGGGCTTGTGCCAAGGTCCACTCCTTGGTGTATGTGTGTTTCATTGATTCTGAAACAAGATCAGAACAAGCTGGTAATATTACTGTTTCTCCTAGTGGGCAATATCTAACAAATTCAAGTGGTAATTTTTTCTCAGCCAAGAGAATGTCATAGCTGAATGACAAGTTCTCCCAAAAGAGAATATTGATAGTACATGGTATATCCACCTTCATTTGGAGTTGTAATTCATATAATTGACATGGGACACTCAGTCTCTGGTCCGGTGTTTGCACCTGGAGGCCACCAGACACCCCATAATATTCTGGCGAACTACTGGGACTTCTGCTTTGCTGTCTAGCATGGTCATATCCCACTCCTAATCATAAGCAGAGATCTCAATATTCGGGGCATGTTTGATTTTAATTTGAGCCACTTTCTTCTTTTTAAATTGAGACTTTGAATGGGTACGTTTTTCTTCCTTTTTTATTATGCAGTCAGAAGAGAGCTATGAGTCCTTCTTTGGTTTCACATACTCCTCTGATCTGCGCTCTGAATATCCTCCCCTCTCTGAGCATTTTTCAAATGGTTTCTGAAAGAAATGAGAAGGACTTGTATCAGCATCCTGATACCTTTAAAGCTGTTTAATTGTATCATAGGTATAGAAGTTATAGAGCATTTCCTTGGATTCCTTTTGAGGAGCTCCATCCCATGTTTTAGTTTTTTCTTTATTTTTCTTATTGTCTCACTGTATTTTAGAAGACTCTGATGCCTCCTTCAAGTTATCCTTTTTGCAATTACTCTTAATTCGTGGTTTATTGGGTCTGGTTCCCAAATTATATCTGCCTATGGATGCATTGGTTTCTGAAATAATTTTAAGTAGTTTCCGCTCCTGATGTACCGTAGCAAGCTGCAAGGGCCACAGGCGCACTGCCAATGCTGGTGTGCCCCCTTTTATATTATTTAGTATGATTAAGGATACTATATAAAAATCGGCCATTAGTTTCACCCACAAATCCAGGGCAGGGGCTGCCCCGTATTCATTTTGGATCTGTTTAGGCACTTCTGGTAAAACAGCTAGTGATGGTGTACCATGCATTCTTGTATAGACTGCCACAAAGACTGTGCCCCAGGTGGTGCATTCTTCCCCAATGGTTGGCATATTGTGATAATTCTACTTTTTCTTTGTGTCCCTCATGGGGAAACACTGCTTCAAGCTGATTTGTTTTTTGTGCAATCTAAAAAGGAATCCCATCCCACCTGATAGGACCCTTACCAAATTATTGCATTAATGGTCACTGGACTAATTCCAGGCATAGCCAATTTTGGTTGTGCAGCTTGGACAGCCCTTGGTGGGATTGTCGTTATGGTTCGCAATATGAATTGAACTAGACGTCTAAATAGTGTAACTAAATGTGTGTATATTATTCCAAGCTCTACATCTGTAATGTTTGCGTTTTCAGGATACGGTGTGTAACCAGCTAAGTCTAACCATGCTGCTCCCTCGCTAATGAGGCGATCCAATCTAACATTTTCTACTGCATGTGGGAGGGCAACTAGACACCAATTTATGTGTTCCTGATAAGTCAACGGGATATATAAATCCACATATTCTCTGAGTTGCGTTGGTACTGTTGCTTCAGTGTATTTGTGAAAATGCACTGTGTTGGCATTTGCTTGCTGGAATGTGACCTACGAATAGGATACCTCTGTTTTGTATGCTTCTTGGGCCTCAACCATGAATGTAACATCCCCACCCGTTGGGGTGAGTCCATGTTGTAACAACATTTGTGTTAATGTATGTCTGCAATTTGGTACCAGTACTACCTGTCCTGAGCCATTGAAGTATTTGGAAGTCAGAGTGGGTACGTGAAGGGGTGATCCTTTTAAGATTCAAGTTTGAACAACCTACAGCCAGAAATATGGGTTCCCTACTTAGCTTTGGAGGATTTTTCCTTAACACCATGGATGTCTCTGGTTAATTGGTGAGTAGGGTCTTTTGGCCCACAAAAGAAAACTATCTGGGAGATCCATTACATAAGTACCCAAGCTAGAACGTTGGTAGCACCATGTTGTACTGTTCATACTTTTTCATTTTTCATTTTTGGACAACATAAATGTCAAAACCACACGAGACAGAGTCCACGCACTCCTTCAGGATATGTTGGCCTTAGTGCTGGCTAGCTCACAGTGCACCGCATGTACCCCTAACCTGGCAAGGTAACAGGTGGCACATGTAACCTCAGAACATGATAACCCTGACTGCCCAAGAAAATCATGAGTGCAGACCTAAACACTTTTGTTTAGTAACTCATGTATTCCCAGAGACACAATAAATAGTCAAATGGACATTTGAATCATGTATTGAAGCACTATGATTCTTGTATAAATTGTGTGCTTCAATTATCAGTAGAAGGAATTACAAAAAGAGTAATCAGTATCACAAGAATGGTACAGAAAATTAACAGTTCAACAATTGTGCTATTACATGGATTATACGCTTGACAGAATCCCTTAGGTTAATCAAACTTCCCAGTTACCTGTGGGTATGTTTCATCTGGGAGCCTGTCTTGGTGTAGAGCTGGGCACCACCCTTCTCAGGAGGTAAACAGGATTAATCTGGGCTGGAATTCCAGCATGGGCCAACCTCAAAACTGTCACGAACATTTTCCTCTATCTAACCAAAGGAGTGATGTTTTCTATTTAATAAACTTCACCCATGTTATCGTGCTGAAGCACCAGTCAGGTTGTCTTTATTGATTCTATCTTTATAGAGCTGTTGCCGAGCAGACAATAACAAACAGCAGCATTTTGCACAGTGAACTTAGTCCTTGTGCAGAATGTCTAAGGCAAATGCCTACGAAGAAATGGAAATGTAAGCAAAACCATTTCAGAGAATATTATACCATACAGGCACGCAAGCCAATGTGTACCAAGCGTCAACATTCACAAAAGATGTTAACTTAAAACATGAGCCTATAAAATGCTAGTGTTCTTACCCAGGGCCTAATGACAATATAACATTGCTTGATAGATATAACAAGGATCTTTCCCAATAGGATAAGAGAAAACGAATTAGTACATGATGTATACATGGTGTTGATTGATTTAGAACATATGAAGTGTTCTACAAGTGATATGTGCTTAGTAGCTGTCAGTTGTTCATCCAAGGTTATGAATTCTAGTGTCTGCACACATTGTAGAGTATGTTGTTGAATACATGTGTAATTCTGTGGACTCCCCCATCAAACATATAAATACAATAGATGCCTAATGAAATAATCACCCAGTAAACATCCCATCACAATGAAAAAAACACAATCTTATATGAAATGTAATGCCTAAAATTCAACAATCAACAATCAGATATGTAAAGACAAGGGTCATAACACTGTAATAAATTCCATGCTTGCCCACATA
Organism: Lissotriton vulgaris; assembly: GCF_964263255.1. Taxonomy (NCBI): domain Eukaryota; kingdom Metazoa; phylum Chordata; class Amphibia; order Caudata; family Salamandridae; genus Lissotriton; species Lissotriton vulgaris. The sequence continues at coordinate 901,773,210 of NC_141696.1, forward strand.
ATCTGTGTCTTAGTCTTCAGACAGGCTGTAAGAACTTGGACAAGCTAAAGACTATACCTTCATCAGTGTCCAATTTAAAAATACAGTGTGCAATTTTCTTTTGTCTGACGCTCAGATTCTGCCAAATAGTGGCAATCAATGTCCTCCTGTTAAAACTATTGATAGGTAAAATTACAATTCTGCATTTCAAATATGAGCTTTTTGCTTTTTGTGGCTCAGTTTGATCCAAAAAGGACTCACACTTCAAAGCATTTTAAAAATGAAGACACTTCCCAACCAGGCCACCTTTTCTTGACTCCCAGTATGATGTTTCTGTTACAAGTGACCAATATTTCGATTGTGAAGGTTTCGCAGTCCTTCTAGCAATTGGTTCCAGGTTATCTAAAACATTATGAGAATGCGAGATCCTAGACAGCTAAACAACAATTAGATAGGTGGCTCCACAATGTGGATCAACATGCTAGCCCCTTAGCTTAGTGGGAACTAATGCAAAGAGTTAGATGTGTCTGCCTTAGGGTTGTCTTCCCCAAAACATTTTGCCTGCCTGTCTCCTCTTTTTTCTGATTCTTTATGTAGTCCTTAGGGCTCTGAGCTCTTTACCACTGCTAACCAGTGCTAAGATGCATGTGCTTCTTCCCTAAATACAGTAACATTGGTCTATTCACAATTGGCATATTTAAGTTACTTATAAATCCTTTGTAAAGTGGTTTACCATTCTCCAGGGCCTGTAAATTAAATGTTACTAGGGGGCCTGTAGCACTGATTGTTCTAACCAAAGAAGTGGCCCTTTCAATGTGTCTCAGGCCTGCCACTGCAGGGCCTGGGTGTGCAGTTTACTGCCACTTTGACTTGGCATTTAAAACCATTTGGCAAGGCTTAAGGTCCCATTTTATTACACATACGTCAACCCGAACGTTAGCCCTGGGTAGTCCATAGGGCAGGGTGCTTTGTAAGTAAAAGGTAAAACATGCACTTTTATGTTTTGCATGTCCTGGTACTGAAAAATACCTGTCTTTTTTTCACCACTGTGAGGCCTACTCCTCTCACAGGTTAACATTGGGAAGTCCTTAATATACTTTTAGGAAGTAATTACTGATTGGAAAGGAGTAGCTGTGTCATGTTTTACATCTTTGGAATGGTAATGATAAATCCTCTTTACTGGTGAAGCTGGATTTTACATTACTATTTTAGAAATGCAAGTTTTAGAAAGTGGCCATTGTTCTGCTCTTGCAGATCTGTTTGCCTGCAGTCCATTTCCAATACATGTCTGGGATGGATGAAAGCTATACTCTGTGCATTCCTTTGAGACAGCCACAAACCCAAGAGGGTTAGGTGTGTCCGAGCACTCATCTATATTCTGATGGCGCTTCCTGGGTAGGAAGGGAGGGAGGACCTGCCACGTAGACCTGAATAGGCAATGTCCTGTCCCCACACAAATGGCTGACTACCCCCTTCAGCTAGTCAGGAAACAGGACTGGCAAGAAAAGGCACTAACGGGTATAAATACTATGGCTCAGATCCCATCAAATCAAACACTTCTGGACCTGTAACTGAACTCTGTCAGAAGAACTACCGTGTAGCATCAAGGGGTGACACTGTGCTGGACTGCTGGTCTGGAAGACCTGCTTTTCTGCTGTGCTGCCATGTTTCTCTATGACCTTGCTGAAGGAGAGCTGGAATCTGCCTTTCAGCTGAAGTTATCTTCAAGGGATTTTTGACTCGCCTCCTGTTGCTTGAGACTCAAAGCTTTCAATTGCACCTGTGCCTGGTTCATTAGAAGTGAACCTAGATAATTGCATCAGAGAAATAGATACATCTCCAGTCTGCATTGAGCAGAACTGGTGCAATGACCCTGTTCCGGGAGTAGAATTGGCGCTCTCGAAACCAATGCATTGCCTTGAGAGCCCGATGCATCAGAACTGTGCATCACCGTTGCATAGTTTGGAGAGATCAACGCATCCTCTTGAATTCTCTGAGAAACCTGGTGCATCGCACATCAGAATCAATGTATCTTGACTTAGTGCTTCATCTATGGAACCAATGCATCGCCACCACTACGTTGAGAAAATCAAAGCATTCTCTCGATTGCCGGCTCGACATTGATGCCTCACTCATCTGCATCCCATATCACACTGTTGCGACTAGCATCAAGGTATTCTATTCACCGGGCCTGCATTGCTCCTGTCCTTTCCCTGCTCTCCATTACTCTCCCGGTTTCACTGGGTGGGCCCGATGATGAAGCATGCCACCAACCAGGTTGGTGGGTGAGGGCTTCATGACAAAACCTAATGGGTTTCTACTGGCAATACAGTTCTGAGTCCTATATTACGGTCACATATAGTTAGTCCTTGTTGATTACGTACAAATAGTTTACAGATTGCCTCTTTAGATAAACCCGACTGCACTGTGCCAAGCTGCCAGAGGGTGAGCACAGGCTATATTTTAGAGTGTATCTGACTTACCCTGATTAGGACTGTGGTTCTTGCTTGGACAGGGTGCATACTTCTACCAACCAGAAACCCACATTCTAACACAAGTTAAACATGGTCTGTTTTTGTAAAGGAGCAGTAAACACACAGAGCAAACCATTCTCTAGTTAAATGCATATCATTCCATTCACATGGAGGAGGACGGGGAAGCTAAAATGCCACAATGTAACCTGATTCAAACTGACAGGATTGCCTGCTGGTGTGTCCTGCTGTGTACCCACAAGACTGCTTTGCTGCATCTAGGACTGCTTTGATGCCTGGAGCCTGGATTGAACCCTCAGAGGCCTACCATACTACTTGAGCCCTGTTTCATCATCTGAACCCAGGACAAACAGAGTGACTCAAAGGGATACTTTGCTGGCCTCATTTTCAGACTCTCTGGGACAGTAAATTCTCCTATCACTTTTAACCCACACTTGGACTCAGCCTGTAGCAGCCCTGAAACACCAAGTGGTGCCCCTCCAGTCCTGGACATAGGTTGTGGTGTTGAAGATGCCCAGATAAACAAAATCCAAAACTTGGGACTTAGAATCTTTTTGGTAAATTTTGATCTGAGAACAGAGGGAAGACTGTCTGCCCAAAGTACACCACTGGATGGCCTGACTTCAAGGCAGCTCCTTCTACATTTTTCTCTGCTGCAGCAAATCCTGTTCAGTGGCCCCTCAACAAAGGGGTATATGGCCACATGAAACTCTTGTTGGCTACAGCCTCCAACTTCATGCAGCTGAAGATTTCTGACTTCCCAAAAAATGGTTGAATGTTGAAATCTTCACTATGCAATCACCCAGTGGCTCCCCAATGATGATGCTTCCTCCTCAGACACTGCCTGCAGCCTTGCCCTGCTGAAGTTTACCTTCTCAGTACATTTGTTCATGAATTTCTTCTAAGTTCAAAGGAAGTCCCAACCGAGCCTAATCCACTACTCATATATGACCTGTGCTCCACTGCTGTTGGTCATAATTTTCTGCTTTCTCCCAGTCTTGTGTGACTAGATGTCTACGGTTGGCGCTTTGATCTTTTAGGCATAGTTTTCACCTTAAATTTTAACAATTCATAACTCTGGTTCTACTTATTAGCGTTTTGTCATTTAACTATGAAATTGTTTATTAAAACAGACTCTATTTTTTTCTACATTGTTATGGGATTTTCCCTGTGTTGTGTTTTCACGTTATTACTGTTTGTGTGCTGCATAAATACTTGATACATAGCCTCTATGTTAAGCATGACTGCTTTTGTGCCTAGCTAACAGAGGGTTAGACACAGGTAACAGTGACCACTGATAAGAATAAGTCAATCACTTTTCTTGAAGAGAGTACATTGTATACCTTATGAATATCTGAACGAAGGCCTCTGGGTTGTGACAGAGTGAAAATAAATCTTTAAATCCCAACAAGATAAGAGGAGTTAGTAACACACTTGTTGATATATAAGAGTTTGTTTCTTGTTTCGTGCACCATAAGTAACCATCATTCTTCACTATTCCAGATCTCCCTCCCTGCTGTACCATCCCCAAAACCGTACCCCACTTCTGGCCACTCAGATACTCTGGTGTAATATATATTCACGGAGTCAGTGCTGCCAGAAGGTGGGCATAGGAGGGCACTGCTCCTTAGGAACTTGCACCTGACAATAGGGCTTCTTGCTTCATGAGGGGAAATGCTTTGAGGGTCGTCCATTTCAGATCATCTGGGGTGTGTTCAGCTGTGAGACTATGTGTGGTCATTTTTGTGTTGGATTTTTTACACCCTATATCGATGCTCTGTGATTCTTACCTTAACCGCTTTTGTATTAATTCCTATATATCTCATCTAACACTGGCATAAATATGCACTTGCGGGAATTACAGTTTGTGTTCTTTTTTTGTGTCAACACCAGGGTGTCATTTAGCTGAATTACCTTAGTGGCCTCAGTGGCGACACATACATTACAGAATCCATATGGGTAGTGTCCCATTAGAGGGGGTAGATTCCATAATGATTTCTGTGTAGAAGCTGGCAATTTCTTAGGCCTTGTGTGGATAAGCATATCATTCAGATTAGCTGTTCTTTTATATGCCAACCTTGGCGGGGGCAACGTAGATTTCCCGTTTGTACTATCTTCCAATGTTTCTTGATTATTTTTTTGTATGGTATTGGATTCAGGAGTAAAAGTGGTAACACAAGTGAGCACATCAAGCCTGGGTCTCTCATAGGGTTCTAAAAGAGCTTCCCTATTGTTATTATGTGCTCATTTTTATGCAGTTTGCATAGACTTGCTTGGGTATTGGCAAGGGAATGAACATTGACATCCAGTGGGTGGAGTTGAACAGATGACCATACTACCTGGCATGAGGTGTAGAAAAAACAATGAATACAGAGGATGGAGATTGCCAATATATGACATCATAAACAAAAAGACAATTCAAATCCCATGGCACCCACTATTACTAGTTTGGTTGGAACTGATTGCTATCCCAAATAGATACCAGGGGGTGAATTAGGAGCAATAATGCACAATGGGAACCGGTCCACAGGCACAATCATGACCTCACACCTTGGTTGGCCTCCTATATTGAGTAACAATACCCCCAGAAGACAAAGACATTGCATTAATACGGCATAGGACAACACCTCAACGTGGTGCCTTGCTTCGCTGCTCTATTCCAAACTCCCACAAAATAGGGCCTAAATGTCTACTTCAGACCTCGCGCAGCCTTTATTTACTTATATAGTCTGAAACTATATAGTTTATGCAGATGATTTTTAAGTTGAGCTCTTCTCGCACTGATGACCTCAGATTCCAGCTTTCTGGTAATGTCCATAAATGGATTTGATTACACTGGTTCAAATTAAACACTAAATATTTTTTGAGAGGGACCCCATAAATTATATCAAGGGAAATTAGGTACTTATAACCGATACAAAACACAATTCCCTTCACCAAGTAATTGAAGAATGTTTAAATTCAGTAATTAACAGTGCAATAAATATTGAATACTCTATCCAAGACGTTGAAGTGACACTTTATTATAAAAAATCATTTTTTCTTCCCAATCCATTATATAAAAGTTTTTAAAACAGCATAAAGCTTCTCAATTATAAGACAATAAAAAAAGATTATACCTTCATAAAAAGCATACAGTACATATAAATCACAGGGAGATTGATGACCAACAAATTACAATTATGACCAGCATAATAGAGCCAAACACATAATGTAAGACACAATTCTGGTCAAATACAAATGCACATAAAATTGGGCTCAAGAACACTTCAGTTAACACATTGCTTTCATCAGTATTCAACCCTGTTTGTGTCTGTCCTTTGAGTGTGCTCCTAATGGCGTTGACGCGTCTTGATGATATCATATATATATTGTCCCCTCTTTATCAAGACACAATATTTTTTGTCTCTGTTTTTATTCAATTGCTGTATATCTTCTGTTTATCTGCTGTATATAAAACACATTTATAAAATCAGTGACCAAATCTCTACATATTCCATTTATCAACATCATCCATTTACCGTCTTTGAAGCTCCGGTACTTCCCAAAATGACAGAAAGTATTCTTGTATCCTTCTAGTAGGAATATCATCGGGTTATTGATGATTTCCCCTGGGATTCACATGGGATAAACACTCCACCCTCCCAAAAGATCATACTAGGGGATGTCCCTCCATTGTAGCATTAATTACCCCACTAGTTCTTGTACTACATCCCACGGCAAAATCAAATGATAAAGGGAATTTTCCAAGTGGAGATTTATATCTCTATTCCAGACAATCTTGCTCCATTGTTGCAGTATTTGGGATTTATTTTCAACGTATTTCTAATTTGTGTGCCACCCTCCGATGTGGGGAGCAGAACATAAAGGGAATGCCATATTCTGTCTCTATCACTTCTATTGTTTTTATATATCCTAATGCCCCTAACCTGTCAATGTGGCCTATGCATAGTAGTTATCCCTTCTTATCACACAAACATCTGTTCTCACCTTGTTTTTGTTTGAATTCAAGGCTTTATCGTAGACTATAATCAATTCTTATGGCAACTCAACCTCCAGCCTTGCGCCGGTATCACGCACTTATTTGATTAATCAAAGGGCGCTGCGGGCCTGCAGGAGATATTCGATGATCTGTCATTAGTTCTATCAGATCAATTTGATTGGAATTAACTGCCTACCCACAACCTGTACTCGCTCGCTGTACTTTACCTTTTTAGGCACTCTGCTCAATTTGTTTAAGGACAGGAAAGTTACATTTATGGTCAGTGTCGCTGGTCGTTTACTTGCTCCACTTAGAATTCCTTTCGATAGGTTGCTTGTAAGAGATGTATAATGTTCTCTCATTGATATTGTCTAAATAGTGTTTACTTTAACTGGTTTGCTAGCTTTCAGTCTTGCTCACTTTAATTTACCTTATAGACCGCATTATTCCACATTTATATACTTTGTGAGTTCTGTTGTCGCTCTAATGGTCGACGTCTAAATCCCTTCTCGTATTAGTGTAGTTTTCTAAGAAACCGAAAACATTCAGGTATTAATATAGTTCTCTCAGTCTTTGGCGTTATGTCTGTTTTTCTTAAATTCAATCACCCCCTCCCCCCCCCCCATTGCAACGGTGTTGCTCATCTTACCTAAGAGTAGCGGTATCCAGTCCGAAATCAGCGTGCCGGGTTTGTTGATAGCCACCGGGCACTCTTTTCGGTCTCATCCATTTCACCTGTGACAGCCGTTATATGATTGGATCTCCCTATCAACTGATCGCGGCTTCACCACTCATCCCAAAAAGCTAATTTCTAATTGGTTCATATTCTCACGTGATGTATGCTCGTGTTTTTTTTGTGTTTGTTATGACTTTATTTCTTTCATGCCCATGAACATTTGTTGTGTGGGACAATGTTTCTATTGTAAATTATCTCTGTGGGCAACACTCTCATTGTGGGCAATAATCCTCCAAGCGGATTGATTGTTGCAAGCCCACATCCCACTACACTTCGATATCGCTTCACCAACCTAAGCGGTGTAGATAGTGGTGAAAAACCTAGTTACACAACATTGTCTACATAGGTGATATTATTCCCAGTGGGATTGTCGTCACAAGTCACTGTGACTCAATACTGCCTCCAAGCTCGAAGCAAAATAGATATTAGTGGTTGACCCCATCTATGTCTCATATGATTTAGCCAGAGTCCTGCTGATTACTATACAAAATACTTCTGGTTGAGCTTATCTACATCTTAGGTATAATCCAGAACCAATATACATTATGGTCCAAGCCTGCCTCATTGTCATAAACCCCCACTTGTCTAGATTCAGTTTGCTAACTCTCTCTAGTGCTGATACTAGTCTATGTGAGTTTGACCTGCATCCAGTCTTCTCTGGAATTAAGACCATCCTCCACTGTAGCAAGGTAACACGTAAACCATTGCTCCCTTTTCTTTCTTTTCTGGTCCAGATCTCCTCATCTTCTACTTTTCACGATTTTCTCCAGGATGAACAATTTAAACTCACTACAGTCATGGTTTTTCTTCCGAAAATAGTCAGTCAGAGGGGTATTCTCCTTGTTTGTCCTAATTGCTGATTTATTTTCTAGTATACGTGTGCGAAACTCTCTACTCGTATCCCCCACGTACCCTAATCCACATGAGCAGATTTAAAGATAAACCTCGGTCTTACAGCGGCAATTGTTTAATGTGGTAGCAATTCGATTTTTCCCTGCAAAGGTCATATTTTTACATTCCAAACATTGTGCACATATAGAGCATGTGCCACATCTGTTATTGCCTTTGGCTACGTCCCCCCTCAAGGTCCTTTGATGTTCTCCTGTTATCTTGTAAGTTTGTACAAGTGAATTTCTGATTGGTTTATTTCGTCGAACCACATGTTTTCAATGAATAACCCGGGTTCGTTTTTTACTTGCAAACCCATTGGGATTACACCTGCTTTTAAGTAATCTATTAGAAATTCAGCGTGCAATTCTGTCCGTATCTGTTTCTTTTTCAGATTTATTATCTTTACAAGTTGTTCATGGCTCGTATTATTTAGCCCTTTAGAATTACTGCGATGTGGATTCTGATTGATTAATCTGTTGAACTGATCTTCCGTGAATCTAAACGTTTTCAATTTATCCATGGAGATATCCCAATGTGTCCCCTTTGTCTAATTAAACGGTGGATCAACTTGATATCCCAATTCGAGATCAAACGCCTCTCCAGCCAACAGGTTGTGTAAGAAACGATAAAACATTTTGAGAAGGACCCCTTAAATTATATCAAGAGAAATGCGGTACTTATAGCTGATACAAAACAACATTCCCTTGACCCAGTAATTAAAGAATATTTACATTCAGTAATTAACTATTGAATACTCTATCCAAGACGTTGAAGTGACACTTTATTATAAAAAAATAATTTTTCCTTCACATTCCATTATACAAAAGTTTTTAAAACCGCAAAAAGCTTTACAATTATAATACAATAAAAAAAGATTATACCTTCATAAAAAGCATACACTACATACAAATCACAGGGAGTACATATAGCAGGAACATGTTGGCAACCTTCTGCTTAGAGACCTTCTTACAGGTCAATGTATCTGTAAATAATTCATGGAGGCCAATCTCCCTTAGCACTGTCTCTACATAACTAACTCACCTAGACCTTTTCCACTTATCCATAGTTAAACGACTTCTTATTATTGATTGAGTAAGTGGCACTGAATCGCTTCTCCATATTGAGTGCCAAAGGAGGAGTAGGGCCAGTTGTATTTAATCTGAAATATAGGGCAAACCTAATTCTGTGTGTATGATACTATTTGCAATAGACGAAGGGAGACCCACTATGGATTTAAAAAATGTATTTTCAATCGTTTGTAGTGGTGTTGATGCCACCACACTCCAAACTCCCGCTCCATAGATCGCTGCTGACTTTACTCTTGCCTGGTATATATTTTTTATCTGTAATAGGGGTTTAGCACCCAGTTTTCTGGCAAAGGATTTTACAGCATTTATACACCTCTCCATCACCATCTTTCTGCCTTCCATCAGTTTTCCCATGTCAGATCTTTACCGAAAAGAAACCCCATATATGGGAAAGAATCCACTACCTCAATTTTTTTTCGCTTCTGCATAAAATGGCAGGATTTTTTCTCTTTTTGTTGCCCCGACTGCTATTATGAAAGACTTTGTTTGGTTCACTTTCAAACAGAGTAAGTCCATAAATCTGCCATACGCGTTTATCAGCCTTTGTAGCCCGAGGTCTGTTCTGGCAATTAGCACTGCGCCGTCCGTGTAAGTCAGTATTGGTAGCATATGGTTTTCAAAAAGAGGGGCATCTTGTGTGGCCATGGTAAGTGGTGCTCAGCTCCATTTGTGAATATGGAGAAGAGAAATGGGGCCAATACGCATCCCTGCCTTACTCCTTTGTAGATTTTTAAAGAACGAGTACAGGCTCCATTTTTGGTGTAGCGCACTGATGCAGTTGCATTTACATGCAACTGCCTGATAAAATTTAATATGGCTAGTTCTACCCCCATCATCTCCATTATGTTCCACAGCTTATCATGGACCACGCAATCAAATGCAGCGCTCAGGTCCATGAATTCCATGTACATTTTCCCATCCTTTATTCTGGTACACTTTACTATGGTCAATGCTAAATTCAAGCATTGATCCACAGTGCTCCTTCCCTGCTGGGATCCATATTGGGCCTGGATTAAGATGTTATTCTCCTTTACCCATCCCTCTAATCTAGATAGGGGAAAGCGGCCCATAAGCTTTGATGTTGTATCCAGCAAGGAGATTGGTCTATATTTCTTTGTGTTGGCCCTATCACCTTGTTTGTGGATGGGTGCAATTACCCCTGATGACCATGAGGGAGGAGGGCCTACCAGGGCTATACTATTCAGGACGTTCATCAGGAGTGGTATCCACAAGTCTGGGTTTTCATGAAAAAATTCAATTGGGGCAGCATCTGGTCCCGGGGCCTTTCCCAGACTACATGAATCCAGCCCTGCTTTAACTTCTAAAAAATAAAACAATAAAGACTCAGGGCGTTTGTCCTGCACTGTCACCTGTTGGGATGGGATATCAGAATTAGAAGAAAATATATTTCAAAAAATGGGAGACCCAACTCTTCTCTTCGACATTTGTATCTGTAGTTGGGTCACTAGTGGCTTTAAAAAAGGTGCATTAACTAGCTTCCAGAATTCACTGCTATTGCCTGAGATAGCTGCCTTGTCTAAGTCGGCCCATAAATCCTCCCTGATTTCCTTTTCTTTACTTTTGCGCGCTAATTTTTATGAGGCCCGCAATGTTCTTATCTGATCCTGACTTCCAGGTCTGTCGTTTAGGGCATATAACAGGGTCTTTTGTGCTTTTGTGCACGGTGAGTCAAACCAGCCACTACTGTTTTCTTTATTTTGCGTTTTAGTTCAGGTATGGGCAGATTTTATATTTCCTAGGATGTCGCAGAAAGCTCTGACAACCTCCCCTATAGCCGCTTCTGAATCTAAACACAATTGTATGTTATCTTGTGTATTTGATATGATTTCTGGAATCATCTTAATTTTGTCAATATGTGGCCATTTTAACTGAACCCTGTTTTTCCGTACCACAATTGGTGTTTCAACAGTGGAGCGCCTTTGTTTCTTCCATGTTGAAATTTTCAACTCTATTAAAACTATAGCGTGATCGCTAAAAGTTGTGAAGGAGTTCCCTATCTTGATGACCCTTGTGCTAAGAGGAGGGGTCGCTCTTTTTCCTACTTGGCAGCAAAAAGGTGGAATGAGCTCCCCACCGCCGTGAGACATACCACAAACTATCTCCAGTTTTGAAAAAAACTGAAAACCCACCTCTTCCCCAAACTCTAGCTTCTTAGCATCCGCCATCAGTAGTTGCTATCTGCATAAGTGCCATGATATCCCTTGGGATGAGTGTTGCGCTCTATAAAAACCGCAAATAAATAAATAAATAAATAAAAAGTATGTAATTCATTGTGGACTCAGCTCCATTTCGGTAAAAGGTGTTCAGCAGAATATCGGTTGCGGGTTCTGGGTCACAAATTATTTTCATGTTTTAGGAGGCCATTAGCGTATTCAAGGCATTCAAAAGACTTTCTCAAACATTTACAAACATGTGCTCTTTAGAAAACTTGGGAAAAAGCAGTGCTTCCTAATTAATAACAAAGCTTGTTTCGTTTGTTCATTTAAATTATTTAGACTGTTACATTCTGAGAAAAGTGGAATAGATAGAATTAAAATAAATATACTCAAAATAAAATACATAACCATTAAAATGATTTTCAATGGTCACTTATTTTCAAGGAGAAAGAAGGGGCAATTATACTTAATAGACAATTAAATTACTCATTAAATATAATGCAGATCAATAGTTTGAGCTTGATATGACCCAGATTGTACTCAATATCAGTCAAGAACTTAGACTGTACCGCTTGAAGCAATCCCTAACTTTCAGTCTACTAGATTGAAACTGGCTGGTTGACATTTGAGTTACCTTGAGGCAGTGCCGTCTCTCTGAACCTCTCCTAGGAAATTCATCCTGAGAACTGTCAAAAGAAAAATACCTTTTTTAATTGCTTAAATTAAATAGATGCCTGTCATATTATTCACTACATAGGATATTGAACATAATGGCTTCCTGAACTATATTTAAACTCCCTTCTGAGCCATAACAAACGTCACTGACATATTTACGAAATATAGCATGGTGTAAGAAATGGGAGTATGAATTGAGGAGGTGAAAACCCACCTCAAACAATAATAATCAGAATACTTGTCAGGGTGAACTACTAGAGTCACTAAAGAAACCTGTGCCGTCAGGATTAACATAGATGCAAACTGTAAAGTATTTATGTAGCACTAAAATTGTAATAAAGTGAAAACACAACACAAGAATAATGGCAAACAAATTTAGAAAAATAGAGAATATTTTATTAAATAAAACAACATCAAAGAAAAAACAATACGTAGAATTGGCGATATGAATACTTAGGGCTCCATTAGGATGGCGGGCGGATTGCCCCTGCCAGCCTGGCGGGGGAAATCCGCCAGCCATCCTTCCCTGTATTCCCCCCGCCATATTAGAATGGCGGGGGGACCACAGCGGAGCAAAACACCACCTGGGGTGGAAAACGAGTAACATGCAGGCGGTGTCTGTCAGACACCGCCCGCAATATTACAATGGGCATTTTTTAATGCCTGGAAAGGCATGCGGTGTTCACTCTGGGGGCCCCCTGTGGGCCCCCGGAGTGAAGGCCAAAGGGGGGTGGCACACGGGGGGTACCTGTGGTACCCCCCTGCATTTACATAATCAAAGCGGTAGGCACCGCGCGGTGCCTGCCGCTTTGATTATTTAAATGCTGCAAAGCATTTTTAGTATTGTGGCGGGCAGGGCACAGAGCTCCACCCGCCACAATACTAAAAATACAGGATGTGCCCTCCACAGTGGCGGGCACATCCTAATGGTGCGTGCGGGACCCCCGCCCTTAGGGCGGGCGGTCCCGATTTCCGATAGGATGGCGGGCGGGCAAAGCCCGCCCGCCATCCTAATGGGGCCCTTAAAGTCTGAGTTAAAAATAGCTCCAAAAAGGCACCAACCGTAGGTATCTGGTTGCCCTAGAGCACTCAAAATGAAAAGTTAAGGCATGAAGAATTGCCGTTTAGGCATAGCGAGCAGGTTCTTCCCATAGCAGGGTACTTTCGGACTTAGAATATTTTATGGAGGGTGAACATTTTTAGAGAGGCCAGGCAACAGCCTGGAACTGATGAGGGTCTTGAAAAGTGGTGGCCGATAAGTTTTGGAAGGAGTGGGCAGATGGGACACACACACGCACCCAAACACATAAAACTCGCAGCCATGCATTCACACACGCGCGCACACACACACACGCACACACACACACAAACACACAGTCGTGGCTGGGCTTGACGATGCTGGGTTTTTTCTGCACGTGGTCTATGAGTCATTCTGCGGTTGTTTGGCATTGTTCCCAATGATGCCGCCAACGAGGGTTGTCACTGTAGATTAGATGCTGTTCTGCAACAAGACATGTGAAACAATCCATCCGGTGCTGCCCGGTGTTGAATCCGGTGAAGCCCATCCAGTGAGAGTCTAAGAATCTTGACAACTGGACCAGAATTTACTATTATGTTTGAAAGACACATAACTTTAACAGTTGACTAAAATAATCCTTGTCAATGCAGAGCCATAGATTGTATTCCACTAGATGTTTCATTTACTGAATAGAAGGAAAGGAAGACTAAGATAGAGATGTTTTTGGTCATCTTAGGTGGATGATATACTCATTCATAATGGCAAGAAAAATATATGGCACTCAATAAAAATTAAAATCACTTTTGAAATTACTTCTTGAATATCATAACTCTGTGTAATTGTCAACACCATGAAAACACCAAGATTTAAATGATTTATTTTCACATTGGAGTCTAAGAAGCTACCCACTGGGCCACTAATCACTATGTTGGCTCAAAGCATGCTTATATTTATGTGGAGCCATAAGTGAGTGTACGCTGTCAGCTATATCATTCACTTAATGCGGAGGAAGGGAGAGAGGGATATGGTCTTTTTTTTCAACATAGGCACACGATATACATATGAACAAATGATGCTTGATGCCAGGCATAATATTTGATCATCATTAAAAATGAAAATCTTTTTTTTAAACTGCTCATTGAAAAGCGGAACTCTACTTAATGAACCAGACCTTAGTGCAGGCACATGACCATGTAGACACCAAGACACAAACACTTTTCCTTAACATTAAGATTCTCAGACCTTTACCACTAAACCAAAAGTAAAATATTACTATGTTGAATCAAAACATTAAACTAATATTCAATTGCAAAAAAAAGTCAATATGAAGCAATAGGGGAGTGCACACTGCTATCTGTATCAATTACAGAACTGGAGGAAGGGAAGGAAAGAGAACATTATGATAAAAAAAATACATAGTGGCAAGAAAAATATTTTACAAACAATAAGCATGAAAATCACTTTTTAAATTACTCATGTAATATTGAAATTCTTCAAATGAACCAGACACATGCACTTTACCTTACTATTGAGAGTTTAAGACCTTAGGCGCCAGGCAAGTGTCTCTTTACATTGTTGGTTCAAAATCTAACTTTGACATTTGACTCAAGAATGTAAGTCAAAATTGAGCCATAGGTGAGTGAACAATTTAGTTGTACCATTTATAGAATAGGATGGAGGGGTGGGTAGAGGCAGAGAAGCTTTGTTCTCATCAGTCATATGGGCATTGCAGGTTTACAAAACAAGTCATATATAGTGCCAAGAAAAACATTTGACCATCAATAAAAATGTAAATACATTTTCATATTTTGCATTGAACATCAGTCACCTTTGCAAAGGACAAAACCATAGAACAGACCCATAACCATGGAGACACTAAGATTTGAACATTTGATTTTCACATTTATAGTCTTTTCGTCCTAGCCACTAGGCCACAAGAAAATATGTTATCATATTGAATCAAAATATAGGTATGCCATTTGACTGGAAAATACAATTTAATGGGGAGCCATAGTTGAAAGTACACTGCTATCTGTATTATTAATAGAATGGGAAGAAGTGAGAGAGATATGTCAATAATAATGTTTGACCATCAGTAAAAAAAATACCCCTTTATAAATGACTGATTTAATATTGGAACTCTTAAAAATAGATCAGACATATGGTCATAGAGAAACCAAGACTCAAGTACTTAACCTTCACATTGTGAGTCTTAGACCTTACCACTAGCCCACAAGTGACATATCATTATGTTGGATCAAAAAATTCCTAGAACATTCAATTCAAAATACAAGTGGTTGTGGAGCAATAGGTGAAAGTACACTGCTAGCTCCATCCTTTACTGAATAGAAGGAAGAGAGATATAAATATGTTTTTGTATCTTACTGGCATGATATACCTATAAAAATGCATACATGGTGCTAAGAACAATATTTGATCATGAACACAAATGTAAATACTTCTTTTAAATTACACAGTATGGTATCTACCTAAGAGCACAAAGATGGTCATGGGGACACCAAGATTTAAACACTTAGGGCCAGATGTAGGTAAATTCAATTTAGCGACACCTTAATAGCGATTTTTAACGAATCACTATTAAAGACTTGCTAAATTGAATGTAGTTAGGAATCACAAAAATATTTGCAATTCCTTAATATTCCTTAATAGCAAAACGTAAATTGAGATTTGCAATCAAGGAATACCATCCCATTCATTGCTGTGGGCCAAGAGGCCCATAGGAATGAAAAGGATTTGCGCCCTCAATTTGCAAGTAACCAAGAGGCACTCGCAAATTTCGGGTGCAATTTCAAGAGTGCAAGAGTTTTAAAAGGACACCCTGTTGAACCCCTGAAATGTGCATGTGTGCACATGCGGTGCACATACATGCCCTGATGGCATGCATGTGTGCCACATGGCACTTTAAAAAAAAGCTAAAAAGTGCTTTTTCAAAGGAAGTCGCTAATTACCACCAACTTTAACTTGGTGGTAATTAGCAATTCCTTAAGGATAAAGTGCACTTTCTTTTGTGCTACTTACATTGCATTCAAGGAATCGCAATTTGCGATTCCTTAAATGCAATCACAAAATAAGGAATCACAATTTTTGCGATTCCTTATTTTGCCAGTGGGTTTAATCTTACCTACATTGCTCACAGCCAAATTGTGATCGCCAAACGCTGGAATTCTGTTAATTTGGGCTTTTGCGGTCGCTATTTGGCTTCCTACAACGGGCCCTTAATCTTTACATTGAGGATGTAAGGCCTTAACCAATAGGACTTAAGTGACTCTTTACTATGCTGGTTCAAAACATAACTATGACATTTTACCAAAAAGTAGAAGTCAATGTGGAGCCGTAGGTGAACGTAAACTGTTAGCTGTATCATCTTCAGACTAGTAAGAAGGGAAGAGAAAGAGAGAGAGAGAGACTGACTCAGAGACTCAACCAACAAAACCTAATCTGATATAGGAAACATTACTGTCCTTTCTCCTTGGTTTGGAATCATTTGGGCAGCCTAGCACCAATGTAGGTACCATTGCACCATGGCGAAAGGGTGCCTCTGTTGCATGTAGGATTGTTTTTGTGATGGAAGGGACACCTCCATGCAGAAAAACAATCCTGCAAGGCGTTTTCCTCTTCCTATGTGTGCTGCATGTAACACATGCGGAAAGAGGAAAATACAAGGAGAAATAAACATATTTCTCCTCTTGACACCTCACCTCAGGAGGCACATAGATTTGGCGGTTCCCCAGGTTTATTTGATTTTGTAAATAAGCGGATGAGTCCAAATCCATGTGTGTTGCATTGGAAAACCCACATCAACACTCATGGAATGCCTCCCAAGTGCAGAGTAAGGATAAACAGAGATTTCCACTGGGTTGCCTTACTCAATATTTATGAGCTCACTCAAAGCCATGGAGGGTGGCTTTGCGTGGCTTCATAAATCAGACTGAGAGGCCTGCGTCATGCATGAACTACTTAACGTGAAACAGGGTTCTCATAAAAAAGCCCCATAGCAAATATGGAGAGAGGATTGAATCCTGGGGAACTCTACAAGTAGTAGATGCAAGTAAAGAGAGTGAAGTACCCAGCTTTACACTTTGGCTCATGTTTGAAAGAATTGAGATAAACCAGTTCATCAGTGAACCAATATTACCAATGCTCTCAAGCTGGTCTTTAAAACGTGTGTGGCCAATGGTAATGAATGATGAAGAAAGATCTAATAGTACTAATGTGTTTCTTTCATTTTTGCTGACAGCAAGTCAAGGATCGCCCAACATGGCTAACAGGGCGGGCTTGGTGATGTGGTTTAGTGTTCAGGTGGAAAACAACCAACCCAAGAGTCATTCAAAATATAAGATTCAACAATTGTGTTAGGTTGAGCAGCCATAGAAGTCTTCAAGATCTTTGCCAGTGGCATTAAAAGTAAAATTGGATGAGAGTTGGAGTGCAGTAAATTTTCCAGGCTGGTCTTTTAAAAAAAATAATTAATACTACATTTAAGTGAGATACTGTAACAAAGAGCTGCATTGAAGGCTAATTTGCAAATATTACACCTAAGCATGGGCGGAAAATCCGTTACGCTCGCGGATTTTGCGAATTTCCAGCGAAATCCGCAAATTCGCACGCAGCTGATTTTTTTTCTTTGCGGTGTAAGTACGCAATTGCGAACATGTAGGTGCGGCGGGCAGCAACAATCTCGCACTCGCGAAATTACAAAAATTGCAATTCCGCACAAGAAATCTACTAGCAAGCAGCATAGACCTTCTGAAAATGATTATTTTTATCAGAATAACTCCTCAGGTTGACATTTGCCTGCACTTTTTTAGATTTGAGGCCTTTTGATTTTCTTTGGATAACTTTTGGATTAGAAATCAACTTTCTCATATAAGCTTGGTGGGGCATTAAAGTTGCTGTAATGCTGCTCTGCAGAAAAACGAGTTTTACAAAAGATAAAGCAGGTTCAAAAGTTCAAACTCATCATTAGTAACCGTTCCCTGTAGTGCTTCCTGACAAGGGCCCCTCCAAAGTTCAGTTCCTAGTTGCAACAATTGTATGACCCTGCTCTGACCCTCACAGCAGGCTCATAGAATAGCTACAAGTAGGCCACAAAGGTCCTGGAAAAAAAAATTGCACTGCAACAGAAAGCAAATTACAGATAAGGATGCAGGTGCCAGACTGGAATTTTAAAACAGTGACACATTAATAAATCAACCCCAAATTAATTCATGTCAGTTGAAGCAGGCAGGTGTGCTTGCTTTTTCCCCCCATAATCTACAGTGATGATGAACCAGAGGGTGGCATAAGGCATTGATGTACCAGAGGGTGGCATGGGTAAAACAGAGGGTGGCAGGGGTGAAACAGAGGGTGCTGGGAACCTGTGATGATGAACCAGACGTAGAAGCAACATAATCGTGACCGATGCGAGCCGACATGTAAGTTCGCAATTGCGAACTGGTACAAAACCCTCGCGAACTGGCAGAAATCCTTGCGAACTGGCAGAATTCCTTGCGAACACAAAAAAAGCATTCAGCAGGTTCAAAAGTTCAAACTCATCATTCGTAACCATTCCCTGTAGTGCTTCCTGACAAGGGCCCCTCCAGAGTTCAGTTGCTAGTTGCAACAATTGTATGACCCTGCTCTGACCCTCACAGCAGGCTCATAGAATAGCTACAAGTAGGCCACAAAGGTCCTGGAAAAGAAAATTACACTGCAACAGAAAGCAAATTACAGATAAGGATGCAGGTGCCAGACTGGAATTTTAAAACAGTGACACATTAATAAATCAACCCCAAATTAATTCATGTCAGTTGAAGCAGGCAGGTGTGCTTGCTTTTTCCCCCATAATCTACAGTGATGATGAACCAGAGGGTGGCATAAGGCATTGATGTACCAGAGGGTGGCATGGGTAAAACAGAGGGTGGCAGGGGTGAAACAGAGGGTGCTGGGAACCTATGATGATGAACCAGACGTAGAAACAACATAATCGTGACCGTTGCGAGCCGACATGTAAGTTCGCGATTGCGAACTGTTACAAAACCCTCGCAAACTGTCAGAAATCCTTGCGAACTGGCAGAAATCCTTGCGAACACAAAAAAAAATCCGCAAATTCGCGAGAATTCGCGGATTTTGCGGATTGCGAGTTCGCAAATTCGCAAAATTTGCGGACGCCAGATTCGCAAAATTCGCCCATGCTTAATTACACCGTTTTGAAAGAAAATTAATAAGGACAAGGTCCAAAGAAGAGCATGATTAACATGATTAGCAGTGAGTGAAATATAAATAAGTATACAACCTCAAAATAAGATGATTCAAGTGAAAGGCAGTGGAGACTACACAGAAGGTGTAGTAGACAAGTACAACTGCTAATAGACTCCCTAAATTTCAAACTGTTGCTTACAAAAAGATTGCTAACTCCTCACAAGTAGATTGTAAGTGGCAATAAAGGATAGCAGTAACTGCAAGCTCCTTCAAGATAGACAAAACATAGTTTTGTTTATTAGTAATGGGGCATGTTTTACTTGTAAAATAAGACTGTTTTGTTGATTTTATTGCAGTTTTGAATTTATGAAATGTAGCCTTGCAAAGATTCCTATAGCAAATATCTTACAAGTATCTCCCTCTTCTCTCTGCTTTTTTAGAAGCCAGTTTTAGAGCACATAGATCCTGAGAAAAACAAGTAACACATTTATTGATTTTAGCTTACTTGCCTTGACAAGGGTGTAGGAGACTAAGGAATAATACATTTTGGATTTCTCAGCGGGAGAAGAGGTATTTTGTATATCAGCTAAACTATTGTTCAAAAGAGGTTTTGTCAAAGCACAGGAAGGCTTGTGAAATGTTCTAATATGTCTAATGTGAAACTGAGAAATAGTGACTATTGCTTGGTAACAGATGCTGATGAGACCAACTGGGGGTGTATCACTTGTAAATTAGAATATCTGACTTTACGGATGATAATTAGATCTAAACTTTGTCCCTTTACATGAGTATCTGTAATGTCAAATAAAGCCAAAGCACAGGAAGCAAGAAGAGAGTATAGATAAGATATTTAAGAGTAACTTAAATTGTCCACGTAAATATTACAGTCAAAGAGAATAAAAGGTGAAAGCTGCAAGGCTGCAAAATTGGTTAGAAGATGCAAAAAGTATTTAAGAAAAGAACTGGGCACATCAAGAGAATGCCAATGGATCATAAAAGATAAAGCATCATACGCCAGAGGCTGAACATTAATAAGGACCACAATTTCTGAAAAATTGGGGGCTGGAATAATGTACGGATAGCAATGCCTCCACCATAGTTATGACCATCCCTGTCTACATGCATGCGTGATTAGGTAAGCTTCAACAAGGTAATGTTCAATTCCAGGTTTTAAACTGAATTCCTTGACAAACAGCAGATCCAATGTGAGTTATAATTCTAGTATTGTGGATCTCATTGGTAAGTTTGGGGATGGGTCTGTTATTAATGAGACCCATATTACTAAGTTGTATGTGGCATGTGACAAAGCATGTGGAGTGTTTCAGTTGAAATTGCATAAGAAAATCATCGCAAGGATAGGAGATATTCCCAAGAATAGGCACCTGGACACCTGGTTTACCACTTGCCTGTGGCCTACAGTTCCTGCTTGTACCAGACTGATCCAGTGACACCACAGCCATCTGTGTGTTCCAACTGGGGTTTTCCTAGCCTGGTTTTCCTACTCACCGTTCTTCCCACCAACAAAAGCCCTACCCACCCCCAGACCTTCACAATGCAGGCAGTGGCATGACCACGTAGCGCGACCACGCACCAGACGTGTACAGCAGGCACACAGCTGGTGGCCGAATGCGCTCCAAAGACAAGCTCATCTGTGCCCACCTGCACCTGGATTATACCCAGTACCACACTCTCTGGCACTCCCATTCCCTGAATATACACCATCCCTGAGCTTTACACCTTCGACCCCGGACACCTCAACAAACAATGCCACAGTGCCAACCCACGCTTCATGGTAGGACATTTCACCTGTATCCATTGCCACTTCACCTGCCACTGCATACACACCAGCCCAATGACCAGCCCACCCCAAACACACCACAGAGACCACCTGAAAAAAGACACCAAATTGCATGCCCCTTTCACAACACACGCTCACTATGCAAGCTTTCCACTGAATAATGTGCCTCATTTCCACCCTAATACCCAACATAGTATTCCTCACTGAGACATGGCTAAACCCCACATCCACCCCAGTCATTGCCACATCGAACCCTCCCAGAGATATATAATCATTCACCAGGAACACACCAACAATCCAGAAGGAGGAACAGCCATCATCATACAGTGTACCACCACTATCAACAACATCAACATCCCCATAGAACATCTCAACTTCAAACCCCATACGTACAACAAGACAACCATCCGAGGCACCTTCAAATACTGACCTCCAGCCCGCACTCCAGTATCTGCAATACCATTGCAGACTTCCTTGTACCCTTAGCCTTAGACTCCAAGGACTACACCTTCCTCGGTGACCTGAATTTCTACCTCAACGACCTCAATGACAAAAACACCACACACCTCTTCAACAGTAAGAGTAGCCTTGAATTGAAGCAGATCATCCACAACTCCACACACACCACAGCTCACTTACTGGACCCAATTTTCACTACCAGCAACCTCGTCAAATACAGAAATGTCACAGAACTCACATGGACCGATCACTCCATCATCCAGTTCAGCATCTACAGGGCCTACACTGCCCCCCCCCCCAAGATGTCCAATGCCCCCCACCAGTGCAGGAATCAAATCTAAGAGACCAGTTGGGAGAATGCCCTCAACACCTCCAACTCTGCTACCGTCACCAACCTCAAACATGAAGTGAAAAACGTCAACTCCTGGATCACCAATTGGGCAGACAGCTTTGTTCTCATTAAGAGCAAAATCGAGAGAAAATCATATCAAAAGGCCAGATGGTACACCCAAGAACCCGGAACAGTGAAACAAGACAGCAAAACCTCCCTCAACCTCTACCCCTGCCTGCTGAGGGCAACAAAGAAGACAGCCGTTGCCACACACATCGAACCCAGAGCCAACAACACCAAGGTACTTTTCAACATCATTAAAGAATTCTCCAACCCAGCTGCCAGTGAACGCAACATCACACCTTCACAGGATCTATGCGAAACCTCACCCACTACTTCCATGACAAGATCACAACCTTATACAGAAACATCAAATCCCAACCCACACCTACAGACTTCCTTGACAGATATACCACCACTGTAACCAACACGAATCACACACTGACCACCCAGAACATCCTCCCTACCCAGGACACCATCTCCATCGTGAAATCCATCCACTCAGGAGCTTCCAATGACTCATGCCCACACCAGATCTTCAACCATAGAAACCAAAGGAATGGACAGGAATTCACCACCCTACTCAACACCTCTATCAACACCACAACATTTCGGTATGCTGTGAAGCATGCCAAAGTCAGACCACTACTCATAAACCCTCCACTGACCACAGCAAACTCAAAAACTACCAGCTAATCTCCCTTCTCCCATTCCATGTGAAGGTCTGGAAAAGATCATCAACAATAAACTGATGATACAGCCAGATGCAGAGCTAGCTACTCAGCGCCTCCCAATCCGACTTCCACTTCAATCGCAGCACCAAAACTGCCATGATCACAGCCACAGATGACAACTGAACTGTCCCCGATTGAGGAGAAACAGCAGTTTTGATCCACCTTGACCTCTCATCAGCATTTGACACTGTATCCCACCACACACTGATGGAAAGACTACACCACATCAGCATCCAAGTGGACGCACTCAGATGGATCACCTCCTTCTTCACTTGTAGAGCCTAGAGGTTCCACCTCCCACCTTTCACCTCTGAACCCAAGGAGAGCACCTCATAAAATCCATTTTTTTTTAAGAAAGGTCCAATTAATGCTGTGTTTGTGCAAGTTGCTATGGTATAAAGTGTTCCATGTCCTAATACGTTGCAATGACATATTAGGACGTGAAACACTTTCAGCCAACTTACTCAAACACAGCATTAGTTAGACATTGCTTCCTTAAAAGCTGTATTTTGAGGTTACATTGATACCAGTACTTCTCATCATTTCCACAACAGGATTCTTTGTTCTCGATATTCGTACTAGTACACGATGGATGCTTGTGTCTTATTATTATTCCAATTTCCGGTCTAAGCACAACCATTTATAATATCGCCATGAGGAAGGTTATGGTTAGGCAAAACATGTTAGCTGTACTTGTCTTTATTTTCTGAAGAGGAATAGAATAAAAGAAAAACATAAGCAAAAGGAAAGGCTTGTCTGATTTCTTTGTTCTTTGCATAGCTCTTTGTTTTTACGTTTGAACTATCTTTGCCTTTCATTTTGTGTTAAATATTGATTAATGCAGCAGGGTAAACAACTACCAATACCTCACATGAACTTCAATTGCCTTCCTCCACCTGCCCTGCAAACCTTCATTTCACTTATGACCTCACAGTGCCTCGCAGGGACTGTGCTAAACTTCACGAGTCCAAACCCCACACTTCTTCCACCTCAAAATGATAAAAACATACAACCTTAAACCATACAATATGCTTGGTAAATTCAGTTAGGAGAACCATGAAACAGCCTAAAAATAGACATCATTAGTTACATTGAAAAAGGTATAAGAAAAAATATTACATGGTATTTACAGGATATCATCTTTATGAGGAAAAAGTGACACTGGCTAAAGATAATCAGATATTCAAGCTCTATATAGTTACATAATGAATTGCATAACATCTTCATCTACATTTCTATGTCCCAATCCTTCCAAACTATGAGTTACTAAAGCAATCATGCATTCACTGATCTATACAGCATTAGGCAAATATCGCTCAATACATGCAAGTTTTGAAAACTTGGACAACCCCGTTTGCCACAATACCGGGCTTTTTGGTTCTCACCCAGCATCTTACAACAGATGTGTCAGATCATACTTAAGATGTGTTTTAGCAAATGAATTATGGACTCTTCTCCTCACATCAACAACATTAGATAACTTGTCTAAATAGCACTTATTTTGGTCCATCCATTCCCTATTCCACTTAGAACTAGTAATGTGTCCTCTTAAGAATACAAATGGTGATACTTCAGTGGAAACATTAGGGGGCAGATTCCGATTCGGGAGAAAATACCGTCGTACGATTTGTATTCGTAGCCGTCTCCGTACGAATGAAAAAAGACTGTCCGAACTGCATAGTACGATCCATATCCCGAAAATACGTCCGAATATCAGAACCGTACGAACCATAATCGAAGACCCGTACGAAATGGCGTCGGAACTCAAACCGTACGATTTGTAAACATGCCGCAGGACCAAATAAGTATGATCCAGACCGCGATTTGTACAGGCAAACGTAGTCGTGCTTGAAGCATGATTTGTACGGAAAACATCGCGTATGAGCGAGCCGCACCAACAAATACAAACCGCACACCCCTCAATAAAACGTACGAGAACACCCCTACCAAACGGCCCATATCAGCAAGCCACACCAACAAATACGAACCGCACACCACTCAATAAAGTGTACGCGAACCCCACCCCGAAAACATCCGTATCAGCCAGCCACACCAACAAATACGAACCACACACCACTCAATAAAGCGTACGCGAACCCCCACCCCGAAAACGGGCCGTATCAGCCAGCCGCACCAACAAATACGAACCGAACACCACTCAATAAAGTGTACGCGAACCCCCACCCCGAAAACGGGCCGTATCAGCAAGCCGCACCAACAAATACGAACCGCACACCACTCAATAAAGCGTACGTGAACCCCCACCCCGAAAATGGGCCGTATTAGCCAGCCGCACCAACAAATACGAACCGCACACCACTCAATAAAGTGTACGCGAACACCCCAAAAATGTCCTGTATGGGCCAGCCGCACCAACAAATATGAACCGCACACCACTTAATAAAGCGTAGGCGAACACCCCAAAAACATCCCGTATGAGCCAGCAGCACCAACAAATACAAACCGCACACCCCCACTAATAAATCGCACGCGAACCCCGAAACCAGCACAAGGAGGGAGCAAACAAGTCGCGCAACCCCACAAAACATGTCTCCTGTGTACACACTATTAGAAAACAATGTCTTGGCCACATCCAAACAGCCAAACAGAGGGCCCAAGTCACACCCACCCTTTATAACACACCCACCAACAATTCTAAATAAGCCACACTCACAAATGGACCAATAAAAGGGACCACACATACAACCCATCATCCTTTGCAACATACCTATTTGCGCAAAGACACTGACAGCACACCAACAACTGAACCCGTACACCTTCACACATACACCATATCTCATTCACACCGACACCACCCGTTCACAATCAGACCCACACACCCTCATCCATACACACCATCACCCCCCAATCACATACACCCCACACCATGACCACACCAAAGAATCCACAGTTCTCTAACCCGGAGATGGAGATCCTTACAGATGAAGTCATCAGAGTTCAGCCACAGCCGTTTGGTGCATTGGTCAGACAGACCAGCATTGCAGACAAAACCCGCCTGTGGGAGAGGATCATCAATAAGGTCAATGCTGTTGCACCCATCAGGGGCACCAGGAGGGATTGCCAGGCCAGGTGGTACGATCTGCGGAGGATGGTCAAGAGGAAGATGGACGAAGACTACGCCCATGCACACCACACTGGAGGTGGTGGTCCCCGCAGACCTGCACAATACCATCCCTGGGAGGAGAAAGTCATGGCCCTGCTACCACCGGTGGGAGTTCACGGAATCGAAGGAGCCGTGGAGCCTGGTGAGTATACAAACAACTCATGTAACATGGGGGGACTAGCAGCAGTGCCTAACAGTATGGGGGTCGTATGTGGGTGGGTGGCCATCACTCCCAGCAGTGCCTAACAGTATGGGGGTGGGTGGCTATGACTCCCAGCAGTGCCTAACAGTATGAGGGTGGTATGTGGGTGGGTGGCCATCACTCCCAGCAGTGCCTAACTGTATGGGGGTGGGTGGCTATGACTCCCCGCAGAGAGTAACAGTATGGGGGTGGTATGTGGGTGGGTGGCCATCACTCCCAGCAGGGCCTAACAGTATGGGGGTGGGTGGCTATGACTCCCAGCAGTGCCTAACAGTATGGGGGTGGTATGTGGGTGGGTGGCCATCACTCCCAGCAGTGCCTAACAGTATGGGGGTGGTATGTGGGTGGGTGGCCATCACTCCCAGCAGTGCCTAACAGTATGGGGGTGGGTGGCCATGACTCCCAGCAGTGACTAACAGTATGGGGGTGGTATATGGGTGGGTGGCCATCGCTCCCAGCAGTGCCTAACAGTATGGGGGTTGGTGCAAGGGGAGTGCCTGAAGGCTGGAAGGGGGAGGGTGAGAGAGTGCAAGGTGTAGGGTAGGAGGCTAAACTCCTCATCCCATATTGCCAAGGTACACACCCATGCACCATGCTCAATGCACAGGGAGTGTGAAAGTACTGACAAGATAGCTGACACTGGGCCCTGGTGTAGGCAGCACAAGGCCCTCCTGTGACCAGTGCAAACACTAACACCAGGACAAGGTCATATATCCAGCACAGGAACTCACAACCACCATCATGGCAGCATGCTTCATGGGGGGACATACACACCACGAGGGACTTCCACTAGCAAATCACACTCAAACTACTAGCATGGCCGGTCACACACACCCCTTACAAAAACAGAGCATCTGGGGACAGGCAATGGAGTGCACCAGTGTCACAATCGTCATATAACACAACAAAACAAATACTGATCTGATGACGCATCCAAGCAAAAAATGCACAGTGCTGAATCACAAGTCCATTGTGCCTCTCACACAATGCTGTAGCCACAGTGTTTGGACGATGTGGATGCACTTAAGTAGCACCATGGACCTTGGTATTGACAAGTTGATGCATCTTGGAGAAGTGCCACATTCTAAAGCCCTGTGCCAGAAGTAGTTGTACTGGTCCAGGGGGGTTGGCAGTGGGTGGCCGTCACGGCACAGCAACACCTCTCAAAAGTTGCTGACTGAAATGAGAAAAAGTCCACTCAGTCTCTATCAAAAACATGCTGCATTTAAACCCTGTGCCTGCTTGAACCAGGCATAAGGAATGACGCTGCATTGTGCAGATTGGGGTACACAGAGCGCAGCTGGATCTGTGTCGTGCTGGCGACACAAGCCACAGCAATGGCTGTGCCAGTCATCGTAAACAGTACCGAAGTTGTCAATGACCCCTGAGCACATGTCAATCTGATCCCACAACATAAGATCAGCCCTCCAGCATCTCCACGATCTGCGTGGGGCCCTTTTGCTTTGTGCCACTCGACTCGCCATCCCGGCCGCTTGTCACGTGGTCAGCGGCCATCTTGGCGACGAAACCTACAATTTACACTGTGGGTCTGGTTGCTCCAGACCTGCCCTCGCTCCTGTAGAAAGGAGTACCCGCTCTGACCTTGCTGGTCCGAATAATAAGCCTTTTTTACTTTCCCCGTGGCTTGCATTAGCCAAGGCTTGTTTGCTTCAATCGAGTTGCCGACACCGCCATCAGCTAGAGCCTTCGAGGGACAGCTCGTGATCGACTCCTGGACGTCCTTGACCTCTTCGTGTCCACGTGGCTGCAGAGAGAAGCAACACCTCATCACCTATTTGCACCCGACTTTGCCTGGTTCCAATCTGGTTCCACGGTGGTCACTGGTCAGTGACTTTGAACATTGTCCCCTCTGCTTTCAGGTCTTCACCACTTCAGATCCACCCTTGGATCCACCGGACACTTCTCCTTCACATCGCCTGCAGCATCTTCAGCTTCAAGCGCCAAGAACCTGCGTGTCAAAACCCAACGCCACTTCGACCCTGTGCACCCACTTCCTGTGGGTGAGGTAACATTGCAAAGCCGGTGTCCCTACACTGGTACACACCTCTAGGGTCTGTGTCTTAGTTTTGTTCCTCTAGGTTCAGCGGAAGTGCCCTTAAACTAACGTTGTACTTTTTACACACCATAGACTTTGTATTGAAAAGTGCGTGCACTTTGAACACTGCACCCGAGTCCCGTGGGCCTTTCCCGACTTAGTCATTGCCAGTCTCGAATAGCTCCAGCGATTCCCAAGGCCCTAGGCCTCTTCACTTTCCTCTTGGTATCTCTTATACCACTTTCTTAGTATATGGTTTAGGTGGCCCCTAGGGCTCATCCATATTGTGCAACTTTTGTGTATTTTAAACTGTCTTGTGATTTAACGCTTGTGCTTCTGTGCTCATAAAGAGTCCAGGGGATTTTATAGTTAATAAATCAATATATATTTTCAATATATATCTGTGTGGTGTCCCTTTCATTTGGTATTCAAGGGGGTTGTGTATGGTATAACAGCTGGCTTCACATGCCTTTCAGAGTTTAGCCTAAGACTGCTTTGTCCACGTTACCACTAGGATAACTGGTCTACAAGGTTGAATTACAACCATCATCATAAGGGTTGCTTGGCATGATACAAAGTGATCACTAAGAATTAGTGAGCATTATATATCAGGCCAACTTCTCACACAAGTGAACAATGACAACAATCCAAAGCAGGTGGAACAGTGCTAACGACAATGGATATCAAAATTGGATGTAGCATGATAGTGCATTACAGTGTCTGTCTCTCAAACTCACAGGGCAACGTGTG
This sequence comes from Lissotriton vulgaris, assembly GCF_964263255.1. Lineage (NCBI taxonomy): Eukaryota > Metazoa > Chordata > Amphibia > Caudata > Salamandridae > Lissotriton > Lissotriton vulgaris. The sequence goes on from NC_141696.1 coordinate 901,801,963, forward strand.
AAAACTACTCCCAACCAGGGGGGAGATGGATCCCAGTCCCAGGCTCAGCAGGACCCTGACCCCACCGACAGCGACGCCTCTCAACACACCGTGGATGAACCCAACCAACCTGGCCCCTCTTGATCCCAAACCCGTGCAGCAGCTGGATCAGATACATCTGTGCCAACCACCACACCCATTTTTGCCACATCCCAGCAGACAGCTCGGAGCCCTGCCCATAATACACAACAGAGCCAGTCTGAGAATGAGGGACAACGTTTGCCGGGCACCCAGGAGGTGGCAGACGACACCACCACTGCGATCACTCATGCGTCCCGTCGATCCGATGTGCCCACAAGTGCAGGCCAGGCCCATGTGGCCAGGGGTGGTGGGAGTGGCGCAAAGCGAAGGCGAGAACCTAACCACCAAGCTGCAGGGCCCGGTATGTCTGAACTCCGAAACATCATGGAGGCATACCGGCGGGACACCAGGGAGTTCAGCCAGGTACTGGAGGCCCTCAACGAAATAAAAAATCATCAGGTCGAGCAACATGCCAGTCAACAACGACACCAGGGATGGATGGAGGCAAGACTGGATGAGCTCTTGACGGTGCAGAGGGAAATAAGCCAATCACTCCGTCAGATTGCTGTCAACATGCAGCACCCTCCCTGTGTCACCAGGCCAGAAACATCAAGGCAAAGGCCAACACCTTGCACAGGGAGGGAGGAGGAGGAGGAATTGTCTGAATTGTCTGACGGAGCGTCCCATGCATCGTCAAGGCCTGCACGTGAGGGTCCCACAAGGAAGGTGGGTCATCCACGGCTATGACGGTGAGAGGCAGTGGGCTATGCACAACTCCCAGGTCACCTGGTTTGGCATCTTGCCTTTGTGTGCAACAGCATCACCTTATTGACTCTCCCACATGGACTTTCTGATCGCAGTGTGCCCAATGATGCCAAGCACTGTGGCCTGGACTCTGTTGACTCAAACTGTAAGGCATCATATCTCCAGCTGTGAACTTTGGATTCCCCCCTTTTTGTCTAGCACCTACTCACGTTTTCCGCACAAGATCAGAAAATAAATCAAAATAACATAATACCCTCCCAAGTCCTATTCTCTCATAAGTAGGCCCTCTTAAAGAAGTAGGTTTTGAGAGCCTTTTTAAACGACTCAATGGAAGGGAGAGTTTTTATTTCAATGGGGATGGAATTCCAAAGCTGCGGAGCAACCACGGAGAAAGCTCTGGCTCCCCATCTGGCAAGTTTAACACGGGGAACAACCAGTTGACAGAGTCCCGCAGAGCGAAGGCTTCTTGTGGGGACATAACGCGTTAGAAGAGAACCGATAGCACTAGAGGGACCATCCTTCAATGCTATGTGGGTCAAACAGAGAATTTTAAAGGAGATTCTGTGCTGCACCGGAAGCCAATGGAGCTCCTTCCTGGCTAAGGTGGCAGAAGAGGCTTTCGGAAGATCCAAGACAAAGCGTGCTGCAGCATTCTGCAAAATCTGCAGACGGTGTATCAGGCTTTTATTGGCTTCCATGTACAGGGAGTTGCAGTAATCTAGCCTTGAGCCAACCAGGGCGACTGCAACCTGTTTGCACGCCTGGGGGGAGAGGTACCCGCGGATTTTATTGAGTATCCTGATCACACCCCAGCAGGTGGCCACGGTCCTGTTAACTTGCAGGGACATAGAAAGCGAGGTGTCAAATAGTACACCAAGATTTCAGGCAGATTGGGAGGGAGTGGGGCAGATGCCAAGAGAGGAGGGCCACCACTTACTCGACCACAGATCTTGGTCCTTCCCAAAGATCAACACCTCCGTTTTTTCGCCGTTTAGTTTGAGGGAGTTTATAGTCATCCAGTCTGCCACATACTGCATGCATACCCTGAAACTGGCGGCACATGTACTAACAGAGGTGTGAGCTAGTGATACCATGATCTGGGTGTCATCTGCGTAGGATACCACCTCCATCCCCTGAGATTTAACTAGTCTTGCCAGGGGGGCCACATAGATGTTAAACAGGGTCGGACTTAAGGCCGACCCTTGTGGCACCCCACACTGCAGTGACTTGGCAGGGGAGAGGTGGTTCCCAAGCATCACTCTCTGCTCCCTTTCAGTCAAGAAGGAATTTAGGAGGCTCAGGGCCGGTCCCGTGACACCAGCTTCCCTCAGCCGAGATGTAAGAATGGCGGGGGACAGGGTGTCGAACGCGGCCGTGAGGTCTAACAGAACCAGAACCGTAGTTTGGCCAGAGTCCACTTTGCGTCGGATGTTATCGACCACACAAGTGAGAGCGGACTCTGTGCTGTGGTGTTTTCTGAAACCATGTTGGGTGTTATCCAGGTATTCAGAGGAGTCGAGGAAGGAGGACAGATGGAAGTTCAGATGCGCCTCGAGCATCTTCGCGGGCGCTGGAAGGAGGGAGATTGGCCTAAAATTTTTCAACATGGCCGGATCCAGGGACGGTTTCTTAAGAAGAGGTTTAACAATTGCCTTCTTCCATATCGGAGGGAAAGATCCTTGAGTAATAGCCTTGTTCAGAACCTCAAGCATGGGGGGAAGAAGGCAATTTCTGCATTCTTTCAGTTTTTTAAGAGGTATCGGATCAAGGGGAGAAGCCGATTTGGTCCTGTCCAGTAGTAGGTTCAATGCTTCAAGGGATAGAGATGGAAATTCCATGAGTAGGCGAGAAGGATCTTTGCCTAGCGAATCGAGACTGGATATGACAGGTGGAATATTTTGATCCAGAGCAAGGCAGTGGGCTTCAAGAGAGACATGTATGTTATGAATTTTGTTATGAAAGAAGTCAGAGATATCATTGCAAAGTTCTTGCGAGCTAACTACGGGGTCAGGGAGTTGCAAGGAGCATAAGGTGTCGGCGATTTTAAAGAGCTCCCTAGAAGAGGAGAGAGAGCTGGTAAGATTGGAGAAGTATTCCTGTTTCTCTATTATCACTCGCTGTTTGTAAACCCGCAATGCAGATTTATGAGCCTCTCTGTCATTTAGGTCCCAAGATTTCCTCCAGTTTCTCTCACTGCTCCTACAGCCTTGTCTCAAAAGTCTCAGCTGATAGCGCAAGGATGAGGGAGCAAGTTGTTCCACTGCGTTAGAAATGGAGTCGGTCAGAGTTTGGGCTGCCTCTGCTGCGTCATTGGGAGCTAAAGATTCAGGAGTGGAGACCAAAGGGGCAAGGGCTTCATCAGAGATATTCCTTAGGTTTCTCCTGAGGGTGAAAGGAGAGGTTGTCCGGTTAGTGAGACAGGGGACAGGAACGAAGAGTTCAAATGGCACGGCAAAATGATCAGTCCAGACCACCTGTAGCGGAGGGCCGGTGGAGAGCCTGTCGTCGTTAGAGAAGACCCCGTCAAGGATATGTCCTGCCTTGTGAGGAGAACTTTTTACAAGCTGGAAGAGGTCACAGGCTTCTAGCGTTTCGACAAGAGAGATTGTGTCCTTTAAGTTGGTCTCATCTAGGTGAAAATTAAAATCACCCAGGATGGTAAAGGCAGTTTTTCCGAAATAAGGTTCAAGGATGGTCATTAGTTCAGAAGGGAAGCTGGCCCTAGAGCCTGGGGGTCTGTAGATCAGAATCCCAGAGAATGAGGCTGAAGGAGAAAGGGTAATGCAAAAATAGAGAGATTCTAAGCGAGATGGAGGAATCGATATTGGTTTGATCACACAGAGAAAGGAGGATTTCACAAGAATGGCAATGCCACCTCCTCTGCGCAAGAGTCTATCCTGCCTATAGAGAGAGTAGCCGTCAGGAATGGCCATGAGCAGATCGTGTCCAGAAGTGTCGGAGGCCCAGGTCTCCGTGATGAACACCCAGTCCGGTTGTCGGCTATCAACGAAATCGTGAAAGGCGACGTTGTGCTTGATAAGCGAGTGAGCGTTAATTAAGAAGCCGGATCTCCGCTGTGGGGTAGGCTGTGAGGGCGGAAGGTGTACACTTAGAGCGACAGCCCTAGAAGATACGAAGGAGGCCGAACAGGCCCAGCACCTGTGAGAATGCAGGATCCCTTCGGGAGAGAAGCGGTGGAGACAAGGCAGGGATGCGGGTCGTAGAGCAAGGAAGTCAGATTTGGAGTATAGTCCAGATGTCTCAACGGGAGGGGAAGGAGTGAGAGTTGGGTCCAGCCCGACCTGCAGCCTGTCCTCAGCGCAGACGGGCTGGACTCTGGCGTGACTCCGGCGGGCATCCGGCGCGTCCGCAAACGCGTCCGCTACGCGGAGAGGCCCGTCCCTTTTTTAAGGCAGCTAGAGCGCGTGAGTGCGTCCCCACACCCAAGATGGCCGCTATGACACCCTCGCCTCCCCGGGACCAGCTCTCAGCGTCAACACTCAGCTGAGAGCGGCCCAGGTGGTAGAGGGAGGTAGGAGAAGTCGGAAATGTGCAAAAACGCTTATTAAAATCAAGCGCCGAATAAAAGCAAAGGTCACTCGAGGACCAGTTCTAAGATGCTAGTTTACCTCACAAGTAATTCTGTTGGCAAAGCAGATAGAGGAAAGTGCAGTAGGACCTCCGGCTTCCGCCCCAGAGTCAAAAACATATGTGTGGGGATATGTATAAAATGCAAGAGTGTTGAACAAACTGCAGCCATCCACAAACTGGGACCTGAGTCCGGTTGAGGACACACATAGGTCACAATATTCCAACAACTACATACATTGATGGCAATACACACCCGTGATGGTTACAAAATGCTGAAGAGGGGTTGGCTTGCAATACTGCAATTACAGACTGGTACAGAAGAGTCACTTGGAGGTGTACAGATCATGGGTAATACGTAGGTGTCCACGGAGGAATACCAGGATCTGTTTTCGGAGGTATGAGAACTATGAGCCGCATGCAGTTGACTGTGGATGTGATGAATGGTGACCAGGCCAAGGATGGCAGGGCGGACTGTGGGCAACGGGGTGTTGGAAGCTAGACGTCCATATTAGTTTATTGGCCTGGGCCTGTGGAGTGCCTACTGAGTGTGGCTGAGGAGTATGAAGGTGAACCTGCAGTTGACTGTGGGACTATTGTAGGTATCTCAGGTGGACGGTCATGTGGCAGTAGCAGGGGATGTTGAGGATGAGGTGTGTGCATGCACCATGGATTTGCACAAGTACTCCTGGAGTCTGGTTCTAGTACCTGTGTTGAGGTTGTTGCTGTAGTTGGGCTGGCTGGTGGCCTGGGCCTGTGGAGTGCCTACTGAGTGTGGCTGAGGAGTATGAAGGTGAACCTGCAGTTGACTGTGGGACTATATGTAGGTATCAGGTGGACGGTCATGTGGTAGTAGCAGGGGATGTTGAGGATGAGGTGTGTGCATGCACCCTGGATTTGCACAAGTACTCCTGGAGTCTGGTTCTTGTACCTGTGTAGAGGTTGTTGCTGTAGTTGGGTTGGCTGGTATCGTTGACCGCGACCAGGCTGAACACCACCTCATCAGCAGATATTGCCATAGCCATCCCAGAAGGCTATAAGATCTCCCGCAGACACCGCACCAACAGAGTGGGAGGAGGAATCGCCATCATTCACATGAACACTCCCAGAGTCACTACCAACACCAACGACACCCTCCCCACTGCTTAGCACATGCACTTACAGATCCACACTGACGCCAACAACACCCTCAGAGAAACATTCATCGACAGACCACCTGGACCCCGACCACAATCCATCAACTCCATCGCTGACCTCATCAGCAAGCACGCCCTCGGCTACACGGATTACATCCTCCTTGGGGGACAAGAACTTCCAGCTTGAGAACAACAACGACGCAAACTCCACTGCCCTGATCGACAACTTCGCCAACCTCGGATTTAAACTACTCATGACGACACACACCCTCACTGCTGGACGGATATATGTCGTTACCACGCGCGCGTTACAACGACCTACCATTACAACGCGGTTGTAACAACGCAAGTCGTTACAACGACTTGCGTTGGGGGGGGGCCAAATTTAAAACCTTTAATTTACTATTCCAACACCAGTTCCTGTGGATAGTAGGGAAGGTGTTGGGATAGTAAATTAAATGATTTACTATCCTCGAGCGCCCCCCAGCGCAATGCGTTGTAACAACTTTCGTTGTTACAACCGCGTGGTAATGGTAGGTCGTGGTAACGCACGCGTTGTAAACGTTGCGCACCCTGCTGGACACACACAGGACCCCATCTTCTCCGCAACTCCACACGTCTCCTTCAACCACACCACCGAACATCACTGAACAGACCACAGATGCCTCCACTTCATCTTCAGTAAACCCACCACACCACCCCGCACACAGCACATGCCACGCCGCTGCTGGTGCTGGTGCAAGGCCACCGTGGACTAACTGACCACCACCCTCTCCCTGGGACCCCCCGCCGACCACACCTACCCCGACACTGCTGCCATCAACCTCAAACAGTGGATCAACGACTGCGCCGACACCCTCGCTACACTCAAGACCTCCGCCACCTATCGCAACAACAAGATAGCTGCATGGTTCACCGAAGACCTCAGGACCTCCAAGTGCACCTGTCGGAAGCTGTAGAGGAGCTGGATCCGCAACCAAACACCAGACACCGCACACGAGCGCCACCCGCAGACACCACCAACTCATCAGGACCGCCAACAGGACAGCCTAAACAGCAACGCACACACCAGCAAACAGCACATCAACATCGTATTTGAACTCACAACTGCCACCTACAACACCAATGACATACCACCATCACAAGACCTGTGTGACTCACTGTCTACCTTCTTACAGCGTATGATCATCAACATCCACAACAGCTTCCACTCGCTACCCACACACCCAAAAACGAGTCCACTCCCCTTAGACTAACACCCACACAAATAACCTAACTGCCTGGTACATCGTCAGCGACGAAGACACCATCAGGACCATGGACTCCATCCACTCCGGATCCCCATCTGACACATGGCTTCTCCACATTTTCAACAAATCCAGCTAAGCCAGCGCACCCCTTCTCCAAAAAACAACCAATATCTCCTTCGAGACAGCTACCTTCACTGGGAGCTGGGAGAATGCTGAGATCAACGCCTTGGTGAATAAACAAAAGGCGGACCCCAAATACCTCAAGAACTTCAGGGTCATCTCCCCTTCACAGAAAAGGTCTCATAGAAGATCGTCAACAGACTTCTGACCTACTACCTCGAAGACAACAACATCATGGGACCATCCCAGTCTGGATTCCGCAGCAACCACAGCACAGACACCGCCCTCATCACCACCAACGACAACATCAGCATCCTCATGGACAAAGGAGAAACAGCCGCCCTCATCCTTCTGGACCTATCATCAGCCTTCCACAGGGTCTGCCAAGACACCCTACCAGCACGCATCCATGACGCCGGAATCCAAGAGATTGCCCTGGCCTGGGCCACATCCTTCCTCGGTCCCTCACATCCGGAAAACCACCGCCAGTGACAGATCCTTCTCCTACCTGTCCTTGGTGTTGTATGTGACTCTGAGGGTGTACCTTGTTAAGTTAGACCAATCATAATCCTGGTTTTGGTGTGTGGTCCCTGTGGGCTTTGGACTATCCGTCTGTGATTGCTATGTAGAGTGGTGTGCTGATGTTGCGTACTACCACATTACAGTAAAGAAGGCGATGTGTGGTGCTGTTGTGTTGACGAGGTAACACAGTACAATGTGGTGCTGCTGGAAGTTGTGTGTGTGCTGTACGAGGCACATGACCTGGTTGTACGTAGACACACTGTTATGTGGGGCTGCATCGTGTTGCCAGTATGAGTCGCACACACAGGCTGAGAAGCTGTCATGAGTGTGTTTGTGGTAGCATGATACCAGGTGGATGATTGTCTGGTCTTCTCTGTGTGGAGGGTGGCTGGAGCATGAGTCTGTTGTATGACATGAGTCATGAAATGAGCTGAGTGTCTTGCAGCGTGCATGTTACAGGTGCTGATGAACCTGCCTTTGTCATGGAGGTTGTGCAACAGTGACACAGACAAGCTGCGGCATGCTTTAAGAATAGATGGATGGGGGAGTATCTTGTAGGCGTGTGTGGTGCAGGATCTGGACACTCGGTGCTGCGTTGTGGCTGGGGATGCAGCAGCAGGAATGAGTGAACACATGACGGCAGAAGGGGTGAGACAAAGCCAAGGATTCTTGCAAGGCACAAAGTGACATGTGTATGTGAAGGCAGGAGTGTCTGGTTACCCATGGGCCACCGCAAGCAAAATGGGTGAACAATCGCCAAAGATCATGGGCACAGGATTAGGCACCCTAAGGCCAAGCGGGGCACAGGACACACAGCATCAGCAGGTGTAGCCTGCACGTCGTATGTAGCAAGCTAAACAACACATACACAACCATATACGTCACGCACAATATGGTACATTTGCCATTACCAACAGCATGCATGTTGTCACTGTACACGTAACCACATATGAACAATCATCGTAAACAATGCCATATTGAACGCATGCAGACTGGCAAGAGATGTGGGTTGACAGCAATGAGGCACAATGTACTGTGGGAAACACACTTCCTACACAATAGGATAAAGTTGTTTGTGAGGCCATGCTGCATTAGCCAATGTACATGCCCAGTGGCATTGCTCTGAAGACAATAACAGTCATGCAATCATGTTACCTGTCATGCTGGTGAAAGATTCTCAACACGACTACCAGGGACTGTCCGTACCTTTTATCATCAGAGTGGTGCAAAGCTGAAAGGGTTCCATCTCCAAATAGCCCCTTGGTCTGAGTACAAATGACAGACACAAAAGGGCGATTAGGTGAGGGAAAGAGAGGATGGGAACTGCAGGGAGGGAGATCTGAAACAAAAGAAAACAAGCATAAGGATTCCATACTTTTGTCACAGAATCACAGAATACCTCCGGACCTACACTGTACCAGTCACACCTGTGAAGTGTAACCACTGCCACTGTACCCTATGTGTGATCACAGATTTTACAATGAGACAAGATCAGATGCTTGAACACGGACACATAAAAGGTAGCTCAGTTTGTCACCTAAATGAAACATGTGTAACGCTTAAAAGGCTGCTACTATGCAATTATATCCATGCGGCCATCAACTAAGTCACAGTGTATGATTGAGGGTCCTAATCTCTGAAAATGTAATGTATAGCAGTCCTACTGACACAAAGCCAACAATCCGTAGTTAGCCCTGTGAATCCGTAAGGGCTATGAAGCAAAAGTAGACATCTCCCGCAAAAGCCGTAAGCAGCTCCTCCAATGAGGAAGGGAATGACCTAAACACTATTAAGCCCCGCAGGAGCCAGCCATTGGCTCTTGCAACTGTGCATCACTATGATAAACATGACAAGTAGGTGGAACCAAAAACAACAGCGAGTAATGAGGAACAAAGCCACAAAAAAAATGCTACCGTGACCATGAGATGCTGCAAGGCACAAGATAATCCTGTGAATAACCTCACTCAACTGGTGCCACAGGGATTTAACATTTGCTACAGCCCGACGTTGTGATGTCACCAGCGCAACATACCTGGTATCATGGGAATGGAAAGTTAACATCAACTCACAGAGAAGGCTAGTGAAGCAGTGTTCTCTACCTGCACTGAGGTAACGACATGACAGTGACATGACATACTTACACAAGGGGCAATGCATCCATGCACACAGATTCACAGGACAGTTGACTGAACATGTGGGACATACACTGGCCCACATCTACACAACATGGTTTTTGGGAAATCAAACTGTACTGGGCCACAAGGTTGAGGGGATGATCCAGACACATCCTGCTGCACACAATGAGGCTGCAATTCGCCTCAGAGGCCGTGGTTGTGATGTTCCACACAATGTCAAACCGTGATATCTGCAATGTGTCAGGGTCAAGGTTTACACACATGGATGCATTCATCAGAGTCAAAACTCAACTACAGATGACTGTCAAGAAGGGTGACTGTCTTGTCATGGGAGTGGGGCAACATGAATTTTGAGACATGGTAATGTGACATGCATTTATGGTCCTACAACATGCGCATGAACATTAACCACACAATTGAAAATATACCAACACAAAACAGCCTGTTTGGAATCCTTACCCAAACTGACATTTCAACATGTCCGTGCATATACCGCTGATTCGGCTGGCGTTGCTATCATCATGAGGAATAGCAGGAGGACTAAGATGACACCAACGGACAACAGGCAGGGCGACCTGGGAATGACAGGCACACAAGGGGTCACGTTCAGAATAATTTCATTCAGACATGGTCATGTATAATACACTAAGAATGTAGTACACTTGTACATTCCAAGTTCACACATTGCACGTATGTGTGTGGCATTACATCAGCACTTGTGTGACACTGCACAACAAACATCAAAGTGACATTGCATACAGTCAGCTGGACACACAGTATGCTATACATGCCACTCAATGGTACAAGCTTGCACAATATTTCCTAGGACTCACCATTATGAGAATAAGTTGCGTATGAGCTGACTCAGGATATCATCCTCCTCCTCCTCATCGCTTGCATCCTGGCCAAGGCCTTCATCCTCAATGGGTGGATGTTCTAGCTCATCAGGATCCAGGATGAGTGGCACGGCCTTCTCAACTGCCATGTTGTGCAGTATGCAGCACACAATGAAGATGTTACACACCTTGAGCGGGGCGTATGGGAGGGATCCGCCAGTCTTGTCAAGGCACCTGAATCGGCTCTTCAGGAGTCTAAATGTTCGCTCTATCACTCGCCTGGTCTGCCCGTGTGTATTGTTGTACTGCTGGTCTGCAGCTGTTCTGGGGTTGCGGAGCGGAGTCATGAGCCATGGCATGTTGGGATATCGTGCGTCTCCTACAAATTGACATCATGGCAATGAGTGTGTAATGTGATGCCGGCAGAGAAATAAATACTATTGAGACATACATGAGAAACAGAGTTTACCCACCAACAAGACATGACCGATGGTTGCACAGCTGCAGCATCATCTGTGTACCCTGCTACGCCTCATGATGAATGCATCATGGCACGATCCTGGAAAACGTGCACAAACATGTGAAATCAGCATGTTAGCAAGACACACCACCAGGGCATTTAGAGAATGGTAATGTTTCCTGTTGCGGTAGGCCTGCTCCTGAGCTTGTGGTGGCACCAAAGAAACATGTGTTACATCAATGGACCCAATTACATGTGGCATGTGTCCCAGGGCATAGAAATCCCCCATGACACCTATCAGCTCGTCTGAAGTAGGGAATTTGATGAATTCATCAATGTGCCTCAACATAGCAGCTAACACATCACGTAGGACGCGGCTGAACATGGTCATTGACATCCCCCCCACATCAGCTATGGTAAATTGGAACGTACCTGTGGCAAAGAAATGTAGGGCTGCCAATACCTTTACCTTGGGTGTCAGTGCAGTTGGATACCTGTGTCGTGGTTGGAGATGTGGTTCCAGCATGTCCTTCAAGTCCTGAATCAACTGTTGAGTGAATCTGTAACGGCGGATGCAATCACGTTCCCGGCATCCAAGTCTGTTAACGGCCTAGGCAGAGGGGGTGCCCTGCACGACATATTTGGGAAAAAAGATGTACAACTGTCAGCCAACGACAATTACAATGTACATAGCACAAGCAACACTGCTTCAACACATCAAATCACTATTGAGTCTGGCGTGGGCTATACATCAAGGACACAAATGCCAGCTAGCTGGCACTCCTCCATAAGAACTGATACACCTGTTGTCTGTGAAATGGACATGACATGCACACAAATGATCTGCGGGGCTGGTCTGAGTGAGCAGAACAATGTATCACGTCAGTGACACACGTCACGTGACCTGCATGACGTGTGCATGACCTTAACTGTTCCTCACAATGTCTAAGTTTACGCTGTCCTAGCTCACCACCACCAACTCGGTCTTATGATAATATCACTAGTCATGTCTTGAACATGACCACACCCTAGCCCGACATAGGACGAGCACACACCTTATCAGCCGGCAATGTTCTGAATTTATAGCTCATCATGCAAATTGACTCTATCTGTACGTCTGTTTTTGTCTTGTCTATGTTATATGTAGTAAAGGCAAGAGGGAATCCCCCTCTACATGTAGACGCACTTTAGGGAGTGCGACACATTAAAAAAACAACAATACACTATAATTTAGTCTCACTTAAATTGCACTTTCACACTTAATGGTCCTGAGGAAAGCCAGTTTTTAAGGCCTGGCTGAAACATGTAGACCACACAGGACGTAGGGGATCATAAATCCACCAATGCGTCCGACAGCCTTTTTATCCGCTAACAGGGGCCCAGTTTATTAAAATTAACCTATTCTACCCTCGGGTACTGGGATCCACTGTATAGCTTTTAATTCTCACTTTCCCACTCACTACACACCACACTCAGTAAGTATACCAGCTCCGCAGTAATACTGGCGTTGAAGCACACCCGGGATACGCTAGGTGTCTCTGTGGTGGGCCTGATGATGAAGCATGCCACCAACTAGGTTGGTGGGTGAGGGCTTTTTAAACAAACCCAATGGTTTTCCAGATAAAGCGTACGTAACAGAGTCTCGCACCTCTGGCTAGTTCTCATTGATATATTATATATAAACCGGGGATACAGACTAGCTTATCCAGTCCTCTCTCTCCTTTTGATCAGGCATATATGAGTGTCACTACAGCCATTGTGTATTTATGGAACAGAGATGCAATGTTGTTTGGAGTGAGTGCCGGGTGTGTACATTGTGGTATCTCCCATGCAGTGAATGATGTAGTTAAATAGTGTTTACGGCTTACCTGCATTGTGCTAACTGTGACATTCAATGCAATGTGAATCACACTTTCTGCGGTGCAACACCTTGCATGTTTATTAGCCATGATTTACTGAGGTGTAACGGTGTTCCCCCCAGAGTGACAGATGAATGTACTCACTGTTGTTAATTGTTTTTCGTGACCTGTGTGGATGTTGGACAAATGCATGCTTTGAAGTCATGGACATTGAAGAGTGTGAATGTTCTTTGTCACCTGGCTATTTGTGTATGTGATGTTTGGCAACACTGATGCATGGCATATGCCAGAGCTGTACCCATATGATGTGACAAATATGCAGTGCCCTGTGCATGACTTGGACAGTTAGCATGACGCCTGTGTCACATCTTTGTAAAGTGTGACATGTGCAGAGTGAGGTTGTATACACTGTTGACAATAACGAGCTAATGATCTATGCCAGGGTGTGCATGCGTGGTCTGCTGAGGGTTCTTAGGTGTAGTGTGATATGTGGCAGCATGTCACGTGCTGTCCACCACCCTGAAGTTGCATATCTTGTTCAGTGTGTGCCATGCTCAGTGAGTGGTTTGCACCCCTTATGGCATCTGTTGCCTTTGAAAGACATGTAGTGCATTGGTGTTTACTTACAGGCCACATTCACATGGACAATGATGCAAGTCCTATCAGCATCCTATGCCCTGTTGTCATCGTCAATGTGGTGCAAGTGTGTGTCTTTGGAACATGGAGCAGGTGTACTGATGTTGTTTCACTTTGTCTTCCTCACAGGTAACTGCCTATGAGAAGGGGGAGAACTGGTTGGACATAGACAGGGCTGTCAGGTCTGTGGGGGGCCCTCACTAAAGGATCCGTAACAGCCGAAAGAGGTGGCAGGACAACCGGTGCTGGACCCGCCTTAACGCCCGGGTCCAGCTGAAGCTTGAAGCTCCACGCCGGCATGGCGGCACCCGTCACCTCACCCCCCACATACTCCAGGTCCTGGAAGTGGTTTTTCCTGACCTCCATAGGCAGTTGCAAGAGGGACAGCAGCAAGGATGGGGTAGGTACATGTCTGTTTGTTGTCATGTGTGTCACATGCTACCTGCAGTGCTCAGATGCCTGGTAACACTCCCACAGTTGGGGTGGTCTGGTCAGACAGGCAATTTATGCATTGTCATTTCAATGCCCCATATTCAGCTGATGCTCTTTTACATCCCTTCCCCTCCTCCACATGTGTCCCCTGCTTTGGGTATTTCATTTTTGCGCATGTACTCCTAGGGTGCAATGTATTAGTATGCATATTACTTAGCACATCATCATGTTGGAGGGAGGTCTGTGACACGTGTTGGTACCTTACCTGTTCCACGACCTGTGCACTGTGTTTGCACTTCATGATTTTTTGGCACTGATTATGAGTCTCAACATGGAGTTCAGCACGGGTCTGCCTCAGTGGCCTTTGTCCCTGGTATACTTTGTATTTCTCATGTGTCAGCTACATGTGCACACTGTTCATGTATACAATGTTTGGCTTGAGCATACTCACACTGGTCAGTGCGTGTGTGCATATTCACAAGAATATGTTGCTGGTTGTTTGTGACTAATATGGATGGGCAGCCACACGAGGTGACCTTGGGTTAATTTAATTTGCTGCACAGTTATTGATACCCTGATACTGAGTTTTCACTACATGAGCTGTATCACTCACATTTAGGGGTTGATAGGGGTGTTGTGCAGGGGAGGTGTGATGGGCCTGCCTGTTTAGCCTTGTCAGTGGTGAGCTGAGTATGTAATTTCTGATGTGAACTCATCAATATGCACTTACCCTGTGATGCTGGACAATGCTGTCATTGTTGGATTTAGAGGCTATGTTGCTGACTCACAGAGATGATTGTTCCACATAGATTTGTGCAACATGTATGTATTGGTGGCGCAACGCAGTTTTGTCTTGGTGTGCACACTACTGTATTCACTTTTCGCATGTGGTTGAGGGTTTGTCAACAATGCAGCAATGTTTTTAATATTCACAATTCCAGGCAGATTAGCTTAGGCATTTTCAGGATTTTGGACATGTGGCCCACTTCACTTGACAGCCAATGTGTGTTATGTGCTAGCAACTGTATGCTCTGGTGATAGCTTCCCCTGTGAGTAAGCATGAGCGAATTTTGCGGATCTCGCGTTCGCGAATTTTGCGGATTTGCGGATTCGCAATCCGCAAAATCCGCGAATTCCCGCGAATTTGCGGATTTTTTTTTTTTTTGTGTTCGCCCGTGTTTCTGCCAGTTCGCGAGGGTTTTGTACACTTTCGCAAATTGCGAACTTACCTGTCGGGTCGCAAGTTTCGCGAACTTGTTGTTTCTACGTGTCCAGCCTGTTTGGGACACTCTTCTTCATCACTGCCACTCTCTGTCACCACTGCCACTCTTTGACTACTCATGCCACCCTCTGGCCCACCCATGCCACCCTCTGTTTCATCACCACACCCTCTGGTTGTCCAGTGTACATTATTTTCGGCAAAGCAAAGCACACCTTCCCTGCCTCAAGTGACCTGAATTAATTTGGGGCTGATTAATGTGTCACAGAATATTTTTTTAGCTGGCACCTGCTTCCTTAGTGCGCCCTGATTAGTGATCTTTTGCACTTGCTAAGTGCTTTCATTGTTGCAAAATTAGTTACAACACCTGCCCTGCCCCAACTGACAATAATGAATTAGGGGCTGATTAATGGATTTTAACTTCCAGCCTGGCTCCTGCTTGTCTCCCTTAGCTGTAATTCAGGACCTTTGTGGCATATGTGTAACTATTCTGAGGTTCAGAGCAGGGTCACATAATAGTTTCAACTGGCAACTGAACTCTGGAGGGGCCCCTCAGGAAGCACTACAGGAAATGGCTACTAATGATGAGCCTGAACTTTTGAACCTGGTAAGTAGTTACTTTCAGTTTTGCTAAGATCGTATTTCTGCAATTTTGCACTTATTCGCGGGGCGCGAACTCACGCGAACTCACGCGAACAGTGCGAGCAGTGCGAGCAAAATCCGCTGCTCGCGGATTTGCGGATTTTGCGGGAGATTCGCAAATCTCGCGGATTGCGGATTTCCCGAAAATCCGCAAAATCCGCGAGCGGAACGGATTTTCCGCCCATGCCTACCTGTGAGGAGTGTCACAATAGTGTGTGGTGATGGAGGGAGCCTCTGTACCAATCATATACTCACACCCAGTCAACAGGTCAGGGTTTTATCCATCACCTTTCTTTTACACACTCTGCCCCTCAAGTTCAAACATGGTCATGTGCAAATCTGTCTGTCCATGTGCCTCATGGGAACAATCCAGCCAAAAATGTCAAGCCATGCCTTCCCTGGACTGGAAACAAGGTTCCTGGGACCACTTTCTGGCATTACAGCCGTCGTCAGCCATGCTTGTTTGTATACACATCTGTGTTTCACGCAAGCCTGGCTGTAGACAGCTGTGATGCCAGTGAGAGGTGATAGAAAGCTTGTTTCAGGTCCAGGGAAGGCAATACATGGCAGTTCGGGCAGGACTGTTCCCATGTGGGACAGGGTCAGACAGATTTGAACATGACCATGTCTGGACTAGGGTGGTAGAGTGGGAAACAGAACGGTGATGGATCAACACCTGACCTGTTGACATACAGTGGCTCATCATTGTGATTCTCATTCAAGTTGTGGCCTGGTCTGTTACTTGTATCTTTGTATACAAGGAGCGTTGTGTCTATTACAATTGCGCAGTACTAGACTTAAATATGTGCTGAGTTATGTGGCATGTGACTCATGATGCATGCCTTGATTAGAAATGTCCCCAAATGATTTGTTGCTCATATGTCCGATGTGCACAGGTGACTGATATATATTTTAACTTTCTCCTTGCCAACAGCATCATCACGCGAAAGTGGAGGAGACACAAGCACGGACCAGGCAGAGGGACCCAGCCACAGTGCCACCAGCTTTGAGGTGTCGGAGGAAGGCAGTGGCACAGAGGGTGAGAGGAGTCAGGCAGCCGGACCTCATGAGCAAGACACATCATATCATGCAGACGGCTCGGCTTCGGACTCCCAGGAGGAGGGGGAATACGTAGCAACGGCATCGGCATCGGCACCCACTATGTCTGTCCCCTCATCCTCCACACCCATCTTCACACTCCCAGTTGCTAGGGCCCCTTCGGTCCGTGCTGTCCCCCGTGTCTCCTTCCTCCCCGGCACCGCAGCCCCTGCCCCTGTCTCCCCTGCTGCCCTCAGTCCCAGCTCTTTTCTGTAGAGTCTTGCCCTGATGGCATTCAATTATGTTTGAACAGATGGTTTTAAATTCAACTTTCCTTCGCTTTGTTTCAATGTTGGCAAAGTGTGGTTCGAACAGGTCATTAGCTCAAAATCCTGTGATACTGGGAATTGGGAAAAAATAATTATTCTCCCTGGGCCTAAGAAAAAGTATGTAGTTCTTTACAGTGAGTCCCTGTGTAGTTTGTTCCATCATGGATGTTTCAAACTTAGCATTAACACTGTTAGTGAGTTCGTAAAGTCCATGATGAAACAAACTACATACTTTTTCTTAAAACACTCTTTGAAGTGCTTCAAAAAGTGCTAATGTTTGTATAGCTGGAACGCATAACCATAAAGTATTAGCGTGGCTGGCTATGCCGGAGCGAGCCAGTTAGTGCTCGACTTTTAGAGGACACAGACTGATACTGATTGTGTCCTCTGTGTGTACTGACTGGCGGGCTCATGTAAAGCCACCCTCGCTAATTCTTTTGGATTGCGTACCTGCTATATAAACATTAACACTTTTTGAAGTGCAGAGTGACTACTTCTCTAGATTTTGTCTATAGAAAGTGAAAAATACGTTAATCATAACATTTCTTCTTGAATGTTTCTAGTTTGTGACCCGTTTAGTTATTTGTTTAGTTGTTTGCAGTTTAAATAAAAAACAATCTGTGAGTTTCTCAGCATTGTATCTTGAAGTCTGTTATGAAGCACTGTGGTTATACTGAATAAGCAGCTACCATGACATCCCTTTATTAATGTAATAACTGCACTTTCACAATTGCTTTATTAACCTTCTTGCTTCTCACATTTTCGTGAAAATGCACCATTTACCCACTCTTTTTTTCAAACTTTTCCCAGGGGAGAACCCCCTGAACCCCTCTTAAATTTTTCGGGCTCGTGAGCTGTGCTCGCTTGCCATGGTGCTGTCCTACAGAACGTTTATGCTACACCTCTTTCAAATGTCACTACCCACCATTGATTGTCAGGCTAGTTTTTATGGAATTGCAGGTTTGGGTTTGTCTTTCAAAGTTTCATGTTATTGTCCATTAATGTCAATTCTACCAAGGTCTCGCAAAATGCATTCTGGGTGCTGAGCACTTTCTCCTAGCATGGCACAGGCTTGGAATAGTATTCCTATTACCATAAGTACGGAATATAATATTATGTGCATTCATAAATCAGTTCAAACTCACTTAATCCATTTGTAAGCTTATGTGTGTCTCCTCATACTTTCCTCATTGGGGCCAGGACCCCTTTGGATATTTGCACACTTTATAGAACAATGACCAAATCAAATCAAACTATCTATGGCTTACCATCAGCACACCCGCTGTGCTCATCCACTTTACAGATGTGTAGAAAAGCCCATTTTATTGGCATCTAGCTACCAATGCATGCTTTAAAGGGCAAACAATAAACTAGGCCTTATGAGAAACAACCCTATCCTGTGCACAAGACGCTGTAGAAAGGGAGAAAAGACTGGCACAAGTTTGAAAATGTATATTGAACTACTGAGTAACATTGTAAATAAAGCAAATAGTAATCAATAAAAAGCTAAAAATGGTCCCAGAACTAAACAATGGACATGTGAGTGGAATGTAAAGAACAACGTTTTAAAATACAAGGCTAGGGTCATCTTTAGGTGCCTTGGGGCAGAACCACTGTAGCTTGATCCAATCCAATCAAATGCCTTATGGCACACATCACTCTACTCAAAAGATACAGTTTTTTCAACAAAGATGTTAAAGGTTTTGCATGCAATGCCTAGTAAGGAATAAACCATGAATAGAATTTGCATTATACCACAAATGATTTAAGACCAACTTTATCAGTGGGAGGAGCTGATTCTATAAAGGTACCAGGTAAAACTGGAGACTACATGTCCCAGGCACTCAACTTTGTCCTTCAAAATCCCACCCTTCTCTGCTTTTAATGGCACTCTGTGATCTTGAAAATGGTCTCAACACCTGTTCCAAGACAATAGCATGTTACTTCTTAGTGGTAGCATATACCAACACAGTGTCTTGATAGACCGCAACTCCTTTCACACCTCTCAGCATTTGAAACATGAGTCTCTAAAAAACAGATGGTAAGGAGGCTAGCCTAATACAGCAATATTGGAATGTTCTTATATGAGAAATAAATGCAATGTAGCATCTGAATTCTGCCTCTGCCTACCACCTGGTGGTAGGCACAGGCTAAGTCTAATTTGGTGAACCACTTAGAAACCCCCAGCATGGCGAACAACTCAGCTATTTTAGGTAGGGGATGTTAGTCCACTGATATGACTTTTTTGAGACTGCAAAGGTCAATGCACATCTTAGCTCTGTATTATGTTTGTGAGTCACCACTAAGGATGACAGCTGTATAAAAGATTCAATAGGGTCAAATATTCCTTTATTTCAGAGATCCATGAGTTCTTTTTCAAGACCTTCAAAAAGGCACACTGCAAGTTGTGCTTGCCAGGGGTTGCATTGTCCCTGACGGATCTAGTGCTTGAATCCTGTGATGGTCCCTAATTTGTTGGCAAATATCGAAGTAACTTTTTTAGTCATATCCTCAGCCACACTGTCAGTTATTACTACTGACACCTGCTCTTTTGTACCTTGCTCAAAACTATGTGAAACAAACCTTGCCAAAACCTGCCTAAGATATATGTCTCTATGACAGCTATATAGAGTTGACCAAATATTGTGTTACCCCTGAACTTAAGGATATATTTGATGTCACCATGCAGTTCAATCTTTCATTCTTCCTGTGACACAGATGACCTGTCGAGGGGTCTGATTACCTATGAGGCCAAATTTCATTGAATAGTGCTTAAGTGATCATGTGATCCTATCTCCAGAGTCAACCAACAGGCTTAATCACTTTCCACCAACACTGATTTTCATATATGGGCCCACACACTGGAGGGGATCACATTTAAGCACTTCACTTTCATGGATTACCATGACACAATTCTTCAAATCTTCCTTACTTTTGTCCTCAATCTCCCCAGACACATTTGCCACACTGCCCATTTCTCAGAAACACTTGTGCACATCTTAGTAATTCCCCACTTTCTAAGAAATTCAGCAACTAACATTTCTTGCAGAATATGATTTGCCACCTGTTAGATCTGGGGGTCTCTAGTTGGCAATGGCTTGCACCTTTGACCAAATAGGGATGTTTGCTTCTTGCCAGGGGCAGGGGATTACACTCCTGAATGACCCCTGCTCACTCCCTTGGTAGCTTGGCACGAGCAGATAGGCTTATCTCAGAGGCAGTGTATAAAGCATTTGTGAACACATACAGCAATACAGTGAAAACACTACAGATGGACACCACACAGGTTTTTATAAAAATAAGTATTCTTTATATAGACTTAACACAAGACCAGAAACAACAAAAATTCACAATACTGTAATCAAAAATAATACTTCAAGATGGTAGCGGTAGTTCAAAAATAGGTTATTCACTTAAGAGCAGTCTTTAGCAACAGATAACTCCAACTGGAGTTATCACAATGTCAAGGTCAAAGGAATCCCAAAGTACGGTGCCAACCGGGAGTTGCATGGTGTCGGGCCCAGAGTCGAAACAGACCCACACAAAACAGTACCTTGGAAAAGCGAAAACAAAGACAGCTCACGGTGTCGGGGAGATGCGGTGTAGTTGGCGCTGTGTGGTGTTGGTTCCTTGCTTCGGGGGGCGACGCGTCAGGTCCTCAATGCTTGCGCAAATCAGGGGAGGCGTTTGTTCCTTACCGGAGAGGAGGTGACGTCACAATGGCGCAGAAACCATGGTTCTGTACGATGTCACGATGTCGATGGCTTCTTGACCTCCCACGTCAAGGATCGGCTCTGCGATGATGTTGGCTTCTGAGTCGATGCGGAACAGCAGCAGCCATCGGGCCTACTTCGCAAGTCGGAGCAGTGCTCATAGTTTATAGCAGGTTATGATGTTGATCACTGGCATCGACGTGGTACAGTGTCCGGCGTCGGGTCTAAGTTGTAAGTCAGAGCAGCACTCATGGCTTCGATGCAGAGTACGGTGTCGCTCGCCGGCGTTGGTGTTTCAATTTAGTTCAGTAGCAGCTAGAACAGCAATTTCCAGATGCAGGCAAACAGAAGGGGTGAAGTCTTTTGTATCCCTGAGACTTCAGACAGGAGGCAAGCTCAAATTCAAGCCCTTAGAGAAATATTCTGCAAGATGATGAAAGTCCCTTCTCCTTTCCTTGGCAATAAAGAAACCACTGCAGGCCAACCCAACAAACAGGGCACTGGCAGAGGAGCAGTCCAAACTTCTGCAGCTTCCTTGGTTCTTATCCTTGGCAAAGGTGTATCTTGTTTTTCCAGAAGTGATCTAAATCTCTGGGGTCTGGGCCCCAATAATTATACTGCCAATCCTTTGTCCTCTGAAGGTAGAGGGTCCTGTACCAAGTTCAAACCAGTTCTGGATGCATTCTGCCAGTGCACATCTTCGTCCTTTGTCAATGTGGGCCAGGGTCATCAGATGCACCACAGGAGTTGGAGTCAGCATTGTGGAAGGCTGGCACAGCCCTATTCAGGCGCAGGTGCTACTCCTCCCACTACTCTCAATGCAGATAGGTCTATTCAGCCCTGTGCTGACTCACCCTGTCTCCTGGAGCCTCCCCAGCCCCTGTCACTCACAAACCAGGAATATAATACACAAGCTAGCAGAGGGAGGCTGGGTCGTTAGGTAAGAAAATACCCACTTTCTAAAAATGGTATTTTCAAATGCAGAATGTTAAAACAACTTTACTAAAAGATGTATTTTATCATCCTGAGTTCAGGCATACTAAATTCAAATTTCTACCATGTTCCCTTGGTCAGTTAGGATTTTAAGATGTTATAATCAAACTGCCCATTCTGTCCCATGGGGACAGGTAGCCTTGCAATAGTGAAAAACAAAAATGGCTGTAATTTACTATTAGGACATGCCACACACATCAGGGCATGTCCCACCTTTTACATACTTTGGGCCTACCTTAGAGGTGACTAAAATGTAGAAAAGGGAAGGTTTAGGGACTGGGAAGTGGGTGCACTTACCAAGTCGACATTGTAGTACTAGACTGCACACTGGCTCTGCAATGGCAGCCCTGAGACACACTTTGTAAGCTGCTTCGGTGGGTGGCACAACCAGTGCTGCAAGCTCAACAGCAGCATTTGATTTACAGTCCCTGGGCACACATGGTGCTCTGTACTAGGGTCTGACAAGTAAATCAAATAAGCTAATTATAGAGTCACTAATCCATTACATCAATTTAAAAAAGGGAGCACTTGCACTGTGCACTGAATAGCAGTGGCACAACGCCCAAAGCATCTAAGCAGCAAAACATATCAAAAACAGAGGAGGCAATGAGTGAAAAATGGAAGGGAGACCTAGCCAATGGCACCAGGTCTAACACCACCCTTTCCAATGCTGTGAATTCCCGCACCTGAAGAACACATTCATTTGCTTGACACATTGATTCGAACTAGCTCTATTGCTCCTTACCCTCTTTGTCATATCTTAATTCACCACATTAATATTATCATTGTGTTTGTCTGCCAATGCCAATTCTGTGATTGACAATTGTGATATTTCAATACATTTGGCTATTGTAATGGTTTCCTCTAAAATAAATCAATGTTATTGTGGATACTCCTGTCCAAACACTGGCATGTAAATTGGTTTCTAATTAACTGATCTATACATGTTTCAAATTGACAGTTAGCAGTAAATCTCCTTAAGGCTGATAAATACATGTTGACAGAATTTGGGGCACAGCCAGACTAGGTTGATTGTCGAGCCTGACTTCACATTTTTTAACAACTTCATTGTATTTTTTAAATTCATTTTCCTCAATCACAACGAAGTTTGGGAGATAATTGTAAACTTTCTTATCTTCATTGCCTAGAGAGTGTAACAACAGAATGTTGTGTCTGTCTGGATGAAGTCTGGGTGCTCCAATTGCACCTAATTAGGCCTTGAAGACATTAAGGCAGGTATGGACAGGTCTCCTGGTATTTCTAAAAAGGGAGGTAAAACATTAATGGACTGCAAGATTGCTCTTCTTGTGAAACCCACTTAAACCACCCTAAGAGACAAAGAGTATGATCAGTGGTGTTCTCCGACACTGGTGAGTTGTCTGCAATTATACACCATAAATCACAGGTTAATATGTGTAATAGATGATGTGGGTAAAAAGTGCACAAAAGAAAACACAGTTATTGTGTACTGGATTTTCACCAATGACACCAATCAATATTTAAATCTGAAATTGAAATTGTAGAGGACATAATTGAAAAACATTCACAAACATATATCACTAACAAGTAAACAGAGTAAAGCAACGTTTGTACTGTAGAAAACTCTTGGGGAAGCGTTATCATTCTTTTACGCGACACAATGCAGCAAGACAACTTGCTGGGCTACGTGAAAGGGAGAGGGCAAGAATGTATCATATCTATCAAGAGCCTTTGCATAACCTGCAGGCAGCCACCAATGCACAAAACCTTGTGCCATGGTACAAGGGTACCTGCATTGCATACAAGATTATTCTTGTGCAGTAAGGGGCATCTTGCAGAAAATAAACAATTCCCTGAAGCTTTTTCTCTTACTAAGTGTCCTGCACAATGCAGAAAAAGGCATAAAAGAGGAGAAATAAAAGACATTTTTCCTCATTGTGCCTCCCCTGCAAAGGTGTAGCATTTTGACACATTCTCCAGTATACTAGTATTGGTGAATTGTGGATTGTGCCAAACTATATGGATTGATGAGTGGGAACAACCACACTCCACCCATCGAAATCCTTCCAGGGCAAAGTAATGCAAGGCAGCACCTTGCCATGAGTTGCATTACCTCAGGTTTACCAAGCAACACAGGGCCATGCATGTGTGTATTTACCTTAGACTGCTGTGTGCACTGTCATTAAATTTCTAGTAAGTTGTAACACTAAATAAGTCTTATAATGCTCTTTCTCTTCCCGCTGAAAATACTTTCTTTGTCACAAAGGCATACCCCACTTTAAGGTTTGGAATGCAATGTGCATTTCATGCAAAGTGGCCACCTGCAAAAATGCTATACCCATTTCAGAGATGCTTGGTTGAACCTCAAGAAAGTTGCTGTGCAGAAAACAACACAGCATATGGTGGTCACGGAGTGAGGCTTGGTTATTGCCTGGATGCATCATGATAAAATGCTACAGGGTTGGGTCACTGCCAGAGGTTAGGTTGTGACCGGAACACAGACCCGTGCATTCTGGGCATCAAACTACTCGCTCAAAGCTGCAATTCACGAAATGTCTTTTTTTTCTTCGTCCTTATTGCACCAGTGAGCGTGGACACATTCAGTTTGCCAGAGAAGGTGCCTTCAGGCAGGGAACAGAGTTGAGGGCTGCAACTCATGTGTGGGATGGATCCCAGGTTTTGGAGGCCACTGCGAAGCTTGTCGGCAACAAATTGTAGTGACACGCTCGCAGAGCATTCAGGGGCATATTACCAAGGCGGGCGATATGTGATTATCGCCGCTTTAGCAGCCTTTTTCGGCCGCTAAGCGGCGATAATTCTATCACCCTATTAGCAAGCTGTCGCTAACAGCAGTTGGCGACAGCTTGTAGGCGATAGCGAGCGGTTAGGGGCCCGCTTTACATGTCAGCGATATTTATCGCTAATGACATGCAAAGTGGGCGTACCCAACCTGTTAGCGACTGAAATCAGTCGCTAACGTTGCTATCGCCTATTAGCAAGACAGGCGTAGCGATGGACATATTTGCGCTAAGTGCAAATATCCCCAGAACTAAAGCCTGCTCAGACCTGCTCTTAGCCATTATATCCAATGGGAGTTGGATATTATGGATAAGTCCTCATTAGATTGGATTACCAGCGATATTCACGCATTTCGCCGCTAACGCCGGATATTATATCGCTTTAGAGATAAACATTGCTAATAGCACGTTATATCTGTGATAATATCCGGCGATGCTTGGCGTTATAAAAATACTCGCTAAGCCCATTTAGCGATAAATATCGCTAGTTGTTGGTAATATGCCCCATTGTTCATTAAAAAATCTGGGGAATGTTCGATAATTGAACCTCTGACGCAGAAAATTACTCAATAGTAGATTAACATGTTGACCACTACACTACTCCTAACTTTCTAGCCACAATTAGAAAAAAATGGTTACTGCAAAATAAACAAGAGGAGCGGATTACAGCTGCAACTATAAAAGGGTTACTCTATATCTTCAGTAACTCTCCAGTTTCAATAAAGGAATGCGATACCTCTTAAGAGCCGGTCTTAAAAGCTACAGAAAAATATAAAAATCAACATAGTTTGCACTGAGGTGTTATTACAAGGACAACAGTTTGGAGCAGCAGGAAAAATCCAGGGCCATTTTATCAAGAAAGGGCGATACATTATCGCCGCTTTTACCGTCAGGAAACTGCCACTACAGCGGCGATAATGGCCTTGATAATATGCCCTTGTGAATTCCCATAGAAGCCCAGGTTCTGGTGTTAACCTGGGCTTCTATGGGAATTCACAAGGGCATATTATCAAGCCCATTATCGCCGCTTTAGCGGCAGTTTCCTGCCGATAAAAGCAGCGATAATGTATCGCCCTTTCTTGATAATATGGCCCCCAGTCTCATAGAAAATTTTGTCAAGGTTATTCAAGCTGAGCATGAATATAGTCAACAGATTTCTGATTTCAATAGATTTTATTACGTTTTTGAAGGAGCAAATAATACGGAAATAATACATAAGTAAAAAGCCAAACAACAATACAAGCAGTGATACCAGACAATATGAAGCAGTAAAACAAAACAATAATACAAAGAATAATAATAAAAATCAGAATTTGGCCTGAGTGCGTGTATAATCGGTAGGTTTGGATGAGGTAAATAAGAGGAAAGAAGGAGTGAGAAGAAGGGAGAGGGAACCACTGTTTTCCATGGCTATCGATATAAGAGTCAACAGATTTCACTCATATACCTGACTGTAGATTTCAACATGTCTATGGATTCTCTAAGAATATGTTGTTGCTCAAAGAATTTTTCTTTGGCATAGATCTTGTCAAATTTGAGAACGTTACAAGAGCCGTTAAGGTTCGCATTAAAGTTCATACAATCTTAAATAATTTCACAATTCAGATTTACCAACAGATTAAACCGGAAGCTACAAAGAATAGTGTAGGAAATTGGGTTTAATAGTTGCAAAGAATGTGCATCCTTCATAAGTAATAAGTCGGAATTGTCTTTCTACTGGGAACCATGCACCCGATTGTAGCACTTGGAACTGTCACTGTTGCGTGGCAATGCAGTCCAAGGACTTCTCAGGGGAGGTGGCTTTGGCTTGTAATTCCTAGTCTCTGGTATGCAACAAAAACATTCAATAAATCCTTGTCCAGTCAGGACTTTTTCTTTTAAAAACGAAACGTTTTATTACACACACACACTACTAAATACTATGTATGAAAGTACAAATATTTACATTAGGTAGATAGAAGTACCATTGGTGATGCCATCAGTTTGCATTACACCCTTAGTTGGTCATGAACCCTATAATCACAATAGACCCCACCTATGCTAAATGCAACATTACGAAAAGAGGGGGTATAATTTTAACCCCTTGCATGCGCGCGTCGGACATTGCCCGTCGCAAGCACTACCTCGGTAGTGCTTCGCACGTCCGTTGGCCGACGCCGCCCTGCCCACTCTTCAGAACTCCCGCACCGCAGTGGAATTTGCGCCATTGTAAAGGAGTTAAAACAGGCAGGCCTACTGGCTTTGCCAGTGTATCAACACATTAGTAAAAAAACAGCTGCATGTCTTGATGTGACATTGCAATGCCATTAACATCAATAAGCCCAGTATTAATAATCAATAGCATTCATTCTAAAGGTAGATATTGTATTGTGAGTTACCCTTGTCAACGAAGCACTGTAAAATGAAAAACACTTGTCAGAACTTCTTTTTACTACTATCAGACTTCCACTGCAGTCATAGAACTAACCACAGAAAGCCCCACACTCCTGAGATTGCAAGCAAAAAACTCCAACTCAGACTGTTATAAAACGAATTAAAAAAAGCTCTCATGGGGTCATTATTTTAAGAACCCTGTTCATTTTTCAGAAGGCCGTTTGCTTGTGGGTCACACAAAAAAAGGCGTTGGGTTTTAATAGCATTGCTGTCCAGAAAACATTTCCTCTCCCTCGAAACAAAATGGACTCCATTGTCAGGGACAATCTCTTTGGGATTTCTTTCTCTTTAAAACAAATTATTGAAACACTTGACAACACCAGAGGTGTTTGGTTCTTCCACAAACTTCACTTCCCACCATTTATTTGTAATAGTGTAAGTCTAGAATGGCAAATTTGAATTTGCGTGGCAAAATACTGAAAGGGCCAATTAAATCAATAGCTAGTTTGGACCACACACACTCAGGCAAACTGACTGGAACAGCTTCAAATTTGAGGCCCTTATCACTAGTGGCACATATGACACAAACTCAGACACTGGCAATGATGGCAGAATCCACCCAAGGCCACCAATAATTGTCTCTGATCTTCCTCTTGGTGATGGTCTGACCTAAGTGTCCCTTATGACCATACATGATGATTCTATCCCTCAAACCAACAGGGGGCACAAATTTATCACCACATACTAGCATGCCATTTTTCTCAATTGACAGTTAAAATAGGCTTGTAAATCATGCTGTAGCACTTTCTCTTTGGGCCATCTATCCATGACGAATTTCCTGACGCTCTCAAGTTCCTCATCTTTCGCAGATTCATCAACCCACTCTTGCTTTGTGAAAGTGGTATCATGGCAAACATCAACCCTGGCAATAAGACGTTCTTCTTCATCTTCATCAACATTCTCTGCATAATCAGTAAAGCTCAAAGGAGAACGGGACAAGTAATCTTCCCTGGTGTTCTTTCCACCAGGAATATATTCACCAGTGAAGTTATACTGTAAAAGCTTAGATTTTAACCTGGCCAATCTGGGTGGGAGATTTTTAATGACAGAACCACCCAAAATGCTGACTAAGGGTTTGTGGTCAGTCCTGAGGGTAAACCTCCTCCTCCAAATAAAACATTTGAATTGTTCAACCGCCCAACAACACCCCAAAAGTTATTTTTCAATAACATTTGTTTAACCTCAAAGACCTTAAGGCAAAACCAACAGTCAATTCAGATGAACATTTAAGCTGAACAATTCTCCTAAATTAACAGTTTATGCTGAGAAATACTGAATGAACTTCGAGTAGAATTCACAGAGACCAAGAAAAGATGCAACATATTCTTTACTCTTGGGGGTAGGAGTCTTAGTGATAGCATCTACTAACCATGGTCTGGGCGCAACCCCCCTCTCTGAGATTACAAAGCCCAGATACTCAATGTCACTTTTTTGCAAACCTACCGGAGGACGACGGCGGGACAACAGGTACAAGGCAGGCACTGACCAGAAATACTGGTCATCCCCTTACCGCTTCCCTCCAGGAAGCCTTGGCTAATAACCCAAGGCGTATGCATGAGAAGGGAATCCCCCTCTCACATATAGAAAAACGCCTTAGTGAGTGTATCACATAGTCTGTACCACAACACTAAGTCTGTTTTATCACACCACACCTTTTTCAAAAACGGTCCTGAGGAAAGCCAGAATACTCTAAGGCACTGGCTGAAACATGTCGACCATCTGAAGGATGCAGGGGGCAGTAACTCGCCACCCTCACGCGTCCTGTAGCCTTACTTTAAACCGCTGGTGACGGCCCAGTTATTAAAATTTAATTTACCCTCGGGTACTGGGACCACCACCAAGCCGTTTTAAATCACAACTCACCCAACCTCACTGCACTCTCAGCAATATACCAGCTCCGCTGTAATCAGGCGTCGTAGCACACCCCGGACATACTAGGTGTCACTGGGTGGGCCCGATGATGAAGCATGCCACCAACTAGGTTGGTGGGTGAGGGCTTCATGAATACACCAACAAGGTGCCCGTGACTGAACTAATTTGAGTACTGTAACACTTTGGTCAACTTAAGCTAGTCCTCTTTATTTAATCACATATAAACCCTCGGGGACTCAGACTAGCTAACTAGTCCTCTCTCTCCCTCTTGTTACACGCACTTTTTGCAAATTCCCATTTGCTAAGGTTGGCAACAACCCCAAATTTTTGTAGCGTGCATGTGTCTTTATTGTGAATGATAAGATCTTCATCAGAGATAGTATATCGTCTTGGAAAGTTACAACACCATCGATCCCTTTCAAAGCATTCTCAAGAGCACACTGAAAAACTGAAGCCGCCAACGCTAAGCCGAAAGTCAGACACAAAAGCTGTGAGGTGACGTGAAGACTCATCAAGTACCACCTGATGGTAGGTGGATGCTAAGTCAATTTTTGAAAAAAACTTTGCACCAGAGAATGTGCTAATGATGTCATCGATTCTGGGTAAGGGAGTTGAATCCACCCAAATAGCTTTGTTAAGACTCCTAAGATCAATGCAGACTCTCAATTGCCCATTCTTCTTCCTGGCAATAACTAGGGGAGACAACCACAAAGATGACTCAATAGTTTCTATCATACCATCGGCACACATTTGCTTAAGAATATTTGCTAACTCCTCACGAACACTGAAAGGTACATTTCTCAATTTGTGCTTAACAGTAGTGACTTCACTTTGAACTTTTATCTTGTGTTTACACCCTTTGATTCTACCCAGCTTGTCACTAAAAACAGAACTTAACATCCCAGCCCACTCTGAACACTTATCAATAGTGTCCAGAGAACTATCATTTTTAATGACATAATTGACCAAATAAACTTGAACTTTCTTCCCATGCCTGAGTGTCGTACCAAATAGCCCTTGGTGGTACCACCCAAGAATGTTTAAACCCTTCTTAGCAACATACACTTTAACCAAAAATGGAGCCAGTTTTGAACTTGAGATGACACTCAAAATACCCAGACAGCTCAATCTTCTTCCCATCATAAGTTACAGGATTCCTGTCAGATGGGAGTAATTCTCGGTTACCCTAGACCTCTGAAAACAGATAATCAGTCACCATTGTCATCCTTGTACCAGAATCAATGAGAAATTGGAATACTTTACCATCAACTAAAATGTCTTCATAAGGATCCACACAGTTTGACTGAACACCTTAAACAACAACCACAATAACTCTCCCAGAACTCTGCTCATCTTCAGAGCTATCACACAAATCACCATCTAAAATGGCATTGACTTTATCCTTGGATGACTGACAAAGTTTAGCAAAATGTCCAACTTTCCCACATAACTTGCATTTAACATTCTTGGCACGACACAGTGGGACCATGATTGGGGTAACCACACCTGAAACAAATGTTTTTCCGTGCGAAAATCCACCCATTGCATTATTTGTGTGTCTTTTTTGTAAGCATTATTTTGTTTAGAACTGCTGTTCTCATTCCCAACTGAAATATCATTGTTCTCCCTACGTGTAGTTCCTTACCAGCCTTACGTGAGACTTCGATACCTTTCACAACATCAATAGTTTCTATCAAACTAGAATTTCTCATAATGAGTAGTCTTTCTTGGACCTTTAGTCCCAACAACGTACTACTGTCTTGTCACGAATAAGCTGATCTGTGAAATTCTCAAACTCACATTCTGCAGCCAACATGCGTAACACTGCTACATTTGTGTCAATTGACTCGTCTTGCAATTGCTCTCTTTGAAAAATGTGTGTCTGTTAACAATCAAACTTGGTTGAACATCAAATAGTTTTTTAACAGCTAATTCATATTTATCTAACACATCTCCATCCATCTGAACTTGGTATGGTGGCAGACGCTCATAAATAGATTGACCCTCAAACCCCAGATTGTGTTCCAATAAAACCTTTTACTTTCGGTTCGATATCTGTTATCTCTAATAGCTCCCAGGTACTTGGTGAAAGCCCTGCTCCATGAGACAGGGGGATCACCAGGTGATTGAAGAAATGGAGAGGTATTGACATTTTCCATAGTAGCCATAAGGAGAGGAAAATCTTAAAGAAATGAAACAACCCAAAGATACGTAAGAAAATATTTAGACTAAGAAGAGCAAAATCACTGGCCTAGTGGATCCATCTGATGTTTGTGTGTAGATCTCAGAAGGAAAACAAGAACCAATTGGATCCGTTTAAAAACATTATATTATGGACTGCAAAGGCGCTCAAGGTGCTAGCACACCGGGGAGGCTCTTGTGATTGTACTGTGGGGGCCAAAGTGCTGTCCCTTACCTGCTGACTCGCGCCCCAGAACTCAGCGCTCCTCTATCCCCGCCATCGCCGCCGCTGCCAGGACACCGCAGCTCGGCCGCCGGGACAGGGAACTACATCCCCCAAGATCCTCAGCGGCTGGACGCCGCCTCCAGCAACCAGGGTGCGCCCGAAGGCGCTTTAAACAAAGGACTGCCCTTGGGGGAGTGGGAGGCTCTTGTGATTGTACTGTGGGGGCCAAAGTGCTGTCCATACCTGCTGACTCGTGCCCCAGAACTCAGCGCTCCTCTATCCCCGCCATCGCCGCCGCTGCCAGGACACCGCAGCTCAGCCGCCCGGACAGGGAACTACATCCCCCAAGATCCTTAGCGGCTGGACGCCGCCTCCAGCAACCAGGGTGCGCCCAAAGGCGCTTTAAACAAAGGACTGCCCCCCGCGTCGCGGGTAGCGCCGGGAGAAGCCCCGGACAAGGGCGGGACCATCTAAGGCCATCATAGGCCATAGGAGGCCGGGTCGGGGCAGCCCCCTTGGCTTTGATTCCAAGTTAGGAAGAACACTGACTAAAGGTACCCTACCAACTGACTATTTATGGGTTATTCTACAGGTCCTTGCCAAGGGTCACTATAGCTCGACTGCCGATACTGATTTGGTTCTTATTGTTATAAGCTGTCACACTATGTCTTGTAAGGGGGACATTAGAAAACATTCCTTCGAGGGTGACTTGCTCAGGGGAAAAATTGACTATTATTTCAAGAGTGCTATACTGCCCATTGCTAGCGAATTGGAGAGATTAGAACGATCTCCAGCCATGGACAGTTCTCTCATTATGGGTTCTCCCCCACAGACTGCTGTTACAGCCCCAGCTATATCATTATTGGAAGAACTCAACCTAATGTGTAAAGCCTTGTATGTCCCAGTGAATGTAGAAAATGTGCTAACTACCGTCCCAATCTCCCCTATAGTTATGACTAGTCCTGGTCCCAGTCGTTCTTCACAACCAACTCAGATCTTACAGGTCATGTCTCCCACAATACAACCAACATCAAATTCCCTACCCACAGTCTCTACCCAGGTGCCCTCGGCCAAAAGGAAGAGAGATAAGGTTAAACAAACGGGCAGTCAGGTCAAGAAACAAAAATCAAATCGAAATCGACCAGTACACAATACCCCTAGCACTGATATTCCGAAAAGTACCCATACAGGATTCCCTATTGTCCGTGCTTGAAAATATTATGAAATCAATTATATCCCCGTTGATCGATAAAATGATTAGCTTAGGGGACAGGCTCACGGGTATCGAAGAAGCAATGAAGGCTAACTTGCTACCTACAAAAACTATGGGAGGTCCAGCCCCCATAGAAACACCTAACTCCATTATACAAAACACAACCACCTGTAAACAAATAGCTGCCCCACACATGAAAACCTTAAAAAACTCGAAAGCAGCCATGATATCACAGTGTTCTTACCCCAGGGTTGGGCAAAATAAAGAAATGCCACCCCAAAAAAGAATAGCGGCTAGTCACGACACTATTCCACGTAAAACTAACCATCTACATTTGCCACCAGAGGCAGCTCCTATTGTGTGTGTCCTCACAGGAATACCAGAACTCCCAAAGGGGAAACATGAAAGACAGCAGGACTTAAGGAACAAGGTAGTGTTCTGGCTAACTAAAAATAGACCATTGCCCCCCAATATAGATGGCACTATACTAAGCGTCAGAAGGGTGGGCTGGCTAGGACCTCTTGCAAAAAATACTGTGGGCGATTTGGTACTCGTAAAATTCAGTAACAAATATGTCGTCCCATACCTTAAATCTTGGCAGCCGCAAATAGGCGATGGACCGATATCGATTTGAAGTTTAAGTGATTTTTATCCTAGATCTTTATATGTCTCGTCGCACCGCCAAGTAACATAGAGTAACTGCCGGACGGCTAGAAGTGGTCCTGTACTGAATGGCCCCCTTCCCCCTATTTTTAATTGATTTGTTCACTATTCCTGTTGCCCAGTGATTAGCTGATTTCTTCTACTGATTTAATCTTTTCTTAAACGCTCGCTCATTTTTGTGAAATGAAATGTTTTCAATGTAATGATGTATATATATGTGTTGTTGTTGCTTTTATGATTTTTTATACTGAAATCGAATAAAGCTAATCGAATCGAATTGATTGACCCTCAAACCCCAGATTGTGTTCCAATAAAACCTTTTACTTTCGGTTCGATATCTGTTATCTCTAATAGCTCCCAGGTACTTGGTGAAAGCCCTGCTCCATGAGACAGGGGGATCACCAGGTGATTGAAGAAATGGAGGAGTATTGACATTTTGCATAGTAGCCATAAGGAGAGGAAAATCTTAAAGAAATGAAACAACCCAAAGATACATAAGAAAATATTTAGACTAAGAAGAGCAAAATCACTGGCCTAGTGGATCCATCTGATGTTTGTGTGTAGATTACAGAAGGAAAACAAGAACCAATTGGATCCGTTTAAAAACATTATATTATGGACTGCGTGTGAATGTCATGGAATCACAATCCTGAAAGCTTTTAGACTTGTAGAAGTGTGCGTATCATGGATGCTTATGACACATTCAGTGAAACTCTGCAGAAGTTCTGTTTTGATAACTGTGCTTTAAACCTTGAAAATGTAGAAGAAACTGCATGCGCAACACCCATGGAATGCCTACCCAGGCCAGTGTAACACAACGCAGTGATTTGCGCCTGGTTGCGTTACTCAAGGGGGCATATTATCAAGGGGGTTTATCTCCGCTTTTTTGGCTTTAAAAGCCAAGAAAGCAGAGATAAAATGATCTCCCTATTACCTAGCTGTGGCTAACACCAGTTAGCGACAGCTAGTAGGAGATAGCGACCATCCTGGGCCCCACTTTGCATGTCAGTGATATTTATCACTAATGATATGCAAAGTGGGCGTGCCAAGATGTTAGCGACTGAAAACAGTCGCCAACATCGCTATCTCCTATTACCAACTTTTGGAGATATTTGCGCTAAGCACGAATATCTCCAAAAGCTAACACCTGCCCTGAGCAGTTCTTAGCCATGTTATCCAATGGGAGGTGGATAACATGGCTAAGAGCATTAGCTCGGTAATGCATGAATATCGCTGACTTTTCAGCGATATTCATGCATTGCGGCGATTTTTATCGCATTTGCGATAAACCTTGGTGATACCAAGGTTTATTTGCGGTAAAAATCGCCGCAGCTCAGCGGTAAATTTTTGTCTCTAACCAAGCAATAGCGATAATTATCGCTATTGCTTGGTAATATGCCCCCAGATTTTTGGTGACACTCGAAGCCATGCGAAGTTGATTTGAATGGCTTCCAAACTATGATTTAGGGTTTCCATTGATCTCGCACCACGTTGCGTCATGCATGAGAGACGCAAAACGGATTATAAAAATGGCCCTCAGTCCATAAGCTTTAAAAGCAACAGAAATAATTAAGCCCTGTTTCGTTTGTTTTAAAGCTACCATAAATGCCCTATTTTTGCACAGCTTTTTTTTACATTTAGATTGTCTAAGAGGAAAAGCAAATGAGTTTAATTCAGGCCTTTTAATAGTCTGCTTAAAATCCCTGGTCATTCACAAACTCTTATGCAAGCCGCACCACTGCTTGGGGGGAAAGTGAACTAGTGACTGCTCTGGATATATTACACAAGTACAATACGTAGTCGTGTTATCTACATGTGATTGCTGCATCTAGAGACTTCCAGAGTGCAAAAATCTATGGCTATGAAAGTAAACTACTTTCCAATAAATCGTATTTTCTCCGCTCGTTTCCTATGTAGCCTTTAATTAGCTCCATGCACTTGGGACTTGACAACATTTTCAAAAATATTGATCAGCAACCTACATTTTATTTTAGCCACTTCTTCTGCAGGCTTAACTAGCATCTGTGTTCACCTTGCCTGTGGGTCGATCACGTGGGGACTTCCGTGGAAGAACTCTTAATACTGAGTCCTTGTGGAGATCATTATGTTCATAATGATCAGTTCTATTGCAGTTTTACCAGAAAACAGGAACTAATCTCTGGGTTTTGGCCTTACATCTGCAAAGGCGGTCAAGGTGCCAGCACACCGGGGTGAAATAATGCATATCCACAGGAAGCACAACTTTCTCAGAACTTTCTCACGTGCAAAAATCAATACATTTCTGAGAAAGCCAAATATAAGTTCCTTAGAGATAAAAAAAACACACTCTTACCTTAAAATTACATTTAATAGGTATCGTTTTGTTGCATTTCTCAGTTCTTTAATATTGCAGGCACACTGCACTTGCAATGCTCTCCAAAGGCGTTATTCTTTAACCCGTGAGTTACTTTGCAGGTACAGACCTGCATCAAAGTAGGCAAACATTTAGGGCCTATTTTTGAGACTCCTTGGGCCTTATTTATGAAGGACTTGCGCCGCGCCGCCGGTGCGTCACTTTTAACATGGGAAAAAGTGACGCACCGGCGGCGCAAGTCCTTCATAAATAAGGCCCCTTGTGCCTCAGGAACATGTGGCGCAGAAGCCTGCATGATATTTATCAGGCAACACTAAGCCACTTTTTTTGGCTTAATGCTGCCTGATAAATATCAGTCCCTTTAACGCAGTGACCTGCGTTAAAGGGGCGTGCAATGATTGTTGCTGTGGACCTTCCCAGCAACATTCATGGGGCCTCATTTATGAGAAATGACGCATCGCTGCGTGAAATCAGCGATGCGTCACTTCTCAGTGCGCACTCCTTGCGACATACCTGATGCGTCATATTTACTGTATGACGCATCATGTCGCAAGGAGTTACAGATACGTCAGTATTTCTGACGTATCTGTAAGCGCAAAAGTGACGCCTTGCTGGAGTGTGTCACATTAGTGATGCAACTCCAGCAATGCGTCCTTTCACATGGGGCAAGCCCCATGTGAAAGGGCCTGCATCAGTCTTACGCCTGCTGTGAGGCAGGCGCAAGATTTTGACGCAACGGCGTCCTAGAAGTGACGCAGTGAAATCACATAGATTTCACTGCGTCACTTCTACGAGGCTTTTTGCGGGGGAACGCCCCCCCATGCATACATTATACCTGATGCAGGTACAATGTAGCGCAGGGGTTTACAAAGTGACGCATCTGCTTAGATGCGTCACTTTGTAAATAGTGCGCAACAGGAGGCATGTTTTACGCCGCCGATGCGTCACAAAAAGTGACGCATCAGCAGCGCAAAACTGACGCAAGGCCTCATAAATGAGGCCCATAGCCTTTTGACACTGCCCCAGATTTATGAGAAATCGTAAATCTGAGGCAGCCCCAAAAAGCTTACATCTTACACCTCCACAGGGGAGGCGTAAGGGAGGCACAACGAAGGAGAAATATATTTATTTACCTCGCTTTTCCTTTTTGCATGTGTGCTGCATTCTGCAGCATACATAGAAAGAGGGAAACGCCTCTTGTGATTATTTTGGTACAGAAAGGTTTCCCTTCCTGTACAAAAATAATCATGGTGCGAAGGTGCCTGGTTGGCGCACAGCAGCCCATTGTGCACCAGCCATGGGGAACGGCGCATTCCTGCTCTTTTTATTTGCAGTAGGGAAGCACAGTAGGAAGGCCTGCTGCTCTTCCCTACGGCAAAGCCTCATAAATGAGGCCCTTATTCTTTTAATCTGCAAGGAAAACTTTGACTTAGAAACTGTACGGACAACACATTGAAATACGAAACAAATGTATGGAAATACGAATATGGTGTATCTGAGGAAATAACCTTTGTCTAGATATGTGTGAAACATGTACATCATGTAATTCCTGTGAGAATTACATTTGTTAAGGGCAAAAATATTAGACAATTTTACCTAGCCTAACCAACTATCACGATGTTGCCATCTGTACCTACAAAAATAATCATTAAGCGACCAGACCAGAGCGTGTTGGGTGCCCAGCAACAACATCACCTTGTGAACCCTTTAGAGAAGCATCCCACGTCTCACGGGCCGGTGTCATACAAGATGGCTGGGTGCCTGCTGAGCAGTCGCATTGGTAGCTCTGAGGAAAACTGGATTCTTATATGGTGTGTTTATTTGACCTCACCTGTAATAATGACACAAAACCGACCATTTCCAGTCAGGTTTATTTGTAAAAGCTTAGCTCAGTTCTGGGTAGCTGTTGCTCAAAGCAACCAGGCTTTATCAAAGGAACATTAACAGGTACCAACACATTTGAATGAGAATAAAATGCAATGCAATAGAAATCCAACATAAATATACATGTAACACCAATATATAAAGATAGATTGCATTTTTATCTTTACATAGACACCTCAACAGCAAAAATCCATCAAAGGGTTCCTGAGATATACATTTTTAAAGAAAGAAAAAATCACTGCTTCTCAATAGAAACAATACATTTGTGTAAGCTACTGAAACTCACAATTTGAAAACAGCTATTTGGGCATTCTTGGGAGTGCCAATTATGATAGGGAACAAGTCACAGGGACCAGTCAAATCTGGGGGCACAGTTACCTGTCAGTTTAAGCTGTCTCCAGTCCAGTTCTCAGTTCTATGACCAAGCCATTATAGAAGGCAATGGAGTGGTCCTGATGCAAGGGGTGCAAGATAATGAAGATGCCCAAGGGTGCTGAAGAGGCTGAGCTAGTGTCAGGGTTCTTACTGTATCTACCCCTTGGTCCTCAAGCATGGAGAGTTGGGGTGAGAGTTTGGCTGCATTGGTCGATGCCCAATGAAACATAGTTTCACTGGTCTTCCGGTCTCTTGTTACATAAAAACCAGCGGCTACCTTAAACTTGCAATACCTTTTTTTGTTTGGCAACCAAACTGCACTATGATCACTCTCGGAGGTACAGCAGACTCGGGTGTAACTTTTGAGGGTCAGGACTTAGGGTGTCATTACGATGGCAGATGTAAGTGCATCCGTAGTGGTGGCGGAAAACCGTAGATTTTTTCGCTCCAGATGTGGTCATCGCAAAAGCCATATTACGATGGGCTAACACAGATCATTTTCTGACTGCCGCGGTGTTTTAGGCTCCGCACGTTTTTTCCTCATGCAAGGGTGGCGGACTGAGCCAATTGAGCAAGAACTGTGTGTGTAATCACATCCCGTCCACCAACCAGATTACGATGTATCAACCAGCCAATTCCACTGCAGCGGAAATACCACCTCATTGCGGATGGCGGAACCATGACAATGGAGAGGAAAAGTTGAAGCAGATTACCCGCACACGACCAGAGCCACCATGGATCCTGCTCTACAAGCCTTTCCGCTGCCCTACCTGATGCATCATCAGCAGATAAGACGCTGCTGAGTTCTACATCAGAGGTACGTCCAAAACATATCCACAAATGCAACCCCGGTACAACAACAGCTCACAGCATGCATGCAGGGAGGGCCTGCTCAACAATGTTTGCGGAAATGTGTGAGATGTAATGTGTGAGGCTCCCTCAATTTACTTTAGTGACACCTGCAGGGCCTCGAAGGCTGTCCTGTGCTGACTCTTCATGGCACGCTGCTCCCCTCTACCCTACGCACAAGCACCACTCACACAGCTCCAATAGGGCTCCAGGTGGCAGATTTGCTTGGTTGCTGGGAGTGTATACATTGCAGACTGTAAAGTGAGGAATATGAGTGCCCAGGATGGGTAGCAGTGTGGCAGCAGACAGCTACACACTTTTGCTATCACCTACTGCTACACAACCCAGACAAACAGCCATGCTGGAACAAGACAAGAGGACTGTGCTAGAAAAACATCTGCACTGTACCTCAGCAACCATGACTAAAATCAAGTAGGTTCAAATATATCACCTACTGAAACAGTGCTGATGGCCACAATCATCCTGGATACAAAACATTTGCACACAGTAGTGTCACTACATGGAGTGGTGGGGAGGG
The DNA here is from genome assembly GCF_964263255.1 of Lissotriton vulgaris. Classification (NCBI taxonomy): domain Eukaryota; kingdom Metazoa; phylum Chordata; class Amphibia; order Caudata; family Salamandridae; genus Lissotriton; species Lissotriton vulgaris. Next base: position 901,841,060 of record NC_141696.1, read on the forward strand.
TCACACATGTGCATGGCATGCAGTGACACATGGTTTGACTGAAGTGTTGTATACACAAGAACTGCACAGGTGAGGAGTGTACATAGCAAAACGCCATAGTGGAGTATCTCCCGTTGAGAAGGCCTCAATGGTATGACTGTGACTGCTAGGATTCAGACCAATACCCATTGGAGACCATAAAGTGGAAAGTGACAGCAATGCATGTGAAAACTCACATATCATGTTTGTATGCCAGAGACATGCAGCACAGTGAGAGCAAAGGTAAGCAAGAGCACGGCCAGATCCCAAGACACACAACACAGACATTGTAGTGACACACTGCACACTGCTCCAGTAACAACCCCAACATGTCCACAAACACTCCACAAGGTGTTTGATCATTTTTTTAATTTGAGTTTTATATAGCGCTGGCTAGACCCGGTGGTATCAGAGTGCTTTACAGGTAAATAGGATGGAGAGACAAAGGAGAGTCTGCCCAAAGTCCGATTGGGTAGGTGACGAGCGAGGGTGAAGTCCACAGACCATCTTCTTTATAGTTATCAGGTAGCTCCACCGGTCATCGTCAAATAGCTGGGTCTCAACTGGAAAACATTTAGAGAGCACAGTGGACAAGATGAATGGAGCATAGTGGGGAAAAAGGGGTAGGTTAAACGGGTAGGAGGGCGAATGCGACTGAGAGACGAAGGAAAGTCTGCCCAAAGTCCGGCTGGGTAGGTGACGGCCGAGGGGGAAGTCCACAGCCCATCTCCTCTTTAGCTATCAGGTAGCTCCACTGGGCATCGGTCAAAAAGCTAGGTCTCCACGGTCAGAGGTAAGTTCGTAGATTAAGTATCCTGATGGGTAGGCCGGATGGGGAATGGATAGGGAGTAGCCATTCCACAGCGCCTAGTCACTCCTTTTTGTTCTGGAGTTATTTCTAAAAAAGAATTGTGCCTGTACTATCTCCCCTTGTGTCTCAGAAGATTACAGGATAGTCCACGATCATGCTGCATAGGCCTTTGCCGGTTACCATTGCTCTGGGGGCTACCAGACTGGCTGATGTTGCCTTCGTTTTTATGAAGTGTCTTAACCAGGCGCCATTTTAAAGTCAGGCGCCCGGCTTCAACAGCTCCTTGCTGCCTCTCAAACCCTCATCAATTAATATATTCAGGCTCCCAGTCTTAATTACGTCCCTGGTGAGATCAAACAATTTTCCACTGAGGGCCTATGGGAAGCTGCCACCCGTCTCATGGTTGCTGCAGGGGTTCACCAGCTAGGATGGCCCGTGCCAGCCCAAGGACGTCAGGCAGAATGGAACAGACCTCTCCTCCCTTGGCTCCCCCCTGTGGTCACTTACTAGCGCTGATATTCAATTGGCGGGCAGCTCATTTGCAACCCCCACTCCGGGGATGAATCCAGCGGCAAAGTCGGATCGGCACAACGTCCCGGCCGGGCTCCACAATATGGTGTATGGAAACAAACAGGCACTCATCAACTGAATCATACATTTGTAAAAGAGCAATGCTCAAGGGCACAAACACATGAACACCTCTGCTGACAGGACACTCACACTGTCTGATGACTCCAGTAAGCACATGTACATCCATCCATTTGACTATGAAGCCATACCTATCCAAGATGACAACACACCTACACTGGTGTGTACACATCAAGAAAGATCACACAGATATGTTGTACCCTGTCCACCCCTCAAGAAAACATGTAAACTGGAATAGATTCCCATGATGGAGATCAAACAAATCTGACATGTGTGAATAAGTAGAGTTCAGCATACATAAAGAACAGGGACAGAGTGGACCATCACAGACAAGCAGCTCGCCCACATTAATCCTCAGAGTGAAAAGTGGACATTAGTCACCGTAACCTCTGGTAACACATGCAATATCAACTGATGTACATGCCAATGGGAAAGTGTGAATTCAGAGCATGGAACTGATGAACATATACACATACATTGTACAGCATCATTAGTAAGGCCAGTTACAACGCTCAGAACATAAATATATATTTTTATTACATCAACTCAGTATCAGCATGTAAAGTGCAAAACATTAAGGGCAAAGGCCAGTCCAAACTCAAGTCTGCACATATGTGCTTTGAAATTTCACACAGATGATTTAAACACAGTACACAGCCATGGTAATATCACAAGGATAGGGCCAGCAAATGGGCAGCTCAGGCACCGCTCAGTTAAGAATGGGGTGGGAAGGGGGACTCTGCCTCGAACTCGTGGAGGACTGGAACTGGGTGGGGGATGACTGTTGGGGTAGTCGGAGGACAGGACCTGGGTGGGGGAGAACTGGTTGAGGTGGAGGGATTTCTGCATATGGGAGCCTGAGGGCTGGCTGGATCTGGTGTGTTATGTTTCATATAGGTATCTTAACATAGGGAAAGATCATACCAATTCACCTACATCACCTCCCCTACACTACACAGTAACAAGCCTTTTAGGATTGAACCTTTACCTAGTTCTAGTCCTGGACGCAGAGGGAGGGTTCCCCTGAACAATAACGTTCTATGACTTCATCTTTAGAATGACACAGTATAAATGAATATTCATAAGCGTTCTTGGAAACCAGGCAGGGGCTACATCCACCCGCATATTATCTACGTACAAGGTTCATCCCAAACCTCATCCTCAAACCCAACAATGGCTAATAAAAGAAACGAGGGACAAAGGAACCCTAGATACTTATCAGTATAAATACAACACCTCTTGCTAGTATTAGTCAGACGGAACCAAGACTTCCAGGCCCACACACTGACCAGAGACGCTGAGGCTACTGCATGCAGACGCTCCAGCTGACAATGATCTAAACCTCCCTTGCGGGGTGTCCAACTCGAGACCAGGATGGGGTCGCACACTCTCTTGCTTCAGTTAATGGGGTTAGACTAAACCTAGAGGGATTCTTGGCTTCACACCTACTCACATGCTAGGTACATTTGGGTACATCTAGATAGGCATCGTAGGAGTATGCGCGCTTTCTTTTATCATGCATTTTATATCCATGTATGTGTTCATGACTATTGCAAAATGGTAGACCTGTACTATCCATTTATATTCACTGTGCTGCTGATCATATATCTCTGCTACTGTCTAATGGTTGTCACAGAACATATATTTTACACTATAAGAACAACTGTGCTATAAATACTTATTGTAACTGGGCCCAACTCTTTCTTCTGTGTACCTCTCTGAGAGAATCTAAGTGAGCATGAGTGACTGAGTGAAAGCTTGTACATTGTTTCCACAATAATGAGGTATCAGAGTTGTCATGATCTGAGGTTGCCAGAAACTATTCTCTCCCTGATAAGAGGAGATTCTAGTGGTACTGTGAGCTAGCTAATGCAGACAGGCTAACATACGCGGTGGGGGTGCTCAAAGTTAGTCTGCCACCAACCCTACAGTTTATGTTATCCAAACACGCAGGTCCTGCATGGGTACTATAGGAACTACACGACAGGTGGAGTCATCACACGGGGAGGTGGTGAAATGCACTGGGGAGGCACAATGGCTGATGCTGCATTGGGAGGGATGGGCCTCACTTGTTTGGGGATACAATACCCCCCAAGTGTTTTGGGCCAAGGAATAGGTGAGGAGGCCACAACAGTTTCCTTCTTCCCAGAAAGTGGAGCAGGTGCTCGTGGATCCTTCCAGGACGCTGGGGGGGGGGGGGGGCTTCTACCCTGCCTCCCCTGTTTTGGAGCTAGCACTACCTCATTGCTTCTCTGTTCATGCTTCCTAGGGGGTGACTTGGTGGGAGTGGAAATCCTGGGCACAATAGCCCTCTGAACTGGGGGTGGTGCAGTAACTTCCTGTTCTGATTCAGGATCAGCAGTAGATCTTGGAGGGCTCTTGGAGGGCAAGGAATGTGAGGTCTGCAATGTGGATGAATGTTGTTTGTGTTTCAGCTTCTCTGTGTCCTGTGATGTTTTTGTGGTGGGGCTGGCATGTGTGCTCCTTGAGTGTCTTGGGGTTGATGTCTTGTGTCTTTGTCACTTGTACTCCTTTTGTCGTGTGCTGCTTGGGGATTACTTGGTGCCTGAGTGTACTGTGTGTGTGTTCTCTGGTCAGGTGGGGTCTCTGACAGGGTGGTTGTGAAAGGGGTCGGAGCCAGACTGTGAGCCTGTGACTGCAGAATGGCTGCCGTCAGTGTGGAGGGCAAAGACTGGACAGTCCTGTGCAGGCCACCGGTGTTAGAATAGATGCCATGATCCTGGAGGGCATTCAGGAGCAAATTGTGCCCCACAGACACCTGCCGCAAGATGTCTATGGCCTCCACACTGAGGGCAGCAGTGGGCACAGGGGCTGGGGCAGCGGTGCCTGGGGGGAAAGATACCCTACCCTGCTTAGGGCAGCAGCCACAAACAACATTTGGGGGAGCATCACGGAGGGTGGACACAGGACGGGGTCTGGTGGACGATGAAGCAGAGGTTGATCCTCCTTTGCCCGACAATACAGAGGAGTCACAGCTGAAGTGTGATGAAGTGGAGGTAGGCGTTTCTGGAGTAGACTCCTCCAGGGCACTTCTGTCCCTCTCCGATGCATTGGTCTCCTCAGCTTGCTGAACTCCCGGGCAGCAGAGATGCCAGTACCTTCACTAACAGTTTCATGCCCCTCTCCTTCTCTGACCTCAGTAGATTCTGTAGGAAACAGAGTCAATGTTCAGTGAAGTGGCCGGACCACAAACATGTTAGGCAATACCAACTGAAAAGCGTGAACTCAAGGCACACAAATGACTCTCCATGTACTGTCTGCATAAGTCTAAATATTGCTTTCATCTGATGATGCATGTTAACATGTTTATTGGACAGTCCTGCTCCATGTTGCCTTCATACTGCCAAATTGCTAGGCATGTATAGGCATTTCAACATAACATCCTATTGTCTGAAGGCACATCATCATGCCTACAGCTAAGAGATAAATAAAAAACAATGTCCCAATAGGAAGTAATGAGCAGTCAGTTACACATGCAAAATAATACAGTTGTAAGCAGCACTGCATATATTCAATTTAGATGGCAACCATAGAAAACTTGGTGCTCTACAATGCAGTGCTCCTTACAACTGTATTATTCCGACCATAAATTTACACTATAAAACAAGATGATTTACTACCTTGTCTGAAAGTTTATAGAGAGTCTCCTTTTTCCCTTGTCAGCAATGCAATGTGCATGCATGTGTAACTGACTGCTCATTACTTCCTATTGGGACATTGTTTTTTATTTATACCTTCATTACCCAGTCCTAATTAGGTATATGGGTCACACTCCTGTTATTTGTACTACAGCTAAGAGAGCTACACATCTGAATGAACTGTGTGCGTCACACTCGAATATAGAGGTGATAGAACAACACTCATAGTAAGTTAAAGGAAATTAATGTTAAGTGACATGACATTGACATTGTTACATCCACTAATGTAGGTACTGCAACACAAGTACTATTGAACATTGGTAAGAAATCTGTAGATGTATCAATTACATGGAAAAGCACAACATCAATCTTGAAAATCACCCTGACATGATGCTCATTGATGTTCACTTCCAGTTGATGCCACATAGACATTGTACACGCGCAGAATATCTACACTCAACATTGAGTCAACTCAGAGGCAATTGCACAACACTAGAGACAACTCATAGGTTACTGCCTTGCTATGGTCTGGGATTTGTGCAATCTTTCAGGCGCAACATACCACTTTGTACAATACTTACCCCCAACTTGCTGCTGCTGGTCCCTCAGGCACCAGTTCAGCTCTGGCTGTGTCACTGCCAGGATACGGGTCAATAGTGGGGTCATGCTCGGGCGCGCCAAATGACCAGTCCGGGGAGCTAGGCCCAGCATCATTTTGGCGATGTTTTTGCTAAGGCGGCAGATGTCATCCCACTTCTTGTGGCAGTGGTTGTGTCAATGGTTGGAGACCCCTAGGGCCTGCACCTTCTGGGCAATGGCCCTCCATACTGCCTTACGCTGATCGACCTTGGGCTGTGGTTATGGGAGACAAGAGGAGACATTTGTAACACTTTGTAGTGGTGCATTGTGTGTCAGTATACAGTGCATACACATGAGCGAGTCTACACATAATACACCAAAAGAAGGATGGCATGTCCACTGTACATGTATCCGATGTGAGAGGTTATTTCACACTAATCTAGACAGTAACAGGGCCTGTACTCTTGTGCACACTAGGCTCACCTACATAGTGTCCCTATTGAATGAGCACACCTCATAATCACTAACCCCTGGCCAATCGAAACTTAGCATCTCACTAATGTACACATGTACGCGTAATGAAGTCATAGTGGACATGGCACAGGGAATGTGTGTCCTAAAAGAGATACAATGGACTCATCATTGTGACTGTACTACAGATAAACCAGGTTCTGGGTAAATCGTCATTGCATGCACTCAGGGCTTAGGGGGAACAAGGATCAACTCCATGCACTTGGCTCGTTTGGCTACACAGACTCCAAGACATATACATCATTCTTTCTGAGATTCACATGTGTGATGTTTCCCAACTATGGAGCTAAAAACATTGATGAGTGTGCCATCCTCCCCATAAACTCAAGTACATCAAGTAGTACGTCATGTATATGAAATGCAGATGACTAAATCTGAAAGCAAAAATATAGACTTGCAGTCTGAGGCACAGAGCACTGTACAGTGACATGGTGTGAGCCTTCGGACCACCCTAAGTAAGTTTGGGATTCACTTATCAGTACCTCGAGAGCCCCATAGAGTTGTCCGTACTTCCCAAGGACCTCATCCACCAGGACCTCCAGCTCCTCTGTGGTGAAGGGACGGGCCATCAGGTTCTCAGCCTGAGCCTTGACTAATCTAGAGATGAGGTACAGCAGCAGTTCGTGGTGAGGAATGGCAGGCAGCAGTGTCTCTAGGAAAGTGATAGGTATGGACATTTCACAGGCATATATATATATATAGTGCCCTCGGCTCAATCCAATGTGGCTCTGCTGATACCATTGGCTAGCCTGGTTTTTATCATTCAATTGGGGCCAATGCCAGGCCCGCGGTGGTGGAGCATGCCTACTGCGAGTTTTAAGAAAAACAAGCCACTGGTGTTTCCCTTTGGCTGATGGCTATTCCTAGTAGGCGGTGATGCACAGCGGAGGCCAGCAAGCAACCCTGCATCATACAATTGGGGCCAATGCTAGGCCACACAGTGGTGAAGTACACCTAATGTGGGTTCCAAAAAATCAAGCAGCTGGCGGTTTCCATTGGCTTATGGCTATTCCTGATAGGCGGTGACGCACCGTGGAGGTCAGGAAGCAGAGCACGTATTCCTGCATCATTATATTTGGGGTAATGCATGTTACCGCTGTGGATGCCAGCTACCTCGCCTGTAAACACATTTTGCTTTTCCAATTCGTGCTTTGCTAATTGGAACACTCACCCCTACACATTTGCATAAAGTGAAATTTGCACCCTGTTATAAAATTATAGAGTGTGACCTTTGAGTTAACTCTTCACGCACATGATATGTCCAAGAAAAGGAGAGTGAAATAACATTCTTTGCTATGTCTTGTGACCAGCATGGTATGAAATGAGTTAAGGAGTCGAAAAGGACAACAGCCTCTTGCACAGTACAAATGGTGTGTATTGAAACATTGAACCTGCAAATACTGTTTGAATATCACTTGCGATTTAACTGTCTAACTTTTGGCCATGGGTTGTCTCATGAAGGGCCAGTGATGTTGACTGATATTTTGTATTGTCCATTGGACGGAAATCAGACATCCTTGTAATCTCTACGCTTTCTACACATGTACTGCTGTAGCATGCTGTGTGACTACCTGCCATTGCCTGTATATGTTTTCTCACCCGTCAGAGGTGAGCACATGTGTAACAAACAAACATCCCTTTCTCCAACATATTTGCTAATTTTTAACCATGTGTGCATGTATACACCATCCATGTGTATTTGTTTACCATTTTGATGAACATGGCAATGTCTGTCACACAAAATCCTCACACAGTCACGATGTACTGATCACATAATGTTCATATTTGTCTGTCCACTGTGCTGCATATTCAAGTATTGTTGCTCCAGGTGACACTCAGTGATCTCATTTCGTAAAGTTGATGTGTATTGTGGGACTGAAGCTTGAGGTCGTGCAATGACCACAGATAATGCAACTCAGCATTGATGCTGTAAACCACATGTGCTGCGCCATACAACCACAGGGCTTCTCACACTTTGATGTAGCAGTGTACCCCTTGTCATACACATTGACTTATTTTGATGTTGTACTAGTTAGTTTGTCGAGCGAGTGAGTGGAGGAAATGAAGGTCTGTATGCAGGTCACTTGTGCATTTAATGTCTTCAAGAGTCATGTCAATGTTGTGTTTGTGTATGTCTTTGGATAAGCTGTTTCACACATATCATCTTTTACTCATCTTTTGCATATGTCCCCTTCCAGGGTACGTAGGAGGAGACCACCTATCTATGGCCCTGTACCAGTCCTGGTAATGATGGAGGACAATAATATAATTATTAAATTTCATCTGGATCACCTCATACTGCGAAAGCTAAGTGCTCAGTTGGGGGCCCATTTGAAGCCCAACAGAACATATCCAGCTGCATTGTCTGCTACAGTCAAAGTGATGGCTGCACTGCAGTACTTTGCCACTGGGTCTTTCCAGTACACTGTGTCCAGTGCTGGTGAGATTTCTTAGCCTATGTTCAGCATGGTGGTGTGTGATGTCCTGTCGGCATTGATGACATACAAGAACATCTACGCACACTTCCAAAAGCGCAATGAATTGGCATCTGTGAAGGGGGATTTTTATGAACTTGGACGCATCCCACATGTTGTGGGAGTCATTGACGGAACCCACATTGGCCTAATTCCACCACAGCAATGTAAACACATATATCAAAATCGCAAGCATTACCACTCCATTAATGTGCAAGTGGTATGTCAAGCGATCAGATTATTTCACACGTGTGTGCAAAGTATCCAGGTTCGGCATGTGACTCTTACATTCTGCATAATAGCAGCATACCAAAATTGATGTCATCTCTTCACGCAGAGCTTGCCTGGCTTGTTGGTGAGTGGGATGTGTCAATGAATGTGATGTATGTGTGACATGCTGCTCTCCTCACATATTACTGTTAAATTGTTTGTCTGTGTTTCTCACAACTAGGTGACTCAGGGTATCCCAATCATCCGTGGTTGCTGACACCACAGTGGAATCCAACTACGCCCGAGAAAGTCCACTTCAATGATGCCCATGGGAGGACATATTTTGTGGTGGAGTGCACTTCAGGTGTCTGGACAAGAGTGGTGTTGCAGTCCTATACTCACCCCGGAAGGTGTGTCAGATTGTAGTCGCCTGCTGCATGCTGCACAACCTGGCCTTGCGCAAAAAGATCCACCTGATTCAGAATGATGATGAGCAGCAGCAGCCTACTGCTGCAAACCCACACATGCCCAGTGATGATTATAGTGGTGAGGAAGAAGGTCTTGACCTGCATGAACAGCTCATCACCAACTATTTCCATTGAGTGTGAGTTAGCATTGATCAACTGTGACTGTGCGCTTTGCTGTGGTCTCCCAAAATGTGTGGGTTGTTGCAGGGATTCTGCCCACATACAGATCTATAGTTATGTAGCAATGGAGTAACCCGATAGGCCACCGGACCCAGTAAATTGTGGTACAAAAGATAGTGTCACAGTGGAGAACAATCAAAATAACAAAAAGAAATATATATGCGCACTACCATCCCTTTTCACTTCACTTTTTGCAAATCCCTTTCATGCACCTAACACCCCACAATGTGTGCACCTGCTTTTCTAAAAAAATAAAATGTGAGATACAGTGTATATCATGATTTGATTGACCTCAATACTGTGATTAAATAAAATCACAACCATTGGTGGAAAGATTTAATGGTGCTGTCTGATTTTGATTAGATAACCCAGACAATTCCTTGTTTTCTTTATGTTATTTTGACTGTTCTCCACTGTGACATTATCTTTTGTACCACATACTGAACTATGCACAGGAATATAGGGCTTGGGCAGGCAGGGACTGACCATCTGTGTACCCACTAGCACAGGACCAAATAGCTATCATACCTCAGTAGCTCTCCTACTCACTGGCAGTGAAACAAGCACTTAGACAACACATAACACAACACTGTCACATCTCTCTGGAAACGCAGTAACAAGACACACCCTGTTGCCCTCACTTCTCCACAATAATATCAGTTGAATTCAAGAAACGTTTCTAAATGTTTATTTAAAATGATGTGTCCTAACATGCCGTATATGTGCCACAACAAGCAGATTAATGCATCATACAAAAACAGTCAGCATAGAAACATGTCCAGATGTCATGAAGGGAGATGTCATATTAATAAGCCCTCATGAGGAAGACGTACGAGCCCATGTCCCCTCCCCTTGCTAGAAGAAGTCCTGCAATGCATCAGAAAAACTCTCTGGGCTTTGTCAGCAGAGCACATTCCTCAGCCCATAGATGGTGAAATGTACTGTACTCCAGGACAGTGCCGAGAACAAGCTCTGAGAACAGTTGTAATGTGAAAAATATTACAAAGCTACTTGCAAAACAATGAAGCCATGCATAACGTGCACTTTAGCTGCATAATGGAAGCCGGGCAAGTACTAGGCGACAATGTCCACAACGGGCATATAACAGATACCGAGCGAAAAATACTGCAAAGGTAAACAGAGTCAAAGCGAATGCAGATAGGCCCAAAGTTTGTGATAAATCAGGTTGAATTTCAGAATGAGTTGAGAAAAGGTCAAACAATATTGATTTAGTTCCAGACATTTGTCGATGTTGGTAAGTGGTTACTAATCCAAGAAAGCACTTGCTTCTTCGTAGACAATCAGTTCCAATAGACTATCAGAATCAACTTCAGCAAACAGGACCGCCATCCAATCCAGTAGTATGAATGAGCAGATGTTCTCCTCGCACCCCGTGGACAAAAGGAGCATTTCAGGGCAAGCAGGAAGAGGTTTGATGTAGGCATGGCACATGAGACATGGTGCAAAAGCACATGCACAGCTGGCAGCACGTCTGCCACCCTGTACAGTCCTGATAGTTGGCCAACAAAGGACTCATGGTCTAACAGAAAGAACCTGAGTGCAGTGAGCACTATGCCTATTAGAACTACCACTCTTTACCTAATCCAAATTCAAAACTACAAAGGACTCACCCACAGATCATAATCCAGATCAGCAAGAGATGTGTTGGAAAGGCAGACATCCATGCCCCATTGAAAGGGGCATATTCGACAGTAGAACACAGGTTGCAAGCTGGTGAAATGGGCATAGCGGAAGGTTAGCCTATAACTGATGCGAAGCACAGTTAATGGCAAAGATCTGAAAATATGCAGCATTCGTTCACAGTACAGTTACAACTGACCGGAGTTGGGCTGGACCACAGGACAGGCAGCCATTGTGTAAGAGCTGTAGGAGAACCAGCACTGTGCAGAACAGCAAAGAGAATGATGCTAAACCACCAAATGCACTAGAAATATTGTATAAATGACCCCTGGTAGTACTCCTAAAATAGTCAGAAAGAAAGCAACAATGCCACAGCCCACAAGTAAAGAAATGACATGTGCAAGGCCTTCAGTATCATAAGTTTTTGATATTTGGTTTATCAGTTCCCCAAAACGAAGTGGGAGAGTCTTGTTTAGCAGTGACTGGATCTCGCAGGACGTTATAGCCTCCTGCAATTTGAAGGTCTCACAGGCTGATGTGAGAGCACCTTCTTGTGGGAACAAAAGTGCTTTCAGCCTGCTTAACTCTTTGAAGTATGCTTTCATAGTGGGAATGTGAGGTCAGAACTAACTATCAACATTCACATATGTGAATGATTACATGCCTTCCATCATAAAAGGAGATTTAGCTTGGAACTGTTGGCTGGTACTAGTGTTCATCAATGAAAACAGGCAAAAAACAACAATGATACTTTACAAGCCCCGTGTGACGGTACTTGACTTCCTGACCACAACAATGTCCCCAACGGACATTTAAAAGGATGTGTTTGGATGCTGGCTCTTGTTGGCACACTGCTAAGGGTTAAATTGTGCAGTACTGTGTGAGTTTTTACCAGTTACGTCATGTCCTTGTAAATGGTAATAGGGGGATCGTAGGACACTGCTTCCCCTCCCAGCACAGTTCACTCCTTGGCATCCGGGTAAATGCACTCAAATTAAAATTGCTTACTTGAAATGTAGCTGAAGTGTTTCACCAAAGTTAAGAGTGAGAGGTACAGAGACCTGAGAGGATTGAGGCAGCTTTCTCAGCTGACAATGATTTTCAGTTTCTTATCTCTACTGATGAAGGATAATATCCAAGAACACATGTGACTAGAGATTCACAGCACTAATCTACAACAACCTTGGTGAATTACTTTGCCGGGAAGTCAAGTAAGCATTTCAAATGAAGTGCATTTACCATGATCGTGAGGGTTGAACAATGCTGGGAGGTGAAGTAGTGTGCTCCCATCACCCTTCTGTCCATGCAGATGGTGTTGTCCAGTGTGATCTGCAATGCTTCTTGTACAGTGTAGTCTACTGTTGTGCCTTAACTGTCAGGCCATCATATGTCAACTCATTGTTAATTTCTAGTTTTATTCTTGGCTCCTCCGCTCTCTCAATAGATTGAGGCATTCAAATCTTGTGATACATTGCAATGTGACTTGACATGCAAATTGCCATGACAAACATGGTACTGACACAAAGGCATAATGGTATGAATAGTGTTTATTTATTTATTTATTTTTATTTATTTATTTAGAGGGATGAAGTTGAATGTGCTGGTACATGGATACTCAGGGTAGAACACATAATGGTGGAATTCCACAGTCCAACAGAACACTACCATCATTGTGGAAATGTGGGATCGGATCTACAACAAAGTCAATGCCCTGTGCAACACTGGTGACATCAATGGTGGCTCATAGAACTGGTTTTGGAAGGTGCTTTGCCAGGTGATCCTCCGGTAGTCTTTCTCGCCCGTTTGGCAGGGGGGAAACCTGCTGCATGCTCAGAGGTTTCTGAGGAGTCTGTATTCTGCCTCACCCCTCCCTGTGGCCACTGTTGAGGTGTTGTGAGTATCATCAGGCTGGCCACTGGAAGGGGGTGTCACTATTTGTGCAGCATGGATATCCCTCAGAACACCCACAAGCTGGCCCATGTACTACACAAGTTGTCCCAAGCATGTGTCCATGGGCCTTTGCACCAGGCACAGTTCCCTCAGTTCTTCCACAACCTGGCTCATCTGTCCCTGGTTTTGTTGGTATGCACTAAGGACTGTGTTGACAGTGGCCAGGGTCTCAGTCTCAGTGTCCTCCTGTGACTGTCCCGTGGTTGCCCTCACACCTGCTCTGCACACACGTACCTGTGGCATTGCCTGTTGAGGCCACCGCACACTGTCCCCAGTGTTTCCAGGCAGGCTGGTGGTATTGTTGGCAACTGCCACAGAGACAGTGTTGGAGGCAGCGGTAGTTATGTTGGAGGTGGCTGCTGCACAGGCCCTTGTTGCAGGGGTCAGCATTGTTGCTGCTGTTGTGGGAGTCGTGGTGGTGGTGGTGGGGACGGTGAGGCCCTGAGACTGATCTTGCACACCCACGCCTGAGGGGCCAGGTTAGTCCTCCTCATCAGAGAAACTGAGAGAATCAGCATCCAAAAGGTCACCTTCCTGGGGGGGTAGACTGGCTCGGCTGGTTGGTCACAGTTTCGCCTGGTGTTGATAGTGAATCACCTGTTGAACCAAGGTTATATTGTCAGCATATTCAGTACACAGCACAACATTGTTGTTCATGTTTTGCACATTTCGTTTGAGATGACATGACTTCTGACATTGCCATTACTTTGCATTCATAACAATTTGTCAGAAGTCGAAAATTATGTAGAGGTACATATATTGCTTGTTAGCAAAGAGACATGGCATAAGCAACAATTTCATATGTAGAGATATTGCATTTACAAGGACATGTCCTGTGGTAGCAACGTGTTGCTCATGCACTGCAGTTGATGGTAGGATATTTGTGACTTTTCTATGAGTATCTGTCTACTATGCTGCCACTTCATGATTTCTGTTCGGTTTTTACTGACTCTCACGATAGGCATGGTCCACCTCTGCGGGGCCCGGTATTGGCCCCACTTGAATGATGCAGGATTGCATTTTCTGCTTCCTGACCTCGGTGCTGCATCACCCCCTGAGAGGAATAGTCATCAGCCAATGAGAACCTGCCAGCAGTTTACATTTTTAAAACTCGCGGTAGGCTTGCTCCACTAATGCGGGGCCAGGCATTGGCCCCACTTGAATGATGCAGAGTTGCGTCACCGCTTCCTGACCTCCGCGGTGCGTCACCGCCTATGAGGGATAGCCATCAGCCAATTTGAACGGCCAGCAGTTTACGGATTTGAAACTCGCAGTAGGTGTGCTCTGACACTACGGGGCCCGGCATTGGCCCCAATTGAATGATGCAGGATAGCGATTGCCGCTTCCTGACTTCCAAGGTGCGTCACCACATTTTTTAAACTCGCAGTAGGCATGCTCCACCACTGTGGGGACCGGCATTGGCCCGAACTGAATGATCATGTTGTACACTTTTCATTTGTAATGACCTGATTTATGAAGTTGCCATTACTTGGCATTCATAACAGTTTGTCAGCATTCGGACATGATGTAGAGGTACATACATTGCTCATTAGCGATGTGACATGGCGTAAGCAACGATTTCATATGTAAAGATATTGTGGTTCCAACGACATTTCCTCTGGTAGCAACTCGTTGCTCATCCACTTCAGTTTATGCTAGGATATTTGAGACTATTCTATGAGTATTTATGTAGTATGCCGCATATCCAACATTTCCGCTGCGCTTTATGTACTGAACTCCTGTGTTGAGTGATGTGTGACTAAGTCTCCATGCATATGTTGTTTTAATGTGAGCCTTTATGCTTTGAGACAATGTGACTTCTACATTGTAGTTTGGCCATTGCGATTCAGGGACTTGCTTTGCAGTTACATGTGACTTCATCAATGACACTGTGATTCATGTGACCTCTCAATGGCAGTATCTGTGTGTGCACTGGCTACAACTTATGGAGCTTTACTGGGATGGCTGATAAGTGTGGGATGTGGTGGTCATGTGCTGTTTGGGAGGGAGTACAATGTGCATGAGCTGACTACCTACCTGTTAAGTGAAGCAGAGGAGGGTGGTGACTGCAACATGGCTGCGGGGTGGGGAGGGTGCTCCATGCTGTTTGGGAGGTAGTACAGAGGGCCTTGTGGGAGTATTGGTCTTGCAGTCAGGTCATAACAACCCCCTCCCCAGTGAGATGGCTACCTATCTGTTAGGAGGCACCGCCGACGGTGATGGCTGCCACATGGATGTGGGGTGGGAAGGGTGCTTCATGCTGTTTGGGAGGGAGGCCAGGGTGCATGAGCTGACTATCTACTTGTTAGGGGAGTTAGTGTGAGGAAATGCTAGCCCTGTGAGACATTCATATTGAAAGCATGGATTCTACATGAGTTTGATTTTTTCTGGAAAATGGGGCTCACCTGTTGTGCACAACAGTACATTACAGTGGGATGTGATCATTTTGTTTGTACTTACCAGCCTCTACTCCCCCCTTGATTCCGATGAGACTCTCAGGATACAGTATGGCAAGCACCTTCTCCTCCCATTCGATGGGAAGTTAGTGGTGGAATGGGAGGGTCGCCAGCAGTTCTTTGGGCCGCCTCATGGTTCCTCTGTGCCCAAGCCTTGACCTGGGCCTTGAGGTTGCTTCACAGTCTTTTGATGTCGTGCAGTGTGCGTAGGGTGGTTCCTACTGCATTGACTTTGTTGTAGATCCTATACCACATCTGATTTTTGTGCACAATGGGTGTCTGTTGGACCAGGTTCCTATACAAATGTGGTTCTACCCAGAGTATCTCATCTACCAACATTTTCAACTCTTTGTCTGAGAAGTTGGGCATTTTGGGATTGGCCATGGTGATATGAATGAAAGGTGCATGGTGCAAGGTGGGGATGAGAATGTGTGAGGTGTGTCAGGTGTGTAGATGTGAAGAGGTGGTGTGTGGAGTTGTATGGGTGTGATGGTGTGCTGTGTTCCAAAATGGTGTCCTGTCACTCTCTGTGTCTATGCCTCTCTCTGTGTCGATTTTGCAAAGGATGCTGGTCCTGGAAGGGGCTTGGTAAAAACTGTGATATGTGGGTGTGTCCACATGAGTGATGACCACAAGGTGTACCTTCCATGCTGACCATGGCTTCAGGAATTTGTAGTGTGTCATTGATGCATGTCTGATGTTATTGAGGGCTGCGGATAATATCGGCACACTCCGTGGTCGGAACAGCCGTGATCGTTACACCAGCTCCGCTATCTCATCGTAATTCGCTGTGTGGTCATTCCGAGGGAAGTGCTGCCTTTTTGGTCCATTGATAAGCTTTCCTCGACCGCAGCGGTTGGATTTGTAGCTTTTCCAACAGTGGCGGATGGACTTTTGTGGATTTTTGTGGATTGTGTCCACCTCGGATGGCTTTTACGTACTTTCCATCGTAATATGAACAGCGTAAATGCTGCTGTACATATCGAACGTTTTTTTCCGGCAGGCATGGCCGTCGGATGGATTTTCCATCCGCCAGCGTAATGACCCCCTTAATCTACCAACATCCAGCAGCAGTCAGGTTTCTTGCTGCTGAGCTCTCATTGGTGCAGGCTTCTCAGCTTTTAAGTCCCTTTAGCTGTGTAGGAAGGCAGCCAACTAACTCTTGGAGTCACCCTCTCTGTCTGGGGCTCATGTGCAAGGTTTTCACAAGCGAGGCACCACTGGCACAGGCCTTTCTTTGCTAGTCCAAGTTTTAGCAGGTGCAACCTGTCTCTCCAGGGTCCAGGGAACAGTAGAGCAGTCCTTCCTTGGTCCTCTCTCCAGTACAGTGATGATCTGAGGTCTGGGTGCCAGGGTTGCCACTTTTATGCCTACTACAAACCTAGGGCAATGTGGCCACTAGTTACCCAAAGGGCTACCAGGTACTCTCTATCCTGATGACTACTCTGTTTGACGTCTGACATCTAGGTAAGCCCAGAATACCGATTCTGCCCCTCCCTGTATGGCAGAACTCTTCTTTTGATGTGTAGAGCTCCCTAGCCCAACCCAAATATGTGGCTACCTGTTGACAACACACCCCTTGGAAAAATGGTTTGGCAATGGCTTTGCGCTCACTACCCAAGCTGCATGCTGTCTGCTAAAACAAAAGAGATGCCCATCTCATGTGTGACTTGCTCTTCAAATGTGACTTTCCTTTTCAAGCTCACCTTTTGGGCACACATCCACTCTTTCCCTACTGCCAGGTCACCCCTCTTTCCTTGGCAGATCCTCTGTTCCTGTAAGTGAAATGCATTATCACCTCTTCCCAAGCGGGCAGAAGACTGTCTCGAGATCAGCAGCTCTTGTGCAACCGTAAACTTGCTAAAGTTTTTATTTGTAAAATAGTTACATTAAATTCGACTTGAGCAACGACTCAGATTTAATGCACCGATTCCTTTGTTACCTTGAAGAAACATATTTAGAAGTCCCATTTAGAAGTTAGTACTGCTAAGTAAGTCAGCATGTGACTACTTACTCGCTAATGGGCTACTAGCCTTGCTACAGTAAAAAGGGCTATGCAGGGTTTTTGCTGCTAGGCAATATAGAGTTAATAAATAAGACACATCCTTCTTTTTCATATAATGCTCCCTGCCATCAGGGATCAGTAGGCCTGCATTAGGGGTGACTTATAAATATTAAAAAAGAAGATTTGGGTGTTGCCATTGGTTTAAGTTGCAAAGTCGAGTTCTTGTGAACTAAATTAACTTAATCCTAGTTGTATTAATCTGAGAGCTGAGGTGTTGGGAAAGAAATTGGAGTCTTTGAGGGTTCCGTCTGCCTAAAATAGGAGTAATGGCTTACCAGCTATCTTAGGACCCAATCATCAACATTCTCACCCCAGTTAGTAATGAGTGGTACTAATCCACCTGATCGAACCCTCTTGCCTTGCATATTGGACCCCACAGGTAGCCAGAGAGTAACAGGTAATTTATAGGGGCAAGGGAGAATTAACAACATGGCCCATCCCCTTGGTGAAATCAGGAAACTCATCCCAATGATCCAACATGGTTGACCTTCTACATCCTACCCACACCTTCCCTCTAAGTGTATGCCTTACCTGTCCTTTGTGATGCCCCTGAAATGCTGCCCAACATTTATGTTCAGGTTGGGGGTACTTGAATGTTTTGGCTATTAAGGGGTCACAAATTCCAGACCCCGACTTTAGTGTCAGTTCCCATGAAAACCTTTTTAGATCCATCAGGGCCTCAGTCAGAAAAGATGCCCACAAGACCCCCAGGATTCAGAACAGCTTTGCTTAGTTTAACACCAGCTGCGGGAACGCAAGAGGTACTCTTACACAGAGCCTACAAGCTGGATGTAGGCAACATATTTCAGCGTCAGGAAGGAGTACAAAGAGCCAGTTCGCCAGGCTAAAATAGAGTGGGATGGTGGGATGTGGGAGGATTTGGAAGCTTCTGCCAGGGCAGGTGAGGCCAAGTCTTCTTGGAAATAGTGGCACAAGGTAAGCGAAACACCACTATTAGTGTTGATTTTAACCTTTAACGTCAGACCTGGGTGGACCATTTTCAAAAAATGTATGCAGCTAAACTCTGATTTCGATAACATATAGAAGGGTAATGATTTATCTTTTGTATTGATTGGAGGTCCTACTCTATCCTTCCAGTATAAAGATGTATTGGCAGAACTTACAGAGCTTCTAGCACACAAAGCGCCTGGGGACCTCTTTAGTTCAGAACCTCTAATCTGGACCACCTATTTCCAGCTGCTGTTTATTATATCATAGTAGGGGGGCCGATCCCTGGTTCTTGGAAGACCACTGAGGTTGTCCCACTTCACAAAAATGGGTTCAAGGAGGATCCAGGAAATTATAAACCTTTCAACCTTATCGATACATCCCAGAAACTTTTTTGTAGTCTGATTCTGGGACATCGTCTTGAATGGGCAAAGGACAATTCAACTCTTACAGAACTACAGGCAGGGTTTAGGAATAAGGTCAGCACAGTGGACCAAATCCTCTGTTTTGGACCCCTACACTGAGAAATGGTAACACTAGACAAGGGCCACTTGTATGTGGTCTTTATCAATTTGAGGACAGCCTTTGATTCCATCCCCAGGGATATGTTGTGGGATGTTCAGGAAAGACAGGAATCCCCTCCAATTGTTTGCGTGCACACAACACAGCTGAAGTTAGGTATGGCAACACCGGTGAGCTTACAGACCCCTTCAACATTGAAACTAGTGTCAGGCAGGACTGTGTGTTGGTCCCAATGTTGTTCACCCTTTATAACAATGATTTAGTGCATGCACTTGATTTCCCTAGAAAGGATGATCCCAAAATCGACCCTCATAAAGTCGTAACGCTGCCCTTTGTAGATGACATGTTTATAACAAAGATTATTCACTGTTAACCAGGCTACCTCGCTAACTCATTCTCAAATCCTAGGCTTCCCAGTTAGACGAGCCCAGAGCTCTTTAGACCTGTGACAGATAGTCAGAACCGGTCCTCCAGAGGTCACAAAAGAACTTGGTATACTTTGCCCAGCCTTCATAATCACCCTTGTCAAGACTCCTCCATTATAAATTGCAAACCAGGTCTAAACACCTAGGGGCACATTTATCAAGCATTCACGCAATGCAATGCAGGAAGCCACCTTACTAAGCTGTGCTGTGTGAAGGGAAAAGGGCAGGAATGCTCTGTATTTAATATTATACAGTCCATTCATGTCCATTCTTTGAGCTGGAGCACAATGTGCTGCCTAGCAGCAATGCAGGCAACGTTGTGCCATGGAGCAAGGATGCCTGTGTTGTGGGCAGGATTGTTATTTTGTAGGAAGGGATACCTTCCTGCACAAAAACAATCCTGAGAGGCATTTTCCTCTTTCTATGTGTGTTACACAATGCAGCACACATAGAAAGAGGGATAATTAGGAGAGGTAAGGATATTTATACCCATTACACCTCACCTGTGGAGGTGTAGCATTTTGACACATTCCTAGGTCTACAAGTAATGGAACATATGGGAATGCACCAAAATCCAAGGGTGGACATGTGGCAGCACCCATGCTCCACCCTTGGACAGCCTCCCTGGGGCTTATTAACACAATGGAGTGATTTGCATTGCATTACAATTGCATTAATGTAGTTTTCTCAAGACATGCAGGGCCATGCAAGGGAGCCTTGCGTGGCCTAATAAATCCGACTTAGCTGTTAAGTGGCTCTTGTGCCCCCTTGCGTGGCACAAGGGCAACTCAACCCAATGATAAATAAGCGGCCAAGTAACCATTTACCTTCGCAAGCAGACCTTAACCCTCAACAAGATACACCAATGACGTGTTTGTGCCCTGCAGTTAGGCACATGCGGTGACCAGGCCACATATCTGAAATTTGCCCTCCAGAAATAGGGAACTTTTATGGTACATATGAGGAATATTTCTTGAAGAACATCCTTTCCATTAACTGGCATTGGGGATTTCTTTTAGAAGACATAAGAGGATAATACAAAATCATAGATACCTATTGTAAAGAAAGAAAAATATTTCCTGCCCTCTACATAAAATGATATTGTCTGTGATTGAAATGGAAAGACTATCTTCCTTTTGGACATGACATTTCTCCTGCTCGACAGGCAATCTTCTTGTTGGAAAGGACATTTAAAGAACAATCTTCATGTCTTCATGTTACATAGAGGTTTCCTGGATGTAAGGGGCAGAATCCATCTCTGCTTGCCTTGTGCTGTTTAGAGGTTAGTAAAATGTTCTTTCTTTTTTCTCTTGTTTCGTCCAGTTTTGTGTGCTTGAATTAAAGGTGCAGAAGTTAAAAGGAAAATGTCAGGTCTGATCTAAATATTTTTATGAAATTTTTTGTGAAACAGCTGGTTAATAGGAATCTTAGCCAGCATTTCCAGCACATTTTCCCACAGACACAAAGGGCCCGATTCACAGAACTAACTAAAGACAAAATCCTAAATTTGGGAAACAACACTTACAACGCAACTTTTACAACGCACTACCTTTACAATGAAACTTTTACAACGCAACATCCATTACAACGCATGCCATTACAACGCAACCATTCCAATGAATGTCACTACAATGCATACCACTACAACGCATGTCATTACAACGCAGTCATTACAACGCATACCATTACAACCATACCTACACTATCCAACACTTACCCTACTGTTGCACCCCCTGGAGTTAGAATAGTAATTTTTGCCCCTACACTATCCAATACTTACCATACATGCAATGTAATGGTATGCGTTGTAATGGTATGCGTTGTAAATGTAGTATGCGTTGTAGTGGAATGCGTTGTAAAGGTAGTTTCAAAGAATTAGTTGCAATGGCATGCGTTGTAATGGAATGCGTTGTAATGGATGTTGCGGTGTAAAAAATGCGTTGTAAAGGTATGCGTTGTAAAAGTATGCGTTGTAACGACATACATCCCCTAAACTTACCACCATTTTAGTTTTCACAGAAGGCACTTACTCATTTTGGTATTCACAGAAGGCACTTACTCATTTTGGTATTCACAGAAGGCACCTAGGTACATATGCATGAAATGAATTTTTAGTCGCAAATGCTGCGAATCGCAAACAACAGTGTTTGAGATAAACAATTCGCAATTTGAGATGTATGAGACACAATCGCAGCGCAAATTAAGAAATCGCAAAAATAGCGATTTCTTATTTTGAGAAAATGACAAATCTGAGAATATCCTTGCGAATTCCTTATTTGCCATTTCTCAGTTTACAAAAATCGCAAAACGGAAATCACAAGTTAAGAAATCACAAAGAAATGTGTACAAAAATCGATAATTGCGATTTTGTTAAATTCGCAAATTAAGAAATCGCATTTACCACCAAGTGCATGCAGGTGGTAACCAGGTGCAAGGTACTTAAACCAGCCCACAATGTAACTGAACCTACCACAATGGCAGCACTATATGTGATAGCCAGGAGGCTGCGTATTCGGGCTCTTGCACAGAGGAGAATGAGACAGGAACGTATATTCAGGCTGCGAATCACTCTGTTCCAGCAAACTGAAGAGGAGATTCATGACAAGTACAGGCTGCACCCACAGACGGTCTTGGAACTGATTGAGGAGCTGAAACCCTATTTGCAACACCCAACACGCAGGACCCAAACAATTCCCACCCATGTGCAGGTCCTGTGCTCACTTCACCTCCTGGCCTCAGGGAGTTTTCAAGGGGTCATAACAGAGGTTGGCGAGGTGTCACAGAGTGCCCTGTTGCGCTTTTTCCATGGCTTTCTAGATGCAATGCTACAGAGGCTATCACATCACATATACTTCCCCAGCACCCAACAGGCATTACAGCAAACCAAACTTGACTTCTACCAGATTGCACGTTTCCCCGACATAATAGGCTGCATTGATGGAACCCATGTGGCTTCACACCCCTCAGCGGCAACTGAATATGTCTACAGAAACCGTAAATGCTATCATTCCCTGAATGTACAGATTGTGTGCAATGCTAAGTATATCACCGATGACATTGTACCAAAATACCCTGGCAGTACACATGACTTTTTCATCTTTAGACATAGTGGGATACACAGACGTCTGAGTGCTGGAGAGTTTGGAGAGGGATACCTGCTAGGTAAATGCATGGCACACATCTATCCATCCACTACATCTCTTGGGGGGGTACATTGACTTACCTATTGTTTCTATCCCTGCAGGTGACAGTGCCTATGCAGTGCGGGACTTCATCCTGACCTCGTACCTGGATCCAGCCAATGCAAGGGAGAGGAGATACAACAGGGCACAAGATCTACACGTTGCGTCATAGAGTGTACATTTGGAATCCTAAAGAGCTGGTTCCGTTGACTGCATAAATGTGGAGGCGCACTGTAATACAGCCCTGAGACATGCTGTAAAATTGTGGCAAGCTGCACAATGCTCCATAACATGGCTATGAGGAAAGGCACCAAAATTGATGTGAGCACTACAGACACATTGGATGACGATTGCCCACCTCCCCATGGGACGGCAGCAGCAGGAGTTGGGGCAGTTGCCGGACGTCAGAGACGGACTGAGATCACACAAAACTACTTCTAGGTGAGGAATGATGACAATGAGCCAAAATGATGTTTGAAATCTGTGATGTGTTTATTCACACTTCAAAATGATTCACTGTTGCTGTACACAGCACATGTTAAGCAAACAGTGCAGGTACTTCCCAAGAAAGTGTTAAATCTGTATTGCCTTGTTGCATCACCCATTGACACAAAGGTATCACTGTGCAGTTCACCTCCTCCGGTGATGGATTGGTGCTGGTCGGTCTCCAGGCTGAGTGCCCTCCGTTGGGTGCCTAGGTCCTGCACCCTGTCTGCCACTGCGCCTTCTTGCTTCAGGCAATGTAGGTGTGTTGCTACTCCTACTTGATGTCTCCTCACTCTCCCCAGAGACCATGAGTGTGTTGTCACCTGAGTTAGCAGGTTGCATTTGCTCCACTGCACTGGTGACCTGTTCCAGCCCTCGTGCATTGTCCTGGCAGCAGTGTGACATTTCCACCTGCATGGTAATGTTGCGATGGGTCAAGTTGCTGGTGGTGGTGCACAGGTGGTTCACCACCTTTGTGTAGTTATGCAGCTGTGCGTTGGCACGTTGGGCAGCCCAGTCCCTGGCGTCTTGGTTTTGCTTCAGGGTGTCACAGAGGTCACGTATGGCAACTGCCATGGCCATGATGCCCTCCCCCATGTAGCGCTGATTCCTGTTGAGTGTGCTCAGCTGCCTATTAATGGAGCGCAATCATTTTTGTTGTAGGTGCTGTACCTGCAGCATGCTGCTTTCCAGGCCTGCAAAAACTGTATGCTCCTCATCAGTGGCAGTGCTGCTCCTGGGCCTTGACCGGCGTGTTTCCATTGTTGGCACACTGATTTGTGGGGTTTCCTGCCTCCGGAGGTGTGACACACCCTGCCTTGCCTCTCTGTGCTCACTCGCCTCCCCTGTGGCCTCTAAGCCATCCTCCAATGGAGGCAGTGGAGGTACATGTGTGCCCTTCCTGCGCATGATGGTTGTGTGCTCTGACTCTTCACCGGAGTCCCCACCATCAGCCTGGTCCTCGGGAATCTCAAAGTCATCTCCCTCTGTACTGTCATCAAGTAGCCTGGATTGTGCTGTGGATTTAAAGGGGGATACATGGGTTTCTGTCATTTTCCCCATTTTGCACTCAATAAAGTTTCTACATTTTCTGTAGGCTAACTTCTGACGCTGTCTTATTCACTTATCACAGACCCACATGTTGCATTTGATTTCCTATGTTTCATGGACACACTAGGCTACATCCTACTACAACTCCCATGATGCATTGCTGGGTGTGCTGCAAGAAGTTGACCGGGGTGACATGTGTTGTTTCTATTTTGAGCATTCTAGACAGTGTGCATGGGATGGGGATGTGTGCAGATATATTTGGCATGCATCTTACCTTGGCTGCTGGATGCAGGGTCGGAGCTGTCGATGTCAGCCACACCACTGACGCTCTCAGGCAGGAGGGTAGACTCCACAAGCTCCTCATGGGGTGTTGGCTCTGCTGCTGTGGATGATCCTCCCCCGGTCTTTTTTGACTCCTTCTGTCTGGCTGCCACACTCTCCTTCGACCTTTGCCGCATGTCGTACCACCTCTTGCACAGTTCTTCAACAGTGCAATGAGTCACAACCACAGCATTGACTTTCTCTTGAATTTGTGCTTTCTCTTCCTCTTTTCACCCTCCTTGCCCTCATGTTGCATCTGGGACTCAATTGGGGTTCTTTCTCTGTTGTGGTGCCTCCTCACACTCTCCAAACTGCCTCTAACTGTGGCTCAGGCAAGCAGGTGCAGCAAATCACTCCCACTTCCTGGTTGTGATGTCATCAGGTTGCACCTGTATTGCAGATTCCCGATTTTTCGATTTCTTAATTTGCAAATTTTGCAGTTAAGGAATCGCAAATCATGTTTCTCAGAATTAATTGCGATGTTTAAGAAATCGCTAATCATTAGCTATTTTTCAAATACATCTTGTTTTGCAAATCTCAAACTGCAAATCGCAAAATCTCGCGAATTGAGATTTGCAAAACGGGATGTTGATACATATGCCCCCTACTCATCAATGAGTAAGTGCCCTCTGTGAATACCAAAATGAGTTTGTGCCTTCTGTAAATAACAAAATGGTAGTAAGTTTAGGATTTTGTCTTAAGTTATTTTTGTGAATCGGGCCCTGCCTGTGTAAAATCCCTTTCATAGAAAGGAACCCTTTTCTCTCAATTCAGCATTGCTAGGTTAACTGTCAATCACACTAGGCTGTAAACATCCAATGCAAGATGTAGTGACAGGTAAATGTGAAATGTAGTGTTGTCACCATGTCCATAGAATAGTGATAAAAGCAGGGCTCAAGGCTTTCCACATACCAAAGTAGCATAACAAAAAAACTCAAACGCTGGAAGGTCTGCCGTTATTCTATCTGAAATGTTCAGCTAATCCTGTTATTTTAGCCAACTGCAGAGTACCTGGGGTAGACAGAACTCATCGAGTTTTACTCCATGAAATTCTGTGGAGTTACACAATAAGTCAGTGAGAGTCTGCAGAGTTCAGCGAGCGGGAGGAATTCGGCACATTGAGCTGCTTTTGTTGTGTTGTACCATCTTTTCCCTAAAGATTGTACAACTAGCTCACACCTGATTGACATATTTAATTTACTTATAGGTCCCAAGTATATGACACTAAATATACCCAGGGACTGTGAACTAAATGCTACTAGTAGGTTTGCGGTACAAAAGGGGGTGGTGATGGACAGAGCATCTGAATCAATCAAACACTCACACCCAGTCAAAAGATCTGGGTTTAATCCATCACCGTTCTATAGCCCACTCTGCCACCCCAGATCAGACATGGCTATATGCAAATCAGTCCGACCCTGTGCCTCATGGGAACAGTCCAGCCTGAACAGCCAAGCCATGTCTTCCCTGGACCGGAAACAAGCTTCCGAGGACCGGTTTCTGGCATTCCAACCGTCTTCAGCCCGGCTTGCTTGAATCCAGTGGCAAAGTGAGCAAGGGACTCACGTCTGAGCATACCCTGCCACACTTATGGTGGCCAAAAGTGGTACAAAAGTGGGTGGTGATGAACGGAGCATCTGAATCAATCAAACACTCACACCCAGTCAAAAGATCTGGGTTTAATCCATCACCGTTCTTTAGCCCACTCTGCCACCCCAGTTCAGACATGGCTATATGCAAATCAGTATGACCCTGTGCCTCATGGGAACAGTCCAGCCCGAACTGGCAAGCAATGTCTTCCCTGGACTGGAAACAAGCTTCCGAGGACCGGTTTCTGGCATTCCAGCCGTCTTCAGCCCGGCTTGCTTGAATCCAGTGGCAAAGTGAGCAAGGGACTCACGTCTGAGCATACCCTGCCACACTTATGGCGGCCAAAGCGGTACAAAAGGGGGTGGTGATGAACGGAGCATCTGAATCAATCAAATACTCACACCCAGTCAAAAGATCTGGGTTTAATCCATCACCGTTCTTTAGCCCACTGTGCCACCCCAGTTCAGACATGGCTATATGCAAATCAGTCTGACCCAGTGCCTCATAGGAACAGTCCAGCCCGAACTCCCAAGCCATGTCTTTCCTGGACCGGAAACAAGCTTCCAAGGAACAGTTTCTGGCATTCCAGCCGTCTTTAGCCCGGCTTGCTTGAATTCAGTGGCAAAGTGAGCAAGGGACTCACGTCTGAGCATAACCTGCCACACTTATGGCGGCCAAAAGCGGTACAAAAGGGGGTGGTGATGGACGGAGCATCTGAATCAATCAAACACTCACACCCAGTCAAAAGATCTGGGTCCCTTGTTCACTTTTCCACTGGATTCAAGCAAGCCGGCTGAAGACGGCTGGAATGCCAGAAACTGGTCCTCGGAAGCTTGTTTCCAGTCCAGGGAAGACATGGCTTGGCAGTTCGGGCTGGACTGTTCCCATGAGGCACAGGGTCAGACTGATTTGCATATGGCCATGTCTGAACTGGGGTGGCAGAGTGGGCTAAAGAACGGTGATGGATTAAACCCAGATCTTTTGACTGGGTGTGAGTTTGGGATTGATTCAGATGCTCTGTCCATCACCACCCCCTTTTGTACCGCTTTTGGCCGCCATAAGTTTGGCAGGGTATGCTCAGACGTGAGTCCCTTGCTCACTTTGCCACTGGATTCAAGCAAGCCGGGCTGAAGATGGCTGGAATGCCAGAAACCGGTCCTCGGAAGCTTGTTTCCGGTCCAGGGAAGACATGGCTTGGCAGTTCGGGCTGGACTATTCCCATGAGGCACAGGGTCAGACTGATTTGCATATGGCCATGTGCGAACTGGGGTGGCAGAGTGGGCCACAGAACAGTGATGGATTAAACCCAGATCTTTTGACTGGATGTGAGTGTTTGATTGATTCAGATGCTCAGTCCATCCCCACCCCCTTTTGTATTTGATATTTATGGGTATTTGTATAGCGCAAACTTTCGCTCCGGAAGGAGCATCTTGGCACTGAACATGCGTGTAGGTGATACGTGGTGAGAATCTGGGTCTAGATGGCTGCCAGTACAGAGGTGTCTGATTGTTGGTACACCCATGTCTTAAGGAGTTTCCTAAAGAGACTCTCCTTTTCGATTAGTCTGAGGTTAACGGGCAAGTTGTTCCATGCCCTTGCTGCCAGGACGGTGAAGGTTTTCCCACCCCTAGTTTTATACTTGAACCTCGGGATCGTGATGAGATTGGTCCCAGAGGATCTCAGACATCGTGTGGGGTTGTAATGCGTGAAACGATTAGCAAGGTAATGAGGACCTGTATTTTTCATGGATTTGAACACAGTGAGTAAAAGTTTAAAATGGATTCTATATGAAGTGGCAACCAATGAAGGGAGTTTAGTGCTGCTGAGGCTGATGACCTTCTAGGGAGTTTCAGGACCAATCTAGCAGCCGCGTGTTGTATACTCTGTAGCTTCCTAAGGGTGGACTTCTTCACTCCAGCCATTAAACCATTGCAGTAATCGAGTCGGGAGAGTATTAGGGCTACCGCGACTGATTTTCTAGCTGCAATGGGAAGGAAGTCGAAGAATTTCTTTAAGGATTTAATAAGTCCGAAGCAGCGCCCAGCAGTGTTCCTGACGTGGTCGTCGAAAGAGAGGGATGAATCAAATTGCACGCCCAGGTTCCGTGCGGAAGACACTGCACTGGGTGGGGCCTCTGATCCTTTGGGCCACCAGTCTTTCGGGCAGAAAGATAGGTCTTTACCCAGCGGTATGATTTCAGTCTTCGCACTGTTGCACCTCAAGTGGTTTTTGTTCAGCCACTGGAATACATCGGAGAGACAGTTTCGGAATCGCAAGTCTGCGTCCATACACTTTTTATCGATAGTGACGACAAGTTGGGTGTCGTCGGCGTATGACGTGACGAGGGTCCCATGAGATTCTATCACAGCGAGGAGGGGAGCCATAAAGATGTTAAAGAAAAGGGGGCTTAATATGGACCCCTGGGGCACTCCTGATGTAATGGGTTTTTCGCTGGATAGGTAGGGACCCAAAGACACAGTCTGGGACCTGTTAGACAGGAAAGATTTTACCCATGCCAACACTGCGTCTGTCACGCCAATCTCTCGCATTCTATTAATCAGAATGACATGAGAGATAGTGTCGAACGCTGCTGTTAGGTCAAGCAGGATGAGGACGGCTTGCCTTCCTTTATCCTGCAGGAACTTGATGGAATCAGATAGTTCTATCAAGGCTGTTTCGGTGGAATGACCGGAGCGAAACCCCGACTGTTGAGGATGCAGGATGTTGTGAGTCTCTACAAATGTTTTTAACTCTCCATGTACTAACTGTTCCGTGATCTTACCTAGGACAGGTAGTAGTGAAATGGGGCGCATGTTGGTGAGATCAGTTGGAGATATGTTCTGCTTCTTCATCAGGGGCTTCACAATAGCCTTCTTCCAGTCGCTGGGCACTATCCCAGACTCGAGAGATTCATTGATGATGGTATTGATGCAGGGATTTACTACCTCGATTAGATGGTGAAGGATGCTAGGGGGACAGGAGTCGGTTGGGGCTCCTGATTTGCAGGCCAGAATTGCCTTGCGTGTTTGCTGGAGGGAAACAGGTTTAAAGCTGCAAAGAGGGGGATAGTTATCAGTTACCTCATGAGGAGTGATCGAGGGAGGAGGAAAGTCTCTCTGAATATTAACAATTTTATCCACAAAGAAATCTGCGATTTGATTACACAGAATTTCGGACGGTGGAATTTCGGGCATGAGAGCTTTGGGGTGGGTGAAAGACTTGACTATTGAGAAGACAGTTTTTTGTTTTTGGTGAGCTTCATTTATAGCCTTAGTAAAGTATTCCTTTTTAGCCACTTTTATGCTGGAGAGATATAATTTCCTCTGCTGAACATAGAGTGTTCTTGCGGCCTCATCATAAGTTTTTCTCCACTTCCTTTCTGATATTCGGCAGAGGAGATGGCTATCGGTTAGGGTCTGGGTAAACCAGGGTGCATTTAGCTTTCTTTTGTGACATTTCGCATGATGGCCATTAGGGTCGGAATTATCCGAGACGATTTGATCCATCTAAACATGGAAGTTGCGAGAGTCAGCTACTACATCTCCAATTAGTTTAGGGGCCTTGGCCAGGGGTTGGGTGTCCAGCTTAATACGTTCAGTCACTTTTCTCCAGTTGACTGTGAAGGAAGGGTGGGAGCGCTTAGTGCTGGGTAAGACGTGGGCTTGTATCTCGATATCAAATGGAATGAGACAATGATCAGTCCAAATTTGAGGGATCGGAGGGGACGTGGTCATGGTTATAAGATTAGAGCAGATGCCATCGAGAGTATGGCCCGCATGGTGGGTAGGAGCGGTGACAAGTTGGGATAGTCCAAAGATATTTAACGAGTGTTGAAAGGAGATGGTATGGGGGTCGACACATGATTCTAAATGTATATTCATATCCCCTAATAAAGTGAAGTTAGGATAATGTAGCATAAGTGCCCCGAGAACATCATCTAAGAGGTCCAGAAAGGGAGTGGCATTGCCAGGAGGGCGGTATATCAGTCCCCCCGAGAAGGAGGTGGAGGCATTAATTTTAATCGAGAAGCCTATGCCCTCGCTTCCTTTAAGGTGGCCTAGGTCAAATGTATGGCAAAGGAAGGTTTTCTTAATAGCAAGTGCTACCCCGCCTCCTCGCCCAAGAGGTCTGTCCCGCCTAAAGATAGTAAAAACTGAAGGGAGGGCAGTTGCCAGATCAGGATTGGATGAATCATTGAGCCAGGTTTCAGTGATAAAGAGAGCATCCAAATCGTGGCATAATATTAAATCATGTATGTCTTGGCAGTGACAGGATAGGGACCTGGCATTAATAAGACCTCCCTTAAAATAATTGGGATTATACTTTAATGGGGAAGGCGTTTCATGTGCTTCAAAAGCTGTCACAGGGGGCATCCATTTGCAATGTAGGCATGAGAAGGGGCCCAAGAGGAGGTCGATGGGGGGGCAGCCCTTACAGTGATTGCCCATTTCAGAGCGTAATGCGAATAACTCATTGCTGTCATACCTGATGATAGGGGTTTTTTGGGCAGCATGTCCTGCGCCCGGCGCGGTCCGGTCGCGGACGGGCGCAGACGGGCTTGGCTTAGGCGCGGCTTCGGCGGCTGTACCGCTTTTGGCCGCCATAAGTGTGGCAGGGTAAGCTCAGACGTGAGTCCCTTGCTCACTTTGCCACTGGATTTAAGCAAGCCGGGCTGAAGACCGCTGGAATGCCAGAAACCGGTCCTCGGAAGCTTGTTTCCGGTCCAGGGAAGACATGGCTTGGCAGTTTGGGCTGGACTGTTCCCATGAGGCACAGGGTCAGACTGATTTGCATATGGCCATGTCTGAACTGGGGTGGCAGAGTGGGCTAAAGAACGGTGATGGATTAAACCCAGATCTTTTGACTGGGTGTGAGTGTTTGATTGATTCAGATGCTCTGCCCATCACCACCCCCTTTTGTACTGCTTTTGGCCGCCATAAGTGTGGCAGGGTATGCTCAGACGGGAGTTCCTTGCTCACTTTGCCACTGGATTCAAGCAAGCCGGGCTGAAGACGGCTGGAATGCCAGAAACCGGTCCTTGGAAGCTTGTTTCCGGTCCAGGGAAGACATGGCTTGGCAGTTCGGGCTGGACTGTTCCCATGAGGCACAGGGTCAGACTGATTTGCATATGGCCGTGTCTGATCTGGGGTGGCAGAGTGGGCTAAAGAACAGTGACGGATTAAACCCAGATCTTTTGACTGGGTGTGAGTGTTTGATTGATTCAGATGCTCTGTCCATCACCACCCCCTTTTGTTCTGCTTTTGGTCGCCATAAGTGTGGCAGGGTATGGACGTGAGTCCCTTGCTCACTTTGCCACTGGATTTAAGCAAGCCGGGCTGAAGACGGCTGGAATGCCAGAAACCGGTCCTCGGAAGCTTGTTTCTGGTCCAGGGAAGACATGGCTTGGCAGTTCGGACTGGACTGTTCCCATGAGGCACGGGGTCAGACTAATTTGCATATGGCCATGTCTGAACTGGGGTGGCAGAGTGGGCTAAAGAACAGTGATGGATTAAACCCAGATCTTTTGACTGGGTGTGAGTGTTTGATTGATTCAAATGCTCTGTCCATCACCACCCCCTTTTGTACCGCTTTTGGCCGCCATAAGTGTGGCAGGGTATGCTCAGACGTGAGTCCCTTGCTCACTTTGCCACTGGATTCAAGCAAGCTGGGCTGAAGACGGCTGGAATGCCAGAAATCGATCCTCGGAAGCTTGTTTCCGGTCTAGGGAAGACATGGCTTGGCAGTTCTTGCTGGACTGTTCCCATGAGGCACAGGTTCAGACTGATTTGCATATGGCCATGTCTGAACTGGGGTGGCAGAGTGGGCTAAAGAACGGTGATGGATTAAACCCAGATCTTTTGACTGGGTGTGAGTGTTTGATTGATTCAGATGCTCTGTCCATCACCACCCCCTTTTGTACTGCTTTTGGCCGCCATAAGTGTGGCAGGGTATGCTCAGACGGGAGTTCCTTGCTCACTTTGCCACTGGATTCAAGCAAGCCGGGCTGAAGACGGCTGGAATGCCAGAAACCGGTCCTCGGAAGCTTGTTTCCGGTCCAGGGAAGACATGGCTTGGCAGTTCGGGCTGGACTGTTCCCATGAGGCACAGGGTCAGACTGATTTGCATATGGCCATGTCTGAACTGGGGTGGCAGAGTGGGCTAAAGAACGGTGATGGATTAAACCCAGATCTTTTGACTTGGTGTGAGTGTTTGATTGATTCAGATGCTCTGTCCATGACCACCCCCTTTTGTACCACTAGTAGGTTTGCAGCACGCTTTCTTACACCCACTTAAGTAGCACTTTTAAACATGACTCTGGACTGCCATTGAAGCCTATAGTGCAGTTTTAAAATGCTAACTCTATCTGGCAAAATAATCCTTTTGCCAGGTCTAAGCCTTCCTTTTTTTAAACATTATGGTCACTCTTAAAGTGGTTCTTAAAGAGGCCATAGGGCAGGGTGCATTGTCTTTAAAAAGTAGGACATCTGTGTCTAAGTAAGGTGCAATCGAAGTGAAAAATTCCTCAATTTGTATTTCATTACTGTCAGGCCTATCTCTTCCAGTGGATAACATTGGACTACCTTATTACATTTAACAGGTGCTAATATTTAATTGGCAACGGATAGGGAAATCAAGTTTAGACTCAAATAAATTGTAAATTAAATTCCTATCTAACGGTAAAGTCAGATTTAAGTCACAATTCTGAAAATACCACTTTTAGAAAATTGGCATATTCTTGTCCTAACCATTTGGTGCCTGCTGCCAATATCCTGGGTCATATGCCTGTGTTGGTCTTTGTGGACACCCTCTCGACAGAGAGACAAAGGTAGCGTGATGTAGGCAGGATGGGCAATCTTGTTTGGATTTATAGGGGTGGAGCTGTTCACTGCCTCACTTGCCATTCAAATGACTGCCTCCAGCACACACACACACAAAGGAACCTGACACTAGTCTTTTGTCACTCCAAATGTCTTGAAGTCTTGACAGGAGAAGAGAAGACAGACATTTTCAAAACCAGATGTGGGGGAAGCCAGGTTGTCACCCCATTCCAAAGGCTGGCACCAAGAATAAATAATGGACTTCCTGAACCACCTCTTCAGTACACTCCTCAGCAACATGGACACTACAGAGGAAGGACTGCTTTGTTCATCATAGGACTGCTCTTCTGCTACCATAGGACTGCACTAATGCTTGATGCCTACCTTGTATCCCAGAGGAGTGCTCTCCTGCTGGAGGCCTGTTCTGCTCTCTAGGACAGAAGTCTGGGCAGTTCCTTTAATCACAGGCTTACCTGAGTCCAAGGTTCAAATGACTGACCTCCTGTTCTGAGCTACAGGGTCACAACAATCTATTTAGGACTCTCTGCAATTGCCCAGCACCCCTGCTGCAATGTGACCTGCCTAGACCTGCAACTTAGCTGTTTGAG
Source organism: Lissotriton vulgaris (assembly GCF_964263255.1). Classification (NCBI taxonomy): domain Eukaryota; kingdom Metazoa; phylum Chordata; class Amphibia; order Caudata; family Salamandridae; genus Lissotriton; species Lissotriton vulgaris. The sequence continues at coordinate 901,874,699 of NC_141696.1, forward strand.
GCCTGCCTTACTGTTCTAGAGTGACCCACTGATCCCCAAGTGGTGCTTCCGAAAGTCATTGACCTCTGGCTTGCATCAGAGTGCACTCCTCTGTGAATAGAGGAGAAATCCTGAGTTTTTGGGCTTTTTGCGACCCTGTAACACTGGAGGGTTGCAGTCATGTTGCCCAGGTAGGCCTTACAAGGAGCTGGAGCACAATGGTGCTACAACCTTCGCATGTGTGGCCTGTCGCATGTTACATGTTCTCTGAGTTAGTACTTCTCAGTGTCTAGATGAGATGAATGTTAACTCTCCATACTTTCATTTACATTACCGTCTGTATGTTTGCCAAGACAAACACAAGGCATGATATGCCTCTTTAGCTTAACATGCCTGGATCAGCAAAGATGTTGAGCTTTTAAGTTTAATCCTTTCTATTCAAATACATGTATTAATATTTGCAAGTTTAGGGGTAAAATGTAAGCAAAGAAATGTAGAGGAATTAATTTTTTGATATGCAATGCTGCCAAATGTTTACATCTTTCCCATATAGAGCGTTGGTATTTCATTTTTCAATACCTCGACCTTGATTAACTGCATGGTTTGCCAGTAGTCATTTAAGAACAAACTAGGACAAAATGGTTTATAATAAATGTTTAAGGTCAAATTTGAAAAATGGCCAAACAGATCTCCACTTTAAACGTTGAAAAATGGAGCTTACTCTGAGAAAAATTACATTTGTGCAATATTTTCATAAGTTGATATCAAAATGAGTGCATACCATTCCTTCTATTTCTTAAATAAAGATTTTTTTCAGGACTAGGATTGATGTGTTAGGCCTTGACCTGGATTAACTACCTGATTTGCTGGTAGTCCTTTAAGAATATACTAGGCCAAAAAGGTTTATAATTAATGTTTAATGTAAAACCTAAAAATGCCCAGACATTTTACCCACTTTAGACGTTTGGAAATGAAGCTAACTCCGAGACCATTTTCCACTATTTCTTAAATATATTTATTTTTGAGGACTAGGATTTATGTGTTAAAATCCTTATGTAGAAATAACTGTGTTTATTGATATTACCACACAGACACTTACCTACTTCCAAGGCAAGGAATTAATGAGCACGTGTAAATTATAATAAGGCATTCTGGATTGCTCTGAAAATGCTCAGCCTTAGTAGAATGTAGGTGGTAAAACTAAACATAACACGAAATATAAAGAAACTCCCTCAACACTCTGTGGGACCTCCACATTTAATTCAGATCCCAGGAGCAGGCTGATGACAGCTGATTAGCCAGAAACCGGTCCCAGGGTGCTTGTATCCGGTCCAGGGAAGACATGGCTTGGCCTTTCGGGCTGGACTTTCACCACAAGGTACAGGGTCAGACTGATTTGTATATGGCCATGTCTGAACTGGGGTGGTGGAGTGAGCTAAAGAATGATGATGGATTAAACCCAGATCAATTGACTTGGGGTGAGTGCTTGCAATGTTCAACACTCCGTCCGTCACCTCCTTTGGTTTTGCTCTTTTCGCCCTAAGTTGGCAGGGTATGCCCAGACGTGGGTCCCTTGCTCACTTTGCCACTAGATTCAAGCTAGCCTGGCTGATGACGGCTGATCAGCCAGAAACCGGTACCAGGATGCTTGTTTTCGTTCCAGGGAAGAAATGGCTTGGCAGTTCGGGCTGGACCGTTCCCATGAGGCACAGGGCCCGACTGATTTGCATATGGCCATGTCTGAACTGGGGTGGCGAAGTGAGCTAAATAATGATGACGTATTAAACCCAGATCAGTTGACTTGGGTGAGTACTTGCAATGTTCAACACTCCATCCATCATCCCCTTTGGTTTTGCTCTCTTCGCCCTAAGTTGGCAGGGTATGCCCAGACGTGGGTCCCTTGCTAACTTTGCCACTGGATTCAAGCTAGCCTGGCTGATGATGGCTGATTAGCCAAACACTTGTTACAGGATGCTTGTTTTGGGTCCAGGGAAGACATGGCTTGGCAGTTAGGCTGGACTAATCCCATGAGGCACAGGGTCAGACTGATTTGCATATGGCCATGTGTGAACTGGGGTGGTGAAGTGCGCTAAAGAATGATGATTGATTAAACCCAGAACAGTTGACTGAGGGTGAGTGCTTGCAATATACAATACTCTGTCCGTCATCCCCTTTAGTTTTGCTCTTTTCACCCTAAGTTGGCAGGGTATGCCCAGACGTGGGTCCCTTGCTCACTTTGCCACGGGATTCAAGCTAGCCTTGCTGATGACGGCTGATTAGCCCGAAACCGGTCCCATGATGCTTGTTTCCGGTCCACGGAAGAAATGGCTTTGCAGTTTGGGCTGGACTGCTCCCATGAGGCACAGTGTCAGACTGATTTGCATATGGCCATGTCTAAACTGGGGTGGCGGAGTGAGATAAAGAATGATGACGGATTAAACCAAGATCAGTTGACTGGGGTGAGTGCTTGCAATGTTCAACACTCCGTCCATCATCTCCTTTGGTTTTGCTCTTTTCGCCCTAAGTTGGCAGGGTATGCCCAGACGTGGGCCCCTTGCTCACTTTGCCACTGGATTCAAGCTAGCCTGGCTGATGACGGCTGATTTGCCAGAAACCAGTCCCAGGATGCTTGCTTCCGGTCCAGGGAAGACATGGCTTGGCAGTTAGGGCTGGGCTGTTCCCATGAGGCACAGGGTGAGACTGATTTGCATATGGCTATGTCTTCACTGGGGTGGCAGAGTGAGCTAAAGATTAATGGATGAAACCCAGATCAGTTGACTGGGGGTGAGTGCCTGCAATGTTAAACACTCTGTCCGTCATCCCCTTTGGTTTTGCACTTTTCGCATTAAGTTGGCAGGGTATGCCCAGGCGTGGGTCCCTTGCTCACTTTGCCACTGGATTCAAGCTAGCCTGGCTGATGACAGCTGATTAGCCAGAAAACGGTCCTAGCATGCTTGTTTCCGGTCCAGGGAAGACATGGCTTGGCAGTTCGGGCTGGACTATTCCCATGAGGCACAGGATCAGACTGATTTGCATGTGGCTATGTCTGAACTGGGGTGGCGGAGTGAGCTAAAGAATGATGATGGATTAAATTCAGATCAGTTGACTGGGGGTGAGTGTTTGCAATGTTCAACACTCTAACCATCATCCCCTTTTGTTTTGCTCTTAATGCCAACCATGTCACATATCTAGGGTAATTTAAGGGCTATTCTGAATCGTGAATGTTGGAGCTTTTTTGTGTCACTATGGGATGTTCTCGTAGATAACTCATAGATATTTGGAACGATTGACCTCATTGAAATAAATCTAAAGCTTCGTTAAGGAGCCCTTCCAAAGTGATATGAATTTGTACCCCCCATCCTCCCAAGCTCAAGGAGATAGTTTTAATCCCCAGCATGTCCTATTCCTGGCACAGTTGGGTTTGATAGGTAGGAGTATCCTATTTGTCCCATGCCCCTAAGAAAGCTTGTTTAGTTGCTCCCTGCAAAGGGAATTTGGCAGCCTCTGTGTGACCTCAGTAGATAGGAGAGTCTACTCACCACCCCCATTATGATATATGATGGGAATATCAGCATTTGAACCCCACATATTAAATCAATCTCATTTATGACTTCTTTCCTGTATCTCTGGAGTTTATGACAATGCCAGATAGGTGGAGTAAGGCACCAGAATTGCTACAGTTACTCCAGCAAAGGCCACTCTTTTAAGGAGGACCCAGCTATGTACGCTACTACTCTATGGGGAGTGTAGTACCAGTAATGTGCACTCTATGTAAGTGTCTGCTCATTGATGTGCTAACATCACTCAATCAATTAATCAATTAGGGGTTTTAAAGTGCCAGGTCTTGAGGTCCTTTATAAATTGGTACAGTGTCTGTCTTCGTCGGATGCGATGAGGGGAGTTCATTCCAGGTCCTAGCCAGAAGGTAGGAGAAGGATCTGCCACACGCTCTGCCCCTGTAGATGTGCAGGACCGTAGCTATGGCGGTCAGCAGAGCGGAGGTTTTTTTGGGGGGCGTGGCAGGAGATTCGTTCATGGAGGTATTTGGGTTCGGTTTTATGAAGGGCTTTGTAGGTGTGTGTGAGCAGTTTGAAGGTTATTCTTCTTTCAATTGGGAGCCAGTCGCAGAGAAGCTGGATGATGTGGTCATGCGGTGAGTTGTCGAGGATAAGTCTGGGTAAGGCGTTCTGGACGGTCTGGTGTTTGCGGAGAAGTTTTTTGTTGATTCCAGCATAGAGGGCGTTTCCGTAGTCCAGTCTGCTGGCGATTAGTACGTGGGTGTTGCTCTTCCTAGCGTTGGGGAAATCCATTTGAAGGTCTTGTGAAGTGCGCGGAGGGTGTTGAAGCAAGTGGAGCCACGACGTTGATCTGGCGGTTCATGGTGAGTGAAAAGTCGAGTATGAAGCTGAGGTTGTGAGAAGGGTCCATTGGGGTGGGAGGGTTTTTGAGGGTGGGGGGCCACCAGGTGTTGTCCCATGCGGAGGGGTTGGAGACGAGGATGAGGACTTCTGTTTTCTCTGCCTTCTGCTTCTGGCAGCTGCTGCCCATCCAGTTTGCGATGTCTTTCATCCCTTCTTGGAAACTGCGTCTGGTGATGTCGGGTTCCTTGGTGAGGGAGAGGATGAGCTGGGTGTCGTCAGCAAGTGAGACTATGTTGAGTCCATGTTTTCTGACGATGGTTGCAAGGGGGGCCATGCAGACGTTGAAGAGTGTGGGGCTGAGAGAGGATCCTTGGGGCACTCCGCATCTGATCTCTGTTGGTTCAGAGAGGAAGTGTGGGAGTCTTATTCTTTGTGTTCTGCCTGAGAGGAAAGATCAAATCCAATCTAAGGCTGTTTTCTCAATGGCAGCGTCATGGATATTGGTGGCTAGTGTGCGTTGGGAGACGGTGTTGAAGGCTCCTGAAGGGTCCAGGAGGATGAGGGCTACTGTGTGACCTTGGTCGAGGAGGGCACAGATGTCGTCAGTGGTGGCTATATGGGCGGTCTCAGTGCTGTGGTTGGTGTGGAATCTGGATTATGAGGTGTCGAGAATGTTGTTGGTTTCTATGAATTGTGCTAGCTGGGTGTTGATGACTTTTTTCATGATTTTCGCGGCGAACAGGAGTAGTGAGATGGGCCTGAAGTTCTTGAGATCTGTCGGTTCTGCGGAGGGCTTCTTAAGGAGGGGTTTGACTTTGGCGTGTTTCCAGTCATCGGGGAATGTGGTGGTCTCCATTGAGCAGTTGATAGTTCATTGTAGTTCGAGTTTGATGGTGGTGGAGGCCCTGTGGAAGATGTGCAGTGGGCAGGGGTCAGTAGGTCCTACTGAGTGGATGCTTTTCATTGTCTTTGATGTGTCTTCTGTCGTGAGAGGGGTCCAGGTGAGGAGGGTCTGTTGGAAGGCATCGCTGGGGGGATGTTGGAGCGGTGCCAAGGTCTTGGTTATCAAAGTTGTCATAGAACGTCTTGATCTTGCGGTCAAAGAAGGAGCTGAGTTTGTTGCAGAGGTCTTGGAAGGGGGGATGTCAGTTGATTTGCTGTTGGGTCTGGTGAATTCTTGTATGATGGTGAAGAGTTCCTTGCAGTTGTGTGAGTTGGAGAGGATTCTGTCTTGGATGAAGTTTCTCTTTGTTGATTTGATGAGTTGGTGGCGTGCCGGGATGGCAGCCTTGTAGGTGGAGCGTGCTTCCAGGGTTTTGCTGTTTCTGAGTGATTGGGTTCTCGGAGGTCCGTGGTGAACCAGGTGGCTTTCGTGTTGTGTCATCTGGTGGTGTTCTAGAGGGGGTCAAGAGTGTTGGAGCAGTTGGAGATCCAATGGTGGAGGTTGCTTGGTACTTTGTTAGACTCTGTCGTAGTAGGGGGATGAGTGCAAATGAGGGTGGAGGTGAGGTCTCCTTCATAGACTTTGTTCCAGTTTCAGAATGGGAGGTGGGGCATACACTTGTGTGCGTTGGGTTTTTAGAAGGGGAAATGGATGCAGTGGTGTTCTGTCCAGAGCGGTTCCATGGTGTGGCTGAAGCAAATGTTGTTTCCTCTGGCAAAAATGTGGTTAAGTGGGCATCCTGCTTCTTGAGTGATGGTGGAGACAAGTTGCTTTAGTCCTATGTAGGTGAGGTTCTCCAGAAGGGCAGTTGTGTTGGGATCGCTAAGGTTGTCTAGGTGAAAGTTCAGGTTTCCGAGCAGTATGTAGTCCATAGAGGCGAGGGCTGAGGGCGCGATGCAGTTTGTGATGATGTTGGTGAATTGGGTGCAGGGCCCACGAGTGTTCCATGGAGAGTCATTTTTAGGGTTGGGCTGGATCTGGAAGTAGATGTGTTCCATGAGGGGCGAAGTGTTGTCCGAGTTGGTCGTTGTTAGTAGGAGGGAGTTTTTGTGGATGAAGGCGAGGCCTCCTCTTGGGCGGTTGGGGTAGTCTTTCCTCAGGATCTTGCATCCTTCTGGGATGGCAGTTGTGATGTCTGGAGCAGAGTTGGCATTGGTCCAGGTCTCTGTGATGAAGGCGACATGGGGTGAGTGACTGTTGAGGAGGTCCCAAATTTCTATGGCATGTCTGCGCATGGAGCGTACGTTGAGAAGGATGCAGCTCAGGGGTTTGTGTGTGGTGGCGTACGGTGGGTTGGGAGTGTTTTCCTGGATCCAGAGGTGGGTGAAGGTGCGGCAGCAGTATTGGCAGGAGATCAGGTCATGGGTGTTGCTCGGTGCAGAGAGCTGGCAGTTGTTGTTCCATCCCGGGTTGAGTGCGTGGAGAGTGCTGGGGTTGTAGTGGCAAGAGGTCAGGGGTCCAGGGTCCCTGGCGCTGGTTGCAGTTGGGACGCAGAACGGAGCAGACAGGCATGCCTTTGGGACGCCTTTGACATGCCAGCAGCACGCCTTCTGCGCACAGACACCATTAGGGCTTGGGGAGGGTGAGCAGGTGGGAGGTGGAAACAGGAATACTCTGGAGGAAAAGGGGCTTCGGGTACAGCAGCGGAGGAAAAAAAGGCAACAGAAAAAGGAGGCAAAAAGGGAAAACGCAAAGGAAAAAAAAAGCAGCAGAGATAGGCAACATAGAAATGGCAAAGCAGAAAAGGATGACACCCACAGAGTGTACTAGTAGAAGAGCAGACTTTTCCACTAGACCACCAGGGATGAGTTAGAAGCAGGAGCCTTTGGGTGGAGGAGGGCCTCAAACACCTACCTGGATCACAAGAAAGCACTAATGGGTTTTTTAGGATGGCGATCGGAAAATCACTCCGACTGCCATGGTAGCTGGAAAACACCACCAGCCAGGACCACGGAATAACCGCTGGTCCAATTAGTATGCTCTGCAGTCGAAATCCAACCACGGCAGTCAGATCACAGCACTTAACATTGCAGTGGTTGCTGCTGCCAGCAGAACTGCTGCGATGTCCAAAAAAGTTTGTCCTGCATATCCCTGCACCGTGTGGCAGGCACTGCACAGTTCCTGCCACCTGGTACAGGGACATGTAGTACCCCCCAGTGCACCCACACAACCCCAAACACATTGGGGGCCCGCAATGGACCCCCGGAGACATTCTCTGCATGCCTTTCCATGGCGGTCCCACCATATGGAAAGACTGGCTACCGCCGGCCTCATAATTATGCCGGCATAGCCTGGCCCTGCACCGGCCCCATTTTAGGGGTCCGGCACCACCCACCAGGCAAGGGTGCGGACTGCTACCGGTGGCGGGCGGAAAATCTGACCGCTGCTGTCGTCACCGCCATGCTAATGGGACCGGCATTTTTCTGGGTTGCTATCCCGGGTGGATGACCGCTGCCAGCCCGGCTGTTGCCACCGCTGGCCCAGCAGCGGTCATCGGACCATCATCCTAGTAGACCCCTAAGTGCCTTAACAGCAGTCCATAAGTTTATGAAGGTGGGTGACCCAATATACCCTTGCAAGCTTGGGCTAAGATATAGTATATATCCACACTCATTGCTTTGACAAAGTAGTGACAACTCACTATAGAAAATGCTACACAGGAAGTAGTTTTATGAAAAAAAAATTATATATCAAATTTCATTTCATGGGGTACAGTTTTTATCAAAAAAGCAATAAAGAATAATCAGCAATGTACAAGACATATACAAATTGTTCTTTTGAATCCACTTGCGTTGTAGTCCACTCTTTTTTAAGTTAACACACAACAAAACTATGTCGCTGTAACCAAAGATGACGTTGTATAGAACTTAATCAAACATAAAACATATAGAACTTAATCAAACATAAAAAGAAGAAGATTGTATATGTCTTGTCCACTTGTACATTGCTGATTATTCTTTATTGCTTTTTTTATAAAAACTGTACCCCATGGAATGAAATTTGATATATAAAACTTTTTTCATAAAACTACTTCCCGTGTAGCATTTTCTATAGTGAGTAGTCACTACTTTGTCAAAGCTACTTCCTAGGCAAGGAATTAATGAGCACGTGTAAATTATAATAAGGCATTCTGGATTGCTCTGAAAATGCTCAGCCTTAGTAGAATGTAGGTGGTAAAACTAAACATAACACGAAATATAAAGAAACTCCCTCAACACTCTGTGGGACCTCCACATTTAATTCAGATCCCAGGAGCAGGCTGATGACAGCTGATTAGCCAGAAACCGGTCCCAGGGTGCTTGTATCCGGTCCAGGGAAGACATGGCTTGGCCTTTCGGGCTGGACTTTCACCACAAGGTACAGGGTCAGACTGATTTGTATATGGCCATGTCTGAACTGGGGTGGTGGAGTGAGCTAAAGAATGATGATGGATTAAACCCAGATCAATTGACTTGGGGTGAGTGCTTGCAATGTTCAACACTCCGTCCGTCACCACCTTTGGTTTTGCTCTTTTCGCCATAAGTTGGCAGGGTATGCCCAGACGTGGGTCCCTTGCTCACTTTGCCACTAGATTCAAGCTAGCCTGGCTGATGACGGCTGATCAGCCAGAAACCGGTACCAGGATGCTTGTTTTCGTTCCAGGGAAGAAATGGCTTGGCAGTTCGGGCTGGACCGTTCCCATGAGGCACAGGGCCCGACTGATTTGCATATGGCCATGTCTGAACTGGGGTGGCGAAGTGAGCTAAATAATGATGACGTATTAAACCCAGATCAGTTGACTTGGGTGAGTACTTGCAATGTTCAACGCTCCGTCCATCATCCCCTTTGGTTTTGCTCTCTTCGCCCTAAGTTGGCAGGGTATGCCCAGACGTGGGTCCCTTGCTAACTTTGCCACTGGATTCAAGCTAGCCTGGCTGATGATGGCTGATTAGCCAAACACTTGTTACAGGATGCTTGTTTTGGGTCCAGGGAAGACATGGCTTGGCAGTTAGGCTGGACTAATCCCATGAGGCACAGGGTCAGACTGATTTGCATATGGCCATGTGTGAACTGGGGTGGTGGAGTGCGCTAAAGAATGATGATTGATTAAACCCAGAACAGTTGACTGAGGGTGAGTGCTTGCAATATACAATACTCTGTCCGTCATCCCCTTTAGTTTTGCTCTTTTCACCCTAAGTTGGCAGGGTATGCCCAGACGTGGGTCCCTTGCTCACTTTGCCACGGGATTCAAGCTAGCCTTGCTGATGACGGCTGATTAGCCCGAAACCGGTCCCATGATGCTTGTTTCCGGCCCACGGAAGAAATGGCTTTGCAGTTTGGGCTGGACTGCTCCCATGAGGCACAGTGTCAGACTGATTTGCATATGGCCATGTCTAAACTGGGGTGGCGGAGTGAGATAAAGAATGATGACGGATTAAACCAAGATCAGTTGACTGGGGTGAGTGCTTGCAATGTTCAACACTCCGTCCGTCATCTCCTTTGGTTTTGCTCTTTTCGCCCTAAGTTGGCAGGGTATGCCCAGACGTGGGTCCCTTGCTCACTTTGCCACTGGATTCAAGCTAGCCTGGCTGATGACGGCTGATTTGCCAGAAACCAGTCCCAGGATGCTTGCTTCCGGTCCAGGGAAGACATGGCTTGGCAGTTCGGGCTGGGCTGTTCCCATGAGGCACAGGGTGAGACTGATTTGCATATGGCTATGTCTTCACTGGGGTGGCAGAGTGAGCTAAAGATTAATGGATGAAACCCAGATCAGTTGACTGGGCGTGAGTGCCTGCAATGTTAAACACTCTGTCCGTCATCCCCTTTGGTTTTGCACTTTTCGCATTAAGTTGGCAGGGTATGCCCAGGCGTGGGTCCCTTGCTCACTTTGCCACTGGATTCAAGCTAGCCTGGCTGATGACAGCTGATTAGCCATTCAGTTTCAGAATGGGAGGTGGGGCATACACTTGTGTGCGTTGGGTTTTTAGAAGGGGAAATGGATTCAGTGGTGTTCTGTCCAGAGCGGTTCCATGGTGTGGCTGAAGCAAATATTGTTTCCTCTGGCAAAAATGTGGTTAAGTGGGCATCCTGCTTCTTGAGTGATGGTGGAGACAAGTTGCTTTAGTCCTATGTAGGTGAGGTTCTCCAGAAGGGCAGTTGTGTTGGGATCGCTAAGGTTGTCTAGGTGAAAGTTCAGGTTTCCGAGCAGTATGTAGTCCACAGAGGCGAGGGCTGAGGGCGCGATGCAGTTTGTGATGATGTTGGTGAATTGGGTGCAGGGCCCACGAGTGTTCCATGGAGAGTCATTTTTAGGGTTGGGCTGGATCTGGAAGTAGATGTGTTCCATGAGGGGTGAAGTGTTGTCCGAGTTGGTCGTTGTTAGTAGGAGGGAGTTTTTGTGGATGAAGGCGAGGCCTCCTCTTGGGCGGTTGGGGTATTCTTTCCTCAGGATCTTGCATCCTTCTGGGATGGCAGTTGTGATGTCTGGAGCAGAGTTGGCATTGGTCCAGGTCTCTGTGATGAAGGCGACATGGGGTGAGTGACTGTTGAGGAGGTCCCAAATTTCTATGGCATGTCTGCGCATGGAGCGTACGTTGAGGAGGATGCAGCTCAGGGGTTTGTGTGTGGTGGCGTACGGTGGGTTGGGAGTGTTTTCCTGGATCCAGAGGTGGGTGAAGGTGCGGCAGCAGTATTGGCAGGAGATCAGGTCATGGGTGTTGCTCGGTGCAGAGAGCTGGCAGTTGTTGTTCCATCCCGGGTTGAGTGCGTGGAGAGTGCTCGGGTTGTAGTGGCAAGAGGTCAGGGGTCCAGGGTCCCTGGCGCTGGTTGTTACTAGTAGAAGAGCAGACTTTTCCACTAGACCACCAGGGATGAGTTAGAAGCAGGAGCCTTTGGGTGGAGGAGGGCCTCAAACACCTACCTGGATCACAAGAAAGCACTAATGGGTTTTTTAGGATGGCGATCGGAAAATCACTCCGACTGCCATGGTAGCTGGAAAACACCACCAGCCAGGACCACGGCATAACCGCTGGTCCAATTAGTATGCTCTGCAGTCGAAATCCAACCACGGCAGTCAGATCACAGCACTTAACATTGCAGTGGTTGCTGCTGCCAGCAGAACTGCTGCGATGTCCAAAAAAGTTTGTCCTGCATATCCCTGCACCGTGTGGCAGGCACTGCACAGTTCCTGCCACCTGGTACAGGGACATGTAGTACCCCCCAGTGCACCCACACAACCCCAAACACATTGGGGGCCCGCAATGGACCCCCGGAGACATTCTCTGCATGCCTTTCCATGGCGGTCCCACCACATGGAAAGACTGGCTACCGCCGGCCTCATAATTATGCCGGCATAGCCTGGCCCTGCACCGGCCCCATTTTAGGGGTCCGGCACCACCCACCAGGCAAGGGTGCGGACTGCTACCGGTGGCGGGCGGAAAATCTGACCGCTGCTGTCGTCACCGCCATGCTAATGGGACCGGCATTTTTCTGGGTTGCTATCCCGGGTGAATGACCGCTGCCAGCCCGGCTGTTGCCACCGCTGGCCCAGCAGCGGTCATCGGACCATCATCCTAGTAGACCCCTAAGTGCCTTAACAGCAGTCCATAAGTTTATGAAGGTGGGTGACCCAATATACCCTTGCAAGCTTGGGCTAAGATATAGTATATATCCACACTCATTGCTTTGACAAAGTAGTGACAACTCACTATAGAAAATGCTACAAAGGAAGTAGTTTTATGACAAAAAAATTATATATCAAATTTCATTTCATTGGGTACAGTTTTTATCAAAAAAGCAATAAAGAATAATCAGCAATGTACAAGACATATACAAATTGTTCTTTTGAATCCACTTGCGTTGTAGTCCACTCTTTTTTAAGTTAACACACAACAAAACTATGTCGCTGTAACCAAAGATGACGTATAGAACTTAATCAAACATAAAACATATAGAACTTAATCAAACATAAAAAGAAGAAGATTGTATATGTCTTGTCCACTTGTACATTGCTGATTATTCTTTATTGCTTTTTTTATAAAAACTGTACCCCATGGAATGAAATTTGATATATAAAACTTTTTTCATAAAACTACTTCCCGTGTAGCATTTTCTATAGTGAGTAGTCACTACTTTGTCAAAGCAATGAGTGTGGAATCAGATATAAAACAGGTTCTTTAATTAACTTAAGTTGATCTCAAAATCACTGCCAGTCACGCTTGATCAATTTCCTGTTTCCAAATCATTTTTAATTTAATACACACAAAAAAACCCTTGCAAGCAATTTTGCACTTACTTTAACAGCAGTCCTGCACGAGGGGAGAGCAGTTACTCTGACCAGGAGGTCAGAGGTCTTGCTCTCCTTGGAGCACAGCAGCCACCATTAAGTAGGGGTCGGAGGATGAATAGCTGGGAGGCGGGAGGTGGGAGCAGGAACACGATGGCGGGGATTGGCTGAGGGGGCAGCAACAGTAGGAAAAAAGGCAACAGAAAAAAGAGGCAAATAGAGAAAGGCAGAAGAGAACGGCAAAAGAGAAAAGGCAAACCAGAAAGGATAACACACTCAGAGCAGAATAACCGGAGAGCAGGCTCTTCCACTATACCACTAGGGATGAGGCACAGGCAGGAGCCTGCAGGTGGAGGAGGGCCTCAAACACCTTCCTGGATCACAAGAAGGCACTAAGGGCAGTGCCTTAATGCCAGAGCTGTGCAGAGGGAGAGTAGTTACTCAGACTTTGACTTAATCAAGGTCTCACTAGCATGTCTGTCCATTATTTGTGTGTGAGCATCCTCTGGAGTTCAACCTCCGGCTAAAGTTGGCTAGCCGTGAACCTAGCAGGGCCTGGGCTTTTCCCAGGTTGAGTTTAACAATAACAGCAAATACTTCTGCTATGTCAATTGTATTGTGTATGGCTTCTCTCTGAGGCTGCAGTATGAGAGCGAATGACATATCTTTGATGTATTCCCCATAGAGTTGGCCTTCAGTTGTCCTGCGATGTTTAATGTCCTGTAAACATTGTTACATTCCTTAGGGATATCTGAATATGAGAATGATCTCTGTCTCAGACTTAATAGAAGAGATCTGTATGTTCTGGTACTTTGCTGCCAGTATTGAATTCAGAACCTCCTGGCTTTATTGCCCTCACTATTACACTTTTGATACCATTGTTCCATCAGCATAAGTGAGTATTCCACCCTGTCAGTGTCAATTAACTTTAACTGTGTGTGCAGTTTCTCCAACTGCCACAGAGTAAGTCTTACCCTTGTTTCTTTGTGCACTTCCTCCAAATCCCTGATCATTCCCTCTAGTTAAGCCCTTTTCTCTCTTCTAGTCCTGTTCATTTGGGTGGCCATTGCACAAAAGTGGCCCCGTATATTGAACTCCAGTGAATCCCATAAAGTGTGAATCAACCTCTCTCTTTTTTCATTGCCTGTAAGATACAGTCAGGATATCAGTGGTTTACTTAACATTAAGGTTGATCGTGGTAGGGTGCCTCTCACTTGCTGGCCAAGCTTGGTCCCAAATCTGTTACCTGGAGTCATCATCTTCATCTCTTAATCCAGTCTATATAAGACATGGGCAGCAGAATGTCAGTCAAGGCTCTTGGTTAGAAGTCAGGGATCTAGACTCACACAGTTAGAATAGGACTGCTTTCCTCTCTGAGGTGATCACCTATGCTGGAGCTTTAGATCTATTGTGCTTACAGTGCACTGTATGCTATCCAGAGTGATGAGTCCTTTGTGGGCTCCTATATTTCAAGTCCTCCTGAGAGGGGCCTACCTATGCTCCCTCCAGTTCAAGCCCAAGGATTTCTGGGACCTCTAAACAGAAGGATATCTGAGGATTAGGGGGCCTCCAATTATAAGATCAGTTGAAAGTGGTGGCTCCATCTGTATCTTACACCTTTGGATCATAAGTGTGATGTGATCCGCTGAATTGAGTGTCATTTTTTAAGAGTGAATGCTGACAAGTCCTGGTAGAGATGAATGGTATGTCCTTTAAAAGTGAGCAGGCCTTTCTCCCTTGCTGCTGTCATAAATGCTACTTTCTGTGTATAATGATTCACTCATGTGAGGATATCTAAAGAGGGATCAGGCCAATCTGCTTTCCTGCACCTCTAGGTGTATGCATCCATTCCAGATAGATTTCAGACCAGAGAAATCTGGCAGGTAATATATAAATATTTACTTAATATAGATCTATGTTGTCAGCTTCATCCAGGCGTAGGATCCTCCATTTAAATATTTTGACATCTGGACTGGTTCTCTAGAACTTCCAGGTGGGTTTGTAGAGTGGCATTCCATTCACATAGTCGGATTTGTTGTTGGCCCATGGCTTCCAGTTCAGTTTCCTTATCATTTCAGCCTGGACTATGGCAGTTGCATGGAAAAAGTATGGAATAGCATTGGGAGCAAAAAAACAATGGATTTAGGCCCAGTTCTTTGTACTGGGGTGAATGTTTGACATTGATCAGCATTCTGTCCATCAATTGAGCTTTTTGCAGTTTCCCTATCATCCCTGGAACTTTCCAGGATTTCCTCTGTGGCCCAGGGAAGTGATATCCTGCTTGGTACTTTGGAAGTCCACAGAAACAACAGCTCTGAAATGGGCACTATCTTCCCAGATGCTCCTACAGAGATCTTCCATGCAAGATCTGGAGAAAGGGGCTTTGTGCCCATTCACATCCTTGACAAGCTCCTGTATGGGTTTGCTGTTTGCTGGTTTCTTTGTTGAGCTCCAGCTCTGGTCAACTTGTCATTTTTACTGGAGTCCTTCTTGTTCTTCATCGAATACAAGCAAACAGGGGTAGTCTCACGTGTCAATCAGGTCACTACTGACAGAGATGTCTGACCCTGGCTCCCAACGAGCAACTACAAAGAGAGAGACACCTTATGCTAGGGTCAGAGGGAACATCAGGGGCTGTGTTTTAGACCATAAATTGGTTGAGTATACCTCATCCCTTACACCAAACATTACGTGGGGGTCAGGTGGGACTGGTGTCACTGTGAATGTTGTCTTACTGGGGTCCCACATTCATATGTTGCAGTAAAATCAATGTATGTTGGGTGAGGCATGGGATCCCAGGGCTTGTGGGCAGAGGCTGCTAGTATCATCTGTAGAAATGTTGTGCCTCCCCACAGAGGGGAATCTCATCAGGAGCGGAGAGGGGTCTCTCACAGCAAAGCCCAGCATAGGCAGGCAACTAGGTACATCTCAGCCATCCACATGCTCCCAACCAGCACCTCAAGAACCGCAGAATACCCCCACAAACCTTTACTGCACAAATGTTCTTTTTTCGGGTTCCACTTCATTCAGGACTGTTTGGGGACCATAAGCAGGACGACTGGGCAGGGATCCCACCGGCTTTCCAACTCTTCCAGTCTTTTCACTCTGCCACGAACCAACAAGGGTTTTCTAGGAGGTGGAGAGGCCACTGTCCACTCCCTGATCCAACCCAGAGTTGTTCTTGCCAAGACCGGATTTTATGTCCACAGGGCTCTGCAGTAGTCCGAAAAAAGCTTTCACTCACACCTCAACCCTTCAAGGCTCTCTCCATGGTACGAATCCTTATGTTGGAAGGGGGCCACACCAAGTCACTCACTGTGTTGTTGCTACAGGAGGCTTGGCAGTGGTTCATTCATGTGACTTTGTCAAGATGTTGCACCTTATAGTGCCACTAGCTCCCTAGATAAGACTGCAGTCCCAACACTTAGCAGTTCACTCGTGTTCTACTGGAACATGCCGAGGCCAGAACTGAGCATTACCAAACCCCGAACAATGTCCTTAAGCCAAGGCGGATGACCCATCATCCCAGAGATACGTCTCTGCAATCAGCCAAGCTGTACAATTTCACACACAGATGTGGTTCATCTCATCAGCATCTAAGAGGGCAACTCAATTAATCCAACGTCTTCGGCCCATGGACCTTCAACTAAAATCCTGGTGTGAGTAGAGAAAGGATTGGAGCCGACCAACCCTGCCACCATGTTGGCTCTGCCCCTAAAGCCCTCGTTGATAAAATGTTTTAACCAAGCGTGTATCATTAATGTTTAGCCATAGTTTCAAAATCAAATTCCTCCATAGCTCAGAAAGTTACTTTTCCCACTACAGAGATGTACTTGCAAATTGCAAGTATTGTGTTTCAAACAGAATAAGACATCTTAGGAAAAAAATCAGTTTACTTTAAGGTCTACTTTGCATGTAGGTAACAAGTTCCAATCGCTATAAGACAGCTATGGGCAGAGCAGCGGTCCCTGCTGTATTGATATTTATGTAATCTTCAGGCCAGAAATTCCACTCACATTATAGTTGCTCTGTAGTAAATTTTGCAGTAATTGTGGTGTATACTGTAGTTCACAGGGTTAACCCTTAGCAGCAAAAACTCAGCCCCTTACTTTTCAGTGGTTGATAACATATGGATGTGGTAATAAGATCAGCTGTTTCCCATACACGAAGATAGAACTGAGAAGTATTTGTGAATTTGACTACTCTACTCAATATTGATACAACAGGTCTTGCTTCATCACATATAAAAATAAAAATGCATTTTAGTTGTACCCTCTTCCCCTTGACAAAAAATCAGATAGGATACAGAATATTTTAAATTACCAAACAGGTTCTAACCCTCCACCCCTTCACAACAAAATATGTGGAAACCTCCAACTAGGATATACCAAATAAAATGGAAGCTTTCGAGCTTTGCTGTAGCACATAAAAAATATTTGATAGCGTGCTATTGTACAACCAGACCATTTAATGTATGTACTGCCTAACTTTGTAATCTTGGCCATAGAATTGCAAGTAACAGTCATGGCTAAAAATGAGCCTCCCAAACCAGAATCATTTCCTCAATGATTTATCATTCTCTGCCTCGACTGTGACTAGTTAATTACAGCTTGCATTCTCAAAATGGCATTCTTCCAACATGTCCATTCTAAGCCTTCCGTCTCATAGGCAGCACTAGGTGAAAGCTGATGTTGCCTCAAAGGACTGCTTGAACGTCAATAAATGTCTGAGCTGTAAAATTTTGCTGTGCCCAGTAACAAGTCTTCCTGCAATGGGCTTGGTGTGCTCTGAACCAGTCTCTTTTGTGACATACATTTAGCTGGAGAAGAAGGATGATGACTATAAAAGTCGAGGAAATAAGCTCAAGCAAAAGTTTCATTTTGCAAAATTTAGGGCAATAGCCAATCCCCTCCTAAAATGTGACCTGAAAAACTGTGAAACAGTCCATATTTTTTTTTGTTTCTGGTACTATCAGGTACATAAGAAAGTAGGGTAGGTATGCCTGTCAAAATATTGCATAGGAATAGTATATACACCAATTTTCTGATATCATTAATAACACATTTGAGTGTAGCCCATGAGAACAGCAGTGTCACATTTTATAATAATGATTTTTAGACTCACCCTTGCATTGGGAGTTTCTTTGGCTTTGGATACCTAATATAATATCATATGATAAAAAGTTGTTACAGGGGGTTGGCTAGACAACGATGGCGTTGGAAGTACAGAACGGTGCTCCTGCTGGAGAAGCCCCACCCAGCACCATTCGGATAATATATCCAGGCTCAGGGAGGAATCAAATAAAGAGCTGCAGTTTTCGAATCTCAGGACACCACAGATAACAGTCGACGCCCAACACTGAAGTGAAATAAGCCGCTGGAGCAGAGCTACCTGACTGAAGCCTCAAGATGACACCTACAAGTGGAGCTTAGGCCGCAGACGAGACCCAGACATTACTGGGATAGAGATCCTCCGGTGTGAGGTATGCTGGTCCGATCACTGGCAAATGACGCATACATATCACCCCCAGACCCACCGGCGTGAGTGGAGAGGCTAGCGGTCCCATGTCCAGAGATCAGAGGTGGGAACAAATGAGAGACCTGTGAGATCCCAACAGTGGAAACGGGATGGGTGAAGGACTGCTTGCACCCCCTTGATGACCCTATCAGTGGATCAAACTGCCACAGTACGGCTAGAGTGACAGAATGGCACTGCAAGAATACAACGTCGAGACATGACCCAGCTAGGAGACTAATTAGCAGAGAAGAGGCCACGAGCTACGATCTGCATGAGTAGGACATGACTGCTGGAAATCTTCCCCTGTGCACGCATCCTGAAGCAATCTCCCAGAAGCCGCCCGCAGAACATAGAATGGAGTGGAGCGGATACTGAAATTGGCTGAGGACCATGTGGGCATGAATAGGCCCAGGAGTCGCTGCAATCACCCAATCGAGAGAGGCAATTTTCCACAGAACATACATGCTTCCCAGGAGCCAAAGCATAATGAGACCGGGAGTGAAAAAAGACGCAGTGCCTCAACATGAAGAATGAAATGGCGGATCAGTGCTGCAACTTATAATTGAAGCCAGGGGGACTAGGTAATGGTGGGGGCGCCACAGGCTGGAGCCAGAAGTAGGGCACCAGCCAACAACAAGACTGCCCGCTTCTAACGAGCCCTTAAATACATTGGCCATCTGTCATAACAGCCCAATTCGCCCAGCGGGGTTGATAATGAACAACGGATGGCACACAACTGACAGAGGCAACTAATTGAACACACTGAGGTCAGATATGGACCCATCTTACCTGGAGCCTGAAGAGGAAGAGGAGGAGGACCCTCGGAGGACTCAAGGGCAGTGAAGCTCAGTGCTTTGGGGCACAGACAGGGACTCGCACAAGCCTACCAATGGCCATAGTGTGTACAAATCCTTGCTCTCTACATCCAAGGAAACTTGGCCATTACCCAACGGGGAACGGATGCCTTGACAATAAATACATGGCTGCTGTACATCAACGGACCACTGCAACTCTGGCAGAGGAGTCCCGATAGAAGTCAATTATCTGCTTTTACCTGAAGACACTGCACTAGGAATGGGCAGCAGTAAAATTTAACCTGATGATGCCCAAAACCTCTCTAATAAGGAATCAAGCTTAGGTGTCCGGTAAATATTGACCTGAGAAAGGGTATGGCGTAGCTATCACTAAACGTGTGAATGAAATTGTGGCGCGACTAGCCTGAAATTGGACGAACAGATCCCATCACCCAGAAGAGACCAGAGGCCCATTCACCTAAATGTAATGGGCTTTCAACTACCACACATCTGTAATAGAGATTAGAGGATGCACTAGTCATCGTGGTTAATCTTTCAGACAACATAGGAAAGATCACCAGGAGAAAAGACCACGAGGGTGAAAACACACCCACAGAGGAGTCGAATGAGCCTGGTGAGGTGCTGGACACCTGACCTCAAAACTCTGTCTACGCAAGGGCCCTGCCCACCAAGATATTCTACAAGCTATCACTGCCTCTAGAGAGGTAATTGAGGCTAAAAAAGGCATGATGGTGGCCGACATGGGAATCATGCAAGAAGATCACCGCCGCCT
Source organism: Lissotriton vulgaris (assembly GCF_964263255.1). NCBI lineage: Eukaryota > Metazoa > Chordata > Amphibia > Caudata > Salamandridae > Lissotriton > Lissotriton vulgaris. The sequence goes on from NC_141696.1 coordinate 901,894,350, forward strand.
GGCAGAATCAGTCACCACAGCGGAGAATGACCAAACAGAAGGGTCCCCTGTTCTATCATCAATGACTGAGCAACTCTCAGCTATGGAATTGAAGGTTTATACATTGGAAATGCATGCAGGGGACGCAGGAAACAGATCACGCTGCAACAGCATAAGAGTGGTGGGCCTAATGGAGCGCATTGAAGGTAATAACCTGGTGGACACTTTTAAAAATTGCTCCGTGAGGAAGTCACAACTGAGGGCCTGTCCAATTTATTTGCTCTGGAAAGAGCACCGAGAGTTCTAATGCGGCCTCCACTCCCAGGGGCCCTTACACGCCTAGTAGTGGCCAGACTATTATACTTTAAGGACTGTGACCACGTACTAAGCCAGGCCAGGACAAAGGGAAACCTTACCATAAATAATAGCACGATTTTCCTTGATTTTTCGTGAGAAGTGCAGATTGAACATCCTATGTTCCAAGAAGCGAAGAAAAAGCTCAGACTACTGAGCAAACCCTAGGCGGGTGGGGATGCCGTTTCCTAGGCCCCAGAATAGGTGTGGAATTGGATAGGCCAACACCCACAGCCTGTGTCAAGCCACCACACCCGAGAGAATTCCCCTGGAGGGCCGGATCATGACACCAGCTCGACAAACTTAGCAAAGCTACCCCTTTTAAGGCGTTAGCACAACAGGCACACTAGAAAGTGATGGCAGTGGTGGTATCGCTGAGCAACAGCAGAGCAAGTCCCCAGTACATGATTGGGGATGAGGAGGCGTGAAATTCGGACTCGGACAGCAGATCCAGCATCTCTGGAGAGTCGAACACTAAACTGCCAGCGGTGTCTCCTGGGATATCAGATGAGATTATATGATCCCATTCTCCTATTGGTATATTAAACAGGCTTTAACTGTGCAAATGTGCTATTGGGCTTGTGAGGGATTGGGGAGAAATGAGCAATTATATTTTCATCTGAGCCACAAATACCTTGTGCACACAACACTGCCACAACCTCTACATAAGCGTTGCATGTGGGTTCTTCTGTGAGTGCTTGTATATTTTTAATTGTTTGGATGTAGGGTCATTGCCTGCTTGTCCGGGGGGTGAGTTGGGATGACTGTTATTTGTGGTTTAGTTGGGAGTACATGAGTCATAGTCTGTTTCTTTTTACCCCCTTATTTTGCAGTGCTCTGATGTGGTCTAATGGTTAAGCTGGACTATGAGGATGGCGAACAATAGGGAATTGTAACTTAGAACAATGGCTTCACACCTAACTTATAAACTACTCTTTTGGAATGTCAGTAGGATGCACACAATGACAAAATAGAACAATAGAGGGATCCATATAGCACTATTACTGGAGACACACCTTACAGCTAAGGAAGGGGGGTGCATTACACAAAAGATGGATAGGTCAGACCTATTAAACCGTTTACTGAACTTACGCCAGGGGCATAATGACCTGGATTACAAATAGGGTCCCTTTCCAAAATACAGCATACATAATAGGGCCAAAAGGCAGATATGGGGTGGCGATGGGCCACCTTCAAGGATGAGACCTAGCACTAGTTGACCTATATGCCCGAATGTAGATTAGGGAGCTTTCCTGGCACATTTGTCAGAACCCCCGGCACCCTACCTGGTCCATTCTACTCACATAGTAGGGGGGTCTTAATCATGTGGTGAATCCCAAGCCGACCACTCACACCTCTGCTGAAAGACTCACTAGTATATAGGACAGTCCAGTGCTTTGCAGGCTAGAAAACCAAATGGGGACTCATAAACACATGGCACCGGCTACACCCACAGATGCAGGACTACTCATTCTTCCCAGGCTTACATGACCTTCACATACAACTGGACAAGATACCCAAGATGTTTACATCCTAGTCCACGAGGTTGAATATTTGGCCTGCTAAATACCTGATCACAATTCATTACTGTTACAGTGGAAATGGGAGCAGCCCAGACCATGCATTCTGACTGCAGCCAGAATCATTGGAGGACCCACTGTACCGGGAGGTGAATGGAGACCACATTAGATGATATTTTAGCATTAACAATGGCACAGTCTCTTCCCCCTGATGGAGTGTGAAGCTTTCAAGATGGTGATTAGGGGATGCAGAATCAGTAGGAATCAGAGGTACATTAATGAGAGGGGTCCGGGTGGCTGAGCAAGTGCTAAGAGCGATGGAGAAGTGCAGACCAGAGAGCCCGGACTTACAGCACACATTTCTAGATGCAAATGGGAAGGTGACGGGCCTAGTAGAGAAACTCCTGTGCTTTGACTATGGGCAATACATAATAAGAGCTCAAGTAGAATGTGACAGAACTGGATTCCTACTGGCCTGGCTTACTAACCTGGGCGTTCTGTCATAGTTGAACTCACTACAGAGGGGGGTTCCCACTTTAATGGGCAAGAGGAGAATAATGGCCACTCCTTACAGCACTACACCGGGTTTGCACAAGGAACACACAACACGATGAGGAAGCGTTATACACCTTCCTTGCCCCACTACCCCTCATGACCCTCACACAGGAAAAGGCTGAAGAACTGGGAGGTGAAATCACTCTACAAGAAGTAAGAACCACAATAAAAGAACTGGAACAGGGTAAGAATCTGGGACTGGATGGACTCCCAGTAGAGTTCTATGCGGTCTATGTCAGCTAACTACCCGCATTGCAGGATCTACAGACTTGTCCCCTTTATGCTTAAACTAGTACACCCTAATCAAGCAGAGTTTATACTTGGCCGGAACTTAGTGCTTTATATTCAATGCCTCTTGACAGTGCTTGAAGCCAAACCCGATTGCCATGATGGGCGGTGCTGTTCTCTGTCAACATAGAAAAGGCCTTTGATAGTTTAGAATTGGGCCGTCACCATAGGGCAATAGATTGGAAGCAGCTGGGGCAGAGCTTTTTGTTGTCGACCCAGCTCCTATATACGGATCTCGTGGCCAGTTCTGCACGGGGCAAACAGTTTGGGACAGGGAACATGACAGGGATGCTCATCCTGACCCCTGCTGGTCGCCTTGGAGATGGAGCCATTGGGCAACCTTTTGAGAATTGAGAGCAGATTGGCAACTGTCAACATAGCTTTACATTACATGTAGACGGTCTTGTCCTGTTCCTAAGGGATGTGACTGCAGACTTGAGGGGACTTAGGATCATGCTAGAGGAATTTGGTTCCCTATTGGGCCTGCAGGTAAATTGGAAGAAATCCAAATTATTCCCTCTGAGAGCAAATCTCCGCCCACCGGTGGGACTGGGAAACCTGAGATGGCAACCTCGTTGTCTAACACATCTGGGCATTAAAATATTTCACGACAGGCAGAACATGCTAGACGGTAATGTGGTACTCAACATTAGATTATTACGTTTGAAAACATAGCTCTGGAAGATGATTCTATTGTCAGTAGCTGGAATGGTAGACATTCTTAAGATGATAGCACTGCCCCGACTGTTATACTTCTTTGCAGTACTCCCCATACGGGACCTCTTTGCTACATACGGCACCTTCGTGAAGACGCTGGACATCATAGTAGATTTACCTCCAAATTGAAAACTCCAGCAACCTTTGATGTTGCATAGACATTACGATGAGAATTAGAGAATTTTACAGAATGTACAAACGAAATTGAAATAGCCTTGAGAAAGCCCTGGCGCCAATCGCCATAGAGGGCGAAACACGTGTCGGCTGTCATTGCTCGAATTTGCACTAATAAAGATTGTCTTTTCTAAAACTGGAGCAACCTTATCATTTGAGTGGCATCTTGAATTCACGACTACAGGATTCAACCTTAAAATAATATGCATATAATAATGGAAAAAAATACAAAATACTCTCCTCTGCCTAAAAACTCCCCATATGGGTCCCTGAGGGAATGTTAAGAAAAATAGACTCCCCGACAACAGCAGATTCCTGTGGGGATTGGGCAGGAGGAGGGTAGCGGTCTATAAACTGCAAAACCTGTCAAGGGTTGGGGTACTGGTGGTGCCACATTTGAATCCTACTATCTGCCAGCTCAACTCCAATGGTACACACAATGGCTGTTGGGGTTATTTGTTCCACCATTCCCTAGCTTGTTGGGGTATTACTGAGAAGAGGACAACCTTTAGAAGAAGACACCCAGAAATGTAAGTCATGTGTCGCTGTTGTGTCCACTGTATACAAAAAAAGATGTGGGCAAATCCCATACTCAGCTGATTTGCCAATAATGATGCTGAAAATCATCCTTAAAGTATAGCATGAGCACATAGTAGAATGGTCAGCAGCAGAGGCCTTGTTCCACACTGGAGAGCTCCTTCCCTAAGTAGACTACCGATCAGTATTCAACCATCCACAGGGCCACGTCATGCTGCAGAGAGCAGTGACAGTGACATTCTGTAACCAGTGAAAGCTGGTATGGCAAAGCCACACCCCCACAAGACCCGTCAGTATGTGGCACTGGTGGCAAGCACAATTAAAGCAGCTACATGCTTATAAAGGGTTATACAAGGGGACAGGCTCTAACCACTGGACACCCTGGGGATACAGTGGGAGGAACAGAGGTAGCAGGTTCATGGAAGGCACTGGTAGACTCCCTAAAAGAACCAGACACACAATCACAAGAGCCGTCACTAGTGGGTTCATCTCTCCCAACCTCCTGACAGCACTAAGGATATAAGGACAGTCCACATGCTGCCTACCCTGTCTCACATATACGTAACCCTAAACATTATGTGGTACCCTATCACCCTTATGGCTAGATTAAACCATTTTGAGAGACAACCAGACAACCAGAACTGTGAAAGGCCCTTTTCTTGTTCTTCTTACATTGCAACAATGATTCATGAATGGAGGAGAGGGAGGGTACGAAAGTTGAAGATTATATGATAGATTTTACATTGAAGATGTTTAAACTGAAAGAGCTGCCACCTGGCACTTGACAATGCAAATGTAATTGTGGTGTACTGATGACAACAATTTCAATAACATCTGTTTAAAACATTGTTGTGGGCATATCAGAGCCTAATCTATATAATAATAATAATAGATGGCAGGGCAGGGCCCAATATTTTGCTCCCATGCCCTCGGCCACTGGTTTCAAAGGTCGGGGTGCCAAATAATCAGGCTGCATAGTCTTGATTCCACCTCATGCCTCTCTAATGGACTACCAGGCATTTCCTGCCTCTTTATCTACCTCTTGTAGGGTGTTTTTCAACCCAGCTTTTTTCCGTTGGCCCTAGTTGTACTTCTTTCTCCGCTCCTTCATTCTCCCTCTTGTGTTTTCTCTCTCTTGCTTTGGATCAAAGTCAAAATGGGTGCTGGTAGGCCCTACTTTCAACCACTGGAGAATATCCATGTTGAAGCAATTCTTAACTCATAACACCATGGGTGTCCTTTAGTGGGTTGAAATGGCCATGACAAGGCTGATGCAACATCAATGAAAGAAACTTCACCAACTGCATTCAGTAAGTATTGTTTTTCCTACAATAAAAGAAATAGACTAAAAAAGCATAACAAACAAATAAACTATAACTAAAACCTTCTATTTTATATTTCACAGATAACACTTCAATAAAAGTCCACCTTAAAACAACTGAGCAAGAATTAACTTTGAAAACAGAAACAAAAATCAACATTACATTTGGGTGAGAAGATTACATAGGTCATGGCATGGTATGCAACCCAAATTCCAAATATCTTTATGGAATTTATATGACAGTACTTTAGCTCAAAAAGCAAAAACAAACAATGCAGTGGAAGGATGCCACAAGTGGAAGAGGACAACCAACCCTACATAAACTTATAGAAGCTATTAAAAAAAAAAGCAATGCTATCAAGAGCTCAGACTAGAGCAATCCCTAACAAAAATCGGACCTAAACTAAGTAAATAAACTAAAACGGTGTTTGAATAGCTACAACATAAAACTATACAATTTGCATACATCAAAGATCTAGAATACTTAGGCATGACAGCTAAATCTATACCGTAAAAAGCGCAATCCTTCTAAACACCATAAACATACAAAACTTCAAAACATTTAAACAACATGATTCTACTCTTATTTCAAATTATTAATTATAACTATGTCAGGAATTTTTTTAACAATAACAAATATGTATGACATATAATAATTATTAAGTTAAAAAAATAATACAAATAAATCAATGTAAAACAAAACATTTCCCACCCTTAATAATTAAAAATAATTTACAGGTATGTAGCAGTAGGGAATCCTGGAAATCCAATAAATCCATAGAAGACAAATTGAAAAACAAATACGTTTGAAAACGGAACCCCAAAAAAAATGCAAAAATACAACTGTAGAAAAAATTATCCAATGACCCAATCCTCTCAATAACGAAACCCTTGAAACCCCCAAAATAGTAAAAAAAATGCTCCAACAAATGCAAAAAAGTAAAAGGAAATGAAAAAATTCTTGTTTTAAATAAACAAAATACATTTTCAATTTTTGTAAAAAATAAAAAAGCTTTGAGACCACCATCCATTCATGATCAGGAAGACCTGTAAAAAAAAATAAAAGAACACTCACCTACAATAACACGTACAAACATTAACATTAACAATAAACACAAAGTAACACAATTAAACAACACACAACTAACACTACATAACACTCTACTCTAATCCAACACTAAGGGAAACATAAAAAACACTAAGGGGCCGATTCTGATCTGGGTCTGAAAGCACTCTGACCAAGCTGGATCCGGGGTGTTTTCCGACTGATCGGACTCCTGCAGTTCGACCGAGCGAGTACGATGCAGCCGTATGTTGTCGGACTCGGTTCGGTCGGACTCCCATAGAAGTCAATGGAAGCGGGTCATATGACGCTTTCATTGGCTCCTGTTGACTTAATGAGTACGTTGTGGGCAAGTGCGCCCCCTACAGTGGGTCCGCGTTGGTGCTATCCGCACTGTACATGCCTGTGTTGGGAAGACCCATGGGTCTCCATTTGTGTCTGAGTCGTAAGGCTGCGGGTAACAGGGGGTCCGACGCGGACCCACGAAGTCCAACTCCGGTAGCTAATGCGAGCCGAAGGCTCCGACTCGATCCGGCTGTTCGAATCGAGCATCGTACTAGCTCGGTCGTGAAACGTCTCCATTGCGTGTCACGGTTTGCTTGTGCCAAGTCGTACGGAGCGGTTCAGACGCGCAAACAATTCGGAAGGAGATTTCGCGCATGTTCGCATCGTGCTTCGATATCCGAGCCCGTGTACGACTCGAATGGAATTCCAGTCTCCGAATCAGATCCACTAATGCCAAACCCGATTCAATGCCCTTCCGACAGTGATCAGAATTGGCCCCTTAGGGTGTCATTAGGATAGGGGGCGGATCACCACTGGCCGTATGGCGATGGCGATCCTCGTGCTAAAAACCATTGCACACATTGAAATATCCCCGCCACATTACTATGGCGGGGGGACCGCGGCAGATGGAAAGACTGTCTGTCGGTTTTCCGCCCGGTTGAAGAGTTGACCAGGCGGAAAAGCTGTTAACATGGTGGCGGTGTCTGTGAGACACCGCCATCCATATTAGCATATCAGCGAGGACATGGGAAAATGCCGGCTAATAAAACATTATAAATTACTATTCCAACTCCAAATTTTAAAAAACTCAAAGAAAATGCTGGAGAATAAAATATAATAAATAACAATTACAACTCCAAATGTATAAGAAATAAAATATATTTTTTTCATAAAATGTACATTTATAACACATTTTTAGTTTGTAAAATGTATATTATTTTTCTACAATGTTTTAGTTTTTGTAAATAAATTACAAAAAATATGAAAATATGTAGTAAAAATAAAGATAATCTCAATATTTTGATTCTTTTTTCAATTTAAAATTTTCACATTTACAATAAAATATAACATTTTCAATTTGAACTTTCAAAGAAATTTTTCAAACAATATTTCAAAACTACTAACTACCCTTATTCAATATATAATAAACATCACACTACTAAATTCTCAGAAAAAAAATACTCCCCTTCCTAATTTAGTATAAACACAACAACCCACTACAAAACTTTACACATTTTTCGAAATATTTCTATTTTAATTTAATTTTTTAAAATACTCCACATACTTATTGCCTATAAATACAACAACCTACAGCAATTTTTTAAAAATATTTTCAATTTGACAAAGTTTTAAAAATGTTAAGTTATAATCTTAAATTTTGAAATTATTCCCCACCCATATCTCCTTTAAACCCAACATACTCCTCCTAAAACTTTACAGAAATTTAAATATTACGTACATTTTAATCGTAAATTTTTAAATGAATCCCCGCCCTTATCCCCTATAAACCCAACACCCTACTCCTAAAACTTAACAAAATGTTGAATTTTTAAAAATTTTAATACTACATTTTTAAATTACTCCCCACCCTTATCCCCTAAAAACCCAACCCCGCTCCTAAAACGTAATAAAAAAAACTTTTTAACATATAATTTTTAATCTATAAAACATATATTAACTATTACTATATTTTACAAAAATACTAACGTTAAAAATAAATCAATATGATTATTATTATTATTTTTGTTAATTGAATTCAACAGCAATTATACATATAGTACCGATTAACTTATATTAGAGTTACACATAAATTTGTATATTATTCAGGGGGCAGCAAAGCATATATATTAATTGATTACATCTCTGTTTTTACTTCTGCACATTTCCAATTCCACCATTGGGGATATACATATGTCTCCACAATAGACATTCCATTTGGTCCATTTCCTGTCCCATTCTTTCGGGTACACCTGGGTTATAAATACTTCCTTCTCCGCTATCATGCACTTTTCTAATTCTTTCGCCCATACAGAAGTGGAAGGCGGGGTTTTCCCTCCCCACCCTCTCGCCAGTTCCCGCTTGAGCACTGTGTATCCTAGCATCACCAGCTGTTGCTCAATTTCAGTAAGGTCAGTCGCTGCCCAGAGGTTTAGCAGTCCCAGCTGTGGTATAAGAATTACCTCTTTTCCCAGTGCTGAATGGGATTTGTGACTCCCTCCCATATATGTTGGATAGCAGGGCAAAGCCAGATAGTGTGATAGAAGGTGGCTGGTTGTTGGCAACCCCTCAGAGAGAGGTCATCAGGTCTTGCGCCTATTTTAGCCAAGGTGGTCCCTGTTACATAGGACCGGTGTAAAATCCTAAGCTGTATCAGTCGAAAGCGGAGTTGATGGCTGCTTCCCTGGGGACATTAGGTCCGGCCGCCAATCCTCATCATCAATGGGTCCCAAGTCCTTCTGCCACTGCTCTCTAAGTTTACTAAAAGTATCGGGTAGGTTGTTACACAGTTTTTTATATGTTAAAGATATGGCTTTTGAGTGTGGTGGCCCATCTAGCAATCGATCTTCTAATGGTGATGATTCTGGTATGTCTTTGAGATTTGGAAAGGCCATCTGTAAGGCGTGTCATATTTGCAGGTACCTGAATGGTTCCAAATGAGCCATTTCATAGTGTCCCCGGAGTGCCCTTAAAACTGAGGATAGAACCCTTTTTAACCAAATCCCCTACCACTGAAATTCCAATCATGTCCCATCTGTCGAACTCTGGTTGATGACATAGCAGGCCTAGTTTCTGGGCGTACCACAATGGCGTTGCTTTGGTGAGGGTGGTAGCCCAGCCCAGACAAGAGTTCACTTGGTGCCAAATCCCTAGTGTGTGTGAGGTGGGTCCAAAATATCTACGTTTTCTGTTTTTTTTAATATAGGGCTCCCAGATAACCTGAGCGGTCTGTTTGGTATCTGTCCAGAGCGCAGGCTGGATGGTTAGGGAGGTGATACATCCAATGGTTTACCGCTACCAGTTGTGAGGCCCAATAGTAAAGCTTAAGGTCTGGTAATACTATGCCCCAGTCATACCAACTTTTCATTAGCTTTTTTATTGCCACCGTAGGGGCCTTGCCATCCCACAGCAGTGTACGAACCTCAATTTCAACTGCTGTGAAATTTGTATCTGGGACACGGTTCGGGCAGTTCTGAAGAATATATAGAAAGTGCGGAAGGGCCAGTATCTTGAAGAGGGCGGGGCGGCCCACTAGGGATATGGGCAGGCACCGCCAGTGCTTTACATCCATTCATAGCCTGGCCAGCGGGGGCATTCAATTATGGTTGTGAAAGAGAGTCGTATCTGACGTTACAAACATTCCCAAATACCGGATCCCTTCTCTAGCCACTTCTATTGTACAATTCCCTGGAAGACGAGGGACCTGCCCCTGAAGCAAGAACAATACCAACTTGCTCCAATTGATTGCATATCCAGAATATTTTCAGAAATTCATGAATATGTTTAAAACAGCATGTATGGATTGATAGGGATAGGCCAGGTACAATAGTATGTCATCGGAATACAAGGATATTCGGTCTTCCTGGTCCTCTGCCCATTTCAGCCCTCCTCTCAGCTTTGGAAGTGAAGCTATTTATATATTTCCTTTCGTCCACACTTAGGCTCTAACCACCCCTTCCTAGCCACCAGAAAGGAATACGCCGCCGACGCAAATAGTTCACGCTAGAAACTGATATCGCCTGAAGTCATATACCGTCAACTAGACAACTGGTAAACAGATCAACATACACTTATACTGTTACTCTTGTTAAGATGTAGATCCTCTTGGAAAAAGAAAATATATTTACATGTAAACATTTATTCTTTACAGCCTATTCTATTTGTTTTTTTTTTAAAAGGGTCTCTGGTGCACTGTTCCCCCGTTGGAAAGTCTCTTGAATAAATCTACGAAATAATCATAATCAGCTTGCGAGCAAATCACTGTGTAAGTAACTGCTACAGTGATACCTCTGACCAATTTCGAACTCTCTTGCAATTGTCCCTCTAAGCGCACCTATTTATGTGCTAGTAAAATGACATACCTACACAGACGTACTACCTGTTTTTAAATAGACTTATTGACCCTGACTTGCAGATTTTCTTGTTTCCTTTTTACCCTTCTTCCCCACTACCTTTCCCCTTCTCATCTGCATCTGTTCTTCACTATACCTAATAACGTCAATGTTTTTTTCTGTTTGCAAATAGTATTAGGATTCAAAGATACTTTTGTTCTGTATTAGCAACAAGAATATAATAACCTTGTCTGAACATCGACCATGTAGATGATGAAAGTAATTCAAATCAAACATATGCATATAGAATCAATGAAGCATATACCAAACATGATTATCGGTAATGAATTGAAATGTTTTTCACAGAATATAGCTGCTCTATTTGTATCAAAATTGTTTATCATTTAAATACCAAATGTGGTGCCTCTTTTTTTGTCTTCTTAAAAATTAGACCTAGACCCAGGGTTTATTGTAAAGTACATAGAAAACTGTACAATATTACACTAGCTGTACCCTCCCACGCGTTGCTGTGGCTCAGTCTGGTTAAATGGAAGAGAAAGAAAAATGTAAATGGAAGAGAAAGAAAAAAGTAAGCGCACTTTTCCAATATGTTAAATTTCACAATGCTTGTGGGCACACAATATGTTTTTGTGACTATTGTCACGTTGTGTATATATAAACACGTGCTAATGTTGCAAAGTGAACTAACTCCTCCCCGCTCCCTCCACCCCGGTCTGCCATCCTGACACCAACTGTTCATCCTAATATATGTAGCCTATTGTCTCTATGCGTCCTTTCTGGATGTTACAAAGTAAACCAACTCCTCCCCCCTCCCTCGACCCACTTCCCGGTCTGCCATCCTGACACCAACTGTCCATCCTAAGATATGTAGACTATTGTCTCTATGCGTCCCTTGTAGTTGTTGCGCAGCAACGAAATCTATAGGGTCTGTTCGGCCTTTCGATTAAAAACACGTGCGTATTGGACACGCACCTATTCGAATCCAACTTTGTGTATATATAAACACGCGCTAATGTTGCAAAGTGAACCAACTCCTCCCCGCTCCCTCCACCCACTTCCTGGTCTGATATCCAGACACCAACTGTTCATCATAATATATGTAGACTATTGTCTCTATGCGTCCTTTCTGAATGATACATAGTGAACCAACTCCTCCCCCCTCCCTCCACCCACTTCCCGGTCTGCCACCAACTTTCCATCCTAATATATGAGGACTATTGTCTCTATGCGTCCCTTGTAGTTGTTGCTCAGCAACGAAATCAATAGGGTCTGTTCGGCCTTTCGATTAAAAACACGCGGGTATTGGACACGCGCCTATTCGAATCCAACGTTGTGTTTATATAAACACGCGCTAATGTTGCAAAGTGAACCAACTCCTCCCCACTCCCTCCACCCAATTCCCGGTCTGCCATCCTGACACCAACTGTCCATCCGAATATATGTAGATTATTGTCTCTATGCGTCCCTTGTAGTTTTTGCGCAGCAACCAAATCAATAGGATCTGTTTGGCCTTTCGAATAAAAACATGCATGTATTGGACACATGCGTATTCTAATTCCATGTTGTGTATACATAAACATGCGCTTAATCGAATCCAACATTGTGTCAAAATTTCAAATCAATTGGTGAAGAACGTTCGGAGATTTAAGATTTTGAACAAACGAAAATTGACTTTTTTATGTGTCTGTTTGGGCTTTCGATTGAAAATACGCGTGTATTCGACACGCGCGTATTGGTTTCCAACGTTGTGTATAGAAAAACACCCCCCTATTCGAATACAATGTTGTGTCAAAATGTCAAAGCAATCAGTGAAGAACTTTCAGATATTTGCGATTTTGAACAAAAGAACATTTACATTACTTTTTATATAGAAGATTTTATGGTCACCTGTGTTTAGCTGTTTGGTTCCCCATTGTTTGGCAAAAGTACTTGACTGGTAGGCCCTTACCACACACTAATGCCTCTTAACCCACGTAAGCAACAATCTACTTAGCATACGTCTGGAGAGTGGAAAAAAGTAACACATTATAGATCAGTAAATATAGGGCCTCGCCAGTTTGACAGCTCTGTAGTTTCATTTAACATTAAAGTGGAAGTATTCTCTCAATACATTTTCTATCACGCTATTACATTATTTACCTATAAGTAAATGTTTACATAAAGGGCTTCTCAGAAAGATCTCTATTGTTCAACTTAAATATGACGCAGTTCTGGCGTGGTCTAACAAACCTATAAGAAGGTGTATACGTTTTTAACCTTCCCAAGAAAGGCGGATTTTATAAGGAAGAAGTCTTTTCCGGAATGCTGATGGTATTTTATGAATACTTTTTCGGACCAATATACAGCATATCCTATGAATATATAACCATGGTTGTTTCTATACAAACACTGTAATTGTCCTTCAGAATGTTAGAATAAGTACGTAATGCAGCTCCTTGAAAACTTCATTTCAAAGAAGACAACCTTCTGCATTTTGGATATATGTTTGATGGTGGTAACAGTTCCCCATTTATTTCACTGAGCAAATACCCCTTCTTGGTATATCACTTTAAACAGCTTTGAGTCTTGGTACTGATATTTTTTCAAAAACACTGAAATTCCTTTTTTGTTGTAATTTAAAGTGAATCCACCATGTCAGTTTCCATTCTCTGTTGATCATCTAATTTCTGTAATCTTTAGATGTGTGGATTTCCTGTAGAAAAAGCCTAGACCTGTAGGTCTTAACCTGTAGTTCAGAGACCCTTAAGAGTCCATGAGACCTATATATAGGGTCTGTGACTGCAAAGAAAATTAAATAATATTAACAGATTAATAAAGTGTACATAAATAAAGGTGAACATGAGAACAGTGCAAACAGAATATAGTATGGACAATGAGTAGCCACAATTGGATTTTGAAAACCTTCAACCTTCCCGTTAAAATCAAACTGTAGTTCATTTTTATATTTGTTCGAGAGTTAAATTAAATATTTCAGTATATGTGTATTAATTTGATGCAAGCATGTTTGTGTATTTTTTGTGTATTGTTTTACAGTTTAAATAATTGGAAATGCTTAGCCACGGGTCCACAGTTTCCATTAATGACTCAGTGGGCGGCCCTGAATTTCAATAATGATTCAGTCCGGATTCCTGGGTTCCAGTAATAATTACATGGGGGTGCAAAGAAGTTAAAAGGTTACGAATGCAGCATTTCCAAACTCTAGTTTTATCTCAGTACCAATTAATATTTAGGGGCATAGTTTTATTTCACACCCTGGGCGAGACCTTTGTCTTCTCATTTAATTCTAAAGCTGATGTATAGCTGGACTCAATTTCAAATTATACATTTGGAATTTTAACACTGTATTTATTTGTCATGATGAGACACAATTACAAATTGAGATACTTCCACGCCTACATATGCCCCTAGGGGAAAGGCCACCAATTTACTAGCTCCACTCAAGGTGTTATGTGCTTTTATCATACTCCTCCATATTCCTTGCTCCCAGTGCATGATCATTCTAGTGAGAAATATTAATCTTGCTTGCATTCACTAGTTTTGTATGTATTATCCTTCTGCCAGTGCGCTAGTTCCTTGATGTAGCTTTGGAGAACCCCTGGAGACTTATTTGAACTATAATTGATACCATCCATAAACCTATCTTCTTCCATCTGCACATACTCTCTAATGCTACTAAAAGAATTGTTAGTTCTGTAGAAAAATCAAATAAGATAGTGTACAAGAGAGAGTAATATTTTGCTTAATGTAAACCCTAGCTATTTCACCAGGATTTTTTGATGCTTTTACTCAATCAATCAATCAATCGAGATTGTAAGCGCGCTACTCACCCATGAGGGTCTCAAGGCACTGGGGAAGGGAGGGCGGGGGGTATGCTGCTCCGTTCAGACAGAGAGCCAGGTCTTGAGGGTCTTCCTGAAGGAGTTCAGGGAGGGGGCTCGTCTGATGTCTGCCGATAGCTCCTTCCAGGTCTTGGCTGCAAAGTGGGAGAACGATCTCCCGCCTGATCTGTCTCAGAAAGATGAATTTTCACGGGGATCCTAAAACACTCCATGGATTTCATTCCTGAGATGCAAACTAGTCTCATCACTCAGCACAGTTTTTTTTGTATAACTTATTTATAAGCATTTGTGTATCTTGGTGGCCTTTAGTTTTCCAGGTATATTGTTTCATAACAATGTATTCCAGTGTTCTATACCACTGGTGGCTTGTGTGGTATGTATGGCACATTCACTTTGGTCACTCTATCCTATACAGATTAGGGTTTGATTTAGAGTAATGAGGAAATAGAAAATTTTACGTGGCCAGTGTGTCCCCTACATGCACCCTATGTATGTACATGTACCCCATGTATGTCCATGTCATCATGCAATTCCCTCCTCATGCCTGTAATAATAATGCCTCTGCATTTCCATCCAATGTTAGCATGTCAGTTATCAGGCCCTCTATGAATGAAACGTTAATTCTGCACTGAGGCCTAGGTTGCCAATGCATTTACATGGTACACGTTTTAAAGTCGAGATGAACTCGTTTTTGTGGCTCAGCCGAGCCAGGACCCGAATTCAGGCTCCATGCCTCCTGACACTCCGAAAGCTGCAGTTTAGCTATGTATCCCTGACCTCTCACATACTTCCTGCTCAGCCGAGAGGTGCCCAGCCTGGCCTGCCAAGACAGTATTTTGCCTACAGTTATCTGCTCTGCTCCACAGAAACACATTCCTGTCTAATGAAAAGGGTAAACATATTCCGCCTGCAGAAGATAGGGCCTAGCCTTTCTGTCTCCATCCAAGTGATTTACAGAACCCGAACCCATAGAAGGCCCATGGCCCCCACGCAATGCACGAAGAAATATATGCACACACTAGCATTTAGTGATGAGCAGCCTTTGCTCCAGCGACCTTTAAGTCAGATAATACATCCTCCAAACTCAATAATATCAGATATTATCAGAAGTGCAGGTCGTCCTGACATCCAAGACTCCTCTACTAGCACGAAAGTCAGCTCCCCCCAGCTTTCCCCAGTTACACGTCAATTCCACGTCATGACCAATTTGCGCGCACAAATAGGGTAAAGGTTCCTGCTGACCATGCAGACCTCCTCTATGTATCCACCCACCTATGACACACCTATGACTCATCAAGTGAACACCCACGTGTACGCCTTCTTACACGCCCTTTTCACGCCCATGTGCTCTTAGCTCTCTCTTTCACTTGCTCCGCCTGGAGCGCTCCGTCTTCTCTATGCAAGTTAATGTATGTTTTAACTATAAATAATGCACTCTGTGAATAAAGTTCAGATGACGATCCTTCCTGATCCCTAGTGGTGATGGAACCCGATTCTCCCTTAACTCGAGTTACTGAATTAAAGCCCTTCTGAATCGGACACCACGGACTCTGCCTCTCATTATATGCATGATCCTTATAAATGTATAAAAATTCTGACAGGGTAATTAATTTATTTACCACATAATCTGGCGCCCGAACAGGAACCAGTCCCCTTCCCCACGCGCCGGCGATGTAGGTCCAGCCCCCTGCCCCCTTCTACAGCCGTGACGGACTTCAAGTGTACACGACAGCGGGACTTCCTGCCTACTCCCTCAGGCCCACGGAGGAGACGGAGACTGCAACCAGGCATCAACACGAGGCGGTGAGGATTGCGGACCATCCCAACCAGAGCCCAAGCCGAGAGAGCAAGGTCCGAGGTATCCCGGGGCCCACCTGTTCCGAGGCGCATGCGCAGCAGCAGCCGCAGCAGTAGCAGTCACGCAGTATCGAGTTTCCGAGGCCTTCAAGTTCTGCTTCCCGGTGAGTACCGTTATTGGGAACGCATAGAGACGGGTTCATTTATTTGAGCCCGGTAAAGACGTGTCTGGGTACACAGACACGGTAAAGACGTGTCCATTTTGGTGGACGCGGTAAAGACGTGTCTCTTTACGAGACCGGTATGGTTGTACTGTTTTGCAGTACATAAAGTAAACAGTTTTTCAGGATCATGTTTTTTTTCTATGTACCAGTTAGGATGTATCTGTTTTTAATGTTTTAATGTTGTAGTGTGAATGGTTGTTTCCAGTCTATTCTTGTGTATATTGTGTTTTCGTTAAAGTTAAGTTCCAACATGCCACTGTTTTCGAAATTACATCAGATAGGGACCAGGAAAGGGATACTCGAAGAGTCAGTTCCCGTCCCGCCTAGAGACACACCTGGTCATTTCATGTACCAGAAACATGGGCTAGATGCCATACTGTTTTTAGACTTATGGGTAGATTACACGAAGGATCTAGAAGAGAAGTATAGATGGCCTGCCTCAGGAACATGGGATGCTGATTGCATTATGAGAGTAGAGGAAGCACTATGGAAAAAGAAAGCTAGACAGTCCCAGAAAGATGCCATTGAGTTATGGCGTAAAGAAGCGCATAGGAGAGCCGAGAAAGAATTCCACAAAGCAGAGAGAAGTAAAGAAGCAGCAGAAAAAGCCAGAGAAAAAGAACTAAAGGAAGAGGGGGAACGGGTCAAGGCAGAACAAACAGATAGAGAAAGAAATGCCCTCATCAAAGGCATGTATCCCGTTCTCGCTGAAGGACTTTCTCAAGCGACCCCCCCCGAAGTACCCGGTAATTTGCCGCCACCACTGATCCCGACTAAAGTACGTAGGCATAAACAGACAGAAGCTGAGGCTTTTCTTTCCTCCTATTTAGAGGAGGCCGCTCCGGATTATGTTAATGCAGGTTTCCCCCCTCCTCCTCCTCCTTCTGTCAACAATCCTTTTCTCCCTCTGCCCGCATCACAGGATCAGCTTACACAAGTGCGGCCTCCAGTGACAGTGACAGTGAAAGACGATTTAGGACAAGGGGCAGTGGGAGGGGGGCCCACAAACACACCACAAACACCGCCACCAACACGAGCACTGCAAGAGCTAGGATTACAACGAACGCCACAAATGACAGCATCACCCTATAAGCATAATGTAACGATTTCACATTGTATATACGATCCAGTACCAGGTGTGGGTGCAATGCTCGTGTACTCACTACGATTAAGATGCGCTGCAGAGTATCTGATCACATTACCAGGCATGAAAGACAATTTAGACAAAATATACCACTTCATTAGAACGGGGGAGGGACCCGAGAGTATACATGAGGCCATGGAACAAAGAAAGGTGGAGGTTCAACGCACAATTTTACGTTTTTTGATTAATTGTCTGATCAGGGAACAAGACCAGCCAGATAAAGGAGTAACTAGAGGTATGACTGATTGGAGTGACAACATAGCTGCCGGTAAACATGATACAATGGCAAAGACAGAATGCATGTACAAGAAAATACGAAAAGAAATTCTAAACTTACACAGGAAAGAGTCTGACGAGAGAGAGGATTCAGCATCAGATGATGCTGAGCCCGAAACAGAGGAAGTGGATAAAATGAATTACGTAGGCAGAGCAAGACAGTTTGACAGGCCCAAGTGCCTTGACTACAGCAAACATGGACCTCCCATACAAGAAAGGTATTCTCCGAACATCTATTCCAAGCTACTGAGAATGCACTGAAAAGACGAGTAGGGGGCGGTAGACCCCACACTGTACACGAACAAGAATTAGCCCGGTCAGCCGTTCAATGGGTGACTAATTCTAACATATATAGCAGTGACGTAGTGGCTCAGACCTTTTTGAGCCTTCCTCCGAACGAACAGCGTTTGGCTGGTATTTACATGGTTCAACATCTGATCACGTTGTACGAGAGTCAACGTTCTGATCCCGGTCCCTTGTACAAATTACTGGACGATATACTTCTAGAGAGATGGATAGGCCTAGGCACCGAATTAATTAATGTCATTCTAGACCAACGACATAAGTACTTGACTTTTCTGACCACGCACATGATTCCTGCCCCACACCACGACAGAAAGATCTTACACATAGACAGACAGAACCCCCTACGAGAGGTACATCCCGTCAAAAATGCAAATAATGAGCTTCAACGAGTATATGTTTACACACCCTTGACGAAAATAGAAATACTGGAAATGAAAAAGATGCTGCCTTGCCATGATAAAGACCCGGGGGGGTTCCACCGTGAATTAAAAGACATTCTCCGCATAGGGGATTACACATATGCTGACATCATTAAATTATTAAAAGTACTGTTACCAGCAGGCATTTATGAAAAGCTAAAAGAAAAAGACTGGGAGGTGGGAGAGAAAAAGATAAATTGGACAGAATTGGAAACAGAGGATAAAGGCCGAGACCCTGGTGTTGGTCTTGGGGAAAAAGCTAAGGAACTACCTGAACTCTTGATACAGGTCCTGCCGAGATTATTGGTTACTAAAAAGGAAGATTGGGATGCTATTTCAGCATGTAAACAGAAACAAGACGAAGACACCAGTGATTTTTATTCTAGATTCGAGAAATGTTTTACTATTAATAGTGGCCTTAAGCCAAGTAGTGAATCATATCCACATCTTTTTGTGAGCAAACTAGTAGAGAATTCCTTACCTCCGATCAAGAATAGAGTACTGAAGGTTGAGAGTACCTGGCAAGCGAATAGCCCTTCCCAAATGTTGCAAATGTTTCAATATCACCAGAACAGAATTAGAGAGGAACAGGAACATGAAAAGAGACGCATGAAAGATACGAAAATGAAAGTGCTAGTTGCACAATCAGTACCAGCTGATGGGCATAGAAAGGGCACGCCACCTGTTAAAGGAAATTGTAATTATTGCAAGCAACCAGGTCACTATGTAAATGAATGTGCTGTCCTGAAACACAATATAGCTACAGGCAAGACAAAAGAAAGGCCGCATCCTCCCAGACAGAATAGCACCCCACAGAACACGCAAACGCCACAGAACACGCAACAGACAGTAGCGCTACCCTCACCCATAGCTGCCACACAACATGTCACGCAACAAATGTACCAATACGCACAGTCAGACTATCCAGAATATCAACAGTACTCATGAAACAGCCTAGAGAGGGAGGTTGGCTTGCCCCTTATTGAAGTTCCTGTAGATCAAGAAGGTCCCTATGTACATAGTTGTGTATTGGGAAAAGACAGAAAATTTCTGATTGACACAGGGGCGAGCAGAACTACCATCAGTCATGACGAGGTTCCAGGGGCACCCCTCTCAGGCTCACAGAATATTTCCCTGGGATTTTCAGGAAAGCCTATTGTTAACGAAGTGTCAAAGCCAGTTTCCCTAGGAGTTGGTCCATTGTCCCGTACTACAGACTTGTTACTTACTAAGTCATGTCCAGAAAATGTGCTTGGTATAAAGACATTGAAAGAACTAGGAGCAGTCATTTGTTGTTCTCCGGAAGGAGTGCGATTGTTTTTACGTGATTTTAAAGGACATTATGTGTTAAAAGATTTTGATCCCAGACTCCAGAATGTACCACAGCATTTATGGGCACAAGGTCCGACTGATGTAGGTTACATGCACATTACGCCACACCATGTCACTCTCAAACAAGGAGTAGTACTGCCACGAATCCGACAATACAAGTTACCACCTGATGCCGTAGTAGCATTACTGAAAATTGTTGACGAACTTATTGCACAGGGAGTGGTAGTAGAAACTGACTCGAATGTATGTAATTCACCTGTCATCCCTATTCTTAAACAAACTGACCCTAATGCACCACCAGTCTACAGACTAGTGATTGACCTCCGAGAACTGAACAAATGCATAATACCCCAGTACCCAGTGGTCCCAGACATTTCTTCATTACTGACTGCAATTGATTCCGAGGCAACGTTCTTTACTGTAATAGACCTAAAGAACGCCTTCTTCAGTGTCCCAATCCATCCAGAGAGCCAATACCTCTTCGGATTCTGTTTAAATGGACGCAGTTTTAAATTTGCGAGAGCTCCTCAAGGATTCACAGAAAGTCCTAGTATTTACAGTCAAGCATTGAAAAGACAACTAGACAGTATTCACATGCCTGCCGACACCGCACTACTCCAATATGTAGACGATATCCTGATCACAGCACGAACAGAACGAGACTGCGAACGTGCATCACTGACAGTCTTATACTTTTTGGCAGACAAGGGGCACAAAGTGTCCCCTTCAAAGTTGCAATTCTGTGCACAGCAAGTGGTGTACCTTGGACACTTGCTGTCCAAGAGGGGTAGACAGCTGACACAAGACCGTATTCAGTTAATTGCAAATCTTTCACAGCCCAAGACACAAAAGGAAGTACGGGCCTTCATTGGCCTCACTTCTTACTGCAGACAATGGATTCCCCAGTATGCATATCTAGCAAAGCCACTCATACAGTTAACAACACAGGAGGCAGCGTCTTCGACTGTCCTCCCTTGGACACAAGAACATACACTTGCATTTGAAGAATTGAAAAAAGCTCTATGTCAAGCACCAGTTTTAGCGACTCCTTGTTACAGCAAGCCTTTTACACTTTTTGTTACTGAACGAGAAGGAACAGCATTATCTGTCCTTACACAAGATCAAGCAGGAAAACACAAGCCTTGTGCTTATTTTTCTAGTACATTGGATCCAGTGGCCCAGGCTCTGCCTGCGTGCCTGAAATCAGTTGCAGCAACAGCCCTAGCAATAAGACAGAGTGATTTCATAGTATTAGGACATCCCTTGACAGTACAGGTTCCACACTCAGTGGAAGTTCTCTTGAACAGGACTCAGACACAACATCTGACTGTAGCAAGACTGACAGGATATGAACTGACATTATTTCAGCCACACATAGAGATCAGACGATGCAACATTCTGAACCCTGCTACACTTTTGCCCTCAAGAACAGCAGACACTGCACCACATGACTGTGTGGAAGTAGTAAATACAGTGACGAAGCCAAGACAAGACTTGACAGACATTGCATTGCCAGACCCTGACCTGACACTTTATGTGGATGGTTCATGCATGAGAACAAGCACAGGAGAGTTAGTGGCCGCATATGCCGTGACCACTGATACTGAAGTCATAGAGACACAAAGAATAGACACATTGTCAGCCCAAGCAGCAGAGCTCATCGCTCTGACACAAGCCTGTATACGAGCCAAGAACTTGAAAGTAAACATATATACAGATTCACAGTACGCTTTCGGGGTCGTTCATGACTTCGGAGTGTTATGGAAGGAGAGAGGTTTCCTGACCTCTCATGGGGCCAAAATTCAGCATGGTCCCCTCATTCAGGCTCTGTTAGAAGCAATACACTTGCCTACAGCCATTGCCATCATGAAGTGCAAAGCACATACGAAAGTCACCGACACCATTTCCCAGGGTAACGACCTGGCAGATCGAACAGCTAAACTTACAGCCCAGACTCCAACAGACACGACAAAGACAGAAGTACCAACACTAACAAATTGCATGACAGTCAGGGATCCCTCACAAGATGTACTCGACATACAGACACATGCCACTCCAGACGAAATAAAGAAATGGACTGAACAAGGAGGGGTCCAGACTGACCAGGGTTGGATGACAAAAGGCAAAGCTACATGGTTTCTTCCTGACTCTATGGTTCAAGTCATCATAAACACAGCACATAGTCCCGCACACTTAGGAGAAAAGGCTATGCTAGACAGTTTACAGAATATTTGGTTCAACAAGCACCTGCGTGCAGCAGCAAAACAGAAAGTACGTACCTGTATGATCTGTTGCCAGTTCAATCCAGGCAAAGGCATTCCAGTGGAACAAGGTGGATTTCATCCTCCTGACCACCCTTTTGAAGTCCTCCAGATGGATTATATTCAGATGGACAGATGTAGGGGATACAAATATGTCCTAGTAGTTGTATGTTCACTATCTAGATGGACAGAAGCGTACCCAGTCCCAGATTACACTGCTGTGACCACTGCCAGGCAGTTGGTTCGAGAGTTCTTTCCGCGGTACGGATTGCCCCGTGTCGTGTACAAAGATAACGGTCAGCCATTCTCCTCTGAATTAATGAAACAAGTATCTCTTCTGTTAGGGTACCAGTGGAAGTTCCATTGTGTACGACACCCAGAGGCAGCCGGACTTGTAGAGAGACACAATCAGACACTTAAGACAAAATTAGCGAAAGTCTGTGCAGAAAAAGGCGTGGATTGGATGGTAGCCTTGCCGGTTGCCCTCTTTTACATGCGTATGGTAGCTCATTCCAGAACAGGACTGTCCCCTTACGAGGTGGTTTTTGGTAGACCGCCGAATATGTGGGGTACGCCTATGCCAAAAAGAATTACCGATGTTGACAGTAATATGCTGACAGATTACCTGGCTTCCTTGATGTCTGCACTCCTCTCTTGTCGTTCACAGGTTGCAGCCGCCTTCCCCGACAACACCCAAGTTAAGGAGCACTCCATCGTTCCAGGAGACGTTGTGCTGGTGCGGAATTTTGATCGATCAAGTCCTCTCGAGCCCCGCTGGCGAGCACCGAAGTTAGTACTGCTTACAACGAGGACCGCCGTCAAGGTCGAGGGAAGGAAGGACTGGATTCATGCCCAACACATAAAGAAATTCCATGGACACGGAACTGTAATCGAAACTAAGGACTGCCCCGAAACCAGTGACTCAAAGCCCCCTTTGCTAGAAAAGACTCCGCAACAGGAGTATAGGTCGAAATTACGGTCTAGTAAGTCAGACAGCGTTTAATTGTTTAAGTCCACCCTGTGGTGAATCGGTTAGACAGGTTCCTGACATGTATAAGATCGTAGACCAGAATTGTAGACAGAGAGATAAGAAAGAGAAATACTGCAAGACCTTACGCAGCAGATGCATAGTAACTCTGATCATGTTGTTTCTTCTAAGTATATTGATTATATGTATAAGCTTGACGCTACATGTTTTTATTTCCTCCTCTCGGTTCACATATACATTCTTCCTTTAACGACACTGTAGAGCACACATTCAGTGATCTGCCACCCCATGAACTGTCATATCGACTAGCACTGCGCAACAATACTTTTATTCGCATGTTGCACCATTCTCATCAGACCAGCAATGTAACGAATTGCTGGGTATGTGGCCGACTCCCACCTTATCAGAAAACGAAGGGAGTTCTGCCCCTCTTTCCTTTCCCGTTCTCGCACAATGGTTCGTGCGGAGCATGGTTTGCTTTAATGTCATCACAAGTCAGAAAGTTCACAGATTCCCAGAGTGAATGGATTTGGGGAGATTTAAATAAAGTAATGAATGAGGCATGTTTTCCAGACGAAGATTTTCTTCCCCAGAGAAAAGGAACAGATCTAGAAAATGAAGTGTACGAACAAGGAAATGCTTCCCTTAACTTTATGATTCTGAATGTCCAATCCGAGAAAAATACAGGTCCACCGTTCATATCAATCTTACCAGTAAAAGGTGAATTATGCGTTAGAAAGAAAGGATCAATGCATTTAGGACACAGTGATTGTAATACTATAGTTGAGTTTAATGATAAAGGAAAGTCTACTTTCAAAGCTTCCCGACATTCCTATTTCATTTGCGGTCAGACAGCCTATGTACGTCTGCCCTTAGACTGGGGTGGGACGTGTTATATAGCGTTCCTACTGCCACCTGTCTTTCTAGCCCCATCCCATTATCATCGAGATTCACGACTAGTACATGTTAGACACAAGAGGGAGACCGATTCCCCAGTTGTCGATCAGACTGAGACAGCTTTGGAGCAATATACAGATTTCAATAAAGGATTCTTTTTCTTCATAGGTCCCGTCCAAAACAGTAAATTAATACGCAGGTTAACAAGAACACTTGAAGCAGTAGTGAATGAGACTACTTCTGCTCTAGCTAACTTGACCGAGGAGCAGTCTGCTATGAGACTTGTTGTTCTTCAGAACCGCCTTGTTCTTGACGTCATCCTAGCAGATAGGGGCGGGGCTTGTAGAGTGATCGGCTCCAGTTGTTGCGTGTTTATTCCTAATAACGCGCCATCCGTGTATGCAGCAATAACAAGACTCCATAAGATAGCTCACGAGATACATCAGAACCCAGGCACATGGACTTTGTCCGGTTGGCTCTGGAGTGTAATATCAGCATGGGGATGGAAAGTATTGTCGTTCCTAGGAATAATACTACTAGTTATATTCAGTTGCTGTCTCTGTCTGCAATGTGGCCCAGCGATTTGCGGCTTGTGTGCCACTGCCTGTATTCCCTGTCCACGTATACAAAGAAAAAAAGACGAGCAAATGATGCTGTATGATCAGATATATGGTATCATGAATATAGATGTGTCTGAAGGGCACAGTAGGGGACAAGGAGGGAATGAGGAAATAGAAAATTTTATGTGGCCAGTGTGTCCCCTACATGCACCCTATGTATGTACATGTACCCCATGTATGTCCATGTCATCATGCAATTCCCTCCTCTTGCATGTAATAATAATGCCTCTGCATTTCCGTCCAATGTTAGCATGTCAGTTATCAGGCCCTCTATGAATGAAACGTTAATTCTGCACTGAGGCCTAGGTTGCCAATGCATTTACATGGTACACGTTTTAAAGTCGAGATGAACTCGTTTTTGTGGCTCAGCCGAGCCAGGACCCGAATTCAGGCTCCATGCCTCCTGACACTCCGAAAGCTGCAGTTTAGCTATGTATCCCTGACCTCTCACATACTTCCTGCTCAGCCGAGAGGTGCCCAGCCTGGCCTGCCAAGACAGTATTTTGCCTACAGTTATCTGCTCTGCTCCACAGAAACACATTCCTGTCTAATGAAAAGGGTAAACATATTCCGCCTGCAGAAGATAGGGCCTAGCCTTTCTGTCTCCATCCAAGTGATTTACAGAACCCAAACCCATAGAAGGCCCATGGCCCCCACGCAATGCACGAAGAAATATATGCACACACTAGCATTTAGTGATGAGCAGCCTTTGCTCCAGCGACCTTTAAGTCAGATAATACATCCTCCAAACTCAATAATATCAGATAATATCAGAAGTGCAGGTCGTCCTGACATCCAAGACTCCTCTACTAGCACGAAAGTCAGCTCCCCCCAGCTTTCCCCAGTTACACATCAATTCCACGTCATGACCAATTTGCGCGCACAAGTAGGGTAAAGGTTCCTGCTGACCATGCAGACCCCCTCTATGTATCCACCCACCTATGACACACCTATGACTCATCAAGTGAACACCCACGTGTACGCCTTCTTACACGCCCTTTTCACGCCCATGTGCTCTTATCTCTCTCTTTCACGTGCTCCGCCTGGAGCGCTCCGCCTTCTCTATGCAAGTTAATTTACGTTTTAACTATAAATAATGCACTCTGTGAATAAGGTTCAGATGACGATCCTTCCTGATCCCTAGTGGTGATGGAACCCGATTCTCCCTTAACTCGAGTTACTGAATTAAAGCCCTTCTGAATCAGACACCACGGACTCTGCCTCTCATTATATGCATGATCCTTATTAATGTATAGAAATTCTGACAGGGTAATTAATTTATTTACCACAGTTCAGTGGAGGGTTACTATGACACAATCGTGATGGATATCCTGTCGACCCTATTACATGTGCCATAGAATTCAATGCACTCCACCCTATTACATGTGCCATAGGATTCAAAGCACTTCTAATAAAGAGGGTGGGATATCCATCAGGTTTCTGACAAAATAACCCTCTGTCAAACTTTTAATAAGACCCTTAACTGCGTAGTACAGAGCGGCCAAAGTGAATGCGCTTGAATTCCTCCAGCTAATCTCTAGAAAATAATGAGTACATTGGAATAAATAATGCCTTTTCCAGTACATTTTTTATACAAATGTACAAAAAGCTATAGGAACCGAGGACCACTGATTAAGTTTTCTAACACTTTCGAGGGATGCCAAGTTAGCCGGATCATCCCCAGTGGGGAGTGGAGGGGGCTTCCACCGTGTCACAAAAGTTGACAAATGGTAACGTGATATATTGTTTAGCACATTTCCCTACTTTAAAAAGCCGTAGAGGATAATATCAATTCAGAAAATGCAAATGTAGATGGCCAATCATTTTCATAATGCCTTTCTTCTCTTGTACAGTTCGAGTTCAATTTTAAAGAAAATGTGCTGGAAAAGGCATAGCAGAAACAAAACAATTACACAAATTCCCGATTCCCAGGCCACTCAGAGCATGAAATAGTTGATATGCACATGCATTGCATTAATGGACACAGTGCAGATGATGAAGTCTAGTGAGAGAGAAAATCAGCAAACAGACCACCTCTTTTTTAATTCTTACTGAGTGCACACCACAGCCCCAGCATGGACCGGTGGATCTTCTAAATATGGAATACGTGGTGCCTTGTGTCCTCATCTGTAATATGGTGCCAGACCAACCATAGAATTCTCTCATGTCTTTCCCAGGTCCTAAACAGGCATTCTGTTCACATGATCTAAATGAGGGTCTATCGTGCTTTGCTACTGTGCTTGTTCAGGAAGTGAAGCTTCACACCACAAATGACATCTACACATAACTGTTGTGTCCTAGTTGCTCTGTCTGTTTGTTTCATTGACCACGAGGCATATCAGCAAGGTCCGGCGAAAATTATCGCTAAGCACACTTAGCGAGAGGATAATTATCGCCGGTTAATGCTGAATTCTATCACCGAGATAGCGTGCTATCAGCAATGCTTATCTCCAAAGCGATAGAATTCAATGCGCAAGCTGCCAAATTTGCGATTATTGCTGGAAATCCAGCGATAATCACAAAACGTTTCCCGATAGCTTGATGATATGGCAGGGTGTAAAAAGACAATATCAGTCATAGGGACTAAAACCCATGACCGTCTTCTACTCCTATGTAAGAGTGTGAGGAGCACTGTATATGGGACTGAAACCCATGTGACGCCCTATGTAGGGTGACCATGTAAATGTAAATGGGACTGTAACCCATAATAAGCCCTGTGTGTGGGTAAGATGTAAATGGGACTGTGACCCATAATAAGGCCTGTGTGAGGGTAAAATGTAAATGGGACTGTGACCCATAATAAGCCCTATGTGAGGGTAAAATGTAAATATACATGGGACTGTAACCCATAAAACTGTTCCCTGTGTGAGGATACTCGTGTAAAAGTAGAAAGGGCTGTGACCCTAGCTACAGTGCCCTTGTAAGGCTAAAATTTGTATGTTACCTATGTAGGCAAATGTATATGGGCAAATGGGGCTAGAACCCATTCCCATCCCTTTGTAGGGTAAAAATAATGTGAACAGGCACATATATGTGGGCAAACGGGGAAACACCCATTCCCACCCCTGTGTAGGGAAATATCTTTTGACATTAATAAAGATGCAAATAATGCATAGTTTTTTCCTCTTATTTTTTTTTGAAGATGCTAATGGGGCTAGAACCCATAGCTATCATCTTTCAATATTAAATAATGTGCCATCGTTTTTCACTAAACATATTTTTAAACATTTTAGAAAATAGGTGTGTGTGTCACCATCGTCCTGTGACACTTACTGGAGTACGTATGTTACCCAGACTTGCCAAAAGTCGCCAAGTCGCCAAAATGTTGTGGGTAAAAGAGGTCCTTGAGTCAGGAATATATTTAAGTTGCTTTATTCAAGATAGTTACAGGTCCAGATGTTAAGATGGTAATTAAGAGACCCCACCAGGAGTGACCTCCCTGTCACTCAGCCTGCCTCCAACTGCCAGTAGGCTCAGGCAAAACCCCCAACATTCTATGATGTCACCAGGTAATCTCACAGTGACATCAAGAGAGCAACAAGGAAATACAAACCCGGGGAAAAGAGACAAAGTCCAGGTACAACAGGCAGACTTAGCCATCATATCCGCCTTCCATTGGATATATTGGCTAAGTCGGATGAAAAGCAGGTGTAAGAAAAGCAGCGATAAGCACAGTTAGTGCTACTTTTTTATCGCTCTGCAGGATAGCGTGAGGCTAGATAATTGGAGAAATGTCGGTTAGCGACATTTCTCACGTTATTTTGGGGAGGAACGCCCACTTTGCATCTCATTAGAGATGCAAAGCTGGAAGTTAAGGTAAAGGGTGCTGAGGCATGGAATCACGCGATAGTGTGACTTTTCTAATAGTGCGAAACAATTATTGCCGCTTTCCGGACGAAAACGGCCGCTAAAGCAGCGATAGTTGTCTTGGTGATATGCCCCTAAATGAGTTCTCCAGTTCATATTTTGATGACTTGAACCAGATCCAGCTACCATAATGAAACAGGAATAACCATATTCATTGCAATAAATGAGCCCATATCTTACATCTCTCACTCAAAACAATTGAAATATGCCTTTTTATTTTCGACAATATTTAACATTAAAGTATTTAAGTTTGTTCATCAAAGGCAACGAGAAAAGGTCTCAATAAAAAAATATAATAATTACATTTTTGTGGACTGCCATTTAGCAAGCCATGAATTTCGCTAATTCACTAACAGGGTTTGAAAGAACAAGCATGGTTTTAGATTTGCCAGGGTGAGCAAATACACATTGCTGTCATAAATGGCCTTTTAGTACAACTGTCAACACTTAAAGTGGTTCTGAAAGTTGAGCCAGGTAAAAAAAGGAGCATCTGCTGAGCTCTGCTGTTGCATATAAAATAAAGTATAATTTAAGGCGTAAATAATTCTATGCATACATCTGTTTACAGAATATTGCACATTTGAAGCTAGTTTGAGCAATGTACTCAGCTTTTAAAGGTTTTGGGAAATATAGTCAGACTATAAAAAAAATTCCCTTTCGCCTGTTTTTATTTTTAGAGGGATACAGTTATGCAATATTAATGCAATTTTCGGCGTTCCATCTTTTTTATTCGCAGATCTGAAGTGATCACCTCATTACTTATTTCAGTAATGAACTTAAAGCAACGATTTGAATTATAAAAGCAATCCACTGCAGAGCACATGCACATTAAGGTATGCTGCATTAGCGCACTGATACACTTTTTCCTCATGTGCTCGCGCTTTCAGTTCCATCTGGGGATTTGAGAAAGAGATAAGGCTTCACTTGGTACCTGAGCCTTAAATATGCGAGGCCAGATAATGGGAATGCAAACTGTTTAAGGGATGAGAGCGGCTGCATGCTTCCCCTGCAGGTGAAACATTATCCTGGCAGAAACATCCCTGCAGCGAAATTCATGTCTTCCCTTTTAAGGGTTAGTTAATGGAAGAGATCTTTAGCTGTCTGTCAGAAATTATAAAAAATAATTACAAAGCAGCATAGAGAGAGGGGCTTTTGCTCCGGCCCTGTGCTGATCTTTATCTGCATGCGATTGGCCTGAAGTATGTTTGCCAACAAATGAAGTAGCTCCATTGTTCATTAGATATAGACATTGTTATCGCAGGCCACACTTCAAATACAGTATGAAGAGGTTTTTCATACTATAACTCAGTGACAAATACAATATAAAGGGATTTTACTTAGTGAACTCTCTAACAAACACTCTAAATGTGGTTGTAGAATGTGAAATCCATGTCAATAGGAAAGGCTCTAAATACTAAACTCTGTGACCAACACCAAAGGAAGATTATTTTCTACTGTTTAGCCCTAAGAGACCTTCTTACACGGATTTCTAGCTTATGAGACGTGAGAGTGGTCCAGTTTAAATTGAGCACATTTGTGATTTTATATTTAGTAAACTTAGGGGCATGTTCTCAAGGATCTATCGCAGAGTTATCGGCACTTTATCGCAGCCAAACTAACGATAAATGTATTGCCCAATTCACAAGTTGGTGCTAACCGCCCATATCATCAGTTTACCTGCAATAGCAGTCACAAAAAACATTGCCACAGATGACCCCGGCAACTAACGCTAATGAGATGCAGAGTAGGCGTTCCCGTGCCAAAACCTGTGACAACACCACTCCGCAACATTCCCAACGACCAGCCAGATCGGCGATAAGAACACAAATCATGCAATAAGGTACATTAGCTTGAGGAAATTAACACCTGCTCTTACCTGGTGTAAAGTGAGACGACAACTGGCACCAGACAAAGGAGCACAGCCTAGAGCCACACCTGAAGAACAACAGATGCCATGGAGCTACTGATCATGCAGCCCGGAGCCCCAATACACAAAGCTGCTGGCTGTGCTGCATCTGTTGGCCTCTGGTACCTTTCAACCAACAACCCCCGGAGTTGGAGAAGTCTCACAGCCAGCCCCATCCAAGTTCCTCACAACTGTCTTGGATGCTATCATCAGCTTGGTACACCAGTACCTATACCCCCCCACACTGCGCAGGAACAGCTGGAGACCAAGCAAGGGGTCTACGTCATAGCTGGCTTCCTGCACGTGTTAGGGGGAATTTGACTGCACACATGTCCTACTTGCGCCCCCTGGTGACACTGCCCACAATTAACTCAACGGAAAGCACACGCATTCCATCAATATGCAGGCAACAGTTGATCACGGGGGAATCACCACCAACGCCGTCGCCAACTATCCAGGCAGTGTGCATCATTCCTCTTCTACCTACAGTCCATCATCAACCAGGGCTACCAGTATGACACCTATGGAAATGCACTGCTCATTGGTAAGTACCAAATTAACACATGACACAACTCAACTCCACAACCATGCAACTCACAATACTAGGAATGCACACATTACAAACTCACATACAACATGCCCAACAACATGCCCACCCACCAGACACGACAGCACAACTTACTGTGGGAACCTAGGCCAGCCATGTACATAAGCCATCAATGGCATGGCACATCAGCCACACAAAAGCAGATTGTGGGGAGAGGTGGGAACCAAGCATGTGCAATCTGAGCGACCTGGGCACTAGGTCTGGGTGCATCCATGTTGCTACACAGTTGATTTTTTTTTTAGGTGTGTTTTTCTTGTTCTGCTTTTATAGTGCATTTTCCCGCATGATGCGTGCAAATTGCAGGCTAGTCGCTGGTTATCGCTGATCTTTGTATCGCGATTGGCCTCATCGCTACTTTTTTTGCATTTGCGTTGATTTTATCGTGATTATTTGACGCATTATCGAGGGACTATCGCATGGAGCCGCCGGATTGTGAATACAACTTTAACACAGTGTTATTTTCCTGCGATAGACTGCGATATGCAAAGTTGCGTTAAGCTAATTTTGCAATGATTATCACACGTTCTTGAGAATATCCCCCTTAGTTGTGTGGGAATTAAATACATTTGTTTTTAAAATAAAGAACTGCCTGGATATTGACTTATATATTCTTATTGTCTGTTTTGCAGATTTATGGGCTTCTAACACTCACCACCCCCATGAGTCAGCTGTGGACCTCTACGGCTTGCTATCCTGATAGACAAGCGATGAAGGGGATAATTGGTGCAGAGATTGATTGCATTATTATGGTGACAACAAAGCTTTGGGTGTACCATTTGGATAACCTTATTTCCAGGCATCTGAATGGGCAAAATTGGTGTTAGCTCAACAATTTAGTAGTTCTATTGTGGATAACTGCTGGGGACATAGTTAACATAGACTCTGTGTCAAATAAAGTTGAAGGAGCTTTGATTAGTGTTATCCTATGACAAATACACTGGAAAGTGATTTCACCTCATGAACTCTCCAACAAATGAATAAGGGCAAAATAACCTCTCTGTCACATGCAATAGGAAGGGATTTTATATTGCTAAATTCATCTCAACACCATAAAGAAGGGGCTTTACACTGTAGGGCACAGAAAGTTTTTTACACAAATATCTAACTCAGAAGGGTCAAGAGAAGCCTGGTTTACATTGTGCAGGCTTGTAATTTATCAGGACCCACACCAAATCCACAAACTACAAACAGAGCTCCGACACTAACCACCTAAAGTGCATCCTACTCAACACCCGCTCAATCCACAGACACTCCATTGAACTTTGGAACCTACTCGACACCACTTCGCCGGACGTCGCCTTCCTTACAGAAACATGGATGAACGCGTCATCAGCACCCGACATCGCCATAGCCATCCCGGATGCCTACAAGATCATCCGAAAAGATCGCACCAACCAAACAGGAGGAGGCATCGCCATAGTCCACAAGAACACCATCCGCATCACGTCCAGTTCCGATGATAACCTCGCTTCCGCCGAACACCTTCACTTCCAGATTCACACCGACCCCAAAACCACACTCAGAGGCACCCTCATATACAGACCACCAGGACCCCGCACACAATTCAGTGAAGAAATCACTAACTTCATCACCCCACATGCCCTCCCCTCCGAAAACTACATTCTACTGGGAGACCTCAACTTCCACCTGGAAAAGAAAAACGACAGCAACACTACCACCCTCCTAGACAACCTGGCCAATCTCGGACTCAAACAACTTGTTGACACCCTCACCCACCTTGCCGGACACACGCTCGATCCTATCTTCAAATCCAGCAAGCACATCTCCTTCGATCACACCTCAGCTCCCCACTGGACGGACCACAGCTGCGTTCACTTCAACTACAAAAAGACCACGACTCACAGCCCCCCACAATCTATTCCTTGAAGAAATTGGAACAAAATCACCACCGACTAGCTCTTCACGTCGCTTCACCAAAACCCCCCTGCCAAATCATCGGACCCAATCCAAGCAGCCACCAACCTCATACATTGGATCACCCACAGCGCCGACGAACTAGCACCCCTGAAAAACCATCTAATCAAGCAAGGTAGTAAAAAAGACCCCTGGTTCAACGATGACCTTAAGAAATCCAAGAAGCTCTGTCGTACTCTCGAAAAAACCTGGAAGAAAAACCCAAACACTGACAACCTGACCACCTTCAAAAAATGCCACCCGCAAACACCACCAACTGATCCGATCCACCAAGAAATCAGCATTCAAGGATCGACTTGACAACAATGCCCAAAACAGCAAGGAACTATTCAACATCGTCAAAGATTTTACTAACCCCACCGCCGGCACCAACGACATCACTCCCTCCCAAGAACTTTGCGACTCTCTATCCTCATTCTTCCACAATAAAATAGCAGAAATACATAACATCTTTGAAAACCAGTCCGAAGACCAGTCCAATCCACCCACCCCCGAACCTAAACCGCACTCTAACAACCTTTGCGCTCCATACAGACTCCATCATCGCACCCCACCTCCGCGATGTCATCAACTGTTCCTTCAACTCTGCTACCTTTCCCGGAAAGCTAGAAACATGCCAAACTTAGCGCCCTTCTGACGAAACCCACAGCAGACCCCACTAAACTTAAGAACTACCGCCCCATCTCGCTCCTCCCATTCCCTGCCAAAGTCATTGAGAAAGCCGTCAACAGCCAGCTCGCCGCCTTCCTTGAATCCAACAAATCCCTCGGCCCCTCACAGTCCGGCTTCCGAGCCAAACACAGCACCGAAACCGCCCTCATCGCAGCAACAGACAACATTCGAACACTACTGGACAACGGAGAAACAGTTGCCCTCATCCTACTCGACCTCTCCGCAGCCTTCGACACAGTCTGTCATAGCACCCTCATACAACGCCTCAGCAACGTCGGAATACAAGGAAAAGCATTGGACTGGATCACCTCGTTCCTCGCCGGAAGAACCCAGAGAGTCCGCCTCCCCCCTTTTAGATCAGAGGCCACTGAAGTCATCTGCGGCGTACCTCAAGGATCTTCACTCAGTCCCACCCTGGTAAACGTATACATGAGTCCCCTCGCATCCACGGCGCGCCAACACAACCTCAACATTATCTCCTACGCAGACGACACCCAGCTGATCCTCTCCCTCACCAAAGACCCAAACACCGCCAAAACCAACCTACACGAAGGGATGAAAGAAGTAGCCAAGTGGATGAAGAACAGCCGCTTAAAACTGAACTCGGACAAAACGGAAGTCCTCATCTTAGGTTCATCCCCCTCCGCCTGGGACGACTCATGGTGGCCACCGGCCCTGGGAACCGCACCCATACCAATGGACCACGCACGTAACCTAGGCTTCATCCTGGACTCCTCCCTCTCGATGACCAGACAAGTCAACGCCGTCTCTTCATCATGCTTCAACATCCTACGCATGCTCAAAAAAATCTTCCGTTGGATTCCCACCGAAACCAGAAAGACGGTCACCCACGCACTGGTCACAAGCCAACTGGATTACGGAAACACCCTTTACACCGGAACCACAGCCAAACTACAGAAAAAAGTTCAACGCATCCAAAACGCATCAGCCAGACTCATATCGGACATCCCTCGTCAAGCTCACATTTCCGGTCACCTGAAAGATCTCCACTGGCTCCCCGTCAACAAGAGAATAACGTTCCGTCTCCTCACCCACACGCACAAAGCCCTCTACGACCTAGGACCCGAATGCCTCAACACGCGACTGTAACCTCTTCATTGTCCTGGATGAAAAATTACATAAAAAGTGAACAAACCGATATTATATTTGTTGTCTGAAAACATTATGGTTAGACCTGGATGAAAACACCAATACCACTCTATTACATTTTTGACAATTATACATTATGTACAGTATATTTTGCTGAATGTAACCACAAAGATTGCAGACACTAAATATAATATTGGTTTGTTCACTTTTTATGTAATTACTTTGTATGTAATTTATCATCCAGGATAATGAAGTTGTTACATTCAGCAAAATATACTGTACATAATGTATAATTGTCAAAAATGTAATAGAGTGGTATTGGTGTTCACCACGTAATGTATTGTGAGATGCTCGATAATATGTTGACATCAGGATTAACAGGTAGATATTGGGAGATTGTCCGAACTTAAAACGGCCAGAACTGTCTAACCATAATGTTTTCAGACAACAAATATAATATCGGTTTGTTCACTTTTCATGTAATTTTTCATCCAGGACAATGAAGAGGTTACATTTAGCAAAATACACTGTATATAATGTATTATTGTTAAAAATGGAATAGAATGGTATTGGTGTTCACCACGTAATGGATTGTGACATGCTTGATAATATGTTGACATCATGGTTAACAGGAAGAAATCGGGAGATTATCCGAACTGAGTTCTAGTTAAAACGGCCGATATATTTTTTCCTTAGGCGCGTCCCAACTCAATATGGCCGACACGCCCTATTCGACATGTCCCAACATAAAATGGCCGACACAAAACCAAGTTATCCTAAATATTATACACACCGGTATGTGGATCTTATATCCATTATCTTAGACACATGTGTCTGTTTTATATCGCTATTGTCATTTTGGTACCTAGTCACATCCCTTCTTTTGCAAAATCGAGCAGTTCATTACCGGCCGTATTGCCAACTACACAGATGCACTTCCGGGTCAGATACTTCCGGGTCAGATACTTGTAAATATTAATGAAACTCGGGTTTCCCCGGCCAAAAAAGACGTTATGATATACACAATTCCGGCAGACAGAGTTTAGGCATAAAGTTTAAGATATTAG
Source organism: Lissotriton vulgaris (assembly GCF_964263255.1). Classification (NCBI taxonomy): domain Eukaryota; kingdom Metazoa; phylum Chordata; class Amphibia; order Caudata; family Salamandridae; genus Lissotriton; species Lissotriton vulgaris. The sequence continues at coordinate 901,930,480 of NC_141696.1, forward strand.
CGCCATAACTCTATTATACCACCCTCTGGTGTAACCCGTAACATTTACAACTTCCGGGGCAACATAGGCGGCAGCAGCATAAAAAGCGGAGCCTTAGAGAGGCTCATTCTATTTCGAATCACCATGGAGTCCTGATGCACGGAGGAGCAGGGAGGCCGAATTTTATATCCAAGGTAGGCAAAATACTTGCCGAGATGAGGAGATCGTCCTTTTCCCTCTGTTAAGATTTGAGTAGACCTAGTAATAAGGTTCAGACCATCTCCACTCAATTGGGCAACTGGGTTAAAATGTAGTTGTAATTTTTCTCTTAGAACAGCTAATAAGGGTTGTTTCAAAAGCTGCAGTATGAAAATTTCTGATACCAAAATACTGCCATTTGCCTTATTGAAATACCTTTTCAATAAAGGCTAAATATAGACTACATGACACGCTACATCAGAGTCATGGTATCAAATGTATACCTATCACGATAAATAGAACAAGCGTGTAGCTCTGAGATTATTTCTGTGAAGTGGGATAATCATTAACAATGAGTCACCAATGTATAGAATTACAAAATCCATTTATTCCATAACTATATAATAGTGACAAGATCCTAAATATAATCATTTCTATTGATTTTAGACCACTTCGGTATAGCAAGAAGGTGAAGACTGGCATAAAGAGATTGTCGCAGTTTGATCTATATTCTCAAGATCTCCTGTAAAAATATAAACAGGTCAGTAGCCTTGGTCATTTTCGTGACTAGGATGAACATGTAGCCCTCACGTATATATAATAAATAAACTTTGGAACTGTATGACTGTTTTAGATTCCAAGAAAAAGATGACCCATCCCTGATATTTACGGTGGCTCCTCCGTTGCACACGTAGGCTTCACTCAATCAATTACGAAGGTAAACTCCGGCCATAAATGTGTAATAAATTTATTTTCGTGATAATATTATAACAAGGCAAAACCACTAAATGGTACTCTATACTTATCTTCAAACAGCCTGTGAAAGATTATCATTGCAAGTAATCCAAACTTAGAGGGAAAGAAATGTAATCCTCTTTTACATCATACCAGGTAATATTCAACAATTACCTAAAGCAGAATCATGCATAAAGAAAGTTCTTTATATTGAATAGTATGCACATAAATTAATCCAATGAGATTCTATTACCAAGCTCTAAATAAATTCTGTGTTTTTTCGTTAAAGAAATGAGTGTCTAGGGGTTCTTAGATACAAAATGCATTTAAAAATATTAGGTATGTACCTTTTTAAGCAAGGCAGTGGCAATGTAAGGTTGTTGGTTTTTTATATATATGAAATCACATAGTAAAATGCATTTTCTAATTTTATAGATATTGAGTCAATATTGTACAAAAGTCCTGAAGAAGGTGTGAAGACTTAGAAAACACCGAAACGCCGCGTCGACTGTTTCTGTTCACGTTTGACTCTATCATATAGTATTATCTTACCACCATTGGTGGTTCTTAAACCTAATGTTTTTATCATGTTTTAGATTGTAACCCGTGTCGGGAGGTAATAAATTGTTTTAATCTTTTTGCAACCAACAAAAATTGATTCTTTGAGTATACTTTCAGTTATCTTTGTGTGAATGTCTATTCTTTGCCTGCTTTAATAAGTTGCCACGAGTGTAATAATATAGGGAGTATTATCTATATATCTCCTACCCCTTCTAGCACTATTTTGTCTGGCCACTCCAGTCTACTACTGTTGAAACAGGGATTTTTGTTTTGCTAATCCACAAGAGTAGCCAGAGCAAACTATATGTCAAAACGTGCTAAATTAACAACATCATAGTCGAAGAGGTACCAGAATAGTTAAAAAATTGAGGACAATTATTGTCTCACCTCTCTTTGTCCCAAAACGTTTGAAAGACATTGCTGCTGTGTAGCATGAAACACATTCTCATACTTGTTACGGTTCTGTCAGCCAGCGCTACTATAAAGCTATGTAAATCTGTTTGCACACCTCCAAATTTGACTTTGTTCAAGTCCCAGTGTCTAGGAAACAGTGCTTCAACGCACCCACATGTTAAAATTGTAAGATTTGTTTGATATGAAATGTACTTGCGAGTCACACACTGCGCAGCATCCAAGAAATAAAAGCAGTGTCTCACTGTACATGTATGCTCACTCTGCGCAGCATCCAAAAAATAGTGGCTCACCGTATTTTGAGTCTCAAATCATGTTGTAGTTGCCTCTTGAGATGGGGTACAGCATGCTTGATTAGGGGCTGTCCATTGTAATGGACACTGGTGGGGCTGCACGGCGCACAGTGCCAATTTTCTTAGTTCCCTTTGTATCATAAAGTATTTCAAGAGATCTTATTGTGTAGTCACAGGTGATTCATACTTGTTGTGTCTTTTGCTTGTTGACTGTGCCTGTCGTCTTCTCCCTGTTGTAAATTACTCCCAACATGTTGTAGAAGGTACCTTGATGTCTTTGAAATCCCCTTGTAACAACTCAAGAGCGTGGGGACGTCTTCAACTCGTCGCAAAAATTAATGTAGTAAAGATAACACTCTGGTAAGTTGTAATCCAAGTAGGTTTATTCACAGGTGGTATCAGTAGGTCCTTATCAACAGGTAGGTCATCATTAAGAGGTATATAAAAGTCATGTAGGGCAGCCTGTAAGCTCATATCAACAGCCCAACTAGGAGCAGCCTGCTAGCTGCTCAGCCCCCTTTCACTAACAGTCATCACTCATCCAGTCACACAGGTATTCCACACATAGCCCACACATCAGAACACTCACACAGGCTGAGCAGCTAGGGAGCATAGGAGAGAAAACATAACATGAAGAATACTACAGACACACTGACCAGAGATGCTGAGGTTTTTGCATGCAGACACTTCAGCTCGCGGTGGTCTAAAAAATACCTTGTGGGGTGCCCAACTCAAGACCAGGATGGGGTCCCAAAGTCTCTCACTTTAGGTAATGGGTTGACTAAATCCTAGAGGGATTCTTGGCTTAACACCTATACACATGCTAGGTACATTTAGATACATCTAGTTAGGGAGGCATGGTAGGAGTTTGCATCTTTTTATCATGTGTTTTATATACTTAAATGTATTCAAGAATATTGTAAGGTGGTAGAGCTATACCATACATTTACCTTTATAGTACTGCTAATCATTTATATCTTATACTGTATAATGGCTGTTGCAGCTCATCTATTATAAACCAGATTAACAACTGTTCAAAAAATACTTAGTGAAAATGCCCAGTCTGTTTATTCTCTGTATCTCTCTGAGACAGACTCAGTAAGCACGATTGACTGAGCGAAAGGTAGTATATTGTTTCCACAGTCCTGAGGGATCAAGGTTGTCATGTTCGATGGTTCCCAATAAATATTCTCCCTTTCGTAAAAGGAGATTCTAGTGGCACTGTGAGCTAGTTGGTTCAAGAAGCCAACATAGCTGGTGGGGGTGTCCTAAATCATTCCAACACCAATCCTACAGTGTATGATATCTAAACGCTCAGATCCTGTATATTTCTTATTGGAGCTACAGGACAGGGTCAACCAGGCATGTCATATTTCTCTGACTTAGCTCAGGATCAGAGCCTTGGCCGTTTGTGATCCTGCAGAGCTAAGTTAATTGATTTTCTTTACAGCTACAGAAACAATTGCTTTACCTATCAAAGGAAGCAATGAACTATCCTGAAGTCAGCTCTTTATGATGATGGAATTGTGTGAACTGCTCTGCATCAATCAGCCAGCTGTGATCCCTTGCCAGGAAGAGGGTCTGCACCAGGCCACTCAACAGAGGAAGGAGTAGAGACCTCTGGAGCCAAACCAGAGGTGGGACACGTTTGAAGACTTGCTGGTGGAAGGCCCTGGCAGTGATGTCAGGGTGGATCTGAGACTCCCAGGGAACTTGTGCCCAATGACTTCTCCTAACTGTCGACTGGTATCAAGGAGTATACTTCTGATTAACCCCAGGACAAGTGGAACTCACCCAGGGAAAAGGGTCCCATTACACCCTCTGAAGACAAGTTGGGGGAAAGACTGGGTTTCTGCACAAGCAGAGAGCGCTGCCCACAGAGACCACAAAGTGAAAGGCTAGCACAGGGAGCCAGTAAAACTTTGTCTCTACAATGTTTGGTATCTTTGAGTCCAGGAGGCCCGATAAAAAATGCCAGGTTCCAAGGGCTCTCCACCAGAAGCAAACGGACACCACGATTATCAAAATCAGTCCAACGGGGCCTGAGTTATGGGCGGTTAAAGTTCTGCAGCCCTTGACCCCGCTTTTCCCAGCGACTAAACGTGTGAGGCTCTGGCGACATTTTCACCAAGGCCCTCTGTTTGGGCCAGGACCCAGGGGCTGCCTCCAAGAGGCAGAAGTTACCGGGGAAGCACCAACCCACTCACCTGAGTTGTTGAGAATTAGCCTAAAATCCCATCCCTGGGTCCCGTAGTGAGGAGAGGGTGCTGTTGCGCTCCCCGCTAAATACAAAGGGAGCCTAGAACCCTACCCCTGGGCCCTGTAGAAGAAAATGGTACTGTTACAGACACTGTACAAACAGTGGGACCCAGGAACCCATCCCTGGTCCCCACTGAAAAGACTGGAAGGCGGGAGTGCCTTTGAACATCCTTGGATCTGTGGAAGGGGCCCAGGACATCATCCCTGGACCCAGAGAACACCATGGTTGAAGGGGTCCCATTCCATCCCTCCATGGGTGGAGAAAGGGGCCCATCCCTAGGCCTGGGAAGGCCGGCAGTGACACAATCCTTTCCCCACAGGCAAAAGTGAAGTACTGAATCCCACGGAAGCACGCAGGTGCACTGGCCATGTGGGGAGCCAGTGAGAGCAGCTGATGATTGTGTACCCTGATATGCTCTCCAACTTCTCTGATGCATGCAGGGTGCCTGGGTGGGACCGGGCACTGCAAAGAAAAAGAAGCGAGGCCATGCTAAAAATAAAGCAAGCACATAAAAATCATGCAGTTCTCCTCAGTGCTGTTCAAAGATTCACGGCAAAGCGTGAAGGAGTGCCCCATAATGCCTTGTGGGGCTTGTTCATGTTTTCAAGGATAATCCCTCGTTTTGGATTTGTGATGGACCCAGGAGAACTGGGTTACCACAAACAAAATGCTAAAGTTTGGGGGAGCTGCAGAAGCAACACAGTCTCCCCCCAAAAAAGTGCCAGAGTCCCCACCATAGGTCAGGGGGGACTTTAAAATTAGAACCCCTCAACCGTTTTTAAAATTTTCCAATTCTTCCCCAGGATGGATCTTTTGTTCTACAGCTGGGAAGGCTACGCCTTTTGGGGGCAAGATAATGGTTCTAACCTTTGCCGTCTAAACTTGCCCAATATGAGTTTTTATGTTGACATACTCTCCCTAGGGGTGAAAGGTGGTAATTACACATGTGTGTATTTACAAAAGTGATGTCTTTTAGGGACTATGTGTAAAGTACAGTTTTTTTATTTCTAATAAACATGTTTATGCTGCAAGCACCCTCGAGGAGTGAATGATCATAATTACACAGATGTTGTGATTCAGTGGCTATGTTAAAAGTGCCTATTTCATGCTAAAGATAATTTGCTGACACAAATCACCTAGACCTGCATGGACATTTTCCCTTGTGAATGTTGTAATGAAGTAATGGCACTGACAAACACTCATTTGCAAAGTAAAAATGCGTCATTGCCAATATTAAGTGTGCATTCATTCAAAGTGATATTCCATTACTGCATTTATAATACAAGTGAATATTCTTTGGGAGGGGTAAGAATGATTATACAATGTCATCCAACAGTTTTTCCTTCAGCGTGTGTATATTTGTAAATTGCTTCACAGTATTGAGCAGTGTGTGTAATAAATGTACTTTTTCCTTTTTCAAAAGAAAACCACAGACTGGACAATCTGTGTCTGTCTGTCTGAGAATGGCAATTACCTAGGCCTTGGACTACTATTCTTCACTATCCTAAGAAAGGTGAGCGCTACAATGGGGTGTTTGGTTCCAGTGCTTAATTTGTAAAATATGAAGTGCAGGTGCTCAAATTTTTTTAAGAGACCACACCCACTTCCCGTGGCCCCACCCTCTTCTAGCAGTGGCTCCACCCACTTACTCTAGTTGCTTCACCCACATCCTCAACTGGTACTGCAGACTCTCAAGTACTAGAAAACAGCACATGGTGGCAAAGGTTAATTTAGTCGACCTTGGACAGTTGCAATATGGGAGCTTCCATGCAGGATGGTGGCTGAAGTGAAGCAGCATGACAGTAGCAAGTATTGGGTGTTCTACAGTCCCTATCCCAAAAGGAATGTAAGAGAGGCAATGTTGAAAAGGAGATGCATTTTTACTTTTTAGGTCAGGATTGCATGCCATCCCCACTTGGAAGGTCTATATCTTTGTTTCACAGAATGTCAGCACTTCATGTGGATCTCTGTTGAGCAGCTCGCTGCTCAATAAACACTATGGTTCCCCAAGGGTTTGCACCTCAATGTAACACCATTCTAGTCAGCTGGTCTTTTGTCCTATATCATGTGGAAAGCCCAGTATGTTGCAGTTAACTGAATGAAGTCAAGTGGCGTATTGGTGTTCTCAGCTTTGTGGGCGGCATGCGGTTAATGATTGCAAGCAGGGTTCAACTAATCAACATGCACATCTGAATTGCTTAGAAAATGACAGAGATGGAAGAACCAAAAAAAAATAAATACAGAAAGTATTAGATTAACAAAAAGTGTGTGTCCACGCGCTAGAGACGGAGGAGGAAGGAAGTGGAAAGTGATTGAACAAGAACATTAGAAAAAGGAATGAGAGCAGTGCACATCCAAATTCAAATAATTAAACAAACATATGCCGTTTAGTTTGACTATTAGTGTTATCAGTCTATAATATAGCTTTAAAAAAAGAGACATTGCACTTAGTAACATTGTGCTTGGAGGACATGAGCTCCCTTTCCTCCCTTCTTGTGTGAGGCACTCCCTTTTCATAGCGTCTTTCAGTCATCATTTTGAAAGACATCCAGGAAAACATTGCAGCTAGGCCTCCGGATTCAAAATAATGCAAACCACCTTCCAAAGCATATGTGTTGGGGGAGGCAGCCTTAGAGCACGTGGTTCAGAGCTTTGCATGTGTTCAAAGCATGAAGTTGCTGTTCACTGGTCTGCGAGAGATGCACGTACCTGAGAGCATTGTGCATGTGGATGAGAGGACCAGGAACACGCACAGTGCAGGCCTGTGGTGGTTTCACGCTCCTGCTTCAGAGTGCAGACATGCTCTGCTTCCTGCAGCTGCCGGCGTGACACACACCTCCTGCAGAACAACAAAATAAACTCATCCGGACGGCGCTTATGCTGTCGGTCTGGTCAGCTCCCCAGGGTGGAACACCTCTCACAGACACAGCAACTCCTAGCCACAGCCTCGCCCACTGACCCCCCACTCTTGGGCGCGCAAAAGTGATATGTGATGCAGTTTGACGCAGTGCTTAATTTGTAAAACAGTAAGTGATGGTGCACAAAGTTTTGCTCAAATCCTGTAGGTGGCAGTATGAATATTGGGGATGCCGCAAAGCAATGTTACGTTTTCTTGATTACACATCATGCCTATTTCATCCAGCACCGGTCACCCCTTTCCCTTAACTCATGCATGTTCTTTTTTGTTACTGCTTTCTTCCTGTGTCACTGTTTTTTCATATTTCTCTTCCTCTTTCTTTCCTCTTTTTATGTTTTTATCTCTCTGCTTAGGGTGAAAGTCTGATTAGGAAAAATAGGTAACAGTCCCAAAAAATAGGTGCTGGTGGGCCCCACCTGCATCAGCCAGGTCAAATCAAGCGCGGAGACTGCATATTTAATATACCTTTCCGTCGCGGTCACGGGCATCAACTTCCCAACTAGGTTTAGGCTCCACACTCCCCAATACTTATATTTATACACACTTAGAATGTGCCAGCGCTCATAGGGTTACAACTGCTGCATAGACCCAGAAATGGAAGGGGACTGTGAGGCCTGACTTTCCCAACAGGATGTGAGAGGCTCCAGCGCACATGCTCTCAAGTTGCCTGCTTCTTGCTTTCAATCTGCAGCTGCCTGGTGTTCTGGAGGACACCAAAATAGTCTGCACATGGAAGCCTCTTCACTCAACTCTAGAAGAAAAGCTAAGAAGTGTCCTGATTAAATCCACCCCAGAAGCCCCGACTGAATGCACTCCTAGCAGCGTCAGCATCCAGTGCTGTGCTGCCAACATAGTGAGGTCAGCAAGAGGTTGTGCCTGCTGCACCGATCACGTATGAGCCAAGCAGTTCCCAGCCCCTACTGGCCTTTTCTATAGTCTTATGATTACTAAATTGCTTAATGGACGGACATGGAAGCACTTCAGCAATCAAAAGAAAATAGAACACACCACAAAGTTGTTGATAAAACCAGCAGAAGGTGTGAACTGATTGGCTCATGCGTTCACACTATATACAATAATATAATTAAATCTAAGATTATTTAAACTCACCTGACCTCGATGGATCAGAGTCTTCCGGGGCCAAGCTTTGTTACTGTGCCAGCTATTCCACATGGATGTGGCTGGCATCCTGCTGGGAGAAAACCCCTTTGAAGGGTGGCTGACTGGCCCTTCGTATTTCACCAGCGCTGTTCGTGTGTGTCACTGTCCTCAAAACCGTCCGTTTTATTTGCCTTTGCACTGCAGCTGCAGCATTATAGTAGCAGCTGCAGCAGGTCCAGGGGCAGGAGCCCCTCGGTCTCCAGATTGGGAGTCTCAGAGCCACCACGAGGAGGCTCTAAGCAGCCTCGTCCGCACAGTCACAGCAGGGCCTCATAATGAAAGGCACAGGCGGCAGTGTGAGGAGTGGGGGCTTCAAAAACGAAACTGACAACATAACTTCCGCCCGCTCGCACCGCCTAGTTAGTTGCTAAATTTTCTGTCTCGGGCCTGGGCAGAAAATGAACAATGTTGCCACTTGCCGTGGTGCTGCAGCCCCAGTGAGAGCACAAAAGGTCGAATTAATTATGTATGGCAGGCCGGCTTCAGCTGAATTCAGTTCAGTGCGTGCGAGGCTCGAGCTGTTTAAAAAGTAATTCACGCACTTTTAATTTACTCCGACGACCTCAGGCTCGCATTGACTTTGTGCGGAGAGTGCCTCACCACCATAGACCCGGCCCTGTTCAATAAGTGCCGGTGCTAAGCACCGGCAAGCACCGGCACAAATTAAGCACTGTTTGGTTCCCAGTAAAGGACAACTGTAGACCCATTACTAGTGCAGGCCAGACAAGTAATGACTAATTTTCTAACACATGGAAAATTGACTTGTCCCCACTTGTAAGTGGTTGTTCACCACCATATGCGGTAGCATTTTAATGGTGGTGTCGGGACTGCCAACCAGAGGTCGGTCGGTTTCGAGATTGTGGCTATGTCCGCCCGGCATCGTAATCAGGCCCTAAATAATATTTCATTCAATTTAATTAACTTTCCACCCTTTACTTCTATGAACCCCACAAAACATACCTAAAATAATTACACAATTAAAATAATTAATTATCAATTAAATAATTAATAGTATTCAACAACTAATTATTAATTAATTTAAATTAATGTACTCCCCGCCCTTTAACCCATAAACCCCACAACCCACACCTTAAAAAATGAATTACATTACACAATTAACATAACTGATTATGCATCAATTAATTGTAATTAACAAATAATTATTAATTAATTAAAAATAAATGACTTCCCACACTATACCCCAACAACTTGCACCTACAAAAAATTCACAATTTACACAATGAATTACCAATTAATTGATTATTAATAATTAACTGATTAATAATTAATTAAAAATAAATTACTTCCCACCCTTTACTCCTATAAACCCCACAACCCACACATATAATTTACATTAAAAAATGTAATGCACAATTAACAAAGTTAAATAACTGCATTAAATAAAATAAATATCAATTAAAAACATATTAAATCAAAACTAATCATTTATATATTATAACTAAATTAGCCCTATAAACCCACAACCCACTACAGCACTAAAAATACCAAAAATTAATGGCACTAAATTTAATAAATATTCTCAAATTTAACAAATATATTTAAAAAGAAAGGTAATAACTCTACAAAAAAATGCCATCAAAAACAGTTAAAATATATACTAAAATACATAAAAATAGTTAAAAAACGATATTTCAAACAACCATATTTTTGCAAATGATATTAATGACTTTGATATTTTAAAAATCAATATTACTTACTTTAAAATTGATAATCTTGACAACGATATTCTTGCTGACGATATTTCCGTTTCACAATATTTTAAACACAATATTTTGGTATGGGGATATTCTTTTTTCGATATTTTGTATGCACACCAGTAAACAGGGATTAGTGTCAGAGAGCTTGGGTGGTTGCATGGAAACGCTCATGCATCACCCATGGTATGCCCTCTTGGCGCTAAGTAATACATACCAAGTGATTTTCCAGCGCTAAATAAGTTTAGTGCTGGATAGTAAATAGGCAAATAAGATTTTGTATCACTTTTGTGAGGAAACACGGCGTAAAATCTCAGTATACAGACCCCTGAGAATTCCTTTTTTATGTGTGAGAATATAAATGTGTATATTTCGAGGTGTGAAAGGAAGAATCAGCAGAAAAACACCTTCTTATTTTTCGTTTTTCTTCTCCATGGGGTAAAGGTTGTGGAGAAACCTTGTCATCTACACGTTCATTACATTTGGGGGTTTCTCGTTTAACTCCGGAATAGATTTACAACTGTCCTTGACAGCAGCTAATTTCTCATACTTTCAAGGGTGCATGAGGTGGGAACATTGTTGGTGAAGCCAAACGTACGTTTGTCAGTCTTTACAAATGTACAGTGAACTCTCACCCTAAAATAAACACTCCCCAACCACAGATTGTGATATACTCATTCAGAAACCGTTGTGTGGGTATATTCTTCCATGAATGCTAAACTGACTTCGGTGAATTGCAAAAGTTACTTCGCATTGGTAAAATAGGCCTTTCTTGAGCCAAGGACGACTTCAGCAAATTGAAAAAGAGTTGATTTCCTTGGACACATTAGCACAACTTAATTTAAGTGTAAGTGACGCCAGGGATTTAATCTGCATATCCACCTCTGCAATGAGCCCTGGATTGAGTTGTCTGTGCTGGATTCATAGGAAGACATGCCAATTTTAGCACGATTTCTTGCCAAAGGCAAAGATAAGTAGATTTAGTTATTTTTCTCAAGATTTCCCACCTCTTTATTCTCATCTGTATAAGGCAATTAGATCTCGGAGTGGCCCCAAAGAGCAGTCCCTGGGAGTACAAGGAAGCTTAACAAATCATAATATCGAAGGCTGGAGCTCATTATTTTATTGAGTAGCCAGAATGGTGGCAGGTGGGACTTAAATACAAAAACAAGACAGAAAGCAGCTAAGCAAAATATGCTGCATGTATTAGTTCTGAATCTGTCTAAAAGCATCTCATTGTATGTTTAGGTACATTAAAGAAAAGCTTAAAGTATAAAAAAAAAATATGCTGTTCAAACTTAATACCTGTATCTGTATCTGAAATGTCTTCCAATTCCTTAATTAGCTAAAACATACACTACGTTTTAACAATATACAATAAATGACAAGTTAAACCAATTATTATTGTTTTTGCTTTGCTTGTAATTTTGTAAGCAGTAACACTTTTTGTTTGAATGCTCTTTCTCCGACTAGGAGAAATTCTGACACTTTTTTGTAAAATATCTATTTAACTCTGTATACAAAACTTCGGATCAGAGCGACTCTGCCGTTATTAAAAACTGTTTGTTTGAAGTTTTTCCGTCAACAATAAATTGCAATTGAAATGGGAAAAACTATTTTAATAACAATTGCAGTTTACTCTAAATGGAATTTTACGACTGTAAAAAATTATACAAAAGTCAATAAGGCTCACACCAGTGAACTAATTTTTGTGAAGTAGGTACAGCACTTAACTCTTTAGTGGATTCTGGATTTATTATGTTGCCTACCAAATGTTTCACTGAAATCTTTTTTACTTAACAGTTGGAATAAGATACATGAAATGACAAAGGTTTCTAACATGTGTGGTCTGAATTACAAATGTGCATTTAATTTGGTGTCTTAATGCTGCATCAAGCTAATAACGTGAAAACACATAATTACAAAGATTAGTTATACAAAATAAACATTCACGTTCAGCAGTTTCCATTTCCAGTCATGATTTCTCATGAATAATGATTGCCTTAGTCTGCAATGATTGGACCAATGTTATGTTTTAAAAATGTATAATACTTCAATAATAGTCATACTTCTGCAATGGCATTTAATGGTTCAATTGGTCCTGAGGCAAGTAAGAAAAATGGGATCCAGGCAAGCAAGAAAAATGGGATCCAATGGCCAATAGTACAGTAGTAAATACACGCCATTAGAAGGGCTTAGTAGGCATTAGGGTACCTGTATTATTGCTCCTGCTACATCCATATGCACATGTTTGTAAAAAGAGATAATGCTTTATATACATATTAGAGTGTTCTATTAAGACATAATAGGGTATATTATGTTGCATTAATCATGGCCTATTGCTTTCTAGGGATGGCGTCAATGTCCAACTACCTCACATATAGTACAGAGTGGTGTGTCATTACATAACTATTGTGGGATTCCATTCATATGTGTGTACATTTTCAATACAGTACAATCATCCACATTTTTTGATTCATCATTTCTGCAAGAGAGGCATGCCGAAATACCTAAGGGGCATATTATCAAGAATGGCGTTACAATTATCACCAGTTTAGCGGCAGAAAACTACAGCTAAAGCAGTGATAATGGGCTTGATAATATGCCCTGGAGAATTCCAATAGAAGCCCGTGTTCACACCAGAACATGGGTTTCTATTGGAATTCTCAAGGGCATATTATCAAGCTCATCATCGCCGCTTTAGCGGCAGTTTTCTGCCGCTAAACCTGCGATAATTTTTACCGCCGTTCTTGATAATATGCCGCTTAGATCTCCATATTCTTTCGCTATTTAGAGGGCTAAACCTGTATAAGGTCGTAAATTAATCATATCTGTTACTTTATGAAGAATGAGATAACATATTTTAATGGTTACAAAAATATTAAATTCTCCAATGTCATACTCGTAATTGAGGCATTTCACCTTGATGCTTTTTTAGGCCTTGGTGAACATTTTTATTCTGCTAGCTGAATTGGAAGAATTTGGTGAATCCGCATTACTCTTTTAATGCGGAGTTCAGACAAATTCCGCCAATCGCAGCGCGACAGAATTCTTTTCCCGTTTGACAATGGGAACAACGCAAGGCACCAGCAAGCAAGCTGGTGAGCATGAGAAGATTTGTTATGCTTAACACGATTTCTGTTTGCTAGGAAGCCTTCCTGTGCCATTTTCTAACTCAGGAGGTTCTGAGCTGTCACATTCAGCAAGGTTGAATCTCGAGTAGATTTTCTACTCAAGAACAGCAAATTCAACACAAAAAAATTGCTTTTCGAGTAGGTATTCTACTTGAAAAGCTTTCAGGTACTTTGTTTAGCGCAATGCACTTTTTTAATTGTATTTTTTACTAGCAGCCCGTCCCGACGTTGTCCGGGAGCAAAAGGCTGCTTCAGGGCCCCCGCCCGCCCCGCAGAGGAGTTGTCTGTGCAAGTCCTGGCCCTGTTCAACTGATTTTGCCCACTTGTTTTATTTTTTTAATTCGTATGTATTGTTTTCCGCGTTTTATGTTGTCCACAAGATGTGCGGAAAGTATTGTGTCACCTGTTTAATGTTTTTTTTTCTTTCAAAGGCTCTTTCCGTGTGTTCGTTTTTGTATCCCTTCAAAGAAGTTTCCCTTTCGTTTTGTCAATTGTGTGGTGAAGTCCTGGCAGTGCTTGAGTGATTATGGGCAGTTGTGTTATTTTCGTTATTCGTATGTCTTATTGTAAGCGTTTTATCTTGTCCGCAAGATGTGAGGAAAGTCTTGTAAATGCACAGTCGGTTGCGTTTCTCCATTAAGAAATGTCAGTTTTTTTTGTTCGTGTTTACCCCCCTGTGACGTCGTTGGTCAATGGCCAATGGTTAAAGACTTTCTTTTTGGTAAGCCGAAGTTGTGTGTGTTTCTTTAGTGCGTTGTGATTGGTGTAGTATGTGATTAATCCTGCCCCCTGTGTGGCGTCATTTGACACTCCTCGTCAATGGAAGGCCCGCACGGTTTTTTATGCCAAGGCGTCAATGTTTTCTGGGTAACTGCAACAAATGTGTGTATATTTCTTAGAGCGCGCACCTCTGCTGTTTTTGTATATTGGTGTTACCGCGCTGTATGTGTGAATTTAAATTCTTTGAAAGCGCATTTCCGCTGTATGTGTTGGGATTTGCAAATGTTTGTTAGAAATTCATTGAAAGCGCGATTCCGCTCTGTCTGCATATTGTGCGTTCTAAATTCAGTGAAAGCGCATTTACACTCTGTGTGCATATGTAAGTGTGTTGTGAAGTTGCTTGGCCTATGTTTGTTATTTGCACTTGCACTTGGCTCGGCCCTGTAAACGCCCACATTTGTTGTTTGAGACGCCCATGACTACGCCCCCAAGGGACTACTTTACCACTCTTGGCGTTTTTGCTTTTTTAATGTATATGGTGTACATATCTATAGCCTATGTCCTTCTGCCACATTTCCCCTTTCAAATGGTGTATTGGGTGTAGTGATTGGTGCATTACTTTTGTAGTTTACCTGGCTCAAAGGTTTGTGTTCTCTCTTTATAATAGTAGTATAGATTTCAAGAGGAAACACTACAGAGACTCCAACTTCCTCTCCTGTTCAGAAGGGTACTCTCACTGCTTTGTCCATCCCTTCATCACTTTTCATTAGATTTTTGAGGGGAAAGTATCACTCTATTTTTCTGCAATACTTGCTGCATTTATACCATCGAATTTTAAGAAATAGAAATCAAGTAAGTTAAAGATCTTTGAATAAATGTGTTGTTTGATGGAGGGCCTGCAGGGCCTGCACCTGTATTTTTATTTATCTTTTTCTTTAAAAAAATGTTTTTTTTTACTTGATTGTGGGTGGTCTAAAGTTCCTGTAGGGCACTAATTTGCATTCACGTTTTATAAGACAAAAATTATTCAGATTTTTGGATAGGCTGGAGAGATAGGTTCAGGTTCTGAAACAAGTTTATTTAGACATGCGTTTACAAAACTTTCTAAAAAAGCATGCTTAACAATTAAAACATTTAAAGCAATTAAAACATTTAAAAGGATCCCCCTCCTGGCTACCCTATCCATCCTGACTCACTACGTTTCATGATTAAAGTTTTGTTTTACAGATTGTAAAAAACGAGCAATTCCAACTGCCACATCGAGATAATGCATTTCGGACAATAACTCCACAGCTTTATTCCTATGGAGTTCATCATATTTAAAAAACAGAGGTCTTCAAAACTTAATTCAATTTGCAAAATAAAAGGCGCAGTCCATAAGAATATGCATAAGGGTACATTAAATTTCGAAGGGCAAGGGCAGAGAGCACTGCTATTCTGTACCCTGATTCTCTGTGGGCAGGATGAGTAGATTGGATTGCATCCCACCCTAGCCCTTAAAATGCCATTCCCCAATCCTGGGTCTGGTAACCATGATAGATAGGGGAAGCAGTATCCTGGCCCAATGTAGCAATCAAGGAGCTAATGGATGATCTCTTCTTTAGATATAGCAGATTGATAGATTCGGACGCCGTAGAAGCTGATTCGCCCAGTGCTCATTTGCCTGGAAATGGGAGCCAAGATGTAACTGTACCACTATTTATATGAAGGCTCCTTAGTGCAATTATTCTTGCTCTTACTACCTTTGCCCACATCCACTCACTGCTTTGGATCATTTTCTAACACAATTTGGAGACTTTTACTACCTCATAATCCTCCAACAATGTGTTAAAATGTCTTAGTGCCTGAGTAGAGGGTGCCATGTTCCCAGAGACCAGATTGCACTCACTCCTTTTGGCCTGAACCATGCTACCTTGGGGGAGTAATACAAGTCTTTTAAGCACCACCCCTTCCAATCTATCCCATTCATAATTTGGGTCGAGGTAAAAACCTCTCCACAATACAAGCCTAACGGAGGTATCTTCCCTTCATAAGCCTTTAGTAATGGGATATGAGATAGCCCCCCAAACCTACCATTGAATCTTGACAGACAACTGGCCTGCAACTAGGCCTCCTGCTTAGTGACATCCCAATGAGCACCCCGATTTTAATTTCTCCTAAAAATTAAACCTAGGTATTTATGTTGATTGGCTTGGTCCCCCACCTGAATACCTAAATGCCTAGACGAATTCTGTGCTTTTTATCCAAAGATCATGATCTTGGTCTTTTCCAGATTTATATGGAGCTGGTTCTGCTTGCTATACGTTGCCAGGGTATTTAATTTCCTCTGCAAACCTATTGGGGTTTAATCAAAAAATAACAAGTTGTCTGCATAAAGCAGACTAGTAATATGGTGGTTCCCAATTTTTGGCACAAAGTACTCAGATTTCAAAATAAAAGTCGAGAGGTCGGACAGAAATAAGCTAAAAAGCAGGGGGGCTAAAACCCACCCCTGGGGCAGGCCATTGTCAATAGATATACATTGTGATAACTGATGCAACTTATCTAATTCCTCCAGAGCCCAATTGCCAAAGTGCAAACAGTGGAGTGCCCCAAGAAGATTTGGTGGTAGGTTACAGGAGGCACGTTTTCCCCACAGAGTATACCTATAGACATAATCAAAGGCTGTCCGTAGCCCAATCTTCGAGTTTAGCTAAAATGATCTTCGAAAATATATTGAACAAGATATCTAAGAAGCTAATCAGCCTATAGTGCATAAGGTCTCTACCACTCCCATTTTTTTTAAAATCGATTTACTATTGACCCCTTCCAAGATGAGGGATAAAGGCCAGAAATAGCAATTCAACAAAACAAGGATGAGTAAATCGTAGCCCACCAGACCCTATTTGTTTTAAATATGACTACTGGGATGTTATCGGGCGAGCGGCCTGGGAAAAGTTTGCCCTCTCAATAACAGCCTTTACTTCCTTTACTGAGAACCATATACCTGGGAGAGTTTTCACATATATTTTCTGACGTCCATCTATACTAGAAGGTCCCTTATATAAATCTATCAAATAAGTGGCCCACAGGGCTTCTGAAATCATACAAACAAGTGTGCCCCTGTTTGGCCATTAAACTCATTGACCTTTTTCCAGAATATTTACTGGTGATCTAATAATATGATTTCCTGCATCTCGTCCCACTTACTATGGTAAAAGGCTGCCTTTTTTGTCTACATGAAGGATCTTTATTGGCATTTAAGTTTAACCAGCTCTTGGGTGGCTGGAGGGATATTATGACGCCTAACACTCTTTGCTCTCTGTGTCACCAGTTGTTTCAACTTTTGGCAATCTGAGTCAAACCAACCCCCTGATCCCTGCGGACAGGATTTTGCCTGCATGCCCTTTTCACATATATTAACTGAAATGCAGCCCAAAACTTGATGCACAATATTATTTTACCACATAACGACATCATGGATGTAGAAAGGGTGAATATCAATCATCTCATCTAACAGAAGGGAGGCAAGCTGTTGAAGATGCATAGGATCTAAGCGTGTTGTCAGCCTGCGCGGATAAGACATTTCTAGTGGCAGAACCCTCTCGGGGGATGCTGGCTCACAAAGGTTAAGAGCTGCTGTTGTTGCCCAGTGGTCACTACCCTCATATTTAGCCACCTCAAACTCTTAAAAAGGTCAAAATTCCAAAGGGACGTGAATATATAATCAATAGGGACCAAATATTGGCCCTGAGGGGAGGTTGCTGCTGATGATGAGTCATATTTGAATTGTCCATTTAAGTAAATCAGACCATGGCTCGCCAGCCTTTGACTCAACAATTTGGCCTCTTTTTTGATGGTACGGGGGAAACTGCGCTAAGGGAATGTTGTAAAAATTAGGGGTGGGCGGCGAATTCGGTTCCGCTCGCGGAACTTTCGAAATTTCAGCATTTCCGCGTTACGCGCGGAACCCGAAAATGTCAAAACTTACTCGATCCGCGGAGGAACAGAATTCGGGGGGCATGAGGTATTAATTAAACCTCAGCATGAATATAAGAGGAGCACTCAGGGTGTAATCATAAGAGCACCTATAAACTAATCCTAATCTAAGGGTGCGGCCCTACTGGAGTGTGTTGGCTAAATGAACGACTAAGTAGGAGGAAACCTACTTGTAGTGCGCACTGTTCCTAATGGAATATTCCTTTTCCAAAAATTTAAGAAAAACAACTGTTCAGATTAATCAGAGACTCAATAAATAATATGTGGTTTCTAGTTCTATTGTTTAATTCATAGAACTTTGGTGCAACATGTATACATTAATACATTATACTCATGTATATTAATGTTTATCTATACGTTCTGAAGAACAATGAATCTGTGTTTAAACATAAGTAGAACTTTTTCTACAACATATATTCTATTTACATTAAACCTCACCAGGAAGCACTTGCAGGAGCCCGAGTAGAAGCTCAAATTCAGTAACATATTAATCAGCCAAAAAATCGTGAGCTTGGTCGAGGCTGGGCAGGTGTGCTTTCTCCACATATCTACCATCGAAAATTAGCTGCAAGCCTTGATGGATGTCTTTGCATCCATGAGTTTCTCAAGCGCAATCTCTGTGTGGTTCCTGTGACCAGAAGGCTGCTTTCTCCTCGTCGGCTGCTCTGATCGGCCTCTGACCCTTTATTAACAAGAGGCATGTGAATTCGCATTGAAGCACCTCCCCACATACACTCTAGCGGTATGCAACATCTTCCCGGCATTTCCCCACTATGATAGACAGCTCATTCAAGGGACGTCGGTGCCCTTCTGCCCGATGGCAAAGTTACAGACACATTGTCACTGGAGACAACTCTTCTGTCCCTTTACGCAGCTGTAGTGTTGGAAAAGCACTATACATTGAGCGAATGAGGTAGCACTTACTGATTAGCCAGTAGAAAGTACTGCAGCTGAGTAGAGGTAGTGGCATCTTCTTGGATAATATGCAGGGCAGAATTCATTCTGGAACGATCTACTGTCACAAAAATTCAAATTCAACAGGAAGCACTTCAATATATAAATAAAGCAGGTGCCCAAGTTGAAGCGCAAACTCAGTAACGCATTAATCAGCCCAAAAAAATTGTGAGGTCGGTCGAGGCTGGGTAGGTGTCCTTTCTCCACATATCTATTGTCGAAAATTAGCTGCAAGCCTAGATGGAGGTCTTTGTATCCATGAGTTTCTCGAGCGCAATACCTGTGTAGTTCCTGTGACCAGGAGGCTTCTTTCTCCTCATCTGCTGCTCTGATCGGCCTCTGACCCTTTATAAACAAGAGGCATGTGAACTTGCATTGAAGCCCCGCCCATTAGAAAACGCCCCACACACACTAGCAGTCCGGTATGCAACGTCTTCTTGCCATTTCCCCACTATGATGCACAGCTCAATCAACGGACCTCGGCGCCATTGCGGTGACAAAGTTACAGACACATGGTCACTGGAGACAACTCTTCTGCCCCTATACGCAGCTGTAGTGTAGGAAAAAGCACTATACATTTACCCAACGAGGTAGAGGAATTGCACAAAACAGTGGCATTTTCTTTGATAAATATGCAAGCCAGGATTCATCCTGGCAAGATGCTCATCTGCCCCTGACTTCCAGAGAGTGACCGTGCATAGATTACAACAGACGCAGCAAAATCTGGCCGAGCACGTGAAATTCTGCGTTTTCGCAGAGATTTTGTGCCATTTCATGACATTTTGCGGTAGGCAACTCCACAAATTCCGCCCACCCCTAGAAAAATCCAATGCTACTTCCAAGTTCTGGTCTATCTGTAGAGGGAAGAGATGAGAATTTACATCCCCAGCCATTATTATCACTGTTTCTGGGTATTCTGTCACCAAATGCTGGAAAGGAGATTCAAATAATTCCAACCAGTTTCCATTTCAGTTTTAAAACTTTATTCGATTTCATTACATAAGAAATCATAAAAGTACAAGAGAATAATATATAAATACATGGAAACAGTCAAACATATAATCATGAACATAAATAATAGACAAATACAAGATATATGTTTGGAAAGAGGGAAGATGCTCATGGAATTACACAAAAACATTTCATAAAAAAGGCCAGATTTAACTTATAGTGTGCCAGGGTCTATTATTTAAAAACATGATCTAAAAGTTATAGAAAAGTATTACAATATAGTAATAATAGAAATCTTGGCAGAAGTATTAATAAATCCCCACAATCAAATGGTAAAAAACAAAAGAAATCAACCTATAGATAAAACATTACATTATGGCCCGGGACCTAATAATCACCTTTAGATAAGTTGTTACAGCCAGAATAGTCGCTGGTGTTTCTAGCATGTGTAGTTTTAAAAACGCTTCCATACAATATCTGATGTTCCAGCTTCTAAGAATCGGTCTAAGGTATTTCTTTCTAGGTACCGAGAACAATTTGCAAACAAAAGTGCAGTGGAGGGTTGATTATGATGAAACATCATCGCAGGGGCATACAAGTGTGTGAGCTGACCAAACATTTGCCACCGGGAATAGGACCATTCTAAAGAAGGAACCAAGTCGAAAAGGGGCCAGCAACATATGGCTAAAGCTGTTTTGTACTGTCAACAAATATTGTTGAATGCCCACGCCACTCCTAATCAGTGGATTTGCCATCACTGTATGTTTTACTCTCTCTTTACACCATCTTTGATCCTCAAAATATTTCAGACAATGAGCTTTCAGATCTTTTCTGGAGATGTCTTCCAAACTGCTGGGATTCATAAAATATTCAGGATGTCCGATAGCTTTAGTTGTCTTTTTTATATAATTGAACCATGCCATATTTTTGACACCATCTAGTTTAAGGCAGTCCCGAATTACCTCCCTATTAAAGCCTGTTTCGTCCGTTACCCAGACCGTATGCCACAATAGTAAAGGAGCTATCTTGATGGTGTCTGATATGTAAGAGAGCCCCAGTTCCTGATGGCAGTTGTAAGTCGCAGAAGAGGTAGGGACACCTAGGAAATAGCAAATAAAGCCATTTTCGCAAGTTTGTATTATATCCGATCCTTCAATGCCCCATAAACCTGCCCCATATAGCTCAGTGGAAATACATTTTGACTTATAAACTTTCAACAGCCCTTCTACAGGTCTTCCTCCTATTCTTTTAGCAAAATTCGTGACTGCCCCCACAGCTCTGCTAAAATTCAGCTTTCTGGCCTTAATTGCCGATCTCCATGTTCCTTTCTTATCAAATGTAATACCTAGATAACAGAAGGTACCAGTGTTTTCTACCTTTCTGTTTATTAAGTTTATTACCATTAAATGCTGTGCCTCTATTATTGCCACAACCCATAATAAATGTCTTTGTTCTATTCACTCTTAGGCCCCTCTCTTTCATATAAATAACAACACTCCTCACTGCCCTTTGGCGGCCTCGTTGGGTGCTTGACATAATCACTGCGTCATCAGCGTAGAGTTAAACAGGGACGGGGGCGCCCCCTATGGTCGGGTAGTCATTTGGATCTCTACTGAGGTGTTGGCCTAAACTATTAATATAAAGTGTAAAAAGAAATGGGGCCAATATACACCCCTGTCTGACACCCTTTCCGATTGGGAATTTGGCAGAACACTCCCCCATCTTCCCATAATGCATCCTCGCCCCTGCATTCCTATACATTTCCCTTATAAACAATATTAAAACCGGGTCCACCTTAAGATCTTCTAAAATGTTCCATAACATGTCCTGGTCAACACAATCAAACGCTGAACTCAAGTCTCCAAAAGTAAGAAAAAGTTTCCCCCTCTTTTCCTTAGTGTATTTATCTATAATCAAAGCCAGATTCAATCCCTGCTTTATAGTTCCCATGCCTGAACGAAAACCATATTGAAATGTTGTTAAAAAGCCCGCCTCAGCCACCCAAATTTGGAGTCTGTTTAAGATTATTCTTCCCGCGATTTTCATTAGAGCGTCTAAGAGGGAAATGGGCCGATCGCAAATAGGGTCGTTCCTGTTCCCTTTCCTAAAGATAGGTACCACTATTGCATCTGACCAGGTAGGGATAAGTTTAAAATTGGTACTACTATTTAGTACCATTGTTAAAAGTGGGGCCCACATATCTGTATTCGACCTGTAGACGTCCACTGGAACCCCGTCCAGGCCTGGTGCTTTCCCTGCCGCACTCTCCCTAATGGCCCTTGTCAACTCCTGTAAGGTGATGTTCAAGTAAAGGGGGAAAACTCCCTGCCCACTCACTGCTCTCATATCAGTGGCAGTTCCCTTTGATTTTTAAAGGTCCCCAACGAATTCTACCCACCTTTCTCCTGTAATAGCCACAATTATGATATCTACCTCTCTATCTTGGTTAAAAGGGGCATTTACGGCTTTCCAAAAACCACTGTTGTCCTTCATTTCACATGCCTGATGAAAGGCTTCCCAGGCTTTCTTCTTTAACCCCTTCAGCACTGCGCGAATTCCGCTGCGGTGCTGAAGGTTCTGAAGAACCAATGGAACCATGACGGAACCGTTCCGTCATAAGCACAGGCCAACCGACGCTCATGACGGAACCGTTCCGTCATGAGCATGGAAGGGGTTAACTGACTTTTACACTTCTTCAGAGCAAAGCGATAGGCAGTCCGCGCCTGTCTAATGTCTTCCTAACATTTTGGTACACTATGGAGCGTGTTTTTAAGGTGGGTATGGGCTCTAGAACAATCTCCATCAAACCAACCCTTCAATTTAGGTCTTCCACAGCTATTTTCCCTCCTTAGGAGTCTATAGGCCTCCTCTGATATCCTTAAAAAGGCAAAATAAATGTCCTCACTAGTGCTCCCCTGTGTAAGACATATTTCCATTTCAGACTGGGTTTTACTAACTAAATTGCGCAAAAAAGCCTCAGAGTCAACTCTATCCCGTTTTAGAGAATAACTATTTGTGGTAGCAAGTCGTACCCTCTGCTCATAAGAAGCCTGCCTCTTCCTATTTTTATAGTTTTTCAAAACAAGAAGCTTTAAACTAATTGGGTAGTGATCACTCATTGATATTACCTCTGTTTTATACTCCAAGACGCTAGAGGCATATCTCTTGGGCAATATAACAAAGTCAATAATAGATTTGCAGCCTCTCCCATTAAAAGTTGAATGGAAAGGTGTAGGATTTGAGCACAACTCATTTGCAAAACCCAGGTCAAATTGGTGTAATATGTCATTAAGCAACTCTCCACTTTTATTATGAGTAAAGTGTGAAGAGGTAACCTTGTTGTCTTCACCTAGGCCGCAAATACCATGTTCACTATGCGCACAGAGGGAGCAATTAAAGTCCCCTACCCATATTAGAGGCATATCTCCTCTCATATTTTCCTCTATAGTTTTTAAGACACTAGCCAATTCCCCAAAGACAGTCTCTTTTCGATCTGTTGGGACGTTAAAGGTTCACTAAAACCACTTCCTTATGCCATCTTAACTTCAGGTGCAAAATTTGATAGAACTCGGACCAATGTATGATCTTGACATTTGATACCTCAGCCTCTACTGAGATGTAGGTACACAACCCCCCCTTGTTGCGGCCATGATTGGTAACAATTGCTGGAGTGTGAAATGTACTAAAACACTGAATATGGGTTTCCCTCTCTAACCATGTTTCTTGGAAACATAATATATCGTACTTATCCACAAATGACAGCCACTCAGGATCATGTGCTTTGGCTGCTAGGCTTGCAATATTCCAACTTAGAATTTTACAGGCGCTCCCTTCGTCCCCCAACTCTTTTACATTTTCAAATGTTCCCTGTGGGGTACTTCTCCGGCCAATAATATCTATCTTTTCCCTGGTACTTGGGGGTCGGTCTGTGAAAACATCATCAGGCTGGCTACTATTTTTCACCCACATGGGAGTAATCTCTTTGATACATAAGTTGTTATCAATATTCAACTAGCTATTTCCCCTGCTATCCTTCGTCCCTAAGGACATAACAGCGTTCCCATGAGTTTCCTTCCTAACATAAGTATCAAACTGTCAATCCTGGTCAGCCAACCATGTTAAAGGTTCGAAACAATTTGGATGTAGCCAGTTTGTGCTTGTGGGTTGTATATCTTGGAAGTCCCTCACTGATCTCCTCTCAGAAAATACATTAACAGGCCGTCTCAATTCAAAGTTTGTGTTTGTCTGGACTGGTGGGTAAAAGAAACCTAAAGGCAATACATTAATATCAAAATATTCAAAATGATTGATCCCTGCCCTATTCAAGATCTCCCTAATTAATCTGGGATCACTAAAAGTCAAGACTATACAGTCCCCTTTGAGCTCTTTTGCCCTTTCCCAACCCATGGAACTCGTCTTGCCATTTTAAAATTTGATTTTAAAACTTGATTCTGATGCCCGCCACAGACTGCCAGCTGGTTTCAGGGGCGGAGATTCTCCCCCGGGGAATCTCCGACCACTCCCCCATCGCCGTTCGCATCGGGTCCCCGTCCACTGACCCTAGGACTACCTGGCGCCTCAATGCGTGGTATTTGCAGGACCCCGAACTGGTAGAATACCTCGGTCAGGAACTCCGACACTACTTATCTGCCAATGTGGGGTTGGTCCCTTCGCAGCGAACACTATGCGAAGTGGGCAAAGCAGTGCTTCGAGGAGTCGCCAGGGGGCTTGTGCATGCAAAGCGTGCGGCCCAGTCTGCCCAGCTGGAGTCCAGAGCTGTTCGCTTAGAACTGGCTCAGCTGGAGGCTGACGCTGCTGATTCCTCCAGACAGCTTGCTCTGGTCTGAGACGAGATCCTGCAGTTTTCCCTAGAGTCGACCCAAAACCTCTGGCGATCCTCTGTTGCCTGTATCTACGGATGGGGTGACAAAAATAGGAAACTGTTCCACAATCTAGTATCCTACCCCAGAGCCCACCGCATTATCCCTGAGATCCGCACGGCCCAGGGGACCTGCCAGGTAATCTTTCAGGCCATCGCGCAAACCTTTCCACAATATTACAAAACCCTTTATACTGCACGCCCCCGGCGCCTCCCTCATGGACTTGATGGCAGAATCCGGACTATACCTACTGTGTCTCCCCAGGGAGACGGCGGATACCAGGGAGATGACGATGGCCCGCTCACTCCGGAGGAAATCCACGGGCCATTACCCTGTTACACTCCGGCAAAACGCCAGGGCCGGATGGATTCCCCCAGGAATACTACTCTGTGTTCCGTTAGAATCTGGTTCCCCATCTGACGGAACTCTTCCGCCATGTGGTGGACAACGGGGCCTTCCTGTCTGAATCAGACGTGGTGACCATTGTGGTCATCCCAAAGACACACCCACCCTCCCTAGACTGCGCCGACTATAGGCCCATTTCCCTGATTAATACCAAAATTAAGATCTTCGCCACTGCCATTGCCCAGAGACTCCGGTCCCTCCTGCAGGACCTGGTCCACCCTGACCAATGCAGGTTTATGCCGGCCAGGGGCACCCGACACTGCATCCGCCGTCTCCATTTTTCCCTGGCCCATCGCTATCGGCTCTCCCCCTACCTGGTCCTTCTCCTACTCGACTTCGAGGAGGCCTTTGACACGGTGGACTGGGGATACCTGGGAGATGTTCTAGGAAAGATGGGTTTTGGCCTTCGCTTTCGCCGCCTGATCCAAGTCCTATATCACAGCCCAAGAGCCCGTGTGCTCGTCAACGGCAGATTCTCCAAACCGTTCCCGATCCGGAGGGGTACCCGCCAGGGCTGCCCCCTCTCCCCACTCCTATTCGCGCTTGCGATGGAGCCCCTGGCGGAGCTAATACAACAGGACCCCCTGTTCTGAGGCTGGCAGTGGGACCGGAGCCAAGTGGACAAAATTGCCTTATATGCGGATGACCTGCTGCTCTATTTGGCCGACCCGGAGCATTCCGACCCTAGGTCACTGAGAGCCCTTTCAGCCTTCGAGCAAATCTCGGGTCTCCGCCTGCAAAATCCACGCTGTTCCCCTCCACCCCTCACAGGCCTGCTTTGACTGGCAGGCAGTGATCCCCCTCCGGAGGCAGTCATTCAAGTATCTGGGTGTATGGGTGACCCTCATGCCTGAACTAGAGTGGGCACTCAACATCGCCCCCCTAGTCACCCGGATGAAAACGATCTTCGGAATTGGCAGTCCCTACCCCTTAGTCCACTGGGACAAAGCGCCCTCTTTAAAATGATGATCCTCCGCCGCTTCCTTTATATTTTACAAAACACCTCGATCCCTCTCACAAGCGGTTGGTTCCGAGAACTGGATAGCATGCTCATCTGATTTCTATGGGGGAGGGGACGCTCACGGTTGTCCCTGTCCCATTGCTGAGTTCCCCCTTTGACGGTGGTATGGGAGTCACCAACCTCTATGCCTATTACCTGGCCACCAAACTCATTGTGATCCACAACTAATTCGAGGGGGGCTGTTCTGACCAGGCCTACCGGGTAGAACTCACTGTCCTCGATTTCACACAACTGCAGGGCTTCCTGTGCTGCTTCCAAGTGCCGCAAGCCATGCCCTCTGTCACCAGATCGGTCCTATGGCTTGGCGCGCTGCCCTTCGTCTGGTGCGTTGGGATCGTAAGTAGACTAGACAAATGCCCCTCTGGTGTGGCACCTGGCTGGAAGAAACCGCTTCCCTGGAGGGGTTCCGCCGATGGGACCTGGTGGGAATAACCCTACTAGGAGACATGTGGGTGGGGGACCACATACGTTCCTTCTCTGACTACAGCACAGACACGGCCTCCTAAACTCCCAGTTTTACAAATACTTACAACTCCGCCACACCCTCCACATTCACCTCCCCGTACCTACTTCCCTTCCGGAGTTTAGTCCCCTGGAGGCCCAAGTCATGATGGGAGATCTGGGGCGGGGGGATGTCCCGAATATATCGAGCCTTGATTAATAATTCCCCCTTTAGATGAAGCTGATTGGCGTGATGCCCTTATAGCCCCCAAAACCCTAACCACGTCTTCAAAATTGCGCCTGGTCCATCTTTACTTCCTCCACGTGGCCTATTTGACGCCTGCTCGCCTCTTTTGAGCGGGTGCAAGAACCTTCCCAGCCTGTGCCCGATGCGCTGGCACCCCAGCCGATTTCTATCATATGGTGTGGTTGTGCCCGGCCTTGGAACCCTTATGGAGAGGGGTGGAGAGAGAACTTATGACTGCCTTGGGTTGGGTGGTTCCCCACGACCCGAGACATCTGCTTCTGGGAGTGTTTGATGGACTGGACGGCTCTCGAGCCGATAAGCGCTTCTTGGGAACGGCGGTGGTGGTAGCGAAGCAAGACATTGCAGCCAAATGGTCTCAGACGGCTGCACCAGCTCTGTGGGTGTGGAGGAGGGGGGTGGACTGGTGTGGGATGCAGGAAGAGGCCGTTTTTTAGGCCTTTGGTTGCCCGGAGCTGTTTCATAAAGTATGGGGCAAATGGTTTGGCTTGTTACCACCTTGATGGGCCCTACCCTGATGCATCATCGTGCTCGGTGGGTACCTGTAACTTATTCCGCTAAGGCTGATATGCTCTGGGATGCCATGGGGGGGGAACAGGGATATTTTAATGGATTCTGTGACTTGCGGAAAATGAATTTCTTTGCGTTGAAAACTTCAATAAAATTTGATTCTCAAAAAAATAAATGCTTAAACGAAGGATCACAAAGGCTGGTCCGCTTTCCCAGCCAATGTAATGCTTTATTACTCAACTCCCTCCATGTTTCTTGGGCAGGGTGCTCCAGTTCTAAATGTAAATGTAAATGTATAGGCATTTATATAGCGCACTACCTACCCGGAGGGTCCCAAGGCGCTTCGACCGCTGCGAAACCCTTCCTGGCTTCCCTGAGAGATGGTCCCTTAATGGGTATCTCCAGGGTGAGACCAGGCATCCCCGGCGGTCTGGTGGGGCCGTTAGTGAAGATGAGGCAAGCTAATGCCCAGAGTTGCCGAGTGTGATCGCTGATCAGAGTGGGCACCGAGGCGAGAGAATTATTGAGTCCGCTGACCCTGGTCCAGAAACCTGCCGCGCCGGGAATCGAACCCTGGTCCCGGGCCGTCCTCTGCTCTCGGGTCTGCCGCCTTTAACCAGTGAGCCACACTAGCTAAAATAGCTAGTGTAGCTAAAATAACCACATAAGGGGTACCTGGTAGATCAAGGCAGGATTTCCCTCTCGGAAATTGGTCTGGTCTTTGGTCCCCTCGGGGTGCAATCCCACCCGAACCTGTACAAGGGCATACACAACTTGGGGACCACATATTTGGGGGGGAAAGTTTGTTCCCTACAATCCAACACGCGCTCTCCACTCCAGCAATCAGTCCCTACTTCAAATCCCCCCAATTAGAAGGGCGAGGCTGGGCGGAAAGGCTCTTTCCTCCTTGGGCCCACGTCTTTGTAACACACTACCCTCCACCCTTAGGCTTTGTACTAACCATCTGGCATTTAGGAAACTGCTGAAAACTTTCTTGTTTCAAATGTAGCTCCTCCTTTAAAATCCTGAGAGCCTTACTCTCTATCTACCAGGCAAATTAAGCGCAGAGATACTCCTCCGGGAGTCGATTCCAGCGCTATATAAACCTATAAATAAATAAATAAATAAAATTGCTGTCAGTGGGTTTCCTCTGTTCCCTATCATTTTTTCCTTGTTCACCTACTCTACTCAAACTTCGCACAGGGATAATATTATTAGGGTCTCTAGCCACCACTGTGGTATTAATTATATTAACAGGAGTATTTATGTTGGGATCCTGCAAGCCTCCAGTATTACTATATGTACTCTCTTTATAGTTACCTGAAGTACCACGTAAGATAGTTTCTATATTAGTCACCCTGTCTAATAATACCCCCAAGGCCTGTGTAATGTATATTTTTAAGGAGTCCATGGTGTTCTGGAGACCGTCCGTTATCCTTTTCTGGTCCTCCAGTATCGCGGCGATGGAGTTATTACCCACACTATATTGATTTTTCTTCGTATAGGTTTTTCGAGCAGTTTGTTTGTTAGAACTTTTTCTATTTTTTTCACCCTTATCAATGTGGCCAATGACAGATTCTGAGTCTGCTGCTTCACTTACCTGACATCCCTCCAAACGTGCAGATAGCTTGCTAAGTTTAGAGGAGGGGTGTGAGTCCTCTCCCGTCTCACTATGATCACTTAAAATTGTTTGATCATCCACAATCTGTATACATCCATTCTGCAGGCTCCTACGATTCCCATCCTTTCGATTCACTATAGGACTAGTAGTATCTCCTTTCTCCACTGCATCTGCATCTCCATGTGGATTTGTTCTTCAATAGCTCCCATAGCCCCTGTGACGTAGGTCAAAAGTGATTTCTGCCCTGTCCCCTTCCGCTTGGATGTCACATTACTCAATTTGGGTTTGGACATCTTGAGAATGCAATAATGGGGATATGTGCTACACCACACTCTCAAAGTACTCACAAAAAAGGTCCGCTCTCAAAGAATGTATTTCGGGGATCAGTTCTCAGAGGAGGGCCCAGCCCGGCCTCCTCTGGCCACCGACGGGCCCGCCCTTGACCCGGGATTCGCCCGGCGCGCCTGTGCGCTTCCAGTAGGCGGGAGAAGCTGCTTGGCTAAATCCTCCTGATGACGAGGAGGGAGGGGCTGCCAGTGATCTCTGTGCCCCGCTGGTTACTGGGGCTTGTTGTCCGGTCGTGTCTGGCCCCCTGCTGTACACCACGAAGCGTCTCCCACGAAGCGGGAGGCGTGAGCAGTTATCAGGAGCCTGGTGACAAGGAGGGAGGGGCTGCCAGTGAGCACTGTGGCCCTCTAGTTCCTGGGGCTTGTTGTCCGGTCTTGTCTGACCCCCTGCTGTACACCACGAAGCGTCTCCCACGAAGCGGGAGGCGCAAGCAGTTACCAGGAGCCTGGTGACAAGGAGGGAGGTGCTGCCAGTGAGCGCTGTGCCCCGCTGGTTCCTGGGGCTTGTTGTCCGGTCGTGTCTGGCCCCCTGCTGTACACCACGAAGCGTCTCCTGCAAAGAGGGAGGCACGAGCAGTTATCAGAAGCCTGGTGACAAGGAGGGAGGGGCTGCCAGTGAGTGCTGTGCCCTGCTGGTTCCTGGGGCTTGATGTCCGGTCATGGCTGTGCCCCTGCACTACACCACGAAGCGTCTCCCGCGAAGCGGGAGGTACGAGCAGTTATCAGGAGCCTGGTGAGAAGGAGGGAGGGCCTGCCAGTGAGCGCTGTGCACCGCTGGTTCCTGGGGCTTGTTGTGCGGTCGTGTCTGGCCCCCTGCTGTACACCACGAAGTGTCTCCAACCAGCATTTCAATTGCTCGTGATCTTCTTTGTGAACATAGGCATTTATGAATTTGAAGTATCTAAGAGCATTTTTACCTATGCTCATTTCAGCCACTGATAGCTGCAAGCCACTTGAAACATGTATGACCTCTAAAGGTCTCTTAATCACCTTGGTAGATATTAGTGTGCATACAACAGCGGATGCTCTCCCCTTACCCCAGGACTTGTCTTTACTATTCATAGACATAAAACCTTCTATTGACAGATCCTCTCTTAACCAAGACTCCTGAAGGAATTCCGAATGGAAGTGTCTCAAACTTTCTTCCAGTTCGCTGCTGTTCCTCAAATGTTCGAACCCATGGATATTCCAGGTTATGATTCTCAAGTTTTGAGAGGACCCCTCATTCTAGGATAAGCTGGACCTGTCATTCCAGTCACCATCCTTCTGCAGGTGCCGCAAGGGAGAGAACCTATTGGCTTACACCCATGCTGGTTGCCTAGACTGTGAGAGTGGTCAGTCATTTACTATAACCACTCTCAGATCGGTGGGAGGGTTGGTACTTTGCTGTGAAATTTTGGGCCTTCGCAGCGGGATATATGGTACAGATCATTCCCATTGAGTAACAGATAACCCATGGTGCATATATAGAATGGCAGTTGGAAAAGGACCCCTGGGGTGCTAATAGTTGAAGGCTCTTTTTTTATAGGGTATAGGACCTGTAGAACCATTTTTGCTAAATCTCTTTTGGCTTTAAGTTCTAGGTCCGCAATACAAGGGAAGATGAAAGAAACTCTAGAAACCTCTCTACCTTGTTTGCCCAGTTGGAACCCGACGTATGTTAGGTCCAATGAGGTTACCCCTGAGAGAGATGGAATTTGTTAGAATAACTGACGAATTTTAGAGCGACTCAAGGGTCGAAGTTTCTTTGCTTTTTTTCCTCGAAGAGTGATATCAAACATTAATTCTGAGCTTGCTAATTGCGATCTGATGGGGGATTCATAAGCTGAAGATGGTTCTTTGGGCAGTTTATTCTGAGACTGAGACTCAACCACCTTACTGCTGACTGGTATTTGAACTTTATCGTAAGGGCTGGGACAGACTGTCCTGGAAGTGGGAGTAGGACCAAAACTAGTTTCAGGGTGGGTTTCTACATTTTGTTTAGCCTTTTTATATGACATTTTACGTGTGAGTACATCCGCAGTGCTACCAACATGAGTTCTGGGATTTTGAACTTGGGAGCAGGTTCCATTACTGGGCTTCGCTAATATATACGGGTGTTTCTTTTTGCCGGCCCATAGAACACCGAATCCAAGTAATCCATTCCGAGACCTTACCCCCATTGTCCGGTAGGACCTTATGGTGAATTAGGAGGGGGTAAAACAATGCTGCTTTTTCCTCACAAGCAAAGGATATTTAGAGATATAGACAGATCCCTCTACATTTAACTGACATTCAAATTTCCCTAGGATGGCACTATGCGTCCCCCAAGGCTCTGTAGCCATTATTGCAGTAGATAATTGAGCATTCGTGAAGCCACCTAAATTATTTTTAAAACATTGCAATTCATATTGAATATCCTTCAGAGAGTTAAATTGGTCCATTTGATTGGTCCTTATTGGCACCAGCATTTCCAGAATCCCATGCAGGGTGGTCTGCATAAGTAACATCACATCAAACAAAGACGATGAAGAAGTGGGCTTGAATGATCCCAGTGTGGAATTTGGCTCCCCAACCAAGGGAGCATTTTATAATGACGTAAGACTAGCTCAATCCTGTTGATCTTCTCGACAAGGAGACTGCGAAGAACTGACGTTTTCAGACAGACTGAAGATCATAAAGAGATATTCAAATAAGGGGAAGAAGACAGTCTTAGGCCCCTACATGCAGTCGCACTTGTAGTCTATGACGGAGATACTGAAAGATTTACTATTTGCCCTTCATCCAATGCTGTACATAAAACATCTGTTGTCAAGTCTATTGCCAAGTCCGACGTACTGGGCTGCCGTGGGATGTCTTAATCTCCTCCTCTGAGGGAAGTTCGACTCCATTATGAAAATGTTTAAAAACAAAGTTCCTTATTGATGTTACGAGGGGTAAGAGAGGAACCTCTCCAATTGACAAAGTACTTTGTTCATGTTGAGTTGACCCCTTCTTCCCTCCAATTTTCCTCTTTTTATCGGATCTCCCCTGCGATTTATCTTTAGGAGCGCCAAGGAGAGGTCTCTTGCAGCGAAACACAGGGGTTGATAAACAGTGGGTGGTGCTCATTTCCAGAGAGACAGAACAGGGATTGGCGAAGGTAAAAACGAAGGTTACTAACAAAGGGAAGGCAAAGGTTAGACTCACCTCCTTCTTGAGTACGCCCAGCTACCGCTGCCACCTCTGCACTCTAAACCTCCCCTCCCCTCACCGCATAGACCAAAGTTCCTAAACATTTTCCAGTATTCTCCAAGAAGCAAGATAGAGGTTGCAGCTCTAGAACTGCAATATCGTCCCCCTCGTCACAACATCACGCATCATGCCAAAGAAGATGCTGGACTTTTCTGCACCCAACTTCAGCGACCACCGAGTCTGCCGGGTGCCTGGAAACCAGCTGGTAGGTGTCGGGTACTATCAAGTGCTATCAGCTGCTAGGATACCAAGAAGCCAAAAGGATGCCCCCCGCCACACCAGCCACTGACGCTGAGACAGGGGCTGGCTGGGGTTAGGCGCCAAGCACCGGGGCCGAAAACACTGCCGAAGAGCTGCAGTATCAAAGGCGGCAGACATCCCTGCGTCTCTGTGAGCTGACGGAGAACGAGCCTGATCACCGTGGAAGCGGAAGTCAGACTGAGAGGACCAGGCGGCTGAGGCGCGGACCAGTGGGTGGGCGGCGCATAGCGGCGAGGTGAGGCAGCGGCAATCAGGCAAGAAGGAGCAGTAGATAGATTTTAAGTAACTATTTCTAAATTGTCTTGTGTGTTGTTTCTGAATTGTTTGGGTAGATATATTTAATAAATAGTTTCTGTGCTATATGTGTTTTTAACACATCTATTGATTTATAGATGGCCACTGATTAAATGCAAATGTGTTTTTTTTGTCTTTCACATTTTTCTGCAAAGCGTCTTGGGATGTTTGTGGATTGGGAATTTTAAAGTTGACTTAATGTTTAATTTTGGCATTTTTGAATTAATGGTAGTGCTTTCTTCTTTGTTTACCATGCCTCCTTCCCTTGCCCGGAAAGTGACCATTCTGTCTAGACAGCGTGTGGGTGTGTTTGGGTGTGTCTGTGTTTTTGTGTCTGTGTGAGAGAGAGTTTGCCTTAGGCTACCATTTTGTCTTTGCTCTAGTCCTACTTAGTTCTCCATGCTATGTGGCAAGGTAGCCATTTTTTGTAGTCACTGTGCTTTTGCATAGGCCTGCATGTGCTATCTGTAATCCATGCCTTCACCCTTGGTGGCCATTAGGCCGGCAACCATTTTGCGCATTCAATGTCCTTTTTGCCACATGCCTGCATAAGTTCTTTGTTGTACATGCCTTCACCTTTGGTGGCCATGTGGCCAGCAGCCATTTTATGTAGTCAGTGTGTTTTTGCCACAGGCCTGCATGTGTTCTTTGTTGTCCATGGTATGTCTTCACCCTTGGTTGCCATGTGGCCGGCAGACATTTTTTGTAGTCAGTGTGCTTTTGCTATAGACCTGCATGTGTTCTTTGTTGTTCATGCCTTCGCCGTTGGTTGTCATGTGACCAGCAGACATTTTGTGTAGTGTGCTTTTGCCCAAGGCTTGCATTGTGGATTGGGAATTTTAAAGTTGACTTAATGTTTAATTTTGGCATTGCTGAATTAATAGTAGTGCTTTCTTCTTTGTTTACAATGCCTCCTTCCCTTGCCCGGAAAGTGACCATTCTGTCTAGACAGCGTGTAGGTGTGTTTGGGTGTGTCTGTGTGAGAGAGAGTTTGCCTTAGGCTACCATTTTGTCTTTGCTCTAGTCCTACTTAGTTCTCCATGCCATGTGGCAAGGTAGCCATTTTTTGTAGTCACTGTGCTTTTGCATAGGCCTGCATGTGCTATCTGTAATCCATGCCTTCACCCTTGGTGGCCATTAGGCCGGCAACCATTTTGCGCATTCAATGTCCTTTTTGCCACATGCCTGCATGAGTTATTTGTTGTACATGCCTTCGCCCTTGGTTGTCATGTGACCAGCAGACATTTTATGTAGTGTGCTTTTGCCCAAGGCTTGCATGTGTTCTTTTTCTGCCCATACCTTTACCCTGGGGGCCATATGGCATGACGGCCACTTAGTGTAGCCAGTGTGCTTAGCTTTTGCCATAGGCCTGCTTGTGTTCTTTGTTCTCCATGCCATCGCCCTTTTAGGCCATGTGGCAGGGCGGGCATTTTGTCTAGCCAGTGGCGTTGCTTTGTTCTGTAGACTTGCATGTGTTCCTTTTGTTCATGCCTGCCCCCCTTTGGCTATGTGGCTGGGCGGCCATTTTGTTTTGCCATTGTGTTGGCTTTTTCCCTAACCAACATGTGTTCTTTGATATCCATACCTTTGCCCTTGGTGCCCATGTGGAAGGCAGACACTTTGTGTAGTCCGTGTGCAAATCCTTTTCTGTCACTTTGACTTTTCAAAGCCATTTTCTAGGGACATTGATATAAGAGGCCTATACCTTTTATTTTTTTATTTTTTTGTTCCTTTTTTTCTATTTCCCTGATGTGAGTTTAATGTGCTTGATGATGATTGTAGTACAGTGTTTTAACTTTTTGTGCATTTCTTCCATTTTCCACTGCGTCCTCTTTCCTCCTATAGGATTTTTAGGAGTCCTTAGGGAGACACCAGCAATTATGTTTTTTCAATGATTTTATTTTCCCTGCACTCCCTGCATACCATATGTGTGTCATATGCCATAAGCACACACCAGCAATAATGTTTTTAAGGATTATTCCATTTTCCTCTGCACCCCTGCCTGCCATAGGTGTCTCATAGGCACATACGAGCATTAATCTATTTACCATGCACCCCGCTTGCCATGGGTGTCTCATAGGCACACACCAGCAATAATATTTTAAGGATTATTCCATTGTCCCCTGCAAACCCTGCCTGCCATAGGTGTATCATAGGTGCATGCCAGCAATAATTTTTTAAGGATTATTCATTTTTTTCTGTGAATTTCCTGCCTGCCATAGGCATGTAGGTACACACCAGCAAAGGTTTTTTTAAAGAATATTCAATTTTCTCCTGCTTCCCTGCCTGCACAGGTGACTAAGAGGCACGTAATGGATTTTTCCATTTTTCCCTGCAACCCTGTCCTGACGCAGGTGTCTCAGAGGCACATAAAGTAACCTATTCAGTCTTTATCTTATTGAAATATGGGTATGCATGATTTGGAAGGACACACTATTGTTAATTATGTGTGATGAACTCACTAAATTATATTGACTGTAGATTTAAACTGCAAATGTCATGTTTCACTGAACTTTTTTCTTGTTTGTTGGCTTTTATTGTGCAAGAGACAGTACACGGAGTATTGCCAGAAACAATGCCGACGGTGACATACCACCCACCTGAGTCCTCTGCCGCTTCTGCAGGTAAGTGGCAACTGCCAGAGCTCAGAAATAACTTGAATATGGCCCCAAAAGAAGAGTGTTCCTGCCATGAAAGTGAGCAGTGAGGAGTAGAGGAAGAAGGACATTTCCAACACTTGTGTGCTACCCTCCACCATTTTCAAGAAACATGGTGAACCTGCTGCACTCTCCTCTTGGAAGCAAAAGACTGGGAGTAGCACTTACACATCAACAGCCCTCTCCTAACCTAAAGCTAAGCCCAAGCAAACATCTCTCAGAAATGCTGTCACTACAGTCATGGCAATGAGCAGTAAGTCTGAACTGGATTTGTCTCAGCCACAAAGTACCCAATTGTCGCAGAAAAGTGGACAACAGCAGTCACAGCCGGCAACCGTTCTTACTTCTTCTTGAAGTGGGAACAGAACAGGAGATTGTACTTCCAGCTGAGGAAGATGTGGCTCTTCTTCAACCATTGGCCTTAATTTTTCCAGCAAGGAAACGGTACTCCACTTCCTTGTGGTCAGGTCTGGCATTACTAGCAGCACAACCTTACTTCAAGATAGGCTATGCTATGCGATTGCATTGATGGTAACTCCCAATAAGATCGCAAAGCATGTTGTGAATGTCAGAATCCTACAGGGTTACAATGGGCCATTCCAATCAGAGGAGATTATAAAGCTAGAGGGTGTCCCCACTAAGCCTATCTTAGATAAAACAATGGACTGCACACTGGTAAATGAAGT
This sequence comes from Lissotriton vulgaris, assembly GCF_964263255.1. NCBI lineage: Eukaryota > Metazoa > Chordata > Amphibia > Caudata > Salamandridae > Lissotriton > Lissotriton vulgaris. Next base: position 901,967,048 of record NC_141696.1, read on the forward strand.
GCAAGGTGCAACCTCATCGGACATAAGGAGACATGAGGGACCCCTTCCCCTCCGGGGAGACACCCACAAGGCCGTGTAGAACGTGGGAAAGTTGTGGCTGCAGACCATTTTGGCACACCCACCTCTCAAGGGGAGACAAGCTCAGACACCAAAGTAATAAGCCATCTGCCCTAGCTCAGGGAATGCAGATGCTACCGCGGGGGGAGCAGTAGAGTCACAACTGTGGGAGACGTCAGCCCTTCTCTGTAGAAATTAGAAACCTTCTCAGGGTTCTCACCTATACACCTGATTCTTTAAACCCAACAAAGAAGAGATTGGCACAGAAGTTGTAATATAAAAGACATCTTTTGTTCACCTCAGATAAGGGAGACTACGTCACACAGTACCCTCAAAGAATTTCAGGAGACATTCTAAGGAGTACAGAAAACAGGGACCTTATATATGCTTAGGTTACATTAGTCAGCATGAAACCAAGGGGAGGTCCTGGCACATGTAAGCATACAAAATGACAAATATGGGTATCAAAGATTTGCTTGCTTAATAAAGTGGGAGGAGAGTACAAACTGAGCACATTAGTAAGAATAGCCTGACACTTCTATACTAGGAGCAGGTGCATTCTACTAGTTAGACCTCTGCGCATGGCGAGCATATGGCTAGCTAAAATGGCTGCCAAGTACAAAATGGCTTTCAGCTCATGCTAACAGATCCCTGCAATCTTTAACAGATATCCTTTTAGCATGAGCTAAAGACATTCCTATGATCCAGTAGGAACATAGAAAATATTTTGAACATTAATTTTTATAAATTTATCAATATCATAATTCATTGCTAGGTGGGCATTTTCCATTCCAAACATTTCATTAAGCGGGTACATATAAGGTATAAGCAGGAATACAAAGGGGACAAAGCATTGGGTCATAATTAACATACAGATAGGAATAGGAGAGAGTAATGACTATTATCACGAACAGAATTATCATTTCTAGTCCTAAGCAAATCCTAGAACCATCCAGTAAAAACATTTTCAGGGCTCCTTATCATTTCAGTGACCATCCATTTCAATTTCAGAATAGCCAACAGCACATATCTAATAAAAACATTTTCATTGGACTTTTTTAGTGTTTCCTTTATGAGGGCTAGAACATTAATCATATGTTTAGGAGGAGGGCAAAGTAACATTGTTTTACTGCTCAGGAAAACATTTTTCGTGTAGAATAAACATGATAAGAAATTCAAATATTAAGGAAGTTAGACAGGTTATTACAAAACAATCCTGGCTCCAAGGGACCAGGGGGACCACACAGGGCCATAGAAATTAGGACGAAGAGCTACAAAGGGCTGCTCCTCCTCAAAAACAGGACAACCAAAGGGGTACATTATTGACGGAAAAGAAAGTCATTGGGGAAATTGAAGCCGCTGTTCCACCAGCCAGATGGGAGTCTTCTCCCTGTGTCCATTTGAGCCTCACAAGCAGGCTATTGTTGTTTCCATGGTGGAGCTTCACAACTTGCAACTCAAGAATCACGGCCCATTTTAAAGGGAAATGTTTCTTCTTTCAGGATAGGTTAATCACCCACCAGGGCAAATGCTCTCAGCAATCCTGTCCAGTGTCTTAGGCAGTGCACCAGTTTTCTTCACTTCAATCTAATAGGCACCAGAGACACAGCACCTGTACCCTAAACTGAAGTCCTTCCTAACTCCTATATTACTCTGTTGGCACACTGCTCTTTGTTGGGGCCACACATTTCATCCAGGGTGTCCAGGTGTCTCTTGACCAACAAACCAAAGGTGCAAACTTGCATTCACTTTGGGACCAGGATTCAGAGGCCTGATGCTAGGATCTCTGAAGCAACCCTTGTTTCAAAAGGGGTCACCTCAAGCAAAGCCTACTTGCCGTTCTGGTTGTTCTGTGACTCTCTCAGCTGGGCATCAAAAACTTGATCCACAATTTCTCCTTTCTGATTTGTGACCCCGTCTTTCGTCTAAGACAGTGGCAGGGGTACAAAATTCACCCCAGGGCTTCCGCCTTCACTGAGGTCCTAGTTGCCAGCAATGCCTGTGCTGGGTACCTTCTCTTTGACTTCAAGCTGGACTAGTGCTGACTCCCCAAGCTAGATCTGATGTCCAGGCCCTTCCGGTAATGGTTGTAAGGCAGCAAATATCTATTGGTGGACAGAACAAAAGGTCTTTAGACAAGGCACATAAATAATCTATCAACAGAAAGGATGGTCTCAGAATACTTCCTAGTCTTGGGACTCCCCATATATTAGCAAGGCATCGAAAAACCACTTCATGTATCTATGTAAGAGTAAAATAAAACACCAGACCAGACCTATTGGCAAGTATAAAAGGAACTTTTTAGTGAACTGACAAGAGTAATACGTCACCCAATCTTAAGCAGGCAAGGAAGTCTGTGGCATTTACTAAATTCTGAGGAAAAGAGAAAAACAACACAGACATACCCTAAATCCTTACATCTGTGTATTCCTAATCTGAAGACCCTCAAGAAAAAAGGAAATGTTCTACACTTTACTCTAAGGTGCCGGTTCACAGAACTAACTTAAGACAAAATCCTAAACTTTCTACGTTTGGTATTCACGGAAGGCATTTAGTAGTAGTAAAGTTAGGCTTTTGTCTTAAATTTGACTTAAGACAAACTTAAGACAGACTTAAGGTAGACTTAAGACAGACTTAAGACAAACTTAAGACAGACTTAAGACAGACTAAAGACAGCCTTAGGACAGACTTAAGACAGACTTAAGACAGACTACAGACAGACTTAGGACAAAGTTAAGACAAAATCCTAACTTAAGTCTATCTTAAGTCTGTATTAAGTTTGTCTTAAGTCTGTCTTAAGTCTGCCTTAAGTCTGTCTTAAGTTTGTCTTAAGTTTGTCTTAAGTCAAACTTAAGACACAATCCTAACTTTACTACTACTAAATGCCTTCTGTGAATACCAAAAGTAGTAAGTTTAGGGAGATGCTTCAAGGAGCTGCGGGGGATTCTGTTTGCAGACTACCCGCCCCAGGAGACAGCGGGCCAATCAGGGAGTGCTCTAGCCCCTCTCTCACCACCAGCAGCTTTAAAAACGACTCGTGCCTCCCGAGGGAGATGCTTCGAGGAGCTGCGGGGGATTCTGTTTGCGGACTACCAGCCCCAGTAAACAGCGGGCCTATCAGGGAGTGCTCTAGCCCCTCCCTCACCACCGGCAGTCTTAAAAACGACTTGCGGGAGACGCTTCGAGGAGCTGCGGGGAATTCTGTTTGCGGACTACCAGCCCCAGGAGACAGCGGGCCAATCAGGAAGTGCTCCAGCCCTTCCCTCACCACCGGCAGCCTTAAAAACTACTCGAGCCTCCCGCTCCGCAGGAGACGCTTCGAGGAGCTGCCAGGGATTCTGTTTGCGGACTACCAGGCCCAGGAGACAGCGGGCCAATCAGGGAGTGCTCTAGCCCCTCCCTCACCAACAGCAGCCTTAAAAATGACTCGCACCTCCAGCTCCGCTAAAGACGCTCCGAGGAGCTGTGGGGGATTCTGTTTGCGGACTACCAGCCCCAGGAGACAGCGGGCCAATCAGGGAGTGCTCTAGCCCCTCCCTTACCACCGGCAGCCTTAAAAGCGACTGGCACCTCCCGCGCTGCGGGATGCGCGTGGGGGCGCGCCAGGTGAAGCCCAGGCCAAGGGCGGGCCCGTCCTAGCCCGTCATCGCCAGGAAGAGGCAGAGCAGGGAGCCCCCCCCCCCCCTTTCATTTAGGTTACAATACACAAGGTACTGTTTTTGGCTCCATTACTGTGTGACTCTTTCTTGTATATACCTGGGGGGCTGCGAACATCAATACCACTACCTTTTGGCAAACTTTCGGCGATAAAATCTGCGTTCTGCCAGCACATAGTCACTACAGCGCTAACTGGACAATCTCTGTCACTCAATGGGTAAAAGGAAGTCAATGGAGGGTGGGGAGGTAGCCGGGAATAAGAGAGGCAAAAGGTAAAAAAAAATGTTAGCCACACAGCCAGTAACTGTGTCCTGGATAGAATCGAGACCATAGTCAATGAGTGTGAAGAAATCTTAGGAGGCAATAACGCAGCAGTCAATATTGGCGTTGAACATCATGGGGAGGGGCTAGGTACCGATCCACAAAGATTAATTCCATCTAAGTTTAAAAAAAAGTCACACCAACCATTAACCCCATTCCTTATAGCCCAGAGGCAGAAGGCCCAGAGGTATTCCCTTCATCTATTCCCCATTACCATTTTTAAAACAAATCGATACAGGGGTTTTAACCGTCCACAGAACTGCTGATGATTATACTTCACCATTCCCCTGTTCCAATTGATTTGCAGTGCTAGAGTGTTTGGTGGAGGGAACTGTACCCCCAATAAGGAAGGATTGCAATGCTACTGGCACAGTGGTTCCAGCAAGTACATGTAAATGTAGAGATTCCCACGAGGGGTTACTGCAGAAAGTGAAATTTCTCCAAAGAGAGGTAGACTCGTTGAAGAAAATGGTTGAAGCCTTAAATTGCAGGGCCAACCATCCCCCTCTAGCTTATGCCTTGCTGCCCCATCCTCCTTTCCCCACAGCTGCTCCACACTTGAATAGGACATTGATTGGTGTTCCTTTTGAGGGGGGTGGCGGGACCCCCTTGGGCCGCAAGATCGAGGAGATCCTACCACTTTCAGGGCCCCCGATTTTAGCACTAAAAAATCCTATGCTGAGTCATTAAAAGTTCTTGGGGCTCGCAATACCTCCTTTAACACCACGGGGCTACAGGGACAACTTCTTCGGGGTATGACCACGAACACCCTGGCCATAGTCTATATGGTGAAAGTCTAAAAACCTTCTTGTAGACAGGGATACGAAAGTGTTGAATCCAACCGTAATAAGGTCATACATTGGTTACAACATGTGAGGGGATGCAGATCCATAATCCGGGAGGACATTGTGAGAGCAAGGAGGATTGTATTGCATAATTCTGAGCAAGACTGCATCGAGCTGTTGATAACTGATGTTGTTCTCGCTGAGCATTTATTGGCTTTGGAATTCTGTACCTCTTTCCCAGAGCATTCTGCCATCCAGATTAGGCGTTTACCATTATGACCATCAATTGGGGTGGCAGACCAAGAAACATCAGGGACACCTGGAGGGGGGTCGGGTTTGAATAGGGTAGACTGACTAAATTCAGGGTCTATTGAAAACCTTAATACTGTCACAATAGGGGTCAGATGCAGAGAGACCAATGCCCTCGCTAATTCTCAATCTATAGGAATTTCAATGGATCAGGGACAGGAGGCTGAAGAAGTGTGTGCACCTTCTAACGCCCCGGATAACATAGCAGTGGAGGCCATGACTAACATAAACATACTCAACCTCCTTGCCTGGAATGTAGCGGGGTTAGAGAAGAAATTATTGCTCCCCGAATGGAATAAATTTGTGGAAAATTTTGAGATATGTCTATTCCAGGAGACATGGAGTTTAACCCCCATTCATAAATCCGGCTATACTTCTTACTTCATTCCGGCAACTAGTTCAGGCAAGGGTCGCCCTTCTGGGGGGTTACAAATTTGGGTTAGTTTTTTCCTGAACTGGACAATCACCATACATAGCTGTCTGTCATGGGACATTTTACATCTAACTATTAGAGGAACACCCAATAGCACAGCATTAGAACTATTTAACATCTATGCAAGAGGCTCTATAGGTGCCCCGACTATAACAGCCTTGGAAAGTATGCTTTCCTGTATCCAGTCACATTCTAACATCATTGTAGCAGGGGACCTTAATTACACGTTCGAACCGCTGAGTGCTGAGGACTTCATGGGTGTTGCCGAAGAGGATGCAAAATGGGGTATCCCTCCCCTTAGTTTAGACCCCATTTAGAAGTGATCTCAGAGGGCAATTCAAAGCAATGCCCTTACCCTGGAATTTAATTTAAGAGCTGCAAATGGGAGGACAAGTTCTGATCTAAGTGGAGCATTCACTTTTAATAGGATAAGCTCCCCGTTCAGAATAGACTATATCCTTATTGACGTCCGTTTATGGGGAGACCTTCAGCACATGGTAGTTAAACCCTCCATAGATAGCGACCATAGTCGTCTCTGTCTACAAATTAACAATATCTGGCGATCTCTCGGCATAGAGGCATCTAGACCTCCCTTATTGTCAACTAGAGAGGTAATCCCCTCTAATTGTAACAGATGCCTTAAATGGCTTAAAGTCTCCCAACAGGAACACAAATTGCAAAGCATCAAGGAAGTCCTTGAGACTAAGAATAAGGAACTTATGGTGCTTTCTAGTGAAATGGGGAAGCAATCCAATTTTCACCAGTTTTATCAGGAATCAATTGACAAATTGAGTTCTTTTTTTATTGTTGAAGGGAAATTAGGCCCAAGGAGAGACCAAGCAAGGCCCACCAATCAATGGTATTCCTCGGGTTGCAGGGAAAAGAGGGTGGCCCTAACTCTTGCGGTTAGAAAAAAAGACCTACTAGCAATTAAAATAGCAAGGAAAGAGTATTCCAGAGCACAGGTGGAAGCTAAACGAAATTTGGAGGAGACTCATTCTCAGGATTTAAAGTACGCCTCCAAGCAAAGGGAGCTGCGGGGGATTCTGTTTGCGGACTACCAGCCCCAATAAACAGCGGGCCTATCAGGGAGTGCTCTAGCCCCTCCCTCACCACCGGGAGCCTTAAAAACGACTCGCGCCTCCCGCTCCGTGGGAGACGCTTCGAGGAGCTGAGGGGAATTCTGTTTACGGACTACCAGCCCCAGGAGACAGTGGGCCAATCAGGGAGTGCTCTAGCCCCTCCCTCACCACAGGCAGCCTTAAAAACGACTTGCGCCTCCCGCTCTGCGGGAGACGCTTCGAGGAGCTGTGGGGGATTCTGTTTGCGGACTACCAGCCCCAGGAGACAGCGGGCCAATCAGGGAGTGCTCTAGCCCCTCCCTTACCACCGACAACCTTAAAAGCGACTGGCACCTCCCGCGCCGCTGGACGCGCTTGGGCGCGCGCCAGGCGAAGCCCAGGCCAAGGGCGGGCCCGTCCTAGCCCGTCATCGCCAGGAAGAGGCAGAGCAGGGAGCCCCCCCCCCTTTCATTTAGGTTACGATACACAAGGTACTGTTTTTGGCTCCATTACTGTGTGACTCTTTCTTGTATATACCTGGGGGGCTGCGAACATCAATACCACTACCTTTTGGCGAACTTTGGGTGATAAAATCTGCGTTCTGCCAGCACGTGGTCATTACAGTGCTAACTGGACAATCTCTGTCACTCAATGGGTAAATGGAAGTCAATGGAGGGTGGGGGGGTAGCCGGGAATAAGAGAGACAAAAAGGTAAAAAAAAGTTAGCCACGCAGCCAGTAACTGTGTTCTGGATAGAATCGAGACCATAGTCAATGAGTGTGAAGAAATCTTAGGAGGCAATAACGCAGCAGTCAATATTGGCGTACAACATCATGGGGAGGGGCTCGGTACCGATCCACAAAGATTAATTCCATCTAAGTTTAAAAAAAAGTCGCACCAACCATTAACCCCATTCCTCATAGCCCAGAGGCAGAAGGCCCGGAGGTATTCCCTTCATCTATTTCCCCATTACCATTTTTAAATCAAATCGATACAGGGGTTTTAACCGTCCAAAGAACTGCTGATGATTATACTCCACCAATCCCCTGTTCCAATTGATTTGCAGTGCTAGAGTGTTTGGTGGAGGGAACTGTACCCCCAATAAGGAAGGATTGCAATGCTACTGGCACAGTGGTTCCAGCAAGTACATGTAAATGTAGAGATTCCCACGAGGGGTTACTGCAGAAAGTGGAATTTCTCCAAAGAGAGGTGGACTCTTTGAAGAAAATGGTTGAAGCTTTAAATTACAAGGCCAACCATCCCCCTCTAGCTCATGCCTTGCTGCCCCATCCTCCTTTCCCCACAGCTGCTCCACACTTGAATAGGCCATTGATCGGTGTTCCTTTTGAGGGGGGTGGCGGGACCCCCTTGGGCCGCGAGATCGAGGAGATCCTACCACTTTCAGGGCCCCCGATTTTAGCACTAAAAAATCCTATGCTGAGTCATTGAAAATTCTTGGGGCTCGCAATACCTCCTTTAACACCACGGGGCTACAGGGACAATTTCCTCGGGGTATGACCACGAACACCCAGGCCATAGTCCATTTGATGAAAGTCCAAAAACCTTCTTGTAGACAGGGATACGAAAGTGTTGAATCCATCCGTAATAAGGTCCTACATTGGTTACGACATGTGAGGGGATGCAGATCCATAATCCGGGAGGACATTGTGAGAGCAAGAAGGATTGTATTGCATAATTCTGAGCTAGACTGCATCGAGCTGTTGCTAACTGATGTTGTTCTCGCTGAGCATTTATTGGCTTTGGAATTCTGTACCTCTTTCCCAGAGCATTCTGCCATCCAGATTAGGCGTTTACTATTATGGCCATCAATTGGGGTGGCAGACCAAGAAACATCAGGGACACCTGGAGGGGGGTCGGGTTTGAATAGGGTAGTCTGACTAAATTCAGGGTCTATTGAAAACCTTAATACTGTCACAATAGGGGTCAGATGCAAAGAGACCAATGCCCTCGCTAAGTCTCAATCTACAGGAATTTCAATGGATCAGGGACAGGAGGCTGAAGAAGTGTGTGCACCTTTTGGCGCCCCGGATAACATAGCAGTGGAGGCTATGACTAACATAAACGTACTCAACCTCCTCTCCTGGAATGTAGCGGGGTTAGAGAAGAAATTATTGCTCCCCGAATGGAATAAATTTGTGGAAAATTTTGAGATATGTCTATTCCAGGAGACATGGAGTTTAACCCCGATTCTTAAATCCGGCTATACTTCCTACTTCATTCCGGCAACTAGTTCAGGCAAGGGTCGGCCTTCTGGGGTGTTACAAATTTGGGTTAGTTTTTTCCTGAACTGGACAATCACCATACATAGCTGTCTGTCATGGGACATTTTGCATCTAACTATCAGAGGAACACCCAATAGCACAGCATTAGAATTATTTAACATCTATGCAAGAGGCTCTATAGGTGCCCCGACTATAACAGCCTTGTAAAGTATGCTTTCCTGTATCCAGTCACATTCTAACATCATTGTAGCAGGGGACCTTAATTACACGTTCGAACCGCTGAGTGCTGAGGACTTCATGGGTGTTGCCGAAGAGGATGCAAAATGGGCTATCCCTCCCCTTAGTTTAGACCCCATTTAGAAGTGGTCTCAGAGGGCAATTCAAATCAATGCCCTTACCCTGGAATTTAATTTAAGAGCTGCAAATGGGAGAACAAGCTCTGATCTAAGTGGAGCATACACTTTTAATAGGATAAGCTCCCCGTTCAGAATAGACTATATCCTTATTGACGTCCATTTATGGAGAGACCTTCAGGACATGGTAGTTAAACCCTCCATAGATAGCGACCATAATCGTCTCTGTCTACAAATTAACAATATCTGGGGATCTCTCGGCATAGAAGCATCTAGCCCTCCCTTATTGTCAACTAGAGAGGTAATCCCCTCTAATTGTAACAGATGCCTTAAATGGCTTAAAGTCTCCCAACAGGAACACAAATTGCAAAGCATTTGCGCAAATATCTCCAAAAGTTGGTAATAGGAGATAGCGATGTTAGCGACTGTTTCCAGTCGCTAACATCTTGGCACGCCCACTTTGTATGTCATTAGTGATAAATATCACTGAAATGCAAAGCGGGGCCCAACATGGTCACTATCTCCTACTAGCTGTCGCTAACTGGTGTTAGCGACAGCTAGGTAATAGGGAGATCATTTTATCTCCGCTTTCTTGGCTTTTAAAGCCAAAAAAGCGAAGATAAACCCCCTTGATAATATGCCCCTGAGTTCTTTTTTTATTGTTGAAGGGAAATTAGGCCCAAGGAGAGACAAAGCAAGGCCCACCAATCTATGGTATTCCTCGGGTTGCAGGGAAAAGAGGATGGCCCTATCTCTTGTGGTTAGGAAAAAAGACCTCCCAGCAATTAAAATAGCAAGGAAAGAGTATTCCAGAGCACAGGTGGAAGCTAAACGAAATTGGGAGGAGACTTATTGGCAGGATTTAAAGTACGCCTCCAAGCAAAGGGACCCAAAATTATTCTGGGATCTAATTAACAGAGGCATCAGAAAAGGATCTGACCCAATCCCTAACCCTATCACGGGCCAGCAATGGCACAAGCATTTCTCCAATCTTTACTCAGGAGATGAATGCTCTATGTCCCCAATTCACAAGCCCTTTCCAATCTTTACAGGCGCCCATTCAATATTAGATTGCTTTGAGCTCCAAGAGGTGGAGCCAGCTATAAATAGTATTGCTCCCGGAAAGGCTGCATGACCTGATGGTCTCCCAGGGGACCTGCTTTTGCATGATCCTAACCCTTGGGCTCTCTTCATTTTATTGGTAATGAACTTAATAGCGAGGGGATCCCCTGTCCCAGACTCTTGGAAAGGAGCAGTGGTTGTTCCAAATTTTAAGAAGGGGAATAAGAGGACTCTGCCAACTACCGACTGATTAGCTTAATCGATGTGATCCAGAAGGTGGTTGGCAGGGACCTCCTAATTAGGATTAGAACATGGATGGTGGACGTAAACATCTTGTCCCACTATCAAGCGGGTTTAGGCAAAAGGTGGGAACAATGGATCAGGTGTTCAGATTCTTCATGATCTATTGGAAAATAGTGATCTTAGGGAAGGGCAGTTTGTATCTGGCCTTCATAGATCGGAAGACTGCGTTTGACCTGGTGCCTCGGGATAAACTTTGGCAGGTCCTTCAACAACTGGGCATTTCCCCTCAGATCCTTGACATTATAAAACGCTTGCATAACGACAACTATGCCAAAATTAGGTGGGGATCACAGGGGCAATTGACAGAGAGGATCGTGGTGAACAGGGGGGTCCGCCAGGGATGCGTGCAGGCTGCATGTGGCTGGCAGATTCCACACACCACAGGCAGGCAGCGGGCCGTATCTCGCAGAAATGGGGAAATACAGAAAAGTAAAGATTTTTCCCCCATCTAGTCTGTGAGGAAAGCAATTTCTGGGAGTAAAGGGGCGAAGATTGCCCATCAAACTAAGCTTGAAAAATACGCCATGTCAAAAGCGGCAGATGCAGGTGGAACAACAAAGGCCTAGCCAAAGACAGCCCAACAAACAACCCAATACTGAAAGACATTATGGACACCATCACGAGAGTGCCTGCGTCACTCGAAAGCAGAATGGATTCAATAACAACTGAAGTTACACTCATAAGGGCAGAAGATGAGTGAAAAGGTCAAAACAATGGAAGACATCAAAACAGACATCTGCCGGGATTCCAAAACGATGTAGCAACATATTAAACAGCTTCAGGCAGCTAGTAAAGCAATGGAAAATAAAAACTGGATGAATATGAGGGGAGGCCACACCGCAACAATGTCAGAATCCTCGGAGTGCCAGAATGAGCGGAAGGCCTCATGCCAGACCTCTTTGTTGAAGAACTAATCACCAATCATCTCCAGCCTAAGAATCAATCCAACTTCTTTTTGATTGAGAGGTCCCACCGAGTCCCTGGAGGCAGACCAAAACCCAGAGCCTCGCCAAGGCCCCTATTGGCATGACTCTTCTATTTTAGGGACCAAGACACTGCTCTGCATACAGCCCACACCGCTCCAGCTATCAATATCGACAACAGTGTTGTGACTTTCTTCCCCGACTTCATATAAAATGTACAGAAGCAGAGATGCTCTTTTCTGGGAACCAAAAGCAGGCTTAGAGACAGAGGACTAAAGTACTCAACGTTGTTCCCTGCACAATTGCGGGTTGAAGCAGAGGGGAAAACATTGTTCTTTGAGACTTCGGAATCGGCAAAAAAATGGCTAATGGATGGAGACCGGCCAAAGGAAGCGGCTCCCAGCAGAGGAGGGAGACATTCCCCAGAAAGCAACCAGGTCTGGAGACGCACCGAAGGCAAATAATAGATGGAAAAGATCCAGAGAATTAAAAACTACAGGTTGGCCTTGGAGATTATAAAACCCCCTGGCTGGAACTGGAGAGATCGGACCGACGAATGCATTGTAGCTGCCATCTGAAACGTTTCTGCAACATTGACTAAGTGACTTTTAAAATCAAAACTACTGTAATTGCATGGAAATGTTTGTCTTCAAAATGTGTAACAGCGGTGGGTAAAGGTATAAACGTTGCACCCCCCTCACCACCTTTAGTACCATTTTAGAATGGGGCAACAGGCGCTCTGCATAGTTGGGGATAGGGGCAGTTTTAAGCCCAGATTTCAGGGAAGCAATGGGTATGGTTCATAAAAGAGTAAGGGCATGTTGCTCTGGCTAGATTGTTTGCAATACAAAAAAGAAATACCCACAACAGGAATTAGACCGTCTGTAAAACAAGGAATTAAGCTGTTGTCCTGGAATGTGAAAGGTCAGGAGATGAGCTCAAGAGAGGGATAGTGATCCAATATCTGAAACGACACTCACCAGATGTGGTCCTTCTGCAAGAGATGTATTTGATGGGAAATGCATGTGGGGCACCGACCAGGTGGGGATGCAGGCTAGTGGCACACTCTGCATTTACCTCCAGATCGCGAGGAGTAGGAATGATGATCAAGAAAAACTTCCCAATGGCAACTGATCATACATGGACCGGCACACAGGGCAAGTTTACGGTAGGCACGTGGAGATGGGAAGGCAAGACATTATCATTGGTGTCTGTGTATGTCCCGCTGGGCCTCCACACATTGGCCTTCAAAGATTTGGTGGATCTTGTATGCGCCCTTCCAGAGGGACAGATATTAATAGGAGGAGATTTTAACTCGATAGTATCAGGTCAACTAGACAGATGTCCCCCGAAGAGGTGCCACGGTCGAACATACAGATCCATGAGCTATGGGGATGGTAGACGTGTGGCGTGCTCTCCATCCTGCGGAGACACTGTTTAGATGCCATTCCATAGCCCACAACTGTCGCTCAAGAATTGACTATAGTATTGTGCCGGCTAATCAGCTGGGACAGATCAAAGAGGTACATCACCTTGCAAGGGGCATTTCTAATCCCTCCCCTGTTTGGGCCCTAGTAGAGGTGGGAGAGTCACAGGCAGGAAGAATAGCCCCAATAAACCCTTGGCACCTAAAGATCCCATCAGTTAAAAGAAAAATTACACAATAAATCAATCTTTATTTCCAAGAGATTGGGGCCTCTGTAAATTCCACCCAGATCCTTTAGAAGCCTTCAAAACGGTGATCAGGGGTCATGCGGTCTCCCAGATCTCCGGAATCTGGAAAGAGAAAAATGCAAACCTTGCTAATCTAGAAGCTGACATTGTGCAACTGGAGGGGAGGTTACATGGGGAGGACACAAAAGAGACCAAGCATTTGTTAAAGATAGAAAACAACAGAATATACGGCCCTTGCCACATATGCTGCACAGGCACAGAATAGGGCCTCCTCAGTAGGATCTATGAAGGTGGGGTTAAAGCAGGGAAAGTGCTTGCTTGGCTCGATCAGAGAGAACAGTTAAACAGATTGGTTGTAGAACTAAAAGATGAGTCTGACATATAGCTGACAGACCCCCAGGAAATTGCTGACAAGTTTGGGAAATTCAGAGAACAGCTTGACACTGGACAGTGAACTCGCAAGCACACAGGTTGAGCGGGCCATAAGAGACTTACAGGCGTGGAAAAGCGATAGGTCCCAATTGTCTACCCATTGAGTTGAACGAATTAGCCCGAGGCAGGATAGCACTGTGTCTCACCAAGATGTTTTTAGAGAGTTGGGAACTGGGTACACATCCCACAGACCAAGGAATGGGCACAATTGTGATCATTATCAAAAGCGGTAAACCCAAGGGCAAACGCTCCTCCTATCGACCAATATCATTGCTTAACAACAAAGTTAAGATATTAGCGAAGTTACTGGCCACCCGTCTGCTTCAGGTTATTTCTAAACTTGTACACCCTGATCAGTCTGGTTTTATGCCTGTCAGAAACACCTCCCTCAATTTGTAACGCTTACACGTATTGATGGGTAGACTAGGCACACTACGAGAGAATGCAGTGGTGGTGTCCCTCGACGCCACTAGGCATTCAACACTATCGAATGGCCATACAGGTTCACAGTCATCAGGAAAATGAGATTCGGCCCCCAATACCTGAGCTGGATTCAAATTCGGTATAGAGGCCTGTTAGACGTGGCACCATTGGCGTGGGTCTGCCTTCCATTTTTTACTGTTGCCTCCTGTGTTTTTGCTATGTTTTTGCTGGTCTAGATGCTTTGGGCACTTTGTCACTGCTATTCAGTGCCAAAGTGCAAGTGCTCCCTATTGTAAATTGTTGTAATGGATTAGTGACTACATGATTGACTTATTTGATTTACTTGTCAGACCCTAGTACAGTGCCCATCTCTACATGTTGGTCTTCCCCTGAAGTAGGCCCAACGTACAGCCATGGGCAGGGTGCATTGTATGTAAATGGTAGGACATGCCCTGATGAGTGTGGCATGTACTGATAGTGAATTACAGACAATTTCGCTTTTCACTATTGCAAGGCTACCTGTTCCCCAGGCCAGAATGGGAAGTTTGATTATAACATCTTATAATCCTAACTGACCCCAGGAACAAGGTAGACATTTGAGTTTAGTATTCCTAAACTCAGAATGTTAAAATACATCGGGCAGATTTACAAGCCCCTTGCGCCACTTTTGCGTCATTTTTAACATGGGAACAATGATGTAAAAGTGGCGCAAGGGGCTTGTCAATCTGCGCTATTTTAGTGAGGGCGATTTTTACATTCTATGTTTGAAAATACCACTTTTAGAAAGTAGGTCTTTTCTTGCCTAACCAGCCAGCCTGCCTCTGCTAGGTTTGTGTATTCCATATCTGGTTTGTGAGTGACAGGGGGCTGGAGAGGGCCTTGGATCAAGCAGTGTGGAGGGTCAGGGCTGAGCTGAATAGGACTTGCATTGAATAGAGAGTGGGGAGAGGAGATTTCCTTTCACTGACCTGAGCCCTCATACAAAAGAGAGTATGGGGAGGAGATTTCCTTTCAGCTACCTGGGCCAATTCTGCTTTCAACAATGCTTTCTCCACCTCCTGCTAGGAATCTGAAAAGAACTGGTTTCGGCTGGGCACAGGCACCCTCTGCCTTCAGAGGACAAAGGATTTACTGGTATAAATATTGGGGCCCAGATTCCAGAACATTAGATCACTTCTGGGAATCAAGACAAACCTTTGCCAAGGAGAAGAACCAAGGAAGCTGAAGGAGTAGACTGCCCCTGTGCTGTTTGCTACTTCTGGGCTTGGCCTGCAGTGGTTAATTTATTTACCAAGGAAAGGGGAAGAGAACGTCTGTAAACTTGAAGTGTGCTTGCTTCCTGCCTGAAGTCTCAGGGATACCCTTGCTGAGAATTCTACCTGCAGAGAGGTGCTTACTTATGTGTGGGCCCACTGAGAAGCTGTAAAAAAAGTCTCAGAAGAACACCTCACCTCCACCCTCACCTGCCCCCCCCCCCCTACTATGATGGACACCGACACAGTGGAAAGCAACCACCACCAATGGATCGCCAACTACGCTAACACCCTCAACCCCCTCCAGAACACCACGAGACGACAAAACAAGAAAGCATTCTTGTTCACCACGGACCTCCATGAATCCAAAAACGACATCCGATGCCACCACAGAGCATCTGCTTGCACCGTGACCTGTTGGCACTGCACTCCGCACCACCTTGCTTCACTTCACCGCCCTGGCTTCACCAACACCGTTGCAGCACACTGACTTTGACACCGAGGACCACACAGTGGCTTGGGGGAACCGCTCGTAAGTCTCATGACACACCCCTTTGTCCGACTACGCAGTCCGGGAAGACCAATGCCAGCTCCCAACAACCAGCTCTGTTACCTACACTGTGATCTGTCGGCACCGAAACAAGCAATACCTCACTCCGCACTTGAGCCGAGCTCTCACCGCCACTGCTGGACAACTGTCACTGACCCCCTGCGTGTACTGTGACCTGAGGGCACCACATGCCACACCGCTGCACTTTGCCCCACAGCCCTGATGCCTGACAAAGTCAGGGCTCCTGACTTAAACCCCAAGGAGTTCAATCTGCAACATGTATGACTACAAAGGCAGTACGAATCCTGCACCAAACTCTGGAACCGATGCCTGCTCTTCGGAGCTCAACGAGAGGTTGCTGACGCCCTGCACTTCTCAAGGTACTGTTTTGCGGGTCTTCCAAACACTGTAGATGGCCCTCAATGCAGCAGTCAGCCAGAAACGTTTGGATTTGTTATTCACGACGTTGTGATAGCCCCTGACGGAGCTACTGTTTTTAAGTCTATTTTTGTTTCCTAATATTTCCAAGAATTGTAATGGTGGATTTTATCATTTTCGGTCTTGTTTTGCACAGATAAAATTTGTATTTATTTTCAAAAACTGGAGTGATCTCCTTTTGTGATGTTTTCAATGTATTACTGTTGGTTTTGTGCAAATGCTTTACACACTTCCTCTGAGATATAGCTGACTGCTCATGCCACTCTACAAAGGGGGTGAGCAGGGTTTATTTTAGGAGTGTATCCCCCTTATCCTGACTAGGAAGAAGGGTCCCTACTTGGACAGGGTAACAACCTGCCAACTAGAAACCCCAATTTCTAACAGGTCCCAATTTCCATCGTCTAAAAAAAAAATATCAATCACTAATGTGTGTACACCTCAAAGTAGCAACAAAGGTTATGCCAGTCTAAATCCTCTCTCTACCTCCAATTAGTAACATGGCCTGTGTCCTAGGTATAAGTGCCCCATGGCAGGAGGTGATACCATCAAAAATATAATAAGTGAGGGTAATATGGGAGTCAACCTTATTCACCTCAAGCAAAGGTAAATTGTGTAGTTTAAGTGCACTTATAGTCAATCCTGGTATGTGTCTGAACGCTTTATTGCCGCCACATCTTAGTCCTCTGGGTGTTCTCAGTCACTCATCAACATACTGGGAAGCAATCATGCAGCTTAACAATCTCTCAGATGCTAAGGTAAATGAACTTTACAGTTTTAAGATGCTTATTGTGAAGCTTTGAAGGTCTTTAGTAAAAGCAAGGTGGCCACCTTGTGTGTTAAAATTGGTGCCTACTGAGATCTTTACTAGCCACAGATCAAATGTCCATTTATAATGTAAAGATTGAAACCCACTCTGTAAAGACAAAGGTTTGGAATAGCCTTGCATTGTGAAGACATAAAAATCCTGGCACCAATAACTCACAAGTTCAAGCATGTATGCTATGTTCCTGAAGTGTTGATTAGGAGCATGGGTGTTATCCATCAATGTATATTGTTTGTTGAATTGTATTACTTCTGAGACTTTTTTGGGTGTGTAAATCACTGCACTCGAATCACCGATTATGCAAGAAATATTGGAGAAGTGAACTATTTTCTTGTCTTCATATAAGAGGGTTTATCTGACAAATCTTGGAACTTTCAACCATTTCTTATGAAAGTATATGAGCAGTGTGAACAAGTAAACTTCTTTGCAATGTTTATTTGTCTTTATCTATATGATATACGCCAGAGAAGGAGGAGGTGTGAACATTGCCATATAATAAGAGGGAAATGTTTATGATGATTGTTTTTTTCCCTTATCCTCAGTCCAGAAATGATATTACTTAGTAAATAAATAAGGGCATCCAGATCAAAATTACTAAAGAGTTGAGGACGTGGGTAATAGAGCTACACAGTGTATCGAAAGTGTTTCTCTTGCAGGACCAGAAATCATTTATTGTCTGCCTTAAGCATCCTCAAACTTCTGGTACTCTTTCTCTTCATGGAGGGGTGGTATTATTTTCATTTACCAGGCAATGAAAATAATATGTACATAAGGGACTCAATAACCATCTGCATACCTCTTTTGATAACCACATAGATTGGTAGACTAGTATTGGAGTGGGTTCTGATCTCTACTCAACTGAAGTTTCCAGCAAAAAAAACATTCACTATTTGTGCATTCTTAGACCTGGCTTGTGATGTAGCCACTGCAACAGCTAACTCATTTAACAAACAAGATATAGTGAGATCGAAAGGGATGGGTAATGGAGAGAGCACACTACAGAAATAGGAAGTGGATTGAGTACCTTGCTGGGGCTGTGAAAAAAAGAGGACATGGGCACTAAACAGAGATGAAAGAGCCATTGAACCACCAGAATGATTGCACATCGGCCAACTGGGATCCTGAAGGGGAGATGGGAAACTAATAGAATTAGAGTATGGGAAGAACATATTATCACATGGGATTTATAACCATGATAGACCAAGGTGGCATAAAGGCACAGGGGACAGATGCCCAAAGAACATGATGGGAAAAGAAGAGGGAAATGACAAAGAGTGTGAGAGGGCATTGGATTAATCTGTATAACAAGCTAACAAGGGAAGTAACAAAGAAATGGAAAGTGGAGGTCAGGTTAAAGCACTGGGCATGAGACAGTGAGAGAGAAATGGGATTCACAAGGAACAGATGAGGGGTGGGAAGAGTAAAGAAAGAAATAGTAGATTGTGTCTACCATATTTTCGAGCGCAAGCACATTTCAAAGTAAACTGAATGTGTTTATTTATTTGAAATGACTGTTACATAATTATATGTGTTTTTGACAATTCTAGGGCGCTATTGGACTATTTTATTCAGAAAAGAATAACCAAGAAGCTGGATCTTCAAACCTGCCACAGTGCAAGTTTGAGGTTTCAGGTTCCTACTTCAGCCAATCCAGTGCCTGCCACTAAGGTGGAAGGAGCACCCAAACTGGATTTCTCAGCTGTCGGCTCCGCAGACAGCTGAGCAAAATAAAAAATATATATTTCAAATATATGTTACATGTCTGCATGCAGGAGAGTGTATATGTGTGGCTGTGTGCATGATAAAAAAAGCATTTGTAAGTATGAGCATTTGACTATTTGCATGCATGAATGTGTGTGAGTGTGTGTGCATGATTGAAAGTGAGTGGCAAAGAAAGTGAGTTAGAATCAGTGAATGACAGTGAGTATGATAGTTATTGTGAGAAAAAGTGAGTGGAAATAACTGACTGTGAGTGACAGTGAGTGTGAGTGAGAGAGTAAAAATTGGGGTGTGCAAATGAGTGTCAGTGGTTTGAGAGAAAGTGAGGTAGTGTATGTAAGAATGAGTGAAAGTGAGTGACAGTGAGTGGTGCCACTGTGAGTGAGAATGAGTGAGTCAGTGTAGGGGAGACTAAGGGAGAGAATGAATAAGAGCAAGAGCGATCACAAGTGAGTGTGAGTGACAAAGTATACATTACTGACAGTAAGAGTAAGTATGTATGTAAGAGTGAGTAATTGCAAATAACAGAGAAAGAAGGAGTGAGAATAAGAGAGTATGAGTGAGAGAAGAGTGAGTGAGTGAATATAAGTAAGTGTGAATGTCAATGTTAGATTGGCCTTGCAACTCTGCGACCGGTGCTATTTTGGCCCTCGGTATGGAGGAACAACTTAGCCACTCTGACCCAAGAAATTAAAACTGACTGTCTAAACTGTGAAAGGGGAATGGAGATTCCCTGGCTTTCGTTTGTTTACAAAAGCTTGTGTAAGATAGGAAAAGATAGTATCTTTACTAACCCAAGCAAAGCCATTGTGGTGCTTAAAAATGACCTGAAGAAAGCACTCTATGCACTTTACACAACAGACAGAATCAGGACAGAATCAGAGAAAACTACAGTTGTTGGGTACATGAATAAGGAACTATACAGATATCCTTTAGCATTGTATCTAACTCTACCGATGACACATTGGGAAAGAAACCTCTTGTTTCGATTGAGCGCTGGATCCATTAGATTTTTGTTAAATTTCCCTCTGGGTTACCATTCAAGTTTAAGTAAAATAAACTGCCCCTGTGACGGGCTAAGTAACCAAAATGATTTAAATTTTTTCTTTTCATGTAATTTTTATCTAAAGTATATTAAATGGCTTTTAATTCCACTTTTTAAAAAACATAGACCAATTACTATGGAAGAATCCTATCAATTGCTGCTTACCCTGGACAATGAGGAAATAATTTGCCGCACTTGCACTTTCCCAAAAATTGCTGTTCGTGCCCGTAAAATGATGGACAATGCCTAAGTCTCATTCACCTGTGCTTGATGTTTAATATTAATTTTATTGATTTTATGATAAATTGTAATTGTATATGAACTTTTATGAATTCTTGGAAATTCGAATAAAGATTTTTGAATTGAATTGAATTGCCCAGGGGCACCCATGGCAAAATACTGCCTGTCGAATACTGGAGGCAATTCTTACCACATTGAGCACCTGTGACCAAGAACTGGCACTCACAAACTAGAGATACACTTTGACACATGAGAAACTTGTGGCATATGCAAGGGCTCACATACTGGAGAAAATTCTTGCACATAGGACACCCAAGACAAAAATGCGGGTGATGGCACATTGGAGGTAGTCCTTGTCATAAGAGAGGACAACCGTGGCATATGAGAAGGGGACAATATTACCATAGTGCTAGACATCATTTTTTAAATATAGGTCACCCATCCTATTTAAATGGTAGCATTAGCACAGTTCTTCACTGGCATATTTTATGGTGAGTTTTGGCATGGAGGGCACTTGGCATATGGTGGCACCAATGACATAATGCTGGCCATGGCACAATGAAGGTAATTTGTGACTTACTAGACACCTATTTATTTTCATTAAAAAACATACGGGTTAACTTCTGAGGAGCATCAGATTTTATTGACTTGACACACCATGAAAGGATTTGAATATTTAATCAGTTCCCTTTCAGAGCCTTCGGATTTAAAATATACTATTTGATCCCATTTTTTTCAAAATCTTCTGAGGGTGGATACTGGATAAAAGATCACGAGACACGACTAGTACCACAGTGACTTCACTTGATTAGTATTGAAGTAAGCCAACATTTTCATCAAATACTTAATTAAATATTGGGATTATTAGTCTCCTTGCAAATATGTAATTATTTGAACAGGACATTGCATTATTTTGAGCCATCTGTACCCTGCATACTGCCTTTATGTTTTAATTCATAATATAAAAACAAAATTTCTTAGTGGCATCCTTTAAACTTCAAAGGATGCCACTAATAAGGCTTAAAGTAAAGTGAATCATAGGAGAAGTTTTGTTTACCTATATATAGAATACATCTAAAATAAACTCAGGGGCTGATTTAAAGTTTGGTGGATGGAGGGTACATCATCAAGATCACAGAGGACATTGCCTTCACCACCCAAGGGACCCCCGTTTGCCCAATCTAGAGTTGTCCACCAGCCTTGTGGGCAACTCTTAACACTGACAGGAACTTGCTGTCACAGAGGATCCTGGCAATGATGTAAACGTTTTACGGGCGGCGCTGTCAAACAGGATAGCTGCCCATCAAACTTTTATAAAGTTGTTTATTTGAAAAAACAACTCCTAAAGTGAGAGTTGGTTTCTGAAAAATAAAAAGCTAATGACCCCCACACTGTGGAAGTCTTCTACTATTGAGTGATGGTCATTATTAGTATTATTATTTTACCTGGTGGTGATGGACAACAAACAAATCCATCCGATCACCAACTCTAAAGTGGGAAAGCAGTCACATGGCAAACCTCCAAAGACCTGTACTCCATCGGGCTGTCAGAGGAGTATGCCAGTGACTAAGCCGGAGTAGGCTCTGTCATCAACAGATTTTGGGTCTGCTTGCCTTTAAATCAGGCGGGCACACTCTAACTCAAACCCTAAATTCAAAATAGCATACTATAAGAATAGAATTGTAATATTCATTAATGCACTATGTGTTATGTTTACCGCCAACGTGGTAAGTGATCAGTTGATCACACAGTGAATGAAAAAGCATGCAAGTATAAAAATAAACGGATTTGGAGGAATAACAAAAACAAATGGTGGAACAGAATATATCTCAATCCACAAACATGGACTTATTTGTCTTCGTATTAATACTGTGCGTTGAGAGCATTTTGACCCTACCTATTATTCTTTGGGTCATCATTGAGATAAATGTTTTTTTTAGTCTAAGCACTGTGGCCTACAAAAAGGGAATACTTTACAGGATATCAAACAATATATTGCTCATTGAGCTCAATAGCCAAGAACAGAACAACTGTGAAATCACTCAATTGGAGAAAATCTGAAAATTATTGGGCTAGTCATTCATATAGTAATTTGAAAATCATAAGCAACACATGAATTGAGGGGGAAAACGTGACTGTGGAGGGAACTTCATTATTTATATGCTCAAAGAGAAGCCTAACACAGGTGTGCCAATTGGTCACACTGTTACCTGGAAAAAAGGTTAACAACCTTGTCTGAAAGTGGCATGTCACATGTGAGAGTCCTTACACTTGTGAAGGACTTTATTAGCCATGTGCTTAAAGATAAAGCAATTGTTACATGACAAGGACATTTTCAACCCCTTCCATGCTTATGACGAGTAAGTGGAGCTGTGCTCATGATGAGCTGTGCTCGTCATAACGGCAGCGGCACTCCCACGTGTAATTGATTCCCCGCCTGTGCGGGAGAATCAATCAGTGGGCGGAGTCGTGACGAGCCCAGCTCGTCACAAGCACAGCTCCACTGCCTCATGACGAGCTGGGCTCGTCACGAGGACCACGGAGCTGGGCCCCCCCCGCGCCTTGGGGAAATTACTCCCACGGTGAAGGGGTTAACAAAAAAGAACCATCATTTCCTGAAGAAAGTAATGTATAGTGAATAGACTGACATGGAAGGGTAGTCTGAAAGAAATCACAAATACCTTAGTATAAGTCAGCATGAAGCCTGTGCTGTGACAGCTTTTACACTTGTATCATGAAAGCAGGTGTCTGGTGGTAGTAATGTGTGACAAGAAAGGTTTTGCATATTGTTGTGTATATTTTTTGTGATGGTAATATTGTGGGTTGTTGTTTGTGCTGGTGTGCATTCGAACTGCATTATTGCAATTTTATATTGTTGCTTCACACTATAGTTGTTTATCCCCATTCTGACTTCCTGTATTGAATAGAAATCCCACCAAACCCTAGGAGTTTTTGTGTTTGAGATGAAGTATAAAAGAACCATGCTCAGGAAATACCTAAATGTTTGATCAAAATGACAAGGAAGAAAGGTAAATGCTTTTAATTTTTTGTCGGGCATCCAGAATACACTTGACAGAGATGTTTATTTCCTGACTATTCATGACTATATATCACAATGAGAATGATGACACACCACCCCTTAGTGCTTTTTGGTGGAAATGAGTAATGCCAGCCTATCGAATTGAAAATCAAATACAGAAACCAGAATGGCCACAATTCAAATGGAGCAGGTTGAACATGTATCTGATGGCCAAGGTACAGTAACAACATTTTCAAATGTGAATAGCACCTCCTCAAACTCCTCCAAAAGACATGCACTTTATTACTGTTTGAGGGGTTAAAGCACTCTCACAGTTATTGAGGGAGAAGTCAAGGAATAAACCTGTCACAGTGCTTAGAGGCCGATTACGATGGCAGACGGACTTGAATCTGCCCGCCATCTTAGCGGGATCGGGACCGCCCGCCTGTAATGCATCTGTCCTGCACCCCTATTTATGATGCGACCGCCACCGCGTGGTCACATCCAGGAATTTAACATTGTCGGTGGGCGCTGCTGGGTGCATCGCCAGCCGCAATGCTAAATGGACATGTTGTGCATTTCCATGTACAACGTGGCAGGTACCACGCGGTGCCTACCACCTTGTGCATGGAAATGTAGGGGGGTACCAGGTTTACCACCCAGTGCACAACTACCTCCCCCAACACAGCCATGGAAAGGCTGGCTGACGCCAGCATTGTGATTGGGCGGGCGGTGGCTTTGAGGCACCACCCCAATATCCACAGTCTTATCCGCTCTGACAGGCACTAGTTACGATTGCCTGTGGCAGATGTGTGGTGGGCAGACTTTGCGCCCGCCACGTTTGCAGAGCGATTCCCCTCACCACCCTGATGTGGCAGGGGTAAATGAGCATGCAGATGGTGGTGGTCCCACCGCCATCGTAATCAGCCCCTAAGTATCAACTGGGCATGCTCAAACATGAAAGATGATGTTCTGATTCAAAGGGTTCACATTGATTGAATGGTTACCTATGAAAAGGTATATAGTAGATAAAGGCTGCGTGTTTGCCATTATGGTTTTGAAGAACATCCTAGGCTGATATTGAAACCCTAGTGAATCAAAGAAACAAGAAAGGTGTCAGCATCTGTAGCTCTATGGAAGTTCTATAGGTAAGGATTCCTGTATAGCATGAAGCCACATAATCGAAGATGTCAAGAGAGGTCTTTATCTCCATGTCTAAGGGGAATCTTATTAACCCCTAGGAGGGCGCCTCCTGGGATGTATCTATGACTGCTAGTATTAGGATTGGCTTCCATGAATTTGCTGGAATCTAAACATTTGAGTGAGTGTAGCAGCTGTAGATATGCTCTGTCGATTTACACCCGTGCAAGCAGCAAAATACAAGTTCCACATGATATGCAACAAAATATATAGATATGTATTCGTGAAGCTTTCTTAGCTCTGCTCCGTGCTCTTTTAAAAGACAGCCTTAGGCTCCTTTGGTTCCCTTGGGCCTCTGCACTCTTCTTTCTACCCTACAAAGTCAATATAAAGTGTTCAATAATAAATGGTTTTAGTTCACTCACTTTCAGAACCAGTATGAAATACCTTAGTTCATCAACTTGCACTGGAAACTTTTTTGCATCCAAAAAGGGAATTTCAGCCACATCTAAGATAAAACATCTCAAGGCACCCAGTTTTGTCGACAAAGAAAGTGCAAAGGTAAGATCAAACTGGAATTCTAGTTCCCTTAGTTATGACTGAACTTTCACAGTGATTCCAAAATTCCCAGAATTCTTCTCCCTGTCATTTGCAAGAAAGTATGTCTATTCAAGGGATGAGTACCTCTGTCTCTCCTTCTCCTTCAGTCAGATCTGAATACACTGTATCCGCTAGGATACCTGAAGAGCACATTCTCCTTGCAGAACCTGACTCCCTCTTTCCTGCCTCTAAGCTGAACCTTGGCATCAACTCCCCAACAATAACGTTGCTACTGTTAGACTATTATTCCTTCTTGTGGAATGTACCTCAACACATTGTGAAAAGATACACGCAACAACCAAATCATATCTTAATCAGTTGCAAACAGCCTACTCAATAAAGTATTTTTCCATCCTATTGAAGGGACCACCTGACCTCCCAATTGTGGCGCAATGTCACTGCAGCTCTTCTCCATACATTGCTTTGTTGGCACATGTTAGACCTGGCATCTTTTTGTGTGATTTCCCCAGTCTTTTTTTGCTTCTGACCTTCTGTTTTTTACTATGTGGTGCAGTTAATGTTTGCTGGTTTTAGGGATCTGGGCAGTTTACCACTGCTGACCAGTGGTGAAGTATAAGTGCTCCCTTTGTAAATTGTATTGATGAATGCTACCAGTGGACCTGAAGCACTGATTGTGCCACCCAGATGAGTAGCCCTGCAACCATGACTCAGACCTCCCACTGCAGTGTCCATGAGTACAGTTTTGACCTGCCATGTTGACCTGACAAGTGCACCTATGTGCCAGGCCCAAACCTTTCCTTTTACTATAAGGTAGACCCAAGGCAGACCCATACTCAAGATGCAGTTTATTTAAAGGGTAGGCCATGTACTGGTCTGTTTTACATGTCCTAATAGTGAAATACTGCCAAATTCGCTATTCACTATGCCAAGGACTCTCTCTCCCATAATGGGCATAATTTTGCTCCTTTTATCAAGTCAGTTCTCCACCTTTTTTGCTCTATACCCCACCTCGCATCTGCAGAGGTGTGCACTGCCTTATTTCCTGATATCTCTCTTTTTCTCTGGTGTAAACTGCATGCTCCCAAGAGTGTTTAATAAATGTCAGATTAAGTGTACCATAATATGGAAACGTCAGTGCAACTTCTTTCTCAGTGATCTTGTGTCATTGTTCAAGCCAAATAAATGTGTGTAACCCTACATTTATCAACGTATAATGACTAGCAGTGTCTTTGAGTGGGGCTTCCCCCCCCCTCTAAGAGATATCTGAACTGGATTGGAGTGGGGCAGATTGGAGTGTGGAAGATTGTTTTGGACTAAAGTGGGAGGATTGGAGTGTGGTGGAGTGGAGGTGTTTGGATTGGTCTGGGGTGGATTGGATTAAGTGGGGGGATTCATTTGTGGTGAGGTGGGTTGGTGTGGATTAGCGTGTATTGGAGTAGAGCGGATTGGAGTAGAGCGGATTAGAGTGGTGTGCATTGGGCTGTAGTGCATGATTATGTGTTAAAACATTATTTCAGAAAATACACATAAGAAAGAAACAATGTAGCTTTTCAGTACAATAATCCTCATCTTTTGAGAACAGCGCTCACAAGCAAAAATATAAGAAAACTTGAGTGCAAAGTAATCAAAGACTTGGCAAAATAAAAGAAATTTAACTAATAGGTTTTCCGCATTCAGCTGCATTTACTAGACAGCCCTCTAAGTTTATCACTGGTGACCAGGGCTGGGAAGCAAACATTCTAGTCCCTCTGTGTAAGAAAATCTAGTGGTCCAACAGTATAGTGCTGCGAGGCCAAGGACAGCTCTTCTGCCCTGGGCCTCCTAGCACTACATAATGACTGCAAGTCCTTGTGAAAGGGGCCCACATCTAGACTTTGCAGCCTGATGGAGGGCTGCGAGGTCCACCTGCCCTGGACTTCACAGAACTGGATAATGGCCCAATTACCAGTGAATGGGGCCCCACACCTAACCGTGCAGCCTTGTCCGGTGCTTCCAGGCCCAAGGGATGAGGATCACCTCCCCTTTGCCTCGAAGCAGCAGTGGGGCACACTGCTAAACACTGCTCTACTGTGCCAGTCCGAGCTGGATGTTCCCTCCTCCCCCCATACAACTGTCCTTACTTGTTAATGTCCGGCTCCTTTTGGAAACAAAGAGTCCTCTGCTGCCTGGAAACGTAATAATACAAAGGGCAGACAAGACTTCTCCACAGGCTTTTAACAGTGGTGCTGCCCCGCCCTCGTCCCTGAGAGCCCACTTTGCTGCCATCATGTCCCCTACATAGTCTTTTCACTCCCCCCACCATTGCAGAACCAGGAATGCTACCACGCCCTGACCAGCGAGGTCAGAACACCTCACTTAACATTGGCAATGTGATCCCATTGTGGAGGGGCCCTGAAGGAGCAGGTGGGCTGACTATGAAACTGTAGCATTTCAGACAGAAGTGGGGCCCCATGTTTTTAACTGAGTGTGGGCCCTGGGCAGCTGCCCACACTACTCATGTGTAGCACCGGCCTTGATGCCAGCCTCTTAGGCACCAGCAGTCATTAGCAGTGGCAGAGCGGGTTGGAAAAAGGAGCCACAATGCAGGGACGGAGCCCTGGCACGGAGGCAGCCGCAGAGCAGCAGCAGGCCAGCTCCAAGGTTTCAGTGATTCGCCTGACTTCGGTCTCACATTTGCAGAGTTTAAGCTATTATTAGTATTGAAAATCACAATGCATTTTATTTATGTTTTTAAAACAAAACATAAAAAAAGGCATTGCCATTTACATTGCCAATAGCTCAAACTCGTATAAATGCGAGACACATTGCATTGTAAATGCGTGTTGATTATGTAACGAATTACTGAATTGTAACATCAGTTTAATACAGATTTAGAGAATCACAGGCTTTTCATTCCCTAAATGGCTTCACATACGGTCCGACTCATATTGGGTTAGAATCTGACCTACCTTATGCATATTAATGGGGTAGTTCAAACAGTGGCGTAGCAGGCACTTTGCCCCCCCCCCCCCCCGTAGCCGAGTCACTGAGGGGGGGGGGTGATTGCCATCCTGAGAATGGCAGGCAAGAGAGGGGGGAGGCTGCCGCCTCAAAGCTTGTGCTGCCTCTGGGGCGGACTGCCCCTACCGCCCCCGCCCCCCTTGCTACACCACTGACTTCACAATTCTGATGCACGGTGATTGGGGCAATCTTAGAGATGGTGATGTGCTGGATTGCTCCTTAATAAAACAAAGTATTTTTAATGAAGCTTTTTTTTCCTTAAGGAAACAGGGTTGTGGTTACAAATAAAAGTTTTTTTTTTTATCGGGACCAATACCTCCTCTTCAACAAACATTTTTTTTACATCCACAAATGGGAAGGGGTCCTAAGGAGACCCCTTCCCTTTTGTCAATGGGTTATTACCTCCTTAGAGTTGTCAGTAAACTATCACTGTTTTGTGAGCGGATTTCCATTGCGAAATGATTGATACATTAGAATCTAATAATGTCAAAACAATCTTTCTTTGTGCATTTTACTTCTAATAGTTCTGCGCAATATCACTGGCTTAACAGCAACAATAAATAAATAAAACTATAAAGATGTACGTTACATTCAATACATTGGTCTAAATGTATGGAATTTTCTGTCAAAAGCAAATTTCTTTTGGCATAGCACGACCTTTTAACTGCCCTGTGATGGGTATTTATTGTGGCTCGCATGTGAAAGTGTAAGTGTTGCTGGATACTCCTGCTATCTTACTTGTTGATGGGTGTGGGATATGATAATGGCATTTTTGACCCCTGCCAATTTTCACCAATCGACATTAAATATGGTAGGTCATTGTTTTGTTATGGCATTGAAACACTCATGATATAATATGAGATTGGAAGGCAGCAGCGATTTTCGAAGGTAATAAAAACACCTAGTCGCTTGTCTGGGTTCTAAACCGTAACTGTAGGGAACACTTTAGATGTAACTCAAGGTCAAGCCAGTAGCTTCAGCCCTGACAGCCCAGGCGACAGAATTTGAGGTGGGGGAGGGGTGGTGTTGTGCGCCTGTCTTGGACCATGAATTCACACTCTCTGACCCTGCTCCACTCGGAATTACTTTCCTGGCCCGTTTCTATTGACTTTTACTGCTGCATGTAAATGAAGACAACCTAGAAAGGTCCCTTTTGCACTTCCAAGCTGCCTTTATTTACATGTAATTGCAGACCCATTCGCGCCCCCCTGGGAACACTTCCACCCACGGGCACCCCAGGGGGGCGCAACCCACAGTTTGAAGACCTTTGCATAGATACTGATTCATTACATGTAAGAGATGGCCTGTAACACAACACTGAATAGGTATGCATTTGAAATCCCAATTTAGGAGTCGGAAAACCCTTTCTAAGTACTAAAATGGGATTAGTAAATAAGAGAAGGAATTTTAACTCTCACAAACACAAAATCGGAAGGGTAAATAACTTCTAAAATGCATAGAATCCCGAAAAAGCTCAAGTTAAGGACTCGAAGTAATGTACTATTCGTCCCTTCAAAATTTCATCCTGATTACATTTGCGAATTTCTTAACTAAACCTCTAAAACAGGCCCCAAACATGGCCTGATCCATTATCTTTAGAGCTGGAACTTTAACATGAACGCTTCAAACGCTGAAGTTGTTAAAGGCAGAGAGGGACAGCTTGCGGCAAACGCACAAAGCGTGTGAGCCGGTCCACCAATCTGGTGCTCTGCGAGGCACAGACAGAATCCTTAATTACATCCTGTGAGTGGGTCTCGCACCCTGTAAGACAAAGTACTGATCTGACGACATGATGGGGGCGCGCGGCTTCTCTTTCTCAACTAAATTGAGTGGTTTCTGCAGAATGTGCTTATGAAAAGGAATTTTGTGATGATGCCGCAGAAAGTATTTGACATCTAAAGACGCTTTAATTTTTTTTCTGGAAAGATTGATACCTCGCCAACTCTTTCAATGAACAGAATTGTAAACAAATGCTTCTTTTGCTGGCTTTCCAGCAAAAATAAATAATCTGACCCGGGAAACTTTTTTTCCAATTTGTCCTTTAAGGATTGTCGCACGCTCTGCCTCAGCCAGATAAACATTGGTGATTAATGCCTTGCCTATTTTATCTTATGCCAACATATAGATTCAAGCACGTCCTCGCAAAGCCTGCTTGGAACCTCTTAAAGGATCATTTGTTATCGTGACTGCCCTTGTTCCTTTTTCACCCGTTTATTCATTTGTTTCACGTTTATCTTAACAATTATTTAAAAGTTTAGTTCTGCATGGGGAAAAACAATACTTTTTCAAGCTATTTAGATTTCCCCTCGTCCTCTACATTTATATTCGGCTTATGTATATTTTTTATAGAGTTAGTATAGTTTTTTTCAACTATTATTGTGCATAAAACATAGTTGATTTTCATACATTTAAAGGAGGGAGATGGGGCACTAGGGAAATCCATAAGGAGTTTTTTTCTGGTCATGTTATGTTGCATTATATTAATGTTATTAATATAATAACTTACCATTAAACTTCATAACCCTGATCCATAGTACTCCCAGTCACAGCATCAACAGATTGAAGTGCCCCGTCCTGCCTAAAACAGTATTACTTAGTCAATTAATGAATATCTTGATTCGATTATTTGACAAATAATCGTAAAAGAACAGTAAAATACAATAAAATACGAGATTAAAAGCAACTTTAAAATTTGTGTAAATCTAAGTAAACTAAAACATTTCACATTCCCAGTCTGGCAGCTCATGTTTCAGAAAAGTCCCCACGGAATGGCAGACTAATGGATTATATAATAATGCCCTAGAGGGGGGTTGAGAAGGCAGCGGACTGACTCCCACCAAAACCTCGTCAAACGGGATCTCTCCCAAAAATGAGTCACCCTGATCAAAAAGGGTTCAATGGCCCCAAGCGGTCTGAATGATGTCATAATCCCTGATATTGCGTTTTAGAAGTTTTTAATCCTCTCTGGGTGATGAAATTGGGGTCCTCATTTATGGTGATTTGGCGTCGGGCAGTGAAGCAAGTCATCTTGCTGTGCTGCCCTACGCCAAAGTGAAAGGGCAGGAATGCACCGTATTTATGGAATACAGTGCTTTCCTGTCCTTTCTCCCTGCATTGGTGCTGTTTCAGCAGCATAGCTCCAACACAGGCACCCTTGTACCAGTGTTGTTGGCAGGATTGTTTGTGTGCAGAAAAGGGTACCTTCCTCCATAGAAACAATTCTAAGAGGCCGAATGCAGCACACTCCTCATTACGCCTCACCTCAGAAGGCATAAGGATTTGGCACTTTCCCCAGGTTTACATGCTCTTGTAAATCTGGGGCAGCATCGAAATCCTTGAGTGTTGCATGGGAAAACCCACTGCAATGCCCATAGGATGCCTCTCGAGTGCAGAGTAAGGCAACACCGTGATTTGTGCCTTGCTTTACTCCATATCTATGAGGCCATCCAAAGCCATGCATAGTGGCTTTGCATGGTCTCATTATTATTAATTTGAAATTTGAATTTGCAATTTGCGGCGCTGGATCCTCACAAAAAGTGATGCTCCGTCAGTGCAAGGGGGCTCGTACAAATGCCCCAAGGTCTTGTTTTCCTAACCCATAGAATCTCACACTTCTTGATAGTGGAGCGCTTGGTAGACAGAGGATGATAGACAGGTCAGGTCTCGCCAATAAAATAGAGGTGTACTTAATCTGCTTAAACCATGGTATAGGCTGTCCCTGGGCACATGGGAGGCATACTAGTACAAGCTTTCGGTTAAGGAGAGCATGTGGTTCACCCATGTTCATAGTCAAAGCAGCTTGGGGGCCAAGGCAATGAAATCAGCCATGAGGCCCAGCCCCAATTCCTCATGTTGAAAAGCAGTTCTCAACAACCTCCTACAAAAATTATTCTCTTCACCCTGGATATACTCAGTTTGACTGTAAAGAGTATTAGAGAGGCCTTCTGGACAAACGTGTGGAGGAAGGTCCGGGAAACCACCACCAGTGGCAGTCGTGCTGATTCTCTGGTGTTCCCCAAAACTGAGCAAAGGTTCGAAAGCTTCCTGGAAGAAATTGACCTGCCATTTACTAGGTCTTTATACATCAAATTCTGGCTGGGGCCTCTGCCACTTGCAGCTTTTACCAGCAAATGGAGATCCCACCCAAGGAGTAGTGCTGTTTGTTCGATATGTGGCACAGCACTGGAGACAGATGTCCACTTACCCTTTATTTGCCCCTCATATGCCAAGCCAGCAAAGACGCTGGATTGTTCCCTTGTGCGGATGCATTGGAACGTGGCAATACAAATAAACATTGTGCAATTGCAGGTTAGTCATGGTGTCTTGTGTGGTATTCTCAGTAGCTACATTCTTAGAATCCGTGTGGCCCATTCGCACTAGGATACTTAGGCAAATGCCAGAACTCAATCGCTAATCAAAAACGTTGAATGCAACAATCACCTTTTAGCTACACCATCACCTCATGAACCACCAAACATATTAATTCAAGAATGGATTTACCTTTAACACAGTTTGATTTTATACAGCATCACCCTCAAACTTATGTTTTAAAGTGTGAAAGTTTTTATTCAGATTTTATATACACCTAAACAGGAAATATCGTCTCTTTCAAAAATATTAGTTTTGAATCTATTTACTGAATTGTTTGTTCATTAATTCAATGTGACTTCTATCTTATGCTTATGGTCATCAAACGAAATAAAGTATTTACTGAGTACTTAGTTTGACAGTAACCCCCTGATCCAGCATCAAATGTTGCTCAGGGAAGGCATCTCCATTAATATTTCTCTAGAATGGACTTAACTGGCTTATATCCAAAATTATTAGCAACATTTATCAACAGACCAAAAGACTGAGTAAACATAAGACAACAGTTGGAAATGCATGGACCCCAGGCCCCTTTAAAATCAAAGTTAACCACATTGCTGCTGCACATATTCCCCTCCGGTGCTGAGGGATAATAGCAATGGGTGTGGTCATGACGGAACCGTTCCGTCATCAGCACAGCTCCACTGTGCCTCATGACGGAACCGTTCCGTCATGAGCATCGAAGGGGTTAATACCTAAGTATAACAATTGGTGGACTCTCTCCACCTTCACCTCTAATTTTTTAATTTAGTCTAAGCATGGTATTTTGTACTGGAAGTGTATCCTTCCAGTACAAAATATATGCTACATTCATGGAGACACACTTGCACTTTGGTGCATAGGTATGCCCGTGACACACGGCCGGACATTTCTACACCAGTACTAGGGAGAGCGGAGGACAATGTCATATTTCTGTAAATATGGCACTCTCCTGCTCTCTGCTTCTCATGCAGTGCATCTCAGCATTTGAGGCTTCTGCACTGTGTGAAAAACTGATATATCTGACCCTTAGTCTCTTTGGGCATAAAAATAAATACTATTCACATGTTCTACTACACAAAACAGAAATATAGAATCCCGGCCACACATCTTAACATACAGGAGAAATTCGGCCAAATATAAATATGCTTGTGACAAAATATTTGCTTTTCCAATATAAAAAAATAGTTACAAAAATTACATGAATTCATTATGGTTACAACATACTTTCTGATATAAAAAGCCCCATGTATGCCTTAAAGTGACAAGTGGCTTAGAGTCCTGCAATCATTCATTCTGATACCAAATAGATCAAAACAGAACATTGACCCCCCTTACCCTTTAAAGTGACAAGTGCATTTACACCCAAATACAGGCCAGGGACACCCCTAATATTCTTTACTCTGAAAATTGGTTATCCCACTTAGTCAAACAATCCCAGATTCTCTGTCCCTTTTTCCTAGCTTGAAGGCCCTTGTGTAACCTGCCTTTTCAAGGTTGTACACTGATAGAAGCCGGGCTAGCCATTGCTGAAAAGAGGGAGGATTAACATCAACACAGGATGAGGTGACACATCACCTAAAAATCACCATAGAGATACAAAGTTAAGCTCCTGCCTCATCTGATCTCACACTTTCATTTACTCCTAGTAATATCAAAGGGGGGGTTAAAGTTACATTCAGGGACAATTCATCTCTAAAAATAAACCCCCAGATTCATGAAAACCATTTTCTGCGAATTCTAAATTGTGATTAATACCGAATCGCAATTTAGAATTCGCAAATGGGATTCATGAAAAACTGCAATAAAAAAATAGCGATTCGCATTCGGCCGCAAAAGCCGATAGCGATTTTCCCAAAATCGCGGAATAATCGCAAAATCGGACAATTCCTGTGTTGAAATTGCAATCTCGCTATTAGTGAGATAGCAAAAACGGGAAGTCGCATTTCGAGCACAGTGATGACATCACAACCAGGAAGCAGGCAGTTCCCTCCCTCATTCTGAATACTGAGGCTGATTTGGAAGCAGCACTGCCCAGAGCTCCTCTCTAAACCACCTCCAGCATTGATTCTTAATACACCACACTGCAGCAATGTCACAGGAAGCAGCAGGGGCCAGTTCCTCAGGGAGAAAGCGTAAAATTAAATTCTCCGAACAGGAGCTTGAACATCTCATAGAGGGGGTCTGTAAAGATCATGACAGACTGGAGAGGGTTGGCGAGAGGCTGGGTGAGCGCCTTGGAACAGGAGGGGGAGAGCCAACAGTCCCTCCCAACACCCCATTGGGGGATCTCGTTGAGGACACATTGCAACCTGAGGCATGCGTGGGGGTAACCCGGCTGAACTCCTCCCGACCCTCCCAAGAAAGGCAAGGTAAGTGCCATGCGACTGTGACCCTGTCCCCTAACACTGGCCATTACCCTAGAGCTACCCATAAGAAACCCCAGTCATGCAGCCCATGCACATCAGAATATCCCTATTGCATTGTTGGACATGTAGTCTGACCACAATTTACATTCAGCCCCATACAGCCAGATATGTCCTAATAGAGTCAATCCAACAGCCAGTCAGGGAATGGTAGCCTGCATGCATGTAGCAACCTTCCATGTGAAAGATACATGTAATTAATCAACGTCCTCTTTACATCACAGGTGGCGCTGAAAACACCATCAGCGACAGTGAGGGGCTGCAAATTGACAAACTCATGAGGATTCTGAGGGTGAGGCAGATCCATCCACACAACCATGTCCATCAGGGCAAGCACCAGTGCCAGCAGCCTTACCACCACCTGCAACACCAGCGACAACAGGCGCACCACCATTGCCAGCTGTCAGACCCATGCCAGTGACATCGGCAACACTAGCAGCCGCCAGGCCACCAACACAACGCACACCTGTTATGGCAGAGTTTTTGGCTCTATTTAGCAGTGATATAGATCTTAGTCTTGCTCACATCTATTCTTAGCTTGTGTTGGCCCTTTTAAGCCCTTTCTTCCAGACCTAGAAGAGGATAGCTGCTTAATATGATGATAGATCCCTTATTCTTGACTCTAACCTGTCTATTGCCTATTGGCTTTGACATACTTGACACATTTATTTATGTAGGTATTTATTTATGTAGGTATTCTGGCAGAGCTAAGGGGCATTTCATCCCTTTCAGGCCTACGGGCCTAGAGCTAGAGGGACTCCATCTTGATGAAGCTGAGAGGCTTTTCAGGGTAAAGGTAAAGTTTATAGTTAAGGCTGTTGTGTGCTAGAGGAAAATCCAGTTAGGACTGCTTCTTATCCGAGAAATGTGTTTTTCTCTTGGGCCCAGACGTAACAAGCAGATGGCCACTGCGGTTGCGTGGAAGCCTGGGAGCTGGCACAGGAATTCGGTAGGAGGCAGCCCTCTGGTGGAAATTTCCATGAGGGGAGAGGAATCCATATTAGTGAGCTACAGGAGAGGAGGAGTGTTCAGTTCAGCTTGGAGGTCAGTTCAGCGTGGTGTTCATTCCAGCTTGTGTGCAGAACAGCTTGGAGCTCAGAACAGCTGGGAGCTCAGAACAGCTTGGAGCTCAGTTCAGCTTGGAGGTCAGTTCAGCGTGGTGTTCATTCCAGCTTGTGTGCAGAACAGCTTGGAGCTCAGAACAGCTGGGAGCTCAGAACAGCTTGAAGCTCAGTTCAGCTTGGAGAGAGAGAGAGAGGATATCTGCTGGAGCTGCAGAATAGAGTGCAGTTCTTGAATGGAGAAAGAAGGCAGACGATTGCTGAAGATGAGGAGAGAGAGAGCAGTGCAGAGGGCATCAAAGAAGGCTGTCAGCTGGAGCAACTGAACCAGAGGCGTGGTGATGTGGTGAAGGAGGGAGAGACAGAGAGAGCCCTAATCCCACCAGAGGCAGAGAGAGCCCTGATCCCACCAGAGGCAGAGAGAGAGAAATCTTCCTTCTAATAGGTGAGGTAGTCTGAACTAGTTACGCTTACACTTACATTTTAATCTTGTTCTTATTCCCTAGGCTATTGCATGTCTAATCTTTTCCCTTTCAGCGGTGTGTTCCTGTTACCCCGCAAATAAATTGTATGTTTAATCCTTTTCTTTCAGCGGTGTGTTACAGTTACTGCTAGTTATAGAGACCCCATAGTTTTGTATATGTATACTTTATTATTGTTACAATAAATGACCCCATTTTAATTAGTGAATTAGTGTGCATGAGTTTTTTTATGATAAAGCTAACCTGGCTTCTAGCCAGTTGCCGTTGAGCCACTGATGGATCAGAAGGGAGTAGGAGCGCTTAAATCAAGAAATAACTCAATCACATAGTGTGTATATCTTTGTCCCCATACAGTGAGGGTAATCTTTCCTGGTAGGTATTACTGTTTGAACAGATGCTACCCCTGATCAGGTAAGTAATAGTGAGAGAGAGAGGAGACCTGCAACTAAGGGACCACGATAGTACACTCTCCCATAATCCTGTAAACAGCGTCTTCTGTTCCAAAGCATAGGTAACCTTTTTCTCCTAGTCAGATGTTACAGCCAGAACAGATGCTGCCCCTGATCCGGTAAGTCTGAATAAATAGAGAGAACAGGGAGCCCTTGAGCTAGAGAATTGTTGACACTAAGTAATTCGGCCATCCCATAATATTATTGTAGTAGCAGACCATTAGTGAATAGACAGAGAGCTGAAGGTGTTCATAGGAATGTGGTCGTCGTTGATATACGGCGTTAGTGAGAATGCTGGGGAGGATTACCAGCGTGGAGGGCTGCCGGATTGCGACCCGTGTGTAAGTGAGAGCGTCAGGGGGGATGACTGGCGTGGAGGTTTTCCGGATTGCGAACCGTTTGGAAATAAGGGAGAGCACTGGGGCTGCAGACCCACGTGTGTAGACGCACCGGATTGTGTGTCATATCTGCCCCAGGGTAGATTAGTCTGGGTCTGAGTGGCCGTGAGACTATAAGTTATCCTTAGTAATCAGTGAGTATTCTTAGTATCCCTATAGATTTAGTGGTGTTTCTAATAATATGAGCTTGTATATTGTGAGTTCCCCATCCTCAGGTAGGTACCCAGGTGCCTGGATAGATGGTCCTGAGGAGGGAGGTGGTTACGTTCTGGCTGGGTTGGAGGGGCCCCTAGGGGCTGATCCATTCTAATCAGAAAACCCAACCATTACAACACCTACTGTGCCCACCCAGTCCAGCGGACAGGTCAGGGAGTGGCACCAAAGTACACCACGCGCCGGCAGGAGGGGGATGCCTGTGCGTGTGCCGGGGCTTTCAATAGAGCGACGCATGCTGCGCATCCACCAACAACAGGCACGACACCTTGCAGCAATACATCTGCAGCTGCACAATACAGCCAGGAATGTTGGCCAGCTGTCCGACCGGATGGACCGAATGACCACAGCTGTGGAGGCAAACACTGAGGCCATGCTGAGCCAGCAAGACCTCACCCGGCGCCGCCACCGCCAGCTCCTAACACGCCTCTCGGTGTACACACGCTCCAATTATTTAATTGGCAACGCAACTTCCCAGCTGTCC
The DNA here is from genome assembly GCF_964263255.1 of Lissotriton vulgaris. Taxonomy (NCBI): domain Eukaryota; kingdom Metazoa; phylum Chordata; class Amphibia; order Caudata; family Salamandridae; genus Lissotriton; species Lissotriton vulgaris. Next base: position 902,004,732 of record NC_141696.1, read on the forward strand.
CGTGGATCATTGGCCATGCAAATCCAGATGGTCCCATGCTGCCAGGACGTGGCACGGGCACTTGAGCAGGCAACCACTGCAGTTCAGGCTCTGCAGCCAACTGGCCACGGCCAGGCAGGAGGTGATGACACTAGTGAGGGAACATCTAGCCACAGCAGCCTTTCTTTGCCGCAGGTTAGCGTTTCACGCCGCAGCAGCAGGCCCACTGCGGCATCACGTGCTCGCCCGGAGGAGGAGGTCGAGAGGCGACTCGGAGCTTCGCGCCGGAGGCACCAATGACATTTATGCTCATCGGGCAGGGACATGCTGATGAGAAAAGCATGCCCACTTACAAATCAGAAGATGTATGATGCAATACACCTCAAATGTTTCTGTAGAAAATAATGCAATATTATTGTGCAACCAACAATAATATTTATTCAATCACAGTACATCAGACTCTTGTCATTATTTCCACTGTCATGCATGAGTGAAGTGTTGGGTGAGGGGAGTGGGTGCACTAGAAACAGTTCATTGTGATTTGGCTGCGCCGTCTGTGTCCTTCAGCAGGATTTTCCCCACGTGCATGACGCGCATGTGCAGGTGGGCGGTTGTCCCCTTCCGACTCACTGCCAGATATCTCTACAGTTATCCTGCGCTTGGTAGCAAGGTTGTGGAGGAAAGCACACACGGCCACGATGCGGCAGCAGACCTCAGGCTCATATTTGATGGCCCCACCAATTCCTTGTGCGTATGTGTGCAGCATTGTAACGCCGTTGCTGTGGTGTTGCAGGGTTGAGGTATGGGGTGAGGAGGTACTCACGGAGAGCGTAGCCGCTGTAACCTAAATGATAGGAGCAGAGGGTGAGTGCCTGTTCAGTGCAGCTACATGATCTCAGTGTACTATTTTGGGGCATGTGTACTTACCTAGTAGGTGTCCTTCTCCAAAGTCTCCCCTGGCCAGTCGTGTGTGAATGCCGCTGTGCCGGAATATGAAGGAGTCATGTGTGTCCCCGGGTACTGTGCCACTATGTCCGTGATGATTGTCTTAGGATTGCACAACATCTGGATATTGAGAGATTGGTAGGATTTGCGGTTGCGGTACATGTATTCCGTTTGTGCTGGTGGGCAGATGTGGATGTGGGTACAGTTAATGCATCCTATTACATGTGGAAATTGTGCTACGTTGTGAAATTGAAGCTTGGTCGCATTAAAGTCCCGTTGGCTGGTCGGGAATGAGATGTAGTGGTGTAGCCGGGTCAGCATAGCCTACAGGAAACTCCTTAGGCAGCGGGACATGGTGGGCTGGCTTATCCCCCCTGCAACAGCAACTATCTCCTGGAAGCTTCCGGAGGCCAGAAGGTGCAGGCTGCACAATACCTGGACATGGGTGGGCATGGCATTGGTCCTCCTTGTTGGGTGCTGCATCAGGGGGTCTAGGTCCCGGATCAGCTTGATGATCATTGCCCTGTTCAAGCGGTACTTAGCGTAAATTTGCTCTGCAGTTTGGCCCAGTAGGGTGACCCCCTGGCGGAATATCCGCTCCTGGATCCTACGTCTGTTCCGTGCAGCTCACTGTAGCCTTTGCCGCCTGACCACCATGTAGAGTCCTGGCATTGTGAGAGTCCTCATGCTCCAGCTGCATCTCCTTAAGTGTGTTCGGTCAGGCCTGCACCTGTTGGTAGTTCGTTAAAGTTTTTTTTTTTTCCTTACTGGTTACCACCTGGTTTGGGTTCTCCTTAAATTGCACGTCGCAAATAGCGATTTTGGGGGTTTTCGCATTTTGCGATTTTTCTTGAATAGCGATTGCGATTATTTAGCGATATCGCAAATTAATTAGCAGAATCCATGGTTTCTCGCAATTTCCGAGTCGCTAATGGGCTTCTTCCTGGATTCTGCGAATTTGTTTGCGAACTCGCAATTTTTCTTTAGCAAATTCGCATTTTTAGGGGTTTCACTATCATGAATTCCTTTTATTCAAATTGCGATTGCAATTGCTAATTCACAGCTATTGCGATCGCAATTTGGCTTCATGAATCTAGCTGATAGTTAATATGATCAATCACAGGAGAGAGAGAAACACAAGTAGCAAACACATGGACCATGTCTGCCCCATACAGGGTGCATCGTGGACAACAAGTTCCTTTACCTTCCTCCCCAGCAATCATGTATGGAGCATAGTATAAAAAGAAGCAGGTCTTATAAAACTGGGCTTGTAAGTTAGCAGACATTAATACAGATTGTGCTAATGAGAAGGCTTGGTGAAATAACAAGTCCATACCTAATTTCAATTGCCACTTTGCAGAAAATTCTTCTAAACCATCTTTCATTAAATTATTCAGAAAACTGTATATTGTACCAATTCGGGGATTTGTTAGATCTGTCAGTTTCTCTATAAGTTTGATTTTTTAAAAACCTGCCGCCCCACCCCCTTTGCGTTTGAAAAATTCCTGATTTGGAGATACATAAAAAAAATCTTATTATTAACACCATCGCTGCTGCAGCAATTCTCAGCTCGTCATCAGCACAGCTCAACCGTGCCTCATGATGAGCTGAGCTCGTCATGAGCATCAAAGGGGTTAAGATCAAACTAGTCTGAGATCATTAAATGATATAAGATCAGTTGACGAATAAAAAGACCCTCATTTATTTATTCTGGCATTAATCCATTTGGTCATATGAAGGTTTCCAAAGATCTCTGGTAAATTTGTATTACTCTGAAGGCTGTTTAAAAGTTCTCTATGCCTATACCCAACAACTTGGCAACTGATATCCAAACCTTAAAGGCACAAGAAGGGTTTTAAAATGTATCCTTTTATAATACTCGAGTTCTAGTTGACACCATAGGCAGCCTGGGGCGTCTGTACCAATTAACCATTTGAAGGAAGGGGGGTTCCAGAACGTGTCCGCTAGAGCATTCTTGCAAAAGAAGGACAGAGTGCTGTAATGTGGTAGCCCAGTAATATAGCTTAAGGTTAAGAAAATCCCACCCCTCCTATCTTTTGGGAGTGACACACATGTTTTGGATCTTCTGGGTCTTGAGTAGGCCCATAGAAATTGAGAAAAAAGGCCATCAAATTTATCCAACTAATGATTAGAAAACTCTATTGGTATGGCTCTTATTAGGTACACAATTGTAGGGAAAAATATCATCTTAACTACAGTATATCTACCCACCAAGATATATGTACATTGTTCAGCCTACCAAGTGCTTTTTTGGTCTTATCTTCAAGAGGCACTACATTTTCTTTAATGATTTCATCTGTGTTAACTGTTAAGGTAACACCCAATACACCACATTTTTTACAACTCTATAATCCACCAAGGGTATCTACTCGTTGATAATGCTTTGTGTCTTATCTTTATTTAAATAATATCCCAAGATGTACCAAAACTTTCAATCCACTTCTTTAACTGCCTAGACATATCCGGATTTGGAGTGACCAGAGCAATATCATCCACATAGGCCAAGATTTTAGTATCATACCCCTGCATACGAATCAGAAGACTAGTTTTGTTACTTTCCAGTCTCCCCAAAAAAGGTTTCAATATACATCACAAACAGCAATGGGTAGCATGGACAGCCTTGCTCTGTCCCCCTCGAGATCTTAAGTTGTTTGATAATTTCCCTGTTTATGGACATGGTAATAGTGGGCTCAACATAAAGTGCTTTAACTGCCTGGGTGAAGTCTAACCCTATCCCTATTCCCTGCATGGTAGCCCAGAGATAGTGCCAGGAGAGGCTATCCAATACTTTTCCAGTATCAAGTATGATCGCGGCAATAGGGTCTCCTTTCACTTGAGCAGCATAAAAGAGAGAAATAGCACTTCTAATGTGGTCTGTTGTGCCTCTAACAGGAATAAAACCATGCTGCCATTTGGAAACTATCTTGTGAATTACTTGTGACAAGCGTGTAGCTAAAACATTTGAGTACATTTTTCGAATCCCCATTGATTAGAGTGATTGGGCGATAAGAATCGAGCTCTTAAATAGGTCTGTTCTTCTTATGAAAAGCTATCGTTTTTGCCAAAGACCTCAAGCTAGGAGGAGCTACACCTTTGAATGTTTGCTTGAACTGAATTATAAAAACATCTGTGCGTTGATCCGAGAATATATTATAAAATTTGGTCGATATAGAATCTGTACCGAAGTTAAACATAACTAGAAGGATCTCTTCCCAGGACAGGGGCCCATCTAGTAACACTTGTTCATCTCCAGTCAGTTAGTTCAAAGAAGTAGAATTTAGATATTTGGAAATAGATTCCTGTTTCAAATGAGCCTTCCTATCTGGGGCCTCGGAGTATAATACTTGATAGTAGTTCTGAAAGGAAGCCCTTATCTTGGTTGGGTCAGATACCAATCCACATGCAGGGCCCCTGATTACACGACTTTCATAATGTATGATTTCCTGTCTTGTTCTCATTGCTAGGTGATGTCCTTTTTTCACTACATTCATAGGCTTGTTCCCGGTGTGTGGTTAATTTAACTGCAGATTTTTTGGCAAATATTTTCCCTATCACTGACTTTGCCATCACCACATCTGTTTGGGCCTCCTCCACCTCAATCCCCTGCTGCACAGCTGCTACTAGCTTCTCTTCTGCCCATGTAAAGTTATTCTGATGATCGGCCAAATTGCGTTTTTAATTTTTTCCCCGCTTCAGAGAAAACTGTATGGTTATCGCAGGTACAAACCTTCAGGGTATCCCACACAACTTTTGTTGATGAGCTACCAACGCTCCTTCTTAAAAAATGAGGGATCCACTCCTTCTTATGTTCACTATATTCAACATTGTGTAACAGCGCCCTTTTGAAGGTCCGGGGAGAAACCTTTTTTGTAAACCCCTCCCACAAATCTCAAATATTGAAGGATTATGATCAGATAAAAACCGGGAGTAACGCTCAATCTGACCTTCCTGCATTAGGGAAGAGGATGCAAGAAAATAATCCAAATTGGGCATAAAACAGGTGTGGTACAGAATAATAAGTAAACCTGTGTTCCATAGGTTTTAAGATAAACTATACATACATAAGCCCATGGTCCCAATAGAAATTGAAATACTTTTGGCTTTCTCCCTGTGTATATCTGGTTTCCTTCCATTACCCAGTTGCCAGGTAAATTAATATTCAATTCCCCACACATTATGATTGGCAAGGGCCAATGTGCTAACTCATTGGACAACCAGTAAACTACACTGAGGTCATCGACTATACGTACACACACACTGAACATAAAGTAAAGGGGCAACAGGTTGAGGTATGACACTGCACAATAAACCATCTCTCATGTGGGTCCACCCATATTTCTTTGAATTGTATCGAATTATGATGGGCTAGAATTGCAACCCCATGGAAACATACACCTTGCGATGTCCCCCAAATAATCTGTAGACTAAAATTTCTTAACACATCCTTCCATGCCTCCTCTATATGGGTTTCTTGTAGACAAATGATATATGCATATAGCAATTTAAACCATAGAGACTTTTTGCCTCTTCCTAACATCATTTAGCCCATAGATATTGAGGGTACCAATCCATAATATAAATTTGCCTTTCCCGACATCAAAATGGTCTAGTTACCAACTTCTCCTTGCCATTCCTGTGTCTTTTATGCAGGCCTCAAAGTCTGTCAATTACAAGAAAAACTAAAAACTTTTCCACTTTATCAAAAACCTTTCTCTGTGTGAGGTTCCCCTTCCCCCCAGTGTCCAGCCCACCACTTCCACCCACACCCACAACTGAGCAACAAGGCAGCGCCCGGATGTTGTGCACCTAACCAACTAACCCACTGACAACAGATGCTTTTTCATCACTGGGGGAACCGATTAGTGCGTTGAATTTCCAAGTCCCAGTCCCATATAATCTTACTGGGGAACCCACCTTTTAAAAGGTTCACCATGAATATTCAAGTGTTGCCCCCCTACCCTTCCGGTATCGCCAGGAATTGTAGATTGTTCCTCCAATGTCTATTTTCTTTGTCTTTCAGCTTCCACATGACATCGGACATGAGGGCACCTTGGGATGTGCTTTGGGTTTTCAGAGAGCAAACCTCAGTCTCAAGACTCTCCATCCGACCCTTCATTGTTGTTAATCAGGCTGCAATATCTGCACAGGTTTTGTTCAGCTCCAGTATACCCACCTGAACTTTTTAGAAGATACTCTCTCCTGACGGCTTTGATTCCAGGTTTCCTCCTGCTGTTTTTTTATGGAATAAGAGAGGATTCCTCAGGTTCTACAATGGGTCCGACACCTGGAGCGCTTGCTCCTTCCTGGTCATGCTTTTTTACAGGTTCATCTCTATAAGGAAAAGCAAGATGTGTGGCAGAGCAATCCCATTTTAGTTGTCAACTATTCCCCGTCCTTTTTCCTACATTTTTTGCGATTTTATTTTTTTAGTTGTGTCAACAACAAATCTGCAGTTGAAATACTACTGCTTGTATCAGAAACCTCTTAGTCGCTTGAGGAGATATTGCCCTGATTAGAAGAGTCAGATCCATCTGTGCAGAAATTATTTTCCCACCCAGCATCTCAGGAGAAAGAGCTACTCCTTGCTCCTTGTCCTTGGAGTTGCACCTGGTTCTAGCATCAGGGATAACGAGATTTTTATCACAAATGTTCACTTTTTAGTCCACTCCCTGATTAGAGTCCAGGGGTAAACGGTCGCTTGATGTAAATTCAGAATTTTTTTAGGGCCATCCTTTACCACACTCTAAGACCTTTGCATCAGTGATCCTTCCTTTACCTGGGGCGCAAGTGACTCTAAATCCTCATTATGGATGTAGCTGGTACATTTATTGCATAACTCTATCTCGGTCCTAGCCAAGGAGACCATTGTCTCACTCGAAGCTGCATCCTCTTGAACTTCTGCTTTAGGACCAAGAGCGTTGGTGGCTGAGAACAAACTGACAATAGAGAGCATTCAAACCCCCAACTTCTGGATGCACATTGCTGTGTGTCGTCGGCAGTGAGAGTTTCTTTCCCTCTGTCTACCGTTCCCCCTTACTGGAATCCTCTTTGGGATCAACTTTTTTAGCAGATTCAAGCAGTGCTGTAGAGATCATTCCGGCAGCTACCCTGATGCAAGAGATCAGCAGGGCCGCAGATTGTATCTTTGCATTCTTCATTCCACGGCCAGTCATGACCTTGGGGGAGAGTGCTCTTAAAGTCCATGGCAGCTGGGGCCCCACATGGGCAAGCAGCCGTAGTAATCATGCAGCGGCTGTGGTGACAAGACAGGTCAGTGCTGTGCGCTTGGGCAGCAGCAATGCCCACTTGGTGGTGGAGGGGTCAAGACGCCAAAGCCAAGGTGCACAGCTCAGTCCAAGTAGTTGAGCTCTAAGATAATGAGGCATGGGATACTCAGGTAACATCTTGGTCTCAGGCCCTCGGGACAATTAATTTCTTAAAAGTATTTGCTAAAGAAGTCAAGCAGCAGTCTTTTTCTTCTCCCCTGACTGCTCTGACTGCTCTCAATATATTTTCCATGTTTTAAATCCACCTCAGTTTTTTAATCCAGCTGTGCTCCACAGCGGCCATCTGCTGACCCCAAATCAAAAGGATTGGTTATTTAGCTGCTTACAGCAGGACGGAAATAGGCTGCCCTTTATCACCATGCAGTAGGTAAATGTACATTGCAGCTTGTCCCAGCAGTATCAATGTAGGTCACTTAGCCAGTTTTAAACCTATAATTGCCTCTAAAGTTCTCATCACAGAATTTGAAAAAAATTATTTCAATCTTAGGCAAGACAGGTGGGTATGCTTAGAGTTTCATCTGCCCCGCATCCTACCAAATATATTGGATTCCCTCTGTCCCACCTGTGCCAGCTTTGGTAGGGGTTAGAACCATTGATATTATATTTTAAGCAGTGTCTCTTTACTCCCAGCCTGGAATGCAAAATTATTCGCGCAGAGCAAAATGTCCTCCCACTGTTTCTCATGTAATGTAGTTTGTAGCTCTTTTCCCCAGGATTGCTGAATTATAATTCTCACCCACTTATGTAAGAATTAACCTATTATAAATTCTAGAAGTAGCATGCTTATGACCAGTGTAGGTCAAAAGGTATTTTTCAAAGGGATTTGGGGTTCTGGTAGTCCCTTGTATAATACTAGGGTTGAGGAGCCAATTGTTCAATTGCAAGCATTGCAAACTTTTCAATTCATGAAAAGGGAACTCTTAATTCAGTTGTTCAAATTGCTGAGTTTATTGCACCTGTTATCCTGCTATTGTTGATATGTGGCCCTTTGTAGGCCGGGTGCATATTCAGTGTTCCCCCAGAGTGGCATAAAATGAGGTAAACTGGAGGTCAATACGCAAGCTAGTTTGTCTCAAACCTCGATGTCCCTCATAAGCAGAGATTAATAAACTGTGAAGGTTCACTGTGCATTGAGCTGCAAGGGGTGATTCCAGAGTGGCTTTGCAGCCAGGGTATGATCAATCATACACCAACTTTTTCAGTTTCCCTTTTGATCCAATGTATCAAGAACTGCAAGTGAGTTGCTCAGTAATAATTGACCAAGTCAGGAATTACCAGCTCTCTTAGCCACACAAGCAGCTTCCACAGGCACCTAGCCAATCTCTCTGCTCTACCTTGCCAAATGTATGAGCAGCATGATTACTGAAGGTCATAAATGTAATCTTTTGGGATATGCTGAACAAGACATTGGAATACATAGAGGATCTTTGGGAGAATAGACATCATATAGTTTGCTATTCTGCCCAGGAGGGATAATGCCTTGTGCTTCCAGCTAGGATCAATCTTCACCATCTCTTTAGTCTTTAAAGATTCACTTATTTAATTTTAATTAAGGTAGGCGCTATGGTGGAACCCAAATATTTGACACTAGAGACTACCTACTCCCAGGAGGGATTGGATCAGGTCAATGTTGCTTGTGTTTCAGCTTTTTTGCTTTAGGCCTCATGCGTTTACAGGCATGTGTACATGAAAAGGGTCACATTTTACATTTTGGGTTTAAATTTGTACATATGCTACCCGTTTTTGATTTTACAACATTTTCTGTACACGTTTTGTGTGTCTGAGTGACTCAACCCTGATTTGGAGATGCAACCTGATTTTGATTTTGTGACATTTTTCGTTCATATGCGACACATTTTGTGTGTCTGAGTGGCTCAACACTGATGTAGGGATGCTACCCGCTTTTGATTTTGCAACATTTTCTGTTTATATGTGACACGTTTTGTGTGTCTTAGTGACTCAACCCTGATTTGGAGATGCAACCTGATTTTGATTTTGTGATATTTTTCATTCATATGCGACACATTTTGTGTGTCTGAGTGGCTCGACACTGATGTAGGGATGCTACCCGCTTTTGATTTTGCAACATTTTTTGTTCCTATGAGACACATTTTGTGTGTCTGAGTGACTCAACCCTGATTTAGGAATGCTACCTGCTTTTGATTTTGTGACATTTTTCATTCATATGCAACACATTTTGCATGTCTGAGTGACTCAACCCTGATTTAAGGATGCTACCCACTTTTGATTTTGCAACATTTTTTGTTCATATGTGACACATTTTGTGTGTCTGAGTGACTCAACCATGACTTAGGGATGCTACCCACTTTTGATTTTGCAACATTTTTCTTTCATATGCGACATGTTTTGTGTGTCTGAGTGGCTCAACCCTGATTTAGGGATGAAGAGGTCAAGATAAATAGCATTGTGCAAGCGATGCATCAAATAAGGCACATGTATGTGTTTATTTTCAACATGATACATGTTTTTTTGATGAGTTATGTTAAATTATGTTACAGACCTTCATGTACATGATGGGATAGGTGTACATAGGGATTTAATTACAAGCCCCTTGTGCTGCCGATGCGTCACTTTTCCCCATGTTAAAAGTGAAGCGCCGGTGGCGCAAGTGGCTCGTAATGAAGCCCTATAGTTTTGTGGAAATTGGTTTGTTTGTGGTACTTTTGCAGTCAACTTGCACAGCAAGTGTATAATGTTGCTTCACTCATCATCAACACTGCCTGCGGACAATTCTTACCATGTCACAGCCAAGAACCCTGTGTGTCTTCACATATTCTTGTGTCAAATCCCACCTTTCTCGCAAACCTTTTCATGTTGGGGGTGGACATGGGTGTTGGTGTGGATTTTGCATACAACACACATGTCCACTATTGCATTGCAACAGATATGTGCATGAATACATGCATCTCTGCATTCAATTGGCACACAACACCTGCGTTGATGTCTCAAGCCACAATGAGGTTACATTTTTTTGATGCAACACCTTCATTCTCATTTTGGTCTATGTGTGACCCAAATCCATGTGTGCACACATGTTACATACACGGGTCATTTTGATGATTCATGACATGAGATGTTACATGTCATGAGAGCAATTTACATATTATGTATTTGTATCATATGACCTGTATACAAAATGGACACAATGGTGAATCTTTGATAATTTTTTTAATTGTGACATTAGAGCATATTGGTACAAATGTTGAATAGCAACATCATTGGAAGAATTGAGTGACGATGCGAGTGTGACGTCTTATCCCTGCAGCAGTGTTGAGTATGGCTCGTTCTCCTGCTTCAGATCCATCATCACCATCATCCATTTGTTCATGGGCCTGTTCCTCTTCATCCCAGGGCACATTTGTTTTGACACATATGTTATGTAGTATTGCACATGACATGATCATCTTGCACACCATTTCTGGTGAATAGAGTTGCCTTCCACCTGATAAATCCAGGCAGCAAAACCTGGACTTGAGCATTCCAAAGCTACTTTCTATGATATTTTTTGTTCAGCAATGTGCATGGTTGTATGCCTTTTGCAGTTCAGTCTGGGGATTGCCAAATGGTGTAATCAACCACTTCTGTATGCCATATCCTTAATCAGCTGTAAGTGGAAAGTAAAATTAATGTGGTAATTTTAGTGTTTAGTGTGAATTCAGTATACATGGCATGTGTTGTATGTCATGTTTGTAAACATTTTTTTTGTGATTTTTGTTTTGAATGATTAGATGTTGTGTTTAACATTGAGTTTCCCATTGTTTGTGTCACATGTCACTTGACTTGCTGTCTATCAATTGATGTGCCTGACAGGGGATGGTGCTTTGCAGTGCATGGTTTGTTGAGTGAAAGGTGTGTGGTTTTGCAATGTGTAAGTGATACCTGTGTAATTATTATGTTGATGCACACTTTCCCAAATTGTGCATGGCACATCTAGGCACATTTCAATATGGAAGTGCAGCAATTGATTTGTCTGTGTTGAAATGAGTCAATTACAAGTCATAGTGATGCAACATATTTAGAAGGTTTTTTTGGGTCAATGTCTTTGCCTCTTCATTGTTACATGTTCGATTGACATAGGCCTGCACAGTGCACTAATACCTGCATGCTGTGTATGATATATTTGAACACATAGGGACACCTTAAAGCACGGACATATTCCATTTGGATGGATAGCTATTTTCATGCATGGTTTGCAATGCATTACACATTTTAATAGGTACATTGAATTAGATGAGATGTGTGCATATGTCGACAGTGTGACTTATTAGTCTTTGCAAGTTTTTGTAGGAGATTCACTTGCATTTCTATCTGGTACCCTTAGCATTTTCTGTTATGCTGCTATGTATGTATGCAGCGTTTGACTGTATGTTATGTGATTATGGCATTGTCACATTCACTTATTGGTTCATTCTGACAGAAGGGCCCTTAATGTGCCAGAGGGCCAGCTATTCTTGCAAAGTATTGTTATGTGTTAATTGCTTACCTACAAGGAGCCCATTGCCATATTGTCAATTTTGGAAATGGTCATTGATGATGCTGTTTCTGAATATATATGAATCATGCACACTCCCCGGATATTTGGCCAGTACATTGATATATAGTCCCCGATGGTCCACAGTGGCCTGGCCTTTGATGGAGGGTGTGTGCTTCCAGTGAGGTATAGGTGTGAAGTTGCTGCAGGTGGTACCAGTTGGACATGAATGCAATCCATTGCACCAAATACATGTGGGAAGCCAGCAATGGCATAGAAGCCAAATTTACTGTCCATCTGCTGCTGTTGTGTGTTGGGGAAATGGATGTGCTGTGGTGTGAGCTGTATGATGGTATCCAAGACAGAAGGGAGAAAGGCGGAGTAAGATGCCTGTGAGGCCCCTGCCACTCATGCTGCTGTTGCCTGAAAAAATCTGGAGGCCAACATGTGTAACACCGCCAGCAGCTTTTTTCTGCAGTTGATTGTTGCAGACTCTGTCATTTGGTGTCTGTAGCCGTGGTGAGATCTGACGCAGCAGGGTCAAAATAGGCGCTTTCTTGAAGCGATAAACTTTGATGACTTTTTCATCACAGAGTCCAAAGAGGGTGGTCCTTTGACAGTAGATGCACTCACGTATCCTGCGCTGCTTTTGTAGTGATGGTGTAGGGTGAGGTTGTGTTATTTGGTCTGGTGGAGGTTGTTGTCTTCTTGGTCCAACTCTCCGCGGCAGGATTAGGAGGACCATGTTCTCTGATCTGCTCCAAAACTGTTCTATTTGACTTCTATTCTATTTATATGGTACTTGCGTCATTTCCTGTGCGTGGGTTTATGAGGTATAGGCTTGTGAGCGCAATTTCAAAGTTGTGTGATGCAGCCAGAAGATGGGTCATCACAGGGAATTGTTGTAAATATGCCTGCATCAGATATGCGTTGGATTTAACGTCGGAACGCCTACCTTGCATAATTTAATACTTACGTGACAAAGCAGATTCTTGCGCAGCTCCATTCCGTCGCAGCTCCGTTTATGTGATACATCTCCATAGATGCATCACCTTGTACATTTTGCGTATAACAAGCACTGTTTTGTTACAAAAAGTGATGCTTCGGTGCCGCAAGGGGCTTGTAAATCTGCCCCTGGTATTTTTAGCTGGTTCAGTGATCTTAAGTGAATAATTGGGTTGAATGCTCATGGGGCCATAAAGGGGCAACATGTTGTGAAAGCTGCTGTGGAAGTTTGACAAATAGAAGCGCACATGCTACTTAAAAAAGAAGAAACACTCAAAAAAGAAATGAAATGCCAGCATTGCTTTTTCAAACCTTAATTACAAACGTCTTGTAGGAGTGTATACAGACCACGGATGTTATAAGTTGTGTTGTTAGTGTGGGAAAATGGTTGCCATGGTTGCCAATATGTAAATAAACAGCGTTACAACCGAGGTGCGCTCTTGTCTTGGAAACCTGATGCATGTGGCCAACGTCTACGAGTTTGCTCAATAAAAAAACAAAGTATATAAAAAAGAGCACCGGAACTATTGTCAATGAAAGTTTCAGTTGAAAAAACGAAAACAATGCCTAGCATTGTATCGTAGTCTGGCTTGATTAGAAACATCACAAAGATGTGTATTTAGGATGTGGCTGCTGAAGGCTGTTTCGTCATTGTGAAAAAAGGTTGCCATAACTGCTGCAAGGCAAATAAACAAGCTTGACGTAAGCAGACTGGAGTTAGGAGTGAGATATACTCTTGCTAATGAGGACTGATACACCTACAAAGGATGTTGAGAGTAATAGAGTAATAGGGCATTTGAATTGCTGTAGGTAATGTTGCTTCTTATTGAGAGTTGTTGACCATCACTGGATAAGATGTTACTAGTTGTACTACACTGTTTTCGGTCACTTGAGAATATTATTGCTAGCTAAATGCCAACCAGGGAGCATTGTCATTTAAGCTCAGCATCACTGTCTGCCTCATCAAGTGTTTCTGAAATCACCCATTCAAGTTAATTAGCTGTTTGTTGAGAGCTGAACTAATGGCTGCTCATCCTTCTGGTGTTTTTTTGCAGCTGATGTTGCTGTGGTGCTCTCAAACCCATCTTTCAACTTTGTGGTAGGTCATTCCAATGTATCTTAATCAACACAGACAAGTAATCATGTATATTGCTTGAGTAGCGTTACAGTTTGTGTGATGTTTAAGAGTCCATACCAAATTATCACTCAAGGTGAGTGTCTTTGTCTCTTTTGTCAGATGTCATACTGCACATGACCCACAGGGTTACATGAGGGAAGCCCCAAGTCGTCTGCACCATGTCTGTTTTTTTCTTTCTTATTAGAGGGTCATGTTTAAACCAACATGTTTTGGATATGTTTGCTCCTCTTATGAGTGAATCTTGTTTTTGGCCACTTGAAGAACCCATAAGTATTGATGTTCCAGCTTTTGTTCACAGTGTTTATAAAACTGTTGGACAATGTGCACTAGATGGTCACACAAGTGAGGCTAATTCAAACAAGTGAAGGAGTGTCTTCCCTTTTATTAATAAAGCTTACTCCAATCCATAATTGTATTTCTCCAGTTTTGTTTTATTATATTTTTCTTTTTTTCCTTTTTCCAGAATGACAATCCGATATTCAGTGATTGAAGAACAAACTACAAGTGTTTCATACCCTAGGGCTAATAGGACTGGGACTTTCTCAAGGCTGTATCAATCATAGAGGAAAAAAGAAAAGTAAAACACAAAATTTAATACAGAGTCTGTGTTTGACTTAGGACCATCAACAAAGGGAAAGTGAGGAGACTGATACACATTCGGCAGAAACGTGAATCTGATACAAGGGCCATGGTTAATGATATTGGATGGTTGAGAAGTTAGCGAGAAGTCTTAGTGGGTGAGAGCTTTTTATAAATAGTTCTTAAATTAAATGTGTTTTTTATTGTGATTAAATATCCTAGAGAATTGATTGCTAGGCTCTGTCACAGTGAGAGTATGTTATGTTTCATGCATCAGTCCAAGTCTATCTATGCTGAGTGAAAGTGAGTTAGTATGGTCGATATTTAATCAATAGGAACATGGTAATTCAAGTAAACGTGTGCCACTATTTCTAGGCATACCTTAAAATTGCCTCATAATTGATTCCTCATATTCTGTTGCAAGTTGACCCTCAATCCAGAGTATTTCTGTAAACGAATACAATCAGATAAATTTACTTAACCTTATAAGTGATTCTATTATGCACCTAAGTCGCTGGGTCTTAGATCAGATGATATCAAATTTCTTATTAGCTACTTTCACAAAAGAAACTATGGGGGATCCACACAAGCCACATCTCCCTGGACACTCCTCTCAGTTGTCTAAGTTTCAGAACTGTCTGGGTTTGGTAGGGCTCCCTGGCTGGCTGCCGAGTCCAGGGCCAAAACCACTGGTGACCCCTTACAAAACCACGTTGTTTTGTGATAATTTTGATGTCTCCACAATACATTTTGAGCCCTTCCCTGCTGTTCGTACTTGGCCCACCCACAAAAGTGTGGTCCCATTTGTATCGAGAGACCTCGGGGAATGCTGGGTGGTATGACATTTGAGTCAGTTCTGTGATCCCATCCCTTTTCCTCACAGAACTTTGAGAAAAATGTGACCTTTTCAGCTAAATGTAAGGTTTGCAGGGGATTCTGGGTAGGAAAACATTGGGGGATGCACGCAAGCCACACCTCCCTGGACTCCCCGGATGTTTTGTTTTCAGAAATGTCTGGGCTTAGTAAGTTTTTCTAGATGGCAGTCGAGCCCCGGATTAAAAAGGCAGGTTGCTCCATCGCAAAATTAGGTCTTTTTGTAATCAATAATTTTGAAGTTTCCACAGTACAGTTTGGACCGTTTCCTGTCTCAGGCACTAGGCCCACACACACAACTGACAAACCATTTTTATTTGGAGATTTGGGGCAATGCAGGGTGGGTGGAAGTTTGTGTCTTCCTGCAGATTCCAGAACGTTCCATCACAGAAATGTGAGGAAAATGTCACCACATCCTGGATTTCCATGGGTGTCTAATTTAAAAAAATTTACAGGTTTGCTAGGGTCCAAATCAACAGCTAGACACTTTGCAAAAAAAGGATCAGTTTTCACTGGAAAAATGTGATATGTTCACATTAGGTTTTAGGCTGTTTCCTGTCGTGTGCACTAGGCCTACCCACACACATGAGGCACTATTTTCATTGGGAGTCTTAGGGGAAGGCTGTGTGGATGGAAATCTGTGATTCCCCACAAATTCCAGAACTTTTTTTTACAAAGTTTGAGGTTTGCAAGGGATTTAGGGTAACAGAACAAGGTGAAAGCAATAAATGTCACCCCATCCTGGATTTCCCTTTGTGTTTAGTTTTCAAAAATGTACAGGTTTGCTAGGTTTCCATAGGTGCTGGCTGGGCTAGTGTCTGAAATCCACAGCAGGGCACATTGCAAAAAAAGGGTCAGTTTTCACGGTAATTAAGTGATGCGTACACATTGCGTTTTGGGCCATTACATATCGCGGGTACAAGGCCTACCGACACAAGTGAGGTACTATTTTTATTGGGAGATTTGGGGGAGTGCTTGTTGTCTGAAAGTGTGTGCCCCCCTTCAGATTCCAGAACTTTCCTTCAAAAAAATGTGAGGAAAATGTGCTTTTTTTAACAAAGTTTGAGCTTTGCAAGGGATTCTGGGTAACAGAACCTGGTGAGAGCCACACAAGTCATCTCATCCTTGATTCTGCTGGGTGACTCCTTTTAAAAATCCACAGGTCTGCTAGGTGTCCCGAGTTGCTGGTTGAGCTAGGGTCCAAATTCCACAGCTGGGCAGATTGCAAGAAAAATAGTCAGTTTTCACCGGAATAATATGATGTGTCCATGTTGCGTCTTGGGCCGCTCCTGTCGTGGGCACTAGGCTTACCCACACAAGTGAGGTGCCATTGTTATTGGGAGACTTTGGAGAATGCTGGGTGCATGGAAGCTTGTGGCTTTCCACATATTCCAGAACTTTATATCACAGAAATGTGGGGCAAATGTGTTTTTTTTTTTTTTACAAAACTTCAGGTTTGCAAGGGATTCTGGGTAACAGAACCTGATGAGAGCCACACAAGTCACCCCATCCTGGATTCCCTTGGTTATCTAGTTTCTACAGGTTTGCTAGGTTTACATAGATGCTGACTGAGCTACGGTGCCAAATCCTCAGCTAGGTACATTGCAAAAAAAGAGTCTGTTTTCTGTTGAAAAATGTGATGTGTCCATGTTGCGTTTTGGGCCGTTTCCTGTTGCGGGCACTAGGCCTACCCACACAAGTGAGGTACCATTTTTATTGAAAGACTTGGAGGAATGCTGGGTGAGTGGAAGTTTGTGGCTCCCTACAGATTCCAGAACTTTCCATCTCTAAAATTTGTGGAAAATGTGTTCTTTTGTCAAAGTTTGAGGTTTGCAAGGGATTCTGGGTAACAGAACCTGGTGAGGGCCACACAAGTCAACCCATCCGATTCCCCTGGGTGTCTAGTTTTTAAAAAATATATAGGTTTGCTAGGTTGTCCTAGGTGCCAGCTGAGTTAGGTTCTAAAATCCACAGCTAGACACGTTGCCAAAAAAAGGGTCAGTTTTCACTGAAAAAATGTGATATGTCAACATTGTGTTTTGGGCCATTTCCTATAGCGGGCAGTAGGCCTACACACACAAGAGACATACTGTTTTTATCAAGAGACTTTAGTGAATGCTGGTTGGGTGGAAGGTTGTGACTCTCTGCAGATTTCAGAACTTTTCATCTCAGAAATTTGAGGAAAATTCGTTTTTTTTGTCAAAGTTTGAGGTTTACAAGGGATTCTGGGTAACAGAGCCCAGTAAAAGCCACAGATGCCACCCTATCCTGGAATCCCCTGGGTGTCTAGTTTTTAAAAATGTATACGTTTTCTAGGTTTCCCTAGGTGACGGCTCAGTTAGGGTCCAAAATACACTACTAGGTACATTGTGAAAAATGGTCAGTATTCACTGGAAAAATTTGATTTCTCCACGTTGCATTTTGGGCCGTTTCCTGTCTCAGGCACTAGGCCTACTCATACAAGTGAGGTACCATTTTTATCGGGAGAATTAAAGGCTTAGACCAAGGGGGAAGCCCTAGCAGTGAAGGAGTTAAACGCAGGATATGTACAAGTATAATGTTCCAAATATCTTAATAGTAACTAGCCCTACAAAGCTATTTTCATTGCAGCAGGATTGGCTGTTACCTAGGAATGTACTGGGATGTAATATTAAATACTAATACTGTATCTCAGGAATGGGCCTAGCTAGAAAATGTATTAACATTCCAATTTAATGGTACAGTCAGATTCTTTCTACATTTTAGGGAAAAGAAACTTTGAGACCTGGAATCATTGGCATGGTTATCCCCTAACATTGTGCCTTCAGACCTCCGGTTGTAGCTGACTACGTTTTGCTGGCCTTGGGACTCTGCACACATTAACACTGCTAACCAAGCTAAAGTGATTGTACCCTTTTACCTAAACATAGTAACATTGGCTCATGCCCATTTGGCATATTTAATTTAATTATAAGTTCCTAGTAAAGTGCACTACATGTGCTCTGGGCCTATAAAATAAATGTATCCAGTGGGCATGCAGCTCTGAATGTGCCACTCAGTTGGGAAGCCTTTAAACATTTCTAAGGCTTGCCCTTACATAGCCTGTTTGTGCAGGTTTACCCTGCAACGTCTACGTGGCTAAATAAGCCATTTGTCAGGACCAAACCTTCCTTTTAAATACATATAAGTGACACATTAGGTAGGCCATAGACAGCCCGAAGGGATAACATTTGAGTTGCCTTATTACATTTTATAAATTTAATTTCCAAATGGGAAGCAACAACTGATTCATGTTTGGTGCTTCTGGAATCCTAATTTAAAATCCTGTCAGAAGCCATATTTTAAATCACAATTCGGAAAATGCCACTTTAAGAAAGTTAAACTCAAAATGGGGTGGGCTCTTATACATCCAAAAATGTGATTGGTGAATCACTACTTGATGTATTGAACTTAATGTCAGCTGATCTCTCATTCAGCCAGTCGGCAAACTTTATCAAAAAATCATCTTGCCCATTCGAAAGACAGAAAATATCATTAATAAAGCAGTACCATTTCACAATATGCTGCACAAATGGATTTTTTTTTATAAATAAACTGTTCTTCAAATTTTGACATGAACAGCACGGCCAGCTCTGGAGCGAAGGGACAACCCATCGCTATACCTTTGATTTGGACACAAAAAACATCGCCAAACTTAAAATAGCTCTTACTTAGAGCAAATTGAGCCAGTTTGACAATGCAATTAGTAGGTACACAATGTTGCCTAGGTTTGTCATGCAAAAATGATTGAATAGCTTGAAGTCCATCATCCTGTGGAATTTGAGCATATAAAGATGCAACATCAAAGGTAACCAATCTCTGAGTCTTAGGGTCAAAATCAAGATCTTCAATATTCTGAATAAAATCCATACAGTCTCTTAAATAAGAAGGAACATTTTGCACAAGAGATTTTAACCCTTTAGCTGCGGCGAAAATTCCGCCGCAGAGCTAAGGGGGTGGGGTGGCCGCGCGGTGCTCTGACGCTTATGACGGAACCGCTCCGTCATGGCCCTCGGGTGGTCTGTGCTTGTGACGGAGCGGTTCCGTCATGGCCCCAACCGTTCTTTAGAACGTTCACGCAGGCGCGAAATCAGCGCCGCGCAGGCGCGTCGGTCTGGCCATGACGGAACCGCTCCATCACCTGCACAGCCCACCCGAGGGCCTTGACGGAGTGGTTCCGTCATAAGCGTGGGAGGGGTTAAAGAAGCATCAAAGTATTTCGCTATTGATTCCAGAACCGAGTCACAGCCTGATACTATAGGGCGTCCAGGTGGCGCAATAGGATCTTTATGCAATTTTGGCAACAGATAGAAGACTGGGATCCTGGGGTAGTGCAAATTCCTCTCCCTGAACTAGGCATGTCTATGAGGTGGCTCAGTGTGAGGTTGGGGAGGCAAAGAGGCCATCTTCAGGTCATTCTAAATGAGTCTTTCTGGAAGGAGGATCATCCACGTTTGGGCATATCGAAAATTAAGAGTGTTTGATCTCAGCTATAGCTTTAAGGATCTGAAAGTTTTCTGTGGCGGCACTGAAGGAGTTTTCAACCTTTGCAGTATATTAGGAGGCTTTAATTACTGTGTTATACTTTCTTATGTCTTTCCTACATTATGATTTGCTAGCCTCATCATAAGACTTCCTCCAGTTCCTCTCTAGGTGCTTGCTTTCTTTTTTAAGGCCTTTAGGTAGAAATTTAACCAGGAAGATTCATTACCTTGACAAGCACCTTTGTGCTATCTTGCTGTTAAGACCATATCTAGAGAATTGTTGATCCACTTATTGAACCTTCAAGTAGGCAGGATAATGTAGTTAGATGGATCAGGTCAGGTTTCATCCAGGGCTTCTGACCACTCCTTAGGGTTTAACTCAGGCCAGTGTCATTCCTTCCACCAGGCTGGTGGGGGGGGGGGGGGGGGGGTTGGGGGAGAGAGGGGAAGGAAGGGTGATGGGAAGTAAAAAACTATTTGTACAGGTTAGAGGTAGGGGTCTTTCCACCTGAAGGTTTGTGATGTTGAGTACCATGTATTTTTTACCCTGGCTTGCTGTCTTCATAAATAGCTATGACACACATGAGGCTGGGTTTCCCTTTAATGATGATCTTAAGAAATATGGGTACCATTCCAACCCTGTCACATAGTCTCCTACAACCACATAGGGTAATTAAAATAACTATTCTCTATCATTCCTGTGTTAAGATCACTGGCTAAAGGAATATGAATATGAAGAGTCAGATCATCTGATAATTATATAACATGTAGTAAGAGTCTCTGAGTTCTTATACCGCTATCTAACACAATATAGGCAGTTTAAGTAGAGGCTTATCATCGTCTAATCATGCTGGTCTTGGCATAACAGCATCATACACCAATTTGACATGAAGCACACCTTGAGTTACATAATAATTACTGTGTGGTGACTTTACACTGCCCGTATTTGCTCAGCCCAGTGCTGCTATGACACAGCGTAATTCACCCTGGGTGCTCTGTGTGGATAATACACATTGGTACATATTGTACAATTCCGTGTGGTGACATTCATTGTGGCCACCTGGTAAACTATAATGACTAATGTCTGTCCCGATATGTCTTGGTTAAGTGGCGAAGACTTGTGCTGTCTCTGCTACTATACAGCACTGCTGAGTCGGAGCGTGCATGCGCAGCCCGAGAACATTGCCGGGTGCGGATGTGCGCTCTGTCTTCAAGATAGCGTTTCCATTAGACGCGCGACTTGATTCGCGAGGGACACTCCAGAGTTAACCTCGCTTTGCGCAATAAGCGGGTGCGGTATGCCTAACATCATTACCTTTGCTCATTGGTTAATTGATTTACGAGGGCCTGTTGGTCCAATCAATGACACTATAAAAAGCAGCACATTCCTGCTGTTAGGTACCTCCCCTTCAGCTCGGAGCTGGACAGGGGGTACCGACGGACAGGTAAGGAGGAATAATTGGAGGGCTTCTGTCGTTTGGCTTTCTTTTCACTTGGCCTTTCTTTTACTAAGCCTTTTTGGTTTACAACCTTGTGTAAATTGGCTCATTAGAACTTGGGCTATTTCTAAATGCTCTTTTGCACACATAGTGATATTGGAGCTTTTAACAATCCATGACTAATAATGAAAAAAGGCCATATTTATTAGTTTTGAGTGGTTAGTATTCCTCATCATTATGAATCTCTATCACATGGTAATAAACATTATTAAAACAAAGGCCTACCTGTATTTGAGCTTAGTGTTTGAATGATCAGATCTTATATCTGATTTAGGTTTAAATTCATTTGATATAAAAGTGAAACTAAGGGACTGTGTTGTGTGATAAATGCAAAAATAACAGTTGATGGACAGAATGCAGAACAATGTCATACATTCACCCCAGTACAGAGATCTGGGCCTAAATCCATCGTTTTTTTGCACTCCACACCAACCCAGTTCAGACATGGCCTTTGGTTTTTCTGTGTTGTGTGATGACATCACCTTTTGTCCCCTTGTTCCACTTACAAATAGAGCGGGGCCTCAACCACCGAGTTGCCGGGTGAGGTGAGGCATACTCCCACAGCAAGTTGGGTGAGTAAATTCAAATTTTCCTTTATATAGTATTCACAATAAAGCCCCTGATAGGGCTGGTATTGTCAATTACTCGGTAGAATTGATATCTTACTTAACCTCTGTGCTCAGAATGTTTTTTGCTCCTCATTGTTCAGTTTAACTTTCCTTCTTTTGTTTGAGCTATCCAGTTCTGGTAGGGTGGTCTTTGACCACTGACGTACTCATTCCTTTTGAAATATTAATTTATCATATTTTCACACATAGTGTTTTATTCATGCAGTAGCATATTTCACCCATTAAGTCCTGAAGAAAGCCGGGCAACACTGCCACAGAGGCTGAAACATGTCAACTTTACCTATTGCCATGAGATAGTAAATTTGTTCCATACTATCAGGTTGTTTTTATCTATGACATTCGGACGATCTCCAATAAACATATTTTTCGCCCTTATAGTCATTTTTATTTTCACATCCACAACAGCACTGCACACCATCAGCACTCGCATATTTTGAAAAGCATTTTGGCTGAGTTGATCTGGAGCAAGAGGTCAAGCATCCAAAATTGTTAGCCTATGATCAACATTGGCTGCATAGACTCTACTATTGTTTTCCAGATGACGAGGCTCCGCCAAAAGGGTGGGCTGATGGAATTCACACTCATGCCGTTTGCTGGGCATGCTACCTGAGTTTGTTGTACAAAAGGGGGTGGTGATGGACGGAGCATCTGAATCAATCAAACACTCACACCCAGTCAAAAGATCTGGGTTTAATCCATCACCGTTCTTTAGCCCACTCTGCCACCCCAGTTCAGACATGGCTATATGCAAATCATTCTGACCCTGTGCCTCATTGGAACAGTCCAGCCCGAACTGCCAAGCCATGTCTTCCCTGGACCGGAAACAAGCTTCCGAGGACCGGTTTCTGGCATTCCAGCCGTCTTCAGCCCGGCTTGCTTGAATCCAGCGGCAAAGTGAGCAAGGGACTCACGTCTGAGCATACCCTGCCACACTTATGGCGGCCAAAAGCGGTACAAAAGGGGGTGGTGATGGACGGAGCATCTGAATCAATCAAACACTCACACCCAGTCAAAAGATCTGGGTTTAACCCATCGCCGTTCTTTAGCCCACTCTGCCACCCCAGTTCAGACACGGCTATATGCAAATCAGTCTGACCCTGTGCCTCATGGAAACAGTCCAGCCCGAGCTTCCTGAGTTTGTTGGGCATTCTTTCTGAGCACCAAGAGGTTTTTTTGTCTGATTTAATAGACTGACTTTCTCCCTTATGTTGTATATAACTTTTCAGCACAACCATGAACCAACAAATGGAAGGGTTGTATAAGTTGGCTGACCAATAGGAAACCGCCATCAAAGAGTCAAGCACCCGACAGGGGTCCTTATCTCCTTTTTCTAATATCGTTCTTCAAAAATGTGTCCCAGGAGAGGACCCAGACTCTTTTCTTATAATTTTCAAGCGGGCCGCCAGAGCGTCAGGTTGCCCCGAGATCAAGTGGCCTTTTTTCCTGGCTCCCATGCTCACGGGTGAAGCCCAAGCGGCATATCAGGCAGCCAATCCTACAGGCACTACCAGCTATACCGAAATAAAAGAAATCATCCCAGATCACCTTGGACTTGATGCCGAAGCCTATTGGATTCGTTTTCGAAAAGAGAAGGGTAACCCCGGGGATACACCCAAAACTGTCTTTCACAAGTTGAAAACCGCAGCGGATAAATGGCTCAAACCTCAGGAACACACTAAAGATGAGATTATGTCATTTATCTACCTTGAGCAATTTCTAGAGGCCCTACCATATCCTTCCCAGAGGTGGTTAAAGCAACATATGGGTCTTTTGATAGAACAAACCATTGAAATGGCCACTAGGTATTCCAGGGCCCAACCTAAGACATCCGTATGTGAAGGAGAGAACAAGTCACGACTCCAACCCCATAAACAGGAGAAGAAAAACACCGGCAAAGGCCCTTTGGAAGCAGTTAAAATAGGTCCCTCTAAAAACCGTAGCACCCACAGTAATAGGGCCTCAATGTTTCGAGTGCGGGCGTGGGGACACTTAGCTTGCTTCTGTCCCCAGAGACGGAGCACTGATGAACTTATGGAGTTAGCTATCTCCCACGCCATGTCCTGTACACAGAAGAAATGGGCACAGGATTCTACATACGTTTTTGGTTATTGATGGGGTACACTTCAGGGCTCTCTTAGACTCCGGTTGCCGACAATCCGTCATCCAAAGTTCTCTTGTCAAACCCAGAGATATTCTACCCCAACATACTATCCCCATTAGGTGTGTACATGGAGACGTTAAGGTATACCCTGCAGCTTCCATAAGAGTTTGGATGCCCGACGGGAGGGAACTTCCAGCTATAGTAGTAGTCCTTACTAGCTTACCTTAGAAACTCTACTGGGGACTGATCATGCCGAATTTATGAAATATCTCAGCTTGAAGGTTGAGAACTATAAAAGTAATTCCCCTGTTTATCTAACCCAGGCCCCGTGGCAAGGGGATGAAAATTTTTACCATGCACAAAAGAACGACCGAACCTCCGAGTAGCTTGGCAACAGGCGACCCTTCCTATCACGACCTACCCAGCGTTTCTAAAAGAAAACGGCCTGCTGTATAGAAAATACAGTCAAACAGGTCCCGCCCAACTCTTAGTATCCCAAAGTTTCAGGGAACAGTCATGTTCTTTGCACACGCCCATCTCTTAGCCATGTAGGAGCACAAAAAAACAGCCAAACCATCCTAAAACATTTCTATTGGCCCGGGATACACGCCCAAATAACTAAGTACTGTCGCGAGTGCAAAATATGTTAGAGAAAAAACCCTATAAACCACCCGCTGCCCCTTTACAGCCTCTTCCGATCATTGGGAAGCAATTTAATCGTATTGGAATGGATCTTATTGGTCCTTTACCTAAATCTCGAAATGGCAACCAATATGCATTAGTCAGTATTGACTATGCTACCAGATACCCTGAGGCTTTTCCTTTGAGAACCCCAAACACCATAACCATTTGTGAGAAATTGGTAGAATTCTTTTCAAGGGTAAGATTTCCGCATGAGATCCTAACGGATCAGGGCACACCATTCGTGTCACGCTTAATGGGTCAGGTATGTAGAAATCTAAACATAACCCAAAAAAGAACTTCGGTCTATCACCCCTCAAACTGACGGGCTATGTGAAAGGTACAATGGTACGATAAAACTCACCATTAAAAAATGATGACAGCCAAGGGGGCAGATTGGGACGCCCTCTTACCTTTGGCACTTTTTGTTATCCGCTGCCAGAAACAGAGCAGTCTGGGTTGCTCTCCATTCAAACTCCTTTATGGGCGACAGCCTCGTACTCTCCTTGAAATGACCAAGGAATCTTGGGAAAGGGAAAAACTTGAGGAAACCCATGCCTTACTTGAGTATTCAAGATGATTAATGACGAGGCAGTCTAAATTACGGGACTACGACCATAACAACCTGGAAAAAGCTCCGCAGAAGCAGCGGATATTCTATGACAAAGGAAAAAAATTGCGTCATCTGCAGGTCCGTGACTGGGTTTTGGTACTTCTGCCCTCCACAATCCCTAAAGGCCGGTCTGAGTGGAAGGGACTGTATGAGGTAATCAAAATACTAGGTCTTGCTACCAATAAACTGCGCCTTTCCAAAACCAAATCACAGATACCCTAGTTTCGATAACAACAGAAACCACATTACGCCACTTCGACATAAACCATGACCTGTTGAGCATCGAGAAAGAGACACTGGGTCCCTTACTTTCCTCCTTTGCGGAAATCTTCTCTGACAAACCGGGACAGACCTCATTATTTGAGCATTCCATCACTTCCACACCTGGGAAGGTCATACGACAACGACCATATAGGATTCCCGCGGCTTGACAAGCAGCTGTTGAGCAGGAAGTACCCAACATGCTGGCTTCTGGAATCATAAAACCCTCCAAGAGCGAATGGTCTTCGCCTATTGTCCTGGTTCCGGAACCAGGCGGCAGCATGTGATTCTGCATAGACTTTAGGGCGCTCAGATCCATCACCCAGTTTGATTCTACCCCTTGCCACGGGTAGACAAATTAGTTAAACACTTCGGAGAAGCTGGATACATTACGAACTTGGATCTGGCCAAAGGCTACTGGCAGGTGGCCCTATCCCAGCATGACCAACATAAAACGGCCTTCTCCGCCCCCTCGGGCCTTCATGAATTTACAGTTCTACCATTCGGTCTGCACGGGGCTCCCACCACTTTTTAACACCTCATGGGCATTGTGTTAAAGGAACATCAAGGATATACATCAGCACACCTGGATGACATCATTATTTATAGTTCCACCTGGGAAAAACACCTGTCACATTGCCAAAGAGTCTTTCAAGCCCTCCGGAACGCCAGATTGCACATTAATTCAAAAAAATCCAAGGTGGTATACCAGAAGGTTAGATATCTAGGATATCTTTTAGGAAACAGACTCATAGAACTCCAACAAGAAAAAGTCAGGGCCATCATCAATATGAGATTTCCCACAACCTAAAAAGGGATTTGTGCCTTTCTGGGATTACTAGGATATTATCGGAGGTTCATCTCTCACTATTCCCAAATAGCCGCACCCCTAACTGACTTACTCCGAAAGGGAATCCGGGAAAAAGATCTCCTGTCACCTTCCTCCCATGCCCTCCAGGCCTTCTCCGAGTTAAAGTCCTGTATCACCTCCAGTCTGGTGTTAGTATTTCCTGATTTCAGCCGCCCCTTCATTCTCCAATCCGATGCCTCCAACACGGGTCCTGGTGCTGTTCTTTCTCAAGAAACCCAAGACGGAGCTGAATGACCAGTGGCCTTTGTCAGCCATAAATTGTTCCCACGGGAGAAGAACTATCCGACTATAGAGAAGAAGTGCCTGGCGGTCAAGTGGGTGTTTGACAAATTGAAATATTATCTGGACGGAGCTCTTTTTCTTCTGTATACTGACCATGCCCCCCTCCAATGGTTGTGTCGTACCAAAGGGAATAACGCTAGGGTCCTTAGGTGGTTTCTCTCCCCTCAGCCCTACTCCTTTGAGGTTCTCCATCGGAAAGGGAGCTCCAATGCAAACGCGGACTTTCTCTCCTGCGTATCCCAGTCTCCGAACGGGAACTACCTAGGGGAGGGATGTGTCAGGAACCACCCCCGGAGGACGTATTGGGTGAAGGGGATGAGGATCACCTACCTCTTTACACCTCTCCTGTCTTTCCTTTGCAGTCACCCTGGGACCCGATAGATCTGGACAGCACTGGCCCCTTTAATTCCACTTCATTTCTCTTTCCCTCGGAGGACCAGCCATATCATGTGACTAGGTCACATGCACCAATTGGAGCATCAGACGAGGAAGGAAGGGCTTTTTCAGCCAGTACAGAACCCAATGACGTGGTATCATCTTGGGATCCCGGAAGTCGCGAGATCTCGAGAAGCTGGAGAGAAATCCCTGACGAACAGGAGGACGCCAACACAGCCGTACTACTCACCGGGGAACAGGAGGACGCCGACACAGCCGCACTACACCCTAGCGAACCGGAGACATTAGAGCCACGGAGTTGCCACCCACGGACAAGCCAAGAAAAGGGAGCCGGACCCGATCCGGTACCACGAGTGTGGCTCCCAGAGGTACGTTCCTGAGTAAGGGGCTGGTTCCATGGGGGGGTCTCCAGTAGTGTTTCTCGTCTAGGGGAGGGAGGAGAGCTGTAAACCCCTGTAACCTCCTGACACACAAGTCCCTTGTGATCTTTGTTTATCAGTACTCTGTTTCGGTTTGCATCACCCAGGAGTTTTCTGTACATAGCGTTGGTGACGGTTTTGGGTGCTCCTCCTCACTCATTTTCCCCTGACTTAATTGAATGAAGGAAAAGAACCCAGAGTGACGGTTGTCCCTTTTCTCTTTGTTTTTCTTACATTGACCGGTATCCTGAGCCCAAGCCTGCAGTGAGTGGAGAATACACTACCAAGAACAGGCTAACCACTTCCTGACAAATAAGGAGAGTGGAACAAAAAGGACTAAACAAAGACCTTTGTTTAATAACACATGGCCTATTGATCTACTTTAATTTAAGAAACAACAATACAAATAAATCTTTAACGGACCAAAACAGGTCTGTCTCTGGCTGATATTCTACACATGGTGTCAGAAGTGGGATATCATTATCCATTGTAGAAAAAATGGAGAACCTCCTTCAACAACTTATCGCCGGCCAAACAAAACTGGAATGGGCTCTCGAAAGACATATGACATCTGCACAAGCAGATAGAGAACTTTTCAGCACAACCATGAAGCAACAAATGGAAGGGTTGTATAAATTGTCTGACTGACAGGAAACCGCCATCAAAGAGTCAAGCCCCCGACAGGGGTCCTTATCTCCTTTTCCTAATATCGTTCTTCAGAAATATGTTGCAGGAGAGGACCCGGACTCTTTTCTTATAAATTTCGAGCGGGCCGCCAGAGCGTCATGTTGGCCCGAGAACAAGTGGCGTTTTTTCCTGGCTCTCTTGCTAACGGACGAAGCCCAAGCGGCATATCAGGCAGCCAATCCTACAGGTGCTACCAGCTATACGGAAGTAAAAGAAATCCTCCTAGATCACCTTGGACTTGATGCCGAAGCCTATCGGATTAGTTTTCGAAGAGAGAAGGGTAAACCCGGGGATACACCCAAAACTCTCTTTCACAAGGTGAAAACCGCGGTGGATAAATGGCTCAAACCTCAGTAACACGCTAAAGACGAGATTATGTCATTTATCTACCTTGAGCAATTTCTAGAGACCCTACCATATCCTACCCAGAGGTGGTTAAAGCAGCACACGGGTCTTTCCATAGAACAAACCATCGAAATGGCCACTACGTATTCCAGAGCCCAACCTAAGACATTCATATGGGAAGGAGAGAACAAGTCACGACTCCCACCCCATAAACAGGAGAAGAAAAACACCGGCAAAGCCCCTTTGGAAGCGGTTAAAATACTTCCCTCCAAAACCGTAGCACCCACAGTAAAAGGCCTCAATGTTTCGAGTGCGGGACGTGGGGACACATAGCTCGCTTCTGTCCCCAGAGACGAGGCACTGATGAACCTATGGACATTAGCTATCTCCCACGCCATTTCCTGTACACAGAAGAAATGGGCACAGGATTCTACGTAAGTTTGGTTATTGATGGGGTACACGTAAGGGCTCTTTTAGACTCCAGTTGCCGACAATCCATCATCTAAAGTTCTCTTGTCAAACCGAGAGATATCCTACCCTAACACACTATCCCCATTAGGTGTGTACATGGAGATGTTAAGGTATACCCTGCAGCTTCCATAAGAGTTAGGATGCCCAACAGGAGGGAACTTACAGCTATAGTAGGGGTCCTTACTAGCTTACCTGGGAAACTCATACTGGGGACAGATCATCCTGAATTTATGAAATATCTCAGCTTGAAGGTTGAGATCTATAACAGTAATTCCCCTGTTTATCTAACCGAGGCCCCGTGGCAAGGGGATGAAAATTTTCACTATGCACAAAAGAACGACCCGAAGCTCTGAGTAGCTTGGCAAACGGCGACCCTTCCTATCACTACCTACCCAGCGTTTCTAAAAGAAAACGACCTGCTGTATAGAAAAGACAGTCCAACAGGTCCCACGCAACTCTTAGTATCCCAAAGTTTCAGGGAACAGTCATGTTCTTTGCACACGCCCATCTCTTAGCCGGCCATGTAGGAGCACAAAAAAACAGCCAAACCATCCTAAAACATTTCTATTGGCCCGGGATACACGCCCAAATAACTAAGTACTGTCGCGAGTGCGAAATATGTTAGAGAAAAAACCCTATAAACCACCCGCTGCCCCTTTACAGCCTCTTCCGATCATTGGGAAGCAATTTAATCGTATTGGAATGGATCTTATTGGTCCTTTACCTAAATCTCGAAATGGCAACCAATATGCATTAGTCAGTATTGACTATGCTACCAGATACCCTGAGGCTTTTCCTTTGAGAACCCCAAACATAATAACCATTTGTGAGAAATTGGTAGAATTCTTTTCAAGGGTAAGATTTCCGCATGAGATCCTAACGGATCACGGCACACCATTCGAGTCACGCTTAATGGGTCAGTTATGTAGAAATCTAGACACAACCCAAATAAGAACTTCGGTCTTTCACCCCCAATCTGACTGGTTATGTGAAAGGTACAATGGTACGATAAAACTCACCCTTAAAAAAGTTATGACAGCCGATGGGGTAGATTGGGACGCCCTCTTACCTTTGGCACTTTTTGTTATCCGTTGCCAGAAACAGAGCAGTCTGGGTTTCTCTCCGTTCGAACTCCTATATGGGCGACAGCCTCGTACTCTCCTTGAAATGACCAAGGAAGCTTGGGGAAGGTTAAAACCTGAGGAAACCTATGCCTTACTTGAGTATTCATGAGGATTAAAGACGAGGTTGTCTAAATTACGGGAGTTCACCCATAAGAACCTGGAAAAAGACCAGCATAAGCAGCGGATAGTCTATGACAAAGGAAAACAAATCGCGTCATCTGCAGGCCCGTGCTGGGTTTTGGTACTTCTGCCCTCCACAATCCCTAAAGGTCGGTCTGATTGAAAGGGACTGTATGAGGTAATCAAAAAACTAGGTCTTACTACCTATAAACTGCGCCTTTCCAAAACCAAATCACAGATATTTCACATAAACCTGTTAAAGAAATGGTTAGGCCCTCTCCCTTGCTCCACCCTAGTTGCGATAAAAGCAGAAACCTCACTACCCCACCTCGACATAAACCACGACCTGTCAAGCGTCGAGAAAGAGACACTGGGTTCCTTACTTTCCTCCTTTGCGGAAATCTTCTTTGACAAACCAGGACAGACCTCATTAGACGAGCATTCCATTACTTCCAAAACCTGGGAAGGTCATACGACAACGACCATCTAGGATTACTGCGTCTCGACGAGCAGCTGTTGAGCATGAAGTACAGAACATGCTGGCTTCTGGAATCATAAAACCCTCCAAGAGCGAATGGTCTTCGCCTATCGTCCTGGTTCCGAAACCAGACAGCAGCATATGATTCTGCATAGACTTTAGGGCGGTCAACTCCATCACCCAGTTTAATTCCTACCCCTTGCCACAAGTAGACGAATTAGTTGAACAATTGGGAGAGGCCAGATACATTACGAGCTTGGTTCTGAGCAAAGGCTGCTGGCAGGTGCCCCTATCCCAGCATGACCAACATAAAACAGCCTTCTCCGCCCCCCTCAGGCCTCTATGAATTTACAGTTCTACCAATCGGTCTGCAAGGGGCTCCCGCCACTTTTCAACGCCTCATGGACATTGTGTTAAAGGAACATCAAGGATATGCAACAACATACCTGGATGACATCATTATTTATGGTTCCACCTGGGATCAAAACCTGTCACATTGCCAAAAAGTCTTTCAAGCCCTCCGGAACTCTGGATTACACATTAATTCAAAGAAATACAAGGTGGCATACCAGAAGGTTAGATATCTAGTATATCTTTTAGGAAACAGACTCATAGAACCCCTACAGGAGAAAGTCAGGGCCATCATCAATACGACATTTCCCACAACCTAAAAAGGGATTCGTGCCTTTCTGGGATTACTTGGAAATTATCGGAGGTTCAACCCTCACTATTCCCAACTAGCCACACCCTTAACTGACTTACTCCGAAAGGGAATCCGGGAAAAAGATCTCCTGTCACCTTCCTCCCCTGCCCTCCCGGCCTTTTCCGAGTTAAAGACCTGTATCACCTCCAGTCTGGTGTTAGTATACCCTTATTTCAGCCTCCCCTTCATTCTCCAAACCGATGCCTCCGACACAGGTCTTGGTACTGTTCTTTCCCAAGAAACCCAAGACGGAGCTGAACGACCAGTGGTCTTTGTCAGCCATAAATTTTTCCCACTGGAGAAGAACTATCCGACTATAGAGAAGAAGTGCCTGGCGGTCAAGTGGGCGATTGACAAGTTGAAATATTATCTGGAAGGGGCTCCTTTTCTTCTGTATACTGACCATGCCCCCCTCCAATGGTTGTGTTGTACCAAAGGGAATAACGCTAGGGTCCTTAGGTGGTTCCTTTCCCTTCAACCCTACTCCTTTGAGGTTCGCTATCGGAAAGGGAGCTCCAATGCAAACGCTGACTTTCTCTCCTGCGTATCCCAGTCCCCTGAACGGGAACTACCTACCCCTCTGCTATCAATATATGTTTAATAGCACTAACTTTACCTGGTGTCCCACAAAAATAAAATATCTTGGTATTTGGTTTTCCTCTACCTTATCTACCACAATCAGTTACACGTTTAATGCACTATTTACAAAATTACAAACACTACATCTTTCTTGGTCGCCTCTTTATTTGTCATGGTGGGTGTCAGGAACCACTTCTTGAGGACGTATTGGGTGAAGGGGATGAGGATCACCTACCTCTTTACGCCTCTCCTGTCTTTCTTTTGCAGTCACCATTGGACCTGATAGATCTGGACAGCATTGGCCCCTTTAATTCCACGTCATTTCTCTTTCCCTCGGAGGACCAGCATACCATGTGACTAGGTCACCTGTACCAATCAGAGCATCAGACGAAGAAGGAAGGGCTTTTTCAGCCAGTATGGAACCCGATGATGTGGTATCATCTCGGGATCTCGGAAGCCGCGAGATCTCGAGAAGTGGGAGAGAAATCCCTGACGAACATCAGGACGCCGACACAGCCGTACTACTCACCGGGGAACAGGAGGACGCCGACACAGCCGCGCTACACCCCAGCGAACTGGAGAGGTTGGACCCACGGAGCCGCCACCCACGGACAAGCCAAGAAAGGGAGCCGGACCCGATCCGGTACCACGAGCCTGCCAGTCACGCTCACAGGGGAGCGTTGCTCCCGGAGGTACGTTCCCGAGTAAGGGGCTGGCTCCATAGGGGGGCCTCCAGTAGTGTTTCTTGTCTAGGGGAGGGAGGAGAGCTGTAAACCCCTGTAACCTCCTGACACACAAGTCCCTTGTGATCTTTGTTTATCAGTACTCTGTTTCGGTTTGCATCACCCGGGAGTTTTCTGTACATAGCGTTGGTGACGACTTTGGGTGCTCCTCCTCACTCCTTTTCCCCTGACTTAATTGACTGAAGGAAAGGAACCCAGAGTGACGGTTGTCCCTCTACTCTTTGTTTTTCTTACATTGACTGGTATCCTGAGCCCAAGCCTGCTGGGAGTGGAGACTACACTACCAAGAACGGGCTAACCCCTTCCTGACGTATAAGGAGAGTGGAACAAAAATGACTAAACAAAGACCTTTGTTTAATAACCTGTGGCCTATTGATCTACTTTAATTTAAGAAACAACAATACGAATAAATCTTTAACGCATCGAAACAGGTCTGTCTCTGACTGTTATTCTACAGTGGGGTAGACTGAATACTGTTAAAATGAGGATTGTCCCCCATGTCCTTTATACAGTATCCATGTTACCTTTCCAGATTCCCGTTTCATATTTTTTATAAATTAACTCTATTTGTATTACGTTTTTATGGAATAATAAGCATCCCCGTATTGCCCTTGTGAAACTCAAACGTCCCAAAACAGAAGGTGGTGTGCGTTTTCCTGACGTTAAATTATATCACTCTGCAGTTTTTGCCTTAACTTAAAACTTTGTTGATAATTATATCCCTCGTTGAATTGTGTTTGAATGTTCCCTATTAAAAGATTTTTTTTTCGAAACATAATATATATGTTTAATTGTACTTTCATATCAGATAATCCTATTCTAAAATGTTCCCAACAATTATTATATAATAGTTTGTCAGATGGTCTTGATCCATACCAATGCTTTTTGTCTTCCACTGCTTGATATAATAAATGTATTAAATATAGACGTAAATCATTTTATTACAAACACTGGAAGGAGATGGGAATTATATTGATTCATCAATTGATCCTCCATGATTCTGTTATTCCCTTCACCCAAATTGCAGTTGCAGTATAACTTGCCCAACTCATTTATTCATGAGTATCTCCTAATATCAACTGCTTTGCAGTCCTATTTACCAGCTAATGATTTTCCATTTCCCTCTCCCTCACTTACTTCTCCCACACCGATATTCAGTGTTTTTCAGGATCATAGTCCTAAGGCTGCTTCCATTTATAAGATGTTGTTATTACTTGTTACTGAACGTTTTAAATCTCATGCCGAATTACTCTGGGAAGCAGATTTATCATTATTGCTTTCTATTCCTGCATGGGATAAATTCTGGTTCAAGTTATTCAAAATTTCTATTGCCGCCAAAATCACTCAATCCTTATACCTTATTTATAATAGAGCTGCTATTACTCCTCGTGTATTTCCAAGTTTTACCCAAACCTTCTCTTCCCTTTGCTGGTCCTGTTCTCCGTCCACTGGGACTTTAATTCATCAATTATATGAATGTTCCAATGTATTGAAGTTTTAGCATTCTATCTGTTCTAAATGTATGAAAATATTTCAATGTAATATTCCATTATCATTGCAAAATGTTTTTCTAGATTCCACCTCACCTACTTTTGATGGGTCCTCTCCTATTTCTTTGTTGTTTGATCTTTTTATTGTTCTTGCATTCAAAGTAATTCTGTCCTGCTGGAAAGATAACTCTTAATTATCATTGTTGATTTGGTGGAACTATATTTGTGATTAACACATAACTGCTAATGTCTCTTCTCTTTCCTTAGCTCAGAAAATTAAATCTGACCTATTGTGGTTACCCTTTATGTCTTATCTTTCTATGTATGCACCTGCATCTTAGTTTTTATTTTAATCTTATTTTTATTCTTTTCCTTTTTTATATTCATTATATATCCTATAATTCTCTTCTCTCTTTCTTTCTCTTTTTCACTCTTTTCTTTTCTTTCCTCTCATTTTCTCTTAAATGATTTACCCATGTTTTCTTCTTATAAATTAAATGATGTATTTTATTTACAATGTATTAATTTGCTTCATAATGTTTTTCTTTTCTCTTTATCTGAAAATTTAATAAAACATAATAAACAAAAAAACATGCTAGATAGCGAAGGCAGCGCTAAGAAAGGCGTAACTCAGGGCAAGTGTGCTAGGATTGGTAAAACAAGAACCATCTATAAATTAGCTCCGATAAAGGTAAAGAGGGGCTGGGATGACAAATTATGACAGGAAATTTTGGATTACAGTAAAATTAATGGCATCATATTGTTCTGTCGCCTTGTGGCTCAAACAAAGTGAGATAAGTCCAAACCATATCACTATGATATCTTACCTGGCAAATGGGTGACACATTCTGCTACCCTTTATGCCACAGGGGATCTGTGTGACTTAATTAGTATTGATAACCCTGATGCCTTTACAACTTTGGGTTCCACAGACCCGGTCGTCTTTAGTCTTGACGACACAAGCAGAGCGATTGAATCCCTAAAACCTGCTAAAGCTCGAGGCCCAGATAAAATCCACAGATACTTATACAAATTTGAACCCCTGATCTGGTCTGCATACCTAAACGTATTGTCCAATGCAATAGCATCTAGGGGCACTCTACCAGATTCATGGCTTTTGGCTGAAATTGTCACAATTTATAAAAAGGGCAGTGCAGGGGAACCATCAAACTACAGGCCTATAAGCCTTATCGACAATGCTCAAATTTTTTTCGCTGAACAAATTTTGGAGGGACTCCTTGATTGGGTGAATATAAGTAAAATCTTGCTTCCGTTCAGGCTGTTTTCAGAGCAAAGATCAGTACAATAGATCAGATTTTTAGGTTTGCCAGTTTATCTTGGAAATATGTTTTTTTACAAAACCAAAAACTAAGGGGCCGATTATGATGGCGGACGGACCTGAGCCGTCCGCCACCATAGAGAAGGAGGGACCGTCCGCAGGGGCAGCGGCGGTCCCTCCATGCAGATTAGGATGTGACTGCCAGGGTGGCGGTCACATCCTCTATTTTTAACATTGCGGCGGGTGCAGCTTCAAGCTGCACCCGCCGCAATGTTAAAAATGCATGTATTACATTTACATGCACAAAGAGGCAGGCACCGCGCGGTGCCTGCCGCTTTGTGCATGTAAATGTTGGGGGGTACCATAGGTACCCCCCATGTGCACCCCCCACCCCCGACACCCTGGGGGCCCGCAACGGGCCCCCAAAAGCCAAAGTCCACATGCTTTTCCACGGCGGAAAAGCCGCCGCGGAAAAGCATGTCTCCGTGCAAATCCTAATTTGGCTGACGGTGTCTTGCAGACACCATCACCAAATAGGCCTCCCCTCCCCGTGGATCAGTGGCGGACGGACCTGCAGTCCGCCGCTGGTCCATCCGCAATCCCACCGCCATCCTAATCTGGCGGTGGGTGTTCAATGTGGCTGCAGCGGTGAATCCGCATACTCCGGGACGGCGGTGGCTTCCGCCGGCCCGGAGTATGCGGATTCACCGCAATCATAATGAGGCCCTTTATGTGGCTTTTATTGACCTTAGAGCAGCGTTCAATCTCATCCCACTTCAAAAATGATGGCAAGTTCTGTCGAAGATGGGGGCTCCTGGTAATTTGATATATTTAATCAAAAAACTGTATATGAATATTTATGCTCAAATCCGCTGGGGTCCTAATGAAGAATTAACGGATTGTATACCTATTGAGAGAGAAGTTCGCCAGGGTTGTGTTCTATTTATACATTAATGATGTTGTATAAATTCTAGAGCAATGAAGAAATGATTCACCGGTCCTTAAACGGTCCTGAACGCCAGGAAAATACAAATTCTTCTCTTTCCTGATGATTCTCTCTTAATCTCAAAAACACTCATGCGACTCCAAAATCTAATTGATAAATTCGTAAGCTTTTGTAACTCAAGCGGTCTAGAGCTGAATGCAAATAAAAAGAAGTACATAGTGTTCGAGAAATCTAAAAAGAAAAGTTGTACTATTTGTGCGGGTAGAGAGGCTCTTGAGAGGGTACACAATTTTGACTACCTGGGAGTTAGACTCATGGACAACTGCAGGTGGTCAAGTCAAATGAATAAAAGGACATTGACGATAGAACATAGATCCAATGCCATCATAAGGTTTTATAGCCAAACACACCAAACAACGTCTATTGCAATTTTTCCTGCCCTGGAAGTCTATTGAGCTACAGCCCAAGGTGCTGCGCTGTATGAGGTTGAAATATGGGGTTATGCTGACTTACATTCATTGACCATAGCAAAAAATGATTTCATTAGGAAATTGCTTGCCCTGTCATCTAGCTCACCTCTTACCTCCATGTACTTCGATGGGGATCTGAAATGAGTTGCTGATCTGGCTGTTTTGAAAACCATAGTTTACTGGGTTCGACTATGGACTACACCAGAACTCGGAGTTTACAGAGATACACTAATTGATCTATTAAAACTCCCAGGAGCCAGGAATATCCCATGCAATAGCATCTAGGGGCACTCTACCAGATTCATGGCTTTTGGCTGAAATTTGTCCCAGGATGGTTGGGTAAGCCTGGCATGCAGAGTTCTTGGGACAACCCAACTGGTATCTGTAAAATTGACCTCAAGGCCTTAAAAGGTCAAAACTGAGCCTACATAAATGAGAGACACATAACTAAAAGTTCCAGTAGGGCTCTGACTACCTTGTTTCTAGATTTTAAATTTTCCTCAGTATTCGAGAAGTTTTTAGATTTATTATCCCCCACCTTTAACTAGGAGTCTGTATATCCGTTTTAGAAATGGTTCCCTTCCTTTACAATCCTTCGCCTGCAAATGGCTTTCAAATCAAGGACAATCTTTCCTGCGTGCGGTTCAAACAACGAAAATTAGATAATTATAATGCTCTTTTTTAATGAGTTTTATAATCTACATCCTAAATGGATTGTGCCCATTTGCAATGACATGGAAACAAATAGTATTTTGGCAGCTTTTAGAAAAGTGATACATCGGAAAAAAAACTATTTGCAGTCTCAAATTTCTCCAAGCTGTTTTGTACAGAAGAACGACATTTTTAAATTCAATTGTTTAAAGATGTGCTAACGTGTTAATTGAATATTTGTATGTCTAAAAATTAGATTTCTTTTTGCACATCAGTATTCTTTGCACTATGCACTGTCACTTTACAGTTTATGTTGTTTGATTTTAGCATTTTTAATGAGTATGTTGCGCCATGATCTGACTGTGGTGGATTGTGATTGATACATTTTAAGAACCAAGCTCAGGGAATTGGAAACAACATTTTTAAGATGGGTTATTGGCCTTGGATATGTTTTCTATCCTCTTTTGTGTACTATGTATTTTAACAATTTATTTTCAGTATATTAGCTCTGGTTGTTCTAGGCACGGTCACTTTATGGATCTATCACTTTGATGGATACCGTTCTGGGAGGTTTATTATTACCAAAACTGTATGAGGTGTTCATGATGCTTTCCACTTTGTTTTAAGGACATGTTGATGAACTAGAAAGGTTTTATTGCAGACACTGGAGATGATTATTGTTATTTTCTTATAAATGGTGTGGTTGTACTTCATTTATGGAAGACCTCCCTGGACAACTAGAGCACATCTTGAAATGGTGGCTCGGAATGTGCATATACGACAAACAAAGTGTCAGTGCTTCTCCAATCAATCAGTGCTGTTTCAAAATAACACAGTTTTCCACAATTCCCCCCTTCATATTGGCATCAATTATTCAAATTTTAAAAGCTTTCTAAAAATTTCAAAAAGCTATGACCAGAGTCTATGAACAGATTGCTAAAGATCACTGCACCCACGTTATCTGTGCAGTGTCAGTTCTGGGAGTTTGTCCGCGCTGCGACCATCATTTATGGAAGACCACCCTGCACAACTATAGCGCATCCTGGAATGGCAGCTCATAATGTGCAAGTACAATGAATAAAGTGTGACTGCTTTGCTAATCAATCAGTGCAGATTCAAAATGACACCGTTTCCCCTAGCTCCCCACTTCATATTAGCATCAATTACAAAAATTGGAAAATGTTTCTAAAAATTTCAAGATGCTTTTAGCAGACACAATTGCTAAAGCCCACCGCTGCAGTGTTAGCGGAGAGGTGTTAGTTAGCCCCAGGAATCTTTGATGAGGACAGACCTTTTTAGTTGATCCCTACTCCATTGCAGTCAGCCTCAAATTGCTCCTAGGTCCTGTTCAATCGCAACCATTGACTATCATTTACACTTTGCACTGCGTGCTATTCTATTTAAACCTTTCAAAAATCATGTCTCAGTTTCTGCTTATTGGATTGTTGTCATTTTGTTTATTAAAGGGTATCATAATTTTCTAGTTTGGTTTGGGTTCTTTATTGTTTTTCATTGCAAATTTACTACTGTTTTGGAGGCGGCGTGGGCAAGATGGCGGCCGCTTGAGTCGAGTGAGCGCCACTCCCTGTCTTACCTGTGAATGCTGATGGAGAGGAACAGCTAAGAGGATGCCTCTGAAAAAAGGCAGCAGCAGTAGACAAGAAAACGATAGCCAGACCTTAACGGAGTAGACAGAGGAGACGGCCAGCTAACGCGGCGTTTTTAAAAAAAAAGAGTTAATGCTGAGGGAGTGGGAGTTCCAGAGGCTGTGGTTGTGGTCTGCGCGGCTTACTATCACCGACCTTCGGAGCCGTGCACACCTGGGAGCCTGGCGGGCGTGGCTCGCGGAGAAAGCACAGAGGAGTAACGTCGAGGCAGCCCGAGTTTTGCCTAGATCGATGCCGCCGCGGAAGAATGGGAGCGGGATTGGTCCCGCAATTGTGTTGAAACCCACGGTCGAAGCACTACCTGCCGGGACAAAAAAGCAACAACTCACGGGAGAAAAAACAGAGCGGATGGGGAAACAGGATAAATTAGAGAAACCCAGTCTTCGAGCTGTGGCGGTGAGTGCAAAGAAACAGGGGCTAATTAAAGGGAAACCTCCTCCTAACTCAGCCTCAAAAGAGAATGACTTTACTGGCACAAAAGACAGTGGAAAATCAGGGCAGGTGGCAGTTTTAGCAGGGGCCTGTACAGTCGCACCGGAGGGGGCCGGTCAGGTGAAAGTGGTTACTGTCCCCGCAATGTTCACTGGAAAGACCGAGGGGAAGAAGGTTCCGGGCAAAAATTCCACTCCTGCTCTTGAGCTGAATTCCCCGGTTTGTGGGAGCTCTAAGGATTCTGTTAGGGATCAGGGAGCGACTGGGCTATCGAAAACAGGGGCCCGGGGTAATGAGAATTCTGGAGGTGAGGAAAAAGGGCAGAGTGGTGGATCTGAAAATGGCTCTTTATTACAGATTGTGGAAGAATCCTGTATGACGGTGCTTCTAGAAGTCAGGAGTACTGAAGGGGCAGAGAGGATGAGCAATGAGAGTGCAGCTACAGTCTTTATCAGTGGGCAACTACAATTGAGTACTACTCCCTCTCACACTACGCCGGTGGATGAGATCAATGGTAAAGGGGCCTCCAGCTCAGCGGACCCCATAGACGGGGATAGTTTTTTTTTCCTGGCGGAGGAGTCAGATATCGACCTCACTGCAGATTCTGAGGGCGGTAGCCTTACTTCGGATGGGGAGGACGACAGTCCACCAAAAACTGCTGATACTCTAAAAAAGAACACACCCCGACGTAGCCGCAGTAAGGCTAAGGTCACTCCCCCACATAACGATGAGTCTGAGACTAGTAATAACCTCCAATGGGGTTATGCTCAGTCTGCGATAAGTCTTACGGGCTCAGGAGGTTCAAGGTCACGAAGAGTTGATCGGAAGGGCTCTAGGGGGGAAATCTCATTCACCCCCATCTAATACCTTGCTATACGATATGCTTAAATCTATCCAAAGTGAGGCTAGACAAGAGCATAAGAGAGCACAACTGGCGACTATGAAGATTCAGGGGGCCATTAGGAAAAACACGAAGGCCTGCTCAGAAGTCATTGCCAGAACCGTGGCCTTGGAAGAAAGGAGAGTCGAGCTTGAGTCAGGGCTACAGAGTACTGCCAGCAAAACAACAGCTAATGATGATAAGCTAGCGGACATTATGTGGAAGCTCGAAGACTCCGAAAATAGGCTACGCCGGAATAACCTTCGCCTCCTAGGGATTAAGGAGAATGTTGAGGGACAGGATATCAGAGAATTTGTTATGAAGCTGTTCCAAGCCGCATTCCCCGAGCTTTCTCATTGGTCTTGGGAAAGTGAGATCCAAAGAGTACACAGCTTTCCTTTTACGTTGAAAAAACCCCGACCCTGGAGCCAAACCAAGAGCCATTTTGATTTTTTTTGGTAATTTTCTGTTACGACAAGCCATCTTTGAAATAGCCCGCCCTGAGGCTAAGAGATCTGCAGAGGGACATTTATTTTTCGTTCGCCCGGACTTCTGCCATGCAACCATGGAACGCAGGTGGCGACTGCGCCTTCTGATAACTCCATTTCAAAAGAAGGGCTGCGAGTTGTTTCTAATGAACCCTACACGGTTAAAGGTCAACTTCAAGGGCAAGATTCTATTTTTCACTTCAGAAATACAAGCCGAGGAGTATCTTAAAGAACTTCCTGATGTTTGATGACTTGTGGTTTCTGGGTTTGGGTCGGGGTGGCAAGTCTAGCTTGGGATATGAGTTCTGAGTTTGGAGTATTTGTTATGCTGCTATGGCTATGGCATATCTCGGATATATGCTGATGTTTAATTGATGTTCAATAATTATTTTTCTCCTCTGGGCTCCCCTTTTTGTTTTTTAGCTCCTTCCTCTTTAGGATGGATATTTAGACAGGTAGTGACCATGCGGTACTCAGGAAGTGGGAGGCATCACATGGGTCTGTTGACCTATTTTGCCTTTTTTGGGTTGGGGATGGGTCTGGGGCAGGGTGGGGGGAGGGTGTTCTTGGTTGGGGCGGAGCTGCGGGAGGGGGCTTGTACAGGACTTGAGGTTATTTTTGGAAACAAGCGACATGAAGCAGGATTGTTGTAAGGGATTGGATTTGTTTTTTGCTTTCTACTTTTCCTCTTTTGCTTTTTGTTATTCCTTTGCAGGTATAGCTGTTAAGAAGTATGGCTAATATCTGTATGGCCACCATTAACATTTGTGGGCTAAATGACCCTGTCCAAAGGTGTCTGGTTAGAGAAGATTTGTGCTTCCTGCGGGCAGATATTCTCTGCCTTCAGGAAACGCACATTGAGGCTAGCCGCCACAATCTTTTTGATTTTGATGGGTATCAGTTGGTGTCTTGGACCAGACTTGAGGCTAAAAATAAAGGAGTGGCAATTTTGGCACGGAAGGGAAAGGTGAGCATCACTCGATCTTTGGTGGATAGTCTTGGTCGTTGGGTTATAGTTCATGGGAGATTTTTGGATAAAAATGTTACGTTATGTTCCATCTATAGCCCTATACTTGATGACCCTGAATTATGTAAGTGGTTGAGTATGGAGTTGGTTGGCTGGCCCTCACCGTTTATTATCTGTGGGGATTTTAATATCAATTTAGGCTGTGAATGGTTGAATCAATCTAGGGTGTCCTATACAGGGAGAAAACCCAAAGTTTATCAGGCCCTGCGATATCTTATGGAGCTTCATGGGCTGATTGATGTTTGGGCTGTATTGAAGCAGAAGGATCCGGGATTTACTTTTTTTTTCACCTCATAAGACCAGTTCCAGGCTTGATTATTTTTTTTAACTCAGCTGCCCTTATCTCTGGCTCTAGTATCACTAGGTTCCCAAGAGTCATGTCGGATCATAATCCGCTTGTCCTCAAGGTTAATGTGTGAATCTGTCGGAATAAACCTGATGCTTGGACCTGTAATAGAGGATTGGTTACGGATACTAAATATATTGAAGTCATGGCTCCCTAGATCTTGACATTTCTAGACGAAAACTTAAATAGCATTGGAATACAAAATGTATGGGATACGCTCAAGGCAGGGATTAGGGGGGAGACAACTCGATATGGGTGGGAAAGCCAGAGAGAAGAGAAGGTGAAAATGCAGAGATTGTATAAAGATTTAGAAGATGCTGAGATTTCATTGACTCAAGCAATATTACATGGTGGAGACATGGGTATTGCTCAGAGTCAGACTATCATAGCCAAGTCAGCAATAATAGAAGTATCACAGGCTAAAGCAGCTGGTAAATTTATGGCATGGCAATCCAGAATGTTTGAAAACAGTGAAAGAGCGGGACAGGTGCTAGCTGCAAGAATCCGAGAAAGAGAGTCTGCTACCCGGATTAATGCTATTCTGGATCCGGAGGCTGGCCTGGTGACAGAGGAGCGGGCCATCGCTCTAGCTTTTAAAAAATACTATAAAAGATTGTATTATGAGGATATTATCGACGATGAGATTTTGCAGTCCGAGATCCAGGAATATCTAAAAGAAGTTGAGGTTGAGGCTTTGTCCCCTGAGGAACTTGGAATTTTAGATGCCTAAATAAGAATAGACAAGCTGTGGCAAGCGATAGACTCCCTGCCGGCGGGCAAAGCGGTAGGCCCGGATTTTATACTGGGCGAATTGTATAAAACTTTTCGATCACAGCTTATTCCTGTCATGCTAGAGCTATTTTGTGGCGTTCAAAGGGGGGAGGTACCTCCGGAATCATGGCGAAGAGCCAGAATTGTTGCCTTTTTAAAGAAAGGCAAGAACCCAACTGATACGGGGTCTTTTCGACCTATAACGCTCATAAACAGCGATATTAAAATTTATGCCAAGATTCTT
This sequence comes from Lissotriton vulgaris, assembly GCF_964263255.1. Lineage (NCBI taxonomy): Eukaryota > Metazoa > Chordata > Amphibia > Caudata > Salamandridae > Lissotriton > Lissotriton vulgaris. Next base: position 902,048,246 of record NC_141696.1, read on the forward strand.
GGTAATCGGCTCTCCGGGGTGATTAAGAAGTTAGTATCCCCACAACAACACGGCTTTGTGCCTGGCAGAGAAACTATTGACCACATACGTCGCACTATTGCTCTTTTTGATTTTACTAAGGTTTCAGGATGGCCGTAATTCTGCTGGATGCCGAGAAGGCTTTTGATAGGGTCTCCTGGCCTTTTTTATGGGCCGTATTGCGACATTATTGTCTAGGTGATAGTTATATCTGCGCTATCCAGAGTATGTATGGAGGCTAATGGTCTGCTCCGAGACTCACACACCGGTTTCCGTCCTGGCCAGGGCACCGACACTGCCCTCCTGGCAGTTGTCGATGAAACTAGACGCATCTTAGATTCAGGAGGTTCAGTGGCAGTGATCCTCCTGGACCTGAGTGCGGCGTTCGACAACGTGAACCACCAGGTGTTGATACGACGGCTGTCTGAGGTTGGTGTGTCAGGTGTCGCATTGAAATGGCTGAGGTAATTTCTTACCGGACCATCGTACCAGGTTTGGGAGGGCAAACATCGCTCCAAATCTATCCCCCTCCAGTGTGGTGTGCCACAGGGCTCTTCTCTCAGCCCGACATTATTTAATGTCTATATGGCCCCCCTGGAGGATGTGGTGGCCCCGTATGACATTAAGATCGTCAGTTACGCGGACGATACGCAGTTGGTAGTCGTCTTATCCCAACTGGTAGAGAATCCCGACTTACTTCACTCCTGCTTTTTGGCAGTCCATACCTGGATGAACGAGTCAGCCCTGAAGTTGAATGGCTCAAAGACAGAGGTAATGCTGTTAGGGAGTAAAAATCCCCTGCTCCCTCTGACCAGCTGGCCAAGTTGTATGGGAGATCCTCCTACCTCTAAAGAGGTGATCAAGAGTTTAGGGGTTTGGAAAGAGCAAGAACTGTCGTTTAGGACTCACGCCAAGAAAATTGCGGGAGTGTGATTCGCCCTGTTACGGTCAGCGTGTCAAATTCTCCCCCTTTTGCCAGTAACATCAAGGAAGCTGCTGATCCAGGGACTGATTATATCTAGATTAGATTTCAGCAATTCCATCTTCCTGGGCGCTCCGGAATCTTCCCTGGACAAACTCCAGCAGGTCCAGAATGCGGCGGCAAGGTTGCTCATGGGCATTCCTAGATCACAGTCCGCCCGACCTGCCCTGAAGGCGCTGCACTGGTTGCCAGTGCGAGAACGAGTGAAATTTAAGGCACTCTGCACTGCCCATAAAATCCTCTTGGGGAAGGGCCCTCCAATATTGAGGAAACTAGTGGTCCCATATAAAGCCAGGAGAACACTGCGGTCCGACCAAAAACATCTTCTCGTAGTCCCCAGAATTAAAAGAGCCAGGACGGGTGGGAGAAGGTTTTCAGTTCACACAGCAAAGCTCTGGAACTCGCTTCCTTTTGAAATGCGCGCTGAGACTTGTACACTGCGATTCCGTAAAGGTCTTAAAACCTACCTTTTCCCTGTTTGACTGCACTACACGTACCGTTTTCAAATGTGTCTGGAAAAGCGCCGAGATGCCCAAGGGTAACTGCGCGCTATATAAAAATTTAATAATAATAATAATAATAATAATAATAATAATAATAATAATAGTAATAATAATAATAATAATAATAATAATAATAATAATAATATCAACAGCCTACAGCTCAAATATCGGTCATGGGAAATCAGTCAGGCACAATTTCTATTCTAAGAGGTACTCGGCAGGGCTGTCCTTGTTCCCCCTTATTATTTACCATTAATATTGATCCTTTAATGAAACAATTTCTTTCTAACATTTTAATTCAACCGGTTAGAGCCAAAGGAGGAGACACCAAAATCTTAGGGTATGCGGATGACCTTGCCATATTGACGGATTCCCCGCAGATTGCTTTGCCAGAAACTCAGAGCTTGACGTCAAAATTTGGCAAGATCTCAGGATATCATCTAAATGATCCAAAAACGCAAATAATTTGCAATGAGAAAATTAATTTGATAGATCCACGTGTGATTGACAAGGCTAAATATTTAGGGATTGAGTTAAGTTCCAAGCCGGATGAGATTGGTGAGATCAATCGTTCCCCCTTATTAAGTAAAATTGATATTGAGGCGCGTTGGATCGATAATTTACACTTAACTTTGATGGGGAGATGTAATGTGGTCAAAATGATTTTTTTGCCTAAGATTTTGTATGTGTTTAGAGCTTATCCTTTGTTAGTGGACTTGATTTGGTTTAAGAAGATAGAGCGAATTATCTCGTGGTTTGTTTGGGCCGGCAAAAGACCCAGACAAGCTATGAAATATATGACGCTACCAAGGGATAGGGGAGGATGGTCGCTACCGAACTTTCAATGCTATTATTGGGCAATCACGCTGCAGCATATAGGTTTATTATTGGATGGTCAGAACCTGTTGATGCTGACATTTCTATTTATTGTTTAATTTTTGGGGAGGAAGCTAAGGGGCTCCTTTTTAGACATATTGATTTAGCTTATTTTAAACGGGTAAGGTTTAAGACTCTGCTGGCTGCCTTCAAGGTTTGTACACCCGTTAGAAAATTATTAAAAATCGGGAGATTACATATATATACTTCTCTTATAGACAATACTCTCTTACCGGAAATCTTCAGGGATGGCTATTTTAGAGAATGGAATATGCAAGGAGGTCTGGTAATATGGGATATTGTTATGGGAACAGGGATTATGTCTTTTGAATGTATTAGACAGAAATTTAGTATAAGCAACCTGTATTTCTTCAAATTTTTACAGATATGAGATTTTGTGAGTCAGAAAAGGGTTAGCTGGGATCATATTTTGCTTGTAGGGGCGATTCAGGGTGGTCAATCAACTATTTCTAGATGTATAAACTGGTAAATGAAACTAGAAGCGACGACTTGGATAAACATTTTGGTTGTTGGTTGAATGTCATACAGGCAGGACAAGACACATGTGAAGAGTCTTTAGCCCTTTCTCAATTGGCAACAATGTCAGCAAACTTACAGGTTCAATGTTTTAAGAAATGGTTAAATCTATGTATTACCCCACATCGCATACAACAATGGGGTGGGATGGATGCAGTTAATTGTCCTAGATGTGGTGAATTCGCGGTAGATAGTGTGCAAATGTTTGCCTTATGCCCCAGTTTAACCCCATTGTTGGATGCGGTGGAGCAACGGTTGGAACGGGTGTTTGGATATATGGTTAAACTCTCACCGCAGGTTGTAATGATGGGAATTCAGGATATCTATATGAATGTTCCAGAAAGAAAGCTATTATTTATTGCGATGGCCACATTTGGACTGTTTGTAGCCACGGTCTGGCTGGATCCTGTCCCCCCGACCCCCCACGAATGGTTTAGTGAATTCATAAATGTTATGTTATGTTATGTTATGTTAAATAGGTCTTTTATAGCGCACGGCTACTCCGAGGAGTGTCCCGGCGCTTTGTACTACATGACCGAAGAGGGGACAAGCAAAACATAACAGTAAAGAAAAGAGGCAAAGGGACAGGATTCAAAACAGAGCAGGAAGTCTCTAGCAAGTAAAGAGCCAAGTCTTTAAGCCCTTCCTGAACGCAATCAGATTAGAAGTAGAGCGCAGGGCCAAAGGTAAGGAGTTCCACAGCTGCGGAGCTAAAAGCCTGAACGAACGTCCGCCAATGCGGGCTTTTTTTATTCAGGGCACCACAGCAAGAAAGAGGGACTCCGATCTCAGGGATCGCGCCGGGTGGTAAAAAGCCAGCCTCCTTTGCAAATATTGAGCTCCCGAGGCATGCAAAGCTTTGTGGGCCAACGTCATAGCCTTGAATACTATCCGTTTCCGGATAGAGAGCCAATGTAGAACTTGCAATAGGCTAGAGGCACTGGCCCGCCTGTGGAGGCCAATGATGGCTCGCGCTGCAGCGATCCGGGCCAGTGGAATTGCTGATCTTTTAAAAGGAGAGGCCCGAGGGCTCAGAGGGAGGGGGAACTAATCTGGGAGCCCCTTACAAATTGGCTGAATCCTGAGAGTTAAATTGAGCTTTTTTTTGGCCTGTTGTGTATTTTTTTTCTCTCCCTTTTAAGGTTGATTTGTATAGTTTACTGGTCCCGTAATGTGAATTTTTTTTATAGGTACTCCATTTTTCCTGTTTTGAGATACTCCTGCAGCCCCTGGGGGGGAGGGACGGGTGGGGGGTGGTGGATAACATTGGGAAAATGTGGGGAATGACAAAGATATAATGTATAATGGTATTTGCTATTTTTTTTTATCTCTTGGAGCTTGTTCTTATGTCATTTTCCCAATAAAAATATATTTAAAAAAAAAAAACAAATGTACTACTGTTTTACTATTGCATAAACACTTTACACATTGCCTTTAAGTCAAACCTGTCTGCCCTGTGCCATAGCTACGATGGGGTTAAACTCAGGTTTATTTACTGATTTTGGTTGTTAACCCTGACAAAAAGTGTGGGTATTACTTGAGGTGGGTGCTTTCCCCCTTCAACTAATAACTCAATTTCTTCCACAGGTTTATAAAGAATAATGTGGTCTAGCATTGCATATGTTTTATGTACCTCTGATTACTGTGGAAAACCACTCCCCAAAGAGTGTCTAGCCTTCCAGGTGTCAGCTAGGATCCCAACAGTGATCTTACTGTATTCCATAAAGTTGTGAAACCCCCTCCCTTCCAGATTGGTCTGTGTTAGAAAACAGCAGGGTTTTTGCAGGTGTCCCCCACTGTTTGATATGCCACCATTTGGAATACTATCTGCTGGTTTTCGACTCTGAAAGGGAACTGGAGCCTACTAACCAGGCCTTAGTGCAAGTACTCTCTCCCTAAATATGATACATGTGAATTGGCAACCCCAGTTAGAAAGGACTATTAACCCCTTATAAGTCCACGGTAAGTGGTGCCGGTGGTAACCAGGGCATGGGAGAAACATAGGCTACCAGGGCCTGAGTCACTGATTGTGCCACTCTGAGTGATCCAAGTAAACAGATGACAGCATTCCTGCCTTTACAGACTGCATGAGCATTATTAACTACTCAAACAACTTGGCTCATCAAACCTGACATGATTCCCATGTTGGATTTGATGTGCATACACACAGGTGGCTAAAGTCTTCACTGTGTCATGGCTGGCAGCCTGTAGCTGTTGCTGCCAAGTAAGGAATCTGACCCCCTGCTAGGAGGTGTGAACACTCCCAAGAGTCAGGAACAAAGGTCTGCCTGGGAACAAGGTAACACCTCCCTTCCTGACAGACGGCTAGTGAAGTAGCACATCAAGGCGGTGAGCTACAAAGCTTACACCACCTTTAATAGGCATTCAGGCTGATTATCAAAGGGGAAAACTACCACCACACTGCTCCAAGGCACATGTACTCCCGGCAGGTGGAAAAAATTATATGGGCAGAAAGTGTACAACCCAGAAGGCTAGCTGCCCTTTAGGTTGCTCCACCTAGTCTATACAGCAGACAATGGTTTATGCAATTTGTGAAAGTGGCAGAATAGATGGTTATGGGTAGCAGTGGTGTCACACAGGCCCGGATGTGATCATATCAGAGGTGGATTAGTCGCTGGGGCTAGTAGCCCATTGGTGACTTGCACCCACAGCCCTAATGCCCCTAAATCTAGTATTTATGGGGAACCCCTAGCACCAGAACCTCAAATCCGATTCAACATGCAACCAAGGACAAAGAAGAGACCCAAGTCTGAGACATCAGGACCTGCACAAAGCAAAGATGTGATACCCTGCACCTGGGGCAACCACGACGCCACAGCAAGACTGTGCCTCATCCAGGTCCAGAGATCAATTCCAAAGAAAAGAGGAACCCCTCTGACAGCCAAAGGAAACTTAGAACTCCTGCAGCTCACTGGCAAAAGCACTCTCCCAAAACTAAAGAATCACTGACCATTGGGCCAATAGAGGGATCGGCCAAAAGTAAATGGTCTAGTGTGTTGTGGGAAATATATATTATATGAAGTTGAGAATGCAAGAGAACTTAGAGTGTTTTAGCACTTGCATTGAACTGTTGAAATGAATGTCCTTAGAACTCGACATTTTGTTGGTAGAAATTTTTGGTATGGTACTATGTAAAGTTAGTTAAGGCTGTGATCGTCTAGATAGGTAGCCTTGTCTTAGCATCAGTAAGATATCGTGCAATTACATGCATGATTTTGACTCAAATATCGGCCAGTAGATGGCAGGCCTCATCAAGTGTAAAGGATAAAATGGAGACAAAACATAGGATTGATATATAGATGTACCGAATAGTTTTATTTCTCTTTCTTTTTACCAGGCTATATCAGGCTGTTCCTCTGCGCTTATTAAAGGCTCAAAGACATTGAAGATCAGGATATCACCTTGCAACATTAATTGACTTTAGTTGTTGAGGTTAGTATATCCTTCTCTATGTAGATTTAGATACTTAGGAGGGGCATTTGAACAAGCTAAGAGCTATATGGAATCTAATATATTTTCATTTATTATTTCAGCTCTATTAAATATTGACTAAGTATTTGGATGTAATTGTTTGATTCATCAAGTTGAACTTGTGATAACCCTCGAGGTGAGTATACTTTCTGTCCTCCTCCCGGTCTTTTTAAGTACAGGTAGATACTTAAAAACTGTAACCTCATATAAAAGCAGTTAGATGTTAGCTAATAAGGATTAATTTATCATTCCAGCAACATCATATACTCATCAAATCTTTGACTTAATTCTCCTGACCCAGTGTTGGAATATAAGTAATCAAAGGAAGTGATTGCAATAGATTGGGTAAGTAATCAAGAGGTGTAACTATTAGTATCCCGTATATAGAAAGATTAGCTAATACGGATTAATTTACTATTTCAGCTAAAACGATATATTTTTGAGTCCTCGTACATCGAACATCTTGATCCTGTATTGAAATATAAAGAAATAAACAAAGTGATCATAATAGATCTGGTAAGTAGTCACTAGGTGTGATCATATGTACAAATAAACCTATGATAGAGATGTAGATTGTATTAGGCTGATGGCCTTTTTCCACATGGCCGCAGCGGCCCATACACTATCCCAAACCACTGCAAGCTCACAGTTGCTCTCCATCTGCTCTTGGAGTACACTGAATTCAGCACGAGTACCTTACTTTGTAATTCCCTCTGACATTGCCAAATCTTCCTGCACTGCCCAGGCACCCACTTCTATCGGAACTAGACATTCCCCACTCTCTATGACTTGCGATCAGGTCCTCGAAGCACAGTGACCCCTGGCACTCCCTGAAGCTGTCAGGGGGTTTCAGGTCTTGACTGCCAGAGGTACGTGCGATTGAAGCATCAGTTACCTGACTGCATGGAGAGTTGTGCACAGATTATACCCAGGTCAGGATTTTCTACCCTCACTGACCCTGGCTAATACCACACCTATTGCGTTTCTTTAGCAGGGTCCTATCTCACCCTATTGGGTTCCCTTGGGGCTGCTACCAATACTCCATTTTGTGGATCCCTCTTTCACCTTCACTTTCACCTTTCACCTAAATGCATCTACCCAAGATGGTACCTCCCCGAATGAAAATGGTCATGGGACTCAACTCATGACAATATTAATGGAAGCTAAAGAAGGAATAATGCTCATCTACCTCTCCGGAACCCTGAACTCATAATGCAGAGCCATCTTTGAATGGCTACTGAACTTGATTCCCACTACAATTGGAAGCCCATGGGCTCGCTCTCAAGGAGCAGCTGGTCACATTCACTGCTCGTCATCATCACAGTCATGTTATACTATTACATTGGTCACTGTAATTGCTCACTTGCCGCCCCCTCTTCATGTGCTTTTCCTTGATATCTCTGGCACCCATCCCTTTCTAACAGAGATTGATGGATGTGCCCGACAAGCCCAAATGATACATTTTCTAAACTCTTCCTGCACCTTATATAAGAAAGTGATCTGGAATGACTCTGGAACCCTCCTCCTGGACAATAACGCATCTTTCCCTCTGAAAGTTACCTGCTCATTCATCATGGGCCCTAGTTCCCCAAGAGCAATGGACATAAAATGAGAACCTACGGGTTTTAATACCTACACAGTTAGGCATCCTACTAATCTCTCTATAAATGCATCAAAAAGCCTCAAAAAGAGACTCCTCAAACCTCACCCAGAAACCATTATCTCTGACCCATACATCTGCTCCAGCAAGAAAACAATAATTAGTGAGCTCATCTATGACACAAAAAGATGTGCACGAGGGAGGATTGCTATTTGCTCCATGCTCCGGATCACCAACTCCAGGAAACATATTATGATCTTAGACTATCTGTAGCTCGCTTGCCCTTCTGTAGATCAGATGCTACCATATCAGGAATCAGGAGAGCAAGATTAGGAGGAAAATCTCTCTCATATCTTGACCCGCAATACAGGAATGAACCCCCCTACATTTAAGAGAATGTTCGAACCCTCTTCATTTTAGAAAGTTACTCAAAACCGCTTTGTTTTGCTTTTAAGTTCCACAGTTTCCGCATATGTGTTTGATACGCGTCCAAAGCGCAGAGATACTCCTCGGATTTGATTCTGGCACTATACAGATTCTGGTACTATACAAAACCAAAAAATAAAAAAAAGATAAATATCTCTATATAATAATGGGAAGATTCTCATTTAATCGTCAAATGACAACCTAGAATTAATGGATGAAATCTTTCCTATCATCCAATAAGATGTGAACATTAAGAACTTGTTCCCCATCCAATGTCACCCTAGCTCCCCTCACATCGCTCTTGTATTCTTTTTAATGACTATTCTTACCCCATCATCACAAGCCCATTCCCCATCACTAGCCATGCTCTCCCAACTTCTCTCCCTACAACCCTACCTTAGATTCTATATCTCAAGTATGGTCCGAGGCTCACCCCTTGATTCACTGGACCAGACCTCATGATCTTTACTCCTCTGTAACAGCAAGCATAGAATCCCTCATTCCAGGACCTATTCCCACCTCAAGACCTTACCCCATCTTCTGAACTCTCCCTCCCGGATCCTTCTTATACTCCCACATCTCCCCCTGTGCCCAGCCATTGACTATATCGGAATCCATATCCCCTAACAGTACAAACCTTACGCCGCTTAGGGTGCACACTCAGTACACAATACCCTCCCCTCTTTTCTACCATCTATTCCGACCTCCACATAGCCATTCACTCAACAGGACCTTCCTGACCCACAAATCTGTCATACCACCACACTTGGCTTCCCCTCTTAACCTGGTCTCACCACTCAACCCATGATCACCAGTCTCCACACCTTTTTGGAATCTTGCCTAGATGAAATTTCACTTAACCTGTTCCATTTCAAGGATGAAATACAGAGACTTACATCCATCACCTCAGAGTTGTTGCCCAATCATTGTCCGAACAGATCCCGGATGAATCGGATTGGTGGCCAAACTGTCACACTACCTGCCCACATACATCCCACTCCAAATCTTAGTTGGAAAACCATACCCGCCCCTATCGCCCCCTCTCAACACAGGAGATTAAGCGAGTGTCTAACTGACAGTGTCAAAGACACCCTCCTCCTTATTTACATCCCCACTAAAGGTACCCACAAGGTCTGTTTAGGCCAAACCTAAACCATTCGTGCTACTCCTTACATAGAACATAGTTACATGCCCGGAGCGATCAACAATGCCAATCTCAAGTGCATAAACATCACTCAGTCTGACATTGTCAACACCAATACCCACCTGAAATGCATGCTCCTGAACTGCAAATCGGTGGTTAGTCATGCACCTGATTTTTATGACCTCATCCTCACACACAAGCTCGATGTCATTATCCTTACAGAATTCTGGCTAAACAATTCATCTATTCCTATTCTAGACTTTATGGTCCCGCCTAGTCAATGCATCATTAGGGTAGATATAACTAACATATCCATTGGGGGAGTACCCTGCATCTACCGTAGCAGCCGCTCTGTGAAAAAGTCAGAAATTGAAGCTCTTCCTGCTTGTGAATGTACTTGCATCAATATTGCTAGCAACAATAGATTAATTTGCAAAGTTCACATGAACTACCACCCTCCGGGAGACAACCTACCTTTCATTGAACAAGTCCTGGAAGTCATCTCACCAAACACTGATCATCAAGTTACCCAGATCTTCTTTGGGTACTTCAACCTTCACTGGAATGACTTGAATACCCATGCAGTGAACAACTTCAAATCTTTTTTATCGGACATTTAGTTGACTCCCATTTGTGACAGCCCTACTCACAACAAGGATAAGACCTTAGACTAAATCATTGCTAAATTAGACAACAACAAACTGGAATCTTTTGTCTCCTGCAACTGGACAGATGGCTACCATATCACCTTCCTCAATAATGAGGTTGTAATCCATAAAAGAGCTCAACTAAAGAAATCAAAACAATTGAAAAGAGGTTTGCAGAATATACACCATAATTCATTATCTGCCCTAAGTAACAACCCACTTACTCCCCAGGTGGACATGGTAGATGTTCACAACCTCACAGAGCACTACAATACTTCTATCTTGACCATCCTTGACACAATTGACCCCATAACTAAAAAACATATCCCTAAAAGTTAAACCTTGGTTCAACGCCAACCTTAATACTGAAACATGCAATCTGAGATTAGCTCCACTCGGCTTCTGGCACCTAAAGCACTTAAGATCATTGTGTAACACGAACAACAAACGAATCAGAAGTGGGACTTTTTTATAACCCAGCTAGACCAAGCTAGAAATTGACCCGAAAAACATGTTGAACTTCTCAAGCAACAACTGAATAACCATCCTAACCATCTCTGTTCTTTGTCCAACATGCTCCCAAACTTTGCTTCCTTCTTCTTGGGAAAAATGGAACATATTGAAAATGATCTGTAGTCAACAAAGGAGCTCTTGCCGGCTATTCTACACATCATTTCACATTCCTCCAAGATTGCCGATCCTGTTGGCCTCCCTGGGCATTCCCTCAAAAACAATGGATTCTGGCATATATTTACACCCCGCAATGAAAGCAACATTCACAACATGTTTATAGCGTTGAAACCCTAAAATCACTATATCGACCCTTTACTCTCAGAATATCTTAAGAAAATCAAATCATCTATTCTTTGTTTATGACCAAGACCGTGAATGCCTCGCTCCATAAAGGCACTATCTCTGACTCCCTAAAAGTAGGGCATGTTACCCCTAACTTGAAAAAAACAACGGCCGACTGCTCAGGCCTTAACAATTTCCGCCCAATCTCCAACATTCGCACTCTGATGAAGGATCTTAAAAAATGTATCTAGATCCAACTCTGCAACCGCAAAGACCATTTCCAACTTCTTGACCAATGCCAATTTGGTTTCCATCAAGGTCACAGCAGAGAATCAGTGCTCATACACATAATGGATAATGGATGATGTATTAAAGATGTTGGATCAGAATGAATCATCCCTTCTTATCCTCCTTGACTTATCATCTGCATTCAATACTGCTAAACACAACAGTCTTCTAAACTTTCTTGAATGAATGGGGTTTTCAGGGATTGTCCTACATTGGTTTATGTCCTTCCTCCCCAACGGAACTCAAAATGTCAAGGTTAAACAATACCTTCCCAAGTCCACTGTTCCTACAGGGGTATGCTATCTCACCCATTTTCTTCAACATAATAATGGAACCTCTAGCAATCCCTTGACATCCTCTAACATTCTTTATCATATGTGTTAGAATTGGGGGTCTCTATTTGGCACCGGTAGGTACTTGTGACAAATAGGGACCCTCTCCTCTAGCCAGAGTAAGGGGGATTACACTCCTAAAATAACCCCTGCTCACCCCCTGGGTAGCTTGGCACGAGCAGCAAGGCTTTATTTAAGAGGCGTTAAGCATTTGTGACCACATACAGTATCCCAGTGAGAACACTACAAATGGACACCACGCAAGGTTTTATATCACAAATAGGTATATTTTATATAGAGTTACCACAAGACCAATAAACGAGTAAAAGAATCCACAGTACTACCAGATTTCAAGAGTTCTTGTAAAAAGGCTTAAATCAAGTTTCTGTGCGAGTTGGTAGCCCGGACGGGCTACAGCATTGTTGAAAATAACACAGAGTCTGACAAATCCAGTGGACCACGTCGGTACGGGCCAACTCAAATTTCGACAGACTCAGTCACAGTACATTTTAGTTGGGGCGGCCGGCACGAATGTGCGAGCCGGTTCCGGTGTTTGTCGTGGTGCAGAAAGGAAGCGTTGCAGGATGCGTTACCCCTCAATGCGGTGCAGGCAGCTGCCCTTGACAGAGTAGGTGGATCCAAGGCATGCGTTGCAGGGCGAGAAGGTGCTTTTTTGCGGTGCTTGCATCTTGCGGTGCAGTCACAGAGCCGGAGTTCGGAAGCTGGTGTCGATCAGTCCGGACAGCGGTGCGAGTTGGGCGGTGCGTAGCGAAGCGTGCGAGGCAGTGCCCAACTCACAGGACTCAGAGTCAGTAGCAGGGACCTCTTCAGTCAGACCAGTATGAGTCGGTGTAGCGAGGCGTTGCACGTCGCAGTGTCCACCAGTCACGTTGCAGGCTACGGCTCGGTGACAGCGTCAGGACAGAGTCGGTGAGCACAGAGCTTGCGTTGTTCGAGGTGGATGTTGCTTGATGAGGTGCCTACAGGACACCGGGCCGGTTGTGAAGTTGGTCACAGCTCCTTGCCTCTGTAGCCACTGAAACAGCATTTCCAGCAGCAATTGACAAAAGCTAGTGAAGTCTATTGGTCCAGGGACTTCGGTCAGGGGGCAAACTCTCTTCTAAGCCCTTGGAGATCTTTGCACAAGTTGAAAGAAAAGTCCACAAAGTTATTTTTCCTCTCTTTGGCAGTCAGGCAACCACTGCAGGCCAATCCCCCAAGCAGCACTTCAGCTTGGGAATAGTCTCTCCTCAGTTTCTTCTGGTTCCTTCTCCTCAGCAGAGGTTTCGTCTTGTAAGTCCAGAAGTGATCTAATTTCACGGGATCAGGGTCCCAATACTTATACCCCAACATCCTTTATTCTCTGAGGTTAGAGGGACCTGTGCTAAGTTCAAGCCAGTTCTGAAGCACTCTGTTTTACCAGACTTCTCCTTTCCTTTCACAGCACAGGGCAGGCACATCGGACGCCCCACAGGAGGTAGAGCCAGCATTGTGAAAGGCAAATACAGCTCTGGAGCAATTTGTTGACAGTCTTCTTTCTCTTCTTTCAGTGTGCAGGGCAGAGTCATCAGACGCACCACGGGGGTGGAACCAGCATTGTAGAGGGAAGGCCAAGCCCTATTCAGGTCCCAGGTGCAACTCCTCCCTCCCATCTACATGCAGATCTCCCTATTTCATCACCGGGCTGCCCTAGCCTATCTCTTTTAATCGCCCAGCCCTGTCACTGACAAAACCAGAAGAAGGAATACCCAAACTCGCAGAGGCAGGCTCAAGTGGTTAGGCAAGCAAATACCTACTTTCTAAAAGTGGTATTTGCAAACACAGAATATTAAAATAAACTTCACTAACAGATGTATTTTAACATTCCAAGTCCAGGAATACTAAACTCGAATTTCTACCATGTTCGGCGTTTGGAGCACGGAGCATGGAGCACGGAGCAGGGTGTGCAGCACACTAGGTTGATCCCGTACCCGTACCCGCACCCACACCTGCACCCGCACGGAGGACTCGCACGGAGAACACGATTGAACCAAAGCTCCCGCAGCTCCCACCACAACTGTGGACCGGCATCTGGACAAGCGGGTAAACAGAATCCAGCTCACCCGGTCCCAGGTCTCAGGTCTCAGGTCCGGAACCGGAACCGGACTGTAATTGATGCTGTCCCCGTAGGCTCCCCTGAGGTTCCAGGAGGTTTTCGGCACAGCTGACTGCCGATTGCCGATCGCGAGCTACAGAGGAGGAAGAGCAGGAGAACAGGCTACGGGTTCCAAACGGGTGTGAGCGCTGAGTGTGGAGTCGAGCGCTGGGGGGAATACAAATTGCAGCAGCAGCAGAGGAAGCCACCTTCGCCACAGTAGCAGGGGAATTTACCGTCGGAGAGTGGGTCAAGCTGTGAGCTGCGTGCAGCTGTGAGCGCTGACTCCTGTCGCGCTTAGATAACAACATCGCTGCAGCAGCAGCTAGGGGTTACTGTAGCGAACTCTAAAAAGCTGCAAGCTGGACTGGCTGGCTTGGTTCACCCAGCTACCTCCTGAGCCACAGACCAACGAGTTGGAGACACCAGCGGCGCGCGGCTGAGAGCTGGTCCCAGGTTGAAGCGCTGGCGGTACCCGGAGCCCTGAAGCACTGCGAGTGAACAGTGAGCAGCAAACCCAGCATACCCATTGAGGAGTGGCGGAGGGTGTTGAGTGCTAGAGGAAATAGAGGCAGGGTGCTGACTGCTATAGGCAATAGAGGCAATAGAGGTGACTGTGTTGGCGTGCAACAGCAAAGGCAGCCACAGTTTTAAGTCACCGCTTGGAAAGGATTTGGAGAGGGGTGAAGTGGAGCGCGAAGGGTGTGCTCGGTCCAGGACATTTCACTCACTAACGGCCACTATACGTGTTCAGTAACCATCCCAGTAAACACGTAAATACTTTGCAAGCACACAGTGCAAAGGTCCCTATGGGCAGTATGAGACCTTGGGGTCAAGCCGGCGGGAAAAATGAGGTCGGGGAGAACACGAGGAAACCCCCTGCAGACCAATAAACGGAAATCTAAAGCGAAAGCAATTACTATTCCCGGCAAAGATACTGTAGCCAATCCCCCAACCATCTCACTTATATCCCCAATCTACTCAATATTTGGCACTATGAAGTCCAATGGAAAATTCACATTTTTGAAAGATCCCGTGTCGGCTATTTACACAATGCCAGCAACCCCAAATGGACTACAAAAACCAATGACCCCAAGCAAGGCTCTTACACAGTCAGTTGTTCCACAGTCCCCTCTGCCCGATGTAACCATCACCCGAGCAAAAGGCATTGGAATAGATGAATTAGATAAGAGCTCACAAATAGCTCAGGGGAGCAACAAGTACAAGACACAAATACAAGCTCAGGTACACACGGTACATACGGAATACATGGACAATGGTAGCCACGACCCAGCTCAAGAACAAATGAATCGTTCAATGCCATCAGGTGTCATTGGCTGCTCAATGGTCAGTCCTAGTGAAAAACATTTGGGTGGGAGTATGTCGACCACGTGGCCTCAAAGGATCACCACGACCCCCACACCGTCAGTTCCCTTAATAAATGATTTAAACCAAGATCTACTAAAGACCAGTAGCCCTCCGGTCGTAGGTGTTGATGATGGAAGCCATAACGCCAGTACAATTGATGCAGCACACAAGGTACAACCAAACAACCATTCGACCCTAAGACTGGACTCACGTCTAAATCAAAAAAAGCTAAATTCCAGCAAAAACAGTGAGGGGTGTAATCCCTGGTCGGACTCCCAAACCCTTTCGGACAAGATACAATCCATAATGTGGTGCAATGTAAAACAAGACAACAAAATAAGTCTGACTGGTTCCAAGCAAATGAAACTACACAATAAGTCTGTAGCTCCAACAACAAAGGTGCAAGGAAAAATCTTAAGCGAACAGCACCATGGCACTCAAACAACCCAGGAAACGCAAAATAATAATTTAATTGAGATATCTAGTGTGTCAAATCAGGACATAGAATCCCAAGAAACCCAAGAACACATAGTTTTGCTTAACTGCCCCATTGTTGAATGCCGTCAGGAATCATTAATAATAGAAATTTCAAGTGCGTCAGCATCCTGCAAACCATCATCCTCAAAAGGGCCATTTCATAAAGGACCTCCACACAAACAAAATGAGGATCATCGAATGCTAGCGACTATTGATGAACACTCATATAGTAACCGTACGTCAAACACTACTAAAGCAAACGTACGACAGCAAGCAGGAATGCACGGTCTTAACCAAAATCTGGAATCCATAATAACCTTACATAATGCACTGGGTAACATCTTGGAAACCTCAATAAAAACTTTGAACATGCAGTCGGACCAACTTGATATTCAAATCCACCTAATGAGTACAATAGCTGAACACATCTCCAGTATAAACAAAAAACTATATACCATGGGAAATGTGGTTGACATTATTCAGGAACAGTCTCGTCTCCGGACTCAGCTCCCAAATTGCACATGCAGTCCAATACTGGAAAAGTTAAAGGATTTGCCGTCAATACTTAAAGACATTCTACAGGAATGCAAGCATGCAAACCAGGGAGTGATTAGTACATTCAATACAAGAGACCTCACCGTGCAACAAAAAAATGTACCCAAAGACGAAATAGCAAATCAAGAAAAGAGAAAGGTGGACTTGACAACAGTAGTTGCTCAAAAAACACCAGATAAAGAACTGAAACAAAACATGACAATAAAAATAATAACAGATGAACAACAGGATGTCCAAAATTTTAGAGGGACAAACCAAGGATTTCGGAATAACAACTGTCATGACTCATCAGAAAAGGAACAGCACATGCAGGACAGTGAAAAATATCCGAACACCAACCAACCCCTAACTAAAAGACAGAAAAAATGGGCGAGGAAAAATAGAAATCAACTATTAAACCGTATGCCGGCTACCAAGCAGACCTTGATCAACTTCCCGATCTTCAATCGCCCAAAACCACTAGTCAAAGCAAAGATTGGTACTGAAGAGGGGCCACATCCTCTATCAATAACACCAAAATCCCGGGGCAGTTCCAGGAAGCAGAGCTCTAAAGCAGTAGGGCAACAGTACACAGCCAAAGAGGAATGTTGCAACGGCCTAGTCAAAATAAAGAGATCACGAACATCAATAACACAAGAGGAGATGGTCCATATTGCAAGCTCAGATACAGATGACCCAAATAGGGATAAACATGCAACATTAGCCACAATATCAAGTAGTGTGGATTGGAGTCTGGAAAGTATCGAGTATGACCACTCACCATTGCATAGAGTACTACGAAGTTCAAAGGACGAGCCAAATAAAGAGGGGAATAAACAACAACAAAAAACCTACGTTAAGCAGCAAGGCACAAACCATCAAGCAATGAATCAAGAACCCAGCAGATATGAGTCTAACAAGCAGGGAGGTCAAAGGGTAGTGACCAAAGGTTTTGATAATAAACATAAAGTTACGCTAAACCCTGACACAATTATGAGTATCAACAATACCTCCAAAAGGGACAAAACCAACGTAAAACAAGTTATAGCAAAAGCTGATAAGAGTAAGCAGGACCAGCTACAAGTAAAGATTATCACAGAGCGGTATGATCAACATCAAATTATAGGACCGGAAAAAGCAGCTAGGTCATTGCCCATCCTAGTGACCACCAGCAACGACCATACGCCTTACATAGAATCAGGCGGACAAAAAAGAACAATTCTGAAAGCAAAAACCAAGGAAAGCATGCCATCAGAGCAATTAGGGAATGATGACTACACCCAACAGGTGAAAAGCACAAAGGAAGAGTCGAAGGATAACGGAAGCAATAAAACAATGAGAACTCGGTTGCATCGCAATGTGCAAGGTATAAAACCAATAACCACTAGAAGGCTACTTTTTATACCCAATTATAAATTGCAAGGCACACAAGACTATCTAAACCGAGGAAACATCTTACACCTGACATCGGTTATCCCGAGCCTCAACCATATAACGTCAGCAGACCTATTAACAATTGAATTCATTAATCATGGAAACAACTTAGCCAATGAATGCACCCTCACAACCTGGAGTGGCGTGGAAATAGTCAAGCAGTTACTCAATGAAACCACAAAATTTGAAGAGTGGGGGATCTCGATCAAGGAAGAAGCAACTACAGGTTATCCCTCGCCTCTATTAAGAAAGAACACTAAACGAGATGTTCATACCAGTACAAGTAGACAAACATACTCGGTATTGCAAAGAGCCAGGGGTGCAGAACTTACAAAAACTGAGCTACAGAATAGGCCAATGCAATGTCCAACTGAAGACTGAATTAACAGCGGGGCGTGTAACACCAGACGAAGCATAGTAAAAGTCCTTTCTTGGAACATTGCTGGAGCCAAAGAAATTTTAAACAACTACTGGAAAATGGACACTTGGGACACTTATGACATCATTGCCCTGCAGGAAACTTGGCTAATAGAGCCAATTGATGTCCCAGGTAGAATTAGTTTTCATGTCAGTGCAACCCGCACCCAGCGCCATGGTCGAGCGAAAGGGGGTCTGTCAGTCTACATAAATACTGCATTAAATATCAAAGCTTCCCAACTAGCAACCACTATGGCAGGCATGCAAATAATCAAATTTGAGAGGTTATCCCAGTCTGGTATCGGAACCATAATACTAATCAATGTATACGCTCACCCAAAAATGAAGGTAAAAAAAGAGCTAATCAAATGTATTAATAATGTAATATCCGGGTTCCGTCTTGATCAACCAGCATGGGAAATAATCATCACAGGCGTTTTCAATAACAATCTAATACAGCCCCCAAAAGAGGTAGATAATATCATCGCTGCCAACGAATTCTGGGCGGTTGAAACACAGGAGATCCCGCACGCCAAGAAGACCGACCGAGTGGGAAAACAATTGATGTGGGCCCTTGAAAACCATGGGTTGCGAGTACTTAATGGAAGATTCAAACAGGACAAACCCCCCTCTAACACCTTTATAGGACCTAGTGCAAGTACAATTCTGGATTAGACCGTGACTCCGTTGATCCGTTGCCACTCCCTCCTTCGTTACTGCTCGGGACATCTATGTTAGGATCTGTTAAATTTAGCCTGGATTATGCCTGATTAGGCTTTGGTGCATTTTTCTGTCCTCCGGGTACTAAGGCGATTGGTGTCCGTCGTCTAATTACCTTGCCTCGCGTGTTACTGGTTGGGGCATGTAAGTCCTGGATGGTCCGAGAGAAGGCAGGCAAGGTGTTTGTAACTTCTATGTCCGGACTCAAAGGCACAGGCACAGGCACAGGGGATTGTCTAAAGAAGGTTGATCCTTAGTGCCTCCAATTGACAGACGTGATTGGGGGGCAAGGTCTAGGGATAACCGTCTATCAGTTGCCTTGATCTCATGAATGAGCACCGATTCGGCCCTTATGATAAAATCATTCCGTTTACTCATTTTGTAAATGTAGCCTTTAGTTTAATACGCTGAGAGTCTTTGTGGAAAATCAGTGAGTCCCCAAAACTTTAAATGGTTAACATGTCACCTTATTTTTAGGGGGTCTGTAGTCCTTAGACGGAGCACCAAGGGAGGTGGCCCAGCCCGGCCCATTCCGTCCCCTGACGGCCACAGACGCCCTTTGCCCGGGCTAAGCCCTGGGCACGCCCGCGCGCGTCCCGGGGGCGGGAGCGAACAGGTCAGTTGAATTCTCCTGGTGGGAGTGAGGGAGGGGTTGACAGTCCACACAGCGCCCCGCTGGCTCCTGGGGCTTGATGTCTGTCGGTCTCGGCGTTGGCACCCTGCTGCCACAACAAACAGTGCGGCGTCTCCTGCGAAGCGGGAGACAAAAGCAGTACTTATTAGCCTGTTGGGAGTGAGGGAGGAGCTGACAGTCCACACAGCGCCCCGCTGGCTCCTGGGGCTTGATGTCCGTCGGTCTCGGCGTTGGCCCCCTGCTGCCACAACAAACAGAGCAGCTTCTGCCGTGAAGCGGGAGGTGCAAGCAGTACTTATTAGCCTGGTGGGAGTGAGGGAGGAGCTGACAGTCCACACAGCACCCCACTGGCTCCTGGGGCTTGAGCAGTTGTCCGTAGGTGCAATGCCTGCTCTTAAAAAATGTTTGTCTCAATATTCACAAAGGCAAAGAGGCCCTATGGGGACCCCTTCTCATGTGCAAATGGTTACCACCTCCCCTGAAGTGTTCCTAAAAAATTATATTTTGATACCCTAATTAAGTCACAAAACAATCATGCATACCACTGTGTATTGTAATTAGGAAGCAACACCCTTAACATGCCCCTTCCAAATACTGTTTCGCAAACGAAAAACTGCAATTCAATAACAAATTACTGAATCACAATTTGGCTTACGTCCATTTAAATAAAACCTCTTTTGAAGTTGCAACGGCCCGATTCTGTGAATTGTGCTGTTTATGGCTGCAAATAATGTTTTATACATATGACCTAAAACTTTAAGAAATACACTGAACACACACAACCAACAAGCGGAGAAACACACCTTCACATTTCAAAGTAAAACATCCAGCACAACAGCCTAAAATGTAGATAAAACATTACAATAAACGCATTCTGTACTATTTAACACAAACTGAATTAATGTTGGTTACAATTTTTACTTTTAAAAATGCATATTTTAATAATTCTGTACATTGTTTTAAAATATATCCCAGTTTTGTAAAGAGGCAAAAATATTAAAAGCACTGTGAGTAAATAACGATTTTGTCCTCAAAATGCTTCCTTTCCTTAAGGCTTTTGATCACTGACAAAATTCCTTTCGACATCCTTACTGCAGTTTCTGTCTAAACTTCCCTTTTAGTATCAAGGTAACACATGTACAGCCTTTTTAATTATTACTCTACATGGAACGAATGTCCTTAGAAATGACAATGCTGGCACTCTAATTGGAAGACATTCTGTTCTCCAATTAGAGTGGCACATTTAAATGCTGTAAGATGAAATTCAGACAGTGTCCTGAAAACTGTTTCATTTCATGTATAGCTCGGTAGATCTTCTCTGCTATCCTGAAAACTAAAGACATTGGTCAATCAAAAACAAGCTTAAATTATAGATGGATTTTTTCTGCTATTCATGTAGGAATACCATCTTTTTCTCCTATTTTATTTTTGGTATTTTCACCTTCAAGTCACTATCATATATACTCAAAGGGGGATATTCTCAAGGACGTGTGATAACCATCGCAAAATTAGCTTAACACAACTTTCAACATCGCAGTCTATCATTGGAAAAAAACACAGTGTTAATAAAGTATTCACAACATGGAGGCACCATGCAATAGGCCCCCAACAATGCGTCAAATGTCCCTGATAAAGTTAACGCGACACAGCAAAAAACTTGCGATGAGGCCCATCGTGATACAAAAAGCAGCAAAAACCAGTGGCAGGCCTGCAAATCCAAAGCGTCAGCCGGGAAAATGCACTATAAAAACAACAAAAAGAACACACCAAAAATAATCCAAAGTGCATAGCAACATGAATGCACCCGACCGCGTGCAGAGGCCAACGCAAACCCCAGAAGCCTCACAGACCACCAGCAAGGAACAACTGGGTCGGCGAAGGCCAAGGAGAAGCGGGCGGGGAAGACGGGGTCCAGTCCGCAGGAAAACCAGATCAGCGTCACGGAGGTGACAGAACACTACCATCAACTGACCCACAATTAGACTACTGTGAATGCAGTCGGAGTGTTGAGGAGGTCAATGGAGGAGGCCAAGAGACGCTGGCATGATGTGAAAACTAAACCAAGCACAAACCCGCTACCAACAGGAAGGCAATATGAAGCAATGGGGTAGCCCAGTCTAGTGCAGATTCTGGGGGTTAATACTATAAGTGAAACAGTGGTTCTGCCACTCTTAGAAATAAAAAGTTATTTTTAAGCAATTATGTCTCTCCAAATGGATGAGAACAATCAAAAAATGAAAAAGCAAGAGGCACCTTATGTACAAACCAAAAAGATCAAAACGCTTATACTATTTTTCACTATATATTTTTTATCAGTATTTTGAAAAATCAGTGTAAACTTATTTCAATACATATATTTACATACACACAGAACAGTTCATCTGAACTAAAGTTTAGGACTTAAATGTGCACAAACATTAAAATATTTACCTGTCACAACACATTCCACAAGATAAATGGACATATGCTACATAGAAAAATTATATCTAAACACAATGCAAAGTTTTGAAAGAAGGAAAAAGAAATATCAGTCCAGTGAGTGATTAATCAAATTATTGGTTTGTTATCCTGGGTGATCATCAACACTTGACAATAAAGCGTTGACGTTTCGACCCCAGAAAAAAGTGAGATATTATAACAGTCTTGGTGGGTTCTTCCTCTGGACTAACTGGAAGATCTCTGTGTAGCCTTTATGGGGCTTCCACCCTGTCATCTATTTGTGGCACTGTAGTCCTAATCATGTGCTGTCAGTGATCTGGTCACTTCAAAGATTAATCTTGTAAGCCATTCCTTTGGTGTCAGGCGCACGGGGCTCCATGTGGGTTTCTTTGCAAAATAGGATGGTGACTCCAAGGGGCCTTCCGCCTCCTCACGTGGACCTTCTATCAACTTCAAAGGCTCGTTAGTCACCTTTTGAACTGGGAAATAAATATTCCTTTCCCTCAGAGAGGGGGCATCCCTCGTCCTCAGTATCGTGAAGCCTACACATAGATCTTCCAGTTAGTCCCGAGGAAGACACCACCAAGACGGTTATAATATCGCACTTTTTTCAGGGGTCGAAACATTGACGAACTGTTCTGTGTGTATGAAAATATATGTATTGAAATAAGTTTACACTGATTTTTCAAAATACTGATAAAATATATATTGTGAAAAATAATATAGGAGTTTTGCGCTTTTTGGTTTGGACATAAGGTACATTTCGCTCTTTCGTTTGTTGACTGTTCTCATCCATTTAGAGAGACATAATTGCTTGAAAATAAAGATTTCTAGGAGTGACAGAATCACTGTTTCGCTTATAGTGCGAACAGAAAGGCAGCAAATGCAACAGGAGTTGGGAGTCCTGCGCCACAGGAGGAGCTGGAGGAAACGGAGGCCACAGTTATCAGTGTGGAGACGGTGCAAGGAGCTGGGAGTATGGACACAGCTTGGGAGGACCTGACACAAGATCAACAGGGCAAGTAACGACCAGGGACTGGGGGACGGGGGGAGATGGGCACAATGACACACATGCACAACGAGGTGCAGCACACTGCACACCCACAATGTCCCAGGATCATGTCCCTGATGCACACTGCAGCACACACACACATAGCAATAGCAGCACATCGACATTGATGGCAATGTGGCATAATGTGCAACCCCATCACTGCAGAATAGAGGACGCAACTGGCTCGGCACCTGCGCCGAAACAGGCCAACTACATTTAACAGTGCAGAAAACTGTGAGATGGAAATGTAGGCGTACAACCTCACGTCCGTCATGTAGTCCAAATGTCTACTGTCCACCATCAAAATCCAGCACCTCCCCAACAGTTACAATATACATTGCCATACAGTCTGCATGTAAACAAGAACAATGTGGCAACATACATGACCACACAAGGTCAACATGTATCTCTCCTTCATATTGCAGAGGGACAAACAACACCTTCAGCAGAGCAGACCAGACAACTCTTCAATGATGCCGGAGCGGACAACCTCAGCCTCGACACTGACGCCCTACAACAGCTCATGGACATCCCAGGCTACCCACCCCCAGGGCAGTCAAACTGCATACAGGAGAACCCAGCCCCTGCACAGACCACACAACAGGAAGCAAACGCAAGCACAGCTGGCTCACAACACTTCATCGAGCCACACATGCCATTTGAATGCCAGGTGTCAGAATGCCAAAAGAAGATGGCCAAACAGGTGTGGGTGGGGTCCGAACCCATGGAAGTCGAATTAGATCACATACGTGGGTATCTAATACCCTTCAGGGACCACCCACACCCCACATAGGAGACCCACACGGCTATTGAGACACATGCTTATGCACATTTCCAGTACAGAACATGCCCAGAGGCACGTGATCATCAGTCACACACCCACCTTGGTGACGACAAAGCTACATGTCCAAACTCTAACCCGCTGCCTGCGGTGACATGTCTGCATCCGATGTACACAGCACTATGTAATGTCTTAGGGCCCAGGGTTTTCATGCATACATCATGAGCACACGGACACACATACATAGTATGTGGAACTGGCTATGGGCACGTGCGACCGGCCCCTTTATTGGCAGGGCCACATGTACAGTGATGCCTGTGCTGCATGTGTGTGGAGTGGTTGGTGCTGGCACCAACTTGAACAGGGAACACCATTAAAAAGGAAACTGAAAACACCAGCATAACAGACACAACTGCTGAGTAACATGGAGGTAGCCGGAGCAAGTACAGAGGTCCCCCAATATGCAAACAGAAGTGTCCGTGAGTTGCAGTGTACTGAGTTAGTGGCACCTGGAGTGCTGAGCAGGTTATCAGGCAGATGGTGGCATCCACGACAGGTGTGAGCAACTTAATTAGTCTGCCAGTATGACTGTTTTAACTCTGGCTGTTGGTGGTTGGAGGTGATCCTGGCGATGGTGGTGTGTGACTCCTTGGGTGATGCGACGTCTAGCCCGAGCAGAACTCTATTTGATGTGTGCGCCCTGGTGGACTGCAGATGAGGCCGGAGGACGCGGACAGTGCAGGGCCATAGACACATGGCGTTAGTGACCCCAAGGACATCGTCTCATAGAAAAAAAGGATCCAATATTCAATCAGACAGGGTCCATGACTTGAGCTGCACAGAGTTAGTGGCCCTGGATGCACAGCAGCCGGCACAGGCACACCACCACGGTGACTTGCGGTGCACTGAGGTAGGGCTAAGCGGACTGAGCGGGTCCTCGATGATCTCCAAGGGGAATGTGGCGGAGGGTTGCAGGTGACAGTGAAAGGTGTTCTCCAGGGCATGATGCAGAGGGCAGCAGTTATCCGGAAGCAGCAAATGGAGGAGTGGAATGCTACAGCCTCATTTTCAACAACGAATCGGTATCAGCTACATGAGGCTAAAGACAACCCCCTAGTCCATGGACTCAGACGCCACCAAAGTTCAACCAGAGTGTCCATGAATGTTGGGGAACAGACTTTGTGGAACCGGGGCTGAGAGGGGATGCAATTTGGGATGATGCTGATACAATGATATGGACTCTGCCATTGCAAAATCAAAAGTCAGTCCCAAATGTG
This sequence comes from Lissotriton vulgaris, assembly GCF_964263255.1. NCBI lineage: Eukaryota > Metazoa > Chordata > Amphibia > Caudata > Salamandridae > Lissotriton > Lissotriton vulgaris. Next base: position 902,073,152 of record NC_141696.1, read on the forward strand.
TGACCTACTCGACCGTAGTGAAGGCCGGACGCAGTTGTTAGCAGTAGCCCACAGCCACGTGGATGCCTTGATGGTCTGAGCAGGCTGCCAAGATTGCGGCTTTGGCTTGGAACTTGTACCGGCATGTGGTGGGCCCTCTTTGAAACATGCCGGTGTCGGCAGGTGAGCATTGAGGCCTGGGTGCGCATAAGACTGGTTCGGGGAGCAGCAGCCCGGGATGCAGCAGGCGCATAGGATCACAGGCAACTTCGCTCATGGCGGCAGCAACGGCCTCGTGGCAGAGTGAGAGGTGCCGCCCTGGCAGAGACGCTGGGCATACTGGAAGAGAACCACACCCAGAGTTAAGTGCCTTTTATTCACACCCCTACGCTGGGCCAGCCCACTCCACTCACGGTTATGGGGGATTTAACAAGCTACATTTCCGCGATCTTCCCCACTGGTTGGTGTGACATGGTTGTGTCCACTCTCCACTACACTCCAAAAACCAGCGGTGTATGTCAACATGGATATGTGTGTGGTCTGCATACTGTAGTTTGGTCCTCACATCCATGCCACACTTGGCATTGTGTACATTCTTATTCATATGTCACTTGCCTCCTTCACACAGGCCATGTCCCCACCTCTTCCCACATTCTGCTATTGTGTGGCTGAGGTTCCATGCTGTTGATGGCTAATGTACATGGCTGGCCCAGGATCCCGCAGTAAGTTGTGCTGTTATGTCTGGTGGGTGTGCATTTGGTCTGGCATGTTGTATGTGAGCTTGTGGACAAATGGTACTTACAAAAGTCAGGAACTGCCATGGGAAATCCGGCATCCCCATCGTACGCGAACATCTTTATGCATCAATATGAAAACAATCATATTTTACAAAATGAACAATGGCAACAAGGGCTACGTCTATATTAACGATATATTGTCGATATTTTTATTTTGTGGAAAGACACCAGAGAACGCTTGATTACCAATATCCAACAACTTAATCTCATTGATCAAAGGATACAATTCACCTACGCAGTGCATGACAGTCAAATCAATGACCTTGATGTAACCATCAGAAAAATAGGTGATAAATTTGAGACTACCCTTCACACCAAGACCACTGATCGTAACAATCTACTTGCCTACCAGAGCTTCCAACCCACCCCCCTCAAACAACACCTTCCGTATTCACAACTCCTCTGAGTGAAAAGAATTGTCTCAGACCCTGAAGAATCAAAGACGCAAGCACAAATCATGTTAAATAAATTCAAAAAAAGAGGATATCCTAACGAGGTACTACAAGGAGCTCTAGAAAGAGCAACATCCAAGGATAGAAAAACTCTACTTTCTTCACAAAAAAGTAAAAAGACTAACAGAATTACATGTGTAAGTAAATATTCCACAGTTAGCCCCCAGTTCAAGAAAATCATCAAAAGACATTGGCGAATGCTACAAACCGAACCTGATTTTAACAATATATTCGTTGATGAACCATTGTTTGCATTCTCTAGAGCCAAAAACATAGGAGAAATTATCAAGAAACCCACGGCCGTGAAACTCCAAACAACATTCAAAGGAACCATGCCATGCAAAAACTGCAGCAATTGTAATAACATTATGGAAGGCAATACCATCACCCACCCCATCAGAGGAAACAAAATTAAGTTACGAGTTAATGGCACATGTGACACCAAAAATATCATATACATGATGAAATGCTCATGCGGTAAAGCCTATGTTGGACAGACAGAGCGCAAATTCAAAACCAGGTTAACTGAACACAAAAGTAACATAAGAACCAAAGTGTTAAAATCAGCTGTCGCCACTCATTTCATTGAACACAACCACCAAATCAACCAAATCAAAGCATGTATATTGGAAGTAGTGGAAAAGAATGAAGAAACAGACAATAGAAAAGCCTTGTTAAAACGTGAAAACCACTGGATATACTATTTACAGACTCTACACCCACATAAGATTAATGAACGGACAGAATTTAGTTGCTACTTGTAATCTGTGTTTTCTAGACATACATTAAGTATTATTATGGTGCTGTGCATTATACCGTCAAACTAATATTGTGGTATACAATTTCATTCACTAACGTATTATTTACAGAGATTCATGTCTTAACCACGTAGACACTGAGGATTCGTTTAGTAGATCAGTCCATAGCCTGGCCCTTTAATAGAGGCGCGCGCATCTTTATAAACAAAGCCCAACCCATATACGTCACAAGCCGACTTTACCGCGGTGAGAGCAGTCGCCCCCAGCGCGGTTTGAATTCTGACAACAGTGCATTCCCGGTAAGAACTTTGACCGCGCGTAAAAGCATTTACCCTGTAGTCGACTTTGAACGCATACAGCCTAACACGCGAGCGCTGCATAATGAACACTCAGACGAGTCCTTCAGGAAACGCGTCAACTTCAGGCACGTTAACTTAAAACCGCTATTGGCATTGCCATATTGGTTTGTGATTAGAAACGAAGGATCCAGACGCATACTTTAGAAATTTAGTAACAATTCAGTGCGTAACACTAAGGGTTATAATTTATCCACTATTACCAGAGCCAGGTAACACGCTTGCACATATTCTGTTATTGACATTGTATACAATTTATCAGGTTTGATTTAGATAAATGTCGTTTTGTTGGTTTTTACATTGTGCATTGAATTACACTTACCATTGAGTGATAGATACAATCTTTGTTCCACAGATTTCCCTGACGAAGGCCCCTTGGCCGAAATGCATTGGAATATATGGAATGTATTTTTTACTTATTTGAAAAATAAGTTAGATATAAAAAACAGTTGTTGAATATATATATCTTCAGATTGAAAAAGTCTATGAAACTTGCAAATAACAATCTTAACAAGTATGAATAAAATACATAAGAGAGTTGGACAAGAAAACAGACTTTGTTGAAAACTTTATTGTTCATAACTTTGCTGACAAATCCAGCACACATCAGTCAGTGCCCTATGAGACACCTGCACTGTGTAGTGCCAGCGCAAGCCTCAGTTATTTCACATACTCTCGAGCGGGGAGTATCCATAGGAGCACGACCTACGCCTTAAATCCAAAGATAAACCTAGTGCAGTGCACGGCTACCATCCACAATTGTATGTGAGCTTGTAACATGTGTATTCCCAGAGTTGTGAGTTGCATGATTGTGGAGTTAAGGTGTGTGGTGTGTTCATTTGGTATTTGCCCACGAGCAGTACATTTCCGTGGGTGCCATTCTGGTAGCGCTGGTTGATGATGGACTGTCAGAAGATGTAGGAATCATGCACACTGCCTGGGTTGTTGGCGTTGGTGGAGATTACCCGGTGGTCCGCTATTGCCTGGACATTGACGGCATATGTGTGCTTTCTGTTGTGGTTATTGTGTGCAGTGTTGCCAGGAGGCACAAGTAGGGCATGTGTGCAGTCAATTGATCCCTAACACGTGCAGGTAGCCAGCTGTGCCATGGACGCCTTGCTTGTTCTCCGTCTGTTTCTGCAGAGTGTGGGGGAAGTATAGCTAGTGGGGTACCAAGCTGATGGTGTCATCCATGACCGTTGTGAGGGGCTTGGATTGGGCTGGCTGTGTGTCTCCTTTGACTCAGGCAGTTGTTGGTTTGAGGGTACTGGAAGCAAATACCTGCAACATGGCCAGCAGCTTTGTCTGAGGTGGGATGTTGGTTGTCCGCTGTGTTGCTACCATCAGACTGTGGACAATGACATTCTCTGGTGTTGGGTTTGTGAGGGTGGTGCGTTTTCTGAAGGTCGCTGTCTTTGTCTGCTCTGCCTCAGTGTTGTTCCGAGGCGGAGGTCCTTGGGGGGTGGCGGTGGGTGTTGTGGCCCTCTTGGGTGACAAAGCTGCATGATCGTTGGCTCCATGGCATCTGTTTGTCTTCAGGTATGGCTCTGGGCTGGGCTCCCTTTTGTGGTGCAGGCTGCCGTCCAACTTTACACCAGGTTAGAGCAGGTGTTAATTTCCTGTTGCTAATGTGCCTTATTGCATGTTTTGTGATCTTATCGCCTTTCTGGCTGGTCATTGAGACTGTTGCGGAGTGGTGTTGTTGCAGCTTTTTGCACGGGAATGCCTACTCTGCATCTCATTAGCGATAGTTGCGGGGGTCATCTGTGACGACGTTTTTTGTGGCTGCTATCGCAGGTAAACTGTTGATATGGGCTGTTAGCACCAGCTTGTGAAATGGGCGATGAATTTATCGCAACTTTGGCTGCGATAAAGTGCTTAACTTGGCGATAATTCCTTGAGAATGTGCCCCAAAGTATGTATGGAGGTTTATATATTTTAAAAAGTCATGCACATCTCCCTTTATTTCACAACTGATATGAACTATTGGGACAGATTAGTAACTCATTTTCTGTCACAAACCATGTAATTCAGTAAATGGCAGGCTTTATGACAAAAAAAATGTTTTTTGAAATGTACTAAAGGCTGTCAGTATTTCAGTTTCATGTTAATAAGGGATAGCTGTACCAGCAGTAGTAACAGCGATTACCAAATAACGATTTTTTGCAAATCACTATTTGGTAAGATCTATTAGTTATATACAATGGGGGTATCTAGCCCAACTCCTTAAATAGTGATTTGTATTGGATCGGAAACGGACCTACTTCATGAATTTTAATGGGGTAGATCACAAATTTAGAACCACCATTATTTGCAGTCATCACAGGGATAGTGGCTTTTTGGGGTTAGCAGACCACCATGCCTGTGATTACTCTTAAATAAAGCAATATCTATATTTTTAATGCATACTATTTTCCTTAAAGGAAAAAATCATGCATTTAAAATGAAAAATGAAAGGTGACCCCTGCCTGCTTTTCATAAATATTTTTTTAACATTCTGAAAGGGAAAGGGCAATCAATGGGACCCATTCCCACTTGAGAATGGGCTACCACCAACTTTCATTTGGTGGCAAAGTGTGAATGTTTTGCAACCTCATTTCGGTTGCAAACATTCATACATCCCATTCTTATTCAGTATTTGTAAGGGATGCCCTAACCACGCCCCTTCCAAATACCAAATAGGTATGTATTCGCAATTCCAAACTGTGATTCAGTAACATACATACGAAATTGCGAAACATACTGAATTGCAATTCAGTAACATACATACCAAAATGATTTTTGTGGTCTAAATAAGTCTGATTGGGCAAATCAGGCCATTTGCTACTGCACAAATGATTCATACATAAATCATCAAATGGCTTAAGAAAGCATAAGCAATCACTATTTGTAAGGGGCGTGTGCGTAGGGTATCTCTTTATAATAGTGATTCTGTATCCCAAGTCTGAATGTTTTGGATTAAATGCATTTACAAAACATTACTATTTACAGACAGCTGAAAGAGGTTGGTAACCTGTTCACAATCCCTTTTGTGAAAGGTCTAAAAATATTTTTTAGCCATAGTCAGATGTCCTCCAACCAACATGTTTTAGCAAACTTTTATATACTTTTTTGTGAACACATCCCTTTTTTATTTCCGGAAAACGGGCTATATTAAAAAAAAAAGAAAAAGATTGTTTTATTTAAAAATAATCATAGGCATGGTGATCTGCTGACCCCAGCTTGCCATCATCCCTGTGATGCCAGCAAATCATAGTGGGTCACAATCTGTGACTTACCCCTTTAAAATGTGAGGTATGTTGAATTACGACCTATTGTGATCTAATATTTTGTGTACTGACCTATTAGTACATAGGTCTGTTTGCAAAATCCAATTGGATTAGCTAAAATTTGGTGAGCAAATTGCAACCACTTTTAGCAATTTCAATGCACGTACACCTGCCACATTTTTTGTATCTACTCAAAAATTATCTTTGCATATTTTGGTACCTCTGTGCATATTCTACTTATAATAGGAACATGAAGGGTCCACTTCACAAAGTCTATGGGGCAAGAAAGCAAAAATATAGCCTGCCTAAATCTCTGGCTATGTTTGAAGAAAATTATCACGTTATGCAAGGTATGCTCACATGGGCAACACTTCTAGGCAGAGAATGCCTTTCTTGAGATGTTCTGAGTGACACAGTCACCCTCAGGATCTGCGGACATGTGAAAATACCCAAAGATTTCCTTTTATGAAGTTCCCAGTTTTAAGGAAAAATTAACTAGTGGCTGCTTATAGTTGACTAAATGCGGTTTGGATCAAACACAGATATATTTAACATATTTTTAGATGAATAAGCTTGCATTGCACTCTGGGCTATAATTGAATTTTGATTAAACAGAACAAATGCAAATTATCAAGATAGACACATTATTTAATTATACTTCCACGTTTGTCATAAATGATATGTAGCACTTGCTGTCTGTCTTATCCAAGAAGCTTGAAAGTGACAGCCTGTTATTAATGAAATTAGAAAACCTATCACCATACACGTTTCAATATACTAGAGCTGTGCAATTTACATCACGTGATGATGGGGATTTTTAGCAATATGGACAATACAGGCAATTTTAAACCTGTCTTCTCTATTTACTGATATTGTTAAATTGGACAAGAACCTGCTCCTATCCAAGCAGGAGCCGTGCTCTGAAATGTATTGTCCTTGTACTGTAGATGATGCTGAATGACAATGTATGCTACAAATTACATTACATTTAATACATGTAGTGCAAAAGAATTTAGGAGGTGAGGGGAAGACACAAACTGTATATATTCAGGTATTTCCACTATTTCTGATTCTTGAAAACATTGATGAGATTCTATGAATTGACAGACAGTTCCAATGAGTAGAGAATTTATAGAAAAACTAAGTGCAAATAGATTAGTGAAGTAATATTTTTATCCTTCATGAAACTATAAAGTGATTGATATGGTACTAACCACAATGTGCTGATAAACATTGTCATGATACATTCTGTGGCACAACACTGAATTTTAGATAGGAGTTATAAAATAAAATACAACATGGTGGGAGATGCAAAAGTCTGTCATGGGTTTAGTTAAAAAGTCGCAAAAGGCACAGCAAATAATAAGGTGACAATTGTCATTTCAACTGCTCAGAGCCCTCGATCATAAAGGACAGTTGGACCATGTAATGACACAATGCATGTCATTTTGAATGGTCTTATACTCTTTACTCTTTACTCTCAATACAATTCTATGAAGTGTCAATCTAATGAGAAGGAGGCAGGGTCTTCTCACGATGAAAAAGTGAGAAGACCTACAATTGAAAAAAAGATACAAAAAAATACTGTTGAATTCATTATTTTCCTTTAATCATGCTTCTGTTTCGCGAAACTGAAAATTAGACTACGCTGTATTGTGAAATATATTAAATGTGCAGATTTACTACCTCAAATGAAATGGCTTCTAGGCTGGTGAACATCAGGAAACCTAGCATTTATTCGATTGTTTTTGGGGATTTATATTTTGTGCATTAATAATCATGGTTAATATACCTTTTCACATTTGTTTCTACATATACAGCCTAAATTAACATGATTACAGAAGTGTGTTTATTAATGTGTTTTAGTTATGCCACATTTTCCTGTTATACAACTCCTTAGATAAGATGGATGCCATCTCTATCACTCACTCCTACCTCCCGCCAGGGACATCTTACGGATTGTGGGGGCTCTGGGCCAAATGTATTTTGGGGGCCCCTGTTCGGAACAGCTTTGAATTTATAATCAAATTTCAGCTCTTTCATGTACTCTTTGGCCAGGTCACTGACAGTACACAGACACACTTAGCCAGATACTAAGGGGCATATTTATAAATTTTCACACAGTGCAGCACAGCAAATCACCTTGCTGCACTGCTCTGCATTACAGGGAAAGGGCAGGAATGCACTATATTTAAGTCAATAACGCGGAATCCTGCCCTTTCTCCTGTGTTGGCACCCTTTTGGCAGTCTAGCACCAATGCAGGCATCCTTGCATTTTGGTGCAAGGGTGCCTCCTTTGCATACAGGATTTCTTTTGTACAGGAAGGGGCACCTTTCTGCACAAAAACAATCCCCTGGAGCATATTCCTTTTTCTATGTGTGCTGCTCACACAGAAGGAGGAAGTAACTAGGAGAAATAAAGCCGCCTCCTCGTTACGCCACCCATGGGAAGGCATATCTTTTTGGCACATTCCCATGCTTACCAATTTTGGCAAACCTAGGAATGTGCAAAATCTATGGAAGTTGCATGGTATCACCAAAGCAACACCCATGGAATGTCTCCTCAGGGTGGAGTAAGGCAACCCAGCGATTTGTCCTGCTTTGCTTTACTGCAGGTTTATGGAGCCACGCAAAGTGGCCTTTCGTGGTTTCATAAATCTCACTTAAGGTTTGCTTCGCACATGTGCCATGTTGCATGGTGCAAACGCGATGGAAACGCGGTCATAAATATGCCTCTCCATGTGTTTACTTCTAATATTCAGGGATAATGATGTGTTTTTTCAATATTGTAACATGGCAGCAGCTTACTAACATTACTGCAAATAATCACTGCAACATCCTTCAGTTTCTCATATGTGAGGTCTTGTTTTGAGTAAAAAGAAACTTTTTTTATGGATGTCTACAAAATGTCTGTAATAGACCCTCACACATCATTCATGTTAACTAAAAATTAAAGGAAAACGGTATTTAAAACAATCCATTAAATAATTATTCCTGGTCATCAGGGAAAGAATCTCTAAAGAACAGAGCTGTCTCTATCAAGGGACCCCCTGAAAGGCGGGGGCCCTGGGCCCGAGCCCACTTTGCCCATGCCTCAAAAACATCTCTGCCTCCCCCGCATACATCTTTTCCCCGCAGGCTATGTAGAGCATGGTCAAGCTGACGTATATTGGTTTATTTCCGCTGTAATGATTACAATGCTCTTAATTAACTTGTCTCTGTTCTCTATGACTTGTTGTATATGCTAAGGTCCCTTCCACTGTCTTTTGTTGTGAATACTAGTCCATTGACTTGCTGAAAGTTTCATTTTAAGTGTTTAATTTTAGTTAGAACATCTCCGGATAGTATGACCACAGAGGGTGCTGAATACATTTTTTAGAAATGGGATAGTGCTTATGTGTTAAGGTAATGATGCATATTTTTCTTGATCTGCTAAAGAAAATATACTTTTGCTCACACTAGAATGATTTAGCAGTCTTCCAAATTTAATATGCAAGATTTGTGTATAAGAATCCCTCCATTTTGGTGGTGATCTAAAAGACTTTTCTGTTCTTCTAGGAATGCTGTACAGCCTTTTGATATGTTGCTGCTCATTTGGTATTTAGAGTCATTTGGGATTTTGCATACTCTTAACAAATTTGCACCTGAGAGCCTTGATGGAAATAACTCGGTACCACTTGGGGAAGCTGGGATTTACCTCTAGATTTTCTCTAGAATCCCAAACCAGGTCGACTGGAGCTTTTTCCCTGTTCTAGAAGAATAAAGGAAAGATTTTACAAACGCTTTGAACAACTTCACCATCAAATCCAAATTAAACCCAAAGGACCACTAACTATGACTGAAGGTTAAAAGATTTATTACAAAGCCAAAAATAGTTGAACATACAAAGATCTCAGCAAGAGGTTCAGAAATTAAACTGGCACTAATACAAACATAATTCTACGCAAGATTCTCAGACGACTCAAAATAAAAAGCAAAGTCAATTCGAGTAACATTAGGCAACCGAGAACAGTCCCAGCTTGGAATTGGACTGCATTTACAAAAGGAAAGAAAATGGTTAATTTGTCCCTACACTATTCTAGAGTGACATCTCTACTTAACATTCCCTTCAGGCCATAATAAAGGTGTCAGCAGTGAAGACTTCCAAAGAAGTACATTCACTTTCTTAAGCAGATAGTCTAACTATTGAGCTTGTTCTAAGATGCTCCTTCTTACACCTCACTCTGCCCTAAGTTCCCCAAACTCTCTCTACAGCTACCTACATCCGGCTCTGTCAATCCCCTAACTAAGGCCCTCATTAGGATTGCGGTTTTTCCGCATCATCCGGGCCGGCGGAAGTGTCCGCCGGCCCAGAGGATGCGGAAAAACCGCTGCGGAGACTTCAAAGACCCCCCGCCAGATTAGGATGGCTGGGGGGTCAGGAAGACCGTCTGCTGCTTTTCCGCCGCGGTCGCCTTATGACCGCGGCGAAAAATCTCTAATATGGAGGCGGTGTCTAACAGACACCGCCAGCCATATTAGGATGGGGGAACACTGATGCCTTTCCGCGGCGGCTTCTCCACCATGGAAAGGCATACGGAGATACCTTTGGGGGCCCGTTGCGGGCCCCCAGGGTGACGGGGGTGGGGGGTGCACATGGGGGGTACCTATGGTACCCCCCTGCATGTGCCTGCACGAAGCTGCAGGCACCACGCGGTGCCTGCCACTTTGTGCATGCAAATGCGATGCATGCATATTTAACCTTGCGACGGGTGCTGCTTCAAGCAGCACCCGCCGCAATGTTAAATATTGAGGATGTGACCGCCAGGGTGGCGGTCACATCCTAATCTGCACGGAGGGACTGCCACTGCCCCTGCGGAGGGTCCCTCCTACTCTGAGGTGGTGGACGGACGCAGGTCCGTCCGCCATCCTAATGAGCACCTAAATTCTAATCTCCACCCTCGGGTGCTGTCCATAATCCAAAATCCCAAAAACAGCCGACACTCCCAGAGGTACCCCCCTCTGGCAGGTGAAGATCTTTGGACTTTTCCAGTATGGCACCTCTCCATCAAGCGCCCGTTGGTGCGTCCTTGGGTCCCAGGCACCTTCCTCCCTAAATCTCGCACCCCCAAATTATTTGGCAGCTCCTCTGCTCTCTCGCCTACTATCCTAACTCCTAAACAATGAACCCTTCTACCTAACGAGCCTTGTGTCCTTGCACCTGCAAGCACAAATACATGGAAACATCTCTGCAAACATTTGAAGTTACAACTTAGGATTTGCTGAGGACAGCTTTTCCCCCGAAGAGAGAAAATCTTTCCTTCTCGATTAAGGCTAACAAAAGAAAATACAGTTAGGCCTCTACTAACTTTAACATGCCCCAGGCCTTTGCACGTATAAACACATTTCTAATACAACATGACATTACATTTCACCACTATAGAGCAATAATCTTGCTTTCAATGTAAGCACTACCTTTCATATTAAAAGCCTACATTAATTCACTCATTAATAAAAATATATTTCAAAAGCTTTTCATTAGTAATACAACATTCCACATATAATTATACTTCTACATTAGGCAACACTACATTTCGATTAGAACACTACGTTAGTCTCTAATTAATAACCACATCACTACATATTGTGCTGATTCCCAGCCTAACTTTACATTTCTAACTACATTAGTAAACCCTCTAAATATGTGGGTGCTGACTACTCGGGATTATGGTGCACCCCTACAATTTTCAAGAATAACATGGCGCTCTCTCACACTTATTTTCGAATTTTGTAATAAAACCCTTTAACCTTTTACTGATCTAGAACTCATTTATTGAGTGGGCCTGATTACTTATTTAAACTGTTTCTTTTCCTGCTAATTGATATTTAGGAGGTGCCTCAACACACAATTTAATTTGTGGGAGAACCAGATGAAGTACATTTTTGGAGTATCTAAATTATTGGGGTATCCAATTTTTGGGGTACTGTTTTGCTCCCACACATGCTTGTTAAGGTTGATAGGCACTTCAGGTTAACATACTCCAAAACTGACACATTTTAATATGCCATTTTTTACATTGACACAAAATTGAATGAATTAATAGAGAAATAATTTAATATACTAATGTACAAACATCATAAAGCCAACGAGTTAAGGTACATGATAATGATTAAGTTGGATTTGGCAGCTGATTATGTTTCACAGCATTTTCAGTGTCATTGTCTAAATATTGCATAGTTGCATCTCTATATCATGTTGTAAAGCATGAACATAGTCAATATAATTTAGTGTGTGTGCCACAAATTTTGATCTTAACAATATTTCGCTGTTTTCAAACAAAGAATTTACATTTTTAAAGGAAGTCCATGTATGGTACTTTTAATTTGTTTGTAAAAGCTAAAGATAAGTTGTCTTGTTTCCTGCCAAGCCATTATATCCAAACCTCAATATTGGGTTGGGGAGGACACGCACAGCACCAGAGGAATTCATTTTTCCCGTTCTACCCGCTCTTTCCATGTATTACAAGAACACAACCATGTTCTCAGAGGACCCATTTTGTGACTCCTTGAATACAATTTCAACTTTTCGCACAAGCTAAAAACATAAGCTATTGCTGCAGGGACCACTTTTTTACCCCAGCCCTCCAAGCCAAAGTCTGAGAGGATATACTGCCTGCCTACCTGCCTCTTCACAAGTAGCCACCCAATCCATCCTCCAAGATATGACTGCTTTCCAGAAGTACAATATATGTACTGATTGCTCTGCTTCCTTACTAATGTTGTACCTGTTCTATGTGAGAGGGTTGATGGATATGATGTTGCTATGTACTCTCGGGTTAGTTAATGATTAACTTTGATGGTCTAATGCTATCTGAGGAGAGAGAAAAAGAGAGATACAGAGAGAAATAGGGAGTTTGTGTGTGTGTGCTCTGATACAGCTGATATCCTTAGGGTACTGATGATATGTGTGAGAAAAGATGCCCCCTAATGTCTACAATGACACAGCTGAAGGGTTCAAGGTGAAGCGTGCATTGCTACCTACTGTGTGTATTCCACCAGATTTTTTTGTGAAAAAACATGCTCAGTGCTGCTATGCAACCTGCACCTATTATGGGTGAAAGGCAGTAGCGGTCGGTGGTAGAAGTGCTGCCTGGCGGTGCCGTGGGGTGGGGGAGGGGCAGGGTGTGAGGTAGTAAATAACGGAATACAGCCAAATACAGGTAAGTAAAAATAAAAATAAATAAAACGAATTTCGTTGCGTGCACTGCATCGATGCAGTGCGCACAACAACATTTGTTTTATTTATTTTTATGTTTACTTACTTGTATTTGGCTGTATTACGTAGTTTACTACCCCCCACCCTGCCCTGCCCCTCGTCACTGCCTGGCAGCACTCCTGCCACCGACCGCTATTGGTGTAAGGGCGACTGGTAATGCTGTCATCCATCCAGTCCCTTCTCTATGTTTGCAGAAAATGGGCATGTTCACTTTCTGTATGTCAGGGAACCTTATTTGCTTCTGTCTGCGCTGAGTGCTGAGGTAAGGGAGGGGATATCGAGCAGGTGCTGCATTTGAGAACAATTGCCTTTCACCTCTCTTTGTAGTATCTTTTCTGTGTTTTTGTAGGAAAAGTACACTAAGCTCCCTGAGCTGTTTTTCTTCTGCGTGTTAGAGACGCCTGCACTACTCTCCCTCTAATACTTGTTAGTTGCCTGAAACAACTTCGTAGTGCTTTATTTGAGCCTGTGGTTTCCGGTGCTCGGTACCCGCACTTAATTGGTTTCTGGTACTGGCACCAACACTTAATTGTCATCCCCACACTGATGACACCCTGCCACATGGTGGCACTGCTCATCTAAATTAGAGATGAGCAGAACAATGGTTGTTTAAAAATACAGTATACATGAAAAATTTCTAATACCTGCCTCCCCAGCCAGTCCTTTAGCTATAGGGACCTGGAACAATATGAACTGTCGCACTTGACAATGAGAGAGATGGTTAGTAGTTGTTTTGGTACCGTCGTTGGCAGCGATGCAGGGGCCATGGGTGGGGCAAGCAGCAGTGGTCTCCTGGTCAGGGCCCTGGCCCTTATTATTTTACAAATTAAGCACATGGCCACTGTTGACTTTGTGGCATCTCTTCTTGAAATGAGGGATGATTGCGTGCCTCTATATGCTGTACATATGTGTGCATGTGTGTGGTTAGCTCACATGCGTTGTGCCAATATTGCACTTCTTTCATACAAACAACAGAAATGTTCATGACTACTGGCTGTGTAGTGCACGTGCATATTCTGTGCATAAGGGCAAACTTGCTGTGCTGTGTTCAGTGCTGTGTCCTGCTTTGTGAATGGGGTATTGTAATCTGCTGCTCTTGACACATCACGTGCATGTGCCCTGCTTGCCATTTCTATATGGGCAAATGTTTGTACTGATGCTACCCATTCGTACCTTTTCCATATGCCAGTGTAAGCTTGTATTTATATTTAAAATGCTGGACCTGTTCTGCTTGTGGTTGGGGAATGCTGAACTGCTGGTACCTGTGCTATTCTCTTCTACTACTCTCTCTTTCAATGGGTTAGGTGTACTGATGATTAAAAATAAGGCCTGGTCCCCGAAAAAAAGGTGCCGGTGCTCACCACCTACACCCATCAATACAAATTAAGCACTGTTTTTTAGAGTCTTTAAGATATGCTAAAAGTTAGCATAACGTCCAGAGCTGCTGACTGTGGAGCTGGGAAACCAGGTTCAAGCCTCGGCGTCGGCTCCTCATCCCTTGATTCTGGGCAAGTCACTTAGGGGCATATTCACAGTGGTAGAGTGAGGCTTTAGCCTTCCTGTCTTAATGCCTCATTCCGCCACTTCAAAAAACGCAGGGTTGCACCATATTTACAAGAATATGGTGCAGCCCTGCGTTTCCCCCTGTGCTGGTGCTACACTTAGCAGCCTAGTGTCAACGCAGGCACCCTTGCACCATAGTGCAAGGGTGTCAGCATGCAGAGGAAGATTGTTTATGTGCAGGAAGGTCTCCCTTTCTACACAAAAAACAATCTTTAAATGCTGTTTTGTAACTTCTATGTGTGCTGCACACACAGAAGTTCCCAAACTGCATTTTATACAAATGATTGTTTGTGTGCAGGAAGAGGGACCTACCTGTACATAAACAATCATTGCCTTTTGCTGTTGCCGTGTGTGCTGCACAGCACAACACACATGAAAACAGCAAAAACGAGGAGACATGAAACATTTCTTCTGGTTGCGCCAGGGTAAGACCAGGTGTTCCCTGGTCTTAATTCTGACGCTGCCTCCTATTTATGCCACCCTTGTGAATAGGGGGAGCGTCAGAATCAATGGGTGTTGCGGTGGAAAGCCCACAGCAACACCCATTGCCCCCCCCTCCTTCACACTAAGCACAGTGTGAAAGGGGGCCCTATTTACAAGACAGCGTTAAGTCAGTTAGGTGAAGCCCCTATCAGTACAGGAACGTCATAAAAAGTGACGTTCCCGTGGCGATTGGGGCTTGAAAATATTCCCCTTAGTCTCTCCGTGCTGACCAAAAACAACGAATGTGTCCTGGTATAACGTAACTGGTGCTCATGTAAAGCGCTACAATACCTTCGGGTCAAGTTCGCAATATATAAAACCGCAAAAAAATAAAAAATGTCGGGCCTTCCCCACCCCAGCGTGTGCTGTACAGGTACTAGACAAAATGTAATTTACAGAGAAGCCGCTCCCCTTTTGGATGGCTTTGTTACTGCAAGAATGTTAATTTCACAAATTAATTAGAAAAGTTCAAACGACTAGGGAATAAGCAAAGGCTAAAGAAGTAAAAGTGTTCAGACATTAGACCAGGCTAAGGCAAACTGCACTTAGTATGCATCAGCAGCTCTCTCCTAATAATGAACACATCTAACTAAATTGAACCTGCCCACACCAGTTGCCTGTCACGGGACAGTAAACAACAGCACATGATAAATTGCGAACATGTTAGACGGTTCTAGCATAATGAGAATGGAAAGATCCCCGTTTTCGCTTTGCTGGAAACCTATTTGCTAAGTCACATGCCAATAAAATTGCCAGAGTAAATGTACTTTGGAATTTACGCTGACTGAACTACTTTAGGCACGTAGAAGCTGCTGCAAGGGGTAAACAGCACGCATTGCGATATAGGGCTATACATAGTGTGTATGATATGTGATACCTGCCTTATATCCTGTTTCATGGAAGCATGCATTTTAATCCCAACTGCAATAGGTTCAAAAAGTTGTTGAAAATGTAGTTAGTTACTGCACAGAGACTGCATCCCTTATGACGTAACCGGAGGCACGCTCATTTATTGGGCCTCATTTCTGAGAAATGACGCATCGCTGCGTGAAAGCAGCGATGCGTCACTTCTCAGTGCGCACTCCTTGCGACATTCCTGATGCGTCATATTTAATGTATGACGCATCATGTCGCAAGGAGTTACAGATACGTCAGTATTTCTGACGTATCTGTAAGCGCAAAAGTGACGCATTGCTGGAGTGTGTCACAAAAGTGACGCAACTCCAGCAATGCGTCCTTTCACATGGGGCAAGCCCCATGTGAAAGGGCCTGCGTCAGTCTTACGCCTGCTGTGAGGCAGGCGCAAGATTTTGACGCACGGTGTCCTAAAAGTGACGCAGTGAAATCTCATAGATTTCATTGCGTCACTTCTACGACCCTTCCTTAGGTCAATACGCCCCCCTTGCATACATTATAACTGGCGCAGGTATAATGTGGCGCAGGGGTTTACAAAGTGACGCACCTACCTAGATGCGTCACTTTGTAAATATGGCGCAACAAGGCGCATTTTTTACGCCACTGGTGCGTCACAAAAAGTGACTCACCGGCGGTGTAAAAGTGATGCACAGCCTCATAAATGAGGCCCCTCGTTTGTAGAGACTATAGATACGGCTTTTTCGTATACATTTCCACGCGATAAACTTATCGGACAGAACACCTCTGTAGGTTTTTCTACTACAATCCGTGCAGCATTATTATGTGTAAAAACACACTAGAACAAAATGATATTTGCCCAGGGTATCGAGTTTCTATTCCACCAGATTACTACCTCCATGCTTAGAGCGTCACTTGGAATTTGGTATATAGCATGAATGCCACTATAAATTGTCAATAATCCTGCCCTGCCAAACTCGTGGATACCCCACTGTATTTATAGGGCAGTTCAGAGACCTCTGAACAGACATATGGCCTGGCACATGCCATCAGTTCATAGGCACAGTTACTCTGGCCTTTTTTTGTGGGCTGACCATCACTGCATTTCCACACACTGGATCGCCATGGTCCCTGGCAGATAGATCACTCAAATGTCCCCCACACACAAGGATGAAACTTTCTGCGCATTAGGGGTCATTGGTTTCTTGTCTTTCGGGAAATAAGCTAATGCTTTGGGACAAATGGTTACATTTTGTCTTCATTGCCATCTGAAGTGTGAAGTTTGGTGCTCAGAAATTTCGCACAAAGCACAATACCAAATAGCAGAACAGGTGCGGCATATTACTCTCATCAAACTGATAATCCCCCAAACCAAACCATTTAATGGCAGAAACGGAGAGACACACCTTGTGTGGACATGCCAAAAAATGCACATTAGTAACAACAAATTAGTTAAACAAAGCCCACATATGCTGTTGATAATAATGGTCACAATAGCATCCACTACAAAATAAATAATTGCTGTACACTCACCAAAGCTTTACAGTATCAGCACACAGAAGGTTTTACTGTGTGCAGTATTACACAGGGGACAAGAAGAGAAGCAAGCATTTCCTAGTATGCATGTTAGGCAGCATAAGGCAGGCCTAAATTATTGAAATTAGAATGGAGACAGCTCAGACCACACCTTATGACCAAAAAGGGGAGAGTATTAACAAATGCTATGCCCATGGCCAATACAACCACAAAATAAAACACCCAATCTTGCAGATGATCCCCTGTATACCGATTCCCAGGTATTGTACCTGTTACAAAAGGCATGATGGCTTCTGGAAGCTGACAGAGCTTGGCATAAATGATACTGCAGTTCACCATCTCAATACAAGAAGCTGGACATTTGGACCACGCAGCCCAGCATCACATGCTGGAATCCAGAATGCAATTCGGATGACAATGAACAATAGTGTGATGGATAAAACACTCCTCAAATGTGAATGGCATCTGCAGACCCTAATAAGGGAGAGCACATCACAAGAGGAAGTTACTACATATATGCACCAGAAAGGACTACGCAATGTTCGAATGTTTCATGGATGTGAAATCTCCAACACAAATCTTTGCACGCACAGCAATAACTTTCACAACCTATTGATAATCGAGCACAACAAAAACGTAAATGAGAAACTCTAGAAAAGGTGTAAAATATCTTCTGCACCTTGAAGAATTCATATCCTTCAAGACAAAGACAGCAAGCAAAACTGGAAGTTGGAAGTACAGCCAAAAACATATACTTGCTACAAAGAATACCTACACCATGCTTATAATTACCCCGGTGATAGAATGCACAGTTGGGGCCAAATATGCAAAGACACCAGAAGACCCATCTACCAATGGAAATGCTATGGGAGAGTCTGAATAAGTTAAAGCCCAGTCAGGAATAAGATGGCAGTGAAAGTCATGCTGAACCAACCCAACAATATAGCTGGAGGGACAGCTCATGCTAAAACAAAGCAGCGGCTAGCAGATCACAAGCACCAAAGTTGGGAAGGCGTGCACAGCCTTCTATCCTCCTAGAAATAGGTAAACAGAGTACAATAGTGGGTAACAGTAACATCAGGTATTTACCGCATTCAGAATTGGTAGAGGCGTTATATAAAGCACCATGTAAAAACAAGTTATATATGGGATCTATCACAATTCCATACAACTGCAGGCATCATGACTACTGAAAGTATGACTATGCATGGAGAGAGACAGAAGGATGGACTTAGAAAAGACAGAAACGTCATGGTTGGCCCCAGCCATGTCTTTTAGTAGAACTCACCTGTGAAAACAGCCCCACAAGCAATAAGCGTCAGTGATCCAGGAGGCACTCAAGAGATCTGAAAATACTACGGTCATAAGGAAAACCATCACACGAGTGAGAAATCCAACTTGGAGGATCCGAGGGACATCAGAGGTGCTCCAACCCACCTTTGTTTCGGGTGTCTTAGGGTCACCAAACTGTGAACCCCCAAAATGGAAACCAGATACTCCTTTTAGCACTTGGCACTAATAGTAACAAGGCAAAGTTGTCTAAGGCTTCCTTTGGAAGGTGTTGCGGGATAGAAACTCAGAACTCAGCAATACAATGAACAAAAAGGTTAACATCAATATCCATGCAATGCTTTTTCTTTAAAAAAAAAAAAAAAAAAAAAAAAATATATATATATATATATATATATATATATATATATATATATATATATATATATATATATATATATATATATATATATATATATATATATATATATATATATATATATATATATATATATATATATATATATATATATATATATATATATATATATATATATATATATATATATATATATATATATATATATATATATATATATATATATATATATATATATATATATATATATATATATATATATATATATATATATATATATATGAAAGAACAACTCCCAACAGCAAGAAGAGAGCAGAGGCCCGTGGGGGAGTTCAGGAAGAATCTTAATTAGAGCAATTCTCTTTTGTATGGCGAATGTATTTCGGCACGGGTTGTGCCTTCTTCAGCGCCTAGAGAAATATGTGGGAATGTGAGTGAGAGCCGTGGTGATGAAGTGTCCAGCCGCCCACCGATAGGGTCACAGCCAACTCCGCCCCCGCCGCTGATGATGCAGCTCACCTGACGACTGGAGGCCTGCCATGTGGACTACAGGACCCAGCATGCCGTGTAGTGGCGTGGTGAGTGCTGCAGGAACAAATGGATGTTGGTGCGGCCTCGTGGATTTCCTGCTACCACTCACAGTTGTGTCCCAATGTTTGCCAGCAACAAAGTTGTCTCCTTGCGCCCCCTGGTTTGCATCAACCCCCAAGGAAAAGGGATTCCAATGGCGGGGGCAAGTCTGGAAATCCAGCTTCGCCCAACGTGCAGCACCGCGGCTGCAACACCGCTGTTTCTTAGTCCCGAAACCTGGAGGTGGGCCTGGGTAAGTATCAGTAACCTGAAGTGCAAAAGTCCGCCGTAGCAGCAGCCAGCAGAACCCAGGCCAGCTAGGAGATGCGGGGGCCCCTGTAGCACGATATATATATATATATTTTTAATTAAACTAAATTCTGTGCTTGGAATTACAAATATGTACTAACTGACAGGCAGGTATGCTTATGTGGACACACTAGTGAACTGAAAATTCCAGTCTTTATGGAAAACCGCCACCGTTGTGAGAAATCCAGGTCAGAGTGTCGCTGGGCAATTAAGACCTAATGGTCCCAACCAGAATCTTTCGTTTGTGGTGTCTTGGGGCCCCCATACTGATGACCTCCAAACTGGTAACAAAATATTGCTTTTAATATCTGACTCTCAGACCAGCAAGGCAGAGCAGTCCAAGTCTTCGTCTGGGAGGTGCTGTGGGTTAGAAACTCAGAATTCAGTAATACACCAAGCAACACTTGACATATCGATTTCCATTTAGTACGTTTTCTTTTATAACCAAAGGGCATTTAATTATACACACAAACTAAATAATATGGACAATATTACAAATATACACTGGCTACCAGATGGAAATGTCCATCGGGTCACACTCCAAGGGGCCCTGAAACAAACAGGGGCAACACAACAGGAACGGTTATAGTAAACTAATAAACTTCTAAATACAGCCTAGACTCTCTTCGCCGAAGCAGCTTTAGTGGTTTTCATAACATTAAGTCATAATCACTGTAAACACAATACCAACTTATCTGCCTTAGATAAACGTGCAATGAATTAACAAAATGACAGTCAGCTGGCAGAATACACATCCTTCAGTAATAAGACATTACAGCAACATAAAACGCTTTAAGACGGCAGCAAAATGTGTCATTACAATTATCATTTTTATAGCAGCAATCGCTGCAAAACAGGAATCCTCTGAGGAAGAGCTATACTTATATTTTTAAACAGATTGCTTAGCAATCACAGAAACATAAAGCACTAAAGGTTCAGGCACTACAGAAGGTTTAGACCGAAAACTCCCCCACGGTCATTCGCTCCTAACCGGAAGCGACCAAGGGTGCCCACCGTGCCCCGAAACAAGACTGTGGTAAGGGCTTAGCTAGGGTTCGGTGGTCCTCCTTGAAGCCTCCCATGAGTGTCAGACTCCAGAGCTGGTGCCCCTGCTTTCTTGGGCACAAAGGTGAGTATCCAAGTTAGCAACAAAGAGGCTCTGATGCACAATTCTGCCTTGTGGCAATTCCTTAAAAAAGGCTACGGGCTGTAGAACTTTTACTTTTACCTTTTAAGTGCTTCAATTTTAAAACGTCTACTGATGGCTTCTTCAAAAGCAGATGCCCTAGCACTTCCTTCTGGGCACCGATGCATTGTTTACCAAGGACCGCATAGACGTTTGTCTGCCCACACCAGTGGTTAATTTGTAAAACAATAAATTCCGGGGCTCTCGCTAGGAGGAAGCGTGCACCCGCCCATTTCTCCTGTTAGTGCCTCCTAAAACAGAACCAACTGCTAACCATGAAAATGGGGCAAGGATATGTGTTAATGGCCAGAGCTGAGTATCCAGGAATGAGTCTGGCGTAGGTTCAATGTCCTGTGATTCTGGGCAAATCACAAAATCTCACGTGCCTACCTACCATAAATTAATTTGCCCTTAACTGGTGCTCATGAAAAGCACAGGTGTGGATAATTAAGAGGTGCTGAGCAACGGAACCCCCCAGCTCAAATTAACCACTGGCCCACTTTCTCCATTTGAGGTCCAGCAGGGGATTATGTGTACTCCTGTCTCCTGAACTCTCTGACGCTGTCTCTGGTTGGTGAAAAAAGAGAAGGAAGCAACTTTCTGGAGGCATGATGGGCCTGAAGGGCTCACCCCCTCCCCATCACATTGCAGGACTGGGAGCACACTAGGAAGAACCGATAATGCTACATTTCTCCCCCCTCCTCCAAGGGGCTGACAGGGATGCAGTGCAATGGTGCAAAAAAAGACGGGCTAGCTTCCCAGGACACACCAAAAGGCAATTGGCTTCCCCCAGTGGCTTTGAACTTTCTACTGGGATCCTACAACTTTTGTTCATTCAGTGGCATTTAATTACTCTTAGTAAAGTATAAAATGACAGTTTACAAAAAAATCAAAAAGATTTTTTACAGAGTTTTATATAGTGCAAACTTGACCCAGAATCGGGTATCAGAGAGCTTGACATAGCACCAGTTGCCTTACATGAGGACATACTCATTTTTGTTAGGCACGGGGAGATGAAGTGATTTGCCCAGAATCACAAGATGTTCAGTGTCATTGTTGAGACTCAAACCCAGTACCCCAGATTTGAGGTTGACTGCCCTCGCCGTTAGGCCAACTCCTCCCCAATCTCCTCCAAAAAAGGTTACCTCATAGTGATAGAGCGCAGGTCACCCGACTCGTTTTTACCATACTCACCTGAGCCCATAAAACAGATATGATGAGTTTTAATCAGGTAACCTGTGCACTTTCCTCTAATCAGTGATGTATATAAATACGTTTTTAGGACCTATACCATTGACTTACCAATCCTTGTCACCGGTACCTAAAAGTCCTAAAGGATCAGGGAGTTAGCAGGAGAATAGGTAGAAAAAATAACATTTGCACTCATATAATAACCACATACTCGGGAACGGTTTAAACTCTTTATCTAGAATTCTTTAAAAGTCATAATCCATACATTTGTAACCAGAAAACTTTCGATCAGGAAAATAACGATTAGAATGAGAATATGCAAAGATTTTATAAGGCAATCTTTACGCATTTGACATTAGGGTGGGAAGAGAGAAGAAAACAGTACAATGACATACCCACATAGTATATTTACCTAGAATGGTGTGAAGAACTAACCCTGGCCACGGGTCAGTTAGAAGATAGAACCCCAAAAGTGCAAGTGCCAGCATTACAACAGGTATGCCAAATTGGATTAGGACAGGACCACCACAAGCTAAGACCGGCACCCACAGTTTTAAAGTTGCTACGCCAGCGCTACAACCCTCTCTGCAGCTAACAGCCTAACCCCGATTGGGTTATCGAATCTTCCGTCAGAGTGCTCCGCCAGCACCCTTGCTCCCGAACCCCGATTGGGTTATCAAATCATCTGACAGAGTGCTCCTCCAGAACCTCTGCTATTGATCACCTATTGAGTGCGTTGGGTAAGTGACATGTCAGCTATTCGGACAAGTCGTACAAATTAGCTAACTAAACCTACCCTAGTTATACTATTTTCCAGGTCAGTGTACCACCCCCCAATGTTGCAAGTGTAAGGATCCCCAATTTTAATTGGACAAGAAGAGAGGAGAGGTCATCACACCATACCAAAAATGAAACTTTTCTTGATGATATTAAAATTAACGTTCCCGCCCATAACTTTATTTTCCCATGCACTTTTATTCCACCCGGTAATGAATGTATCAATCAGTAACAATAGCGTTTAGTATTGTACATTCCAACTTCCTCTCCTGGGGTTGAAAGCTCACGCTCCCAGGCACATCTTCTCGCAAGTTTGGACTTGGCTTCCTTTCAATGCCAATGACTCTTTAACTTCTGGAGTCTTGTGCGCATGTTAAAAATGGGTGCAGTGGGGTTTCATCAGGCCCGAAATGTTACATCTAAAAAATAAAAGACAAACAGTTTTAGAACAAAGAATAAATGAATGTTCTGTATACCACTTATCACTACTCTATTCCCATTATTTTATTTTAACTATTGCATTAGAAATTAGGCAGAACGAACAGCTTAGCAAAAGCAGCTATGCAAGCTTCTTGCACGTTAATAACACATAGCAGCCATCTTAGTTCTAGTGCGCAGAAGCAAAAGTTTCCCTCCAAGCGAAAGATACGTCATGTCACGTGAGTGTGACAGACGCATGCGCAGTAAGAAATCCCAAGTAGCAGCAGCCATTTTAGTGCAAGCGGATTATGGTTAGTAAAAGCACACAGACAAGCTTCCTCTAGATACCTAATATGTTGTGTAATGCAATATTAATAAGATAAAACATGTTAGTTAGTACATTATGAGTTATTAGAGAGGGTTGAATACAAGCAAGTCATTTTACATGTGCAACCTTGCTCCATCAATAGGTCAAGAATCATGTCCAGGAAATTGGATGCTCGCAGGAAGAACCTGGTGATCATTCGGTGGGGTGATGAGCGATGCATGATTTACTGCATTGTGAATATGGAGGTGGTGTCACTCACACAACAATGAACAATGGTAATTTCTCACCATCAACAATTACCTCCCTCGCATATGCCGGCTGTCTTTAATGCAGAATCCCCTGTTCATATGTATTCATGTTTCTCCAAGAATGTATTTAAGCCCATCTGTATCTTCCATGTTACACTGTGAATCGAAATCTGTTCAGGGAAGAACAAAAGATTGTAATTTTTCATCAGTCTGTGCCTTGGTGAGAAGCGAGTTGATTAAAGCCAGGGCATGGATCAAAACGAGTGGGACATTTAGATGCTTTAGTAATTGGGGAATTCGATCGCCTGATTTCCTGTTTTTCTGGAGTTTTTCCCCATCACATTTTACCTACTAGTAACCAATGGCCCTCTGATTCCAGATTGTTAGAACTGGGGGTCTCTAGTTGGCAGAGGTAGGTACCAATGTCCAAATAGGGACCCTTGCTTCTAGTCAGGACGAGGAGATAACCCTCTTAGATAACCCCTGCTCGCCCTCAAGGTAGCTTGGCCTGAGCAGTCTAGGCTAACCAGAGGCAATGCGTTAAGTATTTGTACCAACACTCACAGTAACACAGTGAAAACACCACAAACTGATTCCACAACAGTTTAGGAAAATAAAGATATTTATTCTAAACTACACAAGACCAAAACGGCAAAAATCCAACATACACAGTTCAAGGATATGGTTTCAAAAGAGTTCTTCAGGTTGTAATCAAAGTTCTTTAAGTTGCGTTAAAATAATCCACAGATGCGTGAAAAGTTCACAGATGCGTCACGTTTACTCACAGTACCTTTTAGATGCAACAAAGTTCCACAAGCAGGAAGCTGGTGCGGTGGAAACAAGCGATGCGTCACTCCTGAGACCCTGGGGAGGCGATGCGACAGCCCCGCTGCAGCAGCGGGCGTGTTGCGACGAATCCGGTCTGTATGGGGAGGAAGGCAGCTTGCGTAGATTCCGGTGCGTAGGTTCCGTGGGAAGTCTGTTCTCGCAAAAGGCACGATGCGATGATCTCGTAGGGGCTGCGACGATCTCCGGGGCGACGATGCGCGGTCCAGCGGTGATCCTCTCTCTCGCAGCTCCTCGATGCGATGGTTCTGCGACGGTGCTCGCAGCGACGTGATGCGGTCCGCAAGCAAGCGGTGCGACGATCTCACCCAGCGACGACAGGCTCTGCGACGACACTCGCAGCGATGTTCGATTCTCCCGCACCGGTCCGGTGCGTTCCGCAAACGAAGGGTGCGACGGCTCCGGCAGCGATGTCAGGCACTGCGCCGATCTCGACCTTCGTAGCGGCGGGAAACTTCTCGCACTGTCGGGGATGCGCTCCGCAAGCGAGCGATGCGCCACTTTTCAGCTTCACAAGTTTCTCAGCTTAGTCTCAAGCTTCCCAGCTCAGGTT
Organism: Lissotriton vulgaris; assembly: GCF_964263255.1. Classification (NCBI taxonomy): domain Eukaryota; kingdom Metazoa; phylum Chordata; class Amphibia; order Caudata; family Salamandridae; genus Lissotriton; species Lissotriton vulgaris. The sequence goes on from NC_141696.1 coordinate 902,098,549, forward strand.
CTACTTCCAGAGGCCCCACAACTGGATCAAGCACTCTAGGAAGGACAGAACTCTCTCAGCAGAGTTCAGGGAGACTGGGGGTGAAGTCCTTTTGTTCCTGGGACTTCAGAACAGGGAGCCAGCTCTTCTCAGGCCCTTGGAGATTCCTTACAAGACAGGGGACACAGCTCACAGCAAAGTCCTTCCCCTCTCCTTGGCAGCAAAGCAACAGCAGGTCAGTCCAGCAGAGCAACAGCAGGACAGTCTTCCTTCTTCAGAGTCAGCTTTCTCCTTGGCAGAGGTTCCTTCTTGATTTCCAGGATGATCTAATTTTCTGTTGTCAGGGGTCCTGTACTTATACCCCTAAAGTCTTTGTTCTCTCTGTGCATGTGGGCCCTGAGCCCGGTCTGAACCAGTTCTGGGTGGGTCCTGAGCACTTTGTTTTGCTGGCTGCATCTTTCCTTTCAGAGTGAGGGGCAGAGTCCTCAGCCGCCCAGCAGGAGGTGGAGCCAGCATTGTGGCAGGCAGGCACAGCCCTATTCAGCTCAGGTGCTAACTCCTCCCACCACTCAGGTAGCAATTGCTCCACTCAGCCTAGTGCTGACTCATCCAGCCTCTGGGGGGACTCCCCAGCCCCTGTCACTCACAAACCAGACAGTCAATACACAAACAGTCTCAGGCACACAGAAGGGTCAGACAAGAGAACAGCAACTTTCTAAAAGTGCTGTCCTCAAACACAGGATCTAAAAACCACCTTTCCTAAAAGATGCGTTATTAAATTCTGAGTTCAGGGATACTAGATACTTATGTCCTATCTTGTTCCTATGGGAAGAAATGCTGTTAACCACTGTAGCCAGCATCCCCCATGTTAACCTATGGAGCAAGATAGCCTTACAATAGTGAAAAACGAAAATGGCTGTAATTCACTACCAGAGCATGGTACCTGCACTAGTACATGCTCTACCTTTCACATACACTGCACCCTGCCCAGGGGGGTACCTTGGGCCTTCCATAGGGGTGACTGATGTGCACGAAAAGGGAAGGGTTAGGCCTGGTCAGTGGGGACACTGACCAGGAGGACATGGCAGTTCTAAACTGCCCATAGGCGCTGCAGTGGCAGGCCCGAGACACCATTTTAGAGCTACTCCTGTGGGTGGCACAATCAGTGCTGCAGGCCCACTAGTAGCATTTGTCATCACCAGCCCTGGCACACCCAGTGCACTTTACTAGGGACTTCATGGTAATACAAATATGCCAAACATGTATATCCAATCAGAATAACAATTTACATAGGGAGCACTTACACTCTGGCACTGGTCAGCAGTGGCAGAGTGTCCAAAGCATCTAAACCAGCAAAAACGAAATCCAGCACAGCATCAAAAATACAGGAGGCAGAGGCAAAAAGATGGGGGTAATCACGCCAAAGATGCCAGGTCTAACACAGATCTGTTCCAGTTTCTGATTGTGACCATCGTCTGTGTGGTATTCCTTCAGATTTTTTGCTTTCTATAGCTAACACAGTTTTTGTTGGCCATATAACTCTGTGCACTTTTCTCCTGCTAGCCTGTAGTGAAATACTTGTGCTCTCCCTTCTAAACATGATCCATTTGGAATAAACATAAATGGCACATTCAATTTACTTGTAAGTCCCTCATATATGGTACAACATATACCCAAGGCCAGCACATTAAATGCTACTAATTGACTGCAGCACTCATTTTACCCAAGACTTAAGTAGCGATGGAAAACATTTTCTCAGGCAGCCACTGTAGCCTGTATGGGCAGTTTTAATCTGCCATTTGACCTGATGAGGTCAACCTCTGCAAGGCCTAAACATTCGTGTTTAATACATATCAGTCAGACTAACATAGGATGTAAATACCCATAGGTGCATGGTACTAAAACATTAGGACATGCACATTTAAAGTTGTACATGCCCTGGAATGTCCCAACAGTGGTTTTTCACTGTAGCGAGGCTGGCTCCACTAAAGGGAAACACTGGGTTACATTATAATACATGTAATTCATAATGTCGATTTGACAGCAAATAGAAATTGATTCAAATACTTTTTTAATACTACTTTAAAATCCAATGTTTTGGTGGTTTTTACTATTTTGAAAATTACACTTTCAGAGAATTATCATTTTCCTGCTTAAGCTAAATGTGCCCATCCTGCCTGTGCCCAGTGTCACCTGACTGGTGAATGGCTCCCTTGTAGTGAGATGAGGAGGGCTCCCAGACAGTGCACAAAGCATCTGTTTGTGGAGAGGTGTTTTTTGTCCGTGAGCAGGACGGACTTATGGGTGTGCCCAGCCCCTTCCTGAGCATAAAGGGGTGACTACCTTGTCACTGTCTGATGTAGCTCATACCTAGGCCTGCCTCTCTTTTCCTTCCTGTAAGGAAATAGGCTTTTGTCAGATTCCCCTCACGTTTTGCCCCCATTTGGACTACTATATTCAGTGTTTTTTTTACTTTTAAAGGACACTGAGGCCTGCTAACAAGACCTTAGGGGAAACAGCCATTATAACGCAACTTTTACAACGCACTACCATTATAACGCAACTTTTACAACGCAGGATCCATTACAACGCATGCTTTTACAACGCATGACATTACTTAGCAGATGCTATTACAACGCAAGCCATTACAACATAAGTATAGGTAAGTATATATATATATTTTTTTTACATTACTTATTTTTATTTATTTTTATTTTTAAATTATATAAATACATATATTATTAATTTAGTATTTTTTTAAATAACTTACATATATTAATTTTATTAATTTATTTAAAAAAGTATGAGTGTAGGAGTATATGTTTTGGGGTACTGATGAATATGTTTTGTGGTGTTTGGGTATTTTTAGGGTTCAGGGATAGGTTTGGGTTATGGGGTACAAGGGTATTTTTGGGTTAGGGGATTGGTTTGAGTTATGTTATACAGGGGTATTTTTAGGGTTCAGGGCTAGGTTTGGGTTATGGGATACAGGAGTAATTTTAGGGTTCAGGGTTTGGTTTAGGTTTTGGGGTACAGGGGTATTTTTAGGGTTCAGGTCTAGATTTGAGTTATGGGATACAGGGGTGGTTTTAGGTTTCAGGGCTAGGTTTAGGTTTTGGGGTAAAGGGGTATTTGTAGGGTTCAGGGCTAGGTTTGAGGTTATGGGAAACAGGGGTATTATTAGTGTACTGGGCTAGGTTTGTGTTTTGGGGTAAAGGGTTTTTTTGGGGTTCAGAGCTAGGTTTTAGTAATGTAATATAGGGGTATTTTTAGGTTACAGGGCTATGCTTGGGTTATGGGATAAAGGAGTATTTTTAGGGTTCATTGCTAGGTTTAGGTTTTGGGGTAAAGGGGTATTTTTAGGGTACAGGGGTATTTTTAGGGTCAGGTCTAGATTTGGGTTATGGGATACAGGGGTGTTTTTTAGGTTTCAGGGCTAGGTTTAGGTTTTGGGGTAAAGGGGTATTTTTAGGGTTCAGGGCTAGGTTTTAGGTTATGGGAAACAGGGGTATTATTAGTGTACTGGGCTAGGTTTGAGTAATGTAATATAGGGGTATTTTTAGGTTACAGGGCTATGTTTGGGTTATGGGATAAAGGAGTATTTTTAGGGTTCATTACTAGGTTTAGGTTTTGGGGTAAAGGGGTATTTTTAGTGTTCAGGGCTAGGTTTGTGGTTATGGGGTACAGGTGTATTTTTATGGTTCAGGGCTAGGTTTGAGGTTATGGGGTACAGGGGTATTTTTAGGGTTCAGGTCTAGATTCGGGTTATGGGAAACAGGGGTATTATTAGTGTACTGGGCTAGGTTTGTTTTTTTGGGGTACAGGTCTATTTTAAGCATTGTGGGCTAGGTTTGGGTTATGGGTTATAGGGGTATTTTTAGGGATTATGGCTAGGTTTGGTTTTGGGGTACAGGTGTATTTTTAGGGTTCAGGGCTAGGTTTGGGTTATGATGTAAAGGAGTATTTTCAGGGTTTAGGTTACATATTGTTATTTTTTAAATTTTATTATTTTTATAAAAATAATATAATTTTTTTGCAAAAAAATAATTTTAGAGTAATAATAATAATTTAGTGTTTTTATAATTATAATTATTTTATTATAATTGAAATTGTTAACTTAAAAAAAGTTCCCACGCTTTTACATTGATTTCAATGTAAAGGTATGTCCTACATTTATTTCTATTGCTCTCTATGTGAATCCCGCGGTAAGGAAAGAAGAAGCTTGTTGGTGCGTATGGGGCATATAAATCAGGAAAATGGGAATTTGCAAAAGGTAAGTTTAATATTAAATTATTCTTCAAATTTATAATACATAAGTTAGTCTTTGTTATTAAAAAATACATTTTGAAAAATAATTCACATGACACATTTTTGATTGTAAAGATATGAAAAATATTTATTAGAAAATTATAAATGATTTTTATTAATTTTCTGTACTTTCAAAAATTTTATTGAAACTTGTGTAATATTTTTTTTTAAAAAAATTAATATATATATAATATACATGAAATTTAAAGTAATAGTCCTTTTTCTTTTTTTGCAGCTTTTGATTACGTAATCGCGTCAACGTCAAATGCGAAAGCAGCCATATTGTTGATCGTCGCTGGATAGAGAAGAAGCATGGAGATCTGCGCTCAGGTAGGAAACTTATAATAGTTGTTTTTATTCATAAATAATGTTTATAAAGATATTTATTGCAAGGAAAGTATAGGTAGTATTAGTATATTTATATTTTACGTTTCAAATAATATATTGTTTGTTTCTAATCACATTGTTATTGTATGTCTTCGTCGGATCATGTTTATGTAAAACATTATAGTAATTTTTACAGTAAGTATGTTTAATATTAGTAAAAAATATATTTCTGTTTGTATTTAGGTGAAAACGAAAAATATGGTTTACTTCAGTAGAAAAAAAAGATCGATTTACGAACATGGGTTTTGGAAGGAAAAAATTCATCGTTTTACATGGGGTGCTTTGGATTCGTGAAAAAATTTCTTTTGGATTGCTTTGGATGGTTTTGTATTTTTGGAGTTGTATTTTGATGGACTGCAGATTACGAGTCAGAGAAGAAGATGGATCGAATCATCTATTTCCCGGATTTTCTGCTTTTTAAAATTGGAAGATGGAACCAAATTAATTTTTTTTTTGCAGTCGTTGTTTGTTTTTAATTGGAGAAGATTGTTTATGGCGATTTTTATGGTGGTAAATCGATCTTCAAAAAGGAATACTTTTTTTGGGAAAACATTTGTGTATGGCAATGGATTACAATACAAGCATGGTTTTCCTTTGGATAACAGAAGAAAAAGATTGAAAAAAAGAAGACTTCTAAGGTAAGGTGATCCGACTTTAAATTAAGTTTTTTTCGAATATTCAGTTAGCTGTTAAAAATATATTTAAAATATATTTACCATTTAGCTTTCATTTATTACGTTATTAAACAATAAAACCTCTTTTTTAAAGAGAGGTTTTTAAGTTTCAATTTTTAACGTTCCAAAAAGTAACATGTTCAATATATTTTTAAAAAAACATGTGTATATCAAAATTTTACTTACAAATTTTTCCTACTCTTAAAGTACTTCAAACGTTGTTTTTAAGTGAAGGAAATTTATTTTCGTATCAGTAAAAAAATAATGTTTCAGAAGACTTACTAAAAATTTCTTTCGTTATTTCTATGCTATTTCATTATTTGCTTTCATTATTACTTACTTGGATGATGTTTTGGACTTCTCTCTGTTTGGTATTAGTATTCAATAAACTCAAAAGGTCAGAGTGTTAATCGTTTGCGACTGCTCTCTCTGGTAGTAGAATCACTACTGAGTTCAAAAGGGTGTCTAACTGGTATTTATAGCTTTTTACGTATATCATCTTAATTTTTGGTAAAAGTATCGTTTGAAATTGATTTTTTAAATGATTTATTTGCTGTGAGAACGTATAATTTAAATTACGTCTTTTAATGTGTGTGTTATTCACGACTTTTATTTGCGTTTCGTCCACCATTTTGCTTTGTTTTCGTTGGTGTTATTTTCATTAAAAGTGTTGTAGGACTCAGTTTTGCCTTTGTTTCTAAAGTGGGCTTTCTGTACTTGTTGTGCATTTCCATCTAGATTAGTTACCTTTACGCATGTATTTTTATTACATTTTTATCTTGTTTCCTTTTAAATCTATCGACATGTATTCTTTTCTTACATTTTTGATTAATTATTTATTATATGAGTACTTATTTTAATACCTGAGTACTGATTTTAATACTCGAGTATTAATTTGGCTAAATTTAATGGTAAATATTCATATTTACATTTAGTTTCTTTCTACATTTTTAATACACTTCCCCACCCAAAACCCCTATTTTCCCTGTATCCCATGCCAGGATTTATTTTTCTAATTTTAAATAATATTTTATGAATTCAAGTACTTATTTTAATGTCGGAGTACTGATTTTAATACTCGAGTATTAATTTAGGGGAAAAAAATGGTAAATGTTAATATTTACATTTAGTTTCTTTGTACATTTTTAATACACTTCCCCACCCTAAACCCCTATTTTCCCTGTATCCCGTGCCTGGGTTTATTTTTCTATATTTTAATAATATTTTATGAATTCGTATTTTATGCGTTATAATGGTATGCGTTGTATTTGTTTTTGTTGTAATAGCACTTTTCCATCACTAATACTATTTCGCGTTTTAATAGTATTCGTTGTAAAAACATGCGTAGTAATGGTACTTGCGTTGTTAAAAATGTGATGTAAAAGCATGCGTTGTGAAAGCATGCGTTGTAACATCATACATCCCTTGCAGTGAAACCCCTCAAATTGTCGTTTTCCTGTAGAAAAGTTAGTTGCTCTATTGGCTTTTACAGGGTTGCAGGCTGACTTCGAAGCCAGGCTAACTTCTGAATGGGACTATTTAAGTGGGTACTGTAAGGTATCAACTTAATTGTGGCATTTAATCCGACCCGATGCCCAGGTCAAATTTATTGTCACTATTAAAGTAAGGCGACTTTTAGAAAGTTGTTGATCTGAACATTTTGCTGTAGACTGGGGATGGCTACGGAGTTCTACGCCTCCGTGTAGCCTCCCATGACCCGTGATCTGGAATCCCGCCCCTTGGAATGGCGGCGAAACGCTGGCCGCTAACCGACTGAAACGCTGTTGTTTGGGTCCATTTTGGCTTCTGCTTCTGCTCTGCGGCGGACTGTGCTCTTGCGGGCTTCTTCGGGGGAGCCGTGTTTGATGTCCCGCGAATTGTGTGTAAAGCTGAGGGGATTTAAGCCCACCTACGAAGCTGCTGCAAAGCCACTATCTGTTTTGCGAGACTCAGCATCCAGGGTCTCGGCGTCCCGGCGTCTTGACTTGTCTTTGTTTCGGAGTCGGACGCTGCATCTTCTGGGCGTCGCGCTTTTCAGCTTGGAGCTGGAGGCACAGTCTCTTTCTGGAGCTGTTGATCTTGGAGGCTCAGCACTCGGGGCTTTGGCGGCTTCTTCGGGGTTTGGTGCTGCTACCGTTGGATTTTGCACTGTCCCCGGAGGTTCGAGGTTGTTGCTGTGGCAGCCTGCCTTTTGAACTTTTGCCAAGGGCTGGAGCCAGGGTTGAGGTGGAGGATTGGAGATTCCTGCCGCAGTGGTGGGATAAGAAGTTCTGGAGCTCTTACGTGGTGTGCATCACCGTGAGTAACGCCTGGCGAAATTTTTTTGGGGGCGTAACCGAAAGAAACATTCAAGGAGGGCTAAAATTTGCCCACTCTGCACGCAATAATGGGCAAGCTTCAAAAGGAGGGAGAGGAGTTTATAAAGTCCAGTAAAGTCGAGTTGGCTGCCTGTCACAAAGTGAGAACTCACTTACCCTTAGCCACAAAGGCCTCACGAAAAGCAGCCAAGGAAAATGACAAAAATAAGGATAAAACTGGGGGAGAGAGCTTGGCTGGGGATACGTTGCCCGAGTCCTCAGATGATGATTTACCTCTTCCTCCTACCTCTTTGCAAGTCAAGGAGCCAAAGAAGGCTGCTATGGGTTGTCAAGACATTTTTAATACAATAATACAATCGGAACATGAACCAGAACTAGAAGCAGAGGTGCCAGCTGGCACCTTGGAACCAGTCTTAGAAACACCGCCTCAAGCAGGAGAGGGCAAAAATAAAAGTGGCAATGGGGGAAAAGAGTTAAAGGAGTATCCACTCTTTGCAAAGAAAACCACTCCAAAGACTCTCTCTGTACAATCCCCCATAACCTCAACTCTGGCCGCCTCACCAGCCTGACCAGTCTCACCAGCTAATATTGTATGACCCGACGTCCCTGGCCCGACAAAACCATCTAAGTCTCATTGCCACGAAAAGACACCTGAACCTATTCTTCAACATACTTCGCAATCTCCCAGAAACTCTACTGAAGAGGTGATGGTCGAGGCGGGGTGTGCGCAAGACTATCCCCCATCTCCGGATATACCAAGCAAAGTATTGAGAGCTGCATGTGCAGAGGGTGATGAGGTACAGCCGTGCCTCAATGAGAGTAATTTGGGTTCTAACATAAATCTTTTGGCAGGAAAAGATAACTTTACGGGATCAGAGGAGAGATCAGAGGTGAGATATCAGCTAGACATTTGCGAAATGCTGAATTTAATTCTTGACGAGATCCGAGAAATAAAACATAACCAGGAAGTGGAGATAGCTGCCTTACATTCAAGAATGGACAAATTTGAGGAATCATTGCTGGTGATCCCGAAAAGACTTCAGGAGGCAGATGCTAGGATCTCTACCCTCGAAGATCAAATTAACCTGGTTTCGGGGGAAGTAAGGAAGGCAACCAAGAAGAAAAACCTTCTAGAAATCAAGCTTGAGGAGCTTGAAAATCACTCCAGAAAGTCAAATCTAAGGATTGTAGGGGTTCCGGAAGGAATAGAAGGTTCCAATACCATCCAGTGGGCCAATTCTTTTATTCAGCACACAGTTCTACCTGAATTTGAGGGGGACTTGACAATAACAAGGGCTCATCGGGTCCTGGCCCAGCGCTTTCAAAATTCAACATTTCCAAGAACTATCCTTTTGAACTTTGCTGATTACAGGATTAAGGAGAGGATTTTTTCCAGAGCTTTCCAACAACGTCAGTTTTCAGTATCAGAAACAGTAAAATGTAGGATCTTTTCAGATATGACTGCAGTAGCGGCAAAAAGAAGAAAAGAATTCGTAAAAATTCTACATTTATTTAAAGCAAATGGCTCTCAAGCCAAAAATTGAAGGTCCTGGTTAAAGAAAAATTCTACTTGTTTACTGACATAGAAGAGGCACAATTTCTTCTCAAGGAGATCTCTTCATGAGCCAGGGCCTGAAAAAGGGGAAAATCTAACCTTGACCTTGCTATGCTCTACTCTTCCTGAGATGTCTTCCTCCTTTCTTTCACTGTGGGTTTTTTTTTCTCAGCGTTAATCGTTAATGGTGAACAATAATAGTATGGGGCAGCAACAGATCTACGGGTCACTTAGGGTGTAACAAAAGGACACCCAGAACAGAAGAAGTGGGAAGAATGTGCCCTGCGTGGCAGGGAGGGGAGTTTCACATTCCTGGGTAAGGCGTGGGAGGGGGGTGTAAATGCAGTAAAAAGGAATAGGTGCAATAGGCATAGCATTTTTTTTAGATCTATTATTAGGTACTTAACAGTGAAAAGATCTTTTTTCTTAGATGAAATGTAATACTTGCAATATCCTGTCAATTAATGTAAATTGAATGTTAAATAAACAGAAGTATGGGGCTCTTGTGAAATGGGTAGTATCTCTCAGATCCCAGGTGGTCTTTTTTCAGGAGACTCATTTGAAGTCTAATAGTCCAAAGCTGTTTATTCCTAGATACTTCTCTAATGTCTTTTTCTCATCAGCAGGGGTGGCCCAGAGAGGGGTTGCTATTTATTTCTCAAGGGATCTAGCCGGGGAATTTTTACAGGTTCGCAGAGATGCCAAGGGCAGGTGGCTATGGGTGGTGGCAAAATTGCAAGATAAAATTATAAACTTTGTGAATTACTATGGCCCCATCCTTGATGATATTTCCGGGTTGTCAGAAATTTATGAATCTTTAAGGGGGGCCCCAGGACAGATAGTTCTAGGAGGAGATTTTAATTATATTCAAGATTTGTTAAGAGATACTTCTAATAAGAAAAAGAAACAGCTAAAACCTAAAACAAAATGTTTTTTGAAGCACTCTTACATGAGTATCAATTAAGGGATCCATGGCGCTGTAGGAATGCTGAAGGTGAATCTTTCACATGTTATTCCCACCGGTTTCGAACTGCATCCAGAATAGATTTCTTTTTAATATCTAGATCTTTTCAGATCTCAAGAACTCTGATTGGATGCAATACGTTTTCGGACCACAGCAGAATAGAATTAGAGTTAGTACTTGGAGGAGTGGATGGGGAGCGTCCCAGGTGGCAGCTGGATCGCACCCTGCTACAAAACCAGTAATGGGTTTCAGAATTCAGAGAACGGTTTACACAATTCTTTGAAATGAATGACAACACAGCTGAACCCTTCTCTGTTTGGGGCGGATTTAAAGCAACAGCACGCGCCCAGATCATCGCGTTCACTAGCGCTAAGGCGAATGAAAGAAAGCTAAAAATATCCAAGCTTTAGTCAGCCGTAGAGAAGGAATATGCTTTGCAGCTCCAACAACATTCGAGCCAATTAGAGCGGGCTAAAACTCTTCTACAAGATTTTTTTATTGCGGAAGAGATTAATAGCTCAAAAGCCTTCCAACAAAAGGTCTACAAAGACAGCCGGTAGGTGGGAAAATTATTGGCTAACTCTACAAGAAAGAGGCAGGAGTCATCATTGATAGTGAAAATCTGTGATCCTCAGAGTGGGCTGGAGGAGGAGGATAGAGACAAGATCTCTAGGATTTTCCTGGACCATTTTGGAAAAATCTACTCTATGGAATAACAGGCAGAGGAAGCAATGATCCAGGATTATTTCACAAATATAGAAATCCCCAAAATCTCAGAAAATCGGGTCAATCAAATCAATCTTGGAATAAGTACCTCTGAAATACAAGATTGTATAAAGGCAACCTCAGGGGGAAAGGCTTCCGGCCAGGACGGATTCCCAATTGAGTTTTATAAGGTTTTTTTAAAGAACTAGTAACTCCCTTGAAAAAGTTATATAATTATGTTAGGTTAGGTGGGCACGTCCCCATTGAGTTTAAGGAATCTACAATTATATGTTTTATTAAAAAATACATAAATCAAAATTTTGTCAACTCACGTAGGCCAATTAGCCTATTAAATTCGGATTATAAAATCCTCATGATAATATGGGCTGAAGGATTTGTGCTTGCAGCCCAGGAGGTTATCCACCAAGATCAGTCTGGGTTTATTGCAGGACGTTATATAGCAGCAAACACCGAGTTCCTAATCCAGGCATTGGACTATTTTAATACAAATCTGACTCCAGCCTGTATTTTAATGATGGATGCAGAAAAAGCGTTCGACTTGGTTAACTGGGCAGCATTGTTCTACTCTCTCGGTCAATTCGGATTCCCGGTCTCAATTATTAAGATGCTTCATAACATCTACAAGGGAGCATTGGCTCAAATAATAATCAATGCAAAACAGGCTGGTAAGATCAAGGTAAATCGGGGTACAAGGCAGGTCTGTCCATTGTCCCCGCTGCTCTTTACTTTTTTTATTGAGCCTCTAGTAGTAAAATTTAGGGACAAGGTGGCCATTCAGCCCCCTATCATTGGTATGTCTAAATTAAAGTTGTTCGCCGATGGCATTATACTTTATTTAATACCTAAAAAAGAAAAAATTGAAAACTTAATGAGAGAGTTCAAGAACTATGAAAAGATAGGGGGATATAAAGTAAATCCCAAAAAAATGGAGATCCTTGCTTTAAACACTGATCTTCATTTTCTCCCTGTTGATTTACAGGCCCGAGCTGCAAGGAGTGACCCAATTAGATACCTGGGCATTTTCGTGACCCCCGAATAGGATATGCTTTTTTCTATGAATTACATTAGAATGAAGGACAAAATTTAGAACCATTTAGATCAATGGCTCCTTCTCCCATTATCAGTTATAGGCAGGGTATCATTGATTAAAATGTCGGTGCTGCCTTTGCTCATACTTCTGTTCAGTAACGTTCCCAATAAAATTTATTTAGGTTTCTTTAAAGAGCTCGAAACAATGCTGAGAGGTTTATATGGGGCAATAAAGCTTCGAGAGTTAAACTTCCAGTGTTACAACTTTCAGTTGTTTAAGGAGGTTTAGCCCTACCCCATCTAGGAACCTATTACGAAGCTGCATTTTTTGATATATTGGCAGGATTATTGAGCATTAATCATACAAGAGATAATTTTTTTCTTACAAAGATGCTACAAGAGGTGGGTTCCCAAATTCCTGTTTTTTTGAAAATTGCAAAGCTCCCAAAGAGGTCAAAATATAAGACGCTAAGAGAATATTCCTCAAGACTGTCGCTCCTTTTGAAAAACATGGTACCGATGGCTCTCATTATTTAAGTTTAAATGAATGTACTCAAATAGGCCTCCCAGTAAGTTTGAATCATATTAGAAACTGGTAACTTTGCGGGTTCCGCGAGTTGAGACATCTGGTAGTCCAAAACAGGGTAATTAGCTGGCAGGAGGTAGTTGCTAGAATTAATGGTCCCTTGCGTCCGACCTTTTTTGTATATATGCAGATCTTCTACTTCATCAGAAATGAGATAAGTGGCCTGCTTAATGCTCCTAATGCTATACTAACAGCACTGTATGGAGGAAAGAATAAAGGTATTGGATTTTGGTACAAGATGCTTCATCACTCAGGTCAAAATGTATTAGTAGATAGACATCTTGAGAAAATAAGTCTCTCAACTCAATGCAACTTTTCCACAAAGGATTGGGAGGTCCTATGCCAGTTGGGAAATACATCTTTACGTGCTGCTATAAAAGGATGTCCTTTTTATCCCGCTGGTTAGCATATTATACACCGGAGGCTTTGGAAAAGATGTATCTGATGAGAATAAATGCTTCAGATGTATGGCTAGTAGCCAGGGAGGATGGCATCATATTTTCTTTACTTATCCACAGTTTGAAACTTTCTGGAAGGGAACATTTGCTGATATCGAACAGGCTATTGGGAAATATTTTCTGCCAGCAGCAATAGTAGCCCTGTTCGGTATATGCAAGGATAGGAGCGGGCTTAATAAAGCTGAAGAAGTATTTGTATTTACATATTGTGCAGTTGCTCGTTCTTTAATACTTCAAAGCTGGAAATCCAGGGAGATCCCATCACATATAAAATGGTTTAATAAAATGAGGAGAACCTGTTTTTTTTAAAAGGCTTATGCTGGTAGAGTGGGAGCCATTGGGAGATTTGAAAGGAACTGGAAATATTTTGGGAATCTAGGACAAATGAAGGGAGGTTGATTTGTGAAGAAAATCAAGAGTAGATGATCATTACTAACAGCCTTTTCATCTATGAATGTAATAGCTCTGTTTTTTTTCTAGGACATTTGCACTTTATTAGCACCTTCTTCTTACATTAGCTTGCACTAAGGGCCATATGTATGAACACATTTTCCCATAGACACAGAATGGGTAAAACCCTTTGATACATCTGGCCCTAAGCACTTTTTAAGATTGTACTTCTCTGTACTTTTTGCACTTTGCAGTAGCACTTTATTGCAGTTTTGCACTTTTTTGCAGATGCACTTTATAGATTGCATATTTTGTACATAATATCCTGAAAATTTTAATGATGTCTTTGGGTGTTTTTTCTATCTCGATGTTTCCCCCATTTATCTTTTTATCTCTTGTCTGATATTTTAGAAATGTATTTGAAATGCTTCGATATCGAAATTTAAAGTGTAACATGTTTTGTACCTTGGTTACTTATTACTCTATTCAATAAAAAAAAGACTTTTAGAAAGTTGCCATTCTGTGTCCCAGTGGTCCAGTAGCCTCACCTGGAATGCAACCCAGAGACAGCTTTCTGCCCACCTGGAGAATAGTCTAAATGACTTCCAGGCTTAAGATCAAACACAGCCTGCCACAGAAGAAACTCGGCGTGTTTTCCCAAAAGGTGAGCTGCAAAGTGGAGGCCACCTTTGATGGGCACCTGAAGATAACACTCCAGGGGGGCTGCATTTTGCTGCTGCAGACTTGCTGGAGACAGGGCCAGAGAGGGAAGACGAGTGCCCAAACCAGTTTTCCCATTGGAATGTAGCCCACTGATAGCCACACCTCTAAGGTGGGGTGTCAGGCTCCTAACAGCTGAGAAAGGGTACAGGCATCTTGGGACTGGGCAGAATAGTGCACTCTGGGGTTGTTCCACACTTTGCTGGAAAGTCATCACCAGCAGGGAGGGGACCTGGTAGCCTATTGGCTAGGGACCACATGGCCCCCTTTGGGCACTTTCCTGGGATAAATATGACAGACCTGGCACCCTGAACTTCGGATCATGCTGTACTTGTAAAGCTGACCAAAGAAAGACTGCCCTGCTGCCCTTGGAACTGCACAAAGAGGAGCTGCACCATCTGTTGGACTGCACCAGCTGCACTTTGGGCTGGTGAAGTTTGGCCTGTGCCTGTGGCTCCCAAATTGGGGAAAATGTGATCCTCAGCCCCAAACCAGGGAAGTGACTAAGAAGATCAGTCCACTGACCTCTTGGTGTTGTATGACTTATACTTTCTCAGTAAAAACTGTGCCTTTGTTGGACAACATAAACGTAAAAACTGTGCAGACTGATTCTACCCACACCTCCAGGATGTGTTGGCCTTAGTCCTGCTAGCTCACAGTGCTCACTGTATACCAAACCTGCCAAGAGAACAAATGAAATGTGCAATCTCAGAACATGACAACCCTGCCTCCCAAAGGAAATCACAGTAACAGATTGGGAACCATTTTGTTTGGTTACTCATGCATACCCAAAGTGATAAGCAAGAAATACACAAAATGCTGTTTCAATATTTATTGAAGTATTGTGATTCTTGAGTAAAATATGTGTGCTGCAATAATCAATAGAAGGAAACAGAATAATGTTATTAGCATAACAAGAATGGTGAAAAAGAGAAACAGGTGAACCATTTTGCTTTTTCAGAACATATATATGCGTGCACATAAGTACTGCTTTATATTGTACTCCTACTTAGCGCTTCCTGTCCTAGTGTGCCTAGGGTGGGTGAATCTGCCAAATTCCTGTAGGTTGTTCTAACTCCCCAGTTACCTTTGAGTAAGTGTCATCAGGAAGCCAGTCTTGGGTGAGAGCTGGACCTCATTTCTCGCATGAGGTAAACAGGAATCTGCTGGGCTGGAAATTTCAGCAACTGATGACCTCTCAGTGCCAGCGAAATGCTTCTCTAACTAAAGCAGGATGTAATACTTTTTGTATAATAAACATCACTATGTTGCCAAGCCGAAGTCCCAGTCAGGCTGCTATTGTTGTTGCGTATTGTGACAGCTCTGTCGCCAAACGGATAATAACAAACACCAAAAATCTGCACAGTGAACCCAGCCTTTGTACAGAATATTCAAGGTATTGTGATATATGCCTACAAAGTGGAAAAGTAAGCAATGTTGTTTCTGAGAATATTATCCTGCACTGGCACACAAGCAAATGTGTATCAAATGTCATCATGTTTAAAAAAAGAAGGCACTTAAAAACGGGAGCATGTCAAATGGTGGGGTTTCTACTTGGGCCTATAACACTGGAACCAGTTCCAGGTACAAAAGAGTTGAGTAACCCTAAACTGGTAAGTTGCTAGCCACCAGAGAAGATCTGCTGCTAGCTGCTGGTGGGAGCCTCAAGAGACCAAACATCTACGGCCGAAAGTTGCACCTGGGAGAGCTGGACCAGGGAGTGCCATCACAGTCTGGATTGGTCTCCCAAATGGGACTCTAGCTCCAACTAAAGGATTTGTCTCCAACTTCTGTATCCAAAGATCAGAAACCCAGTTGCTTCTGTCTTTCTACCACTGGCAAGAAGACTTTGTAGACCCTGACCTCTGTATACTAAGCACCGCCACATCACCTGTGGACTGAGGAACCACCACAAAGGCACCCCCGTTGAGCGCACTGCAACCGGAGCATCCTTGAGAATCTTTTTATCCTGCATCCCAGCATCAGTACCACTCCATTATAGTCTGTGGGAGTCATGCTGTAATAGCTGAAACTTGATTGGAAAATTTTCTAGTGGCCAGATAACTGCCCAATTCATCCTTACTTGCCCCCAAAACCTTCATCCTGTTGGACCTGGTTGCCCAAGCCAGGCTGGAGTAGCAAAACTAACTTTTATAAACTTTTCAAAAGTTTCAAACATTGTGTTCACTCAGTATCTCCGAAACCCTCTTGTGGAGTTTCCTCCTCAAGGGCTCTAACAATTCATTAAATATAATCTATGTTTATAAATTAGTGTTGGGTTTCTTTTGTGTCATGTGTTTTTTTTTTTTTTTGTTTGTTATTGTTAAATGCTTTATGCTAAGTTCCTTTCTTCAAGCCTTAATGCTCGAAAGCCATAGCTATCCAGTGTTGAGCTTGAGTTTGTTCAAATGAGCCTGAATAGAACCAATAAATGTTTTGTGAGTGTGTTCCAGATCCTCACACTTCCTAGTCAGCTTGGATCTAAACCTAGTGGGAGTGTGTAGCCGCCTCAGTACTGGTTTGGAGTGACCACAAGGAAGGGGTTTCCCCTTATTTTACCACACCTCTGGGTGGGCAAAGGGATCTCTGATGAAGGGAATAAGAGTTAGGCCATTTTAGGTGACTAAGAGCACAGTGGGATAGTGTACAGTAAAACACACGAGAATGCTGCAAAAGTGGGTAGGGTCGCAGCTGAGAACTTTATCCCAATAGTTTGGGAGTGGCCAGGAATTTCCCTCACCAACAGTTTGGAACTGGGCGTAAAAGTGGCATCCTTCGTACCTCTCTCAGAATACTTCTGAACCTATGAAGAACCACAAGAATGACTTTCCTGCTGTCTGAAGAACCTGAAAGAAGACTAGACCTGCTTACCTTGAACCTTGGATCCCAGACAAGACTTCAAAAGTATGTATGTATGTATGTATAGGCATTTATATAGCGCACTACTTACCCGTAGGGTCCCAAGGCGCTTCGACCGCTGCGAAACCCTTCCTGGCTTCCCTGAGAGATGGTCCCTTAATGGGTATCTCCAGGGTGAGACCAGGCATCCCCGGCGGTCTGGTGGGGCCGTTAGTGAAGATGAGGCAAGCTAATGCCCAGAGTTGCCGAGTGTGATCGCTGATCAGAGTGGGCACCGAGGCGAGAGAATTATCGAGTCCGCTGACCCTGGTCCAGAAACCTGCCGCGCCGGCAATCGAACCCTGGTCCCGGGCCGTCCTCTGCTCTCGGGTCTGCCGCCTCTAACCAGTGAGCCACACTACTTCAAGTTGGCTTATCTCCTGTTTAAGCCACAGAAACAAAACAAGCTACCTACGGCCTTTTTGCAACTGTCCAACTGACGAGTTCCAACTGGACCTGTCCTGGATACCGCTGCTGCCTTCTCCTGGAAGGAGTCTTGGTCCTCAAGTGCTATGCGCAAGGTCCTGGAATCTTGGCTGGTGTCACAGTGCACTCCTCCTAAAATTTATCGAACATGAAACACACAGGGGCATATTATCAAGGAGGTTTATCTCCTCTTTTTAGGCTTTAAAAGCCAAGAAAGCGGAGATAAAATTATCTCCCTATTACCTAGCTGTCGCTAACACCAGTTAGTGACAGCTAGTAGGAGATAGCGACCATCTTGGGCCCCACTTTGCATGTCAGTGATATTTATCACTAATAACATGCAAAGTGGGCGTGCCAAGATGTTAGCGACTGGAAACAGTCGCTAACATCACTATCTCCTATTACCAACTTTTGGAGATATTCGCGCTAAGCGCAAATATCTCCAAAAGCTAACACCTGCCCTGAGCAGTTCTTAGCCATGTTATCCAATGGGAGGTGGATAACATGGCTAAGAGCATTAGCTCGGTAATGCATGAATATCGCTGACTTTTCAGCGATATTCATGCATTGCGGCCGATTTTTATCGCATTTGCGATAAACCTTGGTAATACCAAGGTTTATTTGCGATAAAAATTGCTGCAGCTCAGCGGTAAATTTTTGTCTCTAACCAAGCAATAGCGATAATTATCGCTATTGCTTGGTAATATGCCCCACAGTTTTTTTGCCCAATTTTTGCTCTGAGAACTGGCAGGTGGCTGGGACCAACCATGTAGGAAAGTAAAATATCATGTGGTATGGCTGGGCAGCCTTACCTTAAACTATTATCACAATACCCCAAAGAGGGTCCTTGGATTCACGCTAATTAATCCTTAGCTCAGTCCTGGTAGAGTGGCAAAGAGCAGTCAGGCCTTACTAGTGAATGTGTTAGGCATTTCAGAGTACCATAGACAACAAGATATTGACACGACTCAAGAGAAATCCGACACTAATTTATAGAAATAGAGTGTCTTCTTACATTAATTTAGACACCAAAATGAACAAAATTGAATACATCTAACCGGAGTTATAGATTTTCTAACCTAAATTAAATCTGCAGTAAAATACATACACAAAATAACATTGAGGTCAATGTCAAAATCTGCTACTGACAGTCACTTGCAGGTTGAGTTACTTGAAACCTTATAGGGTTAAGGTCATGTTGGCCCCAGAGCACAACAGTCAAGTCAATTTTACCTAGCCCATATAGTCCAAGTGCAGAGTTGTTCTGGCTGTCCTTGATGCTTAAAGGGAGCCACCGGTGGTACTGATTTTACTGCTTACACAGTGCTGCAAGAAACAAAATGCAACAGGCACACAGCTATTGACATCAGATGATGGTTGCACAGTGTTCTCTATAGCCGTAGCGTCGAGTGTAGGGTTCAGTTAACAAATTGGTGACCAACAAGCCTTGACAGCGGTAAGCACAACAAAAAGCTTCAGGAAATTCACTGGATACCCGGGGCAAGGGGAGGGCTGTTTCCTCCTCAGTGGAGCATCCCAGATGTATGTCTGAGCTGGTGCAGCCTTTGCGGCTAATCACTCTGACGTGCCAATTCACTAACCAGATCAGCAGGGGGGAGGGGGGACTTTCTTCCTGCTCAGCCTTTATTTCTGACTACTGGGCATGATCACACTGCCTGGCTTGAGGTCAGAATCCTGTCTTGGTGGCAGCAGGCATGGAAAAGTGTGGGACAGTCAGCCAGAGCACAGTAAAGCTGGGAAAAACCATGGGACAACATCTAAGGGGCCCTCAAGTGCATGTCAATTCACCCAGGGCACAAGGATCATGTCAGGGGTGAAAAGGCACATTGTTTGATACCAAACAAAACGTATTTTAATTGAACCATAATGGAGCTGCCAATCTCAGGAGTGACCGGTTGGCAGCCCATGTTATCCTATGAACCACTAACACATATAGTAGTTACCAATGGGAACACCACATACTTGCACTTATATGTCCACAGTCCACACCCTTAATATAATAAACTCTGCCTCTTTTGCTGAGGAGGCCTGCCTTAGGGGTGCCTTACATACCTTAAAGTGTGACAGCAAACAAATGATGGACGTAATGCTGACAATGCAATCTTTATCCCACAGTCAAAAGATCTGGGTTAAATCCATCATTCTTTTGCCCACTACGCCACCCCAGTTCAGACCCAGCCATATGCAAATCAGTCTTGACCCTGTGCCCCATGAGAACAGTCCAGACCGAAATGCCAGGCCCGGTCCTCCCTGGACCTGAAACAAGTATCCTGGGACCAGTTTCAGAGTATGTCACCCTACTTCAGCCAGGCTAGGTTGAATCCAATGGCACAGTGAGCAAGGAACCCACGTCTGGGCAAACCATCCCCCTTAGGGTGGAAAGTGTTACAGAAAAAATAATGGACAGAATGCTGACAATGCAAACAGTCTCCTCAAGTCAAAATATCTGGGTTAAACCCATCTTTCTTTTGCCCACTACGCCACCCCAGTTCGGACCCAGCCATATACAAATTAGTCTTGACCCTCTGCCCCATGGGAATAGTCCAGACCGAACTGCCTGGCCAGGTCTTCCCTAACCGGAAACAAGCATCTAGAGACTGGTTTCAGGTTATGTCACCCTTCTTCAGCCAGGCTAGCTTGAATCCAGTCGCCCAGTGAGCAAAGGACCCACGTCTGGGCATACCCATCCCACTTAGGGCGAAAAGTGTTACAGCAAACAAATGATGGACGGAATGCTTAAAATGCAAACATTCTCCCCTATTCAAAAGATCTGGGGTAAATACATCATTCTTTTGGCCACAACACCACCCCAGTTCGGACCCAGCCATCTGCAAATCAGTCTTGACCATATGCCCCATGGCAACAGTCCAGACCGAAGTGCCAGGTCAGGTCCTTCCTGGACCAGTAACAAGCATCCTGGGACTGGTTTCAGGGTATTTCACCCTTCTTCATTCAGGGCTAGCTTGAGTTCAGTGGCACAGTGAGCAAGGGACCCACGTCTGGGCATACCCATCCCACTTAAGGCGAAAAGTGTTACAGCAAAGAAATGATGGACTGAATGCTGACAATGCAAACATTCTCCCCCAGTCAAAAGATCTGGGGTAAATCCATTGTTCTTTGCCCACTACGCTACCCCAGTTCCGACCCAGCCATATGCAAATCAGTCTTGACCCTGTGCCCCATGGGAACAGTCCAGACCGAAATGGCAGGCCAGGTTCTCCCTGGACCAGAAACAAGCATCCTGGGACCGGTTTCAAGGTACGTCACCCTTCTTCAGCCAGGCTAGCTTGAATCCACTGGCACAGTGAGCAAGGGACTCAAGTCTGGGCATACCCATTCCACTTAGGGTGAAAAGTGTTACAGCAAACAAATGATAGACATGCATTAAAGGCAGTTTAGGTGACTGTGGTACACATGGTAAGGGCATAGCCAAGTTTGAGCTGTTTGCACTGCTCCTGTAGTCTGCAATGGCAGGCCTTCTGTCAGTAGTTTGCATGGGTTGCGGGGGGTGGCAAAAAACTGTGCTGCAGCCCTGGAGACCCCTTTACCACAATGCCCTGGGTACCCTTGGTACAATATACTATGAACTTAAATTAGCCAATTAGAGATTACTAAATCGGATAGAAATGTTTTAGGAGAGAGAATACACACTGTGGTCTAGGCAGCAGACTCCAGAGCACTATCAGAATCACAATCATCAGCATTTGGAACAAACAATGGGGGTAACAGTACAAAAAGGGGCACTTTCCTGCATGCCTCCTGAGTGGACGCAATTAAGGTGCAATGACTCTAGGCCAAAGAGTCAGGTTGCACCTGCTATGTTCTCCACAGCAGCAAATTTGATCCAACTGGACTCTGTTGACTACAACCTGAAACCTTGCCCTTTTGGAGGAATGGAGCACCAAAAAGTGAGTAAGTCCAAAGGCAGAAATCTTCATCTGGAAAGGGCAAGACCGTTTCTGGCTATTGAGGAACCTTCTCACTCTGAGCTTTTCTTCCAAAAGTCAATGGCTTCACTGAGACCTCGTCTAGTGGCTATCCGATAAGTCTTTGTTGACAGCCTACTGCCTTATCCCCCTGAGGATATTTTACTTCTATCCCAGAGACTAATGTAAAAGTTTTCAGCGGTACAAACCTGGTCTGTGTATTTGACTCATACTCCATTGTGGCTGACCTTAACCATTGACTTTGTCTCCGTCCAGCACAACCAGATGACTCTAATTGTCGCAAAAATCTTTTTGGTGCTGTTTTGAACTTTACATTTAAAAAGTTTATAACTATGGTTCTACTTATTTTCATTTTGATTGCTTCTTTTTAAATAACATGTGTTCTATTTTTCTAAATTGGTTTGGGATTTTTTATGTGCTGAACACATTGTTTCTAAATTAAGCCTGACTGCTTTTGTGCCAATCTACCAGTGCACATATTACAGATTGTAAGTACTCTTCATGTTAGCGCCACAGCGAACCTTAAAGCAGGTGCATCTGATGAAAAAATGGAAAGTGAACTCTGTCAGAAAGAAAGTACTGCCCTTGGGGAAGCCGCAGCTCAGGCTGCCTCCAAGGCAGCACATTCAAGAGAAATATGGAGCAGCTGTTTTAAAGCTGCTCCATGTTTCTCTGTGCAAGCTGCAACCCATCTGCACTTTTAACAGGGATTACAAACCCACTTGCAGGTGGGTGCAATGAGTAACTGCACCCCCCTGCAACAGGATGTCTGGGGGTGGCACATGGGACCCCCTTTCATTCCTTTAGAGAGCTGCATTTAGAAGGGGCACGGAAAGAGTGCCAACTTTTAGCGGCACATTCTCAATGTCCCTTCTTAAGGCATGTTTGCCTCTGCGCCCAAATTAGTAATATGGCGCAGGTGCAAAGGCAAAGAGATTCCTTCTTTCGCATGGGCCACTTCCCCATACAAATGAGGGAACGCCCGCTAATGATAGTGCTGGCACTATATGTGCACCAGCACTTTCTGTATTACAGAAGGGCCCACACAAGCATATGCGACCTTTCCTGAAATACCAAAATGCCCCGGGGGCACTCAAAGCAGGTACAAACAGCTCTTGCACCCAAGGGGGCTTGTGTAATACAGCCCCACAAGGTTAAGCATAGATTTATTTAGTGACTTTAGTGGTTTACCCTGACAAGAATTGTGATTATTATTTGAGGTGGGTTCTCATCCCCTCAACTTATACTCCAATCACTTATACTGATGCATTATTCTTGCAGTTTGCAAAGCGTCTGTATGCACTGATTCTTGCTATCATATTCTTTAATTTTGTACGTTTAGAATGTCTCAGAGCAATCCAAAGAAGGTGGAAAGTGTCCTCTTATAAGTATATTTTAAAAATCGATATAATCAAATAAACTGTATGGCTATTCATTCTAACTCTCAGACATAGGATAACTGAAACAAGTGCCTGCATAACTCACAAACCACATTCTGACAGATAATTTTCTACTGGAGTAACTTTCATTTCGAAGACAAAAGAGTTGAGCACCACGTTCAATCTCCTATGAAGGCAAGTCCCAGTTCTGAAATACATTTTCATTTGAATATAAGTATTCCGGTCTCTGGGGATATTGTCAGGTAACTGTAAGAACTACTTTGGTGCCTATATCTATGTAAACGTGCCATATCTCTCTCCAAGGGTCTTTCATCTAAAGACATGACTAACTTCAGAATTCATTGTGCCTTCCATATTGTGTTCGGGCCTTTGTAAATTACCTTTCACAAAAATAATAGAGTTCTTGCTTCGGTGACATTTTGTCCAAATATCTCCTTTTGATTGATCTTAATATGCTTTGAAACTATCCATTTGATCTCTTGGTGATTTATCCCATCAAAATGTTTGAAAGGAGGCGTTTTTCTCAAACGACCTTGGGTGATTGATTTAATTGCCCCACTGATCTTTCTATTACAGCAAAGATTGCCTGGTGTTCACACACATATCATGCCTGCAGTATTTCATATTTCTGATCATTTAAATTTGAAACACTCTCATCAGGGAATTACGTTTATTTGACATTATAAATTGCATCTCTATGTAGAACGTGGTATATAATTGCAATTATGTGTTTCTATTCATACCACTTTCCAATTACACTCATAAATACATTGTTTATCTAGGCCATATTTTCATCACAGAGTGTGTTGGGTCAAAAAACTGCCATGGCTTCCAATGTTCCAAATTAATTATGCCACCATTTTTCTCTCAAAGCCTGTGGTGCAATAAATTATAGGTTTTGCAAGTGCAAGTGCAAAAAACAACACTGAAATGTACTAAAGTGACATTAAGAGCATCAAATGGATTTAGCAATTCATATCACTTCTTGAAATTCTTTAGAAAAGGGGGTGTGCAAGGGGCGTTCCCTTTTCCATTGGTTTGCAATTGCTAATGTGATCGCCAATCATTGATGGGATAATGACATGGCGAGAGGGCATGATTTCCATTCACAAAGTAGAAGCTGCCACTGATGGACAGCTTCTAATTTATCAGTGTGGGCAGGCGCGAGGTTACTTCCTTCCCAGCCACTCGGTGGGATTCGCAAAAGGAATCTGTTATTATTAACATACATGAGGCAGGATTTCCACAAGTCAGCCCTCTATGGACGTTTTGCACCGTGATGGATTAGTACATCCGTCGCTGCAAGAACAAAAAAATGGATCGGGTCGCACTGCAGTGCTCACATAAAAAAATGATTGCTTTTTTGACCTGATGCATAGTACATGCGGGCCTTGAGTTCTTAAATGATTGACAGAGAAATAAACTATATAGCAATTTTTTCAGTGGATTTTTGTTATCTGAGGGAATTATTAACGTGAAAAAAGTTTTAGTTTCTTGCTCACCACACTTGCATGAGCTGTATTATATAAATTCCTTTAACTGTGGCCAAGTAACGGCATCAACTTTTCTAGCAACATCACAAGCAACAAAAAAGTAAAAAATTAGCGTATTTAAAGAAAACTACTACAACCGAAATCGTCGAATCGGTTTTTCAACACAGGCCATAAAAGGCCAACACGCACTGCAAACTCGTAATAAACTAAACTCCAATGGATTAATGCAAAAAAAAAGTAACAGCATAAAATGTCCTTGCTTCGTTGAATTCTGTAACACTGTTGTGACAGTAGACGTGCCTATGCCTCAATAGCCACATACTTGTTACCCTATAAGACACCCTCGGTGCAAACAGTAACATTATGTGGATGCTGAGACAATAATATCAGAATTAGGAGTGTGCAAAATCTGCGGAATAAAAACAAATAAGCATCATTTAGCAACAATGATGCAAAAAATGCATATTATGTGAAATGACCTTAGCACAATTTCCCATCAAAATTGAATGTGAGGACATATGGTCTGGTACTCTCCTAGTCCCCTATTTGCCTTTTGTACCCGCAGTCCTTGTACGGATGGGGTCACCCTCCCTCCTTCAGGTCATTCAATCAGACCACACCAACTTTACTTTTTTGGATTAGGGGGTGTAACCCCCCGGCCGTATTTTATTACAAAATAAAAAAACATTATTTATTCCTATTATGTACAATTACGCAGAAAGTCCGGATACATTGTTAGACAGATGATGTAATGTGGCTAACCTTAAACTCTAATACACACAACACTCCTACCGTAAATCTAACAATGCATATATTCACTTTCTGCGTGTCCCCTCTAAAGCCCACGGCAAAGTCAATGACTGGCAGCCTCTAGATCCCCGCAAACTACAAATTACTCTGCCGGAGTAGGCTTGCACAGGGGGAGCAGCTTATCGGATGGATATTCTCCCCCCGGCCCCCCCCTATGCCCTGTGCCTTACACTCCATAAACGGGGGCTGCAAAATTCTGCATACCTGCGCCTTGATGTGTCTCTTACCCGGCCCCGCACCCCGATAGCCTACCTACCGGCTGTCACTGCCCCTGGAGTTACATGATTCTGACCGCTAAGGACCGAAGACTATGTTTACCAATCATGACCTTAAACAAAACAGCTTCCTTCCCAGCTGCCTGAACCAGTACGCTCTGCCCGCAAGCGCCTTAAAACGGAGTGCTTCGTTCCTTGCATAAACCAACAACATGAAGCTGCAGCTGAGGTTCCGTGACGATCGTAAGTGGTGTTTTTGACTCGCACGAATATGGTCGAGTCTGGTATCTATGAACCGCAAATGACGAGTTTAGTGGGTGTACGCAGTTTCGCTGTGCTAACTTAAACCGTTCGTTTGTTTCGTGGGTTTATCCATCTGTACCCACGGGTTCCATCTTAGATACGGCACCCATTTTGTCTCTTGTCCTCAAGTAGCCAGAGAACGGACGCTGTCCGCTTCGCGACCCTGGGATTCCCAAGACACTTGCGGAAGACACATTTCCTTTGAAAGTGTCTTTATGATGAGGGGGATGATACTGTAAGGCAGATGGCCTCGCTCGAGGCTCATCTTGCCGTGCCGGTCTATTGTCTCAGCCGTGCATCTCATTAGGCACGTCCCTTTGATGCCTGTAGCTTGTGTTTCCCGATACCACCCCCTTTTTCACCCTTTCCAATCTCCCCACTGTTTCTGCCTTCCTCTGCACCTGTCTCTGTTCCTTCTTCGATCTGTTTACTGCCGATTGGAATGTACTAATGGTGGGAAGATGGGTTTTTACAGTTGGGAACCACCAAATGTCTCTGTACTTATGTTCCGGACCTTGAATACATCAAAAGCGACCCCTCTTGGGGATGATGATGGGAACCAAGTTGTAAACCTTTGTGTAACATGTTAACGTATGGGAGAATACTGTATAAAAAGGAGCGATCCACAGTAGCAAATTGAATCAGATCCCGCGAACATACCGACTGTGTACTTCACGTGACTTCTGTGTTCCCTGCAGTAAATAAACCTTGAATCTTTGACGCCGAAGGAAGTGTCCCGTGTCTCTGTCATTTGTACGCCGGAACAGGTTACCCACGAAGGTTTCAGGTGTTGTCCCCTGGCACCGCTGGGTCTTAAAAAACCCAGTCCTTCAGTTGGCGCCCAACGTGGGGCTGCATCAGTGGTACCGGTCCAAGCCCGACGATCGTGAGGAACTTCGTGTGAAATCTCCGAGGGAAGGTACACCCCGCTTCATCGATCCTGTTGTCGAAATAAGTGGCCCGACGACTTTTCCCGCGAAGATTCCCGCCTCCTGACGGCTGCGACGGACTGCTGCCCTGACTGTAGACCTGTTTTGGCGCCTGGCATAGACCTTGGTACAGCGAGACGATTGACGGGCCTTCCTGGTGACGCCATCGATCTTTGAGTTAAGTATTTGTGGGTCGCTCCCAGAGTCCTTGGTTGTGGTTGCTTAGTTGTTGCATGGTTCCATTGCATTTGTTGTTCTTCGTACTTGGTTCTTTGTTGTGATATTTGACGACTGCAGCCGCCAAAAACCGAGGGTTTTTGCTCTTTGCAGGGACTTGGTAAATCCCGTAACCCTTGAAGTTTGTGAAACTCGGCTAGTGTGCAAGATGCCTGGCCGCAGTACTTTGTTCAGTTGTTTCAGACGTTGTGGTACGGATTCCCGACTAGAGGACTCGTGTCCGATACCTCCGGTTGGAACTCCCACTTATGAGCTTTACAGCAAACATGGTTTAGGTCCGATTACCTTTAATGAATATTGGATTCGTTACACCAAAAAAGATGGTGTCCTTAGTTGGCCACCTCATGGTAGTTTTGAGACCCCGATTTTAGATAACCTTGAGGCTAAATTGTTCAAGAAAAAGTCAAGGCCGGCCATGTTTGATGCCTTTCGGTTATGGCGCAAAGAAGCCAGACAGAAAGAGATCAGACAGACAAAACGTAATCAGAGAGATGGTGTTGCTACCATTGTAAAGAAAGCAGAGCAGTTTCAGCGTGATAAGGAGGAAAAGGAAAAGGACGTTTTTGACAGGCTTCAACGTATGACTATAGATAAATGTTATCCCGCTTTGCCTACGGAGACGGATAAGAAGGAGGAATTAGTTGAGGATCCTTTAATGTCCTATCTTAGGAAGTCACCACCTCCATACGCACAGGGTACCACAGTTCCCGTGGTTCCTCCTGTACCTGCTCCTGTACCTGCTCCCCAACCTGTTCCTCCGTCTGTTCCTATTCCTTTGCTCGCTTCTGTTCCTACTGCTCCTCCGCCTGTACTTCCACATACTCCTGCTCCCGCTACTGCTCCTGTTCTACTTACTCCTGCTGCTTCTTCTGTTCCTACTTCTTCTCTTGTTACTACTCTATCGTATACTTCTCCAACTACCCGACGTCGTACCCCTTCAATGGCTGCAAATTTTGCTAATTCTCTTGGACCTATTCTTGAGTCCGCTGGTTCGGACGGTCCACAAAGACGTAGTCAGCTTCCCGGTAACAGGGAACGTGCTGCGTTGTATATTATGGCGATGTCATGGATGCTGCATCCCTATAGAAATCCTCCACGTTCGTTATTGAATACGTTTAGTCAATTCAATATACCGACACAACGATATGTTTTTGAAGAAATGTGTAAGGTTTTACGTGATCAAATATCGGCTGATGCATCGGACGATGTGTTAACTGCTTTGACCAATCTGCAGCTCCAGTTTTCGAGCGGAATGGTGGTGGGTACTAATGTTCGACGTGCTGTCGAGCAATTATTAGCTCTTCGCCCCTCTATGATGCCTCAAGCATTGTTCGTTGAGGATGTTGAGAGACAGTTAGATGCGTCTGGTCAGTACCCCATGCGCGAAGTTCCACCAGTGTGGATGCCAGGTGATGCTACTGTTGCTCCACCGATCTTGCCACATTTCCAGAGAGTATGGATACATCTCCCATGGAAACGATCGGAAGTTTTACAGGTGAAGCAATCTTTGCCTGACCCTCGCAAAAATCCTGCAGGGTATTATAAGGAATTGTCGCAGCTCGTAGATGCTACGATAATGAATCTTGCCGATATCGATATGCTGTTTGGCAATGTCGTACCGCAACCGGTATGGGCCAAGATTCGTCAGGAAGATCATGTAAACGAATTAGGTGGTGATTGGGCTGCTCTTACTGCAGCAGATGCACGACAAACTGGTGGGGCTAAGCCTGAACAGATTATTGCCGCTCTCCCTCAGAGAATTATTACCCTGATGAAAACGCTTATGCCAGCTATGAGGGTGAACTGGGACAAGTTGTCAGCTTCTAGACAGAAGAAGGACGAGAGTGTCTCTGATTTCTTTACGAGATTTGAGGAGGCATTCATTGATCACAGTGGTCAGGATATGAGTACCGAGGGTGGTCAGCGGTTGTTTGTGGATAAATTTGTCTCTAACCTTTTGCCCGACTTGAGCAATAAATTGAAAAATTCTGAGAGTGCGTGGGCTGTCTCCACATCTGCTCAAATATTGGCTACGGCACAGTATTATGAGAATAGGGAGAAAGAAGAGAATGACCGTGCTGATAAAAAGACGAAAGAACTTAAAACTAAAGTGTTGTTGCAGCAAGCGTATCCTCCACGTTCGAATCAGAATGATTCGCAACAACGTAATCGATCGCAGTTGCAATCTAATAGGTCGCAATCGCGAAATGACTCCTCTTTGCAGAGATCTTCGTTAGGGTACAATCAGTGTGCCTATTGTAGACAGGAGGGTCATTTAAAATTCAACTGTCCGGTTCTAAATGAGCGTAACAGTGGTAACGTATCTAGAGGAGGTCGTGGTGGTTCTCAGCAGACATCACGTGGTAGGGGTCGTGGTGCTCAAAATGATTGTTCAGACAATTCGTCAAATTCCAATAATTGTTTTGATCAACGTGGATCATCGCAAGGACGATCTGCGCAGTACAACGTAGATGATTATTACGTGGATCAGGGAACTGACGACAGTAATTACTAGGACAGCCATAGACAAGGAGAGGGAGTAGTATCAGTTCCGGTTGATCAGAGAGGGCCTTACGTCGCAGTTGCTACATCGGGCGTCGTTGAGCCTTTTCTGTTGGACACTGGTGCAGCGAAAAGTTCCATAATGCATTCGAAACTCCCTGGCGCACCTTTGTCTGGCTTAACAAATGTTTCTGTTGGATTCTCAGGTGCCCCTGTTAGCAATCCGGTTTCGTGCCCTTTGTCACTTACAATTGGGCCTCGTGAGCTGAAAGCTCCGCTGATTTTGACCACTGGTTGTGGTGAAAATCTTTTGGGCCTGGATTTGCTAAAACGTTTGTATGCGACTTTGTACTGTTCTCCTGCGGGAGTGAAGCTTACTTTGGGTGAGAGAGTCGTCTCTCCAATGTATTTGTCCCTCGATAAGCTTCCACCGGAATTGAGTTCTCTTCCTGCATCTTTGTGGGCAACAGGTCCCAATGACGTGGGCCTGCTTGACATCTCCCCTTATGTTGTTCACTTGAAATCTAATGTGCGGTTGCCACGTATTCCTCAGTATCGAATCTCTCTTGATGGTGAACGGGCACTGTTGGCGATCATCTATGATCTGATCGAGAAAGATGTTATTGAGGAGACTCGGGGAAACGTGTGCAACAGCCCTGTACTGCCTATTCTAAAACGTACCGATCCTTCGAAACCACCTGTTTATCGTTTTGTTATCGATTTACGGGAGGTAAATAAAATTGTGATTCCTCAGTTCCCTGTTGTGCCTGACATCACGGCGTTACTGACTCTGATTCCAGCTTCAGCATCATGGTTTTCAGTAATCGATCTGAAGAATGCGTTCTTCAGTATTCCGATTGCTGAAGAAAGCAGAGACCTTTTCGGTTTCTCTCTTGGTGGTCGTAGCTTCCGGTTTAAACGTGCTCCTCAGGGCTACTGTGAGAGTCCATCGATATACAGTCAAGCCTTGAAGGGCCAACTAGATGCATTTGTGTTGCCGGCTGGTGCAGCCTTAATCCAATACGTCGACGACTTATTGGTGGCTGCAGATACTCAGGACATTTGTAAAATTGCTACGGTGTCGTTGTTGCAACATCTCTGTGACTTACATCACAAGGTGTCACCTTCTAAACTTCAATATTGTTGTCAAGAAGTAACCTATCTAGGTCACTTATTGTCAAAGGAGGGAAGAAGGTTGACCCCAGAGAGAATTGCAGCGATTGCGCGCATATCTGTGCCAACAACCCAAAGAGATGTGCATGCCTTTCTAGGTATCACGTCATACTGCAGACAGTGGATTCCGAATTTTTCATTGTTAGCGAAACCATTGGTGGCTCTTACGTGCAAGGATGTTTCAACTCCTTTACCATGGACGGAAGAATGTCAGAACAGTATTTCTGAACTGCGTGACGCATTGTGTTTGGCTCCTGTGTTAGGTACTCCTGACTACAGCAAGCCGTTTACACTATACGTTCACGAGAGGGAAGGTTGTGCGTTGAGTGTTTTAACGCAACCTTTCGGTGATAAGCAACGTCCATGTGCATATTTTTCCTCGACCTTGGATCCGGTAGCTAGAGCATGACCGAGTTGTTTGAGAGCAACAGCGGCAGCTGCGTTGTCCATCCGACAATCAGCAGGATTGGTCATGGATAATATGCTTACGGTGATGGTGCCACATGCAGTTGACACTCTTTTGAATCGTACGAAAACCCAACACTTGACGAGTGCGAGGTTGTCTGGGTACGAGTTGACGCTTTTGGCGAGTCATATTCAGATAAAACGTTGCAATGTTCTGAACCCGGCGACCTTATTGCCAATTAGTGCAGAGTCAGATGAAGTAGCAGCGCATGACTGTTACTTAAGGACTGAGGAGGAAACAAAAGGTCGAGTGGACCTTAAAAACACTCCTTTGGAAGATCCCGATGGAACTTTGTATGTGGATGGTTCATGTTTTAAATTGCCAAATGGTGATGTGACTACTGCGTATGCTGTTGTAACTTTGAATACTGTTGTGGAAGCTGCAAGATTGAATCAGAACTCTGCCCAGGCTGCAGAGCTGATCGCTTTAACTAGAGCGTGTGTGTTGGCGAAAGGGAAACGAGTGAATGTGTTTACCGACAGCCAATACGCTTTTGGCGTCGCTCATAGCTTTGGACGATTGTGGAGAGAGAGGGGTTTTATGACGTCGCATGGCACGAAGATTCAGCACGGACAGCTTGTGAATGATCTTTTGGATGCACTTACGTTGCCTAAGCAGGTAGCGATTGTTAAATGTAGTGCGCATCGTAAGGTGACGGATGATGTTGGTCGTGGCAATGCGTTTGCGGACGAGACTGCTAAGGAGACTGCCCGGAACCTTAGCACTAGAATGTATGTGACGAGTTCGGTTAGGTGGCCTACAGAGACTAGTATGTGTGAGGATACTATCCAAAGTGTGAAAACGATTCAGAATGAGGCCACTGACACTGAAAAGACGAAGTGGAAAGAGAGTACGGGAAAGTTGGATGCGAATAGTTGTTGGGTTGATTTGTCGGAGCATAAGAGATGGATGTTGCCAGATGCGTATGTGCTGGCTGTTGTGACTATGGCACACGGGTTAGCACATATTAGTACGAAAGGTATTTGTAAGCTGTTGTCTCCTGTGTGGAAGAATGACGGTATTACGAAATGTGCTGAGAGATTGGTCAAGAATTGCATGATATGTATGTTGTACAATCCTGGTAAGGGAACCCCTACACCTCCCGGCCACTTCGCTCCCCCTTCATATCCCTTTGAAGTAATCCAGCTAGACTTCATCCATATGGAGCGATGCAATAACCTGAAATACGTTTTAGTTGTGGTTTGCGCATTCTCCCGATGGATTGAAGCCTACCCTCTTAAAGACAATACTGCCCTGTCTACTGCGAAAGTCCTGCTGAAGGAATACTTCCCTCGGTATGGAATGCCCCGAATTGTATGGTCTGATAACGGAAGTGAGTTTGTAGGGAGTGTGATGAAGAGTGTGTGTAAGGGCCTTGGAATTAATCAAAAATTCCACAGCGCCAATCATCCGCAGTCAGCAGGTTTGGTTGAGGGGTATAATGGCACCCTTAAACTCAAACTGGCTAAGATTCAGGCTACGACTGGTCTTTCGTGGCCAGACGCTGTGCCTCTAGCTTTGTTGTCAACAAGGGCGACCGTACACTCCCGAGTAGGGCTTAGTCCCTATGAAATAGTGTTCGGCCGTCCTGCGAATGTTTGGGGGGTCCCTAGACCAAGTGTATTTTCCAATCTTGAGTACCCAATGTTGATTGATTATCTTCATGATCTGACTGCTAAACTGAGGTTAATTCACCAACAGGTTTACGAAGCACTGCCGACGCAGACGGAGGGTCCAGGCCACCAGCTCCAACCCGGAGATTGGGTGGTTACTCGCAATTTTGCTCGCAAAAAGAATCTGGAACCCCGCTTTACTGGACCTTTCCAGGTCCTCCTTGCCACGAGAACTGCCGTCCGTTTGGAAGGGCGCAAAAATTGGGTGCATGCCACTCATACTAAGAAGGTTCCTATACCTTTACCGGCAGACTCGTGGGTGAGGAAGGGCATTGCTTCATCTGAAACCGAAGGATTACAGACCTTTGTACCCTTTAGCGACGCACAGCCTGTCGGAGAATCCTCAGTCCAGCAGAAAGACATTGTTGAACATTTGTCATCACAAGACTCAAGACTTGAACAATCGACTGATCAGCAGACCTCTGTCCCCTCATCGGATTCTTTGTTTGATGACCAAACACGTCCTGGGAAAACTCGATACTTTTTGCGATCCAGCACCAAAGACTAATAAAGATTTAGTTTTGTCCTTTGACATCTACATTACCCCATTTGCCACGATCAGTCTAAAACACCCGTATAACTGTGATTATTCTTGTAAATATTGAGTTTCGTTCCACATA
The DNA here is from genome assembly GCF_964263255.1 of Lissotriton vulgaris. Classification (NCBI taxonomy): domain Eukaryota; kingdom Metazoa; phylum Chordata; class Amphibia; order Caudata; family Salamandridae; genus Lissotriton; species Lissotriton vulgaris. The sequence continues at coordinate 902,131,756 of NC_141696.1, forward strand.
TGTGTTTTTACTTCCACAGCTAAGAGACTTTTTGTATATACATTGTGAGTAAGATACCTTGCATCCAGGTGTACCGTAGGGCCACGCGTGTACTTCCTTCTGGTTAGTAGGTCTTGACACTAGGTCAAAGACCGTCGGTTCCTGGGAACTCCTAGGGATTGACTACTGCTACACAGAACGAAGTGCGTCAAGAAACGTTGCGGACGGTCTTAGGGGATGGCGTTTTCGAAGCTGATGGACTTGGAAGAAGCTCAGGTGCAAAGATTCAAACTACAGCAGATCACTCGTACCAAATGTTTTATGTTTCAAGTGTTTCTATTGTTTCTGACTGTTTCTTCGCTATTAGCGGGTGGGGTGTATTATATGATATCGTACTTCCTACCCTCTACTTTGCCTAATCCTACTTCTGAACCTAAATCTACCTCCACTGCATCCCCTCATTCTTTCCACATCTTACCCGAACACGAACAGGCTAGACGTGCGGAATTCAGAAATAATTCCTTTATTCAGCTCCTTCATCAGCATCAGTTAGTGGTTAACACTACTAATTGTTGGGTGTGTGGGTTAATGCCACATACCACAGATAAGGGAATTCCATATCTGGTCCTACCTTATAGTTCCCAGGGTTCAGCTCGAGCATTCCAAACAATGTTTCGAAGCGCACTAGATTCCTACCCCAATCGAGAGCCACGTTCTCCCTACTCTGGTCCTGGCTCGTATCAAAAGCCTTTGACTATAGCGATAGAGGATTTAGATAGAGATATCTATGAGCCGTCGCTCATCCCGGAGGAAGAGGTACAAGCCTATAGGGTCCTGAGTAAGGTCGAGTATAGTGCGCTCACTAGTGAAAAGCAGCTTAGGAGCTCGCCTCCGATATGGGTCATACCCCACCTTGGTAACTTCTGTCTAATGGGTCGTGGCCGAAGATCGAGAGCTCGTCTTGGAGAGAGTGCTTGCTCCGAGACTTATATCCTGCCGATGGTCTCGTCCCCTGTGTTTCTGGCTGCCAAGGGTACATACTTTGTCTGCCATGATCGTGCGTATACGTGGTTGCCCTCCGAATTCGTGGGCTCATGTTATATCGCAAATCTGTTGCCTCCGACGTTCACTGTTGATGCAGACTATCACAAGACTAGAGTTGTGAGAGGCGTGATTAGCGAAGAGGACACTGCCGGTCAAGAGGCAGGAGACTTTTTCAAGGGTTTCCTCCCGTTTTGGGGGCCTATGGTCAATAGTAGGAACCTGAGACAATTGACTCGAGTGGTGGAATCGACAGCTAATATCACTGCCAGTGCCCTTGGTAATATCACCACAGAACTTCAGGCGGATAGGCTTATGACGTTACAAAACCGTATGGTTTTAGACGTGGTCTTAGCAGATCGAGGTGGAGTATGTAAGGTGATCCATTCGAGCTGCTGCATTTTCATTCCAGATAACGCTCCGACTGTTTATCAAGCCATCTCAAAGTTGCATAAGATCTCTGAGTCCATACACGTGGACGTAGGGGATTGGACGCTGCTTGGGTGGTTTTGGGGCCTGATGTCGACCTGGGGTTGGAAGATTCTGATGATCATCGGAGTTGTTGTAGCGTTCCTGTTCACGTGTTGCCTTTGTGTGCAGTGCGGTCCTGCCTTATGTGGCCTCTGTGCTACGACGTGTATAAGACAGCCGCCTGTTACCAAAGGAGCTCAGTTGGACAGAGTTATGTTGCAGCAACATCTAGATGGTCTGATGAATATTGAGTATGATTCTGACTAGTGCTTGCCTACATGAGGGCAAAAGGAGCGTCTGAGGTTCCGTGACGATCGTAAGTGGTGTTTTTGACTCGCACGAATATGGTCGAGTCTGGTATCTATGAACCGCAAATGACGAGTTTAGTGGGTGTACGCAGTTTCGCTGTGCTAACTTAAACCGTTCGTTTGTTTCGTGGGTTTATCCATCTGTACCCACGGGTTCCATCTTAGATACGGCACCCATTTTGTCTCTTGCCCTCAAGTAGCCAGCGAACGGACGCTGTCCGCTTCGCGACTCTGGGATTCCCAAGACACTTGCGGAAGACACATTTCCTTTGAAAGTGTCTTTATGATGAGGGGGATGATACTGTAAGGCAGATGGCCTCGCTCGAGGCTCATCTTGCCGTGCCGGTCTATTGTCTCAGCCGTGCATCTCATTAGGCACGTCCCTTTGATGCCTGTAGCTTGTGTTTCCCGATACCACCCCCTTTTTCACCCTTTCCAATCTCCCCACTGTTTCTGCCTTCCTCTGCACCTGTCTCTGTTCCTTCTTCGATCTGTTTACTGCCGATTGGAATGTACTAATGGTGGGAAGATGGGTTTTTACAGTTGGGAACCACCAAATGTCTCAGTACTTATGTTCCGGACCTTGAATACATCAAAAGCGACCCCTCTGTATAAAAAGGAGCGATCCACAGTAGCAAATTGAATCAGATCCCGCGAACATACCGACTGTGTCCTTCACGTGACTTCTGTGTTCCCTGCAGTAAATAAACCTTGAATCTTTGACGCCGAAGGAAGTGTCCCGTGTCTCTGTCATTTGTACGCCGGAACAGGTTACCCACGAAGGTTTCAGGTGTTGTCCCCTGGCACCGCTGGGTCTTAAATAACCCAGTCCTTCACAGCCTGGTGCCACACATGCTCACCGGCTCCTCACGAGACCTTGTTACCTCGATCGGCTTTCCCTAGAGGCGCAGCATCCCCCACTGAACGAGGCTCCGCAGTCGACGATGCGTCAAGGCCTCCTCGAAACCGCAACTCCTTTCCTGCTCCTCCGATCCACGAACAGCTTATCGGACCTAAAATGACAAAAGAAAACAAATTACGGGGCGCTGGTTGCCCGGGTGCTGCGCCTACGGGAAGCAAAAGAACAAGAGGCTGTTCTGCTCCCCGCACCCCTTTTTGAATGGCGGGCGCTGGCCAGTTTGGTCTGAACCGGTCCACCCCCAAAATTGGGGGCGCCCTCGTGAACCGGAAGCACTAAAGTGCTTCCGTTTCACATCCTCTTGCGCACCGCCTATGAGACTTCATGGGAGGTGGGAGTGCTTCCACCACCACCTTGTCCCCGGGGACCGTCCCGACCACCATAATGGTGGCGCACGCTATTCTAGCGCTCTGCCTTGCCCATACTTGCAGTTTAAAAATAATGCAAGATACCACCATTCAACGGGTTGAGTAGAACATGTTTTCTGCAAGTCATTTACTACTCAAACCAGTCTCAGTGGACAAAACTCATTCAAAATTTCACATTATTCAAAGTGTCAAAAAGCTGTGCAATTTGGGCCTCATTTACAAGAAAATGACGCAGCGCGGTGCCGTAAGCCGTATAGCGGCACCGAGCTGTGTCATTTTCAAAGTGCAGGGATGCGTGGTAGTACCAACAATGATGCATCCCTGTAATTTCCCCTGCGCTGATGCACAAGTGGCTAGCATGCATTAGCGCAGGCATCCATGCGTCATTTTGTAAGGGTGCCTGTGCTGCGGGATGATGGATTTTGTGCAGGAGGGGTCACATTCAAGCACAAAAACAACCATTAATAGAATTTTTCTTTTTCAGGGCGTGCTGTAGAATGCAGCACACATAGAAAGAGGAAAAAACAAGGAGAAATAAAAATTATTTCTCCTCGTTTCGCCATTTTCACGCATCCCCTGGGGAGGCTTAAGATTCTGACGGACTCCCAGTTTTACAAAATGTTGTAAGCCAGAAAATGCATCAAGTGCTATGAATGCTGGTGGGAACATCCACAGCAACACAAATGGAACGCCTCTTTCACGCTGAGTAATGCCCCGGAAGGAAGTGGCCCTTCAGCAATTCAAATTCCGACCGAAACTCCTTGAATGGATGCATCTCCGAGCCTCTGAATAGGTCCCTGACTTTTGTCGCCCCAGCCTCCACCTACTAGTCCAGTTCTCCCCATTTTCTGCTGTGAGGTATCTCTCTTATGGCGGTAGGGGTACCTTAAATTGCATTTTTTGTATGCAATGGTTTTAACATCTGGCAGTCACGTGGAATTCCTGGGTATCTCCAACTGCATTGTACCACACCCTAAGGAATACCTTAATGAGATCAGAGAAGAGGGGCACGCATGGTCTCTAGGGCCTGGCAGGGTCCCTCCTGCTCGCCATCTATTGCAGCAGTCTTTGTTATTATGCTTCAATATAATACATCTCAAAGGTCAGTACTGCCAATCCCCCAGTGGCTTTGATTGTTGCATTGCTGACAAGGCTACATGTCTGTAGCCCATCCCCCATGTAAAGGCGACTGCTAAGGAGTCAGGGTATTTGAATGTTGCCTGCTGTATACAGACCGGGAGCATATTGAAAAAATATATAAGGCAACGTTTTCAAATGAGTTATTTGGCCTGCCATGGATAATGGCAGGGTCTTCCTGAAGTCCATATGAGACCAAAAAGATTAGATGGCTCGTCCTGCGATGCCCTCTAGCATATCCTGGTGATCATGGTCGGTTTTTACCTCCAGGTACCCCAGAAATTTAAGACCCCATTGTAACCCCTCCAGTGCCTCCATTGGCGAGCCACGTGGTGCCATCTGAAAGAGCCTGGATTTCTGCCAATTCACTTTTAGTCCAGATAGAAGTCAGAAGTGGTCCATCATGGACTTAGCCCCATTCAAATCCTCTTTTGTATCCATGGAGGAAGACCATCTGCATATAGCACTATGCATTGTGGATGTCCCTGAGTGGCAAGTCCCTGGTAACAGCAACAGTCCCTCCATCCAGCTCAGAGGATATGAGTATCATCTCCAGCCTTGGGAAGATTCATAACCACATCCCTCAGTGTGCCGACAGTGCTTTCTCTAGTTAGCTATAATATCATCGTGTGTTGGGCATTATATGACGCCATCAGCCGATCTTAAAGTAATTTTTTGCATCAGGACACTCGAGGCTGCAATGACAAAATAATGTTCATTGTATAGCCACGACTGCACTTTGATCAAATACAACAATTGTTAAACTGAACAATATTATTGTATCACATGATATAAGTGCACATTTTTGTGCTTTTCCTTGATAAATTATTTTTCTGTTTTGTTCTTGTCTGTGCACTTTGCTTTTAGCACATGCTTGAATCGAATGTGACTGTAGGCATGATTGGCGTATGTGTGGTATTCAGCATGTAGCATTTTTGTATTGTATGGATTTTATTAACATTTTTGAATAAATTTTTTTTTATTTGGTATCACATTTGTGTTGCCCTTCTATATGTCTGTAAATTTTAAAATGTTAAAAATTAATAGATGTGAGTTTCCCTAGGTCCTGTACATTTACACCACAGAGCTGCAGTCAGAGTCTGAGTCCCTTGCAACACTCTCTCCATCAGGTGTGAGGGATCTATGCCCCTTTCTGCTCAGTAGTGCCATCACTTTCATCACCTGTTGTCATTTCAACAGTGCTTCAGACTGCAAAGGAGCCGCAAAGCTACGCAGTGAGTTTTTTCTTCTAGAGCGAGATCTGCACTATCCACTCTTCCACGGGCTCTGAGCAGGCCCCGGCTGATGATCTAATCAATACCAGATCTCCTGTGGGGAGTGAAAGTATTTAGTTCCTGGAGGTGTCACCACTCTCAGCCGTACTGGGAATAGCATTGCTTAGGCGAGCTGTCGGGCCTCTTTTTCACATCTTGAAAGGATGCCCTTCAATTTTGCACCTCCCTTGAGAAGTCCAGGAAAATCTTTATGATTACATTTTCTACTTGCAGCTCTCCCCTGCATCAGGCCTGCACCAGGATATGCTGCTGATCTTTATAATACAATAGGTGGGACACCACTGGTCGGGGGGTATCCTTGTAATGGCAGCTTAGTTTGTACTCGATGGGCCCTCTCAATCGCAAAGAAGGCAGACCGTTCCTCCATCGCAACCTCCTCCTTCAGCCACTTCTCTAGGTAGTCCTCCATACTGGGGCCTTCGATTATCTCTGGCAAACCCATCACCCTTATGTTATTGCAGCAGGACCGGATTTCGGCATCCTCTGCTCACAGTTCGAGTGTGCGGATTTTAGTTTCCATGGCAGTCATCCTTTCAATGGTTGAGGCAAGCACCATCGACACATCCTCCATTATTCGCTCAGTTGCGGTAACCCTCTCTGCATGTTGCCTATGGTCATCTCGTAATAAGCCCAAGTCAGATCGTATGGTATCGATTTTAACTTCTAGTGCTGTGCAAGAGGAAGTGATGGCCGGGATAATGTCCTGCAGTGTGAGTCTCTCAGCCGGCCCCAGTGTCTGTGCCAGCGATTCTGCATCGTTTGCATTTCCCAGTGCACCTCCAGGGTCTTGGTCTTTTTTCCTGGTGGATTTGCCCATTACCGCTACGGGCAGGGAGGGCCACACGGTGTGCAGTACTATGCGTTGGGAGCAGTGTGCGTCAAAAGCCACGGGGGGACCGGCATGAGGGCTGCCCACGTATTGAGGATTAGTGTAGGAGGTCCCCAATGCATTGCAAGAGAGTTTCTCCAATGTCAGCTTCTGGTAGATTTGGGGTCCTCCACCCCCAGAGGCAAGGTAGTCTGTCCTGGGATTGCAGGGTGCAGTTCCAGTCTTCAGCACGTCTCTGGCCTGCGAGGATCAAGAACACCCTGCCCCACCAGGGACAGGCAGTCCGTCAATAATCCTGATCCTTACCTCCCCAGGTGCCTGTAGGATCTTTTCTCTGATCAGGGGCCAGTAGCACACTGAGTGCAACTGTGCAGGGAAGTCACCTTAGTTTTTGCACACATGGTCAGTTGTGCCAGCAGGACTTGGCGGAAGAGAGTCAATTCCTGGGTGAGGGGTGTGGGGTCACCAGTTTTCCTCCCCCACAGTAAACACGCCCTGCCCAGCCAGAACAGTGCTTCGCTGATATTCAGGTCGAGGTGGGCGATAGCTCCTCATTGAATTTCCCTCAGGTTAAGATAGCTGAATAACCATTCTGTATTTGTCAGACTGATTTTTGGGAAAAGCTAAGTTGCTGAAGAGCTACATGGCTGTGCAGCCCTAGGGATGTCCCAATGTATAAGTGACATGTTGGGTCACAAAGAAATGTATAGTGTCATGTCCTGGTGAAGACAAGACCTGGAGTGATTTAATCACTACTGCTACTACACGAAAGGGCAATCAGTCCTGGTCAAGGTGTCTGTCAAGTGCTACTCCCCCTTGTGCAGTACCCCTTAGTAAAATAATTTTAGCAACAGCCTTTGGACTTTATTATGAGTTCAGTGTTGCACTTTAGTTCGTAGGAAAGTAGGAGTTTGCATATTAATTGGAATTATGAGTAATTGAGTAATTACCAAATGGAATAGTTACCATAGAATAGCGTATATAAATCATGTGAACATTTCAAGCCCACTAGTATTTTTCCCTGAGACATTTTGGAAGATCACATCGGCTGACATTTAAAAGGGAAATATGACAGCAAATTAGAGAAAACATGCAGAATTTGGCATGGTAAATGCCATGTTCACATGTTTTGTCTAATTTCTGGGCTTCTAATTTGGAGTATGAGGTACTTACATCATCTAGTAAATAGTACACACCACAGTTTATGTATTTACCGGATGCTGTAATTACCTCAACCCAATCCAGTCCATTAATTCCATTCATTATCAGAGCCTTTATGTTGTAACAGTCCCACACTGGATAGTGCAGCTTGATTGTTTTAAGGACCACGGACACCTGGATAGATTCTATTTTACTTTGAGGCTTACAATATGTGAATACAAGGTGCAATGGTGGGGGACACATGATTGGGGTCCATATTGAGGGGATTAGGTGGGAAACATCACTTACAACGCAACTTTTACCACGCAGTGCCTTTACGACGCAACTTTTACAACGCAAACCATTACAACGCATTGCGCTGGGGGGCGCTCTAGGAGAGGGAATAGGTTTAATTTACTGTCCAACACCTTCCCTACTATCCACGGGGACTGGAGTTGGAATAGTAAATTAAACTATTCACTATCCAGCGCCCCCAAAGCACTATGCGTTGTAATGGTATGCGCTGTAAAACCCGCATTTTAAAAGCATGCGATGTAAAAGCATGCGTTGTAATGTCATACATCCGGATTAGGTGCGCACTGACCCTATGGACAATGTCATGGGTCTCACCCTACCCAACCCTATCCTACCCACTTGAGTATCCAGACTCACACTTCATCAGCTCTAATTGTTCTATAATGTGAATAATAATAACAACAATAAGAAGAAGAATTATAAGAACACGAATACTAGCAACAAAAATAAACGGCATCAACAATAAGAACAGCAACAATATTAGCATTAATAGTAATAATGATACCTATAAAAATATGAATTATTAATAGTATAATAGCGATAACAACGAATATAGGTGAGCATACTAGCAATAGCTTTTGCCAGATTTACATTGCACTTCATGCTCTGTTATTCATGAATGAAATGATGGACAGTCAGGTATTTCTACTGTTTCAAAGTGCTGTACAGAACTTGTACCATCTTACATTTTGATCTTGGACTCTCTGCAATTGCTGCGTTGGAAAAGGAAATTGCTATGGAAAATTACAGGCTGACTCGAAATGGCTATACTGGCCTGTTTACAATTTATTTTACCTCCAGTCATTAGCAAATACTTTCCTGTTCTTAAAGTCCACCTGGACCCTGACCCTAGAGCCAGTGCAGCATTCAGAGTGGTGGCCGCGCCTTCGCTAAGGCGGAGGAGCGTCACCCTACTGATCTTTAGCAGTGAAATAAAGAGAAAATAAAATGATAATAACTTGTGTTAATATAATTATATTTTCGCCTACTTCTGCAGCTTTGCGTGAGGGGCATGGGTAGGGGAGGAGTGGTAGCATCCTCCTAAGTGCCCAATGACTGCTTGGCCAGCCCTCGCTGGACGCCCAAAACAGTCTTGCGCAGTTAGCATGTTCTCCATGCAGGCTGCATTACAGCCTGTATGGAGTACATGCCCAGGTTCACAGCCAGCATATGAGTGCCAAAACACAGCGCTCAGACCAATCATAATGCTGCTAAGGCAGCTTTGTGATTGGCTGACTGGGAGTCTGGGTGTGCTTCCTGTTGCTTAGGTCAGCGAGGGAGGACTGCGGAGGAGAGACGCAGCGAGGAAGCAGCGAGAAGGTAAATGTTTTATTATATTTTTTGCTGCCTGCTTCCCCCATCTGCTCCTCCCTCCCGGCCCTTCCCCCGCCACACTACCTCTGATCCATGCTGGCCGCCGTGATTCAGAGTGGTGTTTCTCACGAACCACATAGGCTTCTGAAACCATATTCCAAATATGATCTCCCTTCTGGTGGGCCTCGGATAATGAAATGTAGTAGAAATGTCTTTCTACATAGTTTGAATCATCTGAGGACAACCCCATGTATCTCTGCATTCCACTCCTCACCCTCCCAAGGAAATAATGAAATCATGGTAAAATAATGGACAGGTTAGGAAAGAGCAGGTGTTCAGGGTTTAAATGACTTCATAGGACTTGGGATGGAGAAGCCAAAATGTAAATTATGGACATGTTGCAAAATATTATCGGAATACATGTTTTACAGAAATTCCAGATGACGAGTAGCCAGGTATGGGCAGAACCATATTAAGATGAGAATAACTTCTCTGCTTAGGGGAAGGATGAAGGCAGAATTAGTGAAGACAGCTGCAGAAGGAATGAAACGGTGCATAACTATTTCTGAGTTTAGACACATGCTAATATAAAATAATAGAGATGTGTAAACGTTCTAAAAAAATTATTATGTTTGTTGGCAGTTAATAATTAGTAGGTTTATTCTGTTACTTCACAGTTAGTAATCTGTGAACCTAACCAAACCAGTCAACAAGATTGGTAACAAACATTTCCAGTTTAGCACATGATTACATGAAAGCACACTTATAAATAGCAGAGTTCACATTAATGCTTTTCTTCTGAATGTAGCACTGCGTGCAACAAATTGTTCCTATTTACCCTTGGTCTCAGGTCCATAGGGGGTTGGAGGAACCAATGTTGCTTACATTCATCGCACTGGAACCATCTCGTCATTTGGTGACCAATTATGGGATAGACAGCCTGATGTATGTCATCAAAGGGGCTCTTGCAAGGGTGGAATAACCAGGGAGGTAGGGGCGAAGCTGGGCCATATAACAGGAAATTACTCACTAACAAGAAGATGTACCAACACTGTTTTAGGTCATTCGTTTGTGAGTGGAAGCTTCAGAAGGGGAGGGGACAACATCCCTAATATCTTTATGTCTGTTTTGGGCCTGAGACTCCTGCACGTTTTTCTTTCTAATTAGGAATGGCTGTTCTCCCGGTGTGGAATTTTCTTCTGATCTTATAATAAACCTATATACGTAAGCTTGGGATAATTGCGCTGAAACAGTCATTTGACAGCGGATGTAGTGGGATAAAAATTCATAGCATGCACCTGCCTCATGCTAAAAACATATTATGAATTTTGACTTGGTGATACCATAACTGCAAGATGATTTCAACCAAAGCTTTGTCTCCTTCTAATCCACAATTATAAGTCCCCGCCAGGTTTTGATGCCATTTATTGCGCCCAGTGCAAAAGGTGTAATGAATGCCAACACTCACGAGTCTGATCCTAAAAGGAGGCATAGCTTGCAGAATTTTGTATTTTCTGCTGTAAAAGCTGCACGTGTCAACTTCGGCCTTTTCCCTAATTCTATTTCAATGGATTTGACCTGCCAAAAATGACAGAGGAAAAAATCTTGAGAGTGAGAATTTTATAGCACCAATTATATTTACAACCCCTGCGCAAACCAATGTTTGCCCAGTTGCTGCAATTTACATTTAAATTTACACTCGCAATCAAGTTCCTGAGCCTAGATAAACCAATTGCTTCGGTCATTGTTTGTTGATATCATTGAGTCCCGCTATTCTTTCCTGCAATCGAGCTTGTTCCTTTGCTCTCTATCCCCTCGTGATCTGTTAATTATGCATATCCATTTGCAGCCTAATTGCATGGTTTTCATAGAACCAGTCGCAAGATGCCCATTTAATTAAATATGGTTATACGTGGTGTGTTCATTTGCATACAGCAATTTTGGAGAAAATTATTTATTGTTCACATTCCTTTCCTCCAAAGTAATAGTTTCTGTTTTATGTCGCTTTTTCATATCTCGTTCACCCTCCATGGATTGGTGCATTTAAATACACCTTGTTCATTTAGCAGTAGGTGTGTAGTAAATGCATTTCAGATTAAGTAGTACACCCTCCTTTATCCATCTTTGCAGGATCTTTGAGTGCATGGTATATGCAGCCTGTGCATACTTTAGACACACGAACGTAGGGGCATATTACCAAGCAATAGCGATAATTATAGCTATTGCTTGGTTAGAGACAACAATTTACCGCTGAGCTGCGGCGATTTTTATCGCAGATAAACCTTGGTATTACCAAGTTTTATCGCAAATGCGATAAAATTTGGCCGGAATGCATGAATATCGCTGAAAAGTCAGCGATATTCATGCATTACCGAGCTAATGCTCTTAGCCATGTTATCCACCTCCCATTGGATAACATGGCTAAGAACTGCTCAGGGGCAGGTGTTAGCTTTTGGAGATATTCGCGCTTAGCGCAAATATCTCCATAAGTAGGTAATAGGAGATAGCGATGTTAGCGACTGTTTCCAGTCGCTAACATCTTGGCCCGCCCACTTTGCATGTCATTAGTGATAAATATCACTGACAAGCAAAGTGGGGCCCAAGATGGTCGCTATCTCCTACTAACTGGTGTTAGCGACAGCTAGGTAATAGGAGATAATTTTATCTCCGCTTTCTTGGCTTTTAAAGCCAAAAAAGCAGAGATAAACCCCCTTGATAATATGCCCCGTAGTACTTTTACATGTGTTCATTGGTCCATAAATTGCAGGTGCATACATTATGACGATTTAGAAATGTAAACATGCATAATTCTCCCGCATTTAAATAGCTTTACCATGCTACTCTTTTGTTGACAACATGTATTAATGCCTGCAGACTGAGGCAGGCATACTTCATCCAGAAAGTTCAAGTAAAGGGTTCTGATCCACAACTCCATAATCTGTCCTAAAACTTAACCATTATGAATAGCAAGGTGTTAAAAAAAAGGTGACACTGCAGGTGTGGATCCGTTTCATATTGTTCTACGTTTGTGTAATGTAACTCAAGAGAAATAAATACATGCACAGGGTGGGAATGTGTAAATCAAGAAATTGTTTTACTTGAAAGTTTGTTAAAGCGCATCACTTTGTGGATATGGATAAATTCCCTCTGGGCCTTTCAAACCCAGGAAACTGTAGGGTAACTAGACCAGGCAAGGGCTAGAGTGAATCGATTTCAAGGGTGGGAATTGGAATGGAACAACACCAAACGTCCTGGGAGCCCTGGCAAGGAGTTTCACTTTAGAGGGGACACATTTGCAATTGCACTTCTATGCTGCCTTTTTACAACGTACATTGTACTATGCACGCAAATCCAAAACATGGAAATATATACGCACACAAAGCCACATGCTTTTTCAAGGAGTTTACTGGGAGTTCGGTGATAATTGCAGTTTTTTAAAAATACTACATACATGTTTTGAGAATAGCCAAAAGTCGTAAATCTACATCTGAGGATAGGAGTAGAAATACGGATGTACACTTGCAACATTTCTTCAGAAATCAGTCCTAATTTTCCCAAACAATAATGTATCATTTCAAGACTATTCATTTTTAAATATTGGGGGTCTCATTTATGAGGCCGTCAGTCAATTTTACGCCGCCGGTGCGTCACTTTTTGTGACACACCAGTGGCGTAAAAAATGCGCCTTGTTGCGCCATATTTACAAAGTGACGCATCTAGGTAGATGTGTCACTTTGTAAACCCCTGCACCACATTATACCTGCGCCAGGTATAATGTATGCAAGGGGGGCGTATTGACGCAAGGAAGGGTCTTAGAAGTGACGCAGTCACTTTTAGGACGCCGTTGCGTCAAAATCTTGCGCCTGCCTCACAGCAGGCGTAAGACTGACGCAGGCCCTTTCACATCTCTTCTGTCTGCATTTTAGTTGTTATGTTGTTGTCTTACTTGCTGATACTCTTCGCCAAAGCGCCGGGATGCTCCTTGGAGTAGCCGAGCGCTATAGAAGAAATAAATTAACATAGCATAACATAACAAAGGACGCATTGCTGAAGTTGAGTCACTTTTATGACACACTCCAGCAATGCGTCACTTTTGCTCTTACAGAGGCGTCAGAAATACTGACGTATCTGTAACTCCTTGCGACATGATGCGTCATACATTAAATATGATGCATCAGGAATGTCGCAAGGAGTGCGCACTGAGAAGTAAAGCATCGCTGCTTTCATGCAGCGATGCGTCATTTCTCATAAATGAGACCCTGGATATTTAAAAATCAGTATTAATACACAATCCTGAGTAAAAGAGAAATCATTGTATGAGGGGACATCAGTGACTCTGAGATAAAGGAATTTAAATGAGTCCTTGCTGTTAAATGTCCTAGAAAATTAAATGTTGAGTATCGCAGCTTTAAGCAGAGCTATGTACATGGGCTGGTGTGGGCCTAGAGGGCGGATATTTTGCTTTCTGGGAAACAGTGGCATAACACAAAGTATGGTGCCTTCTGTAGAATGCTATGGGACCCCTTGAGACATTCATATCTTCCAGACATACATAGGTCTAGGACTTAATGTGCCTCCCGAAGGTTTGGCAGTTCATTGAAGGTTTGTCACCCCCCTCACCCTGCACTACAGGAAGAAACAAACAACTATTTTTGTATGGAGAGTGTATCCGGCAGAAAATAGCACAAGAACAAGCGCTGTATTAGTTAGCTCCCCAATACCTAGCAATTACAGCAGGACAGCTATGTATCATTTAAACAGCCGTGGCCGGTGGTGGGAGTACTCGACGGGCAGTGGCGTAGGGAGGGGAAAGGGCAGGGTGGGGGTAGTAATGTATGGATTACGGATTTTAACAGGTAAGTAAACATATAAATAAATAAAAGGAATTTTGTTGTGCGCACTGCATCGCATTTGGTGAGAATGCATCGCATTCGGGGAGAAAATACATCTAAGGTTGACCTCTTAGGAACAGGTTTGTGCTGTTCTTGTCTTGACACTAAGGGTCATATTTACAAAAGAAGTGGTGGAGGGCGGCGTTAACCTCCCTGGCTTAACGCATGGCTCAGCCACTTCTGAAATGCATGGCTGTACCATATTTACAACAATATGGTGCAGCCCTGCATTTCCCCCTGTGCTGGAGCTAAATTTAGCTGCCTAGCACATGGGCAGGCACCCTTGCATTGCAGGGGAAGATTGTAATGCAGCACGCATAGAAGTTGCAAAGTGTTATTTTTATAAATGATTGTTTATGTGCAGGAAGGGGCAGCTTCCTTCACAGAAACAATCATTGGCCTTTTGATGTTTCTATGTATGCGGCACAACACAGCAAACATAGAAACAGCAAAAACGAGGAGAAAATAAACATTTCTCCTTGTTGTGCCAGTGTAAGACTCGGTTTTCCCTGGTCTTAATATTGGCGCTGCCCCATTTTTGCTCCATCCTTTTAAATTTGGGGCATCATCAAAATCAATGGGTGTTGTGTGGAACATCCACCGCAAAACCCATTGCCTTCCCCTTTCATAGTACGTATAGTGTGAAAAGGTGCCATATTACGAGGAAGAGTTAAGCCATGTTAAGTGGTTTAACACTGTCTTGTAAATAAGATGAAGGCCCTATCCCCACCACAACACTGTGAAATGTAATGTTGTGGTGGCGATAGGGGCTTGCAAACTGTCCCGCAAATGTTCATATGAAATGGGCGTGCTGCACTCCATCCCAATGCATTTGGGGTGTATCAAGTACCTTTCTTCAGGGATATCTCCAAGGCCTCTATTTTCACGTCTACCAACTGAGGTGAGTCACACAGGACAGATGGAACTATAAGCTGTTCCTCTGAAGGATGCTGACTGCTGCCTTTTTTAACGCAAACTCTTCTTCCACACCTAAATGCATTAACACAATGTTCATTTAGCACAATTTTGTTCTGTGCCTTAAGGTCTGTTGAAAAGTGGAAAATGCCATGAATCTAGTATCTTGTGCTTTAATGCTAATAGGGTCCTCAGAATGCTCTCACGTCGCTGTGATCTGCTGATTACGATGATCCGTCAAAAAGTGCTCCACAAACAGTTGCAACACATCTCTGAATGCTCGTTGCATTTATTTTGAGTGAAGAAACCAAGTTCCAAGAAACAATGAATTAAAGGATACACATATTACTGTTTGATCAAATTGTGTACAAATCATTGATATAATTGTCATGTTAAATGTACTAAGAGAGTATTAATGATTTTTTGGCACTGGTTTAAAATTGATTTGATGCTCAATTGAGCGCACAAGTAGGTCACACTCTGTCTAAGACTTGTTGTCCTAGTTTTAATATTTACTTTTAGAAGGTGGGTATTTCCTTGCTGTACCATCCTGTACACCTGCCTGCCTGTAGAATCAAAGTCTGGTTTAGAATGGTAGTTGGGCTGTTTGTGCATTCACTCAAGACAGTCACACAAATGGAGCTGAGGTGTGCCCTGCATGATTTCCCATCATCAGGCTGATGGAACTTCCTGAGCTAGAGTGGTGGGAGGAGTTGTCACTGACACCTGAATAGGGATGTGCCAGGCCTCACACAAAGCTGTCGCCACCCCCCTGTAGTGTGCCTGGAGACAGGCCAGGGCAAGGCAGGATCTGTGTACAACAAAGACTATCCTTTGAAGTATGCCTACTTCAAAGGTAGAAAGGTATATAAATATTGGACCTGTGACCCCACAGTTTTAGAACACCTCTGGACTAAGAGGAGATTCTGCCAAGAAGATATGCTGTAGGAGCTGTAGGAAGGGAACTGCCTCTCTACTTGTTTCTGTGTTGTGTAGGCCTGCTGCTTGCTGCTTCTTTCTTGGAGAGTGAAAGGACTGGACTCTGACTTCCACATCCTGTTTACCAAGGTTCTCCAAGGGCATGTGTTTGCTTGCCTCCTGTTAAGAATTCACAGAGGCATCGAAGAACTCACCTGCAGTCCCTGAATCCTCTGCTGAGAGTTGTGACCTGCCAAGTGGTGTCAAATCCAGTTCTGGGCCATTGGGGGTGCCTTCTGCTGCAAGAAAGAAGGAAAATTAATGCACCGATCATCACTGCCTGTTTTCGTGCTGCAAGCTTGCTGTGCAGTTGAAAAACCAATGCATCGACGTGGTGCGGCTGAAAAATCAACGCAGTGCCTATCGTGTGTCTGCAAGATCGACACAGCCTGAGCACAGTGTCTCCAACGTCCGATACACCCTCTACAACTCTGACACAGGCCCTGCTGTGTGGCTGAAGTTTTGATGCATGACCTGCTCGCTTGTAGAAGCATTGACGCAGTGCCTGTTCACCGTCGCTGCATCAACCCTGTAGGTCTCATTTTTCCCTCTCTCAGCTGGTTATGATATGGTTCTAGCGCCGGGACGCCCCGTTGCTGGGGCAGCTGTCGCGCTTTACAAAATACATAATATTAACATAACAACATAACATAACCCCAGTGCTCCCAGATTTACCACGCAACAGGCTTGTGCACCAAGTCTGCTTCGATGCTGGGCTACAATAAGGAACTGAGGCTGGATGTCCAGAGAAACAACAAACACCTTCTCTCGCAGTAATAAACAGACTCATCACCTCCACTAGTAGTTGGAAACTGATGCATCACCTCCTCCTAAAGTAAGGAACCAACACATCACCTCCACTGGAGCAAGGAACCAGCACATCACCTTGTCTGCGAGTACAAAACCGATGCAGCAATTTCCGGGGGGTAAAGAACCAACGGATCACTTTGCTTTTCCAGCGCCTCACCTCCCCTGTGCTGGTTTTCATGTTTGATTTAGACGGATCTTAGGTACTTTGTCCTAAAAGTGACACATCTAAAGTTTCCATGACTAAACTATCTTTAACCTTTTAAAAGTGATATCGTTGCTTGTATATGTTGGATTTTAGTTGTTTCCTTCTTGTTTCATTCAGATAAAGATTGGTTGTTCTTCTAAACTGGGGTGGTGTCCCTTTGTAGTGTTTTCACGGTGTTACAGAGTTTTATGTACAAATGTTTTACACATTGGCTCTGAGATAAACCTGACTGCTTGTGCCAAGCTACCCAGGGGGGGAACACAGGTTATTTTTGCTGTGCAATCCCTGGACTGTTCCCATGTGGCACAGGGTCAAGGCTTATTTGCATATGGCCATGTCTGAACTGGGGTGGTGTGGAGTGCAAAAAAAGATGGATTTAGGCCCAGATCTCTGTACTGGGGTGAATGTATGACATTGTTATGCATTCTGTCCATCAACTGTTGTTCTTGCATTTGTCACTCCGAGTGGGATGGGTATGCTCAGAAGTGAGTCCCATGCTCTCCACACCACTGGAGTCAAGCTATCCTGGCTGAAGACAGCTGATAGCCAGAAAACGGTCCTAGGATGCTTGATTCCGGTCCAGGAAAGACATGTCTTGGCGGTTCGGGCTGCACTGTTCCCATGAGGCACAGGGTCAAGGCTGATTTGCATATGGCCATGTCTGTACTGGGGTGGTGTGGAGTACAAAAAAACGATGGATTTAGGCCCAGATCTCTGTACTGGGGTGAATGTATGATATTGTTCTGCATTCTGTTCATCAACTGATGTTTTTGCATCTGTTTATAGGACACAACCATACTTTGTGGGTCGTATGCTCCAATGGAGTTAAATACACTGAGAAGGAGCCACATCAATGTTGCTGTGGGACGCATTGTAGCTAGCTCGTGACACACAAATACTGAAATATCAGTCAGAAATGGTGAAATCAGAAGCAAGGGAACTAAGGGAAACAGACTCAGGTACTTTTGACCTTGCAAAGGTGTACCTAGGTCCACCCATATATAATTTAATAATCACACCGAATGAATGTAAGAGGATACATCCATGTAGTGCTAGATAAAAGGACTGATAAAAGGACTAACCCCAACGTAGTAGAAATTCTTGCCACTGTAAAGTTATTTTTAGTAATTCATCATGTAATAATATCCAGTGAAGAGAGACAAAATATAAGAAGGCATCTCCTTAATTTGGGCTTTGAAAACTTCTTCTATTGTCAGCGCTCCTCCATCAAAGGAACATTGAATAAAGATGTGCAATAATCTAAAAGTTTAAAATCTGAGGCTTAATAAACTAGGGGGCATATTACCAACAAGTAGCGAAATTTATCGCTAAATAGGCTTAGTGACGATTTTTTTATCGCTGCCTATCGCTGGATATGTTAGCCGAGAAAAGATGCTATTAGCAACATTTTTCTCCATTGTGCTAAAATATCCAGCGATAGCGGCGAAATGCGCGAATATCGCTGAGAATACAGCGATATTCACGCATTAGCGATGAAATGCTCTTAGCCATGTTTTCCACCTCCCATTGGATGACATGGCTAAGAACTGGTCTGGGCAGGTGTTAGTATTTGGAGCTATTCGCGCTTAGCGCAAATATTTCCAACGCTACGCCTGCCTTTCTAATAGGCGAATGCATCGTTAGCGACTGCTTTCAGTCGCTAACTGGTTGGGTACGCCCACTTTGCATGCCATTAGGGATAAACATTGCTTACATGCAAAGAAGGCCCCAAACCGCTCGCTATCGCCTAAAAGCTGTCGCTAACATCAGTTAGCGACAGCTTGCTAATAGGGCAATAGAATTATCGCCGCTTAGCGGCCAAAAACGGCTGCTAAATCTGCGATAATTGCCTATCGCCCCCTTGGTAATATGCCCTATAATTTAAAAAACTGAGGCTTAGATTTCCTACAGTTTATGCAGTTGCGCACTGGATAAGAAATGCAGTATGGTGCTGAGTGAACGAGGAAAGATTGTGTTGTACCAAATCTACAAAGAGGTGTGTGCCATGTATTTCTTTGATAGAAGTACCTAGCCAGCAAATACACAAGGGCCTAGAGAGAGCCTAACTAGGGGTCTGGTTCGACCATTAGAATACTGGCAAAAGCACAGGGCATTAACATAGTTGGTATATAAATTCAACAGCAAACACTGACTAAACACGTAATAAAACGTATAAATAGTTTTTTAATAAGCGCGTGTCTTTAACATTTGGAAGTGTTTCATTTAGTGCACTAGGTTGTATCACTGCACTTAATGTCATTTAATAAAAGTGAACGTTCCCTAATATAAACTTAGAAACATTTATAACCCCCAGCACTCTGACGAAGATGCCATGAGACCAATAGACACGCCTGTTGTCATGTGACTCTTACACATGGCCTACATTATTGTTATCTGTGTAATAACATTATAATCGAATTAAAATGTCCGTGAAAACCATTGCACAACAAAGCAAAACAAAGCGGTGTTCCAGGTCTCACAGATCTCCAGTTGTGGCAAGCCTACAGAAGGACTAATGGAGGTGCAGAGCGTGACTGCAGAGAGAAGCCCGCATTTACTGAAGCTGGCTCAGACAGTTCCAAGGCATAACACAATTTAACGCTACACACCCAGGCCATTAAAGTACATTGACGGTATCTTATGCAGCTCGAGAGCGCTCCAGCAAAACTTTAGATAATGTTGGTCAGAGTTTCATGTATAAGTGTTCAAAGTCCCTAAAAATGTGGACCTCAATAGAATCCCTTTTTATTTTATCTTGATGATCGTGTCGATTGTCACTTCTTACATTCTAAAAACATCTTTAAGGATAGCACAGTGCAAAGTAAATGAGTACATCTCCCTGGTGTACAGGCACCTCACCTAATTTATAAATGAATGCCACGCAGGCGGTCATTTTTAAAGGCACTGGCAGAAGCCACCATCATAGTGGTTTCAGGCGATGCATTTTACTGTTCTGCTATAGGGCTGTGTCATAAGGTTGGATCCCTGTAGCAAACAGAATCCTTATTTTTTTTCTTTTCATAAGGAAAATCCTGAAAAAAGTAATGCTCCCCTCGCCATGGGAGACTTCTCCAGTGGTGGGAGGAGCATTATAATTGTTTTTCTGTTCCTTACTGCCTGATTTTATCTGGAGGTAAGGAACAGTAAACAAGCTTTGGAAATGCAATTGGACTCGCATTTGTTTGAGTTGGAGCTATTGGCATTGTAAATGGCAATGTATTTTTTGGAGTGTTATGGAGTGTATGTATGTGGTGTGTAGTGGAATTATATGGGTTGGATTGGATTAGTTGTGTAATTGTGTGGTGTGGAATTGTGTGGTGTGGAGTGGATTTGTGTAGTGGCATTATGTGGCATGGTGTGCTGCGGAAATATAGGGTTCACAATTATGTGGCATTCAGTGTATGTGGAGTGGTATTGTGTGTTGTGGAGTGGTAAGTAGTTCAGTTTAATTATGTGTTGTGCTGTTGGATTTTGCGGCAAGGTGTGGAATTGTGTGGAGTGGATTGGATGTATATGGTGTGTTGTGTAATTGTGTTGTTGAGTTGTATTATGTGATTTGGTGTTAAATTATGTGGTGTGGACTGGACGTGTGTGGAGCTAAATTGTGTGGCATACCACTGTGTGCATAACTTTGCGTTTTTGGCGACGGAAAAGAACAAATAGGTAGCAGCTAAGCATCAGAGCTGTGTTTTTAAAAAAAGGAAAGAGTTGGAGCTATTGGCATTGTAATGTCTCCTATCTATGTGTTATGGATTGGATTGGTTGTATGTGGTGTGTACCAATTATGTGGTTAAATAGGACTTGGTATTTGTGGTATTGTGTGGTGTGAAACTGTGTGGTATGTATTTGTATAGTGGAATTAAGAGGTATGATGTGCAGATGTATTAGTAGGATAGTAATAGTGTTTTTGTGTGTTTTGGAATTATGTGGAGAGGGACTGTGTGTAATGGAGTGTAAGTATGTGGAATGGCATTTTGTGCTGTGGAGCGTTATGTATTGGAGATTAAAGAAGACAGTATGTACAATACAATAGAATGACTATTAAAAAAAGAATTAACAAAAACATTCTTCTCGTTTTTTAGGTCTCGCGCCTGCGATGCATATGGCGAAGCCATATGCCATCGCGCAGGCGCGATACTAATGCTGTCGGGTCTGCTTCCCAGGAGACAGGAGATGTCACGCGCACGCTCTGGAAAGCGATCGGCGCCGGCCGCGCGCGTGCGTTTCCCAATCTCCTGTCTCTCTGGGAAGCACACAAGCATGCCCAGCAAGCCCCGCCAAGGTAACTTTGAAATAATCTTTATTTCTTGTTTTCTATTCTAACTGGTCAGCATGTTCTTTCACAACCGTATCCTTCTCTGCATATTTATGTCCGTGGGGCTACAGAATGCCAAACATCGGAGGTTTATAGCCTTTCCTAGTTTCTCTTAACTTCTTCCCACACACTTCAGCCTTTCGTCCTGCCTAAGCCGCTCACACTTTTACCCTGCCTCCCCCTCCGCCCATCACAACATTCTTGCAGATCTCCCCCTTTCACCACTGTCAGCCATGCCCTACGGCTCCACCCGGGCTCCCTCTACTCAACCACACATCCTTCGACCATTGGACCGTTCCACTCCTCCCCCCACCCCTTAACACTTTCCAACCGCTCATTCCTCCCCAAGTAGTCACTCCTCCGCTTTTCATCCCTCAATTTGTGCACTCACCCATCAGCGCTCCGCTCCCTCCTGCAGTCCCCCATCCACTTATCGCTCTCACCTCTGCACCCACCTCTCTCACTTTTCTTAACTGCTTCTCCTAATCATCTCGCCTCCTCTCTCTCCATTCTACCCGTCAATCACCCGACAAGGACTCTCGCCGGTCTATCCGTCAGTCCCTCACCTATCCACCGATCCCTCACCCATCTACCCTTACGGTGTCTATTACTACCCCAAACATCTCTTCCCCACCCGCTTGTTTCTTTCTCAACTCATCCACCTCTACCTCCGCACTGTCCCAATCCGAACTCCTCGGCCACTGTTCTTTATTTCTCTCACTCATCCGTCCGGTTCCTTTCCCTCTCCTGGTACCTCACACTATTGTTACTTTCTTAACTCTGCGCACTGTACCCCATCCCCAGCCTCCGCACCCCGCTCCTATATGTCACATCCACCTCACTATTGTCTTCCTCTCATCTTTGCACCCTCTTCTCATCACTCACCCTCCACCCATCTCTCACTTTCACCCTCTCCCGTTTCTCATCACCTCCAACCTCTTCTCACCCCTCCGCCCTGTTCCCACCTCACACCCTCCACTTTGTTTCGATCACTCACCCCTGCCCCCTCCCCCTGTTCCTATCTCTCACCCACCATGATTATGCTTGTTTTTCTTTCTGCTGCATGGTGGTGGGCACGCCCAAGGGGTTACGTAAAAAAAGACCATGCCCTTCCAGAACCCTCACCATTGGAGCTGTCTTATAAGTAACAGCGACAGGGTTTCACATTTTATCTGAAATGTCTCCTTAGAAAAAAAAAACCACATCTGTAGTGGACCAGAGGCGTGATACGCCCACTGCGGAGATCTTTGTGGTCACACCTACAGGCTCCAACCCTTTAAAACACATGTGTGGGGGACTTTCAGCCACAGGTTCCAACGCAGGTAAAACATCTGAGCGGGTAGCCCCATCTACAGTGTGCAAGTAGCATGTTACAATGCGAGTCACTGCTCAAAGTTTCATCTTACCTCAGTTGATAAAATAAGCATTACTGCGTTGATTGGTAAAACCGGTGGCTATACACTATTTACGAAGGTTAGGTAGGAAACTGCAAAATCGGCGGCAGTGGCTCGCGCAGAATCAGTTTTTTAGGTGTATCTATATTACTTTGATATATTATGTTGTCAAAAAATCGAAAATAAACACGTTTTCCTATAAATGCATTTCTCTACCTACCAGCAATCAAGCAGTTGTTTTCCAGTCTCTGTCACCGTGTTCATATAGGGCAGTCGTAACCTATGTAAACCCATTGATTTTATTTTTGTTTAAATGTAAATCATTCCATGTCAAGCCGTGTGCTTCCAGCCTGCAGGCGGCTGCACCGCTCTGCGACCAGACGTTTGAAGCCCATGTTTTGGGCCAAGCAGAACCCCGTCACATTTAAACACAGCCACGTGCATTGGAAATAAATAAAACAACAGAATGAGTCTTGTGACCCTAGAACTGGATGTACAGACGATTCAAGGGCTTCCAAGGGGTTTATAATCCTGCAGTGCCGGTCTAAATCTAGCTGCTATGAAGTGCAAATGCGTCATTCATGCTGAAGTAACCAGGGCCTTTCACACATTGGACACTGCGCTGCCTCACACAAACTGCGCTGCCTCACACAAACTGCGCTGCCTCACACACACACACTACGCTGCCTCACACACACACTGCGCTGCCTCACACACACTGCGCTGCCTCACACACACTGCGCTGCCTCACACACACACACACTGCGCTGCCTCACACAAACTGACAAACTGCGCTGCCTCACACACACACACACACTACGCTGCCTCACAAACACACACACTACGCTGCCTCACACACACACTGCGCTGCCTCACACACACTGCGCTGCCTCACACACACTGCGCTGCCTCACACACACACACACTGCGCTGCCTCACACACACACACACTGCGCTGCCTCACACACACACACACTGCGCTGCCTCACACACACACACACTGCGCTGCCTCACACACACACACACTGCGCTGCCTCACACACACACACACTGCGCTGCCTCACACACACACACACTGCGCTGCCTCACACACACACTGCGCTGCCTCACACACACACTGCGCTGCCTCACACACACACTGCCCTGCCTCACACACACACTGCCCTGCCTCACACACACACTGCCCTGCCTCACACACACACTGCGCTGCCTCACACACACACTGCGCTGCCTCACACACACACTGCGCTGCCTCACACACACACTGCGCTGCCTCACACACACTGTGCTGCCTCACACACACTGCGCTGCCTCACACACACACTGCGCTGCCTTACACACACACTGCGCTGCCTCACACACACTGCGCTGCCTCACACATACTGCGCTGCCCTCCCTCACACACATACTGCGCTGCCCTCCCTCACACACACTGCGCTGCCCTCCCTCACACACACTGCGCTGCCCTCCCTCACACACACTGCGCTGCCTCACACACACTGCGCTGCCTCTCACACACCGCGCTGCCTCTCATACACACACACTGCGCTGCCTCACACACACACACACACACTGCGCTGCCTCACACACACTGCGCTGCCTCACACACACTGGGCTGCCTCACACACACTGCGCTGCCTCACACACACTGCGCTGCCTCACACACACTGCGCTGCCTCACACACACTGCGCTGCCTCACACACACTGCGCTGCCTCACACACACTGCGCTGCCTCACACACACTGCGCTGCCTCACACACACACACTGCGCTGCCTCACACACACACACGCACACTGCACTGCCTCACACACACACTGCACTGCCTCTCACACACACACACATTGCGCTGCCTCACGCACACACACACACTGCGCTGCCTCACGCACACACTGCGCTGCCTCACACACACACACTGCGCTGCCTCACACACACACACTGTGCTGCCTCACACACAGTCACACTGCGCTGCCTCACAAACACAGTATGGAGCTACACACTGCTGTGTGTCACTCACACTGTCCTATCACACACACTGCGCTGTTACACACAAACACTGCCCTATGACACACATACTACACTGCCTCACACGCACACTGCGCTGCATCACGCACACACTGCCCTGCTACACATTGCATTGCCTCACACACACTGCGCTGCCTCACACACTGCGCTGCCTCACGCACACTGCGCTGCCTCACACACACTGCGCTGCCTCACACACACTGCGCTGCCTCACACACACTGCGCTGCCTCAACACACTGCGCTGCTTCAACACACTGCGCTGCTTCAACACACTGCGCTGCTTCAACACACTGCGCTGCCACACACACTGCGCTGCCTCACACACACTGCGCTGCCTCACACACACTGCGCTGCCTCACACACATTGCGCTGCCTCACACACACTGCGCTGCCTCACACACACTGCGCTGCCTCACACACACTGGGCTGCCTCAAAAACACTGTGCTGCCTCACGCACACACACACTGCGCAGCCTCACACACACTGCACTACCTCACACACTGCACTACCTCACACACTGCACTGCCTCACACACACTGCACTACCTCACACACTGCGCTGCCTCACACACACTGCACTGCCTCACACACACACTGCGCTGCCACACACACACACACACACTGCGCTGCCTCACACACACACACACACACATTGCACTTCCTCAAACACACACACGCTGCCTCACACACACACACTGCGCTGCCTCACACACACGCTGCCTCACACGCAAACACTGCCTCACACACACACACTGCGCTGCCTCACACACACACACACACACACACACTGCGTTGCCTCACACACTGCGCTGCCACATAATTACCCAGCTCTCAATGCAACATACACTCCAAATACCACTCAGTGCCACATAATTATATGCTACATAGTTACACTGCACTCAATGCCATATACACTCCAAACAATACGACTCAGTGCCACAAAATTACATATTACATATTTACACTGCACTCCATGCAACATACACTCCAAATACTACTGAGTGCCACATAATTACACACCACATAATTACACTGCACTCAATGCAACATTCACTCCAAATCCCACTCAGTGCCACATAAGTACACTCTACTGAATGCAACATACACTCCCCATATTACCACTCAGTGCCACGTAATTACACCCCATATAATTACTCTTCTCAATGCAATGTAAATACACTTCACATAATACCACTCAGTGCCGTATAATATGCTACATAATTAACCTGCACTCAATGCAACATACACTCCAAATACCACTCAGTGCCACATAATTACTCTACTGAATACAACATACACTCCCCATATTACCACTCAGTGCCACGTAATTACACCCCATATAATTACTCTTCTCAATGCAACGTAAATACACTTCACATAATACCACTCAGTGCCGTATAATTACACACCTCATACTTACACTACTCAATGCAACATAAATACACTCTATCTATCTATCGCACTTACTCTATCTATCGCCATCACTCTATCTATCTATCGCCATCACTCTATCTATCTATCGTCTTCACTCTATCTATCACTTCGCCACAGCATCACTCAGCACCACCACAGCATCACTCATGGGAAATACAACATCACTAGGCGCTACCACAGCATCAATGAACGCCACAGCATCACTCGTTGCCACCACAATATCACTCAGCGCCACCACCGCATCAATCTGTGCAACCATTCAATAACTGGTTCAAATATGTTCTCTCAATGTTTCAAGCTTTATTACAAATGTCATAAAAAGATGTTAATATTTCACTTCTGTTCTTGGATTTTCGTCAAAATAAAATACAATTAACATAATCTTCACAATTTTTTTTACAAAAGTTTAAGCTATTGCTATTATAAATTACAATAACTTTTATTTAAGTATTAATTATTAAAAAATGTAAAAGCCATTGTTATTTGAAATATCAATACATCTAAGTCACGTAAATACAACACATATTGCATTACAAATGCTATAGGTGTCACATTTGCAAACGTTAGAACTATTGGCATTGTAAATGACAAAGCTATTAAATTTGCTATTTTTAAAACCAACACATAAATAAAAAATGTGTCATTTACAATACCAATAGCTCAAACTTTCCTAATGCGAGACCTATTGCATTGCAAATGCTTGTTTGTCCTTGTAATGCTGTTTACCTCTTCCTGCCTATTGTAATGCTTGTTCATTATAGCTTTTTTTGTTGTTATGAATGAAGAGACATAAACAATAGGGGAATGGAGATTGAGAAATAGTACCTGAATTACAACACGAGCAACGGACAGGCACTAGGAAAGAATCAACAGATGCCAGATTTTAAGGTCACACTGAGGTGGTGCTAAGTAATGCTGAAGTGGGGCTGAGGTGCTGGTGCGCTGGTGCAGATGTGATGCTCAGGTGATGCTGAATGGTACTTAGGTTGTGCTGAGTGCTGCTGAGGTAGTGGTGTGCTGGTGTGGAGGTGATACTGAGTATTACTGAGGTGGTGCTGAGTGCTGCTGAGGTGGTGCTGAGTGATGTGGAGGTGGTGCTGAGTGACGCTGAATAATGCTGAGGTGGTGGTGCTATGCTGGTGCTAAGTTGGTACTGTCTTGAGGTGATGCTCTGCTATTTCTGAGGTGATGCTGCGTTGGTGGTGGTGCACTGATGTGGAAATGGTGCTGTGCTAATATTTATGCTGTGCGCTGTTGGTGCTGCATTGATGCTGGCTGGCGGTGAACTGATGAGGAGGTGATGCTGAGGTGATGATGAGGTGGTGCAGAGTGATGCTGAGGTGCTGGTTCATGCTAAGGTTATGCTGCTGCACTGGTGCTGCTAAGTGATATTAAATCTGTGCTGTGCTGAGGTGATGCAGTGCTGATGTTGAAGTGGTGCGGTATTGGTGCTGAGTTGCTTCTGAGGTGGGGCTGCTTTGGTAGTGGTGCACTGATGCGGAGATGGTGCTGTACTAATGCTGAAGTGGTGCTGCGCTGGTGCTGAGTCATGCTGAGGTGGACTTGAGTCATGCTGAGGTGGTGTGCTGCACTTATGCTCAGGTGGTGCACTGATGAGGTAGTGCTGTGCTGATGCTGAGATGGGGCTGTGCTGATGCTCAGGTGGTGGTGTTTAGGGAGTGCTGTGCTAATGCAAAGATGGTGCTGCGCTAGTGCTGCACTGATGCTGAGGTGGTGCTGCAGTGGTGGTGGCTCACTGATGAGAAGGTGGTGCTGTGTTGATGCTGTGGTGGTGCTGAGTAATGCCGTGGTGGTGCTGAGTGATACCGAGGTGGGGGTGGTGCACTGGTCCTGAGTTGGTGCTGAGCTGTTGCTCAGGCGGTGCAGAGTGATGTTGAGTTGGTGCTGTGCAGAGGTGGTGGTGCGCTGATGCTGAAGTGGTGCTGTGTTGGTGCTGAGTTGCTGTTGAGTTAGGGCTGTGTTGGTGTTGCACTGATGCTAAGGTAGTGCTGTGCTTCAGCTAAGATGGTGCAGTGCTGATGTTAAGGTGGTGATGTGCTGGTGCTGAGCTGGTACTGCGCTGATGCTGAGTTGCTGCTTCATTGGTGGTGGTGCTCCGCTGATGCTGAGGTGTTGTTGAGGTGATGCTGAGGTGTTGTTGAGGTAAGGCTGAGTGTTGCAGATTCCTTCATCACCCCACCCTTTAACGGTGTCCCTTGAGGCTCCATAACCGCTAGCATTCAGATGAATTTATTTAGTTATAAAGTGCCACTCATACCAGTGTACAGTGTCAAAGCACTTTACATCACACACAAATTACACATAAATAATCAATCATATGTGTATTATTAGTGTATCATTAGTGTAAAGGAAATATTACATAATATGGAGAACTACTGGGTGTAGGAGTCACAAGTCATGCATATTGGTAGGCAGCATTGCTAAAGAGTGCTCGGCCCCAGAAGGCCAAACTCAGAATTGAAAACAGAACACCATAGTTGGGGGCTCTCTTAAATAAAAATAATTTTCTTTGTAGCTGGCATACTAACCCTCTGCTAGCTTGCAATGAGTCAAAACCTCTTCCACTAGACAACTCCATCTCTCCAGCAAGAACATTAATTATTGGAGTTCTCTTGACATTTTTATTGTCTGGAATTGCTTGAAGCCAGGAATGTGTCAGCCAGTGCTTTTGAAAGCACTATAAACTCGGAAACAATGCCCCTCTGCTCTGAAGTCAATATGTCAGTAACCAGTGCAATCGCACCACCCTATGTGCGGCCCTACCTTTTTGTTCTGCATTTATTTAATGTAATATATTCAAATGCACATTTACAGGGGACATTCTTCTAGAAAGAAACATTTTGGCCTCAGCACTAAACCAAGAGCAGAGACTTCCAACCCCTCACCCAGCAGCCAAGCATAAGTCTTGGGGGGAATGAAAGAACGCAAGCAGCATGCATATTAATGTATCATTTGAAGCGTTGATTTAATGGAACTGAACAATGGGTGGTTTTAAGAAGTGGTTTAAGTTTTTTATATGATTTAAAGCTGCAGTAGCTAGATGGCATGCTGTTGCAGTGTTTTGTGCCTGTTTCTGGAGGAAATTAAAGAAGGCAGACTTAGACTTAAAACCACAATAATGAATTTCTTGCATTCCAAGCCAGCCTGGGAGCTGGCTTTAGGAAGAATACAAAGAATGCCAATCACATGGAAGGAACTGAGAGGGTTAATGCTGCAATAAATTTAAGCAGCTACGGGTCTGAGCAGCCACAGTGTAACTCAAGGTGGAAAACATAATAAAATTCCCTTACGAGCAGGTCAACAGAGCAAAGTGTAATGATATTGTACTAAGTCCCTGCTCCTTGAAAGAAAAGGAGGGACAAAGATGCAGGACTGTCCACTAGTAAGCAGGGATTTTTACAGGACATTGAAAATAACAAATGATAAGCAAGGAATGGCGGGACATATTACCAAGCAATAGCGATAATTATCGCTATTGCTTGGTTAGAGACAAAAATTTACCGCTAAGCTGCGGCGATTTTTATCGCAAATAAACCTTGGTATTACCAAGGTTTATCGCAAATGCGATAAAAATCGGCCGCAATGCATGAATATGGCTGAAAAGTCAGCGATATTCATGCATTACCGAGCTAATGCTCTTAGCCATGTTATCCACCTCCCATTGGATAACATGGCTAAGAACTGCTCAGTGCAGGTGTTAGCTTTTGGAGATATTCGCGCTTAGCGCCAATATCTCCAAAAGTTGGTAATAGGAGATAGCGATGTTAGCAACTGTTTCCAGTCGCTAACATCTTGGCACGCCCATTTTGCATGTCATTAGTGATAAATATCACTGACATGCAAAGTGGGGCCCAAGATGGTCGCTATCTCCTACTAGCTGTCGCTAACTGGTGGTAGCGACAGCAAGGTAATAGGGAGATAATTTTATCTCCGCTTTCTCGGCTTTTAAAGCCAAAAAAGCGGAGATAAACCCCCTTGATAATATGCCCCGGCATTTGGCCCACAAAGATATATGTATACTAAAGTGTGCAAGAGGTTGTATGTTTACGCTCTACCTAAAAATGACTACATGTCCCCCCATCTAAATTGGGAAGGTGGACATCTAGTCATTTCTCCCATGGCCTTTGCTCCCCAGGGCCGTTGCAGAAGTTTGGTCATGGCAGAGACTGAGTAGTCCCCATCTTCATCATGGCTAAACCGAAGGTCCGCTTGCATTTAAATCAAGCGGTTAGACCTTCATATTGGCATTATGTATATTTCTCCACCATTACAATGGATTATACATACCATGGTCCTTAGTTCTGACCAACAAGCGGGACCGAAGAAATAACATTAAGAAGAAATCCTTATGACTAATTTACAGTAGATTTTGGCAAAAATACAATTCAGGAGACTAACCAGCAAAAGGATATCCTTGGTAAATTCTGCATCTTTCTAGATGTGTGTTCAACTATCTGTTAGACGCCCACAATATTACTTCGTATCACTTAGATTTGCCAACATATTTAGCATTATTGTTTATATGCAGTGGATAAATAACAATGCCATGTAACAGAATCACCAGACAATTTGACCCCTCTAATGCAGTAATGTGTGTGCACAATTGGGATAATATCAATATGTAAAAAATGGGACATAACCTAAAATAATGCTGTCCAGCACAAGAGTCGTAATGAGAAAAAAACGAAGAATGCACATGCATAGCTGTATGATATTTTACGTTTTTCCACTTGAATTATATTGCACTACAACAAGTTATGTGTGCCCACTTTTGAGATAGTTGCTTTCCAACTGACACAGTGACTTTTTTCTTTGCAATGAATTTAGCAGATGTCAGAGTCTGTTGTGCCTTTGAAGTGTGGCATAAGGTTAATTTAGCTCTGGCAGTGGTAATGAATATTGATTGACTCTCAAATGTGGGGTTTCTTCACTCTCCAACCCTTCAGTTGGTTTTCAAATTTCACCACACACAATCCACCCAAAATAAATGCTTTTCTTGCCAGTTTAGACAAATTGATGTTCTTCTTTATTAGTCTGAAGTTCAAATGAGGGCTGTTGAACTAACCATGAGTCTTACATTCGGGAATTGTAGCTGTGGAAAATGAAACTATCTTCGTTCATTCTAAGATATAGGTATTTATGGGTGCAATTAATGGTTTAATTAAATCTATTTGCAATGAATTAAAAATACTTATGGGCCAGTCTTTTTCCTAACGCAGCACCACATGGATCTGACATACTGCCCTGCTTAACCTGACCCATCGCTTAGGGGGAAAACCAAATGAGGCAATTTTAAAAATATATAAAGCAAAATGCATTGCACTAACCACCTACGGTGCTGCTATTTGGAGTCCCACCCCAATGATTGAGATACAAAGGGCCGAAAATAAGGTATTTCGGTGTCTTCTCTCGGTCCCTCAATCTACTGCTACTTTTGCAGTACACCAGGAATTAGGCATGGGGTATGTGGAAGATCTGATAAATTTGGCCCCCCTTATCCAATGGATAAAATATGGCTTAACCCGGATTTAACTCTAAACCAGCGAATCATGAGGGATTGTATTAGCCTAGATAAGGGTAAAGATATCAAATGGCTTTCCTATGTTAAGTCTGCATTTATTAAGCTAGGAAGACCAGAAATCTATGAAAGACCGGACTCCATCTTGAAAGGAGATATAAACTGGGTTAAGATGCACTTCATGTCTTTAAGAACACAGGAGCGGAAGGCTGAAGAATTGCTGAAACCTACAGTAAAAGCCCATTTTTTGATTGCTACCCCAGAATCTTTAGAATTATATTTAAAAGTAGTCACTGGACCATTTCACAGATGGTTATTACCAAGGTTCAGGTTTAATCAAATTCCATTTTTATTAGGAATAAACCAGGGTTGGAGCACTGCTGACAAGGCTCTACCCTTTGACTTTGACAATTGTTCTACCCAGGACACCATTCATTTCATGTTTTTTTGCAAACACTACTCAGTAATAAGGAAAAAATACATCATTCCATTACTTAAGGGTACAGGGTTACGTCAAGTTAAACCTGCTCTAATGTTCCTGCAATTGTTGCACAATGCTTGGGTCATTTTTAATATCGGGAGCTACTTGGTGGCAGCAGTAAGACTGAATAAGCTAAGATCCTTAAATAACGTGGAATTATGATGTCCTAGGTCCTAATGTAGATCATTGTATTTGGCTATGTTTTTTGCACCATCTATTTGCTATGTAAATCATGTGTGGTACTTGGCTTTAAAATTTCATGAATGTCACTAATTTTATATTGTATTTACCCATCGATTGAATGTATTTATATCATTTTTATACTGTGTTTTTTATGATTTTAATTAATTGATTAAAGTGCATTGAATCGAATCTACTTCACCCACCTCTTGACTGATTTATGGATCTGTAAATCCATCTATCAATTTATCGATCAATCACCACATCCATCCATGAACATACCTGTGTGGCTTTTGTCTGTCTATCTATCTATCTATCTATCTATCTATCTATCTATCTATCTATCTATCTATCTATCTATCTATCTATCTATCTATCTATCTATCTATCTATCTATCTATCTATCTATCTATCTATCTATCTATCTACAGTCCTATATCTAGAAGTATAGTTTTAGGGGGGCATGACCCTCGTCTATGAAAAAACATTAAAGCTGTGCGTTTTGCATTCCCTCCCAAATACTAGTTTTACTACCAAAAAATGACTGCCAGAATATCGTGACATAAGAATATTGAAGACAGAATATTGGGAGTTAAGTGCATATAAATGGCTGTATAGATGTTCTATTCTTAACTCCAAATCTACGTACATTTAAGATATATATTGAGTATGTAAATATATGTGGAGAATGGTAAAGAAAAAGTACACTTACCTGTTGATATTTTGATTCAATATTATGTCTTTTATATTCTGTGCCATCAATATTGTGGTTTGTCTGATTCTATGTAATGGAATACTTGGATTTCTTAAGCTACATATTTAAGCATACTTAATTAACTTTTTACAATTCTTCTTTAAATCCTATTGATAAGATGGGATTTAAATTAGAAGGGTATAAAGTTGTAACGTAGGCTGTCTCACAAATTTGTCTATTTTCTAAACTATTCAGGCTTAGTGGAATACAAAATTTATCATTTTCTCTATTTAGAAAAATGAGCTGGTCTCAGCTCGGAGTCCATTTAAGGTCTTTGGCCTGGCTGAGGTCACTAGTTCCGTTTCTAGTTAGAGGAGCTGTAGTTGAGCAGGCAACAACTGCGCCTCTAATGCTGTGAGAGGTGGTTTTACGGTTTGCATCTAGGATCCTGCTCTGTGATAATATCTTGGTTTGCTGCTTGCATTGTACCTCTCATTTGGATGCTACAGAGTGCTCCACTTCTTGAATTATGGATATTCTCTACTCTTTCACATGCAGTATCCTCCTTGCATAGAAACCTAAAGGTGGCACATTCCATGTGGGTAACATTGCTTTGACGAGCATGAACATTTCTGAGTGGTGATTTCAGAAAGCGTGGAAGCCTGTCATGTGTACCTGAAATGGAAAATATTTACATGCAGATGGATTGTTTGATATTACTACAGGTGCAGACATAAGTCAAGCTTCATGTTAAGAAGCGTTAAGATACTGCCATGCTTGCAGGCAGGTCGCCCCACTCCGCTGCTGGTCACCTGTAACCCTGGGCGGGCAACTTCGCTACGCCCACGAAGTGGACGTAGTGTTGCCTACTTTGCCCTTTGCAAAGTAGGTGAAGCAGGCAACACTACGCCCACTTCGTGGGCATAACGAAGTTTCCCGCCACCCGCCTCCCTCCCGCCCTCACTAAATGCTTAAATTACCTTAAAAAGGAATTATAAAACCACTTACCTTGTCCGCTGCGTCCCCGGGGCTCCCTCTCGTCATCGCGCCGCCGGCGCCGCCGTCTTAGATACTAATGCACATACGCGGCCGCCTGCGCATGCACATTTCTCGTGAACTCACTGGACCGACCACCGCTGCATCCATTTCACCTTCAAGAAACCAACCACGCACCACTGCACCCAACAGCTGCCTTGCCGCTGCTGGAGCAAAGTCACCGAACACCAGCTGATCACATCCCTCTCCAAGAACCCACCCACCGACCCCTCCCAACCCAGACGTCGCAGCCCGCAACCTCAGACAGTGGATCAACGACTGCGCCAACACCCTCGCCCCGCTCAAGAAACCCTCCAACAGCCATGCCAACAAGAGAGCCACCTGGTTCACCGACGAGCTCCAGACTTCCAAACGCGCATGCCGGAAACTGGAGAAGACGTGGATCGACAAACGCACACAGGACAACCACGCAGCCCACAAGGACGCCCCCCGCAGACACCACCACCTCATCAGATTAGTCAAGAGATCCTCCTTCAAACACTGCTTGGATAACAATGCACACAACAGCAAAGAGCTCTTCAGCATCATAAAGGAACTCCTGCCCTCACAAGAACTGTGCGACTCACTAGCCATCTTCTTCCACCGCAAGATCGCTGACATCCACGACAGCTTCAACACCATGACTGCCCCGACTACACCAGACTCCACCCCCCCCTGTGAACATCACCAGCATCAACCGCCTGACCTCCTGGTTCAACGACGACGAGACAAGCAAGGTCATGAACTCCATCCACTTGGGATCTCCGTCAGACCTGTGCCCTCACCACGTATTCAACAAAGCAGACGCAGCCATCGCAGCCCAACTACGAAAGGTCATCAACATCTCCTTCAAAACAGCGACATTCCCGGAAAGCTGGAAGCACGCTGAAATCAACACCCTCCTCAAGAAGCCCAAAGTGGACCCCAAGGACCTCAAGAACTTCCGGCCCATCTTCCTGCTCCCCTTCCCGGCAAAGGTCATCGAGAAAATCGTCAACATGCAACTGTCACGCTACCTGCAAGACAACAACATCTTGGACCCGTCCCAATCCGGATTCAGATGAAACCACAGCACTGAGGCAGCCCTCATCGCCACCACAGACAACATCAGGCGCCAACTAGACAAAGGCGAAATCTTCATGGACCTGTCAGCCACCTACGACACGGTCTGCCATCGCACTCTAAAGACTCGCCTCCTAAAAGCCGGAGTCCAAGAGAAGGCTCTTGACCGGACCACGTCCTTCCTCGCCGGCAGAACCCAGAGCGTCTGCCTCCCACCCTTCCGATCCGAAGCCACCAAGATCATCTGCGGCGTCCCCCAGGACTCATCCCTCATCCCGACGCTGTTCTACGTCTTCATGGCTCCCCTCGCACAAGTGGCCCGCCATCATGACCTTAACATCATCTCTTACGCCGACGACACCCAGCTCATCCTCTCCCTCACCAAGGACCCACACACCACGAAAACCAACCTCCACGAGGGAGTGAAGGCTGTCGCCGACTGGATGAGGAGCAGCCGTCTGAAGCTGAACTCGGACAAGATGGAGGTCCTCATCCTCTGACCCACCCCCTCAGTCTGTGACGACTCCTGGTGGCCGACCACACTAGGAACAGCAACACCCACCGATCACGCACGCAACCTAGGTTTCATCCTTGACTCCTCCCTCTCCATGTCTGAGCAGGTTAATGCCGTCTCCTACTCCTGCTACAACACCCTCTGCATGCTCTGCAGGATCTACAAGTGGATCCCGACCGAAACAAGAAGAACGGTCACACAGGCCCTCGTCAGCAGCAGACTGGACTACGGCAACGCACTCTATGCAGGAATCCCAGCCAAACACCTACGACGAATACAACGCATCCAAAACGCCTCCTCCCGACTGATTGTCAACGTCCCCGGCCGCAACAACATAACCCCCTACTTGAGAGACCCACACTGGCTCCCCGTCGACAAGAAGATCACCTTCAAGTTCCTCACGGATACACACAAAGCACTCCACAACGCCGGACCAGCCTACCTGAACAGCTTCCACACCCCAACCCGCCAGCTCCGCTCCGCCAGCCTCGCCCCCGCTGCTGTCCCCCACATCCAACAGATGACCTCCGGCGGCAGATCCTTCTCCTACCTCGTCACCAAGACCTGGAACACCCTCCCCACCCACAGACGGCAGACCCAAGACCTACTCACCTTCAGAAGGCTACTTAAGACCTGGCTCTTCGAGCAGTAGCAGCATACCCCTCCCCTCAGCACCTTGGGACCCTCACGGGTAAGTAGTGCGCTGTACAAATACTCTGATTGATTGATTGATTTTTAAATGCACACTAAAAAAACAAATCACTTCCTTAATTGAACTTGGACTTCCCGAGAAGTAGGTTCTACTTTCCAGCGACTATACCACCAAATTTAGACATATATGCATTAAAAAGAAGGCGTCAGCACTTCTTACGAAGAGCATATATTAACAAATAACAATAGTTGTAATTCTTAAACAATTTACAAAAAGCATTGTGGATCAAGTAACAATGGTTATACCGTATTAGCATTTTAAAAAAACACTATGCAGGGAGATTTTGGACTCTTACACTAAGATTCCTTTTAGAAGATAAAGTGCAAAATTGTGCTTTGAAATCACATTGGGACAGGGATATTTGCCGAAAATTATCAGCTATAATTCCACTTAAAATCTCCACTAACATTCTTTGCATGCGTTTCTAATTCTCATTTTGCTACTTTAGGCTCTCTCTTACTTTATCTATTCCCTCCCAATTTCCTAATGTCTGCTGTGTTGCCTCTCAATTTTTTCTGTCTATCCCATCCTGTTTGCAGCTATATATATCTAGCAGTTCCAGTCTCTACTGCTCTCTCTCTCTTGCTTTTTCCATTTACTCTCTTTCTTTCTCTCAATCTTTTCTTCTTTTCTAAAACCTCTTCTCCGTATATTTTCTTCTATTTTCTTTGTACTTCTCAATATATTTTATTCTCTCTCTAGGCTTTTTTTCCATAGACTATCTATGGCAATTGAAACTTCCTCTTAGCAGTGTGTGGCCGATAGCAGCACCTTTCACCTTTTGCTGGCCTCTGTGCTTTTTGCTGTTCCCCAGTACTAGAAGCCTAACATCCTCGGGTCCTCCTGGAACTTGAGGAGTCCCCTCCAATCATGGAATAAAGAAGTTAGTGTAATGTGGTCATTATATCCCAGCAGTTTGTTGTCAATTCTTGTTGGACAGGACATCAGGCTGCTTGGAATTAATGGGGTTTAACTGCTGTATGAGAGAGAACGTCCCCTTGATGGCTATCCACTGAACTAGAACATCAAATGTTTCAGGCAAAACATCAAAACAATTTATTTTTAAAAATCAAAGGTGCCATGTCAGGTGGAGCTTTCGTCTTGCTGTATAACGCAGCACTTTATACACTCTGACGTTACAAAGCAAAACAAAAGTGAAAACTGACCGCCCAAATGGAATCTGTGGGGATCCACAAATGTCACACCACACATAGTTCCTCCCTTCTTCCAAAAATAATATTAGCCCACTTGAGTGACTGATCATCTGTGAGATGAAAGTCTTCCTACAGCCCCTAAGACAGAAGGAAAGATCAAGATTTTGTTCTTGCAAATTCACCAATTCAGGTGATATGGGTAGCTACAGTATTTAGGCCAGGGCTCAGTCAGCATCCAGAGAAACCTGCCAGGCCCAAAAAGTTCTGAAAACAGTCTCAGATGCCCTGATTATGGCTTCCACAATTTATTGACTTTAAGAAGACGAATCTTCAGCATGTTTACCCTGGAAGGGTTATCTAGATATTAAGGTATTTTTTAAAGCTATTGGTATAGCATTCAATGGTGACATGGCAAGCAGCTTTATTGGATCATTACTGATTCATGCTACTGCTAGTTAGCGTGTTTTCAGCCTTCAGCAGCAGGCACATTAACCTAAAATAATATCTGGCTCCTGCAAAAAAAACAAAAAAACAATCTGTAGAACAGATACATATCTCACCAGGCTATATTTTACGACAGGGCATTGTCGATTAGAGCAATGTCAGTCAAATGTAAGTCGTACCTGACTTGTGATAACTCTGCCCCAGCACAATAGGCAAATCAAAGCTCTATTTCATATTGGACATTGCTCCCAAATTATTGGTAGGTTTAGGTAGTGACAACCACTTAATTATAAGGAATTGGAAATGTCATGAAAGTTGCTGGCTTAAGAACAACATTACTAATTTTCCTGTATAGTTGTGCAATATCTTCTCACAGCAAATTCTTGATTGCCATACTATAGGTGAAGGTGAGAAGGAAGTTCAGCTGATGTCAATTGAACTCTTGGCCTCTCAGCTGCGACAACAAACTAGTGCTGGTACTCACAAACAAGACTGCAGCATCCCACTGGGTTCATCATATCCACTCAATTGTTCAACATCTGCCAAATCCCCTTACAATCCTGTTTAAATCATTCGACATCAGGTGTCACAACTTTGTAGATGACATCCAAATTATTTTTCAAAATGGATGATTTGGTAGACCTCTACAACTTAAAACTTGATGACGGCCTTTGAGCCATAAACACGTGGATGATGAATAACCATCTAAAATTAAATACTGCAAAGACTGAAATTATGACCTGCAGACAATGACAAAAGTAACAGCCTACCACCATATGGCACAAGAAAATTTAGGATCCTCAAATAATATCAAGAGAAGTGAGAAATGTAGCGGTAACCATGGATTAAGATCTATATATGATACTACATGTTAGCAACAAAAACAGTGGGCCTTCTACACAAAGAAAACATAATCTTGCATCCTCCTATGCCTCGGATAAAAAGCAAAAAATTGCAAGCCATGACACACTTGTAAAGTCCAAGCTTGACTATGCCAACAGCCTATACATTGGCACACCAACATTCAAAGTATGCAAAACACATCTCATCCAAAATTCTGCTGCAAGACTTCTTTTCCAGCTTCACTCAACAAAATACATGACCCCAGTATTGCAATGACTCCACTGGCAATCTATATTAAGAGGTGCAATGTTCAAGGCGCTCTGCATTGCCCATGGAACATGTCCCCTGACCTACAAGCTAAATTCAAGCAATACAAACCCATCAGGACACTGCACTTCAGGCGTGCATCACTTATCATCATGACACCTCACCATAAGAAATCTTGAAGGAGGTACTGCTTTCTCAGTACAATCCACCAAGCCCTGGAATACATTACCAGTCAGCATTTGTAGCATCCAGGAGCATATACATTTCAGAGGACACTTGAAACCAGGGCTAGTTCCAAAACAACTGCACCACCGGAACATCCTATCAACAGAACTTGAAAAGACAGTTGCACCCTCAAGTTCAATCTTTAGCCTACATTCCACAGAAAGGAAAAAACCAAACCAGCAAACTCCTTTTGGTACGCAGGTAAGTTAGGAGGGCTGGCCTATACTTTGCTGGGGTATTCATACTGATGTAAGTTCATACATAACATTTCTGGACCACACTAAGGCTAATGCTGTAATACTCAGCAGTTGGCAGCTAACTGTAACTTACGCCTCTTACATTCAATTAAAAGCATATATGCTACGAGGGTTGTCCATCACCAGTACTATGCAGCCAATAAACCAGCTCTCTTTAAGTTGTGAAAGTGTAGTTATGATATTAATAAAGAAATTTCATATGATAATAACCCCACGCTCCAGCTGAACTGCAGCTGCCTCGCTCTGTCTCCTGGCGGTATCGTTTTCTCAACAAGCATTTTCAGCTGTATTTGTGTATTTGACTGACCCTCGCAGCCTAGAAGCGCTTTGCTCGCGGCGCGCCGCATTATTCTATTTAATTAATTAATTGCTAGCGCGACCTTGCTGAGGCTGGCTGAATTGATTGTGGTACATTGAGGCTTGTGTGCTTACTTGCAATTGTCCTGCACACTCGGCGCTGTAGGGAATTTGCTGCCCCTGGCTCCATTAGCCTTTGACCCTCCATTTTGTTGTTTGTTTTCCCCTGGTCCGCCCCTCCTCCCGCCACCGCCTCCCAGCTGCTGACCCTCCCACCCACGATCTCTACCCTTCCTCTCCCCCGAGCAGATTGTGATCGCCTGGACCTTCTTCCAGATCGGTTGCTCCCCCACGCTCCAGCTGAACTGCAGCTGCCTCGCTCTGTCTCCTGGCGGTATCGTTTTCTCAACAAGCATTTTCAGCTGTATTTGTGTATTTGACTGACCCTCGCAGCCTAGAAGCGCTTTGCTCGCGCAGCGCCGCATTATTCTATTTAATTAATTAATTGCTAGCGCGACCTTGCTGAGGCTGGCTGAATTGATTGTGGTACATTGAGGCTTGTGTGCTTACTTGCAATTGTCCTGCACACTCGGCGCTGTAGGGAATTTGCTGCCCCTGGCTCCATTAGCCTTTGACCCTCCATTTTGTTGTTTGTTTTCCCCTGGTCCGCCCCTCCTCCCGCCACCGCCTCCCAGCTGCTGACCCTCCCACCCACGATCTCTACCCTTCCTCTCCCCCGAGCAGATTGTGATCGCCTGGACCTTCTTCCAGATCGGTTGCTCCCCCACGCTCCAGCTGAACTGCAGCTGCCTCGCTCTGTCTCCTGGCGGTATCGTTTTCTCAACAAGCATTTTCAGCTGTATTTGTGTATTTGACTGACCCTCGCAGCCTAGAAGCGCTTTGCTCGCGCAGCGCCGCATTATTCTATTTAATTAATTAATTGCTAGCGCGACCTTGCTGAGGCTGGCTCAATTGATTGTGGTACATTGAGGCTTGTGGGCTTACTTGCAATTGTCCTGCACACTCGGCGCTGTAGGGAATTTGCTGCCCCTGGCTCCATTAGCCTTTGACCCTCCATTTTGTTGTTTGTTTTCCCCTGGTCCGCCCCTCCTCCCGCCACCGCCTCCCAGCTGCTGACCCTCCCACCCACGATCTCTACCCTTCCTCTCCCCCGAGCAGATTGTGATCGCCTGGACCTTCTTCCAGATCGGTTGCTCCCCCACGCTCCAGCTGAACTGCAGCTGCCTCGCTCTGTCTCCTGGCGGTATCGTTTTCTCAACAAGCATTTTCAGCTGTATTTGTGTATTTGACTGACCCTCGCAGCCTAGAAGCGCTTTGCTCGCGCAGCGCCGCATTATTATATTTAATTAATTAATTGCTAGCGCGACCTTGCTGAGGCTGGCTGAATTGATTGTGGTACATTGAGGCTTGTGTGCTTACTTGCAATTGTCCTGCACACTCGGCGCTGTAGGGAATTTGCTGCCCCTGGCTCCATTAGCCTTTGACCCTCCATTTTGTTGTTTGTTTTCCCCTGGTCCGCCCCTCCTCCCGCCACCGCCTCCCAGCTGCTGACCCTCCCACCCACGATCTCTACCCTTCCTCTCCCCCGAGCAGATTGTGATCGCCTGGACCTTCTTCCAGATCGGTTGCTCCCCCACGCTCCAGCTGAACTGCAGCTGCCTCGCTCTGTCTCCTGGCGGTATCGTTTTCTCAACAAGCATTTTCAGCTGTATTTGTGTATTTGACTGACCCTCGCAGCCTAGAAGTGCTTTGCTTGCGCAGCGCCGCATTATTCTATTTAATTAATTAATTGCTAGCGCAACCTTGCTGAGGCTGGCTGAATTGATTGTGGTACATTGAGGCTTGTGTGCTTACTTGCAATTGTCCTGCACACTCGGCGCTGTAGGGAATTTGCTGCCCCTGGCTCCATTAGCCTTTGACCCTCCATTTTGTTGTTTGTTTTCCCCTGGTCCACCCCTCCTCCCGCCACCGCCTCCCAGCTGCTGACCCTCCCACGCTCCGCCCCCTCCACCATCCATTATGAGCAACGTCCCAACGTGCAGCGTCCACGCGCAGCGACCGCGCCCAATCCGCGCCGAAGGTGTGCCAAAGGTAAGCCCGTCTACGCCCGTCCACGCCTGGACTGCGCCCAGCGCCAGACCCCCTGCCCCTCGCGCTGCCCAGCCCTCCCGCATTACCTACGATGCCGCCACCCTCCTAGCCCTTAACCCCGGTCGCGCCCCCAACTGCGTCCAAGCCGCTCCTGGACACACCCATGGACCTTTCTCTTGCTACTCCTGCAAATTCATCGGCACCGACAACATCTCAGCTACGACCACACCACAGATTCCCGACCCCAACCACCTACAATGCATCCTTCTCAACACCCGATCGGTCCACAGACACGCCATTGACCTATGGAATCTACTAGACACCATCTCTCCAGACGTCGCCTTCCTAACAGAAACATGGATGAACGCTTCCTCCGCCCCAGACATCACCATTGCCATCCCTGAAGATTATAAGATCACACGCAAGGACCGTACCGGCCACACAGGAGGAGGAATCGCTATCGTCCATAAAAAATCAATCCACATCTCAACCAGCTCTGACGTCAACCTCGCCAACTCTGAACACCTTCACTTCCAGATCCACATCGACCCCAAGACCACACTCAGAGGCACCCTCCTCTACAGACCACCAGGACCCCGCGCAAAATTCAGTGAAGACATCACGGACTTCATCACTCCACACGCGCTCCCCTCCAAAGATTACATCCTTCTGGGAGACCTCAACTTTCACCTTGAAAAGAACAATGACCGCAACACCACCACCCTCTTGGACAACCTCGCCAACCTCGGACTTAAACAACTGGTCACTTCCCCCACCCACATCGCAGGTCACACACTTGACCCCATCTTCACCTCCAGCAATCATGTCTCCTTCAGCCACACTACGGATCTCCTCTGGACTGACCACAGCTGCGTTCACTTCACCTACAACAAGCCGAAACCCACCAACCACCTCCAACCAACTCTGCAAAGAAACTGGAACAAAATCACCATCGACCAGATCTCCTCATCGCTCCTTCTAAACACCCCAGCCCACTCTTCTAACCCAGACCAAGCCGCCGCCAACTTCACCCTATGGTTATCCAACACCGCCGACATCCTAGCACCACTGAAAAAACGTCAAAGCAAACCTGGCAGCAAGAAGGCCTCATGGTTCAACGATGATCTTAAGAAGTCCAAGAAACTCTGCCGCTCCCTTGAAAAGGCCTGGAAAAAAGACCCAACCACTAGCACCAAGGACGCCTTCAAAAACGCCACCCGCACACACCACCAACTAATCCGAAAGGCCAAGAAAACAGCATTCAAGGATCGACTAGACAACAACGCCCACAACAGCAAGGAACTTTTCAACATCGTCAAGGAATTTACCAACCCCTCGGCCAACTCCAACGACATCACCCCCTCTCAAGCCCTCTGCGACTCCCTGGCATTATTCTTCCACAACAAAATTGCAGACATCCACAACAGCTTCGACAACCAACCCGGAGACCAACCCACCCAACCATATGCTGAACATTCTCCCCCCTTGAACACCCTTAACGACTGGAACCCAATCTCCACTGAGGACACCATCCGCCTGATGAACTCCATCCACTCAGGATCCCCCACAGACCCATGTCCTCACCACATCTTCAACAAAGCAGACTCCGTCATAGCACTGCAACTCCGAGA
Organism: Lissotriton vulgaris; assembly: GCF_964263255.1. Taxonomy (NCBI): domain Eukaryota; kingdom Metazoa; phylum Chordata; class Amphibia; order Caudata; family Salamandridae; genus Lissotriton; species Lissotriton vulgaris. Next base: position 902,175,287 of record NC_141696.1, read on the forward strand.
CGTCATCAACTGCTCCTTCAACTCCGCCACCTTCCCGGAAAGCTGGAAACACGCTGAACTCACCGCCCTTCTGAAAAAACCCACAGCGGACCCCACCGAACTCAAAAATTACCGCCCCATATCGCTCCTTCCTTTCCCGGCCAAAGTCATCGAGAAAGCTGTCAACAACCAGCTCGCCGCTTTCCTCGAAGCCAACAAATCCCTCGACTCCTCACAATCTGGCTTCCGAGCAAAACACAGCACTGAGACCGCCCTCATCGCAGCAACAGACGACATTCGATCTCTACTGGACAATGGAGACACAGTCGCCCTCATCCTCCTCGATCTCTCTGCAGCCTTCGACACAGTCTGCCACAGCACCCTTTTACAACGCCTCAGAAACATCGGAATACAAGGAAAAGCACTTGAATGGATCACCTCATTCCTCACCGGAAGAACCCAGAGAGTCCGCCTTCCACCATTCAAGTCCGAGGCCACTGAAGTCATCTGTGGCGTACCACAAGGATCCTCACTCAGTCCCACCCTCTTTAACGTTTACATGAGCCCCCTTGCGGCCATCGCTCGCCAACACAATCTCAACATCATCTCCTACGCGGATGACACTCAACTGATCCTTTCTCTCACCAATGACCCCAGCACCGCCAAAACCAACCTACACGAAGGAATGAAAGAAGTTGCCGTATGGATGAAACACAGCCGTCTGAAACTGAACTCAGATAAAACAGAAGTCCTCATCTTAGGTACATCCCCCTCTGCATGGGACGACTCTTGGTGGCCGGAAGCCCTTGGAAAAGCACCCATCCCGACAGACCACGCACGGAACCTAGGCGTTATCCTGGATTCTTCACTTTCAATGAACAGACAAGTCAGCGCCGTATCCTCATCCTGCTTCAACATTCTTCACATGCTCAAAAAAACATTTAGCTGGATCCCCACCGAAACCAGAAAAACAGTCACCCATGCTCTGGTCACGAGCCGACTGGACTACGGAAACACCCTCTACGCAGGTACCACCGCTAAACTCCAGAAGAAACTCCAACGAATCCAAAACGCCTCAGCCAGGATCATATTAGACATCCCGCGTAACGAACACATCTCTGGTCACCTGAAAGACCTCCACTGGCTACCCGTCAATAAGAGGATCACTTTCCGACTGCTAACCCACGCACACAAATCACTCTACGACATCGGACCAGATTGCCTCAACTCACGACTGTCCTTCTACACCCCCTCCCGCCAACTACGTTCTTCCAGCCAAGCCCTCGCCACTGTACCTCGCATCAACAAGACCACCATGGGAGGCAAATCCTTCTCATACCTGGCAGCTAAAACATGGAACTCACTCCCCACTTACTTTCGCCTTACCCAGAACCACCTAGCATTCAGAAAGCAACTTAAAACGTGGATATTTGACAAGTAATCCTCCTCCCCTCCCTAAGCGCCTTGAGACCCTCTGGGTATGTAGTGCGCTATATAAATTCTTTGACTTGACTTGACTTGACTTGCTTATTCAGTACAACCTTATAACTTCAATAAAGAAAACGCCCCTGTGTATGTAAGCGCTTCAGTGCCACACATGGGGTAGTGAGTGCTATACAAGCATGTACTACAATACAATATTTAACAATTGTGCGTCATAAATATTTGTTTTCATCCTTAGAAAATCTTTGTTTGCATCACACTTCAGAATTATAAAACAAAATGTGCTTCATTTCTGCTCTCATAATTGCTGGTGTAAATTGGAATATGTGTACAGTTCATTAACAGGTTTTTTTTTTTTTGTTTTTTTAGAAAGAAATTTTGCTTTCCCTGCATGCAAGGTCACTGGAATTGAGTGAGTCTCAGACTGTGGCTTAATCATTTGCAGCATTTTATGTTGACCTCAAGTAGACAAAAAGTAAAGGTTCATTAGTCAACTTTCAGTTTGGATTTGGAACTGGTGTTAATAAAGAAAAACATTTGCCCAGACAGTTGTAACGAGTAACAATCATAAAATTATAAGGTGATACTATCAATATATTCGGCATTGAGCTACATAATCTGGGGCAGATTTATGATAACTGGCGCATCCCCAGGGATGCAGCAGTTATTTTGCGCCGCTGCTCCGCCACCCTTGGTGCGCCGCATTTACAATGCGGCGCACCATGGGGCAAAAACGGCACAGATGCGTGACGCATCTATGCCGTAAAGGTGGCGCATTGCTGGAGTTGCGTCGCAAGCGCAACGCAGCTCCAGCTCGGGGTGCCCCATCTTTACAATGCTGCGTCAAGACCTATGCCTGCTTCAAGCAGGCGCAGGGTTTTGACGCAGCATTGGCCTGAAAGTGACTGAGTGAAATCTTATAGATTTCACTCAGCCACTTTTGCGAGGCGCACCTGCCCCGGAACGCCCACCCTGCGCCGGAACGCCCACAAGTGGCGCAGGGCTTTACAACGTGACGCATCTGCCTAGATGCGTCACGTTGTAAAGTGGTCGTAGGGATGCGCCACGTTTACGCCGCAGTTGCGTGACGCAATCGTGGCGCATTCCCAACATAAATCTGCCCCTCTGTGTTTTCTGGCCACATAATTTTGTCAAGATTACTGCATGATTTAGTCCTCCCCTATCGCATAATTCCAGTGACCATATGTACCCAGAGAGATTGTCACATAGTTCACTTTACAAAATCCTCTCACTTTGCAGTTATGGAAAGAAAAGTTAACAACATCTCTAAGTTTGAAGAAAGGCATTTAGATTGCTCATTCACCTTCTGATCTCCCGCATCTCTGCACCGTGTCAGCTGCCTTAGCCAGTTGAGGGGGCCACAGATCATTATGGGCTGTACCGGCTCACAAGCGTGGCTACGGCTGTGCCTCTATATTGTGACATCTTCCTCAGTTATTTGGGGGAGGAGATTATTTTGGGCTGGCCCGGCCCTCAAATATGCTCCACCCCCTCCTCTTTGGCCACGGCGCTGACTGAATTCAGGAGTTATGGTTTGTCAGTTCTGCTTTACACTATTTGTTAATAACTTTACACTTTGCAGTATTTAGTAATAAGAATGCCCCTTTCAAACAATATGAAAAAATAGCCAAATGTACTGTGTCTGATCCATCAAGCTCCCAACAATGAAAAACATATATACAGATGAAACTTCTTTAGAAGGGTAGACACTTCGAAAATACTTCTGCATGTGTTTTGTAGCTAGTACATCAGAAATCTTGGGTGTTCTATGATGATTTCTGGGACACATAAAACTTAAGTGAAGTGAAATGCTGATTGTACGCTTGGCACATTGATCTCCACAGTCTGCCTAAAGAAGATAACACTGGGGCATATTATCAAGGGGGTTTATCTCCGCTTTTTTGGCTTTAAAAGCCAAGAACAGGCCCGGACTGGCCGTTGAGGGCACCGGGCAATTCCCTGGTGGGCCGCATGATTGGGGGCCGGTTTTGGGCCCCTGGGCCATTTTTGTTACAGGGCCGTTATGCTGCAAAAACGGCCCTGTAACAAAAACGGCCGAAAACCGGCCCTGTCACAGAGCGCGGATGCACCTCTCCCCCCTCCCCTCTCCTCCCGGAGCGGGGGGGGGGGGGGGGCCGAGCACTTTGCCAGGCCCAGTCCGGCCCTGGCCAAGAAAGCGGAGATAAAATTATCTCCCTATTACCTAGCTGTCGCTAACACCAGTTAGCGACAGCTAGTAGGAGATAGCGGCCATCTTGGGCCCCACTTTGCATGTCAGTGATATTTATCACTAATGATATGCAAACTGGGCGTGCCAAGATGTTAGCGACTGAAAACAGTCGCTAACATCGCTATCTCCTATTACCAACTTTTGAAGATATTCGCGCTAAGCGCGAATATCTTCAAAAGCTAACACCTGCCCTGAGCAGTTCTTAGCCATGTTATCCAATGGGAGGTGGATAACATGGCTAAGAGCATTAGCTCGGTAATGCATGAATATCGCTGACTTTTCAGCGATATTCATGCATTGCGGCGATTTTTATCGCATTTGCGATAAACCTTGGTAATACCAAGGTTTATTTGCGGTAAAAATCGCCGCAGCGCAGCGGTACATTTTTGTCTCTAACCAAGCAATAGCGATAATTATCTCTATTGCTTGGTAATATGCCCCACTGTACTTTGCTCTCATTAGCATTTCATATTTTTATATTTTTTCAGTATTAACTGAAAGGTAGAGGTTACAAATACAGTATGTGCTCAACACACCATTGTTCATGCAATTTCGTTATTTGGTTTCGAAACAATATGAATTATAAGCTTTGCCATTGGTCAAACTTTCGTCATTGGATTTAATGACCTTTCTTTTCTGTGATCAATCTCTATTCAAAAGTCATACCCAGAAAGTGCATTCAATTGAAACAAGCATACTTTTAAGCACTTAAATGCCAAGTCTTAACTGGTCCTTTTTAACAATAGTAGAATCAATGAATAAAGCTTTTGAGGCGTACTGTAGAAAAGGTCAGCATGACACATTTATGGATTATTTGTTGCAGTACCGCATATGTGTGTTATATGTCATGCAATGTACAGAAAAATATTTTAAACCCAAAAATGTTATCATCTGCAATTTTAATGAATGAACACACGAGTATGAAACTCTGGTAAGTGTACCTACTAAGTTGGTAATTTTAATTTAGTAAGATGGCCCAACTCCGAAATGAAATAACCTGCAAAATTAAAACACTGAGCGCTTGATTTTTATTCAGTCATTTAGAGAGAGTCGGGAAAAATAGTTGACCATTTTCATTTTTAGAACGGTGCCAATGGAGTATCAGTGAAAATGAGCATACATTTACAGCTTTCTCAGTTAAAATCCATGCAACAGTACGAGTTATAATCTTGTGTGGTTGATTGTATTTATATGATCGGAGATTCTGAGGTAGTAGTGTGGAGTCTCTTCATACAGCGATATTTTTGTGTATTTTCTTAATTTGGTAGGTTTGGGTCAAGCCTTCTTATTGACATATATAAATACTTTTTGCTACCAACCAGGAGGTTGCATATTGTTGCTGGCTGTCTCTTGATACATATGTCGTAACCGAAATATTTTAAATTTAAGTAATACCGGAGATTACTTTTGCTCCATGCCTTGTTTATAGTCACCATCGTTGATTGAAATAAAACAAATATATAATTTAACGGTTGCAGTCAAATGTTGAAAAAAGTAATACAAAATGCTTCTAGATAAAAACAGTTTAAAAAAATTATTTGTGTACCCAATGCATGGATGAGAAACAAAAATATGTGTGTAAATTACGCATGTAAAATAGTCCTTCATAATACGTAATGGGGATGGAAGGTTACACTCAAACTGCATATAGAAAGAAAGCGAGAGTAAAGTAGTATTGTATGCTGATCCAAAATGCGACTAACAATATCTCAAGACAACGAATGAATGTTCCTGTGCCAAAGAAGCTACTGTTTGCTAGAGTCACAAGCAGAGTCTCTTAGATAATTTATAGAAGACACAATGCTAGTATCAGACCCCCTTTTAGAGGGCCCTAGGGCAGGCATTGGTTACTCCTGCTGTCCTGGGTCCCAATCTACAATAAGATCTGCACAGCTTAGCCAGCCACTTCACTTTTCAATGGTAGTAAGGGTCGAGCAGTCCAAGGCTTTTGAGGGGGAGGTAAAATGCAAGTGCTGGTGTAAACACACACCTCAATGCACCCTCCAGCGAACCCCAATAAATCACGTCCAGCCCAATACTAAGTTTTAGAAAGGCAAGTATTTTTTGCACACAGCAGTTCAAATCTATCACAGTAAAATAATAAACACAATCCCTTGTAGAGCCATGTCTATATCTTGGGACGAGTTCACCCCTGTCCCTTCTGTCTAGGCCTGCTGCCATGTTCGAAAGTGCTAGGCCCTATATGAGGCGACTCTTGCACAAGTGCAGCCCCACTTGCTATAGTCTTTTGTTCATGGAGTTCATAATAAGTGCCTACCAGTCTCTTGCCAGTTCTAACTTGTGGATCATTGCACCTTAGTCCCCAAGTCATAATGAGCCACTGCTAGATATCTCTTGCCCAAGTGGTAGCAACAAGGTAACAGTTCCCTTCTATACTACATTGTTAGTGCTGGTGTTTCCTGTCTTGGGACATAAGGGCTGCGGTCTGGCATCGGGCACAATACCTTCAGCAACATGAGAACCTTCTCTGGTGGTGAAGGACCCCTATGGCAGAAGTTGTCGGTCTGGTATTCAGAGAAGCCTCCGGATCTTGCAGAATCCTCCTTAGTGGACACATCTGACAGTCAACATCAGGTAAGGAGCCCATAAGCTCTGTGGGTTGGTGGTTGCCACTTGAATGTACACACGGCAGCAGCAGAGTTGATGGGCTATCTCTACTGGCAGACAGGGGGGAGAGATGTTCCCACGAGTTGACTGGCTCCTTTGGAGATGCCTATGAGGAAGCACTTGATCAGTGGCCCCAATTGATGCTATTGGTTGATCAAAGGCCCTTGGTGCATTAGAGCAGCCCCACAGTGTAGTCAGTCCCAATGGACATTCAGCCTCACACTTCACTCACTGGGATCCTCGTCTCTGGATCCCCACTAGGTCTTGCTTCCTCCTGTCTCCCCTCCGCCTCACAGGTTACCCTGGTCTTGCCGGACAGGCAGGCTGGTTCTCCAGACTCAGGGCAAGTGTTCTTGGCATCCTTTGCAGTGCCGTCCTGCCCAGCTGGGAGATCAGCAGACCAGGAGCCACTCAAGTCATGGTGGTCTGTTGTTGAATGTTATGTTAAATGCACTAATTAGGTGGACAATTGCCCGAAGGCGTCTTGGCACTGACTACGGAGTGCAAGAATGAAACGGAGAATTAAATAACCAAGTCTTGAGAGATTTTCTGAAAGTAATAAGGTTGGTAGAGTATTTGATATGTAGAGAAAGACTGTTCCAGTTGTTGGAAGCCTTCAGCAAGATGCTGCGGCCACCCCAGTTTGCACGTCCAAGTTTGGGGATGATCACGAGTTTGGCATTAGCCAATATTAGGGCCAGATGTACGATCATTGGCAATTGTGACTCGCAAATTGCACCAAATTGCGAGCTGCTATTTGCGAGTCGCAATTGCCAATGTACAACAGTGTCTGAGACACTTTTTGCGTTTCCCAATAGGGTCTCAAATCGCATTCCTCATGCATATTAAAGAGGCTGTCACAAATTGCGACCCCATTGTGAATGGCCAGCCTTCCAAGGGATGGTGACCTGCTGGGCTTAGCAGACCTCCATGTCTGGGACAGTTTTTAAACAAAGCAGCTTTTTTTAAAAGCAGCCTGTTTTCCTTAAAAAAAAATGGGATGCATTAAAAAAGAAAAAAAACGTTTTTATTTCATTTTTGAAGGCCATGTAGTGGTCCCTGGGACCACTGCCTGCTCTGAAAAATGTTTGTGAATCCATTCACAAAGGGGATGGTGTCCCCTGTGGACCCCTCTCCATATGTGAATGGTTTACCACCATCTTGGAGATAGTGGTAAACTGCAAGTATTTTGCGACTGCAATTGCGGTCGCAAAACATTCTTACATAGAGTTCAGACTCTCTATTAGAAAGGGATGGCCAAGGGAACGCCCCTTCCTAATAGCGAGTCACTAACCCTATTTTGCGAGTCGCTATTAAGTTAGAGACTTACAAAATAGAGTTGATACATGGGCCACAGGTTTTTTGCATGGGGAAAGGTGTCTAAAACCCATTTGCACATGCAAAAATCTGTGGTACATCTAGTACTTGGTTCTCTATTAGAAGTGTACTAGCTGAGGTTGTTTTTTAGAAATGTAGGGCCCTGATCATGTAAGGCTTTAGAGACAATACAGAGAGCCTGAAACGTAACTCTGTGTCTGATAGGCTGATAGTGAATCATTTTCAAGTGTTTAGACACAGATTGATATTTTGGGATATTTTGAAGCTTGCTAATGATCGACTTATGTGCATTCAGGTAAAGGGTATTGCAGTAATCCCATCTGGATACTGTTAGAGATAGGAAAACTGATTTTTGAAGTTGAGGTGGAATAAATGGAAGAATCTTTTTTATCACTTTGAGCCTATAAAAGACTTTGGAGGAGAACGCATTGACCTGATCTGTGCAGAAGAGTTTGTCATTCATAATAGCTCCCAGATTGAGGATCTTACGAACTGGCGAGGGAGGAGTGCCCAGGAGTGGGGACACCATTAGGGAGCCCAGAAAGAGGTTTGTGTGCCAAAGAGACTAATCTCATTCTTACTAGAGTTTAGCCTAAAACCGTTTTCAGACATCCAATGAGGCACAGGGTCGAGACTGATTTGCATTTAGCTGTGTCTGAACTGGGGTGGCGAAGTGAGCTAGAGAACGATAATCGATTTAACCCAGATCTGTAACTGGGGGTGAGTGTCTGAAAAGTTTCAGCGCTCTGTTCATCATCTCCTTGTGATTGCCATATTCACTGATAGATCTGTACCACTCAAGCAGGCATTCAAGCGTATTGGCACCTCCTCTATGAGTGCCTTAGCAGGCATTCTATTATCTTGCTGAATGACCCTCAGTTGTTTCCGTGCTTTAAATGAATGGCTGAAATGAGTGCAGATTCTTCTGCAGGTGGAAAGTAAGTTGCTTACTTAGTCTTATGTTTTGCTAAAGTCCTATACAATGATTGTGATGTAGTGCGCCAAACACAGTATCTTAGAATATCCACCATGGGCCATGGCCTTAACCACATTACTGCCATTGTCCGCTGCAAAAAATCCACCTCAGGTACCTCTTGATCGCAGACATTCAAGGATCTTGTTTATTTATAGAGTTTTATTTAGCGCGGACTAAACCTGTTGAGGGTATCAGACAGCTTTACAAATGTTACATCATAAGAAATATTCCATGCTAGTCACATATAAATTAGTATCTGAGAAGAGATCGTATATGTTGTTAGTTCTTGTTGAAGGTCATGATTGTGTTAGTCATTCTCGATTAGAGATCAACACCGCTCTTGGTCGATGAGTAGCTTCTGGTTGGTAAACAACTTACTTCAGGGCTGGGATCAGGAGAGAGTTTTATTCATCCAAAGTAGTTTGACTTCGTTTTTGAATGAGGTGGTGGAGGGGTTCATTCTGATTGCTAGGGGCAGGGCGTTCCATATCCTGGGTGCTAAGCCAGAGAAGGTGTGTGTGTAGGTTTTCTTTTATGAAATTTTTGTGGTTTCAGTAGTAGGGTGTTGGTGCTTCTCAGAGTTCCGCAATTGCTTGCTAATTCTAGTTTATTGGCTAGATACTTTGGTGTATTGAGGTGCAGGGCTTTTTGCGTCATGCCTGCAATCTTTAGCTGCACTCTTACCTCATAAGGAAACCAATGCAGTTCCTTTAGATCCAGGGTGATGTGGTTGTTCTTTCTGGAGCCAGTAAAGAGTCTTGCAGCCACATTTAGTGAGGCTCCCAAAGGAGCCAGACTGGATTTCGGCAAGCCACATACTGATATATTCCCACAGACTATTCTGGGTAGAACTAGAGATTGAACTGCTATAGTTAGGTCGTTGTCGTTGAGGAAGGGTTTTAGTTTTCTGAGAATGCTCATATGAAAGTTGGCTGCTCTTGTGGCAGTGCTGATATATTCCCTCATGTTAAGATTCTTGGCTAGTATTATTCCCAGTGGTCTTGTGGAATCGATAATGTGAGCTTACCCTGGCTAACACTTGCTCCGCAAAGGAAGCATATAGCAATGTTTGCCTCATTCTGGCTAACTGAAAAGAAGTCCCAAACTGGGGAGCTAGTTTGTCTGATGCTGGTGCTACTGCTAACGTCGGATGAACTCTGAGGACCTGCATTTTTGTCACCCATCCCTCCCCTGAAGGCTTCATGGTGCAGGTGCATACTGGTTGGAAAAACTCACATACTTTCCTGTCTACTGCCCCTGAGAGAGTCCAAATATTGAGATACTTTTGGAAAGATGAAATGTTCTTTCACCAGCTTCGACCTCAGGTCTGTGATTGTCAGCTACTTCCTGTGATGCTATCCCCACAATCTCTGGGATTCTGTAGCTCAAGTCCTTCCAGATTATCTCTGACCTGTCCAAATTCAAGCCATCCAGAACAGTCCTGATGCAGCCAAGTTTGCAATTCGTTGTGACTTGGGAATCAGCTCGATTCAGAAGGCCATTGATGCCAGTATCTTAATTCACTGTCATTCCAAGATTTGCTCCACCGTTCTGTTGGGTGATGTCCAATTGTCACTGATGGACATGCCCTCTGATGGGATTCACCTGATGGGGGCAGAGCATTTTCCACTCTGGAGTGGTTCAAAGAGAGCAGGGCCAAAGCATCCTCCCTGTACTAATCTGCCCAACCTGACCAGCTGCATAAGCCTTTCTATTCCTTTCGTAGCTTCGGCAGAGGTACCTCATACTAGTAGCTAATTCAATCCCAGCATGGTTCCCTTCAAATTAATTGCATCCATCGCAGTCAGTCAATGTGCCACTCAGTCTACTGCCTCCCTCCCTACACCCTGCAGCTCCACTGGCAAACCAACTTTAGAGTGCCCTTAGTGTAGGGCAGCAATCCAGTTGTAGGCAGAATCTCACAATTCTTGCCAGGTTGGCTGACCATAACATGGGACAGGTGGGTTCTGCAGATAGTATGGAGGGGGTACTCCTTGCAGTTAATTGCCACTGTGGTGCACCTTCCTCCATCTCTAGAGCTGCTGACAGAGTACCATTTTGCCGTCTTACGGCAAGAAGTGCAAGCCCTTTTGGGCGAAAGGGCTGTTGAGAGGATATCTCTACCAGAAGTAGGTTGTGGTTATTTCCACGACTTTCTTGTGCCAGAGAAGGACTGAGGCCTTAATCCTATGTTTAATCTTGCCCTCTCTACACGTTTCAGGAAAAAACAAATTCAAGATGCACACACAAGCCCAGTATTGGAAGTCCTCCATCTTGGAGACAATCGTTGTCTTTAGACCTGCAGAACGCCTATGTTAGAGGCATGTGTGACTGTAGATACACATGCTTTACATACTCCTACCATCTAGTTTTGGGTCTGGATGTGTTCAAGTTGGTTTTCTTTGAAATTCTTTTGATTTACAAGGTAGGGTGACTCCTCCTCTAGATCATATTACCTATAGGCACTGACTACATTGTTAGAATTTTTCTTTTCACCATCAGTTCCAGCCGTTTATTGCGGTGCCCAATTCAAAACTGTTCTAGGAATCCTTTTGGTGCGTAATCCACTCTACCCAAGTCAATATTGTTTCTAATGTATTTTCCTTCCTTCCGTATCAAAGTTCAGATGACTTTCATTCACCGGGTTGGCACATTTTGTTTGTGGCCTTCGGGCACAGTCTGTTCGGCAACTCTTTGCTTTCATGCAGCTCTATTGATAATACTCTGCTGATGGAATGGACTCGGTTTTGATACTGCCCCCAGTGCCATTCTAAGTACCCATGGATCGACTTTCACAAGGTCTGCAATCTTTCTTCTCCCCTGAGCACAAAGAAAAATATTCTGAGGCCTGTTGATCATTTTGATCAAAAAAGACAGGGTGGGGCAGATGGGCATGAGCAAAGAAATGCAGAGATGTGAAATGGAACACATGCCCAATATCTTTAGACAGGAAGATGTCAAACAGAGAGGAAGAACTCAAGAACTCTGCAACCGAAGAAGAGGAAACCTTTTTGGTTGGAGATTCAGGATTTTACTTGAAGATCGATTTGGAGTCACATCATTTTCCACAGGGTAAAGGTGCCTTGAATACACTAACCTAGCCTCTCCATTCCTTCCAACAAATTTCACATGCCTTCAAGAAAAGTATTCTAACAACCTTTGCTGCCACACCAGTAAAAAGAATCATCAACAATTCTTAACTATGGAAATATTTCCAGAAGAACTAAAAAAGTCATACATATGCCTTTTACTGAAGAAAGCAAACTTGGACCTGCTGAATCCTGACAACTACAGACCGAATTCAAATGGACTTTTCATGGGAAAACTGATAGAAAGAACAACACTTTACCAGATGTCACAAATAATTGAAGATAATGCCTTACTTTCAGACGTCCAAACGGGATTCCGGCAATGGGGGAGGAGGCATAGAATCTGCCCTTGTTGCCATCTGGGATGACCTTAAGAACATAGTTGACTGGAATGGGGTTGCTGTGCTACCTCTCCTAGACCTCTCAGCTGCCTTTGACACAGTTGACCATGGCACTCTGACACAAAGACTCTACGAAGCCTGAATAGAGGAGACTGCCCTTGACTGGATAAGATCCTACCTTCACAACAGAATAAATGTCATCCAGTTCCCCCTTTTTCTCTTCCAAACCGTACTTCACAAAAGCAGGGGTCCTTCAAGGCTCTATCATCTCAGCACCTACATGAAATCATTAGTGGCACTGATCAATTAATGTCTTTGCAGATGACACACAAATACTCCTTCATCTGGAATTCCCCAAATGCAGTTATCTCAGTGCTGTGGATTAGTGGATGACATGGAGCCATCTCAAATTAAATGCTTCAGAAATACTCATGTGTGGTGACGGGCAAAATTATGACACACTTGCTGCATGGCCTGATGATCTTGGAACACCGCCTAAAGTATCAGAGGAAGTAAGAAACCTCTGAATGACGATGGACTCCAAGCTATCAATAAATACCCAAGTGGACACACTAGCAAGATAAAGCGTTGGTACTTTAAAATCTCTAAGACGCAACTTCCCCTACCTGGAAATCCCACACAGGTTCCAGACTACTGTCTCTCTTGTTCTGTCTATGATCGATTACGCCAATAGCCACCACCATATATCTCCTTTAATATCTATAAAAAGAGTACACTAGATTCAGAACTCGGCTGCCAGACTACACTTAAACATAAAACCACAAGCTCACATCTCCCCTGCCTTGAGAGTCCTACATTTTTAACTGGTTGCCGGACGATACACATTCAAACTGTTTTGTATCACCCACAAACCAATACATGGAACAGGACCACTTTTCATCAGGAATATAATCAAAATATACAATCAAGTCAAGTCAGAAAGCTTTATTCAATTGAAAATAAAAAATCATAATAGCACAATAGCAGCATTTCACAAATATTAAAATTCCTATGAAATTCATTTAGACAAATTAATTAAGTTCATTGAGAGATAAAACTTTATTAAACTCCACAAGCTGTCCTGATTTTTAAAACTGAAACATTTAAGGAAGAAGCAACTGTTTCCTTATACGCAATCCTTTTTCAAATAAGTTATCATCCTAAAAACAATATCTACATTATCTAGTTGTTGTAATGCCAGAAGGGCAGGTCTACATTGGCGAAGCCCAAACCATTTTAGTACAGGTACTATGCTCATTCTTCTGGCATTAGAATAACATTTACAAAAAAGAATGACATGAATCAAGGTCTGCTTAGACATTTTATCACAAGGGCACAGCTGTTAGATTTAGGACCAGTCGTTCGCTTTGGGCAGAGTAACTCATCTATAAAAAAAATCCCAAGCGAAAGTGAGTTAAAGGGAACCTGTCAAAAAGACTCAGGACCAAAGTAAGGTAGGGTTGTATGTTAAAAGTAATTGAAATCAACTGGTTGTGCAGGACTGTAGGTTTTGCGATTTCAGTTGATAGTCTGGCGGTGTCTAGCAGAGACAAGACCTTTGCTTTTAGTTCCTTCCTCGTTATTTCCCCGATGCTAATGGGATTCGAAAAGTACTCTGGGTGGTCAAGATCTTGAAAGAACCTTCGAACATAGCTTATCCACTGGATTTTCAATGCCCCATCCAGTTTCAAAATGTCCTGAATGGGTGTGGCTTGAGCGCCGCACAAGATGGCGGCTTGATACCGGAGCTCCGCTAATCGAGCACCGGCACCGGCAAATTTCTCCGTGTACACTGGACGTATGTGCACGCTACAAACATATTACGCTGTCGGAATATGAGGTGAGCAGAACAACCTACACTGCTTTCCTCTACTCCAGCGTTATGCACTTCCTTCACAGATGACGCGGTTCGCTATTGCGGCGGCCGCCATTTTCTTGCATTTTGCCGCGTTATTATCTCGACCGGCAAATGCCGCTTTTCTACTTCAGCGTTACCTTTGCTGAACATTCCACTGTCAGCCTCTTGCCTCCGCTGATATTCACACCAGCATGATGCTTCCTCAGCTGCAACCCTTCTGTTTCATTATCTGACATACAGGCGCCATTTTCCTTCGCACTGCCTCAGAGACCCACGTTATGTCTTCCTGACTGGAGCCTCTCCTCATCACAATTTACTATACGCAAACCTGCATGTCTTCCACAAGGTTTCTCACTACGCATGGTCATTGCAGTAATCTTCCTCACAACTAATGACTATGGTGTCTTATTCACTTCATGAACTTACTGCATATCCTCTTTGCTGCTGACCTTGTGCGTTTGCGTTTTTCTGTTCATTGGCTTGCGGTGATACTTTATTGACGCAACGTCTGTATCTATTTTCATATTTGTGGAGATTTTCTGTGGAGAAGCTGTATGTGTTGCAACTACCATTTGGCTTTATCTCATCAGTGTTTGGCGCATCTCTGTTACACTTTCTACAATATCTCATCACAGAGAGTATTCCTTGCAACTTATTCATAACTTCTTTTCCTCTGGAATCTGTGGTGGTACTGATATTTTTTCTCCCTTGCCTTTTTTATGGGGAAATTACGTACCCTCAAGCTTACTGCTTCTAAAGCCAAACAACCTCTTTCCTCAGATTCTGACTCCACAGCACAGACCATGGATGACCATGTCTCCACTAAACCGGAAGTCACCCCTGGGGCAGTTCCTAAAGGTATTCCTTCAAGCAAGCTTTTGCAACCTGGTTCAACGAAGCGTCTGAAAAAAGATCCCCCATCTCCAGGTTCTTCGTCACACTCAGCATCTATGGATCTTATCCTTGAGGAACTTCGTGCGCTCAAACCCTTTATGGTTGAAACTACTAAAACTTTGCAATTTCTTCATGACAAATGGTCTACTCTTGAATCGCGGGTTCTTCTGGTGGAACAATCTACGGAGACTCTTCAAACTTCCTGTGCTAAGATTTCGATGTTGGAAAAGGATGTCTCTCTCCTGAGGCGACAGACTGAGGAGTTGGAAAATCGCAATCGTAGAAACAACCTACGCCTTTATAATCTTCCAGAACTTACAGAAGGGTCCAATCCAACAGCTTTTTTCCAAACCTATCTACCAAAAATTCTGGATCTTCCTCCTTCCTCTTCACTTAACATTCAACGTGCACACAGACTTGGTCCTAAAATTTCCACCAAACCCCGCGGAGTCATCATGTTGTTCTTACAATACACTGACCTCCTTCAAGTACTTTCAGCAGCAAAAGCCAAGAAGCAAGTTATGTGGGAAGGGCATCGATTATATCTTTCTCAAGATGTCGCTAAAGTGACAGCCGACCGTCGGAAACAGTTCCTTGATTTGAGACCACGACTGCGAGCTCTTGGCGCCAGGTTTGGACTGCTCCACCCATGCCTCTTCAAGGTGACCTACAAAGACAAGACAACCACTTTCGAAGATCCACAAGTCCTTGAAGAGTTTCTTCGTCATCATGAGACCGACAGCATGGACACGGCAAGTGCTGTTTAACCATCCTTGTTTTACCATGTTCGACTAAATGTTTACCTTTCTGTCACCCTGCCGTATCTTGTTTTTGTTGCCTCTATTTTGTTGAATACATTTTACCCCATTATATCTAGCCCTAATATTGTGCAGTGTATTGTGCAGTTTATTTCTCTTGTATACCATATGTCTCCCTAACACCCCTTTTTAATTTTGTCTTCTTACAGATCCTCTCCCCATGTTCTTCGCCCCGGTGTACTTATGCTTCCCTTCAATTCGGTCCTCTGCTGGTTCCTCAGGTGTTCGATGGTGTGAGTTTCCGTTGTCGATGTCGTCTTCTTCTGGCGTCGTCACCCCTCATTCTTCTTCGTTCTATATTTGTTGGTATGTTTCTATATTCTTTTCACATTTTTCTATCTTTTATATTGTTCTCTTTTACTATCTTCTTTCTTCATTCTTTCTCTTCCCTTTTCTTACTAAATTCTCAATATTTTCTCCTGATTTCTTCTCTTACATGTTCTATTTTTGTATTCTTGTTACTATTCTCTTATCTTCTTGGCTCACTTTCTACTTCATCTTTTCTTTTATATCTTTCTATTGATGATTTATATTCCGTGTAATTACTTGGAATGTTAAGGGGTTGAATAACCCCATTAAACGTCAACGTGTACTAACGCACTTGACAAGGCTTAAAGCTGATGTAACCCTCCTCCAAGAATCTCACCTTTCGGACAAGGAGGCTATCAAACTCAAGCGTTGCTGGGTGGGACATGTTTTTCACTCTCCTGCTTTGGGTAAGAAAAATGGTACTGTTATATTGTGTCATAAAAAGTTAACTGTTTCTGTTTTATCTCAAGAAAGCGATGTTAATGGTCGTTGGGTTCTTATTAATCTTCTTATTGATAAAATACCTATAGTTATTTTCAATGTTTATGCTCCTACAGGTGTTGATAAATTGTTTTGGCCTGCTATTTCTGACAAACTTGTCACACTTAATAAACAATATGTTATCTTCGGTGGTGATTGCAATCAAGTCCTAGACCCCTTTATAGACAGGAATTCCAAAGTTAAGTTTGTTCCCTCCAAAATGCACTCCCAATTTATTACTTCTATTCGAAACAATGCTTTAGTAGACATTTGGAGATGATGTAATCCTGACCTTCGAGAGTACACATTTTATTCCCCCACCCACCATTCCCAATCTCGTATTGATTACCTCTTCCTCAGCAAACCCCTAGCACAACTTGCCACTCACTCAGACATCGGTTCCATTTTAATCTCAGACCACGCTCCCGTTTTTGTTGATATTGATCTTATCCCCTTCTCTCCTCACTCAGGACGCTGGCGATTTAATAACTCTTTACTCCTTGACTCCATTTTCTGCACTCAATTTACGGCTTTTACCACTGAATTATTTACACTCAATCACCTCCCTGAGTCTCCCTTTGTCACGGTGTGGGATTCTTTTAAAGCGGCTGCTAGGGGCTTTGACATTAATTTTGTTTCTCAAAAGAAAAAACAATCAATCTCTAAATCAACTCAACTTTTAGATAAAATTAAGAAGTTAGAATATGCCTATTATAATTCTAATTCTGAATCTTCTCTTCGCGAACTTATATCTGCCAAATTTGATTTTAATAAATTTACCACAAATGCAGCATCAAATTCTCTTCTTAAATGCAATTCTCGTTATTACGGTGGCCAAAACAAAATGGGCAAACTCCTAGCCAACTATCTCAAGATACGAAGAGATAGAACTAAAATTGAATCATTACAAGGTCCTGCTGGTGTTTCTCTGTTTAAGGACAAGGACATATTAGCTCAATTTGTTTCTTTCTACCAAACTTTATATACTCCCGAATCTAGTCCTGATTCTACTGACCTTCTTGCGTATTTTCAAGATATCCCCTCCCCTCACTCCTCCCATGTTGATTTTCAATCACTAGATTTGGATATTTCCCTCTCTGAAATTTCCCATGCTGTTTCCATCCTCCGTCGCGGTAAGGCGCCTGGGCTAAGCGTGGGCGGAAAATCCGTTCCGCTCGCGGATTTTGCGGATTTTCGGGAAATCCGCAATCCGCGAGATTTGCGGATTTCCCGCAAAATCCGCAAATTCGCACGCAGCGGATTTTTTGGGCGGCGCGCGGCGTTGGTGATACAATTTTTGCGGCGCGCGGCGTTTATCATCGTTTGCCGAGTTGTTTTTTTCGATAGTTTGCGAGTGCTGCGCCATTTTGGATCTTGCTGTGTGATCCCGCGGGAATTGGCGAGCGCGATTACGTCATCGCGGCTTGCCAGCGATAGTTTGTCAACGCGAGTACGGCGAGATCACGTCTCGCGGTACTTCGCAATTGCGAGATTTGAGATGCGGCGAGCGAAAATATAAATTTGCAATTCTGCACAAGAAATCCACCAGCAAGCAGCATAAACCTTCTAGAAATGATGATTTTTATGTGAATAACTCCTTAGTTTGACATTTGCCTGCACTTTTTTAGCGAGGAGTCCATTTTGGGGAGGGGGGCAGGGGGGTGGGAGGAAGGAAGTGCCCCATAGTCTTCAACTTCCTGTTCCTGTTCAGCAGGCTCCTCCCAGTGCTTTGTCCATCTCCTGGTCACTTTTCATTCGGATGTGGACCTGGAAGGATTACTTTTTGTGGATGCTGCTGGATCTTTGGATTTGAGGCCTTTTTGACTTTCTTTGGATCACTGTTGGATTAGAAATTTTACAAGTAAGTTTGTTTGGGGCATTACAGTTGCTGCAACTAAAATTTTGGGATTTTCGATTTTTGGGCTGTTTTGGGGCCTTTTCCCCAGGGGTACTCAGTGGTGGGTGGACTGTGGTTGTCTTGAACTTAAACATCATGGAGGCCATAGATGAATTGGGATTGTGCTGATTTTTCTGTGTTTTTCGATTTTTTTTTTTTGTAAAATTTTGTGTTTTTCGATTTTTGACCTGTTGTTGGGGCCTTGACCAGGGGTAGTGAGTGGTGCATGGGCCTAGTCTTTCTGTGGGCTGTCTTGAATTTAAACATCATGGAGGCCATGGATGGAATGGGATTGTGCTGATTTTGCAGTGTTTTTCGATTTTTGGGCCTGTACTTGTGGCCTTTTCACCAGGGGTATTTGAGTCTAGCATGGGCCTAGTCTTTCTGTGGGCTGTCTTGAATTTAAACATCATGGAGGCCATGGATGGAATAGGATTGTGCGGATTTTGCAGTGTTTTTCGATTTTTGGGCCTGTACTTGTGGCCTTTTCACCAGGGGTATTTGAGTCTAGCATGGGCCTAGTCTTTCTGTGGGATGTCTTGAATTTAAACATCATGGAGGCCATGGATTGAATGGGATTGTGCTGATTTTGCAGTGTTTTTCGATTTTTGGGGGTGTTCATGGGGAGGGACATGCCATGTGGCTGGTGGCCATTTTGAGTGCAGCTACAGGCACTGGCCATGTGCTGGCAGGCAAGTGGCCATTTTGAATGCAGGCTTTGTTGTTAGGCCTCCAACCATTTTGCCTACTTTTCAACCTTTATTTATGCCCAGGGGTAGTGAGTCTTGCATGGGCCTAGTATTTCTGTGGGTTGTCTTGAATTTAAACATCATGGAGGCCATGGATTGAATGGGATTGTGCTGATTTTGCAGTGTTTTTCGATTTTTGGGGGTGTTCATGGGGAGGGACATGCCATGTGGCTGGTGGCCATTTTGAGTGCAGCTACAGGCACTGGCCATGTGCTGGCAGGCAAGTGGCCATTTTGAATGCAGGCTTTGTTGTTAGGCCTCCAACCATTTTGCCTTCTTTTCAACCTTTATTTATGCCCAGGGGTAGTGAGTCTTGCATGGGCCTAGTATTTCTGTGGGTTGTCTTGAATTTAAACATCATGGAGGCCATGGATTGAATGGGATTGTGCTGATTTTGCAGTGTTTTTCGATTTTTGGGCCTGTACTTGTGGCCTTTTCACCAGGGGTATTTGAGTCTAGCATGGGCCTAGTCTTTCTGTGGGCTGTCTTGAATTTAAACATCATGGAGGCCATGGATGGAATAGGATTGTGCGGATTTTGCAGTGTTTTTCGATTTTTGGGCCTGTACTTGTGGCCTTTTCACCAGGGGTATTTCAGTCTAGCATGGGCCTAGTCTTTCTGTGGGCTGTCTTGAATTTAAACATCATGGAGGCCATGGATGGAATAGGATTGTGCTGATTTTGCAGTGTTTTTCGATTTTTGGGCCTGTACTTGTGGCCTTTTCACCAGGGGTATTTGAGTCTAGCATGGGCCTAGTCTTTCTGTGGGTTGTCTTGAATTTAAACATCATGGAGGCCATGGATTGAATGGGATTGTGCTGATTTTGCAGTGTTTTTCGATTTTTGGGGGTGTTCATGGGGAGGGACATGCCATGTGGCTGGTGGCCATTTTGAGTGCAGCTACAGGCACTGGCCATGTGCTGGCAGGCAAGTGGCCATTTTGAATGCAGGCATTGTTGTTAGGCCTCCAACCATTTTGCCTACTTTTCAACCTTTATTTATGCCCAGGGGTAGTGAGTCTTGCATGGGCCTAGTATTTCTGTGGGTTGTCTTGAATTTAAACATCATGGAGGCCATGGATTGAATGGGATTGTGCTGATTTTGCAGTGTTTTTCGATTTTTGGGCCTGTACTTGTGGCCTTTTCACCAGGGGTATTTCAGTCTAGCATGGGCCTAGTCTTTCTGTGGGCTGTCTTGAATTTAAACATCATGGAGGCCATGGATGGAATAGGATTGTGCTGATTTTGCAGTGTTTTTCGATTTTTGGGCCTGTACTTGTGGCCTTTTCACCAGGGGTATTTGAGTCTAGCATGGGCCTAGTCTTTCTGTGGGCTGTCTTGAATTTAAACATCATGGAGGCCATGGATGGAATAGGATTGTGCTGATTTTGCAGTGTTTTTCGATTTTTGGGCCTGTACTTGTGGCCTTTTCACCAGGGGTATTTGAGTCTAGCATGGGCCTAGTCTTTCTGTGGGCTGTCTTGAATTTAAACATCATGGAGGCCATGGATGGAATAGGATTGTGCTGATTTTGCAGTGTTTTTCGATTTTTGGGCCTGTACTTGTGGCCTTTTCACCAGGGGTATTTGAGTCTAGCATGGGCCTAGTCTTTCTGTGGGTTGTCTTGAATTTAAACATCATGGAGGCCATGGATTGAATGGGATTGTGCTGATTTTGCAGTGTTTTTCGATTTTTGGGGGTGTTCATGGGGAGGGACATGCCATGTGGCTGGTGGCCATTTTGAGTGCAGCTACAGGCACTGGCCATGTGCTGGCAGGCAAGTGGCCATTTTGAATGCAGGCTTTGTTGTTAGGCCTCCAACCATTTTGCCTACTTTTCAACCTTTATTTATGCCCAGGGGTAGTGAGTCTTGCATGGGCCTAGTATTTCTGTGGGTTGTCTTGAATTTAAACATCATGGAGGCCATGGATTGAATGGGATTGTGCTGATTTTGCAGTGTTTTTCGATTTTTGGGCCTGTACTTGTGGCCTTTTCACCAGGGGTATTTCAGTCTAGCATGGGCCTAGTCTTTCTGTGGGCTGTCTTGAATTTAAACATCATGGAGGCCATGGATGGAATAGGATTGTGCTGATTTTGCAGTGTTTTTCGATTTTTGGGCCTGTACTTGTGGCCTTTTCACCAGGGGTATTTGAGTCTAGCATGGGCCTAGTCTTTCTGTGGGCTGTCTTGAATTTAAACATCATGGAGGCCATGGATGGAATAGGATTGTGCTGATTTTGCAGTGTTTTTCGATTTTTGGGCCTGTACTTGTGGCCTTTTCACCAGGGGTATTTGAGTCTAGCATGGGCCTAGTCTTTCTGTGGGCTGTCTTGAATTTAAACATCATGGAGGCCATGGATGGAATAGGATTGTGCTGATTTTGCAGTGTTTTTCGATTTTTGGGCCTGTACTTGTGGCCTTTTCACCAGGGGTATTTGAGTCTAGCATGGGCCTAGTCTTTCTGTGGGCTGTCTTGAATTTAAACATCATGGAGGCCATGGATGGAATAGGATTGTGCTGATTTTGCAGTGTTTTTCGATTTTTGGGCCTGTACTTGTGGCCTTTTCACCAGGGGTATTTGAGTCTAGCATGGGCCTAGTCTTTCTGTGGGTTGTCTTGAATTTAAACATCATGGAGGCCATGGATTGAATGGGATTGTGCTGATTTTGCAGTGTTTTTCGATTTTTGGGGGTGTTCATGGGGAGGGACATGCCATGTGGCTGGTGGCCATTTTGAGTGCAGCTACAGGCACTGGCCATGTGCTGGCAGGCAAGTGGCCATTTTGAATGCAGGCTTTGTTGTTAGGCCTCCAACCATTTTGCCTACTTTTCAACCTTTATTTATGCCCAGGGGTAGTGAGTCTTGCATGGGCCTAGTATTTCTGTGGGTTGTCTTGAATTTAAACATTATGGAGGGCATGGATGGATTGGGATTGTGCTGATTTTGCAGTGTTTTTCGATTTTTTTGTGCTCTATAACTGAACTGATGTTCCTCTGTCTTCCATTTTTTTTAGGTGCACAAGACTCAAGAGAACCACCAGTGCCAGGAAGAAGTCCTGCAGCGGTGTGTGTGTGCAGCATAACGTCACGCGACGTCACGTCTGGCCTCAGACAACTCTACAATTCGTGCAACTGCGGCCTGCTGTCTGACCTGCTCTGAAGAAGATGGCCCCAAAGAAAGTTCTCCGTAGCTCCTCTAGCAAGAAAGTTGCTAGTAAGGAGCAGAAGAAGCAAGTTACCAAGGAGGCTGGTGTGCCACCCGCCACTTTTTTTGGGAGCAAAAAAAAAAGTACGCCTGCAGCAGCAGGATCTGCTGGGGACCAACCTGAGAGCAGCACCCCTGCTCCATTGGGTTCAGTGCCTCCACCACCACGCCAACTTAAGTCAAAGCCCTTGAGTGCTTCAGAGGCAGTCAGTGTACTTCTCCAATCACCATCGACCAGTGATGTTGGCTCATCGCAAGAAAGTAGCAGCAATGTCCCTGAATCAACACAGGTTGTTGTAACTCATCTGACAAGTGTTGAACAACCACAGCCGCAACAACAACACCATGTGCAAGTACACGCCCAAGTACATGTGGAAGGAGAGGCAGCAAAAGGAGATGCGCAAGCAAAGGTGCATGGACGTTCACAAGTGCCCACAATAGTTGTTCCTCCCGAAGTAGGGGCACATTTGGAAATCGACAATGAAGCTGAGGTATCATTGGAAGCCACTCCTCCTGATGATCATTCATTGTCTTCCACATCCCTAGCAAGGAAAAGATCAAGGGGGGTGTCTACATCTTCTTCAAGCCCACCTCGTTCTGGTGCAAGTGATCTGTCTTGGGAACCACAACTGCGGTCTGACAGTGAGGCAGAGGCACACCATGATCTGACACCGTTACCTAAGCGTAAAAGGAAGGTCGTCCAAAAACTCAAACCTATGGAGTGTGATGAGGCTCAACAAGAAGTGACAGATACTGCTGGTGATGAAGCCTCTCACGATGACGACGAGCCAGTCATCACAAAGGTCACTGCAGCCCCACCGGGCATGCAGCAAAGAGACATTTTGACCCTATCCCGAGAAGCTGCTGAGCGTGATGATGATGTCGGCGAGGAGGCAATGGAAATGGAATCATTAGATTTGGAGTTAAGTAGTACACCAAAACCTACCGCTTCCATATTTCTTCGCAAGAAGGTACCCACCTCGTCCTCGACCTCAATTCGTGGTGGTGAAAGTGCAAAACGTACTGAAGTTCGGCAATCCACATCCTCCACTTCATCTGTCATTAGCAGCAGGACCACCACCACCAGTATCGCCGCCTCCTCCGGCCCCCGAAGACATTTCAAGTCTCCAGTTTGGGACTTCTTTAGTGTTTGCCCAAAAAAGGAAAACGTAGCCATTTGTAGCCTTTGTAAGCTTCGATTTAGTCGTGGTAAGCTTGGTTCTAACTATGGTACCGGAGGCCAGAGAGGTCATCTTGAGAGAAGGCACCCTGTCGAATGGTTTCCGCACCTAGAGGCGGTCAAGAAAGCCGGAATTGCACGTAATGAAAACGTTGATTTGTCATCTGCTGATGACGAGGAGGTAGAAGACGATTCAAACACTTCACTTACACCCAGTTCCCATGTCAGCAGCACACCCCATGGGAGCCACACTAAGAGTGTGGGAGAGAGTGAGACATCAATGCGGAAAACTTCATCAGCGAGCGTAACTGGGTCGAAGAGATCATCATCATCCCGTAAATCATTGGTCCAGGGCAACATTAAAAAGATGTTGTTTACAGAAGCGCAATATGAACGCAACCACCCAATGACCCGTCTGTATAACACTAAGCTGGCTAAAATGCTAGCTCTGGACCTTCTCCCTTTTTCTTTTGTAGAAGGGGTTGGTTTTCTAGAATTAGTGACAGCGCTCTGCCCTAAATGGAAGGTTCCTAGCCGGTTCTATTTTGCCCGAGTTGCGGTTCCAGCACTACATGAAGATGTTCTGAAGGTGATTGGGGCAGCTTTGCAGAAGAGTGCTGTTCACACTATACATCTGACAACAGACATGTGGACCAGTGGCGCAGGCGCTGATTACATGTGCATCACTGCACACTGGGTCTCTTTTTCAGGGGCTAAAGCAAAGCTAAACTCAGGTGTTGACACTAACATTGTTTTTAAAGGTGCTCGGAAACATGCAACACTAGCCATGTTTGGTTTGGAGAAACGTCACACAGCAGAAAACATTTTGGATGTCTTTAACACAAAGGTCCTTAACTGTCTGTCCCCACTAAAACGCAAGGTTGGTTATGTTTCCACAGACAATGGCTCCAATATAGTTAAGGCCATGAGGGACGGTTACTATTTCAGAGTGCCGTGTTTGGCGCACTGTATAAACCTGGTTGTCCAAAAATTCTTGGGTAATAAACGCAGTGCAGCGTACAGTGTATTGGAGAACTGCCGAAAAATTTGCAAGCATTTCAGGCATTCTTTTAAGGCCCGCAAGCAGCTGAGGAGCATGCTATATCAAAGTCAAATGCCAGTGAAAGCACTCATCCAGGAGGTGGTAACACGTTGGAACTCAACCTTCTACATGCTTGAGCGTCTGTATGAGCAGTATACGCAACTCGATCAATATTTCTTGAAAGAGGGTATAGAGGAGCTGAGGATGGGTGGGCCGCAATGGAACATAGTTGAAAGCCTAACACGCATGCTTCGTCCTTTTGAGGTCTTCACACGTGCAGTCAGCAAGGAGGACTCTAATTTGGGAAAAGCTATCCCATTGTTGTACATGCTGGAGGACCAACTGAAGGAGGTGTGTTCTGTGTTTCGAAAAGATGACAAAAAGAAAGACTCTTTGCTTCTGGCTGAGAAATTATTAGAGCTCCTACAAGGTGATGAACGTCTTCAAAAGATCCACTCAGAACAGCATTACATTTGTGCTACTATTCTGGATCCACGCTACAAAAAGGCGCTGGCAGGCAGAGCATTCTTTCCTTTTGCTGATGAAGATGTTACAAAGTACAAACGTTGGCTAGCCTTGTCAGCCAAGAAGTTTGAAACAGAACGGCTGGAAATTGAAGGAAATGGCAGTACATCAGCAGGCCATCCCCAGTCAAAACAATCCACTTCTGCACCTGTGGCTGTGGCACAAGTGACCTCTCAGCCGTTAAAGACACCGGCAACCGGATCATCTGCACGAAAGACAACAGAAACATTGGAGGCTGAAGAGGATTGGCTAGCTCTGCGTGGGTTTGGTTCTCAAAAGGTCAGAGGCACAGCAAGAGCTACGCAAAGTGGAGGAACCTTGGAGGAGGACCTTGAGTCGATGGTGAAGGACTATCTGAATGACTCCACAGAGGTCTATGTTAATTCTGACCCATTGGCGTATTGGCATGGGAAAAAAGAATTGTGGCCACAGCTCACCAACCTGGCTTTAAACTACTTGTCTTGCCCACTCGCAAGTGTGTCTTCTGAACGGGTTTTCAGTGCGGCTGGTGGGATTGTAACTCCCAAACGGAGCCGCCTCTCGCCCAAAAATGTGGAGAGGTTAACAATGATCAAGATGAATCAGCACCTCATACCACCAGATATAAGAGTACGAGAGAGCGTGCCGGATGAAGAGGAGGTGGCCAGCACCATAGATGAGGGAATTTCTACTCTGTCAGGTGGCACTGACCTCACCCGGGCTGAATTCGCAGAGTATGATGACGAAGCCTTATTCTTATTCCTGGACCGTGATACCGACTTCGAGCCCTGAAAATGAGACAACGAATCAATAACTTTCTTTTTCATCCTTATTCACTTTTATTCCTGTGTGTCTGTCTTTCTTTGTTGTGCACAGTTAATATAATTCAAACTTTAATCAGATAATCACAAAGACAAGCCCATCAGCAGAACTGTCTTCACTTGTTTGCTAATTTATTTGAAGGTGCCGCAGTCTGCATTCCTCAGGTTCACAAGTTCAGAAGAACATGCTCCTCTATCCTCCTCCTCCAGACTCCTATTTCCATCAAAGCAGAGGGCTGGTTTACGCCCAATGAAGAAAGACTCAGCACTTGTGGGGGTGTTGTTCTACCTCTTTGCAGGTGAGTTGACGGGTCTGGGGCCATTGCTGGGAAGCACTAAAAGTGGTTTGTGCCAAATCCGAGGCGGAACATTTTTTGTGTTTTTGATGACTTGCTTGCCTTTGAGGTGCTCTTAGGGGGGGTTCCGTCTGTTTGTGGGTGAGTTTCGTGGTCTGAGAGCATTGCTGGGACACTCTAATCTTGATTGCATTTGCTTTTCAGGAAATCCGTCGTGCCAACCCCGACTTATGGCCTAGCTACGCAGCGCGTTTGGACCGAAGGCCCAGAAATATTGCAAGTATGAGATTTTGCTTTTGGCCTGTTTGGGGGTGTTATGCTTCTTGGCGGGTGGGTTGCCGGGTCTTGGGGCATTCCTGGGAAGGTCTAATACCGGGTAGAAGTGGTTGGGACAAAATCCAGGCCGATTTTTTTTTTGGGCTATTTCTGACATTTTGCTCTATGTAGCGTTTTCGGGGGCCTGTTTGGGGGGCTTCCTGGTGTTTGCGGGTGAGTTTCGTGGTGTGGGAGCACTGCTGGCTATATATACTTTACTTTGCAAGAGGTTTGAAGCAAATCCATGGTGGCTGAGGGGACTTAGGGCCTAGCTGCAGAGCGCGCGCGGAGTGATTTGGGAAATTTGTGAAAAAGTGACTAAGTCCCCATTTTTGTACTTTTGCTCTTTGGCTGTTTGGGGGTCTTCTACTCGTTTTCTCCTGGGTTGACGGCTCTGGGGCCATTGCTGGGAAGCTCTAATACCGGATAAAAGTGTTTTGGACCAAATCCCAGGCGGAATTTTTTTTGTGTTTTTGATGACTTGCTTGCCTTTGAGGTGCTCTTAGGGGGGGTTCCGTCTGTTTGCGGGTGAGTTTCGTGGTCTGGGAGCACTGCTGGGACACTCTAATCTTGATTGCATTTGCTTTTCAGGAAATCCGTCGTGCCAACCCCGACTTATGGCCTAGCTACGCAGCGCGTTTGGACCGAAGGCCCAGAAATATTGCAAGTATGAGATTTTGCTTTTGGCCTGTTTGGGGGTGTTATGCTTCTTGGCGGGTGGGTTGCCGGGTCTTGGGGCATTCCTGGGAAGGTCTAATACCGGGTAGAAGTGGTTGGGACAAAATCCAGGCCGATTTTTTTTTGGGCTATTTCTGACATTTTGCTCTATGTAGCGTTTTCGGGGGCCTGTTTGGGGGGCTTCCTGGTGTTTGTGGGTGAGTTTCGTGGTCTGGGAGCACTGCTGGGACACTCTAATCTTGATTGCATTTGCTTTTCAGGAAATCCGTCGTGCCAACCCCGACTTATGGCCTAGCTACGCAGCGCGTTTGGACCGAAGGCCCAGAAATATTGCAAGTATGAGATTTTGCTTTTGGCCTGTTTGGGGGTGTTATGCTTCTTGGCGGGTGGGTTGCCGGGTCTTGGGGCATTCCTGGGAAGGTCTAATACCGGGTAGAAGTGGTTGGGACAAAATCCAGGCCGATTTTTTTTTGGGCTATTTCTGACATTTTGCTCTATGTAGCGTTTTCGGGGGCCTGTTTGGGGGGCTTCCTGGTGTTTGTGGGTGAGTTTCGTGGTCTGGGAGCACTGCTGGGACACTCTAATCTTGATTGCATTTGCTTTTCAGGAAATCCGTCGTGCCAACCCCGACTTATGGCCTAGCTACGCAGCGCGTTTGGACCGAAGGCCCAGAAATATTGCAAGTATGAGATTTTGCTTTTGGCCTGTTTGGGGGTGTTATGCTTCTTGGCGGGTGGGTTGCCGGGTCTTGGGGCATTCCTGGGAAGGTCTAATACCGGGTAGAAGTGGTTGGGACAAAATCCAGGCCGATTGTTTTTTGGGCTATTTCAGACATTTTGCTCTATGTAGCGTTTTCGGGGGCCTGTTTGGGGGGCTTCCTGGTGTTTGCGGGTGAGTTTCGTGGTGTGGGAGCACTGCTGGCTATATATACTTTACTTTGCAAGAGGTTTGAAGCAAATCCATGGTGGCTGAGGGGACTTAGGGCCTAGCTGCAGAGCGCGCGCGGAGTGATTTGGGAAATTTGTGAAAAAGTGACTAAGTCCCCATTTTTGTACTTTTGCTCTTTGGCTGTTTGGGGGTCTTCTACTCGTTTTCTCCTGGGTTGACGGCTCTGGGGCCATTGCTGGGAAGCTCTAATACCGGATAAAAGTGTTTTGGACCAAATCCCAGGCGGAATTTTTTTTGTGTTTTTGATGACTTGCTTGCCTTTGAGGTGCTCTTAGGGGGGGTTCCGTCTGTTTGCGGGTGAGTTTCGTGGTCTGGGAGCACTGCTGGGACACTCTAATCTTGATTGCATTTGCTTTTCAGGAAATCCGTCGTGCCAACCCCGACTTATGGCCTAGCTACGCAGCGCGTTTGGACCGAAGGCCCAGAAATATTGCAAGTATGAGATTTTGCTTTTGGCCTGTTTGGGGGTGTTACGCTTCTTGGCGGGTGGGTTGCCGGGTCTTGGGGCATTCCTGGGAAGGTCTAATACCGGGTAGAAGTGGTTGGGACAAAATCCGCGCGGAAAAGCCTTTAGTTTTGGCACTTTTTGTAACTTAGGGTTCGTTAGGGTTAGCCCTAGCAGCAGGATTGCATGTGTTTCGGGGTGTTCTAGATTTTTCAAACTGAGTTCTGGGGTCTTAGAGCACTCGTGAGAATGTGTAATTTTGGTTGCAAGTCATTTGAAGAAAATCCATGGTGGGAAAGGGGGGATTTGGCATAGTTAAAGAAAGCCTTTGCCACTATTCTTAACTTAGGGTTCGTTAGGGTTAGCAGTATTTCTATTGCATGTGTTTGAGTGGGGGGGATTTCGAGTCTTGGAGCGATGCTGGCTATGGCTACTTTTGCTTGGTTGCTTGCAAGTGGTTTGAATGCAATCCACGGTGGGTAATGGGTAATTAGGGTACTTCGGCCTACTTTTACTTTCAAAGTAAGTTTTGTCACCAGTTTTCTGCTAGGCCTCGTTTTTTGAGATTTGATTGGGGGTCTTCTACATTTTTGCGACTGGCTTTAGTAAGGGTCTGGGTGGGAGCACTGCTAGGAAGATCTAATTTTGTTCTAAAACACAGTTTACAGTACACCTAGCTTGAGGGGCAAGATCCGATACATTAATTTGCCCATACTTATTTATCCTTCAAAAGGTGACTCAGAGTACGCACTTTCAAAAACATTGTACTGTCTACTAGGAAAAACAAATTGTGACTTTTTGCACTCCACAGCCTACATACCTTATATTTATTTATCAGTGGTGTTGTAATATTATATCACTTCCTGTTTTTCGTTGAATAATTACAGGCCGGGTTTCAGTCTCTGCAATGGGGAAAAAAGGATGGAGTCAGGCTTCACAGTAGCGAGCCACAATTCAGCATCAGGCAGGCAGTGGACAGGGTGTCTTCTGGTGACCAACATCGATGGACGAAGCGTCGGCTGCAATGGAGGAGTGCCGCTAATAGGAGGATTTTTTTTCTGCGGGCAACTTACTTACCACTTCCAACAGGACCACTACAACCACATAGATACAGTATCCCTTGCCTTTTTCTCTGACTGTGACTGCATTTCTTGGCTCTCTCTCTGCTTCTACATTGATCCCTTAACACATCACTTAGTCCACTCCACTATCACATCTGCACCACACATAGTCATTTGTAAGTGCTCCTACGTAATTCGCAAGTCGCAGCACGCCCCAGGCCGTAGAGGACTGGGATGGCCCCAATGATGAAGCATGTCACCAAGGGGCAACCCTGGTGAGTGAGGGGACACCTAGAAAAAAAGCAATTTCTCCTTTTCTATCTACTATACCTTCTGTCAGGTTACGCAGCCCCTAAGCGCCTACCGTACTATGAAACTACATTTCCCATGAGTAGGCGGGAGACTTGCAGACTATTTAGTGAGACTATATGAGAGTACCCTTGTATGTTAGGACAGCACTTCACTGATGCCTGTCTTGTCTTCTGTTACAGGTATCCTTTCCCTGCTGACCCTACCTTTACCCATCCCACATTTTTTATTTTAGTTTGTTATTTTTCTCCCCCGCCTAATGCCTCGAACACCCTGTGTTTACACTTCTGGGTGTTGGTGACATTTGGAAGTGGAACCATATTTGCATCGACTGGATCACGGGGAGTAAACCTGACACCTTCCAGACCAACCCCATTGAGTGTTGTTGTGAATGGATTTATAGTGACCAGCAAGGCTCTCAGGTATCTGGCTACAGAGACCTTATGTTGAATATAGTTATCAATATTTCCACCCACGCCCTGTACTGTCGCATTCTTTCTTCCACAGTTGTCGAAAGTACTAATTACTTTTAACTGACATGCATGCAGTTACAGTAGTGTATGCACTTTCAAAGATTGATGGATAGGTTTGTACCCAAAGATTTGTTTATGTTCACAATTGTTCGTCCATGCTGTGCTACTTTTTCTTGTCTCCCAAAACCTTTCCCAAAAACCCCCGTACCCATCCATTTTTCAAACCCTAACCCTCTTCCCCCGGGCTGTGTGGTTTTGATTGATGTGTGACTAAATTACAGCAATAAATCCACACACTTGCTGGGGAGGATAAGGTGATAGCAACAGGCTGGTGAAGAAATCCGAGGATATATTCTTACTCTGCTTGACAAAGACCCATGGCTAATGTCAAAGAACTTCAACCGAATTAGTTATACTTTAACATTTGTTAGGCTACAACGTGGCACTGTTCTAGTGTACTTCTGTCACCTGCTATATTCTGTATTGTACCTTTGTATTGCTCAGGAGGACAAACCAGATTTCATTTTCTTTTTTTCATAGGCAAGCAACTGCCACTGTGTCACACCACTAGTACCACCGCTATGAGGAAATTTTATCCGCCCAGGATTGCCAACCTTATTTGCTGTTTCCCGTGGAGCCAGCCCTGGGCCTAGCCCTACTTGCAAACAGAAATTACAGGTAAGATAGGCGTTTGGTTGGAGGTAGTATAATGGAGTATTAGGAGAGACGAGAGATTTGATTGACGGTAGTACTACTAAAGTCCTAGGACTATTCAGGAAAACAAACTTACTGTTATGTTAAACCCCCACCCACCAGACTCAAAAGCAGTAAAAAACAGGTATGGTCAGATAAAGTTTCAAAAAGTATATTTTTATAGCCCTAACAAAAGAATCTCCCGCAAGACCCTCCCTAACCCCAACGATTGTCCTTCAAAAGTCCCCAAAAATCACAACTCCCAATTCCCACCCCCCAAAAGTCTCTAAAAAAGGGGCAAGGGACACTATGGCAGGGTGCTGTTGGAATTAGCAGCCAGGGCATCATGCTCCTTGCGGAGGGTGGCAAGTTCGAAGCGGAGGCCCTCCACCACGTTCTTATAATTATGGACCTCCTGCTCCAGGTAGGACAGTCTGAGGGATAAGCGGCGCCGGTGTGCCTTGCAAATCCTGTGAGGGGCAGCTGCTTTCTTTGCTGCTGGGCGGTGGCGTTTGGCTTTGGTAGCCCGGCTCCGTACCGCTGGAGCACTGCGCTGGCTGGCAGCCCGCACGGAGGAGGAGGCAGCTGTCCCAGTGGACGTTGTTGTTGTTCCAGACTGCGTCTCCTCCTCCTCCAGGGCCACCAGCCGCCGATATTCAGCAACAGTGGCATCCAGCCTCCGTTGCCGGGCCATTCGAGCCTGCTCCTTCCTCCTTGATGGTGTCTTGGATTTGGAAGGAGCAACTACATGAAAAAAGAAAGACATAGTCTGTAACCAATGCTCCTTAAGATTAACACAAAATGATTGAGCAGAAAGTTGTCACAGTACAAGTAGCAAATTGAAAGCACAGTGCATAACTATTGAGGACAGTATCTATGTAACCTCCGACTTCTTCATCCTTGCTCTAACATTAGTGGGAGTTTAAGGAACAAATTCTACGAGCACTATGGACTTCTATTACAGTCGACTATGACAGTACACCACTCTTATTCTTCTTCTTCTCTCTTGTTTAGGAAAATTGGTACGTTATCTTATGCAAGCCGGCATAATGCCAGCGCAGTGAACTTGCACCCGAGAAAAACAGACGCACACCATGGTGAGTGAGACAGACTTGCGTTACTGTACCGGTCCAGTACATGCAGGTGGTGAAGCTCTTACTTTTCTATTACGGGTGGCACTGAGAATACTCTGTTAAAAGGGCTACTGCTTAATTAATTTAGCTTTCACCCTACAGTGCAAATGAGTATTAGAAAAGGAAAATGAAGAAGCTAAATTATCTGATTATCTATCACTTCACATGGGATGTATTTGATGACATATGGGATGACTTTAGGTGCTTTGCTTATTATTGAGTGAACAGTGATACCCCCACACATGAATGACGTACTACTACTAAACTAAAGTTATTAAGGGAGGTAGGGAGTGCCCACCGTAATAACTGGATATATGCTGTGCTTGCAGTTGCAATACAAACTACTGCTACTATTCATGGTAGTCTTTGGACAACGTTACAACTTCTTTTCCTTGCCTTTCCTACACTGGAACGGACGTGCGGGTGCGGTGTTACATGCTCTTCAAAGTAACACTTAGTTCATCCAGTGACCGTCTACTCTCTCTAGATTCACATATGCTATCTAAGAGTCAGATAGTACCATGAATGATCCAGGCATCCATCCATTCAAAGTATATTGCACACATACAGTTTCTGTCTCACCCACCCAGGCTGTTCTCCTTCCACCCATCCTTGCTTCATCATTCACCCAGCCATGCACCATACCATTTTCTTACCTTCCCAGCCACCTCGGGGACCAAGCAAACACATATCATTCTTCTTTGCCAGTCATCATTACATTTCTCGTGCTTCCACACTTACTTACACCCTTCTTTCGCTTTTCGTTCATCCCATCCATCAAGTTCACCTCAGATCTGATTGGGATTCTTCTCGCCAAAAACTTCACAGCTAAGTCGAAGTACATTTAGAGGAGGCTACTACCTGCTTTTTTTATAATACACCCGTGCAGAAAGCACACTCTGCAGTCTTCAATCTCAATGACTAAGGAATGTATAGCTTACCTCTGCCCGCCACCACCGTGTGAACCCTCACAGGCATGTCCTTTTCCGGCACTTGCACCGCCTCCTCCCCAGAGTTGTCCTCCTCGTCCAATGCCACCACCTCCGCGCTGGCCCCGTCTCCAGATGTTCCACCTACAAAGTACATTTAATAATGTTAGAATACACCACTCACTACTATATAATATTTGGTCTAGGAGGAAGAAAGAAATGTGAAAAAAAGTGTACAATTTAATAATTTTTGACTGTGTACTCTAGAGTAAAAATGTCCCTTTTTCCAGGGAAGGCTGTTGTCTTGCTGCACTTTTTGGCACAACTGATGAATGTTTGCTTTTTACTTTTTAACACGCACCACTTTTTCTCCTAACAGACAGAACCTTGACTTCTAAGAACACGAGCAGGATCAAGTTCAAACCAGGTGAGAGCTCGGCTCGACCACAAGAAATGTGTCCAATTAATCGTCAGCACTAAGCACTTTTCCATTTTCAGTTACACGTTCACTTTTATGACAAACTTGAATTTAATAAATGTGTTTACTTTTAATAAAGCTTTTAAACTTAAATAGACTCTGTGGTTTTTGGTCCTCCAGACTAGAGTGGATGAGCTAAAGGTTTTCGAATTTTTGCAAGCATGAGTCCGTGCCTCTGCCATCGGTGACTTTGGGAGCTAAATGACTCTGCCACACTATCTAGTCAGTAAGGAGATTGGGGGTTCAACTACAAAGTCTGTTATCACTGAGGTATGTGGAAAGTCTAACAGTTACAGCACCTATTATAATTGATAAGCTAAGCGATGCATTATTTAGTGTCCATAGTTCTGTTTGTGCAGATTTGTCCCTGCAACAGTAGTAGAATGGATTGTCCTATCCAAACCAAAAGTAAAGTAGTATCTTATTATTTCTTGGTGGTGGTCATTCACCTTTTTATTGTTGGCAATGGTCAAAGCATAAACATTTAGAATACTTGAAAAGACATTATGGACAATCCCAGAGGACTACACTCAGTGCATAGAGCTATTGCTGACTAGAATGGGAGTCCAAAGGAAATGCCAAATGTGCAATCTTAGTTAGCTACACAGACAGACTAATAAGAATAATCTAGTAATACCACACGGAGTCATAGGGATAAGAATTTAGATCCTGTCTACAAGAAGATCAAAGACGATTTAGAAAAAATCGAATGAGGAACGCTAGGAAAAAATAAGTACTCTATATTAAAATTAAAACTTACTGGGGCCAGCAAAGGAGCCCTCGACTGCCCGGTCCTGGCCTGCATCGACAACAGCACCCTCCTCCTCCTCCTCCTGTGTCCTCCTCTTGCCCCTGGGGGAAGCTGATGTACAACATGAAAGAAAGAAAAACAGAAAACATGGATGATATTTATTTCTCAACCAAATCAAACATTTAAAAAAGAACTAACAAAGTAACAAAATATTTTTGCGAAATAGCAAATAGGGAACGACTCCACGGGATATATTATTGACCAATCTCATGTGGTCGACTACGTCATTACTTTAGTATTGCTTGATTTGCGGACCGTCGAATTGGAAACTACCCTATGTAACTCACTAAACAAAGTACTAAAAAGGTTTGCCTAGGATTGGCAGGCAGCAGTCCGCAGCACGCAAAGTGACAGCCAAAGTCCATCGTGATTGAAGATCAGCGACAACACTAAAGTTTCCTACTACATTCACCAGTCATTAAAATACTCAAACTATTAATCCACCACCACTATTTCTTCTTATCGCCATGTGTACAAAGGAAGGACTGGACTTGAGTCTGTAGGGGCTGATTTATAAGGCCCTTGCGGCTCTTTTGCTCCATTGTTGCGTGACTTTTGTGACGCAGCGACAGCACAAAAGAGGCGCAATGGTGCGGCGTATATTAACAACGTGACGCATCTGGGAGATGCATCACGTTGTAAAGCCCTGCGCCAATAGGGGTGTTCCGGCGCAAGGGAGGGCGTTCCTGCGCAGGAACGCATCCTAAAAGTGGCTGAGGGAAATCTACAAGATTTCAATCAGTCACTTTGAGGACAATGATGCGTGACTCAAACCCTGCGCCTGCTTGAAGCAGACGTACGGCTTGACGCAGCATTGGGGAGATAGGGCACCCCAGAGAATTGATGGAGCTGCACCATCGTTGCGACGCAACTCCAGCAATGCGCCACCTTTACGGCACAGATGCGTAACGCTTTGGTGACGTTTTGGGCCCATGGCGCGCCGCATTGTAATACGGCGCACCATGGGTGATGGTGGCGTGACGCACAATTACTGGCGCATCCCTGCAACTTTGCAGGGATGCGCCGGTAATTAAAAATCTGAACCTTAGTGTGTAGCATTGCGCAGTTCTTTCAACTACACTCATACATAATTTCACAGGCCAATGAAATGAACACAAAATCTAAAACAAATAAGCATAGTAGCAACACTACTGAGAAGGAGAGCAGTGTACCTGAAATGCACAGAAGATTTTGAAATAAAATGTACCTACAATGTAATGAGCAGCATTATTGCTCTTGGTAAAAAACAAAAATTTGCAATATAATAACACAGCAGGAGAAAACATAGTAGTAAAGACATAGCTACTACTACTCACCAAGCCCGGGGATCTCAAGGCCAAGGAGGTCGAGCAGATCTCGCTCACGGGTCAGGACATCCGTCCAGCGGTGGGTGGCCTGGTTGTAGGTGCGCCAGACCCGAGAGTGGTGGTAAATGGCCTGGCACACCTTCTCCCACCGCTTCCGGCGCTCCCGGGCCCCGTACCCGGCACTGATCTTGCCGCCTCCCATGATGGTCCTGGGGAGGCGGCGCTGAACATAAAAAATGAGTTGGGCCACCTCCTCCGGGGTAAAGATCTCCCGTGGCATCACTAGCTCCCCCCTCAAACGCCCGCACGGGAGCCGGACACGGGGTGCGGGACCCTTCCCCTTCTCGGGATGCTTCCCGGCTCCCTTCACCATGGTCTGGGCGGAAAGGAATAAAGAAAATAGAATAGGGAAGAGAAGAAAAGAAAAGAGTTTACAAAAGTAGTTTAAAATTAACCAAAAGTAGCAGTAAACACAAAAATATAGGGCTAGAAAAATAGAGGGATAGATAATAAGTAAAATAGATAAAAAAAAACTTCAAACAAGCAAAGGATGGCAGAGATTGACAGAGGATACAAAGACCATGCCCAGAACCATAGCAATGAATGAGAAACAAGATGGCCGCGCCCGTTCACGACCGCGCGGGTAAGTTCGCGCGAGATTTTCCTTGCGAACACGCGCGAGACTGTACTGGCAAACCGCGGACTTTGCGAGATTACACTTCGCGCCCGGAAACGGAAATACGTCAGGCAAACAAGATGGCTGCGCCCTTGAACGACCGCGAGGGTAACTTCGCGTCTTGCGCTACGAGCGGCTCGCAAAAACGCACAAAACCTTGCCAACTAACACGCCGCAAAAAAAACAAATTGCATATTCGCACGAATTTGCGGCTTCCGAATCCGATCTTGCGCGTGTTCGCACCCCGCGAACCCCGCGAAATTGCAGAAAAACGAGTTTTTCAAAAGTGAAAGCACTCGGCAGGGGCAAGAGTTCAAACTCATCATTAGTAACAATTCCCGGTAGTGCTTCCTGACTGGGGCCCCTCCAGAATTCAGTTGCTAGTTGCAACAATTGTATGACCCTGCTCTGACCCTCACAGCAGGCTCATACAATAGCTACAAGTAGGCCACAAAGAAGGTCCTGGGGAAAAAAAATGCACTGCAACAGAAAGCAAAATTACAGATAAGGAAGCAGGTGCCAGACTGGAATTTTAAAACAGTGACACATTAATAAACTAACCCCAAATTAATTCATCTGAGTTGAAGCAGGGATGGTGTGCTTGCTTTTCCCCCCCATAATCTACAGTAATGATGAACCAGAGGGTGGCATTGATGTAACAGAGGGTTGCAGTGGTGAAACAGAGGGTGCTGGGAACCTGTGATGATGAACCAGACGTAGAAACAACATAATTCGCGACCGTTGCGCGACGAAATGTAAGTTCGCAATTGCGAACTGGTACGAAACCCTCGCGAACTGGCAGAAATCCTTGCGAACACAAAAAAAAAAAAAATCCGCAAATTCGCAAGAATTCGCGGATTTTGCGGATTGCGAGTTCAAAAATCCGCAAATTCGCGAACGCGAGATCCGCAAAATTCGCCCATGCTTAGCCTGGGCCTGACGGTTTCACCATTGAGTTTTACAACCACTTTTCCTCCCTTCTCCTCCCTAAACTACTCCTATTATTTCAAACCTTTGTGGACTCCGGATCTTCTCGAGGCACTTTCCAAGAAGCATTAATTTGTTTAATACCCAAACCTGATAAGGATCATACTTTATGCAAAAATTACAGCCCCATTTCTCTGGTAAACACAGATTATAAAATATTCGCCAAAATTATAGCTCTCAGATTAGATCCTCTGTTACCGGAACTTATCGGCCCTGAACAATCTGGTTTCGTTAAAGGCCGATTATCGTCTGATAACTCTTGTGTCTTCTTTAACATTTTTAGCAAGGCCACCTCCCTCTCTACTCCTCTAGCTGCCATTTCTCTTGACGCCGAGAAGGCTTTTGATAGAATAGGATGGGACTTTATGTTTCAGGCTCTTCGTTGGTTCGGTTTCTCACCTAAATTCATTTCTCTTATTTCTTTACTTTATTCTAGCCCCCATGCTTCTATTTTTGCAAATGGTATCACTTCTGATTACTTTCCCTTTCAAAGGGGTGTTCGTCAAGGATGTCCTCTGTCTCCTCTTTTGTTTATTTTAGCTTTAGAACCCTTTTTAACTAAGATTAGACTTGATGATAATATTTCTGGTTTTCATTATGGCTCTCAACAGCAAGTTAAGTTATCGGTATATGCAGATGATATTTTATTTTATTGTTCAAACCCTCAAACAACTTTACCTTCCTTTTTAACTCAAGTTTCCTCTTTCTCTAATGTTTCTGGTTATCGTCTTAATACTGACAAATGCGAAATTCTGCCCTTAAACCCCCTCTGTCACAAACATCTCTTTGATGCCTCTGGCTTTTCCTGGCAGCCCTCCAAGATTAAATATCTTGGTGTTTGGTTCGCCCCTCGTCTCTCCGACACTCTTAAGTTCAATTTTGAATCTCTTTCCAGTAAACTTACTGTTTCTATCAATCGTTGGAATCCTCTCTTTCTTTCTTGGTGGGGTCGTCTTGACTCCATCAAAATGATGCTAGCACCGTTAGTCCTTTACTCTATTTCCATGATTCCCATTCGTATCCCAGACCATTATTTCAAGTCGATAGATTCTATTCTGTTAAAATTTCTGTGGAAGGGTAAGAAATCTTGACTAGCTCTCTCTGCTTTGAAAAAGGATAAATCCCTAGGTGGAGTCAAATTTCCTAATTTCAAATCTTATCACAATGCTTTTTCTTTAAAGCAAGCCTTACGTTGGCTCTCTACAGATCTTCCTCATTATCCTCCCCTATGGTTGACGTTAGAATCTTCTTTCCTTCATCCTCATGAATTTAGTGAGGTTCTTTCCTTTACCTCTAATGTAATGTCTCTTCGTTCCCCCATTATTTCTTACTCACGCTCTCTTCTTCAACCTTACTTATTGTCCTCCTACCCTTCTACATCCTCTACCCATACACAACCTATTTGGCATAATAAACATCCTAAGATTCGTAATCGCTCATTATATTGGAAATCCTGGCACTCTCTTGGTTTAAAATGGGTATCTCAACTTCTTTCCGGTACTCAACCTCTTCCTTTTCAACTCCTCCAAACTCAATTTTCATTGCCCTCCTCTTCTCGTAAACAATACTTATCACTGATTCCCTCCCTTACTCAATATCTTTCTTCTCTCCCTGCCACCAACTCTATTCCTATATCACATCTTCCTATTTCTAATGCCCTCGACCAATCCCCTTCTGCTTCTTTTCTCTATAAATCTATGCAGTCTTCTACGGAACGTACTAAATCTAAAGTTGAGTTGGCTTGGGAAAAAGACTTTATGGGATAAAATTTGGTCTAAGATTCACAGTACATCCAGAGCCGCCAACACTACCCAAACTTTATTCTTTGTTTATAACCGTACACTATTCACTCCTTTAATTCTGTCATCTTTCTCCTCAGACACTCCCTCCACTTGCTGGTCCTGCCCCTGCCCTTTGGCTTATTTGAAACATATGCTTTTTGAATGTCCTCCCATTTTGCATTTTTGGCACTTAGTTTGGTCCCAATTTCAAAAGATCTTTAATTTTAGTTTCTCCTTTTCCAATGTCCATATTTTCCTAGGTTCTCTATCTCCTGTCCTTACCGGGTCACAACACAAACACAAATTACTTGACCTCTTGATAGCCATTGCCTTTCACCATATTACGTCACATTGGAAACGGGCTAAAGATGTTTCCTTTACTGCTTGGTGGAACGCGGTTGTTTCAATCATCGTCTAGACACCAATTTTGTTTCCCCTATCTCTTTAGCAATCAAACGTGATCTTCTATGGCTCCCCCTTACCGAATATCTATCTAGAATTGTCAGACTTCCTCCCACTCTTCCAGTACGTAATGCTGAAGTTCAAAAACCACCATGATTGCATTTTTCTTAATTGTATGTAATGTTTATTAATTGCATCGTCTGTTTCTTTTATATCAATTGTACATTTTATTATTCAGAATGTTTCCTCATTCCCCCTATTTCCTGAGCATTTTATTGTATATCTTATTTTCGGTATAAGATTTTTTTTTTTATTCAGTTTCACCATTTTGTAAGAGAGATTTCTTGTTTTTCATAACTTATGACTGTTTCTTCATTTTCTGTCTTTGCTCCTTTATGCTTTAATAAACTTCAAACTAAAAAAAAAAAAATGTCCTGAATGATGTCTCTATTTAGTTTGGTCTCTTCCTTTGTCCAGAGTCTGTGCCATAACAGCACAGGCTCGAGTTGTATGAAATCTGAAACAATAGAGAGGCCCAACTCCTCGTGACAAATGCTCACGGAAGTGCCATTCGGAACAGATAAGATATATTTTAGAAAATAATTTTCTACTCTTTGGATGGGAAGGAAGTCCACTGGTCCCCAAACCCCAGTCCTGTAAATTGCAGCAGAGACACATTTAGCTTTATATATTTTGATAAGCTCCTCAGGTGGTCTTTTACCAAGTTTATTTGCAAAGGTTCTGATGGCAGATATAGTGTGCAATAATGCCAATTATTTAGCCGACACCGCCTGAGACCATGAGTCATTGTGGGCAAGGAGAATGTCCAAATATGAAAATTTCTTGGTGACCCCGATCCTTTGTCCTGATACTAAAATATCTTTAGGTTTATTGATGCCAGCACTGCATTGCATGAAAAAAGTCTTAGAGGAATGACTTCTTAGGCCAAGCTCATTCATAAATCTTGAAAAACTATCCAGAACCCTCAGCTGTCCTTTATTAGTACGGGACATCAGTACTGCATCATCTGCATATAAAAGGGCTGGAATTGGTCGCCCCGCCACTTGGGGGAATTCATGATTGTCATTTAGAAGGGCCTCACCCAGCCCGTTTATATACAGATTAAAAAGAAACGGAGCAAGGACACAACCTTGCCTGACTCCGCTTTTAATCGGGAATGAGATCCGAGCGTTCGCCCTGCAGACCACAGCGCACTCGAGCATTGGCATCACTATAAAAACGATTACGAAAATACAATCAACAGAGGAACCTTTACTCTAGAGGGGCACATCACCTCAAAATCCCGACATACAAGAAAAAACCATGAGTGGCACATCCTTCTCTGTTCAAGCAGCCAAACTATAAAACTCTTTAACCCCAAACAAAAGATCCGGGGAAAACCATCATATCTTCAGAAAAATACTCAAGAATTGGTTCTTCCCCACATAACCACCATACTTAAGCATAAACATACAGCATATCTCTCTGTATATAAGCATTTACTTGGACTATAGATGCGTGCCTACATATGTGAATTGCTTTATATAAACGTATCATAATTATTGTTTTATAGATATTCGTTAGTTCTGCTTAACAAATGAACATATTATAGTTGCAATATTCTATGTTTAACATGTATATGAGTGATTGCATGAATAAGTACATTTTTTATCATACTTATTTATATAAAATTGCTTCACTATTGAATTACAAAAAATAAATACAAATTCAAATTTAAAGTACAGCAACACTTGAAAATCTGAGTTTATTAAATGCAACTTTAATCTGCATATATTACTTTCCTTATCCATATATACCTCCCATGTACTTATGATATACCTTCCATAAACTTATGCATCTTTATATGCAATATTTTGTTTCTAATTCAGCATAGTCAATGCACTACCCTATATCTCACCCTATATCCCTCACAATATATCCTCTAACTCCACTCTGACTTATTTCAAACCTCATGCCACTACTCTCTCCAATTCACTACCCTATTTTTCACCCTATACTGATCTCAATATATCCTCTACCTCAGCTCTCTGACTCATCTCAAACCTCATTCTACTACTCCTTCTAATGCACTCTCCTATTTCTCATGCTATACCTCTCTCAATATATAGCCTACCTCCACTCTCCTGTTCATCCCAAGCCCCATACCACTACTATGATCACCAAAATAACACTTGCTAAACTCTTCCCTCCTCTACCCCTCCTTGCATAATCTCATACCTCTTTGACTATTCAGATCTCCCAAACAAGCCTTTCTAAACCCTTCCCTCTGACTTTTCCCCCTCCACCTCCCCTTTACTCATCCCAAACGGTAGGGAGACAAAATATCGAAATTTAAATATCTATATACAATAATATCGATGTTTTAATATCGATGGTATAGAATATCGATGTCCAGAATATCGACAGACAGAATATCGTTTTTATAGTATGTATGTTACTAATATCGAAATTTAATAATATCGAAATTATGTTTAGTGTTGTGTATTTTATTATGTTGTTTATATGTTTGTTAAATATGTAATTAAATGTATGTTTGAAAATTAGTAATTTTGTTTACATTTTGCGTTTTAGTATCAGAGCGGGTTGTGGGTTTATAGGGGAATAGGGTGGGAAGTCATTTAATAATAATTAATTATTAATAAATATTTTAAAATATTTTTAAATAATAATTAATTGGTAAATAATTAATAATAATTAGTTAATTAAATTAATTAGAGTTAATGTGCTAATATAGTTTATTTTTGTTATTGTTAATTAATAATTAATTGGTAATTAATTTATATTAATTAGTTAATTGCATTAATTAGAGTTAATGTGCAAATAAATAGAATTATTTGTTATTGGTAATTAATAATTATTTGGTAATTAATTAATATTAATTAGTTAAGTACAATAATTAGAGTTAATGTGCTAATATATGTAATTTTTTTAATTGTTAAATAATAATTAATTAGTAACTAAATAATATTAATTATTGAATTAAATTAATTAGTAATTTTTTTTCCTATGCTATCCAACGCTTTCCCTACTGTTGCACTCTCTGGTGTGGGAATAGTAATTTTTACCCCTACGCTATCCAACGCTTGCTGTACTGTTGCACCCTCTGGAGTGGGAATAGTAATTTTTACCCCTACGCTATCCAACCTTTTCCCTACTGTTGCACCCTCTGGTGTGGGAATAGTAATTTTTACCCCTACGCTATCCAACTCTTTC
Source organism: Lissotriton vulgaris (assembly GCF_964263255.1). Taxonomy (NCBI): domain Eukaryota; kingdom Metazoa; phylum Chordata; class Amphibia; order Caudata; family Salamandridae; genus Lissotriton; species Lissotriton vulgaris. The sequence continues at coordinate 902,218,042 of NC_141696.1, forward strand.
CCTACTGTTCCACCCTCTGGAGTGGGAATAGTAATTTTTACCCCTACGCTATCCAACCTTTTCCCTACTGTTGCACCCTCTGGAGTAGGAATAGTAATTTTTACCCCTACGCTATCCAACCTTTTCCCTACTGTTGCACCCTCTGGAGTAGGAATAGTAATTTTTACCCCTACGCTATCCAATGCTTTCCCTACTGTTCCACCCTCTGGAGTGGGAATAGTAATTTTTACCCCTACGCTATCCAACCTTTTCCCTACTGAAGCTTCCTCTTGAGAAGGAATAGTAATTTTTACCCCTACGCTATCCAACCTTTTCCCTACTGTTGCACCCTCTGGAGTAGGAATAGTAATTTTAACCCTACGCTATCCAACGCGTTCCCTACTGTTGCACCCTCTGGCGTGGGAATAGTAATTTTTACCCCTACGCTATCCAACGCTTTCCCTACTGTTGCACTCTCTGGAGTGGGAATAGTAATTTTTACCCCTACGCTATCCAACCTTTTCCCTACTGTTGCACCCTCTGGAGTAGGAATAGTAATTTTTACCCCTACGCTATACAACGCTTTCCCTACTGTTGCACCCTCTGGTGTGGGAATACTAATTTTTACCCCTACGCTATCCAACGCTTTCCCTACTGTTGCACCCTCTGGAGTGGGAATCGTAATTTTTACCCCTACGCTATCCAACCTTTCCTCTACTGTTGCACCCTCTGGAGTAGGAATAGTAATTTAAACCCCTACGCTATCCAACGCTTTCCCTACTGTTGCACCTTCTGGTGTGGGAATAGTAATTTTTACCCCTATGCTGTCCAACGCTTTCCCTACTGTTGCACCCTCTGGAGTGGGAATAGTAATTTAAACCCCTACGCTATCCAACGCTTTCTCTACTGTTGCACCCTCTGGAGTGGGAATAGTACTTTTTACCCCTACGCTATCCAACCTTTTCCCTACTGTTGTTCCCTCCGGAGTAGGAATAGTAAGTTTTACTCCTACGCTATCCAACGCTTTCCCTACTGTTGCACCCTCTGGTGTGGGAATAGTAATTTTTACCCCTACGCTATCCAACGCTTTCCCTACTGTTCCACCCTCTGGAGTGGGAATAATAATTTTTACCCCTACGCTATCCAACCTTTTCCCTACTGTTGCACCCTCTAGAGTAGCAATAATAATTTTTACCCCTACGCTATCCAACGCTTTCCCTACTGTTGCACCCTCTGGTGTGGGAATAGTAATTTTTACCCCTACGCTATCCAACGCTTTCCCTATTGTTCCACCCTCTGGAGTGGGAATAATAATTTTTACCCCTACACTATCCAACCTTTTCCCTACTGTTGCACCCTCTAGAGTAGGAATAATAATTTGTACCCCTACGCTATCCAACGCTTTCCCTCGTGTTGCACCCTCTGGTGTGGGAATAGTAATTTTTACCCCTACGCTATCCAACGCTTTCCCTACTGTTCCACCCTCTGGAGTGGGAATAATAATTTTTACCCCTACGCTATCCAACCTTTTCCCTACTGTTGCACCCTCTAGAGTAGGAATAATAATTTTTACCCCTACGCTATCCAACGCTTTCCCTACTGTTGCACCCTCTGGTGTGGGAATAGTAATTTTTACCCCTACGCTATGCAACGCTTTCCCTACTGTTGCACCCTCTGGAGTGGGAATAGTAATTTTTACCCCTACGCTATACAACCTTTTCCCTACTGTTGCACCCTCTGGAGTAGGAATAGTAATTTTTACCCCTACGCTATCCAACGCTTTCCCTACTGTTGCACCCTCTGGAGTGGGAATAGTAATGTAAACCCCTACGCTATCCAACGCTTTTATTACTGTTGCAAAATGTGTGGTAAGTATATATATACATTTAGATGTACACTTTTTAATTTATTTTAAATGTATAAGTATTAGTTATTAATTTTTAAATATGTTTCAATGTTTTAATGTAATATTAGTAAAATTATATGTATTTTTAAATGATTTTTACATTATTATTAATACATAAAAAAATCTATATATTTAATTTCGATATTTTTGTACTACGATATTTTTTTCCGATATTTTTGTACTTACATTTATGAAGATATAACTCCGATATTTTTGCTGTCGATATTTTTGTCGATATTTTTGTATGTAGATATTCTGTCTGTCGATAATATGTCAGACATTCATCCCAAACACCTTCCCACTTCTATAAACTCAAAAATAATAAAACACTTTCTAGACACTTCCTTCGTCTATCACTCCACTATTCAGTTAGTAGTCTAAATAACATACTAACATGTCTACAGCTCAAATCAAGCTAATTTCATATTTCCCTGCACTAATTCACCACTAATCCTTTTTGGGTTCCAGAGTAGCCTGCTACTCACAAAGAAAGTGCTACAACACCTCATCAGGGGAGCAATCACTATATAAATGCAAACCCTTCCTTCTCCCATCCCTCCACTATCCTTTTCAATCCAAATAACAAACTAACATGTATAACGCTCATATGAATTTCATATTTCCCTATACTAATTCACCACTAATCCTTTTCTGGTTCAGGAGTAGCATGCTACTTGCCAAAAAGCACTTTAACACCTCATCAGGGGTAGCAAGCGCTAAATAAATTCAAATCTTTTACTTCTATCCCTCCACTATCCTTCTCAATCTGAATAACAGTCTAACATATCCACCACTCAAATTAATTTCATGTTTCAGTACACTAATTCACAAATCACCACTATTCCTTTTGGGGTTGCGAAGTAGCATGCTATGTGCTGAATAAGCACTTCAATGCCTCATCAGTGGCAGTAAGTGCTATATAAATGCAATTACAAAACAATACAATACAATATTCAACACTACATCTGTGTAATGGGCCATGAGGAAATGTCTCCAGTGACCTTGTGTGCATTTTGGCAATGTAATTGTTCTTTGTCTTTATCCAGAAATCTGTGACAACATTAATCCTCCAATAGAGAGGATAAGGAGACTACAACGGTTATTCCTCCTAGCTATATAAAGTAAGTGCTTCTTTGTTTGGTGGAGATGCCCCCATAGTCCACGGCACAAATAACGCTCACCAAAATCAGTGGGAAATGCGCTGGGGGACATTTGGTAAGCTGTCCATCATCCTGGCAAAAGGCGGGAGGAACTTTACATACTACTAAGGTGGATGGGGAGGCCCAGCTAATCATTAAAAGGAAAGGGGGATACACAGCCCCTCCCTGGGCTGAATTTAGCCCCGGGGACAACGTCTCCTGGGGCATTACCAGGATCCAAGGGTGGCCACATGGCTGCACTCCCCAGGCCAACTTTGGACCTGAGGACCCCATCCCTGGGGACTGGCTACATTTCATTGGCGAGGAGGGCCATGTAGCCCCCGATCCCCTGGGGCCCAGCCTTGACAGGCTGGATGCCCTGGATCACACACAGGGCACCCAATCAGCACCACCTTAGCATTTCAAATGCACTACCCTATTTCTCAGCCTATACTTCTCTCAATATATCCTCTGGCCCAACCTTCTGACTCATCTCAAACTTCTTTCAACTACTCTTTCCAATACACCACCCTATCTCTCACCCAATACATCTATCAATATATCCTTAACATCCACTCTCTCATTTATCCCAAACCCCATACCACCACTATGATCCCCAAAATAACCCTTTCTAGACTCTCTCCTACTCTACCTCTCCTTGCATCATCTGTCACCTCTTTTTACTATACCAATCCCCCATAACAAACCTTTATAAACCTTTCACTCTGGCTCTTCCTCTCAAAAACACCTTTTTACATATGCAAAAGCCTCCTCCTATTCCTATGACTTTTAAAAAAAGAAATCTCACACTTCTGTCCCTCCACTATCCTTTCAATCAAAATAACAGACTAACATGTTTACTTCTCAACTTCCATATTTAATATCCACCAGCCGGTCAGAGAAGAAAATCCAAGAATTCAAGGAATGTAATTTAATTAACGTTAGGATGGAGAGGAACAGGCGTGACCTATTTGGTCTGCTTCCGTCAAGTTACTAATGAGTAGCTTGACGGAAGCAGACGGAATAGGTCACGTCTCTTCCTCTCCATCCTAATGATCGCCTGTTGGTGGATTTTCTTCTCCGACCGGCTGGTGGAGATTGAATGAATTTCTTCCTTGATTCAGACCACAACTGTCAAGTGTGGTTCTCCTTGTGCGGCATTCATTTGGATTCCACACCATTCATTTCATAGGATCCACATTATTATTTGCGGCTGTCAACTTTTGCTCATCTATCCCCTGTCCTGATAAAGACCTGTCCTTGACACATAATAAACTGCGCTAATTTCTAGGGTCAAAACGTCGACGTTGCAGTCACACTAGTCCACCTAGTTTCTCAGGCCCCAGCACAAAGTAATTTTTTGGGCTTGTATTCATGCATTAAGAAGATTGGACAGTACAACATTCCGGCTTTTATGTGTTACATTTCTGTATAATTCATGTATAGCACTTTTTCACTTATCACCACAAAGCAAGTTTTATGCACCTTAATCCCTTTATTACTCTGCATTATGTTGTTTGGCTCAGTCTGTGGTGTCTTCTCTGGTGCACCATCTTCTCTCCAGTAGTTTGCAGCTGTATTTCATTGTTCTGAGTGGTGAAGAGTACCAGCTAGCTTGTTTGGTGGCTCTGCAGGTCATGACTTCTTTGATGGGGTGACTTGGTCAGCAGTGCTGGTGATCCAGGTGGTGAAGTTCTGGACTGCTTTTGTTCCAGATTGGTTGCAAGGAAAGGCTGGGTGATGGTGAGGGCATCCATCCATTGGGTCTATGTTACTTTGTTCCTGCTACTGAAGGTGGCATTAAGGGGGCTGGCTGTGGTGCATGGTGACTCTGTGATGGTGAAGTGGATGATGCTGTGGTCGGTCCAGGTGAGTTATGTGGCATGGCTGTATTTGACTCTGTCGCTGTCCATGAAAATTAAGTCCAGTGTGTGCCCTACTCTGTGTATGGGGTTGGTGACCAGCTGAGTCAGGCCTATATTGATCATACATTCAAGGAAGTTGGCAGGAGTAGTGTCAGTGGCTGGCCCATGTAGAAGCTGACCTTTCTGAGGAAGATGTAGTGCTTGGACTTAATGGCAAGTGGGGCGGTGAAGTTGGTGATGGCATTGCAGAAACGTTTGCATGGTCCTAGGGGTTTGTATGCGAGGGTGCCTGTGATGGTCATTCTGTCATCGGTGTGGATGTGAAAATTAAGGTGCTCCATGGTCAGGATGATGTCGTCCTCAGTGGTCGTACATCGTATTGATTCTTCGTGGATGATGGCGATGCATGAAACACGTTTGATGGTGCAGTTTTGGTGTGCCATTTTGGAGCCATTGGGCACTGAAGTGGCAATGTCGTGGTCAAGGAGGCCAGGTGTCAGTGATGACAATCGTGTCAGGGGTGAGGGAGGTGATGGTGTCCCAGACTTTAGTGGGGTGTTTGCAGAGAGTTTGGGCATTGAGCAGGAGTCATTGGAGATGGCTCTGATGGGGTTGCAGTCAGTGAAGTGGGAGTGGGGCAGGTATCGGTGAAGGCGGGAGGTCCTGAGATGCATTTGAAGAGACAGTGGTGGCAGGTGAACGGCCATGCCGTTGAGCGAGGAGAAGTGAGGCAGAAGTTGATGTGGCATCTGGGGTCCAGGGCTTAGAGTTCGATGGTAGAGTATCTGTGGGTGTTCAGACAAACAGGTATTCTGGTTCTAAGCACAGTCCAGGAGAAGACGTGCTTGCCTTTGGTGCACCTTTTGCAAGTCACCTGATCTTTTAACCTACACCAATAATATTCTGCAGTTTTTTGCTTCCACAGAAATACATACTTGTTACCATGGTATTCATGGGTAAAGCATTACATGGCCATACAACATTATTGTAAAGCCAGACCTATTTGCACTGGCAATGCTTGTTTTTACTTTTGAAGTCCATGATATTACCACATGCATTGTCTACAGCATATACAAATTAATGCAATCTCCAATACCTTGCATAATACCCTTACAGCGTGTCTTTACAAGTTCCAGACTGGCCTGATTTGCAAATGTGGCCACTATTTTATCTATGTGGTTCACTAATGGAGACCATTTTTATGGTGGTGTGCAAGCCAAATCTTTGGTCTAGTCTTATTCTGATTATGTGACATGTTGTTGGCCATTCACAGTAGTCTGTGGTCATTATAGGCCCATATGTGTATTTTGTGTGATTTCCTATTAGGAAATCACAATTTAGCAATTTCCTAATCCTCATTTTTCAATAAGTACAAAAGGAACAGGAACTGAGATACGTCTGCAAAGAAAGATGTATGTTTTAGTGAATATTGCTACTCCAAAAAAGTCAGAAATATGTTTAAAAAAAATATTCTTTACTTTGGTAAAAAAAAAGAAATGTTTAGCAGTTTGTTAGGCTTCACGAAATTGTGGATGGTACACCAACATAAGTGTTTAGGGACGTGGTTCGAGAAATCCCTAACATGGCATACACACCTCGATGCATTAAGAGTAAGTGCCCTCACTTCAGTTAGAGGTTAGAAAAAATTAAATAACGATTACGGAGAAATGTCTGATAGACCCGTACTGAAATCTTATATTGCTATGATTCCGCCTCAGTTCTACTATGGAGTCGAATTGTTATATGCAATTGGGAAAAGTGGTTGAGACATTGAAGAGGGGAAGTGCTTAAAAACGTATAATCCTTATCCACGTCCTCGATGATCCAGGCGGGTTGAATAGAGACAGGAATAGTATTTTTGGAAATAATGGCACGCCTGGCGATAATAGGATTCAGGCAGTGCCTCGGCTGCTGGGAGGAGCATAAAATATCACAATGGTGAAAAAATGAGATACTGCGCAGTTGGCAAAGGGGATAAGAGAAATCATAACAAATGCTTGTAGGAAAATGAGAGTCAAGCTGTGCCCACATAATCTACAAATTATGGGGCATATTATCAAGGACCGGTGTTAAAATTATCGCCGTTTTATCGGCAGGAAACTGCCGATAAAACGGCGATCATTTTAACACCCGTCCTTGATAATATGCCCCTATGTTCGCTAAGAGGGAACTCAGGGCTTCAGGGAAGGAAATATCTCGAGACCACCATTACCAGTATCTGAGGGGAAAAAATCTGTGGGGCATATTACCAACAACTAGTGATAATTATCGCTATGTTGGTTTAGTGGCGATATTTTTATCGCTGAGCTGCGGCAATTTCTATCGCTTTTGAGCCTTGCTATTATCAAGGTTTATCTCCTAAGCGATAAAAATCGGCCAAAATGCATGAATATCGCTGTAAAGTCAGCAATATTCATGCATTACCGAGCAAATGCTCTTAGCCATGTTATCCACCTACCATTGGATAACATGGCTAAGAACCGCTCAGGGGCAGGTGTTAGCTTTTGAAGATATTCGCGCTTAGCGCGAATAGCTCCAAAAGTTGGTAATAGGAGATAGCGATGTTAGCGACTGTTTCCAGTCGCTAACATCTTGGCACGCCCACTTTGCATGTAATTAGTGATAAATATCATTGACATGCAAAGTGGGGCCCAAGATGGTCGCTATCTCCTACTAGCTGTCACTAACTGGTGTTAGCGACAGCTAGGTAATAGGGAGATAATTTCATCTCCGCTTTCTTGGCTTTTAAAGCCAAAAAAGCAGAGATAAACCCCCTTGATAATATGCCCCTGTATTTTTTAAGTTTATTCATGGCAAACTGAACAACAGATCCCGTACATAGATGTACTATCCAATCGTTGGATTAGAAATGAAATACTAAGGTTAAAGTTCGTAATCAACCCCTGCCATGCTAACGACCTATTATTGATTCCAAAGGGAAATGCACATGTAATCTAGGTACAACATGCATCAATTTACACAGACTATTGGATTATATGAAAGGGCCTCGATGCAGAGAAAATGTATTTATGCCCGATTTTCTTAAAATATGGTATGAAAATCAAAGAGGTGTTAACAGAAATGCACTCTTTGGCTAAAGCATGTGCTTTTGGGAGGTTTTTGCTCAAAGTGAAAACGGGTTTTACCTTTTTTTTTAACATTTATTGAATTGGAGTTTTTAGAGATTTTTCAGATGAAATGTTGACTACACAGATAGGTGGAGTTATTAATGAATCGTACATTTTATAGAATGTTATGTAAGATTTATATAAGCAATTGCATTAATTGATGTTTTTTATGTGTTTAAGGACCAATCGGTCTAAATGAACATTCTTTTTGACTAACTGACGAGATGAGCATTCCTCTTCACATATCAGTTGTTAGAATAGCTTGAAAGGCAAGCATTTAAAATATACATACACATGCACATATATAAGTGTACTTAATTGCAGTGACTATTTACTCTTAAAAAGAAAGAAGACATTCTGTATTTTCTAACAAGCATGACTGTAAAATCACGTGTGGCTCTACTAAGACATGCAGGAATGCATTTATCTTTGCCTTCTACGGTGACACCTCTTTCCCTAAAAAACACAACTGCGGGAAATCGTTTGCATCTGTTTGCAGAGCATAATAAATATGGTCTACAGATTTTCCTGGAAATATTCATCCAGAAACAGCACTGAAACAGCACTTGAGACTATATCAGAAGTTCACCTACAACACTGATTTGTGCTGGAACAAGAATTTCTGCCTAAATTGTTACTATATAATATATGGTAATTTGCATGTAAAATGAAGAGTGATAACCAAGACAAAGCCTAAATCTCAAACGTCTAGTACTTTTATCATGATATATCGCCCGGAATTAGAGAATGGCATGTGGAAATCTGTGTGGATCCTCTGATTTCTGATGCCATTTCCGTGGGGATTGCTTTCATTTCCACGATCATTTAGTATCCTGCCTTTACACCGTCCCAGAGTACTGCTGATTCAGGCATGAAACCAGGGCATTACTATTGCTACAATACCTGTAATGTGTATTCTAGAGGTAACTCAAGATCCAAATTGATGTGGCATGTGAGGAAGCACTGCACACAATTTAGAATGCATCAACACAATTTAGAAGATCACTATCAGTTAGGTCTCGGCCTGTGTCCAAACATATTGTTTCCATTATATTACATACACCGAGATTGGTATTTTGTTCAACTCCTTACTCCTGATTCAGGAGCATTATGTTCTGAAAGTGCTTTGATTGGAATGAGAGTATCCTCCCAGAGCTGACCTTGCTTTCCCGTGAATTGGAGGCACTATTTATGGTTCCTCTCTCTTCCTGCACCTAGCTTCCCATCCACCTGTTCTCTCAAATTCCCCACCCAATGTCCTCTTCCCTCAGTTCCCCCCTATTGTTGAAGGCCATCTTAAAAGAGTTCTGTGATTATTCCACAATGGCCACAAATGCATACACATGCATGAGCTTGTATGCACAAGCATTCTGAGTGGGCATTTCAATTGGGTTTGTTTTATTTGAATAAATCCCGTTCAAGGATGACCACTGCAGAGGTGTGCTCATCCATTGTGGCCATCTTTGTAAGCAATCTTAGAAAATTAAGCAAAATACTTACAAAGATGGTAATCACCAATGTGCCTGTATTATGTTGCATAGGTTGCAGGTATGTTGTTGTAGATAAATATTGTATGATGCACTATCTTTAGGCTTTATTTATATTTGAACTATGGAAGGTTGGAATGAGCCACAAGGATAAAGAGAGTGGGCTAACATTCAGCGGGATCAGTTGCTGAGACAGACCTGCACCAATGAGGTGGATTTGTGCAAACTATTCCAATATTGTGGAAACACAAATATTTATCTTGTGAGATTGTTGAAGAATGACACCCACCTCTACACTGGTGATGAGCAGGAGCAGGTATAACCCTGTTTGACGAGTCTCAACAAATTTGTGGCAGAGACCGGCTGGACAATTACTATGATCACTGTGAGTTTTGTGCTCTGGATAGGAACAATCTAGTTCGAGATCGAGGAACACTCAAAAGCACTGTTTCTGCATGAATATTTACAGTGGCTTGAGCGTACTGTCTCCGACTCCAAATGTGCATTTAATTGTCAAGTGTGCTCCCCTTATGCACCTGCACATGCCGTAGTCTGCTTAGTTCTGCTCCTGAGAAGTTTGGATCAGGCACACGGTCACAGCGTGCCACGGTGTGAGCCCCGCACTGCCCATACTCAATGTGTTTTGGCCTGAATGTTGATGTTGACATGGGAAGTATGAAGTGTTAGTCTTTTGATCACTTTATCTCATACCAGGATCTTTGGCATGTCCAGCTTGACCTGCAGATTGCTGTGGTTACAGAGGGGTGTCTACTGCAGTCAATCTCATTGTTGTGAGGGCAGTATCCACACAAGCATATTACACTATGATGACTACATTCATTATTTTGATTTCTTTTAAAAAAAACATTTGTTAACTGTATCATTAACTCTGTTCTAATTTTTGGATAATTATATAGTGACTGTTAGAAACGGGACCCTGGCCGGCCAAGACTCGCGTCGAGGTCAGTCAGGGATCACCATTTCTAAAGTCAGGGCAGGGGAGTCACACACCAAGGCAACCCCCACTCGCCCTCTAGGTAGCGTGGCGCGAGCAGTCTAGGCTAAACTTGGAGGCGGTATGAGTTAAGTATTTGCGCACGCACCCCAGCAACAACACCCAAGGCCCACCACAAAGAAAGGACTCCACACAAGGTTATATATCAAAAATAGCCTTTGTATTTATAATAAACAGACACATTAGATAACACACGCAAACTGTACAATGTGCCAGAGGCACGGGCAGAATTTACAAGGGGAATTATTTACAGGACAGGGCCACATGGACCACTGCCAGGGGTAGGCACTTGTTAGATAATAATACTGGTAGATATACACTTATGTCGTAAACATAGAATGAGTAGCACCAAAATTATAAATGCACACACATCCAGTAATCACTGGAACAGTAAGGACCTCCTACGCAACCCTAACACACTGTAGGTAATCACGCAGGTAACGAGGACCTAAGGAAGGAATACCAACACCTAAGCAGTTAACTCTTAGCAAAGGGAAGGAAACCTAAACATAAACTGAAACATCACTAATCCTCTATGCAGGTCACATTTAGCAAAAGGAGATAACCATAAGAATACCTAATCAGGTCACTTTTAGAAAAGGTAAGCAGAATCAACATTTCACTGTGCAGGTCACATTTAGTACAGTGGATAAACCTAAACAATCCTCTCTGCAGGTCACATTTAGCAAAAGGGGATAACCATAAGAATACCTAATCAGGTCACTTTTAGAAAAGGTACAGGTTAGAACACATGCGCAAGAATTGCATAACAAGAAATTACAATGCGCGGGGTGCACAAAGCACAACACTCATAAATGTCCCTCAGGCCAACTGGCCTCGAAAGGGGCGGAATGCCCTGAGTCTCAATGTCAGGGGGGGTCTGCGCAGGCAGCACAAACACAGAGCCTAAACGTGGCAACTGTCCACTAAGTGCTGGACAGTTGTTAAATAGGACTGGGCAATGTCGGAGCCAGGAGGGCTCAAGAACAAAATGAACAAGGAGCCTCTCAAGGGCTCACCAAGCAAATGTGCAAATAGAGCTCAGCGCTCTAAAAATAATCAAATGTCCCCAGAGCCTCTCTCAGGGCTCTAACTCGATGTGGGCGTGGGGAGCCTCGGGGCTCAACAAGCAACTGGCGCCTCAGAGCCACGGGGCTCTACTATAATTACTGGGCGGGAGCCTCTCAGGGCTCGGGAAACTTAGATTGCCCCCAGGAGCCTCGGGGCTCCTAAATTGCATCTGGCACTTCGAGCCTCGTGGGCTTAACTAATAAAATGCCCGGGATCGTTGGAGTCCCTCACGGGGGACTCAGGAATCAGTAATGCCCCCAGAGCCTCGGGGCTCAATACAACGAGGGCCTCGCTCGGCCCGCACACAGAAGGGGAGGGGCGGCACCGACAACGTGCCCCGACGCCCTCCTCCCTTCCCTCGCTCTCCCTCGGCCCCGCTGCACTCACCGGGTGTCCTCGGCGCTGCTCCCTCTCTGGCGGGACGGCTCTCCGCTCGGGAGACTCGCGGACACGGGAGCCGGCTGCTCCTCTCACGCTCTGCCTGGACTAGTCTCCTTTCCCCTCCGCCTGACTTCCGCCGGGGCCGCCAATGGCAGCGCGGCCCTGGGGGTCAGAAGGCGGGACTTCCGGGTCGCGGAAGGCAGCGGCCCGGCAACAGCTTTCGGTGCTCCTGGGCTGCGGCGGTGATTCCTTGGAAATGCCGGGCGGGCACCGGCTCGTAATTAAATAAATACCACGGGGCAATGCCGGGTGGCACCGGCCTTCTAATTAAAAATAAAGCAAGGTGGCACTCGCTAATGCCGCAAAATCGGCAATCTCGGTCCCAATGCCGGGTGGGCACTGGCCATGCAAAATAAAGCGCTCCCAAGCGCTCGGGACAAAGAAGAAGCGCGCTCAGCGCTGGAAAGCTAAGCAAAGCGCTATTGAGCGCTGGGGCACCAGGAAAGTGCTCCTAGCGCTACAAATCCAAATCAGGGTGCCTCCAGGCACAGGAAAGCTCCAACAGAGTCTGGAGGCAGGCAGAGGGGCAAGGCAGGGCCAGAGCCAGCACACTGGGTCTCCAAGCAGGGAGACAGCCAAGTGGCGGTCCTCTTGGCCCCTGCAGCAGCAGCAGCCCCCTCTGGCAAAATCCTAGGCAGAACCAAGAACAGGACAAATTGCATGGGGACACAGCCCCTTCTTATACAGACAAACCCTTTGTCTCATGGTGCAGGGTGGGGGAGAAACCAGTTGCAGCTGGTTCTGAAGTACTCTGTTTACCCCAACCACCCTCTCTATTCACTGGCAGGGCTAGGGCCATCAGTCGCACTACAGGGGGTGGAGCCAGCATTGTCTGGGGAAAGTCCAGCAAAAAGATTAGGGGTGAACCTGCCTTAAGGGCCAAGTCCAACAGTGACAGTCTCTGGCATTGTGCCATTACCATCCTTCCATCCAGTGCCTGCAGAGCTGCCTATGGATTGGGAGATATGGGAGGCAGTATTTCTGGCCAATGTTGAGGTAATGGAAAGGAATGGTTATGGACCAGAGAGAAAACTAGCTTTATTAAACGCTGCTTAGGGGGGTTTGGTTTAAAAGAATATAAGAACTTATCTGTATTAGGCAATCAGGGTTCGATTCCCCGCCTCGGCGGGTCTCGGGCTCAAAATTCCACGGAGTCGACAATTCTCGCTCCGGTGCCTACTCGACTCATGGGGTCACACTCTGCGACTCTGGGCAATAGCTTGCTTAATCTCCACTACGGCCCCTCGCGGCGGGATGCCTGGCTTTCACCTTGTGGATACCCGGCCGGGGCATCTCACAGGGGAATACCAGGACAAGTTGCCTAAGCAAGCGCCTTGAGACCCCTGGGTTAAAGCGCGCTATATAAATCGAAGCACATTTACATTTACATTTACATCTTGATACGTATGAGTTGTGAAAATTGTAAATTCTTAATTAAACTTCTCGGGTAAAAGCTGGTGTATTTCAATGCATTATTGCGATCTGTAGGTTTGGTTTATAATTCAGTTTGCAAACTTCTCCCAGTTTTGATGATTCTCACACCCAAGAATTCCATTGGTTTATCATCAATCTTATGGTAAATTGTATTCTGGGATCCACCATGTTCAGTTGTTGGATGATGTTCTCTAGCGCCTCTCTGGTGTCCTTCCAAATGAGGAAAATATCATTGATGAACCGACAATATAATCTAATGTTGGTCCACCATGCTTCATTGTTCATCAAATGTTCTGACTCGAACTGGGCATAAAAATATTCGCATATGCTGGTGCCCCCGAAAAGCCCATGAATGTCCCTGTTAATTGAGCATAGTATCGCTTATTCCATGTGAAGTAACTGTTCTGAAGGCAGACACCGGAACCATATTGAACCCTTTTCTGCCCGGTCGACATGTAGACCGGGCTGAAAAGCGGTGGGCCGTCTTCCCAGATGCCCCCAAATGACATAGGAAAATTAGGGACAGTAGTCAATTGAAAATCCTGGCCTGTCATGTCCTTTGCAAGTTACATATCTAAATATTCTATTTGTGAGGGAGCAGAGTAAGCTTCACAATCAAGTGCCCCCATCTGTTTTATTTCAATCCTTGCCTACGTAATTTAACACAATGATTTAATGAGAATGGTGTTGAGCATCTCAAAAATGTCCTAGTCAACTTTAAACACATCCTTTAGAGCACATATCACAATAATACCTGGGGATCTAAAATAAATAAATAGTGCATTCCTACTCCTTAATGACATAGGGAATGTTAATAAAAATGCTGTTGATCTCTCCGTAGTCTTATATAGCCTAAGAATATTCCCGTTAAACACTGTGAATCTCTATGTTTGGGATAATGGTGTATTGAAATGGACTCTGTGAATCAATATGAATAAGCCCATCCCTCCTGCCTTGCCTGCCTGCCTCTGTACGTTCCTGGAGGGATGATGCATTTTCCTGAGATTTTACAGAACATCTCATCTTTCTTCAGCCTCTCAGTAAATACCCTATACAGCTATAAGTCAATCAATAGGAAGCTACTCACATCCACGGACACCACAAAACGTTGGTCCTCTATTTCCATGTTTTTGCTGGTAAATATATTTATTAATAAAAAGATCTAAGGCTCCATATACAAGCAGCTATTATTGAGAAAGACTGACAAGCATGACATTACCTTTTACTATTTCCTATTGGTCAGAGATTACCTTGTTCATTTTATGGTGTGGCAACTGACATTCCCATAAAAGGAAATTCCATGCTCTAAATCCTTTCAAAGCTTTAGCCAAGTATTTCAGAGTTCTGATTGCTGAAGTCTGGCCACTGTCTGAGGAAAGTTTTACGTTAGAAAAGATCGCCAACGGACGTTATAAGTCACATTTCCTCTAAGAGGAAGTCTGTCAGTTTTTCACGTGCTTTATTATTAATCACCTTGCTAATATGTGCACTAAAACTAACCTTTGAATTATGTAGTCAAGACTAAATAGGGAAAAGGGCCTATATGAGCAACTACTATGAACATCTCTCCCTGCATTAGAAAGTACTACCTTTTTTTAAAAAGTAATATAACATGGCAAACACCACCAGAGGTAGAAGGGTGTTTGTAAGAAATTGATTTATTGGTTATAGAGGCTGTTAACCATTCTCAAGCAAAAGCCACACTCCATATCAGGATGAACCACAAAAAGTGACTAAATTAACCTGTGCTAAATTGACCTGTATTAGGCTACCATGGTAGCTTGTCACAAAAGCATTCTAGATTACCTTTGAGGCAATATATAAAGAATGTATGCAACACTTAAACAATAAAAAGTGTAAGCACAACAAATTCCACCACAATTATAAAAATAGGGCACATTTTAATGACATATTTGGCATCAAAATGAGAAAAATCCAATCAGTAGAACCGGAACTATGACTTTAAAAATGTGTAAGTGAAAAATAGTGCCTTCAAGAACAAAGCACTAGCTGAGACTATCTGGTCATGCAAGACAGGGGTAAAATCAAAAGGCATGGCCTACTGCGATGGAGCACAGTTTGGCTACAAAGAGTGGATTGGGCCCGGTCTTGGTTTACCTTTGGATTTAGAAGAAATTTGAAAAAAAGTTTCTGAGAAGGTATAGTTCATTGGGGAAAGGCATCCGGGGGTATCCAAGGAGGATGAGGCATTGTCATTGAGGAGCCAATGGACATAGTTGTGGTGAAGATTACTACATTTAGATTTTATCACGTTTTTGGAAGTCAAATATTTCGGCCAGGATGCAGCCATCGAGGGCTTCATCGGGCCAGATACCCCTTCTGAGAGGAAACACTGAAAATAAAATAGTGTGGAGAAGAATATAGCTGGAGCTACTGCTACGTCAGGCTGACAGGCAATACACCTCAGGTGGATAGAAAAGCTGCTAGGTCCCTGCCTTCAGTCTCTTCTCAGACCATTTTTTTGGTGGAAAATGTTTGATGCCCCTTTTAGGGTTATGTTTAGAGATCTGGGAGACCCAATATACCCTTGTAGGCTTGGGCAATAAACAGTTTCTAGGTAAAGAATTTCTTCATGGGATTTTGTTTCTAATATATTTGTAATTGTCCTGATGATGGTCTAATGGACTGATGCAACAAAGACCGAAACGTCGACTTCACGATCAACTCCAAAGACATTCATTGTTTCATCAGTAATGTTTATTCATTTTTGGATAACATTTGCTACTATGCTAGGAGCTGATGAAGGTTATCATCTGTCTAAATTGATTTGTACATCTTTTCATGACGTTTTTTGCTGATATTTTGTTCCTCCAAATGTACTCCTTTCAATTTTGATATATGAAAAACATAAAAACTTTTTCTATATAAATAAGATTTTCCGTGTGCTGTGTATCTTTAACCCCTTCCAGGCTCATGACGAGCTGGGCTCGTCATGGTGTAGCCTCCTCGCACACTGATGACGAGCCCAGCTCGTCATGAATAATGGGATTTTGAAAATCTGAGCACAGGAGGAGAATTCAACTAGCGCGGATGTGGTTAAGTTACATTTAATGTGGTTGTCTTTTGGACACTTTTGAGTTTAATTTTATATGACTAACTCTCTGAATTAAAGGAAAATTACAAATATATTAGAAACAAAATCCCTTTTAGACATTCTTTACCTTGAAACCTTTTAGGGTTAGGCTGGTAAATCAACTGTAGCAGCACTTCCAAGGACACTGGACTCGTTGGCACCACTTGGGAGGTCAGAGAACACTTTTGCTGCGGTCTAGATGTAGAGCTCAAGGTTGTTGGAGATTGTTGTGTCACTGTAGCAGAGAACAGGGGTTACAACGACCGTGTTTGATTCCTCATACCATTCCTCCGCAAGTCGGAACAACGACTTGCGGATGGGGAGGGAGGTATTGGATTTAAAATCCAACACCTTCCCTAGTGTCGCACAGACTGGAGTTGGAATAGTAAATGATACTATTCCAACATCTAGGCCCCCCCACCGCAAGTCGTTGTTCCGACTTGTGGAGTAATGGTATGCTGAATCACAATGCGGTCGTTGTAACAACCGCGTTGTGATTCCCAGCGGGGAAAAAGCCTGCGGGATAACAATATAGATTTTTCAAGCACCAGGGCAGGGTTCAAGCAGCTGGGCAGTCCTTTGAGATGCAAAGCAGGCTTTAAGCAGCAGGGCAGGTCTCTGGAATACAAGGCAGTCCTGCTGAGTAGCCTCCCTAGGTCTGGAAGTGAACTGAAGAAGAGTTGATATATTTATACCGGATTCAAGTCTTTGAAGTGGGAGAAACTTCTAGGCCTTCCTATATCTGGTCCTGGAATTTTCCCCAACTTCCCTTGCCCAGGCTCTAAATGGTCTAGGTTGACCAAAGGATTGTGTCTAGTTGTTTGTGAGTGTGCTGGAGGCAGTCCTTGAAATGTAAGTGGGGCAGGGAAGAGGTCCACCTCTCCTATCCTGGCAGGATGGCCTATCCTGCCAACACCTAGGCCACCTTTGGTCTCACTGTCTGAGAAACATGCAAAGGCCAACTGCACTCTAATTACAGTCATGTGGCCAAGGACATAGACTGCAGTCACCAAATGGCTAGGATAAGAAAATGCCATTTTTCTAAAAGTAGCATTTTCAGAATAGTGACTTAAAACCCCACTTTACCGTATGAATTCAAAGACAGAGGCCAGGTGTGAGACAATGACTTCTGACAAACTACTGTTTATTGGGTATTTTGTAACATTGAGACGTGTGTTAAATATTCTCTTGAGCGAATTTTGACCCCCGTGACAATCCCACTGGTATTACAGAGAGTGTGAAATGAGAAGGGTGCAGTATGTTAAAATGTTATCCATCATAGAATAAAGTTGGTAACATGTAAATGTATTTAAAAAATATACCAGCAGTAAAGAGCAAATGACTACTGGAGGTGTTTGAGTGGCAGTGAGACAGATCTGCACGTTCTGCTCTTCTGCCCCACTTAAGCTAGGGCTGGGGAGAAATGGATTTTGCAGCAATGTAGGGCTAGGGGCTTTAGGGATTACAGGGAGGTCTTCAGGATCCTTAAATATGACACTTCCCCGCTTATAGTTTTTGCCACAGCAAGATTTCTTCAATCTATGTGGTACATGAGATGTGCAATACTAAAGCTGGAAGTTCATATTTCTCACTAGGGGCTACTTTTAGGAGATGTCACACCTTTTATCCAATTTTAGATATTTTATATACCGATATTTCGGTTTAATACCCAATGTTTTTAATATTTCCAGGAACTGTCTGTATGTGATTTTTAATACATGGTTTTATTTGTTTTATCCATTGCTACTGTGTTTTGCTTATTGTGTATGTATGGCCTTTTTATGGTATGTTACCGAAATAAAGTACTTTGACTGACTGATTACTGGAGATATGTCAAGTCTAATATTGGAAAAATATAAAGGTGCAAATGAGGAGTATTTTTTACTAATTCTGAATTGTGATTGAAACAAAGATTGTATTAGGATCAGAACAAACCAAGACACTTCACTCGTGTGATTAATGTGCGCAGACACCAAATTTCCTTACAATGTTAGTGCACCATATTGGTTGAGCACTAAAACTGCATATCTGATACATAACCTCAAAACCTTTCTTTTTTCCCGAGCTTTCGCTGCCTAGCCTCCTTTCTGTTGCTGTTGCTGGTCGTAACCTGAAAAGCGCCATGAAACCGCTCGGTAAAAGTGCGCTCAATAAATGTTTTTAAATTCAAAGTTTTAAAATAATTCATCAGTCCCGTAACGAACGTTGAGGGGGCCCGGAGCAAAGTACAGAGTCATTCGGGAGCTCTCAGGCCAAAGTTATCTGCTTAGGGTGCCCCCTGGGCCTCTGGGTACCCCTGCCCCTCGGGGGCTATGGGGGGGGGCTTTGTTACTCCACTGTAGTTAATGGTCATTTCTAGAGGAGATGCCAATGATAAGTTAGCTATCCGCTAATCGCAGTACTATTCACCCTCCACTGAATTCATTCGTCCTGTATTTGGGAGAATGTGCTGTAAAATGCACCACTGGGCGCATACAATAACCTTGTCATTCTTCCGCTGAATGGGCATGGCTCATTTGCTATACTTCATGGAGCGTTTTTTTTTTTTAAGCAGCACCAACATTACTGATAGCATTACTCAAACAAAAACTGATCTGTGCCAGAATCATCGATACCTGGGCTTGAAATGTATCTGAACCAGACAGCGGTGAGAAGTCAAACTAATGGTACTTCATGTAGCGTTTTGATTTTTAACAAATCATGTGACTTTAGTGAGGTAACATTGGTGGTAGCACCTGCACTCTGAAAACTGCTCCAGCACTGATAGAATTCTGTCTGCAGAAATGTGCTCTTTTCATCAAAATTTGAATTATTAAAAGATTCTGCAAAACTCATTTTCTCTACTTAACAAAACACGAGGTCACCTCAGACTATTTCTTTAAATGGTCCTCTTGCCAAAATGCAAGCAAAGACTTGACAAGAATGTTCATCTATTCAAAATCATTTCTTTTATATAAACTGACCTCGAGCCCTTTCCAAGCCCAAATATCTCACTGTTCGAAAAGTTTGACCCAGAACATTAAAGTGCATTCAAATAAACTGTGTTGATTAACTAAAAAGCCAGCGAGCATTCAGCATGCATTATTTCAGACGAGGCAGACATCTTGTAAAAAACCAAGAACGTCTAACCGCGTTTGACTTTCAGAATATTAAACACCGCTGCTTTAATTGAGCTTCGCTGCTTGTAGTTGGCATTTGAACTTAATGCTACTAAGTAAATTTGCGTCAGAACAGATTTTTTTCACTGGTTACTTTACAGCTGAACAGAATGACAGCTTGCAGTCAGTCTCCCCAAGGTCTAATGCAGGGAGAGGAAGCGCTTGAGGCAGAATGCTATTTCACTGCAAACTGCAAAGTATACACATTTATCATGTCTTTATTTTAGGGAAGATAACAAGATGATATTTGGAAAGTACCAGCAATAACAGCTTTTAGTAGATAATCTGTTTTCCAACAATTGAAGGTCACACACTTATCTCCCTACCAGGCCAATTTTTCAGAGGCAGCTAAAGCGAACCAGGGATAAAATCCCACCCCTTGGAAACTTCATAGAGACACAATAAAAAAGAACATTTCTAATACAATTTCCATGGTGATTCAGACGACTTTTCCCAGAGTGAGCGAGCCCAGCTTAACAGATTTAAAAAGTATTATTCACAAAAGATAAGGAGACGTTTTCCAAGCTACATATTCCATTGCTGATAGATAAAAAACACTTCAGATGATAAACCTTATCTCCAGTGTCGATTCACAGGGCTAACTACGTGATTTATCTTGCAATGAGATTTAATGGGAAGATTGAACATTTTTGACAATTGAGAAAACAACATAGCTTGTCTTACAAGAGCTCAGACTTATAATAATACCTGTTGCTATATATTGAATTGTGTTGATTTTAACAGAGCAATTGTACAAATGTTGCCATTATCATTTGTTTTTCTTCTCTGTACGATGCTCTTTATCTACCTTGGATTATATGGTAGTTTGTGACATGTGGAATCTGTTGTTTAAAAACAGAGCCTCTTTTCAAAATGTTATTCCATACTGCCCCTGTCCAGTTAACCGTTTTTCTGTTGATTGAAAAGCATAGAGGGTCTCAGCGGTTGGCGGATGTGGATGTGGATGCAAGCATTCGGCTCATACACCTGATTTAGAGGGGGGTGAAGTGACAGAAGTCTGCTGGGGGGCTCAGGAGGCCCTGCCTTTGGAACACTAGACAGAAGGCCAATCCCCACAAGCCCATTGGTAAAAGTATGTCAGAAAATCTACCTGTTAGACCTGACATCCCTGACATGGTATTCACACCCCCAAACTTTTTGCCTTCAATTCTCTTGTTTGCTGACTTTGTTTTTGATTACTTTAGGACTCTGCACACTTTACCACTGCTAACCAGTGCTAAAATACTTGTGCTCTCCCCCTAAAACATGGTAAAATTGGCCTACACACGATTGGCACATTTCATTCACTTGCAATTCCCTGTTGTACAGTACTGTATGTAGTACTGTATAATAGCACTACATGTAGTAAAAGATGACCTGCAGCACTTGTGCCCCCCACTAACAAAGCACGGTAAAACATGTATCAGGCCTGCCATTGCAGCCTGTAGTGCAGTTTTAATTGCTGTTGTGACCCAGCAAAATAGACCTTTTCCCAAACCTAAACCCTCCTTTTTAATACATACACATCACCCCGGAGGTATGTCCTATATGTTCACAGGGCACTGTATTCAAAAAGTAGGAGCACAAAACCACTGGTACCTCCTGCAAAGTATGAGTATACCAATGGAGCTGCCGCTGTTTATCAGAATCAGAGAATCAGATTCTAGAGAATGCCTGGGCTTGAAAGCTGTGATTGGTCACTATCAATGTCGGAATGGTAAAAATTGCAAAAACACCAATAACACAAAACCTTTTGTATACAAAAACATTGGTGTGGAACTGAGGCATGTTTCAACTTGCAACACAGGTAATGTGGTGTATTGCATTTGGTGCTCATGCAATATTGGCCACACAACACAATGCATAATAAAAACAAGTATCAGACAACATCGCAGCAGAATAAGATGTGGAATGGATAATGCTTGCCTGGTGCCAATTTATCAAGACATGAAGTGGCAGATCATTGAGGTAGCCCATCTGCCAGAAAGAGGTGGGAACCTCTCACATATTCTATATCATCTGGAATGTAAATGGATTACTAATTTCAATTCTATGGATTATGTCTTGAATATAGCAGAGGAATGGAATGGCTAAGTGGCCTTGCTAATTGATTGCATTTTCTGCAATCAGGATGCAGTTTATTGTGTGTATGTTATAAATCCAAGTCTTGAATATAAATTTCTTAGCAAATCAAAATTATGGTAATGATGTGTTGCTATTACTGTAAATTGCATTAAATGCCTGCAGTGATTGATCCGTTCACTCTGAAATTCTGTACTCACTGATTCCTTGGAGAACGATTGTTTTCAGGAATAACTAAATACCCAGGTCACTAAGTTTTCCATTCCAGGTAGTGAAAAACTCCTAATTTTGGATTTTCACTAATATAAGGCCTTACTCTGCCATGGGGTAATAATAGGTTGCCTTATTACATTCAATAAGTGCTAACGTTTGAATAAGAGCACATAGGGATGTCAAGTTTGGACTCAAATGAATTGTAATGTACTATATTTTTTAATGGTAAAGTCTGATTTGAAGTTACAGCCCTAAAAAGGGCACTGTTAGGAAGTTGCCATTTTTTGCCTTAACCATTTGATTCCTGCTGCAAGTGTCCTTGGTAGCATGATTGTGATTGACTTTGCTGTTGGGCTTTGCATATTTCTCCTAGACAGGGAGATAAAAGAGGACTAGTGTCAGGATAGACTATCCAGGATGGATGAGAGCATTGTATTTTTCCCTTCTTCTTCATGTTCTTTCTTTTGAAGGTGCATTTCCATGATTTCATAGCAGGAAAAGAAAAAGGAGTAATGTTGGTTGGTTGGTTGATTGCTTTATTTCGATATGCATATATCATAAAAGCATTACAAAAATATAAAACAGCACATCATAAAAAGACTGTACATTTTAAAAATAGAAAGATAAAAACAGCAGTTAATCAGAATAAATTAGATAAAAAAGAATTAAATTGATATAGATAGTCTTTTTAGTCGGATCAACCAGGCCCATTTTAAAAATTTAGATACGGCACAGACAATGGGAGGGGCTGTATCAGTTAATAAAATCCGGAGGGCCACCAAGTACTGTCGAGTGCCCAGTTCTCTGCAAATTGGTTTAAGCCAACGTGATCTAGGGCGCGCATAATCCGGGCATTCAAAAAGGAAATGTGCCACAGTTTCGGGTTTGTCAGTACAAAGGGCACAATGGCGTGATGCCGGCTGAGGCATATTCCACCTAGAGCGGAGGTCGGCAAGAGGTAGAGTCCCCAGTCTGAATTTAATATAAAGGGCCCGATCCATGGCGATGGTAATAATGTCCATATAGGGCTCAAGGGCAACAACGTCTTTTATTTTCAGATAAGCTGCAGTGGCATTGCAGTGGCGCTGGTTGCTGATGAGCTTGGTGGAAACCCATTCCCAATACAGTTTTTTTAGGGACTCCTTTGGGGGAGCTGAGTGGTTGGACCAGCAAGATCCCAGTCCTAGGTCCCCTAGCAGGTGTTTAATGTCCCTAAGCCATTTAATCTTCTGCCAACCATCCGAACACATCACCTCTGCCAGCCCGTCTGCATAGTATTTTAACTCCGGGACCCTCCACAAGCGAGCCCAAAGCAGGAGTGGTCGGAGGCGAGCCTGGTCCTTAATTGATTTGCAGCCTGCGTCCATTAGCACCGGGACTGTCGGGGTACTCATCGGAATGGCAAGGAGGTCTTTAATAAATGTATTCTCTGCCTTGGTCAGAGACTCCATGTTGCCTAGGCCCCATAGTTCAGCTCCACAGAGTGATGCAGATACAGCTCGGGCTTTATAGATGTCTATTAACGTGACTACACAGTGTTTTGATGAGTTACTGTACTCTTTAAGGAGGCCCCCCCCCACCAACTGTCATTTTATTAATATGGGCAGTCCAGCTCATAGCATCGCTCAGACGGATTCCCAGGTAGTCAAATTCTGCCACTCTTTCAAGGGGAATAGAGTTCAAGATAGGGGGGCGGCCAAGTTTACGGGGGGGTGCATGATTAAATACTTTGTTTTGTCCACATTGATGACTAATCCTCTGGTAGTGCAACTGGAGGCCTTGGGGAGTTTTTGAAATGAGAAGGGTGTCATCGGGGAACAGCAGTGTTGGAATTTTTACGCCACCCAGTGTGGGGGCGTCTGCTGGCTCACCAAGCAGGTGCTCCACCACCCCATTTACATAGAGGGAGAATAGGGTGGGAGCTAAAACACAGCCCTGCCGGACCCCCCTCACGACCTTGATCTTGTCGGTCTTTTCTCCATTCAGCCCCCATCTAACCTGGGCATAGTTGGCATTATGCAATTTAATAAAGAGGTTTAAGATGTAAGGGGGCATCCCTAGACCATACAACACCCTCCAGAGTTCCTCCCTAGGAACCAGGTCAAAGGCAGTCTTCAGATCTATGAAGGCCAAGTAAAGACTGCCTTTGCCTAGCTCCACCACCTTCCAGTACAGTAACAGGAGCCTAAACACTTGTTCGATGGTTCCTGTACCTGAGCAAAACCCAGCTTGCATATCAGACAGTATGTGGTTGTCATCCACCCATTGGAGAATCCTCCCCAAAATTGCTTTCCCCGCTAATTTCTGGGTCGAGTCTATAAGGCTTATTGGCCTATAATTCCCTGGTAGATCCTGGCAACCCTTTTTATAAATTAGGACTACCTCTGCCCCTTTCCAGGAAACAGGCACAGATCCTCCCTCGATGATGGCATTAAGAAGGGTCGAGATCAGTACCCCCCATTCTTTTGGATAGGCTCGATGAAGGTCCCCTGGCAGCCCATCCGGGCCGGCAGCTTTTAATGGCACCAGAGTTTTAATCAGGTTCGTGACCTCCCGAGCAGAAAACAGATCCAAGTCTCTATTTAGGGCATATGGCGGGAGGATGAAGGGATCATTAAGTGAACCTTCAACGGCGGAATAGAGTGTCCTAAAATGGTTAAACCACGTCTGGGCAGTAATGGTGCAGGTCCTCAGAGTGTCATCGGGACGATTCCTGCTGCCCACTAGGTCCCAAAAGCTTTTGGCATCTCTCCCTCGGCTAGCAGCCAGGAGGTCCTACCAGTAATTGTCCTCCCACTCCTTCTTGGCATTTTTTTGGCAGAGAGAGTATTGCCTTCTTGCCTCCCTGGTCCTAGTGTGTATTTTGGATTTGACTGCTTCAACGAGCAGTGTCTTCGCCTCCCTGCACTTACGATTGAACCAGCCTTGTCTAGCCCGTGGACAGAGTTTTCTCCTATTGGCGCTAGCTGGGACAACAAAAAGGTCACTAATAGCCTGGGTTAGGCTACAGAACCTAGCAGTCACCTCCAGTAACCCGTCCTCCGGGGAGTCAAGATTTTCTAAGGCTGCAGCTAGAAGCTGCCTTATGGTGGAAGTTTTCTCCACTGAGAGCGGCAGCTTAGCCCACTTTAGCCTTCGTCCGCAGTTGGAGACCGATGACATTTCCGGGGCAGGGTTACAAGCGGTTCTGCTCCCTGTACCAGTAAACCACCTATGGGACAGTGTAAGCGAGAGGAGGTTGTGATCACTCTCGACGGAGGGTATGATCACCATATCTATTACCTTGCTCCACAGGTTTACGTCAAGAAGAAAATAATCTATTCTTGACGTGTGCCCAGGCCTGTTGTATGTATGGGCTCCCGCTTTGTCAGAACCAGTCCTGCCATTGGCGGCCCTCAGATCAAACTCCATTGTTAAGGAGGTAATCTTGAGCACCACTTCTGTCCATTTTTTAATTGGTCTGAGTTCTTAAGCTGGTATCCCCCACCTGTTATCGTTTTCATCTTGATCTTGTGAGATTTCGGGGCCAAGGGGCTCAAAGGTGCAATTGAAGTCACCCGCAACCAAGGTACAGTGCTTATATGGTGACGATCGAAGCGAAGCTTCCAGGCAGGCTATAGTTGGCGATTCTCTACCCCCCTTCATACCTTGGGCATAGATGTTGAAGATGTTTAGAATGACTCGTCCCTTTGGATTTTTCAGGGAGATGTTAAGAAGGTCCGGACATTTGGTGTCCCGCTCCTCCACCCTGCAATTAAGTGCAGAAGCCACCCAGATGAGGAGGCCACCCGAGGGGCGACCCCTGCCAGTTTCTGAGTGGACAGCTGGTAAGTGGTGGGTAGAATATCCTGCCTTGTGTAAGGGCTCCTTACTCCAAGCTTCCTGGAACAGGCATATGGAGTATTGCTCCACAAGCGAGTTCCAGTCGGGCAGTGCCAACTTCCTGTCCAGACCAGCGACATTCCAGCTGAGAACTCTAATAGGTGGGTCCGCCACAGCCGCAATGTTACGGGTCCCCACAGGACAGGATAAGTCCACA
The DNA here is from genome assembly GCF_964263255.1 of Lissotriton vulgaris. Classification (NCBI taxonomy): domain Eukaryota; kingdom Metazoa; phylum Chordata; class Amphibia; order Caudata; family Salamandridae; genus Lissotriton; species Lissotriton vulgaris. The sequence goes on from NC_141696.1 coordinate 902,244,093, forward strand.
ACACCCACAGTAGGACAACCAACTGTAGGGTCAAGTGGCACCCTCACCTCCCTTAGTTCCCCTGTTATCTCAAGGGTGGCCTGTTCTTCTGGTATGGTCAGAGGGATATTATTTATAGCAGTAGGAGGGGACTGGTGGCCGGGACACCGGACCACTAGAGCCTCCTCAGGGGTATCGCGGAGTCAACAGCCCCAAGGGCCCCAGTTCGGTATTGGCAGATCTGTGTGCGACTGCGCTACAATGGTTGAAGGGTACCATTGACCGTGAGCATTATTTTGGGGTAGGAACACGGGATGGTTAGCAAGGGGATTCGGGCCGGCCGCGGGTAGAAGAATGTTAGATCAACTGCTTCAACTCCGGGACCGGCCGTGGCTCGCCCTAGACTGCATATTGAATGGGCAGCTCTTATGTCTTGGAAATTGACCACCACACAATCCACCTCAAATAGTTTTTTCCCCTGTCTGATCCAACCCACCCTGCGTACGCCAAGAATCAGGCCGTCCACGCCCAGTGGAAGGGGTCTGTTGGCTTGCAGCCAGTGGATGACCTTATTCTTCAGTGCCTGGTGGGTTTCCTGCTGGGTGTCCTTCAGGGGGGGAACCTTGACTAGGACAACAACGTATGGTTGACACTCTGGGGGGAGATTGACTGGGGGGCACTTGCGTATCGCCTTTTGTGGAATAACCACTGGGGAGGGATTTTTAGGTGGACAAGTGAATGGATTTGTCTTTAGAGTCGTGGCTACTCCACTAGCTTTAGTGGGCGGGGCGGCCAAAGGTTTGGAATTAGGACCGTCCCCTCCTTTTTGCCACTTCTTTTGGGCAGGGTTAGGCATGGATGATTTCACTGCTGAGGGGGAGCTAACATGCACCTGGGCGACATGAGTAGTAGCAATCGGCCTTGCCTGTTTTGCGCCGGCTAGGGAAGCTGGTGTAGTGACATTCCCAGTCACTTGTGCCTTGGCAGGCAATGCCGATTGGTGTCCCTGTGGTGGGACCACTGAATCCCCTTTTCCTACTTTCCCGTCTGCGTTATCCTCCCTGAGCTTTGGCTGTAATTTAAGCAAGGTTTTCAGGGAGAAAAAATTGTCCCTGGTGGCCTGTTCGAATCTGTCTAACCTATCCCCAAGACTCTTAACTTGGTCAATAAGTGGTACCAGCAAAGACTTGACCAGTTTCTCGAGGGGCTCGAGTGAAGGGCCCTCGTTTGCAGGTATAAGTAATGCCGGGACCGAGGAGTGAGACTTTGGGGTGACGGCGACTGGCTGTGGAGGGGTAAAACTCCCAGATGGTTCAGGCCCTCCAGAATCCGGATTCGTAGGACCCCTTTGGGACTGTATCCTAGGGCGCTTATAAAGCGAGGAGTAACAACCCTTCCGGATACTGGTCGCCCTTTTCCTTTTCTTATGTGCCCGGCCCATTCGTGTCTGGGGCAACGGTTTTTGGCCTGGTGTTGGTACATCAGAACAGGATTGTGACTTTCGACCAGATGAGATATCTATAGATGGAACGGGGCAGGGCTCTGCGACAACTGTGCTGGGGCTGGAGGGAAGAGGATTGGTTATCAGACTTTCTATCCTACCGATTCCTGCCTCTATAGCTACGATATGAGGCTCCCCGGACAGGATCACAGGCAAGGGAGAGGTGGGATAGGTGGAAATTGGGGACAGGGCATGTGCACCAGCTCCCAGGGAAGAGCGTTTGGAGGGAAAGGAGTCTTGTGAGAGGCGACGTTCCGTCATTGCAATCTCCTTTTCAATGACAGCAGCTACCCTGGTAATGAATTTGTCCATAGTGCCGATCATAGTGCCCCCTGTGGCACTTTCTCCGCCGCCCCTCAAAGCTTTGCCAGAGCGGGTAGACATAGTGGCCTCGGGACCCACAGGTAGACTCCGAGATCTTGGTCCAAAGGCTATGGAAGTAAGAGGGGTGGCCCAGCCCAGCCTCTGTCAGCCCCTGACTGCCACAGACTGCCCGCCCTTTGCTCGGGCTTCGCTCGGCGTCCCGCTCGCATCCCGCTGAGCGGAAGAACCGTTGTTTATGGAGAGGCGTTGCGGCCGGGGGGCGTGTCTTGCTGGGGGCGCGGCCGTGCACACCTGTGCAACGCAGGGACTCCTGGTCTTTAGAGTCCCTGCGGCGCGCGCCCTCGGTTTCCTCGCGGTGCTCCCTCCTCCTTTCAGCCACTGGCAAACACTCCCGCAGCCTCGACCCCACGCCTCACGCCGCGCAGCGGCACCCGCAGAGCAGGTGCTGCAAGCTGTTGTTACACGGCGGGGTGGTCAATCCCTCCAGGGATAGGGGGAGGCAGGCAGGATGGCAAGGGAGTTCGGCGTTTGAAACAGCAGCCGGTGAGTTTCCACAACACACGGGGTCATGTGTAATAGAGATAGTGATGCCTGAGAAGAGAAATCTTAGCACTGGACGATTTAATAAGCAGAAGATGCCTACTATTCTTTGTGTTTCCTGATCCACTTACATTTCAAGGGGGCATGCCTCTAGCACATACAAAGAAATCTGACACTAATCTTTTGTCACCCTGTTTTTCTTGGAGCCATGGAAGGGGAAGGGAAGAACTTTCCATAACCAGAGGTGGAAGTTTCTAGGATGCCCCCACTTCAAAGACTGGCTCAAGACATAAATATTGGACCTCCTGAGCCACTCCTGGAGGTGAGGACACTACAGAAGAAAGACAACCTTCTTCCACAGAGGACTGCTCTGCTGCATGTGGCTTGCCTTGTTCCTCAGAGGTCTACCTGGCTTCTTAAGACCTGCCCCGCTCTCTGAAGAAGGAAGATTGGACCTGGGACACCACAAGCTCCAGAGGCCTCCCTGCAAATCCCCATCAATCAGTAAATCAATCAACTTGTATGTATCGACTGCCTGCAAGGGTTTCTGGGTGCTCTGTTCTTGCTGGTGTTATCTGACCTTCTGCACTGAACATACCTGGACCTGCAAATGGACTTGCTTGAGCCCTGTTGGTCTGTGCTAGAGGGAGACCTTATTCCCCAAGAGTAGCCTCCTTCCATTTCCTGGACCCCTGACTGGCATGAGAGTACACCCCTCTGAATGAAGGGGAAATTCTAAAGTTTAGGGCTCTTCACTACTGCAAACAGGCTCGTTCATACTGAAACCCTCCTGCCAGGACAACTGCCAGTGCAAAGCTCTGTTGAACCCACCTCTTCATAATACAGAGACCATCCGCCACGACCGGCAACACACGTTCTGCACTTCGCACTGCAGAAAAGACCATCCTCAACACCCAGACAGATCGTTGCTGATTGAGCGCGGGTTCACCTGCTCAGGATTTTACCATACTCAGCTAGGCCCATAAACAGATACACACTTTGAACAGGTAAACCTACACTTTAAACCAGTAGTATTTACTTTTAGGACCTATACCTTGACTTACCAATCCTAGTCACCGGTACCTAGAGTCCTAAGGGTTCAAATGAGTTAGCAAGAAAATTGGCAGTAAATAAACATTTGCACTCATAAAATAACCACACTCGCGAAAATTTAAATGTTTTATCAAAATAATTCTTTAAATGTCAATGTCCATACTAGATTAATCAGAGCTTGATCAAATAAGAATTAAATCAAAGCAAGATGATGTGAAAATATCATGAAACGTTCTTTAAGCATTCAAACATAAGAAGGCTAAGAAGAGGGTAACAGCACAGTGACATACCAACGCAATTTTTATATTTACATAGAATGGTGTGAAGACCAACCCTGGCCACGGGCTGGGATAAAGGACAGGACCCCCGATAGTGCAGGTGCCAACAGGATAGAACAGGCTCAGACCAGAATCAGGATAAGCACAGACCAAATTGGATCAGGACAGGACCACCACAGGTCAGGACCGGCACCCACAGCTAAAGTGCAACGCCAGCGTCACACCCCTCTCTGAAGCTAACAGTCGTACCCCGAGTGGTTTATCGAATCTTCTCCCTCAGGAACGCCCATTGGGTTATCGATCTCCTTCCCGGTGAGGTAATATGAATTTTCATGGTCAATTGTGTCCCCTATCGTAGACCCCAACGGCTCCATGTACGTGCTCCAAGTACATGTATGTTCCCTCCACTTCCAGCTATGAAGACGCAAATACATTTGCGTCCAAGGTTAACATGTCCTCTTTCAGATCCACCATGAATGGGTCGAATATTCCGTTTCTAAGTGTGCCTTGCCAACGTCTTTCTATGGTGCACTTTCATGTTTTACTAGCTCTGGCGAGTTAGGCCCTGATTCCTGCCATCGAGCCCTTTCTGCCTTCTGTCTCTGAAAGCTGCAGTCTGCTGCTTCCTGACCCTTGACTTACTCCCTGCGCGGCGAGCGGTGCCTGGCTCGGCCTGCTTGCCTGCCAAGACTGTATTCAGCCTTCAAGTTATCTGCTCCGCTCCTCGAAAATACATTCCTGTCTCGTAGTTTAGGAAAACATCCTTCCCAGCTGCAGAGCAAAGGGCCCGGCCTCACTGTCTCCATGCAAGTAATTCATAGCTCCTGTTACCATGGTAGGCCCATGGCCCCTCACATCTCATTTAGACACGTAGTCACATATGCACGCACTAGCAGTCAGTATAGAATAGCCTCTGCCCGAGAGACCTTTCCTTCTAGATAATACAGTTCCTCAAACACAAGATATTAGATATGATTTGGGATTAGGTTGTTCTGACACCCCAGACTTCTGTCTCCTCATGTAGGGCTAAATGTCAAGTCCCCTTCACCCTCCAGTTCCACGTCAATCACACGTCATGCTGCTGCGCGTGCATCTCTGCCATGTATTTCTGCTGACACTGCAGGATTCTTCTATGGATCCACCCATCCGTGATACGTTTCATGTGACGTTGTCTAGCACACACCTCCGTGTACGCCCTCATGCACGCCTTCTGTTACGCACATGTTTCTTATCTTGTTTCTCTCAGCTGTTACGCCTTCTGCATCTGTCACTATTGTAATGCATTGACTATATATATGATGTTCTGTTAATAAAGCATTGTACATGTCCATGTCCATTCCCTTCCTGAACCCTTGTGGTGATGGAACATGATACCTGGTTCGAACCAATTCCTTTTTAAGGAATAAAACCCCTTTTAAAACCTCAGATACCACGGATTCTGCCTCTTCTTTTTGACTGAGTTATTCTTATTGAACTTTACCGCATAAATTAAGTATAGGTAATTTAAATTTACCACATAATTGGCGCCCGAATAGAGACCCCTCCCCCACCTTACGCGCCGGCGGTGCGTTGCAGGCCCGGTCCCCTGCCACAGCCGGACGGACAACTACGCGTACCCGCAGGATTTCCTGTATCTCCCTCAGGCCAACGGAGGTGACTGAGGCTGCGATCGACACCCAGACGAGGCGGTGAGGACTGCAGAGGATCTTGACCAGAGCCTAGCTCAGAGAGCAAAGTCCAGGTATTCGGAGGCCCACCAGGTTCCGAAGTTCCGAAGTACCTACGTCACGAGTCAAGTCGAGTCCAGTCCGGTCCAGTCCAGTGTCGAGTTTCCGAGGCCTTCCGTTCCGTGCTTCCCGGTGAGTACCGTTGCTGGGGACGCATCTAGACGGGTGCATTAGTTTGCGTCCGGTCAAGACGGGTTTGGGTACGCAGACCCGGTCTGCACTGTTTAGCGGTGTATCTGTACTGTTTAGCAGTATATCCGGTCTGCACTGTTTTAGCGGTGTATCTGTACTGTTTAGCAGTATATCCGGTCTGCACTGTTTAGCGGTGTATCTGTACTGTTTAGCAGTATATCGAGTATGCAGGTAGCTAGTTTTCTTCTAGTTATTGTTATTCGTTTTCAGAATGTTTAAATGTGTTTTAATGTCGTGGTATGAGTGATTGTTCGATCTACATTTTTGTGTATATTGTATTAATTGTGTCCAAGTCCAAGTAAGTATCAAGTATCAAGTAGTACGGCTGAAATATGCAGCTGTTCTCCAAACTAAGACAGATAGGAACTAGAAAAGGGATACTAGAGGAAGCTGTTCCCATTCCACCTAGGGACACTCCAGGGTATTTTATGTACCACAAACACGGCCTAGATGCTGTATTATATCTCGACTTGTGGGTGGATTACACCAAAGATTTAGCAGAGAATCAGAGATGGCCCGCTACTGGGACATGGGATGCCGAGTGCATCATGAGAGTAGAAGAAGCGTTATGGAAAAAGAAAGCCAGACAGTCACAGAAAGATGCCATTGAACTATGGCGTAAAGAATCACACAGACGGACAGAGAAAGCACTCAGAAAAGCAGAGAAAAGTAGAGAGGATTCAGACAAAGCCCGAGAAAACGTATTAGTTGAAGAGGGGATACGAGTTAAAACAGGACAAGTAGACCGACAACGAAACACTCTTATGAATGGTATGTATCCTCTTCTGGCCGAGGGTTTACCTAAGGCCACCCCGGAAATACCGAAGGATCTGCCCCCTCCATTGATCCCGACTAAAGTACGTCACAAGACCTCAGCAGATATTTTCCTTTCTTCCTATTTAGACAACGTAGCTCCCGCATATACAAATCCACATGTCCCTGCACCACCTGCTGACGGCACCCCACCCCGAGATAATCTACACCCACTTCCGCAACAACAAACTCCTCCTCCCGTTCCACATCCTGCACCTACTCCTCCCGCCCTTCCTGCACCTATTATTCCTGGCATTAACCCACTAAATCCTTTTGGACCTGGCACCTCGGGAGGTGCGGCAGGAGGTTTTCAAACGCCACCACAAACACATCGATTGACTTATAGGGATTTAGCACAACAACGTACACCTCGAACAGCGAGTTACGACATACTTAAAGAGCCTCTTACAGACTGTAGATATGATCCAGTACCCGGAAAAGACGACAGAATGATGCTAGCATCAGTACGTCTACGACGAGTTGCAAACTATTTAATGTTACTACCAGGAATGATTGATCATCTAGACAGAATATATCATTTTGTCCAAACGGGGGAAGGTCCTGAAAGTGTTGGCCAGGCCATGGCATACCAGAAAGTTGACACTCAAAGTATGATATTACGTTTCTTCATAAACTGCTTGATAAGAGACCAAGATAGGCCTGGTGTAGACAAGGAAGAAATGATTGCACTTAACAAATGGGGTCAGAATATAGCAGACGGAAAACATGATAAACAGAGTTGTATAGACAGCATGTACCGAAGGATCTGAAAAGCAGTATTAAAAATACACGAAAGAAGACAGCCTGAAAGAGAAATAGATACAGACAAAAATGAATCGTCGGAGGAGGAGGAACAACCAGAAACGACAACAGGGGCATTGCAATTGCCAGCTAGAGAAACTATAGCATATGTAGGTAAGGGAAGACCCTTTAATAATTCAATACGTCCGGTACGTCCAGAAAGTAAGAGACTTTTTCAAGCCGCCATGTCAAACCCGAAGACTCCTGAACATATGTTTCAGGCTACCGATAAAATACTTCAAGAACGAATGGGGTACCATGTACTCGATTCCATGGATGAACAAGAATTAGCCAGGTCAGCAGTACAATGGGCTGACAGTTCTGATAAATATAGTGATGACACATTAGCACAAATGTTTTTGAATCTTTCTCCAGATGAACAGCGTCTAGCTGGTATGTACATGATACAACACCTCCTTATATTGTATAAAAGTCAACATTCTGATCCTGGTCCCCTACCTGATATATTAATAGAACTACTCTCGAATAGATGGAGAGGCCTAGGTACCGATTTAATTAAAGTAATTCTAGAACATCGGCACAGATATAGTGCCTTCCTGTGTTCACAGTTTGTTCCAGCTCCACCCGTAGAAAGAAAAACGTATTACATATACAGACAGAATCCCTTGCGAGAAGTGCATCCAGTTAGGAATGATGATAATACCTTTAGACGTGTGTTTGTGTACACGCCCATAACGAAAATGGAACTATTAGAAATGAAGAAATTAGTGCCCAGTCATGACAAAGATCCAGCAGGTTTTCACCGTGAAATAAAAGACATGTTACTCATGGGTGACTATACCTATCCCGATATCATGAAAATATTAAAAGTATTACTGCCTGCCGGTATTTACGAGAAACTGAAAGAAAAAGAATGGGAGGTGGGAGAGCAAAAGATTGATTGGGCTGAATTAGAGAACGAAGAAAATACTCGAACCCCATGGCCTAGGGCTTGGGGACAAAACTAAAGCATTACCAGGATTGTTAGTACAAGTATTGCCACGTTTGTTAGCAACGAAAAAGGAGGACTGGGATGCAATCTCAGCCTGCAAACAGAAACCCGATGAAGACACTAGTGATTTTTATTCCCGATTTGAGAAATGTTTTGGTATTAATAGTGGTCTGAAAGCAAGTAGCGAGTCATATCCACATCTTTTTGTAACAAAATTAGTTGAGAATTCCCTGCCCCAAGTTAAGAATCATGTTCTAAAAGTCGAGAGCACATGGCAAGCTAATACCCCTTCACAAATGTTACAAATGTTACAGTACCACCAGAACAGAATTAGAGAAGAACATGATCACGAACAAAGACGTATGAAAGACACGAAAATGAAAATGCTAGTTGCTCAGTCAGTTCCAGCTGACGGTCAGAAAAAGGGTATGACCCAGTCCAGTAATTCGGCGGCTCCTGTTAAAGGGACATGCAACTATTGTAAACAGCCAGGTCACTATATAAACGAATGTGCAGTTTCGAAACACAATATAGCTAAAGGTAAAACTAAAGAAAGACCGCGTCCTCCTAGACAGGACCAGGTCCAACAACAAGTACCACAGAATATCCAGCCTATGCAAGCTCCACAACAGACAGTACAGACCGTAGCAGTACCACAGCCACAACCCATTGCCGCAACGCAACATGCAACGCAACAGATGTACCAGTATGCACAAAATGACTATCCCGATTATCAGCGATACACATGAAACAGCCTAGAGAGGGAAGTTGGCTTGCCTCTTATTGAGGTTCCTGTAGATCAAGAGGGTCCTTACGTACATAGCCAAGTGTTAGGAAAAGATAGAAAGTTTTTGATTGATACAGGGGCAAGCAGAACAACGATAAGTCATGATGAGGTTCCAGGGGCACCCCTCTCAGGCTCCCAGAATGTTTCCCTTTGGATTTTCGGGCAAACCTATTGTGAATGAAGTATCGAAACCAGTACCACTTTTAGTTGGTCCATTGTCTCGCACTACAGATTTGTTATTAACGAAATCATGTCCAGAAAACTTGTTAGGTATCAAGACACTGAAAGCTCTAGGAGCTGTTATTTGCTGTTCTCCGGAAGGAGTAAGATTGTTCTTACGTGACTTTAAGGGTCACTATGTGTTGAGAGATATTGATCCCAGATTACAGAATGTTCCTGCACATTTATGGGCACAAGGCCCCACTGATGTAGGTTGTATGCACATTACGCCATATCGAGTCACACTCAGGCCAGGAGTAGTCTTACCACGAATCCGACAATACAAGTTACCTCCAGATGCTGTAGCGGCTTTACTGAAAATCATTGACGAGCTCATTGCACAAGGAGTGGTTGTAGAAACTGACTCGAATTTTTGTAACTCCCCCATCATTCCAATTCTTAAACGTACTGATCCAAATGCACCTCCAGTTTATCGATTAGTTATCGATTTGCGCGAATTGAATAAATGCATCGTACCACAGTATCCCGTGGTTCCAGATATCTCGTCTTTATTGACTGCCATTGATTCCGAAGCAGCGTTCTTTACTGTAATTGATCTGAAGAACGCCTTCTTTAGTGTCCCAATTGATCCGGAAAGCCAATACCTTTTCGGATTCTGTTTAAATGATCGAAGCTTCAAATTTGCACGCGCACCCCAAGGATTCACAGAAAGCCCCAGCATCTATAGCCAAGCACTGAAAAGACAACTAGACAGTATACACATGCCTGACAACACTGCCCTACTTCAGTATGTCGATGATCTATTGATCACCGCCCGAAGTGAACCTGAATGTGAGCAAGCATCACTGACGGTTTTGCATTTCCTGGCTGACAAGGGGCACAAGGTGTCCCCTTCGAAGCTGCAATTCTGTGTTCAGCAAGTTGTTTACCTTGGGCACTTGCTGTCCAAAGGGGGGAGACAGCTAACACCTGACCGCATCCAGTTAATTGTAAATATGTCACAGCCCAAGACACAAAAGGAGGTACGAGCCTTTATAGGCCTCACTTCTTACTGTAGACAATGGATCCCTCAGTATGCATTTCTAGCAAAGCCACTTATACAGTTGACAACCCAAAAGGCAGCAACATCGACTGCCCTCCCATGGACTCAGGAGCATACACAAGCTTTTGACGACTTAAAGAAAGCCTTATGTCAAGCACCAGTTTTAGCGACACTATGTTACAGCAAGTCTTTTACACTTTTCGTCACAGAACGTGAAGGTACCGCATTGTCGGTGCTGACCCAAGATCAAGCAGGTTCACACAAACCGTGTGCTTACTTTTCTAGTACATTGGATCCAGTAGCCCAGGCTCTGCCTGCGTGCTTGAAATCAGTAGCAGCAACAGCTCTAGCAATCAGACAAAGTGATTCCATAGTGTTAGGACATCAATTGACAGTACAAGTTCCACACTCTGTGGAAGTTCTTTTAAACCGAACACAGACCCAGCACTTGACGATAGCACGACTGACAGGCTATGAATTGACATTGTTTCAGCCACACATAGAAATCAGACATTGCAACACATTGAGCCCTGCTACACTTTTGCCATTAAGTGAGACAGACCCATTGGAACATGATTGTATTGAAGTCATTACCATTACGACGAAACCCAGACAAGACTTGACCGATACCGCATTATCAGACCCAGACCTGACACTTTATGTGGATGGTTCATGCATGAGAACAAGTACAGGAGAATTAGTGGCCGCCTACGCAGTCACGACAGAAACTAAAGTCATAGAAACAAATTGTATTGACACCCTGTCAGCCCAAGCAGCAGAGCACATCTCTCTGACTCAAGCCTGTATTCAAGCAAAGAACAAGAGAGTTAATATATACACAGATTCACATTATGCATTCGGAGTTGTACACGACTTCGGTGTATTATGGCGAGAGAGAGGTTTTTTGACTTCTCACGGTGCCAAAATTCAGCACGGTCCCCTCATTCAAGCTCTGTTAGATGCTATACATCTGCCTACAGCGATATCCATCATGAAGTGCAAGGCACATACGAAGGTCACAGATACAATTTCCCAGGGTAACGACCTGGCAGACCGAACTGCAAAGCATACAGCTCAGACTCAGGCAACTGATCTGACAAAGACAATAGTCCAGACACCGACACATTGCATGACAGTTAAGGATCCCGCCCTAGATGTAATTGATATACAGACACATGCTACACCAGACGAAATCAAGAAATGGATTGAACTAGGAGGGGTCCAAACAGATCAAGGATGGATGACGAAGGGAAAATCTACATGGTTTCTCCCTGACTCTATGGTCCAAGTTATCATTAACACAGTACACAGTCCTGCACATTTAGGAGAAAAAGCCATGTTAGACAGTATTCAAAACCTATGGTTCAATAAACATTTACGAGCAGCAGCCAAACAGAAAGTACGTACTTGCATGATTTGTTGCCAGTTCAACCCAGGTAAAAGCATTCCCGTAGAGCAAGGTGGATTTCATCCTCCCGATCACCCTTTTGAAGTCCTCCAGATGGATTATATCCAGATGGAACGTTGTCGAGGATTCAAATATGTCCTCGTAGTTGTATGTGCACTCTCCCGTTGGACAGAAGCATATCCAGTCCCAGATTACACTGCTCCGACCACTGCCAAGCAGCTGGTTCGTGAATTCTTCCCCAGATATGGTTTGCCCCGCATCGTATACTCCGATAACGGTCAGCCATTCTCGTCCGAGCTAATGAAGCAGGTATCTCTCCTGCTAAGCTATCAGTGGAAGTTCCACTGTGTCCGACATCCCGAGGCAGCAGGCCTCGTGGAACGTCACAACCAGACTCTGAAAATTCGTCTTGCTAAGATCTGTAGAGAGAAAGGTGTCGACTGGATAGTAGCTTTGCCAGTCGCACTCTTTTACATGAGAATGGTCGCACACTCCAGAACAGGGCTATCCCCGTACGAGGTGGTCTTTGGTAGGCCACCGAATATGTGGGGGACGCCTCTGCCTCGCAAAATCACTGATGTTGACTGTAATATGCTGACAGATTACCTTGCTTCTTTGATGTCTGCACTACAATCATGTCGTTCACAGGTTGCTGCAGCCTTTCCCGACAACACCGAGGTGAAGCCGCATGAAGTGGTTCCGGGAGACCTCGTTTTTATCAGGAACTTCGACAGGAGAAGTCCGCTGGAGCCCCGCTGGCAAGCACCGAGACTAGTACTTTTGACCACAAGGACAGCGATAAAAGTCGAGGGCCGCAAGGGCTGGCTTCATTCGAGTCATATAAAAAAATGTCATGGACTAACGCCGGATCTAGCCTCCCAGCCCGGCCCTCCTCCACAGACTGACTCAAAAATCCCCCTGGTCAAGAAAACTTCTTCTCAAGAATATAAACTGAAATTAAGGTCTAGCAAGTCAGACAGTTTAATTGTTTAAGTCCTCCCCTAGGTGAATCGGTTAGACGAGTTTCTGACATGTATCCCCTAGACCCCAACAGAGAGAGAGATAAACAGAAACAGCTCAAGAAACGTGAATATTGTAAATCTCTTCGCACCCACTGCATCGTGACACTATTGATTATGTTTTTTCTAAGTCTTTTGATTATTGCTGCAAGTGTACTGTTGCATATGTATTACCCTATTTTCAAGCGTGCACAGTCTTCCTTCAATGTCACTGCCGAGCACTCTTTCAGTGAACTGCCCCCGCATGAATTATCTTACCGACTTGCGCTGCGCAACAACACATTTATTAGTATGTTACATCATTCCCATCAGACCAGCAATTCTACCAATTGTTGGATATGTGGCCGACTCCCTCCCTATCAGAAATACAAGGGAGTTCTGCCCCTCTTCCCGTACCCGTTCACACACAATGGTTCCTGTGGTGCATGGTTTAGTTTAATGAACTCACTAGATTCCAAATCCGTAGTTTACCAGGGCAACTGGGTATGGGGAAATCTGAACACAGTTCTGCATAAAGTATGTTTTCCTGACAAGGAGGGTCTACCAAGAAGGACAGGGACTGATCTAGAAAATGAAGTATATGGATTAGGTAACTTTACACTTAACCTCATGATTCTGAATGTTGAATCCGAAACCGAACCAGTCTTGCCCGCTATGTCCGTACTACCAGTCAAAGGTGAATTATGTGTCAGAAAGAATGGTTCAGTACACCTGGGTCATAGTAAATGTACTACTGTGATCGAATTCAGTGATAAGGGCAAGTCTACATTTAAAGCTTCACGTCATTCGTATTTCATTTGTGGTCATACCGCATACATACGCTTACCTCTAGATTGGGATGGCACCTGTTACATTGCATTCCTTCTGCCACCTGTTTTCCTTGCCCCTCCTGATTATCATAGGGATACCCATCTAGTACACAATAGACCACAGAGAGATCTCCCGATTGTCGACTACACTGAAACGGCATGGGAACAATATACAGACTTCAATAAAGGTTTCTTTCCCTACTTAGGTGCTGTCTTTAATAGTAAACTGATACGTAAATTAACCAGAACCCTCGAAGCAGTAGTGAATGAAACTACTTCCGCCCTAGGTAACTTAACAGAGGAGCAGTCTGCTATGCGGATTGTTGTTCTTCAAAATCGTCTCGTCCTTGACGTCATCCTGGCCGATAGGGGCGGAGCTTGTAGAGTCATCGGATCGAGCTGCTGTGTTTTCATTCCAGAAAACGCGCCATCAGTATATAGAGCCATAACCCGTCTTCACAAGATTGCAAGTCAGATACACCAGAATCCAGGCACCTGGACTTGGTCCAGTTGGTTCTGGAGCGTGTTGTCAGCCTGGGGATGGAAGGTCCTATCCTTCCTAGGTATTGCCCTTCTCATAGTATTCAGTTGCTGCCTATGTCTGCAATGTGGGCCAGCAATTTGCGGCTTGTGTGCCACATCGTGTATTCCTCATTCAAGTCCTCGTTCAAAACACCGTAAGAAGAAAGAAGAGCAAATGATGTTACATGAACAGATTGATAGATTAATGAGGATTGATATATCATGAAGGGTCCGTAGGGGACAAGGAGGGAATGAGGTAATATGAATTTTCATGGTCAATTGTGTCCCCTATCGTAGACCCCAACAGCTCCATGTACGTGCTCCAAGTACATGTATGTTCCCTCCACTTCCAGCTATGAAGACGCAAATACATTTGCGTCCAACGTTAACATGTCCTCTTTCAGATCCACCATGAATGGGTCGAATATTCCGTTCCTAAGTGTGCCTTGCCAACGTCTTTATATGGTGCACTTTCATGTTTTACTAGCTCTGGCGAGTTAGGCCCTGATTCCTGCCATCGAGCCCTTTCTGCCTTCTGTCTCTGAAAGCTGCAGTCTGCTGCTTCCTGACCCTTGACTTACTCCCTGCGCGGCGAGTGGTGCCTGGCTCGGCCTGCTTGCCTGCCAAGACTGTATTCAGCCTTCAAGTTATCTGCTCCGCTCCTCGAAAATACATTCCTGTCTAGTAGTTTAGGAAAACATCCTTCCCAGCTGCAGAGCAAAGGGCCCGGCCTCACTGTCTCCATGCAAGTAATTCATAGCTCCTGTTACCATGGTAGGCCCATGGCCCCTCGCATCTCATGTAGACACGTAGTCACATACGCACGCACTAGCAGTCAGTATAGAATAGCCTCTGCCCGAGAGACCTTTCCTTCTAGATAATACAGTTCCTCAAACACAAGATATTAGATATGATTTGGGATTAGGTTGTTCTGACACCCCAGACTTCTGTCTCCTCATGTAGGGCTAAATGTCAAGTCCCCTTCACCCTCCAGTTCCACGTCAATCACACGTCATGCTGCTGCGCGCGCATCTCTGCCATGTATTTCTGCTGACACTGCAGGATTCTTCTATGGATCCACCCATCCGTGATACGTTTCATGTGACGTTGTCTAGCACACACCTCCGTGTACGCCCTCATGCACGCCTTCTGTTACGCACATGTTTCTTATCTCGTTTCTCTCAGCTGTTACGCCTTCTGCATCTGTCACTATTGTAATGCATTGACTATATATATGATGTTCTGTTAATAAAGCATTGTACATGTCCATGTCCATTCCCTTCCTGAACCCTTGTGGTGATGGAACATGATACCTGGTTCGAACCAATTCCTTTTTAAGGAATAAAACCCCTTTTAAAACCTCAGATACCACGGATTCTGCCTCTTCTTTTTGACTGAGTTATTCTTATTGAACTTTACCGCATAAATTAAGTATAGGTAATTTAAATTTACCACACCGGAACCCCAATTGGGTTATCAAATCTTCTGACAAAGTGCTCCGCCAGCACCTCTGCTCTCGATCGCCTAATGAGTGCATTGGGTCAGTGACAGGTCAGCTATTCGGACAAGTCAGATAATCTAACTAGCTAAACCTACCTTAGATATACCATTTTCCAGGGAAGTGTACCACCCCCAAAAGTTGCAAATATGTGCATTCCCTCAATTTGATTGGCCAAAAGATGAGGAAAGGTCATCACACCATACAAGTTATGAGGTCATGCTCTTCAATATTCAGATCAATGTTTCCGCCCAATATTTTATTTTCCCATGCACTTTTATTCCACCCAGCAATG
The DNA here is from genome assembly GCF_964263255.1 of Lissotriton vulgaris. Lineage (NCBI taxonomy): Eukaryota > Metazoa > Chordata > Amphibia > Caudata > Salamandridae > Lissotriton > Lissotriton vulgaris. The sequence goes on from NC_141696.1 coordinate 902,259,813, forward strand.
AATGTAACAATAGTAATACAATGTATAATTTACCATACTCTTGGAGGTTCAGGAGGTTGAGTTCTCATGAACATCTTCTAGTGAGTCAGGAGTTGGCATGGATTCAATGCCATGGCGTGTAGACTCGGGTGAATTCGGCGCATGCCCAGTGTCAGGACCCAAGATGGATCATCTTTATACTCAATTGGTCCGAACATGAGCTAATTGCAAAGTCAAAGAGAAACAGTTTTAGAACAAAGAATAAATAATTACACTCTATACCACTTATCTCTACTCTATTCCCATTACTTTATTTTAACTACAGCATTAGGGATTATGCAGAACGAACAACTTTAGTAAAAGCAGCAATGCAAGCATTAGCGCATGAGAACATAGAACAGCCATTTTTAGTTCTAGTGCGCAGAAGGAAAGTTTTCCAACCAAGCTTAAGGATACATCATGTCACGTGAGTATGACAGACGCATGCGCAGAAAAGTTCCTGCGTTGCGGCGGCCATTTTGGGTTAATCGAGTTACAGTTAGTAAAAGCACATATGCAAGCTTCCCCAGCTTACTAGAAATGATGTGTTTTGCATTGTTAATAAGACGAAACATGTTGGTTAATACATTACTTATTATTTTGAGAGGGTTGAGTGCAAGCAAGTCGCTTTACGTGCAAAACCTTGCTCCATCACAGAGATGACGCTCCACAATGCCAGACCTGATGATCACGCTAGAGCAATGCCCATTCGGAATGCTCTCCCTACCCCACACAGCCTCCTCCACTACCAACCGAAATATTTGCGTCAGGGTTTGAGAAAGCAACATATTCAGCAGTATTAACCTACTCCCTGTATCTGGCCCACTTACATCGTGATCATCCTGAACTTGTGACTTTCCCTCTAGCCTAGCTTGACCAGATGACCACGAGTGGCAATTTCTGCTTCTAGGCATTATACTTGCCTAAAAGTTTAAAACCGCAAATCTCTGGTTTTACTTATTGGAGTTTTGTCTTTTTGGTATCATTTTTGTTTGGTATCAATTTTTCTAAATTAGTTTAGAATTTTTCTTGTGTTCTGTTCTCACTTCATTACTGCTAGTATGCTGCATAAATACTTAACACACAGCCTCTGCATTGAGCCTGACTCCTTTTCTGCCAAGCTGCCAGAGGCTAAAGCACGGGTTAATTCAGTAAATTTGTCATTCATCCTGACAAATTTTGAGGTTGTTTTTTGAAACCAGATCTCACTTCTCAAAAAATAACCAGATGTCTTACACTACCATATTATTGAAAGTAGTTATAACTTATACATTTCTTGTTTGCTGCTACCAGTCATTTTCGGATTATACCAACATTTCCTAATAACTTATATGTACTACTTGCATACTTTTTTTAACACTTTTGAATTTGTGTAATGGGCTTCGAAACATCCTTGTGGTTGCATGCATCTTCTCACTTTGGGTTGAAGCCTACCCAACCAGAGGAAATGATAGCCTCACAGTAGCTAAAATGTTGCTGAGAGAGCTCATTCAAAGATTTGGCTTCCTGACTTCACTGGAGTCAGACCGAGTAACTCATTACAATAATAAGGTCCTGAAAATGTTGTGCACAGAATTAAAAGTAGAGCAACAACTACATTCAAGTTATCGGCCTGAGGCTTCATGAATCATGGGAGAAGTGAATGGCACACTGAAAAACAGTCTAGCCAAAGTGTGTGCTTCAATGTCTTTGAAATGGCCTTGTTGTGACGAGTCTTTGCAGTGTTCCCAAATGAAGGACAAGATTTTCCCCTCATGAAATAACCATGGGAGAGCAAATGAAATTGCCAGCTGTACCTGCAAATGCACTTGTGAACATTATAATGACATGGTTCTTGATTACTACAAAGGACTGGCTAATATGGTGCATTCTGTGTCTTACCAGGTTGGAGCTGCCACCACACAGCTACATCAGGAGAAGTGCCATGACCTCTGTCCCAGTGACTGGGTCCTGGTGAAGAAACATGTGGTGAAAACATGGTTAGTTGGCATGGACCTAACCAAGTTATCTGGTAACAACGACTGATGTCAAATTTGGGGGTTTCCCCAACTGAATTCACACTGCCCACACTTGTATAGTTGTGTGTCCCCTTGATGATGTTACAGCACCTCTTCCAGAAGTTCCAGCTGTGGTAGAGAGACAGCAGGAGCTGATTATAAAGAGTCAAAAAAGAGCACGTCTTGCCTGAGGTGGGTCTGGATGAGTAAACAGCTGAAGTTAAGACAAGAGATTCTCATCCTATGGTGGTGAATGAGTTAGATTCAGATCCTGATGAATGGCCTAGTGCTGTGGTAGTGCGAGTAGGAGCTAAAGTACGCTTGCCAAGAAGGTAAGAGAGACAGAGAGCTAGCTTGTCAGAGGTACGTGTACCACACACAATTCCAAAGGATACTGAGGATTCTGACCTGAGTGATAGTGAAGCTGAAGGGCTTGCACTTATGTGACAGAGAATCATGTAAGGAGGACAGGGAGATTCAATATGATTGTGGTTCATGAAATACATGGAGGATGATAGGGAGAGAGGGGCAAAGACACTATAAGAGAGCGGGCCTCTTTCTGTGTAGTCATACCCTTTTTGTTTGGACTGATGTAGTGTTTTTGTTTTAATCTGTGCACTGGGACACCTCTAAACAGGTTCCAGTGCATGTGCTCTGACGGATAACACATAACAAAATTGTCTCACTATTAACAGGCATATATAACTTCCCCATAGGGCCAAAGTATGTGGTGGCCAAAATACGTGGTATGGAAATTTAAATGTGACCTATGTAATATAGCACAATAAGAAAGGGGATTGGGGCTTTAAGTGCCGCACCACACGTCAGATTCCCAACAGTTACTCAAAGCAAGGGTGCGAATGGTCCGGGCTACAACCCCCTAGAACCCAATTTAGAACAAATGAATTTGTTCTGTATATCTATTTACACAAGTTGACCTCGCACACCAAAAGGCTGTATGGCAAACACAATGTTAGTATTCAATCAACATTCATGTTGTAGCTAAGGTAAAGTAAAACTGTTCTCCCAAGGAATTGGTACAAGTCAATTTTTCTTCGTTATGTTCTCTTTATTGATTGAAACACTCGCAGATAAAAAATAGCCAACGCGTTTCGTCCGTGACCGGACTTCTTCAGGGCTTTGCGCAGTGCGTTCCTATATTAATGGTCTCATCCGTCCTGGCCGGTGTACAGATAGTCAGATTTATGATTAAAGGGTTCGCGGATTTAATTATACATCCTTTCATATATGGATCCAGTAGGAAGTAGCAAGAGATCAGAAGGTAATGCCTTAAATTCGGCGAGTCCGTCGTGTGTGTGTGTGGTCGTCTGGAATCCGGATACCAGACGACCACACACACACACGACGGACTCGCCGAATTTAAGGCATTACCTTCTGATCTCTTGCTACTTCCTACTGGATCCATATATGAAAGGATGTATAATTAAATCCGCGAACCCTTTAATCATAAATCTGACTATCTGTACACCGGCCAGGACGGATGAGACCATTAATATAGGAACGCACTGCGCAAAGCCCTGAAGAAGTCCGGTCACGGACGAAACGCGTTGGCTATTTTTTATCTGCGAGTGTTTCAATCAATAAAGAGAACATAACGAAGAAAAATTGACTTGTACCAATTCCTTGGGAGAACAGTTTTACTTTACCTTAGCTACAACATGAATGTTGATTGAATACTAACATTGTGTTTGCCATACAGCCTTTTGGTGTGCGAGGTCAACTTGTGTAAATACCTATGTAATATAGCACTGCTGTTCCATCACGGGTTTGACCAGGCAAACAAGACCCAAACCATACCATTGTATCCTGGCTGACTGTTGACATTTTAAAACATGCAGCCCGATCTTTAAAAATAATCTTTTACATCTTTTTCTTGTCCAAACAGATGCTTCACTACATGGTATTGGGATAGCATTTCCTCAGTTAAATAATGAGACTGGATCAACCCTTCACCTTAATCAGCAGGCAAATATTCCTTTGAAAGCAGCATAAAAGTTATTTTGCTGTGGTTTGGTCACTAAAGAAGCTGAGCCCTTGCATGTTTACAGCTCACTTCAGAATTCAAACCCACCACAAACCTCTCAGGTCGCTCATGTAGATAAGAGGGAAACCCCAAAACTGTTGAGGTGATCCATTTCCATCTAGGGCCTGCACCTTACAGTGAAGGACAGACCTGGAATGGACCACACCAATGCAAATGGTCTTTTCAGATTCTTTCCCATAGATCAGGATTCTCCGATGTTGGTCCTGGGGGCAGAATCCATGGCAGATTTTTAGCATATCCACATTTAGATAAATGTAGTTATCTTAAAAATCTGGTATGGATCCAGCCCTCCAGGACCGACATTGGACATTCCTGGCTTCAATGATAACTGTCAAGAAAATGACTGAATTGCTCCTTACCTTTTGTATAGGGGTGTGAGAGAAAGGGCCTCATTTTTTGTGTTCACCCCCATTTTATTCGACAGATGGTGCTGTTTTTTTACTCTGTGACACTGCATGTGCTCTGGCCCATGGAAAATGCTGAAATGAACTAACTACTAATTTACATATTTAAGTATAAAGCCATAGCATGTGGTTCACAAAATACACCCAAACCATTGAAAGTTGAACTGCTTCAATGGAATACAGACCTACTGTGCTATTCATTCGTTTCATCAGGCAAACACGACTACTGGTCTACCACGGTGGACTGGCTGCTGCACTTCAAAACTTGCAACCCGACCTGACAAAATAACCCTTTTTGACAGGCTGAAATTTTCCTTTTAAATATAACTAAGTCACCTCTCATTGCTTGATAGTCCACAAGGTAGTGAATATGGTATTTAAAAGTAGGACATGCAGAACATTTAAATTAGCATGTCCTTACAGTGATTTCACTCAAAAGCTATTTTTTCTGCTGCCTTACTGGTTGAATTATAGACAAACACTGTGAAGCAATATTAAATATTAATACTGCTATCTATGGTTAGGGACCAGCTGGAGTTACCATGGAGGAGGGCATTGCTCTTTGCCCTGGTCAAACTTTTAGGTGGGCATAATAGCTCTGCACAAGGGGAGAAGGGTTTCTCCAAGTTGAATTTTGAGAGTGTGGGACACAGTGGGATTGTTTGCTTTGGGGTTAATAGAAACTGCAGCAAAAGAGAGCAGGGTTACCCATGAGAACATTTATCCAATTGGTAAGGGAGGGGCCAGGACTCACCTCCACCCAACAGTCAGACCCAGGCATAACTGTGCCATCCCCTGGTACCTTCTTCAGAACACTCTGGACCTGTGAAAGATTAGACAAATGTTGATGTAGATGTTGATGGCAGGTTCATAGCAGATGCACTAAGGATGGGGGGGAGGGGGGGAGAAACGTGTACGGTTGGGACACAAAGCCCTGCTGGGCGACCAACGTCTGCCCACAAGTGAATTACACTACTTGGGTACTTTATTGGGGGGGGATCTTGACTTAATGCTATGTTGTTTGGAGTTGCTGAACATTCGGAAGACACAAGGGGAGGTTAGTTGGGGCAGGCCGGACGTTGGTGTGGGGAGGATGGGACATGAGACTTGAAAAGTATGGCATTTCTTACATTGAATATATGATTACACATGGTGAGCGCATAACCTATCTGTTCCAATGGTTGGCTCAGCAAGACAGACAAGACACATCCCATGACAGTCCCCAGTAGGACCCACAGTGACACAGCTATTGGCATGCTTCAAGCAGTCACTTGGACCAACAGAGGCCCTAACGACCGCAGGAAGCTCAGAAAGGTCATACTACTAAGATATTGGCGTATGCGGACGACCTGGCAATTGTTACAAATAAGCCGGATATAGCAATACAGGAATTAAATCATTTGGCTCAGCAGTTTGGGACATATTCAGGGTATAAACTCAATACCGAGAAAACTATAATAATTTGTACAAAGAATATTCAGAAAAGAGATCAAAGATATGTCGATGCTGCAATTTATCTAGGAGTTAAAATTAATGCTGACGTGGGTAAAATTATTCAGGAAACTATTTGCCAGTATTAGCAGCGATGGATAAGGATTTGAGGAGAATCGATGTATTACATCTGTCTTTGATTGGACGAGTTAATGTTCTTAAAATGACAATGTTTTCAAAACTGCTGTATTTATTCCGTGCTATTCCCTTATTAATTGATGAAGCCCTGATGAAAAAAATGGAATCAGTTTTCTCACAGTTTCTCTGGCAATATGGTAAAGTAAGAAGATCGCTAGCTAAATTTGAATTTGAATTTTGAATTTTAAAATATTTATAGAGCGCACTTATAACAAAATCGGTTTCATGACATTGAAATTGTCACTACCTTTAGAGAGAGGAGGGCTTGCAGCTCCTAATCTCAGACTGTATCACTGGGTATGTTTATTACTGCATATGAAACATCTATTATGCTCTGATACTCCCGTATGGTTGCCTGGCTCTCCCAGAATCCCCACGATCTACGAACTAGTAGTAGGTGAAAAAGCCAAGGGGATTTTAACTCGGGAAGTGAATGTGCAATTTTACAAGAGGAGTAAAAGTAAAGTGATGCTAAGTGTATGGGGTGTTTGGAATGTAATGCTGAAATTTCTTAAGATTCCTAAGATTAATGGAATTTTAGACCTTTGGCATTCAAGCCCATTCATACATCTTGGACAGAATAGGAATAGCGCCCTTTGGAAAAGGTTGGGTATCCGGTGTTTGGGTGATGTTATGAGCAAGGAAGAGCTGTTAGAGTTTGAGATCCTGCAACAAAGATACGGTATCTCAACGAACCACTGGATGCTGTATAACCAGGTAGAACAATCAGTGAAATCCATAAGACCTAGGATTTCTATCCAGGAGTTAAATCCGATTGTTCAATATATAAGGAATGGGGGTAGGAAGATTAAAATAGGATATAGTCTTTTGTTACAGGGCATGGAAGAGGATGTTGTGCAAGTGGAAAACACCTGGGCCCTTAGAATAGGGGATCCAAATGTAGATGTGGACTATGCCCTGGCATTGAATAAGAAAATATTAAGAGCAACCAACTTAAAAACACAACATTATAAGATGATTTTTAATTTATATTACACCCCCGCGAAGCTGTTTCAATGGGGTAAAAGGGATACGGACAGGTGTCCAAGATGTGACCAAGGCCCAGCAGATTTAATCCATATGTTCTATTCCTGTCCAAATCTGAAACCTGTCTTAACTGAAATGGAGAAATTTTTATCGGGGCTGCTAGAGGGCCAAATCTCTCTATCCCCAACGACTGTGCTAATTGGCAGGGACGAAAATCTTAAAATTGCACATGAAGCGGAAGCTTTTGTCTTTCTGTGTGTTGCAGTGTTAAGAATTTTAATAGCGGCGGCCTAGAAAGATCCAGTAGCCCCTTGATTTCAGATTTGGCTAACTAGATTGCTTGGGATCCACAACATTGAGGAATGTCTATATAATTTTAAGGGACAAAAGAAGAAAGAATATGGAAAAAAAATCTGGGCACCCCTTAGTAAGTGGAGGGAAAAAAGATGATGAAATTGTCGAATTCATGCCTGTTTGTAAAGCACTTTTTAGATAGTGTCATGTATCCTTTTCTGCAATCCTAAATGTATTCTATTTTAATCTGAACGTTTTATAGCGCATAAGAAAGAGGCAATTATGTATATATGAATTGTTTTAAACCCTCGTGTATTTTGTATCTTTCTCTTTTATCCAGCTGATATTCCAACTGTATTTATGAATGTTTCCTTTTATTGTATTCTAATCCATCTCAATAAAAAAAAGAAAAAAAAAAAAAAAAAAAGGAAGCTCAGAAAGGTCCTAACTTGCTTGACGAGACATGAAATTGATATTGCGCTGCTACTAGAGACACATCTCCCCCTCAATAGTCCCATGCTGCGTTGTAGAGGATTACATGATAACATACACGCGGCGGGATTCACCACACATGTGCGAGGGGTACTTACTTTGGTGAATCTTAGGACTGCTCTGAAACTCAAACCATTAGACACTGTCAGGGAAGGACGACGATTCGTGATTACCAGGCGTAGAGGAAAGGGAATGGACCTACTCATAGTTAACATCTACGGCCCAAGTTTCGATATTCCTGACTTTTATACTGCACTGTCAGACAAGGTTTGCTTGTGTGGGAGGGGCAACAGCTTTGGGGTGGGGATCTCAATTTAGTCAGGAACCAACAGCAGGACAGATCTGAGGGGGGGAACATTGTTTACAATGCAACTTTTACCACGCACTACCTTTACCCTGCAACTTTTACAACGTAAGTCGTTACAACGATTTGCGCTGGGGGGCGCTGTAGGATAGGGAATTGTTTAATTTACTTTCCAAAACCGTCCCTACTATCCACGGGGACTGGAGTTGGAATAGTAAATTAAACTATTCATTATCCAGCGCCCCCCAACGCAAGTCGTTGTAACGAATTGCGTTGTAAAAGTTGCGTGGTAAAGGCATGCGTTGTAAAAGCATGCGTAGTAATGACATACAACCGATCTGGGGGGCTGGAGAGACACATCACGGCGGCAACTAGAGAAGTAAATGGTGCAATGGTATGGTTTGACTTGTGTGATATGTGGCGCCAGAGGTACCCGGACAAGGGGGATTTACGCATTATTCAGCCCATCATGACCTACACACCGAATAGATTATTGGCTGGCTGCCAGTAAGTTAAGTGAGAGAGCTTGAGCCTCTGAAGTGCTTCCCCGTAGACTTTCAGACCATTACCTGATTCTGTTAGTGCTCAACACCCCCTGGAAGGCTATTCCACCCTTTACATGGAGGTTTCCCACTTATTCTTTGCTGGATGCGGTTTTTAAACAAGAAGTAGCAGAAGCAATTAAAACGTTTTTTTGATACAAACGTGGGATTAGTGGATAGCTTTCAGGTGGTCTGCAAGACATTCGAAGTTTATAACCGCGGTGTTTCAATGACCAAACACTCTGGCGTCATTCGGGCGATACGCAAATGACTCAAATATGCAAATGCCCCCGGAAGAATGTGCTTCTTATCGTCCATTCTCATTAATTAATGTTGATACGAAAATATTTGCAAAGATCCTGGTGAAGGGTTGTGTTGGTCCCTTTGATTCCGCTCCTGGTCGCTCCGGAACAAGCAGGATTTGTCCCAGGCAGAAACCTGACTTATAACTTACGTACAGTGTTCAGCACTATGCAACACACCCGGCCAGAGACACAGGCTGTAGCAGTATTTCTTGATTTGGAGAAAGCCTTTGACTCTGTTCAATGGCCCTTTATGCAACAGGTTTTAACTAGGATGGGCTTGGGACTGGTCTTTCTTCAACTGATAGGGGTATTGTATTGTGCTCCCACAGCCAGAATTAAAATAGGAAATCTAGTGACAGATTCTATACCTATTACTAGAGGTACACGGCAGAGTTGCCCTCTGCCTCCGATATTGTATGCACTGGTAGCCGAACCTATAGCCTGCACACTCCAAGAATATCACAGACACAAGGGAATAAGCTCCTATTTGTAAAAGACTCTGAAAGAAACCTCTTCCCGGTCTTGTGAGAAGTGGAACACTTCAGTGCAGTGTCAGGGCAACATGTCAACCTGACGAAGTCTATCATATTTCCTCTTACTCAGCCCACAACCCTGTTCAAACCGGACTACCTGTTGCAGTGGTCAACGGAAGTCATGTGATATTTAGGTATAAAAGTGCACAATGACTCAGGGGTTGTATTTAGAGAAAACTACAGAGTGGATATCAGCAAACTAGAGAATGACGTGGACTGTTGGATCAGACTGCCACTATCTTTGATGGGTAGAGTTTCCATCATGAAAATGGTTGTACTGCCTTGTTTTTTATTTCTTTTTCCCAACATTCCCATGGTTCTTCCTTGCTACTTTTTCCATTGGCTTACAACGCTGATGGTGAAGTTGGCTTGGGCTGGCATACAGGCGTGAGTCCGATGGCAGGTTCTTATGCTACCGTACCATAAGGGGGGGTTGGGCGTGCTTGACTTTGACTTATATTATAGCGCACCACAGAGTGCGCATGCTTACCACTGGACACATGGTGCTCCGGACACCCCACACCTATGTATAGAAAAAGTAATGGCTGCCCCTCTCTCATTGCCAGCTTTGATGTTTATGACTGTGGACCGTAGGACGGGGATTTTAGATACACTCAATGCAACGATGCACACTTAGCACTATCTATTACAGTTACAGGCGAGTACCATTCTTTACTCCCTGCTCACACCGCAGGATTGGTGCCGCTGGCTACCCCGTTGCTACCCCGTGCAGGGATAAGGGGGTTACACGTGCACTCAATTTGCTGGGAGTACAGACCATAGGCGACTTATTTGACGACGATACGGCAAAGAGCTGGGGGGAAATGGAGACTGGTGACGCTGCACCCACTATTCTTACAAAATTCCAATTCCACAGAACACAGCATTAGGGGATGACTTGCTGGAACCTCCTGAGCTGCCTGCCTTGTGCTACGTCATAAAGACGGAGTCGCCTTCCTGGATAGTATCCAAAATCTATAAACTATCCATGTCCTATAGGGGAAACCACTACACTAAAGCCCTTTTAGCTTTGCAAAGATATCTGGGTCGAAACATAGATGATATTATGTGGATTAACTGCTGTACCAGCACGAAGCGCATCCATCTCATTAATTGGTAGACACAGATTGATTCACTTTAAGTATCTCAATAGGGTCTACTACACCCCAGAGAGATTGCATAGATACAGCTTAAGTGAAGGGCTGAACTGTGAGAGTTTCGCCATGCAGCCAGCTGATTTTCTCCACCTGGCCTGGCCTTGCCCGTAGATATCCAACTTTTGGGATTCGGTCTTTAGGGAATTGGGACAGATGGCTGAACTGACACTCACTCCAGAGCCCTCTCTCACCCTGCTGGGCTACTCTAAACTGATACCTAAAGGAGTGCGTAGGTTGGTGGATATGGGCTTTCTATTAGTCAAACGCAGGGAGGTGATCTGTTGGTCAAAAGGACGACTCCCACGATTGCCCAGTGGTAAAGGGATATGCTATACCGTAGCACCCAAACAGAGATTTTTAGTGACCTTCTCCCACCACGGAGCAGACCTAAGGATTTTGGGGAGTTGTACAAAACTTACCTAGCAAACAAGGAGGAGGGCACTGTAGCTGTTGAAAGGGACCCACAGGAGCCGACTGGGACTACATCTGAAACATAGTTACTTGATGTTGGGCCTAGGCTGAAATAGTGATAAGTTCACTTATTTGTTGTTTTTCATGCTTACATTGCAATGGGCCAAAATTAGGAGGGCTGGTCGGCAAGGGGGTGGTGTGAATTGATACAGTGCTGTCACTGGATATAATGTGTCTGTTGTCCTTTGGAATTCTGCTGTAAGTTTTTTTTTGATCACCGTGTGTTATTGGTATTGCCATACTGAAATATTGAATCTCATGTTTGTTATGAATAAAAACCTAATACATTTCTTCTGCTCAGAGTTTTTCCTTCCAAAAGCAATTGCTTCATCAGGATCTTGTCTAACACATATCTGACTCTGAAAGGACTTCCTTGGGTACAGCCTTCTGTCTTGTCCCGCTGAAGGATTTTGACTTCCAGAAAAGACCCAGTAAAACCTTCAAACGGGCTAAATCTGGTTAGGGTATTCAACCCATGCTCTATGTGTTTGGCTTGACTTCACACCTAGGTTCCGGCCTTATATGACCATAGACTATCATTGGCACTTTGTGTTTTTGGTGCAATTCTAAATCTTCTAAAATCCATGTCTCTGGTTCCTCTTTATCGTTTTTTTGTCTTTTTGGTGTCATTTTGTTCACTGACTCATACTCTAATTTTCAAATTGGAATGGGATTTTTATTATGTTGTGTTTTTGAATTTTTAACTGTTTTGGTATATGTTAATGCTCTACACATTTTCTCTACGTTAAGCCTGTCTGCTCTGGGCCATAGCTACCAAGCATTGAGCTCAGGTTTAAATTAATGTAACTTTTAACTGGACCTAAATTACCATGCGGTGGACCTCAATCTACCCCAAATAATAAACCACTTATTCACAGACATCTAGAAAGGGAGAGGCATATTGGTGCTAGAGAGAAACAGGGACAAGGGGATTCACACACAAGACTGGCATCACTTTATGATTGGACCAAGGTATAAACAAACACTGGGCTAGAAACAAACTGCTTTTTTATCATTTGATAAAATTTACTTCCCCAGCCCAGGAGCATACATGGAGCCATGGTTTGCATATTTTTTATTCATCAGCATGCAACTGATGACTGATTGTATTGTGTCAAAAACGTTGTTAACCACACCCAGTCAAACCCAACAGATTACTTAATTCTTTTACGGATTCTGCCGATAGCCACTAGAGTCTTCATGCACATAAACACTGGACACAACATCTCCCCTTTGTTAAATCAAAAAGTACAAACAAATATATACACATTACAACTCCACAATGAATCATCGAGGTGCTTGCATAAGCCTTCCAGTTCTAGCTATATGAGATAGAGGAGTGGCGCCTTCATCAGGCATCTCTGGAGAAGAGTTGGATACTTGGCTTGGGCACTCAGGTGGACTTGCTTCACTCGCAAGGTCTGGAGCAGACGAACATCGAGGCAAAGGCTTAAAGTGAAACCAGTCCCTGGTTATGGATTTTCTAGGTCAGTGAACAGTTACCATATTTCCTTTCCTCTTCACAGGTTTTGGCTGTTCAGCATCAAATGGAGTGTCCATCTATTCTGTCCGCTTTTGCTTAATAAGTACTCGGTCTCCTTTCTCAAATGAATCTCGTTCGGGTGTATTGACTGGCTGGTGGTCCATTGAGGTATCTTTGTTCCAAGGGCTCTCCCAGCTGCAAAGTGGCAAGACTTTCTCCTGTCATTGAATGAGGAGTGGAACAGTAGCAGGAGGGCACAGAGCAGATTTGAGGTCAATGCCTTCAAGTGTAGCTCATTGAAGCAAGGTGCTCATAAATCGTTCAACAACACCATTTGCCTGTGGGCAGAGAGGTGTACTTTTCTGATGAATGATGGTGAGACGATTAAGAAAGTATGTGGACTCTCAGCTAGTGAATGGTGGACCGATGCCAGATTTGAAAATGGAGGGATCACCCCATGTTGTAAAAATGCCATCCAGCCTTTCGTTGATTCTGGGTCTGATTTAGATGTTAGCGAGACCACAACGAAGTGGCCTTTTTTGGTGCTGCACGCCAACCTGGCAGTCCACCTGCCATGCTTAGAAGTTGGCTGGGAATTGGAGAGATGCACACCGTAGTTCTGCTGACTCCACCAGGACTTTGTTCCCCACCCCTAATGTGGGATAGGATGCAGCATGCAGTGGTGGGTCTCCAGCCAGGGTTCCCACCCTCTAGCTTTGGATTTGAGTTGTTTCTAGGTGAATTCATTGAACAAATTGCTCTTACTTTAAATCAGCATAAAGGTAAGAAAAGGAGGTAATACTCACCTTTTCTGGGGGTACGAGATGCATTTATCTCCTCTTTGCTATTGTCCAGGTCCCCCCGTCCTACTACACCCTGAGCGCTTCGGACCTGTACCCCATTTAGGCACAATCAAAGGTATGTGTTTGTGGTCCGTGCAAGTATACATTGCATGGTGTGTGTATGTTGGTCATGTTCACAGCAATATGTACATTTTAAGATCACTACACATATCCTACAAACTCATACAGACACATACACTACATTTATATGCTTTACATAAATAAAGAAGATGGCTTATCTGTCTCCCCACAACCGCAGTCACCCTCCGTCTGGACTCTGCCAACAGGACACCGCCAGCCATATGGGAACATCTAAATCAGTGGGACCTTGCCATCAGAAGCTCGTTGCAGGGTGGGTCAACAGAACAGAAGACCTCTGCCACAGAGGTCCTCTGGGTATGGCGAATACATCTAAATATGGTGAGCGGGACTCTGTCAACCCAATGGAGTACTGGAGCCCGCCACCATGGTGGGCTGATGGTCGGACCACCAAGATCTAAATTAGGCCCTCTTTCATATGTGATTGATGATAAGTCGTCCACTAGAGGAAATCATGAGAACTCATCAACAACTCCCATGAGATGATGTCTGTTGTTGAAAGCTCCAAAGAAATCAATAGCAATTCTCTCCTAAGCATGCTAAGGTGGGTCAGACATGTTCAGTGGATGTGGAGTCGTTGTGGGAGTCAGGCAGTTGCATAGATGACAAGTTTTAAGCTCCCTTTCAACTAATTCATCAAGACGCAGGAACCACACTGAATCCCTGAGGGCTCTTTTAGTTATAGCAATGCCTCGATGTCCTTCATGTGCATCTTCAATAACTTGCTGCCTCAGGCTTTTAGAGATAACTATTCTTGCCCCTCGTAGTATAACTCCATCATGTGTAACAGAAAAGTCTTCACGAACATTTTTAAATTTCTGATATTTAGCATCATCTTTAAGAGGTCAAGTATGCTTCCTCCATGATTCTGTAGTAATGATATACTTTATTTTAAAATGAAATTTATGTAGGCTTCAGCTGCTTTGGACGTTGTACTATGAAAATGTAGTGGCGCTCATGAAAAGTAATCTGCAGAGTTCTGATTTTTCCTGGTTTGTGAACAATAAAGTAATCATACTCCTGCAGAAGCAATCCCCACCTCTTGATGCGAGGTGAGAGCTTGGCTTTCGGATTTCTAAGAATGATGAGTAGAGCGTGATGATCTGTGACATGAGTTAAATGCTTTCTGTACATAAATACATGGATGTGTTCACACGCCCATACTACAGCTAAGCTTTCTTTCTCCAGGAGGGAATAAGCATGTTCATTCTGTGACTCCGGCTAGCATTGGCCACGATGTGTCTCTGAGCATTGGGTTGTCCATTAAGTTGGCCTAGGATAGCTCTAAACCCCACCGTGCTTGCATTCACCACAATTTCTGTATGCAATTTCGGATCCAAGTAAGTCATTTCAGTTGAATTTTCAATTGCATGTGCATGTTTTATTTTCTTGAAACTCAGGTCAAATTCAGATGACCATTCAAACAGAAGATTTCGCTTTGTTAGTTCTCTTAGAGGGGTACTCACATCAGCAAAAGTCACTAATATACCTTGAGCAGTAGCTGACCATGGTCAAGAAGGATTGCAGCATTGCCACATCTTCTGGAGGGTAAGTAGATGAAAATGCTTGTACATTTTTGGGGTCAGGAGTCATTCCCTTTTCAAAGAAAATATGTCCAAAGAATGTAAGTCAGTGTTTGTGAAAGGCACACTTCTCACCATTTAGTGTGAGACCTGCATTAGCAAACAGATGACATACTTGGGTGAGTGCTTTGCCATGTTCGTTTTGTGTAGCCTGAAACGCCAGTATACTGTAATTAAAAGCATGTGTGACAGGTTGAACATATTAAATCTTGAAAGATTCTTGCAACTGATGACATACTAAAACTGTGTCTTTTATATCTGAGCAAACCAATATTCATTGAAAAGGTAGTAATGTACCTACAGTTTTTTTTCCAGTTCAGTTCAAGATGCTGGTATCATTAGTTCAGATCAAAGCGGGAGAGGTATTGGCACCATTCAGCTGTGTTATCATGTCCGCAAAGTGTGGACCTGGATGTCTTTCACTTTCAATTGCTTTGTTGGCCTGTCACATATCAACACAAATGTGCATTGAACCTCCACTGTCCTTTGGATAAACCCATGGTGTCAGACCAGTAGAGTGCTTGATGATGTCATGCTTTAACACTGTTTTTAGTTCTCTCGCAATGGCTTTCTGTAAGTTAAAAGTAATTAAAATATGCTGCTATGCAACGGGGGGAATATATTCATTGATGTGAAGCTATACCTTTATTGTCTTAAGTTTGCCAAGTTCATTACACAATGTCGGGAGCTGAATCACTTTTTCAGACTGGGCATTCAAGTTGTAGTTAATAGAATGCAGTCCCATGTCAGCAGCAGTGTCTAAATTTGATAAGCATGCACTCAACAAAGTACCTGGGAGTCATAAATGAACGTTTGCACTGTCATTTTCTTTTTCCGCATGGTCGACTTAAAGGATCTCTTTTATTCTGCAAGGGTTTAGAAGCCGCCCATCTATTCTCCTTTGTTCTTGAAGGTGTGAGATGTCGTATCAGAGACTGTTCTTTGTAGTTTTCTGACGGCATGATGTTTATCGATTCACCACTGTCTATAATGAAAGGTTCTGGCATCCATCTTCTTGTCTCTTCGTGACGCTCTTAGTTTCTCTTTTGCTTTGCAAACCATTATGAAATGGTTTAACTTCCTGCAGCCTTTACATATTTGTAGCAGGACATTTCGTTCATGTGGAAAGGAGAATCTATAGCACTCACACAATTTCTATTTCCTCAAAGACTTCATTCAGTGGGCCTCACCCTTGTGTTTCTGCTTGTTTTTCATGATCAATGCTGATTCGTTTTGGTTGTTCCAGCTTCCATATCGGCAGTTTGTCAATCAGCAAGCTCCTCCGCTCTTGCAGCCATGAGCACTTTCTCCAAACTGGTATTTCTGTCGCCATGCATCATCGGAATAAGTCAGAGAGGCAACCATCAATAACTCTCAGATGCATGGCTTTTTTATCATTGAATTCATTGAATTTGCTGAGCATTAAAAGAGTATCACATCTCACAACAAACTCATCCATCATCTCACCAGTTTCCTATCTTAATTGGTTTAAAATGTACCTTTCATAGTCGATATTTGGCATTGGATTGAACTTGGCCTCCAACATCTTGTTGATTTGACGGTATGATATTTCACCAGCTTGTGATATTTTCTTTATCACCTCTTATACTTCATCACCTGCAACGTTCATTAAGATTTTGAGGATCTTTCTGGCATCGGATTTTTCTATAGCAGTCATAAAGACATTTAAAGTTTCAATCCAGGCAGTCCATCTGGTGCCAATATTTAGCTTTTTGGCGGCATCACACAGAAGTGGTGGTTTCAAGAATGTGGATGCTCCGTATCTGGTGCTCTTCTCGGCAGCCATAGAAAGATATCACTATTCTAAAGGCCTTTTGGTGTGTTGGATGCCACAGGCCACTTTGCATGCATCAGCAGCCAACGAAGTTGGGTCATCACATCTGATTCAAGGTTGTGTGGCTCTTCCCTCACTCATGCAGGTATGTTTGTACTTTCTATACCCAGTTGTCACTGTCTTTAGCGATTCTCGTACCTGGTAAATAGCTCTTCTTTTAACCATAACAAGTGGATTTTTTTCAAACTGACTAACTATGCTCTTATGTAGGGCCTTCAACTTCTTCAAGGGTTTCTCAAAAACTGGAGTTGTGCTTTGACTTCACATACTCCAACTGTAAACCGCTTCATGAGGCACATGTGGAATGCACAAGCACTTTCTGGACAACAAAAAACTCTGAGGGAGAGCATTCTTGTATCATTCGGATGCACTTATCCCCTATCTTGTTGCCAGTTGTAGCGTTCTCCCCAGTCCAGGAACATAAAACGGACCACAGCACTCACTGCGCTCTGGTTTTCACATATTTATTTAGTAGCATGCAACCCTTAACTGAATGTACTGCATCATAAACTTTATAAACCACACCCAGCCACACCCATCAGATTATATAATACTTTAAAGGAGTTTGTTGGGGGCCACTTGAGTCTTCATGCACATAAACACGACATTACAAATACTAGGGTCAACTTTAGGCAGTGTGATCGGTACAGCCACACCTGGTGCTAAGTTCAGGGGCGCCATGTTTAGAAATAACTTACAGGTTTAAATTCACCAGCTGCAGAGTTCCTTGCATGTCCAGGAGTTTTGAGGCAAAAATAAAAATAACTCTGGTGATAAATGTTCCTGCTGGATAGAGATGGAGGTTTGTCTGGTGGGAGTGTTGACTCATCATAAAGTAGCGCAGAGGGTTAATATGCCTGCTGCAAAGAACATATACCATCAAGATCACAGAACTATATTTTATGTGGATAGCTTAGTGGATTACTGCTTTTGTCACAAATAATTTTATTACTTGTAGTTCATGCAATGAATCCTAATATAGCACAGTGGCCCATGGGCTGTCATCAAAGCGATGCATGCAAACTTCGTGGTATAGGTTAGAACGTTGAGCTTTTTTCCCTCTGTCTTTCATAATCCTAATGTTGCTAAAAAGGCTTTGTTTATTCACATTAGTAAAGCCAACCTCAATTATTCGTTTATTTAAATCCTATGTTTGTGCTTCTACAGACCAAACACTCTTAGACAAACTGGTATGTAGGGGCATATTAGCAAGGGCAATATCACCGCTTTAGCGGGACTTTTTCCCGCGAAAGTGGCAATATTTTTATCGCCCTATTAGCAAGCTCTCGCTAACAGCAGTTAGAAACAGCTTTTAGGCGATAGCTACAGGTTTAGGGCCCGCTTTGCATGTCAGCCATATTTATCGCTAATGACATTCGGAGTGGGCGTACCCAAACTGTAAGCGACTGAACACAGTCGCTAACACAGCTATCGCCTATTAGCAAGGCAGGCGAAGCGATAAAAAAAACCGCGCTAAGCGCGATTATCGCTATAAACTAACGCCTGCTAATAAGTTGACTTACCTGTGTAGTCAATGGGTGGTGGATTCTTAGATTAAGCCCCAATTGGTGTTAATGCGAGAATATCGCTGGATTTCCAGCGATGTTCTCGTATTTCACCGCTATCGCTGGATATTTTAGCACAATAGAGAAAAACGTTGCTAATAGCATGTTTTCTCAGCTAAAATATCCAGAGATAAAAAAAAAGTCGCTAACCACGTTTAGCGATAATTATTGCTATTTCTTGCTAATAGGCCCCGTAGTTCTTACACTTTGTAATCACAATTTTCTAATGCAACATTTCCAATACACTGATTTACAAGCATTCATTGTCGTTGTAAAATGTCTGTGTGATGTAAAGTGCTCTGACATTCTCGACCGAAAAATATTGTCCCACCAGCCGCCACCAGCGCTCACACTGACTTCAGGGCTGTTACTTCTGGTCGCATAACAATTTTTTTTATAACTGTTCCTACTCTACTTTACAAATTTAAAATAAAGCACTTTGAATGGTTTAGTGACAAACTAAAATCGAGATTAAATAAACAAATATGAAAATGAGAAAAATATCTATAAAGTATTATTTTGAATGATTGTATCACAAAAGATTGTGCCTCGCCCTCAGGAGATGTAGGTGTGTGATTTGTAATAGCAAAGTGCTGCACTCTAAGAAATAAAAACGGCAAGCAGCTGACATTTTTTTCCTTTTAAACACTGCTAAGGTGATTAATCAGGATGATTGGGGGCATAACTATAATAGTAAGCAGTAATGGTATGTTTGTCCCCAGAGTAAAGTGATACTTCTTCCAACAGGAAGCAGTGTGGTGGTAAACAAAGAATAGTTCTCAATTCTAAGCAACAGAGGTATGAAAGAGGTGGTGTCTTGAACACCAGGCTCCTACATAATTTCTGAGCTCTAATGTTATTTGGAATAGACAAGGGACTTTGCGTGCCACCAGTATGCAGAAATGCATTCACAGGTGCAGAGGCTGGCAAATGACTAACACTCCATGAATGCAAAGCACAAGAACTGATTACCCCGGAGACCAAAAGCTGTGTTGAATCAAAAAGGCCTAGTTCAATACCAGGGTGGTTTGAACAGGTAATAGCACCCGCTGACGTATTTTAATAGCATTAATATTTGGCTGATGAATTGCAATTGGCCAATACAGGACCCAAGACGTGGGAATCCAGCTTTACATTGGAAAATCTTATTTGAGATATCGCCGAATAAACTGAAACATGTCCTGATATATGTTCGAACTAAATAAAACCTTGATGGATGAATTATGCATAATGTTGAACTATTTTTGTATAATGTGGCTGGGAATTGAGGAAAGGCATTTTTCAAGGGCAAACTCACATAATCTCCATATGGAGCACAGACGCGTACTTGGACTGCAAAGGAGGAAAGAGGGAAGAAAGCAATTTGTATTCTTCCAGTGCAGGCAACACAACATTCACATCTTTAAAAAAAATGATACATGAATTATAGCAGGCATTACAATGCAAACATAGTATCATATGCCAGCACATCGCTAATTAAACCAGAGAAGTGCTTAGAGATCAAATTGAGTTACTTCCAATCTGCTGCCAAACAGAAGCAAATTGCAGGAATGCAATGCAAAATGTATCATTTTATTGTAGGAGATGATTACAATTTAGATTGAGATTCTGCAATATTTAACAGTATGTCTACGTGATTGCTTCCTTTCACTAGTATTGTGTGACTCCGATGGTATTAAATGGCAACATGAAAACATGGTTTGCACTCTAACAATAATCCTTTTCCGACTTTTAGTTTTAACGTTCAGCTTTGCAAATGCAAGCCTATTTCAAAAACTGTCAGGCTGCTACCTATTGAAAGTTGTCATTCTTAGGTGTTGGTTCAGTTACTTAATGCAAACCTCGTGTAATCTCTATTGGCGATCTGTGAATCCTGTGCCTGCAGGGCGAAGCCTCTTTTTTCAGGGTTGTCCCCTTTTTTTTTATAGATTGATGCTGCTGTTTTTTTTTTACTATTTGCACTGGAACTCTGCTAACCAGGACCCATTGCAGGTGCTCTGACTCAAAAAATGTGTTGAAATCGGCTGCCATCTTAATGGTCATATTTGACTTACATAGAAGTCCCTAGTATATGGCACAAACGTGCCTATACGTTGAACAGCACTAGTGAATTGCAGCACACATTGTGCCACCACTACAGCGTGATCTGTATCAATTACCAGTCTGTGCAAGTTTAAACTGCAAAATCGATCCGTCAAAATAGCTCCTTTTGATAGACCTTAACTTTCCTTTTAAATATTAATATGTCACAACTAAGCAAGCCTTAATGAACAACAAAACAGGATACCTGGGCCCTTATTTACTAATGAATTGGCGTGGGCCATTCCTTTCCTTTCTGCTTGAGCATAACTTGGTGCCTAGTGCCAATGCAGGCACCCTTGCACCACAGTACAAAGTGTCTGTTTTGTTGACAGGATAGGCTTTGTGCAGGACGGGACACATAGAAAGAGGAATAACGAAAAGAACAACATATATTTCTTCTTGTTACGCCTCCCCTGGGGAGGTGTACAGTTTTGACGCTTTCTCAGATTTACAGATCCTTGTAAATCTGAGAATGTGTCAAAACCCATGGGTGTTGTGCTGGAAAACCCATATCCCCGCCCATGGCACGGCCCAATGATACAGTGTAAGTCGACGCAGAAATTTGCGCTGTGTTGCCTTACACCATGTCTATGAGGCCATGAAGAACCACTCAAAATGGGGTTGCATGGCCTTATAGATATGGGGATGCCCTCTGTGTAGCAGGAGCGTCAAAAAAGTGAGGTTTGTACAAGGGGCTTGTAAATAAGCCCCATGGTGTTTAAAAGGACATGTAAAAAGTTAATGTAAAACATGTCCTTACAGTGAGAAGGCACCAAAAGCTATTTTCACTGTAGCATGGTTAGCTGTTCAATATGAAAGCACTGGGAGTTAATATTAAAATTCAGTAGTGTAATCTCCAGGCAAAAACTAAGTATAAAGTAAATTGTTGGATTGTTTAAAATATTTATTGCAAACCCAATTTTTTGGTAAAGTCAGTACATATTAAATATTTCACAAAAGCATTTTTTTTAAATTCATTTTTTGCCTGGCTGAAGCCTCTTGGAAGCCCATTTACTGTCACATAGAATCTGAATATTCCATTGATAAGGTGTGAACTTGCTCCCCAAGCTGAAACAAAGGCCTTGGATGTGGGATAGTGTTGTGTATAACCCTGGGAGTAGTTCGCGTAGTAGCTCTACGCGAAGATCACTTCATGAGCTACATGTAGCTACGCGACCTGTGTAGTCCACTGTGCAAAATGCTGTTCGCACTGACTGCATAGTGCTGGATGCTTGTCCGCACAGTGCAATCAGTGCAAACCGAATCTTGCACAGTGCAAGTGGTAATTTTCTGCCGCTCGAGTAGATTTCTACTCGAGCAGCAGCTTTTTCAACGCGGACTGATAGTTTCTCATCATGAGCGGTCACGAGCATACGCTACCACTCGCAATGAGAAACCTGACCTACCTGCTTTGAGAATCTCACCGGGAGATTTATTTTCCACGTTCGCGATCAGCATTTGATGTTGCTGAATGTCAATGAGGAAAAAGTCTTGCTGGGATGTCATTTTGCTCGCTCGCAATCACCAACTTGATGTTGAGGACCGCGAGCAAGCAAAACATTCCCGCTACGTGTGTTTGTACTGTGCTACGATGCAATTCGTGTAGTGTGAAGTAGCACAAACTTCATAAACTACGCGAGCGTAGCGTAGTACTTCGCCCAGGGTTAGTTAGGTACCTCTGACAGGATGACCATCTGGGCAGTGCCCTGGAACATATACATATACAAAGAAGCCTTCCCTGTTGCAGGCACATATAGCCCCCTCTTTTGTGATTTTGGAAGCCAGGCACCAATCTCAGCGGTAGTAGAGCTTCCCCCCGGACTGGGTTTTAGTGATCATAGAGGAGGAGTTGCTCATTTCCCTGGCCCCACTTCTAGGGTGGGTACAGGAACACTGCACAAGAGAAAAAAGGTTCTGTCATTGTAGTTCTAAGTAGAATCGGGCCCTGTGGGATTGTTGGCAGTAGGATACATCGGAACTGCGGCCAGAATAGGTAGTGTACCCTATAAATCCCACCTGGTAAGGGCGGGACCAAGAGTTACCCCAACCACAAATTAATTCCATGCATAAATGTGGCACACCTGGACACTCTCTTCAGAACATTACTGGGCCTACAGAAGACAGAGGAAGGACTGCACCTGCTGTGCGACCTATGAGGAGAACCGTAAGGTCTGGACTTGCTTCCACTTGAACCCAGGACAAAACAGTGGATGTCAAGGGCCAGGTTGCGGACCCCTTCCTAAGCTACAGGGTGAGTGGGTGTGTGAACATCTGCATGCATCTGTGAGTGGGTGCACGAGTGTCTGAGTGGGTTTATGACTGGCTGTGTCTATGTCTGTGTAGGAATGTAATTGGATGTATCAGTCTTTAAGTAGGTCTGTGAGTGGGTGCATAAGTTTGCAAGTAGGAATGTGATTGGCTGTATCAGTCTCCGAGTGGATCTGTAAGTGGGTTCATGAGTCTCTGAGTAGGTCTGTGAGTGGGTGCATGACTAAGTGGGTCTTTCAGTGGGTGAATGAATCTCTGACTGGGTATGTGAGTTGGTGCATGAGTCTCTGAGTGGGCCTCAGAGTGGGTGTGTGACTGTATCAGTGGGGCTGTGCATGGGTATATGAGAATGTGAATGGATCTGTGAGTTTTTGTATGAGTCTATGAGTGGGACTGTCAGATAGTGCATGAGTCTCTGAGTGTGTATGTGCTTGGGTGCATGGGTCTCAGAGTGGGTCAGAGGGTGGGTGCATGAATCTCTGAGTGGGTCTGTGAATGGGTGCATAAGCCTCGGAGTGGGTGAGTGAGTGTGTGTGTAAGTGTCTCATTGGCTTTGTGAGTGGGTTAATGAGCCTCTGAGTGGGTGACAGAATGGGTGCATTAGTTTCAGGGTGGCTCTTTGAGTGGGTGCATGAGCATTCAACTAGGTGAGCGAGTGGGTGCTCAGCTGTCTGAGTTGGTGTGTAAATGTCTGTGTGGGTCTGTGACTGGGTACAAGAGTGTCCCCTTACGAGGGTTGGGGAGTGGTCAAACTACTCCACGTGAGAGTCGTATAGTTATAAATCTGTCCGAGGGCATGGAGCCGACAAATAGCCATTCCAACTTTGTTGGTAATTCTGAACCCAGTCCTGAAATTCTAGCATCATCGAGTATGACTGGGGATATTCCTAGGGGGATTATGTGCCCTTGTGACCTAGGAGGGCAACAAGCTCAGGTACATACTAATGAGGCCTGTAAAATACTTTATTGGAACATCGTGGGCCTGTCCAACAAAGTTAATAACCCTGAATGGTTAAGTTTGGTAGAACATTTTTCTATAATTTGTCTACAAAAAACCTGGTCAGACAAGGAACATCACATTATTGGCTTCAGATCCTTTTTTACCCTGGATTTAGCAGTGGGCATGGGCGTAGTAAAGGGGGCCTGTGTACATCCATCTCCAATATGGCATGGGTATGTAATACAAAACTTATAAGTGAGTGTAACTATTATCAAATTTCATTATTAAACAAGATAGGTGGTCATGGTTTAGTGTTAATTAATTTTTATAATAACATTCCCAAACCTCAGACTATAAGCGTGCTCAAGAATCTACACAATATCTTGGGTAGCTTGGACAACAAAATGTCTGGTGATATGTGTATTATTTGGGGTGGTGATTTTAACTGTTGTTTGTGGCAGTATAGCCAATGGGGTATATGTTGTCTAGGTAAAGAGAAAGAAGATCAATCTGCCCATTTTTCTCACTGTGTATTGGGGGACCTGCTAAATGACATTTTGTTTCAGTTTTGACCTGGGTTATGCAAATTAATTGTGTACTTTAACCATACCTTTTAAGCCTACATTTAAAGGTAGGGGATGTAACTCTATTGTTGACTAGATCCTAGTATCAAGTAGTTATCAATGTAAAGTTCAGTCCTTTACAACACATGATTTTTTAATGAGTGATCATTGTCCTGTTAGCATGGCTTTTGAATTGGAGAGGACAGATAAAACTAATAGTCAATAGAAGACAAACTATGATTTTAAGATCAATCTTGCTATCAGTAATGGGCACTCCCTAAAGTGGGCAAAAGTGGATCCCGTGGTCTTTATACGTAATTTGATAAACACTACCCGGGATGATTTAGAAATCTGTTTGGCTGAGAGTAATGAGCATAAAGAGGTTTCAAATGCTTTCCGTTATATTTCAGGCGAGGCTTGTAAGTTACTGACGAGGGAGCAGAAACAGAGTTCAAATAAGCCAAAGGGATGGTTTGATAAACATTGTAGCAAAGTCCATACCCTCTTGAATAAGGCATTGCATAGCCCTAATAGAGCGAGAGAGGAAATAAGACAGGTGAGATATTCCTATCAACAGGCCTTAAAAAGGAGAAAGATTCAATTGAAGACAGAAGCATGGGAGACGTTACACGAGGCTTGTGTGAGAAAATATAACTACGCCTTCTGAAAAGCAGTGGATGCCCCATTCTTTACACAGAGGGATACTGATAAGATAGATATCGCTATTTCTGAGAATAAGTGGGTCGAATTCTTCATGGATCTCTATAATGATGATCCTATGGGACAAAATAAGATAGCCTCATTGTTAGCGATCACCAACGATAGTGTGCAGAAGGAAGTATTCCCCATAGATATTAGCATTTCTATTGAGGAGGTCTTAAAAGAGAGTGCCTCTGGTAAAGGGCCAGGACCGGACCGCGTTCCCGTGGACGTGTATAAAAGTAATGTTGAATTATGGGCCCCTCTACTTACTAATGTTTTAAATAGATGTAAGTGTTATGGTTTTATCTCCACATAGTCAGATGCTATAGTGATACCGTTTTTTAAAAAGGGAGACAGAAACGAACCAAGTTGCTACCACCCTATCTCCCTGCTAGACTCTCTTCTGAAAGTAGTGTGGAGGGTGATTCTTAATAGACTACAATCTTGGGCAGAAGAGACAGGTCTCCTATCAATCCTATAAAATGGCTTCCGAGCAGGGTTGGGCACGTTTGAACAAGGTCTGAATTTAACGATGATTATAAGTAAATACACGGTTGCTAAGGAGGGGAAACTTTTTTTGTCATTCATTGACTTAAGTTCAGCGTTCGATTGTGTTAATCATGAATCATGAAACATTGTGGAGAGTTCTTAAAGATATGGAAATTGACCCATCTTTGCTTTTATTTATCAAAGAACTGTATAGGGAGGCAGGAGCCAGAATCCGCTATGGAAGGAAGGGGGAATGCTCGGCCAAATTTCGCATAAAAAAGGGAGTGAGGCAAGGTTGCATACTTGCACCCTTCCTCTTCTCTTTATATATAAACAGCCTGGGTAAATATTTGATCGAGCATCAGCAAGACTGCCCAAACATTATGAACACCCCAGTCCCCATTTTACTATATGCGGACAACGCTGTTATTATGGTGCGGATGCAAGTGGTGTTACAACGAACAGTCACGAACGTCGTTAATTTTATGCATGACATGGGTTAAAAGTTAATATTAGTAAAACCTTTACTATGAGTTATGGGAAGAAAACAAAGAAAAAATGTGACATCTTTATTAACAACAGTAGTGTAGGAAGTACAGATAAGTTCTCCTATTTGAGTATCACGTTTGATCGGTCTGGGTCCTGGACTGCGGCAATGCAGGCAAGGAAACTGATAATCATTAGAGCCCTTGGCGCAGACACAAAATGTATGTCCACAGCGACTTATGGCGCAGGTATCTGAGGCTTGTAGAGGTTGACCAGATTCAACGTTGTGAAAATGCGTTTACACGTTATCTCCTGGCGGTTCCTGGTTCTACTGCTAATTTTAACTGCCATATGGAACTTGGTCTCCCCTACATTTCCGATATTATCAATTTAAACCCGTTTTTACTCTGGCATAAGGTATGGGCATCAACTGAGACTGGTTTTAATCGTGATGTAATTGAAGATTGCCTTAAATTAGAGAAGGTGGCTAAAGGTCCATGGCTCAGTTATATTGAAAAAATGGTGACTGACATTGGCCACCCTGAATATTATGATGCGCCAGAGACCATGGAAACAATCTCTAGAAAATCTCTGAAAGCTGTTTGCCTGACTCACCTGGAAAATAAAAGTTGGCTTAAAGAAAGAGAGAAAAAAACTGTTATGAAGAACCAACTAATGTTAACATGTCGGGCATGCAACCTTATTTGACCCAGACTGAGGGAAGTTTCTGTCGGATGCTCCTAACCTGTTTTCATTTTGGGATTTTTCACAGACTGATAACGTTTCCAAAGGTTAATGATTGGTCAAGAAATCTACCCTTATGCCCGTGCGATGATATTTCTAGTCAAACAGCATTACAGAGTGTGCTATTTTGTACATTTTATACACGACTTAGGAACATCTTTTTAAAACCAGTTTTGAGGGAAATGGGCTTAAGACATTGTAAAATAGCGTTTTTGAAGCTACAGCTTTTAGAAAATCAATTGATTTTATTGTCAGTTTCCTCTTTTTTTAAGTCTGTTATTAAATTTAGAAACACAATGTAATTACCAATCGCCATGTTACCTATGTTGTCTATAGAATTGTGATTTTTTAAATGTAAAACTATAGCGAAATTAAATTATCTTTTTTAATCTGTGCTTTTATGATTTTCAAGTTTGTAAAATCGAATAAAGCTGAAATTGATTTGATTTGATTTGGTTGCATGAGTGTCTGAGTGGGTCTGTGAGTCTCTGAGTAGATGTGTGAGTCAGTGCATGAGTTTCTGAGTGGATCTTTGAGTGGGTGCATGAGTATCCGAATGGGTCTGTGAGTGGTTGCATGGGTCCCTGTGTTAGCAAGTGAGTGGGTGCATACGTCTCTGAATGGGTGAGTGAGTTGGTGGATTTGAGTCTCTGGGAGGGTCTGTGAGGGAGTGCATGAGCCTTTGAGTGGGTGAGAGAATAGGTGCATGAGTCTGACTGGGCCTGTCAGTGAGTGCATGGGTATTTGACTCAGTGAGTAGGTGCATGACTGTCTGAATGAGTCTGTGAGTGGATGCATGAGTCTGTGAGTGGGTTTGTAAGTGGATGAGTGAGTGTCTGAGTGGGTCTGTGAAATGGGGCATGAGAATATGGGTTTATTTGTGAGTACTTGCCTGAGTCTCTGAGGGTGGTGTGAGTGGGTGCTTGAGTCTCCGAGGAAGTCTTTTAGTAGGTGCATGAGTTTCTGAGTGGGTGAGTGAGTAGGTGAATGAGTCTGTAAGTGGGAGTGTGAGTGTCTAATTGAGACGCAGGGTTGGTGTCTAAACATATTTATTTTTTCAGTGATATGCATGAATTAGTTGTGAAATATATTCACAAATTCATCACAACATTACATGTGGGGCCACGCTGATGGTCCAGATAAATTTGTGAATATTGTGAGTATTCGGACTCAGCCCAGAAGGGGTTCCTCAAACAACCTTATATCCCTCTCACGGGGTCAGGAGACATCCAACCTAACCCCTTGTGTCACTTTCTGCCATTTGGTTTCAGCCCTTGGGGGCTGTTCTGATGAGGTAAAAGGGCTGTCGCATCTCTCTGCTCAAGTTGCAGCCAGCCAATCATGGCATTCCTCTTGGTACACACATTTGTGATAAAGAGCAAAATCATACTGAATTAGCCGCAAACGCAGATATACAAATGTGGATCTCCTTGAATTTCTTACAACTACTTAACAGAGTTATACTGGATATTTGAAAGTGTGATCTGGGAACCAAAATATACCTTCCTTCCAAATTTGGTGTAATTCCATCCAGCTATACGGGCTGTAGTTGTGTTCAAAGTTTCCTACGGGAATTAACATAGGAAACGCACTTTTTTTGACTCCCCCTTATTCTCAGCCCCCATTTGAGATATCACCCTAAAACTTCCCATGCACAGCAAGACTCACTGTGATACCTTTTTTTACAGAAGATTCTGGGAAGATTAGTCAAACTGCGCTTAAGACATAGGCAAGTCAAAAACACTTCCTATGGAAACATGGTATATATTATATCTCTAACACTCCTTCTCACCACAAAAAGAAAATGTGATGGTCACAACTGGAGAATATGGAGATACACAACAGTTTATTTAGCAAAGTGGACCAAATGTTTTTCTGCTCAATCCTTTCTCACGGTTCGGCATGGTCTCATTACAAACAGTTTTTACAGGAAAAAGTGCTGCTCGAAGTTGCGAGGAAGTAGTGCGGTGCAGCGAGGAGTTTGTTGTCCCTCACCTGTCCCAAGAGGCTGCAGGATCCCGAAGTGTGGAAAAGACACCGGCGTAGCTGTGGGACTGCGAGTCCCAGCACCCCAAGCGGCGTGCTGACCAGCCGCACCTGGTGACTCTTTCCGTTTGGCCGCGTCCCCTGCCCTGGGTGCTTAATACCGCTCGAAGTTGCGATGAAGTAATGCGGTGCATCGAGGAGTTTGGTGTACCTAACCTGTCCCAAGAGGCTGCAGGATCCCGAAGTGTGTAGCTGCGGGACTGCGAGTCCCAGGACTGACCAGCCGCACCTGGTGACTCTTCCCGTTTGGCCACGCCCCCAATGTTCACAGGCTATAAAACCACGCCCTACGACGCGCATTGCGGGACGCGCGCGGGTGGGCGCCGGGCAAAGGGCGGGCCGTTTGAGGCCTTTAGAGAACGGTAGAGACTGGACCGGGCTACCCCCCTAACGCCTTTCCCCTTGGTACCTTCACCGTCCCGCCTGGCTGCCCTGAATATTGGAGTTAATAAAATGGCCACTAGAGAAACAAGAAGCAAGGCTACTTCCATGGCCTCAGGTACTTTGGATAACTTTCTAGCTAAGGCAAATACAGTGGTCAATAACGGTCTCACTGTGTTGGAAAAGCAAATTGCGGAGGGTATAGAAAATTCGCACCTGGCTTCACCGGGGTCATCATCTAATGCTAGGTCATCACTACTTCTTGATGCCACGCGCTTATCACTCATGGACAGTATTGACCAAACCATAGAGTTTGTCCTACAGCAGCTAAGGACACCATCCAACTCTCATAGGGACAGAGACTTACTATGCAACTTTGATGAGGCGGAACCCTCCCCCACTGTTGAGTTTGTACCATCTAGGGCTCAGGGGGATGGTCCTACATCAACTGATTACATGGGCCACAGAGAGGATGCTGCCCCGAAAAGGAAAAGCTCTAGGAAGTCCAAAGGAGCCAAAAGGGCTAAAGTTGATCCTATAGTGAACACTACTGAGGATAGCCTGGTTGCCCCTGGAACATCTGTAACGGGGAACAATTTGGAAACAGCAAGTACTCCACCTCCCACTCCCTTACCCACTCACACCGGCCCTTTCATTTTTTGCGGGGCAGTTCCCAACACCTCAGAGCATATTATTTTCTCACTCACTGGTTTCCTCAAAAGCCTTTTGGATCCTCTCTCCCTCAAATTAGACTCTATTGAGGCTAGACTTCTAGCTATAGAAAGACTAAGCGGTAGTGGTAGCGATCAGCTAGGGCCAAGAGTAAGCATACATAGACCCCATGGGGATAATGCTGGGTACTCCCATTCCCCTATTGCTACAACCACTGTGGCCCCTATTCTACCAACAGCTCCCCCCCGGGAAAACCCTAGCATAGCCCCGGCGCCACAACCAGCCCCTGTACCCCTTCCTAGGCAACTGCCTCCAGTACCAACTGCCAGGAGGTCGAAGCTACCCGCTCCGGCCAGCTTACCTGGCCACGAGAGACCACCAAACGAAACAGCTAACTGCCCAAACCGGTTAGCTAGTTCTAGTAACCGGCGAAAAGCTGTTAACCTGCCCCCGGAGGCGGCAGCATATACTGTGATTCTGATGGGGGTACCAGAGCTTTCCAACGATGTGGTGGAATCCTACGACTCCCTACGTGACAAGGTTATTAGCTGGTTAAATATTCAAAGGCCCTTACAAACTAATCTAAGAGGAGAAGTTCTTATGGTTAGAAGGGTTCCATGGGTTGGGTATACCGCCAAGAAAAGAGTGGGGGATTCCATAGTTGTAAGCTTTAAGAGTCCCCTGGTTGCTACCTACATCTGTAATTGGCTTGGGAGTTCAGGAAATACATCCATAGAATTGGTTCCCTTGTCATATTTCTACCCTAATGTACGTGATATGACTATGAGGAGGGACGATGGTTGGACAAGGGTGGGTTTTGCTGTTGATGGGTCAAGATACAGGCCCACCCGCAATGTTATCCCTGCTTATGGCAATTACGAACATCCCAACAGATTCAGTTGCCTCGACCGGGTCGATTGACTCCAAAAGGGTGCATTCTCACGACGTATCGAAAGTATCACTAGTGAAGATGTAGGCGATATTGATGTCACCATCCGAGAAATTGATGCATCCCCCGGGAAAAGCTTAACTCCTACTAGCTCCCAGTGCCAAGTAAGTAACTTACCCCATAGTCGACCTGGTCACAACCCTACATCTGTAATCCCGCCTGGTCCTAAATTAACATCCACTGCCTTATCCATTTTGGGAACATCACTGCAAGGGCCCGTAGTTCCATCATCGGACACTGAACCAGAGAAAACTGGGGGGCAGGTATTAAATCTTCCTGTCGAAACCCTGAAAGTTCTTTCCTGGACTGTGGCGGGTATTGTTAATAAACTATAAACAAATGATTGGGATTCCCTAGTACGCAGCAGCGATATCTGTCTCTTCCAAGAGACATGGGCCAGGGAACCCCTGTGTAGAGCAGGATATGCAGTTTTTGAAATCAAAGCCAGGTGGAATGGTAAGGGAAGGCCATCAGGTGGTTTGGCGGTCTGGGTAGCCAGTCACATTGGGTGTAATGTGGAGAATGTGCCTACGTTCTCGCAGGACATACAGTGTGTTCTACTCAAGTGGCCTAATGCTTTAAATCTGGCAATAATTAATGTATACTCTCGCCCAGTCAGTGTGGCCATGGAATCCCCTACTCTAGAAGATCTTTTGTCATTTCTGGGCCAACTCCCCATCGACTGTAAGATAGTGATGGGCGGAGATTTTAATTGTCATTTTGAACCAATGGAAGGGTTAAAGGAGGGTGCCCTTACTGCTGAAGATGACTTCAGGGATGTTCCGTCATGTCAATCCCCCCGCCCTAAATCTTGGTCCCCTCTCGCAGTGCAAATTATGTACCTAACATTAAACTTCGCGCAAAGGGCCTGTAATGGACGCTCCCCTTCTGACATCCCTTCAATGTGTACCTTCAATTGGAAGGACCATGAATCGAGGTTGGACTATATCTTTGTGGACATTGGTCTGTGGTCCAAGGTCCAGGATTTTAGGGTAATTGTAAGAACAGACAGTGACCACAACGCACTTTTGTTAGATATGGTGCATCCTGCACCTGCGGGTGGGTCACTTTTCGCCAATCCCAGTGAAGATCCAGGGAATCTGGTTCTTAGCTCTAATAGAAATAGGGTTAAATGGAGGAAACTGGCAAACTCAGAAGAGAGCATAAGTAAAATCTATGAATTGGCACTCTCCAAGCTAAAAGAAATGGATGTATTAATTAACCAGCCTAGACCACCAGACTTCAACGAGAAACTAGCCAAAATCCATGTAGACCTAGTGGGAGCTCTAGGTGAGGTTTTCTACCCAGTGGTAGTCACATGGAAGAAAAAGACACCAACCTCATCTTGGTACAATTCTTCCTGTAAAAAGATTAAGACTGAGCTAATAGCCACAATAAAAGCAGGCTCTGATAAGGGTAAGGTCGTCGAGCTGAGGCGGAAATATAGGGAAGCCATGACATTGGCAAGGTCGGAATGGGATTGGAACAGATGGCAGGACCTTTCCCTAGCGTTAGAAGCGAGGGATTCCAGAAAATTTTGGTTTTTGGTAAATACTGGCACAGGAGAACCCAAAGCTGCAGTGGAGCCAAACATCGCATCTTCTGTCTGGGCAGACCACTTTGGCAAATTGTACCAAGATACCTCTGAATTTGCCAATGATGTGGCCCCTGATGTTACATCCAACACTGTAGCCGGACTGGAATTTACCCTCGGCGAGGTGGTCTGTGCGATAGAGAGACTGGCGAAGGGGAAGGCCACGGGACTTGACAGATTGCCCGGCAACCTCTTTAGACACCAACCAAAGATATGGGGCCCGTACCTCCTCATTTTTTGTAATTCCATCGCGGGAGGTATGGAGATCCCTGTACTTGGCTGGGGGCGGAGATAGTGCCGATTTTCAAAAAGGGCTCCCCTCTTCTCCCAGGCAACTACAGGCCGATCAGCCTCATAGATGTCCCCCAAAAACTATTTTCCCGCCTTCTCCTGGACCACCTTCTAGACTGGATGGAGGAAAACGAAATTCTGAGTCCCCTCCAGGCTGACTTCAGGAAAAACACGTCCACCATGGATCAGATTTTCCGCCTCGTTCTCCTCTACTGGAAAACTGTGAGGATTGAGGGGGGAGGCTGTACGTGGTGTTCGTGGACCTGAGGTCAGCCTTTGACCTGGTCCCCCGCAAGAAATGTGGGAGGTCCTAAAGGAGCTGGGTGTTCCTACCCATCTATTACATGCCATAATCAGGCTTCACGCCAATACCTTTGCACAGGTTAGGTGTGGGAGGGATGGAGCGTTGTCATCTAGGTTCCCAGTTCTTAGAGGGGTAAGACAGGGTTGTGTCTTGGCGCCAACTCTGTTTTGCCTCTTCGTTAACAGTGTCATATTCCATCTCGACAATGTTAGGGACAATGACGCTCCTCTTTTTGCAGGCAGGAGGGTACCGGCTATCATGTTCGCCGATGATACCCTCCTGCTTTCCAAATTCCCGATGGGGATCCAACGGATTCTAGATGGATTTGCCCTCTTCTGTAGACAACATGGTCTAGAGATCAATACAGAAAAGACCAAAGTCATGATATTCAACCCCTCCCCAAAAACTAGGCCCAACCCATCATTGGGTTCAGCAAGACTGGAAAGGGTTAAAACTTTTCAGTATTTGGGTGTAACCCTCCATGAGAACCTATCTTGGGAACCCCAAATAGCAAGGTCCAGTCTAAAGCTGTCCCAACTGTCGGGGGCAATTCTGAAGGTCGCAAACACTTCTACTTTTAAACCCATTAGCCCGGCAGTAGAAATGTATAAAACCCAAGCTAAAGTGGCCGCTTCTTATGGTAGTGAGCTATGGGGGCACAAAGCAGGGACAGAACTTGTAGGTGTAGAGAATAATTTCCTCAAGAGTTTCCTAGCTCTCCCCCGTGGCACGCCCCTGCTCCCTCTGAGACTAGATGTGGGTCTCCCCTCCATAGTTGAGGATCTGGATTTAAAGCCACTAAGATTCTGGCACAGGCTCTGGACCACAAGCGAGCTTGCACACTATAGGCAAGATCTCATTCATGTAATGAACTTGAACCAGCGTGACAGAATTCCTTGGTTGGTCCCCGAGTTAATGGAGGTTCCTGAACAAGGCTGCCAAAGGGGCTCCCGTAAAAGACTTGTGGAAATATACAAGGAGAAAAGTTTAGCTACTCTGGTATCTGCACCCAAAAATGGCACTTTAACTGACCGATTCTTGGACTGCAAAAATTCTTATCAATTTGAAGGTTTTATGGACATTATTTTCCCTATTTTAGCACGAAAATTGTTTATCCAATGGAGGTTAGGCACCCTGCCTATTAAAACCTTTACCTGCAAATGGACAAAGAGTGATGATAAAATCTGTCCAGGGTGCAGCAATCATGACGAGGAGGAAATTCATGTTCTGTTCTTCTGCCCAGCTTACAATAGACCAAGGAAATATTGGCTTGCGCCACTATGTAGAAACTTGGGCATAAGGAGCCACATGTACTCGTACAGAATATTGAAAACAAGTACTCTGCCCCACATGGTCTTTGCAGTTGCCAAATTCATAATGGCCATGTGGCAGATAAGGAAAAAACTATTAAAAGACTGAATATTGATATGAACTGTAATGTTACTCCCACTCATGAATAGACTCCCAAGGAAATGAAGTTTTATGAAATGTTTTTTATATAAGTGAATGTCTTTTAATGTTGTATGTTTTTATTGCAACTTTTATGGTCTAAATGACCGAAATAAAGAATTTTTGGATTGGATTGGATTGGAAAAAGTTCACATATGCTTGCAAGTTATAAAATGACATGAAAGAAATATTAGTATATCATTGAAATAATTTTTGTCCCATTATTGGGTTGAAATTTCATTACATTGTTATGCTTCTAATTCATTCCACTTAAAATCAGGAGAAAATCTATGAAGAACACAAACAATTTAAAATAAATATCCAATACATTCTGTCAGCTTGATCAATTCTCACGGATATAAAGTCAGAGGTGAATGTTTTTTTCCTCCTCATAAGATAATGCAGTAAATTCATACAAACAAATGACTATATAAACAATTTATTTGTATGCAATAATGTGTAAAATAAGGGGTCACCTCTCATGTTCATACCAATGCTTTATCTATTGCCTAAGATGCATAAGGACACGCAGAATCCATTGGGAAAACCAACTGTATCGGCCAAGGGTAGTTCTTCTTGAAAGAACTTTAGTGTACATTGAACGTTCCCTTTTCTCATTTGTGCAAACACTACCATCCTATATTTGGGACAGCACAGATTTCTTAAGAAGGATCAATCATATTCCATGGGAACCAGCCTACACTTTATTAATATTAAATGTATAATCCCTGCATGGACGTATAACACATGCTGATGGACTGGCAGCAGTGGAACATTTTTTGAGGACTAGCTCTCGGATATCATTCAAACTTTGCCACAAGTAAAACATATCTTGGTTCAATAACACCTTACACAAACAGATACAGAGGACAGCTATGGCTATGGTTTAACCTCCAGCGACACTGATTTGGTCATGGGTTGGTGGGAGCAACAGGTGCCATGGATTCTGTAATTGAGGAAATCTTGATAACGGGGTGTTATGGCTTCATTATATTGACTATGTTTTTCTGGCGTGGGATAGAAGAAAGGAAGAGGCAACTAATTTTGGCAAAAGCTTAAATAAGAATAATTATAATCTGAAATTTACAATGACACCTGGTGACAAGGAAATTGATTTCCTTGATATACATGTCGAAGTGATAGGATCTAAATTAATTACAATTTTATTTAGAATAACAACAGCAGGAAACACTACAATACATGCCCCAAGCAATCAGCAATAACGTATGAAGTGGAATATTCCATTTGGTTAATTAATTAGACTCTGAAGACAAATTCAGGAATGTAAATGTAAATGTATAGGCATTTATATAGCGCACTACTTACCCGTAGGGTCCCAAGGCGCTTCGACCGCTGCGAAACCCTTCCTGGCTTCCCTGAGAGATGGTCCCTTAATGGGTATCTCCAGGGTGAGACCAGACATCCCCGGCGGTCTGGTGGGGCCGTTAGTGAAGATGAGGCAAGCTAATGCCCAGAGTTGCCGAGTGTGATCGCTGATCAGAGTGGGCACCGAGGCGAGAGAATTATCGAGTCCGCTGACCCTGGTCCAGAAACCTGCCGCGCCGGGAATCGAACCCTGGTCCCGGGCCGTCCTCTGCTCTCGGGTCTGCCGCCTCTAACCAGTGAGCCACACTACTTCACTAGGAGGCACAGGAGGAGATGAACAAAAGATTTAGATTGAGGGGTTACCCCGTAAATGTACTCCAAGTAGCAATTAACTGAATTGCCACAGTGGATGGGGAAAAATGTTCTCTATTAAAATAGGGAGTTGTTAGAGGGATCAAAGACCAAAAATAAGAAAAATGTGATCAACCACAAAGTTAGGGTCATCACCACATTTAATGATTAGTCAAGAAAGGTGGTAGACATACTCACTAAGAACTGGTCCACCTTGAAAAATTAACGTACCCTTGAAAACTACTTAGAGGTGAAACCCCACATTACATATCAAAGAAGTAGAAACATCCAAGATATGCTAGTCACGATCCACCTACAAACACATACACAGCAGATTTGGTTGGGAGGAGAACCCAAAGGCGTTTTACCTTGTACCCTGTGCAAGGCCTGTCAAAATAGCTCCATCAGAATCACATTTTAGGTCCTTTTACTTGACAAACCTTTCAAAATCATAAAACACTTATCATGAAAAACTGACCATATTGTGTTGAATGTTCATGTCCATCAAGATACATTGGAAGTACTATATTCCAAGTAAAATAACTTACCTTGGGACATACAATGGGCTTTACCAACAATGACCCCAAATACCCAGTAGCAAGACAAACATAAGGGGGGTTCGGCCCAAATGAAGTTTTTGGTTTAGACAGGGTTAAGAGACATAAACATGAGGGGGATCAGGATCTGGAATTAAGAAGACTAGAATCACTAGACTAGACTAGAATCACACTATATCATCAGCCTAGAAACAGTTGAACTGGGTAGACTTCATAGTAGTGAGGGACTGACAGTGCATTAAGAAGTATTATCCCTAAAACTATAACTCTCCTCTTTGTCAGTATCTTTTCGGCTGTTTAAGCGCTACACATACACATACAATTTCTTTCACTTAATTTCTTCACTTCTACAATTTTACACATGATCGATCATTTTATGTATTCACAATGGCTTCATCTCAAATTATTCAGGAATATAGAACAGCTGAGTAGAAATGTGTGGTTTAAATTATATACTTAGATGCGTTTTCTTTTTCTTTTATTGGAGTAGTAACATTGCCCACTAAGTCTTCAATCAGAGGACTGTTCCTCCCGTAGGAGGATATATTTGGCAATAACAGTGTTCAAACAGATATGGAATGCTTTTCATTGTAATTTACTACATGCATAGGAGATTGAGAATGATCCAACTATCTTGTATCCCCTTCTCCCAGACCTATTGAACAGGGGGATGCCTTTCCCACATTGTAGTAGCAATATAGTGCAATGCCTAAAGATTTATTTGATTTTTTATGATTTATTTTTATTTGTATTTCATTGGTAATTTTCTTTTATGAGATATCCAATCCACCAGGTCTACAATCAATGGACTACTTGTCCAGAGATATCAGAACGTAATTATAAGAATTCTGAGACGCTCCCTCTCTTTTTTCATATTAATGTTTACATATATATTGTTTACGTATTCATTTCCATCTTTGAATTTACTGCATTAACCTATGAGGAGTGGAAAAAACATTCACTTCTGACTTTATATGAATGAGAAATGCAGGGGTGGCACCTCCTCCATGGGAAGGGGGCATCGCCTGACTGGTGAAATGCTGCAGACAAAAGAAACATACAATGACAATAAAACTATTTTAGTGCCAATTTAGTTTTCACTTCCAGTCTCGGGTCTGGGGAAGGGAGGGGCCTTATCTCATTGTCAGCAGCGGGGTGGAGTGGTGGTAGGCTCTGAAAGTCTGCGTGTCTGTTTGTTCGGCCGTCTATGGTCAAACCAACATGCACGCTTTGATAGCTCTAGGCTGCTCCTCGGAGAAATCAGCAGAGCTCAGGGGCACAGGCTCCCAGTCTCTGATGGAGCATGCAACTGGCCTGCTATACCCAATCCCAGCGCTTCTCTCATGCTGGAAGTAATAGCATGAGAGAAGCATTGGGTTTGCGCATGAAATCTGGGAGCCAGAGCTCCTGGGAATTGTAGTGCCAGGAGCAACGAGGCATGGCACAGCGAAGTAGCAGAAGATTGCGGAGGCCTGCAGTAAAAGCTAAGTGTGTAAACTGTTTTTGTATTATTATTTCCCTGCATTGCACCCCGCCCCCAAGTCGGATTGGCATCAGCTGCTCCTGGAGATATGATCAAGCTCAAAGAATGTATTCAATGGTTATCTGAAATTATTTATATTCTACAAATAATTTCTCCGGATTTTAAGTGGAATGATTTAAAAGCATAAAGATGTTTTCAATACTTATGTAATAACATTTCAGCCCAAAGATTTCAATGATATATACATAGTATCTCTTACAAGTTGTTTTTTACTCCAGCAAGCACATGTGCACTTTTTCCTACAGCACTGTTTGTAAAGGGAAAACACCCAACTGTTAGCAAATCTTGAGGGTTGACCTGAAATGTATTGGGCCAGTTTTGCTCAATAAACTGACTGTGTATTACCGAATTCTCCAGTAGTGGCCATCAGCATTTTCCTTTTGTGACTAGAGGGAGTGTTGGAGATTTATCAATTTATCAGCGGGTTTCTGTTTCCTGCACAAGTGGTGCATCATAATCATATGTAGAGCACACCTGCATGTAATCCTCTCTGTGTAAATGTGAGTGTTAGATTTGTGGACCGTGTTCGCATATCTACGTGACGTATTTTAGTTTATTGTCAAGTAGCATGAAGAGTTAACATAGGAAATGAGTGTAACTAGCAGAAAACACTAACATGAAGATACTGTGTTGTTAAGATTGACACTACTCATGTACTAAATGTGTTTAATAATAATACTTTCTGGTGGTGTGGCTTAAGCGCCTGACCAAGATGGCTTCGGACTGCTGAGCTCTGTCTCCTCATGGAGCTATTTTCGGCCTCATAAATATTTCCTTTTGGATTCCCCAGGCTGGACTTGTCTTTTGCTGTGTGGTGGCATACATGGGACCGAACGGGTGAGTCTTGACTCGCCTTTATCTCAACCGCCGCCAAGACGAGGCTGTTTCTACTGATGTGAAATACCACCATTTTGTTTGTACAACGTTCACATTTCATCTCTTCTTGTATTCCTAATGCAGCACTCTTTGATTGCATGAGTTCCTTTTAATTTCTTACTCAGTATGAGTAGGAGGAGTCCATACAAATCGACAAAGCAACTACCTGCATAGAAATGGATGTCCTCATAAGAATATACTGGCAAACGGCTTTTTCCAGAAGTTACTTTACATTATATCAAATATCACGGGCATGACAATTATGAGCATATTTCAACATTGGCTCTAGAGCAGAGATCTTCAAACTATTTGATGCTGAGACCAACTTGTCAAACATTTTTAGGAGTAAGGACCTCTTCCTGATAAAAATTTCTAGAACCTGGTACTCCTCATCATCATCGACAACCATAAACGCCGCCAATTCCCACACAAAATAATGTTTACAGTGGGGAAATAATAATAAACAGTGTTTGGTAAACCAAAGGTCAGGGAGCATGGGGCCGTGGTCAAAGGTGTAGCTAAAAACAAAGGGCCTCATTTATAAGGAATTGGGGTCTGGCAGCGCAGCAAGCCTACTTGCTGCGCTGCCCTATGCCAATGTGGAAGGGCAGGAATGCACCATATTTATAAAATACGGTGCATTCCTGACATTTCCCCTTTTGTTGGCGCACAAATTGCTGCCTAGCACTAATATAGGCAGCATTGTTTTTGTGCAGGAAGGGCACCATCCTTCACAAAAATAATCCCAAGAGAAGTATCCCCCTTTCTATGTGAGGTGCAGAATGCAGCACACATGGAAAGAGGAAAACACGAGGAGAAATGTTTTCACTGGGGAGACGTACATTTTTGGTACTGCCCCAGGTTTAAGTGATTTTAATAATATGGGGCACCATCAAAATACATGGGTGTTGCGTGGGAACACCCATGCAGTGCACATGGAACACCTCCTTGATGCAGAGTTAGGCAAGGCAGCAACTTGCCGTGCTTTGTCTTAGTCCATATCTATGAGGCCATGCAAAGCCATGCAGGGTTACTTTGCGCAGCTCTTAGGCATGGTTAAGACGCTCACGCCCCCAGGCCATAAAAGAAACTGGTGCTCTGGTGGCGCAAGCCTCTCATAAATAAGCCCCAAAATATTCTGTATGCTTTTTTAGGTCTTTCACCATCAGGTACCTACATATACAATAATGGGCAGGGTAAATTAATAATAAATGTGAAAAGTTGTGGCTCAGTGGGAAAAGCACTGCAGTACATTATAAAACCTCTATTAGTTAATGCACTGCATAGATCTGTGTGTAACCGGAGAGACACAGAATTAAATCTTGGTTGGTGCAAAGGAGACTAGTGTATTTTTAGTGCTACATGATTACAGCCTGTGACAGAAAGCACGGTGAGTATATAAGTTGTTATTTTATACTTTCATTGCATTACACACAGTAAAATATAGACTGATACAAAATGTATAAATAGTTTTAAATAAAATGGTTCTTCCAAAATTTAGATTTTAGGAATCACAGGGCTTATGTAATGCAATTTCTTTTTTAAATAACTATCCGTTGAACACCTCCTTAGGGGTACCAAGGGCTGTGTAAGTACAGTTATGATTAAAAGCAAACACTTTCCAGCCCAGTTGTTTACTCTTTGCAGTACCACTCAAAAAACAACTCTTTGTCATCACAAAGGTTCGAATGATTCACCGGTCTCAAGCACCCTTTAAAGTTCCAGATTAAATAATGGGGCATCCGGGCCGGCTTTAGCACTGGTGGCGCCCTGTGCGACAATGTTGTTTGGCGCCCCCCTCAAAGACCACCTCTGCCACAGATTTCCTCACTACCATCATTTGACAATCCCCCCCAAGTCCCCACGACCACTGTCTCTGGATTTTAGTTTTATAGCGCCACTCATACCTGTTTAAAGTGTCAGAACACTTTACATCACACATACAGTGAATGGAGACAGCCATACGTGTGTAAATCAGTGTACAGGAAATGGTACATAAGACAGAGGACAGTAAGGTGTAGGATTCACATGT
The DNA here is from genome assembly GCF_964263255.1 of Lissotriton vulgaris. NCBI lineage: Eukaryota > Metazoa > Chordata > Amphibia > Caudata > Salamandridae > Lissotriton > Lissotriton vulgaris. Next base: position 902,301,083 of record NC_141696.1, read on the forward strand.
CATCCATACAGGTATGTAGTATAGTTTAAGGGTCTTTGTTCTGGAAAAGCATAAATTCAGAATTTAAAATGTAACACCATTGTTTAAAATTAAGAATTGATTTCAACCCAAATGTTTTTGCAATTTCAGAATAAGGAAAGACTAGGCAAATCAAAACCTAGATTTAACATTTTCCTTGCAGTTTGCATGTGGCACTTTGATGACAGTAAATAGTTTACTGCTCTGTATTAGGATTTTAGTTTATAAACTGGAAGCAACAAAAGAATCTCTTTGACAAAAATGATAACCTATTGACCTATTTATAGGATATGCACTCTGTAATCTGAATGCAACACTTTTGTGCAGTAGGCATATTACAATGAGTCAAAACGTCTACTACCAAACAAAGCTCTCTCCAGGAAGAACATCAATCACTTTGACATTATTATTGATGCTTTAAAATTGCTGGGACAAGGAAGTTGCTATTGGGTGCTTTTTAAACAATTAACATGGCGCCCCCATCCCAAGTCAGTGCCTGGTGCGGTGACACTGATCGCACCGACCATATTTGCATTTCTTATGGTGGCCAGGCACCCTGACACAAAAGCCTTTCACGGAACAGGAGATTCAGCAGTCTCAGCAGAAGCATTTCAAACAATCGAAATTAGCTGCCCCAGGACCGCTCCTTTCTAAAACCAAAGCAAATGTTTTTGAAATCATGCAATGTGAGGTGGTGTAATGTGCGACCCCCTTCACAGGTCTTCACGACCCCCCTAGGCGTCACGCCCCACAGTTTGAAGACATCTGCTCTAGAGGGAAGCAACTATTGAGTGGAAATAGATGGATGTTACTGTCCCCACTCTTCATTATCTATATCGCTGACTGTGATAACTTGAACCCTCACAGATAGTGGCATTGTTTTGTTAGTGCTCCTTTCACATTATCTCTCTTCTGGTCTCCAGTATTGCACTCAACATCTGGGTCCTTTGAAATGTGAAACATCGCAACCAGTTTCGTCCAATGACACTATTATCTATGTTAATATATTCACTGAAAAAAACATAGGTTTCAGACACGTTATAGTTAGAACTTAGCATTTAAAAAACCTTAGGAATTCACTGAAAAAACTATAGCTTTCAGGGGCGTTATAGTTATTTCGACATTTCACTCATACAAAACCATAGAAATGTTTCCGTTATAGTTAGTTCTGCTAACTATAACTCACGCACCTGCATTGCACTGCTAATGATGTTACATATTACATAATTCATGACATGATCAGTGACATCACTGATGACATCGCTGATGACATCACTGATGACATCATCCAGTGAATGTGGTTTTGTTTGAAATTTAAATATGCATTATATATATATATATATACCAATCTGAAGATTGAGTGGATATATAACAGTCTGGATGGAGGATTTAGTAGCTGTCTGACTGTCTGTCAGTGAGTAATTAAAAGTGTTTCACTAAATACATGGGTTAGTAACTAAACTATGTGAATGTGTGCATCACTGTCTCTGTTGTTGTTGTATAACCTGCTGCATCAATTGTTCACTAACCACATGAGTGTCTATATTAGTTATTGATTAGTTGGCTAAGTATTTGTATGGGAGTGTGTGTGTGGTTAGGCGGGGGTGTAACTCTATGCATAGATGTGTGAGTGGTTGATTGACAAGGTGTATGGGTTTAAGAGTGCATGTGGAAACAGTTGTTTGGGTAACTGAGTGTGTTATTTGTGTGTTGGTGGGCGAACATATGTCTCAGTGTACATCTCCAACAAAGTACAAAAATAAAAGGCATTGTATGTGAGAGTTGGTGTATATAAATAAGTATATGTAGGAGTCACTGATTGTGAACGTAACTGTATAGATGAGTGTATATTTGTAATAGTGATTTTTTAACATAGTAACTATGAGTTACTATGTGTATGAATAAATGTGGTGTTGTGTGTATAACTGTGTAGGTGAGTAAATGTAATTGTGATTGCTTCTTTTCATGGTTGAGTAGGATGACTGCATAACCAACTAGGATGACTGCTGATGTGTCAATGTCTATATAGGTGTATGAGTGCATTTGATAGTGTTCTATTGATCAGTGACTGCATGTATAAGTGATTCTGTGGGTGAATGGGTAGTTGTGTGTGTAGACTTAGGAATCAGTGTGTGGGTATGTAGTGTCTGGTATTGGTGTGTCAATGGTTTCAAAGATGGTATTTTACAGTGAGTGATCAAAGATTATACTAGTGTGTGATAAGGTGAATCAGAGTGTCACGTGGATGATATCATCAGTGATGTCATTTGGAATGTCATCAGTGATGTCATCAGTGATGTCACTGACCATGCCATGAATGATGTCATATGTGACATCATCAGCAGTGTATTGCGGGCGTGCAAGTTATAGTTAGCAGATCTAACTATAACAGGGGAATTTCTATGGTTTTGTACAAGTGAAATGTCCAGTTAACTATAACACCCCAGAAACCTATGGTTTTTTCAGTGAATTTCTAAGGTTTTTTTAAATGCTAATTTCTAACTATAATGTGTTTGCAACCTATGGTTTTTTCAGTGAATTTCAAAGGTTTTTAAAAAAAAAACTTTTGGACAAGTTGCAGGTTGTCATGAATGACGCTGCAAGACTTATCTTTAAAAAGCCGGGGAACACACATGCATCCCCCCTCATGCAAGAACTGCATTGGTTGCCAGTTAAGCAGAGGGTTATGTTTAAAGGGCTGTGCATTGCGCACAAAGCCCTGTATGGAAGGGCGCCAAGCTATATGAAATCCCACCTGACTCCCTATAGGCCGGGTAGGGCGCTACGATTAGCAGAAGCTACCCTCCTCACTCAACCACGCTGTAGACTGGCCACCGTGGGTGGTCGCACCTTCTCCTATACTCTTCCAGCATTCTGGAACAAGTTGCCAATGGAACTGCGGAAGGAAACAAACTTGTTGTCCTTCCGGAAGAAATTAAAAACAGTCCTTTTTCAGCAAGCGTGCGGTAGCCTGTAATTTATGACCAGCTGCTTTCTGTACTCGGTTGCGTGGACCCTGACAAAGCGCTTAGAGACCCCTGGGTTATAACGTGCTATATAAATCAAATAAATAATAATAATAATAAATGCTAGTTTCTAACGGATGTATGACGTTACAACGCATACTTTAACAACCCATACCATTACAACGCAATTTTTACAACACAGGATCCTTTACAACGAATGCCTTTACAAAGCATGACATTACATCGCAGATGGTATTTCAACGCATGCCATTACAACGTAAGTATAGGTAAATATATCATTTTTTTTTAAAATGTAATTAATAAATATGTCATTAATTTTATTTATTACATTACATTTTTTTAAATGTATTTGTATATATAAATATATATATATATATATATATATATATATATTACCTACTGGCGGTCGCCAGTAGGTATATATAGTTAGGATTTTTTCCCTATGGGATTTTTGAAAATTCTATGCCTAATAACTTTGGCGTTTGTGGACGGAATTGGCTGAAATTTTCAGGAAAATGGCACATTTTGTTTCTGAGCAGCTCCTGGAAATTTGGGGGGGGGGTCGTCAAGGGGGGGCCGAGAAAAAAGGGGGGTCCCAAAACGCGTTTTTCCCATGTTAATTTCCATAGGGCGGTTGGACTCACTTTTAGCCCGAACGGCTGAATGGATTTTCACGAAACTTGGCAAAATTGTAGGGACTGTTAGCCCGATGTGCCTTTGCTAGGTCTCAATATATGTGCTTCAGTGGATTTTGAGAAATTAACGTTTAAATCAAGATATATATCTGTAACAGCGCTCCGGGCAGCGATCCGGTTAGCGAACTTTTCGCGTATCGGAACTTTGCGATGCGAAGCTGATTGGCCCTCTGGTGTCTGTCAACATTCTAAACAGTCCGGAGCGGCCGCCATCTTGTCTCTCGGTAGGATCGAGAGACAAGAGGAGGCCAAAACAAAGGGGGAAATTACCATAAGGGGGCATAGTAGATCCTCGTTGACCCCCTAGGTTTTATGTGGAGGTTTTAAAAGGGCCTAGGAGGGTCCAAAAAAAAAAAATATATTTTTTTTTTTTGCGTGGTAAGCGCCAAGTTCGCGAACCGGAAAGCGTTCTGGGCAGCGTACTTTAAGGATAAAAGAATGATAGACTTTTCTAATACTGTATGTTAATTATTTGTTGTTTTTGTTCGTTTTTTTTAATTTATTTATTTATTTTGATTTAAAAAAAATGTATTTATTATTTTCATAGTTCATTAAAACTTCCAGCATTATATCATCTGGTATCTCGTCAAACATGGATGTTTCTGTCTCTTGTAAGCTTTGAATAAATTGTTCATCAAAAGATTCATCCATGGGGGGCGTGGCTTGGCGCCCGGCGAGGACGGCAGCGCAAATGTGAGCGCTCCCGGTCACTTGGGGCTTTCGCCGACTTCAACTTCTTTCCCGCACCCGCAAGGCAGGTTTTCCACGACCGGAGACCGCTGCGAGCAAGAGGCTCTCAGTTGCGGTTTCTTTCGAGCGGTGCAATGGCCGCTTTTGGTGATTCTTCGGCGGACGTGGCTGTGTGAGAGTCGCGCCCGCCATTTTGTGTCCTGACAGCGCGGACTGCGGCGCTCTCGCTCTACAATCATGCGAGTTAGCGACGATGCCCTACGCTTCACCAACTCTTCCTGGTGAGATATTTTCTGCACATTTGCCTCACCGCTATATGCATATGCCATAAGCTGCTTTCCAACGGAGTTTAGCAAGTTTAAAACGCATTTTCCTCTCCTTGGCGGCCATTTTGGGCAAATGGACCTTTTTCTCCTCAGATGCCCTACAGGAACAGTCAGACTAAGTTAACTCATGCTCACATATTTAACGATATCTGCAATTTGGGACAGTTTTGAGCATGGTTTCTGCGCGCTCTCTTGTATTTGCTCCCTCTGCATGCTGGCTGTCCTCTCCTTGACGAACTTCCTTTGCTCCAGGACGTGCCACTTCCCCATATTTTCTCACCAGGATGGCTATCTGCTTCCATCATTAATGCGTTAACTTCCTCACCTACCGAATTGGCAGCTGTTCCACCCACCTTCTTCACTCTCTGGCACATTCGCATACTGCGTAGTTTTTCAGTCAGCACCTTCAGCGCATATTCCTCACTATCTCTGGTCTGGTAGCAGATATTATTGAACTTTATTTTTATGGAAAAGAAAGCATTCTCTCGCGCCTCCAAAACTCCACGTCGGATCTTCATTAAAAACTCCAAAGTCTTCTCTGCACTGGCGCACCTTGAAGCCTCTCAAGGGCTCATCACTCAAATGTCGCAGTCTAACACAGAGCGACCCATCCAGCTTCCAAAGAAGGTCACGACAAAACGCCTAAAAAAAGACCCCCCTTCGCCAACGGGGTCCACATCGGCTGTCTCCATGGAGCTGCTTTTAGAAGAAATTCGAGCCCTCCGACCCTTCATGGAAGAAACCAATTCTAAATTGCAAGTTCTTACTGACAATTGGTCTCAGATGGATGCCAGAGTAACTACAGTAGAGCATTGCCTAACTGCTCTAAAAGAGTCGTCCTCCAAGGTAACCCACATGCAGTCTCAAATTTCTTCTCTTTAGAAGCAGGTTGAGGAATTGGAGAATGGCAACAGGCGCAACAACCTTCGTCTCTACGGCCTGGCGGAGAACTGTGAGGGGACTGATCCCATCGCCTTCTTCAAAGCATTTTTTCCCAAGCTTCTTCATCTACCTGAGGATACCACACTTAACATTCAGCGTGCACACCGTTTGGGTCGTCTCCCTTCTACTTCTTCTCCTTCTTCACGACCAAGGGGCGTCATCTTGTACTTCTTAGAATATACTGACCTCCTCAAAGTTATCTCTGCGGCTCGTGCCTCACCTCGTTTGCAATGGTCAGGCTCCAATCTTTTCTTTGCGCAGGACTACGCAAGAGCCACAGCTACACGCCGCAAGGCCTTTTTGGACATGCGACCAGAACTTCGTGCCATTGGAGCCAGATATGGCCTTTTCCACCCTTGCCTTTTCAGAGTAACCTACAACAACAAAACCACGACATATGAAGATCCGGTTCGCCTTCGAAGCTTTTTGAATGCAACTCAGGCCTCTGATATGGACTTCTCCAGCTCCTCGTCAGCTTTTCCACCATGATTTTTGCATGATGATGCATTGAAGTCTCAATTACTCTGCATGTTTGTCGTCCATTGTTGATTGTTGTTTGGTCTGTTCATGCCACGTTTTCCGGCGACTCATGTTATTCTGTTCTCCTGTTCTTCCCCTTATTCTCTACCATCCCTGTTCGTTAGTTAGCAAGGTTTCTTATCGTCTCTTTATATACCTTTATGTCATTCATATTGTACTGTTCTCACCTTTTTTTGCACTTGTCTCACTCATTATTGTTTCTCCTCCCTTATCCTTGCAGGTCTGACAATGTTTATGGCGTTATTCCCTCGACCTGTTGGTTCGTTTGCATTGGACGCTTGCTTCCTCTGCCTGGCGCTCCCCCCTCATTCATTTCCTCGCGTATCCTTACCCCGGTGATCAATCCTCCCCATCTCTACCCTTCGTAAGTATGTGTTCTCTTTCCTCCCGACTGCTCACTTTCCTTCTTGTATCTGTTTTGTTTTTAAGTTCCCCAGTTTCCCCTGATTCACAGGTGTCTCTCTCTTTTGCCTTTCGATTATTTGTCTATTACTGTCTTTTTCTTACCATTCTTACTATTTCTTGGTTTATCTTCTCATCCTTTTCGCATCGATCACTTCTACTCTCCTTTTCTTCACCATATTTCTTTTTTCCTCATCCTTTTACTCAATGCTTTACTGCACTCATCTTCACTGACTTTCTTATTCTCCTACGTTTTTCTATTCTTCTGGGTTCCCTTTGCTCTTCTCTTTCTTCCTTTGTTTTCTTTCTTTTTTTTGATATGATATGTCTCTAAAGGTAATTACATGGAATGTTAAGGGCGTCAATTCCCCTATCAAAAGACAAAGAATTTTATCTCATCTTTCGCGTCTGAACGTAGACATTGCTTTTTTACAAGAAACCCATTTATCTGTTGAAGAGTCTGTCAAATTGAAGAGAAGTTGGGTGGGTGATGTTTATTATTCTCCCGGGGATGGTAAACGTAATGGTGTTGCAATTCTGTGTCACAAAGCTCTCTCCCATTCACTGATTGCCCAGGAATCCGATGCCGAAGGCAGATGGATATATACCAAACTCTCTGTCAAGAATGTTCCAATTTCTCTCCTAAATGTTTATGCTCCTACCACTGGTGACTCCACTTTTTGGCACTCATTCTCCCAGCAAATCACCAGATTTATTGATGATAATTTCATTCTAGCAGGAGATTGCAATCAGCCCCTAGATCCCTTTCTCGATAGGAACTCCAAAGCACACTTCATCCCTAACAAGTCCCATAAATCCTTCTCTCGAGCTATTTCCCAACACAAACTCACTGATGCTTGGCGCCTATGTAATCCAGAACTTCAGGAATTTACGTTCTATTCACCATGTCACCACTCCCAATCCCGAATTGATTACATTTTTGTTACTCATAATATTGCCCAAACTCTCACTCATGCGGAAATCGGTCCAATTTTACTCTCTGACCATGCCCCCACATTAGCTCAATTGGACATACTACCCAAATCCGTAGGCCCTAAACGCTGGCGTTTTAATAACTCTCTCCTCTTGGACCCTAAATTTACTACCTCGTTCACTTCTTTCTCTCATGAATTCTTCTCCTTAAACGATGATTCCCCTGTCCCTGAACATACCATTTGGGATGCCTTTAAAGCAGCAGCAAGAGACTTCATCATAGGCTTTGTTGCTAAAAAACGTAGAGCTGCACGCGATTTTACCAAGGCTACCCTTCTGGATATTAAGAAATTGGAGCATTCTTATTTTACTTCTCGTTCACATCAAACTCTAACTGCCCTAGTTAATGCTAAGATGAAATTCAACAAACAGTCTACGGATGATGCGTCCTTGTACTTGTTAAGGTCTAGTGCCAAGTTCTATGGTGGCAAAAATAAGGCTGGCAAGATCTTGGCTAATTACCTCAAGGTGAAACATAACAAATTAAACATTGAATCAATCTATGACGCCAATTTGACTCTCAAACATACAGACGCAGACATTCTCACTGAATTCTCTACTTTTTATAAGACCTTATACTCCTCTGAAACTCAGCCTTCTTCCCACTCCTTAGACACATTCTTCTCCTCCATCCAAAAACCATCTCACTTCCCACTTGACCTTTCGCACTTGGAGTTAGATATATCCCAACAAGAGCTGCTCAAGGCGCTTCAAACCCTCCAAAAAGACAAGGCCCCTGGGCCTGACGGCTTCACAGTGGAATTTTTTCTCCACTTCTCAAACCTCCTTATCCCCAGACTCCACTCCCTTATTGGCACCTTCCTTTCCTTGGGATCCTCCTCAGGCTCTTTTTCAGACGCTCATATTTGCCTTATACCCAAGGAGGGAAAGGATCCTCAATACTGCAAGAACTACAGGCCAATATCTTTGGTCAACATTGACTACAAGATTTTTGCAAAATCTCTTGCGGCGCGTCTAGACCTTCTTCTTCCAGACCTCTTGGGGGAGGAACAATCGGGCTTTGTTAAAGGTCGATACATAACTGATAACACCAGACTCCTCTTTGACATTCTTTCCAAATCTCGCCTTTTACCCCATCCCCTTGCGGCCATTGCCCTGGATGCTGAAAAGGCATTTGACAGGGTCGAATGGACTTATTTATTTCACACCCTCCGCTGGTTCGGTTTTGGTCCTGTTTTCATATCCTTGATTTCACTACTCTACTCTAACCCACGTGCAGCGGTTTGTGCTAACGGTCAAATATCTTCCTTTTTTGATTTAAAAAGAGGTGTTCGCCAAGGTTGTCCTTTATCTCCCTTCCTCTTTAATCTAGCCTTAGAACCCTTCCTTTCCAAGCTCCGTCAAAATCCCTCTATCCACGGTTTCCAATTGTCAGAATCCCACATTAAACTAGCCGCTTATGCAGATGACATTTTGCTATTTATCTCCAACCCTTCTGTTTCCATTCCTGCCTTTCTCACCGAAGTTCACACTTACTCCCAAATATCTGGCTATAAACTCAATAACGATAAATGTGAGATCCTCCCCTTGACTAAATTCACATTCAAACCCGATTTTGCCGCCTCCAATTTCACATGGAAACCCTCCAATATTAAGTATCTTGGAATGCATATTACCCCCACTATCCCAGATACCGTCTCCCTATGCATCTCCAAATGCGTCCAAAAATTAACGGATCTCACATCCAGGTGGCATCCCCTCTATCTATCTTGGTGGGGCCGCCTTGACACTATTAAAATGATGCTGTCTCCCATTGTTCTTTATACCCTCTCTAACATTCCGGTTTCTGTCCCTTCCAAATTTTTCAAGAAGATTAACTCTATCTTAACGTCCTTTCTTTGGAATAAAAAGAAGCCACGAATGTCTCTAGCACGTCTGATACGTCCAAAATCAGAAGGTGGGGCTAACTTTCCTGACTTCCCAACCTACCACAAGGCATTTCAGTTAAGGCAAGCCTCTTTTTGGCTTCAAGACCCGGACGCCCCCTGTCCTCTTTGGGCCAAATTTGAACGCCTCCTTCTCTCTCCCTTTTCCTTTGCTGAATACCTTTCCTTTTCTCGCAAACCCACCTCTATCTCTACTCCTATTCATAAGTTTACCACTAAATTGCTTCTCTCTTCCGTGCACTCACCTCCTACTACCATTGCTGATTTCCTTTCCTCCACCATATGGCATAATACCTCCTTACTCATTCGTGACAGACCCTTTTTTTGGAAAACTTGGCACACTCGTGGTTTGTAATGGGTTTCCCAACTTTTTTCCCACTCCTCCTTCTTATCTTTTAATACCCTCTGCTCCCTCTACGACTTACCTACTTCCTTTGCACGCAAATACCAGTTACTCAAAAATACAGTCCTAGCAAAATACAATGACCTCTCTAACTCCTGCACTCCCTCTGCCTCATCCACCCCCACTTCTGCACTTCACTCCTTCTTACGCATTACACCAAAAGCTACTGCTATTTACAAATATCTTCGCGCTGGCAAGGCTCCAAGGCCTAAATCTAAGGTGGAAGAGTCCTGGGAGCATGATCTGTCTGTCTCTTGGTCGGTCTCCTTCTGGGACAAGATCTGGACCAAGATTCGCAAATCTTCCAGAGCAGCAACCCTCACTCAGACTTTGTTTTTCATTTACAATAGACTCCTCTTTACACCCCATGACCTTCACAAACGCTTCCCTAATACTCCCCACACGTGCTGGTCTTGTTCGTTGCCACAAGCTCATTTGTTTCACATGTTATTTTTATGCACTCATGTTCATAACTTTTGGCTACAGGTTTGGTCTCAAATTAATTTAATTTTCCACACCTCTATCCCTTTTTCTCATACGCATATTTTCATGGGCAGCCTCTCTCCTTGTTGGAATGACGTTGATTTAAAACCTCAGATTATTGACCTTTTACTTGCCGCTGCCTTCCAACAAATAACGGTCAATTGGAAAGACTTTTCCAAGATTTCCTTCAAGGCGTGGTGGTTTAACGTATGCCATAACCATAGGCTTGATACTGCCCATGTTTTCCCGGCATCTATGGCTACAAAACGCATGGACCTATGGACTCCCGTCACACTTTATTTGGACTCCTGTAGTAAACGCTTGTTTCACCCTCCACCCTCACAACAAGAAGTTCCTAAGCCTCCTTAATCGCTCGATACATTCCACTTATCCTCCATTGTAACAACTTTTTACTTCTTACTCATGTTCTTATGCTTTTCATATTTTATGCTTAACATGTTTTATCTTTGACTTTTCCTTTTTTATTCCATTTTGTACCCAGATTTATTTTATTATGATGCTTATATATGTATGACTGTATTATTTTGCTCAGATTCTTTAACTTGATATCACATTGTACTCTGTTTTGACACCTGGTTTTCTCTCTTATTATTATCAATAAAATTTTCTTGAACTTAAAAAAGATTCATCCATAAAATCTTCATCCACATTTTCTTCAGTTAAAATGTCTTCGGATGTAATGTCGAAGGAAACATTAGTTTTTTCTTGATCCCCTTCCATTTTTTTGCTGTAAATTGCATAAAAAAATAATTATATTAGAAGAGTTAGGGCACTGTTGGGTTTAAGTTCAGACATGTAGTTCTGTTTTTTTAACAGTGAAGTTAAAGTAAGTAAATTCATAATTATAGCAGAGAAGTGTAAGTCAATCAATAAATGTAACAGAGGAGGTTATCTGTATCTATAACTATAGCAGGGGGACAGTAAATAATTATCAATAAACGTTTTTACAAATTAATTTAAAGTGCCACTTACAAATTATCAAATAACTTTACAGGGAGGTGAAAAGGCTCTTGAAATGTAGTTCAGGAAGTAGCAGTGAAAATGGCTGTGTTTCCTTCTCTTCCTTTATATATATTCAGGTATATAACCAATCAAATGTCAGGTAATAAAAATTGTAAATGAAAGTAAAGTTTTCATTGGTTGTCAATTCCAATATTTTAGATGTGTTTTGTGAAGTAATTTACCTCAGGGTATTTAGATAGGTCTACAGGCTAAATGGCTAAATGAAATTTCAATCAAATTTGTGAGAATGAAAGGGATTTTTATGTAGTATGAGCTAATCTATATTTGGTGAGAGTGTCTCTAGTCATTTTTCTGCTAATTACTTTCCCACCTTTTTTTAGGACCGCTTTCTGGAAAGCGGCCCGGTTAGCGAACCTTAAGCGTCACGGGAGTCCACCATTTTGTGTTTCGGTCGCATTAAGATACAAGATGGAGGGCAAATAATGTTCAGAATGTGTAGAAGGGGGCACGGTAGACTTATCTTGGTTTTCTGAGGGTGGCTGAGGAGGCTTAAATGTGCGGAAAAAAAACATTTTTTTTAAAAATTCCGCGAGGTTAGCTTTCGGTTAGCGAACCGGGGAGCGTATTTTGTGGAAAATTAGTGAAAAAAGTTAGAAAAAAATAATAATTGTGAGTGATTAGATGAAGGGTAGCTCTGAGAAGAGCTTTTGGGTTTATGGTACATTTAGGTACTTATAAGTAGGTACCAATGCACATTCTTAAATTCAGAATGAAAATTCTGTTGCCCTCATCTGAGAAGTGAACTCCATCTCCTCTGTAGATATCTTGCATGTAGTAACGCAAGTTATTGTTGTACAGGGAGCCCATTCCATGGTCTCTCATGAAAGCTGAAACAGATTTGTTTACATGCTTCCTCGACTTCTCAATTTGTGGACAAAATTGGTTGGACCACCTCCATTTCTGTCTTTGGCATATATTGGAATATACCAAGGCAGTTTGAGGAAAAAGTGCCATTAATTGCTCAAAGGTGACCTTTAAAAGCATTTCCAGACCTACCCCTGTCAAAGTGCCCAAATCATTACCTCCACAGTGCACTATTAACAGGTCAGGTTTTGGCAAATGCATAAAGGTTTTCACCAATGGTATCAATTGGTGACATTTTAATCCTCTTTGGCCCAACCACTTAATTTCCACATCTTGTAAATTGAGGTTGGGTAAATTTCTGCTCTCAGCATACCTTTGAGCCCAGTGGATGTAACTATGTCCAACAATCCAGACGTTAAACATGGTGGGAGAAGGTTGTGCTGCAGTCAGATGAAGTGTGGTAATGAAAGGGCAGTTGAAACAGTAGGAGTTTGTAAAGAAAAAAAACTGTGGAGTTCCAATGCTAATGATTCATTAGCAGTGATTGGTGTATTTCCATTTCTGAAAACAGAAAGTTAGGGTGCATGGATGTGTTCTTTGAAAGATGTAATTTGAATGGTCAAGGAAGAAACTTTTAATGAAAGATTGCACTGGATACGCAGGTGCACTGAGAGTTCAGAGTTCAATTGAAACATTGTTGTGTGAATTTGCAAACATGAGAGGTCTTCCAGGAGGTCGTTGCTATGGAAAAAAGGCAGAGAGGGCAGAGGGGGGAAGGGTTTTGATTTGAAAAAAGTGAGGGAAGAGTTATGATTGGCTAATATGAGAGATATGTGAAATGAATATCTGTATTTCTGTGCTTTCAATAGCTGCAGACTCTGGAATGCATCCTTTTTCTTCTGCTGAAGACAATTTGGTGTATTTCTGAGACTGTTTTCAAAACTCAAAAAGTATTTGCTAAGGTGAGAAAAGATGTATTTATTTTAGATAGAGAATAGTATGAATTAAGGAGAAAATGATGAAGAACGCTGTGTTTTTAAACTGTGGCTTTGTCTGTAGTGATATAGAAATAGATTTTGTTACTTTGAGAAATTGTAATTGCATATTCGGTGTAGCATTCTGGAATGCAGTTATACAAGTTATTGTTGTATATGAAGCCCATTCCATGGTCTCCTATGTAAGCTGAAACAGATATGTTGTTTATAAAAATAATTTTTGAAATCAATTACATTTCTGCATATGTACTGCTAGAGCTTCATAGGTTGTTTTGGGTCATATTTATAAGGCATTTGAGTGTCTTTGATGTTATTTTTCCTTTTTAAATGGAAAGCATTCCTCATGGGGCAAGTGTCTTGTAAATACGCTCCCACCTGCGCTTGGCAAATTTAGATTTTGATTATGGGAGTTACATAGCCATGTTAATAATGTCGAAAAAATGGTGCTAGGGAATTCCAGAAAACGCTTTCATGTGTCTCAAGGACATTTTCAGTCATTTCCTCTTGAATGCAGGTATACAATTGATTTATATGCTGTGTTTAAAAACGATTCTTTTCTATGATGTTATTTTTTCCTTTTTAAATGGAAAGCGTTCCTCATGGGGCCCTGAGCAGTTCTTAGCCATGTTATTTAATGGGAAGTGGATAACATGGCTAAGAGCATTTGCTGGATAATGCATGAATATCGCTGACTTTTCAGCGATATTCATGCATTGCGGCCGTTTTTTTTCGCATTTGCGAGCAGTTCTTCGCCATGTTATCCAATGGGAGGTGGATAACATGGCTAAGAGCATTTGCTGGATAATGCATGAATATCGTTCACTTTTCAGCGATATTTATGCATTGCGGCCGTTTTTTTTCGCATTTGCGATAAACCTTGCTAAGGAGAAAATGATGAAGAAAGCTGTGTTTTTAAACTGTGGCTTTGTCTGTAGTGATATAGAAATAGATTTTGTTACTTTGAGAAATTGTAATTGCATATTCGGTGTAGCATTCTGGCATGCAGTAACACAAGTTATTGTTGTATGTGAAGCCCATTCCATGGTCTCTTATGTAAGCTGAAACAGATATGTTGTTTTTAAAAACCATTTTTGAAATCAATTACATTTCTGGATATGTACTGCTAGAGCTTCATAGGTTGTTTTGGGTCATATTTATAAGGCATTTGAGTGTAATTGATGTTATTTTTTTCCTTTTTAAATGGAAAGCATTCCTCATGGGGCAAGTGTCTTGTAAATACGTTCCCACCTGCGCTTGGCAAATTTAGATTTTGATTATGGGAGTTACATAGCCATGTTAATAATGTCCAAAAAATGGTGCTAGGGCATTCCAGAAAACGCTTTCATGTGTCTCAAGGATATTTTCAGTCATTTCCTCTTGAATGCAGGTATACAATTGATTTATATGTTGTGTTTAAAAACGATTCTTTTCTATAATGTTATTTTTTCCCTTTTAAATGGAAAGCGTTCCTCATGGGGCCATGAGCAGTTCTTAGCCATGTTATCCAATGGGAGGTGGATAACATGGCTAAAAGCATATGCTGGATAATGCATGAATATCGCTGACTTTTCAGCAATATTGATGCATTGCGGCCGCTTCTTATCGCATTTGCGAGCAGTTCTTAGCCATGTTATCCAATGAGAGGTGGATAACATGGCTAAGAGCATTTGCTGGATAATGCATGAATATTGCTTACTTTTCAGCGATATTCATGCATTGCGGCCGTTTTTTATCGCATTTGCGATAAACCTTGCTAATAGCAAGGTTTATCTGCGATAAAAATCGCCGATGTGCGGCGATAATTTTTGTCTCTAAAGAAGTTATCGCTAGTGGTTGGTAATATACCCCGCGTTTTTGGTTGCAGGAATCGGGAGGCGGGAGAGTAGCACTGAAATCAGTAGTCTGACGCCTGAATCGGGAGGGTTGGTATGTGTGGATTCTCTACAGCTGGGGCTAGGTGATAGCCTGGGACCGGCCTGGCATCTAAAATGGCTACCTTGCACGACAAAATTGTGGCATTGTAAAAAAGACAAGATGGCGCAGACAATGTTTATCAATAAGGATTCATTTATAACGAAATATTTTATCGCACTGACAAATTGGTTGTCAACACTTCCTGATTTCCTTCGAATCGAACGTTAACAGACGTGACGCAGCAAAGAAAAAAAAAAAGCTCACGCACAGCCGCTGGAACACATGTATCAACATATATGAGCCTTCTCAGCCACCCTCAGAAAATATAAGGGATTAGGATACGTCTCCCGCACCCCCTTATACTTAGTAATTTAATTAAAACGAAGCACAAAATGGTCTCCCGCACCCCCTTATACCTATTCCCATTTCGCCAGCAGTTTGCGGCCCAGTTCGGTGTTCGGAAAGCGCTTCTACCGTGAAAAATATATTTTTTTTATTTTCCCCACGGGACCCTTTAAAAACCCCAACAACATTCCTAGGGGGTCAGGAGGGGTATACCTTGCCCCCTTTCATTAAATTCCCCCTTCGTTTTTCACCTCTTCTTCTCTCTCGATCCTACCGAGAGATAAGATGGCGGCCGCTCCGGTCTGTTTAGAATGTTGACAGACACCGGGGAGGCAATCAGCTTCGCATCGCAAAGTTCCGTTTCGCAGGTGGGAGCGTATTTATAAGAAACTTGCACCATGAAGAACGCTTTCCATTTAAAAAGGAAAAATAACATTATAGACACTCATATGCCTTATAAATATGACCCAAAGCAACCTATAAAGCTCTAGCAGTACATATCCAGAAATGTAATTGATTTCAAAAAATCGTTTTTAAACACAGCACATAAATCAATTGTATACCTGCATTCAAGAGGAAATGACTGAAAATGTCCTTGTGATGCAGTGCTGATGCAAAAGATTTTCTATGTTAAATAATAAGTAGGGCGTTAAGTTTTTGATGACTGTTATTCATTTACTGTTTGGTAATAGTGGTTAATAACATTTTTTATTATATTTTTCCACAGATTCAACTGCAGATCTTTTTTAAATTTGAAAAATGCCTACGAAAAATAGAATTAGAAAGGCGATGCCACCTGACCATATGGCGATGCATAGTATAGTTGCCCATACTATACTTTTTCTCTGTGCCTCGAGATAATCTTTTTTTGCAAATTAGGCAGGTGGCATATTTGGCATTAACCTTCTTCTCCCCTCGAGGAATTGAGAAAAATTGACAAATGAAACTTGTTTTCCTTCCGGAAACACGGGGCAACTCCTGAATAAATTCAGGTTCATCAGTGTCCTCTTCTTCTAAGTCGTCTTCTTCCTCCTCTCTGTTTGAGATGAATTGAGATGGTGGTCCTCTCTTGTCATGAGGAGGTTGAGGTGGTGGTGGGGGTCCACCAGCTGAAGCAAAGATAGAAGCCATTGCAATCAAAATGGAAAATGGTCTTTCTCTCACCAAGATGAAAGTCAGAGTGAGGAAAGAAGAAGGGGTTTACGTGATTTTGGAAAAGCAAAAGTTCGGAACCAATGAAAAGTGTTATTTTTAGGTCACATGACCTAGTCATACATCATTTGGAAACCAAAAGTGAAATGAACCAATGAAAACTTTGATAAACAAGTCACATGACTTGTTCCGCTCACGTTACGCGGTGCGCGCCGCGTCCCGCATCGTTTCCGGTTCGCGGTCCCGAGCACTTTCGGGAGCGCTAAAGCGGCGCGTCATAAGACGCATTACGCGACAATGATACGTCGCGCTTCCGCGACGCGTCACAGTTCCGCTAACGTAACGTTTACCGGTTCGCGTACTAGATCGCGGCATCAAGATGAGCTAACGGAAAGCTTCCCGGTTCGCTTACCGGAAGCGAAGAAAAAAAATATTTCAATTAAAATTATCAATAAACATCTAAAATATATTTTGGGTTTTAAAGTAGAATACATTTTACAGCTACAGATGTTAGCTTTTAAAAAACCAATGAAATTCACAGAAAAAACCATAGGTTATAGTCCATATATAGTTAGGAATTTGCATTTACAAAACCTTGAAAATTCAATGAAAAAACCATTGGTTATAGAACATATATAGTTAGGAATTTGCATTTACAAAACCTTATTTTACTCGCATAAAACCATTGAAATTCCATATATAGTTAGATGCGCTAACTATATATCGCGCACCCGCAATCCACTGCTGATGATGTCACATATTACATCATTCATGACATGGTCAGTGACATCACTGATGACATCACTGATGACATCTCAAATGACATCACTGATGACATCACTGGTGACATCTCAAATGACATCACTGATAACATCTCAAATGACATCACTGATGACATCACTGATGACATCTCAAATGACATCACTGATGACATCACTGATGATATCATTCATGTGACAATACAATGCATCTCCTCACACTTTAATATAACCTCTGTTACATCCAGTGTAAAATACAGAATATAATTTTTTAAACCATTGACACACCAATACTAGTTACTACATACACACTCACTGATTCCAATGTCTACACACAGATTCACTCATTCACCCATACAATCATTCATACATACAATCACTCATCTTTACAACACTATCATATGCACTCATACACCTATACAGACACTCACACTCTGCCATTCATCCATGGAGTTACTCACACACCTAGTCAGTCCTGTAAAGAATCAATCACACTTCCATTTTCTAATCAATACAGTTAAACATAGAGTACCTTACATTTTCAAACATATACTAACACATACTTACTCTCTTATACAATCATTGATACAAGAACACATTGATCTCCACAGAGTCATACATCTCCCAGCCAGCCACACACACACTCAGTCTCCCATACAAATACTTCGACAATCAATCAATAACCCATATAGTTACTCATATAGCTACTGATCAACACATGCAGCAGTTTACAGAACAACAGACATAATGATGCACAAATTAAGACAGTTTAGTCACTAACCCATGCACTTAGTGAGACACATTTGATCACTCACTCATACAGTCAGTCACGCACCTACTAAATCCTTCATCCAGACACTTCTACATCTACTCATTCTTCAATATGTAAAACATATTTAAACTTTACAGAAACACACAGTCACTGGATGATGTCCTCAGTGATGTCATCAGTGATGTCATTTGAGATGTCATCAGTGATGTCATCAGTGATGTCACTGACCATGTCATGAATGATGTAATATGTGACATCATCAGCAGTGGATTGCGGGTGTGCGATATATAGTTAGCGCATCTAACTATATATGGCATTTCAATGGTTTTATGCGAGTAAAATAAGGTTTTGTAAATGCAAATTCCTAACTATATATGTTCTATAACCAATGGTTTTTTCATTGAATTTTCAAGGTTTTGTAAATGCAAATTCCTAACTATATATGGACTATAACCTATGGTTTTTTCTGTGAATATATATATATATATTTATATATATATATATATATTAAATAGTGTAGGTGTTTAAAAATAATATTCTAACTCAAGGGGGGAGTAATAGTAGGGTAAGTGCTGAATAATGTAGGGGTAAAAATTACTATTCTAACTCCAGGGGGGTGTAATAGTAGGGTAAGTGCTGTATAGTGTAGGGGTAAAAATTACTATTCTAACTCCAGGGGGGTGTAATAGTAGGGTAAGTGCTGGATAGTGTAGGGGTAAAAATTACTATTCTAACTCCAGGGGGGTGTAATAGTAGGGTAAGTGCTGGATAGTGTAGGGGTAAAAATTACTATTCTAACTCCAGGGGGGTGTAATAGTAGGGTAAGTGCTGGATAGTGTAGGGGTAAAAATTACTATTCTAACTCCAGGGGGGTGTAATAGTAGGGTAAGTCCTGGATAGTGTAGGGGTAAAAAATACTATTCTAACTCCAGGGGGGTGTAATAGTAGGGTAAGTGCGGGATAGTGTAGGGGTAAAAATTACTATTCTAACTCCAGGGGTGTAATAGTAGGGTAAGTGCTGGATAGTGTAGGGGTAAAACTTACTTTTTTTTATTTACTTTTTTGATAAATATTAAAATTACTTTAATAATTTATTTAATTTAATTAAAGTACTTTTTAAATAATTATTTTTATTTTTAATATTTATTAAATTATTAATATTAAATGAATTAAATAATTTTTATTAAATTAAATAAATGTTTTAATTAAATGATATACTTACCTATACTTACGTTGTAATGGCATACGTTGTAATAGCATCTGCGATGCAAGTCATGCGTTGTAAAGGCATTCGTTGTAGAGGATCCTGCGTTGTAGTGGTTGCGTTGTAAAAGTAGTCTGTTGTAATAGTTGCATTGTAACGGTTGTTTACCATTTCTAACTATGCATACAGAGGTAGGACATGTGAAGAAAGAAGAAAAAACACACAGAAAGAAGAAAGCAAAATGCAGAAAGAAGAACAGAAGTCCACAAAGACGAAAAAAGTGCAGGAAGAAGCAAGACATGTGCAGAAAGAACCAACAGAGGAGCAGAAAGAGGCCTTGTTGCAAAATCATCCTGTGCTCACAACTTTTTCAGACAGGTACTGTTGGTAACTGACTCTGACTAACCAGGCCTAGAGCCAATGCTATGCTAAAAGACACTTAGAATACACTGAAAACACCTACATACACTAGGAAACACTATGCGTTGGGGTACCCTGTGATTAGCATGACCTCCTCTGTAAGGCCCTAGTACATAATAGGGCAGGGGGATTAAAACTACCTCTTAAAATGTGCTACGGGCGCCTCTGTACAGTGGTGAAGGAAGGGGGGCCTGAGGTGACTTGTGTGCAAACAAGCTCTGTGGCCGTTTTAAGTTGGGAGATTAGGTCTCCTTGAATCCTGACAGTCCCTGGGGTCCAACTAGCCAACCAGGGACCCTCAGCATTGAAGGGGAATTAATTCCCCAACTTAAAATGGGCGACAGGGCAAGTTTGCACACATCACCTCAGGGCCCGACCCCTCCCTTCATCACGGCGCAAACACGCCCTGTGGCACATTTTAAGTTGAGGGTTTAAGTCCCCTTGAATCCTGTGGGCCTCTAGGGTCCAACTAGCCCACCAGGTACCTTCAGTATGCGCCACAGAGCAGCATTGCAGAGAGGTGTAAAAAGTGGCATGGCCTGGAGCACCTCTCTGCAGTGCAGGCCTCTGGAGCTTACTGGAGGCACCAGGTGGGCTAGTTGATCCCCAGGGGCCCCCAGTATTGAAGGGGAATTAATTCCCCAACTTAAAATGTGCCATAGGGCGTGTTTGCACACATGTTACTTCATGCCCGCCCCCTTCCTTCACCATTGTGCAAATGCCCCCTGTGGCGCATTTTAAGTTGAGGGTTTAAGTCCTCTTGAATCCTGTGGGCCCCTGGGGTCCAACAACCCCACCAGGTACCTTCAGTATGCGCCCCAGAGCTGCGTTGCAGAGAGGTGTAAAAAGGGGCATGGCCTGGACCACCTCACTGCAACGCAGGCCTCTGGCACTTACTGCAGGTACCTGGTGGGCTAGTTGGCCCCCAGGAGACCCTCAGGATTGAAGGGGAATTATGTCCACACCTTAAATCACGCCACAGAGCTGCGTTGCAGAGAGGTGTAAAAAGGAGCGTGGCCTCTCAACACCTCTCTGCAACACAGCTCTCTGGTGCATACTGGAGGTAACTGGTGGGCTAGTTGGCCCCCAGGGGCCCTCAGCATTGAAGGGGAATACATTCCCCAACTTAAAACAGGCCACAGGGTGTGTTTGCGCACATCACCACAGACCCCGCCCTCTCCCTTCACCACAATGCAAACATGCCCTGTGGCATGTTTTAAGTTGGGGGATTAAGTCTCCTTGAATCCTGAGGGTCCCAGAGTTCCAACTAGCCCACCAGGTACCTCCAGTACGCGCCACAGAACCCCGTGGGCCCCCCTTCCATGGCAAATTCAGCCCCGGGAACCCAGTCCCCCGGGGCGTGGCCAAACATCTTAAGGCCTCTATTGGCCCCGGGGACCCCATCCCCGGGACCTGCCTTTATTTTTTTTACTTTTTGGGGGAGGAGTGCCACGTTGCTCCCCTCCTGGGCCACCTCTGGCCCCTGGGACCCTATCTCCCGGGGCCTGGCCATCCCTACTTTGTGAGGGGGCCATGTGTCCCCCCTCCTCAGGCCAAATATGGCTCTGGGGTCCCCATCCTCAGGGCCTGGCCTCTCCTTTAAAAAAAAATACACAGGGGCGGGGGCCGCGTGGCCCCTCTCCTGGGCCTCTTCTAGCCCCAGGGACCCCATCCACCGGGGCTGGCCCTCTCCTTTCCAGACCGTGGGCAGAGACCCAATGCCCCCATCGTCCCTGCCAGCTTCCTACCTCCTGGGGAAGATGGCATTGCTTTTCCACATGGGGAGCTAATAACATGCAGCTCCCTGTGGGTGATTCCTGGCTCTGCGGGGGGGCCGTGTGTCAATGCAAATTTTTATGAAAAGCCCCAGGCGCTGGTGGTCTCGGGGCAATGTGGGGGGATTGGGACCCCCACACATCCGGGGGCTTCAATTAAACAAGGTGTGGGAGGCCGACGTTTGTTTTTTGTTACATTTTCTCCGCTGGATTTGCACACCCAGCGCAAATCCGGTCGATGTCTTTTTTTTAAAAAAAAAGCTTTTTTGGGCCCTGGGGGTCCTTGTGGAACCCCCTGAGCAGGCCTAGGGGGTCAGAGTGTTTCTACCCTGCCCCCTTTTCTAGTTTTGTGTGCTTGTTTTATTGCTTTCTTGGCTGCCAACACTTCCTGGTTTGAAGTATTGACAACTTGTGATTGGCAGGGTGCGCAGATCCTCTGTGCTTCTATATATCGAAACTTTTATTTTTTTATTTTCTCAGCAACTACTGAACGGATTCACACCATTTAAGAAAAAGAGTGCTTTCTGAACCAAGCACTACCTTTCTGCCAAATTTGGTGTAATTCCGTTCAGCATTTTGAGATGTAGCCGTGTCTAAAGTTTCCTATGGGAAATTAATTTTTTCACTTTTTTTTCTTGAATTTCTCAGGAACTACTGAACGGATTTACACCATTTAACAAAAAGAGTTCTTTCTAGAGCAAGGGCTACCTTTGTGCCAAATTGGGTGTAATTCCCATCAGCAGTTTGTGTCTAAAGTTTTCTATGGGAATTAACATAGAGAAAACACGTTTTTTCGGATCCCCCTTTTTTTGGCCCTTGCTTGCCGAATCACCCCGAAACTTTCAAGATTGGAGCTGACCAGATGGCACCAATAGTTTTGAAAATTTCGCGAAGATTCGTCAACCAGCACCAAAGTTTTTGGGAAACGAAGAAACGCTTTTTGAATAGAAGCAAGGTCCTAACTATGACTACCTACTGGCGACCGCCGGTAGGCAGTGTATATTCTTTATGTTTATATATCATACCGTCATTATCAACTGGCCACACTATTCTACATGAGTTTATGCATGAGGGAATGTCTATAAGCTTTCTCATGCTGTGAGCTGGATAAGTCATCATAATCCTGTCACCATCTCCAGGCTCAATCATCCTCTAATCCTGTTTGGACTGAATTCTAGACAAAATACATGCGCTAAAAACCATTCTTGAATACCACCAACAAAAAGTTACAGTTGGTTGAAGTCCTTCTATGTCATTGCAAGGCAAGTAAAATGTTTGAAAGTAAAATGTTTGAAACGGAGCAACGTATAAGCACTCTACAGGATGTGGCTATTAAAGTACCTTTGATGGGAATAGAAATTCAAAAACTCAAATTACATACAGAAAACCTTGAAAATCGCAATCAAAGGAACAATTTTTGACTGTATGGCTTAGCTGAAAATGTAGAAGGTCCTGATCTTCTTTGTTTTCTGAAGAAATTTTTGTCTGACCTTCTTAATTTTCATTCTTCAAGTCCTCTTAACGTCCAGCATGCGCATCGTCTAGGTCATCCTCAGCCTCAATCTAACAAACTTTATGGTAATATAATGCTATTCTTAGAATTTACTGACCTGATGCATGTATTAAAAATTGCTAGAGAAAAGTGATGTCTTGTTTGGTCTGGACATAATATCTTTATCTCACAAGATCTCTCCAATGCAACCAATGCTAGATGTAACAAATTCCTACCTCTTCATCCTCATCTGAGATCAATGAAAATCCGCTTTGGCATTCTACATCCTTGTCTCTGCAGAATTACTCACAAAGGTGCTTCGCACTCATTTGATGATCCGTCTAAGCTAAGGCTGTTCCTACAAACCATCACTAACCAAATTGCGAGTCACTATTAAGGACTTTCAAAATCCGATGTAGAAAACAAATCACTAAATGTTAGCGATTCGGTAATAATCGCAAAAGAAAATACATAATTCGCATTACCGAATGTTCGCAAAGTATTTGCAAAATTGCAATTTAAACAAAATTGCAAATTAACAAATCCGCTAATCGGGTGCAGCCTGATGCCCTCACAACCAGGAAGTGGCCTGACAGATGCTATTTCACTGAGCCTAAAGCTGTGTGAGAGGCAGGGAGTAGGAGCACAGACCTACGAGCTGCATATTAATCCCCAAGCAGACACCAAAACAAGCATGGACACACATGAGAAGGGAAAGGAGCAGGCAGAGAGGAGGAGGGAACATACATTTTCAGAGAAAGAGTTGGAGCTTCTAATTGAGGCGGTGTTAAAGGATCATGACCAGTTGTTTGGCAAGAACTCTTTGCATGTTCCGGAATCGCAGAAACAGAAGATATGGATCGTAGTACAGCCAAATATTTATGCCCTTGTTGTCACCCAGCACTCCCTTGACAAAGAAGTGCTGGTATGACCTCTACAAACGTGCCAAGGAGAGGGTGGCTGACAGGCTCAAGCAGACAGGTGGCAGAACATCCACTGAGCTAGTACCAACGCGCCTGAAGGAAATGGTGGAGTCCACCCTCCAGCCAGAGAACATCATTGGCATTGGAGACACGGACAGCTCAGCCAGAGAAAACAACAGACAAGGTAAGAAGCATGCATAGCATGCAGTGTCACCCCTCCCTAATCCCCAATCCCAATAAGCAAGTATGAATCCCACTCCAGTCCATGATTTGCAAACAGCCAGCCATGCATCTTGGGAGATGTAGTCCTAATTAACACATAGCATACCAGTTATTCCCAAGTGCAGGTGACCCACATCAGTAAATAAGCAAGCTGGGGACTGTCAGTTTGAATGGCAAACATTTAATTTAATGCAGTACTAGTGCCGCCAGCAAGTCAGTAAATTGACATTCTGTATACACAGCCGAACCTGCGCCCCAACCTGCTGAGAGGGAGACAGAAGAGGCACCTAGGGAACACAACACTCTGGATGATGAGGCCCTGACACCTTCAGATCTCATGCCACCACCACCATCAACACCACCGAGACACAGGAGGTATACAGTGGGTAGCCTACAGGAGATGGAGAGTTCAAAGGAGGAGAGCACAGGAGGCCCACAGACCATGCAGGATGAGGCAGGACAGACTCCAGGGACATAGTCACCCAAGGAGCGTTGCCATACAAGTGCCCTACGATGCAGCCCAAGGGCCCACAGTCCAGATGCACAGGGAGAAGATTCCAGTGTATTTGCCGGTCTGGAGGGAAACATGTTGAAGATGCAGGGGCTGCAAGGTTTAACAACGTGGCCAATGCAACACCAGATGGTGTACATGAACAGACGTATGAGGGACATGAAGGAGGGCATAAATGCTCTAAATAACACCATTGCAGAGGCCATGCGGGACATGGCCGATGCAGTAAGGCTGTTATGATGCAAAAGGGACATTGCACATGGGGCAAGGCGCAGGGAGAAACAGCACATGGAAGGGTATACAAAGGCAGTGAACCAGCTATGCAACGCCACCTCTGTCCTCAGCAGACGCTTAGTTGCCATGCAGTTGGAGATGACCCTTTGCAGCCTAGATGTGGATAGGGAGTTGGTTACTGTCACCACTGCATAGGAAGAGCTCCAGACAACACACATCTCTGCCACAGGGTCTGGGGATGGTGGTGAAAGTGAGGAGGTAACAAGCCCCTGCAGC
The DNA here is from genome assembly GCF_964263255.1 of Lissotriton vulgaris. Lineage (NCBI taxonomy): Eukaryota > Metazoa > Chordata > Amphibia > Caudata > Salamandridae > Lissotriton > Lissotriton vulgaris. Next base: position 902,326,310 of record NC_141696.1, read on the forward strand.
ATCACTCCACTAACAGTAGAGTCCAGGAGGCACAGTACAAGGAATGGTCCAGCTGCAGGACAGTCCTCTGGGGAGGGCAGTGTGCAGAGTAAGCAGAGCAGTGCTGTGCGTGGGCACAGGAAATAAAGCCATGCTTCAGCTGACATTGGGAGATGAGTGAGGTAACCCATGTAACTAAATTATGAGGGATGACAATGAGCATGTAGTGTATCAATGCCATGCTGGGATCGCTGAGGCACTGTGGGGCCAATATGGTGCTGCAGTGTGCATTCTTATTTCCTGACTTAAGGTCAATAAAACACTGTTACACATTTGCAATTACTTGCTTTGCCTCATTACTTACTCAGAAATAGTTATGTGTGATCTCAGCCCGTCTGTGTCTCCAATCTGACGCTGCTGTGACACCTGCTTCGAGGTGCAGTGGCTGTGAACATTCTCCACCATCATCCTCTGATTCAGTGAGTTCCACGGGTGTTTCCTTATGTGTGGCCAGGTTATGTAGCATGGCACAAGTTGCTATTATCTTGCAGCAGATCAGAGGTTGGTACTGACGTGTACCTCTACTTTTGTGTAGGCAGCAGACCTGCTTTTCAGGAGTCCGAATGTACGCTCCACCATATTACGGTTTGATTTAGGCACCACATTAAATCTCCTCTCACTTGGGGTAGATGGGTTGAGGTATGGAATCAGGTTAAATGACCGCACCGCATATGCGGTGTCACCTAAGTGGTAAAGGAAGAAACATCATTCACAGTCAGCAACAGATACATTCAAGGTATACATCAGGGGGTCACATTGATTTACCTAGCAGGTATCCTTTTCCAAATTCACTCCCAGGAAGACGTGTATAGATCCCACTGTTCCTGAAGATGTAGGAGTCATGCGAGCTCCCTGGAAATGTTGCTACAATATCGGTGATGATGTGAGAAGCATCACAAATGACTTGTACATTGATTGAATGTGTTTATTTGTGGTTCTAATATATGTACTCAGTAGCAGAGAGGGGTCAGATTGAAACATGTGTCCCATCGAAGCACTCTATGACATGTGCGAACTGGGCCTTCTGATAAAAATCCATCTTTGTCTTATGCAGTTCCATCTGTGTGCTGGGGAACCGGATGTAGTGGTGCATTGTTTGCATAATGGCATCCAGGAATGTGTTGAAGGAGCATGACAGGCAACTCTGTGAGACACCACCAGCCACAGCTATGACCCCCTGGTAACTACCTGATGCATGTAGGTGCAGGCAACAAAGGACTTGTACTTGTGGTGGTATTGCGTCCGCCCTTGGTGTCTGGTGCACCAGGATTGGGTCAAGGTCAAATATCAGGTCTAGGATGGTGGTGGTGTAAAGCCTGTACCTCTCATGGATTTCTTCCGCTGTGAGTTGGAATAGTTTGTTGCACAATCTGTATACACGATTCTGTCGTCTCCAGATCCTCAGTGCTGCTGCTTGCATCTGCATCTGCCTTGCAATGACATAGAGGACCGCATTGTGTTCACGCAGATGCATTCTGGGTCTGTTTGTATGCAGTACACCTGGTTACCAGCTGCTTTGAGTCAGTGGTAATTTGCGACTCCAAATTAGGGATTTTTCAAAAAATTGCTATTTGCGATTTTACGTACATTGGTTTTGCGACTTTTACTTTATTTTATTTACTTTATGAGTTTTATCTAGCGCTAGCCAGACCTGAAGGTATCTGAGCGCATTACAGCATGAATCACTCGTAGGATACATTAAGCCAATTGGTATATACAATGTCCAAGGACGCATCACATAATATCGACGTGGAGTGCAAAATATTGTGATTGCTTATTTAGCGACTCACAAAATAGTGAGTCGGTGTGGCATATTCGCTAAATAAAGAATTGCTGTTTTCCTTTATTTTTAGTGATTCTTTATTTAGCCATTCAGTTTTTCTGTCTCTACATTTCACATTGGTTATTTGTCTACCTACATCTGCCCCTTAGTCACCTATGAACATATAATGCTCAGACTCCTTAAACTCTTAAATAATTAATCTCTTTGGCATTTTATTTTTTCTTGTATTATATTCTTCTTGCCTTTCAATGATGGGTTATATGGCCTAATTATCTCTATCCTCTCCTTCCCTCAACTTCCCTTTTCTCCGTTAATGTTCTTGTTTGCGAGTGTGGACAATTCTTGTTCCTTTCGTTTCTTGCCTCAGATCTGGCTCTATGTCCTTGATCTGTCTCTTTTTCTTTTCTATTCTTTCATTCTATCTTTTTCTTTATCCTTTCTTTCATTCTCTTCTTTTTTCCTATCTTTTTTTTTCTTGTCCTTACATTCACACATGTGTATCTTTGCCCCATATGCCTTTTTTCCCATCATGTTATCCGACTTTTGATGACTGGTGTCTCTTTGTCCCCATTGTTACCTTTGCAGTTTGTCATCATTGTGTCTGGACCCCTGGTTCCTAAACATCAACATGTTTAATGTTGTATCGTGGAATGTCCGTGGTCTGGGTAATCCTACCAAGCATCAAAAGGTACTTTTTCACCTATCCAAATTTAATTGTCAAATTGCTTTTTGCAAGAAACCCATTGTAATGATGTTGAATCGCTCAAGCGCCAGTGGGTGGGTCAGGTTATCTTATCTCCAGTTATCAATCAAGAGGGTCATGTTGCCATCCTTTGTCATAAAACTTTGAAAATACAAATTGTATCTACAGAAAATGACTTGAGTGGACGATGGGTAATACTTAATGCCATGATCCATAATAAACAGGTTACTCTCTTTAATATTTATGGACCGGTTGGGTTTGATCCGGATTTTTGAAATACTATTAAATTAAAATGATATTCAATCACCAGTCCCAATATTATTGTTGCTGGTGATTTTAACAAGTGGCTGGACCCCTTTTCCCATAGAAAATCGGATTATAAAATCAAACCAGATAAATCACATAAAGCATTTCAAGCTGCTATTACCTCTATTCCACTCAATAGTGTTTGGAAGACTAGTAATCCTGACAAACAAGAGTTCACTTTATTTTCAAATGTCCATCACACAATGTCTTTCATTGAATATATTTTAATTTTATAATCTCTACTCCCTTCACTCCAATCTTCGGAGATTGGCACCATTTTCATTTCTGATCATGCCCCTGTTTCAGTCACCCTTGATCTATCTATTGCTATGACCAAACATGCTAGAAGTAAATTCAATAACTCATTATTATCTGACCGATCTTACCTCTCAGAAGCTTCCTCTTTTATAAAATAATGTTTTCAATTTAACAAATCAAGTGATACCTCTGTTCATAACAATTGAGATGGCTTTAAAACCTCCTTTAGAGCATTTACTATGCCTATATTGCTAGAGAGAAAAAGCAAATAAACTTCCAATACCTTTCTACACTCAACCATCTCAAAACCCTGGAACATGCTTATTATACCTATAAATCCTCTGTTCACCATCGGGACATCACCAAGGCTAAATCTGATCTAAATAAACTAGCTACAACTGAAGCTTGTAATATACTCCTCAAAATAGAATCAAAATATCACAAGGGTCAAAATAAGGCAGGTAAAATGTTGGCCAATTATCTAAAAGGTAAATCAGAAAGAAAGACCATTGGGCCAATTTGTGATACACTCCCTAACACTTTTCTACACTCTGAACGCTTTTCAGACTTATTATCATTCTCTGTACATGGAAGATACGCATCCCCTTGTTAAGCATACTCTGTTATTTTTTGATGGTCTTCCTCACCCCTGTTTTATACCAGATGCTATGGCTCTCTTGGAAAAAGATATATTACTTCAGGAGATTTTAGATGCAATTAAATTGTTAAAAACAGCTGAAGCTCCTGGTTCTGGTGGTTATTTTATTGAACTTATTTCCTCCTTCTCGACAATCTTTGTTCCACACTTGCATGAACTCTTCACATCCTTTCTACTGCAATCCAAACCTTAAGGTTATTTCCTTGATGCTCTCATTCTAATTATTTCTAAACCTGATAAAGATAATTACCTCTGTCAAAACTATCGCCCAATCTCTTTAATCAACTATGATTGTAAAATCTTTGCTAAAATCCTTGCCTCTAGGCTTGAAGATGTTATACACTTATTTAAAAAACCGGACCAATCTGGCTTTATCAAAGGTAGACTTACCTCAGATAATGCTAGAATCTTCTCTACTGTTCTAGGTATGGCAAAGCAATATCCTGATCCTCTAGGTGCATTATCCCTTGATGCTGAAAAAGACTTTGATCATATAAATTGGCAATTCATGTTCAAAACTCTTCATTGGTTGGGTTTTGGCCAAAATTATTTTGTTTATCAAACTATTATGCTCTGAGCCTCGTGCATGTGTATCTATTAGCGTTTTTTGATCCCTTATTTTAATTTGCACAGGGGCACAAGACAAGGCTGTCCGCTCTCTCCTCTCTTATTTCTTTTATTCATTTATTCCTTTAACTCCCTTACATAATATCCCTCCTGACTATAACTCAAAAACGTCCCTTATATATAAACTCTTATCCACGCCTAACACTGAAAAACCAAAATCTACAGTTGAATTAGCTTGGGAATTAGACCTATTGTTGAACCTCTCGGTTCAAAGGTGGGACAAATTATGGCACACAATTTTCACCACTTCCAGAGCTGCTAATATCATTCAATTGCTATTTTTCTTATATAATAGTAGTAGAGTAGTTCGGACACCTATATATATACATAAATTAACCCTTCCTCCGCTCCTCTATGCTGGTCATGTCTTTCCTCTACTGGCACATTACTTCACTTGGTATATCATTGTCCTAATGTTTTTAAATTTTGAAAATCCATGTGGTCCATATGTTCTAAGATATTTCATTTTTTTATTCCAGAATTAATTCAAAACATTTTTCTTGGATCTATGTCTGCTGATTTCCAACTTACTCTGTTGAAGTTGAAAGTGCTTCACCTATTCATTGCCCTTGCATTTAAAGTTATTCTCAACTGTTAGAAAGATAACTCGAAAGTATGTATGTTAACATGGTGGAATTTTATTTGTAAGGAACACAACATTTCTATTCTTTCATCTTCTTTAATATCTCAAAAAATCAAGTCTGATTTACTTTGGTTACCTTTTACTACCTCCCTATCTGCATACTCATCTTTACACTAATAACTACCCATATATCCTCCTTTCCTTCCCCTCATCCTTTCTACTCCTTTTCTTTCCTCTTCTTCTTCCTATTTCTCTTCTCCTCTATCTCAAAATTATATAAATAATTAATAACCTATAGGTACCTTAATTTCTCTTTTCTTCATTTTTCTTTCATTTTAACAAGATTGTATTTTTCTCAAATTATCTCGTAACATGTTATTTTGCTTCCTTGTATAGGTTTTAAAAAAGTCCACAACAGTAATAATAATACTTTCTATAATTTGGTGAATTTATTAGTCGAAATCTAATATAGTTATGTAACTCGTAATGTTTAGGTGATATGTTATTGTGTTAGCCAATGCTGTAGGCTTGAAATCCAAACCCCTGATAAACTCTCGCTTTAGCGTTCTGAATGTCATAGTCACCGAGGAAGCTGTTCTTTCTCACATTTTGCATTGCAGGTGGAGAAGTATATTTTAGGCAAAATATTCTCTTTGTTTTAGAAGCTAGGCAAGGAGAGAAGAAGTTACAAATGTATGCCTTCGAGGCTATAAAGGAAATAAGTTGGTTTCACAAGGGAGAATGCATTGGAACTAATGAAGAATTATTGCAAACGATGTACATGGAGATCACTGTGGAAAAGTATGCTCATGACTGTGCCCATTGTGGGATAAGTGTGAGAGGTGCATCATGAGAACTCTACTTGTGGATAACTGATTGCTGAAATTAGAGGTAGTAGCCCCCATCTTCTGTGCATCTGGAGAGGGAGCATCTAACAATGAGCTTCCTCTTGTGATGATGGCTTTATGCTATTTGACCAATCTGATTGGTGGAGAGACTTCTTATGAAGACTCCACAACTGACACTCTTTCTCCTGATTCAAAATGCTTTCTCGTTAACATAGGGATGTCATTTTATTGATAGAGTAAGAATAGATATAAATGCCCTTCATTCACCAACCCTTGATGTTGGGAAATTTGGAGGCATAGTAGCATTAAATAGCGATAATTATCGCTAAATGAGCTTAGTGATTATTTTTTTATCGCCGCACATCGCCGAATTTTATCGCAGAGATAACGTGCTATTAGCAACGTTTATCTCAAATGTGATAAAATATCCGGCTACAGCTGCTCAATGCGTGAATATTGCTGGAAATCCAGCAATATTCAGGCATCATCACCAATAGGGTCTTAACCTCAATATCCACCTCCCATTGGATATACAGCTTAAGAAGTGGTCGGAGCAGGCGTTAAGTTTTGGCGATATTCGCGCTTAGCGCACATTTTTTATCGATTCGCCTGCGTTGATAATAGGCGATAGCGATGTTAGTCACTGCTTTCAGTTGCTAACAGTTTGGGTACGCCCACTTTGCATGTCATTAGCGATAAATATCACTGACATGCAAAGCGGGCCCCAAACCGGTCTCTATTGCCCACAAGCTGTCACTAACTGTTGTTAGTGACAGCTTTCTAATAGGGCGATAAAATTATCGCCGCTTTCGCAGGAAAAAGTCCAGCTAAAGGGGCGATATCTCAAATGTGATAAAATATCGAACTATAGCGGCTCAATCTGTGAATATCGCTGGAAATCCAGTGATATTCAGGCATCATCGCCAATAGGGTCTTAACCTGAATATCCACCTCCCATTAGATATACAGGTTAAGAAGTGGTCTGAGCAAGCGTTAAGTTTTGGCGATATTCTCGCTTAGCGTGAATTCTTTTTTTATCGCTTCGCCTGCGTTGATAATAGGCAATAGCGATGTTAGCGACTGCTTTCAGTGGCTAACAGTTTGGGTACGCCCACTTTGCATGTCATTAGCGATAAATATCGCTGACATGCAAAGCGGGCCCCAAACCGGTCGCTATTGCCTACAAGCTGTCGCTAACTGTGGTTAGCGACAGCTTGCTAATAGGGCGAAAAAATTATCGCCGCTTTCGCAGGAAATAGTCCTGCTAAAGCAGCGATAATGCCCTTGATAATATGTCGCTTGGAGTCTTGTTTCCTAATTGTCTGTATCCTTCTTCTTGAACTATTAGTCCTGTTCATGTTGCAACATCTGAAATGGGTGCGTAGATTTGGATTCATACTGTTTCCTTTGTATCGCTATACCCTTTTGTTCAGTTATTTTTGGCTTTGTAGATAAATTCAACTAACCTTCCTCAATTGTCCTTTGGTTATTATGTATCAGGAAGTGGTGATTTAAATTGACTGTGCATTGGTGATATTCTCCTCTTCTCCCTTTCATGCTGTGTAAAATACCCACCAGAAGGAATTAAAACAACCTTTTTATTCAGAAATCACCTAGGGCTGCAAATGCCACACAGACACTTTTCTTCATATATAATAGATTATTACTTCCTCCAATCACTCTCAGTACTAAGCACTCTCATCTCCCAGATATTTGTTGGTCCTGCTCGGCCCCACATGCTGACTTATATCACATGCTTTTCATATATAATTTTGTCTAGAACTTTTGGGACAAGGTGTGGTCCCAAATTAACTCAATTTTTGATTCCACTCACCCTTTTTCTCCCTTACACATTTTTCTAGGTAGTTTGTCCCCTATTTGGGAAAATTGTGAATCCAATGTTAAGTTAATAGGCTTGAAACTGATGTGGGAGCACACTGCTTCACCTCCCAGCAGAGTCGCTTCTAGGCATCATGGTAGATGCAGTTCGGTTCGCCAAGCGGGTACACTTGGAAAGTCTCTTGAGTGTTTCACCAGGTGGGTGCAGATTAGTGCTGGCCATCTCTGGACACGTGTTTCTGGATTATTATCCATCATCAGCAGAGATTAGGCAAAATTATTTGGGGTTGCTGAGCAGGCTGCTGTATTCTTGGACCGCAGTATCTCTCCAGGTGCGCAGGTGCCTCTCCACGAGCTCGTCAGCTCAAAGCGGCTCGAGGGAGCCTTTAAACAAGAAACTGATGTGGGAGCACACTGCTTCACCTCCCGGCAAAGTCGCCCCTAGGCATCATGGTAGATGCAGTTCGGTTCGCCAAGCGGGTACACTTGGAAAATCTCTTGAGTGTTTCACCAGGTGGGTGCTCCCACACAAGTTTCAAGATAATAGACTTATTGTTGGCAGTGGCCTTCCAGCAAATAACCAACATTTGAAAAGACTTCACCAAGTTATCTTATCAAGCGTGGTGGCAAGCTGTCTGTCATAATCACAGACTAGATACAACCATTGTATATCCGTTGTATATCCATTGCACATGGCATCAAAGCGATTAGACTTAGACCTGTCACACTCTTCATTGACACCAGTGCAAGACGCTCTCTGCCTTCTGCTCCACACTAACAAGAAGTAGCTAAACCCCCATGACGTCCTTTAGACTGATTTATATATGACTGTTAAAGATTGAGACATTTGATAAGGATACCTCTCACTTTATCTTTTTCAGAAATGTGACAGCGGCATTTCAATTAGCAAAAATTAGCTCTGAAATTTTGTTATCTTGGTCACCTGCACAACTCAAACATTTTTTAAAAAACTTTACCCCCAAATTGAGTTTTGAGCTTGACCACTTACACTGTACTAATTTATCTCTGTACAAATCTTATGCTGAGTCTCTGGAGTACAAGCATGAACAGCCTTACTTAGACTATTCCCTTGCACACGGTGCAAGGCGGTCAATTACGATGTTGCGTCTGGGTATACTACCCGTGTTAACTTTTACCTCAACTTGGAGACCAGACAGTTCTCCGCTATGTTCTCTCTGTCAGGGGGGTAACCAGAACCTCGAGCATCTCTTATTTATATGCCCAAATGCCAAAGTTGTAAATGCACGGTTAACATGCCTTGATCCCATCTATCGGACATGTAGGATTGTCACTGCTAAAGATCTGCTATTAATATGCAAACGGCCGCCGAATGAACTTGTTTGCTATAAAAAAGTTTCTTTGAAAATGTATTGAATTGTATAACAAACTGTGCGCAGTTTTTAAAATTTGTGGTCCTCAATTGAGTACCAAAACAAATAAAAATTCTTTGACTTGACTTGACTATGACTCAATTTATACTCCAGTTTGACCTCTAAACTTTTTTATATTATACATGATGCAGTTTGTTTTCATATACTGATGTTCTTCTGTTTTTGCATGATATGTTGGAATGTAGTTAACTCGGACCATTTTCTTTTTATCGTCTACACAATTGATATATTGTATGTAATTCTTTTATTTTCATTGTCTTTCAAGCTTATGTATTAATGGAGTTCTTAACTTAATAAACTTACTTTTGAACTGGAACAGCCCTTTCAACCTCGAGTCTAGAGATAAAACTAAATGCAAGCGTACAAATTACTCAAGCCTGTACACACACTCCTTTGCCCTGGGTTGGCGTCACCAGTTTTTTTTGTTTTGTTTTTGCAGATTTATATGGCGCAAACTCGACACAAAGGTATCGGAGCACTTTACCTGAGCACCATATATGTTACACAGTTACTTTAGCCTGGTAGAAGGACAAAATGTACCACAGAAGCTAGCGCAGGGTAGCAGGGGCTGTACATACCCTGACACATGCGTTTGTAGGGGCTCTCCTCCTCACAGGCTGCTCTGCATCTTGCCGATAATTGTGACCCATGCAGGTAAAATCCCCATCATTCATTTTCCACCCCGGGATTTTTTGTTCACTGTTATTTTATATTATTTATTTTCCACCACAGCAAAGTGGCACTCCCTCTGCATGAAGTTTAAGATTTCAGATATGCAAGTGAATCATTTTGGTACTTTCATCAATTCAAAGTGCAAATGGAATGAAAATAAATGAGTTCAAACTGAACGGTGAGAACCAACAGCTCACCACATATGACATTGAATGAAAACATTAAACATCAAGCGCTTTCCTAGTCGCAATCAAGCATGGATTGAAGTAGTACATATTTGCGCTAATACAAGAGCTAACATGGTTACCTTAAGAAAAAATGTAAATCGGGGCGTTGGTTGTTAATCATAGCCCTTGCTTTTCTGCTGTCGGCTTGCTCCGGCAAAAAGAAAATCATGCTAATTAAAGTCAAAAAGTTGCATAGATCCCAACATACTTGTAATAGTGTCTTGCTTTTGGACATACATCTGCTGCTGCAGAACCTGCCTTTAATATATAATGAAATATGAAATGCTGAATCTTATATGTAGGGCTTGGCTAAATTGCATATTTCTGGCACTCAGAGCTTCGGTCAAAAGTAAGGGAGCATTGTATATGTTGCATCCCGCAGGGTATCTGTTCTGAGTGGCCAGTAGCAAGATGTCAATGGTACTGCTGTTGTGATTGCTGTGGGTAAATATTAAGAATAACTCAGCTCCTAGTCTGCATCTTAAATGACTTCGCTATTTTGTCTGTCAGTAAATCTTCAGAAAATACACAGAATATCCTGCAGTCAGCACCTATAAAGACAAAAAATTATCTGTGCAATTACCTAGACTGATCTGCAAAAATACGCATAATTTGTACGGATTCCCATCACTCACCGGTCCTAGAGTCTTTTGAAATTGCCAGTGGTCTCCCTTTGGGTGTTTATTAAAATAATATGGAAAAGCGCTGCACCCTCTACTCAACAGTTCCAGCAGTTTTAAAAAGGTGGTAATAATGAAGTGGCTATTTTTAAAGTGCCTGGATCCCTTTCTAAGTATTGTTTTTTTTATTTTTTTTTATTTTTTTTATTTTTTTGATTGTTTACAATATACCACCATACAAATCAACGACAACTTTAACCGGAGCCCCCGCCCCCTCCCCCGGCACCATAAGGAAAAAGAATCGGATTAACTAAGAAGAGAGCGACCATTAATGTAGAGATTGAGGTAAGGCAGAAGGTGATTTAAACATGATAATAGTCCTTGTCGTTCAGGTCGGGAACACAAATACATAAACACATACATATAGCTGCCTACCCCACTCCGGCGTCTTTATACAGTTCTAATCAAGGATACTTGTAGACAAGAGAAACGAAGAAAGATAGACGGAGTGTAGCGTGAGAGGAAAGTAAAAAGACCTAGCTTGATAAAACATTAGAGAGAAGAGAAGAGAGGAAGGGAAGAACGTTCTAGTATACAAGTCAGCACATTTTCGTTTAGATACCACATAAGTAATTTAGATTAAATACATGCCAACTGGCTGTTTCCTGCGTGTCAGTATATCCTGCCTGGAGGTTGTCCTAACTCCGACCCCCGAATTATGTTACTCCTATACTCCCTTGATCCATTTACCCAGGGATTCCCAGACTATCAACCCCGTTCTTTTGCCGTGTTTCCCCTTTTTAGAATAAATCGCCATTTCTAACTTACAGGCTGCCAATAATCTTCCCTGCCATTGTGAGAATGACGGGGGGTTCGGGTCCTTCCAATGTGCGGCTATGCAGATCCGGTATATTGTCATAGCGACAAATATTAGGGGTCCCCCCGGCCTGAGTGGTGTCATCATGCCCTAGTAAAACTAGTGAGGGGTTTAAATGAATGTTTTTTCCCAATATCACACCCAAAAAAATCTGTATTTGGTTTATCAGTGGTGCAAGATTTGGGCATGTGGCAAACATGTGGATCTGGTCTGCAGCTAGCTCCCGACATCTAGGACAAAGGGTTCCATTACCGGAGCCCCACTTTGCTATTTTGTCTGGTGTGATATAAAGAAAAAACCCTGTTTTATAAAACTGAGCCTGTAGCTTCATGGATAGTAAATATTTGTGAGCGGAATTCAAGGCCCAGCCAAAAAGATTTTGGTCAGTATTTAACTTAGTTTGCCATTTGATGTCTATCTTTGCCAGATCATCGGGCATTTTATCATTCAGGGTAGTATAGATCGCCCCAATCCGTAGAGGATTTACTCCCTGGATTTGATCCAGCAGTTCAATTTTATCAAAGCCCACTAGGCCACCAGTTTTATGATCAAGGAAGCTTTTTACTGCCATATAATTGAAAACCTGATTTCCCTCAAGCAAGAATTGATTTTTAAGCTCCAAAAAGGGCCGAATCCCGTTTGGGGTTACCAGGTCTCCCAGTTTCACCACCCCCGCATTATGCCATTTCTGAAAGTATGTGTTACTAAATAATGCAGGTAGTAGAGGATTATTCTTGGTCGGGGTATAGTAATTTAGTCTACCAAGGCCGAGGAGTTTCCACAAGTTCGAAAAGACACGATAAGCATTTATTAATGACTTAAACCGGACACGCTTGTAGTAGCTATATTCAAGCTGTCTCCAAAGGCAACCCTTGCTATTTTCTCCTAATAAGACTTTGTAGGGGGATGGTAATCCTACCTGGTCTTGATCCCTATCCTCAAAAAGTAAAAATGAGCTATACTGCAACCATGTAGCCCAGCAATATAGCTTAAGGTTTGGCAGCGCCCATCCTCCTCTCTCTTTAGGTAACGAGAGAAGTTTATATGACCTTCTTGTGTTTGAATAAGACCAAATAAATTGCACATACATCTGCTGCTGCAGAACCTGCCTTTAATATATAATGAAATATGAAATGCTGAATCTTATATGTAGGGCTTGGCTAAATTGCATATTTCTGGCACTCAGAGCTTCGGTCAAAAGTAAGGGAGCATTGTATATGTTGCATCCCGCAGGGTATCTGTTCTGAGTGGCCAGTAGCAAGATGTCAATGGTACTGCTGTTGTGATTGCTGTGGGTAAATATTAAGAATAACCCAGCTCCTAGTCTGCATCTTAAATGACTTCGCTATTTTGTCTGTCAGTAAATCTTCAGAAAATACACAGAATATCCTGCAGTCAGCACCTATAAAGACAAAAAATTATCTGTGCAATTACCTAGACTGATCTGCAAAAATACGCATAATTTGTACGGATTCCCATCACTCACCGGTCCTAATTGCCACTGGTCTCCCTTTGGGAGTTTATTAAAATAATATGGAAAAGCGCTGCACCCTCTACTCAACAGTTCCAGCAGTTTTAAAAAGGTGGTAATAATGAAGGGGCTATTTTTAAAGTGCCTGGATCCCTTTCCAAGTATTGAAGGTGGGTGGAGGAACGTATAGTGTAGCTTCAGTAAGATTTGGTAGCACAAAAAAAATATGAAGTTACCCCTAACCTGGAAAGTCAGAGCCTGACTGAAAGGGATTGTGATGCACCAACATTTTTTAACATTTTCGAGTGCACTTTCTGAATATAGATGAAACAGAGCAGACACAAGTTCCTCCTACCCCATCCAACAGTGAAACAGAGTGCATGTTTTTATTATGTATTATTATTCATAAGAGCACAATACTGGTAGTGTTCACTTTTTTGCTATCAGGGTTGTTCAAGGTCAATGGTCTGACTGTGTATTTTGGTTCTGAGCACAAGACATGACGTCACTGAGGAAGCACCAGTCATTGAAGAAGCAAGAGCAAGGTGAACGGAAGATTGACTACACTCTCTGACTTTAGTTTCCTACAAAAATGAAATATTAAAGAGATTGTATCTTCAACTCTCCTGAGTATGTTTTGACATTTGCACAGACACCAGAACATGTAAAACAAGTTATACTCAGACAATGATTCACATTGATATGAGTGTCAGAAACGGGAAATCGGCTGAAACAAAGCAAGAGGGGATTCTGGGTTACCTGAGGCCAGGCAATGCTCAACATTTCTATTTTACAGGGCCTTCCAGGGCCTTCCAGTACGTTTACCACCGACACATACTGCTGAGGATACACGCAGCAAGAGTAAAACGGCCAGCAAAATACTTTCTTGGTATGTAACAATTCACTGTGGATCCAATTCCCAGCAAAGTTGCAAATCTGTGCAATGTAACTTTACACCTGAACTTTGCATGGTTATATGCTATTTGAAAGATTCATAGACCCCTAATTAGAAGGTTGTAGAAATCTATGCAAATCATGGAATTCTAGGTGTATGCATGAAATAGATATTTTCCATTGAATTGTTTCTATCATAGGAAAATGTACTTGTTAATTTTTCATGCAAAAAATACCAGAAGTGTAGCACTGTAAACAATAATTTCAAAAATAATCAAATACAGACATTTAAGATTTGAGTCTTTATACTTAAGTATGTTATAATATGAATATTTTTTCTGTTTTTCCTTCACCATCGAGGCATGAGTAGTGAATTAATTTCCTTCTTGAGGGAGCCACATTTTCAGATGGCTTTGACGCAAGTTAATATTTACCCAGATCAGGCTCATTGGATTTCTCATACATGTGCTATTATAGTCAGTAATAAAGTCTAAAGGGGGACACAGCTCTGGAACGGGGACGTCGAGGCTCTCCTAGCTAATGAACAGAGAAAGTTTTGTTGTGCACGGACTGGTGTCACAGAAGGGTTCACTATAAATTCTCACACATTACATATTATATTCATTTTGTTTAATTTACGGAGTGCGAAATTGACCCATATCGTGTATCAGAGCGCTTTACATAGCACCAGTTGCATTACACGAGGACACATTCATTTTTTCTTAGGCACTGGGAGATTAAGTGATTTGCCCAGAATCAAAGGATGTTCAGTGTCATTGCCAAACTTGAAACCAGTTCCCCAGATTCGAGGTCAACAGGCCTAGCCGTTAGGCCAACTCCTCTCCCCAAAGTAGCGCTAAGGATCACAAGGAGATGGGCTCAGAGAATGAAGCTTATTGAACGCGCCCAGAAATGGACTTCATACATCCATCGTGAAACTGTCTTTAACTATTGGCAAGAGTTTAATTAGAGTTTAGCACAATTATCTCTAGCATGCTGTGCCCCCAGCCGCGGCCTCTGCAGGTATGAGTGGTGGAGCTGGCTAGGTGGGATTTCGAGAGATGACCATGAGGGAGAATTAATTATTTATTTAGTTTTCCCTTGTGGTAGTCTCTCGAAATACCCCCCAGCCAGCCCCACCGCCTCACCACTCTTACCTGCAGCGTCTGCATGCTTCTCACCATTACTGGCCCTTCCATATTACTTGCAATTTTTTTTTCAGTGGTAAGGAAATTTGTAGCTCTGGCACTAACCCAGGCAATTCTCTGGAGAGAGATCTTTACCCTAGAAAAGACTACTGGCGGAAAGACCTAGGGCCTGGTTTAGAGTTTAGCAGACAGGATCTTCTATCTTAAATAGAACAGAGTATCCTGCCCGCTAAAAGCTTGGTTCATCTGCTCTATTTAGAGATGGATGGACCTTATGTGTTCTGTTGATGGAAACCCAATTGGTTCCATGAACGTAATGTTTCTGCCGACAGCCAGAAGTTGTGGATGTCTAGGAAGGATATTACACTGCCTCGACTGTTTAGGGTGGCTAGTTTAATGTTTTTTTCCCTGTTAGACACCACCAGAGAAATCATGGTGGTGAGGGACAGCAAAAAAACAATAATGACCCCGCCCCACTCTGCGGAGAACTCAGGGTGTGAGGGGCCATTATTTTTTGCTTTTCAAAAACAAATCCCGGATTTGGCAGTTTGTTCCTGACAAATAAAGAAAATGTAAAGAGTTTAATAGACTGCTGTCAAATCTGATGGTGGCCAACCACCAAACCGTCAGTACATTGATTGCAACCACCATGACAGCAGTTCCTATCAACGTACGAAGATGATCACTAGACCAGCAGTCACCGCTCAATTTGGTGTTTGGAGTATCGTCAGGGTGGAGGAGGCCATGTCCTTCACCATCCTAACAGACTCTAATCTGTCTATCAAGTCCTAAATCAGACACTTAGTTTATTGCATTGATGCTCTTGATTAGTTTATCAAACGGCTACCAAGCATCTCTCGCCTTAGGGATTATTGGGATCACCTTCAGACACACTTTGTGAAATGGAAGAAAGGTACACCTGTGTGACCCGCTGTTCAATCCTGCAAGGGACAATTTGCATATTTAATAGATATTTACTTTGGTTTGTGTTTCTGTTGCAGGAGAGGGAAACCTGTTGTGCTATGTTGTTTGTGTCTTTTTCAAATTCTGGCAGCTGTACACATTGTTATGCATTTTTTTTCTATCAATAAATATTTCTACCATGTGAGGCTCGACATGGTAGATATAACTGGTTGTTACAGTTGACAGTGTCCTTGTTGACATAGTTGGAATATGTGTATTTGTGTACAGAACATCAAATACATTTGAAAAGTGTAATAGAGGGGTGCATGGATGGCTGGCCAAGATTGTGGCCACAAAATGAACTAGTTTTGTGCCAGCCCAACTGAACATATCATAAACCCTTCATGGTCCTACCCTTGAAAGTACACCTAGCAACAAAATTTGTCTCAGGTCCCATTCATGGATCTCCCCTCGTGCAAAAGTGCATTGGCCATGACCAAGTGTGTGGCCCGAACCCAGAGTTGGGGAGCAGGCGCCGAACTGTGGAGTGGCATAGCAGATGAACTGGTCCAGAGGGGAGGTGTCACCCAAGAGGTGGTAGGAGATCCCACCCTGCACTCGCTTTACAGACGAGAGTTGTTGAGCCAGGTGGAAGGCTGTGAATGGTCACAATAGAACTGTGGACTGGGCTGTGGTGAGTGGACCACTTCGTTGGGGCTCGGTGGTGAGGTCCTGAAGACTTCTCCCCTGGAATCTTCCACCCTCCCCCTAGGGGGATCCAGCATGCCTCTAGACCCCAATGACTGAGTGATGCAGATATCAGACCTGGAGGTCTGAGGGGGTAAGCAGATGGAGCAATACTCCCCAATAGCAAAAAGGCATTTTGGTGTGTAATAAACACAAGTTGCGTTTCAGTAACATGTTATTGAATCATAATTTGGGTTTCCAACTGCATACCAATTCCTTATTTTGATGAGACATTCTAAAGATGAATCACAGTGAGATACATTAATATGTTACCGGCCATGGAAATGTAGTGGTAAGGAATTTGGGACCCCTTCACCTTTTAAATGCTGCTGAAAATATTTGTTTAAGAGTAGAGTGACCATGGAGTTTGGTCAACTTTGTGGCTAGCAACTGGTTGTGTGTTCAAGGCTCCCTACCCACCTGGTCTCAGTGGGAGTTTGGGCACTGGCCTATTATGTTGGGCAGTTGGTGCTGCTTGGAACATAGGTAAGTCTAATGCCTACAGCGTAGCACAGCGGAGTAAGGTTGACTAGTTCACAAAGCCCACTCATGCCAAATCTGAGCACCCTAGGGACTCCAAAATATGGTGGATCATGCATCCTGCAGGCTATATTGGATACCTATTGAGTGTTTGATGAGGGGCTAGGGAAAGTTGATGAGGATGTGATATTTCCTAGACAAGATTTACAAAGTGTGTCTGACCACACTAAAGAGGCTGAGAGTCACTTCTCCACATCACAGGAAATTGTACAATCCCTCACAAAGGAAGTTAAGAAGTTGCTAGCCATAGCTCAACTTAAAAAAGGTGGATGATGTGGAAGGAAGGTCCGTATGAATAAATGGGTTAAAAGTGGGTGTTTAGATGGCTGCATAGGTTCCACACAAATGTTATATTAATTGCATAGTTAAAACATTGTAAATTTAGTGAGACATTTTTTACAAATTGTAGAAGAAGGAGAGATGCAGTGAAACTGAAAGAATGAGTTGAGAGAGTAGCTGATAAGGCCTTTGCTTTGAAGAGGAAGCATTTCATTTTGATTCTAAATAGAAAGAAGACTCTTGACAAATTAATGTTGTGAATAAGGAGACAAAACTAGAAGAAAATATTAGTTAATAGAAGCAAATGTTGTACAGTTTTTAGTGGAAAGTGGATACATACTTCTAGTACAGAGCCTTTCTTTAATGAAGAAAGCTATCTCAAGGATAACAGATAATTTCAAGGTATTGATTAAAGAGGACTATGTTATGAAACTTAGAATGGAAGTCCTATAGCAAAAGGGATGGTACCTATAAATGTAGTAGAAGTTATTGCAGAGGAGGTACAAGGAAGGTAAAATCAGGGTACTGTATACAAATGGCATTGTAGTGGTGTTTCTAGCATTGGATATAAATCCATTGATATATTAAGAAATGTTCTATGCATCTTTCAAAGGCAAAGCTTAAAATTCAAAATAAAATATACCACTCAACCATGCAAACTTTAGATACAAGGCTTTATTATGTGAAAACTCCTTCTTTATGTTTTAGGAGAAATTAATAGAGCACTTGTGCATTGTAGTGGGGACAACGTAGAAAGAGTTTGTGGTGAGGTGCTGTTTCGTTTCTTTGGTCCTGAACAGTATTCTAGGGAAAATGACGAGTTGTTAAGAGAAGGAGTTGCAGAACCAGACACATATTACAGTTGATAGTTTGAAGACGAGATTACAAAGGTTAACACAGTGTTACCTAAAAAAACTGAGTATGTTTTTAAATGTTGTCGATGCACTTATTAGGAGATTTAAACACAGACTGTTGACTTATATTTAAAAAGTGAAAAAGTAAATATTGATCATTGGTAAAAGTTACATGTGTATTTCTTTGTAGAGGAACAGTTTAACTTCTCTATACCTCTAGTTATATGTAACTAGTGTTACAATAAATTAGAATATGATAAAATGATCAACACACACATATTAGATATCCATTTTGTAAGATAATAAAATGCCTGCTAATGTAGAAAAACTATGAAGGTCCAAAACCACCCCAAAAAACAACATTTATTATTCCTTACAGCATTGTGAAGGGCTCACTATGAACTTGTATTATAAAATGTGCTAAAAATATAAAAGGGGGAAAAATGACCATGTATTATTTTTGGCAGCATTGCGAATAGCTGTAACACACTGTTCACCAGCTATTATAACAGCACTACAGTCCATGTAATCGGTGGCTATTCTTAAAAACTCTGGAGCCATATCTGTTGTAGTAGTCTGTACTGCGAAAGGGATTTTGTGGCCGGGAAATGTTACTGCTGCCACTGAAGTAGAGGATCCATGAGCTTCCCATTGTTAGATTGCTAGTTAGAGATGTTTTCTATGTTAGGTTTTAAGATGATAAACCATGGATGTTTTCCCACATGAATATTTTTTATTCATCTCTCCTCAGTGGATCTTTTCACAAACTGTGCTTTGTACTAGTTTTGGAGCAGTTTTTCATTTCTGTTGAGTGTAGGTAGGAATGGGTAGTTTTATATGTTGTTTTGTAGTTATGTTCTATTCGTGAGTTCAGATGTTGAAAGTAAGGTGGAATTGTTGTTTTTGTAAATGTGAAAATACAGTTAAACAATTATGTTACTAAACAGCTAGACTGAAACATTGTGTAAAATATGTTAAAATACCTGTTTTACGTTTTTATTTGTAACTTCTGATGTCATTACAACCTTAGGTGTTGCTGTGGAGAAAGGATTTTTTTTCTGCAAATATATACAAAGGGGAAAGTTAAATTAGTATCTTACTAACCTCTTCAGTGCGTCAGACGGCCCCCGGCCATAAATAGCTACAATAAATGTTTACATAAGATATGTCTGTACATGTGTTTTACACTTTGTCAAAAACACCTGATATTCACAGTCTGTCCTTGGCAATGGCACTCATAGAATCATATATGCACTACCTGTGCAATCATCAAGAACATCCTTCCTCCTCTTGGCATACTACTACTACTAGTTGGGGATGAATTCTCCTAGGCTATTGAGGATATTTGGGTGCCAAGTATTCCTTTTTTTACTTCTAGCAAGTTCCACAGAGTTTGTTTTCTAAGAGATCTTCAGAGGCCACACCTACTTTCTGCACCACTCTCAACCATGCCTTCTGGCATACTACTGGTTGGGGAATAAAGTTGCCTTGAATGCTAAAGGATGCTGGGTACCAAGAAGCCCTCCCAAGACTTTCTATAAGTCCCACTCAGGAGGATTTCAGAGAGCTGTTCAGTGGCTCTGCTACCTTTACAGACCATTCTGCAAAGACCATTACTACCTAAAAAACATGGCAATTCACTGAAAATATCAAAGATTGCAGTTAAGTTGTAATTATGAACTAGATTTTTTTTAAACTTAGAAATTCACTGAAAAAACAAAGATTACAGGGCTGTTATAGTTAGGAAATATGATTAAAAATATCTTAGATTTTCACTGAAAAAAACAATGGTTTCATGGGCGTTATAGTTAGCCTGATATTTCATACATACAAAACCAGAGAAATTCAGCAGTTATAGTAAGCTGAGCTAACTATAACTCACGCACACTCAATGCACTGCCTATGACCTCACATATTACATCACCTATGACATGGTCAGTGACATCACTGATGACATCCCTGGTGACATCTTAAGTGACATCACTGATGACATCACTCAGTGTTTTCTAAGAGTTTATGTTTGTTAAACATATATTATAGGTTCCTACAAAAGGTAAACTAGTATACTAGGTGTATAACTAATGGGTAATACTATTTATAACATATATCATGTGAGTTGACTGTGTGTATTTGTGATTGTGAGTGGGTGTGGGAGTAGCTGATTAGGTGTGTATAACTAGGTGTAAAAATAGCTGTGTGGGTGAGTGAGTGGCTTTTTGAGTGGGTGTTTGGTTAAATAAGTTCATGTGTGAGTGGCTGTAGTGGAGAGTGTTTGTGAGAATGGCTTTATGCGTGATTGAGCGAATATGGGAGTGCTTGCATGGATGAGTGAATGGGAATGTAAGGGGTTGTGTGGGTGTTTGAGTGAGTGTGTATGAATGCTAGTATGGGTTATTGAGTGGCTTTGTTGATAGGCTGTATGGGTGTGTGAGTGAGTATGCCTGAGTATTTATATGGGTTAGTGAGTGGCTATGTTGAGAGGTTGTATGGGTGAGTGAGTTAGTGTGTGAGTGCAGAATAAGTAAATAAGTGGGTGTGTGAGTAGTTACATGGGTGAGTGAGTGGTTATGTGAATGGATGTATTAACAAGTGGATGTATGAGTGACTCTATGGTTGAGTGTGTTGTGTGAGTACTTGTTCGTATCTGTGAAAGGGTATATGAGTGGTTGTGTTTTTTTTAGTGGATGTATGAGAGGTTGTATATGGTTATGAATGTGTGCCTGAGGATGATGTCATCTGTGATATTCTTTGATAGGTCATTAGTAATGTCATCAGTGATGTCACTGACCATGTCATGACTGATGTAATATGTCAGGTCATAAGCAATGCATTGCCGGGGCATAATTTATAGTTAGCTCAGATGCACAGCACATGTCAGAATACATGTTGAAGTACACGCAAACGTCAGTCATGGGAACCCACAGATATTCAATCTTAGCAGAGTGTACTTTCCATTTAAAGCACACACCTAAATTTATACGTTCAACTACAAGTGCACCTTTCTAGAGACTCATGTGAAGTAGCACAATCAATAATCCATCTCCCAACATGTTTTAAACCTCACTTTTCTCTTGCAGCTTCATTATTCACCAACTGCTTACAATGTTACGCCCAGCCAAATATAAAATATAAAACGCCAACTCTTCTAATGTCTCTGTTCTAAGTCTCACCATGATTCTCAAGGCATAATTTCGTGTGTCTGTGCCTTTTTGTGGTGACATGCTGAATCAAAAGAAGCCTACAAATAATAGAAGTACCCCTGTTTCAGTCCACATGGTCTTTAAATTTGTATAGAAGAAGGTATATGTATTCCTTTCTCCTTATTATTCAGGTCAGGTGGGTATAACAGTGTATTTGATGGGTTCTGTGACAACTACATAGGTAATATAAGACTGCTTCTGTGACTGAATGTGCACACAGGACTGTCAAGATTTGTGCACCCGTATGAAAAGCTACATAGTTTTCAAGTTAGGATATTCAGATGTACAACCGATGTTACAATACATGTAGAGGTACACACATACCTCGGACATGTGAGCACACATATATTCAAACTTGACAGAGTGCACTTTCCATTTAAAGCACACACCTACATTTACACGCCTACTTCAAGTGTACCTTTCTAGAGACTCATATGAAGTAGCATAATTAATAATTATCTACAACATGTATGAAACCTCACTTTTCTCTTGACACTTCATTATTCACTGACAGCTCATAATGTTAGACCCACCCAAATAGGAAAGGCCAACTCTTCTCATGTCACTATTGAAAGTCTCACTATGTTTCTAAAGAAGTCAATGTGTGCGGCTGTGCCTTTTTCTAGTGGCATGATACATAAAAAGAAGCCTAAAAATTATATAATACTTCTGTTTAAGACCACATGTTCTCTAAATTTGTGTACAAGAAGGTATATATATTTGTTTCTCCTCATAATACTGGGCATGTGGGTATTGAACTCTGTATTTGAGGGGTGCATAGCTAACACATGTCTGCATCTGCAACTAAATGCTAAAGCAGCACTAACAAGATTTGGTAACCTGCAAGAAAAGCTACATAGTTTTTTAAGATAACATCCTCAGATGCACAACATGTGTCAAAATACATGTAGAAGAACACACAAACGTCAGTCATGAGAACATGCAGATATTCAAACTTGACACAGTGCACTTCCATTTAAAGCACACACCTAAATGTATACAGCCTACTTTAAGTGTACCTTTCTAGAGACCCAGTAGCACAATCAATATTCCATCTGCCAACATGTTTTAAACCTCACTTTTCTCTTGCAGCTTCAGTGCTCACCGACTGCTTACAATTTTACGTCTAGCCAAATATAAAACACCAACTCTTTTAATGTGTCTGTTGTAAGTCTCACCATGTTTCTCAAGGCGTCAATCTGTGTGTCTGTGTCTTTGTGTGGTGACATGATACATCAAAGAAAGTCTACAAATACTAGAATACTTCTGTTCCAGATCACATGCTCTCTAAAATTGTATAGAAGAAGGTATTTGTATACCTTTTTACTTATTATACAGACAGTTGGGTATTGAACTGCGTATTTGACGGGCACTGTGACACCTTCATAGGTAATAGATGACTGCTTCTGCGACTGAATGCTGAAGCAAGACTGTCAAAATGTGTGCACCTGTATGAAATGTACGTAGTGTTTAAATTAGCATCTTCAGATGCACAACATGTGTCAGAATACATGTACAAGTACACACAAACGTCAGTCATGAGAGCAAGCAGATATTAAAACTTGACAGAGCTTACTTTCCATTTAAAGCACACACCTACATTTATATAGCTTACTTCAGTGAACCTTTCTAGAGACTCATATGAATTAGCACAATGAAGAATCCATCTGCCAACATGTTTTAAAGCTCACTTTTCCTTTGCAGCTTCGGTATTCACAGACTGCTCACAATGAAACACCTAGCTAAATATAAAATACCAACTATTCTAATGTCTGTTTTATATAGCTCACCATTTTTCTCAAGGCATCAATCTGTGTATGTGCCTTTTTCTAGTGACATAGTACAATAAAAAGAAGCCTACAAATAGTAGTATACTTCTGTTTTGGACCACATACTCTCTAACTTTGTGTAAAAGAAGGTGTATATATTCCTTTCTCCTCATTATACAGGGAGGTGGGCTTTGAACACTGTATTTTATGGGTTCTGTGACACCTAGATAGGTAATATTGTTGTCTGCTTCTGTGACTGAATGCTGTAATAGGACTGACAAGATTTCTGCACATGTATGAAAAGCTACATAGTTTTTTATTTAAAGTCATCGGATGCACAACACATGTCAAAATACATGCAGAAGTACACATATACCTCAGGCATGAAAGCACGCAGACATGTAAACTTAAAGGAGTGCACTTTGTATTTAAAGCACACACCTAAATGTATACGTCCTACTTCAAGTGTACCTTTCCAGAGACTTATATGAAGTAGTATACACAATAACTTGTGAAAACATGTTGACATGTTGGATATATACCACACTTTTCAGAAAACCCACTGAGAAAAACACACTCCTCAGATAATCTAGCCATCACCCTCGCAACCTAAGGGATAACCTACCATATGGTCAATTCCTGAGGTTGCGACGGAATTGCACCAAGAAAATTGACTACTTCAAGGAATCTGATGTCCTAATCAAAAGACTGATAGAGCGAGGATATCCAAGAAGTCTAGTTAGGAAAGCGCGTAAAAGGGCATGGTTCAATAACAGAGAGTCCCTATTAGAACCCAAACATAAATCTGATTCCACTGAAAGTAGATTAATATGTGTCACCACTTTCAACACACGTAGCTGAGAGATTAAACAAACCATCAACGCACACTGACATCTAGTAGCGGAAGAGATAGGTATAACTGAACCCCCGATGCACGCCTTCCGCAAAGGCAAA
Organism: Lissotriton vulgaris; assembly: GCF_964263255.1. NCBI lineage: Eukaryota > Metazoa > Chordata > Amphibia > Caudata > Salamandridae > Lissotriton > Lissotriton vulgaris. The sequence continues at coordinate 902,350,521 of NC_141696.1, forward strand.
AGTGTGAAGGACTTTGTAGTACATTCCATGCTTAACTAACAAAGAATTGCAAGTCAAACATTACTATGGAACATTCCCCCCGTACTGGGCCATTCAAAATGTGGCAGTTGTAAGGCTTGTACAATGGTATCAGAATTAAAAACGTGCACCGATTACACCCACACAATGCAACAACATACCAATTGCAACACGATGGGGGCCATATATGCTATAATGTGCCCATGTGGCTTTATGTATATTGGCCAAACCACCGAAAAAACCAAGACCCGTATTTTACAACATTGCAGCAAAATACGCTGCAAGGTACAAGGGGCCCCACTAGTGGATCACTTTCTGAAATTTAATCACCATCCAAAAAGTCTCAAATGGTGGATAATAGAGAAGGTTGCCAAAAACCCCCGGGGAGGGAATTATGCCAAACTCCTAAGCACCCGGGAATGCCGCTGGATGCATCTCTTTGACACTGTTAATCGCGGCCTGACCGATCGCGAGGAGGTACTCAAACAAATGGTGGCAATTCGAAATGGTTGACATTTCCATCTACCAATCCACTACCCTGTCGGTCACATCTACAAACTAGCCATTTTGTCCTCTTCATAGTAGTTGCAATAAGGCAATTGTGAAATACACATCATCATTTTCACCAAATGTAGTAATGTTGTATATCACAGTACCTCATGTATGATATGTAACCTCCATACCATGTAATGTATAGATATGCAATTACTTGATGGCTCTGTGCAATTGTTTCTATATATATCGTCTGTACAACTGTTTCTGTATATATTCTGTCTTTCAAATGTAATTTTGTTTTCCAAATGAAATGTCCATTACAAATTTACAAGTGATCTAACACAGACTAATGACCTTCAGCAATCCCTAAATAATATGCGGTCATCCCCAGAAATAATATTCAATTATAAACAAATCATCTGTTTTCTGACAGCAACAGTGTAATTTAATAAGAAACATTCAAATCACCCGAATGCGGGAAAAATAGCGAGTCCCATGTTGATTGCCTTGATGGACCTAAGATGCTAGTCCTTCCTTAATGTCCACCATTGGACCTAATGCTCTGTGATTGGCTGATACGAGCTCATGTGACGCTAAACCACGGAAGTATCTTTCTAGCGCGGACGCGGTCCCGAAACTGAATAGACACCGGTATATGGCTGAGATACCCGCCACCCCCTCTCAACACAATCCCCAAGAATGGGAATACGGAAACAGTTCTGAACTTTTGGAAGGCGGGAGGGAGTTACCCTCCCGGCCGTATTTATTAAAATATGAAACAAAATTAAAACATTAAAATAACAGTTTCATATCATGTACAATTTAATTTCCACATTACGATGTTTTGGCTGACCTTAACACATTTCTAATACAAAGGTTCTCCTAGCCGATACTAACATCCTATAAATGCATTTTTAAATTGAAATTGTACATCCTAACGTTAAGGGCCAACGGCAAGGTCGTAACCGGTGTCAGATCCCTAAACCAGAACTCCCCCCTCACTTATGAGGGGCGGCCGCACAGAGGACTGCACCTCATGTGCACATACCAATTTCCCTTGTCTTGACGGGGGCCCCAATTAACTCGACGCCATCTTAATGGTCGTCCGAGGACTCGTGTGAGGTGTCTAGAAGGTAGCGTAGACCCCCCTCCCCACCCCACACAACTTACCACATCTGCCGTCGCAGATGTCCTGGCCCCGGGAAATTCCCAGGAGGGGCCCGTAGCCCCTCCTATCCAGGGAGGGGCCTTGACCGCCTTCCCTTTCCTTTCGGCGTCCCATCCTTAGAAGGGACCGCCTCCCCGTTGAGGGGCCAATGGCCACCTCCCCCCGGCCCTCCCATCCGTAATGGGTGACGCCCCCCCCTAGGGATCTTCCAATTACTGCTCACCGATCATGACCTTACCGCCCGACCAAATAATAAATACGACAAACTAATAAAAAGAGGCTAATTACTAAAGAGGAGAAAGACAAAAAGATATTCAAAGTATGAACTGTCTAAAACATCACTGATCAACTCTAGTGAGAATACTTTTATTCAATAAAGCATACCGTAAAGAATTATCCACTTTATTGCATACTGAATCACAACTTTATTCAGAATAACCTGTAAGAAAAATTAATTACCACGTCAAATGATTTTATTTCAAAAACAACTTGCTGTCCTCAGGGGCTGGTGGGTGGGTCAAAATTGGCTCTTCGTTCCGTCTCGAGCTCACGTGCAGTGGGGAGGTGCAGCTTCAGAGCACAGGAACAAGAGGATGCTTCCTTGGCTTGTCGCTCCTTTTATCCTTCCTCGGGCGGGCGTAAACCCGCCTCTACCCGCCTCCGGGGGCGTGGCTTGCGGCTTCAGTGTCTAGGACAACCCACTCTTGGGCGGGAAAAAGCGCGCCCCGGCTACACCGCTTTGGGCATACCAGCCGAGACTCGCCTCCCGCCCAAGATGGCTTCCCGGGGGGATCGGGGTACTCCACCATACGTTCGGGGGGACCGAGTGGTCGCCCCTTTCCATATGGCTGAGATACCCGCCACCCCCTCTCAACACAATCCCCAAGAATGGGAATACGGAAACAGTTCTGAACTTTTGGAAGGCGGGAGGGAGTTACCCTCCCGGCCGTATTTATTAAAATATGAAACAAAATTAAAACATTAAAATAACAGTTTCATATCATGTACAATTTCATTTCCACATTACGATGTTTTGGCTGACCTTAACACATTTCTAATACAAAGGTTCTCCTAGCCGATACTAACATCCTATAAATGCATTTTTAAATTGAAATTGTACATCCTAACGTTAAGGGCCAACTGCAAGGTCGTAACCGGTGTCAGATCCCTAAACCAGAACTCCCCCCTCACTTATGAGGGGCGGCCGCACAGAGGACTGCACCTCATGTGCACATACCAATTTCCCTTGTCTTGACGGGGGCCCCAATTAACTCGAGCTATCTTAATGGTCGTCCGAGGACTCGTGTGAGGTGTCTAGAAGGTAGCGTAGACCCCCCTTCCCACCCCACACAACTTACCACATCTGCCGTCGCAGATGTCCTGGCCCCGGGAAATTCCCAGGAGGGGCCCGTAGCCCCTCCTATCCAGGGAGGGGCCTTGACCGCCTTCCCTTTCCTTTCGGCGTCCCATCCTTAGAAGGGACCGCCTCCCCGTTGAGGGGCCAATGGCCACCTCCCCCCGGGCGCTCCCATCCGTAATGGGTGACGCCCCCCCTAGGGATCTTCCAATTACTGCTCACCGATCATGACCTTACCGCCACAGGCCGGATAGTTGACCGGCTATCCGGACCCCCCACAAAACTCCTACCTAAAGGTCATGCTGTAAACTCTTTAACCAGGCTACGAGATCTCCTATGAGTAAAGCATTCCCCACCCGGGACAAATGGACCCCATCTTCTAGATACATATGGTCCCCCCTGATACACCCATGAGGAATCGAATGCAATGTACTTGTACGGAACAGTCTACCAAGCTTGTTATTTACCTTCTTCACAGAATGATTTATAGCAGACACTGAATTAGCCCCCCGCCACACCTTTCGTGGAATCATATGGGACCATGCAATTGTGCACCCTGGAACCCTTCTCGCCAACCAACTTACTGTGGATAGTATCGCCTCGAGAAGTAGTCGTCTACCAGTGGTCACCAAATCATTGCCCCCAAGATGCACTATGATTATAGATGGCGGTGACCTTGTCCGCCCTAACACACCCTCAAAAAAGGTTTGAAACTGGTCAATACAGAGCCCGCCCCTTCCGTAGAAGGTCACCCTGTACCCGTATTCCCCAGCCATGTGAATCATGTCACCTGCTTTGAATACGTCCGCGGCACGCCTCACGTATGAGTGGCCCACGACCCATACCACTTTTCCCTCAGCCGGTGATCTTTGACCGCTGGTTCCCAGGTGTCGGGTCGACTGCACAGTCCGCCCCGCCTCGTAAGCTTGCGAAACTGTAAACCAAACAAAAACAAGAAGCGTGAGTACATGATATCAGCTTCACAACATGTGCAACCGCACATACCTTTTGTAACAATTCGAGGACCAACGCCCCAACTGTTTCACCTTTTCCACACTCAGACCCCTGGCTGTAGCCTCTGTAGCAGCCCCTATCCGGAAGGAATGGGTCCCAAACTCGCCCGGGTTCAAACCCGCGGCCGAAATTGCCATTGCAAGCACCCGCTGGAACTGAAACCTCGTCAGTGGGGTGGCATCAGCGTGTCTCAGCAAGGTCCCCCCCCATGATGCTGCCCTCTGCGCCAAATATTCCTCAACGCATACTACAGGGCACATGGGAGATCCGGGAATCCGCTGGACTACTACACTGTCCCCGATCGCACCCTGATCGGTCTTGGACCTGGCAAACGAGACAATCATCGTCTCCCCCTTAACTTGAATGTGCTCTCGGCACAGTCCCCCCCCCCCGTATCCTGCTTGTTCTTCGCCACCAGTTCGCTTATCCGCATAGCCCCATGGAATGCTAATGCAAAAGCGGCCCGGAATAACACTGTTTCTGACTGGGATGAACATGTCGCAGGGAGTACGGACAGTAACAGGGCCAACCTTTCCAGACCTATCGGGTGCCTTTCATCTACTCTGCGACCCTCAAGGCGTTGCCACCCACGCAGCGCTTTCTGTACTACAAAAGACGCTGTAGGGTCCTGGATACCATGAGCCCGTGCCATAAAGGAAATGGCGGCCCGATGCCTCTGGGCCGTGGCTACCGATTTGCCTGCCTGATGTAATGACAGCAAAAACTTTAAGACATACTCTTCCTGGCCCCAAAGCACCCCCCTAGCAGGACCCAAAAAGGACCAATAGGAACGGAACGCCCCTTCATATGCCTTCCTTGTCCTGGGTGCTAAACTCTCTCCCACAAGGTTTTGTAGTTCGGGGCACCGAGAGACCAGAGAGCTTCGGGAAATGGTGCCGCCACCGGGTCCGCTGTGGGCAGAAAACCCCAGAAGGCCTGCATACGGAAACGAGAAAGCGCATCAGCAGCCTGATTCAGCACCCCTGGCACATGTCTTGCCCTAAAGAGCACGTTCAATTGCATACATAGTAAGACAATTTCCTTGAGCAATCTCAGAATCCATTTGCATCGTGCTGCCTGACTATTGATACACTCAACCACGGTCATGTTATCAGACCAGAACAACACAGAGTGATCCCGAAACCCCTCAGGCCATGTTTTCAAGGCCACCAGAATAGGGAACAGTTCGAGAAAAGCGATGTTACTTGTAAGCCCACACTCGTGCCACCATGACGGCCACGTTTGAGCTGACCAGTGATTACCAAATATGGCGCCAAAGCCTATACTCCCCGCCGAATCTGTCCACAACCCCAACTCCTCGGAGGACACCGCCGGCTTGTTCCAGACAACCCGACCATTGAAATCCGCCAGGAATGCCAACCAAATGCGCATGTCCTGGTGAATCTCTGCCGAGAGCCTCGTGCGGTGGTGCCCCTCTTTAAGACCGACCATGGCTTGTGCGATCGAGCGGGAAAAAGGGCGGGCCATTGGCATCACTCTAAGGGCAAAATTCAATTGACCCACAGTTTGCTGCAATTGATGCAAATTTACCTTAGTCTCCCTAATACATGTTTCAAGCGAGGCCCTGAATTTCCTTACCTTTTCTCTGGGCAACCGGAAGCAACCCTCTTCGGAATCGAGCTCTATTCCAAGAAACTCGAGCGAAGTAGATGGCCCCACAGTCTTACCTGGCGCCAATGGCACACCAAACTGACTCATCAGACCACAAAATTCTTTTAAAGCCTGTGCACATTCTGGGTCCCCGGCTGCCCCCAGGAACAGAAAATCGTCAAGATAATGCATAACATGCTGAAACCCCGTCATTCTTGTGAATGCCCATTGCAGAAAACAACTGAATTTCTCAAAATAAGCACAAGATATGGAGCATCCCATTGGCATACATTTATCCATGTAATAGCGTCCCTGAAACATGAAACCAAGGAGACGCTGATCGTCTGGGTGTACCAGGAGCAACCGGAACGCTGACTCGATGTCTGATTTGGCCATCAGCGCTCCGGGCCCCAGGCGATTCAACATGGCGACGGCATCATCGAAAGAAGTGTACCGCACCGAACAAACTTCCGGGTCTATCGCATCGTTCACCGAAAGACCTCTCGGGGCTGACAAGTTATGTATCAATCTAAACTCACCCGGGTCCTTCTTGGGGACCACTCCCAAGGGTGAACAAACAAAATTAGCAACTGGTGGCATGTCAAATGGTCCAGCAACCCGACCCCGGGTCACCTCCTTCCCAATCTTTGCTTGTACCACCGCCGTATTCTGCAGGACCGACAGTTGGTTCCTACAATGTGCTTTACCCTGAAAATTCCCCACCGGGATGCGGAAACCATACGAAAAACCGTCTCGCAACACCCCAGCGGAGACATGATCCGGGTATTCATTGAGCCAAGGAATCATTGCCATGGTATCAACCGGGGTAGGTAAAGGCGCCACTCGGACTATTTCAGACCTGTTTGGCGCTTCCCCTACTTCCGTTATCACCCGTTTTGGCTCTGCACATGGTCTCAGGATGCGAGGACTGTCCACACCCCCCACATTCGTGCCTAAACTTGCATGACCCCTGGGGCCTTGTACACTTTCCTCTGTTAAAATTCCAGCAGACCCCTTTTTTACCTGTATTGCCATTCGACCTTGAATGGTGCTCGTTACTTGAACCCGCCCGAAAGGGCGCCCCAGATGAGTGGCAAGAAAACTCGCCCCCATTCCCCCCCAACAATGGCGCCTTTGTCATGCCTGATTTCTCCATTTTACTTAAAACCCAATCCATATGTCTAGATAACTAGACCCGTTTAGTAAATGTAAAGAGGGACTTACCATTAATAGTAGCTAGTAGGGGAGTCCTACCGGTGCCTCCTCGGTCATACCGGTGGTGGTGGCGCTCTAAGGTGCCGACGTTGCCTCTATTTAGTAATTCAGAGGTCTCACTTCAATTTTCTAATATCGGGTCCCCGAGTGACCTGGTACGGGGAAGAAAACAGGACGGTGTATTAAAGATCACTCTTTTTCCAAATGCGGCCACAAACCGACTGCTCGCATGTGGGTGAGCAAGAACAGCTCTCCCACGGGAGTGAAGATCACTCTGATCATACCTTCGGAAAACTCTTGGCAAGTGCTGAGTACCGCGGGGCGACTTTTACCGGTGTCTATTCAGTTTCGGGACCGCGTCCGCGCTAGAAAGATACTTCCATGGTTTAGCGTCACATGAGCTCGTATCAGCCAATCACAGAGCATTAGGTCCAATGGTGGACATTAAGGAAGGACTAGCATCTTAGGTCCATCAAGGCAATCAACATGGGACTCGCTATTTTTCCCGCATTCGGGTGATTTGAATGTTTCTTATTAAATTACACTGTTGCTGTCAGAAAACAGATGATTTGTTTATAATTTAATATTATTTCTGGGGATGACCGCATATTATTTAGGGATTGCTGAAGGTCATTAGTCTGTGTTAGATCACTTGTAAATTTGTAATGGACATTTCATTTGGAAAACAAAATTACATTTGAAAGACAGAATATATACAGAAACAGATGTACAGACGATATATATAGAAACAATTGCACAGAGCCATCAAGTAATTGCATATCTATACATTACATGGTATGGAGGTTACATATCATACATGAGGTACTGTGATATACAACATTACTACATTTGGGTACGTAGTGTTTAAATTAGCATCTTCAGATGCACAACATGTGTCAGAATACATGTACAAGTACACAAAAACGTCAGTCATGAGAGCAAGCAGATATTAAAACTTGACAGAGCTTACTTTCCATTTAAAGCACACACCTACATTTATATAGCTTACTTCAGTGAACCTTTCTAGAGACTCATATGAATTAGCACAATGAAGAATCCATCTGCCAACATGTTTTAAAGCTCACTTTTCCTTTGCAGCTTCGGTATTCACAGACTGCTCACAATGAAACACCTAGCTAAATATAAAATACCAACTATTCTAATGTCTGTGTTATATAGCTCACCATTTTTCTCAAGGCATCAATCTGTGTATGTGCCTTTTTCTAGTGACATAGTACATTAAAAAGAAGCCTACAAATAGTAGTATACTTCTGTTTTGGACCACATACTCTCTAACTTTGTGTAAAAGAAGGTGTATATATTCCTTTCTCCTCATTATACAGGGAGGTGGGCTTTGAACACTGTATTTTATGGGTTCTGTGACACCTAGATAGGTAATATTGTTGTCTGCTTCTGTGACTGAATGCTGTAATAGGACTGACAAGATTTCTGCACATGTATGAAAAGCTACATAGTTTTTTATTTAAAGTCATCGGATGCACAACACATGTCAAAATACATGCAGAAGTACACATATACCTCAGGCATGAAAGCACGCAGACATGTAAACTTAAAGGAGTGCACTTTGTATTTAAAGCACACACCTAAATGTATACGTCCTACTTCAAGTGTACCTTTCCAGAGACTTATATGAAGTAGTATACACAATAACTTGTGAAAACATGTTGACATGTTGGATATATACCACACTTTTCAGAAAACCCACTGAGAAAACACACTCCTCAGATAATCTAGCCATCACCCTCGCAACCTAAGGGATAACCTACCATATGGTCAATTCCTGAGGTTGCGACGGAATTGCACCAAGAAAATTGACTACTTCAAGGAATCTGATGTCCTAATCAAAAGACTGATAGAGCGAGGATATCCAAGAAGTCTAGTTAGGAAAGCGCGTAAAAGGGCATGGTTCAATAACAGAGAGTCCCTATTAGAACCCAAACATAAATCTGATTCCACTGAAAGTAGATTAATATGTGTCACCACTTTCAACACACGTAGCTGAGAGATTAAACAAACCATCAACGCACACTGACATCTAGTAGCGGAAGAGATAGGTATAACTGAACCCCCGATGCACGCCTTCCGCAAAGGCAAAAGTGTGAAGGACTTTGTAGTACATTCCATGCTTAACTAACAAAGAATTGCAAGTCAAACATTACTATGGAACATTCCCCCCGTACTGGGCCATTCAAAATGTGGCAGTTGTAAGGCTTGTACAATGGTATCAGAATTAAAAACGTGCACCTACAATGATTACACCCACACAATGCAACAACATACCAATTGCAACACGATGGGGGCCATATATGCTATAATGTGCCCATGTGGCTTTATGTATATTGGCCAAACCACCGAAAAAACCAAGACCCGTATTTTACAACATTGCAGCAAAATACGCTGCAAGGTACAAGGGGCCCCACTAGTGGATCACTTTCTGAAATTTAATCACCATCCAAAAAGTCTCAAATGGTGGATAATAGAGAAGGTTGCCAAAAACCCCCGGGGAGGGAATTATGCCAAACTCCTAAGCACCCGGGAATGCCGCTGGATGCATCTCTTTGACACTGTTAATCGCGGCCTGACCGATCGCGAGGAGGTACTCAGACAAATGGTGGCAATTCGAAATGGTTGACATTTCCATCTACCAATCCACTACCCTGTCGGTCACATCTACAAACTAGCCATTTTGTCCTCTTCATAGTAGTTGCAATAAGGCAATTGTGAAATACACATCATCATTTTCACCAAATGTAGTAATGTTGTATATCACAGTACCTCATGTATGATATGTAACCTCCATACCATGTAATGTATAGATATGCAATTACTTGATGGCTCTGTGCAATTGTTTCTATATATATCGTCTGTACAACTGTTTCTGTATATATTCTGTCTTTCAAATGTAATTTTGTTTTCCAAATGAAATGTCCATTACAAATTTACAAGTGATCTAACACAGACTAATGACCTTCAGCAATCCCTAAATAGTATGCGGTCATCCCCAGAAATAATATTCAATTATAAACAAATCATCTGTTTTCTGACAGCAACAGTGTAAGAAACATTCAAATCACCCGAATGCGGGAAAAATAGCGAGTCCCATGTTGATTGCCTTGATGGACCTAAGATGCTAGTCCTTCCTTAATGTCCACCATTGGACCTAATGCTCTGTGATTGGCTGATACGAGCTCATGTGACGCTAAACCACGGAAGTATCTTTCTAGCGCGGACGCGGTCCCGAAACTGAATAGACACCGGTAAAAGTCGCCCCGCGGTACTCAGCACTTGCCAAGAGTTTTCCGAAGGTATGATCAGAGTGATCTTCACTCCCGTGGGAGAGCTGTTCTTGCTCACCCACATGCGAGCAGTCGGTTTGTGGCCGCATTTGGAAAAAGAGTGATCTTTAATACACCGTCCTGTTTTCTTCCCCGTACCAGGTCACTCGGGGACCCGATATTAGAGGGACATTGAGTTCTTACATGCAACTGTAGATATCGCTCTTTGGTAAAGTCAGAGTCTTTGCTTCACGATTAAAGTGTTTGTTTACCTTAGTAGGTAGCAGGGTTATGATACAGGCTCAGTTTTGCATATGAAGCGCTGCACTGTCCAATCCTGATTGTTCAAGACTGCAGTCTCACGAGCTGGCCTTCGTGTCCCTCACCAGTTCATGATGGTGCTCCTCCCCACGGCTAGGCTTGCCGTGTACAATATGTTTCTCCAAAGTGCCTGCGCACAGAAGGTCACTCGGCATTGCCCCACTGTGAAATGCAGCTTGTCATCATCCCCCGCTTTTAATATTCCGGGTGCCGACGCGTTTTAGGATGTCAAATCCCTTCTTCTGGGCGGTAAAACAAGCTACTGAAGGTCACATGATTATTCATTGATTTTATTTTAATTGAATCGACCGCCCCCAGTGGGCGTGTCCACAATTGACTTCTGGGACATTGAGTTCTGACATGCGAATGTAGATATCGATCTTTGGTGAAGTCAGAGTCTTTGTTTTACGATTAAAGTGTTTGTTTACCTTAGTAGGAAGCAGGGTTATGATACGGGCTCAGTTTTGCATATGAAGCGCTGCACTGTCCAATCCTGATTGTTCAAGACTGCAGTCTCACGAGCTGGCCTTCGTGTCCCTCACCCGTTTGTGATGGTGCTCCTTCCCACGGCTAGGCTTTCCGTGTACAATATGTTTCTCCAAAGTGCCTGCGCACGGGAGGTCACTCGGCATTGCCTCACTGTGAAATGCAGCCTGTCATCATATCCCGCTTTTAATATTCTGGGTGCCGACACGTTTCAGGATGTCAAATCCCTTCTTCTGGGCGGTAAAACAAGCTACTGAAGGTCGCATGATTATTCATTGATTTTATTTTAATTGAATTGACCGCCCCCAGTAGGCGTGTCCACATTTGACTTCTGGGACATTGAGTTCTTACATGCGACTGTAGATATCGCTCTTGGTAAAGTCAGAGTATTTGTTTTATGATTAACTTGTTTGTTTACCTTAGTAGGTAGCAGGGTTACGATACGGGCTCGGTTTTGCATCTGAAGCACTGCACTGTCCAATATATATATATTCAGTGAAAAAGCCCTAAAGGTTTTAGGGGCGTTAAAGTTAGAAATTACCATTCAAAAAACCTTTGAAATTCACTGAAAAAACCCATAGGTTTCATGGAAGTTAGCGACAGCTTACTGGCGATAGCGGCCCCTTTTTCCTATTGCCTTGCATGCCAGCGATGATTATCGCTAATGACATGCAAGCTTCCCAACTAGAAGCTGCTGAAAACAATCGTTAACACAACTTCCCCCTATTACCATTGCAGGCGAAGTGATAAAAAAGTTGTGCTAAGCGTGATTATCTCTAGTATTTAACACCTGCTGGAAACCTGACTTACCTGTATGCCTCAATGGGAGGTGGATATTCGGGCTGTGTCCACCATCGTGTTAATGGGTGAATATCGCTGGATTTCCAGCGATATTCAGGCATTTCGCCACTATTGCTGGATATTTTAGCACAATGGAGATAAAAGCATGTTTTCTCTGCTAAAATATGCAGCGATAGGCAGCAATAGAAATGAACGCTCTAAGCCCATTTTGCGATAAATATCGCAAGTCCTTGCTAATTTGCTATCAGTGATATCATTTAAAATGTCATCAGTGATGTCACTGACCATGTCATGAATGATGTAATATGTGTCCTCATCAGCTGTGCATGACGGGGGCGCGAGCTATAGTTAGCTGAACATAGTAGCTGAACTAACTATATTGGCGGAATTTCTCTGGTTTTGTACGAGTGAAATGTCCAACTAACTATAATGTCCCTGAAACCTATGGTTTGTTCAGTGACTCTCTAAGGTTTTCTAAAGGCTAATTTCTGACTATAACATCCCTGAAACCTATGATTTTTTCTGTGAATTTCAATGGTTTTTTAAATGCTGATTTCTAACTATAATATTCATTAAACCTATGCTTTTTCTTATATTTATCAACGTTTTTTTAGGGATACTTTGTAATTATAATATCCTAAAAAGACTTTAAAAAAAATGTGTTGTTAAATAAAATTATATAATGTCTTGTGTTTTGTTAAATTGAAATAAATATATATTTTTTTAAAGTGGAGTTGCCCACCCATCGTATACCTATCTCTGTGCGTGGATTCAAGCCACCATACGGGCAAAGTCGTGATCTATACGCGGTGGGTTTGCAACGGGTGCGTGGTGCCTGCTGCCGCATAACATCATACACATATAGGATTGTGTCGTGTGCACGTTTCATATGCTTCAGGTGCGCGGTGCCTGGCCCTACGTGAAGTCATATACGTAAGGGATTGTGTTGTGTGCACTTTTGGTATGCGACGGACGCGCAGTGCCCCACCCCGCATAACAATATGTATGTGTGCTGTCGCACTGGGTACGCAACTCTGGGCCAAAAATAATTATGTTTAAAACATATATGTATACTAGTTCAATATGTATATTAGACCAAGAGATTATGTAAACTTATTATAAATATCATATATTTCTAATTGCAATAAAGTTACACAACTCTTAAATATACTTTTGCGAAGTTGCGTCAGGTGTGTGCTGGGGGCGTGCTGGGTGCGTGACTCCCATGTGACCAAAAGAAAGCATTTCATTGGTTCATAGGGTTTTCCATTCTAGAACTTGAAGGAACCCACCCATTTTTCTCATTCTTTCTACAACATCCCAGGAGACACAAATGCTGTGTTTTTTTTAGCTGGTTTACATATTTATTTTGCTATTTTGCTACTTAAATAGAAATGGCTTGTTTGACTCCTGTTGTGGATGTTGCTACTGAAGAAGAGGAGTTGGGCCTGCCTTTTAAAACACAGAAGGAATCCATTGTGTAGAAAGTTTTCACCATTCCCAATGGTGAAGAAAAGGTGAATGCACGTGTGGTCAGCTGCACTCTTTGTCATTTTGCCATTTTACCCTCTATGTGTGATATTTTATTTTATATTGAACAGTTACTTAAAAACATTTACAATACATCTTAAAAAGAAAGGCAGGCCTAAAAAATTCATTTGTATACAAAACTTTCAAAATCAGTATATAAAAACTCAATATATATATTAATATTTGCATCTGTGAATAAAAACAGCAAGCATATACCAGTGTGTCCACAATAGTGACTTGCTTGATTAAGTTAAGATATTATAGTATTAAAATTATGTCTTATCCGACTGGTTTGTGGGGCAAGTTGGCTTATTGGTCTAAAGTGACTTTCATCATGCCTGACCCTTCATTTTCCGAAAGCCTGTTTCGAAGCTTGGCCATGTATTTCCCAAACTTGGCCAGGTCTGTTGGAAGGGTACAGGAGAAAAGTACTGATACAGCTTCTTTTACTGTTCGAACGCTGTGTCGTAGCCAGATTTGCTTTAAAAAGATCAGTCGTGGCAGGAGCATCTCAGGGCAACAGCAAATCATGTGTAACAGAGATTCTTTTTTTTATAGTTGCAGAGTCTGCATCTTATTTTGTGTTCCAGGGACCTCCACCCAGGGTTTAGCTCTTTGATTTGGAGGGGCACTAGTCTGGCCCATATGATGTTTTTGAGTGCTTTCCTTCCAAGTGCTTGGCTGAGGTAGGGCTGTGTTTTATGCCCTGAATATGATGTTGCCAACCCGGGTGGGCCCCTTTCTGTTACGAATACTGCTAGATCATTTGTAATTGACGAATAAAGACACTGTTTGTTTATTGCATTTTTAATCGCCAGGTAGCTTCTTGGTGCATCTTTCCAGTTTTCAATTGCAAGCCCCAACGTTTCAACTGCTTTTTCCTTGTAGCTATGCCACAGGTTAGCAGTATCTCCGTAAATTGGCTTCAGCATACTTTTTAAACTTTCAGCTGGGGCAGTTAAAACTTGGTAAAAGTATTTAGCATGTGTACCCAAGCATTCCTTACTTTGTTGCTTTAGGCCAAACTCCAAACGAATTAGACTGTGACGAGTGTATTTGGGAAGTTTAAAAATACGTTTGTAGGCCTGGCATTGTACTTTATCCAACATTGCCTCCATTTTGCCTGGGGGCGCCTGTTGTGCATATCCTGTGGTTGCCCTGATCTTGGCTTGTAGAACCTTTCTAATGGGAGCTGACATTGGGCTCTGCATGAGCTCATTTAGTTTGCATATCGAAAAAATTGTTGCTTGTGCTCTGGCCTTCATTTTGTGAGTATGTAATGTAGCTTTGCCAGTTTCACTTAGCCAGCACCCAAGATAGTTATATGAGCGCGTGGTTGTGATGATTTCCTTCCCCAAGTGCAATTTCAGTGAGGCTTTTTTGGGGAACTGGCTGAAAATAACAACTTTTGTTTTTTGCGCGTTGATTATGAGCCCGTTGCTTTGATTGTACTTATTTAAGGTTTCTAGCCCTCTTTGCAGCCCAATTTTTGTGTGGTCCATTACCACTAAATCTTCCGCATATTGTAAAATGTGCAGTTTGTTTCTTCCGATTGTTGGTGTTGCAAGGCTGGCGTTCAGAAGCTTCTTCCCCAGATCTGCAGTATAAAGATTAAGCAGCGTGGGGGCAAGTACGCAGCCCTGTTTTAATCCATGATTTGTCTGACACTTCTTTGTTATAGTATTATCTGCTAGTTTTACTTGGATCCAGGTATTGCTGTATAATGAAATGATAGCGTCCTGCTGGGATGTGCCAATTGCTCAGTTTTTGCCAGAGCTTATTTCGGGGTACCCCGTTAATAGCGGCTGAATAGTCTACAAAGCATGTAAAAATTGGTTTGTTGTTTTTACAGTTTGCTTGCTGGCTCAAGTATGACATGGCCACGATGGCCACGATGTTGTCAATTGTGGAGCATCCCTTGCGAAAGTCAGTCTGGTAGTGGGAGAGGATTTCGTTCTCTTTAATCCATTCGTTGAGTTCCTTCAGTAGAGTACTGGCATAGGCTTTCCCTTCAATGTCCACGAGAGCAATGAGTCGATCATTTTTTGGATCTGTGTTGTCCCCCTTCTTGAAGATAGGATGCAGGAAGGACCCTCGCCACAAGTCTGGTACTTGTGCTTTTAGTCTACATTCGGTAAACAGTGTGGAGAGAATTCTACTCCAGTAAACTGGATCTTCTCTGAAGATTGCCCCTGGGAGGCTGTTAGGCCCAGGAGCCACATCTCTTCTTATCCTGCTTATCACTTGTTTAACTAAGGTGCAATCTTGTTCTTTTCCAAGTGATTCCGCGCGGGCTTCCATAACAGTTTCTTCTCCAGTTGCAAATAGGACCTCTTGTTTTTCGTGGGCTACGATAAATGCTTTCTCAGTGTTGATTGAGGCAGCGTACCTTGTCCAAACATCGGCGTGTACTGAGTTGCGCCTATCCACTTTGTCATTCTCCAAGTTTGCAATGTATTGCCAAAGTTGTCATTGTTTGTTGGGTTTTGAAAGCTCATGTATTGTTACCCAGACGTGCTCTAGTTTTTCCTGTTTGAGTGACCATATTAAGTGTCTCTTCTTCTTTGATAGGTCTGTGCATTTCTTCCTTGTTTCTTTTGTTCCTCTAATTTTGTGTAATCGTTTTGCTTTTTTTAGTTTACGCGACAGCATAGTCAAATTTGTATTATGTCTAAACCTTGAGGTAAGCATTATATTTCCCGGGCCGCTGACATTAGGATTGTTGACCAATTTAGCTTTTAGGTTTCCTATCCACTTTGTCCAGTTTTCCATGGTTGGTGGATTCCCCGAGCTCATCTCTTGTTTGTTTTTCCAAAGGTTAAACCGCTTGGCTTGAGACGTGTTCCACTTTATCCTTTTGACTAGGGAGTGTTCTACGGTCCCCATTGATTGCGATATAGCCTCGGCTTGTTCCCTCTGTAGTAGGCACAGATTTAGGTCCACTTGCAGTAGTTTGTGATCACTGGTCTCATGTGCTATTATTTCAGTATATACAATTTTCTGGGATAAGAGATTACACAAAAATATGTAATCTATGGTGGAACAATCCCGAAATGTGGCCACACGCACGAGCTTAGAGTCTGGTGATTTCCAAGTGTCCCTTACAGATTTTAGGTCGTAGTTTTTTAGGAAGGAATAGAAAACGCTTTTGGTGCTGCTTAACCCGAGCGTATCACTTTGGTATGTACCCAGGTGATGCAGGTTAAAGTCTCCTGTGATAACTTTGGCCAGGAGCGCGTTGGAATGTAGTATTTCCTTTATCAGTGTTATAATATGTTTGGTTGCGTCCAGTTTGTACTTTCCCTCTGCATTGAGGTATAGATTTATCAGTAAAATGGGTGCACTTTCTTTTCGGGTCCTATCACCCTCTATTATGAGCGCCTGTAGTGAGTCAGAATCTATTTTTACCATTTTTACCATCATCATCTCCTGATGTTTTATGTAGATCGAAATGCCCCCCGATGGTCTAACGAAGTGATTGTTTTTGGTTGCTGGTTTATGAAAACCCGCATAGCCTTCGAGGTGTACGTTATCTGTGGCCCAAGTTTCCTGTAGGCATACTATGTCTCCTTCCTGCAAAGTTTGTATGACGGTTTCATTTTTAAGTGCTTTGTGTACCCCTGCCACATTCCACGAAATAATTTTGAGGTTGGAGAACGTTTTATAATTTGTGTGGGATGCCCTAAGCGGTTCTGGTGCTGCTGTTCTCCTAATTAAAGTCCGCCCTTTCCATTCTAGTGTGCCCCCTTGGGCGTCAGAAGTATCAAATTGATCTTTGTGGCTCTTGGCTTTTTCTATTTGCAGGAGCATTTGTATACTTTCTGGTTGAGTCATCATCTGTTACGGTCCTACTTATGGTTGCGTCCTCCTGTCGCCTGACTGATATTATCAATTTGTTATAATGTTTGTCTTCGTTTATGGTTGGTGCGCCTCTAAGTATTCCTTGGGCGGGCTCTTTCATGCTTTTAGTTCTTAAGTTTGCTGGCTCCTGAAGAATTGATGGGTACTTTTCTTGTTCTAATTGACTCACCACAATTCCCCAGTTTTTGAAAATATCCTTTTCTCTCAGTACTACTGCCGCCGTGTGTTCGTTTAACCAGGTGACTATGGTATCTTCTTTATTAGTGTCTTCTTTCGTTGATTCAAATTGGATAGAGACTATGTCTTTACTTTTTATGTGCGATAGTGTCGGTATGTGTTGTAGGAGCCGTAAAAGGTTCCCCCTGTTTAAGATGTCATGCCTCCCCTTTGATTTATATTGCGGTTGTAGGATTGTTATATGGCTGTTGCTGATGTTTGGTGGAGTTGGTGTGGTTCTAAACAAGGGTTCCATCCATGGCTCTATCGTCTCTGTGGCATGATC
The DNA here is from genome assembly GCF_964263255.1 of Lissotriton vulgaris. Lineage (NCBI taxonomy): Eukaryota > Metazoa > Chordata > Amphibia > Caudata > Salamandridae > Lissotriton > Lissotriton vulgaris. The sequence continues at coordinate 902,368,196 of NC_141696.1, forward strand.
CGAGGTAGTGCACAATTCTTTGATTTTTACCGCCCGACTTATAGTTTCCTTGTCGGCCCCATCTTCGGATTTCTTTTCCTGTTCATTTATTGTTGGTGCAATTTCCTTTGTTAAGCTGCCACTTCTTGAGTGTTGCGAGACCTGCGAACATGATGATCTTGATATTCCCTTGTTTATGTGCTCTTCTTTACTCGTGGAGTTATTTTGAGTTTTATTTTTGATAAATATCGGGTAGAATTTACCTGGTGTTGGCCTTTGATGGCTGAGCAATGGGTCTGTACCCTCTATGGGCCCATGTGTAAGCCGAGACATGTTTCTTATGTTAAGAGCAGACTTTTGACGTTTTAGTTGTTTTTTTAGTTTTTTCTTCATAAGTCGTGAGAGTTTTGTCTCTGTATTACTAGTTGAATTCTCCTTTGTCCTATCCTTCTTAGTGGTTCCTGTGCTTTCAAGTATTGAGTTTGTGTAGCTTAAGTTTAAGTTTGAGTTTGAGGGCACTATTATTGTAGTGTTCTCTAGGGTCTTTTCCTTGTCCTGGAATGCTGGAATTTCAGTTATTTGTTTAATTGCTGTTGAATCCGTATTTATTTTAGAGATTGCGTTTGCACTGGCTGTTTTTATGAAGTTTTCTTGGACTTGTTGTTTTTTGGCCTCCATTATTCTGTTGCAAAATGTTTGAGGTGTGTGAGTTTTTAAATCGTCAATTAGAGTAGTAAGCATTTCTGGGATGGATGCAAGTTTATCGTTTGTAGGCCCACATGCACAGTCTGTGTTTAAAGCGTATTCTTGAGCTCATATTATCAGCGTGTTCAAATTAGCTAATTTTGAGTCAATCCCAGATATTGTGGTTGACATATTGTTCAGCAGATCTACTTGGACGTCCATCTTATTTGATTGGTACGTTAGTGCCTCGAGTGTGAGTTGAGATGTTTTACAGAATAGGTCCCAAATTGATCCTGCGTCTGAGGTTACTTCTGGGATGCCCCTGGTCATGGAATTGTTGCACTCTTTGTCCTAGAGTACTGTTAAGGGGAAGTGACAGAAAGTATTTGTGCGGAACCTGTAGCATGCTGAAACGTCTGCAGACAATTCACCCCGACCTCTGACACATGAACAACTGTGACGTACTCATCAAGAGATGCAACAGAATGACCAGGGAGCTGGTCCAAGTACTTTGAGAGCCTCAAGCAACTGATCTCGAGGTGCAGACATTCGTCCTGAATTTGGACATCTGCAGCAACACTACGTCAAGTGCAAGAGAGTCATTTGTTGTGGGGAGCAATCTGTGGATGCTGTGGTTTGTGCAGCAGGAATCACCACTGTTCTTTTTTTATGGTTGCAATGACTGTTTAATTGCAAAACTTAAAACTTAGTTCTGTTGTTTTTCCTGTTTTTTAAAAACCATCAAAAAAATATACAAAATGGTTTAAAAAACAAAAAAAGTATAAAAGCAAAAAAAGAAGAAAAAAAGAGTTCTTTTCAAAACTACTTTGCCTTCTTAATAAAAGAGAAATAACTGCATGCTAATGCATGGGAGATTGAATGAGTATATGTGTAGAGGTTTAGGCATGAATGAGAAGTGTGTAAGTGGTTAGAGGACTGCATGAGTAGTGCATAGAGGATTGCAGCAGTGCATGTGTTTGTGACTGGGTCTTTGCATGAGTACATAGGTACTGAGTAGATGATTAGAGTTCTGAAAGGAGACTGTGTGGTGAATTTATAAGTGTTTGGTTGTTGGCGAAATGTTTGGATTAGTACATGGTATTGGCTGGGTGACTTGAGGAGTGCATGGGAAGTGAGAGGCTGATTACTGGACTGTATGGGTACCACCACGGGAATTGAAGGAGAGAATGAGAAGTTTGTAAGTGGTTAGAGGACTGCATGAGTAGTGCATAGAAGATTGCAGCAGCGCATGTGTTTGTGACTGGGCCTATGCATGAGTACTTGGGTACTGAGTAGATGATTAGAGTACTGCAAGGAGACTGTGTGGTGAATTTATATGTGTTTGGGTATTGGCAGAGTGTTTGGAATAGTACATGGTAGTGGCTGGGTGACTGGAGGAGTGCATGGCAGGTGAGAGGGTGATTACTAGCCAGTATGGGTACAACCACAGGAATTGAAGGAGCGAATTAGAAGTTTGTAAGTGGTTAGAGAACTGCATGAGTAGGGCATAGAAGATTTCAGCAGTGCATGTGTTTGTGACTGGGTCTATGCATGAGTACATGGGTACTGAGTAGATGATTAGAGTACTGTAAGGAGACTGTGTGGTGAATTTATAAGTGTTTGGGTATTGGCAGAGTGTTTGGATTAGTACATGGTAGTGGCTGGGTGACCGGATGAGTGCATGGGAAGTGAGAGGATATTTGCTGGACTTTATGGGTACTACCAGGGGAATTGAAGGAGTAAAAGGGAAGAAGGTAAGTGATTAGTGGACTGCGTGAGTAGTGCATTGGGGATTGCAGCAGTGCATGTGTTTGTGACCGGGTCTTTGCATGAGTACATGGGTACTGAGTGGATGATTAAAGTACTGCTAACAGAGTATGTGGTACATTTATAAGTGCTTAGGTATTGGTGGAGTGTTTAGATTAGTACATGTTAGTGGATGGGTGACTTGAGGAGTGCACGGAGAGTGACAGGGTGATTCCTGGACTGCATGGGTACTACCAGGCAAATTGAAGGAGTGAATGAGAAGTGTGTAAGTGGTTGGAGAACTGCATGAGCAGTGCAGAGGGGATTGCAGCAGTGCATCTGGTAGTGTCTGGGTCATTACAAGAGTACATGGATAGTGACTGGATACTTGAAGTGCTGCAAGGAGAGAGCACAGTGAATTTATAAGTGCTTTGGTTTCGGCTGAGTGATTGGATAAGGACATGGGACTGGCTTGATAATTGGAGGAGTACATAGGTAGTAACAGGGAGATTACTAAATTGTATAGGTAGCAATCAAAGGGTTGTAGAACGGCATGAGGTAGTGCCTGGCTAATTGCATGAGTACACGGGTACTGACTGGATGGCTTGAGTACTGCAAGAAGAGTGGGTGAACTTATAAGTGTTTGTATTTTGGCAGAGTGATTGGATTAGTACATGGTAGTGGCGGGGTGATTGGAGGAGTGTACAGGGAGTGACAGTGTGATTACTAAACTATATAGATAGCACTCAAAGGGTTGTAAGGGTGCATGAGTTAGTGCCTGGGTAATTGCATGAGTACATGGGTACTGACTGGATGATTAGAGTACTGCAAGAAGAGTGCATTGTGAATTTCTAAGTGCTTGGGTTTTGGCGGAGTGATTGGATTAGTACATGGTACTGGCTGGGGGAGTGCACGGGGAGTGCACAGGGAGTGACAGTGTGATTGCTGGACTACATTGGTACTACCTGGGTAATTGGAGGAGTGAATCAGTAGTGTATAGGTGGTTACAGGACTGCATTGATAGTGCACATGTGATTGTAGCACTGCATGTTTTAGTCCCTGGGTCATTGCATGAGTACCTGGATAGCGACAGGATACTTAGAGTGCTGCAAGGAGAGTGCATGGTGAATTTATGAATGCTTGGGTTGTGGAAGAGTGTTTGGATAAGGACATGGGACTGGCTGAGTAATTGGAGGAGTGCATAGGTAGTAACAGGGAGATTACTAAACTGTATAGGTAGCACTCAAAGGATTATAGAAGTGCATGAGGTAGTGCCTGAGTAATTGCATCAGTACGTGGGTACTTACTGGATGATTAGAGTACTGCAAGGAGAGTGCATGGTGAATTTATAAGTGCTTGTGTTTTGGTGGAGTGATTGGATTAGTACATGGTACTGGCTTGGTGATTGGAGGAGTGAAATTGCGAGACTGCATGGGTACTAGTTAGGTAATTGGAGGAGTGCATCAGCAGTGTGTAGGTGATTACAGGACTGCATGGATAGTGCACATGTGATGATAGCACTGCATGTGTTAGTGCATGGGTCATTGCATGAGTACATGGATAGCAACAGGGTACTTAGAGTGCTGCAAGCAGAGTGCATGGTGAATTTATAAGTGCTTGGGTTTTGGCAGAGTGATTGGATAAGGGCATGGAACTGGCTTGATCATTATAATAGTACATTGGTAGTAATAGGGAGATTAGTAAACCCTATAGGTAGCACTCAAAGGATTGGAGAAGTGCATGACTTAGTTCCTGGGTCATTCCATGAGTACATGGGTAGCGACTGGATGATTAGAGTGCTGCAAGGAGAGTGCATGATGAGTTTATAACTGCTTGTGTTTTGGCACAGTGATTAGATAAGGGCATGGCAGAGTGAATAAAGGAGTCCACAGGGAGTGATCGGGGGATTGCTGAACTGCATGTGTTTTGCTCTGGAGATTTTACCATTGCATGAGTTAGTGCATGAGTCATTGCATGAATGCATGGGTAGTGCTTAGATACTAACTGAGTGATTGCCCAAAATCGAATCAATAAATAATTTTTTGTGTACTTATAAAATCACATTTTCACTATCTTTGCAATCCTGTAATCAGTCAGGCACCTCTCAATAATTCAGTAAATATACATACAACTATATAAATACAATCTGAACACATACATGAGTCATTACATACTATCTAGTTAAATAGATAAGTAAAACATACCAGAAAGAGTAATATGTGGTGGCTTACTTTTGAGCTACATCTTGACCATTAAATCTAGAAATATGCGATATCATCAAACTATACCTCTCAACAGACTTAAGAAAGAAGACTATTTAACAATACCTTTTATGAGCATTTCTAAAAACCACACTTTTATTATACTTTGCTCAGACTACAATAATAAGCATAATTACCAAAACCTTATTTCACCATTCTATCTTAAAACATATGGCATCGTTTAACGTGACCTTCTGTACAAACTAATAACAGCAACTTAATTATTAACACGTTCTATGATCATCTTTCAAACAGCACAGTTGTGCTGCATTTTACCAAACCATCTATAATTATGCAATTCATTAAACTATACCTTTGCAGATAGAATAGAAATGATGCCTAATAAACTACACCTTATATGAACATCTTTCAAAATACACATTTGTAGTGCATGTTCAACCAACTATCCAAAAATATGAGGAATCATTCAGCTATACCTTTGAACAAGCTTAAAAATATATATTACTGTACAGACTGTTTTTTAAACAAACTTCAAGTACAATAAAACAAATTCCAATATACATCTCTACATTTAATAATATATTCCAAACAACACAGTGTTAGAATAATGTCAACTCTTTTTTAAATAAACCTCAAAAATATATAACTCACCTTGGAAATAAATCTGTTGAATGAAAAATCTCACACGCTCAGACAAGATTTTCTTTTACACACAGTCAGTATAAATCACCAGACTCTGCAAAATTAAACCAGTAAGGGCAAGGTTTCCCTCTCTTTTTCTATGCAAATACACATAAGCAACAAATGACATTGCTTTCCAGAGATTTTCAATTTGCAAAACACATTTCCATTGGTCACAAATAATATCCCTTATCGACTGACTTCTTGACCCCTTCTGCTTAATGTCAGTTCCCATAGCAACAGGTCATGAAACATTTAATTTAACTGACAGGTCACAAGTTCACCACAGAATGTTGCAAATAAGAACAACAGGTGTGGTTGCCATTGCAAAACATTACCTTATCCTTTCAGCTGTACTTTTCAAACATTTTTTACCAACCAATAAGAAACTTGCTTTTTAACCAAGCTAAATTGCACCCTATGTTTGAATGTATAATCTTCTAAAACAGCCAATGAAATCTCTACATTCTTAAAACAGCACCTTCTCCACCATTTTAGGTATCTCTCATTTAACCAACTGACTATATCAGCTACAGACACCTTTTAATTACCTACAGACATCCCTTCAATATGCTGTCAGTGTAAATTGTTGGGCACAGCTATGTATTCTGGTACAAAAGGTATGCTGAACACAGAGGTATTGACAAAGACCTAACTTTGCAAAATGTAGACATTAAATGGATTGGACAGAGAGGATTCAAATGGCACCAATTGATGCCTTTGGTTAAAATCTTTTTACATCTCCAACCCCCTGACCTCATGATTGTGCACTGTGGTGGAAATGACCTAGGCACATTGACTGGGGTAGGTCTGGAAATGCTAATGAAGGACACCTTTGCAGAATTGATGTTGCTTTTCCCCCAAACTGCCTTTGTATACTCTAACATATGCCAAAGACAGAAATGGAATTGGTCCAATCAAGGTAGTCATCAGATTGAGAAAGCTAGAAAGAATGCCAATAAAGCTGTTTCTGCTTACCTCAGAGACCATAGCATGGGCTCCATACATAACAACAATCTACATTTCCATATGGAGGGTATCTACAGAAGTGACAGAGTACACTTCACTGATGAAGGGAACAGAGTTTTGCTCAACAACCTACATCTCTGCATCCGCTGCTCATAATAAACACAAGGGTTTTTTAGAGCCACCCAATTAGCCAACATATAACCTAGATTTATATAATAAAAATCGTAATTATTTTTGCTAGGAGTCGTGCACCCAGTGTGACTTAGAGCCACGCACCCATCGCATTCACACTAGGGGGCTGTGCTGAGCGCTGTGCAACAATCTTGTTCACACTAGGGGCCGCGCTGAGCGCCACGCATCCATCGCGTTCACATAATGGGGCTGAGCTGACCACCGCGCATCCATCGCGTTCACACTAGGGGGCCGTGCTGAGCACCGCGCACTCTTCGCTTTAACACAATTTTTTTCAAAAAATAATTTGTCCACTTCCATTCATTTACATTTGCCCCGGGGACCCCATCCCCCAGGGCATACCCAAATATAATTTATTTTTATTTTTTTAAAGGAGGAGGGGGGACTGCCACCTACCTACCGGGCCCTGGGACCCCATACCCACGACCTGGCCTCATGGTTAGGGACCATGAGGGGAACCCCAATGCCCCCATGTTCCCGCCGGCTCCCCGTCTGCTACGGGAGACGGCATTGCTTTTCCACACAGGGAACTGCTGACATTCAGCTCCCCGTGTGGAATAGCAATCTGCTTTGAATTTTTGAAGCGTGAGCAGGAAACCTGCTCTTGCTTCCAAAATCCAAAGCAGAGTTTGCTAGGACAGGACGAGAGCCATGCTCCCGCCCTGTCATAGCACAGCAGCGTACAGTGGGTAGGCACCCCGGGACACTCTAGGAGCCGAACCTGGGGGGTGGCGGTCCCCCAGGGCTCCAGGAGGGGGGATGCATTGCCCCCTCCCAATGTGTTTAAAACCCCAGGGAGGTGCTGGTCCCCAGGGCTTGGGGGGCATTGGAGGCTCCCAACACATTAAAACACAAGCCCCGGGGGTGACAAGCCCCGGGGCTGTGGGAGGGCCAGGTGCCCTCCCATATATCATATACATAGCCATGGGAAGGTGGCGGTCCCTGGCGCTGCGAGGGCCCCCACTAATGAATTTATAGGGCCCTAGGAGCTGGCCCACCCGGGGGCTTTTTCTAAACAAAGCACAGGAGTCCATGCTTATATATATATAAATATATATTACCTACTGGCGGTCGCCAGTAGGTAGTTATAGTTAGGACCTAGCTACCATAGGAAATCCGCAACATTCTATTGGGAATAACTTTGGCACAGGTTCAAGTTCAAGTTCAGAAATGTATATAGTGCACTACTCACCCAGAGGGTCTCAAGGCGCTTGGGGAGGTGGGTGCATTTACTTATCGAATATCCAAGTTTTTAGTTGCTTTCTGAAGGAGAGGTGGTTCTGAGTAAAGCGGAGGTGGGTGGGGGGAGAATTCCAGGTCTTGGCCGCTAAGTAGGAGAAGGATCTTCCCCCCATAGTGGATCTGTGGATGCGCGGAATTGCGGCGAGGGCTTGATTGGAAGATCGTAGTTGGCGGGTGGGGGTGTAGAAGGACAGTCTTGTGTTGAGGCATTCGGGTCCTAGGTCATAGAGGGCTTTGTGTGCGTGGGTGAGGAGACGGAACGTTATTCTCTTGTTGATGGGGAGCCAGTGGAGATCTTTCAGGTGGTCGGAAATGTGAGCTTGACGAGGGATGCCTAGTATGAGTCTGGCAGATTCGTTTTGGATGCGTTGAAGTTTTTTCTGTAGTTTGGCTGTGGTTCCGGCGTAGAGGGTGTTTCCGTAATCCAGTCGGCTGGTGACCAGTGCGTGGGTGACCGTCTTTCTTGTTTCAGTGGGGATCCAGCGGAAGGCTTTTTTGAGCATGCGTAGGATGTTGAAGCAGGATGATGAGACGGCATTGGCTTGTCTGGTCATCAAGAGGGAGGAGTCCTGGATGAAGTCCAGGTTGCGTGTGTGATCCATTGGTGTGGGTGCGGTTCCCAGGGCTGGTGGCCACCAAGAGTCATCCCAGGCCGAGGGGGATGAGCCTAAGATGAGGACTTCCGTTTTGTCCGACTTCAGTTTTAAGCGGCTGTTCTTCATCCACTCGGCTACTTCTTTCTGGTTTTGGCGGTGTTCGGGTCTTTGGTGAGGGAGAGGATCAGCTGGGTGTCGTCTGCATAGGAGATGATGTTGAGGTTGTGTTGGCGCGCGATGGATGCAAGGGGACTCATGTATACGTTGAAGAGGGTGGGACTGAGTGATGATCCTTGTGGTACGCCGCAGATGACTTCGGTGGCCTCTGATTTGAAGGGGGGAGGCAGACTCTCTGGGTTCTTCCGGCAAGGAATGATATGATCCATTCCAATGCTTTTCCTTGTATTCCGACGTTGCTGAGTCGTTGTATGAGGGTGCTATGACAGACTGTGTCGAAGGCTGCGGAGAGGTCAAGTAAGATGAGGGCAACTGTTTTTCCGTTATCCAGTAGTGTTCGGATGTCGTCTGTTTCTGCGATGAGGGCGGTTTCGGTGCTGTGTTTGGCTCGGAAGCCGGATTTTGAAGGGTCGAGGGATTTGTTGGATTCGAGGAAGGCGGCGAGCTGATTATGGACGGCTTTCTCAATGACTTTGGCGGGGAATGGGAGGAGCAAGATGGGGCGGTAGTTCTTAAGTTCGGTAGGGTCTGCTGTGGGTTTCTTCAGAAGGGCGCTGAGTTCGGCATGTTTCCAGATTTCCGGGAAGGTAGCGGAGTTGAAGGAGCAATTGATGCCATCGCGGAGATGGGGTACGATGATGGAGCCTGCTTTGTTGAAAATGTGGTGGGGACATGGGTCGGTTGGCGATCCTGAGTGGATGGAGTTCATCAGACGGATGGTGTCTTCGGTGGTGATTGGGTTCCAGGCGCAAAGGTTGTTAGAGGACGGTGTTGGATCGGAAATGGGTGGAATGGACAAGTCTTCAGACTGGTTTTCAAAGCTGTTATGTATTTCGGCGATTTTGTTGTGGAAGAATGAGGGTAGAGAGTCGCAGAGGTCTTGGGAGGGAGAAATGTCGTTGGTGCCGGCGGTGGGGTTAGTAAACTCTTTGACGATGTACAATAGTTCCTTGCCGTTTTGGCCATTGTTGTGAAGTCGATCCTTGAATGCTGATTTCTTGGTGGATTTGATTAGTTGGTGGTGTTTGCGGGTGGTGTTCTTGAAGGTGGCTAGGTTATCAGTGGTTGGGTTTTTTCTCCAGGTTTTCTCGAGAGTACGGCAGAACTTCTTGGCGCTATGGGTGATCCATTGGGTGAGGTTAGTGGCTGCTTGGTTTGGGTCCGATGATTTGGGGGGGGGTTTTGGTGAAGCGATGTGAAGAGTTGTTCGGTGGTGATTTTGTTCCAATTTCTTTGCGGAATAGGTTGTGGGGTGTTGTGGGTCGTGGACTTTTTGTAGTTGAAGTGAACGCAGCTGTGGTCCGTCCAATGGAGAGCTGTGGTGTGATCGAAGGAGATGTGCTTGCTGGAGGTGAAGATAGGGTCGAGCGTGTGTCCGGCGTAGTGGGTGGGGGTGTCTACAAGTTGTTTGAGTCCTAGATTGGCCAAGGTATCCAGAAGGGTGGTGGTGTTGTTGTCGTTTTTCTTTTCCAAGTGAAAGTTGAGGTCTCCCAGTAGAATGTAATTCTCGGAGGGGAGGGCATGTGGGCTGATGAAGTCAGCGATGTCTTCGCTGAATTGTGTGCGGGGTCCTGGTGGTCTGTAGATGAGGGTGCCTCTGAGTGTGGTTTTGTGGTCGGTGTGAATCTGGAAGTGGAGGTGTTCGGCGGAAGCGAGGTTGTCGTCGGAACTGGTCGTGATGCGGATGGTGTTCTTACGGACGATGGCGATGCCTCCTCCTGTTTGGTTGATGCGGTCCTTTTGGATGATCTTGTAGCCGTCCGGGATGGCTATGGCGATGTCGGGCGCTGATTAGGCGTTCATCCATGTTTCTGTGAGGAAGGCGACGTCCGGCGATGTAGTGTCGAGTAGGTTCCAAAGTTCAATGGAGTGTCTGTGGACTGAGCGGGTGTTGATCAGAATGCACTTTAGGTGGTTAGTGTCGGAGCTCTGTTTGGAGTTTGTGGATTTGGTGTGGGTCCTGATGCAGTCGAACTTGCAGAAGTGGCAGGTGAAGGGTCCCTGGGTGTGTCCTGGGGCGGCTTGGTAGCAGTTTGGGATTCGGCTGGGGTTAAGGGCTGAGAGGGTTGCGGCGTCATAAGTAATGCGGGTGGAATGGGAATCGCGGGGGCCAGGGGGTCTGGCGCTGGGCGCGGTACAGGCGCGGACGGGCGTAGACAGGCTTACCTTTGGCGCACCTTTGGCGCGCATAGGACGCGACCGCTGCGTGTCAACGCTGCGTGCAAATGCATCTGACATAAGTGGATAGTGGAGGGGGAGGGGCGAGGGAGGGTCAGCTGGGAGGCGGGAGCGGGGTGGAGAGGCGGGCTGGAAGGCACAACAACAACAAGATGGCAGCAAAACGAAAGGAAACAGGACGAGATTGGGGTGGGCAGAGGCGCAGGCACAATCAGGCACAGATAAAACAGAGAAACACAATGCGAGCCTGCAAAAGCGCTACGATGGCACTCAAGCGCTACAATATGCAACACAATCTGATCAAATCGATGTGGGCTGTGCAAAATAGCGTTACACTATATTAGGCAATGCGGCAATTTTAGATGATCAAGACGGAGCGCACTCAATATTAAAGCTCAATAAAATGTTTGCAATGAAGCGCTACGATACCAGCTGGAGCCAGGGAGCGAGGGGAGCGACCGCTTCTGACAGAGTCAGGACAGTCACCGCTGGTTGAGGAATTTGCGTGTAATTTTCCAAAATTTTGGCCAGCTCTGCTCTGCTCCTTCCCTGAAAGTTTCGGGGGGATTCGTGAAGTGGGGGCTGAGAAAAAAGGGGGGTCCCAAAACTTGTTTTCCCCATGCAATTTTCCATAGGACGATCTGACACGGCTACAGCTCAAACCACTGAATGGATTTACGCCAAACTTTGCAAAATTGTAGGGACTGGTACGCAGATGTACCTTTGCTATATTTGGTGAAATTTGCTCCAGTGGTTTTTACGAAAATTAACTTCAAAAACACATATATATCTTTAGGCGCGCTCGAGCGCTCACCGGTACGCGTACCGGGGAGCGCACCCGGCGCGCTACAGAAGTGCGCGAGCGGAAAGGTGATTGGCTGTCGGATGTCTGTCAACATTCTAAACAGTCCGTAGAGTCCGCCATCTTGTGTCTCGGTAAAATCGAGACACCTGAGGTGATAATAAAAAGGGGGAAATGATTAAAAGGGGGCAGGGTAGACACCCCCTGACCCCTAGGTTTTCGGAGAGGGGCCTAGAAGGACCCTGAAGGGCAAAAAAACTTTTTTTTTTTAAATTGTCACGGGGTAAGCGCTTGGTGCGTTCCCAGGTGCGATCTCCGTTACGCGCACCCTGAGCGCATCACGGGGATAAACAGTGTAAAAAAATAGAGTAAAAAAATTATTTAGAGTGCTTAGAGGTAAGTTAGCTCTGAAAAGAGCTGTTGTGTTATGTGGGTGTTTTTTGTACCTACAAGTAGGTACCAATGCAGAGTCTCAAATTCAAGAGGAAGACCCTATTCCCTTCATCTGTAAAATGTACACCATCTCTCCTATAGATGCCTTGCATGTTGTAACGCAAGTTGTTGTGGTATATGGAACCCATACCATAGTCTCTGAGGAAAGCAGAAACAGATTTATTCACATGTATCCTTGCTTTCTCAATCTGTGGACAAAATTGGTTGGACCAGTTCCATTTTTGCCTTCGGCATATATTAGAAAATACCAAGGCAGGTTTTGGAAAAAGTTACATCAATTGCCCAAAGATGTCCTTTAAAAGCATTTCCAGACCTACCCCAGTCAAAGTGCCCAGGTCATTTCCACCACATTGCACAATTATAAGGTCAGGTTGTGGTAGATGCATAAAGGATTTTATCAATGGTATCAATTGGTGGCTTCTTAATCCGCTCTGTCCAATCCACACAATGTCCACATTTGGTAAATCAAGGTTGTAAATACCTCTGTTACTTGCACATTTTTCACTCCAGAAGACATAGCTATGACCCACAAACCAAACGTTTGGCATCTTGAAGGTAGATGTGCTTGTATTCAGATGAGGTGTGGAAATGAAATGGCAGTTTGAAAGTAGGAGTTATGAAAAAAAGTGGTTGAGATTCAGTGCACTTGAAAAACAAGAAATGATTGGTGTTTTTTTTAAAAATTCGCCACTGAAAATTAGGGTGCATGCTTTTTTTTAAGAAGTCATTTTAATGGTTGAGAATAAGTCATTTAAAGAAACATTGTACATGATTAGCTAGTACATTGAGAGGTCAAACACCCTTGCTGGATTCTTTTGCATGAACTTTTGAACTGTGTGCTGGGTTAGGAGGGAGTTACCATGGTAACTGGGTGAATGAGCACTGGGGGGATGGGTGAATATTATGTGGGTTTCAAAGTGTTCAAATGTACAACCACTTAAAATGTGCAGTTTGGTTTTGAATTTGTGTGGGAAGAATTTTGATTGGTTATATACAAGAATATGGATCTGTGTTGAGAAGGAATCTGTGCCATTATTCTGAGGCTCCAGTGACAGAAGCATTATTCAGAGATTCTGCTAAAGAAAATCTGTTGTGTGTGACTGACACTGTTCTACATCTTTCAAAGCATTTTTAAAGGTGAGTACTGATTCTTTTAATAAAGATAGACGGCTGTATGCACTATGGGGAAGTTTAAGAAGCATATTGTGCTTCTTTATTCTTGCATTTTGTGTCATGTTTTTTTGTAATGCTGTTTAAAAATAGAATGGTGCATATTGGAAATGTATTTTGAAAATGAGTTAGGTTTCTGCTTTATTTCTGTAGGGGTCATTTAAATGAGCTGTGCTTTATGTCAAAAACGATTTACTATGGAAAATGTTTTCTGGTAAAAAGACTGGTTTTTAAATTTTGGTGAAGGATCACATTGAGTGTCTGTGTGAAATAAGGAATTATATTTTCACATTTTTCAATAATGTCACCTGTGCTTTGTAACAGTTTGCCTCTCTTAGGTTAAAAGGTACTCTGTGCCTGTGTCTCATGTCACTTAGCACGTGTATAATTTCTCTTTTTCTGTGTGTCATTTCTCTACTTGTGTGTGTGTCATGACATGTGTCTTATGTGCCTAAGATCACACTGTGAGTCAAGCTTGATTTTAAATGTATCTGGGTGTATAAAATGCGTAGTTGATGTCTTTAAAAATATGGAAGTACATGTTTTTTAAAGACATGGTAGATTACATGTAACATCCTGGTCATGTGGCTAAGATTACACTGATGGATGAATCAAGCTTTACTCACAGTCTGATCTTAGGCATATGAGCAGGATGTTACTTGTAATGAGAAATTCATGTTATGTCTTGCTTATATATAGGGGACCTGTTTTTTGCCAGTAGAGACAGTGAAATATTATGAGCAGAGACACACATACTGCTTGCAGAGACAGACATGGTAGATTATATGTAGCATCCTGGTCATGTGCCTAAGATCACACTGTGGGTCAAACTTGATTTTAAATGGATCTGGGTGAATAAAATGCTTAGTTGATGTCTTTAAAAATATGGAAGTACATGTTTTTTAAAGACATGGTAGATTACATGTAACATCCTGGTCATGTGCCTAAGATCACACTGATGGATGAATCAAGCTTCACTCACAGTGTGATCTTAGGCATATGACCAGGATGTTACATGTAATGAGAAATTCATGTTATGTCTTGTTTATATATAGGGGGCCTGTTTCTTGCCAGTAGAGACAGTGAAATAATATGAGCAGAGACACACATACTGCTTGCAGAGACAGACATGGTAGATTATATGTAACATCCTGGTCATGTGCCTAAGATCACACTGTGACTCAAGCTTGATTTTAAATGGATCTGTGTGAATAAAATGCTTGGTTGATGTCTTTAGAAATATGGAAGTACATATTTTTTAAAGACATAGTAGATTACATGTAACATCCTGGTCATGTCCCTAAGATTACACTGATGGATGAATTAAGCTTCACTCACAGTGTGATCTTAGGCACATGACCAGGATGTTACATGTAATGAGAAATTCATGTTATGTCTTGCTTATATACAGGGGCCTGTTTTGTGCCACTAGAGACAGTGAAATATTATGAGCAGAGACATACATACTGCTTGCAGAGACAGACATGGTAGATTATTTGTAACATCCTGGTCATGTGCCTAAGATCATACTGTGAGTCAAGCTTGATTTTAATTGGATCTGGGTGAATAAAATGCTTAGTTGATGTCTTTAAAAATATGGAAGTACATGTTGTTTAAAGACATGGTAGATTACATGTAACATCCTGGTCATGTGCCTAAGATTACACTGATGGATGAATCAAGCTTCACTCACAGTGTGATCTTAGGCACATGATCAGGATGTTACATGTAATGAGAAATTAATGTTATTTCTTGCTTATATATATGTAACATATATAACACACCCTGGATCTTGATTGCACAGCTTTGAGCCTATTTCAGAAGTAAGAGGCTTAACAGACATGCTGACTAAGATTTCCTAGTAGTACATGTACTAAGCAAATTATTCACCTAGATCCATTTAAAATCAAGCTTGACTCACAGTGTGATGTTAGGCACATGAGACACATGTCATGACACACATACAAAGAGAGAAATGACACACAGAAAAAGAGAGATTAAGCACGTCCATAGTGACATAAGACACAGACACAGAGTACCTTTTAAGCTAAAAGAGACAAACTGGTCGAAGGCACAGGTGACATTATTGAAAAATGTGAAAATGTAATTCCTTATTTCACACAGACACTCAGTGTGATCTTTGACACAAATTGTAAAGCCAGACATTTTACCAGAAAACATTTTACATAGTAAATAATTTTTATCACAAAGCATAGCACATGTAATGTAAATCAGCCTTATGTTGTAAACTACTGCTTATATCTTTTAGTTATTGTAATTGCTATGTAATATGTTTGTAGTGGTCTATAATATGTTATTTTCTCTTCACCACAGATTATAATCATCTATACAAAGATACAACACTATGCCATCCAAAGCAAGACGTCAAAAAAAATATTAAAAAATGTAAGGTCTAAGGAAAGAAAAATACAAGATTCATCCAAAACAAAATCTTCAGTGAAAAAAAGTAATGCTCCTGGTAAGCAAACTAAGAATTTTCTCAGGAACTTATTGAAATGTCAAAAAATAAAAGGTGTTGTTTTAAGGAACAATAAGACACCTCTAATTAAAAAAAAGAAATTGTGTCCCTCCAAAAATGTTAGACCTGCAGACGGAGATGATATTGTGTATAGCAAGAGAAGAAGAAATCGATTTATTGAAATTTGTAGACGAATGTTTCATAACAGAATACTATCTAATTTATTAAAAAATGTAAAGAGGTATCAAAAAAAGACCTCTTTTTACAAGAAAATAAAAAGCATAATTAAGATTGTGGATGAAGCATTTAAAGTGAAAAATAACTTATATGGATTAGTAATGAATGGAATTTGTTCACTAGATAAAGTAATCAATGTTTCCAAATCAAAATGTAAGTGGAGGAGAGTAATTAATCGGACTAATTTTTGTGATGTTTTTTCTGGAGAATGGAGGCATAGTTCAAGTTGTGAGACATTTTTTAATGAAGAAAGTTACTTTCAGGATAATGATTTGGTGCATGCAGTTGACACCAGTGGTCGAGCATATGAGGTGAAGGACGGTTGTCCGGTTGAAAAAGAAAAGATTGTGCCTAGAAATACAGAAGAGGTGTTAGCTGGTGAAGTTTTAGGGAGATGTCCTAAGGCTCCAGTGTATACTTGGAATTGTAGTAGTATTTGTAGTGTGCGACAGGATTCAATTGATCTGTTTCGCAGTTTTTTAAGAACATATACTAAGAAAAGTGTAAAACTAAATATGAAAATTTTGCAAGAGTTGG
Source organism: Lissotriton vulgaris (assembly GCF_964263255.1). NCBI lineage: Eukaryota > Metazoa > Chordata > Amphibia > Caudata > Salamandridae > Lissotriton > Lissotriton vulgaris. Next base: position 902,384,540 of record NC_141696.1, read on the forward strand.
ATCCTTGTATAGTGAGAGAAAAAACAGGTTTGCAAGGGCATTTACTGGCTTGTCTTTCAAGAAAAGTATGTCAGAGTGTTTTTCACCATTTTAGGATGTTAGCAGTACATCATAATAAAGTGAGGAAATTAGTGAGAAGGTTGTATTATGCAAAAAGTCCAGCACTTAAACTAAAACAGGTAAACAGTGCTCTTTTGCATGGAACTGAATTAGATGTGAAAAACATTTGTGAAGAAATTGAGTTGTGTTACTTTGTTGAAAAAGAGGACAGTGCAGAAATTGATTCAGTAATAGCAGGTAATGTAGAAGAGAATGTAGAGATTTCAAGTACAGAAAAATTTGAACATGAAATTACAAAGTTTAACGCCAATTCAAGTGAAAGGCCTAAGTTTACTTGTGTGTGTTGTCGAGGAACTTATTATAAGCATCAGACTAGATTAGTTGATTTATATGTAAAAAGCGAACAGGTAAATAATAATGAGTGGAAGGATTTTGCAACTTATTTGTTGGTAGAAAATTGTTTTGATTTGGGTTCTGATCAACGTATTTGTAAATATTGTTATAATAAGTTAAATGAAAATAGAATGCCTGCTAGAGCTGTTCATAATAATTTGGAATTGGTAGACATTCCTTCTGAATTGATGGATTTAAATACCTATGAGTCTATTCTGATTCAATGTGTGTATCCTTTTCAGGCTATTGTTCGCATGGAGCCTAAGACAGGGAAATTGCCTCCTTCAGATTTACAGAGAGGATTAAAGGGAAGAGTTGTTTATTTGCCTCTAGATTTTAAGAAAAATATTGATACAATAGGTGTTGAAAAAGTAGAAGAGGAACCTCTGGGTATTCTAGTTAATGGTGTTCAGACAAAGAATAGAAAAATCTGGCAAGAAATAGTGGATATCAGGAAAGTCAAAAAGGCAACGTTGTATCTGGTAAAAAATAATCAGTACTATATAAATGTGTATGTGGGAGAAGATGAAACAACTGTAGAAGACAACACTGATTTCTCAGCTGGGCAAATTGAAAAAGTTGATGTCTCTAGAAGTGAAGAAATTTATGAACATTATAGTGTTCATCCATTGCATTCCAAAGAAGTAATGGGGAATGCTATTGACTTGTTTCAAATGAAAGAAGCCAAAGGAAGTCCCATTCGTGTGTGGGAAGAAAGTTTGGAAGCTCGTTGTTTTCCACAGTTATTTCCAACAGGTGAAGGTGGATGATATGATGACCGACCTGTTCAAATTCCTGCATCTGAATACCGGACTTCAAGATTATATGCAGAAGATCCAAGGTTTCATCAATGCATTCCATATTTGTTCCATCTACTGTTTGAGGGTGACTTGTCTGGACTTTCTTATGCAGTGAACCATATACTGAAAAGTGGAGCACATCTACAAAAGGTTTCAGCAAGGGACTTTATGGATAAAGTGAAACTGCAAGACAGTATTTTGGAATCTCAGCTAATTAATCTCATGGCATGTCAGTGTGGTACTAAAGAGTATTGGTACCATCTTCATGGGGAATCGAAATGTATGCTAAGAAACTCAGGAACTCCTACATGGTTCCTCACTCTTAGCTGTGCTGAGTATGCTTGGGAATACTTACTTGAAATTCTACGGGAGGCAAATAAAAACATTGAAAATATTGAATACAAGACATCTGGAGAACTGTGTTCTTTGAATCCAGTTAATGTATGCAGGTATTTCAATCATAGGTTTGAAGCTATGATGTCTTTTATTACAAACAAACAAAAATACTCCGCTTGGAGAGGTGTTGGATTTCTTTTGGAGAAAGGAGTATCAAGGAAGAGGTGCTCCTCACATACATATGCTGTTATGGATTAAAGATGCACCAAAATTTGGAACAGATTCAATTGAGAAAGTGATGAGTTTCATTGAGCAGTATTCTACATGTACTGTTCCGAAAAGTACAGAAGAAAACAATTTGAGACATCAAGTTTTACGCTTTCAAACCCATCGTTGTGGAAAATACTGACGTCGAAAATACAAATCCAAGGACAGGTTCTACACAAAATGTTGTTTTGCATTTCCACGTCCAGTAACATCGAAAGGAAGAGTGAACAATTTTATGTCGTCTCTGCGACATACTGTGACAAGAAAATCACCAAAAAATACATACAATCTAAGAAGAAATGAGGAGTCCAAATACATAAATGACTACAACTCAGTCATTTTGTCCATGTGGAATGCTAACATGGATATTCAATATGTTTCTGATAACTCTATTGCTGTGGCTCGATATGTGACGTGCTATTCCATGCCCATGCTCCCTTTAACACACAGATGCCTTTATCATGTATGCCTTTACCATACATGCCTTTACCATGCCTTCATCAAGCATGGAAAGTATATGAAAGTAAGCATATATAGGTTTTATTTGTTATAAAACTTAATTTATCATTTTTGGAGGTTCCCCCAATCAGACACTAATTTATAAAAATTCTTACCTGCGTTCTAATGGCATCCATGGAAAAGGTGCAAACACTTACCTATGTGGTACTTACCTGCATGGTAAAGGCTGCGTGGTAAAGGCATTGAGTGGTATAGGCAGTTTATCCTTCACTGATGTGCACACTGAATACTAAGGCTCAGTGAGGCTGGGACCCACATCTGGATATGATCTTTGCAATAGGGCATAATGCCAAATAATAAGGTTGATGCATGGAATGCTTGCAAAGTTCTGACTAATAGACATTTTTCAGGGAACGTTTCAACTAATCATTTTCCATCCACTATGCCACCCCAGACATAGACCAGTCATATGCAAATGAATATTGGTCCTGATTCTTTAGGAACAGTCCGATCTGACCGGAGTTTAATTTGTAAAAATGACACTGCCAGGGCTCTCGTCAGGACACCACTGCAGCTTGCACCACACATTGCCCCTGGCATGCAGCCAATGGTAGTAACAACACAACTACTAACCATCACGCTCATACAAGTGTGACAATTTGGACTATTCCAGGCCCCAAATGCCATAAGAATGGCTTGGGGGCAGGAAATAGCCATTTTTTTATGTTTACTGAATTAGTCTTTGACTGTTGTTGTGGTCATCTAAGAAAGCGCACCTCGTGGCAGACTGACACAAGCTTTGGTGTTGACAATTAAGTGCAGGTGTCAGCACGGAAACCACCAGCTCAAATTAAGCACTAATAGACAGTTTGCCAGTCTGCATCCCTCTAGGAGGGAACACAAGCAACCCCAGACCTTTTTCAGACTTTTTGAGACTCATCAGACAGGTGCAATTTGAGTTATGTGGCTCAGCAGAGATAGGAACCATGTCTTGCCATATATTGTACTGTATTGTATGGTAATATGTCACATTTAGTGAACTACATTAAATTAACCAATGTACTATTTTACAGCAGAAAGAAGCAAGGTTTTTTTCAAAGCACACTTATACTGTGAGGAATCTGCCACATGATTATCACAGCAAAAACCTAGTATTACACCATATCCAAGTACATCTCATTGTACTGAGCTACGACTGCACAGGTGCACAAAGAAGCATGGGCCACATTTTTCTGAAATAGGGATGTCTACAGACAAGACCTTGTTGTTCAGATACTAATTCTCCCTACAGCTTTTGATGACCTGCAATGTCTGTTGCAGCCCTGGGATACCCCGGGCAGCCACACGCTATATATAAAAACTCCAGACTAGACTAGAAAACAGAGCTGTAAACAGAGCCCATTTTTCTGAAGTGTGCTGTCAGTACTGCCTGCATTAACTCTCAAAATTAACAAATGTGGGGCATAGTCTCAAGGAACTATCGCCGAGTTATCAGCACTTTATCACAGCCAAAGTCGCGATAAATGTATCTCCACATTCACAAGCAGGTACTAACAGCCCATATAACCAGTTTACCTGTGATAGTAGCCACAAAAAAACATTGCAACAGATGATCCCGGCAACTATCGCTAATAAGATGAAGAGTAGGCATTCCTGTGCAAAAAGCCGCAACAACATCATGTCACAACATTCTCAACTACCAGCCAGATCGGTGATAAGACCACAAAACATGCAATAAGGCGCATTAGCACCAGAAAATCAACACATGCTCTGACCTGGTGCAAAGTCGGATGACAGCCTGCACCAGAAAAGGGAGCCCAGCCCAGAGCCACACCAGAAGAAGAACAGATGCCATGGAGCCACAGATCATGCAGGCCGGACACCCAAGAGGGCCACAACACCCACTGCCACAACCCCCAGAGAACTCCCCTCCCCGGAACCCCCCCCCCCCCCCAGGAACAAAAATGAGGCAGCGCAGACAAAGGATAGGATAAGATAGGATATGTGTTTATATAACGCTCGATTGCCGTGGCGTCTTGGCGCTAATGTATGTCAGGAGACCAGCAGTTACATCATCAAACGGAATAAATGGAAGAGAAGAGAAAAGTTTTCAAATCTTTCCTAAATAGCTTCCTATTGGCTTAAAATCTCATAGCCGTGGACAGTTTGTTCCATAATTTTGCTGCTCCATTTGATAGAGTCCTACCTCCCCATCTTACCCGCCTAATCTTAGCAATCTGAAGTAGGCCCAAATTAACAGATCTGAGGGCACGTGAGGGGGTGTATAGTAGAAACAATTTAGAAACCTCCTCAGCACCGCCCCCATAAAGTGCTTTGTGCACCAGGCACAGAGCCTTGAATTCCACACGTTGCTGAATAGTAAGCCAGTGCACTGATTTAATACCGGCTGAGGGTGAATTTCCTTTGGGCATAATCAGAAGCAATCTTGCTGCTGCATTCTGTAAGGACTGGAGCTTCCCCATCTGTGTTTTATCTATGCCCAGAAAGAGGGCATTACAGTATTCAAATTTAGACAGGAAAAGGCTCACCAGCACTGTCTTTTGTAATTCCTGTTCAATAAACGGAAAAATCTTTCTCAAGGTTTTTAGGAGGAAGAAACAGGTTCAAGTGAGACTATGCACTTGTGCAGAGATATTCAACTGGTCATCAAAGATGACCCCGAGGTTCCTGACCTTGGAAACAGGACAAGGACAGTTCCCGGCCTCAATTGGCCACCAGGAGTCATTCCACACGGACTGTCCACCTCCGAATTCCATCACTTCCGTTTTATCTGTGTTAATCTTCAGGAAGCTATGGTTAATCCAGGTAATGATCTCGGAGAGACAAGCGTGAAATTTGGCAGCTGTGACTTCCGGTTGCTTACAGATTGAAATGACAAGCTGTGAGCCATCAGCATAGAGACCAATGCGAAACCATACCTCCTGATAAGTCTGGCCAACGTCGGAGATAAGGCTGATCCCTGTGAGACTCCACATGGATGATGGAAACTGTCAGATTTCAATCCGTCCCAGACCAGACATTGTACCCTATCCTCCAGAGAGGAGGAGATTAAGGCCAAGGCAGTGTCCTCAACCCACAGATCCTTCAGCCGTTGCACTAACACTGTGTGATTCACGGTGTCAAATGCTGCCGATAGGTCTAGGAGTATAAGGACAGCCCTGCCTCCCCCATCTACGACCTTCCGTATCTCCTCAGTTGCAGTGATCAAGGCAGATTCGGTGGAATGGCCAGGCCGAAAACCATGTTGCGTGGGGTCCAGCAAATTATTTGTGTCCAGATAGTCACTGAACACCTTGTTTAGTGATTTCTCTAAGATCTTTGCCACCATTGGTAACCCAGCAATCGGGCGGTAGTTCTTCAGCTCATATGGATCCAGGTTAGGCTTCTTAAGCAAATGTCTATTAGCCACTTTTTTCCAAATTGTAGGATAAGTGCCCGACTCCAGGACTTGGTTAATGAAGGGGTAAGCCTCTCACAGATCTTCTTGGAGGTCTGATGCACAATGACTGGAGGACATGGGTCCATAGGAGATCCTGATTTTATGGGTAAGAGCAACTGTGTACTTCCTCATTAGAAATTATCGGGAAGCAGGACAATCTACAGGGCATTCGAAGAAAATCCTCCTTTAGAAGCCAGTTCTCATTGCAGGTCCCTTGAAAGTTCAAAAGATCATCATGAATTGCTTGCACCTTACTCTGAAAAAGAGGGCCAGTTTATTACACATTTCCTGGTCTGTCTTAAAATTATTATCTTGCTGAGGTTTAAATAATTCCTTAGTCAAATTTCCCGCCTCCTCAATCTCAGTTGTGAAATATTGCTTTTTAGCAGCAATATTTGCGTTTTTATATTGTTGGTGTGCTTGATTATGGATTACTTTCCTCCTATTACTATAATCTTGTCTCCATGAATTTTCTGCTCTACTGCACTTCACTTTTAAGCATTTGAGATGACGGCTATACCAAGGTGAAGATATCCTTGACCTTTTCACTGTCACCAATTTCTCAGGCGAAACCTGGTTAGCAGCTGCCAAAAGCCATTCATTAAACAAAGACAGCCACCTTCAGAAAATGCACCAACCTCACAGACCCAAAACCAGAGAATGTCACTGACCACCACAGGCTCAAAGGGACAACCATCTTCCGCACCCTAACCACCATTGCCCACAGGCTGAAGGTACCAACACAGCGGACAAACAACATCCCACCTCAGACAAAGCTGCTGGCAGTGCTGCACGTGTTGGCCTCTGGTACCTTCCAAACAACAACTGCCACGTGACAGGCTTGCAGCACACCTTTCTCTTTGATGTACTCCACCGGCATACACAGCGGACTAGTAGGTCTTGATTACACTATGGCAGATTTCATGTCTCTATACTCCCTTCGATGTGATGCCACCAAGTCTGTGTATAGCATTCCGACCACACATGTGTGTGGTCCCACGCAGGCTACTACCCTTGGGTCACACTGCACTCGAGTAGGTCACACATTTGGAACTGAGTCTTGATTTAGCAATGGCCGAGTTCATATCATTGTACCAGCATCATCGCAGACTGCATCCCCTCTCAGCCCCGATGCCAATAAGTCTGTTCCCCGACATTCATGGACAGTCTCTGGATGAACTTTGGTGGCGTTTGAGTCCATGGACTGAGGGTTGTCTTCATCCTTATGTAGCTGATACCTACCTGCTGGTATTAACCAGACTGTAGCATTCCACTCCTCAATTTGTCACTTCCAGATGGCTTCAGCCCTCTGCATCATGCCATGCAGGATATCTTCCACTGTCCCCCGCAACCCTCCACCATATTCACCTTGGACATTAATGAGGACCCGCTCAGTCTGCGTGGCCTTATCTTGGTGCACCGCAAGTCACCGTCACGTGGTGGTATGCCTGTGCTGGATGCAGTACATCCACGGCCACTAACTCAAGTTAAGGACCCTGTCCAATAGAATATTGGATGTCCTCTGGGTCAATGGCCTTGGGGTCATCAATGCCATGTGTCTGTGACCCTGCGTCGCCCGCTGCCTCCGGCCTCAACTGCGGCCCCCAAGGTTCACACATCAAATAGAGTCCTGACTGGTCCGGACGTCACATCACCGCAGGAGGCACACACCATCACCGCCAGGTCTAACTCCAACCGACAACTGCCAGAGTCGATACAGTCGTACTGGCAGACTAGCGAAGTTACTCACACCTGTAGTGGATGCCTTCATCTGCCTGATACCCTGCTCAACAGACCAAGTGCTACTGACTCCGCAACCCATGGACCGTTACTGATCATGTTTTGTGCTGTGGAGATCTTACGCAGCAATATCACCTCAGGCAGTATGGGAGACCTGGTATGATGATGAGGAAGATGATGCAGGTGTAACACACCCCACTGCAGCTGCATCAGGTATATCCCAAAGGGACACAATCCTGGACAATTTCTTCACATGAGCGTGCTCAGCTCTAGTGCCACAACCTCAGTGCACTACAACTCATGGACACTTCTGCGTGCATATTGGGTGACCTCTGTACTTGCTCCGGCTACCTCCATGATGCTCCGCAGTTGTCTCTGTTATGCTGGTGTTTTCAATTTCCATTGTAATGGTGTTCAGTGTGCAAGTTGTTGCCAGCACCAACCACTCTGTGAGGGTTGGCTTACACTCACCACACCCACATCCAGCACAGGCGTCACTGTACACGTGGCCCTGCCAATGATGGGGCTGGGCACACTTGCCCATAGCCAGGTGCACAAACTATATGCGTGTGTCCTTGTGTATGTTGCCTATCTGCGGTCTTCCAGTGGATGAGGAACAATCACCTTAAATGTAACTCAGACAAAACAGAAATCCTCCAGATAGGGAAAGATGTTCTGTTCCAGCCTTGTAAATGGTGGCCTGAGGGGACCACCCCTCCGCCAGACGTGGTCAAGGTGGCTAAGATTTTGGGGGTACAATTTGACGCAACACTCTCTTTTCTCCCACATGCCACAGCTGTAGCAGGAGCATGCTTCAGTCTCATCAAATCGCAATGAAAAAAAAAAATTCTTCCACTAGCCGCAAGGAAATCAGTGACAGTGGCCTTGATTTTCTCACGTTTAGACTATTGTAATAGCCTGCTTGCGGGTGCTAATAAAGCAATTCTTAAGAAGCTACAGGTGGTGCAACACACTGTGGCATGGTTGGTGCTGAAACTCCCACGAAGATCCTCAGCATCTGCAGCATTAAAAAGTCTTTACTGGCTTAGTGTACACAAGAGAATCCTTTTTAAGATTCTCCTGATCACCTATAGAGGCAGGCTTAATCTGGGACCTAAGTATCTTGCAGCATGATTTGCTCAATATACCACAACTAGGTCTCTCAGGTCATCATCAGTGAACCTGCTTAAAACCCCCACTTTCAGATCCAAATTAAAAGGAGGAAAAACAGTGGCCTTCCTTGGGACTAAAGCCTGGAATTTACTCCCACCTCATCTAAGGCTACTTCACTCAGAAATTCAATTTAGGAAGGCCCTGAAGACCTGGGTTTTCATTGCCCTAGATAAATTATGTCTTTCTCTTATTTATCATCTTCACGGCTCACTCTCACCTCCAACCAAGATAGCGCCAGGATACTCCTCCGGAGTGACAGACGCGCTTTACAAGTACCAAATTACATTACATTACATGAGTCAAATCAAATCAGGTATTTGTTAAGCATGTCTACTCACCTGTAAGGGGTCTCAAGGCGCTTGGGGCATTGGGGGGTTCGAAGGTCCCAGTCCATCAAGAAGGGGGTCTGTCGAAGAGCCAGGTTTTGAGGTTTCGTGCAAAGATGGGGAGCGCGTTATATGTCTGAGGTGGGGCGGGAAGTCGTTCCAGGCACTAGCTGCTCAGAAGGAGAAGGAGGGCCTCTCGATCTGGTCTTTCTGGTACGGGGGAGCATGACGTAGGAGAGCTGGCCTGATCGTCGTGTCCTTTGGGGTGCGTGGAATTTGAATCAGCTGTTCAGGTATGCTGGTCCAGTGTTGTGGAGGGCCTTGTGAGCATGGGTTAGCATCTTGAAGGTGACTCTAGCTTCGATGGGGAGCCAGTGGAGTGTGCAGAGGTGCTGGGAGATGTGGCAGTGACTTGGCAGGTTGAGGACTGGTCTTGCTGCAGCGTTTTGGATGTTCTGTGGCTTGCGGGTGAGGTTTTTGCTTATTCCGGCATAGAGTGCGTTGCCATAGTCGAGCCTGCTGGCGACCAGGGCGTGAGTGACCGTCTTTCTGTGTTTGAGGGGGATCCATTTGAAGGTCTTACGTAAGAGGCGGAGGGTGTGGAAGCAGGAGGAAGAGACAGAGTTGATCTGGCAGTCCATTTTGAGCTCTGAGTACAGAATGATTCCCATGTTGCGTGCGTGGTCCGTGGGGGTGGGCGGGCTTCCGACGGCGGGGGCCCACCAGGTGTCATTCAAGGCTTTTGGGTTTGGGCCCATGATGAGTACTTCCATTTTGTTTGTATTTAGTTGTAGGCAGCTGTTTTTCATCCAATTGGCGACGGCTTCCATGACTTCTTGAAAGTTGTGTCTGGCGGTGTTTGGTTCGTTGGGTGTTGTCTGCGTATGATACTATGTGGTCATAATGTATGCATGAGTGCCCCAGGCCCTACAACTTTACATTGTGCTGTGTACAGCGGACGTAAACATGTCACCGCAGGCAGCAGCGTGGACCTTGGACAGGTAGCTTTGTCGTCACCCACTCAATACGTAAGAGGAGTGGACTGGGCCGTCGTACGCAGGTCCAGAGTGGGTGTGTGAATGTTAATTGCGAGCCTCTGGGCGTGGTTCAGTATAGGAATTTGCAAATGCATGTGTCTTTGTCACAGTGTAGGTCATCCGTTGTGGGGTGTAGGTGGTCCCTGAAGGGAATTGGACACCCACGTATGTGATTTAGTTTGCCGTCTATGGGTTGGGACCCTACCCGCACCTGTTCGGCCACCTCCTTTTGGCATTCTGAAACCTAGCATTGGGAAGTCAAGTGTGGCTCAGTGAAGTGTTGGGAGCCAGCCGTGCTGGCGTATGCTTCCTGCTGTGTGGTCTGTGCAGGGGCTGGGTTCTCCTCTATGTAGCTTGGCTGCACCGGTCCGGGTGGTAGGTTTCCTGGGATGTCTATGAGCTGTTGTAGGCTGTCGGTGTCGAAGGTGTGGTGGTCCTCTCCAGCATCACTGATTGGTTGTCTGCTCTGCTTTGCTGGAGGTGTTGTTTATCCCTCTGCAATGTGAAGGTGAGATTCATGTTGATATTGTGTTGACATGTATGTTGGTGCATTGTTCTTGTTTACATGCAGACTGTATGACAATATACATTGTGACTGTTGGGGAGGGGCTAGATTATGATGCGGGACAGTGGACATTTGGACTACAAGACGGATGTGAGGTTATACACCTACATTTCCATCTCACAGTTCCTGCTCTGTTAGATGTAGTAGGCCTGTTCCTGCGCATGTGCGGAGCCAGTTGTGTCCTCTGTTCTGCTGTGTCAGGGTTGCACATTGTACCACATTGTCGGCAATGTGGATGTGCTGTAATTGCTATGTGTGTGTGCTGCAGTGTGCCACGGGATCAGGGACGTAATCCAGGGTCATTGGGGGTGTGCAGTGTGCTACACATGGTTGTGCATGTGTGCCATTGTACCCATCTGCCCCTGGCCCCCAGCCCCTGGTTGTTACTCACCCTGTTGATGTTGTGTCCGGTCCTCTCGGGCTGTGTCCGGACTCCCAACTCCTTGCACCGTCTCCATACTGATGACTGTGGCCATTTTTTCCTTTCTTTCTCAGGTCTTCCACCTCCTGTCGCTGTTCCTGCCTTCCTTTTGGCAGCGGGTTTGTGCTTGGTCTGGTTTTTCACATCATGCCAGCGCTTCTTGGCCTCCTCTATTGACCTACTCAACACTGCGACTGCATTCATGTTAGTCTAAATGTGGGTCAGTTGATGGTAGTGTTCTGTCACCTTTGTGATGCTGATCCGTTTTTGCTGGGGACTGTACCCCGTCTTCCTCTTTATCTTCTCCTTGGCCTTCCCCTGACCCCGTTGATCCTTTCTGGTGGTCTGTGGGCATTGTGGGGTTCACGTTGAACTTTTCACTTGGTCCGGGTGCATCCATGGTGCTACGCCCTTGAAATTGTTTTTGGTGTGTGCCTTTAGTAGCTTTTATAGTGCATTTTCTCACATGACGCGTGGGATTTGCAGGCTTGTCGCTGGTTTTTGCTGCTTTTTGTATCGTGATTGCAACTTTTTTGCGTTTGTGTTTCGCGTTTTTTGCAGTGTCCCTTTGGCTTTATCGCGGACATTTGACGCATTGTCGTGGGCCTATTGCATGGTACCGCTGTGTTGTGAATACTTAGTTAACATTCCGTCATTTTCACGCGATAGACTGCAATATGAAGAGTTGTGTTAAGCTACATTTGCTGTGATTATCACACGTTTTTGAGAATATCCCCCTTAGTACATGCGTTTTAATTACAAAGAGAAATTGGCACGCAACTCTATTCTGAGCCCGTGGACAGGCATGTGATGGATTCATATTACAGCCACTGTTCAACACGTAAAATTAAGAACAGTGGTGATTATATATTTTTTCACTGGCAGCGAAGGGCCCTTTTTGACAACCCAAAATGCTGCATTAGCATCTAAGTGGATTTTTCTTGAGGTGTCCAATATAATTGCATTCTTCATTTTGCATTTGTTTGCGATTTTTGTTTTTTGAGGTAGTGCTAATTTTACTATCAAAAAGAACAAACAAGACCTTGTAAAGGTGATACTGTGTTGCTCCAAGTAGTGCTTTCTTACACATTGTTGCTACCGAATTTACTACATAATTTCAAAGTCGACAGTGTGTAAGGGCCTGTAGACTTTACGCGCCCCCTAGATAATCTCCCGCGACGTGCCGTGCATTTATATTCACACATCTGATAATAAAGATAATACGCCGGGCATTCCTGAATTTTAACTAACCATACATTAACCTTAAATACGTTTGGGTCAAAGGCTACGGTTCCAGCCTTGAATTCTGACAGAAAATTAATGCGGGTGTTAATATAGCATCTTTCTCTTATTGGTACAATATAATGTGAAGCAGTTTTGGCTGGCAGAGGTGTCAAAGGCTGCCCTGTCATGAACCCTGTCAGGAATATTAATTACTACATTATTCTGGTATTCATGTATTCATAAATTCTGAGGAAGAGCCGAAGTGTTTCTTGTGGAGAGTAGTAAGCTCACTTGCTTTTACATTTGTTGTGATTATGAATGTCCTTAATTAAATTAATCTTTCTCCTAAAAAAGCTTGTTTATGTTACGAATGGCAATAATTAATTTTTTTATTTTTTTAACAATTGTATAAAAATGTAGTATTTTTTTTATTTATTTAACCTTTAATTATTTCGTTATTTGAACGTTAAATAGCATTTTGACACGAAGTGACAAATATAACTTAGGAATTACAGTACGTTTTGGCTGCAACGGTTGTTTGAAAGTATCCAAACTGATCAGGCAGGTATTTACACTAGTGCTTAATGCTAAATATAATGTAACAAGTGTACGAGAAAAATTAGATGAAGAAATGTTAAGAAATAAGTGGAAGGGTGAGGTGGGAGAAAGATAACAACATTGTATAAAATATTGGTAATAACAATAAAAGATACAGTAAAATATTTAATCAAGTCTGAACTCGAGACGTGAGGAGAGCAGCGGCGCGGAGGAGCTGCCGAAAACTCACTGAAACTGCTGGGCTGTAATCTGCAGGGCGATAGCAAGGGCACCCACCTGGACGGAACACGGAACACGCTCTTGAGGTGCCGAGCACGGTAAGTGGGCAAACGGCCAGGCAGTGAGCGTGGCCGACACTACTGGGGCTGCTGAGTGTGGGCCCGACGAGTCCGCGGAAGCGGCCCAACTAGGTTGGGTGCGGCTTTCGGCTAGTCAGAGTTCCCCCCTCCTGCCTGGCTGTTCCTGCCTCAGCGCGTCTCTCCTGCCAGCTGTCTTTCTCGTCAGCTTGTTGGCACCAGGTTTTTGCCCGCTTCTTGCCCGTTTTCCTCCCCTCACCCCCTACCCCCACTAGCGCTCATTAGCTCACTAGCTCTCACCCTCTACACCCCCGCTGAAGCACTTAAAATTTGAGTGCAGAGCCACACAGACAGGCCCCAGTTATAAATAAATTGAGCACCCAGCCTTTGTGTTTCAGAGCTCAGCTAGGAGGGTTGTAAGGCAAACGCAGAGGAAGAAAAGCGAGGGGCAGAGCCATAGCGATCATTTAGTGTTACAAGGGGGCTAAGAAAACCTGTGCAAAACCCGCTCAAAACCAATGCCCAGCGTGCAATGCTGTACTAACTAAGAAAAGCACAAAGCACAAGTAACCAGGCTGCGAGGCTCTCAGCAGCGGCCTGCTTGCTCTCCGGAGGAGCTCTAAGCTCTAAGTAGCTCTAAGTAGGAAACATTTCGAGTGGAAAGCAGATCCAGCGTCGGCGAACTGTGAACCGTGAACTGAGAAGAGAAGTGAAGGAAGCACAGGGCATATTTACAACAGACAGCGATAAATATCACAAAGCGCGCTTAGCTCCTATATATTTATCACTGTCTATCGCTGGAATTTATCGCCATGCTTGTGCTGTATTTACAACGCATAGCTCAATGGCGATATAAATTCCAGCGATAGCGGGGTAGTAGCCATTTTGCATGGAACATCGCTGGTTTTCCAGCAATGTTACACAATATTGGTATGCAGGGTTTTCTGTAGCTGATATGGAGTCAAAGAAGTGGGGAGAAGAGACTTCTCCTTTCGTAAAAAGACCCCCACACACCCAGCCAGCTAGGTGTCTTGCTTCATCATTGGGTCTGCTCCTTATCGGGTCGGCGGTGCAATACCCGATCGGTACCCATTATGGGGCCTTCTTGGTGGAGAGTGTAGGGAAGTGGGTTAAAATAGGGGAGGTGGTCCACTCAAAACAATTTTTAATGAACGTGGCTCCTACCCTAATTAAAAGTAGAGCAAGACGTGCAGCTTCACTCTAGGATGTGGAGTCTATGCGCTTGTGAAAAAAAGGGGGGGCAGCATGTTTCTTGCCCATTAACTATTAATTGCCAATTCATCAGGACCAATAAAGATCTACCTACACTTTTTGGTAGTGGTCAATGTGGAGATAAAGTGAGTGAGTGAGTGACCACCATTATAGAACCATAAAAAGTGGTACCTTGTAGATCATAAAAACACAACCCCATTAGGGTCCTAATAGTTCGGCATCAGTACCGGCTCGTGGAGACACTCATATGTAGTGTCGGTTCCGCTCAGGTCGGGACGCGTTGATCCTACCCCCAGCGATGTTCCCTGCAAAACGGCGATATGCTTGTTGATATGACCATGTGGTCGTAACACAAGAATCCACCCCCCATGTTAGGTATAGGTTAGTCATGATTTAGCAGACGTAAGATATTGCCGAAAGACAGTGTTTTTTCCCCAAAACTAATGTCTGCTAAAATGCATGGGCCACCTTGTAAATATTGCGATGTGCACATCAGTGATATTTACAAGTGACGCCCACTTTGCATCTCATTGGAGATGCAAAGGTAGGTGTCGGAAAAAAGGGTGCTAACATGCGCTAATGCATGTTCACACCCTCTTGTAAATAGGGCAATATTTTTATCTCTGCTTTTTTGGCTTTAAAAGCCAAAAAAGCAGAGATATGGCCCTTGTAAATATGCCCCACGAGTGTCAGGGGCAGCCCCTCAGATAGAAAATCGAAATGAGATCGGGGAGCACAAGAGCAGAAGCGAAGACGAAGAAAAATGTCTGCCCAAACACAAGGAAGACCCATAAGCCCAGTAATGGACTCCCTGATTTATTGACGGAAGAGACCCAACCAGAGACTAATTTGGAATCACCAAACAACATTTTATTAACGTAAAAAAGAAAACTATTAGGCAGGACGCCAAAAATCACAGACTTCCTAATCTCTTCAGGGCTTCGAACTCAGGGTTTCACAGAAGAAAGCCATCACCAACGACATACACATCACATAAACTGCTCATATAGACCACCACTCTACCAGAGGATTGCTTCCGCTCCCCAAAGATTCCAAAAACGGTTGGCAACCAAGTAACTGTGATAACACAAATCTACACAAATGCAAATGAATCACCACAAACACCAAAATCAAAAGGAACTGAAGCGGCACTAGAAGTGGCACTAGAAGCATCACCAGTGCCAGCACAACAAATCGAGAGCATTTTATCACCTCCTCCCCTCAAGCTGGGGGCAAAATCAGGTGAAAGCCAAACACCGACTCTGCCCAGGGACAATAAGCATAAACACTTTGCAGCATTAGAAGATGAAAATGTTGCAAGAGCTCACTCAGAGGTCTCAACAACATCTGTACCAGAAAAACAGGACATCTTAATAAGTTTGCTTGTGGCAACACAGGATGCCCACAAGGAAAAAACCTCAGTGCTTAAAGCACAAACATTTAAAGGACATCATTATGATTATAACACCTTACTTTCTCCTATAAAGTCCTGTCCAGAGTATGCCCTAACATTCAAGTAAGTTCCGGCCAGGTGGAGGACGACACAGATAATTTTACGGACAATGTCGGGGATGGTACCCTCACAAGTCTTCAAATGGATGCCCATCAGGCAGACCATTGCTCACCCAATGAAGCTCAGGTATGATCCCCTTTCATTAACATCACGTAAACTATTTCTTCGGCATTATTTCAGCACTCGGAAAAATTAGAGTTGCAAGTCGACCTCCTGCAAGCTCTGCCGTTTCACGTTTCTGGCATAGAGAAAAAAATACAAGATCTAAACTCCATAATAGAGCGCTGCCGTTTCACGTTTCTGGCATAGAGAACAAAATACAAACTCCATAATAGAGCGGGCGCAAAAAGACCCTCATACAACATACCATGAATGTCAATGTGCCAGCACCATGCAGCAACTTAAGACTATCCCGGAGATTTTAACAAATATTCGGGCAGAAGTAAAAGGGGCAACGAATAGCGTCATATTGGCTAGCACAGCAAGCATCTCTATTGAAACAGGTTCGAGCAAAGTTGATTCTAGCCAACAGAATCTCACCGTTCCTTTCGGCACTCCGGAACGCATGGAAGAAACTGATGGCAGCCAAAGAGTTTTGCACATAAATGCCACTCAGTTAGAAACATCAATCAAGACATCCATGCCACAATGTGGCATTTTGCTGCTTGATGTAGCAGTATTAACTCCGCAGCAACAAAAACCCAGCGACCCACTAACAAAATGGGAACGCAAGCACCTAAGAAAATCAAGGCTCTATAAACAGAAGAAGAGTCAAGTTATAGCACAGACTCGGAAAAATCAGGCACAACAAGCATTCACTACACCTGGTCCATGCACGAACTCACAGGAGGCAGATCTTGAATAGGACTTCATGGGAAAAATGGCCGGCGTGCGTTCCCCCGGAAATAGGTCTGAACCTAAACTCCAAGCCGAACACTGTGGAAAGTCCACACTTCCGTTAGATGCAACACCTGTAGAGGCAAGCAGTCATAAAGCTTATGTGGTATCATCCTTGCCCAACCAACAGCAGAAAGAAGATGGTCACACTGGGCTTGTTTCCTGATTAGAACAAACACGCATATATCAATACTTCACTAAACAAGCAAACATCCATATTAGAAGAAGTACGGTTGAAACAAATCTATCTCCTAAAACGATACAACCATCAGCAAATCATGCTGATTCATCTCTTACATAAGGCGAGCATGCTGCGATTAAAAAAACAGCTAACGGCGCAACAAGCACATCGCAAACCCCCCCAAACATTCTAATATTCATTACAAAAAAAGTATGGCGGAAGCAAATTCATGACCCAAATTGACACAACCATCAGCAAATCAAGCTTCTCTATCTTCAATACTAGGCGAGCATATTGAGACTCAAAAAACTGAAAACAGTGTAACAAAAATGAATCGCCTAGAAATTCTGATTGATGAAAAACTGTCAATAGGAGAAAAAAACCTTCAGTGACATTTCTGCAGGATTACATCACAACAGCACCAACATACCATCAGGCAATGAGGGTAGCATATCACCAGAAGGCTCCTCAACGGTAGAATTGATTCCCCATTACAATTCAAGAGGATGTCATGATTTTTTCAATCGCAGTTCTATACTAAAGCTCACAAGTAGAATCGAAATTTTAAAATATTTAAACACGAATCATATTGAAAGTGTAAAATTTAAACCAATCCTAAGTACAAAAGGGAGAGAAATGACAGTGGTAACATAGACTGATCCAAAAATGATGACGGATTTCTGGCACCACAGAGAACCTTTTGTGAAATGAGGAATTGAATTAAAAACAATAGAAACACAAAGGTATCCTGTCCACTATGTCTAACAACAGTACCCTGAACGGGAAACTCTAGCGGATTGCTCTGTGGAGCAGCAGGATCAACAGACAGTGTCCCGGAGAGCTGGTCCAACCTAAGCATTATCCAGCAGGTAGCACCGAGAACAGCTTATCAAAACAGAAAAGTTCTTATCTCAACTACTCGTGGCATGGAGTATAATACAAGTGAGACATGAGTTAACAACTTAAAATTGTGCTCTTGAAACATCAATGGCATCAGCACCAAAACAGAGGATGCAGACCTCCAAAACGTTCTAGAAACATTTGATATCTTGCTCTTCCTGGAAACCTGGTCAATGGCACTGACACCGATCAGCGGTTTTAAAGAATACCACCTCCAAGCAACCAAGGGAACAGCATCAGGGAGAGCATCTGGTGGTCTATCAATTTACTTAAACACTACTAAACCTTGGTCCTCCGAATCAATGGATTTATGACAAACCTGGCTCCAATGCATCAAAATCTAAGTATCACAATACCCTTCCAATGACTTTTTGCATACACAGGAAAAAAGGTCACTACTAATATGCAATGTGTATATTCATCCAAGAACAAAAGCAAAAATGGAGAAAATTGAAACTTTATTAGCCCTGCTTAAATCACTGCAATCTACCTTCCCGCAAGCAGGAAATGTGCTGTCTGGCAACTTCAACATGTCTTTATTATCAGAGGACCCAGTCCCAACCAAATTACAAAACGAATTCAAAGGGTAAAATACCTATTCACTAATTACAAATCACCGTAAAAAAGATCTTTACTGTAACCTTGGCGAGTCATCACTAGCTGAAATAGGTATGCTAATTTTAAATTGACGACTATACAAAGATCAAACAGCTGCACCCACCAGAATATCCAAGTATGTAAACTCTGTCCTATAGTAGACAATAGTGAAACATAGAATTATTACAAATGATCTACAGTTATCAAATTATTCACAGACTGTAGAGCGATTGTAGTCTCCAGGCAATTGTTCTGCGCATCCACATTGCAGGAGCGGCCAGAAGTAATGACCTGCTGGACGTCCCTATAGCCCGTACAACCTAAAAAGGTTTGCGAGGAAAGGCAAAAATGCCAGTGAATTAATGACTTACATCAAAAACCTAACGGCGAAAACACAAGCACAAACTACGAATCAGTTATGGACAAACTGGGAAAATATAAATATGATGCTAATCTCTAAATTTCCAGCACAGAATAAGCCCTATGAAAATAAATGCAGAACAGCAACACGAGAGTTCATCAGCTCGATAGCAGGCAAAAAAAGGGCACAAAATCGGGAAATATGAAAAATACGCGGAAATGCTCAAACAACGCGCCAAGAAGCAAATCAGCTAAGGCAGAAATATAAACTGGGATTCTGGACCGCAAAGAAAGCACAACAAACAAAACCTTGGCTAGAGTTGCCGGAGACAAGCAAATCGAATAACAACAAGAAGTTCTGGGCAGAAATAAATAACATAGCAAACACCTCCTTCCACCATCATAATGTAAACATCTTAGAGGCTGATTGGAAAGCCTTTTTAAGACAAAACAACAAGCACTTAAACATGGAAATCTATCAGCATACAAAGCTTGCCCGACAAACTACCGCAATAAAATAGATAACAAGGGTACCAAACACTAAGATAGGGACAAACACCAGCTCACCTTGCATTAAATGGAGATCGACTACGTCCTGCCTCAATCGGAAATTAACTATGCAGAAATTATGTCTGAGGGCAACTGGATTGGAACTAACCAAGTTGAAACTGTTCTAAAAAATCTTAGATCAAGTGGAGCACCAGGTCTAAACGGCCTTCTGAATGAACCCTTTAAACCAGACAAATCTTTCTGGGCAGAATATTTTACACCATTGTTCAACTGCGCTTTCCAGCTAAACTTCATACCTGTATGAAATGAAATGAAATGAAATGAAATGAAATTATATTTATAAAGCGCATGGCTGCCCGAAAGCGTCCCAGCGCTAACAGAAAATAGAACGAAAAGCAGACTGAGGAGGAAACCAGTAATTAAGGGTCCTTGGGAAAAAGAAAAGTTTTAAGTGCCTTTCGAAACTTCAGATGACAAGGTTCTGCACGGATCCAATTGGGGAGAGAATTCCAATTTTTTGCTGCATTTAAAGAAAACCGGCGACCCCCTGTACGTGCCTTCCTCACTCTGGGGACCCTTGCAAGATTGCCATGCTCCGACCGGAGAGCCCGGGATGGTTTATAAGGGCATATCAAACTCCTGAGAATCGGGGGTCCTTTGCCCTGCAGAGCCTTGTGGGTGACGCATAGCGCTTTAAAGATGACTCTTTCGCGTATTGGGAGCCAATGGAGTGCTCTCAGGGCTGGTCTGGCTGAAGATCTTCTAGATGTACCTGCAAGCATCCTGGCTGCTGCATTCTGCACCCGTTGAAGAATGTTAAGGGTGGCTTCCGGGGCAGCCAGAAACAGGGCGTTACTATAGTCGAGTCTCGATAGTATTAACCCCTGAATCAGAAGTGTCCTGGACTGGGGGGGCAGAAGAGGGAGCACTTTCCGCACTGAGCGGAGCAGTCCGAAACAGGTCCCTGCAACTTTCTGGGCATGGGCCTTAAAAGTCAGATCGGGCTCAAGCCACACCCCTAAGCTTTTGATTTTTTCTTTTGGAGTGGGCAGCTCACCTAGGCAGGCAGGCCAGGCGGCTTTAGGGAGAGATGTGAGATGATGCCCAAGGAGCATAATCTCAGTTTTCGCTCCATTGAGTTTGAGCCGCGAACTGGACATCCATGAAAATATCTCGACAAGGCAGGCGGAGAGATTTTCCAAACATCCTTCTTGTTGGGTAAGCGAGACGACTAATTGGGTGTCGTCCGCATAGGTGACTGTTTTAATCCCAAAGGGGGCGACTACTTCCTCCAGTGGGGCCATATAAACGTTGAACAGAGTAGGGCTCAATGACGAGCCCTGAGGGACACCACACTGGAGGGGGGTGGATTTGGACAGCAGACCACCTTCCCAAACTCTGAAAGATCGATTATTCAGAAAGGATGTGAGCCACTTAAGGGCCATTCCTGCAACGCCCACCTTGGCGAGACGGTGCGTTAGAATGTTATGATCCACCGTATCAAATGCAGCGCTCAGATCCAGGAGGATCATAACAGCGGATCCTCCTGAATCTAAGATGCACCTTGCCTCTTCTGCTACCACTAAAAGGGCTGTGTCTGTCCCTTGCCCCGGTCGAAAGCCGGTTTGAGAGTTGTTCAGCAGTTGATTATTCTCCAGAAATCCGGAAAGCTGCTGATTTACCATTCTTTCCGCGATCTTACTAAGACCGGGTAGCAGTGAGATCGGGCGGAAGTTGGCCAGGTCCATGGGATCGAGGCCCGGTTTATTTAAAAGGGTTTTAACCCTTGCCTGTTTCCAGCTGGGTGGCACGGCTCCACAAGAAAAGGAGGCATTAAGGAGCTCTGTTGCCACAGGGGCAATCGTGTCTGCAATCTTCTTGAGTACATACATGGGCGCAGGATCGGCCGGGGAGCCACTTTTCATGGAGGAAAGGGCTTTACAAAAATCTTCCCTAGTAATACTGGTCAAAGAGTCAAGCCGGGGGCCAGAAACAGCTATCAAATCCGGGCCCATATCCGACGTAGAGAGATTCTGAGGAAGACTCTCAAGGATGTTAACTATCTTGGAGTCAAAAAAGTCTGCAAGTTGATTGCATCTTTCTTCTGAACAGTCTAGGGTGTTAATAGAGGAAGGCACCTTAAGTAGTTTGTAAAATAAGGATCCACAAATTGAAGGTAAAAAATAGAGGTTTATTTGAAGAATAGATCCCATCCACAGGTGAACATCCAGCCAGCAATAAAGTAGGATAGCAACTGCTTAGTGGTCAAAGGATAACATTCCATCTGAGAATCCAGTGTCCCATGACATCAGCGCAGCTATGTCATGAGGCACAGACACACAGGACCAGGATGCCACACATCTCCCTTCTAACAACAACAAGAAAATTATAAGAGAAAACAAAACAATGCTAAAACATTATTCACACAGTGACGTAGTCTTTTAAATATTTAGGAGAATGAGAAACCCTTGCAGACTTGCGAAGAAGTGAGGAAGACTCAACTTCAGGAGTTTGAGAATGACGACTGCAAGAAGCTTCCACAAGATCATTGCTAACCACCACCACCCTGTTCAAATTCCAAACACGATGATCAGCAGTTTTGATGGCGTTCTTGAAAACTTTGATGACACGAATAGGCTTCTTAAAGGTAGCAGAAAGAGCCTTATTGTTTTTGCAGGGATTCTTAATAAGTACCCAATCTCCCACTTTAACAGGTGTGACCTTAACAGAATGTCTCGTATCAAACATCCTTTTTCTAGACTCAATTCTAGAAAGTTCACGCAACATCCACTCATCAGAGTCATCACGAGGAGGTGGTTGCAAATCATTGACCCATGCAGGTACCACAAGGGTATTAGGAGTGCGTGATCTAAAAAGTTCAAAAGGGGTCTTTCCAGTAACGGCATGGGGAGATAACCTGTAAACCTTAACCTTCTTAAAGACATCTGTCCTCCAATCTGTGCCAGCAGACTTAGCCATTCTGATAGTCTCTTTAAGGACACGGTTAAATCTCTCAACCATACCGTTGGTTTCTGGGTGGTAAAGGGAAGACCTTTTGTGTTTAACTCCTTGCTCTAACAGAAAATTTTCCATCTCCTTAGAGACTAATTGGGGACCATTATCTGTGAGGATGGCGTTAGGGATGCCCTCTCTAGCAAAAAGTTTGGTTAAAAAATCCACCACATGCCTAGTCTCGATACCACGAGTTATGGCAATTTCTGGCCATCTAGAAAAGAAATCAACAAGAACAAGAACATACCACTCACAACCAGCTGATGTAATAGGCCCCAAAATATCCAAACCCACTTCTTTCCAGGGCGCATCCGGTCTGTCTCTAATCACCATGGGTTGGACTTTTGGTTTTGCTACCTTCTCACTAAGAGCACAGTCAATGCAATCCCTAACTTTGCGCTCTACTTCCAAATCCATATTTGGCCACCAATATGAGCTCCTTAAAATCTCCTTAGTTTTAGAGATTCCTAAATGGCCAATATGTGCTAAAGACATAAGCTCATCCCGAAGAGCTAGGGGTGGAACCAATCTAGTTCCTCTAAAAAGTAAGCCATCTTGTTCAGAAAGCTGATCCTTGACATGCCAACATTTCTCAAGACCTTCATTACATTTAGGTTTAATCTTCCATCCTGTCATTAGGAGTTTAAGTACCTCTACCAGAGTCGAATCTTCCTGAACCATCTTCAACCACCTCTCTTTATCAATGACAGCCTCTTCTACAACACAAACCATCTCATCATCAACATCACAATCTTCCTCATCCTCAACCTCAGAACTGGGAACAAGGCGAGACAAAGCATCAGCCACTTTGTTTTCTACTCCAGGTAGGTACTTTACACTAAAATCATAATCCTGTAAACCAACAACCCATTTTGTGATTCTACCAGACACCGCATCTATACCTTTTTTCTTTAAAATTTCACAAAGCGGCTTGTGATCTGTCCTGACCTCAAAATTGGTTCCCCACAATAAGTTTTTAAGCTTCTTGACTGACCAGTAAACAGCAAGAGCTTCACGCTCAATCACTGAGTATCGAGTTTCAGCTCCCTTTAAACTCCTTGACAAGAAAAGAATGACCCTCTCAAAGCCCTCAAATTTCTGTACAAGCACCGCACCTAAACCTTTCAGGCTTGCATCAGTAATCAAAATAGATTTCTCAGAAGGATCAAAACTGCTCAATTTCGGAGCAGAAGCTAGCCTCTCCTTGATGACCTCAAACTCACGCTGACATTTCTCTCCCCAAATGAAATCTACACCCTTCTTCAACAAATATCTCATATTGGCACACAAAGAGGCAAAGTCTTTCACAAACTTGCTATAATATTCAGCAAGTCCCAAAAAACTCATCAACTCTTCCTTGTTCTGTGGGGGAGACATCTTAGAAATGGTAGAGATCAGATTTTCCTTAGGCAAGATTCCTCCTTCTGTAATAGTGTGACCTAGATAATCAATGGAAGTTTTTCTAAATTTACACTTCTCAATCTTGACAGTCAAACCTGCATCACACAACCTTCCTAGAACAGCAAATAGCCTAAAATCATGTTGAGAATTATCTATGCCAAACACAAGAATATCGTCCTGATAGACTCTAACACCATGTAAACCTTTTAAGACCTTCTCTAATGCCCTCTGAAAAACCGATGCGGCTGACACTAAACCAAATGGTAGTCTAACGAACCTAAAAGTGCCATAAGGTGTCACAAAAGAGGTTAAGTCTTTCGAATCCTCTTCCAACCTAATCTGATGGTACGCGGACCTTAGATCAATGGTGCTGAATATTCTAGCACCTTTAAGTAGCATAAGCATGTCCGCAATCTTGGGTAGAGGATAATGATCAGTAACCACACACTTGTTGAGTTCTCTTAAATCAACACAGAGACGGAGAGAGTTGTCCGATTTCTTGGCTGCGACAATCGGGGCAACCCACTCCGTTCCCTCTACTGTTTCTATAATGCCTCCCTTGACCAGCTTATCAAGTTCATCTTTAACTTGTTCTCTGACTGCTACAGGTACATTTCGCACTTTGCAGCAGACAGGTACAGCATCCTTCTTCAAGATGATACGATGACAATAGTCATTAAGACATCCTAAATTTTCCGAAAAAACTTTAGGAAATTTGGCTTTCAGTTCACTAGTGAAATCATGAGAAACTAATGAAACAATTTGAGGTGTGCAGGGAAAGGGCTGTTTTAGAAGAATAGGGGGTGTCGAGTTCGGATCAAGCATAACACCCAAATCTTTGAGAGCAAACCAGCTTATTATGCTATCTCCTTTTTGAGAAACATAAATTTTTGCCTTGGCCAACCTATTCTTATAATTAATCATACCTTCAAACACCCCAAGTAGTTTAATGGGTTGACCAGCATAACCAAAGGGTCTTATATCGGGGCGTGAGAGCTCAAGTTTATGTCCCAACTTACTCAAGAAAAAATCTTTTGCCACAATAGTAATTTTTGCCCCAGAATCGAACAAAACTTTGGTAGGATAACCTTCTACCAAAATTTCATCACAAGGGGAATTCTTTGCTTCTTCAGCACTTACAGTTTGAATATAAATTTGCCCACAATCTAGGTGTTCATCTAGATTATCTTCATTTTCAAAATCATAAAATACTTCATTCACTCTACCTCTATAGTTTCCCCCTTTACAACATGAGGTGAAGTGTCCTTTCTTTTTGCACTTACTACAATAAGCTTTCCAACCTGGACATTGTCTATCAGTGGCAAAATGCCCCATTTTACCACATCTGTAACATTTTACTTGGGAGAAATCCAAACTGTTCTCCTTTCTTTTATAAGGAATTTTGTTGGAAACATTTTCATTTCTAGAGTCTTTTTGCTGATTTTCACCTGTTCTAGCAGTAGATTTCACAACATTCACAGTTTCTTTCGTAGTTTTGTTGTCACCATTCTTTTTGATGACTTCTACACATTTAATAGAATGTTCTATCCTCTTAGCAATAGTAAGAACTTCCTCTAAAGAAGGTTCATCCTTTTGCCACAATTCTTCTCTCACCTTTTCAATATAACACCCAAGCATGAACTGATCTCTAATATGCTCATCAAGACTTGCCCCAAACTTACATGAGGAAGCAAGTTTCCTTAACGCTGTAATATAGTTCTCAATCGTTTCTTCTTCCATTTGTGTTCTCCGACCAAAATGATATCTTTCTAAAATCGTACTGACTCTAGGAAGATAATGCTCATCCAGTTTTGCAATACAAATTTCATATTCATTTAAACTACCGTCATCAATGTCAGGCAAATGATCGAATACCTCTTGTCCTTCTGCCCCCAAACAGTGTAAAAGTAGAGCTGTCTTCCTTTCAGCACTCAAGCTAGAACCACACACCCTTGCATACCTTTCAAACACTTTACGCCATTTTTTCCATCTAATAGGAGGATCCCCAGGTGAGGACAAAAAGAAAGGGGGAGCAGTGACATTTTGCATATTGTTGTTAAATAAAAACAAATAGAGCACAAAATGAAAATAAGAAAAGAGATATCTACTATGTGTGTGTGTCACAGTAGAACACACAAAGTCAGTTCCAAATAAGTGTATCAAATTACAATGTGTGTGTGTCACAGTAGCAGGACACACAAGAGGTTGACTAATGTCAGGTTGTCCAATATGTGTGTGTGTCACAGTGGTAGGACACACAAGAGGAGCTATCAGTGAGTGTGTCAGGAGAAAGAATTAAGAAAACAGTACCTTTAAATCGTTGAAAGAGACTTGGCAAAGTTTGTACACATAAATGTGATAATAAAAGAGTTCAGGGTACAATGGAAGAATAGCGATGACCAGCGGTGTTTATAACGCGTTTGCAGAGTAACGCGTATATTATGAAGTGGAAACCGAAGATTTCACCAATCCAAGATGGCGCCCACGTTTGCGCGACTCCCAGGGTGCCTTGCGGCACGTTTGCGTGCCTCCCGGCCGGCTTTGCGAAGAGTCAAGGAGCGAGGCGAAGCAAGATGTTTGTTTTCCAAAGCTTCGAGATTCTGGCAATGGCGTTCTTTTACAAGAGGCAGCTCGCTCCTGAGGACGCTCGCTCGTGGAGACGCTTGCGAAGGCGTTGGCAGGTAGGACACTATTTCGAAAAATGCAAGTTGCAGAGATCGAATGCGCTGTATAAAATAGGCGCAAAAAGTGTCTGATGTAGTAATTAAAAAGCCAATAAAGTCCAACAAAGTTAACACCGCTAGGTTATACCATTAGAAAGTGGTTTGTTTTCTCGCTAAAAATTAAGTTGAATTCTTCTTACCCTGAAAGTGGAAATAGAAGTCTCTTTTGTTTTAAAATCCAGTCCAAGGTTATTCTGATATGTTCCACCTTGAAAGTTGAATGCCACCAAAGTATCTCAGGTTGTTCCAAGTGTCCATGAATTTCTAGAGGAACAAATCCTTTTTTTAAAAAAAAAAAATTGAGATAGGTGTTGAGATCTTATCTTCTTCTTCCAATCCTGCGTCGCCAAATGTAAAATAAGGATCCACAAATTGAAGGTAAAAAATAGAGGTTTATTTGAAGAATAGATCCCATCCACAGGTGAACATCCAGCCAGCAATAAAGTAGGATAGCAACTGCTTTGTGGTCAAAGGATAACATTCCATCTGAGAATCCAGTGTCCCATGACATCAGCGCAGCTATGTCATGAGGCACAGACACACAGGACCAGGATGCCACATAGTTGTTTAACTATCTTAAAAGATTCTCTCGCAGAGTTGGAGGCTGAATTGATTTTAGTCTCAAAAAAAGCCATCTGTGCTTTTTTCAGGGAGGTTTTATATAATCTTAGAGCAGAGCGATAAGCCTCTTTGTTGTTAGTTGCCCAATCTTTCCTCCACCTACGTTCTAATTTTTTGCAGATTTTTCTAAGATCTCTGAGCTCTGGGTTATACCATGGAGACTTAAAAGTGCAACTTTTCTTTATTACTGTCTTCAGCGGTAATACCTGATCGAGGGAGTTGTTCAGCCAGTTACAGAAACTGATATCTGCGGCCAATGGGTCCGGTTCGATATTGGGGGCAGTTTGTTCAAGTGCTCGAGTCAGCTCTTCCACGGATAGTTTGGGCCATGCCCTGTCAAGGGTACGAGGCGGCACTGGCCGATGTACCTCTACACATGTTTTCCAGAAAAATGGAACTAGGAAATGGTCAGACCAGGGTACAGGGAGGGGGGAAGTAGAGAAGAGCTGGTTACAGTTGGAGAAGATAGGGTCTAAAAGATGACCCTTATTATGAGTTGCCTCTTTATTTACAAGCCTTAGCTTAAAAGTTTTAAGATCTGAGCAGAGATCAGATGCAACCTTTTCATTAGGATCATCAAAATGAAGATTCAAGTCTCCTAGAATCAAAAAATTAGGGGAAAGAGCCGCGGCTATTAGCGTGGTTTCTAGTAGGGATCCTATGAACTGTTTTATGCCGCCCGGCGGGCGATAAATGAGAAGACCTGAGAGAGATTTATTAGGAGTTATTTGAATAGTAAAGCGAGCACTCTCTGAATCTGATATCTCACAATCTTCAACTCTGCAGTTATATTTGTCTCTATGGAGAGGGAGGGTTCTCCACCTGATATTCAAAGCAGGCTCCAGATCAGATCCGGCGAACTATAGACTATTCGTGCTCATTGATGTAGAAGCTTAAATATATGCGTCAAATCTTCTAATAGAGCTTGAAAACTGGGTCACCTCTAGAAATATTCTGCCAATTTCCTAAACGGATTTTAGACCTGGTATAAGCATTATGTGCAACCTCCTAGCCCTCAATCTCATAGTCGAAAAAGCGCAGCGGAAATCCACCAAACTATACATGTGTTTTGTTGATCAAAAATCAGCGTTTGACATGGTACCCAGAGATCTCCTGTGGCAAAAGATGGTAAAATGGGGTATCCTACCACGATTACTATGGGCCATTGTTAACCTGTACTCAGCGACTTGGGTCCAGATAAAGCAAGGAAATGGCAAAAGAACCACAGCGAGGATACCAACGTACATCGGTTTAAAACAATGATGATTGCTAGCACCCAGCCTCTTCAATATATTTACTGCAGACCTAGACAAAAGGCTTACAGAAGTCCAAAGGGATCCACCAAAGCTAGCACACCGCCAAGTCAGAAGTCTGCAGTACGCAGATGACATTGTTTTATGTAGCCAGACCCCAGTAGGGCTACAAAGCCTGATCACAAAGCTATTGGAATGCACTGAGGAGCACGGTCTGCTACTAAACTACAACAAAATCAAGGTCATCTGCTTTTCAGCAAACACAGAACCAAATAGAAAAAAACACAAGTGGTATGCAGCATGGAACAGCGTAGAGCAAAGCGGCGCTTACAAATACCTGGGAGTCGTGGTTGATTCAAGATTCACAATAAAAGAACACCTAATCAAAGGAAGATCACAGGCAAATAAACTAGGTTTCGGACTAAATACTCTAAAACAGAAACTAAAGTGTCCATCAAACTCCCACTTATTAAATGTAATCACTGCCAAGCTACTTCCATCTCTCACCTACGGCTCTGAGGTACTTAAAGGCCAAGACGCAAAGCAGCTGAATCTCCTACAATCAAGCTTTTTTAAATCAGTCTTTCTGGATTCCGCAATTTACATCACAAGCACTAGTGCGCTTGGTAATTTGGTTGTCTAATCAAGTCCAAGTAAGGCAAGCAGTGATAACATAACTCTGCTGGAAATTGAGAGCTGCCCAAGAAGAGTCTTTGCTCAGACATTGCTGGATAGAACTGAAGAACCAGCCAAAAGGCAAGGAAGAATGGCCAACAGCACTGGAACATGCCCTAACCATGTTAAATCTGCATGATGTTTGGGAAACAAACTACAGCTTCTCCGCTTTAAAAAAAATAGCTACCAAGGCAGCAAAACAAAAAGTCTGGTTATTAGATAAAGCTGAACTAACAAAGAAAAAACAGGGCTGGATGGTTTTATCCTCATATGAGATAGGTACCCCACAGCCATATCTCATCCAACACATAACTCCATCCATTCAGCATTGTTTACTTCTGACCCGGCTGGGACCCTTTTGCTCAAAAGATCTGGTTCCAGCATAGAAACAAACATGGCCGACCACTCAGTGCAGCCTTTGCAAATACCTTTTGTGCATTTGCACAGCTGTGACCAATTTGAGACTGCACTTTTTACTCCAGGCTTTCAGTTTACTTTAAGTGAGGTCATGCCGACCAGTCGTCATGGCATTACTAAACAGCCAGACTTTGCAGTTTTCAAGTAGGGCAGGTGCATTTCTGCAACTACTCAGCACACTTTTACAAAAAACAATCATATAATGCTCATTTTAGTGCATACTATTATATAGCCACCACATAAATGTTGCGCAAATCTTTATTCCGATGGCCGCTATAACTCTGTATTTGGTATTAGCAAGCCCACAGTGCATTTCTCTCAATGTCCAAATACTGTTAGTGTTAGGCTGATTTGAGATATTCCTATGTTTACAGCAGTACGCATATTTGCAACTTTTGCACTTGAACTCAAAATATGAAATGGTGGAGGTCTACAATCTGGCATCTATTCGGATAATAGCCTATATTTCTCTTGGATTTTAGATGTTTTATGTCTTTCATCTTTTTTGATATTGGAAATGTAAATATGACTGTTTTGTTAAATTGATGATTTTAAGGTAAAATTGTAAAGATTTTAACTAACCTTACACAATAAAATCTATTATAATCAAGTCTGACTCACATACATCTTTTTGGTATTTTAAGTTAGAGTTAGGCAGATTCCCCATGAGAGTTTTTAAGGGCATTTTTTGCTCAGCTACTTTATGAAAAATTTCATGGTAATTTATTGTTACACACATTATTTACATTTTGATTTTGTAGATTTTATGGGATTAATTTAAAACAATAATTACTTGCTTTGCCCCCAGTATGGATACCTGGCGGTACATCACTAATTAAATAGACATTCATTGCACAACAGATGACTTACAGATTTTGTTCTGTCGCCTCTTAAACGGCGGTTTGTATCTTGCTTCCTGCCCTTCCATGTTGGAAGCAGATGTTTTAAGTCATGAGATCCTAAATGATGCAATGTACAACTCCTTTTTATGGTTGAATGGAAATGCCCTGAGACATATCCTTGAGGCCTCAATTGGGTGTATGAATTTATCACGCATCCAAGCCTGATGCCGTTTAACCAGGATGTTTTTATCTTCCAAAAGTGACCGTTCCTTTGCTGTGAAATTGCTTAGCCTTATGAATACTGCTTTGTCCATCTTGCTATCCCGTGCTTCTTGGATTCCAAATTCAGCTAATGCTTCCCCCAAATGGGCGCCCATGATTTAGATTACTATTGCTCCATCTGTGCCTTGATCTCTACTCAACATAGGTTGTTCAGTGATCCACCTTCTGAGGTGCAGAGTTTCCAGGACAGTTTTATGAAGAAATTGATTCTTTGGAATTTTTGGTTTTCAAGTCGAAATTCCAGAAAAAACCTGTGCTGGAGAGACTGCTTTAGGAAGATAGAACACTGTTTTATACACCTTAGTTAGTAGCTCATTCAGGATGTCTATTTCCTTGTCATGCCATATTTTCAGCCCATATGACAAGGAGGGTAGGAGCTGTGCTGCCATTACTGTCAACAAGTTGCTGTGCGAAGGGTAACTCAATTTCTTTTTTAGAAGTTTAAAAGCAAAAATTAGTGATTGAGCTTTAGCTTTCATTGGCATTGTTTAGTCGGTTAGCGACATTTGACTCCCCATGTTTATTCCCAACTACTTACATGAGCAGGCCAATTCTACCTGTTTACCTTTTATGTACTATTTCTATATTCAGTACCGGGTATACAATAAGAATACCATTTTGGTTTTCCTCAGATTCAGCTCTAACCCTTGTAACTCAATGTAGCTTGCCAAGGTGTTAATTACTCTTTGCAGGCCAAAAGGGCGTTGGCTCAGAACCACTATGTCATCTGTGTATTGGATACAGGTGATTGACTCATTTGCCAATTTGGGTGAATGGCTCTCAAAGTTTATCAATAGCTCTTCATGTCGGCCAAGTACAAATTAAATAAACTGAGTGACAATACTCAACCTTGTTTCAAGCTGTTATTAATGTTAACTTTGGCTGTCACTCTACTGCCATCTCCAAGTTTCACCTGTGCCCACGTTTTTGCTGTATAATGGCATTATAGCATTAAGCAATTTGCGTGGTATTGACCAGAGATGGTCTTGTGGTACTCTATCAAATGCTGATTCTAAATCTATGAAACAGACATACACACAGGACTTCTTTCTTATCGTTATTTCTGTTACCATTGCCAAGACTGTTAGGTTTGTTGTTGTTCTCATGCCTGGCCTAAATCCTGTTTAGGTTTTTGGAATTACACATTACTCCTCTGCCCATGCTTGTAGATGTGATAAGATACAGGAGGCATATTATTTTGCTTCCACATCAATCACGGCTATCAGCCTGTAATTATCCGGCATGGTGTAACTTCCGTTTTCATGAATTGGGTGGAAGATGTTCCCTTTCCAGGAATTTGGTATTGTGTTCTGACGATAGATGTGATTGAAAACTGGTGTTAGATACCGTGCCCAGAAACCTGACGCTTGCTTAAATAATGCATTGGGGAGACTATGGTCTTTCATTTTTTTATGATCCCTTCTCTGAGTTTTGCATCTGTGCTGTTGATGCTTGTGTGGTTGGGTCCGGCATCTCCTTTGCTGCTTCCTTACCATCCTGGATTTGGATGCTTGGTTTTACTACCCTGTTTTTTTCATCTAGTGTTTCCGCAGGTGATTCTACAGTGTGCTGTGTTTGATTTTGTTTGAACGGCGGATTTCCAGGGAACAAGTATTTGAGCTGTTGTGTTTCAGGTTAGATGTCGTATATAGGTTTTCCCGATACATGTCCGCATATAGGCACAATTCGCATTTCCTTATATAGGCATAAGATCCCAGCCCTTTTTTCGTCACTAGCCATGCTCTCTAAATAATGCATAGTCACCTAAATCCGTCCACCCCAACATCACAACGAGTTCTTAGAAACCAAACCCTTAAGCCATTGGGACTTTCCCTAGCCTAGGACTATTGATTTCTCCAAGAACTCATCTATTATGCATGAACCGCTATTCCTTAAGGGTTTATTCATGACGTCTTCCTCTGCCTGACTTTACGTCAATGCTAACATTCCTAGCCACCTACCAGGTATAAATATACCTTCCCTTACCATGGCAAACAACGGCTCGGCTACACAGCTCGACACGGCTCGACACAGCAAGTTTGGATGAGACCACAAATTAGAGTAATTCATATCCAAGCCAGATGCACTGACCAGACACTGTCATCCCTGCTCGCAGAGAATCCAGCTTCCAGTGTTCTGACTCTCTTCGCAAGGTGTTAGAGTTTGAGACCCGGAAAGAGATTCCCACCTCTCTCATTCTAAGGCATGGAGCTGACTAGAACCTAGAGGGACTCTTGGCATACCAAATTATAGCATACTAAACTATAGCTTACCAAACTATAGAATACAGCACCTACTTCTTACCTTGCACTATACTTAGGTTAGGTACACTGGGGTAGAACTAGTTCGAAGCATCAGACGAGTATCCACATTATAGCCTGTGTTATTTATGTATATGTATATGAATGTGAATGTGTGTCATAGCTAAAAGACAATGCTATTGAATTAATATTTCTTTTTACTGCTTACGCTGTACATAATATATCTTGCATACTGTCTTGCGATTGTAACAGCTCATATCTCTTACATGAGAAACAAGAGTGTTCAATACATCGTTTTATTGAAACGCCCATCTATCTCTTTCTGTGTAACTCTGAAGAAACCAAGCATGCACGATTGACTGAGTGAAACTGTTAACTTTTTGTCCACTTTTCTGAGACATGTTCCTATTCTAAATGGAAACAAAGTTGTCATGTTTATGCAGTTGTTAGAAAATATTCCCTTCTTGTTTTTCAAGGAGTTTCTAGTAGCCTCTGAGTTAGCTGGCACACAAAGTAATTAAGTTTAATGCACTCTATAGAGGCATACTTACCTCAGTCCTATGCCAAAACTATAGGGTATATTATTCCAATGCGCAGAGCCTATTAGGGAAATAGGAACTACACTACAGGGCGCCCAACATTTGGCAAGGCGCTAATTTAATGCTAGATACTGAAGTAACTCAGTTGTGCTTTTCTCAGAGACCCATACTCATAATACTCCATAAGACGCCTGGAGTGGGTAGGGTTAGTATCTGCCATAGCTGAGTAGGACGAAAATCCTATGTATCAGCTGTTTGGTTTGTTCAACGTTGAAGAATACAGTGTTCCAAAATATTTTGCACCTTATCTTTGTTTACTTGAAACTTGTTCTACATTTTTAAAAAAACAATGTCCCTTAACGGGGACACTAATACCGTGACCGGTGACACTGTGACTGACCAAGTCGTAACAGCTTTTAATCTTTCAGGTTTAAATGGGTGTTATAACCCTCCATCCAAATTTAAGGAGAGCCATCACTCTAAAACATGGCCTAACACCAAGAGGTGGTAGAGCAGTTTTCGATATAGAGGCACACAAATCTTTTCAGATAGAGGTATTCTATTCATGGATAGTATTCCCAGAATCAAATCCAGTCACAAAAGTGTTTCTCTTATAGAAACAAGATTAACCACCTGAGGAATATATTCCTTTCGAGGATGTTGAAATTCAAATCACATACCAGGAACATAATCTCTGGTTTAGAGGTGCCCTAAAGCATTACAATCACATTACCAGGATCGGTCGACTAGGAAGACCAGGAGCAACATGGCCAATTTAAATGGCTATATACCTCATCCTGACATCGAAGAGATGTCAAACGAGGAATTACTCACTCAACTCAAAGAGTTATTAAAAATTTACTGTCAATGAGTGCAATACGTCATGCTGACTTTCACAGTCCAACCACCATTGACCATTCCAAATCAAACCCCTCAACACGGTAATACACAAAAAATGACTCCACAAACTTTACACATGTTCAAGGGTAAAATGTACATAAAACGTGAACAAATTCGATTCTGGATAGCTCACAAAATTACTCAACTTGAAGCAGTATTTCCTAATACTAGCCCTTATGATAAACACAGAATTGTAACAATCTGTTTACCAATGGGGATCACACCACATCAGGAAGCGTGCACCACTTGGGGCATAGTCTTTTCTACCATATATACTAAAACACATGGTGTACCGTCAATTGCGGTAATACCTGATGTCCTGAAACAAATTCAAAATAAATATGGGGCAGAGTCTGCTCTGAATTTAGGTATGAAATTGCTGAAACATTTCGACCAGGTCTCAACAATAATATTATCTAATATTAAAGGGGAGGCAGCATCAGTGGCGATCAGCCAATGCTTAAGGGAATTTGATGTAACAGAACATCAACAAGAACTATTCAGAATAATAGAACAATCCTATGAAGTATTAGGTGGAGACAGTTTGGGTGGAAAACCAGTTAAACCACAACTGTCTGGAGTTCCTTAGAAGGACTCTTTTAAACAAAATCCTACATCTTCTAACAAGAAGTGAGAAAATAACAAACAACATTCAAAAGAGAAACGTTCTCAATCCCGAGGTAGGTCTCCTCCAAAGGAGCCCTCTGAAAGGAGGTATAACCTCAGGAATAGGGATAATTTGAAAAAACCTGACAGGTATCAGGATACTGATACACATTCCTCTCGTACCTTATAGATATCGTCACAGACATCCGAAAGAAGGGGACGGTCAGATCACAAAGAAGAAATCGTGAAGTCCAAAGACGATCAAAACGTTCAGAAATTTAAATCAAAACCTCAATTCACCAAGAAGAAAGTAGTAGGTCTGAAGATCAGACATGCCGTGAATTCTGGGAACACAACTCAAGATTCGGGAATGGGCTCAGACAATGCTGGACAGTGCAGCAGAAGTACTAATAGCTCACGAGAACCAGAAGGAACTTCTGGAGATAATGGAGTTGCATTAGTACATCACAGTTGAGACGGTAGACACCAGAGTTAGTTTTCCAAAAAGGTTATATGAAATAGCATTCCGTAAGGAGGGAGACATACCAAGAAAAGTGAAAGCACTCTCTTGGGAGAAACTTTCAAGGGGTTATGATATGCTTCTAGCAGAACAAGACTGGCCACCAAAATTGGTCGGGGAGTGCCCACATGGTGAGGACCTCATTATGCCAGCCTTCTCCAATCATATTCCAATTCACTTGAAATACACGTATGCCAGGAAATGGGAAGTTGCCCAGGCCCCAGCATTATACAAAAAATCATGTAGGATGGGATAAGGACTCACCTCACCACAGTTAAAGAATCAACCTACTGCACAAAGGCAGTACCCAATTAAGCCAGAAGCTAAAAAACAGGCCAGGGAGATCTTAGATCAACTTGAATACCAAGGGGTGATTGAAACATGCACCTCCTCAATGAACAATCCTTTGTTTCCTGTTTCCAAACCAGACAATTCATATTGACTAGTTTTAGATTATAGACACCTGAACACTTGATCTAAAACATTTGCAGTGCAAAATGCACATAGTGCAGCATTAATGAATAACATTGTGCGTAAAAAATATAAAACCACATTAGACATTTCCAATGGTTTCTTTGTCAAAATATAGTACCTGAAAGTAGGTATTTAACAGCTTTCTCAATAATGGGAACCCAGAGTCAATTTTTTCAACTCTCACAAGGGTTCAAGAACAGCCCGGTGTTATTCTCAGCAAGATTAACAGAGTTACTACAAATGTATGATGACGAGGCATTGTCATATGTCAATAATATCTATCTGACAGACAATGACCTTGATAGGCAATTGAACAGGGTGAATACCATTATAGGAGACTTCGCCTCGGAGGGTTATAAATTCATCTTCAAAAATCCAGAATTGCCCACCTCAATGGACCTTTTTCTAGGATATGAGCATTAAAGTGAAGGCAAAAGCCTGGCAGCTAACTTTTTAGAAAAATGAGCGCTGCTCCAACCTCCAAAAACGCTGAAAAATTTACAGTTGATTCTAGGGGCTAGATGTAGGTCGGTCGGTAACGGCCGAAAATCGGTATTTTCGGCTGTTACCGACCGGTATACATGATTTGGCATGTAGGGGCACAATTTTACAGAATCGGTAACTTTACCGATTCGGTAAAGTTACCGATTCTGTAAAATACCAAATCGGTATTTTTACCGAATTGGTAAATCTCTGATGTAGGTGGGACTCTTCTGAGTCCCAAAGGCCCTACAAAATCGGTATTTTACCACACAATCCTATTGTGTGGTAAAATACCGATTTCAGGTGTGCATGCACATGTGTGCATGCACACCTAGCCATGTGACAGACAGACATGCCCTTAGGGCATGTCTGTGTGCCACATGGCGCACATGCCTATTTGTGGGGTGCCAGAGGGTGTCAAAGTGACACCCCCTGCACCCTTGCAAAATTCGGTATTTACCGATTCTGTAAATTCAGAATCGGTATTTACCATTGATTCCTACGGGCTTTGAAGCCCATAGGAATCAATGGGAAATACCGATTCTCTATTTACAGAATCGGTAAATACCGAATGTGACAGATTCGGTATTTACACATCTGGAAATACCTACATGTCCACCACATTGATTTACCGATTTTCAATTACCGAATTGGTAAAATTCGGTAATTGAAAATCGGTAAATCAATTTTACCTACATCGGGCCCCTGGTTTCCTAAATTTTGGAAGAACTTACACTCGAAATTACGCAGAAAGGAATAAACCTCTCTACTAATTAATAAAAAATGATTTCTCAATCAAACATTAGAAAAAGGAACACACAGAAATATTATGTTCACTCCAAGCTAACATGCTAGAAACATATTGCGGCCACGGCATGGCGGTGGAGCAGCACAAAATGGCATCTGCCATTCTCAGAGTGCTGAGAGCCCACGATTGACGGGACCCCCTCCTATTGTGGCCTGATGACCGCGGTGGAGCTGCCACCACTTCGAGACCCCCGCGGGTGTGGTGCGTGAGTCGCAGTTTCGCACAGAAGAGAGCGTGAAGCTGGGGAATGCCGAGGAGAGCCCCTGCAATGCAGGAGGACATTGCCTGGTCAGTTGGTGAGGCAGGATAACCTGCATGATGGCCAACAGTGCCGGGGAGCGGCGGGAGACATCTTGCCCCAGACTACCAGGCTGCAAACAGGGTTTGGCAGTGCACCGGGGATTTGCCTGATGTGCCTGACCATGTCATGGTGGCCGGCACGGTGCCGATCCAGAGACTAACGAGGGAGTCTCAGAGGCACTTCCCCCCGGCAGATCAATCTGCCTCGATGCTGCAGAGATGTGCACAACCATCTGAAGAGGCACAGACTGTGTTGTGCGACTTGGTTGTAGCTGTGGGGATCTTTGATGTGATCCTGGGCACCATCCTGGTCATCAGGGGGATGAGGAATGCTTTCTGATGCCGCTGATCAACATTTCTGTCCTTCTGAGAACGCCCCTACCCTCGGCCCACATCCCGATTTACGGGCTAACCACCCTGGGGTGCTTACTGCACATTATTCTACTCATTTGCCCTTACTGTCTCTGAATTATGGTTGTTGCTGGAGGGGGAGTGACACTCTCACCCCTTTTAAAACACACAAACACAGGCCCTGTCCCCTTGCCGAACCACTGCATAGCTCAAACCCCCTTTGCATTTCAAGTTATTGAGATTATGGTGGACTGACTGATTCATTTCATACATCAAGTAACCCTGGGCGAAGAACTACGCTCCGTTCGCGGAGTTTGCGGAGTTTCGGCAACTCCGCGCTCCGCGGAGAACGCGAAGTTGTCAAATACTCCGCAAACTGCTGCGTAGCGTAGTTCTCGCGCGCTCAATAGCATTTTCGCGTGCGCGAGGATGCTTGTCGGTAAGATCGAGTTGCCGAACACGCAGAAACTGCAATCTGGCACAGAATAACTCGCGAACACGTTAGTAGTGACCGGAAATAAGGGGACGCGAGCGGGCGGGACAAACCTCATGGGTAACTTCGCGCGCTACACATCCCGAGCATGCAGGCAATCAATCAATCAGGATATTTGTATAGCGCGCTACTCACCCAGAGGGTTTCAAGGCGCTTGGGGGAGGGGGGTCCGCTACTGCTCGAACAGCCATGTCTTGAGTTGCTTCCTGAAGCAGAGGTGGTCTTGGGTCAGGCGGAGGTGGATGGGGAGGGAGTTCCAAGTCTTGGCTGCCAGGTGGGAGAAGGATCTTCCTCTCATGGTGGATCTTCGGATGCGTGGCACGGCGGCGAGGGCGTGGCTGGTCGATCGTAGCTGGCGGGTGGGAGTGTAGAAGGTCAGGCGGTTGTTGAGGTACCTGGGGCCCAGGTCGTGGAGAGCCTTGTGTGCGTGGGTGAGGAGTTGGAACGTGATTCTCTTGCTGACGGGGAGCCAGTGAAGGTCTCTCAGGTGTCCGGAGATGTGGCTGTGTCGGGGGATGTCCAAGATGAGTCGTGCGGAGGCATTCTGGATGTGTTAGAGTCTTTACTGGAGTTTGGCTGTGGTTCCGGTATAGAGGGTGTTTCCGTAGTCCAGTCGGCTGGTGACGAGTGCCTGTGTGACCGCCTTCCTGGTTTCGGTGGCGAGCCATCGGAAGATCTTTCGGAGCATGCGTAGGATGTTGAAGCATGATGATGAGACGGCGTTGACTTGTCTGGTCATCGAGAGGGAGGAGTCCAGGATGAAGCCCAGGTTGTGTGCGTGGTCCATTGGTTTGGGTGCGCTGCCCAGGGCAGAGGGCCACCAGGAGTCGTCCCAGGCGGAGGGTGATGATCCAAGGATGAGGACTTCCGTCTTGTCTGAGTTCAGTTTCAGGCAGCTGTTCCTCATCCACTCGACTACGTCTTTCATCCCTTAGTGTAGGTTGGTTCTGGCGGTTCCTGGGTCGTTGGTGAGGGAGAGGATCAGCTGGGTGTCGTCGGCGTAGGAGATGATGTTGAGGTTGTGTTGGCGTACGATGGCTGCGAGGGGGCTCATGTAGACGTTGAAGAGGGTGGGGCTGAGTGATGATCCTTGTGGTACGCCGCATATGACTTCGGTGGCCTTTGATCTGTACGGGGAGGCGGACTCTCTGGGTTCTTCCGGTGAGGAACGAGATGATCCACTCCAGTGCCTTCTCTTGGATTCCGATGTTGCTGAGGCGCTGCACTAGGGTGCGGTGGCACACCGTATCGAATGCTGCGGAGAGGTCCAGGAGGATGAGGGCCGCTGTTTCCCAGTTGTCGAGCAGGGCTCGGATGTCGTCAGTGGCTGCGATGAGGGCAGTCTCGGTGCTGTGGTTGGCGCTGAAGCCGGACTGCGAGTGGTCGAGGCTGGTTGGGCGAGCGCAATTGGTGATCCACTGTGTGAGGTTGTTGGCTGCTTGGTCGGGGTCCGTTGAGCTGGCCGGAGGGTTCTGGCTCAGTGAAGTGGTGAGCTGGTCGGTGGTGATCTTGTTCCAGTTCCTGCGGGGAACCTGTTGCGGGTGGTGGTGAGTCGTGGTCTTTCTGAAGCTGAAGTGGACGCAGCTGTGGTCTTTCCAGTGGAGTCCGGTGGAGTGGCTGAAGGAGATGTACTTGCTGGAGGAGAAGACTGGGTCAAGCGTGTGTCCGGCGTAGTGGGTGGGGGTGTTCACCAGTTGCATGAGTCCGAGGTTGGCGAGGTTGTCCAGCAGGGTGGTGGTGGTGTTGTCGTTGTTGTTCTCCAGGTGGAAGTTGAGGTCCCCTAGGAGGATGTAGTCAGCGGAGGCGAGAGCGTGCGGGCTGATGAAGTCTACGATGTCTTCGCTGAATTGTGTGCGAGGTCCTGAGGGTCTTTAGATGAGGGTGCCTCTGAGTGTGGTCTTGGGGTCGGTGTGTATCTGGAAGTGAAGATGTTAAGCGGCTGTGAGGGTGTCGTCTGAGTTGGTCGTGATGCGGATGGTGTTCTTGTGGACGATGGCGATGCCTCCTCCTGTCTCGTTGACGCGGTCTCTCCGGGTGATCTTGTATCCGTCCGGGATGGCAACGGCGATGTCGGGCGCTGAGGAGGCGTTCATCCATGTTTCCGTGAGGAAGGCGACGTCTGGAGATGTGGTGTTGAGCAGGTTCCAGAGTTCCACGGCGCTCTCGAAGACGAAAAATGGCTCGCAAACGGGTCAAGCAAGCTACTACGCATGCTCGCGGAGCTATGCGTAGTTCGCGGAGTGCAAGTGCATCTTCGCGTAGCTCGCGGAGTGCGGCTACGCGAACTACGCCCAGGCTTAACATCAAGGACACAATCCCCGTGCCTGACCTCAAGAGGACTGCCTCATTGGGTCACTCCATAATGCTCTACTACTCCTGGACATTATAACTGGCCTACGACATTGATCTTGATCACCGCCCTCTCCTGACCTTGATCCTGCTTACCCTTCTGGACTTTTACTTTGGGATCTTTCCCGTGACCATGGAGACTTAGCTATTTGACCAATGCCCGGTGGAGCTACCTGATAGCTAAGGAGGAGATGGGCTGCGGACACCCCTTCGGCCGTCACCTACCCAGCCGGACTTCAGGCAGACTTTCCTTAGTCTCCCTGTCATACCCTCTCCAAACCCTACACCCCTCCCCCTTCTCCCTCTATGCTCCTTTCTTTTTGTCTTCTTTAATGCTTTTCCATGGAGACTTAGGGACAGATGTAGGTAGCGATTTAGCGATCACAAACACTCAGATTTCCATGTTTTCGATTGCTAGAACCCCATTTGTAATGTGGAGGCAGAAACACCAAATCACAAAATAAGGAATCGCTAAAACCAACTGAATTAACCCAGCAATTCCTTATTTAGAGATTATGCCACACCAACTCAATATTTAGCGAATTGCTAAAGAAGGAATCCTACATCTTCAGGAACAGTGGGATCTTTACCCGTCTAGCTGGGGGTGAATTTGGAGAAGGATACCTGCTAGGTAAATAACTGTGACACACCCAGATGTCTACCTTTGATGTATTTGTTGCTCACTGCGAATAATCTTTCTTCCTTTAACACCTAGGTGATAGCCCATAAGCGGTGCAAGCATTTATCCTGACTCCATACCTCAACCCATATACCCCAAGTGAAAGGCGATTCAATGCTGCACATAAGTCAGCGAGGAATGTAGTGGAGTGTATATTCAGACTCATCAAAAGCAGGTTCCGTTGATTCCACAAAAGTGGAGGTGCACTGCAGTACCGTCCTGTGACCTGCTGCAAAATAATAGCAAAACACATGCCATGCTGCATAAACTGGCTACAAGGACAAGGAACACCTGTTGAACTGACTGAATCAAAGGGAGAGGATTGTCCACAGCCACAGCACAGTACACCATGAGTCGCAGAAGCACCAGATGGGAGACACAGATGGGCTGAGATCACACACAACTATTTCTGAGTAAGTAATGAGACAAAGCAAAGTAACTGTAATAACGTGACGGTGTTTAATTGACCTTCAGTCAGGCAATAGGACAGCACACTGCCACACCATGATGGCCTCACAGATCCTCAACAACCACAACATGGCATGAAAACTCCCCGTGCAATGTTCACAATCCCATCATTAT
This sequence comes from Lissotriton vulgaris, assembly GCF_964263255.1. Lineage (NCBI taxonomy): Eukaryota > Metazoa > Chordata > Amphibia > Caudata > Salamandridae > Lissotriton > Lissotriton vulgaris. The sequence continues at coordinate 902,426,417 of NC_141696.1, forward strand.
GTCATATGGATTACTTCAGCCATCTACCTATGCCAGGCGATGCCTGGTTTATTTTCTATGCCCATGTGCAGCACTGCTGCGTTCACTAGGCATTCTGTCCTCCCTAGCGGTCTGTCCTGTGGCTGGCCCATAACCCCCACTTCACCTCCTAGACTCCTGTAATGGGGGAGTGATGCTGCTGCGGATTGTTGCCTCTTCACTTTCACCCCATGCCCTCATCCTGTGGCAGCAATTTGCGAGGTCTGCAGCACGTCCAGGGAACTGGTGACTGTGACCAATCCCCTCGTGACGTCATGGCTGCACTTGGCCATCTCCAGCTGCATGGTCACTGAGCACCTGCTGAGTACATGGGTGGAATTGCATAGCCAGTTCACTGACTTGGTGTATCCATCCAACCTCTCTCTGTCCCTGTGCCTTGCCCCACATTCACTTTCCATCTTGCTGCAAGGCACAGTTTTGTTGAGGCAGTATATGGCCCCTTCATGTCGCGCATGTGTTTGTTGTTTGCCACCATCTGGCATTTTATTGCCCTCATTGTTTTACCTTGCAGGTGCTGCACTTTCAGCATCTTCCCCTCCAGACCCTCAAAGACACTGGACTCCTCTAACTCAGGACTGTGTGCCCTTGGTCGGCATCTTCAGGCTCCTGTGTTGCCAATCTCCATGGGGGACTGGGTTCCTGCTGTGTGTTCATCCTCATCCTTCGGGGTCTGTTGGGCTCCCATTCTCTCCTAAAATGAGCCCTCCATCTCCGGGATCCTAGCCTCTGTGTGCCTCCTGGCTCTCTGTGGGGGTGGTGGTCGTGTTGGTGATGGTGGTGGGGGTGATGGTGGTGGTGGTGGTGGTGATGGTGGTGGTGGTGGTGTGACCTCAGCAGGTGACAGTCATCCTCCTCCAGTGTGTTGGGCTCCCTGGTTGCCTCATCTGTCTCCCCTCCTTGCAGCTTGAAACAATGTTTTGCCTGTGGATACAGAATGTTCATTTGCTCACTTGTGTAGCAACATTTGCTTTACAGTAAATTAATGACTGCTAATCGAACTGTCTGGCCCCTGCTTGCTTATCTACTGATGTGTATGACATGCATTTGGGTTCAGTGGACTGACTGCTATGCTATTAGTTGATTGGGACTACATCTCTCATGATGCATTGTTGGATTTTGGCAAAGCATGGACTGGAGTGGGTTTCTTGCAAGGTAGTTGTGGATTGGAGTTAGGGAGCTCCGGTGGCCGAATTGTCCATGTCTCCAATGCAACTGATGCTCTCCGGCTGGAGGGTGGACTCCACCATTTGTTCCAATGCAGTCAGTACAGGCGCCGTTCATGTTCCCCCACCTGTTTTTCTGGCTTGTTCGAGCCTGTCAGCCACCATCTCCTTGGCACGTTTCCTGAGATTGTACCAGCACTTCCTAAGTTCCTCTATTGAGCGCTGGATCACAAGCCATATTTTCCTTTTTTGGAATTCGGGGACGTGCATTGATTTTTTCCCAAAGAGCTGGTCATGATCCTTCACCACTTCCTCAATCAGTACCTCCAACTCCCTTTCACTGAACGTATGTTTCCTCTTCCTCCCTCCAGTATCCTTTCCCTTCTCCTGTGTGTCCATAGTATCTTTGGTGGGTCAGCAAGCTGGTTGCTGTGCAGCTCCTAGGATTTTGCCTCAGCTCCCTACCTCTCCCACAGCTTCATGATCAGTGTAACTGTATGGGTGTGGCTACTTCCTGTTTGTGAGGTCATCAGGAAGCATAGGATTGGCTGATTCACAGATTTGTGATTTTTTTAAATACCAGACTTGCTAAATACCAAATAAGTATTAAGGAATCGCTAATGTCGCATTGGTAATTAGGATTCAGTATTTATTTTAGCGGTATTACTTAATCGCTATCTTTTCGCGATTTTTTTTAGCTACATTGGGAATTGCGAGGTCTTAATAGCTATTTGGTAAAAATCGCTATTAAAAACTTGCAATTTGGGTTTTACCTACATATGGCCCTTAGCTATTTGGCTGATGCCCGGTGGAGCTACCTGATAGCTATTGAGGAGATGGGCTATGGACTTCCCCCTCAGCCCCCACCTACCCAGCTGGTCCTTGGACAGACGTTCCCTTTGTCTCTCTGACATATCTCCCCTACTCCTTTTCCCTATAACCCTTACCTTTCTTCACTCCATGAACCTCGTTCTCTATGCTACTTAATTGTTTTCATTGGTATAATATGTAATTTTTAACTGATGTAATTTTTGCAACTTTGTGGAACATTATGTAAAGCTCTCTGATACCTTCAGGTCTAGCCGGAGCTATATAAAACTCTTTAAATAAATAAATCACTTATAGATGGCGGAGAGGCAAGATGGCCGCTAGTGCATTGTAGGGAGTAGTCGCATTTCACTCCCTCTCCTGAACTGGGTTTAGAGCAGGACTCAAAGAAGAGAAATGATGCAGTGAAATTATGCGATTATGTGGTTTATACACTGGACAGTCCTGAGATTCTGGAGAGAGGCGCAGAAGAAACGCTGGACAGGAGACCTCAACTGGGAGAAGAGAAGAATGTTGTCACGCTCTAAGGAGGGCAGCGGACCGGGGGCCATCCCGAAAGTCCCGCTACCAGGCAGGAAAACCACTCCTGCATTAAACGCAACACAGAAGGCACAGCAGTGGAAGATCGAGAGAGAAAAGAAGGCAGAGCTAAAAGCACAGGCTGGTGCAACAAGGAGTGTGTCGCTGCGAGGAGAAATAATAATCGCAGCAGCCGACAGGGATATTACAGAAAATAAACAGAACACTAAAAGTATTGGCGTTGTGAACAAAGACAAGGATAAGGACGCAGCGCTGAGGCAGTCTACCTTGTCGGAAACATTCGTCAAGAGGCCCATGGCGGCCCTGCCCGGCGGTCCCGGTAAAGCCACAGGAGCGGGATCCGCTGCCATCACTGTGAAGCAGACAGCAGAGAGGGCGGGCGGAGATGGCAGCGGAGGCGGAGGTGAAAGCCTTACGGAGATCGTGGAGCAGATGGCGATACAGGCCGGGGGACATCTAGGGAGCAATGGCGATGTCCAACCGGGAGCAGCGTGAAGCAGAATCTCCTCGTGGAAGGCAGCATTAGGGTTGCCGAGCAACCAGAGAGACGCGCAGGAGAGAGCACGCCCAGAGCGGAGGAGAACAGAACGACGGGGAAGGCGGATCGAGCGGCGGAGGTGGTGGCGGCTGTGGCAGCTCCTGGTACAACATTTTGCACGGGGGAGAGGAAACTCCAAGATGCAAAAGGAAACGGAGGGCTAACGCTAAAGGAGATCGAAGGTATGAATAATGCTTCAATGATGGACGCGCTGCTGCAGGTAGAGGCTGAGCTTAGCAATAATCTGAGGTCGAAATTGGACGCAAACTGGGGAAGTATGGTGAGTCTAGACTCACAAAAAGAACGTGAAGGGGATACATTTTTCTCAGTCAATGAGCGGTCAAGCTCATCCAGTGTGGGAGAAGAGTCAGGGACAACCGAACTGTCATCAGAGGAGGAGGAAGAAAGTACTGAATCTGATATATTAAACATACAGAAAAAGAAAAAGTCAGCCACAAAACGTAGTTCGTATGTAAAAGCAAATACAAAACTTTTGTGGGATTATTCCGCCACAGCAGGCCTTTTACAAGAGGGAATGCAAGGGTCACAAGGGGCACAAGGAAAGGACTTTGCAAGTGAGGAGGATGGGCCGGGAAACCAAGCTACCCTGGACTTACTAGTTAACATGTTAAAGCAAATACAGGGAGAGGCCAGGGCAGAAAGCCGCAGAGCTAGGCATGATACCAAAAAAATACAAGCCTCCATAAGGAAGATGAATAAGAAGTATGAGGAAGTAGAGGGGAGAGTGGAGTTAGTAGAGGAAAGGATGGGAAGATTGGAGGATGAAGCAACTGATTGGCATAAATTTAAGATGGAACAGATAAAGATAGTGGAAGACTTTGAAAACCGTCAGAGACGGAACAATGTAAGGCTTTTGGGACTGGAGGAAGGAGTGGAAGGGCAAGACGCAAGGGGATACATGATTAGGCTACTAAAAGGAGCCTTCCCTGAGGCTAGGTGGCAATGGGAAGATGAGTTACAAAGAGCCCACAGGTTTCCGTTGACAATTAAAAAAAGGCAAGGAGGGAACCAAGACAATATGCCTAGGGCGATGCTTGTATTTTTTGGTAACTTCTTGGCAAGGCAGGAGGTGATGGAAAAAGCCAGACCGGACTCTAAAAGAACTGCTGAGGGGGCTACATTTTTCGCGAGGCCTGATTTTTGCCATGTCACTGTTGAGAGGCGATTAAGATAGCAACAAGGAGCAGAAGTATACTTGATGTTCCCGGCGAAACTTAAGGTCATTAAAGGCGGCCGAACAAGGATGTTTTTTTTCTGAGGTAAAAGCAGGGGAGTACCTCGAAGAGTTAATGGAGCAACGCAAGGGGAAGTGAGGAAGATCAATAATGTGGAAGAATAAGAACAATCATACGGAAACTGATTATGGTATATGAACTATGGACTACGGACTATGTATCTGGAACAACTGGGAGGGAGAGGGAGGGCAACACTACAATGCAAGCAGTCAACACATAGGTCAGGATTGACCTATTTGCCTGTATTAGGGGGGGTGGGGTAGTTGTGGGAGGAAAGAGGTGGGGGGGTGGGGGTGGGAAAGGATTTGACAAAGTCTGAAAAACAGCACAAAAGGGCAGATTGAAATGAGATAAAATATGCAACAGAACGGAATAAGGGGGTAAAGTGTATGGAAAAAGACTATAATGAAATATGGCGTTAAGGGTTGCGACAGCGAATATATGTGGCTTAAATGATGGTGAGAAAAGACAGAAGGCGGCAGCTATGTTCAGACTGCTAAGACTAGATGTGATCTGCTTACAGGAGACGCACATTATGGGAACAGAAAAATTTAGATTGGAACAGATGGGATACGAGCTATTGGCTAACACAAGTCAGGACACAAGAACAAAGGGGGTGGCTATACTAGCAAGGAAAGGGGTTATTAAACTCAGAAGAAAAAAAGAAGATCCTGAGGGGAGATGGGTCATAGTCGAAGTGGAAACTACTGCTGGAAATGTAACAATTGTATCTGTATACGGCCCAAATGATGATAACCCTGAAATGTTCGAATGGTTAGATCAGGAACTTGCACTTTGAATAGAGCCGGTAATTTTTTGTGGCGATTTTAATATTAATGGTTTGCATGGGTTGGGGAGATTAGGAGGGGGGAGATATGTTGGCCGGAAAAAGAAAATATGTAATGCAGTAAATAACTTGATGCAGAATAACGCTTTGTCAGATGTATGGACTAAATACAATCCACTCGGGTCAGGGGGTACTTTTTACTCAGCACCTCATAAAACGATTGCTAGGTTAGATTATATTTTAGTGTCCAACGATAAATTAAATGAGACCCAGATAGAACGGCTGCCTAGAATGATCTCGTATCATAATATACTGGTAATAACCATGCCAAGGACAGACAGAGGGAGGCCCAATCCCTACATTTGGACATTTGAAAGAAGACTGCTGAAAGAGGAAGGCTATATTGATAGGATGAACTAATGGATCACACAGTTTTGGGAAATTAATAGAGGATCGGCTCCAGCTAAGATAGTCTGGGATACATTCAAGGCCGGGATAAGGGGGGAAACACTGAGCTATACTTTAAAGAGGAGTAAGATGGAGAGAACAAGGATGGACAGGTGGATAAAAGAAATGTATAGACTAGAAGAGCAACTGAATAGGGCAGTGTCGAGACAAAATGCAACAGATATAGAGGGCCTTTTACTGGAGATTGAAGTCAAGAAAGCAGAGACAGGAGAAGCGTTGATGGAGAAGGCGGCTGGGAATTATCTTGCTAAGAAGGAAAAGTGCTATGAGTATAGCGAGAGGGTAGGACACTTATTGGCTATTAGAATCAGACAAAACCTGGCAGCAGGTGAAATTAAAGAAATTAGAAATAGCGCTGGGGAAGTTGTAAATAAATTAGAAGAGGTTCAGGAGGTATTCAGGGAATTTTATGAGAAATTGTATGACCAGAACGTAGAGGATATAGGAGCAGGGTGCAGGGACTATTTGACAGGGATACCACATGAGAAATTGGATAGCGAAGAAAGAGACAAACTAGGTTTTCCGCTAACATTGCAGGAGCTTAAAATGGCAGTGACTAATTTACCAGGGGGCAAGGCTAGAGGGCCAGATCAAATACCAGCTGAGTTTTATAAAACATTCTGGGACGGGCTTGGGAAAGATATGCTGGAGATTTTTAGACAGGCACAGATACAAAAATTAGCGCCACAGTCCTGGGACGATGCAAATATTATTGTGATATTGAAAAAAGATAAACCCCCATTAGACCCAGGGTCATACAGACCTATTACTCTCCTGAACGCGGATGCTAAAATGTATGCCAAAGCATTAGCACAAAGACTGAGTAGAGTTATTGAGAGATTAGTTAGCAAGTCACAGCATGGTTTTATTCCCGGGAAAGGGACTACTCAGCATACTAGACAGCTAATTACTATATTAGATGCTGCTGAAGTAGCAGGAGACCCTGTCGCGGCCATATTCCTTGATGCTGAAAAAGCATTTGACAGGGTCTCCTGGAAGTTTCTGTGGAAGGTCATGGACTGGTTCGACATAGGCAAAGGATTTATTAGTGCCATACAGGTATTGTATGTGCAGCCAAAGGTTAGGGTGAAAATAAATAAGTCTTATTCTAAAACGGTAAGGATTAGACGCGGAACCAGGCAGGGCCGCCCGGCATCACCCTTTTTGCTTTATATCTAGATCCGCTACTTAGGAGACTAATAGGTAACATTAACATCCCGCCGGCTGTGCTACAGGAGGTAGAATATAAAGTATTCACCTACGCAGATGATGTGGCATTGATAACTACGGAACCAGGAAGGGCTTTACGGAAAATAGAGCAGGAAGCAGTAGATTTTGGGGGCTTATCAGGATACTCAATCAATAAGGGGAAAACTCAGATCATTATGAATGAATATACAACTTATTCAGATCCCAGAGTGGTAAAGGAGGTAGTGTATCTGGGGGTAAGGGTGTCAGCAGACTTGGCGGATTTAGTGAAGTTAAATATGGAACCGCTACTAGCTAAGGTAAAAAATAATACAGAAAGAATTCACAACCTACATTTGACGCTAATGGGACGCATAAACGTAATTAAAATGGTTACTTTACCGTAATTTCTTTACCTGTTCGGAGCTATACCTCTTTTCTTTGAACAACTTTGGTTTACTAAGTTAGAAACAATTCTTAATAGGCTAGTGTGGGCACAAGGGAAAACTAGAAGGGCTTACAGACATATGACACTTACACGTGAAAAAGGGGGGTGGGGAGCACCGGATTTTAAATTGTATTACTGGGCCACAGCTTTGCAATACTTCCAAGGATTATTAGGCGGAGGATATGACTTTACAAATGTGTATAGAACTGTACTGGGGGAGGGCGCGGTTGATGGGCTTCTGAATACAATAGACTATAGACTTTTTAAGAACACTAGGTTTAAAACCCTAATAGCTGCATATATGATTTGGAAAGGGGTAGGAAAAAACTGGGAATTGGCAGATTTAGCAGATACACTAGACTGTTAGCTAATGAAACCCTCCCGGGGGATATATTCAGGGACAGAACTATGAGGATATGGAACGATAGGGGCATTAGGAAAATAGGAGACCTCCTGGATATAGAAGGGGGGATAATACAATTTGAAGAATTACAAAGAAGATTTGAAAAACCCACTAATACTTTTTTTAAGTATCTACAGGTGTGGAGTTACCTGAGGGATAAAAAGGGAAGACTGTTAGGATTCAAACATTGCAGGCTATTGGATTATATAGAACAAAGTAAACAGTGTACGATACGGCAGTTACATGCAGAACTGTATGCATACAAAATAGATGATAGAGAGAAATTTTCAAAAAAATGGATAGAAAAAGTGGGGACCTCCCCGGAAGGATTTCAGAAGTCTCTAGACTTAGGAAGATCAGCTCTATGCTCGGTGACGCTGCAGTCACAGCATTATAAAACACTATATTGCCTTTATCATACACCGGCAAGAATAGCGCAGTGGGGTGGGATGGAAGGTATAACTTGCCCTAGATGCAATTCTACTGAAGCTGACATAGTGCACATGTTCGCACAATGCCCACAACTGTATAACTTGAAAAGGGCCATAGAAGACTTCTTGGAGAATTCACTGGATATTAAGATTATACTAAGTAATGAATTGCTATTGCTGGGGGTGAAGACCGAGCATGAAACTGGCCCCATAGAGTTTTTGTTTATGTGGCAGCTGTATTCCGAATTAGTATTGCACAGGCATGGTTAGACAAGACACCTCCAACATTCCAAACCTGGATAGCAAGATTGTTAGCCTCATACAACTTGGAGAAAGCAATATATGAGAGGAAGGGCAGAAGGGCAAAAAAAATTGGGAGGGGAGGTATGGCAACCTATTACAAGATGGAAATCTGGGCAAAACAGGGTAGGGGTTGGGTAAACAGTTGTATGTAGGAAAGGTCAATCCTGGTGCTTTGTTTTCTTTTCTTTCCTTTCTTTTTTTCTTATTTTCTGCAGAGTTCTGGTGCAAGAATGAATTTGTATTTTTATTTGCTTTACACTATACTGGGATATGTAAAATATGCATTTTGTGTTGTAGGGCTGTCTGTAATAATTTGGGGGGGTAAAAATTGCGGTGAAAAAATTATAATAAAAATATTTTTTTTAAAAATAAATGAATAAATAAATCACTTACAAACACGTGTAAATACACACAATTTAGTGATCTGAATAATTTTAGGTCAATGCAGATTCACCAACTTAACTTTTAATGAAGGTGAAAAAGTACCAATTGCATACAAATCACATTTGAATACACAAGCAGAAATGTGCTTCACTTCAACAGAAAAACTTCTGGCAGCAGTTCAAACCGCTGCAGCAAAAGAAAGAGCTCTAGCTCAGGGGAAACAATATAGTTGTGACTCCCGTACCAGCCTTAGAGGCGGATACAAAAGCGAGCATTCCAAATACAAAAGCTTTACATCCAAGATGGATACAATGGGTTAATTCTCTTGATGCAATAGATGTTGAACATGTTTTTGATCCTGATTTAAAAATACAAGCATTCCTGCAATACGAACATGAATGTCTTCTGCCTATTGAGATTCTCCCTCTCTATCAGTAGGAATGTATAATTTATACTGAGGGATCAGCACAACCCGCTATGGAATGTAAGCAAGCTTACAGTGCAGCGTGCACAATCGTTAAAGGTCTCATGCACGATGGTAAATTCGACCAATGGTCACAAAAACTCAATCTCTAGGAAATTGTACAGCTCAGCGAGCTGAACTACAAGCATTCAAATTGGCACTTAAAATATGGATCGCAAATTCACCAAACTTATAGTGTGCAATTCTTTTTACTGTGTTCAATCCTATAAGGAATATTTACAGAATTGGTTTGAAAGATACAAAAGGTGGCACAATCAAGCATAAAACGCTTTGGGAAAAAGTACTTCAGTTGAAAAACGGACTACAAAACACTCACGTGATATATACACTGAGTCATCAATGCGATGGCGTTCACGTTTCAGGGAATTCATTGGCTGACAAAGCCGCGACGGGGGCTGTGCAAACGGCTTCCGTAGCTGCGATCACTCATTCAAAAGCGAAAATAGACAGTGAGATATTGTTGGCTGTCAATGCATCAAGCAAAGGCAGTGGTGCAGCATTACCTAAACAATTTCCAGTCAAATTCTCGTATGTAAATGATGCAAACACTGTTTGTTTGCTCAAAACCCTGGAGTGGGGGATAGGGTAATTCCAAACATGGAAAGCAGATTAGGACTAATCCTAGCAGCACATGAAGGGATAGCCTCTGCTCATGCAGGTGTTTCTGCAACAGTGTCTTTGCTATAACAAAGATATTGGTGGCCCGGCATTAGGAAACAGATCAAAAACTATGTTTTAGAATGTGAAATATGCCAACAGATGAAAGTCTCCACAGTGAAACTTCCTGCGCAGATGCCCCTGTTGATTTCAGACAAAGCATTAGCTTGTGTTTATCTGGACTACTGCGGTACCTGGCAAAGGGATGGTAACTATAAATATATCATGGTCACAGTGGACTTGTGTTCAAGGTTCCTATGGATGCGGCCTTACCGCTCAGCTGATGCTTGAATTGTTATAAAAGATTTGCAAGTCTTTATCTGCACATACACAATAGGCACACTACATTCTGACCAGGGCCCTGTGTTTAGCTCTCGGGCGTACAAAGAAGCCATGGCCAGTTTGGGCGTTGCATTGCGGTACTCCTCTCCATTCCGTCCTGAGGGAAATTTTGTTGTGGAAAGGGAAACCCGGGAAAAAAAGCAGTCTATAACAGCTAGGGTATTAGGTTCGGGTGATGGGTGGTTCAAACATGTTTATGGAATCCAACGCTAATTAAACAATTTACCAAGAAGTTCTCTAGGGGGGGTCACTCCATATGAGGTCCTATTTGGGGCAAGAATGTGTGTTCCAGATCTCGAATGTATAGGTACAGTGGTGGAAAATAAACCATTTAATATCAAAGATTGTTTGCCTATTTTACAGGAGTTAAATGAACTAAGATCAAAACAAAGCAAAGTGTTCCTGAAGCCAACTACCACTGGGGAAATTCCAGTTGTCCCAGGAAGGCCTGTCTGTATCCCAAAACGTGGGGATCTAGTCAGAGAGAAGATTGCGGAAAAGAAGGAATTTGGAGCTTCTTACAGACATCCAGTACCTATCCTAGCCATCCACGGATCAAGAACAGTACTTCTGCTGCACCTTGCTGGAAATAAGGAAAAAAGATTTGTGTCAATCGACCTCATCAAACCACACTATGTGGCCAATACTAAGCAGTAGGCCTTGCAGACTCAGACCTAGTAGCAAAGGCACTGCTCTAGGTACTATCCAAGAGGTTCAGACTGAAAGACTCATCACCATCGAAAATTCAGCAGTAAGCAACAACGCTATAGAACTCATTCCTCTTGAAACTCAAGTAACAGTTCATCCAGATACACCTGTCTACATTAACGTAACACTTGATCAACTGGTTCCAGCGATTTTCATGCATCCTGATGTAGTTCCAATCATTGACTGAACTGCCTCTGGCTTTTACATTAACTTTGATACATTTTCTGAGGCTCCAAGCGAACCTGAAACAACGCCAGAAAAAAGAGCAAGCACAAGACATTTTCATCTCCTGAAAAAGACTTATCTGGTTTCAGCATAGATTGAACTATGGATTATTTCTGGAATATTTTTCTTTTTGCTTTTTGCTTTGGCTAGCTTTAGTAATGACTCTTAGCGTGCTGATAAATGGAAGATATATTCACTTGGACACTGAAAGTAAAAATGTGAACTTTATTTTGAAACCACACAAATCATCGCATCGTGAAACAAGAGACTTGTCAGCAGTGAACATCACAGCCATTCCTATACAAGATGGTATAGTTTGGGACAAAACAGATTATGATATATTCGGCCCGTCTGAACTTTTGAAGATTCCACACTTATTTAAAATTTCATTAAGTGACTTTATTACCTCTAGTACCTATTCTGATGATTGGGACTTTGAGACTGTTAATATCATGATATCCAATCTAGAAAAATCAGCTGCATTCTCTAACCATGAAAACCTAGAGGGTTCATCACACTATGGACAGCTTTATTGTTATAGTCACTATGGTCATCATTTCTTGCATAAATCTGCAACTCCTAGAAATGTATTTATGTGTAACCAACGGGAACATTGTCCTACACCACCAAGGGGTTGTTCAAAAACGTTTGCAGTTAAGTTTCCATATTTTTCAGGATACAATATATCCAATCCAGAAATGTTTTACTTTAAAAACATGAACAAAACAGGACTGAGAAATATGTTAACTAATACAAAACAGATTTATTCTGCAGTCTTTATTGCCCAACTGCCTAGACAAGGGTTCGACTTTTGGAAAGACACAATTGACACAAAATCTGTCTGGGGTTCAAAAGATTGGCAAGTGCAGGGGATAGAAGCTTTGTTCAGGGCCTGTATCATCCCACAACAGATAATGTTTTTGAATGACACTGTCCAACAAATGTCTTGCCTTGGGTTAGCTAAGATCAAAGACATGAACACACCTTCTGTGCCAAAACCTGCATGCAATACCACTACACAGGAAGCGGTCACAGTAGACACAACTTTACAAAACAACCGATCAGATCCCAAATAGGAAAAATGGTTGCTCTGGCCCACAGACACAAACATTTGTCAAGAAAGATTCCTGAATAGAATCCAGGGTTTTACTGTCAATAGGCCATACCCATGTTATGTTCAAAGACAGCATCCAGGGGTAGTAACAACATACAGTATAGGAAAATTATGCCTTGAATGGCTACAAGAATCTTGACTTGAGAATGTGAAACAACACTTATCTCTACTTAAGAAGGTGCAGACCTTAGGGATTTCTTGCTAGGACCAAGGAAAAAGCGTCAAAAACGTTTCATATATGCCAGCATCTATGCTGCTTAAAATGAAATATGGTAGGTTACACAAGCAGACGTCGCAGAAAGTATACAAGAAATTGCTCGCATCATTTTAGAGAACTCTCTCGCTATGGTCGACAATGGGCTAACAAGTCTCATCCAGGATATATTCACTGGGCAACATTCTATCCTCCGCTATAGATATACTGAAACAAGATTTGGTCATGCTGCGACAAAGCCAGTCTCAATTGCGTTCTATTATGTTATTAGACTGGACTCTACAAAACTTGAGTGCAGGCTATGTGCCTTGGTGTTTCATCAACACGTCATCTCTGTTTACAGAATACAATCTCATTGATAAACAAGATCAAACTGGCACAAAGAGGAGCAAAGTATACAGTGCTGAGCACTGAAAAATTGGAAAAATGGCCATTTACGGTAGCAGAAAAACCAGCTACAGAATGGATCATTCATGGCAAAATAAATCTGCCTGTTACAACTTTACATTTTCAGTATTGCCTCAAACAAATGCAAGCAGACAAATATGAAAGGTTGGGTAAAGAATATATTAAGACAATGGGATTCACCTCACACACACAGATGTTGGAGTGGGGGGCGTGAAGTGTTTCTTAGCGGTACACACTGTGAAAATGCACTAAGTAGGTCACTCATATGTCGGGACATTACTTTACAAGGGTCTTGTAACAGTTCTGTGGCAAACCTATCATGCCACTTGCAAGGTTCACCAGCCGCTGTGTTTAATCCAAAGTTTGACCAACTTTCAAATGGGAGTTACCTCATGTTGAATGATCAGAGTTGCTGTGGCATGTTGCCAGGCATCCCATGTCTGGTAACGGTTGACTCCAGGGCCACTTGCAAGTTTTGTTCCCCCAAATAGACACAGTCAGGGAGTCGCCTTTATTGCCTTCACTGAATGTCTTTTCTATACGAATTGATACTTTAAGCAGAATGAAAGCCATTCTTTTAGAACAAACCGTGCCTTTGACCTCGGCCAAAGAAACCTATGATCTAAAATTGCAAGAACCTCGGCTAAGATACAGGCTTTAATAGGTACAAACTGCCCTATACATTTCACAGTACTGATGGGACGTATCTTAAACTTGTTTGATACAAGCGGTATTGTGCATGTATTTAAGACCATGTGTTCAGGACTGTTAACACCTTTTCAGGTGGTCCTGGGAATCATTCCAAACTTCGTGCACTCGGTGTTTGATGGTTTGCCACTAATTCTAGCACTCGGTGCAGGAATCCTGTTTTTATTCCTACTACTACGCTATGGCAAGCCAAACCACCCATGTCACTCCCAGCAACTTGGAGAAAGCTCTCCTTGAACAAAAGTGTTGTGAGCCAATAGTACAACTTCTGAGCTTACCTCGTCTACGAGAAATAAATACAACATGGTTTCTGTCATTCAGACAAATCTGGGAAGATTGCATCTTACCTGTACTACGCTGCCTGCTTTGCAGTGAAGAATGCATGCTAGACAATGGTCTAGCACTCCCATCAGTCATGCCAATGGCTATTAATACTCTGCTAGACCCGACAATGGACCATGCTCTATGTTGTCCCCAGAGGCCGCCAATCCTGATGAAGGCATTTGTTGAGATCCCACAGATGCAGCATGCTACTGCTGAGGTAAGAGATGGATCAACAAGCACACAGGTAACATTGGAAACAAACATTGCTGCTGGTGATGCTTCACATCTATGTGCAGTTAATCTTCTAAACAAGGTATTCCAACTGTCACCGGAATCAGTAGATGATCTTTTGTCTACAGAAGGATTTCATGTTTTCACCAGCCCCATACACCGGCTTTGATTCAGCTCACAGTGTACCGGGACAGCTATGAATTTGGCCTTCATTTTTCCAAAACAAAGACAAACCTTGGAACTTTTCCTAATTTTTTTTTATTAGAATTTTTCTTTTTATGGCAAAGTACTCTGCTTACAGTAGAGCTATTCATAGAGAACAGACTTCTTGGAACACTTCCAGGGACAAGTTGTCACCTTTATTCCAAACAATTTCATTTATGTACCATGACATGAAATGGCTTTTGAAAGTTTCTTATATAATGTGAACCATTTCATCATATGCGTATATTTATGTTCATTCATTTAGCATTTTCTGTGAAGATATGCTTAGAATGAAACACTGCTTTAATATGTGCAGCACCTTTGCATTTCCTGTCTAGCAAAAGTTGTTTTTATACAAAGACTTATTTTAGTATGCTTTTACTAATGTTTTAGCAACATAAGATACTCAATTTTAAATGTTTAGCATTTTATTGTTTAGCATTTAGTACTATCGTTCATTTTTTTGTGGAGTGGTTGTTGTTTTTTGGTTTAGATGTCCGTATATAGGTTTTCCCAATACATGTCCTTATATATGCATCATTCCCATTGCCCTTATATAGGCATAAGATCCCAGCCCTTATTTAGGCATTAGCCATGCTCTCCAAATATGGCATTGTCACCTACATCTGTCCACCCCAACGCCACAACGAGTTCTTAGAAACCAGACCCTTAAGCCATTGGGACTTTCCCTAGCCTAGAACTATTGAGAGAGAGAGAGAAACTTGTTTATTTAGACCTTGGTCTTTTAAACAGTACAGTACACACGCAATTAGGCTCAAAAAGTACGGACAGACAAAATTCTACTACATCTTAAATAGGTAAAATTCAGTACTTGTTAAAAGTAAATTAAAAGAGGGTGACGCCCTCAGAAACACTACATACAACACGCCCTACTTTACAGAAATTTCAAAATCACTAAAAGGATAAGAAGAATATTTTCATTTTATAAAACTTTAAAACAATTTAAAATCAGTGCCCCTCTTTCGAAATCACCCTTCCATATTCTTTTAAACTCTTTAAAAATGTACCCAATCCAATTGCAATTTCTAACGTGGGCATATCGGTAAGTAAACATATCGCCTGGGCACGTGAAGTTACCTTATGTGATAGAAATATCAGACGTAAAAACATTTTCCTTATATCATGTACAAATAAGCAATCAAGTAAAATATGTGGCATATCATGTCTTAGTCCACGCCCACAGTTACAATTACCTTCTGGGCCGATCAGTGCAGATTTTAATTTTCCATCTATCTTCCATGGGTTTACCCCAACCCGAGTCCTAAGAATTTCATATCTCAGCACTCGATTGGGCAGAATGTTCAAATACGGGAACCAGCCATCATTAACCCATGACTTTTTTAACCACTGGACCGATTTTTTCTCTGACATATAATCTTGGTCCTGCTCCCTGGAGAGCGACTGGCCTTGTTCCCTAAGAGTTTTCTTAGTAAACTCGGCTATCAAGGCGTCCTGAGAGAATTTCACATTAAGGTGCCCAGTTACTTTCTGGAGGGTTTTGTTCACATCCTTTGCCCAGGCAAGATTACTTATTTGGATCTCATCCCTACACCACTGTGAGACCTTTAGTGTCACTCCTGGGTCTTGGCGCTTCCAGAAAAAAAAAGCCTAGAACTATTGATTTACCCAAGAACTCATCTATTATGCATGAACCGCTATTCCTTAAGGGTTCATTCATGACGTCTTCCTCTGCCTGACTTTATGTCAATGCTGACATTCCTAGCCACCTACCAGGTATAAATATACCTTCCCTTACCATGGCAAACCTCGGCTCAGCTACACAGCTCAATACGGCAAGTTGGGAAGAGCACACGAATTAGAGGAATTTCTATCCCAGCCTGACGTACTGACCAGACGCTTTCATCCTTGCTCGCAGAGAATCCAGCTTCCAATGTTCTGACTCCCTTCGTGTGGTGTTAGAGTTTGAGACCCGGAAAGAGATTCCTACCTCTCTCATTCTAAGGTATGGACCTGACTAGAACCTAGAGGGACTCTTGGCATGCCAAACAATGGCATACTAAACTATAGCTTCCCATACTATAGAACACACCACCTACTTCATACCTTGTGCTATACTTAGGTTAGGTACACTGAGGTGTACGCCAGCTATCAGACACCACCTGTTACAAAAAGGTTGACGTAAGAGAGATGGAAAGATCGAATCTGCAATATGATGAAATGTTGGAAAATTGGAAAGACAAAGGTTTATTAACATGGGATGAATACAGCAGTTTAAAGTGTAAACATGCTAAAACACCGGTTTTGTACTTATTACCGAAACTGCACAAGGACCCTAAAAACCCTCCGGGCAGACCTATAGTTTCCTCAATGGGTTCAAAACTTGAGATGACATCTAAATATATTGACTTTTTCCTTAGACCATTTGTCATTGCCTTACCAGCATATTTGAGGGATACAATGCATTTTTGGAATATGATTGAGGATATACAATGGGAACCTGACTTTTTGTTGATCACCTTAGATGTGACAAGCTTATACATGTCTATTAAGCATGATTTAGGGAGAAAAGCAATCAGACACTTTTTAAGAGCTAGATCCATCTCTCTTTTGATGCATATTGAAATGTTGGTGGAGATGGTGGCTTACAGCCTATCCAATAACAATTTTTTCTTTGATGAACAGTTATATGTACAGCTACAAGGGTCAGCAATGGGCACTTGCTTCACCCCAAGTTATGCCAGCCTCTGTATTTAATGAACATATTGTTCTGTGGTCAAGATTTATTGACAACATTTTCGTCATTTGGCGAGGGGACCGCAACAGTGCAGAGGAATTCATTTGAATTCTGAACACTAATGATTTGAATATTGAATTAACATCTCAAATCAGTGAACAGTCTATAATATTCCTTGATGTTGAAATACATGTTCAAAACAACCACCTGACAACTAAGCTCCACAGAAAGGAAACGGCTGGTAACAGTTTGTTGTTTGCGTCGAGTGCGCATCCTTACAGCCTGATCCAAAGCATCCCATATGGGGAACTCATTTGTGCTAAAAGAAATAGCAGCACAGTGGATGAATTTGAGAAAGAAAAAATTGTCATGTGTGAGAGATTTAAACAAAGGGGATATGCTCAAAAGATAATCAAAAGAGCTTTGAGTAAAGTTGATGCTCTTAAATCCTAAGATTAAAACTGACAATATGGATAACCAAGTCAGGTTCATTACAACGTACTCTAGTCAAGCATTTCAGGTACGCAAAATCCTCAAACAAAACTGGCATATATTAAAAACAGATCCTGTACTGGATAAATGCCTACATGAAGCCCCACAAATAACTTTTAGGAGGGGCACGTCCCTAAAAGACGAACTGAGTCGCAATCAGACAGTAAGACCTACCAATGAGCGGTTTAATACGCAGTCAGGTTTCTCATGTTGCATGCATTGTAAAGCATGCAGTTACAGCAAAAATTGCTCCAAAATAAAAGCACCTAACTGTGATAGGGAATTTGTTATCAGAGGCAACTATGACTGTAACACAGAACTCTGCGTATATTGTTTATTTTGCCCTTGCAAAAAACTGTACATTGGGAGTATAAAAAAGAAAGCTAAATTGAGAGTCTTAGAACATAAACGAGCAATAAGAAATATTAATGAGTTATACCCGGTGGCTCGCCACTTCAATACTTACCATAAACAGAATGACAAATTGTTAGCGTTTGTTGTCTTAGATGCAATCAAACCTCTAAGAAGAGGAGGGGACAGAGAACTCCAATTAAGAGTCTTAGAGTCTAAATATATAATAGACTTTGAGACTATTATGTCGGTAGGCCTCAATTCCAGTGAGGAATTGGCAGTCCATCTTGGATAAATTGTATGGTATTAGGTCAGTGGTATTAAATAGTGCCCCTTTAGAGACCTCCTGTATATAACTGAATATATATAATGTTTTAACTGTATGATATATTTATTGGTTTTATTCTCTTCTGTAAATGTAGTTTTGCACTTGTACTTAGAGCACGTTTGTTATTTTTCTTTTTTCATTAGGACTTCGACTCATGGGTTTCTGATAAGAAATAATATTCTTGACCGTCAATCAAAACCTTCTGATATTTAAGGAAAATCAATTTTGATTATGAAACAATGGGAAATGTACATTTGAATCATTGAAACAAAACAGTAATCATTTGATGTGTTTAAAGCCCACTGGGGCGAGACAAACGCATATTGAAACTGAGATTAACTGTTTGAATTTATAATTGTAAATACATTGAACTCTAACCATGAGTTTAAGTCGTTAGTCATTACAAGATGGTGACTGTATTTTCCAACTGCTTGAAACCGTGAAAGTCCTATGTTTATTACTTTCACTGGGTGTATGTAAACGGAAGTACGATGTGCAAACCTTACCGTGACCAAGCCTTACGGCGAAACGCGTCGGTTTGTGACCTCTTGTTGCAAATAAAGTTATTTTGAAGCATCCCGGAGTGTTCCGACTACTTTCTGAATGTAGACGGTTTGGTGCAAGATATATATATATATATATATATATATATATATATATATATATATATATATATATATATTACCTACTGGCGATAGCCAGTAGGTATATATAGTTAATCATATATCATATATATATATATATATCATATATCATAATCATAGGAAATCATCAACATTTTATTGGGAATAACTTTGGCGCCAGTTAATGAATCTACGTGAATTTCTCAAAGAAGATGGCCCGTTACGCTCCGCTCCTTCCCTGAAAGTTTGAGGGGGGTTCGTCAAGTGGGGGCTGAGATAAAAGGGGGGTCCCAAACGTGTTTTCCCCATGCAAATTTCCATAGGACCTTTAGACACGGCTACAGCTTGAACCACTGAAGGGAATTACACCAAACTTGTCAAAATGGTAGTGTCTTTTATGCAGATCACGCTTTTGGTAAAATAGTGTAAATCCCTCCAGTAGTTCCTGAGAAAATTAGAAGAGAAGTCAATTATATATCTATAAGCACGCACCCGTGCGCGCACCCCCGCAAATTTTCGGAATTTTTTGGGGGAGGGGGGGGGGCTTGGGGGGATTCTCTCTTTTATTTTAATGTGTTTTATTTTCATTTCGAGGGTGCCCACCCCTCATTTTACTCCCGAGATCACCGCCGCGGCCCGAGCCGCTTAAAGATGGCCGCCGCCTGGTTGTGGGCGGGGCCGGGAGGACGTGGTTTCCGCTTCCCCCTGCCTGGGGGAAGCCTTTGATGTGCCCGCCGGTCTCCCGTGCCAAGGGGGAGACCGGATAATGATGCCGACTGGTGCGGGGCTGGTGCGGGGCTCCCGTGTGCTGAGGAGCCCCGGGAAAAGAGGAGACGTCGTTACGGCTAGTGTAAAACAAGTAGGTGTGATTTGTGATGGGATTTTAACCCCCCCCCCCCAATTCGCAAGAAGAAAACTAAAAGGGTCTAAATGCTGCCTTGAAAACATTGGATGTTGAAATTGTGGCGGGCGGGGAAGTGTGCTTCGCTACTGGTGTCCCTGTGCTGCTCTGTGAACCCCTGGTGGCTCTCCCCACTACAGGCGCCCTCGCCATCACAGCGCCGAAGATCCACATCCAGGTCGTGCCCTAGCACCCTGACAAACCAGGCCATGAGCAGTCTGCCACTTTAAACAGCAGATGGGCTCCCTCCCGCTGGGCGCCAGGCTGCAGGCGAATGAGAACCATGATGCGCAGGCCGCCCGGACCATGCCAGGCAGTCGTGCAATGTATTGGCGCTACAGGTGAAAGAAAACAGGAGATGTGTGCTCTCAAATCAAATGTTGTTTAAAGACCATTGGTCTAAATAAATATTTCTTTGTCTGACTGGCTCTCAAATCACATATTCTTGGCAAACAAGCAAGATAGCTCAGAAGGTTAAGCATTCGCGACTAGGGCAGGTGCTACATTTTGAGTCACAGGCTAGTTTGGGAGAGCAACTAGTTCAGCCTTCATTCTTCAAATGTTTAGAAGTCGATCCACCACTAAAAAATAGAGGAGCACTCAAATGTGCACCCTCTCGACTCCGACTTCACACCGGTTTTACAATTGCTGCTTGTGCTGTGACTGCATCAACTCCTGACTCCCAACACGAAGACGCTGTTATGACTAGGGCACTCATTTCATCCACACGGGAAGGGAGACAGCATGGGGGCACAGGACAGGCCGTGCCTCTGAATACAAAGCAGCTGAGGGATAGCCCAGTGGGTGCAGTTCCTGCTGAAAAGCTTTGCTGTATGATGCGCAGATATTGGGCTCGAACAGCTGACTCTGGTGACAACTGAAGTGCCGGTGAGCCATAACAATGATGCTGGAAAGATAGCGCCACTTCAGCAGGTGATGCGAGCTATGCAACTGCCTTTTGTCATTTTTACGGTAGACATGGTATTTTCATATATTCTTTAATTGCATTTATTTTGTATAGTCCTCAGACTTCAGAGCCTCCAGCTCTTAGGGTAATGGCTGCTAGTATTATCATACTTGTCTGTTCCATAGGCTGCAGGCGATGTGATTCGCAGTGTCACACTTGATGTAACCCTACAAAATAATAAAACAAGCTATTTAAAAATAACATACAATTCCGATACACATTCCACTGCCTGGACAAACTCAGAAGGATCTCACGCATTGGATGAGTGCTGTGCACTGCACTGAATTTTTTTGGGGGGGATAATGGACATATTTCACCATGGTTACATCTTCAAATGGGTGTTAGTATTTTTTGACGCAAAGCCCTGTCTGGCTAGCTTACTAAGTTGAGCTTTCATTAAAACTTTTCCAATGCAAAACTCGTTTTTGCGCTGGATAGTAAATACCACATGCCACTTTGACCCAGCACAAAGCCTTAGGAAATATGGGCCAGTTTCAACATTAATATTATATCCTATACCATATAAAAACATAGATGACATAGTTGTGAGACTACATTCACTCTTGTGGAGGTTTCTTGGTGATAATAACAGATAACATGTTTATTATTACCCAACTCAATGGCATAGGAAACCCCTTTGGGGACAGAGGCAACTTTCAGCATAACACTTATTCCTATCCCTGCATTCTGGCAGGTTTTACCACCTCACAACAATCTAGTACTGTTTAGAATAAATGCAGGAATTGTCTCTATTGTGACTTTGCTTGCTTAATACAACCTCTGTCCTGCCAGTGCTTTGCAATCTCCCTTTCCTCACACGCCCACTGATAATTGCTGGCGCCTTCTATCACACAGTTTGATGCGACTGATAAACCAAGGTATTATGTATTTGAGCTCAGGCGTGATATGTATATATATATGGCGGAGGTGTGCGCAAAATAAAACAGCTTTAGCACTAGCTTTGGGTCTGCATCCTTTCTTGCTGGAAAAGTGGATTTGGGAACGGAGTTCAGAAAATACATATATATTCACTGAAAAAACCATAGGTTTTAGGCCTTATATAGTTAGGAATTAGCATTTAAAAAACCTTTGAAATTCACTGAAAAAAAACATAGGTTTTAGGCCTTATATAGTTAGGAATTAGCATTTAAAAAACCTTTAAAATTCACTGAAAAAAAACATAGGTTTTAGGCCTTATATAGTTAGGAATTAGCATTTAAAAAACCTTGAAAATTCACTGAAAAAACTATAGGTTTCAGGCCTTATATAGTTAGGAATTAACATATAAAAAACCATTGAAATTCCTCCTATATAGTTAGCTGGACATTTCATTGATATAAAACCAATGAAATTCCACATATAGTTAGTTGCACTAACTTTATATTTCGCGCATCGGCAATCCAATGCTGATGATGTCACATATTACATCATTCATGACATGGTCAGTGACATCACTGATGACATCACTGATGACATCTCAAATGACATCACTGATGACATCTCATTTAACATCAATGATCACACCACTGATGATATACTTCATGTGATAATACAATGCACCTCCTTACACTCTAATATAACCTCTGTTACACTTAGTGTAAAATGCAGAGTATCATGTTTGAAACTATTGACACACGAATACCATTTACTACATACGCACTCACTGATTCCTACGTCTACACACACATTCATTCATTCACCCATACAATCACTCGTACATACAGTCACTCATCATTACAACACTATCATATGCACTCATACACCTATGCAGACACTCACACACTGCCACTCATCCATGGAGTTACTCACACACCTAGTCAGTCATGTAAAGAATCAATCACACTTTGATTTCTTCATCTATACAGTTAAACACGGAACAGCTTACATTTTCACAGATATACTAAAACATACTTACTCACTTATACAATCAAATCCTTCATCCATACTCTTATACATCCACTCATTCTTCAATATGTAAAACATATTTAAACTTTACAAAAACACACAGACACTGGATGATGTCATCAGTGATGTCATCAGTGATGTCATTTGAGATGTCATCAGTGATGTCATCAGTGATGTCACTGACCATGTCATGAATGATGTAATATGTGACATCATCAGCATTGGATTGCGGATGCGCGAAATATATAGTTAGTGCAACTAACTATATGTGGAATTTCATTGGTTTTATATCAATGAAATGTCCAGCTAACTATATAGGAGGAATTTCAATGGTTTTTTATATGTTAATTCCTAACTATAAAAGGCCTGAAACCTATGTTTTTTTCAGTGAATTTATATATATATATATATATATATATATATATATATATATATATATATCTATACACCTAAGCTCAAGTGTGAATAGTGACTCAGACTCCAGTTTAACACAATCAGGCGGGCAATTGGGGTTTACCAAACTCACGCCAGCAGAGGAACTCGACTGCATAAGGAAGGATTGGCGCGAGACCCTACGTCCGAGAACCCAGTCGCACTCAGGAACAAAAAACTCAATGCCAAACGCTACCAACGCCGTAAGGCCAAATCAAGAGGAAGAAACAAAATCAGCAGAAAAAGAAGAAAAAAAGCACAAAGAGATGGAACAGGAAGTAAGCTCACAATCAGGAGTAATAGACATCGCCCCCTCCATTATTAATCTGACTGACATGGTCTTATCAGAGGCTGAACATCACATTCTGTCAAAAGGCCTTACATTCTGTCCTCCATGCGACTTCAACTATGCGGACACTAGAATTGACCTATACAAATTCGTCCGCAAGATAAAGCTGCAGAAGCATTTTGCAGGTGGTAAAACACGCAGTACCCCGATGAGGATTGAAACAGCGAATGAAGGGCTGCAAGCTCGTGATGTGCCAGGTTTGGAGGCTTTAGAATCTCTGAGAATGGAGCAATCAGCATCCCAAGAAGTATCAGGATGTGAGCCAAATAGGGTAGGGGGATTAACTTCTTTCAAACCACGCTCCACCTATACTCCTGTAATGCTCTATGACAACCTTGACATCTTCCATGATGCTGTAGTAAAAGACATCTAGTTGTTGCATTCAAAAGTGCTCAATTCAAAACGAAAGAAATACACACAGAATGACCAGTACTTGCGACTCATCCATAAGATTCAGGCCAATGAGAATGTTATTGTCAGACAGTCTGACAAGGGAGGGAATATAGTTTTATGGCCGCAAAAACTATATCTAGAAGAGGCCCTCTCTCAGTTGAACGATTCAGACTGCTACAGACATAGCGACATCTCACTGATCAAGAAAGCCCAAGGAGATTTTTACTCGTTACTAATGGGGTGGAGATCTTTTGGATTGCTGAGTATGGATGAACTCAAGTACCTCAAGAACAACAATTCGGTCATGCCAGTCCTATACCTAATCCCGAAGATCCACAAGAACCCACATAAAGCCCCTGGAAGACCAATAATAGCAGCGTGTGGGGGGCTGCTAGAAAAGACAACTGTTTACGTGGACTCATTCCTGCAGGAGTTTGTGCAGAGTTTACCATCCTTTGTCCAAGACTCCAATGATTTTGTGAGGAAAATTCAGGACATTAAATGGGATTCGGATTCATGGCTCATCACATTAGACGTCACGTCTTTATATACAAGTATCAACCATCAAGACGGACTGCGAGCCATTGAATTCTACTTAGGTTTGAGACCAATCATCATGGCTGACCACAATCGTATGTTACTTTCTATGATTTCATTCTGTTTACACCATAATTTCTTTATGTTTAACAACAGATATTATCAGCAAGTCAGGGGTGTAGCCACGGGGGCCTGTTTCTCTCCCAGTTATGCCTGTCTCCATATGGGCTACTGGGAGAGACAGGTCCTCTTTGGTGACTTTGGCGGTCTATAACAAGATGGTTTCATTATATAGACGATGTGTTCCTGGTCTGGAAGGGCACTCGTCTAGAAGCTGAGCAATTTGTTGATATGTTAAACTGCAATGATTTCAACTTGAAGTTTACCTCGACTATTAGCAGAGATCAGGTGCATTTTCTAGACATGACAGTCACACCCGGAGGGGACAAACTTTAAACCAGGTTGTACCGCAAGGCAACGGCTGGTAATACAATACTCCATGCCAGCAGTCATCACCCTGCTCACCTTATACGCAGTATCCCATATGGCGAGATGCTGCGCATTAGACGATTGAGCAGTACTGAAGCTCAATGCCATCTAGCTCAGCAAGCCAGTAGGTCTAGATTTTTGGCAAGAGGGTACAAGGCTGCAGTGGTTGATAGGGCCATAACTAAAGCAAATGCCCTGTCACGTAATGAAGCCTTGCAACGCAAAGTCACAAATGCGCCTACCACCTCCCAGGATCAAAAAGTAAGATTGATCTGGGCTTACAATAGACAGCATGGGGCACTTGGTAAAATGATCTCTAAGCACTGGGGTTTGATTAAATGTGATCCTGTCATAGGTGACAAAATTCCAACCACTCCTTCTATCACATATAGGAGAGCATATTCTATGCAAAATGCCTTAGTTAAATCCAGCCCAGAAGTTTCTACGCGAAAGAATTGGTTAGATAAGAGTAAGGGCTTCAGGAAGTGTTCTTCTTGTAAGGCATGCCAGCATGGGCTAAGCAAAACTGAATATGTGGTTCCTTTCACCCCTAGCGCGCGCAAGATCAAAAAACAACTGACTTGCAAGAGTGAATATGTGGTTTATGTGCTGGAGTGTCTGTGTGCCCTGCGGTATGTGGGTAGTACCAAGCTGCAGGTGCACAAGAGGATACTCCAGCACATAAGGGCCATCAACAAGAACGACCCGGCTTATCCGGTGGCCCGCCACTTCAAAGAGCACCACAACAATGATAGTTCCCTTTTACGATACTATGCTGTAGATTGTGTGGGTCCTCTTAAAAGAGGAGGTGATAGGGATGGAGCTCTTAGAAAATTGGAGACCAGGAACATACTGGAAATGGATAGTCGAGCCCCGGGGGGATTAAATTCCACAGAAGATTTTTACACTTGTCTCTGAATTGCCAACATAAGTGTAAACCTGAGGGCCTACCCTATCCAACAGGATACCATCCTCCTAGGTGTTCTATCAAGTTATCTGACTGTTAATGAGTAATGATTATTTCTTCACTTACCAGTACATGTCTAGTTCTGCAGATGGTTTCAGTGTGCAGTGCAGCCTAGGCTTAGGCTGCACAAGGATGTATCAAGAGCGTAGCACAATATTGATCAAGATAAACCATGACCAAATAGAAAACAAGAGGATTCATAGATAAAAAACTCTATAAAAAACTTTCACAAAAATGCACATGATAACGTCCTTTTTCACTATCCACTCTTATGTTTATTACTGGTATGGTGTGGTTCAACTAATGGTCACTTGTCTTAGCAGGGAGTCATAAGAGGAGAGGCTGCGATGTTCTCCTAACCTAGCGGTGGGTTAACATCTCCTCTCCTCCCAACCCTCCAGCTTTACATAGACACATGAGAAATCAGTGCGTATAACACAAACAGGATGCTGCGATCTCGGTGGAAAGGCCTTACATGCATTCATGCAGTTATGTTTTAAAAGTCCACCTGAGGTCTCATCCCTTGTAAATAGTGTATGTCTGGTGTATATATATTTATTGGCAAGATGCTTGTACATTCATGTTTTTATACTTATATTTATATATTTATAACTCATGATCTATTTTTCTACACCTGATTTTAAACATGATATTGTACATCAAGTATATTGCGTTTATTTATAGCGATGACAAATTGTTTACATGACACTATTTGCACTTTAACAAATATGATGCACTTTTGCCTATTTTGCACTGCAAATTAACTTTCTTACAAAACTTGGATTATCCAGGGACTCTTTTTGTGTATTGCCCACAATGACTATATAGCATTTGCACTTTATGTACTGTTATTTGCACTTGGCGATACAGGCTGAATTCAGGGATTATCCCGCGATGAGCTTTGCATATAAATGTTGTCTATGTCTATGATACTAATCATTTTACATGTGACCATGTTCCACCAATGATGTTGCACTTAACTCAGCACTAGCACTTTAAAAATTGCCTCCTCCTAAGCATGCGTCATGTGATCAAGGCCTCTGTGAAGGCCGAAACGTCATGCTGAGGTGTGCCGTCTCCCCGACGAAATAAAATACACTGCTCACCTGCACTTGAGGTCTCCTCTCTTCTTCCTGCGCTGCGGTATCCAGGATTGGGCTCCGGGCGAGAGTTAGCAGGGATTGTTATAGATATATATATATATATATATATATATATATATATATATATATATATATATATATATATATATATATATATATATATATATATATATATATATATATATATATATATATATATATATATATATATATATATATATATATATATATATATATATATATATATATATATATATATATATATATATATATATATATATATATGTATATATATATATATATATGTATTGACTGAAAAAAAGATAGGTTTCACACCAGTTATAGTTACCTGGAAATTTTACTGACATAAAACCATTGAAATTCCCACGTTATAGATAGTTGGACTCACTATAACTTGCGCGTGTAATGCACTGCTGATGACATCACATATTACATCACTCATGACATGGTCAGTGACATCACTCATGACATCACTGATGACACCATCCTGTGAATGTGTGCCTTTCTGAAAAATAAATATGTTTTATATATGTATATGTAAAGGTCAATGGAAGAATAAATGTTTAAATAAGTGTCTTAATGGATGTTTTTTTTAAGAAAAATTGATTGGTTAACTGGCTTATTAAGTGTATTTTAGTGAATACATATATTAGCAAGTATTGTTCAAATATTTAAATGTTTGAATCAGTGTTTCACTTTGTGTATAAGTGGCTACATGGGTTGTTGAGTAGCTACATGTGTGTGTATATGGGTTATTAGATGTTGTTTTAAGTATCAGTATGAGTGTCTGTATGGTTTGGTGGGGGTATTACTTAGCACATAGATGCATCAATGACTGACTCACTGTTTGTATGTGTTTGGAAGACGGCATATGTGCAGGACTGTATGGATGGATGAGTGTGTATATGTGTGTGTTAGTGAGTGAATGACTGTCTCACTAGTGTCTTTATCAGTAACTACATATGTTTTAATCTAGTATATGTGAGTATTGATGTATATAAGTGAGTATATGTGAGAGTGAGAGATTGTAAGAGTTCCTGTTTAAATAAGTATGTGTTTCTATAAGTGATTGTTTAAAAGAGTAAGTATGTATTAGTTTCCTTAGAAGTAAGGTGGTAGTGTGTGTATAGCTGTATATGCAAATAAATGGATGATCAATAGTTTGTTTGCATGTGTGAGTATGTGTGTGAGCAACTTTTGGAAGACTGTCAGTGTGTTGACAGATGTAAAGGTGTCTCACTACATATGATAAGTGAGTATATGTATGAATGACTATATAGAACTGTTGGTGAATGAGTGGATGTGTATATAAATGGTGGAATTACTGAATTGGTTGTTGTAACTGGTATAGGTATCTCCACTTTTTTGTAAATGTTAGTTTCTATTTTTGAATATGTGTTTCAAGGGTTACTTTACAGTGAAAGGAGGTCAGTCACTCTGTCACAAGGATGGTGTCATCAGTGATGTCATGAGTGATGTCACTGACCATGTCATGAGTGATGTAATATGTGATGTCATCAGCAGTGCATTACACGCGCAAGTTATAGTGAGTCCAACTACTTATAACGTGGGAATTTCAATGGTTTTATATCAGTAAAATTTCCAGGTAACTATAACTGGTGTGAAACCTATGGTTTTTTCAGTGAATTTAATAGGTTTTTTTAATGCTAATTCCTAACTATAACTGGTGTGAAACCAATGTTTTTTTCAGTGAATTTCATAGGTTTTTTAACTGCTAATTCCTAACTTTTTATAGGGCCTCATACCTATGTGTTTTTTTGTGAATCTATAGCTTAGAAAGGTATGTTTTTCTAAAAACGAATCCTATATTGTATATTAATATAATATATTATTTTTAAAAAAGTATATTCTTTTTTTTTTTTATATTTCACTCTGGAGCGCTCCCGGTGCGCGTACCGGTGAGCGCCCTGGTGCGCGTACCGGGGCGCGTCCCGTCAGCGCACCAACAAAAAAAAAGAAAAAAATAAATAATGAAGGAGTGAGCATGAGAAATGGGGACAAAGAGAGTGGTTTAAATAGAATGAGAGCTAGAGGGAGAAACACAGAGGGACTATGTAATAGATAGTAAAACAGAGAAAAGGTATAAGAGGAAGTAACTGAGAAAAGGAAAATGAATAAGGGAGCAAAAGAAGAGAGGAAAGAGGAAGAAAACTGAAGCAGATGTTCTGATACAATGTGAATGGGTGATGAGAGTAAAAGGAAGGAGAGTAAAGGATGGGGAATGACAGGTAGTGACGGAACCAGAGAAAAGGAACAGTGGTGACGGAGGGAAAGAAAATAGCAGTGAGTGTAAGTAAAGAGGAGTGAAAGAGGGTGGATAAAAGTGAATAAGGGTAAGACATGGGGAGTGACAGAAAGAAAGAACAGAGAGAGTAAAGGAAGGAGTGTCAGAAAGGGACTAAGTGAAGCAGAAAAAAAAGTAAAGAGAGGGAGTGTGGGTGAGCAGGGACACTGAAAGAAGTTGAATGTGGTAGGAAAGTAAGGAAAAGAGAAGTAGATATGGAGGATAAGAATAAGTGAGGGAAGCAGAGTAAGACAACAGGGGTGAGGTAGGGTGAGAGAAAAGTAGTGAGGTTAAAGCAAAGGGTGATGACAAACTACATTTTGTAGTCACACTTACCATATAATTAATGAAAACTTACTTGCATCTTTAAACTACACTTTGTATCTGTGAAAGACAAAAGAAAAAACAAGTTACAATTAGTAAAATATATATTTTAAAATAGATGAAACAGGTCAAGAGGTAAAAAATCAAAAAAGTGTACTGAGAAATAAAGCAATAGTGAAGGATACAAAAACAGAAATACAGTAATGTAGAAAGACAAAAAAGAGGGAAAAAGAAATACAAAGAGAACAAATTACTGAAGATAAGTAAGATATTAAAAGAATGTGAGATACCAAAACGAAATCAGGAAAGAGAAGAAAGTAAAAGGAAAATGAGTGAAAAGGGAAGGAGTCTAAATGAGGAACCATTAATAAGAAAGAGGAATGGAAGATAACTGAGAGTGAGTGAAGGGGAGTCACAGAGTGAAGGGATGAAAGGAATGAGGTTAATATAGATCGATAGAGGAAAAAGGAGTGAGAAAGTAAGTACACAGAAAGACAAAGGGAAGGACTGAGTGAACTGCAGTACAATGAGTGAGAAAGGAAAAAGAGTAAAGGAGCAAAAGAAGGAAAGAGAGGGGAATATAACTAAAGCAGTGGTACTGAGAGAATGTGAGAAAGCTGAAAAGTGGTGGAAGGGAGAGAGGAAATGCAGACAGTTGAAATTGGATTGAGAAGTAGTGAAAGAAGTGGAGTAAAGGAACAGCGATGAAACAAAGTGAAAAAAAGGCAGTGCAAGTGAGTAAAGAGAGCTAAATAAGGGTGGAAAAAGGAAAATGAGTGTGGGACAATGGGAATACAATATAAATTACACAATGCAAACTATTAAATGACTTATACAATATGTTACATTGTCTATTTTTGCTGTTCTCAGAATGTATTGAATTTCACTTAAATTAGTGAGTTCAAACTCTTCATCGTATAACAGCGGGGGGAAAAAAACACAATCTAAAAGATTGTGTTTAAAAAAAAACATAAAAACTTACAAATCATATATGTACAGTAATCTTTGATTCACTTACTTTTCCTTGAGGCCAAATAGAAGATAGTGAAGGTCCTTTTGGTGGAAAAAAAGTCTGCTGTTCTCTATAACTTCCATTTCATCGACTTCCTATGAAAAAGGATCTAAGAACATCATACCTTACATTTTCCTTACAGCCAAATCGTGTCAGATATATGAGTATTTTTTACTATGAGATCCACTTACAGTACCTATATCAGATAAATAATTTTAAACATTAGACTAACTAACTAACTAACTTTTATTAACTACTCCCATCTTCAAAGGCCAATTACCTTTACTAAAACTTTGGTTTTAAAAACACTAGGTAAGAATTTTTAAAGTCATAAGGCAAATGTTGTTTATAAGTCAAATGAGAATCATTGCAGTAACTCCAACCTAATAATAGCTACAGTTGTAAAGGTTCTTCCTGAAATTGATAACTGAGAAGCCACAAAATGTTTGATAGAAGTTGTCAATTTAGTTCCATTAGGTCTACATTGTTGGAAAACTAAAATGATATACTGACCATAACTTTGTATAAATAATGTGGATAGCATTGGACACTTACATTGGGTACACACCATATTATGATCTGCTGCTTTAACTAGATTTTTAAATGACACTGATTTACAGTCTGGTAAAGTCACATATATAAATCTTTCAGTGTCTATTCTAGTAGTACTTGATGAACTACAGTTGTGGCAGTCATGCTGCCATTGATAAGAAAGGCTAAAAAGATTATCTACATCTACACCCGGAAAGGGGCGACCACTCGGTTCCCCCGAACGTATGGTAGGGGGCCCGGATCCCCCCGGGAAGCCATTTTTGGGCGGGGGGCGTGTCTCGGCTGGTATGCCCGAAGCGGCGTAGCCGGGGCGCGCCTTTTTCCCGCCCAAGGAGGGTTGTCCTAGACACCTACACCGTTGGCCACGCCCCGTAGGCGTACCTGAGGAGGGTACACGCCCTCCCGAAGAAGAATAAAAGGAGCAACAATCCAAAGAAGCATCCTCCTGTTCCTGTGCTTGGAAGCTGCACCGTCTCGTTGCACGTGAGCCCTCGACGGAACAAGGAGCAATTTTTGAGAACTTGTAATTCTTGTGTTTCTCTTTCAGCGACTCCGTACTTTTGGATCCAGGACCTCCAGGACCTCGTACGCAACAAGGATTGAATATCCGACAACGATGCCTGGCAAGAAGCCCGGAAAGACGGCA
This sequence comes from Lissotriton vulgaris, assembly GCF_964263255.1. Lineage (NCBI taxonomy): Eukaryota > Metazoa > Chordata > Amphibia > Caudata > Salamandridae > Lissotriton > Lissotriton vulgaris. Next base: position 902,458,225 of record NC_141696.1, read on the forward strand.
GGGACTGACCAGATGCTCCGCTTGTTAATGAAGGAAATGGCGAGCATGAAAAAACAGATGGCAGCAATGAACAACTCGGGCAGACCGAAGAAGGTAATCGGCCCAGCATTGCCGGGAGTAGTCCCCGCTGGGAGAGGTAAAAGGGCCAGGAACAGGGCAGCAGGGGGGGAGGCCCCAGTTCCCGAGTCACCCCCGGCAAGTCCGGTTACTCCAGTAGAGACCCCGGTTCCGATCCCCGACGCAGGCCAACCGATTCCGGTTGTAGTGACGCCCACTAAGGAGGAGGATATGCCTCCGGAGCTGGCCGCCCAGTTAGCCGCATGGCTCGGCAAAAATACCGAAGGTGCTACGGCGCCAGGAGACACGGCCGAAGAGGCCAGATTACTAATGAAGCAGTTGCGGCAATCGAGAGATGCTGCAAAGGCGAATCTCCCTGTTGTACCCCCACAGGTTCCCTCGGAACGACCGGCGTCTGGCGTTGGAAAGACAGCGGGACCAGCTACGGATTCCGGTAAGCAGCCATTGCCAATGGCGAGGGAGGGTTCGATACCCTCAAGAAGGGAAAAGGTGGTCCAACATATTCCGCTGGCCACGAAAGAGTTGATTTGGGCAGATAAATATGTAAATATGTTTTCTCTGTTGACCGACCACCACGAGGTGGAGTATGTTAAAAGTCAGAAAGATTTGTGGCACCCGAATGTGTGGCGTGCAAAAATGGCGGGATTCAGGGTTGATGAGACGATCTCAAATTGGGCCAGGGCATTTGCGATGTTTACCGCTATCATGGGAGAACGTAGGCCCGAAGTGTTGACCGAATTGGCCTGCTATCAGACGCGTATAATGGATTTCTATGAATCATATGAAGGCAATGAATGGTTGGGTTATGATAGTAAGTTTCGTAAGGCCAAGGAGCACGATTCATCTCTGACGTGGGATTGTCTCGACTCCATCTCTTGGCAGAAGCAGCTCCTGCCTGGCCCGACCAAGTCATCTTCGCTTGGCGGGAATGGGTCGGCGCCCTCCCGCCAACATTCGGCGGCGCCCTTTCGAGCAGGCGCCAATGGTGACCACCAACCAAGGAGTGGTGGGAACGGAGGTAAAAAGGGGGTTTGTTGGAACTTTAACAGAGGCAAGTGCACGAGGCCACAAGGGACATGTAAGTTCAGGCATGAGTGTGCAGGGTGCGGACACTCTTCGCACCCTGAGAGTTCTTGCAGAGCCAAGAATGGTGATACAGGGGGTAGAGGAGGGACCAAACAGGTCTAATGTCGACCGAGGGGTACCGCTACCTACCCCCGTAGATATCATGGCAATGATCCCCTGGCTAAATGAATACCCTGATCATGTCTCCGCTGGGGTGTTGCGGGATGGCTTCTCGTATGGTTTCCACATCCCGGCGGGAGATTTTCGGGGGGAAACACTATGTAAAAACCAACTGTCGGTGCAGCAGAATACGGCAGTGGTGGAAAGTAAGATTGCAAAAGAGGTTGCCCGGGGCCGGGTTGCTGGCCCATTTAGGCACCCGCCAGTTCCTAATTTTGTTTGTTCACCGTTGGGAGTAGTCCCCAAGAAGGACCCAGGTGAGTTTAGGTTAATTCATAATCTGTCGGCCCCAAGGGGTCTTTCGGTGAACGATGCGATTGATCCAGGAATTTGTTCAGTGCGTTATGCATCCTTCGATGAGGCCGTCGCCATGTTGAATCGCCTGGGGCCCGGAGCGCTGATGGCTAAATCGGATATCGAGTCAGCGTTCCGGTTGCTCCTGGTACACCCACAGGATCAGCGTCTGTTAGGCTTTGTGTTTCAGGGATGCTACTACATGGATAAATGTATGCCAATGGGTTGTTCTATCTCTTGTGCCTATTTTGAAAAATTCAGTTGTTTTCTGCAATGGGCGTTCACCAAAGCCACTGGCCATACCCAGGTTATGCATTACCTAGACGATTTTTTGTTCCTGGGGGCTGCTGGCGACACAAGATGTGCACTGGCGTTACAGGAATATTGCACTCTCATGAAGAGGTTCGGGGTGCCATTGGCACCCGGTAAAACGGTCGGACCATCCACTTCACTCGAGTTTCTTGGAATTGAGCTTGATTCAGTGGAAGGATGTTTCCGTTTGCCGGAGGGGAAGGTAGCGAAGTTCAGGGCTTCCCTGGAACTGTGCATTAGCAAAGAGAAGGTTACTCTCCATCAGTTGCAACAAACAGTGGGCCAGCTTAACTTTGCCCTACGAGTGATACCAATGGCCCACCCCTTTTCCCGCTCTATTGCTCAAGCCATGGTCGGTCTCAAGGAAGGACACCATAGCACCCGACTGTCTGCAGAGGTTCACCAGGACATGCGCATATGGTTGGCATTTCTGGCGGACTTCAACGGTCGAGTGGTGTGGGGCAAGGCACCAGCGTCCTCGGACGAGCTGGGTTTGTGGACCGACTCGGCAGGGAGCGTGGGATTTGGCGCCATCTTCGGTAATCGATGATCGGTACAAACATGGCCGACGTGGTGGCACACCAGTGGGCTCACAGGTAACATTGGGTTTTTTGAGCTGTTCCCTATTTTTGTGGCACTGAAGGCATGGCCGGATGAGTTTCGTGATCGCACAGTGGTGTTTTGGTCCGACAACATGACCGTTGTTGAATGTATAAATAATCAGGCAGCACGCTGCAAGTGGATATTGAGATTACTAAAAGAAATTGTACTACTTTGCATGAGACTGAACGTACAGTTTAGGGCGAGGCACGTGCCGGGTGTGTTGAACCGAGCGGCTGATGCACTCTCTCGTTCCCATATGCAGGCCTTCAGGGGTTATCTACCTTCCGCGGACCTAGTGGCAGCACCATTTCCCGAAGCTCTCTGGTTACTCAGTGCCCCGGATTACAGGACCTCGTGGGAGCAAGTCTAGCCCCCAGGACAAGGAAGGCATACGAAGGAGCGTTTCGTTCCTATTGTGCATTTTTGGGTCCAGCGGGAGGGGATAAATGGGGCCAGGAGGAGTATGTTCTAAAGTTTTTAGTGGCACTCCACAAGGCAGGCCGATCTGCGGCAACGGCCAATAGGCACCGGGCCGCCATTGCATTCATGGCACAGGCGCATGGCATCAAGGACCCCACATCGTCCTTTCTGGTAAAGAAGGCACTACGTGGGTGGCAACGCCTCGAGGGTCATAGAGCTGACAGGAGGCGCCCGATTGGGTTAGAAAGATTGTCCCTGTTGATGTCAGTGCTCCCCGCAACATGTTCTTCCCAGTCCGAGGCAGTGCTGTTCCGGGCCGCTTTTGCATTAGCATTCCATGGGGCTATGCGGGTGAGCGAGCTGGTGGCAAAAAATATGCAGGATGTGGGGGGAGGACTGTGTCGGGAACACATTTTGATCAAGGGTGATTCAATGGTAATCACAATAGCCATGTCCAAGACCGATCAAGGTGCTATGGGGGACAGTATTGTTGTCCAGCGCATGCGGGGGTCCCCCATGTGCCCGGTGAAGTGTGTTGAGGAATATTTAGCGCAAAGGGCTGTAACATGGGGGGGAAGCTTGCTGAGACACACCGACGCCACCCCACTGACTAGGTTTCAGTTTCAGCGGGTGCTTACAATGGCAATCGCGGCAGCGGGCCTGGACCCGGGCGATTTTGGGACCCATTTCTTTAGGATCGGGGCTGCTACAGAGGCTACAGCCAGGGGTCAAAGTGTGGAACAGGTGAAACAATTGGGGCGTTGGTCCTCGAACTGTTATAAAAGGTATGTGCGGTTGCACATGTTGTGAAGCCAATGTCATGCACTCACGCTTCTTGTCTTCTGTTTGGTTTACAGTTTCGCAAGCATACGATGCGGGGCGTACTGTGCAGTCGACCCGACACCTGGGGACCAGCGGTCAAAGATCACCGACTGAGGAGAGAGTGGTGTGGGTCGTGGGCCACTCATACGTGAGGCGTGCCGCGGACGTATTCAAAGCAAGTGACATGATTCACGCAGCTGGGGAATACGGGTACAGGGTGACCTTCTACGGAAGGGGCGGGCTCTGTATTGACCAATTTCATCGTTTTGTTGAGGGGCTGTTAGAGCGGACAAGGTCACCGCCATCTGTAATCATAGTACACCTGGGGGGCAATGATCTGGTGACACTCGGTAGGCGAGTACTACTCGAGAGAATTCTATCCACTGTTAGCTGGTTGGCAAGAAGGGTCCAGGGGTGCACGATAGCATGGTCACACATGATTCCCAGGAAGGTGTGGAGGGGGGCCCTCTCAGTATCAGCTTTGAATCATTCTGTAAAGAAAGTCAATAACAAGCTTGGTAGGTTGTTTCGCTCGGCGCAGTTGCACTGTATTCCGCATGGATGTATTCGGGGGGATCACATGTATCTCGAAGATGGGGTCCATTTGTCCCGGGAGGGGAATGTCTTACTCATAGGAGACTTCATAGCATGGTTAAAGGGTTTGTAAAAGCATGACCTTTAGTAGGAGTGTGGGGGGGCCGGATAGCCGGTCAACTATCCGGCCTGTGGCGGTAAGGTCATGATCGGTGAGCAGTAATTTCAAGGTCCCTAGAGGGGGGCGCCACCCATTATGGATGGGAGCGCCCGGGGGGAGGCGGCCATTGGCCCCTCACAGGGGAGGAGGCGGCGAGATGCCCCTCCTACGAATTTCCCGGGGCCAGGATATCCGCGACGGCGGATGTGAGAAGCAGTGTGGGGTGGGAGGGGGGTCCACGCTACTTTCTAGACACCTCACACGAGTCCTCGGACGACCATTAAGATGGCGTCGAGTTAAATAAGGGGCCCCCGCTAAGACAAGGGAAATTGGAAGTTGGCACAGAGGTACAGTCCTCTGTGCGCCTGCCCCTCACACCGCGAGGGGGGAATTTTGGTAGTGGGGACCTGACACCGGTTACGACCTTGCCGTTGGCCCGTAATGCTAGGATGTGCAATTTTATTTAGAAAGTATGCATTTGCAGGATGCGTAGACTCGGCTAGGAGAACCTTTGTATTAGAGATTTGTTAAGGATAGCCAATAAACATGTCTGCATCGTAATGTCATAAATATAAAATTGTACATAATATGAAACTGTTATTTTAATGTTTTAATTTTGTTTCATATTTTAATAAATATGGCCGGGAGGGTAACTCCCTCCCGCCTTCCAAAAGTTCAGAACTGCATCCGTCTTCCCATCCTTGGGGATTGTGTTGGGAGGGGGTGACAGGCATCCCGGCCATATGGAAAGGGGCGACCACTCGGTCCCCCCGAACGTATGGTAGGGGGCCCGGATCCCCCCGGGAAGCCATTTTTGGGCGGGGGGCGTGTCTCGGCTGGTATGCCCGAAGCGGCGTAGCCGGGGCGCGCCTTTTTCCCGCCCAAGGAGGGTTGTCCTAGACACCTACACCGTTGGCCACGCCCCGTAGGCGTACCTGAGGAGGGTACACGCCCTCCCGAAGAAGAATAAAAGGAGCAACAATCCAAAGAAGCATCCTCTTGTTCTTGTGCTTGGAAGCTGCACCGTCTCGTTGCACGTGAGCCCTCGACGGAACAAGGAGCAATTTTTGACCCACCCACCAGCCCCTTATGGCAACGTTAGTATTGCAATAAAATTGGTTTTTGCTTTGATAATATCCTTTTCTCCTGATGTAGTGGTTAATGAAGATGTCGATGTCTGTACTGCAATAAAATGATTTGCTGCATAACATTTTTCTCCAGTGAGGCATAGTATCACAGTCTAATTGAAAGATGTGTGGAATGTGTAAGTTAAAGACGATAAATATTGCAACGTAAAGTTTAATTTTCTTTCTTCAATAGGTAGTTAAAAACGTCGTATTTATTTTTTGGTCGGGCGGTAAGGTCATGATCGGTGAGCAGTAATTTCAAGGTCCCTAGAGGGGGGCGCCACCCATTATGGATGGGAGCGCCCGGGGGGAGGCGGCCATTGGCCCCTCACACGGGGAGGCGGCACCCACTAAGTATGGGGTCGCCGAAGGGAAGGCGGTCATAGGCCCCTCCCAGGGGAGGAGGCGGCGAGATGCCCCTCCTACGAATTTCCCGGGGCCAGGATATCCGCGACGGCGGATGTGAGAAGCAGTGTGGGGTGGGAGGGGGGTCCACGCTACCTTCTAGACACCTCACACGAGTCCTCGGACGACCATTAAGATGGCGTCGAGTTAAATAAGGGGCCCCCGCTAAGACAAGGGAAATTGGAAGTTGGCACAGAGGTACAGTCCTCTGTGCGCCCGCCCCTCACACCGTGAGGGGGGAATTTTGGTAGTGGGGACCTGACACCGGTTACGACCTTGCCGTTGGCCCGTAATGTTAGGATGTACAATTTTATTTAGAAAGTATGCATTTGCAGGATGCGTAGACTCGGCTAGGAGAACCTTTGTATTAGAGATTTGTTAAGGTTAGCCAATAAACATGTCTGCATCGTAATGTCATAAATATAAAATTGTACATAATATGAAACTGTTATTTTAATGTTTTAATTTTGTTTCATACTTTAATAAATACGGCCGGGAGGGTAACTCCCTCCCGCCTTCCAAAAGTTCAGAACTGCGTCCGTCTTCCCATCCTTGGGGATTGTGTTGGGAGGGGGTGACAGGCATCCCGGCCATATTCATCTTCCAAAACACCAAACATATACATTAAAAATTCCTGACAATCCTGCTGAATGTTCTGTGAAAATGTATCTTGACCAGAACACATATCTAAAATATTTTGAATTTCTGTTACACTTTCTATTTTTGCTCTATCACTGCTACATTTCTCAAACACAGTATTCAATAAACCACACAATCTTTGATCCCGATTTTCAACAATCTGTTCTTGTAAAGTTTGAAGAAAAAAAACAACATTAACCACTACATTAGCATAGCAGTTGACACCAGAACTGTTTTCAAACTGAAATCCAACAACATTTTCATCAGAATCCTTTTTCTTTCTGTTTTGAATTACAATTTCATCTACTTTTTATCTTTTTGCTACTACCTCACTGCAATTATTCTAATTTCTTCTTTTTCGGCCTACCACACGTTTTTCAAACAGAGCATATTGAGGCAAATGTGGAGAATACTCTCTTCTTAACCTATTGTATTCTTTAACACAATCTAGATCTGCACAAATCTTTGTCTCATCACACTCAATCAAGTACATTCCTGATAAAGTTCTGACTCGTGATAATGCCACATATGCCATACCCTCTTTAAACACAGATCTTCCAATGTTCACCAAAGCACTATCTACACTTAAACCTTGAGATTTATGAATTGTCACCGCATATGCCAAACAAACAGGAAACTGTTTTTGGCGAACATATAAGTCTTTTACGAGCAAAAATCTAGCAGAACAACGACTGATTTGTTGTACTTGCTCAATACCATCAAATTTTATTTTTAAAAATTCAATTCCATCTCTATTTCTATAATTCACAAAATCAACAACATAACCCATTGCTCCATTTAGCAGACCTCTTTCAACATTTAAATTCCTTCTCAAAATGATACGACAATTTAAACACACATTCAGAGTCTTTTCAAAACCAGCTGTTTTAGAAATACTTTTCTCTAATGAATCCAATTTTGTTTTCAAATTTTCTGACAAAACAATTGTTGCACCCATATGCTCTATTTTATCTATTGCTTCCAGTTTCACAATCTCTTCATTTTCTAACTTTAACATTTTGTTGTTGAAGATGGAACATTCTTGTAGAGTTGGCATCAAACATATCCCAGATTTCTTCCCAGTCATTTAAAAAAAAATATTCTCTGGAAGAATGTTTTCATTTAGATACAAATTTGAAATTAATCGAGCATGTAAAGCTTCTTTCCCCAGCTCACTTACTTTTCCAATTCTTACATCTTGTAGAATATTTTTATAATCTTCATCCTTTGCCTGTCGCATATTTTGAAGCAGTTCAGCATATTTAAAATGTAACCATATATTAACGTTTCCAATGCTTCCAAGGGACTTCCTGGTATCTTCATGCGTAAGTATTTTAAACACTGGTTGTCCTTTTACTGGAGTCAACTGCAGTAGATCTCCAAAAACAATAATGTGTTTTCCTCCAAATAACACATCATACTCTGTTCTAAGAATTTCTTGCATTCTCAAATGCACAAAAGCAAGCATTAGATTTGAGACCATGCTTACTTCATCAATGATAAGAAGTTTCATATTCTTCAAGACTCTGGAAACTTCAGAACACGCATCTGCAGATAGCTTGTTGTAATGCAATTTATTATCATGCTCAACTGGCAGCATCAGTAAACGATATAGAGTAATCCCTTTAATGTTATGTGCTGCCAGTCCAGTTGGAGCGGTTACAACACAAGACAGCGGTGATTCAGTCCTTTTCTGCAAATAAGTTGCAATGGCTTTAATCAGAAAACTTTTTCCTGTTCCCGCTTCTCCACTTACGTACAGTCGAACAGGCTTAAATGATGTACACGAGCACACTTTTTTCTCATGTCTAAATCCATGTTCAATCTGTTCTGTAACTTCGTCATATATCTTTTTCCGCTCAACGTTTAGTTGCTTTACCAAATCTTCTAAGTTAACTCCATCCTTGAGCTTGTTCCATAGCTCTTTCCACCTCATCCATGGCAGTTGCAGCTTCATTTTGGATAATTGATCCTCCTAGTGGATCCCGACTCAATGAAGTAGAACTCTGACTGTCTCTAGTAATCTCTTCAGCAATTGTGGTTTCTTGCTCTATTTCTTCGTTCAACATTTGCAGATAATTTGGAAAAACAGGACATTTTATGGTATCCTTAGTTGCATTAAAAGAGTCTTCATAACAGAGAAAATCTCCAAGTAGTTCATCTTCTGTACGCCATGGCTTAAAGATTTGCAAAAGAGCTAAATAGTAAAATTCTCTTTTGTCTGGAGCTTCGCAACTCAATTTTCGATGATTACTCAAATGGCCTTTTCTCTGCTTCACTAGACATCCTTCATACCCAATGACAGCATATTTTCCATTATTGATATCATCTGTGATGCTCCTCTTATAACTGTAGTTTTGCAGAACTTCATACAAACAAGTGTTCTCAAGGTGAGTACTTCTATTTGGATAGTATGTATCCAACATATTTGTCTTCAAAATATCTGTACTGTTTGGTTCTTTCTCCGCCAAATATATCAATTTCTTGTACAGATTTCAAAACTCGGTTTCGTGTTGCAGCAAAACCTAGACTCACCCAAATGATTGTTCTTGATTTGGCATAGAGACCTGCTGATGATAACCGATCAGAACATTCATATGCTCCAATTTCTCGATGCGACAACATCTTCAGACTGAACTGTATAATTTCTTGCTTAGACTCTTTTCATGTGAAATGTCCTCCCACATTTCCTTCAGTTCTGTCTTTTCTTTTTTTGTGATGTAAGATGTCACATATCGAGCCACAGCAATAGAGTTGTCAGCAACTAACTGAATATCCATGTTAGCATTCCACATGGACAAAATCACTGGGTTGTAGTCGTTGATGTACTTGGACTCTTCGTTTCTTTTTAAATTATATGTATTTTTGGGTGATTTCCTCGTCACAGTATGTCGTAGAGATGACATCAAATTATTTACTCTTCCCTTAGAAATCACTGGTCGTGGAAATGCAAAACGACATTTCGTGTAGTACTTTTCCTTGTTTTTGAATTTTCGACGAGAGTACTTTCCACAACGATGAGATTGAAAACGTAAAACTTGTTGCCTTAAACTGTTTTCTTCAGTAGTTTTCGGAACAGCACATGTTAAATACTCTTCAATGAAACTCATCACTGTTTCATCTGAATCTGATCCAAATTTGGGTGCATCTTTAGTGCATAACAACATATGTATATGAGGAGCCCCTCTCGCTTGATACTCCTTCCTCCAAAAGAAATCCAAAACCTCTCCAAGGGGAGGATTTTTTTGTTGGTAATAAAAGACATCATAGCTTCAAATCTATGATTGAAATATCTGCATATATTCACTGGATCCAAAGAACACAGTTCTCCAGGTGTTTTCAATTCTATATTTCAATATTCTATATTTTGTATGTTTCCATTTGCCTCTCGTAGAAATTGAAGTAAGTCATCCCATGCTTACTCAGCACAGCTAAGAGTGAGGAACCATGTAGGAGTTCCTAAGTTTCTTAGCATACATTTCAATTCCCCATGACGACGGAACCAATACTCGTTTGTTCCACGCTGACATGCCATGAGATTGATTAGCTGGGATTCCAAAATACTGTCTTGCAGATTGACTTTCTCCATAAAGTCCCTCACCGAAACATTTTGCAGATAAGCTCCACTTTTCAATATATGATTAACTGCATAAGAAAGCCCTGACAAATCACTTTCATACAGTAGATGAAACAAATACGGAATGCATTGACGAAACCTTGGATCTTCAGCATATAATCTTAAAGTCCGGTATTCAGCTGCAGGAATTTTAACTGGTCGATCATCATATCGTCCACCTCGACCTGTTGGAAATAACTGTGGAAAACAACGAGCTTCCAAACTTTCTTCCCATACACGAATAGGACTTCCTTTTGCTGCTTTCATTTGAAACAAGTCAATTGCATTCCCCATTACCTCTTTGGAATGCAAAGGATGAACAGTATAATGTTCATATATTTCTTCACTTCTAGACACATCAACTTTTTCAATTTGGCCAACTGAACAATCACTGTCTTCTTCTGTAGCTGTTTCCTCTGCTCCAACACTTACATCTTTATAGTACTCATTGTTTTTGACCAAATACAACGTTGCCTTTTTGACTTTCCTAACATCCACTAAATCTTGCCAGATTTTCTTACTCTTTGTCGGAACCCCATTAACTAGAATAACCAGAGGATCCTCTTCTACTCTTTCTACACCAATTGTATCAATATTTTTCTTGACATCTAGAGGCAAATAAACAACTCTTCCCTTTAATCCTCTTTGTAAATCTGTAGGAGGTAATTTCCCTATCTTAGGCTCCATGTGAACAATAGCTTGAAAAGGATGGACACATTGAATCAAAATTGATTTATAAGTATTTAAATCCATCAATTCAGAAGGAATATCTATCAACTGAAGATTATTATGAGCAGCTCTAGCAGGCATTCTATTTTCATTTAATTTTTCAAACAATAATTACAAATACGCTGATCAAAACTCAAATCAAAACAATTCTCAACCAACAAATAACTTACAAAATCCTTCCATTCACTATTATTTTCCAATTCACATTTTGCATATAAATCAACTAACCTAGTCTGAATCTTATAATGAGTCCGTCGACAACACACACAAGTTAAATTAGGCCTGTCACTTGATTTCACCTTAAACTTGGTAATTTCCTCGTCAAACTTTTCTGTACTTGAAATCTGTACATTGTCTTCCACATTACCATCCATTACTATATCCATTTCTAAACTGTCCTCTTTGTTCCCAAAATAACAAAACTCAATTTCTTCACAAATAGTCTTCACATCTACTTCAGATCCATGCAAAAGAGCACTGTTTAACTGTTTAAGCTTAAGTGCTGGACTTTTTGCATAATACAACCTTCTCACAAATTTCCTCACCTTATTATGATGCACTGCTAACATCCTAAAATGATGAAAAACACTCTGACATACTTTTCTAGAAAGACAAGCCAGTGAATGCCCATGCAAACCTGTGCTTTCTCTCACTCTGCAAGGATCTAAGTCTTGCAAGATCTTCATTTTTTATTTCAGACTTTTCTTACTATATGTACATAAGAAATTTCGAAGCAAATCATTTGAATCCTGTCGCACACTGCAAATACTACTGCACTTCCATGTGTACACTGGACCCTTAGTATGACTCCCTAAAACTTCATCTGCTAACACCACTTCTGCATCTCTAGACACAAGTTTCTCTTTTTCCATCACACAACCATCTTTCACCTCATATGCTCGACCACTGGTGTCAACTGCATGCACCAAATCATTTTCCTGAAAGTAACTCTCCTCATTAAAAAACCTCATTAAAAAATGGCTCAGAACTTGAACTATGCATCCATTCTCCAGAAAATACTTCACAAAAATTAGTCCGATTAATTATTCTTTTCCATCTACTGTTCGATTTGAAAACATCAATTGCCTTATTAAGTATCCTAATTCTATTGATTACTAAAATAAATAATTTTTTCTTAACTTCAAAAGCCTGATCAACAATCTTCTCTACACTTTTCTTGTTCTTGTAAAAAGCAGCTCTCTGTTTACCTTTCTTTTCATTTTTTAGCAAATTTAAAACGACCCTATTGCGAAACATTCGTCTATGAATGTCCCTAAATTGATTTAACCTTATATTGCTATGCATATTCTTCTCTCCTGCTCCAATAGAGACATTTTTTGAGGGCCTCTCCTTCCTTTTCAAATTTGTTCTTTCCTTCTGGATCTTCACATTACTGTTAACATTTGTTTTTGTTTTACATATGTTGCGAAAAAGATTTAGTTCTCTTACCAGGACCTTTTTGGTGTTTTTTGAAGGGTAGGGTGTTGAAATATCGATATCGATTACAAAAACATAGTTGACATAAATATAGTTTACAAAAATATCGACACCCTATACTTAAACAGGTAAGTACATAAATATATACTCAAAAATATTGTTGTAATAAATATAGATGTAAAAAATATCGACTTTTTTAATTAATTAAATTTACATTAAATATTAAATAAATATAAGTACTATTAACAAAATACATTACATTACTTTTATTTTTAAACTATTGAAAACAAATTAACTACACTTTTTCATTATAAACTTAATAAATGTGTACATATACATATATTTAACACATTACTTTATATAACAACAATAATACATACATATAATTAAAATATACAATATATTATTAGTTAAAACATTTGATGGCGTAGGTGTAAAAATTACTATTCCCAATCCAGAGGGTGCAACAGTAGGGAAAGCGTTGGATAGCATAGGGGTAAAAATTACTATTCCCACTCCAGAGGTTGCAACAGTAAGGAAAGCGTTGGATAGCTTAGGGTAAAAATTACTATTCCCACTCCAGAGGGTGCAACAGTAGGGAAAGCATTGGATAGCGTAGTAGTAAAAATTACTATGCCCACTCCAGAGGATGCAACAGTAGGGAAAGCGTTGGATAGAGTAGGGGTAAAAATTACTATTCCCACTCCAGAGGGTGCAACAGTAGGGAAAGCGTTGGATAGCGTAGGGGTAAAAATTACTATTCCCACTCCAGAGGGTGCAACAGTAGGGAAAGCATTGGATAGCGTAGGGGTAAAAATTACTATTCCCACTCCAGAGGGTGCAACAGTAGGGAAAGCGTTGGATAGCGTAGGGGTAAAAATTACTATTCCCACTCCAGAGGGTGCAACAGTAGGGAAAGCGTTTGATAGTGTAGGGGTAAAAATTACTATTCCCACTCCAGAGGGTGCAACAGTAGGGAAAGCGTTGGATAGCGTAGGGGTAAAAATTACTATTCCCACTCCAGAGGGTGCAACAGTAGGGAAAGTGTTGGATAGCATAGGGGTAAAAATTACTATTCCCACTCCAGAGGGTGCAACAGTAGGGAAAGCGTTGGATAGAGTAGGGGTAAAAATTACTATTCCCACTCCAGAGGGTGCAACAGTAGGGAAAGCGTTGGATAGCGTAGGGGTAAAAATTACTATTCCCACTCCAGAGGGTGCAACAGTAGGGAAAGCGTTGGATAGCGTAGGGGTAAAAATTACTATTCACACTCCAGAGGGTGCAACAGTAGGGAAAGCGTTGGAGAGCGTAGGGGTAAAAATTACTATTCCCACTCCAGAGGGTGCAACAGTAGGGAAAGCGTTGGATAGCGTAGGGGTAAAAATTACTATTCCCACTCCAGAGGGTGCAACAGTAGGAAAAGGGTTTGATAGTGTAGGGGTAAAAATTACTATTCCCACTCCAGAGGGTGCAACAGTAGGGAAAGCGTTGGATAGCGTAGGGGTAAAAATTACTATTCCCACTCCAGAGGGTGCAACAGTAGGGAAAGCGTTGGATAGCATAGGGGTAAAAATTACTATTCCCACTCCAGAGGGTGCAACAGTAGGGAAAGCGTTGGATAGAGTAGGGGTAAAAATTACTATTCCCACTCCAGATGGTGCAACAGTAGGGAAAGCGTTGGATAGAGTAGGGGTAAAAATTACTATTCCCACTCCAGAGGGTGCAACAGTAGGGAAAGCGTTGGATAGCGTAGGGGTAAAAATTACTATTCCCACTCCAGAGGGTGCAACAGTAGGGAAAGCGTTGGATAGCGTAGGGGTAAAAATTACTATTCCCACTCCAGAGGGTGCAACAGTAGGGAAAGCGTTGGATAGCGTAGGGGTAAAAATTATTATTCCCACTCCAGAGGGTGCAACAGTAGGGAAAGCGTTTGATAGTGTAGGGGTAAAAATTACTATTCCCACTCCAGAGGGTGCAACAGTAGGGAAAGCGTTGGATAGCGTAGGGGTAAAAATTACTATTCCCACTCCAGAGGGTGCAACAGTAGGGAAAGTGTTGGATAGCATAGGGGTAAAAATTACTATTCCCACTCCAGAGGGTGCAACAGTAGGGAAAGCGTTGGATAGAGTAGGGGTAAAAATTACTATTCCCACTCCAGAGGGTGCAACAGTAGGGAAAGCGTTGGATAGCGTAGGGGTAAAAATTACTATTCCCACTCCAGAGGGTGCAACAGTAGGGAAAGCGTTGGATAGCGTAGGGGTAAAAATTACTATTCACACTCCAGAGGGTGCAACAGTAGGGAAAGCGTTGGAGAGCGTAGGGGTAAAAATTACTATTCCCACTCCAGAGGGTGCAACAGTAGGGAAAGCGTTGGATAGCGTAGGGGTAAAAATTACTATTCCCACTCCAGAGGGTGCAACAGTAGGAAAAGGGTTTGATAGTGTAGGGGTAAAAATTACTATTCCCACTCCAGAGGGTGCAACAGTAGGGAAAGCGTTGGATAGCGTAGGGGTAAAAATTACTATTCCCACTCCAGAGGGTGCAACAGTAGGGAAAGCGTTGGATAGCATAGGGGTAAAAATTACTATTCCCACTCCAGAGGGTGCAACAGTAGGGAAAGCGTTGGATAGAGTAGGGGTAAAAATTACTATTCCCACTCCAGATGGTGCAACAGTAGGGAAAGCGTTGGATAGCGTAGGGGTAAAAATTACTATTCCCACTCCAGAGGGTGCAACAGTAGGGAAAGCGTTGGATAGCGTAGGGGTAAAAATTACTATTCCCACTCCAGAGGGTGCAACAGTAGGGAAAGCATTGGATAGCGTAGGGGTAAAAATTACTATTCACACTCCAGAGGGTGCATCAGTAGGGAAAGCGTTTGAGAGCGTAGGGGTAAAAATTACTATTCCCACTCCAGAGGGTGCAACAGTAGGGAAAGCGTTGGATAGCGTAGGGGTAAAAATTACTATTCCCACTCCAGAGGGTGCAACAGTAGGGAAAGCGTTGGATAGCGTAGGGGTAAAAATTACTATTCCCACTCCAGAAGGTGCAACAGTAGGGAAAGCGTTGGATAGTGTAGGTGTAAACATTACTAAATGTATTTACTCATTTATAAAATAACAAATCGTTTATTTTTATTTAATTAATTATTAATCAAATAATTATTCAATTAAAATGTAATTAATTCACTACATTTTCACTAAAAAATTCCAGTACACACACCTAAAATTAATTAAACAATTAACATAATTAATTACATAATTATTAATCAATTAACTAATTGAAATTAATTAACTATTATTTATTACACTATTTATAATCATTTAAAACATTAATTAATCTATTATTTTATTATATTTAAATTACTTCCCACCCTACTCCCCTATAAACCCACAACCCGCTACAGAACTATTAACACTAAATTCAACATAAAATACATTATTAACTAATAAAATACTACTAAAAATACTACTTTGACAACAAATACTCATTAGAAACACTACATTACTTATAATTATTTAAAAAACAATATTTTTGTAAACTATGTTTTTGTAAACGATATTTATTACAACTATATTAATGTTATCGATATCACTTACCTGTCTGTCGATATTCTGGTCAAACTATATTTTTGTCATCGATATTTCTTCCTGTAGATATTTTTGCGGCGATGTTTTGGTTAGTAGATATTTTTACGACGATATTCCTGCTCTGTACCTTTTGAAGTACTTGTTGTAGAGGATTCCTTCACTTTCGTTCCTAATTTTGTAATTTTCAGTATGGTATTTTTTCTTCTCCTTTGCCTTGACGGCATTTTTGCTAACTTTTTAAATGTTGATTTCAATCTGTGGTAAAGAAAAAAATAACACATAATAGACCACTATTAGCAAACAACAAAGCAATCACAATAAGCAAACAATATAAACACTAATTTGCAACATATCTAAGTTTATACCACAAGGCAATCATAAATAAGGCCCAAATGTAAATACCATTGATTTGCCCCTAAAATCGTTTTTTGAATAATATTTTAGAAACACAGCGCAGGACCTATGTACAAGCATTCAATTTCACTACTGAAACTTCACTGTTTCACAAAATACAAATCCCCTATCTTGCAAATATACATACCAAGCATTATCAAAAAGCAAGACACAAACCAACAGCAAAGAAACTCAGGGCCTTATTTATGGAGGCCTTGCGCCACCGGTATGTCACTTTTGTCCCATGTTAAAAGTGACGGCCCGGCGCCACAAGGCAATCATAAATAACACCCAAATGTAAATACCATTGATTTGCCCCCAAAATCGTTTTTTGAATAACATTTTAGAAACACAGACCAGGACCTATGTACAAGCATTCAATTTCACTACTGAAACCTCACTATTTCACAAAATACAAATCCTCTATCTTGCAAATATACATAGCAAGCATCATCAAAAAGCAAACCAGAAACCAATAGCAAAGAAACTCAGGGCCTTATTTATGAAGGCCTTGCGCCACCGGTGCGTCACTTTTTTCCCATGTTAAAAGTGACGCACTGGCGCCACAAGGCAATCATAAATAACACCCAAATGTAAATACCATTGATTTGCCCCCAAAATCGTTTTTTGAATAACATTTTAGAAATACAGCGCAAGACCTATGTACAGGCATTCAATTTCACTACTGAAACCTCACTGTTTCACAAAATACAAATCCCCTATCTTGCAAATATACATAGCAAGCATCATCAAAAAGCAAGACAGAAACCAATAGCAAAGAAACTCAGGGCCTTATTTATGAAGGCCTTGCGCCACCGGTGCGTCACTTTTTTCCCATGGTAAAAGTCACGCACTGGCGCCACAAGGCAATCATAAATAAGGAACAAAGACATCAAGCAGTACAGCCTGCCCTCTGCGCACTGTTGCAATTCCCAAGGATGGGTTATTATTTTAAATAGTATTTACTTTTTAAACATTTACATTCAAAAACACTCAACGAAGTTTGTGTATTTAATTATGATTTTTACTAGCATATCTCTTACATCAACTCATAATATTCTATTTATGAAACGGTTTTCATTGGTACAGAAAAACAAAATTATGAATGACAAACAGCTCATTTTCAACAGCATCAACCACAAACTCAATACTGTACATATTTTCCCTGCCCAATGCATTTCGGGCCCCTCGGCCCTTCGTCAGGGGCAATGCCTAAAAAACAAAAAAACAACAAAAAAATCCGCTTTAATATAATGAAAAAAAGGTTCTTCAAATGTGCAAAGTACACCACTAGTCACTCAGTGCATGCAATAAATCTGCTCATATGCCATTTGATTCATTGTCTTGTCAACCTGTCAACAATATCTTGTGATCATACTCACATGAAAATAATGTAATGGGTTGAAGAAAAAACGGTCCGATACAGGTGTGAGTGTGGACTTCTCTTCGTATTCTAAAGAGTGGAAAACGACGCGTGTTTAGGACCATGTTATATAGTTAGATAGAAATTGTAGCCAGCGACTGTACGTGGAGTTCCTTATCACTTACTATCAATTCCGCTTGCGGTGCAACCCACGGCAACTCGATTGAACAACCACTGTCCCCACACGATCCAGTTAATCTAGCACTTGACCCGGACGGTCACTCCGTTGTAACTAAAAGAAACATGCGAAAGCGGAAAATTAAATTCCGCATCTTGACCCACTACACAAGCGCACTGCCTGTCACAAAGGGTTGGAATATGACCCACGGTGTAAACGGAACAATACACACCTCTTTAATGCTGCAAATGCTAGTTTTAACAAATCCTCTGTCCCTCGCAGGTAATTGCTAGCTCGCTCGCAGTCCACTACAAAAAAAGAAGGAAGCTAGTTCAAATACGAGCACAGCGCCTAACAAAATCCCAATGCCTACCTCGTGTTAAAAAGGTAACTACCTCTTCGCTTCCGAAATTTCTCCTCTACAATTCTCCCTTCCACGACTAGCCTCTCCAGAAGATCCCGGCACTCGATCAACAAACAATTCTACCATGCGTCTCTTAAACACCTACCACTGTGACGCGGTGTACACGCGCGGAGGTGGAAACTGACAACGGACTTAGGTTGCTAAGTGGTGATCGGTAAGAAAAACCGTGAGCGCCATTTTAACATGTGTGGTGCATAGTGAATATGTTCATAAGAGTTCATTCAAATAGTGTGATAAATACATTGCAGGTTACATGGATACAAAAAATAAATGACAATTGGCAATCAACCTCAGAGCGAGCTACTTTGTGCAGTATCATAGAAAACAACTGAAGTCCACTCGGTCATTGATCCCTTTGGGATCTTGTGTCTGAAGCCTCCTGATCCAGTATCTTTCTCTTTGTAGCAACGTTTTGGTTAAGCTTTTCCCGGGTGTGGAAGTCACCATTTCCAAAATCTGGAATTTTAATTGAGCGATGGTATGTCTATTTTTTTCCCAATGTACTGCCAGGCTGCTTTTCGCATTTTTATTTCGAATGGTGCTCTTGTGCTCAGAGATCCTTATTTTTGCTTTTCTCTCTGTTTTTCCTACGTACAGAAGGCCGCAGGGACATTTGATGGCATATATTATGTTCATGGAATTACAATCCGCATTCACCCTGAGAGGGATAGTTTCACCTGTATGTGGGTGTTTCACTGAATCTGCAACTATCACATTGTTGCAATGTATACAGTTCTGACATTTTCTCATTCCTTTGAAGTTGATAGAGGTCTTTGTCATTTTTGATTTTAGTAACTGTTTAATATTGCTGGACCTTTTGTAAGCAAAAATGGGTTTATGTGTAAATAATTCCTTGAAGTCTGTTTCATTACTGAGTAGATCCCAGTGAGAGATGATACTTTTCTTTATTTCCTGCGAGCACGTAGAATATTTTGACACAAAAACCTGGCGCATTGGTAAGTCTTTGGGTTTTTTGGTGAATAAAACTTCCCTAGGTAGTTTGTCAACCTTATCCCTCGCCGTCTGTAATACCTCTGCTGGGTACTTTTTGGATGCATACTTGCTGCAGATGGTGTTAATGTTAGTGTTAAGAGTCTCATCCAAGGAACAAATCCTTTTCGCCCTTAACATTAGGGAGAATGGTAAGTTATTGATGAGGTTTTTAGAATGAAAGCTGTTGTATGCTAGGGCCGTGTTTTTATCCGTCGCCTTATGATATACCTCTGTCTCCAAGGTGCTTTCACCTAATTTCACCAGTACATCCAGATATGGAATTGCCTTTTCATCAATGGTATACGTAAATTGAATATTCTCATCACACGTATTCAACTCAGCTATTTTCTGTTCAAGTAACATTGTGGAGTTCTGCCAAATTAGAAAAATGTCGTCAATATAACGACAATAAAGGACAACATTGTCGATCCAGTCTCTGTCATTCCTTAAGAACTGTTCTTCAAATCTGGCCATATAGGTATTCGCATAGGCAGGGGCCCCCGAAAAGCCCATGGAAGTTCCTTTGTTTTGAAGGTAGAATGCATTGTTCCACTGAAAATAGCTATGATGAAGACAAAAGTGAAGAAGTTCCAACAGGAATACTTTACTCACAGATAAGTTCTCTTGCTGCAGCAAGGCCCACTCAACAGCCTCTATTCCTTTGGAGTGTGGAATAGAGGTGTAGAGGGCCTTGACATCCAAGGTGCATAAGCACATACCAGGTTTGATTACAGTTTTGGATAATTTTTGCAGGAAATGAGTGGTGTCTTTGGTGTATGAATACCATGCCTGTACAAAAGGTTGGAGGAATTGATCAATGAACTGCCCCAGAGGTTCGAAAATGGTGCCACATCCAGTGACGATTGGACGGAATGGTGGGTTCAAAAGATTTTTATGGACTTTAGGTAGCATGTAAAGTCCTGGTTGCTTTGGATAAGGAACTGTTAAAAACTGTCTAGTTTTGGTACTGATCCATTTCATCTCCTCGGCTGTTTCCAGGATCTTGTCTAGTGTCTCTTTTAGGTCTCTTGTAGGATCTTTATCCAACATCAAATAAGTGTTCACATCAGATACGTGTTCCTGAACTTTGGTGTCATAGAATGTCCGGTCCATTACAACTATGGCGCCGCCTTTATCGGCTTGCTGAATTTGAATTTTGGGATTCTCTGACAGTTCCTTGAGAGTAACCCTCTCATGTTTTGATAGATTCCAATGACACTTTTTGTTCGTTTGAATGTTCTTTAAATCTTTCAGAACCAAATTTTCAAAAGCATCCAAGATCTTGTGTGATGTAGGTGCCTGAAAGGTGGATTTTGGTTTAAACTCCAAGAATTCTGGTGGTTCTGACACTGTCTCTTGGTTGGGAAGATTGGCGAAGAAATATTTCAAACGCAAAATTCTCATAAACTTGAAAAAATCAATTTCAATTTCCAGGGGATTAGTATGATAGGTGGGAACAAAATTGAGTCCTTTGTTGAGCACATTGGTCTGTTGCACAGACAAATCATAAGTGGAAATGTTGATTACTAGGTTAACCGAGTGCTCCTCAGGTTGGGTTTTGTTACCTCCTTTGCCTCTCCTGGTTTTCCTTTGTTTTTCCCAGGTGGTTGGGTTGTCTCCGCGTCCTGGGCGGAAAAAGACGTCTTGGATGAAGCTGCTCCTTGACTTTCTGGGGCAACTTGTGCACTTGATTCAGTGGTTACTATAGTGGGAGGTGCCCTGTTTGCGTTGGTATCTCCTTCTGTGGCCACACTTTCTTGGGATGAAGTGTTCGGTGTACGTTTTACAAAGGTTCTCCTTTGCGCGTACACCTCCGCCCAAGTGTACACCTCATTCAACTTATAATCAAGAGTGTCTCTTTTATATTTCCTCAGTTTACCTTCTTGGATTTCTTTAGAGTGCTTCTCCATTCTTGCGTTCATTTCCTCCAAGAATTTAGACCAATCTTGCTCATCCATTCTAGTTTTTAAGTCTGATTCAATTACTTCAATTTCCTCTGTGATCTCTTTGATAACTACAGCAAGTTCTTCCAGTAATAAAAGAATCAGATCCAAGGAACACTTATTAAGCACAGCATACCAGCGGTCCATAAAATCTTTTTTCATATGGAAACGAAAAAGCATAGGTTTGATGGGCATTCTGAGGCCTCTCGGTATCCTTTTAGCACGATGATACTGCACAAGAGTGGACGCGTGGAGGCGTTGATTTAATTGTCTCTTAGTCAAAAATTCCAGTTGTTTCAGTTGCTGTGACAAGCTACTCCCTTGCACATTAAAGGACCTTACATCATGAATCAATGAGTATATTTCCGAAGCTTGTTCATTGGTGTAGGCCAAAATATTAGCTCGATTATCCGTCAAATTAGTTATAACATCAAACGACATTCTCAAATTTTGGTGGGTGCTCTATCCCTATGGACAGGGTACAAAACAAAAGTTAATAGTGGGAGAGGCACTCCTTTGTTCACAAAGCTCACAACAAAAAGTTAAACACAATTATCTAAGCGTGCTGCAGAAGGAGATGGAAAGTCCAAACTCCATCAACAAATTTCAAAGAACAAAGACATCAAGCAGTACAGCCTGCCCTCTGCGCACTGTTGCAATTCCCAAGGATGGGTTATTATTTTAAATAGTATTTACTTTTTAAACATTTACATTCAAAAACACTCAACGAAGTTTGTGTATTTAATTATGATTTTTACTAGCATATCTCTTACATCAACTCATAATATTCTATTTATGAAACGGTTTTCATTGGTACAGAAAAACAAAATTATGAATGACAAACAGCTCATTTTCAACAGCATCAACCACAAACTCAATACTGTACATATTTTCCCTGCCCAATGCATTTCGGGCCCCTCGGCCCTTCGTCAGGGGCAATGCCTAAAAAACAAAAAAACAACAAAAAAATCCGCTTTAATATAATGAAAAAAAGGTTCTTCAAATGTGCAAAGTACACCACTAGTCACTCAGTGCATGCAATAAATCTGCTCATATGCCATTTGATTCATTGTCTTGTCAACCTGTCAACAATATCTTGTGATCATACTCACATGAAAATAATGTAATGGGTTGAAGAAAAAACGGTCCGATACAGGTGTGAGTGTGGACTTCTCTTCGTATTCTAAAGAGTGGAAAACGACGCGTGTTTAGGACCATGTTATATAGTTAGATAGAAATTGTAGCCAGCGACTGTACGTGGAGTTCCTTATCACTTACTATCAATTCCGCTTGCGGTGCAACCCACGGCAACTCGATTGAACAACCACTGTCCCCACACGATCCAGTTAATCTAGAGGAGAAATTTCGGAAGCGAAGAGGTAGTTACCTTTTTAACACGAGGTAGGCATTGGGATTTTGTTAGGCGCTGTGCTCTATAACATGGTCCTAAACACGCGTCGTTTTCCACTCTTTAGAATACGAAGAGAAGTCCACACTCACACCTGTATCGGACCGTTTTTTCTTCAACCCATTACATTATTTTCATGTGAGTATGATCACAAGATATTGTTGACAGGTTGACAAGACAATGAATCAAATGGCATATGAGCAGATTTATTGCATGCACTGAGTGACTAGTGGTGTACTTTGCACATTTGAAGAACCTTTTTTTCATTATATTAAAGCGGATTTTTTTGTTGTTTTTTTGTTTTTTAGGCATTGCCCCTGACGAAGGGCCGAGGGGCCCGAAATGCATTGGGCAGGGAAAATATGTACAGTATTGAGTTTGTGGTTGATGCTGTTGAAAATGAGCTGTTTGTCATTCATAATTTTGTTTTTCTGTACCAATGAAAACCGTTTCATAAATAGAATATTATGAGTTGATGTAAGAGATATGCTAGTAAAAATCATAATTAAATACACAAACTTCGTTGAGTGTTTTTGAATGTAAATGTTTAAAAAGTAAATACTATTTAAAATAATAACCCATCCTTGGGAATTGCAACAGTGCGCAGAGGGCAGGCTGTACTGCTTGATGTCTTTGTTCTTTGAAATTTGTTGATGGAGTTTGGACTTTCCATCTCCTTCTGCAGCACGCTTAGATAATTGTGTTTAACTTTTTGTTGTGAGCTTTGTGAACAAAGGAGTGCCTCTCCCACTATTAACTTTTGTTTTGTACCCTGTCCATAGGGATAGAGCACCCACCAAAATTTGAGAATGTCGTTTGATGTTATAACTAATTTGACGGATAATCGAGCTAATATTTTGGCCTACACCAATGAACAAGCTTCGGAAATATACTCATTGATTCATGATGTAAGGTCCTTTAATGTGCAAGGGAGTAGCTTGTCACAGCAACTGAAACAACTGGAATTTTTGACTAAGAGACAATTAAATCAACGCCTCCACGCGTCCACTCTTGTGCAGTATCATCGTGCTAAAAGGATACCGAGAGGCCTCAGAATGCCCATCAAACCTATGCTTTTTCGTTTCCATATGAAAAAAGATTTTATGGACCGCTGGTATGCTGTGCTTAATAAGTGTTCCTTGGATCTGATTCTTTTATTACTGGAAGAACTTGCTGTAGTTATCAAAGAGATCACAGAGGAAATTGAAGTAATTGAATCAGACTTAAAAACTAGAATGGATGAGCAAGATTGGTCTAAATTCTTGGAGGAAATGAACGCAAGAATGGAGAAGCACTCTAAAGAAATCCAAGAAGGTAAACTGAGGAAATATAAAAGAGACACTCTTGATTATAAGTTGAATGAGGTGTACACTTGGGCGGAGGTGTACGCGCAAAGGAGAACCTTTGTAAAACGTACACCGAACACTTCATCCCAAGAAAGTGTGGCCACAGAAGGAGATACCAACGCAAACAGGGCACCTCCCACTATAGTAACCACTGAATCAAGTGCACAAGTTGCCCCAGAAAGTCAAGGAGCAGCTTCATCCAAGACGTCTTTTTCCGCCCAGGACGCGGAGACAACCCAACCACCTGGGAAAAACAAAGGAAAA
Source organism: Lissotriton vulgaris (assembly GCF_964263255.1). Lineage (NCBI taxonomy): Eukaryota > Metazoa > Chordata > Amphibia > Caudata > Salamandridae > Lissotriton > Lissotriton vulgaris. Next base: position 902,482,545 of record NC_141696.1, read on the forward strand.
CCAGGAGAGGCAAAGGAGGTAACAAAACCCAACCTGAGGAGCACTCGGTTAACCTAGTAATCAACATTTCCACTTATGATTTGTCTGTGCAACAGACCAATGTGCTCAACAAAGGACTCAATTTTGTTCCCACCTATCATACTAATCCCCTGGAAATTGAAATTGATTTTTTCAAGTTTATGAGAATTTTGCGTTTGAAATATTTCTTCGCCAATCTTCCCAACCAAGAGACAGTGTCAGAACCACCAGAATTCTTGGAGTTTAAACCAAAATCCACCTTTCAGGCACCTACATCACACAAGATCTTGGATGCTTTTGAAAATTTGGTTCTGAAAGATTTAAAGAACATTCAAACGAACAAAAAGTGTCATTGGAATCTATCAAAACATGAGAGGGTTACTCTCAAGGAACTGTCAGAGAATCCCAAAATTCAAATTCAGCAAGCCGATAAAGGCGGCGCCATAGTTGTAATGGACCGGACATTCTATGACACCAAAGTTCAGGAACACGTATCTGATGTGAACACTTATTTGATGTTGGATAAAGATCCTACAAGAGACCTAAAAGAGACACTAGACAAGATCCTGGAAACAGCCGAGGAGATGAAATGGATCAGTACCAAAACTAGACAGTTTTTAACAGTTCCTTATCCAAAGCAACCAGGACTTTACATGCTACCTAAAGTCCATAAAAATCTTTTGAACCCACCATTCCGTCCAATCGTCACTGGATGTGGCACCATTTTCGAACCTCTGGGGCAGTTCATTGATCAATTCCTCCAACCTTTTGTACAGGCATGGTATTCATACACCAAAGACACCACTCATTTCCTGCAAAAATTATCCAAAACTGTAATCAAACCTGGTATGTGCTTATGCACCTTGGATGTCAAGGCCCTCTACACCTCTATTCCACACTCCAAAGGAATAGAGGCTGTTGAGTGGGCCTTGCTGCAGCAAGAGAACTTATCTGTGAGTAAAGTATTCCTGTTGGAACTTCTTCACTTTTGTCTTCATCATAGCTATTTTCAGTGGAACAATGCATTCTACCTTCAAAACAAAGGAACTTCCATGGGCTTTTCGGGGGCCCCTGCCTATGCGAATACCTATATGGCCAGATTTGAAGAACAGTTCTTAAGGAATGACAGAGACTGGATCGACAATGTTGTCCTTTATTGTCGTTATATTGACGACATTTTTCTAATTTGGCAGAACTCCACAATGTTACTTGAACAGAAAATAGCTGAGTTGAATACGTGTGATGAGAATATTCAATTTACGTATACCATTGATGAAAAGGCAATTCCATATCTGGATGTACTGGTGAAATTAGGTGAAAGCACCTTGGAGACAGAGGTATATCATAAGGCGACGGATAAAAACACGGCCCTAGCATACAACAGCTTTCATTCTAAAAACCTCATCAATAACTTACCATTCTCCCTAATGTTAAGGGCGAAAAGGATTTGTTCCTTGGATGAGACTCTTAACACTAACATTAACACCATCTGCAGCAAGTATGCATCCAAAAAGTACCCAGCAGAGGTATTACAGACGGCGAGGGATAAGGTTGACAAACTACCTAGGGAAGTTTTATTCACCAAAAAACCCAAAGACTTACCAATGCGCCAGGTTTTTGTGTCAAAATATTCTACGTGCTCGCAGGAAATAAAGAAAAGTATCATCTCTCACTGGGATCTACTCAGTAATGAAACAGACTTCAAGGAATTATTTACACATAAACCCATTTTTGCTTACAAAAGGTCCAGCAATATTAAACAGTTACTAAAATCAAAAATGACAAAGACCTCTATCAACTTCAAAGGAATGAGAAAATGTCAGAACTGTATACATTGCAACAATGTGATAGTTGCAGATTCAGTGAAACACCCACATACAGGTGAAACTATCCCTCTCAGGGTGAATGCGGATTGTAATTCCATGAACATAATATATGCCATCAAATGTCCCTGCGGCCTTCTGTACGTAGGAAAAACAGAGAGAAAAGCAAAAATAAGGATCTCTGAGCACAAGAGCACCATTCGAAATAAAAATGCGAAAAGCAGCCTGGCAGTACATTGGGAAAAAAATAGACATACCATCGCTCAATTAAAATTCCAGATTTTGGAAATGGTGACTTCCACACCCGGGAAAAGCTTAACCAAAACGTTGCTACAAAGAGAAATATACTGGATCAGGAGGCTTCAGACACAAGATCCCAAAGGGATCAATGACCGAGTGGACTTCAGTTGTTTTCTATGATACTGCACAAAGTAGCTCGCTCTGAGGTTGATTGCCAATTGTCATTTATTTTTTGTATCCATGTAACCTGCAATGTATTTATCACACTATTTGAATGAACTCTTATGAACATATTCACTATGCACCACACATGTTAAAATGGCGCTCACGGTTTTTCTTACCGATCACCACTTAGCAACCTAAGTCCGTTGTCAGTTTCCACCTCCGCGCGTGTACACCGCGTCACAGTGGTAGGTGTTTAAGAGACGCATGGTAGAATTGTTTGTTGATCGAGTGCCGGGATCTTCTGGAGAGGCTAGTCGTGGAAGGGAGAATTGTAGAGGAGAAATTTCGGAAGCGAAGAGGTAGTTACCTTTTTAACACGAGGTAGGCATTGGGATTTTGTTAGGCGCTGTGCTCGTATTTGAACTAGCTTCCTTCTTTTTTTGTAGTGGACTGCGAGCGAGCTAGCAATTACCTGCGAGGGACAGAGGATTTGTTAAAACTAGCATTTGCAGCATTAAAGAGGTGTGTATTGTTCCGTTTACACCGTGGGTCATATTCCAACCCTTTGTGACAGGCAGTGCGCTTGTGTAGTGGGTCAAGATGCGGAATTTAATTTTCCGCTTTCGCATGTTTCTTTTAGTTACAACGGAGTGACCGTCCGGGTCAAGTGCTAGATTAACTGGATCGTGTGGGGACAGTGGTTGTTCAATCGAGTTGCCGTGGGTTGCACCGCAAGCGGAATTGATAGTAAGTGATAAGGAACTCCACGTACAGTCGCTGGCTACAATTTCTATCTAACTATATAACATGGTCCTAAACACGCGTCGTTTTCCACTCTTTAGAATACGAAGAGAAGTCCACACTCACACCTGTATCGGACCGTTTTTTCTTCAACCCATTACATTATTTTCATGTGAGTATGATCACAAGATATTGTTGACAGGTTGACAAGACAATGAATCAAATGGCATATGAGCAGATTTATTGCATGCACTGAGTGACTAGTGGTGTACTTTGCACATTTGAAGAACCTTTTTTTCATTATATTAAAGCGGATTTTTTTGTTGTTTTTTTGTTTTTTAGGCATTGCCCCTGACGAAGGGCCGAGGGGCCCGAAATGCATTGGGCAGGGAAAATATGTACAGTATTGAGTTTGTGGTTGATGCTGTTGAAAATGAGCTGTTTGTCATTCATAATTTTGTTTTTCTGTACCAATGAAAACCGTTTCATAAATAGAATATTATGAGTTGATGTAAGAGATATGCTAGTAAAAATCATAATTAAATACACAAACTTCGTTGAGTGTTTTTGAATGTAAATGTTTAAAAAGTAAATACTATTTAAAATAATAACCCATCCTTGGGAATTGCAACAGTGCGCAGAGGGCAGGCTGTACTGCTTGATGTCTTTGTTCTTTGAAATTTGTTGATGGAGTTTGGACTTTCCATCTCCTTCTGCAGCACGCTTAGATAATTGTGTTTAACTTTTTGTTGTGAGCTTTGTGAACAAAGGAGTGCCTCTCCCACTATTAACTTTTAATCATAAATAAGGCCCAAATGTAAATACCATTGTTTTGCCCCCAAAATCGTTTTTTGAATAACATTTTAGAAACACAGCGCAGGACCTATGTACAAGCATTCAATTTCACTACTGAAACCTCACTGTTTCACAAAATACAAATCCTCTATCTTGCAAATGTTCATAGCAAGCATTATCAAAAAGCAAGACGGAAATAAACAGCAAAGAAACTCAGGACCTTATTTATGAAGGCCTTGCGTCACTTTTTTCCCATGTTAAAAGTGATGCACTGGCGCCACAGGGCAATCATAAATAACACCCAAATGTAAATACCATTGATTTGCCACCAAAATTGTTTTTTGAATAACATTTTCGAAACACAGCGCAGGACCTATGTACAAGCATTCAATTTCACTACTGAAACCTCACTATTTCACAAAATACAAATCCCCTATCTTGAAAATATACATAGCAAAGACAGAGGCAGACACTATTACTTGCTTCTCAAAAATATAAAAGGCATTCTTTTACCCCAAAGTCGTTTTTTAAATAACTTTTTACAAACACAGCACAAGTCCTATGTACAAGCATTCAATTTTACTACTGAAACTTCACTATCTGCTTCCAAATCTTCTCCATAGAGCAAATAAGTCTCTATCTAAATTAAATTAATCATTACTTACCTTTACAAATGCTTTGGGAGATTAAGAACTGTGTCAGATACACACACCAATATTTCTTTAGCAGAGCAAAAGGTATGTTCTCCAGGCACTGCAACCATTAATGGCACTGAAAACCTCTAATTCTACACAGATATGCCTCATTTCAACCAATCAAAACTCTTCCCTCACTATTTTCAAACCAAAACCTTCCCCCTCTCAGACCTTTCTATCTGTTACCATAGCAACTCCCTCCTAACTGAACTCTCAGGTTCAAATGTTTATTCTACAATGTTGCAAATTAAGTCAGCAAGGATGTTTGACCTCTCAATACACCAGCTTATCCAGGGCATTATTGCTTTAAATGACTTTTTCTTAACCATTCAAATTGCTTCTTTCACACAACACAACCATGCACCCTAACTTTCAGTTTTTAACTATCTGAATCCACCATTCATTGCTTGTGATTCAAGAGCAGGGAATCTCCACAATTTTTTTGTAAACTCCTACTGTTCCAACTGCCATTTCATTCCCACACTTCATCTGACTTTACCAGAACCTTCTCTCTCCATGTATTCTGTCTGGATTATTGGACATAGCTACATCCACTGGGCTCAAAGGTATGCAGCTAGCAGAAATTTTCACAACCTTGATTTATCAAATGTGGAAATCAAGTGGCTTGGCCAGAGAAGATTGAGATGTCACCAATTGATACCTTTGGTGAAAACCTTTTTGCATCTGCCAAACCCTGACCTCTTAATAGTGCACTGTGGAGGAAATGACTTGGGCACTATGACTGGGGTTGGTCTGGAAATGCTTTTAAAGGACACCTTTGATCAATTGATGACACTTTTTCCAAAAACTGCCTTGGTATATTCTAATATATGCCAAAGACAGAAATGGAACTGGTCCAACCAATTTTGTCCACAATTTAAGAAAGCACGGAAACATGTGAATAAATCTGTTTCTGCTTACATGAGAGACTGTGGAATGGGTTCAATATACAATAATAACTTGCGTTACAACATGCAAGACATCTACAGAAGAGATTATAGTATTCTGGGTTTAGTATTTATGTTACTGCACTTCTCTTCTTCGAGCTACTCAGCCAGTGTGAGTGTTCCAGGTTAGAATGTGAGTGTGATTGACATGAATGGAATGCTTGTGTGACTGGTATGAGGGTTGGCAGTTGGAGTATGGGCTGAGTAGCCAAGAGGGTGCTCCTGGTGGGGCTGCTTGTTCCAGAGTTATACTTCTTGTTATCCTAACTATGGCTGAATAAACCTACTTTATAACTCATCTACATCTGCCTCGGCAACATCATTACATGTATGTATGGACCAACATACTACATTATTCTTGGCGACGAACTGGAGACTTTCCTGCGCAGAGAATGCCATTAAAAAGAGTTGAAAAGAGTTGGGAGTATCCTGTAACTGAAGAGGAACAAGCATCTATCATCACAAAGTAAGGAACCTCTACAAGCACGTTAAGTAGCCCCACCAGTGCCGAACACCAGGCAGCTCAAGTCAAGTCGTGCTGTCAAGTCATCAAGAAACAAGGTTTCTGCGGAAAAAGTCTTCACTGTAGCTGCCTATGAGACGCAGAAGAAACAACATCTAATATTGTGCCTTGGAAGCAACAACCTACATCCACTGCCTTTGGAAGCAAGCTGTGTCAGCACTGAACCTGTCTGTGAAAGCAAGGTATTTGTTGACTGGATTTCGTTTTTACCTTGTTGAGAGGTTAATTGTCTCTGCGTTCCCTAGGCTGAACTTTTGACTTTTATTTTCCTCACTCGTACCAGCATTTCTTTTGTGTGAGAGTTACTTGTGCCACGGAATATTTTATTTGTCTACGGGCACTTTAACGGTTGTACGGATGTACGTGGTCCTGATTCAAGTCCCTTCAAGATTGCTCCGCACAGAGTGACATACATGTACATTTTTTCAAAGCAAAAGTTGTTTTCCTGACACCTAAAGGTATAACACACTCTGTGGTGTTAAAACCGAGGCCATTCTGGGCGAAGTCAAGTTGAGCCCTGGGTGTGTTTTCACTGTGTGGAAATCGTGTGGACTTTGAATCGAGTTGCATGTTTTGACTTTGTTTAATTCACTGATGAGACTTTGGCTGTGTCGCACGTTTCAACTGCCAGTTCAAAATTCAAAAGAAACTTTGCTTGCGCTTACCTTGGAGAAATTCTTGGGTCCTGCGTAGTCTCTCGTCATTTCTTCATCTCCACTACAATCTTCATTGTGACGCATTACCTCCAGCGCTGCCTCTGGCTGGTGTCTTGGCGCACGTTGCTGCAATGAGCCACCCAGCATTACGCCGATTACGTGCTGCCATTTTCAAGCTGTGTGCAGCAGCCACTTAACACTGTTACGTTTGGAGGATTCATCCAGCTCTGACACAAACTCTCGTCACGAAATGGTTTTGTCTTACAGGTCAGAGAGGCACTTGATTTTCATTTAATATGTGCATATTGGAGCGCATGTCGATCGTTGTTAGGAATTTTAAACATGTACTAGATTTTTATGAATTTCATGCACATCGGAATGCATGTCCATTGTTGTTAATTTCTTTTAAGTAGAGCATTTGTGCTTGGTCGGGCGGCATTTCACACAAGCCTTATATTTTATCTGGAACATCAAATCATTTCAGCATGTTGGGAACGTTCACAGAGCACTCTCAAGTCATTTCTGCATTCTTGGAACCTTCACGGAACGGTAGTATGGCGAAGTAGTTCTTAAGGATTGTCATTCGAACCATTTACATTTTCAAGGGCCTGTTTTTCATCCCGGTGACAGGCACACCTTTGACTGTGGTTAATCTACAAGCATGTTTTTACTTTCACATTAATCTACAAGCATGTTTTTTTTTTCTCACAGTTTATTCATTTGGAAAATGTTTAAGTAATGTGTGTATAATTTATCTGACATGCTTTTACGCTTGTGTCATTTTCTCATTTCTGTGCTTAAGGGTTCTCTCACCCTCATTTATGTGTTAAGGGTTCCCTCACCCTCATTTCTGTGCTCATTTGCTGATTTTGGTTCATGAGTTCTCTTACTCATGTCTGCGCTAAGTTTTGTTAAGGGTTCTCTCACCCTCATTTGCTTCATTGTATCCCTGTTTTTGGGATGGGTTTAGGTTGTAATCCTATTTCCCCTCTTGGTTTTACCATTAGTTAACCCTCTTGTCTGGGTTATAGGGTCAAAGTCTTTGCTTAGGACTTTTTACCTTCTCTACTTGTGTTGGACACCTTGTTGTACGTTTTTTCCGTGTATGTCGCACTGTGCGAATTTCTCTTTTGTGTCCAGTGTGTAAGACGCCCTGTGCATCACACTTCTCTTTTTGTCTTGTGTAAGCTGGTTGTGCTTCACTTTTTACCTATGTGTTGGTTTGACACATTGTGCTGCACCTGTCCGTGTGTGCTTGGGTCCTGTCCCTTGTTACACCTTCTTCTTTTTGGTTATGGGTAACCCCATATTTTCTCAGTTCCTTTCATGAGGAGTGGAAATTTTGCCACATTGTATTGCACCTTCTTGTGCCGCGAGTGTTCTCAGGTCTGTCCTTTGTAACACCTTCGTCTATGGGTAGCCCCATATCTTCAGTGTTCCTCACATGAGGAGTGGAATTTTTGCCACATTGTGCTGCACTATCTTGTGCTGCTTGTGTTCTTAGGTATTTCCTCTGTTACACCTTCATTCATGGGTAGCCCCATATTTTCAGTGTTCCTCACATAAGGAGTGGAATTGTTTTGCCACATTGTGCTGCACCTTCCCGTGCTGTGTGTGTTTTCTTGGGTTTGTCCCTCGTTACACCTTCGCTTATGGGTTAGTCCCATGTCTTCTTAGTTCCTCTCTTGAGGAGTGGCTTTTGGTTGCCACAGTCTACCTTCGTGAAGACGTTTTCTTCACGTTAGGTCTTGCTCACTTGTTGTTTGGGAGTTCGTCTTTTATTTCATTTTTCTTTTTCTTCAGTATTAAAGGAGGAGGATGGTGTCAGTGTTAGTGTTTACTGTCTCTTTCTTCCTTCTTTCTTGGCTTTTGTCTGTTTACCCTCTCGTGGTGTGTAGTCCTTCTCATCCCTGGGTTTACGGATAAATATTACGTTTGTATATTTTGATTGTGGATAGTTTTTTTCTTCGCTCTCTGTTTCTCTTTTGTTTTCCAATTCGAGAGGGAGAGGATGTGTAGTATTCTGGGTTTAGTATTTATGTTACTGCACTTCTCTTCTTCTAGCTACTCAGCCAGTGTGAGTGTTCCAGGTTAGAATGTGAGTGTGATTGACATGAATGGAATGCTTGTGTGACTGGTATGAGGATTGGCAGTTGGAGTATGGGCTGATTAGCCAAGAGGGTGCTCTTGGTGGGGCTGCTTGTTCCAGAGTTATACTTCTTGTTATCCTAACTATGGCTGAATAAACCTACTTTACAACTCATCTACATCTGCCTCGGCAACATCATTACATGTATGTATGGACCAACATACTACAGAGATGGTGTGCACTTCTCATATGAGGGGAATAGAATATTCCTCCTGAATTTAAGACTGTGCATTGGAACCTACTTGTAGGTACTTAAAACAGCCACAGAACCCAAAAGCTCTTTTCAGGGCTACCCTACCTCTGATCACTCATAATGATTTTCTTTTTCTAACTTTTTTCACTATTTTTCACCAAAGTACGCTCCCCGGTATGCTTCCCGGAGAACGTACCGGGCGCTCCCCCCGCGAAATTTAAAAAATATATATATATAATATGCTATATGAGCCTCCTAAGCCCCCCTCACAAAACCTAGGGGGTCAGGGGCTGTCTACCGTGCCCCCTTCTACCCATTCCCAACGTTGTTTGTCCTCCATCTTGTGTCTCGATTGTACCGAAACACAAAATGGAGGACTCCCGTAACGCTGCCGGTGCGCGTACCGGGGCGCGCACCGATAAGCGCTCCCTAAAAAAAGGTGGGAAAGTAATTTACAGAAAAACCACTGGAGACACTTTCATCAAATATAGAATAGGCCCTACTACATAGCAGTCCCTACCATCTACCCAAATTTGGTGGAATTCCATTGAGACATTTAGGCTGTAGGCCTGTCTAAATATCCTGAGGTAAATTACATGACCAAAACACATATGAAGTGTTAGAATTTACAACCAATTAAAAAGTTACTTCAATTTTCTACGATTATTTCCTGACATTTGATTGGTTATGTACATGAATATATATAGAAAAAAGAGAGGGAAACACAGCCATTTTGACTATTACTTCCTGAAGTACATTTGAAAAGAAATTACACTGAGAACTTCAACTGCTTTCTCAAAGGTAAGTTGTTATTTTGGAAAGTGAAGTATGTTGTGCACTTTAAGTTAATTTGAGAAAAAATATTCTGTTAGTTATATACTATCCCTCTGTAATAGTTATAGATTGAGATAGGCTTCTCTGTTATTGTTATGGATTGAATTAGGCTTCCCTTGTATTATTATAAATTTACTTAGGCTTTATCACATACCCTTTTTTATATTTCTAATTCCAGCCTGATACCATACACTACCCAAAGATAACTTCACTGTTAAAAAATCCAAACTACCTGTCTGAACTTAAAACACAACAGTGCCCTATCTCTACTGATATATTTATTTTTTTGCAATTTACAGCAACAAAATGGAAGGAGAACAGGATATTTCTTTTGAAATTGTTTTGGACAACAACACAGAAGAAAAAATTGCTGAGAATGATAACTTTGATTTTATGGATGAGTCTCTGGACCATGAATTAGTTCAGTGTGTGGAATCAATGGAATCACAGAATGAAAATGAGGACATTCCACACAATATATTGTTAGAAGTTTTATTAAATTATGAAAAAGAATCAGAAGAATAAATTTATATTTAATAATCAAAAATAGTTCGAGCCATTATTCATTTTATATGTAATTCATCAAGTAGTTCCAAAATTTTTATAATATAAAGTGAGACTTATAGTATACTGTGCAACTTTTTTGTGTTACATAGTAAGTTTGCTCATAGTTACTTCCTTTCTCCCACTATATTATCTCCAACGTGTATTTAACATCTATTTGTTATCTCCTGCCTCCATGTTGTTTCTGCTTTCCTAACAGACTATGGTATGAATTCCATATACCACAATAACTTCTGTAACAACATGCAAGATACCTACAAAGGAGACGGTGTATATTACATTTTAGACTCTGCATTGGTACCTACATGTTGGTACTTAATAAAAAAAAACACAACAAAAAAAACAATTAATAAACATAACATTTTTGAAAAGTCTGTCATTCTTTTTTCCATATGGTACGCTCCCTAGTGCAAAACGAAAAAAAAATTATTTTGTTTTTGCCCCGCGGGCCCTTTTATAGCCCCCACATCAAACCTAGGGGGTCAGGGGGGGTCTACCCTGCCCCCTTATGGTAATTGCCCCCTTTGTTTTAGCCACCTCTTGTGTCTTGATCCTACCGAGACACAAGATGGCGGCCGCTCCGGAATATTTTGAATGTTTACAGACACCCGAGAGCCAATCAGCTTTCCGTGCGCAAATCGCGTGGCACGCCCGGTGCACTCCCCGGTGCGCGTACCGGGGTGCTGCCATAGATATATATAATTTTTTTACCTAAATTACTCAAAATCCACTGGAGCACATATCTTGAGACATAGCAAAGGCACATCGGGCTACCAGTCCCTACAATTTTGTCAAGTTTGGTGGAAATCCATTCAGCCGTTCGGGCTAAAAGTGAGTTTGACCGCCCTATGGAAATTAACATGGGGAAAACACGTTTTGGGACCACCCTTTTATCTCGGCTCCCGCTTCACGAATCCCGCCAAACTTTCAAGGAAGGACCGGAGCTCCGCGAGGCCATTTTAAGGAAATTTTCAGGCAGATTCGTCAACCGGCGCCAAAGTTATTTCAAATAGAATTTTGAGATTTTGCATTGAAAAAAATCCTAACTATAACTACCTACTGGCGACCGCCAGTAGGTGATATATATACATAATGCGGCAGAGAGCAAGGTTGGGCTTTAAGGACTGAAAATATTGTGGGGGGCAACCAAACATCACATGATTTTCCTATCCTGCCCGAAGTTCAATTTTATAAAGTGCAAAGTATGCTACCCATCGGGAATCGAATTTGGCTTCTGGAACTATACATGGCAGTATCCACCTCTTTAAAAAAAAAATTACAAATTGTTTTAAAAAACTGAAAGTTTTAACACAAACTAATTCAGAGAAGGGATCTAATAGAGAGTCCTGGGCCTTCTCTGCGAAAGTAATATTACATTTAAAAATACAAGTCTCAATAAGCGACATCACAATGGTTGTAATAGGGGACAAACAAACAGTACATGATTTAAATCTTGCACCCCATTTCTGCATAGATGACATAGTCCATTCTCCCTAGGTATCTCTCCCAGGGCCCTGTTATAATTCACAAAGGGAGCAGATCCAACCTTAACAATAATATGGTTCTACGCACTCCATGGGGGAGATTCCATTCAAGGTACAATTGGGATTTATATACATACAGCTCCCCACTGTTATTTCATATCTAGCATGCCCTAAACACAAGGATATATCTCTCTTATAACTGACTTCATAGATCATGTTTTTGATTAAAGTTTCCAATACAGATTTAGGATGGGAACATGTACTATTACGCACAATTTCAAATAAGTCTAAAGGTTACTCTTAATATCTAAAAACAATGCTTTTCCTTTTCAAGCTGATACATATTTCATGTATTAGCGCAGCCCGAAGCGAGCCTGCTTCATTTTCCAATAAAGCGTTACCCCACCTAAAACATGCTGCCATGGCAACCATATAAGTCAAAAGAAGCCCAAATTCGAGCCAATGAGTCACTATACCAGCTGCACAGTTCAGATTGCAGATTTGGCCCCAAATGTGCCCTTCCACCTTTTTGAAAAATCCCTACAGCTGTTCATCCACCAATTCACATGGATAACTCGATGTTGGTGGGATTTTAATTTTGTAGACAGATAACATATTTGTAAAATGTCTTTCCCCTCAACATTAATATAGACTACCAAGTACCGAAGCCTGGAATATAGCTTTACTTCTGCACTGGTAAATGAGATCATTGCTCGAACATAAGGTCCTCATATGAAAGGTGGAGGATTGTGAATAGAGACCCAACTATTTGCCCTGACGAAGTTGCCAATGACAAGGCAATGAAACATGTCGGTCCAGTCGTAAAAACTTATGGTATCAGTTGAACCATTTTCAAACGTGGAGTTTGGCAGCACCAGAATAAAATCGACTCAGCCAGCCAAACTACACATTTTTATTTTGTTGTTTGTTGGGTGTGGGCACTTCTGTTTTCAAAAACTTTGTTTGTCCCACTAGGAAGTGTAACTGTACACTCCTTGTCTGTCTTTTTCTCTATTCTTTCTGGTGCACATCTCTTTTGCACTTGTTTCATCCTCCTAGCCAGGAAAGTAGCAGATGATGAGAAGCGGGTATACCGGTGATTAACAAACCAGGAACCCCCTCGGGTGTTACGTCCGTGAGGTATACTTTCCTGGCTTTCTCACATATTTTTTCTATGTGGGTGAGTCTGTACACATTCATGTTTATATTCTAAGGCATGTCCGGACCTGTAACACAGTGATATATATTAAAATTTCTTTGGTGAGCCAATATGATGTGTGGCCCCATTAGTTACAGAGTTTGAGAATTATATCATGCAGGCTGAATAGGGCTTTTTGTTTCACATCCTCATGCAGAAATACAACAATCCCATTTTCCTAAAATGATCGACATTCACCAAGACTAACATTGCAATTTTCTCAAAGCTAAAAGTAACTTTGGAATTTGGGAGCCCTTTTTGCTGCACCATTAGCACCCTCTCAAGCACCTATCTATATTTGTTATTAATCTCAAATCCTCAATTTCAGATAGTAACTGCAATAGGCTACCTCAAATAGGTAGGCTACGTTTTTGGTCAAACAGGCAAGCAAAAATATGAGTATTTGGGTCTTGTCCTAGCTTACATATTTCTACTGCTTTATCACTATGCTTCCGTTCTATCCCCCTGCAACACTATCTTGCCCAAGGGAGACATAGGGATGGAATGAGAGAGAGTAGAGGAAGAACCTGCCCCCCTTCATGAACTCTACCTTGATTATGCACTACCCATTCATAGACTATCTCCAAGCAGGAAGATTTTAGTGGACGACTGTACGCCACCTGCCCTACCTCTAATGGGGTAATATTTGTTTTTACTCTCATGTCCTCTTTAACATCCTGGTCTTACCCTGGATTTTGGGTCTCCCAATTGAAACTGACCCCCCCCCTTCATTTTTGACTGCTATCCTCAAATCCTTACATTTCTCCTCATGCCCTGACACCCCCAATTTGGGCACTTCTAATGTAATCGAGGGTAAGGAAGGGGCTTTTCGTCCTGACAATCCAAGTCCTGACCCCTATAGGACTCAGTAGCCTGGGGCTCTTCCTTTCTTCAAAAAAATAGCAATGTCAAGTTCTTCCGGGACATCACAAAAACTCAATTTGTTTGGTTTGCGTTTTGAAATACGCCTGTACTTTTTCTGCTTTCCCTTTCGTGCTTTTACCTCATTACATTCTGATTGAGAGGCACCCTACCCAGGGCGATCAAGAGAAGTTTCGACCTTAGAGTGTTTAATCAAAAAAGGAACAGTTATACAGGCTGGATCACCAGAACTACAGGGGTTTCCTTTTTTTAAATTGGATAGATAGAGGAGGAAATCTTTGGTGCCAAATCCTTTACGTTTTCCCATACAACATTGGTCGGATAACTGTCCACAGACAGCAGATTTTGGGGGCCGGTACACCACATACTATTTAGTGCTTTAATATCACCAACCCGCTCAAATGTCACTGGGACAGCCCACTTGCATTCCCATTTCCCTTACCACCATGTTAGACTGGGAAGCCTGGGTATTCAAATTTTTACCCTTTTCCGCCTGTCCTATCAGAGTACCGGCAGAAGTGACTTGCTACACACCCACTAAAATCTGGTATAATACCTCCAGAGTTGGCATTACATTTTTCCAACAAAGTAAACATTGATGAAATAATGCTCGCCATTACATCAGAGTTGTTCCTCCCTTCTCTGTTCTCCTTTGCCCCCACATGCTCATTTGCACCCTCAGTCATTAGTGGCCATTTATTAAGTGCCCCATTACTTATGGTCGCCTCAAAATTCAATGGCCCGATGGATGAAAGAGAAGAGAACTTGAAGGAGTATTGCTATAAAAAGGCTGGAATTCATGGGCAACTAACTGGAAGTTCATAGACAGTCTCAAAGCAGATTTGCTAGCCGTAGGTGATTTTAAGTTGGCTTCCGTTACTTGGTTTTCCCCAGTGGTATAGCAGTGTCTGGTAGTGTAATATCCTCTAGATCCCCAGGGTCAAAACTACATTTGACCCCAGCATGTTCATTCACGGGGATCTGCGGCAACTCTCCAGATGGACTCACCCCCTATTTTCACTCTGCCACGTTTATATTGCCAGGTTTTGAACACCTAGTTTATTGTCTGTTGCAAGATCGCAGATTAAAGTGACTGCATTTTACCAGTGTCTTTTGCTTCAACTTAACCTTAGCATCTTCCATGTCCGGTTCCATATCCTCATCCAGTACGTTTGATGGACATTGATTGCTAGACTGGGTAAGTTGAGTTGAAACAATGGGTCCAACCAAGTTCTGTGGAATAAACTTTATCTGGTGTGGAACCAACAGTTGAGAGATGACCGAATGCGCCCCGACTTGTCCTCATTGATCACTCCAGGGGATGATTTCTCTTTGTTAGTCCGCAATGTTTTGCTCCTCAAATCCTTGTTGAACATAGAAAGTACTAATGGATTGGATTTCAGGAGGGACAGGTGGTCTTGGGGTTTCTTTTGCTTGATAGTTTTAGATAATTTGAGTGAATTGGGATGATTAGATGTATTTCCAAGCAAACCAGCAGTAGGTTCTAATCCTGGCCCTGTGGGTGTAAGTAACTGACCAGATCGAAGACATCTAGCGGGCATCCTCTGACTATACCGGCTAAGCTCAATCTTGGTCTCTCTCCAGTCCAGAAAAAATATACAGTAAGCAAGCTCCTCCAATTTGTCAAAAAGACCAGCGGAAGAGGGTAACGTAACCCACGAAAGCACAATTAATCAAAAAGATGACCTAATCCCACTAGGTGATTGACTCAAACCTCTCTGCTGATTTACAGAGTGTGCTTAACTTGCTGAGGCACCGTATGAATTCACAAAGCAGCCCATGTAAAATACGTGACATAAGATGTGGTTGCCAGGCATTGTGTGCACCTAGGAGGTAGAGCCTCACAAGACTATGAAGAATCCGGTGAGAAACACAAGCAGGGCCAACTAAACTACACAGCAAGCTGCACCCAGTACTACTGGGCCACTTCCACAGGAGTTACAGGGCACAGATAGTGCTCAAAAAGCACTCCTTTTAGGCAGCTGTAATTGTTCTAGCGTGTACCAACCTGAAGAAGATCTCAAGGGGTCAGGATCACAAATTAAGGGGCCGATTATGATAGTGGGAAAACCGCTGCGGAGCCTCGAAAGACCCACCGCCATATTAGGATGGCGGTGGGTCTTGAAATCCGTCCGCAGCCTTTCCGCCGCGGTCGCCTTGCGACCGCGGCGGAAAAGCTTTAACATGGCAGGCGGTGTCTATCAGGCACCGCCAGCCATATTAGGATGGTGTAAAATGTATGCTTTTCAGCGGCGGCTTTTCCGCCGTGGAAAAGCATATGGACCTTCACTTTGGGGGCCCGTTGCGGGCCCCCTGCGTGAAGGGGGGGGGGTAGGGGGTAGCTATGGTACCCCCTGCATTTGCGTGAACAAAGCAGCAGGCACAGCGCGGTGCCTGCCGCTTTGTGCACGTAAATGCGGTGCATGCATTTTTAACATTGCGGCGGGTGCAGCTTGAAGCTGCATCCGCCGCAATGTTAAAGATAGAGGATGTGACCGCCACCCTGGCGGTCACATCCTAATCTGCACAGAGGGAATGCCACTGCCCATGCGGACGTTCCCTCCTACTCTAGGGTCGCGGACGGACTCAAGTCCGTCCGCGATCCTAATGACCCCCTATGTTTTGAAAATCAAGGCCAAAGAGCAGCACCACATATGCACATTTTCTTTGCTTTCCCACCCCTTTCACACTTTCCTTTTACACTTCTTTTGCTTGATCCGGCTGATTTTCCTCAGGCAAAGCAACTATGGACTATGGGTGCAGGCTGTACTATGACGATTTCAACTTCTGAATCCTCCAACACTACGCAGTTGTGCCTCAACAGTTGTGCTGTTGTGACTACTTAGATGAGTGGTGACCCTCCAGGAGGACCGCAGACCCCACCTGGTCCACTGACCACCTGAGGCCCTCGCTCTGCAGCAATCAACTACTGGTGGGCGTATTTGTCTATGAACAGGACCAAGCTGTCCCAATCTGTGTCAGGCAGGCAGGGTGCATGTGCTGCGTGTGCTGCTTGTGCAGTAATGCACCCATGCGGCTAATCTCAGGGCTCAGGCATAGGGTTCAGTCTGTCTCGGGATCCAGGTTTTGGGTCTCGGCTTGGGATGAAGGCTACGAAGGAGAGCAGAGAGCTCGATCAGTCTGCTCACCTCTCCACACCTGCTTGCTCCGCTTCACATCTCATGTCTCACCTATATCATTTTTCCCAGGCACTGCTCAATTCTCTGACTTTGAGACACGTGGTATAGCATATCTCACCAGTGGCTGAAAAAAGCTATTCCAAGTACGCTTTTTGTTGCAGCACCCCTCCTGCACGGCGCTGTTCTCTGCCAAAATGAACCCAGTGGTAGACAAGAGCCAAGGCTTGGACCAAAAACAAAAGTGATCGTAAGGTGTAGCAGGCAAGTGGGGCAGACCGGGCAGAGCCACAAGCCGCACCCAGCTCTAACTGGGCAGCCTCCGTGGACCGCCTTGGACACACACTCTGCAGCTGTCGAATATGGCAGTCACACTTGCCGCAACGGACTTGCCTGAGGGGGTACAGAATACAGGATGCAGTCACAATGCCCTGGACTGGGTGTTTTCCTTTGTGACTTGGGCTCTGTGTGCTGAGACTCCAGGAAGCCCGGCAAATCGCACTCGTCCTGCCCACCTTGGAGAGCATGTTATCAAGTGTCTGAGCTGACAGACTTTGTCTCTCCGCCCATAAGTTAATAGCCATTAATAATACCAGCATTTGCTCCTCAAGGGCCTGGGCTGGAAAGGGGGTGCCACTGACTCTCACACCACCATTTGCAAGTCCTTGGGGTCTATGACCCAGTTGAGTTGTGTCTGATGACATACGCATGGTCAATGTTCATGGTAAAGAAATAGCTGGATCTGCTTACCATAACCTTCAGTTTGGCTGGGAACATTTGCAAGTAGGTCAAACATGATGGTCTCAGGTGCTTTTTCACTCGCCGAAACTAGGCTCTACCGTGTTATAAGTTAAGATATTGTCCAGAAATAGTTAAAGATGTACATTCTCATGCACAGTGTGCCAAGTGATGTGGACTGAGCGGAGGATGGTCTCCTTATCCCTAAAGTTCATCAGTCTGGTCACCGAATGGCCTAGCGGGTGCTACTAGTGGTGACAGCCTCGCTGGCACATGGTGGGCTCATTCTGCCAGGTAATGCAGAGACAATTTTACAGGTGCCAAAGTGCGTACCAACCATGCTTCAAAAAATGCCATCGTGGCTGGGCTACCCACAGGGAATCCAATGATTCACAGATTATTTTGGCACAATCCTCATTCAGAGTCTACTGCCCTGTTCTCAAGCTTGTTGACCTTTGCTGTGAGGCTCTTGACCTGTACCTCCAGATCGGTCACCATGGGTCTGAGTGTTTTCACCGTGCTCTTGGCCTGCATTACTTGGGTAGTGAGCTTCCTCTGGCCATCCTGCAGCCCTCTAAGCTAAATTGCTACCATGTCCATTCTTCGCCCAGATCTTGTCTTGTCTCCACAATGTTGGCAATCATTTGGTCCAATTTGACATCCATCAACACAATGATGGCACCACTGTGATGTTGTCAGGTCAGCTGGAGTGATGGTATAGGGCTCCTTTCACTCCAGTTGCTAGGCACTCCTGATGCCCCATGTCAAGACGGCACACTCCATTACCCCTGTAACAGTTCAGCAAATCCACAGAGATACAGGGCCAAAAAAAAGTGGAGGTAAGCAAAAAAGCAAAGATCCTTCAACAGCTTTTCATGCCCCCAACATTTACTTGCTCCCTACCAGAGGGATCCCAAGTCAGGGCAGTGCGTGCAGTCTCGGGCTCCAATGGGGAAACTGTCATTCTGAAATTCTGGTTTGTGCCCACACAGCAATGAAAGCAATGTCCAGCAGGAGGGGTCTATGGTCCCAATTCCGGATCTCTGAAGTGACAGCTCTTGCACCAATGGGGGTATCAACAGCTGCAGGCAACCCAAGGCTCAGGGTCCCAGTAGAAGTCAACCAACATGTCCATCAGGTGCACCTTCTGCCTCTGTTAACACCACCTCAAGCCACTCCAGCCTCATCCAGCCCACTGGAACACTCTTGGATCTGCCTCGCCCCTCTAGCCCTGTCACATCAAAATGAGAGGGGCACGAGCAGATCAACCATGGGGGGCCACCCCGGTACTATTCAGCAGTAATACGCTCACCCCTGGGCACCATACTCCCCAGCTTGGCCAAGGTGGACCGTCAATAGAGCCTACCACCGGCCTGTGATATGGAGGGGATGGTGGAGTGGGGAGAAAAAAGACCCCACAAATCAATGTCACTTGGGCAGGGGGGCCAGCAGTCAATTCTATGCATTGGGGTTGCAATGAATTCCATCTCTTATCAGGGCTTACCACTTATATCTGGTAGATGGGTCCCTGCCTAACAGGCGAGTAGAATGCTGCTGTGATCTGGTGGCCAGCGTGCATCCTCAATACAGTACAGCCGGTGCTGCAACATTAAAGTCCTCCTGAGCCTTGCTGTCTGTGGCCAGCCCTCAAGAAATGGGCATCACAACCTGATGTAACAAGGCCAAAAAGGGGGAACTTCAGAGGCAAAGTGTGTAAGGCATTGCCACTATTTTCTCAACAACGGGCGCAGTAGTAAGTCCAAGCAGCTAGAATAGGTCCCTGATGAGGAATTTCTCCACTCTGCTGTCACCCAATCAGCCCGTTACTACCAATATGAGATGCGGCCGCTGCTGCAAATTCTGCATTCCTCCTGACCCTCCTCCCTTACGCTGGCCACATGGCTATGAGTCAACACCGGCCCTCACGCCACTCCTGAGTCTCATTGCCACCTGAGAAGCAGCTTGGCAGACACTGCTCTTGTCTCTGTGATGGATCCTCCTCGGCTGAGGCTATTATGGCAAGGATGGTTGAGTTACATGCTGGATCGTGGGTCGTGGGTCGTCTGGCCAGAGCAGTATTAGGTCCATCCACTATCTTGCCTCTGCTGGCAATTCCCTAGTGTGCAAAACATACATTTAGTTTTAACATGCACGGTGAGCATTTGAAATGCATGTCAAAGAATTATGAATGAGAACCTAGACAGTGCAAACTTTACAAGTGTTTATAAACATTCTCCAATGTATCTCTGGAGGATATCAGGTTATTAGTTGAAGGGGGGGAAACCCCACTCCGGCAACGACCACAATCCTTTTCAGAGTGAACCACAAAAGTCACTAAAAGTACTTGCACTTAACCCTCTAATTGCTTGGCACAAACCAGTCAGGCTTAACTTAGAGGCAATGTGCAAAGTATTTATGAAGCAGTAAAACAGCAATACAGCAAAAACACTACACAAGAAAATGCCCAAACTAATTTAGAGACATTGAGTAAATATTACTAAATAAAATGATTCCAAAATTGTTTAAATCCAATCACTAGAACCGGTGATATTCAATTCTAAGGTTTTCAATTGAAAATAATGCCTCAATGAACAAAGGGCCATTCACGGTCCAGCTAGACTGTAGAAGAGTCACAAGTTCAGGCCAATCACAATGAAGTGCGGGCCAGGTTAGTCCTGCTGAAAAGTTACCTTCTAAGTCTGATGTAAAGAGGAGCTAACTCCATGGACGGTCATCACTGTAGACATGGTGAGGCATCATTGATACTCTGTGATGGAGCTGATCAAGTGTTGTGATGGTCATTGCTGTAGATTCCCATTGGCGGCCATCGCATTCTGTCCTTGCTGTAGTGTGAAGTGCAGATCTTATGATGCTGGTCATCACTGACTGTCACTTTCGGATGAAGAGCACGCCTCATCCGAACTTCACATGAATCGTTGTCAAGGGCGGCAGAGTCTTGGCATGAACTGTCTTGTTTGTGTTCATGAGGAGCCCAAACTTCAGGATTTTCCCCTTTTCCTGAGGAAGATTACACTCTAATGACAACCACAGGTACAGGACCTGGGAAGGCACCTGCTGGGAATAAGGAAAACATTCCAGCTGGGTACAAGCAGATCCAGTAGCATCAGGTTGGCTGGGCCGTTGCAGCGAGGCCACTGAAGCTTGTTTTGTTCCTGTAGCTCACAAAGGTTGGCCAACTGACCCTTGAGTCACTCTGATTAGCCTGGATTAAAGGCAAACAGGTCCAGTTTCACCCCTCAGACAGCAAGGCAAACAGTTCTTCAAGCAGCAGGGCAATCCACTGGCAGCAGGGCAGGCCTTCTTCTGTAACTTCCACAGGTCCAGAAGCATTCTGAAGAGTGTGTCTGGATGTCACGTTTTTATACCTGGTGCCAGCCTTTAATGTGGGGGGATTCCTAATCCTACTCACACATATGGTTGTGAAAAGGTCTTCTTATTTCCTGTGTCAAGGCTACAAACTGACTTTGTGTGCAGGAGGCAAAGCTATTTGAAGTTTAAGTGGGGCTGGGTACAGCTCCCCCCAGTCATCTGTTCCACACCTAAGCCCTCTTTTTCTGACAGTCTGAAAGCGAAGCACACACTCCAACAGTAGAGCCATTCTCAGTGAAGTGACCCTGTGGCATTCTTATTAGGAATGCGAGTTAAATCTGACCTTACCATTAAAGAGGATTTTAAATTACACTTAATTTGAGTGTAAACAGTATATTTCTATCATCATCCAAACCCGAGTTAGCACGTATTAAGTACAATAAGGTAACCCAGAGTTAGTCAATTAGAGAGATAGGCCTTATAACAGTAAAAATTACTTCAGGAGTTTTGCACTGCCAGGATATGTGAAAATGTAACACACATGGCCTGCTTATTTAATGTAATGCACCATGCCATGTGAGTCTTTAGGGCCTACCTTAGAGGTAGTGTATATGTATTAAAAAAAGATCTAAAGCCTGGCAAAAAGATTATGTAGCCAGGGCAAAAGGGCAATTTAAAAAGTGCACTACAGGTTGCGGTCTCAGCCTTGAGGCTATTTTAGAGAATGGCACAATGAATGCTGCAGGTCCTCTAGCAGCCTTTAATTGACAAGCCCTGGGTAGATGTAATACCATTTACTATGCACTTACAAGCAAACTAAATTTGTGAATTAGGTATGTGCCAATTCTAACATGTCTGAAGGAGAGAGCACATGCTATTTAGCACTGGTCAGAAGTGGTAAAGTACACAGAATCCTAAAGCCAATGAACACAAACTCAGCAGAACCGTAGGGATGAGGGCAAAAAGAATACCATGCCAAGGACGGCAGGTCCAACAATTTCCTACATTTGTCTTCATATTTGGCATATTCCTAAATAATCAAGGGCTATATAATGGTAAAATAAGCAAAATGAAGCAATAAAAGTTCAGTTGACTAGTAGAATTTCTTTATTTAGATATAACACAGATATCTTTAAAAGAGGATTACATAATTCACATTGTATACAGCTCATTAAAATATGAAAACAGCAAACAGTCGGTTAGCCAGCCATGATAAGAATAGGGGTCTTCCGCATCCTCAGCCTCCTAGATCCGTAAAAACAATTTTTTTTTAAAAGAAGGATAAAAACCAGAAGAAAAAGTAGTACAAAAGTTAAAATCTAATATACAGGGAACGTCTCCCCATGTTCTTTACTCTCACTAACTTGGATATCAAGCATCTAAAAGACGACCCAGTTTTCCTAGTGGTACTACTCATATTATTTTCATTGCATCCCCCTATGAGTTTGGGATGTATCGTAAGAATCATTAAGTAATAAAAAGGAAAAGGGAAATAAGGGGGAGGATTTAGCAGGACCTCTTTAGCTTAAAAAAATTGCGATATGCTTGCTGGATGAACTTTGTTAGTCTGATGTTAAAGTCAGTGTTTTCAGAGTTCAGGGCCACGATAATGGCTTGCCTGCAGGTTCGGGCGCCCAACCTGTTCCATTCGGCCTTTAGTTTGCACCTGCATTGGAGGTTGAAGGCTGGGCAGGGGCACACCACATGTAGCAATGTTTCGGCTGTTTTACCGCACCCTCTGCATGTTTGATGTTCCGCCGTGCATCTCCAGGGAGGTAGGTCTTGCAGAAAACGCCAGTCACCCATTCTAATGGCTATAAGGCTACGTTTTAGGAACAGTGAATAAGTGCAGGAAAGGTAAGCGGCGGGGAGTAGCCGACTGTAAGAGTTTACAAGGGCCCTAGAATGGCTACGTTTTGAGAAGAGCGCTTTGTCTGTGATAAGTGATCTCATTCTTACACATTTTTTGATGGCGATTTTAAACACTGTCTGACTGGGGTTAAGGGCCCATAGGTCACCTGCTGACATTTGTTAGATGTAGTCCTTAAAAAGGCGACCAAACGTTCCTCCTGGATTATTCTGGGAGATTTCTAGCCAGACTAGGGATTCCAATGAGCCTGGGTCAGACTGTCTCAGCTTGTGACAGAGGTTTAAGTATGCACCGATATTGAAAACCTCATAGTTTGGTAGCCCCATCTCCAGTCTTATCTGTGCAGCAGATGCAGAAGTTGGCAACTGGAGGACCTTTTTTATAGATTTTGGTGGTATGTTGGTTTAGGGCCGTATTCAGTTTACCGTTAAATGACTCTATACCGTATGATAGGGTGGGGCCGATTTTCGCTCTCAGGACTTCCAAGAGGGGCGAAAGAGTTGGACCTGAGAGGTTTTTTGAAAGCTTGGTTAAAGATACTACCATAGTCGTGGCTTTAACTGCAATCTCATGGCGTTGTTTTAAAAGGTTGCCCCTTGAGTCTAGGTGGACACCAAGATATTTATACGATTGACCTATCACAAGGCTTATGTTGTTAAAGGACCACCCACCACCGACATGTTGTTTCTTCCCAAAGGGGACTACTTGAGTTTTCTTTAAATTGACTTCTAATTGATTCACTATTGTGTAATGAAGCAGTGTGTCAAGGAGCCTTTGCAGCCCGACTCTGGTGAGGCTGAAAAGAACAAGGTCATCGGCATATAACAGATTACTGATTGCCGTGCCTCCCACCTTTGGAGGATGACTATTGGTTTCATTCAGGGTCTACGACAGATCTGCTATAAACAGGTTAAAGAGAAGGGGGGCCAGCACGCATCCCTGCTTTACACCTCTCGTTGTCATAATTTTCCGCGAGAGATGCGTGCCGGACCCTAACTTCACTTGTACCCAGGTGCGGGAGTGAAGTTGAATAATGGCCTCCAATAGTTTGTCAGGGATCCCCCACTTCCTTAGCTTTTCCCATGAAGCCGCCCTAGGAACCCTATCAAATGCTGCTTTGAAATCGACAAAGCAGCATAGAACTGTCCTAGATGTTAAGAGTGCTTTGTCGACAATTGTTGACACTGCTAGGAGGTTGGTCATACTCCCTGAATTGGCAACGAACCCCGTTTGATTCATCGGAATCCAGTTATGTTCCTTTGCCCATAGCTTCAGGTCCTCCAAGAGGAGGCCTGCATAGTGCTTAGCCTCAATGTCCAAAAGAGCAACGAGTCTGTAGTTGTTAGGGGCAGCGCGGGATCCTGATTTATAAATTGGATGTATTATTGCGCCCCGCCATGAGTCTGGGATGGTTGCGGTTCTCAGGGCGTAGTTGAAAAGGTTTGTTAGAGTTCCTGACCAAAAAGCTATATCAGATTTGAAAAGGTTCTGTGGCAGGCCGTTTGGGCCCGGTGCTCCATCTTATCTTGCTTTAGTCACAACCATCGCTACTCTGTCTTGGGACTCCTGAAAATCCATATTAAGTGAGCTTGGCAGCTCATTGGATGCATTCTGCTGGATGCTGGTCCCGATCACGGTCACTCCCAACGGACCACATCCTATGGGTCCTAGATGTTCTGGGGACTTGAAGTGGTCTGTGAGGAATGATGCCCATTCAGACTCTTGGATATTTGCTGATCCGAAGCTAGATGTACTCGGATTGGTGTGATTGATTAGGGCCCAGCATTTTCTTGGGTTTTTGCTCTTACTTTCCCACACCAGTTTGCACCAAAATTGATTTTCGTGTCCCTGTTTGTCTTTGCAGATCGCCAGCCTAAATGACTTTTGGGCAGCTTGATAGAGATTTAAACATTCGCTGTTCCCTGGATATTTTGCAAGTGACCGCAGGGCCTTATTCCTGGCTTTCTTAAGTAGCTTTGACTGTAATGAAAGTTTAAAATTGTGAGGCTGGGTTGTCCTTTGGTTTTTTTGATTCAGAAAAGGTGGTGGTGATGAACAGAGTGTCTGAATTAAGCAGACCACTCTTACCCAGTCCAAAGATCAGGGCTTTATCCATCGCCGTTTTTTCGGGTTGTCCTTTGGGCCTGCTGTTTTACTGGAAAACAGTTAGCACAGCGTCGTCCATATTACGATGGGGGAGGTATCTTGATCGTTTCCGCCTTTTATATGTTCCATGCATACCTGTAGGATAATTGGGCTGATGTCATCGCTCCACTTGAGACGCTTAAGATTTTCCGTATGTGTTCCCCGACACGCTGAAGGTGCAGGTTTGTGCTTCACTGTGTTTGTGTTAAGGAATATGACCTAGGGCCTGTGGTCGCTTTCAGAGCGTGGAAGGATACAGAAGCTGGTCAGACAATGAAGCAGGTTCAGCATTGCAAATGGTGTAGTCCAGATAAGAGTGTTTGCTACCGTTAGTCCAGGACCAATTCGGGGGGAATCCCCCGTCATCCTGCCATTCATTACCAGGTAGCCAGCGCTGTAGAGTTTTATCACACAGGTCTCATCCAGACCGCAATAGGCTTGGGTGATTGGTTTGGTTTGTGTCACGGCCTCAGTAATGGGGAATAAGAAGGGCCCATCGGTATCTGCTAATTCCCCCTGAAATAGGTTGGTATTAAAATCCCCCGTGACAATGCAGTCTGAGTTGGGGTGTTCCACACCTATGTCGCTCATTAATTCCATTAGGCGTGCCAGGTGATCTTTTTTTGTACGTGTGTTGGGGTTGATATATACATTTAAAAGGAGAAGTGGGTGCTGTTTTCGCCACGAGTTAATTTTGACCCCGAGTAGCCAGTCTTCCTCAATACTTAATCTTGAGATTGGGCCTTTTAAATTATTTGACATGTATATTGAGAGGCCACCTTTGGCATGGCCATAGCGGCTGTCCCTGAGTGCGGGTTTCCATAATTCAATATAGCCGATAACGGGAAATCCTTCTGTAGCCCAGGTTTCCTGTAGGGCTATTACGGCAAGCTCTCATAGGAAAGAAAAAGTATCAGGGTGCGTACTTTTTTGATGAAGGCCGCTAATATTCCAAGAACATATAGGAAAGATGGAATCGGCTTCTGGGATAGGAGCGATAATTGAGGGAACTACTGGTGGAATTGGCATTGCTTGGAGTTTGTGGTTATGGGTAGGAAGCTCTACTTCAGAAGGTCAATCTGAGCTTTTAGTTGACAAAATTGATGGGAGCCATTCCCAGCCTAGACTTGTGTCGACGTTGGAGACCACCGTTGGCGGAATTTTATACAGTTCCTCGGATCCTGCCGCGTTTTATAAGATCGAATACGGCCTGGGCTATGGCGCTGGTCTGATAGTACCAGCATTTCGAGGAGGTGTCGGCTGGGTTAGTAGGGAGATGGGGTAACCTTGAGTGGAATATGGATACACTCTAATGCCCCAGTCCCGAAAGATGGTCTTGTTGTTCAAAAAGGCTCCTGCCCAGCTGGCCGACTTGAGTGAGATTAGCGTTACCTTGGACGGCTGGGTGCCTCTTGGTGGGAGAAATTCGATGGATTCTATGTCCTCCGATGCCAGGCCTACAAACCCCGGGATGCCTTCCACAAGTTTTATTATATTGGATCTGTTGAGGATATCTTGCCGACCCCTTTATTTATATTCTGGTGCCAGTAAGATGTGGAAGAGTGAGGAATCATTTTTATTCGCTTCTTTGGGTACGCTTGGGGCCGACTTGTTGATTTTGTTAGTAGACAGGCCTGCGTCTGATTTCTGCTCCTCTTGCATTGGGCAATTAGGAGCCTTCAGTGAAAGATGACTGGTTTTGGACACAGTTATTTTTTGGTTGTAGATTGTTTTTGTGAGGTTCATTCTTGTTTTTACAGTGTCCACGCGGGGAGGGGTTGTGGCCGACACTGGGTTAGATTTTACTAATGTGACTGTGGGCCCTATTGGGCTCGGCTTGATGGTTTTGGTCATTAGATTTTCCATAGCTATGCTTGGTTCTTCAATTGCTGCACCCATAGCTGGTTCCGTTAGATCTTGGGTGCCCCCGAAGAATGGCTTGGTGAGGCTTGCTGGTAAATCCCCTTTTAGTTTGGGGGCACTGGGACTTGCTAAAGTTGGTGGGACATCCGTCTCACTTAAGGTTTTCTTTTCAACTGCATTCGCAAAGTTTGGAAAAAATTCCTGGTGTGCAGATTTGCTTTGGCTCTTGTTTTATTTCTATGTTTGCGCTGTCGTTTGCGCTCTCTCTTGCTGCATGGTGGCGGAGGGCTGACAACGCTTCTGAATTGGAGGGTGCCAGAGTCGCCGTACAAGCCATTGACCTGGTCACAGGGTTATCCATGCGGATTGTGTGTCCCGTGGGAACCCCGGCGTTTTCACTTGTCACTTCAGTTAGGTCAAAACCCGTTGTTGCTGGTTGGAGGTGTCCGCTTTTTGGCTGATCATGTAGCTGGTTTGTGCTTGGTTCTGTTCCTCCACTTGACTTTGTGCCTTTTTCAGTAATGGGCCACGGGTTAGCAGGGTCTTGGTCCGTTACCGATGGTTTTTGCTGTTGCAGACCCAAGTTTATTGATGAGTCACCCCCCTTCAGCGACTTGACTTCCTTTATGACACTGGATAGAAAGTCTGGAAGCGAAGAAAATGAGTCAATGATTGGAGAGCAACAGCAGACCGACTGTACGAGCTTGGTCGAGGCTTGTGCTCCTAGTAACAGGTTGTTCAATTTGTTGAGTTTATTATCTATCCCTGCCGTGAACAGGGCTAATGTATTTAAAAGGTCAACCTGCACATCCAGTTTGTCCGAGTGATAATTTAATGCATTGACTGTTTGTTGAAACGTTAAGAGGAGTTGTGGCCAGACTCCGGTTGCTGTTAAGTCTTCTTTGTTGGAGTTAAAGTTTGGCGTATGATTGGAGGAATTTTGGGTATTTTTGAAGAAGAATGACAGATCCGCTAAGAGCAGGTCGTTCGGGTCGGTTTTCTTTGCTGTTTTTTGAGGGGATGATATTTTTGCTGCTGGTGGTGAAAATACAGAGTGCTGGGGGCTTGACACAACATTGTCGATGTGCTGTGGACTTGACGTAACTAGGTACTGATTTAATGTGTTTGTGGCTTGGGATGAATGGGACGTTTGGACTGTAATATTACGCACATGGGGATTTTGCACATGAATTTGTGCAAGAGTTGATTGGCAGTGAGAAGCCACTGTAAGTTCATTTGACATGGCGTGCTCTTGTTGGGAGGTAAGTGCAGGGGACTCTGGTCTCTGTTTGTGATCTAAGAAGGAACTTGGGTTGAGTTGCAAGTCCCCCAGGGAGGACTGGAGCAGGCATACTTCTTGCTTGTCCGCTCCAGCGGATAGAGGTTGCTGTCCTGATTGCAACTGTGGTTGAAAAATAACTGGGGGGTTTTGATTAGGGCTAACATCCCCTGGCCAAGCCGAGATCGAGTCGTTGGAAGTTGATCCAAAGATATACACTCCCAGGGGTTGAGCAGACTTTTTGGATTTCATTGACCACTGTAATGGGGATAACAGTTTTGGAGGAGGCACACTTATTTCGGCTGATTGATCCGGGGCTCCAAGTCTTGCTGCCTCCTGGGGCTGGGGCTGTGAATGCGTATTAATCGTGGTTGGTGTTTTCTTAAAGTAGGCCAACAGGTTTAAGTGCTTCATGGTTTTTGGCATGTCTGAACTCTTGCCTTTCTGACTTGAGTGGCAGCAGCTGGTTGGAGAAGCTTTTACCGCTGTCACTGTTTCCTCGAGGCCCGGGAGGGATGAATGGCTACCCGGGTGGGGTTCCTCTTTGGGTGTTGGCTGTTTTATATTCCTCCGTTTAGGTGCCGCTGTGGTCCTTCTGACCTTCCCCGATCTCATTGCCTCAATTAAGTGGAGATAGGGTAAGTGGTGGTGTAGTATTCCGCTTCTGTTCTCCACTATCTTGGGTTTTTGTTGATCCGGTCTCCGGAGGCTGCCCAGCTGGATGATGAGTAGCTATTGAGTGGCACTATGGCCCTTCACCGGGCGTGCACAGGTGCTTTGTCTACGCTTGAAGGCACCCCCCGCTCCTTTACTCCCCAGCAATCCCCTTCCGCCCAACCCTCGGCCGCCAGCCAAGCCGCACTCCTCAAGACTGAGCCCAAAGACTGGGCTCAGAGTCTGAACCTTAGGTAGGACCACACGGGTGGAAAGTTGGTGTGTGTGACCGGGTCCGACCAACTCAGGTTGTTGATGTCCTGAGCTTGCTGGGCTTGCGGCTTGGCTGGCCATCACTGGTCAGACTCGGGGGAGGGGGGGGGGGAGGGAGGGGAGCAGCCCCAGAGCTGAAAAGAGCGGCCAGATACCTCACACGGCCGACGGGTCAGGCTGGTGGGTGAGGTTGCGCAGGAAAACCGCCACAGGGTGATGCAGGGGGGGCTCGCTTGCTGGGCGGCCACAGGAGCAACACATGAGCAATACAAAAGAGACCCGGGAGGTACCTGGGTGGTTTTACAGGGTTTGGGAGTTTGGGAGTCTCTCAGTAGGCAGTTGGTGGCTCTTCGCGACAGCGTGCGGTTCAGGGCAGAGGGGGGAGGGCTTGTATTACATATCTCGGCTGTTCTTACTGCCGGTTGTCCTGCTGGTTGTCCTGCCCTCCCTACCACAGCCAACAGTGGCAGGGCGCCTCTCCGCACCCTCACTCTCTCCCACACGCAATTAGCCGACTTACCGGCACACCACCGCTCTTGCTGGAGTCCAGATCTGATCCGATCTGGACCTCAATCGACGGGAAGCCTGCGCGGCTTTCCCGACCTCCGGCTCCCGGCTCCTGGCTCCCGGCCCGTGACCACACCGCTCGTGGCAACCCAGCTGCACGGCCCTCGTCAGTCTCCGCCCTCCTCACTCTCCACACCTGCACGTCGACACGTCCGAAGAAACAACGACAGTTACCGTTAGTGGGACGCGGCCTGATTCACAAGCACAAGTCAGTTCAGTTTGCCATCTACGTGAAGTTTACAAAAACTGTATTTTTTCTCAGCTGGTGCCATATCACTAAAAATGAGCACACAGAGTGTTATGTCAATACAGTTTCTGCCACTCTTTTGGGCTGACTAGTGTCTTAAGTAGTTGATGAGCTACAATGGGTATTTTTCTCTTTAGTCATCCGTAAAGGGTTATTTTTCACATGAACCCTAAAGGCATCCGTTGCGTTTGCTGAAAATGTAGCATGGTTTATTGACATACTTAAGTAAATAACGGAACATAACATGATAACATATGCAAAGCAACATAACAATACAATTTAAGCATAATAGCGCATATCACAACAAAACTGTCAAAACAGAAAAAAACAACAGCTGCAGTTCAACACAGGAAAGTTACTTTACAATGATGCTGCACAAAGCATAGCAGTATACAAAACAACATCACACATCACTCCCTTAACAAAATGCCTCAAAATAAATATGCACACATGATATTGTCATAGTGTAACACCTCCAGAGTCCTTTTATCATAAATCAGAGGTTACAGATTATTAGAGGAAACCCTGCTTTAATTACCACTAAGGAAATGACATGTCACCCATCAAAAATGTTTTGTGATTGGCCCAAGTTGTGAACCTCAGTACACTATGAGAAGAGGCCACTTCCTAGAATATGTGTTATATATCATGTAAAAAAATTACAAATAAGTAGCAAAAAGTATAAATGGTGTTTGACAAACTTTATTCAGGTGCTCATATAATCATGTTACTGAGCATATCAGCATGCCACATGTGTTCAGATTTGGCTGGGTGCCTAATCTCTTAACTCCTTTTTCCGCAGAATCCCCTGAAGCGCATAAACAAATTGCTGTCTGTAGCTGGCAGGATTTGCATGTATTTTGATGCAAGAGCACCTGGCATTGTGGTGCATTTTGATTGATGCAATGAAAGACTGCTGTTTGAAGAAGTCGCAGCACCTTGGGTCCGATTCACAGAGATGTTTCTATAAGCAGTTGTATCTTATACCTATCGCAACTGTGGATATTACCGGAATTGCAAGCTTGATTTGCCAAGTATTTTTGGTGAGTATTTGTTTCCTAAGGCTTAATTGTGACAGTGTCATGAATATCCAGGGGGGAGACTTGCTTACATATGGGCTTTAATTCCGCGAATGTCTATCACTGGGCCCATTGCATTTTACTCTTTGTGTGTGTAGTCTGCTTTTACTTGTGCACCTTTTCTGTCTATTTAGGAGAAAGAAACATAGATTGCACACAGGATACTGCACAAAAAACTGTGTGAAATCTCTTATATCATGCAAAGTTTTGACACTCGCAAAAGCATCAAGAATTGCAGAGCACTTTGTTTAACATACAGAATTCTACTTCTCAAGCTTTACTAAACATGAATTTGTGAATGAAATGTTTGTACTATTTGACCAAACATTTTGTTAAGGTTTTGATATAAAAGATGATTGCCCCCAGGTAGGCAAGCATAGTTTGCCGGTCTTCCTGTAGGCAGATGACGCTGTCCTCAAGGCGAGGACAGCCAGGAGTCTACAGCTCTTGTTGAACTCTTTTGTATATTTTATGGGAGACCTGGATCTGTTGGTCAATCAGAGCCAATTGAATGTAATGCAGGTTGGACCTTGTTCACCTAAGCATTACACTTTTAAGATAGGAACCACATCAATTCCCAAGACCAATGTATTTTCATATCTAGGAGTTGTATTTGATGAAGCGCTGGGTTGGGCCCCCTTGATAATATTACAGGAATTTTTTTGAGTCATTTATTATCTGTCCCGCAGTGCATCCTGTCGTACATCGTGCATGAAGAATTGGGAATAGGCTTTCTCTCAGACGAGTTGGCTTTTCCCCACTAGCCCTGTGGCTGAAGACATGGATTAAGAAAGAAAACTCCCTTAGCAAGGATATTCTATGGGATTGTCTTTCTTTAGACCACGTGAACTGCATTGGGTGGATAAAACACGTCATAGCATATGTTGGCACCTTCGGAAGTGGAGACTTATTTGACAACCCACAAACAGTCTGTAGGAGGAATTTATCCTGGCTGAAATTGTGTTTTCTTAGAATGTGAATAATATAATCCACATTTGTAAAGCACGAACCATCACCCGTTAGGGTCTCTAGGCGCCATCGCGAAGATTAAGCAAGCTTTTGCCCAGAGTCACTTGATTCTGTGCTAATCTGCAGCCGGCCCCGGGGATCGAACCATGATCCCCAGATTCCGGAGTCAGTCACCCTGGCCACGGCGCTACTCCTCTCCCTTGTGCAGCTGAGAAAGAGAGGAAGTTGAGTTGAAAAAGCCAAGGGTGCGTAGATACACCATGTTGAAAACTGTGTCAACCACTGAACCATATCTCTTATGGGTCAAAAGCAACCATGATCGTTTTTAGTGACTAGATTTAGGCTTGACCTCCTCCGCTCCTCCGCTACCTTTTGGCCCAACCACATGGTGGACATTGAGGCCAGTGTCTCATACCCTGTAGCTGCTATGGACAGTCTCCACAGGATATGAAGCACTTTTTAATTTTTTGTAGATTTTTTGAGGTTCCTAGAAGGTCTTTTATAGTTCCTATTCTTAAAAAAGTTTGTTTTAAGCAGGTTAGACCAGCTATTGTTTTTCTACAATTGTTGTTTTGTGAATTAGTATTGTATATGCTATATTTTTTAAGAGCTACAATTAGGCTCAGGTCCAGGTGTGACTAAATTTGTTTGGGTGGCCTTTCTTTTTAGTCTTGCATTCATGTGATTATATTGTTTATACTGCTCCATTCCCTTTATTTTGCTGGAATTTTGACTGATGTTTGTTCTGATCGAGTGACTTTTATGTTTTTAATGTAAAAAAAAACAAGAAAGTTTATTGACTGATTGATTGATTGATTGATTGCATGCATTTTGATGCAGGAGCACCTGGCATTGTGGTGCATGTCGAGTGATGTAATGAAAGACTGCTGTTTGAAGAAGTTGCAGCACCTTGGGTTCGATTCGCAGAGATGTTTCTATAAGCAGTTGTATCTTATACCTATCGCATATGTGAATACTACCCGAATTGCAAGCTTGATTTGCCAAGTATTTTTGGTGAGTATTAGTTTCCTAAGACTATGGGGTTGATTTGGATTTCGGTTGGAAGGGCTCCGAACGATGGTTGGAGCCCTTCCGACTGAACCGGAATGTGTGGGCCGGATTCCTTTCCAACCGAGCCATTCGGATGGGCTCAGTCGGAAAGGAATCCGACTCAGATTTCTGGATTCGGACGACAGGCTCGGAGAGCCTGTCCGCAGTCCGGAAATCCCTCAGTACTCCCCCGTTTGCCTCTTTACGACCGAGGGAGTACGACGGCAGCTTTCACTGCCTTTTTGTGCCGGTGTGTCTGGCACGAAAAGGCAGTCAGAAGATGTCTCTGGGGGGCCCCAGCAGGGCCCCCATGGGTGTGAGGCTGCAGGATGGCGGCCTGTGGGCACCTATGGTGCCCCTCCATTGATCCCTGCACCCGATGGCAGGCACCTTGGGGTGCCGGCTACAGGATGCAGGGATGAACTGCACCCCTGCTTTCAACAATGTAGGCATGCATTCCGCTCGGAACTATACGAATGCAACAGAACCCTGTTCGGTCGCATGGTACTAGCAGGGCTGTAACCGACGACAGCAGGTCGGTCGGTTACAGCTCTTGGCTGATGTCGGTTGGACTCAGGTCTGTCCGACATCGGAATTGGCCCCTTAGTTGTGACAGAGTCATGAATATCCAGGGGGAGTCTTGCTTACATATGGCCTTTAATTCTGTGAATGTCTATCAATGGGCCCATTGCATTTCACTCTTTGTGTGTGTAGTCTGCTTTTACTTGTGCACCTTGTCTATTTAGGAGAAAGAAACATATGTTGCACACAGGATACTGCACAAAAAACTGTCTGAAATCTCTTATATCATTGATAGGTTTGACACTCTCAAAAAGATCAAGAATTGCAGAGCACTTTGTTTAACATACTGATTTCTACTTCTCAATCCTTACTAAACATGAATTTGTGAATTCAATTTTTGTACTATTCTACCAAATATTTTGTTTATGATTTGATGTCCACTTCAGGAAGGACACATGTACACCCTTAACAGGATGTCAAGTATCCAATTTGTTTCTCTATAGCACATGATTACTCTTATCAACCTCTCCACTATTCCTATACATAAATAAATTCCTTCATGCAAATACATTCTAAACCTTCTTTTTCTATTCAATGCTATCTTTCTTAGTTCTGAATATCTTATCTGCCTCTCTTGGCACTCTTTGCCCAGCTCACACCATATTTTCCTTTCCTTTTATCCTTTATGATTCACAATTGTTTTGGAATATCTGTAACTTCTGGAAATATGCACCAAGATTTCTACATTATCTAGATGACTGCGGCACTGGTGCAATTTTGATTACACATTTTAAATGAGCTTTTATTCGAGGGACTGGTGCTACTGAGGTATTTTCCATTTGCCATGTGATAAAAATGTACACTTTTTCACTCAACATTTAATGCAAAGGTCATTGTACCATTTGTCTGCTGCTAGTGAAATCTATGCAATGAAAAAATGCTGGTGAGAAATTTTAGGTCAACCTTTACAATTTTAAAAGCCATGAAAATGAATATACTCAGTAATCCTCAATATATACCCAACACATCAGTAAAGCGTTGTGAAATAACCTCAGCTCCAACTGGCATGGTCTAATAATGACCAGACGTGTGAACCCATACAATTCAATTTACGCTTTTTCCGATTGTTTTATCCAGAATATAGATTAGCGTCCCTAAAGAGATCGGACTGGTCCCATTGTTCCCTTTCTTAAAAGAAAATCTAGAGTACCGTATGGCGCATCTTATATCTTGTCTCTATCAGCCTCATGAATGATGACCCTCTGTTTTCTCTCCTACACCTGCTATTGATCACCCTTTCCTCAATTTGTCTCCCACTTATCTTGAAAAACTGCACTGGACCTCTTCGATAATCTACAACACCTCTGTTTGCTACATGGAGAAAATGCTAAATTATGGCATTGGGGTCTGATACCTGCCTGTGCATAAGTCTTGAATTTAACACCTGATCAAATCAGTTAATGTACAAACTGTATCTCTCCACCACTGTAGACTGTATAATCCATTTCTATAAACTGAATATTAGGTTCTGTGTATTGTAAAGCGCAGGGACATTATCATTCAAACAGTGTTTGTACAGTAGAAATAAATTGCTATTTAAGTTAATACAATACACCTGCATGGGGGAACAAGAAAGCAGAAAAAACGACTTAACTTGCTGCTGAGCAGCGAAAAAAGAGGAAGAGGAACCAGCGCTGAGGCATTATGGGAGCTGTCAGGAGTGCAGACATAGTGGAAGGACTCATGTTTACACTCTTTCTTTCCCAAGTGTTCATGGAAAATGTAGTTTGTATTGTTGTTTTTCGCTGCTGTGTGGAGAATAAAAGCGAAGGAAGAATGGCATAATCCGAAGCCTCCGGTCCTGCCATAGAATTCTAGCTTTTAATGCAATGTACATTATTCATCGTTCCATAACTACCCTGGAAAAGTGCACACTAGTTGCCAATGCCATACCACATCAATACATTTGGGATATGGCTCAGCTCTGACTGAAAATATTCAACATTTCTATCTAACAGCTTCGTTTTACTACTTGTTGCATTGGAACAATATTGACTGTGGTCTTGGTAAAAAATAGTAGACTTTAGACCTGCTTGTTATAAATGTAGGTGATCAATTATCCACTGCACAATAAAGATTGAACATATTGAACCACTTTCATCTATATTTTAGGGCAACTGGTTAAATTTGAACCTGTCGGTAGGACTCTATGAGAGGTATAGCATACTTTTTAGGAAGAGGAGAAAGTTGGGCACAAATGGGCTATTTTTTCAGGTCTAATTTACTGCTTTTGTTTTCACTGGTGGTCTAGGTTACGATTTAGAGAAACAGATTTCTGTAAATACAGAATAAGCTATTCTTATCAGAGATTCCCACTGTATAAGTTTGCTGTCCCATCCTCTTCAACGCACCATTTCTTTCTCTCATCTCTCTTCTTTATTCTTCCATAATTTAGCCCGTTTGATATTCAGTTCTGCCCTTCACGTTTGGAACTCTCTATAAGATTATGTGAAATGTAAATCATCTGTGTTAGGCTTCAGGAAGCCTATATAAACAAACCGATTTAATGACGAGGTGCCCGATTTAAACACTGGGCGGAGAGGGAACTACGCCGCAATGGAGACGGAGTTCCTCTCCAGCAACATATGGTTCTCCCTCCCCTTCGGGTGGGCCATAGTTTGACGATGGACGCTGCCAAGGCCATACTTCTTTGTCAGCCTGAGGGAATAAGGAACATCAGAGATTTGGCCATTTGTCTGCTAAATGAATTTAGATGGGCAGACATAGCCATTTTTGAATGTCCATCACCACCATGAAACACTTGGGTATAAGGGGCACTGAACAATGGCCAATGCCATCCTCACTATGGGAGAAAACTCGCATTGCAAGGAGAGCATTGTCTTTTTTTATTCTTTTGTTTTTTTACTTTGCCTACCTCTCCATCATGGTTGTGTGATGGAAAAATGCATGCCTCAACAACGCATGCTTTAACCACACGGTCTAAGCCCCGACTGCGTCCTTATCACGCATGCCTTTACTATGAATGCCTTTATCACACAATTCCATGGTAAAGACATGTTTGGTAAATGTGCTTGTGTGATAAATATCACACTCCTGCCCCTCTGCCCTAAACCCTAAAAACACCCTAAACCTAAAATCCATACCTCCCACGTACCCCAGCCCAACTGCCCCCTCGACCTGAAAACGACCCCTATCCTGTCCCCTGCCCTGAGCCCTACAACTCAGCACCCTTGAAACTACTCAGACCCAAGACCCTTCCCTGAGCCCTAAAACATCCCACTACCCCCTAAAACCTAACCCCACATACCCCTGCCCCAGCCCAACTGCTCCCTCTGCCTTAAAACTGCCTCTCTCCTGGCCCATGCCCTGAACCCTAAAACCCGCAACCCCCATCAAAAGTACCCTGACCCTCCCACCCCCAAAAGTACCCCCAACCCAAATAATCTATCCCCACCTCCTTCCCCTGCCCTGAGCCCTAAAATTCCTAACTGCCCCCTCCACCTGAAAACTGCCCCTATCCTGCCCCCTGCCCTGGGCCTAACAACTCAGCCTCATAAAAATGACTCTGACCCCAGCCCCCTCCCTGGGTCCTAAAACAAGTCTGCACACCCTACAACCGAACCACACCTACCCCAGCACAACTGTCCCCTCAGCCTTAAAACGTTCCCTTTCCTTGTCCCCTCCCCGGAGCCCTATAACGCCCGACTACCCAGCCCTGCAAACTACCCCAACCCAATCCCCAGAACTACCCCAAACCCAAATAATCTATCTGTGAGGGGACCACGATCCCTACCTCGTCGATGCCAAGCCTCCCCTCCCGGTCCCCGCAGCAGTCTCCCGTTTCACGGGAGTCCATAACAACCAGGACTCCACCCCTTTCTTTTTCCCTACAGGAACCAGTCCCGATGCGAACCAACCGGAAGTGCTTCCCCGTGACCCCGGAAGTCCCACCCCCTGTCCAGCGGCGGATCACAGAAAAGCCGGAAGAGCGGACAACAGGGCGTTCAAGCAGGAAGACTCGTGGCAGGAGACGGCGTGAGACGAACCCCGGGAGAAGAGAGACGAACCCGAAACAGGAGACGAGGTCTGGTCGGAGGACTGGTGGAATCCAGAGGAGGAAGCTGGAGAGCGGCCGCAACTCAAGGACGGAGTTGCGGCGGGCCAAGTGAGTACCAGTTCCGCGTGTGTGTAAATAGTAGCCTGTAAATACGACCCCTGTAAAGTAGCGTCTCCCCTCACCTTCCACCTTGCACTGTGAATAGAGTATATAGTAGTGTGTGTGCGTGTCACTATCACGGTTGTACATAATTATCCCACACGTCCCGGCACAGTTTCACCCTCATCCTTATCCATGCTATCTCTTCCCCTCTCGTCCCTTTCCCCCCCCTCCCATCCTCACGCTCGCTCATGTCCCCACACACCCCGGTGAAGGAAACGGTTTAACCTTGGGTCTGACCGGAAGAACTAACGTCCGCTATTCTCTCTCTCCTTTCCACACCTCCGAGGATCCACTGTCCTGTAGATGAACCGACTGCTGCTTCACGGACCAGCCAAGACCAGCTCACGTCCCTGAACTTTCCCCACAGGAAGACTCACCGCCTCGGAGCCGGAACCCGCAATCAATCAGAACTCTCTTTTCCCGTGTACCCTACCCTTGGAACACTGTACTTTAATAAACACCGGCTACGAGATAGCCCACTACATACGGCCTCCACGCTTGTTAGTCCGGTCCGCTCCCACCCCACGCTTACAGGTGGTGTCAGAAGTGGGATCACCCGGAGGCATGGAGGCCGCGGTGAAGAAGTTAGCGGACTCCCAGGAACAACTGGGAAAAATGATGGAGCAATTCCTGAAAACGGCCGAGGAAGGCAGAGGCCAGTTGCACTATATCCTGAAGGATCAAGGCACGGCCCAAGACCAGACTTTGGGGAAACTCACCGATGTCCTAGGGCAACAACGACCCACCACCTCACTTCCCTCGGTGGTTCTTCAAAAATATGTACCCGGAGAGGACCCAGATTTCTTTTTTACTAATTTTGAACCGCTGGCCCAAACCGCTGCCTGGCCTCCCGACCGTTGGGTTCATTACCTTGGTCCTTTACTGACTGGCGAATTACAGGCAGCATACCAGCAGGCCAATCTACAGGGACTGACCCCCTATGCGGATATCAAGACCTGTATCCTAGAAAGACTAGGCATTGATGATGAAACCTATCGGGTACGTCTACGCCAAGCCAAGGAGGGACCACAAGAGACCCCACGAGCCCTCTCCTTTAGGATTAAAGACCTGGCTGATCGTTGGCTGAAGTCCTCTACCGCCACCAAAGACGAAATCCTCTCCATGATATATCTGGAACAGTTCCTGGCTTCACTCCATCCTGCCACTCAAAAATGGGTTCGTCAGCATGCGATAGAGATCGCCAGCGCGTACAGTCGCGCCCAGGACTTTCAGAAACCCAAAGAAGAACATAGCCACAGACCCCAAGCACATGGACACAGCAGAGCCCCAAGACCTTTCCTGGCCAGGAAGCCCGATCCTCCCCCTCTTTTTCCCTACCCGGTGATGCCCCGACCTCCTCCACCCGGTCCTCAATGCTACAATTGCGGGGGTTATGGACACATTGCCCGGGTATGTCCCCAGAAAGAAGAGCCGATGGAGGTGGGACTAGCCCGGAACTATGTGTGCCTCTCGTCGGAGGCTACCCTTCCTGCTTTTCATCGCCCAGTGCGTATAGATGGACACCCGGTATTGGCCCTTGCAGACACAGGTTGTAGACAAAGTGTGCTCCGACCCCAGGAGCTACCTCACCCTGTGGGACCTATGACCGGTACGGTCGCTATCCAGTGTGTGCACGGCAACACGAAAGTATGCCCAACCGCCAGAATTCGAGTTCAGCACCCCCTGGACCACGGCAGCACGCTAACTGTGGGTCTTATTCCCTCTTTGCTGGAGCAAGTCATATTGGGCAGTGACTATCCAGGACTACCTCACCTCCTCCAGGACACCACCGCCAGCCTAGAAAAATGGTGGTCAGAAGCCCCGTTTTCCAGTAGCCCTCCACCCTCAGATCCCTTAACCGCCAGGTTACATAAAACCAAAACGCAGAAGAAAAAAGAGAAAAGGAACTTTTCTACAGCTCTGCCGGTTCGGGTGGAGGAACATCCCTGGGAAATCGACAGGGAATTTCGCGCTACCCAACAGGAGGACCCCGTCCTGCAGGAAGCATGGGGACGGGCCCTGGACAATGAAGACCCGTTGCACGTAGGTCCATACTTCTATAAAAAGAACGGCCTTTTATATAGAAAAGGGGGACCCCAACAACCATCCCAATTGATAGTTCCAGGACCCTTCCGCGATAAGGTATTGTTTCTCGCCCACAGCCATCTCCTCGGGGGCCACTTCAGCGATGAGAAAACCGGGCAGACAATCCTGGAAAAATTCTATTGGCCCGGTATCCACCAGCAGGTAAAACAGTACTGTCGAGCCTGCCCCGTTTGCCAAAAGAATAGTAGGTATAGACCCCCTAGAGTTCCTCTTCAACCCTTGCCTCTGATAGACATTCCCTTCAGTAGGGTAGGGATGGATATATTAGGTCCCATGCTCCCATCCCGAAGTGGCTGTCGCTATGCTTTAGTTCTAGTGGACTATGCAACCCGCTTCCCGGAAGCCGTACCCCTCCGACAACCCACCAGCCAGAACATAGCCAAGGCATTGATTTCCATCTTTTCCCGGGTAGGCTTCCCTAGGGAAATACTCACAGATCAGGGGACACCCTTTGTATCGGCGCTCATGAAGCAGGTATGCTCCCAATTAGGCGTGAAACAAATAAGAACTTCCGCCTATCATCCCCAAACCGACGGGCTGGTTGAGCGTTATAACGCCACTCTAAAAACCACGCTCAAGAAACTCCTAGCCCTGGAGAGCAAGAGGTGGGAGGAGATGCTGCCCTTAGCTCTCTTTGCCATCCGCTGCAAGGTCCAAAGCAGCACAGGCTTCTCACCCTATGAGCTTCTGTATGGCAGACCCCCTCGGACCCTGCTGGACATGGCCAAAGAGGCCTGGGAGGCCGAACCCAGCCGCACCAGACCTCTTCCCGAGTACGTAGAGAACCTTAGAACCCATCTCGGCCAGATAAGAGACATTGTGCGACAGAATCTGGTGACAGCCCAAGCAAAGCAAAAACAGCAATATGATAAAGGCACGAAACCTAGCTCCTTTCCTCCTGGTAACCTGGTACTCCTGGTACTCCTCCTAATGCCTTCATCTAATCATAAATTGCTGGGCCAATGGCAGGGTCCCTTTCCCGTCCTGAGACAGGTGACACCAGTAACATATGAAATCGAACTTGATCCTGTCCGACAGGTTACCCAGATATTCCACGTAAACCTACTGAAGGAATGGGTGGGACCCCGTCCTGTTCTCACTAACAGCCTCCCAGAAAAAGAGCTCCCCTACGAGGTCTGCATGGACACTGATCTAAGGGACAGGCAGAAACAGGAGCTCCGCTCCACCTTACAGCCCTTGCAGCGGGTGTTTTCCTCTTCTCCTGGCCTCACGTCTGTCATCGAGCATGCCATTCTAACTGAACCGGGCAAAACAGTACGCCAGCGTCCTTATCGGCTCCCTGAGGCTCGAAGACCCGTTATTAGGGAGGAGATAGCCCAGATGCTCCATATGGGGATCATCGAACCCTCCATCAGCAATTGGAACTCACCAATCGTATTGGTACCTAAGCCCGACGAATCGATCCGTTTTTGCATAGATTTTAGGGAGGTCAATAAGATATCCTCCTTTGATACTTACCCTTTACCGCGTGTTGATGAAATGATTGAACGCATAGGTAGGGCTAAGTATATCAGCACGCTCGACCTTTGCAAAGGCTATTGGCAGATCCCCTTAAGACCTGAAGATAAAAAGAAGACGGCCTTCTCCACCCCCGAAAGACTGTACCAGTTCAAGTTGATGCCCTTCGGGCTTCATGGGGCCCCTGCCACCTTCCAGAGAGCCATGAACCTAGTGTTAAGACCCCACTCCCTATATGCCGGGGCTTATTTGGATGACATTATCATCTATAGTGATGACTGGGAGTAACACTTATGCCATCTGAAGAGTGTCATCTCCTCCCTGGGTTCCTATGGGTTCACCATCAACCCCTCAAAAACCACCTTAGCCGCTCAGACCGTGAAGTACTTGGGATATCTGTTGGGGGAAGGACTGATTCGACCTCAAAACAATAAAATCACCGCCATCCAATCCATTCCCTTTCCCCAAACCCAGAAAGAACTGCGCGCATTCTTAGGCCTTTTAGGGTACTATAGAAGGTTCATCCCCAACTTTTCACAGGTCGCAGCCCCCCTAACTGATATTTTAAAGAAATCCACAAAGACAGAAGAGGCACTAAGACAGCCTCATTCCTCCGTGCTACATGCCTTCAACCAACTTAAACACATCTTGATGTCTAGTCCCGTACTCATCAGCCCGGACTATTCACAGCCCTTTATACTCCAGACCAACGCCTCGGAACAGGGTCTAGGGGCTGTCCTGTCACAGAAGGATCGCCACGGAGATGAGCGGCCCATTCTCTTTTTAAGCCGAAAACTGTTTCCCCGGGAGAGGAACTATGTAGTAGTTGAAAAGGAGGCCCTAGCCATCAAATAGGCGGTGGAGAGCCTCCGCTACTATCTCGAAGGACGTGATTTTCTCCTTTACACGGACCATGCCCCGTTGGAATGGATGGCCCGTAACAAAGGACACAACGAAAGGGTTCTTCGTTGGTTCCAGTCCCTACAGCCCTTCAGGTTCAGGACCTTACACCAGAAAGGCGCTGATCAAGGGAACGCTGACTATCTTTCTCGATACCCTTGCCCTCCTACCCGATCAAGAAGGACAGCTAGGGGAAGGGGATGTGAGGGGACCACGATCCCTACCTTGCCGATGCCAAGCCTCCCCTCCCGGTCTCGGCAGCAGTCTCCCGTTTCACGGGAGTCCATAACAACCAGGACTCCACCCCCTTTTTTTTCCC
Organism: Lissotriton vulgaris; assembly: GCF_964263255.1. Taxonomy (NCBI): domain Eukaryota; kingdom Metazoa; phylum Chordata; class Amphibia; order Caudata; family Salamandridae; genus Lissotriton; species Lissotriton vulgaris. The sequence goes on from NC_141696.1 coordinate 902,525,240, forward strand.
TACAGGAACCAGTCCCAACGCGGAACCACCCGGAAGTGCTTCCCCGTGACCCCGGAAGTCCCACCCCCTGTCCAGCGGCGGATCACAGAAAAGCCGGAAGAGCGGACAACAGGGCGTTCAAGCAGGAAGACTCGTGGCAGGAGATGGCGTGCGACGAACCCCAGGAGAAGAGAGACGAACCCGAAACAGGAGACGAGGTCTGGTCGGAGGACTGGTGGAGCCCAGAGGAGGAAGCTGGAGAGCGGCCGCAACTCAAGGACGGAGTTACGGCGGGCCAAGTGAGTACCAGTTCCGCGTGTGTGTAAATAGTAGCCTGTAAATACGACCCCTGTAAAGTAGCATCTCCCCTCACCTTCCACCTTGCACTGTGAATAGAGTATATAGTAGTGTGTGTGCGTGTCACTATCACGGTTGTACATAATTATCCCACACGTCCCGGCACAGAATCACCCTCATCCTTATCCGTGCTATCTCTTCCCCTCTCGTACCTTTCCCCCCCTCCCATCCTCACGCTCGCTCATGTCCCCACACACCCCGGTGAAGGAAACGGTTTAACCTTGGGTCTGACCGGAAGAACTAACGGCCGCTATTCTCTCTCTCCTTTCCACACCTCCGAGGATCCACTGTCCTGTAGCTGAACCGACTGCTGCTTCACGGACCAGCCAAGACCAGCTCACGTCCCTGAACTTTCCCCACAGGAAGACTCACCGCCTCGGAGCCGGAACCCGCAATAATCCAGAACTCTCTTTTCCCGTGTACCCTACCCTTGGAACACTGTACTTTAATAAACACCGGCTAAGAGATAGCCCACTACATACGGCCTCCACGCTTGTTATTCCGGTCCGCTCCCACCCCACGCTTACACTACCCAACCTCTGTCCCCTGTCCTGGGCCCTAAACACCTGACTCCCCATTGTCCATGTAAACTACCCTGACCCACATTTCTTGGCATACCTTTCTGTCGCAAATGGGCTTGGTCCATATAGTCTGATAGAATGTTTTCCTTTTGATCACTTGGGTTTTGAGCCTTTATTTTGGGTGAGTCTCAGTCATGGTAATTTCCTTGTAATTGGACAAAGCGTGATTACCGTTAGTGTCATCCTTTTAAAATAAGTCCTTACCCTAGGACAGCTAAGGGGCACTAGACTGGTGTCACATGGAATCATGTGGCCATTTACATGCAGCAGACATCAGAGACTACTCATGTGAGCAGCCTGGTAACTGTACATATAACATGCCTGTGACATTTGTGAACTGTTAATTAGACCTGTCAAAATAACCCCTTCTAACAGGCCTCAGCCTTCCTTTTAAATATTAATGTCACCTCTAAGTATTTATTTATTTATTTATTTAAACAGTTTTATATGGCTCTGGCTAGACCCGTAGATATCAGAGCGCTTTACATAAAGTCAACAAACGTACAACAATGATAACAATTACATGTTACATCAAATATATGAGACACCTTAACTTGAGAGACAAATAGGGAGGGAAAGGGGAGAGGGGGAGCGAGAAGGGAGAAGGCTAGGGGGAAGAAGGAAAAAAGATTAAGGGAAAGTCAGCCCAAAGACCGAGTGGGTAGGAGATGGCCAGGGAGATAATCCAAAGCCAGTCTCCCCTTTAGCTCTCTAGGAAGCTCCAACTGGCTTCGGTCAGAAAGATGGAAAGAAAAGTGATGAGGAGAAAGCAGAACGGCAGAAATACTATGCGGGGTGGGCGAGGCAGGGAGAAGGGGAGAAACTGTGCCCAAGGTCCAGCTGGGCAGGTGACGGTCAGGGGATGAACCAATGCCGGTCTCCTCATTAGCTGAACAGAGCAGCTCCACAGGGCGTCGGACAAAATGCTCGGACTCCGCTGTCAGGGTGTGGATCATGTGTACTCAGAGCGAGACAAGTAGAGAGGGAAGGAGGAGAGGTGGAGTGAGAAGGGAGGGGACGAGGGGCAAAATGGAATAAGAGATAAAGGGAAAGTCGGCCCAAAGACCGGATGGGTAGGTAATGGCCAAGGAGGTAATCCAAAGCCAGTCTCCCCTATAGCTATCTAGGAAGCTACAACGGTCATTGGTCAGAAAGATGAATAGAAAGGAGACAAGGAAAAAACAGAACAGCAGAAATACGCAGAGGGGGGAGGGCGAGACAGGGAGAAGGCGGGAAACTGTGTCCAATGTCCACCGGGCGTCAGACAAAATGCTCGAACTCCGCTGTCCGGGTAGGGGTCAAGTGTACTCAGGGGAATGTCAGAATAGTGCGGCGTTGGGGGGAAGACATGGACAGGAGAATTCGAGACCTCCTCTTGAGGTCAGGCACAGACCTGGCACGGTTTTGCCCAAAAAGGCAGAGTGCAGGATATTTAAAAGTAATACATGTAGAAATTAATTTTGAGTATGTCCTTAAGCTCCATTATCCCCAAAAACTCTTAACACTGAAGCAAGACTGGCTGCTTGAATTGGGAAACACTATCCCTACATTTTCACGTTTACAAAATACTAAAGCCATATTAGTAGCAGCAAGAGAAATAATTCAAGGACTCTTTTTTATAAATATGTAAAATCCTAGTTAATGGCAAAATACAATTTCATCTGCCTATTGAGCAAAAGGACCTTTAAAAATGTACAATTCTTCTGCTGAGAGCATGTAAACATTCAACTTTCACCTAGCAGCTGGCTGGCTCCCCTGTGGTGAGATGTGGATTGTTCCCAGACAGAGGACAAAGGGCTTTATCTCATGGCAGAGGAGAGCAACTTTAGGTTTTACTGCATGTTACCCTCAGAGTTTTCGTGGTGAAGATGGGCAGTTAAAACAGATATATGTCCTCCCATTAAAATTGGGTAAGGACTGTCAGAGCAAAGATGGAGTATTCTCTGCCATTATAAAGCTATTATCTGCCCTCATATACGTTTGGAGGTGGACCATTATATTGCAGTAAGGATACTCCATTGCTGTTGCAATAGAGTGTGCTCACTGCCTATATTTATTCCAAGGTGTTGATCTCCAGCTGACTCCTAAGACTGGAATGGACTCTCAAATGTCGTAGGCGCCATTATGCCACCCTATGACCAGTTAGGGGAAACTCTGGAGTCCTCTGCTCCAGTCCAAGGGGCCTGCAAGACAACCATGAGTCTTTGGGAATAGGTAGTGTGGGCAGGAGGGTGCGCTGCTGTCTGGCAGCAGAATGGCAACTCAGGATGCCCCACCAGTAGGAGAAGAGCACAAGGAGAGGAGATGACTGGTGCAGGGAGTCAGTAAAGAAAGCTTCTCTTCAAGTGCACTCTTTGCATGCCTGTTGGAACTGCTCCTAGTGGCTTTATTTTCCTATTATGTGTAAAATAGGGGAAATATTGCGGAAATCAGCCTAACAGGGCCCAAGATATTACCGTTTATGTATTTTGATGTTTGACCTCCATGAAACAAAGAAGGTGTGTTGGGCTACCTTCAAATTTAAATAAATACCAACTCAGGGTTGGCACATGGTGAACATCGTAATAGAATTTGGGTTCCAGTCAACGTGTACCTGAATAACTGTGTGGATAGCAGTTTGTATCTAAATATATTTTCCTTAAACTTTACATAATATTACACACATTACAACCAGATGATCATGAAACAAATTGTATTCATTCTTGTTGCATCATATACAGGTTTATACAGATACTGCATATAATCATTTCTTTGAACATAAATTAAAAAAATACTTTTTTGCAACAAAACAGCCACAATACAAAATTATATTGATGATGCACAAAATCTTGTTACGTACAACTCCCTCTTGTCCATGCGTTGTCCTATGAGTTTCGGGAAAAAATAGTCCCTTCTTCAGGGTCCTCTGAAATAAGGAAACTACAACCAACATCAAGGCTATGATTATATAAACTTTCAACCATCACCTTCCTACAAACCCGTGGGTCCATTGCAACATCACTTCACCACCTTATCCTTCTGGTTAATTGATAGTTGAGGGTGAACTCGACACTCTATGCTATTTACAAATGTTTAAGCAGGCTATTACACACCAACTACGTGGTTTACAGTGGTTTTTGAATTAAGGAAAAAAACACTGTGACTCATTCCATTATTACTCAACCACCACTGGTTATCATGTGCTCATCAGCAGACTTACTGCAACTACGGAGTCTTATGCGTGACTATCCTCAATTGGAACTAACTCAAGGATGCCTATCTGTGGAAATGTATGCATATTATGAGTAAAATTACATTATTTCCTAACCCCAATACCTCACTGTTCATGCACTACAAAGTAATACCTTTAGATCTCTCTACGTTTTAAGAGTGCGTCTAATCAGGCTGAACCTAAACCAGAAGCAGACCAATAACTATTCAACATGCCATATAACCTATAACTGAGCACAAAACCAAACATACCAAGCCGTTACCCATCTTTCTTAACCTCAAATCACCTACCCAGTTAATCCTATGGCATGCTTCACCGGTAATCCGACCATCTATTTACCATGAGTTCCCAACAAATGTTTTGTTGATTACCATAACTGAGAGAAGATTGAAAAGGATGAGTACTGACTATGCCCCCAGTTTAAACAATTCACTTCTTTCAGTGAGCCATGGCGGATATCTTAACGTGCTAAAACACCTCATGTGAGTGAGATAAAAACACAAATGGTCGGTCAATACCACATCTAGCTTTATGTACATTAATCTAAATAACAGCACTCGAGGCCCCATCTGACAAACTTCTTCCAGGTTGGTGCATATGATAACACTGACACAAACTCCGCCCCCTTCCTAATCAATTATGTTGCTCCAGCGAGCTACGGCAGCAATCTTAGCGTGATTATGAACCTTTGCACAAATGATCTAAAAACCTATATGGTTGATTATTACTTCCTCTATCTTCATGTTTAAAGATTTAATAATGGGTAGTAATTCAAATTTACAGCAATTCTGACTGCAGCGATATTCCTATGTTTTAGCTTCCCTCCAAACAGGTTTTTTGTGGTGGCCATCTTACTATAGGTTGAGTATCATCAGCAGTGAATCAATTTCATATGAGTGAAGATTGAACAGGTGCATGAATGAACAGCGTTGACATATATCAGTCAAATAATTGTTCCTATGACAATTCAATCTTATTTCAGACTGAAAGATGAATAATCACCTTCGACAGCAAAATTATACATATTCCTAATTTTCACAAAATGATAAAACATATTATTCAAAAATGTGTGCTTGTATTACACAGCACTATTCTATGCTTATGAGTGTGTGTGTATGACCTTGAAGGTGATAACTCCTTAATGTATATTAAGATGGTCTCCTACAAGTGTAAACTCTGTAGGCCCTCATCACAGCAATATGGAGTGTATTTCAATGATGGTTCCTCATAAAAAACAACTCATATCCAATTTATCATTCAGTCCTAACAGCATCATGGTATTACATTTCTTGTTCCACTGGACTTCTTTTTGTAACAGTATCTTGCTCGGGTATGCACATTCCTTGGGTTTCAAAGTTTACTGAATCAAAAAATCGTAATTGTGCGATATTATGACACTGTTCCAGCCAATGCTTTACTAAAGTAGAGTTGGTATTCTTGTTTTGAATCATACTTTTGTGTTCTCCTCTCTGAATGTTTACTTTCCTTTCTGTTTTTCTATTGTAGAGAAGTCCACAGGGACATTTGATACAATAGATAACATACATGGTGTTACAGTCTGACATGTGTTTCAGAGTAGTTTTTTCACCAGTACGAGTGTGGAAACTAGCAGAGATCGCTGTTGGCATAAGCTGAAGCAATTTTGTTTGCAGTAGCCATTTTAGTAGCCATGTGCTTGCCATGTGCTTCTCCCCTCCTCGCTGTTGCCTGTCCTAGTACTTCGTCTAAATCATCAGTATAGTTAACTCCTTCAGTACTGAGCCAGTGCACTGCTCATGCTCAGGAAGGCCTGTAGCTGTTGGAATGCACCTGTTACAAACTTAACTGTCAGGCTATTTTAACTGATGTCAGCAGTTACGTAACTCCTCCCACTCTGTTGACTAAGCGATTCTCATGTACCCTTATATGTAAATTAATATTTGTGTGTACACTTGTACTGCCTCTTTTTGAGCTTCTATGCTTACTCTGCAACTATCACAGTATATAAGTACCATGGTTTCTTTACTCCATTTGCTGCCTCATACATTGCCTGAGGGTTGTGTTTCAACGTAGTTCTACTCATGAGGTTTTAATAAACAATTTGTTTAATATTACAGCTTCTGTGCCAATTTCTATTATGTCAGTCTAAAGGACCAGTGCAAAAAGAAGGGCGAACCCCTGCACTGGTGAGCCTCGGTAAGGCCAACCCCTTCAAATTGGTGCCATCACGTGGGGCTCATCCGCGACTCGGATGCCCAAATGAGTGGTCTCAATGGAGGTTAGGAATCTCGCTAAGGATGTACACTGCTTGAGGAGATCCTTGTCTTTGCAGGTTGAAGTGCTTTTCCGATTTTACCGATTTGACCCTCCAGCTGGTGCCGGTCTCCGACTGAGATCCCTTTTGGTGATCGTCTTGCAGTGACCATTTGGTCAATTCAGGACTTGGCAGTTGGAGGCTGGAGGCTTTTGTTTGGTAAGTTTGTTGGATGCAACACTTCTTGATTTGTTTGGCCAAAGATTCTGGTTTAGTTTGGGTATATATAAATTGCAATTTATATAGGCAGGCAATGAGTAGAATTTTCTCTAATTTGTGAATTCTTGAACGGTACAATATTTGCATTAAGTACTATTTTGTTATAATATCATATATACTGTAATATTTTTGGCATGCCTGTTTCAAGCACGCTCCAAAGGATGTGTTGCTTTCTTGGAGGTACCAATATGGATTTAGAACAAAATCTGCCGCCTCCCCCCGAGGGGACACCAAATAGGTAAATGTACATTAAAAACTGTACTTCTACCATAATGTATGGTACACTGTGGAATAAATACACTAAGAAGGATCCTGACTTACGATGGCCAATACATGAGTCATTCGATATTAGTAAAATTCAGTATGTGGATCAGTGTGTGTTTAAGAGCAAAAGTAGACAAGATATGTGTGACTGTGTACGAATGTGGGAGAAAGAAGTGCATGAGAGAGTGAGGAGAGAACAAGCACGCACAAAAATATTTATGCGAAAGTGCTGGAGCTGAAAATCAAGAAATTAAGGAAATAAAGGAGAAAGAGGATAGGGAACGTTGTCTACAGGTAAATGGCCAATACCCTGCCCCCTTTATCCTCTACTTAATTAACCACAGGATGATTCAATTTGAATAGATCGATCTCCGCCTCCATATACTTTTCCCTCTGCCCCCAAGGATGATTCTGATGATGGCAAATCTCCGGCAGGCCAGAAAGGGACAGAATTAGACCCGAAATGGCACACTCACTCTATTTTGAGCGCTGACCGTGCAGCCACTCTTAGCTCTGCTGCTCGTAAAGCAGCTCATTGTGACACTTCTGCTCCTGACATTATAGCAGATGTTCAGCAAAGGTCAGAGTTAGAGCAGTTATATTTCACGGAGTCATTTACTGGAGAAGTAGTTGAAAATTTCAGGAAACACTCCAACAAATTAGAGCCTATTGATATAAAACGTGATCATAATCAATTGAGTGACACTCTTTTTCTCCCTTCCCAGGTGGCCGATTTATTTAGATGCATGGTTAAACTATGAACTGATGCTTTCCGTTTGCGAGTGGAGAAAAAGGCAGCTGCTATGCCTGAACAAACAGCTCAGTCCCACGTGTCGCAGGAGGCAGACCCAGGGACAGATAAGGGTAATGTGGTCATGGGAAACCAATGCGTGAAGCTGCGCCTTTGTATGTCCCTCCTAGGGGTGCGGGAGCAGATGACAGTGAAGATTCAGCTGATGTGAAGGGATATTTTGTTTTCAATTGGGTTTATACTCTTTGGAGTAGAGCGGATGTCATGGCTCTTAAAGCTGCTTTGACTGACCCGCGGAAAAATCCGTCTGCTTTTTATGAAGAAGTTGAAGGAGCAATTAGTTCTTGCAATATGACTTTGCTTGATATCGACATGTTTTTTGGGCTCATCTTACCCCCTGATACGTGGAGATCTATCAGTTAAACAGACATTCATACCGCCCGCTTTTGGAGATATTTGAAAGGAAATTGAGAGAAAAGATGCAGAAAGAGAGCCTGCGCAGAAACCGCTACTAGAGATATTATACCTTCCAAAGGCTATCATAACTAAATTGAAAACCCTAATAGCTCCTAAAAAAAAAATTGGACTATGTTAGCATCCTACATAAGCTGTGGAATCAGCACCCATCAACAAAGTACTTCTTTATAATTGCAAATAATGTCCTTTGGAACAATGGTAAACATCCGTATCAAATGAACAGGTCCGAGCTTGGCAATCGTATATTTTCAATCCTTTATTTTGTTTTCACAGTAGAAAAATGATCCAATTCACAATGGATTTTCTTTTTTTCTAGCCAACGCGTTTCGTCTCATCAACTGAGACTTCTTCAGGGCTAAAAAACATATAAAAATACTTTGTAAAAAAACACTCATATATACACTAACATATTATTTACAGCAAAGATTGACAAACATCTATATACAAAAAGATTTTCAATGAAACAAGAAGAAACTGTCCAATTTATTTACAAATGTGAGGTGGGCTATGCTACTTGCTTTTTGTGAGAAAGGGGAAAGCTCCATTGTGAATTGGATCATTTTTCTACTGTGAAAACAAAATAAAGGATTGAAAATATACGATTGCCAAGCTCGGACCTGTTCATTTGATACGGATGTTTACCATTGTTCCAAAGGACATTATTTGCAATTATAAAGAAGTACTTTGTTGATGGGTGCTGATTCCACAGCTTATGTTGTTTGTTTAGGACTCTGTCCTTGAAAGGAACTTATAGGGTTGTGTTCCTAGGTTTCCCAAGCACCATCACACTACTCAAAAATCACTGACTACGACAGGTGCAGGCATCTTGCTCCAACCCTTCCTTTGCTACATTATGTTAGCATCCTGTAAGCAAAATGCGTATGAGTCAGTTTCTGATTTCTTTACTCGTTTTGAGGAGACATTCCATGACTTTAGCGAGTAGTCATTGGCACCATTAGAATCTTAAAGAAAATTGCCCCTTACCTGTCCTTGGCAGCCCGGAAACAAGCAATAACTGGCCTAGTACTATCGAGGATAGATTATTGTAATGCCCTTTACGGTGGCATCAATAAAGGCTCTATCCATCGCCTCCAAATGGGGCAAAATGCTGCAGCCAGATTGGTTCTTAGCCTCCCTAGGAGGACGTCTGCAACAATGGCCAGAAGGGACCTTCATTGGCTCCCAATTCCATCTAGGATCTCTTTCAAAATTCTCTGTCTGGCCCATGGTGCTATCCATGGCTCAGGATCTGAAGGCATTAGATCTCTTCTGTGTGCCTACACCCCCACTAGAACGCTTCGTTCATCTTCAAAGAATAGGCTGGTAGTCCCTAGGTTTGCTAAGGTTAGATGGGGAGTTAGAGCCTTTTCCACCTTGGCTCCCAAACTGTGGAACTCCCTTCTCCTTGAGCTTACCAGTCAATCCTCCTTGACAATCTTCAAAAAACTTCTCAAAACCTGGCTTTTTTCTCAAGCATATTAGATTCTTGCTCTCCCAATGGCGTCTGGTCTAGTTATCTGGAGTCTGGACTTTCCATGTCTGTTCGTATTGCGCCTTGATGCCCCTTGGGGCTAAGTTTTGCGCGGTATAAAAACGCTATTCATAGTCATTGACAGATGACTCGAGCAAGCATCTGTCTGTCGATAAATTTGTCGCGAACATGTTGCCAGGATTAGCAAGTCGCCTAAAGGCCAACAAGAGTTCATGGACTACGTCTTCCCCCATTTCCCTTTTGACTATGGCCCAGTACTATGAATGTCAGAAATTGGAAGAAAAAGGCAAGGAGGATAAAAAGGCTAAGGATTTAAAAACAAAAGTTATGTTAGGTCAGGTTTATGGTCTATCTTACAGAGGTGGCGGAAGAGGCGGATGTGCAATGTTTTGTCCTAGCACTCCCTCTTTCCCTCGAGCTACTTTATCTTCTGATCAATGTGCTTATTGTAAGGAGATTGGACATTGGTGTGTTGACTGTTCACTTTTGCATAGTCAGCATTACCAGCGTGTTAGATGACACATGAGAAGCCGCCCAGGGAACTCAGGAAATAGGGGAGGTATGGATAATCGTACTAGGTTTGGAGCAGTAGAACATACTCAAAATTCTTCTAATACTTTTGACAGATGAAATCAGTATCAGATGTCTGACTATTTGCCCAATGATTTGAAGAGATCTAAATATGCATAGGAATGCCTAGGATGGGGTAAAGAATCAGTTGAAATCTCAGTAGATCAGAAGGGACCCTATGTTAATGCAAACATTTTGGGTTCTACTGATTGGTTTTTGGTTGATACAGCAGCTACTCTTAGTGCCCTTTTAAACAATTAGTTCCTAGCGTTACCCTGTCTGGCTTAACAATAATATCGATAGGATTCAATGGAACACCTTCCCTTAGCCCACTGTCACAATCGATTGCATTTTATGTTGATAAGTTTTCTGCTGCATGTCCATTTTTGCTTTCTCCTAACACCCTGGAAAATATTGTGGGTCTCGATATGCTTAAGCATTTTCATTGCACGATATGCTGTTGCCCATAAGGGGTACGTGTTATTTTAAATGACAACTATCCTATGGCTGAGAGGTCTTGTCGTCTTAAAGAAAGTATTGCTTTGGCATTACTACCTAGTACTTTGTGGGCTACATCAGATATTTATGTGGGGCAAATGGTACTGATACTAATACTAGAATATACATTGATTTGCAAGAGGTTAATAAGATTGCAGTGCCCTAATATCTAGTAGTCTCTGACATCACAACACTTATTACTATGGTTCCTCCGGCTGCAACTACATTCAGTTTGATCGATTTGAAGAATGCTTTTTTCTCGATACCTTTTTATCCTGAAAGCCGTTATTTGTTCAGCTTCACTTTGAATAATCAATCATTCAGATTTTGGAGAGCTCCACAGGGGTATACAGAGAGTCTTAGCATTTATAGCCAGGCATTAAAAAGACAGCTTGATTCTTTTCCTTTGCCAAAAGTAGTGGCTCTCACACAATATGTAGATGACATTTTGTTGGCATCGGATAACCCTGAACAGTGTGAAGAAGGAACACGTTCCTTGCTTTCGTTTCCTGCATTTCACCATCACAAGGTTTCACTGAAGAAATTGCAATATTGTACACAGCAGGTTACCTATTTATGTCACCTCCTGCCTAAGGAGGGATGTGCACTCACACCAGACTGCATTCAAGCTACTTTAGACCCGCTTGTGCCCTGCATTCAGAAGGAGGTTTGTGCGTTGATAGGCCTTACTTCTTTCTGTAGGCAGCAGATTCCTAGCTTTTCACATATTGTTAAACTATTGTTGGCACTTTTGACTAAAGACACTACAATGCCCCTCCCATGGACTACTGAATGCCAGAATGCTTTCCAGCAGTTGCGTCAAGCTTTATGTTCTGCACCAGTTACAGGCACTCCAGACTACACTAAGGCCTTCACACTCTATGTACACAAGAGGGATGGTTGTGCTCTATCAGTTTTAGTACAGACGCATGGTGATAAGCAGCATCCTTGTGCATATTTTTCTCTCCTTACTGCTCTGACATAACCTAAGAAAATAGCGATCGTTAAATGCAGTGCACACAAGAAAGTGATGGATAAAATAGAACAGGGCAATGCCTGTGCAGATCACACAGCCTATGAAACTGCAATGCAGCGAAGCACTACATCTATGTGTGTGGTGAAATCACAGGCTGAAGGTTGGCATGATGCCAGACAAGAAGTACTGGACATACAGCGATCTGCCTCTGCAGATGAACTAGAGCAATGGGCTAATGAGGGAACATTGGAAGATGAGGGCTGTTGGAGAAATAAGGACATGACCAAATGGAGATTGCCCGCAGCCTATTTACACCCTATGATTCACATGCAACACGGGCCGGCACATGTTGGAGCATCCTCAATAGCGAAGTTGCTTGCTTAAGTTGGGATCATCCTGAAATTGCTGGCACAGCTAAAAATATAGTTTAGTCTTGTCTGATTTGTCTCTGGTATAATCCTGGAAAGGTAACTCAAACTCCAACAGGAGGGTTTGCGACACCAACTGCACCTTTTGATGTTCTGCAAATAGATTACATCCAGCTTGAACGCTGTAATAACTTAAAGTATGTCCTAGTAGTGGTATGTGCCTTCAGTAGGAGGATAGAGACGTACCCTATGAAAGATAATATAGCTATTACTATAGCAAAGTTGCTTCTAAAGGAGTTTTTCCCACTATTCGGCATTTGCTGACTTCTGTGGAGTGACAACGGGCCGAATTGTATTGGGCAAGTTGCTGAGTATGTCTTGAAAGGATTAGGGATCAAGCAGAAGTTTCATGCTGCTTTCCACCCACAATCAGCGGGGCTAGTGGAGCAATACAATTCCACCCTCAAAGTTAAGTTAGTAAAAATCCAGGCTTTCACATCTCTGAAATGGCCTGATGCACTACCCTTGCCTATGCTATCCATTAGATAGGTACCACATACACTATCTGGCCTCATACCATATTAGGTGGTATTTAGAAGACCCATGAATATTTGGGGGATTCCTAAGCCTGGTCCTATACATGATGTACTTTGTGTCTTGATGAGTGACTACCTGTCACAGTTGACTGACAGTTTGCTTTCTATTCATCAACAGGTTCGAGAAGCTCTTCCTGACAGGTCGCAAGGTGATGGCCATGATCTCCGGCCCGGTGACCAAATAATGGTCAAAGTATTCCAGTTATCGAATAGCCTGCAACAGAGGGGGAGAGACCTGGAGTAGGTGCTCTTGGCAACCAGAACTGCAGTCCAAGTGATCAATTGGAAAAACTGGGTTCACTTCACGCATTGTAAGAGAGTGCCATCTGCCATGGTGGAGCCCGCCGCACTTGCTGACCATTGAGACATCTTGGACACAGAGAGAGGCCAAGCAATATCACCTGAAGGACCTAGCAAGTCTTCCCAGATCACATGATCCCTGGTGCATCTCGAAATCAGCTGCCACCCCTGGGGGAAAAAGTATTGCCGAAAAAGACTGTTTGAGCAACCATCCTGGGTAATTGAGAGACTGAGCCGATTAGGGGTGGGTCTTTTTCTTAGTGACTCCCGTCTTAACTCTCAGTGAAGAAACCAATGACTGCCCAGGACTTTCGAGCTCCATATGCTTTGTTATTTCAACGTTGAGATAAACATACCTATGGAAAAGATATCAACTGCTGCGAGAATCTGCGACAAGAAGACTATTTTCATTGCTGGGTTTACTTTCATTGTGATTATTAAGGCAGTAATAACTTGGGTTGTAGAGGAAGTGGCTCCTGCTCGACAAACGCTGACTGCTAATACTCCAGACCCCATTGAGCACCATTACTTATCCCTTCCCTAATATGAGCAGCAGCATAGAATGTCCTACCTCAATAATACATTCATTCCGATGTTGCATCACACTCTTAATGCTATGAACATCACCAACTGTTGGGTGTGTAGAACTATGCTAGCTCATCAGAAAAAGGGAGGAACACCTTTCATTCCTCTGCCATTTTCACACAATGGTTATGTCGAGCCTGGTTCGCATTTCTGTGGGCTTCTGAGTTTGCTAATATTACTGATGCTGGTGTAGGGAGACTGAATTTTTATCTTAATAAAGTGTGCTATCCTGATGAGGAAGGAGATCCACAGGCTAAAATAACTGTATGGGAAATGATGGAGTATCGCCAAGGAAACTCCTCTATGCGCTATGTTTTCCCAAACACTTGAACATCCATGGGTAATGGACCTCCTGTTATAGCTATTACTAGAGCAAGAGCAGACGTGTGCGTAAACAGTGTTGGAAGAATTCCCGTGGGGAAAAGCGACTGTAATTTGGTGTTGAATAATTCTGGGGTGAATAACAGCAGTTATCTGTCATCACATCATACCTATTTTATATGTGGGAATAAATGATACTATCATCTATCCATTGGATGGTCAGGAACTTGCTATATGTCTTTTTTGTTACCACCTGTGTTTTTGGCTCCTGCATCCTACCATAAAGAATATAAACTGTATAATGACATTTCCAAGAACCGATATAAGAGGACAATAAATCATGATGAGATGAATCAGACTGACACTGCTCTGCTGCAATATGTTGACTTTAATTTGGGATTGTTCTTCTTTGTTGGTGCTGAATTAAACAGTCGGAAAATCAGACAATTGCATGTGTTGTAGAGGCTGTGACCAACCAGACAGCTATGGCAGTTGGAAACATCAGAGAAGAACTGCAAATTGCCATGACCACTCAGAGAGTTATGGCACTTGGAAACATCACAGAAGAACTGCAAATTGCCAGGATTGTGGCGCTTCTAAATCGAATGGTCCTTGACGTTGTATTGGCTGATCGAGGTGGTGCATGTCGCATCATCCGGATCAGTTGTTGTGTTTACATCCCTGAACATGCCCCTTCAGTTTTTGATGCAATCTCTAAACTGCATAAAATCGCTGCTGAGATTCACCCTGATACTGGAACATGGACTTTAGCCTGTTGGCTGTGGACACTATTTGTTACCTGGGGCTGTACACTGTTGACAATACTATGTATATTCATTGCGATCCTTCTGTTATGTTGTTTATGTCTACAATGTGGTCCAATTCTTTGCTCCCTTTGTGTCACTGCTAGTATACCTACCAAACGCAACATTACGAATGTAACCGCCCAATCTGTATTGGACCAAGAAGTTAATCAAATCATACAAATTGATATGCAAAATGTGTTCTGTGTTCCTTTTAGATCATAAATGTGTTCAGCTGATGCTAAAAGGGTTGTCTGTGGAAACTAGCAGAGATCGCTGTTAGCAGAAGCTGAAGCCATTTTGTTTGCGGCAGCCATTTTATTTAGTCATGTGCTCACCACATGCTACTCCCATCCTCACTGTTATCTGTCCTTGCACTTCGTCCGAGTCATCAGTATAGTTAACTCCTTCAGTACTGATCCAGAACACTGCACATGCTCAGAAAGGCCTGTAGCTGTTGGAATGCATCTGTTACAAATTTAACTGTCAGGCTATTTTAACTGATGTCAGCCGTTACGTAAATACTCCAACCAAGTTGACCAAGCCATTCTCAAGTGCACTTATATGTGAATCATTATTTGTGTGTACACGTGTACTGCCTCTTTTTGAGCATCCATGCCTACTCTGCAACTATCACAGTATAAAAGCACCATGATTTCTAAACTTCATGTGCTGCCTCATACATTGCCTGAGGGTTGTATATCGACATAGTTCCACTCATGAGGTTTTAATAAGCTATTTGTTTAATATTACAGCTTCCGTGCCAATTTCCATTTTATCAGTCTAAAGGACCAGTGCAAAAAGAAGGGAGAACCCCTGCACCGGTGGGCCTTGGTAAGGCGCACCCCACACAAGGATGAGTAATGTTATTACTCTCAACCACATTGTTACAATGTGTGCAATTCATGCATTTCTTCATGCCTTGGTAATTTAGTGAAGATTTCTCATGGCTTGCCGACAGCAGTTCTTTCAAATTTCTGGTTCTTGTGTAAGCGAATAACGCTCTAGACACAAAGGAATTTTTAAAATCAGGTTCTTTCTGCAATAGCTCCCAACATCAGAAAATTAATTTTTTGATGCTTCTGGCTTTAGTTGAGAAGTGAGATACAAACACCAACTGGTTCATTTCTATTTTGTTTCGTTTCATTAATAGATTATTGTGTTCTATCAAATGTATGTGTCCTTCAGCTTTTTCAATAGTAATTAGTGGATTGGATTAGTTCTAAACCACGTCATTTTCTCAACAAAAAATGTTCAAAGCTTCCACACCTGTAAATGATGCCAAAGATACATAAAGATCTTGTGGTTCTTCCATTCAGGCCCATTGTCTCTGGATGTGTGTCATTCTTTAAACCCTTAGGTAAATACATTGATAATTTTTTACAGCCAACAGTACTCTCTTGGAGATCTTACGTGCAGGATACTACTGACTTCTTATCACATTTGAACAACACAAGTCTGGAAAACATGGAGAAGTGGCTACTCTGTACCATCGATGTAACATCTGTCTACACTTCCATTCCTCTGAAAGATGGATTTGAAGCAGTTGAATGGGCTCTATTGAAACAACTACAATTAAGAGCCAATAACGTTTTCTCAATGGAATTATTTTTTTCTGCCAATCAGCAGGACCTCCATGAGCGTTGGGGGTGCCCCAGTATATGCTAATATTTTCTGGCAAATTTTTAAAAGAAACATATTTCTTAACACACCGCATGGAGTGATCATTTTGCTATCTATTGTCATTACATTGATTACATCTTTCTAATATGGTCTGATTCTGAGGAGTTGCTAAGGTACAATATCGAAATTCTCAACACAAGAAATAATAGGTTTACATTCACGTATACGATCAGTGATTCTAAATTACAATTTCTTGATGTTTTGATAGAAAAGCACAGTAGTGGATTGAATACCAGTGTATACACCAAACCAACAGACAGGAACAATGCCATACGTTATCAGAGTTTTCATCTACCGCATCTCCTTGAGAATTTACCTTATTTGCAAATGATTAGAATTAAACACATCTGCTAACAGCAAGGTGGATGCCATACACTTATAACCAGAATGAAACAAAGATACTTGAAGAGAGGTTATCCACTTATTACTATTGAAAAAGCTGAAGAACGCATACAATTGATGGTACGCAAAGATCTATTAATCAAAAGAAACAAAATGGAAACAAACCGGTTGGCGTTCATATCTAAATTCTCCACTAAAGGCAGAAGCATCAAAAAAAGTCATTTTCAGACATTGGGAGCTATTGCAGACAGAACCTGATTAAAAAAATTCCTTTATGTCTAGATAGTTATTCGCTTACACAGGAAACAGAAATTTGAAAGAACTGCTGTCGGCAACTATGAGAAATCTTCAGTAAATTACCAAGGCATGAAGAAATGCATGAATTGCACACAATGTAACAATGTGGTTGACAGTAATAACATTACTCATACTTGTACTGGTGAAAAAACTACTCTGAAACACACGTCAGACTGTAACACCATGAACGTTATCCATTGTATCAAATGTCTCTGTGGCTTTTCTACGTTGGAAAAACAGAAAAGAAAGTAAAAATTTGGATAGGAGAACACAAACGTATGATTCGAAACAAGAATACAAACTCTAATTCGGTAGTGCATTTGCTGGAACAGCGTCATAACATCACACAATTACAATTTTTGATTCTGGAAACTTTGAAACCCAAGGAAGGTACAAACCTGAGCAAGATACTGTTACAAAAAGAAGTCTAGTGGATTAAAAAATGTAATACCATGATGCTGTTAGGACTGAATGATAAATTGGATATGAGTTATTTTTTATGAGGAGATATCAGTAACATACACTCCATTTTGCTGTGATGAGGACACGCAGATTTTACACATGTAGGAGACCATATGGATATATATTAAGCAGTTATCAGCTTCAAGGTCATACACACACAGCTCATAAACATAGAATATTGCTGTGTAATTCCAGTGCGTATTTTTGAATAATATGTTTTATCATTATGTGAAAATTCAGAATATGTATGATTTTGCTGTTGAAGAGGATTGGGTGATTATTCCTCTTTTCAGTCAAAAGTAAGATGGAATTATCATAGGAACAAATAATTGACTGATATATGTCAACGCTCTGCATTCATGAACCTGTTCAATCTTTACTCATATGAAATTGATTCACTGTTGATGATATGCAACCTATAGTAAGATGGCTGCCACAAAAAAGGTGTTTGAAGGGAAACTAAAACACAGGAATATTGTTGCAGTCAGAATTCCTGTAAATTTGAATTACTAACCTTTATTACATCTTTATACATGAAGATAGAGAAATTAATAATCAACCACATAGGTTTTTAGATAATTTGTGCAAGGGTTCATTATCATGCTAAGATGGCCGCCGTAGCTCGCTGGAGCAATATAACTGGTTAGAAAGGGGGCAGAGTTTGTGTCAGCATCGATGATATGCACCGTCCCAGAAGAGGTTTGTCAGAGGGGCCCTCGAGTGCTGGTTTCTTATAATGTCATTGTTAACGTAAGAATATTTTTGGTGAGATTAATGTACATGAAGATAGAGGTGGTATTTATTGACCATTTGTGTTTTTAGATCACTCGTGTGAGGTTTTTTAGCACGGCAAGATGGCCGCCATAGCTCACTGGAGCAATTGAATGGGTTAAACAGGGGCAGAGTCGGTAATTGTCCTTTTAACTCTTCTCTCGGTTATGGTAATCGAAAAAACATTGGTTGGGAACTCGTGGTAAACAGATGGTCGGATTACCGGTGAAGCACGTCATAGGATTAACCAGGTAGGTGATTTGAGGTTAAGAAAAGATGGGTATTAGCTTGGCATGTTTGGTTTTGTGCCCAGTTGTAGGTTATATGGCATGTTGAATAATCATTGGTCTGCTTCAGATTCAGGTCCAGCCTGATTAGACGCACTCCGGAAATGTAGAGAGATCTAAAGGTATGACTTTGTGGTGCACAAACCGTGAAATATTGGAGTTAGGAAATAGTGTAATGTTACTTATAATACACATACATTTCCACAGATCGGCATCATTGAGTTCGTTCCAATTGAAGATAGGCATGCATAAGACTCTTTTGTGGCAGTAAGCACTCTGTTGAGCACATTATAACCAGTGATGGTTGAGTAATGATGGAATGAGTCATAGTGGTGTTCAAGAATCACCGTAAACCACGTAGTTGGTGTGTAATAACTTGCTTGGACATTTGTAAATAGCATGAAGTGTCGAGTTCACTCTCAATAAGCAATGAACCACAAGGTTAAGATGGTGGAGTGATGTTGCAATGGACTCACTGGGTTATAGGAAGGTGATGGTAGTGGTTGAAAGTTTATATAATCATAATGATGATGGTGGTTGTAATTCTATTATTTCAGAATCCCCTGAAGAAGGGGCTTTTTTGTTTCGAAATGCATAGGGCAAGGCATGGACAAGAAGGAGTTATACCTAAAAGGATTTTGTTCATCATGAATATAATTTTGTGTTGTGGTTGTTTTGTTGCAAAAAACTGTTTTGTAATTTATGTTCAAAGGAATGAATATATGTGGTTTCTGTATAGACCTGTATATGATGCAACAACAATGAATACAATTTGTTTCGTGATCATCTAGTTGTAATGTGTGAAATATTATGTAAAGTTTAAGGAAAAGATATTTAGATACACACTGCTGTGTGGACAATTATTAAGGTACACATTGACTTGAATACTAATTTAGTTATCCGAATGGGGGACTGGCAGCCCCTAAATACTGTGTAGCACGCAAAACAGTTTGAACATAGTAGATGGTTAGATCAACATTCAATATACTGAGGAATCAAAGAGTGCACCACTTAAACCAAGTTTCAGAACATCTGAATAGACCAAGCAAACTCATCTCTGGGACAAGCTAAATAACAATGAGTATCAGGACCCTAATTCGAGACCCAAAGAACATTGAACTCACTCCACCTGGAAGCGGCTGATATGACCGGGAAAAGCAAGTGGAGAACTGTACCGCCATCGGGGAACAGAGGAAGAAAATTGCTCACACATGGAGGGAGCAACAGCAGAATTGCTGGCTGCTTTGCACTGCATTGATTTGCACGAGTTAGCCAGGCATCCGGGGGTAGGCTGTCAGTGCTTCCTCCAGTGTCTACACTGGCATCTGGATTCCCTTCCCAGGGGCACCCAGGTTAGATAGCTTTAATAAGTTTCGCCATTTTGTAAGAGAGATTTTTTGTTTTTCACAACTTCTGTCTGTTTCTTCATTTTCTGCCTTTGTCTGTTTTTATTTCAATAAACTTCAAACTTAAAAAAAGAGAAAGCAAAAGGAAACATGCTGTACAAAACCACTCAGCAGGAGAGCCCGCTGCTAAAATAGTCACTTCACCAACTGGAGTGCTCCATAAAGCCCTCAAAAAGGCTTATTTAACTACTGTTTTTCTTGTGGTGCCCATGGAGGATCAGGGGTACCACCCACATACCTCTGGAGTGTTGTGGGGGTTGCAGGAGTTACAATGAGCCCCCCATCATTGCTTTAGGAATTTAACCCCATGTCACCAAGGTTTTAGGATGCATGATGTAAGAAATGTGGGTATTACTTGAGGAGGGTGGAGGAGCAGTCTGAGCGTCTGAATGGTCATTGATGTAGATTTGCGTTGGCGGCAGTTGCTGGCTGTTGCTGTGGCGCAAAGTGCAGGTCTTCTGTTGCCAGTCACTCCAGACTGTCGCAGGCATAAAGAGCAAGCTTAACTGGACCTTCGCATTGGTGGTCATCGCACGCAGGAGAGTTTCTACGCAAACGGGCCAGTTTGAGATTAGGATGAGCCCAAACCTCTGGATGTTCTCTTTTATTTCAGGAGTACACTCTAATGACTGCCAAGGTTCCAAAACCTGGGAAGATACCTTTCGTGGATCAGAGACTCACTCCAGCAAATGTCACCTGGGCTCATGCAGGTCCAGATACAGCATGTCATCTGGAAAATTACAGGAAGGCCTCTGAAGATTGTTGTGTCCCTGCACCTCACACATGTAGTCAAGCACGTCCAGTCCTTCTTTCTCAGACAGCAAGGCAGCCATTCAAACAGTAGGGCAGTCACCTGACAGCATGGCAGTCCTTCTTTTGGAACATCAACAGGTCCAGATGTGTTCTGATGAGTGGCTCCAAAGGTCCAGTATTTTTACCTGGTGCCTGCCTTTGTTGGTGGGATTCTCTCTCCTACCCACACATCTGTTTCTGAAAAGAGTTTCTCCTTCTGCTTGTCAAGGCTCCAAACTGTCTGGGGGAGAGGAAAGGCAGGACAGGCCCTGTTGTCAGGGTCCTTTGAGTGAGCAGGGGCCAAAGTCCTTTGATATGTAAGTGGGGCTGGGTACAGATCCTCCCCAGTCATCCTGTCAGGGTGGCCCATCTTGTGTACTCTCAAGCCTCCTTTGTGTTCGTGTCTGGAAGCAATATTCAAACACCAACAGCAACGTCTTCACAGTCATGTGACCCAGGATACTGGCAGAAAGTGCATATGGTTTGGGAAGAAAATGCCAACTTTCCATAAGTGGCATTTTCTAAATTAAGACTATACCCAATGTTACTGTTATAGAGGGTTTTAAATTACAATTCATTTTAGTGTAACCAGCTTATTTCTATCTGTTCCCAGGCCAAGGTTAGGACTTAACACATATAATAAGATAACCCTGTGTTACTAAGTAGGATAGATTGGCATTACAACAGTGAAAAACAACTTTCCAGGTTTTTCCTGCCAGGGTATGTAAAATTTAAGTACACAGGTCCTTGTTTTTAAATACATTTCACCCTGCCATATGAGCCTTTAGGGTGAACATTAGGGGTGATCCTTAAGTATTAAAGAGGAAGGATAAGGTTTGGTAAAAGGTATATTTTGCCAGATCGAAATGGTGGTTAAAAACTTAGGTAGATGCCAATGATACCATGTTATAGTGAGAGAGCACTTCTCCCTCTCGTTAGCAGGGAAAAAGTGCACTGAGTCCTAATGCCATCAAAAATGGGGTTAGCAAAAGAAGGCAACAAGCTCTAGGTGATCTTGCAAAAAGGGGCATGTTCAACACATGACATAGGGAGGCTATTTACCTTTATTTCAAACATTCCCAGAGCTGGAGGTTTTATCTACTCCATAGGAGTGCAAAGACCCCTAGTGTTTTGTCCATTTGCCGGCATTATGTCATCTGATGACTGTAAAGTAAGACTTCAATATATGATAATTTTGAGTTCAGTGCTTTATTTAAAGTATATTTATGAAAATGAATTTTTATTAACTTTGCAATGCAATTATTTTAATGACTGTCTTTAATATGTGATTATTGCCTTTAATATTGCAGTGCCTGCTTGACTAACTCAATAGGCCTCCCTTCTACAACTGATGATTCCTTGACCGAGCCAATATACTTGCCATGTATTCTAATATGATGACCCCTTTACAAAGTCGACAGGTTTGTGTTGTATATTTGATATGGTGACCCCTTGACAAAGGCAATATTAGTATTGTGTATGTAACAAATTCACTTTCTCTTTTTCAAAGAAAAAGCACTGGCTAAACAATAATTTATTGAGTGTTGTTATTGTGTGCCAGTAGATGAAGATTATTAGCCCACAACACCTCTACTGATTAGGCATAACAATGCTCTGCTCTGCAACCCTCAGAGACATAAGCACTACAGTGGGGTACTTGTTTCCCAGTAAGGAGATGATTGTAGACATATTACTTAAGCAGAATTCACATCCTGCACAATAACTCAATTTCTAACAATCTCATTCTAGGACATAGGAAACATTGTGCAGAGCCATTGAAATAAGATATCAAAAAGTGGTACTGCTGCAGTAAAGTGGAATTCAACTTATAATGTTAGGAGTCTGACAACAAAATTGCCGAATTTTTGGGAACTTTTGAAATAATATGAATAACAGATCTGGTTAAAAAAATTGGTCAACCTCTGTTGAAAATTGGCAGATAATCAACCTGTATTCTTCTCTTCCAAATTTTAATTCAACATACAAATACTTATTGACTGTTGAATTTGACCAACTTTTTTGTGGTGTGCCCCCTGATTTTTTTAATGATCCTGCCGACCAGTGACAAAGTGCCCGTGCTCCCCCTTTCAACATGATGTAATTAGCATACCCCTAATTGTCCTATTTAACTTACATATAAGACCCTAGTAAATGCTGCCCAAACTGTACCGAGTGTGTAAGTTAAATTTCACCTGTGGGCTGCAGCAATTATTGTGCCACGCACTGCAATTACAATGCAAACATGTCTAAAAGCCTGTCAAAAGTAGCTTGATTAGGGAGGTTTTAACTACAAATTTGTCCTGTCAGAAAAAAACCTCTTGACAGACATGAACCAAACTTCAAATAAATATAATTCACCCATTAGTATACGTTATTACCCTAGGGCAGGGTGAATGGTACTTAAAAGCAGGACATGTAAAAGTTTAACGTTAAATATGTCCTTACGGTGAACAAGTCCTCAAAACTATTTTCACTGTAGCGGGGTTGGATGTTCGATGAAAATGCATTGGGATATCATAAATACAATTAGATCATGTAATTTCGGACTAGGAAACCCGTCAACGTTTATTCTTGAAATTGTTTAATGATTTATTACAAGCCCAATTGGTAAAGTTGGATTTGCGATAATATTTTAGTACAGGTACCTTTGGAAAGTTGCCTGTTACCTGCCTAAAGTCTATAGAAACTCCTTTTCATGAACTTACAGCCATCATCCAGACCCTTTGAAGAGATGTGGTCTTGCTTCCAGAAATGAGACAAAAGCCGTCGGTGGGGATGGATGTTCTAGATGTTCTATTCCTCTGTCAGGCTGACCATCTGAGCCATTCCAAGGAACATAACCGACTTCCAATAGACCTTTCCTGTCACCAGCAGATGTAGTTAACATACAGACCTGCCCATTCCTTTGTCCCCCTAGCCAGTCAGGCACCAGGCCCAGTGGAAGAGGAGCTGCCCCTGGAACTGGTTGAGAGTTATCTAGGGGAGGGAATCCTCATCTCCCTGGCCACACCATTGGGGTGGGCACAAGAGCTATGAACAGGGAATGAAGGTCTTGAGATATGGGTTTGTGCAGAGAGGGACACTGTGTGATTGTTTGCAGTAGGGCACACAGAAAGCACTGTGAAACTGGGTAGTTCCCCCTGGGAACTTTTACCTCAATGGTTGGAGAGTGGCAATGTTTTTCCCTATCTCACAGGCTGGCCCCAGTGCTTTCCTCATAAATATTTTTGGATGTGTGGAAGAACAGATGAGAACTGGACCTGCTGTCTGTGACCCAAGAAGAGCCATGAAGACTAGACAGACTCTCTATTGTACTTGGGCATGGAAGTGATCCCCAAGGGTCATAAGACTGACCTCCTGATTGAGCTGCAGATACTACAACAAGCTTCTAGAGGCCCTTTTTCCTTCATTCTCATCACTCCAGTTCCAACTGGATGTATCCAGTACCTTGCTTCTGGTCTCTGCTGAAGTGAGTCTTTTCCCCCAAGTGCTGTCCCCAAGGTACTGATCCTGGGCAGGTGTCAAATGTTACTCCTAGGAAATGCTGAAAACTGTTATTTAGAAATGTTTTCTTACTTTTCTCCTGAGAACCAGCAAGGGAAAGAGGACAAACTGTCAAGCTGGTCCAACAAAGGTGCATTTCTGCCGGGTCAAAGATCTCTGTAGCGCCTGCTATGTTCTTTCCTGTTCCAGCAACTCCAATTCCACAGGACCTTCATGGAGAAGGTTTCTGAGCTCCTGAGGCCCTTATTACAATAATAGCTCAAGATACAGGAGGAGAGGGTCTAAGGGAGATAGTTTAAAGACCTGTGAAAAGAATACCCCTTTTAACATACAATTATTACACACAAAAAAAACCTTCTCCAGTCTGGGCTAGCACAAAGTCAGTCTTAGAAATGAAAGATTAGTATCTCACTAAAAAGCCTCATGGGGGAGCAATCCCTTTTAGGACGAATGCCCTCAACCATCATAGGTGGCATGATTCATCATATGGGTTTCTCCTACTATTGGGAAACCTAGTCCCAGGGAAGGCTACGACTCCCTCACTGTGAGGCAGGAGCTCTGGGATGTTTTTATAGGAAGAGGATCTACTCCTAAGCATGCTAAAATCCCATAAAAGGGCTGCATACCCCCCTGTAGTGAGCCTGGAGACAGGGCAGGATGAAAGGACCTCTGTGTACTTCAAAGACCCTTTTTTAAGGCACTCCCACTTCAAATGTACTCCTTGGTATTAGTACTGGTCCTCTGACCCCACCAAACTCAGTGCACTTCTGGACTTGAAACAAACTTTCCAATAGGAAGACCTGGTGTGCTAAGTTAAATTAAATTATTTTAAATTAAATCAAATTAATTAAGCACACTAAACCTGAAGGGATCAAGGTGCTGAGTCTAAAAGGTGCTCTAAGAACCCACTGAGGAAAATGAGACCCAGCAATGGTAAATACAATCAACACTAGGGGAAAATTAAAGGAACAGAACGTCTGTTAGCAAAAATGCTTGATTTGCCTCTCAGCTGGATTGCTGCTCTGGAAGACTAGGCTGCTACCTTTCTGCTCACTGCTCTCTCTGACTGTACCTTTATCACTTGACCCAGTGTGACTTTAAGGGCTAGCTGATTAGTCTCCTGTTTTTAGGAAAATCAGGGATATCAAAGTCTTCCAACCTGCTCCTGGGCCTGGTTCATTAGAAGTAGACCCAGGTGCTTCCTCCAGTAGAACCAATGCACACTTTACTGTGAGAGCAGAACTAACACATCACTGGTGTTGCGGGAACAAAAGCGATGCATAGCACTTGGAACCAGCAAATTGCCATCAGAGCTGTCACATCGAAACACTGCATTGGTGCCTCTGCAGAACGACGATTGATGATGACTGTGTGGAGAAACCTGGTGCATAGGCTTTAGAAACAATGCATCTCGGAACCAGTGCTTTGCTTCAGAACCTGCGCATTTCCATCGTTGCCTGTACAAAACCAATCCATCACCTCAAATGCGGGCTCAAAACCCACACATCACTCTCCTGTACCCCACATCTCATTGTTTGCAACTACCAGGATTAAGGTACTTTTGCTCAGCAGGATCTGTTTGGATCCTGCATCCGGCCCACGCTCAATCGCGGTCAGCCTGAACCCTTGACTTTGTTCTGGTCCAGTGCAATCAATTAACTCTGTAGGCACTTACTGCTTTTAAGTGCTGTTTTTGCATCTAGGGCCATATGTATCCTCATCACCATTTGCAATTTCTAAATAGCGAATTTTAAGGAATCGCTATTTAGAAATCGCTAAATGGTATGTATGTACGAAATCGCTATTTTGTTGCGATTTCCAATTATTCCTTAATTGAGGCACATAGAAATGACTGTGATATAATTCTCAATTTGCGAATTCGCAATTTGCTTATCGCAATTTGAGAAATATTTCAAGGGTGCAGGGGTGTCTCAAGGAACCCTGCTGCACCCCTGTAAATTACATGTGTGTGCATATGGCGCACATACATCCCCAATGGGCATGTATGTGCGTCATATGCCACCCTCACAAATGCACAATTGTGCATATTTACAAGACCCAGAAATCGCAATTTTGTAAATCTTCATACATAGCATTTAAGGAATCGCAAAATTGCGATTCCTTAAATGCTTAAGCAAAATAAGGAATCGCAATATTTTGCAATTCCTTATTTTGCTAATTTTTCATACATTCCAAAATCGGTAAAAAGGCTATTTGCGATTTGCTAAGGCCGAAATTCTGTGAATTTCGGCCTTAACAAATCGCAAAAGGCTTGATACATATGGCCCCTAATCTTTAAAAATCCATATCTTGACTTCTACTTATTGGATTTTTGTTGTTATAGTCTTGTTTTATCTATAACAGCCTAATCACTTTTTTAAACTGGTGTGCATTTTTTGTGGTATTTCCACTGTATTACTGTTTGAATTATTGCACAAATACTTTACACATTGCCTCTTAAGTTAAGACTGCCTGCTCAGGGCCAAGCTACCAGAAAGTGAGCACAGGTTATTTTAGGGTGTGTGCCTGACTTACCCTAACTGGTCTTTTGGTTCCTGCTTGGTCAGGGTACCACCGGGCATCACTGTTTTTGACGCACCAGTGAAGCAGTGTGCCTGTCAATATTTACAAGGCAATGTAAAGTCCCTCTGCATAACTTGTCATGGCCTTGTAAATATGGGCCCCTTTCTTGCATTACTCTGGGTGAAAGGGGTGTTCCATGGGTATTGCTGTGGGTGTTCCTATGCAACATCTATGGAACTTGACACATTCCCAGATTTACAAAGTTTTGTAAAGCTGGAAATGAATCAGAATTCTAGGCTCCACATGGCATAGAGTGGCAAAATGAGAAGAAATACTTTTATTTCTCCTCGTTTTTTCCTCTCTCCGTGATTGCCGCAGTCTGCGGCATGCATAGAAAGAGGAAAACTGAATTAATTATTGTTTTTGTGCAGGAACATCTCCCTTTCTGTACGAAAACAATCATCCCTGCATTACAGACACCCTTGCAACATGACGCAAGGGTGCCTGCACTGGCGCTTGGCAGCCAATTGTGCATCAGCAAAGGGGAAACCAGACAGATGCATTGTATTGTTGTTAATACAACACATCCCTGTGTTTTTAAAATTCTGCCGCTTAGCACAACAAAATGGTTTTACGGGCTGCATTGCATAATTTTTGGGTACATGAGGCCAACACATTCTAGCAGAGGGTACCCTGTTAATACAAGTGACTTGGCTATTGGGTTTCCATGTAAAGAAAATGTAGGGAGGGTCAATAGGGCATGTTTACCGACCAGAGCTATTTGTGCCCTAACTACAACTAGCAAAAAAGAAGAAATAGACTGGTCTAGATAACTGTAGGTGTGCCGTGCTGAGTCTAGAAACCGGAAACCATTAGTAGCACTGGAGTGATAGCACTGGGCAGGGAAAAATTCCCATCAGCCCACCCGTCTGGTGGAGGATCGTCACTTGGGAGATGTGTCATCAATCCACATCTCAACCATTGCACCTTTTGATTGTGCAGAGATGGATTATATGATGTAAACTCAGACCACAGTGCTTCACTGGTGATGCTAATGGGGTGCAGTGCAAGTGGAAAATTAATATGTGAGAAAAGTGAGGATAAAATTGACTCCTAGGACCAAAAATAAGTTTAATAGGTATGGTACTAAGGTCAAAATTAAAATGCCAAAAATAGTTTTAAATAATAACTATGTGAAGGCAGAGTTAGTGAGGGTCGACATGTTTCAGCTAGATGGACTCTCTGATCCAAGCTTTCGTCAGGACCAAGTGAAAAATGCGACTGCAAAAACAAAAAAGTGACTATGTACACTAAATATTGGATAAATCCTACCAGCTCCTCTGAGCCCAGATGTGTACTGGTGGTACTCCAATTCTTGTTTTTATCTCCTAAAGTGAAAAAGAGAGAAAAAGTGTACAACAGAAAAAAGTTAGTGTCCAACGGTATCAAGGATACAAGAAACAAACAAACAGTACACAAACAGTGCGGTGGAGAAATTATCTCCCCGCTACCACAGTAAACGCGAGAATTTACCGGTTTCAGTGTATCCAGAATCACTGACAATTGAAATTTATAAATATAAACTCACCCAGCGTTATGTGGGAGTTTGCCTCACCTCACCCGGCACCCACTCGGGAAGAAGGAGGCCCCGCTCTGTTAGGGTGGAAATGCAATGAACATCCTCAGAAAAATATCAGAGTAGTTTACGTGCATATAATTGCATATTTCCAACAGATCCCTAACAAAAGCCAGTTGTATCAGAAAGAGACTCAACCTCAATCGAGCAGGTGGCTCAGACCATGCAGGGGAAGTTTAAATGAGAAGTTTAAGCTAAGAGAGCAGATTTCGGCAATGTAATGAATACAGAGAAGAGGGCAGCAAAGATTGATTAAAGTGCCCTACCTGTCCGTTGGTACCTCTACACCAACATCCGAGAGGGAGTGGAGGTAACTGGCTAGTGAACGCGCAAGTCCTTTTATACCCGTAGTGATGGAATAATTGACTACAGCTGTAACAGGTATTATCGGTGGACTATTGCGCAAGGTAAAAAAAGGGAACGCTATCGCTGATCTACGCTTGCGCCAAAAGAAGTGTCAGGACACCTGCGCATGCGTGTGCCAAGGAATCTAAATGTGTGTTGACTTCACGCATGCATAGTGAAATAATATACCATACAGCTCTACATCGAAAGCGCCATGTCTGGAGCGGTGTGTGTAGATATTAGATCAACTCCTATAATGCTGTTTTTGGATCCATGGGGAATATTATTTCACAGTGGTGAATCACGACATACCGGATCTAGGTGTTTAAAGCGATGTCCACGGTATGTCCACGGTATGTCGTCACTTAGTGGGTGTTTCTTTTGAAAAGCCACATTCAGGGCCTAAATGACGACATACCGTGGACATCGCTTTAAACACCTAGATCCGGTATGTCGTGATTCACCACTGTGAAATAATATTCCCCATGGATCCAAAAACAGCATTATAGGAGTTGATCTAATATCTACACACACCGCTCCAGACATGGCGCTTTCCATGTAGAGCTGTATGGTATATTATTTCACTACGCATGCGTGAAGTCAACACACATTTAGATTCCTTGGCACACGCATGCGCAGGTGTCCTGACACTTCTTTTGGCGCAAGCGTAGATCAGCGATAGCGTTCCCTTTTTTGACCTTGCGCAATAGTCCACCGATAATACCTGTTACAGCTGTAGTCAATTATTCCATCACTACGGGTATAAAAGGACTTGCGCGTTCACTAGCCAGTTACCTCCAATCCCTCTCGGATGTTGGTGTAGAGGTACCGATGGACAGGTAGGGCACTTTAATCAATCTTTGCTGCCCTCTTCTCTGTATTCATTACATTGCCGAAATCTGCTCTCTTAGCTTAAACTTCTCATTTAAACTTCCCCTGCATGGTCTGAGCCACCTGCTCGATTGAGGTTGAGTCTCTTTCTGATACAACTGGCTTTTGTTAGGGATCTGTTGGAAATATGCAATTATATGCACGTAAACTACTCTGATATTTTTCTGAGGATGTTCATTGCATTTCCACCCTAACAGAGCGGGGCCTCCTTCTTCCCGAGTGGGTGCCGGGTGAGGTGAGGTAAACTCCCACATAACGCTGGGTGAGTTTATATTTATAAATTTCAATTGTCAGTGATTCTGGATACACTGAAACCGGTAAATTCTCGCGTTTACTGTGGTAGCGGGGAGATAATTTCTCCACCGCACTGTTTGTGTGCTGTTTGTTTGTTTCTTGTATCCTTGATACCGTTGGACACTAACTTTTTTCTGTTGTACACTTTTTCTCTCTTTTTCACTTCAGGAGATAAAAACAAGAATTGGAGTACCACCAGTACACATCTGGGCTCAGAGAAGCTGGTAGGATGTATCCAATATTTAGTGTACATAGTCACTTTTTTGTTTTTGCAGTCGCATTTTTCACTTGGTCCTGACGAAAGCTTGGATCAGAGAGTCCATCTAGCTGAAACATGTCAACCCTCACTAACTCTGCCTTCACATAGTTATTATTTAAAACTATTTTTGGCATTTTAATTTTGACCTTAGTACCATACCTATTAAACTTATTTTTGGTCCTAGGAGTCAATTTTATCCTCACTTTTCTCACATATTAATTTTTCACTTGCACTGCACCCCATTAGCATCACCAGTGAAGCACTGTGGTCTGAGTTTACATCATATAATCCATCTCTGCAAACTCAAAAGGTGCAATGGTTGAGATCTGGATTGATGACACATCTCCCAAGTGACGATCCTCCACCAGACGGGTGGGCTGATGGGAATTTTTCCCTGCCCAGTGCTATTACTCCAGTGCTACTAATGGTTTCCGGGTTCTAGACTCAGCACGGCACACCTACAGTTATCTAGACCAGTCTATTTCTTCTTTTTTGCTTATTGGGTTTCCATGGCTGGGACACCATCAGGATCTCCACAATGAGGGATGTACTAGAGGGGGTGGCATTTTAATCCCATCACACTTTGCAGGATGAATATACCCTTATCTGTAAACAATTTTTATGCTATTTACAGTTGAGGCATTGCCCTCTTACCCTATCTTATCAGTATGGATGAACTTTCTGACTTCCACCCGCTAGAAGCTAAAATACTAAAGGTTGATCTGGGTGACCAGAAGGTATCACAGGTTTACCGTTCCTTGATCCAACACATGCCTTATATGGACCAGAAGCTTTGCAACCCAGGTTCACTGTCCAATGATGACTGGGTGGAGGCCTGTGCCACACCAAGAGGCTCAGTGATTTGTGAGTGAATGTGTCCTATCCAATTAACTTACTTACATAGTACCTACCTTACTTGCTACAAACTCAACCGCATAGGGGTGTTTACCTCGTCCCTGACCTTGCATTGTTACAGTCAGGTCGGAGACTCTTTGCTCAGCATATGGGAATGCAGAATTCTCCATCAATCAATCAATCAATCAATCAATCAATCAATCAATCAATCAGGGAGTTTTGGGCACACTACTCAACCATGAGGGTCTCAAGGTGCTGAGGGGGGTATGCCACTCCGTTCAGTCGAAGAGCCAGGCCTTGTGGGTCTTCCTGAAGGTGTTTAGGGAGGGGGCAAAAGGGGGCTGATGTGTGTGTGCCAGGGGATGCCGAGGACGAGTCTGGCCATGGTGTTCTGTATTGTTTGCAGTTTGCAGAGTAGGGAACTTGTTGATGCCTGCTTAGAGTGCGCTGCCATATTCGAATTTGCTGGTGATGACAGTATTGGGAGGGTATCCCGAACTGCATGGCATTTGTCCTGCCTTAGTAAATAACCCAAAGACCAAAGCTGATCTTTTTAAACATAACTGAGGATTTGAAAATATCTCAATATGGTATAACACTTCTTTGGATGAGTCTCGCATTGGCCAAGAGGGATGTGGTGTACCTCTGTAAGGCGGGAACCCTGCCATTGGTGGCAACATGGAAAAAAGGGTAGATTGGTGCATGATGAGAGAGCAGCAAGTTTACATGACTAGGAGTTGCCCTCAGAAGTTGAGATTAGATGTCAAATATAACAGTTCCCTTGCTAAAACATTCCCACTGGACAAGGTCCTGTGGCAGTGGTTAATTACTGGACAGTAGGCATCCTAGAAACTGATATTTACAACTGGTATTTAAAAGCTTAAGTATTTCATTTCATTTAAACACAAGAGTTCATTTTTTAAACTTGTCGCTCAAAGTTTGAAATGGTGAATGATTAAGGCTTACTCCAGGACATGGTAACAGGAGTATCAGAACCTAAATACAGTATGAATAGCAATAACAATCAATAAACACAATCTCCAGCCGCATTATTGTAGGATGGTCTGTGTCAGAGGCAGAGATATAAAATGAAGTTCCAAAAATCTTCAATGTGACTTGCAGTTCCTCTGCTTCGCAAGAAACGTCTTCTGATGTCCCTGCAAACACAATGCATACCAAAAGGCACAAAGGGGATTATTCTGATGGCTCATCGGATGTGGTCCGACCGCCATCTGCTGCTGTAATCCGACCAACGCTTTGCAATGCGTGCGGTCAGAGGCAGCAGGGGAGGGGCAGTCCAACGCTTTCTAACTGGCTATAGGAGCCTGTCAGACCATTGGAGGGTCAGTTAAATCTACTATAGTGGTGGCAGGGCCGGACTGGCCATAGCGGGCACCAGGCGTTTCCCTTGTGGGCCGCTAGGTTGGGGGCCGATTTTGGGCTCCTCCCGTGGGCCTATTTTGTTACAAGGAAATTTTTGCAGCATAGCTGCAAAATCGTCCACTGTAACAAAATCAGCCGAAACCGGTCCTGGCAAACAGCTCGGCCGCTCCCAGGGGGGGCCCGCAGAGCTCTTTGCCAGGTCCAGTTTTGGTTCCCAATCCAGCCCTGAGTGGCGGTGCCTTCTCATGCACTGCTGTAGGGATTACAATGTCCCTTCTCTCCTGCCCTTTCATGGCGGGCTGAAAGTAACTTTGGAGACCCCTAGCGGGCCCCCTTTCCACAAGCCACACTAGAAAATGTACACTTTGTGAACGCTGTTAAAGGTAGTCTCATTGTGTTAAGGGCAAGGAGACCAGCAACTCCTTGTTGGGTGGTCCCTATTACACTATGGTGCCGGTCGGACGAGAGTCCGACTGGCATCATAATGATGCCCAAAAGTGTCCTGTGAAAGGAAAATGGGAAATTAGCCACCCTACTAGGGCCTCACAGTGGTAGATCATGCCTTTGATCTCCAGGAGGCAAAAGTCCTAGGGCCAGCCCTGACAGTCATACACTGACACCCTTCTTCAGCTTCTAAATTAAATTTAACACTCAACACTTAACTACCAAAGACAGAAATTAATCATCTAGATTTCCTATTTTCATTTGCTTACCTTTTTTAGCCTTGCTTTCAATGATGAAACGCACCATAGGAATGAATTTTCTGATTGAAGGCTATATCACACATTCTAGCTCTTTATGTGCTTGTTTTTATGGTCTGGTGGGTTGGTTTTTACTGTTGATTTCACTGATATTACCACAAATATTGCCTACAGAAAACACAAATACATGTAGTATCCCATAACCTGTGAACATGGTGTAAGTGCGATGTAACCCCACTTGTAAATAAGCCCTTATATGTTCGACCCCTGTGAAAAATCAGGAACAATGTCATGAATGTGCACGCTAATTGTACCATGTGATATTTTACAAACAACCCTCAAAATGGCATATACTACGTGTCGACAGTGCTACCTAGAAATGTGCATCGCAGAGCATCTACTTTTATTATATGACATTTCAATTTTTCCTTGCTGATTAGGTGGGGAAAAAATGTGCCTACATCGACTGTTTCTTCTGCTTTTGCATGGATATCATTTACATGTTGCCTGGGGGTGCAGCTGCGACCCCAATTTCGTTGATTGTTATCCCTTGGTACCGCCCTTACAACCCCTGCCCTCAGGTTGCAAAGGCTTCACCTTCATTCATAAACTTTATTTGGGGAGCTTGGTACCCACAAACGCGCAATATCATAACAGATAAAATAACAATCAAAGAGTTTTGAAAACATGGCTATATAAGAATTCACAATGATAAACCACAGTAAACTAACTACAAAATAGGAGTAACTTCATTAGTAATAAATAAATAAATAAATAAGTTACTAATATAAACACATGATATCAACCTCCAATTATACAAGGGTAAAATCTCAGGGATCAGACATCGATTTACATGCTCTAGTGGCAATTCTGAGGAATGTACTTGTTAGGGATCTGTTGGAAATATGCAATTATATGCACGTAAACTACTCTGATATTTTTCTGAGGATGTTCATTGCATTTCCACCCTAACAGAGCGGGGCCTCCTGCTTCCCGAGTGGGTGAGGTGAGGCAAACTCCCACATAACGCTGGGTGAGTTTATATTTATAAATTTCAATTGTCAGTGATTCTGGATACACTGAAACCGGTAAATTCTCGCGTTTACTGTGGTAGCGGGGAGATAATTTCTCCACCGCACTGTTTGTGTGCTGTTTGTTTGTTTCTTGTATCCTTGATACCGTTGGACACTAACTTTTTTCTGTTGTACACTTTTTCTCACTTTTTCACTTTAGGAGATAAAAACAAGAATTGGAGTACCACCAGTACACATCTGGGCTCAGAGAAGCTGGTAGGATTTATCCAATATTTAGTGTACATAGTCACTTTTTTGTTTTTGCAGTCGCATTTTTCACTTGGTCCTGACGAAAGCTTGAATCAGAGAGTCCATCTAGCTGAAACATGTCGACCCTCACTAACTCTGCCTTCACATAGTTATTATTTAAAACTATTTTTGGCATTTTAATTTTGACCTTAGTACCATACCTATTAAACTTATTTTTGGTCCTAGGAGTCAATTTTATCCTCACTTTTCTCACATATTAATTTTTCACTTGCACTGCACCCCATTAGCATCACCAGTGAAGCACTGTGGTCTGAGTTTACATCATATAATCCATCTCTGCACAATCAAAAGGTGCAATGTTTGAGATCTGGATTGATGACACATCTCCCAAGTGACGATCTTCCACCAGACGGGTGGGCTGATGGGAATTTTTCCCTGCCCAGTGCTATCACTCCAGTGCTACTAATGGTTTCCGGGTTCTAGACTCAGCACGGCACACCTACAGTTATCTAAACCAGTCTATTTCTTCTTTTTTGCTTATTGGGTTTCCATGGCTGGGACACCATCAGGATCTCCACAATGAGGGATGTACTAGAGGGGGTGGCATTTTAATCCCATCACACCTTGCAGGATGAATATACCCTTATCTGTAAACAATTTTTATGCTATTTACAGTTGAGGCATTGCCCTCTTACCCTATCTTATCAGTATGGATGAACTTTCTGACTTCCACCCGCTAGAAGCTAAAATACTAAAGGTTGATCTGGGTGACCAGAAGGTATCACAGGTTTACCGTTCCTTGATCCAACACATGCCTTATATGGACCAGAAGCTTTGCAACCCAGGTTCACTGTCCAATGATGACTGGGTGGAGGCCTGTGCCACACCAAGAGGCTCAGTGATTTGTGAGTGAATGTGTCCTATCCAATTAACTTACTTACATAGTACCTACCTTACTTGCTACAAACTCAACCGCATAGGGGTGTTTACCTCGTCCCTGACCTTGCATTGTTACAGTCAGGTCGGAGACTCTTTGCTCAGCATATGGGAATGCAGAATTCTCCATCAATCAATCAATCAATCAATCAATCAATCAATCAGGGAGTTTTAGGCACACTACTCAACCATGAGGGTCTCAAGGTGCTGAGGGGGGTATGCCACTCCGTTCAGTCGAAGAGCCAGGTCTTGAGGGTCTTCCTGAAGGTGTTTAGGGAGGGGGCAAAAGGGGGCTGATGTGTTTGTGCCAGGGGATGCCGAGGACGAGTCTGGCCATGGTGTTCTGTATTATTTGCAGTTTGCAGAGTAGGGAACTTGTTGATGCCTGCTTAGAGTGCGCTGCCATATTCGAATTTGCTGGTGATGACAGTATTGGGAGGGTATCCAGAACTGCATGGCATTTGTCCTGCCTTAGTAAATAACCCAAAGATCAAAGCTGATCTTTTTAAACATAACTGAGGATTTGAAAATATCTCAATATGGTATAACACTTCTTTGGATGAGTCTCGCATTGGCCAAGAGGGGTGTGGTGTACCTCTGTAAGGCAGGAACCCTGCCATTGGTGGCAACATGGAAAAAAGGGTAGATTGGTGCATGATGAGAGAGCAGCAAGTTTACATGACTAGGAGTTGCCCTCAGAAGTTGAGATTAGATGTCAAATATAACAGTTCCCTTGCTAAAACATTCCCACTGGACAAGGTCCTGTGGCAGTGGTTAATTACTGGACAGTAGGCATCCTAGAAACTGATATTTACAACTGGTATTTAAAAGCTTAAGTATTTCATTTCATTTAAACACAAGAGTTCATTTTCTAAACTTGTCGCTCAAAGTTTGAAATGGTGAATGATTAAGGCTTACTCCAGGACATGGTAACAGGAGTATCAGTACTTAAATACAGTATGAATAGCAATAACAATCAATAAACACAATCTCCAGCCGCATTATTGTAGGATGGTCTGTGTCAGAGGCAGAGATATAAAATGAAGTTCCAAAAATCTTCAATGTGACTTGCAGTTCCTCTGCTTCGCAAGAAACGTCTTCTGATGTCCCTGCAAACACAATGCATACCAAAAGTCACAAAGGGGATTATTCTGATGGCTCATCGGATGTGGTCCGACCGCCATCTGCTGCTGTAATCCGACCAACACATTGCAATGCGTGCGGTCAGAGGCAGCAGGGGAGGGGCAGTCCAACGCTTTCTAACTGGCTATAGGAGCCTGTTGGACCATTGGAGGGTCAGTTAAACCTACTATAGTGGTGGCAGGGCCGGACTGGCCATAGCGGGCACCAGGCGTTTCCCTTGTGGGCCGCTAGGTTGGGGGCCGATTTTGGGCTCCTCCCGTGGGCCTATTTTGTTACAAGGAAATTTTTGCAGCATAGCTGCAAAATCGTCCACTGTAACAAAATCAGCCGAAACCGGCCCTGGCAAACAGCTCAGCCGCTCCCAGGGGGGGCCCGCAGAGCTCTTTGCCAGGTCCAGTTTTGGTTCCCAATCCAGCCCTGAGTGGCGGTGCCTTCTCATGCACTGCTGTAGGGATTACAATGTCCCTTCTCTCCTGCCCTTTCATGGCGGGCTGAAAGTAACTTTGGAGACCCCTAGCGGGCCCCCTTTCCACAAGCCACACTAGAAAATGTACACTTTGTGAACGCTGTTAAAGGTAGTCTCATTGTGTTAAGGGCAAGGAGACCAGCAACTCCTTGTTGGGTGGTCCCTATTACACTATGGTGCCGGTCGGACGAGAGTCCGACTGGCATCATAATGATGCCCAAAAGTGTCCTGTGAAAGGAAAATGGGAAATTAGCCACCCTACTAGGGCCTCACAGTGGTAGATCATGCCTTTGATCTCCAGGAGGCAAAAGTCCTAGGGCCAGCCCTGACAGTCATACACTGACACCCTTCTTCAGCTTCTAAATTACATTTAACACTCAACACTTAACTACCAAAGACAGAAATTAATCATCTAGATTTCCTATTTTCATTTGCTTACCTTTTTTAGCCTTGCTTTCAATGATGAAACGCACCATAGGAATTAATTTTCTGATTGAAGGCTATATCACACATTCTAGCTCTTTATGTGCTTGTTTTTATGGTCTGGTGGGTTGGTTTTTACTGTTGATTTCACTGATATTACCACAAATATTGCCTACAGAAAACACAAATACATGTAGTATCCCATAACCTGTGAACATGGTGTAAGTGCGATGTAACCCCACTTGTAAATAAGCCCTTATATGTTTGACCCCTGTGAAAAATCAGGAACAATGTCATGAATGTGCACGCTAAATGTACCATGTGATATTTTACAAACAACCCTCAAAATGGCATATACTACGTGTCCACAGTGCTACCTAGAAAAGTGCATCGCAGAGCATCTACTTTTATTATATGACGTTTCAATTTATCCTTGCTGATTAGGTGGGGAAAATGTTTTCCTACATTGACTGTTTCTTCTGCTTTTGCATGGATATTATTTACAGGTTGCCTGGGGATGCAGCTGTGACCCCAATTTTGTTGATTGTTATCCCTTGGTACCGCCCTTACAACCCCTGCCCTCAGGTTGCAAAGGCTTCACCTTCATAAACTTTATTTGGGTAACTTGGTACCCACAAACGCGCAATATCATAACAGATAAAATAACAATCAGAGAGTTTTGAAAACATGGCAATATAAGAATTCACACTGATAAACGACAGTAAACTAATTACAAAATAGGAGTAACTTCATTAGTAATAAATAAATAAGTTACTGATATAAAAACATGATATCAACCTCCAATTATACAAGGGTAAAATCTCTGGGATCAGACATCGATTTACATGCTCTAGTGGCAATTCTGAGGAATGTACTTGTGCGAAAAAGCAACTCTTCATCAGCCAAAGATACTATGCACGAATACGCCTTCTCCAGACTAATAGGCCCTCTCTAATTAAAAAATTGTATTAAAAGCCACTTTGAGTATTTTGTGTAATATTTATGAAAAAATAAAAAAGGTAATATTGATTGACCACTCTGTCCATCGCAGGGACATAGTGTATGATTGAGGTTGGAGTGGTAAACAAGAGGAAAACACAGTGCAAATCTGACAGTTCCTGCTCTTAAGCCGAATAATAGGTTCCTTTCCCTAGTGTCTCATGGGTAAAGTGAGATATATCTAGAGGATGATAATACTGTTCAATAGTCATGCAACTAAGAACAGTAGATTTCTTGGATTACAAATCTATCCTTTCTGTGTTTTATAGAGAATAGATGGCATCTCTTAGTTCCTTTTTTGAGACAGTTTCAGCTGTGCTTGGTTCTAAGAAAATACATTCCTTATTAACACTACGTAGACGTTGTTGCACTCCACTCAGCCAAATGTTATGCCCATCCCTTTCTGGCACATAACACAGTCATTAATGATCTCTCTAGTAAGGGAGGAAGCCTGATTCTTCCATATTGATAGCCAAAAAAGGGCAGGTCGAGCACGTATGAAGTCTGATATAAAACTAAGATTAAGTTCTCTATGGTAAATGTATTGTGGAGTAGAGATTGGAATGCCCAGCAGTTTCCTACAAAACCTATTTTCTTCCTGCTGGATACATGAAATATTTACAATGCCCCAAATCTCAGCTCCATAGGTAGCCAAAGAAATGCACTGTAATTTGTAAATTTTTTGAATGGCTAAAGTAGCTCCAGTAGTCCATGGGCGGGGAAGACTAAGAATTGGTGACATTTGAGAACTTGCTCCTGGAGTGAGCAAAATGCTCAGTCCAGGAGCCGTTCGCAGCAAAGACCAACCCAAGATAGGAAAATATGCGAGTGCATGTCAATTTCTGACTGCCCACTGCAATGGAACTTAACTGTCGCTTCCCTGAACCACAAGACATTAAAAACGTTTTTTTTTAATTAACACACAGGTCCAAGCCATCCATATACCTTACAAAAGTTTGGACTAAAATACGCAGAGAATTTGGGGTGCGCCTATAAGAACTGCATCATCTGCGTACAATAACACAGGAATAATAAATATAATTAACTTAAACATACTTAAAATACTTAAATAACCTTAAAATTATTAAATAATTAATGTAAGTTAAAAAAACATACAATTTAAGTTTTTAATACATATATATATATATATATATATATATATATATATATATATATATATATATATATATATATATATATGAACAAAATATTAATAAAAAATATACAATATTTTTACCGTACGATAGCGGGAGGTTAACATTTACTATTACCACGCCAGTGAGTGCAACAGTAGAG
Source organism: Lissotriton vulgaris (assembly GCF_964263255.1). Taxonomy (NCBI): domain Eukaryota; kingdom Metazoa; phylum Chordata; class Amphibia; order Caudata; family Salamandridae; genus Lissotriton; species Lissotriton vulgaris. The sequence goes on from NC_141696.1 coordinate 902,564,858, forward strand.
AAAGCGTTGGATAGCGTAGGCGTAAAAATTACTATTCCAACTCCAGTGAGTACAACGGTAGGGAAAACGTTGGATAGCGGGAGAGTAAAAATTACTTTCCCACTCCAGAAATTGCAACAGTAGGGAAAGCGTTGGATAGCGTAGGGGTAAAAATTACTATTCCCATTTCAGAGAGTGCAAGAGTAGGGAAAGCGTTGGATAGCGTAGGGGTAAAAAAAACTATTCCCACTCCAGTGAGTGCAACAGTAGGGTAAGCGTTGGATAGCGTAGGAGTAAAAATTACTATTCCCACTCCAGTGAGTGCAACAGTAGAGAAAGCGTTGGATAGCGTAGGGGTAAAAATTACTATTCCCACTCCAGAGAGTGCAACAGTAGGGAAAGCGTTGGATAGCGAAGGAGTAAAAATTACTATTCCCACTCCAGTGAGTGCAACAGTAGGGAAAGCGTTGGATAGCGTAGGGGTAAAAATTACTATTCCCACTCCAGTGAGTGCAACAGTAGGGAAAGCATTGGAAAGCGTAGGGGTAAAAATTACTATTCCCACTCCAGTGAGTGCAACTGTAGGGAAAGCGTTGGATAGCGGGAGTTGCAAAAATTACTATTCCCACTCCAGAGAGTGCAGCAGTAGGGAAAGCGTTGGACAGCGTAGGAGTAAAAATTACTATTCACACTCCAGAGAGTGCAACACTAGGAAAAGTGTTAGATAGTGTGGGAGTGAAAATTACTATTCCCACTCCAAAGAGTGCAACAGTCGGGAAAGCATTGGATAGCGGGAGGGTAAAAATTACTATTCCCACTCCAGTGAGTGCAACAGTAGGGAAAGCATTGGATAGCGGGAGGGTAAAAGTTACTATTCCCACTCCAGTGAGTGCAACAGTAGGGAAAGCGTTGGATAGCGGGAGAGTAAAAATTACTATTCCCACTTCAGAGAGTGCAAGAGTAGGGAAAGCGTTGGATAGCGTAGGGGTAAAAAAAACTATTCCCACTTCAGTGAGTGCAACAGTAGGGAAAGCGTTGGATAGCGTAGGGATAAAAATTACTATTCCCACTCCAGAGAGTGCAACAGTAGGGAAAGCGTTGGATAGCGTAGGAGTAAAAATTATTATTCCCACTTCAATGAGTGCAACAGTAGGGAAATTAAATACTTCATATATGCATAAAAATAAATTAAATAGTAATACCAATTACAAATTAATGAAAAGTAATTAACAATTTAATATAATATAATAATTAATCATTTAAAAATACAAATAAAAAATAATTATTGAAAATAATGACCTACTAATACCAATTATTTACCAATTAACAATTAATTAATTAACAATTAAAAAATAAATCAAAATGTATTCAAAATAAATACAAATAAATAAATTAAAACATTTAAATAATTAGAATTAAATTACTTCCCACCCTATTCCCCTATAAACCCACAACCCGCTACAGAAAATAAATTAATAAAATTACCTAATTATCAATTAATTAATTATTAAAAATTGATTACCAATTATATAATTACATTAATTACCAATTAAACATTAATTAACAATTAATTCAAGATAAATGCCAATAAATAAATTAGAACATTTAATTAATTAGAATTAAATTACTTCCCACCCTATTCCCCTGTAAACCCACAAACCGCTACAGAAAATAAATTAATAAAATTAACATAATTATCAATTAATCAATTAATAAAAATTAATTACCAATTATATTTGAATTAATTACCAATTAAAAATTAATTACCAATTAATTCAATATAAATACCAATACATAAATTACAATATTTAATTAACTATAATTAATTACTTCCCACCCTATTCCCCTATAAACCCACAACCTGCTACAGAATTATATTACGCAAAAATTAAATGCCATAAAATTATTTACTTAAAATAAATTATGAAATAAACACTTTTCACACATATACTAACATAAAAAACACTTTAAAAAGTTCGATAATATTAAAAATCGATATTACCTTTACCTCAAATTCAATATTTTTGTTGACTATATTCTGTGCATTTGATATTTTGACCATTTTATATTTTGAATTCAATATTACTGCTATTATATTCAATATTTTTGTTGACTATATTCTATATTTTTAATTCAATATTACTGCAATTCTATATTTTTCACTCAATATTTTGACTGTATACCAATTTGTCCATTGGGGAGGGGTGGGAACCTTTATGTTTAGAAAGCCAGTCAACTGATTTGTTACGGAGGTCTGACCAAGACTCTCTCTGACCTCCAGCAAGATTTGGGGCACCGGCCAAAACCAACACATAGAGACCAGAGACAGGCGATAGATTCAAAACTTCAGTGTTTGGATTTAAACGTGTATCCCTAGGGCATTCTCCAGCATTTTTATTATGGTCAGCCACAGTAATACCGCGCTGGGGCTGATGTCAAATTTACACTCCCTACGGCCAAACCTAAATTATTTAAATTATGTGCTCTTGACATACCCTGACTTTCTCTCCCTATAAGGGTAGGGTTAGGCACAAAATAGTCTTCTCGATGGCCGCAGGATACACAAGGTTTATCAAGGGGTGTATCTATGCGAGGAGCATTAGCAATCAATTTTGACTCAAGACCTTATTTGTTGGCCACAGATGTTATAGGGATCCCTCCTCCCATCTCATTAGAAACATTATTAAACCTCCTGCCGCTCAATTTTGTCCATAGCAGATTTCAAGTCCATTAATTTCCCCCAAAGCAAGTGAAAGTTTTTAGCAATCACATTCTTGATATTGGCCAGCATCATTTCGGACAATTCTGTTACACGCCCTGTTGGTGAAATTCCCCCAACACCGCCTATTTCAACCTCTTCACGCCTGGACTCAGGGATGATATCTGTCGAAGTCGCGACCAAATTTGTGCTGACAGTCTCATAAACATTTGAGCTACTAGTAGATGGACCACTTTTAGAGTTTTTAGATTTGGGTTTAGGTTTGGGTTTAGCAATAACGGCGTTTTCTTCCTATTAATTGGTTGAGCGCCCGACATCGCCATCGCCATCCCAGACGGCTACAAGATCATCCGAAGGGACCGGATCAACCAGACCGGAGGAGGCATCGCCATCGCCCACAGGAACACCATCCGCATCACGACCAACACCGACGACACCCTGACAACCGCCGAACACCTTCACTTCCAGGTCCACATCAACCCCAAGACCACCCTCAGAGGCACCCTCATCTACAGACCCCCGGGACAACGCACACAATTCAGCGAAGACATCGCCGACTTCATCAGCCCGCACGCCCTCCTCTCCGCTGACTACATCCTCCTCGGGGAACTCAACTTCCACCTGGAGAACAACAACGACCGCAACACCACCACCCTGCTGGACAACCTCGCTAACCTCGGACTCAAGCAGCTGGTGACCACCCCCACCCACTACGCCGGACACACACTCGACCCCGTCTTCTCATCCAGCAAGGACATCGCCTTCAGCCACGCCACCGGACTCCACTGGACGGACCACAGCTGCGTCCACTTCAGCTTCAGAAGGACCACGATCCACCACCACCAACAACAGGTTGCACGCAGAAGCTGGAACAAGATCACAGCCGACCAGCTCGCGACTTCCCTGAGCAAGAACCCACCCACCAGCGCAACGAACCCAAGCCAAGCGGCCACCAACCTCACGAAGTGGATCAGCGACTGCACAGACGACCTCGCCCCCCTGAGGACCCCGCCCAGCAGACCCGGCAGCAAGAAAGCCACATGGTTCACCGAAGAACTCAAGAGCTCCAAGAAGAACTGCCGAGCCCTCGAGAGAACCTGGCGCAGAGACCCAACACCGGACAACATGACTGCTCTCAAGCTCGCCACCCGAAAACACCACCAACTCATCCACGCAACCAAGAAAACTGCATTCAAGGAACGACTCGACAACAGCGCACACAACAGCAAGGAACTCTTCAACATCGTTAAAGAGCTCTCCAACCCCAACGCCGGAAACAATAACATCACCCCTTCCCTGCAACTCCCTCGCCTCCTACTTCCACAAAAAGATCGCGGACATACACAACAGCTTCAGCACTCAACCGACGCACGCCACGACCGAACCATCGCCCCCCCACCGCCACCCTCCACGCCTGGACCCAGATCAGCACCGAAGACACCGTCCGCACGATGAACTCCATCCACTCCGGATCTCCGACCGACCCCTGCCCTCACCACGTCTTCAACAAGGCCGATGCTGTCATCGCACCCCACCTGCGGGACATCAACACCTCCTTCGACACTGCTACCTTCCCGGAGAGCTGGAAGCACGCCGAACTCAGCGCTCTACTAAAGAAGCCAACAGCCGACCCCGCCGACCTCAAAAACTACCGCCCATCTTGCTGCTCCCGTTCCCTGCAAAAGTCATCGAGAAGACCGTCAACAAGCAGCTGGCCGCCTTCCTTGAGACGAACAGATCCCTCGACCTCTCGCAGTCTGGCTTCCGAGCCAACCACAGCACCGAGACCGCCCTGATCACAGCCACTGATGACATCCGAGCCCTGCTTGACAACGGAGAAACAGCAGCCCTCATCCTCCTAGACCTCTCCGCGGCCTTTGACACTGTCTGCCACCGCACACTAGTGAAGCGACTCAGCAACGTCGCAATCCAGGAGAAGGCACTGGAGTGGATCATCTCCTTCCTCGCCGGAAGGACACAGAGAGTTCGCCTCCCCCCGTTCAGATCTGAAGCCACCGAAGTCATCTGCGGCGTTCCTCAAGGCTCCTCGCTCACTCCAACCCTCTTCAACGTCTACATGAGCCCCCTCGCAGACATTGCACGCCAGCACAACCTCAACATCATCTCCTACGCCGATGGCACCCAGCTGATCCTCTCCCTCACCAACGACCCAGCCACCGCCAGAGCCAACCTCCACGAAGGGATGAAAGAGGTAGCCGAATGGATGCAGAACAGTTGCCTGAAACTGAACTCGGACAAGACGGAAGTCCTCATCCTGGGATCCTCACCCTCCACCTGGGACGACTCCTGGTGGCCCCCCGCCCTAGGCAGCGCACCCAAACCAACAGACCACGCACGCAACCTAGGCTTCATCCTGGACTCCTCCCTCTCCATGACCAGACAAGTCAACGCCGTCTCCTCGTCGTGTTTCAACATCCTGCGCATGCTACGCAAGATCTTCCGGTGGATCCCCACCGAGACCAGGAAGACGGTCACCCAGGCCCTCGTCACCAGCGGTCTGGACTACGGCAACTCCCTTTATGCAGGAACCACCACCAAACTCTAGAAGAGACTTCAGCGGATCCAGAACGCCTCTGCACGACTCATCCTGGACATCCCCCGTCGCAGCCACATCTCCGAACAGGCCTGCACTGGCTCCCGGTCAACAAGAGAATCACCTTCCGGCTCCTCACCCACGCTCACAAAGCCCTACATTACCAAGGACCAGGATACCTCATCAGCCGCCTCAACTTCTACGCTCCCAAACGCCAGCTTCGATCGACCGGCCACGCCCTCGCCGCCGTCCCCCGAATCCGAAGAACCACCACAGGGGGACGGTCGTTCTCCTACCTCACCGCCAAGACATGGAACTCCCTCCCGACCCACCTCCACCTGACCCAGGACCACCTCGCCTTCAGGAAGCAGCTCAAGACCTGGCTGTTTGAGCAGTAGCGGATCCCCCTCCCCTAGCGCCTTGAGACCCTCAGGGTGAGTAGTGCGCTATATAAATGCTTGATTGATTGATTGATTGGTTTGGTGTTTTTCTGTTACTTCACTGCATGTCCCCGGGTATTGGTGCAGGGTGCAGATGAAATGGACATATTGGAAGAGTCCAGGAGTGGCAGGAGTGAGGTAGGGGTGGCAAAATCGACCCTCGCTGGTTATGTATTTACTGAGTTTGGGCATATTATGTTAGGGGCAGCTAGACCACCCAGCGACAGCCGTAACTGTAATGTGGCTGGATCCAAGGACAGCCATCTCTCCGTCAATTCAATCTCATACATGAGGAGTGACTCAGCCCTCCCAATAAAAGCATCCAAAGTCCCGACTACCCCTCTTCGTTTGCTCATTTTAGTTCAATAGTGGCCACTTATCCTCCAAATAAACCCATCAACCAATGGAACAAAGCCAAGTGCAATCAAAGGCTGGCAGAGTGCTTCACGTTCCCTTATGGCAGGGTATTCTCAAGACGGGTGTCAGGATAACAGAACAGCAGCAAAGGATACTGCCAAAGCCAAAAAATCCAAATAGCGTCGCCCAGCCTGGCCTCCTTAGGGCTCTGATGGCCTCAGATGGGCCCGCCCTTGGCCTGGGCTTCGCTAGCGCACGTCCCGTGATGCGGGAGCCATGGCCTGCTTTAAGCGCCTCCTGGTGCCGGTGGTGACGTGGCCAGTCGCTTGCTCGCTCGCGGTGCAGAGCGGGGGCTGTAGTCCCCTGTCTCGCATTGTTAATATCCAAAAGTGCGGCCCCGTGGAGTGCTGGCAGATTTACAACTGAATTGAGCTCCCGCAGTGCGGGAGCCCTGGCCGCGCTTTAAGCACCTCCTGGCGCTGGTGGTGACGTGGCCGGTTGCTTGCTCGCTCGCGGTGCAGCGCGGGTCCTGTAGTTCCCTCTCTTGTGCTGTTAATGTCCAAAGGTGCGGCCCCGTGAATTGCTGGCAGATCAAAATTGAGCTCCCACGGTGCGAGAACCTTGGCCACGCTTTAAGCGCCTCCTGGCACCGGTGGTGACGAGGCCGGTCTCTTGCTCGCTCGTGGTGCAGTGCGGGGGCTGTAGTCCCCTCTCCCATGCTGTTAATGTCCAAGAGTGCAGCCCCGTGGAGTGCTAGCAGATTTACAACAGAAGTGAGCTCCCCTACAACCCTGTCCTCAGGTTGCAAAGACTTCACCTTTTTCCTGTTACAAAATAAAAGCGGATTCTATCTTCAGACTGTAAATTAACACACTGTGCTCCATGCTGCTTAACAGGGACAGTACACAGTTGAAACGTGAAATTGGTTACATTTATCCCATCAAATAATGTGTTGCCTAGCAACACTCCATTCAAAGTCCCCTAGGCCCCAGGCTACACCAAGCACAAATATACGTTGCCTTCATATTCTGAGTTTTGGTGTCTTTTTCTGATCTGGACTGCATCTAAGGTGGTTACCTATTGACAAAAAAGCTGCACTTGAATCATATTTGCCTGCTAAAACCACTGTTACTGAAATATGAAGTTTGTTTGTCAAAAGAAGAACTACAATGATTACTTAATGCAATAATTGAAATTGTTTTCAAATGACACTCTAAAAAAAATAGATATGTATTGACAAAGTATTCTGCATAATTTTGTAAAGTGAATCTCTTTGCAGATCTGTATCATAAACAAATTGAGTTGAAAAAAAAAATCTGGGTGTTTCATGTTTTAAGATTTTCAGAAAACCTGGGGCAGGTACTTCAAAAGGAATTTGTGTAATATTAATTGTATGTTATAAAAGGGTACTTCTGTTACTGTCTGCTTTGATAACCAGCTAGCCTTAGTATAAAAAGCTCTACACATACCAGAGATATATACCAGAGATAGTCTCTGGCATGCGTAATTGAATATTATCAAGTTTTCAGGGAAATCCCTACAAAAAGAGAACTAGAGTAAATCAGAGGGAGCAATCATGTTAGCACAGGCTTTAGGTTCTGAGAACTATGGGCCACGTTTATGAAAAAGACAAATTTGCAGTTACAAAATCGCGATTTTTACTAAATCGCCATTTAGTAATCGCAAAATCCAATGGGTGTCCAAAATCGCAGAAAAATTGTTTTGACCTAATTGTGATTCTTAAAATTTTGATTCGCAATAAGGTAATCGCAAATTAGCAAATTTGGCATTTCAGTGCAGCATGATTATCTCCCAACCTGGAAATAAGGCATGCCGTGCTGTTACCTGTGTACAGAGTGAGAGGACAAGGCAGACTGCAAGGAGCACAGTACCAGGGAGCCTGTTTGAAGAGCTGAGCATGTGTATCAAAACTAAGCATGGGTGAATTTTGCGAATCTCGCGTTTGCGAATTTTGCGGATTTGCGAATTCGCAATCCGCAAAATCCGCGAATTCCCGCGAATTTGCGGATTTTTTTTTTTGTGTTCGCCCGTGTTTCTGCCAGTTCGCGAGGGTTTTTACAATTCCGCAATTTGCGAACTTACCTGTCGGGTCGCAAGTTTTGCGAACTTGTTGTTTCTACGTGTCCAGCCTGTTTGGGACACTCTTCTTCATCACTGCCACTCTCTGTCACCACTGCCACTCTCTGACTACTCATGCCACCCTCTGGCCCACCCATGCCACCCTCTGTTTCATCACCACACCCTCTGGTTGTCCAGTGTACATTATTTTCGGCAAAGCAAAGCACACCTTCCCTGCCTCAAGTGACCTGAATTAATTTGGGGCTGATTAATGTGTCACAGAATATTTTTTTAGCTGGCACCTGCTTCCTTAGTGCGCCCTGATTAGTGATCTTTTGCACTTGCTAAGTGCTTTCATTGTTGCAAAATTAGTTACAACACCTGCCCTGCCCCAACTGACAATAATGAATTAGGGGCTGATTAATGGATTTTAACTTCCAGCCTGGCTCCTGCTTGTCTCCCTTAGCTGTAATTCAGGACCTTTGTGGCATATGTGTAACTATTCTGAGGTTCAGAGCAGGGTCACATAATAGTTGCAACTGGCAACTGAACTCTGGAGGGGCCCCTCAGGAAGCACTACAGGAAATGGCTACTAATGATGAGCCTGAACTTTTGAACCTGGTAAGTAGTTTCAGTTTTGCTAAGATCGTATTTCTGCAATTTAGCACTTATTCGCGGGGCGCGAAGTTGTACTGGGAAGCCGCGAACTCACGTGAACAGTGCGAGCAGTGCGAGCAAAATCCGCTGCTCGCGGATTTGCGGATTTTGCGGGAGATTCGCAAATCTCGCGGATTGCGAATTTCCCGAAAATCCGCAAAATCCGCGAGCGAAACGGATTTTCCGCCCATGCCTAATCAAAACCAGAATGGTGTCTGAAGACAGTGGGAAGGAGTCAGCACTGCGCAAAACAAAGCTCAAATTTAGTGAGAAAGTGTTGGAAGTCCTGATTGAGGAAGTGGTGTTGAGCCATGAGAAATTGTTTGGAAAAAACTCACTCCATGTCCCAGAGTGTGAAAAAAGAAAAATATAGCAGGATATACAAAGAAAAATCAACGCAGTGGGGGTCACGCAACGTTCCAATGAGGAGCTACGTAAGTAGTGGTATTATCTGTAGGTTTCTGCAAGGCTTGCAGAGGTGAAGAAGACTGGTGGAGGACTATCCACCCAATCCGCGTCTACAGCTTTAGAGGATTTGGTAGAGTCTACCCTTTAGTTCTAATCCGTTATTGGAGTGATGCAGATAGACACCTCAGTGCCGCCCAATACCACCCAAGTTAAGATGCATGCAAATGAACATATGCATTGTAAATGATATGAAATCCCCATTTAGGAAGATCAGGCAGAAAGTTAAAAACGCGACTCTAGTCCATATTTTACATGCTACACAGCAATGCATTATGGGAGTAGTAGTCAGAAAACACAAGAGGGAAGGCAAGAAGGAAAATTCAAGCAGCATAGGTGCATTTCAGTAAAAACAAGCAAGTGACATTTACACACACCACGTGATACTAAACACCGTTATTGAACAAAGCAATGCGATATGTGATGTACATGTAAAAAAACGTGAACTAAACGAGTTGTACTTAATGTCACAGATACAGCTGCGGAAAAGCCAGACCAAAGCGAATCCCATGACCCTGTGGAGACTCAGGAACAGTCAGGAAATTACAGCACAGTGGCCCCATCTCTTCCAACACCTGCTTCTACAAGACGGAGGGCCCCAGTGGCACCACTACCAGAGTTTGAAATGGAAGGAGAGGAAAGTCAACTTGACCTGCCCACAGCACAGGCTGAGTATACGCCAAACCGAGGAGACAAGGTCCACATGGGGAGGCACAACATCCCCATCTGAAGGCAGAGTTCAATGGCACATAGGCAAACTGATAAAAGCAACACCTTACCTGTCTTCAATGGCGTCAAGACAGCTATGTTGAAGGTGCAGCACCTGCAATGCAAGCACATGCGCTGAATGCAGGCAAAGCTTGATTCCCTAGACCACAATATAGTGGAGATGAAGGACAGCATCAAACAGCTCAATATAGCAGTGGAGGAAGGACACAGGGAAATATCGGACAACTTCAGGCACATGAGAGATGCCATCAGGCAACTATGCAATGTTATGCCGGAAAACCATGTGTCCCACCTCAGATGGCACCGCCAATTACTTAACCATTTAGATGGCTACATTAGGGTCATCAACCGCCTGAAAAACACTACAGCTCTCCTATCTCGACCAGATGTGGCCATGCAGGTAGAAATGGCCCATTATAGCAATGATGTGCCCGGGGGTTGATTCAGGTCACCAATGCTGTAGGGCATTTGCAAACTGCTTTAGTAGGTGGTAGTAATATACTAAGTGGCGGGATAGTGAGGAGGCTTCAAGCCTTAGTAGCATCATAGCACAGTGACAGAATGCAGAAGGCACAGTTCCAGCCATGCGTAAGCCTCAGAGGCCTCATCAAGAGAGGGCATAGGTCACAAAGACCAGGGTACAGGAATGTGTGGCTACAGAAAATAGAGTAGCCTTGATCCCTGAAAAGCCATTTGGTGACATAACCTGTAGCATTCAGTTGTCAGGGCTGGGAAGTCGAGTACTATGGCAATATTCTTTTATTGTATCATTTCTTTCTCACTACAATTCTTTTACTTTGTATGCGTGCATGTACAATACCTGTGTACTGGGAATTATAAATCACATTAGCAGTGAAACCATATCGTGCATTGTCTCATCGTTACCCACCTTAAAACTAAATCTGCGTCATTTCTGCACATCTCTGTCTGCCTTCTGCTGCTGTTGAAGCGTTTGCTGCTTGGCAAGTTTGACATTGCTCATAGTCTTCATCTAAATCTGTATCTGTAAGGTCCAACTGTAGGCCTCTGGAAGTCGCAATGCTGTGCATTATGGCACAAGTTGACACAGTTTTGCAGATTATCGCAGGCATGTACTGCGGTAAACATCCACTTTTATGTAGGCAGCAGAACCTACTCTTCAGTAATCGAAAGGTCCGAAACTATCAGGTTGCGTGTAGATTTTTTTGCATAGATTTATATCGCTGTTCACTTGCAGTAGTCAGATTTATGGTTGTGGTGAGTATGAAGGAGCGCACACCATATGCGTTGTCAACTATAGGCGAAAAGGCAATAGGTTACTCAATGTAATATTTCTGCTCACCCAGATAGTCTGCCAGACTGAGTTACAGAAATATACCTAGCAGGTATACTTCACCAAATTCCTAGGAAAAATGGGCTAGCTGGTAAAAATCTCATTTAGTTTGCTTCAATTTCTGTGGTCTTTTGAAAAATCGATGTACTGGTGTATCCTCTGCAACATAGCATCCAGGAGTCCCCTCCTGCTGCAGCTATATTACTCTGGTAGCTCCCTGTAGCTAGGAGGTGCAGTGAAAATAGGCCTCGAATATGTTTGGGGATGGAGTTGGTCTTGCAACTCTGATGCTGCAGTTGCAGATGCATTTCAGCTATCAGATCTAAGATTAAAGCTGAATTTATTCTATATTTATCATAGATTGCTTCCTGTGTCTGCCCAAACAATGCAACACATGCTCTGAAAATGTGTTCTCCTCCTTCTCTGGGTTCTTGCTTTTATCCTCATTTTTTTAACACCAACTTTATTCAGTTACAGGTTTTGCAAGTGCAGGTTACATTGCATATTGTTAATTTTTGATGCAGTAGTTATTGGACAACTGTCCCATGTAGCATTACATATATCTTTTAAAACTTTGCGCCTTTCCAAAAACATTACCAATATTAATGCGGCTGAATATGTACTATAAACAGTTATCAGGATATTTTATGCATATCAGTTCGGTTTTAAAAAGACTTTTTTTAACCCTCCTCTAACTCCCTCCCACAAAGCCCACCCTCCTACATAAACCCTTAAGAACTATGCCGCTTTGATCTTAACAACTACATTCAAGGTTACTACCAGCTGAAGTGCCACAATCGGAGCAGTGGGATGAGGGGCAGCCTAGGGAGGAGGGGGGGGGGGGGGGGAAAGAAAAATAGGGGATGGGGAGACCGGTTGCGTCTTTCCCACCTAAAATAACTATCATAATCCAAGAACTCTAGCTAGGGACGCCTTGACCATTCTGTTAATCCTCAAGTTCCTCTGCAGACTCTAATCCAAATTATTCTACCAATTGGGCCCACTCTATTGAAATTGACTTTTTTCTCAAGCCCCTATACTCCTCTCATTGCATCGCCTCCCTTTCAGCTGTGACCCATTTGATAACCTCTTCCCTCCACTTTCCTTCACACGGTGCAGCTTGGGATTTCCAGCGTTGCGTGACCAGTCTTTTAGCATACATCAGGGCAAGTCCCGCAAAGTGGCGCAGTAGAACTGACTTCTTTGGGAGAGGGAAAAGACCCAGAAGGAAGGTCTCAATAGTAGTCCGAGGGGAGCGCTCAGTTCTTTGGGTAAGGCCCCATGTGACTTCAGACCAAAACTCTCTCAGTGAGGGGCAAGCCCATAACATGTGTATAAAAGCAGCTTCCGGACAGAAACATCTAGGGCAATCTGAGGAAGCGGTGAGGTAAATTTTTTGTATCTCCAGCTGTGGGAGGTAGGCCCTGGGCAAAATTAGCAGCTGTATTTATATTTAGTCAGAAATTACGGGAGACCCGTCTGGGGTGTTCTAGGACCTGTGCCCATTCGCTGTTATCTGATTCCCTGGCTATCGCAGTTTCCCCCATTTTTGATGAAGGACCAGTAGTGGGGTGCTCAGATGTTCTCATATCCCCCGGTATAACCATCTGACCAGGTGACACCTGTGACCCATTGTGTGGATTGTCTGTAGCAATGGAAAGTAGGTGGTTCCTTCTGGTCCACCAACCAGTACTTGCGTTTAAACTGTGTGATAGCAGCATGAGTCAGGAATAATGTGTATGGGACTGTATTAGTTCATACAAACTCATCATGGTGCATCAAATTACCATCTAAAAATAAGTCTCCCACCATCTCCATTCCGGCCCGTGTCCAACTCCGTAGTCTAGTAGCTGATAATATTCCGCGCTGCGTGGGCAGGCCACAAAATGGAATATTTGGGGCATATGGAGTAGGCATTTTTACATATTTGAGTGCCAGCTTCCAATAATGGAGCACTATATGTAGGAGAAATGGAGGATCACTTACTCTTCCCGCCCTGGGGCTTAGCAATGACTGCAGTGTTCCAAGATGTAGTTGCTCGGGGGAGCAACCAATTTTGAATTAATTGTTGCCGACTAACCAGTATGCCAGCCATTGCAGCTGCCCGGCAATGCGGTATGCTTTAAAATACAGTGCCTCTATACCTCCTGTGTTGCTTGGCAGCTGCATCTTGATCAGGGCCAATCTATGTCGACCAGTCCCCCAAAGCAAAGACGACATTATAGTATCAAGCGTTTTAAAGATCCATGCCAGGAGGGCTACAGGGAGATTCACAAACTGATACAAAGTCTGGGCAGCATGACCATTATAGACACTGCCAGACAGCCCACTTTTGTTAATGGCAAGGTATTCCAGAACGCTACTTGAGAGTTAAGTTTCCTAACCACATTTCCATCTATAGTGTCGGGGGGATCCTGCAGATATGTATTCCAAGGTGTTTAAAAGTAGTGGGCTCTAATCTAAACTGTAATAGGCCAAACTGCAGAATGGGCCTATTCTAGCTATTGTAAAAGGAGTATGCCACAGACTTTGAGGTGTTGAGATGTAGGCTTGATATTTCCCTGAATTGCGAAAATAGGGAGGCTATAGGTTACATGTTTACATTTAGGTCTTTGAAATATATCATGTCATCGACATAGAGCGATACAGCAGAATGAATTGTCGGTCCATTCAGGATGCCATATGGGGTCATATCGCTACTCAGATGTTGCGCTAGAGGTTCCAATGCCAGCGCAAACAATAATGGCGACAAGGGGCATCCTTGTTGTGTACCACGATAGATATGATATGCGGGAGAGATGGAGGCGCCAGTCTTTGCACGTGCCGTGGGATCTATATAAAGCAATTTCACCCATCTGCAGTATTCCAGGGAAACCCCAAACTTGGCATGCACAGCCAGCAAATATGACCAACTCAGGGTGTCAAACGCTTGACGAATATCTAATGACAGACATCCCGCTTGTGGAGTTAGGGTATGGGCTACAGGTATCTGGGCATGCAAACAACGAAAATTTAGTGAGGTGTTACGCTTGGGTATGAACAAACTTTGATCTGTATGTATTACTTTAGAGAGCAGGGGAAGCAGTCTTGATGCTAAGATTTTGCTGAGAATTGTATATTTTGTATTAAGAATTGATAGGGGTCTATAGGACGTGAGATCAGTCGGGGGCTTATCAGGTTTCAATAAGGAAGTCACAACTACTCTCTGGTAGTGGGAGGCAGAGTTCCCTCTGTAAGTGAGGTGATATTGGGAACTAGCTTTGTCGCAAATGTTGACTAGAATTAAATGGAGAGCCCTTCTGAGCCCGGTGTTTTATTACAAGCTGATGCCCTATTGCACCATGGATCTCGGCGGGGGTGAGCGTGGCCCCCAAATCTTCGGGATTTGCGTCTGAAATAGTAGGGAGCTCCAAAGATCCCAGAAATACAGTGGTTGCTTCTGTTATAACGAGGGGAGGAGCTGCGTAAGGATTCATGTAATACTCCTGAAATGTCTTATTTATTTCTGCTTGGGAGGTGATCAATGTGTGGTGACTATCATAGATCGCTAGGATAGGTGTGGGTGATGTTTGTAGCTTTATCAATCGCGCTAATAATGAGCTGTCCCTGTCTGCTTCCGTATTCGCATGCAGTGTGTATGCATTCAAATAAATCACCTGTAGTCGTTCTAATAATTCTGCATATTTTATTCTATCCTCTTATAGTTCTTCTGCTCCCCTCATATCCGTCTTGGCAGTTACCTCTAGCGCCTGCAAATTACTTACCAACTCTGTTATGTCTCGGTTTATCTCCCTTCTTGCCCGTATTGTTACTTTAAGAGCATCCCATTCCATCGATCTCGTCATGGTCAGACCCTCTTTCTCGTCAAAATATGTATTGATGGCAGTTGCAAGTGTATTGTGAAACACTGGATCTTCTAATTGCAAGGGCTGGAAACGCCATGTTGGAATTGGCGAGGG
This sequence comes from Lissotriton vulgaris, assembly GCF_964263255.1. Taxonomy (NCBI): domain Eukaryota; kingdom Metazoa; phylum Chordata; class Amphibia; order Caudata; family Salamandridae; genus Lissotriton; species Lissotriton vulgaris. The sequence goes on from NC_141696.1 coordinate 902,580,108, forward strand.
GATTCGGCCACAACTACCTAACAATTCTATTGGATAATGGTCTGAGATGTTTTTTCCCCAAATAAGTACTCTGTATGATCGCTGGGAATAAGTCTTGTGTGCTAAGGAAGTGATTCAGGTGGGTGTGTAAATTGTGCTAGTGGGAATAACAGGAATATTCACGCATAACAATATGCTGTTATCTCCAAATATCAAGTAAACCTCACCCCTGTGTCCATCTACTTAAGTTAGTGGCCTGTGCTATAGCAGTCGTGTTCGATAGGGGAGGGTGAGATCAGTCTAGGTGCACATGAAACACCGCATTAAAATCCCCTCCCTATACCCACAGGTATTGAGTACAGTCCGAAAGAGATTGCAACACTTTGACAGGAAGGCATTCTGATCCACATTTGGTGCATAAATGGATCCTAATGCTACTTGTTTGCCATCTAGGGCTCCTCGTAATAGCACATATCTACCTTGGTCATCTATTCTGCTCTCTTTGAGAGAAAAAGGAACCCCGGCCCGCAACCAGATCCCTGCCCCTCTTGAAAAGGCGGAATAAGCAGTTGCATATAGTTGTCTTCTCCAACGTCTCTTCAATTTACATGTTTTTGAGGATATCAAACGTGTCTCTTGCAAATATGCTATTTGAGCTCTACAACGGTGTAACTGAGCAGCATTGCTATGACGTTTGTGTATCGATCCCATCCCGAACATTCCAGGGGATGATAGTGTAAGACTTGGCGACCGACATCATTTAAGAAAATTTACAGCGGTACGTTTAATCCAACCCCCCCTCCGACCACCCCCTCCCCGGATTTCAAGCAGACAGACCAGCAATAATTGAACTAACATAACCTTATCTCAATACTGGGTCAAACAATTAAAGTTCACTCGACCTAACTGTGCAAGAAACCTTAACATAATATACTTTAAACAATTTCTTTCACTTGTGCGGATAAGTTGCGTGCTTGTTTTACATATATGACATTTGCAATAGGTGTATTTGCCCAAGACAGGCCAGGCCACGGTACATATCAAACTATTTTAACTGTACATTCTCTAGGCCTATATCTCTATCATTGTATATTATATACTAGCTGGGGTATAATTGACATCAATTTCGAACTTCCTTCAAAGCATTTGTATACCATCTAAGTAATGGAGGGACACTTTCCTAGTGGGTTCACAACAGAGTCAACCCAGCGGATCGTTACTTAGTTGCGTGGTCTCTGATGGGAACAATGCCACTCTCCCCCTGAGTCTGAGTCGGAGTTAACTTCATCAAAGGGACTGGTGCTGATAGGCGGGCAGAGAGTCTGCAAGGCAGGCGAAGACCAGAGGGCTTTCTGTTTGCCTTCTAATAGTACCCGACTGGAAGGAGGAATAGTTCCAGTACTTTGTGTCATAAGTCCTTTTCTTCACCTCCTAGGGAGTTGTTGTGATTTCTGCTGTGAATTCCCAGGAAATCTAGCGGGTAAAGTGTCAGGGAAGTTCCTATCCAGCCAATCCCATGCACTCTCCGGCGTGTTGAGAAATAAGGAACGCTGTTGGTAAATGATTTCAACTTGGCCAGGAACAGAAGAGTGAATGTAAGGTCTGCTGCATGGACCTGAGCCTTGATTTCCATGAATGATTTTTTTTTACGTTGGACCTCTAGAGTACAGTCCGGGAGATTGACATTTTTGCATTGTCTAACTGTAGTGGGCCATTGTCCCTTCCTGCTTGTAGTACATGGCCCGATCCCTGTAATTCAGGATCTTGGCCAATTTTCGCCAGGGGTTTGTGCCAGGAATGGGTCAACGCGTGTGGACTCAATGGGCCTGCTCAACAGTGAAGAGCGCTGATAGACCCGTAGGGGCCCACTGGTCTTTAGCCACTCCTCTATAAATATTGTTTTGTTAGGGCCCTCTGATCACTTTGGGAAGCCCACTATTCTGAGGTTATTGCCCTGGGCCCGGCCTTCTGCATCATCCACAGAGGATTGTAAGGATTCGATTTGTTGGCGCATAAGTTGCAATTGTTCATTGTGTGCCTTCACCTGTGGCACCATAGTGTCTAGTGTCTGTTCAGTTGACTTAACTTTATCGGGCAGTTTTCTATGGTCATCCTTGAGCAAGTTGAGTTCTGCCCAGATTGTGCCTAGCTGTTGAGCAATTGTAGATCTGGAGTCACAAATTTCTAGCAAGAGAATGTCCAGTTTATCAGCAGAGGGGGTGGATGTGGCCCCATCATCAGTGTGCCGAGAACACACAGATGAGGTCTCTGAAGGTGGTGAGTGGGATCCAGCCCTACCGGACCTTGAGGTTGTTTTTGTCTTTCCTCTGCCCATCAATCATTCCATTGGGTCAGGGTCAATCCGATATTTCAAAGACAAAACTGCACAATGAGAAAACCACAATTAATACCTCATTGTGAAACATTGACTTCGAACAAGAAAGGCACACACTGTTCCTCTAACCCTCAGAAGAACATAATCTAGATTTAATAAACAGGGCATCTCAACTGAAAATACAAAATTAAAATCTTGACATGATCCAAAAAGAACCAATTATTACTAATAAAATAGGTAATATAAAAAAAATGCAAGATTTAAAAAATCAACTTTCAGGTGCAATATTTTTGCACCAACAGCTCGCAAATCCAACTATTTCTTCTTAGGGTGCTGCACAATTTTGTTATTTTCACACAAAGCATTGCTGTAGGTTTTCATTTAGTACTTGATGGATTTTAGAGTGTGTGGACCAACATGCTTTGTTATAAACCTTTCACAGTGAGCAATAAACAATAAAATACCTTTAAAACAAAAAACTGAATTTTGAATTAGAATCTGAAAAATATTAAAACCCAGATTTTTATACAGCAAATATAACAACAAGGATTGTGGGTTAGGTTCTGACCTTTAATACATTTTGAAGAGAGTAGTCTGCAATATACAATGAAATAGTTGAATATAAGCTAGAACTAAAGGTTTCAACCCTCTGCCTCTAAAAATGTATGGAAACATTGTAATCAAAAAGGATAGAGTGCATATCAAATAAGAAAGATTATGAAACATTTGGTATTATTAAAAATTATACATTTTTTGGGGATTAAGTTATTTATAAATCATGTATTCAGTAATATAAATAAAATGTGTTGCATGATCTGCTTGTAAATGAACTTGCCTCAGCATATCAGAGGTTTCACCACTGCAGATATATGATTCCATGTATATGTGGGAACACATTTTCTGACAAAAAATATCAGATGTATCTTCTGTTGTCATCTTCTTCATAGTGGCCCAGTCTAGAGTGGTACAGTAGGTCATGAGGGTTGGACTTTGCATTTTATACAGGTTCACCAACAAACCCTTTTCCTCCACCGCCTGCTGTTTTCTGAATTTGTTTAGTTGACTTTAAGACTGTGTGCATTTTACCATTACTTACAAGTGCTACTGTACTTGTGCTCACTCCTTAAAAATGGCAAAATTGGCTTACAACTGATTAGCACATTTAATGTATTGATACATCCCTAGTGAAGGGGTACTACATGTTCCCAGGGCCTGAAAATGAAATGCTACTAGTCGGCCTGCAGCACTTATCACCCACTTAAGTAGCCCTTTGATCTTTAAAGCATTCCTCACACCTGCCACTGCCTAAACCTCCCTTTTTAAAATATATGTCACTCCTAAGATAGTCCCTAGCAGCCCATATGGCAGGGTGAAGTGTATGTAAAAGGGGGCATGTATTCTTACGTTTTACATGTTTTGGGAGTGAAATATTCCCAAATTTATTTTTTCACTACTGTGAGGACTACATCTCTCATAGATAACATGGAGTTTCCTTATTACATTTAATATGTGCCAACATTTAACTGGTAACAGGTAGAAATGTCATGTTTGGTTTAGAAAGATTTCTAACTTAAAACCCTCTTTAGTGGTAAAGTCGGATTTTAATTCACAATTCAGGAAAATGCCACTTTTAGAAAGTTTCAATTTTCTTGACCTAACCCTTTGATGCCTGCAGCCTGTGTCCTGGGTGGTCACATGCCTGTGAATATTATGGCAGTTGACCTTTGTGTATTCCTTCCAGACAATGAGACAAAGGGTATGGGCCATCCTGCCAAGGATGGGTGGGTCAGAGCTGTTCTCTGTCCCACTCATATTTCAGAGCATTGCCTTCAGCCCACTCACAAAGAAACTAAGCACCAGCCTATACCACTCACATGCTGGGCAATGGGAAGACCGACATTTGAAGAACCAGATGGCGGATAGCCTAGAAGTTTCTCCCACATCAAAGGCTGGATTCAGGTATAAATATTGGGCCCTCAGACCCATTATTCTATTCATTCCTGGACCTGTGGAGGACACTCGGAAGGACTGCCTTGTATTCCAGAGGACTATTCTGCTGCTTGAGGCCTATCTTGCTATTTGAACTCAGGACTACCAGAGTGACTGTAAGGTCTAGTAGGCTGTTCTCCTGTTTTGAGCTTTGAGTGAAACAACAAGCTCCTACAATCTTGAACCCTGCCTGAAGTGAGTCCTGTCCGCTAAGTGGTGCCCAACCAATCCTGCACCCTTGGAAGTGGTGCTAAAGGTGCCCAAACATCACAAACCTGAAGATTTGCCTGAGAGCGTATCCGCCCTGGTTCCATTTCCGGTTGGCTCCAGGTATGCTCTTCTTCTTAGCAGCAAATCTGTTCAGCATCTCCTCTCGAAAAAGGTATCCGGCCTCGTGGATCCCTCACCAGCTACAGCCAGCTGCTGCATCCCACTAGAGATTTTCAACATCCAAAAAAAGTGACAAAGCCTGAATGTAGAGCTTTACACTGCAGTTTTGCCCAGCTGCTCAGTGACTACGGTGCATTCTCCCCAGGCACCACCATCTGCCTTGCCCCACTGAACGTTCCCTTCTCAGGAACTTCTCTTAGAAATGTCTCCTAAGTCTGAAGGAAATTCAAATCAGGTTCAAACCATCCCGTTTAGCCAAACTATGCTCTATAGCAGTCGGCCATAACGTTTGGCTTTGTCTCAGTCTCATGCAACTAGATGTCCACAGTTGGCCGACGATCTCTTAAGTGCTATTTTTCAATAGGAACTTTAAAAATTCATAACTCTAGTTCTACCAATTGGATTTGATTTGCGTTGCTTTGAAATTACTTATTTTTTCTCTACTTTTCTAAATTGATGCAGACGTTTTCTTGCTTTGTTGTTTTCACTTTATTACTGCTTGTAAATGATAAACAGAGAGGGGAATTTGAGTGCTACTTCCATCACATAAATGCAAGGGGTGATGAACAGGAGGTGAGAGGTTGACACGCCTCCCTCCATAAAAGACCTAAATTATCATGTGCCATGGTATCACTTTATGAATTATTCAGCCACAGATTTCATATTCATGAGTACGCTAAAATGGGTATTTCAAATTTCTTTTTTTAGAAAGATCAGAAAAGATAAAGAACAAGCTTAGTGATTTAATGTTCTGCTAATGGTATTCCACCACAAATGCAGAGGACTGCCCTGTACATGAAACCCTTGGTCCACCCACTCTAAACGGACTGTCGTACTTCTCACAGTGGTGTCCCCAATTGCTCCACGAACAGAAAGCCTTCTCCCACAGGCTGATGGAGTGGGGCTCTTTGATGCAGGATACGAGTCTAGAACTGATGTATTTTGTTTCTGTCTGTCACTAGCAACAAATCTTGACAGTACCAGTCAGATTAAAGAAAAGATATCCCACACCTTGTGGGTCCCATTATTTTTTCTGTTTTCCCAAAATAAAATTCCACTTTAGGAGCTTGATTTAGACAAACTACATTGTTTGGTTTGAAGCCATCTGAAAGACAGTATTTGTTTAATACACTTGCAGTGCATTCAGTGGAACTGCTGGAACAGTGGTTCCCCATAAAACACAGGCATCAGCCCTAGGCTGACGGGGGCTCTTCATAATGCAGGAGGTAGAACTCAATGGTCTTGGAAGTAATGACCTCTGACACCGTAGCGGAGGGGTTGGCTATCCCCCATTTCAACAACGGCCCAGATTGTGATAACTAATCTTGCTAAGAAAAGAAGAGCTTATTTCATACTTGCTTCATACATTTATGAAATAAACTGGGATTGATTGCTGAGGACCTCATTTCAAGTGGCCCCTTAATTCCTATTAGGCTTGTGATCAAGGAGAAAATTCATTTTATTTGTAGGGGTGCATTATAATCATGTATAGAATGCATCCGCACATAGGGGCCGAATATGATGGCGGACGGACATGAGTCCGTCCGCCACCATAGAGTAGGAGGGAACCTCCGCATGGCCTGCGGAGTTCCCTCCTGTGCAATTAGGATGTGACCACCACCCTGGCGGTCACATCCTCCATGTTTACCATTGCGGCGGGTGCGGCTTCAAGCTGCATCCGCCGCAATGGTAAAAATGCATACTTTGCATTTGTATGCAGAAAGCGGCAGGCGGATGGTGTGACACAGTGCATTATGGGAACTATACCAATGGATAACTGGTTGTTGGAATTAGGGAAAGGCCCACTTTTTTCTTGCCTTCAAGAGGGAGCATCTCAGAGCAAGCTCTAAGGATAGTGGCTTTATGCTACTTGACCCATCGATGGTGGAGAGACTTCTTAGGAAGACTCCACTCACTGACACCTTTCTTCCTGTCCACTGAAAATGCTTAAATAGGGATGTCACCTTAGAGCTAGAGCTGGGATAGATGTAATGCTTTTAACTCATCAAACCTCCATGCAGGGAAATTTGGACTCATGCTTCCTGATTTTCTTTATCCTTGTTCTTGAATCAATTGTCTTTCTTATGCTGCACCATCTAAATTGGATGCACCGATTTGGCTTCATGCTAATTCCATTGTATTTCTATACCCTCGTGTTGAGGTATCACTATGTTCAGTTATTTTTGGCTTTGTTATAAACTAACTAACTTTTAGTAGTAGTCCGGAAGGTATTATGTATCAAGAAGACTTATTAGCTAATTGACTTTTTCATAATGACTTTTCTTTCCTTTATGCTTACATGTGTTTTATGCTTACATGCTGCAAAAAAGAACCATCAAAACTTGACTCTAGAACAGGCCTAGAACTAATTGGCCCGGCCCTTTCATCTGCAACAACAGTAACCAGCCCATCAGCATTATGAATTCCATGGGAATTTGGAAGATTTATTTATTTTTCCTAGGAGATTTCATCTGCTGAATGCAGTCAAAAAAAATGTGTGAAAATCCAGTAAGAAGAGGAATAAATATTAGGGATATCTGTCTTTGTGTTACCAATTTCTCCAGGAATTCTTTATTTCTAAGGGGCTCTCAGGCTCAGTGTAATACCTAGGTATCATTGGTCCTCCAGAGTTACCAATACCCTTAATATCAGTAACACCAGGTGGTGAAAGCTACCAAAAAAGTTACAACGACCACCTGTAATGATGGCCAAAGCTGTACACTAAATGCTATGCTACCTTTCTAGAAAACATGGACATGCAGCAGGCGCAGAAACAATACATCTTTACAGCATGAGTGGTAGAATACAAAATATTATTCACAAAATATTATTACTACTGCACCGATATTACTATCCAATGCACTGTCTTTTAAAGAGTATATGGAAAATTATCTACCATAGAAAGTCTACATTTTGCTCAAGGGTAGTAAGTAGTATATATGTGATAGTTTTACAAATGCATATTTCAGCTCACTATAAATAAGACTAGAACACACAAAGAAAGGGCAGGGCACTACTCATAGCCTGACATGTATTGAATAGTAAATACCCAATTTCCTTCATCACCACACCTATTTAACACAATATGACAAGCGTTCATCTCCTATTCCCTAAAGCCCTTTAGTATCCTTAGATTGCAATACTTTTAATTGAAATTTTGCGGTTTCATTTTACAGTAAACAATAATTTGCATTTATAATGCAAATTGGATGAATAGTGTCTTGAGGTTAATTATGAAATGAAAATTATACACCCCTTTTAATTAAAATGACATGATTCTAATTACATGACATGGATATTCATTACAAGTTATAACATTATGTTTAAGCCATATGTTTGTAAAACATGCAGACTGCTAATCCTGGCTCATAATTTTTTTTTTATCCCTGTCAAACTGCTAAATACATTGCAGAAATGGCACCATTGCAAACTGTAAGAGGTTTATAGAGATTTACATGGTAGGATCTTGTTTAGTTTTTGTGTGGTGCCGGGAGCAGACTGCATTCCGTTCCTTGGCTGAGTGATATAGACTTCAGAATTGTCAGCCTGAGAATCGTCAGATTGCTCTTTGAATGCAATGTTTATGTCATTTCAGCCACTTTTCTGGTGTGTCATGATTTATTCTTGACTTGCCTCTGCTGAATGTAAGTTTTAGAGTCTTAGGGCCTGATTCACAGGGGTAAACTTACATGTTTAAAATGCATTTCTTAGTAATTTACTGCAGTCAGAGTTGAGTCTCAGCACTCATAAACTTACTATTAAAATCCATTTTTGTGAATACTGAAAAAGCATAATCTTACACAAACAGTAAAGTGTACTTTTCTGAATCGAGCCAACATTTTTCACTATCTGCCCCATTTCCTATTTTGAGAATTCATTCTCATTTTCCCTTTATGACTTGCAACTGAGTCACTCTAGAAGACAGATAATGTCTCATATTTATTAATGTTTGCTAATTCTTTATAATATATGGGAGAACCTACTACATTTATAATTACTTATATTTGTTTCCTTATGACAGATGTATACGTGAGAATGCATCTGTAATGCATCTGTGGAAGAAAATGATCCACCCACTCGCTTGTAATGAATTATCACAGGCACCTAGTCACTTCACCATTCATCAGATGCATAGCAATTTTCACTCTGCAAGAAAGAATCTGGTACTCTACATCTCAATCTCTGCATGACTGGAAGCATTGAGTCGAAAAAACTGCTACTACTTGGGAAGCTGTGGACCAGCTTCAATTGTCACCTTTGGAATGCATCTTGTATTGCGCAGTCTTCAGAAAACTCAGCACCACCACTCAAAGAAAAAAAATCTATCAGTGGCGATCTTTCAGTTTGTTTCATCAGCTTAGCATCAATCACAATTCAAATATTAAAAGAAAAAGATGAAATACATGACAACATCCGAACGTAGTTTGATTTCAATACTGAAAGTATAGGTGCAAAAATAACACAAGCATAGTATTATTGACTGATAAGCCAGAAATAGATGTAGTTGTTGTTAGACCTGACAGCCTTAAGATGGTCTTACACCCAACATTTTGCCTACCTCCTCAATTTTTCTCTCCCCATTTTTGCTGGCTTTAGGATTGCTAACCAGTGCTAAAGTGCTTGTGCTCTCTGCCCTAAACATGGTAATATTGGCTCATCCCCAATAGCCATATTTACTTTACTTATAAGTCCCTGGTAAAATGCACTGCATATGCCCAGGTCCTGTAAATTAAATGATACTAGTGGGCCTGCAACACTTATTGTGCCACCCACCTAAGAAGCCATCTAACCATACCTTAGTTCTGCCATTGGAAATTTTGCGTGTACAGTTTACCATGCCATTTCGTCCAGACCAAATGAACATTTGTTTAGGCCCAAACCTTCACTTTTCATACATATAGATCTCCTCTAAGGTAGGCCCTGGATAATCCAGAGGGAGATGTTCAATGTTTTTAAATAGGAGAATGCGTACTTTTTAAGTTTAACATGTCCTGTTAGTGAAAAACTCTTAAATGGGTGTTTTTCTACTGCATGGCCTATCTCTCTCATAGGATATGATTGGGATTCTTTTATTATATTTTATAAGTGTTATAAACCCTCAAGACCTGGCTCTTTGGCTAAACAGACCGGCGGACCCCCACCAACCCCTCAACCCTCGACATCCCCTGATTGATTGTTATTCCGAGTTGTGAAGAGAAAGACTTTTCAAGTTTGGTGTCTCTGGAATCACAACTTAAAAACACATTTTATGGTAAAGTCAGATTTTAAATTGCAATTCTGAAAATGGCACTTATAGAAAGTTGGCATTTTCTTACATGAGCCATTTAGTGCCTGCTGCCTGTCCTTGATACACATATGGGGAGAGTGACAGATGGGTTTGAGTATTCCCCCTCTACAGCTACACAAATGAGAGCTTAGGTGTAATTCGATGGTTCATCATGGCAGGATGGGAGGGATGAGTTGGACCCTGCCTCACTTACACTGGAATAGCATATGTTCTGTCCCCATACAACGGGTTGCATACCCCCTTTAGTGTGTATGGAGCCAGGGCAGGAAGGCAAGACATCTGTGCACTTCAAAGATCTGTCTTTGAAATCTCCCCCACTTCAAAGACACAACTGAGTATAAGTACTGGACCTCTGGCACCACCACTGAATACACTTCTCGACTTGTAAAGACTTTGATAGGGAGAAGAACTGCTGTGCTGATGAAGGACTGCCACTCTGCTGGACTGCTGCTTTGCTGGACTCCTGCCTTGCTGTGCAGCTCTGCTGCCTGTTGTTTCCCTGCCTGGGTGAGAAGCACTGGACCTGCATCACTTGAACCCACTGTTACTCCAAGGGCATCAGGCTGTCCTCCTGATCGGAATTCTTGCGACATAAAAGACTTCTAACTACCCGCTTCTGCTCCTCGACTGTGCCCTCTGTAAGTCTGACCTGTCAAGTGGTTCCATCTCAGTCCTGGACCCTTGGAAGTGAGGCCTAAAGTGCTTGCTTCATCAAAACCCATGCATCCTCTGTCACATTGAGTCAGTTGTGTGGATTACAACTGGTGCACCACCCCTGTTTTATGGATTAGAACTGGTGCATCGATCCTGTTGTGAGGATCATAGCAAGTATATCGCTTCTGTTGGGTGATCAGAACCAGCACATTGCTTCTACTGTGCAGATCGGCCCCAACACATCACCTTCGGAACCACCACTACACAAGGTCTATGGCATCTCCATCAAATGCATCCTTGCTGAAGACACGGAATCTCTGCAGCTCTTCTCTCATCAGAGCCGATGCATTATCTTTGCTGCGCAGATCAGGACGGTTTATCACCCCGTTGCGTGGTTCGGTGCTGTGCTTCGGCTGCACCCCATATCTTCATCATCGATGCTGCCAGGGTCAAGGTATTTTTGTTCAGTGGGCTTTACTTGCTCCCTGTATCCGGCCTGAGCTCCATTGCAGTCAGCCTTAAATATCCCTAGTAAGCTTTTACTGCTTCTAAGCACTATTTTAAAATGTACTCTTTAAAAATTCATATCTCAAGCTCTACTTATTGGATTGTTGTCATATTTGGTCTTGTTTTATTTATTAAATTAAGTTGTATGTTTCTACCCCGGTCTGGAATCTTTTTGTGCAGTGTTTTCTCTGTTTTACTGTTTGAAGTGTTGCACCTATACATTACACATTGCCTCCAAGTTAAGCCTGACTGCCAAGCTACCAGAGGGTAAGTAGAGATTAATTCATGGTTTGACTGCATCTTTCCCTGACTTGGAGTGTGGTTGCTGCTTGACTAGGGCTCATACCCCAGTCAACCTAATTTCTAACAGTTGCATGACATTGGGCCTCCTGTCAGGCACATATATTATATGAAATAAAAAACCTGCTTACTTTACATTATTAAGCATATTGCAAGTCACCTTGGAGTTCAGTGACCTTTAACACATGGTCAGTGGCCATATTGCTTAGTTATGGTCATAGAACTCCTCAGAGGCTTGCACTATCCTTATAACATATGTCAGGAGGTAATTTACCCCATAAATAATACCATAAAGAACTACATGGTCTCATATGTTTCAAGCTAATAAAACACTGATCAACTATAGATTTTTCTCAGTTTAGGAGTCCTAAAGTTAGGAGTCCTAACTTTACTACTACTAAATTAAGAAAAATCCTAATTTTAAGACTTTCGGTATTCACAGAAGGCATTTAGGAGTCCTAAAGTTAGGACTCCTAACTTTACTACTACTAAACTGAGAAAAATCCTAATTTTAAGACTTTCGGTATTCACAGAAGGCATTTAGGAGTCCTAAAGTTAGGATTACTAACTTCTGTGAATACCGAAATGAGTAAGTGCATTCTGTGAATACCGAAATGAGTAAGTGCATTCTATGAATACCAAAATAGTAGTAAGTTTAGGATTGAGTCTTAAGTTCATTCTGTGAATCGGGCCCTCTGTCTGCAGTAAAATGAACACGGAGGGAGGATTGCCTTCCTTTACCTAAGAAGTTTTTATCATACATTTGAGATGACTTTGTCTCTGCTTTTATTATGCTTGTTGCTACAAATTTGTACCTAGGTTTGGCATTAACTCTGCAACTTTTTTCAGACAGGTTGGAGAAGCGGTTTCACCTTAAGCACCTATGCAAAGGACAGCTGGGGCACTATGCCTGACATCTTCAGGGGAGTGCTTCTTAGTTAAGACAACCTTTAACTGTGTTATATTATTTCCTAAGAACTGTGCAACACCCTTTATGACAGGGCCCTTTGGGTTTATTATTTGGGAATGCCTTTCCTTTGTTCAACACATGTTTGTGTAAGACTTGACAATCGGTGTGGCTTACAAATTGACAAATTGGCTGTTCTGTTTCAAAATATTATCAATTCATAAATTTCTTGCCATTTTGTTTATGTCCCCCCACAGGTACCACCGGTGAATCCACCATCTTACTTTCCTTGTAAAAAAGTTTAAAACAAATTTTTTTCTTAGATATCCCTTTCACAGCAGTAGCTTTCTTAAGAACCTGAAGAAAGAAATGGCACTCTCTAGGTTATTGGCAGAAACAAGTCCATTGGAGTTCAGGGCGATAGCATCTAATAGTTTCTGTTGTACCTCCTGTGTTTAATCCTAGCACAAGGTAGCCAGAATAAAAATGATGTGGTAAAGCCTGTAGCTAGTTTTAGACAACTTCACTACCAGCATTGCACACCTCACAACACTCTGTTAGCCCACATTGGGTTTTAATAACAACCCCTCCCACACAAAATCCATCCCTGAGTTCTTCCCTCGCAGCAACAGAGTTGTAAGCCGCATCATGACTAAGATTCATGATGCAAGGAGGATTACCAATGATAAAGCATGTCACATCTGGTGGGTGAGGGAAACCATCTTTTAAAGGGACGCCTTCTTCCTAGTCAGCCTTCTTTGTCCCCCCCTTATCTCTTGATAGACCCAAGAGTTCTTGTGTGCTTTGTTATTAGAATCAGGGAGTTTGCCCTCCCTGATTTTAAAAATCTCCTCGTGCCTCCCTTCTGTGTGAACCCACACAAATTCCATTCCAGTGGCAGAATTTTAAAAAAGATCTCCTGAAAAGAGCCCCCATGAGAGACTCATTGGGCGTTACAACGTCAGTCCAACGAGGAGTACAGTCCAATGATAAAGCATGCAACCTTTTGTTGAGTGAGGGCTTGTGCTCCAATGGGTTAGTGTGTTTTCTGACATGCCAGGACCCAAATGCTTAAAATAGTAATCTGAGCCTTACCCAGACCTATAAACATTTTTGTCCATTGCTCTGACCCCTAAATTATATATAAAAATTGGCTAATCGCTGATTTGCCTATTTACCTTTTTATATGCCATTAAATAGGGTATATGAAACAAACCAATGAAATAGAAAGTGTAATGTCACTTATAGACTGCAGCAATTATTGCTCCATCTAATTGTGTGAGAAGGAAAATATGGCTTCCAGCCTACAATTGTAGTCTGACTGCTGTAGTTTAAGCCTGCTTCCCGACCTGTCGACATAACCCTTTTGACAGGAGAAAAACCTTCCTTTTAAATACTTAAAAATGGCCTCTATGTTGGCCTTGAAACCCATGATGTATGGTATTTATAAGGAAGACTTGTAGAAGTTTTATGCTATCATGTCTCTGCAGAGACAAGTTCCCAAAAGCTATTTTCATTGTGGAAGGCGTTGCCTATCTTGTCAGAATAACTACAGTACAGTTTAAAGTAATAATTATGTGTCCTGGGTTTTGAGGTCAGCTAGAAAAATAATTCAACCACTCATTTTAATATTTAATAAAAGCCCAATGTAGCATTGAAGTTGAGTTTTTCATCAATGTTTACGAAAAGTAACTGTTAGAAAGTTATCACTTCCCTACCTGGAGGATAACTTACATTGTTGACAGCTGTTGGCAGTCAGGTTCTTGATTTTAATGAGGTGTGAATACTGCTCCCAGGCAGGGACATGCCTTGGCAGTGAGGAGGTTGTTTTCTTCAACAAGCAGAAAGACCAATTCCATTGCCACCAGGAACTTAATTAACTTCAAAGGTAACTGCCATGAAACAAGTTAATGTCAGTTGACAAATTGAGGCTCAGCCTCTTTTGTATAGGCAGCCTGGCACCAAAGTCAGTGGGAATAAAGCTATCCGCAGAACCGTATTGAGTGACCACACATCTAGGTGGTCAAAAAGGCCTTGCACAAAGGGAAGATGGTTACCCCATCTTTGATTTTGGGAATAATGTACTCTATGGGATTGTTAGCCCAAGGGCAAGGGCATACAGGAAGTCTTGCAAAAGTGGGTAGAGTTTCCCAGAGACATATTTCCCCATTTGGCAAGGGAAGAGCCAGGCGTCATCCCCACCCACTACCTGCTACCACACAGAAATGTGGAACCCTAAGGCAACATCCTCAGAACACTTCCTGCACCTATGGAATAAAAGAAGAAAACTGATTCTGCTGTCTGTGACATGGGAGGTGATGTGAAGGCTTGGACATGCACCCCCTTCTAGCAATTACAGAAAAAGCGTACTCCAAAGCCAGTTGGCTGGCCTCTGATGTGGCTATAGGGTTACAAAGAGCTGCAAGAGATATTTGCCCTTTAATTCTCAGCAGACCAGTAGAAACTAAATCTTGACTTGCACTGCTAGCCTCTGTTTGGCACCCTGACAGTCTCTAAGTGTGACCCCAGAGGTCCTGTTGGGCTTACAATTGAGCTCTTTTGGTTGCTTGAGCACCAGGAAAACGTTTGGAAACCTTTGCTCAGGAGCTCTAGAGCTAAGTGCAGCTACTGATGAGAGTACCAAACTGGCACTTCTGTTGGTGCTATATTGAATCTAAGATTTGCCACCCTAAAAGGCTCCAATAACTCTGAAAAAATGACAAAGTTCCTTTCTCTTTTGGGACTTAGAACCTTTGTCAAACAAGTGCACGAAAATTCCAGAGTCTTAGCTGGACCAACCAAACATAGGTATCCGACCCGCAATTCCATGGCACTGCCTGCAAATTTAGATTTGTCCTGCATGGAGAGTTTTTTTTCTTTAAAAAAAATGACAAAGTCCCCTTTTTGAATTAGGACTTTGAAATTTCTTGAACCTCGTGAATTTGTTCCATCGTATTTGGCCTAAAATGTTGATGTCATTTTAGTATTCAATTTTACTCTATTTTTCTAATTCAGTTTGAGATTTTTTGTGCATAAGTAGTTTACCCATTGGCCTAGAATAAGCCTGTCTGCTCTGTGTCATAGCTACCAAGGGGTTGAGCTCAGGATGATTCAGTCGGGGGTAATCCTTAGCCAAAGTGGCGGGGTCAGCCGGAGGAGGGAGCAGGGGTGGGGGGGTCAGGTGAGTTTGGGGGACAAAATAGAAAATAAAATAAAATTAATGAAA
Organism: Lissotriton vulgaris; assembly: GCF_964263255.1. Classification (NCBI taxonomy): domain Eukaryota; kingdom Metazoa; phylum Chordata; class Amphibia; order Caudata; family Salamandridae; genus Lissotriton; species Lissotriton vulgaris. Next base: position 902,595,682 of record NC_141696.1, read on the forward strand.
CCTACCTGATCAACGTCTACTCCACCGCCTACTCCATCGTGTTCTTCCTGCTTCTCGGACAGGCTCCCAGACTGCTCTGCAGCGATCATGATGCTGCAGGAAAGCAGCGTCAGGATTGGCCTGAGCGCTAGGACTTTGCCCTCCGAGGCACACTGGGAGCCTGTGCCTGATTTCTCCAGCCCACAGCCTGGGCTGCAGAAAGCTTCACTGTGCATGAGATGTTTGGCTGGTCTGAAACGGCTGGCCACTCACCTCATGTGCAGCGAAGGGACAGGGGAGTGCACTACCACTCCCCCACCACAGTGTCATGCCCCTGGATCCGCCTCCAAGACTCGTCAAAGTCCTGGGGCTCCTCCATCCTAATGGAGGGGTCACCACTGACGTACAATCCACTTTACTACACAAAAATGTTACTTTATTATCGCAAAAAATAAATGTGTGATGCAAAGAACCTGGAGTACTTGCATTTTGTCATAGTAATTCTGAAGTCCTGCTTCATCCCAAAGCATAGGATTCCTGATATGATTTGGTAATTGAAGTCGGCTCACCAAACAAATTGGAGGAAATGCGCACTAACTCACAAGCTAATGGGTCTGCACAACAATTTGTTTGTTTGTTTCCAACCCGCATCCAAAGTACTCCAACAAAGAGGAGGAGTAAGCGAATTTTCAGGATGGGCTAGGGCGGGAATGGGCCCCAAATGGGATGGCAGTACTCCCAAAGAGCTAAAGAGTTTGGGCATCCTTTATGAAAAGTGTTGCATTGCTATGGGAAAACAGCGATGCAACACTTTTCATAATACAATCCTGGTGACACTGTGGATGCGCTATATTCACTTTATGGTGCTCCATGTCTCAAGGATTTACAGATACGTCAGTAATCCTAACGTATCTGTAGGTGCAAAAATGGAGCAGTGCTGGAGTGTGGCTGAAAACAGATGCACTCGAACACTGTGTCAATTCACATTGGGCAAGCCCCATGTGAAAGGCACTGCGTCACCCCTTACACCTGCTTCAAGCAGGTGTGAGGATTTGATGCACTGATGCCGAGGAAGTGTTGCAGTGAAATCTCATAGATATCACTGCATCACTTCTACGTGGCGTTTCCCTGTGTTGGAACGCCCACCCTGCGTACATTACAGTATACTGTCTGGTTCCCCAATTGATCCTCTCCCTCCTTCCAGCTTAGATGTCTGGATGAGCCTGCCCTCAAGGTGATTGTGCTACTTCTCAATTCCTCCCTAATTCTGGGCCAGCTTACCGGGCAGTTAGAAGCACACTCTGGTGCTTCCACTACTAAAAAAAACTGGTTTAGATCCCTCGGCTGGTCTAATTACAGGCCTATATCTCTTCTCTCCACCTTTTCCAAAATATTGCAAAAACACATTAATTTTCAACTTTCATACCATGTGACGAAACATAAGCTATTTCATCCGTCTCAGTCTGGTTTTCGTCCCGGTCACAGTACTGAATCAGCTCTGCTGGGGGTCACTGAAGACCTTAGACAGCAGCTTGAATGTGGAGGCACAGCAGCACTCATCCTTTTATATTTGAGCGCTGCTTTTGATACGGTCTCTCCTATTTTGGTGGAGCGTCTTATGAGTGCTGGCATTGCAGGTATAGCCTTGTAGTGGCTGATCTCTTTCTTGAAAGACCGCTCCTTTTAAGTCTTCTCCTACACTGTGAAATCAAACCCCGTTGCCTTGACACCTAGTGTTCAGTAGGGTTCAATCTTGAGTCCTCTGCTCTTTAACCTTTACGTTCACCCTTTGGCAGACTTTGCTTAAAAACCCGGGTCGACTATTTTCTCATACGCGGATGCTACGCAGGTTATATTTTCTTTATCATCTGCTCAATAACTTGATCCTTCCGTACTTAAACTTGACTTACATAACACCTCCTTGTGGATATCTGGTAATGCTTTAAGGCTGATGGCTCTAAAAAGGAGGTGCTCTTACTGGGGAACAATCCGGGGCTCTGGGGAACCAACCACTTGCTTGTATCTCTAGGACCGTTACCCACCCTGGTACCTAAGGTCAAGAACCTTGGTTTTCCATTGATAACAAGCTTTCTTTCGCTGCCTAGGTCTCTGGAGTAACATTTGCCTGCTTTGCGGTCCTCAAGTTGGTAAAGAAAATTCTCTGGCTAATTCCACCAGCTGCTCAGAGGACTGTCCTGCAGGCTTTGGTGATCTCCAGACACAATTACGGTAACATATTGTTTCTGGGTGCGGATAACACCTCTGTTCATGTTCTCCAGCTCATCCCTTCTGATTTTTAGGTTGCCCCGCCATTCCTCTGTCTCCTCTTTGCTTTTTCAACTCCCTTGGCTCAGGGTTGGTAAGCGTATCGAATTTAAGGCTCTCTGCTACATGTTCAGAGCTTTGCACAGCCTGGCCCCCCGCGTATATACTCATTTCATTTCATAAAGCTTTATTCGGAACATTTAAAAGCACAAATAATACAGACAATTCATACAATTTCTTAGAGGCAAACATAATACATATAAATGAACTAACGATCAAAGAAAAACAAAATACACATATTGAAAAATATCCAGAGGGGGATGGAATAAATATTTAAAATGTACAGAAGTTTAATTTAAAAACACATACTTTTCCTGGCGCTAATCGCTTTATATAAAAAAGATGCAGTAAAAAAACAAATGTCCGCATGATTCAGATTAAAAATCAATTTCATAGCCTCTGTTGTGTCTCTCACTCCAAATCTAATGAATAGCGGCTTCAGATAGAATTTCCTTAACTCAGTGTACAAATCACAAGTTAACAAAAAGTGCTTAGTGCATTGTTTGGACTTATTGTCACATTTACAGGGACCAACAGGGCGTGATTTGATGTTAGGCCACGCGACCAGATGATGTGCTATACCCATCCTCATTCTGGTCAATACAAACTGGTGTGAGGATCTAGTCACCTGTGATAAATATGGTTTGAAACCAGTAAATTCATTCATGTTATTGTATAGTACACAAGTTGTTAATTTAGAGTCCTCCAAATGATGCCTTTCATTACAGTGATTTAAAAATATTGTTTTCACATCAGATTTGGGGGTTTCCGAGAGCCTGTAGGGGTCCATTAAAACATTGATACCAAATAAATTTTGTACACAGTCAATAATGTAACCGATCCAGGGGATCTTCAAGTGTTGGTCCAATAAAAGGCAGTCCTTAATGATTGCTCTGTTCAGTGTGGTACCTTCACTGAGCCAGATCGAGCGCCACAATAGAATAGGCCTTAACATGATCATATCATTTAGGGCTTGGGTCCCTGTTTCATTGTAAACCAAGGAGTTGGAAGTAGACCTGGGTAAGCATAGGAGCTTTTTCAGGAAGAGGTTCTCCTCTACCTGCAAGCTCTTAGCAGATGTCACCCCCCAGACTCCTGCCCCAGAAAGGGCAGCCGAACGACATTTAGATTTATAGATGTTTAACATATTTTTACTACGTCTATTCCCCATTTTCTTGGCAAACAGAAATACCCCGTTGGCGCTCCTAGTCATCTTAGTTCTGACCACCTTATGTTCAGTGGCCCAGCTCCCGTTATGCGAAAAGGTAATTCCCAAATAGCAAAAATTATCAACTTTTTTCACTGGTTCACCATCAATAACATAGTGGGTTTTCCCATGTCTTTTAGCTTTTCCAGAGCTGCATTCCATTACGTAAGTCTTAGCCTTATTAATCACCAGTTTCCTATTCTTAATAAAGGATACAAAGCAGTCCATTAAGCGTTGGAGACCCAATGGTGTCCTTGACAGAAACACTGCGTCGTCCGCATAGAGTAATACTGGTATGTTAAAATTATTAACTCTAGGGGCATCTGCAGCGACTGCCTGCAGGGCAGATTCAACCTCATTAATAAAAAGGGTAAAAAGCAGGGGCGCAAGAACGCACCCCTGTCTGATGCCCCTTCCTATCCCAAACTTAGTGGTACACTCTCCATTGGGTCCATAGCTAACACTGGTGCGAAGTTTTTCATACAAACGGGCTAAGAAGTAAATAATTCCCTCTGGAGCACCCATCTCCAGTAGTTTGGCCCATAGTATTGCGTGATCTACCAGATCAAAGGCACTACTAAGGTCGGCGAAACAGAGATAAAGCGACCCGTTTTTAGCCTTGGTATATTTTCCCACCAATAGCTCTAGATTCAAACACTGTTCTATAGTACCACGGCCTTTTCTAAAGCCAAACTGGCAATTACTTAAAATCTCATTAGATTCGGCCCACTCTTCTAATCTTACAAGGAGGACCCTGCTCATGATTTTAACAGATTAATCCAATAAGGATATAGGTCTATAGTTTTTTGCATCCCCGCGATCTCCTTTTTTAAAAATAGGGATGATTATTGACTCTTCCCATGTAGACGGTATATTACCGCTAACAGCTATATTAAAGATTTTGGTGAGTAAAGGCCCCCATATATCTGGGGCGGTCTTGTACACGTCTATGGGAACGCCATCTGGCCCCTGGGCCTTGCCTCCTTTGCTAGCTCTAATGCTAGCCATAGTTTCACTGATGGTTATATCTAAGGCAAGGATGGGCCACCTATCCCCATTAGTATCTTTTAAATTACAAGAATCAAAGATTTTAGAAAAATGTTGGATCCATGAGTCCATGCTCACGTTAGAAGTGAGTTCAGGAACCCTGTCATCTTTTAGAAATGGGCTATATACCGTGGACCAGAACAGGGTACAATTGTTCGTGTCCGCCGCTAGGGTGAGGTTATCCCAAGCCTCTTGCTGTAATTCAGCTTTTCTACGTTTCAGGGTAGAATTAAAACCCTGTCTAAGTTGGACCACCAGAACTTTGTCCCTCGGTTTGGCTGCAAGGGCCTCTTTGAGTTCTTTGCGGGCATTGGAACAGGCATGATCAAACCAGCCCCTTGGACACCTTGCTTTGGACCCCGCCTCTTTAGTGAATTTTTTGTTAATAATGGAATTAATATTGTTAAAGTGGTCAATGCTGTCGGACGAGGTGTCTACACATTCTAGGATTGCCGCTATATCTGTCACACAACTAGATATAATTAAATCTGAAGTTATAGCGGCTTTATCTCCTTTCCACCTCAGTCTATAACCATTCTGTCTATGGGGTTCAATGTTGTTGATAATACCATTTTCACAGGCATGATTTTTAACCCAGAAGGTTAGTTCAGTGGTCAAGCAGTTATGGTCACTCAACATAATATCTATCACATTGGGCATCGGACATAACCGGGCAATAGTTGCTGACATACATATAAAATCAATAACGGTGTTAGCGCCCCTTCCTTTAAAAGTTGGAATATTACCACCCGTGTCGTTTTTAGCATTATCCAAAATTTCCAAATCGCAATGAATCATAAAATTATTCAAAGTTTCCCCATAAGTGTGGTGTGGGAAATGGGCTTCAGCTTCCCCCTGTCGGTTATACACACCACAAACTTTCTGGGTGGATAATGGGCACACAGGTACATTAAAATCCCCCACAAAAATAAATTCAAATACATTATTAAAATTCCTCACGAAATTGTTCACCGCCGTATCTAGTTCATTAATCGCTAAATGTCTAGTGTTGTCAAATACATTATTGTAGAAATTTATCAATAGGATATTTCTGCCTGGTTCTTGTGTAAGCCATAGGATTTGTGAATGCGCCCCCACGTTAATAAATCTTTTTACAAAAATTGGTAGTTTGACAGAAATTAACACCAACAGACCCCCTTTAGCTCTGCCATGGGGTGAGGGTTGTGCTGGGGGCTCATAGGACAGATACCCATCAATACCATTAAATTTTTTACTCCATGTTTCCTGGAAACAAAGGATGTCAAACAAATGCACAAAATCAATCCAGCCTAAGGCATCCTCCTTGGCCACAATTCCCGCAATATTCCAATTAGCGATATGACAAGTTATATTCTCTCTTTCATTGCTAGCGTTTGACAGATCCGCACTAGGGATGGACATGTTATTATCAATATTAAAAAGCTCTATGCTAGGTATAGAGTTTAGGGTGTCTCCCCCATTCAACGTACAGTTCAAACTTACATTACTTATTTCATTAGTTAACAATACGGCCGCTTCATAAGAATTCCTAGACTCTAGGTCTCTAGGGGGTTCAATCTCATGTCAATCATTCTGATCTAGGTGACTTAGGGACTGAAACCTATTTTGAGTAGGGACCTGGTACACCATTCCATTATCAAACAGAGGGGAGTTGCCAAATGGAACAAAAGGGTTAGGGGTATGCATTAAAGGGGCATTCCCCCCAAACATAGGGTTCCCCATGTGCAGCGATGGAATGAATGGACCATGTTGTGGACCAAAGAAGAAGTTAGGCAACAATGGCCTATTTGCCAGATGAGGATAGGTGGGATTGCTCAGGGCCTTTTCCTTACAATTAGATGGAGATTGCCTGCCAAGGTGGTTATAAAAATACCCTAACGGCCTAGCAATTACTTCAGTCTCAGACTGCATAATTGAAGCTGCTCTGAGCAGGACCGTTGCCACATGTTGTGGGTGCCTGAAGTTTATAATCACGCAGTCCACTCCACCTATTTTTTTGGTGTTACCTATCCAATTTACTCTCCTGATGGAGATTATTTGGTCAGCGTAGCCGACTGGATAGCCACAATGACGATTTAGCCAGGAAATGGTTTTATTTCTCAAAGAATCAGGTGTCTCATATTCACTTGGGGGCTGAGTGAGAATAGGGACATTAGTTAAAACCACCACATAAGGTACACAGTCCGGCGGTAGATCAACAGGGCGTCTACAGATCCTAGTGGGCTCCCCATTTAATCCTCCCATCGTATCAGTTGGGACTGACACTATAGGTGCTGATGCTTGCGTAGGGGCTTGCATGGGTGTTGATGATTTAACACCCATTGGATTGCCTGTGACCCCTTGGTTGGATGGATTTGAGGAGCTTCCTCCCTCCTGTGACAAAATAGGTGGTGGCCTCTGTGATTTCGGCTGATCTTTAGTGGAGTGTTTTCTGGCCAAAGTGGAACTGACACTGGTAGAGGCTAGTGACTGCTCCTTATCCCTGGTGGGAGCAGTAATAAGACCAGTTGACTTTTTAATGTCAGCTAAGGACTTTTCCAAATTATCTGCGCGGTTACCCACCAAACCCCTTAACCTGGCTACTTCCTCCTGAAGATCTCCTATCTTAGTTAACAATGGCTCTATCACCGTACTAAGTTTACTAAGAATTGCACTTGTTAATGAGTCAATTTGATCAGGCTTCAGAGAAACATAATTATCAAGATTTACAGATACTAAATCATTAGTATGTTCCACTTGGGTCGTATCCTTTTTCCTTCTAGAGATATGACTACTTCTCTTAGGGATTGGTTTTCTGCAGGCACGCATAAATTTAGATGCCCTCCCAAATTGCTGAGGTGTCCCCTCGGGATTGTTACCTTGGTCTTCCTCCCCCATTATAGACTGGTCTAAGGTCTTGGTTACTTCGACATTAACACTAGTGGTGCTATTATTGAGTTCCACAGGTGCGACCATCTCGTGAACAGTATTGTTAAGATTTACCGGGTTTACATGATTGATTACATCAGTGGAAAGAGGATCAGCAATAGTACTTTTTCCCAATGACTTCCTCCTGTCGCTGTTGATTTTGGACACCACTTTAAGTAAGTAGTTATCCGGCAATGTACTTTGGACTGACATTTCAGGGGATTCTGTGACAAAAATCCGTATAACTCAAGTTAAAATACGAGGGGTAACAGTGACTTGTACAGGTAATTGTCCTTCAATAGTACTCACAGTTCGAGCCAAGGGGGGTGGCCCTGCCCGGCCTCCTCTGGCCCCTGACGGCCACAGACGGCCCCGCCCTTGTCCCGGGCTTCTCCCGGTCGCTCCCGCGCGCGACTCGCGGGGCGAGAGGGGGTGTCAGCCTTTATTCGGCGCCTCCGGCGCTCACTGCGCGTCACGGGCGCGCTTGTAGCAGAGGGAATGCTGGGGAGTGTGGTCCGGTTTCACGGGACGCCTCCCTCGCCTCCCGGCGTGTGCCTCTGCTTGCTGCTTTTCCCGCCGTTCCCCTCACGGCAATGCCCGACGGCAAAAGCGTCTGGTAAGCCTGTTGTTCCCCCACTGGGCTCCCGGGGGGTCAGCCTTTATTCGGCGCCTACGGCGCTCACTGCGCGTCACGGGCGCGCTTGTAGCAGAGGGAATGCTGGGGAGTGTGGTCCGGTTTCACGGGACGCCTCCCTCGCCTCCCGGCGTGTGCCTCTGCTTGCTGCTTTTCCCGCTGTTCCCCTCACGGCAATGCCCGATGGCAAAAGCGTCTGGTAAGCCTGTTGTTCCCCCTCAATACTCAATCTTGTCAAGCCCTATCGACCTTCTTTCAATCTCTGATCAGTTCCTAGAGTACAACTGGCCCGTATGGGTGGCTGTTCATTTTCCTTTCTGGGATATAAATTGTGGAACTCTCTTGCACTAGAACTCAGGAACTGTCAATCCCTCTAGGCTTCTGCAAAAAGCTCAAGACTTTTCCTTTCAACCAAGTCTAATGCCAATTGAATCTCTTTCTTGCTTGTTCCACTGTCAGCGCTGGGAAACCCTTTTGGGTACCTGCGTGCTTTATAAATCTTCTAAATAATAAATATTAATAATAATTATACCTGTCGCAGGTATAATGTAGGGCAGGGGGTTACAAAGTAACGCAGATGTGCTACTTTGTAAATACTTGGCGCAGTGCTGCTCAGTTTTTATGCTGCCACAGCATCACAAAAAGTGATGCAGTGTAAGGGCCTCATAAACAAGGCCCTTTTGCCTAGCTGCATCAAGGGTTTTTGCATTCGCAAACGGTGCGAATCGCAAAATTTGGCCGTTTGCGAATGCAAATCCTGTTTTTGGGATGCATCAAGCATTTTGGTATTTTCGCAATTTTAGAAATCGCAATTTTGTTGCGATTTCTGAAATTGTGATTGCATTTAAGAAATCGCAATTTTGCGATTTCCTAAATGCAATGCATGATTACTTTAGAATTGCGAATTCGCAATTTGGAAGGGGTAAATTAGCATGAAGTTGAACTTCATGCTAATTTATAGAACACTTTCAAACATGCACTAGTTGCATATTTAAAAGTTTTAATTTACACACACACATGTCCTTGGGTCATGTGTGTGTGTAAATTGCACTTGCAGTTCAATTTCAGGGGTGCAGGGAGGGGTTCTTTAAACCCCCCCTGCACCCTTGAAATTGCATTCACATTTTGCGAATCGCAATTTGAAATTCGCAAAATGTGAATGCCTTCCCATAGATTCCTATGGGCCTTTTGGCCAATAGGAATCAATGGGAAGGGTTTTCCTTAATTGCGATTCGCAAATTGTGAATCGCAATTAAGGAAAATTACCGAATCGCAAAATAATTTGCGATTTTTTGATGCATAGCATTTTCGATTTCTTAATTGCGATTCCTTAATTTTCGCAATTAAGAAATCGCAAAATGTTACAATGATGCATCTAGGGGTTTGTCCTTGCCGAAAAATTCTTGCATCAAAGAGAAACTAAAAAAAGTAAACATGAAAATGAATGCAAATTTGTACAGCCATTTGTAATTTCATTTGGGAAAAACGTACGTACCTGGGTATTCAAGTAAAAGGGTGCTGTAGGTTACATTAACTGCTCATGGGATACTTTGCAAAATCTATATAAGTCGCAAATTTGCTTCAAATGTAGGGAGGAATAAATAGGAGCAAATGTGCACTTTTTTTCCCTGGCTCTTTGTGAGGAATGGTACCAGCAATTGTAAATTTGTAAATGAAAGTAATATTTTTCTAGTGTCCGGTCCTTTAAAATGTGCGTAGGGACGCCTTCACAACATTTTTGGTCCACTTGTTATTAATCTTGTTTCGTCCGTGCGATGGTGGCTATAATATCAAACCAAACTGCCTTGGCTAATTCTGTCAAACCGTTCACGGCAAAGATTAGTATCTAAATTATACATGAAAAAATAAGTGGAGCAGCCAGCTCTTTAAAAACTGGAGTGCAGCACTCGGAGACAGGTGCGCTCAATTCCTCCGGGTGTCCATATGGCTGCTGTAACTAACTTTGTTAGCAGGGACTGAATTCATTAGGCAGATGTTAACAAAAGTACTGTAAATGCAAATAATAGCACATCAAGGAAGACCCATCCGATAATTCTGAAATTAAATCCTATTTTCTGGCTTCAGTGATGAATGCAGGAAGCTTCGAGCGAGGCAGTGAAAATAGGATCTCAGCAGCACGCGCGCTGCGTCTCGTAATTAACGGCGGGCTGAAAGGAGCGCGGCGAATGCATTCTGTCAGAGTATATTGCGCAGCTGCCCAGTGTCAGAGAAGTTATTTTCACATGATCTTAAATCTGTGCTACGTAGTTTTTTGTTCCTCCATCACAGATGTTACATGTTTTTCTTTGTACCTTTATATTTCATTTACATCGGTTCCGCTCAGGTGGTGGCATCCTCTGAACTCCAGGGGTGTGCCATGAACAGCAATAGCCGATTGAATCGTGAACATCCCCTGGGGAATGATGAATATCCATTGGATGAGTAATTCTGGCGGGGTATGGCTACCAATAAAATGGGAGTTGCACAATTGTGAGGGGGCCCTCTCCGCACCAATTATAGAATTATTGTACTACTCGGATGTGGTGGAGGGGCCACTTGCCTTGCTTGCATGAGTGCCTGAGACACCCTTGCTCTGCGACTGAATTTCCGGTCTGAGTGCCTCGCCATATGCACATTCTTCCCAGGAGTTTCATGTGGAGATTCTGGCTGTTACATGACAGTTCTGCTGTAACTGCCCAGACCTCATGTATCCTGGGGGCCATATCATGAAGGGATTTGCTGACGTACTGTAGATCTGTGCACCTGGCCTCTGCGCATTGAAGCCCAGATTTGCAAAGGTTTTGCATTGAGGTTGCATCACAGTATGAAGCATCCCTGACGTAAAGTCCTTTTTAGTATGTACAAAGCCACACAACCTGTTGATATGGATGGCTTTGTGAGTAAAAGTAATGCAGTGCAGTGCATATCGCTGCGATGTGTAACTTTGCATCAGGTAGGCGTTCCATGGGTGGTGCAAAGCCGTTCCTGTGCTTCCGCCCAGGGATTTGGAAGCAAAGCCATATTTACAAAAAGATGTACACATGGGTTTGCCCCAAAATAGTGTTTCTGCCTGTGGCTGGCATAGATAGGAGAACATGTTTATTTGCCTTGTTATTTCCTCTTTGTTTGTGTGTTGCATTCTCCAACGCACATACAATGAGAAATGTGCAGGTAAGTTTCATCCCGAATAAGGGGTCATATGTTGGTTGGCTTCACTGGTGCACTGAATAGCCGAATACCTGCTTAATGCACCACTAGTGTGTAAAAGTGAATTTATCTTGTCCGGTGGTTCTTCAATTTCATGCATTATATTCAGTTAGTACAGCTTGGATACAGAGAGCAAGGTGTGACTATTTCCGTTTTTGCCTTCTGAAAACAAAGCACTAACTCAAAGAAATATTATGAATTAAATGAATTTACTTTGCACTCTAAATGTATTGTCATTATGTTTTTTCATTGTATGATTAATTAAAATCTTTACAATATATAAAATATACAAAAAAATAAAAAGAAGCAAAACGGATACATTAAAATCAGTTTGTAAGTGTCTTGTAAAGCACGTTACATGCAAATGGAGAAAGGCTAAAAATAAATCTACCACCACAAATATGCTTGTGAAGATATAAAATGTCTAGAAAGGACCTTCAGAAATATGAAAGTTATATTCATAGTCTAGTTAAACCCTAAAGTTAGCAGCAGACTTATAAAGTGCTCCACAATAGCTAAACAAAACCATAAGTTGCAACTATTCTAATAGGGACATGAAGCTGTAACAATTGCCATAAGCCTTCACACAAAAGTGTACAGTGCCTAGTGTCAAATAAAGTAGTGCTGAAACATTAAATGATAATAAGTCAAAGCATTGATGCGACTGTTGTATATGATAGATAGATATTGCTCAAGATCAAAAAAACTATTTAAGATTCTCTGAAAGTAGGCTATTCTTTGGCTGAAGAAATTAAGGTGTGTGCTAACAATTGCTTTGAGCCCTTTTCCAGACAATAGCCAGAGAGTGGACTGGAAATGTGGGGACATTAGGTGGGTAAGGTGAATAGTCCACATCTTCAAATCAGGACATCACTATTTCCATCCCTTGATGTTGGCTTCTTGGGTGTTTTCTTCAACTGGGGCAGATCAACAATCGCTTCTAATGGCACTGAAGTGGCCTGAGTGTCAGCATGGATGGTGGTGATTGGTGGCTGTATGTGTAAGCATTCCTTCATGCGTGTGACTACCAGTTGTGTTTTTTTTTTCTGGGACCGAGGCGGCAGCAGATAGTGCTTCACCATGTAAAACAGAACGTAAATAAGACACTGCTACAGACAATGCTCTAAAGCCATCATGCAGCACCCCAGAAAGTGGACACTCAGATGACACTCCAGGAAATCATTGCAGGCCTCTGGATCCCATTCTGGCCCTGATGATAACACAATTAGAAGCTCAATAATATGCCTAGCTTACCTTCCTGCTACGTAGCTGCACTGATCATGTTTCTACTCATGATGTTGATTGAAATTGGTGATCACATCCTAAGCCATGCTTCCTTCTGCAGATCCTGACCCAGCCCTTTGTAATTTTCCCTGTTGCCTTGACTGGTTGTTCACAGTTGTAGTGTGTCCTGCTTGATTAGCTGATGTTATGGCTGCGGTTGTTACAGGGGCTGGGACAGGGGTAGCCCCAGTGTTTGGTGTTGTTGGGCCACAGGGGCTTGAGAAGACACACTAATGTACACAAAGGCGACAGAACTATGTTGGATGTATTAGCTCAGTTTTCTTGAGGGAGTGGGTGAAGCATAGGGCGCTGGCTAGACAAACCTGATGGGTTAGGCTGGCCCTGAAGATTATCCTGATCAACAGGTGTGCTGCTCTCACTGAAAGCTAGTGATGTTCTTTCCTCAGGCATAGTGATCAATGCATTTAAGGCTGATGATTGGCATCTTGCTGCTTTCCCATAAAAGTAAAAATGTTTATACAGTGGTAGTTTATATTCATTTAAGAAATATATTAGTTATAAAAGATTTAGGGGTCTATTAGGATGACGGGCGGACTTTAGTCCACCCGCCACCCTAGTGGTGCTGGGACCGGCCGCCAGTGGTGCTGCGGTCCTGCACCAGCAATTCGGATGCCACCGCCACAGTGGCGGTGGCATCCCCCATCCACAACATTGTGGTTGGCGGTGCTCACAGCACCCCCCGCCATAATGCAGTGGATGCACCTTGTGCATTGGCATGCACAAGGTGACAGGCACCAAGCGGTGCCTGCCACCTTGTCCATGGCAACCATGTGCACCCCAAACACACCTGGGGCCCGCAATGGGCCCCCACATGCAGACACCAGATGCATATCCATGGCGGCAATGCCACCAAGGAAAGGCACATATCCGCCTGCATGATAATATGGATGGCAGTCACTGCCACCATATTCAGCCCCTTTTCTGCCAGGTCGACTCGTCGATAGGCGGAAAACCAGCGGACAGTCTTTCCATCCGCCCGGTTCCCCCACCAACGTAATATCTCGGGGGGTAAATGAGAGGCAGGCGGTGGGAAATGGCGGGCGGATTGCCACCACCATGTGGGCGGTGGCGATTTGACTGATGTACTAATAGACCCCCTAGTCTTTAAGCATGTATATAAAGTCACGCTCATCTTTAGTGTTTTTGACACTACAGTGATCAGATTGAGGGCCAAATATGTTTTTAATCATATTACATAACATAATGTTGAGAAAGATTGATTTAGAGTAAAGAGAAGTTATTCGTGATTTCACAATTTAAGGCCGGGATTGTGTGTTTGAGCTTTCAGATCTAGGAGTATTTGGCTCTCCCATCCCTGGGTCCAATGTAGTATGCCTCACCAACACTGCCTGAGGTTTAGGCACTCGAACACTTGCATGCACGCATTATAATTTTGAGCAATCCTAGTCTTCTTATTGAGCTTAGTGTGGTCATACAGAATAAAAAGATTGTGACATTGAAGGTAGAGGCCATTTAAAAAAGTCTTTATTCATAAGACACCCTTTAGATTTTAGGGACAAAAACATTGCTACAATGTTGATATTTCAAATATTAGAAGACGCAATATTGCTGTGAGGCAATATGCAGGTGTGGTTCAAGTACATTTCGATTAGCTGATTTCCCCTCACCTCACCACCCTCATTTTGTTGTGCTCAGGAAAAAAAAAATGTTTTAAAAATAACAAGAGATATAAATCCCAGAAATGAAATATCGTTACACAATAGAAACAATGTGGTTGTAAATATTTTTGTTTTTTAATATCGTTTTCACTAATACCGTGGTTAAAAATATTGTATTAAAAATTATTTTAATGTGTTTTAGTTGATGTATTAATTTGATATATTACTATTGTTTATATAAATGTCATTAATTATTTCTATAACATAGCTTGTAATTGTTATGTTTTTAAATGTCTTAATAATTTTAATAGTAAATTATAGTGGTGTAGAGGGTTGTTGGGTTTGTAGGGGGATAGGGTTAGGAGTTAATTAGGTAATACATATTTAAAAATTATTTAATACATTTTAAATAATCATATAATTGATATTTATTTTGCAATTTATGTAATAATGATCTGTTTTTGCTTTATGTTATTTGTGGGTTTTTAGGTTTGTAGAGGTGTAGGGTGGAAAATTAATTAAATATAAATTAATTAACAAGAAATTATTAATTCTAATTATTTAATTGATTTTTAATGATGTAATTTAACGAATATATATATATTTATATTATTTATATTTTGGTTGTAGGCTGACAGGTATTTAGGGGTATATGAAGGAAATGTAATTAAGTACAAATTAATGAACTATTAAATAATATTTGTAAAATTAATTATCTAATTGAATTTTAAATACACAATCTGTGGAATACTTATTTCATTTTATTTTATTTGCAGGATGCAGAAGGTTGTAGAGGTCTAGAATGGGTCTAGAATGAGAGGATACTTCAGTAATAATTAATGAACAATTAATTATTGATCATTAATTAATTATGTAATTTGTTTTTGATATGTAAGTTGCAGAAAAGGTATTTGTTTTGTTATATTTTAGGTGTGGGCTGCTAGGTTTGTAGGGGTACAGGGTGGTAAATAATCAATTAATAATTGAATAATAATGCTTTTTAAATTAATATATTTTTTTATTGAATATTTTATTTGTAAATTGATTCTTTTTAGTTGTTTAATACATGCATTTGTGAAATGTTAATTAATATTTTTTTCATTAAGAGCTTGATTTTTTTTCTACACTCATGGGATTACTTATATGTATAATGTGTTTGAAGTGAGGTATTTTCCCTACTTTTGCTTAGACTGAAGTAGGAATATTAAACTTAAACTCTTCGCAGTTCAACACTTTCCCTACTGGTGCACTCTTTGGAGTGGGAATAGTAAATGTCACTGCTGTGAAATCCAACGCTTTCCCTACTGTTGCAGATACTGGAGTGGGAATAGTATACATTACCCCTTGAAAGTCCAACACTTTCTCCACAGTTGCGCTATTTGGAGTTGAAAGACTACATTTTAACCCTCTGGAATCCAATGCTTCCCATAATTTTGCCCTGTTTGGAGTGACAATAGTAAATGTCACTCCTCTGAAATCCAACTCTTTCCCTACTGTTGCACAGACTGGAGTGGGAATAGTACATTTTACCCCATCTGAAATCCAGTCCTTTCGGTACTGTTGCCCTATTTAGAGTGAGATTAGTAAATTTAACCCTGGTGAAGTTCAACACTCTCCCTACTGTTGTGTTGTTTGGAGTGGAAATATTAAATATCTTCCCTTCGAAGTTCAATGCTTTGCCTACTTTTGCACAGATTGGAGTGAGAATAGTATATTTTACTCCTCCAAAGTTTAACACTTTCTTTACTGTTGCGCTGTTTGGCCTGGAAATAGTCAATGTTATCCCTCTGAAATCCAATGGTTTCCCTAATTTTCCCCTGTTTGAAGTGAGAGTAGCAAATTTTACTCCATCCTCGACCCCTTCCAATCCAGATTCTACAACAACCACAGCACCAGGACTGCCCTACTCACCACAACTGACAAAATCCACACCTTTCTCGACCAAGGCCACTCCATGGCCCTGATCTTACTCAACCTATCTGCAGCCTTCGACACCGTCTTCCACGGCACTCTACCGCCGGAGTCCACGGCGCCCACAATCAGGGAACTGCCCTCAACTGGATCCACTCCTTCCTCACCGGCAGAACCCAAAGAGTCAGACTTCACCCCTTCCTCTCCAAACCCACAGAGATCAACTACGAAGAACCCCAAGGATGTTTGCGCAGCCCCACACTCTTCAACATCTACATAGCCCCCCTCACAGACATCATCAGACAGCATGGACTTAGCATAGTATCTTACACTGATGATACCCAGCTCATCCTCTCACTCACTAAGGTCCCTTCACCACCAGACTCAGCTTTCAGGAAGGAATGAAAGACGTTGCATCCTGGATGAGCAGCAGCTGCCTGAAGCTTAACTCAGAGAAGTTAGAAGTCTTCGTCATAGGACCCTTCCCCTCTGCCTGGAAAAACATGTGGTGGCCCACCACCCTCAGCAGTAACTCAACCCCCACAGATCACACCTGGAACCTCTTCATCATTCTCGACTCGTCTCTCACCATGAGCGACAGATCAATGTCGTCACCTTCACCTGGTTTAACACCCTCCACATGCTTCACAAGACCTTCAAATAGATCCTCACCGAATCAAGAAAGACCATCACCCACACACTCATAACCAGCAGACTGGACTACGGAAATGCCCTCTATGCTGGGCAACAAATCCTTGCTTCGCAAGCTCAAGACCATACAGAACAGACAAGTCGTCTACAACCCTCTACACAAACACATCACCCAGCACCTGCAAGACAGCCAATGGCTCCCCGTCAAGGAGAGATTAACCTTCAAGATACTCGCCCATGCCTACAGATGCCTCCACAACACCAACCCCAAAATTTCAACAAAAGAATCTCCTTTCACATATCCAAAATAAACCTCCGATCTGCCGATCTCGCCTACATCTCGCGCATCCACAGAGCCAGACCGGATAAAAGAGCCTTCTCCTACATCGCAGCAAAGACCTGGCACGAGCTCCAGATCAACATCAGATGTGCCCCTACTCTGCATATCTTCAGGAAGACCCTAAAGACCTGGCTCTTCGACTGACCCGAGCTGCACCACCTCCCCACAACGCCATGAGACCCGCACGGGTCAGTAGCATGCTTCAAAATTCCCTGATTGATTGGTTGATTGACTCCTCTAAAATCCAACTCTTTCTCTACTGTTGCAAAGACTGGAGTGGGAATAATAAATTGTACCCCTCCGAAATCCAGTGCTTTCCCCTCACAATTCCAATGCATTGCCTACTGTGGCACAGACTGGAGTGAGAATAGTAAATTTTACTCCTCTGAAGTCCAACACATTGTCTATTGTTGATATGATAAAAATTATTTGTACAGCGCACGTACACCAACGGTTTCGTGGCACTTTAAGCTGTTTGGAGTGGAAATTGTTAATGTTACCCCTCTGAAGTCTACTTTCCCAACTGTTGCATTAACTAGAGTTGGAATAGAATTTTCTGTGTACTTAGACTCCAATAGTTTTTATATTATTTGTCAAATAAATTTTATAGCAAAAATGTTTTATTATTTTATTATTTCATACTATATGATTTTATTTTCAAATGTATTTGAATATTTATAGTGCTTTGTGCAAAGGTTAAAGTAACATTAAAGTTAGGTGAAATGTTCAGTAACATTGAAATGCTTTAGACTCTAAAAAACACAGAAATTCACCAGTTATAGTTATAGGGCCCGATTCAAAAAGGTAAGTTAGACCAAAAATCCAACTTAGATCAAAGTTTAACTTTACTACGTTTCGGCATTCACAAAGGTAAAGTTAGACCAAAAGTTTAACTTTACTTGTAGTAACTTACCTTTGTAAATACAGAAAAATAGTAAAGTTAGGGTTTTGGTCTAACTTTACCTCTGTGAATCGGGCCCATTGTTTAGTTACGTCAAGTAAACTATTGTATTGTATTATATTGTTTATTTGTATAGCGCTAGAATCGATCCCGAGGGGTATCTCTGCGCTTCAGCGAGATATGAGTGGCAGACTAACTCCAAGAGTTAGTCAGAGAGGAAAAAGGTAGTCTTCAGCTGCAATAACTATAACTTGTGCCCTAACTTAACTATAACTGGAATATAGAGTAAGATAAGTATTTTTATAAAATTATGCAAAAAAATATATATATATACATGTATATATATATACATGTATGTATATATATATATATATATATATATATATATATATATATATATATATATATATATATATATATATATATATATATATATATATATATATAAATATATATATTACCTACTGGCGGTCGCCAGTAGGTATATATAGTTAGGATTTTTTCTCTATGGAACTTTTGAAAATTCTATGTCTAATAACTTTGGCGTTTGTGGACGGAATCGGCTGAAATTTTCAGGAAAATGGCACATGCTGTTTCTGAGCAGCCCCTGAAAATTTGGGGGGGTTCCGTCAAGGGGGGGTTGAGAAAAAAGGGGGGTCCCAAAACGCGTTTTTCCCATTAATTTTTCCATAGGGCGTTTGGCCTCACTTTTAGCTCGAACGGCTGAATGGATTTACACGAAACTTGGCAAAATTGTAGGGACTGTAAGCCCGATGTGCCTTTGCTGGGTCTCAATATATGTGCTCCAGTGGATTTGGAGAAATTAACGTTTAAAAAAACAGATATATCTGTGACAGCGTCCCGAATAGCGCTCCAGATCGCGTACTTTTCACGTAATGGAGCTTTGCGAAGCGAAGCTGATTTGCTCTCCAGTGTCTGTCAACAGTCCGGTGCGGCCACCATCTTGTCTCTCGGTAGGATCGAGAGACAAGAGGAGGAGAAAAACGAAGGGGGAATTTAATGAAAGGGGGCAAGGTAGACTCCTCTTGACCCCCTAGGAATGATTTTGGGGTTATTAAAGGGTCCCGTGGGGCATAAAAAAAAAATAGATTTTTTTGCGGTAGAAGCGCTTCTCGGTTTGCGAACCGGGTCGCAAACTGGTAGCGAAACGGGAATTTTGCCATTTTTTGTTTTGATTTAATTAAATTACAAGATGGAGGAAAAGCAAAGTGAGAAATGGGTATAAGGGGGTATGGGAGATGTATCCTGACCCCCTATGTTTTCTGAGGGTGGTTTAGGAGGCTCATATATGTTGATACTTGTCTTCCAGCGGCTGCGCGTGAGCATTTTTTTTATTTTTTTGCCGCTTGACTTCTGTTAACGTTCGATTTGAAGGAAATCAGGAAGTGTTGACCGCCATTTTGACACTGCGAGTAAATGTATTGTTAAAAATAATTGTTATAAATTAATTCGTATTGATAAACATTGTCTGCGCCATCTTGCTTTTTTCCAATGCCACACTTTTGTCGTGCACGGCAGCCATTTTAGATGCCTTGACCAGACCCACTCTCTGCACGCCGCCGATCCTCAGCATGGCTCCCCACCCTCGCAAGCATCTCCCCCACGCACTGGTCACCCCTGCTCTCTCTCTCATGCATAGGCCATAAACCTCCCCCCATCTGCGCTGCTCTTCACTGAGTATCACACCCTGTGCCCGCCCGACACCTCCCTTTCACCCTATTCACTACTGCACCCTCTGACACTCCTCTTCCTCTGTGTCTGATTGCCCAGGCCGGTCCCTGGCTATCACCTAGCCCTGCAGATGTAGTTTATGGCCCCAACTGTAAAGAATCACCCCTGTTCAAAGGAGTTACAGTAGATCAAGGCCCCCACCTCATGAGATCCGTCACACCACACGCGTTCCTACTATCTGATAACGATCCTGTATTGTGATTGGGGAGGGGATTCTCACTGTAAGGGTGTGTGGGACCGAGCCTGAAGCGGAAGATTCCAGGGATGCCTTTTTGTACTTCAAAGTCTTCACAATTATGTGTCACATTAAAAATTTATAGCACTCCAACAAAGTAGGATTATAACACTTTAATAACTTATAAATATATACAACGCTCCAACAAAGTAAACACGTTAAAAAAATACTTTTTAAACAACTATTTACATGACATTGCTTTAACCAGGATAGACAAAGAAATGACACAGTGATGTAAAAGTTTCTGAAAGAAATGCCAAGAACGTCCCATGTGAAAGTGAATTTTATCTGGCAATTTTTTTCTTTTCCTTCTCATGAAAAGAAAGTTAAAGCCAGGTTCGTTACCTGCCTCATCTGCAAAAAAAAAACTCTCGAGAGGGACCGAAAAAAAATATAGCTATGGTAATCATACCATGCATCGGCACATGGAGAGGTGGCACCCTCTTAATTATTCTAAAGCACAACTTCGAGATTTGGTGGATAACCCCCGACCGGCAAAAACATCCACCAATGACTTAGCAATAAGTGAGTCAGAGGCAAGGGAAACGGTCCCAAATCTGCAAAAGAACTTTGGACAGATGAGATTGACTTGTGTAGCATGTGGAAAATTAATTTCATGCGGAGAGATGAGTATTACTTTAATAAATAGATCATATGAAAATCATCAATGTCCAAAACGTCCTAGAAAGTAATTTTTGTCATTTTTAAGGAAGAGAGATAACCTACAGTGGTACGGGGTTGTTTTCGTTCGTACTAGGGGGGCCAGGTGACATTCCTTCGGGGTGGCTTAGGGGCATTTAAAACAACTTTCCTGATCCAGGTAGCATATAAAGTAGAGGCTAAATACCAGGATCTTTATCGATTGCTTTATGCTGTATAAAAATGAAAAACACATACAACAAATCTGGACCATTCATATTTTCAATTTTTCTGCGTACTATACTTTTTAACTCTTAACTAATTGAGCTGCTTCATTTCACCTGCTTTGTTTAAAAAAAAAAAAAAAAATCGGAAACAGTGGCCATTTATTTGAAACTTACCAATCTACGCGTTACAACTACGTTTGCTTTTTCAAAAAACTTTAATAAAAATGTTGGTGCCCAAATACGGGCCTACAACCCCGTGGGCCGGCCACGGAGCATGCTGGAACTGTAAATGGGGGGGGGGGTTATTTATTTGTGGAAAACATAACAGAGAGTCAGTGGTCGTTGATTTCATAGTAAAAAGTGCGACAAGTGCAAAAAAATCATATCGATAATTCATTGTGAGCAAGTACCAAAAGTGTCGACAATGGGAACCTTCAATAATAAATACAGTAATCAATGATGCATTAGAACTTAATATAAATTCATTGTTCGATCGTGTAATCAGTACCCGTCCCATGTCAATTCATTGTTCGAACGTATAATCAATGCCCATCCTGGATCAATTCATTGTCCGAACATATAATCAGTCTTATCCCATATCAATTCATGTGCTAAAAACTGCATACATATCTCATGATATCAAGGCTGAGCAATCGGGGCACAACAAGGAGTTGAGAGTTTCATTTGTACCGGCGCCATTTTGGGTGAGGTCAGGAAGGTCCAAGTATAGTCAAAATGTCTCCACCAACTCGTGGTTGGACCAGGACCTCTTTCGGCAGTCCAAAAGTTTTCGTTGAAGGGTAGCAGAGGGGACTGCCGACATGAACCATCAGTCAAAGTGGGGTGGGAGGCAACAATCTCTCCTACCGGGTCATACTGGTGTCCCACCGGAACTGATCAAGTTGGTAGTCTTGCAGGATTTTGGTCATTTCAAGACTGAGTCCGGCGCCGGCATGAGCGCTCCGACGTCCCGCGGCTACGTCGTGGTCGTTCTGTGGGTGATCATGGCAGTCATTCCCCATCGGGGGTCGGGGGCCCCCGTGGCTCTTAAAGAATCTTCAAAGTTGAGGAGAACATTTCTGGACGCAGGAAACTAGAAGCGTCGTTGCAACGCAACAGTGGACGAGACCCCCGCTGGGTGAGCCGAGAATCACTGCCTCGCAATAGTGGACGAGACCTTTTGTCGGGTGAGTGCAGCGCCGTTGCATTGCAAGAGTGGAGGAACCCTTGTCGGGTGAGTGGAGCGTTGGGGGTGCAGCTGAGGGGCCCCCACCTGGGGGGGTGGGAGAGGCTCGTTCGTGCCGCCTCTCCCTCCCAGCGCACCCCACGCCGACACCTGGAGTTGATATCCGTGATGTCCGGACCAGGCGATAAGAGGGGGAGGGGGTCGGAGGCAGAGGCAAGTCATCCCACCCCCGTGGCCTGCAGGGCGCCGCTTCAGGACCGAACGGGGAGCTCATATCAAGCCGGGGCCAGACCAGTAGATACGAGGGGAGGGGGGGGGTCGGTGGCATGTGCAAGACATCCCCCCCCCAGTGTTGTCGCAGCCATTAAAGAAAGAAGAGGGATCCTTTCGGCGTCGGCTCCTCTCCTGGCCCAGGGGGGGGGGGGGGGGGGTCGGTGGCATGTGCAAGACATCCCCCCCAGTGTTGTCCCAGCCATAATTGAAAAAAGAAGAAGATACCGTCGGCCTCGGCTCCTCTCCTGGTCCACCTTATGCGACGACCCTTTTGTTGGGTGAGTGGAGCGTTGGGGGTGCAGCTGAGGGGCCCCCACCTGTGGGGGTGGGAGAGGCTCGTTCGCGCCACCTCTCCCTCCCAGCGCACCCCACGCCGACATCTGGCGTTGATATCCGTGATGTCCGGACCAGGCGATAAGAGGGGGGGGGTCGGAGGCAGAGGCAAGACATCCCCCCCGTGGCCTGCAAGGCGGCAGAAGAAGGGAATTGGGAGACCAGTACATTTCGGGCCATCCACCCCACGGCTGATGGCGGTTAGCTGGGCCCCGCCCTGCACGTGTCGAGGCCTCATCTTCCGGATGGGCGTAACCGTGGCCGTGTTGCACTTCGGGAGTTTCTGGAATGGGGGTAGGTATCTGCTGATTTGTATCTATTTCATGTTACCGTTAATGGGCGTGGCGGGCGGTGGGACAGACATGCTTGGAGCAGTGGGGGGGTGGCTGAGCCTAGCTACCTCGTGGCTGCCGTAACGTCAAGCTTGGCTTCTTTCACCACTTCCATGTTTCTTATTTCTAGCGAAGTCAAAAACTCATCAGTGGCCTACTGATTTTGTTCGATTTCTTTCCCTTCCTTTTCAAGTGTGTTTCATGCTAAAGTTTCTCGTTAACAGGATACAGTGATTACTTCGTATTTTACATATGTCTTCTTTATTAGGGGTACTCTCCGGTTGAGCCAGATGATGTACCTCTAATAAATGGTCCGGGTGGAACTAGTTTCTCAATCAGTGGGGAGTAGATGGGCATGACAGATTACAACGGGGGACAAAGGTCCGCATTACCCACCCTTCACTACTTGCAAAGACTAGACAGAATATTTCTATTCCACGTTATTTGTAAACAGAGAATACCTCGAAAGAACTATTCCTTGAACAATAAATGTTCAGCCAATCAATCAATAAGTGGGGAGAAAAACAGGCATGACAGATTACAACGGGGGACAAAAGTCCGCATTACCTATCCTTCACTATCTGCAAAGGGAGACAGAATATTCCTATTCTTCTCTGTTTGTAGACAGGGAATATCTCAAAGAGCAATAATCGATAAAAAATTAGTAGGATTATAACACTTTAATAACTTATATATATATATATATCGCAACAAAAACAGTAAACACCTTAAACATTTTTTATTAAAACAGAAGCAACAATGACAACTAACAGTAGTGATATCCTGGGCGGGTGATGGAACTGGGATTGTTAATGGAAAAAGATCTACAGAGAAAGCTATTGGTGAATTATATTTCTCCGGAAATTTAAAACTCACAAATGTTTTATTTGTGTAATCGTTTCAGGTCAAACGGATTGTTGAAAAATGTTCAGAATGGAAGAGTCACCAAAAGGCAAAAAGTACACTCATGTATGAAAATCTTACTATTAATGCTTGACTGAGGCCAAGGAGATCAGAGTGCATGAGTCTCATGCTCGATCGATTGAGCTAGCCGGATCGGGCAATAAAAAGTATAAAATAGTTATGTAAATAGTTATTTAATAAAATGTTTTACCCTGTTACTTTGCTGGTGTGTTGTATATATTTATAATATTTGCATAGGGTTTGTCGTTATTTTGGGTGGGGTGGGTGGTGGAGCTGAGCTGTCTTGCAGCCATCATGGTGTGGAGCTCAGTTTGATGGAGCAAGGATTCGCACGTAAAGCGCCTTGCTCGTATGCAAAACCCTTGTCTAAACCGCATAATAATATTAACACCATTGTTCGTCATTTATAAAGTGTTTTCCCAACACGCGGGTGTCCCCCGGATGCTTGCTTGTTTGTCTTTCTCGTACTAAAACGAAGCTTGCACTAAAAATGGCTGCTTTGCTGAAATTCAGTCTGCGCATGCGTCGGTCATACCCATGTGATGTGACGCACTCGCATTCTGGAGGGATTCTGTGCTCATGCGCACTGATGCAAACATGGCCGCTTGTCTCTCACCACGCTCTCCGCTTGCTACTGCTGCTTTAGCCTATCTGTCTTTTCGCACTAATCCATAATGCTATAGTCATTATAAAGTAAGGGTTGGTTAGATTTTATCATGGTATACAGTGCGATCATTTTATGTGTGATTTTAATTTGTTCTCGCTTACTTTTCATGTACCGCGTCTTTGTGGGCTGGGGCATACATGAGCGACGCCATGCTGAGGCTCCTCTGAACCCTGTCAGCTGACCAGGGAAAGTCCTAACTGCGCAGAAGCTGAAACCAGCCAGCTGGCTCCTGAAGCCAAATGCGCCTGAGAACCCAGCACAAGATGTGGACAATCACCTTGAAAATAACAGACTTTGTTGCGATGTCTTGTGCGCTCATATTTTCTATTGTATTCTATGGATGGGAACGTGAACCTGAGGGGCGGACAAGAAAATTTAAATTTCTTGATGGGAAAGTTGAATTCTAGGAGGTGGTAATGACCGCACCACCTCTCCTGACCAATCACAATGTGGGAAACTGTCACTTGCAACATTGGTGGGTGGTCTAAGGGTCCCCAAAACAGTATAATTGCCCTAGTTTAGCTTAGGAAAATTGTCCGACTTGTCCGAGTAGCAGACCTGTCACTGACCCTACGACCTCAATAGGTGCTCATTCTGAAAGTGCTGCGGAGCACTTTGTCCATACTTTCCACAATCTCCTAAGGGGTGGAAAACCCTAAGTGCTGGCGAAGCACTTTGCTGGGGAATTCGAAAATCCAATCGGGGTTTCTGGCGGATTACTTGCAGGAGGGGGTAACGCAGGCGTTGCTGTCCGAAGCTGTGGGTGTTGGTCGTACCCTGGGAGGCCCAGTCCTTTGACCTGAACCTGAGGGGTATCCTGTCCTTACTGTCCGTGAGCTGTACCTGCTCGCATTCTGGCATTCCTTTTCTGAGGGTCCCTGTCCCCGTCTTCCCAACTGACCCGTGGCCAGGGTTGGTCTTCAATCTGAACTAGGTAATTATTGATTGTGGGTTTGCGTATCTCTATCTCTCTCTCTTTCTCCCTCCTTCTTGTCTGATCTATTAAAGCATTCTTACCTGTGATATTGCTCTATTGCCGTTGAAATATCAAATATATGTGTCTGATTTTAGTTGGTTCCTTCTCTCCCCCTCTCCTTTAGGAGTTCATTGATTTTATAAAAGTAATAGCATGTTCCCGTTTTTCCCTTTCCTTTAGTGGATTGCAGTGAACTTAGCAAGAATAGTTTAAACACTTAGGTTAAGTACATGTTCTAGGTCTCATCCACATCCTATGTTCTAGTATAAAATTGCAGTGACTAGTTTTGTTCTAAAAAAACCCTACCTTTAGTCTTCCCAAAAATCCTAATGGTCATATTTTTGGTGCAAAGTTACCTATTGGTGTTGATTTTAATGTTTGATATATTACTCTGTGTATCGCTTATTATCTTGGCATCTTCTCTTTGAATTCTTATATAAAGTTTTAAACTTCATCAGGTGTCTGTGGTCATTTTACAGAATTGTGGAAAGTATTTTACTGATTATAAAGAGTATTTGATGTTAGGCCTGTCTACTATTTTCCCTGATAGCTCTAGGTCCGTCGTAAGAATTGTGCCTGTGGTAAGCAGAGGTAAATCCAAACTTTAATTACTCTTAGCAGCGTGCAGGAGGAGAGATCCTCACCCAGTTCACCCAAACAAATTAGTGTGGTATTAAAGGTTTTTTGCACGTCAAGGGCCCAGTGCGTGTAAAGAATTGGTAACTCGGGTGACCCGGGGGAACTGCGCGCTCTAGCAGTAATTTTCTGGCAGGCAGAGGATGGTTTGGACTAGTTAGATTAGGTAGACAGGATAGGTCATAAACAAACCGTGAAGATTAAGTGTGCTGCTGATTTTCTACTGTATTGATTCAAAATTTTGAAATGTTTTAAGGATTTATATGTAAATGTATATGATTTTTGCATTATTGCTATAAATGTTATATTAACCAGTGTTTGTGAAAGTTCAGTGTAGTCCGAATCCCCGGGGAAGTATTATAGCTAACGGTGAGCAGAATCCGGTTAGCTGTTGAAGTCACTAAGTTCGAGGTATTAGTGCAGGGTTAAGGATAACTGGAAGCACTAATTAGGACCTTTGTTTCTGGAGTGAATGGTAGCTATGAGTCCTTTATAAAACTTTCATTGCGATATCACCTAGTAAGGGTCGCATACGGAAGGAGTAGTAGGGTCTCTGAGGCTTGTCTGGTAAGTAAAATAGTTCGCTGGTGAAATCCTGGCTCAGTACATATCCCCGACTAAGGTGGATGAGTCAGAAGAATAACGGGTTCTATGTTACTGGTGTGAAGGGACAGGCAAAGAAGTCTATCCAGAGTGAATGAAAAGTAGACAGAAGTGGTTTACTAGTAGCGAAAGAAAAGTCTTTTCTCTCTTTAGAACACTCAGACATAGTGGCAAACGTTGTGTGTTGTTAACTAAAACGTGCACTCGCACTTTAGAGAGAGTAAAAAGTTTCCGTTACCTTGTGAAGGAGGGAGTCAGTCGGAGAGCTGCTCTGACGTCACTCCGTGCCGCGCTGGTATTGGTCAAAACAGCGGGTGGGTAGTGGAGCTGAATTTGTAAAGGAGGGGTGAGTGCCGAAGCGTGAGACTCTGTCTTGCGAAAAGGCCGCGCACCCATTGGTTAACAGTATTTGTATTTTCTGACCTGATTGGGTGGTGCGAAATAAAAGTCGCGCTAGCATTGGAAGCACAAAGGTAAACAAAATTAATCCAGCCGAGCTAGAAGCAAGTCTGGAGAGTTGTATGTGGTATCCAGACTTCATACCAAATCCAAAGTACCTAGGATTTCATAAGGAGCAGATTTTACGAGGTAGACCGCACATGATGTATGGAATAAAGAGAAAACTGTCATTCTCCGATAAAGTAAAGAATTTTTTCAAAACTGACAAGCCCATTAGAACGAGGGAAGGCGTACTCATTCCCCCGCCAAATACCCCTGCTTCTTTCATGTTGTTCGATAAAGGGTATCACACTTGTGTCTGGTTAGAAAATTGGGCAAAGTATACTGTAGATGACGGAGTCCTAGCATTCCCTGTTGAAGGTACATTTAATGGTCGGATCCTGTTTAACCTAAGGACCCGCATGAATGAATTACACCCTAGACCTAGGTTGACCCAGTACGAAGCTCTGGAGGAATGGGAGATTGAGGCTGCAGAGCGAGATAAACCCCGGATGGATAAGGGAGTGAGTAAATGGTATCCCAGGCTTCCAACGCCAACCAAAGAGCAGAAAATGAAACAGTGGAGGCAATCTATGTTGACTGAAGGGCTGTTCCCTATGATGGGGGTATCAGAAGAGAAGAGAGGAAAATGTAAAGAAAAGACCCATCACCTAGCACCTATGGGGGACATAGAAGATGAACACCTGGAAGATTTGTTAATGAAGAATCCACCTCCCTATGTTGCAGAATTAGAACCGGTGCATTCTCAAAATCCCTTTACAAATTATCCCAGAAGTAGGAGGGACAGTGATACAGACGGAACAGCTACAGGCAGTAAAACCAGTGAAAGGGATGGGTTTTGCAGACCTAAATCCACAGTCCCAAATTATCAGCCATTCGGAGAAAGTCCACCTCGATTGGTTGCTCCGACTGCCCCGAGTATTTATCCGTCCTTAGTACCTCAGGTATTGCATGGCAATTCTGCAGAAAGGGGGTTGCAGGAAAAAGAGAAAGAAGCCCTGACTAAACAGCGAGAGGATTTAGTTCGAACCATTGCCCAGATGCATCCCCATCCTGATTCCTTGACTATTCCAGTAACTATTGGTCCTGCTATTCCACTGTATAGAAATTACCTGACTAGTCCCCATCCTCCTGTTATCACCCCAATACTGCCTACTCCTAGCATCCCGACCCCGAGGAAGGAAGTATTCATAGATGAGGATCAGGAAAGTGAGTGTGAATCTGTGGTTCTGATGGATCTGCCCATTAGGGAATCAAGGGCTAGTATAGCAGGGACAAGAAGTCAGCCCAGACAAAAGGAGGTGGTGATTGAAAGTGCAACTGGAGTTAGGAGTGCCACTTTAGTTTCCCCTGAAGAATTGGACAGATGGACAAAGGAGCTAGAGAAGGAGACCACTCCCCAACCTAAAGCATTGGAAATATATAAATTAAGAATAGAAATAGAAGAAATGATGGCTGGGAACATAGGAGTTGAGCGCCTAAGCTCGTATAATGAAGAAGAGTTACTGTTTATCAGTAAAAGTCTGACCCGGAGTGCTAGGATGCTCCATGAAAAGATAATGGATACCGCCACAGAAATGGGAATTGATGTTAGTCGCTCCAAAATTCTTCAGAAACCCTACAGAGTGGACTTTTCAGACAAGGATTTAGAAAGCCTGAATGTGATGGGAAAACAGATCCAAGTAAAAGAATTGTTGAAAATCCTGCAGAAATGGGGCGAAGTGGGGAAATGGAGAACCAGGTGGGCAAAGAAAAAGGAAGGCAGCAGGGCTGGGTCAATAACTTCAGAATTCGTATTAAAGGAAGTAACCCCAACAGAAAAATTGTGCCCCATGAGAGAGGTCCCGGGAGGAAAATATGTCCATGTCCCTTGGTCCAGACAAGACATTGTGTCGTTTACAAACGACTTCCCGAAATTACGTGAGAAACCAGTTGACTGGTACAGACAGGTAGAACGTTTCATAAAAGTTCAGAAATGTCTGCTGAAAGACCTGGATGGGTTTTTCGACATTGTGGTCCCTGTAGATCTGTGGACGGAATGTAAGATAGAAATTGATTGGCCTAATGATGAATATCCCAGAGATGAGAAAACGGGAGCCCCTTCACCGGATGTAATGAGGAAATATGACCAGGTCATACAGTACCTTAAGAAAAAAGTGCCAGCAAAAGAGACAGATTGGACCCGAATAGATAGAACCACCCAAGAACGTGATGAAACGGTGCATTCATTTTATGAAAGGTTACTGCAGGTATTTAAAACTTACAGTGGTATCGATAATGTAGACATGAAAGACATGACCCATTTCAGTTACAGATTTGTGCTAGGATTGAGGCCTGAAATCTCACAATGGATTCGAGATAACAAAATCAGTTGGCAGGGAAAGCCCATAGATGATGTCCTGAAATATGCAAAATACTGCGAAGATGAAATCGAAAATAAAAAGAAGGCCCTCAAGGAGAAAGTCATGTGGGCACAGGTGAAATTAGCTGAACAACAAGAAAAACAGTTAAGTAAATTGACTTCTGATAATGATGTTCAGAAAGCCACTACTGGGGGGGGAGGAAAGCCCAGACCTAAAATGAGTCGGGAAGAAGCCATGAAAAAGTTTCCGTGCCATGGGTGCGGCCAGATGGGGCATTGGCGAGACGAGTGTCCACACCTACAGGCCGGTAATGCCCCTGTAAATGGTTTAAATCCACAGGTGCCGAAAGAGGGGACAAGAAAAACCCAGCAACAGGTAAAATTACCTCCAGTACCTCGTGCTCCTAGACAGAATTTTAAAGGTCAGGGTCAGCAGAATGAGAGGGCGGAAGTATGGGAGGTTGAGAGTGAAAGAAACGCAGTCATACCACAGTACTTGCTAAATGATACCTTCCTTTGTGAAGATCAAGATTGACGGGGCCTGAGAGGGGAGGATGAGGAGTGCGTACTTGGCGCCTCCTTACCGGTAGACCAGACTGGACCATACATTGAAGGAAAGGTTGAAGGAAAAGACGTCACCTTTCTGTTGGACACTGGTGCTACCAGATCTACTGTAAGAACAGTGGATGTTCCTAACCTACCCCTCTCGGGAGAAGCAATCCAAGTAGTGGGCGTCTCAAATCAAATAATAAGTACCCCTGTAACTGAACCAATGGAAATTTCTATAGGAAATTTCAAGGAAATGCATAGATTTGTGGTCTGTGATTCCAGTCCTGTAAACCTGCTAGGACGTGATTTGTTGTGCAAGATGCGTTGTACCATTTTCTGCACACCAAATGGCGTAGAAATTCAGACCCCCGATGAAGATGGCCTGTACAAACTGATGTTAGTCAGACAAGATGCTGACATCAAGCCTTTGACCATTGAGGATTTACCTGAAGAACTCCAGTTAAGAGTAGTACCAGAAGTGTGGGATTTCACAGGAAAAGATGTAGGCCTGATGGCAAATGTGGACCCAGTGAAAATAGCAATAAAAACAAATGCTGTATACCCCAAAACCAGACAGTACAAAATGAGTGCAGAAGTAAAAGCAGGAGTGGCGACCGAAATTACCAGGCTGCTCGAAGCAGAAATAATAGAAGAAGTGATGAGCAGCCCCTGTAATTCGCCTATCATTGGGATCAAAAAGCCTAGTGGAAAGTACCGGGTGGTGCAAGATTTGCGCAAGGTAAACCAAATTGTTGTGCCTTGCTGTCCTATTGTGCCCAACCCTGCAGTAATTCTATATCAGATTCCCTGGAATGCAGAATGGTTCACTGTCATTGACCTATGCCACGCTTTCTTTTCCATCCCATTGCATCCAGTAAGCAAATTCCTTTTCAGTTTTGAATTTGACAGCCATATCTATGTCTGGAATCGTGTCCCCCAGGGGTACACCGAAAGTCCATCAATCTTCAACCAGATACTGAAAAAGTGCCTTGAATCCCTAGTGCTGCCAAGAGAGTCTGTTTTGGTACAGTACATAGATGACCTGTTAGTGGTATCTAAAACCCAGACTGACTGTGTCACTGACACAATTGCCTTGCTGAATCACTTAGGAAAAGGAGGACATAAAGTGTCGCCTGACAAGTTACAATTCTGTAAAAACTCAGTAAAGTATCTGGGGCACCAGATAGAAAAAGGAATCAGGAAGGTCACTACCGAAAGGATCAAAATAATTAAAGCAATGGAACTGCCCAGAACACAGAAAGAGGTGAGAATGTTCTTGGGAGTTGTGGGTTACTGCAGACAATGGATTGTAGGATTTGCGGCTCTAGCCCGACCCCTGATAAATATGACAAAGAAAGGAGTAGAAGACCCCGTCCACTGGGACAATGTAAGCATGAATGCTTGGGTAACTCTGAGAAACTGTCTATGTACCGCACCTGCATTGGGTATGCCTGAGTACACTAAGCCCTTTGAGCTGTTCTGTGACACGAGAGAGAATTGTGCTCTTTCAGTCCTGACCCAGGAGCACGGATTAGTCAGAAGACCAGTAGCCTACTTTTCGGCCACCCTAGATCCGGTGGCTGCTGGATTGCCTGGATGCTTAAAAGCCGTTGCTGCTACTTGCGTCAGTCTGGAACAGAGTGAGAACATTGTCATGGGACATCCCGTCACTGTCTATGTTCCTCACTCTGTTGTCATCCTACTGACTAGAACTAAGACCCAGTACCTCACACCTAGTCGGCTGACTAAGTATGAGAGAATTTTGATTGGTGCTGAAAATGTAACTATTTCCCGGTGCAATGTCCTAAACCCTGCGACACTGTTACCTATCCCTCTGGATGTAGAATCTGAAGAGGACGGGGAACATAATTGCATCGATCTAACTGAATTTAGCACAAAACCCCGTCCAGACATCCGTGAAATAGCGCTACTTGACGGGGATAAAACAATGTTCGTGGATGGCTCGTGCTTGAGACATGAGAGTGGGAGTCTGAGTGCTGCCTATGCTGTGGTTACACTGACAGGAACCATCGAAGCATCTTACATGCGCGAGGTGAAATCTGCACAAGTGGCAGAGCTCATCGCGTTAACCAGAGCCTGTAAGAGGGGTAAGAACAAGAGAATAACTGTTTATACAGACAGCCAGTATTGTTTCGGGGTCGTTCATGACTTCGGCCAGTTGTGGCTACAAAGAGAATTCATGACTTCCTCAGGCACACCTATCAGAAATGGGAAGGTGGTGCATGACTTACTGGAAGCTATCCAATTACCCAAAGAATTGGCTGTGGTCAAGTGTGCGGCTCACAAATCTGGAAATGATGATGTGACTGCCGGTAATAGGTACGCTGACCAAATTGCACAGTTTTGTGCCCGACACCATATGTCCCTACAAATTGCACTGTGGGATGGAACCAGCTGCCAACTTATGTTGTTTGAGAATGTGTCAACGTGGGAAGAATTAAAGGAGTTGCAACAAGCCACAGACAGGCAAGAAAAGGGCAGGTGGGCCGCAAATGGATGCAAGTTGAGAGAAGATGGTGTGGTGGTAAATCCGGATGGGGTGCCTGTACTGCCTGATAGCTTGATCGACCCCATGATCAGAATGATACATGAGCCAACACATATGGGAAGAGACGCGATGTGTCGGGTGTTTGAACAGGTGTTCTGTAATTCAAAGTTCAGGAACCAGGTGGAAAGGCTTTGCCAGAGGTGCCTAGTGTGTCAGCAATTCAATGCAGGAAAGAAGACTGTAGTGGAGCAGAGTACTATTGGAAAGGCAGTAGGTCCCTTCGTTAGAATGCAGGCAGACTTCATAACCATGCCCAAATGCAAAGGATATAGATATATCTTAGTCATAGTTTGTCTATTCTCCAGGTGGGTGGAAGCATATCCAGCTAAGAAAAATGACGCTCTCACCACAGCCAAATTATTGCTCAGGGAGTTGATACCTAGGTATGGGATCCCAGAGACAATCGAAACGGACCAAGGTGGGCATTTTGCCAACGATGTATTGGAAGAACTCTGTAAAGCATTCAAAATGAAGCAAAGATTGCACTGTGCCTACCATCCAGAGGCTTCTGGGGTAGTGGAACAAATAAATGGCACCCTGAAGTCCAGATTGGGAAAGATGTGTGATTCCACAAAAATGAACTGGATAGAGGCTTTACCCCTTGTGCTGATGAGTTTGAGAAGTATCCCGAACCGAAAGACTGGCCTGAGTCCCCATGAAGTGTTGATGGGAAGAGTGATGCGCCAGGCATGGGTACCCGGACACAAACTGCTAAGCATTTCTGATGATATGGTGCTAGAATACTGCAAGCAGCTGGGTGACCAAGTGCGTTCTCTCTCTCAGCAGATTGGAGAGACAGAAGACGAGTGGCCAAAGACTCCAGCACATAATCTGCAACCAGGAGACTGGGTGGTGTTAAAGAAACACACCCGGAGCAGTTGCCTGAAGCCAAGGTGGGGAAAGCCACGACAAGTGATCCTCGTCACTACCACTGCTGTGAAGTGTGCTGGTGTACCGAAGTGGATCCACGCCAGCCACACAAAGCGGGTATCTGGAGAAAACGCGACTGGAGCTGAAGGCAGCGCAGCTGAAGAGGCTTCCGAGGAAGAGAGTCCGGAGCTAGCTGACATCGAACTGCCGAGCACAAGTCGAGACGTTGAATGGTATCCCGCCGACGAACCGGTTCATGATCCAATACGAACCCGGAAATATTCCTACTTAGACAGTGAGTGGGATAGTCCAGGTGAGTCAGAAATAGAAGAAGAAGGTCAGGTCAACGAAAGCCACAACACACCTGATCAGGACGTAGGCCAAGTAGGGTCAGATCAGGACATCGAAACTCCTCCTGAAACTCCTGAGAGTGGAGAGGGACAGTTAGAAATTAGAGCTGACGTTCATGCAGAAGAAAGCGAAGAGATCGAAGAGCATGAACAGGAACAGATAGAACTAGATCAAAGTGCTCAGACAACGGAAGCAACAGTAACCAAAAATAAAAAGAAAGTGCGATTTGAATCTGAGCAGGGACAGATTAGCGACCAGGCAGAAGAAATAGATGAAAGACCTGGAACTAGTCAGACAGGCAGGGAAACAGAAGTGCCACATCAAAAAGTAAAAAGAGTGCACGAAGAAGGCCAAGTTTCCTCAACAACTGGGAGGCACGGAGGCAGAAGTGCACCCCGATACGTCAAGAGACTGAGGCTCAGACTAAAAACAGTCGAAGAAAACCAAAAGGACAGAAAAAGGGCTGAAAGCGAAAAAAAGGCAGCCCAAGGAAAATCGCTAAGAAAGAGCGACAGGATAAAGAAACAGAACCGACTGTATCGGAGCCCTGAGTGGACGTACTTTGTGTTGGAGGAAATTGACGAGCCACACCACAGTGGCAACAGTGACGACGAGTCCATTGCTGATCGGAGTTCGGACGAAGACCCTCCTTGAGAGAGCCCCGAAGTGAGCCTTTGGTGCCAAGAAACGAAGAGGGGTAGCAAAAGGCCACCTGTAAGCTAAATATGTCTGATCCGAGTGTCTCTGGAAGATCCCGGTGTGGGTGTCTTAAAACCTGTTGTAAGATATGCTTGTGTAGTGTAGCCGTGTTAATAGTAATATGGATAGGACTAACAGTTTTTCTACCTTTTATGATAAGTAAAAATCCTAACTTGTCCCCTACTGAACCCGAAGCAGTAGACGTAGGGGTTGTACAGACTGCAGAAACACCACGCAGTTTAGAAAGACGCGACAGACGAGTAGGACTGACACACACACGACCAAAATTAGAAACATCAGATGAGGATGGACTACATTTTCACAAAATGAGAAACAGGACGCATCTAAATGTTTTTGCTAACTTGTTAGTGCATTATGTAGAAGCTATGGAAATAGAGGACTGTTATGTCTGCATGAAGCTACCAACCTCAGTGGCTGAAGGCGTGACATACCACCATCTACCTTTGACCTATGGAATCTCCTGTAGTATATTAGCTAGCTTGTTCTATAGAAGCACCTTGCAGTACTATTATTCAAATGATGACGTAGTATTTTCTGAACTTCCTGTTAGAGGACACTTGAACCGTGTACATACTACAAGTGACGTGACACGCTATATGGGAGAATATTTCCTGACTATAGGTAACATAGATTTAGATCAAGCAAGAGAAGATAACCTGACCTGTTCACTGCAAGAGCAGGAAAAGATGTTTATAAAGATGGCAGACAGAAGGAGAGAAAAGTTTCAGAAGAAGGCAAATGACGAGAAGGATAGAGTCCCTAGGTGGGCTGAGCACATGGATAACACCTCGGAAGGCGAAGCTAGTCCTGCCTTGTTGCTGGATTTTGAACGAAAGGGGAAACTTTGTATCCATAGGGAAAAGACAGAGTACTATAACAATGTATTCATCGGTTCCAGCGAGTGTGAACATAATTACAAGGTAATTGGAGGTTGGGGATTCAAAAATGGGTCAGAACCTGTGTTTCCCGGAATATATTATATATGTGGGAACAAGGCTTATTTCAAATTGCCGGATCACTGGTATGGAAGCTGCTACTTTGGCATTGTTTTCCCGAAAATATACCATGTGAATAATGCAGCTGGAAGCGATGAAGAAACTAATGGTTTAGTGCGTAGTAGACGTGAAAGTGTAGGTGAAATTATAGGTGATATTTTTAGTGCACTGATACCTGGAATGGGGGTAGTTCTGAACACCCATAGAATCTGCAAATTGTCTACAGTAGTGGACCGGTTATCAACGGACACTGCTGCTGGTTTCCTGCTGGTCAATACTGAAATGGTTGCGATCAGATCAATGGTTTTACAAAACCGTCTTGCCCTTGACACCCTATTAGCAAAAGAGGGCGGAGTCTGTAGAATGCTGAAAGCGCAACATTGCTGCACTTACATTCCTGATAAAAGTATCGAATTAAAACAATATGTAAAGAACATAACTAATTTGGAAAAAGAACTCAAACCATTGGAGGTTGACAGTGCCTGGACGAGACTGACTGGAGGTCTCTCCTCTATAGGTAGTTGGTTTACTAACTTAGGTAAAAATCTTTTGTGGAAAATACTGATGCCAATAGTTATAATAGGTGTAATTGTATTGATCATTTTTATCTGCTGCAAATGCCAAAAGTGCAAAAAGAAATATAAAGTAAATCAGAGGGGGGTGAAAAGAAACATTGATGAACTAGAACGAGAAGAGCTAAAGAGTGCAATTTACAAAAAGGCGAAAAATCACCACTCTCATAGGGAAGCTGAAATAAAACTAAACAATAAGTTTATTGAAATTGAAATGGACGATGTGGATGAATGAGAAAAGTTGGCATCTGTTTCCTTCATGTAGTGATGATAGTAAATATCATCAAAGAGGGGATTGATGGAGCAAGGATTCGCACGTAAAGCGCCTTGCTCGTATGCAAAACCCTTGTCTAAACCGCATAATAATATTAACACCATTGTTCGTCATTTATAAAGTGTTTTCCCAACACGCGGGTGTCCCCCGGATGCTTGCTTGTTTGTCTTTCTCGTACTAAAACGAAGCTTGCACTAAAAATGGCTGCTTCGCTGAAATTCAGTCTGCGCATGCGTCGGTCATACCCATGTGATGTGACGCACTCGCATTCTGGAGGGATTCTGTGCTCATGCGCACTGATGCAAACATGGCCGCTTGTCTCTCACCACGCTCTCCGCTTGCTACTGCTGCTTTAGCCTATCTGTCTTTTCGCACTAATCCATAATGCTATAGTCATTATAAAGTAAGGGTTGGTTAGATTTTATCATGGTATACAGTGCGATCATTTTATGTGTGATTTTAATTTGTTCTCGCTTACTTTTCATGTACCGCGTCTTTGTGGGCTGGGGCATACATGAGCGACGCCATGCTGAGGCTCCTCTGAACCCTGTCAGCTGACCAGGGAAAGTCCTAACTGCGCAGAAGCTGAAACCAGCCAGCTGGCTCCTGAAGCCAAATGCGCCTGAGAACCCAGCACAAGATGTGGACAATCACCTTGAAAATAACAGACTTTGTTGCGATGTCTTGTGCGCTCATATTTTCTATTGTATTCTATGGATGGGAACGTGAACCTGAGGGGCGGACAAGAAAATTTAAATTTCTTGATGGGAAAGTTGAATTCTAGGAGGTGGTAATGACCGCACCACCTCTCCTGACCAATCACAATGTGGGAAACTGTCACTTGCAACATTGGTGGGTGGTCTAAGGGTCCCCAAAACAGTATAATTGCCCTAGTTTAGCTTAGGAAAATTGTCCGACTTGTCCGAGTAGCAGACCTGTCACTGACCCTACGACCTCAATAGGTGCTCATTCTGAAAGTGCTGCGGAGCACTTTGTCCATACTTTCCACAATCTCCTAAGGGGTGGAAAATCCTAAGTGCTGGCGAAGCACTTTGCTGGGGAATTCGAAAATCCAATCGGGGTTTCTGGCGGATTACTTGCAGGAGGGGGTAACGCAGGCGTTGCTGTCCGAAGCTGTGGGTGTTGGTCGTACCCTGGGAGGCCCAGTCCTTTGACCTGAACCTGAGGGGTATCCTGTCCTTACTGTCCGTGAGCTGTACCTGCTCGCATTCTGGCATTCCTTTTCTGAGGGTCCCTGTCCCCGTCTTCCCAACTGACCCGTGGCCAGGGTTGGTCTTCAATCTGAACTAGGTAATTATTGATTGTGGGTTTGCGTATCTCTATCTCTCTCTCTTTCTCCCTCCTTCTTGTCTGATCTATTAAAGCATTCTTACCTGTGATATTGCTCTATTGCCGTTGAAATATCAAATATATGTGTCTGATTTTAGTTGGTTCCTTCTCTCCCCCTCTCCTTTAGGAGTTCATTGATTTTATAAAAGTAATAGCATGTTCCCATTTTTCCCTTTCCTTTAGTGGATTGCAGTGAACTTAGCAAGAATAGTTTAAACACTTAGGTTAAGTACATGTTCTAGGTCTCATCCACATCCTATGTTCTAGTATAAAATTGCAGTGACTAGTTTTGTTCTAAAAAAACCCTACCTTTAGTCTTCCCATATATCCTAATGGTCATATTTTTGGTGCAAAGTTACCTATTGGTGTTGATTTTAATGTTTGATATATTACTCTGTGTATCGCTTATTATCTTGGCATCTTCTCTTTGAATTCTTATATAAAGTTTTAAACTTCATCAGGTGTCTGTGGTCATTTTACAGAATTGTGGAAAGTATTTTACTGATTATAAAGAGTATTTGATGTTAGGCCTGTCTACTATTTTCCCTGATAGCTCTAGGTCCGTCGTAAGAATTGTGCCTGTGGTAAGTCGGGTACATGGTAAGCAGAGGTAAATCCAAACTTTAATTACTCTTAGCAGCGTGCAGGAGGAGAGATCCTCACCCAGTTCACCCAAACAAATTAGTGTGGTATTAAAGGTTTTTTGCACGTCAAGGGCCCAGTGCGTGTAAAGAATTGGTAACTCGGGTGACCCGGGGGAACTGCGCGCTCTAGCAAGTTCATCTCACTAGTTTCGTATTTCTCATGAGGGGTTGTTCTTAATGTTTCTATTTTAGCGAGGTCAAAAAGAGATCCCATTAGTGGCTTACTGATTTTGCTCGATTCCTTTTGTTTTTTAAAATGATTTTTCACTATCTGCAAAGACTAAACAGAGTATTGCTACTCTGTGCTTGTTTGTAAATAGAGAATGAACCAAAGAGAACCAATTCTAAAACAGTAAATGCTTGGATAACAATCAATCAAATAGAGAGAGAAGCAGGCACGACGGATTACAACGGGGGCAAAGGCCTGTGTTAACTACCCTTCACTATCTGCAAAGAGAGAGTACTCCTAAGAGAAAAGAGGGGGGAGGGGGAGGGGGGGCAGCGTTCAAAGCACATCAGCGTGCATAAACACGAAAATGTTTTTACCTATCACGTACTTGACATTTGACAGCTTTTGATATTTGCTATTAAAAAACCATTGAAATTCACTGAAAAAACCATAGGTTATAGACCATATATAGTTAGGAATTAGCATTTACAAAGCCTTGAAAATTCACTGAAAAAACCATAGGTTATAGACCATATATAGTTAGGGATTAGCATTTTCAAAACCTTATTTTACTCGCACAAAACCATTGAAATTCGCATCTATAGTTAGATGCACTAACTATATATCGCGCACCCGTAATCCACTGCTGATGATGTCACATATTACATCATTCATGACATGCTCAGTGACATCACTGATGACATCACGGAAGCCATCTCAAATGACATCACTGATGATATCACTGATGACATCTCAAATGACATCACTGATGACATCACTGATGACATCACTGAAGACATCTCAAATGACATCACTGATGACATCTCATTTGACATCTCATTTGACATTACTGAGCACATCACTGATGACATCATTCATGTGATAATACGATGAACCTCTTCAGACTCTAATATAACCTTAGATACACTCAGTGTAAACAGACACTCACAGACTGTCACTCATCCATGGAGTTACTCACACACCTAGTCAGTAATGCAAAGAATCAATCACACCTCCATTTCCTCAACTATACAGTTATACACACCTTACTTATTCAAACATATACTAACACATATTTACTCTCTTATACAATCCCTGATACAAGTTCACAATGATCCATACAGCCACTCACACATTCACTGGCTCTTATGCACAGTTATTTATATATGTCAACTCTCACATGTACTGTGTTTTACATATGTACTTACTTTGACATGTAGCACTGAGATATCCATTCACTCACCAATACACTCATGCACACAGTCAACCGCCCATACAGCTGTTTCCACAAGCACTTTTGAACCCATACATCTAGTGAATCAACTGCTCACACATCTATGCACAGAGTCATACACCTTCCAGCCACCCACACACACTCAGTCTCCCATACAAATACTTGGGCAACCAATCAATAACCCATATAGTTACTCATATAGCTACTGATCAACACATGCAGCAGTTTATAGAACAACAGACATAATGATGCACAAATTAAGACAGTTTAGTCACTAACCCATTCACTCAGTGAGACACATTTAATCACTCACTCATACAGTCAGTCATGCACCTACTAAATCCTTCATACAGACACTTATACATCCACTCATTCTTCAATATGTAAGACATATTTTAACTTTACAGAAACATACAGTCACTGGATGTTGTCATCAGTGATGTCACTGAGCATGTCATGAATGATGTAATATGTGACATCATCAGCAGTGGATTGCGGGTGCGCGATATATAGTTAGTGCATCTAACTATATATGCGAATTTCAATGGTTTTGTGCGAGTAAAATAAGGTTTTGAAAATGCTAATCCCTAACTATATATGGTCTATAACCTATGGTTTTTTCAGTGAATATATAGTGGATAAGTGGATGTCTTCCCTAACCTGAGAATCCCTTCACTGGAAGATTGCATTCTGGGACGTGTAGTCCGGTGATCTGGCGATGACTGCACGTTGGGCTACCCACTCCGGCTGGAGTGGGAGGAATTGTGAAACATCCAATCAAGACTGAGCCGGACACTCATAGCAGTCTAGGGGGAGGAGGCGTGTTCATTTCAACATCGGATGGCATTGAGAAAGGCTTCACAGCCGAAATGCATTTGCCGGATGAAACGAGAATAAAGGCTGCTCCCTCGTACCTCCCCATTGTGGTCTTCTATTCTTTTCAACAAAAGAAGTGTGCCGATATCAATTCACCGTGCTTTGCCAGTGACACGGTTCAGAAGTCCCTCGCAGCGCAAGTCACACCGGAACCATTGGCAGCGGCAGCTCCAGCTGGTGCATGATTTCTCCTGCGGTAGCAGATTTTCCGGTGTGCACCCGGTGACCCCAGAAGGAAGAGAAGCGATGTAGAGGCATTTCCGCCTCTCTGTGGATCGAGTGCATTTTCATTCGGACCTGCGCGGATACGAAACCTGGGCGTTTAAGGTAGCTGCGGCTTGGGGACGCGAGGGAGCACAATTAACTCATTTATACTTTGGAATGGAGGCACGCTCTACTCCTGGACTTACCTGCCAGTCACTCGTTTGCATGGGATGTCTTCCCTAACCTGAGAATCCCTTCACTGGAAGATTGCATTCTGGGACGTGTAGTCCGGTGATCTGGCGATGACTGCACGTTGGGCTACCCACTCCGGCTGGAGTGGGAGGAATTGTGAAACATCCAATCAAGACTGAGCCGGACACTCATAGCAGTCTAGGGGGAGGAGGCGTGTTCATTTCAACATCGGATGGCATTGAGAAAGGCTTCACAGCCGAAATGCATTTGCCGGATGAAACGAGAATAAAGGCTGCTCCCTCGTACCTCCCCATTGTGGTCTTCTATTCTTTTCAACAAAAGAAGTGTGCCGATATATATATATATATATATATATATATATATATATATATATATATATATATATATTCCGCTCAGTGGGGTTGTCCAACTAGCGGGTAGCACCCGAGCCTGCGTGCGCCTTCCCCAAGGCGTTAGTTGGTATGGGCAGTTGCGTGCTTGTAATAGGCCCAGTAGTAACTTGTAAGTGCATCCATACAGGATATAAGGACTACATCTCCCATAAGCACTATACGTGTTTTTATACAGGGAGATGGTAGACGTCGTGCACTTTACTGCTGGCCCCTGATGAGGAAAAAAATTTCCGAAACGCGTCGGGCCTATTACAAGCACGCAACTGCCCATACCAACTAACGCCTTGGGGAAGGCGCACGCAGGCTCGGGTGCTACCCGCTAGTTGGACAACCCCACTGAGCGGAATACATTAGCGGCGGTCCTGCCGCTGGGTAGCACCACCCCGAAGAAACGGGGGCCACGAGACCCGCTATCCAAGGAGTCTCGTAAGTGGAGCTGCGTGACGGATGAGGACAGGAGTGATGTTTGGGGGCTCATGTTAGAGCCTTTGGAACGAGCAGTAACTTGTAAGTGCATCCATCCAGGATATAAGGACTACATCTCCCATAAGCACTATACGTGTTTTTATACAGGGAGATGGTAGACGTCGTGCACTTTACTGCTGGCCCCTGATGAGGAAAAAAATTTCCGAAACGCGTCGGGCCTATTACAAGCACGCAACTGCCCATACCAACTAACGCCTTGGGGAAGGCGCACGCAGGCTCGGGTGCTACCCGCTAGTTGGACAACCCCACTGAGCAGAATACATTAGCGGCGGTCCTGCCGCTGGGTAGCACCACCCCGAAGAAACGGGGGCCACGAGACCCGCTATCCAAGGAGTCTCGTAAGTGGAGCTGCGTGACGGATGAGGACAGGAGTGATGTTTGGGGGCTCATGTTAGAGCCTTTGGAACGAGCAGTAACTTGTAAGTGCATCCATCCAGGATATAAGGACTACATCTCCCATAAGCACTATACGTGTTTTTATACAGGGAGATGGTAGACGTCGTGCACTTTACTGCTGGCCCCTGATGAGGAAAAAAATTTCCGAAACTCGTCGGGCCTATTACAAGCACGCAACTGCCCATACCAACTAACGCCTTGGGGAAGGCGCACGCAGGCTCGGGTGCTACCCGCTAATTGGACAACCCCACTGAGCGGAATACATTAGCGGCGGTCCTGCCGCTGGGTAGCACCACCCCGAAGAAACGGGGGCCACGAGACCCGCTATCCAAGGAGTCTCGTAAGTGGAGCTGCGTGACGGATGAGGACAGGAGTGATGTTTGGGGGCTCATGTTAGAGCCTTTGGAACGAGCAGTAACTTGTAAGTGCATCCATCCAGGATATAAGGACTACATCTCCCATAAGCACTATACGTGTTTTTATACAGGGAGATGGTAGACGTCGTGCACTTTACTGCTGGCCCCTGATGAGGAAAAAAATTTCCGAAACGCGTCGGGCCTATTACAAGCACGCAACTGCCCATACCAACTAACGCCTTGGGGAAGGCGCACGCAGGCTCGGGTGCTACCCGCTAGTTGGACAACCCCACTGAGCGGAATACATTAGCGGCGGTCCTGCCGCTGGGTAGCACCACCCCGAAGAAACGGGGGCCACGAGACCCGCTATCCAAGGAGTCTCGTAAGTGGAGCTGCGTGACGGATGAGGACAGGAGTGATGTTTGGGGGCTCATGTTAGAGCCTTTGGAACGAGCAGTAACTTGTAAGTGCATCCATCCAGGATATAAGGACTACATCTCCCATAAGCACTATACGTGTTTTTATACAGGGAGATGGTAGACGTCGTGCACTTTACTGCTGGCCCCTGATGAGGAAAAAAATTTCCGAAACGCGTCGGGCCTATTACAAGCACGCAACTGCCCATACCAACTAACGCCTTGGGGAAGGCGCACGCAGGCTCGGGTGCTACCCGCTAGTTGGACAACCCCACTGAGCGGAATACATTAGCGGCGGTCCTGCCGCTGGGTAGCACCACCCCGAAGAAACGGGGGCCACGAGACCCGCTATCCAAGGAGTCTCGTAAGTGGAGCTGCGTGACGGATGAGGACAGGAGTGATGTTTGGGGGCTCATGTTAGAGCCTTTGGAACGAGCAGTAACTTGTAAGTGCATCCATCCAGGATATAAGGACTACATCTCCCATAAGCACTATACGTGTTTTTATACAGGGAGATGGTAGACGTCGTGCACTTTACTGCTGGCCCCTGATGAGGAAAAAAAATTCCGAAACGCGTCGGGCCTATTACAAGCACGCAACTGCCCATACCAACTAACGCCTTGGGGAAGGCGCACGCAGGCTCGGGTGCTACCCGCTAGTTGGACAACCCCACTGAGCGGAATAC
Organism: Lissotriton vulgaris; assembly: GCF_964263255.1. Lineage (NCBI taxonomy): Eukaryota > Metazoa > Chordata > Amphibia > Caudata > Salamandridae > Lissotriton > Lissotriton vulgaris. The sequence goes on from NC_141696.1 coordinate 902,639,640, forward strand.
ATTAGCGGCGGTCCTGCCGCTGGGTAGCACCACCCCGAAGAAACGGGGGCCACGAGACCCGCTATCCAAGGAGTCTCGTAAGTGGAGCTGCGTGACGGATGAGGACAGGAGTGATGTTTGGGGGCTCATGTTAGAGCCTTTGGAACGAGCAGTAACTTGTAAGTGCATCCATCCAGGATATAAGGACTACATCTCCCATAAGCACTATACGTGTTTTTATACAGGGAGATGGTAGACGTCGTGCACTTTACTGCTGGCTCCTGATGAGGAAAAAAATTTCCGAAACGCGTCGGGCCTATTACAAGCACGCAACTGCCCATACCAACTAACGCCTTGGGGAAGGCGCACGCAGGCTCGGGTGCTACCCGCTAGTTGGACAACCCCACTGAGCGGAATACATTAGCGGCGGTCCTGCCGCTGGGTAGCACCACCCCGAAAGAACGGGGGCCACGAGACCCGCTATCCAAGGAGTCTCGTAAGTGGAGCTGCGTGACGGATGAGGACAGGAGTGATGTTTGGGGGCTCATGTTAGAGCCTTTGGAACGAGCAGTAACTTGTAAGTGCATCCATCCAGGATATAAGGACTACATCTCCCATAAGCACTATACGTGTTTTTATACAGGGAGATGGTAGACGTCGTGCACTTTACTGCTGGCCCCTGATGAGGAAAAAAATTTCCGAAACGCGTCGGGCCTATTACAAGCACGCAACTGCCCATTCCAACTAACGCCTTGGGGAAGGCGCACGCAGGCTCGGGTGCTACCCGCTAGTTGGACAACCCCACTGAGCGGAATACATTAGCGGCGGTCCTGCCGCTGGGTAGCACCACCCTGAAGAAACGGGGGCCACGATACCCGCTATCCAAGGAGTCTCGTAAGTGGAGCTGCGTGACGGATGAGGACAGGAGTGATGTTTGGGGGCTCATGTTAGAGCCTTTGGAACGAGCAGTAACTTGTAAGTGCATCCATCCAGGATATAAGGACTACATCTCCCATAAGCACTATACGTGTTTTTATACAGGGAGATGGTAGACGTCGTGCACTTTACTGCTGGCCCCTGATGAGGAAAAAAATTTCCGAAACGCGTCGGGCCTATTACAAGCACGCAACTGCCCATACCAACTAACGCCTTGGGGAAGGCGCACGCAGGCTCGGGTGCTACCCGCTAGTTGGACAACCCCACTGAGCGGAATACATTAGCGGCGGTCCTGCCGCTGGGTAGCACCACCCCGAAGAAACGGGGGCCACGAGACCCGCTATCCAAGGAGTCTCGTAAGTGGAGCTGCGTGACGGATGAGGACAGGAGTGATGTTTGGGGGCTCATGTTAGAGCCTTTGGAACGAGCAGTAACTTGTAAGTGCATCCATCCAGGATATAAGGACTACATCTCCCATAAGCACTATACGTGTTTTTATACAGGGAGATGGTAGACGTCGTGCACTTTACTGCTGGCCCCTGATGAGGAAAAAAATTTCCGAAACGCGTCGGGCCTATTACAAGCACGCAACTGCCCATACCAACTAACGCCTTGGGGAAGGCGCACGCAGGCTCGGGTGCTACCCGCTAGTTGGACAACCCCACTGAGCGGAATATATATATATATATATATATTACCTACTGGCGGTCGCCAGTAGGTAGTTATAATTAGGATTTTTTTCAATGTTAAATCTCAAAATTCTATTTGGAATAACTTTGGCACCGGTTGACGAATCTGCCTGAAAATTTCCTGAAAATGGCCTCGTCGAGCTCCGGTCCTTCCTTGAATGTTTGGGGGGGATACGTCAAGCGGGGGCCGAGATAAAAGGGGGGTCCCAAAACGCGTTTTCCCCATGTAAATTTCCATAGGGCGGTCGATTTCACTTTTAGCCTGAACGGCTGAATGGATTTCCAGCAAACTTGGCAAAATTAAAGGGACTGGTAGCCCGATGTGCTTTTGCTATGTCTCAAGATATGTGCTGCAGTGGATTTTGAGTAATTTAGGTTCAAAAAAATATATATATCTATAGGCGCTCTCCGGTGCCCGCACCGGAGTGCGCTCCAGGCGCGACACGCGACTTGCGCGCAGGAAGCTGATTGGCTCTTGGGTGTCTGTAAACATTCTAAACAGTCTGGAGCAACCGCCATCTTGTGTCTCGGTACACAAGGGGTAAGGGGTTTGAAAAAAAAAGGGGCAAATGACCATAAGGGGGAAGAGTAGACCCCCTCTGACCCCCTAGGTTTGATGTGGGGGCTAAAATAGGGTCCTGCGGGGCATTACATTTTTTTTTTTTTCGTTTTGCGCGGGGGAAGCGCACGGTACGCGCACCGGCGAAGCACGGGGAAAATCCAGGACCATATTTATGAAGGCCTTGCGCTGCCAGTTTTGCGCCGCCTGTGCGTCAATTTTTGTGACGCACCAGCGGTGCGCATTGTTACGCAATATTTAAAAAGTGACGCATCTATCTAGATGCGTCACTTTTTAAATATAGTGCAACGAGGCACATTTTTTACACTGCTGGTGCGATGCGTCACTTTTCTGTGCGCACTCCTTATGACATTCCAGATGTGTCATATTTAATGTATGACGAATCATGTTGCAAGGAGTTACAGATACATCAGTATTTCTGACATATCTGTAAACATAAAAGTGACGCGAGGCAGGCGCAAGATTTTAACGCAACAGCATCCTAAAAGTGACGCAGAGAAATCTCATAGATTTCAGTACGTCGTTATTACCAAGCTTTTTGCGGGGGAATGCCCCCTCTGCATACATTATACCTGACACAGATATAATGTGGCGCAGAGTTTTAAAAAGTGACCCATGTACCTAGATGCGTCACTTTTTAAAAATAGCGTCAGGTATAATGCATGCAGAGGGGGTGTTCTCCCGCAAAAAGCTTTGTAATAGCGACGCAGTGAAATCTTTGAGATTTCACTGCGTCACTTTTAGGATGCTGTTGCGTCAAAATCTTGCGCCTGCTTTACAGCAGGTGTTAGACTGACGCAAGACCTTTCACATGGTGCTTTTTCCATGTGAAAGGACACATTACTGGAGTTGCGTCACTTTTGTGACGCACTCCAGCAATGCGTTACTTGGAATGTCATAAGGAGTGCGCACAGAAAAGTGACGCATCGCACCAGTGGTGTAAAAAAATGTGCCTCGTTGCGTTATATTTAAAAAGTGACGTATCTAGGTAGATGGGTCACTTTTTAAAATCAAGCGCCACATTATATCTGCGTGAGGTATAATGCATGCAGAGGGGGTGTTCCCCCGCAAAAAGCTTTGTAATAGCGACGCAGTGAAATCTTTGAGATTTCACTGCGTCACTTTTAGGATGCTGTTGCGTCCTTTAAATATAGTGCAACGAGGCACATTTTATTGCACTGCTGGTGCGATGCGTCACTTTTCTGTGCGCACTCCTTATGACATTCCAGATGTGTCATATTTAATGTATGACGAATCATGTTGCAAGGAGTTACAGATACGTCAGTATTTCTGACATATCTGTAAACATGAAAGTGACGCGAGGCAGGCGCAAGATTTTGACGCAACAGCATCCTAAAAGTGACGCAGAGAAATCTCATAGATTTCAGTACGTCGTTATTACCAAGCTTTTTGCGAGGGATTGCCCCCTCTGCATACATTATACCTGATGCAGATATAATGTGGCGCAGAGTTTTAAAAAGTGACCCATGTACCTAGATGTGTCACTTTTTAAAAATAGCGTCAGGTATAATGCATGCAGAGGGGGTGTTCCCCTGCAAAAAGCTTGGTAATAATGACGCAGTGCGTCACTTTTAGGATGCTGTTGCGTCAAAATCTTGTGCCTGCTTCACAGCAAACCTTTCACATGGTGCTTTTTCCATGTGAAAGGACACATTACTGGAGTTGCGTCACTTTTGTGACGCACTCCAGCAATGCGTTACTTTTGTGTTTACAGATACGTCAGGAATACTGACATATCTGTAACTCCTTGCAAATTGATTAGTCATATATTAAATATGACATATCTGGAATGTCATAAGGAGGGCGTCCAGAAAAGTGACGCATCGCTGTTTTCACGTAGCGATGCGTCACTTTTCAGGAATGAGGCCTCCAGTTTATTCACTGTTTCATAACTTTCTTTTCTAACACTCACCTTCTTTCATTCCTCCTACTTCACTTCCTTTCACCTCTCATACCTTTCTGTTCTTTCTTACTCATTCTCCTTTCAATTATCAATGCACTATATTTCACTTACTCTTCATTTTTTTAAGAATATAGCTCTTTGATGAGAATTGGAGGTAGTTCTGAAAAGAACTTTTGGTTTTCTTCTTTTAACTGAACAGGAACAAAAACAGGGAATGGAAACTGCTCAACAGGAGCAAAAAGAAAACAAAAAAATTAGGGGTGGGAAGGGCAGCAATGGTTCTCCAATGCTCGAACCATGAGCAGGACACTTTGCTCCCCATAGGTGAGGAGTTGATTGCAGTATCTGCATTTGACGACCCCATGGTTAAATGCAGGTTGTATGTTTGGCACCTGCTCCTGCGATTGCTCTCTCCCAGAAGAAGTTGCTCCTCCGGTTGATGTAGAGGCCCCATCTCTGGGAACCTCTTGTGCCAGAGCCCTGACACTTTCCCGGGCAAAATTCTGGGGGTGCCTCCTCTCCACATGTCGAATCATGGTAAAGTTGCCAAAAGAGTACTTTTTTGGGGGGTTACCCCGTGACAGGACCTGTTTGCAGATCCTGCACTCCACTTTTGGTGCATTCACCTTTTTCTGGTCTGCTGGAAACTTAAAAAATTTCCAGATGAAATGCTCTTTGACCTTCGGCTGAGGAGGCTCTTCATCAATGAATTCAGGCTCATCTTCACTGCTGGATGGTCTGGCAGCCATGATTATCCAAGAAATATGCAAGAGCAAAAAGGCAGGTCTTTCAGTCACAAAAGTGAAAGAAGAAGTGAAGGAAATGGGTGGGGATTTCATTCATTGTAAAAAAAAACTGTTAGCAACCAATGAAAAGTGTTATTTTAGGGTCACATGACCCGACGCGTTTACGCTGCGCGCTCCGGAGCACTTCCGGTGCGTTTACACAGCGCGATCGTAGGCGCTTCCGGGGCGCAAATGTGGCGCGATCGTAGGCGCTTTTGCGTGCGTTTACGCGCCGCGAACGTAGGCGCTTCCGAGGGCACTTACGTTGCGCGCCGAAGTGACGTCATCAAACTTTTACAGAAATGCATAATCATTTTCCTTATTAAAAAAAACTAATTTTATTTGTATGGTACGAAATGTTTTGCATTATTATTAACTTTTCATTCATATTTTTTTTCACGAACGACAGTAGCGCTCTGGGTGCGCTTTCATATGAGCTCACGGAAAAGCTTACCGGAGAGCTTAGCTGAAAGCTTCCCGGAGCGCGCACCCAGAGCGCAAAAGAAAAAAATTATATTAAAAAAATGAATACTTTAAAAAAAACAGCAAATTGTAAAAAAAAAAAAAAGGTTAGAAACTCGATATACAAAGGAATTAGCATTTTAAAAACCTATGAAATTCAATGAAAAAACCATAGGTTTCACACCAGTTATAGTTAGGAATTAGCATTTAAAAAACCTATCAAATTCACTGAAAAAACCATAGGTTTAACACCAGTTATAGTTAGCTGGAAATTTTACTGATATAAAACCATTGAAATTCCCACGGTATAGTTAGATGGACTCACTATAACTTGCGCGTGCAATGCACTGCCGATGACGTCACATATTACATCACTCATGACATGGTCAGTGACATCACTCATGACATCACTGATGACATCATCCTTGAGACAGAGTGACAGACCTCCTTTCAGTGTAATGTAACCCATGAAACACATATTCAAAAATAGAAATTAACATTTTCAAAAAATGGAGATACACATAAAAGTTACAACAACCAATTCAATAATTCCACCATCTATATACACATCCACTCATTCACCAACAGTTCTATATAGTCACCCATACATATACTCATTCATCATATGTAGTGATACACCTATACATCCTGTTACACACCAACAGTCACCCAAAAGTTACTCTCACACATACTCACACATGCAAGTAAACTATTGAACATCCATTTATTTGCATATACATCTAAACACACACTACCACCTTACTTCTAAGGAAACTTACACATACTTACTCTCTTAAACAATCACTTATAGAAACACATACTTATTTAAACAGGAACTCTTACAATCTCTTACTCTCACATATACTCACTTATATACATCAATATTCACATATACTAGATTAAAACATATGTAGTTACTGATAAAGACACTAGTGAGACAGTCATTCACGCAGTAACACACACATATACACACTCATCCACCCATACAGTCCTGCACATATGCTGTCTTCAAAACACATACAAAGAGAGAGTCAGTCATTCATGCATCTATGTGATAAGTAATACCCCCACCAAACAATACAAACACTCATACTGATACTAAAAAAACATCTAATAACCCATATACCTACACATGTAGCTACTCACCAACCCATGCAGCCACTTATAAACAAAGTGAAACACTAATACATATATTTAAATATTTAAACATTACTCACTAATATATGTATTCACTAACATACACTCAATAAGCCAGTTAACCAATCAATTTTTTTTTAAAAACCATCCATTTAGACACTTATTTAAACATTTATTCTTCCATCAACTTTTACATATACATATATAAAATATATTTATTTTTCATAAAGACACACATTCACTGGATGGTGTCATCAGTGATGTCATGAGTGATGTCACTGACCATGTCATGAGTGATGTAATATGTGACGTCATCAGCAGTGCATTGCACGCGCAAGTTATAGTGAGTCCATCTAACTATAACGTGGGAATTTCAATGGTTTTATATCAGTAAAATTTCCAGCTAACTATAACTGGTGTCAAACCTATGGTTTTTTCAGTGAATTTGATAGGTTTTTTAAATGCTAATTCCTAACTATAACTGGTGTGAAACCTATGGTTTTTTCATTGAATATATATATATGTATATATATATATATATATATATATATGTATATATATATATATATATATATATATATATATATATATATATATATATATATATATATATATATCTTTGATTCCTTCCGCCTCCTCTCCTTCCAGCAAGAAAGTCACAGCACCGCAGCAGATAAGTTTAATTTAATTTAATTTTACAACACCATGTGCAAAAAGTGCAAATTACAGGACGGCCTACGCGTTTCGGCTACACCTAGCCTTTAACTGGAACATTATATATGTATGAAAAACAACAAGTCCTGCCCCATATATTTCCACAACAGGACCTCCCAGGTACGGACTTCACCACGCCGAAAAACACAGCTAACTCAAATGCTTTTTTTTGTGCAGTGCTTTATTCCATTCAATCGCCAAAAGCGCAATCTTGATCACATGACCCGCCACATGTGATCAAGATTGCGTGTGTAGAGTGTGTGTACTATCGGATGTAAAAACTACTACCCACGTTAGTGAATAAGCAAAACAGACTGCAAACAACTTTACATAATAATGCTGTATCACCTCTGATATATATGTGTATATATGTGTAAATACATAAATAGGATAGATAAAAACAATATTAAAAAATCAAAAATATGCAGCCCTAATAATCAATGATACCAATTTTGCGAATACACATTTGATTCTTATAAACAATTACATTGCCTTCATACACTGCCAACTATTAGAAAATCCTCCTTAAAAGTGATCTATGATACCATTAGAATTTAAAGTGCTAGTGCTGATAAAATTGCAAAAAAATTAGAACTCAGGAGAACCTTTAAATAGACCATGAACCGATCTAGATTATCACAATATGGTCTTTTTATGCAGCAATAGGGTAGTGTGCCTGCCTTCACATTATGATTATGTCATGCAGTAAATATTTTCATTTTATAAATGAATACAGTCGGTATAGTCAATAAAGTGCTGTGCTTATGTGCAAATAACCCTAACCCTAGTGCAAAATATAATATATTCAAAATACTTTACAAGGCTGTCCAGAAGCATATACTGAAAACCAGAAGTTGATGTTATTAAAGTGCAGAGTCAATATAACACAGAGCTAAAGAAGTAATAATTATGGTAATGGGATGTGTATTCACCCCCTTTTTTTTGGTACAACTCAAAGTCTATTTAAATATGATCACAAGACTTAAAAGTCAAGATTGTAAGAAACAACGAAGCATGTCGCAATGTCTATATCCTGCTTCCTACTTCAGAGACTGACATACTCAAATGGCCTAGACGAAGTTGTGCAAGTCCTCACTTGTGTTCAAGTCATTCAGCATATTAGTGTCAAGTGCTAGGATACAAATTTAGTTTCAAGTTGGTGGAGGCTTATTTCACAATTACCACTGTGTATTGCTGCGGGTACAGCACCTAATACAGAATGTTGCAGGTCGTTCAGGTTGTTGTGGTGCACCAACTTGAAATGACTAGCAACAGGATAACAGGGGTCCGAGTTAACAATCGCCCTTATATGTTGCAAAATTCTTTTGTATACAGGGACAGATTTTCTGTTCTTGTTTGCTAAATGTAGTAATTATGCTTACATTGCGTATGTCACTATTATTGCTTTCTATCAAAGAAGCCTGAGCCCCCACTCGTTCTCTTTTGGGTAATAACACGGCCTCCCCAGAATGTACATTGGCTTTGCAAAGAGCTTTGTTTAACTCAGACCTTTTACATCCTTGGCTCAAAAAACGATCAAATGCTTCTTGCTGGCACAATTTTAGGTCAGGCTCTGAACTGCAGATATGGCGAACTCTTAAGAACTTGCCATATGGCATGCTTTGAATCAAATGGCGGGGGTGCAAATTGTCCGCATTTAAAATGGAATTGCCCGCGGTCTTTTTACGATGCAATTTGGTATGAATCCGACTCTCACTAATGTAAATTGATACGGCAAGAAATTCATCACTACTGTCACTTATTGGGGCTGTAAATCTTAGGCTATGTACATTTCCATTAATAGATGTAACAAAAGTGTTGGCTGTTTCTCTCGTCCCTTCCCATATAATACAGACCTCATCGATGTAGCACCAGTAATGCCTAAAATGCCTGTCCCAGCTTTCCTTATGCTGTGTCATGAGGACATGCTTCTCCTACCAGCTAAAATGAAGACATGCATAACTGTCGGGAAGCATGCCTCCATTGCCACCCCTCTCAACTGTTGATAGACCTCCTTATCAAATAAAAAATAGTTATTAAAAAGACATAGTTTAATCATCTCAACAATCATACGATTATGCTTTTCTAGGTGAATAGATCTACTGTCTAAATAATACTTCACCGCTGCCATCCCATCATGATTGTTGATGCTCTTATATAAGGATTTAATATCCATTACAATGAGCAGGAAGTTTGATTACCATTCAACACAGTTGATTTTCCTCAGGAAGTCTCCAGTGTCTTTTAAGAAGGAGGGCAAATTGGTGACATGAGGCTGTAAAAAAGAATCCACATATTTCCATTAATCTTTTCCTGGCCGAGATGATGGGCCTGCCCGGATTTGGAACCACATCTTTATGAATTTTGGGAATAAAATAGAGAACACGTGTTACAGGGTATTCAACTTTTAAAAGCTTCAGTTCTTCCTTTGTTAACAGTCCTTGCCTCTTCCACTGGGACAAATGCTGGGACTCTTTCTCATGAATTACACGTAGAACTTGTTTAGAAGCTTTTCTATAGCACGCTGGGTCCGACAAATGTATATTAGCCTCCTCCAAATACAGGTTCTTAGGCCACAGAATGATGTTCCCGCCCTTGTTGGCTTGTTAATTATGATGTTGTGATTGGCCCTTAATTTATTTATCAAGGCAGAGTACAGAACTTGTTTGAATTTACCTGCCCGTTTTTTCTTAGGCATTAATGGCAGAAAAATAAAGGATGGACCAAAAGGGCTGTTGGCTGGTTTCTTGTATTGATGCCTATTTCGGAGTACTCTAGCTGCGTTGACATAGTGGACACACTATCCTTATTAGACAAAGATTGTAAAAAGCGTAGGGTAGGAATGTCCTTTGCCTGTAGATTGCTATCCAAATCACTTGGCTTAGGTGTGTCACCGGAGGTAGTTGGAAATTTGTTCTACTGAAATAATTTAAATAATTTTAATTTGCGAATGAACTTAAATACATAAATTCTAGTTTGATTTTATGAGAAACTGCTCTCTGAGCAATATGTCAGGACAAGGATAGAAGATGTAATTCAGCTGACGTCATCACAGTCTCTGTGAGATGTATTACTGTGCTATTGTCCGAATGAGCTACCACCTGCATTTGTTGGTCGATGCCCCTCTGCTTATATTGCTGCAGGTGTTTGTGGGGGCGCAAGGTCTCCTTAGGTCCCGACAAAGAAAATGTAATTCCCCAGGTGGAGTTAGATTACCCGGGACACTGGGTAGATCGCCATCATGGACCCAGCTCTGAACGTATTTACGATCCTCTTCGTGCTCAACCAGCAACAAGTCATGGACCGCCGACGACGACGACGCAGATACGCAAACACACCAATCGCTGCCAGAAGGGGAGTACCTGCCGCGGCTGTGACGTGGGGAGGGGGAGGTGCATGTTAGGGAAACAGCATTAACGATAGCACCAATATATCAACAATGCAAGGAGACAACCAGGAATGCCACTCAGAAACCACTACACATGAATACATTGTTTTATTGCACATATTAGTAAATTACCCCTAGAGTAGGCAGGAGCATGGGCACTGGATACAACCGAAAAGGTACATCTGAGGTAGCACATGTGAGGGCACAATGCAGCATCCTAACAGGAACAGGGCAGTGTTCATAACACAGCAGGTACATCAGAGGCAGCACATGAGAGGGCACAATGCAGCATCCTAACAGCAACAGGGCAGTGTTCATAACAGAGCAGGTACATCAGAGGCAGCACATGAGAGGGCACAATGCAGCATCCTAACAGCTACAAGGCAGTGTTCATAACAGAGCGGGTACATCAGAGGCAGCACATGAGAGGGGCTAAGTGCATCAACAGTCCATGGCAAGGCACAGAGCAGATACATCAGAGGCAGCACATGAGAGGGGCTAAGTGCATCAACAGTCCATGGCAAGGCACAGAGCAGATACATCAGAGGCAGCATATGAGAGGGGCTAAGTGCATCAACAGTCCATGGCAATGCACAGAGCAGGTACATCTGAGGCAGCACATGAGAGGGCCACAGAGCATCAACAGTCCATGGCACAGAGCAGGTACATCTGAGGCAGCACATGAGAGGGGCTAAGTGCATCAACAGTCCATGGCAAGGCACAGAGCAGGTACCTTAGAGGCAGCACATGAGAGGGCCACAGAGTATCAGCAGTCCATGGCAAGGCACAGAGCAGGTACATCAGAGGCAGCACATGAGAGTGGCTAAGTGCATCAACAGTCCATGGCAAGGCACAGAGCAGGTACATCAGAGGCAGCACATGAGAGGGCACAATGCAGCATCCTAACAGCAACAGGGCAGTGTTCATAACAGAGCAGGTACATCAGAGGCAGCACATGAGAGGGGCTAAGTGCATCAACAGTCCATGGCAAGGCACAGAGCAGGTACATCAAAGGCAGCACACGAGAGGGGCTAAGTGCATCAACAGTCCATGGCAAGGCACAGAGCAGGTACATCTGAGGCAGCACATGAGAGGGGCTAAGTGTATCAACAGTCCATGGCAAGGCACAGAACAAGTACATCAGAGGCAGCACATGAGAGGGCCACAGAGCATCAACAGTCCATGGCACAGAGCAGGTACATCAGAGGCAGCACATGAGAGGGGCTAAGTGCATCAACAGTCCATGGCAAGGCACAGAGCAGGTACATCAGAGGCAGCACATGAGAGGGCCACAGAGCATCAACAGTTCATGGCAAGGCACAGAGCAGGTACATCAGAGGCAGCACATGAGAGGGGCTAAGTTCATCAACAGACCATTGCAAGGCACAGCGCATTTACATCAGAGGCAGCACATGAGAGGGCCACAGAGCATCAACAGTCCATGGCAAGGCACAGAGCAGGTACATCTGAGGCAGCACATGAGAGGGCACAATGCAGCATCCTAACAGCAACAGGGCAGTGTTCACAACAGAGCAGGTACATCAGAGGCAGCACAAGGACGTGTGTCAAGTGCCCGTCCCATGGACATTAATAATGCAAGGGTAGTTACAATGGACTATCTACACACCAAGTACAATGACATGTGAGTGATGGGAACTACTCCTCACAGCACAGAATCTGGTGGACTGCTCGACCTAGTAGCCTCGGACACAGTGGCAGAATCTGATACCGGATTGGGAGACACAGCCATAGCTCTAGTGACTGACACATGAGCCATAGACCCAGACACACTGCCTGCACCTGAAACAGGAGTGTGAAGACACAGCCACAGCTCTTGTGACTGACACATGAGCCATAGACCCAGACACACTGCCAGCACCAGAAACAGGAGTGTGAGACACAGCCACAGCTCTAGTGACTGACACATGAGCCATAGACCCAAACACACTGCCAGCACCAGAAACAGGAGTGTGAGACACAGCCACAGCTCTAGTGACTAACACATGAGCCATAGACCCAGACACACTGCCAGCACCAGAAACAGTAGTGTGGGACACAGCCTCAGATGTAGTGACTGACACATGAGCCATAGACCCAGACACACTGTCAGCACCAGATACAGGAGTGTGAGACACAGCCACAGCTCTAGTGACTGACACATGAGCCATAGACCCAGACACACTGCCAGGACATGTCCTTGCACAGTGACCAACAAATACCATGCCAGCATCTGAGACATGAGAGTGGCGGACACACACATTGGCAGTACCTGAAACAGGAGAGGGCACAACTGACACAGTGCTACTACATAAGGCATGACAGCGAACAACAGACACAGTGCCACTATCTGACACATGAGAGTGAACTGCAGCTGACCCACTAGGACCACTAAAATGATGAGCCACATGGCTGTGTGGGCCAGGAGACAGGGTGGCTCTGGGAGCTGGGGACATCTGTACTTGAGCGACATTGGGGTGGGCAGGTGTCACAGGCGTGGGATATGGAAGGGCACCCTGGACATGACTGGACTGGTAAGTGGTGTGGCCTCATCATAAACATCACCCATCAATGGTGGATCATGTGCTGGTGTGGGTCTGCTCTCTAGGGACGTGCTGGACCCTGCTTGACATTTGCTGTGGCCCTGCCTTCTGCCCTGTGCATCATGTGTAATGGGTGATGCAACAACAGTGTACTCCTTCCTCTGCTTCTGTGGGGTGTGGATGGGAGTAGAGGTTTAGGGGGAACCCACCGCTGACACATGTGTATTACGTTCCTTCTCCAACATCAGCCTCAGGGCATGCAGGGGTGATGTATGCCTGTCCTTGATGGAGCTCGTGTCCATGGGAGAACCCTTGGCCCTGGGAGTTGCCTTGCCCGTAGGATGTGTCCTGTCTCTGGAATGTGCCTGATCCGTGGGTGGTGCCCTGTCCCTGGGAGTTGGCTTGTCCTTTGTAGTGTCCCTGTCCATTGTAGTGTTCCTTTCCTTTGTAGTGACCTTGTACTTGGGAGTGTCCCTGGCCTTGGGAGCTGCCCTTTCCTCTGCAATGTCCTTGTCCTTGGGAGTGTCCCTGGCCCTGGGAGGTGCCCTTTCCTTTGCAGTGTCCTTGTCCTGGGGGTGACCCTGGCCTTGGGAGGTGCCCTTTCCTTTGCAGTGTCCTTGCCCTTGGGAGTGTCCCTGGCCTTGGGAGGTACCCTTTTCTTTGGATTGTCCTTGTCCTTGGGAGTATCCATGGCCTTGGGAGGTGCCCTTTCCTTTGCAGTGTCCTTGTCTTTGGGAGTGTCCCTGGCCTTGGGATGTGCCCTTTCCTTTGCAGTGTCCTTGTCTTTGGGAGTGTCCCTGGCCTTGGGATGTGCCCTTTCCTTTGCAGTGTCCTTGTCTTTGGGAGTGTCCCTGGCCTTGGGAGGTGCCCTTTCCTTTGCAGTGTCCTTGTCCTTGGGAGTGTCCCTGGCCTTGGGAGGTGCCCTTTCCTTTGCAGTGTCCTTGTCCTTGGGAGTGTCCCTGGCCTTGGGAGGTGGCCTTTCCTTTGCAGTGTCCTTGTCCATGGGAGGTGCCCTTGCCATGGGAGGTGCCCTTGCCTTGGGAGTACCTTTGGAGGGGGATGCCTGTGTTACATGTGAATCCATGTCCCCCAACCCCCCTTGAGGATCCTGTGTGTCAACTCCAGGGTAGCTGATGTCGTGGTCTATGAAAGATTTCCCTGTCCTAGGGGATGATGTCTGTGCCCTCCGTGCCCTGCCTTGCTGCCTGTGGCTGCTTCTAGTGCAATACCCCGAAAATGAGGCCTGCTCAGAAATGTCACTCTCCGCTGAGACATCAAGTGGTGTGGATGGGGGAACTGAAGTAGAACCTTGTCCATGCAACTTTTGAATGGCTGCAGGCACTGTGTTGGATAATGACTGAACTGTTCTGTGGAGACCAGCAACATCACCATGCATCCCCTCCATGAATGCTACCACCTGCCCCAACTTCCTATCGTGGTCTAGGAATGCATTGATCATGTTGGTCTGCCCTACATACACCTGTCACAGCAGATCAATCGCCTAAGCACAAAGGGCACTTTGTGTCACAGGGGCAGGGGCAGCGGTGCCTGCACCAAAGGCCACTCTGCTCCCCCTACTCTGGCGAGCACAAGCAGTACTTGTTGCAGTTGGTGGCAGTGTGGGCCCTGTGTGCTGTTTACCGACTGAAGGTATAGATTGCCCACTCCCTGTGTCTACCAACAGTGCTGACTCACCAACACTGTCTGAAGATGAGGACGATGGTGTCTCCACATGTGAGTCCTCAGGGACAGTCCTGTCCCCCTCTCCGGGGCTGCTCTCTTCAGTCTCAGTCTGCGTGTGTGTGATCTCGGATCCCGATGCATTGCCACCACTGAGCTCTGTTGTTTGTGGGTCAGTGCCCTCGGCCAAAGCTGAAAGAGAAAGAAAAGAGGTATACTTAAGTGCCACACTCACGTACTGCTAATTACAAAACCAAAACTTCCTTGCCTGCTGACCAACATGTAGCACCCATCCTGCACAAGAACCACCCCACCAGACATCCTCATGTCAAAGAACCGGGGGTGCCTGTGAATCATGTACATCCAACAAACAGGGCAAGTTCATGCAGACCACCACACATGTGGTGCCATGGGAACACAGACCTCAACGGCATGTCCTGGGACCCTGCAGTATAATGCCACTGGTATGTCCACCTGGCTGACATGTATGCCAATGCTCACTCCGATCATGGCACCAACATGCAATTGCAGCACAACATATACACCACGGATGTCACTACTGTGTCTGAGCATCAATACATGCATGCACTCACAAGTCACAAACACATTCAGTGTGCTTACCGCTAGTTTGCTGCTGCTCCCCTCTCAACCGGGCGTACAGGTCAGGATGCGTCACTGCAATGATACGGATCATCAGAGGGGTCATGGTGCGTTGTGCAAGCCGGGATGATCATGGAATCTGCCCCAGTGTCATCTCCGCCACATTCTTGCTGAGCCTGGAGATGTCGTCTCAGCGCTTGTGGCAGTGTGTGTGTCATCTATTGCACACTCCCACTGCCCGTACATCACGTGCTATGGTCCTCCACAGGGCCTTGCGAAGGTGCAGCTTGACCTACCATGAAGGGAGACAAAAGGGGAAAGTCAGTGGACATTTGGACATTCACACAGATAGGAGCAACACGTATATTTCAGCAGCCATGCACAGTACAGCACATGTGAAGGTCCCACAGCACACCGCGAAGATTGCAGAAGCCAGGAGTCAGTGACCACCTCATGCACACCAACATGTCCCCCACTGCACTTACCACCTGTCTGGGGGCACTGTAGAGCCGTTCATAGTGGCGGAGCACACCGTCCACAAGGACATCCAGCTCCGCTGCGGTGAAGGGACGAGACCGGATCTCTCGCACTCGGCATGGCAGGGTCCAGGACTGGCACAACAGCAGCAGTTGGTGGATTGCTCAGCAGCAGCAGGTAGAGGTGATGGGTGCAGGCAGCAGTTGGTGCATTGCTCAGCAGCAGCAGTTAGAGGTGATGGGTGCAGGCAGCAGTTGGTGGATTGCTCAGCAGCAGCAGGTAGAGGTGATGGGTGCTGGCAGCAGTGGCTGGAAGCAGTGGATCTGTGCTGCAGAAATTCACACATATATAGGGCCCTGAGCTGATATCAGTGGCACACGTCTGCAGCAATTGGTTTTCCCGGGCTGCTTTTTTCAAAATGAGCCAATAACTGGCCCTGCTGTGGCGGTGCATGGCTTCCGCTATTTTTGAATTCGCTTACGCGCCCCGCGTTACCTGTTTCCATTGGCTACATGTGCAAGGACCGTCACGGTCACACACCGGCAACCACATGTGCGCGCTACCGCGATGGTGCATCATTTGAAATTCAACACTCACTGGCGTCGCATTGGTGGAGCACGCATTCCGCGGGGGTGAGGCAGGCTAGCACATACATTTGAATGTGCAAGTGGGAATGGCAGTTGAATTCCCCCCTTTCTGTCAAATTGCAGCACCCACCGCAGACTGCCGGGCCTGGCCGCTCACCCACCGCCGGTCCTGGCCGGTCACCCACCTTCCGGGCCTGGCCAGTCACCCACTGCCTGGTGCGGGCGGTGGGTGACCGCCCTGTGTATTGATGTCAGCCTGGCATGGTTGCCCTGGCCGGTCACCCACCACCGGGTGTGGGCGGTGGGTGACTGCCCTGTGTATTGATGTCAGCCTGGCATGGTTGCCCCTGGCCGGTCACCCACCACCAGGTGCGGGTGATGGGTGACTGCCCTGTGTATTGATGTCAGCCTGGCATGGTTGCCCCTGGCCGGTCACCCACCTCTGGGTGCGGGTGGTGGGTGACCGCCCTGTGTATTGAAGTCAGCCTGGCATGGTTGCCCATGGCCGGTCACCCACCACCCGTTGAGGTTGGTGGGTGACCGCCGGGTGCGGGTGGTGGTTGACCAGACAGGGCCAACCATGCCAGGCTGACATCAATACACAGGGCAGTCACCCACTGCACGCACCCAGCAATCACCCACCACCCGCACCCGGTGGTCACGCACTGCCCGCACCCGGCAATGGGTGACCGGCCAGGGCTGGCGGTGGGTGAGCGGCAACGGCCAACCATGCCAGGCTGACATCAATACACAGGGCGGTCACCCACCGCCCACACCCGGCGATCACACACTGCCGCACCCGGCGGTCACCCACTGCCCGCACCCGGCGATCACCCACGGCCTGCACCCAGCGGTCACGCACCGCCCACACCCATGCGGAATGCGTGCTACGCCATTGCCATGCCAGTGAGTGATGATTTTCATAAGATGCACTGCCGTGATGGTCCTTGACCAGGCAGCAAATGATATGCACTATTGCAGTATCATGGATCATATGTGTTGGGGGAGGAGTACCCGGATGGCATGTGTACACACACTGCATGTCTCCGCACACATGTAATGTTCATAGTTGTACATGTGTGTCAGGACATGTCCAGAATGCGTCAGGAATCGTTATGTAATGTCAATGGCCTGTGTACACATGTCTCATTTATGTCCATTGCTTACATGTTTAGCCATACTATTGACCTTGCCAGTGGTGAACATAGGCCAGTGATGTGAGCCCAAGTTGCGACAGATGTGCATCGCTATGTTTTGACGTCTTGGTTTTGAGGTCACACTTTTCTCCTGGTACACATCTACACAGTACATCAAGGCTGTGTACCCACATTCTGAAGCTGTTGTGAGTGTGTGGTTTGTGTGTGCAAGTAGCATTAATGGGGTTATACATGCATACTGTGTACGCGTATGTGTGTCGCATGTTCTATGCCCATGCCTGTCATGTGAGGATGCAGGGCATTGTAGGTGGGGTCATGGGTGCATGATGACAAGTAGGGTGTGGTCCATGTTCGTGTTGTGTGTGCACGTCCATGTGTGTCTGTGGGGAAGCTTGTCCACACTTACTCAATCAGTCATGTTATGTTGGCTGTTCATTCAACATGTGTGCACGTAACATTGGACATGTTTGCACACAGGATGTTGTTTGTGGGTGTACATTGTGTGTGTAGTCAGCTGTAGTGCCTCATATTTCAGTCACGTCACACATACAATCAGTGTCTGCAACATGTATAATTTGTATTGTGTTGGTCAAGATGTGATAGTGTGGCACAGCTATGCGTTGTTGGTCAATTGACATCTGCTCCCATCTACTCCCACACAGGAGGGCTCCAAATGTGCATCAACCATACACTGTGCTTGAGGACATGGTTGAAGAGGAGGTAATCCGCAAATTCCGGCTGGACAGACGGAGATTGCAGGAAGTTGTAGCCCAATTGTCACCTCATCTGCAGCCACGCAGGCCATATCCAGGAGAAATTACACCCACTGCAAAGGTGATGGTGGCACTTCACTTCTTCGCAACAGGCACTTTCCAGTACACAGTTGGGCTTGCCGGGGGGATGTCCCAATCCATGTTCAGCATGGTACTGCGGGATGTGCTGGATGCCATGATGCGTTACAAGGATGATTACATCCATTGCACACGTCCGGCAGAGCTGGCTGCAGTGAAAGGTGACTTCTATGCCCTGGGCCAGATCCCACACGTAGTGGGTGCAATTGATGGGATACATATTGGTCTGATTCCACCCCAGCACGTGAAGCCGTCTATCGCAATAGGAAGAACTACCATTCTATAAATGTGCAAGTGGTGTGCCTGGCTGACAACATCATCTCCCATGTGTGTGCAAGATTTCCTGGGTTTGCACATGACTCCCACATCCTGTGGAGCAGCATTGTCCCCCAACTGATGGCTAATTTGTGTCAAGATCGTGCGTGGCTTGTAGGTGAGTGTGCTGTGATGACTACTGTGTTGTATGTGTGCCATGCTGTTCCCGCCAATCCTGGTAATGATGTATGTGTCTGTCATCCCCCCACCTAGGTGACTCTGCGTACCCAAACCGACCGTGGCTGCTGAGCCCCCTACGGAATCCGACTACCCCAGGAGAAATGCGCTATAATGAGGCCCATGGGAGGACACGTCGGGTGGTGGAACGTACATTTGGACTGCTGAAGTCTAGGTTTTGCTGCCTGGATAGAACCGGAGGGGCCCTACAATACTCACTGGGAAAAGTATGCAAAATCTTGATTGCCTGCTGCATGCTCCACAACCTGGCCTTACGTAACAATATTGCACTGATCATGGACCCTGCAGACCAACAGGTTGCTCCGCCTCCCATACTACCCATGTCCAGTGATGAGGAGAGTGGGGAGGAAGAAGGTGTGGACCAGAGGCGTCAGCTCATTGTTTGCTACTTTCCTTGAATGTGAGTAACTACCTCTTGTGCTGGTGTTCAAAGCGTGATATATGTTTGCTGGTGATGTGTGGATGTGGTGTGTGGAGTCTGCCTGTTCTGGTATGTTCTGTTCGCAAATGTGTGTGGGAGATGGTGTACATCCAATGCTCCCTAATGTGTGACCTGTGAACCGCTTAATTAGTGATGAGTGTGGTTTGTGGGATGTTGCTGTACAATGTGGTGTGATGGGTGTGATTCAGTTTCCTGACCTGTGCTTGTTGTTCTCTCAGGTCACTCCCACAGAGGCATGATTCTCAAGAGCATTGAAACCTGCACCTGGTAATGACAAGTACTAAGACAAACCTGTGATTGAAACATGGGGGTCACACAGCATTGAGTGTTTACGTGGTGTTTATTTACACGGTGTGGATTACTGTTTGTGCATATTTACAAATAGGTGTTGGGGGGAAGTGAGAGTTGAAGGTCATGTCAGATGAAACACTGTGGGGACACCACATTGTGTGATGTGCACCTAGTCTAACAGACGTGTGCCAATGCTTGGCATTGTGGGGCAAGATAGTTTACAGAGTGAATGCCAGGCTCAAGGAAATGTGAAGTCAGTAGCGGCCCCTCTTTGAGCGGGTGGATGGTGCATTGTCAATGCTCTCAGCTGGATCCAGCCTCGGACGGCCCCTTCGTCTTGGAGCTGGAGTGGTGCCAGCTGTGGGGGCAGGTTGTTCTGGGACCACCTCACTGTCAGTGGCCTCAGGTGATGGTGGCGGTGGTGTTGGTGCCCTGTCCCGCTTGTTCTGGGACCACCTCACTGTCAGTGGCCTCAGGTGATGGTGGTGTTGGTGCCCTGTCCCGCTGGCCACTTGGGTGAGGGGGAGGTGGTGTTGGTGCCCTGTCCCACTGGCCAATTGGGGGAGGGGGAGGTGGTGTGGCGAAGGATAACCACTCCCTCCAAAGAGCTGTTTGCCGCCCCATGAGGTCAACAATTTGCCCCAATCGGGTGTCCTTGGACCGCAACAGCTGGCATGTGTGTAGTGAGTCTTGGTGTGCCCGATCGGCCTGTGCCTGTGACCGCTCGTAGGAGGCTTCCACTCTGGCAATGGCATCCAGGGTCTCGGTCCCGGGATGGACTGTGTATCCTTTCCGACCTCGCCTTGCACCTGCACTCCTGTTTGTGACCTGTGGCGTCACCTGTGCTCTCCCCAGTCCACTCTCCCTGATAGCCTGAGATGTCGATGGCCCATCATGTGACGATGGGTCAGGCAGGATGGCACAGGCAGGAGTGGTGGTGGTGGCGGTGGCGGTCGTGGTGGTGGTAGCTGCACAGCTCACACTGGCAGGTGTTGGTGTTGTGACACAATGCAACGTGGGCAAAACGGAAGTTTTATTGTTCGGGGAGGCGGCGACATTGTGGTCTGGAGAGTGGTGGCCCACAGAACTAGGACCAGTACCTGTCCCAAAGCAGACTGCCAAAAACTTAGGGGTTTTATTCGATCAAGCCTTGACTTTCAAACATCATGTCAACCAAGTTGCTGGCACTTGCTTCAGGGCCATTGGACTATTGAAAAGGGTGTTCCCCTATATACCTGATAGTCACAGGAAAACCCTAGTCCAGGCACTAGTGATCAGTAGATTGGACTACTGCAATGGCCTTCTTTTGTCAACCAATGAAGGCCAATTAAATAAATTGCAAGTAGTCCAAAACACGGCGGCGAGGTTAGTCCTTAATGTTCCATCTAGAACTCCCTCCCGTCCTCTACTAGCTAAACTCCACTGGTTGCCAGTGCGGCAACGCACGAAGTTTAAAATTCTGTGTACCATTCATAAATGCCTGACAGGAAAGGGCCCCAAATATCTGACTAAAGCTTTCCAACCCTATGTCCCAGGCCGATCCCTACGATCGAGCAATCTCCACTTACTACAGGTCCCTAAAATAAAAAAGTCTCGTCAGGGAGGTCGAGCTCTGGCGCACACAGGACCTGCTCTCTGGAACTCCCTTCCCCCCAAACTCAAAGTCATTACCAACCACCTATCCTTTCGTAAAACCCTCAAGACTCACCTTTTTACTATTAGTTAATCAGTTCATACCTTGCTACCTCTGTAAGTGACCAGGCATGGTATAAATCTCCTTCAACCAGCATAAGCGCGGAGATACCCCTTCGGGGATTTATTCAGGTGCTATAGAAGCACATAAATAAATAAATAAATAAATAAATAAATATGAAAAACAACAAGTCCTGTCCCATATATTTCCACAACAGGACCTCCCAGGTACGGACCTCACCACGCCGAAAAACACAGCTAACCCCAAATGCTTTTTGTTGTGCAGTGCTTTATTCCATTCAATGAAATCTTGAATGCTGCTCAGGCATAGTGCCTTCCATGATGCGTTTCGATCGCCAAAAGCGCAATCTTGATCACATGACCCGCCACATGACAGTCAACAAAAGAAATAGAGTGTGTGTACTATCGGATGTAAAACTACTACCCACGTTAGTGAATAAGCAAAACAGACTTTAAACAACTTTACATAATAACGCTGAATCACCTCTGATATATATGTGTAAATACATAAATAGGATGGATAAAAACAATATTAAAAATCAAAAATATGCCGCCCTAATAATCAATGATACCAATTTTGCGAATACACATTTGATTCTTATAAACAATTACATTGCCTTCATACACTGCCAACTATTAGAAAATCCTCCTTAAAAGTGCTCTATGATACAATTGGAATTTAAAGTGCTAGTGCTGATAAAATTGCAAAAAAATTAGAACTCAGGAGAACCTTTAAAAAGACCATGAACCGATCTTGATTATCACAATATGGTTTTTTTATGCAGCAATAGGGTAGTGTGCTTGCCTTCAAATTACGATTATGTCATGCAGTAAATATTTTCATTTTATAGATGAATACAGTCCATATAGTCAATAAAGTGCTGTGCTTATGTGCAAATAACCCTAACCCTAGTACAAAATATAATATATTCTAAATACTTTACAAGGCTGTCCAGAAGCATATACTGAAAACCAGAAGTTGATGTTATTAAAGTGTAAGTGCTGAGTCAATATAACACAGAGCTAAAGGAGTAATAATTATGGTAATGGGATGTGTATTCACCCCCTTTTTTTGGTACAACTCAAAGTCTATTTAAATATGATCACAAGACTTAAAAGTCAAGATTGTAAGAAACAACAAAGCATGTCACAATGTGTATATCCTGCTTCCTACTTCAGAGACTGACATACTGAAATGGCCTAGACGAAGTTGTGCAAGTCATCACTTGTGTTCAAGTCATTCAGCATCTTAGTGTCAAGTGCTAGGATAAAAATTTAGTTTCAAGTTGGTGGAGGCTTATTTCACAATTACCACTGTGTATTGCTGTGGGTACAGCACCTAATACAGAATGGTGCAGGTCGTACAGGTTGTTGTGGTGCACCAACTTGAAATGACTAGCAACAGGATAACAGGGGTCCGAGTTAACAATCGCCCTTATATGTTGCAAAATTATTTTGTATACAGGGAGCTTCATGCTGCCTATTTATTGGAGCCCACAAGTGAGTGTTGGATATCAATGACAAACTCTGTGCGACAGGTTAAATGGTCCTTGATGTAAATAGGAGTTGAACTGAACGCAGTCAAGTATTCCATTAGATTGGTGCCAAACTTAGAGGCATAACATGCATTACATTTAAAAGAAACTGATTTGGCTAACCTAGTGGATTTAGATGTTACTTCAGGACTAGTTCTTACCAAGGCATCCCTCATAGAGGGAGCCCTCCTGAAAGTTATAGAAGGTAACAGTGACAATATAGGTTTCAATGTAACATCTGTTAGCACAATAGGCCATTGGGAATAAATTACCTGACAGATTTTCTGTTCTTATTTGCTAAATGTAGTAATTACGCTTACATTGCGTATGTCACTATTATTGCTTTCTATCAAAGAAGCCTGAGCCCCCACTCGTTCTCTTTTGGGTAATAACACGGCCTCCCTAGAATGTACATTGGCTTTGCAAAGAGCTTTGTTTAACTCAGACCTTTTACATCCTTGGCTAAAAAAACGATCAAATGCTTCTTGCTGGCACAATTTTAGGTCAGGCTCTGAACTGCAGATATGGCGAACTCTTAAGAACTTGCCATATGGCATGCTTTGAATCAAATGGCGGGGGTGCAAATTGTCCGCATTTAAAATGGAATTGCCCGCGGTCTTTTTACGATGCAATTTGGTATGAATCCGACTCTCACTAATGTAAATTGATACGGCAAGAAATTCATCACTACTGTCACTTATTGGGGCTGTAAATCTTAGGCTATGTACATTTCCATTAATAGATGTAACAAAAGTGTTGGCTGTTTCTCTCGTCCCTTCCCATATAATACAGACCTCATCGATGTAGCACCAGTAATGCCTAAAATGCCTGTCCCAGCTTTCCTTATGCTGTGTCATGAGGACATGCTTCTCCCACCAGCTAAAATGAAGACATGCATAACTGTCGGGAAGCATGCCTCCATTGCCACCCCTCTCAACTGTTGATAGACCTCCTTATCAAATAAAAAATAGTTATTAAAAAGACATAGTTTAATCATCTCAACAATCATACGATTATGCTTTTCTAGGTGAATAGATCTACTGTCTAAATAATACTTCACCGCTGCCATCCCATCATGATTGTTGATGCTCTTATATAAGGATTTAATATCCATTACAATGAGCAGGAAGTTTGATTACCATTCAACACAGTTGATTTTCCTCAGGAAGTCTCCAGTGTCTTTTAAGAAGGAGGGCAAATTGGTGACATGAGGCTGTAAAAAAGAATCCACATATTTCCATTATTCTTTTCCTGGCCGAGATGATGGGCCTGCCCGGATTTGGAACCACATCTTTATGAATTTTGGGAATAAAATAGAGAACACGTGTTACAGGGTATTCAACTTTTAAAAGCTTCAGTTCTTCCTTTGTTAACAGTCCTTGCCTCTTCCACTGGGACAAATGCTGGGACTCTTTCTCATGAATTACACGTAGAACTTGTTTAGAAGCTTTTCTATAGCACGCTGGGTCCGACAAATGTATATTAGCCTCCTCCAAATACAGGTTCTTAGGCCACAGAATGATGTTCCCGCCCTTGTTGGCTTGTTAATTATGATGTTGTGATTGGCCCTTAATTTATTTATCAAGGCAGAGTACAGAACTTGTTTGAATTTACCTGCCCGTTTTTTCTTAGGCATTAATGGAAGAAAAATAAAGGATGGACCAAAAGGGCTGTTGGCTGGTTTCTTGTATTGATGCCTATTTCGGAGTACTCTAGCTGCGTTGACATAGTGGACACACTATCCTTATTAGACAAAGATTGTAAAAAGCGTAGGGTAGGAATGTCCTTTGCCTGTAGATTGCTATCCAAATCACTTGGCTTAGGTGTGTCACCGGAGGTAGTTGGAAATTTGTTCTACTGAAATAATTTAAATAATTTTAATTTGCGAATGAACTTAAATACATAAATTCTAGTTTGATTTTATGAGAAACTGCTCTCTGAGCAATATGTCAGGACAAGGATAGAAGATGTAATTCAGCTGACGTCATCACAGTCTCTGTGAGATGTATTACTGTGCTATTGTCCGAATGAGCTACCACCTGCATTTGTTGGTCGATGCCCCTCTGCTTATATTGCTGC
This sequence comes from Lissotriton vulgaris, assembly GCF_964263255.1. Lineage (NCBI taxonomy): Eukaryota > Metazoa > Chordata > Amphibia > Caudata > Salamandridae > Lissotriton > Lissotriton vulgaris. Next base: position 902,664,699 of record NC_141696.1, read on the forward strand.
AGGTGTTTGTGGGGGCGCAAGGTCTCCTTAGGTCCCGACAAAGAAAATGTAATTCCCCAGGTGGAGTTAGATTACCCGGGACACTGGGTAGATCGCCATCATGGACCCAGCTCTGAACGCATTTACGATCCTCTTCGTGCTCAACCAGCAACAAGTCATGGACCGCCGACGACGACGACGCAGATACGCAAACACACCAATCGCTGCCAGAAGGGGAGTACCTGCCGCGGCTGTGACGTGGGGAGGGGGAGGTGCATGTTAGGGAAACAGCATTAACGATAGCACCAATATATCAACAATGCAAGGAGACAACCAGGAATGCCACTCAGAAACCACTACACATGAATAAATTGTTTTATTGCACATATTAGTAAATTACCCCTAGAGTAGGCAGGAGCATGGGCACTGGATACAACCGAAAAGGTACATCTGAGGTAGCACATGTGAGGGCACAATGCAGCATCCTAACAGGAACAGGGCAGTGTTCATAACACAGCAGGTACATCAGAGGCAGCACATGAGAGGGCACAATGCAGCATCCTAACAGCAACAGGGCAGTGTTCATAACAGAGCAGGTACATCAGAGGCAGCACATGAGAGGGCACAATGCAGCATCCTAACAGCAACAAGGCAGTGTTCATAACAGTGCGGGTACATCAGAGGCAGCACATGAGAGGGGCTAAGTGCATCAACAGTCCATGGCAAGGCACAGAGCAGATACATCAGAGGCAGCACATGAGAGGGGCTAAGTGCATCAACAGTCCATGGCAAGGCACAGAGCAGATACATCAGAGGCAGCATATGAGAGGGGCTAAGTGCATCAACAGTCCATGGCAATGCACAGAGCAGGTACATCTGAGGCAGCACATGAGAGGGCCACAGAGCATCAACAGTCCATGGCACAGAGCAGGTACATCTGAGGCAGCACATGAGAGGGGCTAAGTGCATCAACAGTCCATGGCAAGGCACAGAGCAGGTACCTTAGAGGCAGCACATGAGAGGGCCACAGAGTATCAGCAGTCCATGGCAAGGCACAGAGCAGGTACATCAGAGGCAGCACATGAGAGTGGCTAAGTGCATCAACAGTCCATGGCAAGGCACAGAGCAGGTACATCAGAGGCAGCACATGAGAGGGCACAATGCAGCATCCTAACAGCAACAGGGCAGTGTTCATAACAGAGCAGGTACATCAGAGGCAGCACATGAGAGGGGCTAAGTGCATCAACAGTCCATGGCAAGGCACAGAGCAGGTACATCAAAGGCAGCACACGAGAGGGGCTAAGTGCATCAACAGTCCATGGCAAGGCACAGAGCAGGTATATCTGAGGCAGCACATGAGAGGGGCTAAGTGTATCAACAGTCCATGGCAAGGCACAGAACAAGTACATCAGAGGCAGCACATGAGAGGGCCACAGAGCATCAACAGTCCATGGCACAGAGCAGGTACATCAGAGGCAGCACATGAGAGGGGCTAAGTGCATCAACAGTCCATGGCAAGGCACAGAGCAGGTACATCAGAGGCAGCACATGAGAGGGCCACAGAGCATCAACAGTTCATGGCAAGGCACAGAGCAGGTACATCAGAGGCAGCACATGAGAGGGGCTAAGTTCATCAACAGACCATTGCAAGGCACAGCGCAGTTACATCAGAGGCAGCACATGAGAGGGCCACAGAGCATCAACAGTCCATGGCAAGGCACAGAGCAGGTACATCTGAGGCAGCACATGAGAGGGCACAATGAAGCATCCTAACAGCAACAGGGCAGTGTTCACAACAGAGCAGGTACATCAGAGGCAGCACAAGGACGTGTGTCAAGTGCCCCGTCCCATGGACATTAATAATGCAAGGGTAGTTACAATGGACTATCTACACACCAAGTACAATGACATGTGAGTGATGGGAACTACTCCTCACAGCACAGAATCTGGTGGACTGCTCGACCTAGTAGCCTCGGACACAGTGGCAGGATCTGATACCGGATTGGGAGACACAGCCATAGCTCTAGTGACTGACACATGAGCCATAGACCCAGACACACTGCCTGCACCTGAAACAGGAGTGTGAAGACACAGCCACAGCTCTTGTGACTGACACATGAGCCATAGACCCAGACACACTGCCAGCACCAGAAACAGGAGTGTGAGACACAGCCACAGCTCTAGTGACTGACACATGAGCCATAGACCCAAACACACTGCCAGCACCAGAAACAGGAGTGTGAGACACAGCCACAGCTCTAGTGACTGACACATGAGCCATAGACCCAGACACACTGCCAGCACCAGAAACAGGAGTGTGAGACACAGCCCCAGCTCTAGTGACTAACACATGAGCCATAGACCCAGACACACTGCCAGCACCAGAAACAGTAGTGTGGGACACAGCCTCAGATGTAGTGACTGACACATGAGCCATAGACCCAGACACACTGTCAGCACCAGATACAGGAGTGTGAGACACAGCCACAGCTCTAGTGACTGACACATGAGCCATAGACCCAGACACACTGCCAGGACATGTCCTTGCACAGTGACCAACAAATACCATGCCAGCATCTGAGACATGAGAGTGGCGGACACACACATTGGCAGTACCTGAAACAGGAGAGGGCACAACTGACACAGTGCTACTACATAAGGCATGACAGCGAACAACAGACACAGTGCCACTATCTGACACATGAGAGTGAACTGCAGCTGACCCACTAGGACCACTGAAATGATGAGCCACATGGCTGTATGGGCCAGGAGACAGGGTGGCTCTGGGAGCTGGGGACATCTGTACTTGAGCGACATTGGGGTGGGCAGGTGTCACAGGCGTGGGATATGGAAGGGCACCCTGGACATGACTGGACTGGTAAGTGGTGTGGCCTCATCATAAACATCACCCATCAATGGTGGATCATGTGCTGGTGTGGGTCTGCTCTCTAGGGACGTGCTGGACCCTGCTTGACATTTGCTGTGGCCCTGCCTTCTGCCCTGTGCATCATGTGTAATGGGTGATGCAACAACAGTGTACTCCTTCCTCTGCTTCTGTGGGGTGTGGATGGGAGTAGAGGTATGGGGGGACTCCACCGCTGACACATGTGTATTACGTTCCTTCTCCAACATCAGCCTCAGGGCATGCAGGGGTGATGTATGCCTGTCCTTGATGGAGCTCGTGTCCATGGGAGAACCCTTGGCCCTGGGAGTTGCCTTGCCCGTAGGATGTGTCCTGTCTCTGGAATGTGCCTGATGCGTGGGTGGTGCCCTGTCCCTGGGAGTTGGCTTGTCCTTTGTAGTGTCCCTGTCCATTGTAGTGTTCCTTTCCTTTGTAGTGACCTTGTACTTGGGAGTGTCCCTGGCCTTGGGAGCTGCCCTTTCCTCTGCAGTGTCCTTGTCCTTGGGAGTGTCCCTGGCCCTGGGAGGTGCCCTTTCCTTTGCAGTGTCCTTGTCCTGGGGGTGACCCTGGCCTTGGGAGGTGCCCTTTCCTTTGCAGTGTCCTTGCCCTTGGGAGTGTCCCTAGCCTTGGGAGGTACCCTTTTCTTTGGATTGTCTTTGTCCTTGGGAGTATCCATGGCCTTGGGAGGTGCCCTTTCCTTTGCAGTGTCCTTGTCTTTGGGAGTGTCCCTGGCCTTGGGATGTGCCCTTTCCTTTGCAGTGTCCTTGTCTTTGGGAGTGTCCCTGGCCTTGGGAGGTGCCCTTTCCTTTGCAGTGTCCTTGTCCTTGGGAGTGTCCCTGGCCTTGGGAGGTGCCCTTTCCTTTGCAGTGTCCTTGTCCTTGGGAGTGTCCCTGGCCTTGGGAGGTGGCCTTTCCTTTGCAGTGTCCTTGTCCATGGGAGGTGCCCTTGCCATGGGAGGTGCCCTTGCCTTGGGAGTACCTTTGGAGGGGGATGCCTGTGTTACATGTGAATCCATGTCCCCCAACCCCCCTTGAGGATCCTGTGTGTCAACTCCAGGGTATCTGATGTCGTGGTCTATGAAAGATTTCCCTGTCCTAGGGGATGGTGTCTGTGCCCTCCGTGCCCTGCCTTGCTGCCTGTGGCTGCTTCTAGAGCAATACCCCGAAAATGAGGCCTGCTCAGAAATGTCACTCTCCGCTGAGACATCAAGTGGTGTGGATGGGGGAACTGAAGTAGAACCTTGTCCATGCAACTTTTGAATGGCTGCAGGCACTGTGTTGGATAATGACTGAACTGTTCTGTGGAGACCAGCAACATCACCATGCATCCCCTCCATGAATGCTACCACCTGCCCCAACTTCCTATCGTGGTCTAGGAATGCATTGATCATGTTGGTCACCCTACATACACCTGTCACAGCAGATCAACCGCCTAAGCACAAAGGGCACTTTGTGTCACAGGGGCAGGGGCAGCGGTGCCTGCACCAAAGGCCACTCTGCTCCCCCTACTCTGGCGAGCACAAGCAGTACTTGTTGCAGTTGGTGGCAGTGTGGGCCCTGTGTGCTGTTTACCGACTGAAGGTATAGATTGCCCACTCCCTGTGTCTACCAACAGTGCTGACTCACCAACACTGTCTGAAGATGAGGACGATGGTGTCTCCACATGTGAGTCCTCAGGGACAGTCCTGTCCCCCTCTCCGGGGCTGCTCTCTTCAGTCTCAGTCTGCGTGTGTGTGATCTCGGATCCCGATGCATTGCCACCACTGAGCTCTGTTGTTTGTGGGTCAGTGCCCTCGGCCAAAGCTGAAAGAGAAAGAAAAGAGGTATACTTAAGTGCCACACTCACGTACTGCTAATTACAAAACCAAAACTTCCTTGCCTGCTGACCAACATGTAGCACCCATCCTGCACAAGAACCACCCCACCAGACATCCTCATGTCAAAGAACCGGGGGTGCCTGTGAATCATGTACATCCAACAAACAGGGCAAGTTCATGCAGACCACCACACATGTGGTGCCATGGGAACACAGACCTCAACGGCATGTCCTGGGACCCTGCAGTATAATGCCACTGGTATGTCCACCTGGCTGACATGTATGCCAATGCTCACTCCGATCATGGCACCAACATGCAATTGCAGCACAACATATACACCACGGATGTCACTACTGTGTCTGAGCATCAATACATGCATGCACTCACAAGTCACAAACACATTCAGTGTGCTTACCGCTAGTTTGCTGCTGCTTCCCTCTCAACCGGGCGTACAGGTCAGGATGCGTCACTGCAATGATACGGATCATCAGAGGGGTCATGGTGCGTTGTGCAAGCCGGGATGATCATGGAATCTGCCCCAGTGTCATCTCCGCCACATTCTTGCTGAGCCTGGAGATGTCGTCTCAGCGCTTGTGGCAGTGTGTGTGTCATCTATTGCACACTCCCACTGCCCGTACATCACGTGCTATGGTCCTCCACAGGGCCTTGCGAAGGTGCAGCTTGACCTACCATGAAGGGAGACAAAAGGGGAAAGTCAGTGGACATTTGGACATTCACACAGATAGGAGCAACACGTATATTTCAGCAGCCATGCACAGTACAGCACATGTGAAGGTCCCACAGCACACCGCGAAGATTGCAGAAGCCAGGAGTCAGTGACCACCTCATGCACACCAACATGTCCCCCACTGCACTTACCACCTGTCTGGGGGCACTGTAGAGCCGTTCATAGTGGCTGAGCACACCGTCCACAAGGACATCCAGCTCCGCTGCGGTGAAGGGACGAGACCGGATCTCTCGCACTCGGCATGGCAGGGTCCAGGACTGGCACAACAGCAGCAGTTGGTGGATTGCTCAGCAGCAGCAGGTAGAGGTGATGGGTGCAGGCAGCAGTTGGTGCATTGCTCAGCAGCAGCAGTTAGAGGTGATGGGTGCAGGCAGCAGTTGGTGGATTGCTCAGCAGCAGCAGGTAGAGGTGATGGGTGCTGGCAGCAGTGGCTGGAAGCAGTGGATCTGTGCTGCAGAAATTCACACATATATAGGGCCCTGAGCTGATATCAGTGGCACATGTCTGCAGCAATTGGTTTTCCCGGGCTGCTTTTTTCAAAATGAGCCAATGACTGGCCCTGCTGTGGCGGTGCATGGCTTCCGCTATTTTTGAATTCGCTTACGCGCCCCGCGTTACCTGTTTCCATTGGCTACATGTGCAAGGACCGTCACGGTCACACACCGGCAACCACATGTGCGCGCTACCGCGATGGTGCATCATTTGAAATTCAACACTCACTGGCGTCACATTGGTGGAGCACGCATTCCGCGGGGGTGGGGCAGGCTAGCACATACATTTGAATGTGCAAGTGGGAGTGGCAGTTGAATTCCCCCCTTTCTGTCAAATTGCAGCACCCACCGCAGACTGCCGGGCCTGGCCGCTCACCCACCGCCGGTCCTGGCCGGTCACCCACCGCCGGGCCTGGCCAGTCACCCACTGCCTGGTGCGGGCGGTGGGTGACCGCCCTGTGTATTGATGTCAGCCTGGCATGGTTGCCCTGGCCGGTCACCCACCACCGGGTGTGGGCGGTGGGTGACTGCCCTGTGTTTTGATGTCAGCCTGGCATGGTTGCCCCTGGCCGGTCACCCACCACCAGGTGCGGGTGATGGGTGACTGCCCTGTGTATTGATGTCAGCATGGCATGGTTGCCCCTGGACGGTCACCCACCTCTGGGTGCGGGTGGTGGGTGACCGCCCTGTGTATTGAAGTCAGCCTGGCATGGTTGCCCCTTGCCGGTCACCCACTGCCGGGTGCGGGCAGTGGGAGAAAACCCTGAGTATTGAAGTCAGCCTGGCATGGTTGCCCATGGCCGGTCACCCACCACCCGTTGAGGTCGGTGGGTGACCGCCGGGTGCGGGCGGTGGTTGACCAGACAGGGCCAACCATGCCAGGCTGACATCAATACACAGGGCAGTCACCCACTGCACGCACCCAGCAATCACCCACCACCTGCACCCGGTGGTCACACACTGCCCGCACCCGGCAATGGGTGACCGGCCAGAGCTGGCGGTGGGTGAGCGGCAAGGGCCAACCATGCCAGGCTGACATCAATACACAGGGCGGTCACCCACCGCCCACACCCGGCGATCACACACTGCCGCACCCGGCGGTCACCCACTGCCCGCACCCGGCGATCACCCACCGCCTGCACCCAGCGGTCACGCACCGCCCACACCCATGCGGAATGCGTGCTACGCCATTGCCATGCCAGTGAGTGATGATTTTCATAAGATGCACTGCCGTGATGGTCCTTGACCAGGCAGCAAATGATATGCACTATTGCAGTATCATGGATCATATGTGTTGGGGGAGGAGTACCCGGATGGCGTGTGTACACACACTGCATGTCTCCGCACACATGTAATGTTCATAGTTGTACATGTGTGTCAGGACATGTCCAGAATGCGTCAGGAATCGTTATGTAATGTCAATGGCCTGTGTACACGTGTCTCATTTATGTCCATTGCTTACATGTTTAGCCATACTATTGACCTTGCCAGTGGTGAACATAGGCCAGTGATGTGAGCCCAAGTTGCGACAGATGTGCATCGCTATGTTTTGACGTCTTGGTTTTGAGGTCACACTTTTCTCCTGGTACACATCTACACAGTACATCAAGGCTGTGTACCCACATTCTGAAGCTGTTGTGAGTGTGTGGTTTGTGTGTGCAAGTAGCATTAATGGGGTTATACATGCATACTGTGTACGCGTATGTGTGTCGCATGTTCTATGCCCATGCCTGTCATGTGAGGATGCAGGGCATTGTAGGTGGGGTCATGGGTGCATGATGACAAGTAGGGTGTGGTCCATGTTCGTGTTGTGTGTGCACGTCCATGTGTGTCTGTGGGGAAGCTTGTCCACACTTACTCAATCAGTCATGTTATGTTGGCTGTTCATTCAACATGTGTGCACGTAACATTGGACATGTTTGCACACAGGATGTTGTTTGTGGGTGTACATTGTGTGTGTAGTCAGCTGTAGTGCCTCATATTTCAGTCACGTCACACATACAATCAGTGTCTGCAACATGTATAATTTGTATTGTGTTGGTCAAGATGTGATAGTGTGGCACAGCTATGCGTTGTTGGTCAATTGACATCTGCTCCCATCTACTCCCACACAGGAGGGCTCCAAATGTGCATCAACCATACACTGTGCTTGAGGACATGGTTGAAGAGGAGGTAATCCGCAAATTCCGGCTGGACAGACGGAGATTGCAGGACCTTGTAGCCCAATTGTCACCTCATCTGCAGCCACGCAGGCCATATCCAGGAGAAATTACACCCACTGTAAAGGTGATGGTGGCACTTCACTTCTTCGCAACAGGCACTTTCCAGTACACAGTGGGCTTGCCGGGGGGATGTCCCAATCCATGTTCAGCATGGTACTGCGGGATGTGCTGGATGCCATGATGCGTTACAAGGATGATTACATCCATTGCACACGTCCGGCAGAGCTGGCTGCAGTGAAAGGTGACTTCTATGCCCTGGGCCAGATCCCACACGTAGTGGGTGCCATTGATGGGATACATATTGGTCTGATTCCACCCCAGCACGTGAAGCCGTCTATCGCAATAGGAAGAACTACCATTCTATAAATGTGCAAGTGGTGTGCCTGGCTGACAACATCATCTCCCATGTTTGTGCAAGATTTCCTGGGTCTGCACATGACTCCCACATCCTGTGGAGCAGCATTGTCCCCCAACTGATGGCTAATTTGTGTCAAGATCGTGCGTGGCTTGTAGGTGAGTGTGCTGTGATGACTACTGTGTTGTATGTGTGCCATGCTGTTCCCGCCAATCCTGGTAATGATGTATGTGTCTGTCATCCCCCCACCTAGGTGACTCTGCGTACCCAAACCGACCGTGGCTGCTGAGCCCCCTACGGAATCCGACTACCCCAGGAGAAATGCGCTATAATGAGGCCCATGGGAGGACACGTCGGGTGGTGGAACGTACATTTGGACTGCTGAAGTCTAGGTTTTGCTGCCTGGATAGAACCGGAGGGGCCCTACAATACTCACTGGGAAAAGTATGCAAAATCTTGATTGCCTGCTGCATGCTCCACAACCTGGCCTTACGTAACAATATTGCACTGATCATCGACCCTGCAGACCAACAGGTTGCTCCGCCTCCCATACTACCCATGTCCAGTGATGAGGAGAGTGGGGAGGAAGAAGGTGTGGACCAGAGGCGTCAGCTCATTTTTTGCTACTTTCCTTGAATGTGAGTAACTACCTCTTGTGCTGGTGTTCAAAGCGTGATATATGTTTGCTGGTGATGTGTGGATGTGGTGTGTGGAGTCTGCCTGTTCTGGTATGTTCTGTTCGCAAATGTGTGTGGGAGATGGTGTACATCCAATGCTCCCTAATGTGTGACCTGTGAACCGCTTAATTAGTGATGAGTGTGGTTTGTGGGATGTTGCTGTACGATGTGGTGTGATGGGTGTGATTCAGTTTCCTGACCTGTGCTTGTTGTTCTCTCATTATCCCTAGGTCACTCCCACAGAGGCATGATTCTCAAGAGCATTGAAACCTGCACCTGGTAATGACAAGTACTAAGACAAACCTGTGATTGAAAAATGGAGGTCACACAGCATTGAGTGTTTACGTGGTTGAAGGTCATGCCAGATGAAACACTGTGGGGACACCACATTGTGTGATGTACACCTAGTCTAACAGACGTGTGCCAATGCTTGGCATTGTGGGGCAAGATAGTTTACAGAGTGAATGCCAGGCTCAAGGAAATGTGAAGTCAATGGCGGCCCCTCTTTGAGCGGGTGGATGGTGCATTGTCAATGCTCTCAGCTGGATCCAGCCTCGGACGGCCCCTTCGTCTTGGAGCTGGAGTGGTGCCAGCTGTGGGGGCAGGTTGTTCTGGGACCACCTCACTGTCAGTGGCCTCAGGTGATGGTGGCGGTGGTGTTGGTGCCCTGTCCCGCTGGCCACTTGGGGGAGGGGGAGGTGGTGTTGGTGCCCTGTCCCACTGGCCAATTGGGGGAGGGGGAGGTGGTGTGGCGAAGGATAACCACTCCCTCCAAAGAGCTGTTTGCCGCCCCATGAGGTCAACAATTTGTCCCAATCGGGTGTCCTCGGACCGCAACAGCTGGCATGTGTGTAGTGAGTCTTGGTGTGCCCGATCGGCCTGTGCCTGTGACCGCTCATAGGAGGCTTCCACTCTGGCAATGGCATCCAGGGTCTCGGTCCCGGGATGGACTGGGTATCCTTTCCGACCTCGCCTTGCACCTGCACTCCTGTTTGTGACCTGTGGCGTCACCTGTGCTCTCCCCAGTCCACTCTCCCTGATAGCCTGAGATGTCGATGGCCCATCATGTGACGATGGGTCAGGCAGGATGGCACAGGCAGGAGTGGTGGTGGTGGCGGTGGCGGTGGTGGTAGCTGCACAGCTCACACTGGCAGGTGTTGGTGTTGTGACACATGCCAAGGTGGTGGAGGCAGAGATGTCCTGGGAGTCTGATGGCCCTGGAAGTGTGCTTGGCCCAGCATCGTCCTCTGCACCCAAGGTATCCATGGATTCTTCTCCAGAGAGTCCTGGCTGTGAGGGGGGCAACTGGTGCTGGCGGTTGTTGGTTTCGCCTGTCAAGTTTCGATCACCTGAAGGACAAGAATTTAACAATCAATGCTGTGGACATGACAGGTTTGTTGTTGTTACATTACACATTACTATGCAATCAGGACATGGTTGTTGGTGTCATCATGTTGGTGTGGTAGACAGTAATGGGCATTATGGTGGTGTGGAGGTGGGGAGACAATACTTGGATACGTGTGGTCCGGTCCTGCTTTTGGATGGTGCCCCTGTGAAGATGGCTACCTACCTGTAGGTTTGAAGGAGGAGATGCACTGGTCAGCAAATCGTGGCCGGACTCCATCTTGCTCTGGGATGGGACATGGGGGCCTGTTGGGAGTTGTAGTGCTGGACTCTCACCCCCCACCCTCCCTGTAGACATGGGGCCCTGTTGGGAGTTGTAGTGTTGGTTTCTCACAACCCCCACCCATCCACACCCTCCCTGTAGACATGGGGGCCTGTTGGGAGTTGTAGTGCTGGACCCACCCCCACACCCACCCCCACCCTCCCTGTAGGCATAGGGGCCTGTTGGGAGTTGTAGTGCTGGTCTCTCAACCCCCCACCCACCCCCACCCTCCCTGTAGACAAGGGGGCCTGTTGGGAGTTGTAGTGCTTGTCTCTCACCCCCCCACCCACCCACACCCTCCCTGTAGACATGGGGGACTGTTGGGAGTTGTAGTACTTGTCTCTCGCCCATCCCCCCCACCCTCCCTTTAGACATGGGGGGCTGTTGGGAGTTGTAGTGTTGGTCTCTCACCCACCCAGCCCTCAACCATCCCCACCCCCCCTGTAGACATGGGGGCCTGTTAGGAGTTGTTGTGCTGGTCTCTCACCCTAACCACCCCCACACCCACCACCACCCTCCCTGTAGACATGGGGGCCTGCTGGGAGTTGTAGTGCTGGACCCACCCCCCACCGACCCCCACCCTCCCTCCCTCTAGACATGGGGACTTGTTGGGAGTTATAGTGCTGGTCTCTCAACCACCCCCCCCCCCCCCACCCACCACCACCCTCCCTGTAGACATGGGGGCCTGTTGGGAGTTGTGGTGTTGGTTGCTTTGACAACATGCACACCTCGGAACATAGGAGGCAACATTTGTGCTTGGTCAAGGTGGGTGCATTTGAGCCCAGGCCTTCACATTAGTGTGACTGTGTGGTCAACATGCATGGATTGGAGCCTGGGAGATGTGTCTTGGCAGTTGTGCAAGGCAGACCATGACAGTGTGATAGTGGTCATTGGTTTGTACTTATCAGCCTCAAGTCCCTCTTCTATTCCTTCCAGGCTCTCAGGGTGCAGTATGCCCAGCACCTTCTCCTCCCATTCGGCAAATGGTATAGGCTCCGGGGGAGTGCCGCCGCCAGTGCGGTGTGCCCGCTGGTGGTTCTTGGCCCTGATGCCTTTCACCCTTGCCTTGAGGTCGTGCCACCGCCTCTGGATCTCGTGCTTGGAGCGTGGCACGGTCCCTGAAGCATTCACTCTGGTCACTATCCTGTTCCACATGTTGGTTTTGGTTGCCAAGGTGGTCTGCTGGACTAGGTTGCCGAAGAGATGTGGTTCAACACGGATGATTTCATCCACCATGACCTTCAACTCACTCTCTGTGAACTTGGGGTTTTTCTTGGGTGCCATGATGTGTGATGTGCAAGGGGTGGGTGGGGTGGGGTGGGGTGTGCAGGTGTGTTGTATGTAGGGATCGTGTTGTGGTGGTTAGTGTGTTGGGTGTGTTGGTGTGCAGGTTGTATGTGTGTTTGTGTGTGTCTGCTGTTTGTGCTGTTCTGCCTCTTTCTTCCAGCTGTGCTGTGATGCAAAGGATTGTGGTAATGGGAGGGATTCCTTTTACACTCTGTGTGGTTGTTGTGTCCCAATGGTTGTTGCCAGTCAGGTGTTCTGTGGGTGTGGTGACTTGGGTGCTCTTGTTTGTGCTGGGGGGGTCCTTGGGGCGTGTAGTTGTTGGGGGTGGGTGTTTCAGGTGGGTGTGTGTCCTGTTTTGTGTGTTTTCTATTTCCTTCCGTCCGCCATGTTTGAATCGGTTTGACGGCAGGGGTGATGTTCGTTTGTTCCTCCCGCAGACATGCTCCGTTTGTCGATGATTCTGCGGCGGTCGTGGGAGCTGGTGAGTTCAGTTGGGATTACGGGGTTATCCTAATCAAGCGGCTGGACCCTCTGCAGGTCGTGCGGCGGTTGGGCCTGTTTCCGCGGTGAATACATCCGCGGCGGAGGGACTTTCTGTGGTACTGTACGCTTGCGGTGGGCTTTCATGTGATCTGTCCGCCGTGATCGGTGTTTAATGTGATCCGTCCGCCGCGGTTGGTGTTTGCTGTCAGTGATATCCTGATCGCTACCGCAGATTATCCGCGGAACGGTCGGGAGTATTTTTGCCGCGACCATGGCGGACAGAACACGTTTCCGTCCGCCATCCTAATCGACCCCTATGTTGGTAATTGAAAAAAGTTACTGTTGTGGAGTTTTAAAACTTTTACAATTCGAAGTGTTAGTCGTAGCTATAGAGTCTGGTACAGATCTGGTAAATAGTCTTAGAATTATACTTCAAATTAAAAATATAATTTCTATTGGGGATCGCTACCCCCCCCCCAAAAAAAGACGTATGTACTTTTTTAATTAACTTATATTAAAACAACAATAAATAACTGGAAACGTAACTTAAAGATAACAATACAATAAAGAACTAGAAACATAACTTTAATAAAACAATATAATAAACAAAGTGTGATGTGTACTCCAATAGAAGTACAGTAGGTAAGCTGCAAAACAAAAAAGAAAATTAGTGTTTAAAATTAGATCGATGTGACTAAATGAGGTCAAACATTACAAGTCAAGGTAACACTTGGTGATATTTTCTTATTTTTCATGTCTGCAGTGTGCCTGAGACATTTCACTTGTCTTATAGTTCTGCGTTCAAGCGGTGTCTGTATGGAAGTGCCTACTGCGTCAGATTTAAATTACAGATTAACAGGTCTTTTAAATGAATCAGAGATGAGACAGAATTAGGTGAGAGATCAAGTCATTATGTAGGAGAATATTCTTTAGGGCTTATATACAAGAGTCTTTTGTGTTACTTTTTTCATGTTGAAAGTGACGCAAAAGTGGTGCAAGGGGCTTGTAAATAAGCTCTTTTATTTCTAATGTATTTAATCAGAGGTATTGTATATCTAGGCCGCTCGGCTTACCTTCTGTAAACACTGTGGCCAACAGAGTTCACAACTTGAAGTCACCTAACGTTCTACACGGCGAAGTGGACAGCAGCGTCCATAACTTTAAAAGAGAAAGAGAAACGATGTGAGAGTGAGTGAGAAAGAGAAAGAGAGAAAAAACGACATTAAAACGCGGGAGAGAGAAAGTTATAGATGGAGCTGTTAATACTGGAGAAAATACTCTTTGCTCACCTATTGTCTCTGTTGTGTGTCTAAGCACCTGCTGGTTGATAGTGCACCCTCTAGTGATCTGAAAGATAGTATATAAAGTTAGTAATATCATGGTACATACAACTGGACACGTATATTTTCGGGGAACATCACTTACAACGCATTTTTTACAACGCACTACCATTACATCGCAACCATTACAACGCATACCATTACAACGCATTGCGCTGGGGGGCGCTCTAGGATAGGGAATATATTTAATTTACTATCCAACACCTTCCCTGCTATCCACGGGGACTGGAGTTGGAATAGTAAATTAAATAATTCACTATCCAGCGCCTAAAAGCATTATGCGTTGTAATGGACTGCGTGGTAAAAACCGCGTTGTAAAGGCATGCGATGTAAAAGCATGCGTTGTAGTGACACCAATCCATATTTTCGCTTTATTTATTTGCATACTCAGGATAATGTATTTTTTCAACTTCCACTGTAAGGAGGTGTCTGTGCGCTGTTTTTTCTTCCAAAGTAGTATATCACATACACTCCCACTGCATAGCGGTGAGTTCACAATATTGCAGGGCAGATTTACAAGCCCCCTGTGCCACCAGTACGTCACTTTTTGTGACGTACTGGTGGCGCAGGGGGCTCCTCTATATTTACAAGGAGAGGTAAGGGCACCCTGCATCACTTTTCCACTCCTTGTAAATATGGCTCCTTCACATGCAGCACATTGCGGTGAAGGGGCGTTTCATGGATGTTGCTGTGGGTGTCCCCACGCAACACCCATGGAACAAAACACATCTCCAGATTTACGAGAAATCGTAAATCTGGAGATGTGTCTGAACGCTACGCCACCCTAGAGGTGGCGTAGTAAGGCGCAACGAGGACAAATGTTTTCATTTCTCCTCGTTCTTTTCCTCTTTCAATGCGTGCTACATTCTAAGCACGCATTGAAAGAGAAAAAAGCCTTTAGTGATTGTTCTTGTGCATGAAGGTTCCCCTTCCTGCAAAAAAAGCAATCTCCCCTTGGCGCAGGCATCCTTGCACCATGGTGCAAGGGTGCTGCTCCAGCGCATGGCAGCTGTTTGTGCGCTAGCGGAGGGGAGATCACAGGAATGCAACATATTCTTGTATATATGTTGCATTCCTACGCTCTGAAAGTGCCGCAGTGTGGTGCAGCCAAATGGCTTATGGTGCCACCCTGCAGTACTTTCTTGTAGACCTGCCCCTGCATACCTAGACTCTTGCACCTCATTGACTAGCAGAGTCTGGAAGTGAGTGTTTTTCTTGACAAGTTAGAGGCAGATTTAACAGGTCCTTCCGCTACTTTTCCCTGTTAACCCCTTCCATGCTCATGACGAGCTCAGCTCGTCATGGAGTGGCCATTCATTTCAATGGAAATTACACATAAACCTCTGAAATGCCCTAGCATCCAAGTGGTTAAAAGTGACACAAAAGTGGCACAAGAAGCTTGTAGATCTGTTCGTCAGACTTGTAACCTATCTATTCTCACTGCTCGGAAGGTAATTGTATATTTCTACGCAGTGAATGTGCTGGACACTCCCCACTCTCTCCTTTCACAGATAACTTGTTATTGTTTCGGAAACAAGCTTCTTTGCTCACCTAGTGACTTTGACGGGATTCAAAGAGGGTGCACTACGTGTCGAAGCAGGCTTCACTGTGGCCAACAGAGTTCTTTACTTGTACTTAGCTACTGTTGTGCACAGCAGAGTGGACAGCAGCGTCCATAACTTTAAAAGAGAAAGAGGAACAATGCGAGAGAACGAGAGAAAGAGAAAGAGAGAAGAAAAACACACATTAAAACGTGGGAGAGAGAAAGTTATAGATGGAGCAGTTAGTACTAGAGAAAATACTCGTAGCTCACCTTTTGCCTCTGTTGTGTGTCCAAGCATGTGCTGGTTCATAGTGCACCCTCTACTTTAGTGTTCTGAAAGATAGTATAAAGAGTCAGTAATAGTATAGTCCCACTTTCTCCCTTCACTGATGACTTGTCGTTGTTTCGGAAACAAGCTTCTTTGCTGTGCCATTGGCGTGATTCAATTATAAAACTAAAGGAGGACCCCGCACAGGCTGATTGGGGACTGGGGGGATAGTAACTCAAGAAACGGACTCAGGCGTCCCCACAACAAAAACACACACAAGTTGAGTATTTTACTCAAGGACCAGCATGCCGTTATTCCGGCGGGAAAGGTAAAGTTACAAGATTTAAAATATAATCTCTAAAAGCATACTTCAACTCGGGAGGCAAAATCTATGGACTAACATTCCTGTATATCTGATGTTACCAAGTCTGTAGTAGGTGAGATATTTAGGAATATACATTCAATGTAAACACGAGCATTAGATTCTACGAAAATGAATACCACAGATAAAAACAATATAGAGTAATTTAGAAAGATATTTTCCACACCAAGGATTTTGTAAACCTCTGTTACACATTTATTACATTTCAAAAACAAAGTTAATCGTAATACAGTATACAAAGTTTTTTAAAAAAGACATGATTATACATTTCATAAAAACAATTTAAAACAAAGAATCCCATTGGCGTGATTCACCACATGCTGGAACATAATGCACTGTGAAGCTCTACATCTAAAAGAAAGATATAATGATTGCTAATTGTTACTATCATAATGTGGAGTTGGATAACATCGCCCTTTCACATACGCTCCTTCTCACATTCAAAATAAGTATTTGTATAGTTTATATTACGGACATTTGAGCATTTATAAAAACGTTCCTGCTATTGAAAAAAAATATATACATGTAATTTCATACATTATATAGGACTGCATTTTTCTAAATAGCTGCGTCCCTTTTTTGTATCCAGTTTGCTACTGCCCTTCGACTCCCTCCGATGAGTACCCAAGCCTCACTGCTCACCTTTTTGTGGACAGTACATCTTTTGCATCATCCAGTCCCGATCTGCCACAAAGAAGTCTCATATATGGTGCTGAGTTCTGATATCTGCACTTGCGATGGGAGCAACTTTAAATGGCGTACAGCACGTGCGCCCCGTATTTTTTATAGGTAGGGTTACTTGTGTAGTGACGTATGTGCTGGATGAGTGTGGTGTGGGTGTATACCAGCCATGAGTGAGTGTTTGTGCCGATCTGACAACTAGACCTGGAACTAAGAAATCAGTACAATGGAAATCTGGGCCAAGTAGTGTTGTTGTGTGTTCTTGGTAGCGTAAGCGGAGTGGGCTGTACTAATGTATTCAGCCTCGATCAATTTAACACCACCCCCCTGGCGCTTTAAAATGTTGGGAGGGGGGCTGCGCGGCCCCGGAACACTGCAGGAGATGGCCCTGGGGCGTGGCAGTCTCCAGGGCCTTCGAGGGCTCTAGGCATAGGGTCATGCAGTCTGCCTCACACAATATACTAAAAAAGAAGAGAAAGTGATGAGGGATGATTTGTGACGTGTTTAGGCTTGAGAGCCTGGATAATCATTAAATGGGGTCCGGCAGTGAAGTGCGTACTTATTCTGGAAGAAGCCTTTCGGGGTCTTGCGAAAGCAAGTCATCTTTAATAATTGCCTCTTGCTGCATGTACTTGCAAGGTTATCTGATTTGCTCGTATGTTAAAAACAGGTACGTTCAACACCTCTTTTTGATTGGTTGTGAAGCATTGTAAGAAGACTTATTAGCGACCAATCCCTTTCCTTGCACAGCTTTTGAAAAACATTTGATTGGCCGTTTTGTGGTTACGTCTACCTTCTGGATGCTAATTTTGATTGTTTTTTTGTCTATGTGACGTTACGATACACTCACCATGTATGTAGCCCATTTTGTGACGCACTTTATTTTACAATGTGTTTCAAAAACTAGTTGTGGTAGGGTGTTTTTAACTTAAACTGTGTACTCTGCTTACGTGTTTGTTGACTGTAAAAGTATTTTTATTGAGTCTTTTATATTGATCATATGGGTGAAATGCAATTTTTTTTCATTCATCGGTATCACGCGTTGGACCACATTTCTTTTATTTTATCATAAGCACTCATTTCTTAAGTTTACATTATATAAGTGTTGCCCCATCATGTTTTTTAAATGTTTTTTTTTACTTTCAGATGAAGTAGAATAGAAGTGCTACGAGAAACACTCCCTCACTACTTTATCTTTTTCTTAATGTACATTTCATGTCATTATTACATTTTATTCATTTTTAAAAATTGAAAAAATTAATATTCACATTAATATTTGAAGACGCAACTATATTATTTTGTTGAAAAAAAGTGGTTGCGAAGATAATCCTCTTGTTCTTCACGAGTGAAATTTACTAAAAGCACTACTCAATATAAATACTTTTAGCCCATTTTCACTCTAGAAGTTAAAGAGTATTCTCTGTTATTACTAAGTTTATTTATACTATATTTTTCAATCATTAACAAATACTTGCATAATAAAAAAATACATTGTCAGTTCTAAGTCATCCAACTCCAGTTGAAGGATCATAAAGTGTAATATAAATTAAAATATACATTAACAATATGATCCCTTTGTGGAAATGAAAGATAAATTAAAGATTATGACATTGCTTCTAATCATTACTTTGCACGTAGTAATTCCTTAAATAACCTATATTTCTTGTAACGTTTTTTTATTGAACTCGTTATTATATTCTCTATAAAGGTAATCATATCACATTCTATATTCATTTAAATATTTTTGCTTTATTTCTTAAATATATAAAACATATACCGATTAAGATAATTTACCTCTCTTTGATATTTTTTCCTTTCTCCGTCGAAATTCATCCAACTCCTCTGTTGGGGCAAAAAGTTTTATGCATTTTTAAATATACATTAACAATATGTTCCCTCTGAGGAAATTAAAGATATTGTCTAGATGCTTCTACAGTCCCGAATCATTACCTTGCTCGTAGTTTCGTCGCCCGTATTGATTCTCTGAAACTAAACTAATCATCCCGCGGGTGTGGTTTATATACTTTTTGGCTACTTAACAATCTATAGAATCAATTTGTTGCTCCTCCCACTATTAAGTCACGTTTTTCAGTTGACAGGTGTTCTCATTTCCACTGTTTTAGTGTGTTACGTGTTTATGTAAACGTGCCTCTTTCCATACTTTTTAACTTTCCTATAGTTTCTAAAATGCTTTATTTAAACTCGTTTTTCTTATTAAAGCATTTCTATAGGTTACTTTTTTTAATACGAGTATTAACATTCATTCCCTTTTTTGGACTTATTTTTCTAGTAAATTCCCATTTTTTTTTAATTCATTCAGTAAAGTAAAAGTGAACCAATTAATAATTCACTCAGTGTCATTACTTATACTAATGTAATCATTCACTCAGTAAGCATGTACTCATGTAGTGAGGCAGGCTTTAGGGAATGGAATTCTTTAAAGTATCTGTGACGTATGCGTGGGTACGTGTACAGTACGATTACAGTTGCGCAGCGGTGTGCGAGGACGGTACGCATACCATACGTTTACCACAAAAAATGCTAAAAAAATATAGAAATAAATTTTCATATATTGAAAAAAAAATATTTTTTTTTATTATTTTACATTGAAAATATGTAATGTAATTCAAAACAATAAAATAGCTAAAAATAATTATTATAACAAATGTTGTGAGTCACTTTCAAAAATTTAAATATAACAATTAACACATTTAAAAATTAGCATTGTCAAAACCTTTGAAATTCACTGAAAAAAACCATAGGATTAAGGCACGTTATAGTTAGGAATTAGCATTTAAAAAACCTTTGAAATTCACTGAAAAAAACATAGATTTCAGCCAAATTATAGTTAGGAATTAGCATTTAAAAAAACCTTAGAAATTCACTGAAAAAACCATAGGTTTCACACGTGTTATAGTTAGCTGGACATTTCACTCATACAAAAACATTTCAATTCCTCCGTTATAGTTAGTTCAGCTAAGTATAACTCATGACATCACTGATGACATCTCAAATGACATCACTGAGTGAATACATGTATGAGTGACTATATAGGACTGTTGGTGAATCAGTGGATGTGTACTTAGATCTTGAAATTACTGAATAGGTTGTTGTAACTGGTATTGGTATGTCCATTTTTTTGAAAATGTTAGTTTCTATTTTTGAATGTGTGTATCAAAGGTTATATTAAGGTAAGAGGTTTGCGAATTTATCACAAGGATGATGTCCTCAGTGATGTAATCAGTGATGTCATTTCAGATGTCGTCAGTGATGTCATGAGTGATGTCACTGACCATGTCATGTGTGATGTATTATGTGGCGTCATCAGCAGTGCATTGCGGGCGCGCGAGTTATAGTTAGCTGTGTTGTGTAGCATTTTAGGGCCCTAGTGTAATTTTCAGGATTCATGCCCTTATATAGGTATAAATCACCTTGTCCTTATATAGGCATAGAAATCATAACCATATTTAGACATAGCCCATGCAGTCCAAATACAGGCATGTATACTTCCACTAGTTCCGAAAAGCCACAAGGATTTCTTGGAAAACTCAGCTTCAGCAGTCAGGGACTTCCCCTTGCTTGAATATTGATTTGTCCAAGAACTCATGGACTTTTGAAAGTACTGCGATTCTTTGATGACGTTATTATGTCCAACTTTACGTCAAACTCAGCACCTTCAAGGTATAAATATGCCCACACTTGCCCTAGAAAACACACGGTGGTTTGGAGCAGTTCGACTATCTACTTGTCCGACGCAGCTCGCTACAGCAAGTGCTGAAGGAAACCAATCCTCCAGATGACGCACTGGGAGAGACACTGTTGTTTCTCTTGCTGAGAAATCCAGCTCCAATGTTACCAATCTCCCCTTGCGGGGTGTTGGGAAATCGAGTCCCGAGACAGAGAGATACCAGACCTCCTTCATTCTAAACCAAGGTACGGAGCTGATTAGACCCTAAGAGAAATCTTGGATAGATTCTGGGCAAAGAATACTAAACTTATGCTTCACCTCACTTACTTCTTCCCTCGTACTAGACTTAGGTTAGGTACATCGGGGTCGGCGTATTTTAGAAGCACCAGTTGAGTACATATGGGCCTAGATGTATCAAGCAGTTTGCGATTCGTTAAGGCCGAAATTCTGCGAATTTCGGCCTTAACGAATCGTAAACTGAAATTTTGCATCTTTTGAGATGTATGTGTGATTAGCAAAATAAGGAATCGCAATAAATTGCGATTCCTTATTTTGCATCAGCATTTAAGGAATCGCAAATGTGCGATTCCTTAAATGCCATGTATGAAGCTTTTTTTTGTAGCGAATTTAGGTTAAGGACTCGCAAATTAACACGAACTTGAGGTCCGTGTTAATTTGCGAAATCCTTTAAAACAACAAAATAACACTATTTTGAAGGTGGCATGTGGCACACATACATGCCCATAGGGCATGTATGTGTGCCATATGCACACACATGTAAGTTTCAGGGGTGCAGCAGGGTGTCCATAAGACACCCCTGCACCCTTGAAATAATTCTCAAATTGCGATTAGCAAATTGCGAATTCGCAATTTGAGAATTACTGCACATTCATTCCTATGGGCCTCCTGGCCCATAGAAATGAATGGGAAAATTATTCCTTAATTGCGATTAGCAATTTGCTAATCGCAATTAAGGAATGTTAAGGAATCGCTAAAAAATAGAGAATTCCTACATACATACCATTTTGCACTTCTCTAATAGCGATTCCTTACCAATCGCTATTAGAGAAGTGCAAAACGATTTCTTGATACATCTACCCCTGAGTCTTTATTTATTTATGTATGTATTTTATGGCTTAGAAACCCTACCATGCTTTTACAGTATTATTTTATAATAATCATCTTGCTGTACGCATTATACTTTACAGCCAGTATTATGATTGTAGCAGTTCATTTCTTCTGCATGAGAAAGTAGACTGTTCAATAAATACTTTTATTGAAAACGCCCATCTCTCTATTTCTCTGCACCTCTGATCAAACTAAGCATGCACGATTGAGTGAGTGAAATATCTATCTATTGTTTCCAAGACTCCGAAGATACGTTTTATCTTGGGGAAACAAAAGTTGTCATGTTTATGCAGTTGTCAGAAACAAATCCCTTCTTGTTTATTCGAGAAAGTTTCTTGTGATCTCTGAGCTAGCTGGCACTCACAATTAAGTCTAATACATTTGATAGAGACCTAGTCGACATAAGTCCTACGTCACATCTATAGGATATAATATTCCAATGTGCAGAGCTTATTGGGAATATATTAACTACATTACACGGCGCCCAATGTTTGGTAAGGCACTAATTTAACTCTAGATACTAGAGTAACTCAGTTGTGCTTTTCACAGAGACTCCTTTTTCCCGTAAAATACTCCAGTAGACGTCTGGAGTGGCTGAATCCGCCATAACTGAGTAGGACGAAAATCCTATGTATTAGTTTTTGGTTTTGTTCAACGTTGAAGGATACAGTGTTCCAACATATTGTGCACCTTATCTTTGTTTCCTTGAAACTTGCTCTGAAACTTTCATGAAACAAAGTCAGTTAACGGCGACAACAACGCAACCGGTGGAGCTGCAGTAGCAGCTTGACCAGTTTTTGATGTTACAGGTTTTAATGTAGACGATGTGGATGCTATAATCATCCCAGAAAATTTAAGGAAAACCATCACTATAAAGCTTATAACAAATGGCCTATCATCGAGAGGTGGTAGGGTGATATTTGTCATAGACGCACATGAATATCGGCAGACAGAGGTATTCTGTTCATGGATTATCTTCCCAGAAGCAAATCCAACAACACATGTGTTCCACTTCTAGAAGATAGAGGAACCTCCAGCGGAATACACTACTTTCGAGGACATTGAAATTCCATTAACATACCAAGAGCATGCGCTCTGGATTAAAGGCGCCCTACAACATCAAAATCACATTACCAGGCTCGGTCCACTAGGTAAACCAGGAGTAACATGGCCGGTACTAGCCAGCTATACACCACTTCCTGAAATTAAAAGAATGACAGATGTACAACTATTAGCTCAGCTAAAACAATTAATTAAAATACATAGACAATGGTTTCAATATGTCATGCGGACTCTAACAGTCCAACTTGCTATAAGGATTCCACAGCACAACCCTCAGCAGGGGAACACAAACAAAATTACACCACAGACTATACAATCGGTCGTTGGTAAATTACCAGCAAAAAGGGAACAAATTCCATTCTGGTTAGCTCAAAAAATTACTCAAATTCAGGCAGTATTTCCCGATAGTACACCTCATGAGAAACACAGGATTCTAAGAATCTGTTTACCAATGGAGATTGCACCACATCTGGAGGACTGTGACACTTGGGGTACAGTCTTTGCTGCAATCTACACAAAAACACACGGTGTTCCGTCTATGACGGTCGTACCAGACGTCCTGAAACAGATTCAAAATTAATACGGAGCAGAGCCTGCTTTGAATCTAGGTATGAAATTACTTAAAGATTTCAAACAGGTCTCAGCTATAATATTAGCTAATATTAAAGGTGAAGCAGCATTCGTGGCAATCCGCCAATAACTAAAAGAACTTGATGTAACTGAGCAACCATATGAACTGGCCAGAATAATAGAAACATCCTATGAAGAACTAGGTAGAGATAGTTTGGGTGGGAAAACCAGTAAAGCCCCAACTAACAGAAAATCCTAATAAAAGATTTTTATTAAAAACACTCTCACTACTCCTTAAAAGAAGTGATAAAACACTAAACAGACACTTCCTAAAGAGAACCGTTCTCAATCCAGAGGTAGGTCTCCTCAAAAGGAGCCCTCTGAAAAGAGGTATAACCTCAGAAACAGGGATAATTTGAGAAAACTTGATAGATATCAAGATACTGATACACGTTCCTCTAGTACCTTTCAGACTTCCTCACAGAAATTGGAAAGAAGAGGACGATCAGAACACAAGGAAGACCGCGTGAAGTCCAAAGACAATCAACACATTCCAAAAAATAAGAAAATGCAATTCACCAAAAAGAAGGTAGCAGGTCTAAAAATCAGACATGCAGAGGATCTTGAGGGCACAACTCAAGAACGGGAATTAGGCTAAGACAATGCTGGACAGCGAAGCAGAAGTTACCATAGCTCGCAAGGTCCTGAAGGATCATCTGGAGACAGTGGACTTGAATGAATACATTCAAGTTGAAACTGCCGATACTATGGTTAGTGTACCCCATACGTTATATGAAGTAACGCTCAGGACAGAGGGGGACATAACTAGAAAAATAAGAGCAATCTTTTGGGAGAAACTCTTCTGGCTGAACAAGACTGGCCACCTGTATTTGTCAGGGATTGCCCACATGGCAAAGAAATCACTATGCCAGCTTTCTCTAATCATATTCAAATTCATAAACAATACACCTATTCCAGAAAATGGGCTGTAGCCCAGGCTCCAGCATTATATAAAAATCATGTGGGATGAGATGAGGATTCTCCTCACCATAAGATCCAGTTAAAAAATCAACCAACTTGCTCAGAGGCAGTATCCAGTTAAGCAAGAAGCTAAAAAAAAACAGGTCAGGGAGATATTAGATCAACTTAAATACCAAGGGGTGATTGAAACATGCACCTCATCAATGAACAGTCCATTGTTTCCTGTCTCCAAACTGGACAATACATATCATCTAGTTTTGGACAACAGACATTTAAACTCTTGTTGCAAAACCTTTGGAATACAAAATGCACACAGTGCAGCCCTGATGAATAACATTGTGCGCAAAAAAAATATAAAACCACATTAGATATTTCTAACAGTTTCTTCTGTCAAAACATTGCACCTGAAAGCAGGTACTTGACTGCTTTTTCAATTATTGGGACATAGCGTCAGTTCTGTCGTCTCCCCCAGGGATTCAAGAATAGCTAGGGTTATTTTCAGCCAGAGTAACAGAGTTACTACAAACGTATGATGATGAGGCATTATCTTATGTCGACATCTATCTTACAGACGATGACTTGGATAGGCACTTGAATAGAGTGAACACCATAATACTTGGCTTCGCAACCTGAAGGGTACAAATTCAATTTTAGGAAATCACGAATTGCCCTCCTCAATGTCCTATTCTTAGGATATGAGTTCTCAAGTGAAGGCAAAAGCGTGGCAGCGAACTTTTTAGAAAAATGCGCGCTGCTCCAACCTCCAAAAATGCTGAAAAACTTACAGTCAACTCTAGGTTTCCTGAATTTCGGAAGAACTTACATTCTAAATTACGCAGAAAGGGTTAAACCTCTCTACGAATGATCAAACCTGATTTTCAAATCAAATAATTGGACTCAAAAACACACAGAAATTTTGCTTTCAGTGCAAACAGACATGTTAGCAACAACCCATTTAAAGACATGCGTAAACGTACTTAACCTTTAACCCCTTCCATGCGGCCGCGATTCCCCTGGTGTGCTGTAAACAGCACGAACAGGGGCGGGCCGTGATGAACCCCAGCCGTCATCAGCACAGGAGCACCGTAGTGCATGACGGCTGGGGTTCGTCATCAGCATGGAAGGGGTTAATGAAGGTGAAAAGGTACAAATAGCTTAAAAATCACACTTGTACACACAAGCTGAAATGAAATTCACTTCAACAGGAAAAATTCTGACGGCTGTTCAAACTGCAGTAGCAAAAGAGAGAGCCCTTGCATAGGTAAAACGCATAATGGTCGTTACCCCTGAACCTCCCTTAGAGGCAGTGACAAAAGCAAGCATTCCGAATGCAAAAGCTTTACATCCAAGGTGGATACAATGGGTTAATTCTCTTGCTGCACCAGACATTGAATACGTTTTTGACCCTTACTTGAAAATTCAAGAATTTCTACAATATGAACAATAATGTCTTCTGCTCACTGAGTTTCTGCCTCTAGAACATTACATATATATAATTTATACAGACAGATCAGCACAGCCCCCAATTGGGGGTAAACAAGCTTATAGTGCTGCGTGTGCGATTGTTAAAGGTCCCTGGCGCGATAGTAAATTCCAAACTATGGTCACAAAAACTCAATCTCTAGGAGATTGCACAGCTCAGCGAGCTGAACTACAGGCTTTCAAGATGGCGCCTGAAAATACTGATCACGAATTCCCCACACTCATAGTGTGCGATTCGTATTACTGCGTTCAATTTAAAACGAATACTTGCAGACCTGGGTTCAAAACGGTTTCAAAGATGCAAAAGGAGGCACAATCAAGCATAAATTGCTTTGGGAACAAGTAGTTATATTACAAAAAGAACTACAAAAGACTCAGGTGATCCATACACTGAGTCATCAGCGTGATGGCGTTCACGTTGCAGGGAATTCATTGGCTGATGAAGCCGCGAAGGCAGCTGTACAAACGGCTTCCGTAGCTGCAATCACTCGTTCAAAAACCAAAATAGACAGCAAAATAATGCAAGCTGTCTCTGCTTCAAAAAAAGATAGTGGTAAAACACTTCCAAAAGGCTTTCCACTCAAGTACTCATATATAATTGATGCCTTTTTGCAGGGTTATCCCCAAACATTTTGCTTCTTCCTCCTTTTTTTTCCCGACCAGTGGTTGTTGGCTAAAGGACTCTGGGCACTTTACCACTGCTGATCAGTTCTAAAGTGCATATGCTTTTTTGATAAATTGTTATTGTAATTGGTTATCTATGATTGGTATATTTGTTTTACCAGTAGGTTACTAGTAAAGTGAACTGAGTGTGCCAGGGCTGGTAATTCAAATGCTATTAGTGGTCTTGCAGCACTGATTGTGCCACCCACATGAGTATCGCTGAAAAGAGGTCTCAGGCCTGTCACCGCAGTGCCTGTGCGCAGTTTGTTAACTGCCATGTTGGCCTAGCCATTGTACCCACATGCCAGGCCTTACCCTTCCCTTTTTCTTACACATTGGACACCCATATGGTAGGCCCAAGGTAACCCCCTAGGCAGGATATAGTGTATGTGAAAAGTAGGACATGTACTAGTGTGGGTGACATGTCCTGATAGTGAAATACTGCCAATTTTGTTTTTCACTATTGAAAACTTATATTGCCC
The DNA here is from genome assembly GCF_964263255.1 of Lissotriton vulgaris. NCBI lineage: Eukaryota > Metazoa > Chordata > Amphibia > Caudata > Salamandridae > Lissotriton > Lissotriton vulgaris. Next base: position 902,691,595 of record NC_141696.1, read on the forward strand.
ATAGGACAGAATGTGGAATGCTGTGTAACATGTTTACCTGCATATCTTCTCATAGGAATGAGATGGAAAATTGGAGTCTGGTATCCCTGAACTCAAAACTTAATAACACATCTTTTTATTAAATATAGTTTTTAAATTCTGTGTTTGAAAATAGCACTTTTAGAAAGTGGCTATTTTTGTTCAACCTTTCTGTGTGCCTCTGCCTGCTTGTGGATTGACTGTCTGGTTTGAGAGTGACAGAAGATGGGTCGGCTCCAGGAGTCTGGGTGAGTCCGCAATAGGCTGAAAATGCCGATCTGCATTTGGAGTGGTGGGAGGAGTAGCATCTGGGCCTGCTTTCCACAATGCTGGCTCCACCTCCTGTGGTGCTTCTGATGACCCTGGCCCACACTAACAAAGGAAGAAGTTGTGCACTGGCAGAGTGTAACCCAACACTGGTTTGGACTGGGTCCAAGACCCCACACACATTGAGAACAAAAACATTTGGTGTATAAATATGACAGCTGTAACCCCTGATTTTTAGAATACTTTTGAACCAAGGAGGAACCCTTGCTGAGGAGAAAAGCTGAAGAGCTGGAGGAGAAGTACTGCCCTTGCTGTGTGTCTGGGGTTGGCCTCCAGTTGCTATTTCTGCCAAAGGAAAGACAAGGAACTTTGCTGTGTGCTGTGTCCCCCTGCCTGAGTCCTGAAATAAAACTCTCCAAGGGCCTGGGAAGAGCCGGCCTCTTATGTCGGAAACACAGGGATATAAAAGTTTCCAAGACTACTTTGTGATAAATAGAGGAACCTGTTGCCAAAGAGGACAACTGAAGAGACTGTGGAAAAGTACAGCCCTTGCTGTGTGTCTGGGGCTGGCCTACAGTTTGCTGTTTCTGCTGAGTAGAGGATCAAGGGACTTTGCTGTGTGCTGTGTACCCCGCATGAAGAAGGACTTTGCTGTGTGCTGTGTCAATCTGAAGAATAGTCTACAAGGGCCTGAGAAAAGCTGGCTTCTTATTTCCCTGACTTCCTTGCTGGAAGTTCTGACCTGTCCTGCCCTGAGTTGCCTGTAACTGTGTGTGAGGCACTTGCTGCTGGGAGCTGGAAGTGTGACACAACGAGGGAGAAGCGTGATGCCACCTCAGCAGTTGCTGTTGCATCGCCAAGGAAGCATGTCGCCGCTGCCGCTGTTTGCCGTCGCATCACCGGAGTAGCGTGCTGCTGGACCGTCGCATCGCTAAGGAAGCGTGTCGCCACTGCCGCTGATTGCCATCGCACTGGAGAAGCGTGTCGCAGGGCCTGTCGAGGCTCAAGAAAACAATTTCAAAGCATGGCCATCGGGCGTGCATGCATCCCATCCATGTTGTCGCATCGCATCAGTGATGCCATTTTATCACATTGCACCGGATCGTCGCAACGCATCGAGGCACCATCTTGTTGCATTGCAACCAGAGCACAGGAAGAATTGACACATCGCCTTCTCTGCGACCCTTTTGTTTCTTCTGCATTATGCATCTAAGGTACTTTGAGAGAAAAGTGTTGCATTTACCATCTACAAGTTTTTTTTTGCAACAACCCTTTTTAAAGATATTCTACTGAGTATCTGTATGTTGGATTTTCGTTGTTTTAGTCTTGGTTAGTTTAGATAAAGATATTTTATTTTTCTAAACTGGTGTGGTGTCCATTTGTGGAGTTTTCACTGTATTACTGTGAATGTTGGTACAAATGCTTTACACATTGCCTTTAGGATAAGCCTCTCTGCTCGTGCCAAGCTACCAAAGGGGTGAGCAGGGGTTATCTAAAGTGTGTATCCCCCTTACCCTGACTAGAAGCAAGGGTCCCTATTTGGACAAAAGTACCTAACTCTACCAACTAGAGACCCCCAGTTCTGACACATTGCATTTAATTTGGATGTTGAATGAGAGAGGAGTCAAACATGGGTGAACCTTCAACGTCTAGCACAGATTTGAATGCAAATGGGTAAATATGGGATTTTTTGGAAGGGGGAGAAGAAGAAGTATCATCACCACCAGGAGTGTCAGTGAAATCATCCATATCCTCCATATCAACGTAAGTTTCCAAAATGTTAGCAATTACAGTCTTTTGAGAGGAATCTTGTCATTTTTTAGATTTTGATTTACACTTGGAGCGTAATTTCGAATGCCTCTCCTTGGAAAGAGATGTTTGAGGAACAGTGTCCTCGATCAGGTGTGAGGAAACCCCACTATTTGAAAGTGCAACATTATCATTGGAGGAAATTAAATGTTTTTGTTTGGAATGTAAAAAAGAAATGTTACATTTTCTGCTTTCCCCCACAGAATGGGGCAACAGAGTTTTGGACATCATGTCCATTACTGAATCGCAATATTCTTAGATATTTCATTCATGCGAGTGGGCACAGCTTGTTCTACTGAGGAATGAATAAAGTTAATTAAATCCTGTTTGAAAGCTTCCCCATTGTCATTAATGGCAGAATGTAAAGGGGAGCTGTCTATTTCCATTGTAGAAAAAAGCTGTGCCAAAAGACAAAAGGAAAAAAACAGCAACTGGTTAATCCCCAGAAGGAAAAAACTGGGAGGGTACTGGCCTGAAAACACAGCCTAAACGCGTGTGCAAGTGAGGAAAGCTTCCAGAGGCGGTGGAAAAATATGCCACTCCCCTTAAAGTTCGTCCGATGGGAGGAAGCCAAAGGAACAGGATGGGAAGCCATTGAACAGAAAGGTCGATATCAAGAGCACTGCCAGAATAAAGCGGAGCAACAAGGGCAGTAAGCTCAAAACGTCTAACAAAATGGAGTCGAGTGACAGGAAAAAAACCATTATTTATTTTATTTTATTTAGGAAGTTTTATATAGTGCTAGCCTGACTGGTAGGTATCGGAGCGCTTCACATAATTACAGGGCAGTGCAAAAGAAAGCAGAAACACAAAACAATAAAGGAAGACATTCAGGGTACGAATTGTATTAAGGAGAAAGAAGAATGGATCCGTTACAGGGTTTGGCATTCCGCATCCGGGAGGGGAGCAATGTCGTTTTAGATACTCCAAACTGTTCCTATCTGTTAGATAAGGAGCGGTCGAGGAACAGGATTTTGAGCTGACTTTTGAATTTAGGGAAGTAAGGAATAGTTCTGATGTGAGGGGGAATAGAGTTCCATATTTTGGGTGCATTTCCGGCAAAGGATCTTTCCGCGTTTTTTTTGTTTTTGAGCTTTAAGCGGGATCAGAACCAGGGTGTTAGTAAATCTGAGGTTCCTGTTCTGACCTGCTTTTTTAAGTTTGGACGCCAGATATTCGGGTTTGCCTGTGTGAAGGGCTTTGTGGGTGAGGGTGGCTGTTCTAAAGTTCGCATGCATTTCTATTGGTAACCACTTGAGTTCTTTTAGTGCTGGAGAAATGTGGTCAAATTTCTTTATTCCAGTGACCATTCTGGCAGTTGCGTTGACGGTTGTTTTCAGAGGAGCAAGATGTGTTTTGGCTATTCCAGAGAGGATTGCATTTCCATAGTCAAGTCTTGAGAGCACCAAAGCTTGGGTGGCTTGTTTGAGATCAATAGATGGAATGAAATGTTTTATTTTGCTTAGTAGCTTCAAGTTAAGGAAGGCGCTCTTTGCCGAGATCTTGATGTGTTTGGTCAGGTCTAGTTTGGAGTCAAGCATGATGCCCCATGATTATCTGACAGAGTCAGCTAGGGCGAGGTTCCCATAGAGCGCGTCAATTTCTTTTAGCCACTCGATCATTTGTGGGTTGTCTTCTTTGTTCGAGATAAGGAGTTTTTCAGTTTTGTCCAGTTTCAACTTTAGGTGGTTGCTTGACAGCCAGCGTTGCACTTCATTTAGTGTTTCATTGAGTCTGTAAATGTCTTTGGAAGAGGAGATTTCCAGGTAGATTTGGGTATCATCCGCATAGAGGTGGAAGGCGATGTTAGCTTTTCTGAGTAGAATGGAGAGGGGTTCCATGTAAATGAAGAGTTGAGGGGAGAGCACTGATCCTTGGGGCACTCCCCTCTTGACTGGGTGAAGGTCGGTCTCAAAGCTTCTGATTTTGATTCTTTGGGAGCGGTTGTGCAGGAATGAGGAGAACCAGTTGAGGACCACATCATCTAGACCAGCCCTTTCTTCGAGGGCTTTGAGGAGAAGAGTATGATCAACTGTGTTGAATGCCGCCGATAGGTTGAGGAGAATGAGAAGGCAGCATTGGTCTGCGTCCAGTGATTTGTGTATGTCATAAATTATGTTGAGTACACATCTTTCTAGGATTTTGGAAAGGAGAGGAAGGTTAGAGATGGGTCTGAAGTTGTTTAAGTCATTATGTCCAGTCCTGGTTTTTTTAGCAATGGAGTGACTTGTCCCACTTTCAGGCAGTCTGGGACGTTTCAGATTTTTAGGGAGCTGTTAACAATCCTTCACCACAGTGGGGCTAGGGAGAGTTTCAGTTTTTGGGTAAGTTGAGCAGGAAGGGGTCTAGGGTGTGAGATGAAGGTTTAGAAGTGGAGATAAGTTTGGCTATCCCCTCTTCTAGAATGGTCTTGAAAAGTGATGGGTGGGGGAGCGCTACCAAGCACCCCCCCATGCTGCTATAGGGAGGGGGAGAACCATTGATAACCAGAGAGCTCTCGATCTTAGACATCTTATCATTGTAGAAGTTGGCGAAGTTGTCACAACGTTCTTTGGAGGCCTGCCCCAGGGAGGAATCCGGTTTGGAAGTTTGCTGTCTGATAATACTGAAGAGCTCCTTGGGTCTATTTTTTGCGCTATCCATAGAGGGCGGAAAAACATGGATTTTTTTTACATGACTGTTGTATTTCTTCTGGATAGATCTGGGTTTGTCTCGGTGGAAGATAGTCTGCACGCTCCTCCATCGTCGTGCTGCAGCTCATAGTTGTCTCTTTTCTTCATAAGTGTCAGAGTCGAACCAAGATCTGGACGGAATGGCTCGGTTTTTTCTTTGTTTCAACTGAGCTAGTTGGTTAAAAAGAATTACCATATTCTGTTATAGAGCGAGGTGAGGTCGGTTGTGGATAGAGCTTTGTTGCTGGGTAGGATTAGCTTTAACCCATCTTCCATGATGTCCAGAAAAATCTGGGAGAGATTTCTGGACCATCTGGGGGGGTCTTGCACAGGAGGCAGGGATAAGACTCTTTGGTTGATGTGGAATAAGATCATGTGGTGATCCGACCAGTCAACTGGCAGGATGTTGTCTATCCTAATTGTGTCTTGGTGAAAATGATGGCATCCTAGGTAGTGAGTTTCTCCAGAGCAGTGTTGGGAATGGTTATTGTCATAGAGGAGAGTATAGAGCAATTGAATTAGTGTGTTGTTGGTCTCGTTCCAACATAGGTTGAGATCACCCGGAATTATGTGGTTAGTGTCTTTGAGTGCACAGTGGCAATCAGGTCGGAAAGGTGTTCATCAAAAGTAGTGGTGTTGCCGGGTGGGTGGTAGAGAAAGTGACCAACTAATGGGCTGTTGTCCTTAATCTTGATGGTGACAGAGAAGAACTCAAAGGATCTATATTCACATGGGTCAATTACAGTGATGTCAATGTCATCTTTATGGATGAAGCTACCCTCCTCAGCATTGGTCTTTTCATTCTTTATTGATGATGTTGAAACCTGGGGACACCAACATGTCTATGCAGGGTGAGGAGCACTCATTTATCCATGTCTCCGTGATGAACGCAATGTCTAAGTTCTGCGAGAGGATGGTTTCAGCTAGTTCCGTTGCATGCTTGGGGGCTGTTCTACAATTAATGAGCATGCAGTTAGTAGATATATTATTTTTGATCATATATAACCATTAGCTATCGCGTGCAAAGCAGACGCACTGCTCTGTGGCAGAGCGAGCATTGAGGGTGGGCAGGAACTGAGCAATCGCACAAGCCTAAGAGAGAAGGGAAATGCGAAATAAGAAACAAGGAAAATAGTAATAACCCCTGCAAAGAATACAATAAATATATAGCAATGTATAAAGTGTACTTATCTTGACTGCAAGCAGCAAGAAAAGAGGCCTGTTCGCAGTCAAGCTGGACATTATAGGTGTTGGGGACATGTGATTTTTCATGACGTGTTTTGTTCCCATTGTCTAAGGTGTTGCTAATCCTTTTGGGATTTGTAGTATATATATATATATATATATATATATATATATATATATATATATATATATATATATTCACTGAAAAAACCATAGGTTTCACACCAGTTATAGTTAGCAGGAATTTTACTCGCATAAAACCATTGAAATTCCCACGTTATAGTTAGTTGGACTCACTATAACTTGCGCGTGCAATGCACTGCTTATGATGTCACATATTACATCACTCATGACATGGTCAGTGACTTCACTCATGACATCACTGATGACACCATCACCATCCAGGAAATGTGTGTCTTTCTGAAAAATAAATTTGTTTTTATATATGTATATGTAAAAGTTGACGGAAGAATAAATGTTTAAATAAGTGTCTAAATGGATGTTTTTTTAATAAAAATGGATTAGTTAACTGGCTTATTAAGTTTTTCTTAGTGAATACAAATATTAGTGAGTAATGTTTAAATATTTATATATATGTATTAGTGTTTCACTTTGTGTATAAGTGGCTGCATGGGTTGGTGAGTAGGTACATGTGTAGGTATATGGGTTATTAGATTTTTTTTAGTATCAGTATGAGTGTTTGTATGGTTTGGTGGGGGTATTACTTATCACATAGATGCATGAATGACTAACTCTCTCTTTGGGTGTGTTTTGAAGACAGCATATGTGCAGGACTGTATGGGTGGATGAGTGTGTATTTGTGTGTGTTAGTGAGTGAATGACTGTCTCACTAGTGTCTTTATCAGTAACTACATATGTTTTAATCTAGTATATGTGAGTATTGGTGTATATAAGTGAGTATATGTGAGAGTGAGATATTGAAAGCGTTCCTGTTTAAATAAGTATGTGTTTCTATAAGTGATTGTTTAAGAGAGTAAGTATGTGTAAGTTTCCTTAGAAGTAAGGTGGTAGTGTGTGTATAGCTGTATATGCAAATAAATGGATGTTCAATAGTTTACTTGCATGTGTGAGTATGTGTGAGAGTAACTTTTGGATGACTGTCGGTGTGTAACAGGATGTATAGGTGAATCACTACATATGATGAGTGAGTATATGTATGAGTGACTATATAGAACTGTTGGTGAATGAATGGATGTGCATATAGATGTGTATATAGATGGTGTACATAGATGGTGGAATTATTGAATTGGTTGTTGTAACTGGTATGGGTATCTCCATTTTTTAGAAAATTGTAATTTCTATTTTTCAATATGTGTTTCATGGGTTACATTACAGTGAAAGGAGGTCTGTCACTCTGTCACAAGGATGGTGTCATCAGTGATGTGTGATGTCACTGACCATGTCATGAGTGATGTAATATGTGACGTCATCAGCAGTGCATTGCACGCACAAGTTATAGTGAGTCCAACTAACTATAACGTGGGAATTTCAATGGTTTTATGCGAGTAAAACTTCCTGCTAACTATAACTGGTGTGAAACCTATGGGTTTTTTCAGTGAATTTCATAGGTTTTTTAAATGCTAATTCCTAACTATATATAGGGCCTCAAACCTTTGAAATGTAATATTTTTTATAATGAATCCTATATTCTATACTTATATATTAATATATATATATTTATTTTTGCCTTGGTGCGCTCCCGGTGCGCGCCCCGGTGTGCGCACCGGAAAGCGCAGTTTTTCGGCGCGCCCTGGGGCGCGCACTGGTTAGCGTCTCGTTAGCGCTATTGCCGCGAATGAAAACATCATTGTGACGTATCGCGTAGCCCCGTCCGCGTGATACGCACGGCGTAAGGGCACCCAAAAGCACTCGAGCGAATATGATCGCGCAACGTAAACATCCGGCGCGCTTATGCGACGCGACCCGGGGCGCGTGCCCGGGGGCGTGTCGCGTAGGCGCGTCGGTTCATGTGACCTGAAAATAACACTTTTTATTGGTGCAGAACAGTTTTGGTTTCCAAATGATGAAAACCCAGGTTATGTGACCTGAAAATAACACTTTTCATTGGTTCAGGACAGTTTTTTTTTCCAAATGATGAAAGACCCCACCTTTTTTCCTTATTCTGACTTTGTCCTTTGACTGAGGAAGACCTGTTTGAACATCTTTGAGAAATATTTTGTACTTTAAAATGGCTACAGTAGCAGCAGCAGCTGGAGCATCTGCACCACCACCACCACAACCACCAAGAGGACCACCACAACATTACATTTGTGGTCAAGAAGAGGAGGAGGAGGAAGAGGAGGAGGAGGAGGGGAGAAGGTGGCTGCAAAAAGACAATACCCCATACAAGCCAAGGCAGCACATTGTATGGGAGTTTTTTTCTATACCAGAGGGCAAGAAGAAAGTCAATGCGCCCAAGGTGACTTGCCTAATCTGTGGCATGGAACTTTCAAGGGGGAACCCTAACAAAAAATATTCTTTTGGTAATAATACCATGATTAGACACATGCAGCGCAAGCATCCCAACAACTATTCTGCTGCAGAGATGAGAGAACTGGCAGTAACCATCCCCAATCTTCAACCACCACCTCCAAAAGAAAGCAACCCACTCCATCGGGACCAGAGACAAGGGAGACGATCCCTTGCATACAACCACGGTTTGGGGAATTCAGAATTACATGTATTTTTTGTGGTAAGACCATCTCCTATGGTGAACAGAGCATAAAGCTCATCCTCCTTGCTGGTGACAACCACAATTGCCCCAAAAAGCCCTAATTTTTTCCTGTTTTTTTTTTTGCTTCAGTTGAGCCATTTTCAATTCAGTGTGTTTTTTGTTTCTCCCCATAAAAATAACAAAAAAATATATAAAATAGTTCATAAAAGCCAAAAAAAGTACAAAATGTTCAAAAAACATAAAAAAAATATAGAACAACAAAATGAAGAAAAAAACTGTTCTTTTTAGAACTACCTCCAATTTATAAAAAAAGCCTACATTTTTTAAAAACTCTGTCATTCTTTTTTCCCCATGGTCCGCTCCCCGGTCCGCTCCCCTGTGTGTGTACCGGGCGCTCCCTCCGCGCAAATTCTTTTTGCCCCGCGGGGCCCTTTTATGGCCCCCACATCAAACCTAGGGGATCAGGGGGGGTCTACTCTGCCCCCTTATGGTCATTTCCCCCTTTGTTTTTGCCTCCTCTTGTGTCTCGATCTTACCGAGACACAAGATGGCGGCCGCTCCGGACTGTTTCGAATGTTTACAGACACCCGAGAGCCAATCAGCTTTCCGCGCGCAAGTCGCGTAGCGTGCCCGGAGCGCTCCCCGGTGCGCGCACCGGAGCGCGGTCATAGATATATATATTTTTTTGAACCTAAATTACTCAAAATCCACTGGAGCACATATCTTGAGACATAGCAAAGGCACATCGGGCTACCAGTCCCTACAATTTTGCCAAGTTTGGTGGAAATCCATTCAGCCGTTCGGGCTAAAAGTGAGGTCGACCGCCCTATGGAAATTAACATGGGGAATACACGTTTTGGGACCCCCCTTTTATCTTGGCCCCCGCTTGACGAACCCCCCCCCAAACTTTCAGGGAAGGACCGAAGCGCCGCGAGGCAAATTTGAGGAAATTTTCAGGCAGATTCCTCAACCGGCGCCAAAGTTATTCCCAATAGAATGTTGAGATTTTGCATTGAAAAAAATCCTAACTATAACTACCTACTGGCGACCGCCAGTAGGTAATATATATATATATATATATATATATTCACTGAAAAAACCATAGGTTTCCGGCCCTATATAGTTAGGAATTAGCATTTAAAAAACTATAAGTTTCAGGGGTGTTATAGTTAGCTGCACATTTCACTCATACAAAACCATTGAAATTGCTCCTGTATAGTTAGTTGTACTAACTATATTTCGTGCACCCGCAATCCACTGCTGATGATGTCACATATTACATCATTCATGACATGGTCAGTGACATCACTGATGACATCTCAAATGACATCAGTGATGACATCACTGATGACATCATCCAGTGAATGTGGTTTGCTCCGTTATTTAAATATGCATTATATATATAGCAATTTGCATTGAAGAATGAGTTGATATATAACAATAAATATTTGGATGGAGGATTTAGTAGCAGTGTAATTGACTATTTACTTGACCAATTTATAGTGTCTCACTAAATATAGTGGATAGTGACTAAACTGTTTGAATATCTGTATCACTTTGTCAGTTGTTGTGTAAACTGGTTTTCCAGTTGGTTACTAGCTATGTGTAAATCTATATTAGTTATTGATTAGTTAACTGAGTATTTATATGGGAGAGTGAATGTGTGTGTAGTTCGGTGGGGGGGGCGTGTGACTGCCCAAAGATGTGTGAATAGTTGATTCACTAGATATATGAAGTTAAAACTACATGGCAACACTTTTACAAATACATTGAGGAGGCCCTGGAGAATTATACCTGTTGCGGACTGGGAGGCAATTGACACACGATCCTGGTATTCACTGAGGACCTGCTTCTTTCCTCTGGTGCTCCTGCTTACCCCCCCGCTGCCGCCTCTTCCACCTGCTGAGCGGCCGCCGAGCGGGGGTGAGCCTTGGACTACAGGTTCCGGTGGTCACTGCGGCCAGAAGCCGTGCACACGGACAGGGCACCAGGAGGCGCATAAAAATCAGCGTCACTCACGGCAGAGCGCAACGCTTTTACAAATACATTGAGGAGGCACTGGAGAATTGTACCTGTTGCGGACTGGGAGGCAATTGACCCTCGATCCTGGTATTCACTGCGGACCTGCTTCTTTCCCCTGGTGCTCCTGCTTACCCCCCGCTGCCGCCTCTTCCACCTGCTGAGCGGCCGCCGAGCGGGGTGAGCCTTGGACTACAGGTTCCGGTGGTCACTGCGGCCGGAAGCCGCGCACACGGACAGGGCGCCAGGAGGCGCATAAAAATCGGCGTCACTCACCACGTCGCGGGAGCGCCCGGGCTAAGCCCGGGCCGTCTGAGGCCGTCCGGGACTGGCCAAGGCTGGGCTGGGCCACCCCTCTGAGCTGTGATTCTGTACACATAAACAATAGAAGCCTGAGGTTAAGGTCTGTACCAACATTGTTCGTTTACACATATATATTGGGGCCATTATCATTGCCAGTGTTATTGTTGTACTCAGGCCATATCACAATGGGTAAAAAGACCCCTGCAAAATTGCAGAAAACAGCTTCTAACACCCCCTTACCCAGTATAACTGCCGTAGACAAGATGCTCCAGAAAACCATAGGCGTAGTGGCCACAGCAATCGAGAACACCGAGAGGCGCTTATCACTCCTGCCTGGCTTATCACATCAAATGTTTTTGGACAACACAGTTGCTTCTCTGGACTCATCACTACTGGCCTCGTTCGCTGGGTTTCCAAGTTCTGCAACGCAAAAGCCTAATCCTATCCAACAAAACATGCCATTTGAACTTCCGCCCTTGACTGGCAGACTGTCTTTCACTCCAACCCTGCAACCATTATTAACAGAAAAGGAACCCCTCCCCTTATCTAACGACCCAGTAGAGCTGGATGTTTCTTTAACATTGAACCCAGAACTAATACAGGGGGAAGTTGGGGAGGATTGAGAAAGGGAAAAAGTACTTGTAAGAACAAGGGAACAAAAGACGAAAATGATACGGAATAATATTAACAAAAACCAGAATAGAAATAACGAGCGAGGGTCAAGTATTAATGTCCTCTGCTCAATTTAGTAGTGGGAAGTCTGAAATGGGGGAAGCAAGCTTTTGGGAAAGGTTTGAGACTCTGTTTACTACAGTAATGGGGCCAATTAATACAAAGATCTCAAGCATTGAAACTAGGATGGAAGAAATTGAGGGTGGTATTAAAAAACTCATGAAAACAAAGCCCCATAAAGAACAAGAGTTGTGTACCAAAAACTTAGTGGAGATTGCCTTAAAAGACAGGCTAGATAAAACTGAGGAGATTTTGAAAGCAAGCCTAAAAAACCTGAAGAATAAGATTGAGTATATTAGGGTACCTCCTGAGGAAAATGGTGGAGGAGGCACCACCAGAGGGAAAGATAGCTCATCCCAGAAAAACACAGAGGCAAACAACTTTACTGGAAATAGAACCATCCCAATAGATTTAGATGCTCAAAGTGCCACCAACAATACGGCCCGAGAAGAGAGTTCAAACTGCGATGGAGCAAGCCAGCCTAAAAAAGAAAAAGAGCATCAAGAACAGCATACCACCCAGGCAAGCCGTAGTGTAGCCCCATCCTGCCCCTATGTGATAGTACTGACTGGGGTACCGGTTCTGAGGTGAGACCAAAAAGAATCCTGGGTCAATCTTCGGAACAAAACAGTATATTGGCTGGAAAAATTCAAGCGGTTTCACCCAGCAAACACAAACAATATACTAATGGTTCGTAGAGTGGGTTGGGTGGGGGAAAGTCCAAAACACCTCAGAGGTGACTGCGTGGTAAGAAACTTTAGAAGACCACAGTTAGCCAAGAGAATACTGGGTTGCCACGAGATGAAACCACATTGCAGCACTGATATAGACATATTTCCATTGGGCTATTTTTACAACCGGTCTAAGGGAGGCATTGGTGGTGACCTGATCTCCCAGTAGCGCTATCCAACAGATTTACAGAATTATCCGGGTTGGATGACTTGGATTGACTGGGTGGATGTAGTAAAGACAACGGGCCAATAATTAATTCCCCCATAAAAATAAAGAACAAAGACGTGACGGGGTACCATTAGGAATAGCGGAGATAGATAATATAGGTGAAAGCCAGGGCATAGAAAAAGTGCTGATAGGCACAAGTACATGTCTGAATTATGATCACATTTCTAGGGAGTTAAATGAGGATACACCAAATCAAATGGTAATAAGTACTGCCAAGGGGAAAACCGATAATCCTACAATAAAAATGATCTCGTGGAATATAGCAGGTCTAGCTAAGAACTTGGGTCATGGAATGAATATATAGATCAGGGCGACATAGTGTTACTGCAGGAGACCTGGTCCCTAGAAACTCCACATAGACTAGGCTACAAAACATACAGTATAAATGCTAGCCAGAGCGGTAGGGGTAGGCCTTTTGGGGGTCTGGTCATCTGGATAAGTATTACAATAGAAGCAGAAGTAACCCCCCCTGATATTGATTCTCTAGATATAATGGGAGTGAAAGTAACAACTCTAGGGAAAAGGGTCATGTATCTATGTAATATATATATTAGACCAAATAGCAGTGCCAAGGAATCACCAGCCATAGGGCAATTGGATGTATTCCTTGACACTATTGAACCTGGGTCAAGTATAATTTGTGGCGGGGATTTCAATTGTAAATACGAACCTATGGTAGGAATGGATGACCTGTTTGAAGATCAAGACATGGCATATGGAATCCCCACCCTAGACTCTCATAGAGTAGTAAAATGTACGGTAGCGGCAGCTCAAATCATGAAAGTCATGTTGGGACACTGTCTTTTATTCCTCACATCAAGCGTGTCGCTGGAACCTGTTTTGGCGCTTTACAGTGTCTGCGGCTTATTTTAAAATTATTTGACGCTGACACCAGGCAGATCATAGTCCAAGCCTTGGTGTTGACCATATTGGACTATGCCAGCTCCCTGTTTCTGGGTGTGAATCAAGCTGAGCTAGCCCGCCTTCAGCGGGTACAAAACGCGGCGGCCAGGATGCTGGTCGGCCTTCCTAAATTTGTCTCTGCTCGCCGCACTATCCATGACCTCCACTGGCTTCCAGTAGGCCAAAGAATTAAGTTTAAGGCTTTGTGCCTTACTTTTAAAATTCTCAATTTGGCCTCCCCTCCTATTCTCACCCAGACTATTCTCCACTATGCCCCCTCAAGAGCCCTTCGGTCTGCAGGGTCCAACCTAGCCATTATTCCTCGCTTTAAAAAGTCCAGAATGGGTGGACGTTCTTTTTCGGTGATGGCGGCTACACTATGGAATTCTTTGCCTGCATCACTTCGTTCCATCCCAGATCTGTTTCAGTTTAGGAAACTACTAAAAACACATCTATTCTCCTCTGCCTAGCTCCAGTGTTACTTGGTCCTTTCTGCTGTGTTGTGTGTTTCATCTCCAAAAAAGCGCCGGGACGCCTCTTGGCTGCCGCATCTGAGCGCTATACAAAATAAAATACCACAACATAACATAACACAAACTACGAGCATGTAATGGGCGCCTCCCGTCTGACAGACCTAGTGGTGTTACATTTTGCAGAAGCGACACTCATAGCCAGATTGATTATATTATAGTTTCCATGAATCTGTGGCATATTACTATCGATCTAATAATTGGTAAGAGAATAGAGAGTGATCATTATCCCTTAGAACTCTCACTTGAATCTTATCCCTTCAAATCTACGGGCGCTCTGGTGGAGGAAATTACGCATCAAACAGGTGAATTATGTATAAGTAACAATAGACGTGCATTGAAATGTCCTTATATACTGGCCAAAGATGCCAAAATGATAAAAATATACAATACTTTTTCTGAAACCATTAGCTCATTCGGTGAACTAAGGAAAGGGGATGATGGAGCTCAACAAATGCACCAATCCTTAGTAAAGGCTCTACACCCATTGTTGACAACCTTATATAAAAAGGATGACGAACGTAGTAAAAATCCAAATAAGATGGCCAATCCATGGTTCAACAAAGAATGCAGAGCAGCAAAATTGGAGCTAATACAGGCAATTAAAACAAAAGCCCTTCAGAAATCAGTTTAAGTAGGCTCAAATATAAAAGATTGCTAGTAGTTCAAAAAAACATGGGATAACGACTTATGGTCGGATTTAATTATAGCCGCAAATTCTAAGGACCAGGCAGCTTTTTGGAGCTTATTTGCGAAGGGGAATAGGACAGGGAAAAGTATAAAGGATAGCGTTCTTGATGAGAAAACATGGGTTGAGCATTTTTCAAATCTCTACCAAGATACTAGCAATGATGGATCTACCCTGAGAAATGCCCCAGACGAGGAAATAGATGATGGGATAGAATTGGTCTTTAGCCTCGATGAGACAGTAAAAGCAATAGCAGCCATCAAACCGGTGAAGGCTCCGGGTCCGGACAAGATCCCCGGGGACCTGATAAAACACGATCTGGAAGTTTGGAGCTCCTACAATAACTTTTTATGTAATTCAATAGCTCCAGGAACTCTGATTCCAGACACATGGAAAGGGGCAGAGATTGTGACTATTTTTAAAAAGGGTGATCGCTATAACCCCGATAATTATGGCCCTATCAGAAATTATTTATAATGTAACTTTTAACTACAAGGCTTTTTATTGAGGTGCTATCATGTATATTGGTCCCAAGATGGCTGCCAACACTTCTTGGATGAAGTGCTGACAGCCAATCAGATCTCACGATGAGATGTGTGGTTAGGCTCCGCCCAGTTATATATATATGTGTTTTTGAAGTTAATTTTCATAAAAACCACAGGAGCAATTTTCACCAAATATAGAAAAGGCACTTCTGCGTACCAGTCCCTACAATTTTGCAAAGTTTGGTGTAATTCCATTCAGCGGTTCGGGCTGTAGCCTTGTCTATTCGTCCTATGGAAATTAACATGGGGAAAATACGTTTTGGGACCCCCCTTTTTTCTCGTCCCCCGCATGACGAATCCCCCCGAAACTTCCAGGGAAGAAGCGGAGCGGAGCTGGCCTAAATTTTGGAAAATTACACGCAAACTCCTCAACCGGCGCCAAAGTTATTCCCAATACAATGTTGCGGATTTCCTATGGTAGCTAGGTCCTATATATACCTACTGGCTATCGCCAGTAGGTAATATATATATATATATATATATATATATATATATATATATATATATATATATATATAAATATATATATGAACAAGGCTCTTTGGAGCGGAAACGTCATGCGGCTAATTTGCACTAAATAAAGAAGTTTAGCACTTTAACTGGTCCGTGTCTGCGTGATCTCTGGCTTGGAGGATTCCTGGCGCGTGGAGAAGAAACGCTGTTACTTCGATATATATATATATATATATATATATATATATATATATATATATATATATATATATATATATATATATATATATGTGTGTGTGTGTGTGTGTGTGTTGCTGCTATTTATATGAAAACAAGTTAAGGTAGCATAATACTCGCTTCCAGTCTTGACATACAATTGGGGGGCAGAACTTCATGTTGACGGTATATGTACTCCATCACCGTTGGATCAGAGTATACATACCACCAACATATAAAAGAGGCCTCATGAGATGTCTCAATATTTCAGTAATGTTTCTTTTAGATTGCAATACGTGTTGCTCCTTGAAGTTTTGCTATTACTGTACAGAAATATGATCAACTTTTAATGCTGTTAACAATTTGCAACTATATTATTTTTCCTTCTCTCCCAAGAGGAAAAGAAATCCATTTTAACAATCAGATTGAAATACTGTATTTGCAGTGCTAGTTCTAATTTTAATCAGTTTGTTTCATGCACTACTTTGCTATACGACCGCAGTGCTGCAACTGGGTAAATTACTTTTGAGAAGAATGGAAGTTGAAAGCTAATTTCCCTTGCATTGTGTGGGATAATCGATTCTGAAATAATGGAATACATTTTTAACTCATCTTCATCTAACTTGAAATGATTATCTCCTACATCCACAAACTCATTAATTTGGCATTGATAACTTCTCCATTTATAGTCAAAGCTCTAAATATGGAAAGTTCAACAAATGGTAACGTATTAACAGTTTAAGCAGTGCTTTAACAACTTGGACCTTTTCTGCTATTCATCCACTGGTTGTATGTCCTTCTGACGAGAAGCAGCAAACATCACAATCCAAATAATCCAAAAATAATTTCCTCTTTTTCTCAAGGCATGATGAATTACATGTAGCTGATTTTACCGCCATTTGGCTGGGTGAAAAACAGGAGGTTGTAGAAGAAGAGTAATACTCTTTTTGTGAAATACACACTGCAGTTTGAATTGTATCTCCTATAACTGATAGCTGAAACAGCAGTCATGTACTTAGTAACATGCCTGGTTCGGGTAGACAAGACAGTAGGGGTTTTATTTTCGATTGTGGAGCCCTCATAGCACCCAGATGTTCCTACTTACAAACAGATCTGAAGCAAATGTGTTGTGACAAACTGTTTTGGCCACGTTCGACCATGTGGGCCTGGATTCAAAAAGGTAAAACATGTGCTGTAATAACTTTAATATTTTTGGTATTCACAAACTAAGGGCCTGATTCACAAATGTAAATTTGTGTAATTTAGTTTTTTTTTTTGTTATTCATAGACCATGAGTTAATAGCAAGTTTATGACTGCGGAAACTCCGCAGTCGGAGCAGAGAATTCCACTCATAAAAATATTGAACTGTCTTATCTTTTTATGTATGAAGTTCTTTGCCCCTGACTGCGGAATCACAGCAGTCATAAACTTACTATTAACTCATAGTTTGTGAATAGCAAAAAAATGTAAAGTCACACAAAAAGTTATGTTTATCTTTGTGAGTCAGGCCGTATGAGTGTAATTTTACTAGTAGTAAAATTACTAGTAATTAAATTACACTTGTATGGCCTGATTCTCAAAGGTAAACGTACACTATGGTGTAAGTTTATGATATAATTCAAATTAGCCAGGAAATTTACTAGTACTAGTTACTAAAATGCTCGGTTTCAGAAAATGACTAAAGACATGGCTCTTTTCAAATTAATGTACCACCTCCGGCTATCTCCTCCGCAAAGCGCCTAGACGCTACAGGGCAAATTGTGTGCTATATACATCCCAGAATCAAATCAAATCAGTAGTAACTTTACAACAGTATATCTTTTTATGTGCAGAGATTCTGCTATGAGTCTGGAAATGCCCCAGTCAAAAAGATTCCAACATTTGTTTGAGTAAAAGTTGATTGTGAATAGCATTTTTTTTTATTTACACTAAAGTGTACTAATATCCTGGTGAATCAGGCCCTGAAGATCTGAGATGCAGGAAACAGTACACAACATTTAAGTCACTAATGGAGTTCGGAATGTACTTTACTGTCAAACTAAATTAGTTTTAAATTAAGCAAATATGTCCCTATACAGGATAAAATGGAGTTAACTGTTCAACCACAATTTAGGACTCATGGCAACAAATTTAAATTACTCTGGGGCTTCCATTAAGATCTTCGATTAGAGAACAATTGTCAGAAAATGATTAACGATGAATTGAGATATTTAGCTAGACAAGGCAGAAGATATAGATACTTGTTTCCATGCTACTTTCAGATTGACTACAATATTCAATGGAGTGTGGTAATGAGACTCCCTTCAGTTCCCAAGCCTCATTTACATAGTTTGAAGAATGCCTTTTTCACAATGACAGAGCTGTGTTTGGCTGCACCATCAGGACAACTCTTGTTAGGAACCCAACACTGGAAGAAATAGTGCTCTCCTATTTTCTATTTATGCAAAAAGAACAATTGATGGACAGAATGCAGAACAATGTCATACATTCATCACAGTACAGAGATCTGGGACGCAATCCATCATTTTTTTGCTCACCATGCCATTCCAGTTTGAACCCAGCCATATGCAAATCAGTCTTGACCCTGTGCCTCATGGGAACAGTCCAACCCTTAACTGCCAGGCCAGGTCCTTCCTAGACTGGAAACAAGCATCCTAGGACCGGTTTCGGTGTTTCACCCCTCATCGGCCAGAATCACTTTACTCCAGTGGCATGGAGAGCACAGGACCCATGTCTGGGCATACCCGTCCCACTCGGGGTGACAAATGCAAAAAGAACAATTGATGGACAGAATGCAGAACAATGTCATACATTCACCTCAGTACAGAGATCTGGAACTAAATTCATCCCTTGTTTGCGTAGCACTTTTCACCCCTTGCTCACTGTGCCACTGGATTCAATGTAGCCTGGCTGATGGAGGGTAATAACCAAAAACCGGTCCCAGGATGCTTGTTTTCGGTCCAGGGAGGACTTGGCTTGGCCATTCGGTCTGGACTGTTCCCATGAGGCACGAGGTCAAGTCTGATTTGCATATGACAGGGTCTAAACTGGGGTGGCATGGTGAGCCAAAGAACAATGGATTTAACCCAGATCTCTTGACTGGGGGTGAATGTATGATTTATTCAGCATTCCATCGATCATTTGTTTAAGTAGCTATTTTCTATTTAGGCATTCTTCCAAAACCATGATCTTGGTGTCCATTCTGTCCAGGCATGCATGTACGACTCACTACCTGCTGCCTAGGGTTTCCAACGAAACAGGTCATGGCATTGATGTGGAAAGGGGAAAAACATCCTAATAGTAAGAGATTTCTCATTTCATAATCTTAACTCAATTTTATATATAAAATCATAAACAACAGATCATTAAAAACAGTGTACAAAATTTCTGTGTCACAATCATTCATGTTTTAGAACCCCTTCATAAAGCGTACAAGGAAAAAGCAAATAGAAGGGAGTATAACAACTGTAAGAAAAATAAGCTGGCCTAACATGAGTACAATTCAGCAGTAGTAAAATTGGGCGTATAAACTTGCGTCTCAGATTACTATATTTTGGACAAAACATAACCATGTGTAATGTGTCGTTAATCGATGTGTTGTCGCACTTGCAAAGGGGCAGATCTGAAAACTTAAAAAAAACACAATTAAAAGTGACTAATCGGGGAAATAAATGTAATCTAAAATAGGTCAGCAATCGGCGGTGGTGGCGAGACATGTTCCAAGTCAAATGTCTTGATAATGCTAACTGCTTTTACCAATATTGTATGTCACATAGAGTGTTTTGTTAATGCAACGTCCTCGTGTTTTGATAATAGCTTGTCCCTAAGAGCGGTTTTAACTCATTTTCCGTCAGCACAAGTTATGCTTGAGGTGTTAATAAATATATCTGGCCGCCCTAAGGTCTGCAAATTTCGTGCCACATACTACAGCCTAGGAATATGTAGGGACTTTTCTAGTTGTAGGCAATCTTGCAAGATCAGTCTACTGAGACTCAGTTACTCGTTTGTCCAAATTGAGTTCCAAAGTTTCAATGGGCTGAGGCGAAGTCGATCAAATAAAAAATCTATACCTAATTCTTCATGGACAATTTCATATGGTGTGTTTTGGCAAACTCCCGATAGTCTCCTTAAAAATTATTTTCAGTGACTTGGAGTGCAGCAACCTGGCCGGATCCTCAAATTCCATGACCATAGCACACTAGGGGGATACATTTAGCCAGATACATTTTCAATACCGATTGGATATGAGTATGTCCCAATCAGCTGGAAAATCCCTGATGCCAAACATCGCCCTGTTAAAAGATAAAACATTCTGATCTATAAGCAGGGCCCAATTAAGCCCACAGTCCAATTGTATCCCCAAGTACTTAAACCTGTCCACCATTCTGATATGTTGGCCATCTATTACATATTTCATAGTTGATGGTCCAAACTTCATGACAATGTGTAGATAAGTCAAAACTATTCATAAAACTAGTAAACAGTAAGAAGCTTTTTCAGGCTTTTAGCAATTCGGAACATTAAAACTGTGTCCTCCGCCTATAGCAAGGCAGGAATAGATCGGCCTCCTATTCTGGGAACATCAACACCTGTAACTGTCAAAGCCTGTTCTATGTTGTTAATATAAAATTAAATAAAAAAGGAGCCACAATACAGCCCTGCCACACCCCACGCTGAAGTTCAAAGTGCTCAGTGCATTCCCCATTGTGAGCAAACCTATCACTGGCAGAATGACCATGGTGCCAATAACGCAAGAAATGTATTAAAAGTACATCAACATCCATCTGTTCCATCAAGGACCAAAGCTTAGAGCGATTAACTCTATAAAAGGTCCATTAAGGCCAGATGGATGGACCCCTTCTTGGCCTTGGTGTATTTACAGGTTCATAGATAGAGGTCAAGTTCTGCTCTATTGTGCCCCGGCCTGGAAAAACCCTTACTGAAGGTAAGACAAGTAGCATCGCTCCTCGGCCCATTCCGTGAGACGGTTTATCAAAATTCTACCGATAATTTTCAACTCCGAATATACAAGGGAAATGGGCCTAAAACAGGTCGGATCTGATCTGTGTCTCTTTTTAAAAATTTTGACTATTATAGATCAGCCATGTCTGAACTGGGGTGGCAGATTGGGCTAAAGAACGGTGATGGATTAAACTCAGATCTTTTGACTGGGTGTGAGTGTTTGATTGATTCAGATGCTCCGTCCATCACCACCCCCCTTTTGTACAGCTTTTGACAGCCATAAGTGTGGCAGGGTATGCTCAGACGTGGGTCCCTTGCTCACTTTGCCACTGGATTCAAGCAAGCCGGGCTGAAGATGGCTGGAATGCCAGAAACCGGTCCTCAGAAGTTTATTTACGGTCCAGGGAAGACATGGCTTGCCAGATCGGGCTGAATTGTTCCCATGAGGCACAGGGTCAGACTGATTTACATATAGCCATGTCTGAGCTGGGGTGGCAGAGTGGGCTAAAGAACGGTGATGGATTAAACCCAGATCTTTTGACTGGGTGTGAGTGTTTGATTCATTCAGATGCTCCGTCCATCACCACCCCCCTTTTGTACCGCTTTTGGCTGCCATAAGTGTGGCAGGGTATGCTCAGACGTGAGTCCCTTGCTCACTTTGCCACTGGATTCAAGCAAGCCAGGCTGAATATGGCTGGAATGCCAGAAAATGGTCTTCGGAAGCTTGTTTCCGGTCCAGGAAAGACATGGCTTGGCAGTTCGGGCTGGACTGTTCCCATGAGGCACAGGGTCAGACTGATTTGCATATAGCCATGTCTGAACTGGGGTGGCAGAGTGGCCTAAAGAACGGTGATGGATTAAACCCAGATCTTTTGACTGGGTGTGAGTGTTTGATTCATTCAGATGCTCCGTCCATCACAACCCCCGTTTTGTACCGCTTTTGGCTGCCATGAGTGTGGCAGGGTATGCTCAGACGTGAGTCCCTTGCTCACTTTGTTACTGGATTCAAGCAAGCCGGGCTAAAAACGGCTGGAATGCCAGAAACCGGTTCTCGGAAGCTTGTTTCCAGTCCAGGGAAGATATGGCTTGGCAGTTCGGGCTGGACTGTTCCCATGAGGCACAGGGTCAGACTGATTTGCATATAGCCATGTCTGAACTGGGGTGGCAGAGTGGGCTAAAGAACGGTGATGGATTAAACCCAGATCCTTTGACTGGGTGTGAGTGTTTGATTGAATCAAATGCTCCATCCATCACCACCCCCCACCTTCCCTTTTGTACCGCTTTTGGCCGCCATAAGTGTGGCAGGGTATGCTCAGACGTGAGTCCC
Organism: Lissotriton vulgaris; assembly: GCF_964263255.1. Classification (NCBI taxonomy): domain Eukaryota; kingdom Metazoa; phylum Chordata; class Amphibia; order Caudata; family Salamandridae; genus Lissotriton; species Lissotriton vulgaris. The sequence goes on from NC_141696.1 coordinate 902,713,880, forward strand.
TTGCTCACTTTGCCACTGGATTCAAGCAAGCCGGGCTGAAGATGGCTGGAATGCCAGAAACCGGTCCTCAGAAGTTTATTTATGGTCCACGGAAGACATGTTTTGGCAGATCGGGCTGAATTGTTCCCATGAAGCACATGGTCGAACTGATTTGCATATAGCCATGTCTGAACTGGGGTGGCAGAGTGGCCTAAAGAACGGTGATTGATTAAACCCAGATCTTTTGACTGGGTGTGAGTGTTTGCTTCATTCAGATGCTCCGTCCATCACCACCCCCCTTTTGTACCACTTTTGGCCGCCATAAGTGTAGCAGGGTATGCTCAGACGTGAGTCCCTTGCTCACTTTGTCACTGGATTCAAGCAAGCCGGGCTGAAGACGGCTGGAATGCCAGAAACCGGTCCTCGGAAGCTTGTTTCCGGTCCAGGAAAGACATGGCTTGGCAGTTCGGGCTGGACAGTTCCCATGAGGCACAGGATCAGACTGATTTGCATATAGCCATGTCTGAACTTCGGTGGCAGAGTGGGCTAAAGAACGGTTATGGATTAAACCCAGATCTTTTGACTGGGTGTGAGTGTTTGCATCATTCAGATGCTCCGTCCATCACCACCCCCCTTTTGTACCCCTTTTGGCCGCCATAAGTGTTGCAGGGTATGCTCAGACGTGAGTCCCTTGCTCACTTTGTCACTGGATTCAAGCGGACCGGGCTGAAGACGGCTGGAATGCCAGAAACCGGTCCTCTGAATCTTGTTTCCGGTCCAGGGAAGATATGGCTTGGCAGTTCGGGCTGGACTGTTCCCATGAGGCACAGGGTCAGACTGATTTGCATATAGCCATGTCAGAATTGGGGTGGCAGAGTGGGCTAAAGAACGGTGATGCATTAAACCCAGATCTTTTGACTGGGTGTGAGTGTTTGATTGATTCAGATGCTCCATCCATCACCACCCCCCTTTTGTACCACTTATGGCCGCCATATGTGTGGAAGGGTATGCTCAGACGTGAGTTTCTTGCTCACTTTGCCACTGGATTCAAGCAAGCCAGGCTGAAGACGGCTGGAATGCCAGACACCGGTCCTCGGAAGCTTGTTTTCGGTCGAGGGAAGACATGGCTTGGCAGTTCGGGCTGGACTGTTCCCATGAGGCACAGGGTCAGACTGATTTGCATATAGCCATGTCTGAACTGGGGTGGCAGAGTGGGCAAAAGAACGGTGATGGATTAAACCCAGATCTTTTGACTGGGTGTGAGTGTTTGATAGATTTAGATGCTCCGTCCATCACCACCCCCCTTTTGTACCGCTTTTGGCCGCCGTAAGTGTGGCAGGGTATGCTCAGACGTGAGTCCCTTGCTCACTTTGCCACTGTATTCAAGCAAGCCGGGGTTGAAGACGGTTTGAATGCCAGAAACCGGTCCTTGGAAGCTTGTTTCCGGTCCAGGGAAGACATGGCTTGGCAGTTTGGGCTGGACTGTTCCCATGAGGCACAGGGTCAGACTGATTTGCATATAGCCATGTCTGAACTGGGGTGTCAGAGTGTGCTAAAGAACGGTGATGGATTAAACCCAGATCTTTTGACTGGGTGTGAGTGTTTGATTCATTCAGATGCTCCGTCCCTCACCACCCCCCTTTTGTACCACTTTTGACCGCCATAAGTGTGGCAGGGTATGCTCAGACGTGAGTCCCTTGCTCACTTTGCCACTGGATTCAAGCAAGCCGGGCTGAAGATGGCTGGAATGCCAGAAACTGGTCCTCAGAAGCTTGTTTCTGATCCAGGAAAGACATGGCTTGGCAGTTCGGGCTGGACTGTTCCCATGAGGCACAGGGTCAGACTGATTAGCATATAGCCATGTCTGAACTGGGGTGGCAGAGTGGCCTAAAGAACGGTGATGGATTAAACCCAGATCTTTTGACTGGGTGTGAGTGTTTGATTCATTCAGATGCTCCGTCCATCACAACCCCCGTTTTGTACCGCTTTTGGCCGCCATAAGTGTGGCAGGGTATGCTCAGACGTGAGTCCCTTGCTCACTTTGTCACTGGATTCAAGCAAGCCGGGCTAAAGACGGCTGGAATGCCAGAAACCGGTTCTCGGAAGCTTGTTTCCGGTCCAGGGAAAATATGGCTTGGCAGTTCGGGCTGGACTGTTCCCATGAGGCACAGGGTCAGACTGATTTGCATATAGCCATGTCTGAACTGGGGTGGCAGAGTGGGCTAAAGAACGGTGATGGATTAAACCCAGATCCTTTGACTGGGTGTGAGTGTTTGATTGAATCAGATGCTCCATCCATCACCACCCCCCACCACCCCCTTTTGTACCGCTTTTGGCCGCCATAAGTGTGGCAGGGTATGCTCAGACGTGGGTCCCTTGCTCACTTTGCCACTGGATTCAAGCAAGCCGGGCTGAAGATGGCTGGAATGCCAGAAACCGGTCCTCAGAAGTTTATTTACGGTCCAGGGAAGACATGGCTTGCCAGATCGGGCTGAATTGTTCCCATGAGGCACATGGTCAGACTGATTTGCATATAGCCATGTCTGAACTGGGGTGGCAGAGTGGCCTAAAGAACGGTGATGGATTAAACCCAGATCTTTTGACTGGGTGTGAGTGTTTGATTGATTCAGATGCTCCGTCCATCACCACCCCCCTTTTGTACCGCTTTTGGCCGCCATATGTGTGGAAGGGTATGCTCAGACGTGAGTTTCTTTCTCACTTTGCCACTGGATTCAAGCAAGCCGGGCTGTAGACGGCTGGAATGCCAGAAACCGGTCCTCGGAAGCTTGTTTCTGGTCCAGCGAAGACATGGCTTGGCAGTTCGGGCTGGACTGTTCCCATGAGGCACAGGGTCAGACTGATTTGCATATAGCCATGTCTGAACTGGGGTGGCAGAGTGGGCAAAAGAACGGTGATGGATTAAACCCAGATCTTTTGACTGGGTGTGAGTGTTTGATAGATTTAGATGCTCCGTCCATCACCACCCCCCTTTTGTACCGCTTTTGGCCGCCATAAGTGTGGCAGGGTATGCTCAGACGTGAGTCCCTTGCTCACTTTGCCACTGCATTCAAGCAAGCCGGGCTGAAGACGGTTGGAATGCCAGAAACCGGTCCTCGGAAGCTTGTTTCCGGTCCAGGGAAGACATGGCTTGGCAGTTCAGGCTGGACTGTTCCCATGAGGCACAGGGTCAGACTGATTTGCATATAGCCATGTCTGAACTGGGGTGTCAGAGTGTGCTAAAGAACGGTGATGGATTAAACCTAGATCTTTTGACTGGGTGTGAGTGTTTGATTGATTCAGATGCTCTGCCAATCACCACCCCCCTTTTGTACCGTATTATAGATAAAGAGCATGCAAAGATGGGCGCGACACTGCTGGCCTCTCCCCCGGATCGCCCCTCAGCATTCTGGAATTAGTAGTGCGAGTAGCACAGGAAACTGGAGAGTTCAAAGTGTATCACCTCTGTTGGTGCAAATCAGCTCTAGAAAGTTCGATAATCTCTAGACCCGAGACATGGCCCTGGTTTCGGGATTTATATCCCTCATCAGTAGAGATACAGTTCAGGGGTGGTGAAGAAAGCCGCTGTAGATCCGTCAAAGGCTTCGTTGCCTGCTCGGCATGCAGGTGCGTTTCCCAAAAAGCCCGTCGGCTTTGAAGGCTCGCAAAAGCCCTTAAGTAGAAAGCAAAGATGGGCGCGACACTGCTGGCCTCTCGACCGGATCGCCCCTCAGCATTCTGGAATTAGTAGTGCGAGTAGCACAGGAAACCGGAGAGTTCAAAGTGTATCACCTTGGTTGGTGCAAATCAGCTCTAGAAAGTACGGTAATCTCTAGATCCGAGACATGGCCCGAGTTTCAGGATTTATATCCCTCATCAGTAGAGATAAAGTTTAGGGGTGGTGAAGAAAGCCGCCGTAGATCCGTCAGACAGAAATTCAGCACTGGCGACGGATTCTTGTGCCTTATCACTTAAAGGTAGCCTTGGGAATCATATCCGATAAAGTGAGCACTGGAAGTGCTAATTTGTATGGTTTCTAAAATAGTTTTGGATGACTGAGGGGATATTTCCCAAGGTTTGTAGAGGTCGAGGTATTTGCCTGACACACCACAATTGTGCTCTAATCCCGCAGACTTTTGTAATGCACAGTAAACACAGGTATATGTTGTTTTTTTTCTCAAAAGGGCACATTCATTTTTGGTAGGCACGGGGAGATACATGGACTTATTTATGAGAGCCCTGCATCACTTTTGCACCACTTAAAGTGGTACATGCATAACGCAGGGCTCTCAATCTGATTAATTGAGCCACCCTGTGTGACTTTGAGTGGCCTCATAAATCATGACTAAGGCAACGCAGCACAAATTACTGCATTTCCTTACTCTGCATCAAGGAGGTGTTCCATGGGCATTGGAGTGGGTTTTCCCATGCAACACCCATGGAATTTGACGCTGCCCCAGATTGAAAACATTATGTAAACCTTGGGAAGTTCCAAATCTGTTTGCCTCCCAAGATAAGGCGTAACGAGGAGAAATATGTTTATTTCTCCTAGTTTTTTCTTCTTTATATGTGTACTGCATTCTGCATTCTCTTATATATAAATAAATAAATCATACGTTCTTATATAGCGCCTTTCACCGTAAGGTCTCAAGGCGCTTGCTTTGGGAACCCGTCCTGGCCTTTTCCTGCGAGATGTCCCCTACTGGGCATCCCCAAGGTGAAGACCAGGTACACAACGCGGTGGGGCCATAGTGATTGTTGTTGTGCAGGAGGGTGCTGGTGCAAGGGTGCCTTCATTGTTACTAGGCTGCTGAAATGTAACCTGCACAGGGAGAAAGGAAAGGAATGCACCATATTGCTTTAATAGGGTACATTCCTGCCCTAAGCCAAAATCCCATAAATGAGCCCCTAAGTGATGTGCCCAAAATCACAGGATGTTGAGCTGATGCTGAGCCTCAAATAAAAACCTCAAAATCCAAAGTCAGTAGCTCTGGTATGTTCAAGTTGTGCTGCACATTGCCGCTGCCCCCTCAAAAGTTTAGTACATATTCCCCTGCTGTCCTAAATGCTTACAATGATGGAGCAGGTGTATTTTATCAGCAAAGTCAGTGGTACATGGATGTTTGTTACTGGAACTTCAAAGGAAAGTGCTGTTTTTTGCTGGTAACAGCATTTGTTGACATCTATAACTAATTAGTCTTGTATTCTAATGTGCATGGTGTACTTTATATACACCTATAAAGATGAAAATAAAAAACTGAGCTCAGGGAATATGAAAATAGCAAAGAGAGTGCAAAAAAACACCCTTCAGTTAAGACTGCCGCCCAGGTGGTAAAATCAAAATAAGCTATGAATCACGTATGGAAACTTAATTATTCCATTTAAGCAATTTTTATGGGAGTAGATTTATGAACCACAATAAAATCGTTTAGAAAATTCACCAGAGCCTCCGCTCTGACAAAATCGGTTGCATATAACAAAACTCTAGCAATTACTTGGAAAAATAAAGCAGATTTGGATAAAATACATATTGTATGTATGTATATATATATTTATGCTGTTTCTATAACTTGAACCTAACATAAATGCAGCAGAGTGATATACAAGGTCATAGATGTTAGAGTGGTCAAATTTGTTTCTGCAACCATTGCAGTTCACTCCCTCAAGAGGAGGAGGTAGTCAAATGAGAAGCATTTCTGTTACCTGATGTATAGAATGCAACCAAGTTGCATACCCTAGCAATTACAGTCAGCAGAGACCCCACTTACTCTGAACCTACAAACAGCACTCCAACTAAGATTTGAGACCTTTCTAGCTCCCCTGTTCCAAAACAATCTCACAAAGTCCAATTTACTGAACTGCAGACTTTTAATATACTTCAAGTTGAACACCATATTTTAGGCTGCATATTACAGCTTATGGAGAAAACAGTGGGTTAGTTGGATCATATGTCCAGCCTCTTCACTCAAATGCTCAAGTCTTCTATTTTAGCAGAAGTTTCTGGGAAGGTTGTACCAAAGATATAGAGCCGCTAGAGTCTAGCAGGCCGTTTGTCTGTCTGACAGGGTGGCAGTAGTTGGGATTTCCACCACCCTGGTAGACTCTAACATGCTCAGAATCCCTGCTGGCTTGGTGCAGATTTCTGTGTCTTGAGTCGGCTTCTGTCAAGGCACTGAAAGTCTGCTGAGGGGACGCCATGTTTTATGCTGCCTTTCTGCAAGTATTTCTGTTTTTCCAAAGAAGGAGATTATTTTTGAGAAACAAAACACTAATGAGCCTGACATCCTAGGAGTTGTCTCCAAGTGTGTGGGAGTTATTTTAATTATTTCTGTTCTGGGCAGTAGGCTTTCCCAGGTTGTTTGCTCCAGATAGAGTAGACAGAATGATATACTTACACTGATGGAACCATCTCCATTGGGCCATTGGTGTAGGCTTTTGGCCAGAGGAACCAATGGGGCATGCCGATCTGCCCTTCTCTAAATGGAGTAGGCAGACTGTCCATTTAGTGGCCAGGGAACTCCAAAACATTTATGGTAGCGTACCCTGTATTTCAAACTCTATATCAGGACCATACTATCTATTGCCATACAGACGGAATTTAATTTAAAAATTAACTGCAAAGCGCCGGGACACTCAATTGAGTAGCTGAGCGCTTTACAAATATCCATTTAACATAACATAACAAAGCTTCCTTATCTACTAGGTTAAATGTGAAGCGGAATTTTAATAAACTGTCTATAACTACACAGAACTTAATACAAAAACTGAACTACATAGTCATATGAATTCTTTTGTGCCACTATCCCCTGTGATGATAGTGATGAAAATAACACATTATAGCTGCAATGGGTGTGGATGAAGGAACATCTTGGCAAAGGAGATAGGGATTTCTGACTGTTGATTGATAAAATCAGGATCAGATATACATTCTCTATAGAATCTTTTCAAGCAAACTACAACATTTATTTAAACACAAATTTATTTAATTAGAATCGATATCTACATCAGTTTATCCATTATTTTCCTCTGTAACGAGAACCCTATATCAGAAAGTTTACATGAAAAGATATCTAAAACTAAAAGCAACTAAAGGAGCATTACAAGAAAACAAGAATGCAAGCTTAGATATGGTAAATTGATACTTAATCACACTACTGAACTTACTATCTCAACAATCTTTAATAACGTTGTGGTTATTGAATGTATACAAGTTCAAGGTAAAGGGCCTGACTACGAGGGCTGTCGGACTGACCGTCTGACTGTCCTGGCTGCAGTCCAGTTCTCACCGCTGAGGCCACGAAGTTATACCACCATTTTGAAATGCATCCCGGCCTAACCACCGCCTACGCGGTCAGAGTGTTCTCTTTATGGGCCACATGCTTCCTTCGCCTGCCATGCAGCGGTCGGAAATGTTGCAGTAATGACTCCGATGCCGTCAGGCTTGTGGCACCACCGCCAAACAGTTTACGATGAAACCCTTGTACTGGCGGTCCCTTGTGGGTGGTTTCATGACAGCACTAGACTGCAGCGCTACTTCTACCATGAAGTACCACAACAGTGAACATTGGATGCAGAAAAAACAACACAGCTGATGGCTAATGTCAAATTGGACACTTAAAACAATGATACCTTTGGGCTCTGTTTTAAGACATACCTCACACACATACTACTTCCAATCATCACTCATACCAACAGCACCAATTAGAACCCAAGAACACACTGTAGAAAGATCATTCATCTTTATTATTCACTACTTTATTAAAAAAAATATTTTTTAGAATCCTTTGATTAAAAGAGATCATATTGCAAAACATAAAAAATAATTTCAATTAATTCTGTTAAAATGAAAATTTCACAAATGGGGTAAAAACTTTCACAGTGTAATATTTGAATCTCAAGTTAACAACCTAACCCACTTGAGAAAGACACTGAAAACACAATGCCATGAAAGTGCTCTTGCACCACATACAATATATGCTTAAATCTTCTTTGTGTGCACACAGCCTTTTTACAAATTATCTAGCTGGGCCGCTTTTGTTAAGGCCAGAGGTTGTGTTTCAAACTTCCCTTTAAAACCAAAGGTTTTCCTTAGACACAGAAGCAACCCGTTTTGGTGGTGTTTGATAGTGTCCCACCTTCTTCAGGCTAACAGAATATAAATACACATCTCCCCAAGATTTAATCTAAAAATAACAATGCAGACAAAATACACAAATTAATATGACATGCCAATCTTATCAATTAAACATGCTCATTCTTTCACATTAAATCCAATTTGATACATAATTGATATTCTTTACATTCCATCAATATTCGCAATAAGATCAATATTAAATACATGTGTCAAACACATAAGAACATGAGTTTCCACACTGCACTTTCTGTTCCAATCAAAGTGCTGTTCAGGTTCTTAGAATCACTCGGCGCACTCACATTCAACCACACCATTCAATCGTAATGCCTTCACATTATGTGAATTATGTATATATACCCACCCTTTTATTGGTGAGAAAAGGGAGGAAACAATCTGTCCTTATGAATCAGCCAGATGTCTATATGAACTACATTGGCAAAGTCATGCTCGACAAGAGGGGTCAAAAACCGATCACCCTAGAATGACATACACAAGTGTTAAGGGGGGCGGAAGACAAATAAGTACACCTCTCTTGTGGCACTAATGGGACCACATTTTTCTCTTAACTAATCTATATATTGCCACAATGTCTGGTAAACAACCATATCATCTTGCACCATTCTAAGTGCTCAGATATAGCTATAGGGATATACCTCTAGGTTACCTATGCTGCAATGAGAATAATATTCAAAGTGGTTAAAAATATTAATTCTACCTCATATTGTTCAGGTTCCTGATATCTAGCAATCCTGTAAAAATTGATGTCACGATGCTTATAGCAACCACCATGGGGGACCTATTCCTCCTCAATAGTGTTAAGGGTAAATGACAGAAGTTCACAGTTTTAGTGGTAAATACCATAACTCACCGTCTGGTTACTGTTAAAACACTACCAATATGGTAAATAACCTGTTGCTTGGATTTAGTTTGTTCACACCACAGGAGCTATGGTTGACACACCGTCAGCGATTATTATCATAGATGGGGTGGTCCACTTTTGACCTATGTACCAAGAAAACCGCAATTATTTTATATATATCTCGGAGGTTATTAGATTCTAAAAAGTCATAAGCTTAACGCTCATGTCCGATGTTCAGTATTACATTCTCATAGAGAATTTCTTAAGTTCAAGACAAAAAAAGGCCAATTGCATGCCCCCCGTCTTTCTATTCCTATTGTACCTCCCCCTTATTGGCCTAGCCCCGAAGTTATAGGGATCTTTCTTGAAACAATGGCGAGGCATGAAGGTAAATCGTTCCTTGATTTACAATAGTTATGCGGCCGTCGCACAATTTCAGGTTGTGTAAACATCAAAACATCTGCTTTGCTGCTGTCCTACCACAAAAACCTTAATCAATGTTGTATATTAGCAACATTCTAGCGTTAGGGACACAATGTGGTCTACTAATTCCCCCGTATTTTTATAACTAAAGTCATACCCCCTAGGTGGCCTGACAACTGAAGTTATAAGAATCTTTATTTATACAACACTTTGTATCCCCTCACAGGGCCCTAATATGACATATTGGAATATTTCACCAATTTCTCATTAGAACTGCAGACAAAATGGCTTTTACACAAACATTGGTTGGTTGAACAACGTGTTGTTCTGTGCATAGTCAGTCTTTTGCCAAAGCTCATCAGAAATAGCTTAATATCGCTCGCTCCCTTTAAAAAGTCTCCTGTGCTCTTTGTAGCTTCCAATTCAACTAGCTCTACAGAACCATAGGGTGAGCTGCATGCCACCAGTGGCTCTAAGCCACGAGTGAATGACGGCAGCTTGCCCCACACCGCAGCAGTATGGGCTGAGCTCCACTACACACCCCAGATACTAGCAGCGGCATTCTGGCAGATGGCCTATCGTGCTGCGGGTACGGGCACAGCTTGCTCCACGGCACGCTGCTTGGGCTCGGTGGCATCTGAACCATGTGGTGCTGCAGTATGGGTTCACATCGACCAGCCACACCCAGCACCGGCTGCAGAGAGCTCATTCTGGTGCAGGTTTCAGTCTGATGTGGAAGGCCCCACAGACCCCCACATTTGTGCAGCGTGGGCTGTTGTGTCTGACAGTCCACGTCTGGCAATACAGAACCTACGCTGGTGCAGTATGGTCTGGGGTTGATAACCTGCATTCAGCACTAGTGTCACTGCTCCAGACCCACACTTACTCTGGATGGTCTGTGCCTGCTGGGGCCTCAACTGACACTGCCTGCCCTGCATTAGTGCCCGATCGGCTGCAGTTAGTACCTGCCCCATAGGCTCCGCTTTAGTGTAATATAGGATATGCCTGAATGGTCGCAAAGTCCACCACGGACACTAAACCTGTGTTATATGGCTTGTGCCGAGCAACGGCACCAGGTATTCCCTCTGTTATGTCGTGAGACCTAAGCCCACATACTGATTAAGGACTAACGCGGACACCGTGGCTATCATTGATCAACTGGGCCCCGAGCATGTGCACCCGGGCCCTTTTATTGACAGGCTCACGTCACTCGTGATGCCTGTGAGGGATGCGTGTGGGGATGCAAGTGCGCCCACTCCAATAGGGGAGTGGATACTAACTCTGTGCCTGTCGAGACACTAGAACCTGTCTCGCAGGATACAACACCCTCTATGCCAACAAATGGGTGCAGTATGAACAGAGTCCGAAAGGCTACAGACTGCACAGGGCCATAGTCTCGACACTGGTTTAGCATGAGCTCTGCCCGACTAGCCGCAGCCAACACCGCCATCGGATACTACATAGAGGTGCACCATGGGATATGATTGACAGGCCACACCGAGTACCACTTTCACCACACTGGTGCATTATGGGCTCTCCCCTACAGGTCACATGTGGTATCGCCACCTTCATGGCGTCAACTTGCGCAACATAAGTCAGTACTTGTCTCAGCATGTTTAGCTTTCCTGGCAGGGCTCATGTTTCTGTATGCGTTGTTGTGTGTCAGTTTGTATGCGTAGGCTGGTAACTTTATGTGTGGGTGCAAAAACGTGTTATTTTGTTTTCACTGGGGATATCCGTCTGCGTCCATTTGAGTTTTTGTGTTTGTGCACTGGGACTTTAGATGGCATGAGTGTGTTCTTGCTGCTGTGCTCAAGTCTTTGTACATCTTTGTGTATTTACCTGTCTATGTGTCTCTGGGGCAGTGTCTCTACTTGTCCGTCCTTCTGTATTTGTAGGACTGTCAGAATTTGTCTCTATGTGCCAGTTTGTGGATTGTGCCTGCTTGATTTCATATTTCTATGTCTGTTTGTTGGCGTTTCTCTGTGCTTGTCTTTGTTTGACTTTGTGCCTTTGCCAGTTATGTGTGTCTGACTGTTAGTGTTTTTGTGTGCATGTCCGATTGCATGTCTCTGTGACGGTTTCTGTCGGTACCTGTCTGTCATTAGGTATTTCCCTGAGCCCCTGCTTGTGCTTGATGATGTGCGGGTTGGCCTGTTGACCTTTGTGTCTGTGTACCAGGATACTTATTTGCCTATCTTCTAATGTGCGCAATTATTTGTATATATATTGTCTGCAGAAATTTTGCATCTCTAACATGTGAATGAGTTGTCGCGTTCGCAGGTCTATTCATCTCTTTTGTCGGTTTATCACATCTTGTCTGGCCACACGTGCCATTTAATTCCTCGTATATTTTTGCAAGCATGTTGGGCTGCATTGTTCCTTGTTATGGTGCGTTCGCAAACCGTGCTTCAAGGTATTCGTGTGGTTGTCTTTCTGTCTGAGTGTAACTGACTCTGTTGTGGACTGTGCTATGCATGTGATTCTATCTCTATCAGTTGAAGCTCCTTGTTCTTGACCGCTATGAAATGTCTACTAGTCCTGCTTGACCTCTGCTCAGCCTTCGACGTGGTCAATCACAACAAAATTCTAAAAAAACTTGAAAATTGGATGGGTTTATCTGGCTTGGTCCTTCAATGGTTCAAATCCTTTTCTGGAAAACAGAACACAATCTTTCATGGTGAACAAAAAATCTTTCTCGCTCCTCACCAAACCCTCTGGGTGTACCACAAGGTTCTATCTTTCTATTCAACCTATATGTCGAACCGCTAACTGAACTATTACAGCAGGCAAACATAGCCTACCACATGTACGCAGACAACACTCAACTCTAGATAAAGATCCCCTCAATTGAAGACATAATATTGATGAACATGGCACTCGAAAAGACCGTTCACTGGCTAACAACCAATTTCCTCAAGCTAAACTCTCAAAAAACTGAATTTCTTCTAATCTCCCACCCTAATAATTACCAGGAGACAAAGGAATGGTCCAAGTTGATCACTGCAATTAACTGTACGCCAACTCTGGTGGACTCCACCAAATCACTTGGAATTACACTAGATAAGAACCTTAACCACATGCGTGCTAGTGGAATTCTGCACCCATGCTGATATTTTGTAAAACCCATTGTTCATGACGAGCTGGGCTCGTCATCAGTGTTTGAGGAGGCTACACCATGACGAGCCCAGCTCGTCATGAGCCTGGAAGGGGTTAACATGCAAACACACATCAACTTGTTAGCTACAAATGCAAGCTTTCACCTCAATTATCCCTGGAAAATGAAACCTTTCATCGAGAACCCAGACCTCAAAATTGCAGTACAGTCCTTAGTCATATCAAGGCTGGAGTACGGATCCACCACCCTCACAGGACTTCCCAAAATCTCAACCCCCCCCATTGAAAGCCTGTCTCAACTCTGCAGCAAGACTCCTAACATGATATAGGAAATCGACCACATATCACCACACCTGAAAGCGCTAAACTGGCTTCCTTTTGAAGCTCGAATCCACCTAAATATAGCATGCATCACTCACAAAGTGATTCAACACATTACTCCCCAGTACCCATCCCAAATACTGACCTCATCTGGAGGAATCAGACATTCAAGGAGTGCTGATAATCTACTCCTGAAACCCTCACACTTCAAAAAGAACAAAACCTCTGATAGAGCATTCTCTGGAGCACCACCAAGAATATGGAACTCGCTTTCTCCCATCATCAGAAAAAACTCCTCTACTCTTCTGTTCAAAAAAGAAGGAAAATTATTCCTTATGTGCAAATTCCTCCCATAAACTATCACATGGACCATTCCAGATATACACCCTAAACTTGCCCCTTCTATCCCTTGAAAGACACCTTTGTTGCTCTCGACGTGTTTCTCAGAAATACTCTCACACATGCAACCTGACGAACTTTGTAAAATATGTTTGTTTTATGTACGCTATTCTTGTTGCAAATTGTTTTATTCGTATTGTGGCCTCAGTGTAAAGCGCTCTGATACCCTTCCCTGGGTCTGGTCTGCGCTATAGAAAACTCTATAAATAAATAAATAAAGCATGTTGTCTGTCCGTGTATCTGTGTAACTACTTGCTTGTGTGTCAGCTTGCCTGTTTGTCTGTGTGTGTTTAGAAGTGTGCCTGGCTGTATGTTCTTGCCTTTCTGTCAATGCTCCTGGCTTTCCTGTTTGTTTGCCCATGATTTCCGCCTTTGACCACCCATGCGCCTGTTTGTGTACGTGCTATGGGTGTTGTGATGTCTCTCCACTTGCTTTCTTCCCATTTGCTTCAGAACACCCATGCTGTTCTCCCAAGCCTTCTTTGTGTCCCTCCTCAGTTATTAACATTCCTTATCAACACCCACTGAACAGATAAATCATCCATGTGGTTATGGCTGTGGGATGCACCCACTCTCTCGGATAGAGCTGTTATTGTATAGGACGGTGTATCCTACAGCCATAACAGCCCGGCGGGTGATACCTGGAGTAAGGCAACACTTTGAGGTTTTTTAAAGCGCCTTGAGACAGTATACTGTGCCTGGACGCGTTTTAACAGGACAGGTAGGTTATGCCTAAGGGAGAACGGACTCGCTCAGTGACTCTCCACCACTCAGACCGCTGATCTTGCTCCCTGCAGTCACCTTTTAAATTAGGATTAGTGTGACCTATGAAAGGGGCGAGAAAATATTTAATTAATGCTTAACATATCGATCGCCCACAGTATAGGTTAGTGTGCTATACTAGTCTTAAATTATAATACATTCTGTCACCCAGAGCTGGCCTTTCCTAGAAAATGTCTGTGATCCATCCTTATCTGACACCTGTCCCCAGGCATTCGGAACTCTACTGGGATCTTGGAAATGCATTCTTGCTAATGGTTGTAGCTAGAAGTGCAGTTTATGTTAAACTGGGAGCGCATGCCTTGCTTTGCTCCGGGGCAAGCAATACTCCTGGACCTGTCGTGCAAGTCACTTGCACTCTCCTACTAGTCCGGGCTATGGCCCCTCAAGTGGACCCATGAATGCCTTGGATTCCCTTAGAGAAATAGTGTTACAGCAGTGCTCTCAGACACCAGCCTCTCACGCCATTTAATAAATACTGGTCTACTGTGCAACCCCAGAAAATTCTGAATACTGGAGTCTGTTTTTAGGTCTAGCCTGGGCAGGGCATTCGCTGCTCTGAGTGGCATGCTGTATTCAGGTATGGACCTGAATCTCCGCACACTCCTCCCATCCTTTCAGTTGGCACCTGCTACTGTCTTTTCTAAATAGTTGCTTCTGATTCGTTAATAGGCTTGTTAGTCTTACATTAGTAATGCCTTGTCTGCATTTGTAACCTCCCATGAAGACTGGACTTTTTACTTGTTTTGTTATACAGTCTGTTTTAACTAAAGTCTGAGCACTATTTTCTTTAATGTCTCTAATCTAGCTACTTTTGCAGGCATGATAGACTCTCCCTAACTCACCCTGTTTTCATGACACCTTGGCGCCAGATCATGGACGCTCCGCTTTATCTCTCAAAAATGCTCCCTGCACAGCGCAGCACTTCTGCACATGCTATGCTGCTTAACAAATGCTTTTTATTTTTAAAAGTGCCCCATACCACGCTTTCACTTTAATGGCAATCGCGCACCTTTCTTTATACATGGGTTGCCTAAAGAATGGGGCGTGGCCGCCATTAGCGTGAAAGCACAGCATAAGGTGCTTTTACAAACAAGCATTTGGAATGCAATAGGTCTCACATTTGTGAGAGTTTAAGCTATTGAAAGGACAATGCCTTTTAGTTATGCTTTAAAAAACAAAACATAAATAAAAGGCATTGTAATTTTTTAATGCCAATAGCTAAAACTCATGTAAATGTGACACCTATTGCATTGCAAATGCTTGTAATTACACAGCACCCTGCCCTAGAGGCTACCAGGCCTACATAAGGGGTGACTTATATCTGATAAAGAGGGAGTTTAAGGCTACAAGTCGAAATGGCAGAAAACTGAACACACAGACTCTGCAGGGGGAGGCCTAACACATGTTTTAAAGGGCTACTTAAGTGAGTGGCACAATCAGGGCTGCAGGCCCACTAGTAGCAGTTAATTTACAGGCCCTGGGCACATGTAGTGCACTCTTCTAGGGATAGAATATGCCAATTGTGGATAGTCAAAATTAGCAAAAACATGAGGCAAGCAGGCAAAAGGAAAATGTTTGGGGAAGACCACCTAAAGGATGTCAGGCCTAACGGAGGGCTAAAAGAGTGGGTCGTGATTGTGATGTGCATGCATCAAAGGTAGAAATTGGCTTTAAGTGAACTTTGCAATAAGTCATGTGGATGTTAAGAGTGGGGTGGGGTGGGATGGGAGCTGCTCATTTCATATTCATGGGTGTGGTCTGGTGAGCAATCGCTAAATGACGTGGAAGTATCAGATTGGCGGAATGGAGATAAAGTCAAGAAGTTACTGAAGTGTGTAAGGCTTAGCATGGGCATTGATGGGATATGTTAAAAAGATAAGCTGATTTTGGAGGATCACGTATTAGGGAGGTTGAGGTTAATCTTAAAACTTCTATAATTGACTATAAAGAGTGTGTCGAGGACTTAGACGATAATGTTTCCGAGATTAACAAAGAAAGAACCAAGTGAATTAGTCGCTCTGTTGGGTACAATGATCAGTGATATGAAGGGAAAAACAGTCATGGTCATGTTCAGCTTAATTTGAGTGGGATCCTGGAATATAAGAGAAGTTATACATTTATTTAGAAGGATACCAGCAAAGTGCCTTACTGGACTTGGGATGTGGGCGATTTTGGCATTTATTCTATGGGGTAGTACCATATGGTAAATCCAAGACAAGTGATATATCAATGACATAACAGCTTTTATTTGTTATATGAAATTGCAGGGAGCACGAACTATGGATAAGTGGTACTGCAGCATCATCTCTCCATGTCATGTCAAGCCCAGAAGGGAAATCGGCTCCAGCTGTGAAAGGTCAATATCAAAGTAATAAGGGATAGTAATTATATCCCAGAATTATGACACGCATTGCACTGTGGCAGGCGGGTGGGAACAAGAACACTTTGCAAACTCCCTATTGATCCATCCATGCACCCCTCCATTCAACTATTATGGAGTCACACTTCGCCTAAGTGACACATTCATCGATCGATGCACCCACTCCATTATCCATGCACTCACTCGCCTACTCATCCATCCATGATCTCATCGGTTCATCAACAGATATATGCATACACTCAGTCACCAGTTCACCCATATGTGCACTCATCCATCCATTCATTGGCATGATTCACTCCTTACATTGCATGGAAGGTATAACAACGAATTCTACATCTAAGACAAAGTAGTATAGATCTCTGCACAAATCGTACGACACAGTATAGATTCAGTGAACAAATGAACTATCCCCAACTCGAGTATGACGCAGACATGTGAATGCTTCTATGACAGCTCCTCCCAAGATCGCCTGCCAAATAGTACCAGCTCGTAATTTAAGTGACAGAGAAATTGCAAATCACGGTGTGAAAATGCAGTGATTTAAACTCCAAATGTCACATGACAGGAAGTCAAAACATGCCAAAATAAGCTGTAAAATTGCAAGTGTACAGCTTCCGTGAACACTAAAATGACACGTCTCTCAAATATTTATTGTCTAGGGTTTGTGGAATTCTTTTCAGTCGTTTCTTTCCTAATAAAGTCGTGACTGCGTGTTTTTTGCTTTTCGTTTTTAATAAATACACAGGTGATCTCAGCTTGCCTGGAATTCTCGGATCATTTGGTTTTCCAGACGTGCAGAGGTAAAATTTACAATCTCATTAATGCTGATGCCCCCTCTCCACACTACATCCATTTAGCACCTTTTCAATTAATAAATAAATAAAAAGGTGAATAATGTCGCCCGTGTCTATAAGCTTCACGGATCCCTGATTTATTTGTTTTCGTCTGCCTGAAATATGCTGAAATATTAACGCTCGCTCTCCTTTGTGTGCCATTATGTTTCTTTTTCTTGCACACTAATTAATAAGCCACAAACAAATTGGCAATGGGCAAATATCGCATTTTGAAGGCAGCTCTTCAAAAATAGTTCATCCAAAACATCAATTTCCCAGATATTCAATATCTGCGAGTCACATATTTGCAAAGAACGTTTCTGACATACTAACTATTGCAACCCTGCTATGCAAAATGTGAGAACTTAAAGCAATTTGACAAACTGTTGTCACTGAGTGTACTGCACGTTCAGTGTTTACAAAGGGACTGTATGGCGAGACAGAACACGACAACTAACTTGACCTCTTCCCACTGCTCGAATTAGTAAGCAGTAAGAGCTTCTGAAAAACACATCTCTCTCCATTTCATCATTCGAAATAGTGCACTTGCTTGATAAGTACCACAATCAGTGCAACAAGACAGAAAAGAACTAGTCTGATTCTTCAGAAGTATATCTTGGAATTTAAGGGACATTACATGCAAATTGCAAAGTAAAATACAGTTCTTTCTCCTTCTCAAACGTGCTTAGAGAATTCATCATTAAATGTCTGTGTGTTACTTCAATACAGAAAACTTTTCAAGTTGAACTATTTGATCTCCTAAAAAAAAGGGGACACTGAAGTTATGGTTTAGTCGTAGGACTTGAAACATATTCATAAGAAGCTTTGGCAAAGCCAGTAGGTCTCCGCTCTGAAAGACTAAACTCCCGAATTTACCAATGTTTATTTCAATTGTAGATGTGCTCATGCATCATAGTGCATGCACACACATGTCTGCCACTCTTGGAAAAATAATATATTTTTTTAAAAACACTCCAAGAAGGCCTCTGAAGAGCAAGCAAGCTGCCATATTTGGTTTATCATTTTTACTATGTCAGGTAGCCATGTTACAACCATGAACTATACTGCTAGGAAGTGCATGCGCAGCACAAGAAAGGAATGGGTCAATAGCGTTATACATTTTTTTTTTTTAAGAAATCACACGAGGAACAGAGCAGGAAACATCGAATTAGATAGGGACCAAAAATAACGAGGGTATATCAAGAGGAAAGAGGGAAACCGAACAAGGAAACGTATGCACTCCTATAGAATGCTTAAGTAAATCTATGCACTCTCATGGAATCCTCAGTGCTAAATACAAATGTCCGCAGTGGAAGGATACTGCTGTCGAGCATTTATTACATGAGAACAATATGCTCAACAGCAGGATACTCACAAGAATAAGGAGGATCAAATCAGAAGCATATAACTGAGATAAACTACAAAGTAATCCAATTCTGAACATGATGCAGAGCCAACGCCCACTCTAAGTACATAAGGTATTGGTAACAGACAGCAAAAAATATCTGTAGATGGCACCTAAAAAAGAGCAGTCAAGACATTCTTGCATAATTTTCCCTTTTCAAGATATCAGTGTAAAAACAGCTCCTCTTTACATCAAAATGAATAAATGTATTGAAAACTAACTAACACAACCTGTTACTTAGCAAACAGGATATAAATAATTGCCTCAAGAGTGAGCTAAAGGTTCTTACCAGTGGCGACATCTTGCATAGCCTAGACCAAAAGCCTAACTGCTGCCGTGCAACAGCATTTTCCCATGCATAACATGCATACTTAGGGTCTGATGTATCTTACTTTTGCATCACCCTTGTGCCACACAAGGTGGCGCAGGGTGACACGAACCCTAGATTCATATTTACCAACCTGCATTGCCCTGCATGGCTTGGTAAATCTAGTGTAACGCAAGGCAGCGCAAGTTGATGCCTTGCATTACACTGCGTGGTGTGGCCATTACATGAGTGCAGCTTGAGTGTTCCCAAGCATTCATGCATTGCCAGATTTATCAACACTGATAGACCTGGACATGCATTAGAATTGTACACCTTCTCACCAGAGGTGCAACAATATCTCCAGAATGCAAACTTGGCTAAACACTTATCCCTTCCCATCTTGGACACGCTGGTGCCGCCCGGCTTCTCAATTATCCACAAAGACAGGCCCATACTCAAAGGTGGTGGAATAGCAATTATCCACAAAAGTGACCTCTCCATCACTGAATCCCCCTCCTTCCGGTGTAACTCCTTTGAATGCCTTTCGGTCAACCCCAATTCGCCCTACCACAGTCCTCTTCAATGCCTTCTCCTTTACCATCCTCCAGGCAACTCTATCGAATTTGGCGCTCAGCTGACGGATCTGATCACTCAAGCCGCTCTCAATAGCGACTTCAGAATAATTATGGGCGACCTCAACCTCTGATGGAATGAAACCAAAAACCCGCTCATCCAATCTCTCACCTCCCTTTTACAAGACCACGATATGATCCAACACTGCTCAGAAGAAACTCACCATAGAGGAGCGATGCTGGATGCAATCATTGCGGATAAAAAGGCAATCGCGATTGACCACATCATCCCGGTGGACTGGTCAGAACATCACGCCATTCTCTTTCATATCAACCATTCCGTTCAATCCCTCCCACCCACTCAAACCTCCCCCAAGTGGGTCAGAAACATATCGAGAGTCCCCCTTGATAAGCTGGAAGATGGTCTTAGCTCACTCCTCCTGAACTCGAAGGAGCTCCTCTCAACCACGGAACTCACCTCGCTTTATCACTCCAACCTGGAGCTCATCCTGGATCAGCTGGCACCCAGGAAACTAAAACAACCCAGAAGCATCCCCTCCAAGTTTTGGTTCTCCACTGACATCAACGAAGAAAGAAGACTCCTAAGATTCATGGAAAGAACTTGGAGGAACAACCCCACCTCCCTCAACCGGGACCAACTCAAGGCAGCTTGCAAAATCTACTATAATAATATCAAGAGCAAAAAGTCATCCTTCTTCTGTTCTGCTCTAGACAAGGTGAAAAACCGCCCCAAAGAACTCTTCAATATCATCAGGAACTAAATCTCCATTCCAATGATAGACAGCATGGCGGCGTCCAAATCCCAATGTGACGACTTTGCTAGCTTCTTCAACGAAAAAATCGCCAAAATTGACCAATCATTCAAGGACATGCCCTCGTCCCACACAGAGTTTCACCCCACTGCTACTACCCACTTAAGGCCAGCAACCGCAGCCATTCGCTGGTCTTGCTTCTGACCTATCCAGGTTGAAGCGATAAGCAATCTCATAGCCACCGCTAAAACCTCGTCACACTCCCTTGATCAGCTACCCCTGAGACTGACCAAAGACCTGAAACTCACTCTAGCCCCTATTTGGGCCAAGATCATCAACAGCTCTTTGAGCAAGGGCTCCATACCTGACTGCCGTAAACTAGGTCAAGTCACGCCACTCCTAAAAAAACTTGGCCTTGACCCCAAGGACATGAACAACTTCAGACCAGTCTCGAACCTTCCGCTCTTATCGAAAATTCTGGAAATATGTGTGCTGTCACAGCTAACCCATCACCTAGAGAACACAAATCTTCTCGACTCACACCAATCAGGGTTCAGAAAGGGCTGCATCACAGAAACCGCAATCCTCAATGTCCTGGACGATCTACACATGTCGCTCGACTCCAACCAATGTAGCCTTCTCATCCTCTTAGACCTCTTGGCGGCGTTTGACACAGTTGATCATAACGTGCTACTCAGCGTCCTCAAGGAGAGAGCGGGTTTGGAAAAGACGGTTCTCAATTGGTTCGCCTCCTTTTTCAACAACCGCATGCAAAGAATCAAAATTAAAAGCTTTGAATTGGACCCCCTCCCCATTAGTAGAGGAGTCCCACAGGGGTCAGAATTCTCACCTCAACTTTTCAACATCTACATGCAGCCCCTCACATCAATTCTAAGGAACTCCAACATCCCCTTCCACCTCTACGCAGACGACACACAACTCAACCTGGAAACCACTTTGATAGCAGACGTCCACAGACTGTACGGCACACTCACAGAGGTCCAACATTGGCTCTCATCCAACCACCTCAAACTCAATGAAGAAAAGACAGAAGTGCTCCTCATCTCAAATAAAGAGGAAAACCCCCAAATACTGGATTGGCTCAAAGCCTTAAACACCCTTAATGTTCCTCTTGTACCTACAACCTCCGTCAAATCCCTGGGGATCACTCTTGACCCCAAACTGGACATGAAAGAACACATCTCTAAAACTGCCAAAAGTGCTTTCCTTAACCTGAAACTTCTCAAAAAATGAAACCCTTCCTCCCCACAAAAGACCTGAAACAGGCCACTCAGGCACTGGTACTCTCCAGAATTTACTATGGCATTGCTACTCTAACTGGAACAGCCAAATCGCACCTAGGACCTCTGACCACTACCCTCATCGCTGCTGCAAGAATGGTCACAGGAACAAAGAAATACGAACACATCTCCCCGGATCTCAAAGATCTGAAGTGGCTCCCTATTGACCAACGAGCCAGCTTCCGCACAGCTTGCCTCACCCACAAATCCCTGCATACAGGCAAACCAGAATATCTGGCCAACAAACTCAAAAGAGCCGGTCAGTCCAGGAACCTCAGAAGCTCTAACATGCCCCTACTCAATCCTCTGAAAACACAGAAACAGAAAACATCTAGTAAGTCCTTTGCGGGTAATGCTCCCAAGATATGGAACTCCATCCCCCCCATATCAGAATGACCGCCTCCTTCCCAAAATTCAAGATGCTACTCAAAGCCCTCTTCCTTGAGCGTGCTGGATCGTAACGAGAACCCCACATTTGACTTTGAAAGGTCACTATCTCTATGCTCCCAGAGAGAGCCGGATGACTCCCTCTCGATCTCCGCCATGTAGTGCGCTCATGTTGTTACTGTACAGACTTTTACCTCACCCTGTGCTCTCTGCCCTGTTTACCGTCCTCACTGTCTTTTTGATGCTTATTTGTATTTGCTGTGAAGCGCTCTGATACCCTCGGGTCCAGCTAGCGCTATACAAAACTTCAATAAATGAATAAATAAATAAACAAGAATGTGCGCTAAACATCACCAGAAAATGCCAAAGCATCTTTACACATTGCAGCCGATCGCAGGAAAATGACACTGTATTAACGTGGAATTCATAAAAAGGTGAGGTCCGCAAGGCGGAAGCTCAGCCGGTAACTGAACCGCAAGACTGCAAACGGCAGGGCCCGCAGTACTTGCAGCAGACGTGCACGGTACAGGTCCATGTGATTGGATCGGAGCACCTGTCCGGGATGGTCTGCCATTGCATCTGTGGCTCTGCTAGAAGCGTCACTGTCTTGCCCTGCGCCAGTCCTGTGGATGAAATGTCACAGCTCGGTGCAATGAGCAGTGTCTGTGTGCAATGGGGGAAGGCCTGGGGTGGGGTGGGAGTACATGTGAAGGCCATTTCATGCACGCCAACTACGACCAAGGACTACTGCGTGTGAGATGTGTACCTGTTGGTCTCACTTCAAGCATGTGCATAGTGTGGAAGTCGCAAGCAAATGCAATTGTATCTGTCAGGGGGTGCTGGCCACATGCCAGTTCCTGCTCAGAGCTGCAGATGTGCTACCTGCAAGTCTGTTGTCACTTTTTCATAAGTCATACTTGCATTGTACTGGCCTATTGTACATGTGGCACATTAACAGTGCAAATAGTTTGTCACTTTAGAAGAGTGTTTAATATGTGAATCACAAGCTTTGTTACAATCAACTAATCAAACAAGACATACAATGATATGTTGAAGGGCATCCCTATAACAGTTCCACATATGGCACCATGTGTGTACTGAGATAGCAGTACATACCACAAAAACGTAATCAAATGTAGTATGATATCCCATTAAGTAGTCAACATGCCCACTCATCTCCAGACAGGAAGCTCTCAGTGACACACTAACCTGCCCTTAGTGACCCAAGTGTTAGGAGGTAGTCTATATTATGATACCAGCCTTAATGGACCGTATATATCAAGTCAATGGGACTGCCTATAAAGGTGTCTGCACAGTCATGCACAAGTAGTTTACACTTCAGACGGTCACAATAGTGTGTTTTGTTTCATGGTAGATCACATCACAGTATATGTAGGATGGACCTTGGCTACATGATGTTAGCGGGCTGGCTTAGTCAGTGTAGGTCATGAACTCATGGCCAGGGGTTTTGGATAGTAATCAGATGACTAAAACAGTGTGTATTCATATCTTTGTAGTGCTTAGCATGTGAGAATGACATTCAGTGTGTTAAATAATAAATAATGCTCGTACTAGGTGTATACAAAATGTGTGTCAACCAAACAGATATCCTAAAACATGCAGTTATAATATGTGTCTTCATTTCTTGTATACACACAGGTCAATGCACATTAGAAGCCGTTAATTTGGAAATCCATTTCCCGGAAGCTACGGACCGCATGCTGGTGGTGGCCTACCCGTAGTTAAATGGGCAGTTGAGGGCCCAACAGCAATGACAAGGGGGTGAGTCTTGGGCAGAGTCATGCATGTTACATTGTTAAGTTTGTGTGGTACAGGCAGGCATTTTCCCATCATTATTGGGGATGGGCATGTGCTAAGCACAAGAAGAGATATTGCTTGTCTAGATCTGGTAATAGGTACTTGATGATGTGCTTTACCAATTGTCTTTATGGCCAGAAAATAGGAGAGTCCAGTCCACGACCAATTTACAGTCTTGAGTAGACAAATGGCTGAGTAAAGTCATTAATCAGCTCATGTTGTTTGAGGCTGTGGGTGAAAATTGTACCAAACATTCCAGTTGTAATCAGTGCATCATGAGTGATACTCCCTCACTACTGTGCCATATGGGATGGTGACCCTCATACATGTGAGATAGCAGACAGTGCAATTTGGATGTAGTCATTGAGCATCACTTCCGCTTGGTAAGTTAGTCAGGATTTATAAAGGAGGCTAATCACCCAATAGGGTATGCATGAGCTTACAGGCACTGGAGGCTTACTTGATCAGCCACGTCTTGATGGCCATTCAGCATTCCAGAAGTGAAGTGATGGACCAGAGGTGGGTGGGGAAGCTGTTCCAGGTATTTGCTGCAATGAGAGAGAAGAAGCATCTTCCCCTTCAGCTTCCATAGATTCAAGGAGTATGGGCAAGTGAAAGGGAGGCAGAGCATAGTATTTTTGAAGGTTGGTGGAAGTTCAGTCGGTGGTTAATATAGGCGGGTCCGGGTTGTGTAGGGCCTTGTGTGCTTGGGTCAGCAGCTTGAATTTATTTATCTCACTTGTAGTAAAGCGCTCTATCACCTAACAGGCATCCTGGCACATCTCCTATGTATGGGGAGCCACTGGAGGTTCCTGAGGTGGTGTGTGATGTGGTTTCTTTGTGGAATACAGGGGATGAGTCTGGCTGCAGGTTCTGTATGGTCTAAAGTCTCTGCAGAAGGTGTGTGGTGATTCCTACATAGTGGGCATTGCCATTGTCCAGTCTGCTGATGATGATGGCTTCCATCATGGTGCGTCTCATATGTAGGGGTAATCACTTGAAAGTCTTACATAGCATGCGTAGATTGAGGAGATGGTGTTGAGCTATGATTTCATGGTCAGCTTGTTGTCAGTGATGATTACAAGGTTGCTGGTGTGGTTGAAGGGAATGGGTATAGGCCCTAGGTCTGATGACACCCAGGAGTTGTTCCATGTGTTGCTGCTTTTCCAAAACATCAGTACTTCCAGCTTGTCTGTGTTCAACTGCAGGCAGTTATTCTTCATCCAGTTGGCAACATTTGTCATGCATCTGTGGAAGTTGGTTCTGCTGGTGGTGGGGTCGGCGGTGAGTGAAAGGGTGAGTTGGGAGTTATCTGCATAGAAAATTATGTTGAGACTGTGGGATGTGACAAGAGTGTGGGGCTGAGAGATGATCCCTGGGGGACACCGCAGGTGATCTCCCTGGGATAAGAGGTTAAAGGTGGGAAGGGGATCCTCTGGGTTCCTCTGGTGAGGAAAAAGGTGATCAATCTGAGTGCATCCCTTGGATGCCAATGTGGTGGATTCTTTTGATCAGTGTGTGATGGGATATGGTGTTGAAGGCTGCTGAGGGGGCGGGTGGGGCTTTATGTTGGCAGGATGAAGAGTGAGTGGGAAAACCCGGTCAGGAAAACCCTTGCAAAGGTATACTACAAGAGTCAACAAGGTGATAAATTATTATACTAGATGCCTGAGAATGGAGATCAGATAACTTCACTTATGCAATTGGAGCTGTCTGTGGTTATGACTTCACTGTGATCAACTGTTTACAGGTCATGTGGTATGCATGCATTTGTTCATGCTAATGTTGAAGCCTATGTAGTGAACCGTGCACTTGGTGTGATCTCTGCTCTTTAGAAATGTTTTGTGTTGATATTGGATGATCCAGTGTGGTTATAATACACCCATTTTTATTTTCATTGAGGAGAAGGGACCAACATTGCTGCATAAGCAGCTGATCACAGTGGTTCCGGTTGTGAGACTACAGACTCAGAGGGACCCAGTGACCAAGAGGGTGTGGGGTGTGCCATGGAGGACACAAGCTCTAGTTCATCATCAGAAGAGACATCCTTCAGTCAACACTTCTAAGTGGTGGCAGGCCCCACAGGATTTGTTCTACCTTCATCCTTGTCTGCAGTCCCAGTTCCATCTCTACCCTCCTTGTTGACGACCACCCAGTTGGCCAGGCCCACCCCCCTAAGAGGAGAGCTCTATCCTTTGCTCCAGGCACCTCAGCCCCTTCCCCTTATACACCTGCTGCTCTGTCTGAGGAGGGTATTGACCTCCTGAGAAACATCCCTGTGGGTCAGATGGCACTAGAGAATGCCAGCCAGCTGCAAGGCAGCCAAAGACAACAGACGGTGGCATCCCTGGAAGGCAACCACAGTGCTATGTCTGACCGACAGAGATCTTTTCAGGCTTTGGCCTCATCTCTCATAGCAGCCTTCAACCCATATTCAACTTCCACCCCACCTTCTTCCTCTTCCCCTTCCAATTTCACTATTCCTATGCCTGTCTCAATTACACTTACACATATGCATGCATACAGTTCTACTGCCTCAAGTAGCACAACAAACAGAAACACCAGAAAACATGCACACACACAACCACTTACATGGCATTCCTGTGATCCCAGACACCAAATGCACAGACCCATCCACAACACCTACCATAACTCCAGACACCACAACTGCACCCACAGACCCATCCACCACCCCAGCATAAATCTAGACATCGCACCCACACTGACAGACATATTCACAGCACCAAGCATAACCCCAGACACCACCCCATCCACAAACCCATCCACCACCCCAGCATAACCCTATATACCACAAATGCATCCACAGACCCATCCATCCACCACAGCATGACCCAAAATACTACAGTAGAACCCACAGACCCATCCACCATGCCCAGCATACACAGCATGTCTACATGACACCCACCAAAAAAGTCAAACGCCCCCTCACCCACACAGCAAACAACTACAAAACACAAACCAAAACTCAGAGTCAGAGACACCTGCACCCTCAATAGATGGTGCAGAGTTGAAATATCGCCACAAAATTATCGTGGGACAGAAATGTCATCAACAAAAATATAGTTGACAAGAATAACGACTGACAGGTAATTAATATCAATTACATAAATATCTTTGTAATAAATATAGTTTACAAAAACATGGTTTACAAAAATATTGATCTATTCATAATGTTATGTATTTAGTGTTTTTAATGAGAATTGTTTGTCATTTTATTATATGTTTCAGAGCATTACTAGTTATTAATTTATTTTAAGTTTAATTCTGTGCTTTTAGTTCAGTAGCGGGTCATGGGTTTATAGGAGAATAGGGTGGGAAGTCATTTACTTTTATATAATTTATTGAATAATTAATGTGTTAATTGATTAACTATTAATAGTTTAATCATTAGTTGTTAATTCATTTCAATTAGTCAATTAATAAATAATTAAGTTAATTGTTTAATTAATTGTAGGTGTGTGTTGTGGTGTTTATATGTGTAAATTGTGTGAAGGGTGGTAAGTAATTAACATATTTATTATTATTAAATAATTTTAAGTTTTTTACCTTAAATAATTAGTAATTATGAATTGTAATTGTGGAATTAATTTTAGGTGTGTATTTTGGTGTTTATATGTGTAAATGGTATGAAAGGTGGTAAGTAAATATTTTTTATTGATTAATTATTAAATAATAATACATTATTCTTCATTAATTAATTAGTGAATATTAAATGTAATTGTGTAATTAATTGTAGGTGTGTGTTGTGGAATTTATAGTGTTAAGTAATGTGTAATTAATTTTGTTTTATTATATTTGTGAATAATACTATATTTACATTTATATATTAATATGTTATTATTGGAAATTAAATGTAATGAAAATGTTGATGGTTTTGTTTTTTATTGTTTTGGGATCCAGCGCTTTCCCTACTGTTGCACTCACTGGAGTGGGAATAGTAATTGTTACCCCTTAGCTATCTAATGCTTTCCCTACTGTTGCACTCACTGGAGTGGGAATAGTAATTTTTACCCCTACGCTATCCCTACTGTTGCACTGATTGGAATGGGAATAGTCATTTTCACCACTCCCCTATCCGGTTCTTCCCCTACTGTTGCACTCACTGGAGTGGGAATAGTAATTTTTAGCCCTACGCTATCCAACGCTTTCCCTACTGTTGCACTCACTGGAGTGGGAATAGTAATTTTTTACCCCTCCGCTATGCAATGCTTTCCCTACTGTTGCACTCACTGGAGTCAGAAAAGTAATATTTACCACTACGCTATCAAGTGCTTTCCCTACTGTTGCACTCATTGAATTGGGAATAGTACATTTTACCCCTCCGCTATCCAGCGCTTTCTCTACTATTGCACTCATTGGAGTGGGAATAGTAATATTTACCCCTTCGCTATCCAGCGCTTTCCCTACTGTTGCACTCACTGGAGTGGGAATAGTAAATGCTACCCGTCTGCTATCCAGCGCTTTCCCTACTGTTGCACTTACTGGAGTGGGAATAGTAAATGTTACCCCTCTGCTATCCAACGCTTTCCCTACTGTTACACTCACTAGAGTGGGAATGGTAATTTTTACCCCTTTGCTATCCAACGTTTTAACTACTAATGTGTTTATTTTGTTATTACATATATGTATTACTTTTTTTGAATAGTTTGATGTGTGAATTAAATATCAAATATCTTATTTTATATTATTTATATATGTGTTTATTTTATTTTTATATAATTAAGAGTTTATAAATTAGATGAGCATAATAGTTAATAAAATATTTTTAAGTAAATATATGTATATGTACACATTTCTATGTGTTTATATTTATTATATTAAGTTTATTTGTTATAGTTAGTTAACACGTTAACCGCGGCCATTTTTTCGCAGCAGTGCAGCCATTTTAAAGAACGGCCAGGGATGTGTCGGCCGTTGAACGTGCGCAGCACCAGCCAGGTACTGCTCCGAACGTTCAACGGCCAACTGCAGCACTTAACGGTTTAAAATATATATTGAATGTTATTTTTTAAAGTGATTATTTTTTACATCTCTATTTTTGAGTCAATATTACTGTACTTACCTGTTTAAGTATAGGGATTCGATACTTTTGTAATCGATATTTTTACATCGTTATTTTTTTCATCTATATTTTTGTAATTGATATTTATACATGGAACCCAACAGACACATGCACAACAGCAACTTTCACTCCCTCTCACTCTCCCAACCCCTACTCCCTCCCATACATCCTGCCGATTTACCTTCTAAAAGTGTTTTATTTGCCCATGCCCATAGCCCTGTCAAACCTGAACCTCCTTCCCAAAGCCAAAAGGACCTCATGAATATCCCAACACATCCCTTCCACATCCCAATCCACCCTTGAGAAATATGATCCCCCCGCTGAACCCAGCCGTACCCCTAAGAAAACCAAAACTGCTACCAACACCAAACCCACCCCTTCTACGCCCGACCCTACCCGTCCCAAGTAAGATCTTCAAGGTGCCTTCCATGAGCAATGGATGCCCTTTTTATTCAGGTGATTCTCTGGCAGTGTCATGAGGGCATGTTTAGCAGTGTGCTGACCACGCATTGTGAAAATGGGCTGGTCATTGTCCTTTGCTTAACTTCATTGTTCAATTTTTGAAAAATAAAAAACTTGTTAGTTGATACATTGGGATGTTTGGCACCAGCTGTGTTTGTTTTATCCTGATTGCTGATGAATTTTAAGTGGTTAGTATGTTCTGACCTTAGAACCAGTACTGGAGTCACACAGAACAAGGTGAAATGTTCCTTGGGTTGAAATGTGAGATGAATTCCAATTGGGTCTGACATTGCATTGGGTGGTATTTCATATAGTAAGTATTTCAGCTTGGCTTGGCCAATGTCAACATCATTTAGCTTGCACTCCTCCCTTTGATGTAGGTGGGATATGTGTTTGATGTGTGAAAATTAGATTTTTGTTTATCCACACATGGAGGGTGTTAAATTGTCATACATTTGTGGACATATTTCTTGGTACATGTATCCATTTTCATGTGTGTTCCTTACACCTATTTTATATACATGTGTGACAAAAGTTATTACTCAATGTTTCAAAGAAACTTTATTTCGGTCAATATGACCTAAAAAGTGCAGCAACTAAAAACATTTATTTATACAAATTCCATCACAGATACAAATTCCATCATAGTGTTCAAATAGCACTTTTTAGGGCATTTAAAATCACTGTGAACATGATTTGTAAATTAAAATAGTTTCATGTTAAAAAAATACGGTTTTGGGGGTTGATATTAGGCGGGAGACACATATATGTTTATGGAAAGTGCATAGTGCAATAAGTAAATAAATAATTTAGATAAAAAAACATTGATAAAAAGCAATGAGAAGCCCTTAAGTGTAAAACAGTAAGCTGCTTTACAGAGGGAGGTTATACCAAATAACAATGATGACCTTATCATTCTCTATGACAGATCCGATGCATCATTAGATGATTTAAAAAAAACCCTTCTGGTGCACCACATTGAAAACAGAAATCCTGCAAACTTCATTATCCTAAACGCCTCAAGGCAATGCCTACTACATAAGCTATAAGTCTGCACCAGCCATCTTTTCCTTGCTTTGTGGTAGCCAGGACAAAAAAAAAATGTGGAGCACTGATTCTTCAGGGTGATCACATGCAGGGCACCGAACCGCATTCTGATCTCTCCACTTATTGTAAAACAGCGAAGCGGCAGAACCCCAAATCTGAATATCAAATAGAGCTTTCTTGCAGTCACAGGTTTGATGAGATCTAACACCATCTCAAAATGGGAGCTATCTTTTATTTCTAGAAAGCTTTAGTTAGTTTGCCTGTTTTGGAGCTAGTATGAATTTGAGCCATTCTATACTTCTCATAATATGCCTTCATTTGGTTCCTGGAAATTAGTAAACAGGCTAACTCCGGTTCAGCCCAACAATCCTCCTGGCCCATATCTGTTAGCAAGTGTTTGATATGGGGACACCAGGGAAATTTAAGAGCACCCTTTGTCTTCAGAACTTCAGACAATTCTTCCCTGTAGGGTAGAAGTACGGGAGTAGTCCACAGGCGGCGCCAGTACATTAAGGGTTTAAGGCTCAACACCTCTGCTATTGCCATTAATCCCGAGTCTAATCGAAGCAGAATTAAATGGGTGCTACGTGGGAGCCTAAACAAATGTCTGAGATATTGGTTCTCCACCTGTGATAGCGACTCAAGGTTGAGATGACCCCACAACTCTGCGCCGTATAATGCGCCCCCTCGAGCCTGGGCCCTATAAATTTCTAATGCCGGGCTAACAGCTCTCTTACCAGACTTGCTAAAAACCTTCATAATGCCCACTGATGACTGCGCCAGTTTTAGTGTCAACTTCATAATGTGGGCCCCCAGTCCATAGATTACAGTCCATAGATTAAGTAATGGCAATGCCTAAATAAATAAAAGATGAGACTCTTTCAAGGGGTTTACTATTGAGTGAAGGGTTTGGGCGGGTGCTCTTTGAACTATTAAACATCATCAATTTGTTTTCTGTAGATTTATTTCTAGGCCTCTTTCCCTACAGAATAACGGAAATTTATCTAGGACCCTTTGTATCCCCATGGGTGATTTGGCTACCAGAAGAGTGTCATCTGCGAATATCATTGCTGAAATTCTTCGTGAGGCTAATTTTGGAGCGTCTAAGTCTCTTTCTGTTGACAGTGCATCAATCAAGCCATTAATATAAAGGCTAAACAAAGTTGGCGCAAGCACGCAGCCCTGGGGTTCGCCACATTTAATGGGTATGGATGCAGTAAGCTTTCCGTCCCTACCATATCTAATTTGTGCATAATTGTTTTCATGTAGTCGCCTGATAAGTTGGATTAGATACACAGGGACCCCCATCTTGCATAAAACTGACTACAGTTATTCCCTTGCACCAGATCAAATGCTGACCTCAGGTCTACAAATATTAAGTAGAGGCTGCCCCCTCCAGGCAGACCATATTCCAGTACAGCAATTGCAATCTTAGTACTTGGTCCAGGGTCGACAATTTTTACCTGAACCCTGCCTGAAGGGGGAAAAGTACCCCCTTATCTTCCATCCAGGATTGCAGCCTGAGGAGCAGGACTCATGCAAATATTTTTTGGGAAATATCAATTAAACTGATTGGTCTATAATTATTAGGTGAAAGTGGAGAACCCTTTTTGAAGATCGGAATTATCTCCGCGCCAACCCAACTGGAGGGAATCTTCATGCACAGCATTATGGCATCAAAAAGTACCCAAAAATAAGGGGCCCAGATGGATGGTTCACTCCTGAAGAAATCCCCGGGGATCTTATCCAAACCTGGAGCTTTACCTAGGACTATTTTTGCCACCGCTTCCTTTATTTCATTGTAAACTTATGCTTGGGCCCGAGCTACCATCAAGATAAGGATTTGTATCCCTTATAACTAAGGGGTAGTCCACTTTCGAATGATGTCCAGCAATTGAGAGCTCCCCGGACTTCTTTTCCTCCGCATTGAGGGATTCGAAGTGCTCCCGCCAGACCTCTTCATCCAAATTCGCTTTGACCGCTTTTTTGGGTGTGGATGAACCAAAATGTACAACTCCCCAGAATGTCCTCATGTCTCTATCCCCTAGTGCAGTTTGTAATGAATCCCAATTTTCCATTTCCCACCTTTGTTTGGCTTCTTGGACAGGTAATTTGTAAGTCTTTCTTAGAATTTTTATTTGTGGGCGATCATTTGCTTTAATGGATGCAACTAGTGCCCCTTTAGCCTTGCGGCAAGATGCATTATACCAGGGGTGGGGAGCTGGCTTGACCGGCCAATTAGATTTATTGGGATAGAAGAAGTTCAATGAGACTTCTTTTAGTTTAGCGTGATTTGACTCGACGGCCTATATATCCAAAACGGTTGTATAAAGTGGATGCTTCTACAAGTATGGGGAGTAAAGCATCATAAAGACTGCTCATGTTATCCTACGATTGGCTGAAATTAGTCCATCGCACTCTCCTCCTGCAGTTCGAGACAGTCAGTTTGGGATCAATGGGAATATACACGGAATGCACACTCTCTGGAGTTAATATTTGTAGTTCTACTACTAACGCATCATGATCACTATCTACACGTGGGAGAATTTTAAAGTCAATCATCCTATACCAAAAGTTGTTATCAATGAGGATATAATCTAATAAGAACCCACAGTCCCTACTATGGAACGTGTAGCCATTTGATGTTTTAGACACTGATCTTCCATTACACACTCTTAGTGAATGTTTCAGGACAAGGCAATTCATCTGAATTACCAGAGGGGACCATTTATTGACTTTTGGACATCTAGATTCTGGTATTTCAAGAAAATAGTCCTCTTCATATAAACTGTCAAGAAACAAGCCCTAAAGAGGTTTGAACTGGCAGTTAAAGTCCCCTCCTACAATGACCATTTGTTTTGTAGCAGAAATGTGTTTTAGTCCTCCACCGTGGGGGACTCCTTACCCATAGAGGAAGGCCTCAAGTATACATTGATTAAAGCAACCGGGGATTTAGGAGGAAACTTCAGTAGGACACACAAATGTAGAACCTGTATCAAGTTGCACAGCCGTACAACAGAGATGAGCACCTACCCTTGTGATTAGGCCCCCAGATGGTCTCCATACACCCCCCGATATTGCTGGAATGCTAAAGGAGGCATAGCCCAGTTTAGTTACCTCCCCTCTTGCCGAGGTTCCTTGGAACATTCAGATATCATTTCGACTAATAAAAGATACCCAATCAGGGTCATCTAGTTTCTTGTTGATACCCGTAACGTTCCAAGCTAAAACCTGTGTAACCTGACAATTATCTGTATTCTTTTTAGCAGATTCCAGGGGATGCATGCTCATTGACACTCTTCTTATTTCAGAGTCTACCAGCTCGATTAACTCTTCTGATATAAGCTATTCAGGACTTTCAACCTGGGCTAAATCACCCTCATTAAGGTTACTGCTTCGGGAGCCGATCATGCTCCCCATGACCGAACCTTCCTCACTTCGGGGATATGGCCCTATAGGATAACCCTTATACTCATAATCGAAAAACGCAGAGCATATTTCCTCCTTAGTAATTTGGGGGACTTCCTTTAGTCAATCCACACTTTCTAGGGGACTGAACCTAGTCCTATTCCCAGTGGGGATATTAAAAATGGGTTGATATCTCCAGTTTTGACCTATATTTGGAAATACAAAATTGTTATGCACAGGTCTCCTTCCCATCTCCTGTTGGTAGTCATAAAGGTAAGGTATATTGGGGGGGGTAAAAATAACCTAAAGGGAATAAAAGAATACTACCCTTATTCCTCCCATACTCCGTTGCTAAGATTCTTTCGGTCATCCATGGATTTCTAAAATTAATGACTATACATTCTCCTTGCTTGTCCTTGTGTCGTCCACCTATCCAACCCACCCTTCTTGTAGATAATATCTCTTCAGTGTTTTCATATCCAAAATCGCTTTGGTTTACTAACCAGCAAACACATTTATTCTTTAATTCTTGGTGAGATTCTGTCTGTCCCTTCCCTAGTTCGGGTACACCTGCCAAAATCAATACATAAGGGGTTGACGCAGGGGGAAGATTTGTGTTTGGGGGACAATAAATCTAATTATTACATTCACGTATTGGTGGAGTTTCTTCCAACACCTGGCCTTGATTATTATGTGTTTCCTCTTTTCTTTTAGACGATGATGGATATTTATTTGCTGCATTTATTTGGTTTAAAGAAGACTTTGCTGCGCTTATTTCATTGTGCTTCCTAACCTGTTGTACACTATCTGAGTTTGCATTTACATTTAATGAAGGGACTCTTTCATTCGGGATGGAACAGTGTTTATCTATGAGTGACTGATAGTGGCCTGCTCACTTGTCATATTGTCAGAGCAAGGGGCATATTACCAACAACTAGCGATAATTTTTGTCTCTAACTTGTTTAGAGACAAAAATTATCGCCGCACATCGGCGATTTTTATCGCAGATAAACCTTGCTATTAGCAAGGTTTATCGCAAATGCGATAAAAAACGGCCGAAATGCATGAATATCGCTGAAAAGTCCGCGATATTCATGCATTACCGAGCTAATGCTCTTAGCCATGTTATCCACCTCCCATTGGATAACATGGCTAAGAACTGCTCAGGGCAGGTGTTAGCTTTTGGAGATATTCCCGCTTAGCGCGAATATCTCCAAAAGTTGATAATAGGAGATAGCGATGTTAGAGACTGTTTTCAGTCGCTAACATCTTGGCACGCCCACTTTGCATCTCATTAGTGATAAATATCACTGACATGCAAAGTGGGGCCCAAGATGGTCGCTATCTCCTACTAGCTGTCGCTAACTGGTGTTAGCGGCAGCTAGGTAATAGGGAGATAATTTTATCTCCGCCTTCTTGGCTTTTAAAGCCAAAAAAGCGGAGATAAACCCCCTTGATAATATGCCCCCTAGTGTTTTCCATAATTACCTCCCTTGATTTTATCCATTCATTCAAGTTTGCATTCAGCCCTTCTAACCTTTCTATTATAGGTCTAAGCTCCGCCTTAACAATGGCTCTCATTTGCAGCTGAAGATTTGACGCCAGCGATGTCACCCACACAGGCTGATCATTTGCGTGGCATGTAGAATCCACTGCAGTATTACCCTACAGAATGCCTTTTTCAGGGGTAGGGCTCTGAATTTTTTTCTTCTGACAGAAGGCTTTACTTTGGGTTTTGGTTTGGCTTTGGTATTTCTGCCTGAATGAATTAGATCACTACAATTAGGTAACTCCGTGCTGACTGCTTTCATATTAACCAGTGGGTCATTAGATAGCTCTATTGGTAGGGCTTCTTTTTCACATGAGGGACTGAGGTCCAACGATTCAATTTCTAAGTTTGGTAGGATGGATAAACGTCTCTCAGTCTGGTCTATTTCTGTGGCCACTGCTCCCAGGGCTTTCTCCAACATCCTGTCTATAGACGTAGGTTTAGAGCTAGGTTTAGGCAGAGCTGGAATTTGTTTCTTGACCACACAAGCCTGTTTGCCCATTTTTAAGAGCTCCTAGATACTATAAGGGGTAAACTGTACACACCACTGTAATATACAGTTAAAATCTACACACACAAAGTTTCACCATATCCCTATTAGGCCCGCGTTTGTGACAAAAATATAAATGGACAAGTCTTGGGGGGTATCAAACTTGATAAGAAGTTAACAGTCAACAGTACCTTATGTCCGAGGCCCTCTTTGTAAATGTCAGGGGGGTTGCCCTGCCCGGCCTCTTCTGGCCTCTGACGGGCACGGACGAGCCCGCCCTTGGTCTGTGCTTCACCCGCGCACGTCCCGCGCTTTTGAGGGCCTCCGGCGCCCTCTGGCAGCGTCACTGTCTCTACGCCCTGCATAGCCCTCTGGGAACTGTAGTCCCGGACCTGTTCCTCTCCTCGCGGCCGCGCTGGCAGTTGCGGCGGTGAAGGGAGCACTGGTGGTTGCGGCGGTGAAAACAGCGATGACGGGAGACTTCCCCTGTCTCCCACTGGCTCCCGGCAAGGTAGGTGATGGTGGCCATTCCCCTCACGGCTGGCTCAGGCTCAGCAGCGTCCCATGCTGCGGGAGGGCCAGGCCGATTTTGAGGGCCGTCCGGTGATCTCTGGCAACGTCACTGTCTCTGGGCCCTGCAGAGCCCTCTGGGAACTGTAGTCCCGGACCTGTTCCTCTCCTCGCAGCCGTGCTGGCAGTTGCGGCCGTGAAAGGAGCGATGGCGGTAGACTCCCCCTGTCTCCGGCTGGCTCCCGGCAAGGTAGGTGACGATGGCCGTTCCTCTCACGGCTGGCTCAGGCTAAGCAGCCTCCCCTTGGGTAACAAGACTCTGCTGGAATAATGCATTACTTCAAAAAGTGGTCATGATTGCAGATGATGTGCACCTGCAACAGCCCTTTGTTGGTGCCGAAATGAGACATTATTACTGCTGTGTCTGCTTTCCTGACTTGCACCTACACATTTCCACATATGCATGGCACTTGATTATGCTATTGGTTGGCCTGGAAATACCTCAATCCATGCCCTCTGCACATAGAGGATTAGAGACATGTGCAAAGTGGAGTGTGGTCCAAGGCCCCAGCCTTTCAGGGATCCCCTCATAGAGGCATATACATTCTGCAAAGAACCTATACATTGCGCCCTTTGAATACTTCTCACACTGATTATTTGGAATCCCATTAGCCTAACGTTACCTTTTAATGTGGGTGATGTGTGAGAGTCCATTACAGAATTCCAGGGGAGAAGGTGTGTTTAAGTTTCAAGATATCACGAAAGTACCTAGCATGTGAGCAATATGAGGGTGTCACAGAGATCATCAGGTGTGATCTTCAGGAGGAGGTGCTGTTCTGTGACACAATTTAATGCACACATCACTATCCCTGATTATGAGAAGTAAACACATGTCGAATTTGGTAGAGTGTGCCTGTGCAGAGGCAGTGACCTGGCCTGAAAAGGCATCATTGAGCTGTAATTAAATCATATATTGTGAACATTTCCGAACAGGGGCCCACAAAATATGTCTGGCCCAGGGATAACCCAAAAGCCTTGACTGGTCTATGGTGGGGCATCTATTTACAGAGGAGTCAATGGAAATGTGTAAGTGTATAGCTTACCTTTGGTTGTGTCCACAACAGTGTGGGTTTTGGCCATCATCAAGCAGTAACAGCAGCAGTAGTATGATTGGCTCTATTGTGGCACAGTACGTGTGAAGCTGAGCATAAGGGAGTTTTAGCCCAACATCCCTCCCCTTCTGCCAGCTCAGATGTGGTAGTTGGACCATCACAGTCACATCTTGGGAAAGTGACATCTTAATTGAGCTGGCTGTAACACTGGCAGTTCGTCCTCCAACTTAGCCATTAGCCCTACCCTGCCCCAACTGCCATAGTTGAGAATTCCTGTCAGCGGTGGCAGGACTGTGGCAGTTGTTCATCTAGGAATCACATGCATCGTAATAAGGCAGTCTGACTGCCAACTGCACAGTGGCGAATCTGACGCTGGCGCAATGGCGGGGTGGAATATCCGAACTCGCAATAAGACCCATAGTCTTTTAAGTCACACTTTTAGATATACTCCAGTAGACGTCACCAGAAAGGTCGAGTAAGGCCCAGTCGCTACTTGCCAGCTGGGCCCTCTAGGGAAAATGACTCTTGTAGCTTGCTGTGTCCCTGTAGCCACACAGGAGGTCAGTCAACTGTCCCTAGGAGTCCATTCCTTTGTACAGGAAATAAAGGGGGACTAGCACCAGCCCATCAGGTATTCTTTCAAGTTACATGCAGTAGGTCCAAACCGTTTTTTGTTCTTCCTCAGATCCAGAAGTGTTCTGAACTGGGTGCCTGGAAATGACAAAGTTATGCCTGTCATGAACTAGTGGGTGGGGAAGTTTCCTGGGCACACCGTAACCAATGGGGCCAATGCTCCGAGAGCCTATTCTACCAACTTTAGATAAATCTCTTCAGCTACATTCAACCTGGACTCTGTGGGCTTGGGGTCTGTGTGGGGAGAGTACTATGGAATCCTAGCCTTCTCCCACATCAAACACTGAAATCTAGGTTGAGGCAGCCATTGCCCCCCCAATAAATCAAGAGAAAGATGTGTGGAAGCACAAAAGCAGGATTTTTCAGTAACCAGAGAGTTGATACAGAAGAACTGACTTGGCATCCTGTTTCCTTCCTTTCAGGTACACCCCAAGCTGTATATGTAAAACCAGAGACAGAAGTCTGGTAGAACAAAGCTGAGGTTGCCAGCAACCAAACAGTAGCTACACTGCTGTGTGGCTACATTAGGCTTGGGCACGAAACCTACCACTTTACATGCTCATGTTTAAAGTTAACATCTTTCTTGAACATTTACACTTGACACACATTTCCTTGCATGCCTGTATGGGATAATATTGTCTAAAATTAATTTGCTTACATTTACATTTTTACTTTTGCATATTACCAGAGCCTTGAACATTCTGTACTTGGGCTAATTGCACTGCACAAATGTTATTGTCTGTTATTGTCCGCTCAGTGACAGCTCTGTAAAGATAGAATCAATAATGGCGGCATGACTAGGGCTTCAGCATGGCAAAACAGGTGAAGTTTATTATATAAACAACACCAATCCTTTGTTTAGTTAGAGAAGCATTTTACTGACACCATTGAGGTAGCGTTAAACAAAGAAAGAGAGGTACGGTCAGTCTCAGTGCTGCCACGGAATAGGAGCGAGATGGATAAGGATCACACACTCACTTCGGGTGGATAGGAAAGCCCTCACACACCGACCTAGTCAGTGTCATGCTTCATCACTGAGCCCCACCACAGAGGCTGAGTGCCTCTATGGTGTGCTGGAACGCCAGAAAGACTGCGGAGCTGGTTGTGTGAAGAGGGATGTGTTGTGAGGGTAAATAAAATTAAAAGTGTCTAAAAGGGT
Source organism: Lissotriton vulgaris (assembly GCF_964263255.1). Lineage (NCBI taxonomy): Eukaryota > Metazoa > Chordata > Amphibia > Caudata > Salamandridae > Lissotriton > Lissotriton vulgaris. The sequence goes on from NC_141696.1 coordinate 902,753,121, forward strand.
ATCAAAAAAAGAGAATTTTAATATGTGATCCCTAAGACACGAATATGGAGTATTATGTGTCTGAATTTAGATGCCAAGGTTTAGGATTAGTTAAATTCAGAGAATACAATCAGTCAACATGTTTCTGCCATAAGGGTGGTTTCAATTTACCAAGGCATTCGTCAGGACTATACCCCGGCGGTATGGACACTCTAATAGTCCACCCTAACCTGGGGGCGTGAAAGTGAAAAGGGGGTGAAAAAGTGCTTTAGAAAAAAAGGAAGAGCAGATTGCTCATTCCAAAAATGCTCCAAAATGAGGAGTATAACAGCACTTTAAAAATGGGCGCTACTTGCACCATGGGTCTCGGGAGGGGGGTTGGAGCGTACCTGGCACATCGCCCTCAACGCTCGCAGGCCGCTGAAAACCTGTGTTCAGCCTCTGAACCGGACCCCGACGATTGAGGTAGCCCCATGCCGGAATTCCAGCACCAGATAAATCCTGTTTACCTCCTGAGAATGATGGTGCCCAGATCCACACCAAGATGGGCTCCCAAATGAAACATACCCACAGATAACTGAAGTTCGATTACCCTCAGACATTCAGGCAGAATTACCAATCCTAGGCCCACTAGGATAGGGAGCTCAAAGTAGGAGCATAACTATAAATATACTCATATGCAAGCATATAATCTATGTAACAGCACTATGGTTGAACTGTTCATTTTCTTTACTTATCTTGTGATGCTGATTACTCTGTTTTGTTTTTTTCTATTGATAATTATAGCGCATGTATTTTACACAAGAATGTTATTGCTTCAATACAATTTCTAAATGCCAATTTGTGCTTTTCTTGGGTCTCCTTTTGGGCATGAATGAGTTACAAAAAACTAAAGGGCTTTAGATCTGGTTCCACGATTCCCTTAGGGAGTCAGCGTTGTCATGTTCTGAGGTTACACATACCACCTATTACCTTGCTAGTGAGGCAGTGCAAAGGTTGTCAACTAGTTTTCTGATAATAAACACTGGATGTGACAACAAAATCACATTAATTATATTTCAATGATACTGAGTGAAGATGAGAATACAAGCACCTTAAAAGAGTGCTTCAAGCTGTAGAAATAAAAATAATTCATATATTGTGGGCTTAAAATGTCAAATACTCGTCTTTATAAATGGCTTAACAATGTTGAAATGAAAATATATAAAATATGCACTGATAATATGCAAACTAATGTAAACTAAACTTGTAAGCCATATACGTGTGCTTACATGAGTCTTGATAAAATTATGCAGTGTGTATACCAAATGTAAAAGCCATCGTTATATGCTTCCATTGTAATGCACCATAGAGATCGAAAAGCTGGTGCAAAAATGTCATAATACAACTTACAGGAATGAAACTTTCTGTGTTGCTGCTTTACACCTATACGAACCCAGATTTATTGAAAATACAATGATTTTCTGTTTTATAGAAATATTTTACATATAAGTACTTTGTGACATGCAGTAAAAGGCCATACTTAGGATTGAACATTACTATGCAGGCACTGATAATGACTTATAATACTTGCTTTATTTAGACATGAATTAATATTTCATTAATATTATGCATGGATCTAATTTCAAATTTGTTTATAAATAACAATCACATTACTTTATATGCATTAATAATTTTACTTCATTGACTTATATGAAAGAATTTTGCCTGCCTGTTCATGTATTTTTCTTTGTTTTTCACATTAAATTCTTAATGCTTAACTGATATTATTTAAACACTTCAACATGGTTTTTCATGTGAGAACTTGAACTCTTGACACTGGTACACAGAATGCAACATATTCAATTGTTCTTTGTGGACTGACCTGTGTGCCCTGAATAGACAATTGATTCCCATGGATAGCATTGGAAGTTTCTGTAAAGTATCTTATTTTACACTGTGTGAGCGGATGATAGTCACATGATTGACAGACCAGTGTGGAGTGACGGTTGATATCACCTCTGGATTCAGCAAGTGATATGTTACTGAAGGACCTACAGGCAGAGGGGAGCATTCCTTTTTCAGCAGAAGCAAATTTTTGACATCTGCAGATGCTGGCTCTCAGAGACATGCCCCCAGACTCTTGGTCTGACACATCCTTTCCTTGGCAGTCCTTATGTTGCCAATGCTGAGGCTGCTGAAGCTGACTTTCCTTTCCCAGGCTATCTTTGGAACTCATGTCAGTGAGACTTGCTGACATCATTGACTTACTAAGTCTATTGCTACTTTCCTAATCCAAAACTTTGATCAAACTATATGCCTATGCTAAAGAACTGTCCCGAACCATCCTCCTGCCTTTATTTGTAGAATTAATTTCTGTTTGCTTAGAAACTTTATGAACTCTGTGGCTAAAAGCTAAATTTCAGACTATCTTATAAGATGTGCCTTTGATTTATCCTTTCTAAATGTGTGGATTTAAACTACAATTTTGTATACCTTAAAAATACTCAAAGTGCATACTATAGCTCAGATTCTAATGCATAAAGGGGTAGTCAAAGATCATTTTCAGAACACCAAATTCTCTTGATATTGTTCTTCACCGCTACAGCAAAATTCTTGATTTGCATGATTTTTGACCGACTGAATATCTTTAAGAGTTTTAGAATTCCTGTAGTCATCCTATATATCTATATCATGATCCTGAGAGTAATATATTTGATTTTGATTTCCAATTTGCGAGTTAGTTACAAGTTAGTTGGTCCTCATTGAGTAGCCAACATGAGACACCCTAGTTCCTCACCCCTAAATACGAAGAACAAGGTCCCTCGGAGCTGGACCAAAGCCTTGTGGGTGTGAATAGAGATAAGCAGCAAATTGTAGACAAATTGTATGACATGGGCTCAGTGGATACAAATTAAAGACCTTCCTCTACAACACTAGTTTGGGGTACAGATGTTGCACAATGAGCTAGCCAGAACTAAAGCCAACATATACTGATGGTGTCCGTGGATTCAGTCTCGCACAGTTTTGGCATTTATGTTGTCCAACAACACACAGTTTTACTGAGAAAATATGAAGCATATGAGTTGTCTTGACATTCTATTTTATTCCTTTCAGGTGCACTCCAAGTCTTATAAGTAAACCTCAATAGACCTATCAAGCAGTATTTGGCACGTGATGTAAAAAAGGTTGCCCACAGAGCCCACCCTGCAAATTTTGTGAGACTCAGAGGAGTCATCTCAGCCCATTCATGTCAACCTTATAATCACAGTGACCTACTGTGTAGCTCCTGGGAGAACTTTAACACCTCATTCATACCAATGTAAATGTTATTCACTGGCTGAGAGAAGTGGAGAGCAAACACAAATACCCTCAAGGAATTGCATGCAGGGAAAGGGTAACTTTTAAAGTTATTTTCCCCTAATATTTTAATTCAGTGAAATTCAAAATACACTGACCCTAAACCCCTCCCTAGTTTTTCTTTAACTCCACCCACTTTTGTAGTAAATAGCGGCCATATTCCACCTTCTCCCTCCCACATTTACGACAAAAGTGTATAGCTACCTCTGAGTGGGGCAGAGATCTCCATACAGAAAAAGGTAGAAGAGGTGAAAGTGGAAACTTCCTGTAGGTTTGTGAATTGCATTTTGTGGTAAGTATATAATACTACTATAGTACTGCTTTACGTACTTCAGAACCAAGTTTGTGAATCAGGCCCTAGATATTATGTTGCCATTTAATTCATGGTATTTCTATGTCTATACAACATTCAGGATGGATTAACAAATACTTTGGATGTATTCAAAAATACATTTTTTCTCTTAATGTATCATGATTGTCTACAGAAAGTGTTGCTTTACCTTAAAAAGATTTGCTCAGTCTTGCCCTGTTTCCTGGGGCATAGCTTCCATTAGTGCAGCAAGTGAAGTGACACCAGGATCCATAAGCTTGAGAGCCATCTGAGCCATAATTATTATAATTGAAACAGCTTCCATGGGACCCATTTCCTTCCTTGCGCAAGTGCCATGACACCGTTGCTAAATTTCCACCTGTTTAACTGGATTTCCATGTTAAAGTGTACTATAGGTTTTGATGAAGTCACTTTTCCAAATTATTTAATAAGGATGGACAAAGTGGTCAGGAGTCAGACAGACCATGTAATCTGATTTGTTTCGGGGGTATTGAAAAGTGTTATCTTAGTGACTCTATCAAGAAAACAAACTGACGTCCATGAAAGCTGAATTGGAATGTATTTTTTGTAAAATAATAGTGCTTTAAACAAGCCCATCAGTGCACTAAACAGTGCACCTTTCATTGTCAAACAATTTTGATGAGCAGCATGTTGTGCAACAATTTCATATACTATGAGCAATCTTTACCACTGCCAATTTCAATACCACTCAAATCTGTTTAAGTGACTAGGCTAGAACTTCGGACACATTCAGATACTGCTGACACAATTCTTCAAAAGTCATGACCCTGTTGGCCTTATCTCGGGCTTTTCTGGCTGCAGTGCAGACCTGAGCGACTTTTTTTGGCACCTGCCGGGTTAAAGTGAATTAATGTAATCCGATATTACTCACAATTCGCTTATTGCAACTCAGAAACAGCTTGCCTTTTTTGTTTCTGAGCTCAGTCTGGAAATAAATCACTAATGCAAGAAACTGGGTTAAATGAACTCACTTTACCTCTTACATGCGCATAAAAAGGGACTCAGACAGGCCCATTGTAACAAAGCCCTGTTCTTGCTCGATCTGACCCATCGTGTTTGCTGTAGTTTGCACGCGATTGAAATATCTTATGGTGCTGTTTCTTTCATTGAATTCCACCACCTTTTGCATCCTATGGCTGATGGCTTCTAAAATAAGATAAACACAGAATTCTTCTAAAACCGAATTCAGCATCTAATTAATGTGGCTAAAGCTGACCCAATGTTACCAATGTTCCATTTCATCATACATTTTTCCTCATTAGGATTATATTTTCCATTTGATCTGAATAGCGAGATTAAGTGGAAATGTCCTTTCATGGAAGTTTCCACGTGGAGAAGAAAAAGAACCTTTTACTCTTCACCGCTAATTTCTGTGTGAAAGCTAATGAGCACATAGATCAAAGTCTGAGCAGAACAATCCATTTCAGAGAGTAGTAATTGAAGATAAAAGTGTGATTATGAACGCAGCAGTGGCAGGCCACCTTCTCACAGAGAAATTATTACAGCAGGTACAGACATTGAACAGAACATCACTTCTCATGAACGATTTATAAAGAAATATTTCGGCACCCAGTGCTATTAGACAGTTATAAAAAAAACAGAAAACAAAGTTACACAATGAAAAAAAGACAAAACGTGAAATTTTGTGACATGTCAATTTCCTATACTTTCTGAATACTTTGAGGCGCACTGACTGCCAATATTTTCTTGTGCATACAGTCATACTTTCTCCATGGCAAAGAATAGGGAACTAACAAAGCGAGTCGCAAAAACATGTTTATCCATTTTTGTTTGCCATTCGGCATAAAAAACATTACTTCTCCTATCTTTACTGTGTCAGTGTGGTGTAGGTTTACCACACGGCAATATATTTTTCAGTTTTTTGTCCAATATGGAAAAGCACCGCTCTATAAGTTGGTCTCCTCCAGTTGTGAGAGACTATACAACTTTTCTAATGTCCTCTTATATAAATGCTGAGTCGTGATGTATGGTTGTAATACTCATTTAATAGTCCATTTTAGGAAAAACACCAGCCAACGAGTTGTATAGTCTCTTACAACTGGATGAGACCAACTTATAGAGCGGTGCTTTTCCATATTGGAAAAAAAATTTACTTTTTACCCCAGTTTTGGGTGATGGTCTTGGGACAGGGAGCATTTGGAAAGAGCACGCTGGAACTTGAAATCTAATTTGTTTGGTGACCCTAGGATTGGTGCCTTGTCCTCTCTTTGAGTGGTCCACTGTCTGAAGTGTTGTGGCATAAACAATATATTTTTCAGTATTAAGGCCTTCATTACAAATGTGGTGGTCTGACCGCCACATTGCAAGTTGACTGCCAGGGCGACGTTGTCGTTTGACGGTGCCATGGCAGCGGCATGCTGCGACTCATAGAGAGCATGCAGCACATACCACTACCTTGGCAATGCCTCTTGCATGTCGGTAGACTTTGTGCTAGTCACCATGAGGTGCATGGCACACAGTGCAAGTACAACAGTGCAAGAAGAGGGGAACAACATGCCATCCCATGCACAACCCCCATGGATTACAATGCCCTGGGGCACTGCTTGAGGCCCCTTCCCTGCCTTTCTGATGACCTTTTCATGAGGGGGTACCTGCTAGGAAAAGGTCAGTGGAAAGGCATGTCGCAATCACCACAGCCGTGCTGGCATCGGCACTACCTCCATAGGCCACTACTTTCCTGACCGACACTGTGGCAGTATCCAAGATCCTGGTAATGGCGGTGGTCTTGTTGTGGTCTGACCGCCCTTCTTGTAATTGGGCAGTTAGACAAGGTGGGCAGTGGTCCGATCGCCACTGATGGTTTTAGGACAGATGTATTCATAATCAGGGCCTAAATGTGAGAGGAACAAGTATGAGTGGTTGGAAACGGGGAGCACTTACTCAAAAATATTAGGGGTTTAGGACAATTTATGGAGGAGGTATAGATGGACTTGCTAACACCAACACACACCCATTAAAGAGTTAGGAATTTATTACGAGTCTGGTGGTACACAACGCGACAGTAGCGGTCTGCCAACTGCCCTAATATGACCAGGGTAGTCACACCAACCTGGGTCCTCCGCAACCATCTGGGATCTGAGATTACTGGTGGCGGCACAGCAGTCTTGAGGTCGCAATATGCTTGGCGGGCCTGCTGCGCCCCTGCCAAGCATATTACGAGTTTCCTCACCACCACACTTCTCATGGCAGTGCGACCACCATCAAAAGTGTGGCAATGAGGAAACAAAAGAGACCCTATAAGGCCCCCTTGTGCCTCTGTGCCATGGGGTGCAGGCAGTGGGGCACATGGTGTGCTCCCCTGCATACCCAGTATCTGCACGACATGGAATACAGCAGTCCATGCCATTCAGTTACTGATTTTGACTTTCCCATTATGGTGCCTATTTCATAGGGGCTGCCATAGGCATACCAAAGAACAGTCTGCCAGACAGGAGAAAACTCCTAATCTGGCGGGATAGTTCAAACAAATGTTTGGCAGTGCAGGAGCAGAGCGGGGTCACACCTGCACCCCAAAAGTCATAATAATAATAATGATAATAATAATGAAGCTTTTAAAGCTCACTGCTACCTCCACTGAGGTGTCCTGGCGTTAATAGCAGCTTTGGTAGTGGGGTCAAGCAAGTCAATTAAGACTGGTTGAAAAGCCAAGGTTTCAGCTCTTTCCTAAAAGCCTGTTCTGATTACAACATGCGGAGGTGGACAGGCATAGCATTCAAAAGTTTTGCTGTGTTTACAGTGAAAGATCTGCCATCTCTCCTGGCTTTAAGAAAACGTGGAACCCGCAGAAGTTGCAGTTTGTTTGATCTCAAGGCCCGATCCTGATGATATAATAACAATCTCTGCCTGAGATAGTCCAGGCCCAGGTCTCTTGTATCTCTATAACCCCTTCGCTGCTGGGCTAATTCCCCCGTGGTGCGGGGGGATGGGGGCCGTGCGCGGCGCTGCTGTGCTCGTGACGTGCTCCACTTATCAAGGAGCACAGTGGCGCTGTGCTCATGATGATCTGAGCACGTCATGAACACGCCCGTTTGTATAGAAGGCTCAGCACAGCAGGGGAATTATCCCCGGGTGGGAGCGCTGCAGCGGTCATGACGAGCTCAGCTCGACATGTGCACAGCGCCACTGTTCCTCATGATGAGCTGAGCTCATCATGAGCACTGAAGGTGTTAAGCCAGAGTAAGAGACTTAAACTCAATCCTCCTAACAGGAAGCCAATGGAGATGTCACAAGTGAGGGTAGATGTGGAGCCGAAGAGACACCTGACAGATCAGTCTAGTCACAGCATTCTGAATATTCTGCCGTCTGTGAACAAGATAGGCTGGCAGCCCTAGATATAAGCTGTTGGCAAGGTCCATCTGAGAGGTCACCAGAACGTGGACCGTGGTCTTCCTGCAGTCCTCTGGAAGAAAGTGTAAGAATATCCTGATAGCTCTGAACTTCCGGAAGCACGTAGTAGAGACTTGGCACAACAGTGTTTGGAAAGAGAGGTCTTTGTCTAATTTGATTCCCAGATTTTTGGATGGTTCCACCGGAATCGGTGGTGGATTCAGCTCTGTGGGCCACCAGAGACTAGATGGTGGAGAAGCTGCCTGACTGAAACACATGACCTCCGTCTGCTCTGCATTTAGCTTCAAGCAATTCACATTCATCCAAACAGCGATGTGTTTAAGGCATTGCTTAAAGTTGAAAAAGGCTGCCTCTGAGTGTTCCTTGTAAGAGAACACCAGCTTTGTAAAATCAACATAGGAGACTACCCTCACACCCCTTGTCTCAACAAGGGTAGTCAGTGGGGCAAGTTAGATATTGAAATACAACGGACTCTAATAAGGCCCTAAGACCATTGCTAATCTCAAATCACACTTCTAAAGTTACGAAGCCTTAAAGGGGTCACAGCAGGTGTAAACATCGACCATCAAATGCACAAAAGGTAGAGGGAGTAATACACGTAATAGTTTTAATATCGGTAATTACTCTGGGCAGAATTCCAACCCATTGTTTTTTATCCACTGTGGCACTCTAGACAGAGGCCTGCCTTATGCAAATCAATATTGACCCTGTTCCTCTTGGCAGCAGTCCATCCATACAGCCAGAGGAGACCCCTTCCAAAAGGGAACACAAACAACCCCAGACAGGTTTCAACATACTAAGAGCGAGTCATGTGGGTATAGCTTGTATCCAGGGACACAGCATGCAAGGGTCCCCAGTTGGGCATACCTTTAATAATTCATAAAATTTTAAACACAATTTACTGCTCATTACATTAAAACAAAAATGAGTGCCATTGGGATTTTCTTTAATTTGTTGTTTTAACATATCTAAATAATTTAGTTATTTAATATGTATTTAATTTGCTGAATTAAGGCACGGAAACATTTTATTTCTGCTACTTCCTGTTGAAAACAAGTAATTCAAATTAATGTACATCTATATTTTACATTATAATACTGTTATATCTTTTTAAAGAATAATAAACCTTAATAATTTTCCCAATACTTTCAATAGGGGGATCTCAAGTAAAGTGGCAGGGAATGAACACTTTGTGAAAAGTTACTAGTGATAACTTTACAGTTAAAAATGCTGTTGTAGGAAGCTTCCTCCCTGATTTGAGTTGGTGGAGACAAGAAAGGCTATAAAGCGGTGTAAACCTACACCTGGAAATGAGAAATGGAAAAAAGTGGCAGGTGCGACCTAGGTGTAGTAATAGATTTATACTTAACTACATATACTTGTGTTTACTTACCTTTGTGAATAGGCCAAAAGAAATGTAATGCCCAGACAATGGAATGTATGACTTTTTTTTCGTACCTAAAATAAAGTTTCATTCAAAGAACCATAAAGAGATTATTTTCACATTATACACTTACATTGACGATATAGAGTTAGTTAATACAGTGGTTGAAATATGTTTGTATATCACTATTTCTACTATGATATAATGACATAATACCCTCTAAATTAGTTTAGGATTGCGGTAACACATAAAGGGTGTTGTAGACATTTCAGGCAATGGGTATGCCCTGTGCTTGGCTTTACTGTTAGGGAAGTTACCAGTAGAGTATGGAATAGATAATATTTTGCAGTCACACCCGCTCTGCATATTTTAATAAACTGGCTTTAGTGACATTGGCAGTAAAAATGATGATGGGTTGCTGAAAATGACTGATGATGGAGGAGTAGGGAGTAGAATAGACTTTTCCTCAATTTTTCTACTTTTAGTGTCTGAAGTGCTCTTAATGTACATGGGTGATCTGAGTTTGTTTTCCACAGAGGAAGTTGTTTTGGCTAAACAGTTTGAGATACCCTATTATACTCTAGGTGCTTTTCCTTTAACGCCCAATTTTATTTCAATGAGAGCAGCAATCTTTTCCTGCTGAGCTACGACTATTGTTTTAGATCATGGCAGGATTTTTTATGCATCTGGAAGTCTAAGATTGTAGCCAACCATAACCACCTTGTTGGAAATCCTGGGGATATCAGTCACACCCACCCCACTTTTAGGCATATTGGTACACGTCAAAGACACAACGGCTGAAGTCCGCCATCTACTTGCCATATGACTGCTGCTAGTATTAAAAAAGGGTTGACCCTGTGTCCCTCAGAACCTGGGTAAGTACATATTTAAACAAAAATGGATATGTCGAGTAAGAAACAGTTAATAATAGATGCTCTAGACGAGTAGCACGAAAATACAACACAACCTCTACACAAAAATTATATACAAAAAATTATATATAATAGCTGACAAAGTAACTTACTGTCGTTACTTATTAAACAGATATTTGACCAATTAGGTTCAAAAAGGATTAGGAGTAAGACAATCAACTAAAATTGTTACTTTTATATGAATTACATCATTCAATGATATCCACAGTAATCAAAGAGAAATAAATGCTGTCAACAGGAAATTTACACATAAGTTACATATGAAGTGACACAAGTGTTTCTAGTGCTCCAATATGTGAACAATATATACAGTGCAGGCATATGTACAGTTTGGCATATGTACAGTTTGGGAAATCAGAGGTTTGATGATGCAGTGAATCCTATCGTTAGTCTGATGGAATCCTGCAATCTCTGAATGTAGAAGTACGTCGACGTTTCTACCCTAGCGGTGCCCCAGTGGGTGGTCACAACGGGTCTTCCTCAGGACGGGAGAATGGAGGGGGGTGTTGCCTCTAGATGACAGCCCTAGTATGGCCTGAAGAATGCTGGCCTTGAGGAAATAGATGACTGAATCACCACCTCGGGGGTCGAGAAGGTCTTGGCCTGGTAGGTGAGTCAATCCATTGCCACTGTATGTATGCAAAACCAACTCGAATCTGGGCAGAGACGGGCCGAAGTACCGTCTTCCATCTGGCATCAGTTAGGAATGACTGATGCCAGATGGAAGACAGTACTTCTACGTTCAGAGATTTTCTATGAGATTTTCTACGTTCATACGTTTTCGTGCTACTCGTCTTGAGCATATATTACTGCTGCTGGCAAAAGGTAGGGTGGCTATGCATTGGGGCAAATCTACTGTTCCATCAGTAAAAAGATGGCTACAAGACATCTCTTTTTGTCATACTCAATTATCGTTAGTCTGGGAATTAATGCCCACTACTTTCAGACCCAAAGACATTTGGAAGCTCCGCAATAACCCAGTTGATGGTGCCCACAGACACAACCCAGCAGCAACAGCGGCACACACTTAAGCCACACTTCTCAGATCCCCCAGGACATAGAACAGAGGCTCCCTTAGACCTTTTGGGAGTGATAAACAAGGGTGTTGTAGGCCAATGTTAGTGAAGCATGCTATTGTCATTTCGCTGTGCAGAAATGTTTAGACGCTCTTAAGAATTGTGATTTCACACTGACCTATTGTAAACTGTTCAGTTGGTTATCTAGTGTTGTAAATTAATCTAGGACCCTAGTGTAATTTTCCCGATTCATGCCCTTATATAGGTATACTTTATCATATCCTTATATAGGTATAGAAATCCCTACCATATTTGGCCTAAGCCATACAGCTCAAATACGGCATGGCTACTTCCACTAAGTTCCGAGAATCAACTACAATTTCTTGGAAAAACCTGCCTTCAGCACCTAGGGACTTCCCCCTGCTTGAATATTAAGTTCTCCAAGACATTCTGGTGTTTTCCAAGAATTTAGTCTTTGAGTGATGTTATTAAGTCCAAACATGCATCAAACTCGGCACCTTCAAAGTATAAATATGCCTAGGTTTGCCAAAACACACAGTGGTTTGGAGCAGATCGACTATCTACTTGCCCGACGCCCTGCAGCAGCAAGTGCCGAAGGAAGCCGACACTCCAGCTGATGCACTGAGAGAGACAATGTCTTTTCTCTTGCCGAGAAATGCAGCTCCAGTGTTTCCGGCTTACCCTTGCGGGTATCTGGGAAATCGAGTCCTGAGAGAGAGATACAAGACCTCCTTCATTCTAAAACCAAGGTACAGAGCTGATTAGACCTCTTAGAGAATTCTTGGAATAGATTACTGGCAGAAGAACTACTAAACTTAGGCTACTCCTCACTTACTTCTTCCCTCATACTAGACCTAGCATGTGTACACCGGGGTAGGCGTATTTTAGAAGCACCAGTTGAGTACTTTTAGTCATTATTTATTACTATATGTATTTTATACATTTTATGCACTTTATGGCTTAGAAAACATATCATGCTTTTACAGTACTACTTTATAATACTGTTTGTAAATTATATGCCTTGTACTTTATAACCAGTACTAGAAATGTAGCAGTTCATTTCCAATGCTTGAGAAAGAAGACTGTTCAATGAATACTTTTATTGAAAATGCCCGTCTCTCTATTTCTCTGCATCTGGTGGCCCTGCCGCCCTTTAAATCCAACACCAGAAGGGTAGGGCATGGAGTGCCCCAGGGATCGGCCATCAGTCCGATCCTGTTCAATCTCTACCTCCGTCCCCTGATCGAGTTGATAAAATCTTTTGGCATAGCAGTCACCAACTATGGTGATGACACTCAACTTGTCTTCTCGTTTGAGGGCAAGGAGGCAGTGTCGCAGGAGACTTTCCACCAGTGTATGTCCACGACTGCGGAATGGTTGAGCCTCAATTCTTTACAATTCAACGGTTACAAAACGGAGGTACTGCACTGTTCAATGGATCGTACCCCCATGCCTTTGCCACTGAATTTTTGGCCTCCATCTTTTCAGGACACCAGTCTGCCAGCTGAATCAGTCTGTAACTTGGGGGTGATGTTCGACCACAGTCTGCAGTTAGATGTGTCGGTAAATAAAACAGTGGCTACCTGTATGGCACTTCTGCGAATGTTGCGGAAAATATTGCCTATGCTCCCGGTACAATCCAGGCGAGAAGTAGTGAGAAGTATCATCTTAAGTAGGCTTGACTACTGTAACTCACTACTTCTGGGGGCACCTAAGACCCTGGTGGGAAAATTGCAACGTGTTCAAAATCTCACCGCCAAACTGACCCTTTCGCGCAGTCGCCTTGACTCTTCCACAAAAGCACTTAGGGAGCTCCATTGGCTTCCAATCCGCCAGAGGATTGTTTTTAAAGCCCTTTGCTTGGTACATAAGTCCCTTCACGGACAGGGTCCTTCTTCTTTGCAGGACCTGTTTTCCTGGTATGTACCATCTAGATCTCTCCGCTCAGCCTTAGCATGTATGGTGATAGTTCCCAAGATTCTGAGGATTTGGATGGGAGGCCGATCCTTTAGATTCACCGCAGCAAAATTGTGGAACTCCTTACCATTATGCTTAAGCCGCACAGACGATTTTATTCCTTTCAAGAAGGCTTTGAAAACGTATCTGTGTCCAAAAACCTGTTAAAGCTCTTCGCTGCAAGCCATGCAACTGCCTAAACACTGTGTCTGTATCATCCAAGTCGAAGCGCCAGGATACCCGATGGGTGACAGTCATTGCGCTATATAAAAGCACCAATACATACATACATACATACATCTCTGGTGAAACGAAGCATGCACGATTGACTGAGTAAAATAGTTATCTATTGGTTCCGCGACTCTAGAGATTTGATTTCTTATTTTTGGGAAACAAAGTTGTCATGTTTATGCGGTTGTCAGAGACGAATCCCTTCTTGTTTATTCGTGAAAGTTTCTAGTGACCTCTGAGCTAGCTGGCACTCACAATTAAGTTTAATATAGTTGGTAGAGACCTAGTCGATTTCAGTCCTAGGTCTAAACTACAGTATATAATATTCCAATGCGCAGAGCATACTGGGAATATAGGAACTACACTACACTAGCAACACTCATTATAAGCGCCAGATTTGGCGTAGTTCATTATTCAATATTGTAATATTCCTATATGTTAAAATGCCAATAAACAAAATAAAAAATAAATAAAAAACATACCTACCTTGTTCAGATAAGAAATCCAGTCATGATATAGAGTTTGCGAAGTCCTAAGATTGCAGAAAGGTTGCCACCAGAAACTACAGTCTCAATTCTTCTCTTTCCGTTCAAGCTTCTCTTTCAATCACCTAATAGATGAGGTGAGCTTTAAAAGTTGACTCTCATACATGGAGCCAAGAAAAAAGATTGCGAAAATAGAGGGCATCAATGGCATAAATGCTAATTTGTTGCTGGAGCTTTCCACTGGCCTACACTTTTGAAAGGCATATGTTAGCTCCTCTCATTATTCAGGCTCCTTCCTCCTCTTCTGCTCCTTACTATAACATCCTGGAAAGTGCATTCAGATCGGGACAGTGAACAGCAGTCGGGTAGAGAGGCCTACTCAGGCAGCTGAGTGCTGATTTCATGGTGTCTTTGGTGATATTGGAGGAACTTTGTTTAGAAGGGCTAAAGGATCATCTGATGAAATATACTCATGGGCTGTATCATGAAAAATACTAAATAGGTATTCAGAAGAGGATCTGTGTGGGAAGTGATCTACTGCTGATCTACTGTTGACCCCGTTCCGGGTGCCTGGTATCCATATTTTCCCATCAAAATTGCCCCATATGGTACCATCATGTGTGAAGTCTGTTCTTGAACGCAGTGCAGGGGCGTCGTGAACCTCCTGATTTCGCAGCTCAAGTGGGGGTGGAGTTCTCGATGGGTCTCTTCTGTCTGCAGCTCGGCAGACAAAGGCTCTTAAGTAACATTACAGGGGTGGTTGGTTGGTTGAGTGAGTGAAAGGACTGATGAATATGTGTTTGAGTGAAAGAGTGGGTGGTGTTTGGGTGGATGAATCAGTGAAGAGATGGATGTAAGGATGGATTAGTGAAAGAATGAACGGATAAGTAAAAGTGAGGATGGATGAATGGATACATGTGTGGATAGATGGATAAGTGAAAGACTGGCTGGATGAATGAAAGAGGGTGGGTGGATGGATGAAACCGTTAATGGATGGATGATTAAAAGGGTGGTTGGATGATTAGAAAGGTTGGATGCATTAGTGAAAGCGTGGATGGATGTGTGGAGTGAAAGGGTGGATAGATGGACAGAATTGAAAGGGTAGATAGATGGATGAATGAAAGGATAGATGGATGTATTGATGGATGGATGGATGGATGGATAGTGGGACACCATAATCCCCCAACTTTAGAAGCTACAGTTGGGTGGATTTCTTGATGGGCCTCTTCTGTCTACAAGTTGGCAGACAAATGGAAGTTATGGAGTGAAAGGGTAGATAGATGGATGTGAGTGAAAGGGTAGATGGACGGGTGAGTGGAAAGATGGGCGGATGGGTAGATGGATGGATGAATGCTTTAAAGGATGGATGAGTGAAAGAATAACTCGATTAGTGAACGAATGGAGGGATGGATGAAAGACTGCATGGATGAATGAAAGGGATGGTGGATGGACTGGTGGATGAGATGAGTAAAAGGAAGGATGGACAGATGGATGGAGTGAAAGGGTTGATGGGTGGATAAAGTCAAAGTATTGATAGATGAGCCAAATCATGGATGGATGACTGAAAGGATTGATGGATGAGTGAAAGGATGGATGAGTGAAAGCATGGATGGATGAGTGAGTGGGTGGATCTGTGAGTGAAGGGGTAAATAGATAGATGAGTAGAAGGATGAGTGAAAGTGAATGGATGGATGGATGAATGAGTGAATTAGTGAAAGGGAGGATGGATGGATGAAGTGAAAAGCTGGATGGATGGAATCAAAGGGTGGATGGAAGGAATGAAAGAGTAGATGGATGCATGACATAAAGGATGGATGAATTAGTAGAAGGGTAGATGTAGAGACAGGTGAGTGAAAGGGTGGATGGATGGATAGATTTGGAGATGCATGCATAGATTTGAATATGGTTGGGTGCATGGATGGAATAGTGAAAGACTGAATGATAGATGAAAGAATAAATGGATGAAACAATGTAAAGGTAAAATTGTGGATATAAGAAGATGGATGGAAGGATGAATGGATAGATGCTTGGAAGCAATGGACAAGAGAGCTCGTCTGGGGAGGGTTGTTATGACTTGCTTTGTTTGTTTGATGCCATAAAAGCTTTGATTCAAAGGTGGGGGGGGGGTACTTTCATTTTCTAGCTACTCCCTTGATGCAGTGAGCACAACATCCCAGGCTAATTGAAATTTTAAGGAAATGAGAATAAAGAGATTCAAATGATTTGCTAGACACTTACTCCAAGCAAGCAATCCTTTTGGATCCCCTCACTCTCTCTATAATAGAGGTTTATATGGAGTTTTAATGGTTGCCAGTGCTGTGTGTATTAGAATTGAGTTAGGGATTTGCCCTACATGGTGATCTAGCATGTAGCTCTGCCTAATGTGACTAACCGCTGGAGAATTTCATATCCTGACTTTCATTTTGGGCCTCATATCAAAGAAATGAAATATATGCATTGAGGATTTGTCCTGTGACCCGGAGGGCACACCAAGTGTACTATCATAATGGTCAGAGCATTATGGTCTTGGTCCTGGCTAAAGCACATACAAAAGCAGCACAGTGTGTTTTATGGATACTTAGGGGACAATTAGGATATTATTTGGAGTTGCCTCTGACCGACTTCATCACGGAATGGGGACTGACTCCGATCACCTAAATGCGATGCCACCACACACGGTGTGGTTGCATACTCCCATTTCCCTATCAGAGCTTGTGCTATGACTGTAAACCGGCTGTAGCACAAGCTTCCATAGGGAAATGGGAGGTTGTGTTCATCTCTGCACCGCATGGCAGGCACCTTGGTGCCTGCCATACGGTGCAGGAATCAACAGAGGAGCACCAGAGGTGCCCCCTCAGCCCCCAACCAGAGACAAAAGCCTAACTTTACTACTCCTAAATGACGTTTATGAACAATGAAAGACGTAAAGTTAGGATTTTGTCTCAGATTACTTTTGTGAATCGGGCCCAAATTGATTGATTGGGCATTTAAATCTGTGGTTACACTTTTAGTACCTGAGCCTAATTCATTTCTCCACTAGAGACTGCTGGGTTACTATTATGCATGGAATCACAAGGGAAAGTTGCAAGCTCTGTGTAGAGGAAGGCAGATAGTCCCCACAGGGGTGGAATCATGATCTGGAAGAAGATCCTGCATCTGTGTCTAGATTGTGTAGTATTTAGTTCTACAGTATGAATACAATACTTTATTTAAATAAATGACAAACATTGGGCTGGACATTGAGTTATAGTGTCTGTTGGTTGATTGTTTAGTTTTGAGTTCTTGCCCCCTACTCAACCTCCATGAATAGCCTGTGACTGTTTGCTATTGCGCCCATGAGATGCAAGTGTGGCAAGGGTTGTACTGGGCCACCTCACAGAGCCCGACTAGGATAGGCATCAGGACACTAGTGGCTAACACCTCAAAATCTTTGTTTGGGGCCAAGTAGCCCTTGTATGTCATGTGGCCCCCACAAACATGAACAAACAAGTGGCGGCAAGTGGCGTGAAAGTTGCCTGTGACCGTTCCAACTTTCTTGACAGAATAATGATAGGAACCAAGGGAGAGGGTGCTGTGGAGACAGGCTCCCTTAACCTCTTATTACAGGTTTCCCCAGCTGTCTCCATATTTTATTTCCTTAGTTTCTCCAAGACATTCTCCTCTCCCTTGATTTCAAAGGTATCAACGTGAGGTGTTTGGACAGAATACCCCCAAAAAATATAGGGCCTCATTACAATGTCGGTGCGACTGCCACCGACAGGCTGTCAGTGGCAGTTCTATGTTTTTATTATGAGGTTCTTATTTCATTTTATCTTAGTGATATATTTTATGTACATATTTTATATTCTATATAACGTGTATTTATGTAGTATTGTACTATTTAATTACATTTTATTTTAAAGTATTAATTAATGTGCAGCTGTTTTGTTTTTACTTTTGTATGTTTATGTAAATTTAGATGTATTTTTTAATTTGTTTTGTTAATTAAAATGAATGTATGTAAGTTAACATTTTATTTCACTCAATTTTATTTTTGTTTTTGTAATCAATAAATGATTCATAATATTTTGACAGTGGGATGTTGGGTATAGGGGGGAATAGTGTGGGACCATTTTTGAAGTATTCCATTAGGGTTTATTATTTTATGAATACATTTATGTATTTTTATCAATTATGTTTAAATTTTAAAAACAATCACATTTAAATATTTGTGTTATTAGTATGCAACTTTCGACATTCATAGTGTTAGCAGAGTTGTTTTTAAAGATGAAAATATTTTAGTTCATAAATCTTTGTCATGTTTTTATTTATCCATTTGTTAGATTTTATTTACATATAAATATTTGATGTTATTAATATGTGTTGTGATTTATTTTATATTTTGCTATGTTCATTTTTTGAATACCTATCTAAATTGTACATATGTGTTATAAATAACATTTATTTTATTTGTATTGCTATTTATCAATTTGTAAAATAAAGTATTGTGTGTAGGAGTAGTAAATTGTATCCCCTTAATGTGCAACACTTTCCCTAATAAATAATTACTAATACATTCTAAAGCTTCTACATATTTTTATTTACGTATTTGATTTATGTTATTGAGTGTACATTTTTAATTTTTATGTTTGATAAGTAAAATATTTTCCAAGGGAAAATACATCATTTTCACTTGTTATAGTGAGTGGCACACCATTAAATATACATTTTTGATTTGTATGAAATGCACTATATTCTTGAACATACTTTGAAGATGTATATTTTTAAACATACATATACAAATGATACATCATTGTTTTTTCATAGATGCGTTTTTGTACATTGTACACTGCATTTCTACAATTTATAATGTCTTTTTTTTATATATCACTAAGTACTATTTAATGTAGATGTATATTTGTATAGTATTACTACATTTATACTCTCCATATATATTTATATTAGGGGTTTGCAATAAATCCTGCTAATCCGGTGGAGTTAGTGGAGTTTTGTCCATATTCCGCCAACTGCCATGTAGCAGAGTTTTTTCTCATGCACTGCTCGCCAATGATAAGTTTGCAAGTACAAGCAAAAATTGGCAATCCTTAGTGTGATTTTCGGATGCTAGGAGGGCACCTGGCAAGATTATCGCAAGCAGACGGTTGTGACCCTTCTTCATGAGAAAGCTGCACCTCGAGTAGAAAATCTACTTGAGCAGCAGCAAAGAAGCAGCACTCTCTGGCACACCACAGGCTGGCGTTCACACTGATTTTGCAGTGCGCAACATGTTCCAAGTGCTAACAATTAGGAGCATGACATTCCAAACTCGACCCGTTCGACAAACTGCGCGGAATCTCATGAATTTTTCATTTAATTTGCGGAATCCTGTAGAGTGCATCTCCGCGAGCTTGCCCACCCCTAATTTAAATTTGTCCAATACATTGTTTAACATTTTTACATATTTTTACATACTTTTTTAACACTATTTATTCACTTTTTGAAATACTTCTATTGATTTTGATTTCTATATTGAAACAGCCTTTATTTCCAAATAGTAGAAAGTTTATTATGGCTAGCTGTATTTTGCACTCTATTATTGTCATTTTGAGGTGGTTTTCATTTGTGTCAGTTACAGTTTCCTTTTGCTGTTCAATGGACAAGGTAAGAGCTTTTTTAACTTTTCATTTAGGGTTTTGGGGTGTGGGATGTTTATAGGTATAGTTAATGTGGGTTATGGTGCTAGTTTCATTTGGTAAGGTTGTTTAGTGGTAGTTTGTGTTTCGTTGTTATATACTGTATTGCAGTAGGCCTAACTATACTTTGGTAGCCGTAGTATGTCATTGTACATATATTCATGTGTTGTACTATATATGGTTAGGAAGTGGGGGTGCAACAATTGCAGCTCTTTTTAATTTGTATTATTTTAAAAAGGGATTTAATTTGGTTTAATTTAAAGCAGTGATAATCAAAGTACGGCCCTAAGGGCAGCTTGCCTTCCTCCTGGCCTTTATATGAGGCCCGCTGGCATTCAGAAAATGTTTAATACATGGGCAAGTATTTATTTACAGATAAGCAAAGACAGTGCCTTGAGCCGCTTACCTTTAGGAGCACTTCATTTTGAAATACTTTTTGCAACAAGTCTGTAAAAATATGATAAAGTGTCTCAAAATAGAAAAAAGTGTATTTCATTACCATGCAGAAGGAATTCACTTTAGTACATCAGACTATTTCATTGTATTGTGATTGTTTTTTAACATGAGTTTAGAAACAATCATGCATCCCCCCACCCTGTCAACAATGACAATAGTGAACTAAAAGGCAAGTCAGTAGTTATTTGCACCTTTTAGGTGATCTGAGGTTTTATTATACATGGACAACATTAACGTTTTTTTAAACCAAACTCAGGGGCAGGTTTTGTAAAGTGCCCATCCTGATGTCATATATTTTAAGATCCTCTCATACGTGATAATGATGAAATTAGAGGCAAAGTGAAATAATACATTTGCTTAGGATCATATCATTTGGTCATGTGGGGTAGCCATGATTGATCCCAGATTTTTTTGTTTCATATTGTGCAATTCAACCACTAGATGGGTATCTATTTCCCTTTCTCATTTTACTTAGAACACGGGTGTCAGACTGAGGCAACATGAAGAGTCTGCTTGCATTAGGCTCAAAGTTCCAAGAAAGTCTCACTGTGAACTACAGCAAGGTAATTAAGTGGACAGAGGAAAGGATTGATATGATTTGATTATCATGAAACAATTTGGCAAAGCAAGAGTACCAACAGTACAGTGCAGAACTATTTTTTCCAATATTGATACCTTTCGCACTACACCCTATTTTATTGAGCGGACTATCAGACTGGGTGGCCGCGCCCCATGGATAAAATAAAATGATTGTTGGTTTAAAGTCGTATTTTCGTTTTGCACGCTTATTACCAGTGTTTAGTTTGATTTAAGTTTTTCCTATTGCTCAATAAAAAGAGCAGAAAAATCAGTTGAAAAAGTGATTATTCAAGAGTGCACAATTTGCCATGAGGGTGAGGAGATTAATTGCAACATACCTTTCTGTGCCATAGTTTTCATCTTGATAAATCGAGTTGGCAACCATCATATTTTACAAAAATATCAACTAGAGAGTAAGGGTATGGAAAGTCACTCCTGTACCCCTGTCATATATTTTTAAAAAACTGAAGACTGACTTAGTGAAAAAGTAAGAAACCAAAAAAAAATTATTTTATATTTCTGTGTTATCCTATCCCCCTAAAAAAGCAAAGTAGAATTAGAAAGGAATCTTTCTCTTTTAAAAGGACCCTATCTCACCACTAGTTGGTGACATGCTTCATCATAGGGTCCCCGCTGGGGTGGCCGAATGCCTCCCCAGTGTGCTACAACGCTTGAATTACAGTGGAGCGGGTTGATGGTGTGTGCAACAGTGCTACAACTAATATGTGCTTCAAACTGTGGGTAAAATTAAAAAATACATGGTTGTATCCTATAGAATTTTTTTTATTATAGGCCAACCAGTATTGGATTAAAAACAGTGCAAGGAAGACAAAACAGGGCTCTATTTTATGAAACCCGTGTCCTTAATAGTAAGTGGTCAACAACTGTGAAGTCGGGACCAACCATACAGTCCCTCTGGTGCGCTTCACTTGAATAATATGTCGCCGTTAGGAAATGCGGCAAACAGAACCCGGCCCTTTAGAAAAAGTAAAGAGGAGGGGTCATATCCTCTAAGAAGGCAAATAGAGGATCACCATTTGGGTATTAACACTGGAATGGTTAATGCATGCCACATGTGGATGAGAGTGGGATATATACATGTTGCATGGGACTACCTGACAAAAGCCACCATCGAGTTATATGTCAGTTTATGTCTCTATGTGTTATTATGTTTGTCCCCTTTCTCTCCTCCTTTTCTTGCAGGCAATTAGCTCCTGAGAAGTTCAATGAGCCGCCACGGGTAATAGCCGTGAGTAATACTATGGAGCGATAATCTTTTTCACAATGAGAGCCTTACGGGAGTGTGCACCTTAGCGAGTGCATACCACCGGAGGACTACTTTTTTATATTTATAGGTCCTGACGAATGCTGAGCGAATTAGCTATTATAACAGCAGAAACATGTTGACCACTTATTATTATTGTTATTATTGTGAAATTTATAACGCGCTCAGTTACCAAGGGGCATCCCGGCGCTGGACACAGCGAAGGAAAAAGACTCAAACTCAGCCACTACACCGGAAACAGATGGGTCTTGAGGAGTTTCCTAAAGTGCAGGATGTTAGGCTCTGAGCGTATCTTAAGGGGCAGGGAGTTCCACAGTACCGCCACTTGCACCGAGAAACGCCGGCCACCCGAACGAGCTCTTTTAACTCTGGCTGACTGAAGCAGGTGTTTTTGGTCAGAGCGAAGAGCCCGTGTGGACTTATATGGACGTGCCATATTAGTCAAAATGGAGGGGCCCCTCCCATGCAGGAATTTGTGTGCAGTGCATAAGGATTTGAATTTCACCCGCTCCTTAACAGGGAGCCAGTGAAGAGTTTTCAGGGCCGGAGCAGCTGATTGTCTCCTAGGGACCATCATCAGCAGTCTAGCGGATGCATTCTGAACCTGTTAGAGGGTCTTTAAAGTCGACTCCGGGCACCGAGGAACAACGCGTTCCCATAATAGAGTCTAGATAAAACAAGACCACGGATCAGAAGTTTCCTAGATGAATCAGGGAGCAACGGTAACACCTTCCGAGCTGACCACAGCAGGCCAAAACAAATCCCCGCTGTCTTCCTGGCGTGTGTCCTGAAGGACAGATATTCTTCCAACCATACTCCTAAGCTCTTGATCTCCTTCTTAGGAGATGGTGGAACGCCCAAGGACCGGGGCCAACAACTAGCTATGAGTGAAGGCTTGGATTTGCCAAGCAACATCAGCTCAGTTTTTTTCTCCATTGAGCTTCAAAGCAGAGTGGGACATCCACCGATGTACATTGGCAAGACAGTCGTGGAGAACCTCAGGTCGTTCCGCCAGCTGGGTCAGACCTACTACCAGCTGAGTATCATCAGCGTAGCTGATGATCTTCACACCTGAAGGGGAGACCACTCTTTCAAGTGGAGTCATATAAACATTAAATAAAGTAGGGCTCAAAGATGAGCCCTGGGGGACTCCACATTGAAGAGGGAACGAGGTCGACTGCTCAGCCCCTTCCCAGACTTGATAAAAACGGTCTGAGAGGAAGGACTCAAGCCACTTCAGGGCCATTCCCGTAATGCCCACCTCTGACAGACGTTGGAGGAGCACCTGATGACTAACGGTGTCGAAGGCAGCACTCAAGTCCAGGAGGATCACTGCCACTGACCCCCCTGAATCAAGAATGCTCCTTGCTTCCTCCACCACTGCCAATAAGGCCATGTCCGTACCCTGACCAGGGCGAAAGCCAGTCTGGGAGTCTCCAAACAAACGATGGAATTCAAGATGGTCCTTACTATTAAGGACACAGGTTTCATAAAATAGAGCCCTGTTTTGTCCGCCTTGCACTGTTTTTATTCCAATACTGGTTGGCCTTTATTAAAAATAAATTCTATAGGATACAACCATGTATTTTTTAATTTCACCCACAGTTTGAAGCACATATTAGTTGTAGCACTGTTGCACACGCCATCAACCCGCTCCGCTGTAATTCAGGCGTTGTAGCACGCTGGGGAGGCATTCGGCCACCCCAGCGGGGACCCTATGATGAAGCATGTCACCAACTAGTGGTGAGTGAGAACCATCATATTTTGGCATAGTGATAAAATCAGTTTTAAATGTCAAGTCTCTCAATACTATGGCGAAAACTTTCCCACTATCCCTCGTCTAGCAGTGGGAGTTGGGTGTTTATGTCTGCCAACCTAAGTTAAATGTTTCAAAGCGTCTAGAGATCTGATAAGGAGAAATGTGAGAGTCCCAGTTCAGTAGGGTGCGGAGGCACCACCAGAAGGTACACCAGCTCATTGTATCAAGACAAATGTATTGCTCCATAAATGTATGTAGCTTTGTCAATGGTGCAAGATCACTAAAAATGGAGGAGCATTTCTATTTCCACAATATGGTACTTTTGATTTAAAGATTATTAAAAACTTCTAAGAGAAGTTATATGAAATGAAGTCACCTTGTAGACATACACAGTGGGAAGGAGCAGCTCATGCTATGGAGAAATAAAAGTATCAAAACAGAGCAAAGAAAGAGGTGCAAATAACTCAGATGCTCAGGGGGATGAAGGGCAGCAAAGGTGGAGAAAATGTGTAGACAAAGGAGCTAGGAATGCGTCCAGCAGTAGCAACAGAAAATGCTAAAAAGAATTGAAAGCAGGAAAATGATGAAGAAGCTGCAAAGAAAACAGACACTGATAGTGATTAAGGGGGTGACATTATGAATGGTGTGTTGTCTTCATGTCCACCACAACAAATATGGAGAGTGCTACAACCACTAGTATTACAATTGCTACAGCTCCTATTGACCAGAATGTAATCCAGATTGCAGACCTTTACCAGCACTTACACCTGTTGATGCAGCCCCTACTATGATTGTTCCTGCTGTTACTCCTTCTATTCTGACCGGTCTGGACCAAGTGCCACAAGTTGTATCAGCACAGTCATTGGCTGAGCTGGTTGCTATTGAACCAATAAATATTGACCTGAATACTGCTGTTCAAGGTTCTTTAGGAGGAATGACTGTGACAGGGTTTAGCTTGACATCGCAGAATTCACAGATTGTTGCCTGGACACTACCACAAAATGTTTAATCATTGAGAGAAGGGAGAAGAATTGACAAACCCAATTACATAGGGTGAGACAGGATCAGTTGATGATGACATTTGTCCCCCATGGTGTGCAAATTCTAGGGACACAAAAATGTGAGTGAAACAGAGAGACCATCTACTAGTCAGAAAATAGGAAGACCCTTGGATGTACCAAAATGGAAGGTGGAATTAGAGGAGATTATTAGAGGATGTCCAGACATTTTACATTTCAACCAATATCAGGAAAATGAATGGGTATATTTGAGTAAGGAAATCATAAGATGTGTAACTGCCACTCTTGAAAAAATAACTTAATTGGCAGGAAAATATGAGGTGGACCTTTCTAAGAGTGTTCCTTTACAGAAAATTTTCAGGGCACAACTAGATGATGAAGCTATTGTGACCATGAGGTCTTTGGAGATGAGACTACGCACTGAAAAATTGGTAAAGTGTATTCACAAATGAAGCGATTTTGGCAGGTCAGAAATCAAATGGACAAAAACACATGGCAAGAAAAAGAAACAACCAGACGCTGCTGAGGGGAATTGTAAGCCACAACCAGCACCTACAGGTGAAAATAATGCTTTACCTTTTCCCCATGAGACAAATACCAGGTAAAGGAGATGTTCATGTTCCATGGGGTAGAAGTGACCGCCCAACATTTACAAACAACTTTCCAAAGCTGAGAGAGAATCTCACACAGTGGTATGTACAAGTTGACAGATATCTAAACATTCAGAAGTTTTGTGGACAGACTGGAATACTTTCTTTGAAATTGTGGCACTGAGTGATCTGTGGGCCAAATGTAAGATAGCTGTACAATGTCCATCTTATTTTCCTACAAGAGATATGCATACTCATGTACCATCACCTGTGGTGATAGAATATGATGAAGTGATTACATTTTATGTAAGAGATAGCTACAACAAGGATATTATTTGTTTAAATCCTAAAAAGGGAGATATGGTGATACGGATCATTCTTAGTTTGTTACGAGAGACCAGTATGCATATGCAACAGATTGTGATTTCTTGGCAGACAAAACATTTAGATTTGATCCTGAGGTATGTAAAACACTGTAGTGATAAGTAGAAAATAAAACAGAAGAGACTTATTGAAAAGTTTATGCTTGCACAAATAAAAACTGGCTCAAAAGGATCTCAGATCAATCACATGGAGGAAATGTTGGGGGAATTCAAGCAAGGTGTTGGATTGGAAGTCAAATGGCATAGGGTGATGTTGGAGTTTACTATTTTAATCGAATGGCATATGTGCACTTTATCCCCATTTTAATATTGACTCTGTCTTACAAGTGTATTTTAGTCGGTTTTAGTTTTAGATATTTGTAATACTGTTCTTTTGCTTTTGTCGCTAATTATTATCGAATATTTGCTGCTAGCCTATCGCACTTAAAGCACTGACATTTTTGACAATTGAACACTTGCTGCTAACTAATTGCACTTAATGCACTGTTCACTTTATGATGTTAGCATAAGCCACTTTAGCATTGTCTTTGCAATATGACAGTAATAGATATTTTGTAAAAATGTCACCGGCCATTTTTGGCTAGCATACTGTATTTTTTTTTCTGCTCTGTAAGTACATTGCACTTTATTCTAGAACTTGTAGATCGCTACCCAATCAATGAAAATAATGGTAGCTCTATAATCCCTAACTGGATATACTTAATCAACTATGGTCAATTTTTATCTTTGCACTGTATTCCCGTTTGTTCAATTAGTTATTGTGTTTGGTTTGTATTTGTTGTTTTCTGTTTGTAATGGTTTTAATTAATCAACAAATAAAATATCATCGAGTTTCACAGGCTAACAGTTGAGGTGTTCAGTTAATCCAAATTCTTGAAAAGTTATTGCAACGTTAAAGAAATCAACTTATTGTCACTATTGTAACAGGCTCGGGAATAGAAGAGAGAGGGTAGCCAAAATCCAAATTGAGTAAGTAATGATGGGCAAATGGAAGTAAAACATCAAAAGCAAATGCAAAATGTTCCAGTTCAATGAATGCAGATGAAAGTGCAATCACAAGTTTCTATGATGCAGGTCCCACAAGCTCCAATGGACCCACAGAATAGGGTTAATCCCAGGTTCAATATGAATCAAGTACCGAGAGGAAATTCCTATTCAATTCAAAATTAGAATCCATTTCAACAGCTCCCAATACTGGAGAACGAGAATTTTTGACTCGGACAATGTCCAATGATGGTGCCTGAGTGGGAAGGAAGATTGAGTACTTGGCGAGGTCATGAAGGTAGATCAAAGTGGACTATTTGTAGAAGGAAAGGTTAATGGTCACCAAGTGTCATTTCTTATTGAGACAGGAGCTACCTGTTCCATTGTTAGAACAGTGGAAGTCCCAGACCTACACCTCTCGGGAAAGAAGATTCAAGTTGTAGGTGTCACAAATTATCAAATTACTACTCCTATTTCAAAGAAAGTGCCTGTAAAAATAGCTTCATTTTAGGAAGATCATCAGTCTGTTGAATGCAATTCACGTACAGTAAATCTTGTGTGCAATGGTGTTGAATAGTGTTGAATTCCAAGAGCATGATGAATATGTTGAATTCAAAGTGGCCAGACAAGAAACAACTGTAGGATTCTATCTGGTGAGAATGGTGTAGGATTTACCTCCTGATCTTAGAGAAACAGTAAAAAGTCTGATTAACATCAAAACGAAATACCATGTTCCACAAAACACCACCCTATAATCTAACTCCAGGAACAGCGGCTGGAATAATGGCAGCACTGGAAGACATGTTAAAACAAGGGACTTTGAAGGAAATTGTCAAAAGTCCTTGCAATACACCCATTTTGGGTTTAAAGAAGCTTAACTGGAAATATAGGGTTGTACAGGATCTCCGGAAAATTTTGTAGAACTTTGTCAGGCCCTCTTCTCTATTACTTTGTATGAGGACAGCCAATTTCTATTTTCATTTGTGTTTCGAGTTTTGGCAGGGTGTTCAACTCCACAAGGGTATACAGAAAATCATTCAATCTTTAATCAGATCTTGAAAAGGAATCTTGGGACTCTGCTGATGCTTCACAATTCAGTTCATGCGCAGTACATTGATGAACTTCTTGTGGTATCAGTTACACAAGAAGCTTGTAAACAGGACACTGATGCTCTTTTAAACTATCTAACTGAGAACAGACACAAGGTGTCCCTGAATCAATTGCAATATTGCCAAAAAGACGTACTATATTTGCTACATCTCATTGAGAATTGAGAAGGGAATGGGAAAAGTGCCACAAGAGACAATAGAGACTGTACTGAAGAAGAACCCATCCAGAACTCAGAGAGAGACCAGAATGTTCCTGAGAATTGTTTGCTACTGTGAACAGTGAATACCTAACTTTTCCCTAGTGGCCAAGCCTTTACTGAGGTTCACTCACAAAGATGTACCTGTTACACTTCTATCAGACACCAATTGCTTGAAAGCATTCCTAGGAGCTGTGAGAAAGTCTCTGTCGTGTCCCAAGGCTAGGAATGCTGATTACATTATGATGTTCACATTGTTTTGCAGTGAAAGGGAGGGCTGTGCTCACTCGGTGCTTACTAAGATGCATGGAGACTCACGAAGGCCTGTGGCATATGTTGTCATGATACTTGAGTCAGTTGCCGCAGGACTGTCCAGATCCCGAAAAGCAGTTGCGGATGTTGGTGTCAGCATGGAGAGAGATGTGAGTGATGTGAGAGCATAGTGATGGAATATTATCTTACAGTCATGGTCCCTCAGCTGTCAAAAAACACAGGGGCATCTTTATGAGAGGGTTATGTCATGTTTGCACCATGCAAACCTCTAAGCCTGATTTTTTAAGCTACGCTACCTCCAAAAATCTGGAGTAATGCAACACAGCATGAAAAACTGTGTTGCAATACTCTGCTCTGGTAAGGCATTTCATGGGCAGTGTGTGAGTGTTCCCAGGCAACTTCCATGAGATTTGATGCATTTCCAAATTTACAAGACCTAGTAAACCTTGGAATGTGGCAAAAACATACTCCTCCCAAGGAGAGGCATAGTGAAGAGAAACAGCTGTATTTCTCTTCCTTACTTCCTCTATCTATGTTTGCTGCATTCTGCAGCAAACCTAGAAAGAGGAATATGCCTTGCAGGATTGGTTTTCTACAGGAGGGTATCCCTTCTTGCACAAAAACAATCCTGAATGCAACACAAGCACCCTAGGCAGCCCAGTGTGCACCAGCGCAGGGGGAAAGGGTGCCGAATTTGCCAAATGCCTTAATTACGTTGCATTTCTGTTCTTTCCCAGTGATGCAGTGCACTGCACTGTGCTACTTTTTTTTATAAATTTGCTCCAGAGTATCTGCAAAACGGCAGACTTACAAAATATGGACAACAAATACTTGCAGCTGAAAATGTAGTATTAGAGAGATGTCAGACACTCAATCCAGATGCATTACAACCATTGCCTGAGAATGAAATTGATGGGGATGAAATTTAACATGACTGTCTAGATGTTATGGACTTATGTCCCAAGCCACTGCCAAACATTATGGATAAACCTTTCATTTAGCTCAACTTTGTAATCTTTGTGGATGGCTCATCTTTAAGACACAATGAAGAAACTTTGAGAGCAGCTTTTGCAGCTGGCACAATTTAAGAAGTGGTAGAAGCCTCCTGGCTTCGAAATGTTATCTCTGCACAAGTGGCTGAATTGTCTTTCAGCTGAATTGAAAGTGATTATATTTACAGGTAGTCAATATAATGTTGGTGTGGTCCATGACTTTGGACAGTTATGGTCACAGAGGGGGGTTATGACATTATCAGGTTCCCCCATTAGAAATGGCGAAAGTGTAATGAGACTACTGGATGCTTTGAAAATTACCCGAAGAGATTGCCGCAATTAAATGTGCAGCACACAGAAGTGGAAATGGTTATATCACTGTTTAAATCATCACACTGATAAAGTTGGTATTCACAAAGGTAAGTTACTACTAGTAAAGTTATATTTTTGGTCTAAGTTTACCTTTGTGAATACCGAAAAGTAGAAAACATTAACAAAAGTGTAACTTTACCTTTGTGAATCGGGCCCTTCATTTGTAGGTTATTCAAAAGAAGAGTTTCCAACTAATGTTCATTCTAGATTAGTTCACAGAATACTCAAGACTTGGATACAAAGGACTGGTCCATTGCCCTAGGCAAATATATGTAGAATTTGGCTTAGTTTATTTTATAGACAGGAACGTTTTGAATAATAGTTTGCAATTATGATATGATCCTTTCTAAAGTTGTCCTTCAGAAAAGAATGAATCCTTACCCATAAGCTAAAGATAGAGAAATTGAATGTTTTTTTCTTCGATCACCCACAGTCATACACACAGTTAAGGTATACGAAAAGAACCTAACCTGTCTCATGAAACCATTAGAGAGGGCATTCTTATTAACATTAGAAGAAAGGAGAATTCAATTGTTCTCTAGTAAAAACAAGGAAGATGATTTAAGGCATTTTTGGAAGAAAGAAGAAGTTGAATACAAAAAGAAATGGTTTATTCAAAATTGAAATTAGATCGAAGAGAATGGGAAATAGTGTTTATACAAAAGGAGAAACCAGATGTGACATATTACATAATTCATGACATAGTCAGTGACATCACTCATGACAACACTGTCATTGATGTCAGTGGTGTCATCAGTGATGTCACTGACCATGTCATGAATGATGTAAAATGTCATCATCAGCAGTGGATTGCGGGTGTGCGAGTTATAGTTAGCAGAACTAACTATAATGGAGGAATTTCAATGGTTTTGTACGAGTGAAATGTCCAGCTAACAATAACAGCCCTGAAACCTATGGTTTTTTCAGTGAATTTCTAAATTTTTTTAAATGCTTATTCCTAACTACATTATGTCTAAAACCTATGGTTTTTTCAGTGAATTTTGAAGCGTTTTAAATGATAACTTTTAAATGTAATAATAGTTATATGTACTTTTTTGATACTGATTTCCTACAGTTTATTTTTACTGTTTATTGTTACATATTTTATTTTTTAAATTACATTATTTATTTTTAATATAAATGGAAATAAAAATGTTTTTTAAAATATTGAAACTGAAATTTTGTTGTTGTTGAATGTATAAGTGCAGAACTATAAGTGTGTCGGTTAGTTAGGGGACTGCATGCATAGTGGATAGGGGTTTGAAGCAGTCAATGTGCTAAGGCCTGGCTCAGTGCATGAATACTTGGGTACTGACTGAATGATTAGAGTACTGCAAGGAGAGTGCCTGGGTGAATTTATAGGTGTTAGAATTACTTTTCAGGATCAGTACTGGGATCAAAGATGTAGCACTGAGGTCTCTCCTGATAACAGGTAAATAAATCAGAATTCATAGTACAGCTGATTTTAGGGGAATATTTTAAAGTTCAAAAATCCACACTTAGAAGAATTTCCAAGTGAAACTAAGTCAATGTTAGCCTATGGAAGGAAACTCAAGTTACTGGTAAGTACGGTTGGAAATACTTTTCAGGATCAGTACTGGGCTCAAAGATGCAGCACTGAGGTCTCTTCTGATAACAGGTGAGTAAATCGAAATTCATAGTTCGGCTGATTTTAGAGGAATATTTGTAAGTTTTAAAAAATTAACACTTTGAAACTTTTTCAGCAAAAAGCAGGCAATGATATCCTAAGGAAGGAAATTCAAGTTACTGGTAAGTACAGTTAGAATTACTTTTCATGATCAGTACTGGTCTCAAAGATGCAGCACTGAGGTCTCTCCTGATAACAGGTGAGTAAATTGGAATTCGTGGTAAGGTTGATTTTAGAGGAACAATTTAAAGTTCCAAAACTCCACACTTAGAAGAATTTCCAAGTAAAACCAGTCAATGTTAGCCTACGGAAGGAAATTCAAATTACTAGTAAGTACGATTAGAATTACTTTTCAGGATCAGTACTGGGCTCAAAGAAGCAGCACTGAGGTCTCTCCTGATAACAGGTGAGTAAATCGGAATTCGTAGTTCGGCTGCTTTTAGATGAATATTTTAAAGTTCCAAAAATCCACACTTAGAAACTTTTTCAACAAAAAGCAGGCAATGATATCCAATGGAAGGAAATTCAAGTTACTGGTAAGTACAGTTAGAATTACTTTTCATGATCAGTACTGGTCGCAAAGATGCAGCACTGAGGTCTCTCCTGATAACAGGTGAGTAAATTGGAATTCGTGGTAAGGTTGATTTAAGAGGAACAATTTAAAGTTCCAAAACTCCACACTTAGAAGAATTTCCAAGTAAAACCAGTCAATGTTAGCCTACGGAAGGAAATTCAAATTACTAGTAAGTACGATTAGAATTACTTTTCAGGATCAGTACTGGGCTCAAAGAAGCAGCACTGAGGTCTCTCCTGATAACAGGTGAGTAAATCGGAATTCGTAGTTCGGCTGCTTTTAGATGAATATTTTAAAGTTCCAAAAATCCACACTTAGAAGAATTTCCAAGTGAAACCAGTCAATGTTAGCCCATGGAAGGAAATTCAAGTTACTGGTAAGTACAGTTAGAATTACTTTTCAGGATCAGTACTGGGCTCAAAGATGCAGCACTGAGGTCTCTCCTGATAACAGGTGAGTAAATCGGAATTTGTAGTTCGGCTAATTTTACTTTGGTCCAGTATATATAGAGCCACTTTCCTACACCATCCCCTCCCTCCACCACTGTGTAAACACGCTGAGTGTCCCTTTTAATTTGGGAGATTAAGTCCCCTTGAATCCTGAGCCTCCCTTGGGGCCAAGTAGCCCACTATGTACCTCCAGTAAGTGCCACAGAGCTGCGTTGCAGAAAGGTGTAATAAAGGACACGGCCTGGGCCACTTCTCTGCAACACAGCGCTGTGGCGCTTACTGAAAGCACCTGGTGGGCTAGTTAGCCCCCAGGGGCCCTCAGGATTGAAGGGGAATTATTTCCCCAACTTAAAACGCGCCACAGGGTGTGTTAGAACACGTCACCTCAGGCCCTAGCCCCTCCCTTTCCCACTGTGTAAACACGCCCTGTGGCAGTTTTAAGTTGGGAGATTAAATCCCCTTGAATCCTGAGGGTCCCTAAGGTCCAACTAGCCCACTAGGTACCTCCACGAAGCACCACCTAGCTGCGCTTTAGAGAGGTGTAAAAAGGGTCACAGCCTAGACCACCTCTCTGCAACCAGCGCAGTGGTGCTTACTGGAAGCACCTTGTAGGTAGTTGGCCCCCCGGAGCCCTTAGGATTGAAGGGGAAGTATTTCCCCAACTTAAAACGCGCCATAGGGTGTGTTTGCACATGTCACCTCAGGCCCCATCCTCTCCCTTCGCCACTGTGTAAACACGTCCTGTGGCCATTTTAAGTTGGAAAATTAAGTCCTCTTGAATCATGAGGGTCCCTAGGGGCAAATTAGCCCACTAGGTATGTCCAGTAAGCGCCATTGCAGAGAGGTGTAAAAAGGTACACAGCCTGCACCACCTCTCTGCAGCGCAGCGGCGCTTACTGGAAATACCTGGTGGGCTATTTGCCCCCCAGGGTCCCTTAGGATTGAAGGTGAATTATTTCCCCAACTTAAAAGGCGCCACAGGGCGTATTTGCACATGTCACCCCAAGCCCGTCCTCTCCCTTCACCATTGTTTGAAATGCACCCTGTGGCCGTTCTAAGTTAAGAGATTAAGTCCCTTGAATCCTGAGGGTACCTAGGGTCAAACTAGCCTACTAGGTACCTCCACTAAGCGCCACAGCACTGCATTGCAGAGAGGTGTAAAAAGGGGCGTGTCTTCTGAACACCTCTCTGCAACGCAGCTCCCTAGCGCATACTGGAGGTACCTGGTGCGCTAGTTGGCCCCCAGGGAACCTCAAGATTGAAGAGGAATTAATTCCTCAACTTAAAACGCACCACAGGGTGTGCTTGCACAATGGTGAAGGAAGGGGGTGGGGCCTGAGGTGACATGTCTGCAAACACGTCCTGTGGCGCATTTTAAGTTTTAAAATTAATTCCTCCTCAATCCCAAGGGTCCCTAGGGACCAACTAGCCCACAAGGTACCTCCAGTATGCACCAGAGAGCTGCATTGCAGAGAGGTGTTCAGAGGCCACGCACCTTCTTACAACACTCTGCAACGCAGCTCCGTGGTGCTTACTGGAGGTACCTGGTGGGCTAGTTGGCCCCCAGGGTCCCTCAGGATTGAAGAGGGATTCATTCCTCAACTTAAAAGGCGCCACAGAGCATGTTTGCACACATATCACCTCAAACCTCGCCCCTCCTTTCACCACTGTGCAAACGTGCCCCGCTGTGTGTTTTAAGTTGGGGGATTAACTCCTTCTGAATCCTGAGGGTTCCAGGGGTGCAACTAGCCTACCAGCGGCCTCCATTAAGCGCCACAGAGCTGCGTTGCAAAGAGTGTAAAAAGGGGCATGGCCCCAGAACACCTCTCTGCAATGCAGCCCCCTGGCGCATACTGGAGGTTCCTGGTGGGCTAGTTGGCTCCCAGGGACCCCCAGTATTCAAGGGGAATTATTTCCCCCTCTGCAAACGCGCCAGGGGGCGCGTTTGCATGGTGCTGCAAAGAGGGGGCAGGGCCTCCATGGGATGCTGTTTTGTTTTTCTTTTTTTTTTAAAGAAAGGGGCTGTGTACCCCCCTTCTCTTCCTATTTTTTTGGCCCTGGGGACCCTATCCCCTAGGGCCTGACCCCTTTTTATTTTTTTTAACAAAAATACTTTGGAAGTGGGCCGCGTGGTCCCCTCCCAAGGCCATAATCGGCCCTGGGGACCCCATCCCCCGGGGCATGGCCTTTATTTATTTTTGTTATATTTTGGAGGTGGGCTGCGTTGCCCCCCTCCCCATGCTACTTATGTCCCGGGGACCCCATCCCCAGGGGCCGGCCTTTCTTACTTTTTAAAAAAAAACATTTATTAAGTATAACAAGCAAGGAAAGAAAACAATACACAGAGTGCTTTGTTCAAATGA
Organism: Lissotriton vulgaris; assembly: GCF_964263255.1. Lineage (NCBI taxonomy): Eukaryota > Metazoa > Chordata > Amphibia > Caudata > Salamandridae > Lissotriton > Lissotriton vulgaris. The sequence goes on from NC_141696.1 coordinate 902,787,888, forward strand.
GGCCGGATAAACAGTACATCAAATAATCAGTAATCACTATAAGGAAGGGAGGAGTACAGGGGCGAAGCAGTAAGCAGACAATATTGCAAACATTAATGTGGGGTCAGGGGGAGAGTGGGATATCGATGTTATCCACTGCAGGTGGTGTACATATGTCTTCACGATACCTGTTCCATGGCCCCCATACTCTATGCCATTTCTGGGGGTGGCCCTGGGCCAGATATACAGTTTTTTCCCTAAACATGCACCAGTCCATATTTTTCTTCAATACTTCAACTGTAGGCAGCCTCTGGGACCCCCACAATTGTGCAATATCACGCTTAGCAATCATGGCCCCCAGGGTCGCCCACTGGGTCTGGGCTATGTTGTAATCCGTAGGCTCCCAGACATTTAACAAGCAGCGCCTGGCCTCCGGTAAGAGAGCAATACCCGTAAGCTCTTTCATTACATCATACAATCCAATCTAATAAGCCACAACTTCATGAAATTCCCAAATAATATGAAGAAATGTCCCCACCTGTCCACATCCCCCCTTACACAAACCCTCCTCGGAAAAGCCCATCCGAACCAAACGGGGGCCCGTAATGTACACCCTGCGAAGAATCTTAAGCTGAACCAGCCGGAGTCTCGCTGGAATCGCGACCTCCTTGGGAGAGGAGATCGCCGATTGCCAGTCCTCGTCATCCAATTCGAGGGCGTTACGGACCCAGAGATCACGTAAGGGCAACAGGAGGTCCGACCTATCGTTGATCAACTTTTTATAGACAAGGGAAATAGTACTGTCTGGAACGTGACCATCTAGAAATCTGTCTTCAAGTGGGGACGACTCAGGGATCGCCTCCCCCATCGAAAAGACTGACATCAAGGCATGGCGAAATGGACATAGCGGAAATACTCCGAGTTCCCCAATTCAAACTCCGTCCTTAAAGTATCAAACGATTTCACTCGTCCCTTAACCCAGAGGTCTCCCACCTTGCTAATACCAATGAGGTCCCACTTATCGAACCCTTTTGTCTTCCCAGTTTACCAAGTCTATCAGAGTCGAAAAGTGGGGTCACTAAAGTCAAGCGGTCCTTCCATCCCATCGAATTAGTTGCATCTTGCCATATACGAACTGCCGTCTTAGTAGGCCCAGACAATGACTTGACAACTGATTTCGAGTACAGTGCCCTATAGTAGTTACCCCCAGGCAGCAGCCATCTATTCATAGCGAAAGCAGGGTTCAATCCGGGACCATACATACCATGATTAATGTTTGATGTCCGGGAGGGCAATACCCCCGTCGTACCACGGTAGCGTTAGTTTGGCCAGCGCAATGTGAGGTTTACCGTCCCATATCAGTTTCCTTTGAAGACCCTCAACTTTACGAAAATAACTAGCAGGGACTATATCAAGAGTGTTTTGGAGGGCAGAGGGCATAAAGGAAACGAGGCAGAGACATCATCTTAAGGAAGGCCGCGCGTCCCAACGGCGAGAGCGGATGTCTACACCAACCCGCGACGTCCTGCCTCAATCTGGTCAGAGGTGGGAGAAGATTCCGCTCATACCGAGTCACAGGGTCCATAGAGACCCAGATACCGAGATATTTAAATCCCGTCTGTGTCACCTGGATGTGGCAGTTACGCAGAAGGAGTGGGACGTCACCAGAAAAAACGTACAAATAGGATTTTGCCCAATTGATAATTAAACCCGAGTTTCTACCAAAAGAGGCCAGGACATCACAGAAAACCATCAACGACTTCCTGGGCGAGGTCAGATAGAGCAAAATGTCATCTGCGTAGAGCAAAATGCGATCTTCATACACAGAGGACCATCAAATACCCCTCATTGAGGGCTCCCAGCGGATCCATGCAGCGAGGGGCTCAAGGGCTAGGGCGAACAGGAGCGGTGACAGGGAACACGCCTAACGAGTACTGTGCCCGAGACCAAACGGAACCGAGACTCAACCGTTCTCTACAATTTGCGCAAGGGGGTCCTCGTAAAGAAGTCGCACCGGGCTGATAAAACCGGGACCAAACCCAAATTTAGCTAACGCAGCCCACAGATAATGCCATTCAATAGTATCAAAAGCCATTGTGGCATCCAAGGACGCCAAAATGGCCGGCTCACGTAGCGTCGCAGCCCTCGCCAGAACTCCGTGCAGACGCCTAAGATTCAGCGCAGTGTTACAATGGGTCATAAAACCAGATTGATCCGGATGGATCAGTTCACTAATAACAGTAATCAATCGATTGGCCAGTACCTTTGCAAGAATCTTAGGCTCGGCGTTCAAAAGAGATATAGGTCGGTACGACCCACACTTGTCCCTCGGTTTCCCTTCCTTATGTATAACAACAATCATCGCAAGTCGCTGATCCCGGGGGAGAGAACCACGTTCACGAGACTCTAAAAACATATCTCTCAAGTAGGGAGCTATCTTGTCCGGCCACAACTCGTATAGCTCTATCGGCAGCGCGTTAGGACCCATGGCTTTACCAGACCGCAAGGAGCGGATGGCAAGGACTACCTCATCAGCAGTTATTGCTCTATCCATTTGCTCGCTATTTGCATCTGAAAGACTCGGCAGGGCAATGTCCTGCAGCAACAAATGAGAGTTCTCCTCCGGCCTATCTGACACGGGGGAATACACTGTCTGAAAATGATCAGCAAAGCACTCAACAATCTCCACAGGGTCCGCGACCCCCACACCACTCGCCGTCTCAATCTCAGGCACAACACGACTAGCTCTGTCCCTCTTATCCAACCATGCTATCAATTTACCTGCTTTATCTCCCACATCATATAGACGACCCTGTTGCTCTCGACTTATGGCCTTAGCTGCATCTGTAACCAATGCCCTGTATTCCAACTGTTTTAATCGCAATACATGTGTCTTTGCGCTGGAGACCTCCTGCTCCAGATCTAACTCCAGGTCTGCTATTTCAGTCTCAACCTTCACTACAGCCTCATCTCTCTGTTTCTTAACGCCCGCAATCAGAGACAGGGCTTGGCCCCTGAAAACTGTCTTAAAGGCCTCCCAAAGCGACACTGCGGACAAAACAGAGCCCTCATTCTCTGAAAAATATTGATCAAGTGACTTTATCAAATCGTGACGAGTTTTAGCGTTGCAGAGATACCAAGGGTTGATCGGTGCCACCCGCCCCTCGGTCCCCGAAGACAAATCAATCCCAAGCCATGAAGGAGAATGATCAGATATTCCCTGAGCCATATGTTTAACCTCAGTGACAAAAGGCGCCCGTGCAGCAGGCACCAAAACGTAATCGATCCTCGAGAGGCTACCATGAGCACCAGAATGGAATGTGTATTGCCGCTGAGAGGGGTGCAACAGTCTTGAGCAATCTACCAGGCCTAGAGTATCAATGAAGTCATGAAGCCAATTCTGCACCCCCTTGAGGTCCCTAGGTGGGTGTCTATCAGAAATACCAGAGACAACCGCATTAAAATCACCACCCAGTAGCAATGATCCCTCGGGGAGAGCAAGAATAACCCGTCCCAAGTCCGCAAAGGTAGTTGACTGTAGGCCAGGAGGGACATAGACAGAGATCAGGGAAAGGGTCCTGACCTCCCATCGACCAGTAAGAACGACATAACGCCCTCTGTCATCGAGGACAGTTGCATCAACTTCCAACAGGAGAGAGTTCTTAATAAGGATACCCACCCCCCGGGAGCCTCAGGAGAACCCGGCCTGGGCAACCAAGCTATACCCCTTCCTATTCATGGCATAGCATGTATTTCCTATCAAGTGAGTCTCCTGAAGTAGGACCACATCCGGGGAGTGACGTTTTAATAGTTGCAGCACTACTCAACGCTTTATCCTATCCCCCAACCCATTCGCATTCCAGCTCATAAGCCCCAACCCCCTACCCCATCCCACAAGAGGAAGAAGATCCAACCCCGAGAAGAAACCAGCACTTCAATCAGAAAGTCTTGCAATACTGTGCCTTGCGGAAAAACAAACTGGAAAACCAACAAATCCCCCCTCCCCCCACCAACAACCCGTTACAAGCCGCCCACCCTGCACCCCTGCATAAGACTAGAAAGCCACCCCAACTTGCAGTGTGCCTGTCGCCCCCACATCTAAACTAAGCTACAAAAAGTCAAGCAGAGGAGGAAAAAGACCCACTGATATCCCTGCAACCTCCCAAATGTCTCACAGAATCATACTACACAATTAGTGCACCACAGTTTGAAGCCCCTCGAAAGACCCCAGGAATCAGACAATGATAGCGCTTATTCCTGGTCTATCAATCCGTCCTCCGCACCGCCGGTCTGCCCGTCCTGCGGATGATGGGTCGGTAGAGTATAAAGCCAGTCGGCCACCACTTCCGGTCTGTCGAAAAAATAGGTCCGCTCTGCATGTTCAATTCGCAATTTGGCCAGAAAAGCGTGGCGTACTTGAGGCCCATCTCACTGAGTCTCTTTTTTACCCCAAGAAAACTAAGTCTCTGTTTCTGAACAGCTTGGGTAAAGTCTGGATAAAAACTGATGGTAATGTTCTCAAACTTTATGGGACCACCCGCCCGCGAGGCCTGCAGGATAGCGTCTCTATCACGGAAGTTAAAAATCCGTGGTATCATAGCTCGTGGTGGGGCACCCGTCTTGGGTTTACCACCCGCAACCCTGTGAGCCCTTTCCACAGTGAAAAAATTACTCAGTCCCTTGGGTGCAAGGTGATTAACAATGAGGTTCTCCACGAAGAGGTCAGCTGCCGGATCCTCCGCTTTCTCCGGAACTCCGATGATACGGACATTGTTCCGCCTAGCCCTTCCTTCAAAATCCTCCAGACGTCGCGCAAAGAGGTCATTGGAGGCCCTTAAATTGTGAAACTCCATCTGTATCTCAACAATGTCGTCCGTCAGACTGGAAGTCTTAATGTCCAACGATTTAACCTTTTCGTTGGGTTTGGTTAGGTCCGTGCGGATCAGATTCACATCAATCGCCACCGTGTCGAGTTTGTGGGCGAGAGTCTCCATTTGTTTCCCGAGGGACGATCTGATCCCATCGATGGCGGCCATGACATCTTGTATGGTCGGCTCGGCCGCTGAAGTCAGTGGATCTCTCTTTCCCTCCAGCGACCTACCCGGTCCACTGGGCGATACCTTAGCCTGGGCATAGTGATCCATGATGTTAGTTTGGGTATAGCCACCTCGCCGAGTGGTCTTAGACTTCTGTTTGTCCCCCTCCGGTATCCCTGCCATTGTGGGAAGTAGTAGGTATGGTCCCAAACGGGGGTGGGGGATAAAGCGCAAACTAATCGGCTGAGTGGTAGGCTATGCCCGGCAGCAATCGACGTCGGTCAAATAGGAACAGTCAGACTGAGTGGAAAGATGGAGGCCTCAAAGGTCCCTCGAGTGGAAGTTCAGAATCAGCTCGAGAACACGGCTCGAGCGTCTCTCCAGGGCAGGTCAATCTGTGAAATACACACACTTGAGTGCCAAACCAGACAGTTGCCTTCGGCGAGAGGGAGGCACTCCCAGTATCGGGTCTCTCCAGTAGGCAAAACCAAAAGTGAAAGTGGACCGGACCGGCCGTCTCCGCCACCTCAGGCCGATGTTGTTCGATTACACCTCGGGCACCATGCCAAGTCCACAGCCGGGCATCACGGAGGCGTAGGCCGCAATCTTCCAATCACCACAACTACGGTTCCCCGGGTCCGATCTTGATTCTGGTTGCAGTTTTTGCCTCCCCAGTGGTTCGTCTTCATGGAGATGTATATAAAAGTCAGGATAATCAGCAACATATATGCGGGAGGTTACGAGGGTCTCGGGAGGCCTGTGCTCACGCGGCCATCTTAGTTGCGTGCGAAGCTCCTCCTCCTTTCTTAATTTTTTTTAAAATGTTATTTTTGGGAGAGGGGACGCGTGGCCCCCTCCCGGGCCAATAATGACCCCGGCGACCCCATCCCCTGGTGCCTGACCTCTCGTTGGGGGCCTTGGGGGTCCCCAATGCCCCCACGGTCCCAGCCAGCTCCCCGCCTCCTGCGAGAGCCGGCATTGCTTTTCCACATGGGGAGCTGCTAAGAAGGGGGGTCCATCAAAAAAAAAAAACAATTTAACTATTTATAGCCCCGGGGAGGTGGCCATCCCCAGGGCGTGTGGAAGGCTTGAGCCCCAAACACAGGGTATTTTTTTTACAAAAAATGCCAGGGGTCAGTGGTCCCTGGGGCTGGGGGGGCCTGAGAGCCCATGCATATACTTTAAAGAAGCCCCAGGGGTTGGCGCTCCCTGGGGTGCCTTTGAGCCCCCCACCCACTTATATTGAAGCCCCAGGGGTGGAGTGGTGTGGCTCACTGGTTAGAGGCGGCAGACCCGGAAGCAGAGGATGGCCTGGGACCAGGGTTCAATCCCCGACATGTCAGGGTTGTGAACCAGGGTCAGCGGACTCGATAATTCTCGACTCGGTGCCTACTCTAACCAGGGATCACACTCGGCAACTCTAGACATTAGCTTGCCTCATCTCCACAACGGCCCCCCACAAACGCCGGGGATGCCTGGTTTCACCTTGGAGATACCCAGGAGGGAACATCTCACAGGGAAAGCCAGGACGGGTTCCCAAGCGGTCTATAGCGCCAAGACGCCTCTGGGTAGCAGGGCGCTTTACAAGACACAAACATTTACATTTACATTTACATTCACTCCCCGGGGCTGGGGGGGCTGTAAGCCCCTCAGACATAATTTTTTAAAGGCCCAAGGGTGTTGGTCCCCAGGGCTGGGGGACTCACATAAAAACATTGCCCCCGGGACTTGGCCCCCCAGGTCCTTGGGGGTCCTTGTGGGACTCCCTGAGCAGGCCTAGGGGGTCAGGGTGTTTCTACCCTGCCCCCTTTTTGCATTTTGCGTGTTTGTTTTAATGAACGGAGGCACAAGATAGTGATAGTGACAAGTGATAGTTTCGGAAGAAAGAAGTCTGCCTGTCTGTGGGAGAGTAGGCAAGGCAGAGACTGAGACAGAGAGAGGAGAGCATTGGTGTTAGACCTTTCTGAGGTGTTTTGTATGAGCTGTTCTTTGATGTACTTGGCTGATGCTGTCCGTAAGCTTACTCCTCAACTTTGCTCCTCATACCTCATCTGGATAGCCCCAGCTTTCCCTCTCTGCCGGATGGTTAGCATTTCCAGCTATTAGCACGCTATGCTATAGTTTCCAGGTTCGCATGAAATCCTGAATTGCATTGTTCTTATTGAAAATGATCTTTTTCCTCTTACACTGTCCACTCCACTGATGCTCCTTAATTGAGATGTTACTGTGATCGCCTGTATTGTGTTCTCAAGTGAATATTCAGATTTGTTATTGTGTTTCTGTATAAACAATTATATGATTACAAAGAAAAATAGATAAAAGCAAACTAACAGAGATACTGAGTCTGTCATTATTCATTGGTGATGAAGATATATATATATATATATATATATATATATATATATATATATATATATATATATAGATAGATAGGAGTAAATATAAATATTCTCTTTATTCTAGGTCCTCATAAGAGGAATATTTCATCTAATCTTTTGCCAAATCCCTGTAAGATTCTCTGGTCCGTTGAAGGACCTGATGTATTATGGGCCAAAAATGCAGTCACATAAATAGAGAGAGAAATTATAGGTGAATAGACAAATTGATTAGAGCGTGATTATACGCTCTGCTTTGGTTACCAGTATTCTGCTGTGCCTCACGCTATCAATTGCAAGAAAACATTAAAACATTGTGGCACAGTTTTAAAACACCTTGAACGTGCAACTTTGAACTCCCTTGAAACATTGGGATCTAGTAATGAAAATTAGAATCTTTTCTGCATCTTGGTGGCATTTTTGTACATTTATCCCCTATCATGTTGTACACAGGTGTATATCTGCTACAAAAATACACTAGAGACTTTGCAACATGTTTTCAGGAGGTCAACTATGTTGGCCTATAGAAAGGGCCCCATTCCCTATCGTCAAGACACATGCTACAACTCTAGGGGAGTCAATCATGGATAAAGAACTGTGCTTAAACATCAAATTCTATATATTTGCGTCATCATAGTCCTAGTTTATGTTAAACTGATTTAAAGAATTGCTTTGATCCTTACACATGATGCTCTAAAAATAGTGATAGTGACCTTGGCATTCTATAGACTGGATTGTGATCTACAGATTCTTTCCGAATTGATTAATAAATTACAGGTTATCCAAAATGAAGAAGCTTGTATAAACCTCCTAATAACTCCCTTGTCGCTTCGTTCTTAGAGCTCCTACGAGTCACGGCCGGCATGGATCGTGGGTAGGGGGGCTGGCCCATGGGCCCAAACAGCAAGGGAGGTTCGCGGGGAGGTCACACAGGGGGAGCTTAATTAAAAAAAAGAACAAGAATTTAAACTTACCTTGAGGCCCAGTCCCACATCTTCTCGGCTCCTGCTTTCCTGGCTCTGACAGGAACAGGAAGCAGGCAGCCAGGCTAAGCCAATCACAATGCTGCAAGCAGAGTTGTGATTGGTCGGGATGGTGGGTGGGCCTGTTCTCCATGCAGGCTGCAATGCAGCCTGCATGGATAAGGGCAGAGTGGTATGACTGGTTTCGGCGGCCAGAGAGGGCCCACCAAACAGTCTTAGCACACTCAGGAGTGGGAACACACTCCTCCCCTGCCTTTTCAGACAGCAGAGCAGAAGCCCGCAACACAAACTTAAAATGGTAATAACTAAAAGTTATTACCATTTTATGTTTCTGCTTCTCGCATTGTGAGAAAGCAGTGCAGCGACGCTCCTCTGCCACAGCGGAGGAGTTTGCCTGGTTACTACACTGATTTACAATGGCATACGGAATATAATTTAAGATTTTTCGACTTACTTCCAAGGCTCTTAAGGGACTAAAGTTCTCACTTAATAGTTAAAAGGAACAACAAATACACCCCTACTCATGTTATTTGGTCTAATCACTCTTTGATTCAGAAAGAATGCATGGGTGATAGCAATTTGTTAGTAGAAGCACCATCCTAATGTAATTCCTTACTGATACCCTTATATCTGGAGTCTGAATTCACAATAGTCAGGAAAAAGTTCAAAACCTGGTTATTTAAACACGTTCTATCCTTTTCTATATCCGCTCCCTAGCGCTAAGAAACCCAGTCAAAATAATCTATCAAACGTTTTTTCACTGGGTAATTGTGCATGGTTCCAAATGAGCATAAGCGTGTTCAGGAAGATTGCTCACAAAGACAGTTTTAATTGCCAAACAGTTCACAGACTCAAACCGAAATTTAAATTGTGCACAAATTAAAAACCTCTAGGGTCGATCTTACCTGCATTGTAGCAGATCCTATTTACATGATGGGTTTTCTTCCTAGAAAGTTCACTATTCTTGCCTTTGCAATGCACTCACTGCTCGCTGTAATGGTAGTTTATCTCATTAGAATAATAACACTTTTTAAACATCTGTAAAAAAGTTTTTACGTATTTTTTTCGATGCATTTTGTAAGAAACGCTCACTCCGAATAACAGCAAGGCAACAACTTGGGTCTTTTGTTTTACTTCTGACATAAATGGCTATTTCCAGGGAGCAGTTATCTGAATCCAGTAATGTATTAAACAGAGTTCCTATAAAGAAAGTAAGTTCGCATGCTACTTTATGTGACGACTGAATGCTGCTATTTATTTATGGGTGTCACCTTCAACAGGTTAAAAGTAAACTGCAGTAAAGTGAGTACACGGCTGTGCTGTTCAATCAAACAGAACATCGGCAATTTGCTGACATTTGTCAGAAAGACTATAAAACACAGCATGCAATTCAGGTACATTAACCCACACTGAAATCGAGCATAGTGAAAAATATTTTCTAAACTCATTAATCACACGCTATTAAACAGCTTTAGCTCATCCCTGTTGTTATTACACAAATAAGACTTCACCTTGAATGAAAACGGTAACATTTATTTTATACTGTGAACATTTTGTCTCCTTTCTTCTCTTGCCTATAAAGTTAACAATATCTATCGTCCATGGTTTCTACTTACACAACCTTGGCTACATGTTTTGGCTCCTTTATAGACAGCTATTTGTTTTAATGTTCCCTGTTGCCTACATTCAGCCAGATTTCAAGGACAGCCTTGTTCACTAGGGTGGTGTAACAAGGTTATCATGAACAGTAATGCATGCAAGGAAAGTTGCCCTCCTCGGAGTTGACAGACATAACGCTACATGGGGCGAAAGGGCCCTAGTGGGAAACACTGCTCATGTGGCATACAGCAGGTCAATCCCCTTAATCAATCTGACTGAGCACTAGTACTGCTGCTGTCAGAGTCAGCTTCACCAGCCACCTATTGACTTCTGGGTAGTTTGAATTTGCAAAGAGATTACATTTATTACCACATTCATATTGGAATGGTGTTTTTTTGTTTATTTTTCTTTTAGTTTGCTTTTGCAAGTTTTCAGCCTTTTTTTTATATAACTTTATTCGGAGGCAATCAGCCATCCATAAAAGCGATATATAAAACAATATAAGTATACAAAACATTAAAAGGATACAGTACAATTAATATGTGCAGCTCAAGTAATATGCATAATAAACCCTTGTAGCAATTAAAAAGAGGTTTTCAGTTAATATCAGTTCCGCAACATATTAGCACATAGGTTTAGTGAACAGCCCTTATTAATTAAAAGTAGTGGATTGTTTACCTGCGTTAACACAGAATTCCTGTTACATGTGTGCATTGAGCCCACATAGAGGCCCAGCAAAACACCATAGAGATAACACTCAAAAATGTTGCTGTGGAGATGTTAAAAGGTATTCTTTCTAGCGTACAAAACTGGCCACATAAAGGATGCCATACTATAACAGATCGCCAGAGAAGATAAAGATTTTAAATATAAAAATACAGGTCAACATTGCGAAAAATGTGCATCTCCCAAAATTGGTATAATATAGCTCTTCCTCTGATGGTTATAAAACTGACAGAAAAACAGCACACGCATGGTGTTCTGAGCCATACCATCACTGCAGGGACAACTAGGTAGGATTGTAGATCAATTATTCGTATGTGGAAAACGGACCAATCTTTGAAAAGTGCCTAATCTTAAACAAATCGAAATAAACCTATGTCTTGGGTTTAAAACTGCTATTAGCTAACATAATTTCGTTTTATAAAGTGACTCTGCTAATGAGGGCAAGGGTTTCTGACTTCTCAAAATACTCTGGATGGCCCATGCCATTGTAGAAGCTTTAGATGTAAACTAGCCACAAGACATGCTGGTAGAAGCTAGATTTAAGGCAATCCTTAATTATAGCACGATTTAAATCAGTGTGTGCAGAAGTCTTTATACATTATACCAGAGTAACATAGGCTGTAATATAATCAGGTCTATTATATACCGGTCTCCGAGTTGAGCATGACAAACATATACTGGGGCACCTTTGGGGGTGGTAAGGAGGTACCTGAAGAACTCGTTCCCAACCAGTTGTATTTTCTCGCATTTATTGTGTTCCCACACACCTGCCCCATAAAGTGCAACACTAAGACATTTAGCTTTATAGACCGTCATCATCAACTCTGGTGGATTTGAACCCAGTCATCTGGCAAACCCTCTACGGAAATAATGTACCATGCACCCCCAGGGGTTGAATGATAGAATAGAATTATCTTGTTTCCTGTAAATTCCTTGTTTTTGCACAATAGAAGTAACACTATTTCTATGATCATGCAGTTACAGTCACCATATGTTATCACTATGATGGATGCTTTTACAGATACTTTAATAGATACCATGTACTCAATCTACATGGTTGCCACCTTTTTCCACTTTTTCTTTACCTATACTCTACCCCACACACAGTTACAAATCACGATCGTTAAATCGCCCCATGGATAATATGGTCCAACTCATATAAGATTCAGCTTATTCCCTTTTAGTCTTGTCCGTAATTTTTTTTACCCCATCCTTGTAATTACTAACTCAACCACAGTAATATTTTTTACCACAAGTGAAAATCATATAATAAATTCCTTCTATGTCTTTTATTAATGCTTTTCGCATTATGTAGGACACTTTCGTAATGATTATTGTTATACACCCGCCCATTCAATCACGTGACTCTCGAGCAGCCAATCACAGTTATCATACCGCATTCACGCTCGGGAAACATAATATAACGACCGCTATTGGCCAGGATGCGTCATCCGAACACTGCAGAGACGGAACCCGGAAATCCTAGGAGCGTCTTTTTCGCAACCAGCATGCTTTTTATTCCAGTAAGTTTATCATTATTTTAAACTTCCGCACTTCACCCTCATTTGTTATCACTCTGTAACTGTTGTTTTTTAGTCACCCTACTTTCATATACCCTTCGCTACATCAGGTTCACTGCAGCTACAGTATCCTTCTATATCCGCACACACCAACATATTTTCCTGGTGACACGTAAACCAAATCATACAATTGCAATAACGTGAATATTCTCACAATATGATGACCTTTACATGTAATATTGAGATGCTTTTGTACCAATACTTATGCTGAACATTAAGTTGTTAACACAAAGCTAGGACTAGCTCATTATGTTTCAGTTTCTGTCCCCACAGACCCCTGATGAAGGGTCAACCAACAGACCCGAAATGCATTGGGTAGAATGAAAAATATAGGAGTGAAATTATACTATGAATTTTTGGAAAATGATGATATCGTAAATATGAAGTATTAATAAACTCTCAATTTTGGAACATGGAGAAATGATTTAAGGAATGAATATTTGGATAAAAGAAAGAATGAAACTTTATGGTTCTTGAAAACAGTGCACACATCCTACGTGACAGGATTGCCTGTCCCAACTTGCTCAAACCCTCTAAGTGCCATACAGGCTTTTCAGAACTGTAGTTTCCTACAGGAGATTGCCTTTTTCCATAGGCACTCTTTATCAAATAGTATTCCTAAATAGGAAAAATTATCAGTAAAGCATATAGGTCTACCCTGTATTTTTAAGTCTTGGCACTTAGCAGATTTATTCCCGCACGTCATCACAAAGGTTTTTGTTTGGTTTACTAGAAGCCCAAGGTCCTCCATATAAGCTGCAAAGTTTGTCAGGAAATGCTGGAGAGCAAGTGGGGTATGTGCCATGAGGACATTGTCATCAGCATAAAGAAGGGCCGGTACTAGGCGAGTCCCAACTTGTGGTAGATCTTGAGGCGATGCAGCCAGGACCATGCCCACACTATTTATATATAGGGAGAACAGAAAGGGGGCTAGGGCACAGCCCTATCTCACCCCCCTCTCTACCCTGATTGCTTCAGTACATTCCACTATAATTCGTATCTCATCCTCGTGTTGCATCCTGAGTATAAATCCCTCAGAAAGCTGATGATTGAAGTGTCTACCCCCAGCTCTTTCATAATTAACCACAGTTTGGCATGTATGACTCAATTAAAGGCTGAGGAGAAATCAACAAAAGATAAATACATGTTCCCCTCTTTGATTTTAACATAGTTCCCAAGTAGCATGCTTAAATTGAGTCTCTGCTGTATTGTTCCCAACCAGGTACGGAAACCATATTGTAATTGTTTCTGCCCAGTCTTGTAATCTGTTCAGGACAATACGTCCTGTGATCTTCAACAGGGAATTAAGTAGAGAAATTGGCCTATAACAGGCCGGATTTGATCGGTCTGCTCTTTATTAATAGGGACGATAATAGATTCAGCCCAAGTTGGGAAAAATCTCTCTGTACAGCATTCTCTAAGGAGCAAGGTCAATAAAGGACCCCATAGAGAAGTGCTTGCTTTCAACAAATCAACTGGAATTGAGTCTGGACCTGGGGCTTTTCTGCCTTTACTGGCTAGGATTGCCTCATTAACTTCTTCCAGACTAAATGCATTCATGGAGGTAGACTGTGTGGTATCTCTTGTTCTCATATGATTATGACGTTGACCTAGTGGGGGTGCCATTTTGGGTAGAGAGTAAATGGTGGTAAAACACGCTATCCAATTTTCTTCTGTAATAGCCAGCTCTATCCTGGGTACCCCCTCTGCTATCAGTGGGGTGTATTTAATTATTCTCAAGAAGGCTTTACTATCCTTCTTGGCAACTGCCGCATGTAGAGACTCCGAGACTGTGTCCCTAATCTGTGATTTTTTCAACTCCAAGGCTTTCTTATAATCTCTTCTGCAGATCAGGAATATCAGGGGTAAAATATGTTTTATATCCATTCATGTGGATGTGCTCAATTAGCCAGGTTTCTTGTAAACAAATAAGATGAAAGCCAGCCACAAAATCTAACCATTCTGGATTTTGCCCCTTGCTCCGCAGTCCTGCCACATTCCAAAATACTGAATCCAAGAGTTCAGGAAATGCTGATTCAGCCCTACGTTTCTTGTTATTATCCGAAGGCACTGGCGTAGTTCAATTCAGGGTTTGTCTATAGTTATCCTGCTTAGCCAAAAATTCCTTTCTATCTGAATTAGGAGTAATCATTTGATCTTCCTCCCTGACCGTGCAGATCTTACGATTCATTCAATCCTGACCGTCCAAGTTTGACAGACTTTGGAAATGATTATAGGTAGGTATCATAATGTTGAAATTCTGTGTGTGACTTGGAGTGGGAATAAATCTCAAACTGTCCCTCTCAAACAGTTTTTCTGGCTGGTAGAAAAATCCTAATGGGAGAGAGGAAATGGAAGTTGTGGAGATATTAAAGGGCTTGGTCCTGGTCAAGATAATATCCACCAGCCATGGTGTTTTAAAGGACAAAACTATACCGTCCCCATGCGGAGTTGGTTAGCCTTTACCCACCCATTTGACCCTCCTCGCCATTTTGATGTCTTTACATTTCTGGTCGGTAAGGCCTGTTCTCACACCCAGCCAGTTTAGGGACTTAGGGCATATTACTAAGCATAAGCGATAATTATCGCTGTGCTTGGTTAGCGGCAATCATTTTATCGCCGTGCTTCACCTATTTTTATCGCTTTGGAGCCTTGCTATTATCAAGGTTTATCTCCTAAGCGATAAAAATCGGCCGAAATGTATGAATAGCGCTGAAAAGTCAGCGATATTCATGCATTACCGAGCTAATGCTCTTAGCCATGTTATCCACTTAACGTTGGATAACATGGCTAAGAACTGCTCAGGGCAGGTGTTAGCTTTTGGAGATATTCGCGCTTAGCGTGAATATTTCCAAAAGTTGGTAATAGTAGATAGCGATGTTAGCGACTGTTTTCAGTCGCTAACATCTTGGCAAGCCCACTTTGCATGTCATTAGCGATAATTATCACTGACATGCAAAGTGGGCCCCTAAATGCCCACTATCGCCTACAAGCTGTCGCTAACTGGTGTTAGTGACAGCTTGGTAATAGGGCGATGAAATTATCGCCACATTAGCGGGAAAAAAGTCCTGCTAATGCGGTGATAATGGCCCTTCATAATATGCCCCTTATTTCGTAGTGCAGTCCAGGTTTCAGTCCTATTTATAGGTAGGTGTGGCATGTTAGCCATGACTATCACAGACGGGGTGGCCGCAGGAGGAAGGTTGAGACGACCGTCAATCTGTTCTAAAGTTTCAAGACAAGAATAATCTGCTGTTGCTGTTACTACGAAAGGGCCCTGACATCTATTTCCCGTCGCCCTAGTGTCTGGTACATCCTGGGCTAAAGTCAGATCGCCACATAATCTGCCTTTGTTGCTTTTTAGACCACTGCTTCTGTGCCTTAAAGGGTCTGGGTTAGAATCCCTGGAAATGCTTTTATTAGCTGTGGGCTTATTTAGTGCCCCTTTGCAGGGTTTGCCGTTCGTAGTTTGTTTAGCTTTTAACGTTTCTC
Organism: Lissotriton vulgaris; assembly: GCF_964263255.1. Taxonomy (NCBI): domain Eukaryota; kingdom Metazoa; phylum Chordata; class Amphibia; order Caudata; family Salamandridae; genus Lissotriton; species Lissotriton vulgaris. The sequence continues at coordinate 902,803,658 of NC_141696.1, forward strand.
CATTTGCTGGGGAGTTCGACAGGTCCATACAGGAATTAGCTATAGTTTGCACTTTCGCCAATCTTGTATGTATCGCCTCCACTGCATTATTAAAAGTTTGCTCAAAGAGCATGAGTTTCCTCCAAGGCCTCCAGCTTACTAATAATTGATGTATTAGTGGCCGTTTTATTAGTCATAACCAAGGCATCTTGAGTTTGCCGTGGGTGCTTTGTATGAATGGTAGGTTGTTTTTTTTCCATAATGTCTTTTTTATGGCACCAGTGTCTACAGGTGGTTTAGGGGTTTTCTCACTCTTATTGGTGGAGGTGGTAAGTTGGATTCCGATAATGAAACTGACTCTGAGACAAATTGGATGCATCCGTTTTCACCTAACTCCCCTTTGCTTCTACAACCCTTTCATCATTGTTAGCGGAAGGTCTCTTAGGGACATTGGGGAAGGTTTCATTTGAGGTTGCCAAAGATGTTGTGTATTCACCACTAATCAGCAATGATTCTTAGGCCGAAGTAAACGTGTCTATCTATTGCCCCTATGGCTCCTGCAATATATTTCAGTAGCGACTGCTGTGATTTACCGGGGGACTGAGACTTGTTCCAGTGATGGGGAAATTCCTCCTTCCCATACCCAATAAGAAATTAGATTGTGTATAAATGAAAATAATGAGCAATACAATGACATGCCCCCCTCGAACCAGAGCACAATACTCCTTCTCGCCAGTTGCAACCCGAAAATGTTAATGAGCAAATATTAATTATTCATGCAATGTCTTAATTGTTTGGCTGGATAGTCTAATGGGCACTTTCTGCCTTCCAGTTCAACAGAGCTAATAGTGTCAATCGGGCCAATGAATACAATCCAAACATGTTGGAAGAAAAGACAAACATTTCACTACTTTTTTGATGTTATGTATATTTCAATCTAATGGACCTGGAGAGCAAAATCCAAGGGGGCGGGGGGGGGGGGCTGTGGGGGGGTTGGCCCTGCTTTGCCCTTCCTGGCACGGACTGTGTCTGGGTGGGGCCCGCGCACATCTCGCGCTGCAAGAGTCCCTGAAGCGTTTTATGCACCTCCACGCGCCAAACACCAATCCGGTTGATGGCTCACTTGCCACAGTGGGTGTGATGGAGCAAGGATTCGCATGTTACGCGACTTGCTTGAATTCAAAACCCTCGCATAATCTTTAACGTAATAACCAACTTGTTTCGTTTATTAATCTTGCACTTTTACACTACACGCTGGTGTCCCAGAGACGCTTGCCTATGTGTTTATTAATCCTAACTACGCTTGCAACTAAGATGGTCGCTGCTATGCGGGATTCCAGTCTGCGCATGCGTCGGTCATACCCATGTGATGTGACGCACTCGTAATTCTGGAGGGATTTTTCGCTCATGCGCAGTACTGCTAAAGATGGCCGCTTTGTTCTAACATGCTCTTCGCTTGCCACCGCTGCTTTTTGCTAAGATGTTTCGTTCTGCTTAACTCCTAATGCTATCGATATTATAAAGTAAGGGATGTAGTGAAGCCAATCATGGTATACAGTGTATTCATTTTTTCTGTGTTTCTAAATTGTTTTCGCTTACTTTTCATGTAACATTCTCCCGGGGCCTGGGAGGAGAGGTGACACTCCATCTTTGAAGCCCATGTAGCCCTAACCACGTGATGAAGGAAAACCGAATCACGTAGTAGTGGAAATTAGCCAGCTGGCTGCCGAAGCTGAGATGCTCCTGGGAATCGACCTACAACCCAGCGAGAAGAGCCGAACTGCACCTGAAATTGTTACAATTTTGATATTCCACCGTGTGCGCTATTGTTTCTGTATGCTTATGCCATGGGAACTAGAATGTAAGGGGTGGGTTCAAGAAATTGAATATTAATTGTGGGAACACCAAATTCTAGATGGTGACAATGACCTAACCACCTCTCTTCACCAATCCGAAGTTGGGGATCCTTTCACTTGCAACATTTGTGGGTGGTCTACTGACCCGAAAACAGTATAACTGGCCTAGGTTTAGCTAGAGAAATTGTCCGACTTGTCCGAGTAGCTGACCTGTCACTGACCCTACGAACTCTATAGGTGATTGATACAGAGAGCTGTGGAGGACTCTGTCCGTAATTTCCACAAACTTAGTCTGGGGTGGAGAAACCTTTAAGTGCTGGCGAAGAACTTTGTCGGGAGATTCGAGAACCCAATCGGGGTTATTGGCGGATTCCTTGCAGAGAGTGCGTAGCGCAGGCGTTGCATCCGAAGCTGCAGGTGTTGGTCGTACCCTTAGATGTGTCCAGTCCTGATCCATATCCCGGGGTGATCCTGTCCTGACTGTCCATGAGCTGTACCTACTCGCCTACTGGCATTCCAAGTACTTGAGGGTCCTTTCCCGCCTTTCCTAACTGACCTGTGGCCAGGGTTAGTCCTCATTCTGTCCTAGGTAAATATAAATTATATGTGGGTGTTCGTGCTTCTAAATCTTTCTCTTCTATTTTTCCTAATAAAGCAATCTTGCCTGTAATTCATCTCTGACGTTTGGACTCTTATGAAAGTGTTTTTCTAGCATGTTCCTTATCTTCCCTGTACCTTTACTCAAACACTGAATTGTTTGCATATTTAGTATATTCCACTGTTACCCTCCCTATAGGAATTGCATTCAGTCTGAAGTATTGTTTACCAAATTCTCTCATCATATTCAAATTAGCATTTAGTAGTATGTTCCCTTGTTCTTACCCATCCTTTAGTGACGTACTACGAACCTGTTAGATCTAATTAGCATGTTCCCTTTCCCTTTCTCCTTTATATTTTTCTGAATATTAAATGATCCTCATGCGGATTCATAGTTATACTATTTTTCTGATCTTGGTCATAGATGTTTTGATCTGTGTAAATTTCATTCTCATGGCATATGACAACCTTTTATGATTTAGATAAAGCTTTTGAAACTTCCTGTGCTTGTGGTTATTACATGGCATAAACAAAATAAATGTATATGGTATGGGTGTTATCTGCTTGAATCTCAATATTAGCTCCTGATACTTCGTGATTATAGGTACCTGTTCTCGAGGATTGGTAAGTCAGGTACACGGAAATATATAGAAAGAAGGAAACCCCCAAATTACTGATAACGTATAAGTGGTAAAATAAGGAACCGGTGACCTGCGCGCTCTATCACTAATTTTCTGGTAGCAGAGGATGGTTAGGACTAGTTGAGGCAGGTAGATAGGTCAATTGTTGATAAACCGTGAAAATTTAAATATGCTGCTAAAAATAATATTCTTTCCCTTAAGATCGATCGACTGCAAAAATATTGGTTTGAAATGTTATGAAATGTTTAGATGGTTTATGAAATGCTGCTATATTAAATGTTTATTAACAAATTGTTAGTGACTGTTATATGTTGTCTGGAAATTCCCCGGGGGATAGAATAGCGGATGGTGAGTAGAATACACTCTGCAGTGAGGTCACTGGCTATGAGGAAGATTAGTGCATGGGAAGGCAGAACTGGAAGCGCTAATTAGGGATTTTTTCTGAATAAACAGTTGAATAAATGATAGCAACGAGTCCGCTAATGAAACTTCAGTTGTGATATTACCTAGTAAGTGTCACACGAGGAAGGAGTAGTAGGTTCATCGGAGCTTGAGTGATAGCAAAGGAGTACATTGGTGAAACTTTAGACTTAGTATATATCCCGGAAAGAGTGGATGAGTCAAAGAAGTAACAGGTTCTCTAATGCTTGTGTGAAAGGGTAGGCAGACGGGTCTATCCGTAGTGTATGAAAAGTAGACAGAAGAGGTTTACTTACAGTGAAACAAAACTTTCTTTCCTTTAGACACTCGAGCACAGTGGCGAATGTTATACGTTGTAAACTAAATAGAGCACTTGCACTTTAAGAGAATTCAAAGTTTCCGTTACCTTGTGAAGGAGGGAGTCGGTCGCGGAGCTGCGCTGACGTCACTCCGTGCCGCGCTGGTATTGGTTGAAACAGCGGGCGTGTAACGAAGCTAGTATTGTAAAGGAGGGATGAGTGCCGGAGCGTGAGACCGTGTCTCGCGAAAGAAGGCCGCGCACCCATTGGTTGAAATTGATTGCAATCCCAGTGTTGGTTGGTTGTTGTAATTGTTAAAAGACGCACTGGTATTGGAAGAGGATTGTAAACAAAAGTCGTAGTTAACCACAGAACTTCTGGTTACGCAGTCTATGTGGTATCCTGAATTCTTACCTGATCCACAACATTTAGGTTTTCGTAAAGATCAGATGATAAGAGGCAGACCTTACAATATGTACGGAAGCAGGAGGAAGAGGTCATTTGCTGACAAAATCAGAAATTATTTCAAGAAAGACAAGCCCATTAGAACTAGAGAAGGTGTAATTATTCCACCACCTAATACTCCTGCATTATTTATGATGTTTGATAAAGGTTATCATACCTGCGTATGGTTGGAAAATTGGGCAAAGTATACCCAGGAAAATGGAATCTTAGCATTTCCCATAGATGGTACTTTTAATAGTAGAATTCTATTTAATTTGAGGACCCGAATGAATGATTTACATCCAAGACCAAGATTGACGCAATATGAGGCTTTGGAAGAATGGGAGATTGAGGCACTAGAGAGAGACAGACCCAGAATGGATAAGGGAGTGAGTAAATGGTACCCGAAGATGCAGAGAGAGACCAAAGAGAAAAAGATGAAACAGTGGAGACAGAATATGATGGTCGAGGGACTATTTCCAGTATTTGGGGTAAATGAACCTCTAGGAGGAAAAAGCACAGAGAAGACCCGACACCTAATGACTATGGGTGATTCGGAGGATGAATACTTGGAGGATTTATTTATGAAAAATCCACCCCCCCTAAGATGAGGAGTCAGGGTCTTTGAGCTCGAAAAACCCATTCTTCAGACCTCCTAGAAGGAGAAGTGCTAGTGAGACCGATACAGCAGGTATAGGCAATAAGCAAACCAGTGGAGACGGATTTTGTAGGCCTGATCCTACTGTCCCAAATTATAGACCGTTTGGTGATGAGAGATCAGGTATGACAGCCCCAACTGCCCCGAGTCTGTATCCTCCTTTAATTCCACAAGTATTACATGATGCATCAGTTGACAGGGCTTTACATGAACGAGAAAAGGAAGCATTGATAAAACAGCGAAATGAACTCATTCAGACAATAGCTCAGATAAATCCCAGTCCTGAAGCCCTGACAATTCCAGTAACTCTTGGTCCCATTGTTCCTCTTTATGGGGATAGACAGGCTAGTCCAAAAACACCAGTCATTACACCACCTGTAGCCCAGCCCAGAAAAGAGCCTCTCATAGTTGATGATCAGGCAAGCGAATTCGAATCTGTAATCTCCCTGATGGATCTGCCCATAAAGGAGCCAGAAAGCAGTGTACCACGGACGAGAACTCAGACTAGGGCCAAGGAAGTCCTGATTGAAACAGCTGCAGGGACCCGGAGTGCCACAGTAGTGACTCCGGAGGAACTAGATCGATGGACCCAAGAATTAGAAAAGGAAACTCCCCAGCCAAAACCATTCGATATTTACAAGCTAAGATTAGAGTTGGAAGAACTAATGGATGGGAATGTGGGACTGGACAGATTGAATACCCTTAGTGAAGATGAACTTTTGTTCATCTGTAAAAGTATTACCAGAAATACCAGAGTGCTCCATGAGAAACTAATGGACACAGCAGCTAATATGGGAATTGATGTTAGCAAGTCCAAAGTCCTACAAAAACCTTACAGAGCAGAGTTTTCAGACAAAGACCTAGAGAACATGAATGTGTCCGGGAAAGAGGTGCAGATAAGGGAATTGTTAAACCTGTTGCAGAAATGAGGAGACTTAGAAAAATGGAAAGCCAGATGGGCAAAGAAAAAGGAAGACAGTAAGGCTAGACCGAAGACTTCTGAATACATTCTAAAAGAAGGCGATAAGCCAGAAACCTTGTATCCCATGAGAGAAGTGCCAGGGGGAAAATATGTACATGTACCATGGTCCCGACAGGATATTGTGTCCTTTAAAAATGACTTCCCAAAATTGAGAGAGAACCCTGTAGAGTGGTACAGGCAGGTTGAGAGATTCATAAAAGTTCTAAAGTGTCTCCTGAAGGACCTAGATGGGTTCTTCGACATTGTAGTTCCTGTAGATTTATGGACTGAATGTAAAATTGCAGTTGATTGGCCCAGTGAGGAGTATGAAAGAGACTCAAGAACAGGAGCTCACTCCCCGGATGTGATGAGACAGTATGACAAAGTAATACAATATTTGAAAGGGAAGATGCCAGCCAAAGAAACTGATTGGACCCGCATAGTTAGAACTACCCAAAATCGTGATGAAACTGTGCACCTATTATGAGCGACTGCTACAGGTATTCAAAACCTACAGTGGAATCGATAATATTGAAATGAAGGATATGACCCATTTCATTTATCGATTCGTGTTGGGATTGAGACCTGAAATCTCCCAGTGGATTAGAGATAACAAAATCTGTTGGCAGGGAAAACCCATAGATGAGGTCCTGAAGTATGCCAAGTACTGCAAAGATGAGATGGAGAACAAACAGAAGGCCTTAAAGGAAAAGGTTATGTGGGCTCAAGTGAAATTGGCGGAACAACAAGAAAAACAGTTAAGTAAAATGAATAATAATACCCCGAACACAAGCTCTGGGGGAGGAGGGAAACCCTGAGTTAAAATGAGTTGAGAGGAGGCCATGAAGAAGTTTCCCTGCCACGGGTGCGGTCAGATAGGGCACTGGAGAGACAAATGTCCAAATTTACAGACTGGTAATGTCCCCATTAATGGTTTAAATCCACAGGTGCTGAAAGAGGGGCCACGAAAGACCCAGCAACAGGTAAAACAGAATCAGTTGCCTTGCGCTCCTAGATCTAACTATAAGAACCAAGCTCAGCAGAATGAGGGGGTCGAGGTATGGGAAGGAAGAGATGATAGAAATGCAGCAACCTCGCAATTCCTGCTGAATGATACATTCCTCTGTGATGAACCTTACTGACGGGGCCTGAGGGGGGAGGACGAGGAGTGCGTACTTGGCGCCTCCTTGCCGGTAGACCAGACAGGGCCATACATCGAAGGAAAGGTTGAAGGAAATGACGTCACCTTTCTGTTGGACACTGGTGCTACCCATTCTACTGTGAGAACAGCAGACGTTCCTAACCTACCCCTCTTGGGAGAAGCAATCCAAGTAGTGGGTGTGTCAAACCAGATAATTAGTACCCCTGTAACTGAACCAATGGAGATCTCAAGAGGAAATTTTAAAGAAATGCACAGATTTGTTGTCTGTGATTCTAGTCCTGTGAACTTATTGGGACGTGATTTTGAACTGCACCATCTTTTGCACACCAAAAGGCGTTTAAATCCAGACTCCAGAAGAAGACGGACTGTACAAATTAATGTTGCTAAGGCCTGACTCAGAAATTAAGAAATTGACAATGCTAGATTTACCTGAAGAGCTCCAACAAACAGTGATACTAGAAGTGTGGCATTTCACTGGAAGGGATGTAGGACTAATGGCAAATGTAGACCCGATTCAAATAGCCATAAAACCAAATGCAGTTTACCCAAATACCAAGCAGTATAAAATGAATGCAGAAGTGAAAGCCGGAGTTGCTATCAAAATAAAAAGATTGCTAGAAGCAAACATCATACAGGAAGTAATGAGCAGTCCTTTTAATTCTCCCATAATTGGAATCAAAAAGCCTAGTGGGAAGTACAGGGTAGTGCAGGACCTGCGAAAAGTTAACAAGATTGTTGTTCCTTGTTGTCCCATTGTGCCAAACCCTGCAGTAATTTGTACCAAATTCCATGGAATGCTGGATGGTTTACTGTCATTGACTTATGTCACGCATTCTTTTCCATCCCATTGCATCCAGACAGCAAATTTCTTTTCTCATTTGAATTCAACAGTCATGTCTACGTCTGGAATCGTGTCCCCCAGGGGTACACAGAGAGTCCTTCTATTTTCAACCAGATTTTGAAAAAATGCCTTGAATCATTAGTCCTACCTGGAGAATCAGTTTTGGTTCAGTACATAGACGACCTCCTGGTGGCTTCTAAAAGTCGGAATGACTGTGTTACTGATACCATTGCATTGTTAAACCATCTAGGTAAAGGAGGGCATACGGTATCGCCAGACAAATTACAGTTCTGCAAAAATTCAGTGAAATATCTGGGGCACCAGATAGAAAAAGGTATCCGGACGGTTACTTCAGAAAGGATTAGGATAATTCAAGACATGGAATTACCCCGTACTCAGAAAGACATAAGAATGTTCCTGGGAGTGGTAGGATACTGTAGACAGTGGATTGTGGGATTTTCAGTCCTAGCCAAACCATTAATAAAAATGACCAAGAAAGGAGCAAAAGATCCAGTCGAGTGGGATGATGAAAGCATGACATCCTGGATAAAATTACGAAACTGTCTGTGCTCAGCTCCTGCATTAGGAATGCCTGACTATTCAAAGGACTTTGCCTTGTTTTGTGACACACAAGACAATTATGCACTTTCAGTCCTGACTCAAATTCATGGTCTAACTAGACGTCCGGTGGCATATTTTTCTGCTACCCTAGATCCAGAGGCTGCTGGATTGCCTGGATGTCTGAAAGCAGTAGCTGCAACTTGCACGAGTCTTGAACAAAGTGAATCCATTGTCATGGGGCATCCAGTAACTGTGTATGTTCCACATGCAGTTGTAATCCTACTGACCCGGACCAAGACTCAGTACCTCACACCTAGTCGGCTGACTAAGTATGAAAGGATTTTAGTGGGTGCTGCCAATGTAACTATCACTAGATGTAATGTACTGAACACAGCAACTCTATTACCAAATACACTGGCTGCAGAAGTCAGGGAAGAGGTTGAGCATAATTGCATTGATCTTACTGAATATAGCACAAAACCACGCCCAGATGTCGTAATTGGCCCGTTCGCATTAGCGATTAGCTGAACCTACACGTTGTCCTCCTTAACTTGGCTATATATGACAAACGCCATTTTGAATGTTACAGCGGCCATCTTAGATCATGAGCGGCCTCGTGGCCGACGTGCCCTTTAGTCCGTTGTCCGTTCCACTGACCACGCTTATCTGCCCAGCAACAGGCTATTTTTAGTACTGGTCAAGCCGCACATGCGCAGTTCCCACTGACCCGTAAACCTTCAGGAATGTGCACCAAACTGACCAGCGGAGTTGTGCCCCCTCCAATGAGCTGGCGGTATTCCAAAACATGACCATATATGTCTCGAAAATGTGTCTTAACTTGTGCCGCCTATCTTTTATTGCCCCAAAACTGTATATAATATGAGGTAGCACCGATGTTCGGTGTGATACCTCTTGCATTACCGAAGGGTGCTGTTTGAGTGTACCATCACCCCATGGGGTTTTAATAAACTTGTTCTTTGCATTTTACAGTTTCCGTGCCAACAGTTCTTGAGTGTGAGTGGGTTATCTCCGGAGCGTGTAGGCCTTGGGAACCCCTAAATACTTCAATTGGCGACCACGAAGGGACTCATCGGCGACTCGGATGCCCGAAGGAGAGGTCGTGACGAAGGCTTGGAAACCCGCCATGGGCGCGCGCTGCCACGAGTGACCCGAGTCTTGGCTGCCACGGTGTTTTTTCCTTTCCTTCCGATCTGACCTTCCAGGTGGCGCCGGTCTCCGACTGAGTCTTTGAAGTGTCTGTATCGCTGCGAAAGTGCCGTTTGGCTGATTTGGCTTACAAGACCTTGGCATTTGGAATCTGGACAGTTGGGAATTTGGTAAGCTTTGTGTTCGGTAAGGTAGTCTTCGGACGCTTACTGAAAATCTGTGTTTTGTGATCGGTGAGGTAGTCTTCGGACGCTTGCCGAGTCCTAGGAACTTTGATTTGAGTTAGCTAACATTGTGAATTTGTGATCTTTGAACTTATATGTGTAGTGCACTTCACATAGGCAGGCATGTAGAGATGTTTCTCTAACCTTGTTTTTTTCCTTTGAGCGGCACGATCGTGTGGAGAACTGTAAGTGCCATTTTGTCCGTGTCACGCTTTCGTGATACTTTTTGAACATGCCTGTTTTCAGCACACTCCGGGGAATGTGTTGTTTTGGAGAAGGTACCTCAATTAGGTTAGCGGAATCACAGCCGGCTCCCCCAGAGGGAACACCAAATAGGGACATGTATATCAAATTCGGCCTTCCACCTATTATGTACAGTAAATTATGGCATAAGTACACCAAGGCCGATCCTGAATTGCAATGGCCCCTACACGGGTCGTACGATTTGAGTAAAATCCAATTTGTAGAGCAGTGTATGTTTCAACGCAGGTCTAGACAAAACATGTTTGATTGCGTGCGAATGTGGGAGAAAGCGGCGCGTGAGCGAATGAAGCGTGAGGTTGCCTTGGCGGACAAAGAGCAGCGCAAGGCTGCTCGGGATAAGGCTTTACAGCTTGAGGAAAAGGAGGCTCAGGAGAAGAAAGAAAGGGAGGAACGGGAACGTAATTTGCAAACGACTGGTCAGTTTCCTATTCGCCGACCACTTTATCCTGTCCTTAATAATGAAATTGATGATTTTTCTTTGTTAGATCGGTCACCGCCTCCGTACGTTTCACCGACGGCTCCGGCTGCGGATTCCGAGGATGATGGACAGGATCGGTCGAGCCAGAAAGGGGTATCGGCTCTCAGGTTTACTGCGGATAGGTCCGCTCATTTACGCAGTTGGGCTCGTAAAGTGAATAAGCATTGTGTTACTCAGGAGCAGTTGTTAACAGAGAAGAAAGGGTGGTCGGATCTTGAATTAATGTATTTTCTGTCCAGCCTGGCGGATGAAGTTGTAAATGCATATCGTGAACTTTCTGATACGTTAGAGCCTAAAGTTTTGTCAGTGTATCGTGAGAATTTAGCTAAAGGTGATTTTGATCTTACAGATGTTGACGACCTGTTCAAGCAATTGATCAAGCTGCGGGATGAGACAACCCAATTGCGACAGGAACGAAAACGGAGGCAAAAGGAGTCCGAGCCGGGAAATAACGGGGAGGCTAAGGAGTGTTCTCTTCGTGGTTCAGATAAGAATTCTGCGTTGCATGTTATGCCTATGCGTGAAGCCGCGCCTTTGTATGTTCCACCAAAAGGGGAAGGTACGGATGATGATAAATTGTCGAAGGACGCGAAAGGGTACTTTGTGTATAATTGGGTTTACACTCCATGGAATAGAGCAGATGTCATGGCATTGAAAAATTCTTTACCTGATCTCCGAAAAAATCCAGCGGCATTTTATGAGGGGGTGGAGGGGGCTATATCGTCTTGTGTGATGACTCTTGTAGATATAGATTTGTTTTTTGGGTTGATATTACCACCTGATATGTGGCGGCAGATTCGTAAAAATAATGATGAGACAATATTGGGAGGGACATGGAAAGAAATAAATGCTGCAGATTTAGACAGGGAACCAGCATGCAAGCCTTGTCAGCTAATCCTAGAACTCCCGGCAGCTATTTTGCGTAAATTAAAAACGCTTGTTCCCGCCAAAAAGATTGATTGGACTATGTTAACGTCGTGCAAGCAGAAACCCGATGAAACGGTTTCCGATTTCTTTACGCGCTTCGAGGAGGCCTTTCATGATTACAGTGGTCAATCTTTAACAGATGATACGGGTCGGCATTTGTTTGTAGATAAGTATGTGGCTAATCTCCTACCAGAGATTGCTAAGCGATTGAAGTCGAGTGAAAGTTCCTGGGCCACGGCGACCCCTGCGTCCTTGTTAACTATGGCTCAATATTATGAGCGGCAGGAAGTGGAGGCTAAAGAAAGTGTAGAGAAAAAGACGAAGGAATTGAAAACGAAGGTGATGTTGGCGCAGGTCCGGGGAACACAGAGTAGAGGGAATGATAGAGGTAGACGAGGTGGAGGAAACGCATCGTATGGTCGTACGGACATTGCGGAGGATCAGTGTGCTTATTGTAAGGAGTTTGGGCATTGGACCGAAGATTGTCCGGTACTTCGTGAACAGCGTAGTCAGCGTGGTCGAGGTAGTGGAAGGTCAAGAGGAGGTTATACTGGAACGAGAGGTGGCGGAGGTGATCGTAGACAGGTTGAGGAGAGGGGCCGTGGCCAGGACGAACGAAATACGTTTGATAGACGGAATCAATATCAGATTTCGGAAGGAGAGAATGTGGAACATCAGGATTATGTGCATGCATAGGATTGCGTAGGATGGGGTAAGGAATCAGTTGAAGTGCCAGTAGATCAGCAAGGTCCATATGTAACAGCGGGTATTTTGGGTTCTACTGATCAATTTCTAGTCGACACAGGAGCTACTCGTAGCGCTCTGTCGAAAAACTTGGTTCCGAGGGCTCCCCTGTCTGGCGAAATGATTACGTGTGTAGGGTTTGATGGCACACCCTCCCCCAGCCCATTGTCCAAGCCCCTTGCACTATGCATTGACAAATACTTTAGTTTTGGCCAATTTTTGTTATCACCCCATACCCCAGACAATATCCTGGGCATTGATTTGCTTAAATATTTTCGAGCAACAATACGCTGCGCTCCAGAGGGAGTGCGGGTTATTCTGAACGACAATTACCCTGACCCTGATGATTGCCCTGACCCTGATAGATTTTATGCCATTTTAGACATCCCCGCTTTGGCTTCCCTGCCGCACACGTTGTGGGCGACCTCAGATACGGATGTGGGAGAGATGCGCATTCCACCAATACGCATTACTGTTAAGGAGGGGGCCCCTCTGCCACGAGTGCCACAGTATAAGATTTCGAAAGAAGGTGAAATTGCACTGACACATATTGTTCAGGACTTGATTTCTGCAGGGGTGGTGGAGGAGGTCCCTTATAATGTTTGTACCAGCCCTATTCTACCGATTCTTAAGAGAGACTCAGATGGCAAAATCTACCGATTTATTATTGATTTGCGTGAGATAAATAAAATTGTCATTCCCCAATACCCGGTGGTGTCTGATATCACGACTTTGCTCACTTTGGTTCCACCGACGGCCACCACCTTTAGCGTTATTGACTTAAAGAATGCGTTCTTTTCCATCCCTGTGCACCCAGATAGCAGATATCTGTTTGGTTTTACGCTCAATAATAAATCATATAGATTTTGTCGTGTTCCCCAAGGATATACCGAAAGCCCTAGCATCTACAGCCAGGCTTTGAAACGACAACTAGATTCCTTTAAATTGCAGTCTGGCGTTGCGCTCATCCAGTATGTGGATGACCTTTTGCTTGCCGCCGACTCCTATGCACAATGTGAACAGAGTACGCTTGCACTGCTTTCCTTTTTGGCACAAAACAATCACAAGGTTTCCAAGAAAAAGCTTCAATACTGTAGACCCCAGGTGACCTACCTCGGTCATCTGTTGTCTAAGGAGGGGCGGGCATTAACATCTGATCGAATTCAAGCAATTTTAGATACACCAGTCCCCCGCACGCAGAGAGATGTGCGTGCCTTCATAGGGTTGACATCCTTTTGTAGACAATGGATCATGGGTTTTTCACATATCATAAAACCTTTGCTAGCATTACTGTCCAAAGCTACACCGATGCCTCTTGAGTGGACAGATGAATGCCAGAAAGCTTTTGAACAGTTGAGGCAGGCCCTTTGTTCTGCACCCGTGTTAGGAACACCAGACTACACAAAACTTTTCACATTGTACGTACACGAGAATGATGGGTGTGCATTGTCAGTGTTAGTGCAGTTACACGGGGATAAGCAGAGACCATGTGCATACTTCTCTGCCATTTTGGATCCTGTAGCACGAGGGCTGCCTGGGTGTTTTCGAGCAGTAGCGGCAACAGCAGTAGCCATACGACAGAGTGAGGGCATAGTGTTATCACACAAATTGTTGGTGCTAGTCCCCCATGCGGTAGATGCCCTGTTAAACCAAACAAAGACCCAATACCTCACGAGTGCACGACTTACAGGATACGAGCTGACACTCTTAGCGTGGAGTTCTGGACTTTTTGGTTCCGTCCAGAGGTGTCAGGGAACAACACCCAAAGACCCCGGAGTTCCACCTGCCTTGGTGCACAAATGAACAGAAACACGGGCTTCTCGATGGTGGCGTCAAAGACCAAAGGTTTATTACTGCAGGGACACAGGAGTCACAGAAACCACACATGGGCAGATTCTAGGAGCCTGTTCAATTTGTACAAAGCGGGTTGCTCCTTATATACTAAATTTTAAGCTGGGGGCGAATTCTTTACATGTAATACATTCCCAAAACCTTTGTGTCTAAAACAATAAATATTTGGGCGTTACACAGGAACCGTCGATAATATCTGAGGCCAAACATTGCGAAGAGAGGGGTTCCCACTAGTTTGTCACAATTCCCTGTCAATATTGCATTCAGGACCCGGACCGCCTCATCGTAAAGTTCGTTACCTCCCCCTAATAAAGATTCAGAAAGAAAGAAACAGAGCCAGGTGTGGAAGATAGAAAAGTGGGATAAGGGATGTTTGTGGGTTGTAAATGGGCAAGGCTACCGGCTTCGGCCGCCTAATCATGATCAGGACAATGGACACGAAGACCAGTTTGGCAGGACTGGCCTCGGGCAGAGGAGGTAGCCTTTGTCGAGTCATGCAGCTACAGCGTGATCTGGTTTAAGGTGCACGTGTCATGAAAGAGGTGAATCTCCGGCTAAAGTTACGTGTCCTTAATCGAAATGAAGTGATCAGAGGCTATTGCATATGTGAGGGCAAGAAACACAAAATGGCGGCCATGATCTAAAATGGATGCCGTGGGTAGATCAGAAATGTGTTTATAAAAGGAGTGCTCTTGCTCGTAGCATAGCGAAAACACCAGGATATACTAAATGGATCATTTGCGGTTCGCTGATACTAATATTATGTATTTCCGACAAACTTGAAAACACGGGTTCAAATCGTCACGGAACCGTCACGGAACATCAGACCCTCCTTTTGCCCTTACATAGGCAATTACTCAGTCTATGTCAGAATCTAGTTCCATGCTCATCAGGTCAGTGACATGCTGTTGTATCATCATCCTTTCTCGTGTCTTTTCTCCAAACGTAGGTGGCTTTCTGAGACAAGTTGCAGCACAAAGACTACACAGAGCAGGACCACATTGGATAATCAGACAACATGAGAATAGGAATACTAAGATGACACCAATGACCATTAGAACCTTCCATCCCCACGCTGATATCAGAGTCCAAAACCACTCAATAAAGGACCAGTTTCCCTTGTCTACATGTATGGAGTCTGAAATCTTGTGCAACTTAGAGATCGCCTCATAGACTGTTGGAGCATTATTAGGAATAAAGACACAGCAGCTCGATTGGATCATTCTGCATACCCCACCTCGATCTGCAAGTATAACGTCTAGAACCATACGGTTCTGCAACGTCATGAGCCTATCCGCCTGAAGCTCAGCTGTCAGATTGCTAAGGGCACCAGCAGTTTCGGTAATAGTAGATTCAACTACCCGTGTTAGCTGACGTATGTTTCTACTATTGGCCATAGGCCCCCAGAACGGAAGGAAGCCTTTGAAGAAGTCTCCAGCTTCCTGACCAGCGGTATCTTCCTTGCTGAAGACACCTCTCGCTACTCTGGTTCTGTGGTAATCAGATGAAGCAGTGTATGTCGGAGGCAACAATCGAGCAATATAACATGATCCTGAAAAGTCGGCAGGCAACCATGTATAAGCTCTGTCTCGACAAATGAAGTAGGTACCCCTAGCAGTAAGAAAGGCAGGGGAAGAGTTAGCCGGAAACACGTAAGTCTCTACGCACTCACTCTTCCCTAGCTGAGCTCTCGGATTTCTCCCGTTACCTTGCAAACAGACCTGACCTCGGTGAGGTACGACCCAGATTGGAGTTGAGCTTTTACGCTTGCTTTCTCCTAAACTAAGGCGATACTCTGAAGTATTCCAACTTAAATATACTCGCAATTCGTCTCTAGGGTAAGATGGAGTATTATTGACGTCCTTGACCATGTCAATAATTCCCTGGACTAAGGCTTTGTTAGCAGAGTTATATTTAGTGGAACGCGGTGGACGTGGAGGATAGGTTTCAAGGGCATAAGCAAAGATGGTTTGGAAGGCCTGAAATGATCCATTATAGCTGTAAGGCAAAACCAGATAGGGAATACCTTTATCCATAGTGTGGGGTATCAAGCCACACACCCAGCAGTCTGTAGTGTTAACTACCAGTTGGTGTTGGTGCAAGAGCTGTACAAAAGTGTTGTTGGTGAACTCTGAGCGTCGGGCTTGCTCATGTTCCGGAAACGAGTGAAAAGAATGTATAGAAGAAACAGTAGAAATAGCAGGATCAAGGGGAGGTACTGTAGAAACTGGCACAAAAATTAAATTTATATTAAAGACGATTCCACCCACCAATGTTGCTAAGACAATCAAAAATGTAATGGCACATTGCATCAAAAAGCATTTGCTATGAAGAATTCTATTAAGTCTGTTTCTGCGAACATAAATCACATTCTCTCGTTGCAGCGGAGGAAGCTCCATCTTCTACAATCCGCTCGCGACCACTGATGATGTGTACGTAGATGAAAATGCCTCTATCAGCTCTGGGAGTTCCCAGAACCAACAGAAAGATCGACCTTGTGTCAGACCCCTGCAAATTCAAACTAGGCACACAGCCACGACCCTACGGCTACCCAGACGGCAAGGCAATTTTAAAAACAATAAACAATAGCAAACTTCCTGGCTGAAGGCAAAAGTTCAATATATATCAAAATCACAATATGCAGTTGCCTGCTTTATTTGTCCATTTTATGGCTTCTTAGGTTATATCTCTGCTTCGCTGGTACTGTCTGATCGGAAAATAGTGTATCACTAGCAGCTGTTGCAGAGTTTAAGTTCGCAGATAGCAAAGTTTCTTCTGATGCTGGAGACAAATGTTCAGTGTTCAAAGGAGTCTTTTCAGGAGGAGAGTCAGATTTTGGAGTGTCAGTAATCAATTCGGCATCGCTGAAAGAGATGAACTTCGGTGTGCTTTCAGATTCGGAGGCACCAATTCCCTTCTTCACCCAGTCGTCGTAAGGGAGCGGCAAAGGAACACGCTTAACATGAGATGCGTGTATCCAGTGCTTACGGCCAGCTACACGAACTGCTGTCCTCGTTGCCAGTAAGATCTGAAAAGGCCCCACAAATCTCGGCTGAAGGTTCTTTGTCCTCGCGAAGTTCTTGATGACAACCAGATCTCCTGGTTTCAGCTGATGCCCTGGACTCTCCGGAGGTTTTGGCAAAGCATCGAAAACCTGTTGATGAATAAGACTCAATTTAGCAGTCAAGTCGTAAAGGTAGTCTATCAACATAGGATATTCTATGGAGCAAAATTCTTTAGGCCTTGGTACACCCCAGATATTTGCCGGGCGACCAAAGACTATCTCGTAAGGGCTAAGCCCTATTCTAGAATGTACTGTTGCTCTCGTTGATAACAAGGCCAAAGGAAGTGCGTCTGGCCAGGCTAAACCTGTGGATGCTTGTATTTTGGCTATTTTCAGCTTGAGGGTGCCATTGTAACCCTCGACTAAACCAGCAGACTGGGGATGGATTGCACTGTGAAATTTCTGTTTCAATCCTAGGCCGGCACACACACTCTGCATAACTTTCTCTATAAACTCACTTCCGTTATCTGACCATACAATCCGTGGCATTCCATATCTAGGGAAAAATTCTTTGAGAAGAATTTTGGCAGTTGATAGGGCAGTATTGTCCTTTAATGGATATGCTTCTATCCACCTGGAAAAAGCACAGACTACCACCAGGACATACTTCAAATTATTGCAGCGCTCCATGTGAATGAAGTCTAACTGAATCACTTCAAAGGGGCAGGAAGGAGGAGCGAAATGACCAGCTGGAGTTGGAGTTCCCTTGCCAGGATTATGCATCAAACACACCATACAATTTTTCACCACTCTCTCTGCACACTTACTGGTTCCCTCATTCTTCCAGACCGGAGCTAACATCTTACATATCCCTTTAGAACTTATATGCGCTACTCCATGCGCCATCGTCACTACTGCAAGCACATACGCATCGGGCAACATCCAACGCTGCTGTTCTGTCAAATCAATCCAACATCCATTCGAGTCCAACTTGCCCGTACTTTCTCTCCATACACGTTTCTCTTCCTCAGTTGCTTCTTTCTGAATTTCTTTCACACTTTCCATAGTATCCTCACACATTCCAGACTCAGCAATCCATCTTGCAGACGTAGCAACATACATTCTGCTCATCGTGTCTCTAGCTGTCTGTTTAGCAATTTCGTCAGCAAAAGCATTCCCACGACCAACATCATCCGTGATTGCTTTATGAGCACTGCACTTTACAATCGCAACTTCAGTCGGCAAGGTTAGAGATTCCAACAAGTCGTTAACTAGCTGACCATGTTGGATCTTAGTCCCATGGGACGTAATGAAACCTCTTTCTCTCCACAACCGGCCAAAACTATGGGCCACGCCAAATGCGTACTGACTATCTGTAAACACATTCACTCTCTTTCCCTCAGCTAAAACACACGCTCTCGTTAGAGCTATCAATTCTGCAGCTTGGGCAGAATTCTGACTCACTCTTGCAGTCTCCACAATCGTCTTCAAAGTCGTTACTGCGTAAGCAGCAGTCACATCACCATTCTCCAATTTAAAACATGACCCGTCCACATACAGCGTGCCATCCGGATCTGATAGCGGAGTATCTTTTAAATCAATGCGTCCTTTTGTCTCTTCCTCCGTTTTGAAACAGCAATCATGTGGCTCGGAATCACTCGACTCTTGATCAGTCGGCAACAATGTTGCTGGATTCAATACATTGCATCTTTTGATCTGAATATGACTCGCTAGTAATGTCAACTCGTAACCAGATAATCTCGCACTAGTAAGGTGTTGTGTCTTCGTTCGGTTCATGAGTGTATCCACTGCATGAGGAACCATGACCACTAGCATGTTATTCATCACCAAACCAGCAGATTGTCGAATGGAAGCTGCAGCTGCCGCTGTAGCTCTCAAACAACTAGGCAACGCTCTGGCTACCGGATCTAATGTTGATGAAAAATACGCACAAGGGCGTTGTTTATCACCAAACTTCTGTGTCAGAACACTCAACGCGCAACCTTCTCTTTCGTGAACGTAGAGCGTGAATGGCTTACTGTAATCGGGTGTACCCAATACAGGAGCTGAACACAATGCTTTTCGTAATTCAGTAAAACTCTCTTGACATTCATCAGACCATGGCACCGGACTCGGAACATTTTTCCCAGTCAAAGCTACCAATGGTTTCGCTAAAAGAGAAAAATTTGAGATCCACTGCCTACAGTAAGAGGTAATACCTAGAAAGGCACGTACTTCTCTCTGTGTGCGTGGAACACTCATCTGCGTAATTGCTTTTATTCTTTCTGGGGTCAACTTCCTTCCCTCCTTTGACAAGAGATGACCTAGGTAGGTCACTTCTTGACAGCAGTATTGCATTTTGGAAGGAGACACCTTGTGATTCAAATTAGACAAATGATGCAATAAAGAAATTGTAGCTGCTTTGCAAGTTTCCTTGTCATCGGCAGCCACTAGAAGATCGTCTACGCACTGTACTAGAGCAGAACCTGGAGGAAGGACAAAGGAATCTAACTGGCTTTTTAATGCTTGACTGTAAATGGATGGACTCTCACAATAGCCTTGTGGAGCGCGTTTAAATCTGAAACTGCGACCTCCTAGACAGAAGCCGAAAATATCCCTACTTTCTTCGGCTATCGGAATGCTGAAAAAGGCATTCTTTAAATCAATAACTGAGAACCATGTGGCTGTGGCAGGAATCAATGTCAACAAGGCAGTAATGTCTGGCACTACAGGAAACTGCGGGACTACAATCTTATTAACTTCTCTAAGGTCTATGACAAACCTGTACACTGGAGGTTTTGTAGGATCAGTTCGCTTCATAATCGGCAATACAGGACTGTTACAGACATTTCCTCTAGTTTCTTCAACCACACCTTTCTTAATCAAATCTTGCACAATCAATAAAAGCGCACGCTCTCCTTCACTAGATATTTTATATTGGGGGATTCTTGGAAATTTTACATTAGTTTTCAAAGTTACCACATACGGTGGAATTTCTAGGAGACCTACATCATTAGGACCAGTCGCCCAAAGAGAGTCAGGGAGTGAATGTAGCTCTGGCGGGAGTGCGTCCATTGACAAGTACATCGGAGAGGTGATATTTTTACCCAACGTAAGCTGTACTCCTTCCGGAGAACAGTACAATGTCGCATATAGTCGTTTTAACAAATCTAAACCAAGCAGATTTTCATTACAACCTGTCGTCAAAATCAGGGGTGCTTTCAATTGGCATGGTCCAACAGAAATAGACAAAGGACCAGATATCGGGTTGTAAACAGGGGCGCCTGAAAAACCTACGGAAACATTTGTTGAGCCGGACAAAGGTGCGCCAGGGAGTTTCGCATGAATGATAGAACTTTTTGCGGCACCAGTATCCAACAGAAACGGTTCGACTACACCTGATGTTGCTACTGCGACATAAGGCCCACTCTGATCCACTGGAACTGATACTACTCCCTCTCTCTGTCCATGGCTGTCCTAGTACCCATTTTGCTGAAAACCCTCATCTACTTCATTATAGTCCTCAACAAGGTACTGTTGAGATCTATTTTGCTGAGCAGATTGTCCATTTCGTTGATCAAAGTGATTGGAGGGACGATCATTCGTTTGTGGAGGCATAGCACCTCGCCCTCGACCTCTAGAATTCTGCACAAAACCACCACGACCTCTTTGAGCTGCTGCTGCATTATTTTGCGCTAAGATCGGACATTCATTTTTATAATGACCCTCTTTCTTACAGTACGCACACTGATTCCACTGGTATTGAGGTCTTGATGAGCCATAATCTGTCCTTTGGTACGAACCTTGCTGCGTATTAGTCTGATTCGTGCGAGGCGGATACGCCTGCTGCAAAAGAACTTTAGTTTTTAAATCTTTCGTTTTCTTCTCTGATTTTTCCTTTTCCTCTTTATCCCTATTTTCATAGTACTGTGCAGTCGCAAGTATCTGCGCTGTCGTAGATACAGCCCAAGCACTTTCTGAATCCTTTAGTTTATTGCATAATTCGGGTAACAAATTATGCACAAATTTATCGACAAACAGTCTTTGCCCTCCTTCTGTACTCATGTCCTGACCACTATGATCTACAAAAGTCTCTTCAAATCTCGTGAAGAAGTCGGAGACACTTTCGTCTTTCTTCTGCCTGCATGCTGACAGCTTGTCCCAATTCACACGCAATGCTGGCATCAGAGTCTTCATTAGATCAATTATTCTACCTGGAAGATTAGCGATTAGAGGTTCGGGTTTCGCACCACCTATTTGCTGACCATCTGCTGCAGTGATAGCTGCCCAATCACCACCTAAGGCAGCTTGATGATCCTCTCTACGAATTTTAGCCCACACTGGTTGCGGAACTACGTTACCAAACAACATATCGATGTCGGCTAAGTTCATTATACAAGCCTCAACTGTCTGTGTTAATTCCTTGTAATATCCGGCTGGATTTTTACGTGGATCTGGCAAGGCCTGTTTCACTGCTAACACTTCAGCTCGCTTCCATGGAATGTGTATCCACACTCGTTGGAACTGTGCTGGAGCAGCTGCAATTCCTGCATTATCATCACGTTGTATTGCTTCGCGCCAGATTGGAGGAACCTCCCTCATAGGATATTGGCGACTTAGCTTCATTTTACCTTTTTCTAAGTCTCTCGGTGAACGAAGAGATGGATCATTCCTAAAACTTAAAATAAGTTCCATCGCTTCCTTTATATTCTCACCCACTATCATTCCAGCAGCAAACTCTTTTTGAACCCTAATTAAATCTTCCAAATCTGATTCGACATCATCTTCTTCTATTTCCTCACGTAACAACGAGCACATCTCATCAAAGACGTACCGTTGCGTTGGTTCCTTCCATTGCATAAATGTGTCTAACACATCTCTCGTACTATATCTTCTACTCTTCGAAATCCATCTGAGAGCCGTGGAATCTAAAATTCCCCGTTCCTCAGTACTTGGAAGCTGACTCCGTCTCTGAACAGAGTCAGGAGTAGGAGTCTTAATTAAAGTTTTATATAAAGGAGACAGCATATTAGTAACAGAATCAGTGATTCTTCGACGAACAGAAAGTGGAGTTAGCACACTCGCAGACGTAGAGAACGCAGTAGAGGTAGGAATAGATAACGGAACAGTAGGAGTATCGAGGAAAATAGTTTGTGGAGCAGTAGGTACAGAAGTAGGTATAGAGGCTGGCAGTGTAGGAAGAGGAGGAGCTGTAGGAACATTCACATTCATCACAGGAGGTACAGGAACTTGATTCTGAGGGACAGGAGCAGGAACACCAGGTTGTCCAGCAACTGGCAATTGAACATTCGGGACAAGTGGAGCCGTAGCACCTTGTGCATACGGTGGAGGTGACCTTAACAGGTAAGATAACAGAGGATCGTTTTCGGAATCCTCCAGTATCTTAGCCATTTTCGATGGCAAGGCAGGATAGCACTTGTCAATCGCTAGGTTATGCTCTCTAATTGCTACATCTATGGCTTTCTCACACTCGTTAGCCTGCAACTGTTTAGCCGCTTGCTCTAGAGTTAACTCTTCTTGTTCTTTCTGTTCTTTCTTCAACCTTTTCATTTCTCTCTGTTTGGATTCTTTTCGCCAGTAACGAAAAGAATCAAACATTGCCGGCCGGGCTTTCTTCTTGAACAATTTCGCTTCTAAGTTGTCGAGAATCTCGGGTTCAAAACTACCATGCAGTGGCCAACTAAAGACACCATCCTTCTTACAATAACGGACCCATACCTCATTATAAGATATAGGACCCACGCCATGCTTACAATATAAATCATATAGGGGAGTCCCAATCGGAGGAACCAGACATGAGTCCTCCAATCGTGAGTCACGGTTGCAACCAAAACAAGACAACATTTTCCGACTTACCATTTTTAGTCCGGAACACAAAACAAACAAAACACGGAACAAATATGTGCACTCGAACCAAGAACTTAGGCCTACCAAAACGAACTGATGTATCGATACCCAAACTAAACCAAATAGATTATCGTAACTAGAACAACCAGTGATAATCTTACAAAACCAAACCAAACCAAGAACCGATCAAGGATTTTAACAATCCTCACAAAAGTAACCAGCTAGCTATCACTAAATACTTAACTGAGTCACTGAAGACGTCACCAAGGAGAAACCCGTCACGTTTCGCTGTACTAAGGACTGCACCTCGGGTCCAAGACAGGGCGACGGTCAAGGCAACGGCCCACTGCAGCCGTCCTGAACGGGAAACCCTCGTGGAAGAGAACTTCGGGCCACTTTTGCGATATGCCGGGATCGATGAAGTGGGGCGCCTCCCTCAGGAATCTTCACACGAAGCTTCTCGAACTCTTCAGGCTTTTGGACCGGTACCGAATGACGTCTTTTTGGTTCCGTCCAGAGGTGTCAGGGAACAACACCCAAAGACCCCGGAGTTCCACCTGCCTTGGTGCACAAATGAACAGAAACACGGGCTTCTCGATGGTGGCGTCAAAGACCAAAGGTTTATTACTGCAGGGACACAGGAGTCACAGAAACCACACATGGGCAGATTCTAGGAGCCTGTTCAATTTGTACAAAGCGGGTTGCTCCTTATATACTAAATTTTAAGCTGGGGGCGAATTCTTTACATGTAATACATTCCCAAAACCTTTGTGTCTAAAACAATAAATATTTGGGCGTTACACAGGAACCGTCGATAATATCTGAGGCCAAACATTGCGAAGAGAGGGGTTCCCACTAGTTTGTCACAATTCCCTGTCAATATTGCATTCAGGACCCGGACCGCCTCATCGTAAAGTTCGTTACCTCCCCCTAATAAAGATTCAGAAAGAAAGAAACAGAGCCAGGTGTGGAAGATAGAAAAGTGGGATAAGGGATGTTTGTGGGTTGTAAATGGGCAAGGCTACCGGCTTCGGCCGCCTAATCATGATCAGGACAATGGACACGAAGACCAGTTTGGCAGGACTGGCCTCGGGCAGAGGAGGTAGCCTTTGTCGAGTCATGCAGCTACAGCGTGATCTGGTTTAAGGTGCACGTGTCATGAAAGAGGTGAATCTCCGGCTAAAGTTACGTGTCCTTAATCGAAATGAAGTGATCAGAGGCTATTGCATATGTGAGGGCAAGAAACACAAAATGGCGGCCATGATCTAAAATGGATGCCGTGAGTAGATCAGAAATGTGTTTATAAAAGGAGTGCTCTTGCTCGTAGCATAGCGAAAACACCAGGATATACTAAATGGATCATTTGCGGTTCGCTGATACTAATATTATGTATTTCCGACAAACTTGAAAACACGGGTTCAAATCGTCACGGAACCGTCACGGAACCTCAAGCGCCACACATAACATTGAAAAGATGCGCTACTTTGAACCCTGCCACCTTATTGCCCTATCCGGCCGAGGAGGGTCAGGAAGAAAAACATCACGACTGTGTTTTCCTGACTGAGGAACAGACAAAGGGTCGTGTTGACTTACAGGATGTGCCACTTCCTGATGTGGACGGGGAACTGTGGGTTGATGGATCGTGTTTAAGGCTGCCAGATGGTACGACTTCCGCAGCATATGCGATCACGACTCTTAAGACGGTGGTAGAAACAGCTAGAATACCACAAAAATCGGCTCAGGCAGCAGAGCTGATAGCTTTAACAAGAGCCTGCGAATTGAGTGCCGGATTATGTGTGAACATATACACGGACAGCCGGTATGCCTTTGGAGTGGCCCATGACTTCGGGCTTCTTTGGAGGGAACGTGGGTTCCTGACATCACACGGGGAGCACATTATGCATGGAGAACTAGTGCGTGATCTCCTAAATGCGTTGCTTAGTCCTAAAAAAGTAGCGATAGTGAAGTGCAGTGCCCATAAGAAGATTACGGATAAAGTGGGTCAAGGAAATGCCTTTGCAGACAGCATAGCAAGGCAAACGGCTATGTCCCGAACTAGCTCCCCCATGTACGTGGTACAATCACAGGCCGAGCGATGGAGTGATGCCAGAGCAGAGATACGGGATATTCAAAAATCAGCTACAGAATCTGAGCTTGCGGCTTGGGCAGCAGATGGGGTACTAGATGACGAGGGTTGTTGGAGAAGCAAAGACATGGAGAAGTGGAAATTGCCTGCGGCTTACTTACAGGCGATGGTCCAGATGACACATGGACTGGCCCATGTCGGGGCTCTTGCAATCACTCGGCTTTTAACACGAGTTTGGGAACATCCCGAGATTGCGAATACTGCAAAGAGAGTAGTGCAGACCTGCCTGGTATGCTTGCAACACAATCCTGGGAAGGGGACCTATACTCTGAAAGGAGGGTTCGTTCCACCTTCTGCACCGTTTGAAGTGCTTCAAATGGATTACATCCAACTCGAGCGCTGCAATAACCTGAAGTACGTCCTAGTGGTGGTGTGTGCTTTTAGCAAATGGGTTGAGGCCTACCCCACGAAAGACAATACGGCTTTGACAACAGCTAAGGTGTTGCTTAAGGAATTCTTTCCTCGCTTTGGAGTTTGCAGATTTTTGTGGAGCGATAATGGGCCCCATTTTGTTGGAAAGATTGTGGAATATGTACTGAAGGGGTTAGGGATTCAGCAAAAGTTCCACGCTGTATTCCACCCTCAGTCAGCAGGTTTGGTCGAGCGGTACAATGCCACCTTGAAGCTTAAGCTGGCCAAAATCGTGGCGTCTACATCGTTGAAGTGGCCAGATGCATTGCCGCTAGCACTACTATCTCTCAGATCAGTACCCCACTCACGAACTGGCCTTACGCCCTATGAGGTGGTGTTTGGCCGCCCTATGAATATCTGGGGGGTGCCCAAGCCGCGATTAATACATGATGTGCCCTGTGTTATGATGAATGATTATTTGGCACGATTAACAAATGATTTGCTCTCTATTCACCAACAGGTTCGAGAAGCGCTCCCTGACAACTCTACTGGAGAGGGCCACGATCTTCGTCCTGGGGACCATGTGATGATCCGCTCGTTTGAGAGAGCAAGCAGTTTGGAACCCAGGTGGAAGGGCCCCGAGCAGGTCCTCCTGGCGACCCGCACCGCAGTACGAGTGACCAACAGGAAGCGGTGGGTGCATTCGACACATTGTCGCCGAGTCTCTCCGGATCTGGTGACTCCTGCTGTGCTGACTGATTATAAGGAGATCTTGGAGAAAGAAAAGAGCCCAGCTGTGACGTCGGCCGAAGTGGAGGGAGCCTTCCCGGACCAATCTGCTACTGGAAGAGAGCGCTACAATCTACGACCGCGATAAGAAGATTTTTTGTTCCTTTTTTAAGACTGGTTGGTTACCGCTCCAGGTTTGTGAAACGGAAACCGGGCATTCCAAGGGGGGGGGATCAGTTCTGCCAGAGTAGAGACACCCGTCTTGGCCCAGAGAAGAAAACAACGGCTACCTCGGAGTTCAGCACCGCATTTTTCTTTTTTTAGGTATACACTCACGTGTATCTGAGACAATTTGTGAAAAACATTGTGAACAATTTGTGCCACTTGAGACTTTGCACAAACTTTCTTGAACCATGGCACCAACGGCATCTCGTGATAAGAAAATATTGGGTGCCTTTCTCTTTGTCTTGACCATTGTGGTGATTGCTGTTATAGCCTGGGTAGTCGAACTTGTGGTGCCTGTACGTGAACATTTGCTGCCGACTACCCCGGCACCGTCTGAACATTTTTATTTTACATTGCCTTTTCATGAAGAGCGCCATCGTCAAACGTATTTGAATAACAGCTTCATTCAGATTCTTCACCACACGCATAATATGACCAATACTTCTAATTGCTGGGTGTGTGGAATGTTGCCTGGGCACCAGAAGAGAGGGGGCACCCCACTTATTCCACTCCCGTTTTCGCACAATGGGTCATGCAATGCCTGGTACACCCTCCTCTTTACTCTGAGATGGCCAACCAAAGGGGGGGTGCTTTTCCGTTTGAATAAAGTATGTTCCCATGACAAGGATGGGTTTCCCCGGGCTGAGGGTACACGTTTCGAGTGGGAAGAATACAGGCCTGATAATGTATCTGCTCCACGCATATATAGCAATCAGCGAAATGTGAACGTATCTAGTGCTCATGTCATAAATGTCATTGCTACAAAAGCCGATTTATGTATTAGAAATAAGGGCACGATAGCAGTAGGGAAAAGTGAATGTAACATTACTCTCACGTTTGATAGCCCGAATGGCATCTCATTTGTTGCATCTCGAAACACCTATTTTATCTGTGGAACGAAGGGGTATCATCAGCTTCCAGTGGGGTGGTTGGGTACGTGCTACGTATCGTTTGTGCTACCACCTGTATTCATTGCCCCTCCGATGTACCACAATGATTACACATTGTACCACGATTTCGTTTTGAACAGGGTTAAACGAACTGTTGCCCTAGAGGACATTGATCAAACGGACACTGCGTTACAACAGTATGTGGATTTCAATCTGGGACTATTCTCCTTTGTGGGGGCTGCACTGAACAGCCGGAAAATAAGACGACTGACACGCGTTGTCGAGGCTGTTGCGAATGACACTGCCATTGCCCTGGGGAATATTACCGAGGAACTACAGATTTCCAGAATTGTCACCCTCCAAAACAGGATGGTGTTGGACGTTGTTTTGGCTGATCGTGGGGGGGCATGCAGAATTATCGGAAGCAGCTGCTGTGTATACGTCCCGGACAATTCCCCATCTGTGTATGATGCTATTTCCAAACTGCATAAGATAGCGGCTGAGATACACCCAGACAATGGGACTTGGACACTTTCAGGATGGTTCTGGTCCATGATTGCGACGTGGGGCTGGAAACTGTTGACAATTCTCTGCATACTTGTGGGAGCAATGTTTTTTATCTGCTTGTGTATTCAATGTGGCCCTGCTTTATGTTCAATGTGTCTATCAGCCTGTTTACCATCAAGACGAGCTCTTGCCCACGACAAAATGATGCTACACAAAGAGGTGACACAAATTATGTTAATCGACATCGAGGACGAACATCCTGACTATGTTCATTATGAGGTAGATTCCGCTAAACGCTAATAGGGTCGTCTGTCGTAATTGGCCCGTTCGCATTAGCGATTAGCTGAACCTACACGTTGTCCTCCTTAACTTGGCTATATATGACAAACGCCATTTTGAATGTTACAGCGGCCATCTTAGATCATGAGCGGCCTCGTGGCCGACGTGCCCTTTAGTCCGTTGTCCGTTCCACTGACCACGCTTATCTGCCCAGCAACAGGCTATTTTTAGTACTGGTCAAGCCGCACATGCGCAGTTCCCACTGACCCGTAAACCTTCAGGAATGTGCACCAAACTGACCAGCGGAGTTGTGCCCCCTCCAATGAGCTGGCGGTATTCCAAAACATGACCATATATGTCTCGAAAATGTGTCTTAACTTGTGCCGCCTATCTTTTATTGCCCCAAAACTGTATATAATATGAGGTAGCACCGATGTTCGGTGTGATACCTCTTGCATTACCGAAGGGTGCTGTTTGAGTGTACCATCACCCCATGGGGTTTTAATAAACTTGTTCTTTGCATTTTACAGTTTCCGTGCCAACAGTTCTTGAGTGTGAGTGGGTTATCTCCGGAGCGTGTAGGCCTTGGGAACCCCTAAATACTTCACAGATATTAAGGAAACAGCTTTGCCCATAGAAGACAGTGAATTGTTTGTGGATGGTTCATGTTTGAGACATGAGGATGGAGGCCTAAGTGCTGCCTATGCTGTGGTCACTCTGAGTAAAACAATAGAAGCATTCTACTTATTTGGAGTAAAATCTGCACAAGTAGCTGAATTGATTGCATTGACAAGAGCTTGTAAAAATGGGAAAAATAAAAGAGTAGCCATATACACTGACAGTCAATATGGTTACGGGGTTGTGCATGACTTCGGCCAGTTGTGGCTGCAAAGAGAATTCATGACTTCCTAAGGTACCCCTATCAGAAATGGAAAAGTGGTACAGAACCTACTGGAAGCAATCCAGTTACCAAAAGAATTGGCAGTGGTCAAGTGTGCTGCTCACAAATCTGGCAATGACAATGTGACAGCTGGTAACCGTTATGCTGACCAAATAGCACAATATTGTGCCCGAAACAAAATGTCATTGAACATCACCTTGGGGGGAGTCGGAAACAGCTGCCAACTTATGGTGTTTGAGGATGTATCAACTTCGGAGGAACTGAAAGGGTTGCAACAGGCAGCAGAACCAGAAGAAAAAGCAAGATGGGAGAAAGATGATTGCCAACCAAGGGATAGAGATGGTGTCATTGTCTATAGGGATGGTATGCCTGTGTTACCAGACAGTATGGTTGCTTCTATGGCAAGACTGATACATGGAGACTCACACATAAGGAGAGATGCAATGGTTCGTGTTTTTAGACAAACATGGTACAATTCGAGGTTCAGGAACATTGCAGAGGCACTTTGCCAGAGGTGCTTAACTTGTTAGCAGTTTAATCCTGGAAAGAAAACAGTGGTATTGCCCAGTACAATTGGAAAGGCAGAAGGCCCTTTTATCAGATTACAAGTTGACTTTATACAGTTTCCCCTTTGTAAAGGAATGAAGTATGTCCTTGTCATAGTCTGCCTATTCTCAAAATGGGTGGAAGCTACCCAGCCAAGAAAAATGATGCCATTACTGTAGCCAAGTTGTTACTAAGGGAACTGATACCTAGGTTCGGTTTTCCAGTCACAGTTGAATCAGACAGAGGTGGGCATTTTGCCAATGACATAATAACTCAGCTCTTGGAGGCATTTAAAATTACCCAAAATCTGCACTGTGCATATCATCCAGAGGCTTCTGGAGTAGTAGAACAGCTGAATGGCACTATAAAGTCAAGACTGGGAAAGATGTGCAATTCTACTGGATTGAATTGGATAGATGCTTTGCCCCTTTTCCTGATGGGACTGAGAAGCATGCCAGACCAAAAAACAGGCCTGAATCCCCATGAGATAGTAATGGGAAGAGTGATGCGGCAGGCATGGGTACCAGGACACAAACTGCTAAGTATTTCTGATGATTTGGTACTAGAATACTGCAAGCAGCTGGGTGACCAAGTGCGTTCTATCTCTCACCAGATTGGGGAAGACGCCGTCACCAGGCCAACAACTCCAGTCCATAATTTGAAACCAGGAGACTGGGTTGTGCTTAAGAAACAAACCCGAAAGAGTTGCCTAGCACCGAAGTGGGGAAAACCGAGGCAAGTGATTCTCATCACTACAACTGCGGTGAAGTGTGCAGGTGTGCCAAAGTGGATCCATGCAAGCCATACCAAGAGAGTGACTGAAAGGGAAGCGGCTGAGGCTGAAGGTTGTGCAGCTGAAGGTTCTCCAGACGATGGTCCTGTAATAGCTGAGGACGAACAACCGAGCACCAGTCAAGACGAGTGGTACCCCGTAGATGATCTTGCTCTTGACCCAATAAGAACCAGAAGATACACCTACTTAAATAGAGAGTGGGATAGTGAGGACGAGACAGGACTAGGAGGAGAAAATCAGATAATCGAAATCCATGACAGATCTGATGAAGAGGGAGGTCAGATAGGGACAGGGCAGGTTATCGACACACCTCCTACAACTCCGGAAACAGAAAAGGGACAGTTAGAAATTAGGGCGGAAGTTCATGCGGAAGAAAATCAAGGGTTCGAAGTGCATGAACAGGATCAGATAGAAATAGACAAACGTGTTCAGGAAACAGAATCTGAGACAACCGAGAATCAAAATCAGCATACACCTGAACCAGGCCAGTTTAGAAACCAGGCAGAAGAAACTGTAGTAAGACCTGGGACTAGTCAGACAGGAAGAGAAAACGGAAACGTCGAAATAGTTGTGCCACAACTGAATGAAAACAAAAGAGCTTGTGAAGAAAACGAAATTACAGTGCCAGTTAAAAGACTTAAAGGGAAGAAAAGTGAACCAAGATACATAAAAAGACTGAAACTGAGATTGAAAACTGTAGAAGAAAAATTAGAAGACAGGAAAAAGGCTGCCAGTGAAAACGAAAGGGCTGGAGCCAAGCCTAAAAGACGAAGTGACAGAATAAAAAGACAAAACAAGAAATATCGAAGTCCTGAGTGGACTTACCTGGTATTAGAGGAATTTGAAGACCTTGAAATAAGTGACAAGCGTGATGAAGAACTGATTACTGATCAGGGTTCCGAAGAAGACGACCCAACCTGAAAGTTAATCTGTGTAAGCCTCCTGTGTAAAGTTACAAAGAGGGGTTGGAAAACTCCTTTTAGCCAAAATGTCTGACTCAAATGTGAATGGAACACCTAGATAGAATTGCTGTAAAACATGCTGTAAAATATGTTTGTGTAGTATAGCAATAGTACTGATAATATGGATAGGACTAACAATCCTAATACCTTTTATGATAAGCAAAGACTCTAACATGTACCCTACTAAACCAGTGACAAAGGACTCAGACGTTCTGCCGACAGAAGAGACACCACGAAGTGTAGAAAGACGCGAGAAAACCTCTAGACTTAGACAGACAAAAATGGACGTAGATGCATCAGATGAGGGAGGACTACATTATCACACAATCAAAAACAAGACAAACTTAAATGTATTTGCAAATCTTTTAGTTCACTATGTAGAAGCCATGGAAATAGAAGACGGTTATGTCTGCATGAAGCTACCCACTTCTGTAGCTGAAGGTGTGACCTATCACCATTTACCCCTAACCTATGGAATTTCCTGAAGTATTTTAGCAAGCCTCTTCTATAGAGGAACCTTACAGTATTACTATTCTAACTCTGACGTAATATTTTCTGAACTTCCTATTCGAGGAAATCTGAACATTGTTCACACCAAGAGCGATGTGACTCGTTATATGGGAGAATACTTTCTGACTATAGGTGGCATAGATTAGGTGAAGCACACAGAAATAACTTGACCTGTTCATTACATGAACAAGAGAAAATGTTTTTAAATATGGCAGAGAAAAGAAGGGAACGTTTCCAACGAAAGGCTAATGATAAAAGACAGAAAAATCCTAAATGGGCAGAAAACATGGAAAGCACATCAAATGGTGAAGAAAATGCTGCACTGTTGCTGGATTTCGAAAGAAAGGGGAAACGTTGTCTTCATAGAGAAAAGACTAGTTATTATAACAATGTATTCATCGGTTCCAGTGAATGCGAACACAATTATAAGGTAATTGGAGGTTGGGGTTTCAAAAATGGGTCAGAACCTGTGTTTCCAGGAATTTATTATATTTGTGGAAACAAGGCTTATTTCAAA
Organism: Lissotriton vulgaris; assembly: GCF_964263255.1. Classification (NCBI taxonomy): domain Eukaryota; kingdom Metazoa; phylum Chordata; class Amphibia; order Caudata; family Salamandridae; genus Lissotriton; species Lissotriton vulgaris. Next base: position 902,835,960 of record NC_141696.1, read on the forward strand.
TTGCCGGATCACTGGTATGGAAGCTGCTCTTTTGGCATTGTCTTCCCGAAAATATACCATGTGAATGAAGCCGCTGGAAGCAATGAAAATACTAATGGTTTAGTGCGTAGTAAAAGAGAAAGTGTAGGAGAAATAGTAGGTGATATATTTAGTGCATTGATACCTGGAGTGGGAGTGGTTCTGAATACACACCGAATTTGCAAATTGTCTACAGTAGTGGATCGGTTATCCACTGACACTGCTGCTGGTTTCCTGCTGGTCAATACTGAAATGGTTGCGATCAGATCAATGGTTTTAGAAAATAGACTTGCTCTTGACACCTTACTGGCAAAAGAGGGCAGAGTCTGTAGAATGCTGAAAGCGCAACATTGTTGCACTTACATTCCAGATAAAAGTGTTGAACTTAAGAAATATGTGAGAAACATAACCAATTTGGAAAAGGAACTTAAACCACTGGAGGCTGACAGTGCCTGGAAGAGACTACTGATGGTCTCTCCTCTGTAGGTAGTTGGTTTTCTAACATAGGTAAAAGTCTTGTGAGTAAAATACTGATGCCAATAGCAGGGATTAGTTTAATTGTGCCAATATTAATAATTTGTTGCAAATGCCAGAAATGCAAAAAGAAGTATGCTGTGAATAAGAGAGGAGTGAAACAGAATGTTGATGAGCTTGAATTGGAAGAGCTGAATAATCATATATATAAAAAAATGAAGAATTACCATCCTAATAAGGATGCGGAAAAAAGGCTCAACAAAAGGTTCATTGAAATTGACATGGGTGAAATGTGAAAGAGAAAGTTGGCATCTGGTTCCATTAATAGTGATGATAGTAAATATCATCAAAGAGGGGATTGATGGAGCAAGGATTTGCATGTTACGTGACTTGCTTGAATTCAAAACCATCGCATAATCTTTAACGTAATAACCCACTTGTTTAGTTTATTATTCTTGCACTTTTACACTTCACGCTGGTGTCCCAGAGACGCTTGCCTATGTGTTTATTAATCCTAACTACGCTTGCAACTAAGATGGTCGCTGCTATGCGGGATTCCAGTCTGCGCATGCGTCGGTCATACCCATGTGATGTGACGCACTTGTAATTCTGGAGGGATTTTTCGCTCATGCGCAGTACTGCTAAAGATGGCCGTCTTGTTCTAACATGCTCTTCGCTTGCCACCACTGCTTTTTGCTCAGATGTTTCGTTCTGCTTAACTCCTAATGCTATAGATATTATAAAGTAAGGGATGTAGTGAAGCCAATCATGGTATAAAGTGTATTCATTTTTTCTGTGTTTCTAAATTGTTTTTGCTTACTTTTCATGTAACATTCTCCGGTGGCCTGGGAGGAGAGGTGCCACTCCATCTTTGAAGCCCATGTAGCCCTAACCACGTGATGAAGGAAAACCGAATCACGCAGTAGTGGAAATTAGCCAGCTGGCTGCCGAAGCTGAGATGCTCCTGGGAATCGACCTACGACCCAGCGAGAAGAGCCGAACTGCACCTGAAATTGTTACAATTTTGATATTCCACTGTGTGCGCTATTGTTTCTGTATGCTTATGCCATGAGAACTGGAATGTAAGGGGTGGGTTCAAGAAATTGAATATTAATTGTGGGAACACCAAATTCTAGGTGGTGACAATGACCTAACCACCTCTCTTGACCAATCCGAAGTTGGAGATCCTTTCACTTGCAACATTTGTGGGTGGTCTACTTATCCGAAAACAGTATAACTGGCCTAGGTTTAGCTAGAGAAATTGTCCGACTTGTCCGAGTAGCTGACCTGTCACTGACCCTACGAACTCTATAGGTGATGGATACATAGAGCTGCGGAGCACTCTGTCCGTAATTTTCACAAGCTTAGTCTGGGGTTGAGAAACCTTTAAGTGCTGGCGAAGCACTTTGTCGGGAGATTTGAGAACCCAATCAGGGTTATTGGCCGATTCCTTGCAGAGAGGGCGTAGCGCAGGCGTTGCATCAGAAGCTGCAGGTGTTGGTCGTACCCTTAGATGTGTCCAGTCCTGATCCATATCCCGGGGTGATCCTGTCCTGACTGTCCATGAGCTGTACCTACTCGCCTACTGGCATTCCAAGTCCTTGAGGGTCCTTTCCCGCCTTTCCTAACTGACCCGTGGCCAGGGTTAGTCCTCATTCTGTCCTAGGTAAATATAAATTATATGTGGGTGTTCGTCCTTCTAAATCTTTCTCTCCTATTTTTCCTAATAAAGCAATCTTGCCTGTGATTCATCTCTGACGTTTGGACTCTTATGAAAGTGTTTTTCTAGCATGTTCCTTATCTTCCCTGTACCTTTACTCAAACACTGAATTGTTTGCATATTTAGTATATTCCACTGTTACCCTCCCTATAGGAATTGCATTCAGTCTAAAGTATTGTTTACCAAATTCTCTCAGTATATTCAAATTAGCATTTAGTAGTATGTTCCCTTGTTCTTACCCATCCTTTAGTGAAGTACTACGAACCTGTTAGATCTTCTTAGCCTGTTCCCTTTCCCTTTCTCCTTTATATTTTTCTGAATATTAAAAGATCCTCATGCTGATTCATAGCTATACTATTTTTTTGATCTTGGTCATAGATGTTTTGATCTGTGTGAATTTCATTCTCATGGCATATGACAACCTTTTATGATTTAGATAAAGCTTTTGAAACTTCCTGTGTTTGTGGTTATTACATGGCATAAACAAAATAAATGTATATTGTATAGGTGTTATCTGCTTGAATCTCAATATTAGCTCCTGATCCTTCATGATTATAGGTACCTGTTCTCGAGGATTGGTAAGTCAGGTACACGGAAATATATAGAAAGAAGGAAACCCCCAATTTACTGATAGCGGTGTGTAGGTTACCTGATCTATGGAAAATAGTGATAAATATATATTTGGCCCAGTAACGTATAAGTGGTAAAATAAGGATCGGGTGACCTGCGCGCTCTATCAGGTGCCGGGATATGGAGTCCTCTCCCGTAGTGCTGCTCTGTTGGCCCGCGCCAATGCTGCTCTTTTGTCCCGTGCTGCGGGAGTCCCTGATGCGTTTTATGCACCTCCTGGCACCAAACACCAAGCGTGTTTGCGGCTCACATGTCGTGGTGAGTGCCAGGATATGGAGTCCTCCCCGGTAATGCTGCTCTGTTGTCCCGCAGTAATGCTTCTCTGTTGTCCCTTTTTGCAAGTTGTCAGCCTTATTCATAATTCATAACAACAGGCGCATATTTATGTTATATGCCTATATCTGTGGCTTCCGTTGATCTGTGGTTTTTGTCTATTCAATAAAACACCCTACAGGAATATGCACACACAAATATACATTTTTATAGCTCTATGTGTCCATCAAGCTCTATGTGTACTCTAAAATCTGGGCTGCCTCCTGGAAAATCCTTTCTTTTCTTTTATTTCTCGATATGCAGATATTTTTCCCAAAGATTTTTTTAAAGACTCCTAGGGCCTTGTTACAAGTTTGGCAGTCCTCCTGCAGCACCGCCATCGTGGTGCCAGCCGGATGACTGCCAAGCTTGTTGTGCACCCGACTGCCGGATTCTGAGTTGAATCCAGGGTGGGCAGTGCTATGGCAGTCTAATGGCGGTTGCTATGTTAGGCTCTTAGGAGAACCTTAACAGCAGACTGCTGCAGTAACAGCGCCTGCAGCATGTTCCTGAACGATGTGGCATGCACTATGTCATGCATGCAACACCATGCAGGAATGGGGTGCCATTCCAAGGGGACACAACATGTGCCTCTTCAGTGTGCACCTCCAGGCCCAGAGGCAGCAGGGGCTCTGTTAACCTCTTCCATTCTCATGACGAGCTCAGCTCGCCATGAGGCACGGTTGAGCTGCACTCATGACGAGCTGAGCTCGTCATGACAGTTGGAACGTTCGCACATGGGGATAATTACCCCGCTGTGCTGAACGGTCGAAAATGGGTGTGGTTGTGACAAGCTCCGCTCGTCATGAGTGCAGCTGCACTGTGCCTCATGACGAGCCGAGCTCGTCATAAGCACAGCGCTGCAGCGCGCGGACCCCCTCCCCCTGCACAGCGGGGGAAAACACCTCGCAGCGAAGGGTTTAAGAACCCCCTTAGTTGCATCTATACCACCCTTTTATTGGCACGCTCACAGCCATGAAATGGGCTCTGGAAATTTAACTTGGAATATGCTCGGCGATGCTGTAGCGGCAATGGCAGCATATTCTTTCCCCTTTCAACTGTGTCATTGCTGCAGGATCTTGAATCCTGGTGGAGGCAGCAGTACTGTGGTAGTTCAACTGCCACATTCGGAAAACGGCAGGCAGACCTACAGTGGTAGCGGTGGTCGGACCACCACCATCGTGGTCCTAGGACAGCCTTACTCGGAAAAATGACTTTAGTAATGTGAATGACTGTTCACTACATTTATGGCAACAGTGGATTTTCCATGTGGTAATTGCACCTTGGAGTTCGGAAATTCCACTACCTCAAAGGCTCTCTTTATGAGATGAGGAATTGTATATCTGTGAATGATTCTGTCGTGCATTATTCCAAGCTTTTCCCCAGTGCTTAATTTGGGTTTGTGGTTGCCGTTGGAGGTCACTGGCTGTTTTTTGTGCAGACTGGTATTTATTTTTCTGCATGATATATTTTAATGGGGGGGGGCAAGAGAGGGAAAAACACAGACATTTGAAAGACTAAGAAATAGAAAGTTGGAAAAACGGTCACAAAGGGAGAAAGCAGGAAGCTGCAAGAGTGGGACAGAGGGAAAGGGAGTGTCTGATAGTGATCAAAGAGGCATGAAGTGGATTTTAGTCTACCAGTCTTTTTATTCAGCATACCAACATTTAATAGCACCAGCACCAGCTTCTTAGCAGAGCTTCTGACACTGCACTCTTTCTTTCACTAATTAAGCACTGGTTTTACAGGTGTGTTGATGCACCTGGTGAAGGCAAATCTGTGCCAGAAACACAAACCATGTCCGAAAGTCGGTCTGCTAGTTCCAGGTACAGCACGTTATTCCCCATTTTGGTTATGACAACTCGTGGCTGCTTGTTGTTGGGGCTCGCCTTACTTGCAGGAATGAGTAAGTCCAGCCCCAGTATCTCCTCCTTCGTTTACTGACCATTTTGTTGTGGTGACCTTTTCGTTTTGAATCTGTAAGTGAAATATGAAATGCAAAACCCTTTTTTCTTTGAAAAAAAAAAGTTCTTGAATTCATACTGTTGGTTATATTTTGCCCACAAGGAGAAAATGCATACATTTGTTTGATGCCACAAAAAAGCACAAACTCAAAAAAGCGATTAAGCAAATGAACACACCTTTGCAAGATGTTTGAATAATAACACCCCTCTGCAAATTACTACTACATAGGCTGTTTCTGTAACAGAAAGGCGTAGAGAGCAATATTAGAATATTCAAGGTGGGTGCTTCAATTTTACTTCATGAAGTTATGAATCAAGGTGCTGATGACAACACATGAAGATAATGATAGTTTTTGGTGCCACTGTAGAAATCTTATGCACTCTTTCCATGATGACATCTGATGGAGAGGTCTACAACTGAAGCATGTATACAATTCATTTTCTTCCATTATTTCAAATAATTACCTTTGTGAGAGATCCTGCTGTTGAACACTAATGTTGTGGAACTTCCTCTCAGTTCAATCAACCTCATACCTTGCACCTCATTTTGAATGTAAAGATTTGCACACTACTAGTTTATGAGTTACTCTAATGACCCATCAGTGTTTTCAGATCTGTGTATGAAAACCTACAATTTCCATCATTTAATTTATTCAATTGCAGTTTAAGTCTAAATTGACCTTCTTAGAAATGTGGTTGTGGGTTGACTAGGGTATGAGCCTTAGTCATGCAGCAACCACACTTCTAGTCATGGTAAGTAGCAGGCAAACCACAAATTAACGTGTGCTCACTCTTTGGTAGGTTGGCACAGAGCAGTCAGGCTTAACTCAGAATTTTTGCCAAAAGTTCTCCTCCTGGACCTCACATTCTCTAATACACAATATGCCTTTTTACTGACTATGAGATTATGTAAATGCACCTGCAAAAAGAATGAACATTGCAGAGCAAGGAAAAATTTCACATTAAAGGTTAAATATTAGAAAGCTAATGCTGAAGGCCTTTGGTTAAGCTAACTTAGTAAGACAATCAGTGTACACTTTGAATTCAAAATTATAGGATAAGTGCAAAACATTAATACATGCGCGCAGTGTAAATGCGAAAGAGGCTTTGAGTGACAAGATAGATATTATTGATGTAATCAGGCAAAGCTCAGCGGGGAAGGCGCCTGGGCCTGATGGGGTCCTCTGGACCTCTAAGGAAAAATGAATTGCTCTGGGCTCCCATTTCAGCTAATGTTTTTAAATCATTTATTAAGGGAGAGCTAATTCCATTCTTGTCAGAAACTATAGCTATCCCAATATTTAAGAAGGGGGATCAGAACTACCTGGTGTGTTATAGCCAATATCCCTCCTTGTTAGAAATGGGGGTCTCTAGTTGGCAATGGTTTGCACCACTGTCCAAGTAGGGACCCTTCTTCCTATTCAGGGTAAGGGGGCTAGACTTCTAAAATAACCCCTGCTCACCCCTTTGGTAGCTTGGCGCAACCAGACAGCTTTATCACCGAGGCAATGTGTAACGCAATTGTGAACACATACAGCAATAAAGTGAAAAAACTACAAATGGAAACCACACCAGCTTAGAAAAATAAGTAGTCTTTATCTAAGCCAAACAAGACCAAATGACAAAATTCCACAATGCAGTAATAAAAATATGACTTTCAAATGGTAGAGATAGTTCAGTTCAAAGCAAATTACAGATGCAACACTTTTCACTCAAAGTACCGTGTATGCATTGCGCACACAAACAAAAAGGACTGCAGGAAAGGCGATCCTTACACTCAGGGAAGGTGATGTGTTGGTTCTTTACTGCTGCGCATGGGAGGTGATGTGTTGGTTCCCTACCAGAAAGGAGGTGATGCGTCGGTTTCTTACTGCCTGGGGAGGGGATGTGTTGGTTTCTTACTACATCCTCCAATGATGCAACAGACTTGGCACCTCGATATGATGCGACTATCCGGGATGATGTGTGGGTTCTTGAAGCCGCACAGTAGGGCTTGTGTTGCAATCGGTGCAGTGATCTCAGACTTTTGAGACAGGTGCCCTCAATGCGGCATGCAGCAATTTATTGAGCAGCGGGCAGTTGCTGCGATGATTTCTTTGGCGATGTGTGGGAAACATGTGCGGATGCGTCACGCTTCTAGTTGTTGCATTGCTTTTTCAGCTCCCAACAGCCAGAATAACCTCCAGAGGCTAAGAACATCTGCAGGCACCTCTTGGCAGGTCAGAACTCCCAGCAAGGAAGTTCAGGGGAGCTGGGGTGAAGTCTTTGTGTCCCTGAACCTTCAGAACAGGAGGCATGCTCTTCTTCAGCTGGGGAAATACAGAAGAAAAGAAATAAGGTTTGATGATCCATTTATAGGTTTGGATCCTTCTTTTTATGCTTGAATCTAAAGACACCTAAAGTAGTCCTGAACTAAAGTTGGGACACTGGGAAAACCTTATTAAATCACAGATAGAAGGAAGGTGTCAGAATAATGGAGACTTCTGTAGAAGTTCTCCAAATCTAGGCAATTTATAGCATAAAGCCACACAAAGAAAATAAAAGCCAAGAGGTCTGTACCTCTCAAAGTCCAAGAAAAATTGATCTAACAACTAACAGTGTGAACACCAATTAAAAGCCTCAGAATATTCAAAAATTCCACATCATCAACTCTAGTAGTTTTCCAGGTTCTCACATCAGAAATACAACTACATTCGATGTTCCCATCTTATGGTTTGAACATCAGGAAGACCTTGGATGTCTCCCTGCTCCTGATACGAAATCCTCTCTTAGTTCATTAGCGTACCTCATTCTTGCCAAAAGTTCTACTCCTGGACCTTACTATCTCTAATACACAATATGCCTTTTTTACTGACTATGAAATCATGTGAATGCACCTGCAAAAAAAAGAACATTGCAGAGCAAGCAAAAATTTCACATTAAAGGTTAAATATTAGAATCCTAATGCTAAAGGCCTTTGGTTAAGCTAACTAAGTAAGACAATTAGTGACCCTTTAAATTCAAGATTATAGGATAAGTGCAAAACATTAATACATCATCAGTGCAGTGTAAATGGGAATGAGGCTTTGAGTGACAAGATAGATAATATTGATGTAATCGCTGCCATCAGGCACAGCCCAGCAGGGAAGGCGCCTGGGTCTGATGGGGTCCCCTTGACCTCTTAAGAAAAATGAATTCCTCTGGACTCCCATTTCAGCTAATGTTTTTAAAGCATTTATTAAAGGAGCGCTAATCTCATCATTGTCTGAAACCATAGATATCCCAATATTTAAGAAGGGGTTCAGAACTACCTGGCGTGTTATAGCCCCATATCCCCCCTTGTTAGAAATGGGGGACTCTAGTTGGCAATGTTTTGCACCATTGTCCAAGCAGGGACCCTTCTTCCTAGTCAAGGTAAGGGGGATAGACTTCTAAAACAACACCTGCTCACCCCTTTGGTAGCTTGGCACAAGCAGACAGGCGTATCTCCGAGGCAGTGTGTAACGCATTTGTGAACACATACAGGAATAAAGTGAAACAACTACAAATGGACACCACACCAGTTTAGAAAAATAAGTAATCTTTATCTAAGCCAAACAAGACCAAATGACAAAAATCCACAATACAGTACTAAAAATATGACTTTCAAATGGTAGAGATAGTTCAGTTCAAAGCAAATTGCAGATGCAACACTTTTCACTCAAAGTACCATGTATGCGTTGCACACACAAACAAAAAGGACTGCAGGAAAGGTGATGTTTTGGTTCCTTGCACTCAGGGAAAGTGATGCGTTGGTTCCTTGCTTCAGGGGAGGTGATGCATTGGTTTCTCACTGCTGCGCAGGGGAGGTGATGTGTTGGTTCCCTACCAGAGAGGAGGTGATGCGTCGTTTCTTACTGCCTGGGGAGGGGATGCGTTGGTTTCTTACTACTTCCCCCAATGTTGTAACAGACCTGGCACCTCAATGTGATGCGACTATCCGGGATGTTGCGTGGGTTCTTGAAGCCGCACAGTAGGGCTTGTGTTGGAATCAGTACAGTGATCTCAGACTTTTGTGATAGGTGCCCTCAATACGGCATGCCGCGATTTCTTGAGCAGCGGGCAGGTGCTGCAATGATTTCTTTGGTGATGTGTTGTAAAAACAGGTGCGGAGGCATCACACTTCTTGTTGCTGCATTGCTCCTAACAGCCAGAACAACCTCCAGAGCCTTAGAACAGCAACAGGCACCTCTTGGCAGGTCAGAACTCCGAGCAAGGAAGTTCAGGGGAGTTGGGGGTGAAGTTGTTGTGTCCCTGAAACTTCAGAACAGGCGGCATGCTCTCCCTCAAGCCCTTGGAGATCTTCATCAACTGGAAGTACTTTTCCCTTTCCGTGGCAGAAAATAGCTACTGCAGGCCAGCTCCGGACAGCACACAGCACAAGGGCAGTATTCCTCCTCAGCTTTTCCAGCTCTTCTCCTAGGCAAAGGTTCCTCTTGATTCCCAGAAGTGATTTAAAAGTCTTTTTATACAGTAAATCTATTTGTTCAATCCTGTCCCAGGGATCTGAGCCCAGTCCAAACCAGTTCTGGGGAGCACTTTTCAGGTGCATGACAACCTCCATTGTCAGTGTGACCCCTGGCCTCCAGACACACCACAGGGGGGCAGAGCCACCATTGTGGAAGGCAGGCACAGCCCTATTCAGGTGCAGGCGCTACTCCTCCCACCACTCCAAATGCAGACCAGGCCTATTCAGCCTAGTGCTAACTAGAACCACTGCACATCCAAAGCCCCTGTCAGTCCAAAGGTAGACAATCAATACACATCCTAGCAGAGGCACACTGCATCGCTAAGCAAGAAAATACCTACTTTCTGGAAGTGGTATTATCAAACCCAGAATGTAAAAATCACCCTAACTAAAAGATTTATTTTATCATTCTGAGTTCAGGCATACTAAGCTGTTGTCCCTACCTTATTCCGAGGGGTAGTTATGTTTATAAGAGTTTATAAGCAAACTCCCCATTCTATCCTACGGGAACAGGTATCCTTGCAATAGTGAAAGACAAAATTGGCAGTATTTCCCTATCAGGGCATGCCACACACACCAGGGCATGTCCTACCTTTCCCATACACTACACCCTGCCCAAAGGGGTACCTTGGTCCTCCCTTTGGGGTGGCTAACATTTAGGAAAAGGTAGGGGTAGTGCATGGCAAGTAGGTGAACTTGCCAAGTCGACATGGCAGTACTAGGCTGCACACAGATACAGCAGTGGCAGATCTGAGTCACATTTACAGGCTACTTATGTGGGTGACACAATCCGTGCTGCAGGCCCACTAGCAGCATTTGATTTACAGGCACTGGGCACATACAGTTCACTGTACTAGCGACAGCCTAATAAATCAAATATGCCAATCATGGAAGCACCAATCCATCATAACAATTTACAGGGAGACCATATGCACTTTACCACTGATCAACAGTGGAAAAGTGCCCAGAATCATGAAACCAACAAAAATAGTTCAGAAACAGAAGGCCACAAAGCAACATTCTGGGGATAAAACCACTGTAAAAGCCAGGTCTAACACTCCTGGATAGCTCACAAAAACATGTGGGCAGGATTATTGCTGTGAAACAAGAATCCTGGCTGGAAGATAGTCTCTGTCCAATTCTCAGTACAGATTCTGTCCAGGGGTCTTAATCTGCAATTGACAATAGGGAAATATGTCAAGCCAAGCCGAGGTTCCATTCACCTTGCGTTCATGGACCTCTCCTCTGCTTTTGATTTGGTCAATATGAGAAAGTTGTGGGTCTGTATGACCAGGGTTGGGATTCAACTAGTTTTAATTGGGCTCCTACAAAGAATACACTAGGACACCAATAGCAGAGTTAGATTTGATAATGATGGGGAGCTTGCAGAAACAATTAGGTCACACTTAGGGGTGAGCCAAGGATGTGTCTTGCCCCCACTCCTGTTCCTCATTTATATCAATGCCTTAGAAACCTACCCGACTAAGATTGGGAAGTATCTCCCTAAATTTAAGGCATTAGTCTGTGCTGTTGTATGCAATTGACGCTGTATAAATGGCAAGGACTGCTAATGGTCACCACCTTCTTTTAGATGGATTTTATCATTTTATGGGGGGCCTCAAACTAAAAGATAGCCTTACAAAAATCTTTTATACCCAGCTTAGGCCCTAGAAGTGTGAAAACTAGGACTTTGTTTTTGGGGGGGGGCAGAAATCCATAGGGTGAAATGTTCTAATTATCTGAGACTTTCTTTTGATCTAACTTTAACCTGGCAAAGCCTACATCAATCCAGGGCCACTCATACTCACAGAGCTGTGGAGGCAGGGTTCTAATTTGTGAGAAGGCTGGGCCACAGACCAATCAAAGAACTGATGGAGGCTTATCTGAGTAAATGTGTCTCAGTGGCAACCTTTGATGCAGGGGTTTGAGGCTATAAAGGTCCTTGGCCACTTCAGCATGCAGAAAATAAGTTTGTTCATAGGCTACTGCCTACTCCCTAACTATGCCCTGCTTTTATGTGTTTATCGGAGTTGGGCTTAACAACTGCAGGTAACAAGATAAAGCTGGCACCACTAGTCTTAGGGCTGAGGATTCGGGGGAACCCTGATGCCCAACCCCCAAAGGATGTGCTGGAGGATTGTTTTTCTCTTGACAATGCCCTTAATATACCCTGGTGTCGATTTATGAAAAAATAATTCAGAGCTGGGCCTGCAGAATGATGCCCAAAATCCGACAAGCATTAATCCCAGTGCTTTCCCCAGGATAAAGTAGGCCTTTCGGAATAGGCAAGGCAGAGCTTATCAAGTGGCCTTTGAAAAACCGCTTGTAAGTCGCACTTACAATCCAAACAACATGACACAGGGGAGTGAGCTCTATCTCTCCTGGTTTCGGAATGAGAACCTCAGATTTTATTTAACAGGACTACGATTATGTCTATTGCACCTGATAGCTGCCATTCCTGGAATATAGTCTGGGAAGAACTACTGTCAAGATGTCTGTGCAATAACACTAGAAGAAGGAATGAAATGTCCTTTGGTAAACCAATATAGAACCACCTCTTACACACTACACCATCAGAATCACAACCATTCAGTCTTTAGGGATATAGTTGTGACTGAGAAAGCAGTGTACCAATACACCAAAATTATTCTCAAAGTTGTATAACAATTTATTAAACATAAATATACCAGATTAAAAACACTTGATCATACAATGTGCATTGTCTGTAAAAAGGACATCACAACATAAATAAAAATTAAATGGCAGATACAATGCAAACAAATATATAAAAACCCAGCGAGAGTATTAAAAAAGACACTACACTTTGTCATAAGTGAACCATATCCATGTAGGGTAACGTTGGGGGAACGACCCTGATGTGTAACAACCAATCAGCATCTAGTGTAACAGCCCACTGAACTGATTATGGTGTAAAAGCATTGACGCGTTTCGATGGTTTCTTGATTTAGACCATCTTTTTCAAAACTAAGAATTGCACTCTCTGCTGATTGTGTATCTAAAATAAAAAAACTTTGATTATTAAACAAAAACATTTGTTCAAAAATACAATGCCGCACATTGTGGCTAAAACATATCTGATGGCAGCACAGTATTACACACTCCTGTAGATCAAATATTGTATAAGCTAAAAAATTCACTAACAATTCAACTGACGCCACTGCTTTAACAATCTCCTCAGATTCCATCTATCATTCAAAGAGATACATCCACATACTCCTCAATCAATTCCAGTCCCACAGTCATAGTAGGACCCTGGTACACGGTACTTAAAAAAGTTGAAATGTTTCACCTTTAAAATAATTGAACCCGAGTGTAGGAGTTCATTCTAGGGGAATATTAGATTCTTCTCCCAGCACCGAGGTATGTTTAAAAAAAAAACTAAGTGGAAACAAACGAGAGAGACCGCAAATAGAGTCTCAGATCCAGCTATTAATGTGTTGTGTTGCTTCTTTAATATAACTTAATTACTCAAGCAAGGAGCACCCCTCCTCGTAAAAGTTACAATCCTGGATCACCTTGCTATGAAGCTGACGGCTCACATCGAACACAGAACAGGCAACATCTAGCTTCAATAAACTTTATTAAATCTCAGGATCTAAAGAAAAACGAGAATGACAGAACTCAGTTTTACTCTGTTCCCTTCTGTTTAGAGGGTCGGTCACTGCCTTAAAGTCTTAACTTGATCACGAAAAATCACGAGTGGCACGAAATACCTCTAAATGAATAGATAATAAAGTCCATTTACGGCGTAATGCTTCTGCTTTCAAAGTGAATGTGTGTTCTTATAAGCCCTCCGATCGGTATGGTCTAAACACAAATAGCATTCAATTGTTAATAAGGGACTAACCCATCGCTAAGCTAATTTGTCTACACAAACAGGGCCGGACTGGCCATCGCGGGCACCGGACGTTTCCCGGGTAGGCCGCTAGGGTGGGGTCGGTTTTGGGCCCCTGGGGGCCGTTTTTGTTACCGGGGGTCAGCAATGTTGGCCCCCGGTAACAAAATCGGCCGAAACCGGCCGTCGCAAACTGCTCACCTGCATTCCCCCTGACCCCAGGGGGGGGGGCCAGCTGAGCAGTTTGCCAGGGCCTGTCTGGCCCTGTACACAAATACTCATAAGGAGTATTATGTCTTTAGGGGCTAGTGTAGTGTCTTTAGGGGCTAGTCTCAGCTCCCCACTGACAAACGGTAATACCACTACACAAAAACTCATGAAGAGTAGTCGTGCCTTTAGGGGTCAGTCTCAGCTCCCCACTTACAAACAGTAATCCACTAACTTAAAAAATTACCGGCGCCACTCTGCGTCCATCCCGTCTTGTCTCTTATCGTTTGTAACCTGCATGTAAACGACAGCATTTTATGGCTGGGTGAAACAAGGTCAATGGGCGTGTCTACCTTAAGTTTGGACACGCTTCTATAGGTCACCCCTGCTTAACATGAGCACACTCATATAAATACAGAAACTGTTCGCCCATCTTGGAGTGGTCAAACAAGATCCTACTAAAATCTGAGAACTATGGGGCATATTATCAAGGGGTTTATCTCCGCTTTTTTGGCTTTAAAAGCAAAGAAAGCGGAGATAAAATTATCTCCCTATTTCCTAGCTGTCGCTAACACCAGTTAGCGACAGCTAGTAGGAGATAGCGACCATCTTGGGCCCCGCTTTGCATGTCAGTGATATTTATCACTAATGACATGCAAGTGGGCGTGCCAAGATGCTAGCGACTGGAAATAGTTGCTAACATCGCTATCTCCTATTACCAACTTTTGGAGATATTCGTGCTAAGCGTGAATATCTCCAAAAGCTAACACCTGCCCCTGAGCAGTTCTTAGCCATGTTATCCAATGGTAGGTGGATAACATGGCTAAAAGCATTAGCTCGGTAATGCATGAATATCGCTGACTTTTCAGCGATATTCATGCATTTCGGCCGATTTTTATCGCTTAGGAGATAAACCTTGATAATAGCAAGGCTCCTAAGCGATAAAAATTGCCGCAACTCGGCGATAAAAATATCCCCGCTAAACCAACATAGCGATAATTATCGCTAGTTGTTGGTAATATGCCCCAACATGTTTATGATGGGCAAAAAAATATACACTATCTAGATACATTTTTGCTCCTTCCTCCCTTGTTTTTCATGACCTGTGGTTGTTGGCATTAGGACTCTGAGCACTTTACCACTGCTGATCAATGCTTAAGTGCATATGCTCTCCCTGTACTGTGATTGGTTATCCATGATTGGCATATTTATTTCACCTGTAAAGTCCCTGGTAAAGGGCACTGAGTGTGCCAGGGCTAGTACTTCAAATGCTACTAGTGGGCCTGCAGCACTGATTGTACCACCCACATGAGTAGCCCTAAAAAGGTGTCTCAGGCCTGCCACCTCAGTGCCTGTGCGCAGTCTGTGAACTACCATGTTGCGCTGGCAAGTGCCCACACTTGCCAAGTCCTTACCCTTCCTTTTCGGTGCACATAGGACACCCCTATAGTAGGCCCAAGGTACCCCCCTGGGTAGGGTGAAGTGTATGTGAAAGGTAGGACATGTACTGATGTGTGTAACATGTCATAATAGTGAAGGACAGCCAATTTCCTTTTTCACTATTGAAAGGCCATCTTGCCCACAGGACAAAATGGGGAAGGCTGTGTACCATTTTAACAGCCTATCTTCCCTTAGGAACAAGATGGAGACATGGAGTCTGGTACCCTTGAATTCAGAATTTAATTACACATCTTTTAGTGAAGATGTTTTTTAAATCCTGCGTTTAGAAATGGCACTTTTAGAAAGTTGCTATTTTTCTGATCAAACCTTCCTATGCGCTTCTGCCTGGTTGTGGATTGACTGTCTGGCTTTAGGGAGTGACAGGGGCTGATGAAGTGTCTTGGCTCCAGGAGTCTGGGTGCTTCAGCCCTTAGGCTGAATAGGTCCATCTGCATTTAGAGAGGTGGGTGGGGAGATCCCTGTAGTTGAGTAGGGCTGTGCCTGCCTCCACAAAGGACTGGCTCCACCTCCTGCTGGGCGTCTGAGGTCCCTGGCCCCCTTTCTCAAAGAAAGAAGTTGTGCACTGGCAGAGTGCCCCCAGAACTGGTTTGAACTGGGTCTAGAACCCCCAACACATGAAGAACAAAGACTTTAGGGGTATAAAAGTAGGACTGAGACCCCTTGAAAAGCAGACTCCTACAATTAAGAGGAACCTCTGCCAGAAGAAGAACAGCTGGAGAAAATAAGGTAGATTGCCTTTGCTGTGTGCTCTGAGGCTGACCTGCTGTTTTGATGATTCAACTAAAGGAGAGAAGAAGGGGACTTTGCTGTGTGCTGAGATTCCCCCCACCTGTTTGCAACCAAGACTTTGCTGTGTGCTGTGTCTGACTAGAGTCTCCAAGGGCCTGAGAGGAGCTGGCCTCCTGTTTCTGGAACACAGGTTTACAAAAGTTCCCAAGAAGAACCGAGACGCTGTGAGAACGTCTCTATTCCCCATCTGTGCTTTACTACCAACTGACTGCCATGTGGGAGGATCGATGTGCTCATTGGCACACAACTGACCCTGGTCGTAGGTCTGCTGAGCCTCCCCAGTTAGTAATCCCCCGAGTGAGTTGGTAACATTGTGGGTGGCCTTCCTACAATCTGCACCCTGTGGGGGGACTGCTGTGCCCCAAATCCCCAGGTCTACAAATCACCGCCGCTTCCCGGGACAAAGAACAGCCAGAGAAACCCACGGCCATCGACCCCGGGCCAGCTGTCATCATAAGAGAGGCCGCCCCGTCATTGGCTCATTGCAGGAGGCTCGACTGGAGAGGCTGCGCTGTCATTGGTGCATCGCAGGAGGCTCGACTGAGGAGCTGCGCTATGATTGGGCCCGGCCGAGAGAAGAGTCAAGTGGTCGGGGGCTCGCCTGCAGCGCCGCGCTGGAATTGGCCCAGCGCTCGTCCACAACCCTCGAGGGAGCTGCCGTCACGGGAATAAATTGATTGACACCGGAGGTCGGGAAGTAATAAGGAAAAGGGGCCTGCCCTGCAGGGAAGCCCCATTGAGCCGCCGGACTGCCCCTCACCCGCCTAACAGGTAACTGGTCCCGATCCCGTTCAGCAGTGCGCGTCTACTGCAGTTCGTGCTGAGTGCACTGCTGGTGGACTGAGTGGGGCGCTGGTTGTTGGATTTTGATGGGCAGTGGTATTTGATCATTGGGGGCAGTGGGTGCCTAAGCAAAGGCTGGAAGTCCCGATTTTGAATCACATGCAGCATTGTCATACTCGCTGCAGTACCGGGACACAGAGACTGCCTGGATTCTTTTTAATTGAGCCTCCCCCCGTACGGGGATTGTGCTTTGGGACAGTAATTATACTAGAAGTTGAAAGGACATTACAAGAGAACCGTTTTTCTTTTACTTGCAACAGAAGCTTATTGTGTATGTTGGCATTGCTTTTTGGTATTTGGTTTCGCCTAAATTTGATATAAAGAACTTTTTTTTTATAATTACCTGTGTGGTGTCCCTCTGCGGTGTTTCACAGTGGTATTATGGGTGCTGAATCAAATACTTTATGCATTGCCTTGGGGATAAGCATGTCTGCTCGTGCCAAGCTACCAAGGGGGGTAAGCAGGGGTTATCAACAATGTGTGCCCCCTTACCCTGACTAGAAGTAAGGGTCCCAACTTGGGCAAAGGTTCCTACGTCTACCAACTAGAGACCCCAATTCTAACAATAAGAAAAAGCTAAAAGGGTCTTTTTTGCATCTGATAGATATTGCCAATCATGTAATCTAGGCACAGGAAGACTGTGGTGGTCAGTTGGTTTTGTCACACCCGATAGAACACGCTTCCTTAGTGCAAATGTTATCATATACACTAAAAGCGGTTCGGACATCTTAGGACGGTCACACAAAAATAACAAGTACTATAATAAGTACTACCCTACGCTAAACTGCAGGGCTACTGCAAACTAACTGGAGATTGAGTACTTACTAATCTATTCAGCAGATATACCACCCAGTCCGCAGTGCTGACCTAGACAACGATATGAGTGTTATGGCTGTGTCTTGCCACTGTTATTCCAGAAGACATCTATATGTTCACCTTACTACATTTTTAGAGAGTCATAGATACTAAGAACACTAATGAAAAATACTCGCAGATTCTAATTCTTGAAACATTCAGGCAATTATAGTCATCCAATCTTCCCTAGAATTCAGTCCTTTCTGAACTGTCCGCAATTTGCAAATTAACTATTGCTCTCTAATTTTCCTTTTCTTCTCTAGGTTACCACGTCTAATATTTCCCTTAATTTTTTCCAAAATGAACCACTTAATCTCACTAAAGTTATGGTTAGACTTGGCACAAGAATGTGCAATAACACTGCCACTCATAGCACTTTGCACTTTATTGTATTTTGCACTCTGTATGCTCATGCTAGGAAGCAATTTCTGTGTCTTTTTCACTCCTTTATTACGAACTCCTATAAGGAGGCTTTTAAGCAATTGCAAAAGCTGGAGAATGAGAAAACTTTCATGGCAGTGGGGCATTTTGTCCACCTTTTAGTGGGGGTTAGAAACAAATATGTTGTGATATAACTACTCCACCCTTATCATATTTATATGTTAGAATCTGATCTCGTTTTTTAACTGTTTTACACTTTTAATCACTAATCTGAGACCCATCGCGCCTTTTTATATATGTGTTCTGTATCTTATCATTGGTATATACCCTATGTAGTGTATTATCCCCAGATGTGTCCTGAACCTTGTAACACTGTTTTATTATTTATGAAATGGTTTTTATCATCTGCACTTTTATGGCCGCGATTGGCAGAATGACGTTTTTGTGACTACCTGACTGAGCCCTCTCTAAGTTTGATTGCGCCTCAAATTCATGTCAAACGTTCACCTCCCAGACCTCTCCATCTTTAAATCACTTGGGGCCATATTAGGACGGCAAATACCGGTCGGTAAAGGCCGATTTCGGCCGTTACCAACCGGTATTTGCTATTTGACATGTACGGGGCCTTATAGTTACAGAATCGGTATATTTACTGATTCGGTAAATTTACCAATTCTGTAAAATACCGAATCGGTAAATTTACCGAATCGGTAAATACAGATGTAGGTGGCACTTTAAACAGTGCCACAGGCCCTTACCGATTCGTTATTTACCACCAAATACTATTTGGTGGTAAATAACGAATACCTGTGTACATGTGTACATGTGTACATCTGTGCCATGCCCTAAGGGCATGTATGTGTGTCACATTGCACACAAGCCTGAATCAGTGGTGCAACAGGGTGTCAAAGTGACACCCTGTCCCCCTTGCAAAATCGGTAATTTTACAGAATCGGTATTTACCGATTCGGTAATTGACATTGATTCCTATGGGCCTCATTTACTGATTCGGTAATTGACATTGATTCCTATGGGCCTCAAGGCCCATAGAATCAATGGCAACTACTGAATGGGTAAATACCGATTTGGTAATTACCGAATCATACAGATTCGGTCAAAATTACCGATTTTTCACCTACATCTGATTTACCGAATCTAGAATACCGAATCGGTAAAATTCGGTATTCTAGAGTCAGTAAATCAGATTTACCTACATCGGGCCCAAAGTGCCTTTCACTGACTATGAGATCATGTGAAGGCATATGCAAAAGAAAGAAACACTGCAGCACAAGCAAAACTTTCACATTAAAGGTCAAAAGTTAGGGACCAAATATTTAAGGCCTTTGGACAAGCTAACTTAGTAAGGCAGTCAGTGCACACTTTGAATACATGATTGTATATGCACATACTTTTATAGGCTAAGTGCAAAACATTATTAAATGGGCACACGAGTACATAAGAAAAGCGATTTCAGTGAAAGCAGTATACCTTGAATTGCACAAATGTTAATGTGAAGGAGAACTACCATTTTTAACAATATAAGGAAGACATTAGAGCACACACCTATACGAATGATTACTTTCTAAGCGAATACACTAATGTGTTTGATGGTCTGCACCCACCAATTCACTTTTAATGCATTAATTGCTAGACAACTGACATTTACACTGCCTGTATGGTAAATAAAGTGATTATGGCTACCTCTTGCAACAATGTAACACATACCCTTAATCAACACATACAAAAAGGTTCTGCAAAAGTTATTTGTCACAGAAAATTGTGTTGTTTTTCTGCACAGATGCACAGTAGCATTAAGAAAAGAAAAAGGTAAACTTGTGGAGGAGGCAAACATTTTCTAGACTGGCAGGGTTTCACAAGAGTGAAAATTAACTTGCTATGCTGTGACCTTGGAATGTGCAGAAAGACTCTGCATGGGCAAAGGTGAAGTTAAACCAGTAATCCCTGCAAACTCTGTCAATTAAAAAAATAAGGGCCTTTGCAAATATTTGCCTATGATGAAAAAAAATGTTGCATACCTCTGCTATTAACGCTTTCATATTTCTAGGGGTATCACAAAACATTTTTGACATACTATTTCATGTACTTGGTGGTAAGTTAAGGCACTGCTTGCTTCTAACACCTTTTATCACTGTATTAGGAATATAGCATTCTGGTGGTCGAAATATTTGACAAGAACATTTGGGCAACTTTGCTTTTCGGCATTGGGTTCTGGTGGTATAATGTTCTGTTTGAGCTGCTGTGTTTGCTTGAAATATTGCAATGTAGTTTCGTTTTGTTGTACATGGTTGTTGTGTTGCATTTTAGTTTGACTGTTTTGTTGTGGTGTGCTCTCTAATGTTTTACTGCGTCATTATCAGTGGCAGCTGGCACAGATAAGAGTGGTGGGAGAGGCGGGGTGGGGTGTGGGGGAAGTCAACAGATGACAGGGTAGGTAAAATTAAACAAAAAAATAACATCACTGACCTTGTCGCAATCGCTGCATCACCACCCTGCCCCACTCCACCGCTCTTACCTGTGCCGGGAGGGGGGGGGGGGGGGGGGGCGCCATTGGGTATTATATTTCTCTGTGCATGCTGTTGTGTTATGTTCTGTTGTTTATTTTACAAATGACAATAAATGGTGCTAAATTACAGCCAAAAGCAGCACAGGCTTTGAATGTTTCAGTGAAAAGCATCCATTAATCACTGTCTATGGTGGCAAAATAGAGCTGCTCCAGTTCTTTCTCTAGATAAGACACCAGTCAGCCCAGCACTATGACACAGACTGCATCTTAACTTAGTCTCACTGTATGTGATAGGCCCTTCCTCTCTGGGTCCTGCTCAACAGGTAAAAAAGACCCGAGCACCTTGCTTTAATGCGGCAGCACGTCTGCCCGTCTGAGCCGCCCACGTAGCATGGTAACGACCTGCCACTGTAACTTTATGTTACAATACAGTGCTCTGGTTTTTCACCTTCTTGAATGAATTATCTTTTAACCACATTGACAGAGGTTAATGCACTTCTTTTTACTGTAACTAAAGGTGTCCCCTCGCAATAAAGTGGGGTGAGAAGTGCCCCTCCCGTCTTCCACCATTCTCTCAGAATAAACCACAAAATGCAGTTAACACATACTTGAATGCCAAGTATTTTCTATTTCGCTTCTCGGGACTGGTTCAGTGAGTCTCGTTGGCACGTTTTTTGAATCCTTTTACAGAATGAAATTCTCTCCTCCTGTCACATTTCATCAGTCAAGACAATAGCATCCCTCGCCAGTTAGCTGGAATGAGAATTCTGGGTCACATCACTGAGCAGAAGCCAGGCACCTGTTGGAAAAAACACACTACAGTGGGAAAGAAAGCTTTGAATATATAAATCTGCACCAACGCTCAGCTATTTGGTCATATCAAATAAAACCAAAAAAAAGCCCTATACAGGCAAGTGCATTCAAATAAATAGAGAGCGTGTATTTGTGTTCATTCTGTCACAATTTCAAGAATCTTTATACATCTGATGAAACAAAAATGTATTCATTTTCTTGCCATTTTTACAAAGCAGAAATTATTATGTGCAGGATTCGAGGGGAGAGACTGAGAGGTCCCTTTTTTCCTGTCGCTCAAAGGAAAGACTCATCATCATGAGAATAATTACTCCTTAGAAGGCTGAGTAAATAAATGGGCCTGAAAGATCATGGGACATAGCAGGCTTGTTGTTATGTGACTGAATTGTGCGTAGTGCATATATTTTACATACATTTTACCCGAATTAGTGCAAGAGCTACAGAGAGCACACTTAGACGCAATGAGTGGTAACCACTATTCACCGCTACTCACCTATTCCGTACTATGCCGTCAGCAGCTCATGCATTAACACAAAGAATTTCTGAGTTACACGTTTGCGCTTTAGTCAGTGCAACTGCATGAAAGCAGGAAAAAGACAGCTACTTCTGAGCCGTGCCTTCTGCAGTATATGCACTAACACAGGGAAATTAGGGGCCATATCTACCAACTTTTCTCGCAGCTCAGTGCAGCAGCCGCAAATGCAAATGTGAGAAGGAGAGAGCAGGAGAGTGTCAAATTTACTGAAATATGGCACTCTCCTCCCCTCTACCTAGCGCTGGTGCCGAAATTAGCTGCCCTGCGCCGCCGACACACCTTTGAGCCACAGTGCAATGGTGTCTCCGTGAGTCAAGCAAAGGTTTTGTTCAGTACAAAATAATATGCTTAGACTAACTTTGATTTTTTTCCACTTTGTATGTGTGCTTTACAGCTAAGCACACATGCAAAGTCAGAAAAAAAGGTAGAAAAAAAGCATTTCTCCTTCATAGCGCCTGATGGAGTGTGCGCTATTTTCTGATCCTAAACCCTGTCAACCTTATTTAGTGCACTGGGTTTAGCATCAGAAACCTTGGGTGGTTGCATGGGAACGCCCATGCAACCACCTGTGGTACGCCAACTTGGCGACAAGTAGCTTTACTTTCACATTATTTCCAGCACTAAACAAGTTTAGCAATAAAAAAAATAGTAGGACAAAACGAGTTTGCCCCGATTTGCATGTTTTTTTGTGACGCAAATGTGGCGTAAATGCTTAGTTAATATGCCCCTTGAGGTTAAATGTGCACGCGCAATTGCATAAAACACAGTAGCACAGCTGTGCTCTCAATGAACATATGCGTTTATTACAGGACCCTCAGTTTCCGACCTGCCTGCAGCTCATGCTGTAACTCAGCAAAAGTATTGAGTTAAATATGTGCTAACATGTGCCCTGAACCGGTGCACATGTTCGTGATATTGACCCACGTCCTTCAGTATTCTGTAACTTTCTTTTATCATATTAGTCCCTGTGTTCTTTTTAAAAGGTTGCCTAAGAATCATCTAGTACAACAATAAAATAGAATGAGGATACAGGCAAAGTCAATTCTAGTTTGAAGAATCATGTTTGTGTTGGGCTATTTCAGAGACTATTATGTTGGGAAACCATAGCATTCTAAGCCCTTAGCAGATATATAAAAATAGCAAGGAGATGGTAAGTTACTCATTGATGAACTCTATGTGGTATAGCCAGATTTCCTGCCAGCTTAATAGCTTTTTGATATTCCTTTATGCATGGGCCTCAAATAGGAAATGTCAGAATCAGCAGCTGTTAACCCTGGCTTGTTGTTTTTTTTCCTGGCCCTATACTGGAATCATTCAAGGCAGCCCCAAGAACAGAAAGAGAACTTACCTCAAAGAAACAACTTAATGTTCCGTTTTGCCCCACCCCCTCATCAGCAAATAAGAGTCTGATGTTTGGAAAAGGGTGGGATAATCGATTAAGACTGCAACATATTTAGGTGGTCAAAAGGCTCAACTATACATCCGATTATTTTGATGAAGCAATGCAAATGGCTCGAAGCAAAGCTTAAATTCATAAGTCAGCCTTGTAAGGCATATTGACAGGCTGGCTTATACCGTGTGGTATATCTTATTATTCCACAAATGCAGGAAAGGGTAAAGATTGAATGACAAACAGAAGTCAAACAAACCTGGACGTCAGTGCTTGCCAGACCTTGCCAGGCACACGTGACGCACACAACACATGAATATTCTATTCTGTCTACATTTCTTTCACAAAAGATTGAGTGATGACTACAATTCAATTTCCATCCATAGTTATATTGCTGCATCCGGTGCTGTGAATCAGTTGACAAAGCACTGTGGATATAATTGTGCAAGATGTAAAGCCTCTTCATTGCATCAAACGATGTGTTATGTTCTTCTATTCAGGGTCACAAGTTGGTGATGCAAGTCAAATATACGAGTTGTACTAGTTTTCTCAGCTGGTGGGAGCTACACTAATAGACTTATGAGGAGAAAGTATCCGGTTTGTTCTGGATGAGGTGATGACACTATTGTGACAGGCGAACTATCATTAGGGTTTGCGAATAAGGATTTAGCATTGCACGCTTGAAAGCATCTACTGATGAGAGAGAGAAGCGTTTGTGTACACTTGTGACCATGCACATCAATGATTCAAATCTTGACAGGATCTGCTCAGTATTTCAATCTCCCAAAACGGCCAAAGTTAGAACGATTGTCTTGGATAAGTCTTTACTAACATAACACTAAGGCCCACATGCATCAAGCGTTTTTGCATTCGCAAACGGAGCGAATCGCAAAAATCGGCCGTTTGCGAATGCAAAAACCTTTTTTGGGATGCATCATTTTTTTTCATTTATCGCAATTTAAGAAATCGCAATTTTTTTGATTTCTCAAATTGCGATAGCATTTAAGAAATCGCAAATTTTGCGATTTCTTAAATGCTATGCATGATTTTATTTATTTGCGAATTCGCAATTAGGAAGGGGAAAATTACCATGAAGTAAACCTTCATGGTAATTTGTGAAAAGTTTCAAAAATGCAAAAAAATGCATTTTTGAAACTTACATGTTACACACACACATGCCCTTGGGACATGTGTGTGAGTAAAATGTACTTACGTGACATTCCAGGGGTGCAGGGGGGGGGTCCTTTGGACCGCCCCCTGCAGCCTTGAAATTGCATTCTCATTTTGGGATTCCTTAATTGCAAATTCGCAAAATGAGAATGCCTTCCCATTGATTCCTATGGGCCTCTAGGCCCATAGGAATCAATGTAAAGCAATTCCTTATTTGCGATTGGCAATTAAGGAATCGCAAATAAGGAACATTAAAAAATCGCAAAAACTATTGCAAATTTTTAATGCATAGGAATTTGCGATTCCTAAATTGCGATTCCTTACTTTCGCAATTTAGGAATCGCAAATTCCTACAGTGATGCATGTGGGCCTATGAACATTAAATCCCCGATTCTTGAGGCTCAGCGCTTTATAGATCAATATTTGTGTATGCAGCACCAGCAACGCTAACTTTATGGATCAGATACTTTTAAAACCATCCCTGCAGTGCAATTATGTAATCCAAGAAACCTCGCGCCTACAGGAACATTTTTATTTGTCTGCTATGGGTCTAATAACCTTTTCTGTAGCAGTGTAGTGTTACACTTAATAGTGTTTATTACTGCTTCATTGTACCAATTGTGTAATTCTGACAAAAACAAAAGGTTGAAGAGCGACCTGCTGGGATCCAAACTAATACCTAGCAGGTTACTCGCATATGTCTGCAGTGGGTGCATAAATCACTGTGGTGCTTACCATAGCTCTAAGGTGTGACCTCTTTTGCAACAAAAGCATAAGGGTTAATCCACTAACATCTTAGGGCTCTATTCCGATATCGCTAGTAAAGCCCCCCATACGACTCTAATCTGAAGGGCTTTCCTAGCGAATCGCACTGTGCATGTCCGACCGAACGAGTATGATGCAGCTGTATGGTGACGGACTCAATTTGCTCGGACTCCCATTGAACTGTATGGGAGCCTGTGTTCTGATGCATACACAAGCTTCCATAGCAAAACAAGGGTGGGTGGGAAAAAGCATACCCCCTGTGATGGGCATCCCATGTTTCCCATCACACTGTGCATGCTTGGATCGGGGGGTCCCATATCCACCCCCTTGCTCCCGATTTGGAGGGCTCGGGGTAAAGGGGCCTGCTACAGCCCACCGAAGTCCGATTCCGAGTGCTGTTTTGTCTCGCTGACACCGAGTTGATGCAGCACTCTGAATCATGCCTCATGCTCGCTCGTTTGTAATCTGGCTCCATTGCGCAGCACAATTCAGCTCTGAATGAGTCAGATCGACAGGATCTGACTTGGAAAAGATTCAGTTGATGCAGACAAGATCTTTGCATCGTACTTGGTTGTTCAGAATGGGGGAAGACTAGTTCGGAAACATTGGTTCCGAATCGGATTTGCTCGTTCTGGAACCCATCTGGAGGTCTTCCTAGCGAGAATGTAATCAACCCCTTAGGGCTTGATTCTGATCTTGCTGTATGACTTTGATCCGGGGGGCTTTCCTAGCAAATCGCGCTGTGCGAGTTCGACCGAACGAGTATGATGCAGCCATATGCTGACAGACTCCATTCGCTTGGACTCCCATTGAACTCTATAGGAGCCTGTGTGCCGACATGTACACAGGCTCCCATAACAAAAAAGAGGTGGGTGGGGAAAAGCGTAAACCCTTTGGCGGGCACCCCATGTTGCCTGCCACACTGTGCATGATTGGATCCGGGGGACCCATGCGCATCCCTTCGTGACCAATTCAGAGGGGTCTGTGTGAAGGGGGCCTGCTACGGCCCCTTGAAATCTGAATCCGACAGCTGTTTTGTCCTGCTGACACCGAGTTAATACAACTGTCCGAATTGTACATCGTACTTGTTCGGCATCTGGCTCCATTGCGCAGCACGATTCAGTTTTGAATGAGTCAGACGGACAGGAACTGGTTTGGAAATGATTTGGTCGACACAGACAAGATCTTTCCATTGTACTTGGTCATTTAGAACAAGGGACGACTTGTTGTAAACATAGGCTCCGTTTTTGCTCATTCTAGAACCCGTCTGGAGGCCTTCTGAGCTGGATCGTAATCGGCCCCTTAGGAGGAAGAATTGTGCACTGAGTTTATAAGCACCTTAACACCTCCAAATGATTTCATGATTCAAACATGTAAACAAAGAGCACTCCAGCAGGTGCATTGACCAGCAGGTATTCCAGAAGGACAGTATAGCAGAAACACCCATTACCCGCATCCTATCCCGGAATGGAGTGAGCTAGAAAAACAGTTATCATATGAAGTTAACTGCTGGCTACCTTGCTGCATGAATGCACCCTTGGCAGCACCAGCCCCTGTAGCCCACGGATCGACTTAGGGGCCAATGTGTGTCATGACTCAACTTGGAGCTTCCTAAGTAGTGACACTGTGACTCTCGTAGACTCACTTTTGATATACAACAATAGGGATCACAAGAGTACTTGAGTTTTGGACAGCCACAGGCAGATGGCAGAAGAAAGTCAGTGGGGGTACCAGACTTCATCTAGAGGCCTGACATCTCTGACTGAAATTCTGGTATCCCAGCCTCAGAGCCGCCTGATGATGGCACACAAATCAGCATCTCTCCTGTGCATCTGCAGACCACTGGGTACTACTGATCAGCACAAGACCCTGAATGTTAGACAAGGGTGGAAGTTGACATGCAAAAAAAAACCATGCCCCTCATACTCTTAGATCTGCCTGCATATTTAGGACGAAGGATTCCAAAGGAAAGGAATTCAGGCGAGCCCACAGCAATTGCAGCAAGAAAGTTGTTTATTATGTATATATCACTGTAAAAACCATAGGTTTCACACACATTATAGTTAGGAATTAGCATTAAAAAACCTTAGAAATTCACTGAAAAAAACATAGGTTTCACACATGTTATAGTTAGCTGGCCATTACACGCATACAAAACCGTTGAAATTCCCCTGTTATAGTTAGTTCAGCTAACTATAACATGACATGGTCAGTGACATCACTCATGACATCACTGATGACATCTCAAATGACATCACTGATGACATCATCCAGTGAATGTTTTTTTCTGAAATTTAAATATGTTTTCTATATGTGTATCGCAAGTTTGATGGAAGAATAAGTGGATAAATAAATGTCTCAATGGATGTTTTTTTGTAAAAATGATTGCATAACTGCCTTATTAAGTGTATCTTAGTGAATACATGTATTAGCGAGTAATGTTTGAATATGTAAATATCTGTATCAGTGTCTCACTTTGTCTATAATTGGCTCCATGGCTTCGTGAGTAGCTACATGAGTGTCTATATGGGTTATTAGTTGGCCTTTTGAGTATCAGTATGAGTGTCTGTATGGTCGCAAACTGACCGCTAGATGGTGCCAGAGAGCTGAATCGTCAGTCATTCACCAGAATCGCCGGAGCACCACCGAAGCTAGCCTCGGTGTAGATGCAGGTCGTGTGTGCCGGAAAAAGCCGCGGACAAGCCGTGAACCCCAGTGAGCCCGGTCTTCAGGCTCTAAGCCTCGGAGGGCACTGGGCTTTGGTTATCGGCCACCGGCACCGGGAGAAGCTGCGAAAAACCGGGAGAAGCCGCGAAAACCAAGAGAAGCCGGTGTTGACCGGAAGAGGAGGAGGAGAGCGGAAAACGGACTACGCTGCACTTAGGCAGAGCTGCTGAAGGTCGAAGGGACCAAATGCTGAATGAGTCAAGGGACACCTTGGGAAGCCGGAGAAAGCCGCGGCCGTTGCTGAGCTGAGCTGTGAGTGAGCTGAGCTGTGAGGTAGAGAGAAGGCTGCAGTCCTTCTACACTCATTGGCAGGCACCAGCACCGGCACGCACCAGCGTCGGCTTCAGCCTTAGCGCGGAGGGATTTTCCGCACATCTCTGCATCTTCGGACCAAGCAGCTGCAGCGCCATCTGCCGTCCGTCCTCAGCGCACCGGCTCCAGCGTCGGGATCGGATCATCGGATTACCAACACATAGGAGGTGAGCGAGGCGAGGCTGTTGCAGGCTGCTGCAGAGGGCAGGACGAAGGACGTGAGCGTGGCTGCCGATAGAGGCAGCCGCCAAGTAAGAGCCGGGGGTCTGACCCAGGCAGATCTGACTAGGTCCGGTCTTGCCCGAAGGTCCCCCCCAGCGCTCCGCTCACTACCAGCTGTTTCTAAGGGTTTGCTTCCAGCCCCCCCTCTAGCCACCCTCATAGCCCACTCACTGCCCTCTCACCGTTCCCCCACTGTACCTTCGGTACCCACTGTACCTCACTTCCCTGCCTGCTACCACAGGATCTCCAAATCGCCCTCTCTTCAAAAAAAGAAAGCGGAGGGGGCACAGGATGAGGTCAGGGAGGCAAAGGGACAACACGGGCCATATAGCACCCCAGAAACATACGAGAAAGCCCAGGCAGTTAAAAAAGAAGCAAAAGAAGGACCTGATGGACACGAGTGACGCAAGCTGGGAGAGCAGGGGGGACAGGGAAGAGAATAAAGGAGAGGAAGTACCCTCTCAGTTGTTTCCTCTGCTCCCCGGACTCGTCAGCCCAGGAGGCTCAGAGGTGCAAGGACACCGACATAGTCAAACTATTAGCAAACCGTCTGTACAACCAAAAATCTACACAAAATTCGCATTTATTAAAGATCCCAGTATGCTCCTCTACCTGAACAACAATGTTAATAAAACCAATCTACCAAGCCCACTCAACCCAATCAAACCACACAGGTTGACCCCCACCGAGCATGGGCCAGAAAGCGCAGTATCAGAGGCGAGTTATATCCAGAACTCAAAAAAAGGGGCCTCTCCGGGATCTCTAGAACCAATCCCGGGATTCCAGGAAAGTCAATCGGACCTAGGACTGGCACTAGAGAACAGAAGAAATCCAGAGAGGAGGAACCAAGAAGCCACCATAACGGAAGAAGCGCATATTAATCAAAAAAACGAAGACAAGGAGGGCCCAACGGTGGTCCCAATGGTGAACCCGACGAATTCGGAGACCCCGGGGGGGGACCGAATTGTAAACCACGAAGCAATAGGAACCGAGGAGCGTCACAACACAAGCCACACAACCCTCCAAAGTCCAGCAAGATCAAGAGATAACCATAACGGGAAGGAGGGTGAGAAATGCGATCCACCAGCATTCCAGTTGAATTCCCAGGAACCAAAGGGAATTTGCGAGGATAGTGGCGGTCCAGACACAACGGCAGACACAATGGCAGACCAAGCAAAAAAAAGGGAAAGGACAAATAAAGCCCAAACAATAAAAGCACAAGTGGGACAAACAGAATCATCACCACCCAAGTACATGTGGAAACTGGCAACGGGGCCACAAGCGAACATAGCCCCTGGCGACAAGCATGGCCCAAGAACAGCAGACGTTGTCGACGTTGCTGACAAGGCCTGGCAAGTAAAGGATAAAACTACTCAGGAGCAACGGGACTATGATCACACCCTCCCCCCCAACATCACTGACCTGGAACAACTTGAAGAAATCAACCCAGAAAAAGCGGGGGGAGATCCAGCATCAAAACTCCCAGGCATAAAAACTTGGTCTCAACTAGACACGTCCTCACCGCATAGAACAGGACTCATAGTTCCCATGCCGCTCGACCTGAACACCTCGTACCTCACGCCGGAAGAGTGGGAAGACCTGGTAGCATCATATCCAGTGGAACCAGAGCAGGGAAAGCAAAGAAACGGCTCAAGCGATAGGCCGGAAAAAGAAAAATCTAAGAAGAATGCAGACATCTGGGCATCCCTCCTGCAGACAATGCAATCCTCAGTAAACGCCATCCAGTACCAATCCGACAAGATGGATCTGCAACTTTCTGTCCTCAACACTCTGGCCACATACGTGGCAAACATTGACGGCAAGCTAGCAGACCTGAATGACCTGATAAAAAGGGCGCAAGCAGACACACAGCTGATAGCATCTAACTGCCCTTGCATCACCATAGTGGACAAACTAGCAACACTACCAACAGCACTGGGAAACCTTCTATCTGATTTCAGGACAGTAGTTAAAAATAGCCATCCCCTCAAGCAACTTGAGGTTAAGCAATTATACACAACTACCGGGCAAGACGATCCACAAACAATACAGCAAGAGCCCCCAAAGACGCCTACCAACTCACACCCGACAATGGACAAAATAATTCAAATGAAGGCACTGATCACCAGTAGTCATCAAACTGATCGAGAGCAAAACTCTGCAGCATTCATACCAGACTTAGACAAAAGTAACCCAAATGGGGGAGCAATCTCCCACCAACCATCGCAAGGAAAAGTGGGAAGAAAACAGAAAAGGAAGGGAAGAAACCAAAGGAAATTGACAGGGTGCCTAGCCTGGGGCAAGGCCCGCAACAGTGATCAAACAGCAACCAACACCTCACAAGCAAGTGCAACAAGGGAGAGGGAAGAAATAAACACCATGACCACCAACAGTGAAAACACCGGCTCAGTGGATAAATCTGGATGCGGCCCTGCCCTACCCAGTGGTTCAACCACTTGCCCAGCACCCAAAACCCAGGAAGACATGTTGAGCACACTAAAAGGGGGAACAAATATAGGGCCCGCGGAGAACGACAAGGGGCATAACTCACAAATAACTTCAGATTCACCTGACAGAGATACACAAGAAAGAACAAAACAGAGTACGTCACATCTCACCAAAAATTGCCCTGAAAACCGGGAAGAAACGCAAATCCCAGGAAGCCCCAAGTTGATCATAACAACAAGGCTAAATCTCTCAGGCCGGAACTGTCGAGAAAGCACCGAAAAAATTGACCAACACAAAAAAACTGTACCAAAGATAACCCCCAGTCAAGGGGAAACCAAACCTGCTGACAAAGAAAACACTAAGTCAAGAGAGAGTGGGCCAGAAGGCTCAACAACGACCGTAATATTCCATCCTGAATACCACTCTAGAGGTTCAATGGACTTTTTAAACAGGGGAAACATCTTGCGGCTATTAAATACAGTAGAGAGCCTCAAAACTATCACATCGGCAGACCTGGAATCCGTCGAATTTATTGAATCTCGGAGCCACCCCGGGGTAGAGTCGACAAAAACCATATGGACCACAGGAGAATTTCCGGAGAGAATATTAAAAGAAAAGGAAAGATTTGACTCTTGGGGGATAGAACTACAAACTCTCTTGCCCACAAGATACCCGGAGCCCCTCTTACATGAAAGTCTCCAAAAGAAGCCCAAGGAGACGACTCTTAAAAGAACTGTCTTAAGAGGAGCCCGAAGTAAAACGCCAGAGAGACAATCGCACTTGAGTCTGGAAGAAACAAGATCACTGACTAATGACAAGAGGGCTTCCCCCAACTGGAGCTGGCTTGCAAAGTCCCTAAATGCGAAAGAGACAAGCCAATGACAAACAAAACTAAAAAGAGTCAACAAACTTAACACCTTAAGTATATGTTCATGGAACATCAATGGCACCGGCGATAAGGTTTCAGACATTGACCTATGCAACCACCTGACAAAATTTGACATCATCGCCTTACAAGAAACTTGGACTGAATCACCTCCAATTCTGTCAGGGTATACACTGAACTTCCTACCGCCTACCCAGAGCTCGCTTTTCGGCCACAAGAAAGGAGGCCTTGCCACTTATAGTGCATTAACAGCGATACTAAAAGCAGAACAGCTAGACTACAACTTACCTGCCCCAAATGCAATGCTAGCTCTACGACTGTCACCTCGTGTGCAAAATCCAACTGAGGATATAATCTTCATAAACCTCTACCTGCACCCCAGGGAGAAAAAGAAGGGAGTGCGACAATTGAAGGAAGAACTTGTGAAACTGGTGAAGGCCGAGCACACGAATAACATCATTATCTCAGGGGATTTCAATCTAAATCTGCTGAGCGAAGCAGCCACGGGCACCAAATACGACGAGGACCCATTTGCCTGGGAACTCAATCGCCAAGACCGTTCCTCGGGGGGCAGAAGCACAAAAACCACAAGGACCCTGCTGGCTACATTAGAGGAGCTAGGACTTAGAGCACTTAACGGTAGAATTCCAGGGGATCAACCGCAGTCAGCAACTTTCCACAGTACCCAGGCAAGCTCCACCATTGACTTTACTTTTGTATCCCGTAGTCTATACCAAAGGGTTGTAGACTTTAGAATCGGTCTCACTGATTGCAGCGATCACCTGCCTCAGGAAACAGTAATGAATACATCAGCGACACTAAAGCCTCCCAGTTCAAATAACGTAGGCACAGACTTTACATCAAATGAAAGACGGGTACAATGCAAAGTCTCCAACCCAGAAAAACTACTAGAGCAAGCGATATGCACACTCAATGAAGCTCAACGCACCACGCATAACCCGATAACAAGCTGGGAAGCGTTTGTAAAACGGATGAGAGACAACGCGCAGAGAAAAGACCTTGTAACACAAACAAGAAATATTTGCAACACGAAACAGAAAAGATGCAATTACTTCCGAAACAACAGAAGGCTAAAAATACTGAAGACAGCGATTAACCGGACTCTACGAAGAGTAAAAACAGATCCGTCCCTCCTCCAAGAGCTTAGACAGTTAAAAGGAGAGCGTAAGAAATTAATATGGCAGCAAAAAAGGGAAGAAGAAGAGGCATTTTGGGGAAAACTCCTACATGACGCCAAAACTAATCGCAGCGCTCAGTTCTGGCAAAAGATCAATGCTCAGACCAATGGGAAAAACCGAGGGATTGATTCTCAGGTGACAGAAGACGACTGGATAATTCACTTCAGCACTCACTTCAGTGAGACTAAAGAACGGGGGAAAGAAATAGGCACCGATAATGGAAAGATGGATGAACATCTGCCCCTACATCAAGAATACCCGAGAACGAATGAGGTTGTAATATTCACGACGGAACAAATAATTAAAAGGATCACAAAAGGTAGAAGAGATGGAGCCCCTGGCCCAAATGGAATACCACCAATAGTATTTAAGCAGGACCCAAAATACTGGGCAACTAACCTCAAACCAATGTTCGAAAAAATCTGGCAATCGTCTACAATCCCACAATCATGGAGGGGGGCAATAATATCCCCAATCTACAAAAGAGGAGATAGAAAAGATCCAAAAAGTTACCGGTTAATAGCCCTTCTAGACAATGAGGCAAAGTACTACGCAGGCCTCCTACTTCAGGAACTAATTCTATGGGCAGAAGAAACCTCAACAATCCCGTTTAACCAAACCGGCTTTAGGAAAAACATGGGGACATCTACCAACATCCTAGCCTTGTCACTACTGATCGACTCAGCCCAAGAGGAAAACTATCCCTTGTACCTCTGCTTCATAGACTATAGTGCTGCATTCGACCGGGTAGACAGAAATCTGTTGTGGAAAAAACTGAAAAGAATGAACATCCCAGATGATCTACTGAACCAACTAATTCTCCTACACAGCGACACGTGGGTCCAGGTCAAACTAGGCCCTGGAGAGTACCTAACTAAGAAAATTCAAACCTACACAGGAGTAAAACAAGGCTGTGTGTTAGCGCCAACCCTATTTAACCTCTTTATGGCCGACCTTTGTACAAAACTTAACGCTAACAATTCGCACGCTCCAAAATTAGGGGGCAAACAGCTTTCCTGCCTATTCTACGCCGACGACCTGGTGCTGATCAGTCGGACCCAGATTGGGCTACAGCGGCTCCTCAACATCACTGCGGAATACTCTAAAGCTAATAAACTCTGCATCAACTACAGTAAAACAAAAATCATGCCCCTTAATTATCGCAAGCAAAAACTACCATTCAGATGGTACTTGGACTTGAACAAATTGGAAATCACAAATAAATATTGCTACCTGGGAGTGACAATAGACGAAATGGGTAGCTTCAAACCACAACTGGAGGAGATCAAGAGGAGAGGCCTAATGATAGCAGTATCACTTAGGAACCTCAAAAACAAAATCGTTGGCCCAAACCTTGCTCCGCTCCTACAAGTGATTCAAGCCAAGCTGATTCCATCAATCACATATGGAAGTGAAGCAATGAGAGGGAGGGATACGGGAACCCTGAACAGAGTAGTCTCAAAAGCAATGCGGATCATGTTCAGTCTTCCGAAATACACTTCACCGGCGCAGATCCGCCTAGAATTTGGGTTGGCCAAAGAAGAACTTGCACGAAAGGGAACTTACCTTAAGACCTGGCACAAGATAAGCAGAGGAGAAGAAAATACCCTTAACGCTCTCCTCTGGAAAAATCTACAAAGCAAAAATGACTGTCCTGCAAGACATTTCCTGGAGGATGCCATCAATCATCTTGGGGCAAGGCAGCTATGGGACCTTCAAGGGAGCCCGTCAGGTTTCAAAAAAACTATTAATAAAATTGTCAAGGAAGAATCCCTCTTGCAAGACAAAGCCTCATTAGCCAAGAGAGCACATGGCTGGCTGACTGTGCAAACATACAACAAACTTACTCCTCAGGCGTACCTAGTGAACAGTTTCTCCAAAACAACAAAAGAATCCTTTTTAAAACTACGACTAGGAGTGTTACCAGCAGCGGGCCACATGGCCCCATGGCTGCGACCATCAAAACCAGCAAAATGCCGCCTGTGCGGAATGCATGAGGAAAATATCACACATCTCATAACCATCTGCAAAGAGCTGCAGCAAGACCGGAAGAACCTATTGAGACCCTTGTTTGTAAACAAAGGAATCAGGTCTTGCAGAGAAGCAGTCTTGAGCTGTTTTAGAGGAGACGACGTGCAAATGGCCTGCCGACTGGTAAAATACCTACGATTGGCAGACACCAGGCTTAAAATGACGAGAGCACAAGCGGACATTGACATCACCTATATAACATCATCCGCCTCCAGTCCTCAGACCGGGTAAGAGACCCATATTGACCAAGAACATTAAAGTACCTTCCCCATGAAGCACAAACACTCTGGGAGAAGCCGGTCAGAAGGGTAGCGGAGGATATAGAAAAACCCACTTGTCGAAAGCATGCGCTCGGACATACACACAATTTTTTATCTAAAACAGAAATTTACCTTTATTTATTGCTGGATGATCATTGTCCCACTTTTAACGGTATTAGACCGACCTTTTTAACTGTTTTCCTTTAACTGATCATTTTCTTTTATTACTAATAGCTATTTGTAATGGTTTTTATTAACTGTACAATAAAGCATTTACTTACTTACGTATGGTCTGTTGGGGAGTATTACTTAGCGCATAGATGCATGAATTAGTGACTCACTGTTTGTATGTGTTTTGAAGACAGCATATATGCAGGACTGTATGGGTGCATGAGTGTGTATGGGTGTGTTAGTGAGAGATTGCCTGTCTCAATAGTATTTTTATGAGTAACTACATATGTTTTAATCTACTATATATGAGTATTGATGTATATAAGTGATTTTTTGTGAGAGTGAGATATTGGAAGAGTTTCTGTATAAATAAATATGTGTTTCTGTAAGTCATTGTTTAAGAGAGTAAGTATATGTACGTTTCTGTAAAAGTAAGTGTAGTGCTGTGTATACATCCTGTATATGCAAATAAATGGATGTTTGATAGTTTATTTGCATGTGTGAGTAAGTCTATAGATGAGTGTCGGTGTGTAACAGGATGTATAAGTGTATGAGGAGATATGAGTGAGTACATGTATAACTGACTATATAGAACTGTTCGTGAATGAGTGGATGTGCATGTAGATGGCGGAATTACTCAATAGCTTGTTAGTAAGTGGTATTGGTATCTCATTTTTTTAATTTTTAGTTTCTATTTTTGAAGGTGTGTATCAAGGGTTATATTATGCTGAGAGGAGGTCTGCCACTCTTTCACAAGGATGATGTCATTTGAGATATCATCATGCTAATTCCTAACTATAACATGTGTGAAACCTATGGTTTTTACAGTGAATTTCTAAGGTTTTTTAAATGCTAATTCCTTACTATAACGTTTGTGAAACCTATGGTTTTTCAGTATATATATATATATATATATTCACTGAATAAACCATAGGTTATAGACCATATATAGTTAGGAATTAGCATTTACAAAACCTTGAAAATTCACTGAAAAAACCATAGGTTATAGACCATATATAGTTAGGGATTAGCATTTACAAAACCTTAATTTACTCGCACAAAACCATTGAAATTCGCATATATAGTTAGTTGCACTAACGATATATTGCGCAACCGCAATCCACTGCTGATGATGTCACATATTACATCATTCATGACATGGTCAGTGACATCACTGATGACATCACTGATGACAACTCAAATGACATCACTGACAACATCACTGATGACATCATTCATGTGATAATACGATGAACCTCTTCAGACTGTAATATAACCTTAGATTCACTCAGTGTAAACAGACACTCACAGACTGTCACTCATCCATGGAGTTACTCATACACCTAGTCAGTCATGCAAAGAATCAATCACACCTCCATTTCCTCAACTATACAGTTATACACACCTTACTTATTCAAACATATTATAACACATATTTACTCTCTTATACAATCACTGATACAAGTTTACAATGATCCATACAGCCACTCACACATTCATTGGCTCTTATGCACAGTTATTTATATATGTCAATCTCACATGTACTGTGTTTTACATATGTACGTACTTTCACATGTAGCACTGAGATATACATTCACTCACCAAATACACTTATGCACACAATCAACCACCCATACAGCTGTTCTACATGCACTTTTGAACCCATACATCTAGTGAATCAACTGCTCACACATCTATGCACAGTCACACACCTCCCAGCCACCCACACACACAAACTCACTCTCCCATACAAATACTTGGGCAACCAATCAATAACCCATATAGTTACTCATATAGCTACTGATCAACACATGCAGCAGTTTACAGAACAACAGACATAATGATGCACAAATTAAGGCAGTTTAGTCACTAACCCATGCACTCAGTGAGACACATTTAATCACTCTCTTATACAGTCAGTCATGCACCTACTAAATCCTTCATCCAGACACTTATACATCCACTCATTCTTCAATTTGTTAGACTTATTTTTACTTTGCAGAAACATACAGTTACTGGATGTTGTTATCAGTGATGTCATTTGAGTTGTCATCAGTGATGTCATCAGTGATGTCACTGACCATGTCATGAATGATGTAATATGTGACATCATCAGCAGAGGATTGCGGTTGCGCAATATATAGTTAGTGCAACTAACTATATATGCGAATTTCAATGGTTTTGTGCGAGTAAATTAAGGTTTTGTAAATGCTAATCCCTAACTATATATGGTCTATAACCCATGGTTTTTTCAGTGAATTTTCAAGGTTTTGTAAATGCTAATTCCTAACTATATATGGTCTATAACCTATGGGAGACGCTGTTTGAATTGGATTGAGGAGGAACCTTTGCGTGCTGCTATCCCTGCTGGAGTATCCTCGTTATTTGCAGGACTGTTTGTTTCCCTGTTGACAGCTCGCGGTACCCGCTGCGCGGGTCCCGCTTCGCTAGCGTGGCAAGGCGCTTCCACTGGGGAAACTTAACACCAGGGGCAGAAGGAGAAGGAGGAAGCACAGGGCTGCGAGCGCCAGGCGAGGGACAGGGACTCCATTGCCCAGGAGTCCCTGCGCTGCAATCACCTCCACCTGGTCGCTCTCCCTGTTCGCCCCGCCCCGAGCGCCGAGTGAAAGGCGCCTGAGAGTTGCTGATACGGCGGGAGACGCTGTTTGAATTGGATTGAGGAGGAACCTTTGCGTGCTGCTATCCCTGCTGGAGTATCCTCGTTATTTGCAGGACTGTTTGTTTCTCTGTTGACAGCTCGCGGTACCCGCTGCGCGGGTCCCGCTTCGCTAGCGTGGCAAGGCGCTTCCACTGGGGAAACTTAACACCAGGGGCAGAAGGAGAAGGAGGAAGCACAGGGCTGCGAGCGCCAGGCGAGGGACAGGGACTCCATTGCCCAGGAGTCCCTGCGCTGCAATCACCTCCACCTGGTCGCTCTCCCTGTTCGCCCCGCCCCGAGCGCCGAGTGAAAGGCGCCTGAGAGTTGCTGATACGGCGGGAGACGCTGTTTGAATTGGATTGAGGAGGAACCTTTGCGTGCTGCTATCCCTGCTGGAGTATCCTCGTTATTTGCAGGACTGTTTGTTTCCCTGTTGACAGCTCGCGGTACCCGCTGCGCGGGTCCCGCTTCGCTAGCGTGGCAAGGCGCTTCCACTGGGGAAACTTAACACCAGGGGCAGAAGGAGAAGGAGGAAGCACAGGGCTGCGAGCGCCAGGCGAGGGACAGGGACTCCATTGCCCAGGAGTCCCTGCGCTGCAATCACCTCCACCTGGTCGCTCTCCCTGTTCGCCCCGCCCCGAGCGCCGAGTGAAAGGCGCCTGAGAGTTGCTGATACGGCGGGAGACGCTGTTTGAATTGGATTGAGGAGGAACCTTTGCGTGCTGCTATCCCTGCTGGAGTATCCTCGTTATTTGCAGGACTGTTTGTTTCCCTGTTGACAGCTCGCGGTACCCGCTGCGCGGGTCCCGCTTCGCTAGCGTGGCAAGGCGCTTCCACTGGGGAAACTTAACACCAGGGGCAGAAGGAGAAGGAGGAAGCACAGGGCTGCGAGCGCCAGGCGAGGGACAGGGACTCCATTGCCCAGGAGTCCCTGCGCTGCAATCACCTCCACCTGGTCGCTCTCCCTGTTCGCCCCACCCACGAGCACCTTCCTTCTACATAAAGACTAGCTGTTGCCGCCGCGCGGGAGCGCGCGGGAGCGTCCCGGGAGAAGCCCGGGACAAGGGCGGGACCGTCTGTGGCCGTCCGGGGCCGAAGGAGGCCGGGCTGGGCCACCCCACTGACGAGTAGGATTTGAGATCTATTTTTCTATCGATTTCCGGGACTATATTGATTCATTTTATTGTGTGCCCCACTGTGTTTATATACTTGTAAATCCTACCAATAATGTCTCACATGTTAAATACCACTAGCTTACCATCCCCCCATTCTGAGGGTGGCACGACCATTCTAGGTCCCTTGGACAAATTCTTTTTTAATCGTCCCAAACAAGATATAGACAAAGAGATCTCACTGGCAGAAAAACGTGCAGACCGTAGGCTGTCCATTGAGCTTCTTAAAAGTTCCATGGAAAAACGTTTGCCGCAAGCTTATCCGGCATTGGTAACCCCTCTGTCCTCTATAACTTTGCCTGGGGTGATTGAAATACAAAACACTTCTCCCTCTACTTTGGAGATTGAGGACGGCTCACTACAAACATCGGACAATGCCACTTTGTCCACATCTCTACCTATAGACCCCATTGTTCATCCATTTACAGTGAAAACCATAGTTAAAACTAGTATGTCAGACCCAAAACCATGTGTAAAAAGGAAAAGGATTACTGCCCCAAGGAAATCCCATCCTTCCAAACCCCCTAACAAGGTAAGAAAAGTGGTAAAAAATCCTTTATTTACACAAAAGGCACATAGCGGGGTAAGTGGAAGTGGCGACTTATTAAATGAGGGGGACAATG
Organism: Lissotriton vulgaris; assembly: GCF_964263255.1. Classification (NCBI taxonomy): domain Eukaryota; kingdom Metazoa; phylum Chordata; class Amphibia; order Caudata; family Salamandridae; genus Lissotriton; species Lissotriton vulgaris. The sequence continues at coordinate 902,875,863 of NC_141696.1, forward strand.
TAGTTTTAGAGAGTTCTAATCCACCATTTAGTGACCCCCAGGGGAACGGGTTGGCTGCGAACATTCCTCTAATAGACTCATTGATACCTGAGTTGGAGAAATTACTAAGGTTGCTTCTGACACCCATTGAGGCCAAAGTAAATAAGTTAATGGACCGACTAGACCACTTTGAGCAGGCTACCTTGGACAATTTATTCCATACTAAGTCACTAATTAAATTGCAGCCCAAGATAACTGAGTCTAGTAGGGCTCAGGAAATTCCGGAAAAAGCACAAAATCTGCCTGTTGTCGTAACACTCCCCCAAGCAGGCTGCACTATAAGCAAGATCCAGGCAAAGGGACCAAGTCAACCGCTTATTTCACCAGAGCAGGTCTGCCCGAGCACTAGTGCAAGGGAAGAAGCATCTAAGGTCCAAAACCCTATGGTAAAGGACAAGAATAAGAAGGGCCTACAAAACAGCGACACCGTTGCAAGTAACCACCGGCCAACGCCAAGTATTTCCAATCCCCACACAAACATTGGAGCAGAGGGCCTTAATGGCCCCTGGACAACTAAAGCTTTATCCACAAATCCTCAACAAAAATCAAATATCCCTAACCCTTGTCCTAGTGCCCCGGTTAATAGACCATCACCGACTTATTTGGAGAAACAACCCCGAAAGATTCCTCCTGTGAATCTTACCCCGGATTCCCACCCTTTCGTGGCGGTTCTCACTAATGTTCCACCTCTTTTAGTCGGTCAAAGAGAAACCTTCCAGATGCTCAAAAACAAAGTAATGCACTGGTTGAAGGAAAACAGACCACTCCCGGGGGGGCTGGACGGGTTGATAATAGGGGCAAGGAGGATCGGCTGGATTGGGTACACCAGTAAAAACTTGGGGGGTGACTGTATTATCATCAATTTTCAAGACCCCAGGGTGGCTGGTTGGATAACAAGGCAGGGTTGGGGTACAAGTAGTGGTGGAATTGGCATTGTGGATCTTTCTTTTTTTTACCCAAGGCAAACATGCTTATTAAAAGGTGGGCCCATGAATCTAAATAGTTCCACCAATCCTCCGTTGGTAAGGATTGCACCCCCACCCTCTACCCTACTGCAATGGCAACCCCAAAATATTGGTTTAAATTATAATAATCTGGAAGACACTCAATGTTTGAACTGGGGATACTGACCAAAGCTTAACATAAGGGGATGCCTCTCACACCGGAAGCCATGTTGGGTCCCTGAAACCCCGGCATTGAGTACTGATGTTGTTTTGAAGGTAACAGAAGACGATGTAAAGGTTGCATCTGTAGAGGAAAATACCGGGGATTTAATGCAAAACATGAGTGGTGAGGTGTTAATGGAACAAAATATTGTGGACAATGATCACAACTTGGGAGAGGAGGATGGTGGACAATTGAGTTCCATGGGATTGCCCATTGTTGATATAATGGGTAGTGATAGCCCGGCTCTGGGAAGTTTTGTATCTTGGAACATTGCAGGATTGGGGAGTAAGTTGATGTTACAATCATGGGCCGACTTCATTAATGGGTTTGAACTGTGTTTCTTTCAGGAGACTTGGGCCTGTGATCCTATTTTCCTCCAAGGCTACCTAAATTTTTCGATTCCGGCATGTCGAGGTCCTAGGGGCAGACCCAAAGGAGGCCTCACAGTCTGGATTAGACAGAGTTCCGAACTTACTGTGAAAATGTGGGACTTGGGCTGTAGAGATATTCAAATGCTACGAATTTCCTCAGTAGAGTGGGGTGTGATAGATTTATACAATGTCTATGCCAGAGGTTGCAATAATGGGAGTTCCCCCACTTTAGAGGCTCTATCTAATTTTCTGCAATCAAAGTCCCTTGGGAATAGAATAGTAATAGCTGGGGATTTAAATAGGACTTTTGAACCTCTAGACAGTACCGAAAACCCATTAGGGCAGGAAGAGGACAATCTATGGGGTGTTCCCTCCCTGAATCTTGCCCCTGTCAAACGTTGGTCAAAAGATATTCTTTCCTTAAATGCTATGTGTTTAGAATATGGGATGCGTGCCCTCAATGGTAGAACAAAGGGAGATAAGGAAGGTGTGTGCACATATGATAATGGTCATAATAGAAGCAGGATAGACTACGTTATTTGTAGTCTTAATCTTTGGAGGGGGGTTGTGACATGGAAGTCAAGGGCAGGATAGAAAGTGATCACAACCCTCTTTGCGTGACCCATACCTGGTGGAAGCACACTCAGCCTAATCTACATGCTAGTAATGGGTTGCTCCCAGACATGGCGAATAATATGCGTAGATTGAAATGGCCCTCGGTGTTGGCGAATGCAGCCTCCATGGATTTTATTGGGTCTGAAGTGGACAAAGCAATTGTTTCCATGGAATTAGCTAGTGCCACACTGCCAGGATCTAGGGCGATCACTGAAATCCATAATAATCTTTTCGCCACCCTAAAGCCATACTTTATGAGAACATGTAAGGGTAATCGCACAGCTTCCTCTAAACCAGCAGGGTGGTTTAACCAACAGTGCAGGGCAGCCAGATTAACACTGGGTAATGCTATCAGAAGCAGGGACAGGGTAGCAATCAAAACTGCCAGGAAGCAATATAACACTAGCATTTCCTTGGCCAAAAAAGACTGGGATGAGAAGCATTGGGAGGAACTGAAGGAGGCCTCTGGAGCAAAGGATTCCAGTTTTTTCTGGAAGATAGTAAAGTGGGGCAGAGGCGGTACCCCAAAAAAACCGGATAATAATGTCGCTGAATCCGACTGGGTGAATTACTTTAGGCCCCAATATGCTGAGACAAAGGAGTGGGGTGGTGGGGATGTAATCTTGGCTGTATTTCCCAAGGATGATTTGTTTTCCGCCAAGGAAGTTGAACTTGTAATTAGCTCCGTTCAAGGGGGCAGGGCCCCGGGATTAGATGGGATACCCTCGGACGTTTTTAAAAATGATAAAAATAGGTGGGGCAGATATGTGCTCCTATTGGGGAACGCAATTGCAAAAGGTGCGCAAGTCCCAGAACAGTGGAAGGGAGCCATTATTATACCCGTCCACAAAAAAGGAGATCGATCCCTTCCAGCTAATTACAGGCCCATAAGTTTGATTGCCACCGTCCAAAAAGTAATTGGGAAGATGGTGGTAAACAAACTTATGGACTGGGTGGACGAAAATGATTCTCTTTCCCCTTTTCAGGCAGGCTTTCGGAGGGCTACCAGTACCATCGACCAGGTGTTTCGCTTTACTATGTTACGGTGGGGGACGGTTCTTCTTGGTGGGGGCATCCTGTATGTCGCTTTTGTCGACCTGCGGGCTGCCTTCGACCTAGTCCCAAGGGGTAAGCTCTGGGCAGTGTTAAGTAAGATAGGCATTCCCGCAGAATTGCTTACTTTAATTATGAGGTTGCACGAATGCAATTTTGCCAAAGTACAGTGGGGGACAAATGGCCAATCCTCAATTGACTTCCCTGTGGAGCGTGGGGTGCGCCAAGGTTGTGCAATGGCGCCCTTGCTCTTCACATTATATATCAATGGGATAGTCAGCAGGATGCAGGACGCTAGTGTGGATGCGCCTTCGTTGGCGGGCATCAGGGTTCCGATCCTGATGTTCGCTGACGACACTTTGATAATGTCCAAAACCCCAGCTGGATTGCAACGGGCCCTGAATATTTTTGACGACTTTTGCCAGGAGCATGGCCTGGAAGTAAACATAGGCAAGACCAAGCTGATGGCTTTTTCCCGAGGACAGAAGCCTCGCCCTAGGATACATTTGAATAATATTGGGCTTGAGGTCGTAAGGGAGTTCACCTACCTAGGGGTACAAATCGCAAGTAATTATGGTTGGTCCCACCACATAGAAAAGGCGGTCTTGAAACATCAGCAAATATCGGGGGCCTTACGGGTGGAGCACAATAGATCCAAAACTAAACCCATAAAACCTGTCCTCGCTGTATACGATGCTAAGGCAATAGGATCGGCCTTATATGGGGCGGAGCTGTTTGGTTTTGACAATTTAACTTCATTACAGATAGCTGAGAACAGGTTTCTTAGGGGTATTACGGGACTGCCCCAGAGTACACCATTAATCCCTCTTAGCCTCGACCTGGGAAGAAGATCGGTAACCGACCGAGCCAGACTGCGTCCCATCTTATTTTGGAGGCGACTTTGGTCCACCCCTGAAATTAGGCATTATGGGGAAGGCTTCCTGGCAATAATCAAGATTGATACATTCCATAAAATATCATGGCTGAAAAACCTAAGGGTATTGCTAGGTGAACTAGGTCTTTCCAACCTTTGGGACAATCCGTCGGGGGAAGTGTTCCCAAGTAAAAATACACTTAAAGCACTATATTGGGAATGGATAGACGAGAGGCTTTGGAGAAGGGTTAAATCTGACTCAATGGGAGGTCGCTTTTTGGAAAGTAAAATGTGTCCTGCACTAGAAAATTACTGGGACAGTATAACTGTTCCTATGGACAGAAAGTTGTTCTTCCAATTAAGATCTGGTTCCCTCCCGTTGAGAGATCTAACAGGCAGGTGGAAGAGTTTGAACACCCAGTGCTGCCCAGCGTGCGGCGCAACTAAAGAAAGTGTGGGACACTTCCTATTTGCTTGTAAGGCTTATGCCTCCCCAAGAAGGGTCTGGTTAACTCCTATCTGCAAGAACCTTGGGACATCCAGTGCAGCTGAGGCGCAGAGAATTATTTGCACTACTTCTGAGGAGCCTATTGTCATGGGAATAGCAAAGTACCTGGGGTGGGCTTGGTCCATTAGGCGGAGAGCTCTTTCTGTTTCTCCTAATGTTTCTTGATTATGTTTTACTTGTATAATGTTTTGTTTTACAATGATTAAGCTTGCGCAACTGTTTTAATGTATTGGATGAAATGCCTTGACTAAGTGTGATGTTTTTATAAATATGTATGTTGTGCTTTTATGAGTCTATAACTCGAATAAAGCTTTTCTACTACACATATGGTCTATAACCTATGGTTTTTTCAGTGAATTTTCAAGGTTTTGTAAATGCTAATTCCTAACTATATATGGTCTATAACCTATGGTTTTTTCAGTGAATTTCAATGGTTTTTTAATAGCAAATATGAAAAGCTTTAAAATGTCAAGTACGTGGTAGGTAAAAACATTTTCGTGTTTATGCACGCTGATGTGCTTTGAACGCTACCCCCCCGCCCTCTTTTCTTTTAGGAGTATTCTCTCTTTGCAGATAATGAAGGGTAGGTAACGCAGGCCTTTGCCCCCGTTGTAATCCGTTGTGCCTGCTTCTCTTTCCATTTCATTAATTGTTATCCAAGCATTTACTGTTTTAGAATTGGTTCTGTTTGGTTCATTCTCTATTTACAAACAAGCACAGAGTCGCAATACTCTGTTTAGTCTTTGCAGATAGTGAAAAATCATTTAAAAAAACAAAAGGAATTAAGCAAAATCAGTAGGCCACTAATGGGATCTCTTTTTGACCTCGCTAAAATAGAAACATTAGGAACAACCCCTCATGAGAAATACGAAACTAGTGACATGAACTGAGCTCGACACCATGATGGCTGCAAGACAGCTCGGCTCCGCCACCCACCCCGCCCAAAATAACGACAAACCCTATGCAAATATTATAAATATATACAACACACCAGCAAAGTAACAGGGTAAAACGTTTTATTAAATATCTATTTACATGGCAGCCTGCTGCAACATCCATCACTATTCCTGTCGAGGTACCATAGCTGGCGGCCTAGGGGTGGAGAACCGCTGTGCAAATTACCCGGGGACGACACCATGCACCAAGACTCGTCCCCAGTACATCCAGAGCTGATGTCCGACAAGTTGTGTGTGACGATGCCTTGCTGATGCCGCCACCCCCACCACCACCTTTTTGTTGCCTGATCTGGCTAGCTCAATCGATCGAGCATGAAACTCATGCACTCTGATCTCCTTGGCCTCAGTCAAGCATCAATAGTAAAATTTTCATACGTGAGTGTAGGTTCATGGTTTTCTATCCATAGACTAAAAGCCTGGAGTGGGAGTGAAAGAACAATAACTAGGTAACAAGGAAGGCAGACGCTGTGGGAAGGACTCTGGATATGGTATGTTCCTTGGTCCCTGAGTTACTTCGATGTCACTGCCTTGCACAAATGGCATAAGTCCTGGATGTTGGGTGCCATAGTTGAGGGTTCTGAGCAGCGCTTGTAACACTGTCTGCAGTTTATTTGCACCTGCTGCAGCTTCACTATTCTCAAAGTAAGTGGGGGCTGTTTGTGGACATGACTGCATTGGAAATTAATGTGATGCGGTGCCTCCCTGAACCGCTTGACGGAGGCCCCCGAGGGGCGGTGTAATGGCGCTGACCCCCTCCCCAAGTCTTGTTGCCCTGGTGTGGCCTGAGATCGCCCCCGACATAGGCGGCCGGCTCCCGGGGTCAAGCGGAACTTTTTGCCTTTTGGTGACTCTTCCATTCTGAACATTGTCTCACAATCCGTTTGACCTGAAGACACGTCCAGCGGTGCCCTAGTCCGACCATCACATATTCCTGCGCCAGGAGACGGGAGACGGCGTGGGATGCACTAGAAGGGAGAGGCGGCGCGAACGAGCCTCCCCCACCTCCCCAGGTGGAGGTTTCTCAGGTACACCCCAGCGCTTCACGCAACCAGCTGAGTTGCGCCCGCTCTTGCGGCTACAGCGTCTCGCCCACCATCCATTTAACGGAACCTTTTTGGACTGCCGAAAGGGGTTCTGGTCCAACCGCTGGTTGGTGGAGACATTTTGACTATATTCTGGACCTGCGTTGTCCCGTAATGCGTCATATGACGCGCCGCGTTATGGCACCCGGAAGTGCTCCGGTGCGCAAGGCGCAGCTTCCCGTAAATGATCCAGAGCGCGGCGCGCAGCGCGTAACGTAAGCATAACAGGTCATGTGACTTGTTAATAAAACTTTTCATTGGTTCATTTTACTTTTGTTATTGTAATGATGAAAGGCTTGATTATATGACCTAAAAATAACGCTTTTCATTGCTTTCTAACATTTTTTTTCCCAAATGATGAAAGCCCCACCTTTTTTTTTCTCGCTCTGACTTGTAAAGCAAAGGACCCAGATGCATTTACAGTTTATCACTAACAATGTTCCAGGCTAATGTATTTTCCCGGGAAATTTACAACTGTCCTGCAAGTAAAATATTCCTATTTTGAGAAAAAGGGCGTTTCTTCGTCCCAAGAGGGAGCCGTTGAGCAAAAGAGGCTCGGCCTGCTGTCTTAGTCGCTGATAGGCATGAATATCGGATTCTTATCGATCACTTTATGTTGCAGGAGTGGAAAACACAACAGCCCTTGACCATTTATCTTTACTGCGTTCCTGCGTATTATACCTTTTAACCATCATGTAATCGGGCTGCTTTATTTCACTTGCCTTTTACTGATTCGAAAACAGTGGCTATTATTCAAAACTTTACCAAAAAAGGTACTACTACCATGTTTTGTTTTAAAAACCTTTATTGTGAAAATGTCAGTATACAAATACGGGCCTTTAACCACGTGGGCCGGCCACGGAGCAAACTGGAATCGTATATGATGAGGGGACATTTACACTGTAGAAGAACGTAACGGGCGGGCCATTAAGTTGCAAGAAGTAAGGTGTCAAACAGTTGCGGAATCGATGGACGTACATTTTATAATTAAAGTACGACAGGGCCAGTTACGATAAAATTATCTAGATATACATTTGCGGGCAAGTACCATGGGTGACGTTAATTCGAACTTTCAATAGTACAGTAATCAATAACACATCAGAACTTAATATCAATAGGGATGTCCAAATGTTCAATCAGTACTCGTCCCCGCCCGCCATGTGCTTCAAAACTGCATATGTATCTCGTGATATCAAGGTTGGGCAACCAGTACACAACAAGGAGTTACGAGTCCCATTTATACCGGCGCCATTTTGGGCGAGGCCGGGCAGGTCCAGGATATAGTCAAAATGTCTCCACCAACCAGCGGTCGGACCAGAACCCCTTTTGGCAGTCCAAAAAGGTTCCGTTAAATGACAACAGAAGAGATAGGCAACAAGAACAATCAGTCAAAAGAGGGGACGCTTTTGTGAATGGGGCCCATGCCCTAGCAGGCAAGCGTCCGAGTTCCAAGGTGTCCCAGGGCCATTTTAGTGGACCAGGCCCAAATCCAAAGAGCCGGCCGCCATTTTGAAAGTCTTGTTGCAGCCGCCTTTCGCTGCACCGCAAAAGTAAACGCAACTCAGCTGGATGGGGGGTGAGGCACTGTGCCGCAAGAGCGGGCGCAATGCAGCTGGAAGGCGAGTGAAATGCTAAGGGGCGCCCCACTGCAGATGAGGTACCTCCACCTGGGGAGGCGGGAGAGGGCTGTTTGTGCCGCCTCCCCCCCCCCCGGGCACCCCACACCGTCTTTTGGCGCAGCATTCTAGGATGGCCACACCAGTGCGGCAACTTGCTGGACACCACCTCGGTGCCATCCGGATCTCTGCGCGTGCGAGTCGCTGTACCGCAAGAGTGGGAGGAAAACAGCTGGATGGCGGGTGAGTCGCTGTACAGCAAGAGCAGGCGGAACTCAGCTGGATGGCGGGTGAGTCACTGTACCGCAAGAGTGGCCGAAACTCAGCTGGATGGCGGGTGAGTCGCTGTACCGCAAGAGTGGGAGGAAAACAGCTGGATGGCGGGTGAGTCACTGTACCGGAACTGCGGCCGCAACTCTGCTGAACGGCGAGTGAAACGGCAAAGGGCGCCGCACTGCACATCAGGTGCCTCCACCTGGGGAGGCGGGAGAGGGCCGTTTGCGCTGCCTCCCCCCCCACCCGGGCACCCCACGCCGTATTTCGGCGCAGCATTGTAGGATAGCCACACCAGTGCGGCAAGTTGCTGGACACCACCTCGGTGCCATCCGGAACTCGACGCGTTCTGCTGCCTTCGGCCTATTCGCACATCGGTCCGCTACTGACGCCGCCTCACAGGCCAACAGATTTTGTAGGCTTTTTATAGCCCAAAGCCGCATAACAGGTCATGTGACTTGTTTATAAAACTTTTCATTGGTTCATTTTACTTTTGGTTTCCTAATGATGAAATGCTTGATCATATGACCTAAAAATAACAATTTTCATTAGCTTGAAACATTTTTTTTTCCCAAACAATGAAAGCCCCACCTTTTTTTTTCTCACTCGGCAATCCAAAAAGGTTCCGTTAGATGACAACAGAGGGGACAGGCAACAAGAACCATCAGTCAAAAGAGGGGAGGGCAAGTTCTTCCCTACCGGGTCACGTTGAGGCTCCACCGGAAGTCATCGAATTGATAGTCTACAGTGTTTCTGGATGTTTCAGACTGAAGCTGGCGTCAGCATGAGAGCACCACCATCTCGTAGCTCAGATGTGGCCATTCCGCAAGCAATCATGGCAGCCGCTCCCCACCGCAAGCCTGCGGGAGTCGGGGGCCCCCAAGACTTTTGAAGAATCTTCAAGGCTGAGGGGACGCTTTTGAGAATGGAGCCCAAGCCCTAGCAGACAAGCATCCGAGTTCTAAGGTGTCCCAGGGCCATTTTAGTGGACCAGGCCCAAATCCGAAGAGCCGGACGCCATTTTAAGAGTCCTGTGGCAGCCGCCTATCGCTGCACCGCAAGAGTGGACGCAATCCAACTACATGGTGAGTGAGACGCTGAAGCCGCAAGAGCGGGCGGTAAATAGCTAAATGGCGGATGAGGCACAGTGCAGCAAAAGCGGGAGAAAAACTGCTGATTGGTGACTGAAACGGTAAAAGGGCGCCCCACTACAGGAGACGAACATCCACCTGGGGAGGCCCGATCACGCCGCCTTCCCCCCCCCCTCCCCCCCCCCCCCCCCCGGGGCGCCCCACGCCATTTTTCGGTGCAGCATTGTAGGATGCCAAAACCAGTTGGGCAAGTAAAGGACATCACCTGGGTGCCGTCCAGATCTCGGCGCGTTGTGCTACCTTGGGACTATTCGCACAGCAGACCGATACTGACAAAAAACAGTGCAGGAAAAGCGGGCGGAAAACCGCTGAATGGCAAGGGGGTGCCGTCCAGATCTCGGCGCGTTGTGCTGCCTTCGGACTATTCGCACAACAGACCGCTACTGACCATTGTTGCTGTGTGAATTTTTTTTTTTTTTACGTGTTTACTGTTTTTTGTGCTTTGTATATATTTATGTTATTAAAGTGTTATAATCCTACTACTTTGTTGGAGTGCTATATATTTTTAATGTGACACATAATTGTGAAGACTTTGATGTACAAAAAGGCATCCCTCAAATCTTCCTTTTCAGGCTCGGTCCCACACACCCTCACAGTGGGAATCCCCTCCCCAATCACAATACAGGATCGTTATCAGATAGTAGGAACGCGTGTGGTGTGACGGATCTCATGGGGTGGGGGGCCTTGATCTACTGTAACTCCTTTGAAGAGGGGTGATTCTTTACAGTTGAGGCCATAAACTACATCCGCAGGGCTAGGTGATAGCCTGGGACCGGCCTGGACAATCGGACACAGAGGAAGAGGAGTGTCAGAGGGTGCGGTAGTGAATAGGGTGGAAGGGTGGTGTCGGGCGGGCACAGGGTGTGATTCTCAGGGAAGAGCAGCGCAGATGGGGGGAGGTTTATGGCCCATGCATAAGAGAGAGAGCGGGGGTGACCAGTGCGTGGGGGAGATGCTTGCGAGGGTGGGGAGCCATGCTGAGGATCGGCGGCGTGCAGAGAGTGGGTCTGGTCAAGGCATCTAAAATGGCTGCCGTGCACGACAAAAGTGTGGCATTAGAAAAAAAGCAAGATGGCGCAGACAATGTTTATCAATACAGATTAATTTATAACAATTATTTTTAACAATATATTTACTCGCAGTGTAAAAATGGCGGTCAACACTTCCTGATTTCCTAAGAATCGAACGTTAACAGACGTCACGATTGGCGTCGTGCAGAGAGTGGGTCTGGTCAAGGCACCTAAAATGGCTGCCGTGCACGACAAAAGTGTGCCATTGGAAAAAAAGCAAGATGGCGCAGACAATGTTTATCAATACGGATTAATTTATAACAATTATTTTTAACAATATATTTACTCGCAGTGTCAAAATGGCGGTCAGCACTTCCTGATTTCCTTCGAATCGAACGTTAACAGACGTCACGCAGCAAAAAAAAAAAAAAAAAACGCTCACGCGCAGCCACTGGAAGACAAGTATCAACATATATGAGCATCCTCAGCCACCCTCAGAAAACATAGGGGGTCAGGATACATCTCCCGTACCCCCTTATACCCATTTCTCACATTGTTTTTCCTCCATCTTGTAATTTAATTAAAACAAAACACAAAATGCCGAATTCCCGTTTCGCGTCCCGATTCGCTACCCGGTTCGCGAACCGGAAAGCGCTTTTCCGCAAAAAATAAAAAATGTTTTATTTGCCCCACGGGACCCTTTAATAACCCCAGCATCATTCCTAGGCGGTCAAGAAGGGTCTACCTTGCCCCCTTTCATTAAATTCGCCCTTCGTTTTTCTCCTCTTCTTGTCTCTCGATCCTACCGAGAGACAAGATGGCGGCCGCACCGGACTGTTTAGAATGTTGACAGACGCCGGAGAGCCAATCAGCTTCGCTTCGCAAAGCTCCGTTACGTGAAAAGTTCGCGAACCGGAGCGCTACCCGGGACGCTGTCACAGATATATCTGTTTTTTAAAACGTTAATTTCTCAAAATCCACTGGAGCACAAATATTGAGACCCAGCAAAGGCACATCGGGCTAACAGTCCCTACAATTTTGCCAAGTTTTGTGCAAATCCATTCAGCCGTTCGAGCTAAAAGTGAGGCCAAACGCCCTATGGAAAAATGAATGGGAAAAACGCGTTTTGGGACCCCCCTTTTTTCTCGGCCCCCCCCTTGACGAAACCCCCCCAAATTTTCAGGGGCTGCTCAGAAACAAAATGTGCCATTTTCCTGAAAATTTCAGCCGATTCCGTCCACAAACGCCAAAGTTATTAGACATAGAATTTTCAAAAGTTCCATAGAGAAAAAATCCTAACTATATATACCTACTGGCGACTGCCAGCACGATGGGCGCACAGGCGTTTCACTTTCCCCGGCACTACAGAGTCCACAAGGCCATGCTTTGGCCCTGCCAACTGGGACACTCTCTGGAAATAAAAGTGTGCGGGGATTTCCGTTGTGTTGCACAGCTGACATTAACCACTGACGAAGGGAACTGTGATTCCTGAAACGCGTTTGGTTTATTCTTGGCTGCACCTTCCACGATGTTTCCTGCTTGCAAGTGATTCAATAAAGAAACGGTTACATACATGCCAGCGGCTTCTTTCCATTGAGGCAACTCTTGTGTGATTAATTAGGAGCGGCTTGCCTAAGCCGTGGAAAGAAGTCCACCGCCGGAGAGCGGGCTCTGTGGTGACATGAGCTGTCATCACTTCTTCGAGAGGCAGCTTCCGTGTTGGATTCACTGAAAAGCGGGGCAGTAAACTTAGCGAAACGTGCACCATCCCACTTGGGTGAGAACACTTTTTACAACATTATCTGCCAGCACGATGGGCGCACAGGCGTTTCACTTTCCCCGGCACTACAGAGTCCACAAGGCCATGCTTTGGCCCCGCCCACTGGGAAACTCTCTGGAAATAAAAGTGTGCGGGGATTTCCGTTGTGTTGCACAGCTGACATTAACCACTGACGAAGGGAACTGTGATTCCTGAAACGCGTTTGGTTTATTCTTGGCTGCACCTTCCACGATGTTTCCTGCTTGCAAGTGATTCAATAAAGAAACGGTTACTTACCTGCCAGCGGCTTCTTTCCATTGAGGCAACTCTTGTGTGATTAATTAGGAGCGGCTTGCCTAAGCCACGGAAAGAAGTCCACCGCCGGAGAGCGGGCTCTGTGGTGACATGAGCCGTCATCACTACTTCGAGAGGCAGGTTCCGTGTTGGATTCACTGAAAAGCGGGGCAGGAAACTTAGCGAAACGTGCACCATCCCACTTGGGTGAGAACACTTTTTACAACATTATCTGCCAGCACGATGGGTGCACAGGCGTTTCACTTTCCCCGGCACTACAGAGTCCACAAGGCCATGCTTTGGCCCCGCCCACTGGGACACTCTCTGGAAATAAAAGTGTGCGGGGATATCCGTTGTGTTGCACAGCTGACATTAACCACTGACGAAGGGAACTGTGATTCCTGAAACGCGTTTGGTTTATTCTTGGCTGCACCTTCCACGATGTTTCCTGCTTGCAAGTGATTCAATAAAGAAATGGTTACTTACCTGCCAGCGGCTTCTTTCCATTGAGGCAACTCTTGTGTGATTAATTAGGAGCGGCTTGCCTAAGCCGCGGAAAGAAGTCCACCGCCGGAGAGCGGGCTCTGTGGTGACATGAGCCGTCATCACTACTTCGAGAGGCAGCTTCCGTGTTGGATTCACTGAAAAGCGGGGCAGGAAACTTAGCGAAACATGCACCATCCCAATTGGGTGAGAACACTTTTTACAACATTATCTGCCAGCACGATGGGCGCACAGGCGTTTCACTTTCCCCGGCACTACAGAGTCCACAAGGCCATGCTTTGGCCCCGCCCACTGGGACACTATCTGGAAATAAAAGTGTGCGGGGATTTCCGTTGTGTTGCACAGCTGACATTAACCACTGACGAAGGGAACTGTGATTCCTGAAACGCGTTTGGTTTATTCTTGGCTGCACCTTCCACGATGTTTCCTGCTTGCAAGTGGTTCAATAAAGAAACGGTTACTTACCTGCCAGCGGCTTCTTTCCATTGAGGCAACTCTTGTGTGATTAATTAGGAGCGGCTTGCCTAAGCCGCGGAAAGAAGTCCACCGCCGGAGAGCGGGCTCTGTGGTGACATGAGCCGTCATCACTACTTCGAGAGGCAGCTTCCGTGTTGGATTCACTGAAAAGCGGGGCAGGAAACTTAGCGAAACGTGCACCATCCCACTTGGGTGAGAACACTTTTTACAACATTATCTGCCAGCACGATGGGTGCACAGGCGTTTCACTTTCCCCGGCACTACAGAGTCCACAAGGCCATGCTTTGGCCCCACCCACTGGGACACTCTCTGGAAATAAAAGTGTGCGGGGATTTCCGTTGTGTTGCACAGCTGACATTAACCACTGACGAAGGGAACTGTGATTCCTGAAACGCGTTTGGTTTATTCTTGGCTGCACCTTCCACGATGTTTCCTGCTTGCAAGTGATTCAATAAAGAAACAGTTACTTACCTGCCAGCGGCTTCTTTCCATTGAGGCAACTCTTGTGTGATTAATATATATATATATATATATATATATATATATATATATATATACACACACACACACACACAGGAAAACCAAACAGCCACTTACCTTACAAAGAAGTACAAAGTTTGCATGTCTGCAGCCTTTCTTATTTTTCACCTTATTCATCTTCTACTCAATCAACACATCATCCACACATACACACACCTACTTGCTCCCTTTCTTAGCTCGGGTTATCAATCATTCTTCTTTAATTCAAATTCAAAGTGCAGGCCCTTTATCAACGCTTTTTATTATAACAACTAACCCGGCAGAAGGCACTATGAAATTTGCACACTTGCTCCCTTTCTTGGCTGCACATATCAATTATTACTCAACCCACAATATGCGACTTAGGTTACCTCAGGTAAGGTAGATAACAAGAGCACTCTTTCATTACAGTGTTACACCAGTCCAAAACAAGCACTAAATAAAGACACCTGCAACTTTGAAATGTTTATTTCTAACACTATAATCTCATGCCCAGTACCTTAGATAATACAAGCAAACATATTATCAGAAACAAAGTTGTCAGCATTGTTACTATTCCATAAAATTCAAATGGAGAAAGCATCCTATAATACAAAAGGGAAACAGATTTAAAATATACCTACATTTCACCCTCCCTACTTAGCAGGTTAGTTTATAAATACAGAAGATCTCATACGAATACATAGGCAGACCCATACCTCTGTTACTCAGCAGTAGTGGATCACATTGAGTTCTACACAAACTTTCAAGATACGAATGTTCTCCAGCTGTGTGTAATCATGCCTGCAAAGTACATTCCTAAACGCATCAGTATCAGAGGTGCCACAGCTGCATATGTCTTATGGCTCGAACGTGCGAAGATCATTCCAAATAACACACACAGTATTCAAGATAACCTTGATGTTTCATGCTCTCACTATACACACTAAAGTAGCGAGGCAGTCTACAAATGTAGTATATCACATTATTCTGATATGAAGCAAAATACTCACCCTTCTCTAAACAATATTGCAAGTGCGTGTTGTGTGCAAAGCAGAGCACGAAAACAAAAACCCATGCTAACTTAACACAGTGTAAGTGCAAGGCTCAGCCCACAACACCTTTCCTTCACCAAAGCACATAATATGAACGTGGGCAAATTACTAATGCAGAGTCCAAGCCTAAAAAGGAGAGTCAAGTTAAATGTTGCAAAAACAAATTATTCGATCTTTGATAAAAAGCAGTAACAATATAATAAAGGATAGGTAGAAAAATCAAAGAGTCTTAATCCAACAGCGTATAAGCACAGTATGTAGCAACAGCCTCCAAAAAGAAGGCATTGTTCTCATCTGAAAACATTTCAACCGTCCAGTTTAACAGTGGGAATGAACATACATGTTCCTCAACGACCAGAGCCTCTATCACCATCGGAGGAAAACTCGGGTCATCTTCAGTGTAACTGCATGCCAAGAAGTCATGCACCTCTGCAAAAACATTCCAACGTCCCATTATTCCATGTATCACTGCTAAAGCCATAATCCCGCCGCCAGAACAGAGCAAATCATGAACCACTAAGGGGCTCATCAGCTGGTCATAATCCGCGTTGTGAGACACCGGACTGCAGAGACACAAATCCAGGGCCCAGTCGAAATCGCAGTTCAGGCAATGAAAGACAGGTTGAACGCATGTGAAAAAGGAGAATCAAAACGATAATCCATAAGCTGCGCTCAATGTAGCCAGAGTCAGCGCTCCGTAATAACTAAGCATTCGGTTGTGGAGCAGCAGCAGCCGGGCCAGATTGTCGGGTGCTGCAAGATGCGCATCCATATTTAAGTAAACAAATTAATACAAGCACAACGGCAACTAATGTGAGCAATAAGGACAATTCCCCCAAGATGCTGGAAAAAATGGAATGAAATAACACTGACAAGACACCAAATATAGTTTCTACAGAAGTCACAAGGCTATTGCTTATAACTTTAAAAAAGTAAGATAACTCCCTACTCGAGGAGGCATTAAAGATAGTCTAAATTAACTCACTAAAATTCCGGGGCACGTCTGTATTTAATAAAGCATGAACTTCTGTGCAGGTGTTTCCTACATGAAGGACAAATGTTTCTCTAGCAGATGTAAGAGCGACCTCTTTTTGAGACAATAACGCTCTTATACGGCTCATTTGGTTGACTATGCTTTCAAGGTCGGAAACGACGGCTAGATAGAAACATCCAGCTTCCCATGCAGAGGAGTATACACAACTTTTTAGGTCTCGCGACCTATCGATGTGCGCAAGCGCATCGAGCGGAGCGAGAATTCATGTGGCGAAAACATCTTCAAACCAAAGGGCTTTCAGCCCCGCGGTTTTCATGCAGTTCCCGTGTACATGCACGCGCATCGCATGCAAGCCCAGCCTCTCGCAAGCCCAGCCTCAGCACCTCCCCCCTCCCACACCAGCACCTCCCCTCTCTCTCCACGCAATCACAGCCTTTCCCTAGCAGCACTCCTCCCACACCAGCACCTCCCCCCTCCCACACCAGCACCTCCCCTCTCTCTCCACGCAATCACAGCCTTGCCCTAGCAGCACTCCTCCCCCCTCCCACACCAGCACCTCCCCTCTCTCTCCACGCAATCACAGCCTTGCCCTAGCAGCACTCCTCCCCCCTCCCACACCAGCACCTCCCCTCTCTCTCCACGCAATCACAGCCTTGCCGTCTGGTTTACTTCCATTTCACCACATGCTTTCAAGTCCGGCCTTTCACCATTCCGTGGTTGATAAACTGTCTGCCACTGAGCTAGCTGGCCTTCTCTGCCTTCCCCTCCATCTTGTTGTATATTTTTGTTGTACTGTCGATCATTCTGTCTGACTCCGTGTTAGATCTTTCTCTCGTGTTTTGTTTGTATCGTACTGCTCGCCCCCCCCCCGTTTTCTCACTGAATCCTTTTCTTTAGCACCATCTTCTTCTCTGTTTCTTCTGTCTCTATCTAACTCATTCTCCCGCTCCTCTATCTCGCTCTCTTTGCCCCTTTAATTTGTCTCCACTTTTTTGTAACACTTTATATTCTTCACCTTTCTCTCCCGCTGTCCCTCGTTATGCTTATGCCTCCGTTGCTTGCTTCCTCATTCTCTCCCATGCCATTCTCTCCTCGTCCCTGTTATGTTTCACTTTGCCCCTCTTTCTCCTACTCATATTCTATTCGCCCCTTCTTAAATTGTCTCCCATCTCCCGACCTCTGGTTCTCTCTCACGTAAACACACCTAATATTTCCGTTTCTCTCCCTCGCTCTCGCATAACCTATCCTTGTCCCTCGCCTATGCCTAAAGCAGACACATGAGGGCGGGGGATGTGTTCTGTAATCAACTGCTGAGGAGCGCTGTCCCATTCCGTGGGCTTGCTTTAAGTGTCGCGTTGCTCTGCCCACGTTTGAATTGGGGGTTGTAGTTAGAATTGGATATGTGCGAGCCCAAAATTAAGCGGCGAGCCGAGAAATGAGGAGTCAATGTGACCATGCACGAGCCGAGCCCTGAAAATGGTTGGCGCGTAAACAACAACAAACACTATGATAAAGAAAAACTTTTTTATTTTTTTAAGCGTCTTTAACATATAGAAGCTTTTAAACATAGAAGATCAGATTATTGCAGTTGTCACGCAACACCACTCACCCACGCAACACCACTCACACACACGCAAGCCCACTATCACCCATGCAATGCCACACTCACCCAAGCAACGCCACTCACCCAAGCAATACCACTCCACACGCAACGCCACTCATCCACGCAACGCCACTCATCCACGCAACGCCACTCATCCACGCACCGCCACTCACCCACGCAACGCCACTCACCCACGCAACGCCACTCATCCACGCAACGCCACTCATCCACGCAACGCCACTCACCCACGCAACGCCACTCACCCATGCAACGCCACTCATCCACGCAACGCCACTCATCCACCCAACCCCACTCATCCACGCAACGCCACTCATCCACGCAATGCCACTCATCCACGCAACGCCACTCATCCACGCAACGCCACTCACACATGCAACGCCACTCATCCACGCAATGCCACTCATCCACGCAACGCCACTCACACATGCAACGCCACTCACACATGCAACGCCACTCACCCACGCAACGCCACTCACTCACCCACGCAACGACACTCACTCACTCACGCAAAGCCCCTCACACCCAAGCAGTGCCACTTTCACCCACACAGCACCACTTTCAGACACGCAACACCACTCACACACACGCAAGCCCACTATCACCCATGCAATGCCACACTCACCCAAGCAACGCCACTCACCCAAGCAACACCACTCATCCACGCAACGCCACTCATCCATGCACCGCCACTCATCCACGCACCGCCACTCATCCACGCACCGCCACTCACCCATGCAACGCCACTCACCCACGCAACGCCACTCATCCACGCAACGCCACTCATGCAAATCCACTCACACCCACGCAGTGCCACTTTTACCCACACAGCACCACTTTCAGACACACAACGCCACTCACACCCACGCAAGCCCACTCTCACACACGCAACGCCACACTCACCCATGCAATGCCACTCACACACGCAACGCAACTCACACACACAACACCACTCACACACACAACGCCACTCACACAACGCCACTCACACGCCCAACGCCACTCACACACACAACACCACTCACACACACAATGCCACTCACACACACAACGCCACTCACACACACAACGCCACTCACACAACGCCACTCCGCACACAACGCCACTCACACACACAATGCCACTCACACACACACAACGCCACTCACACACTCAACGCAACTCACACACACAACGCCACTCACACACACAACGCCACTCACCCACGCAACGCCACTCACCCACACAACGCCACTCACCCACGCAACGCCACTCACCCACGCAACGCCACTCACCCACACAACAACACTCACACATGCGACGCCACTCACCCACGCAACGCCACTCACTCAAAGCCACTCACACCCACGCAGTGCCACTTTTACCCATACTGTGCAGTGCACAATGGGTCTCGCAGTAGGAAAGTTGGAGCTATTAGTTTTGTAAATGACAAAGCCCTTTATGTTTTTAAAATGAAAACAAAAATAAAAGGCATTGTTATTTGCAATTGTAATAGCTCCAACTTTCTTACTGCGAGACCTATTGGCAACGCCAGTGCTTGTTTTTATAGCAAACCACACTCTCAAATACCGTAATCATGTAAGCGATGCCTGCTAACATCGCACAACAATCTGCGTTATTTCAAAGTAACTATCTTCCGTTTGTCAGTAAACTGAACATTGTTATGATAGCAGGTGTTGGAGTGCCTATTAAAACTCAGGCTAAATTAGCCACATCTTGATTATAAGAGCCATGCAATTGTAGGTGTCCAAAAATTAAGGAGTGATATGGTGCTATTGAACAATCCTCGCCATTCTGACAAACTTATTTTCCCTCCCTCAAGCACCTATGTATAAATGGTAATAACCAACCTTCATGGAGATAACCGCTCCCTAAGGATCCATATCTGCCTATAGCATAGTATATCATACAGACCTCAAACTTAAACAGGCTAAAATGTAACGTTATGATACTGTGGTTAAGCCACACAGCTGAATCTGATTGACCACTTCTAACCAATCTCATAGCACGCCTTGTGCTCTGATTTGACCGTGAGAGAATGATCGCACAATAGTTTGTCTGCAAATTATTCCCAGCATACGCTATGAATATGCTTCGAGGTTACGCGTCGCAACAAAGCTTACGTATGACGTCACGTACTGCGCCCTGTACGCGAAAGACGCAAATGTTTTTAATTGTTTAAAAACATATATTTATGTATTTAAGGAACATATATTATATAGGATACTTATAAAAATAGTTTTTTTAAACTTTCAACAATCGTATAACTTTTAAAAGCAATTACACAAATCGCGCTGGAACATCATACGAACCCACATCGTAAGCGTACGCGAAGCCATAAGACTTTAAAAGAAGAGATTTCATTGGTTCATAAAACTTCCTATTCCAACTGTTGAAAGTTCTGTCCCATTTTAATCATTCTACTTTCACTTTCTAAGAAGAAGCATCTCTTCTGAGAATATTGTCAAATAGAAGGAAAATTACCATAATAACCACACTGACACAGAGATAAGAATATGAGGATTTAATGTCCAATTGCTAGACTCGCAGCAACTCCCATGCCCACCTACATTCCCAGAATGCAATGGCCGCACGCTCTGGTAAACTAGAGCGTGTCGCCACACAAATGTTTAAGGTGCTACAAAGGGACCCCATCCCCTGGGACTCAAAAAGTAACATTTGGGACCGTGAGGGGAACCCCAATACCCCCCATGGTCCCAGCCAGCTCCCCACATTGCTCGAAAGCTGGCATTGCTTTGTCAGAGAGATCAGTTTATATGCTCCTCTCGCTAACAAAAAGCAATCTGCTTTCCTACTTAAAAAAGACAGCATATTAACTTGCTCTCTCTTTCAAATAGGAAAGCGGTTTGCTGTACTAAAGTGGGAGCCACGACGCTCCCACCCTACCATAGCAAATAGCAGTGTCCCATGGGTAGGTACACCGGGACTCTGCAGAAGCCGGCCGTGGGAAGTGTCAGACCCCAGGGCCATCAAGAGCTCCAGGAAGGAGGCCGCGCGACCGCCTACCTACATTAAAAAGCCCCGAAAGATGGTAGTCCCCGAGGCTGGGGGGTCAGTGCCGTCACAGCCCCCCCAATTTTAAATATTACTGCCCCAGGAAGGTGGCGGTCCTCCGAGCATGTGGGGGGGGCCATGAACCCCCTGCATACTTCAAAATAAAACCCCCGGGTTGGCGTTCCCTCGGGCTCGGGGGACCTTTCAACCCCCAATATAGAAAAAAATTGCCCCAGGGATTTGCCCCCCCCTCCCCCCGGGAGCTAATTAAAAATAAAACGGACTTCTAGTTTTTTTTTACTTTTCCACCGCATACGAGTACGATACGCGTACCCTGCGGTATTTAAAAAATGTAAAAACATTTTTTTTGGGGCCCTAAATATCCATGTGCGACCCCCTCAGCAGGCCTAGAGGGTCAACATTTTTCTACCCTGCCCCCTTTCCTTATTTTTCAACTTCCTTTTACTGTTTTCTTGTGACTCGCCGCTACCAAGGCACAAGATGGCCGCCAACACTTCCAGGTTTCCAGTGTTGACAGCCAATCATCATACAGCTCGCGCTCGTAATTGAACGGATCTCCGTCCGCGTGTAGAACTCTGTCTCTAGATATCACTAGGATTTTACTTGTAATTTTCTCAGAAACTACTGAACAGATGTACACCATTTAACAAAAAGCACAATTTGCGAACCAAACTCTACCTCTCTGCCAAATGTGGTGTACTTCCGTTCAGCCGTTCGGGCTGTAGCCCTGGCTAAAGGTCCTTACGGAAAATTGCATAGGGAAAACACGTTTTGGGACCCTCCGTTTTTTCTCGGCCCCGACTTGACGAGAGTACAACTAACTATAACGGAGGAATTTCAAGATTTT
This sequence comes from Lissotriton vulgaris, assembly GCF_964263255.1. NCBI lineage: Eukaryota > Metazoa > Chordata > Amphibia > Caudata > Salamandridae > Lissotriton > Lissotriton vulgaris. Next base: position 902,897,663 of record NC_141696.1, read on the forward strand.
GTATGAGTGAAATGTCCAGCTAACTATAACATTCCTAAAACCTATGGTTTTTTCAGTGAATTTCTAAGGTTTTTTAAATGGTAATTCCTAACTTTAACCTGCCTGAAACCTATGTTTTTTTCAGTGAATTTAAAAGGTTTTTTAAATGATAATTCCTAACTTTAACCTGCTCGAAACCTACGTTTTTTTCTACTTATTATGTTGACCACTTCCCCATATTTTCAACCAGAAACCAAATATGCAATGATACGTAAAAAATCAGGCACTAGTTCCACTTACCACTAACAAATTAACATCAAGATTTAACTACTATAAGACCGTTTAACATGTACTACGTGAATTTCATCGAACTCACACCCATGTTTAACCCTTTCCATGCTTGTGACATAACCGTTCCGTCACGAGCCTCGGGTGGGCTGTGCTGGTGATGGAACGGTACCATCACGGCCTGCTCGCCGCGCCTGTGCGGCGCGAATTCCGTGCCTGCACTGACGTTCTAAAGAGCGGGCGGGGCCGTGACGGAACCATTTCGTCACAAGCACAGCCCACCCGAGGGCCGTGACGGAGCGATTCCGTCATGAGTACGGGAGCGCCGCGTGGCCCCGCCTCCCCCTTAGCGCTGCAGCGGAATAGCCGCTGCACCTAAGGGGTTAAAGAGCAATATGTGTTAGAGAATTTAAATATACATTTCCGACACCCAACAAAATCACAATACTCAGCGCCACTACCACTATAACCACCCCCATGGACCTCTCCTTTTAATACCTCAGAGGCAGCACAAAACAGGACAACAAACCTTTCCAAAATAATATATCCCCTCAACAGCACACTAGCTTAATCTACAGAGATGTGACAACCAAGTATGTATAAGGGAAAGAACTCAAACATCAACAATAATGTACACAACGCTAAGACTACCGGTGAAATACTATACACTATTCACTATAAAAATCAAAAACTTTTCAGTGTGTAGATATACCATTGAAACGTGTAGTGAATAGCGGATGCAACCATATTATCTCAGGCACTGGGGAATATTTCAGTCATGTAGCTGTATTCACCCCCCCCCTTGAAACAGAAGCTGAATAGGCTAGTCCAACGTAAACAATGTTAACGTACAACTATAAATAATTAGGCTACGCCTTGGGCGTGGTTCACTTCTGCAAAGAGAAGAGACTGTGGCGCAGTGAAGGTCCCCACCCTGCCACATGGCTGCCGCCATGACTGTGTGCTTCCTTGATACAGGCTGATTTTGAACTCAGCGCCACAGCATCACAGACTTATGTCTGTATCGATTAGTGGTTTCCATCGACACTGCAGACAGCAGGGTTCACAACTTGAATTCAACTTTAGATCTAAATTTGTCTTCAGTATCTGTGCTGAGAACTGCCTTCAATCTATTCTGCGTCAGTAGAGTTGACAACTTCATACCAGTTGAATTCAGCTTTGCATCAATACTACGGACAGCATTAAATCCAGCCTTGCTTTATTTAAGGTAGAGACAATAGTACTCAGATTCTGTTAACTGTGACAAAATAGCATTCATCAATCTTTGTGTCGGCTACTGTCTTCAATCTACATTGCGTACAACAACTTGAATTCAGCTTCGCATCAACACTACAGACAGCATTGAATCTAGCCTTGCTTTATTTAAGGCAGAGACAATTATACTGTGTCCTCAGATCCTGTGACAAAATAGCATTCTTCGATCTTTGTGTTGACTACTGCCTTAAATCTACACTGCGTACAACATGGTTCACAACTTGAATTCAGCTTTCATCTACACTACGGACAGCATTCAAGATATCCTTGATTTATGTAAGGCAAAGATTATTTTGTTAAAGGATGCCATAAAAACATTTCTCAATGACTGTAGTGAGTTCTGTTTTCAAATGTACACTGTGATCAAAAGAGTTTACCGCTTGATACCAGTGGCGCATAAGCACTACAGACAACATAAAATTCAGTCTTGATTTATTTAAGGCAGAAAAATAGTACTGCGTCACCAGATTTTGTTAAAGTATGTAAAAAAAAAAAAGAATTCCTCGATGTCTGTGTCAACTACAGCCTTCGATGTACTCTGCGGACAGCAGGGTTCACAACTTGAAGTCACCTTTGCATGTTTACTACCGACAATAAGCAATTCAACCTTGATTATTTTAATGCAGAGACAATTGTAATGTATGTGTTCAGATTTTTTCAGATAGAATGACAATTGTACATCATGCATTCCAGTAGACAAGAGACATTATACCACTGCGACCCCCCCAAACCACGAATGATCACAGGCTACACACACGCTGACTTCTTTGGTACCACTAAATCGCTGCAGCACAAATCATTTCCCCATAGCCTTATTAAAGCAGAATTCACTAGGCAAAAAACATTGCTCCCAGTAAAGCCCCCCTGCATTACGCATTATCGCAGGGTACGTACCCGCTCAAGGCGCCAATGATACTACTAACTCAGTGCCCCATAAATCATCGGAAAGAAGAGTGAACAGTTCTATGTCAGCAATGAGGCATACTATCACTTTTAAGTGGAATTAATGCAGAATCCAATCGACAAAATACATTACTCCAATTACTGTGCCCCCCTCCCCCCAGACCATGCATCATCGGAGAATATGTACACGCTAAGCTGCCAAAGATACTAGTAACTCATGAGCAATGTAATATGTAACGTCATCAGCAGTGCATTGCAGGCGCGCAAGTTATAGTGAGTCCAACTAACTATAACGTGGGAATTTCAATGGTTTTATGTCAGTAAAATTTCCAGCTAACTATAACTGGTGTGAAACATATGTTTTTTTGAGTGAATATATATATATATATATATATATATATATATATATATATATATATATATATATATATATATATATATGTACTAGCTGCCCTTCATGTGCCAAAAACTGCAACTTAAGCCTTTCACAACCCTGTAATACTACAGCTGCAACACTCCACTGAATGTACAACAAAGATTCATAATCGCAGAAATGCGTCATGTCCACAATCTTTTATGTATGCAACTATGAACAAATATAGAGTCAGTGATATCCCGTACCTTCCATGTTGGCCAAGTTGTGGGACTTTACAGATATAATGGCACATTTCTTTTTAAGACCCGGGTGACGTTAGCACTACAGAATGGACACCCGAATCACTTGATTTCTCATACAGCTCACAACGGGACCACGCCCATAGTTTCAGAATCATGGTTCAGAGCCTTTGCGCAGCACAGACATACGTCGGGCCAGCCCACTCCACTTACGCTTCCAGGAAAACATAACAACAAAACATTGCCCAGATTTAATTGTAGTGATTTCTTAGCTCCAGGTCTAGTGGTCAGAATGGTACACACACACTCCCTCATGGCTGGTATACACCCACACCACACCCATCCAGCACCTACATTAAGAACACATGACCCTACCAATAACAAAGACGGAGCGCACATGCTCTACGCCATTTTAGAGTTGCTCTCATCCCAAGCGCTGTGATGGCCCGTCCTAGTGATTCAAACGCCTCATGTAGGCCTGAACCACCGAGTAGGGCGGCCCACCACTACGTGTGTGGCCTCTTTGGTCACTGAGTTAGTGGTATCAGAAGCACTGAGCGGGTGAGGACCCTGCGATGATGTTGGAAGCACGAGTATGTCGTTAGCCATACCGGTATAAAGAATCAATACCATATATGAGACTTCTTAGTGGCAGATTGGAACTACATGATGCAGAAGCTGTCCTGTCCACGAAAAGGTGAGTAGTGAGGCCTGGGTGCGCATCGGAGGGAGTTGATGGGCTGCAGTAGGCTGGACACAAAAAAGCGACGCAGTGATTTAGACAAACGCAGTCCCATATAGTGTATCAAATTACATGTACATTTTTTTCCAATAGCAAGAATGTTTTTATAATCGCTCAAACGTCCGGAATATAAGCTATACAAATAGTTCTTTTAAATGTGAGAGGGACCGTGTGTGAAAGGCCAATGTTATTCAACTCCACATTAAGATAGTAACAATTACCAAACATAACATCTTTCTATTACTATTTTTTAGATGTAGAGCTTCTGGGTGCATTATGTCCCATCACGTGGTGAAAAACACACTGGTGACAGAAAGTTGAGCTACGAACATTCTTTGCTGTCACTCTCACTTCCTCTCTCCTTTGATAAAGAAATTACACACAATGTTAACTTCCTTTTTTATCTTACAGGTTGTGTTTCACAACTTGGCGCCCCCAACACCTCTAGAACTCAACGTTCGAGGATTCTGCGATGATGCGTGGCCCTCGTAACGTTTTAGAAGGCTGCTACAACACATGGTGCACCCTCTTTGAATCACGCCAATGGCACAAGGTGAGCAAAAAAGCTTCTTTCCGAAACAACGACAAGTCATCTGTGAAAGGAGAGAGTGGGTAGTGTACAGCAGCTTTACTGCATAGGAATGTACAATTACTTCCGAGCAGTAACAATAGATATATTACAACAGTCTGAGAGGCAAATCTACAAGCCCCTTACGCCACTTTTGTATGTACTATACTATGACAAACTCTCTATACTATATTTCAGATCACTAAACTGGAGGGTGCACTATGAACCAGCACATACTTGGACACACAACCAAGGCAAAAGGTGAGCTACGAGTATTTTCTCCACTATTAACTGCTACATCTGTAACTTTCACTCACTTACAGTTTTAATGTCGTTTTCTCTCTCTTTCTCTTTCTCCCTCTCACATCATTTCTCTTTCTCTTTTAAAGTTATGGACGCTGTTGTCCACTCTGCCATGACCAACCAAAGCTGAGCTCAACTTGTGAACTCTGTTGGCCACAGTGTTTACACAAGGTAAGCAGAGCGACCTTTAGATGTACAATGCCTCGGATTAAAAGCATTAGAAATGAAAGACCTTATTTACAAGCCCCTTGCCCCACTTTTGCATCACTTTCAAAATGTGAAAAGTAACACAAAACGGGCGCAAAAGTCTTGTAAATAAGCCCTAAAGAATATTGTCCTGCATAATAACTTGATCTCTCACCTAATGCAGTCTCATCTCTGAATTATTTTAAAGACCTGTTGATCTGTAATGTAAATCTGAGGCCGAAGGCTCTTCCATACAGACACCGCCTGAATGCAAGCCTATAAGACAAGTGAAATGTATCAGGCACACTGCACACGTTAAAAGAAAGAAATTTCTTAACTGTTAATTTGAGTTGTAATGTTTGACCTCATTTAGTCACATTGATCTAATTTTAAACACTAATTTTCTTTTTTTTGTTCTGCATGTTACCTACCATACTTCTATTGGACTTCATATCACATTTTGTTTATTATATTGTTTTGTTAAAATTATGTTTCTAGTTATTTATTGTATTGTTATCTTTAAGTTACTTTTCCAGTTATTTATTGTTTTAATAAACGTTGATTTAAAAAAAGTGTATATGTCTTTTTTTTTGGGGGGGGGGTAAGCGGTCCCCAATAGAAATGATTTATAATTTGAAGTATAATTCTAAGGCTAACTCTTTACCAGATATTTACCAGAGTCTATACCTACGGCTAACGGTTCCTATGGAAAAGTTTAAAAACTCCAGCACAGTAACTTTTTTCCATTACCAACATAGGGCCGGATGTAGGTCGGTCGGTAACGGCCGAAAATCGGTATTTTCGGCCGTTACCGACCGAGATTCACAAAATGGTATGTAGGGCCACATATTTTACAGAATCAGTAAATTTACCGATCGGTAAATTTACCGAATCTGTAAAATACCGAATCGGTATTTTTACCGATTCGGTAACAATGAGATGTAGGTGGGACTCTTCTGAGTCCCACAAGCCTTACAGAATCGGTATTTTACCATGAAATCCAACTTCATGGTAAAATACCGATTCTGGTGTGCATGCACATGTGTGCATGCACACCTGTGCCATATGACAGGCAGACCTGCCCTTAGGGCAGGTATGCCTGCCACATGGCCCCCGAATTTTTTTTGGGGGTGCTAGAGGGTGTCAAAGTGACACCCCCTGCACCCTTGTCAAAATCTGTATTTACCGATTCGGTAAATACAGACCGGTAATGCCCCATTCATTCCTATGGGCTTCAAAGCCCATAGGAATGAATGGGGCATTACCGGTCGGTATTTACCGAATCGGTAAATACAGATATTTACCGATTCGGTAAAAGGAACATCTGGATGTTCCTACATATCCACCCCTAAGATTTACCGATTTTTAATTACCGAATCGGTAGAATTCGGTAATTAAAATTCAGTAAATCTATTTTACCTACATCTGGGCCATAGTGTGGTGAACGTATAACCTCTGTGCTCATTTAAATGTTCCATGAACTGTTACTATGTTAACAGGCAGAAAGCCATTTGGGGGTAGAGTTGAAAGGTACTGGCTGTACAAAAACCGTTATATTAACCCTGGACACTCTACAGGACCAAAATGGAAAGCAGACTAAAACAAAACACTGTGTACCAGATTTACTACCCACTTGCCCCACTTTAGCGTCCAATGCTCCCCTCGACAAAACTAGAAGTGTGTTGGCCTCAATGACCCCCCTCAAGCCCTGGGAACCACCACCCCTGGAAATTTGTGTATTGTGAGAGACAGACTGCGTGACCCTATGCCTACAGCCCACGAGAGCCCTGGAGCCTGCAACGCCCAACGGCCGGCTCATGCAGTGTCCCGGGATGCCTACCCCTGGGACACTGCTGTTTGCTTCGAGAGGGCGGGAGTCTCACGGCTCCCGGCCTCCCATAGCAGACTTAGTTTGCATTTTGAAAGACAGAGCAGAGAAATCTGTTCTCACTTTCAAAATAAAAAGCAGATTGCATTTCCACATACAAGTTAACAATGGCATCTCCCCTTTGCGAAAAAGCAATGACGACTCCCGAAGAACGCGCAAGCCAGCGGGACCATGGGGGCATTGTAGCTCCCCTCACGGTCCCCAACATTTTTTATAAGAACCAGGGGATAGGGTCCCCATAGATATTAGAAATTACTGATAGGGGTTATTTTTTTTTCCAGTAAAATTACAAGTCGCACACCCAGTGCAGCGCTCAGTGCGGCCCCCTGGTGTGCATGCGCTGGATGCACAACTCATAATCTGTAGGGTGCGCGACTCCAGTACCTTTGATGCACAACTTTTATGCGTTTGGGACTCTGCATTACTTTTCCACATCACGAGCTACTAACACACAACTCCCCTTGTGGAAAAGCAATCTGATTTTGATTTGGAAAGAGAGAAAATATTTCCTTGCTATGGGAGGGCAGGATGGACACTGCAGGAACCGGCCCTCCCACAATGCATAAAGCCCCAGGGAGTTGTGTTCCCCAGGGTTTTGAAGACATTACAGCCCCTCCTCCCTAGCCCTCGAGTGGTCCAGTAGGGGAGCCACGTAGTCCCCCTCCCACAGTACATAAACCTCGACGGGTGATGGTCCCACGGGTTTCAGGACCTTCGATCCCTCCTCCCACCATTTTTTTCTTTTTAGCCTCGGGCCCCACATAACATTTTATAATTTTGCCCCCGGAATTTAACTCCCCAGAGACTAATTATTTAAAAAAAAATTCCTTTTTATTTTATTTATTTTACAGCACAGTCCACGCACCATACACACATCCCGGTTAAAAAAAAAATATATATATGGGCCCGGTGGTCCTTCTAGGACCATCTACAGGGTAAAATTATTTCTACCCTGCCCCCTTTCTCTGTTTTGAACACATATTCCACTGGCTTCCTCAGCCTCGCTTCTACCGAGGAACAAAATGGCTGCCAAGATCGCGTGATCAATCAAGACATTGCGCTTATGCTATGATGCCAATCCTCGCACAATCCGCGGATCCACCGCGGCCATAAATATATAAACTGAGCTGGCCAAAAGTTTGGAAAATTTCAAGAAGATTCACCAATCAACGCCAAAGTTATTGCCAATAGAATGTTGCAGTTTTCCTACGGATAATAGGTCCTAACTATAACTACCTACTGGCGACTGCCAGTAGGTAATATATATATATCTATATCTATCTATATATATATATATATATATATATATATATATATATATATATCTATATATTCCCAACACACAGTTCCATCCGTGAACTGCTCCGCAAATAAGGACACTCCAGCCCAGTTTCTCGGTCTCCGCTCTTTAGTTTATTTTCTGCGCGCACACACAGTTAACAAGCAAACGCGTTTCGGCGTTGCCGCCTTCGTCAGTGCATATATATATATATCCAATGACCAAAGTTCCGCTCGTACAAAACGACTCGCAGTTTGCACAAAGGAAAACAATGCACGGACCAGAATTTCGCGGTGCTTCAAGCTTCTTTTAATCGCATGCCGGCATCATAACGTTTCGTCACACAGGTGCCTTGCTCACATGACAGCGACCAATAGTGAGGGTGGTTAATTTAAAGTGCAAGTGTTTGACTCTGATTGGGCTCTAGGAATAGAGCTAGAAAACAGACTCAATAGGAATCATAGTCAAATATATACTAAGGACACATTACATACGTAAAATACATAAAAAATGATTGGTAAAATACATTATTAATATTGTCCGATATTATATATATCTCTTATGATCAAATTGTTTTTTCAAATATCATATACAGAGATTTTAAAATAACTGTAAAATACATTATTTATACGCAATTCAGATCATGCATGATTCCAATAGACTGTTCAAATCAATTATAATGAATCTTTAACAAACATAGAACCCAATTCATTTAGTGTTTAAATAAAAAAGAAAGTGCTCATTCGTGACTCAAAAAAAGTGCATAGTGCTCCATAATTGCATATGTTAGACACATAAATCATCATTTTGCCTCATCACTACTCCACAACTGAACCCAGTTGGTGGAGTGTACAAGGGACGACACAATAACATTATTGTTTGATAATTATCAAAAAGATCCATGAACAAGAAAATAGCAGTATCAAAAGGACATGAATACATATTAAAATATATTCAATCCATTCATAAAGAGCCTTGCTTCAAATGCGAACGCAAAAAGCATTTATGCTACATTTGTATAGTTCTTATATTATGCATACAATGTTGTAGCGGAGGTTCATCATACTTATAAAATTAGTTTATAGGAATCCATTATTACTCAGATGTCCATCGGAATATCATCTGCGTTTATAAACAGTACTGTAGAAAAGAGAAAATGTATAACAGGCCCTTAATAATATCAAATATGGCCCAACAAGTTGTTAATAAACATCGATTGTAAAAAGTCCATATGTCAGTATGCAGAGTGGATTTACTGCTGAGATTATCATTCTAATAAGCCTAAAAAAATATATATTTTTTCTATTTACTAATGTTAAAATGCATTGTTCATTTAGGAAATAAATAGGATAGTAAAATCTACTTCATTCTTTGGCTTAGAAATATATGACGATAATCTCTATATGGAATCATCAAACCACAGTACTGTTTTATGGACCAATAGATATTGCACATGTAATATATCGATATTCTAATGTAAGCATGTGTATAAGTCCTCCGTTACATTTAAACAATTAGGCGGTTTGCTGTTCATTTGTAAGATATATCTTGTCTCTAATTTCCTTAGATTTTCCTCTCTGTTGCCTCCTCTTCTACTTGGCATGATAGAATCCACCACAAAATATTTTAGATCTTTGTTGTTGCTATTGTGGTTGGTTCTAAAATGTCGCGCCACAGGGTAAGTATTATCTTCTGATGTAATGGCCCTCAAGTGTTATAAGATTCTTTTATGGACAGGCAGCTTTGTGCTGCCCACATATTGTAGTGGGCAAGGACATTCTAAGATGTATATCGCAAAATCAGTTTTACAAGTTAAAGTTTTACTGATTTTGTGTTGCCTGTCACTAAATCCATCCCGATAACTAGTTCGGTTAACCCCATGGGTGCATGCCTCTCAGGACTTGCATTTGTGGAAACCCCCTCTGGTGTGGTACCACAATGTTTTTGCAAGCACTTCAGGTCCGGTGTCCACCAGTCTGCTCCTCATATTGGGGGCCCTACTGTAAGTTACAGAGGCTCGCTTTGGTAGAGTATTTCCAATGATGTTATCTTTTAACACAATTGGCCAATTTTTATTGATAATCTTTCTTACTTCCTGATGTTGGGAGGAGAAACCAGTAATAATCCTGAATGCTTCAGTTTTAGGATTGCTGGTGGTGTCCACTATACTGGCGCCTGGCTCAATAATTGCCAGGGAATTATATTTTGACAACATAGAGAGGCGGTCCAAGGCTTTACTTTTGTGAATGGCTTCATCAATAACTTCCTGAGAATACCCCCTGTCACGCAACCGATTGGAACTAGCAATCTGTGCTTCAGCTAAATCTTTCTCCGTGCTGCATAGTCTACGGAGTCGCAGCATTTCACCATAAGGAATACTCATGATGAGGTGGCGGGGGTGTGTACTGTCAGCATGGAGTGTTGTATTGCCAGCTGTTTTTTTACGATACAACTTAGTTTGTAATTTGTTATCATGTACATAAACTAAGGTGTCCAAAAAGGGAACCTGATGTTGACTGAGTTCCCCTGTAAAGTGTATGTTTAAAGAATTGTTGTTCAGATATTAATTAACAACATTGCTTCTTCCTTGCTCCCCCTACATACCACAAAAAGATCATCAATGAATCTATGCCAACTGAACTGTTACTATGTTAACAGTCAGAAAGCCATTTGGGGGTAGAGTTGAAAGGTACTGGCTGTACAAAAAAACGTTATATTAACCCTGGATACTCTACAGGACCAAAATGGAAAGCAGACTAAAACAAAACACTGTGTACCAGATTTACTACCCCCTTGCACAACTTTTGCGTCCAATGCCCCCCTCGACAAAACTAGAAGTGTGTTGGCCTCAATGACCCCCCTCAAGCCCTGGGAACCACCACCCCTGGAAATTTGTGTATTGTGAGAGAAAGACTGCGTGACCCTAGGCCTACAGCCCACGAGAGCCCTGGAGCCTGCAATGCCCAACGGCCGGCTCAGGCAGTGTCCCGGGATGCCTACCCCTGGGACACTGCTGTTTGCTTCGAGAGGGCGGGAGTCTCACGGCTCCCGCCCTCCTATAGCAGACTTAGTTTGCATTTTGAAAGACAGAGCAGAGAAATCTGTTCTCACTTTCAAAATAAAAAGCAGATTGCATTTCCACATACAAGTTAACAATGGCATCTCCCCTTTATGGAAAAGCAATGATGACTCCCGAAGAACGCGGGAAGCCAGCGGGACCATGGGGGCATTGTAGCTCCCCTCATGGTCCCCAACATTTTTTATAAGAACCAGGGGATAGGGTCCCCATAGATATTAAAAATTACTGATAGGGGTTATTTTTTTTTACAGTAAAATTATAAGTCGCACACCCAGTGCAGCGCTCAGTGCGGCCCCCTGGTGTGCATGCGCTGGATGCACAACTCATAATCTGTAGGGTGCGCGACTCCAGTGCCTTTGATGCACAACTTTTATGCGTTTGGGACTCTGCATTACTTTTCCACATCACGAGCTACTAACATACAACTCCCCTTGTGGAAAAGCAATCTGATTTTGATTTTGAAAGAGAGAACATATTTCCTTGCTATGGGGGGGCAGGATGGACACCCCGGAACACTGCAGGAACCGGCCCTCCCACAATGCATAAAGCCCCAGGGAGATGTGTTCCCCGGGGTTTTGGAGACCTTACAGACCCTCTCCCTAGCCCTCGAGTGGTCCAGTAGGGGAGCCACGTAGTCCCCCTCCCACAGTACATAAACCTCGACGGGTGATGGTCCCCACGGCTTTCAGGACCTTCGATCCCTCCCCCCACCATTTTTTTCTTTTTAGCCTCGGGCCCCACATAACATTTTATAATTTTGCCCCCGGAATTTAACTCCCCAGAGACGAATTATAAAAAAAAAATTCTTTTTATTTTATTTATTTTACAGCACAGTCCACGCACCATACACACATCCCGGTTCAAAAAAAAAAAAAGAAATGTGGGCCCTGGGGGTCCTTCTAGGACCATCTAAGCAGGTCTACAGGGTGAAATTATTTCTACCCTGCCCCCTTTCTCTGTTTTGAACACATATTCCACTGGCTTCCTCAGCCTCGCTTCTACCGAGGAACAAAATGGCTGCCAAGAGCGAGTGATCAATCATGACATTGCGCTTATGCTATGATGCCAATCCTCGCACAATCCGCGGATCCACCACGCCCATAGATATATAAACTGAGCTGAGCAAAAGTTTGGAAAATTTCAAGAAGATTCACCAATCAACGCCAAAGTTATTGCCAATAGAATGTTGCGGTTTTCCTAATGTTAATAGGTCCTAACTATAGCTACCTACTGGCAACTGCCAGTAGGTAATATATATATATATAGTGTAAACTCACATATTACTTCGGTACTGACTATAAGTGATAAATCAGGGTTCTTAAAATCATATGTATGTACATATGAGTAAAGGTTGTCTATTTTGACCAAAATGTGTGTATATATATGAAGTACAATGAATTTCTGAAATTGAAATGGATTATTTTTAAACCATGTATATATATGAAATTTATTTATTCATACGCAACTTTTAGAGATAATGTATGCTTCATATATGTATTTATATGCCTTAGAACCCCTAGGGCACTATGCCCTCTATCCTTTGCTGGTTTAATGAAGTATGTTTTCACTGTTTACTAAAAAAATGTGAACTGCACAGCTGCACTTAATTAAGCACTAGCACTTTAAATTTCCTTGTTTGTGTCCATGGCACGCTATGTGATCAAGCCTCTTTCGAGGTGAAACGCGTCATGGTGGATTGCAGGCTGTAACTCTTGGCACAGAATAAAATGCACTGAAGAAACTGCACCTACTCTGTGGTCTCGCTCCTTTCATTGTTCTGCAGGGGAAGCAGAGGCTAAAAACGACGACTTTTTGGAGATTGTGGTAACTGGAAGCTTCCTGGTTACGAGCGAGATCCCTCTTCATTCTGGGCGGTGACACGGCAGGAAGCAGTGGTTCCGTGAACCGGAATCGTTTTTCACACTCCGGTAGGAGGAAGCTGTGTATGCCCCTGCGAGACAGCACACGCTTGCTGGGAAAGAAGGGAGCCATCTACACCGAAGAAGGACCGAGGTGTTCGGCAGCCCATTCCGGGTAAGGCAGCGTTCGATAATCGCAGGGAAGAGTGTGCCGGGCGGGGCGCGCGGTATTTCTTAACGGCGCTCCTCGCCAGCTTGTTTCTTCAGTCAATAGCCTAATATTAAATCAGCCACACAGCGCAATGTCCGCTGCCGTGTTACGACACAGAGAGCAGGCTGCGGAGTCAGTTTTCGAGACCCCGGCGGGGTGAGACTCAGCCCCACCCATACAGCAACTGAACGGGGGGAACACGAACCCGACGGTTAAAGAAACTTTCCGCAAACTTGAAAAGCTTTCTAAGAAGGAGCAGGCTAAGTGGTGGGAGAACAAATCCCTCACAAGATACCTGGAGGTGGGGCGGGTCCCCAGGGGTCTTCGTATTACACTGGCCCCTAGCTACGATAACCCGGACCCACATATGCTGGAAGAATGAGCCACAGCCAATTTAGAGTCCTCGGCAAGATTAATGAGGATCCTTATAAAGTACGCGGAGAGTGACAGATTGAAACTTCAAACTGAAATTGAGCAGCTGGAGGTGGAGCTGTCGAAAGTTGAAATCAATGACGAGGTTAAAAAAATGAGGGAAGACATGGAGAGCCGTCTGGCAAAGGAGGAGGACATCATCAAAAAGCGCAAAGCTTTCAAATTTGAGAGAGACAGATTAGACTATTTGAATGGGCATATCTTTACATTTGCTCGTAGGTTTGATGGAATTAAAGCCTGGATTGGTAATACTGGACGTAAAGCACGAGAAACTACGTCCGTATCTATTTCCTCCACAGACCTTAGTTCAGCTGCAGAAAGCGAGGCAGAGGAAGGCCCCTCCAGGAAGCAGGGGTTGGGGTTTACAAAACTTACACCGGCACAGGAGGTGAGCTGCCTGTGCGAGAATCGAAGAGACACTCTGCGCTTGAGCTCACAATCGAAGGCCCCACCAGAAAACAGAGAGCAAACAGGAAACGGGCAGAACGCAGGAAATGCAGCAAAAACAGGAGGAGAAAGGAAAACAAACAGGGGCAGATGGAACAAGAAACGGGGGCAGGCATCTGCGCCCCCTCAGTAATCAATCTAACTGATACAGCCCTAACAGCAAAATAAACTTCCATCCTGTCTCTGGGACTCTCATACTGCCCCCCTAGGGACTTTAATTATGCTGATACACAGATGGATGTTTTTAGATATGTTAGAAAGCTGAAGTTAAACAAATTCCATCGCCTACACCCATACAAAAAACCCAAAGTCACAGCACCAACAAGCCCCTCACTACTGACTGCAGGGGAGGGAGCAGCAATGCAAGAAATATGGGAGTTTCAATGTGAGAGTACGGACATGCCTTTGGGTACTGACGAAGCCACTGGAAGGGGAGTCAGTACTACCCCATTCAAACCGAAGTCCACCTTCCTCCCTGTATCGACTCATGACAACTTGGATGTATATCACGAGCTCATCATTGGAGATTTGAAAAAACTATACATTGCTTCAAATAAAAAAGAAACTGTCATCAATAGACAAAATCAATGCTATTATAACCTGGTCAAGAAATTGAAAGCTGATGATAAAATCATTGTCAAGCCGGCCGACAAAGGAGGTAATATTGTCCTCTGGAAACGTGAGGAATACATCAAAGAGGCTGAGCAACAACTGGGCGATGTGGACTGCTACAAAAAGAGCAATTTGCCCACCATCAGAGCGGCTTGGAGTGACCAGAATTCAAAACTAATGGCATGGCGAAGCAGTGGGCTAATCTCTTTTGATTAATATAAATATTTGAAAAAAGATCATCCAGTCATTCCCAGCTTCTATCTCTTGCCTAAGGTGCACAAGGATGCCCGTGTTCCCCCTGGAAGGCCAATAATATCGGCCATAGATAGCTCCACGGAAAACATTTCCCGCTATATTGACTACTTCTTACAAGAATGGGTAAAGAACTTGGGCTCTTATGTCAGAGACACCACTGACTTTTTATGCAAGTTGGCTTCAATTACCTGGGATGATGAACTGCTGCTTATTACCATGGATGTTATCTCGCTGTATACATCAATTCGACACTGCGATGGTATAAAAGCAGCTGAGCATTACCTTAACAAACGCCCCATTGAATGTGTACAGCACAACAAAATGATTGTTGGGATGTTGAAAATATGTTTGGAACAGAACTTTTTTACTTTCAATAATCAAGTATACCAGCAATTAAGAGGGGTGGCTATGGGGGCCTGCTTCTCCCCCAGCTTCGCTTGTCTACATATGGGGCTGTGGGAGGAGCGGGTCCTCATGGACCAACACAAGGAAATCATGTTGAACAAGGTGATGCTTTACTTAAGGTATATTGATGATCTATTTATGATCTGGAGGGGGTCGCCTGAAGAGGCAACGGAATATGTGAAAGAACTCAATATGAACAACCTAAACCTCCAATTCACATCACACATTGATAAAGAAAGAGTCACCTTCTTAGATGTGGAGGTTTATAACACCCTGCAGACCAAATTGCACAGGAAACTTACCGCTGGCAACACAGTTCTACACGCTAGCAGCCAGCATCCCCAACACCGTATCCGTAGCATCCCCTATGGGGAGATGCTAAGGTTACGGAGAATCTGTAGCTCCGACGTGGAATGTGATCTGGCACAACAAGCCAGTAAAGCCAGGTTCTTACAAAGGGGTTACAGTAGTACTCTAATAGATGGAGCAATTAGACGTACTAGAAAAACAACAAGGGAGGAAGCCCTAGTGCCCAGGGTCAGACCTAATGCAGAGAATGCCAACAATGAGCTAATTCAATCAAGAGCCATTGTCACTTACAGTAACCAACATTCCCAGATCAGGAAAATTCTAAAGAAAAACTGGAATCTGGTTAAGGGTGACCCAGTAATAGGTAACCTGGTACCGGACAAACCCAGTCTCACTTTCCGTAAATCCCCCAGTCCAGCCAGTGCATTAGTCAGCAACACACTAGAACCCACTAAATCCTGGATGGATCACATTACGGGTTTCAAGAAGTGCCTAACGTGTAAAGCGTGTCGCCACGGGATCAACAAGACTTAGGTCCCGCGCCCCTTTTCAGATAAGCCCTTTGTGATTAACAAAAGACTTACCTGCAAGACAGAATACGTTGTCTATGTCTTGCAATGCCCTTGTGGACTACAATATGTGGGAAGTACACGCCCACCTGCCCACAAGCGCATTCTACAACACCTCAGGGCAATTTCTGGAAAGGACCAAGCATACCCGGTGGCCAGGCACTTCGAAACAGTACATAATAGTGACCCCAGTGGACTCCAGTACTTTCTTGTTGACTCAATTTTACCTCTGAAAAGAGGGGGTAATCGGGACGCAAAATTGCGCCTCTTGGAAACCAGATTCATTCTTGAGTTCAACACGAAGAACCCGGGAGGTTTAAATGTTAGCGAGGATCTTTACACCTCTAGTCACTGTTTTCCTGCTGACAAATAATTTCAATGTACTTCAATCTTTTATCTTATTAATTGTGGGTTTCTGAACAACTCCCCCTTAACGGTTCTCGATCTGTTCTTATCTGACTCTGCTACCTACTGTTAACTGTAGCATGTTTTTAATACCAGTATGAGCACCTTTCACTTTATAACAATTTTTGATCTGCAGTAACCCTAAAAGGATAAATTAATAGTGCTTCACTATATTAGATTCATGAGAATGTGCAGTTTTGGGCTATGCCCACTTGGGCGTGATTTTCTTTACAGTGTAAACTCACATATTACTTCGGTACTGACTATAAGTGATAAATCAGGGTTCTTAAAATCATATGTATGTACATATGAGTAAAGGTTGTCTATTTTGACCAAAATGTGTGTACATTTATGAAGTACAATGAATTTCTGAAATTGAAATGGATTATTTTTAAACCATGTATATATATGAAATTTATTTATTTATACGCAAATTTTAGAGATAATGTATGCTTCATATATGCATTTATATGCCTTAGAACCCGTAGGGCACTATGCCCTCTATCCTTTGCTGGTTTAATGAAGTATGATTTAGAAAAGGGGGTGGTGATGAACAGAGTGTCTGAGTTAAACAGACCACTCTTACCCAGTCCAAAGATCAGGGCTTGATCCATCACCGTTATTTATCTCACTGCCCCATCCCAGCTCAGAACCTGGCTATATGCAAATCAGTCTGTCCCTGGCCCAGTGCATCATGGGAACAGGGCAGACTAAACTACCAAGCCAATTCTTCACCAGAAAGGAGACAAGCTACCGGGGACCGGTTTCTGGCATTTCAGCCTTCTTCGGCCCGGCTTGATTGAATCCTAATGGAGCAGTGAGAAAGGGACTCATGTCTGAGTATACCCTGCCACACCTATAGTGGCCAAAAACGATTTAGAAAAGGGGGTGGTGATGAACAGAGTGTCTGAGTTAAACAGACCACTCTTACCCAGTCCAAAGATCAGGGCTTGATCCATCACCGTTATTTATCTCACTGCCCCATCCCAGCTCAGAACCTGGCTATATGCAAATCAGTCTGTCCCTGGCCCAGTGCATCATGGGAACAGGGCAGACTAAACTACCAAGCCAATTCTTCACCAGAAAGGAGACAAGCTACCGGGGACCGGTTTCTGGCATTTCAGCCTTCTTCGGCCCGGCTTGCTTGAATCCTGATGGAGCAGTGAGAAAGGGACTCATGTCTGAGTATACCCTGCCACACCTATAGTGGCCAAAAACGATTTAGAAAAGGGGGTGGTGATGAACAGAGTGTCTGAGTTAAACAGACCACTCTTACCCAGTCCAAAGATCAGGGCTTGATCCATCACCGTTATTTATCTCACTGCCCCATCCCAGCTCAGAACCTGGCTATATGCAAATCAGTCTGTCCCTGGCCCAGTGCATCATGGGAACAGGGCAGACTAAACTACCAAGCCAATTCTTCACCAGAAAGGAGACAAGCTACCGGGGACCGGTTTCTGGCATTTCAGCCTTCTTCGGCCCTGCTTGCTAGAATCCTGATGGAGCATTGCACCATCAGGATTCAAGCAAACCGGGCCGAAGACGGCTGTAATGCCAGAAACCGGTCCCCGGGAGCTTGTTTCCTTCCCAGTGTAAGAATTGGCTTTTGTAGTTTGGTTTGCCCTGTTCCCATCATGCACTGGGACAGGAACAGACTAATTTGCATACAGCCAGGTTCTGAAACTGGGATGGTGCGGTGAGCTAAAAAACGGTGTTGGATCTAGCCCTGATCTCTTGACTGGGTGAGAGCTTTCTGCTTAATTCAGAGACTCTGTCCCTCACCACCCCTTGTTGTAAATATTTTTGTCCACCCTAAGCGTGGAAGGGTATTCTCAGATGTGAGACCCTTGCTCATTGCACCATCAGGATTCAAGCAAACCGGGCCAAAGACGGCTGTAATGCCAGAAACCGGTCCCCGGGAGCCGCTTTTCCTTCCCAGTGTAAGAATCGGCTTTTGTAGTTTGGTTTGCCCTGTTCCCATCATGCACTGGGACAGGAACAGACTAATTTGCATACAGCCAGGTTCTGAAACTGGGATGGTGCAGTGAGCTAAAAAACGGTGTTGGATCTAGCCCTGATCTCTTGACTGGGTGAGAGCTTTCTGCTTAATTCAGAGACTCTGTCCCTCACCACCCCTTGTTGTAAATATTTTTGTCCACCCTAAGCGTGGAAGGGTATTCTCAGATGTGAAACCCTTGCTCATTGCACCATCAGGATTCAAGCAAACCGGGCCGAAGACGGCTGTAATGCCAGAAACCGGTCCCCGGAAGCTTGTTTCCTTCCCAGTGTAAGAATTGGCCTTTGTAGTTTGGTTTGCCCTGTTCCCATCATGCACTGGGACAGGAACAGACTAACTTGCATACAGCCAGGTTCTGAAACTGGGATGGTGCAGTGAGCTAAAAAACGGTGTTGGATCTAGCCCTGATCTCTTGACTGGGTGAGAGCTTTCTGCTTAATTCAGAGACTCTGTCCCTCACCACCCCTTGTTGTAAATATTTTTGTCCACCCTAAGCGTGGAAGGGTATTCTCAGATGTGAGACCCTTGCTCATTGCACCATCAGGATTCAAGCAAACCGGGCCGAAGACGGCTGTAATGCCAGAAACCGGTCCCCGGGAGCTTGTTTCCTTCCCAGTGTAAGAATTGGCTTTTGTAGTTTGGTTTGCCCTGTTCCCATCATGCACTGGGACAGGAACAGACTAATTTGCATACAGCCAGGTTCTGAAACTGGGATGGTGCAGTGATCTAAAAAACGGTGTTGGATCTAGCCCTGATCTCTTGACTGGGTGAGAGCTTTCTGCTTAATTCAGAGACTCTATCCCTCACCACCCCTTGTTGTAAATATTTTTGTCCACCCTAAGCGTGGAAGGGTATTCTCAGATGTGAGACCCTTGCTCATTGCACCATCAGGATTCAAGCAAACCGGGCCGAAGACGGCTGTAATGCCAGAAACCGGTCCCCGGGAGCTTGTTTCCTTCCCAGTGTAAGAATTGGCTTTTGTAGTTTGGTTTGCCCTGTTCCCATCATGCACTGGGACAGGAACAGACTAATTTGCATACAGCCAGGTTCTGAAACTGGGATGGTGCAGTGAGCTAAAAAACGGTGTTGGATCTAGCCCTGATCTCTTGACTGGGTGAGAGCTTTCTGCTTAATTCAGAGACTCTGTCCCTCACCACCCCTTGTTGTAAATATTTTTGTCCACCCTAAGCGTGGAAGGGTATTCTCAGATGTGAGACCCTTGCTCATTGCACCATCAGGATTCAAGCAAACCGGGCCGAAGACGGCTGTAATGCCAGAAACCGGTCCCCGGGAGCTTGTTTCCTTCCCAGTGTAAGAATTGGCTTTTGTAGTTTGGTTTGCCCTGTTCCCATCATGCACTGGGACAGGAACAGACTAATTTGCATACAGCCAGGTTCTGAAACTGGGATGGTGCAGTGAGCTAAAAAACGGTGTTGGATCTAGCCCTGATCTCTTGACTGGGTGAGAGCTTTCTGCTTAATTCAGAGACTCTGTCCCTCACCACCCCTTGTTGTAAATATTTTTGTCCACCCTAAGCGTGGAAGGGTATTCTCAGATGTGAGACCCTTGCTCATTGCACCATCAGGATTCAAGCAAACCGGGCCGAAGACGGCTGTAATGCCAGAAACCGGTCCCCGGGAGCTTGTTTCCTTCCCAGTGTAAGAATTGGCTTTTGTAGTTTGGTTTGCCCTGTTCCCATCATGCACTGGGACAGGAACAGACTAATTTGCATACAGCCAGGTTCTGAAACTGGGATGGTGCAGTGAGCTAAAAAACGGTGTTGGATCTAGCCCTGATCTCTTGACTGGGTGAGAGCTTTCTGCTTAATTCAGAGACTCTGTCCCTCACCACCCCTTGTTGTAAATATTTCTGTCCACCCTAAGCGTGGAAGGGTATTCTCAGATGTGAGACTCTTGCTCATTGCACCATCAGGATTCAAGCAAACCGGGCCGAAGACGGCTGTAATGCCAGAAACCGGTCCCCGGGAGCTTGTTTCCTTCCCAGTGTAAGAATTGGCTTTTGTAGTTTGGTTTGCCCTGTTCCCATCATGCACTGGGACAGGAACAGACTAATTTGCATACAGCCAGGTTCTGAAACTGGGATGGTGCAGTGAGCTAAAAAACGGTGTTGGATCTAGCCCTGATCTCTTGACTGGGTGAGAGCTTTCTGCTTAATTCAGAGACTCTGTCCCTCACCACCCCTTGTTGTAAATATTTTTGTCCACCCTAAGCGTGGAAGGGTATTCTCAGATGTGAGACCCTTGCTCATTGCACCATCAGGATTCAAGCAAACCGGGCCGAAGACGGCTGTAATGCCAGAAACCGGTCCCCGGGAGCTTGTTTCCTTCCCAGTGTAAGAATTGGCTTTTGTAGTTTGGTTTGCCCTGTTCCCATCATGCACTGGGACAGGAACAGACTAATTTGCATACAGCCAGGTTCTGAAACTGGGATGGTGCAGTGAGCTAAAAAACGGTGTTGGATCTAGCCCTGATCTCTTGACTGGGTGAGAGCTTTCTGCTTAATTCAGATACTCTGTCCCTCACCACCCCTTGTTGTAAATATTTTTGTCCACCCTAAGCGTGGAAGGGTATTCTCAGATGTGAGACCCTTGCTCATTGCACCATCAGGTTTCAAGCAAACCGGGCCGAAGACGGCTGTAATGCCAGAAACCGGTCCCCGGGAGCTTGTTTCCTTCCCAGTGTAAGAATTGGCTTTTGTAGTTTGGTTTGCCCTGTTCCCATCATGCACTGGGACAGGAACAGACTAATTTGCATACAGCCAGGTTCTGAAACTGGGATGGTGCAGTGAGCTAAAAAACGGTGTTGGATCTAGCCCTGATCTCTTGACTGGGTGAGAGCTTTCTGCTTAATTCAGAGACTCTGTCCCTCACCACCCCTTGTTGTAAATATTTTTGTCCACCCTAAGCGTGGAAGGGTATTCTCAGATGTGAGACCCTTGCTCATTGCACCATCAGGATTCAAGCAAACCGGGCCGAAGACGGCTGTAATGCCAGAAACCGGTCCCCGGGAGCTTGTTTCCTTCCCAGTGTAAGAATTGGCTTTTGTAGTTTGGTTTGCCCTGTTCCCATCATGCACTGGGACAGGAACAG
Source organism: Lissotriton vulgaris (assembly GCF_964263255.1). Taxonomy (NCBI): domain Eukaryota; kingdom Metazoa; phylum Chordata; class Amphibia; order Caudata; family Salamandridae; genus Lissotriton; species Lissotriton vulgaris. The sequence goes on from NC_141696.1 coordinate 902,919,397, forward strand.
ACTAATTTGCATACAGCCAGGTTCTGAAACTGGGATGGTGCAGTGAACTAAAAAACGGTGTTGGATCTAGCCCTGATCTCTTGACTGGGTGAGAGCTTTCTGCTTAATTCAGAGACTCTGTCCCTCACCACCCCTTGTTGTAAATATTTTTGTCCACCCTAAGCGTGGAAGGGTATTCTCAGATGTGAGACCCTTGCTCATTGCACCATCAGGATTCAAGCAAACCGGGCCGAAGACGGCTGTAATGCCAGAAACCGGTCCCCGGGAGCTTGTTTCCTTCCCAGTGTAAGAATTGGCTTTTGTAGTTTGGTTTGCCCTGTTCCCATCATGCACTGGGACAGGAACAGACTAATTTGCATACAGCCAGGTTCTGAAACTGGGATGGTGCAGTGAGCTAAAAAACGGTGTTGGATCTAGCCCTGATCTCTTGACTGGGTGAGAGCTTTCTGCTTAATTCAGAGACTCTGTCCCTCACCACCCCTTGTTGTAAATATTTTTGTCCACCCTAAGCGTGGAAGGGTATTCTCAGATGTGAGACCCTTGCTCATTGCACCATCAGGATTCAAGCAAACCGGGCCGAAGACGGCTGTAATGCCAGAAACCGGTCCCCGGGAGCTTGTTTCCTTCCCAGTGTAAGAATTGGCTTTTGTAGTTTGGTTTGCCCTGTTCCCATCATGCACTGGGACAGGAACAGACTAATTTGCATACAGCCAGGTTCTGAAACTGGGATGGTGCAGTGAGCTAAAAAACGGTGTTGGATCTAGCCCTGATCTCTTGACTGGGTGAGAGCTTTCTGCTTAATTCAGAGACTCTGTCCCTCACCACCCCTTGTTGTAAATATTTTTGTCCACCCTAAGCGTGGAAGGGTATTCTCAGATGTGAGACCCTTGCTCATTGCACCATCAGGATTCAAGCAAACCGGGCCGAAGACGGCTGTAATGCCAGAAACCGGTCCCCGGGAGCTTGTTTCCTTCCCAGTGTAAGAATTGGCTTTTGTAGTTTGGTTTGCCCTGTTCCCATCATGCACTGGGACAGGAACAGACTAATTTGCATACAGCCAGGTTCTGAAACTGGGATGGTGCAGTGAGCTAAAAAACGGTGTTGGATCTAGCCCTGATCTCTTGACTGGGTGAGAGCTTTCTGCTTAATTCAGAGACTCTGTCCCTCACCACCCCTTGTTGTAAATATTTTTGTCCACCCTAAGCGTGGAAGGGTATTCTCAGATGTGAGACCCTTGCTCATTGCACCATCAGGATTCAAGCAAACCGGGCCGAAGACGGCTGTAATGCCAGAAACCGGTCCCCGGGAGCTTGTTTCCTTCCCAGTGTAAGAATTGGCTTTTGTAGTTTGGTTTGCCCTGTTCCCATCATGCACTGGGACAGGAACAGACTAATTTGCATACAGCCAGGTTCTGAAACTGGGATGGTGCAGTGAGCTAAAAAACGGTGTTGGATCTAGCCCTGATCTCTTGACTGGGTGAGAGCTTTCTGCTTAATTCAGAGACTCTGTCCCTCACCACCCCTTGTTGTAAATATTTCTGTCCACCCTAAGCGTGGAAGGGTATTCTCAGATGTGAGACTCTTGCTCATTGCACCATCAGGATTCAAGCAAACCGGGCCGAAGACAGCTGTAATGCCAGAAACCGGTCCCCGGGAGCTTGTTTCCTTCCCAGTGTAAGAATTGGCTTTTGTAGTTTGGTTTGCCCTGTTCCCATCATGCACTGGGACAGGAACAGACTAATTTGCATACAGCCAGGTTCTGAAACTGGGATGGTGCAGTGAGCTAAAAAACGGTGTTGGATCTAGCCCTGATCTCTTGACTGGGTGAGAGCTTTCTGCTTAATTCAGAGACTCTGTCCCTCACCACCCCTTGTTGTAAATATTTTTGTCCACCCTAAGCGTGGAAGGGTATTCTCAGATGTGAGACCCTTGCTCATTGCACCATCAGGATTCAAGCAAACCGGGCCGAAGACGGCTGTAATGCCAGAAACCGGTCCCCGGGAGCTTGTTTCCTTCCCAGTGTAAGAATTGGCTTTTGTAGTTTGGTTTGCCCTGTTCCCATCATGCACTGGGACAGGAACAGACTAATTTGCATACAGCCAGGTTCTGAAACTGGGATGGTGCAGTGAGCTAAAAAACGGTGTTGGATCTAGCCCTGATCTCTTGACTGGGTGAGAGCTTTCTGCTTAATTCAGAGACTCTGTCCCTCACCACCCCTTGTTGTAAATATTTTTGTCCACCCTAAGCGTGGAAGGGTATTCTCAGATGTGAGACCCTTGCTCATTGCACCATCAGGTTTCAAGCAAACCGGGCCGAAGACGGCTGTAATGCCAGAAACCGGTCCCCGGGAGCTTGTTTCCTTCCCAGTGTAAGAATTGGCTTTTGTAGTTTGGTTTGCCCTGTTCCCATCATGCACTGGGACAGGAACAGACTAATTTGCATACAGCCAGGTTCTGAAACTGGGATGGTGCAGTGAGCTAAAAAACGGTGTTGGATCTAGCCCTGATCTCTTGACTGGGTGAGAGCTTTCTGCTTAATTCAGAGACTCTGTCCCTCACCACCCCTTGTTGTAAATATTTTTGTCCACCCTAAGCGTGGAAGGGTATTCTCAGATGTGAGACCCTTGCTCATTGCACCATCAGGATTCAAGCAAACCGGGCCGAAGACGGCTGTAATGCCAGAAACCGGTCCCCGGGAGCTTGTTTCCTTCCCAGTGTAAGAATTGGCTTTTGTAGTTTGGTTTGCCCTGTTCCCATCATGCACTGGGACAGGAACAGACTAATTTGCATACAGCCAGGTTCTGAAACTGGGATGGTGCAGTGAACTAAAAAACGGTGTTGGATCTAGCCCTGATCTCTTGACTGGGTGAGAGCTTTCTGCTTAATTCAGAGACTCTGTCCCTCACCACCCCTTGTTGTAAATATTTTTGTCCACCCTAAGCGTGGAAGGGTATTCTCAGATGTGAGACCCTTGCTCATTGCACCATCAGGATTCAAGCAAACCGGGCCGAAGACGGCTGTAATGCCAGAAACCGGTCCCCGGGAGCTTGTTTCCTTCCCAGTGTAAGAATTGGCTTTTGTAGTTTGGTTTGCCCTGTTCCCATCATGCACTGGGACAGGAACAGACTAATTTGCATACAGCCAGGTTCTGAAACTGGGATGGTGCAGTGAGCTAAAAAACGGTGTTGGATCTAGCCCTGATCTCTTGACTGGGTGAGAGCTTTCTGCTTAATTCAGAGACTCTGTCCCTCACCACCCCTTGTTGTAAATATTTTTGTCCACCCTAAGCGTGGAAGGGTATTCTCAGATGTGAGACCCTTGCTCATTGCACCATCAGGATTCAAGCAAACCGGGCCGAAGACGGCTGTAATGCCAGAAACCGGTCCCCGGGAGCTTGTTTCCTTCCCAGTGTAAGAATTGGCTTTTGTAGTTTGGTTTGCCCTGTTCCCATCATGCACTGGGACAGGAACAGACTAATTTGCATACAGCCAGTTTGAAACTGGGATGGTGCAGTGAGCTAAAAAACGGTGTTGGATCTAGCCCTGATCTCTTGACTGGGTGAGAGCTTTCTGCTTAATTCAGAGACTCTGTCCCTCACCACCCCTTGTTGTAAATATTTTTGTCCACCCTAAGCGTGGAAGGGTATTCTCAGATGTGAGACCCTTGCTCATTGCACCATCAGGATTCAAGCAAACCGGGCCGAAGACGGCTGTAATGCCAGAAACCGGTCCCCGGGAGCTTGTTTCCTTCCCAGTGTAAGAATTGGCTTTTGTAGTTTGGTTTGCCCTGTTCCCATCATGCACTGGGACAGGAACAGACTAATTTGCATACAGCCAGGTTCTGAAACTGGGATGGTGCAGTGAGCTAAAAAACGGTGTTGGATCTAGCCCTGATCTCTTGACTGGGTGAGAGCTTTCTGCTTAATTCAGAGACTCTGTCCCTCACCACCCCTTGTTGTAAATATTTTTGTCCACCCTAAGCGTGGAAGGGTATTCTCAGATGTGAGACCCTTGCTCATTGCACCATCAGGATTCAAGCAAACCGGGCCGAAGACGGCTGTAATGCCAGAAACCGGTCCCCGGGAGCTTGTTTCCTTCCCAGTGTAAGAATTGGCTTTTGTAGTTTGGTTTGCCCTGTTCCCATCATGCACTGGGACAGGAACAGACTAATTTGCATACAGCCAGGTTCTGAAACTGGGATGGTGCAGTGAGCTAAAAAACGGTGTTGGATCTAGCCCTGATCTCTTGACTGGGTGAGAGCTTTCTGCTTAATTCAGAGACTCTGTCCCTCACCACCCCTTGTTGTAAATATTTTTGTCCACCCTAAGCGTGGAAGGGTATTCTCAGATGTGAGACTCTTGCTCATTGCACCATCAGGATTCAAGCAAACCGGGCCGAAGACGGCTGTAATGCCAGAAACCGGTCCCCGGGAGCTTGTTTCCTTCCCAGTGTAAGAATTGGCTTTTGTAGTTTGGTTTGCCCTGTTCCCATCATGCACTGGGACAGGAACAGACTAATTTGCATACAGCCAGGTTCTGAAACTGGGATGGTGCAGTGAGCTAAAAAACGGTGTTGGATCTAGCCCTGATCTCTTGACTGGGTGAGAGCTTTCTGCTTAATTCAGAGACTCTGTCCCTCACCACCCCTTGTTGTAAATATTTTTGTCCACCCTAAGCGTGGAAGGGTATTCTCAGATGTGAGACCCTTGCTCATTGCACCATCAGGATTCAAGCAAACAGGGCCGAAGACGGCTGTAATGCCAGAAACCGGTCCCCGGGAGCTTGTTTCCTTCCCAGTGTAAGAATTGGCTTTTGTAGTTTGGTTTGCCCTGTTCCCATCATGCACTGGGACAGGAACAGACTAATTTGCATACAGCCAGGTTCTGAAACTGGGATGGTGCAGTGAGCTAAAAAACGGTGTTGGATCTAGCCCTGATCTCTTGACTGGGTGAGAGCTTTCTGCTTAATTCAGAGACTCTGTCCCTCACCACCCCTTGTTGTAAATATTTTTGTCCACCCTAAGCGTGGAAGGGTATTCTCAGATGTGAGACCCTTGCTCATTGCACCATCAGGTTTCAAGCAAACCGGGCCGAAGACGGCTGTAATGCCAGAAACCGGTCCCCGGGAGCTTGTTTCCTTCCCAGTGTAAGAATTGGCTTTTGTAGTTTGGTTTGCCCTGTTCCCATCATGCACTGGGACAGGAACAGACTAATTTGCATACAGCCAGGTTCTGAAACTGGGATGGTGCAGTGAGCTAAAAAACGGTGTTGGATCTAGCCCTGATCTCTTGACTGGGTGAGAGCTTTCTGCTTAATTCAGAGACTCTGTCCCTCACCACCCCTTGTTGTAAATATTTTTGTCCACCCTAAGCGTGGAAGGGTATTCTCAGATGTGAGACCCTTGCTCATTGCACCATCAGGATTCAAGCAAACCGGGCCGAAGACGGCTGTAATGCCAGAAACCGGTCCCCGGGAGCTTGTTTCCTTCCCAGTGTAAGAATTGGCTTTTGTAGTTTGGTTTGCCCTGTTCCCATCATGCACTGGGACAGGAACAGACTAATTTGCATACAGCCAGGTTCTGAAACTGGGATGGTGCAGTGAGCTAAAAAACGGTGTTGGATCTAGCCCTGATCTCTTGACTGGGTGAGAGCTTTCTGCTTAATTCAGAGACTCTGTCCCTCACCACCCCTTGTTGTAAATATGGTTTAATGAAGTATGTTTTCACTGTTTACTAAAAAAATGTGAACTGCACAGCTGCACTTAATTAAGCACTAGCACTTTAAATTTCCTTGTTTGTGTCCATGGCACGCTATGTGATCAAGCCTCTTTCGAGGTGAAACGCGTCATGGTGGATTGCAGGCTGTAACTCTTGGCACAGAATAAAATGCGCTGAAGAAACTGCACCTACTCTGTTGTCTCGCTCCTTTCGTTGTTCTGCAGGGGAAGCAGAGGCTAAAAACGACGACTTTTTGGAGATATATATATATATATCCAATGACCAAAGTTCCACTCGTACAAAACGACTCGCAGTTTGCACAAAGGAAAACAATGAACGGACCAGAATTTCGCGGTGCTTCAAGCTTCTTTTAATCGCATGCCGGCATCATAACGTTTCGTCACACAGGTGCCTTGCTCACATGACAGCGACCAATAGTGAGGGTGGTTAAAGTGCAAGTGTTTGACTCTGATTGGGCTCTAGGAATAGAGCTAGAAAACAGACTCAATAGGAATCATAGTCAAATATATACTAAGGACATATTACATACGTAAAATATATAAAAAAAGATCTGTAAAATACATTATTAATATCGTCCGATATTATATATATCTCTTATGATAAAATTGTTTTTTCAAATATCATATACAGAGATTTTAAAATAACTGTAAAATACATTATTTATACGCAATTCAGATCATGCATGATTCCAATAGACTGTTCACATCAATTATATTGAATCTTTAACAAACATAGAACCCAATTCATTTAGGGCCCTATTAGGATGGCGGGCGGATTGCCCCTGACAGGCTGGCGGTAGCCACCGCCAGCCTGGCGGGGGAAATCCGCCCGCCATCCTCCCTGTATTCCCCCCGCCTTATTAGAATGGCGGGGGGGACCACGGGGGAGCAAAACACCGCCCGCAACTTTTCCGCCCCGGTCGCCTTGCGGCCGGGCGGAAAACGAGTAACATGCAAGCGGTGTCTGTCAGACACCGCCCGCAATATTACAATGGGCATCCCCCTGCATTTACATAATCAAAGCGGTAGGCACCGCGCGGTGCCTGACGCTTTGATTATGTAAATAATGCAAAGCATTTTTAGTATTGTAAAAATACAGGATGGCCCCGCCACAGTGGCGGGCACATCCTAATGGTGCGTGTGGGACCCCCGCCCGCCATCCTAATGGGGCCCTTAGTGTTTAAATAAAAAAGAAAGTGCTCATTTGTGATTCAAAAAAAGTGCATAGTGCTCCATAATTACATGTTAGACACATAAATCATCCTTTTGCCTTATCACTACTCCAACGACTGAACCCAGTTTGTGGAGTATACAAGGGATGACACAATAACATTATTGTTTGGTAATTATGAAAAAGATCCATGAACAAGAAAATAGCAGATTCAAAAGGACATGAATACATATTAAAATATATTCAATCCATACATTTGAAATCCTTAGAGTTTAGTCATGCCAGGAGAATACCATATATTTCCATCCATAAAGAGCCTTGCTTCAAATGCGAACGCAAAAAGCATTTATGCTACATTTGTATAGTTCTTATATTATGCATACAATGTTGTAGCGGAGGTTCATCATACTTACAAAATTAGTTTATAAGAGTCCATTATTCCTCAGATGTCCATTGGAATATCATCTGCGTTTATAAACAGTACTGTAGAAAAGAGAAAATGTATAACAGGCCCTTAATAATATCAAATATGGCCCAACAAGTTGTTAATGAGCATTGATTGTAAAAAGTCCATATGTCAGTATGCAGAGGGGATTTACTGCTGAGATTATCATTCTAATAAGCCTAAAAATATATATATTTTTTTCTATTTTCAAATGTTAAAATGCATTGTACATTTAGGAAAAAAATAAGATAATAAAATCTACTTCATCCTTTGGCTTAGAAATATATGACGATAATCTCTATATGGAATCATCAAACCACAGTACTGTTTTATGGACCAATAGATATTGCACATGTAATATATCGATATTCTAATGTAAGCATGTGTATAAGTCCTCAGTTACATTTAAACAATTAGGCGATTTGCTGTTCATTTGTAAGATATATCTTGTCTCTAATTTCCTTAGATTTGCCTCTGTGTTGCCTCCTCTTCTACTTGGCATGATAGAATCCACCACAAAATATTTTAGATCTTTGTTGTTGCTATTGTGGTGGGTTCTAAAATGTCGCGCCACAGGGTAAGTATTATCTTCTGATGTAATGGCCCTCAAGTGTTGTAAGATTCTTTTATGAACAGGCAGCTTTGTGCTGCCCACATATTGTAGTGGGCAAGGACATTCTAAGATGAATATAGCAAAATCAGTTTTACAAGTTAAAGTTTTCCTGATTTTGTGTTGCCTGTCACTGAATCCATCCAGATAACTAGTTCGGTTAACCCCATGGGTGCATGACTTACAGGACTTGCATTTGTCGAAACCCCCTCTGGTGTGTACCACAATGTTTTTGCAAGCACTTTAGGTCCGGTGTCCACCAGTCTGCTCCTCATATTGGGGGCCCTACTGTAAGTTACAGAGGCTCGCTTTGGTAGTATTTCCAATGATGTTATCTTTTAATACAATTGACCAATTTTTATTGATAATCTTTCTTACTTCCTGATGTTGGGAGGAGAAGCCAGTATTAATCCTGAATGCTTCAGTTTTAGGATTGCTGGTGGTGTCCACAATACTGGCGCCTGGCTCAATAATTGCCAGGGAATTAGATTTTGACAACATAGAGAGGCGGTCCAAGGCTTTACTTTTGTGGATGGCTTCGTCAATAACTTTCTGAGAATACCCCCTGTCACGAAACCAATTGGAACTAGCAATCTGTGCTTCAGCTAAATCTTTCTCCATGCTGCATAGTCTACGGAGTCGCAGCATTTCACCATAAGGAATACTCATGATGAGGTGGAGGGGGTGTGCACTCTCAGCATGGAGTGTTGTATTGCCAGCTGTTTTTTTACGATACAACTTAGTTTGTAATTTGTTATCATGTACATAAACTAAGGTGTCCAAAAAGGGAACCTGATGTTGACTGAGTTCCCCTGTAAAGTGTATGTGTAAAGAATTGTTGTTCAGATGATTAATTAACAACATTGCTTCTTCCTTGCTCCCCCTCCATACCACAAAAAGATCATCAATGAATCTATGCCAACTGATGACATGCTGTCTCATTTCATGTTCAAATTGCGTATGGAGGACCAGTTCCTCCCAAGCCCCCATGTGTAAATATGCAAAGCTTGGGGAGAAACTGGCCCCCATAGCAACTCCTTGTAGTTGTCTAAATACCAGATTGCTAAACATGAAGACATTGTGTTTGAGACAGAATTCAAGCATTTGTAACAACATTGCTTATGTTCATGAAAAACAGGATCCCTCCCTCTCCAGAAAATAATGTATTGCCGCAATGCTATCTGCATGGCGGAAGCTGATATAAAGGGATGTTACGTCGAGGGCTATTAGCCAATCTCCCTCTTGTATTTGTATAGTGGAAAGTTTAAGCGAAAAATCACCTGTATCCTTAATATAAGAATCCAGACCCTTCACATAGTTCTGCAGGAAATAGTCGACATATACCGACATTTTTTCCAGTAGGCTGCCTCTGGCAGAGATGATAGGTCTGCCAGGGGGGTTATTGATGTCTTTATGTACTTTAGGAATAAATTACATAGATGGTATTACCGGGAAATCATTTTTAAGAAAATTATATTCCGGTTCAGCCAATAATTTTGCAGCTTTCCATTTTGACAACAATTTATGATATTCAAATTGCATATTTTTTACTACATCACCTTTTAGTTTTTCATAATGATCCTTGTTATTCAGCTGTTGGAATGCTTCTTTCTCATAGATGGTCTTGCTGAGTAGTACAATGTTCCCGCCGTTATCACTAGGGCGTAAAATGATGTTGTTGTTCGTTTTAAGTTTAAGTACCAAGGCTTCGTAATTAGATGTTCGCTGGTCATATTTGTACTTCATTTTGCTCACTTTGCTGTGTAATTCCTTCAGGTCATTGACGATGTTCTCATGAAATACGTCTATGGAGTCCCGTGGCATGATAGGGCAGAAGGTAGATGAGGGTCTGAACGGGGTCAGAGGTTTGGTATTCGTAGACAGTATCGGTGACTCGCATGATTGCAATGTAGATGTTCCATTTAGTTCTGTAGTCAAACTATCATATCCATCATTTGTCCACAATGTATTGAGTTCTTGGGTCAAAGACGGATTAGTCTCAACCATAGTGTTCTTCTCATTATCATTGGCTTTCAATAATGAAACTTTTTCAGCTTAAGTTTCCGGGTGGCTTTATAGAAATCCGTGCGAGTGGCTGCGTAGTTTAAATTGGTTTTGAGTGCAAAGGATAACCCCAACTTCAAGATATTTTCCTCTTTGGCTGAAAGGGTTACATTGGTGAGGTTGATAATTGTTAGTTGGGGAGGGCTGGTTATTTTTTCTGCCATTGACCCCTGCCCCTGCCCTTCTTTTTCGGTGGGCCACTGTTTGTTTGAGCCTGCCCGCGTCCTCGCCCTGCATCTCCTACTACGGACGTAGTTTTTCCACTTTCTCCGTAGTATTTTCTCGTCCCAGGTCTTAAGGTTTGGAGGCGCTCCTCGCATAAAAAACTGATCTCCTCACCCGGTGATGGTTTTTTACCGATATTTACACCCCCCATCTGCCTCTGTTCAGAATCTGTGTCACTTCCTGGGCCTGAACTTAAATCGGATACCCCGGACTCCTCTGCGTTGGCTTGTGTTTGTTTGTAATTTCGTCTGCCTTGAAACTTTGTATGTGTGTTTCCAGTGGCACCTCCTTTCGCCTTACGGATACCGTTGTACTTTCTTGAAAAAGTGAAGATTTGTCCCAGATCATAATCTTGCCTATCCCGGGCAAATTTATATGTTTTTCTGGTGATGATTTTCTCCTCTTCCTTTTTCAATCGGGCATTCATTTCTGCCAACAACTTTGTTCTTTCATCCTCAGTGCCCAGGGACTCTAATTCCTCATATAGACTGGCAATCTCATCCAGCAGTTTGGTTCGATCTATTTCCGCGTATTTGATTAATATCAATACCAGCCTCCTTGATGCCTCCAGATTACTGTCTGCCCACTCCCTCATAAGCTCCGGATTGGGATTTTCATATGTCGGTGATGGTAAAATTCTAAGTCCCCTTGGAATCCGGTTCACCTCAATGTATTTTTGTAAGGACTTAGCCTCCCACCATTTACTTTGTTCCTGGCGGGACTTTTTTTCCAGGATCTTCATTTTGCCATGTAATGTTTCAGTATTAGGTCCCCCTTGCGGGTTCGGGGTGTTCAGGGCATTGATGTTAGCACTAGGGGGCTCATCAGAGAACATGGTCATGGCTCTCGCCTCCCTATCCCTCACGCTGTCTGCCGACATGATTTTTGCGATATTATTGTTCAGGACAAATAAACGGTAAATGTAATTTGATGCCAAATACTGTATTGCCCCGATGCCGCGTTGCTTTCCGCCTGTCCTCCGATAGATTCTTCAACTCGGGTGCAGCGTTTACTCTCGCTCCGGCGTCTTCCGATATTCTCCGATGCCGATTTTGCGAGGATGCAATCACTTCTGGTACAATCCAAAACGGCTGACAGGGGTCAAACGTCTATTTCCCCTTCCGTAGAACACGAATGCCAAAGAAAAACTCCGGTAAGGATCCTCTTGTGATGACGTTGACCTCAGATTAGTTTCAAATTCGGAAAGGGTCTCGTGTTTGATTGCGTAGATCCAAACGATCATAAATATCCAATGACCAAAGTTCCACTCGTACAAAACGACTCGCAGTTTGCGCAAAGGAAAACAATGCACGGACCAGAATTTTGCGGTGCTTCAAGCTTCTTTTAATCGCATGCCGGCATCATAACGTTTCGGCACACAGGTGCCTTGCTCATATGACAGCGACCAATAGTGAGGGTGGTTAATTTAAAGTGCAAGTGTTTGACTCTGATTGGGCTCTAGGAATAGAGCTAGAAAACAGACTCAATAGGAATCATAGTCAAATATATACTAATGACATATTACATACGTAAAATACATAAAAAATGATCTGTAAAATACATTATTAATATCGTCCGATATTATATATACCTCTTATGATAAAATTGTTTTTTCACATATCATATACTGAGATTTTAAATTATATATATATATATATATATATATATATGAGGTACGTGGCGCTCCTTAGGCAACACACAGCAAATCAGCCGATTAGTAGACACAGGAACCAGCAAGACCCGTAGTTTGGTGCAAATATTTTTATTTTAGTTTGTAGCCCAGCACCAGTCCGCCATGACGCGTTTCGGCTAGAGATAGCCTTGATCACCCATATATATATATGTATATATATATGGGTTATAGACCATATATAGTTAGGAATTAGCATTTACAAAACCTTATTTTACTCACACAAAACCATTGAAATTTCATATATAGTTAGTTGCACTAACTATATATCGCGCACCCGCAATCCACTGCTGATCATGTCACATATTACATCATTCATGACATGATCAGTGACATCACTGATGACATCACTGATGACATCTCAAATGACATCACTGATGACAACATCCAGTGACTGTATGTTTCTGAAAAGTCAAAATATGTCTTACATATTGAAGAATGAGTGGATGTATAAGTGTCTGGATGAAGGATTTAGTAGGTGCATGACTGACTGTATGAGTGAGTGAATAAATGTGTCTCACTGAGTGCATGGGTTAGTGACTAAACTGTCTTAATTTGTGCATCATTATATCTGTTGTTCTGTAAACTGCTACATGTGTTGATCAGTAGCTTTATGATTAAGTATATGGGTTATTGATTGGTTGCCCAAGTATTTGTATGGGAGACTGAGTGTGTGTCTGGGTGGCTGGGAGGTGTATGACTCTGTGCATAGATGTGTGAGCAGTTGATTCACTAGATGTATGGGTTCAAAAGTGCATGTGGAAACAGCTGTATGGGCGGTTGACTGTGTGCATGAGTGTATTGGTGAGTGAATGGATATCTCAGTGCTACATGTCAAAGTAAGTACATATGTAAAACACAGTACATGTGAGAGTTGACATATATAAATAACTGTGCATAAGAGCCAGTGAATTTGTGAGTGGCTGTATGGATCATTGTGAACTTGTATCAGGGATTGTATAAGAGAGTAAATATGTGTTAGTATATGTTTGAATGAATAAGGTGCGTATAACTGTATAGTTGAGGAAATGGAAGTATGATTGATTCTTTGCATGACTGACTAGGTGTGTGAGTAACTCCATGGATGAGTGACAGTCTGTGAGTGTCTATTTACTCTGAGTGTATCTAAGATTATATTAGAGTCTGAAGAGGTTCACCGTATTATCACATGAATGATGTCATCAGTGATGTCATCAGTAATGTCAAATGAGATGTCATCAGTAATGTCAAATGAGATGTCATCAGTGATGTCATCAGTGATGTCATTTGAGATGTCATCAGTGATGTCATCAGTGATGTCACTGATTATGTCATGAATGATGTAATATGTGACATGATCAGCAGTGGATTGCGGGTGCGCGATATATAGTTAGTGCAACTAACTATATATGAAATTTCAATGGTTTTGTGTGAGTAAAATAAGGTTTTGTAAATGCTAATTCCTAACTATATATGGTCTATAACCCATGGTTTTTTCAGTGAATTTTCAAGGTTTTGTAAATGCTAATTCCTAACTATATATGGTCTATAACCTATGTTTTTTTCAGTGAATTTCAATGGTTTTTTAATAGCAAATATCAAAAGCTTTAAAATGTCAAGTACTTGGTAGGTAAAAACATTTTCGTGTTTATGCACGCTGATGTGCTTTGAACGCTGCCCCCCCCCCTCTTTTCTTTTAGGAGTATTCTCTCTTTACAGATAGTGAAGGGTAGGTAACGCAGGCCTTTGCCCCCGTTGTAATCCGTCGTGCCTGCTTCCCTCTCCATTTAATTGATTGTTATCCTAGCATTTATTGTTTTGGAATTGGTTCTCTTTGGTTCATTCTCTATTTACAAACAAGCGTAGAGTCGCAATACTCTGTTTAGTCTTTGCAGATAGTGAAAAATCGTTAAAAAAACAAAAGGAATCAAGCAAAATCAGTAGGCCACTAATGGGATCTCTTTTTGACCTCGCTAAAATAGAAACATTATGAACAACCCCTCATGAGAAATACGAAACTAGTGAGAGGAACTGAGCTCGACACCATGATGGCTGCAAGACAGCTCAGCTCCGCCGCCCACCCCACCCAAAATAATGACAAACCCTATGCAAATATTATAAATATATACAACACACCAGCAAAGTAACAGGGTAAAACGTTTTATTAAATAACTATTTACATGGCAGCCTGCTGCAACATCGATCCAAACAAGCCTGTGTATTTGGGGCTCAAAATCAACAAGTAACAGGGTAAAACGTTTTATTAAACATCTATTTACATGGCAGCCTGCTGCAACATCGATCCAAACAAGCCTTTGTGTTTGTGGCTCAAAATCAACCATCAATAGTAAGATTTTCATAGGGGAGTGTAGGTTCATGGTTTTCCATCCACAGACTAAAAGCCTGGAGTGGGAGTGAAAGAACAATAACTAGATAAGAAGGAAGGCAGAGGTTGTGGTAAGGACTCTGGATATGGTATGTTGCTTGGTCCCTGAGATGCTTCGATGTCACTGCCTTGCAGAAATGGCATAAGTCCTGGATGTTGGGTGCCATAGTTGAGGGTTCCGAGCAGCGCTTGTAACACAGTCTGAAGCTTATTTGCACCTGCTGCAGCTTCACTATTCTCAAAGTAAGTGGGGGCTGTTTGTGGACGTGACTGCATTGGAAAACAATGTGATGCGGTGCCTCCCTGAACCGCTTGACGGAGGCCCCCGAGATAATTGCGCCTGCTCCACACCTTGTCCCACAATCCGTTTGACCTGAAGACACGTCCTGCGGTGCCCTGGTCCGACCATCACATATACCTGCGCCAGGAGACGGCGTGGGGTGCACTAGAAGGGAGAGGCGGCGCGAACGAGCCTCCCCAGGTGGAGGTTTCTCAGCTACACCCCAGCGCTTCACTCGACCAGCTGACTTGCGCCCGCCCTTGCGACACAGTGCCTCGCTCGGCCAGCTGAATTGCGCCTGCTCTTGCTATTACAACGTCTCACCCGCCATCCAACGGAATTGCACCCAATCTTGCGGTACAGCGACAGGCGGCTGCTACGGAGCTCACTAAATGGCGGTCGGCTCCACAGACTTGGGCCTGGCCTGCAAAGATGGCTCTGCGCAACCGTGGAACTCGGACGCTTGACAGCTAGGGCATGGGCCCCATTCCCAAAAGAGTCCCCTCAGCCTTGAAGATTCTACAACAGTCACCGGGACCCCCGACTCCCGTAGACTTCCGGTGGGGAGCGACTGCCATGATTGCTCGCAGAATGGCCACGACGTAGCCACGAGATGGTGGTGCTCTCATGCTGACGCCAGCTTCAGTCTGAAACATCCAGAAACACTGTAGACTACCAATTCGATCAGTTCCGGTGGAGCCCCAACGTGACCCGGTAGAGAAGAACTTGCCCTCCCCTCTTTGACTGATGGTTCTTGTTGCCTGTCCCTTCTGTTTTCATTTAACAGAGCTTTTTGGACTGCTGAAAGGGGTTGTGTTCCGACCGCTGGTTGGTGGAGACATTTTGACTATATTCTGGACCTGCGTTGTCGCGTAATGCGTCATATGATGCGCCGCGTTAGCGCACCCGGAAGTGCTCCGGTGTGCGAGGCGCAGCTTCCCGGAAGCGATCCAGGGCACGGCGCGCAGCGCGTAACGTAAGCATAACAGGTCATGTGACTTGTTAATAAAACTTTTCATTGGTTCATTTTACTTTTGTTTTTCTAATGATGGAAGACTTGGTCATATGACCTAAAAATAACACTTTTCATTGCTTTCGAACATTATTTTTTCCCAAATGATGAAAGCCCCACCTTTTTTTTCTCACTCTGACTTGTAAAGCAAAGGACCCAGATGCATTTACAGTTTATCACTAACAATGTTCCAGGCTAATGTATATTCCCGGGAAATTTACAACTGTCCTGCAAGTAAAATATTCCTATTTCGAGAAAAAGGGCGTTTCTTCGTCCCATGAGGGAGCCGTTGAACAAAAGAGGCTCGACCTGCTGTCTTAGTCGCTGATAGGCATGAATATCGGATTCTTATCGATCACTTTATGTTGCAGGAGTGGAAAACACAACAGCCCTTGACCATTTATCTTTACTGCGTTCCTGCGTATTATACCTTTTAACCGTCATGTAATCGGGCTGCTTTATTTCACTTGCCTTTTACTGATTCGAAAACAGTGGCTATTATTCAAAACTTTACCAATCTAGGTACTACTACCATGTTTTGTTTTAAAAACCTTTATTGTGAAAATGTCAGTATACAAATACGGGCCTATAACCACGTGGGCCCGCCACGGAGCAAACTGTAATCGTATATGATGAGGGGACATTTACACTGTAGAAGAACGTAACGGGCGGGCCATTAGGTTGCAAGAACTAAGGTGTCTAACAGTTGCGGAATCGGTGGACGTATATTTTATAATTAAAGTACGACAGGGCCAGTTACAATAAAATTATCTAGATATACATTTGCGGGCAAGTACCATGGGTGACGTTAATTCGAACTTTCAATAGTACAGTAATCAATAACACATCAGAACTTAATATCAATAGGGATGTCCAAATGTTCAATCAGTACTCGTCCCCGCCCGCCATGTGCTTCAAAACTGCATACGTATCTCGTGATATCAAGGTTGGGCAACCAGTACACAACAAGGAGTTATGAGTCCCATTTATACCGGCGCCATTTTGGGCGCGGCCGGGCAGGTCCAGGATATAGTCAAAATGTCTCCACCAAGCAGCGGTCGGACCAGAACCCCTTTCGGCAGTCCAAAAAGGTTCCGTTAAATGACAACAGAAGAGATAGGCAACAAGAACAATCAGTCAAAAGAGGGGACGCTTTCGGGAATGGGGCCCATGCCCTAGCAGGCAAGCGTCCGAGTTCCAAGGTGTCCCAGGGCCATTTTAGTGGACCAGGTCCAACCGCCTATCGCTGCACCGCAAGAGTGGGCGCAATTCAGCTGGATGGTGGGCAAGACGCTGTAGTCGCAAGAGCGGGCGCAACTCAGCTGGATGGCGGGTGAGGCACTGTGCCGCAAGAGCGGGCGGAACTCAGCTGGATGGCGGGTGAGGCACTGTGCGGCAAGAGCGGGCGGAACTCAGCTGGACAGCGAGTGAAACGCCAAGGGGCGCCCCACTGCAGATGAGGTGCCTCCACCTGGGGAGGCGGGAGAGGCCCGTTCGCGCCGCCTCCCCCCCCCGGGCACCCCACACCGTCTTTCGGCACAGCATTGTAGGATGGCCACACCAGTGCGGCAACTAGCTGGACACCACCTCGGTGCCATCCGGATCTCGGCACCTTTGTGCTGCCTTCGACCTACTGCAGCAGCAAGTGCAGGCGCAACTCAGCTGGACAGCGAGTGAAACGCTAAGGGGCGCCCCACTGCAGATGAGGTGCCTCCACCTGGGGAGGCGGGAGAGGCCCGTTCGCGCCGCCTCCCCCCCCCCCCCCCGGGCACCCCACGCTGTCTTTCGGCGCAGCATTGTAGGATGGCCACAACAGTGCGGCAACTTGCTGGACACCACCTCGGTGCCATCCGGATCTCAGCGCGTTGTGCTGCCTTCGGCCTACTGTAGCAGCAAGTGCGGGTACAACTCAGCTGGATGGCGGGTGAGGCACTGTGCCGCAAGAGCGGGCGCAACTCAGCTGGATGGCGGGTGAGGCACTGTGCCGCAAGAGCGGGTGGAACTCAGCTGGATGGCGGGTGAGGCACTGTGCCGCAAGAGCGGGCGGAACTCAGCTGGACAGCGAGTGAAACGCCAAGGGGCGCCCCACTGCAGATGAGGTGCCTCCACCTGGGGAGGCGGGAGAGGCCCGTTCGCGCCGCCTCCCCCCCCCCCCCCCCGGGCACCCCACACCGTCTTTCGGCATAGCATTGTAGGATGGCCACACCAGTGCGGCACCTAGCTGGACACCACCTCGGTGCCATCCGGATCTCGGCACGTTGTGCTGCCTTCGGCCTACTGCAGCAGCAAGTGCAGGCGCAACTCAGCTGGACAGCGAGTGAAACGCTAAGGGGCGCCCCACTGCAGATGAGATGCCTCCACCTAGGGAGGCGGGAGAGGCCCGTTCGCGCCGCCTCCCTCCCCCCCGGGCACCCCACGCCGTCTTTCGGCGCAGCATTGTAGGATGGCCACAACAGTGCAGCAACTTGCTGGACACCACCTCGGTGCCATCCGGATCTCAGCGCGTTGTGCTGCCTTCGGCCCAAAGTAGCAGCAAGTGCGGGCACAACTCAGCTGGACGGCGAGTGAAACGCTAAGGGGCGCCCCACTGCAGATGAGGTGCCTCCACCTGGGGAGGCAGGAGAGGCCCGTTCGCGCCGCCTAACCCCCCCCGGGCACCCCACGCCGTCTTTCAGCGCAGCATTGTAGTATGGCCACACCAGTGCAACTTGCTGGACACCGTCTCAGTGCCATCCGGATCTCTGCGCGTTGTGCTGCCTTCGGCCTATTCGCACATCGGTCCGCTACTGACGCCGCCTCACAGGCCAACGGATTTTGTAGGCTTTTTATAGCCCAAAGCCGCATAGCAGGTCATGTGACTTGTTTATAACAGCTGGATGGCGGGTGAGTCACTGTACCGGAACTGCGGCCGCAACTCTGCTGAACGGCGAGTGAAACGGCAAAGGGCGCCGCACTGCACATCAGGTGCCTCCACCTGGGGAGACGGGAGAGGGCCGTTTGCGCTACCTCCCCCCCCCCCACCCGGGCACCCCACGCCGTATTTCGGCGCAGCATTGTAGGATAGCCACACCAGTGCGGCAAGTTGCTGGACACCACCTCGGTGCCATCCGGATCTCGACGCGTTCTGCTGCCTTCGGCCTATTCGCACATCGGTCCGCTACTGACGCCGCCTCACTGGCCAACAGATTTTGTAGGCTTTTTATAGCCCAAAGCCGCATAACAGGTCATGTGACTTGTTTATAAGACTTTTCATTGGTTCATTTTACTTTTGGTTTCCTAATGATGAAATGCTTGATCATATGACCTAAAAATAACAATTTTCATTGGCTTGAAACATTTTTTTTTCCCAAACGATGAAAGCCCCACCTTTTTTTTTCTCACTCGGCAATCCAAAAAGGTTCCGTTAGATGACAACAGAGGGGACAGGCAACAAGAACCATCAGTCAAAAGAGGGGAGGGCAAGTTCTTCCCTACCGGGTCACGTTGGGGCTCCACCGGAAGTCATCGAATTGGTAGTCTACAGTGTTTCTGGATGTTTCAGACTGAAGCTGGCGTCAGCATGAGAACATCACCATCTCGTGGCTCCGTCGTGGCCATTCCGCAAGCAATCATGGCAGCCGCTCCCCACCGGAAGCCTGCGGGAGTCGGGGGCCCGATGACTTTTGTAGAATCTTCAAGGCTGAGGGGACGCTTTCAGGAATGGGCCCAAGCCCTAGCAGGCAAATGTCCGAGTTAAAATGTGTCCCAGGGGCATTTTAGTGGACCAGGCCCAAATCCGAAGAGCCGGCCGCCATTTTAAGAGTCCTGTGGCAGCCGCCTATCGCTGCACCGCAAGAGTGGGCACAATTCAACTGGATGGTGGGCGAGACGCTGTAGCCGCAAGAGCGGGCGCAACTCAGCTGAATGGCGGATGAGGCACAGTGCCGCAAGAGCGGGCGCAATACAGCTGAATGGCGACTGAAACGCGAAGGGGCGCCCCACTGCAGCAGAGGAGCCTCCACCTGGGGAGGCGGGGGAGGCCCGTTCGCGCCGCCTCCCCCCCCCCCCCGGGGCGCCCCACGCCGTTTTTCAGCGCAGCATTGTAGGATGGCCAGACCAGTGCGGCAACTTACTGGACACCACCTGGGTGCCGTCCGGATCTCGGCGCGTTGTGCTGCCTTCGGCCTATTCGCACAACAGACCGCTACTGACGCCACCTCACAGGCCGACGGATTTTGCCGACTAAAAGACAGACCAAAGCAGCTCATTGTTGCTTTGAGATGGATGTTGCAGCAGGCTGCCATGTAAATAGTTGTTTAAAATGCTTTTTTTTAACGTGTTTACTTTGTTGGAGCGTTGTATATATTTATAAGTTATTAAAGTGTTATAATCCTACTACTTTGTTGGAGTGCTATATATTTTTAATGTGACACATAATTGTGAAGACTTTGATGTACAAAAAGGTATCCCTGAAATCTTCCGCTTCAGGCTCGGTCCCACCCACCCTTACAGTGAGAATCCCCTCCCCAATCACAATACAGGATCGTTATCAGATAGTAGGAACGTGTGTGGTGTGACGGATCTCATGGGGTGGGGGCCTTGATCTACTGTAACTCCTTTGAAGAGGGGTGATTCTTTACAGTTGGGGCTAAAAACTACATCCGCAGGGCTAGGTGATAGCCTAGGACCGGCCTGGACAATCAGACACAGATGAAGAGGAGTGTCAGAGGGTGCGGTAGTGAATAGGGTGAAAGGGAGGTGTCGGGCGGGCACAGGGTGTGATTCTCAGGGAAGAGCAGCGCAGATGGGGGAGGTTTATGGCCCATGCATGAGAGAGAGAGCGGGGGTGACCAGTGCGTGGGGGAGATGCTTGCGAGGGTGGGGAGCCATGCTGAGGATCGGCGGCGTGCAGAGAGTGGGTATCAATACGGATTAATTTATAACAATTATTTCTAACAATATATTTACTCGCAGTGTAAAAATGGCGGTCAACACTTCCTGATTTCCTAAGAATCGAACGTTAACAGACGTCACGATCGGCGTCGTGCAGAGAGTGGGTCTGGTCAAGGCACCTAAAATGGCTGCCGTGCACGACAAAAGTGTGCCATTGGAAAAAAAGCAAGATGGCGCAGACAATGTTTATCAATACGGATTAATTTATAACAATTATTTTTAACAATATATTTACTCACAGTGTCAAAATGGCGGTCAACACTTCCTGATTTCCTTCGAATCGAACGTTAACAGACGTCACGCAGCAAAAAAAAAAAAAAAAAAAAATCCGCTCACGCGCAGCCGCTGGAAGACATGTATCAACATATATGAGCATCCTCAGCCACCCTCAGAAAACATAGGTGGTCAGGATACGTCTCCCGTACCCCCTTATACCCATTTCTCACATTGTTTTTCCTCCATCTTGTAATTTAATTAAAATGAAACACAAAATGGCGAATTCCCGTTTCGCTACCGGAAAGCGCTTCTACCGCGAAAAATAAAAAAAAATCTATTTGCCCTACGGGACCCCTTAATAACCCCAACATCATTCCTAGGGGGTAAAGAGGGGTCTACCTTGCCCCCTTTCATTAAATTCCCCCTTCGTTTTTCTCCTCCTCTTGTCTCTCGATCCTACCGAGAGACAAGATGACGGCCGTTCCGGACTGTTTAGAATGTTGACAGACACCGGAGAGCCAATCAGCTTCGCAAAGTTCTGTTACGCGAAAAGTACGCGAATTGGAGCGCTACCCGGGACGCTGTCACATATATATCTGTTTTTTAAAACGTTAATTTCTCAAAATCCACTGGAGCACATATATTGAGACCTAGCAAAGGCACATCGGGCTAACAGTCCCTACAATTTTGCCATGTTTCGTGCAAATCCATTCAGCCGTTCGAGCTAAAAGTGAGGCCAACCGCCCTATGGAAAAATGAATGGGAAAAACGCGTTTTGGGACCCCCCTTTTTTCTCGGCCCCCCCTTGACGAAACCCCCCCATATTTTCAGGGGCTGCTCAGAAACAAAATGTGCCATATTCCTGAAAATTTCAGCCGATTCCGTCCACAAACGCCAAAGTTATTAGACATAGAATTTTCAAAAGTCCCATAGAGAAAAAATCCTAACTATATATACCTACTGGCGACCGCCAGTAGGTAATATATATATATATATATTTATTTATACATAAAATACCTTTCACCCCAATATGGCATCGTTATATCTTTATAATTTTTTCTTGCTGTAGTAAGTATGTTTAACTGTTCAACTTTTAAACTAACTTCACAAATCCCAGCAGACTTTTTGAAAATAATTCCTTGATGACATAACTAACTGGTGGTAGGCAAGCACCTGAAAAGGATGTATCATTATCTATTCAAGAAATATTAATCCTGTCTTGCTGAGAAAAAAGAGAAACACCATCCAGCACATTCAAATACTTTACACACAAATTCCCCATTATTATCTTTATTCATATGCCATACTGTCCCAAAGTGTAACCTTTAATATACATGACTATAATATATGATTGTATCCTTCTACCAAGGGGTTGGAGAGTGGTTCAAGACTCTCTACCCAAGGTACATGCCAGACCTGCAGCCAATCACGAGACATGGCAAGTATAGAAGAACGACTATAATGCCATTATTAGTACATTCCACATAAGAGTAGAATGTTCATAATTAAACAGGGAGGAAAGAATTAGAATGTTGGAGCAGAAGGTCATTAATTGTCCTCTGTAACTCCATTGCCTTAAAGGGATCTTCCAGCATTACAAAGTTCTGTTATTACAAAAGATATACTAGAGATAAACTAATGGCACTAAATTAAACGTCTTCTATAGAAAGTCAGCAGCTTGACCATTGGTTAAATCTCACGTTCTAAAACTACCTGGTACCACAGAACTGTATCCATCTCTGTTGATAGACATGTGAGAATGTTTTTACCTAGCGTATTTGAGGATGGGTATTATGCACTATTTATTACCTTTTCCAAAGGTTTGGGAAGTTGTTAATTTTATGAACATATGTACATGTGTTGCAGAACTTAGAAATCTAGGGGCAGATTTACAAGAAAGTGACGCATCTGTAGAGATGCGTCGCGTTCCCTGCGCTACCCTGAGATACCCTTGCGCCACCATGGATGTGCCTTATTTACAACACAGCAAGGATTGACAGATGCGTCAGAAATTCTGATGCATCTGTTGGCGCAAAAGTCACGCATTGCTGGAGTTGTGTCACAATGCAACTCCAGCAATGTATGGGGATCCCTATCCTCATTGTGCTGCGTCACTCCTTACGCCTGCTCCAAGTAGGCATAAGGTATTGAAACAGTGACGTTCTACAAGTGGTGCAGTGGAATCTTGTAGATTTCACTAAGTCACCAGGAGGCTTTCCTGTGTGAAAACGCCAACCCTGCATACATTATATCTGACACAGGTATAATGTGACACAGGGCTTTACAACGTGACGCATCTCCCTAGATGCATAACGTTGTAAATGGGCCGCATTTCTACCCCGCCGCTGCGTTACAAAACATGATGCAATGGCGGCGCAAAAATTATGCAAGGGGGCTGTAAATCTGCCCCCCAGGATTTCTAGATGTAGGCATGCTCTTCTTCTTTGACAGCTGCTTCCTAGACCGCAGATATGTTCAGCTATTGACTGCTTTTTACGTGGTGATGATAAACATATTGTAACTATTGATATACATTTGAATCTGTATTTGAAATAGTAAAATTATTTTACTCTCAATATATTTTTAGGTAAGCGAAACTTTTTGATAGTTAGTTTGTAATTAAAAGTGTTGCATATTCTCCTCCACGTCTTGACCTCGAGAAACAGTCACTGCATGTAGATATTTGCTAGGCTAGGAGAAGCCACCAAGATCCCCCGATCAAGCCCCTCCAGGATGCCGAGTCAATAATTAAATATTTTTCTGGACAGTCCGTAAAAAGTTGTCCAAAGTGTGTTCCTTCAAAAGATTAACAATATGTGGGTTGTCGCTGCTGCTTTGGGTGATTATCATTCAGGGAAGGTTTGCCTTTATTCCACACAGTTATAGCTGGCAGCGACTATGAAGTCATACCTCGCACAAATAAAAATGGACAAGAGATACCTTTGTTTTTTAAAGATGCAGGACATAAAACAGATTGCCAAAACAAGAATAACGGATGAACATTGGGAAAAAGAAAAAATGAAATATACGAGGTGCTGTGGTATAATTCTGCAAGACAGGATGAAAAGGCAAATCAAGAGTGTTATTATAGATAAGACAGGTCTGTAAAAAGGCGAGATTATTGATCCTTGGAGATTTCAATTACACTGACATTGATTGTAATAAGAATTGTAGAGTCAGTTAGATAGAGTGTGCACATCCTTCACACGAAGTTGGCAAGATCAAAGGTTTTTTAAGCTTAGCCTAAGGACAGTGGCAAAAATAATAAGTTTGATAGATGCCGGTGTTCAATTTATACTCGCTAAACTGCTCTTGAGGGCAGACTCACAAGTGAACAGACGAATGATATTGGATTCAAAAATGTCCTAAATGTAGGCAATGTGAAAAATTGCAATTGAAGTGAATTGATTGAAGTCAGGTTGAGTACAACACATCGATTTTGGTGAAGTATAAGAGGTTAATAAATATATAACACCCACAAATTCATTCTTTCAACTCTCGGCATAAAATGCAGTTTAAATGAAGGATGTAATAACAAAGCAATGTGTCTTCACTTTTCAGTTACCTGCTGCATTCTGAACCAATAATGCTGAGAGAAAGCAGGGCTTCCAAAAGTAAGACAATGCAAAGTAAATTCCAAAGCCGAGGGACAGTTTTTTCAAATTTATGATGAAAGTAAAGGACATTGAAACAAATGAAATTCATTGGAAAGTTGGACTTTTAAGCAAACCTGGGGTTCCCACATTAAGCTCCAGGTGCTCTCTTTTTTTTTACTCGTCAGCAAATTTCTAAAAAAAAAAAAAAAAGTCCTATACAATTGTGATTATTGTGCTGGGGTTTCTGTTCAAGTGCAAGGGTGTGAATGGCTAACAACCAAACTTCTGCTGACTAGAATTAGATTGTCAGATACTAAGGTGAGCCAGGACAGTTGTAAGCCCATCTTGAATACAGTTTGGTGATCAGAAAACCAGCCCATGTAGTGATTTGTGAAATCAGCCCTTGAGCACTGCCAGATACCCCGCCAGGCCACTCTGACCCTAAGTGAGAGACAATTATGAGCACTTGAAGGCTAACATCCGCATGGCAAAAGCACCCTTACTGAAAGCATGTAGAGACATCAAGTGGCATATTTCAAGAAGACTACAGGGAAGAGAAAAACATGTTTTCGATTATTCAATTCTGAAAAAGGATAGCAAACAGTTTTAAAATCAAATTTGAGAGACCTACGATGACTTATATTGTACACATTTTCAAGCTATTGTAATCATTGCCTGTCACATTAATGACTTGTTTAAGCGTCTTGTTTTTATGTTGCCTTTTTACAGTATTCCAGCATCTTGCTCCAGTTTGTCTCTGTCAGATTCAGTGGCGGCTGGTATTTGAAGGTGGTGAGTGGTCTGGTCGTGGCGGCTGGTGGAGGAGGAAAAAAAATTGAAAAAATACAAACTTTGCTGTCTGACGCTGCCATCCGGCATCGCCACTGCCGCCTCCTCTCGGTCCTCTTACCCGCTTCCAGGGCAGGATGGATCCCAGCCTCCGGATAGCCAAGGCAGCATTGTGATTGGTCAAAGTGCCATATATCGGCACTCAGACAGAGTATGGAAGGCTGGGCATGTTCTCCATGCAGGCTATAATGTAGCCTGCATGGAGAACATGCAAAGTGTGCATGAATGCTTGGCAGGCCCCAGAGGGCCCCACTCTTCCCCTCCCCTGCTTTCTAGCCCTGCCCGTCCCGCCTGCTAAGCTGCTGCAAAAAGGAAAAAATAAAATGGTAACAGAGTTATTATCATTTTATTTTTCCTTTAGTGACACTGCTTAAAAGCAGTGGGGTGACTCTCCTCCGCCTTAACGGAGGAATGGCCACTGGTCAGATTATCAGAACATTCAAAATAATCTTTGTAAGCAGTGGTGAGCCTTCTGTTTCATGGATAAGTTCTATCTGCTACCTGTTGCTTGAAGAAATACCGAAAAAGGCCAACAGTTCCATTTGTTTTTTTATGCTTTTCAAGATAAAAGGATGGAGTTAGAGGGCGGCGGAGGGTGTTCTCCAAGACATTCACACTAGATATCCTGTTCATTTTATTAGTTAATTTCCTTACTTCCTTCAGGAATAGAACCTACTACCTGGAAAGCAGTAACAAGGGTGAAAGTGCAGAAATCAGTAGAAAGTGGAAAGAGTGGAAGTCACCCTTTTACTGAAACAGCCTTTTAAAATTATCGACATACCTCCTTAGTTCTTTTAGTTGCAAAATTAACAGAATCTGTGAGGGGTTAACAAGCAACTAATCAGTTATCTTGAAGAATATCATCTGTTCCACTCTGCCCATTATGTGTTTCGTGAAAACCTCAGCAGTGAATCTGTTTTGGCAAAGGTTTCTAATGACATACACTTTATTTTGGATGAGGGAAGAGTGACAGTATTGATTGTGATAGATCTATTTTATTGATTCAGCATCATCTTCCATGCAATTCTAATTAAATGAATGGCTTGGTTTGGTGTCAAAGGAAAATCTTGTAACTGTTTTGCATCTTTCTTGCAAGACTGTAGCCAAGCAGTCTCCTTGGCCAACATTTGGTCCTCCGCCAAGTCCATCCTTACAGGGGTACCACAGGAATCCACTCTCAGTCCTACATTAGTCAATCTTTAAATCTCACCACTTGCAAGATGGATAGATTATTTTGGTCTTGAATTGTATTTATACGTTGTCGACCCTGAACTCATCCTGTAGTGTAGTTCCTATATTCCCAATAGGCTCTGCGCATTGGAATAACATATAGTATAGTTTAGACGTAGGACTGAGGTCGACTAGGTCTCTATCGTATATATTAAACTTAATTGTGAGTGCCAGCTAGCTCAGAGATCACTAGAAACTTTCTCGAATTCACAAGAAAGGATTAGTTTCTGACAACCGCATAAACATGACAACTTTGTTTCCCAAGAATAAGAAATCAATCTCTAGAATCGAGGAAACAATAGATAACTATTTTACTCAGTCAATCTTGCATGTTTTGTTTCACCAGAGGTGCTGAGAAAATAGAGAGACAGGCGTTTTCAATATAAGGTATTTATTGAACAGTCTTCTTTCTCAAGCATAAGAAATGTACTGCTACAATCGTATTACTGGTTATAAAGTACAAGGCATATCATACGAAAAGTATTATAAAGTAGTACTGTAAAAGCATGACATGGTTTCTTAGCCATAAGTTGGCTAAAACATATAAAACACATACAGTAGTAGTGGAACTCGTGTGTTACTGGATTTGCTGTAGGAAACAAAATCCATAAATAGAATACCTCTGTCTGCCAATATTCATGTGCCTCTATAACAAAGATTACTTTACAACCTCTCGATGATACTCCATTTTCTATAAGTTTTACAGTTATGGTTTTCCTTATATTTGCCGGGATGATTATTGCATCCTGGTCATTTTGTTGGAGATTTGTGTCATCTAAGACTGCTTGAGCTGCTGCTGCAGCTCTCTCCCTTTCGTCGTCACTCTCTATCATTTTATTGACTGAAAGTTTGCAGAGCAAGTTTCAAGGAAACAAAGATTTGGTGCACAATATTTTGTAACACTGTAACCTTCAACGTTGAATAAACCAAAAACTAATACATAGGATTTTTGTCCTACTCAGTTTTGGCGGATATTAATCTTTTACTCACTCCAGACATCTATTGGAGTATTTTTACGGGAAAAAGGGGTCTGCGTGAAAAGCACGACAGAGTTACTCTAGTATCTAGCGTTAAGTTATTGCCTTACCAAACTTTGGGCGCCATGTAGTGTAGTTCCTATATTCCCAATAGGCTCTGCAATTGGAATAACATATACTATAGTTTAGAAGTAGGACTGAGGTCGACATGGTCTCTATCGTATATATTAATATTAATTGTGAGTGCCAGATAGCTCAGAGGTCACTAGAAACTTTCTCGAATTCACAAGAAAGGATTAGTTTCTGACAACCGCATAAACATGACAACTTTGTTTCCCAAGAATAAGAAATCAATCTCTAGAGTCGCGGAAACAATAGATAACTATTTTACTCAGTCAATCGTGCATGCTTCGTTTCACCAGAGGTGCTGAGAAAATAGAGAGACAGGTGTTTTCAATATAAGGTATTTATTGAACAGTCTTCTTTCTCAAGCATAAGAAATGTACTGCTACAATCGTAATACTAGTTATGAAGTACATGGCATATAATACGAAAAGTATTATAAAGTAGTACTGTAAAAGCATGATATGGTTTCTAAGCCATAAGTTGCCTAAAACATATAAAATACGTACAGTAATAAAATAATGACTAAAAGTACTCAACTGGTGCTTCTAAAATACACCTACCCCGGTGTAACTAACCTAAGTCTAGTACAAGGGAAGAAGTAAGTGAGGAGTAGCTTAAGTTTAGTATTTCTCTGCCAAGGATCTATCCAAGAATTCTCTAAGGGTCCAATCAGCTCCGTGCCGTGGTTTTAGTATAGGAGGTCTTGTATCTTTCTCTCAGGACTCGATTTCCCAGCAACCCGCAAGGGTAGTCTGGAAACACTGGAGCTGTATTTTTTGGCAGGAGAAATGACGGAGTCTCTCAGTGCGTCAGCTGGATGGTCGGCTTCCTTCGGCACTTGCTGCTGCAGGGTGTCAGGCAAGTAGTTAGTCGATCTGCTCCAAACCAACGTGTGTTTGTCTGGGCAAATATAGCCATATTTATTCTTTGAAGGTGCCGAGTTTGACGTATGAATGGACCTGATAATGTCACTCAAAGACTCAGTTCTTTGAAAACTCCATGATTTTCTAGATAAATTAGTATTCAGGCGAGGGGTAGTCCCTAGCTGCTTAAGGCCGGTTTCTCTAAGAAATCGTTGTTGATTCTCGGAACTTAGTGGAAGTAGCCATGCCGTATTTGGGCTGCATAGGCTCAGTCCAAATATGGTAATGATTTCTATGCCTATATAAGGATTGGGTAATTTATACTTATATAAGGGCATCAATCGGAAAAATTACACTAGTGTCCTAGATTCATTTACAACAATCCTTAGATTAGATGGGGGTCAAGGACAAGTCAGCTCAAACGTTTTCAGTCTGCCTTAAGAAGGTGGCCTGTAGGTTGAAACACAACTCACTGGTATTAAATTATGAAAAAACGGAACCAGTGAATTTGGTAAACTTTCACTGGGGACCACAAAATGGTGAGGCACAGGGTCAAGGCTGATTTGCATATAGCCAGTGTCTGACCTAGGGTGGTGTGGAGAGCAAAAAAACGATGTATTTAGGCCCAGATCTTTTGTACTGGGGTGAATGTAAGACATTGTTCTGCATTCTGTCCATCAAATGTGTTTTTTGCAATTTTCACCCCGAGTGGGCTGGGTATGCTCAGACGTGAGTCCCAGGCTCTCCACATCACTGGAGTCAAGCTATCCAGGCTGAAGAAGGCTGATAGCCAGAAACCGGTCCTTGGATGCTTGATTCCGGTCTAGGAAAGACATGGCTTGGTAGTTCGGGCTGGACTGTTCCCATGAGGCACAGGGTCAAGGCTGATTTGCATATAGCCAGTGTCTGACCTAGGGTGGTGTGGAGAGCATAAAAACGATGGATTTAGGCCCAGATCTTTGTACTGGGGTGAATGTAAGACATTGTTCTGCATTCTGTCCATCAAATGTGTTTTTTGCAATTTTCACCCCGAGTGGGCTGGGTATGCTCAGACGTGAGTTCCAGGCTCTCCACATCACTGGAGTCAAGCTATCCAGGCTGAAGAAGGCTGATAGCCAGAAACCGGTACTTGGATGCTTGATTCCGGTCTAGGAAAGACATGGCTTGGTAGTTCGGGCTGGACTGTTTCCATGAGGCCCAGGGTCAAGGCTGATTTGCATATAGCCAGTGTCTGACCTAGGGTGGTGTGGAGAGCAAAAAACAATGGATTTAGGCCCAGATCTTTGTACTGGGGTGAATGTAAGACATTGTTCTGCATTCTGTCCATCAAATGTGTTTTTTGCAACGACCACAAAATGGTGGCCTGACATTTTAGGTCTCATCCCTTCTCTCGCTCATCAGGCAATAAACCTGGGTATCATCTTTGATACCAAGCTCTCTTTTTAGGAGCACATCAAGGTTCTGACTCCCACATGTCTTTGTCTCTTGTGTACAATTCCTAAAATTCTTCCATTTCCTGCATCATCCTGCAGGAAAAGCCTGGTGCAAGCTTTAATAATATCAATGTTTGAATATTGCATATACATGTTGTCGGCCTTCCCAAGTACCCGTTGCACAGTGTTAAAATTGCTTTTCACGGTTTTCATTTTTGTGCACTAATAATGATGATTAATATTTTCTTTCATGCATGAATATATATGTAGGCTGAATTGATATAACTGCAATTGAAACACATTTCCTTGATGTTGAGAAATGTGTTTATCAATGTGTTTTACTTTAGAGACATTTTCATGTAAAACACCATTTGAGACAATAGGGATGGCATCAGTGTCACACGCTCCTGTTTCTCCCCTCCCTGTACACATCCTCTCGCCAAGGTTCTGCTTAGCACAGTCAAGTTAATGTGTAGTAGTTTATTTCCACTCTTATGATTAAATGTTTTTTATATACATTTCCCTGTTCTTTATGGGCCTTATTAGGAGAGTGGCGGTCCACGGACCACCATACTCACAGTGCCGTTCTCCCGACCGCCCTATTATGACTGGGAGGGTCAAGACGCCCTGGGACCGCAACATCTGCCGCAACCGACAGGGAACCGCCACTCCCTGGTGGTGGCATGGTGGTCCTGGGCCGCAATATGCTTGGCAGGGCTGCTACGGCTCTGCCAAACAGATTACGTGTTTACTTGCACCACACTTTTCATGGCAGTGCGACCACCATGAAAAGTGTAGCAGTGAGGAAGCAGAGGGGCCCTGTTGCCTCGTGTGATCTGAATGCTCACAGGGGGGCACAACATGTGCCCCTCTGTGTGCATGCACACCAGTACCTGCACGGCATGGACAGCGGCCGTCCATGCCTTGCAGTTACTGCTTTTGACGTTCCCAATACAGTGCCTATTTCATAGGTACTGCCCTGGGAATGCCAAAGAACTACCCGCTAGACAGCAGAAAACTCCTGATCTGGCGGGTGGATCCTACATGGGTATGGCAGTGCAGGAAAGGGGCGTTCCCACTTCTGCACCACCAAACTCCTAATAAGGCCCTACGACTTGAAACATTGTCAAGGTCCCTTCCACTGCCTTACACTGTGATCACTAGGCTGTTAATTTGCTGAAAGTCCTATTGTATATATATGTATTATAGCTATAATATTAGGTCAAACATCTCTGGATGACATTAGCATAAAGGATGCTGAATACGTTTTTCAGAAATGTGATGGTGCTTATGTGTCAAGGTAATGACATTTATTATTTTTGTGTTCTGATTTGCTAAAGAAATGCTACCTTTGCTCACATCATGAGGATCTCACAGTATTTCTAATTTGTTATGCAAGAAATGTGTTTAAAAATCCCATGATTTTTGGGGGGAACCAGAGGACTTTCCTACGCTACTAGGGATGCTGTCTGAATGTGGTGGGGTTCATTTGGGAGTTTTCCATACTCCATATATTTTTACATTTGCGAGCCTTCATGGCATTGAACCTGTGCTGCTTATTTTTACATTTTGTAATACAACTCTTCAACTGTTTTGATCTAGGACTCAATTATTGAGTAGGCTCCGTTATTTATTTGTACTGTTTTACTCTGGTAATTGATGTTTACTGCATTGATGTGCAGTTTAAGCTGGGGGAGAACCAGATGAGGTACATTTTTGGGGGTTTTCATATTTCTGGGGTGTCTAAACCTTTTAGTATGGTTTTGCTCCCCTAAAACTCTCCAGGTAGTACAAAATGCATCGCCTCACTCAGTCATGGAACTGAGTAGAAGGTCTTCATTTCTTCACACATCCTCCTACTTTCATGATTGCCCATTGCCTAAAGAGGTTTGCCGAAAACTGCAGCCCTTTGTCATTAAGTTATTTATACAACAGTTGAAGGAAGTTATATGTCCTCTCTTTTTCGTGTTTCCTTCCTTCATGTACCCTTCTTTCCAGCGCACAATGCCTGGCAGTGATCCCCAGGTGGCCAGGGTTGGGGAGCACTCACTGTCTCTGATGACATCCAAATACTCGGCCTCTTGAGACTCAATCAAACCTTAGCAGTTTCAGTAAATTGCACACAGGATCCCTGAGCAGTTTTTGGCCTATTAGCAGCGTCAGGACACTTCTTTCTTCAGTATTTATGTGTTTATTGCATGACTTATTCCCTATTCGATTCATTATATCCTATGTCAGTTGTAATGAAATAGCTGTCTGCCCACAGCCCTTCAGTGAGAGTGAGCGCAATTGGAAAAGGCACGTATGCTATTTACTTCCAAACATTCATTTTAATTGCCTTTTCTCTGTGGAGCTATGATTCACCTTTTGGGATTCCTAAAGTACCAAACAGATGGCCAGATTACTTAAAGACAACTGGATGCCATTCACTGAGTTGTTTACCTTAGTATAATGATGGATTTTTGATCATTCCAAACAATTGGTGTTTTTTTGCGATGTCTCACGTTGTCCAATAATAAATCTTCCAAATTCACAGACATTCAAGGAACATCTATTTGTAATTCTAATTGCATTAGATGCTAATCGACTTGCCAGCGTCTTGCCTAATTGATTTAAGATGGGTGAGACTGCAGTAATCAATACTTGTGCTGCAAATAGGTAATTTGCTAAGTCCGCAATTACACACTGCCATAGTCTTTGCATTAGCCACCCAA
Source organism: Lissotriton vulgaris (assembly GCF_964263255.1). Lineage (NCBI taxonomy): Eukaryota > Metazoa > Chordata > Amphibia > Caudata > Salamandridae > Lissotriton > Lissotriton vulgaris. Next base: position 902,951,926 of record NC_141696.1, read on the forward strand.
ATGCTATGGTTTAGCCCCTGGAGGTTTGATGGTGCTCAGACACAAGTGATATGAAATTATGGTGGTTTCAAACATAATATTTAGGAATAGAAACCATACCTTTTTACCTAATGAAGTTTTTGTTAATCCATCTCTGTGACTTTAGTGAGCTATATTCACAATCTAAGTTTGTAACGTCTCTGGGATCACGATTCATGCCCACTTAGCATAAACAATTTGTATGCCTGAAACAGTTTGTCACTCATTTTCTTGAATGAAATGTCTTCACTGTTTACCCTCCTATGTAAATATCTTGATTTATTAAAATGTCTTCATCTGTTCTGGAAAGTCGCCTCATACAAACACTAATGTGGAATCATACATTGCATCTTTCAGGATCTGTTCATGTGACTATTGGAAGGGACTTGTGGATGATTATTGCATAGGCTTTAATGATCATTACATTGTTATGTGGGCACTAGGTCCTATGAAAGGATGTTGGTCAGACTGAATTCTTTTCCAATCAAGTGTAATTATACTCCATTAAATGGACGTCACACCTCTATATGACTAGAATTGCCTTGACTGTCAGTCACTATGGCAGTGGCGTAGCTAGACCTACTGGCACTCGGGGCGGACCCTAAGGGCCCGATTCCAATCCGGTAAAATTACCGTCAGTACAAATCACATCCGGAGCCATCTCCGTACGACTCGTACACACGCTGTACGACCCAACGAGAATGATCCAGACCTGGGTATCAAGAAGCGAGTCATATGGTCCACATCAAGTAAGGGTGATTCGTACGGAAAAGCGCGCATTCACATACACACCGTATGGCACGTACCCCCCATGATCGCAGGGGTACGGTGCGTACCCCTGTGATCATGGGGGATACGTGCCGTACACCCAGTGTACATGGGGTACACGCCGTAAACCCAGCGTACATGGGGTACGGTGCGTACCCCATGTATGCTGGGTGTACGGCGTGTACCCCCCATGATCGCAGGGGTATGGCGCGTACCCCTGCCATCATGGGGGGTACGTGCTGTACCCAGGGGGGGCCATTCCGTACCTGTTTCGCAGCAAACTCTGTTTTTACTCTGTTTTTAAGGCTGTTTTCACATCCTTTAGAAAAAGGGTCGTATTGTGCGTACCCAACACGTATCGTACTTGCTGGGTTGTATAAACTAGCCGCGAACCGTACAGATGTCGCGTACAGCGGGTTATGAGTGAGACTTGTACGGGGATTTGATTTGTACGGTCTCTGTACGATTCGTACGGAGTCCAGCTCCTGGTAAGAATCATACTTCGTCGTACGTACAGGGGACGTTGCAGGGTACGATTCGTATGGGAAAAATGCTCCGAACGGCTATTCAGAGAGCTTTTTACCGGATCGGAATCGGCCCCTAAGTGTGCCGCCTGATGCAGGTAAGAGAGGGGGGAGGCGGTTGATGCACAACTTATTCAAGGGAGGGCCGACAGATGACTTGTTCTCGGGGGCTGGGGGATGGTGGTAGTCAAAAGACTCGACTTTCTCACCTCTGCCTCTCCCAAAAACAGTGCCGCCTGGGGCAGACCATGCCTCCCCCCCGCCCCCCAGCTAAGCCACTGCACTATGGTACAAGTGTTTGGAAACTGAAACCTAGGATGTTCTTTGCAATCCAGGCTCAAACTACTGATAAACTCTTTTTTTCAAAGTGAGACAGATGCACTCCACTTCCATGATACTCTTATTGCATACAATTCACATTCCAGCATGACTCAAAATACAGATTGCAATGAGCTAGCATAATTGGCATAATTGGCAGACCCACAGAGCTAGGATCAACAATTTGGTGCAAATTAAATTCAAAGTAAACTATTATCTCTATGTGTGCTACATCTCTCATTATCTTATATTTTTTCAAAAGTTGTTTGGTAGAATTCAAATTATTTGTATTTTCTGTTCTGAAGTGTGATGGTGTATGCTGAAGTTTCTGAAGTCTTTGATGCATCTGGAGAAATTACTTCTCTAGAAAATATTGTATTCCTCTACATCAGCTAGCGTTAGAGTGGAATTAAGTGCTTCCACTTTTTGGCATCAGGTTTCAGGCTTTCACTAAAAAATGTGACTGAATGATAAAAAGTTTTATTTTGTGAAAGTCACATTTATCTGAGTCTAGCTGAGAGTAGGCTTGTGAATACATCTTGTAGAGCTTGAAGTCATTACTATAGCTGATACATTTGAATTTTTATTTAATTAACTTTCAGATGATGCATTGAATTATATTAGTTTCTATGGTAAGGATAACATTTAGCTGTTTCTATCTGATCAACTGCATGTGGTTAAAAATTCATTATAGGTGTCCTGATTCGGCCATATTTTGCTTGCTTTGCAAGACTGCCAAAGGAAGTTCTTTAATGTCTGCCATTCCAAAAACAGTGCAGAAGAGAAAGATTAAAATCTAGTGACCACAGGAACAGTATGCAAACATTCTGTATAGCTTGCTCCAGAAAAGTTATGCAAGTACATCATATAACTCTTGTTGTTATAATACAGAAACTTCCATTATCAGCTGCCTAGCACCTTACAGCCTGGGAACAGAATGCCCAGATGTGGGTAGGTGCTCACCATGCCACTGAATTCAAGCAAGCCTGACTGGTGAGGGGTGATACCCTGAAACCGGTCCTAGGATGCTTGTTTTCCAGTCCAGGGAAAACCAAGCCCAGCAGTTCGGGCTGGACTGTTCCCTTGAAGAGCAGGGTCAAGACAAGATTTGTAAATGGCTGGGTTATGTTAATGTTAATGTTAAATTACATTTATAGAGCACTAATCACCCAAAGGTCTCTAAACGCTGCAACATAGAACGACAGTCTGAGTTCTGTTACGCCACTGAGCTTGACATTAATCCTAATAGGCCTGATCAAATGCCTCTAAGAACAGCATCGTCTTGAGCCTTCTCCGAAATGGGAGCAGTCTATCTTCCCTGTGCATGTCATCTAGTAGCTTATTCCACATCTGGGGAACACAGACCGAAAAGGCCCGGCCACCAAATGTCGCCACACTGACAGGAGGGCAGGCAGGAAGACTGGCCAGTGATAAGCGAAGATGGCAGGCCAGTACATAAGGCTTCAAAGGGTCCTTGATATATTTAGGGGCTTCACCAAACAGGGATTTGTGTGCAATGCACAAGCCCTTGAAGCTTACCCTTTGTTTAATAGGGAGCCAGTGCAGTTGACGCAGAAAGGGGGTAGCATGTAGTCTACGAGGCAGTTTATATATCAGCCTTGCTGCGTCATTCATGACCACCTGGAGTTTCCTCCGAAGAGTACCAGGAAGGCCAATTTAAACTGCATTGCCGTAATCTAAACGGGATAGTATTAAAGCAGTCACCACCACCTGCATGGTGGTGAAAGACAGCAGGGTTGATCATTTCCGAAGTTGGCGCATCAGCCCAATACAGCTTCCCACAACAGCAGACACCTGGGTCTTCATGGTCAATCCGGTGTCCAGTCTGATACCCAGACTTTTCACGTCTGGCACAGGAGTGGGAGTAGTGCCAAGTTCTTGGGGCCAAGAAAGGCTAGACCAAGGGGAGGAAACAGGGGAAAGTACCAGAACTTCTGTCCTATCGGGATTCACCTTTAAATAATTGGCGGTCATCTAATTCACGGTGTACCGGAGGATGTTCTGGACGTTCTGCTGCGAGTCAAAGGAGTTATCGACGCGGACTATTGGCTGAGTATCGTCCGCGTAGTTATGGCAGTCTGCCTTTGCCAGAGACTCAATCAGAGGTTGGAGATAGATCTTAAAAAGGAGAGGTGACAATGCCGAACCCTGCGGAACCCCGCAACGAAAGTTGCCCTGCTTAGACATGAGTTCTCCTAGTTGGACATTCTGCCAGCAGTCCTCCAAGAATGAAGTGAACCACTGGAGGGCCTTCTCAGTGACTCCCAGCCGCCGCATACTAGCTATTAGCTGTCCATGATTCACTGCATCAAAGGCGGCTGTGAGATCAAGTAGTATTAAGGCTGAGTGGATCTTCTTGTCTGCTACCAGTCGTAGATCATCCAATACTGAGAGCATAACTAACTCTGTGCTGTTATGCGCCCGAAACCCAGCTTGTCGATGATGCAGCAGGTGTGTTGTTCAGTATATAGCGCAAGGGCTCTGAGGACATGCTGTTCAAGTACTGTTAGAAATGGGATCTCTGGTTGGCTAAGGCTTGCGCCAAAGCCGGGCAGAGACCACCACTCTAGTCAGGGCAAGGGAGTTACATGCCAAGATAACCCCTGATGACCCCCCTGGTGGCTTGGCACGAGCGGTAGGAAATTCCGGCCCAGAAGCAGAAATTCCTGCCCTGGTGCGGACGTAAAGTTAGGAGTCATAAGTCTATTCTGTGGATACCAAAAGTAGAAAGTTCATTCTGTGAGTGGCAAAAGTATTAAGTGCATTCTGTGAATACCAAAATGGTAGTAAGTTTAGGATTTTGTCTTCAATTCATTCTGTGAATCGGGCCCCTATATTCCCATTCCTTTTCATGCTTTCACTGGGAAACCCAAGATTCCAGAACATTACTTTATTAGTAAGGAACATTTTTGGCTTTCAGAGGGGTTAATTTTACTACCCACTCGAAACAGCACAACAGTGAAGAAAGTGTTGGAATGTGAAGGGGTAAGCTATACTATTCCCAGCCTAGTATATGAAACAGTAGGGAAAGCGTTGGATTTTGAAGGGGTGAGAATTACTGTTTGAACTCCAAACAGCACAACAGTAGGAAAAGTGTCAAATTGCAAAGAGATTATTAATTTTACTATTTCTGCTGCAGTCTAAACAAAAGTAAGAAAAACATCATTAATTAAAATATGCATGTAATAAAAAATCTGTTTATATTATTACTATTCATTAAAATATTTGGGGGCAGATGTAGGAAGGCTATTACCGGTCGGTAACGGACGAAATTAACGAATTTCAGTCGTTACCGACCGGTAATAGGCTTTTCTGATGTAGGGTCCAAAATTAACGATTCAGTAATTTACCGAATCGGTAATTTAAGGAAACGGTAAATTACTGATTCCTTAAATACCGATTCAGTAAATTACTGAATTCCTAATGTAGGGAGCACTTAAATGAGTGCTTATCCAATATTAGGATTCGTTATTTACCACCAACTACAAGTTGGTGGTAAATAACGAAAACACCCCAAAAAGCTATTTTAAGCAAATTGCTACAGGGCCATGTGCACCCATACACAATTGAGGGGTGCAACAGGGTGTCAAAGTGACACCCTGCCAACCTTCACTGTTTTCTCCCTTTTACAGAATCGGTATTTACCGATTCGGTAATTGACATTCATTCCTATGGGCCTCCAGGCTCATAGGAATGAATGGCAATTACCGAATTGGTAAATACAGATTCGGTAATTACCAAATCTTAACGATTCGGTAATTTTTACCGAATTTTTTGCTACATAGCATTTACCGATTCTAAAATACCGAATCGATAAAATTCGGTATTTTAGAATCGGTAAATACTATTTACCTACATCTAGCCCTTAATTATCAATTAATAAATAAATGTTATACAATTAATAATTAATTAGCTTCCCACCCTATCCCACTACAAATCTAGCGCCCCCACCTAAAATATAACTTACAAATGAATATTTCATAATTTACATATTGAAACTCTAACAAATGATTAATAAATAATAAATTTTTAATTAATTATCACTCAATTTACATCTCAGCCTAGACTCCTACAAACCTAGGAGCCAACAACTAAAATATGATTACAGTAATTTGATATTCCATAATTTAAAGATTTCAAATTGTAATAAATCATTAATTTGTAAATAATATATACTAATAAATTAATTATGAATTAAATAACTTCTCACCATGTACCCCTAAAAACCTAGCATCCCTCATGTACTACAAATAAATCAATATTGCTTTTTTCCATACAACATAATTAATTAAAATGTATTATTAAATTATGACTTAATAGTATAACATTTTCCACCCTAGACCCCTACAAACCTAGCAGCTGCTTGCAACTAAAATATAAGTAAAATAAATAAATATTCCATAACTGACGCAATTAAAATCTTTTAAGCATTTATTTAACAATTAATAATTATTGTAAAATAATTATTACTTAATTTACTTCTCAAGTATACTCCTGCAAATAACAGACACCAAAAGAAAATCAATATTATATAATGTTCATAATAAATGTCAAATATATAATTTAACAACACGCATTACATATTTCATGAAAATTGTTAACTATTTAACTTCCCAATCTCTCCCCCTATAAACCCAACAACCTGCTTCAACACTATACATTTCTATAAACAAATAAATAAAACATACTAAATCTCTAGAATTACAAACTATATTTAAAAAGTATTGCCTTTATAAAAATAATAGTAACACATAAAGTTGTCATATCTGGTAAAATATATTCAAATAATGAAAAAAATATATTATTGAAAACGAAGATACATTTTTTATATATTATTAAAAACAATAAATATTACCTACAAAAACAATATTCTTGTGAACGATATTTGTACATAATAATATTTGTGTATCACAATGCTTATTTCCTGATATTTCTGCCTCCCGATATTTTGTATCCAATATTTTGTCTAAACAACCCTGGGGCCTGTATGAGTCTAGGGGAGGGCGCCACATTCCCCCTTCCCTAATTAAGGATATTGGCATCAGGGAGGCGGTCCCCGGACCTCTAAAAGGCTGGTGGATGTCCTCCTTCCCGTAAAATTTATAGTCAGTGCCCAAGTATTGGGTCTGCTGGGCCTATATGAGGTTTGTGGATGGAAAGGGAGGCCACACATAACTCTTCCCAAACATCATTAAAAGTAGCTACACCCCAGGCCATAGCTCACTTCAATGGGGCTCATGTTTAGTACAGGAGGCCACATTATTTTTATTGGGTAGCAGATCTGCGGATTGTCTGGGGATCCAGGACACCGATACAAAACATATGATTTTGGACGAAGGGTGTTTCTATTCTGGCCCCCGGTATGTTTTTTTTACAGGATAGAGGACTGAGCATCCTAAAATGGTTCAGCGGTCCTATGGACCACTGAACTCATTATCAGGCCTTAGGACACTACTAAGATATGGTTCATTTATTCCACTGTACCCACACCACCACCAAACTGGCACACTATTGGCTGTCATGTGCATATACACACACGCTTGAATCATAGGGCAAGTGTCATTGCATTCTCTGAAGCAATGATTTTGCACTGGAAAGGAGTCAGTTTCAGTTGGCTTTACCCTCTTTATACATTCAAAGTTGGAGAAATGTAAAGAAATGAAAATATTTTTCCTCATTATGTCTGCCATGAGGAGTCATAACATTTAGTTGCAAATCTTTTTCTACTTATGTCACCAATTTCTTTTTAAACCTTTTATTTAACTTTTCCACACAGAGTTGATTTAGCACAGAAGGAAATGTTCTAATGGAAAAATACAGTAAATGTGTTAGATATTCTTATATCCTGCCCACTATGCAGTCTTAGTAAGCAGCGTAATGTAAAAATTGTGTTAACAGTCACTTTCAACAAGTTGTCACTCTGACCCACGATGCACCTCAAGACTAAAAGAGGTCCAGACCCAAGGGAGTCGCATGTGACCCTGCCACAATATAAGCAAGGGTGCACTCATTACAGGCAATATGTTTCTGTGCATATTTCTCTTCTTTACACCTGTTGGGACAGCATAGTAGCTTGACCCATTCCCAGGTTTACTATTCTTAGCAAATCTGGGAATGTACTAAAATCAATGGGTTGATGTGGGGAACACATACACTCCACCCATAGAATGCCTTCCCAATGCAACTTGTGCTGTCTTATGTTACTCTAGATTGACTAAGCCACCAACAGATGTGCAAAGAGGCTTTGCGTGTCTTAGTAAATCTGACTGAACGGCTTACGTTGCCTTGTATCACCTTGTGTGACATAAGAGAAATGCATGCCCTTAGTAAATCTGAACCTCCGTTTCTAGTCCAAACCTCCCCTTTAGGGGGTGTACCCCTACCCCAAGCTAATTCTACTCTTTATTTTAACAACAGAAGTACCAGCACTGTGATTTGCCTGACTTTAGCTGGGACATCTCTAACAAGGTACCATTTGCGACAACAATGGAAGTGGAGTAATTTTTATTTGAATCATTTGACAAAGTCTCGTAAAGATGGATGAGCAGTAAGCAACTATGTCTCGCCATTACCCGGAGAAATGAAATAGGGTTATCTCTGTCTATGTGACATCAGTGGCATTCCACAGAACCTGCCATATCACATGCATGTAGTTTGGGAGGAGGGTAGTAAAATCTTCAAATATATTTAGGGCCCGATTCCTAGTTCGGTGGTGCGGAGGCAGAACCGCCCTGCTGCCGCACCACCAAACCCACGTGAGAACTGACCACTGCATTATGACTTTTTAAGTCACTGGCAGGCAGCTGCCCACAAAAGATGGTTCATCTGGTCCATGGACTCAAAAAAGGTGTTCAGATTGTACAGCATGGAGCGCCACAGGATAGACTCAGCTTGATCAACTAGAAATAAGACAATTCTAATTGGTGGCAACCTCTCAGTCAAGATTTTGGCAAAAAATATGTTTCCATTTTGAAATGAGATATTGGCCTATAAGTGGCACAGTCCTCTTATTGCTTTCCAGACATGAGGATAGTAACAATGATGGGCTCCCTAAGAGCCTCCTCCCAATAGAAAAGAAATGAGGGGGCATAATGTCAATATCTGCTTTGAAAAGGAACCATCAGCCCGCCCAATCCTGGTGCACAGCCACTGCGCATGATCTTATTGATTTCTTTACTTATTTTTCATTTATAGGTGATGATATTGATTGTCTGTCACTCTGCACAATCCCAAACACTATAAACTTACTGATAGAAGCCTCTATTTCTGGTACTGAGTAAGTAACCTGGGTGGTTTATAGTCTCCAATAATAGTCTCTAAATTGGCTCATTATACTGAGAATATCATTAAATCTTTATGCATTATGTAGTGAGATTGCATCTACCTCCTTACATTTATCCTTCAAAATTTCATTTGATTAATCCACCAGAGTCATCATCCAAATCAGAGATTAGTCTATGTGGCGTACACAGCCTGTAAGCTTTTCTGTCAAGTCTTTCCAAAAGCCCTTCAACGCAAGATTGTTTCATTTCAATGAATTGTGTGTATACGCTGTGTTCATCTTCTTGGGGCAGGATCGGCAGACACTCATTGTCATCAGCCAGTGGGACTTTGTCCACGTCATGATCCACCTTGCATGAATTTCTCTTAAATATGCAATTTTCCCCAAAACGTGCCTATTTGGAAATACAAGGCCATGTATTCAAAGCACTTTTATTGAAGCATTGACTGATCAGTGTCCATTACAGGCATGCTAGACCTCACTCGCCAGGTACCCAAACCATCAGTGGATTCACAAGCTTAATTTGTCTTCACAAGTGCTTGAGACCCAGGATGGACCCTGTCACTCTGCCCACCAACCGCCAGGAAAAGGCTGCAGCTGTTGCTGCTCTGGTTGCAGAACCATGTGCAGCCTTTCCCTCACCTTGCAAGTCCTTAGGTTTAATTTTGCCTCATATGCAATTTTTGGTCACAATTTACTTGTGCTAACCCATGATTTTAATGATCCATATAGTCTTAACCAATGAATAATTTTGCTCTTGAAAACAATTTTATTATTTTTCTCAGAAGTATGTTTAATAATGCAGAATAGTTATCAGTCATTTTTGTGCAAAACAGCATTTTTTTTAAAAATGGATGCAATTTCTTGTGTTCTGCTCATCTTGCTCCTGCTCAATCCCCCTCACATTTAGTAACCCGCTGTAGGTCATATCATCCCTAGTTTTGTATAAGCACAAAATTTTACGACATAAATGGAGACAATTGAGATAGAAGGGATATATTGTTAATGAAGCTTTCCATTGTGTACCTAATGTATCATTTTGAAGGACTTCTATTGGAAGCTCTGATAGAGGCATGCAGAAGAACATAATTCTATGAGTTATTGTTGGAGAAAAGGTTCCTATTATGTTGTACATCACTGGAGTTCAGTTGCTGATAAAGCAAGTGGGAGATTTCTCTTACCTTAAAGAAATGGATTAGTGCAAGTAAAGTTTTGATTTGGGTGTAAAACTGGGACATTTTTAAGCACATTTTATAGGACAGTAGCTTCTCTGGATAGTTTCAATGCTTTAAAATGCTGCTCACTACCAGTATATACATGAGAAGAATTATCATTCCAATACATTCTTGTTTCTGATTCTGATAGAGGTGGTGCAGACCTTTTATATGACCTTTGGAAGGTCTGTCTTGGTATAAAAATTGAGTTGCTAGATGGTACTTTGCCACAAGTGACCATTGTTGTGCTAGTTCTCATTAAGGGTTCAGCTGTTATATTTTCCAGGTGTCCACACAGCGTCTATTGTCATCACCTCCACTTTGAGGGCCTTTGTTCCCTGTGCCACTGACTGGGAACTTGTGTGACCCTTGTTCTAATTGAGCCTTGAGCAATAAGGCTATGCCCCTAAGTAGAAAAAGAGTAGGGTCAATTAGTGTCTTAAGAACTCCCTAAAGAGACTTGATGTGGTCTTCTGGGCTGGGGCCTTCCGATCATTTAGAGATTGATACTTGATTCGGGATAATTTCTGTCTTATGTTATCTATTTTGGGATGCCATATTAGGCACTGACATAGATGGCAACTTAGATCCAGCACGCATTCTTCTTGAATGGATAATTATGGGCCACAAAGAACCTTTTGTCTTTTTGCGCAGCATAATCCCACAGCTTCATTATTATTAGATAGTCTAATGTCAGATGTGATTGATAAATTGCCATTTAAAGTACAGAGTTGGGTGCTTCTCTTATCTGTTCCCATTTGGCGGAGTCATTTGCTAGGAGGTGAGAAATGAGGTCTGGGTCAGGGTCATGAACCAGGGCCTTAGACAGAGCTATATTATTGATGCTTTCTTTCAAACTTAGGGGGTCATCAGCATGGCAGGTGGACTCCCGGGAAATGGAACCGTCCATAATGCATGCAGCGGTCCCGCACATACCATTAGGATGCTTCCGCAACACTGGCGGGCGCATCCTACATTTCTAACATTGCAGCCCGCCGCGATGTCAAAAATGCAAGCTTTACATTTAAATGTATAACGTGAGAGGCACCATGCGGTGCCTGCCATGTTGTACATTCAAATGCAGGGGGGTACCATAGGTACCCTCCATGCCACCCCCCATCTCTCAAAATACCTGGGGGCACACTACGGGCCCCCAATGTGTAAAACTGCATGCCTTTCCATGGCGCGTTGCCACTGCGGAAAGGCAAATACTTGCATGCATCCTGATATCGATGGCCGTGTCTAACAGACACCACCTCCATATTGGAAGCTTTTCCACCCGGTCGACTCATTGACCTGTCGGAAAAAACGACGGACGGTCTATCCGTCCGCGTCCCCCCCACCATAATAATATGGCAGGGGGAATTGGCATGCAGGCATGTGAAAATGTTGGGCAGATCGCCACCGCCATGCAGGCGGTGGCGATCCGCCCAACATACTAATGGGCCCCTTAATCTCTAAATTGATTGCACCCTTAGCATTGTTAAGAAACTAGTTATTGAAGCTGTTAATGGGCAGTCGTTAGGAGGCATAGTCAAAGACACAGATTTCCCTTTGTCCATATTATCCACTCACAAAAGATCCTGGCATAGGATGTGCAAATAGGGGCTCAAAAGGGGTGGCCCAGACTAGTCTTGTACAGCCACGGATGGGCACAGAAGGGCTTGCTCTTGCCCTGGTCTTCATCGGGGCATGAGTCTGGGCATGTTCCACATGTGTCCTGCACCGTGAGTACCAGAGGCACCTTAAATGATACAGATTGTGAGGTTGCTGGGTACAGGAGCCTGAGGCTCATAGTCCTGGTCTCCAATGAAGCCTTGTTCAGCAAGAAAGCAAAGGTGAGTCCTGCACCGCGGGTTCCAGAGGCACTTTAAATGGTACAAATTGTGTCATTGTCATGTTGAGGAGCTTGGGTCTTATGGTCTTGTCCCCTGATGAACCTCTGTTCAAAAAGGAAGCAAAGGTATATCCAGCACCGCGGGTACCAAACGCAGAATAAATGGCAGAGATTCTGCTGTTTCCAGGTGGCGGAGCCTGGGGCTTGTGACCTGGCCCCCGCAATGAAGCCTGATGCACAAAGAAAGCAAAGGTGCATCCTGCCATGCAGGTAATATAGGCACCTTAAATGGTGCTGATTTTGTAGAGGAGCCTGGGGCTTATGGTCCTGTTCCCTGATGATCCCCAGTTCAGCAAGAATGCTAAAGCGTGTTCTGCACCCTGGTACCAATGGTGAAGTATGTGGCACACATCTTGGTGTTCCCAGTGGGAGAAGCTCTGGGGCTTGTAATCCTGCTTCCCAATGAAACCAAGTGCATTAAGAAAGCAACGACATATCGCATGACGCAGATACTGGATGTGTCTTAAATGGCACAGATTGTGTTGTTGCTGGGTTGAGGAGACTCTGGCTTGTGGTCTTGGCCCCTGAAGATGTAGTTAAGCAAGAAAGAAAAGGTGCATCCCATGCCACAGGTACCACTGGCTCCTTAAAGGGCACATATTTTATTGTTGCTGGGTGGTGACCCTGGGGCTTGTGCTCCTAGTCCCCGATGAAGCTCGGTTGAGGAAGAAAGCAAAGCTGCATCCCACGCTAATGGTGCAGATGTGTTGTTGCCAGATGGAGAACTGTGGGGTTTGTGGTCCTGGCCCCAGATGAAGCCAGGTTCAGCAAGAAAGAAAAGGTAGGTCCTGCGCCGTGGGTGCCAGAGACTCTTTAAAAGGCGCAGATTGTGTTCTTGCAGGATGGGAAGCATGTAGTCCTGGCCCAATTAAGCATGGTTCAACAAGAAAGCAAAGCTACATTTCATACAGAAGCACCTTAAATGTTGTTGCAGGTAGAGGAGGTTGGGGCTTGTGATCCTGCAGCGATTAACCTGCAGGGATTCTTTGGTCTGGCTTGACAGTATAAGTGACGATATTTGTTTCCGATATTTTTGATTTTGGTACATGTTAGATATTTTTGACGTCAATATTTTTGTGTACAATATTAGTGACTATTTTAATATAGTATAGGGTCTTGACAATTTTAGTAATGATATTTAGGTATTGATAATTCTGTAAGTCGATATTTGTGGTTAGATAATATGTTAGTGAACCCCCTCCTTCAGTCACTCTCCAATACATCTAATCCCACTCCTGTTTAGTTAATCATACACCCACTCGAATAGCCATTCACTCACCCACACACACACTCACACACCCATTCACTTGCCCATAGAGCCACTCACAGAACCACCTACCCAGAAATACAGCCACTCAGACAGCCACTCGCTCACAAATACAGAAACGTATTCACACACTCACCCATACAGCTACTCACACACCAAATTATTCACCCATTCAGATATGCACACACCCACTCACACACTCATACAACTACTCAGATACCCACTCATACACAGATACACACAGTCACACAGCCACTCACATAATATATGATAACAAATTGTAAAAACCCATTAGCAGTGCAGTCCCACTCCCACTCAGTTAATCAATCACCCACTCAAACAGTCCCTCACCCACCCATACCGCCACTCACATATATACACATATATTCCCATTCCTTCCATGCTTTTACTGGGAAACACAAGTTCTACACTCCAAGATTCCAGAACCTTACTTTATTCGTAAGGTGCAATTTTGGCTTTCAGAGGGGTTAATTGTACTATCCCCCCGCCAGACAGCACAACAGTGAAGAAAGTGTTGGAATTTGGAGGGGTAAAATATACTGTTTCCAGTCTAGTCTGTGAAACAGTAGGGAAAGAGTTGGATTTTGAAGGGGTGGGAATTACTGTTCTCTCTCCAATCAGCGCAATGGTAGGAAAAGTGTAAAATTGCAAAGATTTTACTGTTACTATTCCTACGGCAGTCTAAACAAAAGTAGGGAAACACCATTAATTAAAATATACATGTTATAACAAAATCAATTTATATTATTACTCTTCATTAGAATATTTAATTATCTATTCATAAATAAATGTTATACAATTATTAATTAATTAACTTCCTACCCTATACCGCTACAAACCTAGCAGCCAGCACCTAAAATATTAATTAAAAACAAGTATTTCATAATGTACTTATTGAAACTCTAATACATGAATAATTAATAATCCATTGTCAATTATTTATCACTTAGTTAACATCCCAGCCTAGACTCCTACAAACCTAGGAGCCTACAAGTAAAATATGATTAAAATAATAAGATATTCCATAATTTAAAGATTTCAAATTCTAATAAATAACTAATTTATAAATAATAGATAATAATAACTTAAATATTAATTAAATAACTTCTCACCTTATACCACTACAAACCTAGAATCCCACTCGTACTACAATAAAACAATATTGTTTTTTTTCCATAATTAAAACATATTTAATAAAAACGTATTATTAAATTATGAACTAATAGTATGCAATTTCCCACCCTAGACCCCTAAAAAGCTAGCAGCTGCCGATAACTAAAATAAATAAATATCCCATAAATGACACAATTAAAATTAATAAGGATTTTTATTAACAATTAATAATTAGTTGTTAAATAATTATTACTTAATTTACTTCCCAAGTATACTCCTGCAAATAACATATAACAAAAACAAATCAATATTATATAATTTTCATAATAAAAATCAATCATATAATTAAACAACATGCATTAAATAATTCATGGATATAGGTAACTATTTAACTCCCTAACCTCTCCCCCTGTAAACCCAACAACCAGCTACAATACTATAAATTCCTATAAACAATTAAAACATTCTAAATCTCTTAAAATTACAAACTATATTTAAAAAATATTGCCTTTATATAAACAATAGTAACACATAAAATTGCTATATCTACTAAAATACATTCAAATAATTCAAAAACAATAGTTTACCACTATATTATTGTAAAAGAAGATAAATGTTTTATATATTATTAAAAACAATATTAATTACGCACAAAAACAATATTCTTTATTTTTTTTAATGTTTGTCCTCATTCTCCACCCAACTAGCTCCATTCCACCCTAGAGATATCCACACACTGCCTCAGTATACTGGATATGTAGGCAACTGGAGGTTACTGCACTCGCCTACCAGTGTTACCGGATACTCAAAGGCTTAAATGGAAATCTATGGGGAGCCGCCTTATGGGGTTTAACCAACATAGTGGTATCAGGGCGCAACCTGATGACTCCGAAGGTATCTACAGAGTAGCGGGGCAGCGTAATCATAGGACCGGGGAAAAAAAAAAAGAAAAACGTCCACGGTCTCAATATTTCCCCGACTTCAAAAGCTTCCAGAAGGCTCGCTTATTTTGATTGCCTGTTCTCAAAAGGTCCATCCTGGAAACCTGTAAAACTGATGACTGCCAATCCATAAAAGAGGCAGATGAAGATACCTTCCTCTAAAATAGTGGAAATTAATCTTTCAGATGTGGCGGAGGAGTGTAGGAAACTTATGAGGGCATGGAATGGAAATGGAATGGAAATAGATTTATTGAGCGCGATTGCTGCCCAGGGGCGTCCAAGAGCTGAGGTAAGAATCGGAGGGACAAGCGACGTGACACATTAGAGCTCGGAGGCTTGGGTAAATAGTAAAGTCTTCAGCTTTTTACGGAAAGACAGCAGGTCCGGGTTGGAACGGAGTGAGAGGGGGAGGGTGTTCCAGAGTTTAGCGGTGTTCAATGAGAACAGCCTACCCCCGGATCTGGCTCTCTTCACTCTAGGAACCACTGCCAGGAAAGCCTCAGAGGAGCGGAGATTCCTATTTGGGTAGTAGGGAATGACAAGGTTGCTGTTAATTGCGGGTCCTGTTTTCCAAAATGCCCGGTGTGCAATGCACAACGCCTTGAATGACACTCTGTGTTTTACTGGCAGCCAGTGAAGACTTTTCAATGCAGGTCTGGCTGACTGGGCTCGTGGAATCTGTAACAGGGTGCGTGCTGCGCAGTTTTGCACTACCTGGAGTTTCCGGAGAGTCATCTCGGGAGCCCCCACATTTAGAGCATTGTTTGAGTCAAGGCGGGACTGGATGAGGCCTTGGACTGCCACTTTCTTGGCTTCTAGAGGCAGAAGTGGGAGGACCTTCCTTAGAGTTTTGAGGATGCCAAAGCAGGTGGCGGATAGCTTGGTAGCCTGGGTGGAAAAGGACAGCTTACTGTCCAGCCACACTCCTAGGCTCTTGACACTTTCCTT
Source organism: Lissotriton vulgaris (assembly GCF_964263255.1). Lineage (NCBI taxonomy): Eukaryota > Metazoa > Chordata > Amphibia > Caudata > Salamandridae > Lissotriton > Lissotriton vulgaris. The sequence continues at coordinate 902,968,258 of NC_141696.1, forward strand.
GGGGGTGGGGGGAGTGCCCAGAGCTTGGGGCCACAAGGAGATAAAAGGTATTGGCGAGGCTGGGCCTAGAAGCATGAGCTCTGTTTTGTCTCCATTTAGTTTGAGGGAGGAGCTGGTCATCCACTCCTTAATGTCCTCTAGGCAGCTCAGCAGGCCTCCTTGGGGGTGACTGATGTTCTCTTGAGCCAATGATACCACTAACTGAGTGTCGTTGGCGTACGACACAATTTTTATGCCGTACGGTTCGACGATTCCAGCCAGTGGTTTCCTGTAGACATTGAATAACACAGGGCTCAAAGAGGAGCCCTGTGGTACTCCACAGCTGAGAGGCTTGCTGGATGATATTGTGTCGCCATCGAAGATCTGAAAAGATCTGTCGGACAGGAAGGAGCCGAACCACCTTAGAGCGTCGCCAGAGACTCCGATGTCCCGGAGACGGTTCAGCAAGGTGGCATAGCTGACCGTATCGAAGGCGGCGCTTAGATCAAGGAGGATCACTGCCACTGATCCTCCCTGATCCAGAACCCTTCGAGATTCCTCGGCGACCGCTAATAAGGCAGTTTTGGTCCCATGTTTCGGCCTGAAACCTGTCTGGGAGGTATCCAGTAGGGAGTGATTTTCAATAAACTGGACCAGTTGGACGTTTATATATTTTTCCAACACCTTGCCAGCCCGAGGGAGGAGAGAGATGGGGCGATAGTTGGAATGATCGTCGGGGTTCAGGTTCGGTTTTTTTAGCAGCGCCCGCACCATGGCTTGTTTCCATGCTGTAGGAACAACACATGAGGCTATAGATGTGTTAAGGAGTTCCAAGATAACAGGCAGGGTGGCTTCGTGTGCTTGCATCAGAACTTCTGGTGGGGCTGGGTCGCGTGGGGAACCCGATTTGACTTGCCGTGCCATTTTACCGAGGGTGTCGAGGTCCAAGGGAAGGAAGTGCTCGAGGGTTGACTGGACAGGGGGAGGGAGGATTCTAGGAGAGGGTGGGTCGGCTATCTCTTGAACTGTGGCTTCTGTTTGAAAGGTGGAGTATATTTTCAGGACTTTGTTGTGGAAAAAGTCTGCAAGCTCGTTGCATTGATCTAGGGTTTTATTCGGAGGGGGGGCGGTAGTGACATTTGAGCAGTGTTTTATTATCTGAAAAATTTCCCTGGGCTTTGATTTGGCCTCTAGGATTTTATCAGAGTAGAATGTTGCTTTCGCCGTCCTGCTCCCATCTCTGTAAGTTTTTATCGCCTCTTTATAGGCGACCTTTTTTTCCGGGAGAAAGTCCATACGCCAGGCTCTCTCTCGTTGCCTGCAGCGACGTTTTAGTTCTCTTAAAAAGTCAGAAAACCAGGGCGCTGATCTCTGCATTCTCTTAGATGAGGATCTCTGGAGAGGGAGGATCGTGTCTAGTTAGTTAGTGATCCAGCTAACATAGTTTTCGTTTGCTACACTGGGGTCTGAGCAGGGAGGCGGATGGGTAGCGTCCAGGCTATGCATCCCGGAATCCAACTGGAGTTTTGACCAGTTTCTCCTGAGTGTTGTCCGGGGGGGTAACTGAGGGACCTTGTGGGTTGCCCAGGAAAACGGTATCAGAAAATGATCTGACCATGGGAGGGGGATAGGAAGGTCGACAGTCAACTCGCTGCAGCTGCTGAAAATTGGATCAAGCAGATTGCCCTTCTCATGGGTTGGAGCTGTGACCAGCTGGGACAGCTGCAGAGCTCCTAGGTCATCTATTAGCTCCTTGGCAATATTATCTGAGGGGGAGTTGAAATGGAGATTCAGATCTTCTAAGACCGTGTAGTTAGCCACGGATAGAGTTCTTTTAGCAATGATCTCCGGGAGCGACCTGTGAAACAGTTTAGTTGGGTCAGGAGGACGGTAGATCAAGGTGCCCGAGAAGGAAGTGTTGGCGTTGAACTCTATGCAGAATTCAATGCTTTCGCATTCGGGAATACTTTCTGTTGTGGTGCGGCAGTGGTACTGGTTTTTGAGAATGATAGCCAGACCGCCGCCTCTCCCCACTGGTCTGTCCGATCTAATGATGTGGTATCCACTTGGTAGAGCTGCGACTATGTCTGGGTCAGATTGGGTGGAGAGCCAGGTCTCTGTTAAAAAGATAGCATCTGGTTTGCGCTCTTCTAGCAGCATGGACATTTGGGTGCTATGCTTAGGTAATGACCGACAGTTTAATGCCAGCATGCAATATTTCAGTGTCGAGGGGCCTGTTAAGGTATTTCGGAAGGAGAGTTTACATTCGGGGCAGCAGGGGGGAAGGGATATGGCTGCGAAAGTGCGGGTACCTGAGGCAGTAGCTCTGTTTCCTATGGACCGAAGGGCAGTGGGGCTATAAGTCCTGGCCGGAGGAGAGAGAGAGGCAGGGGGGGTGGCCCCTGGTCCCGTCTGGTTGCGGACGGGCGCAGACGGGCTTGCCTTAGGCGCGCCTTCGGCACGCAAACGGCGCTCCCGCTGCGCTCGTCCGCTGCGCTTCCGGTGGCAACACATGATATAGCTGAAGAAGGGGGTGTGGCCTGCAGTGTGGGCGTGGCCCAAGGTCTCGCCGGAATGGCATCTGTGTGGTCGTTGCAGCCGGCGCTAAGGAGCGTTTCTCGGCTGTTTAAAGGTGGGCTTAGGTAGGCTTTTGTTAGACAAGAGTACACAGAAATCAAACAATTTTAAAAAAATTCGGCATGGTCCTTATTACCCTTGTCTGTTTTGGGAAGGGTAAACTTAGTAAAAATGTCAATCCTGCCTAGAACTATGTTTCGTTTTAATACTATTCCCCTTCACTTTGAGGCAGCCTCCTTACTTAAGTTACAGAGCGACATTAATCATTTATTTGGGCTTATCACACGCCTAGGATCGCCTGGAAAAAACTGAGGCGATGAAGAGAAAATGGAGGCCTAGCCGCTCCGAATATTCAGTTGTATGCAAAGACTTTTCTACTCTCCCATTCTTGCATGCTATTGAAAATGCCTACTAACATCGGGGCAGGTTGTATGTTCCGGGCCATGCTTAGTTGGGCCATGCTGCCATATGAGGGTTTTTTGTTTAAATTTGGAGATCCAAAATTTTTCACAAAATTAAGCTAAAGGTTTTACAGGGCCTAGCTAAAACATGGGCTAAGGTGAGAAGCACGGTAGCGCTAGGATACTTTGCCAGCATGGCTCCTTTGTGGGAAACACCAGGGAGCCCGGGATGGCTTAAAGATAGACTGGTCTTCCCCCTGAGGGAAACTGGGCTGGAAGTGTGGGGAGACCTGTTTGTGGATAGGACCCTTATTTCGGGGGAATCCCTTAGGGAGAGGTTTGGCTCTGGTCTCTTTAGGTTTAAATACTTGCACATGACTAGCTTGGCCCAGTCGCAGACAGCCACCCAGAGTAAATAGCCAGTTAGAGGGGGTAACCATCTAGAATTGCAGCTTGTTAATAAAGTCCGAGGAAATAAGGAAGTCTCTTTCTGGTACCATGCAATATTGGAAGAGGTAGAGGCCGAATTTCAACCGGCTAACCAGCATTGGGATAGCTCCCTTTCGGATCATGATAATGAACATCTGTGGTTAAATTCCTGTAAGACACTTTGGGAGGTAGTTAAACCAGCATGGCTCCGAAGAAATTATCTATTCACCCTACATAGGGCTTATTATTCACCCAAGAGACTTTCAAAATCCTCAAAGGGCCACCCTGTAGCTTGCATGAGATGTGGGACATCAGCCGCTTCTGACATTCATATATTCTTTAATTGTCCAGTCCTGTCTCCTTTTGGGGATTATATTGGTAATTCACTACAATATCTTATGGCTGCCCCATCATAATTAATCTTCCGCTGGTTATACTCGGCCTGTTGGAGGGCATTACAGGTCCCGCTAAACAGCTTATTTTTTATGCAATCTTGCTGGCGAGAAGAGAAATATGTAAAAAACAATATTTGTGTCAACAATATTTGTACATAACAATATTTGTGTATCACAATATTTATTTCCTGATATTTCTGCCTCCCAATATATTGAATTCAATATTTTGTCTAAACACCCCTGGGGTCTGTGTGAGTCTAGTCGAGGAAGTCACATGCCCCCCTTTCCTAATTAAGGATATTGGAATCAGGGATGCAGTCCCCGGACCTCTATAAGGCTGGTGGATGTCCCTCTTCCCCAAAATTTTATAGTCAGTGCCGAATGATGGGGTCTGCTGGGCCTATATGAGGTTTAGGGACGGAAAGGGAGGCCACACACCCCTCTTCCAAAAAGTAGCTACACCCCAGGCCATGGCTCACTTCAGGGGGGCCAAAGTTTAAAAAGTACAGGAGGCCACATTATTTTTATTAGTGTTGCAGATCTGCGGATTGTCTGGGGATCCAGGACACTGATAAAAAAAGTATGTTTTGAACCAAGGGTGTTCCTATCCTGCCTCCCTATATGTTTTTTACAGGAAAGAGGACTGAGCATCCTAAAATGGCTTCCACAACATCTCTGTTAATGTGGTGGCAGCAAATCTGATCTTATCTTAAGATCTGGCTGCTCTGCGGATCCTTCACAGCATGAAAAATACAAATATTTTTAATTTACATTTTATAACAGATTTACACCAAAATACAAAAAGCACGCTTTCTGGATCAACATCTTGCTTTCTGCCAAATGTAGTGTAATTCCATTCATCATCTTTTGTGGTATCGCTGTTCTATTTTCCTATTGAAAATTGCATTAGGAACCTGGTTTTTGGGACCCCTCTTTTTCTCGGCCTCCGCTTGACTGATCACCCCGAATCCTTCCAAGATGATGCTGAGGTGGATGAACTTTTATTTTTGGAAAGTTTTGTGAAGATTCATCAAATGGTGCCCAGGTTATTAGCAAACCAAATAAATCTATTTCCTATTGAAAGGTAGTCCTAAATAAAAATACCTGCTGGCGAAAGCCACTGGGCAATATATTATATGTCTATATAAATTGCCATTGATGGGCTGTTGTAACATCTCAAACCATTATGCTTTATGGATTGTGATTGTGAACAAAACCTTGGGCACTTTGTCACCATGGTATGCTCTTTGTTTCATGTTTGGGAACTATTTCTGTTTACTCCCAATAACAAAATCAAACTCTTTTGCAATGGTGGTACTGGGCTTACTTGCCTTGATGGGAGGGGGATTTGGGTTGTTTTTAATGCAGAATGAATTGTTACATAGTCTCTTTATTGATTCAATTTTCAATGCAGGGCTTGGTTATAAAGAAAGAAAGATTGTAAAGGTTGCATAGTTAATGTGAGAAAATGATATTGCCATGAACAGATTCAAGTTAAATTGCATGCTCTGGGCTGTTAAGATTGCTTAGTCAGGGTCCAGATATAATATTCTTTGAGGCAGGCCAACACTGCACCAATTGTGCTGTGCTGCCTTGTGTCAAAGGCATAGTGGAAAAAGAAGGGCCTGATTATGAGTTGGGAGACCCGACAGCTTATCATGAAAAGAGTAGTGGCGAGGCAACTTAAAATATGCTCAGTGGTGCCTCTGTGGCACCACCCAAATATTTCTGCCTCTGACTACTCTGCAAACACAACCGGATCCTCGATTCCTGAGTGTTGCAGTGATCTTGTGGCAGGCCAACTGCGGTCCAGCAGTGTGGTGGTGGTTGGACCGCCACCACGGGTTCAGCGGTCCTATGGACCGCTGAACTCATTATCAGGCCTTAAGACACTACTAAGATATGGTTAATTTATCCCACTGCACCCTCCCACCAAACTGGAACATTATTGGAGGTCATGTGCAAATGCACACAAACCTGAATGATAGTGCAAGGGCGTTTTCATTCTCTGAAGCATTAGTTTTGCACTGAAAAGGAGTCCCTTCCAGTAGACTTTACCTACTTTATACATTCAAAGTTGGAGTAATGAACATTTTTCTCCTTGTTATGTCTGAATGGAGGAGGCATAACAATTTGTTGCAAATCCTTTCCTACTAATGTCACCAATTTCTTTTTTAAACTTAAATTTAACTTTTCCACACTGAGTTGATTTATCAGAGAAGGAAAGGTTCCAACAGAAAAATACAGTAAATGTGTTTGATAGTCTTTTATCCTGCCCAATATGCAGTCATAGTAAGCAGCGTAATGTAAAAGATTGTGTTTACAGTCACATTCAACAAGTTGTAACTCTGGCCCACTGTGCACCTCAAGACTCAACGAGGTTCAGACCTGAGTGAGTCACATGTGACCCTGCAACAATATAAGGACGCGTGCATGCATTACAGGCAGGGTTGTTTTTGTGCAGGAAGGAACACCTTCTTTCACAAAAACAATCCTCAGAGGCATGTTCTTCATTCTATGTGTGCTGCAAAAAGCAGCACATATAGAAAGAGTAAAATGATGTGCACGTAGAAAGCACTCATAGAAAAGGGAATGCAGCCACCTTTGTACAAAGAAATAACAAGGAGAAATACAAGTATTTCTCTTCTTTACACCTCTGTTGGGAAGGCATAGTAGTTTGAACCATTCCCAGGTTTACTATACTTAGCGAATGTGGGAATGTGCTAAAACCAATGGGTTGATGTGTGGCAAAACATACACTCCACCCATGGAATGCCTTCCCAAAGCAGAGTAATGCAAGGTAGCTACTTGTGCTGTCTTATGTTACTCTAGATTAAGTAAGAAATTGTACAGACTTGCAAAGAGGCTTTGCTTGTCTTAGTAAATTTGACTTAAGGGCTTACGTTGCCTTGTGTCACCTTGTGTGACACAAGGGCAATGCAAACCCTTAGTAAATCTGAATCTCGGTCTCTAGTCCAAACTTCCCTTTTAGGGGGTGTACCCCTAATCTCAAGTTAATACTACTCTGCATTTTAACAACAGAAGTACCAACATAACAAATGTACCAGCACCAGACGTACAGGCACTGATGTGCCTGTCTCTAGCTCGGGCATCTCTAAAAAGGAACCACTAGCGACAACAATGGAAGTGGAGTACGTTTTATTTTAATCATTTGTTAAAGTCTTGTAAAGATGAATGAGCAGTAAGCAACTATGTCTCTGCATTACCCGGAGAAAGGCAGAGAGGGTTATCTCTGACTTTGTGACATCAGTGGCACTCCACAGAACCTGCCATATCACATGCATGTAGTCTGGGAGGAGGGTAGTAAAATCTTCAAATGTATTTAGGGCCCAATTCCGAGTTCAGTGGTGCAGAGGCAAGACCGCCCAGCCACCACACCACCAAAACCGCGTGAGAACTGTCCACTGCATTATGACTTTTTACTGGCAGGCGGTTCCTTTGGCATTCCCACAGCAGTACCTGTAATAAAGGCACCATAATGAAAACTGAGAGTGCATATTGTGCCACCCTGTGTACATCCACATGGAGTGAGTGTTACAGCAAACAAATGATGGATGGAATGTTGGCAATGCAAACATTCTCCCCCAGTCATTAGATCTCGGTTATATCCATTGACCTTTTGCCCACTACGCCACCCCAGATTGTACCCAGACATATATAAATCAGTCTTGACCCTGCATGGGAACAGTCCAGGTAGAACTGCCAGGCCAGGTCCTCTCTGGACCGGAAACAAGCATCCTGGAACTGGTTTGAGGGTATGTCACCCTTCTTCAGCCACGCTAGTTTGAATCAAGTGTCACAGTGAGCAAGAGACCCACGTCTGGGCATACCCATCCCACTTGGGGCAATAAGTGTTAGAGCAAACAAATGATGGACGAAATGCTGACAATGTAAACATTCTCCCCAGTCAAAAGAACTGAATTAAATCCATTGTTCTTTTGCCCACTAAGCCACCCCAGTTTGGACCCAACCATATACATATCAGTCATGACCCTGTGCCTCATGGGAACAGTCCAGACCGAACTGCCAGGCCAGGTCCTCCCTGGACCGGAAACAAACTTCCTGGGACCGGTTTCAGGGGATGTCACCCTTCTACAGCCAAGCTAGCTTGAATCCAGTGGCACAGTGAGCAAGCGACCTACATCTGTGCATACCCATCCCACTTAGGGTGATAAGTGTTACATCAAACAAATGATGGACGGAATGCTGACAATGTAAACATTCTCCCCCGGCCTGGCAGTTAAGGTGGATTGTTCCCATTGGGCGCAGGGTCAAGACTGATTTTCATATGGCTGGGTCCAAACTGGAATGGCGACCAAAAAAACGATGGATTTAGGCCCAGACCTCTATACTGAGGTGAATGTATGACATTGGTCTGCATCCTGTCCATCAATTGCTCTTTTTGCATTTGTCACCCCGAGTGGGACAGGTATGCTTAGAAGTGAGTCCTGGCCTGCAGTTCGGGCTGGACTATTCCCATTGGGTGCAGGGTCAAGATGGATTTGCATATGGCGGGGTCCAAACAGGAATGGCATGGTGAGCAAAAAAAGGATGAATTTAGGGCCAGATCTCTGTACTGCGGTGACTATATGACACTGTTCTGCATTCTGTCCATCAATTGTTCTTTATGCATTTGTCACCCCGAGTTGGACGGGTATGCTCCAACGTGAATCCTGTGCTCTCCATGCCACTGGAATCAAGCTATCCTGGCTGATGAGGGCTGAAAGCCCGAAACTGGTCCTTGTATGTCTGTTTCCAGTCCAGGGAGGACCTAGGCTGGCAATTTGGGCTGGACTGTTCCCATTGGGTGCAGGGTCAAGACTGATTTGCATATGACGGGATCCAAACTGGAATGACGATCAAAAAAACAATAGATTTAGGCCCAAATCTCTTTACTGTGGTAAATGGATGACATTGTTCTGCATTCTGTCCAACAATTGTTCTTTTTGCCTTTGTCACCCCGAGTGGGACGGGTATGCTCAGACTGAGTCCCGTGCTCTCTGTGCAACTGGAGTCAAGCTATCCTGGCTGATGAGGGCTGAAAGCCTGAAACCCGTCCTAAGGTGCTTGTTTCCAGTCCAGGGAGGACCTAGGCTGGCAATTCGGGCTGGACTCTTCCCATTGGGTGCAGGGTCAAGACTGATTTGCATATGACGGGGTCCAAACTGGAATGACGAGCAAAAAAACTATGGATTTAGGTCCAGATCTCTGTACTTGGGTGAATGTATGACATTGTTCTGCATTCTTTCCATCAATTGTTTTTTTTGCATTTGTCACACCGAGTAGGACAGGTATGCTCAGACGTGAGTCCTGTGCTCTCCATGCCACTGGAGTCAAGCTATCCTGGCGAATGAGGGCTGAAAGCACGAAACCGGTCCTAGGATGCTTGTTTCCAGTCCAGGAACAGTGGTTCCCTGGTGGAGTTAGCAGTCACACGGTGGCATGACCGCCAAGGTTGTAATTTGACCATCACCCTCGGCTCTCCACGAGTCTGGCAGTCAAAGGGCCATCAGACTCGTAATTAGGCCTAAAGAGTGTATGTGTCTGAGTTTTCTGTTTGCTGTTTAGTGATACAAGTTTGATTTGTATGTCGCAAAACTTTCAGTGTTTGCCTATTAACACCAGTGCTAGATCCTTTTCCCATTCTGTTTTCACTGTAGGTGGGAATGGTGGATAACAAACCCTGGCCAACTTATACATTCAAGATATCAAATTACAGGGTTGAGGAGGCATAAAACCAGCATAAGGACGAGTATAACAACTAGTTCTGTTGGAAGTTGAGTACGTATGTAAAATTGTTCTGTAGTCTATATAAGAGGAAAATGTCTAATGATTTTCCTAAGGTGTTACCTCCTGTAAATTGAGCCAGGGACGTAAACTGCCCATCTACAAACAGCCCCACCAAGTTAGTGATCCCAATGTATTGAAGCTGAGCAAGTGTCTTCCATTCAGTAGTCATTGGGAATCACAAGTGGGTGGCAATTGGAACAAGGAAGGGGTATAATAACCTGGTTGATGTCATTCTAAATAACAACCACTATCAGGAGCGTGCCAGGCATTTAACTGTATCAAGTCCACTCCCCCCCCCCCCCCCTTCCGGATCTTCTCTGCTGTTGGAGAACAGCTGTACGTAAGAGCAAGAGATACACAACTTCTCTTTCTGTTGCAAGATGTGCAAATTCCGAAATACGAGAACAGGTTGCCCTTTTCTTAGTCCTGCAACAATTACCTCCCAGCGTATTCTTGGTTGCCTGTCAGCACATGCTAGTTTAGTGAATAGGGATTTGTGACAAAGTTTTGGGTAAGGGAAATAGGTAAAATAAGAAAAAAGGTAAGAAATGTACGGAGAATTACCAGTTGACACCTGTTTCACCTATTACGTGGTTCCATTGCTATACTATACAATGCGGGGAGAAATGGCATCCGTGCCTAGTACCATGTATTATATTTATAGGAACCAAGACTGTGTGGTTCAAACTAATTTGTGAAGATGTTCTATAGTAAAAAAGAGATACCAACGAGCGAAATCTGGGACAACCTTACAGCCTATACATCCTTCATATACCCAATTCAAGAGAATCAAATGCTTTTTCCTCATCCAGTAATACAGCGGCAGCCCACAAATTGAGGTTCATCTTGTCCATGGACACAAAATAAGATCTTCAGGTTGTACATCATGGAGTGCCACATAATAGACACAGCTTGATCCGCTAGAAATAGGCCATTTCTAATTGGTGGCAACCTCTCAGCCAAGATTTTGGCAAAAAATGTGTTTCCGTTTTGAAAAGAGATATTGGCCTATAAGCGGCACAGTCCTCTTCTTTGCTTTCCAGACATGAGGGTAGTAACAATTATGGGCTCCCTAAGAGCCTCCTCCCAATAGCTAAGAAGTGAGGGGGCAGTATGTCAATATCTGCTTTGAAAAGCCCAGCAAAGCCTGATGCACAGCCACTGTGCATGATATTATAGTCTTCTTTACTTATTTTTCATTTATATGTGATGATATTAATTGTCTGTCGCTCTGCACAATCCAAACACTATAAACTTACTGATAGAAGCCTCTATTTCTGGTACTGAGTATATGACCTGAGTGGTTTATAGTTGCCGATAATAGTCTCAAAATTGGCTCATTATACTGAGGATATAATAAAACGTTTATGCATTACATAGTGAGATTGCATCTACATCCTCACATTTATCCTTCAAAATTTCATTTGATTAATCCACCTTCAGTTCTCATTCTCTGCATGTCACTGAGTCATCATCCAAATCAGAGATTAGTCTATGTGGCGTACACAGCCTGTAAGCTTTTCTGTCAAGCCTTTCCAGAAGACCATAAACACAAGATATCAGGAAGTTGATCTTCACATCAATTAATTTGAAATTTTTATTTCATTTCAATGAATTGTGTGTTTACGCTTTGTTCATCTCCATGGAGCAGGTTGGACAGACACTCTTTGTTATCGGCCAGTGGGTCTTTGTCCACGCCATGAGCCGCCTTGCATGAATTTCTCTTTAAATATGCAGGATTTTCCAAAATGTACCTGGCTGGAAATACATGGCCCTGTATTGGAAGCGCTAGTATTGAAGCATTGACTGATAAGTGTCCATTAAAGATGTGCAAGGCCTCACTCGCCAGGGACCCAGACCACCAGTGGATTCACAAACTCAATTTGTCTCCACAAGGGCTTGAGCCCCAGGATAGACCCTGCCACTACACCCACCAAAAGCCAGGAAAAGGCTAAGGCAGTTGCTGCTCTGGTTGCAGAACCTTGTGCAGCCTTTCCCTCACCTTGCAAGTCCTTAGGTTTCATTTTGCCTCCCATTTGCAAGGAAGGATTTTTCTGATGTGCAATTTTTGGTCACAATTCACTTGTGCTAACCCATGATTTTAATGATGCATCTAGTCGTATCCGATGAATAATTTTGCTCTTGAAACAATTTTAATATTTTTCTCAGAAGTGTGTTTATTAATGGAGAATAGTTATGAGACATTTTTATGCGAAACACCATTTTTAAAAAATGGATGCAATTTCTTGTGTTCTACTCATCTTGCTCCTGCTCATTACCCCTCACATTTAGTAACCTGCTGTAGGTCATTTGTTCCCTAGTTTTGTCGAAGCACACAATGTTATGACGTAAATGGTGACAATTGTATTAGAAAGGATATATTGTTAATGAAGCTTTCCATTGTGTACCAAATGTACCATTTTGAAGGACTTCTATTGGAATCTCGGATACAGGCATGCAGAAGAACATAATTCTATGAGCTATTGTTTGAGAAAAGCTTTATATTATGTTTTACATCACTGTAGTGCAGTTGCTGATAAAGCAAGTGAGAGAGTTCTCTTACCTTAAAGAAATGGGTTAGTGCAAGTAAAATTTGATTTGGGTGTAAAACTGGGACATTTTTAAGTACATTTTCAAGGGCTGTAGCATCTGGGAATAGTTTCAATGCTTTAAAATGCTGCTCACTACCAGTATACACAGGACACGAATGATCATTCAAAGACATTATTGTTTCTGATTCTGAGAGAGGTGGTGCAGACCTTGTATATGACAGTTGGCAGGTCTGTCTTGGTATAAAAATTGAGTCTATGCCCCTAAGTAAAAAAAGTGCAGGGTCAATTAGTGTCTTAAGAACTCCCTCAAGAGTGGGTAATTACGGGCCACAAAGTACCTTTTTTCTGTGTGCGCAGCTTAATCCTACAGCTTCATTAATATTAGACAGTCTGTTGTCAGATGTGATTGATAAATTGCCATTTAAAGTACAGGGTGAGGTGCTTCTCATGTCTGTTCTCATTGGGTGTACTCATTTGCTACGAGGTGAGAAGGGGGTCTAGGTCGGGATCATAAAACAGGGCCTTAGATAGAGGTATTTTATTGTTTCCCAGTCTTTCTTTCACACTTAGGGCAAGATGTAGGTAAATGAGAAATACCGCTTTCTTAATAGCAAATGTTACTGATTCGCTATTAAGAAATCAGTATTTCCTATGTAGGTAAAGATTCGGAAAAAAGTACTGAATCGTTAATATTCCTTATTACCGAATCGGTAATTGAGATTCGGTAATAAGGAATACCTACTCATTCATTTCTATGGGCTTGGAGGCCAATTAGAATGAATGTGAAAACATTCAGTATTAGCGATTCAGTGTTACCGAATCGGTAATACCGGGAGGTATATCAAGGGTGCCAGGGTGTCTAAAGGGCACCCTGTTGCACCCCTGAAATATGCATGTGTGCACATGTGGCGCACATGCATGCACTAAAGGCATGGATGTGTGCCACATTGCTCTTTAAAAAAAGCAAAAAAGTGCTTTTTTAAGGGAAATACGTAATTACCACCAAGTTGAAATTGGTGGTAATTACCGATTTCTTAAGGCTCCAAAGTACTCTTCAATGAGCTTCCTACATTGCATTTAAGGAATCAGTATTACTGATTCCTAAAATGCAAGAGCAATAAGGAATCGGTATTAAGGAATCAGTATTTACTTATTCCTTATTTACAGATTCCTTACCTACATTAGGAATGGCTAAATACTGGTCGGTAATACAGAAATTTACCGAAAGTCATCCGCCTATTACCTATCATAGAGGAATGACGATTAAAATATGGTCAGTCCTAGTTAACCTAAATTGCAGATACACAATTTTTCATGGTTGCACACACTGAATAAGGGATCTTTTAAGTGTGGTAACTGTGGTCTTTGTGGGTTGAGTAGGCATGGGTTACAGACATTCAGTTATAATGTTTCTAAGACATTTCAGATATCTACTCACGTAGACTGCAACACCACTTATGTGATATATGCTGCCATCTGTAAATGTGAGAAAGTGTACATTGGGAGTACAATTAGGAAACTCAAGGAACATATTGCTGAACACTTCAGGGCTCTGAGGAATAGGGACACTAGATATCCCATAGCATTACATGTGCTTGATTGTTCGGCACAAGGTGAACATTTGTCGTTTTCCTTCCTTGGTATTCAAAACATCCTACCAGATGCTAGAGGAGGTAATCGAGAATTAAGACTACAAAAGAAAGAAGCTCGCTGGATAATGCAGCTACATGCAGTGGATAGAGGTCTCAATATCAATAATGAATTGCACTACTTTTTGGTAACTAGGTATACAATCTTAAAACGTCTGAATTGTAATTAAAAGTAGAGTACTGTATGATGCCTCCCCAATAAATGAAAAATAACTTGTTACCCTGAGTTACTGAACTGAGCGGGTGGGTGCGGGATGGTCATGTTTGAATGTACATGTTTGTCTATAGACGGGAACTCTGCTTACATTTTCATATAACAGACTAATATATAAGGACCCTTTACAAATGGTCACGTTAACTTGAATTTAGTATTCGTAAATTGATTAAAGGTGTTATGGGTCACGATATTAGATACATGTCAAATGTTTTTGCTGATTATAACATGGCATGAGAAATCATATAGGTTATAAATATTAAATAACCTGCCATGTAATGTGTAAAAATGCCACTTGGCTTAAAAACATATATATTATCATCCAACGGATATATTTTGATTTTATTTTGACTGATATGTAGAATGTTAACATTGACTTAGTTCATATTAGTTTGTTCTGCTTGGCTATAAGGCATCAAGAGATCTGCTATAAATTGTGGTGACATGTCTATTTGCTTAAAAATACATGCCCTGCAAAGTTTTATGCTGAATTTATCTGGACTTATATGGACAATGTTCACAGTGACAGGGCAATCCCTTTATATCTTAAGCAGAAAGGTGGATCTTACCTTTCATTATATATTAACATTACCTTTTTTTCTTCTCACCGCTCTTTGCGGCTTACTTTTCTATTTTAGTATGCCTTTGATATATTTGACCGTAATTTGAATCGGCCGCTTTATAGAATTGAAGATGTCGGTGATATTCTTCCAGTCGGTACTTTGTGGAACGCGTTACTATTTCAATTTTGTGGAACGCATTACTATTTGCTTCTCCTTTTTGCTTTTACTTTATCTTTATTACTGATTCGCGGTTGTTTGAGATATAAAACATTTTTGTGGAAGAGCTCATTAGTTGGACTTATACAACGAACCACGTTCAAAGGTGTATTGTTAGAGTTAGATTATGGTCCAGTTTTACACCATTCTAAGATGGCGTACTCTAGCTATCAGTCCTTTTTTAGTCCCTCTTTGTATTTGTGGACTATTTCTGGATTTGAAGCTTCACTCAATATGGCGGCATTGCTAGACGCCACTTTACCAAGACGACCGTATCGAGCAATGTGATGACTATTGGTAAGTCGGATTACCTTGCTATGGACTTATGTCCCATTAGGTTTGGGACTTTAATCTATGGGAGTTGGATTTAGCTCATAGAAACATGTTATGAGACCCTCAGGATATGCAGTATGTGGGGAATACGATTTACAGTAACTTTTCCTCCGTCCAGGTGTAAGCTCTTCTTGTGGATTTTTAAGTGTGATTTTGGTGTTCGCAAACACTTTTGAACTTAATTTCTGTTTGGTCCCGCAGTAATGCTGCGCAGATGCCTACTAACTGGTGCTTGGAGGCATTGCTTTTCCTCAATGAATTTTAACGACTTTTGCAGGGACTAAGATAAAACACCTCTTACGTAAACCTGTTGTGAAGTTTTGCTTTCATTATGTATCTACTGCTACATTCACGTACAAGTATTTTAATGGAGGGGTCAATACGATCTTTAATGTTATAGAATAGGTATATCTAAAAATACACCTTTATTGCCTTACTTATTGTTTTGGAATTTTAAGATAGGCATTACAGCTACACTGTTTTTGAATATAGAGTCATTGATGGACAGTAACTACTGGAAGAGATAATTGGAGAGAACATACAACCATGTCCTTGATTTGATCAACTGATATGTGAGTCTCTTATAATCAATTATGATTGACAGGATGGGATCACGCCTCATAGACATTAATAGTTGGAGTTTGTGTTATATGTTCCTTTCTTAGATGTTGGATATTCAATATACTGATTTACATTACTATTGCTATGTCATGTATAATATTGTCTAAAGGGCACCCTGTTGCACCCCTGAAATGTGCATGCGTGCACATGTGGTGCATATCCATGCCCTAAGGGCATGGATGTGTGCCACATGGCACTTTGAAAAAAAAGCAAAAAAGTGCTTTTTTAAGGGAAATCAGTAATTACCACCAAGTTGAAGTTGGTGGTAAATACCGATTTCTTAAGGCTCAAAAGCACTCTTCAATGCGCTTCCTACATTGCATTTAAGGAATCGGTATTACTGATTCCTTAAATGCAAGAGCAATAAGGAATCGGTATTAAGGAATCAGTATTTACTGATTCCTTACCTACATTAGGAATGGCTAAATACCGGTCGGTAATGCTGAAATGTACTGAATTTTGTCGTTACTGACCGGAATTTACCCACCTACATCTGGCCCTTAGTCTCTAAATTCATTGCACCCAATGCAGTGTTAAAAAACCAGTTATTGAAGCTGTCAATGGGAAGTCCTTAGGAGGCATAATCAAAGACACAGATTTCCCTTTTTCCATACTTTTCACTCACAAAAGGTCCTGGTATAGGATGGTGCAAATATGGGGCTCAAAAGGGGTGGCCCAGACCAGTCTCGTATAGCCATGGATGGGCACAGATGGGTCTTCATCGGGGCACGAGTCTGGGCATGTTCCACATGTGTCCTGCACCGTGAGTACCAGAGGCACCTTAAATGATACAGATTGTAAGGTTGCTGGGTGGATGAGCCTGAGGATCATGGTCCTGATCCCTGATGATGTCTTGTTCAGCAAGAAAGCAAAGGTGTGTCCTGCACTGCGGGTACCAGAGGCACCTTAAATGGTACAAATTGTGTCATTGTCATGTTGAGGAGCTTGGGTCTTTTGGGCTTATCCCCTCATGTACCCCTGTTCAAAAAGAAAGCAAAGACATATCCAGAACCGTGGGTACCAAAGGCAGAATAAATGGTGCATATTCTGCTGTTGCCAGGTGGCGGAGGCTGGGGCTTGTGATCTTCACCCCTACGAAAGAGCATTCTACCCTGCAGGTACTATAGGCACCTTCAATGGTGCTGATTATGTTGAGGAGCCTGGGGCCTATGTTCCTGTTCCCTGATTAACCCCAGTTCAGCGAGAAAGCAAAGGTGTGTCCTGCACCCTGGTACCAAAGGTGCAGTATATGGCGCATATGTTGTTGTTCCCAGAGGGAGGAGCCTGAGGCTTGTAATCCTGCTGCCTGATAAAGCCAAGTGCACGAAGAATGCAATGACACATCGCAAGCCACAGATACCAGAGGCGTCTTAAATGGCACAGATTGCGTTGTTGCTGGGTTGAGGTGACTCTGGCTTGTGGTCCTGTCCCAGAAGATGCAGTTAATGCAAGAAAGCAAAGGCATGTCCTGTGCCACAGGTACCACTGGCTCCTTAAATGGCATATACTGTATTTTTGCCAGGTGGTGACCCAGGGGCTTGTGCTCCTAGTCCCCGATGAAGCCAGGTTGAGGTAGAAAGCAAAGCTGCATCCCACGCTGTGGTTACCAAAGGCACCTTAAATGGTGCAGATTTTGTTGTTGCCAGATGGAGGACTGTGGGGCTTGTGGTCCTGGCCCCTGATGAATCCAGGTTCAGCAAGAAAGCAAAGGCAGGCCCCGCACCGTGGGTGCCGTAGACTATTTAAAAGGTGCAGATTGTGTTGTTGCAGGATGGAGAGCCTGGGGCTTGTGGTCCTGGCTCTATTAAGCATGGTTCAACAAAAAAGCAATACCACATTCCATGCCCGAGTAACAGAAGCACCTTAAATGTTGTTCTGGGTGGAGGTGGTTAGGGCCTTTGGTCCTGCAACCATTAACCTGCAGGGAATATTTGGTCTGGCTTGACAGTGCAAATGTTCACTGACCTTTTATCCTACTCCAATATTATTCTACAGTTATTTGCTTCCCCAACATTACATGTCTATTCCCATGCTATTTACTTGTTTTGCTTCACACTACCAAAGACTTTCCTTTAAACCCAGACCTATTGGTATTGCTAATGCCTGCTTTTTAAAAACTTTTTTGAACCACAGTTCAACAGTAACACCAGCTAAAACTATGATGTGAGTTCACTTTACGATACATGAAAATGGGAGATACCACTAAGAAGAATATCTCAGAGTCGGAGAAAGCAACTAGCCAATAAACTTCCTGAAGGAGAAGTGACTGCTCACCTGCAAAAGATAAGAAATTAAAATTAGGCACCATATTGTAAAGTGAATCAAAATATGCTGTAGGAAAATGGAATTAGGGGTTCTCCACCATACCAGATTGGCTACATCTTTTACATTTGCCCAGTGGGTGTCATGATAGTTATGACTAGTAGTTATCGAATACATAAATCAGGCTAGGTCACATTGCCATGCATAGAGCAGAACAGGGCCACAACTTTCATATACTTGACTGGTTATGATATAAATTCCCACAAACATGTGCGTTTCCTGAGCACAACCCTCAGTTTTGGTCAAAACTGTTAATCAAGAGCATTGTACGTGTCCTCCTTCGTAGGTGCACAATTACGTGTGTAAGCCCTCAATCTTCTTCTGCATGTCAATGTAATCTAGGGCATATTGGTTTATTTTAATTATACTGCTAAAAGCAGGAAGTATTCAAGCACCTCACGCTCCTAGAGTGAGTTTGGGGTTTCTGGTAGCGTGGCTTTATGCTATTGCTGGAGGGATTCTCCTCTCTGTTTTTCTGATTTTTCTCTTGTTTTTGGAGTATCTACACTTGAACAATAACACCTCTCACATATTTACTGAGTCAAAACCAATCACTTCCAGTGTGGCATAACAGAAGGCACAAACAGATAATACCACATACACATACCAGGAAGTCCTAATGATTGGTATTGGGGAGGTGTGCACTTATCATTGGAGGAAATACAAAGTTATGGGTCCTAATGGTAATGTGATGGTAATTGCTAGGTAGTGAACGGTGGTGATTCTCTGCTTTAACCACATTCTATATTTCACTTTGAGGGTGGTACTACAATCATTGACTCAGGCTCTAATGGAATTTATTGAAATAACCCACATTCCTCTGTCCTCTATCAGATTTATTGTTAACCTAGATTTTTTTTGTAAAGTCCTCTAAAGTGAGATTAGCCCTTGTGAGTTCTGCCTACAATCCAATGGCTTCTAAAGTGGTCTCTTCACAGAACACAGAACCAAGACATTGGGTAGCCAGTGAGCCGAGCCTCTGTTGCTCCTCTCTAGACACCATTGAACAAACACATTGGCATTGGTTGAGTTGTTCCTGTAGAAAAGTGCTTCCTTTGACATAGCTAGCACCACCTTTTTGCCTGATGTGATTTTGAACTAAAAGTGCTCTGAGTCCCTAATACCAGGTTCGGAGTGCCAGACCACTTCCCAAAACTGTACCACAATAGGCACAACTTCAGCAACCCCTTTCGGTCCCTAGTAACTAGGGCATGGGTACTCAAGAGGGTCCCCTGGGGCTGAGGCACAGCTTGTGCCACCCCAAGGACCCCTCACCAATACCATGCACACTGTCATTGCAGGCTGCATGTCTTGGTGCAGAGACAAACCGAAGAGTTAACATGGCACACAGTTCTGTGTAGTATGCCCCACTACACTGCATGAGGTATAGGTACTGCAGTCCTTACAGCCCTAAAGCAGGGTGCACTATATCCTATGTCTGGACATATCTGCATGAACAAATATGACCCTACAATATCAAGTCCAATCTTGGATGTTGTAAGTGCACAGGAAAGCCATAGAGAGTATATGGGCTGGATACTTGTCATTACGAGTTTCCGCCTCCATGATGGCTTCACTGTATCCTAAGCTAAAATGTTTGGTACCAAACATCTCATCTTAATACATTCTCGTTGATGCCAGTGATGGATTTATTAATAAATGCATACAGAGGTCCCTTTAGAGGGTCCTTGGAAAACCTACCAAGCACTGGTGTGGTCTCTGACAAGGCTTAGCCAGCCTGCCACCACCAAACATTTTTCTGACCTCAGAGGCCAGGAACAAAGCCTGATCTGAGCAGAGGTGCTGCACACCTCCCCAAGGACAGGACGGCCTTCCAAGGTGGAAGCTTTAAAGGCAAAGCTGCCTAGCAGAGGATGCCAACTTCCATTTCCTGCTTTATTGTGGTGAGAGGAAAGGCAGGAACATTATTTAGATGAAGAGACAGATGACATTCAGCCAGCACCACTCATAAGGCGTGGCAGGTGATGTAGATAGTACTTTTCAAATCCTCCATCTTGAGATGTAAGGAAAACAACCAATCTGGGCTTGGGTAGTACCCCTTCACACAGGAAGTTGTCACTTTGAGGGTGTAGACAACCTAAAGGTAGTTAGCCCATTGGCTACTACCTGTCTCCCCCTTTAAAGTATTTAGGTGCCACCACTGGATCTTGCAATTTAGGTATGATGGACCCAAGAAGAGCAATGGACAAAAAAGAGCTGCCGACCTGAGAACCAAAGACCTGCTGCAGACAATTGGCATTAAACCCTGCTGGCTGCTTCCAGGACTCAGCAATCATGGCCTGCTGTCCTGTCCAGGAACTGTGAGGCTTCCAAGAACCTACACCTCCAACCTTTGCGAGATTGCAGAGAGCTCCCTTGGAGTAGAGGAGCAACTCCCATGCAGCCTACAGGCACCAAACAGTGAAGTCTGGTTTACTGACCGGTGCTTCCCAGTGACTCTGACACAGCACCCAAACAAGAAGAAGTACATCTGCTATGAAGGTTCAGTTCTGTCCTCCAGGAAGTGGGAGGACACCAGAACCTACCAAAGCCATGCTGTACCAATACCCATGGTACTGGACCCCTACACCGAAAACCGAGAAGAAAGAGCCCATTACAGACTCCAACAGCACAGGATGCAGACACCCATTGGGGAACTTCGAGGCTCCTTAGACCTACTCCATGAGTGGCCCAGCTGTCCTGTAATCAACTCTGCAACCTGCTGGCCCTTGACGATGAGGACCGTCTTAACGCACGGCGCTTGGATGCCTATCTGCTCTGCACCTACCCACTGGGTCTGGGTAACAACCACCTAGCTGTGCTCCTCTGGTCCTGAGGCCCTTGTGACGTGCTCCCTCAAATGGGACGCTTCTGACTAAACTTTAGGTCCTCCTGTGCAGTGTGTTTTCAGGTGGCCCTCTTCTTCATTGCACAACTGCTATCAACAACTTCAGCACCCTGCTCCTGACCAAATCCCGGATGCTCCTGAACTCACACTGCTGTAACATTGGACCTGAGCTTTCTACTTACCAGAAACCAGAAGGTGAACCTCGAGAAGGCACTGTGTGACTTTCTATGATTTTTCCTGTTTTCTTCCACTGACTTCTATTGTGCATAATTGCGCACAACAGTGATTTCTTTTGTGCACTTTGAAAATTCATAACTGTAAAAGGTGCTCTTAGTCTTTGGTCTTTAAAGTTATATAAAAATCTATATTATTTTTACAAATTGGTCTCAAATGTATTCTTGAGTGTGTGTCTCACTTATTGTCTCTCTGAGTGCAACAAATGCTTAGCACTACCCTCTGATAGCCCTAACTGCTCACCCACACCACCACAAATACAGCGTTAGTTTTATCTACTTTTACCTCTGTATGCCAATAGGAGATCTACTGTATTCTCCACACAGGGTAATTAGTTTTAGTACACTATATAGAGAGCCAATGTCTTACATTGATGACTCAGCAGAGGGGTCTATGACTTTGCATTTGCTGATACCACTCTGTCAATAAGTGACCACATGAGTAAATCTTCAAATTGTCTTTGGTCTAGTTGCATATTTTTCCAATTGGTCTAAATTTTCCACATTTTTAACATTAATTGCTAGTACTTGCCTAAGTCCCTGAAACTAAGTGGTAAGAAATGTAAACATATTTTTACTATAGTTATGACAAAGTATTTTTGCTTAGGTCTTCTTTCTTTCCTCAAAGGTCCCAATTTTATTATCAATAATGAGTAATACAGAGAACTAGACTCAGGAGCTTGACCTGACCTTCTAGTAGCACTTATCCTATGCCAGGGCTTTTCCTAAAGGATATGACATCAAAACTGGCTCTCATGCTACCATAGATAAGCTTAGGATACTTTTGGCAGTATTTGAGAGAAATAACCCTGATATAGTAGCTGCATCCTATGAGGACCAGTCTACTGCTGACCTGCCTGATGAGGTGATTGAAACCCCCCAGTCAGAAGCAGAGTATGCTCTCTCAGAGGAGGTCCTTAAGCTAGAGAGGTTGGCCAGGAGGTTGAACGTAGAAGCTCAACTCCTGTACATCGAAAGATAAAGAAAAGAGGTGGCACTAGTACCCATCTCTGGAGACAGCAATGTTATAACTTGGGGGAGTAAAGATTCCTTTGATTTCAAACTCCATAAAGGGAGTGTGCCCAAATCCTCAGATGGTGAGGACCTCACCAAATGGTTTGCTGCTTTTGAGAGAGCCTGCATAGCTAGCAAAGTAGCCAAAAAGAATTGAGCTTCTCTTTTGTGGGAACTATTCTCAGGTAAATGCAGGGATAGACTCCTGACATTGAATGAGAAAGATGCTGAGTCTTAAGACCTCATGAAGGGTACCTTAATTGAGGGTTTTGGACTCACCACTGTCAAATCCAGGATTAATTCAGACACACTTGAAAAACCAGAGTGAATCCCACGTTGAATTTGTAGACTTTTCAGTAAAAAACTAGGTGTTTGGTGAACAGGTTACAATGTGCATGACTATGAAGGGCTTTACAAGTTAATTATGAAGGAGCATCTGCTGAGTAATTGTTACAATGATAAGTAAATCGGCATCTGGTAGACTGAGGTCCACTTTATCCTCTGGAGTTTGGGAAGAAGGCAGACCACTGAGACAAAACAAGAGTAACCAAGACTACTACTGGTGTGCTTGACCAAATGAAAGAGGCCAAGGTCCACTGCATCCAATATCTCTATTGGATGCAGTGGACAAGGTCCTGGGAAGGGTGATTTTAAACAGGCGGCAGAAGTGGGCAGAGGAGAATAACATTTTGAGTGCTGTTCAAAATGGTTTCAGGGTGGGGAGGTCTACCTCAGAAAAGTGACTGAACCTCCATTTAATTATTAACAAGTCTACGGTTGCCCAATCTGAATATTTACAATTAGCATTTATCGAGTTGACCTCCACATTCAACACAGTGAACCGGGTGAAACTTTGGGCTCTCCTTAGTGAACTAGGGGTTGACCCAATTATTGTGGCCCTCTTAGCCAATCTTCAGTTTAAGACGTCTGCTTCGGTGTGTTTTTCCCAGGGCACTGCTCATTCCCTACCAGCTATGGCGTTCATCAAGGGTGCCTCCTTGCCCTTTTTATGTTACTCTATACATGAATGGGCTAGAGTCCGCTTTATTATCAGTCTCAGTGGATTGCCCCAAGAATGGAGATAGATCATTTCCTGTTTTATTATACGCAGACAACATGGTCCTTATGGCCTGCACCACTCATGGGTTGGATCTACCCTTAGCCAGATATGTGCCAGTTATGAGGAACCTTGATTTGTTGGTCAATTTTTCAAAGTCATATTTGTTGGTAGTGGGCCCAACATGCACAAGCAGCAAGACCCTGTAGGTGTCTAAATCCCCTTTTGGTAAAGTCATGGTGTTCCCTTACCTGAGCATCTTATTTGATGATAAAAATTGTTGGAAGCCATTAATTGAGGCCAACAGCTCCGAGCTTGTTAAAACCATGGGACAGTTTCCAGCTTTGCCCTTAGGTTAAGCTTGTGGGAGCCAAGGGTCCCATTACACATTTACCAGGCTAAATGCATATCCAAACTCTGATATGGCAGCGAGGTCTGGGGTTATGCAAAATTGGTTAGTGTTAAATCAGCAGTGAATACATTACTATGCAAACACAAGGAGATGATGGACGGAGTGCTGAAACTTTTCAAACACTCACCCCCAGTCACAGATCTGGGTTGAATCCATCATCATTCTTTAGCTCACTTTGCCACCCCAGTTCAGACACAGCTATATGCAAATCAATCTTGACCCTGTGCCCCAAGGGCACAGTCCAGCCCAAAGTGCCAAGCCATGTCTTCCCTGGACCGTAAACAAGCGTCCTGGGACAGATGTATGACGTTACGACGCATACTTTAACAACGCATACCATTACAACGCAATTTTTACAATGCAGGATCCTTTACAACGAATGCCTTTACAACGCATGACATTACATCGCAGATGCTATTACAACGCATGCCATTACAACGTAAGTATAGGTAAGTATATAATTTTAAATAAAAATGTAATTAATAAATATTTAATTAATGTAATTTATTTAATTACATTTTTTTAATATATTTGTAAATATATTACCTACTGGCGGTCGCCAGTAGGTATATATAGTTAGGATTTTTTCTCTATGGGATTTTTGAAAATTCTATGTCTAATAACTTTGGCGTTTGTGGACGGAATTGGCTGAAATTTTCAGGAAAATGGAACATTTTGTTTCTGAGTAGCCCCTGAAAATTTGGGAGGGGTTCGTCAAGGGGGGGCCGAGAAAAAAGGTGGGTCCGAAAACGCGTTTTTCCCATGTTAATTTCCATAGGGCGGTTGGCCTCACTTTTAGCCCGAACGGCTGAATGGATTTGCACGAAACTTGGCAAAATTGTAGGGACTGTTAGCCCGATGTGCCTTTGCTAGGTCTCAATATATGTGCTCTAGTGGATTTTGAGAAAATAACGTTCAAAAAAAGATATATATCTATAACAGCGCTCCGGGCAGCGCTCCGGTTCGCGTATTTGACGCGTAACGGAACTTCGCGAAGCGAAGCTGATTGGCTCTCCGGTGTCTGTCAACATTCTAAACAGTCCGGAGCGGCCGCCATCTTGTCTCTCGGAAGGATCGAGAGACAAGAGGAGGCCAAAACAAAGGGGGAAATGACCATAAGGGGGCATAGTTGATCCTCCCTGACCCCCTAGGTTTGATGTGGAGGTTTTAAAAGGGCCCCGCGGGGTAAAAAAAAAGAATTTTTTTTTTTTTTTGCGTGGGAAGCTCACGGTTCGCGAACCGGGGAGCGAACCGGGAAGCGAACCAAAAGAAATAGAGCTTGCCAGAGTGCTAAACATTCTAGCAATTTTTTTATAAAGGGGAGGTAGTTCTGAAAAGAACTTTTTTTTAATGTTTTTGTTGTTTTATATACTTTTTTTAATTTTCTGAAATTTGTTTGGTTTTTTTGTATTTTTGGAACAATTTATGTTTTTTTTGGTTTTTTTGGAGGGGAAAGAACAAAAAACAGGCATTGGAAAGGGCTCAACAGGAGCAAAAAAAAAAAAATATTTTTTGGGGCGTTTAGAGCACTTGTGATTTTCAAATGCTCTGTTTACTAAGTTAATGCTCATATTGGCACATGAAAGTAAGGTACCGCAATATATACAGACAATCTTCATGTGGACAAAGCTTTCCTGTATGTTTGGCACTGTTTCCCGTGCCTCTGGCCCCGACAGAGATATCGGTGTTGATGTCCTGGCCACAGTATTGGTGGGTTGTCCTGCAGGTCACGCATCTCTAACCGGCTGTAATTTAGAGGATGCCACCTCTGCATGTGACGGTGCATAGTATAGTTGCCGTAACTATACTTCTTATTTGTGCCTCTAGATAAGTCCTCTTTGCACATTAGGCATGTCACATACCGAGCATTAACTTTTTTCTGTCCTTCAGGAAATGAAAAAAACTGCCAAATGAAACTATTTTTATGATGAGATACTCGGGGCTCCTCTTGTAAAAACTGTGGTGCCTGTTCTTCCTCTTCCTCTTCTTGATCCTCTTCCTCCTCTGTGTTGGCAAGGAACTGTGGAGGTGGTCCTCTCTTCCTATGAGGAGGTGTTGGTGGTGGTGGGGGTCCACCAGCTGAAGCTACTAGTGAAGCAATTTTCCACTGAGCAAAATAGGTCTTCCTTTCACAAAGTTGAAAGTCAGAGTTGGAAAAAGGTGGGGGCTTTCATCATTTGGGAAAAAAAATAGTTCTAAACCAATGAAAAGTGTTATTTTTAGGTCACCTGACCTAGCCTTACATCATTAGGAAACCAAAAGTGAAATGAACCAATGAAAAGTTTTATTAACAAGTCACATGAACTGTTACGCTTATGTTACGCGCTGCGCGCCGCGCCCCGGATCGCTTCCAGGAAGCTGCGCTTCGCGCCTCTGTTCGCGGTCCGGAGCACTTCCGGGTGCGCTAACGCGGCGCGTCATAAGCGCCGCGTTTTGAGATGTCATCAGTGATGTCATCAGTGATGTCACTGATCATGTCATGAATGACATGATCAGCAGTGGATTTCAATGGTTTTGTGTGAGTAAAATAAGGTTTTGTAAATGCTAATTCCTAACTACATATGGTCTATAACCTATGGTTTTTTCAGTGAATTTTCAAGGTTTTGTAAATGCTAATTCCTAACTATATATGGTCTATAACCTATGTTTTTTTCAGTGAATATATATATATATATTTTAAAAATAGTGTAGGTGTTTAAAAATAATATTCTAACTCCAGGGGGGTGTAATAGTAGGGTAAGTGCTGGATAATGTAGGGGTAAAAATGACTATTCTAACTCCAGGGGGGTGTAATAGTAGGGTAAGTGCTGGATAGTGTAGGGGTAAAAATTACTATTCTAACTCCAGGGGGGTGTAATAGTAGGGTAAGTGCTGGATAGTGTAGGGGTAAAAATTACTATTCTAACTCCAGGGGGGGAATAGTAGGGTAAGTGCTGGATAGTGTAGGGGTAAAAATTACTATTCTAACTCCAGGGGGGTGTAATAGTGGGGTAAGTGCTGGATAGAGTAGGGGTAAAAATTACTATTCTAACTCCAGGGGGTGTAATAGTAGGGTAAGTGCTGGATAGTGTAGGGGTAAAAATTACTATTCTAACTCCAGGGGGGTGTCATAGTAGGGTAAGTGCTGGATAGTGTAGGGGTAAAAATTACTATTCTAACTCCAGGGAGGGTGTAATAGTAGGGTAAGTGCTGGATAGTGTAGGGGTAAAAATTACTTATTTTTTTATTTGAATTACTTTTTTAAATTAATATTAAAATTACTTATATTTATAGTACATTTTTTAAAAATAATATTTTTATTATTATTTATTAAATTATTAATATTTAATTAATAAAATAATTTTTTAAATTATATAAATGTTTTAATAAAATGATATACTTACCTATACTTAAGTTGTAATGGCATGCGTTGTAATGGCATCTGCGATGTAATGTCATGCGTTGTAAAGGCATTCATTGTAAAGGATCCTGCGTTGTAGTAGTTGCGTTGTAAAAGTAGTCTGTTGTAATAGTTGTGTTGTAACGGTTGTTTCCCTCCTGGGACCTGTTTCGGGGTAACACCCCTCATCAGCTATGCTAGCTTAAATCCAGTAGCAAAGTGAGCAAGGGACCCTCGTCTGGGCATACCATGCCAACTTAGGGCAATAAAAGCAAACACAAAGAGATGAGGAACGGAGTGCTGAAAATTTTCAAATACTCAGCCCCAGTCACAGATCTAAATCCATCATAGTTCTTTAGCTCACTTCGCCACCCCAGTTCAGACACAGCTATATGCAAATCACTCTTGACCCTGTGCCACGTGGGAACCGTCCAGCCCAAGCTGCCAACCCATGTCTTCCCTGGACCAGAAACAAGCATCCTGGGCCCAGTTTCGGGGTCACACTCCTCATCAGCCAGGCTAGCTTTAATCCAGTTGCAAAGTGAGCAAGGGACCCACGTCTGGGCAGACCCTGCCAACTTGGGGCAAACAAAGCAAACACAAGGAGATGATGAACGTGGTGCTGAAACTTTTCAAACACTCACCCCGTCACAGATCTGGATACATTACTATGCCAGATGGTACAGGTTCCACATTCTACCCCAGCATTTTCAATGGAGACAGTGCTTGGCCATGCACAAGTGACAGACCTGATATTCCCAAGACCCTTTTTGTGCTGGAGTAAGATTTTGAGCAGGGAGGAATTAAAGCTAAATCGGTTGATCCTTGCGGACTGTTTGTCCCTCGATCAGGCTCATTAAATACTGTGGATAGCCTATGTTAAGGCAGATTCTGCTTCCCTAGGTAGGTTTGATGTCTATGAGGACCCCACTTCCCTGTCCATGCATGAGTTGAGGTGTGTTAAAGGCTATTCTTGGACAGTTCCTGTTTGGAGAGAGAGCATCTGCAGCTGCAGAAACCATCAGTGCAGGTTTGTATGTCGTTGAAAACTGTGCAGGAGTTGGAGCCATATCTAGCAAAGGTCAGTTCGCTGCAAGATAGGTTTTTATTAGCCAGGCTTAGGTTTAACCAACGTCATCATCTTTTGGCATCTCCATGTGGGTGGGCATGGTTTGAGGCAAGGTTGTCATGTGACTTGACAATAAGTCTCAGCAGAACACCTGCATTTTGTAATGTTTTGTCTTATTTTGGCTGGCAGAGGAGGCATTTTTTAATTCCCCTATAGAAGTTCCTGAACTTTAATCAGGTTAGGCCAGCCTTGTTTTATCTTCAGATGGGTCACAATGAATGTGTTACTTTTACTGTTTTATCATATTTGTGAGCCGCTATGTCTTCCAGGAGATCAAGACTTGTCTAATAGATGTAGGGTCTGAGGAGGATGTGCTTTACTGTTTATTAGACCTGGCATCTTTTGGCGTGTTTCTCCTGTCTTTTTGCTTTTTGTCCTTCTGGTTTTGACTGTTTTTGCTAGTTTAGGGTCTCTGTGCACTTTCTCACTGCTGATCAGTGTTAGCATGCAAGTCTCCTATGGTAAATTATGTTTAAGGATGGTGTTTCCATGTTTGGCTTGTTTGATTTACTATTAAGTCCCTAGTACAGTGCACTGTGTGTGCCTGGGGCCTGTAAATCAAATGCTGCTAGTGGACCAGAAGCACTGGTTGTGTCACCCACACAAGCAGCCCTTCAAATAGTTCTCAGACCTGCCACTGGTGTGTCTGTGTGCAGTTGTGACTGCCATGTGGACCTGGCGAGTGCACCCACTTGCCAGGCCCCAATCATTCTCTTTTCTTACATATAAGACACTCCTCAGGTAGGCCCAAGGTACCCCATGAGCAGGGTGCAGTGTATGTGAAAGGTAGGACATGTACTGGTGTGTGTGAAAGGTCCTCATAATGTAATACAGTGGATTTCATTTTTTCACCATTGAAAGGCTATCTGTTCAATAAGATAGAATGGGAGATACTTTTTAACATCTTACAAGTATAAGTTCCCATTGGAACAAGATTGAGCAATTGAGGTTGAGGTCTATGAACTAAGAATTTAATAACACATCTTTTAGTGAAGTAGATTTTTAAAATATGTGTTTGAAAATGCCAGAACTTTTAGACAAAAGAGGGCAACCGAATATCCCCTTGTGTACTAGTGTCAATGTAATATGATAGGTAAGGATGTCAAACATGGGAATTATTCTAACACCAATATGTACATTTCTGAATGTTTCAATAGGTCTAAACTTGAGGTTACAACTTAATTGAAGATTATTTTCGAATAATATAAAAAGAAACAACATTTCAAAAGGCAAGTGTATATGTTAAAAAATTGCCTTATATTGTAAAAGATAATTGTTCATGTGTACAATAACAAGGGTTCACAAAAATCAGTCTTATAAAACATTGAGATTGGTCATTACTTACTCATATCTAACTTCATATGCCATTTGGCAATGTGTTTAACAACCACTTCCTATATACATGGGTTAGGCCTGTAAAAGAGTCTACTAGGCTTTAAATCACATATTTAACAATGAATACAAAGGAAGGTGGAATGTATGTTGTTGAGGTTTCGGCCCCGGTCGTTAACAAATCAGTGAGACCACCTTCAGAACTTTAGATATTTCAAGATGATGGGGTACCGCTCTCTGTGGCTCAATTGGTAATGGCGTGTTACAGATGACTTCATGCAATTAGGGATCATAAAAAAGGATGTGATTTAAGTAGCTCTTATTTCCATGAGTTTACTAACAGGCAAGAATACAAAACAGTGAAGTACAAGGTCCCTGCCCACCGATCACCGTAACCCTCCTGGTCCAACACAGTCAAAAAAAAGGGTCACGTCAGTTAGAAATTAGTCTAATTATACATAAAAGTAGCATTTGTGATGCTCTATGTACTCATTTATTTTCACTGATTTCGCTGCCAGCAGCCATGTGTCAGGGCATTCAACGTGAGTTGTGTCAAACTCACATTGAATGGTCTGACACAGATGGTGTTTTTGCAACCTGGAGCAAAAAATAGTTGCCTGATACAAGTGTGGTGATTCTTTCCTCACATGGCTGCTTGCTATGAAATCAGTGAAAATAAATGAGGACGTAGAGTATCTCAAATACTACTTAAATCAATTCCTTTTTTTTCGGTCCCTAATTGGGTGAAGACGTCCGCCAATTTGTCTACAGCTCATACAAATTATAATTTTGGGAGATTACTGCAAGGAACACAGATGAACAACCCAAAAAAAGGCTCATTACACCAACACCCAGATTGTATGATATGTGGAGTCTACCCAACAGCAACAGAGCCGAATCCCACAAGAAGGCACAGTAGGGTGCTGGTTTTCTATATAGTCCACTTAAATGAATTACACTGTGCAGAGTGTCCAGTGGATCCCTTATTGGTATACAGAGGTAAAAGTAGATCATACTAACACTCTATTTCTGGTAGTGTGGGCGAGCAGTTAGACTTATCAGAAGGTAGTGCTGGGCATTTGTTGTATTCACAGAAGAAATGAATGAGACATTCACTCAACAATAAATTGGAGACCAATTGGTAAAAATAACATCGATTTTTATATAGTTTTTTAGACTAAGAACTGTGTTCTAAGGTAAATACTTTTGAAGTAATGAATTTTCAAACTTCACAAAAGAAATCACTATTGGGAGGAAATAGGAAAACACATAGAATATCGAACAGTGGGTTCTCGAAATTCGACTTCTGGTTTCAGGTAAGTAGCAAGACCAGGTTCAATGTTCCAGCAGCAGGAGGTTAGGAGCGTCCTGGATTCTTTCGGGAGCAGGGTGCTGAATTTGTTGGTAGTAGGCATGCTGTTAGGAACTGGGGTCATCGGAAAGCACACTGCACAGGAGGACCTAAAGGAAAGTCTGAGGGGTCCCAGTCGAGAAAGCAGGGCACAAAGGCCTCAGGACCATGGCAGCACTGCTAGTTGGTCTTTACCTAGGCCAGGCATGCCTGGTGCAGAGCAGAGAATACAGCCAAGTGCTGTGATCTAGATGGTTCTTGTGGTCAGGGGAAGTCAGGTTGCAAAGGTGATTCTGGGAAAGCTGGGCCGCTCATGGAGCGGGTCTCAGGGGTTTTTGAAGGCACTGAATGGGTGTCATTGGGTTCCAGATTGACTCTTTCTTCTCTGTCTTCAGTGTAGGGGTTCGGGTACCCCAGGTATTGGTACATCACAGGTTTGGTAGGTCCTGGTGTCCTCCCACGTGGTGGAGGAACCTATCTGTCCCTTCTGAGCAGATGTACCTCTTATTTGGGTTCTGCAGTAGAGTAGATGGGGAGCAGCAGATCAATAAATCAGACTTTGCATTTCTGTGCCTTCAGGCTGCAGGGCTGCAGCTCCTCTACTCCAATGGAGGTTCTCTGCAATGTTCTAAGGCGGGAGGTGCTCCGGGGTTCTTGGAGGCCTCACAGTTGCTGGACGAGACAACAGTCCACAACTGTTAAATCCTGGAAGCAGCCAGCAGGGCTTGAGGACAGCCAAGAGCTCCAGAAGCCGTGGTATGACCAGAAGGCTGTCATGGTGGAGTTTCTACAAAGGCTGAATGTGTGGGCTTTGGAGCCTGTGGCTCCTAGGGCTCTCCAGGACAAACAGACTGGACCCTACCCTATTCTTGGAAAAAAAGGGGAGGTCACCTATTTGGTAGACCTTGGTACATGCAGGAACTCCAAGTGGGTCATACATGTAAACTGTCTGAAACCCTATAATGACAGGGCTGAAATGACCATGCTTCTGGTCACAGATAAGGATCAGGAAGCATAGAGTGAACCTCTCCCTGATCTCCTCTCAAACAACCCTAAATATGGGTCAGCTGAAGGAGTTATCTTGGCATACACCCTCACTGCCCAACAGCAGACTAATTGCAGGTAAGTCCTAAATCAGTTTCCTGAGCACTTCTCTTTTATCGTGGTGAGACTAACTGGTGTAGACTTAATGTGGATACTGGTTACAGCATTTCTGTCAAAGAATGTAATATACACAGTTTACTGTGATGTCATTTGGACTAAAGAATGCCCATGCACACCTCCCAGAGGTTGGTGAACAATTTCTCTGCTGGGCTGGAGTCCTTTAGTACACCATATCTGGATAACATTGCTGTCTTTAGCTCCACCTGGGAGGACAACCTTATCAACCTTGGTCCTGAAGGTTCTGCAGAGTGCAGGGCTCACTCTCAAGGCAAGCAAGTGCCAGATAGAGCAGGGCACAGGTGTATACTTGGGTCACCTTGTGCGTGGAGGCCACATTCAATCCTACAGCCAAAATCTAGACCATTCTGGATTGGGATACTCCAACACCCCAGACTCAAGTCAGGGCATTCTTTGGCTTGACTGGGCACTACAGGAGGTTTGTGCAGGGATATAAGCCCATTGTGACCCCTTCAAAGAACTGACCTGAAAACAGGTGTCCAATAAGGTTAACTGAACAGTGAGCTGTCAAAAGGCTTTTGACAGCCTGAAGAAAACAATGTGCTCAGCACTCATTCTGAAAGCTCTAGAGTATATCACGCAGTTCATAGTGGAGACTGATGCCTTTGAACATGGGATATGAGCAGTCCTATCCCAGACCAATGATGATGGCCGTGACCAACCTGTTGCTTTCATAAGCAGGAGGCTTCTCCCCAGAGAACAGCATTGGAGTGCCATTGAGAGGGAAGCCTTTGCTGTGGCTTGTTCCCTGAAGAGGCTGTGACCATACCTATTTGGTTCTCAATTCCTTGTCCACACTGACTACAAACCTTTCAGGTAGCTCATGGAGCTGTAAGGAGAACACCCTAAACTGTTAAGATTGTCCATATCCCTACAGAGAATGGACTTTACAGTGGGGACACAGACCTGGGACTGATCATGCCAATGCAGATGGCCTGTCCAGGTCCTTCCACTTAGATGATGAATACTTTCTTGTGAAAGGTTAGTCTGATCCTCTTGCCTTTTGGGGTAGGGAGTCATGTAGGAAACTGCCTCTTTTTACATGGTTAGCCCTCACTTTTTGCCTGATGTGATTTTGAATTGGAAATTCACTGGGTCCCTTTTAACCAGGATCCTTGTGCCAGATCTCTTTCCCAAAACTGTACCACAATTAACACAACTCCAGTAAACCCTGTCATCCCCTAGTAAATGGTACCCCTCATATGTAGGGCAAGAGTTGTGAAGAGGGTGCACTAGGGCTCCAGAACAACTGGTGCCAAACCATGGACTCCTCACCAAGACCATGCACACTTCTATAGCAGAATGCGTGTCTTGGTGCAGAGAAAACCGAAGAGTTGACATGGCAAACAGTTCTGTGTAGTATGTCCCACTACACTGCATTAGGTATAGGTATGTCACTCCTACTGCAGTCCTTACAGCCCTAAGGCAGTGTGCACAATATCCCATGTGTGGACATATCTGCATGAACAAAATATGACCCTGCAATATCAAGTCCAATCGTGGATATTGTAAGTGCACAGGGAAGCCATGGAGAGTATATGGGCTGGATACTTGTCATTATGAGTTCCCTCCTGCCATGATGGATTCACTGTATCCTAAGCTAAAATATCTTGTCTCAATACATCCTTATTAAGCCATCACTAAAAGGTATTGCCCTGTTAGTGATGTATTTATAATACGTCGCTACATGGCAATAGTTTCAAGTAGCTGCGGTGAAAACTGCCGGAGGAAGAAAAATAAATTAAATAAACTTACCTTCGGCCGCAGCTGCCACCGCCACCTCTCCTCTGTCCTCCCTCGGCACTCCAGCAGGAACGGAAGCACCCAGGCTCCTGAACTCTCCCAGACAATCACAATGTGGTCGGTATTGGTATGAGCGGCCTGCTTGGTCGCTCAGGCAGTGCCTGGGATCCTGGGCATGTTCTCCACCGGGCTGTGCAACACAGCCAGGTGGAGAACATGCTAAGTGTGCATGACTGTTTGCCTGGCCCAAGAGGGATGGCTAAACAGTTATGTGCACTTAGGGAGTGTAGACCACTCCTCACTCTGGCGAGCTCAGAACCGCCGGACCTGACCTGACTCCGAATTCCACAAGGAAAAATAAAATGATAACAGCGTCTTGTTATTATCATTTATTTTTTGCACTGCTGAAAGAGCAATGGGGAGATTCTCATCCACCTTAGCGGAGGAGCTGCCACTGACAGGTCAGCTGAGGCTCTCAATGAGGTGGGAAGGCTGTTCCATGTTTTTGCACTCAGATACCTAAAGGATCTTCCCCCTATGTGTGCAAAGCGTATTTTAGGGATTTGTGCAAGGGCTGCGGTAGAGGATCTTAAGGACCTAGTTGGAATTAACGAACAGCGTGCTTCTTCAAGTACTCCGTGCCAAGTCCTTAGAGTGCTTTAAATAATATGCAAAAGGGGATTTGTGAAACACAGGAGAGGAAAATGGTTGAGATTGTTTCATTTTGATCGTTACACTAAAACATGACGCATGATCTCATTAGGTTGCCTACCTGTAAAAAGTGGTTAAAGTCCGTTTGCACACGAACCTCAGAGTATGCGTTGCATTGCTATGGAGATTTTTCACTTTAAAAATGTGTTACAACAGTCAAAGAAGCACCTGCCATGCTAATTCCATCTAGTGAGGAGTAAGTGCCTAGTTGCAGTTCTACCTACCAGTGGAAACATTACTGTGTTAACTTCTGAAGTTCCAAAAAAACTCATTGATAACTGGTGCTATTACTGCAGAAAAGGGTGGCGTCAAGTTCACTTTATTCAGAGTGAAAAATCAGCTAAACTATTAATAGATTTCTCTCTAAAAGATTAGACATTGGCACCTTTCATGAAGATGAACAATCACAGTAAATCTGCAGGTAAGGGAATGTGGGTACTGACAAGGTCATGTGAAATAGCTCCTCTTTGGATGTACTTTTTGAAGTGCCTGCGCATATCCTAGGAGAGCCAGAGACTACCACTGACTTTGGCCAGTACTGGTAAATGCATTGCGTGATTTGCTCATTTCATTTCCATTTACGATTGATTTAAACTTGTAAATACCCATGACGCCTTGTGAAATTTGCATTAACTGAATTTTGAAAATGTTTGTGAGACCTTGCAGGCTCAGATATTTGCTCACAGTTAACTGATTAGAGCAGAAACTGTGTTGTGCAAGATATTTTCTCCTAAAGCAAGGCACCTGCCAGTATCACGCTTGACGTTTGGAGGGAAGGTGTGTCCCAAGTTCAGTTTTCACATGCGATACTACCAAGTCAATTTTACGAAATGTTAGGCAATTTCATGTAATCGTTGTGAAATTACACAACAAAAAACATCGCTTTGCACCACTAGTAAAATCATGTGTTTCGTCTGAAATACCCCATGTGAACTTACATTTGGTCTGCCACACTAGCAGGAACGGATAAATATGGTAGATCTTTCTTCTTCAATGTTGCACAGGTGTTAAATCTACCACAGTCGACAATTGAATGTTTAGAAAATTAAAATTTAAATTGACAACTAAATTTCAAACAGTCATCACCGAGCCCTCAGAAATTATTTATTGCTAAGCAGGTAACCATTGCCTCCACATAAATCATAGGAGCGTGAATGCCTGTATGGTCAAATGTCTTTAGGGATGGTAACTAGTGTTAGATGGTTCCTTCTTTCAATATTTGTCCACACTATGGGGCATATTATCAAGAACAGGCGATAAAATTATCACTGCTTTATCGGCAGGAAACTGCCGCTAAATCGGCGATAATGGGCTTGATAATAGGCCCTTGTGAAATCCCATAGCAGCCCAGGTTCTAGTGTTAACCTGGGCTGCTATTGCAATTCACAAGGACATATTTTCAAGGCCAATATCGCCCCTTTAGCAGCAGTTTCCTGCAGATAAAGCAGCGATAATTTTATCGCCTGTTCTTGATAATATGCCCCTATATTTTGTTCTGTTGGTGATGCGTGTGAGAAATCCCTGCACAGACTCCACATGTTTTGAGTCCTCTCTAACCCAGAGAACTCATGGAGAGAGATGTTGTGATCCTGTTTCCAACATGGGTGACTTCCGTCTCTGTGTCAAAGCCAGGACATGACTAGCGGTTGGTAGAAACTAATCAATAGATGCAGGTTCAGACCTTTTTCCCTGTACTCCAGATAGGTTGATCTGCTTACCAGGTATCCTTGGTTAGTCCAGGTAGTGCTTCTAGCCTGGGACCCCTCTCTCCCTTATGAGTGCAAGAGCCATGAATTTGGTTTGACTCCTGTTACTTGACGGACTGTACCAATTGGAAGTAGTGCTGAGATACATGTGTGTGATCTCGAGTTGTAGTTTACCATTGAGGCAGTTCTATTCCTTGCTGATCACTGTCCCATTTATTCACATTCATGTCTCTGAACTGCTCCTTCCTCCGCACAGGATATTGTAGCTTGGGTTTGGGGGTCCGTGATTCAAAGCAACAAACTCTTGAGTGGAACAGAGGAGCATTGCTTGCATTGAACACACAGGTTTAAGCTAGCTGTTGCAGGTCCAACTAACTATAACGTGGGAATTTCAATGGTTTTGTCTGGGTAAAATGTCCAGCTAATTATAACTGGTGTTAAACCTATGGTTTTTTCAGTGAATATATATATGTATATTTTTATTGTTGCAATTTAGAAAAAATTTGAAAAGTAACAAAAATTTGAATGAAAAAGATGATGTTAAATAAACGAGAATCCTAAGTTGATTGATTCAGACGGAAACAAAAGTCTTCTACTCTTTGTTTGGTGTCAATTAGTGGTTGGCCATTTAGACAAAATAGATTTCACAGTATTGGTAATCATTTAGTTATCTAGTTCATGTAGGCTTGGCCTTACTGTTGGGAGCCTAGACCCAGTGGTGTTGCTTATGATTTAGCAGACGGTGGTCTGCGAGGTTACCCCCTTAAGCAGTGACTGTTTAAGTTGGTTTTTCAAGTGTTGTTTTTTGTTAAGTGTCGGGTCAAGACCCGTGTTGTGAGAGTACCGATAGTTTGAAATTGCATCTTGCATCTATTTGAGTGTTTGATAGAATGTCGGAGAATGAAACTTTCTCATACAGCGAAGACCATATTCAAGAACTAATAGCAGCTCCTCCCCTTTTTGCGTCAGCAGCTTTAAGCCTATCAGCACAAAACCAAAACAAAACTGATAAACTTATCAGATTAAAGAAAAAACAAATAAGATCTGACCTGCATGGGCATTTTTTGATTCAACATCTTAGAGCAGGTACAATTCCAGGCGGACTTCAAATTAAAAATGTCCCAGTGATTTTCACTGAAGACCCAATTTATAAGAAAGGGTACAGCTATATAGAGACAAAAAGCAGTAGGGACCTGATGGTCCTTACTGTTGAAACAGCCCAAAGGCTCTCAAAACAACAACTAGAAGAAATTGGGTCCCTAGAAAAAGCAATTTCAACAAACCAACAGATTACAGATTCAAAAGCACTACTGGATAAAGTAGCAAAGGATATAGTTGACTTTAAGGACTATACAATCAACCAGAAGACTAACCAGTTTGAAAAAGACAAAAAAAACTTCAGCCTGAACAAAGTGTACCCGTACTTACAATCTGATTTTTACCAACGACCAGAGTCAAGGAGATATCTCCAGGATTTTCAAGGGAGATCAAAGAATATTTTTTTGACCTTTTCAGATACTTCATCTGCAGGAAGCAGCAGTGAAGAAAATAATAGTACTGAACCACGAAGAAACATGAATAGAAGAGGTGCGTACCAAAATCAACATCAACAAAGTCCTTTTTTAGGGAGAGGCCAACAGAAAACCAAGGCACGAATAAGGTTCAATCAACCATGGGAAATGTCAAATCGCCGTCACAACTACAAGAACTGACAGTGTCCCCATTATTTAATTTATCTAATAAAGTTTTGACAAAGGAAGAAGAAAGCATTTTGAAAAAAGGCTTAACCTTTGTACCTTCAAAACATACGGATTTATTTAAATTAAAAACGGAGGCCATAGAATTCTGCAGAAAGATCAGAATAAAAACCTTTTTTGCAGCAAATCCAGTAGAGCTGTCAATAGAAACAACTGGGCTAAGAAATAAATCTACTTTCTGTCCTCCAACAAACAAAATACCAAAGGAAGTTGTAACCTTCGAAAAAACTATTCTGTCTGCAATCACGGAAATGGAAAAGAAAAAAAGACGATTCAAATATAACACCTCAAAACTAGAAATGGAGGCCCTGAATAATCTCAAGAAAGACATGTCTGTAATAATAAAGCAAGCAGACAAAGGAGGTTCAATTGTAATCTGGGACAAATCCAAATACATAACAGAAGTATTGGGACAGTTAGAGGATATAACATGTTATAAAAAGATCAACAAAGATCCACTACCGGAACTCAAAAATTAACTGTACTTTATCCTTGAAGAAGGTAAAACCCAAGGTTTCATTGGCAAAAAAGAATATGAATACCTAAAAATCAAATGCCCACGCACCCCTCTGTTTTATGTACTCCCAAATCTACACAAAGATGAAACAACACCACCCGGAAGTCCAATTGTGTCCGGTTGTGACTCATTGATGGAACCAATTCCCAAGTTTGTCGACTTTTTCTTGAAATCATTTTTACCTCAGGTACAATCCTTTCTAAGAGACACGACAGATTTTATTAATAAACTGACTACTGTGGACTTCGAGGAAAATACACATTTTCTAGTTACTCTTGACGTGGTGTCATTGTACATTCAGATCCCCCAAGATGAAGGCTTGAAGGTGATTGAATCCTTCTTAGAGACACGTGAAAGACCTACAAAAATCCCCACAGAGTTTATCCTCAGCCTAGCAAAATTTGCATTAAAAAAGAATTACTTCTATTTCAACGGAGAATTCTACTTTCAAGTTGGCGGTGTAGCGATGGGCTGCCCATTTGCTCCAGAATTAGCCATATTGTTTATGGCAAAATATGAAGAAAAATTAATTTATCACAACAACCCATTCAGACAATTCATCAAAAATTGGAGTCGCTATATCGACGACGTCTTTATGGTGTGGACAGGCTCGCAAGAAAATCTGCTAATGCTTCTTCAATGGCTAAATAGCCGAGTACAGGAGATACAATTCACTCTCAATTTCTCCAAAAGTAAATTGCCCTTTTTGGACGTGGACGTGTACCCATCGGATGGTGGACTGGTTACCACGTTATACAAGAAGAAGACAGATCGGAACAAGGCATTCCACTTTTCCTGCAATCACCCGCAGAGTCTGAAAGAAAACCTTCCTTTCGGACAATTTCTCCGAATAAGACGAAATTGTAATTTTAAAGACGAATATTTTCTACACGCAAGAGAACTTACAAAAAATCTACAAGACCGGGGTTACCCAAGGAAATTGCTAAAGAAAGCCATGAAATGTGCGTGGTGGACTCAGCGTGAATATCTGCTTGAAAAGACTACTAAAAAAGAAACAGACAGGATTGTCTGTGTTTCAACTTTCGGCCCAAACTCAAATATGCTGAAGAAAATGATAATGCAAAACTGGCATCTGGTAAAGAACTTGGATCCAACGTTAAATACTGTACCGTTGTTCGCCTTCAAAAAAGACTGCAGCATAGCCAATCATCTAGTAAGAGCTGCCCCACCTGATACAAAATCCATGACAGCTAGATCTTATGTGGGACTTCCATCCATCCAAGGCCAACAAAAATGTGGCACTTGTTCGTGTTGCTCCTCTACTAAGGAAGGAAATATCTTTGAACACTGGAACATCTACTGGAAACATGACACGTTGACAAACTGTAAATCGTGGTACGTAATATAAGGAATCATATGCCCATGTAACCTCCTATATATAGGTAAAACAAACCAAGAAATCCGGACACGCATAACACAACATAAGTCAAGGATTAAAAATAATGTACAGTCTGCACCACCCGTAAACCATTGGCGTCTACAAGACCATAATGAAAATGATCTCTCTTGGCCAGTCATTTCAAAAGTTGAAAGAGACCAGCGAGGAGGTGACCTACAGCAAACGTTATCAAGGAGAGAAGCCATGCTAATTGTCAAATACAACACAGCAATTATTGGCCTGAATGAGTTATCTGAAATGTAAAACCTTACGTGAAACAGAACTTTTTCGAAGATGATTACTAATCAGTAAAAAGCTGCACTATGAAAAAATACCCTATACCCCAGAATGCAACTGATGCGATCTTACCCCAGCCCGCTTAGGAAACAACTAGGATTCTATTGGCTTCTCGGTACATCATTGCAAATTCAATTCAGCTCTAACAAAGATCAGACACCATCAGGTTTCCGCGAAAAAAGAAAACAAGATCATGAAGCCTGGACCACTAGAATGCTCAAGAGGAAAGAAGGTTGTTACAATGGATTTCTTGCCAATAGGTAGCAATAAAGATATCTACAGCATTTCCTATTTTTTTTTTTAAACGACAGAGAGGTTCCCCACCTCCGTTTGAACCATCATCACGTATTCATTTGGAAAATCCAAAAATAATTCTTACATACAAACATTTTAATTGTGCAAATTCTAAATAGACTAATTACATATGC
Source organism: Lissotriton vulgaris (assembly GCF_964263255.1). NCBI lineage: Eukaryota > Metazoa > Chordata > Amphibia > Caudata > Salamandridae > Lissotriton > Lissotriton vulgaris. The sequence continues at coordinate 903,008,815 of NC_141696.1, forward strand.
AACTAGCGAATTCTTGAAAGAACCATGAAGTCAATACAATGAAGATGTATATCCAAACTCTGTCAATTGACACAAAAAACTACTCGTCCCATGGTACCTTGCAAAAAAACTACAAGTCCCGAGATCCTCTGCGACGCCACCCTGTGTTCACATAGAAAAATCGGCAGCAAACAGCAAACAACACTGACACGATGATGAAAGAGCCTCGAGGAAGATACGGCGATTTTGATTAATACGAAGGTACATCCCAGTAGCTATTGACAACAAAACCATGCCCTTGCAGAACTCCGCGTTTATAAGCCAAAATTGTCTGACACAAACTTTTTAATTTTTTCAGAATGTCGAATCGTAAGCAGCCAAACTTATGACAAGCTAGCTATGATAACCCTTGAGTTAGTCCTTTTCCTTCTCCAAGTAAGTCCATCAAGCCCATCGTACAACCCGAGTTCCTAGCCTTGTGTTTCTTCTATTGTAGGAAGCCACAACTGCGATCAGTTCATTCAAAAATCTACACACGGCACCGTTTAATTCCAAAATCACAAGTAAGCTCAAAGTAACCGGTGTGAATGAGTTATGTATTGTTGGACTAAGAAGTGTGGAGTGTTAAACCCAGGTTTGTTTTTCATTTTTTCATTTGTAGCATCCTGTAATCGGGTGTTTCACAAGGATAGCAGGTAAGAAAGACTGCTGACGTAGAGAGAGGGTAGGTAGGCTGCTAAGAGAACTATGACTAATTAGGTTATTCCTTCCTTTCCCCACAGCTTCCCTTAATGGTCCTGATGAGAACTCACTAACTTAGTTAGAGTTCAAAACGCGTAGACCAGTCTTCAAGCCATAAGACAGTCTGACTTTAAGAGCAAAAGTTTCAAATTTAAAAATTCATATGTTTGATTCTATACTCTATGGCTTTGTAAAAAGAACATTGAAAAAAGTATTTTTGACCATTGTAAATACATGGTGTGTCGTTTTACTGTGAATGTATGGAGTGGGAGTGACTGGGAGTGATACAAAATTGTGAGTGGGCGTGCCTATGAATGTATTGTATATTGATGTAAATTGTATTGTATATATATATATGTATATTTTTATTGTTGCAATTTTGAAAAAATTTGAAAAGTAAAAAAAATTTGATTCAAAAAGATGATGTTGAATAAACAAGAATCCTAAGTTGAATAATTCAGACGGAAACAGAAGTCTTCCGCTCTTTTGTTTGGTGTCAATTAGTGGTTGGCCATTTATACAAAATAGATTTCACAGTATTGGCAATCATTTAGTTATCTAGTTCCTATTTACAAGGGCAGTGTAAATAGGAGATAGCGCCAAAATTGAGACCAGGGAAAACCTGATCTTAAACAGGTGAAACAAGGAGAAATGCTTTATTTCTCCTTGTTTTTGCTGTTTCCATGTGTGCTGCCTTGTGAAGCACAGATTGAAATAGCAAATTGCCTATGATTGTTTATGTGCAGGAAGATTCCCCCTTCCTACACATAAACTGATAAATTGATATAAATGGATGAGCTGCAACTATGTATTAGAGTTGTCACTAATTGTCACTCATGTTCTTTATTTTTCTGTAAAGTTAAATGAAAATGTTTAGGATAATCAGTTTCATGAATGTCTACCTCTGTATGGCTTGTTCTGTTTCACTTATAAGAAAGATCTTTAAAATAAATGTGTGTTTCGGCTTTACCCATCCGGATTTTGCAAGCCACTGTTCTAAAAATTATGGTGGTTTAGTACATTTTGAACCATGGCAAAAGCTGTTTTTGTTAACAGTGCAAAACGGAAGGCCGTGATTTAGGGCACTAATGCAATTTGCAGTGTTGTTCGTTAATGCACTTGTCAATGTACTTCAGGTTGTCCCCTGCTTTCTTATAATCTGTAAAACGTTTTGCAAGCATATCTTTTAAACATTAAGGGCTAGATTTATCATTCTTTTATGCAGCGCAACCCAGCAAGCCACCTTGCTGTGCTGCATGAAAGAGAAAGGCACCCTTTCGACATATTGCAAGGGTGCCTGCATTGTACCCAGCATTGTTTTGTGCAGTTAGGCATACCTTTCTGCACAAAACAATCTTGGAGCTATTTTTATCTTTCTATGTGTGAATGCAGCACACATAGAAAGAGGAAAAAATCAGGATAAATAAAGATATTTCTCCTCGTTAGGCCTCACCTGTAATTTGTGCTTGTTGGAATGGCCCTTTCTAGGGTTCTATCCCTTGACTTTTTGCTTTTGTCCCTCCTGGTTTTCTGTGGATCTATATGCTAGCTTTAGGACTTTGAGACTTTCATTGCTGGTGTGCTGTGGTAGTCATATACATGCTGATGATTGGTGTATGCATGATTGGCTGATTTGAGTTAGCTGTAAGTTCCTTGTCCAGTGGTAAGACATAAACCTAGGGCCTGTAACTCATGTGCTACTACGTGGGCCTGCAGCACTGGTTGTGCCACCTACAGAGGTAGCTCTTCAAAGATTCCACATGTTTGCCATGGCAGGACCTGTGTGTGCAGGTTACTGTTACTCAGCTTGGCATTTAAAAGCTACTTGCCACGTTCTGCATGTTCTGTGCTACATCTAGGTACTCCCTGGGGGCAGGGTAAGGTATAGAGAAGAGGTAGGGCATGTGCATGTGAGTGCTACATGCCCTTGTAGTGAATAACATTGTCTGTTCATTACTGTGAGGGCTGCTGCTCACATTGATTAACATAAGGGGATCTGTGGCAAGGCTATTGAACTTTATTTCCTAATTGCAGCAGAGTATCAGTATTGTGTTTAGTATCAATGGATTAGTAATGGCAAATCCTCTCTGGTAGTGAGATTGGATTTCACATTACTAATGTGAAAATGCCACTTTAGGAAAGTGGGCTTTTTTATGCTCATGGCTCTCTTGTGCCTGTCAGCCTGTCTCCAATCTACACCTGGGTGCTGTTGGGGACGGCTACATCTGTGCATTCCTGAAAGATGGCCATAAACCAGGGGCACTCAAGGAATACTGCAGACCTCTGTCTGAGAGGCCTTCCTGGGACGGATACGAGGAGGTGGAATTGGCACCTGCGTTCTAAGGGGTAGGGTCCTTGCTCCACTAAAGATATTGATCAAGCCTTTCAGGTTAGGATGGCAGACAGAACTAACTTCAGAGGGGGGCTGTTCATTTCAAAGGTGACCTTTTCAACTGATCTCATCTTCAAAGGCCTTTGTGGGTATAACTACTGGGGCTCTGTTCTCAGGAACTTAGAGACACTTTGGGATTGGAACCATTATACGCTGGTTTGATACTACGGATATCGATACGAGAAACCGTTGGGGCAGGAGGGACTGCAACAGGATTATCTGCAGACTTATGGTGGCCTGGGGATTATTATGCTCCAGGAAGGGGACTATCACTTGTTGGATCTTTGCCTGGATGGTTCTGGCCTGCAGTCAATCATCTCCTATCATGGCCCGGGGCTCTAAGCACTCTTCAAGGGCAGATTGACTGGCCTTCTGTCCATGAGATCCCTGGGACAGATGTATCTATCTATTTCAACAAGATCATAAAGACCGCACAGGGTGCAGCACAAACAGGTGAAAGTTATTGTGTGTTGAGACAAGGAATGTCCTAACGTATGCAGTAATAACACTGTGCAGAGGACTGTGCTCCTAAAAATTTGCAGCCCCCCTGGAGAAGTTTGAGGAGTATTGGGAATGTTTGCAGAGCCCAAGGGACCTGAGCTTGCAACTGGGAGCCTGTGCTAGTTTGCACTTTGTAGTGTGTGTTGTCGGAGGGGTGTTGGGGGGCATTTGTCGAGTCTGCAGGACTCGAGCCAGATGTCGCCTCTCTCTCCCTGTACCCATGCCACAAGGTACCCTGTGGCATGGCTGGACCCAAGTGGTCTTGTGTGCATCCACAGCTGGCTGCCTGGAGCAACTGTGGCTCACACCACCACCTCGGGGGAAAGATTTCTTCAAATTGGAAGCGTGCCAACTTCTGGTGTCACAGTCTCTTGCCTACTCATGAAGGTACGGAGGGGAGCCTTGACGGACTAATCTCGATGGATCAAATGAAGTAAACATTTCCTTTCACTTCGGTGGACCTCACAATATAATCAAAGTGTCTTCAGCTGGGAAAAAGTGCATCATTGGCTGGTGTGGTTTGAGTGACTGCTGGGCTGGGTCATGAGGAGTAGGGAAGAACTGTGACTGTATCATTACAAGCTGTGAGGGGTATGTGAAATAGAGGATATGTTGTGTTTTATGCTAATGGAACAGCGAGAAAGTGGAATATCTCTGAACAAGCCTGCATATATGTTTTGTGTTTTTGGTGTCGGCGAGGTAGCTTCGATCGTGACTACCTCAGGAAAAGTATGCACATGGGTTTATGTCACTTTCGAGGGTGAGGTTATAACAAGTGAATAACTATGACTGGTACATATTTGCCCATGCCATTCTGCTGCTAGTGGGAGAGTTTGACAATTGCATATATGTAAAGTATGTATAAGATGTGTATGTCATTTTGATTTGAATGTGCGTGTAATACAAAGACCAGTGTTTTATACATAGTGTGGAGTCTTTTTGTAGTGTTATCAGTGTGTTGTGAGGGTGGAGCTTGGAGAATACTTCACACTTTGATCCTTATAATAAGCCTGATTGGTCTGCACCAAGCTACCAAAGAGTGTGCATGGGGTATCTTACAAATGTAGCTTGCTCATCCTATCTGGGACAGTGGCTTCTGTCTGGCTTCGATGCATCCCAGTCAACCAGAAGCTGCTGGGTCCAACACCACTCACTTAGGTTTTCCTTCATCCCTTTGCCCCCTGGCTTGGCATAAGGGTGACTGAAAACATTGATAAACCTGGCCCTACATTTTTCGCAAGTTAAACGCAATTAAGGAGTCATTTAACGTTTAGCAGAGATTCTGCCACAAAACAGAGCATGCCCTATCTACCAAACAAATGGTTCTCTGTTCTATTTAGGGAAGAGATACATAGGATTTCCAATGACTCTGCTGTAAAAAACCTATGACCTAATGGCTGCATTGCCACTGACCCACCAGGTCACATTAGTAGTCTGACATAGCTCATTACTGTGTGGGATTGTCACTAGATATCTCTGCTTGGGGCAAACATGCTGGCATGGCTGTCCCAGGTAAACAAATCAAACAAGGTAAACAATGCACATAGAGAAAACTCACTCATTAGGATCCTTGATATTTTTGCATTTCAAAAACAATTGCTATAGGTCTGTAATTCTGAAAACAAATACGTTTGCCAAGTTGGTGCAGCAAACAATTTGCCTGCTCACCAATGTGCTCTGCCTTCAGAGTTAATACCACACAAGTGGCTGCACTGTAGGCAGACAGATCCTCTTCAGGCAGGCAGAGAACCATAAATCAGCAAGGCTTTCCCATAATTGTGATCTCTTTTATAAAGTATTACTTTATTTATAAGAATATTTTACAGTTTCATGTGTGAATAAAAGTGATCATTTACAAGAATTTACATAAAATATCACCATTATATCTATCTTTTATGTACAGTAAGGCACGTTCTACTGGGTAAACCTATACACACAGGGCCTGATTCATAAAGGGAACTTACACGTTTGGGCAATTTACGCTTAGAAATAAATGTGCTACTATTAAGCACTCGCAAACTTAGAGTGTAAATTAACTGCAAAAATGTAGGCTACCCCCTGTGTATAGCACTTGGCTTACTCTTTTGTGGGTGGCTAACGTCCCTCCCTAAACCCTTCCCTGACTCTCCCTAAACTACTCTTAGTCCTCTCTAATCCTTTCCCCTTTTGCAGTAAATATGTTCCTTTAATAACTCACTCCCACATTTAATGCTGAAACGTATACTTATGTATGCAAAGACTCTGCCATCAGGTTGGAGATAGCCACACACATATTTCTAGGTAATGCAGAAGTATAAACTCTACACATAGTTTGGTCATCGCAATTGGTTCTAAGTTTTGTAGTACTTCAAAATGTACTACAAATTGCAGTTTGAGAATCAGGCCATTTGTCTCAAGAGGGGAATGCTTTTCACTAAACACATGCAATAATGGGATTTTTAAGAACTATCAGCCTGATTCATTAAGCGAAATTGCGCTTGCAAAGGGCCAGATTCTGAGAATCTGGCCCTTTGCGAGTGCAATTTTTGCATTTGGGATTCATCATCCCAAATGCAAAAATCGCTAATAAAGAATTCGCAAATTTGCGAGGATTAGCATTTAAGGAATCTCTATTAGAGATTCCTTAAATGCTAATCATGAAACATTTAAAAATTGCGAATTCGCATTTTGCATTTTTCTAAGTTGCATGTCACACACACACACATGTCCTTTGGACATGTGTGTGTGTAACATCTGTGTGGATTTACATTTCAGGGGTGTTACAGGCTGTCCTTTGGACACCCCTGCACCCTTGAAATTGCAATCTCATTTGCGATTAGCTAATTGCTAATCTCAAATAAGGAATTACTCCCCATTCATCCATAGGAATGAATGGGGAGTTATTCCTTATTTGCGATTAGAGATTAGCTAATCGCAAATAAGGAACCTGTAGGAATCGCAAAAAATATCGCGATGCCTACATGAATCCCGTTTTGCGAGTCTGGAATAGCGATTCCTTATTAATCGCTATTTCAGACTCGCAAAACTTCACTATGATGAATCAGGCTGTAAGTCATTCTAGGCTTAATAATGTCCTTCATCCTCCTTGAGTAATGTGCCAATAAGATAGCATATGAATGCACATTAGATGACTGCCCCAGGCATTCATCCAGGATTTTTGTGTTGAGTGAAGGTGAAATACAGCTGAGTCAAGAAACTTCTCAAAATTCGTTAACTCCACAATTTTGCACTTCTGCCTGTGCACAAACGTACAAAAGGACAACCTTGTGCAAGGAATTTAACCACAACAATTTAGTGGCTTGCTTCTTGAATTACATATTTTTCCAAAAACAGCAAGTCCTACTTAGCCATGGCTACAACTTGCTCCTTTCTGAACAGCTCATCTAAATATCATCCATCATGACTGTAGAAAGTCAGGTGAGATTCAGATGCACTGAAGAATACTGCTGTAAAGCCGCCAATCTTTTTGTGAGACAACGTTATTTTCTCAGCATTTTCAAATATTATTAAGTAAGAAGGCTTCTCTTGTACAGCTGAAATCAAGGCCACTGAGTTAGCCATGTCTACTGTTTGTCAAAGTTCCGGGGTCCAAAGTTTTAATTACCATATCAGTTGTTGTCCCAAAGTAGCTGAGTGATACATATAAAAGATAGGAAGACACTTGTTCCTGGAAACTACTTGTACATTTCCCAGGTTGGATTATTTGATTCCATCATCAGCTCTGTGTTGGTGTGGAGTTTTCACTGAGCTAATTGTGTGGAAAAACTACGACAAGTCAGGAGTAGTGGGCTAAATAATGGTGTAAGGACAACAAATCACAGACAACCTTATCAGATGTTCAATCCTTATCTTTTTTGTTAGCTTCATGTGGATTTTTTCTTATTCCATTTTTGCTGAGTTTGAGTGGTAGCAGATAGCTAGGGAATTTAGCTCCAGATTTACTAACACTTTGTGTTGGGTTTGCACCACAAAAGTGAAGCAAGCCTGTCCAAAGTGTTGAACAGAGATTTTCTCTCCATCATAAAACTTGTTTTGCACTGGAAAGTATCCCTAATGTAACACAAAGTAGCGCAATGTGTTAATTTTCACTACTCTGTGTCAAGGGGCATAGTATGGGTACTTCATGGGCATTTACATGCAGCCACACATGGTTTTGACGCAAAGCTGTGTATACTAAAAATGGAAGGCCAAGCTTTGCACAAAAATGTATATCTCCTTGAAGCAAGTGTCAAGTCAAAAACACAACAGCTACAGACAACTATACCCACACACAGTGGAAGCACAAATGAAAAAAAAAAAGTCATCCATGAGACAGGCACATTCGGTCACTGAGGTGATAGTCTACTTTGTTACCCATTGGGTTGCTACATCAACATTGTGTTTTGTGTCTTCTTTCACACGTGCTAGTTTTTATGTCCCTTATATCATTACATTATCTTTCCTTTTTATTGACAGCAAATGTTTTAAAATCTGTTAGAGTGCTCTAATTTAAGAATAGGTGACCACTATAGAAAATTATCAATAAATGAATATGTCTTGATTGCCAATGTCAAGCCAGAGCTTCTCAACAGGAAATTTACTACGAATGATTATGAACGTCTGTCAAGGATTTGTTTGGATGCTACTCTTATTGTATAAAATGTAGGCTGTTTCTATGTACACAAAATAGTAATATGTACATGAACAGATGCAAAGACAAGGAAGTAATAAAATATCATCACGTCCAATTGAGGATGTTGAACTAAGTGTTGTTTATAATATGAAGATTAAAAAGGCTATAAAGAAGGACATTTAATGAAAAAAACGATATTAATGAAATATAGGTTTTGAACCATGTTAAAATATATTAATGCCTTAACCGCGACGGTCTTTCCGCTGTGGTGCGGGCGTTCTATTGAGTGGGCGGGGCTCCGTCAGCCGTTGGCCAACGGCAGCACCCGCGACTTAGTGCTCCCGTCGACCAACGGTCGACGGGAGCATGGAACGGGTTAAATAGCCTGTTACATAGAGGCTTTGAGAACTACCACATGCATATTTATGTCAATGGCACAATGAACGAGATTTTCCAACAGTAAAGGGATTATTTACAATGCACATGAGTTGTTTCAACAGTTGACCTGTTGTGGAGCTATGAGCACCAGAAGAAAATGGGCAACATACCACTTTAGTCTATGATGATACTGCTTGCACCATGGAGCAACTTGTACCATCTATTAAATAGGGGGATGGAAGTATCTCTAGGCAAACATGTGGCGTGACCCTTTATATTGTAAATAAACGACCTGCGTGTAGTTAACAGAACTGTAGGGGCCTTATAATGATGTCAGTCAGATAGCCATTCGACAGCTCGTTGGAGGCTTTCCGCCCATCATCAGAGGTTTCCATCTGACTGCCATATTACGATACTGGCGGTCGAAGGGAAACCCGTGGAGAAATACCACTCCGCTTCCAAGTGGCTCACGGAGTCTGTCAGGGTGGCCGTCGGGAATGTAATCCACAAATGGCAGTGAAGCCAGCCTCGTCTCCGCTGTCAGGATTATAATTTCGCTTTCCGCCTGCCCTTTCTTGGAGGTCCTCCGTGATGAAAAGACTGGTGGAAACTGACCCGAGGGGTGCCCTTAGCATAGCTTCCCTGGCCCTCCGCAATGGGGCCTGGAGGGCACCTCTGGTGCCCCCCTAAACAGCCCTGCACCAGGGGCGGATTGAAAAGGCGGGCATTCGGGCATCGGCCGAAGGGCCGGTGTCTCAGTGTCCTCTGTGGGCCGTTTTTTTCTCCCCTTTCCCAGTCCACAGATAGTGGACTAGGAAAGGGGAGAAAATAAAACCGGCCCACAGAGGGCATGGGGACAGAGACAGAGAAATGAAAGCAGCCTCGCTGTGCGCCATACAGCGATTATCAGCTGTGGCCTCTCCTTCACCTCCTGCCCTGCCAAGCAATCACGCTAAGGCTGGGCTGGGGAGGGGTGATTGCTGGCAAGAATCGGCCTCCCTGGGGGCCAGGTGTTGCTCAGGCCTTTGACCCATTTTCACCTCGGCCTCCCTGGGGCCCACGTAGCCCAGAAACAGTGTTACTCTTAACACCTCGCCCACAGCCCTTCACATTCAGGACATGTTGGGCGAGGAAGAATGGGTCTCCCTGTGTGGGCCAGGTGATGTTTGGAACTCAGGCACCATCTTCACCTCGGTTCCCCCTGGCTACTTGGCTACCTTGGATGACCCAGCAGCTGTGTTTTGTGCTCCCCTGCCAGGACATTGCCCTGAGGCCTGGAGGGCTGATTCATTTACTAATTGCAGGGGCCTTACCTCTGTCCATGTGCTCCTAATCTGAAGGGCTGGGGAGGGCTAAGTAGGTTAGTAATAGCAGGGCTTTGCTGCTTTTCAGGTGCTCCTGCGCTGGAGGGCACAAATAATTTTGTGACAGAAAGGAGCCTTAATGTTTTTTTTAGTTGCTCAGCATGTGTGCCATTGTCATCTTGGCCCTGTGTCCTACGCAAGAACAGTATTCTCCCACTTTCATTCCTTGTCTGTGCAAATGGTGTTTCATGAAAGGGCACGCCCCCTGAATGTGGGCCACACCCCTTAAATATTGGCCACGCCTCCTGAATGTAGGCCACTTTTTTCGTCAGTGCCTGGGCCAAATTGTGATCCCAATCCGACCCTGCCCTGCACCACATGGCAGGCAACGCATGGTGCCTGCCACATGGTGCAGGAATATTTATACTCTGCATTTTTTCCATTGCAGCTTATGTTGTGTACAGCAGGACAATCCGCAATTGAAAAAATACAGGATCCAACCACCAACACGGCGGTCACATTGTAATCTGGGAAGCGGGACCTCGGACTTCTTGCCAGGCGGTTCCGCTTCTACTACAATGCCTGCCGGATCCATGTCCGACCGGCATCGTAATCGGCCCAAGGTGTCACAGGAGGTGAGAGTGAAAGGGACCCAACTATTAAGGGGTTATTAACTGTACAATGCTCAACAGTGGAACCAAAGAAATAATATCAAATGAGACTTTCAAAACTGAAGCTTAGTGCCCACACCACCAGCGCTCGCTCCACATTGAGCACCATACCATTTGCATACCAAGGAGACTCATGAGACAGAATTGTGGGAAACAGTGGTGCAGGTTTATTTTGCATAACAAGTAGCAGATAAGGTGGGTCATCTTACAGGCGATCCAATGTGGCAGCCCCTCGCTGACCCGCATGCCTAATTAGCCATCTTGCACGGTGAGTCGATGCTCTGACGGTGCAGTACATTAACACTTTAATTTGTTCTACTCCCGCCCCCACTGTCAGGGTGGAGCGATGAGGCACACCCCCGGTCGGTTCAGGCCCCCCGACCGCCCGAAGGACTAACGGGGCGCCGACGCTGTTTCCTGGAACCCCCTCGGCTCCAGGTTCTTGGCTCAGGCACCCCTACTGTGCCAGGCAGAGATATTGACTGTATCCTTCTGCCGCAGAGGTACCCTTACTGTCCATCTGCTTCCAGATCGCCCTGTGACTCCGCCTGCAACACAAAACAGACCATTAGTAGTTCACAACTCGCCTGCCGCTCTGCCGCTGGGTCAGGGCCAGGGTGGGAACAGCGCAGAGCAGCCCAGGAAACGCGTCAGGAAAGACCGAGCATTGTTTGCTGTGCCAGTTATAAGCCCCTTGAGGCCGCCCCCCTTGCCCTGTGATGCCCTCCCATTGGTCGCTTGAGAAGGGGGCGGCTCAGGGGTTGGCGCGCTATCGTTCAGCTCGCGCGGCATGTGGTACTAAGACGCTGTCTTGCTTAGCTCCCCTTTGCGTCGCGCGGCCAGCGGCATAGTGCCCACACCACCAGCGCTCGCTCCACATTGAGCACCATACCATTTGCATACCAAGGAGACTCATGAGACAGAATTGTGGGAAACAGTGGTGCAGGTTTATTTTGCATAACAAGTAGCAGATAAGGTGGGTCATCTTACAGGCGATCCAATGCGGCAGCCCCTCGCTGAGCCGCATGCCTAATTAGCCATCTTGCACGGTGAGTCGATGCTCTGACGGTGCAGTACATTAACACTTTAATTCGTTCTACTCCCGCCCCCACAGTCAGGGCGGAGCGATGAGGCACACCCCCAGTCGGTTCAGGCCCCCCGACCGCCCGAAGGACTAACGGGGCGCCGACGCTGTTTCCTGGAACCCCCTCGGCTCCAGGTTCTTGGCTCAGGCACCCCTACTGTGCCAGGCAGAGATATTGACTGTATCCTTCTGCCGCAGAGGTACCCTTACTGTCCATCTGCTTCCAGATCGCCCTGTACTCCGCCACAGCTCTGGAGGAGGCCCCCGTCGATGACAGAGCCCCCCACCACCTAGCTACCTTCCGTTGCTCCCTAGTGCCCTCAAGATCACTGGCACCCTGCTGCTGCCAGAGCTTCCTGTAAGTCTAGGAGGAAGACAGCCATCCCAATCCCAGACAAGTGAACCCCATCGCTTTCATAGTAACCCACAGTCCTTTCTTGTATCAGCGCATGCCTAATAAAACCCAGGACCCTCTTCTCCATGAGTTTTTGCATGGCCCTGTTGACCCTCTTCCTGCCTTGCTCGATGGCAAGAGCTGACCGCGCTCCCCTCCAGGCCCTGCGGGGGACAATCTCCGACCATATTAATTCAGTGGCCCCCAATTTGTTCGTTATAGCGGTTACATCCCTCTGCATGGCATCCACTAATGCTCTCCTCCCACCCGTCACCAGATCATTCCCTCCCAGGTGTATCACGAGGATGTTGGGAGGCCCCCCCGTGCTGTCAAACATTGGTCAAGTCTACGCCTCAGCTGGCCCCATCTCATTCCCGGGGAGCCCAGCCACACCATTCGTGTCCTTGCAAAGGCCAAATCCCACTTCCTGTATGCCGCCCACTGTTCCAGCCTGGTAACATACGAATGGCCCATCACCCACACGCAACAGTCAACTGCAAGAAAAGACACCATTGGCATTATTGTTTTATTTATAATGACCTGCACAGCAAACGAAAAAACTTGAAATACAGTATCAGCCATCCTGAAAATTGGCTTTACATAACTACAACACCACAATCAATGAATCTTCTGTGAGCCATGGCCTGCTGCCCAGTGGCTCCTTCTCCCAATTATGCAATGAGTATGGCCTTTGCCACTCGTCATATTCATGGGCGGACATATCTCTGATAGCAGGAGGACGACCACCTCCCCACCCGTTTGACACCTTCCTCGCCCAGCCCAGCCCTATATGCAGCAGTAGCCGCCCCTATTCTAAAGGAATGACTGGAAAATTTCCGTCCTTCCCCTGCAACCGACAAGCCAGCCTTGGCCAATACCCTCTCCATCACTCGCTCGAATTGAAATTTGGTCAATGGCGTGCCGTCTGCGTGAATTAAGAAGGCGCCCGCCAGCAGGGGTCTGATTTTTAGGTATTCCCTAACCAGAGTTACCGGGCAGTATCTAGGGTCCTCGAATGCATGTAATGTTATAGCCACACCTTTACCAGCCTGATCAGTTTTAGATTTGCGTAGCCACAGAACTAGCGAATCCCTGGCACAAACGTCTATCATGTCCAGAGCTCTCCCAGACCTATCAGTTTTGGATTTCACCACCAACTCGCTGGCCCAAAAGGCTCCGCAGAAAGCCAGACAGAAGGCTGTTGCAAAGAGCTGCGCCTCAAATGCTGAATTAGCAACAGACGGCACTGTGTCCACCATGCGCTTCAGGGCGGGCAACTCTATTCCTGCTCTTTTGTCAGGGATCCTGACCTCGTCCCGGGCCCACCCTTTCAGTGCTGCCCTGATCCTGAACGCTCCCATTAGGTCCTGCTCGCCATTTAACCGAGTCTCGTGTTTGAGTGCTGCCAGGTGGCTGCACACAAAAGAGTGGGACTTGCCCGTTTCCCTAGCCCAAACGACAAAACCCTCCACTTGCTCCCTCGAGCTTAAAGTTGCTGCTCCCAGGGACTGTATCACTGCTCGGAAAGTGGTCAGTTGAGCCGCATATCTTCTCCTGGTTGACTGGGCCAGGGAACGTTGGCCCATCCTTTTCAACCGTTCCCCCACCGAAGGAGTCGCCATAGTGCTGCCGGGAACGGTGTCATCTCCTCCCCTGCCTGCGGCCATGCCTCCCGGAATCGTGACAGCTGAAAGCGAGAGAGAGCGTCAGCTGCCACATTCTTGACACCTTCTACATGTCTAGCCCTGAACTCGATGTTGTGACGTAATCCCGCCCTGACTAGCTCTCTCAGCAGGCTTAAAACTAACGGACAGTTCGCGCTCAGGCCATTGATTGCCTGGACAACAGCAAGGTTGTCAGACCAAAACACCACCTTCTTGTTGCCCAGTCCTTCTGGCCATAAGTGCAGTGCCACTACAATGGGAAACAGCTCAAGGACTGTGATATTTGCCGTCACCCATTTTTTGCGCCACGCATCTGGCCATTTCATTGCACACCACTTCTCTCTAAATATTATCCCGAAACCTACTCTACCGGATGCATCGGAAAAGAGACATAAGCCTTGGCTGCTTTCCCAGGGGGCCCTCCATATCACTGTACCATTAAAATTTCTCAGGAACTCATCCCACATGCACAGGTCTGCTCTCAATCCTGGTCCCAGACGCACTAGGTGATGCTTCTTCTCCACCCTAGCCGTAGCCTTAGCCAACCTGCGGGAAAACACTTTACCAGCTGGAATGACCCTTGCTGCGAAGTTCAATTTGCCCAACAGACTCTGCACTAGCTCCAGGGTTGCGCTGCCCTTTCCAATCATTGCGCTAATGTCTTGTCTCAATTCACACACCTTCTCCACCGGGAGTCTGGATTGCCCTCTGATCGTATCAAGTTCAATACCCAGGAATGTCAGCACCTGCGCGGGCCCTTCAGTTTTCCCTGGTGCCAGGGGAACTCCCAAATGGTCTGACAGGACCTCAAAGGCCTGCAAGGCCTCAGCGCACTCCTGAGAACCGTCCCTGCCAAAGAAGAGGAAGTCGTCCAAATAGTGAGTGACTTGTGAAATGCCATGCCTGGTCGTGAGGGCCCACTGCAGGAAGGAGCTGAATGCCTGGAAAAAGGCGCACGAGACCGCGCAACCCATAGGCATGCAGCGATCAAAAAAGAATGCCCCCTCCCACCTGAAACCCAGCAAGTGCTGACTGTCTGGGTGAACAGGCAGGAGGCGGAACGCTGACTCGATGTCTGCCTTTGCCAACCACGCTCCCTTGCCTGTTCTCCTGACCAGATCGATGGCCATGTCTAGTGAGCAGAAAGAGACTGAACACGCCCCCTCCTCCAACCAGTGGTTGACTGAATTGCCCTCCGGGTATGACAGGTGGTGGATCAGTCTGTAAGATCCCTGCTGCTTTTTTGGGACCACACCTAGCGGGGAAACTAAGAAATTCCGTAGCGGGGGTGAAGGATATGGCCCGGCCACCCTCCCCAGATCAACCTCCTTCCTGATCTTTTCACTAACCACTTGATGTAATTCCCTAGCTGACTTCAAATTCAAGGCATCCCTGGGACCAAGGGGGCCTTTGTAAGGAATCTTGAAACCATCCACAAATCCGTCAATCAATAGCTCACGCTCCTTCCTGAGTGGATACACCCTGAGCAACGGCAAGATGTTTTGCAACACAATGGGGGAAGGACCCTTGGAATGCTCCATCCCCCCACCCAGCTGGGGGATTCCGACATTGTTGCTTGAATGGTAGCTGTCAGTCCCACCCTTGCCCCGGGATTTCATGAAAGGTGGGCCCTTGCTGTGATCTGCCTGTGCTTCGTGCTGCCCAAGGAATCTACCTCTTATTTCGTCGCCATGCTCAATCCGTCCTGTCTGCCCTTCCATCATCCTATTGTCGAGCGCCCTCTGTTCCCTGTGTTGTAGTGGGGGGTGGATTTTGCCCACTGGTGCAAGAGATTGGTGCGTGTTGTGAACCACATTTGCTGCACTCATGGGCAAACTTGCACGCCCTTCCCCAGGTGCATGCCCCATTGTTAAACAGCCTGCAGGTCCCTGAGTTAAAGCGCCTTGGTCCCGTTCCATGACCCCTCCCCCGCCCTCCCCGAAAGGGCTGCTGGAAGGACCGCCTTGGATACTGCTCCCCCTTTTGATCCTGCTCCCACCTCTTGGCTTCATTACCCTCGCTCTGTGTCCTGTGAGATGTGTCCCTTTTGCTGTTCCTAGTCCTACACATGTGCTTGAACCAAAGCTGGATGTCAGTGTGGTCCCACCCTATTTCTGGGCAACTGGCCATGGTCTTTCTGAACTCCTGATCGTATGAAAACCAGCCCATCCCTCCAGACTCTCTTGCCCCTTGTTGGATGGAATTGGCATACTCCATCAGGGCCTCGCTCTGATCTGGGTCCTTCTGCACAATGATAGCTGCCAATATGTTGAATGCTTCAGTCCAGTTCTCAATGGTCTTCTCAGGCCAACGCTGAAACCTAACCTTGTCCTCCTCTTTCTTCCCCATCCTCCTTGTGTCAGCCCCTGCATTGTCGTGCATTAATAAGGTCAGAATGTCTATATACTCCCTTCTCCATATACCTTCCTTCGCCGCCTGAGGCGCTTGCCTGGCCAATGAACAGCCACCTTTTGATTTAAAGCCTGGCTTCCCTGCGCCAGCTGGCTGACCTGCCCCTGTCGGAACTGAAGCGGCCCCAACCGCTGCCCCACCCGTACCAGTCCCTGGGCCCGCTAATGCCTCTTCCGTGGCCAGTGCCTGGCCTGCTGCCTGTGGGCCCGAGGTGGTGCCAGACTGAGGTACGACAGGGGGGGTACCTAAAGGCATCATGGGGGTCCCACTCTGAGGAACAACGGGGGCCGCACTTTGCTGACCGACTGCTGATACACTCTGTGAATTAAGGGCATTGACAATCTGGGGGGCTACAGTTAGAGGAAACATGGGGGCCATACTTTGGTGAACAGCAGGAGTACTACTCTGCTGAGCGACTGCCGATACGCTTTGAGAATTGAAGGTATTAACAATCTGCGGGGTGACCGTGAAAATTGGGGCGACCGTTTGGGAAACATTGCTGGCCGCACTCTGTTGGCTAACTGGTGAGGCACTCTGTGTAGCCTGAGAGTTGGAACCCGAGTTGGCGGGTATCAACGCTGATGCTCCGGCCAGCAGTGGTGGCCCTGCTAGCGATGGCGGCCCTGACTGAGCCCATACTTGGCTCACCGGATCTGCCGCTGCTGCCCCGAAAAGTGGGGCCAACTTTTCCTGTGCAGCCGCCATGGAGTCTAAACGTTTCTGAAACATAGCCATCAAACCCATCATGTCGTCCATTGTCTTACCCATTTGGGCCAAGTCCGTCATCTCCGCCACTGACTCATGTACCACAGTAGGTACTAACGCCGTGTTAGCTGGCGCCACCACGGGAGGGGATGGTGTCATTGTCTCATTCCTGCGTGCTGGCGTGGCTGGGAATTCCTCCCGGGTGCCCTTCCTCTTGCGGGTGGACCGACGCGTCCCCTCTCCCGAAGTGCCCGGTGCGTCATCGGGGGCCCCAGGCCTGCCAGCCTCCTCCAGCCGCGCGCTTCAATGAAGCCTTGTGCCCAGGCTGGCCCTTTCATCTGTGCGACCGCCAAGAATTCCGCCCACAGCCCATCCTGTGGCAACGCGGCGCCGCGGGAGCTCATCGCGAATGCTCCTACCCTTCCGAGTCCCTACGGGTGAGAAAGTACACGAAATTGAACTACACATTTGATCAGAACCTATTCCTTGCTAACACACCCATAACGGAACCCGCATTACCCACAAAATATCAGCAGTAGTGGAAAGGTAATCTACTGGACACATCCATGCACAGAACATATACAACACTTTGGCAGAGAGAATTTGTTGTCAATTTTTGGGAGAAGTTTAAGTTCCTCTTGATCGTATTTTATCCTGTAGCCGTTTAATATGCACATTCGCCGCTTTATATTTTAGGGTTGAATGAAGAAAACCTTGGGACTCTGCAGCGGAGCTATGAATGCAACCCGTGTATTACCTGCTGCTCCTTCAACGTCGGCCGCTGCCAAACTTTTCCCGAGATCCTGACGCGATCTGTAAAACAACACGTGTTATTCATCATGCACTTACTTCCCGCTCGCACACCTGCAAAGGAACCCGCGTTACCCGATGGCCCGTTCACAACCGACGTATGCAACTCGTATATTACCTGCCGCTCCTTTAAATACAGCCGCTGCCGGTCCCTGCCCGCGGTTCTGGACGAATCTGTAAAATAATACTGCATTGTTCGACGACAAATGGATCCTTGCTAGCACACCTGTAAAGAGACCCGCGTTGCCCGCTACCCCGCTCGCAACCGACGTACGCAACTCCTGCTTTACCTGATGCTCTTTCAAAGTCAGCTGCTGCCAGTCTTTGCCCGCGTTCTTGGACTCAATCTGCAAAACAACCGCGTAATTCGATATCAAAACCTATACACTGCCCATACACTTGTAACGAAACCCGCGTTGCCCGATGCACCGTTCCATTGCCCGACCCCCACCCTACCCGGGCGGGGCACGCCACTCACACCCCCAAGCCCCTCACTCACGGGCTGAAGATAGACATTGCCCCGTCGTTACCTGATGCTTTCCGCCTTTGCCTTTCCCCAGGAATGCTAACCTTGCGACGTGGTCCACGTGGCGTCTGAAAGAACAATACACTGTTATAACTTGGCAATTTCCAACCTTGTCCTTGCATGGTACATTCAATAGTTTTAACGCTTCGTGTTACCGCCCGATCGGTGTGTTCATTGGCAACCCGTGCCTGGACTCCTCCCAGCCCTGCCCAGATACCTATTACTCGCGCTCATTACCTATGCAATTAAGCGCCCACCAACTAATGAGTGAGTCACCCCGTAACTTGCTGGTACTGTGTAACATGTGAGGTAATGATGGCAGTATACATAGTATATAGCATTGTGTGAATTGACAAATTCGAAGGTAATTCAAAGTTTCATTGACAGAAAAGCAGATGTTACTGTTAAGGGACGTTTGGCTCGATATTTAAAGCCAGTCTATGTCTACAGTACTATAAATGAAATTGTGCTACTGCCAGCAGCATTCCTTCGGTGCATGATCTGTAAACACAATGAGGGTGACGAGCTCCCGACCGGAAATGGCTACAAGTCCCGGCCTCGCTTCGCAAGCCGATCCCGGCGTTGCTCTACCCCGTCGACCCTGACTCTTTGTCGTAAAGGCACTCCCTAATGGCCGGTCCCGTGCTGCTTTATAGGGAAACAATAAACATTGCGACGAATTCTTGATTGCTGGGGGAAACGATCACGATGGAGGGCACCCCGTACGCCCAGTGTCCTCCCGCCATCCGGTATTATCTTTGGCGCCAAAAGCGTGATTTTTTAATTTTTTTTTTATTTTATGCCAAAAGCGCGGCCGCCTGTATACACCACGCAGCCAAACAGAACCATGCATCGTATTCGAACCTCAACTAAAACGCGGATTCGGCTTCATTATATTGCGCCCATTGCTCTACCGATCCCCGAGGAGGCCTAGGCAAAGGCCCGCTCTCCCTCAAGCCGCAAGCTTCCCCCCGATGCTCACGACCACCTCAGGGCCTACCTATTTCCTGCCTAAATCTGCTCACACAGAACCACAAGCCCTGCCTACAACAAAGACATTATTCAGCTGCTCGGCTGGTCCACCACACATCCAGACAATTAGCCTATTAGCCAATCTTTCGCAGATACCCACGTTTGCCTTTAAAACTGCGCGCCCATACCCTTCCCTACCGCCGACTGTACATTAAGCTGTAAACTTTAGCCAAACGCGCAAGCCCCTTCAAGCGGTAAACTTTTGCTGGAACGCGCCAGCCCCATCAAGCGCCCGTAACGATGAAGCGTAGGCCTAACTCCGCTCACACAAAGCCACCTCGCCGACTGTACTATAACTTTAGCAGGAACGCGCAAGCCCTCTCAAGCGCCCCGTCTCCGATGAAGGGAAGACCTAAATCCGCTCACACAAAGCCGCCTCGCCGACTGTACTGAAAACTTTAACCGGAACGCGCCAGCCCCTTTCTCCGATGAAGCGTAGGCCTAACTCTGCTCACACAAAGCCGCAAGCCCTGAACAAAGACCTCATTCGGTCGCTCCGCTTGTCCGCCACACATCCAGATAATTAAAACCCAGTAGACGAACATCCGCTGGAACCCACATTTGAACTTTAACATCGCGCACATGCTCCATCCCTACCGCCGACTGTATGGTAAACCCGCTCCCACAAAGCCGCAAGAATCCTGCAGTGCCCGACAAACAAAGACCCCACAGCAGTAGTTGGCTCAGGGAAGGGTGTTTTGTTTTTCAGTCAGTGCGTCCAATCCTTCTGTGAGGCAGCCGTATCTGCAAACAGGCCTAGTCACAGTATGAATTTATATGTCGCTCTAGTTTATTTGATTTGTGTACTTTGTCAGTCTTTTGAAAATAAATTAAAATATAAATGAAAACTGTCACAAATTCATAATTGTCGATGTCTGTTCACTAAAAGGAGACAGCACACAGGACAATGTCTCATTCTCTTGTCTTATTAAGGTTAAAGATGAATGAGTGGTCATGGTGCCCAGTGTCTTAGTGGTTCAGGTGGAAATATTGCTAGGTCAGCAGGACTAAAAATGGTTGCTGCATGTCGCAGTGTTTGAGGAAAACTAAATGATAGACTGGACTGCCGCCCAGGGCTAAATTCGAGCCTTCCATTCATCACCTATTTGCCCTTCGTGCTCTTTAAGCTCTAAATAACGGTGTTAGAGCGACAGTTCCTGTTTCTAAGCGGTTTCTGTAGCAACCTAATTTCTTCTCATGAGAATAGGTTGCTTTAGAAAAGCCCCTTGTTCCAATCCCTCTGTTTATATCGCACGCACAGACGCCACACTTCATAAACCACTTAAGGCCTGCTATAAATAGCTTAATTATTGCTCAGGTACAGCTCCGATGTAGCTGCCATGTTTTCCGATTGCTGCTTGACATTG
Organism: Lissotriton vulgaris; assembly: GCF_964263255.1. Lineage (NCBI taxonomy): Eukaryota > Metazoa > Chordata > Amphibia > Caudata > Salamandridae > Lissotriton > Lissotriton vulgaris. The sequence continues at coordinate 903,029,387 of NC_141696.1, forward strand.
CCATGGTCTAGCTGTGCTTATTTGAAAGATTCCAAGCTGTACCTGTGGCATAGAGAGTGAAGCTTCATATTGTTTAAAACTAAGCAGAAAAATCCCTGCAAAGATACAGACCTGAAAGTATCCCCATCTGGTGTAACACAAACTTCTAGCAGTAAATTCTACTTATTTTTTGTTCATATTTACTACTTGCTCTGAGACAGTGCTTCTCACTGGCGGAGACTGTCGTTGAATGTAATGTTCCAATCAGGCTCGTAAAACAGTGCACGCCCTCCAGAGGCTTCACCATAACAACTGTCTACCTTTACTCGACTCCTTATCTTCTGGCAGACATAGGAAGCATCTAAATGCTGAGTGTTACGGCCAATCAGTGCACTGATAAAGAATTACACAGAGCTCCACAAAAGGAGCGACTGCTGCTGAGTTCTGAGGGACTGTTAAAGTACGTGACAAAATGTCCCAGTGCGGGAATCATTAAAGATTTGTGTTAACATGACCCGTGATGCGTGGTATTTGGCAGGGCTGCTTGGAAGCTCCCTGTCCATCCAAGTGGAGGACAGGGAACCATAACTCACTGCGAGCACCTCAACAACGCTTACATAAAAATAAGGGGCCTCATTTATGAGAAATGACGCATCGCTGCGTGAAAGCAGCGATGCGTCACTTCTCAGTGCACACTCCTTGTGACATTCCTGATGCGTCATATTTAATGTATGACGCATCATGTCGCAAGGAGTTACAGATACATCAGTATTTCTGACGTATCTGTAAGCGCAAAAGTGACGCATCGCTGGAGTGTGTCACAAAAGTGACGCATCTTCAGCAATGCGTCCTTTCACATGGGGCAAGCCCCATGTGAAAGGGCCGGCGTCAGTCTTACGCCTGCTGTGAGGCAGGCGCAGGATTTTGACGCAACGGTGTCCTAGAAGTGACGCAGTGAAATCTCATAGATTTCACTGCGTCACTTCTACGACCCTTCCTTGCGTCAATACGCCCCCCTTGCATATATTATACCTGACGCAGGTATAATGTGGCGCTGGGGTTTACAAAGTGACTCATCTACATAGATGCGTCACTTTGTAAATATGACGCAACAAGGCGCATTTTTTACGCCACTGGTGCGTCACAAAAAGTGATGCACTGGCTGCGTAAAAGTGATGCAAGGGCTCATAAATGAGGCCTAAGGAATTCTAGGTGGTGTTTATCTTTGGAGCATTGAGAAGTCTGAAGAGATAGTTTCAGCAGGACAGGGAAGAAGGGAGGACACATATTATGGTTTTTGGGGAGGGATTAACTGTTTCCTAAAAATCTAATAGGAACTTAGCCCTAAGATTCTTGATGGAGTGGAGCTCTTTAACAGTAAGGCCTGTGAGAAGGAGGACTTTGTATCAGAGAAATGAAGATTACAGGTAAATATTACATCAAGTTTGTTCACGAAACAAATAAAAATAGAGAGCACAATCGATGGTGCCCACCATTTTTCCTAAATCGAACATAATTAAAATGACATTGGTTAAAGAAAAGGAATAGGGAATGGTATACATGTACCATAGCATAAAATGGTGATTATATTTCAAATCAATTACTCAAAACGTATGTTTTCATGTCCTGCAATGCACTCACAGGTTGCACTTGATGAAAGGGATTTCCAAAGTTTCAGTAGCTAAAGTAAAAGTAAATAGCATGCCTTCTTTATTCAAAATATGGGAATAACAATGTATATGGAATGTTTACTGTCGTGTTTACTGACCTTATGGCACACATTACTATTTATCTAACTATTCCACAAACTCATTGAAGAGTAAACAGCGCATTCTGCTTCATCTTTCTTCCAATCCATTAACTTATTTCCCATTACACTGTCGAATAACTTTGGCAAGTGTGCAAAGAGGCTATTTTATATATATCTATATGTATTCTTTATAGAAGCAGGCTCATTTCCATGAAACGTGATATGCATTCTTACCTCTGGGCTTTTACCTGCTGGCCATCAATCTGATGATGTACTGCTCTAATAAATCATCACAACAACGGAGCAGTGGACTAATACATCATCAAAACAACTGTGATAAGGCCTGTCCCTCGAGTGATGTATTGTTCTAGTTCATCATACGAACCACTAGAGACAGGCACATCGTAAAAAGAAATGTCTTTTGCATTTTTAATTTGTGTTTTGTTTAGACGAAAAAGCGTGATATTAGGCAAAATCACAGGTAAACAGGTAACAGTGTTCCCTTCCGTTTTCACATTAAGAAGAAATTGACACCTATTTTTAACAATATTGGTAATATTGGTAATACTAATTCCGTATTTCTCATGAGATACATCTAACACAATGGACTGAAGGCTGATCTGAAGCAGCTGGCAAAGTACTCATTAAGAGCTAAGGGGCACTTGCATCATTGGAAACTGCGGTCGCAAAAGGGCAGATTAGCAGAATCAGTCTCTTTGCAACCACAAATTTTGCATTTGGCATGTATCATCCCAAATGCAAAAATTGCTATTTAAGTAATCGCTATAGTTGCGATTACTTAAATTGAGATTGCATTTAGGGAATCGCAAATTGAGATTTCCTAAATGCAATGCAACAAAAAAATTATTGTGATTTTGCATTTAGGAAACGTAAACTACCATCAGCTCAAAGGTGATGATAATTTGCATGAACAAAAGTATTGCAAACATAGATTCCCTCGGAGCATGTGTGTGTGTAACATGTTTTTAAATTGTAATTTCAGAGGTGCATTAACGTGTCCTTTTATGACCCTTGCACCCTTGAAATTGCATGCTCAATTTGCGAGTAACTATTGGCCACATGCATCAACCTATTTAGGAAGTGCAAACGGTGTGAATCGGTAAATTCGTCCGTTTGCAATTCCTAAATAAGTTTTTGGGATGCATCATACATTTTTGTGAAATTCGCTATTTTTAGCGATTTCCAAAAATGCGATTGCTTTTAAGGAATCGCAAATTTGCGATTCCTTAAAAGCAATGCATGATTGTTTTTCAAATTGCAAATTAGCAATTAGGGGGTGCAAATTACCACGAGGTTGAACCTCGTGGTAATTTGCGAAAAGTTATGAAAATGCTCTAAAATGCAATTTTTAAACTTTCATGTTACAGACACACATGTCCTTAGGACATGTGTGTGTGAAACATGCACTTTAAAATACATTTCAGGGGTGCAGGGGGGGGTCCTTTGGACCCCCCCTGCACCCTTGGAATGCATTAATAAATTGCGAATCGCATTTTCAAATTCGCAATTTATAAATGCCTTCCCATTGACTCCTATGGGCCTTTTGGCCCATAGGAATCAATGGGATTTGCAAAATCGCAATTAGGAATTCGCATAATATTTGCGGTTCGGTAAAAATTGCAATTTTTACCGAATCGCAAATAATATGCGAATAAAATCATGCATACCATTTTGCAATTCCTTATTTGCGATTCCCTAAAAATCGCAAATAAGGAATCGCAAAACCTTACAATGATGCATGTGGCCATATTTGGTACTCGCAAATTGTGCATGCAATTCCCATTGATTCGTAGTCAAGTCAAGTCAAGTCAGGAAATTTATATAGCGCGCTACATACCCAGAGGGTCTCAAGGCGCTTGAAGAAGGGAGGGGAATTACTTGTCGAATATCCAAGTTTTAAGTTGCTTACTGAATGCTAGGTGGTTCTGGGTAAGGCAAAGGTGAGTGGGAAGTGAGTTCCAGGTTTTAGCTGCCAGGTAGGAGAAGGATCTACCTCCCATGGTGGTTTTGTTGATGCGAGGTACAGTGGCAAGGGCTTGGTTGGAGGATCGTAGCTGGCGGGAGGGGGTGTAGAAGGACAGTCGTGTGTTGAGGCATTCGGGTCCAAGTTCGTAAAGTGCTTTGTGTGCGTGGGTTAGGAGGCGGAAAGTAATCCTCTTATTGACGGGGAGCCAGTGGAGGTTTTTCAGGTGACCAGAGATGTGTTCTTTACGCGGGATGTCTAGTATGAGCCTGGCTGAAGCGTTCTGGATGCGTTGGAGTTTTTTCTGGAGTTTTGCGGTGGTACCGGCGTATAGAGTGTTTCCGTAGTCCAGGCGGCTCGTGACCAGTGCGTGGGTGACCGTTTTTCTAGTTTCGGTGGGGATCCAGCGAAAAGTTTATTTGAGCATGCGAAGAATGTTGAAGCAAGATGAAGAAACGGCGTTGACTTGTCTGTTCATCGAGAGTGAGGAATCCAGGATGACGCCCAGGTTCCGTGCGTGGTCCATCGGGATGGGTGCTTTTCCAAGGGCCTCTGGCCACCAAGAGTCATCCCAGGTGGAGGGGGAGGTGCCTAGGATGAGGACTTCTGTTTTGTCTGAGTTCAGTTTCAGACGGCTGTGCTTCATCCACTCGGCTTTCCTTCATGTAGGTTGGTTTTGGCAGTGTTAGGGTCTCTGGTGAGTGATAGGATCAGTTGAGTGTCATCAGCATAGGAGATGATGTTGAGGTTGTGTTGGCGTGCGATGACCGCAAGGGGGCTCATGTATACGTTGAAGAGGGTGGGGCTGAGTGAAGATCCTTGTGGTACGCCGCAGATGACTTCAGTGGCCTCTGACTTGAATGGTGGGAGGCGGACTCTCTGGGTTCTTCCGGTGAGGAACGAGGTGATCCATTCCAGTGCTTTTCCTTGGATTCCGACGTTTCTGAGGCGCGGTAAAAGGGTGCTATGACAGACTGTGTCGAAGGCTGCGGAGAGGTCGAGGAGGATGAGGGCGACTGTGTCTCCATTGTCCAGTAGAGTTCGAATGTCGTCTGTTGCTGCGATGAGGGCGGTTTCAGTGCTGTGTTTGGCTCGGAAGCCGGACTGTGAGGAGTCGAGGGATTTGTTGGTTTCGAGGAAGGCGGCGAGCTGGTTGTTGACATCTTTCTCGATGACTTTGGCCGGGAAAGGAAGAAGCGAGATGGGGCGGTAGTTTTTGAGTTTGGTGGGGTCAGCTGTGGGTTTTTTCAGAAGGGTACTGAGTTCTGCGTGTTTCCAGCTTTCCGTGAAGGTGGCAGAGTTGAGGGAGCAGTTGATGACATCTCGGAGGTGTGGTGCTATGATGGAGTCTGCTTTGTTGAAGATGTGGTGAGGGCATGGGTCTGTTGGGGATCCTGAGTGGATGGAGTTCATCAGGCGGATGGTGTCCTCAGTGGAGATTAGGTTCCAGTCATTAAGGATGTTCAAGGTGGGTGAAGGTCCTGCAGAAGGTTGGGTGGGTTGGTCTCCGGGTCGGTTGTCGAAGCTGTTGTGGATGTCTGCGATTTTGTTGTGGAAGAATGAAGCTAGGGAGTCGCAGAGGGCTTGAGAGGGAGTGATGTCGTTGGAGTTGGCTGATGGGTTGGTAAATTCTTTGACGATGTTGAATAATTCCTTGCTGTTGTGGGCGTTGTTATCTAGTCGGTCTTTGAATGCGGCTTTCTTGGCAGACCGGATTAGTTGGTGGTGTATGCGGGTGGCGTTTTTGAAGGCGTCCCTGGTGCTGGTGTTTGGGTCTTTTTTCCAGGCCTTCTCGAGGGAGCGACAGAGTTTCTTGGATTTCTTAAGATCATCATTGAACCAGGAGGCGTTTTTGCTGCCTAGTTTGATATGACGTTTTTTCAACGGTGCTAGGATGTCGGCCTGTTGGATAGCCATTGGGTGAGGTTAATGGCTGCTTGGTCGGGGTTTGAGGAGTGGGCGGGGGGGGTTAGAAGAAGCGATGAGGAGATCTGGTCGATGGTGATTTTGTTCAAGTTTCTTCGCAGAGAGGGTTGAGGATGGTTGTGGGTTGTGGTCTTATTGTAGATAAAGTGAACGCTGCTGGGCAGTCCAATGAAGAGCTGTGGTGTGACTGAATGAGACATGTTTGCTGGAGGTGAAGATAGGGTCGAGTGTGTGACCTGCAATGTGGGTGGGGGTGGTGACAAGTTGTTTGAGTCCGAGGTTGGCGAGATTGTCCAGAAGGGTGGTGGCGTTGCTGTCATTGCTGTTTTCCAGGTGAAAGTTGAGGTCTCCCATTAGGATGTATTCCTCAGAGGGGAGGGCGTATGGGGTGATAAAGTCAGTGATGTTGTCGCTGAATCGTGCACGGGGTCCTGGAGGCCGGTAGAGGAGGGTGCCTCTGAGTGTGGTCTTGGGGTCGGAGTGGATCTGGAAGTGAAGGTGTTCAGCGCTGGCAAGGTTGACGTCTGAGCTGGTTGAGATGCGGATGGAGTTCTTATGGACGATAGCGATGCCTCCTCCTGTTTGGTCGGTGCTGTCCTTACGGATGATCTTGTAGCCTTCCGGGATGGCAATGGTGATGTCTGGGGCTGATGAGGCGTTCATCCAAGTTTCTGTTAGGAAGGCGACGTCCGGGGAGATGGTGTCTAGTAGATTCCAGAGGTCGATGGCGTGCCTGTGGACCGAGCGGGTGTTGAGCAGGATGCATTGTAGGTGGTTGGGGTCGGATATCTGTTGTGTGTTCGTAGATGAGGAGTTGTTCTTGGTGCCGTCAAACTTGCAGGAGTTGCAAGAGAAGGGTCCATGGGTGTGTCCAGGAGCGGCTTGGACGCAGTTGGGGGGACGGCCGGGGTTAAGGGCTAAGAGGGTGGTGGCGTCGTACGTAATGCGGGAGGGGTGGGTGGTACGGGGGCCAGGGGGTCTGGCGCTGGGCGCGGTCCAGGTGCGGACGGGCGTAGACGGGCTTACCTTTGGCGCACCTTCGGCGCGGCCGTAGCGCGTGGACGCTGCACGTTGATTCATCTGGCATAAATGGAGAGTGGAGGGAGCAGAGCGTGGGAGGGTCAGCTGGGAGGCGGTAGTAGGGGACGGTAGGCGGGCCAAGAGGTCAACAACAAACAAACTAGATAACAAAATGGAGGATGGCACGTGAAACTGTAAGGCGAAATTGCTGTAAATAATGCACACAGTAAAGCAGCACTAAATATAGAGTCACTGGCGGCAGAAGTTACAATCAAAACACATAACGTTGCGCTTCAAAGTGAATTAGCATGCGAGGTCCGGCGCTGTGTTAAGTCAATGCGCTATTATTTTAAAGTCTATTGCAATCGCGACCAGAGCGCTGTGTGTACGATACCAAGGCCAAATCGGCAGAGGCGCTTCAGGAACGAGGATAGCAGGCAGATTCTGTGGCCAGGGAGCGTGGGGGGAGCGACCTTTTAGAAGCAGATCCAGACGGTCACGTCTGGATCGTATGGGCCTCTATGCCCGTACAAATGAATGGGAAGCAATTCCTTATTTGTAAATCGCAATTTGCGAGTCGCAAATAAGGAATGTGTGGAAATCAAATTTTTGGGAGAATTCCTACATTTATAAGGGATTGCGATTCCTAAATTTGATGCATGTGGCCCTAGATTTACAGAATCGGTTTTCGGTTGCAAAGCCTGAGACTCGCAAAATCACAGGGTTTGCACTCACAAATGTACTATGCAAATGAACTGGTTTGGTTTAATATACTAAACCTAGTTTGCGATTCAAGTACCTCACGAAAGCCCAGATGTACCTAAAATCCCGTTTGCGGTTTTCTAATTGCCAATTTTAGCAAATCGCAATTAGGAAATTGCAAACAGTGATTTACAAATGTGTGTCACACACATTTAGCGATTCCTAATGGGGTCACAAAATAGCTACCTCATTAATATTCATGAGTTAGGTCGCGATTTGCCCCCATTGGGAAACGCTAACAACACAGTGATGGTGGCCTGCCGGGGCCAGCAGACCACCATGTCTGCGATTGCTTTACAATAAGGGATTTTATTTTAAATGCAGCCCGTTTTCCTTAGGGGAAAACGGGCTGTGGTTCAAAAATAAAAATGCAGTTTTATTATCATTTTTAAAGAGTAGGCAGTGGCAAGTGGGACCACGGCCTGCTCTGAAATTTTTTTTGCACTACCACTTACATGAGGGAAAATGTTTTTTCTGATCGTAAACAGCCCAATTCTGCGAATTGTGCCGTTCGTGAGCAGAAAAAAGTCTGCATATCTGGCCCTAAGACTAGTAAGGCATGATGGATTGCAACCCTTTAAGATTCAGAATATTGTGAACCGACCTATCGCTGCATAGTATGCATAGGTTTGTTTACAAAATGCATTTCTATACTCAAAAAGTCGATGCAGAATTTGCAGGCAATTTTTGCAAATGGAAATTCCGCACATCATTCTCTTGGTTTACAATTCTCCAATAAGTTAAATGTGGAAAAATGTAAGGTACGGAGAGCTACAGAAGAATTGAAAATGATACCTATGCTGATGCCTTGATTTCTAGTGCAAAAACCACAGTTGACCCATCTCACTCGGGGTGACAAATGCAAACACCACAGTTGATGGACAGAATGCAGAACGATGTCATACATTCACCCCAGTACAGAGATCTGGGCCTAAATCCATGTTATTTTTACACTCCACACCACCCCAGTTCAGACAAGGCCATATGCAAATCAGTCTGACCCTGTGCCTCATGGGCACAGTCCATCCCGAACTGCCAAGCCGTGCCTTCCCTGGACCGGAAACAAGCTTCCGAAGACCGGTTTCTGACATTCCAGCCGTCTTCAGCCCGGCTTGCTTCAATCCAGTGGTTTGGACACCATGGGACTCACGTCTGAGCATACCCATCCCACTCGGGGTGACAAATGCAAAAACCACAGTTGATGGACAGAATGCAGAACAATGTCATACATTCACCCCAGTACAGAGATCTGGGCCTAAATCCATCGTTTTTTTGCACTCCACACCACCCCAGTTCAGACATGGCCATATGCAAATCATTCTGATCCTGTGCCTCATGGAAACAGTCCAGCCCGAACTGCCAAGCCATGCCTTCCCTGGACCAATCCGTGGCCTCGCATCTGTGAGATAGATTCAGGCAAGTGTGAGTTTTAATTCGAGCCCAGTAAAAGTGGCTTTTACATTGTTGGGCTGCAGGGGAGCTAGTGAACTGCAATAAAGGCAGTTTAAATCTCTGATTGACATTATTTTACAGTCTTCATGTACCGGCTCTGGAAAACTGACGCCTCTAATTAGCTATGCACATATTTCTATGAACCCATCAATCATTCACCCCATTGGACTAGTTAAGCAAGACACCAGGAGTTACCTGGTGAGATGCAGGTTTGCAGGCTGTTTTCATAGTGTAGATGTGATAGAACAGTTCTCCCTTTCAGCCCTAGTAAGTACATTTAAGTAGTTTCACATGTGCTTAACCTAAGCCACTCTCCAAAGGAGGTTAGACCCAGAGATCCACACAGGCTCAGGGCACATCCAAATATGTGCAGGTCATGACGACCTTTGAGCCAGACTAGTGAATGGGGATTGCAGAGTTGCAGAAGTACAAAAAGAATATGGAAGCGAAACATTCACACTCTCTGGTGAAATAAGGAACCCCCAATAAAGGGATCAAATTATTAGGGTGAGGAAGTGGATTATTAGTGGGATGGATAGAAGTCCACCACAAGCAATCATGTTAGGTCCAGTAAAGTTGACAGTAATTTAAACCTGAACTCAACCAGATATGGCACAGAGCAGACCAAAATCGTTACAAACTAAATAATACAACATAATAAAGATCCAACTCCAATTAAACAAATAGAGACTAGTTCACAGAACAAAATGCCAACAAAGCAACAAACATCCTATCAGGGGACCAGAGATATGACTTTTTAAAGTTTTAAATAAAGCTAGCACCAAAAAGCACAACGTTTAATTGCAGGCAACAGGTTGCCTTACAACAAGGAAGGTTGCAAGTTAAGGCCTACCATGGTGTATTGCCAGTTGAAAGTGTCCAGTAAAGGGTTCAATGTCGTTGGATGCAGCTTCAACATTGGTCCTGCTGAAGTACAAAACAGAAACATAATCAAATTCCACCAGCGATGCACCTAGAAGGTAGGTCCTGGCCCTATATGTTTCTTTTGAAGAAAAGTGGCCAAAAGTTTCAAACAGCCCGATTGAAACAAAATTGCGCTCGCAAAGGGCCAGATTCTGAGAATCTGGCCCTTTGCGAGTAAGATTTTTGCATTTGGGATTCATCATCCCAAATGCAAAAATCGCTATTTGCGAAATCGCATATTTGCGATGGAATTGGATTTAAGGAATCGCTAATAGAAATTCCTTAAATGCAATTCATCAACCAATTTGAAATTGCGAATTCGCAATATTTGGTCGCTATTTAGCACGAAGTCTGACTTCGTGGTAAATTGCGAAAAAATAGAAAGAAGCACTTTAGTGCATTTTTCTCTTTTGCATGTTACACACACACATGTACTTTGGACATGTGTGTGCGCAACACCTGTGTAAATTTGCATTTCAGTGGTGCTACAGGGTGTCCTTTGGACACCCCTGGCACCCTTAAAATCGCTATCTTATTTGCGATTAGCTAATTGCTAATCGCAAATAAGGAATACTCCCCATTCATTCCTATGGGCCTTTAGGCCCATAGGAATCAATGGGGAGTTATTCTTTATTTGCGATTAGCAAATTGCTAATCGCAAATAAGGAATGGGCAGGAATCGCATTTTATTTTGCGATTCCTACATGAATCCTGTTTTGCGAGTCTGTAATAGCGATTCCTTATGAATCGCTATTACAGACTCGCAAAACGGGTCTTTGATGAATCTGGCTGTTAGTCCCCAATTTTACATTTAAGCAGGAGAAGTGCACTCTAACAGTAGCCAAAGGTAAAGTACTTGGGGGTCAGAGCTCACTCTAGAGGAAACCACCAGCAAGGCCCAGGACAGGACAGTTGAAACTGATCAATTGAGTTATTCCAGGAAAGTGGGTTTCTTGCTGCATTTGAGTCCATGTAGCTTAACAAGAGGCTGGTCAATTGACCAATGAGTCCACCCCTTTGACCTGGGTACAATTGGGAATAGATCCATCCCTAAGTTTCCCCCTTACAGGTCTCAACAGCAGGTACACTCCTTCTTTTTTCTTCCACAGGTCTGGTAGTGTTCCTAAGAGGGTCCCCAGGGTTCCCATATTTATACCTGACACTAGACTGGAGAAAGGGGTGCCTCCTGGCGCTTCCTTAACCAATAGGGAAAAGGTTTCCATAGGTAGTCTTGCCCACTATTGCAGCGGTTTTTGTGTGCCCTACTGCAACCAATCTAAGAGTACCACTCTCTACCCAGATCCAACATAGCAGAATCTTTATTCCTCTTTTCAGAGCTCCTGTACCCACCATAGAGGTGTGGCCAAGGAATTGATCAACCTCTACTCTGTGGTTACTCAAAACTGGTTCTGCGGGCAGCTCTTCTCCCACTCTCCAGCTGGGATTCGAGTCAGGCTGGCTAGGAAATCAAAAGAGAGGCATGCCTAGATTTGAGCCATATTTACCAGTTTCAGGGAAGCCTTCTTTGAAGATATGCAAGGGGCTGGACACAGCGCAAGGTGATTCTGTCAAGGGAAGATCAACTTCTTCATGCTCCCAAGGCCTTTGTCTGAGCTATGAGAGCCAATTCATCCCTCATCAAGGAGCTATTCAGCTCATCTGTGGAAGCGCAGGCAAATGGGTTTCTACAGACTTTAGGCAAGGTAAACGTTATGTCTTAAAAGTAACTTTTGTAAATTATTTAGTTCAAACTTACTTTACCAATGAATTGGATTCATAATAAATATTTTGAAATGGCCAACAATTACCTTTTTATATCTGGTTCCTAAGAGAAGATAATATTATTTACTTTTGATAATATATCCAAATGCTTTCCTATGGAACAGTTAGCTCTCCTTCAGTGTAAATAGCTTTTAAGGCATTGTCATTGTAAATACATGTTTAACATTAAGCTTTTACATGTCCTACTTTTAAATAGCATGCACCCTGCCTTATAAGCACCTAAGGTCTATTTAGGCATGAGTTGGTAATATTTTAAAAGAAAGGTTTAGGCCTGTCAAAAAAGTTTATTTTGGCAGGTTGAATTTGCAATTTAAACCTGCTCACCCACGCTATTGTGGCAGGCCTAGAGACATGATTTACATTCTCACTTTCGTGGTGACACAATGTGTGCTGCAGTCCACTAGTGACATTGACCTTAAAGGCCCTGGGACTCTTTGTACTATAGACTATGCACTTTTAGGTAAGTTAAATGTGCAATTTGGAATAGAGCCAATTTTACATGTTTTAGGGGTCAGAGCACATGCACTGGGACCAGGTCAGCAGTGTCCCACTACACTTAGTCAATAAACTAGGCAGTTCAAAAAAGGAGGGTGAGCATGCTAAAAGAGGCATTTTCCTACAGTTAGTATAAAAGTGTAGTTCAGGTAAAAGTTGATGGCCAGAAGCAAATGGCTGAAATTCTGACAGGAAGTGCTATACACATTCATTTCTCTTTTGCCTCACATCATGTCAGAAGGCCCATTCGCACAGATCTGTAGCAGGGAATGCAGTAAATAATTTCATTCACATGCTCTGCACTACATTTCTTGGAGTAATTGCTGTAACACACTGTGAGAACTGCATGTCATGTATGATGCTGCTTCATGTGCTCTGAGAGCTGAACACTTTTAGCGAAATTGGTGCCACTTGACCATGAGAAGTGCTTTTTCCTTGTTTGACTAGTAATCCACAAGTCCTGAACGCTGTATTTCTTTTCTTTTGAGTGATAAGAATCCAATGCACCCTGCCATAATTTAAAACATTACCATTTTCCAAAATGCATCCCCTTTGCTACCACCCTCTTCCACCCTCCTTCTCATCTTGATTCCCAAAGCCTCAATTGAACACACCTCTTTACACATTACTCACTTCAGACTCATTATGAGAAAGTGTATTTTTAGTTGGGGTTAATAGTAGTCCACCAAAGTAATAATGGCACCATTCTTGTTAGGTTCAGGAAAGGTTGCAGTAATATAAACCACCTGGCTCATTCTCCAGTAGCTATGGCACAGAGCAGACAGGTTTAACTTAGCAAAATGTCTAAAGTACTTAGAAGTACTAAAACAGTCAAAAAGTCGAAAACAAATCCCTCTCAAATTTATTAAATTAGAGAATATTTTCATGAGCAGAATGATGTCAAAATGATAAAAATCCAAAACGAGGAAATGGAGATATACGTGGTTTTAACTTGAAATAAAAGTAGCACCCAAAAGCACAAACACCCAACTATGGACAACTGGTCCCACTAGAACGGGCCAAGAGTAAGTTTTAAGGCTGAACATGATTGAGTGCAGGTCGGTACAGGGATCAGGTTCAGCTTGGTCAGATATTGTACCTTTTGATTTAGGCCAAATTGATATCTTGGTGGTATTTATACTCTGTTGCAGTGGTGACAGAGAATACATAACACCATCATAATGGTTTGTCCATCCGATTTAGATGCGAGGGGAACATAGTTTTTGCAACAGCAGAGACTACTCTGTTGCAGCCATAGCCAAGTCTCCCTAGCGACCACGTAAATAATACCGTTTCTCTGAAGACTCCGGTTGCGGAGATCCAGTCTGTGTTTTAGCTCTAGCTTTCTCTTTATTTGTATTCCAATGCTTTTTAGAGAACTCAGGTGTCTGCTTGGTGATATCAGCTCCAGACTTGCTTTTAATTTGTGGCTTATTAGGCCAGGTTCCCAAACTATCTCAACCTATGGATGTATAGGTTGCCTAAATTATTTTAGGCAGCTCACCTTCCTGATCTGCAGCGGGAACTAAAGCAAGCCATTGATGTATTGCCAAAGAAGTTGTGTCCCTCTGAGATCACCTAAAATAATTGAGGACACTGTGGAAAGTTCCCATTGAGTTTCATCCCTAAATCCAGGGAAGGAACTGCTTCATGTTCAGCCTGAATCTGTTTAAGGACTTCCGGTTAAACAGCAATTGAAGGAGTACCATGAGTAATGGTGTGGATGGCAGCAAATACAGTACCTCACGGTGAAGGAAGTGATCCAACTAGGGCCACCCGAGTCACTCTCGATCTTGACTTCCAAGAATGAAGAGTTGATGACCCAGTAGAGAATACAAACACCTAGTTTATTCACAAATTAACTGCAGTGGAGTCCAGTCTGACCAGCCTTCTATGATGGCTGAGAAGGGACTGATTCTAACAAGCATAAAGTTACATTAAGTATGTTACAGAGCCCACTAAGACTTGCCTACTATGGGAAAACACTGATAGCTTTTGTAATACAATGGGAGTACAGAACATAAGTTTCAATTCTGCTGCCTGGTACAAGTTATCTACTATCCAAGGTCGTTGGGCTTATCCTCCCGTCTAGACTTGTGGGAGAAGGTCTCAATGTAACAGAGAAGGCTTGCGTTAATGAGCAAGTTTCAACAGTGCAAAAACAAAACTTAACAAGAACCATTTCTCGTAAATGAGCAAGTAACAGATTTTATAATAATACAAAATGGCGTCTTCAAGAACTAAAATGGTGGCACAGATGTCAACCTAACTAACGCAACATCTGCATCTTCTAGTTGCGTCTACACACAATATGCAAATATAAAGTATTAGCTATAGAAATACTAACATAATATCAGGTAGAATACGAGTAATATGACAATATTTCATTTCAAATCTAACAACGTATTACATTTCTCAATTGGGGGAACCATACCAAGTGGAAGACCTATAGTGAGAGTTTTTTTTAACTTAGCTTAGGGTCCAGTATGGGGATAAAATGCTTCAATCTGATTTGTTTTTTGTGCTATCCAAAACTGAATTTTAGCACATTTGGTTGGGGCATTACCCATAATAGTATTAATGGTAACTTGAGAAATTGCAGGCATACCTTACTACACCTGTCCATCTCGAGGAGCCCTTGCTGGGGCAGTATTTAAGGTACACATTATGAATTACATCTGACGTCGATACAGCTTAACCAAATGGTTCAAGAGAGCAAGTGTGTCTTGCTGTGTTAATGTGCTTCCAGAAAAGGGGTCTAGCCTGATAAGACTGGCCAGGTTGCCCCATCAGACTGTTTCTTCTTATATCATCAGTAAATATTGGTTCAGCTAGCACATGCTAGCGCATCTAAACTCCCAAACATCTAAAACTTTAGATGTTGTTGGCAACCTCGAACATGACCACTCTCAATCCCAAGGAATTTGTGGAAAAAGATGTGACCCTTTCATTTGTCACTTTTGCATGACCAAAGTTTAACAAAGAAAAGATACAATAATACATCTTAACATTTTTATTGAAAACATCTAATCCTTGTAAATAAAACAAGTACTGTGATTATGACAAAGATGAGACACATTATTGTTGTAAGTATTATTAGAATGGTTAAACACACAAACAATTCAACTATGCTAATTGTTCCTAATGTTACTCCTGTATATCACTAATACTCCTGCACTAGCAAGAGCAAGGTGGGGGTACTTTTCTTCCAGACTCTGTTGGAATGATCTAACCTCTTACCTTGGTGAAATGTCTCAGGGAGCTGGCATCAGTGCATTTATGAAAGCACTCCATCTGAGTGTGCAAGTCTTAACACATCTGTCAGCTATCTTCCTTCTTAGGATGAAGGTCAGTCCTTAAGAGCTGCATCTCAGTCACACCTCACAGCAGCTTCCATGATTACTCCACTGTGAAGTGCCTTTCACTTAATTCAAAACAGACGTTGCCTAATTATTAAAACACGAGCCTTATCTCATTTTGACAGAGATGCAGAACAACATCTTTAGTTAGTCTGGAGGTAAGGAGTTATTTCCTAAGAGCACATAACAAAGCAAGGACATTGAGTTCTAATATGTGTGTCCTTGGAACTAACAGTGCAGACTATAGAACAGCAACGTCTACCCAAAAAGAAATGTTTGCTTGACACTTTCTTGTGTTAGTGAAAAACATGTTCAAACAACAATCTTAAAAAGATGTTAAGTCAAAAAGGAAATGAAGATTACATTTAATCCCTGTAATTGACAAGAGTCAGTGCCAGCAGAGGAATGGTTATATGTCCACCAACCAAATACGGAATAAGGGAAAAAAAGCCATGTTTTTACTGTCTGTTGCTGCCAGGAGGCAAACTATGGGGGTGAGGGACAGTAACATGGTAATAATACTCCCCTCATAAGGGAAGATAACTCCCATGGCAAGGAGAAAATATTTAATTTTTATTTTCAAAGAGAACATCCATTTTAATGACTTTGCTTTTTTAAAATTAACAAAATAAACTGTTTGGTGCTGTGCTGAATCAGCATTACGCAGCCTGCACCAAACAGCACAATGTATTGGCAGTGATGGAGGTTCCTGACAGAGCATTATAAGTCACTGCCTGCTTGCGGTCATTTATAAATGTTGCGTGTGGTCCCTCCACCAGGGGGACAGAGTAATTTACTCCACCGCCCTGGCACTACAACAGGCTGTACGCTTATTTATAAAACAGCCCCTTAGTGCCTTAAAAGGATGTCAAAAATCTTCAGTGGAGCAAGACAAGAGTCTGGGGTTGAGATAGGTTTCACAAGACTTTCTGTCATGTCCCTCAACACAATCTCCTAGCTCACAGTTCACTAACTATTCAAATTCCAACAACCCTCCTTACACCTTTTTCCCAACATGCTATTTTTGAAGCACAACATTATTTTCCATTATTTTCATACTTTCCTCTCTGTGGTGTTAGTGTCAATTCTAATCCAGACCACCACTAATCTATATGGGAGTGACTTGCAATGCCAGTGATAGATTATCTATAGTGTATCACGTACTCAAAGACTAGAACTAGGAACATAACTGTGGAAGAGAACTCTGCACATAAGAGATAGGGTGGTCAGAGATCTGTGCCCCAAACCTAGTGAATAGTATTTGAGGGTATGTTAATTATTAGTATTAGAAGATGCGTTGGTGAATATGCCCTATATTCTTTAAATCAGTCTTCAACGGAAGTGGTATCATCCCTTCCCCCTCCCAGGACCCAAATAATGGCTGCCACAGCTTGGATTAGGAGCCGGCATGTGAAATGAGTGCCCTGCCGGGGGGCCTGGGAGATGTTCTAATGGCAAGCCTGTCTGCACCCGCCTACGCATGGACTGTGCTCAGCACCAGGTATCCTAGTCCCCCCCACCGCTACCATGCATCAACCTTCTGCACCCTCAACCATGGCTGCTGCTCCACACTCTGCTGCCTTGCCACACCACACAACACAGAGGGAGCATTCTCCTATGCTTCCTGCAAGCTTTCATGCACTTATCCACAACCAACACTCACTGTACCCACAACAACAGCAATCAACACCCCACTCTCTTATGCTCACATAGTCCTGAAAACACCTTCACAACACTCCCACTTTCATGCATCCACCTCAACGCCCTCTCACTCACCAGACATACCACAGAGAACTGGGACATGCTGCATAACAACGCCCTGATCTACTTTTACTCATGGAAGTTTGGCAGAACCCTGCATCTGCACCTGACATCAGCACAACCTACCCCCAGCCCCTGGCTATAAGAAAGCGAGGCAAGAGAGAATTCACAAGCCCGAATGTGGAATCACCATCATGAAAAAGAACAACAAAAGCTGCACCACACAGACTTCATCGGAACACTTGCTGTCAATGTTAGCAATTACATTCTACACAGAGGCCTGAACTTCCACCTGGAGCACCACTCTGACCCGAACTCAAAGGCATTCATCAAGGCCCTTGATAATCTGTGCCTCACCAAATCAGCCACATGTAAAGAGATCTATCCACGTCACTGGACCCAGTCCTGGGCCCTATTTTCACCACCTTCAACAACATCTACATTGACTAGCCCACACCAGTTCCCTGGACAGACCACATCCTCGTCGAGTGGAGCATTCCAAACCCAGTCCAAATTCACACACACCACTGCCAGACTAGCCTGCCAAAACTGGAAAATGTACACTGACAAGGTCTAGTACACATCTCAATGCCAATGGTAGGAACACAGACAAAGCCTTACCAAAGCAATAAAAAAAGGTCAACACTTGGATCACATCCTAAACTGATTCTCTATTCCCCACTAACACAGCAATACAACAAGATCCAGAACCCAGGCCAGTTGGCACACAGAGGAACTGTGATAAAACACCACTACAAACAACTGGAGAGCAAGTAGAGAATATGGGCCCACTTCACAAAGGTTAGGCTAGACCTGGAGGCTAAGTTTAGACCTGCAGTCTAAGTTTAGATCTGAAGTGTAAATTTAGACCTGACACTTCAAGTCTAAGTTTACCTTTGTGACCCGGGCCATGCGCCAGGACAATGCAGACAGGAACATTTTTGAAACGTTCCTAAGAAACTACCACCTAATGATCTGGAGCACGATCCATGCCGCACTGGTGGGCGGCATCAATGCCAGCACCAACAGAAGCAAAGAAATCTTTGCTATTGTGAAAAATCTAATCTCACCAGAAGCTGCCTATATCTGAATCACCCCCTTGCAGGACCACTGCAACCATGTTTCCTAATTCTTCAGCAGCAAAATCACTGTGATTTACAGAATCTTCAAATCACAACTGAAGCCTGCACATGTTGCCAAATACTTCTTGATCTCATCCAAAAATCCAATGCTAACCACATGGAATGTCATCACACCCGAAGAAATCGCCACCACCATAAAGTCAATCCATTCAAAGGCCCCATCAGACTTCTGCTCCCACCATCCCACTCCAGAGGACTGCAACCTATCCGCGCCATGCTCACACCCATTCTGAATGCCTCCACCTCATCTGCGGCCTTCCCTGTTGCTTGGAAACATGTAATAGTACTCCATATGCTGAAGAAACCATATGTGGATTCTTCAATGGTCGCCAACTACAGACAGATCTCCCTGTTACCATTCCCAGCCAAGGTCTTAAAGAAAATTATTACCATACACCTTAATGAATACCTCAATGACCACCAAATCCTTGACACCACTTAGTCTGGCTTCAGGCCCAACATAGCATGGAAACTGCCCGTACCACTTCCACTGATGACATCCACATTACTCTGGACAGAGGAGGCAATGTGGCCCACATCCTCCTTGACCTCTCCACAGCATTTGACAGTATACCAACCCTGGTGCCCCTCCCTGCACAAAAAACAATTCTGTCTGCAACACAGGCACCCTTGCAACATGGAACAAGGGTGTAAGCATTAGCGCTAGACTGCGGAAACGGCACCAGTGCTGGAGGAATGGACAGGAATGCGCCACATGGGATAAATACGGAGCATTCCTGCTCTTTCCCTGTGATGCAAGGTAGCACAGCAAGATCATTTGCTGTGGTTCCCTGCGCCACAATTCTCATAAATGTGGTCCTTTGTATTTACCTTCAAAGCCTCATGATACATGTGGTAGTCCTTTCTATGGTGTTACAGATCTTTATATTAGTAACCATCTTTATTTAATTGGTTGTTTTATTATATGGATATTTGTTTCCTGTTTGTGGCTTAGCAAATCACCAGCTGACCACTCATAACTATCAACATAGCATTCAGTTTCTTTCCATTCTATGAAAACCAACATTCGAAATGTTTATAAATACATATTTTATTTCAGG
The DNA here is from genome assembly GCF_964263255.1 of Lissotriton vulgaris. Lineage (NCBI taxonomy): Eukaryota > Metazoa > Chordata > Amphibia > Caudata > Salamandridae > Lissotriton > Lissotriton vulgaris. Next base: position 903,048,784 of record NC_141696.1, read on the forward strand.
CATTACTATGACAAAAAAACATGGAATCTGATGTATTTATTGTGTATGTATAAAATAAAGGGTAGTAAATAAATGAAGACTACTCAAAGCAAAAGTTGGTCATAGAGATGCATTCTATTTCATATCACATGCTGGGGTAACAACAAATATTTTTCAAATAAATATGTTTTACATTTATCTATTGGGATTATATGCTTGGTTTGCAATAGCTACATTGATTGCATTATACATGTACAACTATTAGTTTTAATTTTCTTAATGTGATGATCCTGTTGAACCATAAAATGTGTTGGAAAAATCAATGTGCCTCAATTCCTTGTTATAGTTTAAAACAGATACAGAATAATAATGGATTGGGGATGGCTGAAATTCACCATCCGATTGTTAAAAGAAGAAATTGTCAACATATTACAGAACGTAATGTATATAGAAATTGATTAAATATCTAGACAAGCACATAAGAAACAAAAAGAGGGAATGCTGTGAAAACAGGATAAACATTTATTTTCATGAAAGACTAAAAAGACAATACTCCCAATGTGCAATCGTAATGTGTCAGTGCATGTTTGCAATCCAACATGACACAATCAATATTCAGAATTGTGAGAAAGACACAGTAGCTGATTCACAAAACTTCAAATGAATAAAAAGCATCGCATACGTTGTTCTTATGTATGTGAACAGTTTCGGCTTCTTAGATTTTTTGCTTCATTCCTTTGTCTCTTTTGCACACGTTCTTCATTTCATGTTTAATACGTGTATAATTATGGCATACACATAAAATAGTGACTAGCATCAATTTTCATATGGCGCATGCAAAGTATGTATCACAGATGTGTACATGTAGGACATGGTGTTATTATTTTTACCTTCATTATCATGTTTCAAAGGAAAATATTGCATTTATTTGTTGCTCCCCTTTGAACAAACACCTTGGGACATTGGAAATGTCTGATGAGTTTTCACACACTTTATGATTCCACACCATCAGTGGAGTCTCGCTGTGGGAGTGCTGTGGGGCGGTGCGGTGGGGTGGGAGAGGGGCAGGGTGGGGGGGTAGTGGACATATGACAGACAGGAGTAAGGTAAGTCATTACATTTATTTTGCGCGCACTGCATCGCTAACTCGGCGATGCAGTGAGCATAAGCAAATAGTTGTATTTATTTAATTACTTACCTTACTCCTGTCCGTCGTATGTCGGACTGCACTACCCCCCATCCTTGCTTGGTCCACTGAGAAGTTGCACGCTGAAGGCCCTTATTGTGTCAGATTCAGAATTCTGTGCATAAGCATTACAAGGCAGATTTACAACATTGGTGCTTAAATGGATTTGGAGGTTCAAATGGGAAGTCAATGAAAAGTAAAGAACGTAGGGGAAAGGTAGCTGTTTAACAGGACAAGCTGCCTTCTGTCCATGTACAGAACACCATGGCCCATAAAGAGGAGGAATTCACACTGAAGCAAAAGTGCACAAGGCTTTGCTGTAAATACAGCAGTGCAATTCTATAGTATCCTGTTTATGTAATTATCCTGTCACTTTCTCCCTAGCTGCTTAGCCAGTCTGAATGAGCTGCGTGGAATGTTGGTGTGGTGATGATGAATGGAATGTTTGAGTGCCTGTGGGGTGAGGTGCGACAGATGGAGTATGAGCTGAGCAGTAGGCAGGCTGCTCCTAGTGGGGCTGGTTCACTTGAACATAACATCTTGTAACTAAGACCAAATAAATCATCTAGAATTACATCTCGTCTACTGGACTTACTTACTACATATTTTAGGCGACGAGGATGGGATACTAACCCACGTTTTTCTATGCAACCTCATTATCTTATCTTTTACTTTTATCTATTGCATCCACTTCTTTTTCTTTGTATATTTTTCCCTATCCATCTTCTTGATATTTTTATTTAATGCTTACTTTTCATTGTACATATATCTGCACTTATGTACTTTAGTATAATTATTTGTTCATGGTTTTTCCTGTGAAACCTGAGTCAGGTAGCCAGTTTTATGTTTGTGTTATATAATCAAGGAGGATGTGTAGTATCCTGTTTATGTAATTGTCCAGTCACTTTCTCCCTAGGTGCTCAGCCAGTGTGAATGTGCGGTGTGGAATGTTGGTGTGGTGATGATGTATAGAATGTTTGGGTGCCTCTGTGGTGAGGTGCGACAGTTGGAGTATGGGCTCCTGGTGGGGATGCTTCGCATGAACATCACATCTTGCAACTAAGACCAAATAAATCATCTAGAACTACATCTTGTCTATTGGACTTACTTACTACAAATTCTTTACAGTAGCTGTTGTAGCAGTTTCAAACTGAGAACGATGCAGACATTTTAGTGTCAATACATGCACCATTGAAAGGAAAAAAGTCTCCTTAAGGTTCCCCTCCTAAAATAATATTATACTCTTACTAAAGATAATGGGCCATATGTAGGTGGGCAAATACCGGTTGGTAAAACCGAAAACGGGTCGTTTTCGGCGTTACCGACTGGTATTAGCCATTTGAGATGTACGTAATACCGAATGGCATGGATAATAACGAATCGGAAAATAATTACCAATTCCTTATTTACCGATCGGAGAATACCGAAACAATGAATAAGGAATCTGAAATAACGATTCGGTAAAAACCCCAAAAATGCGATGTAGCAAACCTCGTTATTACCGAATTTGACCCAAATCGGTAATAATGATTTGGTATTTAACACTTTTCAAGAGCAGGTGGTAATCAGGTGCAGTGCATAAAAACAGCCCCAAAATGCTACAGTGTGAACACAATGGTGGGCCTCTACCTCATAGCAAGGCGGCTACGCTTGAGAGCAGCAGGAGTGAGGATCAGGAGACGGGAAGAGCGGATGTACAGGCTATGCATCACATTGTTCCAATTGACTGAACCTGAAATCCATGAAAGGTACAGACTGCACCCAGACACCATCCTTGACCTAATACGGGACCTACAACCCTATCTGGAGCATCAGACACCAAGGGTGCACGCAATCCCCACCCTTGTCCAGGTACTCTGTTGCCTGCACCTCCTTGCATCAGGAAGTTTCCAGGGTGTGAAAGCCGCAGTGGGTGGTGTGTCACAGAGTTGTCTATCACGTTTCTTTAACACCTTCCTGGATGCCATGATGGACAGAATGGAAAATTACATCGCTTCCCCAGTACACAGGCGGAGCTGCAGAGGACCAAGCTGGAGTACTACCAACTTGCGCAGTTCCCACACGTGATTGGCTGCGTCGATGGGACCCATATACCCATCTGCCCACCTGCAGCAAGGGAAAATATTTACAGAAACCGCAAATCCACCCACTCCATCAATGTGCAGGTGATATGTAATGCCAAGTACATTATAACTGACATCGTGGCCAAATTCCCCGGGAGTAGCCACGACTCATACATCTTCCGGAACAGTGGCATCCATCTGCTTGCTGGTGAATTTGGAGACGGATACCTACTAGGTAAGTCAATGTGACACACCCTGATGTACATCCAGGCCCAAGCTGTTGGTCACACAAATTAATGGCCCTTTCTTCTGTATATAGGTGACAGCACATATGCCCTCCGGCCTTATCTACTCACACCATATCTCAACTCAACCACCCCAAGGGAGAGGAGATACAATGTGGCACATAGGAGCACACGCAATGTGGTGGAGCGCACTTTTGGATTGCTTAAAAGCAGATTCCGTTGCCTCCACAAAACAGGAGGTGCACGTCTGTACACCCCCATCAAATGTTGCAAGATAATCGCTACATGTGCAATGCTACACAATCTGGCCACAAAAAAAGGAACAGCACTTGAACTAACTGACTCAGAGGACGGGGACGAGGACAACCCTCAGCCAGAGCCCTGCGCAGCAGGTGTTGCAAATGAACAAGATGGGAGACAGAGACGGGCAGAGATTACGTCAAACTATTTCTGAGTGAGTAACGAGACAGAGCCAGTAACAGTTACATGTTAAGGTGTTTATTAGGCACACCTCCAGTATTGTGATCAATGTCCAATCGGACATGGGTTACATCACCCATCTCATGTATGGCAACAGGCATAGGTCTCTACTTCCTGTGTCCACGCACTGCACGTGCACGTTCACTAGCATCACTGTCTGGTGTGTTGGACTGTTCCTGTGCAGCCCCGTGGCATTCACTGCGCCTCCTGCACTGTGTGGGTGAGGGCGTAATGCTACCACGGCTGGTAGCCTCCTCACTGTCCTCCCCCTTCCATTGTGGCCGCCTTAGCATTCTATAGGAGCTCTAAAGCTGAGGTCATGGACACCATCCCCCTGGCCACATCCCTGCTGGAATGCGCCATCTCCTCCTGCATGGCGATGGACTTGCGACACATCAGTGATGTTGCAGTGGCCAGCCGGTTCACGGACTTGTTATAGGCCTGGAGCATTTGCCTCTCCCTGCGCCTGCCAAGACGGTCCTGCTCCAGCTGGCTGCAGAGGTTGTCCACAGAGGTTGCTACTCTCTCCATCCCCGCGCACAAGTTCTCTCCCATAGCACTGATGCCTTTTCCATCCTCTGCATGTGCTTGTTGATGTGTGCCACCTCCCTGTGCATTGATTTTATCTCCCTCCATTGCAGGGGCTGGACCTTCAGCATGTTGCCTTCGGGTCCAGCAAACACACTTTCTCCCTACGCGGATGCTTCAGGACTGTCCGGCCTTGCCCTGCGGCGTCGGGATGAACTGTGGGCGCCCTCAGATGGAGTACCAGCCCTATCCCTGTTGGATCCCTGATGTATTGGACTATGTCCGCCCACTGTGCCCTCCTCTGACGACTCCTCCATCTGCTGGAGGGTGGGCACGGCATGCCTCCTGCCTGTCGGTGGTGGTGGTGGTGTTGGTGATCGTCGCAGTGGGGACTGGGGGAGAGGGGATTGCGGCCCTCTCTGGCGCTGTGGTGATGGCTGTGGTGGAGGATTGGGTGGCTGTGATGGCACCGAGCTTGTGGTCCCTGCAGGCATGCTGTCATCCTCATGTTGCCTCCCCTCTGGCCTGGCTGACTTGCCTCTGCTGCCCTCTGCTGCACTGCGAGATGACTCGCCTGTAATGACACAAATGTAGAAGTACTCACTTCTCTGTCTGCAATGGAATTACATTAAACATCATGCCTACAGAGCACAATGATTGTCCTGACGTAGCCAATTACTTTACCATGCTATTGTGTTTGCTAGCCTGACTGTCCTATACATCAGTTCCCTCTGACTACATCACCCATAATGCATTGCAGGTAATCAGTAAGACATGGAGTGGAGAGGGAGCCCCTATGCCACTATATATATATTTGGACATTTATTAAGCGCCTGGTTACGCCACTGGCGTGTCCCCACGCTGTGATAAGTGAAATGGCTGTCCCCCCGCCTCCCACAAAAGGCTATCTGCTGAAAAGATAAGTTTTAAGTTTTTTTCTGAACAGGACTTCGGAGGGTTCAAGTCGCAGTTCCAACGGGAGATCATTCCAGCGCTTGGGAGCAAGGTATCTAAAAGATCTGCCTCCCATACGGACTTTAGATACTCTAGGGACTTTTAACAGCCCAGTCTGGGAAGACCGTAGACTGCGTGTGGGCTCATAGTGGGATACTAGGCTCTGGAGCGGGAGAGGTGCTTTGCCGCTCAAGATGCGGTGACATGTGGCAAGGGCCTTGAACTCCACTCTCCTCTCAATGGGAAGCCAATGGAGGGCCCGCAAAGCTGGTTTGGCGGAAGACCTCCTAGGGAGCCTGAGTACCAGCCGCGCTGCCGCATTTTGAAGAACCTGCAGGCGGCCCTTGACCCTGCCTGTGGCCCCCAGATAAAGCAGGTTCCCGTAATCAAGTCGGGAGGTGACCAGGGCGTGCACCAGCGTCTTCCGAGCGGAAATGGGAAGCAGATCTAACACTTTCCTAAGGGCTCTCAGGACACTGAAGCATATCCCCACCACCCGACCGACCTGTGGGCCGAAGGCAAGGTCCTTGTCCAGCTACACGCCCAGGTTCCTGGCCTCACGGCAGGGAACAGGAACTTCACCCAGACAGGGTGGCCACCACGCTGACGACCACGCAGACGGCCCACCCCCCACCACGAGCACCTCGGTCTTGCTGCCGTTCAATTTTAAGCAGTTTGCGGACATCCAGGCAGCGAGATCTTGCATGCAATGCCTGAAGATGTCCGCTGCAAGGCCGGGCGTACGCGATAGGGAGATGACCAACTGCGTGTCATCGGCGTAGGACACCAAACAAAGACCATATCCTTCCACGATGGCCGCCAGGGGGGAGACGTAGATATTAAATAGGGTTGGGCTCAGGGACGAGCCCTGAGGTACGCCCTGGCCCAACTCAATCTCCCTTGAGTAGCATTCACCCAATCTGACTTGAAAGCACCTGTCAGACAGGAAGGACTTGATCCAACCAAGCGCAGCTCCTGTCACCCCTCCTCCATTCAGACACTGTAGCAAGATGGAGTGTGCTACAGTGTTGAATGCTGCGCTTAGGTCAAGAAGGATCAGTGCCATAGTTTGGCCCTCGTCCACGCCCTGTCTTAGTGCTTCCACCGCCACGAGAAGAGCAGACTCCGTCGAGTGACGGGGGCGGAAGCCAAATTGCGAGTCGTGGAGTAGCGAAGCCGTCTCCATGAACTGCATAAGCTGTACATTGGCTATTTTTTCCGCCACCTTTGCCATGTAGGGCAAGAGGGAAATGGGACGGAGGTTGTCCAGTTTTTCAAAACTGACGTTGGCCTTCTTCTGCAGAGGAAGTACCACTGCCTGCTTCCAGGCATTCGGGACCACCTGAGACTCAAAGGAGGTGTCCAGTAGGTGACGCACATAGGGCTCAAGTACTGGCAAGCTGCCCTTTAGCCGACTAGGAGTGGTCGGATCTCTAGGGGAACCGGATTTTATTGATCCACAAATACGGAGGAGCTCCGCAGTGGGGGGAGTAACAAAAGTGGTTAAACGTTGTTCCCCTTTCATTCTAGTGGATTCCGGGTGGGCAGAGCTGCTATCTGTCCTCTGGGGGAAGGAGTTATAGATGTTGGAAACCTTGGTTGCAAAGAATTCAGCAATTCGGTTACAGCCCTCCGTGGTGCAGAGTTTCTTAGGCACCACGGCGGGTTTCCCTATCGCAATAGACTTATAAATAGAGAAAAGCTCCTTGGTGGATTGCTCTGCTTCCTCTATCTTATTACAATAGTACAATGATTTGGCCTTCCTAATCAACGTGTGGTAGATGCGCCTGCAGTCTATGTAATCTGTTTTGGACTGAGTGGAATAGGCAATCCTCCATTGCCTTTCGGCACGTTTACATGCTGCTTTGGCCGTTCGCAAATCATCGTTGTACCAAGGTGCCGATCTTTGCACTCGGCCCCCCATTTTCGCCATACTCAATGGTGCCACCAGATTCAGTGCTTCCATAATGCGTTGGTCAAGATTAGAATTAATTTCATCTACCCCATCGCCCCCAGGATGACCCTTCTCGGTAAGTGCCAGATTGAAATTGGCTTGGGAGAACGCTGCCCATCTCCGCCTAGGGTGTTTGTCAGCGGGGGGGACACTGGGGCGAGGTCCCTGCATTTCGATGGTAAAAGGGACAAGGAGATGGTCAGACCATGGGATGGGAATCGGGGTTTGGGCGTCCACTTGGTTCCAGTTTGCAAAAACTGAGTCCAGAAGGTGGCCCAGCTTGTGGGTAGGGTGCGATACCTTCTGTTCAAACTGTAAACTTTCCATCGTATGACAGAGATCACTCGCCACCCTATCCGTAGGGGTATCTAGATGCAAGTTAAGGTCCCCTAAGACAAGCTATTTATCCGAGCGTAGTGCGGCTTCTGTGACGCCTTCCACTAGCTTTTCAATAAAGGCTGCAGTAGAGCCCGGAGGGCGGTAAATTAAAAGGCCTTTCAGAGTGAAATAGCCATTTATAGAGATGGAAAAGGCACCAGCCTCGATGTCATCAATCATAGTGCAATCTAACTGACATTGATAGTCTTGTCTAGCAACTATGGCTATGCCGCCCCCTCTCCCCCGTATTCTGTCTAGCCTTTGCAGACAGTAACCCTCTGGAATGGCTTCAATGATCTACGGCATGGAGTCTTGGTCAAGCCACGTTTCCGTGAGGAAAAACAGATCCCATTGTTTCCCACTGAGGAGGTCATGGATATCAAGAGAGTGTTTGTGTAGGGAGCGTACGTTCAGTAGGCCACATACCAAGGTGTACTGACCTGTGGTTTGAGCCTTACCTATGTTGAAGGTATAATTACAGTGGCTGCAGCCCACGTTGTTTCCTGCCTCAATGCTGTGTGAGCATAGTCCACCCAGCTCTCTGCGGAGGAGAAGTAGATCATCTCGACTCCAGCAGACTTGGTGTAATGAAGAGGCAGGGGGACTGGCCCTGGGCCGCAGTCGGCCGCGGACGGGCGCAGACGGGCTTAACTCAGGCGCAACTCCGGCGCGCCTTCGTCGCGCCCGCTGCGCTCGTCCGCTGCGCTGCCGACAGCACATCCGCCTTATATCCCCCCCAGCGTCCCAACAACTAGAGCGCTGCTGTTCCCTGCCGGAAGTGTCTGGCTTGGACCCTCCACGCCCTCTGCTCAAACGGTGCTAGTCACCGGCGTCAGACCGAGGCGGGAGGGAGGGGCGAGTCCAGCACTCTGTTGCCAGGCAGCAGCACCTGCTTGTCCGCCTACCGAGGCTCTGCCGAGCAAAATGCGGAGGTCACAGATATCTCGCTGTGCGAAGCAGCTTAAACAAGCCAGGTGAGGAGAAAAGGTTGTGAAAATTTTAAAGTATTAAAAATGCTTACGCGCTAGAAAGCATTCGAGTGACACGCAAATGCGCTTCAATAAAAAGCGGTAGGGACACTGCCACTGTCCACTTACCACACAAGGCTCCAGAATCCAGTGCCTTATATCCCCCCCAGCGTCCCAACAACTAGAGCGCTGCTGTTCCCTGCCGGAAGTGTCTGGCTCGGACCCTCCACGCCCTCTGCTCAAACGGTGCTAGTCACCGGCGTCAGACCGAGGCGGGAGGGAGGGGCGAGTCCAGCACTACGTTGCCAGGCAGCAGCACCTGCTTGTCCGCCTACCGAGGCTCTGCCGAGCAAAATGCGGAGGTCACAGATATCTCGCTGTGCGAAGCAGCTTAAACAAGCCAGGTGAGGAGAAAAGGTTGTGAAAATTTTAAAGTATTAAAAATGCTTACGCGCTAGAAAGCATTCGAGTGACACGCAAATGCGCTTCAATAAAAAGCGGTAGGGACACTGCCACTGTCCACTTACTATGGGGAATGGGGTTGGGGAGGGGGTAGCACAGCATGCTTGGCATGCTTCTTACCTTGTTTTCTTGATGCTCTGGCGGAGATGTCTGCGTCTCCCACGCCACTCACACTTTCCGGCTGGATGGTGGACTCCACCATCAGTTCCAGTGGTGTTGGTGCTGGGGCTCTGTTCTTTCCCCCATCTGTTTTTGCAGCCTGCCTCTGTCTCTCTGCCATCCTTAGTTTTTCTGTCTTCCTGAGGTCATACCACCTCTTTCTGATGTCCTCTATGGTGCTCTGGGTCACACCTATTGCATTGATTTTGTCACGAATGCCACTCCAAATTTGCCTCTTTTGTGACTCGGGCACTTGGTGGGACTGTGCTCCAAACAGCTTGTGATGTTCTTGGCTGACATCCTGGATCAGTACCTCCAGCTCCTTGTCACTGAACTTCAGTTTTCTTTTCCTGTCACTTCCCTCCTTCTCCCTGTCCTGGCTTGCCATTTCAATGCTTGCTGTTGTCTTGTTTTTTTTTCTTGCTGGTAGCTGTGAGGCTCTGTTGCTGCTGGCTCCCCAGCTCACCTGCCTGCCTGCCTGCCTCACTGTGAGCTCCAGGTCCTGTGCAGCTGCCTGGGTGTGGCCACTTCCTGTTTGGGAGGTAATTGGGTGATACAGGATTGGCTGATTCAACGAATTACGATTTTTTGAATTACCAATTCGGTATTTACCGATTCAGTAATGTATTCTGTAACTCCGAATTGGTATTTGCATTTCAGTATTTTCATTTATTACCGATTCGTTCGCATTCGGTATTTATTACCGATTTTTAACGAATCGATAATGTTTAGCGATTTTTTATCTACATCGCGTTTACCGAATTCTTAATACCGATTCGGTAGAATTCGGTATTAAGGAATCGGTATTCTTGATTTACCTACATATGCCCCATAATCCTCCAGTTTGTATACCTGGTATTGGGATAGGCATGTCTCTAATGAGATAGCTAGATTAGATTTAGTCAAGGCAGTGGAAGTAGCTCATTACTTTCGTTCAGACAATTTCCCTGCATTTGATGCTAAGGCGCATACAGATGTTGTCTAGTCTTAGTGTTTGATTGCTATTTTCGTACTGTTTCTGCCTATAGTCAAACAGTGTAATAAAAAGAGCTATTGGCATCCTTAAACAAGCCTTGACCACTGAGGTATTGGATATAGGATTGACCTGGCTATAAATTTGTGGGTAAAAAGAGCATCAAATAATTGCCTATTGGAGAATTAGTCAGTAACACCTCACGCAAATTTCTCTTTTGAGTACTAAAGTATGTGCCTGATCTTGATGTCTCTGGAAATGTGTCAGAGTTGAAAACACCCGAAGCTGTCTCCCTCTTGAACCAGTTGCAGACTGTTCACAAAACCAGAACTACATTTTCCAATGTGAAGAACTCTGCCTCTTCCACCAAGGAAGATAAAGTTAAGAAACCTGTTGAGGGATGGGTCCCCAAAGTGAGAGTGATAGTTTGACAAAGAATCCCTGGAAAGAAAGTCTTTGGACCCTCTTATCAACCACTTGCGGCACGTTTTGGGGGTAGCAGGCCCCCGGAATGTAATTAATATTGCCACCTCTTCCTATTGCAAGAAGGAACAGAAAGGTGTTGGAAAAAAACCATTGACCCTGCTTTTAGTCGTCAAATTAAGGATCTCATGTTGTGTTGCTTTTGTGAGGTTCGAGGCAAGTTTCAGGTAATGGTCTTTGTTGCCACATTGTCTTATTATTTTCATTACTGTAAGTGGCCTTGTTCTGCAATACTATCCATTCATCCTTACCTGCAGGTTTGATGATCATTGTGGTGTTTTCAGGGAATAAAGGGCAGAGCTTTTTTGGAGGGAGCTGTTATATGGAGTAAATACTAATTTCTGTTTAATTTCTAAAATGTCTCTCATCAGAGGTTTTTCAAAAGTTAGAACTTCAGATTGAAGTGTGTTAGTGGGGATACAAGAGTAGAGGTGTATTTAGGCCTATAATCTCAGTTCTGGGATTCGAAGAATACTTGATAAAAATGCTCTGAACAGAATTGAAGACGGGACAACACTATTATAATTTGATTCCAAGTCAATTGCATTTGCACTACTCTATTTGTTTCCTGTTTCTCTAAAAACGACTCCTTTTTTGTTTATCTTAATATTTTCACTGCCTCTTATAATTCACCTTTAGGATGGCAGATCCACCTTTGTCTTGATTAGAATAACAGATTATATCAAATAATTATGTCTTATTTCCATTGATTATGTTTTTCCTCAGGACACCCCCACGCCGTGCTGCCCTCCTGCTGCAGGCGAGTTGTGCCCCTCGTTGCTGTTTGTGACTCCCGTGCTCCCTCCTGTGCCTCTGGCCGTGTTATTGGTTTGTGTGCTGTATCTCCGTTTTCCCCTGTGCCTCTGATTGTGTATTTTGTTGTAACCTGTACCTCTGTTTCTTTGCTCACTGCTCCCCTGGTGTAACCCCCCCTCCGCCCCCCGCTGCTGTGACATCGTGGCCCCGCCCCCTTTCTTTCTGTGTCCTTCCCGCTCCCACCTCCCAGCTGCTCCTCCCTCCCACTTGGCCTTAAATGGAGACCGCGCGGCACAGGTGTGTGTGACCTGTCCTCAGGACAACCCCACGCCACGCGGCCCTCCTGCTGCAGGCGAGTCTGTGCCCCTCGTTGCTGCTCGTGACGCCGCTGCTCCCTCCTGTGCCTCTGACCGTGGTATTGGCTTGTGTGCTGTATCTCCGTTTTTCCCTGTGCCTCTGATTGTGTATTTTGTTGTCACCTGTACCCCTGTTTCTTTGCTTGCTGCTCTTCTGGTGTAACCCTCCCTCTGCCCCTTGCTTCCCGCCGCCGTGACATCGCGGCCCCGCCCCCTTTCTTTCTGTGTCCTCCCCGCTCCCGCCTCCCAGCTGCTCCTCCCTCCCACTTCACCTTAAATGGAGACTGCGTGCATGCACAGCGGTCACGCGCAGCGGGCGCGCCAATTGTGCGCCAAAGGCGCGCCAAAGGCAAGCCCGTCTGCGCCCGTCCGTGCCTGGACCGCGCCCAGTGCTAGGACCCCTGGCCCCAGACGACGCCAGACCAAACGACGGACCTACAACGCCGCCACCCTCCACGCACTCAGCGCCGGACGAAACCACGCCTGCTACCGAGCCACCCTGAAACGCACCCACGGACCCTTCACCGCCAAGGTTGCAAGTTCACCTGCCTCCGGACCTGCACCGCACCCGCCAAGCCAAGCACCAGCAGCAAACACCTCAAGTGCATCCTGCTCAACACCCGCTCCGTCCACAGACACGCCAAGGAACTCTGGAACCTGCTCGACCCAACATCACCAGACGTTGCCTTCCTCACGGAAACCTGGATGAACGCCTCCTCAGTGCCCAACATCGCCATTGCCATCCCGGAAGGATACAAGATCACCCGGATAGACCGCGTCAACCAGACTGGAGGAGGCATCACCATCATACACAAGAACTCCATCCGCATCTCGACCAACTCCGACGACACCTTCACCGCCGCGAACACCTCCAGTTCCAGATACACACCGACCCCAAGACAACCCTCAGAGGCACCCTCATCTACAGACCCCCGGGACCACGCACACAGTTCAGCGAAGACATCGCAGACTTCAGCAGCCCACATGCCCTCCCCTCCCCTGACTACATCCTCCTAGGGGACCTCAACTTCCACCTGGAGAACAACAACGACAGCAACACCTCGACCCTGCTGACCAACCTTGCCAACCTTGGACTCAAGCAACTGGTGAACACCCCCACCCACTACGCCGGCCACACGCTAGACCCCGTCTTCTCCTCCAGCAGGCACATCTCCTTCAGCCACTCCTCCGGACTACACTGGACTGATCACAGCTGCGTCCACTTCAGCTTCAGGAAAAACACGACCCACCACCACCCACAACTGATTCCTCGCCGGAGCTGGGGCAAGATCACCGCCGAGCAGCTCACCACCTCCCTCCGCCAGAACCCTCCCACCACCACACCGGACCCCAACGAAGCAGCCAGCAACCTCACACAGTGGCTCATCAACTGCGCCGATGACCTCGCACCACTAAAGAACCCTCCCAGCAAGCCCAGAAGCAAGAAAGCCCCCTGGTTCACCAACAAACTCATGGACTCCAAGAAGAACTGCTGCACCCTCGAGAAAGCCTGGCGCCACGATCAGACCCCAGACAACATGACCATCCTCAAGCATGCCACCCGCAAGCACCACCAACTGATCCACACCACCAAGAAGACAGCAATCAAAGAACGACTGGTTAACAACGCCCATGACAGTAAGGAACTCTTCAACATCGTCAATGAGCTCTCCAACCCCAGCGCCGGAAACAACGACATCACACCCTCGCAAGACCTCTGCGATTCCCTCGCCTTGTTCTTCCACCGCAAGATCAACGACATACACAACAGCTTCGGCGCACCAACCACGCACCCAATGCCGAACCAATGCCCTCTACCACCACCCCCTGCAACTGGACCCCAATCAGCACCGAAGACACCACCCGCACGATGAACACCATCCACTCCGGATCACCCACCAACCCCTGCCCCCACCACGTCTTCAACAAGGCCGACTCCATCATCGCACCCCAACTGCGGGACATCATCAACACCTCCTTCCACACCGCCACCTTCCGGGAGAGCTGGAAACATGCTGAGCTCAGCGCCCTCCTGAAGAAACCAACAGCGGACCCCACCGACCTCAAGAACTCCCGCCCCATCTCGCTCCTCCCTTTTCCTGCCAAAGTCATCGAGAAGACTGTCAACAGACAGCTCGCCGCCTTCCTCGAGACAAATGGATCCCTCGACCCCTCGCAGTCCGGTTTCCGAGCCAACCACAGCACAGAGACCGCCCTGATCGCAGCCACTGACGACATCAGATTTCTGCTCGACGACGGGGAAACAGCGGCCCTCATCGTCCTGGACCACTCTGCAGCGTTCAACACTGTCTGCCACCGCACCCTAGTGCAGAGCCTCAGCAACAGTGGAATCCAAGGGAAAGCACTAGAGGAGATCATCTCATTCCTCACCGGAAGAACCCAGAGAGTCTGCCTCCCCCCGTTCAGATCCGAGTCCACCGAAGTCATTAGCGGCGTACCACAAGGATCTTCACTCAGCCCGACCCTCTTCAACGTCTACATGAGCCCCCTTGCAGCCATCGCACGCCAACACAACCTCAAAATCATCTCCTGCACCGACGATACCCAGCTGATCCTCTCCCTCACCAACGCCCCCGCCACCGCCAGAACCAGCCTACACGAAGGGATGAAAGACGTCGCCGAGTGGATGAAGAACAGCCGCCTGAAACTGAACTCAGACAAAACGGAAGTCCTCATCCTGATCGCCCTCCGCCTGGGACGACTCCTTGTGGCCCTCCGCCCTGGGCACCACTCCCAAACCAACGGACCACGCACCCAACCTGGGCTTCATCCTGGACTCCTCCCTCTCAATGACCAGACAAGTCAACGCTGTCTCCTCATCGTGCTTCAACCTCCTGCGTATGCTCCGTAAGATCTTCCGTTGGATCCCCACCGAGACCAGGAAGACCATCACCCAGGCTCTCGTCACCAGCCGACTGGACTACGGGAACACCCTCTACGCCGGAACCACAGCCAAACTGCTGAAAAGACTCCAAAGCATCCAGAACACCTCGGCACGACTCGTCCTGAACATCCCCCGACGCAGCCACATCTCCAGCCACCTGAGAGACCTGCACTGGCTCCCCGTCAGCAAGAGGATCACGTTCAGGCTCCTCACCCACGCACACAAGGCTCTCCACGACCTGGGCCCCAAGTATCTCAACGACCGCCTGACCTTCTACGCACCCACCCGCCAGTTACGATCGACCAACCTCGCCCTCGCCGCCGTTCAACGCATCCGCAGAGCCACCGCCGGTTGAAGATCCTTCTCCTACCCTGCAGCCAAGACCTGGAACTCCCTCCCCTTCCACCTTCGGATGACCCAGGACCATCTTTCCTTCAGGAAGCAACTCAAGACCTGGCTGTTCATGCAGTAACATACCCCTCTCCCCAGCGCCTTGAGACCCTCCCGGGTGAGTAGCGCGCTATACAAATGCCATGATTGATTGATTGATTGATTGAATATTATTTACAACTGTGCCTGTTACAGCATCTATTTCCAAGTAGACTGCTATGCCACAGTCCAATTTCTATTTCCCACCCTCACTATAACCCCATCTCAAACCTAGTACAGTCCCGGATGCTCAAGATCATTGTTAGCTCCTCATTAACTCCTAGACATTTTTCTTATGCAAGCTGCGTCTCCGGCTGAGGGGACTCTGCGGCCATTGTTAGCAGCTCATTATCTCCTAGACATCAGCCCTAATCCAAGCCATCTGATCCTTGCAACACAAGAGCAGTGCGGGAACAATTTGCTTCTTACTGTCTGCACTCTTCCTGCTTTCTGAACACACTGTGTGTTCCAAGCTACACATAATTAGTGCCATGCCTGCTAGAAGGAACACACATTTTGCTTCTTTGAATTTGTTCTACAGGTAACACATATCTCCCTGTTTTCCCAATAGTTTTCAGGCAGAATCTCAATAGCACTAAGTAATTCTTCCCCTTTTCTATCTAGCCCCTTCTGCTGCCATGCATGAGGCCAGCTCCATATTTCAAGATGTTGCCCAGAGTAGAACACTTTTTCATTTTTTCATCATCCACTAGCTCACGTTTCACACTACTGATAAGTGATGGTTACTTGTATCCTTGAACTCTTGATATTCCCTCAAACTTTTGGTTGTACAGTTTACAGAATTTTCCAGTTTCATCTTTCAGAGGTGATGTCATCCTTTTAATTTCCACTTGTACTCAATTCTACAGCTATTGTAAGTAATGTGATGTAGCTAATTAAGAATTCACTATGATCTGTGTACTTATTTTTATCTTAGCTTTTGATATCTAATTTTAATTTGACATTTATGAATCCTAATGATGACCCATATTAGTAGAGATCAAAACGCTGTCAACAGATAACATCATGACCCATAATTTGTCATATATCGGCTGTATATGTAGATTATGAGGTAATCATTCTATTATTTGCACACTTGTATCAAAATTGCTTGAGTACCAAGCATGTTTCTCACTTCACAGATAATTATAATCACCTTTTACATTAGAACAAACGGTTCTTATCTAATTAAAACAAATGAAAGTTGTTGTGGGTTGACTCCTGGCTAATTTTATTTGTTAACTGTAAAAAAAAATATTGAGGTGTTTAAACTTTATCTTCCTTCAAAGAAGTTGTATGAAGTGTTCCTTGTCAAAAAATGGCATATAAGCGCTTTAATACATTACATATGCTTTCTGTGATCCTAACACATAAAAAGGTGTCTTTTACTTCTGCAGGAGAAACCTTTGCCTTACAGTTAGACGAGTCCACATCTGAGATTCAACAACTTCTCCAGTCTTAGGGGCACATTTATGAGCCACGTGTGCCACATTTGCACCGCCGTTGCGTTACTTTTGTGACGCAGCGGTGGTGTAAACCATGCGCCACGTTGCGCCCTATTTACAACGTTACGAATCTAGGGACATGCGTCACGTTGTAAAGCCCTGCACCACATGAAACCTGCATCAGGTTTCATGTGGGCGTTCCGGCGCAGGGTGGGCGTTCCGTCGCAGGAACGCCTCAGAAAAGTGCCTGAGTGAAATCTACAAGATTTCACTCAGTCATTTTTCCGACGCCGCTGCGTCAATACCTTGTGCCTGCTTGAAGCAGGCGTAAGGCGTGACGCACAATGTTGAGGATAGGCCGGGTTAGCACAGTGCTGGAGTTGTGTTGTGCCCGCAACACAACTTCAGCACAATGCCAACCTTATGCCAGCAGATGCAAAATGCATCTGTTTATCCTTGCGCCATGATGCGCCGCATTGTAAATGTGACGCATCTGTGGTGGCGCAAGGGTAAACTTGCGTCACGCATTTTTCCTGGCACCAACCGCTGATTTGCAGGGATGCACCAGGAAACGCAAATCTGCCACTCAGTGTTCAACTTACTTTGCTGATTACATACCATTTTCCAGGCATCATGTACAACTAGCATAGACAATATTTTTAAAACCATTGGATCTGTCCTACTGATAAGCTTTAAGATTATTTTTGAATTCCTTCCGGCCTTCTTTAGTTTGTTGTTTTGTAATTCGTTTGATGGAATTTCAAGTACACTTCTGATGTTTGGTTGTACAATTCTCACTTTCTTACTAGTAAAGAAACAAAGCCAGCATGAACACCAAAGTGAATGGAGGTGACTTCATTGTGACTGAACAATAATGTCTAAATTGGAGAAGAATTATCAAACAAGACAAGTGATACCTGCGTTTGGTTCTAGAGCAAAGAACAATAAAGCAACCTGATTTGACCAATGAGAATGCATCACACATATTTTATTGGAATGCAATTTGTGATGACAATTCACCAATGCTGACAGTAGGAAGGCACTTAAACCCCACGCACACCAGGATCTCCAATGTAGGTGAGTGTACATAGTAATGTAATGTAATGTAAAGTAATGTAAGGTGGATTTGTAGAGCGCTGATTTTCACCTGTGAAGGTATTCAGGCGATAAATAGGTGAAAGTAGTTATGTGATGAGTCTGGGGCTAAGTACAGGCTGTCTTGATGGTCCCTTAAGAAGTCATTTTGAAAAGCCAAGCCTTCAGGTACTTGGGTAATTCAAGAAGTGAGGAGAAGGCTGGGTTGGGGAGGTTGTTCCAGGATTTGGAGGCTTGACAGAGGAATGATCATCCTCCTTTTCTTCTTCTGTGGTTGCGGGGTGTGTGTGCAAGTGAGAGTGATGCTGAGCAAAGTTGTCTGGCTGGGTGGTGGGAGCAAAATCGGTAATTAAGGTACGCAGATCCTCTGTTGTGTAGACTTGAATATGTGAGAAGTTTGAACTGGCAAAACTTTTAGATGGAGTGCCAGTGGAGCTCTCTGAGTAGTGCTGTGGTGTCTGATTGGTGCAGGAAATTAAGGCCAATCCTGGTGGTGAGATTTTGAATGATAAACGGCCTTTGCTCTGCGTCTCAAACCATGCTATGTCTGTACAATGTGGTCCGAACCATAACTAGTTAATTTACAATGACTTGCCTTAAGGGAAGTGTTGTTGTATTGATTTTGGACTTTAAGTACAACAACTTCCCTAGTGTTGCACTGACTGGATTTGGAATAGTAAATTATACTATTCCAACCCCAGCTCTTTCCCTAAGGCAAGTCTTTGCAATGACTTGCGATGTAAAATAATGTGTTGTAAAGACTCGTTCCTGGTCGGACCACATTGAGGCATGCAGAATAAATGCCTGTGTGGTTCTGACATCCATGTGGTTTGAATGGTTTGAAGTCTGTGTAGAATATGGGTTAGAATGCTGGCATAGCATGCATTGCCATAGTCCAATCTGCTTGTGATTAGGGCCTGCATCATGGTATGCCTGGTAACCAGTGAAAGTCACTTGAAGATTTTACGTAACATGGGGAGGATGTGGAAGCATGCAAAGGTGACAGCGTTGATCTTGGAGTTCATGGCGAGGTTCTGGTTCAGAATGAGGCCTAGGTTCCTAACGTGGTCAGTTGAGGTGGGTATGGGTCAAAGTTGGGTGGACCACTAGTTGGAGTTGCAAAGTGAGCTTTTATTTCATAAGATCAGCACTTCAATTTTTCCGGTGTTGAGCTTGAGGCAGTTCTTTTTCATCCAGTTGGCCACACTGGTCATGCATTGTTTGAAGTGTGTCTTGGTGGTGACGGTGTCGTCTCAGACGGAAAAAATAGCTGGGTGTCATCAGCATACAAGATGTCCTTGACTCTGTGGGATCTGATGATGTTAGACTGATGAGTCATGTATATGTTGAAAAGTGTGATTCTGAGTGATGATCCATGTGAGACTCTGCAGATGAGGTTCTTGATTTCTGATGTGAACAGTGTGATCCTTATTCATTGCCTTTTTCAGTTGAAGAAAGATGCTATTCATTTGACTGCTGGTCCTTTTACTGCCACTGTGTGTACTCTGGCAATGAGTGTGTGGTGGGAGACAGTGTGAAAAGCAGCTGAAAGGTTGAGGAGGATGCGATGCTCAGCAACAGCATTTGTGATGGCATCTAGGATTAAGTAGGTGAGGCGGTGTAGCTGAGGGATGTAATTGTACAATGTATCCTGGTGCCTCATGTGGTCAGGCACAGATGGGCCAGATGGGCTTGCATCTGTCATTTGTTTAAGGCGTCGCAGCACACCAGCTGTGTCCGTACACTGACACCGCACAGCCATACTGTGCTACAGCCTCCTTGAAGCAGGTCCTTGGAGAGAGGGAGAAGCACAGGGGGCGGGGGTGGGCTCAGCAAGACTTGAAAGTCCAGTGGGGAGAAGGAAAAAGACAGGCAGGAGAGGGAAGGTGGGAAAATTCAATCGGCGGTGCACGTCAGGAGCAACAGATTGCCAGAAAAAACAAAGATGCAAAACTGAGCAATAAGGGGAGCACAAGATGCAAAAAAGGGCAGCTGAGAGAAAACAGGATGCAAAAAGTAGCATCCAAACAGAAACAGAGGGCAGATAGAACAAACTGCACAAACAAAGAAAGAGTAGTTACCTAGTTGGGGGCAGAACGAGCAGCTAACAGGAAAAATGGCAGGAGAAAGACATCAACACAAGTCAGAAGGGCAAGGCAAGGTCAAGGTCACACAGAAGCAGAGGAGAGATGTCTAGGTACCTACTCAATGTGGTTGTGCTGCGGCCTCCATTAGGTAGGGCCTTGGAGAGTTGTGGGAGCATGTGGGGGAGTGGTGTGTGGGCTCAGCCACAACAGGAAAGTCAGTCAGGGAAATCTGGAAAGTGGGATGCTATGTGGGAAAACGCAATTGCAATCCAAGTTGTGGGCAGAAACTGACAGAAGATACCAAGATAGATTCAAAATGGAACAGTAAGAGGAGCAAAAGATGCAAAAAGAGGCAGTTGAGAGGAAAACAAATGCTAAAAGGAGACGTTGAACAGAGACAGGGTGCAGATAGAACAGAAAGCACAAACAAAGAAAGAGTTGGGAGGAGAAAGAGCAGCAAACATGAAAATTGTTTGGAGAAAGACATCAGCACAATTCAGAAGGTCAAGGCGAGGTCAAGGATGCACTGATGCAGAATGCATTTGTCCGGGCACCTATCTACTCCTATGTGGGGTAATATATCACATCAAAGTGGTACAGACATCTAGTAGCAGTAGGAAAGTGTCTCTGTTTATTAAAAGTGATGTTTAGGTTATCACAGAAAATGATCAATTTGGATTTCCTGCCTAAGCCTGGGCATAAAACTGTTTCGTTTTTGGCAAAGAGGCAAAGAGTGTGTTTTGCTTGAGAAAGATAGAGATAGAGTTACAGGTGGAAGGTCCTGGGGGTTAATGGAAAATGTGCTGGATGTCAGTAAGTGGCTGATGGTGGGCTTGTCATCAGCAGATGTGGTAAAGAGCAGGATGTTCTTGAATAATTATAAAGAGCAAAGGTCTGCAATAGAATGAGTTGGGCACTGGCCTTAATGAGTACCATGAACTCAGTTGTATTGAGTTGGTTGATGGAGTGAAAATTAAGGTTCATGATGTCTCTGACTGGGATTGCTGTTGAGGTGGAGAGAACCATGTTCTTGAATATATACAAGGATCAAACATCTGTCAGAAGGCCAGCAGGCCCACATATATGCCATGCACCTTGACAAAACCTAGAAACCACACCAGTTACATCTCTGTGAAAAGCAAAACAGAACAGAAATAAGGTATTTGTTCCTACAATATAGTTACTTCTTCTTCAGTTATTAGTTTTCTTGTAAAGAAGAAATACTTGTTCTTGCAGGTATTCTTAGCTGTTTATAGATGCCTACATTTTTGATTTGCAGAATTAAAAGGTGTAACTTTATTTTGCTTTCAGCTAATCCCATTTAAATTGTATTGTTTGTATGCTGAAGGGTGGGTCACCCTGTAGCAACTCATATAAAACTACTCTGCTAAACACAAAATAGTCTAGATAGAAAAGGTCACCCTTTTGCAGGATATTATTGATTGCTTTTCTCACCTTATTTACATAGTAACTTTCCATAGGATTCCAGTATTTGTCATATATTCTTATGTTAAAATTTCAACACTTGAGCATAAAAATGTGTGACATTTATCATTTTGCCTGCATAGATGGGTATAAACTTAAAGTAAAAAAATAAAAAGATGTCTGCCTTCTAAGATGTATGAAATTCATGTTGTGCTTTTTTTCAGGAGATCCACCTATGATGTGTCTTTTGACACTGTAGAAGGATGAGCAGCATTAGAAAGTGTCTCCATTACCTATAGAGATGTGAGTATTTTAATACAAAAACACACAATAACAGACATCTATACTACTATTATAAAGAAAGAACTGTGTCCTTTGAGCCAGGTAAACTCGAAAAGTACTCAACCAATCGCAACACCCAATACAGCGTTGGAAAGGGGGGGTCCTGTAGATGGACATAGGCTATACATTTTTTTTCAAAAAAACGTTATTTAAAAAATAAACATTAAAAAAAAGTAGTCCCTAAGAAGTAGCACTGGCTGTGTGAGCAAACAACGTGGACGTGCGTGCTGACATCATCTAGCGTGGGGAGGAGCGGTGGACAGCAGGCGGTGAATTCGGGCTGAGGTAGGTGCGGAACGTGTGCGGCTGACTGAAGCAATGGGAGGAGGCGGAACGAGGAGCGGTGAAGTCGGGCTGAGGTAGGTGAAGCGCGGGAGCGCTGGGAGGAGGTGGAACGTGTGTGGCTCAGTGAAGTGCTGGGAGTAGGCAGAACGTGTGCGGCTAAGTGAAGCGCGGGGAGGAGTGGCGCGTTAGTGCGGGGAGGAGCGGTGAACTGTGTGCGGATGATTGGGGGCCATGAAGGTGGCGGTTCGGCTGATTGGGGGCCCTGAAGGTGGCGGTTCCGCTCCAGGGGACCCCCGGACAACGTCGGGACGGGCTGCGGCCCTGAAGCAGCCTTTTGCTCCCGGACAACGTCGGGACGGGCTGCTAGTTGGCATATAAAGACATCAATATTATACGTTCTCTAGATTTTCCAGAGTTGCAGAGTTCAGGTTTCTAGACCCCCTAGCACTAAGGACAATGTGTCAAATCAAATGGAAAAAAACCTCTGGGCTGCAACCAATAAACACCCCACTGAGCAGTGTCTGTGTAAGAAGTGTTTGAAGTAACTATCAGTCCCATGAGACTTTACAGGGATAGTTGATATAACACCAACTCCTCTTTCATGAATGTTCGTGGAGTTTTACTACGTGGAACTCCCCGAAGTGCCAGAAAAACTCTGCTCCGCTCTGCAGAGTTCCACCAGCTTTGGAGTCTGTTAAGTCATGCTGCTCGAGGAGTTTGTCCTGCGCTGTCAAATCAGTGTGAACGGCACTATGAGTTGTACCAAAGGGGGCTGCTGCTCAAGTAGACAATTTACTTGTGCAGCAGCTTCCTCAACATGAAAGGCAGATTTCTCAATGCGAGCGGTCCACACCTGCTGCCACCGCCAGTGATGAAATAGCTCTCCAGGAGGAGGTCTAGCACATTCATTTTCATCACATGTGCTCACCAGCTTTAGTTGATGAGCCTCTGAAGATGAAAACTCCACTCTGCATCACTTTGCAGAGTTTTTCAGAACTCTGCACAAAGCGCAAAGTATTCTAAACTCCGCAATCTCCGCTGGCAGAGCCGAATTCCTCGCCCACCCCTAAAATTGAGCAGCAATCTAAGGCAGTATTGCATAGTGGTGTCAGCCCTGATAAATGATATGTAAAAATGCTAGTTCCCATGTACACAGGTAAGAAGGGAAAACTTTGTAGGTTATGACAGTTCCAACATCCAATTTTTACAGATCACAATGTGAATGAGCCATACAACAACCAATGGCTGCTCTGAGCTTCTCTGTATATTATTGCACTGATGATGTGTGTTGTGTTAGATAGTTAAGCTGACTTCAGCTAGACCATAATATAGATGATTAAAAGCTGGTATTAGATGATAACATTTCGTAGTTTACTTTTATCTTTTTTCCTAGTCTATTTTGATATTATTTGGTTAGAGAAGCTATTACAACTGCTAATAAAATTAGACATTGGCACATAAAAAGTTGTTTAAAGATTATAATTGACTTTCATACCTCTTTCATAACAAAATTCCATAATTAGGAATATATGTATCTGATAAATTCAAATAGTGAAAATATTGGTTGGATGACCGTATATATATGATGTTTATATTGTCTTGCTAAATATAAACTGTTATTCCTAAATTTTAGAAAATATTTTAATGACCTCTACACTTTGGTGCATATTTATGAAGGATTTGCATCATCCTTGTGCCGCACAAGAGGATGTAAGGGGGATGAAAATGTAAACTGCTAGGTCACTAAATATGCCTCGTAGTGTGGCTTTCCTTAGTTGATTTTTCAGATTTTTAGAAATAATGGTGTTCTTTATTTATACAATGTTTTGAACAAAAAGCACAAAACGGTTGTCAATTATGTTGAACAATGATTTTATTAAATTATTATGCATAATATGAGGGAGCTCTCATCTCTCAAACACTTTTCTAACAAATACAATTGAATACAGAAGATTACTGCTGTCCAAGTACTTGCTTAAATCCTTATCATAATATTGCCTGCATTTATTTATGTTACAAATAAAGACGTGAGGCTGAGCAAGGTAAGACATTCTTCTTTATTCGTCTTCTCGCCACCACAGGTTCCAGTCAGCTTAAGGGTACTGTGGAATGTTGGCAAACACAGGAAGGGAGAACCACTGGGAGGTGCAGGGAGAGGGGGAAAGTAACGTACCAAGTAAATCAGATTACAACACACCTCCCTGCTTGGGTGAAGAAAGACAAAGCAGGACAGGAAGGAGAGGAGCCAATGTAGGAGGAAAAGAAAGAAAAGAGGCAGCAAGCGAGAGGGAGCAAAGAACAAAGAAGCAGGAAGAGGTCATAAGCATAAAATACAATAACCAAGCTTGCAAGGAAATACACAAATAGTAGAACTCATTTAACACAATAGTCTCTGGTCCACACAGGTGTACATCTTGTTCTCAGAGATCTCCTAGGACCAAGAGCCTCGGACTTTACCTCTAGATTCCTAACGTTGATGAAATCACCACGTTGTTCGTGAGGAATAATTCTGTCCAAGCTCCAAGTTTGACCGTTATCAAGATGGACTACATTTTTTTCCTACCCTTGATATTCTGCAAGGATCAGAAAACCTGGACACTTCTTTTCTGTGAGCTTTGGGCAAATCAACACGGACCCATTCTCCTTCTTTGAACACTTGGTTTTTTACATGTTTGGTCTGGTCATATCTGACCTTGTATTTGACTTGATGTTCGCCAACTTTCCTTGAAATTTCACTGCGGTTTACCACACTTGTGTTGGCAGGATATAGTAGGCCTACGGCTCCTGCATCCCTGGAAGCTGCCATCTGCTTCATTGAAGGAGGTGTCTGCCCTCCTGCCAGTGCCTATAGACCCCATTCCTCCCAACTTTCCCAGCAGCCCTTGAGGTGGGCCTGTTATCACTACACTGCTTGCTGTCCCTGTCCAAGCAGTGTCTGCTGTTCCTGCACTGCCTGGTGTTCCTGCGCTGTTTGCTGTTCGTGTGTCACCTGCTGTCACTGTTCTTATACTGCCTGATGTCCCTGCGATGGTTTGCTGTCCTTGTCCCTGCACTGCCTACTGTAGCTGTGCTGCCTGCTGTCCCTGCGCTACTTGCTCTGCTGGCCTCGCCTGCTGTCGCTGTGCCTCCTGCTGTCCCTGCAGCTCCTGCACAAGTACCACCACCGGGACCACTAATGAAGGCTGCAGCATGACCACGCAGTGAACACACACAGCGATCGTGCTGCTAATTCACAGCTGGTTGTAGAATGCCGAGCATGAGAAACTCTGGTCCACCTACCACTGCACCACCAAGGAACTCCAGGACTTGGACCCTTGACATCAAAATGGATGTGTCTCCTCCTCCCGACAATCCACCAAAGGACCTTTCACCTACCGACACAGGCACTTCCTCTGTGACATAACCTACGAAAGATCCCACACCATTCCTGCCCACAAGACCAAGAACACCCACAACTGCTCCACTGTATCCTGCTAAAAATCCACTCGCAAACACGGCTCGGAAATCTGGGTCACCATCACATCCATCTCCATGGACATTGCCTTCATCATCGAAATGGGACTCAACCCTTCCTCAAATCCTGACCTCAAAACCACGACTCCTGAAGGCTACAAGATGATACACTATGACTGTTCCAAGAAACGAGGCAGATGCATCGTCATCTTCAAGAAACCATCAGATGCACCATCACCAACAATGACTCCACACCTCTCATGGAACACCTCAACTTCCTACTCAAACTGATGCGAAGACCACGATAAGAGGCACCTTCACTTACAGAACCCCGGGACCCCAAACAACATTTTCTGATGCCATCCTCAATCTTATCACCCTCCCAGCAATTGACTCACACTATTGCTTTACTTCTTGCCGACCTTAACAATGCCAGCTCCATTACCCTCCTGGAGTCCCTGAACAACATCGTTCAAACTCAGCTGGTCACCGAACCCATGCACAAAGCCAGACACATACTTAACCTCATCTTCAGCTCCAGTGACAAAATCCAGTTCAACCACACCACAGAACTCACCTGGAGCGACCACACCATTGTACACTTCCCCATCACCAACGCCCAGCACACCATCATCAGGCAGCAGATATCCTCCCACCGCAGCTGGAGCAAGGTCATCAAAACTCAATGGTCGAATACCCTTACAACTTCCCAGCACAAGGCCTCAACAGACCTGAACCATGCCTTCCATAAATTCTCCGCCCAGGTCTCTGACTGTGCCAAAAGTTGCCCTGCTGACACCTACAAAAACCAACAAAAGACCCAAGCATCTCAGCTGGTACATCTTAGGACTACCAAGCGTATCTGCCACCAATGGAGAAACAATAGCATGCCACCCAGAACCCAGCCAACAGTGCAGCACACAAAACAGCTCTTAGCAACTACCACTGGCAAATGAAAGAAGCTGAGAAAGCAGTCATTACCACCTGCATAAACTACGCAGCCAACCACACAAAAGAACTCTTCAAAATAGACAAAGAATTCTCCAGCCCAAAAGCCATTGAAAACACCATCCACCCCTCCCAAGAACTCTGTGACTCCCTTTCAGACTACTTCCACAGCACTAACATCTACAACAGTTTCAACATCCATCCCTCCACCATCAACCCCGACAACCTCAACCAAGCAGCAAGCACCAACCAAACCTTCACCACCTGGTCACCGCTCACTACCCTGGCTACCTAAGTCATCATGTCCTCCATCCAGTCCAGGGCGATCGATGACACCAGCCCCACCACATCTACAGCCTTGCAACAAACCCATTCACCACATAACTCACCAGCATCCTCACCACCTCCATCTCACCAGCCACCTTCCTGGACAGATGGAAACATGTAGGCACAGACCCCTCCTAAAGAAAGCCTCCATTGACTCCAATGGTCTCAATAATTATCGTTTAATCTCCCTGCTCCCAAATCCAGCCAAAGTTCTAGAGAAAGCAATCAACTAGCAGCTAACCAAATCCCTGGAACAAAACCACCTACTGGACATCTTTTAATCAGGATTCCATGCCAACCACAGGATTGAGACTGCACTGATTGCAACAACAGATGACTTCAGACTGTGGAGAAATGGTAGCCCTGATACTCCTTGACCTCCCCATGGTGTTCGACACAATCTTCCACAACACCCTCACAACAGACTCTACAACATAGGCATATGGCAAGACACCTTCAAGTGGATCGCCTCTTTCCTTACAGCACATACACAGAGCATCCAACTGCCTCCCTTAACATCTGCACCTAAAGACATCAGATGCGATGTACCACAAGGATCATCCCTCAGCCTCTCACAGTTCAACATCTACATAACTCCCCTTGCAGATGTTGTCAGATCACCCGGACTCAACATAATCTCCTATGCAGATGACACTCCACTGACCCTCTAGTTCACCGTGTACCCTACCAATGCAAAAAACAACTTCTGCAATGCTATGACCAATGTAGCCAAATGGATGAAAGAGAACTGCATCCAACTCTACTCCAACAGTACTGAATTACTGATCTTTCCCATTGGTCCACAGCCGGTCGCCTGAGGAACTCAGAATCACACCCACACCAATAGACCACATACGTGACCTCTGCATCATCTTAGAAAGCCAACAGACCATGAAACGACAGGTTAACTCAGTCACCTCCTCCCTCTTCCACACAACTTGCATGCTATTTAGAATCGTCAGATGGATCCCAACCAATGACTTTTGGACATTTTCTAATCAGTACCCTCAGCCACACTGTCTTGGCAGCCGTATATCTTGCTTCTCCGCTTATTTGATTAAGTGGGATGAATCATCATATGGTCTTGGCATCTGAGTGTCCAGTTCTCCAGGTGTTCATCATCCTCCACCAGGAGGGAGACTATCTGGTGTGCGACAGTCGTGAGTAGGAAGAGTGCTGGAATAATAAAACATAATTACAAATGTCTTCTATCCTGCGTAGTTTGTTTTTATTTTCACAGGGGAGGGATAAGGTTAACAAAGTGGGTGGTGCTTAATTGGATATTTATAGGCCCAAAGCACCTGATGAGGGGTTGGTCAACATGTTTCAGCCTGTGTAGCCCACAAGGAGTCGGATGGCTTTCTTCAGGACCAAAGGATCCAGACGTCTCAAAGGTTGAGGTGCGCTGTATGGACTATGTAAAGTGAGTGAATTCGCTCACCCTATTAGGGCAACAGGTTGCATTTAAAGTGTCTTATGGACAAGTGGTAATAGGCCTGAATTTGGTCTATTGCTGGAATCTAGGCGGGCATTTCAGTTCCATGAGGTCAGCACTGCGGCTTCTAATCCTGCTGTGTGAGATTCGTAAGACATGTGCTTTCGCTTCTTATTTGCCCTGGAACAGGAAGTGGATTCAGAGGGCGGGACTTTATTGTATGCCCTCCCGCATGTGGTCTGATTGGTCACAATTTACTATGGCAAATAGTGCTCAGCAATAATCGTTCTTGATGTCTGCTCAAGGGCAAAGAAAGCTCTTAATGTCAACATAGGAAGTGTTAAAGTGTAGATGATAATTTGGTAGCAGTTTTTAGAGCCACTTGGGGGAGGAAATGTCTAATAATGCTGCCTTATGGGTAATGTAGTTTGGATGAGAACTGGTAATGAGACACTATATTTCTCAGGATCATGGAGGATAAGATTCGATGTTGCACTTAAAAAGTTTCACGATTTGTACAGTGAAAAGTTTATTAACGTACTTAACCACACATATTATTATTCTTTATTCAGCAGGCAATTTTTGTTCGTATATGCCCTTGGTGATTCATGGCACACATTCATTACTTGAATGATAACCATGGGATAGTTTTGTTTAGCTGAGCTCGTCATGAGGCACGGTGCTCCGGTGCTCATGACGAGCTCAGCTCGTCATGTGCCGTGGAATGCTCAGGTGTGTGAGAATTCCCCTGCTGTGCTGAGCGTTCCACGGGAGTCGGTGCACCTGTGACGAGCTCAGCTCGTCATGAGCACAGGAACACCGTGCCTCATAACGAGCTGATCTCATCATGAGCATGGGGGCACTGTGCGTGCCCCCTCCCCCCAGCACAGTGGGGAAATTACCCCCGCAGCAAAGGGGTTAATCCTTGGTTATAATTTCCCAAGCTGTATACCCACCTTTGATCTTTCACGAAAAGAATGCATTCTGAATTATCTTGTGCAGTGTTCAGTTATGTAGTGGCTGCTCATCTTGGTGGTTGATTTTTTGCACCAGATATTTCCATGGTGCTCCCCTATGCTTTGTTTAACATTTCAACAGGTCATTCCAATGTAATTTAGATTACAGGGGCATGTTTATGTATTTATTTATACGTTTTATATAGTGCCAGCTATACCAGAAGGTATCAGAGCTCTTTACATATAGTGCAAGATCATTTGAATGAAGTACATGCATACATGCAGACAAAGAAAAATGTTAGGCGTAAAGGTAGTTCCAATATGCAGACATAGGAACAGCATGAGCTAATAGAGTACCTTCCCGGTGACGGCGGCAATGTAGGTCAAATGCCACTGGTGGTATACATGCTGGACCCAGTCAGTGTCCGCTAATACCGCCTGATACTGTTGCAAATAATATTTGCGGACAGTTTAGATGTACCACCAGAGCACGGGGTATGTAGATTCCAATTACCTTTTAGTGTAGATAGTGTTGCTTTGATCCTGAAGAAGTGTCCTGATCATAATGACATTAGAGACACAAAACATGCCAATCACCAGAGAGCAGGGCATACACCACTTGACACATCACGACTAGTTTTTTGCCCCTCTCTGTCTTTTAATTTAGGCAGTTTACCTTCGGAATAAATATTGGTTAGGACTAACTGATCTATTTTAACTCACATATTTCCTTACATCTATACATGCTATGCCCCTCACCCCCACTGCACCCACCGGCAGGAACAAAAGATCCCCGATAAAGAGCCCCAGTTTCGGGTGCCCGTCAGGTATTGATTCAGAAAAAGGGGGTGGTGATGAACAGAGTGTCTGAATTAAGCAGACCACTCACTGCACCATCAGGATTCAAGCAAGCCGGGCCGAAGACGGCTGAAATGCCAGAAACCGGTCCCCGGTAGCTTGTCTCCTTTCTGGTGGAGACTTGGCTTGGTAGTTTAGTCTGCCCTGTTCCCATGATGCACTGGGCCAGGGACAGACTGATTTGCATATAGCCAGGTTCTGAGCTGGGATGGTGCAGTGAGATAAATAACGGTGATGGATCAAGCCCTGATCTTTGGACTGGGTAAGAGTGGTCTGCTTAATTCAGACACTCTGTTCATCACCACCCCCTTTTCTGAATCGTTTTTGGCCACTATAGGTGTGGCAGGGTATACTCAGACATGAGTCCCTTTCTCACTGCACCATCAGGATTCAAGCTAGCCGGGCCGAAGACGTCTGAAATTCCAGAAACCGGTCCCCGGTAGTTTGTCTCCTTTCTGGTGAAGAATTGGCTTGGTAGTTTAGTCTGCCCTGTTCCCATGATGCACTGGGCCAGGGACAGACTGATTTGCATATAGCCAGGTTCTGAGCTGGGATGGTGCAGTGAGATAAATAACGGTGATGGATCAAGCCCTGATCTTTGGACTGGGTAAGAGTGGTCTGCTTAATTCAGACACTCTGTTCATCACCACCCCCTTTTCTGAATCGTCAGGTATTGCAGCGCCGACCTAACGAGGGGCAGGCTCAAATGATGAAGCTTGACACCTAGCTTGCTGGGTGTGTGAGACCCCTAGTTCCAACAAGGAGAATTCCCTCTCCTGCACTTACACTTAGTGGTCCCCCAGTGACCCTACTGTCTCTACTTTAACAGACTACCACAGAGGAACTCCATACCCACTTTGTACACAGCCTTGCTGGGACATGTACTCTCGACTGCAGTAAACTAGTCCCTAGTCCCTCCTTTGTCCAAAATACTAATAGAGTACAAGACATAGTAGAGAGCTGAAACAAAAATGTACTGCTACAACTGGTCAAGTCAGACTGGGTGTGAACTTTGGAAACATAGCTCAGTTAGGGTGTGTGTTAAAGTATTTGATGAGCAGTAGGTGTTTTAGGTCCTGTTTGAAATAGGGAAAAGAGGGGTTGCAGTGCAGGTCTCTAGGGAGTGAGTACCAGATCCTGGGAGCATTTCCACAAAATGAGCATGTCTGGGAGGATTTCTTTTTCAGTTTGAGAGGTATGAAAAGAAGTGAGTTGGAGCTCCGTAGAGATCTGGCTCTTCCAGCTTTCCAAAGTTATTCTCCAGATAGTTGGGGTTATGTGTGTGAAGGGCTTTGTGGGTGATGCCAGCAGTCTTGTAGAAACATATTCATTTGATTGGGAGACAATCAAGGCTCTAGAGGCCCGGTGTGATGTGCTCAAATAGTTTAAAAAGTGTTAGTAGCTGGCCTGCCATGTTGAGAACTTAACTTAAAGGGGCGAGGTGAATTTTCGGAGTTACTGTAATGATGGCATTATCATAATTCAGTTTTGAGAGGACAAGTGATTACCCTACCATCCTAAAATCTTCAGGGGGAATGAAAAGTTGGATTTTCTTGAGGTGTTGAGAACTTAACTTAAAGGGGCGAGGTGAATTTTCGGAGTTACTGTAATGATGGCATTATCATAATTCAGTTTTGAGAGGACAAGTGATTACCCTACCATCCTAAAATCTTCAGGGGGAATGAAAGGTTGGATTTTCTTGAGGTGTTTTAGTGTGCAGAGTCCTCCTCTGGCTAAATTGTTTACGTGGTCCTTCAATGACATGTTTTAGTCCAGGCTGATGCTCAAGGACTTAACAGAGTTGGAAAGAGTTTGAGAACAATTTAGTGCGTCCAAATTTTTCAGCCAGACTTGGAATCGTAGAGGGTTGTTTTTCAGGGAGAGAAATAGTAGTTCAGTTATGTTAGGGCTCAGCTTTAAGTGGTTGATATTAAGCCAAGTTTGTGTCTTGATAAGTGTGGCAATGAGATGTAGGTTGTCACTGGGTGATTTAATTTTGTAATAGAGTTGAGTGTCATTGATGTATAGGCGATATTTGACCCCTGCTTGGTTCATGATAACAGTAAGGGGTTCCGTGAAGAGAATAAAAAAGGGAAGGGGATAGAGTTGAGCCTTGTGGTACACCATGATGAACTATTGTAGGTTTCGAGAGACAGTTGTTGATTTTTATTTGTTGAGAGCAATGTTGCAGGCAAGATGTGAACCATCTTTGGACTATGCCATTAATACTCGTGCAGTTCTTGAGTGTCTCAAGTAGTGCTGGGCGATTTACTGTATCGAAAGCTGCAGATAAATCAAGTAGGATTAGGAGGCATGCATCACCTTCATCTAAGGATCTGCAAATGTCATCTGAGATATTGAGCATGGTAGTTTCAGTGCTACAGCCTTTCTTACACCCAGATTGTAAGGTGTCATGCAGGTTGAATTCTTCTATATATTGGTTAAGTTGTTTTAGGATGCACTTCTCCAATGTTTTGGATAGAAAGGGGAGGTTAGTGATATGTCTGAGGTTATTGAGGTCATTGGGATCGCCACCTGGCTTTTTGGGTATAGATGTGATTTGACCCAGTAGGAGGGAGTCAGGAACACTGCCCGAGGAGAGAGAAGAGTCGATGATTTTAGTCCAGGATGGGGCAATGATATGGTTGAGGTTTTGTACTATTGTGAATGGGAGAGGATCCATAGGGTGGGATGTGATCATTTAGATTACATGGCTTGTGTTACAGGTCGTGTGGCATCTCAGAGTCCTCTGCAAATCTTTGAAGAGTTGTAATGACTTAGTCAGTTGTGTTAAATGGCAGACTGAGCTTGAACCACAGAATAGTGACCAGTGACGGGGGTCAAGCCCAGTGAGAAAAGTACATTTTCTCCAACTTTCTTTTTTTACTCGAGGTCTTGTGTGAACTAGTATGTCACAGATATTTTATCTTCTTCTCGGTTTTTGCAACTTCAGAGTGCCTGAGGTCAGTATGCGCAAGTGCTTAATAATAACTTGTTTTACTCGATTTGTGCAGCTGTTATATGTGGTTACAGCTTCTAGGAGCCTGTCACAATTCTGATTGAGAACTCTTGTGTGACATTTGGATATTATTTTGTTTGGGTAGTTACTTTCAGTTTTATGCTTCGGGCTCGTGCTTGCAGTCCTCTTTTTCACTGCAATTTCTCTTGAAAGAGAAATTGGCTAAAGGAAAGATTTTCTCTCAGAGGGTGGGGATGGAAACTATTGAAAGATAATAGGCTGTTTTTAGCTGTCGGTTTGTAATAAGTTTTGGTTTTCAGATTGTTATCTACAGCGAATATGGTGATGTCTAAGAAGTCAAACGTGGCACGTTCAGCTGTGTAGGTGTATTTCAAACATTTGTCACATGAATTGAGCCAAGTTGGAAGTTTGATAAACTCTCTTCTGTACCTTTCCAGTTCATAATGATGTTGTCTATGTATCTTTTCCAGAACAGTATCTGACATCTGTGACAACCTATTAAGGACAAATTTTTCTTCGAAGGTGTTGATGTATAATCCAGCCAGGCTTGGGGTGAAGGTACTGCCCATAGAAGTCTTGTGGGTTTATAGATATAGTGTACCTTCATACTCAAAGAAATTATCTGTGAGAGTTAGGCGACAGCATTTAAGAATGAAATGCCTGGGTGTTTGAAATGGACAGTTTTCTTTGAAAATAATTTCCTCAATAGTTTTTGTTGTGGTGTGGCTTCTGGGGGAAGGCCGTCGTAAAGACTTTCAACATCCAAGCCAACTGGTAGTTCTGTTTCAAGGTCATATTCAATGTATTTAAGTTGGTTCAGTATGTCTCGGGAATCCTTAAGATAAGTAGGGGTCTTTTGCACAATGAGTCTGAGGAAGAAATCTGGAATTGTGACAGGGGTTCCAGGATTGGGTTGATCCCAGACACGATTGGATGCCCAGGAGGAGGGGTTCTATTTTTGTGCATCTTCGTAAAAGAATAGAAGAAGGGTGTTCTTGGTTTTTTTGCTCGTAGGTAGTCTGATTCTTTCTTAGAAATCCACAGTTTCTTCCACCATTATATTGATAGCGTGGGTAAAATTCTGTAGAATATGTCATCAGATAGAAGGTTGATACATTGTTGATTGTAATTTTCTGGTGTTAGTAGCACTATGCCGCCACCTTTGTCCGCTGGTTTTATGATCAGGTTGTTGTCTTCTTAGTTGACCCAGTGCTATACATCCGTTTTTTGTTATATTGACAGATGGCTTGTTGGTAGTGTCCAGACACTCCATTTGTTTAAAAAGGGCTTGCAAGAAGTTAAGGATCTCGATCGGGGTGGAAGTGTGGGGAGGACAGATACTTGAATTTCTTCTGAGATCAATGTCTTCTGCTGTTGGTGTGGCTGTTGTATTTTGGCAAAAATGCCTTATATTTTATTTTGCGGCAAAAATCAGCAACTTCACAGTGGAGCTTGAATTTGTCCACGGGTTGTGTGGGGACAAAGTCTAATCCTTCTGTCGGGTTGATGTCCATACGGTTAAAGATGAGCAATTTATGTTGCTTGTTCCTAGTCGATCCGGGTCCTTTGACATGCACCTGGTTAGAACTCACTGATCTTCATCGCCCCATCTCACTCTTTTTTGCTTTTAGTATGAGGAATTCTGGCCTCTCCATAAAAATGGAGGTCTGTAAGTGGAGAATTTGTTGAGAGGGGCTTGTTGGAAGGGATTGATCAATCCTGTGTATTGAGGTACATACGCTTGAAAAACGGGTGCGTTTGTTCCTCAAATTGTGACTTTCTCCAGGTGGTGTATTGTACTCATTTATGTCTTCTGCCTCATCCTCTTCCTTGTTGTTGGAGCTGGTTTTCATCCACACTACTCCTATATGAGTTGGGTGATGTACTGCCTCCTGTGGAGTCATTGTCACTGTTGTCTATTGATGGAGTGTAATCTTCTTTGATGTATGGTTACATCTTTTCTTGTGAGAAATTTTTTATATGTTTACTCAGCTTTTGGATTTTGCTTTGGGTAATGAATTATTTGGTTTCATTCATTTCTTTGTTGATTTCCTCTGATAATTTTTTGTATGCAGAATTATGTACCGAGGTCTTCAGTTTTGCCTCACTAATTTGGAATTTAATGGTCAATGCCTCTGCTAGTCCTGTTGTTTTTTTTATGATGAGGACTAGATAGTCTCTTGTGCATTTCCACGAAAAAGCTGCCCAGTCTTTTCTAAACGTGATGCACAGTAGGAGGATTCATTGGGCATTGTGAACCCATAAGCCCTTTGGTGCAGCGTTGGGACGAAGGTATTCGGTCATAAGCAGTCCGTGTATAGACTTTTTTATTTGTTCTTTTTTATCAATAGTTAGAGAATCCCAATCGTTGGTTTTGGGCAAGTGTTTGGTTGAGCTCTGTATTTTGGAGTAAGGAAAGGTCCGAAAGGAAAGCATTGATTTAATCATCAGTATAGCTCAGTCCTTGGTTTTCAGTCATGTTTAAAAGTCAGTAAGCCTATCTTGGGATTAGGTTAAGTGTAGACACTTCATCTCCTTTCAAGTGTTGTATCAAAAGTATTTATTCATACAGACAGAGGACATTTTCTCCTGTTGTGAGCTTTCTGTAAGATACTCCCACAGCTGTGCGCTGCTTATGAAGTCCAAAAAACAGGAAAAAGGAGAGGAAAGCCAAGGAGGCTCTAAAAACTACTACCAAAAATATCTGCACTTGAACACTTCCTATATTAACATTTTGAGTTCCCTTGTCCACTGCCCAGACATCAAGAAAAATCGT
Source organism: Lissotriton vulgaris (assembly GCF_964263255.1). Lineage (NCBI taxonomy): Eukaryota > Metazoa > Chordata > Amphibia > Caudata > Salamandridae > Lissotriton > Lissotriton vulgaris. Next base: position 903,084,454 of record NC_141696.1, read on the forward strand.
TGCTGAGCACTATTGGCCATAGGAAATTGTGACCAATCAGATCACATGCTGGAGGGCAGACAACAGAGTCCTGTCCTCTGAATCCACTTCCTGTTCCAGGGCAAATAAGACAGCAACATCACATGGCCTCATGGGACTGAAACGCCCATATAGATTCCAGCAATAGACCAAATTAAGACCTATTACCACATGTCCATAACAGGCTTTAAATACATCCTGTTACCCTAATAGGGTGAGCGAATCCACTTCACTCCCATCTGACCCTTTTAAGCGACATAGGCTGAAACATGTCGACCGACCACTCACCAGGTGCTTTGGACCTATAATTATCTGATTAGGCACTGCCCGCTTTTTTAACCTTTTCCCTCCCTAGTGAGAATAAAAACAAACTACACAGATGAGAAGATATTTTTGTATTATTCCAGCACTCTTCCCACTCACAGTTGTCGCACACCAGACAGTCTCCCTCCTGGCGGAAGATGATGAAAACCTGCAGAATGGGACACTCAAGTGCCAAGATCCTATGATGATTCATTCAAGAAATACTGCTGCCGTGAAAGTGTGGCTGAGGGTCCTCATCAGAAAATTTCTAAGAGACTCTGGAAAACAACCTAAGTGATTCATTCTTTTTGATTATTTAAGTAGTGACTCGGGAAGCTGAATGAATCTCTGCTTCTCTCTCTCACTTCCTGTTTTTTGCGATCTAACCAACACCAGAACAACCACCACTCTGACCTTTGTCACTAGCCACCTCAACCATGCAATGGCCTCTACAGCAGCATCATAATCCAGCTCCACAGAAGACTCTAGACTATACAGAACACTGCTGCCAGACTCCTCCTGGATCTCCCCAAACAAACCCATGTCACTCAAACCCCCACCTCAGAGACCTCCACTGGCTCCCTATCCATGTAAAGTGGCAGTTCAAGATCCTCAAGCATGCCTATAGAGCCCTCCACAACCTAAGACCTGCCTACCTCAACCATTGACTGAACTTCCACCAACACACTAGACATTTTTGCTCCTTTGCACCCACCCTCGTAAAACCCCTGCATCCACCACACTGACAGCAGCAGCCGTTCCTTCGCCTACATCTCAGCCAAAACCTGGAATGACCTTCCCCTCCAGCTGCGTATGGCCCCATTTCTGGCAGACTTCAGAAAGAGTCTTAAGACCTGGCTCTTTAACAGAGACACAGCACCCAGCTACAGCTAGGGAGACTAAGTGAGGTTTAGAAATACTGATTGATTAATTGATTGATTGATTCTCCCATACATGTATGCAATAACATATTTAGACTTTAGTAATTATTGCTAGAAGCTGAAGACTTTTCATAAATGAACATCTCCCATTCTAGAGATAATAATAACAACAACATATGAAACATAGTACTGTTTATATGTTTGTTTTCAAGCAAGTGGCTTTCAAATTTAAGGTCCATTTTGTTGTCTGACATGGAAGAACAAACTATGATGTTCTGCTGCATTTTTACGAGATTAACTGTTGCGCCTTCATATTTTATATTTTTTGAAGGCATGTTTTGGCAAGGCATATGCTTCAACAAGGTGATAAGTGTGCCTGCAACCACAAAAAGCTGTCAAATAATCAGATTTAAAAATCCCTCAACTGAAATTTCGTATGTGACGGTGGAAATTAGACATTTGCAACATTCCTAACACGTTATGTTGCCTACTTCATTAAACAGTAGTAAAGGCAAATTATTAATGCCTGAATCTCTTCAATCGATATCTATGTATTTATAGATTGTTTGGGTTTTCTGGGGGGGTTTTTGTATGGATTTTGAAGTCATTGGAGGAGTAGAACATGTATTAATCAGGGAATGAAAAAGCAGAGTTTGATTTCCGGATTTCTTTCACGCCCATGTTTTTGGACACAAACTCATGAAAAGAACGCAGCAATACGGCAATCTGTTTGTTTTTACTTGCCACTCATTCAATGAAACATCCATGTGCATTTAATTTTGTACTGCTGAGGCCGGTTTATAAAAGTGATACTAAATATATCAACTCTAGCTATGTGTCAAAGAAAAAAAACATACGCAGTGAACCAATAAAACCTTATTGCCCAAAACTCAAGGCAATAACAAAGGTTAAGCTCCTCTCTACTGGGTTAGTAATTCCCACCCCATAACAATGAACCTAGGACAAAGCTGGAGGATGTATAATGAGGAGAAGTGTGATTATTGACTGCTAAAACCGGCCACTGTGTGTGCAATAAGAATAAGCTATTATGTCAGCAAAACACCCTCACTTTAAATAATGTTGACTGTAGAAGTAAGGCTAAGAATTTGAGCCTGTTCTCTTATGCACTGACCTACATGTATTAATGATTAATGCCAGCTTTGCATCAGAATAGTGACACCAACCTGACCTGTGTCGAGGGGGCATGCCATGTGTGGTACATTGGTGTTCCCACAAAATCACTCATGGGTTTTGATACAAATTCCTATTGTTTGACCTGACAGCCTAGCCTTAGGATGGTCTTCCCCCCTCAACTTTTTGCCTCCCTCCTCTACTTTTCCTGATATCCTTTTTCCTGTCTTTCGGATTCTGCCCACGTTACCACTGCTAACCAGGGATAAGTACATTCACTCTCTCACTAAAACATTGTAACTTTGGCTCATACCCAATTGGCATATTTAATGTACTTATAGGTCCCTAGGAAAGTGCACTACATGTGCCCAGGGCCTGTATATTAAATGCTACTAGTGGTCTTTCAGCAAAAATTGTCCCTCCAATTTAAAAAGCCCTCTAACCATTTCTTAGGCCAGCCATTGCAGAACCTGTGTGTGAAGTCACACTGCTATTTTGACCTGGTAAAACAAACAATTGCCAGGCCCAAACCATTCATTTTTATTCACATACGTCACCCCTAAGGTAGGCCCTAGGTACCCAGAGTACATTGCACAATGTATCTGAAGGGCAGGATATGCACATTTAAATTTTATGTATTGTGGAAGTGAAAAACTCTCAAATTTGTTTTTCACTACTGCAAGACCTATCTCTCCCAAAGGATAACATTTGGATTCCGGTATTACATTTCATAAGTGAAATTCCCAATTGTGAAGAGAGGCACTTTCAAGTTTGGTATCTCTGGAATCACAATTTGAAAGCCATGCTTCAGGTGAAGTTGGATTTTAAATTGCAATTCTGAAAATGGCACTTTTAGAACATTGTCATTTTTTTACTTTAGCCATTTGGTGCCTGCTGCCTGTCTCTGATCTCTTGACTGGGGAGGGTCACAGATCGGCTTTGTGTATTCCACCTAGACAGCCACAAACAATGGAAGCTACGGTGTGACTTGATGGGCCATCCCGGGAGGGTGGAGGGAGGAGCTGTACCCAACCTCACTTACACCTGAATAAATGGGGCCTGTCCCTCCACAAAGAGCTGCATACCCCCATGTAGAGATTCTGGAGCAAGGGGAGGACCTATGTACACTTCAAAGACCTATCTTTGAAGTCTCCCCCACTTTAAAGGCCCAACTGTGTATAAGTACTGAACCTCTGGCACCACCACTTCAGTACACATCTGGGCCTGTGACCACTCTGCCAGGAAGAAGGAATGATGTACTGTGGAATGACAGCCACCCTGGAGGAATGCTGCTTTGCTGGACCCCTGTTTCTTATGCTGCCCTGCTGCCTGGACCTGCCTGGACTGGACCTGCATCACTTGACCCCATAGTGACTTCAAGGGCTAGCTTGCTGGCCTCCTGATCTGAAGTTTCAGGGACATAAAATATTTCCAACCACCCTGCTTCTGCACTTGGACTCTGCCATCTGTGAGACTGCCCTGCCAAGTGGTATCGCACCAGGTCTGAACCTTTGGAAGTGGGCCTAAGGTTTTTGCTCTACTGGAACTGATGCAGCCTCTGCTGAACAAATGCATAATCGCTGCTGTGTGAATCAGAACCGACACAATGTCATTGCTGTATGGATCACTCAATACATCACCATTGTTGCTGTGGATAAGACTCGAAGCATCACCTTCAGAATCGACACTGTGTCCCACTCTTCCTGCAAGGTCCTCGCATCCCATCGACAGCAGCCCTGGCGACGATGCCAAAAGTCTGCTTTGAAGGTTCCCCGCTCATCCAAGCTGATACATGATCTTGACTGCGCTTTGCATCCTTGACTCTGGTCTTCACATTGCAAGCTCTGTCGACAGGATCCCGGAGAATGAATCAGCAGGATCTCGCACTGTATCCTTGCTGCATTTTTGGAACGGGTAGGGAGGCCTTCAAGGGATTTGATTCAAAACAAAGATCAGTTGTTCAATTTACTTAAAGGCTAAAGTTAAATAACCTAATGTGTAAGTCATTTAATTGAATATGCATAAACAATTTATAAAACACATCAAAACATATAGACATATAAACAACAAAACACAAGGGTGTATCAAAAAAAGAGCTTTATCAAAAATTTCATTAAGTCAGCAGTAAATCAAAGAAGCAGGTAAGGCAATGCTGATATGAAGAGCCTAGTAGCAAATCAACAATAATACAGCAAAACCTATAAAAAACATCTATCTCAAGAAGCAAAAGTGAATCAAGCACTGTAGAGATAAGATGGAGGTCGACGTTTCGGTCTCTCTACAAAACAATTAACGAGACCATCTTCAGGACTGTTGTCAATAAAAACACTGCTATAAGTTGTGCTGTGTTCCCTTACCTAGGACTTGGTCCAGTCTTTCAACGTGTAATTTTGCCTCAAAGACCAACAGTGTGGCGTTTCATTTAGTTGGGATTTCAGCACAACTTATAGCAGTGTTTTTATTGACAACAGTCCTGAAGATGGTCTCGTTAATTGTTTTGTAGAGAGACCGAAACGTCGACCTCCATCTTATCTCTACAGTGCTTGATTCACTTTTGCTTCTTGAGATAGATGTTTTTTATAGGTTTTGCTGTATTATTGTTGATTTGCTACTAGGCTCTTCATATCAGCATTGCCTTACCTGCTTCTTTGATTTACTGCTGACTTAATGAAATTTTTGATAAAGCTCTTTTTTTGATACACCCTTGTGTTTTGTTGTTTATATGTCTATATGTTTTGATGTGTTTTATAAATTGTTTATGCATATTCAATTAAATGACTTACACATTAGGTTATTTAACTTTAGCCTTTAAGTAAATTGAACAACTGATCTTTGTTTTGAATCAAATCCCTTGAAGGCCTCCCTACCCTTTCACTTAACTACCCAAGCCCTCAAGGGTATAACTGGGTCTCTCACTCTTTGTGAATCAGCATTTTTGGAACAGCGCATCACCTCTGCTGTATGATGCATCCTCGACTCGAACCCACGCAACGCTCTACAACCGCAGATTGATGTGCTTTTGATCAGTGAGCCCAACTGGGTCCTTGTATTTGGCCCGTGCTCCATCAACGTCAGCCTGAACTTTTGACTTTGTCCCGGCCCGCACAACCAGATTTCCTATTCTAGTGCTATACAATTCTTAGCCCTATTTTTACTTAAAACCTTTAAAAATCAATATCTCAAGTTCTACTTATTGGATTCTTTGTCATTCTGATCTTTTTTTACTTAGTAAATCAAGCTCCAAAGGACCACTCTCTGCCCTTATAAAAATTAAATTAAAACGTTTCATGTTTTAAAAACATGCATTCCATTTTCATTAAGGAAAATGGGCTGCAGTTAAAAAAAAAAATGCTTTATTGATAAGCAGTCCCAGACATGGAGGTCTGCTGAGCCCAGCAGGCCACCATCCCTAGGAGGGCCAGCTATTCCCAATGGGGTTGCAAATTGCAAGGGGCTCAATAATATTCATGAGCCTTGCATTTTGAAACTTAATTAGGAATTGCAATTAGTGTCTCTGACATAGTAGTACATTGTTAATTGCGTCTCGCAATTTGCAACTCCCAATCGAGAGGAAAATGCGAGCCAAAATGTATAATGGTCATACATCTGGCACCCAATGAGTTAAACTAAATCCTCCCCATATTAGTATAAAAGACAGGCTAACAATAACATGTCAGGGTAAACAAAGCTAAACTTTTCCTTTTATTGTTGCAATCAACCTTTTCATGGATGACAAAACGTAAAACACTGTGGTGTCATCATTGTCATCATTGTCCACTGTCTGTTCAGTCCAAGTAAAATGCAATATAGCAGCACTAGAGGATTGATTCCTATTAGATTCTATGATGGACAAAGCCATCTCTCTGACTTACAGGAGATTAATGATCATTTCCTCTGAAGGCGTTGAGGGATGCATGGGAGGGGGACATTGGCCTTATTGAGGATAATGACTGGGTCAAGACAGGGCAGAGCTCAAGGGAGGTGGCTATGCATGCCAATGTCCTCTTAGTCCAACTAAGGATACTTCACAGATCATAATACTCTAAAACACTCCTACGCCAGCTAGGGAGGTGCAATATTGCCCTACGCACCAGGGGTTGTTGTAGGGTGGGTTCTTTCTTCCACATATCGTGGGGTTGCCCAGAAATTCAACATTACTGAAGGGTTGTGGCGCAAACTATGGCCCACATTACTGGATTCAATGTGCTGCTGGAGGCTGGATGGCACCTCCTGCAAATAACAGGTGAGGAGGTGTGGCCCAAATATAGGGAGATATAGTTAACATTGGCTGTCCGGGTTGCTAAGGCAAACAAAGCACAGACAAGGGGGATGATTTGATTCCCCCTGGATTGCAGACTGGTAAACCAATCTGGATTGGTGTCAATGAGTAGGACATGTAGTATACCAGAGTATAGGGCTACCCTAGTAAATGGGAGAAAGTTTGGGACAATTGGCGTAACTATAGAGGATAGTGAGTTTTACCCAAAAAGGATAAAAATCTCCTTGGAGGTCGGACCCGGATCATTGACTCAGTTTTGCCCTAATGTGCTGTTTACACATGTACACGTTGGAGACTTTCAACTCGATCCTGGCAATTATTGTGACTGTAAACTGACTTGTTTCTTTTTCGATGCCTATTGTGCAAATTATCAATGAATTATGTTTGACGTGCACTGAGCAACTGTTCAATAAAACATTTTTAAAAAAACAAATAAAAAAAATTACATTTGCTGACATTTTTAAAAAACAAATAAAAAAAATTACATTTGCTTTAGCAAAATGTTTCCTTACAAAAACGAAATACTCCACTGAGTTCTAAATGTAAAAATCAACTTTGACTTATCTAAGGCTAAGGAAAAACAAGGTGCTAACCGATTGTGTTGGACGTATTTTAGTGCTCAGGATAAAGTAGAGAACCAAGTGTTTGCTCTTTTTCTGACTTTCTGCTTGACTTCTGTGCCCTTTTGACGGGATTAGCATTTTCTGTTTCTTAGAAAACAAACCAGGGAGTTGAAGTTGTGTCTGTTCAGAACTCAGAGCACTGCTCTGCTGGATAACCCACAGTCTCTCTGTGTTCGATGCATAATTGTAAAAATGTTCTCTTCAAGATTACACATTTTATCACTTAATACTTGGAAATCCATTTGCTCTTTTGAATACTGACTTTTATTTCCAAGAAAATGATCCCAGATGCATGGGTTGCTCTCTGTTTAACTACGTGTTTTTATTATAAAACAAAATTGTTTTTTAGGTGATTTCTTTCTAACATCACGCCTAGTATGTCTGAGGAATAAACAATAAACTGTAAGTACTGGAGAATACTGCTGCGTGCATTTATGCAAAAGTGTTTTCTTTTTTTAGGAAAGCCGGCTGCTGTCCAGCACAAGTAATAGTGTCACTATCTTGCTTGGTCAGTCAAAGTTTAACTTGAGCTCAACCACTGGTACCTGTGGCAGAAAGCAGACAGACTTAACTTAGACAGAATTTGAAAAGTATTTAGAGGTACTAGAATAGTTAAAATGTTGACGAAACAAAAACTCCAAATTGGAAAATGGAGTAGCATGTATTTAACAAAATGATGCACAAAATACACAAATTCAAATAGGGAAAACTGTAGAAATGAATTTTTAAAGATGAAAAAAAAATTGTACTAAAAATTTCCAAGTGCCAATAGGAGTCAATGGTCGTGGTAGACCAGGACCTAGGCACGACGGCCATTGATAGCAGAATTGAATACATCAATTATATTGCCCATCTAGGGCCTGGTAATAGAGACATTAAAATTGAAAAATGGGCTTTGTTGTTTTTCTGCCAACAAATTCTTCTCCACTGAGGACAAACCTGAAATTCAGTCTGCAGCCATGAAACTTACGATTAGATACTTTTTGTGGTTGATCCCCTTGAAGCTCAGGAGTAAAAGTTAAAAAAAGTTCCTAAACTTTTTTGGGTGCCAAACAATGACAGGAATACAGTTTCAAGATCTCCCAGGGCCTCGGGAGAGCACTTACAGACTCTCATTATGCTAGGAAGAAACTGCAAAGTGAAGGGCCATTTGCCACTGGTCAGCTGGGATATTTCACAGGAATGTCCTCTTCAATTCAATTCAAAAACTTTTATTTCGGTCAATTCCGACCATAAAAGATACATTTTAAAACTTTTTCCATTAAATACAAATTATCAATCAGTTGGTTTTAATTCAACATGTACGGGCAATTGAGTACATTTACATGACCCATTTCAACTATGCCGTTAAAACTTGTCTACGACCATGAATACAATAAAAACGTTCACAAATAGTATACAAACTAGGCATTTAAAATAAAACTTCATTGTTTTAAAATACAAAGTTTCCAAACCATGAATAATATCTATACTACATTTATAATCATTTGATCGATATCATCGCTAAGAGTGGAGCTTTACAGAGTCATAATTCACCAAAGAATCAACCCAGATTAATAAAGTGCAAAAGTGTACAAGAGTATTAACTATAGTTGCAAGAGTATTAACTATAGCTTCAAACCAGTTTTAGCTCTTATGAGTTTCACATTAAAAAAGAATCTACTCACACTGAAGACAACCAATTGTGACGTGTCTGTCTTCAGTATACTTTCTGCCTCTCTACAATGTCTAACGTTCACGTTTTTACAAACTGGTTTAATCCATCTTTTCCTAGGGACATCGTATAAGGGGCAGGAAATTAAGAAATGCACATCATTTTCCTTGACCTCTTTCGTGCATAGTGCACTCCAATCACAGCTACTATCGCCTCAGTTGTTACCCCATCTAGATTTGTTGGCATTTGTCTGAAGCACCCCGTATCTGAATTTCAAAAACAGGGACTTTGCTGGTTGGGGCCGTACCTCATCTAAGAAGGGTTTGAAGTGTGCTACATCTTTATGGAGCAGAAATCTTGATGTTAAGGGACCCATGCTAGAGCTATGTGACACTTAATATTAATATAGACCCAGAAAGAAGACTTTAGCAGTTTCTTACACACCACAGTCAGCTCGGATAGTTCTTCCCAAAAATGGGATAGGCCTAGCTGATTCATTCACATCTTCACATGTTTGAGCCATGGGATATCCTTGCTTTGGTCAATTTTCATAATCTCCTCTAAACCTTCTTTATATTAAGATAACTCTGGAGTTGACAAAATCCTCACCCAGAATAAAAGAGGATGTAATAGAGCATGGTGATCGGCTAGTTTAATATTGAGGTCCATAACAACTGGGATCAGAGGTGTCCTATTTTGGAGACCTAATAATATCCGAAAGAAGTTATTTTCCCCTAATTCGAAATTCCTTTTACAATAAGGCCCCCATATTTCTGCTCCATGTAGGGCGGCCAATTGGGCTTTATATTTAAATACCTCTAAAGCGGGTGAGGCTGCTTTAGAAATTCTCACCCCATGTTTCTTCAGAATGAAGGTTGAATTCTGGAGCATGATTATCCTGTGTTTGTCCAGTTATGGCTTCCAGGTCAATTTGGTATCTAATGTGATACCTAAGTAATTAAAACTTTGCACATACTCTAATTTCTGGTTGTTTAACATTACATTCTTTTTAAAAGATCTGTGTGGGTTTATTGACATGTATTTTGTTTTGCTGGAATTAATTTCAAGGCTTTTCTTGGTACAATACATTAATCCATTAAACACTGCAGACCCTTTGGGGTTTGTGAAATTAAGGTGGTGTCATCAGCAGATAATAATGCTGGTACTACTTTGGCCCCCAATTTAGGCGAATCATTATTACAGCCTTCCAGGTTTTGGGGAATGTCATTTACATAAAGTGAGAGCAGGGTGGGTGCCCATACGCACCGCTGACGTACACCCCTTCTCACTGGTATTGCCTTCACAAGTTCACCCCTAGGCCCCAACTCACTTTAGTAAGATTTCCATTGTGGAGCCTGATTATTTGTACGAGCAATTCGACTGGTACCCCCAGACGTTACAGTGAATCCCACAACTGATTCCGGGGTACCAAGTCGAATGCTGCCTTTCGATCTACGAAGGTAATGTACAAGCTGCACTTGCTTATATTTACATACTTCCAGCATATACATGTAAATCTAATAACTTGCTCAATTGTGCTGGTTTGTGTTCTGAACCCAGCTTGATGTCTTGAAAGTATTTTTTTTTGCATGATATCAATCAGATTTATAGGGCCATAGTTTACTGGATCATATTGATTACCCTTTTTAAAAATTGTAACAATTTCTGCCCATTTCCATCTTTCAGGTATAGGTGCAAATGCAACTATTGCATTGCAAAGATAATTTAGATATGGTCCCCAGATGCCAATATCGTGTTTTAGTAAATCTCCAGGGATTCTGTCAGGTCCAGGAGCTTTCCCTGGCTTGACTACCTCAATTGCCTGTATTGTTTCTTTTAGACTAAAATGCAAGTTGGCAGCCTTAGCGGTGGTCTCCATATCTTTGGTTATCACACATTGCACGAAGTTGGCTTCTGAATAAAGGCAGGAGAAATGTGCAACCCAAGTACTTCCGTCAAGAAATAAATCTTTAGGGGTCCTTTCTGTTTTATTCCCTTTTGCTACCAAGCTCCAAAAGCCTGTCTGGTCCTTGGACTTAGCCAAATAATTAGACCTGTCCAGATGTCATCATCCCATGTTTTCTTTGCTATTTCAAAGGCTCGCTTGTGCTTATACTTTTTTTCCCTTATTGCAATTAGATTATTACTTTTAATTGCCTGGATAAGCTCCATCTTGGCTACCCAGCATTCTTTATTATACCAGGGATTTAGAAGGTCATTCAGATGGTTGACTCCTGTATTTCTCGCCTTGGGTAAATTACTTACTACCGGAGCTAAGGCATCTACCATAGTAGTATGTAGATCTAACATTGGGATTTTATCTAATGGTAGGTTTAAAGAAAATGTGATGGTATCTGCAAAGATGATATAGATACTTATCATAGATTGGGGATTCCCTAGAATATATGGCCACTTTACAGCTTGTCGGTTGTTACTTATTATAGTGTTGTCCTTAATATCGTTAGTATCTTTTATACCTACTGGAGTGGATAAAAAGGATTTTGATGTTAATGACAGCTGTAGAGGACGGTGATCGCTCTCCGTTCTGGGGTCTATTTTTAAATTAAGAATTGTTGTTATTGTTATTGTTATATGTACTTCTAAAGCGCGACATTCATCCAACAGGATATCACGGCGCTACAGTTAAACAGTAAGCCATAGGCAAAATACCAGGGACTATTATTTATACTATTTAGGGAATAATGCAGTTTTTAGTTTTTTTCTGAAAGTAAAGTAACAATCAGTACATCGAAGATCAATAGGCAAGTCATTCCAGCACTTAGCGGCAAGGTGCGAAAAGGCGCGCCCGCCCATCCTGGATAATTTTATTCGTGTGGTGACAGCTTTAGCTGTGGCTTGTGAGCGTAGGTTACGAACTGGGGCATAGAGCTTAATTCTGTTCCGCAGGATGTAAGGACCAGTATTATGCAAAGTTTTATGAGCAATGCACAACATTTTAAAAACTGCTCTTTGCCTCATAGGCAACCAATGTAACGCTCTCAGGCAGTTTGTAGCAGAATCGTACTTTTTTTTATCGCAGACAGCTTTAGCTGCCGCATTCTGGACCAGCTGTAGTTTTGAAAATAGATAATCGGCCATACCAACAAACAGCGAGTTGCCGTAGTCCAGCCTACTAATCAGTAAAGATTGAACTAAAATCTGTCTGCATTCCATCGGAATCCAGGGAAAAACTCGCTTCATCATTTTTAGTATGGCGAATCCTTTGCCACATATTGTGGTAACATGATGCTTCATGGATAAAGTGGTGTCCATATGGATTCCCAGATTTCTAGCGGTCAGGGTTGGGTTTGGTGGGGTACCTAAAGTGTTTGGCCACCAAGAGTTGTCCCAGAGCTGTTTGGATCCGCCAAATAGAAGAATTTCTGACTTGTCAGCATTTAATTTCAAGTAGTGCCCATGCATCCAGTTAGATAGGTCTGACAGGCAGTTATGTAACCTATTTTTGGCGCCCTCTTCACCATTGAGGGTTACCATCAGCTGAGTATCATCAGCATAAGAGCAGATATTGATACCCCATTTATTGCCTATAGATGCCAGTGAAGAGACATAAACATTGAACAATGTTGGGCTCAATATTGCTCCCTGTGGCACTCCATATTTGATCTTCCGAGGAGTGGAGGTGAAGTTTCCTAAGCAGATGGACTGGGATCTGTTCGATAGAAAAGACTCCAGCCAGTACAGGGCTTTACCATGTATTCCTTTAGCAGCTAGCATATTTATTAGCAGTTTGTGGGAAACGGTATCAAACGCCGCTGATAAATCAAGTAATATCAGGGCGACCGTTTTGCCTTTATCAGTCTGCATTCGAATATCGTCCATCACAGCCAGGAGCGTTGTCTCAGTACTGTTATTTGATCTAAAACCAGTCTGAGAAACGTCCAGCAGGTTATTAATTTCTAGAAAGCTTGACAACTGTTTAGTTACCAATCGTTCTAAAACCTTTGATAGGTATGGAAGTTGAGAAATAGGACGGTAATTGGCTGGATCATTTATATCCGCGCCAGCTTTTTTTAGTAGGGGAATTACAGCTGCATTTTTCCAGATTTCTGGGAATTCGGCTTGATCCAAGGAAAAATTAAGAACTTTTGTAACTGCTGGACAAATTACAGGTGTAAGTTGGGAAAAGATATAGTGTGGACAAACATCCCATGGTGATCCTGATTTAATTTCTAACATAGCTTTGCTGAAGAATGTGTGGCCAAAATTCGATTGACACTAAAATATAATCTATCTTGCTCCAGGAGCTGTCTCTGCGACTCAACTGGCTTGGCGAGCGAAGGACAGATTCATACAGCGTTCCCTAAATAATAAACGGGCAGAGTACAGTGCAATCTTTGTGTACCTATCACATATATGCAAAAAAGAGACGGAAGGACATGACGGTTGAGGTTTTAATTACCTGTCCTCCCAATTCATTGTGCAACACATGCCCTGATGATGGTCTCGAAGAATAACAGTTTGTGAGACCGAAACGTCGACGCCATGACACTTTTTAATTGTACACAATCACTAATAAATGTGTTTGAACTGTATGTATACTGATGAGTAATGTATATATGGCTAAATTGTTAACGGTGCCCATATACTTGTAAAAAGTGTCAGAAACTACTGTATATGTTAGAAACTAGGAAGCAGTAGACATTGAGTTGCCATAAATGATTTGACGGATGGATTTTTGCCTATGCTATGTTATATAGATATTTCTATATGAGCCTAGATCAATTCTGTGATAAAAATGTTTGTTTTGATAAGAGTTCTTGAGTCTCATGGACTTATGATCACTGATGTGATGAATTTAAAATCCTAAAAAACTTTAAATGAGCCCTCAAGGATCACTTATGTTGAGTTACTGCAAAATGTGTGTGCATTTGGTCTATCGGAAGGCAGACGGCCTTTGCATGCTCTAAAGCTGTGACCCATTGTAAATTTCAACATTTGAGCAACTGCTACGGTACACCTTACCTCCCTACCACTTTCTAAGACTGGGATATTATGTGCCACGTCTTCATCCTCAAAAAGATTGCGAAAGCCCAACACAGGTTCAAAATTGCAATTGAAGTCGCCACCTACTATTACCCTCAACTTGGGCCCTCGTGTATCTAAGAAGGAATCAAGCTCTTCTATTACTGGTGATTCTTTAGTAGCAGGGCGTGGCCAATTATAAATATTAATTACGTATAAGGCATTGCCATCCTGTGTAACCAATTTTAGACCCACCATAGCCCTGCTGTATACCGGGGGCTTAGGCGTACTTCCAAGTGCTTACTCGGCCCTAAAGTCAACAGTAGCCCATTCCCCGTGTTTCCGCTAAACGTAGTAGAAACGTGGCTTTCTGTTAAACTATCAGAATACACCCCGAGGTGGGGAGCCTGAAGACTCTGAGTAGTCCCTACTTCCTCCTGTGTTAGTGGTACATTAATCCCAGGGATCTGTAGAATATACTGGAAAGCTTCTGCTTTCTATGTTTCTATGGCTAATGACTGAGCAAGTAGGTCATTAAACTGGGAGTTAGCCAAAATATTTACTCTATTTTGAAGAAATGTTTGTTGTCAATCTAAAGCATCTAAGGTTGATAATCCCTCAAATCTATTTGAAACTGGAACCAAGATGTCTACATCATTGGCACTGTTTCTGGGAGATTGTCTATAGAAATAGCCTAAAGGCAGGGCACAAACACAGGTATTCCTATGAGAGGTCTCCTCTTTAATGTTTAGTATGTTCCAAACCATCTAGGGGCATCTGAAGTTTATCACCAGGCCAACATCATTTATATTCTTTCTCGATTCTCTCACCCACCCTACCCTGCGGACATAAGGATATCATCAGTGTTTAGTGCATTAAATTATTTAAACTTTCTTACTCAATCAATTGTTTTGTTTCTTAGGTTGCACCATGTCTCTTGCTGATCTCTTCTCAGAACAGGGACTCCAGCTAAAATTATCACATGTGGGCATGAGGCCGGGGGTAGTTGTAAAACATCACTATTTGGAATTAGACCTGTACATTTTGGGCTATGTGTCATTATCTGTCTTGAGTGGGTGCCCAATTTATCAGAGACTGTTTGTACATCTGGTCTGCCAACCGGGCTCCCTTGATTTTTGTCAAAGTTCCGTTGTCCACCCTCAATTATACCTGCCCTATTATTTTATAATATGGGAAGGTTTGTCATGAAGGCATCCCTGAAAACATTGCACCTGATGCATGCATTACCTTTGTCAGAAGGAGCCTGACCCTTCATTTCTGCTGTTTGATGTGTGGGAGGATGGTGTCGTATTGTTTGGGGCCCTCCCTACTGAGTAGTGGGACAAATAGGGTTGTTGCTGTACTTCAAGTGCCCTATAGCAGTATTCAATTGCTCTATTTGCCCTTCCAACAACCTTAATTCCTCACTCATATGCTCCTCAACCCGAAATAACATAGCCTCATTCACAGATTCTAGGGACATTTTTACAATTCTCTCCATATTCTGTGTAATTTCTTCTATTTGCAGATGATTTAAATCATAGTTAACCTCGGTCTGTGTACAAACTGTTTTTTTTATTGCCACTTGCGAATCTAAGTTGAAGTTTAATGTTACCGCTTGAGCATTTCCCCCTGTCTTTTTTGCCTTAGATTTCTTTGTAACAGGATGAACTTTCTTTTTCGCCCGTTGATCTTCCCCCTTATTCCCCACTGTCAATCTTTGTTTCCGAAGTCTTGGTGCCATGCCTGGACTGTTTGTGTTATATATTTCATCCTGTGCCACGGATGGAGAGGTAATAGAAGTATTGGGTCTAATTGCCTTATTTTGAACCGTTATTGTGGGACCTAATGGTTGTGCTTGCGTTTAAGCTGTCAGTTTTTGGGAGCACAATTGCCTGCATGTGGAAAAGTTAGGGGGTTCGAGGGATAAACGCCTTTCTACTATTTGTATCTCATGGTTTGATAGAGACTCTGCCCTGTTAATAAAGGCATTCAGCGTGGCAGCTGGACCCTTCAGTTTCCTCATGATTTAGCAATACCAACAGCAGGGTGTTATGAATATGGGGCGGTCCTTCTCAGTAGTACTTAAAACCCACTCTCCATCCACAACCTCTAATGATAATACTTATTTCAGCTTACCACACAAGCTATCAGTGTCCTATTGGAGAGGGGTGGCCCAGCGCAGTCTCTGCCGGTCCCAGACGGGCTCAGATGGGCCCGCCCTTGGCCCGGGCTTTGTCCGGGCTCCGTCCCGCATGCGTCCTGCATTCCTCTTCAGCTTTTGTATGTTTCTGGGGCCACTGAGGGGATCAGCTTGTTCTTTGAAGATCTTTCTGTCCTTGGATTGCAAGTAGAAGGGGTTCCAACTTCATCAAGTCTTTCTCGCAGGTCACTGATGCTTAGTGCAGCAGGTTCAGTCTGTCCAGCTTTTTGAGGAAGGTTGGGTTTGTGTGACCACTTAAAACATTCCTATTTCTCTTCTATGCAAATTGAGTAAAGATTCCCAGGCTGTTACCAACATAATTTTGCAGCTGTTCCTGTTTACTATTTTCAAGATGGCAAAAGTCTTCATCAACACTAAACTTGGGCTCTGAAGACTGGGAGGGTGTGGGGGGAGTGTACTAGGTTACTGCTAGTGTCCTACCACATGTAACACTAACATCTAATTGATAGAAGGCACTGATTCCACAAGAAACCTTGTGACATAAGTCTGGTAGGACTAAACAAGATCCTGCAGCAACCAGACAGGAGGTACACAGAAAATGTCCTAGCATGCTGTTTGCTCCCTTTGAAGAGTACAAACATTTTACATGTGGTTCAGACAGGCCTGTCATGCATGATTTGGCAATATGGTATAAATAGTCTGGCCAATCTGTTCTGTATCTCATTCAAGGCTGAGATGTGTCTGGGAGTAGCTGGAGAGATATTGCAAATTATCCTTGTGAAAGCTTAAACAGGTAAAAATGTAACTTTCTAAACCATACTTTTCCTTAATATTTATTAAAACCTGCCTTCACCATTTAATTAAATTTTTAATAACTATTAAAAATAGTGTTTGATTACTTTCTTATCTGGACTCTTTCCTGAGTTAGCATTATTTGTATTTTAATCTGTACTCTGGTTTTTCACATAGGACCGCCAAGGCTACAACAGCGAAAGTAGGAACCGATTCACAGAACTAACTGAAGACGAAATCCTAAACTTACTACCATTTTGGTATTCACAGAAGGCTCTTACTCATTTAGGTATTCACAGAAGGCACTTACTCATTTCAGTATTCACAGTAGTAAGGAGTCATAACTTTAGGACTCCTAAATGCCTTCTATGAAAACCGAAAGTCTTAACGTTAGGATTTTTCTCAGTTTAGGAGTAGTAAAGTTAGGAGATGCTTCAGCCTACAGGTAATGTTTACATTTCTGTGCTCTGTGTGTAGTTTCTACACCATATACTAAGGCTTTATAGAAGAGTTATATATGCCAATCAGGGATTAGCCAATTCGAACATGTGTTATGGGTCAGAACACATACATACTGCACTTAACATCAGTGCCCCAGTGTGCAGAGTCTAAAAATTTGCAATAAAATCTGTAAAAAAGAAGGGTGACTAGGTAAAAGATTAAACATTACATTTAAACATAAAATTTAATTAAAAATGCACAGTAGCCTCAGATGTGCATGTGCCACTTTGCTAATATAGATATCAGACAAGACGTAAGTAGAATGTTGTAGAGGTGAAAAACAGTAGAAGTTGTGGCTCTTAGGGCGATAATGGGGTGGGTTTGGCTACTGGCTTAACAAGGGTATCATGAGCCCTAATTCAAGTAAAAGAAATGTTCCTTCCCCTCACCTGGTGCAAGTATGCCTGCGTTGTGGGGAGATTGTTTTTGTTCAGGAAGGGTTCCCTTCCTGCACAAAAACAATCTGAAATGCCGTTTTTCATCTTCTATGTGTGCTACGTTAGCACATATTGAAGTTGAAAAACGGTATTGTTTCAATGATTGTTAATGTGTGCAGGAAGGGAACACTTCCAGAACACAAACAAACATAAGAGGGAAAAAAAGAGAAGAAATTAGTACATTTCTCCTCGTTGCGCATCCCTACGCCTTCCCTGGGGAGGTGTAGCATTCACATGCATTTCCAGTTTTACGATTCCTCGTAAATCTGGAAATGTGTCTGATTACATGGGTGTTGCGTGAGAACACCCACAGCAAAACCCATGGAACACCCCCTTCAGGCAAAGTGCTGTGTGCAAAGGGGACATTTTACATGATCAGGAAAAGTCACTCAGGGTGTATTTTCCTGTTCTTGTAAACATGGAGCACTTAAATGCGCCACCGGTATGACACAAAAAGTGATGCACCGATGGCGCAAGGGGCTTGTAAATCCCCCCCTACAATTTTAGCTTTTTACACCATACCTCTACTAAAAATTATAATTATGAGGGACGTGCTGAAAGCGGTTTCACCTGCCTGCATTTGTGAGTCAGTGGTAGGGGCGGGAACTCATCCCGAGCACTTCCCGTTGTTATGAGGAGCCAAAGACTTAAGCGCTGAAAAGAACTGGACATTTCCCATGGCGTGGGACGCCCTGGAACTGGTTTCACCCGCCTTTATTCATAAGGCCTTGGCTGGGTTGGGACTTTGCCCCCCAGCTCTCCCTGCTGTTAGGAGTAGCCAAAGACACAAACTATGTAAAGCGCTGAACATTACCTGTTGCGTGGGATGCACTGAAAGCAGTTTCACCTGCCTGCATTATTGAGGCCCTCGCTGAGGCAGGACCTTGTTCCCCAGCTCTCCCTGCTGTTATGAAGGGCAAAAGACACAAGCTTGGAAAAGCGTTGGACATTTCCAGTGGTGCAGGATGTGCTGGCAGCAGTTTCCCCTGCCTGCATTCTTGAGGTCCTGGTTGGGGTGGGACTTCGTCCCCAGCTCTCCCTGCTGTTAGGAGGGGCCAAAGACATAAGCGCTGAAAAGAGCTGGACATTTCCTGTGGTGTGGGACAACCTGGACGCAGGTTTCACCAGCCTGCATTTTTGAGGCCCTGGCTAGGGTGGAACTTCATCCTCCTACTCTCCTCGCTGTTAGGAGGGGCCTGAAACACAAGCGCTAAAAAGCGCCGGACATTTCCTGCGATGCAGGATGTGCTGGATGCAGATTCACCTGCCTGCATTTGAGAGGTCCAGGCTGGGTTGGGACTTTGTCCCCCAACTCTCTTTGCTGTTGGGAGGGGCCAAAGGCACAAGCACTGAAAGAGTTAAACATTTCCCATGGTGTGGGATGATCCCAGGTGATTGCGCTGGCACAGACCCAGACCCATCTGCACCCGTCCGCATCTGAATGAGGCTTGTCTGTGCCACGGCTCTTGGTTTGGTTCGCAACTATCCACATCCTATTCTTGTTCCTCTTCTTTTTGATCTTCTTCATAAGGCAGAGTATTCAGGACATGATTTATTCTCCTTTCACCCTGGTAGGTTACTTTGCCTCATGGGGAAGAAGAGTTTGCCTCTAAACAAGGAATGGGAAAAGGGTCAGGGTTCCACCCCTCTATTGCCTCTTATCTCACCATGGCAATGGGTGCTATTTCCACTGAACTCAAACTGGTGGAAAACCGCATAGAGGAGGTGCAGAAGCTGATTAGTGATCCTTTCCTATTACCTGAAGCTTAACCTTGGGTGCCTACCGTGGAATATAACTTGACCCCTGACGTTATTACAAAATAAGATATTCTTCTGTCTAAAACACAGAAGTGGAATAGGTGCAAAGACAAAAACCCTTGTATAGCGCAAGATGATATAAGCGCCATCACCCTTAGTTCATCAAATTGTGCTACCTTTACTGATAATAATCCATCACCTTCCAAGAGGAAGAGGGAGAAGGCAAATCAAATAGACCTCCACCATAAACTCGTGTTACCTGGATCCCCTTCATGCAGAGTTGGGACATCGTCATCTCTCAGCCTTCCTCAGCCAGTTGTAGTAGTGCATTTCTTTATTTAGTTAAAATAAGTATAACCAGCGTTCCTCTTCAGCCAGGCCTTCCCCACTTAAACGCTCTCAATATCCCCTTTCTCTTTTTTCTGGTCTTTCTCCCTCAGTCGCTGATCCCCCTAGCGCCAAGAAACCGCAAGGTGTACGCTGCGCTCTAGAAATATTTTAAATTAGAAATTAGAAATTAGAAGTAACAAATAACCCTATAAACCTACCAACCGCAGTCAACATACTTGCAGATTTTCAAGCTTGTTGTCAGCCCCTAGTTGCAGGGCTGGAGACCCTGCTGAAATTTTTTCTAGCAGGTCATGGTGGACCAAATTAAATCTCTGACTGACAAAGCCAATCTCTGATTGAGGTTCTCAAAGCGGTCTCACATGGCGACACATGAGACCATCGCACAGCAGCTCCATGGCTTCAAGGATTTCAAAATAATATTGGCAATATCCTTATAGGACAAATAAATACATCTGAGGAGTGACCCACAACATTTTGTATAGCCCTCTCACTGGAATCCAGCCGGTCTAACACCTCACACTCCTACCCAGACTCAGCAGGCTTCATCATAGCATCAAGAAATCAATTGATCCATCTACCCCTGGCGCCGGAATTAACTCCTTCTGTGATCATCCAGGAGGGGATTCCCCCATTAAGAAGTGATGCCCAAGATGACCGCCAAAGCCTTATAAATAAAGATGCACACTGGTGCAAGCAAAAAACAGGGCGCCCAAATTGACTTAGTGGATAAAATCATCATGGTTCGCAGAGTGAGATCAGTGGGTCCTACGTCCAAATATTTGGGGGATTGTGTGGTCATGAATTTGAAAGATTCTGATCTTGTTAGTTTCCTACTATCATGTTTGGCCTATCTATCAAATCAGGAATCAAAAATGCATGCCATTCTATTAGGTTTATTCTACCGTCAACCTCCCAATGAAGTCCCTGACAATAATTGTTGTAGACCTAGCTGGAATAATCCTAATGTCTCTGTGTCCTTGGTTCCTATCATTACAGTAACTGTTTTGAACCAATATTAAGCTTATCATATATCGTTTGAAGGTCTATGTCTTCCAGTTGTAATGGCCCCCTCTAGCTACCTGGAAGTTGTTCCTGACCCCCTTAGTTTCTACAAGATGGCACCAAAAACAAGAAAGGATCAACTCTCATCCAAGACACCTTTGAACTTCCAGGTTCTATCGTGGAACATTGCAGATATACACCAGAAACTGAGTAACGAGAACTGGATATCTTTATCCAACACTTTTACATAATTTGTTGTCAAGAGATCAAGGCCATCAACCCTATTCGTGCAGTTGGTTTTAAATCTTTGTATTCCTCGGCTGTTCCTTCAGCTGCAGGAAGGGGGAAAGGCCTGGTTGTTTTTATTTCTATTTGGAATTTGTATGTCAAGGTCTTGGTCTTCAAACCCTGTTATCAGATTTTAAATGTGTCTCATTCAAACACAGTTAATATATTATTAATACATTTTCATTATTTGTTTTTAAAGTACAAACAGATGGCATTATAGACACACTGGAGTCCACTTTAGCAAAATTAATACCCAGCAAAAAAACATATGTCACTTATGTGGGCAGACAGCTTTAATATTGGCAAATGCATTCACACTGGTAATAATATCTGTGGCATCACGGATGGCAGGGTGAAAATACTGGCCACTTTATACAGTGATTGTACTGGGAAGCCATGAATTGTATAGTAATCACTTATAACTTGTCCTTTTCATCAGAACTACATGGTTCAAGCTCTATCAATTCCCCTACATTTGTTGGTACAGGGAAAGGCAATGTAATTGATTTCATTTTACTTTTGGTGAACTGGTCCTACAAACTGAGAAGTTATGATATGCAACCTTCACCTTTTAGTGATCATTAACCAATATTTATCGTTTTTTCTTTCTCTTTGCTTCCTAGATCTAGGAGCAGGACTGAGTCCCCTTTATACTGTACAACTAACATATTGATCTGAATTCATTTTTTGTTGATCTGATCACTGATAGGTACAAGGACATAACTTGTTGTCTCTTGCAAAATGCTCACTCCACCAAAATCTGAGACAGTTTTATAGCACTTTGTAAATCTTCTTACAGTATGTTAACTAGGGATAAACCCCCTACAGATACACCAATTCAGTCATGGTTTATTTCCGACTGTACTACAGTCAACAAAGCCATTATTAGTGTGAACGATATGATCCAGCGGCCTCTAGTTGCAGTGGACAGGAAGGAACAAATATAAACAAACCATAGAAAGTAGAAAGCCAGAAATTAGACTTAAAGCCTGAGAAGACTTTGAAGGGGCAACCCAAACAAAAGATAATAGAGTTTTTTATGAGATTATAAATCGCCCTTTTTTCTTGGAAGGCCCAGCCTCAGACATAGAATGTCACATTTTAGAACATGACTGGGTCGAACATTTCCCCCAAATTTTGATTCAGGCAATTTAGTATGGGACCAACTTTCCATGATAGATTGTCCAGTGATGCCCTCACTTGCCAAGCAATGTTTAAGTGAATCCATTGTTGTGGCAGACATTCTTATTTCTGCAGATGGGAAAGCTCCAGTCCCTGATGGGATCCCCGCTGACCTGTTTAGGCATCACCTTGCTTTTTGGGCCCCCATAATAACTAATATTCTCAGAGCCATTACAAAGGAGGGTCCCATTGATTCCTGGAGGGATTCAATTACTGGGTGGATCTTTAGGAAATGCAATAGGAAGCTTCCTGCATGCTATTGCCCTATCTCGTTATTACTTCACTGTTAAAGTTATATGGTGGGCTATTTGGTTAAACAGGAAGTTTAGGCTGATGCTAATTCCTTTTATACAGAAGTTAAATGTGGGTTCTGTCCTGGCCTCGGCACAGACAAACAAGTACTTAACCTTTCTCTAATCCTGGTAAAAAAACATCAAGGCCAGAAGAGAGGCTGTACATATGGCATTTATGGACCTCACCTGTGCTTTTGACCTAGTAGATAGGGAAATTCTTTGGGAGTTGATAGAACAGGCAGTTATTGACCCTCCCTTATCGAATCTTTTAACTCACCTTCACTGGGACAAAGTTATCAGTATTTGTTATACACAAGCTGGCGACTGCACTCACTCTATATGGGTCAAAGGAGGAGTGAGGCAGGGTTGTATACTGGCACCCTTTTTATTCTTATTTTATATCAATGCCTTGGATTCGGTCTTTGTTTCCAGTGTCCAAGATGTCCCCAAAATAGGTCTTCGTCTGGTCCCTGTACTTTTTTACACAGACAAGTTCATCATCACACACAGCCAAAGAACTACAAGCTCTTTGAGATGGTTTTAAAAATTAATGAGGGATTTAAATCTGAAGGTCAACCATAAAAAATCCTATATTTTGAACTATGGCCCAAAAAACACCCACCCCAAAAGTCTTTTTTATTGGGGAGACTCCTTTTACTAAGATATCTAATCTTAATTATTTGGGACACCTTGACTTGGGATAGGTTAATCACCCTGAGAATCTTATGAATCTATTTTTTGCTTTGTGAAAAAGCTAGGTCGCAAGCCACTTAGAGAGATGTATGTGTTATATAGGAGTAAATATCTCTCAGCTGGTATATATGGAGCTGGATTATGGATATATGCAGGATTAGGTACTCTGCAGGCAGCCAGACATAAAATATTTGGTAGAATCCTGGCATTTCCTAAAATCATGATGAGTTTTATTTCACACCAAGAACGGAGTTTAGGTTATTTCGAGGATGAAGTAAGTCTGGCTCGCATTTTATTATGGGTAAAATTATGGGCTATTCCTGAGTCCAGTTTCTCCAGCAAGGTTTAAGAGGACTGCCTTAACATTAGTACTATGTTAGCTATTCCCTGGCTAGCATATGTTAAGAACACCCTTCGAAATCTGGGTTTCAGCCATTTTTATGATGCCCCGGACAGTATTGTCCCCCATGCTAAGGAGCTGGTAAAACAAAGGTTTTTGGCCAAGATAGAAGAATGCTACAATAGTTTAGTCCCTTGCTGCGGTTTCTATTCTCCAATATGTGCCAGTTTCAAACACCCTAGGTAAGGAACCATACTTATCTTGGATAGAGAACCGTGAGTAAAGATTTTACCTCACTCATCCAAGATTAAGTACAATCCATTTCTTTGTAGCCTTTCCCCTGACAGGTACTTGGTTTGCCTCACTTCCTTGTTGCCGTTGTGACGCTGTTTCTACCAATCTACAGTAGCGGCTCGTGGAGGGAGTGCTGCGGGGTGATGGGGCGTGGTGGGGTAAGGTTCAGTGTGGGGAGTAGTAATCCACTGGATTACGACCAAGCAGAGTTAAGTAACTAAATATATAAATAAAATGAATTACATTGCACACACTGCATTGCCAAATGCAATGCAGCACGTGCAAAGAAATGTGTTTTATTTATTTTTTTAGATACTTAACTCTGTTTGGCCATATGCCGTAGTTTACTACCCCCACCCTGCCCCTCCCCTCCCCCACCCGCCCCACCACCCGGCAGCACTCCCTCCACGAGCCGCTACTGCCAATCTACAAAGCACTTTATGCTTTTTTGCACATTGTACAGCACTTTAAGATCTCATCTGTTTATGTCCTATTTTATGCAATATGAATTTTAACCACACATCAATAAGGGTTGCACTTTTTACAATGTTTAGATTCTCCCACAACATGTTTCTCGGTCATAAACTTTATCTCTTCTGCCTTAAAACTGAGAAGGAAATATGTCTTGTGATTACAAATATTAATTATATCTCGCCTAGTTGTAAAGTACATACTTTTAAAATATTCATATTTTTTTAATTAACTGGCTAAAATGTACATGTTTGTACTGAAGCATTTATTATATTTAACCATCCCGATTTATTGTACTCAAATTTTATGTTTTTGTCTTATGGATATCAATGGGATAATTTATTACCAAGCTTCATTTTCTTTTTACTAATGCAATATGTTTTTAACTTTTTAAAGTTGTCATGTTTATTTGTTTCTTTTGTTATTTTCATAGCAAGTTTTATGTCTTACGGTTTCTGTGCTATGTTTGAGCAATATTGATGTTTTATCATGTGGTTTTAAGGTCATATTTTGACCGAATAAAGATTTTGACTGACTGTCTATAAGTATAAGGCAAACATTCACAAATGTTAGCACTGATCAAGCACCTAGTTCATTTTAAACTCCTCCTCAAAATTGTGTACGTTTACTGACTTCAAACCTTACAAATTCATCCCATAAATCAGTACAGGCAGAATCCTGGGACATGTCCTCTTGTTTCTGAGCACAGTGCCTCTTTGTGATATTATGTCATCAGTCAATTTCTCCTACCAGCAAAAGGCTGATAATATACAAACTGAATCTTCTTTGCTCTTTTTTCCCACTTCCCTCCTTGCAACACTAACACACAACAATGAGTAATATAACATCTCACACTAAATTAAGTTGTGTACTTATTGTTTTTTGTGCTCCCTGCTCCAGTCTCAACACACTCCAAGTGAGAGTAGTGTATTATTTAACTCTAGCATGTGGGGCATCTTTACCACAGGAGCTGCAACCAGAATTCAGGTCCTGAATAACAGAAAGTGTTGATCCCACATTACCTGCTATTGATCAAGTCTGTTAATAACACAATAACACACTAGCAATGAAGAAACCTGACCATTGTAACAGTCAAGTCAAGTATAACTTTATTCGGTTATCAGATAAAAACAACCATAAAAGTACAGATATAAAAAATCATCAAATTACACAATATCCGTGACATCATTAGATTATGACAAAGATAAATTGAATCCATCTTAATTTAGTTCATTCAAATAATTGTCCTTCGAAATCTAAAAACATATTTAAGATAAGCAGATAAATATGCAATAGTTAAAATATTATCCAATTTTTGGAGTGCTAAAAATGCAGGGCGGCACTGTGTGCATTCCATAATCTTCAACAGGGGCACAACCCATCTTTTCCTGGGGATGGTATAAAATCTACAGAAAAAGAGGATATGAATATCTGACTGCTCCGACAGATCGTCACACGGGCATTTAATTAGTTGTTTAATCCAGATATCCATAACAGGGTAGCTGAGGGATCAGTGTAACAGGTTTAATCTAAAACGTGTCAATAAAAACCTTTCAAAATCACTCATTTTTAGTTTAATGTACGATTGCCTGTGATCAGAAGTCATTATCAATTGGTGTGCGACCACAGTTTTCTTTGTCATTTCTATGTTAGTTCTAAGGTCGCACAAATACCTCATGCAAACATCTTGAGTAATTTCCTAGATATGTGGCACTCACTTGTGGGGTCATCGTAGTATTCCCTATGCCCTATTTTGATAAAAAACATTCTTACGTAGGTTAACCACGCCACCTTACAAACATTTTCTAGACTCATAGCGTCCATTAAAATAGAACGATTGAACGCACATTCCTCAATTGACCAAATCCTGTGCCACAGGAGTATCGGGGCAACCTTGATGATATCTTCTATATATACGGTACCCCTAACTCAGCGTGACTAACATAATTTGAAACACTATATGGTACCCCTAAGAGAGATTTTAAAAAGTTATTCTCCACCACCTGTATTGATGTTGTATTTACATACCCCCAAACCCCTGCACCGTATGTAGCAACTGCCACGCAAGTTGCTCTGTACACAGTTAAAAGCTCCCCAATTCTTTTTTTCCCCAGTCATTGTAACAGTCTTTCTGTACAGTCTTCCTCTTTGTCTCCCACAGTCCTTCTGGATAAAGTCACCAAATTTACTAACAGGACATTTTCAAACTTACTTGAACCGCATCCATTACCAAATAGTGGCAGGGAACTGAATGGCTTAATGACAGCCCTCTTTAAACGTATTACACAAGTGTTCTTAGTTATTCAGGACAAATTACACAATAACCAATCCCAATTCATTGCTCTATCCATAGCAGGCAGAAACCCTGTGCTCAGTTGGCCACGTCCTGAGCAATTAATATAAACCTTTATATTATTTATGTTCAAGATCTTTTGCTCTTTTTTTACTTTAACAATTAAAGCCCTTTCCAGTTACATCTATATCTTCTGACCATCGCACATAGGACATTATGACTCACTTGAATAAAACTGTGTTTTCCACTTATACCTATGATTCTATCTTTTTTATGTCCCATATGTACTAATTTTTACCCAAAATCCGAATTCTCGTTCTTCAGCTGTGAACAGCCATATTAGAGTGCGTGACGTGCAAAAATAGCAGTAAAATGCATACAAGTTATTTCTCTTCGTTGCGGCACGCTTCTTCTCGATGCGGTGCAGTGTGACAACTCCAGTGGCGATATCCTTATTCAGAAGTTGCGAAGGCAGCAGCAGCGACCGTGACAGGCTTCGATCTCGTTGCGTCAACCCTTACAAGAAGGATAGCTTCCCAGAGGTTTTACAGTTAATTATAAATGCGCAAGGTGCACTCACAAGAAATCCACTAGATGTGAAGAGGTTTTTTATCAGGGAGTGATGGACACAGTGCATGTGAGCAAGAAAGTGATATCTAAATGAACAAAAGGAGAGAGAAGTTTTATTAGGTGTCTCCTAATGCCCAAGTTAAAAACAGTGCTACAACAGTTTTAACATACTAACTGTCCGTGTGAAGAAAAACACAAAAAGGTCTACATGTTTCAGCCTTACGGACTAGGCTTTCTTCAGGACCAAACACTAGATATAAAAAAATCACAGAAGAAATAATGAATAATAACAGGGTTGGAACAATTACAACCATGTGACCTGTATTAGTAGGTTCTCCAAAGCCTCATCTATATCAAGGATACTGTGAGTACATGCAAGAACAAACATAGAAAGGAAAATAACCTGTCACATATCTACTAAGCCCTCCAATTCTTAAGGAAACGTCAAGTCAAATACTAGTGATTTAACAATTATCATCTAGTTGCTGCAATAGCAAATATGCCTTACCTGTGTACTGTGAGGAAGACACCTCGCCTCACCTGGCAACAGCTCAGAATAATGAGGCCCGCTCTGTGAAAAATACAAAGAGCAGGAGGATGCTTAAAGTGCTATAGTACTCTTAAACTCCATAGGTTAAAACTCATAATGTCACATTAGTTTGCCAATTTAAAAATGGCAGCCCCCCATTAGGTACTAAACCAGGTATAAAAAAACATATTCATTATGTGCCCTATATATACAATAAGGTCTAATATGTCAAGTAACAATGATGTCTTATCAGGGGCAACATTCAAGGTAGAGAACACGTAATTTCAGATTGTGAATTAATTACTGTCAATCATCATTACAGACTATCTGGGTCTGTGAATGTCATACAACACGAGTCTATGAATGATCATGTGCCCGATCGTATGTAAAATTCTATCTTTACGATTCTACAAAAGCAAGCAGCTTCTCCTGGCCGAATAAAGAAAGACGGGCGGAAGCTCACAAAAACATCCACCCCATTAGCTTTAATAAATCAAGGCATCCTGACGACCACCACATTAAAAAGCATCCAGCGCTGTGTCCAATTGCTCTGTGAGGGGTGCCCGCCTCACAGTGCAAGGTTTTCTGTAGGCACCCCTTTTCCCCAGAGGAGCCCGTTTAGTCGGTCACAACACAGGCTCCAATAGAAATCAAGGCAGTCCTTCTGAATGGTGTTTGGAAGCATTGTAATTGGTCGGGAGGAAAAGCCGATTGAGAGTTGGTCGGAACCGAATCCTACAAGGAGAGGTGTGGAAAGTTTCGGACCAACATTGTAATGAAGCCCCTAGTAAAATTAGTTGATAAATCTAGGTTGGCCATAAAATTGACCAAGGGGTGCACTAGGTCATGCAAGGCTTTGGGGGTGAGAGCAAATAACACTATGCCATCTGCATACAATAGTGCTGGTAGTGGGGCACCATTTACCATGGGCAACGTCTAGGGTGCACTTACTGAGCTCCTTACTAAGATCATTTATGTACCAAATGAAAATAAGTAGGGCTTGAACACACCCCTGGTGAACCCCCGACTGATACTAAATTCATCAGTGACTTCTCCTTTGTTCCCAAACCTGACTCGAGAGGGGTCCATTATGATGTCGGGCGGATTGCCACCGCCCGACTGGTGGTAGCAATCTGCCCAACATCTTTCCTGGCCCGCCCTCCATTTACCCCAGCCATTGTAATGGCGGGGGTGAGTGGTGGACAGAAAGACTGGTAGCTGTATTTCCGCTGGCCAGCAATCCTTACTATTGCCCGCCCGGCGGAACTCGGGCCTTATATGGTGGCTGTGTTTGGAAGACCCCGGCATCCATATCAGGATGCCTGCCTGGAAGGCCTTTCCACAGCGCTATCCCGCCATGGAAAAGCATGCAGGAATTGCTTTGGGGAACCGTTGCGGGACCAAGGGGAGTGGTGGGGTGGTGGGGGGCTGCACCTGGGGTATACCTATGGTACCCCCAACATTCACATGCACAAGGTTGCAGGCACCGCGTGGTGCCTGTCACGTCGTGCATGCCAATGCACAACAAGCACATTTCACACTGTGGCGGGTGCTGCTTACAGCACCGCCCACCAAAACGTTAAATGTGCAGGATGCGACTGCCAGGGTGGCGCCCACATCCTACTAGACACAACGGGACCTCCGCACCTCTGGCGGCCGGCCCTGTTCACTGTTACGGTCATCGTAATGAACTCCTTAGTGTCTGATGGAGCATTTTTTTGCGAAATAATCTTGCTTGATCAAATCTGCTCATATGTGCGTTATTAACAAAGCAAGTGATTAATAGTGTGAAAATTATTAACATTGGGACCTAAAAAGAATAAGGTGGAAAATGTGCAAGAGAGATGCGGCAGATTGGCTGATCAAAGGCTGCAATAGTTTCTGTGTAAGAAAGCAAAACAAAACATTCGTTTTTATGTAAAAACGCCAGAAATGAGAAAGAGACTTTCTAAATGTGTACTAAAATCTTAACAAGTGGAATAACGAAATAAAAAATAATGGAAACGCTTGCAGAAAAAAGATTGTCATAAATGTTTTTCTTTTTTCAATAACAAAGAAACATTAATCATTAGTGGTTAAAAAGATTATACCTATGGGGTTTAATGAGAATAATGAATCTCTAAAATAATGACTTCTTATGTATTTTTTTGTGATCATTTAACTACATTAGGTTTAAATTTTTTAGAAGAAAGCAAAACTTTTACAGTTATTCCAAGAAGGCCTCAAACACTGCTAAAGTTATTTCTCTTTTCTAACGTAGGCCTCAGAAGCATGTACTTTGTCCTTCATTATTTCTAAAATGCTGATTTATTTGTTTAGTTGTGTAAAGCATATCTTTAGGACATCCTTTTTACTAAGGATATAAAGTTTTCTTTTATGAAAAATTGTGTTGACTATGTTGCAAGCCGTTGTGGAAGTGAGCGCGAGGACACGAAGAGACTACAGTTTGTTTCCTACTTCCAAACAGCGATGACACCATTAATATAACAAAGATCATTTTAGAAAATCCGGATGAGCTTGCTCGCCCGATGATCACCTGATATGTCAGACCAATGGAATTATGTGGAATTGTGAATTTGTTACTTTAGGGTTCTGAACTTTTAACATTTTGATATATAATTATTACTGTGAGAAAAGAACTAAGCAGTAGCTGTTTTTATGAGCAGAGACTTTCTCTGCTGTATTCTCTGTGCTACTCTGGCTGGTTTCTATCCTTGAAATCCCTAACTGAGACTGTCCTGATTACTTTGCCCTTCATCAGCTGGTGATGTTGCCTAAGCTATACCTTTTTGGCTGAAGGGTTAGTTATTTCTAATTAAATGCACGCTGTGCATTAGTTCTCATTGACATAGGTTTGTATGAAATCTGAAATGCATACCATTCTGAAAATGCAATTAATTATCTCTTTAGTCTCTCTCACTCTCTCTCTCTCCCTCTTCTTGCACATGTTTTTGATGTATTTGATATTACCTGTATTTCTCTTGTTGTGAATTTACCTGTAACATTGAACTAATGGAGATTCTTTGATGGTTCTTATTGTATTCGTGTAGTGACCATTCACATTTAGAAATATTAGACAAAAGTATCTTGATAGGTTTTTAGGGGCAGACATACAATAACTGGCTCATCTCTGCATATTAGCAAAGCTACACCAGTTATTTTGCGTCAGGAAAAATAGCCTTGCGCCACCATGGATGCACCGCATATACAATGCGGCGCACCATGGCACAAGGATGGAAAGATGTGTGACAAATCTTCTGACGTAAAGGTAGTGAATTGCTGGAGTAGTGTTGCAAGCATGACGCAACTCCAGCAATGGTTAGGTATGCCTATTCCTAACATGCTGCATCACTTCTTACGCCTTCTTCACGCAGGCATAAGGTTTTGATGCAGTGGCATCACAAAAGTGACTCAGTGAAATCTAGTAGATTTCACTCCGTCACTTTTACGAGGCTTTCCTACATCGGAATGCCCACCCTGTATCTGCCTGATGCAGTTATAATGTAGCACAGAGCTTTAGAATGTGACGCATCTCACTAGATGCGTCGCAAAGTAAATATGTCTCATAGTGGCGCATTGTTTATGACGCCGCTGTGTCACAGAAGTGACGCAACCGTGTTTCAGTTCAGTTTAAAGACTTTATTAGAATTGAATTCACAATTCATAAAAGCATACACATAGTAATCACAATTAAAATTCCATCTTTTCATTCAGAATTAGACATTACTAAAATTTGATTTTTTTAAATTGATAAAAAGTAGTTAAAAAGGATAAAACAATACAAACAATTTGATTACATAATAGTTAAAAATACTTAATTAGCTCTTGCTATCCCATGACGATGGTCCTTCTCACTCTTAAAATTGTGTTCAAGTAAAGGCTCACTATGCTGATGGTGGAACAATCTTCTAAGGACCTAAGTTTATTATAGGCGTCTCTTGCTTTCCTTAGGCCCCAGGTTAACAGGAGGGGTTTTAAATTTCTCGTCTAGAGTGGCTATATAAAGTGCAAAAAAGAGTGCAGTGTATATTTGATTGGAATGAATTGTCATCACAGGGACACTGCCTTTTTACTCTCGTCCAGTCATTGCAATTCGGGAATGATACAAGTCTATAAAAGGTTTCCAAACGGAAATATGTCAGGAGCCTACGATGCTGTAGGGGGTGGTCTATTACAAGATACAACTGAGGGCCCCTCTGAGGTGTCACTTCATCGTGGCTTATGACAGATTTTTTTATTCCTTTCACCCTTCCACCTTTGCAGTTCCAAATGTTCCAGCAACATCTTTTTGAGCGTGGATCGTGAGAGCTGTTCCAGTGAGGCTGGGTCGGTAAAATATTCAGGATGACCAATCTCACTGACAAAGTTCTTAATGTATCTAAGCCATTTAATATTGTTCATCCCATTACAACTTAAACAGTCCTCAATAATAGATCTATTCAAATCTGTGGCAGGGTTGGTCCAGACATTATGCCAAAGTAAAACAAGAGCTAGTTTTATAATGTCCGTAATGTAAACGAGAGCAACTTCGGCATGTAAGACATATATAGGAGTACTCCCCGGTGTAGCGGTTATAAATCGAAGGAACCTATTCTCGATTCGCTGTATCGCCTCCACTTGCTGCCAGCCCCAAATGCCCACCCCATAGGTCCCAATAGCCACACATTCCGATTTATATATTTGGAGGAGCTCCCTGACTGGTCTGTTTCCTATTTTTTTAGCAAAGCTCATAAGTGCACCAATTGCTCTATTAAATGCCATGGCCCTTGCGTTCACAGCAGACTTCCACGTGCCCTGTCTATCGAAATGAACCCCCAAATAACAAAAGATGTCGGCTAACTCCACCTTCCTTTCATCTAAGGTAATTGGACATGGTGATCTTTGTTTGTTTGGGCCGCACGCCTTGGTAAACGTCTTTGAGACATTTACACGTAACCCTCTGGTGTTCATAAAGTTAGTGAAGGTCTGTACGGCTTTCTGAAGACCCACCTTAGTCTGCGAGAGGATAGCCGCATCATAAGCATAAAGTAAAATGGGGATGGGTTTGCCTTTGATTACAGGATAATCGTAATACTGTTGTGTTAAGCAAGAACCCACTCCATTAATATAGAGGTTAAATAGCAGGGGGGCCAATATGCAGCCCTGCCTTAACCCTCTATTAATCTTGAAGAGCTCAGTGCATTCCCCCCTCTGGCCGTATCTTACTCTTGCACCCGCCTCAGCATAGAGTTCTCTGATGTAATCTATTATTTTATTGTCCAGCCCAATGTCCCTCAAAGTCTGCCAGAGATTGTCGTGCAAAACGCAATCAAATGCAGAACTGAGGTCCACAAATGTCACGTATAGGTTGGTTTTCCTTGTCTGTATGTATTTGGAGATGGTTAGGGAGAGATTTAGCCCCTGCTCAATTGTCCCCCACCCTCCCCTAAACCCATACTGGAAAGGTGATAGCACTTCCTGTCCCTCTAGCCAGTCCTGAATGTGAGCAAGAATGACCCTGCCCGCCATCTTCATGAAGCCATCTAACAAAGAGATGGCCGATAGCAGGCAGGATCATTTCTGTTCCCCTTTTTGTAAATCGGGACCAGAATTGCCTCCTTCCACATTGGAATAATACCTCATTTGCCCATGCAATTCAGGACTCTAGTGAATCCCATCCCATTAGGCCTACCCCATCTAGCGGGCCATTACAATTGCCATAACTGCTCTGTATGTATTCAAACTTTTGATGTAAAAGCATTTGAACACAGCATAAGCTGACATAATGTGCAAACCCTAACTCAAATATTGGGGTTTATGTGATAAAATATCAATGTAGTTTGGTTTATATAGGACAGACCACCCTGAAAATAAAAGACATAATCACACAACACAAAATTTGGATTAGACAACAAGTTGTGAATGCCCTGTTGGTTGCTCACTTCACAAATATGTCTCAGCCAGAGGCAAGTGATTGACCATCATAAACTCCCTCCTAGAGGAGGAGGCATAAAGTACCACTAAACAGATATGAATACAGGTGGAATACAAAATGTGCTGCAATA
Organism: Lissotriton vulgaris; assembly: GCF_964263255.1. Taxonomy (NCBI): domain Eukaryota; kingdom Metazoa; phylum Chordata; class Amphibia; order Caudata; family Salamandridae; genus Lissotriton; species Lissotriton vulgaris. The sequence goes on from NC_141696.1 coordinate 903,118,328, forward strand.
ACTCAAAGTCTTAACACTTTGGATGAAGGGAACTCTTTAATATAATCCTTTATGACATTTGTATTTATTGTTTTTTTGCAATTGCTGTTTTTTAAATTGTTTGTTGTGTCTGATAATTATGAGCCTAGGTATATGTATGTTCCTTTTATGATGTTCCCCTTTTCTAACTAGGAAAGGAGTGACACATGAGGAACTTTTTTATATATACTTTGTCCCTTGTTGACATTTGTAATTTATGTTTTTTGCAGGTTATTTGATAGTTTATGTTCTTCCTATGGTATTTTATTTCTCTGACCAAGCCAGGTACATACTCTAGTATTTTTAATAGTTGTATTCTCTTTTTTGGTACCTAATTCCTTTTCTATGAGGGAGATGCAGTACCACAGGCCTCTGTGCCCTGATTGAAATGTATTTGAAGACAGTTCAATATGGTCTCTCGATGTTCAAAAATAAGTCTAGACTTATAATGCCACACACTTTTTCTACAGCAATCAGCCATGGCATTTCTTGTTTCAATTTGTTTTGCATACCTGTAAGAAATTGGATTAATGGTTGGGAGGAGTGAAACCCTACTCAAGCAGCAACCACAATCCTTATCAGGTTGAAGTCACTAGCAAACCTTAAACTAACCTGTGCTCAACCCTCTGGTAGCTCGGCACTGAACAGTCAGGCTTAACTTAGAGGCAATGTGCAAAGTATTCATGCAGGACGTCAAGCAATAAGAAAATGAAACACAACACAAGAAAAATTGTACATCAAATTAGAAAAATAGAGTAAAATGTAACAACCAATTTAAGACCAAAACAGCAAAAAGGCTGGTCAGTAGAACCAAAGATTTGCAATTTTTAAGATTTTAGTGAAATTGTGCCTAAAAAGTCAAAACGTCAAATGTGGATATCTGGTCGTGCTAGACCAGGACATAGTCACAAAATCAGGACAACCACAATGGAGTGAGGACTGGCTACAAGGACCCAGTTAGGCTCACTGTACAAGAGTACCTTAAGTCTTGGTTGGCAACAGTTACACAATCCCGTGTTGAGGATGTGGATTGAAGATGCATTGTGCAGCATCCGTTCTGAGGAGCTACAAAGCTGTGATGCAAGATCCTGTATCATTGTCTGGGAGGCTGTCTATGAGGGGGCTTGGGATGCAACGTCCTGCACTGAGGATGGTTCGCACACTGCCTGGTTCTTAAGTGAATACATGCAATGGAACTTAAATGCACAGGGCTACTCCATGGAGTATCTAGCCATCCACAGGGTGCAGTAAGAAAATCTAGACTTGTTTGAAGAGCCAGATCTTTGAGCTTTTCTTAAACAAGGCAGTAGCAGCTACAGAGCATTTCTCAAAAGCAAGTTTATTCAATGACACTTGTCTGAGGTAGCAGAAGGTCCTTCCACCCAGTTTCCTGCAACAAATCTTAGAAATCCTTGCCCGAAGGCAGTGATCTGACAGCAAGCTTTTGAAGGGGGCATAGAAATGAATTCTGGCCATAAGATAGCCTGCACCTGAATGGTGCAGTGTTCTATGGACCAGGACTTACATCTTGAAGAGAATTCTCTTCTTCATTGGAAGGCAATGGAGTGCAAGTGTGGAGAAACATGTGTTCTTGGGGGACGGCTAAGAAGAATGCAGGGTGCAGTACTATGGACCACTTGCAGTTTGCTTAGCAGAAGTCCCAGATAGAGGACAGTGCCACAGTCCAGCTTTGATGATATAAGTGCCTGGATGACCACCTTTCTTGCAGGCAAGGAGCAAAGTGTAGAACGTTTTTAATGCCAGCAGAAGCGCAAAATATGTTCTGATCACAGACATAATCTGTGGCTGAAAAGAAGAGAGGTGGCAAATGTAATGCCTCAGTTCTGGACTGTTCTCCCTTGGGGACCTGGGAATAGGGTATCTTTGGCTACACAGTCTTCCAATCCTGGAAGATTGTGGCAGAATAATAATATTTTGGTCTTGTCTGCATTGCATTTTAATTGATGTGAGCTCATCCAGTAAAAAACAGAAGAATGTCAGATTTTAATGGACTCTCCCACAATCTCCTCTCCCTTCCCACATGTGAACAGCAGCTGGATGTCATCTGTGTATGTAATCACCTTAGCCCCCAAGGCCTCTGACAATTGTGTTAAAGCGGTGGGGTGTGCATTAAACAAGAGTATGACTCAGAGCAGAGCAGACCCTTGCTCATTGCACCATCAGGATTCAAGCAAACCGGGCCGAAGACGGCTGTAATGCCAGAAACCGGTCCCCGGGAGCTTGTTTCCTTCCCAGTGTAAGAATTGGCTTTTGTAGTTTGGTTTGCCCTGTTCCCATCATGCACTGGGACAGGAACAGACTAATTTGCATACAGCCAGGTTCTGAAACTGGGATGGTGCAGTGAGCTAAAAAACGGTGTTGGATCTAGCCCTGATCTCTTGACTGGGTGAGAGCTTTCTGCTTATTTCAGAGACTCTGTCCCTCACCACCCCTTGTTGTAAATATTTTTGTCCACCCTAAGCGTGGAAGGGTATTCTCAGATGTGAGACCCTTGCTCATTGCACCATCAGGATTCAAGCAAACCGGGCCGAAGACGGCTGTAATGCCAGAAACCGGTCCCCGGGAGCTTGTTTCCTTCCCAGTGTAAGAATTGGCTTTTGTAGTTTGGTTTGCCCTGTTCCCATCATGCACTGGGACAGGAACAGACTAATTTGCATACAGCCAGGTTCTGAAACTGGGATGGTGCAGTGAGCTAAAAAACGGTGTTGGATCTAGCTCTGATCTCTTGACTGGGTGAGAGCTTTCTGCTTAATTCAGAGACTCTGTCCCTCACCACCCCTTGTTGTAAATATTTTTGTCCACCCTAAGCGTGGAAGGGTATTCTCAGATGTGAGACCCTTGCTCATTGCACCATCAGGATTCAAGCAAACCGGGCCGAAGACGGCTGTAATGCCAGAAACCGGTCCCCGGGAGCTTGTTTCCTTCCCAGTGTAAGAATTGGCTTTTGTAGTTTGGTTTGCCCTGTTCCCATCATGCACTGGGACAGGAACAGACTAATTTGCATACAGCCAGGTTCTGAAACTGGGATGGTGCAGTGAGCTAAAAAACGGTGTTGGATCTAGCCCTGATCTCTTGACTGGGTGAGAGCTTTCTGCTTAATTCAGAGACTCTGTCCCTCACCACCCCTTGTTGTAAATATTTTTGTCCACCCTAAGCGTGGAAGGGTATTCTCAGATGTGAGACCCTTGCTCATTGCACCATCAGGATTCAAGCAAACCGGGCCGAAGACGGCTGTAATGTCAGAAACCGGTCCCCGGGAGCTTGTTTCCTTCCCAGTGTAAGAATTGGCTTTTGTAGTTTGGTTTGCCCTGTTCCCATCATGCACTGGGACAGGAACAGACTAATTTGCATACAGCCAGGTTCTGAAACTGGGATGGTGCAGTGAGCTAAAAAACGGTGTTGGATCTAGCCCTGATCTCTTGACTGGGTGAGAGCTTTCTGCTTAATTCAGAGACTCTGTCCCTCACCACCCCTTGTTGTAAATATTTTTGTCCACCCTAAGCGTGGAAGGGTATTCTCAGATGTGAGACCCTTGCTCATTGCACCATCAGGATTCAAGCAAACCGGGCCGAAGACGGCTGTAATGCCAGAAACCGGTCCCCGGGAGCTTGTTTCCTTCCCAGTGTAAGAATTGGCTTTTGTAGTTTGGTTTACCCTGTTCCCATCATGCACTGGGACAGGAACAGACTAATTTGCATACAGCCAGGTTCTGAAACTGGGATGGTGCAGTGAGCTAAAAAACGGTGTTGGATCTAGCCCGGATCTCTTGACTGGGTGAGAGCTTTCTGCTTAATTCAGAGACTCTGTCCCTCACCACCCCTTGTTGTAAATATCAGAGCAGAACCCTGCAGAACTACCACTGTCAGATCATATGCTATGGAAGAGTAAGAGGTAACCCACACATCCTGCCCTCTGTCCTTCAAAAAGGATGCTAACTCTGCGGCATGTGATGCGCAGCCCCGCATTGCCATCGAGGCTGCCTTGAGTGAGAGGACTGTGATGTGAGGGCCTTTGTCAGGGATACATCGTGTCCGGGTTGGCTCCAATAAGGCTGCGAGGGATATGTGAAGTCCTTTTGCCAGGAAAGTCGATGCAAAAGAGGTGATGCATTAGCTCTGCTCAATGTTGCGCCATGCAGCAGCAGGGGTGCATCAGTTCTGCTAGGTCCACAGAAGAGCTGGCAGAGCACCTTCAGGCCCACTTCCAAGGGTCCAGGACTGATGTGGGAAAACCTGGTAGGGTAGGATTCAAGATGGCAGAGTCTAGGTGCTGGATTCAAGGTTTTGGATGCCTGTTATGTCCCTGAGGCTTCTCATCAGAATGCCTGCCAAATAACCCTCGGAGGTCACTCTGGAGTCATAGTTTTTGAGTTACAGGTCTATTTCTTCTCATCCAGGCAAGAGGGCAGTATGGCAGCACAGCAGGGCAGCAGGGCAGCAGTCCAGTGGAGTGGCAGTCCTTCTAGCAGAACGGCAGTCCTTCTTCTAAGCCACATTAAATAAAATTATGTTACATCATATCAAATACATTAAAAGCCTATATCAGTTTTAGATGTTGCCGCCCAATGGAGAGTACTGTTTTTGATGCACTAAACAAATTGCTGGGCAGCTCGCTGCATTGTCCACAAAGCCATCTACAGCAAGGATACACCCTTTCTTACAAGAAAGCTTCAAATATATTTGGATCATTGACAGAGTATAGGAAATATAAATATTGTATGGTCAGATTATCGTGTCATAAATATTAAAGATCAAAATAGTGAGAAGGTAAGTGAAAATAGGTAAGTATAGATTTACTACTCTTAATTCCACAACTTGAACTCATCAATGTACAAATAACCAGTTATATTAAGTAAAATGTGCTTATCTGTAGAAACGTTTCTTCATGATATTTTTGTTCTTGATATTCTTGACATGATAATTTATCCCACAATGTTTATCTTTCAGATGTTCTGTCTGAATACCATATATTCACAAAAGAAAACTCTCTATTCCATTGTAGACTAACACCTAAGCTCATGGCGCCTCTATACAAGAAGAAACGCATGCTTCCATACAAGAAGAAATTCCAGACAAGAATATCATTCTATATGCAAAGCTTTGGAATTCTCTTGTAAAAGGCAAGAAACATCCATGCCCACCTGGGGCCGTATTATGCATTGTGATGTTTGCGCCCAGTGCACCTTTTAAAAGGTGCGGCGGACACAAACAATCACAATGCACCCTATTGTGATGTATGTGCTGCCCCCAGGGCAGCTGCGAACTCACGCTGCCCTGGGGCAGTGCAAACTTGTGAAAAAATGGAGCAGCTGCTCCATGTTTTTACAGTACAGGCGGCACCTGCCTGCACTTTTACAGGGTAATAGAGATCACTTTGCAGGCGGGTGCAGTTACTGACTGCACCCGTCTGTAAGGGGATGTCTTTACCTCATGCAGAGGGCTGCTCTTGGAAGGTGCCACCTTTTAAATGGGATACTGTCAGTGAGCCTCTTGAGGGTTGCTTTGACTATGCACTCGCCACTGTAATATGGTGGGGTCCCAGAGTCAAAGAAATTCCCTCATTTGCATAGGGCACGCTCCTATGCAAATGAGGGGAACACCCTCTGAATGTAACGCTGAAGCTTTAAGTATGCCAGCGCTAACAGTATTATAGAAGGGGATGCACAAGCATGTGCGCCCCTTTTTATATTACCAAAGTGCCCTGGGGGTGCGCAAAGCAGGCGCAAATGCCTGTTGTGCCCCTGGGGCACTTATTGTAATACGGCCGCTGGAATTCAGGAAGGCAGTGAAGACATGGCTCATTGATCATAAAAATTCATGCAAACAGCCGGAAGAACCAGTTACCAGCATGGATTAGGATGCATGACAAAGTACTCAGGTTCAGTTCAAAGAAAAACTGCAAAAAATTCCAAACAAGGCACATGCAACACTATGCACATCTATCTTCCTTGCTCCTTTTAATGCCAATGCTCACATGAGTGCAACAACACACTGACAGTAATACAATATGAATTGCGACTTCCATACATGCACCGCATACCCCACATTAGCAAAACTGCATCCATGAACCTTTCTTTTTCTATACACATGTCCCTTTAAAAGCCTAAGTATCCTATATCTCACTGTGTCCATTTCTGTACATGCAAAGGCAGGGGGAATAGGAATACTATGACAGAAAAACTCTGTCATCATATAGGCTTACACTCTTGCATTCAAGAATGCCCATAATATAGGGGGCAACCCATCTAAAAAAGGCATATCAGTCCTTGTCATGGATATGAATTGCTATATGAATGCAACTACAATACAATACAATTGCACCACAATGGACAGAGATCCTCCATTATCAACCATCTGACATGTCAAACACACTGAAGCACACTTAGATACACATACGCAAATGCCACAAAGTATCCCATAAACAATAAACATAAGACCCCTGCTATAGGCAATTACAACGAATTCTAAGATGGAGATCCAGTAGGCTGTCTACCTACAGAGGAAAATATAGGAAGAGTGGGTGTCTTGAATAAAACCTGCTACAAAAAACGCTAGTCACGTCACTGCTTTTTTGAAGGGGGCTGTGGACAGCCATGCTCAGGTTAGGGAACATTTTCAATCTAAATTTGTTTTATCAGGAATCTACACTCTTGAAAGATTCTTTGTTAATGGGTGTTCAAGGGCATAGCTCCAGGAGGGTGTTTGAGGAGTTAAGCTCCATAAAAATGAATATATATTCCTTATTACAAGAGGAGAGCAGAGGTGCTTTAAGTGGGTGATGTGAATTTTCTGTTCCATTTCAACTGGGGTTTTCGCATACCCACACTAACAAACAGACACACACAACTTCTCTTATCTATGTTTTGAAGGACTTAAAAAATGTTGATTAGTTTGAATAATATTGCATTTTCATGATCCCTAACAATCCACGCTTGTAGAAGAGTAGGATCTGCTTACTATGGTTACCCCCACTTTTTGCTGGTGTTTCACTGTTTTTCGACTTTAGTCTGGCTGGGGCCTTGCTATACAGGACCTCAGCCTGGCTGCTTCCTCTCTAAATTGATTGCACATACTATAGGTACACTACAATTTGGTTACTGGGGTACCCTTGTGAGTCCCTAGTATATGGTACACTAGGTACTAAGGGCATAAGTACCCCAGAGGCCTACCAGAGGCTGCAGCATGAATTATGCCACCCCAGGGAAGCCTACCAAAATGACACCACAGGACTGCTACTGCAGCCTGGTTAAGGTGGTGCCTGCACCCCTTACTAAGATATAGGTTACCTATATCTACCTTAAATCACTCCACATAGAAACTAATCATCCACCCCTATGGCATGCCTTATCAATCCTGAAGGCAGGGTGCTTGGCTTTGTGAGAGACAGTGAACATGAGAAGGGTGCCTCTGCAGCCTTTGGAATCTATTCCCTTGGGCTGTTCTGTGATGCAGCCAGACCATATACTCTTAAGTGCATTATAACCTTGCTGTAAATGCTAACTTTGGAATGGATGTATGGAAACATGTCGAGCTTGGTGTCAAACACTTTAGAATTCTCCCCCTCCCCCCCAGTCCTGGCAGCAGGGGCAGAATTCCACTATTCTAGAGGGAGAGACATGTACACATCGGTCTACCCGGTATTAACGTTAAAGAGCACTGGCATCACAAAACGGATGCTGCAGCCACAGACACAAGTCTGGCCTTCTGCTGCTGACCGAAACTCTGGCAGGGGAGGCCTGGTTTCCTGTCACAGAGAGGTGTAACCACTTCCCAGACAGGCTTTAGTATATTGGGGCTGGGTGGGTGCACTCTGAGAGTGCTTTGAAGTCTGCACTGGAGGCACATTTGGTGTCCCTGTGCATAGCCCAGTTCAGACCGTTTGCAGGGGCTACCCCCCCTGCTTTGGCGCAAAACTGGACAAAGGAAATAGGTGTAGCCATCACTCTTTCCAGATGCTCCCATAGGTGGGTCCCCAGAGTATGTCAAACCCCTTTCTTAGGTATAAGTAAGGAACCCCTGGCAACAGGACTTTAGATTACACCTGGACGAAACTCTGAAACTCAATCCTGGAGCTTTAACCCTCTACTAAAGACTAAAGGACGGAAGAATCTCCCTTGGGGACAAGGAGCAACTCCCCTGCTTGGCAGGCACCAACAAAGCATCTTGCAGGTCTACATCTCCGAAGCTTCCGCCGGACTCCGAAGTATTTGCAATACAGGAAGAGGATTTCCAGACTTCTCAGAGGCCGACCGAGTCCCCAGCAAAGCTGAGACCCGATGCCCTCATGAGTGATGTGGAACCGGAACCCCTGGACACCATGCACCTTTGCAAGTGCATGAACGTCTTGAAGTCTTTTGAAGTTGTTCTTTAGATTACTTGTAGCCCAAGCCCTGAGCACCTTGTCCACAAAAGACTGTGGGCCTATACTCCACTAGTGTTCCGTGAGCCCGCTTCTTGCATTTCAGCTTGAGACTCCTTTGCAATCCCAGGTCCGTCGACTAGTGGGTCCCTACGAAGGCAAATCTAATTTTCCTTGGGATTCCCTGGTTGTTACGGACCTGCCCTGACTCCCCACAAAGTGGTGAGTCCCTCGGAACTTGCTGGTCCACACCAAGGGCCAGATGTAGGTAAATCCGATTTACCGACTCTTAAATACCGACTCATACCGATTCGGTATTTAAGAGTCGGTAAATTGGAAGGAGGCAGATGTAGCTAAAAAATTACCGATTCTGTAAGAGTCGGTATTTACCGAATCGGTAAATACCGAATCTGTATTTTCCATTGATTCCTATGGGCCTTTAAGACCATAGGAATCAATGAGAAATACAGATTCGGTATTTACAGATTCGGTAAATACTGAATCCTGCAAGGGTGCAGGGGGTGTCACTTTGACACCCTCTAGCACCCCAATTCCGGACTTGTGTGCCATGTGGCACACAGACATGCCCTAAGGGCATGCCTGTTTGTCACATTGCACAGGTGTGCATGCACAGATGTGCATGCACACCTGAATTCGGTGTTTTACCACCCAATAGGATTGGGTGGTAAAATAACGATTCTTAAGGGCCTGTGGCACTCTTAGGAGTGCCACCTACATGTGGATTTTCTGAATCGGTAAATATACCGATTCGGTATTTTACTGATTCTGTAAATGTACCGATTCGGTAAATTTACGGAATCGGTAAAATATAGGCCCCCTACATCTGGAAACCCTAATACTGGTCGGTAACCGCCGAATTCGGCCGTTACCGACCGGTATTAGGGCTTCTACATCTGGCCCCAAATCATTTCTTTGATTCCTGCGTGCGTTGCTGTTGCCAAGTCTTGTTGGATCCAATCCGGGCACCAACACTGTAGCACTCGACATCCTCTTGTCGGACAGCTCGATTCCAGATTCTGGTTGTTGTTGACGCCTAGTGGTCCTCATGGCTGAAGAGTCAAGCTTCACCTCTTTCACCTGAAATCACACGACATCGGTGGGCCTGGTAAGTGACCCAGACTCTGTCCCCTCTGCATTCAGGTTCTTCTCATCTTCGATCCAGGCTTGGATCATACTGGACACTTTCCACTTGGACGGCAGCAGCATTTTGCAGCAGATAGCCATTGAAAACGACGATGATTCCAGACACCAAAAGACACCTATGCACCAAGCTTCTCTGGGTGAGGTAACTCGAGTACTACGGTGCTCCTATGGATGTTGGCCCTAGAACCCCTTAAGTCTAAAGGGGGTTGCTCAAAGTCTTTTCCTATGTATCCTTAATATTTAAATTTCAAACCAAGACTTTCCCCATAGAAGCTAATGGAGATTCGCGGCTGTGTTCTCGCACTGCTCGTGTCCCTCATGGGTCCCCTGTGTCACTACCTTGGGTGGTTCCTTGTGGTCCTAGCGAGTCTTCAAGCTCTAGGCCTTATACCACTTTCTTAATATATGGTTTGGTACGCCCCTAGGGCTCAATATAATAAGTGAACAGCATATGCCAGGCCAACTTCTCACATTGGTGTGCTGCGGTTGGGATTCAAGCTTGCTTTGTTTTACCAGATAATATCAAGTGATTGACTAACTGAAAACAACTAAAGGTAGCTGAGGTACATATAATACAAGCTTAAAATACAATAAGTTCTACTGAACTTAGAGTTTGTGTCAAGGGCTTAGCACACCCTTTCTATAACTCAAGTGAGTTTAGTAGGCCACACTAGAGTAGGTAGGTGCACACACCACACCTCATTAGTAGGTGTGTTCAAGGCTAGGAACCAGTTGGTCCCTGCCAGATGCCAGTCAAGTACAGGAATCCAAATATGACACATTCCCATTCTTAGAATTAAGGGTATTGTGTACTAGGAGGAAATTGAAGACAGGCAAAGGTGCCAACATCCAAAGCCTCAAGGAGGTACTACTGCTAGATGATCTTAGAAAGATTTCAGAGCCTGAAGGGTCAGGCAGTGGTGATGGGGCAGCAGAGGAGGAAAGCCCCAGGGTCGAAGATGACCAGCACCAGGACTCGGATGCTGGCCAGGAAGGTGACAATGACCTTGACCTGGGTAATGCAGCTCCTACTGGAGAGGAGGAGGAAGGCCAAGGCGGCCCTTTCTTTTTTATCCCAGGAAGAGTTGGAGGTATACCTAGAAGGCCCAGATCTCCTTCTGTAGAGTCTGACCATTCTGGTGTATCTATAGGGACCTATGTCTCTTCTCGCATGAGGGACACCTACCAAGAGAAGAGAGAACGGCTGCTGAAGTATGAGGAAGCTCAGGTTATAATCGGAAGACAGCACATAGCCTTAGAAAGAGAGGCCCTAGAACTCAAAAGAGTTAGACAAAATATGGGACTAGAGTCCCATTGTGGCAGCAACTTCGCTAGTAGTAGGGAGAGATCTCATGACAGCAGGAATTTAAACAAGATTGTTCATCCCTACCTGAGTGGGGATGAAATCCACAAATGGATAACTACACTGGAAAGGGCCTGTAAAGTACAGAAGGTCCCCCAGGGCAGTGGGAAGCTATATTGTGGCTCTCCTTTGCAGAAAAAGGTAGAGACAAGCTTCTCACTATCAGAGAAGAGTATGCTGATGACTATACAGTCCTTAGGACTTCTACGATTGAAGGGTTTGGCCTAACCACTGAATAATACAGGATAAAGTACAGAGATACACAAAAGGCTCATACTCAGGACTTGGTTGACTTTGCTGATTGTGCTACCCAGGTCCTGGAGGGCTGGTTACTTGGCAGTAAGGTGTGTTATTATACAGGATTGTACAACTTAATTATGAGGGAGCAGATCCATAATGATTGTCAAAATCAGCTGTTGCATCAGCACCTAGTAGACTCTGATCTGACCTCTCCCCAAGACTTGGGAAAGAAGGCAGACAAATGGGTCAGAACCAGGGTGAAGCAGAATGTACAAAACCAAGATATTGATGATGAGAAGAAGCAAGATTCTAAGAACTCCGATAAGGGTGGGGAAAAGGGTAAAGACCAGAAGTCTTCAAAAGGTCCACGAAAATCTGCATCTGGTGGGGAATCCCAATCATCCAAGAAGAAAGGCCAAAAGAAACCATGGTGTATATTCTGTAAACAGAACATCCATTGGACTAGCGATTGTAATAGACCCAAAGACTCAACTCCAGCCACCATTGCCCCAAAGGTAACTGTTCCCCATTGTTCAGCTCCAAGTGGTGGTACTCAGAATAAGGGAATAGTAGGGTTAACCCTGGGTTCTGAGATGGACTCTGGCATAGTCAGAGTTCCAACTCAGGCTGTACTGATCTGTGATGGAGGCATGGATATGTTCTCCTTTGTGAGTCCTAGTAATTTGGGCAAATACAGACAGCCGCCTTTGATTAATCAAAAAGAAGCTTTGGCATTCAGGGACACTGGGGCAAGTATCAAAATGGTAGCAGAAGACTGTGTGGCTCCTGAGCAGATCATACTTGGTGGGTTTTACTAAGTGACCAATGCTAGCAATGTCAGGACTGACCTTGCCCTGGCAGTTGTTAATTTCTCCTGGGGAGGGGTAACTGTCCTCAAGAAAGTTGTAGTAAGTGCAGACCTCCCTGTTGAATGCTTGCTTGGAAATGATTTAGAGACTGCAGCCTGGTCTGAAGTGGAGCTCAATACCCATGCAAAATGTTAGGTATACCTGTACATGTGTTTGCTGTGACTGGGTCACAAGCCAAAATGTCAACAACTGAACATGCCCTGGATTCTGGAAGAATGGACCAAGTTCCTTCCAAGAAAAGGAGCAGCAGGCTTAAGACTGAGGAAATATAAATTTTATGGTCAAGTTGTGTTCCCTAGCGTGTACCCCACCGTCTCCATGTACCAGCTTAAAGTGCATGTAACTTCCCTCCTGTGTCAGCTATGAAGACGCAAATACATTTGCGTCCAACGTTAACATGTCCTCTTTCAGACCCACCCTGAATGGGTTGAATAGTCCGTTCCTAAGTATGCTATGCCAACGTCTTTTTGTGGTGTACTTTACACGTTTTTCAGCTCTGGCAAAGTAGGCCCTGAATTCTGCCATCGAGCCTTTTTTCCTGCTTTCTGACTCCGAAAGCCTCAGCCCAGGCTGTCTCTGTACCCGTGACCTCTGCCTTACTCCCTGTGCGGCTCATGGCGCTTAGCTCAGCCTGCTGCCTGCCAAGACTGACTTCAACCTTCGAATTATCTGTTCCGCTCCTCGAAAATACATTCCTGCCTACTAGTTTAAATAAACATCCCCCCAGCTGCAGAGCAAAGGGCCCGGCCTCACTGTCTCCGTGCAAGTAATTCATAGCCCTGTTACCATGGAAGGCCCATGCCCCTCGCATCTCACGCAGACACTTTGGCGCTTATACACGCACTCACAGTCAGTATAGAATAAGCTTCTGCCCCAGAGACCTTTCCCTCTAGATAGTATGGTTCCCAAACATCAGATATGATAGAAGTACGAGTTGATCTGACATGCCAGACTTCTGTCTCTTTCCGCCAGTGTAAATGTCAAGTCCCCTGCACCCTCCAGTTTCACGTCAATCACACGTCATGCAGCTGCGCGCGCATCCAAGCCTCAGATTTCTGCTGACATTTCAACATTCTGCTTTGTGCCACCCACTTGTGACACCTACCTATGACGTTTCTAGCACACACCTCTATGTTCACGCCTAGTCCACGCCTCCTGATTACGTACTACTAACACGTGGATGCTGTTATCTTGTTTCTCTCAGCTGTTACGCCTACTGTATTGGTTTCTATGATGTGATTCAAGTATATAAGCTATGTATTTTCAATAAAATATTGCTCTATCCCTTCCTGAACCCCTGTGGTTGCAGGAACATGATATCCAGTTCTAGAACCATTCCTTTTTAAGGAATAAAACCCCAAAGAACTCTAACACCACGGACTCTGCCTCTTTCTTTCCGATTGAGTTATTATTGATTAAGTACTTACCTGCATAGAAATTAGGACGGTAAATCAAATATTTACCACATTATTCTGGCGCCCGAATAGGGACCCCTCCCCCACCCCACGCGCCGGTTGGTGCGTTGCAAGCTCTGTCCCCTGCCATCAGTTAGACGGAAACTACGCGTACTGGCAGGATTTCCTGTATCTCCCTCTGGCCCACGGAGGTGACAAAGACTGCGATCAGCACCCAGACGAGGTGGTGAGGAGTGCGGAGGATCCCGACCAGAGCCTAGCCGAAAGAAGCAAGGTCCGAGGTGTCAAGAGGCCCACCAGTTTCCGAAGTATCCACGTGTCGAGTCGAGTCCAGTCCAGTCCAGTCCAGTCGAGTTTTCCGAGGCCTTCTGTTTCCGTGCTTCCCGGTGAGTACCATTGCTGGGACGTATCAAGACGGATTTGGGTACACAAATTCGGTCTGCACTGTTTTAGACAGTGTATCTGTGCTGTTTAGCAGTACATCAGTTATTCAAGTTCTTGCATTGTCTCTGACAGTGTATCTGTGCTGTTTAGCAGTACATCCGGTATAGGGGGTAGTCATATATGTCTCAAATGTCTTTCATGTGATTAATGTCGTGGTATGAGTGTGACTGTTTTTAATGTGCATTATTGTGTTCTTGTGTAACTAGCTGTATTCAGTATTAAGTAGCAAGGATTGAGCATTCAGTATTAAGTAAACAAGATGCCGTTTTTCAACAAGTTAAAGCAGATAGGAACTAGGAAAGGGATACTAGAGGAAGAAATTCCTATCCCCCCTAGGGACACTCCTGGAAATTTTATGTACCACAAGCATGGCTTAGATGCCATATTGTATCTAGATTTATGGGCCGAATATACTAAGCATCTAGACGAAAGACATAGATGGCCGGTCACCGGAACATGGGATGCCGAGTGCATCATGAAGGTAGAGGAAGCACTCTGGAAAAAGAAAGCCAGACAATCTCAGAAAGACGCCATAGAATTTTGGCGTAAGGAATCACATAAGCGTGCTGAAAAAGCACTCCGTAGAGAAGACAGACTTAAAGAATCAGATAAAGCCCGAGAAAACGAATTAGTTACTGAAGGTATCCGAGTAAAATCAGAACAAATAGACCGCGCACGAAACAATCTCGTAAATGGCATGTATCTTGTGGCCGAGGGTTCGCCTGAGGCCACTTCAGAAATACCGAAAGATCTGCCGCCACCATTGGTTCCAACTAAAGTAAATCACAGGACTACTAAAGACATATTTCTGAATTCCTATCTAGAGGATGTAGCACCCGCTTACACCAATCTGCCTGTCCGCGTCCCGCCTACTGACGGTGACGGGGGTGGCAACCCGCCTCCAGACCATATCCCGCCCTTACCGCAACCAGGTTTCCCCGTTCGACAGCCCATCGTTCCTCCACCTCCACCACTTCCCGCACCTAAAATTGATATACCAAAACCGCTTCTACCTGATCCTACTAAAAGACAAGTTCAAGTACAGATACAGACTCCACAGAGAGATAATGTCCAAGCTTCCGCCTCAGGAGGTGCGACCGGGGGTTACCGGACCCCGCCACCAACACACAGATTACACCTTAGGGATATGCAGAACCCTTTTACACTCCAATCACCCCGTCTCGACATACTCAAAGAACCGCTTCAAGTTTGCAGATACGATCCAGTACCCGGTAAAGACGATAGGATGTTTTTAGCATCACTACGCTTACGACATGCTACAGATTATCTACTGTTTTTCTCAGGAATGAAAGAGCACCTAGATAGAATATATCATTTTGTCCAGACTGAGGAAGACCCTGACAGTATTAAGGAGGCCATGGCACATCAGAAAGTTGACACTGAAGCATATATACTACGTTTTTTCATAAATTGTTTAATAAGAGAACAAGACAGGCCTGAGACAGAACAGGATGAATTAGATGGACTCAACAAGTGGGGTCAAAATATATCCGAAGGAAAACATGATAAAGGGGGTTGCATAGCCAGTATGTACAAGAGAATAAGAAAAGCAGTGATAGAAATACACGAAAAAGAGAAAGAAAAAGCTTCCGAGGAGGAGGAGGAAGAACCTGAAGAACAAGAAAAGACTACAGATACGATAGCGTATGTAGGTAAGGGAACTTACCTTAGGAAAGGCATTCGTCCAGAAAGCAAGAGAGTTTTTCTCTCTGGCATAACAAAACCGAATTCTCCTGAACATCAGTTTCAGGAGACTGATAAAAGGCTTCGAGAACGAATGGGGTACCATGTACTCAATTCTATGGATGAACAAGAACTAGCCCGGTCAGCAGTACTATGGGCTGACAATCCGAACATATACAATGATGACACAGTAGCGCAGACATTTCTGAACCTTTCCCCAGACGAGCAGAAATTAGCAGGTGTATACATGATTCAGCACCTCCTCACGTTATACAGAAACCAACATTCTGATCCAGGTCCCTTACACGATACATTAGAAGCACTACTCATGGATAGATGGAAAGGCCTAAGTACCAAGTTAATACAAATAATTCTAGAACAACGACATAGATACAACACTTTCTTAAGTGCCGAATATGTTCCCGCTCCGCCCCCAGAAAGAAAAATGTACCATATGGAGCGTCTGCATGGCATTGAAAGTCAGAACCCCTTACGAGAAGTACATCCAGTTATGGGTACCGATAATAACTTGAAACGTGTGTATGTACACACGCCTCTGACCAAGTTGGAACTGTTAGAAATGAAGAAGCTAGTACCCTGTCATGATAAGGACCCTGCAGGTTTTCACAGAGAACTTAAAGACATGTTACTGATGGGGGATTACACATATGAAGATATCATGAAAATGTTAAAGGTACTGCTGCCCACGGGCATCTACGAGAAACTCAAGGAAAAAGAATGGGAGGTGGGAGACAAAAAGATTGTATGGGCAGAAATAGAAGACGAGGAGGAAAAACGTACCCCAGGGCTAGGCCTTGGGGAGAAAACTAAAGCATTACCAGGTTTGATAGTACAGGTTCTGCCAAGATTACTGACAACTAGAAAGGAAGATTGGGACGCAATTTCGGCCTGTAAACAGAAACCAGATGAAGATACTAGTGACTTCTATTCAAGATTCGAGAAATGTTTCATTATTAATAGTGGTCTTAAACCAAGTAGCGAGTCGTACCCGCATCTTTTTGTATCAAAATTAGTCGAGAATTCCCTGTTAGCAGTTAAAAACCGTGTATACAAGGTTGAGAGTACATGGCAAGCAAATACGCCATCACAGATGTTACAAATGTTACAATACCATCAGAACAGAATTAGAGAAGAACAGGATCGTGAACAGAAACGTATGAAAGACACAAAAATGAAAATGTTAGTGGCCCAATCAGTTCCAGCCGACAGCCAGAGAAAGGGTACGACCCAGACAGGTCACGCCGCAGCTCCCGTTAAAGGGACATGCAACTATTGCAAGCAGCCAGGTCACTATGTACATGAATGTCCAGTTCTGAAACATAACATATCAACAGGTAAAACTAAGGAAAGACCGCATCCGCCAAGACAGGACCAGGCCCAGCAGCAGACCTCACAGAATGTACAGCCCATGCAGAATACACAGCCTATGCATGCTTCGCCACATGCAGCACAGACAGTAGCGGTATCACAGCCACAGCCCATTGCCGCGACTCAGCAAGTTTCCCAACAGATGTACCAGTATGCCCAGTCCGCTTACCCCGATTATCCACGATACACATGAAACAGCCTAGAGAGGGAATTTGGCTTGCCTCTTATTGAAATTCCTGTAGATCAAGAGGGTCCTTATGTACACAGTCAAGTATTGGGAAAAGACAGAAAGTTTTTAATTGACACAGGGGCAAGTCGCACTACAATCAGCCATAATGAAGTCCCAGGGGCACCCCTCTCAGGCTCACAGAATGTTTCCCTTGGTTTTTCAGGACAGCCTATTGTAAACGAGGTATCGAAACCCGTCCCCCTGGCTGTGGGTCCGTTATCACGTGTTACAGACCTGTTACTTACGAAATCATGTCCAGAAAATCTGTTAGGAATAAAAACATTGAAGGCCCCATGAGCAGTGATATGCTGTTCTCCGGAGGGAGTTAGACTCTTTCTGCGAGATTTCAAGGGTCACTATGTATTACGAGAGTTTGATGTCAGATTGAAAAATGTACCAGATCACTTGTGGGCACAAGGCCCAACCGATGTAGGCTGCATGCACATTACACCATACCGTGTTACACTGAAATCAGGTGTTGTTTTACCACGAATCAGACAATACAAGTTACCACCCGATGCTGTAGTGGCTTTACTGGAAATCATTGAAGAGCTCATTGCCCAAGGAGTGGTCGTAGAGACCGACTCCAATATCTGTAATTCCCCTATCATTCCGATTCTTAAACGTACTGATCCCAATGCACCGCCAGTATATCGGCTGGTGATTGATTTACGAGAACTGAATAAATGCATCGTTCCACAATACCCTGTGGTTCCTGACATCTCTTCCCTATTGACTGCTATTGATTCAGAAGCAACGTTCTTTACTGTAATTGATCTCAAGAACGCCTTCTTTAGTGTACCTATTGATCCAGAGAGCCAATATCTCTTCGGATTCAGTTTGAATGGACGAAGTTTCAAATTTTCACGCGCACCTCAAGGATTCACAGAAAGCCCCAGCATCTATAGTCAAGCACTGAAAAGACAACTAGATTGTATTCAAATGCCAGTTAACACCGCTTTACTGCAATACGTCGATGATCTGCTGATCACCGCACGAAGTGAGCCCGAATGTGAACAAGCATCACTGACAGTTTTACATTTTCTGGCCGACAAGGGACACAAGGTGTCTCCTTCGAAGCTACAATTCTGTGTTCAGCAAGTTGTGTACTTAGGTCACTTGCTGTCCAAAGTGGGGAGACAGCTCACTCCCGATCGCATTCAGTTAATTGTAAATATGCCACAACCCCAGACACAAAAGGAAGTGCGGGCCTTTATAGGCCTCACCTCGTACTGCAGACAATGGATTCCTCAGTATGTATTTCTAGCTAAACCACTCATTCAGTTAACAACACAGGAGGCAGCGACTTCGACTGTCCTCCCTTGGACTCAGGAACACACACAAGCCTTTGAGGAATTAAAGAAAGCTTTATGCCAAGCACCAGTTTTAGCGACACCATGTTACAGCAAACCTTTTACACTTTTTGTTACAGAACGTGATGGTACAGCGTTGTCTGTCCTCACCCAAGATCAAGCAGGTTCACATAAGCCTTGCGCTTATTTTTCAAGTACATTGGATTCAGTAGCCCAGGCACTCCCTGCGTGCTTGAAGTCCGTAGCAGCGACAGCTTTAGCAATCAGACAGAGCGACTCAATTGTTTTAGGACATCAATTAACAGTACAAGTTCCACATTCTGTAGAGGTTCTTTTAAACAGAACCCAGACTCAACACTTGACTATAGCACGACTGACAGGTTATGAATTAACGCTATTCCAGCCACACATAGAAATCAGACGCTGCAGCATTCTAAACCCCGCAACATTGTTACCTTCCATTATGACAGATCCAGCCCCGCATGATTGTATAGAGATCATTAATGCAGTAACAAAGCCTCGACGAGACTTAACAGATGTTCCATTGACAAATCCAGACCTGACACTTTATGTGGATGGTTCATGTATGAGAACAAGTACAGGAGAATTAGTGGCCGCGTATGCAGTGACCACTGAAACCGAAGTTAAAGAAACATATCGTATTGATACACTGTCCGCTCAAGCGGCAGAGCTTATTGCTCTGACCCGAGCCTGTATACTAGCCAAGAACAGAAATGTCAACATATACACTGATTCCCGTTATGCCTTCGGAGTTGTACACGACTTCGGAATGTTATGGCAAGAACGAGGTTTTTTGACCTCTCACGGTGCCAAGATTCAACACGGTCCCCTCATTCAAGCACTGTTAGAAGCAATACATCTGCCTTCAGGCATATCCGTCATGAAGTGTAAAGCACATACTAAAGTTACAGATTCTGTTTCCCAGGGTAACGACCTGGCAGACCAGACAGCAAAACATACAGCATTGACTCACACCCAGACAACTGACGTGACAAAGACAATAGTACCGACACATTGTATGACAGTCAGGGATCCCGCACTAGATGTAATCGATATTCAGACACATGCTACTACAGACGAGATAAAGAAATGGACCGAACTAGGAGGGATCCAGACAGATCAAGGTTGGATGACGAAGGGAAAATCTACATGGTTTCTCCCCGACTCTATGGTTCAAGTCATAATCAATACAGCACATAGTCCTGCACATCTAGGAGAGAAAGCGATGTTAGACAGTTTACAGAATCTCTGGTACAACAAACACTTACGAGCAGCAGCAAAACAGAAAGTGCGTACCTGCATGATCTGTTGTCAGTTCAATCCAGGAAAAAGTGTCCCCGTAGAGCAAGGTGGATTTCATCCTCCCGATCACCCTTTTGAAGTCCTCCAGATGGATTATATCCAGATGGACCGTTGTCGAGGATTCAAATATGTCCTCGTAATTGTTTGTGCACTTTCCCGTTGGACCGAAGCATATCCAGTCCCAGATTACACTGCTCCGACCACTGCCAGGCAGCTGGTTCGAGAATTCTTCCCACGGTACGGCTTGCCTCGTGTCGTGTACTCAGATAACGGACAGCCATTCTCTTCCGAACTTATGAGACAAGTTTCCCTGCTGCTAGGATATCAGTGGAAATTCCATTGTGTCCGACATCCCGAAGCCGCTGGCCTTGTAGAGAGGCATAACCAGACACTAAAGACCCGCCTTGCAAAAGTTTGTAAAGAGAAAGGGGTCGACTGGATAGTCGCCCTGCCAGTTGCATTGTTTTACATGAGAATGGTTGCCCACTCGAGATCAGGACTATCCCCGTATGAAGTGGTCTTTGGCAGACCACCGAATATGTGGGGGACGCCCATACCTAAGAAAATTACCGATGTTGATTGTAATATGCTGACAGATTACCTTGCCTCCTTGATGTCTGCACTCCAATCATGTCGTTCACAGGTTGCCGCCGCCTTCCCTGACAACACTGATGTAAAGCCGCATGATGTCCGTCCAGGAGATCTGGTCCTAATTAGGAACTTCGACAGGAAAAGTCCGCTGGAGCCCCGCTGGAAAGAGCCGAAGACCGTCCTTCTTACAACGAGGACCGCCATCAAAGTGGAAGGCAGAAAGGGGTGGATCCATACAAGCCATATAAAAAAGTGTAACGAACTGATGCCAGAAAAAGACTCGTCCACCCCCTCCAAAGACTGTATCGAACCTAGTGACTTTAAAGTTCCGAAACAAGAGAAAACTCCCCGAGAAGAGTACAGATTGAAACTCCGATCTAGCAAGTCAGACAGTTTAATTGTTTAAGTCCTCCCCTAGGTGAATCGGTTAAATAGTTTCTGACATGTATCCCCTAGATCGAGATAGAGAGAGAGAGAGACAACTCAAGAAACGTACATATTGCAAATCACTCCGCAGTCACTGTATAGTGACATTATTGATTATGTTTTTTCTAAGTCTTCTGATTATTGTTGCGAGTATATTGCTTCCTATATACTACCCTATTTTCAAGCATGAACAATCTGCTTACAATGTCACTGCTGAACATTCTTTTAGTGAATTACCTCCCCACGAACTTTCTTACAGACTTGCGCTGTGCAACAACACATTCATTAGTATGTTACATCACTCCCATCAGACTAACAATGCTACAAACTGCTGGATATGTGGCCGACTCCCTCCCTACCAGAAATACAAGGGAGTTCTGCCCCTCTTTCCGTACCCGTTCACTCACAATGGCTCCTGTGGTGCATGGTTTAGAATAATTTATTCCTTAGATCCTGATATTGCTGTTTTCAAAGGAAGCTGGGTTTGGGGAAACTTGAACTTAGTTCTGCTTAATGCCTGTTACCCTGACAAGAAGGGACTCCCCACTAGAATAGGAACTGATCTAGAAAATGAAGTATATGGATTAGGTAATTATACAATTAACCTTATGATTCTTACTGTCGAATCCGAAGCTGCACCAGTTCTCCCTGCTATGTCAGTATTACCAGTAACTGGTGATTTATGTGTCAGTAAGAAAGGTTCAGTACACTTAGGTCATAGTAAATGTACTACTGTGGTCGAATTCAGTGATCAAGGTAAATCTTCCTTTAGAGCTACCCGTCATTCCTACTTTGTTTGTGGTCATACCGCATACATACGCTTACCTCCAGATTGGGATGGTACCTGTTACATTGCATTCCTTCTGCCACCTGTTTTTCTAGCCCCTCCTGATTATCACAGAAATACAAATCTAGTAAAGAATAGGCTCCGAAGAGGTCTCCCGATTGTCGACTACACTGAAACGGCATGGGAGCAATACACAGATTTCAATAAAGGATTCTTTTTCTTCACAGGCCCCGTCCAAAATAGTAAATTAATACGCAGATTAACTAGAACACTTGAAGCAGTAGTGAATGAAACTGCCTCCGCCCTAGGTAACTTAACAGAGGAGCAGTCCGCCATGCGGGTTGTTGTTCTTCAGAATCGTCTTGTTATTGACGTCATCTTGGCAGATAGAGGCGGAGCTTGTAAGGTCATCGGGTCAAGTTGCTGTGTTTTCATTCCAGAAAACGCGCCAACGGTATACCAAGCTATTACCCGTCTTCATAAAATTGCAAGTCAGATACATCAGAATCCAGGCACCTGGACTTGGTCCGGTTGGTTCTGGACAACGTTAACTGCTTGGGGATGGAAGATCCTATCCTTCCTAGGCATTGGCCTAGTCCTAGTATTCAGTTGCTGCCTGTGCCTACAGTGTGGGCCAGCGATTTGTGGACTGTGTGCCACATCATGCATTGAACATTCCAGTTTTCTCTCAAAACGTGAAAGAAAGAAAGAAGAGCAAATGATGTTACAAGAACAAACTGATCGATTCATGAGGATCGATATATCATGAAGGGTCCGTAGGAAACAAGGAGGGAATGAGGAAATATAAATTTTATGGTCAAGTTGTGTTCCCTAGCGTGTACCCCACCGTCTCCATGTACCAGCTTAAAGTGCATGTAACTTCCCTCCTGTGTCAGCTATGAAGACGCAAATACATTTGCGTCCAACGTTAACATGTCCTCTTTCAGACCCACCCTGAATGGGTTGAATAGTCCGTTCCTAAGTATGCTATGCCAACGTCTTTTTGTGGTGTACTTTACACGTTTTTCAGCTCTGGCAAAGTAGGCCCTGAATTCTGCCATCGAGCCTTTTTTCCTGCTTTCTGACTCCGAAAGCCTCAGCCCAGGCTGTCTCTGTACCCGTGACCTCTGCCTTACTCCCTGTGCGGCTCATGGCGCTTAGCTCAGCCTGCTGCCTGCCAAGACTGACTTCAACCTTCGAATTATCTGTTCCGCTCCTCGAAAATACATTCCTGCCTACTAGTTTAAGTAAACATCCCCCCAGCTGCAGAGCAAAGGGCCCGGCCTCACTCACTCCGTGCAAGTAATTCATAGCCCTGTTACCATGGAAGGCCCATGCCCCTCGCATCTCACGCAGACACTTTGGCGCTTATACACGCACTCACAGTCAGTATAGAATAAGCTTCTGCCCCAGAGACCTTTCCCTCTAGATAGTATGGTTCCCAAACATCAGATATCAGATATGATAGAAGTACGAGTTGATCTGACATGCCAGACTTCTGTCTCTTTCCGCCAGTGTAAATGTCAAGTCCCCTGCACCCTCCAGTTTCACGTCAATCACACGTCATGCAGCTGCGCGCGCATCCAAGCCTCAGATTTCTGCTGACATTTCAACATTCTGCTTTGTGCCACCCACTTGTGACACCTACCTGTGACGTTTCTAGCACACACCTCTATGTTCACGCCTAGTCCACGCCTCCTGATTACGTACTACTAACACGTGGATGCTGTTATCTTGTTTCTCTCAGCTGTTACGCCTACTGTATTGGTTTCTATGATGTGATTCAAGTATATAAGCTATGTATTGTCAATAAAATATTGCTCTATCCCTTCCTGAACCCCTGTGGTTGCAGGAACATGATATCCAGTTCTAGAACCATTCCTTTTTAAGGAATAAAACCCCAAAGAACTCTAACACCACGGACTCTGCCTCTTTCTTTCCGATTGAGTTATTATTGATTAAGTACTTACCTGCATAGAAATTAGGACGGTAAATCAAATATTTACCACAAGACAGTGCCGCCCCCCCTGACTCAGAGTACAGATCAGTCTCTTGAGGATGACCTTAGTCCTGAAGAAGGAACTGTCCCAGATGAGCTTAAGGTTGGCCAGTTTGAGTTCTTGGGGACAGGGGCCCTTCCAGAGCAGATCTGAGCCGTCCTTCTCTTGAACCCCTCAGACAGCAGGCTGCTGCTGAGGCTGCTAGGAATGCTAGTGGAACCCATAAGATATGTTGGGATGATGGAGTCCTGTATTCAGAGAGTAGAGACCCCAAGCCTGGTGCAGCCAGGAGGTTGGTTATACCTTTGAAGTTCAGGGGCTTCCTATTGACACTAGCACATGATATTCCCTTAGCAGGTCACTTGGGGGTTCACAAGAATTGTGACAGGATTGCCCCTCACTTTCATTAGCCCCACATGTCTGAAGACCATAAGGAGTGTTGTCGCTCCTGTGTCACCTGTCAAGGTGTTAAAAGGGGTTCAAAGACAACCAGTAACCAAAGACCCCTTTATGTTGCCCGGCGGTGTCGCCTCTATGACCCACCAATATTAATCAATGAAGAAGCAGGCGCTGGAGACTGGAAGGCAGGAAACGAGGATTTTATTTTCTCCGGAGGAGAACACATCAATTCAGACAGCAAGTATCGTCACGAGGTGCTCTAACCACATCTCTGAGGCCTGGCCTCTAATACTAGGGTTTATGACCTTTATTGCACGTAACACATTCTCGCAACACTTTGATATTTGAAAGAACATCCTCGGAATCTCCCCTTCAGGCCCGTTCCCACATACATTTACAGTTGATTTCCCCACCCCGGTCACAACAGGTGATGATTGTCGCGCAGCAGGGCATTCCGCCGATTCACGGAATGCGTGGAGTTGATCGGATCTCATAGGGTGGGGGCTTTGATCGGCTCGAGGGTCTTTTGATGGGGAGGGGAAGCTTCCTACTGTACGGGGTAATAAACAGTATCCGCAGGGCCAGGTGGCGGCCTGGGAACAAGGAAGACAAACGGGGACACAGGGAAAGGGGGTTTGCATCAAAAGGATCTGAGACCATGAAAGGAATGAGGGGAGGTGTCGCGCTGGGAACAGGATGGGATTCTGTGGTGAAGCTGCGCTGAAGAGGGGTTTATGACCCAAGGCATGGGAGAGCGGGGGTTGTCAGCGTGCGGGGGATGCTTGCGAGGTTTAGGAGAGAGAGAGAGAGACGCGCCGGCTATCAGCGAGGGGCAGGGAGGCCATGGTGTTTAAAATGGCTGCTTCTTATGCGCAAGGCATGTGAGAGTGGGAATGACCGGTGCGTGGGGGTCTTTCGTGAGGGTGATTCTGATCGTAACGGCTAAAATATGGCGGATGTGCATGACGAAAAGTGTGGCATCGGAAAAAGGCAAGATGGCGTAGATAATGTTCACCAAACTGTATTAATTTTCCACAGTCCTCCCTTTAACATTTCCAAGACATCTTGCTGGCCTATTTCCTATCTATACCTATTGCAGCGGTCATAAGTAAGGGAGAGGGGACTTAGGCAAAAGAACTGTACGTAAACATCACATTATAAACATCACATTGAAAAATCTCATCATCTAGTAGGCGGGTTCATCGTTAAGTTGGTTGCAGAAAAAGTCATAGTAATGCAATATCAGACTAGAATTATGTAGCGAGGGCGTTGGGTACAGATCATAGATACTTACAGTCATTTGGAATAGGATCTGGTAAGTTATCATATAAGTAAGTCCTTTTTGTACTCGGCGGGAGCATAGTCAGTCCAATGGTGGTTGGGAGAGAAATGAGATATAATAAAAATAAAAATCAGAGTTCTCAGTGTCTTTGTCGTCTTGGCACTGTTAAGCACCTGGATTACAATTCGTTCTGTCAACAGGAATGTTCATGTGGATCGAGTCGTTGGAGGTCTGCGGGCAGGGGTACATTTTGTTTTGTTTCGCCAGACCTCATAGGAGAAATGCGTTACGGTTTTGGAGCAGGTGCATTTTCTTCCGTAACCCAGAGCATAGTTATTAGGAGGCAGAAAAAGGATTGTGATGAAAAGTGCAATTGTCTTTGAGTTGTGGGGTCTGTTTGTTTCTTGAGTCTCTGTGGTGGGTATTTCCTGTTGCTTCCATCATCATCGAGGCGTTCACACAGCGGGTAGAACCACATACTTCGTTCATCTTCTCTTTAGGGGCGACCCTTGGTGGAGTTCTAGGTCACCGTTCTGAGATTAACATAGTTCGTGGTCTACTTAGTCGGAGCTCCCTCCCTTTTGACGCAGGGAATACCCTTCTCTGGATAGCTCAGTAGGATTTGGAGGAACTTGGAAGTTCAGGTGGAAAGGTGTGTGTGTGAACAGTCCTTATGGTAGGTCGGAGGAGGAGGGGATGGAGCAGGGCCAAGTCGGGAACAGATCAGGGGGACGGAGAATTTGAGACAGGCGGGTCCATAACCAGGTTCAGAGAGCGGGGACTTTTTTGGCACACGTCGATCATAGAGCAGGGGCTTCAGGTCAGCCCTTTCCTTAGCTTTGTCTGAAACAGTGCCTCATCCTGCGACTCCTTACTGCTGTGGTCTCGCCTTGGCCTCCGTCGCTGAGGTTCCACGATCCGCAGTCAGGCCGCGTGCTCCCACATCCGGTCTCTTTCTCCTCCGACAGTGGTACCCTTAAATGAGTTCGAAAAGACAGTCTTTAGAGATTTTGCAGAAGAAGGTAATTACATAAACCTATTTCTCTCCCAACACCAAGCAACTGGGGTAAACATCAGCTACATTGAGATTTGCAGCCAACGTATAAACAATTGATGATGGG
The DNA here is from genome assembly GCF_964263255.1 of Lissotriton vulgaris. Lineage (NCBI taxonomy): Eukaryota > Metazoa > Chordata > Amphibia > Caudata > Salamandridae > Lissotriton > Lissotriton vulgaris. Next base: position 903,144,784 of record NC_141696.1, read on the forward strand.
TTTTGCTGGATTTCCTACAACTTCCCTTTGTGGCTAATTCTTTGGCGTTTTGTTGGTTATTACATTCATTTGTCGTGGTACGAGGTCTGGTACCCATTCATTGCATTCGTCTATTACAGTAGATATCAGTTCTTCTGGTAGAGACCCATTTCCCTAGTACGAGTCTTGCAAGGCTAGGCTGGTCTTCAGGGCTTTGTATCTTACGGAAAAGTGCAACGTGCTATTCACCATAGTCTGATAGGCATCCTTCTGAGGGATGAACATAGGCTAAACGACTCTCCATTACATCAATGCGTCCTATCTTTTAGCTAAACATCCTATTTTCAACAAGGTTTACTGCTACAAGTTCCTTCAGTTTTCGATCTAATTTTAACTTTGCACACATCTTTCTAACTTTCTATATAGTTTCTCGCAACCTGGCTACTACAAAAACTCGGGGGGCTTGCGATAATTATTAAACTTATCCTTGGGGTGGGTGGAGACTTATGGAAAACAACTAGGAACACAGCGAATTGGAGCAAGGGGCATTTTTCAGATTCTCGTTCAGGGCAGCTGATACCAAACTGGGGGCATTTTGAGAAGACGGGGGTGTCTCGATCATTTTTTACTGCTTGGGGTATGGAGACAACTTGGAATGGGGAAGGTCGCGTTACCACAGACATTTTTTTTTTTATCATAGAAGCCACTGACAAATAGTTCCCTTACTGTGGGTCAAATTTAGGGAACCTTAGTCGTCTTACCTGTCCCTTTCCTTTTGGCCAATTTAATTTTCATCCATATTTAGCAGAAAAGGAGAGGTAGTAACGTGGTATCGATACGATTTTATTTAGGACGAATTTGTGCAAATACTTGTGGTATTTGGGGCCAATCAGGAGGTGCACCAGGTTCGCCAATTAGGTGCCAGTCGCTAGGAAGAGGGAAAGTGTGGAGGGGTGAAAGAGAGAGAGAGAGAGAGAGAGAGAGAGAGAGAGAGAGTAACAATAGGCCAAATAGTACACGTGTGACATGGAGAATGACCGTGTATTGTTTGGGCTATTCAGTGCATTACCCAACGTTAGACGTTTCGGGTCTGTGTTAGGATGTAGAAAGCATGCAGTTTTGGGACGGAAGAGCATTAGGTCAGGTACAAAAAGGTCGCGCATTGAGTAGGGCGTCTTTTTGTGTCGTCTTGCAGCGTTAGTCCGTTTTCATGCATCGGGCGTGACGTGGCTCCAGATCCTTTGCGATACCCTAATCGGGACTCCAATGTAACCTGCAGAGGGAAAAAAGGAGGAAAAGGGAGGGGGAACAACATCCGAGCACATCAAATGTACGGGCACGAAAGTCCTTTACTTACCACATACTCGTACTTATCTAATCGGGATATAATCCCTAGGGTCTTGGTTTCTGAAGTCAAGGGGGCGGGCAGTGTGATAGGTGGTTCATGGGGGGTTCGAGGGTGGCATTATGGGTCGTGTGTAGGGAAACGCTAAAAAGAGGAATCAGAGGTGCCTAGCGCGAGGTACCTGGCTTTGTAGATGTATCTGGCCATCGGGATCCTTAAATCATTCCCAAAGCTGTGATGTTCTAAGGCATATCAGTTCTTCGGTCAACCCTGTCCCTTAGTACCTTCGACCACCATACCTTTATAACATTCTATCAATCACACCGCTTTACTTTACCCATTCTCAGAAGTCGAGGTCCTTCTTCATACGTTAGTTCCTGAGCTTAGTCGCATATTTTGGAGGCAGCGTATCATACCTTTGATTCGATCATCAATCCAGGGCCGAACAACCATTTTTCAGATAACCTTAAAAAAAGAGCAGAGCGGTTGCGCACAGAAAAAGCCCTCCCACCAATTCCCACATTTACAAAAAGCATGTGATGCCTATTCATAGTTTGGAAAACCTTTATTTGCATAATCGTTCAGTACGTAAAATGTGAGAGTGCAATCATATTTTGGCCGGACGTGTCGACGATGGAAGCACATACAGTAGGGGGGTTATTTTGCGGCACAAGAACATGTTAAAAAGGCCTAATTAATTATTTGCAAGTAACTAAAAACGTTTCATTGCGTGATGAGGGATCAGGGGCATTTCAGTTCATAAATGGAAACACAGTCAAGCTCATCGTAATCGCATTTCCTAGATGTATACCGTGGGTGTGCATCATAAGTGACGTTATGTACCAGTTACAATAAATATCAAAATAAATCGTTCATTGAAATCAACATTTTTACGGGACCCCTTTCGAATGTTCGCCAAGTGAACCCTCCTCCCTTTTTCATCAAGTGCGCAAAGGTTCGTATATATATCTTAGTACATCAAGTCTCATTAGCTAAGGAACACCACGAGGCATCCGTTAGTTCCTATTGATACCGGCGCCATTTTGGGCGAGGCCGGTTTAGTCCGGAAGTAGCATCAGGGGCAAAAATGTCTCCGACGATTGGCGGTTGGACCAGGGTCCCTTTCGGCGGTTCAAAAAACCTGTGCTAACAGAGGGGCTGGTGGTGTGGACCGTCAATCAAGAGAGGGAGGGAGGTAGAGTCTTTCTTACCGGGTCATGTTGATGTTCAGCCGGAACTTACTCGAGTTCGTTAGCCCATAATGTTCCTGGGTGGTTCAGACGGAAGCTGGTGCAGACACGAGAGCACCGCCATCTTGCTGCTGTGTCGTGGTTATTTCATTAGTGATCAATGCAGCTGTTCCCCACCGGAAGCCTGAAGGGGCCGAGGGCTCTTAGGACTTTGGTAGAATCTTCAAAGTCGAGGGGATGTTTGTCGATGGTGGGGGCTTGCGCCCAGGTGGGCAAATGCCCGAGTTGCAATTTCGGACAAAGTTACTCCAGCGGCCTAGACCCGCCTTCCGAGGGCCCAGACGCCATTTTGAGACCCTGCGGCAGCCGCCCTCCGTCGTATCTTTCAGGAGTGGAAGAAACTTCTTGTGGCGACAAAGACAGAACATCATGCTGTTGGAGCAGGACATTTTGGTTCGGGGCGCCAGGGTGCAGCAGTGGAGCCTTCATCTGGGGAGGTGAGGGAGGCTCGTCCGTGCCGCCTCCCTCTCCCGGCGCATCCCACGCCGTCCCTTTGAATCAGGGGTGCACATGATGACCACCCTACACCCCTGATTCCGACTCTTGGGGGACCATTGTACGTCCGGTGCTGCGCAAGTATGCCCGTCGGACATTGTATGTCCTGTGCTCCGAAAATATATGTGCGTCGGACGTTGTAAGTTCTGTGCTGCGCAGGTATATGGCCGTCGCCCGGCTGGAGGACATCGGCGCCGGGCCAGGGCAGGGAAGCCTCCTACCTGTGGAGGCGGGAGAGGCTCGTCCGCGTCGCCTCTCCCTCCCTGCCCACCCTGCATCAGTTCGATGGAGGAATTCGTGATGGCCGGACCAGGAGATACGAGGGAGGGGGTCACTTGCATCCGCCCCCTCCCTACTCGTGGCCCGGGGGACGCCATCCCTGGAAGGGTAGTATGGGAAGACCATTTCATTGCTTGCTTTGAGGAGCCTCCTGTACCTTCTCGCCGGCGATCTCTTTTGGTCTATGGCTGTTGGCAGGCCCCGCCCCACACGTGCTATGTGTTTCGGGTCGGCGGGACCGTCGAACTGTTACATTTCGAGGACTTCCGGAGTGAGCGTAATATGTTTTGTATTTCTCCTATTAGTACAGTTTGCTTTAGAGAGTGTTCTACTAGTTATTCTATTTACCGTTGGTTGTGTGTTATCTTTACCGTAATTAAATCCTAAGTTATATAACAGATGCTTGGCTTCCTTGAGTCCTTTCTCTAACGGGGGTTGTTTACACTGGCCTGTAATTGTGTTTGTTTTTCAGAGTGGGGGAGCAACAGAGAGCAATCAGTCCCAGAACTCTAACATGTCGTTAAAATTGGTCTGACGAAATCTGTGCCATCGAGCATAATCAAACGGGGTGGTTCTATCTGTTCTGTCTGCACTAGTCTGATTGGTTTTTATCTCGCGCCTTTTCCCTTTCTGTCGGCCTGTTCTTTCTGTCGACCCTCCGTTCTTACCTATGCTCTGTAGAGTCGGGCATTGGGCTTTCCAGTGCCCGAGGCATCTACAGAAAGCACATTGGTTTTGTTTTAAATCTGTTCGTCCTGTGCATAGTGTCGGGGGATTACTTTCGGGTCGTTGTGTCCTGGGGTTGTCCTGTCGGCACATCCCTTTACACCGTTCCCTTTTCATGTCTACTCCTCGGAACTGTGCCATCGCTGGCCCTTCCCTTTGCCTACTAGACGTTTGGAGGGTTGTCCGTCGTGTCTCTTCACCCTTTCTGACTTCATCTCTTTCCTTTCGTCGTGTGGCTTCTTTGCGCCACATACCGAGACTATCGAGCATAATAGGTGTTGTTTCATTCCTACGAAGGGCTATTTCTACCGTTTCTATTTTGTCAAGATCGAAGGATCCTATCAGTGGCCACTGACTTTCTCGATCCTTTTTCGTATATTTATGCCACAGCTGGCTATAGGCTATAGCGATCAATCCATGCTTCATGAACATGTCCTTATTAGGGGTGCCTTCCAGCGGAGCCGGATGGTTCATCTCTAATAAGCGGTCCGGGCAAAACAGGCTACTAACCAGTGGGGAGAAGACAGGCATGACGGATCACAATGGGGATAATAGTCAGCACTACCTATCTTATCACTGCGTGCAAAGACTAGACAGAATATTTCTATTCTACGTTGTTTGCAGGCAGTGAATACCTCATGAACCAATCTCGAGCAATCAATGTTAGGTCAAAAATAAAAAATCAATATGGTCAATGGGGAGAATAAGTAGGCTCGCAAAGGTCCGCGTCACCTACCCTTTCACTATCTGCAAAGAGGGGACCTATTCTTCCCTGTTTGCAGACAGAGAATCTCCAGAAAACAATCTATAACAGTTAATCAATGGGGGGAGGGGCAATTGTTCAGTGGGGGAGAAAGATAGGTCCGACGGATGCGTACCTATCCTTCACTGTTTATAAAGGGAGAGCCTGTTGTTTCTCCGTTTGCAGACAGTGAATCTCCAAATAAATTAACAAAAAGTAATACTAGTATTTTCTCATCAATTATCAATCAATTTCGCAATTCGTCGTGTTTACACGACCTTACCCGGACCGCATGGACAGTTTCTTGTCTTCCGAATCCAGCGCCCGATCGTCCTCTTCTCTTCGTACTCCTTGTGGCACTCCTGATGGTTCCCAGTCAGGACCGCAGATCACTCGAGAGAGGTCTGTTCGGAACCAGTGAAGTTCGGATGATCGGCTGTCAGACGAGGGTCTATCGGACAGGGTACCTTCCGATCGTTGCAGTCGTTCACTCTGTCGTCAGGACCTCTCCCACTGGATCCACGAGTCGCTGATGGGCCCCACGCTTGCGACGCCAATTGTTAAAAGGGGTTCAAAGACAACCAGTAACCAAAGACCCCTTTATGTTGCCCGGCGGTGTCGCCTCTATGACCCACCAATATTAATCAATGAAGAAGCAGGCGCTGGAGACTGGAAGGCAGGAAACGAGGATTTTATTTTCTCCGGAGGAGAACACATCAATTCAGACAGCAAGTATCGTCACCAAACTGTATTAATTTTCCACAAAGGCCCCCCTGATACCACTACCTGTGGTGGGGGTTCCCTTTGAAAGAGTAGGGATTGATATAGTTGGCCCCATGGATCCTCAGAAAGCCTCTGGGCACAGATTTATCCTGGTGGTGGTTGACCATGCCACTAGGTACCCAGAACCTGAGAACAAAGACGGGTTTGGCTTAAGCGCAGTAAGGCTACGCCAAATCTATATGAAACAAAACAGTTGCCAGTACTGCTCTAACAATTTTATCATAGACTCAAGAGGCTGAGTTAATAATTCTCAACTTAGAATGACCACTATTTCAGTCAAATGTATCACAAAAGGAATTTTTTGTATAAATTTATTTTCATTTCTACTCGCAATTTTTTATTTTTGGAGTTGTTTTCTTATTTATATGTGTCAACAAAAGACATTCACAATTGAGGTTAAAGGTTGCACTAAAAAGGAATGAAACTTAGAAAGAAAATGTGAATATGTACAATTAGGTGTGACAAGGGGTTGTGTAGGCAAAACAGGGAAGACCAACTACATGTATTTCAAGCGCTCACTCATCAAACTCACTGCACTTCACTCATCCCACAAGTATTCTAGACAATACCTAACACATACAAGTGGTGGGGGGAGGGCTTGGAAAAGTGTGTGGAGGAATGTGTAAAAAAGAAAGAAAGGAACTGAATGAATTACTATCGTTAATAAGGCCCCTGTTAAATATATACAACTAGGGTGGGCCTAGAGAAACTGAAATTACAAATCAGATACTTGTCTAATTAAACAATTCTATTAATCAAATGCACAACATGCGGTCATCTAGTTGCAGATTGATGAATCTAATGACATACAGTCATCACAATAAGTACAAGTGAAACATGTACAAGTAATCATGGAAGCTTCCATCAACGCTCAAATGACCAAATTTCTAGAGGATAACGGCATCCTGGATACATCTCAATCAGGCTTCAGAGCGTCCCATAGCACGGAGACGGCTCTTGTAGAGATAGTGGACAACATCAGACTAGCTCTGGATTCCAAGCAATCGGCGATTCTCATCCTGCTCGATTTGTCAGCAGCCTTCGACACCATCTCCCACAGCATACTCTTAGAGAGGCTGGAAGAGATTGGTGTCGGGGGCCTTGCCCTTAGCTGGATCAAGAGCTATCTCAAGGATAGACGATCTAGAGTCAAAATAGGCCCTTTCCTATCTGACATGGTGGAGAATGATTCTTAGTAGTTTGCGGGGGAATATGATTACAAATTATCCACTTCTACGGGCTCGGGCTTTTTTGTGAATAAAACCGCCACGTCGTGTGGTCTAGTGTGCGGAGTAAGTTATAAATGCCTCTAAGGGGGTACGGATTCTCTCTGGGTTCTTACCGTCGTTTAGTCTTAATTCCGCAAATCTCTTCTGGCAATCTACTTTGGCGCCGTGCTGATGCGTCACGGATTCGGCGCTTAATAGCACAGGGGTCGAAGTCCCGTAGGATGATGGGATTAGTAGTTTTAAACACGGTTGAATTTTGCTCGGGTGTTTACATTGAGATTATGTGAAAGCAATTCATCTACTTAATCAAAGTGGGTCGCGAAAATGTATTCATGGACTATTCTTTAACGATGGATAGAGCCTCGTGCTTCTCAACTATATGAATGCTTAATTTAACAAAAACAAATAGTGCAATATCACTCATTAATTTTGTCAGAGAGTGTTTGTATTAAAATGAAAGACTAGATAGCATGCAGCAAGGAGAAAATGGCTTTTATGGTTGGAACACTGGAGTCCCCTTATATCCAATGAAAAATGCAGGTGTAGCATTAAGACCTATAGATTATAGAGTTTTGACATTTCATTAAGTCCACTAGTTGCAGTATTAAATTTGAGTATCAACATAGCTTCCCTCTGTCTTAGTTTTGCTTCCTGGTCGCCACCTCTTTTGTCAGGGTCAATTTTAGAGATGACCGTCCATTTCAAGTCGGTGTCGTTATGTCCTTTGTCTAACCAATGTTGTACTAATGGTGCTGTGAGTACCTTTTTTTTATTCTAGATTTATGTTGTGAGATCCTTTGTCGTACCTCTTGGTTTGTTTTTCCGATATATAGTTGGTCGCACGGACACACTATCCCATAAACCACATTACGGGTTTTACAGTTGGTGAAACTGTTGTGTTTCCAAAAGATTCCGTCATGTTCAAATAGTGATCCTTCCATTGTTGATGGACAGTTGACGCATGTCCCACATTTATGGTGGCCTTTTATAGGTGGTAGACCTACATAGTCTCTCAATGTAGGATTGTGTGCTTTTGGTACTGTAGCCCGAACTATCTGATTGGCAATGCTCTTATCTTTTCTGAATGCAAAAAGAGGTTCTTTGCTGAATTGAGGGTCCAGTTCTTTCAATAAATGCCAATTTTGATGGATGGTCTTTTTTAGCCAGTTTGATGAGGGACAGTAGGTGGAAACACAGACAATTCTAGACTGGTTTTCACGTTCTCTCTTTTTCAGCAATTCTTCCCGTGGTGTCCACCAGGCCCTTTTCTTTGCTTGTTTCAAAAGTTTAGAAGGGTATCCTCTTTGAAGTAGTCTTTCTCTCAGTACGTTGGCGTGATCTATATATTCTTCTTTGAATATACAATTTCTCCTTATCCGGAGGAATTGACCCACCGGTAGATTGTGTTTGAGGCTTCTCGGGTGGTTACTTGAGAAGTGGAGCGCTTTATTTCTATCAGATTTTTTCCGGTATAAAGTTGTCACCAATTCGCCATTTGTACAGTAAACATCTACATCCAAGAAGGTAAGTCTGGTTTTTGAGGACTGAATGCTGAATTGAATGTCTCTGGTTCAATTATTTAACCATCCGTGGAAGTTTCCGAGTTGCTCTTCATTTCCTGTCCAGGTCAAAAAGATGTCATCTATGAACCGGATCCATCCTCCGATCCATTCTTTGTAAGGGTTGTTGTTGTATACGAAAGTCTCTTCGTACTGGCTCATAAATAGTACGGCTAACTCAGGGGTGAAAGGGCAGCCCATCGCAACTCCCTTGATTTGGAAGAAGAAATCTTCTTTGAACTTTAAATAATTCCTAGTGAGGGCCATTTTTGCAAGCTCTAAGATAAATTGAGTTGGGATCTTAGTTGGTCTGTCCCTCCGATCTAGGTATACTTCCAAGACCTCTAAGGCCTGATCTTGACGGATTTGTGTGTATAGCGACACAATGTCCTCACTGACAAGTAGATCATGATTTTTGGTGAATGGTAAGCTGCTCAATTTATTGATAAAGTCTGTTGTGTCTCGTAAATACGATTTGACTTGTGGCATGAATGGCTTTAAGAAAAAATCTATGAATTTAGAAACTGGTTCGAAGAGTGACTCACAGCCGGAAATGATCGGTCTCCCTGGTGGCGATCTTTCATCTTTATGTACTTTGGGTAGTACATAGAACAATGGTATACGAGGGTGTCTATTTTGTAGATATTCAAATTCATTTTTGCCAAGAAACCCCTCTGCAAACCCTTTATTTAAAATAGAGAATAGTTCTTTTTGAAGTTCTTGAGTTGGATCATGGTCGATTTTGCGATAGCATTCCTGGTCTGTCAATTGGCGGGTTGCCTCCGCTATGTATTCATTCGTCCCCCAAACGACAATAGATCCGCCTTTATCGGCTTGTTTTATTATAATATTGTCGTCGTTTTTTAAGTTGCATAACGCCTCTTTTTGAGCTTTTGAGAGGTTGGGTTTGATGTTATTCCGCTTCTTTTTTTCTTGGAATGAAATGGCAGAGAGTACTGTTTTTTCAAATTAGATTTTTTTCTTAGTCCTGTTGTTTCTGAACTTGAAGTTAAGTCCTTTCCAGAAAAGAAGGTGGTTAGTCTAATTTTCCTGCAGAATTCGATGAATTCTGTTTTTAATCTAACAAAGTCCATGGTTTTTGTGGGCACGAATGTTAATCCCTTTTCCAGTACGCTTCTTTCAGTGTCTGTAAGAGACCTAGAGGAAAGGTTATAAATTGAGGATTCTTTTAGTTTTTGTAGTTTTGTCTCTTCGTCGACATTTCCCATGGCTGTTGATATCTTGTTTTGCCTCTGGGCTTTGTTTGGCCCCGTGATAAAAAAGGCTGTTGTTGTTGATGTTGTTGTTGGGGAATGTTCTGTTGATAATTTGGTTGAAAGTTCTGTGGGTAATTTGATTGATAACCACCACGTCGTGAAAAAGGTTGTCGGTAATTGCCACTATCAGATTAACTGCCAAGTGAAGAAGATGTATCTGAGAAAGTTAAGTATTTGTTCCACGATCTGCCTTGGTTATCCGAGAGAAATCTTTTGGCTTCTGGTCGCGAATAGAAATCCGGTTGGAGGTATGGGTATGCTTTATCTATTGCAAAATTTTTCTTGTCTCTCTCAAAGTTGTTTTCTTTTTGAGTCACAGTGTAGTCTTTGAAGTCCAATATTTCCTTATCTATTTTTTCTAGCAAGGATTTTGAATCAGTAATTAGTTGGTTATTACTTATAGCTATTTCCAATAATTCAATGTCTTTCAGTTGTTCTTTGGAAAGTCGTTGGGCAGTTTCAATGGTTAAAACCATGAGATCGCGGCTACATTTGGTTTCTATAAAGCTGTAGCCCTTTTTGTAAATCGCGCCCTCTGTAAAAATGACTGGTATGTTTTTAACTATTAAACCATTTGGGATGGTGCCTGCCCTTAGGTGCTGAATCAAATAATGGCCTTGAAGATCAGTCCGTATTTGTTTTTTCTTTAGACGAGTTAATTTGTCTGCTGCGTTGTTGGTTTGTGCGGTACTACTGAGTGTGGCTGAGCCAAATAAAGGAGGGCCGCTTAGTAATTTCTTTATATGATCTTCGCTATATGCGAAGGTTTGTTCTTCACTCATCCTACACACAACAAAAATGTAGGACTATTATACACCCCGCAATTACTCATCCAATGTCTAGATCAAAAGGCAATTGCTACCATTCATACAAACTGAAAATAAACACATGTAAAAAGTATAGAGGAAATAGAAAGAGAATTTAAGGAGAAAGACTCACAAACAATGTATTCAATACCGTGAGCAACCAAAGTCTTGGTCTACCCACTACCAGGTGAATCCATGCACTTAAGCGTGTGGTACAAACCTCGCGAACCACTGTCCGCTATCTAAAGCCTGAGAACAAAGACGGGTTTGGCTTAAGCGCAGTAAGGCTACGCCAAATCTATATGAAACAAAACAGTTGCCAGTACTGCTCTAACAATTTTATCATAGACTCAAGAGGCTGAGTTAATAATTCTCAACTTAGAATGACCACTCTTTCAGTCAAATGTATCACAAAAGGAATTTTTTGTATACATTTATTTTCATTTCTACTCGCAATTTTTTATTTTTGGAGTTGTTTTCTTATTTATATGTGTCAACAAAAGACATTCACAATTGAGGTTAAAGGTTGCACTAAAAAGGAATGAAACTTAGAAAGAAAATGTGAATATGTACAATTAGGTGTGACAAGGGGTTGTGTGGGCAAAACAGGGAAGACCAACTACATGTATTTCAAGCGCTCACTCATCAAACTCACTGCACTTCACTCATCCCACAAGTATTCTAGACAATACCTAACACATACAAGTGGTGGGGGGAGGGCTTGGAAAAGTGTGTGGAGGAATGTGTAAAAAAAAAAGAAAGGAACTGAATGAATTACTATCGTTAATAAGGCCCCTGTTAAATATATGCAACTAGGGTGGGCCTAGAGAAACTGAAATTACAAATCAGATACTTGTCTAATTAAACAATTCTATTAATCAAATGCACAACATGCGGTCATCTAGTTGCAGATTGATGAATCTAATGACATACAGTCATCACAATAAGTACAAGTGAAACATGTACAAGTAATTCAATGTGAATAGGTCGACGTGTTTCGAATCCCATTAATCTGTGGGATTCTCCTCAGGACCAATACAGATATAATCTGAAAAACATAAAATTAACACAAAAACTCAGTCAGATCTCAACTCACAAAAGTAACTCTCAACTTCACATTCGGCGCAACACTCACTCACGTAGTACCTGTAGGGGTTTCTAGTAGGTTCCTTTGATGGAAGCTGTGGACGAAGAAAATAAATCTGTATGTTGCTGGACCAAGGATATATGGTGCCTGTGTCCAAAATTGTCGGATCAACTTACTAAGGTCTATTCGTGTATACTCCTGGAACAATGGCGTCCATAGGTCGGCCTCAGTAAATGAGTAAAGAAGCGTCCAGTCTTGTTTTTTCTGAGAAAACAAAACGAGAAAGGGAGGGCTCAGCGATTGATGTGGCTCTCTGTGGACGCGTAATACAATCACCGAGGTTTCTTAGTCATTTAAAAATACAATCGGAGATTGGGCGTCTCCTTATATGCCGCTGCAGTATCTGCTTCTTAGTAGTTTGCGGGGGAATATGATTACAAATTATCCACTTCTACGGGCTCGGGCTTTTTGGTGAATAAAACCGCCACGTCGGGTGGTCTAGTGTGCGGAGTAAGTTATAAATGCCTCTAAAGGGGTCCGGATTCTCTCTGGGTTCTTACCTTCATTTAGTCTTAATCCTGCGAATCTCTTCTGGCAATCTACTTTGGCGCCGTGCTGATGCGTCACAGATTCAGCGCTTAATAGCACAGGGGTCGAAGTCCCGTAGGATGATGGGATTAGTAGTTTTAAACACGGTTTATTTTTGCTCGGGTGTTTACATTGAGATTATGTGAAAGCAATTCATCTACTTAATCGAAGTGGGTCGCGAAAAAGTATTCGTGGACTATTCTTTAACGATGGATAGAGCCTCGTGCTTCTCAACTATATGAATGCTTAATTTAACAAAAACAAATAGTGCAATATCACTCGTGAATTTTGTCAGAGAGTGTTTGTATTAAAATGAAAGACTAGATAACATGGTGACATGCAGCAAGGAGAAAATGGCTTTTATGGTTGGAACACTGGAGTCCCCTTATATCCAATGAAAAATGCAGGTGTAGCATTAAGACCTATAGATTATAGAGTTCTGACATTTCATTAAGTCCACTAGTTGCAGTATTAAATTTGAGTATCAACATAGCTTCCCTCTGTCTTAGTTTTGCTTCCTGGTCGCCACCTCTTTTGTCAGGGTCAATTTTAGAGATGACCGTCCATTTCAAGTCGGTGTTGTTATGTCCTTTGTCTAACCAATGTTGTACTAATGGTGCTGTGAGTACCTTCTTTTTTATTCTTGATTTATGTTGTGAGATCCTTTGTCATACCTCTTGGTTTGTTTTTCAGATATATAGGTGGTCGCACGGACACACTATCCCATAAACCACATTACGGGTTTTACAGTTGGTGAAACTGTCGTGTTTCCAAAAGATTCCGTCATGTTCAAATAGTGATCCTTCCATTGTTGATGGACAGTTGACGCATGTCCCACATTTATGGTGGCCTTTTATAGGTGGTAGACCTACATAGTCTCTCAATGTAGGATTGTGTGCTTTTGGTACTGTAGCCCGAACTATCTGATTGGAAATGCTCTTATCTTTTCTGAATGCAAAAAGAGGTTCTTTGCTGAATTGAGGGTCCAGTTCTTTCAATAAATGCCAATTTTGATGGATGGTCTTTTTTAGCCAGTTTGATGAGGGACAGTAGGTGGAAACACAGACAATTCTAGGATGTTTTTCACGTTCTCTCTTTTTCAGCAATTCTTCCCGTGGTGTCCACCAGGCCCTTTTCTGTGCTTGTTTCAAAAGTTTAGAAGGGTATCCTCTTTGAAGTAGTCTTTCTCTCAGTACGTTGGCGTGATCTATATATTCTTCTTTGAATGTACAATTTCTCCTTATCCGGAGGAATTGACCCACCGGTAGATTTTGTTTGAGGCTTCTCGGGTGGTTACTTGAGAAGTGGAGCGCTTTATTTCTATCATATTTTTTCCGGTATAAAGTTGTTACCAATTCGCCATTTGTACAGTAAACTTCTACATCCAAGAAGGTAAGTCTGGTTTTTGAAGGACTGAATGCTGAATTGAATGTCTCTGGTTCTATTATTTAACCATCCGTGGAAGTTTCCGAGTTGCTTTTCATTTCCTGTCCAGGTCAAAAAGATGTCATCTACGAACCGGATCCATCCTCCAATCCATTCTTTGTAAGGGTTGTTGTTGTATACGAAAGTCTCTTCGTACTGGCTCATAAATAGTACGGCTAACTCAGGGGCGAAAGGGGAGCCCATTGCAACTCCCTTGATTTGGAAGAAGAAATCTTCTTTGAACTTGAAATAATTCCTAGTGAGGGCCATTTTTGCAAGCTCTAAGATGAATTGAGTTGGGATCTTAGTTGGTCTGTCCCACCGATCTAGGAATACTTCCAAGACCTCTAAGGCCTGATCCTGAGGTATTTGTGTGTATAGCGACACAATGTCCATACTGAAAAGTAGATCATGATTTTCGGTGAATGGGAAGCTGCTCAATTTATTGATAAAGTCTGTTGTGTCTCGTAAATACGATTTGACTTGTGGCATGAATGGTTTTAAGAAAAAATCTATGAATTTAGAAATTGGTTCGAAGAGTGACTCACAGCCGGAAATGATCGGTCTCCCTGGTGGCGATCTTTCATCTTTATGTACTTTGGGTAGTACATAGAACAATGGTATATGAGGGTGTCTATTTTGTAGATATTCAAATTCATTTTTGCCAAGAAACCCCTCTGCACACCTTTTATTTAAAATAGAGAATAGTTCTTTTTGAAGTTCTTGAGTTGGATCATGGTCGATTTTGCGATAGCATTCCTGGTCTGTCAATTGGCGGGTTGCCTCCGCTATGTATTCATTCGTCCCCCAAACGACAATAGATCCGCCTTTATCGGCTTGTTTTATTATAATATTGTCGTCCTTTTTTAAGTTGCATAACGCCCTTTTTTTGAGCATTCGAGAGGTTGGGTTTGATGTAATTCCGCTTCTTTTTTTCTTCGAATGAAATGGCAGAGAGTACTGTTTTTTCAAAGATAGTTACTTCTTTTGGAACCTTGTATGCAGGTGGACAGAAATTAGATTTTTTCCTTAGTCCTGTTGTTTTTGAACTTGAAGTTAAGTCCTTTCCAGAAAAGAAGGTGGTTAGTCTAATTTTCCTGCAGAATTCGATGAATTCTGTTTTTAATCTAACAAAGTCCATGGTTTTTGTGGGCACGAATGTTAATCCTTTTTCCAGTACGCTTCTTTCAGTGTCTGTAAGAGACCTAGAGGAAAGGTTATAAATTGAGGATTATTTTAGTTTTTGTAGTTTTGTCTCCTCGTCGACATTTCCCATGGCTGTTGATATCTTGTTTTGCCTCTGGGCTTTGTTTGGCCCCGTGATAAAAAAGGCTGTTGTTGTTGATGTTGTTGTTGGGGAATGTTCTGTTGATAATTTGGTTGAAAGTTCTGTGGGTAATTTGATTGACAACCACCACGTCGTGAAAAAGGTTGTCGGTAATTGCCACTATCAGATTCACTGCCACCTGAAAAAGATGTATCTGAGAAAGCGCTTGAAATACATGTGGTTGGTCTTCCCTGTTTTGCCTACACAACCCCTTGTCACACCTAATTGTACATATTCACATTTTCTTTCTAAGTTTCATTCCTTTTTAGTGCAACCTTTAACCTCAATTGTGAATGTCTTTTGTTGACACATATAAATAAGAAAACAACTCCAAAAATAAAAAATTGCGAGTAGAAATGAAAATAAATTTATACAAAAAATTCCTTTTGTGATACATTCGACTGAAAGAGTGGTCATTCTAAGTTGAGAATTATTAACTCAGCCTCTTGAGTCTATGATAAAATTGTTAGAGCAGTACTGGCAACTGTTTTGTTTCATATAGATTTGGCGTAGCCTTACTGCGCTTAAGCCAAACCCGTCTTTGTTCTCAGGCTTTAGATAGCGGACAGTGGTTCGCGAGGTTTGTACCACATGCTTAAGTGCGTGGATTCACCTGGTAGTGGGTAGACCAAGACTTTGGTTGCTCACCGCATTGAATACATTGTTTGTGAGTCTTTCTCTTTAAATTCTCTTTCTATTTCCTTTCTACTTTTTACATGTGTTTATTTTCAGTTTGTATGAATGGTAGCAATTGCCTTTTGATCTAGATATTGGATGAGTAATTGCGGGGTGTATATTAGTCTTACATTTTTGTTGTGTGTAGGATGAGTGAAGAACAAACCTTCGCATATAGCGAAGATCATATAAAGAAATTACTAAGCGACCCTCCTTTATTTGGCTCAGCCACACTCAGTAGTACCGCACAAACCAACAACGAAGCAGACAAATTAGCTCATCTAAAGAAAAAACAAATACGGACTGATCTTCATGGCCATTATTTGATTCAGCACCTAAGGGCAGGCACCATCCCAAATGGTTTAATAGTTAAAAACATACCAGTCATTTTTACAGAGGATGCGATTTACAAAAAGGGCTACAGCTTTATAGAAACCAAATGTAGCCGCGATCTCATGGTTTTAACCATTGAAACTGCCCAACGACTTTCCAAAGAACAACCGAAAGAGATTGAATTATTGGAAGCAGCTATAAGTAATAACCAACTAATTACTGATTCAAAATCTTTGCTAGAAAAAATAGATAAGGAAATATTGGACTTCAAAGACTACACTGTGACTCAAAAAGAAAACAACTTTGAGAGAGACAAGAACAATTTTGCAATAGATGAAGCATACCCATACCTCCAACCGGATTTCTATTCGCGACCAGAAGCCAAAAGATTTCTCTCGGATAACCAAGGCAGATCGCGGAACAAATACTTAACTTTGTCAGATACATCTTCTTCAGGTGGCAGTGAATCTGATAGTGGCAATTACCGACAACCTTTTTCACGACGTTGGTGTTATCAATCAAATTACTCACAGAACTTTCAACGAAATTATCAACAGAACATTCCCCAACAACAACATCAACAACAACAGCCTTTTTTATCACGGGGCCAAACAAAGCCCAGAGGCAAAACAAGATATCAACAGCCATGGGAAATGTTGACGAGGAGACAAAACTACAAAAACTAAAAGATTCCTCAATTTATAACCTTTCCTCTAGGCCTCTTACAGACACTGAAAGAAGCGTACTGGAAAAAGGATTAACATTCGTGCCCACAAAAACCATGGACCTTGTTAGATTAAAAACAGAATTCATCGAATTCTGCAAGAAAATTAGACTAACCACCTTCTTTTCTGGAAAGGACTTAACTTCAAGTTCAGAAACAACAGGACTAAGGAAAAAATCAAATTTCTGTCCACCTGCATACAAGGTTCCAAAAGAAGTAACTATCTTTGAAAAAACAGCACTCTCTGCCATTTAATTCGAAGAAAAAAAGAAGCGGAATTACATCAAACCCAACCTCTCGAAAGCTCAAAAAGAGGCGTTATGCAACTTAAAAAACGACGACAATATTATAATAAAACAAGCAGATAAAGGCGGACCTAGTGTCGTTTGGGGGACGAATGAATACATAGCGGAGGCAACCCGCCAATTGACAGACCAGGAATGCTATCGCAAAATCGACCATGATCCAACTCAAGAACTTCAAAAAGAACTATTCTCTATTTTAAATTAAGGGTTTGCAGAGGAGTTTCTTGGCAAAAATGAATTTAAATATCTACAAAGAAGACACCCTCGTATACCATTGTTCTATGTACTATCCAAAGTACATAAAGATGAAAGATCGCCACCAGGGAGACCGATCATTTCCGGCTGTGAGTCACTCTTCAAACCAGTTTCTAAATTCATTGATTTTTTCTTAAAACCATTCATGCCACAAGTCAAATTGTACTTACGAGACACAACAGACTTTATCAATAAATTGAGCAGCTTACCATTCACCGAAAATCATGATCTACTTGTCAGTATGGACATTGTGTCGCTATACACACAAATCCCTCAGGATCAGGCCTTAGAAGTCTTGGAAGTATACCTAGATTGGAGGGACAGACCAACTAAGATCCCAACTCAATTCATCTTAGAGCTTGCAAAAATGGCCCTCACTAGGAATTATTTCAAGTTCAAAGAAGATTTCTTCTTCCAAATCAAGGGAGTTGCGATGGGCTGCCCTTTCGCCCCTGAGTTAGCCGTACTATTTATGAGCCAGTACGAAGAGACTTTCGTATACAACAACAACCCTTACAAAGAATGGATCGGAGGATGGATCCGGTTCATAGATGACATCTTTTTGACCTGTCAATACTAGGGGGGTGCAGGTGCACACCTATATATGAACAATTAGTTAATTTCTAAATTTAAAGTAGGATTTTTGTAGGTATGTAAGGAAGGTGCGTGCTATTCCCAGTGGAAAAACGACCCTAGTTTCCCTTATTAGGACATCAAAGAGGACTGTGGGAGAACCCACAGTTAAGGGAATGCACAGCTATGAGACAAAATGTCTAAATCAAAAATTTCAATAACAGTATAATATTTCATGAGAAATGCTCTAAGGCAATAAATCATTCATTTCATCTGCAATTTTTTACTGATGTGACATTATGCAAATCACATTAAATAAAGCATTATTGACATATGAAAAAACAATGTAGACTGCCCCTGTCTATTTTCGAAATCATGTTAAACAAAACACTACCTTTTCATCATCTCTGTTCAGATAACATCACATCCTTTGTGCATAAGTCCCAATGCATTTCGGGTTGCGTAAAACCCTTCGTCAGGGGAGTGAGTATTGATGAGAAATGGAAATCTTCACATTCAATGTCGCCACTGAAATTCAAACACAACAACATGCAGTAAGCTTACTGCTCAGCTAGTAGGATTTGCACCCCAAAACGTGCACTGAAAAGGAAAGTGTCAACTAGAATCCCAAAATAGGTGCATGCTATTGCTAAAAGGGATGTGCTCTCAAGTAAACAAAGTGAAAGGTAAAAGCACCTTCACCACTAGAATAAAGTTGTACTGCCTCGCCTGTACCTTCCAATGTATGCTGTTCGGGACAGGTAATCTGATACTGAATATCGCTGTGGTGTAGGAAAAATCTGCGGTGAAAAACAAGGCAATGCTAAGAAATGAACTATAATCACTCAGCAAGTCCTGAGCGAGAGAAGGTAACAAATGTGTATGTATACACTTAACGCTTACCAGAAAAAAGGACCGGGGGGAGATTAGGTGAATCCTGAGAACGATCGTTCTACAAATGCCCAAAGTAAGAAAACTTGAGACGTGCCTCTTTCATTTCAAGATGCCGTGCTCATGGCTGTAAGGGTAAATAAGGACGCGGGGTTAGAGTCCTCCGTGAGAACGGAAATGGCTTTAGATCGGGGTTTTAATGAAAATTGAATTATCATACCCACAACACGCTGTATCATCGGTCCGCTCCCTCCGTGAACCGCAACGATAATGAATCTTGCCCAGAAAGCTGTGCGCATAGGGGGAAGGTTTTATCGGAGTAATGTGAGGAGTGCTACAAATAGCAGAAAATGACCCTAATGTGTCAAACGATGATGAAAACAGACTCACAAATGTATAGAGAAAAGAAAAGGGGTTTATAAGTTCTTGGGAAATAAAAACTCTTTCAAAGTGAAGCTGAAACTGTCAGCGGAAAAAGTTAAATAACGAAAATTAAATTAAAATAAGAGAAATAAGTGGAGAAAATAAATTAATCAGAACAAGGGGTGCCCAAGAAAGCAAAATTTGGAAGTGAATGAAACAACCGAATTGGGTGCAAATCCTGTACAATATTGAACTCTACAAAATATGTTATATAAAACATAACATCTCGTAATGATCATTAAGCACATTGGGGGCTGAAGTTCTCAATGTTTTTATCCAATGTGTTTCCCTTCGGGCCAGTGTGATGTTAATGTCTGTACCTGACACCTTTTTGACTTTTTCTAAAATTGTGAACCGTATTTGCGGTATAGTGTGTCCCGCCTTATCCCAATGTGTCGCCAATGGGGATGTGGTGTTTTTATTCCTGATTCGGCTCTTGTGCTCTATAACGCGTGTCTTAATCTTTCTGCTGGTTCTGCCTACGTACACAAGGCCACATGGGCATTTGATTGCATATATCACTTCTTCAGTGTTACAATTCGAAGTGTGATGAAGTTTCAATTTAGTACCCGTTTGCGGATGCATAAAGATGTCTCCTTGGATTACATTGCTGCATTGACCACAGTTGTGGCATTTTGTCATACCTTTGAAACCCCCTGTGGGTTTATCTTGTTGCGGTTTCAAGATTTCCCGAAGATTCTTAGCTCTTTGGTGAGCAAATAGTGGAGGATCTGAAAAGATACCTCGGAAATCCGGTTCGTTTTCTATGATCTCCCATCTTTTTTTAATGGTGGTTTTTATGAGAGAAGCTTGAGTGGAATGTTTTAGTACAAATACCTCTCTGCGCGATGATGTTTTCACGGAGGCTTGTAGTAAGTCCTTCCTCAATTTCTTTTCCACTTGTGCCTCAGCTTGATCAAGTATTTCTGCTGGGTATCCTCTTGTTTGGTATCTGCATCTTTGTTCTTGAATTTTGTCTAAGCATTGTTGGTTGTCAGAGGTAATCCTTTTTATGCGCATGAACTGGGAGATGGGTAGATGTTTTTTAAGCGAGAATGGGTGTGCACTGTTGAAGTGCAGTGCACTGTTGACATCTGTAGGTTTTGTATAGACCGATGTGCTTAAGCCTGTGGCGGTCTTCCGGATTTCAATGTCTAAGAAATGTATCTTGTGTTCTTGGATGTTGTAAGTAAATTGGATCCTCGGGTTGTGCAAGTTTAGAGTCTTGATAGAGTCTTCAAGTATATCTTTCTGGCCGTTCCATATGACAAGAATGTCATCGATGTATCGAAAGATAGATACTGCATTGCTAATCCATGTGGGATTAGTGAGCATGTGTTGGTGTTCAAAGTAAGCCATGTAGGTGTTTGCATACGAGGGGGCTCCGGGAAAGCCCATGGATGTGCCCGTCTTCTGTAGATAAAATTTGTTTTGCCAAAGGAAATAACTGTGGTATAACGAAAAGTGTAATAGTTCAAGAAGAAAGATAGACAGTTCAGGTGGTATGGATGAAGTCAGCAGCCTCCACTCCACTGCCTCTAGACCTTCATTGTGTGCTATAGAAGTGTAGAGAGCCACGACGTCTATCGTGCACAGTAAGGTGTCATGGTTAACTCTGTGTTCGATTGCTTGCAACTTCGTGAGACAATCTGTGGTGTCACGTATGTACGTGTCCCAGGTTTGAACTAATGGCTGTAGGTGATGGTCCACAAAATACCCGATGGCTTCATGTATCGAATTGCACCCCGCCACTATGGGCCTGAAGGGTGGTCTCACAGCATCCTTATGCATCTTCAGGAGCATGTATATGTGTGGAACTTTTGGTGTCTGGTTCACGAGAAATTTACCAGTAGGTGTATCTATTATGCCTTCTTCTACAGCTTTTGTGACTACAGAAGTCAATAGAGCAATCAGTTCTTCAGTTGGGTCTTTTTCTAGAGCCAGGTAGGTGTCTGTGTCAGATAGGTGTGTGTCCACACTCATGTTGTAGAATGTCGTGTCAAGTACCACTAGGGCACCGCCTTTGTCTGCTGGTTGGAAAATAATTGACTTGTCTTTCCTTAGGGATCTCAAGATCTTTTGTTGTTTTTCAGTCAGATTGGAGTGAGAGGGTTTGGTGTATTGGATCTTTTCCAGGTCTTTCTTTACCAAGAGTTCAAAGGTATCAAGTGATTTATGGGTGATAGGAGCCATAAATTTACTCTTAGGACGAAACTTCCTTGATTGTTGATCGTGATCCTCGGGGTTAGGCAAAGTTGAAAAGAGCCATCTCAAGCGTAATTTGCGCATAAATTTGAACAATGCTGTCTCGGTTTCTAATTCATTAGATGAATATGTTGGCACAAAGGAGATGCCTTTGTTCAATGTATTTAATTCCACTGGATTCAGAGTTCTATGAGAGATGTTCATCACTAGGGATTCGGTTTCTTTACCGTTCTCTGTGGTCTGCCTGTGTCTGGGGCTTTTCTTGTTTTGTCCCCTTCGGGTGTGGGTTCTGATTGTGATGTTGTTTTGTCTGGAGGACCCTTGGTCAGTGGGCCAGCCTCTAAAAAAGGTTGTTGTTTGCTCGATGTGGATGCCTCTCCTTCTGTTGTCATAGCCTGAGATGCAGTCGAGGGTGGTTTTGGACGTTGAACTGTGAGATCCTGATCAGGTACCAGACTTTCCTCAGAAGAATTGGTGTTTGGTTTTTTAAAGAAACGTTTCTGGGCATAAGTCTCTGCCCATGAGTAGACCTCATCTAATTTATAGTCTATGGTGTCCCTGCGGAACTTCCTGGTCTTGCGTTCGTGCACCTCTTTCGCATGTTTGTCCAAATTTGTGTTGATGTTCTCCAATACTTTATCCCAATCTTCGGTGTCCATTTTTTGTGAAAGATCATCCTTAAGTCTGTTGATGTCTTGTGTCAAATCAACAAGTATGGTGGAAATTTCTTCTATAATGAGAAGTATCAAGTCCAGTGAACATTTGTTCAGTATGGCATACCAACGAGACATGAAGTCTTTGTTGAATTTGAATAGCATAGGTTTTAAAGCAATGCGTAGACCTCTTGGGATTCTTTTAACCTTGTGGTACTCAATCAGAGTGGTGGCGTGGAGGCGCTGATTTATTTCTTTCTTCAATAGATATTCAAGTTGTTTTAGTTGTTGTGAAATGTTTCCTGTGGAGGCACCAAAATCGCGTGCTTCTTTAATAAGTGAGTATATTGACTCTGCTTCCTCTGTAGTGTAAGCTTTAGTGGTGGCTTGATTGGTGGTAATGTCCGCTATCTCTTTCCAAGACATATTTGAAATGAATTTTTTGGGTGCAACCCTGCAAGTGAGTGGGTCAAGTATAAAGTCAATACTAGGGGGGTGCAGGTGCACACCTATATATGAACAATTAGTTAATTTCTAAATTTAAAGTAGGATTTTTGTAGGTATGTAAGGAAGGTGCGTGCTATTCCCAGTGGAAAAACGACCCTAGTTTCCCTTATTAGGACATCAAAGAGGACTGTGGGAGAACCCACAGTTAAGGGAATGCACAGCTATGAGACAAAATGTCTAAATCAAAAATTTCAATAACAGTATAATATTTCATGAGAAATGCTCTAAGGCAATAAATCATTCATTTCATCTGCAATTTTTTACTGATGTGACATTATGCAAATCACATTAAATAAAGCATTATTGACATATGAAAAAACAATGTAGACTGCCCCTGTCTATTTTCGAAATCATGTTAAACAAAACACTACATTTTCATCATCTCTGTTCAGATAACATCACATCCTTTGTGCATAAGTCCCAATGCATTTCGGGTTGCGTAAAACCCTTCGTCAGGGGAGTGAGTATTGATGAGAAATGGAAATCTTCACATTCAATGTCGCCACTGAAATTCAAACACAACAACATGCAGTAAGCTTACTGCTCAGCTAGTAGGATTTGCACCCCAAAACGTGCACTGAAAAGGAAAGTGTCAACTAGAATCCCAAAATAGGTGCATGCTATTGCTAAAAGGGATGTGCTCTCAAGTAAACAAAGTGAAAGGTAAAAGCACCTTCACCACTAGAATAAAGTTGTACTGCCTCGCCTGTACCTTCCAATGTATGCTGTTCGGGACACGTACATACGCGACACCACGGATTGTCTCACGAAGTTGCAAGCAATCGAACACAGAGTTAACCATGACACCTTACTGTGCACGATAGACGTCGTGGCTCTCTACACTTCTATAGCACACAATGAAGGTCTAGAGGCAGTGGAGTGGAGGCTGCTGACTTCATCCATACCACCTGAACTGTCTATCTTTCTTCTTGAACTATTACACTTTTCGTTATACCACAGTTATTTCCTTTGGCAAAACAAATTTTATCTACAGAAGACGGGCACATCCATGGGCTTTCCCGGAGCCCCCTCGTATGCAAACACCTACATGGCTTACTTTGAACACCAACACATGCTCACTAATCCCACATGGATTAGCAATGCAGTATCTATCTTTCGATACATCGATGACATTCTTGTCATATGGAACGGCCAGAAAGATATACTTGAAGACTCTATCAAGACTCTAAACTTGCACAACCCGAGGATCCAATTTACTTACAACATCCAAGAACACAAGATACATTTCTTAGACATTGAAATCCGGAAGACCGCCACAGGCTTAAGCACATCGGTCTATACAAAACCTACAGATGTCAACAGTGCACTGCACTTCAACAGTGCACACCCATTCTCGCTTAAAAAACATCTACCCATCTCCCAGTTCATGCGCATAAAAAGGATTACCTCTGACAACCAACAATGCTTAGACAAAATTCAAGAACAAAGATGCAGATACCAAACAAGAGGATACCCAGCAGAAATACTTGATCAAGCTGAGGCACAAGTGGAAAAGAAATTGAGGAAGGACTTACTACAAGCCTCCGTGAAAACATCATCGCGCAGAGAGGTATTTGTACTAAAACATTCCACTCAAGCTTCTCTCATAAAAACCACCATTAAAAAAAGATGGGAGATCAGAGAAAACGAACCGGATTTCCGAGGTATCTTTTCAGATCCTCCACTATTTGCTCACCAAAGAGCTAAGAATCTTCGGGAAATCTTGAAACCGCAACAAGATAAACCCACAGGGGGTTTCAAAGGTATGACAAAATGCCACAACTGTGGTCAATGCAGCAATGTAATCCAAGGAGACATCTTTATGCATCCGCAAACGGGTACTAAATTGAAACTTCATCACACTTCGAATTGTAACACTGAAGAAGTGATATATGCAATCAAATGCCCATGTGGCCTTGTGTACGTAGGCAGAACCAGCAGAAAGATTAAGACACGCGTTATAGAGCACAAGAGCCGAATCAGGAATAAAAACACCACATCCCCATTGGCGACACATTGGGATAAGGCGGGACACACTATACCGCAAATACGGTTCACAATTTTAGAAAAAGTCAAAAAGGTGTCAGGTACAGACATTAACATCACACTGGCCCGAAGGGAAACACATTGGATAAAAACATTGAGAACATTAGCCCCCAATGGGCTTAATGATCATTACGAGATGTTATGTTTTATATAACATATTTTGTAGAGTTCAATATTGTACAGGATTTGCACCCAATTCGGTTGTTTCATTCACTTCCAAATTTTGCTTTCTTGGGCACCCCTTGTTCTGATTAATTTATTTTCTCCACTTATTTCTCTTATTTTAATTTAATTTTCGTTATTTAACTTTTTCCGCTGACAGTTTCAGCTTCACTTTGAGAGAGTTTTTATTTCCCAAGAACTTATAAACCCCTTTTCTTTTCTCTACACATTTGTGAGTCCGTTTTCATCATCGTTTGACACATTAGGGTCATTTTCTGCTATTTGTAGCACTCCTCACATTACTCCGATAAAACCTTCCCCCTATGCGCACAGCTTTCTGGGCAAGATTCATTATCATTGCGGTTCACGGAGGGAGCGGACCGATGATACAGCGTGTTGTGGGTATGATAATTCAATTTTCATTAAAACCCCGATCTAAAGCCATTTCCGTTCTCACGGAGGACTCTAACCCCGCGTCCTTATTTACCCTTACAGCCATGAGCACGGCATCTTGAAATGAAAGAGGCACGTCTCAAGTTTTCTTACTTTGGGCATTTGTAGAACGATCGTTCTCAGGATTCACCTAATCTCCCCCCGGTCCTTTTTTCTGGTAAGCGTTAAGTGTATACATACACATTTGTTACCTTCTCTCGCTCAGGACTTGCTGAGTGATTATAGTTCATTTCTTAGCATTGCCTTGTTTTTCACCGCAGATTTTTCCTACACCACAGCGATATTCAGTATCAGATTACCTGTCCCGAACAGCATACATTGGAAGGTACAGGCGAGGCAGTACAACTTTATTCTAGTGGTGAAGGTGCTTTTACCTTTCACTTTGTTTACTTGAGAGCACATCCCTTTTAGCAATAGCATGCACCTATTTTGGGATTCTAGTTGACACTTTCCTTTTCAGTGCACGTTTTGGGGTGCAAATCCTACTAGCTGAGCAGTAAGCTTACTGCATGTTGTTGTGTTTGAATTTCAGTGGCGACATTGAATGTGAAGATTTCCATTTCTCATCAATACTCACTCCCCTGACGAAGGGTTTTACGCAACCCGAAATGCATTGGGACTTATGCACAAAGGATGTGATGTTATCTGAACAGAGATGATGAAAATGTAGTGTTTTGTTTAACATGATTTCGAAAATAGACAGGGGCAGTCTACATTGTTTTTTCATATGTCAATAATGCTTTATTTAATGTGATTTGCATAATGTCACATCAGTAAAAAATTGCAGATGAAATGAATGATTTATTGCCTTAGAGCATTTCTCATGAAATATTATACTGTTATTGAAATTTTTGATTTAGACATTTTGTCTCATAGCTGTGCATTCCCTTAACTGTGGGTTCTCCCACAGTCCTCTTTGATCTTTTTGACCTGGACAGGAAATGAAGAGCAACTCGGAAACTTCCACGGATGGTTAAATAATAGAACCAGAGACATTCAATTCAGCATTCAGTCCTCAAAAACCAGACTTACCTTCTTGGATGTAGAAGTTTACTGTACAAATGGCGAATTGGTGACAACTTTATACCGGAAAAAATCTGATAGGAATAAAGTGCTCCACTTTTCAAGTAACCACCCGAGAAGCCTCAAACAAAATCTACCGGTGGGTCAATTCCTCCAGATAAGGAGAAATTGTACATTCAAAGAAGAATGTATAGATCACGCCAACGTACTGAGAGAAAGACTACTTCAAAGAGGATACCCTTCTAAACTTTTCAAACAAGCACAGAAAAGGGCCTGGTGGACACCACGGGAAGAATTGCTGAAAAAGAGAGAACGTGAAAAACAGTCTAGAATTGTCTGTGTTTCCACCTACTGTCCCTCATCAAACTGGCTAAAAAAGACCATCCATCAAAATTGGCATTTATTGAAAGAACTGGACCCTCAATTCAGTAAAGAACCTCTTTTTGCATTCAGAAAAGATAAGAGCATTGCCAATCAGATAGTTTGGGCTACAGTACCAAAAGCACACAATCCTACATTGAGAGACTATGTAGGTCTACCACCTTTATAAGGCCACCATAAATGTGGGACATGCGTCAACTGTCCATCAACAATGGGAGGATCACTATTTGAACATGACGGAATCTTTTGGAAACACGACAGTTTCACCAACTGTAAAACCCGTAATGTGGTTTATGGGATAGTGTGTCCATGCGACCAACTATATATCGGAAAAACAAACCAAGAGGTACGACAAAGGATCTCACAACGTAAATCAAGAATAAATAAGAAGGTACTCACAGCACCATTAGTACAACATTGGTTAGACAAAGGACATAACGACACCGACTTGAAATGGACGGTCATCTCTAAAATTGACCCTGACAAAAGAGGTGGCGACCAGGAAGCAAAACTAAGACAGAGGGAAGCTATGTTGATACTCAAATTTAATACTGCAACTAGTGGACTTATTGAAATGTCAGAACTCTATAATCTATAGGTCTTAATGCTACACCTGCATTTTTCATTGGATATAAGGGGACTCCAGTGTTTCAACCATAAAAGCCATTTTCTCCTTGCTGCATGTCACCATGTTATCTAGTCTTTCATTTTAATACAAACACTCTCTGACAAAATTCACGAGTGATATTGCACTATTTGTTTTTGTTAAATTAAGCATTCATATAGTTGAGAAGCACGAGGCTCTATCCATCGTTAAAGAATAGTCCACGAATACATTTTCGCGACCCACTTCGATTAAGTAGATGAATTGCTTTCACATAATCTCAATGCAAACACCCAAGCAAAATTCAACCGTGTTTAAAACTACTAATCCCATCATCCTACGGGACTTCGACCCCTGTGCTATTAAGCGCCGAATCCGTGACGCATCAGCACGGCGCCAAAGTAGATTGCCAGAAGAGATTCGCGGGATTAAGACTAAACGACGGTAAGAACCCAGAGAGAATCCGGACCCCCTGAGGCCCATCCAATGCCCAGAGCAGATGAGCTGATAGATACTTTTGGCTCAGCCAAGTATCTAAGCACATTTGATCTGACAGCTGGCTACTGGCAGATCAGACTAGCTGATGATGTAAAGCCTAAGACAGCATTTTCTACCCCTAGTGGGCACTACCAGTTTGTGGTGATGCCCTTTGGTTTGAAGAATGCACCTGCCACTTTTCAAAGGTTGGTGAACAAAGTCCTAACAGGCCTGGAAGACTATAGTGCAGCACATCTAGATGATATTGCTGTCTTTAGCTCCACCTGGGAGGATCACCTGTTCCACCTGAGAAATGTTTTTGAGGCCCTGCAGAAGGCAGGCCTAACTATCAAGGCTACTAAGTGCCAGATAGGGCAGAGTCAGGTTGTGTACCCGGGCCACCTTGTAGGTGGAGGCCTGGTTCAACCATTGCAGAGCAAAATCCAGACCATCATGGAATAGATTGCTCTAACTACCCAGACTCAGGTCAGAGCTTTCGTTGGCCTGACTGGGTACTACAGAAGATTTGTCAAAAGGTATGGATCCATTGTGACACCCCTGAATGACTTAACTTCCAGGAAAATGCCCAAGAAAGTTCAGTGGACAGTTAGCTGTCAAAAGGCATTAGATGACCTGAAGCAGTCGAAGTGCACTGCTCCCATTCTGTAAATTCCTAACGACTCCAAAGAATTCTTTGTCCAAAGAAATGCATCTGAGTTGGGGTAGGGGATGTGTTATCACAATTGAATGATGAAGGTTAGGACCAGCCAGCAGCTTTTATTAGCAGAAATCTGACCCCTAGAGAGAAACGTTGGTCAGCTATGGAGAGGGAGGCCTTTGCTGTGGTTTGGGCTCTGAAGAAGCTGAGGCTATACGTGTGTGGTAATCACTTCACTGTTCAGACTGACCACAAGCCCATCTTATGGCTAAAACAGATGAAGGGGGAAAATCCCTAACTTTTGAGGTGGTCCATTTCCCTACAGGGGATGGACTTTACAATGGAACATAGACCTGGGAGTAACCATGCCAATTCAGATGGACTCTCCAGATATTTCCACTAAGAACATGAAGACTCAGTTCAGTTAAAAAATCTTTATTCAAATTCAAAGAATTCATAAAAGCACATCATAAATTTACATATTGTTATAAAATCGTTAAAAATATCCCCAAATTGATTTAATATACCATTATAAACGCTGTACAGTTTAGAAGAACTACCATACAAAAGATAGTCAAGGGTTGTTCATCGTCCTCCAGGCTCGGGTAGCAACTCTCAGAAAAGTGCAAGTGCGAAAAATTATTTCTTCATTTTCTAGGGAAAGCATCATCTGGTAAGATTGTTCTAAGGAAACGGGTCTATGTTTTAAAAAAAAGGAGTTAAAAGCAATTTAATATATTTTAAATATTATTTACAAAAGAAGAGGAAATGCAAGTCAGTTTGTATGCTCACTCCATCACAGGGGCATAGTACATTTACAAGATTTGTCCAATTGCCAAGAGGAAAACATAACAAAAATTTGACAGTTCCTGCTCTCCGCCGAAATAAAAGGCTTCTTTCCCAACTAGTCATTGGTAGGGTAAGATAAATTGGTAGAGGGAATATACAGACCTTTATACATGTAGCTAAGAACAGATGATTTATTGGATTCCATTTTAGACCTTTCTGAGTTATAAGGAGTGTAAAGTGCATTTTTCAGATCCTTCTTACGCAATAACTCAGCTTGGCTTGAGTCTAAAAAAAAGGCTACCTTTCCCTAGGCTACAGAGGCTCCGGTAAACCCCCGAAGGCCAGGGAATGTCCATTCCTTTTTCGCACTTCAGGCACTCGCTTATGATTTCTTGGGTTAAGGATGCTGACTTATTCCTCCAAACTGAAAGCCAAAATAGAACAGGCCGGGTACTAATAAAATCACAAATAACATTTAAGTTAAGTTCCTTATGGCATATATACTGGGAACACCCAGCAGCTTTCTGCAAAACCGGTTTTCTTCCTGCTGGATGAAATGACTTCTTGTCAATCCCCATATCTCAGCCCCATATGTGGCAACTGGGACGCATTGCAATTTAAAAATATTTACAATAGCTAAAATAGCACCTGTTTTCTTTGGACGGGGAAGACTTAAAATGGAATTGATGGCCTTTGAGAACTTGCTCGTGGAGTGGGCCAAATGCCCAGTCCATGTGCCGTTCGCAGCAAAGACCATCTCTAAGTAGAGAAAGGTACCTGTGGATATTAATCTGTCATTTCTTACCAGTATAGAATATAGAATTAAGCTGGTGTTTCCCTGGGCCGCATGACATAATAAAAGATTTCCTAAAGTTTACACATAAATCCAGACCGTCCATATACTCAACGAAGGTCTTAACCAAAGTACGCAGAGAGTTTGGTGTGCGACCATAAGGACCGCATCATCTACGTACAATAATACCGGTAACGGTTTTCCATTTAGTATCAGAACGTCAGGAGTGGACTGTCTCAAGGAGTTACTCAGACCATTGATGTAAATGATAAAAAGCAGTGGTGCTAAAACGCACCACTGTCTAACTCCCCTTCCTACCTTAATGGGTCCCGAAACTTCGCCCTCCATGCCAATTCTGGCTTGGGCTTTGAGATCTGTATGCAGATATGCCGGAAAATGGACCAAGGACTCATCCAAGCCATAATCCAATAAAATGGACCAAAGCTTAGACCTGTTGACTAAATCAAAAGCGGACGATAAGTACATGAAAGCTAAATATACTGGGGAAGATCGGGCGATGTTGTATTTGCTAATAACCAAATTAAGATTTAAACATTGTTCAGTGGTTCTGACCTTCCTTCCAAAACCCAGTTGGCATGGATCTAATATACTGCTTTCCTCTGTCCATTTTGAGACCCTATTAAATATAATTTGACTCAAAATCTTTAGTTTGTTATCAAGCAATGAAATGGGTCTATAGTTAATAGGGTCTGATCTATCGCCCTTTTTATAGATTGGGATGATGACGCTCGAAGCCCAGGTAGTAGGCATGGGGGCTTTTGGTAAGTTATTAAAAACATTCAGGAGTAATGGGGCCCAGAACTCTGGTTTCCATTTAATTAGATCTATAGGAAGCCCATCTGTGCCGGGGGTCTTATTGCCGAGGTGCTGGGTAATTGCCTCTTCCACCACTAAGGATGTAATTTGTAGGCAACATAGCTGACCCTGTACGTAGAGATCTAGGCCTTGTGGCGGTGTGGCATAAATCTCGGAAAAGTGATAATCCCATGTTAAGTTCGAATTTGTACAACTCACTGGTGTCAGTTGCTTTCCCATATTGCGCAGATCTCTAACTGCGGACCAAAATATATTGGCCTTCTTCCCACCTGCTGACTCGGATAATACTTCCCAACGTTCACCAAGGAGGACACCCTTCCGCTCATTTATTACAGTTGTATACCTCTTCCTTGCTAATCTTACATCTACGCAACTCCTTGGTTTGGAGGTTAGGGCCTTGCGCAAGTTCCTTTTGGCCTCTGAACATGCATGATCAAACCACCTCGGTTCTATTTTTACCCTTTTAAGGGGTACCGACAAGTGGGATTTAATTACTGTGCACAGTTTAGTGAAATCTTCAATTACCCCTGAATGTGGTCCTTCAGTTGATAGACATGAGGAACTTAAATCATTGTGCCTCTCTTGCAGAGTCTGGAGTAATTTGCCTCTGTCAACCCCCCTTCATTTCAATCTTAATTTATCAGCAATGGAGTTAAATCTCTCGCTCCACAGAGAGTGGTAAACACAGGGCGCATAGCTAAGCCTAATACCACCTTAAGGTGATTATGGTCGCCAAAATCTGTTACTTGGACCTCAGCGGTCAACAGGCGATCTGCGAGGCAAGGGGAAACGAAAATAAAATCAATAATTGAAGAGCAATCCCTTCCTCTGAATGTTGGTGGTTGCTGCTTTGTTAGTGAGTTAATAGAATCAGTGCCAGCAATATCCATTACGTTAATGAGGATATGCTCATTCAAGAAAATATCTAATTCTGATCCCCTTCTTGAAGCAGAATCCATATGAAATGGATTAATCCCATGTGATTTGGTTGGAAGTTTGGCATTAAAATCCCCTCCCAAACGAATCCCACTCTGCTCATTTGGGCCTTGCTGTCTATCCAAATTCAAAAGATTGCTAAAGAGTTCGATGAAGTTCCTATTTGGAACCGAGTAAAAATCGTTATTATAGAAGTTTATCAAATAAAAGGGGACTCGTCTTTTGTATTTCAATATTTGAATATTGAGACTGTTGGCGGGTACGACCTTCAAACTCTCTCCGGATACTATACTAATCCCAATGAACAAACCTCCAGATGCACGGCCAAAGTCAGGCTTCGGTGCAGGTAGATTAAAACAATGAAACCCTTCAATATGTAGGTCATGCGTGGCCCATGTTTCCTGGAACATTATGATATCTTGATCAGATATCATATGTAACCAGTTAGCATCATTTAACCTGGATTCAAGACCTGCAACATTCCAGCTTAAGACCTTCAAATCAGTATCGATTTTATGTCTTATGGGCTTGTGGACAATATTAGATATAATGGTGCAAGCAGTTAATATGGGTGATATAAATATCACCATCTCCCCGCAGATGATCACCAGCTGTTGTAGGTAGCTGCATATCCTTTACTTCCTCAGTATCAAGCTGCTTCCCCAAGGTGGATGAACGTGCACCTGATGTATCCTCTATTGTGTTTCCCACACATCCATTAACAGCAACTGCCCTACATAATTGTCAGTCCTGTAAGTCCAGGCCTGACAAAAGTTGGAACCTGTTACTGTTGTACAGGGGAAGTTGTGTAGTAGCACTAGGGAATTGGGGTCTGTAGAAAAAAAGCCTAGCGGTAATGTACTAATACTAGTGTCTAACAATGCGATTTGCTCTTTGATACCTAATATCCGTCGTACCATTTGGGACTTGCGAAAATTAATTACGATGCAGTCGCCACCAATAGACTTAGCTGAATGACCAACCCACCCTACTCGTCTCACCATGAGAATTTCAAACATATCTGAGCCGTGAAATCTTTTGTGCTTTATTTAGCAACCAATCCACACATGTATTTGGCAACTCTACCCAGGACTCCCTCTGGTCCTTAGCAAGATGTGGAACTCCAGCTAGGACCAGTACATATGGACAGGAGCTCGGGGGTAAATTCAGGATATCTGCATTGGCTCTTGTGCAGTTGACTCTTGTGTAGCTAGAGACGGTTGAACCTCCATTTAAATTAGGTGCATCTGGGCCTGCAGTTATGCCATATGTTCGGCGCCTGGGAAGGTTATTGATACCTAAGTTGGTATCACCAATTCTGGATGAATTTTATGCCAGGCTCACACAGTATGAGAGTGCAAAGGTTGCAAATTAGTACAGGGGTTAGCTAATGTGGCATCCTTATCGCCAGGGTTCGGTGTGTCATATTTGGCCTGGAAATTATAGGATTTGGTACTTACAAACCACCCACCCCATTACCAATGGGGCAGTGTATATTAGGTTCACCACAGTTCTCCACATTAAAGTCATTCCTATTTAGTTTACGCCAGAGTAATTCGAAGTTCTTATTAATCTCCTCTTTGAGTTTGGATAAGGCCGAATCCAAGATTTTCTCCACTGCGTTTACAATCAAAGTTTCCATATAAGAACTTGTCTCCCTTCCAACCACGTATTGATTAGGGGTTGCATCAGTCTGTGTGCCCCTAGAGTCCAAAACCCGGTCCGAGTTGGCATCCTCATTTAAGGTAATAACTCTAGACGTTGCTGGGGCATTGTAAGCAGGGCGCTTAGCTTTTACAACTTCCCGGGGTGCACTCTGATCTCTTCCTTTTGCTTACAGGTGCTTTTACTTTGGAGCGCCCTCTCCTTTTGGCTGCATGTGCCCTTGTATTGATAGTGAGTGCCTCCAATGCTACAGCAGTGGGAGCCCCCGCTCCAAGACTTCCTGGGGACTAACAACAACTACAGACTTATCAGGTGCCTGACCTATACATGCTAGGTCGAGATCGTGTGGTGACAAATGGGGCTGCAACAGAGCTGGGTCTAGTGACAAGCGACGTTCAGCAATCTGTATCTCTTGTGTTATCAAAGATTCTGCCCTCAAGAGGAAGGAATCCAAAGTACCCTCAACTCCCTTTTTCTTATTCATGCTGGAATTCTAAGAATCAATATACCGACCCAATCTTCTGAATAAAAATACAGTCCAAAAAATGGCTGGGAGTAATTAATCAAAAGAAGGGAAAAGCCTTGACAGTACCTTATTTCCTTTACAAACAGGGCCAATGTCAGGGAGGTGCCCCAGCCCGGGGTCCAACGGTCTCCAACGGGCGCGTACGGGCCCGTCCTTGGCCGGTGCTTTGCCCGGGCAGCTCCCGACAGGCCCGCGTGCGTCCCGTGTTGCGGGAGTGTGCGGCCGATCTTAAGGGCCTCTGTCGCCCTGCCGGTGAGTCACGGACTGGGCGCGCCGCGAGGCCCTCTGGGAGTTGTAGTCCGGGGCCTCGCGAGTGTCCCTGCGTGTCGACCGTTTGCCCCCTCCAAGGCAAAACAGCAAGGGATAGCGAGATAGGCTCCTGCCTTCTCTGAAGACCTCAGAGGTTGGTGAGCAAAGTCCAAGGACACGGGTGATTTGAGGCGCGTCCCCAGACTCAACTGGTCAAGGTTAGTTTAATGTCCCTGCATTTGGGGGGGTTGTGTAGGAGAGTAGGTCTGCTTACTATGGTTACCCCAACTTTTTGCGGGTGTTTCACTGTTTTTCGACTTTAGTCTGGCTGGGGCCCTGCTATCCAGAACCCCAGCCTAGCTGCTTCCACTCTAAATGTATTGCATGTACTTTAGCTACACTCCAGTTTGGTTACTAGGGTACCCTTGTGAAACACCACTATATGGTACACTAGGTACTACGGGCATAGGTACCCCAGAGGCATACCAGGGGCTGCAGCATGTATTATGCAACCCCTGGGAAGCCTTCCAAAATGACACCACAGGACTGCTACTGCAGCATGGGTAAGGTGGTGCCAGCACCCCTTACTAATATATAGGTTACCTATATCTACCTTAAATCACTGCACATATAAACCTACCAGTCACCCATATGGCAGGCCTTATCAGTCCTAAAGGCAGGGTGCTTGGTTTTGTGTGAGAGGGTGCCCATGATTGAGCAGGGCCCCTCTGTAGCCTTCGGAATCTATTCTCTGGTGCTGCTCTGTGATACAATGGCCCTCACACACCAAAAGGGCCCTTGGTGTCATGCTTCATCATCAGGGTCTTCCCGCCCCGCTGCGGGACGGGGCATGCTACGACTAGCGACTACGCTGGAGCACTTAGATATTGTAAGTGCTATGTGAAGTGTGTTGAGTGAGTGTGAGTAGGGTCAGGAGTGATATAGAAAAGTGAGATTTAAAAGAATTACTGGTCTTATGAAAGCAAAAAATTCTTTAATAGTCATAGGCTGGTCTTGAAATAGCCAGTGTTTTTCAGATTCTAGGTGGTTCCATTCCACCAAGAAGAAGAGCTGAACAGCAAAAACAAAAAGCTGGAGATCAGGTATTCCAACCCCTCCTCACTCAGGAGGTAGGACTGCGATTGCGTGCTTGAACCTTGGTTTGCGGCCCTGCCATATGAATTGAGCTAGGTCGGACTGGGTTTGCTGAATCCTGACTGCAGGGGGCGCAGGGGGAGGTAGGTAGAGGAGTTGGGGGAGAATTGTCATTTTGGTGGCTGCTAATCTGCCTAGCCAGGAGAGGGGAGAGGGGAAAGTGTTTCCATTTGCCCAGTTCTCCTCGGATATGGGTACGAAGCCTATCATAGTTAGCAGTGGCAGTAGCTTGTATGGTGGGCCCTAGCTGCAACCCTAGATAGGGGACCCTAGTGGTAGACCACTGGATAGGGTGCTCTTCCTTTATGTGGGCTAGCGTGTTCGTGGACAGCGAGATATTGAGGGTAGTCGATTTGTCCATATTCATTTTAAAACCAGAGGCCTGTGCAAAGCTATGCAGTTCAATAAATAAGGCTCGTGGTGCCTGGACAGGGTCAGTGAGAGAGAATAAATTGTCGTCTGCATAGAGTTTGATCTTGTGTGTGTGTCCGCCAAATTTAATCCCGTGATAAGGGGGTGGTGTCTGACTCTCAATGAAATGAATGAAATGAAATGAAATGAAAAAGATTCGGGAGCATCCCAGCGCTTAGAAATGACCAGAAGGGTGAGGGCAGAGTCGGAGAGGCCAGACAAGCCTGGGGATCTGGACTCTAGGGAAAAGCCAAGTTTTTAACTTTCTTCAAAATGCGAGGAGATTGGGATTCTGGCGAAAGGACGGGGGCAGGGAGTTCCACAATTTTGCCGCATTATATGAAAAAAGAAGGTCTCCCAGAATGGGCCCTATTGATTCTAGGAATCTCTGCAAGGTTCAGATTTTAGAGCGCAGAGTTCTAGGTGCTTTGTATGGTCTGATCATCTTGTCTAGAATAGGGGGGCCTCTGCCATGGAGAGTTTTATGCACCATACAGAGTGTCTTGAAATGGATCCGTTCCTTCACCGGGAGCCAGTGGAGAGCGTTCAACGCGGGTTTGGCTGAGGAGCGATGACTGGTGCTCATTAACAGTCTCGCCGCAGAATTCTGGATGACCTGAAGTTGCCGGGTCACCGATGTTGGTGCTCCTGGGTAGATCGCGTTACCATAATCTAGCATAGATAGGGTTAGGGCTAGGAATAGGATTTTCTTGGCTTTTTCTGGCGATTGAGGAAGGATTTTACAGATCGTCTTCAGTAGCCCAAAGCAAGTGGCTGCTGTTTTTCTTGCTTCAGGTTTAAACGAAAGGTCCGCATCAAGCCAAATGCCCAAGATCTTAATCTCGGTTTTGGGGATGGGGCCGGGACCCAAACAAGGGGGCCACAGTATGGAGGTGTCAAATGTGGCCTGCCTTCCTAGTAGCATCAGCTCGGTCTTTCCACCATTCAATTTGAGGTGAGACTGGTCCATCCATTTAGCTACTGATTCCAAGCAGCTGCACAGATTAGTGGGGGGGCTCTGCCTGGTTCAGAGAGACCACCAACTGGGTGTCATCAGCGTAGCTTACTAATTGAATCCTAAAAGGTGCCACTATCTCCGCTAAGGGAGCCATGTACACGTTAAACAGTGTGGGGCTGAGGGAGGAGCCCTGCGGCACCCCACACTGCAACGGTACCGGGGGGGGAGCAGCTGTTGTCCGCAAAAACCTTATAAAACCTGTCCCTAAGGAAGGATTCGAGCCACGCAAGGGCCTTGCCCGTGACTCCGAAGTTATTAAGGCGAGATAGGAGGATACGGTGATTAACCGTATCAAAGGCGGCGCTGAGGTACAGGAGGATGATGGCCACGCTGCCACCTGCGTCCAAGATCATCCTGGACTCCTCAACCACCCTCAGCAGAGCTGTTTCAGTTCCCTGCCCTTTGCGGAACCTTGTTTGGGATGAGTGAAGCAGATTAAATGTTTCTAAAAATGAGGTAGTTGACTGTTTACAAACTTTTCAGTCAGCTTGCTGATGCCAGGGAGAAGGGAAATAGGGCGATAATTGGAAAGGTTGCCAGGGTCAAGGTTAGATTTCTTTATCAGAGCCTTAACCATGGCTATTTTCCAATCTCATGGGACCATGCCTGACTCAATCGAGGAGTTGACCAGATTGACAATGGGCTTACTAATGTGAGGCAGGGCTGAGTTTAGGATATTCATCGGCGCAGGATCGAGCGGGGAGCCGCTCTTTATGGCACTCAGAAGGGGGGGTAGGAGGTCCACACTAAGCTGAGAAAAGGGAGAAAGCTGGGGGAGCGTTGATTGAGCGGAAGTATTAGGGAGTGGGGGAGGTTCAACAGAGGATATGAGAGGGAGGGTAAGGAGGATCTTTTGGATTTTTGTAGCGAAAAAGTTTGCCAGTTCTTCACAGCGGGCACCTGTTTCATCTGGGATGGACGGCGGGTCACGGGCTTTTAGCAAAGTTTTGACAATTCTGAACATCTCTCTTGGGGCATTATCGGAGGCCCCAATTTCATCTGTGTAGAAGATGGATTTGGTGGAATTTAGGGCAGATTAATAGCTCTTTATGGAGGCTCTGTATTTACTTTTCTTTTACACTCTTGTTTAAGAGTCCTAAGCTCCGTGCTAAACCACGGTTGATTAGTGGGGCCCTTCTTTTTAGCTATAGATTTTTTTGGGAGCACGATGTCTAGTGACTGCTCTATCCAATGGTTGAATTCACTGTTTGCTATATCTATATCTGGATTGGTGGAGGGTTCGGTCGTCTTCAGAATTTCTACCCATTTGTAGATCTCAAGTTTGGGCCAATGTCTAGCTAATGCTCTATGGAAAGATTTAGTTGGGCCGGGGCAGGGAACCTTCCAGATAAAAGGAATTATCATATGGTCCGACCACGGGATCGAATATGGGTCCTCAGTTGTTAGGCCTGGGATGTTCGAAAATATTGGGTCCAGGAGATTACCTTTAGAGTGGGTAGGACACCGAACTTTTAGGCTCAAATCACAAGACCCCAGATCTTTGGTCAGGTCTATAGCTGTGGAGTCTAGTGGGTCGTTGAAGTGAAGGTTCATGTCCCCCAGCACCATGAAATTGGATGCTGTGCTAGCCAGATCCATTACTGCTTTGACTAGTCCCTCATAGAATTGTCCGGGGGTCCAGGTGGGCGATATATCAGGAGTACTGAAAAGGAGTTTTCTGGGGATAAAGTGATGGAGAAGTGTACATTTTCACAATCCGGGATAGGGCTGCCTAATAGACGACATACTAGATGGTCTTTATAAACAATGGCAATCCCTCCTCCGACCTTGGATACTCTGTCAATATGTTGGATCAGGTATCCTGGTGGTAAGGCCTGGACAATGTCGGGGCAAGAGTTGGGTCCCAACCAAGTTTCGGTGATAAAGAGTATTTCGAGTGCCAGACTGTGCGGTAGGAGGGAAATTTCAGTGGCCTGCTTAGGTAGTAATCAGCAGTTTAATAATGCCATATGTAGTTTCACATCTGGTTTCCCTCTGGTTTCATCGGTGCTCGTCACTTTAAAAGGGCAGTGCTGACATGAAAGTTGACGGTACGCGAAGTCTATAGAGTAGCTGCATGGGAGTGGGGTTGACTTTTAGTTGAAGGAGTGTGGAGTGATAGTAAGTAAGTTGGGAATTAGTTGCCGGGGCAGAGTTCCTGGTCCCTGGGCCTGACCGTGCGCGAACGGGCGCAAATGGGCATACCTCTGGCGCACCACCGGCGCGCCATCGGTGCGCCCGCTGTGCGCCGTCGCTGCGCGCCAGTGTTTCCGGCTCTAATTATCGAGGGTGAAAACTCGTCCCAACCACTAGATCGCCTCCCCACCTATTGCGGCGAGTGGCTCCATGTACAGCACAAAAAGGAGGGGAGAGAGGGGGCTTTCCTGTTGGGTACCTCTGCTTATGGGGAATGGAGAGGAAGACTGGCCCTTGACCCGGACCGTGGCTTGAGGCAAGCGATAGCATTTTAGAATGCGAGTGCACAGCTTTTCGCTGAAGCCGAATCTCTGTAGGACTAGCTCTAGATGGGGTCCAGTGAACCATGTCAAAGGCCTTCTCTGCATTGATGGCTAATAACATGCATTCCCCTTGCATGCGAAAGGCTTTTTCAATAAGGTGTAATACTCTCTTTGGGTTTTCACTGGTTTGCCGCTGGCCTATAAAGCCTGCTTGGTCTGGCCCCACCAATTGGGGCATACAGGGGCCTAGACGTGTTATGAGGATGCTCGTGTATATTTTAATGTGTATATTTAAGAGGGAGATCAGCCTATATACGCTGCAAAGAGTTGTGTCTTACCCGGGCTTTGGGATAACTACGATCGATGCTTCCAGCATTTCCTCAAGAAGGGCTCCAGTATGGGCAAACATGTTAAAGAGGTCCCGTAGTAAGAAGGCTACTTGATTGCAAAAGGTTTTGTAGAAGGCCGCCGAGTAGCCTTCCGGGCCGGGCGATTTACTGAGCCGAAGGCGAGATATTGCAGCAATAACTTCTTCCGTCCCAATGTTGTATGGTGTTTTAGGATCCAAGCAAAATTTCCAGATTCATGCCCTTATATAGGTACAATTCACATTGCCCTTATCATAAACTGATTTAGACATAGCCCATGCAGTCCAAATACTGGCATGGCTACTTCCACCCGTTCCAAAAAGCCACAACGATTTCTTGGAAAAATCGGCTTCAGCAGTCAGGGACATCCCCTTGCTTGAATATTGATTTGTCCAAGAACTCATGGAATTTTCAAAGAACTACCATTCCCTTGAGGTTCTTTGATGACGTTATTATGCCCGACTTTACGACAAACTAGGCACCATCAAGGTATAAATATGCCTACACTTGCCCTAGCAAACACACGGTGGTTCGGAGCAGCTCGACTCTCTACTTGCCTGACGCAGCTCGCTACAGCAAGTGCCGAAGGAAGCCAACTCTCCAGCTGACGCACTGATCAAGAGGCTGCCTTTCTCTCGCCGAGAATTCAGCTCCAGTATTTCCAAGCTCCCCTCGCGGGGTGTTTGGAAATCGAGTCCTGAGACAGAGATAACAGACCTCCTTCATTCTAAACTAGGGTACGGAGCTGATTAGACCCTAAGAGAAATCTTGGATAGATTCTTGACAAAGAAATTAAACCGATGCTACACCACACTTACTTCTTCCCTCTTACTAGACTTAGGTTAGGTACATTGGGGTAGGCGTATTTTAGAAGCACCAGCTGAGTACTTTTAGCATTTGTTATTTATGCATGTATTTATCTATGGTTTAGAAATCATACAATGCTTTTACAGTATTATTTTATAATACTATTTTTGCTGTACGCATTATACTTTGCAGCCAGTTTTACGATTGTAGCAGTTGTCAAGGTCAAATAACGTCGTCCCTTACCTTGTCTTGATGTGAGACGCGTTGTGAATTCGCAGGGACGCAAGGGACCAACCTCCCTAAAGGCTAACCCCTTCCTGGAGGAAGTATAAAACACTACAAGATATGATCTAGACAAAGGGGAGGAGGGCCGGTACTGGACGTAGTTGTTCTTGCTGTCGACCTGCGAAACAACATGAACAACTAAATTACTCTCCTTGTTCTAACCTTTTTATAAGCACTTTATCAATGACCTCTAACTTTCTTGCTAGAAGTTCTACCTCTCGCTTACCTGCGAACAGCTGTTGTCAGACTTCCGTCCAGTATGTCTTTCTTGTCTTGTTCGTCAGTTTTGTCTGGAGGGATTCTGTTGTCTTGTCTTGTTGTGAATTCAAACCATATTTTTCTGTAATAAACAAATAAAAATATTAAAACATTTGTTCTCTTTCTTTTATTTTAGAAAACCCCCTTTTTACCTTAAGAACTAAGGCCTCTCTTTTGACTTACTTAGATTGCGTTCTTTGTCTTTATATTCTTTGTTTTCATCCAGATATAAAATATTAGGTTTTTTGGGCAAGAAGAAACCAGCGCAAAACACAAGAAACTCATAGATACAACATTTGGAAATATCGCCTTTCCAAATCACCTTCTGACCTTTGATTCCATTTAAACAAACCCTAAATAACTAAATACCTAAATCAAGTTTCTATATTTGTTATTCTCTGAAGTTCTGTAGATCGTCTCTTGAAAGAAGAGTTCCAAAAATTGTTCCGGTATCCTTTCTTGCGAAGGGCGCCTTAACTTAGAAAATGATAAAACTTATATTTTGTCTTTGCAGGTTCTTCTCAGTGAAAGAAGATGCCAGGCTTTAGCTCCGGTGAAGACGGAAGGCCTCAAGGTCGTAAATCAGGTAATCTGCCAATTTCCTTGCACCGGGAGTCCGCACGTCCTTTCTCTCGCGCTGGCAGAAGGCAAAGCGCCTTCCAGAAGGCTGGGTGCGGTTTAAATACTCGACCGCACCCATCCGCACCTTACGTATGCGTGCGCTCGGCCAGATTTAGGCTGGGCGCACGCGAAGGAACACATACAGATGATAACTTCCTGGAACAAGCCTGCAGGTTATTCTCAAAGGGAAAAAAGGCATAATGGCATGAGCCTATCGCATTAAATGATAAACAGAGGCTTCACAAAAACGGCAATCAGAGGCTTCATGTTTCCTAAATGATAAATAGAGGCTTCACAAAAACGGCAATCAGAGGCTTCATGTTTCCTAAAGCTACCATTACCATTTACATTAGTACCAAACACATATCCCCACATTACTTCACATAAGGAGTGCTGGTGCACGGGAAAGGGGCAGGTTTTTATAAGGCAAGTGATGCCAAGAAATAAGTGAAGCCTAACATATATAAAGGCTTCACACAGAATCATGACAGCAGTTCACTTTACTTGCAAGAGAAAGAAGACTGTTCAATAAATCCTTTTATTGAAAACGCCCATCTCTCTATTTTTCTGCACCTCTGATGAAACAAATTATGCAGAATTGACTAAGTGAAATAGCCGTCTATTGTTTCCGCGACTCTAGAGATACGTTTCATTCTAGGGAAACAAAGTTGTCATGTTATATGGTTGTCAGAAACGAATCCCTTCTTGTGAATTCGAGAAAGTTTCTAGTGACCTCTGAGCGAGCTGGCGCTCACAATTAAGTTTAATACATTCGATAGAGACCTAGTCAACATAAGTCCTACGTCAAATCTATAGGATATATTATTCCAATGCAGAGAGCCTATTGGGAATATTGGAACTACACTTCCCGCAGTTTATGGGCCAGAAGACGGCCACATCTATCCCCTCCGGTGTAGTAGAAGTGGCGGAGGCAGAGAGCCGCATATTCGGCTTTGTCCTGATCCAATGCCGCAAGTTGCTTCCATTCCGTGCACAGTTGGCACCATGCCCTGGCTGCCCCAGTGTGTTGATACATTTTTGTTCTAACTCAGCATCCCACCGAGTAAGCTCAGTTCTTTTTTGACAGCGTTCCTTGTTAATAGCTGTGGAAATAGCTATGCATTCTCCCCTCAGTACTGCTTTGAGAGCAGTTCACTGTGTCGCTAGAGAGGTGTCTGAGTTGGTGTTAAGAACCAGGTAGTTCGAAGTGGCTGATTAAATCTGGACAACTATGGAGGCCTGGTGCAACAGTGAGTCGCAAAGGCACCAGTGTTGCGGGGGTAGCCATGGGTATGGGAGCAAGAAAGAAGCCATGACTGGAAAGTGTTCAGAGAGGGACGCAGTGAGGACGTCAGTGGCTAGCGACTGCAGTGGAGTGGAGTATCGGAACCGGTCTAGTCTGGCATAGGTTTTGTGGGTGCTTTAATAATAAGTGTACGCTCGGCTATGGGGGTGGAACTGTTACCACAAGTCAACGAGGCCCAATGCTTGGATGCTGGCTAACCCCAAGTATGAGATAGCTCCTACCTGGCTGGTGCGCTGACAGGATCGGTCAACAAGATTGTCAAAGACAAGATTCAAGTCCTCCTCAATAGTAGGCGTCTTTCTGAGTTAGCCATCGCCTCAATGAGTGTGCTGTGTAGGAATTTGTCCTGACCCTCATTGGAGGCAAACACAGAACCTATTATAAGGGACACCCCAGCTACCAGGAATTGGTATGTGAGCAAGCGGCCCCTGATCTCGGCGTCTTTCTGGAGTACCTTGCCCTGGAAGGATCGAGAAACGTGAATTTCCACCCATGCTGATTTATTAGAGTTCGAGGAGAATAACTGTGTGGGGAAGGCTCTGGATTTCATTCTGTGGTGGTCTTTGTGCAGAAAATGTGTCTCCAGTAAGAGACAGATATCGGCAGTGGAGTAGTCCAGATAGTTAAGGACAGCCCTACGCTTGATGGGATTATTGAGGCCCCCGAATATTAAGGGTCAGGATCTTAAGCAGTCTATCTGACATCCATTATGCGAGAAAAGTGTAAGCTGTAGTGAGCGCAGTGTGAACAATCTAAGTGCATGGCACTGAGTGCAGGACATCCGATGAACTGCACCATTGATGGGAAAGGTGATGTGGACAAAGGGAACCCCGGGAAAAAGTTGAATAGAGGTGAAAATGAAAATAAGAAGTTAAGGGACCCCAGAGCCAGCTCCCAACGGGGAACAGTTCGAACAAGTTTGAATAGCAAAAATAGTCCCCTGTCCCAAGACGACTGGTCAGTCAACCAAATGGAGGCCATCGTGTGACCTTGAGGAGGGAACACTCCCCCCGCCGTCCCCCCACAACCAGTAAGGATGCAAGGAGAAGGTCCGGTGTTTCAAAGGAGATCATTTGGTAGTTAAGTCTTCTCCGGCAAGGGCTTCGGTGGCCGCAGTAAGGGCTGCTTGCTGACCTCTGGCGATCTTTGATTTGGGCGGACGCCTGGAGCGCTGTCCCCTGCCTTGTCGTTGCCACAC
Source organism: Lissotriton vulgaris (assembly GCF_964263255.1). Taxonomy (NCBI): domain Eukaryota; kingdom Metazoa; phylum Chordata; class Amphibia; order Caudata; family Salamandridae; genus Lissotriton; species Lissotriton vulgaris. The sequence continues at coordinate 903,188,710 of NC_141696.1, forward strand.
CGATGGGGTGCTTCAGATCTGGAGGCGGCGCTACTGTCATCGTCGTCCTCGGTAGGCTCCGCCAGACACAGTAGGCAGCAGGCCTCCAACAAAGAACTGATCTGGTGGAGCCTCCCATTATGGCGAAAAATGAGGCGAAAGGGATGTCACCAGGAGTATGAAACCCCTTGTTGTCAGAGGTGTTCAGTCACCAGGCGACACTGGCGGCGTCTTTGCAATGTGATCAGGGCCAAGTCCTGAAACAATAGGGGAGAGTGGCTTTGAAATGAAATGGGATGTAGGGATCTGGCTTTAGCGAGTATGGCCTCTTTGGTCTTGAAGTCCTGAACGCATACCAGAATGTCTGCTGGTGGTGCATTTTTGGCTCAGGGTGGCCCCACTCTATGGGCCCTGTCCAAGACAACTTCAGAGTCATGCTTTTCCCCCAGGGTTTGGAGAAAGAGGCCTTGGGTGAAAGTGAAGATGTTGCAGGTGTCATCTGAGGGTTTGGCCCAGCGGATCCGGATGTTGTGCCTTCGAGATTGGTTTTCTAGATCCTCCATCTGAGTCTGGATGTCGACATTTTGGTCCTGGAGTCGGATAACCTCCTGTTGGAGTATGGTTAAGTCCGATACCGTGGCATCGCTTTTCTCCTCGAGGGAGGCAACCCGTTCTCCCACGCTGTCAACATCCCAGCATATCTCTTTGATTTCTGTGGCAAATTCGGTCTTTACTAACTGAATGTCCTCCCTGAAAATGAGGAACAGGGATTCAAGGAAAGCTTTTGTGATTGGCTCGCCTCGGGTGGTCGCTGGGCCTTTCCCCGCCTCAGTCTCGGGGTTGTGGTTGACAGATTAGGTATGGATTGTGAGCGGCCAAAGATGTCCTTGAGGGGCTTCGCTTTATTGGTTCTGGCTTTGGACATTTTTTCAATCTTCAGCCAGTGAGTACTGGTTTGGGCCGAGGGTCAAGGAAGGTGCTCCAGCGAGATGGCCGGCTCCACCGTTCAAGGAGGCTCTCCCCACCATCGTCCCAAGGTGCTAGCGTCCATTTATTGTCCGTCCAGAGGAGAAGCACCTGCCCGGCGGAAACCGTGCTGACCACAGTATCCTCCGGTGGAGGGCCCCCCCGGGATTATGCTCTTGCTATGTCCCGCCAGGGGTGGAGTTGATCTGGCGCACGCCTGTGTCCCTGTGTCCCTAGACTATAATGGCATCTCTGGCGGCCAAGATCCTGTCTCTCCCAGGACCAGGGGTCCAGTCTCCCTGTACATGTCTGTCAATTCAGGCCCCCGCTGCGCCTCACGGGGAGGGGGTTGATGCAGCCATAAGGGAGAGCCGTGGGCCTTAGTAATGTGCTGGGGCCTCACACAGGGCAGGTGCTGAATGCAGATAGCAACATTGGTGCGGGCCCCCGGGGCAGCCAATCCTTCCCACCAAATCCTCCAGGCAGGGCCCGAGAACTACAGCGGGCTCAGCTCTTTGAGGTCTAGATGCTGCGACCCTCAGGTCGGGCACCTGGCACCTCACAGCAGCTGTGGTGGCATCTTAGAACCACTCCGATCCACATCAGGCACCATTGCGTTTGCGCCTCACTCTCTACACCGCAAGTGCGGGCAGTATGGCCTGGATGCAGGCTACCCGGTGATTTAACCAGGGTGATGGGTGGTGGGTGATACCCGCTCCAGGGCCTCGTGGACAACTGGGCAAACTGAAGGGTAGGCGGTCGCAACCATGGGGGGGGAAGGGGCCCCCCGTGCAGAGATTTAGTGCTGATAGAAGCAGGAGTGGTGCCGGCCTCCCCCCAGCCCGCGGGCTCACGTAGATCGCCGCCGCTCTGCTCGCAGCTATGACAGGCTTAAGTCCACCCCAGACTGGGGATTGCTGCGGCCTAAGGCAACAGGAAGGCCCGGGCCTCACCCCGCGCGTTGTGTGCAGCATTGGTCGCGGACCCCACCGACCCTCCCTTTTGCTGGGGAGGGAGCTTAGGGTGGCGCCAGTGCCGGGAAGTCTCTCTGCCCCCAGCAGGGGCCGCGGTTGGATCTTACCACCAGCATCTGCCTCAGTGTCTCCGGTGAACGGTCCAGACGATCATCTCTGTGCTGCCAGCTGAGGTACGTTGCTGCCGGCAGGTCAGCAGGCTGATGGGGTGGTGGAGGAGCGCCGGAAGAAAGGTTGCTGGCCTCGGCGGTTTGGACCAGAACCACCGCGTTGTCAGGGCCGCCCAGGCATAGGACGGCCGGGTCTGCCTTCCGGCGCTGCCACTCCTTCTTCCATGGCCGCCTCTGTGTGTTCGATTCCGGGCTCAAATCGGGTCGGGTGTATGCAGCTGAAGTTCATGGGGCCGGTTCACGCTGGTCGGGCCCCCGAGGAGCCCTGCTATGCTGCTACGGGCAGAAGACGGGCAGGAGCCAAAAAGAACGCGTCCTACCTTGCTGTCATCTTAGCCACGCCCGACCTCGTGTTTTAAGACACTTACTATCATGTTTCTTTAAACGTGTACCCCTTGAATGCACCCGCTCTTTCTAGTCAAAATTATATTTGAACCATACAGTACAACAATTTATGAGGTATGCTCAGCAATTTTCTATTGTGCTCATCCAAAACAGGTTATTTTTATTACAGTTCACGGTTCAAGGCGGCTTATTCGCGGAAGGAGTAGCACGGATTGTAAAAGCATAACATAATATGAATATATAGTCCAGATTACAAGAGGAGGCACTAAAAGCGTTCTTTATTGAATAACCCGGGTACTTCTCGAAGCAAATGTCATATGACCATTGCATTTTTGAGATGGTGACAGGTTTTGACACGGCTATTTTTGAAGGAAAATGCAATGGATGTTTTTGTGCCCCATGTTTAATTTTAATAAATTAAGTTAAATTGAAAGATGTGATAAAACCCAGTTGCTATATAAACAGATGGAAGTCACCCAAATATTTGATCATTTTTCTTTATCATTGGTTGGAGGAGGGCTCTTATGAGTCTGAAAAGGCTCAACGGAGATTAAAAGACGATCTTGTAATAGAGCTGGCTGTAGCAGGGAAGATTAGAAGCTAAATATGATTTTTGTACACAAATATTGGCAGGGGAAGTGGCGAATGGCCCACGCTGGCATGTTTGCAAAGCCATAATGAGAAACATCTTTATCAATCTGGCTGCCTACCTAGGAAATGGTAGCAAGGACACTTGTGGGGCATTTACCAAACAGGTCGCTCAGCGTCGCATTTAGCCATGCAAATCGGGCATCCACAGATAATTATGGAATGTGATCAATATTAAACAACATCTGAAAGGCAAAATGGCGGATCGAATAGAAAATGTTCTTCTCAAAATGAAAAAACTATATTAAACATAGCTGCATAAATCGGACAGTACTGTGCTATTGAAAATGAAAATCATAAAGACGTGTTCTAAGGATAAGAAGCTGAAGGGCAAACGGGCAGCTTCTAGCTGGTTGATGTTTACTGTATACATAAAAATGGCGCCTGACTTCTACATTTTCCGGGGACATCAGTAGTCATGTGACGGTCACACCTTCATTTTCCGACACGGCCAACTCAGCATAAGGTGAGAAAATACAAATACCCCTAGCTGGGCTGAGAATGTCTTATGCAATTGGTAAATGTGCGGTATAAGCGTTACTGACATTTTTTTATGTTTTTATTTCTGGGCTAAAAGGAGCTTTTTCAACTCCTTTCTCTGTGTGTTCTTCGTTATGTTTGGGGCATACGCTCGCAATATGTTCCCATTGCTAGCTTTTCAAGGACAGACCTATTGGCTTTGCCAATTTATATAAGAGTGGTCTACTTGACTTTTCAGTTGAAACACATACAGCACAAAGTGCAAGATGTCCATTATGTACTCTTTATGCGGATCAAAAACCTTGTTATAATCATGTGAACTTTACATCACTTAGTCACGCTTTAAAAGCGAGCACTTTCGTATTCAGTTATCGATTTTAGATCCAGCTGAATGAATTAAACGCCAGCACATGTACGTGTTATATCTGAGCTCATATTACCATACTGTATATATCTAGAAAAACATACAAATCTGCACATACAATATATAATTGCAAATAAATAAAGGGGCAAAAAAGAACAATAATAGCTTGCTTCAAGCCAGTTTGTTTCACGTTATGCAAGTCCCCAAATCTGGATTTAATTTTACTGTATCCGTAATCTCTGTTAATTCATGTAAGCTGCAAGTGTTTTCATTTATTCAATTACAGAAAGAGAATCCTTATTTAATAAAAGTTTAATACAATTTAAGCTACCCGAGACCATCACATCTTAAACTCCTAATGCTATGAAATGCAAGTCTCTGGGAGAATTGCCGATTTTAAGCTTTAGGCATTCAACGATTGTAATGAATGCAAATCTCTAAAGGAATATGAGAACATTCCTATTCACATAAAGCCCATTATAAATCAGTTCGACCGAGGTTGATCCCCTTAGAGCACCTTCAAAAAAGGTAAATATTGCGAATTTCTTAAATTAAAAAATGTATTACTTCAAGGTATGACTGTCTAATAATGATTGGCTTGGAACATGAACGGGTAACTGATGTTGGAATCCTCACGTTTAAAGTAATAACCCCTAGGCATATGTAAAATGATTTTCTTATTATGGTTGCTTTTTAATATTTTTTCCGGTTCCATTCTACCCATGATGAATGCAGATCGAAACACATTACAAATAGCAATGTCTTGACTTTATGATGATGTAAGAACATTGGGGCACAACGTGGGTAATTTAGGGGGACCCACCACTCTGGCAGACTAGCCCACGGAAACCTTTCGCTAGGTGAGTGCCGAGGCAGTGAGGTGACCATTCATGTGAGCACTTTTCCTTGTAGCCTAACATCTGTGTCCTCCCATAAACCCCCCTTGTTTGCGGGATCCAATTGGCCTAGTATCCTTTTGTTAGGCTAAATCCAATTGACCTAGTATCATTCTGTTAGGCCAAATCCAATTGGCCTGGTATCCCTCAGTAAGGCTACATCCAATTGCCTAGTATCTTTCTGTTAGGGTAAATCCAATTGGCCTAATATCCTTCGGTTAGGCTAAATCTAATTGGCCTAGTATACCTCTGTTAGGCTACATCCAATTGGTCTAGTATCCCTCTGTAACGCTATATCCATTGGCCTACTTTCCTTCTGTTAGGGTAAATCCAATTGGCCCAGTGTCCTTCTGTTATGCTAAATCCAATTGGCCTAGTTTCCTCTGTTAGATTAGATCCAACTTTACGTCTTCACTCACAGGTACACACGACACACTGATACCGATACTTTATCTCGCTCTCTCTTGCTCACTTTCCACCCCCTTTAACTTTCGGTTTCTGTCTCTTTCACACACTGCTTCTCGTTCTCTTGCTTTCTCTTTGTAAACACCAGAATTCTAAAACTAGGGAACGTGCATCCAGACTGCAAACGCACTTCAGTGTTATACTAACGGTCGAAGACGTAATACAACGGGATAACATAACATGCACCTATAGGTCGGTCCTGCATGGCACACATTCTTACCTTAATGTACCACGGTTGAAGGGAGAGCCGAATTGCCATAATGTTAATTTATTAAGTATATTTTATTGTCGTCATCCATAAGACTGCTGTAGGATTTGTCTATCTCGGATTGAAAATTCGATAGCTACTCCTTGTTCTATTTTCCTTCTTCGTGTTTGCCAACTGCGAGGGCTATTTGCTCCCTCCCAGAAAGTCCCATCCAACATCACAGTTATGTAAACAATGACTTTGTTTTTTAAGAATAACTATCTGGGGAATCGTATTACCTGACTGCCTAAACCAACTACAGCCTATCATCAAATACAATATAGGGAGTCCTTACTATATGCAATCAACATGTATTCAAAAAAACATATTTGGGATTTAATTGGACAGCTATAATTCTGAACCCAACAATCCCACCACAAACCATAGTTTCAGTTTCACCTATAAATTATCATCTGAGATATTAAAGGCTAGACAGACCTGCCTCACCATGATGTGCACAGCATGGCACCAAAGGGATATTACTGTCAAAGTGCTGCCAAATTCATAGCACTTTCGAGCACAATAGCAACACATATCCTAGAAACATGTACCTAAGGTAGCATAAAGGTAATACCCCCTCAGATGCAGAACATCGAAATATTAGACATGAACTGAAGTTGCGAAGTATGTATGATGACCATTGCCGAAGAAAAAAAGACTAATATGCATATTCAGCTGTAAACTATTAGCAATGGCTTTCATGTGCTAATTAATGCATCCAAGTTGCAGCAAGAGCAGTTTCACTTGGGCCCAGTGTGTTGAGGGGTATAGTTAGATTTATAGGAAGAGATGCAGGTCATTTCTCCTTCACCTTCCTTATCCTTTATATTCCCACCTTTGCTCCTCATCTGTCTATGTGCTGTCTGTCTGCTTTCCTGTTGAGCTGCATTGCCTTTACTGGAGCTTCTATTTAAACACAGTTGTCTGATGTGTGGGACAATGGGGGACCTGCTTGTATGGTTTGTTTGGGCTGGCCCTCCTTTTCTAGATAAAATGCTGACTTGTGCAGTGAATCTAATATGCCTATAGATGTTACTGGACATTTCACGTCATTTTCTGACTGGGGCCAGCAAAGCCAGAGCTTATTTTGGTAAGGCACATTGAATCTGGGTCAAAATCTCTAGCCAGAACACCTTAAAGTATTTTTAAATTACATATATATTTTGCTTCAACCCTTAGTCACACATCATGTATTATGATGTTAGTGAGAAAAAGAATCCTACCAACACGGTCCATGTTTCTGAATTGATGGCTTGGAATTTGACTCCTCGGCCAATCTGAATGCAAGTCACATTGCTTTAACCCCTTGTATGCTGATGACGGAACCGCTCCGTCATCAGCTGTGGTGGCGCTGTGCTGATGACGGAGCGGTTCCGTCATGGCCCGCCCGACGTTCCTGCGCGGCGCGAATTCCGCGCCTGCGCTGAGCGTTCTATTGAGCGGGCGGGGCCATGACGGAACCGCTCCGTCATAAGCACAGCGCAACCGACGCTTGTGACGGAGCGGTTCCGTCACCAGCATGCGCCCGCCGCTCTTCCGCCCCGCCCCCCTAGCACTGCGGCGGAATAGCCGCCGCAGTGAAGGGGTTAAGTGTGAAAAAAGATATAACAATTAAAAGACACTCCTGTGAATCAGGTTTTCATTTGATAACTACACCAGAAGTACACCAGGTGAACCCAATTGTGTTCTCGGTTTTTAAGTGAACACTCAACAAGAGAGAAGGGCGCCTGACGGATGAATCCAGGTTCACAAAATACTTGTTGCTGTTTGGAAATGCTCATTCACTTCCTTCAGACATGAGGGGATTGACTGCAGATTGATCGATGCCTGGTGTGGGAGGATTGATTTTTTTGCATATTGATGCCTACTTATGCGAGTCCGCAGTGGGTTGCCCTGTGCTGGTATTTTGAGTTTGTGTATTTATGTAGGGTGTGTGGCTGTTTCTGCAGAGATTTCTTTGTATCCCACGGCAGGCATATGTTACTCATCATTTTCAGTATTATATCCATCATTTTTGGATGCACTTCTACTGTTATCACTACAGTCAACACACACCCAAGAGAAAAGATAATCATGGGCATGTTTACTGTTCAAGGCTTTTTAGAAATGTACCACTGTTTCAAAGTATGAGCCACATTAATCAAACCTTTTTGCACGATGAACACCGGGATTTTTGCCCTATCAAGTAGTAAGGTTCCTGTGCTCCTCCTTTTTAACTTGAGTGAATTGGTATACTCCTGGCAGGCACATAGCTTGCCCGCAAACCCCCAATGTATGTTTCAACGTGTACCCATAGCCTAGCAACTAATGGACTAATTTATGGCATTTTGGCGTTGGGCAGCGCATCAAGGCAACTTGCTGCGCTCACCAATCCCAAAGTAAAAGGGAGGGAATCCACCATATTTAAGCAATACAGTGAATTGCTGTCCTTTCTGCCTGTGCTGGTGCCTTTTTGCCAGCCTAGCATCTACGTAGGTACCCTTGCACCTTGTTGCAAGGGTGCCTCAGTTGCAGACAGGATGGTTTTTGTTTTGGAAGGGCGACCTTCCTGCACAAAAACAATCCATAGAAGCGTGTTTCTCTTTCCATGTGTGCTGCAGAGGAAAACATGAGGAAAAATGAAGTTATTTCTCCTTTTTACTTCCCCCAGCTCAAGAGGCATACAGATTCGGTGCTTCCCCAGGTTTACATGTTTTTGTAAATCTGAGGCAGCATCAAATTCCATGGGTGTTGCATGGGCAAACCCACTGCAACTCCAATGCAACACCTCCCGGGTGCAGAGTAATCAGACACAGCGATTTGCACTGTGTAGCCTGACTCCTGATTCATGAGGCTACATAAATCTTTATGAGAGCCTTGCTTTATGCATGTACCACTTCACATGGTCAGTCAGTCATAAGCTTTTATTCGATATGCAGAGATATCTTATAAGCACATTTATAATACAATCAATATAATGTACAATAAAAAAACCATTACCACAAGAAGTCAGTATGGAATATTAAAAAGATAAAAGAATATAAAAGTCCATTGATAAATTAGCTAAAAAGAATTAAACAGCTACTTCACATGGTGCAACAGTGACGCTGGGCTCTCATAAATAAGTCACTTGATGCAAATAGTGGCCTGAATCACCTATTGTGCCATCCACTATAGGTCAAACATGGTTTCAGACTACTGTAGCCTGACTGTAGCAGTTCAAAACCTGCAATTTGACCTGTCAAAATAAACTCTTTTGGGAGGTCACCCCTTAGTAGGCCTTTTATCCCACAAGACAGAGTGCAAGCTATTTAAAAGTAGGACATATGGACATTACATGCTACCGTATCATTACAGTGACTAGCAGCACCAGCTATTTTCATCATAGGAAGGCTGGTCGACCCATAGAGAAACACTGCAAAGCAGTATTAAATATTATTTATGCTATTTCAGGGTAGTTTCCAGCTAGAAATATGATTTAGCAACTCTTTTTTTAATGTTTATCAAAAACCCAATTTAATGGTGAATTTACATATTTTGTATAGATATTAGAGAAAGGTAACTTTTTAGAAAACTACTGTTTCCTTGCCCAAAAGCTTTTAGAGTCAATTTGCATTAGTCTTCAACTGCAGCCCTCTAAGTTCTTAATCCCTGATGAAGTGTCAAAACTACTCCCGGAGCAGAGACAAAGGCCAAGGTGTGGGGAGACGTTTCTGTTCCTCTGGCAGGATGACAATTTGTACTATGTCCAAGAACTTAATTTATTTCAAAATGGTGTCTCCTGGCTCAGGCAATGTCAGATGACACCTAGACAGGCTCCATCTTTCGTTCCCCCAGTCAGATAGGCACCTATCCCAGTGGGAGTGGAGCTGCCCTAGAACTATTTTGGAGTGACCACAGAGGAGGGATGTTCATTAGCCTGGACACACCTTTGGACTGACACAAAGTCTGTGCAGAGGAGGAGAAGGGTTTGACCATTGTGGATCTTGGATGTAGGCTGAGAGGGGCATTGAAAGATTGCTTAAAGTCAAGAACTGCTTCAAATTGTATTGAGTCACCCACAAATTGGGTAGGTGGAACTTAGGGTTAATCCTGGCAGAGACTAGTACATCTCTACCATGATTTATCCCCTCTGACAGCCCTGCGGATAAAAGGCAGTCGGAGGCTAAACTGTCATTCCACCCATTTAATTTAGATGGTCAGAATGACAGGCCATTTCTCACTACCTGTCACCCCCAGGGAGGCATTAGATCATTAGATCAGTGAAAACTGTTAAATGCTCCCCTCACCATGGTAGAGGATTCCCATGCTAAGGGGTGCATTGTATTTTTATTTTCGAAAAGAAATTCAATTTCAGCATTTTCTTTTTGAAAAGAAGAAAGGAACCTGTTTGGTGAAGGGATCGATTCGGCTGATGGAGCCCTGAACCATACAGAAAAAAGAATTGATAGGAACCTTCGACATGGCCATTCCTGCTAATGATTTATAAATGACTGCCAGCTTGGTGGTCATTCATAAAACTGGCGGGCAGTCCGACCACCAGAGCATTGGAGTAATTTACTCTGTTACCCTGGCAGAGCAAAGGCTGCAATCAGGTCAAACCTGGTTCTGGTATTTAACCCACACTCCATTTATTCAGCTTCAAATCACAGGTAGGTCCCGATCCACAGTGGGCAGTTGACCGTGGTTGGCTCTTAATGCTTTTTGACACTTTTGTTATATAAAACTTTAAAAATGAATATCTCTGGTTTCTCTTATTGGTTATTTTTCATTAAAATGTACTCTAATTTTTATTGCAGTGTGTTTTGACTTTAATACTGTTTTGGTGCTGCATAATTGGTTCACATTTTATCCTACTTAGTTAAGCCTGTCTGTTCTGTGAACCTGCTAGGGGGTTGAGATCAGGTTAAGTTAGTGACTTTGAGAGTTCACCCTGTCAAGGTGGGTAGTCATCCCCTTGATTAACAGTTGATTTTAGGATTTAATTTCCATAAAAAACAAGTTTTGCAATGGAAAGTAAGCCCAAAGAAACCTAAAGTAGAGACTTAAGTTACTTTGCAGTGCTATACATCAAGAGAGGGGTTGTGGTAACATGGGTGTTACATGGTCATTCTCATGAGTGTTGATGCAAATTTATCTTTACTGGCAATAGTAGACAGGGGTTGTATGACATTACAACACATGCTAATACATCGCATGCCATTACATCACGGTTTTTACAATGCAAGTCGTTACAACGACTTGCGTTGGAGGGTGCTGGACTTAGGAGTAGTATAATTTACTATTCCAACTCCAGTCTACATACAGTAGGGAAGGTGTTGGATAGTACATTATACTATTCCTTGTCCTAGAGCGCCATCCAGCGCAAGTCCTTGTCCCGACTTGCGTTCTAAAAACCACGATGTAATGGCATCGCGATGTAACGACCGCGTTGTAAACGACGTTTCCCGAGAAAAAGATATTTATCCCATATAATTAAGCATCCTCGAGGCAGGTGTTGCAATCCCTCCAAACTTTTCTTACATTGCATGTTTATTATACTGTGCAACACATATACAAAGTTTTAAGTTTTAAAAGTGAGTTTATTTAGAATATAATCAAGCATAGGGATGAAAAACAACATAGTGCAAGAGAATAAAAAATAAATTATACATAACTAAGCAATACAGGTAATCTATGCAAGAGAACAATTGTGTATGGTCTAAAGCAAGAGAAGTTTGGCTGTACAAGCATAAAAAAGTGCATTACAAATACATTTCATACAGAGCTAAATTAACAAACAATATATTTAAATATAAAAAATGGAGACAAAAGGAATGTCAAGGAGGTTGAAGAACTTCCTGTTGAGCTGGTGTGCGTGCAAAGGAATGTTGTGCACTATTATCTAATAATTGCGTAATTGAAGACCACTCGATCTGGAGCTTCAAAGCGGGAGATGTGGGAGGGATGTGATTTGTGTCCATATGGCCGGGATGCCTATCACTCCCTCCCAACACAATCCCCAAGGATGGGAAGACGGACACCGATCTGAATTTTTGGAAGGCGGGAGGGAGTTACCCTCCCGGCCGTATTTATTAAAATATGAAACAAAATTAAAAACATTAAAATAACAGTTTCATATCATGTAAAATTTTTCATTTATACATTTCACTGCACTCACGTTTATTGGCTAACCTTAACAAATCTCTAATACAAAGGTTCTCCTAGCCGAGTCTAAACATCCTGCAAATGCATACTTTCTAAAATAAAAATTTTACATCCTAACATTACAGGCCAACGGCAAGGTCGTAACCGGTGTCAGATCCCTACTACCAGAACTCCCCCCTCACGGTGTGAGGGGCGGTCGCACAGAGGACTGTACCTCTGTGCCAACTTCCAATTTCCCTTGTCTTAGCGGGGGCCCCTTATTTAACTCGACGCCATCTTAGTGGTCGTCCGAGGACTCGTGTGAGGTGTCTAGAAGGTAGCGTGGACCCCCCTCCCACCCCACACTGTTCACCACATCCGCCGTCGCGGATATCCTGGCCCCGGGAAATTCTTAGGAGGGGCATCGAGCCGCCTCCTCCCCTGGGAGGGGCCTATGACCGCCTTCCCTTCGGCGACCCCATACTTAGTGGGTGCCGCCTCCCCATGTGAGGGGCCAATGGCCGCCTCCCCCCGGGCGCTCCCATCCATAATGGGTGGCGCCCCCTCTAGGGATCTTGAAAATTACTGCTCACCGATCATGACCTTACCGCCCGACCAAAATAAATACGACGTTTTTGACCTAATGAAGAGAGCGATAAACGGTTAACTGGACATTGTCCTATTCCTCCACTTATCAACACATGCCACACATCTAATTCGACTGTGAAACCTCGCTCAACTGGATAAGAGAATTGCTATGAAGAAAATAACTTTATTGCAGTTCAAACATTGACACCTTTATTACATACTAAAATAAAACCTGGAAAAAAGATACTGTCAACGCAAATCAACTTGATTGCATTTACTAACGTTGCCCTAAGGGGTTGGTGGGTGGGTCAAAATTGCTCCTTGTTCCGTCTAGGGCTCACGTGCAACGAGAGGGTGCAGCTTCCAAGCACAGGAACAAGAGGATGCTTCTCTGGATTGTTGCTTTTATTCCTCTTCGGGAGGGCTTGTACCCTCCTCTGGTACGCCTACGGGGCGTGACCAACGGTGTAGGTGTCTAGGACAACCCCTTCTTGGGCGGGAAAAGGCGCGCCCCGGCTACGCCGCTTCAGGCATACCAGCCGAGACACGCCCCCGCCCAAAATGGTTTCCCGGGGGGATCCGGGCACCCTGCCATACGTTCGGGGGGACCGAGTGGACCTTTTCTCTGCTAATGCACCACTCTAGCAATGCCCTAAATTTCATTACCTTGTCCCTGGGCAAACGGAAGCATCCCTCCACTGAATCGAGCTCAATTCCAAGAAACTCGAGTGAAGTAGATGGCCCCACTGTTTTCCCCGGTGCCAATGGCACGCCGAATCGTTTCATGAGATTGCAAAATTCAAATAAAGCCTGTGCACATTCCGTGTCCCCGGCTGGCCCCAAGAACAAGAAATCATCTAGATAATGCATAACCTGCGTATAGCCCGTAGCTCTGGTGAACGCCCATTGCAGAAAACAGCTGAATTTCTCAAAATAAGCACAAGAGATGGAGCAACCCATTGGCATACATCTGTCCATGTAATAGCGTCCTTGAAACACAAAACCCAACAGACGCTGATCCTGAGGATGTACCGGGAGCAACCGGAACGCTGACTCAATATCTGATTTAGCCATCAACGCTCCGGGCCCCAGGCGATTCAACATGGCGACGGCCTCATCAAAGGATGCATACCGTACCGAACAGACTCCTGGATCGATGGCATCGTTTACCGAAAGACCCCTAGGAGCCGACAAGTTATGAATTAACCTAAATTCACCAGGGTCCTTCTTGGGGACCACTCCCAGCGGTGAACAAATGAAATTAGGAACCGGCGGGTGCCTATATGGGCCGGCGACCCGGCCCCGGGCAACTTCCTTCGCAATCTTACCTTCCACCACCCTTGGGTGCTGCTGAACGGACAGTTGGTTTCTGCACAGTGAGTCCCCCCGAAAATCCCCCGCCGGGATGTGGAAACCATTCGAAAAACCGTCCCGCAACACCCCAGCGGAGACATGATCAGGGTATTCGTTTAGCCAGGGGATCATTGCCATGATATCTACGGGGGTAGGTAGTGGTACCCCTTGGCCGATATTAGACCTGTTTGGTACCTCCTCTACCCCCGGTATCCCCATTCTTGGCTCTGCACGAACTTTGCGGGTGTGAAGAATGTCCGCAACCTGCACACTCATGCCTGAACTTACATGTCCCCTGTGGCCTGGTGCACTTGCCTCTGTTAAAATTCCAGCAAACTCCTTTTCTGCCCCCACTCCCAATACTCTTGGGTTGGTGATCACCTGCGGGGTTTGCTCGAAAGGGCGCCGCCGATTGATGGCGGGAAGGCACCGATCCATACTCACCAAGCGAGGACGACTTCGTCGTGCCCGGCATCATCTGCTTCTGCCAAGAGACGGAGTCGAGACAGTACTCCCGGAGCAGAGACAAAGGCCAAGGTGTGGGGAGACGTTTCTGTTCCTCTGGCAGGATGACAATTTGTACTATGTCCAAGAACTTAATTTATTTCAAAATGGTGTCTCCTGGCTCAGGCAATGTCAGATGACACCTAGACAGGCTCCATCTTTCGTTCCCCCAGTCAGATAGGCACCTATCCCAGTGGGAGTGGAGCTGCCCTAGAACTATTTTGGAGTGACCACAGAGGAGGGATGTTCATTAGCCTGGACACACCTTTGGACTGACACAAAGTCTGTGCAGAGGAGGAGAAGGGTTTGACCATTGTGGATCTTGGATGTAGGCTGAGAGGGGCATTGAAAGATTGCTTAAAGTCAAGAACTGCTTCAAATTGTATTGAGTCACCCACAAATTGGGTAGGTGGAACTTAGGGTTAATCCTGGCAGAGACTAGTACATCTCTACCATGATTTATCCCCTCTGACAGCCCTGCGGATAAAAGGCAGTCGGAGGCTAAACTGTCATTCCACCCATTTAATTTAGATGGTCAGAATGACAGGCCATTTCTCTCTACCTGTCACCCCCAGGGATGCATTAGATCATTAGATCAGTGAAAACTGTTAAATGCTCCCCTCACCATGGTAGAGGATTCCCATGCTAAGGGGTGCATTGTATTTTTATTTTCGAAAAGAAATTCAATTTCAGCATTTTCTTTTTGAAAAGAAGAAAGGAACCTGTTTGGTGAAGGGATCGATTCGGCTGATGGAGCCCTGAACCATACAGAAAAAAGAATTGATAGGAACCTTCGACATGGCCATTCCTGCTAATGATTTATAAATGACTGCCAGCTTGGTGGTCATTCATAAAACTGGCGGGCAGTCCGACCACCAGAGCATTGGAGTAATTTACTCTGTTACCCTGGCAGAGCAAGGGCTGCAATCAGGTCAAACCTGGTTCTGGTATTTAACCCACACTCCATTTATTCAGCTTCAAATCACACGTAGGTCCCGATCCACAGTGGGCAGTTGACCGTGGTTGGCTCTTAATGCTTTTTGACACTTTTGTTATATAAAACTTTAAAAATGAATATCTCTGGTTTCTCTTATTGGTTATTTTTCATTAAAATGTACTCTAATTTTTATTGCAGTGTGTTTTGACTTTAATACTGTTTTGGTGCTGCATAATTGGTTCACATTTTATCCTACTTAGTTAAGCCTGTCTGTTCTGTGAACCTGCTAGGGGGTTGAGATCAGGTTAAGTTAGTGACTTTGAGAGTTCACCCTGTCAAGGTGGGTAGTCATCCCCTTGATTAACAGTTGATTTTAGGATTTAATTTCCATAAAAAACAAGTTTTGCAATGGAAAGTAAGCCCAAAGAAACCTAAAGTAGAGACTTAAGTTACTTTGCAGTGCTATACATCAAGAGAGGGGTTGTGGTAACATGGGTGTTACATGGTCATTCTCATGAGTGTTGATGCAAATTTATCTTTACTGGCAATAGTAGACAGGGGTTGTATGACATTACAACACATGCTAATACATCGCATGCCATTACATCACGGTTTTTACAATGCAAGTCGTTACAACGACTTGCGTTGGAGGGTGCTGGACTTAGGAGTAGTATAATTTACTATTCCAACTCCAGTCTACATACAGTAGGGAAGGTGTTGGATAGTACATTATACTATTCCTTGTCCTAGAGCGCCATCCAGCGCAAGTCCTTGTAACGACTTGCGTTCTAAAAACCACGATGTAATGGCATCGCGATGTAACGACCGCGTTGTAAACGACGTTTCCCGAGAAAAAGATATTTATCCCATATAATTAAGCATCCTCGAGGCAGGTGTTGCAATCCCTCCAAACTTTTCTTACATTGCATGTTTATTATACTGTGCAACACATATACAAAGTTTTAAGTTTTAAAAGTGAGTTTATTTAGAATATAATCAAGCATAGGGATGAAAAACAACATAGTGCAAGAGAATAAAAAATAAATTATACATAACTAAGCAATACAGGTAATCTATGCAAGAGAACAATTGTGTATGGTCTAAAGCAAGAGAAGTTTGGCTGTACAAGCATAAAAAAGTGCATTACAAATACATTTCATACAGAGCTAAATTAACAAACAATATATTTAAATATAAAAAATGGAGACAAAAGGAATGTCAAGGAGGTTGAAGAACTTCCTGTTGAGCTGGTGTGCGTGCAAAGGAATGTTGTGCACTATTATCTAATAATTGCGTAATTGAAGACCACTCGATCTGGAGCTTCAAAGCGGGAGATGTGGGAGGGATGTGATTTGTGTCCATATGGCCGGGATGCCTATCACTCCCTCCCAACACAATCCCCAAGGATGGGAAGACGGACACCGATCTGAATTTTTGGAAGGCGGGAGGGAGTTACCCTCCCGGCCGTATTTATTAAAATATGAAACAAAATTAAAAACATTAAAATAACAGTTTCATATCATGTAAAATTTTTCATTTATACATTTCACTGCACTCACGTTTATTGGCTAACCTTAACAAATCTCTAATACAAAGGTTCTCCTAGCCGAGTCTAAACATCCTGCAAATGCATACTTTCTAAAATAAAAATTTTACATCCTAACATTACAGGCCAACGGCAAGGTCGTAACCGGTGTCAGATCCCTACTACCAGAACTCCCCCCTCACGGTGTGAGGGGCGGTCGCACAGAGGACTGTACCTCTGTGCCAACTTCCAATTTCCCTTGTCTTAGCGGGGGCCCCTTATTTAACTCGACGCCATCTTAGTGGTCGTCCGAGGACTCGTGTGAGGTGTCTAGAAGGTAGCGTGGACCCCCCTCCCACCCCACACTGTTCACCACATCCGCCGTCGCGGATATCCTGGCCCCGGGAAATTCTTAGGAGGGGCATCGAGCCGCCTCCTCCCCTGGGAGGGGCCTATGACCGCCTTCCCTTCGGCGACCCCATACTTAGTGGGTGCCGCCTCCCCATGTGAGGGGCCAATGGCCGCCTCCCCCCGGGCGCTCCCATCCATAATGGGTGGCGCCCCCTCTAGGGATCTTGAAAATTACTGCTCACCGATCATGACCTTACCGCCCGACCAAAATAAATACGACGTTTTTGACCTAATGAAGAGAGCGATAAACGGTTAACTGGACATTGTCCTATTCCTCCACTTATCAACACATGCCACACATCTAATTCGACTGTGAAACCTCGCTCAACTGGATAAGAGAATTGCTATGAAGAAAATAACTTTATTGCAGTTCAAACATTGACACCTTTATTACATACTAAAATAAAACCTGGAAAAAAGATACTGTCAACACAAATCAACTTTATTGCATTTACTAACGTTGCCCTAAGGGGTTGGTGGGTGGGTCAAAATTGCTCCTTGTTCCGTCTAGGGCTCACGTGCAACGAGAGGGTGCAGCTTCCAAGCACAGGAACAAGAGGATGCTTCTCTGGATTGTTGCTTTTATTCCTCTTCGGGAGGGCTTGTACCCTCCTCTGGTACGCCTACGGGGCGTGACCAACGGTGTAGGTGTCTAGGACAACCCCTTCTTGGGCGGGAAAAGGCGCGCCCCGGCTACGCCGCTTCAGGCATACCAGCCGAGACACGCCCCCGCCCAAAATGGTTTCCCGGGGGGATCCGGGCACCCTGCCATACGTTCGGGGGGACCGAGTGGACCTTTTCTCTGCTAATGCACCACTCTAGCAATGCCCTAAATTTCATTACCTTGTCCCTGGGCAAACGGAAGCATCCCTCCACTGAATCGAGCTCAATTCCAAGAAACTCGAGTGAAGTAGATGGCCCCACTGTTTTCCCCGGTGCCAATGGCACGCCGAATCGTTTCATGAGATTGCAAAATTCAAATAAAGCCTGTGCACATTCCGTGTCCCCGGCTGGCCCCAAGAACAAGAAATCATCTAGATAATGCATAACCTGCGTATAGCCCGTAGCTCTGGTGAACGCCCATTGCAGAAAACAGCTGAATTTCTCAAAATAAGCACAAGAGATGGAGCAACCCATTGGCATACATCTGTCCATGTAATAGCGTCCTTGAAACACAAAACCCAACCGACGCTGATCCTGAGGATGTACCGGGAGCAACCGGAACGCTGACTCAATATCTGATTTAGCCATCAACGCTCCGGGCCCCAGGCGATTCAACATGGCGACGGCCTCATCAAAGGATGCATACCGTACCGAACAGACTCCTGGATCGATGGCATCGTTTACCGAAAGACCCCTAGGAGCCGACAAGTTATGAATTAACCTAAATTCACCAGGGTCCTTCTTGGGGACCACTCCCAGCGGTGAACAAATGAAATTAGGAACCGGCGGGTGCCTATATGGGCCGGCGACCCGGCCCCGGGCAACTTCCTTCGCAATCTTACCTTCCACCACCCTTGGGTGCTGCTGAACGGACAGTTGGTTTCTGCACAGTGAGTCCCCCCGAAAATCCCCCGCCGGGATGTGGAAACCATTCGAAAAACCGTCCCGCAACACCCCAGCGGAGACATGATCAGGGTATTCGTTTAGCCAGGGGATCATTGCCATGATATCTACGGGGGTAGGTAGTGGTACCCCTTGGCCGATATTAGACCTGTTTGGTACCTCCTCTACCCCCGGTATCCCCATTCTTGGCTCTGCACGAACTTTCCGGGTGTGAAGAATGTCCGCAACCTGCACACTCATGCCTGAACTTACATGTCCCCTGTGGCCTGGTGCACTTGCCTCTGTTAAAATTCCAGCAAACTCCTTTTCTGCCCCCACTCCCAATACTCTTGGGTTGGTGATCACCTGCGGGGTTTGCTCGAAAGGGCGCCGCCGATTGATGGCGGGAAGGCACCGATCCATACTCACCAAGCGAGGACGACTTCGTCGTGCCCGGCATCATCTGCTTCTGCCAAGAGACGGAGTCGAGACAGTACCACGTCAGAGACGAATCGTGCTCCTTGGCCTTACGAAATTTACTATCATAACCCCTCCATTGATCGCCCTCATATGTTTCGTAGAAATCCAGTATACGTGTCTGATAACAGGCTAATTCAGTCATAATCTCTGGCTTACGTTCACCCATAATAGCAGTAAACATCCCAAAGGCCTTGGCCCAATTAGAGATCGTCTCATCCACCCTGAAGCCCGCCATTTTGGCGTGCCACGCACTCGGATGCAACAAATCTTTCTGAGCCTTAACGTACTCAATCTCGTGATGATCCGTCAGGAGCGAAAACATATTTACATATTTATCAGCCCAAATCATCTCTTTCGTGGCCAGAGGAATATGCTGAACTACTTTCTCCCTCCTTGAGGGCAAAGACCCCCCGTTCGCCATTGGCAAAGGCCGCTTACCAGACTCCACGGCTGGTCCTGCTGATTTTCCACCGCCAGCCGCTGGTTCTCCCGTGGGAATCTGTGAGGGGACAAAAGGAACATTCGCCTTCGCAGCATCTCGCGATTGCCGCAACTGCTTCATTAATAACCTAGCCTCTCTGGCCGTGTCTCCAGGCGCTGCTGCCCCCTCGGTATTTTTTCCGAGCCACGCGGCCAACTGGGCGGCCAACTCAGGAGGCATTTCCTCGTCGCTGGTGGGCGTAACTACAACCGGGATCGGCTGACCTGCATCCGGGATCGGTACAGGTACCGGGGCTTCGACTGGACTAACTGGGCTTACCGGGGGTGACTCGGGAACTGGAGACTCCCCCCCTGCCGCCCTATTCCTGGCCCTTTTACCTCTCCCTGCAGGAACTACTCCCGGCAATGCTGGTCCGATAACCTTCTTCGGCCTGCCCGTATTATCCATTGCCGCCATTTTCTTTTTCATGTTCGCCATGTCCTTCACCAACATGCGGAGCATCTGCTCCATCCCAGCCTTCTTTCCGACCTTCTTGCCAGGCATCGTTGTCAGAGCCTTGACCCTTGCTGCTCCGCTGCTCGACGAGGTCCTGGCTTCAGAGGTCCAAAGATACCGGAAGAGAAGGATCCTGGAAGAGAAACACAATAATCAAAATTGCTCCTTGTTCCGTCTAGGGCTCACTTGCAACGAGAGGGTGCAGCTTCCAAGCACAGGAACAAGAGGATGCTTCTCTGGATTGTTGCTCCTTGTATTCCTCTTCGGGAGGGCGTGTACCCTCCTCTGGTACGCCTACGGGGCGTGACCAACGGTGTAGGTGTCTAGGACAACCCCTTCTTGGGCGGGAAAAGGCGCGCCCCGGCTACGCCGCTTCGGGCATACCAGCCGAGACACGCCCCCCGCCCAAAATGGTTTCCCGGGGGGATCCGGGCACCCTGCCATACGTTCGGGGGGACCGAGTGGTCGCCCCTTTCCAATCTATGATTGTAATAGACCGCCAACCACTAGCTCTAAAAATAGTAGAGCTTGAGAAAGGAATTGTATTATGAAATATTGAATTAACATGAACCCAAACCTGTGTCCAAAAGCGTAACACAGAAGGGCATGTAAAAAGTAGATGCTTTACTCTGCCTGTGGGGATGTGCACATCCAACAGGTGTGTGCCATAGCCGGATGTATTGTGTGCAGAAGAGTAAAAATGTATAAAAGTCTGTTATATACAAAGAAGAGTGATTGCTTGGTATTTGCTGCACTAGACGATTTTCTGATTTTATTCAAAATTTTCGCCCAGAAATAAATTGACCAGTTAACCTCAAAGTCGGATTCCCAAGCCAATTTCACCTTCGATTTGGTGCTATTAGAATCTGAGGAAAGTAAGGAGGAATAAATGATGGATGCTTTTGGGTTAGAGTGCAACAAAGTAGACCAGAAGTAAGTAGTGGATGAAGCTGAAGATAGAGAAAGTAGACTATGTTCATAAGCAGTACAAAGGGCAATATATAAAATTCTGTATTATGTTAAAGGTAAATCGAATTGTTGACGGACTTGGGAGAAAGATAAAAAAGTATCATGTTCAGAAAGTTGGTGCACCCAAGATAAGTCTATGTTTCTCCAGGATTTCCAATAAGTGGGTTTATTATTAACTTGTATAGCTTTGTTATGCTAAATGGTAGATCTAAGAAGAGTGAGAGTATTATGAAGAGTGGAATGTAATAATTTACATGTGTGCTTAAGAATAGGTGTAGAAAGACATTAGAGTAGTAAACTTAAGTAAGGACATGCAAGATCTTTTATGACTCCAAAAGAATGAAATGAGGATAAAGGCAATCTTCCTGAAGTATTTAAGAGGAATAGACACTCGGAGATTTGATATGGTAACCAATACAATGGAGCTCAGCATCATTTTAATGGTATCCAAACAACCCCACCAAGAAAGATGGGACAGGTGCCATTCAGTAGTTAAAGTGGATAGTTAATGGATACATTTTTCTAAAATTTTAGAAACTGAAGAAGATATAGAGGAAGTGAACCACAAACCAAAATATTGAATGTGTTTGGGATTCCATGTAAAATTAGACATAGTGAATTCTTCTTTATTGTAAATTCAGTCAGGGGCAGCATCTCACATTTCTCATTATTCCATTCATAATCAGAGACACTACTATACGAGGTAACTTCTTGTAAAAAAGCTGACAATGATGAGAGAGGTTGGGAAAGGAACAGTAAAACATAATCAGCAAATGCTGCAAGTTTAAACTGCAAACCATTAAAGGGAAACCCTGGGATATCTTGAGTCTGTCATAGACGGGAAAGAAAGGGCTCAAGTGCTAAATTAAAAAGAAAAGGAGAAAGCGGAAAACCTTGATGTACACCTCTTCCCAGTCAGAAATAGAAGGAGGTAAGGCCATCAGCGCAAATAGCTGTTCTTGTGGCAGAATACCGGAGAGATATGATGGATATATTTTTTGGGCCAAAACCAAACCAATGGGGAGTATGAAGAGAAAGGGCCAATATATTTGATCAAACACTTTATGTGCAGCTAAAGCAATTGCCACAGTAGAGTCACATTTAAGGGAGGATTTGGAAAGAACATAAAAAATAGGCGAGTGTTGTCTGAAAGATGTTGTCTTTTGACAAAACCTGATTGCTCCTTACCAAGCAGATCAGGGAGGTAAGAACCAAGTCTCAGAGCTCAAGCTTTAGAAAATATGTTATAGTCTACATTGAACAGTGAAACGGGTGTTTATTTTTACAAAACTGAGGATCTTTACCTACTTTGGGAATGAGACAAATTAAAGCATCTAGAGAGGATCCAGAAGAGGAACCAGAGAGTGAGAAGAGATTTTGAGTTCTTGCAATTTGGGTGGGAGCAACTTAGCAAAATGAGAATACAACTCAGCAGTAAAGCCGTCAGGACCGGGGGCTTTATCTTTTTTCAGTGTGTTCAGTGCAATGTGTATTTCGGATTGTGATACATCAGCATCCAGCGATGAAAGGTTAACACATTTATCTGCCAGCCTATGAGTGGATGAGAGGCATTGAGAGATATTGAGGTCAAAAGTTACATAATCAGGGGTATACAAGAACTCATAATACTGAACATATTCATCTAAAATCTCTGAATCCTTATATCTCAGCATTTGAGATGCATCAATAATTGATTCAATATTACATTTGTTGTACTTAACCTTAAGGTAATTTGCCAATAATTTGCCTGCCTTATTTTGACCACCATAAAACTTTGTGCTGGAGTTTTGCAAAAACAAAGAAGCATTATCTGTGGATTGTTTGTTAAACTGAAGTTTAGTGCAAATGATTTCAGATAGACAATATTTTGACTTGGAAATATAAAAGGAGTGTCGTTATCTGGGCTTAAAGGTCAGCTTTATGGACATGTGATTCCTTTCGTTTGTTAGCAACATAAGAGATAATAAAATCAGGTGCAGATGCTTTAAACGCATCCCAAATAATTTGAAAAGGGATGTTTTCCGTTTGATTGAGGTGAAAGTAATGCTGAAAAAAAAACTCAGGAGAGGAGGTAAAATTGGGATCTAAGAGACGTGAATTATTAAAGCGCCACCTGCCGGGGGTGCTAGAACAAAGAGGTAAATCCAATTGAAGAGAAACAGGGCATGATCAGAAAATAAAATTGAACCAATATCAGCAGAAAGTAGAAACAGTGAGATATTGTGGGATACGAACACAGATCAATACGGGATTAGGTTTGATGGGCAGGAGAGAAGTAAGTATATACTCTCAGGGAAGGGTTACAAAGACGCCAGGCATTAACAAGCTTCCGTTGCTTAATAGTGTGGGCAAAATGTTTGTGAGTATTATTTGGAATAAAAGTAACCGTGGAATTATTATCTATAAAGTATAAAGGGATCAAATATCTGGTTACAATAATTGGTCAGAATAAAATTCTCTTTTGGGTAATTTACTACAATCTGATTCAGGCCAGACTGAAAGTGGGAATCACTGAATGTAGGGACATAGATATTTAGCAGGGAGACTGGAACCTTCCCAATTGATAATTTAGTATATAATCATTTACAAACATCATCAGATTACTGGGAAACCAGCTTAACACACAACACGTCACCAACTCAACCTTTTTTTTATATTAGAGATTCCTGCTCTGTGAAGCGCGACTCCTGAACTAAAGCTATACTAGCACCCAGATGCACCAAATGGGATGAGACACGTTGTATTTTAATAGGGGAGTAGTTTAAACCTCTGACAGTCCAAGAAACAATATATAGGGACAAAAAATGCAACAAATCACACCAAACAAGAAAAAGAAAAACTGTAGTCCATACTATGACATGCATAGACCAAAAACACATAAAGCATAGATAAAAAGTAGATGTAAGAAGAGGAGAGAGAATAGGAGAGAACAATAGAACAATGAGAGAAAGAAATATTGAGAGAAAGAAAATAGTTCATAAAACAAGAGGAAGTACATTGGTGACTGAAAAAATTATGGGTAAAACATACCTATGAAGAGTAGTATACAAGGAAGGGTGGGGGTGGGATGAATCCTCATGGTACATATGGTACGTCGGGAGTCCATGGGGAGAGTACGAGAGGAGCATGTCACATGTTACATAATACGGGGAAGACCACAGACAAGGATGACATACCTGCAAGAGAAGCAAATAAAGTTAATATTTAATACTAACAGTAATAAAACTATTATACTACTGAAGGAGAAGAAGGCTCCTAAGCGCATATGAGGAGCAGTGAAAATATGAGCATGATATAATCAAACATTTTATATAGCAAACAAACTTTGAATTGAAGTATCCTGATAAAAAACAAGGTAACATAAAAGAACTTCGCTTAAGAGGCAGAAGGACCAGAGGTGTCCATATTTTCAATTTTGCTCGCATTAATACAAATTTTCAATTTAACTGGATCTTCATACGTAGTAGTCTGGTTTTCGTATGGCAAGAATGAAATAGGCCAAACCGAGCTCTGAGTAAACGAATATCCGTTCTCTTTACGTCTGTCTTAAGTTGCTTTAGCTTAGTCCTGGATGAAAAATAAAGAGTTCCCTGACCAAGAAATACGTTTTAATGATTTGACAGTGGCAAGGACTTTGAGAAGGTCCGTATATATTTAAGAAAGTACATGATGACACCTCTAGTGTTACATGCATGGGAAACCGAAGTTGACTGATTTCCCAATCTATGGATACTTTCAATATTAAGGTGTCTGTCCTCAGGCAAAATCAAAAGCTTGGGTAGGAAGGACTTTATAAAAGTGATAGAGCCAGACACTTCCGATCCTTCGGGCAGACCATAAAGGCATATTCCTTCTGCTTCTGTTTTCCAAGTTTTCGTCCTGCTGATGAAGAGAAGAGACTTGGTTTTTAAGAGATTGAATTTTACTGGTAGCAGGACCAAAAGATGCAATGCTTTGCTCTGCTGTATTCAGTCTTTCTTCCGTTTGGGACCACTTATGCGTAAGATGCTGCACCTTCGAGTTGGTTTCTTCCATAAATGGTCCTAAGACATGTTTTTCTTCTAACAAGAGCTCCATCGAAAACAACTGGAGGAGATTTTATAGGAGATGGAGGGTCCTTTTTCAGACGTTTGGTAGCAGCCTTCCCAGCAGTGGATGAAACAGGGGTGCTGTTGGATTCAGATGTAGAGCTACCTTTGTGTATAACAACCAAGGAGTGCTCCATATTTGAAACGTTTGAAAAAATAGGGTAATTCTTGATGAACTTATGAGCGGAGGATGGAAGTGAGGTGTTTGCCTTTTTCAAATGTATCATATATATGCTGGGCATCGGATGGTGATCTATAAAGCGGACATCTCGTCAAAAACTAGCACCACAGAGTAAAAAACATACACTTGAACAATGCATTTATGAAGAGCATGGAAAAAGTGCCCACATAGATGAAAGTTGTGAAGAAAAAAACACCTTGCATCGAGAATATAGAGAAAAATCATATAGCAATATCGGAAAGGCAGTACCTAAAGTAGAATCAGGAGCAGGGAAGGCTGGAAAGCAGCCAAAGTACTGAAGCACTGAGCAGACATGAGAAAGTAAGAATTCTTGAAGAAACTCTCCTAGCTCTGAAGGGAGTGCATTTTTGCACACATTAGCAGAGCTGGTAAAATGGCGGCTGGCTCACTGAAGAGAGTCAAAACAGCACTTTTAATAAAAGCTTTGTGGCAGGGTGAAAGTCTGCAATTATGGAGAAACACCGCCGGGTCTCAACACATTTCTAGACGCTCCCGCTAGACTCGGACAAGCCGCAGGAAGAGCTGTAAAGTGCTCACAACCCGCACCGAGTCCCGGAGGTCCACCCAGATGCTGTCATCTTCTGTGGGCTCCAAGACACGCCCCCTCACATACAAACTCTTACGTGTTAAACTTAATGGAGCATGCTATCTTGCACTAGAAGAGTACTTAACATAAAAAAATTACTATATGGGTGGTTGCATTGATGCAATGTAGCTGAAAGTGCTTCAGGACAGTGAGAGAGAACTTTGGTGAATTGTTGGTTGCTGCGCTCATTGCACAATTTCCTTGTAAGTTGACCACATGCTTTTCTACATAGTCTGTTCCACATTGCTTTCCTTCTGCCACCATCCCTAACTTGGTTTACATGGTCATCTTCTCTTGAAATGTTACTTGCATGTGTGAAGGACACTGTTGGTATATTTTTTTTTATTACATCTGACTCTTTTTTCCAGCCTTATCTCCATAGGGCAATGCTAAAGAAAATGCACAAAACTATATTAATAAAGGAGAACTGTGAGGTGTGGAGTTGTGTAAATGAAAAACATACCAAAATATGCAATGCATACTCTGCATGTAACAGGAGATCAGACTACTTCTTTAATAATATTTTAAAGCAGCCCCTTAGCAGACTCTGTGTACTTCTACAAACTATGTTCCAAGCTATTTCATGGTTACCACCATCTCAAGGTTTACAGGGTCACTACTTATCTTCTGTCCTCTTCATACCAGACCTAATCTGTATGAATAACCCTAGCCTCCCACACTGGATATCTACTTAAAAAGAACAATACTCCTCTTTTTAATTCTACTAAGTGAAGCACTACCAACGCTGGTACACCCCCCCCCCCACCTTCTGCAGTAGAAGTTCCATGAGACCAGCATTTACAAGGATTCTATTCAATCCTATTCTTAGTCCTGAAACATGATGAATTACACTGACCAGTACTTTATCTTAGGAATCTGAATAATTTTCTTCCTGAAACCTTCAGAATATTAACACTGCAAAGCATTATACTACTAATTTTGATCAGCGACTTCCTGGCTACCTTG
Source organism: Lissotriton vulgaris (assembly GCF_964263255.1). Lineage (NCBI taxonomy): Eukaryota > Metazoa > Chordata > Amphibia > Caudata > Salamandridae > Lissotriton > Lissotriton vulgaris. The sequence goes on from NC_141696.1 coordinate 903,215,440, forward strand.
GACGAACAGGGTGTGTACTTTAATGTACCGATTGACTCAGACAGTCAGAAATACTGGGTGTTTGCAATCCTTGACAGGCATTATCAATTTAGGGTGCTCCTGTTCGGCTTTTGCACTTCACCAGGAGTGTTTACAAAACTACTAGTACCAGTGGTCGAATCGCAACAATTGAAATGCACTGCTGTATTCCCCTATCCTAATGATTGTCTCTTGTGTGACGCCTCCCTTTCTAAAGCCCAACAGAATATGGATACAGTATGCAGCTAACTTCATCACTTCTGACTAATCATAAATCAAAATAAGTCTGATTTACAATCAACACAATTGGTCACCTTTATAGGAACGGTTTTTACAAGAAAAAAAAGCTTTTCTTCCACAGAAAATGATCCTATCTCTTCAGTCTAATCTGCTTCACCTCCAGGGACATGGCTAGGAGCCCAAGATTTCATGGTCTCAACAGTACCCCCTTGGGCTTGATGTCCCCTAAATCCTCTGATGAATGATCTCCTACTTCATGAGGAGCAGACATCTCCCTATTTTGAGTGTTTGGTTCCAGTAACTCCCCATACAGTGTTAAATTTCAGTGATGGTTGTCAGAAAGCAACCTAATGTAGGATATCCTCTTTCACCTTCCCTATCACAGGTGTTGATTACAGATGTGAGTCTTTAGGGATAGGCAGCAACATTTCAACATCAGGAGATGAGTGGTCAGTGATCAGAGATGCAAAGGATGTTATCCAATTGGAGGGAGCTAGCAGCAATATAGGAAGCATTCCAAGCATTGAATTTATAGTTGGAGTAAGTGACCTTAGTGGTGAGAATGGACAACCAGGTGTAGGTGTTTCCTGAACTGCAAAGAGTTAACAAATAATTGAGAACTGAGCAGCCTGGCAAACAGAAAAATTTCATAGGCAGAACAGCATCTTCTAGAGGTTAGAGAAATATTAGTTCTGGGGAAGGCAAAATATCGAGCGGAGCCCATTTTGCCTACATTAGTAACATTACATCTGTCTCAGCTTCACTCCAGCAGATATGCAGCAGTTTCAGTCACTCAAAATAGATTGATCTGAATCGCTTAGGATGCAAGGCTTCCCTATTTAAATCAGAGACCTGGTGCCCTCATGCCTATGCAGCAGATGCCCTGTTATTCCCATGGCCCTAGCAGTTGCTTTACACCTTTATTCCACTTCCCTTTCTCCTGAGAGTACATGCGAAGATTAAGGAAGAAAAGTTGATGTTCATATTAGTAACTCTATTCAGGCCAAGATGTCCTTGGTTTACCCTTCTCACGAGAATGGTGATCAAAGACCCTTATTGCATGTTTACAAGCAACTAATCCTGATGGCATGGTAATTGAGAGGGTAGGTCTAGGAAAATTAGGGGTTTGAAGATAGGTAACCATTGACATTCAGAAATGGAAAGAATTGTTGATTTTGAGTTCACATAGGAAACATTGGATTTCTTTGAAGTCCTGATGTGTTGGGAAAGCGGCAGCCAATGAATCCATGGACTGTAACCAGGTTCTAGAAATCTTGGTAGTTTTCAGCTACTCTGGCTGCTCAAAGTGCTGTGGTAAGGGCATTTAGAGGTCCTTCTGAAGACATTTCAAGAATCCTATTCTTAGTGAGTCCCTTTCTTAGGAGTTTCAAACTCAAGAAGACTCTTCATTGAAAAGTGGTTCCAGACTGGGATTTAGTGTTAATCCTCAGGGATGTTAAAAAAGAACAGTTTGAGCTGATAAATATGGCTAGTTTGCAGTGGCTATCCTCAAACGTAGCATTTCATTTGGCCATGAATTCAGCAAAGAGATTGAGGGAATAATCTGCCTCAGTAATATCTTACCCGTATTTGAGGTTCTTTACTAACATTTTTGTTTTGAGAATTCTTTCTAAATGTATTTTACAGGTGAATTCAAGATGCCATTGTTCTTAGGAGGCACAGTGAGGTCCAGGCTTAGACGTTACATCTTCTTAGGAGGTGAGAAGATGTTTGTTTATTTCTTTAAAGGGAACACACCTTTTAAAACTTGTTATATCTTCTGGAGAAGTCAACAAACTAAAAAAAGGTTTCAACATCTACCTGGAGTAAGTGGGTAAAGGAGCTATTTAACAAGCATGCACATCTACAAATTCTGAACCCCCTGAAGATATTCAAGGCTCGATCAACCAATCAATCATTTATAAGGTGTGGTAAATCATCTGTGAGGGTCTCAAGGTGCTGGAGATGTCTGTTGCTGCGAGGTGGGATTGTTCATTTGAACATCCAGGTCTTTAGTTACCCCATGAATAGTGGGAACAATGGTACAGTCCTAAGGTTCGGGTAAGGTTGTTCAAATCCTTGGCTGCCAGGTGCCAGAAGGAGCATCCTCTGCAGATCGGTCTGACAGATCTGTGGTGTGTGTGATGGAAAGGGAAGCAGATCGGAGGTGTCTGGTTGGTTGGTGGAAGGTGAGATGTTTGTTGATGTATGCTGGTCCTTCATTGTGCAGAGCCGTGTAAGAGTGGATCAGCATCCTGAACTGGCACATCTTCTTGATCAGAACCAGTGTAGTTTCTTGAAAAAGGGTGTGATGTGGATCTTTCTGGGGAGATCGAGGATGAGTCTTTCCGCAGAGTTTTGCATTGTCTGTTGTCTCTTTAGGAGTCATGCCGTGATTCCTATGTAGAGTGTTTTTTCATAATCCAGTCTGCTGGTGATTAGGCTGAAATTAGGATTTACCCTAGATTTATGTCTGACCATAATCTGTTATGCATTGATTTACCGGCACGGGCATTCTCCAACCTTAAACAGCTTTTTCATTTGATAGGAAATTACTAGCAGATGATTCGTTTGTTAGTCATATCAAACGATGGGTCACTCAATTTTTAGAAATCAATCAGAACTCTACTGCCCACGCTGTAGTATGGGATTGGTTAAAGGCAGGACTCAGGGGGGGACATTTGGAACTTCAGTATTTATAGGCAGAGACAGCAAATTCTCTCCATGCATAACCTCAATGAGGAACTGAAAAGGGCAGAAGGTAACGTAGTCCAATGTCTGTATGAACTTTGAGATTCAAACAGAGGTGGCCCGATGTAAGGTCAGGATCAACTCACAATGGTCCAAAGAAATTTCTTGCAAGTATCATACATATAAAAAGGAATGTTATGAATTTGGGGAGGCCATAGAAAAATGCTTGGCGAAATGGATTAGGTGCAAGGAGGTTGAGCGAGGGATAACCAATATTGTAGATTCGGCAGGGAAAGTAGTTGAGACACCCTCCGAGATTCTCACAGTGTTCCGGGCTTTTTACCAGGATTTATATTCAAGGGAGGATGAAGGTGGGAGCTTCAGGCTCAATGTAATACCACAAGACTGGTTTCCAAATACTCTTGCGTTTGAGGATACTGAACAACTAGATAGATCTATTATGGCAGAAGAATTGGAAGAAGCTATCAATTTAATAGCAACAGGCAAGGCAAGGCTTCTGGACCTGATTAACTACTGTTAAAAGTTTTATAAGGCTTTTTTTCATGAATTGAAACTAGATATGCTATCAGTTTTTCAGGAGGCGCAGAACTGGCACGCACCATCATCTTGGGATTCTGCTAACATTGCAATCTTTAAAAAAAAGATAAACTATCTACATTACAGGGGTCATACAGGACAATCCCCCTGTGTAATTGCGATGGTAAGATTTATGCACAGATCCTGGCTATGAGTCTCACCAGGGTGATTACTCCTTTGGTCTCGATCCATCAGCAGTGTTTTATTCCCGGAAGAAGCACAGTCAATCATGTCAGCACGGTAGTGACTTTATTTGATGTGGCCAATGAGCATCAAGCTCCCCATGTGTTGGTACTGCTTGATGCCAAAAAGGTATTTGGTCGTGTCTCCTGGGAGTATTTATGGATGGTGCTTTGACAGTTGGGGTTTGAGTCTGGATTTATTAAGTCAATAAGAGCAATGTACAATACACAGATGGTGCGAAAATGTGCGATGGACTTAGAATCTGAGCCAGTTTCTCTTTCCAGGGGAACAAGACAGGGATGCCCATTCCCTCCTTTGCTGTTTGCCTTGTATATTCATTTTTTTTTGAAGATGTTGGAACATAGTGTTGGAATTAAATCAGTTCAAGTTAGACAGGAAGAGGATAAAGTGTTTGCCTATACGGATAATGTGGTAATTGCTACTTCAGATCCTATGGTAGCATTGTTGGAGATTGAGCGATTAGCCTGTCTATTTGGGTAGATTTCTGGGGATTAATTAAATCCAGCTAAAACCGAGATTATTTGCACAAACCAAGCATGCTTCAATAATCCAAGAGTAAGCGATGAGGCAGTATATTTGGGTATTAAAATTAGAGCATTCTTGGATGAATTGGTAGAAGTAAATTGGGATCCCTTGGTCGGTAGCATTAAAAAAGATAATTGATTGTCTGCATCTCTTAATGGTCAGAAGATGTAATGTTTTAAAAATGAATATGCTGCCTAAGGTGTTCCACTATTTCAGGTCGGTACCCTTAGAGCTTAGTAGACCCGAGCTTCTGTATTTACAGCAATATGTGGCTGGTTTATCTGGGGTCGGAGAAAGTCCAGTAGAGGAGTTACATTTATGATGCTTCCAAGAATTCGGGGAAGTTGGGCAGATGCATGTCTCTTGCAGAATATGGGAATGCTATTAACTGGGGAAGGGATCAGCAGTATGGCAGAGGCTACCTCCATTTATCTGATGCTGCTTAGCCCAGAGGCAGAGAGGTGTCTGATTAGGATGGTGGAACAAGCTAATATAAGAAAACTTGTTTTAAGATCTTAATTGCAGCTTATAAAATTTGGAAGCAGGCACTAAAATATTTTAAGATCGACAGGATCTGCTATTATACATCTACCTATGTCTCAATGCTATTATCCTCTGTCTTCTGGGTAGTTATGATGGCTAGATGGAGACATAATGGGATTGCAGTAATAGGTGATCTTTATGATCAAGATCGTATACTTGCCTTCTCTGAATTGGCTTGGTAATATTTACTACCTAAAACTGACTTCTTTAAGTTCCTGCAAGTTCAGGATTTTTACTGAGAAAGCTACCTCATGTCACTTTAGCCAAAAAATGCATTGATTTAGGCAGTCCATTGCAGAGAAAAATAGGTAGTCTGTACATGCATGTTTTTGAAATTCAGAAGGACAACCTGGAGATCCAAAATCATAAATTGAATACTTTTATCGGTCAAGAGGGAGAAATTTTGAAGGTGTCGATCGAGATGGCGGAGAAAATACAGATCTCCTCTAATTTGAAGGCACAGCACTTTAAATCCATTTTTACCCTGTATCATAAGATTTTAAAGAAGGGCACCAGAATTGACTGCAAATTCTTTCACTGTCAGGCAGACATGGCCGATACTCTCCATATTTTTTCCACAAGTCCCAAACTAAATCTATTCATTTGGGGATTGGAGACTTTCTTAACATATTTGATCGGGAAAGCGACCATCATCACACCTTTAGTATTACTACTGGGCATGCTGTAGGCCACAGCAGGTATTTAATTTTTATAGCTGCTGTGGTAGCCTCACTCTGCATACCTTCCTCCTGGCTACAAAAAGAGCCCCCTTCTTTTTGTTTTTATATATTTATTGTCATTTATGTCAGCAAGCAACCATATACATCTTCAGAATCAGATTATAAACAAAATAAAGCCTTATTTAAACAATATATTGCAGCATAGTTCCATTTACAACAGTTGTTCAGTAGTTCATTAATTCATAATTCATTAGTCCAGAGTTCCTGACCAAATAACTTTCTTCTTACTCCTTTTGATTTATAAGCTGCAATCTCAAAATAAAATGTCGAGAGTAATCTAGATTGCCAATTATTAAAAGCTGGTGGATCTGCGTCTTGCCATTAAGTTGTTATGCATAGCCGAAAAATTGACATACAAATAAATAGAAACCCTTCCTCTGCTTCCGTCCTGCCTCTGGCTTGGTTTGCCTGCAGACCCAGAATAATCATTTCTGCTGATAGTTGCACCTGGATCCCCAGACTGACATTCAGGAAGTATTCAACATCAGCAATGAATTGACTCAATTTTGGACAATAAAAAAAATATGAGCAGCATCTGCAGCAATGACACCGCACCGATTACATTTGTCCCCTTTTATAGATTTCCATTATGCCAGTTTCGCAGGGGTATAATATAGATCAAATATGGACATAAAATGTTGACTTTTTAAAGGGCCATTAAATAAATCTTTTATCGATAATTCAATTGTGTTAGCCAAATCTATTCTGTCGATTTCAAGTTTCTTTTGCCATTTATCCTCCCAGGCACACATATCATCGTCTAGCTTATTGAGCAAAAGTTGATAGATTGGGCCAATTTTAAGTCTCGCTCTTATTGCTTCTAAAATACCAACTTTATCAGTCGTAATTTGATCTTGAGTTTTTTTTTGATCCAGAAAACTTCGCAATTGAAGATATTAAAAAAATTCTGTCCTAACCAAATTATATTTATGCTGCAAAAAGAGAAAAGATACAATTTGATTCCCCTGAAATAAATCTCCTAATATGCATATCCCTGCTAAAAACATCTAGCCATCACCTGATCCCTAAAAACTTCCGGTAATAAAGAACAGTTATTTAAAGGTGTATAATAATTCAGATTTGTATTCTAAACAATTCTGCCTTTTACTTTTCTCTAAATTTCAAAAGCAGTCAGTATGATTTAAAATTTTGTCTTTTTATAATAGCTGGGCTCATTTATTCGCACTAGACATTGCCTGGCCTCCTTACCCAATACCATCTCATAAATTGAGGGGCTAACAGGTTCTTCTATTGTTACATCATGAAAGATCAGAACACACATATGTTTCAAAAGTGCAGCCCAGTAATACAAATGAAAATTAGGGATCCCCCAACCTCCTCTATTTCTAGGTAATATACACTATTTCATAGCTCTCCTAGATCTGCGATAACTCCAGAGATACCTAGAGCACAATCTGTCAATTCTAACAAAAAAAGATGTAGGAAAGAGGAGAGGGATCGTACGAAATAAGTACAGAAATTTCGGAAAAATTAACATTTTTAAAACGTTGCTCTGCCCATATAAGGATAAATGGAGATTGTTCAACCTTTCCAGCGTTTTATTTACTGAGCCTTATATAGGATCTATATTCAAGCGCACTATGTCATCTCATTTTGCTGAAATTTTAATGCCCAGATATAAGGCTTTAGACACAAAACTCATATCCTTTTGGCGTCCTGCATCTGAATGAATTAGCTGTGTTTTAGAAATGTTTAATTTATAGCCCGAATACCCCCCACATGTTTGGCTGCTTCAACTATCTTTGGTAAAGCTGCCTTAATATCTGATGTTACAATTGCAATGTCGTCTGCGTATGCAAACACCTTATACGCTATCTGATGTATCTGAACCGAATGATTCCTGCATCACTTTCTAGTCTGTTTAGAAAGGGCTCAATGTATAAAGCAAATAACAAGGGGGAACAAGGACATCCTTCCCTCGTTCCCCGTGTTATTGCTATATTATCCGAAAGATTCCCAGCAATACGAATTGGTATACAATGCCTGTATTGCTTTGATAAATTCCACCGGGAATCCCTTCCAAGTTAGAATAGACCATAAAAATTTCCAGGAAACCCTGTCAAATGCTTTTTCCGCATCTAACAGGGCAACCGCAACAGGAGAATTTGTAGCTTGTGACCAATCCAGGAGAGAGATAATTCTTTTAACATGGTCTGTTGTGTCTCAGTTAGAAATAAATCCATGTTGTCTCTTTGAAACTAAACTAGGCATGAGATCATTCAGTCTATTAGCCAATATCTTTGAATGGACCTTGCTGTCCGCGTTTAGAAGCGAAATTGGTCTGTATGACCCCATATCGGTATCCTTCTTTCCTTTTTTCTCTTAAAGACTACGATAGTTGCTTCAGACCAAGAATCTAGGGGATTACCCAAAAAAGCTTGTTGACAAACTTCTATTAATTCTTATTTTAGTATCTTTCTAAAAGTACGATAAAATTCGAGTGGAATGCTATCCGGACCCATAGCTTTACCTGGAGCTAGATCTAATAAGGCTGTTTTTATTTCTTCCCAGGTTATGGGTGCAGATAATAATACTTTTTGCGTTTCTGTAAGTTCCATGGTCTCTAAATCGTTTAAATATTGCACAGCCATGTTCCCCCCTAACATCTCTTCTGTCGGTATGCTATATAAAGATTGATAACATTTTTGGAAAGCTTCTAATACCCCATCTTTGGTTTCTTTCAAAACTCCAGTCAGATCAAAAATCTTAGAAATATTGTTAAAGACTGCTTTCTGCCGTAGACTTTTTGCCAAAATTCTCCCAGTTTTTTCACAAAATTCATTAGATTCTTCCTTATGTTGATTGTGTTTGAGCGCAATTTGGTCAGCTATATTGGAATACACTGTAGCCCTTTTAATAGTTAGGTCTCTGCGCCGCTACTATATCCTGGTCTAATCTAATCGTATCAGCTAATTTGCGTTCCGCCAACATAACCATGTTGATTTCATCCTTATGTTTAGCCCATCTTCTTTTACGTCGTACATTCGAATAACGGAGGGTTTCTCCCCTAACTGTCGCCTTGAAGGCATCCCAGACTATCATATTCGGTGCAGTTTTTTTATTAAATTTAAAAAACTCCTGTATAACTTTAACCATATGTTGACAGTAATCTTCATCCAATAGTAAATTTCTTTCAAAAGACCATGTCCGGTTCCCATCATCTGTATGTGGACCCAAAGTTAATTTGAGTATTAAGGGGTTGTGATCAGATATGAGTTTGGGCAAAATCTCTAAATTAAGTATTCCTATATATTGCTGCGAAATAAAACAATAATCTAAACGAACACATTTTTTTGTGCGGGGCTGGAAAAAAGGTATACCCTGGATCTTCTGCGTGAAGCAGATTCCACACATCATTAAGCCCATGTTCTTAAATTAATTCCCATAAGGCCCTAAAAGTCCGATGTTTTCTTCCACCATACCCCGTGTTTTTCCTAATATCGAAATTCGCCTCCAAGTGTATATTCAGATCCCAGCACATAATCACTGGTTGGGGCCATTGAGCTAATTCGGTGTTTATAAAATTGATAAGCCCAGAATCATCCAGATTCGGATCGTATATAGTGCACAACGTAAATCTACTCTGATTAATCTTAAATTCTCCAATTACCCACCGCCCCATTTGTCTTCCAGAATCTTTAAACACGTCCCTAAGCCCCGTTTGATGAGAATAGCTACCCCTCTCTTAATCTGTTTGCTTAGAGCATACCACTAACTCTAGTCCTAAGTTTTTCAAACATCACCTCTTTGCCCAAGCAATATGAGTTTCTTGTAAGCATAATATATCAATTCGTGATAATTGAACAATCTTAGCCAATACGTCTCTTTTCTTTGAGTCATTGAGCCCACTAATGTTAAGCGTGCATATCCTTAATATCCTATCCTTATTTCAGGAAAAAAAGAGACACAGGAAATTTTGATTCTTAATATGTGACGTGTCTCTTTTCAATTTTTATATAACAGTTCTCTAAACAATATAGTTTCAAAAAAACAAAACCAATTTTCCTAAAGATCATTGCTTTATCTCCATTGTCCAGTCCGAAAGAGTCCGTTCTGGAAATGCCTCTGCAAAAAGTTCAAAGACAAATTTACGGACATCTGATTCTTCCTTTTTCTCTGGGACTCCTAGAATTCGTAGATTGTTCCTACGTGCTTGATTCTCCAACTCGGAAAGCTTAAAACTGATATCATCACGTTGGGCTCTGATAGAATTAATTTCCAATTTCTGAGCAGCCAGGTCGTCTTCCAGTGTTGAGATTCTTGTCTTTGCTTCAGTTACTCTGAACGAAGTATCTGAGCATATTTTAATCACTCGCCGTACTGCATTCTGTACCTTGTGACATGTTGCCTGGGTATGAGTGTTTTCTGACTTTATTTCCGCTCTGTGTTCCATGATGGTATGGTAAATGTTATGTTATGTTATGTTATCTGAATCTTTTATAGCGCACGGCTACTCCGAGGAGTGTCCCGGCGCTTTATTGTAAACCTGTAGCAGAGAACACAAGGCAAATAAAAAGGACCAGAAATCAAAAGAAAAGAGCATATCTAAAGAGCAAAAAGCCAAGTTTTAAGGCCCTTTCCAAAAGCCAACAGATTGGAGGTACTACGCACTGCCACGGCAGAGTGTTCCAAAGCTGTGGAACCAAACAGCCTGAAAGACCGGCCCCCAATGCGTGCCCTTTTTACTCGAGGGACCACAGCAAGGAACAGAGACTCGGATCTCAAGGATCGAGCAGGATGGTAGAAGGCTAGCCTCTTTTGGAGATATTTCGCTCCAGAAGCGTGAAGAGCCTTGTGAGCCAAAGACAAGGCCTTAAAAACTATCCGCTTCCGGATAGGCAGCCAATGAAGTGACTGCAGGAGGCCGGAGGTTCTGGCTCGCCCATAGAGGCCAAAAATGGCCCGTGCTGCCGAGTTCTGGACCACCTGCAGTCGTTGCAAGAGATACTCCGGCAAGCCAGGATAAAGGACATTGGAATAGTCCCATCTCGAGCCAATTAAGGCCTGAACCGTGATCTTCCTATGATCTTCCGAGAGCAGAGGAAGAAACTAGCGGAGCATCCTGAGGAGGCCAAAGCATGTGCCCGTTAGGCCCAGGATCTGTGATCTCAACGTCAGGCCATTATCGATCTTGATCCCCAGATTCTTGGCTAGCTGGGAGGAGCCTGCTGGAGGAAACATGTTGACAGGCCACCATTCCTGCCAATCTGGGTCCGACCGGCAGCCGAAGAAGAGTACCTCAGATTTATCTGAGTTGCACTTGAGGCTGTTAAGCTGGAACCAGTTAAAAACAGCCCCAAGGCACCCGCTGATACTCTCTCCGTCAAAGTCTGCTCCTTTCCCACATGTAAAGAGGAGCTGGGTATCATCGGCATAGGATACGATCTGGGCCCCAAAAGACTCCGCCAGAGGGGTCATAAAGATTTTAAAAAGAGTCGGGCTCAACACTGAGCCCTGTGGGACTCCGACTCCCAATGGCGGCATCACGGCAGAGCAAGGGGAGGCCCCGACCCATTGTCGGTGGCCAGCCAAAAAAGATCTAAACTAGCTGAGCACCGTCCCCCTCTGACCGATCTCATGAAGTCTGGCGAGGAGACCCTCATGGGGGACGGTGTCAAAAGCCGCCGACAGGTCAAGCATCACAAGCATAGCTTTTCCTCCTGAATCCAGTACCTCCTTGATTGCCTCCGACACTTCCAAAAGCGCCGTTTCGGTGCTTAAGTTGGTACGGAAGCCGGATTGAGTGGAATGCAGCAAATTGTGGGATTCTAGAAAGTTGGAGAGCACAATGTGCGCATGCTTCTCCAAGATTTTAGCAAAAGCAGGCAGGAGAGAGATGGGCCTGTAGTTGGCAAAAGCCTCAGGATCTAAACCAGGCTTCTTGAGTAGAGGAATGATCATCGGCCGCTTCCAGGCCTGCGGGACCACCCCCACACTCAAGGAAAGATTCAGAATGGGATTCACCAAAGGATTAATAACTTCCGCCAAAAATGTGGCAGGGCACGGGTCAAGAGGCGATCCGGATTTAAGTTTGGCCATAAGTTCCAAAGACAAGGAAATTGAGAGTGGTGGAAAATCTGCCAAAACCGGATCCGAACAAGCTGTTAAATCTGTCCCGCCCTCAGTACTGGGAGATAATCCAGCTACCCCCAAGAGGAAAGAGTCCTGGATCAATTTTATCTTGGTGGTAAAAAAGTTGGCAAGGGCACTTACCCACGGCTCCGAAGGAGCTGCCTGGGTCGAATTCGTGCGTGGGGCCGTAAATTCCCTCACGATAGTAAAAATCTCTTTGCACGAGTGCAGTCTCAATCCTCTTTTCAAAATAGCCTTTTTTTCAAGGAGGATGTCACGATGGTAAGCTTTAACAGACGTCCTGTAAGCAAGCCTGGCCGCGGAATCATACTGTGAGCGCCAGGCCCTCTCTTCCACCTTGCACTGCCGTCGCGGTGCCTCCAGTGCTTCAGTAAACCAAGGGGCAGAGACCCGTTTAGCTGAAATTCGGGGGGCCATCACAGGGGCAAGGTCGTCCAGCCTGTCCATCAGCCACGCCTGCAGAGACTCTAAATCCCTTTCCAGGTCTCCTGTTATAGGACAGAGATGATCCAGACATGCCTGTGCCAGCATTTCCGGAGTCACCCGATGATACGCCCTAAGTGCTTGACACAGCACTAGATTGTTTTTTTGTACCCAAACACATGAAATTTGACCAGCGGGTGATCCGACCGGAGCACCGGCAAAGGTGCCGACGTCTCTATAAAAGTAGTGGAAAAGACCTGATCCAGGGTATGGCCTTTTTCATGCGTCGGTCCAAAGAGATAAGGAGAGAAGCCTAAAGGAGCCGTAACATCAATCATTTTAATCGTGTCTGCGTCCAGTCCATCATCCATATGGAGATTGAAGTCCCCGGCCAATACACAGTGCTCGGATCTCAACACCAGTGCAGAGACTACCGACTGGAGCTCTTCAAAGAAAGAGCCTACCGATCCAGGGGGCCTATAAACTAGAAGCCCTTTGAAAGATCGGTGAGGCGATATTGCTATGGAAAAGGCTAAAGATTCACATCCAGTGATTACATCCATAGGAATAGTGGAGCATGTGGCGAGTTTACTCACCACAAGTGCCACGCTGCCGCTTTCCCCTTCAATCTATCTTGCCTGAAGATATTATAATCAGGGGGAATTGCTGTGGCAATATCGGGATTAGAAGACTCCCCTAACCACGTCTCTGTCAGCATCAGACATAAAGGCTTTTCCATGACCAGGAGATCATAAATATCCAAAGCATGTCTGCTCAATGATCTAGTATTTAAGAGCAGACACAGATGCTTCACCCTGTCTGCCTCCCTGCCAGATATAGTGGCCGGGGCATTGCCTGGCAGCCAACCGCAGCCAGGACACCGCCTCTTACCCTTATATCGACAAGGAAAGACTTTGTGACAGGAGCTCGCAGCCTTTTGCAGGGCTCGAAGCTCCACCGACATATATCGGAACATAATGGCGGCTGGAGTAAATATCACAAATAGACTAGCCCAACCCGTCGCACCGGTCGCCTCCGGGACGCTGACGGGCGCAGACGGGCTGGACTCTGGCGTGACTCCGGCGTCGCTACGGCGAGAGCGCTGCGCGAGAACGCTGCGCGTATAAGGGTCGCTTTATATGCAGGCCAGCGTGTCCTTGTGACAGCTGGTCTGCTAGCACAACTGGCGCCGCCAGGCGTCCAAGAAAACTACCCCCAATATGGCGGCCAAAGTCAGGTGGAACCGGGGAATCTAGGGACCCGCCAAAGCACGGTGAAAGAAACAATTAAAGTGCAAGTGAGAGGACGACGATGCAGGCTAAAAACAAGGTACAATGCAACCAAGAAACAAAATCAAATACAAAACGGGATGAATTAAAAAACTTTACTGCGTAAATCGCTGCTTTGCACTGAAATGCGCTGCTGGTATCACAGGTAATTGTTAGATGTTGTAAATCATAGACAATGTAATCTCCTGATCAGGGCTCTGCTCCCCTGTCTTCAATACTTCATCGAACCCAGGAGTTTCTTCAGGAAGGGGTCCCGATATAGTATTCTCTGGAGAGACCACAACCATGTCTAGAGATTTATTCTTGGAGTTCGCATGCCGAGTTTTTCTAGTTTTTAATTTCTTTACTGTAGTTATTGCGGTTCTTGGAGAGGCCTCATTCGATCTTCACTCCTCGTCCACATGCTGCCCTCTTCCTGGTAATCGGCCCAGTCTTTACTTATACTTTCATCCGAAGAGTGATCGGACATTGAGTAGAAATTATCAAGAATATCTTGAGACCCGGTTAAGTCCTGTAAAGAAGCACCCTCATTTAATACCAGCGAGTCTATCTCCGAGACGAGATTTTCCAGGCTGCCAGTAATAGCTTCCAGGAGAGCATTCTCAGGAACTCCATCTCCCAAAATACCCTTCCCTGGGGTTGCTTCATCACGATTTTCTTTCCCTTTCTCTGTGCCAGTAAGTAATGAATTTGTTGCACCAACTAAAGAAGCCGTTGATACAGTGTCGCGAGAGGGAGAAATACAACATATTTCTTTATTTCCAGCACAGAGAGTATCCAATACTGTGATCTCGCTACTTAATAACTGTGATTGTGCATTCTTAGATATTTGGTTTTCAAATAGTGCTGGGAGAGTTTGTGTCCCTTGTTTCATAGAACGCGCAGCAACACTTGGCTTTATAAAGCGCTTGCCCCCTTTCTTTTGGCTTGTACCTGAGGGAGTCTATGTTGCTGACTTCCCGCCTTCTCCCCTCTCACCCGTCTCTCCTGGCTCCCTGTCATTGCCATTTTCGGTGCCTTCCATCGGAGCAGGCTGTGCTGTCGTTTTCCCACTTCGAGTATTCAATTTCAGAGGCATTCTGCTCCGCACTCCTCCATGCCCACGAGCCACTCGCCGGTGTAATCCCGCAAAAAAAGCCAGGAACCGCCAAACCGGCGCTCTGGTCAGTCGGAAGAGTAAGTGCCTGGAAACCATCTGACACGCCGCAAAAGGACAGCAGTATACTGGCAATCATGGAGAAATCAGGAGACTCCTCCTCATGAACCGGTGAGTCGAGCACAAACACTGATTTGGGATGTGAGAGATACGGAAGACTTTTTTAGCTTCCAGCAGGAATCACCATCCAAATCACAATCCAATTCCCTTTTTCACGGAGCTGCGCGAGTAAGCTGCTTAATATTCTTCTCCTTCCAAACCCGGAGCATGGAGCGAGCTGCTCACACAGCCTTCCCTGCGGCTGCATCTTGCCTCCATCCGAAAAGAGCCCCCTTCTTTCAAGATGTGGAGAGCAAGATTTTATGCTATTTTTAATCTTGAGCATAATTTATATTCTCTTAAAGCTACACAGAAAAGAACATTAGGTTTAAAAATTTGGGGGCAATCGTTGATCATATGAAAGGTGAATACAATTTGATTTTAGCACTCAATGTATGTAGCTATCTAGGAGGGCTTTATATTACAGATGGAGGGTATTATATGAATTTGAATGAAGTATTTGTTATGAGATAATTCTTGATGACTTTTTATTATTCATCAATTGGAATGTGATGTTTTTTCTTGTCAAGAAATACAAAAAAACATAATAAGTTGTCTTGAAAAAACTATATCTCCAGAACCCTCTGATGAATTTTGCTCATCTAGGTGTATTACAATGCATACAAACATATTCTATTTTATACATTGGTGTTGGATTCCTTCTGTGCTGTTTGGCTTTTAATTCCATTATTTGGTACTGGTAAATGTTTTACACTTTTTCCTTTGTTCAAGCCATGATGCTCAACGCCATAAATACCCAGGGTGGAGCTATACAAATGAGCTTTACTGGTCCCAAGATCGAGTTTGCAAGTGTATTACATGGTAAAGCTGCACAGCATTACCATATAATACACACAAATCCTCACAAGAGTACAGAGTTCAAAGGCTGCTATGGATACTACAGACTTTGGCAACCACACAGTTCTCAGATAAAACATGTTCACATTAATTCTGTGGATAACGTACCAGTTTTGAACTTTTGCGGCTTATGGAAACAAGGCTTGCCCATCGACGATTCCAACAAATGAATTTGTTCATAAGCAACAACGCGTCCCACTTAAATCACACACAAACTGTAACACCACCAACGTGGTGTATTGTATAACGTGTCCTTGTGATTTAATCTATGTCGGACAGACACAGCAACGTGCAAAAATGCCATTCTTACAACATTGCAGCCGCATCAGGTGCAAGGTTCAAGGAGCACCCCTTGTGGAACATTGCAACAAAAACAATCACTCCCCTGAAAGCCTTAAGTGGATTATATTAGAACAGGTCAAGCTTGGTACCAGGGGTGGCAATATAGAACCTATCCTTAATGTCAGGGAGATCAAATGGATTCAATTTTTTGATTCTGTACGTAACGGCCTGAATGAATCTGAAAGTAGTTTTGCTCAACTGGCAATTCTCTAAGTTTTATCACTGTGTGAGGCCTGTGTAATCCTCTTACGATGTTGTGCGTTTAACCACCAAGTGGTAGGTTCATGCTAATTAGGTGACATGTTTGTGCATGTATCCATAATCAGTTATTGTCTATTGTCATGCGTTTTAACCACCGTGTGGGTAGGTTCACGCTTTTGGAAGAATGAACATCTTCTCCGGCAGACATCTGTCCGGCACGAATCCTGCAACAAATCTATTCCTCTTGCCCTGAACCCCCCATCACTTTCCTCAACAGCTCCCTTGCGCAGGGAGTAGTGACCCCTGCGCTCAAATCAGCCACCATAGTGCCCATTTTAAAGAAGCCTGGCGCTGACCCGTCCATCTCAGCCAATTACCGCCCCATTTCCCTGCTGCCCTATTTGGGCAAGGTGCTGGAACGCCATGTCACCGCGGTACTCAGCGCCCACGTAGAGGTTAATGGGGGACTGGCCTCCCGCCAGGCCGGCTTCCGCCCCAGGCACTCGACCGAATCAGTTGTGGTCTCGGTCCTGGACAACCTCAGGAAGGGTATGGATAATAACAAACACCAGGCGCTGGTACTCCTCGATCTCTCCGCCGCCTTTGACACGGTGGACCACACCATCTTACTGTCCCGTGTCAAGGCGGCTGGAAATGTGGGTTCAGCCCTGATCTGGCTTTCCTCCTTCCTGAGGGACCGCACCCAGGCGGTCCGGCTAGGAGACTTTACGACCACCCCACTCCCTGTCACCTGTGGTGTTCCCCAGGGCTCCTCTCTTTCCCCCTTACTATTCAACCTTTATATCTTTCCTCTTATTTTCGCTCTTCAGCAGCTGGAGGTCACCGTGTACAATTATGCGGATGACCTCCAGCTCATCTTTGACCTATCCTCCTCTCCCCTCTCTGTCTCTAATTTCCAGTCCACCATGACATTCATCTGGGACTGGATGAACCACAACCATCTCAAATTGAACCCGGATAAAACCGAGTTGGTTCTCACCGGTGGTTCTTCCAGTCCCTGGAACTCTCTCTTCTGGCCCCCCTCTCTTGGTCCCTCCCCCACTCCTTCAACCACGGTCAAAACACTGGGTGTTAAAATGAACAACCAGCTCACCCTCCATTCACAAATCAGCCCTGTAGTCTCCTCCTGCTTCCTCACCCTCCGAACCATCCGCACTGTCTCCCGTTTTTTTTCCCCCCAGGCACTTAAGTTGATCATGGCCGCACTGGTGATATCGCGGCTGGACTATGCCAATGCCCTTTACAACGGCATCCCAGCATACAGCCTGCGGAGGCTCCAGATGGTCCAGAACCAGGCGGCCCGGTTGGTCTATGGTCTCTCACGTTATCATCACTCCACACCCCTCCTCAGGGAGCTTCACTGGCTTCCTGTTAAGGAACGTTCCCTTTTCAAGACCGGCTGCATGGTCTTCCTGGCCCGTCAAGGCACTGCCCCCGCCTTCATCTCCTCGCTAATAAAAGAATACGTCCCCACCAGAGAGCTTCGTTCTTCTTCCAAGTCTCTCCTTCAAATCCCACGTTTCAAACGTAAAAAGTAGGGTGGAACCACCTTTTCTACCTTAGCTCCCACTTTCTGGAACTCCCTCCCCGATCACCTTCGTTCCGCCACTCATTATCTTTCTTTCCGTAAAGACCTAAAAACGTTCCTTTTCAAACAGGCCTTCCCCGTGTAACTTCCCTTCTTCTCTACGACAGGTTTTATTTTGCCTCAGTTGCCGAACTCTCTACTAGCGCCAAGAAACCGTAGGGTGCACGCTGCGCTCTATAAATGTTTTAAATTGGAAATTGGAAATGTAATCTTGTATATATGTATAAGGCCCTAAACTGCTATCACCTTGTATGCATTTATGGCGTGCATTTTAGTTTATGTTTATTTTTATTTGGTGCATTACGAATGTTACACCTTGGAGATGAGAATATTTTCTTTTCCATCTCGATGCAAAAGTAAAAATTGGCTGTCATGTACTCCGTTAAAATTCTAAAAAAAATTCTAACCTATTAGGCTTTCCCATAACGCTGGGGGTTGCTTAGCAACCACCGCTGACTAGTCCTTCCTCACTCCTAATTACCAACCTTTGAATGCCATCATGCTTCCCCTCAGCAGCACTTCCTGGTTACAGGAGATGCGAAGAGACGCCGCCCTGAGCCCTCGTAACAGTTCTGTAATCCTGATTTATCGGGTAAGCTTCTAATACGCCTTGTGTGAACTTGCCAAAAACCACTTTCGCCCATCTGTGCCCGGTAATGACGGGTCCTTTACTTTCCCAATCTTGCAGATACGGACAGCTGATTGATCCGCTTCGAGCCTTGAATGCTCACGCCTCCCCTCGTCAGCGTTTCCCAGCTACAGGGGTCGCGAGGAACTGTCGCCCTGAGTTTTCATAATAATTCCGTAATCCTGAACTATCGGGTAAGCCCCTTTTTTAAACAACTTGTGGGAACTATGTCCAGACCTAATTTCGTCTTTTTGTGTCTCAATAATGACTGGCCCTCATTTTCCGTTTTTGCAGATACAGACAGCTGATTGATTAACATCAACAGCTTCTCTACATCTACAGGTAAACCTTTACCAGTCACTAATTCTACTTGTGTAAAGTAATAATTCCCTTACACCCTACGAATCAGGTCTCATTACACTCTTTTGCTCACTTAGATTGTCCACGGACCACTTTTGGCCGCATCTGACATCTCCAGTCCCGCCAACACGACAGGTAAATGTGATAGTTGTAACGGTCCGAGTACAGTACGTGGCTCTCCTTCAGCATATATTCCTCAGTCTTTTCAGTATCTTTAATCTAATGTAACGAGCGTTTTTTTCCGCTACGGATCTTCGGGACTCCTTTGAGACCGTTCATAATTAATTAGTTCTCATTTTTCCCTTTTAATTTAGAAAATCAGCCCGTTTCCCACCCCTCCCCACACGTCCTGACGAAGACCCGCGCAGTAAGGATCAACTATCCTACAACCCCCAGGGTCGAAACGTAGACTGCTATCTTCAATATCAATTCCTACCATCAGCATGATTCATACAGCCATGTAGGATTTTGATTGTCAGAATAATGTTTTGATTCGTGCACAATCTGTGTGGCCTCCCCCGTGGGGACCATTTAGTACTAATTGAACATATACATGAATTTATATGTTTGTTAGGAATTATTGACTAGTGAATTACAACTATTTCAAAATGTTCCTTGCACACTCTTTCCCTATGTGGGCGTATTGAATATTGAAATGCAAATGTTTTCTCTTTGATACATATCTTCTAACCATTGAATGGTAATACAAGTGCAGTGAAAATAAAAACACTGCACTTATTTGATTTGGTGTCTCTATTCGTTTGCTTAAATATTTGCAGACTTTATACAAATAAAAATGTTGTTGTCCAGTCTGGGACCCCTATGTTCATAACGATTACTCACCCAGGTCCCTTTTACTATATGGGTCTAACCCAGTTATCTACAACATAGCTAATGGAATGGGCAGGTTTTTGGAACAGGGAATTATGCCTATGCTAAAAGGTTCTTATCTGGATTGCCCTAGTGTGCCCTTTGTACCCATAGCGTGGTGGTTGACACGGAAGGCCTGTTCGTTCTACTGGAGGGAGCACAGAATGTCCGACCCTCATCAGTGGTGTCCCTGTACGCACCTAACACTCTAGGGCGAGTTCTTCCACACCCTGTCCTGGTCCATGCTTGTGGATCTTCAAGCTCTAGGTATCTGGGAAGGGGACTCTAGCTGCATACACTGCACAGATGTAGATCACTCAATACCCCCCTCTCCGGGACACAAAGAGTCCACGCAATGGCACACTTTAAGCAGTGGACAGAGGCAATGAACCTCCACGACATCTGGAGGATGGGTCACCTTGAGGAGACAGAATGTTCCTATTATGTCCCGGGGCATAAAGTGCACACCAGACTGGAATATATTCCCCTGGTACGCAGGGTCCTGGCCTACAGTGATCAGCTACAAATACTTGGCCAGACAATATCAGCCCACAGCCCTCTCAGAGTTGCTTTTAGAGAACGGGGAGTTTGGGTGCTAATACACACCTGGAGACTACAGGTGGGAGCCCTTATTGACATGGTCCACACAGACACCATCAGCATGCATTTGCTTCAATACTTTGAAGTGAATTATGGGTCAGTAGGCTCCAGGGGCACTGAATAGGATGCAATGAAGGTAGTTATGTGGGGCCACTGCATTAAGACTACCTGGGGGGGAGATCTTCCCTACTCCATAGCATATCAGATTTAGAAATGTGACTATGGGTAGCCAAGAAAGATGTGGTCGCAGTCAGTGAGGTGCAGGCATGCTTAACAGAGCTCTGCAACCAATATAGGGACGAGATGCAGTGACTCAATGTTATTGACTCTAGGGCCTCCCTAGCTCATAGACATGTGGATGGGGATGAACCAGGACACACTCTGGTGTGGCTGCTGGAGTCGACAAACCCTGTAACTCTCATAGGAGTGATCTGTGGCACCTCTAATAATACTGTAAGCACGCATGTAGATATCAATGAGGACTTTGTGCAGTACTATGAGGCATTGTAGTCTCCCACCTTGGGTCCCCCTGGATCATTTCTGGGACTAACTCATTAATCACACTGTGGATTACAGGGGTTTGACAATAGACTCACATTTCTGACTCCCATTTTCGGATTATAATTTATTGACACGTCCTATCCCACAAATCATATAATGGTGATATGGACATACTGATGATAAATTGAAGCAGTCATATTTGTATATATTTGGAGCATGAGTTTCCATGTTTTCACTTTCATTAATGTTAATGGACATCAGCACTACGTCAAAGGTACAGTGGGCTGGATTACATAGGTGCACTGCAAACAGAATGGTGTTGTTTATTGTGTCTTTTAGCCCTGAAGAAGTCGTGGGTTAATCCTGACACAACGAAACACGTGTTGGCTAAAGGCTTAATGAAGAATGAAAATAAAGAAAATCACAACAAATATTGATTGCACTTGTATTAAAAGAACCTAATGAATAGTACTTTACACAGAAAGTGTGTGCTCAGGGTTAAGGTTGAACATCCCAAATAGTATTCCTGCTGGGGGGAAAGAAAACACTTCCTCGCACTTAAACCATTGTCTCTGTTCTAAGGGCAGTTTTCACAGCTCATTCAGGGCAATTCCCCAGCTGAGGGACAGTTATCCTTCAGGAATAATTTCAGGCTGGGAAAAGGAAACTTTCTAAAAATTAGCTTTCTTTAATGTTTACTATTTTAATATTTATTAAAAATAAATTAGGCTCTAAATGAATATAAATATTCCTAGCTGACTCCAATCAAGTCATATCAGAATAAATATTTAATCATGCTTTCCATTGTTCTCTGTAGGACAGCCGGAGCCTCCTTAGACTGAAAATAGCTTTTGGGTGCTAGCAACTGAAAGAACATGTTATTTCAAATGCTTACATGTCCTGATTTTAAATTCCACTTCCCCTAGTTTATGAGCTAAAAGCCCTATATAGGGTTGCCAAATTACCATTTAAAATTAAGATTTTCTCCTGTCAAATAGGTTTATTTTGACAGGTTGTACTGCAGTCTTAAACTGGACCAGTCAGGTTACAATGGTTGACCTGAAGCTATGTTTGCCCTACCGCTGTAGTGTATGGCATGGTAGGTTTTGCACTCCACTAGTGGCATTTATCTCCCAGACCCTGGTGGCACTACTTTAATTTATTTATCATTAGTTTGTGTGGTGTGGTATTTTAATTATCTGGCCCCTTTGTTTTATATTGGTATGTATTGTCATATCAGTGGTTGGCAATCTATGGTGCTTGACTTAGTCCAGCTTGTCAGGAGTAGGAATGGACAGAACTCATGGAGTTTCACTCCATGTACTTCTGCATAGTTACATGAAAACTCAGCGAGATTCTGTGAAGTTCCGCAAATGGGAAAACGTTGTGCGTTTGCACTGATTTTTAGCACCAGGAGCTTGTCGCACACTGCAAAATCAGCACAAATGCCATGACAAAGTGCATCTGATGATGCTCAAGTAGATTTTCTACCTAAGCCTCAGCTTTATCACCATGAACGGTCGCATCTACCTGCTACTGCCCGCATTGAGAAAATCTTGCCAGGTGTCCTCCTAGTCCACGAAAAAATTGTCACTTTCTAGCTCTACTATTGGCAAGCAGAGTGCGAGAAAGAACTCTACCATGTGGCGGTTGCTGGAATCGGGCCAGAGCTCCCCATTACATGCATAGTGTAGTGGCAAAACTCCGCTGGCCACGTTTTATTTATCTCCCAACCTTAGACTGGAGTACATTTGTGCCTGTTTTGACATCATTAGGGCTCTGAAGTGTAATTTGTAAATTGTAATAGATTACTCTTTTGTGTGTTTATGTGTTTTGTATTAGCATGTGTTTCCTGAGTACTGCCTTAAGGTTCCATAAACACTTTCCATTTAATGGTAATTATTCCTCATTTTCCCACAACTCCTCATGGTCCTGCCCACATTTACTACTAAACTGTATGCCTACATATGCGAATAATTGGTTTTTGGATACAAGTCACGTTATCTGAGTAGAAAGATGATTAGGCTTATATTGAATACAGGTTGAGCAGGCATGTCATTATGGGTTTAATAGATGAATCTAACCCCGATTTAGGAGTCAATCTCACTCTACCTAGGCCCTCTCACATCCAGGTGAATTGTTCCCTCCCTCCACCTTCTAACCTCAAGTAGCGATCAGGGGACTGTGGCAATTGCTTGGAAATCACATTGTGTCCTTTCAAAGATTTTCACAACTTTGTAAATGGCACGCTATCAAAAATATATTTGCATATTTCTTTTCCAAACAGTAAAGCAGAACTTACTGCTACAAAGGCTGTTTTTTATGCCGTTGCTCCAGCTGCCAAGGGGACTCTGGGAATGGAAATATTCTTGGAACGTTGTATGCCAATTGTCATCTTATATAAAAGACGCATTATATGTACGATAACTTTTATGAGGATTTTTTTATATCTAGGTGACAGTGCATATGCCATTCGTACATGGATTATGAAACAACTCCAGGGAGAACACATACAAAAGTGCACATTAGGGAAACAGATTAGTAAAAGAGTGCTCTTTCGAAATTCTTAAGGGGAGGTTTCGTTGCTTCAAAAAACTGAAGGTGAGTTGGAGTACACACCAGAAACAAGCTCTAAAATAATAGCTACCTGCGCTACCTGCACAAGATAGCAATGAGAAGGGGCGTATCACTTGAATCTGGAGGGGACAGCATTAAATGTCCATGTAGCTCTACTCCTTCCCCCGACATACCCTAGACAAGAGTACAACTATGGCTAAGATATACCAAATTATTATTTCTAAGTAAATTTTTAATCAAGCACCATCAAAATATTAATGCAGAATATTTAAATTGATATTACTAACTAAAATGTTGTGTATTGAAAGCTGAAGAAAAGAAAAGTCCACACTACTAGTGAGCTGTTATTAGTAATGATATTTTATTTTGCAGGCAACTAAATGAAAAATGCTATTGAAGAAATTCAAAATAAAATTACTTTTTCGTTCCTTCTATTTCCACTGGTCTGATGTGTTTGCCTTAAGTCCTTGTCTCTACTCCTGCCATTGCTACAGTGGAGCATGACAATGTAATGATGCACAGAGGGGCAATTGTAAACTTAGGTGAGACTACTTAAATTCCCACTTTGATTAACCAAATCAACATTCAAGATGGCTGCACATTGACACAGAATATGTGTTGAAGTTGCAATCTGATCTATTCATCTGCATAAAGCTTGTTGTAGCTGTCTGGAATAACGATGCACTAGTTTTATCTAAACAAACCCCTAATTTAATAAATAAGATAAACAACGTAGGGCCTTCAACATTTCATTTATACGTTGAGGCACTGCCTTCATGTGTGGTGTATTTCAAGCTACCAACTTAGCTTCTAGTTCCAGAGAGGGGCTTATGTTGTTTTTCCTGAACCTTTAGCATCTTCCTTTCTGCTCTTTGTAATTCAACTTCAGAAGGTGTTTCAACAACAACTTGAAAAAATCTTCTGCTACCCTGAGTGCTTCCCAGTCTTCTAAGTGCAGCTGTTGTATGAGGTGTGGAAACCAGTACAGCGTCTGCTCTCACAGTGGCTGGGGTATTAGTAGTGGCTATAAGACTGACAGAGCTGACAAAAGCTCATCATGACTGACAATACCATATTTCCTGCTTGTATCATCAAAGCTACTTGTCTCAGCTGAATAACTAGCTTCGTCCCATGTATTTGGTTGGTATGTGCCCTATGATGCACCAGTAATAGTAAGATCTGTAAGAGCGAGAGGGGTGACATGTCATTGCAATGTGCAAGGACGTTAACTTTAATTCGATTCAAAATATTTTACAACTTTTTGCCATGTCTTCTCAAGAACGACTGATGTGAAATATCTTCATCAAAGACGTTATTTTCAGTTGTACGACCATAAAAGTGTAGTGTGCAATATAGCTAGAATAAAAATACATTAAACATATAATACATGATAAAAGTGTAGGCTAGGAGCAGAATTACAGTCATCATGGTGGACAGATCCCGTCTGTAGTCCAAACAGAGTGATAACAAAAAAAAACTCAGAATAGCCATAGACACTAACAGGGCCTGCTATGTTGTCAATGTCCACCTATTATACTGCTACTACTAGTCCTTGAATACTTCCACAGTCGAGAGACGTAAAAGATATCTTCATCATCGTGTGACTATTTCCATCAATAGATCTTAAAGAGCACAGAGCACCTCATCAAAGTAATGTACAAAGAGACATATCAGTCATAAGATACAATATATAAAGTAAAAATATAAAAGCAATTCATACAATACAATTGGCGCACATAATGCAAAGTGCGTGCCAGTATTAGGCCAAGCAAAAATGGTTATCCTGCTAGTGTCGGTGAAGAGAATTCTCAACACCTCAAGATAGTGACCACGACCAACCAATCTGCACAATGGATGTGAAATACATAAATATGCCATGTTAATCAGGAGTATTGATTAGATCAAACATTGGTATTGGTATTTTTTGGTATTGGTATTTTGTAAAGTGCATGAATCACCTGGGGGCATCTCCGCGCTACCTAGTTCAGTTGCCGAGAGCAGCGAAAAACCCAGAGCATGTCATCAATATAGGAAGGCTTTCAGATGTTTCCTGAAGGTCAGGGAAGAGGGGGACTTTTGCAGCACTTCCGGTAGGGAGATCCAATATTTGGGGCCGACGTATGAAAAGGCTTTACCTCCCAGGCGATTCCGATAGATATGCGGCATCGCTAGGAGAGCTTTATCAGCTGATGATGTCACATATTACATCATTCATGACATGGTTAGTGACATTACTGATGACATCTCAAATTACATCACTGATGACATCATCCAGTGAATGTGGTTTGGTTCGATATTTAAATGAGTATTATATATATAGCAATCTGCATTGAAGACGGAGTGGATGTATAAGTGTCTGGGTGAAGGATTTAGTAGCACTGTGATTGACTGTCTAAGTGACTAATTTAAAGTGCCTCACTAAATATATGGGATAGTGATTAAATTGGGTGAATATCTGTTTCACTCTATCTCTTGTTGTGTAAACTACTACATAAGTTGGTTACTAGGTGTGTGAAAGTTTATATTAGTATTAATTAGTTAAGTGAGTATTTGTATGGGATAGTGAATATGTGTGTGTGGTTGGGTGGGAGGTGTGTGACTGTCCAAAGATGTGTAAATAGTTGATTTAGTAGGTATATGAGGTTAAGACTGCACGTGGAAACACTTGTTTGGGTGACTGAATCTCTTTATGAGTGAGGTGATGAGTAAATATATTTCTCAATGATACATGTCCAACAAAGTAGAAATATAAAAGGCACTGTATGTGACAGTTGTTGTTTATAAATAAGTATACATAAGGCTCAGTGACTGTATTGAAAACTGTATTCTTGTAATAGTGATTTTATAACACACTAACTATGAGTTACTATCTATATCAAAATAAAGTGGTGTTTGTATATTTGTGTAGCTTAGTAAATGTAAGAATGATCAATTGTTTGCATAAGTGAGTAGGATGACTCCATAAGTGAATAGGATGTGTGCTGGTGTGTAATGTCGATGTAGGTTTAAAAGTATATTTAATAGTTTTATATTGATCTTTATTAGCATGTATGACTGAATGCACAGGTAAGTGTTTAGATGTGTATGTAGATGTAGGAGTCACTGAGTGGGTTTTAAGAAACTTGTATTGGTGTGTCGATGGTTTCAAATATGGTACTCCATGATATTTTATAATGAGTGTTGAATGCGTGTTGACAGGGTATACTAGTGTATGATGAGATGTATCTGATTGTCACGTGGATGATGTCATCAGTGATGTCATCTGTAATGTCATTTGAGGTGTCATCAGTGATGTCATTAGTGATGTCACTGACCATGTCATGAATGATGTAATATGTGACATCATCAGCAGTGGATTGCAGCCACGCAAGTTATAGTTAGTACAACTAACTATAACGGAGGAATTTCAATGGTTTAGTACGAGTGAAATGTCCAGCTATCTATAACACCCCTAAAACCTATGGTTTTTTCAGTGAATTCCTAAGGTTTTTTAAATGCTAATTCCTAACTATAATATGTCTGAAACCTATGGTTTTTTCAGTGAATTTCAAAAGTTTTATAAATGTCAATTTTTAAATGTATTAATTGTTATATATTTTTTTCATATTATTTT
Source organism: Lissotriton vulgaris (assembly GCF_964263255.1). Lineage (NCBI taxonomy): Eukaryota > Metazoa > Chordata > Amphibia > Caudata > Salamandridae > Lissotriton > Lissotriton vulgaris. Next base: position 903,242,238 of record NC_141696.1, read on the forward strand.
ACAATTTTTTTCCATCTATTTTCTTAGATATCTTATTTTTCAAATTACATTAGACATATTTAATTAAAAAAATGTTTTAAAAATGAAAAATATATATATTTTTTTATTTTTGTATGTTCTTTTACATACATTTATATTATTTTCTTTATTATTATTATGATGTTTTTTTTTGCGTACTCTAAGCGCACCCTTCTCATTCACTGCGCGGAACGTGTCCGCCATTTTAGGATTGCTTTGTAGGATCCGCGTACGGTGTGCGACGAATACAATTTTCCCAATGCGGACGCTATGCGACTTTTACGCGACTCGTAGCACATACGCAACATGTACGTATTACGCGACACGACGGTCGTGCGGTTGCACGTGACATCATCCTTGTATCGAACGCGATGGGTGTGCAACCCCGCAAAATGTTTTAATGTTCAAAAACGTATATATATATTTAATATAGATATTAAGATAAGACATTATCTGAGCTAATAACAAAAAATTTAGCTTACAATAAAGTTACATTACTTTTGCGAAGTCGCGCTGGGTGCAAATTGGGTGCGAGCTGTGAACGTGCACCCCATGTGACCAGATAAAAAGAGATTTGATTGGTTCATTACACTTCCTGTTGTAAGTATTGAAGGGCCCCACCCATTTCAATCACTCTTGTTAGAACTTCCTGAGGAGAAGACATCTGCTAGCAAGAACTGCTCTTTTTGATTATCGCACACCTGTTTGTCCTCAAACTTGGAGAAATGGCAGCTAATCAACCATCATCTGAATCAGAACACTCTAAAATTGAAGAATTTGTGCCTGAACCTCCCCCTCCAGAGAAGTACACCTCAATTGTCTGGAAGTTTTTTACTTTTCCACTGGGGCAGAAAAAGGTTAATGCAACCAAAGTTACTTGCAAAATCTGCAAGGCGGTCCTCTTCACGGGAGACCCTACTAAGAAACGGCGAGTATGAAAAAAAATCTTCAGACACGACATCCGGTCAACTTCTCAAAGGGAAGAAATGAGAAGACTGAGGGAAAATGCACCTCAACCACGGGCTGTTGCTAGTACATTTGGGGCAACACCATCGACTTCAACATCTCCTCCTGATGTTCGTCCCCAATTTGGGAGAGTCGGGATGCATTGTGTTCAATGCAATTGTCTTATTTCATATAGGGAGCAGTCAGTAGACCTTGTTTGTTGTGCCATCGACAACCACCATTGCTAGTTTCCTTTTTTTTCTCCTCCTAGTTTTTAGTTCGGTTTGTCCTGTTGACATTTTGTCCCTCTTTAAAAAAAAAAACACAAAATCATTCAAAAAAAAAGAAAAGTTCTTTTCAGAACTAACTAATCTTTTTAAAGAAAGACCTAAACTTGTATGCTAGTGTGTGAAAGTTTACATGAATGTATGTCTAGTAGATAATTGACTGAATGAAAGCATGTGAAACTATTGGAACCAAAAGATCGCGGCTCCCTCGGAAGAGCGGGAAACTATTGGAACTCTGCAGTTACCTGCATTTGGGACCCTTGCTGTTACTGGACCCACGACGCTGCCCCTAATTTCGCGCCTGAGCGCTGCCTGTTAGTGGTTGCTGTTCCCCTCCTCCACCGCTACTAGCCATCAGCGGCCGCTGAGCGGAGCACTGCAACCCCCAGAATCCTCGGCGGGATTCTCCTCCCACAGACGCCCACTTCCACGCCCGGAGGCGCCAAACGATCGCGGCTCACTCGGAAGAGCGGGAAACTATTCGAACTCTGCAGTTACCTGCATTTGGAACCCTTGCTGTTACTGGACCCATGATGCTGCCCCTAATTTTGCACCTGAGCGCTGCCTGTTAGTGGTTGCTGTTCCCCCCCCCGCCGCCGCTACTAGCCATCAGCGGCCGCAGAGCGGGGGGACTACAACCCCCAGAATCCTCAGCGGGATTCTCCTCCCACAGACGCCCACTACCGCGCCCCGGAGGCGCCAAAAGATCGCGGCTCCCTCCGCGTCGCGGGACGCGCGCGGGCGATGCCGGGCTAAGCCCGGGCAAAGGGCAGGCCCTCTGTGGCCCTCAGAGGCCTAATGAGGCCGGGCTGGGCCACTCCATTTGACTCTGGACATCGAGAAAACTGAGTAAGCCAAATACATATGAGAACGATATCCTATATTATGGCTCTTGCTTGATGGACTATATATTGGTTATGCATGTTTTTGTCCATTAATTATTTGTGCCCACACGTTTTGTTGTGCTCACTGACCAAATATATAAATATTATGGGAAACAACAGTTACAACGGACTACTTTTACAACGCAACTACTACAACGCAGGCCTTTACAACGCATGACATTACATAGCAGATGCTATTACAACGCATGCCATTACAGCGTAAGTATAGGTAAGTTTATTTTTTTTAAAACATTTATTTAAATTTGGTTTTGGGGTACATGGGTATTTTAAGGGTTCAGGGCTAGGTTTGGGTTATGGGGTACAGGGGTATTTTTAGGTTTCAGGGCTAGTTTTGGGTTTTGGGGTACAGAGGTATTTTTAGGGTTCAGGGCTAGGTTTGGGTTTTGGGGTACAGGGGTATTTTTAGGGTTCAGAGCTAGGTTTGGGTTTTTGGGTACAGGGGTATTTTCAGGGTTCAGGGCTAGGTTTGGGTTTTGGGGTACAGGGGTACTTTTTAGGGTTCAGGGCTAGGTTTGGGTTATGGGGTACAGGGGTATTTTTAGGGTTCAGGGCTAGGTTTGGGTTATGGGGTACTGGGGTATTTTTAGGTTTCAGGGCTAGGTTTGGGTTATGGGGTACAGGGCTATTTTTAGGTTTCAGGGCTAGGTTTGGGTTATGGGGTACAGGGTTATTTTTAGGTTTCAGGCCTAGGTTTGGGATTTGGGGTACAGCGGTAATTTTAGGGTTCAGGGCTAGCTTTGGGTTATGGGGTACAGGGGTATTTTTAGGTTTCAGGGCTCGGTTTGAGTTTTGGGGTACAGGGGTATTTTTAGGGTTCAGGGCTAGGTTTGGGTAATGGGGTACAGGGGTATTTTTAGGTTTCAGGGCTAGGTTTGGGTTTTGGGGCACAGGAGTATTTTTAGGTTTCCGGGCTAGGTTTGGGTTATGGGGTACTGGGGTATTTTTAGGTTTCAGGGCTAGGTTTGGGTTTTTGGGGTACAGCGGTATTTTTAGGGTTCAGGGCTAGGTTTGGGTTATGGGGTACAGGGGTATTTTTAGGGTTCAGGGCTAGGTTTGGGTTTTGGGGTACAGGGGTAGCTTTAGTGATTAGGGATAGGTTAGGGGTACAGGGGTATTTTAGGGGTTCAGTTTTTTTAAAAACTACTTTAAATAAATTTAATTAATTAAATATTTATTACTTACAATTGTTAAAAAAAATTATATACTTACCTATACTTACGTTGTAATGGCATGCGTTGTAATGGCATCTGCTATGTAATGACATGCGTTGCAAAGGCATTCGTTGTAAAGGATCCTGCGTTGTAAAAATTGCGTTGTAATGGTATGCGATGTAAAAGTTTCCGTTTTAACGTCATACATCCAAATATTATATCTCATGGCCACTAAAGGGGTTCCTAAAACTATTATCTCCCAGGGGGGATCGCTTAAGGGGAAAATAGACCACTATTTAACAAGGGCAATACCTGCTATTAAACGAGAAATAGCGAGAGCCGAACAACGCCTATCTTTAGAAATTACATCTAATAAACAAGCGTCCCTGGTGGTAACTGATTTTGCGCAAACTTCAACTGCATTAGGGGAAGGAAATGAGATTAGCGACATTACATGTACACCAGTAGAACAGGAATTTGGGTCAACCAGGGTTCCCAGTTGTGAGCTAACCCTGGGAAATATGAGTACTGAGCCCAGTGTACCAGTTATACTTGATGAAAGCCCTTTGGGTGTTGCCCCTATCTTGTCAACTAAAGATAATATGCAATCTGTTATACATGTTCAGGCTCCATCTGTTAAAAGAAAGCGAAAAGGTGCCAAGCATAGGGGGAGATTAGCGAAACAGCAAAAATGACATTCAAGTCCCCTAATGGTTATTAATAGCCTCCCAAGTTCGCCAAAGGATTGCCGGATACCACATGTGCTAGTATTTACCCCACCACCAGATCTACTGGCCCAGATTGAACATATGGTTAAATCTTTAATTTTACCCCTTTTAGAAAGAGTGAAGAGGATAAGGGAAAAGGTGGGGAGCATAGAAGAAACAACAAAGGCAAACGCCATACTTATTAAGAAAATGATAGGAAATAACCAATCTCAAAATTCAATTAAACCCACTGTGGCCAAAAGTTCTGAGGTAATGAATACCGCTTTAAATCAGCCGGAACCTTTGAAAACATCATCTTCAGATATCCAGGAGTTGAAACTAACCCAAAAACCTACAACAGTAAAGAGTGCTGCACCTATAGTAGGGCAGAATGAAAAAACCAACAATTTAGATGGAACAGGTATCAGTCAGGGTAGGATAAACAGAAGTATTAACCACATAGATTTACCCCCGGCGGCTGCACCCGTTGTGAGCGTTCTCTCAGGAGTGCCTGAGCTTACAAGTGGGAAAATTGAAAGGCACCAGGAAATAAAAAACAAAGTAGCCTTTTGGCTAAGCAAAAATAGACCTCTCCCAACAAATATTGATGGGAAAATTTTGAATGTCAGAAGGGTGGGGTGGCTGGGACATATGCCAAAGGACATACCAGGAGACCTGATTATAGTACATTTTAGGGACAAACATGTTATCCCTTACCTCCGAAGCTGGGAACACCAAATAGGAGATGGACCTATAGTTACTTGGGAATTAGGTGACTTCTACCCGTGAGCACCATACCTGCCACCTGTAAGATCTGGTTTAGGAATTAATCATTTTGGAGGTAGTGCAGGTTATGTACCAGGCAACTATAACATACCAACACACAATCGGTTTGAACTACTTTCAGGTCTTGAACTGGTGGATTGACATTCTAGGGAAAATCCTGTAATTAGTAAGCAATCTACAAAACAGGATAGTGAAATAAACAAGTTCTATGTTGAAGAAGTTGTGTTGTGTGAAGGGAAGGTAGTCCCAAATTGCATAGATTCTCTTCCCCCAGAGAGTCCTAGTAGAAATGAAGGGGAATGTATAATGAATAACAGTAAGGTTAGAGAACTTCTGCAGGAAGACTGTGGAAGATCCGGATGTCAGGTCGAAATGAGTGAAAGGGGTGATGCGCTTAGAGCTGACCCAACAGATAGGGTCATCTTGCTCCCATGTACCAATAATACTACTAAAAAAAGGAATTTTGAAGCCCTATGTTTTGGAATGTGGCAGGGCTAAAATCGAAAATTAGAAACCCTATCTGGGAAAATGTAGTAAATAGATATGATATCTTGGCCTTACAGGAAACCTGGCTAATAGAGCCTATCCATATAAATGGTTATAAAACCCTCTTCACACCGGCATTGGGGGGAACGCATGGGAGAGCTAAGGGTGGCCTGAGCATGCACCTTTCTAACCAGCTTAAGTACGAGTGAGTTCAATTACTATCAAAAAGTAGCTTTTACCAGCTGGTAAAGATAGATGTTAAAAAGGCGGTTACTTTTATCATTATAAATTTTTATAACAACATCCCGAATAGCGATATTGCAATCACTATAAAAATGTTGAGGGATGATCTAAAACATGAAATAGATACTAATAAGAAAGAAGTAATAATCTTTTGGGGGGATGTTAACTGTGCTCTGTGTAAAAGGGGTCAACTAGGCATTTGTGGCCTTATGTTAGAACAAGACATTAGCCTTAACCACTTCGAACATTCCATGTGTGGGGACCTTTTAAACGAAATACTGTTTACTTATGATCTGGGATATGCAAATGAAATTGCTCAAATACCATCCCCTTTTGTCCCGACATTTATTGGTAGGGGTGCTTTGTCTGTTATTGACTTCATTATATCTGTGAATAGATATGGCCGCCAGAGTAAAAGATTTAAGATGATTGATTTGCCACTGAGCGACCACCGGCCCCTAACAGTAGAGATCGAAAATCCATTTCAGGTATTAGATGGTGAAGGGCCCTCTAGACAGTCAGTCCCTGATGTGATACTTGGGAGGCAAAACGGCTACACAATTAAATGGAGTAAGTTGGCCCCAGAAAAATGTATACAGAAAGTGGTGAAGAAATGTTTAGAAAGTTTTATGATCTGCCTAGACGAGCACACAGACAGTGAGTGTATTATTGAACATTTTAACTATATAGCATCTACTATCAAGGATAGTTTGTGGGTTGAGTTTAAGAATCGGGGGAAAGGCAATAGGAGATGGTTTGACACTTCATGCACTAAGGCATTCTCCGACCTCAAAAATGCACTACACGGGATTCCTCGAGACCCGCTACTGGTGAGAGGCTTAAGGAAAACATATAATGAGGCACGGAAAAACAGGAAAAATGCTATAAAAAGGGAGGCCTGGGATGCCCTTTGTGAAGCGTCCCTATCCAAAAATCCATCTGCGTTTTGGAAGGCGGTAAATGCCCCCTTTCTTTGTGATAACACTAAACAACGCATAGTAATAGCGATTGCTGAGGACGAATGGGTTGACCATTTCTTAAAACTTTACACTTGCCCATATGGAACACCCCAATTATTGCCTGGCATAACTAGGGGAAAAAGGGAACTGGACTTGAAGTTGGACATAACCCTGGAAGAAGTCCTGGAGAGTTTGAAATTAACTAAGGGCGGAAAAGTCGCAGGCCCGGATGGGATCCCAGCAGACCTGTTTAAAGAAAACAGCGAGATTTAGGGGCCCATGTTGGTACAGCTTTTTAATGCTGCACTGGCGAGGGGACTAAACCCCTCTTGGTTTACCTCGGTAATTATGCCAATATTTAAGGGAGATAGGCAAAATTGTGCATGTTATCAAGCCATTTCCCTTTTAGATTCGTCCATAATGATCCTTGGTAGAGTCATTTTAGCGAGACTTTAGAACTGGGCAGAAGAAAATGGGATAATGAGTGACCTGCAATATGGCTTTCAGAAGGTTATAGGAACAGTTGAACAAGGATTACATTTATTTATCTTACACCAAAAATATATTAGGGTAAAGGGGGAACATTTATATTTTACGTTTGTCGATCTTACATCGGCATTTGATTGCGTGTCCCATTATAAACTTTGGGCATTATTAGAAAGGTTAGGGGTGGAAGAAAATATTATCTGCTTTCTAAGGGAATTATATTCAGGGGCCACAGCATCTGTCCGCTACGGGAAAGGTGGAGATTGTACTAGATCCTTTGGGATAGGTCGTGGGGTACGACAAGGGTGCGTCCTGGCCCCTTTTCTATTTTTGATCTATATAAATGGCCTTGAGCAGCGTCTGCTCCAGGAGTGCAGGGATATGCCTACGGTTGGTAGGAGATCTATCCCTGCACTCCTGTATGCGGACAATGCAGTATTAATGGCACAAACGCCCCTGGCCTTACAGAATCTGACAACATCTTTTAATACCTTTATGTTACACCTGGATCTAAAAATTAACTGTACAAAAACGTTCTCCATGAATTGCGGTGCAGGTGGTAAGCAATGAAGAAAAAAGATTTATATAAATAATATTCCCTTGGATTCTACCCCCATCTTCCCTTCTCTAGGCATCCTGTTCCATGAGACTGGCACATGGGCAAGTGCAGTAAAAGCTAGAACACTTTTGTTCCAAAAAACAATAATGGCTTTAAAAAAATTTATTCAAAAAATGGGAAAAAAAACGATCAGGGAAATATTAACTATTTACAATGCTACCTGCGTATCAGTTGTACTTTATGGATCAGGTCTCTGGGGATATGCCAGCATTAAAACAATCCAAATGACCGAAAATATGTTTTTGAGACACATTTTAACTCTCCCTGATAGTGTCGCGACTTATATTTGTCACGCAAAACTCGGCCAGCCGTATATTACAGACACAATTAGAATCCAGACCATCCTTTTGTGGCACAGGGTATGGACAACAAATGAGTGTGTCTTGAATCGTGCTATTCTTTGGGATGTTTTAAACTTAGAAAAAGTGAGTAGGATTGAGTGGCTTGAATATGTTAAATCTTTCCTTGTTGAAATTGACTGCCAACAATATTATGACGATCCACTCAAAATGACTAATATACCCAGAAAATTATTGAAAAAACTCTGTATGAAATATCTTCAAGAGAAAAGAGCAAAAGATGAGGTAAATAAAAAGACGGTTTCTTTACATCAACTGATATTACTTAGGGACAAACTACAGCCATATTTAACCATATATATGACTAATTACGAGAGGTTTGTCCTGACACGTTTTAGATTAAACATTGTTTTTAGACTTTTGACTTTCCCTGAAATTAATTCCTGGTCCCAAGATTTAATTTTGTGCCCATGCGATGATTCCTCAGCCCAGTCCGATATCCATCTATTACTTTTCTGTAAATTTTATACATTGCCTCGCAGGAAATTTATTATCCCTATTCTTAAGGAAATGAATTTAAATCGATGTCGCCCAGCGTTCTTAGAATTACAGAGATTAGATACGGTTTTTACCGTTACAACAGTCTCAGAATTTTTAAAACAAGTTTTTAAATTGCGGAAATCAATTTGCATAGATTAATTTGAACTGTCTTTTTGTGTGTAAAACCACTTTTATATTGAGAATTATATGCAATATTTCCTTTTTTTTTTAATGAAATGTATTGATGAATTTTAATTGTGTGGAAACACTGTTTTATATAGGGAATTAGGTGTAATACTTCTTTGTAAATGAAATTTCATGTTGTATGCTTTTATGGTTATTGTTTTTTAACCGAATAAAGTACTTGAACTTGACTGAAAGAAAGCATGTGTGGTGTTAGGTGAATGCAAAAGTGCAGAACTATAAGGGAGTGCTGCAGCATGACACTATAAAGTGTTTAGCTACAGTGTGCTGTGGTACTCCTGAAGCACAGCGATGTAACATATGTACATAAATATGTTGCAAGTCTGTGCTTCCCTCTGCAGAGCTGCTTAAACTGCAGCCATGTGGTCACACAGGCACCCTTGCACCAAGGTGCAAGGATGTCTGTGTCGTGTGGACACTGTCTTTGTGCAAGAAGGCACACCTTCCTACACAAAAACAATCAGTGAAGGCATTTTTCTCCTTCAATATATGCTGTGCATTGTAGCATATATTGAAAGAGAAAAAATGAGAAGTGAAAACAATTCTTGTTTTGCCTTGCTACACCAAATGGAGGATGGTGCAGCATTCATACACATGTCCAGATTTATGATTTTTTATAACACTGGAGATGTGTCTTGTTCTAGGAGTGTTCTGTGCAAACACGCACAGTAACACCTATAGAACGCCTTTTCAACACAAAGTGGTGTGTATGATGAGATTGTATTTACATGGAAAACAAAAGGTATACAGAGTGCCTTTTCCTCTCCTTGTAAATATGAAGGAGAGTTAATGGCTATGCCAATTCTTATTGTAGTAGTACATTTCTATACTGCTAACAGAGAACAAAATACATGTATAAGTACTTAAGTTTTAGGAAAATTACAGGACATTTTTATATATTACTGAAGGGAAGAGATGGAGCCTAATATGGCATGTGAAAAAATACTCAGTGATGTGCTTTAAGTTAAAGAGTTTATTTCTTTTTATTCTGACATACCAGGCCCTACAAGTCCACCATATCGCTCTATTGTATACTACACCATGTGTCTTGAAAACAGGTGCTCTGAAGCTGTGTCCTATTTGATTCCTGTCCACAATAGAATTCTCTGGCAGAAATGTACTCCATCCATCTTCCCTTTTTACAACTGTGTGCAAACATACGTCATTGTGCATTTTAAGACTTACTTAAACTTACCTCAGCAGTAATACATCTAAAAAACGCTAAACATTTTATTCAGTTGTTTTTTATAATGTAAATTCTGGTAAACTGTTTATTTTAGAATTAGGATCTGTGAAAGAAAAGAAAAAATAGCTATAATATGTAATAATATATTTTTAACCACACAGCATAATTTAAACATTTTATAAAGTAAAGTCTTTGCCTTTTTTGCTGTTCTCAGAATACATTGAATTGCAATCATACTCATCACATAACACCGGACAAAAAAAAACAATCAATAAGATTGCTAAAAAAAAACAGGAATCCATCCTCAAAAATATACTGTATAATACAAATCACACATATATAAAACCCTAACTGCTAAGAAAAGTCGATAATTCAAACATATACCTTTCTCTGAGGCCAAATGGTATTTTTGCACCACATTTTTATGTAAATTGTCCAATGGTAATCCTATTAAATCATAAAAATAAATTCCTCAAAGGCTGAATTATCTTTCTAAAACTTTGGTTTTAAAAAATATTAGGTAGGAATTTGGTCATTCGCTAGGCAAACGTTGTTTGAAAACCAACTGAGCAACGGAACTGGAAAAGTGTCATGCCTTTTCCACATTATAGATAAGCAGTGTAATGTCCAGATGATGTGGAAGGACCATCATGGAAAATTATTGCTGCTTAGACAAAAGTCCTTCCTGATATTGATAGTTGAGTTAATACAAAATGTTTTATTAAGTGTCCAATTTTCTCCCATCAGTTGTACAACGTTGCATCATTTAAATGATATATTGTCCATATCTTTGTATAAATAATGTTGATAACATTACTGATTTGCATTAGCTACACTCCATTTTTTAATTTCCTGCTTCAACTAATTTATTGAAAGACACTGATTTACAGTCAGGTAATGTCAAATATAGAAATCTTTCACTGTCTACTTTAGTGCTACATGTATACATACAAGTTTCACAATGATATTCCCATTTATAGCAAAGGCCAAAAATATTCTCTATGTTACACCTTCATTTTCCAATACAGTAAGCATATACATTAGAAATTCCTGAGCATCTTGTTGGATATTTTGCGTAACTTGTGTAGACCGAGAACATACATCCAAAAGATTACGAACATCACAAACACTTTGTATTTCTCAATTTTTCATAAATGGAATGCAACAAGGAACAAAATCCTTTTTCCCGAGTCTCCATAGTTTGCTGTTGCATACCTTCAAGAAAGAAATTGACCACTACATTAGCATAGCAGTTGACACCTGAACTATTTTCAAACTGATCACCAACAGTCTCTTCAATAGTGTCCTTTTTCTTTTTGCTTGCAGTGACATTTTCTTGTTTTTTTTTCCTTCTCCATAGCTTCACTACAGATATTCTCATACCTTCTTTTTCGAGCTACAACACGCTTTTCAAATACAGGATATTGACCTAAATTAGGAGCATACCTTCTTCTTAACCTAATATACTCTTTTACACAGTTTGCATCTGCAGTAACCTTAGTGTCATCAAAATCAGTCAAAAGCAAACCAGATAATGTTCCGACTCGCGACAAAGCAACATATGCCATACCCTCTATAAACACACTATTTCCAATGTTCACCAAAGCACTGTCAACACTTAATCCTTGAGATTCACGAATAGTCACTGCATATACCAGAGAAATTGGAAACTGTTTTCTACGGACATATACATTTTTAACAAGCAAAAAACGAACTGAACAACGACCAATTTGTTTAATTTCTTCAATCTGATCAAATTTAATTTTTAAGAATTCAACACAATCTTTATTCTGATAATTAACAAAATCTACAACTTTGCCCATTGCTCCATTAACTAAACCTTTTTTCTACATCCAAATTACTCCTTAAAATAACTCACCAGTTTCTACACGCATATAGATTCTTTTCTAAACCAGCAGATTTCAATATCGATTTTTCTAAAGAATCCAATTTTGTCTTCAATTTTTCTGTCAAAATAATAGTGATTCCTTTATGCTCTATTTTATTGATGGCTTCCATTTTTATTATTTGTTCATTATCCAGTTTCAAAAGTTGTTCGTTGAATATACAACACTCGCACAATGTTGGCATTAGGCAGATTACAGATTTGTTTTCTAGAATTTTCATGTATAATTTCTCTGGAACTATATCTTCATTTGGAAACAAATTGGAAAGTAATCGACTCTTCAAAGGTTGTTTCCCATGTTCTGTCAGTAGTCCAATTCTTATATCTTGAAGAATAGTTCCGTAATCAACATCATTTGCCTGTCGCATATTTGTAATGACTTCTTTGTATTCAAAATATGACCAAATGTTCACGTTTCCAACAGTACCCGGAGACTTTCTTGTGTCTTCATCCGCAAGTGTTTTAAATACTGGTTGTCGTTTTATGGGAGTAATTTGCAGAAGATCTCTGAAAACTATGACATGTTTTCCTCCAAATAACACGTCATACTCTGTTTTAAGAATTTGCTGCATTCTTAAATGCACAAAAGCAAGCATTACGTTTGAAACCATGCTTACCTCGTCAATAATCAGAAGTTTCATTTTCTTTAGCACTTTTCAAACTTCAAAACAAGCTTCCCCAGATAGCTTGTGGTATTCCAATTTGTTTTCCTGCTCCACAGGTAGAATTAGTAAACGCTGTAATGTAATTCCTTTGATGTTGTGTGCTGCCAACCCAGTTGGAGCAGTTACAACACAAGACAAATGTGATTCAGTTATTTTCTGTAGATAACTGGTGATTGCTTTAATTAAGAAACTTTTTCCTGTTCCAGCTTGTCTACTCACATACATTTGGATAGGTTGAAATGATGTACATGTGCATTCTTTCTTTTCATGAAGAAATCCATGGTCAATGTGTTGTCTCACTTGCTGATAGATTTATATATGCTAAGTCAGTTACATCTTCTTGAGCTTGATGCATTGCTGTTTCCACCTCATTCATGGCGATGGCTGTTTCATTTTCAACAGTAGGTTGTCCTAGTGGATCCTGAACTTTGACTGTCTTGAGAACTGTCTCTAGCAAACTCAGCTGCAATTGTAGCTTCTTGATCAATTTCATCCTTCGCCATTTTCACATAATTTGCAAAAGCACTGCATTCTATGCTATCTTTACAAGCATTGAAGGAATCCTAATAGCTCTGGAAATCTCCAAGTAATTCCAGTTCACGAACGCCACGGTTTGAACAGTTGCAAAAGGGCTAAATAGAAACAATTCCCTTTGATCAGCAGTGTCGCAACTCAGCTTCCTGTGATTAATCAAATTTCCTTTTGTTTGTTTTGCTAGACATCCTTTGGAATCAATGACTCCATATTTTCCATCATTGATGTTCTATGTAATATTCAGTTTAAAAGTGTAGTTTTGAAGCACTTCATAGAGACACATGTTCTCAAGATGATGACTTCTGTTTGGGTAATATGTGTCCAACATATTCGTTTTTAAAATATCCATACTTTCTGGATCTTTTTCTGCTAAATATTAAATTTCTTGAACAGTTTTCAGTACTCGATTTTGCATTGCTGCAAGACCTAGACTCACCCAAATTATTCTTTTAGATTTGGAGTAAAGACTTGCAGATGATAACCGATCTGAGCATTCATATGCTCTAATTTCTCGATGCGATAACATCTCCAAACTGAAACTATAATTTCCTACTTAGAGTCTTCTCATGAGAAATCTCTGCCCAAATTTCTTTAAATTCCGTCTTTTCTGAAAGGCGACTGTATCATCCGCATCTGTTCTAAATTTGATAGCGTCCTTAATCCATAACAGAATATGTATATGAGGAACACCTCTTGCTTGATACTCCTTTCTCCAAAAGAAATCCACAACTTCTCCAAGAGGAGGATTTTTTTTATTGCAGATAAAAGACATAATACCTTCAAATCTATGATTGAAATACCTGCATACATTAACAGGGTCCAAAGAGCACAATTCCCAAGGTGTCTTGTATTCAATATTTCTTACATTGGAATTTGCCTCTCAAAGAAACTCAAGTAAATCATCCCAAACGTACTCAGCACAGCTTAGGGTAAGGAAGCATGTAGTTCCTAAGTTCTGTAGCATACATTTCAATTCTCCATGACGATGGTACCAATATTCCTTAGCCCCACGCTGACATACCATCAGATTAATCAGCTGATATTCTAAATGATCATCTCTCTGGTGCACTTTATCCACAAAATTCTTTGTAGATACATTTTGAAGATGTATTCCAGTTTTTAAAATGTGATTGACTGCATATGAAAGTCCAGACATGTCACTTTCGAAACAAAAGATAATATATATAAGGGATACATTGTCGAAATCTTGGATCTTCTGCATATAATCTTGTTGTCCGATATTCAGATGCAGGATTCTGCACAGGACGTTCATCATATCGTCCTCCTTTTCCTGTTGGGAACAACTGTGGAAAACAACGAGCTTCTAAGCTCTCTTCTCATACACTCATGGGACTTTTTTTTTATTTTTTCATTTGGAATAACTCAAGAGTGTTCCTCATCACTTCTTTTGAATGAAGTGGATGCACACTGTAATGTTCATAGATTTCTTCACATCTTAACATGTCCACTTTTTCAATTTGTCCACTTTATGTTTCAGTATCTTCTACTAAAGTATTTCTTCTTTTCCCATATAAACATTTTTATAGTATGTATTATTTTTTATCAAATTGAAAGTTGCCTTCTGTACTTTCCTAAAATCCGATAACTCCTGCTAGATTTTCTTATTCTTAGTCGGCACACCATTAACAAGAATAACTAGTGGTTCACTTTCTACACTCTCTACACCAATAGTTTCAATATTTTTCTTTAAATCTAACAGTAAATACACACCTCTTCTTTTTATTCCTCTTTGCAAATCTGAAGGTGGCAATTTACCTGTTTTAGGCTCCATACGAACAATAGCCTGAAACAGGTGCACACATTGAATGAGGAAAGACTGTAGGACTAGCAACTAACTTTAAAATATTATGCACAGCTCTAGCGGGCATTTTATTCTCATCTAATTTGTTATAACAATATTTACAAATACGCTGATCAGAACCCATATCAAAATAACTCTCTACCAACAAATAAGTTGCAAATTCCTTTCACATATCATTATTTTCTTTTTCACTTTTTAAATACAGATCAAGACTCCTAGTCTGATTTTTATAGTGAGTTTGGTGACAACAAATACTAGAAAAATTTGGCCTTTCACGTGAAATCACCTTAAACATTGTAATTTCACCTTCAAAGTTTTTTGTACAACTATGTTCAACATTCTCTTCAAAAGTTTCTTCTATTAATGTCTGAGTTTCTTCACTCTCTTGTTCAGGACCAAAGTAACAAAACTCAATGTCATCACAATCTTCTTCACAACTAAAACTGACCCAAGCAAAAGAGCACTGTTCAACTCATTTAACATTAGTGCTGGACTTTTTGCATAATAAAATCTTCTGACTAACTACAGTATTTGAGTATGATGTACTGCCAACATCCTGAAATGGTGAAAAACACTTTGACAAACTTTCCTAGAAAGACAAGCCAGACAATGAGCTTGCAAACCAGTATTTTTTCTTACTCTACAAGGGTCTAGGCCTTGCAACATTTTAATCTTTTGCTTAACACTTTTTTTAGTATATGTTCGTAAGAAATTGCATGAAAGATCAATAGATTCTTGTTGTACACTACAAATACTAGACCCTGAAGCTATGGACTCTGTTAACCTAGAAATAGCCAACTGGCCTCTGCCATTAATAGTCTGTGGAGACTTGAATGTAAATGGATTGAATGGCCTGTGGAAGAATGATCCGGGGAAATTCTCTGGTCGGAAGAAGAGAAGTCACAGAGCATTGATTCAATCAATGTGTGACAATGGTTTAGTAGATATATGGGAACTGCAAAATAATTTAGGGACCGGTAGTACATATTACTCTGCCCCTCACAAGGTCTTAGCAAGGCTAGACTATTTTCTGGTATCACCAGCAGTAGCATCCACCGCAAAGATTAGCATACTACCCCGGTAATGTCTGACCATAACCCGCTTATCTTAGATATAACAACCGCTGTCCAACAAAAGAAGATGACAAAATGGACTTTTGAGAGAGCTTTGTTACAGGACTCAGAATACACTGCTCTAATGAAAGAATGGATAAGAAACTTCTTGGTACTAAACAAAGGTTCTGCTCCCCCTGCAGTAGTATGGGACACCCTAAAAGCAGGTATAAGGGGGGAGACAATCAGATACTCGATTAGGCGGAATAAGGCAGAGACGGAGGAAGTAGAAACGAGAATAAGGACAGTTGCCAGACTAGAACATGAACTCAGTAGCGCAATTAGGGCGAATCAGGATATTGTTACAATAACATACGAGCTTGCTATGGCTAAGGCAGCGGTTGGGGAACTATTTGCGTCTAAAGCAGCAGGGAAATATTTGGCTTGGAGGAAAGATCAATATGAGTATAGTGAGCAGATAGGTCGAACGCTAGCTGTTCGAACAAGGCAGGCTGCTACAGAGGGGGATATATCTGAGATCAGATCTGAGAATGAAAGTGTCGCAACAACACACGAGAGTATATGTGCTAGCTTTCGAGACTACTATCAGAAGCTATATGAAGCTGACTATATGGCATCTAGCGAAGATATATATAATTATCTTGGGAGTGTCAGATTAGAGAAACTAACGACCGAGGACAGAGGGACATTGGAGACGGCATTTAATAAAGTAGAAATACAGAGGGCAATTCATGACTTACCATCTGGCAAAGCAGTAGGCCCGGACTCTATACCCTTGGAGTTTTACAAAACATTTTTGCCAGAGATAGAAGAAGAACTATATGAGTTGGCTGTAAATATACAAGAGGGTGCGATACCTCCGGAGTCATGGGGAGAGGCAACTATGAATGTCTTTCTGAAAAAAGATAAACCTGCAACCAATCCTGGGTCGTATAGGCCGATAAGCCTAATGAACAGCGATGTGAAAATTTACTCCAAGATGCTGGCAAATAGGCTAGGTGCAGTAATTGGCAAGATTGTTTCCCCATGGCAGCACGGATTTATCCCTGGGAGAGGAAGAGCGGAACATGTCAGAAGAGTGCTCACGTTATTCGATGGTACGGCATCCTCACGAGACCCTATGGCATTGATCCTTTTAGATGCTGAGAAGGCTTTTGATAGGGTCTCGTGGGGATTCCTCTGGGCTGCGTTGGAGAAGCTGAATCTGGGGGAGGGCTATGTGGGAGCTCTGAAAGCCTTATACCACAATCCAAGAATAAGAGTTAGAACCATGGGGGAGCTGAGTGGTACAATAGTTATTGGACGAGGAACTAGGCAAGGGTGCCCCTGCTCCCCGCTACTCTTCGCTCTATACATAGATACATTCATTAGGAGAATAGAGCAGAACAGAAACATCTTGCCCATAGCATTGAACGGGTATGAAACTAAAATACTAGGATATGCGGATGACTTGGCCATAACATCAAGCAAACCAATGTCAGCCCTAACAGAAATAGAACAGGAAGCGGCTACATTTGGAAGACTGTCTGGCTATAAATTAAATGTAAATAAGACCCAAGTAGTGATAAATCAGAATATATCTTTGGTCGATCCAAGAGTGGTAGAGACAGCAGTATATTTGGGAGTTCGCATAACCTCAGACCTCTCGAAAGTGGTATCGAAGAATTTAAGCCCCATTATTGATAAGGCCAAAATTGATTTTGATAAACTGAATAACCTACATCTAACAACAATTGGTCGCTGCAATGTTATCAAAATGGTGTTTATGCCAAAAGTGCTTTATTTATTTAGGACCATACCATTAATTTTTAACAATAGTTGGTTCAGGGAGCTAGAAAAGGTAACAAACCGATTTATTTGGGCCAAGGGAACACGTCGTAGCCAAAAATTTCTGTCACTCCCAAGAGAGAGAGGTGGGCTGGCGCTACCAGACTTTAAGGCATATTATTGGGCAACGGTCTTGCAATATACCAGAGGCATGCTGGGGGGGAGTGTTATAGACAGATGGAGAGGCAGAGATGGGATCCCAGACGTATACGAACTCGTAGTGAAAAACTCTAGTCAATGGTTACTCACTTATGAGGAGAGGAGCTATCACAAAAAAGTAAGGTTTAAGACCTTGGTGGCCGCAAGATCAGTCTGGTCTGGGATAAGGAGAAAATTAAAACTAGGGAGAATGAATTACTATACCCCTCTGTATGGGAACCCATCACTGCCGGGGGTATTTCACGACTCAGTTATGAGGGGATGGGATGCATTAGGGGTTAAAACCATCGGGGACCTTATAGGGGCAACCGGTCTGATCTCGTTTGAGCAAGAACAACGCTTATATAACTTAGGACGCAGAGACTTTTTTAAGTACTTACAAGTGAGGTCAGTTCTGGTAAAGAAACAGGGAGGAGACATGAATTTCCAGAGGGTCGAACTACTGGAATGTGTAAGGGAAGAAGGGGGATCCTCCATCTCGCAATTATACGAGGAAATCTGTAAATATAAAAAGGATGACTGTGATAGAATGTATGTGAAGTGGAGAGTCAAACTAGGTCTAACAGGAAATGAGGCAGAGAAGTCATTAAAACTGTCAAATTTGGTCTTAAGAGTAGCAAATTTACAATCTCAGCAATATAAGACTATGTTTGAACTTTATTATACCCCTCAAAAAATAGCGCAGTGGGCGGGAAATAACGGGGGCATCTGTCCGAGATGCCAATCCACACAAGCAGATACAATCCATATGTTTGTATCATGCCCCTCTCTGGATATATATAAAAAATCTTTGGAACAATTCTTCTCCGACTCTCTGGGGATACATTTAACTCTGACAGATGAAGTCATGATTTTGGGTGTAGTGAGGGCGGGTGTAGACGTTCTTCACCATGAGTTTCTGTACTTAGCTATGACTCTCAGCAGACTATGTATAGCAACACTCTGGAAAGACCCAAACCCCCCAACATTACAACAATGGATCTCTCGTGTACTGGCCATATATATATTAGAAATGGCCCTATATGAAAAAAAAGGTAGGGAAAAAAAAGAGGCTGGACGGAGGATATGGGCCCCAATAATTGAATGGAAAAGAAGGCTGGGAGAGACTTAAGATGAAATAGGTGGAAAGTCAGACGCAATTAAGAATATGTGATATCTCTTAATGATGGTCTTCCATTGTGTCTAAAGCCCTTTCTGTATTTGGAAAAAAATGCTTCATTAGTTTTAAAATTGGCGTTAATGCTTTCCGAATTGCAAGAATATATATATATATATATATATATTTTTTTTCTTTTTTTTGTTGTTTCTGTTTCTCTGGCAATGTATTATGAATTTGTAATTCTGATGTTGATGGAAAAATAAAAAAAACTTTAAAAAAAAACAAAACAAAATAGGCCTGTGCAAAATGTAAATTACGATGGAATAATGTGAATAAATTGGGTCATTCCACATTACTCTTTGACCCAAAACAAAAAACAAACAAAAAAAAAAACAAATACTCTTGCAATCCCAAGTAAACACTGGAGCTTTAGAAGGTCTGCCTAGAACTTAATCAGCTATCACTTCTTCTGCATTTCTAGGAACCATTTTTTCTTTCTCAATTGGACAACCATTTCTAACCTCATAAGCTCGACCACTGGTGTCAACTGCATGCAACAAATCATTGGTCTGAAAATACCTATCTTCATTAAAGAAAGGCTCAGAACTTGAACTGTGTTTCCATTCCCCTAAAAAAAATCACAAAAATTAGTTCTGTTAATTACTCTTTTCCTCTTACTTTTGGCCTTCATTAAGTGGATTGGTTTATCTAGTGATTGAATTCTGTTTAAAATTAAAATAAATATTTTCCTCTTTACTTCAAAAGCCTTTTCAACAATAGATTCAATATGCTTCTTCTTTTTATAAAACAGTGCTCTCTTTTTATATTTCTTCATATATTTCAGCAAATTATGTACTACTCTATTATAATTTTTTTTAGGGATTTCTTCATAATGATTTTCTCCTCTTTTGCTATAAGTTGTATATTTTGTATGTATATTGCCTTTTTTCCTTTCCTATTCTTTGCAATTTGTTTGTGTTTGGAACATTTTCAGTGCTTTCAACATGTTCAGTATTCTTTCTGAGTCTAGTAATATTTTAATAAAGTCCTTTTGTGGTTGTACCAGAAACATTTCTCTGTTTAGCCACATTATGTTGGTCATCCAATACTTGTGGTTGGGTTTTCTTCAAGAAAGTATCCTTTTACTGTCCTTTACTTTTTCTTACTTTGTCTGGCATAATAACTTTATTTAATGATGAGAAACAATATCTGTAAAAAATAATCATAAATAAATGTACATTAATACCTTTGTAAATTATAATTTTCTATTACTATACAAACACATCTTATATAAATACTGACTAAGAAATTGTAGATCTTAAATACAAGTGTAAAGGTGGTTACAGCACTACATGTATTTTTAAGCATTCCATACCCTAAAGCCCCTCTTGATTCAGTTTTACTTTACTAAAATGATTACTACATGCTACTGAAAGAGTAACTATAACATTGTAAGACCACTCATAGGATGTTTGTTGGAGTGTATGAATACTGACTAGGGAATTGTAGATCTGAAACACAAGTGTAAAGCTGGTTAGACCGGTACATATATAGTACATAGGAGCTTGAAGCACTGCGTGCCCTAAAGCCTGGCTCACTGCATGAGTACATGTACTTATGTGTCTGCAAACACATCAATCAATCAAATGATCCTCTCTCAATTTTCCCAAATGCACATTGACTCACAGTGTGATTCTAGACAAACAACAGTATCCCTTGCACTTTACTGAAATGATTGCTACGTTTTACTAAAAGAGTCACTACGAGTTTGCAAGAGCAGTCACAGGGTGTTTCCTGGAGTGTATGGATACTAACTGGGAAATTGTAGATCTGAAACACATGTGTGAAGGTGAATAGACCAATACATGCATAGTCCTTAGAAGTTTGAAGCACTGCGTGCCCTAAAGCCTGGCTCACTGCATGAGCCCATGTACTTATGTGTCTACAAACACATCAAGTAAGCAAATGATTCTCACTCAATTTTCCTAAATGCACACTGACTCACATTGTGATTCTAGACCATTAACAGTATCCCTTGCACTTTACTGAAAGGATTACTACATGCTACTGAAAGAATCACTATGGGTTTGCAAGAGCAGTCACAGGGTGGTTCCTTGAGTGTATGAATACCAAGCCGTGAACTGTAGGCTTGAAAGTGGTTATACCATTACATCTATAGTACATAGGAGTTTAAACCACTCTGTGTGCTAAATCCTGGCTCACTGTATGAGTACATGCATAATGACTAAATGATTACACAACTATAAGGAGAGTCAGTGAGTGAATTCATAATTCATTGAGTTTTACTTTAGTGAAAGGATTAGTACATGGTACTGAAAGAGTCACTATGGGTTTGCAAGAGCAGTGACAGGGTGTTTTCTGGAGTATATGGATACCAACTGTGGAATTGAAGGCCTGAAACAAAAGTGTGAAGGTTCTTAGACAGTGCATGCATAGTACATAGCAATTTGAAGCACTGCATGCCCTAAAGCCTGGCTCACTGCATGAGTACTTGTGTGTCTGCAAAAACATCAAGCAAGCAAATGATTCTCTCTCAATTTTCCCAAATGCACACTGACTCTCAGTGTGATTCTAGACAAATAACAGTATCCCTTGCACTTTACTGAAAGGATTACTTCATGCTACTGAAATAGTCACTATGGGTTTGCAAGAGCAGCCATAGGGTGTTTCCTGGAGTGTATGGATACTAACTTGGGAAATTGTAGGCCTGTAATACAAGTGTGACTGTGGTTAGATCAGTACATGCATAGTCCTTAGGAGTTTGAAGCACTGCGTGCCCTAAAGCCTGGCTCACTGCATGAGCACATGTACTTATGTGTCTACAAACACATCAAGCAACCAAATGTTTCTTTCTCAATTTTCCCAAATGCACACTGACTCACCATGTGATTCTAGACAAATAACAGTAACCCTTGCACTTTACAGAAAAGATTAGTACATGCTACTGAAATAATCACTATGAGTTTGCATGAGCAGTCACAGGGTGTTTCCTAGAGTGTATGGATACAAACTGGGGAATTGTAGGCCTGAAATACACGTGTGAAGGTGGTTAGACCAATACATGCATAGTACATAGAAATTTGAAGCACTGTATGCCCTAAAGCCTGGTTCACTGCATGAGTACATGTACTTATGTGTCAGGGTGTTTGCTGGAGTGTATGAATACCAATTGGGGAATTGTAGGCCTGAAACACAAGTGGGAAGGTGGTTAGACTACTACATCCATAGTGCATAGGAGCTTAAACCACTCTGTGTGCTAAATCCTGGCGCATCAAGCAACCAAATGATTCTCTCTCAATTATCCCAAATGCACACTACCTCACAGTGTGATTCTAGACAAATAACAGTATCCCTTGCACTTTACTGAAAGGATTACTACAACCACACATACTAAATGCTTCTCTCACAATGCTTTACAAATAAACACACACTCACAGTGTGATTCTACAGAACCAACACTTTTCACTAGTCTACAAGAATTAAGACGACTGCACACCTTTCAAATATTTCATTACTACATTTGAAAGAACAAGCCCGACACATTTTAAAATACATAAGCAATGACTGCTTTGAAATTCTTGTGCCTCAAGGACACATGGGAACATGTTTTTTCTCACGATTTTGTTTTGAACTGTTTATGTTCTTTAACAGGACGTATAGTTGATTCTACAGACCCATAGACATTTTTTTGTTTGTGTAAAGTGTATTCCTTGGGGGCTGTGTCTAT
Source organism: Lissotriton vulgaris (assembly GCF_964263255.1). Lineage (NCBI taxonomy): Eukaryota > Metazoa > Chordata > Amphibia > Caudata > Salamandridae > Lissotriton > Lissotriton vulgaris. The sequence continues at coordinate 903,264,892 of NC_141696.1, forward strand.
GAGTAGGTCTATAAACATGCCCTGAGACCCTATCTCTAGCGTATGTTTTTGATGCTTTGAAATTCTTCCAAAACTTGGCAACAGCATACGTTTTTAACCAGTAGTAGAACTGCAAGCACATGAAATACGCACAGGCTTCTCTCACAACAGTTCCTATACTTACAGAGAGTCACAGTGTGATTAAAGACAACCAAGACTATCTCTTGGACTTTATCAAAATACATTTACTGATCTACAAAAACGAAAGTGTCAACACACATTTCACATATTTCAGAACTGCATTTCAATGTTAAAGCCTAACTCCTTTTCCAAATACATAAGCAATGTCTATTTTGTAATTCTATCAAAACTTAACATCAAAAAAAGTTTTTAAGCACTTATTTTCCCAAATGCACACTGACTCACAGTGTGATTATAGGCAAATAACAGTACCCCTTGCTCTTTACCTAAAACATTTAGTAGTCTGGAAAAGGAAACATTACTGCACACTTTCAACATATTTTAATACACAATCTGACAAACTGAATCTAGACATGCAGATTAAGAAGTATGCCAGTCACACACCATATTTTCTTATACAGAATCTCTGCTCTGTGCATCTGTTAGCAAAACCAAAAGAATGGCAAGCTTGCCCTCTGATTCTCTACACATATACATGCAAATATAAAATCACATTGCATCCCACAACAATTCAAAAGCTAACACATATTTCTATTGGTTACACATTTCAGCCCTTTCCAAGTGACATACATTTGAACCCTACCCCCAATCTTCTCACTGCCTGTTACCATAGAAACAGTTCATGGAACACTTAACTGAACTCATAGGTCATAAGTTCAACACACAATGTTGGAACTCCAAACAGCAAGTGTGCTTGACTATTCAAAATATCAGCATATCCTATGTGATGTTCCTTTGCAATACTTTTTCTAAACCAATAAAAACATGCTTTCAAAAAACAGAAACATGCACCCTACTTTTGAGACTAAAATGATCTCAAACACTGAATCATTTCTTTTCCTTTTTCAAAACTGCATCTTATCCACAATTTTAGAAAAATCTCACTTCTCAAACTTCCATTTTACATACAGAGACCATCTGAGTGCATCCAGACCTCCCTTCAAGATGCTTAGAGTGTGGATTGTGGGACACAGCTATATTTTCTGGAGCCAAAGGTATACAGAAAACAGAAACATGGACAAAGACCTAGCTTTACCAAATGTAGACATTACATGGATTGGACTGAGAGGGTTAAAGTGGCTCCAAATGATGCCTTTGGTTAAATCCTTTTTGTATCTCCAACACCCTGACCTCATAATTGTGCATTGTGGGGGCAATGACTTAGGCACTTTCACTGGGGTAGGTCTGGAAATGCTTATAAAGGAAACCTTTACAGAATTGATGTCACTTTTCCCCCAAACTGCCTTTTGTATATTCTAACATATGCCAAAGGCAGAAATAGAACTGGCCCAATCAATTTTGTCAACAAATTGAGAAAGCTAGGAAGCATTTCAATACATCTGTTTCTGCTGTTCTCCGAGATTATAGAATGGGGTCCATTTACCACAACAATCTGCTTTTCAATATGGATGGCATCTATAGGAGAGATTTATTTATTTATTTATTTATTTATTTACGCGACTTTTATAGCGCAACAAATACCCGAAGGTGTCTCGGCGCTGTAGGGCAACTGGAGTCTATCATCAAACCATCCTCTTACTGATTGAACAACCATGTTTTCAAGAGCCTGCGAAAGCTCATCAGATTCGGGGCGGTTTTGATGGCTAGTGGCAGGAGGTTCCAAAGTTTTGGAGTGGCCACAAGAAAGCGCCTGTCTCCCCAGGTGACCGATCTTGTGCGTGGCACAGGGAGGAGACTGATGTTGGCCGATCTTAACTGCCTGCTGGGAGTATACAGTTGAAAGGCTTCAATCAAGAACCTAGGTCCCATGCCATGTACAGCCTTATAAGCAATGCAGAGGGCCTTAAACTTGACGCGGCTCTCGACTCTCAGCCAGTGAAGCTGACGGATACCAAGAGTGGTGGATTTGCGACGAGGGATGTTAAGAAGAATCCTAGCAGCCGCATTCTGAATAGATTGCAGCTTCGTTGTGACACGCTTCTGGGTATGAAGGAAGAGTGCATTCCCATAGTCTATCCTGGAGAAGACTAGGGTGGAGACCAGAGTCTTCCCAGCTGACGGCGGGAGGTAAGGCAACAACTTCTTAATTTTTTTCAGAATGAAAAAAGAAGATGACACAACCTTGTTGGTATGGAGGTCGAAAACCAACTTAGTGTCAAAAATCACTCCCAAATTTCGGGTTTTTTCCACTGGAACAGGTGGGGGGCCAAGCTTTTCTGGCCACCAACCATAAGACCATTCTGGGGAGAGTCTTCCGAAGGTCATAATCTCGGTCTTATCCGAGTTGAGGCGAAGGCAGTTCAGGGCCATCCAGCTACTGACCTCAAGCATGGCTTTCTGGAAGTTGGCTGCTACAGTATGGCCGTCCTTGTGGATACCCAGCACCAGCTGGGTATCGTCTGCATACGATGTAAGCTGTATCCCATAGGTCTTTATTATCCTCGCCAAGTCCGCTACATAGATATTAAAAAGCATGGGGCTTAGCGAGGAGCCTTGTGGGACTCCACAGGGGAGTGCAGAGATAGGGGAATAGTAATCTCCCAACTTTACTGTCTGGGTACGGTTTGCCAGGAAAGATGAAATAAGATCCTTGGCACAACCGTTAATCCCCAAAGCAGTGACACGGTCGACTAAGATGGCATGGTCGACCGTGTCAAAAGCTGCTGACAGATCCAAGAGGATAAGGACAGCCGCCCCTCCCTGGTCCATGATCACCCTGATCTCGTCAGAGGCCTTTATCAAGGCAGTCTCTGTTCCATGCCCTTTCCTAAAACCAAACTGCGTATCGTCGAGAAGATGGTGAGTCTCGACGAACTCTGAGAGCTGTCGGTTCATCAGGTATTCGCATACTTTGGCAGGAAAGGGCAGGCACGCTATCGGTCTGTAGCTTGCAACGGCTGAGGGATCTAAGGAAGGTTTTTTCAGAAGGGGTTTTATGACAGTGTTCTTCCATATACTTGGAAATTGACCTGTCGAAAATGCAATGTTGCAGATCTCCATGAGAGGGCAAGAAATCACTTCTGTGAGTTTTGACATCACAGATGGGGGACAAGGATCCAGTGGGGAGCCCGATTTAATAGTAGAGATGATTTTGATCACATCCTCATGTGGGGCGGGTAGAAAGCAGGAAAAATGGTCATGGTTGTGAAGAGACAATAGTTCTTCCCCGCTACCACCTCTACATTCAGTTCTGGGATTGTCTTCAAAAGAAGCATATATATCTGCAACCTTTGTGATGAAGAAGGCTGCTAATTCGTTGCAAAAAACCTGTGAGGGCTCCACTTCAGGCCCAACAGGGGGGGAAGACAAGGTGTTGACATCGGAGAACAGTTCTCTGGCCGAGTTAGCAGCGATCTTGATTTGTGCCGAGAAAAAATAAATTTTTCGGGCCACGATTGCCTTTTTATAAATCTGAAGGGCATCCTTATAAGTTTGTCTGGCTATGGGGCAGTAGACCTTCCTCCAGCGCCTTTCTAGATTTCTACAGTGTTGGCGATGTAGTCGAAGGTCTTCATTGTACCAGGGGGCCGAGGGGGATACTCTATTGGGCTTCGTGATTTTCTCTGGGGCCACAAGGTCAGCGGCACTTCGGATCCAGTCCTGAAAAGCTGAGGCCGATAGTGCCGAGGTATTTTCACCCTGAGGACGGGAGGAAACCAGGGAATGTAGCATCTGAGGCAAATCTGCAGTTTTCCAGGCACGTGTGCCCATTCTGATTCGAGGCCTGGAAGCTGAGGGGGCAATGGATCGTATATCTATTTGAAAGATGATAGCCCTATGGTCAGACCAAGTGATTGGAATGATGTCTGATACAGATATGCCAGGATCGTTTGTGAACAGACCATCAAGGGAATGTCCAGCTTGATGCGTAATGCCCTTGACTAGTTGGTACAACCCTAAATTAGAAAAGTCAGCTATAAGTAGGGCAGATGGTGTACATTTTACAGATGAGGGTAACAGAATCTTCCTCTTGAACTTTAGACTCTGCAGAGGTACTTACCAAAATATCTCAATAAACACAAGGGCTCGTTTTAGAGCCACCTAAGAACTAAACACAAAATCTTGATGTATATCTAAAAAATTGTATTTGATTTTTTGCTTGGAGTCACGCACCCAACGCGTCAGAATCGTGCATGAACGCATAGAAGTCGTGCATCAAACACGTTGGAGTTGCACACCCTACAGCTTATGGATCATGCATCCAATGTGTGCACCCCAGGGGGGCGCACTGAGCGCAGCGCTGGGTGCGGGACTCCAAATTTTACCGTAATAAAAAAGTTAGCCCCTATCACTAATTTCTAATATCCCTGGGGACCCCATCCTCCGGGGCTTATAAAAAACATTTGGGACCAAGGGGGGAGCCTTAATGCCCCCACTGTCCCGCCGGCTCCCCGCGTCCTTCAGGAGCCGGCATTGCTTTTTACATTGGGAGCTGCTAACATGCAGTTCCCCGTGTGCGCACGGGTAGCTGCCTGCCTCTTAATCATAGGGAAAGCAGTCAGTTCCTGGTAGTTTGCCATGTCTCTTTTACCCAATTCACATGCTGCTCACAGGTGGGTACTTATAACTGAATGCTGGGATTTATAGTCATTCAATTCTTACCCTCCGATGGGGGCCGAGTTCGGACTCAATGAATCGCTTTTTAAAAAATCATTTATAACCCTCCAGTGGGCCTCTGTCTGAAAACCAGTCAAGAATTTTGAGAAAACTCTGTGCCGCACATGTGCTGTGAGAGGTTCCAGCCTGCAGCCCCACCCTCCATTCACGCAGGCGGTGCATTCTCCACAGCCAGACTGCCAAGTTGAAAAATCATCCTAAGATGCCCTGAAACTTTGAGGACGCCACTCCACAGAGTTTTGTTCAACATGAACTTTATTTCCCAAAACTAGCATTTTCAATTTAGAGTTCAATTCATCCCTGACGTGTTACGAGGCAGCCTGCATCTTAATCATAGGGAAAGCAGTCAGTTCCCGGTAGTGTGCCACGCCTCTTTTACCCAATTCATATACTGCTCACAGGTGAGTACTTATAACAGAATACTGGGAGTTGTGGTCCTTCAATTCTTACCCTCCGGTGGGGGCCGAGTTCTTACTCAATGAATTGCTTTTTTTAAAATCAATTATAACTCCCCATTGGGCCTCCGTCTGAAAAGCAGTCCTGAATTCAGAGAAAACTCCGTGCCGCACATGTGTTGTAAGAGGTTCCAGCTCGCAGCCCCGCCATTCCATTCACGTGTGCGGTGCATCCTCCACAGATGGACTGCCGTGTTGAAAAATCATCCCAAGATGCCCTGAAGCTTTGAGGACACCACTCCACAGAGTTTTGTTAAACATGAACTTTATTTCCCAAAACTATCATTTTCCAGTCAGAGTTCAATTCATCCCTGACGCGTTTCGAGGCAGCCTGCCTCTTAATCATAGGGAAAGCAGTCAGTTTCCGTTATCGCCATGCCTCTTTTACCCAATTCACATACTGCTCACAGGTGAGTACTTATAACTGAATGCTAGGAGTTGTGGTCCTCCAATTCTTACCCTTCGGTGGGGGCTGAGTTCTGACTCAATGAATCACTTTTTTAAAAATCAATTATAACCCTCCAGTGGGCCCCCGTCTGAAAATCAGTCCTGAATTCGGAGAAAACTCTGTGCCGCACATGTGCTGTGAGAGATTCCAGCCCGCAGCCCCGCCATTCCATTCACGCGGGTGGTGCTTCCTCCACGGCCGGACTACCGTGTTGAAAAATCATCCCAAGATGCCCTGAAGCTTTGAGCACGCCACTCCACTGAGTTTTGTTCAACATGAACTTTGTTAGACCTGGCACCTTGGCGTGAGTCTCCCTTCCACTTTTTGCTGATGTGCCTCCGATGTTTTGCTGGTTTTCCGATACTCAGGGCACTGCGCCACGGCTGACCCGTGCCGCAGTGCAAGTGCTCCCTACTGTAAATGTACATGCAATTGGTATCCATGATTGGTGCATTGGATTTACTGTTAGTCCCTAGTAAAGTGCACTAGAGAGTGCCGGGGCTTGTAGATGCCAATACTGCTTGTGGGCCTGCAGCGCTGGTTGCGCCACCCACCGAAGCAGCCGTAAAGATGTGTCTGGGGACTGCGACCGCAGAACCCGCGTGCGGTCTCGTACTGTCACGCTAGCTGGGCAAGTGCACCCACTTGCCAGCCCCGAACCTTCCCTTGACTACATATTAGTCACCCCTATGGTAGGCCTGCGGGCAGGGTGCGTTGTAGGTGTAAGGTAGGACAAGCCCTGATGTGTGTGGCATGTCCTAGTAGTGACTTACAACCAAAACCGTATTTCACTATTGAAGGCTACCTGCTCCATTAGGCCAGACTGAGCTGCTGGAATTATTACACCCTATAATCCCAGCAGGCTCAAGGAGCATGGTAGCGAGTCGTGTTTAGTATGCCTGAACTCAGGATGATAACATATTTCTTTTAGTGAAGTTTATTTTAGTATCCTGGGTTTGCAAATGCTACTTTTAGAAAGTTAGCATTTGCTTGCCTAACCATTTCAGCCCGCCTCTGCTGGTATGTGTATCTGACTGTCTGGGACGTGTGAGTGACAGGGCTGGGGGGATAACAGGTGGTGAATGCGCAGATTACACCTTAGTGGGAGGTAGGAGTGCCTCTTGACTCGAACTGTAGCTGTGCTCTGCCACCACAATGCTGGCTCCACCCTCCTGGGGAGCGACTGATGACTCAGCCGGCACCTGGCCCAGGAAGGGCGAAGCCCCCATCAACAAGGTACTCTGGCAGCCCCTGTCCGCACAATGCTGGCTCCACCTCCTGTGGGGCGTCTGATGCACCTGCCCCTCACACTGAAAGCAGAAGCCGGAGTACACCCACCAGGGTACTCAAGGACTGAGAGTGGCTATGCAAAGGCCCCCCTGGCCTGCGAGAACAAAAGAAATGGCCTATAAAAGAAGGAGCCCTGCTCCTTGAAAATTAGATCCTGTTTGGGCTACAGAAGGAACTCTGCCCGACGAGAAGGACCGTGAGAGACAAGGAAGGGTGCTGACTCTTAATGAGTGTGTCTTGAATCGTGCTATTCTTTGGGATGTTTTAAACTTAGAAAAAGTGAGCAGGATTGAGTGGCTTGAATATGTTAAATCTTTCCTTGTTGAAATTGACTGCCAACAATATTATGACGATCCACTCAAAATGACTAATATACCCAGAAAATTATTGAAAAAACTCTGTATGAAATATCTTCAAGAGAAAAGAGCAAAAGATGAGGTAAATAAAAAGACGGTTTCTTTACATCAACTGATATTACTTAGGGACAAACTACAGCCATATTTAACCATATATATGACTAATTGCGAGAGGTTTGTCCTGACACGTTTTAGATTAAACATTGTTTTTAGACTTTTGACTTTCCCTGAAATTAATTCCTGGTCCCAAGATTTAATTTTGGGCCCATGCGATGATTCCTCAGCCCAGTCCGATATCCATCTATTACTTTTCTGTAAATTTTATACATTGCCTCGCAGGAAATTTATTATCCCTATTCTTAAGGAAATGAATTTAAATCGATGTCGCCCAGCGTTCTTAGAATTACAGAGATTAGATACGGTTTTTACCGTTACAACAGTCTCAGAATTTTTAAAACAAGTTTTTAAATTGCGGAAATTAATTTGCATAGATTAATTTGAACTGTCTTTTTGTGTGTAAAACCACTTTTATATTGAGAATTATATGCAATATTTCCTTTTTTTTAATGAAATGTATGGATGAATTTTAATTGTGTGGAAACACTGTTTTATATAGGGAATTAGGTGTAATACTTCTTTGTAAATTAAATTTCATGTTGTATGCTTTTATGGTTATTGTTTTTTAACCGAATAAAGTACTTGAACTTGAACTTGACTGAAAGAAAGCATGTGTGGTGTTAGGTGAATGCAAAAGTGCAGAACTATAAGGGAGTGCTGCAGCATGACACTATAAAGTGTTTAGCTACAGTGTGCTGTGGTACTCCTGAAGCACAGCGATGTAACATATGTACATAAATATGTTGCAAGTCTGTGCTTCCCTCTGCAGAGCTGCTTAAACTGCAGCCATGTGGTCACACAAGCACCCTTGCACCAAGGTGCAAGGATGTCTGTGTCGTGTGGACACTGTCTTTGTGCAAGAAGGCACACCTTCCTACACAAAAACAATCAGTGAAGGCATTTTTCTCCTTCAATATATGCTGTGCATTGTAGCATATATTGAAAGAGAAAAAATGAGAAATGAAAACAATTCTTGGTTTGCCTTGCTACACCAAATGGAGGATGGTGCAGCATTCATACACATGTCCAGATTTATGATTTTTTATAACACTGGAGATGTGTCTTGTTCTAGGAGTGTTCTGTGCAAACACGCACAGTAACACCTATAGAACACCTTTTCAACACAAAGTGGTGTGTATGATGAGATTGTATTTACATGGAAAACAAAAGGTATACAGAGTGCCTTTTCCTCTCCTTGTAAATATGAAGGAGAGTTAATGGCTATGCCAATTCTTATTGTAGTAGTACATTTCTATACTGCTAACAGAGAACAAAATACATGTATAAGTACTTAAGTTTTAGGAAAATTATAGGACATTTTTATATATTACTGAAGGGAAGAGATGGAGCCTAATATGGCATGTGAAAAAATACTCAGTGATGTGCTTTAAGTTAAAGAGTTTATTTCTTTTTATTCTGACATACCAGGCCCTACAAGTCCACCATATCGCTCTATTGTATACTATACCATGTGTCTTGAAAACAGGTGCTCTGAAGCTGTGTCCTATTTGATTCCTGTCCACAATAGAATTCTCTGGCAGAAATGTACTCCATCCATCTTCCCTTTTTACAACTGTGTGCAAACATACGTCATTGTGCATTTTAAGACTTACTTAAACTTACCTCAGCAGTAATACATCTAAAAAACGCTAAACATTTTATTCAGTTGTTTTTTATAATGTAAATTCTGGTAAACTGTTTATTTTAGAATTAGGATCTGTGAAAGAAAAGAAAAAATAGCTATAATATGTAATAATATATTTTTAACCACACAGCATAATTTAAACATTTTATAAAGTAAAATCTTTGCCTTTTTTGCTGTTCTCAGAATACATTGAATTGCAATCATACTCATCACATAACACCGGACAAAAAAAAACAATCAATAAGATTGCTAAAAAAAAACAGGAATCCATCCTCAAAAATATACTGTATAATACAAATCACACATATATAAAACCCTAACTGCTAAGAAAAGTCGATAATTCAAACATATACCTTTCTCTGAGGCCAAATGGTATTTTTGCACCACATTTTTATGTAAATTGTCCAATGGTAATCCTATTAAATCATAAAAATAAATTCCTCAAAGGCTGAATTATCTTTCTAAAACTTTGGTTTTAAAAAATATTAGGTAGGAATTTGGTCATTCGCTAGGCAACTGAGCAACGGAACTGGAAAAGTGTCATGCCTTTTCCACATTATAGATAGGCAGTGTAATGTCCAGATGATGTGGAAGGACCATCATGGAAAATTATTGCTGCTTAGACAAAAGTCCTTCCTGATATTGATAGTTGAGTTAATACAAAATGTTTTATTAAGTGTCCAATTTTCTCCCATCAGTTGTACAACGTTGCATCATTAAAATGATATATTGTCCATATCTTTGTATAAATAATGTTGATAACATTACTGATTTGCATTAGCTACACTCCATTTTTTAATTTCCTGCTTTAACTAATTTATTGAAAGACACTGATTTACAGTCAGGTAATGTCAAATATAGAAATCTTTCACTGTCTACTTTAGTGCTACATGTATACATACAAGTTTCACAATGATATTCCCATTTATAGCAAAGGCCAAAAATATTCTCTATGTTACACCTTCATTTTCCAATACAGTAAGCATATACATTAAAAATTCCTGAGCATCTTGTTGGATATTTTGCGTAAATTGTGTAGACCGAGAACATACATCCAAAAGATTACGAACATCACAAACACTTTGTATTTCTCAATTTTTCATAAATGGAATGCAACAAGGAACAAAATCCTTTTTCCCGAGTCTCCATAGTTTGCTGTTGCATACCTTCAAGAAAGAAATTGACCACTACATTAGCATAGCAGTTGACACCTGAACTATTTTCAAACTGATCACCAACAGTCTCTTCAATAGTGTCCTTTTTCTTTTTGCTTGCAGTGACAACATTTTCTTGTTTTTTTTTCCTTCTCCATAGCTTCACTACAGATATTCTCATACCTTCTTTTTCGAGCTACAACACGCTTTTCAAATACAGGATATTGACCTAAATTAGGAGCATACCTTCTTCTTAACCTAATATACTCTTTTACACAGTTTGCATCTGCAGTAACCTTAGTGTCATCAAAATCAGTCAAAAGCAAACCAGATAATGTTCCGACTCGCGACAAAGCAACATATGCCATACCCTCTATAAACACACTATTTCCAATGTTCACCAAAGCACTGTCAACACTTAATCCTTGAGATTTACGAATAGTCACTGCATATACCAGAGAAACTGGAAACTGTTTTCTACGGACATATACATTTTTAACAAGCAAAAAACGAACTGAACAACGACCAATTTGTTTAATTTCTTCAATCTGATCAAATTTAATTTTTAAGAATTCAACACAACCTTTATTCTGATAATTAACAAAATCTACAACTTTGCCCATTGCTCCATTAACTAAACCTTTTTTCTACATCCAAATTACTCCTTAAAATAACTCACCAGTTTCTACATGCATATAGATTCTTTTCTAAACCAGCAGATTTCAATATCGATTTTTCTAAAGAATCCAATTTTGTCTTCAATTTTTCTGTCAAAATAATAGTGATTCCTTTATGCTCTATTTTATTGATGGCTTCCATTGTTATTATTTGTTCATTATCCAGTTTCAAAAGTTGTTCGTTGAATATACAACACTCGCACAATGTTGGCATTAGGCAGATTACAGATTTGTTTTCTAGAATTTTCATGTATAATTTCTCTGGAACTATATCTTCATTTGGAAACAAATTGGAAAGTAATCGACTCTTCAAAGGTTGTTTCCCATGTTCTGTCAGTAGTCCAATTCTTATATCTTGAAGAATAGTTCCGTAATCAACATCATTTGCCTGTCGCATATTTGTAATGACTTCTTTGTATTCAAAATATGACCAAATGTTCACGTTTCCAACAGTACCCGGAGACTTTCTGGTGTCTTCATCCGCAAGTGTTTTAAATACTGGTTGTCGTTTTATGGGAGTAATTTGCAGAAGATCTCTGAAAACTATGACATGTTTTCCTCCAAATAACACGTCATACTCTGTTTTAAGAATTTGCTGCATTCTTAAATGCACAAAAGCAAGCATTACGTTTGAAACCATGCTTACCTCGTCAATAATCAGAAGTTTCATTTTCTTTAGCACTTTTCAAACTTCAAAACAAGCTTCCCCAGATAGCTTGTGGTATTCCAATTTGTTTTCCTGCTCCACAGGTAGAATTAGTAAACGCTGTAATGTAATTCCTTTGATGTTGTGTGCTGCCAACCCAGTTGGAGCAGTTACAACACAAGACAAATGTGATTCAGTTGTTTTCTGTAGATAACAGGTGATTGCTTTAATTAAGAAACTTTTTCCTGTTCCAGCTTGTCTACTCACATACATTTGGATAGGTTTAAATGATGTACATGTGCATTCTTTCTTTTCATGAAGAAATCCATGGTCAATGTGTTGTCTCACTTGCTGATAGATTTATATATGCTAAGTCCGTTACATCTTCTTGAGCTTGATGCATTGCTGTTTCCACCTCATTCATGGCGATGGCTGTTTCATTTTCAACAGTAGGTTGTCCTAGTGGATCCTGAACTTTGACTGTCTTGAGAACTGTCTCTAGCAAACTCAGCTGCAATTGTAGCTTCTTGATCAATTTCATCCTTCACCATTTTCACATATTTTGCAAAAGCACTGCATTCTATGCTATCTTTACAAGCATTGAAGGAATCCTAATAGCTCTGGAAATCTCCAAGTAATTCCAGTTCACGAACGCCACGGTTTGAACAGTTGCAAAAGGGCTAAATAGAAACAATTCCCTTTTATCAGCAGTGTCGCAACTCAGCTTCCTGTGATTAATCAAATTTCCTATGGCTGAGATACCCGCCACCCCCTCTCAACACAATCCCCAAGGATGGGAAACCGGAAATGGTTCTGACTTTTGGAAGGCGGGAGGGAGTGACCCTCCCGGCCGTATTTATTAAAATATGAAACAAAATCAAAACATTAAAATAACAGTTTCATATTATGTACAATTTCATTTCCACATTACGATATTACGGTGTTTGGCTAACCTTAACAGATGTCTAATACAAAGGTTCTCCTAGCCGAACTAACATCCTACAAAACATTTGACTTGAAATTGTACATCCTAACGTTAAGGGCCAACGGCAAGGTCGTAACCGGTGTCAGATCCCTAAACCAGAAATACCACCCTCACTTGTGAGGGGACCAACCGCACAGAGGCGTACCTCAAGTGCATCTACCAATTTCCCTTGAACTTGACGGGGGCCCCAATGAACTCGACGCCATTTAACGGTCGTCCGAGGACTCGTGTGAGGTGTCTAAAAGGTAGCGTAAACCCCCTCCCGAACCCCACACAACTTACCCATCTGCTGTCGCAGATGTCCTGGACCCGGGAAATTCCCCAGGAGGGCCCGTAGCCCCTCCTATCCAGGAAGGGGCCTTGACCACCTTTCCTTTCCTTCCGGCGGCCTATCCTTAGACGGGACCGCCTCCCCGTTGAGGGGCCAATGGCCACCTCCCCCGAGCGCTCCCATCCGTAATGGGTGACGCCCCCCCCATAGGGATCTTCCAATTACTGCTCACCGATCATGACCTTACCGCCCGACAATAAATACGACAAATCTACCTAAATTACTAAATTACAAAAAACAATTATAACTTATTACAAGCATGATTACTGATCAACACTAGTGCAAAATACTTTATTTGCAACACATACTGAAAGTGACCATCTTTATTGCATATTCAAAAATATCACGACAATCATCACAACCTGCAAGAAATAGAGTTACCACATCAAAACTTTATTCAAAACAACTAGCTGTCCTCAGGGGCTGGTGGGTGGGTCAAAATTGGCTCTTCGTTCCGTCTCGAGCTCACGTGCAGCGGGGAGGTGCAGCTTCAGAGCACAGGAACAAGAGGATGCTTTCTTGGCTTGTTGCTCCTTTTATCCGTCTTCAGGGCGGGCGTAAACGCGCCCCCACCTGCCTCCGAGGGCGTGGCCGGTCGCGTCAGTGTCTAGGACAACCCACTCTAGGGCGGGAAAAGGCGCGCCCCGGCTACGCCGCTTCGGGCATACCAGCCGAGACTCGCCTCCCGCCCAAGATGGCTTCCCGGGGGGATCGTGGTACTCCACCATACGTTCGGGGGGACCGAATGGTCGCCCCTTTCCATATGGCTGAGATACCCGCCACCCCCTCTCAACACAATCCCCAAGGATGGGAAACCGGAAACGGTTCTGACTTTTGGAAGGCGGGAGGGAGTGACCCTCCCGGCCGTATTTATTAAAATATGAAACAAAATCAAAACATTAAAATAACAGTTTCATATTATGTACAATTTCATTTCCACATTACGATATTACGATGTTTGGCTAACCTTAACAGATCTCTAATACAAAGGTTCTCCTAGCCGAACTAACATCCTACAAAACATTTGACTTGAAATTGTACATCCTAACGTTAAGGGCCAACGGCAAGGTCGTAACCGGTGTCAGATCCCTAAACCAGAAATACCACCCTCACTCGTGAGGGGACCAACCGCACAGAGGCGTACCTCAAGTGCATCTACCAATTTCCCTTGAACTTGACGGGGGCCCCAATGAACTCAACGCCATTTAACGGTCGTCCGAGGACTCGTGTGAGGTGTCTAAAAGGTAGCGTAAACCCCCTCCCGAACCCCACACAACTTACCCATCTGCCGTCGCAGATGTCCTGGCCCCGGGAAATTCCCCAGGAGGGCCCGTAGCCCCTCCTATCCAGGAAGGGGCCTTGACCACCTTTCCTTTCCTTCCGGCGGCCTATCCTTAGACGGGACCGCCTCCCCGTTGAGGGGCCAATGGCCACCTCCCCCGAGCGCTCCCATCCGTAATGGGTGACGCCCCCCCCATAGGGATCTTCCAATTACTGCTCACCGATCATGACCTTACCGCCACAGGCCGGATAGTTGACCGGCTATCCGGACCCCCCACAACCACTCCTGCCTAAAGGTCATGTTATAAACTCTTTAACCAAGCTATGAGGTCTCCTATGAGTAACTCATTCCCCTCCCGGGACAAATGAACACCATCCCCCAAATACATACTGTCCCCTTTGATACAACCATGCGAAACAGAATGCAGTGTACTTGAACGAAACAATCTACTCACTTTGTTATTTATTTTCCTTACTGAATGATTCAGAGCAGAAACCGAAATAGCCCCCCGCCACACTTTTCGTGGGATCATATGGGACCATGCAATTGTGCACCCTGGAACTCTTCTTGCCAACCAACTTACTGTGGAAAGCATTGCCTCAAGAAGAAGTCGTCTACCAGTGGCCACCAAATCGTTGCCCCCAAGATGGACTATTATTTTAGACGGCGGTGACCTTGTCCGCCCTAACAAACCCTCGAAAAAGGATTGAAACTGGTCAATACAGAGCCCGCCCTTTCCGTAGAAGGACACACTGTACCCGTATTCCCCAGCCACGTGAATCATGTCACCTGCTTTGAATACGTCCGCGGCACGCCTCACGTATGAGTGGCCCACGACCCACACCTCCTTTTTCACAGCCGGTGATGTCTGACCGCTGGTCCCCAGGTGTCGGGTCGACTGCACAGTCCGCCCCGCCTCGTAGGCTTGCGCAACTGAAAACCAAACAAAAACAAGAAGCGTGAGTACATCATTACAGCTTCACAACATGTGCAACCGCACATACCTTTTATAACAATTCGAGGACCAACGCCCCACACGTTTTACTTCTTCTACACTCAGACCCCTGGCTGTAGCCTCTGTAGCTGCCCCTATCCGAAAGGAATGGGTCCCAAACTCGCCGGGGTTCAAGCCCGCGGCCGAAATCGACATCGCAAGCACCCGCTGGAACTGAAACCTCGTCAGTGGGGTGGCGTCAGCGTGTCTCAACAAGGTCCCCCCCCATGATGCCACCCTCTGCGCTAAATATTTCTCTACGCAAACCACAGGGCACATGGAAGACCCGGGATTCCTCTGTATGATTATGCAGTCCCCAATCGCACCCTGATCGGTTTTGGACCTGACCAACGAGACAGTCATCGTCTCCCCCTTGACCTGAATGTGTTCTCGGCACAGTCCCCCCATCGTATCCTGCTTGTTCTTCGCCACTAGTTCGCTTACCCGCATAGCTCCATGGAATGCCAGCGCAAAAGCGGCTCGGAATAACACTGTTTCATACTGGGATGAACACGTTGCAGGGAGTACGGATAATAACAGGGCCAACCTATCCAGACCTATCGGGTGCCTCTCATCTGCTCTGCGACCCTCAAGGCGTTGCCACCCACGTAGCGCTTTCTGTACCACGAAAGACGCTGTCGGGTCCTGGATCCCATGAGCCTTTGCCATAAAGGAAATGGCAGCCCGATGCCTCTGGGCCGTAGCTACTGATTTGCCTGCCTGATGTAAAGACAGCAAAAAATTTACGACAAGCTCTTCCTGGCCCCATAACTCTCCCCTAGCAGAACCCAAAAAGGACCAATAGGAACGGAACGCCCCTTCATATGCTTTCCTCGTCCTGGGTGCTAAACTCTCTCCCACGAGGTTTTGTAGTTCGGGGCACCGAGAGACCAGAGAGCTTCGGGAAAGGGTGCCGCCACCGGGTCCGCTGTGGGCAGACAACCCCAAAAGGCCTGCATACGGAAACGAGAAAGCGCATCAGCCGCTTGGTTCAGTACCCCCGGGACATGTCTTGCCCTAAAGAGCACATTCAATTGCATGCACAATAACACAATTTCTTTAAGCAGTCTCAGCATCCATTTGCAACGTGCTGCCTGACTATTGATACACTCAACCACGGTCATGTTGTCAGACCAAAACACCACAGAGTGATCCCGGAACCCCTCAGGCCAAGTTTTCAGGGCCACCAAAATAGGGAAAAGTTCGAGAAAAGCAATGTTACTCGTCAGTCCGCACTCGTGCCACCATGACGGCCATTTTTGAGCCGACCATTGTGTGCCGAATATGGCGCCAAAACCTATACTCCCGCCGAATCTGTCCACAGCCCCAGCTCCTCAGAGGACACCGCCGGTTTGTTCCAGACAATTCGACCATTAAAATCCGCCAGAAATGCCAACCAAATGCGCATGTCCTGGCGAACCTCTGCCGAGAGCCTCGTGCGGTGATGACCCTCCTTCAGGCCGACCATGGCTTGTGCAATCGAGCGGGAAAAGGGGCGGGCCATCGGCATTACTCTCAGGGCAAAATTCAACTGGCCCACCACTTGTTGTAATTGGTGCAGTTTTACCTTAGTCTCACTAATACATGTTTCAAGGGATGCCCTGAATTTCAACACCTTTTCTCTTGGTAATCGAAAACAACCTTCTACCGAGTCGAGTTCGATCCCCAGAAACTCGAGGGAAGTCGAGGGACCGACGGTCTTACCTGGCGCCAATGGCACACAAAATTGGTTCATTAAGACACAAAATTCATTTAAAGCCTGTCCACATTCTGGATCCCCGGCTGCCCCCAGGAACAGAAAGTCATCGAGATAATGCATAACATGTTGAAAACCCGTCTTCTTTGTGAAGACCCATTGTAGAAAACAACTGAACTTTTCAAAATAGGCACAAGATATAGAACATCCCATTGGCATACATCTGTCCATGTAATAGCGACCCTGAAACCTGAAACCAAGGAGACGCTGATCGTCTGGGTGTACCGGGAGCAACCGGAACGCTGACTCGATGTCTGATTTTGCCATCAGCGCCCCGGGCCCCAGGCGATTTAACATGGCGACGGCCTCATCGAAAGATGCGTACCGCACCAAACACACTTCCGGGTCTATCGCGTCATTCACGGAAAGACCACGTGGGGCTGACAAGTTATGTATCAGCCGAAACTCACCCGGGTCCTTCTTGGGGACCACCCCTAGAGGGGAACAAACAAAGTTAGCAACCGGTGGCAAATCAAATGGACCGGCGACACGACCTCGAGTCACCTCTTTCCCAATCTTTACCTGTACCACAGCCGTATGCTGCAAGACCGATAGTTGATTCTTACAGTTTGCTACACCCTGAAAATCCCCCACTGGGATGCGGAAACCATATGAAAACCCTTTTCGCAACACCCCAGCGGAAGCATGATCCGGGTATTCGCTGAGCCAAGGAATCATTGCCATGGTATCAATCGGAGTAGGTAAAGGCGCCCCTCGGACTATTTCAGACCTGTTTGGCGGTTCCCTTACCACCGTTATCACCCGTTCTGGCTCTGCACATGGACTCAGGATGGGATGGCTGCCCACACCCCCCACATTCATGTCTGAACTTGCATGACCCCTGGGGCCTCGTACATTTACCTCTGTTAAAATTCCAACAAATCCCCCTTTTACCTGCATTGCCACTCGGCTTCGAGTGGTACTCGTTACCTGCACCCGTCCGAAAGGGTGTCCCGGAGTATTGGCGGGAAGATTCACCCCCGTTACTCCCTGACAATGGCACTTTTAACATTCCTGTACTCTCCATTTTTTGCCATGACACGGAGTCGTAACAATCCCAAGTCAGAACTGGGTCGTGTTCCTTAGCTTTTCTGAAAATATTGTCATAGCAGAACCACTGATTGCCCCCATACGCTACGGAATACTCCATGATACGTGATTGATAAATAGGCAACTCGGTCAGCAACTCGGGCCTGCGCTCGCCCATGATGGAGGTAAAAATGCCCCACGCTCTGCCCCAAGTACCAATGTTTTCGTCAACCTTAAAGGCGGCCATTTTTGCGCGCCAAACACTCGGATGCATGAGCTCCTTTTGGCTCTTAACATGCTCCATCTCGTAATGGTCGGTAAGCAAAGAAAAAATATTAACATACTTATTTGCCCAAATCTTTTCCTTAATTTCCAGTGGAACATGCTGAGCCACCTTCTCCCTTCGTGAAGGTACAGACCCCTCCCCCGCGATCGGCAATGGCCGCTTACCTGAACCAGAAGCTGCATTTGCCGCCGAACCTGGGCCTGTTGCATTTTCCACCGCCGGAACCGGCGGGGTAACAGAAGATGGTGCCTTCACAGCCTCCCTAGATTCCCGCAGTTGTCTCATTACTGCCCGGGCGTCGTCAGCCGTGGTGCCCTCGCTATCTTTTCCCAACCACGCTGCCAATTGTGCCGCTAACTCGGGAGGCATATCATCCCCGGTCACGGGGGTGACCACCACGGGAATCGGATTCCCCTCTTTCGGCACCCGGGTTGGCTCCTCAAGTGGGGTATCGGGAACTGGGGTTTCCCCCCCAAGCGCCCCCCTTCTGGACCTCTTGCCTCTCCCACCGGGGACTACTCCCGGCAAAGGCCGTTTCGGTCCTCCCTCCCCGTTCTTAGCCGCCATCTGCTTCTTCAAATCGGCTACCTCCTTCATGAGCATGCGGAGCATCTGATCGGTACCGACCCGCTTTCCGACTTTCTTGGGCATTCTCAGATGGGATATCTGTAAGACAAAAGAAAGATTACAACGCTCAAAATTGGCTCTTCGTTCCGTCTCGAGCTCACGTGCAGCGGGGAGGTGCAGCTTCAGAGCACAGGAACAAGAGGATGCTTTCTTGGCTTGTTGCTCCTTTTATCCGTCTTCAGGGCGGGTGTAAACCCGCCCCCGCCTGCCTCCGAGGGCGTGGCCGGTCGCGTCAGTGTCTAGGACAACCCACTCCAGGGCGGGAAAAGGCGCGCCCCGGCTACGCCGCTTCGGGCATACCAGCCGAGACTCGCCTCCCGCCCAAGATGGCTTCCCGGGGGGATCGTGGTACTCCACCATACGTTCGGGGGGACCGAATGGTCGCCCCTTTCCATTTTGTTTGTTTTGCTAGACATCCTTTGGAATCAATGACTCCATATTTTCCATCATTGATGTTCTATGTAATATTCAGTTTAAAAGTGTAGTTTTGAAGCACTTCATAGAGACACATGTTCTCAAGATGATGACTTCTGTTTGGGTAATATGTGTCCAACATATTCGTTTTTAAAATATCCATACGTTCTGGATCTTTTTCTGCTAAATATTAAATTTCTTGAACAGTTTTCAGTACTCGATTTTGCATTGCTGCAAGACCTAGACTCACCCAAATTATTCTTTTAGATTTGGAGTAAAGACTTGCAGATGATAACCGATCTGAGCATTCATATGCTCTAATTTCTCGATGCGATAACATCTCCAAACTAAAACTATAATTTCCTACTTAGAGTCTTCTCATGAGAAATCTCTGCCCAAATTTCTTTAAATTCCGTCTTTTCTGAAAGGCGACTGTATCATCCGCATCTGTTCTAAATTTGATAGCGTCCTTAATCCATAACAGAATATGTATATGAGGAACACCTCTTGCTTGATACTCCTTTCTCCAAAAGAAATCCACAACTTCTCCAAGAGGAGGATTTTTTTTATTGCAGATAAAAGACATCATAGCTTCAAATCCATGATTGAAATACCTGCATACATTAACAGGGTCCAAAGAGCACAATTCCCAAGGTGTCTTGTATTCAATATTTCTTACATTGGAATTTGCCTCTCAAAGAAACTCAAGTAAATCATCCCAAACGTACTCAGCACAGCTTAGGGTAAGGAAGCATGTAGTTCCTAAGTTCTGTAGCATACATTTCAATTCTCCATGACGATGGTACCAATATTCCTTAGCCCCACGCTGACATACCATCAGATTAATCAGCTGATATTCTAAATGATCATCTCTCTGGTGCACTTTATCCATAAAATCCTTTGTAGATACATTTTGAAGATGTATTCCAGTTTTTAAAATGTGATTGACTGCATATGAAAGTCCAGACATGTCACTTTCGAAACAAAAGATAAAATATATAAGGGATACATTGTCGAAATCTTGGATCTTCTGCATATAATCTTGTCCGATATTCAGATGCAGGATTCTGCACAGGACGTTCATCATATCGTCCTCCTTTTCCTGTTGGGAACAACTGTGGAAAACAACGAGCTTCTAAGCTCTCTTCTCATACACTCATGGGACTTCCTTTTGATTTTTTCATTTGGAATAACTCAAGAGTGTTCCTCATCACTTCTTTTGAATGAAGTGGATGCACACTGTAATGTTCATAGATTTCTTCACATCTTAACATGTCCACTTTTTCAATTTGTCCACTTTATGTTTCAGTATCTTCTACTAAAGTATTTCTTCTTTTCCCATATAAACATTTTTATAGCATGTATTATTTTTTATCAAATTGAAAGTTGCCTTCTGTACTTTCCTAAAATCCGATAACTCCTGCTAGATTTTCTTATTCTTAGTCGGCACACCATTAACAAGAATAACTAGTGGTTCACTTTCTACACTCTCTACACCAATAGTTTCAATATTTTTCTTTAAATCTAACAGTAAATACACACCTCTTCTTTTTATTCCTCTTTGCAAATCTGAAGGTGGCAATTTACCTGTTTTAGGCTCCATACGAACAATAGCCTGAAACAGGTGCACACATTGAATGAGGAAAGACTCATAGGTGTTTAAACCTATCAGTTCTGTAGGACTAGCAACTAACTTTAAAATATTATGCACAGCTCTAGCGGGCATTTTATTCTCATCTAATTTGTTATAACAATATTTACAAATACGCTGATCAGAACCCATATCAAAATAACTCTCTACCAACAAATAAGTTGCAAATTCCTTTCACATATCATTATTTTCTTTTTCACTTTTTAAATACAGATCAAGACTCCTAGTCTGATTTTTATAGTGAGTTTGGTGACAACAAATACTAGAAAAATTTGGCCTTTCACGTGAAATCACCTTAAACATTGTAATTTCACCTTCAAAATTTTTTGTACAACTATGTTCAACATTCTCTTCAAAAGTTTCTTCTATTAATGTCTGAGTTTCTTCACTCTCTTGTTCGAGACCAAAGTAACAAAACTCAATGTCATCACAAATCTTCTTCACAACTAAAACTGACCCACGCAAAAGAGCACTGTTCAACTCATTTAACATTAGTGCCGGACTTTTTGCATAATAAAATCTTCTGACTAACTACAGTATTTGAGTATGATGTACTGCCAACATCCTGAAATGGTGAAAAACACTTTGACAAACTTTCCTAGAAAGACAAGCCAGACAATGAGCTTGCAAACCAGTATTTTTTCTTACTCTACAAGGGTCTAGGCCTTGCAACATTTTAATCTTTTGCTTAACACTTTTTTTAGTATATGTTCGTAAGAAATTGCATGAAAGATCAATAGATTCTTGTTGTACACTACAAATACTAGACCCTGAAGCTATGGACTCTGTTAACCTAGAAATAGCCAACTGGCCTCTGCCATTAATAGTCTGTGGAGACTTGAATGTAAATGGATTGAATGGCCTGTGGAAGAATGATCCGGGGAAATTCTCTGGTCGGAAGAAGAGAAGTCACAGAGCATTGATTCAATCAATGTGTGACAATGGTTTAGTAGATATATGGGAACTGCAAAATAATTTAGGGACCGGTAGTACATATTACTCTGCCCCTCACAAGGTCTTAGCAAGGCTAGACTATTTTCTGGTATCACCAGCAGTAGCATCCACCGCAAAGATTAGCATACTACCCCGGTAATGTCCGACCATAACCCGCTTATCTTAGATATAACAACCGCTGTCCAACAAAAGAAGATGACAAAATGGACTTTTGAGAGAGCTTTGTTACAGGACTCAGAATACACTGCTCTAATGAAAGAATGGATAAGAAACTTCTTGGTACTAAACAAAGGTTCTGCTCCCCCTGCAGTAGTATGGGACACCCTAAAAGCAGGTATAAGGGGGGAGACAATCAGATACTCGATTAGGCGGAATAAGGCAGAGACGGAGGAAGTAGAAACGAGAATAAGGACAGTTGCCAGACTAGAACATGAACTCAGTAGCGCAATTAGGGCGAATCAGGATATTGTTACAATAACATACGAGCTTGCTATGGCTAAGGCAGCGGTTGGGGAACTATTTGCGTCTAAAGCAGCAGGGAAATATTTGGCTTGGAGGAAAGATCAATATGAGTATAGTGAGCAGATAGGTCGAACGCTAGCTGTTCGAACAAGGCAGGCTGCTACAAAGGGGGATATATCTGAGATCAGATCTGAGAATGAAAGTGTCGCAACAACACCCGAGAGTATATGTGCTAGCTTTCGAGACTACTATCAGAAGCTATATGAAGCTGACTATATGGCATCTAGCGAAGATATATATAATTATCTTGGGAGTGTCAGATTAGAGAAACTAACGACCAAGGACAGAGGGACATTGGAGACGGCATTTAATAAAGTAGAAATACAGAGGGCAATTCATGACTTACCATCTGGCAAAGCAGTAGGCCCGGACTCTATACCCTTGGAGTTTTACAAAACATTTTTGCCAGAGATAGAAGAAGAACTATATGAGTTGGCTGTAAATATACAAGAGGGTGCGATACCTCCGGAGTCATGGGGAGAGGCAACTATGAATGTCTTTCTGAAAAAAGATAAACCTGCAACCAATCCTGGGTCGTATAGGCCGATAAGCCTAATGAACAGCGATGTGAAAATTTACTCCAAGATGCTGGCAAATAGGCTAGGTGCAGTAATTGGCAAGATTGTTTCCCCATGGCAGCACGGATTTATCCCTGGGAGAGGAAGAGCGGAACATGTCAGAAGAGTGCTCACGTTATTCGATGGTACGGCATCCTCACGAGACCCTATGGCATTGATCCTTTTAGATGCTGAGAAGGCTTTTGATAGGGTCTCGTGGGGATTCCTCTGGGCTGCGTTGGAGAAGCTGAATCTGGGGGAGGGCTATGTGGGAGCTCTGAAAGCCTTATACCACAATCCAAGAATAAGAGTTAGAACCATGGGGGAGCTGAGTGGTACAATAGTTATTGGACGAGGAACTAGGCAAGGGTGCCCCTGCTCCCCGCTACTCTTCGCTCTATACATAGATACATTCATTAGGAGAATAGAGCAGAACAGAAAGATCTTGCCCATAGCATTGAACGGGTATGAAACTAAAATACTAGGATATGCGGATGACTTGGCCATAACATCAAGCGAACCAATGTCAGCCCTAACAGAAATAGAACAGGAAGCGGCTACATTTGGAAGACTGTCTGGCTATAAATTAAATGTAAATAAGACCCAAGTAGTGATAAATCAGAATATATCTTTGGTCGATCCAAGAGTGGTAGAGACAGCAGTATATTTGGGAGTTCGCATAACCTCAGACCTCTCGAAAGTGGTATCGAAGAATTTAAGCCCCATTATTGATAAGGCCAAAATTGATTTTGATAAACTGAATAACCTACATCTAACAACAATTGGTCGCTGCAATGTTATCAAAATGGTGTTTATGCCAAAAGTGCTTTATTTATTTAGGACCATACCATTAATTTTTAACAATAGTTGGTTCAGGGAGCTAGAAAAGGTAACAAACCGATTTATTTGGGCCAAGGGAACACGTCGTAGCCAAAATTTTCTGTCACTTCCAAGAGAGAGAGGTGGGCTGGCGCTACCAGACTTTAAGGCATATTATTGGGCAACGGTCTTGCAATATACCAGAGGCATGCTGGGGGGGAGTGTTATAGACAGATGGAGAGGCAGAGATGGGATCCCAGACGTATACGAACTCGTAGTGAAAAACTCTAGTCAATGGTTACTCACTTATGAGGAGAGGAGCTATCACAAAAAAGTAAGGTTTAAGACCTTGGTGGCCGCAAGATCAGTCTGTTCTGGGATAAGGAGAAAATTAAAACTAGGGAGAATGAATTACTATACCCCTCTGTATGGGAACCCATCACTGCCGGGGGTATTTCACGACTCAGTTATGAGGGGATGGGATGCATTAGGGGTTAAAACCATCGGGGACCTTATAGGGGCAACCGGTCTGATCTCGTTTGAGCAAGAACAACGCTTATATAACTTAGGACGCAGAGACTTTTTTAAGTACTTACAAGTGAGGTCAGTTCTGGTAAAGAAACAGGGAGGAGACATAAATTTCCAGAGGGTCGAACTACTGGAATGTGTAAGGGAAGAAGGGGGATCCTCCATCTCGCAATTATACGAGGAAATCTGTAAATATAAAAAGGATGACTGTGATAGAATGTATGTGAAGTGGAGAGTCAAACTAGGTCTAACAGGAAATGAGGCAGAGAAGTCATTAAAACTGTCAAATTTGGTCTCAAGAGTAGCAAATTTACAATCTCAGCAATATAAGACTATGTTTGAACTTTATTATACCCCTCAAAAAATAGCGCAGGTGGGGGGAAATAACGGGGGCATCTGTCCGAGATGCCAATCCACACAAGCAGATACAATCCATATGTTTGTATCATGCCCCTCTCTGGATATGTATAAAAAATCTTTGGAACAATTCTTCTCCGACTCTCTGGGGATACATTTAACTCTGACAGATGAAGTCATGATTTTGGGTGTAGTGAGGGCGGGTGTAGACGTTCTTCACCATGAGTTTCTGTACTTAGCTATGACTCTCAGCAGACTATGTATAGCAACACTCTGGAAAGACCCAAACCCCCCAACATTACAACAATGGATCTCTCGTGTACTGGCCATATATATATTAGAAATGGCCCTATATGAAAAAAAAGGTAGGGAAAAAAAAGAGGCTGGACGGAGGATATGGGCCCCAATAATTGAATGGAAAAGAAGGCTGGGAGAGACTTAAGATGAAATAGGTGGAAAGTCAGACGCAATTAAGAATATGTGATATCTCTTAATGATGGTCTTCCATTGTGTCTAAAGCCCTTTCTGTATTTGGAAAAAAATGCTTCATTAGTTTTTAAATTGGCGTTAATGCTTTCCGAATTGCAAGAATATATATATATATATATATATTTTTTTCTTTTTTTTGTTGTTTCTGTTTCTCTGGCAATGTATTATGAATTTGTAATTCTGATGTTGATGGAAAAATAAAAAAAACTTTAAAAAAAAAAAAAAAAAAAATAGGCCTGTGCAAAATGTAAATTACGATGGAATAATGTGAATAAATTGGGTCATTCCACATTACTCTTTGACCCAAAACAAAAAACAAACAAAAAAAAAACAAATACTCTTGCAATCCCAAGTAAACACTGGAGCTTTAGGAGGTCTGCCTAGAACTTAATCAGCTATCACTTCTTCTGCATTTCTAGGAACCATTTTTTCTTTCTCAATTGGACAACCATTTCTAACCTCATAAGCTCGACCACTGGTGTCAACTGCAGCAACAAATCATTGGTCTGAAAATACCTATCTTCATTAAAGAAAGGCTCAGAACTTGAACTGTGTTTCCATTCCCCTAAAAAAAATCACAAAAATTAGTTCTGTTAATTACTCTTTTCCTCTTACTTTTGGCCTTCATTAAGTGGATTGGTTTATCTAGTGATTGAATTCTGTTTAAAATTAAAATAAATATTTTCCTCTTTACTTCAAAAGCCTTTTCAACAATAGATTCAATATGCTTCTTCTTTTTATAAAACAGTGCTCTCTTTTTATATTTCTTCATATATTTCAGCAAATTATGTACTACTCTATTATAATTTTTTTTAGGGATTTCTTCATAATGATTTTCTCCTCTTTTGCTATAAGTTGTATATTTTGTATGTATATTGCCTTTTTTCCTTTCCTATTCTTTGCAATTTGTTTGTGTTTGGAACATTTTCAGTGCTTTCAACATGTTCAGTATTCTTTCTGAGTCTAGTAATATTTTAATAAAGCCCTTTTGTGGTTGTACCAGAAACATTTCTCTGTTTAGCCACATTATGTTGGTCATCCAATACTTGTGGTTGGGATTTCTTCAAGAAAGTATCCTTTTACTGTCCTTTACTTTTTCTTACTTTGTCTGGCATAATAACTTTATTTAATGATGAGAAACAATATCTGTAAAAATAATCATAAATAAATGTACATTAATACCTTTGTAAATTATAATTTTCTATTACTATACAAACACATCTTATATAAATACTGACTAAGAAATTGTAGATCTTAAATACAAGTGTAAAGGTGGTTACAGCACTACATGTATTTTTAAGCATTCCATACCCTAAAGCCCCTCTTGATTCAGTTTTACTTTACTAAAATGATTACTACATGCTACTGAAAGAGTAACTATAACATTGTAAGACCACTCATAGGATGTTTGTTGGAGTGTATGAATACTGACTAGGGAATTGTAGATCTGAAACACAAGTGTAAAGCTGGTTAGACCGGTACATATATAGTACATAGGAGCTTGAAGCACTGCGTGCCCTAAAGCCTGGCTCACTGCATGAGTACATGTACTTATGTGTCTGCAAACACATCAATCAATCAAATGATCCTCTCTCAATTTTCCCAAATGCACATTGACTCACAGTGTGATTCTAGACAAACAACAGTATCCCTTGCACTTTACTGAAAGGATTACTACATGCTACTGAAAGAATCACTATGGGTTTGCAAGAGCAGTCACAGGGTGGTTCCTTGAGTGTATGAATACCAAGCCGTGAACTGTAGGCTTGAAAGTGGTTATACCATTACATCTATAGTACATAGGAGTTTAAACCACTCTGTGTGCTAAATCCTGGCTCACTGTATGAGTACATGCATAATGACTAAATGATTACACAACTATAAGGAGAGTCAGTGAGTGAATTCATAATTCATTGAGTTTTACTTTAGTGAAAGGATTAGTACATGGTACTGAAAGAGTCACTATGGGTTTGCAAGAGCAGTGACAGTGTGTTTTCTGGAGTATATGGATACCAACTGTGGAATTGAAGGCCTGAAACAAAAGTGTGAAGGTGCTTAGACAGTGCATGCATAGTACATAGCAATTTGAAGCACTGCATGCCCTAAAGCCTGGCTCACTGCATGAGTACTTGTGTGTCTGCAAAAACATCAAGCAAGCAAATGATTCTCTCTCAATTTTCCCAAATGCACACTGACTCTCAGTGTGATTCTAGACAAATAACAGTATCCCTTGCACTTTACTGAAAGGATTACTTCATGCTACTGAAATAGTCACTATGGGTTTGCAAGAGCAGCCATAGGGTGTTTCCTGGAGTGTATGGATACTAACTTGGGAAATTGTAGGCCTGTAATACAAGTGTGACTGTGGTTAGATCAGTACATGCATAGTCCTTAGGAGTTTGAAGCACTGCGTGCCCTAAAGCCTGGCTCACTGCATGAACACATGTACTTATGTGTCTACAAACACATCAAGCAACCAAATGATTCTTTCTCAATTTTCCCAAATGCACACTGACTCACCATGTGATTCTAGACAAATAACAGTAACCCTTGCACTTTACAGAAAAGATTAGTACATGCTACTGAAAGAATCACTATGAGTTTGCATGAGCAGTCACAGGGTGTTTCCTAGAGTGTATGGATACAAACTGGGGAATTGTAGGCCTGAAATACACGTGTGAAGGTGGTTAGACCAATACATGCATAGTACATAGAAATTTGAAGCACTGTATGCCCTAAAGCCTGGTTCACTGCATGAGTACATGTACTTATGTGTCAGGGTGTTTGCTGGAGTGTATGAATACCAATTGGGGAATTGTAGGCCTGAAACACAAGTGGGAAGGTGGTTAGACTACTACATCCATAGTGCATAGGAGCTTAAACCACTCTGTGTGCTAAATCCTGGCGCATCAAGCAACCAAATGATTCTCTCTCAATTATCCCAAATGCACACTACCTCACAGTGTGATTCTAGACAAATAACAGTATCCCTTGCACTTTACTGAAAGGATTACTACAACCACACATACTAAATGCTTCTCTCACAATGCTTTACAAATAAACACACACTCACAGTGTGATTCTACAGAACCAACACTTTTCACTAGTCTACAAGAATTAAGACGACTGCACACCTTTCAAATATTTCATTACTACATTTGAAAGAACAAGCCCGACACATTTTAAAATACATAAGCAATGACTGCTTTGAAATTCTTGTGCCTCAAGGACACATGGGAACATGTTTTTTCTCACGATTTTGTTTTGAACTGTTTATGTTCTTTAACAGGACGTATAGTTGATTCTACACACCCATAGACATTTTTTTGTTTGTGTAAAGTGTATTCCTTGGGGGCTGTGTCTATGAGTAGGTCTATAAACATGCCCTGAGACCCTATCTCTAGCGTATGTTTTTGATGCTTTGAAATTCTTCCAAAACTTGGCAACAGCATACGTTTTTAACCAGTAGTAGAACTGCAAGCACATGAAATACGCACAGGCTTCTCTAACAACAGTTCCTATACTTACAGAGAGTCACAGTGTGATTAAAGACAACCAAGACTATCTCTTGGACTTTATCAAAATACATTTACTGATCTACAAAAACGAAAGTGTCAACACACATTTCACATATTTCAGAACTGCATTTCAATGTTAAAGCCTAACTCCTTTTCCAAATACATAAGCAATGTCTATTTTGTAATTCTATCAAAACTTAACATCAAAAAAAGTTTTTAAGCACTTATTTTCCCAAATGCACACTGACTCACAGTGTGATTATAGGCAAATAACAGTACCCCTTGCTCTTTACCTAAAACATTTAGTAGTCTGGAACAGGAAACATTACTGCACACTTTCCACATATTTTAATACACAATCTGACAAACTGAATCTAGACATG
Source organism: Lissotriton vulgaris (assembly GCF_964263255.1). Classification (NCBI taxonomy): domain Eukaryota; kingdom Metazoa; phylum Chordata; class Amphibia; order Caudata; family Salamandridae; genus Lissotriton; species Lissotriton vulgaris. Next base: position 903,293,920 of record NC_141696.1, read on the forward strand.
CAGATTAAGAAGTATGCCAGTCACACACCATATTTTCTTATACAGAATCTCTGCTCTGTGCATCTGTTAGCAAAACCAAAAGAATGGCAAGCTTGCCCTCTCATTCTCCACACATATACATGCAAATATAAAATCACATTGCATCCCACAACAATTCAAAAGCTAACACATATTTCTATTGGTTACACATTTCAGCCCTTTCCAAGTGACATACATTTGAACCCTACCCCCAATCTTCTCACTGCCTGTTACCATAGAAACAGTTCATGGAACACTTAACTGAACTCATAGGTCATAAGTTCAACACACAATGTTGGAACTCCAAACAGCAAGTGTGCTTGACTATTCAAAATATCAGCATATCCTATGTGATGTTCCTTTGCAATACTTTTTCTAAACCAATAAAAACATGCTTTCAAAAAACAGAAACATGCACCCTACTTTTGAGACTAAAATGATCTCAAACACTGAATCATTTCTTTTCCTTTTTCAAAACTGCATCTTATCCACAATTTTAGAAAAATCTCACTTCTCAAACTTCCATTTTACATACAGAGACCATCTGAGTGCATCCAGACCTCCCTTCAAGATGCTTAGAGTGTGGATTGTGGGACACAGCTATATTTTCTGGAGCCAAAGGTATACAGAAAACAGAAACATGGACAAAGACCTAGCTTTACCAAATGTAGACATTACATGGATTAGACTGAGAGGGTTAAAGTGGCTCCAAATGATGCCTTTGGTTAAATCCTTTTTGTATCTCCAACACCCTGACCTCATAATTGTGCATTGTGGGGGCAATGACTTAGGCACTTTCACTGGGGTAGGTCTGGAAATGCTTATAAAGGAAACCTTTACAGAATTGATGTCACTTTTCCCCCAAACTGCCTTTTGTATATTCTAACATATGCCAAAGGCAGAAATAGAACTGGCCCAATCAATTTTGTCAACAAATTGAGAAAGCTAGGAAGCATTTCAATACATCTGTTTCTGCTGTTCTCCGAGATTATAGAATGGGGTCCATTTACCACAACAATCTGCTTTTCAATATGGATGGCATCTATAGGAGAGATGGTGTACATTTTACAGATGAGGGTAACAGAATCTTCCTCTTGAACTTTAGACTCTGCAGAGGTACTTACCAAAATATCTCAATAAACACAAGGGCTCGTTTTAGAGCCACCTAAGAACTAAACACAAAATCTTGATGTATATCTAAAAAATTGTATTTGATTTTTTGCTTGGAGTCACGCACCCAACGCGTCAGAATCGTGCATGAACGCATAGAAGTCGTGCATCAAACACGTTGGAGTTGCACACCCTACAGCTTATGGATCATGCATCCAACGTGTGCACCCCAGGGGGGCGCACTGAGCGCAGCGCTGGGTGCGGGACTCCAAATTTTACCGTAATAAAAAAGTTAGCCCCTATCACTAATTTCTAATATCCCTGGGGACCCCATCCTCCGGGGCTTATAAAAAACATTTGGGACCAAGGGGGGAGCCTTAATGCCCCCACTGTCCCGCCGGCTCCCCGCGTCCTTCAGGAGCCGGCATTGCTTTTTACATTGGGAGCTGCTAACATGCAGTTCCCCGTGTGCGCACGGGTAGCTGCCTGCCTCTTAATCATAGGGAAAGCAGTCAGTTTCTGGTAGTTTGCCATGTCTCTTTTACCCAATTCACATGCTGCTCACAGGTGGGTACTTATAACTGAATGCTGGGATTTATAGTCATTCAATTCTTACCCTCCGATGGGGGCCGAGTTCGGACTCAATGAATCGCTTTTTTAAAAATCATTTATAACCCTCCAGTGGGCCTCTGTCTGAAAACCATTCAAGAATTTTGAGAAAACTCTGTGCCGCACATGTGCTGTGAGAGGTTCCAGCCTGCAGCCCCACCCTCCATTCACGCAGGCGGTGCATTCTCCACAGCCAGACTGCCAAGTTGAAAAATGATCCTAAGGTGCCCTAAAACTTTGAGGACGCCACTCCACAGAGTTTTGTTCAACATGAACTTTATTTCCCAAAACTAGCATTTTCAATTTAGAGTTCAATTCATCCCTGACGTGTTACGAGGCAGCCTGCATCTTAATCATAGGGAAAGCAGTCAGTTCCCGGTAGTGTGCCACGCCTCTTTTACCCAATTCATATACTGCTCACAGGTGAGTACTTATAACAGAATACTGGGAGTTGTGGTCCTTCAATTCTTACCCTCCGGTGGGGGCCGAGTTCTTACTCAATGAATTGCTTTTTTTAAAATCAATTATAACTCCCCATTGGGCCTCCGTCTGAAAACCAGTCCTGAATTCAGAGAAAACTCCGTGCCGCACATGTGTTGTAAGAGGTTCCAGCACGCAGCCCCGCCATTCCATTCACGTGTGCGGTGCATCCTCCACACATGGACTGCCGTGTTGAAAAATCATCCCAAGATGCCCTGAAGCTTTGAGGACACCACTCCACAGAGTTTTGTTAAACATGAACTTTATTTCCCAAAACTATCATTTTCCAGTCAGAGTTCAATTCATCCCTGACGCGTTTCGAGGCAGCCTGCCTCTTAATCACAGGGAAAGCAGTCAGTTCCCGTTATCGCCATGCCTCTTTTACCCAATTCACATACTGCTCACAGGTGAGTACTTATAACTGAATGCTAGGAGTTGTGGTCCTCCAATTCTTACCCTTCGGTGGGGGCTGAGTTCTGACTCAATGAATCGCTTTTTAAAAAATCAATTATAACCCTCCAGTGGGCCCCCGTCTGAAAATCAGTCCTGAATTCGGAGAAAACTCTGTGCCGCACATGTGCTGTGAGAGATTCCAGCCCGCAGCCCCGCCATTCCATTCACGCGGGTGGTGCTTCCTCCACGGCCGGACTACCGTGTTGAAAAATCATCCCAAGATGCCCTGAAGCTTTTAGCACGCCACTCCACTGAGTTTTGTTCAACATGAACTTTGTTAGACCTGGCACCTTGGCGTGAGTCTCCCTTCCACTTTTTGCTGATGTGCCTCCGATGTTTTGCTGGTTTTCCGATACTCAGGGCACTGCGCCACGGCTGACCCGTGCCACAGTGCAAGTGCTCCCTACTGTAAATGTACATGCAATTGGTATCCATGATTGGTGCATTGGATTTACTGTTAGTCCCTAGTAAAGTGCACTAGAGAGTGCCGGGGCTTGTAGATGCCAATACTGCTGGTGGGCCTGCAGCGCTGGTTGCGCCACCCACCGAAGCAGCCGTAAAGATGTGTCTGGGGACTGCGACCGCAGAACCCGCGTGCGGTCTCGTACTGTCACGCTAGCTGGGCAAGTGCACCCACTTGCCAGCCCCGAACCTTCCCTTGACTACATATTAGTCACCCCTATGGTAGGCCTGCGGGCAGGGTGCGTTGTAGGTGTAAGGTAGGACAAGCCCTGATGTGTGTGGCATGTCCTAGTAGTGACTTACAACCAAAACCGTATTTCACTATTGAAGGCTACCTGCTCCATTAGGCCAGACTGAGCTGCTGGAATTATTACACCCTATAATCCCAGCAGGCTCAAGGAGCATGGTAGCGAGTCGTGTTTAGTATGCCTGAACTCAGGATGATAAAATATTTCTTTTAGTAAAGTTTATTTTAGTATCCTGGGTTTGCAAATGCTACTTTTAGAAAGTTAGCATTTGCTTGCCTAACCATTTCAGCCCGCCTCTGCTGGTATGTGTATCTGACTGTCTGGGACGTGTGAGTGACAGGGCTGGGGGGATGACAGGTGGTGAATGCGCAGATTACACCTTAGTGGGAGGTAGGAGTGCCTCTTGACTCGAACTGTAGCTGTGCTCTGCCACCACAATGCTGGCTCCACCCTCCTGGGGAGCGACTGATGACTCAGCCGGCACCTGGCCCAGGAAGGGCGAAGCCCCCATCAACAAGGTACTCTGGCAGCCCCTGTCCGCATAATGCTGGCTCCACCTCCTGTGGGGCGTCTGATGCGCCTGCCCCTCACACTGAAAGCAGAAGCCGGAGTACACCCACCAGGGTACTCAAGGACTGAGAGTGGCTATGCAAAGGCCCCCCTGGCCTGCGAGAACAAAAGAAATGGCCTATAAAAGAAGGAGCCCTGCTCCTTGAAAATTAGATCCTTTTTGGGCTACAGAAGGAACTCTGCCCGACGAGAAGGACCGTGAGAGATAAGGAAGGGTGCTGACTCTTGCCTGTGTCTGGTGCCTTGCTGCCGAAGGAGAGGAAGAAGGAAAGACTGCGAGAAGACTTTTGCTTTACTTTGTGCCAAACTCTGCTAAAAGATCTCCAAGGGCTTGCAACTGAACTTGCCCCCTGACCAGCGCCCCAGGACCAGTGAGCGCTACACCCTGAAGAAAGCGACTACGTGTGCTGCTTATCGCTGCAGTACCGATGGAGGAATCTCCTCCAAGGCAACGACATCCACCTGACCACCGTGACCGGGGCCCAAAGCAACAGCGAAAGCAAAGTGAGGACCAGCCGCCGCTGGCCCGAACACCGTGACCGCAACTGCACCGGGAGCCCGAGAGCAAAGCGAAGGAGGACCCGTCCGGTCCGAGCTCTCGAGTTGACTGCGCCACGAGCAGCCAATCCACTTGCAAAGACGGACAGTTGCCCTGTGAGAATCCACTAGGTCGGTATCTTGCCCGACAGCTCAGCTGTGAGCGCACAGCTGCACCGGCACTTGGCTGGGTACGTCCTGCACTTGGGGACCGTACTGCCACCTGCCGCCATCACACAGCCGCCGCCTCCAGGGTCGGAGCGGACGACGAGGAGAGGACCCTGCCGCCACAGAACACCGCTGCCCCGGATGACCCGTGAACTGCTCGGCTGAGAGCCGCAACGAACAGCGACCCCGGGAAGGCAACGCGACGTGGGACAGATCCCCTGGAAGCCGCCTGCTCCACAAGAACTTTGTTGACACCGGCCTGAGGGCCCTAAGAGAACGCTTATTGCTAGAAAGAACTGTGGCAACTTGAACTAAGTAACTTGAAACCGATACCTTAAAGTACGTTGACTGTATTCACCAGCCTGCTTAAAATCTATATAAAGATATATATTTTTACAGAATACAGTCTGGTCTCGTTGTGTGGTGGGTTGGTTGTAAAGGTGTAATATTGCAAGTGTTTAACCCTATGTGCCCCAAAGATTAGCCTACGACTGCTTAAGCCACACTACCTAGAGGGTAAGCAGAGGTTGTCTGGAAGGTAACCCTCAGCCCTGATGAGGAAGAGAGAGTCCCTGCTTGTCGCTAGTGTTGCACTGCGCCAATTAGAGCCTCCCCCTTCCTACATTGGACGCAGCGGTGAGGATTTTCGAATTTACACTTGCGATATCTATACCTGAGCTTCTGACCACTACACAGGGATTACGGTCCAGTTACTTAGCCACAGACTTTGCTTTTTGAATTTTGCCGAAAGAAGATTCCGAGTGCGAAAACCATGCCCGGCACAAAGAGCCTGGATGGAGCGGAGTCCACGACCTCGGAGGTGTTTGAGGTCGAGTGGGACGCCGCGAAGCTGGATACATGCACCAGAGAGGAACTCAAGTTCTTTTGCAAGAAACTCAAGGTGCCGCACACTGGTTGCAAAAACAAGCCACAGCTCTACAAGGCCCTGAAAGCCTGGGTAGAGTCCAGAAAGGCCCCGGAGGATCAAGACGCCCTCGCGGAACAAGATGCAACGTAGGAGCAGAATGCACTTGGGGATCTGGTGGATCTCGAACGACAAGACAGCGTGCACAGCTTTGGAAAAGGCCTGTCGCCAGAGGAGCTGGCGGACAGGAAGGAAACGAGGAATCACGAAAGAAAGCTGGCAGAATTGAAAATCCAACTGGAGCTTGAAACCAAAAGAATGGCGCAGGAAGAGCGAAAGCACCAGATGGATTATGAAGTAAAAATGAGGGAGATAAGTCTCAAGGAGAGAGACTTGGATCGTCCTCCCTCTGGTGGCAGCACATCGCCAGTGCAGGTAGAGTCAAGAGTGCACATCCCAAAGGACGTAGTTAAGGAGTTCTTTAAGGGGGATGACATAGGACAGTGGTTTAGGGCATACGAGGTAGCCATGTCCTCCCACCGGGTCCCTGACAAGGATTGGGGAGCGGGGTTGTGGGGAAGGTTCCTTAGCGAAGGGCGAGATACCTTGTTAGATTTGCCCGTTGAGAATCAGAGATCCTACTCCCACATGAAAGAAGCTTTAATGAACAGGTACGGGCTTACCCCTGAAATGTATAGACAGAAGTTTAGGGGATGTACTAAGCGGCCTGGGAATACGTATGTGGAGTATGTGACTTACTTTTGCAGAGCACTGGATGGTTGGGTGAAGGGTAGCAAAGTGAATGATTTTCAAGGTCTCTTTGATTTGATTGCATGGGAGCACTTGTCTGATCACTGTTTTCCTGAGTTACGCCAACACCTGATCGATAGCAAGCTGTCCAACCCGAGGCAGCTTGCTGAGGAGGCGGACCGCTGGCTCAGCACCAGGGTCCACAAGGGTCCCGTGGGAGACTCCGCCAAGAGTGGGCAGGGTCCCCAGCAGAAGAGTGGGGGGAAAAGGGGGGAAAACAGAAAGGGTTCCAAAAAGGCCCCCAAAGTAGTTCCCAGGGGAGCCCGCAGCAGGGTTCTCAGCCTCCCCCACCCCCAAAGCAGAATGGGGCCCGACAGGTAAACCTGTTCCAAAGGGGCCCTTCAATTGTTTCAAATGTGGCGAGCCTGGGCACATATCCAGTGACCCCAAGTGTCGCCTGTTTGGAAAACCCGCACCCACTGGTGCTCCGCCCCGTCAAGTGACTAGTGTTCACTTAGGAGAAGAAGTGATGATCCCGGGGGGTGGAGATCCCGTTCACATGACCCTAGTCTCGCTAGGAGACAGTGAGATGATCCCTACGAACTACCTGCCCTCTAACACTAAGAAATATGGGCAGGCGGTGATCATCAATGGTAAGGAAGCTGAAGCTCTTAGAGACACAGGAGCCAGTGTGACTGCAGTGAGGCAGCACCTGGTGTCTCAAGAGCAGGTTGTACCCCATGCCTACTGTAGGGTTATCAACGCTGATAATTCTGAGAGTCAGTGTCCGATGGCTCAAGTTCCCTTCGAGTGGGGGGGGGTCTCTGGTACTCTGCAGGTCTGTGTAAGAAAAACCATGCCTGTTGACTGTTTGCTAGGGAATGACTTGGAGCACTCTCCTTGGGAAAAGGTGGAGAAGACGACTCACCTGCGGATGGTGGGTCTGCCTGACTGGGCGTGCGTGACCACCCGGTCGATGGCAGCCAGTAGGGGTGATCAAGAGGTCCTGGGGCCTGAAGGAGAGGCCCAGGAACCGGCCTTAGGGAGAAGGCGCAGGGGGCGCGGGAAACCGGCCCCTGAAGTTCCCACGGTCCAGGAGGAAGCAGACCTTGAGGGGGATGCCCTGGAGCCTACAGGGGAACAGATCGCCGAACTGGGGGACCTGCCTGAGCTGACCCATTGGCAGCAAGAAGGAGGACCCTCCAGGGAGGAATTCTGCAAGGAGCAGAAAGAATGCCCTTCTCTCGTGGGTATGCGGCAGCAGGCTGCAGACCAGGCCAATGGTGTTCAGGCCAAAACACATTACGTGTACTGGGAGAACGACCTCCTGTATTCGGAGCCTAAGGCTGCTGAACCTGGGTCAGCCCGTGTGCTGGTGGTACCCCAGAAGTTCAGAGCCTTCCTACTGGGTCTGGCTCACGATGTGCCTTTAGCAGGACATTTGGGGATGGACAAGACCTATGACAGGCTTGTCACCCACTTGTACTGGCCCCAAATGCATAAGAGTTCAGACGCTCATTGCAGAACCTGTCCGACTTGCCAGGCAAGTGGGAAGACGGGAGGGAAGAACAAGGCTCCCCTCCAACCCTTCCCTGTGGTCGGTACGCCATTCCAGCGAGTGGGTATTGACATCGTTGGGCCTCTGGACCCCAAGACAGCCATGGGCAACAGGTTCATCCTGGTCTTGGTGGATCATGCCACCCGGTACCCTGAAGCCATCCCTCTGAGGACAGTGACGGCCCCCGTGGTGGGACGTGCACTGATGGGAATTTTCTCACGAGTGGGATTTCCTCTAGAGGTGGTGAGCGACAGGGGGACCAATTTCATATCCAAGTATATGAAGTCCCTTTGGCAAGAGTGTGGCGTAACGTATAAGTTCACCACGCCTTACCATCCCCAAGGTAACGGGTTGGTTGAGAGATTCAACCGAACCCTGAAAGGCATGATCATGGGCCTAGAAGGTCCGATGAGGCGTAAGTGGAACGTCCTCTTACCATGCCTACTCTTTGCATATCGCGAGGTGCCACAGAAGTCCCTAGGGTTCAGCCCCTTTGAGCTGCTGTACGGTCACCCCGTGAGAGGACCGCTGAGTTTGGTAAAGGAAGGCTGGGAGCAATCTCCCAGGAAACCTCCCCAGAATGTATATAGCTACATGCTGGCCTTCAGAAACCAGACCAGACGCTTCAGACAACTTGCCGAGGCAAATCTGGAAGCGAGCCAGGAGGAAATGAAGCGGTGGTACGACCAGAATGCCACTCTGGTCGAGCTTCAGCCTGGACAAGAGGTGTATGTCCTGGCCCCAGTGGAGCCCTGTGCCCTTCAAGATAAGTGGACAGGCCCATTTGAGGTTGTGGAGCGCAAGCGCCCCGTGACATACTTGGTGGACATGAAGACGCCCAGGAACCCTTTGCGGGTCCTACATGTCAACCGCCTCAAGCCCCACTTGCGAAGGTCCGAAGTGGGCATGTTGTTGGCAACTGATGACGGAATGGAGGAGGAGTCGGAGCCTCTTCCTGACCTCTTGGTGGCCTGTGAGAAAGATGGGTCAGTGGATGGAGTTAACCTCTCACCCACCCTGACCGCCGAACAACAGGAAGACTGCTGCCAGTTGCTGGGGCAGTTTCCAGATCTGTTCTCCCTGGTTCCGAGTGTCACAGATTGGTGCGTCCATGATGTGGACACTGGAGATAGCTTACCTGTGAAGCATAAGGCTTACAGGGTGACTGACAGGGTCCGGGCCTGCATCAAGGAGGAGGTCTCCAAGATGCTTGCCCTTGGGGTGGTTGAGTCTTCCAGCAGTCCTTGGTCCAGCCCCGTGGTCTTGGTTCCGAAGGCTGCTGCGCCGGGAGCCACACCCGAACTCCGGTTCTGTGTGGACTACAGAGGACTCAATTCAGTCACGAAGACTGACGCGCACCCCATCCCCAGAGCTGATGAGCTCATTGATCGGCTGGGGGCTGCCAAGTTCCTTAGTACGTTTGATTTAACGTCTGGGTACTGGCAGATCGCCTTGACCGATGGGGCAAAGGAGAGGTCGGCATTCTCTACACCAGATGGGCATTTCCAGTTCCGGGTTATGCCATTTGGGATGAAGAATGCCCCTGCCACCTTTCAGAGATTGGTCAACCAGGTGTTGGCTGGACTGGACGAGTTCAGTGCCGCCTACCTGGATGACATCGCGGTGTTCAGTGGCACCTGGCCAGAGCACCTGCGACACCTCTGGGAAGTGTTGATGGCCCTGCGCAGAGCAGGCCTCACAATCAAGGCAAGCAAGTGCCAGATTGGGCAGGGTTCAGTGGTGTACTTGGGACACCAAGTTGGGAGTGGCAAGGTAGCACCCTTGCAGCCCAAAATCGAGACCATCCTGGCTTGGGAACCCCCCAAGACCCAGACTGCAGTGACAGCCTTCCTGGGGCTCACTGGGTATTACAGGAGGTTTGTCAAGGGCTATGGCACGATCGTGACCCCCTTGACAGAGCTGACTTCGAAGAAGCAGCCCAGGAATGTGATTTGGACTGACACCTGTCAGAAGGCTTTTGACACCCTGAAGACTGCCATGTGCACGGCGCCCGTGCTCCTGGCTCCGGACTTCTCCAAGGAATTCATAGTGCAAACAGACGCTTCAGAGCATGGTGTAGGGGCTGTTCTTTCACAGATGACTGAGGAGGGCTTTGACCAACCCGTAGCCTTCATAAGTAGGAGGTTACTTCCACGGGAAAGTAGGTGGAGTGCAATAGAGCGTGAAGCATTTGCTGTGGTCTGGGCGCTGAAGAAGCTAAGACCCTACTTGTTTGGGTCTCACTTCCGAGTTCAGACGGACCACAGGCCCCTCAGATGGTTGATGCAAATGAGGGGTGAGAACCCGAAACTGTTGAGGTGGTCCATTTCTCTACAGAGTATGGACTTTACGGTGGAACACCGCCCTGGCACCGATCACGCCAACGCTGACGGTCTGTCCAGATTTTTCCACCTTAGTGATGTGGAACTCCCTGGGGAAGGGTAGTTCCCCCCACATTTCAGCTGGAGGGGACACATGTTAGACCTGGCACCTTGGCGTGAGTCTCCCTTTCACTTTTTGCTGATGTGCCTCCGATGTTTTGCTGGTTTTCCGATACTCAGGGCACTGCGCCACGGCTGACCCGTGCCGCAGTGCAAGTGCTCCCTACTGTAAATGTACATGCAATTGGTATCCATGATTGGTGCATTGGATTTACTGTTAGTCCCTAGTAAATTGCACTAGAGAGTGCCGGGGCTTGTAGATGCCAATACTGCTGGTGGGCCTGCAGCGCTGGTTGCGCCACCCACCGAAGCAGCCGTAAAGATGTGTCTGGGGACTGCGACCGCAGAACCCGCGTGCGGTCTCGTACTGTCACGCTAGCTGGGCAAGTACACCCACTTGCCAGCCCCGAACCTTCCCTTGACTACATATTAGTCACCCCTATGGTAGGCCTGCGGGCAGGGTGCGTTGTAGGTGTAAGGTAGGACAAGCCCTGATGTGTGTGGCATGTCCTAGTAGTGACTTACAACCAAAACCGTATTTCACTATTGAAGGCTACCTGCTCCATTAGGCCAGACTGAGCTGCTGGAATTATTACACCCTATAATCCCAGCAGGCTCAAGGAGCATGGTAGCGAGTCGTGTTTAGTATGCCTGAACTCAGGATGATAAAATATTTCTTTTAGTAAAGTTTATTTTAGTATCCTGGGTTTGCAAATGCTACTTTTAGAAAGTTAGCATTTGCTTGCCTAACCATTTCAGCCCGCCTCTGCTGGTATGTGTATCTGACTGTCTGGGACGTGTGAGTGACAGGGCTGGGGGGATGACAGGTGGTGAATGCGCAGATTACACCTTAGTGGGAGGTAGGAGTGCCTCTTGACTCAAACTGTAGCTGTGCTCTGCCACCACAATGCTGGCTCCACCCTCCTGGGGAGCGACTGATGACTCAGCCGGCACCTGGCCCAGGAAGGGCGAAGCCCCCATCAACAAGGTACTCTGGCAGCCCCTGTCCGCACAATGCTGGCTCCACCTCCTGTGGGGCGTCTGATGCGCCTGCCCCTCACACTGAAAGCAGAAGCCGGAGTACACCCACCAGGGTACTCAAGGACTGAGAGTGGCTATGCAAAGGCCCCCCTGGCCTGCGAGAACAAAAGAAATGGCCTATAAAAGAAGGAGCCCTGCTCCTTGAAAATTAGATCCTGTTTGGGCTACAGAAGGAACTCTGCCCGACGAGAAGGACCGTGAGAGACAAGGAAGGGTGCTGACTCTTGCCTGTGTCTGGTGCCTTGCTGCCGAAGGAGAGGAAGAAGGAAAGACTGCGAGAAGACTTTTGCTTTACTTTGTGCCAAACTCTGCTAAAAGATCTCCAAGGGCTTGCAACTGAACTTGCCCCCTGACCAGCGCCCCAGGACCAGTGGGCGCTACACCCTGAAGAAAGCGACTACGTGTGCTGCTTATCGCTGCAGTACCGACGGAGGAATCTCCTCCAAGGCAACGACATCCACCTGACCACCGTGACCGGGGCCCAAAGCAACAGCGAAAGCAAAGTGAGGACCAGCCGCCGCTGGCCCGAACACCGTGACCGCAACTGCACCGGGAGCCCGAGAGCAAAGCGAAGGAGGACCCGTCCGGTCCGAGCTCTCGAGTTGACTGCGCCACGAGCAGCCAATCCACTTGCAAAGACGGACAGTTGCCCTGTGAGAATCCGCTAGGTCGGTATCTTGCCCGACAGCTCAGCTGTGAGCGCACAGCTGCACCGGCACTTGGCTGGGTACGTCCTGCACTTGGGGACCGTACTGCCACCTGCCGCCATCACACAGCCGCCGCCTCCAGGGTCGGAGCGGACGACGAGGAGAGGACCCTGCCGCCACAGAACACCGCTGCCCCGGATGACCCGTGAACTGCTCGGCTGAGAGCCGCAACGAACAGCGACCCCGGGAAGGCAACGCAACGTGGGACAGATCCCCTGGAAGCCGCCTGCTCCACAAGAACTTTGTTGACACCGGCCTGAGGGCCCTAAGAGAACGCTTATTGCTAGAAAGAACTGTGGCAACTTGAACTAAGTAACTTGAAACCGATACCTTAAAGTACGTTGACTGTATTCACCAGCCTGCTTAAAATCTATATAAAGATATATATTTTTACAGAATACAGTCTGGTCTCGTTGTGTGGTGGGTTGGTTGTAAAGGTGTAATATTGCAAGTGTTTAACCCTATGTGCCCCAAAGATTAGCCTACGACTGCTTAAGCCACACTACCTAGAGGGTAAGCAGAGGTTGTCTGGAAGGTAACCCTCAGCCCTGACGAGGAAGAGAGAGTCCCTGCTTGTCGCTGGTGTTGCACTGCGCCAATTAGAGCCTCCCCTTCCTACAAACTTTATTTCCCAAAACTAGCATTTTCTAGTCAGAGTTCAATTCATCCCTGACGCAAAGCCATAAGCGTGTTAATGCCTTTGTGGTGACGATCATGTGTGGTTATGACCGCGTTGTAATGGCAGTTTTCCCCCAGGACACTGCAGGAACCGGGTCTGGGCGTGGCGGACTCTAGGACATCAGGCAGTCATTGAGGCCCACATACTTATTTTTGTAGGGGGGTATGTTTGCACGCGAAAATGTCACAAGAGGTTTGTAAATGTGGTACACATTGTTTTGTTTTACTTTGATTTCCTTTCTATGTTGTACTCCATCCAGAGAAAATATAACTTATTGTACAGCCAGTACTTTTCAACCCTACTGTCAAACAACTTACTATAGTACTTCAAATTATAAATATTATTTTTGTTGTGGACCGACACCCCCCAAAAAAAAAGTATATAGTTTTTTTATTAACTTTTATTAAAACAACAATAACTGTAAACGTAACTCAAAGATAATTTAATAAACAACTAGAAAAATAACTTTAATAAAACAGTATTATAAACAAATTGTGATGTGGACTCCAAAAGACGTAGGATAGATAGTCTGCCAAACAAAAAGGAAAATTAGACTTTAAAATTATGTAAATGTGACTAAATATGGTGAAGTATTACTTGTGAATGTAACACTACGATTTTACGTGTGCAGTGTGCCTAGTGCATTTCACTTCTTTTATAGTCCCGTGTTCAAGTGGTGTCTATGTGGAAGTGAGTACTGTGTTACTGACACAAAAGTTGCACAATGGATTGTAAATACGCCGATTTATTTCTAATGCATTGCAATGGAGGCATTGTACATCTAGGTCGCTTTGCTTACCTTAAACACTGCGGCCACCAGAATTCACAACTTGAATTCAACTCTGCTTCTACACGTCAAAGTATATTCAATACGTTGCAGACATTTTCATTGCTGTTGCCTGATATGTCGTGATTGCTTCTAAAGAATGTTTGGTGAAGGCAAAGAAAAGAACATTTGATTAATCACCGTAAACTGAGTTGAGAAACTTCTGACAAAAGTGAATTTTAATGTGAGTTCTTAAAATTGCATACCTAGACTATTGCACCCCATTAACTCGCAGAGTCTGGAGTTGAGAGTTTTTCTTGAAAAGTCGGACGCATATTTACAAGCTCCTTGCGCCACCCATGTTAAAAGTGACACAAAAGTGGCGCAATAAGCTTGTAGATCTGTTTCTCAGACTGTTGTAACCTATCTGTTGTCACTGCTCTGAGGTAATTATACATTTCTACACAGTCAAGCGGCTGTACACTACCCACTCGCTCCTTCCACAAATAATTTGTTGTTGTTACGGAAACAAAATTCTTTGCTCATCTACTGCCATTGGCGTGATTCAAAGAGGGTGCTCTACGTGTCGAAGCAACCTTCACTGTAACCAAGAGAGTTCACCACTTCAACTCAGATAAAGTTCTAAACAGCAGACTGGAGACAGCAGCGTCCAAAACTTTAAAATAGAAAGAAAAACGATGTGAGAGTTTAAGAAAGAGAAAGAGAAAAAAAGGACATTAAAACGTGGGAGAGGCACACACGATAGGGGGGGGTGCCTGAAGCCAGAGGCGCTACCACAGTCAGAAAGTTTTGGAGGGGCTTAACTTCAAGCAAAAAGAAGAGTGGAGCTGCAGGGCCTGTAAGCGGGGGCGGGGAGATCAAAGCCTCATTAACAAGCAAAAGGTCTTTAAAAGACCTGTGAAGTACCCGATGCGACTGTGTGTGGGCCCAGGAAGCTATCTCATCCTAGCTAAAGCCCCGTTAGCCGAATGGGTGTTGCGCGCCTGCTGCATACTACACATTCTCTCTTTTCACAGATAACTTGTCGTTCTTTCGGAAACAAGTTTCTTTGCTCACCTTGTGCCATTGCCGTCATTTAAACAGGGAGCACTACGTGACAAAGCAGGCTTCTCAGTCCTTGTTACAATGGCCACGCATCATCGCAGAATACACAAACGTAGAGCTTTGTAAGTTTCTTTTGGGGGGTGTCGTCAATCTGTAAAAGACAACCTGTAAGATAAAAAGGAAGTTAACATTGTGTGTAATTTTTTTATGAAACGAGAGAGGAAATAGGAGAGTGATTGAAAACAATACTCGCAGCTCACTTTTTTGTCACCAGTGTTTTTTCACTACGTACCGGACACAATCCATCCTGAAGCTCTACATCTAAAAGATAATAAAAGAAAGATGTTATGATTGGTAATTGTTACTATATTAATTTGGAGTTAGATAACATCGCGCTTTTATACACGTTCCTTCTCACATTTCTACCAACTGTTTGTATTGGCAATATTCCGGACATTTCAGCGATTATAAAAACGTTCCTGCTATTGGGAAAAAAGTGTATACATGTAAATTAATACACTATATAGAAGTGTGGTCGTCTAAAACACTAAGTCGCGTTTTTGTATCTAGTCTTCTACAACCCTGACTCCATCCGATGCGTACTCAAGCCTCACTGCTCACCTTTTCGTGGAAAAGTCACCTTCTGCATGATGTAGTCCCGATCTCCAAGAAAGAGCTCTCATATATGGTGCCGAGTCTTGATGTCTCTATGGCTAACGACATACTCGTGCTCCCATCATCATCATCATCGTAGGTTCTTCACCCTCTCCCTGCTTCGGGCACCACTAACTCACTGACCAAAGAGGCCACGCATGTAGTAGTGAGCCTCTTGTACGGTACTTTGGGAACAACTCTAAAATGGCGTACAACACATGCTTTTCGTCTTTTTGATACATAGGGTCACGTGTGTAGTGACGAATGCGCTGGATGGGTGTGGTGTGGGTGTATACGAACCATGAGGGAGTGTGTGTGCCGATCTGACAACTAGACCTGGAACTAAGAAATCACTACAATTCAAATGTGGGCCTTATACTGTTGTTGTGTTTTCCTGGTAGCGTAAGAGTTGCCTGTACTAACGTATTCAGTCTCGATTAATTTACCACCTCCCCCCGGGGCTTTTAAATGTTGGGAGAGGGGTCAATAATTGTGCTGACTTTTCTCCTTTAGCGTGCAGTACTATATTGTTTTATAAAATGTATAACTCTTAAAACCATCTTTGAAATAAAAATACTCATATTTTAAAAATATTTTTATTGAGTCTTTTATATTCATTATATGGGTGAAGTGCAGAAATGGTTTTATATTCATTGGTATCACGCGTTCCACCACATTCATTTTATTTTATCACAAGCACTCACTCCTTATGTTTACATTATATAAGTGTTGCCAGCCATCGTGTGCCTCGAGTCACAAGAAAGCAGTGAACCCATGACTCCTGCCCCTGCTGCCGAGAGTTCGCCAATGGTGTGCTCCTGTGGCCACGATCGGGTGACTGCTTGTGCCTCTTACTGTATTTTTATTTCTTATCTATTTGAATTGTCATTTCATTTTTGCAGCGTTGTTTGTATTGTAGGCGCCCTTTGTGCCCCTTGACTGCTGTACCCCCCGCACCCCGCTTCCCACTGCTGCACCCCTGCGGCCCGCCCCCTTTGCCTTCTGTATCCCGTCCTGTCCCCATCCCCCACGCCCATTGGCCACCTCGCTCCCGCCTCCCAGCTGGTCCTCCCTCCCACTTGGCCTCTTATGGAGGACGTCGCGCGGCAGTGAGTGTGACCCTTGACCCTGCTCACAGGTCGGGTCGCTCCCCACGCAGGGCTCCCCCGGTGCGCCCGTGACTCCTGCCCCTGCTGCCGAGAGTTCGCCACTGCTTACCATCTATGAGTGGATGAAATTCAGCCAGCTGAAGCTCAATCCTAGCAAGACAGAGCTGGTTTTGATTGGCGGGCTCCCACATCCCTGGACTCCCAACTTCTGGCCCCCTGCCCTTGGTCCCCCTCCCTGCCCAGTCAACTCTGTGAAGAGCCTAGGTGTTACTATATCTAGTGACCTTTCAATGCGGCCGCACATCAACGCTGTTACCTCGGCCTGCTTTTATCATCTTCGCAGAATCGGGAAGATCCGAAGGTTCCTATCACCAGAGGCTCTCACCCTTGTCATCATGGCCCTGGTCACCTCACGTTTAGACTATGCCAACTGTCTATACGTGGGGATTCCTGCATACCATCTCCACCGACTCCAACTGGTGCAAAACCAGGCAGCCAGATGAATCTTTCAGCAGCCCAAACACCAACACGTTACCCCGATGCTAAAAACTCTACACTGGCTCCCGGTTGCGCAACGTTGTATCTTTAAATTAGGATGTACCATTTTCAAATCTCTCTTTGCCTCTGCTCCGGTCTTTATTTCTCTCTGCTTGCACCCCTATGTTCCCTCTCGACACCTCAGATCCTCTGCTCACAATCTTCTGATTACTCCTAGGTTCAATCGCAAGAAGCACGGTGGTGACTGTTTTTCTTTTCTTGCTCCGTCCACTTGGAACTCCTTTCCTCTCTTAATCCGTCTCACTCCTGACTATTCTACTTTCCGTAAATTCTTGAAAACATATCTGTTCCAACTTGCTCATGGCTAGCTGCACTCGCTCCCCTGTGTCCCTCCACTGGTCTCCGAGCGCCAAGAAACCAATTGGTGTATGTGCGCGGTATTAAATTCCTTTAACATAACATAACATAACATAACTGGTGTGCTCCTGTGGCCGCGATCGGTTGACTGCTTGTGCCTCTTACTGTATTTTTATTTCTTATCTATTTGCATTGTCATTTCATTTTATCAGCGTTGTTTGTATTGTAGGGGCCCTTAGTGCCCCTTGTCCGCTGTACCCCCCGCTCCCCGCTATCCACCGCTGCACCCCTGCGGCCCGCCCCCTTAGCCTTCTGTATCCCGTCCCGTCCCCCACCCCCATTGGCCACCCCGCTCTTGCCTCCCAGCTGCTCCTCGGTCCCACTTCTCCTCTTATGGAGAACGCCATATATAGATTTTACTCAATTTAGAAGTAGTAAAGTTAGGAGTCCTAACTTTACTACTACTAAATTGAGAAAAATCCTAATTTTAAGACTTTTGGTATTCACAGAAGGCATTTAGGCGTCCTAAAGTTAGTAGTCCTAACTTTACTACTACTAAATTGAGAAAAATCCTAATTTTAAGACTTTCGGTATTCACAGAAGGCATTTAGGAGTCCTAAAGTTAGTAGTCCTAACTTCTGTGAATACCGAAATGAGTAAGTTCATTCTGTGAATACCAAAAGTAGTAAGTGCATTCTGTGAATGCCAAAAGTAGTAAGTTCATTCTGTGAATTGGGCCCAGTGAGTTGAAAGTCATGGTAGATGAAATCATCCGTGTCGAACCCCACCTCTTCGGCACCCTAGTCCAGCAGACCACCGTGGCAACCAAAAACAACATGTGGGACAGGATAGTCAACCTAGTGAATGCGTCAGGGACCGTGCCACAAACTAAACACAACATCCAGAGGGGGTGGCATGACCTCAAGACAGGGGTGAAAGGCATCAGGGCAAAGAATCACCTGCGGGCACACCACACTGGCGCGGCACTCCCCCGGAGCCCCTACCATATGCAGAATAGGAGGAGAAGGTGCTGGGCACACTGCACCCTGAGAGCCTGGAAGGAATCGAATAGGGATAAGAGGCTGGTAAGTACAAACCAAGCACCACTATCACACCGACATGGTCTGCCCTTCACAACTGACAAGACACATCTCCCAGGCTCCAATCCATGCATGTGGGCCACATAGTCACCAAAATGTGAAGGCCTGTGCACAAATGCACCCAACATGACCAAACACAAATGTTGCCTCATACGTTTCCAGCCATGCATGTCGTCAAAGCACCCAGCACTACAACTCCCGACAGGCCCCCATGTCCACAGGGAGGGTGGTGGGGTGTCTGTGAGAGGTGGGTGGGGTGTGGGAGAGACCAGCACCACAACTTCCAACAGGCCCCCATGTCCACATGGAGGGTGGTGGTGGGTGGGGTGTGTGAGAGACCAGCACTACAATTCCCAACAGGCCCCCATGTCCACAGGGAGGGTGGTGGGGTGTGTGTGAGAGGTGGGTGGGGTGTGGGAGAGACCAGCACCACAACTTTCAACAGGCCCCCATGTCCACAGGGAGGGTGGTGGTGGGTGGGTGTGTGAGAGACCAGCACTACAACTCCCAACAGGCCCCCATGTCCACAGGGAGGGTGGTGGGGTGTGTGTGAGAGGTGGGTGGGGTGTGGGAGAGACCAGCACCACAATTTCCAACAGGCCCCCATGTCCACAGGGAGGGTGGTGGTGGGTGGGGTGTGTGAGAGACCAGCACTACATCTCCCAACAGGCCCCCATGTCCACAGGGAGGGTGGTGGGGTGAGTGTGAGAGGTGGGTGGGGTTGGGAGAGACCAGCTCCACAACTTCCAGCAGGCCCCCATGTCCACAGGGAGGGTGGTGGTGGGTGGGGTGTGTGAGAGACCAGCACTACAACTCCCAACAGGCCCCCATGTCCACATGGAGGGTGGTGGTGGGTGGGGTGTGTGAGAGACCAGCACTACAACTCCCAACAGGCCCCCATGTCCACAGGGAGGGTGGTGGTGGGTGGGATGTGTGAGAGACCAGCACTACAACTCCCAACAGGTCCCATGTCCACAGGGAGGGTGGTGGGGTGTGTGAGAGAGGTCAGTGAATTGTAATGTTTGTAGCAGAAACCTGCCATGTACACACCATTGAGCATGAAACTCTTGTCCCTCAGGTGATCGCAACTTGACTGGCGAAAGCAGCAACCGCCAGCACCAGTCGCCCCACTCACAGCACGGACTCTCTGGGGACGATCCCATTGCCATCTCGGATGCAGAGGACGATGCGGGCCCAAGCAGACTCCCACGGCCATCAGGCTCCTAGGACATCCCTGCCTCCACCACCTTGGCATGTGTTACTACTCTAACACCTGCCATCGTGAGCTGTGCAGCCACCACCACTCCTGCCTGTGCCACCCTGCCTGCCCCATCGCCCGATGCTGGGCCATCGACATCCCAGGCAAGCAGGCAGAGTGGACGGGAGAGGACACAGGTGAGGGCACAGCTCACAACCAGGAGTGCAGTTGTCCAGCGAGGGGGGGAAGGACACCCACCCCATCCTGGCGCCGAAACCCTGGAAGCCATCGCCCGAGTCCATGCCTCCTATGAGCGGTCGCAGGCACAGTCCGATCGTGCCCACCAGGACACACAAGAGAGCAGTCATCTGTTGCGGTCCATTGATACCCGCATAAGCCAAATTGTGGACCTCATGGGCCAGCAAACTGCTCTGTGGAGGGACTGGTTATCCTGCGCCCCACCACCACCCCCTCACCCAAGTGCCCAGCGGGACCGGTCACCAACACCACCGCCACCCACACCTGAGCCCACGGACAGGCAGGTGGCCCCTGACCAACCTGCCCCCACAGCTGTCTCCGCTCAGTCTTCAAGATGGAGGGGCCGTCCGAGGCTGGAACCAGGTGAGAGCAGTGGAAATGCACCATCTACCCGCTCTAAGAGGAGTGGCCAATAAATTCACCCTTGCTTGAGCCTGCCATTCATCCTGCAAACTATCCTGCCCCACAATGCCAAGTATTGGCACACGTCTGTTGGACTAGCTGGACATCACACAATGTGGTGACCCCACGGTGTTTTCATCTGCCATGACCTTCAACTCTCACTCCCCCAACACTTCCTTGTAAATATCCCCAACACCAATCCTCAACCTGTGAATAAACTTCACGTAAACACTCAATGATGTGTGGCTTCCATGTTTTAATCACATGATTGTCAAAGAATGAGACGTCACTAGGTGCAGGGACCAGCGGTGGGTGAATGGCCTGGCCCAGTGGTGGGTGAACGGCCACCACCCGGCGGTCGGTGACCGGCCTGGACCGGCGGTGGGTGAACGGCCTGGACCGGCCGGTCTACGGTGGGTTCTGCAATGTGACTGTAAGGGGGGTATCAACTGCCATTTTGATTTCCATAAGCAAAAGTATGTGTTGGCCTGCACCGCCCCCGCGGAATGCGTGCACCGCCATGGTGGCGCCACTGATTGAACATTGTTTCAAAAGATACATCCGTCGTGGAAGCGCGCACATGCGGTTGCCGATGTGTGACCGTGACGGTCCGTGCACATGTAGCCAATGGGAAGAGGTAACCCGGGGAGCGTATGCGCATTCAAAAATAGCGGAAGCCATGCACCGCCACACCAGGGACAGTCATTGGCTCTTTTTGAATGAGGCATCCAGGGGAAAACAATTGCTGCCGACGTGTGCCACTGATATGGGCTCAGGTCCCTATATACGTGTGAATTTCAGCAGCACACATTCACTGTTTTCATCAACTGCTGCATGCGACCATCACCCCGACCTGCTGCTGCTGAGCTGACCAACAACTGCTGCCTGCGACCATCACCTCAACCTGCTGCTGCTGAGCTGACCAACAACTGCTGCCTGCGACCATCACCTCGACCTGCTGCTGCTGAGCTGACCAACAACTGCTGCTGTAGTGCCACAGTCCAGGACCTTGCCATGCAGAGAGTGCGAGAGATCCGGTCTCGTCCCTTCACCGCAGCGGAGCTGGATGCTCTGGTGGACGGTGTGCTCAGCCACTATGGACGGCTCTACGGTGCACCCGGACAGGTGGTAAGTGCAGTGGTGAACATGTTGGTGGGCATGAGGTGGTCACTGACTCCTGTCTTCTGCTAGTTTGGCGGTGTGCTGTGGGACCTTCACATGTGTTGTGCTGAGCATGGCTGCATGTAGATACATGTTTCTACGATGTTTCGGAATGTCAAACTGTCCACTAACGTTCCCCTCTTGTCTCCCATCATGGTAGGTCAAGCTGCACCTTCGCAAGGCCGTGTGGAGGACCATAGCACGTGATGTACGGGCAGTGGGGGTGTGCAATAGACGACACACACATTGCCACAAGCGCTGGGGCGACATATCCAGGCTAAGCAAGAATGTTGCGGAGATGACACTGGGGAGGATTCCAAGATCAACACGTCTGTCCTGACACACCATGACCCCTCTAATGCACCGTATCATTGCTGTGACGCATCCTGACCTGTGCGCCCGGCTGAGAGGGGATCAACAGCAAACCAGCGGTAAGCAGACTGTATGTGTCTGTGACTTGTGAGTGCATGCATGTATTGGTGCTCAGACACAGTAGTGACATCCGTGGTGCGTTTGTTTTGCTGCAATTGCATGTTGGTGCCATTAGGGGAGTGAGCGGTTGCATCCATGTCCGCCAGGTGGACAGGCCACTTGCTTTGTAGTTGAGGGTTTCAGGACATGCCGTTGAGGTCTCTGGTCCCATGGCATGACATGTGTGGTGGTCTACAAGCACTTGCCCTGTTCGTTTGATGTACAGGTTTCACAGCCTCCACCAGTTCTTTGATATGAGGATTTCTGGTAGGGGTGGGTCGTGGGCAGTATGGGTGCTACATGTTATTAGTCTGTAAGGAAATTTGTGATTTTGTAACCTTCAGTACGTGAGTGTGGCACTTACTTAAACCTCTTTTCTCTCTGTTTCAGCTTTGGAAGAGGGCACTGACCCACAGACGACGGAGATGAGTGGTGGCAATGCATCCGGATCAGAGGTCACACACACGCAGACTGACACTAAAGAGGGCAGCCCCGGAGAGGGGGACAGAACCGTCCCTGAGGACTCACATGTGGCAACACCATCGTCCTCATCTTCGGACAGTGTTGGTGAGTTAGCACTGTTGTCACAGACAGGGAGTGGGCAATCAACAAAAATACAACAGAGTATTGGGGGGTCCTAGGGGAGTTAGTTTATAGACAATGTAAGTACCTTGTCCCCCAACTACTACTACAAAAAACAAGAGAGGTACTAAGAGTCTATGAAGTGAAGAACTGACAGGACCAGATTGTGTCCAGTATGAGTGTTCAGATCAAACCGTTGATCTTGAGCACATGACACTATTATGTCATAGAGGTGAGGAAAGGAAGATACAGGGTTTAGAAAGTTAGAACATAGTACCCATCCGCCCACTCATCAGTGGAATTTCGTCATCTGGGTTGGTGAAAAGAAAGGTGTCCTATGGGCTTTTCCTCAGGGAGAGTCTGAGGTAGCCAAATGTTGGACCCTTAAGAACCACATCCAACCAACAGAGGATAGTGTGTGAGTGGAAGGGGCAAATAAATTTGCAGTGCTCAGAAAAGAAAAGAGAAGGAAACTAATCCTAGTGATTAAAAATACCTACTTTGATGACAAAAGAAAACTTTTATTCGGTGTGACCATCAAAGTGGTATCGTAAAAACAGTATGCTGATAGCATGTAAGGAATTGCTATCTATCATGTGTGTTAATCGGTCGACATGTTTCAGCCTATACCGGCTTTCTTCAGGACCTATGATAAGCTACTGCAACATATACTTATCGTGAGTTGGAACTTGAACATGAACAATCTCCAACAAATGAAGGTGTATCTCCTCCTGTGCATAAAAATGTGGGAAACAAAAAAACACAGTGTTAAATATATACAAACTATGTGGTGTTTACCTCAACCTCTTGAAATGCAAAGAAAACATAGTCTTCACTCACCCCAATTCTAGGGAGAAAAAACCTCACCTCGCCTGGCAACAGCTCAGGTTGGAAGGAGGCCACGCACTGAAAAGATAAGTGCGAGAATAAGAATTAATAATGCAGTAACTAAATAAGTCCTGCATTTTGTTTTAGACTTTTACAAACAGTGACACCAAAAGGCATAAGGAGGCGGCTGGATTGAGAAACTGATGTGAAATTCATCTCTAAAAATTGTATCAAACCCCTTAATATTCCAAGGTTGTGCTACCAGTGGAGTTATTCAAAGAGGGCCAAAAACCGCCATGCTATGTTGTTAGCGCGAAGTTAAATCAAAGGGAGTTGGGGTCTTCCTATTCAGAGCCCTCTCAGAAAGAAGCGCAACATGGAGCGCTAAAGAACTCACCTCTCCGTCGTTACCTCGGGTAGAATCCTGAGCCGAGGGGGAGGTGACTGGCTCACTGAGAATGGCTGTTAATAACAGCTGGTGGCGGACCTGAGAGAGAACTCTCAGTATGTGCGTTGTTATTGGTTGTCAGAAATCGACCAATAGTGGCGATGCAAGCTAAGCCTGCAAGAGCACGAACCTCTTTGCGCGTTGTCATTGGTTAAGACTTAAACCAATGCCAGCGGATGGAGGCTTTTTGTGCGGAACTGTGTAAAATACGTCCCGCTAGTTTTCTATCAGTCATTCATGGTGATCATACATCTGTATAAGAGAACGACCTCATCTGAGGACTGCATGTAGAGCATTCGCATGGAAAACGTACGCCGCCCAATGACTCTGAGTATGTCAGGGAATCGTCTAAATGGGCTTTGGCACAAGGTGCGTGATTGGTGAGCTTGCAACCAATCACGCACTGTTTGGTAAAAAGGGGGTTGTTTTGTTTACCTTTCATAATGCCAATATAATATGTTAAAGAACAGGTCCGCGGTTTGCAGAGAAGTGATAGAAAGCAAATTAATGTTCATCTACACTCCATGTATACATCAGATGGTGTGTGAAAAAAGGAATTGTCATGTCTAACAGGTCGTATCCGAATCTAAACAAATGAATAGACAGATCGACCGGCAAGTTGCAACCAAGTTGTGTATACCAAAGGGAAGGCAGTATGTCTGAGGCTTGTCCACTACTATGTGCGATCCCTAGGTTGCGGCTGCGTATAACAGTAATATTTGGCGAGGCTAAATTTACATGGTGCCAATATCAAATGGGTAGTCAGTTCTATGGACCAGAGAGAGCGGGCCTAGACACTGACAACCTCCCATGTGGGACCAATGAGGTGGAGACGGTGTGCACCCATTTTTGAAATGTTAGCCCCAGGTGACCAAAAGCCTAGGTGAACTGTAAATATAATGATGTTGAAGATGGATGCTCACAGGTGCCTCCAGGGTATATCATCGTTTAGCCCTTGTGTGTCGCTTCGCAGTTTGTAGACCCACCTTTGCTCTTTTCTCAGAAGGAACAATGAAATGCCTGTGATGTGACTGGGTATGTGTGGTTGTTCCAGGTTTAACTACCTCAGTTCATCAGGATGATGTTTTTTCTCCAGAAAATGTGAGGTAAGGCGGGTAGCCTGTTTTGTGCGTCTGATTGTACTTTTGTGCTCTTGGATGCGCAGTTTGATTTTTCTTGCTGTCATCCCTATGTACCTTAAGCCACAAGGACAGGTGATCTGATAGATGACTTTGTCACTATTACAGTTTGTGTGACGTTTTAGTTTCCAGGGTATAGTGGTGCCAATATCGACTTCCAGGGTTTTACTGGTTTGGGCACACACTGAGCAGTTGCCACAAAGATAATGGCCCTGCACTGGAGGAAGATTCCATAGGTTAGGAGTGGATTCTGCAATGTCATCACGAGGTCTTGTGTGTACAAGAGCATCTCTAAGATTAGCCCCTCTCTTAAAAGAGAACAGTGGTAGAGAGATGTGTTCACCAGAGCTATTTAAAATGCGCCATTTCTGTCTAATTATTTTCTGTATTTTAGACGAAGAGGTGTTGTATGTGGTGACACACACTATTCTGTCGAGGGGTGGTTTTGCAACTGGTGGTTCAAGTAGGGCCTCACGATGATTATTGGCAGCACGTTTGAAAGACTTGTGAACCAGAGATTTAGGATATCGCCGCATTCTCAGTTTGCTAGTGAGATCCTTTGCTTTTGCACGGAAGTCTACAGTGTCAGAGCAGTTCCTCCGGACCCTGAGGAACTGGCCAAAAGGAAGATTTTCCCTCAGGGAACGGGGATGATGGCTGTCGAATCTGAGCAATGAGTTCCGTGCCATAGGTTTTCGATATAGAGAACTGGCCAAATGCCCTTCTTGTGGAAAGATTGTCAAATCAAGAAAGGGGAGTTCAGTTTTACTGTGCTCTAATGTGAACCGAAGGTAAGGGTTTTGTCCGTTCAACCAGTCTTGAAAAAGCAAGAGGGATTGTATATCTCCTTGCCAGACCACTATGATGTCATCAATATACCGTTTCCACATCTTCAAATGATGAAGATGTGGATTGGTGTTATTCAGTACCTGTTGGGTCTCAAAATGATGGACATAAAGATTCGCTAAGCTGGGTGCGAATTTACTGCCCATAGATGTCCCCGAGATCTGTAAATACAGAGAGTCCTCGAAGGCGAAAAAGTTTTCGGTCATGGCAATCCTTGCCAGCTCTATTATAAAATGGATGGGAGTTACAATATCCGCCGAAAAATCTTCTAGAAGTGTTTTAACCGTCTCCAGTGTCTCAGTCTGTGGTATACACGTGTAGAGTGATTCGACATCAAAACTTGCTAGAATGTCAGTGTTGATGTCGAAAGGGACATCGGGTAGTTTCCGTACGATGTCCTTGGTATCTTGGAGATATGTTGGCATGGTTTTCACAATCGGACTGAGAAAAACATCAACAAAGCTTGATAGAGGCTCTAACAAAGATCCAATTCCAGAGATAATCGGCCGGCCAGGCGGTGGTCTGGCCGGTTTATGAATCTTTGGAAGGGTGTAGAAATACGGAATGATGGGGCATTTCGTGACTAGAAAGTTGGCCTCTTGTGGGGTGATCCATCCCTCAGTGCTAGCTTCTTCCACTAGACACTTAATCTCATTGGAGAGTCTGGCAGTGGGATTATCAGCAAGGAGGGTGTAGAACTGTGTATTGCCTAATTGTCTAAGACATTCATTACGATATGTAGTGATGTCTTGAACGACAATGGCTCCCCCCTTGTCCGCCGGTTTGATCACTATCGTGGTGTCTTTGGAAAGCGAATTTAGGGCGGCTCTGTCTTTCTTGGAAAGGTTCTGGTAGTTTCCTTCTTTGGAGAAGTTTATAGAGTTCAAATCTTGCAACACTGCTGCCTCAAAAGTGCCAACCTTGGATGGCACTTGTTGGAGTAGAGGCATAAAGTTGGATTTAACTTTCAGTCCTGTGTTCGTGTCATTATTCGGTATAACAGGCTCTTTATCTTTTAAAAAATAGTGTAGCCTGATAGTCCTGAAAAATCGTTCGATTTCACTCCTTAACAGAAAGGGTTCTCCACGGTTAGTGGGAACAAACCCGAGACCTCTGTTGAGAACCTCTTGTTCACTGGGGGTAATGATCCGGCTGCTCAGGTTCACAACTAGATCTTCTTCCGGGGGCTGGGGTGTGTCGTCTACTGGCCTCGTTTGTTGTGGCTCGTCGAAGGATCTTGATCGGCTGCCCATTGTACATGGCCTTGTCCCTGCCCTCTTCGTCTGCCTCGGTTCCAACCACGGCCCTGTCCTAAAAAAGCCTGGTTGTCAAAATACTGAGGCTGCATGGGGTAGTGAGACATAGGTGGGGGAAATTGAGGGTAACCCCATGGGGCGGGTGGCCACCATGGTCCTGTCTGATACATACTGCCCCGTCCGTTATATCTCTTGTTGGCTCGATTATTGCGGCCTCTGCCCCTTGGTTGACTGGTATCCCCACTGTCTGAGCTAGAGGAATCAGTGTCTGTTGATGTGGCATAGGAAGAACCTTGAATGTTTTTCTGTTTATGAGAGTCAGTGGGAGTGTAATTATCACTGGTGTATGGGTATACTCTCTCATGTGAAAATTTGGCCAGATCTTTCTTGAACTTCTCTATCTTGGCCAAAAAGTTTGGTTCTTTATATTCCTTATTCGCCTTGTTGGAATCTTCTTGTTGTTTCTCGAATTTTTTAGCTGTTAAGGTAGTCTGGATTTGTCCTTCAAGGATCTGTATTTCCACCAAGATGGCGTCTGCAATACGTTTGGCTGTGGTGATAATTAAAATCAGCCAATCTCTTGTACAGCGCCATGCTATTAGCGACCAGTCCTTGATAAAGGCCTTGTCTGTGAGAAACAGCCTCGGCGCATTGGTCACTATGAGACCTGTAGGGGCACATTTACCATGCAAATACTCCGCCATGATCTGTCCATGTATGACTGTGCGAGAATGACTTTTTTTAAGGTTAAGTACTGTCTCCCAGTCTGCCACTACAGTAGATGTCGGGGTTGGGAGTTGATCTAGCATGCTCGGATTTTCTGATAGAATAGATGATAAAGTCTCATCATCAAAACCCAAACCACCAAAGTCTGCCATGGTATCACTGAATGAAATTGTCAAGTAGCATTCGCACAATAATGCGAGAGTATGGAAAGGTAGGGACCCGCAGCCTGAGCTGCACAAATGAACAAAAATACAACAGAGTATTGGGGGGTCCTAGGGGAGTTAGTTTATAGACAATGTAAGTACCTTGTCCCCCAACTACTACTACAAAAAACAAGAGAGGTACTAAGAGTCTATGAAGTGAAGAACTGACAGGACCAGATTGTGTCCAGTATGAGTGTTCAGATCAAACCGTTGATCTTGAGCACATGACACTGTTATGTCATAGAGGTGAGGAAAGGAAGATACAGGGTTTAGAAAGTTAGAACATAGTACCCATCCGCCCACTCATCAGTGGAATTTCGTCATCTGGGTTGGTGAAAAGAAAGGTGTCCTATGGGCTTTTCCTCAGGGAGAGTCTGAGGTAGCCAAATGTTGGACCCTTAAGAACCACATCCAACCAACAGAGGATAGTGTGTGAGTGGAAGGGGCAAATAAATTTGCAGTGCTCAGAAAAGAAAAGAGAAGGAAACTAATCCTAGTGATTAAAAATACCTACTTTGATGACAAAAGAAAACTTTTATTCGGTGTGACCATCAAAGTGGTATCGTTAAAAACAGTATGCTGATAGCATGTAAGGAATTGCTATCTATCATGTGTGTTAATCGGTCGACATGTTTCAGCCTATACCGGCTTTCTTCAGGACCTATGATAAGCTACTGCAACATATACTTATCGTGAGTTGGAACTTGAACATGAACAATCTCCAACAAATGAAGGTGTATCTCCTCCTGTGCATAAAAATGTGGGAAACAAAAAAACACAGTGTTAAATATATACAAACTATGTGGTGTTTACCTCAACCTCTTGAAATGCAAAGAAAACATAGTCTTCACTCACCCCAATTGTAGGGAGAAAAAACCTCACCTCGCCTGGCAACAGCTCAGGTTGGAAGGAGGCCACGCACTGAAAAGATAAGTGCGAGAATAAGAATTAATAATGCAGTAACTGAATAAGTCCTGCATTTTGTTTTAGACTTTTACAAACAGTGACACCAAAAGGCATAAGGAGGCGGCTGGATTGAGAAGCTGATGTGAAATTCATCTCTAAAAATTGTATCAAACCCCTTAATATTCCAAGGTTGTGCTACCAGTGGAGTTATTCAAAGAGGGCCAAAAACCGCCATGCTATGTTGTTAGCGCGAAGTTAAATCAAAGGGAGTTGGAGTCTTCCTATTCAGAGCCCTCTCAGAAAGAAGCGCAACATGGAGCGCTAAAGAACTCACCTCTCCGTCGTTACCTCGGGTAGAATCCTGAGCCGAGGGGGAGGTGACTGGCTCACTGAGAATGGCTGTTAATAACAGCCGGTGGCGGACCTGAGAGAGAACTCTCAGTATGTGCGTTGTTATTGGTTGTCAGAAATCGACCAATAGTGGCGATGCAAGCTAAGCCTGCAAGAGCACGAACCTCTTTGCGCGTTCTCATTGGTTAAGACTTAAACCAATGCCAGCGGATGGAGGCTTTTTGTGCGGAACTGTGTAAAATACGTCCCGCTAGTTTTCTATCAGTCATTCATGGTGATCATACATCTGTATAAGAGAACGACCTCATCTGAGGACTGCATGTAGAGCATTCGCATGGAAAACGTACGCCGCCCAATGACTCTGAGTATGTCAGGGAATCGTCTAAATGGGCTTTGGCACAAGGTGCGTGATTGGTGAGCTTGCAACCAATCACGCACTGTTTGGTAAAAAGGGGGTTGTTTTGCCTTTCATAATGCCAATATAATATGTTAAAGAACAGGTCCGCGGTTTGCAGAGAAGTGATAGAAAGCAAATTAATGTTCATCTACACTCCATGTATACATCAGATGGTGTGTGAAAAAAGGAATTGTCATGTCTAACAGGTCGTATCCGAATGTAAACAAATGAATAGACAGATCGACCGGCAAGTTGCAACCAAGTTGTGTATACCAAAGAGAAGGCAGTATGTCGGAGGCTTGTCCACTACTATGTGCGATCCCTAGGTTGCGGCTGTGTATAACAGTAATATTTGGCGAGGCTAAATTTACATGGTGCCAATATCAAATGGGTAGTCAGTTCTATGGACCAGAGAGAGCGGGCCTAGATACGGACAACCTCCCATGTGGGACCAATGAGGTGGAGACGGTGTGCACCCATGTTTGAAATGTTAGCCCCAGGTGACCAAAAGCCAAGGTGAACTGTAAATATAATGATGTTGAAGATGGATGCTCACAGGTGCATCCAGGGTATATCATCGTTTAGCCCTTGTGTGTCGCTTCGCAGTTTGTAGACCCACCTTTGCTCTTTTCTCAGAAGGAACAATGAAATGTCTGTGATGTGACTGGGTATGTGTGGTTGTTCCAGAATTAACCACCTCAGTTCATCAGGATGATGTTTTTTCTCCAGAAAATGTGAGGTAAGGCGGGTAGCCTGTTTTGTGCGTCTGATTGTACTTTTGTGCTCTTGGATGCGCAGTTTGATTTTTCTTGCTGTCATCCCTATGTACCTTAAGCCACAAGGACAGGTGATCTGATAGATGACTTTGTCACTATTACAGTTTGTGTGACGTTTTAGTTTCCAGGGTATAGTGGTGCCAATATCGACTTCCAGGGTTTTACTGGTTTGGGCACACACTGAGCAGTTGCCACAAGGATAATGGCCCTGCACTGGAGGAAGATTCCATAGGTTAGGAGTGGATTCTGCAATGTCATCACGAGGTCTTGTGTGTACAAGAGCATCTCTAAGATTAGCCCCTCTCTTAAAAGAGAACAGTGGTAGAGAGATGTGTTCACCAGAGCTATTTAAAATGCGCCATTTCTGTCTAATTATTTTCTGTATTTTAGACGAAGAGGTGTTGTATGTGGTGACACACACTATTCTGTCGAGGGGTGGTTTTGCAACTGGTGGTTCAAGTAGGGCCTCACGATGATTATTGGCAGCACGTTTGAAAGACTTGTGAACCAGAGATTTAGGATATCGCCGCATTCTCAGTTTGCTAGTGAGATCCTTTGCTTTTGCACGGAAGTCTACAGTGTCAGAGCAGTTCCTCCGGACCCTGAGGAACTGGCCAAAAGGAAGATTTTCCCTCAGGGAACGGGGATGATGGCTGTCGAATCTGAGCAATGAGTTCCGTGCCATAGGTTTTCGATATAGAGAACTGGCCAAATGCCCTTCTTGTGGAAAGATTGTCAAATCAAGAAAGGGGAGTTCAGTTTTACTGTGCTCTAATGTTAACATATTATATTGGCATTATGAAAGGTAAACAAAACAACCCCCTTTTTACCAAACAGTGCGTGATTGGTTGCAAGCTCACCAATCACGCACCTTGTGCCAAAGCCCATTTAGACGATTCCCTGACATACTCAGAGTCATTGGGCGGCGTACGTTTTCCATGCGAATGCTCTACATGCAGTCCTCAGATGAGGTCGTTCTCTTATACAGATGTATGATCACCATGAATGACTGATAGAAAACTAGCGGGACGTATTTTACACAGTTCCGCACAAAAAGCCTCCATCCGCTGGTATTGGTTTAAGTCTTAACCAATGAGAACGCGCAAAGAGGTTCGTGCTCTTGCAGGCTTAGCTTGCATCGCCACTATTGGTCGATTTCTGACAACCAATAACAACGCACATACTGAGAGTTCTCTCTCAGGTCCGCCACCGGCTGTTATTAACAGCCATTCTCAGTGAGCCAGTCACCTCCCCCTCGGCTCAGGATTCTACCCGAGGTAACGACGGAGAGGTGAGTTCTTTAGCGCTCCATGTTGCGCTTCTTTCTGAGAGGGCTCTGAATAGGAAGACTCCAACTCCCTTTGATTTAACTTCGCGCTAACAACATAGCATGGCGGTTTTTGGCCCTCTTTGAATAACTCCACTGGTAGCACAACCTTGGAATATTAAGGGGTTTGATACAATTTTTAGAGATGAATTTCACATCAGCTTCTCAATCCAGCCGCCTCCTTATGCCTTTTGGTGTCACTGTTTGTAAAAGTCTAAAACAAAATGCAGGACTTATTTAGTTACTGCATTATTAATTCTTATTCTCGCACTTATCTTTTCAGTGCGTGGCCTCCTTCCAACCTGAGCTGTTGCCAGGCGAGGTGAGGTTTTTTCTCCCTACAATTGGGGTGAGTGAAGACTATGTTTTCTTTGCATTTCAAGAGGTTGAGGTAAACACCACATAGTTTGTATATATTTAACACTGTGTTTTTTTGTTTCCCACATTTTTATGCACAGGAGGAGATACACCTTCATTTGTTGGAGATTGTTCATGTTCAAGTTCCAACTCACGATAAGTATATGTTGCAGTAGCTTATCATAGGTCCTGAAGAAAGCCGGTATAGGCTGAAACATGTCGACCGATTAACACACATGATAGATAGCAATTCCTTACATGCTATCAGCATACTGTTTTTAACGATACCACTTTGATGGTCACACCGAATAAAAGTTTTCTTTTGTCATCAAAGTAGGTATTTTTAATCACTAGGATTAGTTTCCTTCTCTTTTCTTTTCTGAGCACTGCAAATTTATTTGCCCCTTCCACTCACACACTATCCTCTGTTGGTTGGATGTGGTTCTTAAGGGTCCAACATTTGGCTACCTCAGACTCTCCCTGAGGAAAAGCCCATAGGACACCTTTCTTTTCACCAACCCAGATGACGAAATTCCACTGATGAGTGGGCGGATGGGTACTATGTTCTAACTTTCTAAACCCTGTATCTTCCTTTCCTCACCTCTATGACATAATAGTGTCATGTGCTCAAGATCAACGGTTTGATCTGAACACTCATACTGGACACAATCTGGTCCTGTCAGTTCTTCACTTCATAGACTCTTAGTACCTCTCTTGTTTTTTGTAGTGGGCAATCAACACCTTCAGTCGGGACACAGCACACAGGGCCCACACTGCCGCCAACAGCAACAAGTAGTGCTCGTGCTCGCCAGAGTAGGGGGAGCCGAGTTGCCTTCGGGGCAGGCACATCTGCCCCTGCCCCTGTGACACAAAGTGCACTTTGTGCTGAGGCTGTTGATCTGCTGCGACAGCTGTGTGTAGGGCAGACCAACATGATCAATGCATTCCAAGACCACGATAGGAAGTTGGGGCAGGTGGTGGCATTCATGGTGGGGATGCATGGCAATGTTGCTGGTCTACACAGAACAGTTCAGTCATTGGCAAACACTGTGTCTTCTGCCATTGGACAGTCGAATAGACAGGGTGCTACTTCTGTTCCCCCATCCACACCACTTGATGTCTCAGGGGGGAGTGAATTTTCAGAACATGACTCTTACAGGTTATTACACTAGAAGCAGCCACAGGCAGCAGGGCACTGAGGGCACAGACCCCATACCCTTGGACTGTTGAATCTTGCACCAAAGACGACTTGAGCTACACTGGAGTTGACACACAGGATCCTCAAGGGGGGTTGGGGAAATGGCTTCACATGCTACACAGGCATCCCACACAAAAGGTACTCCCAAGGTAAGGGCACCTCCCAAGTCCAGGGACACTACCAAGGACACTACAAAGGAAGGGTCAACTCCTAAGAGCAGGGCCACTCCCAGGAACAAGGACACTACAAAGGCAAGGCCACCTCCAAAGAGCAGGGACACTCCCAGGGACAGGGACACTACAAAGGTAGGGGAAACTCCCAAAAGCAGGGACACTCCCAGGGACAAGGACCCTACAAAGGTAAGGGCAACTCCAAAGAGCAGGGACACTCCCAGGGACAGGGAAACTACAAAGGAAGGGGCAACTCCCAAGAGCAGGGACACTCCCAGGGACAAGGTAGCTTCTAGAGACAGGTACACTACAAGGGAAAAGTCTGCACTCAGGGACAGGGCACCGCTCAGGGATCAGGGAACTTCCAGCGACAGGACACCTCCTATGGCCAAGGCACATCCAAGGGACAAGGCTTCTCCCATAGACAATAGCTCCATCAAGGACAGGCATACATCACCCCTGGCTGCACTGAGGCTGATGTTGTTGAAGGAACGTAAAACAGATGTCTCCGCGGTGGAGTCCCCCCATACCTCTACTCCCATCCACGTCTGTCAGAAGCAGAGGAAGGAGTACCCTGTTGTTGCATTCCCCATTACACATGTTTTAGAGGGCAGAAGGCAGGCCCACAGCAAACAACAAGCAGGGTCCAGCACGTCCCCAGAGAGCAGACCCCCACTAGCAGATGATCCACCTTTGATGGGTGATGTTTCTGATGAGGCCACACCACTTACCAGTCCAGTCATGTCCAGGGTGCCCTCACATATCCCTAAGAAACGTAGACACACACCACTGACACCTGACCACCCCGATGTCGCTCTAGTACAGCTATCCCCAGCTCCCAGAGCCACCCTGCCTCCTGGCCCATACAGACCTGTGGCTCATCATTTCAGTGGTCCCAGTGGCGCAGCTGCAGTTCACTCTCATGTGTCAGATAGTGGCACTGTGTCTGTTGTTTGCTGTCATGCATCATGTAGTAGCACTGTCTCAGTTGTGCTGTCTCCTGTTTCTGGTGCTGGCAGTGTGTCTGGTTCTGTGGCTCATGTGTCAGTCACTCGAGCTTTGGCTGTGTCTCACACTCCTGTTTCTGGTGCTGGCAGTGTGTCTGGGTCTGTGGCTCATGTGTCAGTCACTTCACGTAAACACTCAATGATGTGTGGCCTCCATGTTTTAATCACATGATTGTCAAAGAATGAGAAGTTACCAGGTGCAGGTATCAATGTTGTTGAGAATCATGCCTCTGTGGGAGAGACCTAGAGAAAATGAGAGACAACAAACACACGTCAGGAAAGTCATTCACACCCATCACAACACACTGTACTGCAACATCCCACAAACCACACTCATCACCAAATCAGTGGATCAAAGGACACACATCAGGGAGCATTGCATGTACACAATCTACCACACAAATTTGCAAACAGAACATACCAGAACAGGCAGCATAGACACACCACATCCACACTCCATCAGCAAACATACATCATGCATTGTCAACCTGCACAAGAGGTAGTTACTCACATTCAAGGAAAATAGCGATCAATGAGCTGACGCCTCTGGTCCACACCTTCTTCCTCACCACTATCCTCATCAGTCGACATGGGTGGGATGGGAGGCCGAGCAACCTGTTGGTCTTCAGGGTCCAAGATCAGTTCAATGTCATTGCGCAAGGCCAGATTGTGGAGCATGCAGCAGGCAATCACGATTTTGCATACTTTGCCTGGTGAGTGTGGTAGGGCCCCTCCAGTTTTATCCAGGCAGCGAAACCTAGACTTCAGCAGTCCAAAAGTACGTTCCGCCACTTGACGTGTCCTTCCATGGGCATCATTGTAACGCATTTCACCAGCTGTAGTCGGATTACGTATGGGACTCCGCAGCCACGGCCGGTTTGGGTACGCAGAGTCACCTATGTGGGGGGACATCATGCCACACATTAAAGACAACTGTCCCCACAGCATACTCACCTACAAGCCACGCACGTTCTGGACACAGATTAGCCATCAGTTGGGGGACAATGCTGCTGCGCAGGATGTGGGAGTCATGTACGGAGCCTGGAAATCTGGCACACACATGGGATATGATGTTGTCAGCCAGGCACACCACCTGCATTTTGATCGAATGGTAGTGCTTCCGATTGCGATATACAGGCTCACGTGCCTTGGGTGGAATGAGACCGATATGGGTGCCATCAATGGAACCCACTGCGTGTGGCTTCTGTGCCAGGGCATAGATGTCCCCTTTGACTGCTGCCAACTCTGCCGGCCATGGAAATGGATGTAATCATCCTTGTAAAGCATCATGGCATTCAGAACATCCCACAGTACCATGCTGAACATGGATTGTGACATCCCCCCGGCATATCTAACTGTATACTGGAAGGTGCCAGTTGCAAAGAAATGAAGTGCCGCCATCACCTTTGCTGTGGGTGTAATGGCTCCAGGATATGGTCTGCGTGGCTGCAGATGAGGTGACAATTGGTCTACAAGCTCCAGCAATCTACGTCGATCAAGGCAGAATTTTCGGATCACCTCCTCGTCAACCATGTCCTCCAGCACAGTGTATGGGCGATGCACATTTGGAGCCCTCCTGTGTGGGAGTAGATGGGAGTAGATGTCAATTTCCCAACAACGCAAAGCTGTTTTACACTATCACATGTTGACCAACACAACAGACGCGGCGACTGAGGCTGCTGATGTATGCTGCTCTTGCCATTCATTTTATAGCTGATTAATAGCTGGATTTTTAAACTTTGTTAGTAAAATCTTGTGTGTTATTTTATTAACTGTGACAGACTGCACATTTCTGTGAGTGCCTCTTACCTGCCTTCATATCGCTCCTGGCCCCGTTCCGCCCCGGCATAGTCCCGTTTGTGCGGAGGGCCGCCTTCTCGAGTGCCATTTCCGCTTTCCCACTACCACTTCCGCCCTGCACCTACACATCGCAGGTTAACGGTCTAGTGGCTGCAAATAGGGAATCCTATATGTAGCGCGTAAATGCCTTCATTCAATTGACAGACGCGGCGACTGAGGCTGCTGATGTATGCTGCGCTTGCCATTCATTTTATAGCTGATTAATAGCTGGATTTTTAAACTTTGTTAGTAAAATCGTGTGTGTTATTTTATTAACTGTGACAGACTGCACATTTCTGTGAGTGCCTCTTACCTGCCTTCATATCGCTCCTGGCCCCGTTCCGCCCCGGCATAGTGCCGTTTGTGCGGAGGGCCGCCTTCTCGAGCGCCATTTCTGCTTTCCCACTACCACTTCCGCCCTGCACCTACACATCGCAGGTTAGCGGTCTAGTGGCTGCAGATAGGGAATCCTATATGTAGCGCGTAAATGCCTTCATTCAATTGACAGACGCGGCGACTGAGGCTGCTGATGTATGCTGCTCTTGCCATTCATTTTATAGCTGATTAATAGCTGGATTTTTAAACTTTGTTAGTAAAATCTTGTGTGTTATTTTATTAACTGTGACAGACTGCACATTTCTGTGAGTGCCTCTTACCTGCCTTCATATCGCTCCTGGCCCCGTTCCGCCCCGGCATAGTGCCGTTTGTGCGGAGGGCCGCCTTCTCGAGCGCCATTTCCGCTTTCCCACTACCACTTCCGCCCTGCACCTACACATCGCAGGTTAGCGGTCTAGTGGCTGCAGATAGGGAATCCTATATGTAGTACGTAAATGCCTTCATTCAATTGACAGACGCGGCGACTGAGGCTGCTGATGTATGCTGCTCTTGCCATTCATTTTATAGCTGATTAATAGCTGGATTTTTAAACTTTGTTAGTAAAATCTTGTGTGTTATTTTATTAACTGTGACAGACTGCACATTTCTGTGAGTGCCTCTTACCTGCCTTCATATCGCTCCTGGCCCGGTTCCGCCCCGGCATAGCGCCATTTGTGCGGAGGGCCGCCTTCTCGAGCGCCATTACCGCTTTCCCACTACCACTTCCACCCTGCACCTACACATCACAGGTTAGCGGTCTAGTGGCTCACCTATGATTTACATATTATGGTGACATGGCGGAAGCGCAGCGGACGATCGCAGCGGGAGCGCCGACTTCGCGCCCAAGTTGAGCCTAAGTCCAGCCCGTCTGCGCCCGTCCATGGCCGATGACGCCCAGCGGCCACTCACTCTGCCCAAACCCTTACTTACTCGTCTGCCGACCTATTTGCTCTTCGGCATGTAGTGCCCCTATCGCCTCGTGCCGCTAGGGCGGCCCAGGATTGTGGCATTCTGATTTCCCCTGTTTCATTGATTTCTGATCCTTCCCCTATTTCCCCTAAACCTGCATCATCGCTCTATACCCCACCATCACCGGGGACGCTTCCTTTGACCATTTTGTATCTTAATACCCGGTCTATGGTGAAATATCAGCTGGAAATACTCCATCTGCTAGATGATAGTGCCGTGGATATTTTACTTTTATCGGAAACTTGGCTAACCGACGATTCCGTTCCCGACATCCTCGCTGCCATTCCCACTGGCTATTACATCATACAATCCAACCGCCCAGGGGGACAAGCTGGTGGTGGGGTTGCAGCCATCATTCGTACAGAACATATTTTCTCCACCTTAGCCTGCACTGCGATTACCAATACACAAACTCTTGTAATTAAACTCAGTTCTACCAGATCCTCCCTTACCTGTGTCCTTATGTACAGAACCCCTGTCTATATGCCCTCTTTCCCACAACAGGTCGGTGCTCTTATCTCCCAACTAATTATTAATAACTCCAAAGTTATCATTATTGGTGACTTTAATTATTGGCCCTCCGACCCTCGGGAAAGCCGAATATCGGAAGAATTCTCGGATCTTCTTACAAGCATGAACTGCCGTCAATTCATCTCGACACCTACTTACTGTAAGGGTCACATTCTGGACCAGGTCTGGACGGCAAACCTTGACATCTCGCCCCCCTTGGTGAATCCCTGCTCTTGGTCAGACCATTATTTTATTTATTTTTCTGTTGACTCATCTATTCCCCGCCGTCCCCCTCCTACAACAAACGTTCTAGCTCGTAACTGGAAGAAAGCTAACTTAACAGAACTGCACTCCATACTGGCATCTACAGTTCCTTTGCTCTCCCGCTCAGCCACTCATCAAGCTTACACCCTTGAACAATGGCTGTTGTCGGCTTGCAACTCTGTAGCCCCACTAAAAATCATAAAATCTATGCGCCCTCATGACGCTCAGCGGTGGTTCACTAATCAATTAAAACTTGACAAACTGGCTCTCCCCCAGCCGAGCGCCGATGGCGCCGCAATTATGATCCTCTTCTCAAGCTTGAATTCGTGAACCGCCTAAAAGCCTATAAATCCTCTATTCTCGAGGCCAAAACAACCTATTTCTCTCACAAAATAATGGAGTCTGCTTCCAAGGCAAAAGATATATTCTCCATTGTCAACGAGCTCTCCCTTCCTGACCGTGTGACTCTCCCCCCCTTGCCTACTCAGGCTCTATGTGACGCATTAAACACTTACTTTCGGGATAAAATTATCACCATCAAAAATAATATTCCTCCGCCCCATCCCTCCTCTCATTCCCTTTACCCCCCAACAATCCGCAGCATCTGGATGCTTTCCCCCCTATCTTTATTATCGAGTTCCAGAGACTCCTGCATAAAGTCATTTCAGGCTCCCCTAATGACTGCTGCCCTCCCCAGATCCTTAAAGAAATCTTCTTGGCCTGCCCCGACCCTACCTTGGCACTTCTTAACACCTCGTTGGCCACTGGAGTAGTTCCTGACTCCCTCAAACAGGCAGTGGTGCTACCAATGTTAAAGAAAGCTAATGCAGACCCTTTGGTCCTAAGTAATTACAGGCCTATTTCCCTCCTCCCCTATCTAGGAAAAATCTTGGAAACCCATGTCACACGCTGTCTGAGCGCCTTTATTGAGAGTTCATCCTTTCTGGACCTCCAACAGGCCGGTTTCCGCCCCCTTCACTCTATTGAGGCGGTCATTGCTGCCGTCATGGACACTCTAAGAACTGGGGCTGACAACAACATCTCTCAAGCCCTCGTCCTGTTAGACCTGTCAGCAGCTTTTGACACGGTCGATCACTCTATACTGATCGACCATGTCACTAATGCCGGCATTCAGGGCGTTGCCCTTGATTGGGTCCGATCTTTCCTTGACGCGCGTTCTCAAGCCGTACATCTTTCTACCTTCTCTGCTTCTTTCTCCTCTCTCTCCTGCGGAGTCCCTCAGGGCTCAGCGCTATCCCCTCTCCTTTTTAATTTGTATATGCAGCCCCTTATGGTTTCTCTCCGCAAATCCTCTGCAACAATTTTCAACTATGCAGATGATTTGCAGCTGATCTTCCCTATCGATACCTCTCCCTCCTCCCACACGGATTTTCAAACCACCATGTTAGACATCTCTTACTGGATGGCTCACAGCCAGCTCAAATTAAATCCTACAAAGACTGAGCTTGTGCTAGTGGGTGGGCCGGCCAACCCATGGAACGACAGCTTTTGGCCCCACTCACTTGGGATTCCCCCTCGCCCTATCAACTCTGTGAAAAGCCTCGGTGTAGTCATCTCTGGTGATCTATCCATGAAGTCTCAGATCTCTGTGGTAACATCATCCTGCTTTTTCCATCTGCGTAGGATACGCAAGATCTGTAGATTTCTCACCAGAGACGCACTTATCCTAGTCATCCTGGCTCTTGTTATCTCCAGAGTTGACTTTGCCCACATCTTATACGCAGGGATCCCCACCTACCAGCTCCAGAGGCTACAGCTGATACAAAACCAGGCCGCCCGCTTATTATACCACCAGCCTAAGCACCAGCACGTCTCGCCGCTATTACGGAGCCTCCATTGGCTTCCTGTGGCTAAACGTTGCACCTTTAAACTTGGATGCACTATTTTCAAAGCCCTCTACAATCTTGCACCTGCTTTTATTTCTTCCAGTTTGAAGCGGTACATACCAACACGTAACCTACGCTCTTCTGCTGATAACCTCTTGCGCATCCCTCAAATCCATCGCAAGAAACATGGTGGCCTTCGTTTTTCTTTTTTAGCCCCTACATTTTGGAACTCCAACCCTTCCCCCTTCCGTCACTGCCCCTCTTATGAATGTTTTCGCAGGACACTGAAGACGTTCCTTTTCAAAGCTGCATTTGAGTAAACTTCTGTCCTTGCCCTCCGCATCTGTTATGAGCGCCAAGAAACCGTTTCTGTGAACATGCGCGGTATAAGAATTTTTAACATAACATAACAATACAAATAAGTCATGTTGCCGACAATGAACATATGTGTGACGTGACCAATATTTCATGCAATACAGTTACTACAAAAACAATGTTCAGCCACAAACAACATCATGTGTGCAAACAAGTCCAATGTAACGTCCACACATGTCTAAAGAGCTGCCAACAACACATGACTGAGGACCCAAATGTGGGCAAAGGTCACCACAGACACACATGCGTTCACCCACCGCCGGTCCAGGCCGTTCACCCACCGCCGATCGGTGGTGGCCGGTCACCCACCCGGCGGTGGGTGACCGGCCTGGACCTGCGGTGGGTTAACAGCCTGGACCGGCGGTGGGTGAACGGCCTGGACCGGCGGTGGGTGAACGGCCACCACCCGGCGGTGGGTGACCGGCCTGGACTGGCGGTGGGTGAACAGCCTGGACCGGCGGTGGGTGAACGGCCTGGACCGGCGGTGGGTGAACGGCCTGGACCGGCGGTGGGTGAATGGCCACCTCTCGGCGGTGGGTGACCGGCCTGGACCGGCGGTGGGTGAACAGCCTGGACTGGCCGGTCTACAGTGGGTTCTGTAATGTGACTGTAAGGGGGGTATCAACTGCCATTTTGATTTCCATAAGCAAATGTATGTGTTGGCCTGCACCGCCCCGCGGAATGCATGCACCGCCATGGTGGGGCCACTGATTGAACATTGTTTCAAAAGATGCATCCGTCACGGAAGCGCACACATGCAGTTGCCGATGTGTGACCGCGACGGTCCGTGCACATGTAGCCAATGGGAAGAGGTAACACGGGGCGCGTATGCGCATTCAAAAATAGCGGAAGCCGTGCACCGCCACACCAGGGACAGTCATTGGCTCTTTTTGAATGAGGCATCCAGGGGAAAACAATTGCTGCCGACGTGTGCCACTGATATGGGCTCAGGTCCCTATATATGTTTGAATTTCAGCGGCACACATTCACTGTTTTCATCAACTGCTGCCTGCGACCATCACCTCGACCTGCTGCTGATGAGCTGACCAACAACTGCTGCCTGCGACCATCACCTCGACCTGCTGCTGCTGAGCTGACCAACAACTGCTACCTGCGACCATCACCTCGACCTGCTGCTGCTGAGCTGACCAACAACTACTGCTGTAGTGCCACAGTCCAGGACCTTGCCATGCAGAGAGTGCGAGAGATCCGGTCTTGTCCCTTCACCGCAGCGGAGCTGGATGTTTTTGTGGATGGTCTGCTCAGCCACTATGGACGGCTCTACGGTGCACCCGGACAGGTGGTAAGTGCAGTGGTGAACATGTTGGTGGGCATGAGGTGGTCACTGACTCCTGTCTTCTACTAGCTTGGCGGTATGCTTTGGGACCTTCACATGTGATGTACTGTGCATCGCTGCATGTAGATACGTGTTTCTACGATGTTTTGGAATGTCATACTGTCCACTAACGTTCCCCTCTTGTCTCCCATCATGGTAGGTCAAGCTGCACCTTCGCAAGGCCGTGTGGAGGACCATAGCACGTGAAGTACGGGCAGTGGGGGTGTGCAATAGATGACACACACACTGCCACAAGCGCTGGGACGGCATATCCAGGCTAAGCAAGAATGTTGCGGAGATGACACTGGGGAGGATTCCAAGATGAACACGTCTGGCCCGACGCACCATGACCCCTCTAATGCACCGTATCATTGCTGTGACGCATCCTGACCTGTCCGCCCGGCTGAGAGGGGATCAACAGCAAACTAGCGGTAAGCAGACTGTATTTGTCTGTGACTTGTGAGTGCATGCATGTATTGGTGCTCAGACACAGTAGTGACATCCGTGGTGCGTTTGTTTTGCTGCAATTGCATGTTGGTGCCATTAGGGGAGTGAGCGGTTGCATCCATGTCCGCCAGGTGGACAGGCCACTTGCTTTGTAGTTGAGGGTTTCAGGACATGCCGTTGAGGTCTCTGGTCCCATGGCATGACATGTGTGGTGGTCTACAAGCACTTGCCCTGTTCGTTTGATGTACAGGTTTCACAGCCTCCACCAGTTCTTTGATATGAGGATTTCTGGTAGGGGTGGGTCGTGGGCAGTATGGGTGCTACATGTTATTAGTCTGTAAGGAAATTTGTGATTTTGTAACCTTCAGTATGTGAGTGTGGCATTTACATAAACCTCTTTTCTCTCTTATTCAGCTTCGGCAGAGGGCACTGA
This sequence comes from Lissotriton vulgaris, assembly GCF_964263255.1. Classification (NCBI taxonomy): domain Eukaryota; kingdom Metazoa; phylum Chordata; class Amphibia; order Caudata; family Salamandridae; genus Lissotriton; species Lissotriton vulgaris. The sequence continues at coordinate 903,336,567 of NC_141696.1, forward strand.
CCCACAGACGACAAAAGGTACTCTACTCCCAAGGCAAGGGCACCTCCCAAGTCCAGGGACACTACCAAGGACACTACAAAGGAAGGGTCAACTCCTAAGAGCAGGGACACTCCCAGGGACAAGGACACTACAAAGGCAAGGCCACCTCCAAAGAGCAGGGACACAACCAAGAACAAGGACACTACAAAGGAAGGGGCAACTCCAAAGAGCAGGGACACTCCCAAGGACAAGGACCCGACAAAGGCAAGGGCAACTCCAAAGAGCAGGGACACTCCCAGGGACAGGGACACTACAAAGGTAGGGGAAACTCCCAAGAGCAGGGACACTCCCAGGGACAAGGACCCTACAAAGGTAAGGGCAACTCCAAGGAGCAGGGACACTCCCAGGGACAGGGACAATACAAAGTAAGGGGCAACTCCCAAGAGCAAGGACACTCCCAGGGACATGGTCGCTTCTAGAGACAGGTACACTACAAGGGAAAAGTCTGCACCCAGGGACAGGGCACCGCCCAGGGATCAGGGAACTTCCAGAGACAGGACACCTCCTATGGCCAAGGCACATCCAAGGGACAAGGCTTCTCCCATAGACAATAGCTCCATCAAGGACAGGCATACATCACCCCTGGCTGCACTGAGGCTGATGTTGTTGAAGAAACGTAAAATAGATGTCTCCGCGGTGGAGTCCCCCCATGCCTCTACTCCCATCCACACCAGTCAGAAGCAGAGGAAGGAGTACCCTGTTGTTGCATCCCCCATTATACATGATTTAGAGGGCAGAAGGCAGGCCCACAGCAAACGACAAGCAGGGTCCAGCACGTCCCCAGAGAGCAGACCCCCACCAGCAGATGATCCACCTTTGATGGGTGATGTTTCTGATGAGGCCACACCACTTACCAGTCCAGTCATGTCCAGGGTGCCCTCACATATCCCTAAGAAACGTAGACACACACCATTGACACCTGACCACCCCGATGTCGATCCAGTACAGCTATCCCCAGCTCCCAGAGCCACCCTGCCTCCTGGCCCATACAGCCCTGTGGCTCATCATTTTAATGGTCCCAGTGGCGCAGCTGCAGTTCACTCTCATGTGTCAGATAGTGGCACTGTGTCTGTTGTTTGCTGTCATGCATCATGTAGTAGCACTGTCTCAGTTGTGCCCTCTCCTGTTTCTGGTGCTGGCAGTGTGTCTGATTCTGTGGCTCATGTGTCAGTCACTCTAGCTGTGGCTGTGTCTCACACTCCTGTTTCTGGTGCTGGCAGTGTGTCTGGGTCTGTGGCTCATGTGTCAGTCATTAGAGCTGTGGCTGTGTCTCACACTCCTGTTTCTGGTGCTGGCAGTGTGTCTGGGTCTGTGGCTCATGTGTCAGTCACTAGAGCTGTGGCTGTGTCTCACACTCCTGTTTCTGGTGCTGGCAGTGTGTCTGGGTATGTGGCTCATGTGTCAGTCACTAGAGATGTGGCTGTGTCTCATACTCCAGTTGCTGGTGCTGACAGTGTGTCCGAGGCAGGTAGTTCAAGCAGTCCACCTGATTCTGAGATGTGAAGTGCTGTTCACTTCACTCACATGTCATTTGACTTGGTGTGTACATTTTCCATTGTAACCAGCCTTGCACTGGTGTTGTCCTTGGGACGGGTAGCTTGAACCACGTACTTGTGTTGCTAGTGGTGTACCTGCTCTGTAGGCCACAATGCCCTGTTACTGTTCTGATACTGCATTCTGCCCTCTCATGTGCTGCTTCTGATGTACCTGCTCTGTTGGCCACAATTCCCTGTTGCTGTTCTGATACTGCATTCTGCCCTCTCATGTGCTGCCTCTGATGTACCTGCTCTGTTGGCCACATTGCCCTGTTGCTGTTCTGATACTGCATTCTGCCCTCTCAAGTGCTGCCTCTGATGTACCTGCTCTGTTGGCCACAATGCTCTGTTGCTGTTCTGATACTGCATTCTGCCCTCTCATGTGCTGCCTCTGATGTACCTGTTCTGTGCAATGGACTGTTGATGCACATAGCCCCTCTCATGTCTTGCCTCTGATGTACCTGCTCTGTGCAATGGACTGTTGATGCACTTCGCCCCTCTCATGTGCTGCCTCTGATGTACCTGCTTTGTGCAATGGACTGTTGATGTACTTAGCCCCTCTCATGTCTTGCCTCTGATGTACCTGCTCTGTGCAATGGACTGTTGATGCACTTCGCCCGTCTCATGTGCTGCCTCTGATGTACCTGCGCTGTGCAATGGACTGTTGATGCACTTCGCCCCTCTCATGTGCTGCCTCTGATGTACCTGCTCTGTTGTCCACAATGCCCTATTGCTGTTCTGATACTGCATTCTGCCCTCTCATGTGCATCTTCTGATGTACCTGCTCTGTGCAATGGACTGTTGATGCACTTCGCCCCTCTCGTGTCTTGCCTCTGATGTACCTGCTCCGTGCAATGGACTGTTGATGCACTTCGCCCCTCTCATGTCTTACCTCTGATGTACCTGCTCTGTGGAATGGACTGTTGATGCACTTCGCCCCTCTCATGTGCTGCCTCTGATGTACCTGCTCTGTTGGCCACAATGCCCTGTTGCTGTTCTGATACTGCATTCTGCCCTCTCATGTGCTGCCTCTGATGTACCTGCTCTCTTGGCCACAATGCCCTGTTGCTGTTCTGATACTGCATTCTGCCCTCTCATGTGCTGCCTCTGATGTACCTGCTCTGTGCAATGGACTGTTGATGCACTTCGCCTCTCTCATGTCTTGCCTCTGATGTACCTGCTCTGTGCAATGGACTGGTGATGCACTTCGCCCCTCTCATGTCTTGCCTCTGATGTACCTGCTCTGTGCATTGGACTGTTGATGCACTTTGCCCCTCTCATGTGCTGCCTCTGATGTACCTGCTCTGTGCAATGGACTGTTGATGCACTTCGTCCCCTCAAGTGCTACCTCTGATGTACCTGCTCTGTTGGCCACAATGCCCTGTTGCTGTTCTGATACTGCATTCTGCCCTCTCATGTGCTGCCTCTGATGTACCTGTTCTGTGCAATGGACTGTTGATGCACTTAGCCCCTCTCATGTCTTGCCTCTGATGTACCTGCTCTGTGCAATGGGCTGTTGATGCACTTCGCCCCGCTCATGTGCTGCCTCTGATGTACCTGCTCTGTGCAATGGACTTTTGATGCACTTCGCCCCTCTCATGTCTTGCCTCTGATGTACCTGCTCTGTGCAATGGACTGTTGATGCACTTCGCCCCGCTCATGTGCTGCCTCCGATGTACCTGCTCTGTTGGCCACAATGCCCTGTTGCTGTTCTGATACTGCATTCTGCCCTCTCATGTGCTGCCTCTGATGTACCTGCTCTGTTGGCCACAATGCCCTGTTGCTGTTCTGATACTGCATTCTGCCCTCTCATGTGCTGCCTCTGATGTACCTGTTCTGTGCAATGGACTGTTGATGCAATCAGCCCCTCTCATTTGCTGCCAATGATGTACCTGCTCTGTGGTACCCAGTGCCCATGCTCTTGCATACTCAGAGATTATACCCCTATTATGTTTAATAAAGCAAGTCAATCATGTGTAGTGGTTTGTCATTCCTGGTTGTGTACTTCTATTGTGGATATATTTGCGCGATCTAATGTAGTTTCTCAAACATGACACTCCCCCTTCCAACGTCACAGCCCTGGCAGGTACTACCCTCCCGACAGCAAATGGTGTGTTGCGTACCTGAGTCGTCGTCGATGATGGTCCATGACTTGCTGGTGGTGGAGCACGAAGAGTAACGGAAATGCGTGTAGCACTGGGTCCATGAGGGCGAGCTGCTTGTGGTGGGTATCTCTGCAATGTGTAGTATCTTCGCTGTGGGGTATCCGCCGTGTTCAGGAAGGTTGTTTTTCTGCAGTGATTTTATGTGTGTTTTCCGCCATTGTGATTTGGAGGACGGTCGGAGACGTCATTCCGTACGGCGGTGTCTCTGGATTGGTTACGTCCGCCGCGGGGTCGGGTGTAGTTCCGCAGTGGTGCGTGCTCTTCCGTCGCGCACGGACTTTTGACAGTGTTTACATTCCTAATACGGCGGACGGAGTGACCGCGGCAGTCGGACACGAAAATGGCATTTTCCGCCTACTGCAGGCCGGCGGTCGCCCTTCCGTCCGTTATCCTAATGATGCCCTTAGTTTGCTATGGGAGGGCGGGAGCTGCAAGACTTCCACCTTTTCATGGCAAACAGCAGTATCCCGGGAGTAGGCACTCCGGGACACTGCAGGAACCGGTTCTGGGTGTGGCTGTCTCCAGGGCTCTCGAGTGCACCAGGTGTATGGCCACCGAGCCTGTGTCACACAATACAGAAATATCTGGGGGGTGGTTGTTCCTGGGGTTTGAGGGGCACACACTTTTAATTTTTTTTGGGGGGGGAGTGGACGCCAAGTGGCGCAAGGGGGTTGTAAATGTGCTACAGTGTTTTGTTTTACTTTGCTTTCCTTTCTGTCTTGTAGCGGATCCAGGGTAAATATAACGGTTTTTGTACAGCCAGTACCTTTCTGCCTGTTACCAAAGTAACAGTTCATGGAACACTTGCGTGAGCACAGAGGTTAGAAGTTCACCACAATATGTTGCTAATTGAAATAGTTACTGTGCTGGAGATTTATATTTTTTTCATTGGAACCGTTAGTCGTACAAGAAGTCAGTGGAAAAGTTTTGTTAGGGATTCCTTCCTGTTCGGGGAGTATTAGGGTAACGTGCTCCAAGCGGGACTTTACGAAGCTTAATGTTCATTGGCTGTGAAGTATTAAAAGTAGAAGGTTTGGCAGTCATTCCTTGCTTGTCTGCGGAACAACATGGACATTTTATTGGCTAAAGTGTTTCGAGCACAAGTTTGCTCCTTATTGGGTGGGAACGGTTCACTGTTGTCAGTGATATTGTGAAGCATTTTCCAAAGGAGTATGGGGAAAGAAAGTAGTAGAGAGCAGGTTAGGAACACTATTAACTGTGTACAGTGCCCATAAGGTGGTGGAGAGGGATTATGAGGGAAACAATTGTTTTTATATGTTTCAAGGGCCATTTATATAATTGCTGTGTGGTGTATAAATCACGGCGGAAAAATGACAGTGTATTGCGCTGTTTTTAATCAAGTTTGTGGGTGACATACTTCTTAGGAGTACTATTTACTCAATATGTGGTGTTTACTTTCCTGATGGGGAGGTGTGGTTGCACAGCAAAAAATTCAGTCTAGGTTTGAAACAGTTTTTATTGAGCAAATACAAATAAACTTTCTTCAGAACCTGCCGCTGTATATATGAAAGGGGTGGCAATTAAAAATTGAATTTCATAAAATATCAGTTAAGCTTGGGTATATACTTCTTTTTTGTGCTACAGTTTGTAAAAGTATTGCCCCACATTCTTGATGATGTAAGAGGGCATCAGTTACTTTCAGATAAAGTAGAATAGAAGTGCTACAACAAACACTCCTGCACTACATTATCACAGATCAAGAGAACAAGTAAAAAACAGTTAAATACAAGTGATTTCATATTACATAGCAATGCATGCATTATTATTTTTCAAATTTATATTCTGTACAATTCAGGAACATGATGTCGTAGTGCTTAGAGGTTGCAGACTGTTCCGCTAATAAATCACATACTCACTAAAGAATATATAGGATGATACTCTTATAATATAAAGTACAGGTGCTATATATTCTTTAAGGAGAAGGTGAATAGGAACCGCAAATAAGAATAGAAATTAGAAAATAACTTTTAGAAATGTCGGGTTTATTAAATATTTAAAGTAACAAAGTGTGCATGATAGCTATATTTTTTTGTTCTGCTGTTTCGTAAAATATGTTTCTTGAAAAAAATATCTGATCAAGTACTTTTTAATATTTGAAAGTTATATTATAGATGGCGCTGACAAATCTCCCATTCCTCTTCTGTAGCAATAGGACAATCTATTATAATATAACAATTGATATCATTGTTACAGTAAAAAGAAAAGGAAAATAAAGTTATGTATTTAACAGAACATCCGTAATGAAATACTTTCGAGCAGTAATTATTTACTGAACTTCTTTTCTCCGGGAGGTGAAAAAGTGTAATCTTCGTGATTAGGCCATAAACTTCTCCGAGATCATGATGGTGAGAATAATAATATGTATATATTTTCACAGCACATGATCACAAGGGGAAAATACACTGAAAATCGCAAGCCGGTAACGTTGCTTACTTATCGTTACTCTTTGTGATGACAGATCGTGAACTCCACTAAGATCACCAAGACTGTTAATGTTATAATATACATATTAACAGTATGTGATCTCTAGGGGAAAACACAATAACAAGTGGAAGATGGTGACGTTGATTGTAATTGTTTAGGTTTTGCGTCGACGGGTCACCAACACCTTTCAAGCAAAGTAAGTGTCAATATTATAATATAAAAAGTCACTTTATATAAGGTGAAAGGAGCCAGAAAAGGAGCAATGTTTGTTATAATCTATCTGTTTCTAAAAACAAGCTGCTGACCTTACAGAGAAAAAGCGAAAAACATGCAATAACAATTTTTTCTAGATATAAACGTTTAAATATTGACAAATAGCCACAAATTATAACTAGGTACTATGCCTATGCAATATTGAAACAACTTACAACTCTGGAATATGTTTGTTGAAACAAAAAGAGAATCCAATCCTAGAAAATGGAACTGCAACATAGATTGGCGACTCAGAAATAACTTGCGAAAACGAAACTAATTGCACAGTAGGTGTGGTTTATATAGTTTTTGGTTGTTTAGTAGTCTACGGAAGGAAGCTGTGGGTCTGCCTATTTAGATGGAACATTTTGCAGTTTACACATGCTCACGTTTTAACTGTTTTTCTTCTGCATGTGTTCGGAAAAGTTACATACTGTGAAGCTGTAAAGGTTTCGATTTTGATCGTAACACGTGTAAGGTATTATTATCTACATACGTTGGAGAGTTTAAAAAGTGTTACTCGGTAAACTGTTCTTTGCATTTTCATGATTAAAAACATCTATATAGAAGACATAAAAAAAATATCGTTATCATTAGAAAAAAAAAAAGGATTAATATTTGTTATTATTATGCTTCTTATTTAAAAAATGCTAGCATTTGTAAATCATAAACTCGGAAAGGCGTGCTGGCGCTTGGGGCGTTGGGAAGATTAATAAATAATAAATGCCCTTTTCTATGCACCTGCAAACTTGACTTTTAAACTGTCAATTGCCCAGTCTGTATCTTTACACTTCCTCCAAACATTCTGCTACTGCTATTTTAGTATTGTAGTTAAGCATGGGCGAATTTTGCGAATTTGCGAATTCGCGATCCGCAAAATTCGTGAATTTGTGTGAATTTGCGGATTTTTTTTGCGTGTTCGCGGGGTTTTTTGCGCGTTGGCGGGTTTTTTGCGTGTTCGCGGGGATTTTTGCATCTTCGCGAGCCGCTTGCATAGCGAAGTTACCCATGCAGTCGTTTATGGGAGAGGGAGAGAGAGATAGATGGATAGATAGATAGATAGATAGATAGATAGATAGATGGATGGATAGATAGATAGATAGATAGATAGATAGATAGATAGATAGATAGATAGATAGATAGATAGATAGATAGAAAGAGAGAAAAAGAGAGGGAAAGAGAGAGGGAGAGAGAGAACGAGAGAAAGAAAGAGAGGCTGGATCTCTGGAGGGCCAGATTCCTGAGTTGCCCCGACAGAACATACAGCTTTTTATTTGTAGCAAAATGCATATGAAAATTGTGCTATAAAGGTCTCTTTTAGTTTAACCCCTCCTGACAACTCAAAATGGGTGTATTTGCCATCCTCTACCTTCTTCCTGTTTTTTTATATCTGTAAGTGCTTCCTGATGAGGCTTAATTCCTTGGACAGGTGCCTCGTTGCCAACTTGTAACTATTCTCTGACCCTGCTTCAAGGGTCAGAAAATAGTTGCAAGTAGGCAACGAGGCGCCAGGAAGCAACTAGCAGCAGGTGTCCAAGTTGAAGTTAATTTGTTTGTAACCCTTTTGTAAAAGGTTACAAAGAAATTAGGTTCAACTTTTGCACCTGCTGCTGTAATCCTTGCTTGGCTGAAAATTCGTCCGCGCTGATTCGCGGATTTTACCGCGATTTCGCGAGATTCGCGGATCGCAAAATCGCGGAAAATCCACAAATTCGCCCGCCAAACGGATTTTACGCCCACCCTTAATTGTAGTGAGCCATACAGCAGTATGTGTTTATCTATACACTGTTTGAAAAGTGATGCTACTATATATTCAGCCAAACACTCTCCTTACAGAACTGTAAGCATTCAGTCAGTTCCCAAGTAGTCATGCTTGAAAGTAGGCCTTAGGGCATGAACTACTTCAAACCTGTATAGACTATGCATGCACTCTTGTATGCACCTGCAAACTTACCTTTTAAACCTTCAATTGCCTAGTCTGTATCCTTACAGTTCCAATAAACACTTTCACACTTCTGTTTCAGTATTGTAGTGAGTCATACAGCACTATGTGTTTATCTATACACTGTTCTAAAAGTGAAGCTGCTATACATTCAGCCAGACACTCTTCTTGGAGAATTGTAATCATTCAGCCAGTCCCCAAGTACTCAGGGAGCAAAGTGGGCCTGAGGGCATGGACTGCTTCAAACCCCTATAGACTATGCATGCACTGTTCTATGCACCGGAAAACTTGTCTTTTATACCTTCAATTCCCCAGTCTGTATTCTTAGACTTCCAACAAACTCTCTGTGATTGCTGATTCATTTTTGTGCTGAGCTATTCAGCAGAATGTCCTTAGATATGCACTGTGCTAAAAATGAAGCTCTGATAGATTCAGTCATGCACTCTCTTTGCAGAACTGTAATCATGCAGTCAGTACCCAAGTAATGATGGGGCAAAGTAGGCCTTAGGCCTTAGACTGATTTGAACCCCTATAGACTATGTTTGCAGTCTTCTATGGACCTGCAAACTTGTCTTTTATATATTCTAATCCCCAGTCTGTATTCTTATACTTTGAGCAAACACCCTGTCATTGCTGATTCAGTATTGTACTGAGCTATTCAGCAGAATGTTCTTATCTATGCAGTGTGCTAAAACTGACGCTCTTATACATTTAGTGAGTCACTCTCCTTGCAGAACTGTATTCATCCAGTCAGTACCCACGTAATCATGGAGCAAAGTAGACATATGCCATGGACTTCTGTAAACCCCTATAGACCATGCTTGTAGTCTTCTGTGTACCTGCAAACCTGCCTTTTATACCTTCAATTTCCCTGTCTATATAGTTACACTTTCACCAAACACTCTCACACTACTGTTTCAGTATTGTAGTGAACTATACAGCAGTATGTGCTTATATATACACTGTTCTAAAAGTGAAGCAGTTACACATTCAGTTTGACACTGCTTGCAGAACTCTTATCATCCAGTCAGTACCCAAATATTCATGTAGGAAAGTAGGCCTTAGTATATGGACTGCTCCAAACTCCTATTTAGTATGCATGTACTCTTCTATGCACCTAAAAACTTGTCTTTTAAACTTTTAATTACCCAGTATCTATCCTTATACTCCCTCCAAATACTTTGCCACTACTGTTTCAATATTGTAGTGAGCCATATAGCAATATATGCGTATCTATACACTGTACAAAAAGTGTAGCAGCTATACATTCAGCTCTACACTCTCCTTGGAGAAGTGTAATCATTCAGCCACTACCCAAATAGTCATGCAGCAAAGTAGGCCTAAGGGCATGGACTGCTTCAAACACCTATAGAAAATAAATGCAGTTTTATAAACATCTGCAAACTTGGCTCTTAAACTTTGAATTGCCCAGTCTGTATCCTGACACTTCCTCCAAACATTTTGCTACTGCTATTTTAGTATTGTAGTGAGTTATACATCAGTATGTTCTTCTGTATGCACTGTTCTAAAAGTGAAGGTGCTATATATTCAGCTAGACAATCTCTTTGTAGAAGTGTAAGCATTCAGTTGTTTTCCAAACAGTCATACACTAAAGTAGGCCATAGGGTATGGACTGCTTCAAATCCCTAAAGACTATGCATTCACTGTTCTATACACCAGCAAACTTGTCCTTTATACCTTCAATTGCCCAGTCTGTATTGTTACACTTTTACCAAACACTCTCACACTACTGTTTCCGTATTGTAGTGAACCATACAGCAGTATGTGCTCATCTATACACTGTTGTAAAAGTAAAGCTGTTATACATTCAGCCACACACTCTCCTTGGAGAATTGTAATCATTCAGCCAGTATTCAAGTACTCATGGTGCAAAGTGGGCCTTAGGGCATGGACTGCTTCAAACTACTAAACACTATGCATGCACTGTTCTATGCACCTGCGAATTTACCTAATATATGTTCAATTCCCCAGTCTTTATTCTTACACTTCCACCAAACACTCTGTCATTCCTGTTATAGTTTTGTAGTGACTCATTGATCAGTGTGCAGTTATCCATTCACTACATTCAAACAGTAATCAGCAGATGTACAATAAGTGGTACATCCCCAGAGATATGCCAGTTATTGTGCACTGTGACATCACCACAATGGATGCACCGTATTTACAATGGGGTGTATTATGGGGCAGAAACAGCACAGATATGTGATGTATTTGTGTTGTGAAGGTGGTGCATTGCTTGACTTGCGTTGCAAACACAATGCAGTTCCAGCAATGCTCTTGGGGCCCTATGCTTACAATGCTGTGTCAATCCTTACACCTGTTTCAAGTAGATGCAGGGTTTTGACACAGCATAAGCCTAAAAGTGACTGATTGAAATCTTATAGATTTCACTCACTCACTTTTAGGAGGTGTTCCTGCGCCAGAACACCTCAACTACCCCCCCACCCCTCTGTGCAGGAAAGCTTCCTTCTGGTGCAGGGCTTTACAATGTGATGCACCTTCCATATGCATCACATTGTAAATACCACACACTATGGCACATCTTTTGCACCACAGCTGAATCACAAAAGTGACGCAACAGATTTGTAAATGAGGCACAAGGGGGTTGTAAATCCGCTCCTAACACATACAAATTTACCCAGGCAGTTTCACCAGTAGTGCAAATTGAAGTATAGACTTGTAACATATTTATATGGATATGTTACATTCAAGTGCTTTGGAAGTACTACAGTATACTATAGGTAAACACCTTATATATTTGTGCTGTAGCACTTCCTTATAGTTCTGCACTTTCACATTTACCATACACTAGTAATGTATTTATTCATTCATTTATGAACTACACATTCATTCCGACAAACTTTTACACACTAACATAGAAATATAGCTCTGTCTTTGACCGGTGAAGGTAGTTCTAAAAAGAACAGTATTTTTTGTGTTTTTAGTTTTCTATTTTTTTTGTATTTTTTCAACAAGGTTATCGGTTTTTTTTTCAAACCAAAAAAATGGAACTGATAACAAAAAAACAGTGGAACAGGAACAAAAAAGAAAAAAAATGTATTGTCTTTGACAACGGTGCTCTTCTTTCCTCTTCACAATGAGGTCAATAGACTGCTCTCTGTAACAAAGGAGTTCTCTGCAAAATTTGCAATGAATTGTGAGATCTTGAAACTGTGGCTCAATAATAGAATGCGGACTGCTCGGAGGAGGTGGTGGTGCAGTTTAGGATAAAAGGAACTGCAGGTTCAGGATTCTCCTGCAACCTTTGTGTTGCCATCCGTGTGCATAGTTGTTTGGATGCAAGTTTTTGACATGACGAATCATGCTGGCAGTCCCGAAAGAGTACTTTTTAGTGGGGTCACCCCTGGAAGGAGTAACCTCACAGATCTTGCACGTTACTTTTGGCGCATTCACCTTTTTCTGTCCCTCTGGATATGAAAAAAACTTCCAAATCAAAGCTTCTTTTCTCTTTTTCTGAGGTGGCTCAGCAACAAAATCTTCCTCAGAGGAATGTTCTGATGCACTCTGAAGAAGAGCAGCCATTGTAGAGTTTGGTTCTAAAGGTCTACAGCTCCACAGAATAGATGTGTCTCCTTGGAAAGTCCAAGTAGAATGATCAAAACGGGAGGGGTCTTTCAACAGTTGAAATAGGAAGTATTATGAATGAATCAAAACTCTCCTTTTATGGTCACATGGCTTTGCGTACGCTTACGGTGCACTTACAGTGCTCTTACGCTGCGAGTACGTACGACGTACCACCACGATTTGCGTAATTGCTTTTAAAAGTAATATATGCTTATTAAAAGTTAAAAAAATATTTTCATACCTTTCCCAGATAAGGTCTTTTCTTAGTATGTACATTAAATACATAAATATATGTTTTTAAACAATTAAAAACTTTCGTGCCTTTCGCGTACGGGGAGCCGTACATGACGTCACGCAGAAGCGTTCATGCGACGCGTAATGTCCAAGCGTATTCCTAGCGTATGCGCGGGTACGCGCTGAGCACGATTAGCCTTACAAAGTATGGTGCGATCACCGTACCCATACGGTACGATTACCAAAAAAACAATGAAAAAGGAATTATATAGAATTTAATTTTGATATAGTAAATAAAAAAATAATAATACAAAAATTATTTTGTTTTGTTAATGTTTTACATTAGGAGTTTGAAATATAACTTAAAAAAAATATATTTATAATAACAATGTAGGAAATTACTATAAAAAGAAAGAAATAATAATAATGAATACATTTTAAAATTATCATTTACCAAACCTTTGAAATTCACTGAAAAAAACATAGGTTTCACACACGTTATAGTTAGGAATTAGCATTTAAAAAACCTTAGAAATTCACTGAAAAAAACAAGGTTTCACACATGTTATAGTTAGCTGGAAATTTCCCTCATACAAAACCATTGAAATGTCCCCGTTATAGTTAGTTCAGCTAACTATAACTCGCACGCCCGCAATGCACTGCTGATGACGTCACATATTACATCACTCATGACATGGTCAGTGACATCACTCATGACATCACTGATGACATCTCAAATGACATCACTGATGACATCCTTGTGAAAGAGTGGTAGACCTCCTCTCACCCTAATATAACCTTTGATACACATATTCACAAATAGAATCAAAAAAATGGAGATACCATTACCAGTTACAATAACCTATTCAGTAATTCCAACATCTACATACACATCCACTCATTCACCAACAGTTCTATATAGTCACTAATACATGTACCTACTCATCATATGTACTGATACACCTATACATCTTGTTACACACCGCTCATCCATAGAGTTACTCAAACATATACTCACAAATGCAAATAAACTATCCAACATCCATTTACTTGCATATACAGCTATGCACACACCACTACACTTACTTTTACAGAAACGTCCACATACTTACTTTCTTAAACAATCACTTATAGAAAAACATACTTATTTATATAGGAACACCTTCAATCTCTCACTCTCACATATACTCACTTATATACGTCAATACTCACATATACTAGTTTAAAACATATGTAGTTACACATAAAGATACTATTGAGACAGTCATTCACCCACGAACAGACCCATACACACACACTCATCCACCCATACAGTTCTGCACACATGCTGTCTTCAAAACACATACAGTGTGTCACTCATTCATGCATCTATGCGCTAAGTAATACCCCCACCAAACCATACAGACACTCATACTGATACTCAAAAAAACAACTAATAACCCATATACACACTCATGTAGCTACTCACCAACCCATGTAGCCACTTATACACAAAGTGAGACACTGATACAGAGATTTACATATTTAAACATCACTCGCTAATACATGTATTCACTAAGATACACTTAATAAGTCAGTTATACAATCACCCATCTATTCTTCCATCAACGTTTAGATATTCATATATTAAAAATATTTATTTTTCAGAAAAACACAAATTCACGGGATGATGTCATCAGTGATGTCATCAGTGATGTCATTTGAGATGTCATCAGTGATGTCATTTGAGATGTCATCAGTGATGTCACTGACCATGTCATGAGTGATGTAATATGTGACATCATCAGCAGTGCATTGCGGGCGCGTGAGTTATAGTTAGTTGAACTAACTATAACGGGGGAATTTCAATGGTTTTGTATGAGTGAAATGTCCAGCTAACTATAACATGTGTGAAACCTTTGTTTTTTTCAGTGAATTTCTAAGGTTTTTTAAATGCTAACTCCTAACTATAACGTGTGTGAAACCTATGGTTTTTTCAGTGAATATATATATATTATAATGTATTTTGTTCAATGGACAAATTATACTATGGATTTGGTAAAATTTGGTGTTGATACTACAATACCCAGCATGCATTTGGCATGTAGTATTTCTTCTATTTTTGCACTGGGAATAGGTGAAAGCATCACTTCTAAAAGTATAAAAATAAAAAGCGGACTATTTGTTTGTCAACTGAGGAAGAATACAGAGGTATTCGAAACGCGTCTGACAATTGAAAAATAAATAAGACCTGCTATATCCACGCAAAATTGGAGTCTGTATCCGTTTCTTTGGCTGTGTTCCGGCTGGGCGCTGCAAAGGGAATTCGGAGATACTGGATGTGAATTGCGAAATTCGGGTTGATTTCGCCTACAGACCCCCTGTCCAGGAAGTGGCCGCTGCAAACAACCCACGTTTTGCTAATTCCGCTAAGGAAACCACTGCGGCGGCTCCCGAGTGAAGACGCAGAGACCAGGCTGTCGTGAGCGCGGCAACTCCAGCGAGGTCGGAGGACCGGCGGAGCCAAGCACGAAACGGCGGTGAGTGTCCCAGCGTGAGTGAGACTCGGTGGGCAGGTGTGGGCAGGCACAACTCGGCGTTTGATATTTGGGCGCTGAACGTGTGGAGTTAACAACACACGCATTTCCAAACACGCTAACACGCAAACGTAAGCGGGTTTAAATAACAAATACCATGTCAGAAGACGAAGTTTGCGCAAGGGAGGCAGCTGCTGATGATATCTACAGCAAACTGCCCGTTATGGAGAAGAGGGGAACAGTGACCAGTACCACTAGCACTGTACAAGTGGATGACACTGCAAAAATTCTCTTAAGAAAGCTAGAAAAACACATGAGATCCGAGTTAACAAAGTGGTGGGAAGGAAAATCACTGAGCAAATATGTGGAGGCTGGTCGAGTCCCACGTGGATTGAGAATTCTACTTGCTCCCAGCTACGAGAATCCGGATCCTCAAATGTTGAAAGAATGGGGCACACTGAACCTAGATGCGTCCATGAATCTAGTTCATCTATTAATCAAATATGCGGAATCTGACAGACTTAAATTACTGGATGAAATCAAAGTTATAAATGAAGAGCTGGCAAAACTCGAACCTAATAGTTACATTGCAAAAACACGCAAGGAGATCAAAGAAAGATTACAAAAACAAGAAGATAAAATAAAACAGCGCAAAGTTTACAAGTTCGCCCGGGATCTGGCAGACTATGAGCAAGGCAAGATCTACACATTCGCAAGAAAGTTTGATGTGGCTAAGAAACTAAAAGCTAATTCAAAGAAAACGACAGGGCAGGATACAAGTGAGCAAGCAACATGTTCAAACCAGCAGCATGCTCCTGATACTAATAACCCTGCGAGTGAATCAAGCGACAACAGCTCAGTATATAGTGCCAGTGGTACCATCAGCACGGACGACAAAGACACTATTCCCAGAGCCCTAAGTGTCGGTGAGGAGATTGATTTTTTAGTCGAGGACAGACTAAAAACGCTAAGGCCTCGGAAACAGCAGCAGTCAAAACCACAGGCACCGCAAAAACCCGAAACACAAAAAGGAGAGAAAGGCGTAACAAAACCAAAAGGAAGAGGGAAAAGAAACTTTTGGCGGAACAAACAGTAATCGACGCAGCAGATAAAACTATCATTAATTTGACATCCCTAACATTGAATAAAAAAGAAGAACAGATTTTAAAGTTAGGACTGTCATACTGCCCTCCAAGAAACTTTGACTTCGCACAGACTCGAATTGATATATTCAGTTATGTCAGAAAATTAAAACTGTTAAAATTCCACAAGATTAAGGATGGACTGGCCAAAAAACAATCAGTTGAACAATCATCACTTGGCATTAGATTAACAGCAACTGATGTGGAAGGAATAGTGGCTGCCCAAGCACTAGAGGACAATATTGATGAGACCACTGATAACAACATGTCCACACAAGAACACCTACAATTGGCTTCAATATCCCAACTGGGGGCAGGCAAAAGCCCATTTAAGCCAAAATCGGTGTTTGTGCCAATCATGCCAAAGGATGCAATCGACATATTCCATGACAGGGTAACAGATGATATTAAAGAGTTACATCACCAAATAAGTCACCACCCCAAAAAACTCAGTCAAAATCAACTAGAATACAATCAACTGATGGAAAAACTAGGCAACAATACTGAGATTATCATCAAAGCCTCAGACAAAGGCGGTAATATAGTATTGTGGCCTAAAGCGGACTATATAAGAGAAGCTAATCGACAGTTGTCTGACATCGAATGTTATGTGGAAACAACTAACAGAGAATACACAAAGGCATTGGAAACTCTGCGGAAGCACCTATTCCAATGTAAAAGAGACAATATGATTTCCAAGGAGGAGTATAATTTTCTATCTAATGAGTCACCCATCTTGCCTTCAATATATTTTCTCCCTAAGACCCATAAGGAGAGAACCCCAGTCCCGGGACGCCCAATAATATCAGCAATTGAAAGTGCAAGTGAACACCTATCACAATACATTGATTTCTTTTTGCAAGACTTGGTCAGGGATTTACCATCATATGTCAAGGATACCGGTGACTTTCTGACAAAAATAGGTCAAATCAAGTGGGAAGACGGTATGAGAATGTTAACATTGGACATTGAATCCCTATACACTTGTATTGATCATCAAGTGGGACTTAATGCTATCAAACACTTTTTGTCCACTAGACCAATTGAATATTATGAGCATAACAAAGTGATCATGAAAAGTATTGATTGGTGCCTAAATAACAACTACTTTGCATTTGCTAAAAAGATATATAGGCAATGTAGGGGCGTGGCGATGGGGTCCTGCTTCTCCCCCAGCTATGCCTGTTTAGTGGTTGGCTGGTGGGAGGAGCAGACACTAAGGAAAGATCTGTCGTCAAAATATGGTAACAACATTACAATTTGGTTACGTTTTATAGACGACGTCTTTGTGTTGTGGAAAGGGGATGATGAAAGTGTAAAAGCTTTTTTACATGATATTAATGTGAACAAGATGAATTTAAACTTCACCTCAACTACCAGTGTCAAAGAGGTTGAATTTCTGGACACCAAGGTCTATGTAGAAAATGGTGAATTAAAAACAACATTACATAGAAAAACAACAGCCGGCAATTCCACGTTGCATGCCTCCAGTGCTCATCCTAAACACCTAATTGATAGTATTCCCTATGGTGAGCTTCTTAGAATAAAGCGCATATGTAGTGATGAGGGACAGCAAACAATATGCATACGAGAGGCGGTGGAAAGATTCCGTAGGAGAGGTTACACGGCTAAAATTCTACAAAGGGCTTTGGATAAAGCCAACAGTAGACCCAGGGAATCATTATTACCAACAACAGAGGAAAAAATCTTGGAGGAAAGTAAGGACACCCCCAATACACCCAGGCTGATTCTCACCTATAACAACCAGCATCGCCAAATTCGATCGATAATCAATCGAAATTGGGCGATAGTGCAGACAGACGCAGTCATAACATCTGAACTGCCTCAAAAGCCCACATTAACATTTCGAAGAGGCATTTCAATGAGAAACAAAATAGCTAAAAGCGTACCTGATCTCAACATCAAGAAGAAGAGCACTCATTGGCTACCAGAAAAACAAGGTTTTTTCAAGTGCTCATCCTGTCGGGCATGTAAATTTGGTGTAACCACCAAAAAATATACCACCCCATTTAGCCCGAGGGAATTCAATATTCAGGGATGTCATGACTGCAAAACTGATTATGCAGTGTACATTCTGACGTGTACTTGTGGGCTCCGTTATGTGGGCAGTACCAAGCAGCAAGTACACGTCAGAATCCTACAACACCTACGTGCTATCGTAAACAACGATGGCACGTATCCTGTCGCAAGACACTTTAAGGCAGTCCACCAAAACAATCTAGCGGACCTGAAATATTTTGTCATCGGAGCGGTGACTGATAATCCGCGTGGTGGCAATAGAGAAAAACGCCTTAGGCAGCTGGAATCGAAATTCATCATTGAACTAGATAGTAGACAGCCAAACGGTCTGAACAACACGGAGGACCTCCATCATTTCCTCTGAAATAGTCTTACGTTGATTTAGGTTGTCTCCGACAGGGTATCCTGTAACCTTTGTATCCTGTGTGTAAATATTGATTACTATACTGTGACCCCAGTGTCTACTCCATTTTAGCTCAATTTTGGTTTTAGTCTTTCACATTATAAGTATAAATTATTTTTATCTTATAATTTTTAAAAAAATATATCTAAAAAACCCAATCAAATATGAAATTTTCTTCTTTATACAAAAAGGCACGAATATCATGGTATAAGGAAAATATCACTTTATGCACTTTATTTGAAGATATATCTACATGCTGCTACAAACACACTTCCGGCACCCAACTTGTAATTTTGTACATAATACTAATGTTGCAGTGTCCCATTGCATAAATAAGCTGAGGTCCGCATAAATTTGGAATTCATTCCGTTAGATTTGTATAACCGATTATGGGAATACCTACGGTTTTAGAGGATGTTTCTATTTTTATATTGTACATAATATATAATTTTATCAAATATATATTTTTATAATGTGAGATATATATATTTTTGTATGTTATGGTATTTTCATGAAAAATGTTGTAAATATATACATATCTGACCCAAACCATTTAGCTTACATGCACAGGAACTTAATTGCACATGGTAATGTACTCTCCTACCAATGAACTGGCATTCATGCAGTTATAATGTATTTTGTTCAATGGACAAATTATACTATGGATTTGGTAAAATTTGGTGTTGATACTACAATACCCAGCATGCATTTGGCATGTAGTATTTCTTCTATTTTTGCACTGGGAATAGGTGAAAGCATCACTTCTAAAAGTATAAAAATAAAAAGCGGACTATTTGTTTGTCAACTGAGGAAGAATACAGAGGTATTCGAAACGCGTCTGACAATTGAAAAATAAATAAGACCTGCTATATCCACGCAAAATTGGAGTCTGTATCCGTTTCTTTGGCTGTGTTCCGGCTGGGCGCTGCAAAGGGAATTCGGAGATACTGGATATATATATATATATATATATATTCACTGAAAAAACCATAGGTTTCAGCCTTGTTATAGTTAGGTGTTAGCATTTAAAAACCTTAGAAAATCACAGGAAAAACCATAGGTTATGTTATAAATTTGTTATGTTATAGATTTATACAGCGCACGATTACCCAAAGGTGTCTTGGCGCTAGCAACCTGGGAAGCAGGCATAAGGGATTAATCGGTGAATAGCCAGGTTTTATTAGCTTTCCTGAATAGTGTCACAGAGGGGAGATTTCTGATGCTAAACGGGAGGGATTTCCAAAGCGTGGTAGCTCCCACCCCAGTGGGACTTAAAAACTCTCTGGAAAAGTATCACTTTTGCTCCTTGCGATTTCACACATCTGTTTGGGGAGTACCAGTGCAGCGAACATCTCAGGAACTGGGGGCCGGCCCCTTGAAGAGCCTTGTATGTAATGCATAGGGTTTTAAACTTGTCCATTTTATTATTGGCAGCCAATGCAATCTCTGGAGAAGAATACCCACAGACTGGAATTTGGGAATCCCCGAAAAAGAAGTCTGGCGGCCACATTTTGGATCATTTGGAGCCTTTGAAGTTGTTTAGTAGGTATGCCAAGATATAGCCCGTTACAGTAATCTAATCTAGGATTAGAGATGTGACCACCGTAGTCCTGCTTTCTGAGGGAATCAGGGGAGGAATAATTTTTTTTATGGCTTTAAGGATGAAAAAACTGGAAGATGACACAGCTTTGAGTTGAGCTCCAAAGTCAAGTTTCTGATCTATAATCACACCCGGGTTTTTCACTTTGGGAACCGGGGTAGGTGACCCTAGATCGTTTGGCCACCAGATCTGTGACCATGACGGAGAGAATTTGCCAAATAAAATCACCTCAGTTTTCCCAGAGTTTAGTTTAAGACAGTGGGAGCTCATCCAGGAGCGAACTGCTGCCATGCAGTCCCTAAACCTGTTTACTGGTGGTAAAGTGTTTTTAGTAATGGTAACCAGAATTTGGGTATCATCTGCTTATGACGTCATTGCCATCCTAAAAGATCTAATAAGGGATGCCACTTCCAGAACATAAATATTGAAAAGAGTGGGACTTAAGGAAGTGTAGTGCAGTTCCTATATTCCAAATAGGCTCTGCGCATTGGAATAATATATCCTATAGATTAGACGTAGGACTGAGGTCTCCTAGGTCTCTTTCGAATATACTAGACTTAATTGTGTGTGCCAGCTAGCTCAGAGGTCACTGGAAACGTTCTCGAATTCACAAGAAGAGATTCGTCTCTGACAACCACACAAACATGACAACTTTGTTTCCCCAAGATAAAACGTATCTTCAGAGTCGTGGAAACAATAGATAAATATTTCACTCAGTCAATCGTGCATGCTTCGTTTCACTAGAGGTGCAGAGAAAGTAGAAAGAGGAGAGTTTTCAATAAAAATATTTATTGAACAGTCTTCTTTCTGAAGCATAAGAAATGAACTGCTACAATAGTGAAACTGTTTGTAAAATATAATGTTTACAGTATAAATAGTAGAACAAAATAATACGGTAAGAGCATTGTATGGCTCCTAAACCATATATAAATACATACATAAATAATAGAGGCTAAAAGTACTCAACTGGTGCTTCTAAAATACGCCTACCCCAGTGTAACTAACCTAAGCTTAGTACGAGGGAGGAAGTAAGTGAGGTGTAGCATAAAGGTAGTATTCTTTTGCCAAGAATCTGCTCAAGATTACTCTAAGGGTCTAATCAGCTCCTTACCCTAGTTTAGAATGGAGAAGGTCCGGCTCAGGACTCGATTTCCCAACAACCCGCAAGGGTAGCTTGAAAACACTGGAGCTGGATTTCTCGGCAGGAGAAAATACAGCGTCTCTCTCAGTGCTTCTGCTGGAGGGTCCGCTTCCTTCGGCACTTGCTGTAGCAGGGCGTGTCTGGCAAGTAGATAGTCGAACTGCTCCAAACCACTGTGTGTTTGCTTGGGCAAGTGTGGGCATATTTATACCTTGAAGGTGCCGAGTTTGACGTACAGTTGGACATAATAACGCCATCAAAGAATCTCAGTTCTTTGAAAACTCCATGAGTTCTTGGATGAATCAATATTGAAGCAAGGGGAAGTCCCCAGCTGTTGAAGCTGAGTTTTCCAGGAAATCGTTGTGGATTTTCTGAACTAGTGGAAGTAGCCCTGTCGTATTTGGACTGCATGAGCTATGCCTAAATATGGTTATGATTTCTATGCCTTTATAAGGATATGTTGATTTACACCTATATAAGGGCATGAATCAGGAATCTTACAATAGGGTCCTAAAATCATACTTAACACCCATTCCACGTTATCATTTTCATCTAAGTTCAAGCACTAAAACATATAATCTAGAGCATGTGTTTACAACCCCAAAAAATCATATAAAATACATTTGAAATGGTTGCACATGAAAAAAATTAGCATTTTGTATAGTACACATTTAAGGAAAATGACGTCATTGTAAGCATATGATATGACATTAGCAATGCTAACTGAATGAATCACGAAAATTACATTTATAAAATGGCTCTTAGTTACAGAAGAAAAAGGTCAAGACCATCCTATGGCAGAATATACAAACTGTTTTGGTTTGTGGATTAGGCCAGTATTGTTTCTATGAAGTTTCTTATTGTTCTTTAAGAATAGTTCTACTTTAAGCAGATTACTTTTTGTGCCAAAGTTCATTTTGTTTTTTGAAAAAAAGTCAAATAAATCTGTCGTAAAAATAGAGTTCCACAATTGGTAGCTTTTTTTTTAAAAAAAGTAAAGGTCCAATTTCAGAGTTTTGAAAGAACATTATTCTCGGTGTCAGGAGAAAACATTAAGTCATCAAGGCTGGCAAAGAAATCGTCCACCACAGTAGATGAAAGTTTGACTACTTCATTAAGAAGGTCAATTGTGTACAGATGCGAAGCATCGCCGTCAGCGTCAGCCGCGTTAGCAATGTTCATATCAGATGGTACCTGTGTGCCTGTTGATCCGCGTATGGAAGTCCGCAAGGAAGTGTGAACGATAAAGCGGTTTTTTTCCCCAGGGCCACCAATTGTATTCTATCCTCAAGAAAGGAAGATAACAATGTCAAGGCCTTTCTGGAGATGCCCAGTGCATTCAAAGTTTTTAGCAGGGTTTTATGATCAACCGTATCGAAGGCCGCCAACAAGTCAAGCAGCACCAGGGCGGCAACACCCCCTGTGTCCATGACTGTTCTAATCTTGTCGGTGGCCTTAATAAGTACCGTTTCAGTACTGTGCTCTGTTCTGAACCCAAACGGTGCCTCATCCAGTAAGTCATGCTCTAGTAGATACGTGGTCAGTTGGTTATTCATAACCTTTTCTACCAGTTTAGCTAGCACTGGAAGATGCGAGATGGGTCTATAATATATGATGGAAAAAAGAAAAAAAACACATATGCTTCTTCTATCAATGTCCCTATAAAATGGCTTTGAAAGGTTGAAGAAAAGGATTTACAGTGCATACTGGCTATACAAAATGTCTGCCAGCCATATGTTCAGAACAACAACCAAGAAGGCATGGACAACAAAGAACACATACAAGTCTAAGGCAAAAAGAAAGCACATAGGCTACACAAGATGGCTGCCCTGCCACATGGCCACCAGCTGCGAAGACATGTATATTAAGGAACAAATGCAGAAACAATGGTAAAAGCAAAGCACAATGGCTAGGCATAGTGGTCATCAGCCACATGGCCACCAAGGGCAGAGGCATGGTCAACAAAGAACACATGCAGGAATATGGCAAATGAAAAACACACTGGATGCACAAAATGGCTGCAATGCCACATGTCCACCAAGGGCAAAGGCATAGTCAAAAAGAATGCCTGCATCTCTATGGAAAAAGCAAAGCACACTGGCTATACAAAATGCCTGCCCTGCCACATGACCACAAATGGCGAAGACATGGACAACAAAGAACACTTGGAAGACTATGGCAACAGCAAAGCACACTGGCTACACAAAATTGCCCGCCCGCAACATGGCCCCTAGGGAAAAGGCATGGGCTGCAAAAGAACACATGCTGGCCTATGGCTAAAGCACATTGCCTACCACATGTTCAAAACTACAACAAAAAAGGCATGGAAATAAAGATCACATGGAGGCCTATAGCAAAAGCACATTGGCTACACCAACTGGCTGCCCTGCCACATGGTATCGAGAGCAAAGTAGGCCGAGATAAAAGAAAAATTGGTGGCCTATGGCAAACAAACACTGGCCAAACAAAAATGTCCACTTGGCCAACAAAGAATGAAGGCATGGTAAACAAAGAAGAAAACACTGCCATTAATTCAGCAATGCCAAAAATGAAAATTAACTAAACCTTAAAAATGTCCCCATCACAAACATCCCAAGGCATCCAAAATTACCCCACCAAAACACATTTTAACACTGCAGAAAAATGCAAAATACATAAAATATAAAGTTACATTAAATCCAAGGCCATATATAAATCAATAGTTGTTTTAAAAACCATATTGCACTGAAAACGTTCTTTAATATACACCCAATGCCTAGTGCTGGATGGCCTTGACCCTGAAGGCTAGGCCCAAGGCAGTAAAATGAGCAACATATTGCAAAATTCACAAACACACACAAGAAAATGGAGAGAAAAGTACTTTAAAACCTGCACCCTGGCCCTCTGCTAAATATACAAACGTTTTCCCTTAGAAAAAAAGAGAATACCAAAAAGGTATACTCCAACTCCAGGCTACCCACAATCAAATTTTAAAATGTAAGAAAAAATGAAAAGGGTAAAAATAAATACTGATTCATGCCCTCCGTCAAACAACAAACACTTATCCAAAATTTCTCTAACTTCTTTGATTTCACATTTAATAAATCCCTGAAATCCAATGATAAATGCAGCAGGGATTGTAAACAAAGTGATCCTTTTCCCTTAAAAACCAAATAAAAAGTAACCAAGAGATGGACAATGCAGTGGGAAGAGCTTTCTGGACAGGAGTCGAAAGTTGCCGTCTCTGTGTCACTTCCTGTTTTAAAAAAAAGCGAAAAAAATGATATGCATTAAAAACTACCTGAACCATTTGTTTGGGAATAATACCTACTCTAAAAAAATTGTTTAGTGATTTTGCTGGTTCTCGAGTAGAAAATCAACTGGATAATAAGGCCTTTGACCTGGTGCGGCCAGCACAGGTAACAACAGTGGGGCAGTGGTGGGGGGGCAGGGCAAGTGGGGTGGGTGCCTGGGGAAGTGTGCAGGTTACAGGATAGGAAAAGTAAAATCAGCGATGATGCAGTAAGCGCAAAGTACAGGGGTGGCTCCTCCATTTGGGCGTAGGAGCGTTTGCCCACTGCTTTCTCACAGAATACCATTTAATGTTTCTGCTTCTCGCACTGCGAGAAAGCAGAAGAAGGGTTTGGTTGGGTGATTTGGGGTAGAGTGGCTAGCCCGCTGTTGTGCACACACTCCTGTTTTCTCCATGTAGTCTGCATGCAGCCTGCATGGAGAAAATGGCCTCCCTATAGACGCCTGTGCGATCTGTGTCCAAGCCAATCACAATGCTGCCATTGCAGCATTTTGATTGTCTTAGGGGAGGGAGGCTGCCTGCGGCTGCTTCCTGCACGGTCGACGCGGGACCAGATCGCCGAAGGAATTTTTTAAAATTTTTATTTAAAATTAACACCCCCGCCAGTCATTTCAGCTGCGACTGATAAAGTAAGTGGTTTTATTCACTTCTTTATTTTTTTTCCCTACCCCGTTGTCTGTCTACTTACCCCCACTGCCCTGCTCCTCCTCCTCCTCCAGCCAGTTCCACCGCTCTTACCTGTGCTAGCCACACATGCTTCTAATTGAGAATATTTCACGAGAAGGCTTCCTAGTGACCAAAAATAATGCTAGGGGATACCAAATCTCGCTCGCGCTTGCTAGCTTGCTTGCTGGAGTCTTGTGTTCTCGTTGTCATCGCATTGCTTGAACGGGAAAACAATTCTACCACTCACCCATTGGTAGAATTAGGTCAGAACTCCACATTAACCCCTTCGCTGCGGGGGGGTATTTTCCTGCGGCGCTGGAGGGGAGGGGGGCGCGCATGGCGCCCGCATGCTCATGACGAGCTCAGCTCGTCATGAGGCACGGCGCTCCTGTGCTCATGACGAGCTCAGCTCGTCATGAGCACACCCGTTCCCGTGGAACACTCAGCACAGCAGGGGAATTATCCCCGCATGCGAGCGTTCCACGGCTCATGACGAGCTGAGCTCGTCATGAGCACCGGAGCACCGTGGCTCATGACGAGCTCAGCTCGTCATGAGCATGGAAGGAGTTAAAAGAATAATGCGGAGTCACCAAATTCCTCCACTTTCAAAAGCGGAACTTAAAATTTCGCCTGGACCTATTAACATTAACAACACCAATCAAGTTATCCTAGTGCTTTATGTTAATATTAGTTTCGGTCTTGGCGGGCATCCACTTTGGTTCTTTATCTCCTATGCATCTTCTAATATGCTGTTTCATAGTTTCTTTATGCATCTTTTTTTGTGTGATTACTTTTAGTAGAGTTTATTTATTTACAAACAATTTTTTTTATTCAAACATTTTCAGGTACGTTTTGATGTCAAAACGCCGAATAGGTCGCCGTTTGAAATGATCTGAATTCACAGATATTTTAAAAAAAATCCAAATGGCCATCTCCCTCGTATAGTTCACTTAGCTAAACCGTTTGTATCATTTTTACTCACTTAAATATTTTGTGAAACAGGAGTCAGAAACAGCAATGGAAACACGAACGTAAATTGGAAACAAAAGCAAGTGTAATAAGAAAGCAGTGTCAAACATATGAGTAGAGAAGGAAAAGATTTTTAAGTGTTCTCTAAAAAATTAAAATTAGTGTTGCATTAACACGAATGTATTACACACCATTATCACCAACTATCAACTATTCAGAGATGATGCTATGGAATTTTTGTAGGCGTGGCTCATATGAAGAACGTGTGACCCTATTTAATAATAAAATAAGACATTTTGAGGGGAAACAAATGTTTTTGAGATATAAACGATGTGCTAAAACCAAGGATTTTTTGCAAGCAGAAAAGTTCTGCTTTTCGCGAGCTGTCTCTCAGAATACAGTGTGAAATTTTAATGAAAAAGCAAAGGAAATTACAAGGGCATGCTCCTTAGATTCCAGATACCGTAGCACGAGCAGTTGAAAGTGATGGGCTAAGATAATATAGAGGGCAGAGGCTCTGCTCTGTGTGTGATAAATGAGTTTCTTTATCAGATAGATTGCCCTCCTACCCAATAATCCAACTCTGTCATCTGTGATCATGGATAAACTGAGAGGTCCCCTAAAAACTGGAAGAAGTTCTCATAACGATTTCTATGTGTGATGATGCATTCATTGTACACTGCTTTTTCGTTGTATCAGTTTTATGAGACAAAATGTAAATAACCGCTAGAGAAGATAAATGAAAGAGAGAAAACTGTAGTATTTTGTAAACTAGTACTTCTTTTATTTCAATTTTCTTATTTTCGTTTCATCGTACTTATTAAGAGTGGGCCTGCCTCATTGAAATATAGAATTGGATCACAGTTTCATTATGTAGAATAGCAAAATATTTATATTTATGTGCACCGACTTTAATCGCAGATGGAGGTCTGTAGGCATAGACTTGATGTTTTAAAAATTATAAAGGTAAAGGATTTTCTTCTTCTACCTTTTCACCCTGAGCACAGAACTGGAGTAGTCCCTGTGCCACAATTACGAGTGCGCTAGATTTATAGGGGCAGATTTACAATAACTGACGCATCTCTGCATATTAGCAAAACTGCACCAGTTATTTTGCGTCTAGGAAAAATACCCTTGCGCCTTTACACTGCAGCGGACCGTGGTGCAAGGATGGAAAGATGCGTGACGCATCTTCTGACGTAAAGGCAGCACATGGCTGGCGTTATGACGCAAGCAAGACGCAACTCCAGCAATGGTTAGGAATGCCTATTCCTAACGTGCTGCGTCACTCCTTACGCCTGCTTTAAGCAGTCATAAGGTTTTTATGCAGTGGCGTCGTAAAAGTGACTCCGTGAAATCTTGTAGATTTCATCTACAAGATTTCACTGCGTCGCTTTTATGAGGCTTTCTTACTTCGGAACACCCACCCTGCATACATTATACCTGATGCACGTATATTGTAGTGCAGGGCTTTACAACGTAGCACTTTGTAAATATGTCGCATAGTGGTGCATTGTTTATGATGCTACTGTGCAAGGGGCTTGTAAATCTGCCCCATAATTTCCCTGTCTCCATAATTAGTGTTTCAGGTTATCCTGGATCAGCAATTATTTCCAGGATCGGCTAATTCTGTGAATTACTAGATTTTGGGGCACACCCCTCAGGAATTGAATTTCTGTGTTGGTTTCTGCTTATTTCCTTGGTATTTCAAACCCAGATTTTGGTTTCTTTCAGCAGCCAAAGTCTCTGTGTGAAACTCAACAACGCACAACTCTGATTGGACTGGTAACTTCTGTTACAGCATTTATCGCTTTATTTTGCCACCTGTAATCGAGATCCTGGGTCAAAAATTGAACACTGAGAAATATCTGCAACTATTGAGTTGATAAATATGCTCAAAGAACAGGGGTAAAATATTGCATCGTTTATATAAGCCTGCAGTGCTTAATTTGTAAAATATAAAGTCCAGGTGCAATTTTTTTTAAGGAAGCCACACCCATTCCCCCCCCAACTCCACCCACTTGATGCACTGGCTCCACCCACTTACTATATTGGCCCCACCCACATCCTCAACTGGCACTGCTGAAAGCCAGGTGTAATACCCAATCTGAATTACAGCAAGGGAGACTTCCTCAAGTAAGTTTCTGAAAGGCGGTTCCCGCCCACATAAAGGAAATGTTGAAAAAAAAGAAAGCAAACGGGTATTTAAAGCACAATTCTGGAATAGATTAGCCTAAATAACTAATACAACTGATGCAACCTCTGCAACATAACACAGTGGTTAGAGTCGACTTAACTAATAAGAATTTATTTCTACCCAAACAAACCCTTTTTAGTAAAATTAGGATAGTCAAAGACTGGGCAAAAACCATAACTTTCTAACCTGTACCATGCTGTTTGCATCTAGCGCTTTGATGGCAGTTCGTAACTTACTGTACTAGATCATGATTGTAAGGTATGAATAGCAAAGTAACAAAAGAATCTCCATGGCAAAAGCAGCATCCCACTGAGCTGGGCACATAAAATACTGTTCTGTAATCTGCATAGTACTGGTTCCTTGCAGCAGGCATATTAACCCTCTGGGCTACCTTAGATGAGTCAAAACTGCCACTAGACAAAACTCCTTTCTCTCTCCATCAGGTACATTAATCACCAGAGTTATCTTGGCACATTTATTGTTGCCTGAAAACTGTTGGATATATAAAGAACTCTGCAGTGCTTTTAAAACATCTGTGCAGCTATAAAAGTGCCCCCCACTCTTCTAGCTTTCCGGTACAGCTTGACCGGCCTTGATGTAGATAATGTATTAGGGACAGATGGACATCTGTGCTAAAGCGGTGGCACATCTTTACATTATGTGTAACAAAGAGTAGTCTACCACCATTTGGTGTTATGTCAAAGAAGCACAATGTGTGCAGTAAGGACAGCTGACACCGTCTCTGCTTTTGAGCAAGGTGAGTCGCCCCTGTGTTAAGGGCAGGTAACACATGCCTTTTTTCTATGGCTTCTCTTATAACCTTTCACTGTCCCAAGGTGTCTCTCATGCCATCGTTCTCTGTAACCACAAGGTCCTCGGTCCCGTCGCTTATCCACAGACCCAGACTTTTTTAATAACCTACACCTCCACTCCCTGACAATGCGCCCCAGAGACCCTGGTATTTAGATATTGTTTACTTACAATTTTTAAAACAGTAAGTGCCAGGTCTCAAAGTTCTTAGAATGGCCAGTGCTACTGAATGTCGGTGTGCAGAATGCCATGGCTACCAGGGCCGGACTGGCCTACAGGGCAAGTAGGTAGTGATTGATGGGCTGGTCAAACAAGTCAGTGCGATGTCCTTTTTTTTTGTGGCTGTTTCTGTGAGTGTTTATGGTTTACTGGGCTGGCTTTTTCCTGCTGATTTTCCTGGTATTGAAAGAAAAGTATCTGCAGCAAGCTCAAATCCATGTCAACTCAAATAACTTGAAAAGTACTCATAACTTTTTTTTTACAAGCTCAAAGGCTGAAGTTTAAGGCTGCATACCCTTGAGTGCACCTCATGCCTTTTTAATCCATTCCAAAAACTCTCCCTGTCACTTTATCTCACTCTTGCAGGTTCCTTCTCCGCCCTGCTTTTTTAGGTCTTGCCTGGCGTTGCAGCGCGCATTCATTGCTCACTCTGAGAGGGCTTCTTGGAATCACTACAGTTTCAGAAGTGGGTTTTCAGCTCCGCCCGTTATTTTGGTTGGTTCACGTCACGTTATGCTAAACGGAGTGTGCGATTGTAAGTGAGGCTTTTTAGCCCATCCCGGTTACCACCCTGTCCACTTTTTGCCCCCCCACATGGACTGGATGCTTTACTAGCGGCGTGATACTGTATCCTTTAATTAGGAGGTGAGCACTTTCCTTTTTGTCATTCCGGCGCCATGTTCTACAAAGGCAACAGCTTGCTTATTTTCATCGCGTAGCATGATGTTCCACAATGGCAACAGCTTGCTTATTTCCAGCGCATCATGCGTGCTTTTACTTTCATTTTTTTATTCTGAAGGCCACCTTCCAAACAGCGTTCGAGCCATGAGTTCTGGGGATTTTCAGCGCATTGCGCGATGTTCTACAATGGCAACAACTTGCTTATTTTCAGCGCGTCATGCACGCTTTTACTTAAATTTTTTTATTCTGAAGGCCACCTTCCAAACAGCGTAGGGGCCATGAGTTCTTGGGATTTTCAGCCCATGACGCAATGTTCTACAATGGCAACACCTTTCAGGTGTTCAGCGTATGGCGCGATGTTCTACAATGGCAACAACTTGCTTATTTTCAGCTTGTTACGCGCTCTTTTATTTCATTTTATTATTTTGAAGGCCACCTTCCATACAGTAAATGGGCCATGAGTTCTTGGGTGCCAAGATGCTCATATTACCCAGTAAGGCTGCACCTTTGCCTGTGTAGATTGCTTCGACTTGTGAGGTGGGGTTTTCAGCAGGTTTCATTTTGCTGTACTTGCTACACCCTCCTATTCCGGTCTCAAAAAGGCGTTTGTGGAAGGCGGCCGAGTTGGAGGTCCGGGCCCGGCCTCCTTATCAGCGGGCCCAGGTGCCTCCCCGGGGCCTGGAAGCTACCCTCACTTGCCTCGTCCTGCCATTGTGGATGTCGCCCCTGTAGTAGTCCAGGGCTGGACTGGCTACTGGGTGTTTTGGAATGCTGCAGAATGGGGATTGATTTCACTGTGGTGGGGGCCTAATTTTGTTGATGGACACCTGCGTGTGCTTCAAAATAAGCATAGCAAAATTAATTTCATGTCACAAAGATTCGTGGGAGGCTTGCAGGCCCACAGCAGCGGTTTAAGACCGATGCATGAATCCTCGATAGCTACTGTGCAAATGTCACAGCAGAGAGGGGGTGTATGGGCAGAGGTGGCAAGCAGCACACTGCAGAGAGGCCACGATATCTGTTGCAGAGGAGAGTGTTTTGTGTTAATATGATTGTGGGGACTCTGGTGTGATGACACACTTACGTTGAGGGTACCTGATTGAACTGGGGGGAGGGGCATGGACGCTGAATCAAAGTCCCTGCAAGGCAATATCATCCAAACATAGGCAATGGTTTCAGAACCGTGTGCGTTATTTTTTGTAGCTTATAACTGGAACTATGTGTGAGTGCACGCACATGAAGATGGGACAGTGTGTGAGCAGAGAAGGCAGGGTGTCAAGGGGTCAGTACGTGTGGAAAAGGGACAGGGAGCAGAGGGGCAGCTCGCTACAAGCAGTAGTAGAGAAAGACTTCAGTAACAACAGAATAGGTACGGGAAGTCCTACAGGGAGGACGGGTGATTGGCGGGTGTTGTATGAATAGTTGAAAAGACAGCGACGGCCTCTAACGCATACACGCTCTTGTAAAATGGCACGCAGCTCACACACTGAAAAAATACAGGGTCTGGGACCTACGGATCCCAGGAGGGCCCACTCAGCTATTCATCCTTCACGGTCCATAGAATAGTAATTCAGTTAGATTAGGTGTTAATAAATACGCGCTAAATGTTCAGAGTGCTTTGGATAGAAGGTCTAAATAAAGAACACATGTTTTATTATAAACTAAGGAGCAGATGCAACAGTAACTAATGGTGTAGAATTGTGGTGTTCACTGCTGACCAATGTGTCTTACTCACCTGATATACCACTGAAGTGCATCCGAGGGCAGGCGTTAATTGGATCTGAAATCATTCCGGATGTAAGTTTACTGCACGATTGAGCAAGAATGAATGGGAGAAAGTAACATGACCCTGTGGCTGTGAGGTGTTTTGGAATGGCTAGTGACGTTATAATGTGCACCAGGGGGGATATCTGTTGTACTGCGCACGTAGGTCACTTGGGGGGGGGGGCAATAGAAACGTTTATAAGAAATATAAAAGAATGAGTAATCCTCTCCACAATGCAATTGTGATAAAGTGGTTCTTGCTGGTATGTTTAAGTCTGGCCCCATTCAACCTCAGCTGATTTCCAGTTCTTTCGTTACATTTTTAAATGTACATAAAATAGTCTTCAGGGGAATTTACCTCACTCACTTAACTGATGTACTGCAGAAAGTGCTTCTAGCATCGAGAACGCAGCTTAACTTCAGTGGTGCAAAGTGTGACGTCAAGCCTGAGGTGACACCACTTTATAGCAGGTCACCACTCACTATTACCAACTATCATTGCACAGCGCCAAATACACTGGGGACTCTAGGCACTACATCAGTCACACTGATTGTCACGGCACTTCCATCATGCTGGACTGCCAATGTTACCTTCATGTAACAGAGTTCCACCACGGAAGAGGAGGCACGCTTCCACGTCTTACACTGCGCATGCACTTGGACTTGTTGAAACCAGTTAAGTAGAAGCAATTTGGAAACCATGGGGGGGACTACTCACAGTCACTAGACATACAGACGCAGACCTTTTTCTCACAGTGAACAGCATAGCCAATAGGTCTTGCTTTGGGGACCTTATAAGTATTTAGTTATGCAGCACAATATTCTTGGTGCAACAACATCAACTGTTGCATGGCTAAACACTTATAAGGTCACAAAGGCAAGATCTATTGGCTATGCCAATGCGTGTTCCCTTTGTCACCGTTTTCATGCCTTGAGAAGGGGCAGTGCTTTCACCATCTGTGTGCAGTCAGAAAGGAGGGAAAAATTAGCACATTACCAACAAAATGAGCGCACGTTTCTTCAACCTCAAGAGAGGGGGTGAGCAGCTAGTGCCAGATCGCTGCGAGAGGAACATGTCAATGGTGTCATGCCATCTTTCCAGGACAGAGGTGATGTTCGAGGGGAAATTTAAAACAGAGGCAGGGCCAAAAAAACTATACAGACAATGTGCAAAAGAACTTGAGGCTCTCTCTCCTTGGAAATTCCAAGTGAATGTATGGTGAGTCCCCACCTACTGGACAATGATGTAACCTGTATGTAACAAGGCGAACATTTGACATTCATTCCTTACTTGTGTCACAGATCACACACTACTAACATCGTATTACAAAATCACTACTTACTCGGCCTGCTGGCTTTCAGTTTTATTTAGTCTGAGGTCTGCTGCGCACCACCTTGCTTCTTGTGTCATCGTCTGAAAAGCGTTGAGGCTGCGCAGCATGCTAGGGCGGGACACTGATCTCATTGGTCTGACTCAGGACACGCACCTGACGATTCCCAAGTAGGGACTGTAGCATCCAGCTACTAATGACCACAGACACCATTACTTATGAATCACGGAGCTTTATTGTCTGCTTCCAACCTGCTTCATGTCCCTGCTCTAACTGCCCTGGTTCCTGTCACTAGCTCCTCCCGTTCCTGCTCCTCCCTCTTAACTCCACCCCAACCACTAGACCACATTATACAATCTGACATCTCCCCCCTTCTTAACAAAATGAACTTAGTTTCCACAG
Source organism: Lissotriton vulgaris (assembly GCF_964263255.1). Lineage (NCBI taxonomy): Eukaryota > Metazoa > Chordata > Amphibia > Caudata > Salamandridae > Lissotriton > Lissotriton vulgaris. Next base: position 903,369,958 of record NC_141696.1, read on the forward strand.
TGTTCGCAATTCTTCAATCCACCACACGGGTTGGCGGACAGCTTGTTCTTCAAGCATCAGTAGCGTCGAATCCGTGGTGGTCCTGACGTTGATCAATCTTTCTGGCGTCTTAACCAAAACATCCTTGACTACGGGATTGCACTTTTGAGAATGTGACCCATTGTGTGTGGGCGGCTTATTATCCAGTTCCGCAGTTATCATGGTTCTTTCATGTTGTGTGACTGCTACTGGCTCAGCTCGGCAGTGGCAGTCTGCTTGCCTTGGTGACTCTTGTTCTGTTGACGGTTGATCTTCTTTGGGAGTGGACAATGTTCCGGTCTTCTTCCGAGCTCCCTCCTGTAAGGTTATTTCTCTTTGTCTTGTCAGGTTGGGAGCAACACTGTTCTTCTGTGCACCGTCGGGCATGCCATACGTCAATGTACTATCTGAGATGGGTGTCCTGTCTTGATTCTTGGACTCCGTTTGTCTCTTCCTCTCCCACTCGTGGTTGAGACTGGCGAAACCCCTGACCATCCGGTCATGTATCCGTTTCTCTCTCATTCGGTGACAGTCTATCTCTGTCACCACTTTTGGTCCTCCTCCCGGGGCGACAGGATAATCCCTTTCCACTTGGTGGATACTGTCCCATCTCTTTGCTTTCCTTCCGTCAGTTCTTTTAGTCAGCCTCGCCGACCCCATCAGGGGTGACGGCATATTACTTATGTCTTGAGATGGCGATGACTGATGTGACATGTTGTCCTTTTGTTCTGTTGTGCATTTGGGTGATTGATGCCATGGACGTGGTCGGGACCATGATTTTGTTGACCTGAATGATCGGACAGACATATTTTCCGACTCAGAGGAGTCGTTCGCCGATTCCTTTTGAGAACGTTCTTTTGAGGGTATCGTAACTGATAAACTTATTGAGTCGGTGATCTGGGATGACATGCTCCTGGAGTCAGAGCTATCTACGGAGCATTCCTTTGGGTACGTTTTTTTATGTGTCTTTTGTGTTGTTGCGATGGAGAGATTGTTTGCTAACCACACGTTTACTTCTTTAGTTTGATTTCGGAGCATTTGGTCTTTGCCCTTTTCACGGGACATCACTTGTCTCTTCTCCGTTTTCTCATTGACATAACTGTCTTGGGTGCACGTGCCACTCCCTCTTCGGTGTCTGAGTGGCTTGCCACTCATGTGGTTGGTTTCTTCTTCTCGCTTGTTCGGCGTGCTGACGTCCGTGCCATTGGGGTGATATGCCTCGCTGCTTGACGCTTCCTCGGATTCATCTATAGACTTTGGTACATAGTGGGAGGATGCCCGGGGATGTTTGTGTGCTGATTTCCGGCGTTGACGGGACTGGTCCTGTCTTCTGTAGTTTGTCTTGCTTGCTCTCTTGTTGAGCAATCTGTTATCTTGTCCATGGGTGTGATCTGAACCGCTTGACACTTCATCTGCTTCATAACCATTTTCATCATCGGTTGACTGACTCCTTGAGGTTGAGTAATTCCGTGAGGTTGTATCAGTATCATCGTCTGTTGACTGACTCCTTGAGGTTGAATAACTCTGTGAGGTTGTATCAGTGCCGCTTTCGCAATCCTGATTCATCCTGGTCTTTTGCGATGGTGACTTGGGGTGTTCCATGACGCTGTGTCTCTTATTTCGTCTTGGCTCTGATTCACCCTCCTTCTTTTCAGTTTTGTTTGTTTCCTGGACCTTGCCCCCAGACACGAGGGATGTCTCTCTCCAGACATCCATGTGTCTTGCATTCGAGTGCGTGTCTGTCGACAAGTCTTTTGCTTTTATCCGCACTCCAACCTCGGCCCCTCTGATGATTCTCTTTAGCGACCACTGCTCCTGAAGAATCTTGCGCTTCGTGTCTGCGCTTGAACAGCCTTCGATTATCCGGAGCCGAACTGCTTCTTCATTTGTAAATGTATTGAAGTAACAGCGGGGTACCAGACTTAGCAACCGGGCGATGAATTTCGGCAATGGTTCTCCTGGTTCCTGCCGTGCTGTATTGAAAGCGATGCGAGCATGATCCACTTCCACCTGTGCATGGAAATGGGCACGTAGCTTCACTTGGAGTCTTTCATAGCTCTCTGTGTCCCTTTTGGGAAATGTTCTGATTAGGCGACGGCCCTCATGACCGACTAGCTGGAGGAGCAGTATCAGACATTTTCCATCCCTTTGTTCACCGATTGCATCAAGAAAATCGTCCAGGGAATCCAGCCACCGGTTCCATTCGGGACCCAAGTTCTGACTGTCAGTCTGTGACACTGGGGGTGGTACTTCAATGCAAGGACTGGGCCGGTGGGTTGCTTTTACCACCGCCATGAGGGAGGTGTGTTTTGTCTGCTATCGTCGTAGGATTGTTCGCTTTGGTTCCCGTCTTGTTTGCTGACTTTCTTCGGCCAAGATCCTGTGTCTAGCCGTCTCCTTTGATTTTGGGCAGGTTCGCCACTCCTGGGTGACTACTGTATTCTGTCCGCCCTTAGCACGACTGTCTCAGGAGGCTTCACTGAGTTAGGCTTGGATTTCCTGATTTCGAAAATGGCCACCACTCAGTTGGTCCATACATGACACTTGGTTCAGCACCTTCCCACTTTTGTTAGGGTGGCCCGCTAACTGCAGGTGATTTGGGGTTCTCCTTACTGTTGAGCATCTATCTTTGCGTGGCGCGGGAAGGTTGCTTTGGTACTTGCTTTTGTTCGTGTTTGTTACGTTCCAGATCTGTAGTTGCTTGGTGCATTTAGGATGTGCACTTGCCTGTGCTCGCTGACTTCGGGACTTGTATTTATCCGTGCTTGGTATGTTCAGGTCTGTATTGGCTCGTGCTCGTGGCGATCTGGAATTGCATTTGCTTGTTTTAGTTCCATTCGGTATTTGTGCCAGCTTATGCTTGTTTGCATCAAGGCTTGCATTTGCTCAGGTTTGTTTATACTTGAAGCATGTGCTTGCTTGTGCTTGCTCTCAGTGTGTCTCTTGCACTTGCCAGTGCTTGTTGTGTTTACTGTTGTCTTTATTTGTATCTTGCGTTAATTGATGCTCGTTTTGTTATTGGTCTTGCGTTCACCTTTGCGTGTTCTAATGCACTTCTTGCATTTACTTGTGCTTGTTTGTCTTTGTTATTGCTTTTGCCAATGTTTGCTTACTTGTATCTATCAATGCGCGTTCATTGATATAGTCCGTCACTTGCCAATGTTCATTCAATGTAGTCATTCCATTTGCCAATGCTTGTTCTTTTGGTTGTTCCTTTATGTTTGTCAATGCTTGTTGGCTTACACTTACTAATGTTTGTTTCTTTACCTCTATTGGCCTGACTTCAAAATGGCAGACTCAGATCCCTGACAGGGGATTGGAGGAAATCGCCTGGTTCTAAGATGGCCGCCGACTTGGAGATCTCGTTTTCAACGAGATTTGGGGCTCTCATTGCTTTCTATTCATTTTACTTTGTATTCCGGTGCTCACTCACCGCGCCGGGCTGACTCAACGGCCGTCGGTCCCAGGGACATCAGCGCTTCTCCAGGTCCCACACTTATCCACAGGTGAGGTCGGGGCGGGCTCCCGCTTCGTTGCACTAGGGGCCGAGTCCACGTGGTGACAGCAAGCCAAGACTCACGCATCGGGCGTGAGATTTCCGGCGTCGGGAGCCACCGAGGCTCCGGGTCCACTGCGCTCGACTGCGCTCGCTGCCAGATTTTCTCGGGGCGCTATCCTTCCCTCAGGCACTGGTCCTCTGCTTTCTAGGGTGCCAGGCAGAGTCGGGTGGGCTCCCGACCTCTGCTCTTTCTGTATGTGCTGGGGGTGCATGCATTCAGCGATGTCGCGTTTTGGCGCGAACTGTTCCGACCTTTCGAGTGCTCCAACGCTCGTTGCTGCAGCTCCCTCTTTCCTCCCTCGGGGCCTCTGGAGGGACAGGGTCACTTGTTGCCAGCTTCTCTCTGAGGCAGCTCTATGTAGCGGCGATTTCTTCTTCTTGGCGCCGCCTTCACTTTCAGCAGCGGAGCTCGTTTCTCGACGCTGCGGGGACAAGGCAGTTTCACAAGGTGCTGTGGCTTGTGGGGGTCTGCTCATCCCACCCTCGTCGCCAGTTGTAGCATCCAGCTACTAATGACCACAGACACCATTACTTATGAATCACTGAGCTTTATTGTCTGCTTCCAACCTGCTTCATGTCCCTGCTCTAACTGCCCTAGTTCCTGTCACTAGCTCCTCCCGTTCCTGCTCCTCCCTCTTAACTCCACCCCAACCACTAGACCACATTATACAATCTTACAGGGACAAAGCGGGTTTATAATATATTTTGTAAGTAGTCTTTATTGGTAGTGCAGTGCTTGATTGATTAGAGTGACTGAGCGTCTTATGATGAGACAGGGACCCAAGCCGTGTCCTGCACTGCATGTGTACTTCATAACCCAGGTGCAGCATCTAATTTGAAATGTTTACATACACAATCACGCATGAAATTAGCTGTTCACCGGGGAGACCCATGTGAAGTTAGTGAGCAGACAATATCACGTGTAGACCCGGCACTAAAAATTAAGTGTCGGTGCTTAGCACCGGAAACAACCAACACAAATTAAGTACTGTAAGCCTGTCTTAAATGTGGGAAAATGATTTATGCTCTCAATTTTGCATCAATATCTACACAGAGCTAAGAGAAAATTAACACATTTGCTTTCTGCTTAAGCCGTTTTAATCGTCTTGTAATAATATTTTGGCCTCACTCTCTATTTTTACCACCAGAGGTTTAATCAAGTGCAAAAACCCCCATCCAAACATTGTTTGCACCAGAGTGTTTTTTGTCTGGGTATGAGAACCGTCTGCCTGACTCCTCGAAGTCTGGAACGTTTTTAAAAGATCAGTAGCCTGTTGCTAAAATCAACCAGGCAAGTAATGGAATGGGTAATGGGATAAAGTCACTGGTTTTGATTTAAATTCTGATTTTGTCTTAAGTTAAGATTTTGTCCTAAGTTAGGATTTTGTCTTAAATTAGGATTTTGTCTTAAATTAGGATTATTCCCAAATAAGGATTTTGTCTTAAATTAGGATTTTGTCTTAAATTAGGATTTTGTCTTAAATTAGGATTTTGTCTTAAGTTAAAATTAAGACAAACTTAAGTTAAACTTAAGTTTAACTTAAGACAAAATCCTAAATTCAGTCAAAATCCTAATTTAAGACAAAATCCTAATTTAGAACAAAATCCTAATTTAATTCAAAATCCTAAATTAAGACAAAATCCTAACTTAAAACTACTAAAAGCCTTCTGTGAATACAAAAAGTAGTACGTTTAGGATTTTGTCGTAAGTTAGTTCTGTGAATCGGACCCCTTGTGTATAACGCTCCCTTTCACGCAGCACTTAGCTTGAAAGAGCTGAGCAATACGTGTTGTGGTGGGCGTTCCACAGTAACAACCATTGCTTTTTGACGCTGACCCCTATTTACAAGGGTGGCACAAATATGGGCAGTGCTAAAAAGATGACCATGGAAAACCAATTCTTAACCTGGAAAACAGAGGAGAAATTAAACATTCTGCAGCACACAAAGAAACAGCAAATCGCCATTAGTGATTGTTCATATGCTGAAAGGTGTCCCTTCCTGCACATGAACAATCATTAAAAAAATACAAGTTGCCAATTTTATATTTCCTGCATTCTGCAGCACACATCGAAGTTACAATTCGCCATTAGTGATTGATTATGAGCAGGAAGGGACACCTTCATACACATAAAACAATCATTCCCTGCAAAGCAGGCATCCTTGAAATATGGTGCAAGGGTGACTGTGTTTGTGCTAGGCAGTTAAATTTAGCATCAGCACTAGGAAAAATGCAAGGGTATGCAGAATTATGGTAAATACGGTGCAACTCTGTGTTTTCAGAATGGCTGAGCATGATGTTACCAATTTTGGCTTAACGCCGCTTTGCCATACTCTTGTAAATATGTCACAATATTCTTTAAAAATGCAATAAAACCTTAGTTTGAAATATTTGTTATTGTTGTTTCTAATCCAGCAGAGAACTCTGGGGTAGATTTAGTACTGTTTTGGGCTGGGTTAGCGTTACAAAATGTGACGCTAACCAGCACAAAGTGTTTTTTCCTAATTTACTTTCCCATGCAAAGCTTGGAATGTACCCTGAAAGTAACACAAAGCAGCCGGAAGCACTGCTTTGCATTACTTAGAGCCAAAGGGATGTTACATGGGTGGTACATGGGCATTTTCATGCTACCACCTATGCCTTTTTATGATGTTCCTGTGGTGATAAGCCCTTTGCCTTATTTACATGACAGTGTTAATCAACTTATGGTGGTTTAACGCCACCCTGCGAATAAGGCCCCTTTAATGCAGCACTTAGCTTTAAAGGGGCAGGCAATGGAGGTTGTCCCCTATTTACACAAGTGGCAAATATGGGGCTGCGCAAAACATAGGACCATGGAAAATCTGGTCTTAACCTAGCATCAAGGAGAAATTAACCATTTTGCAGCACACATAGAATTAGCAAATTGCCATTAGTGAAAGTTAATAATCAGGAAGGTGTCCCCAATCTGCCACGACGGGTGTCAGAAAGCACACTAGAATCCAGGCATTTCTTTTGGGGATTTGATATTGAGGTCGGGCCTGCCCAAGATGTGCATGACAATGCCCCTATCACCCCCCAGCAAAATTCCAAAATCCGAACCCCTGGGGGACAAAAAGCCCACTAGAAGACAGGGATTTTTTTGTATTTGATTTAGGGTGGGAGCTGCCCAATATGGGCATGCCAATGCCCCTAGAAACCCCTCAGTAAAATGCCAGTCTTTCTGCCCCCCCTGGAGGGTAGATGGAGGCAGTAGCCCCAAACTGCCTCAGGGGGGTTTATAGCCCACTAGATGCCTGGGACTTTTTAAAATTGGATTTAGGGGTAGGTGATGCCTCAGATGGGTATGCCAATGCACCCACCCCTCCCCCAAACCTTCCACAATCTTTCATCCCCCCTGGGAGGCAGTTGAGGGCAGTAGCCCCTGATCTGCCCCCTTGGGGGACAGGGAGCCCACTAGATGCCAAGGATTATTTGTCTTATTTTATGTAGGGGTGGGGCTGCCAGGGATAGGCATGCCAATGCCCCCACCCACGCAAAATTCCACAGTCTTGTTAACACATTTGCTTTCTGCTTAAGCCTTTTTAATCACCTTGTAATAATTTATTGGCGTCACTCTCCATTTTCACCACCAGAGATTTAATCAAGTGCAAAAACCCCAATTCAAACATTATTTGCACCAGAGTGGTTTTTGTACGGGTATTAGAACGGCCATTAAATTGCCTGACTCCTCGCAGTCTGGAGCATTTTTAAAAGATCAGTAGCCTGCTGCTATAATAAACTTGGAAAGTAATGGAATGGGTAATGGGATAAAGTCACTGGTTTTGATTTAATTTCTCATTACATTTAATGTCTTTGATGATAGTTTTTAAACCAGCACATGGTGAATAGATTTGGGGAGATGTGATAATGGCATCTGCACCTAACAATTGTGATCCTCAGTAGCTCTAGATCTTTCCCTGGGGGGAAGAAAGCACAGTAGGCACCAGGGATTTTTATCTGTGCGTAGTGGTGGGGGATGTCTGGAATGGGCATGCCAATGAACCCAACCCTCAAAAATGTGCTACAGTCTTTCTGCCCACCCCGGGAGACAGATGGGTGCAATAAGCCCCTTATCTGCTCCCCGGGGGGCAGAAGGGCCACTAGCCACCAGGGATTATTCTTTTCACAAACTCATGAGTGGGGGCTGCCCAGAATAGGCATGCAAATGGCCCCACCCCTCAAAAAACTGCCACAGTCTTTATACCCCCAGGAGGAAGTTGGGCAACAGCCTCTTATATGCCCCCCGGGGGGAGAAAGCCCACGAGGCATCAGGGTATTTTTTTTTTAATTCAGGGGTGGTGGCCGGCCAGAATAGGCTTGTCAATCCTCCCACTCCCCCCAAAAAATGCCACAGTCTTTCTGCCCCCCCCAGGAGGCAAATGGGACAGGAGCCCCTGACCTGACCCCTCAGGGGGGGCAAAGAGCCCACTAGGTGCCAGCAATTAAACTGCATTTTTAGTAAATGGGGTGGGGGATGCCCAGAATGGGTGTACCAATGCCCCCACCAACCCAAAAAAGTAGCCACATTCTTTCTGGGGCAAAACCCCTCCAGTTTCCTCCTGCAGGGCGACAGAAAGCCCAATAGGCAATGACTTTGTACATTTTTGATCTACCAGCAACTCCTGGGTGTCTTGTTTTAAAAAATGTGTAGGTTAAGGCACTATGACACACATCCTCTGGGACTGCAGGGAGGTTAGAGATTATTGGGACTCCATTTTAAATGACATTGACGCGACCTTTGACACAGAGATACCTCGCTTTCCCGCATATGCCATCTTGGGGCTTCCCAATGCACTTACCTTCCCCCTGAAATTGGTCAGCGGCCGACAGATGGGCATTGCCATGCAAGCCGCCACGCAACATATCCTCTCACTCTGGGGGTCCACATCCAAACCCACCCACACAGGGTGGCTACACAAACTTTGGTTCACCCTGGGCATGGAGCGTATCCAGGCTACTCTCTCTCACTCTGCAGCCACGTTTCAAAAAGTCTGGCAACCTTTCATCTCGCTGCTGTCCAAAGAATTTAATGAAATTACGTGTCCAAAGTACTTACGGCTGTTGTGTCTTACAGACCCGGCGATAGACACCTAATTACCTCAAGGGTTTACGGTACAGGTCTCTCTCCGATCCATAGTCATTGGACCTCAAACATATGGCACACTGGTTGGGGAAGAGGGCGGGAGATTGGTTGGGGGGTAGGGGGGGTTTTGCGGGGTTGGTTAGTTCTAAATTGTTGGCCACAACAACATGTCATGCGCCTCATTTGCATCACTCTGCTACTGCTGAATGCCTGTTTCTTATGCCAATTCTTTCTTAGCACTATGTGGACGCTTGTTCCGAACCGCAACTGGTTTGCGGGTCGCATGCACTCTGTAATACGATGCTTTACTATGCTTTATCCTGGCCCAATAAAAAAAACATTTAAAACTAAAAAAAAAATGTGTAGGTTTGCTAGGTGTCCCTAGGAGCCAGCTGAGCTAGGGTTCAAAATCTACAGCTAGGCACTTTGTAAAAAAAGGTCAGTTTTGATTGTAAAAGGTGGTGTGTCTACATTGCATTTTTGGCTGATTCCTGTTGTGGGCACTATGCCTACCCACACAAATGAGATACCATTTTTATTGAGAGACCCGGGGAAACACTGAGTGGTGGGACATTTGTGCCATCCCAGTGATCCTTTTTTTTTTTCTTGCCTATTCTGCATTGGCTGCCCAATGCAGAATAGGCAAGAAAAAATATTTTTTAAATGTAGCGTTTAGAATTCACTGTGTTGTACCTTTAATCCCTTTGCTTTTGGCCATTCCCAGACACATTCCCTTGGCCCACCCACACAAGTGAGGTATAATTTTACTCGGGAGAACAAGGGGAATGCTGAGTGGTCGGACATTTGTGCCAGCACAGTGATGCAACACAAACGTGTGGAAAAAGTGATTTTATCAGCTACATTTGAGGGTTGCAGGAGATTCTGGATAGGAAAACGTTGGGGGACCCATGTAAGCCATAACTCCCTGGACTAACCAGGGTGTCTAGTTTTCAGAAATGTGTGTGTTTAGTAGGTTTCCCTAGAAGGCCACGAGCCTGGGGTAAGAAAAGCGTCTATTTGATGTCTCCACAATACGTTTTGGCCCCTTGCCTGTACCTGGTACTTGAGCCACCCACACAAGTGAGATACCATTTTTATTGGTAGTCCTTGGGAATGCCAGGGGGTAGGAAATTTGTGTCAGTTCAGTGATCCTTCAACTTTCCCACACAGAAATGTGAGGAAAATGTGTTTTCTTTACAAAGTTTGATGTTTGCAAGGGATTCTAAATAACATAACCTGGTGAGAACCAGACAAGTCACCCCCTGCTAGATTCCACTGGGTGTCTAGTTTTCAAAACAATATAGGTTTGCTAGATTTCCCTAGGTGCCGGCAGAGCTAGGGTTCAAAATCACAGCTAGGCACTTTGCAAAAAAAGAGCCAGTTTTTGCTGTAAAAATGAGGTGTGTTCACGTTGTGTTTTGTGTCACTTCCTGGTGCCGTCACCAGGCCTACCCACACAAGTAAGGTACCATTTCTATCAGAAGACTTTGAGGAATGTGGGGTGGGAAGAATTTTGTGGATCCACGCAAATTACAGAACCTTCCAGCATAGAAATGTGAGGAAAAAGTGTTTTTATTTGAACAAAGTTTGGGATTTGCAAGAGATTCTGGGTAGCAGAACCTTGTGAGAGCTAGACAAGTCACCCCCACCTGGATTCCCCTGGGAGTCTAGTTATAAAAAATGTATAAGTTTGCTAGGTTTCCCTAGGTGCTGGCAGAGCTAAGGTTCAACATCCACAGCTAGGCACTTTGCAAAAAAAGGGTCAGTATTCACTGTAAAAATGTGGAGTGTCCACGTAGCGTTTTGGCGCATTTTCTATCACTGGCACTAGACCTAGACACAAGTGAGGTACCATTTTTATCAATAAACATTATGGAATGCAGGGTGAGTTTTGTAACAAATTCTGGGCAACAGAACCTGGTGGGAGCCACACAAATCACCCCTTCCTTGATTCCCCAGGGTGTCTAGTTTTTAGAAATGTATAGGTTTACTAGGTTCCCCTAGGTGTCGGCAGGGCTTGGGTTCAAAATCTACAGCTAGGCAGTTTGCTAAAAAAGGGTCAGTTTCACTGTAAAAATGTGGTGTGTCCACATTGCATTTTGGGCCACTTCTTTTGACGGGGCACTAGGCCTACCAACACAAGTAAGGTACCATTTTTATCGGAAAACATTGGGGAATGCGGGGTGGGTGGAATTTGCTGTATCCACGCAGATTCCAGAACTTTCTACCACAGAAATGTGAGGAAAATGTGTTTTGTTGACAAAGTTTGAGGTATGCAAGAGTTTCTGGGTAACAGAACCTGGTGAACGCCACACACGTCACCTCATCCTGGTTTCCCCAGGGTGTCTAGTTTTCAAAAATTTATTGGTTTGGTAGGTTTACCTCGGTGCCGGCAGAGCTAGGGTTCAAAACCTACAGCTAGTTACTTTGCAAAAAAATCGGTCAGTTTTCACTGTAAAAATGTAGTGTGTCCAAGTTGCATTTTGGTCTGTTTCCTGTCATGGGCTCTAGGCCTATACACAAGTGAGGTACCATTTTCATCAGAACACTTTGAGGAATGTGAGGTGCATGGAATTTGTGCATCCACACAGATTCCTGAACTTTCCATCACAGATATGTGAGGAAAATGTTTTTTTCTTTACAAAGTTTGAGGTTTGTATGGGATTTTAGATAACAGAACCTGGTGAGTGTCACACAAGTCACCCCATCCTGGATTCTCCTACGTGTCTCGTTTTCACATATGTATAGGTTTGCTAGGAATTCTTAGGTGCCGGCTGAGATAGGATTCAAAATCCATTGCTTGGCACTTTGAAGGGAAGTAGCTGAAGACTTTGAGGAATGCAGGGTGGGTGAAATGTTGTGGATCCACACAGATTCCATAACTTTCCATCATAGAAACGTGTGGAAATGTTTTTTGTTTACAAAGTGTGACGTTTACAAGGGATTCTGGGTAACAGAACCTGGTGAGAGCAAAACAAGTCATCCCCTCCTGAATTTCCCGGGGTGTCTAGTTTTAAAAAATGGGTAGGTTTGCTATGTTTCCCTCGATTTCGGCAGAGCTTGGGTTCAAAATCTACAGCTAAGCACTTTGCAAAAAATGGGTCACTTTTCACTGTAAAAATGTGCTGTGTCCATGTTGCGTTTTGGGCCATTTCTTGGCGCAGGGCAGTAGGCCTAACCACACAAGTGAAGAACTATTTTTATCGAATAGCTTTGGGGAATGCGGGGGTGGAATTTTGTGAGGCCACACAGATTCCGGGACTTTCTATCAAAGAAACGTGGGAAGAATGTGTTTTTGGACAAAGTTTGAGGCTTGCAAGAGATTCTGGTTACCATTTTTAAAAGGAGACTTAGGGGAACACAGAATTGTAGAGAAACTGTTATTACCTATTGACTTTCGATGCATTTTTGCCTTCCAAATGTAAGATAATGTGTAAAAAAGTCACTTTGAAAATGTCCTATAATTCACATGCTGGTATGGGTACCAACTATTTCGGAGTTGTGCAAATAGCTACTGTTTCTAAACTCTATACTTTTTGCCCCCCTTACAAGTCCTATATAACCCAAAGAGTCCAGTGGACGTAACAGTATATTGCTTTAAAAAATCTTTCATACGTAGAAGTTACAGATGAAAATGTTGGCACAAATGGCAGTTTTTTTCAACATATTTTCAATTTTTCTTATTTTCAACTGTGAGTTGTTATAAAAAAAAACCTTGAAGGATCTACACATATGACCCCTTACTGAATTCAAAATATTGTCTACATTTCTGAAATGAATCGCTTTCCAGGATCCATTATTGCTTTCATACCCATTTCTACCACTAAATGTAAGGAGGTTAAAAGCACAAAAAATAGCAAAAATAGGCTATGTCCAAGTAAAATGACAAAACTGAGTAAACACATTTTGGATTTCTGACATTAGTCTGTCAGTCCCCAAAAGCTGGGAAGATGGTGATTTCAGCTCCACAAACCTTTTGTTGATACCATTTACAGGGGAAAAACCAGATGCTTTCTTCGGCAGTACTTTTTTTCCCTCACAAAACTAAACCTAGCTGTATTGTGGCAAATTTCTGGATCCTCTCCGGGGGAATCAACACACCCTGGGTATCTTTAAAATCCCCATCATGTTGGAAGAAAAGTAAGCAAATTTGGCGTGGATACCTAATGTTGTCAAAATATTACAGAGGCCTAAGCTCAAACTACTCCAAATAGCCCAAAAAAGGCTTAGCACAGTGGGGAGAAATGGCCCAGCAGTGAAGAAGTTAAATATGCATTAAGATCTTAGTTTGCAGGGAACGATTGGGTACATTTATTAATGTGTTGTGCTGTGTTAGCGTCACCAATGTGACGACAACCAGCACAAAAAGTTGTTTTTCTAATTTACTTTCCAGTGCAAAACTTGTTTTGTGCTGGAAAGTACCCTGAAAGTAAAGCAAAGGAGCATAAAGCACTGCTTTTCGCTACTTACTACCAAGGGGGCGTTACATCTGTGGTACATTAGTGTTAACATGAGACCACTCATGCCTTTTGACATCACCATTTCAGCAAACAATTGTAGTCAGGGTTTTGGAACAAATGGTAACTCCATTTCCAAGGATGCGTTAACAGGAGAAATGTTTTGATTTCTCATTCTTTTCCAACTTTGCTTGCGTGCTGCACTGTGAAGCACACATACAAAGTCGTAAAAGTGTTTGAACTTGTCTAGGCATAGTATTTTGTATAGGAAGGGTACCCTTCTTGTACAAAACCTATGCTAGACTCTTGCATGCACTCTACCTCTGTTGCACTAAGATGTGTGTCTGGCACACATCAGTTGAAATCATCACCTGCGCTAGAGACAGGGAGGAGAGAGCATTTCTCTGTAGATATGGCACTCTCTTGCTCCCTCCCTGTCACGCCATGCAGTGCATCCTCTTTAGGTGCTGCACTGTGTTGCATGCCTTGTTTGAAATTCTGACCATATGACCCTCACAAATAAAGGGGACAATAAGGCAGGGGGAGGATGGGATGGAGTCACCGTGATATCACATTTCTCAGTTTGGTTGCTGCCTACCTGCTCTTCATTTGTAGGCCTGATTCAGAAAGATATTTGCTAAATATGTTAGTCTAGAGCATGGAATATAGTGGAAATTCCCTGAGAAGCATTAGAGTATTTTTTTGCCACTGAATTCAGAAAGTTGTATGGTGGAAGTGCCTCATGTGGAGACACCATCAGTTTCTCCATTGGGTGTGACAATGTGCATTGTTTCAAAGATGCTGGTGGTTTAGGCTATCTACGTGCAGTGGAAGGTGCCAAAAATGCTTGCCAACATTAGCAATCTAAAGAATGGCGTGCAAACTTTTGTAGTCTCTCACAAAAAATGATCCATATTGCTGGTAGGTCCTCCCCTCCAAATGAAACTTGCCATAATGCCAACAGTAACGTTATGAAAAGGAGGTTGGTGGGGGCCTCAAGACTACAATTTGTGGAGACTAGTATAGGGGTTCCCTTATTTAAGGGCAGACTAGGGGAGCTCCAAAGCAGCAATGAATCTTGAGTTTGGGGATCACTTGGGATTAGGTGACGGGCTATACCTGGGACAGTCAGCCATGAATATGAACAGATAATTTGAGCACAAACAATGCAGACCCATTTGCGATTTAAATTTTATCTGAGATAGCAAAGCAATTGTTTCCATTTAGAATGTCCATTGAAGGGCAATAATTATGTTGGATGGTCTATTAAGATCATAATGCATCTACACTATTCCGATTGGATGGCCCATGTGAGGGAGGGGACATTGGCATAAATGTTATCAGCTGTGAATAAACATGATGAATTTCCATTTGACCCCATGAATAAGGCCAAGAGACCGAAACTCGTAGGGCAGGCACGCATTGTTCTTGTGTTTTGGAAGAAATAAAATCACGATTGGGCCGACTATAGAGTACGCCTCTACTCCTTTGCTGGGCATGTGAGGATTTTTGATTTATAGATAGATAGATAGATAGATAGATAGATAGATAGATAGATAGATAGATAGATAGATAGATAGATAGATAGATCTATAGTCATGGATGGTTTAAAATAATACTAATCTGTGTTCCAATCATGCTCTGCTGCATAGGAAATCTCGAAAACATGAGATCATAATTTGAATACAAATATTCAAAATGTTTTAGCCTATAAACTAAACTAACCGATATAATTCATGTGATTACGTACGACAAAGATATCTGATGGTAAGTCACTTCTTCTGCTTCTGACAAAGGTATGTGGGTCTAATCATTATAGCCCTCTGCATCTATAGGCTGAATGTTTTCTTGAACTTCTCTAGGATAAGTTTTAGCTGAATAATTCTCTCTCTTCTAATTTGCGAATGACGCTTTGAATAGTTCCTCATCTGCTGTGTGTGTGACTGTCATAGGTGCATGTGTAGACCCAATGTCTTTATTGGGTTTGAAATAAAATCATACTGACACTATTATAATCACTAATGCTGCAACTATATATGTAATACCCATAATAATCTTGCATTTATTTCAAAGGCAACACTTGTTTGTCTGTAGACAGATCATTTAAGCAAAAATATACAGCAATAAGTCAGCAATTTAGTTCAGATTTTTTACAGTTAACTCATGTTTTTCTTTTAACAATTTTGAATGAATGGATTAAGTAGTTTCATAGAGCGCGCATTACCCGAAAGTGTCTTAGCGCTAGGCGAATCAAGGACTGAGGAAGGAGCATCAAACCGAGTTAGGTCTGAGGGACCTTGTTGTTCACTGTTAGTTTATTTTCAGATATCTTCTTATAGTCAACCTTAACCCTACTTTGAGTTCTTCTAAAATTTTCTACCTACTCTTCTATGGCAGACTTGGGCTGAGATAAATCTACTTATAGAAAAAAGTACATTTTATCGCACTCTTTTGCACTTTCTTAATCAATATAGTCTCTCAAGTATCTTTTAAGCATGTGCTTCTTAGTAGAAATTTTTCTCAAACAGCTTTATCCAACTTTGTTTAGAATGAAGTCATAGGGGTTAAAACAGTTTAGATTTCACATTACTCAATTCGGCCACTGACACATTGAGCCCATGGTTTACATAGTAAGTCCATTCAGGTGCAGAATACCTTGAACAATGCGTTCCTGCTCGTTTTGAACTCCTCAGTCTCTGTTGATCTTCTCTGTGTCACTTACACCACTTGAATCTGTCTCTTCAGTGATAGTAGGTGGTATTTGCTCAACTGACACAAGTGTTCTCAGTTTCCTTTGATCATAGGTTTGTGGCTATTCAGTATTGTTGGTGACTTGTTTCAGTGCTCATTCCTTCACCTGGACTGGATCCACTGTTCATTCTGGTGCTGTCTCAACTGTTTTCTCAAGTTGAGGTTTGGGCTCTCCTTCTTCGGTGTGAAAGACTTCAATTCCACCTTGTGAAAGTACAGGAACTTGGATGGGTGTGACTGTTTGTAGATCTTCAACCATTTCTCCTTGCTGCTGTGGTCCTTGTAGCAATGCTCCTTGCACTCGTTCACCTTGCAGTAATGCAGTTACCAGTGCTCTTCGTTCATGCTCAAAGAGCACTATTTCCTCATATGCATTCCTTACTCTTTGGGTGTGCAAAGCATGCACGTAGTTTGACACTACGGCACACTTAACATCAGTGTTAACATTTCTTACATATTCCCCCATTTTTAGAGGGGTTCCAAATGAGGTCATGAAATTTCTTTTTGACCATGACTGTCTGAAGTCATGGACAACAACAAAGCCATACTTTCTGTAAATATAGCCACTATCAATTGGGCTGTCAAACTGTAAGCTCTGGTATGGGCAATCAAGTCTGCAACATGTGCTGAGGTAATATCTCAAAGTCATGAAGCTTCTACCACATCTTGAATTGTACAGACAGCGTAAGCTGCTCTCAAGGTACCTTTGTTGTTTCTTAAACATGAGTCATCAACAAAAATTACACAATCAGACTCTTTCAGGGGTTCATCTTTAATATCTGGCCTTGACTTGGTGCATAAGGTTGTGACATCTAGACAATCATATTCAATATCATCATCATTAACACCTTTGGTTATGGGCAATACGTGCCCGTGGCCAAAATCAATTGCTCATACTTATTGAGCCAACTGTTAGTCATGTACTGGGTTATTGTCCTGCAGGACAATATTTACACAGAGTGAAAGACCATCACTATGGTCTCACTCCTCTCAAAACTGACACGGACAGCTAAGACCGCTATAAGGCAGTCGGGCAGTTCTACGGCTACAGGGTCAAGGGTAGTTGAAAATAAGTCACAGATTTTCTTGCATCTCTATGCATCTGAGTAAACAATGAAAGAGCTCAGTACTTTCTCTCACCGCAAAATAATGTAAACATCTTACTTTAGTCAGGCATTCCTTGTGTCGGGCACAACAGTGACTTTCTCCTAGCACTAGGAAAGCTTTCAAGCACTTGTTGTTCCATGGAAGCTGATCAGACACATCTTTGTACGTCAGCCTCAGTAAAGGCTTATCCACTAGGGAAAAGTCTGGCATCTACTGTCTGCAGTAGCCAACCATTCCTGAAACCACCCTGACTTCTCCCTGTGTTCGAGGTGTATTCGTTGTCAGAGTTGCCGCCACCCATTCTGGGGAAACCATTCTTGCTTCTTTCTCAGTGATGTGCCCAAAAAGCTGAGCTTCTTTTTGACAATATTGCAGTCTACCTGGAGACCCTTATGTCTGTTCTCGGTCAGATGATTCTAAAGTGCAATTGAATAAAAGGGGAGAAAGCGGGCACCCCTGTTGTGTACCACAATAGATCTGACATTACTTTGAATACCTCCCAGCATATGCCACCTTGGCACATGGGGTCTTACATAGTGCCTGAGCCAATTTGAGAAAGAAATCCCCAATGGCAAAGGCAGCAAGCATAACCCACATACCCAGTTGGTGGTTTCTCTGGCAAATGGGCCAAAACTTGAACATCAACAACTAATACCTTGCTTGGAAAGAGTGGCTAATTAGAGGACAAACTGCTGTTTGAAATTGAACAGTGAAAAAATTGAACTAATGATATTAGGGAACATGGTCAAATCTAGACTAGCCAAATTGCATGAGCAACTTCCCAGATACCAAATGGTCTATAAATAATTTGGAAATGTGGTTGGACTGAGCCCTTACGATGGATCATCAAGCAAAAGAATTGGCTGGCATCTGATTGGGCCTACTTAGCATAATCAGGAAGATATTAGTAATGAACCTGGAACATTTCAGAAAGACTGTGATTCAAGCCCTCATAGTTTCCAGGTTGGACTACGGTCATTTTCTTTACGTGAGCTCACAAAGTATGTAATAGAAATAATTCAGGTGGTGCAAAAGGAGGCAGCGAGGATTCTGCTCAAGGTCCCAAGTTATCTTCCCGTAAGAGAATCTTTGAAACAGCTCCACTGGCTGCTGATTGAGGCAAGAATCATGTTCAAATCCCTTTGTATTACACACAAGGCCTTAAAGAATAAAGGTCCAGTTAAGCTCGGAAGTCTAGTATCTTTTTATGCCCCAGCCAGACTACTAAGATCCTCTCAACAACACCTCCTTAGCACTGCTAGAGTCAAAAGCGTGAGATGGGGCGGAAGATCATTTTCACACCTGGGATCAAAGTTATGAAACAGTCTCCCACTCTGTAGAAGGTCACTAGAAGATGGACCCACTTTTAGGAAAAAACTCAAGACCTGGTTGTTCCCCCACTAACCTGTTACCATGCACAATTATCCAGTTCAGCAGTCACCAGTGCAGGGATGACCTTGGGCAGCCATGTGCTTTACAACACACAAACATAAAGATAGAGTCCCAGGCCACATGGTCAAAAGTATTCTCAGCATCTAATAAAATCATTCCTATTCTTTTGTTAGATTTTCCTGCAACATTAAACACCATAATTGCTGTGTTGGTATGACTACCAGTATCCCTTCCTGGTACAAACTCAACCTGCTGTTGGGAAACTAGTGCGAGGAGTAGAGGGGCAAGTCACTTAGCTAACATTTTGGTGAACCACTTTGCTTCCATGTTCATAAGGCGGATGTGTCGATAAGACCCCATGTCCTCCTGTGGCTTGCCTTTCTTCAAAAATACCACAATATTAGTTATATTTAAGGCTCCCTGTTTTCCGCTTTTACAGATTTTTACAGATAAATACAGACAGAAAGCCATTTATTTTTCTGTCTGTATTTATTTTTAAATGTGGATAAAATTGGGTTGTTTTTGAATGTTTTTAAATGCTGTCCATCACGACTTCCAGGCCACTCGCTGTGCGGATTAACAGGGGATTACCAAAGTATAGGGATTTCAGTAAAGAGCCTTAAACAGCAGTAGCTTTGCAAAACCTTGATACTAAAATGTAAATATTTTCTTATAAGTGAGTATTTTACTATGTGAGTGTGTATATATCATTGAAACCTGTAAGGGGTTTAAGCACAAGTATACATTAACTGGGTAAATAAATGCAGAAATATACACATTTCAGCTAAATTTGTTCACAAAACCTAAAATGAATATATGGATAAATACAGGTAAAATTAGCAAACAATTAATATGGATAACTACAGATGGAAATGACAAAAATATAAATACCATAAACCGGGAGCCATAGTTATATTCCAAGTATCAGGAACCCCCTCCCCTTGTAAATATATTGAATCACCATTAAAAATGTGCTAACTGATATATCCTTGAATACTTTCTGGAACTCCAGGGGTGTAGCGCCTTCACCCACAGACTTACTGAGGGAAGAGCTACCAGAGCAACCTCAATCTTACCAATGGAGAACTCAGCCTGTAATACACAGGCCTGATGTTCCTCTAAATGGGGATCTGTATATTGAGCCATCTGCAATTACTTCATATAGACTCGGGCATCAGGCCTTTGATGATGGGTTGTCATGAACTCAAACTTACTGCATACGCAGGTGATGTTGAGGTTTTTTCACCAAAAAAATTAGCAACGATGGGATAGGTTGTTAATGAAGTTGCTGGCTTTATAATGATTCCTAAGTATAAGCTCAACATATCTAACACACAGGTACTCTTGAATTTTAAGAAAGATTCTCCAACTCCAGGGGTAATCTCGACTGCTGTATACTTTGGTGTCAAATTTGTGCTCTGAGGTCGAGGATGTAATTAAATTGATTCACAAACCTTTACTATTATCAGTTAGTTCTAAGATGAAGTCATGGAAAAGACTTCCACTTAGTATTATTGGTCGATGCAACATCATTACAATGAACACCCTAACCAAAATGTCTTTATATGTTTAGGGCAATCCCACTGTGGGTTCCTTATTCTGTTTTTTTAGATGTTTGGAAGATGCTATCAGAAATTTCATCTTGCGTCATAAGCGGGCGAGACGAGACATTTGCTTTATGTAAACTCACTTACAAGGAACTCCCTGATTTCAAGTTATATTTCGGGGCCACTTTCGCAGGTCGTCTGCGCAGTTTATTAATCCCGGGCGATCCAGATATATGAGCTGGTCAAACAAAGGGGAGTGATTCAGTTTTGGAACCAACAGAGGCTAGAATCGTGGTCTATATGCTAAAACAAAAATGCCTCTGACTCAATGGATGAAACAAACATTATTTTGTCCCAAAAGATTTTTTAATTATCCTTGGGTTATGATCATATGTACTGTCTTATTTTACACATTTACCGTACAAAACATTCATGCCTGTCACTAGGCAAACTAGACAAAAAATATCTTGCCTTCTATTATCTCTTCTCTATATACACGTCATCAAAACAACCAAAACAATGTGCCCAATAATTATATACAGTGCAAATAAACTTCTAAAGCAACCAGTGAATTATTCAAAACAATACTGATAAATCAAACAATGATGCTGAGGTACATATGACATCCTAGAACATTGCGTCAAGTGAAGTTATCTAGTTATGCATCCCATTTTCCTTTAAGGAAAACAGGCTGCATTTAAAAAAAACTGCTTTATTGGCAAATCAGTCCCAGACATGGTGGTCTGCTGACCCCAGCAGGCCACCATCCCTGGGAGTGCTAGCCATTCCCAATGGAGTCGAAAAAGGTGACAGCCTCATTAATATTCATGAGGAATGCAATTAACAACATCATTGGGAATCGCAATTTGACGCAATTTGCGAGTTGCAAAAGGCTATTGCCATACATCTGGCCCCAAGTTCCGAACATGTAGTCTGCTAGTCGCGGATATTGTACATATGTTTGGCACATTTGGTGAGCGCAACACTGGAGACGCTTTCGGGACGCGGTGCACTTAAAGGACTTAACATGGTCCACGACATGTGGTTAGATTTCTTTTGATATGACTGGAGACAATAACCTCTGATCAGCAAGGACTTTTACCTATCACTAAGAGTACATTATATTTAAATCAAAAAGGATTAATTAAGAAATGTACATATTTGTTTTGAGAGAACGATTGGCTCAGATAAACTGATGACACAAATAGTAAGAGAATAAGCCTTGAGGAAGCCCTGCCATGCGAAACGCACGTTGGCTGCTGTGTGTATTCGGAATAAAAAAGTGATAACGGAACTCCCTACCTGGATATGTATCATTGTGTGTGGACTATCTTTGTTATATAGCACACATAAGATTGGACTAAATGATTTTGAACCTCTTTGCTATACAAGATTGAACTTTTATAGTGATATTTCTCTGGTGTACTTTGGTGCTTGTGAGTATCAATTGAATTTGGACTACTACTGTCGATCTAAAAGTGTAATACTAAAGGTGGGTGAGTATTAGGCACCACGTTAGCACCCAATAGAAAATGGACGTATGCAGATGTGCAGATCGAGATAGCATATCCACCTTTTTTTTATATATATGTTTGCCACATGTCCTCCCCTACAAGAACTCTGGGTTGTTGTAACCAAGTTAATGTCATCGGGTTTTGGCTTTCAAGATTTATATCCCCTAAAGAGATATTGATGGGAGTTAAATTTGAGTACGAGAGGGGCGTAAAGTGTTTAAGCACAATGATGATGCCCTGTGCCTGGCTATGTATTTCTAGGTCATGAGTCTCTGGTACTCCCCCAAAAGCAGCTGAATGGTGAGCGCTCATATAACACATTTATGAGTCTGAACTGGCCTTGGCCAAAGCAAGAGGTCCTTCCTCCTAGGGGTGGGCGGAATTTTCATAATCGTGTTACGCAAATCCCTGCGAAACGGTAAAAATCTCCGAGAACTCGCATAAATTCCGAGAAGACACGGAATTGCTTGTTCGCAGTGTTTTTTTCTTTTCGCAATTTCTCTTTGTGTGCTCGGGGAGAAATATCTTGCAAACACGCATTTTGAGAATGCGAACAAGCAAAAAATCTTGTGAATTCACGGAACGCAGAATTTTGTCAATTTCGCGTTCTCCGCAGAATGCGAAATTAGCCAAATTCAGCAAATTCCGCGAGCGGAACGGAATTTACCGCCCAGGCCTACTTCCTCCCTGAAAAAGTTTGATAACATTTGGGCAAGTTTCAATAGGGATATCTTAAACTATAACATTGATTGATTCTGTATTCATCAGCTGATTTTGGGTAGGCAGGGGGGAGAACTACGCTCAGCCCGTGGAGTGTGCAGAGATTTGCCTATTCCACATTCCACGTAACGCACATTAAGCAAATCTCCGCAGTGGAGCGGAGTTGAGTAGCCCCTACCTCCACCCCCCCATTGAGAATTCATGAAAAATAAATTTAAAGGTAAAAGAAAAAAAAGTACCTTGACTGTGGCTTCCCGGGGCTGCCTCCTCTTCCTGGCCATCTCAGGCTGATCTGCGCATGCACCACAAGCTCATGCACATTCCTTGCAAGAAATGTGCATGGGTGGGTGCGCACGCATGCGTAGATCACCCTGAGATGGCGAGGAAGAGGAGGATGGCAGCCTGGGGATGGCGCAGTCAAGGTAAGTCTTTTTTTCTTTTATCTTTAATGTATTTTTAATTAATTCTTAATAGGGGTGGTGGAGGCGGGTGGCAGAGTGGAGTTCCACAAAGTTTGTTCCCAACTCTGTGGATTTCCGCGTGGTACTGCTTAGGCAGCTCTGCCCAGGGTTGATTTTGGGTACAATTCTGCCTTTTTTCTATGATCTCTAAGTTCTAAACTATATTAGGCATGTTTATTCTGTTGGCTCTTTTTTCTCTTCATCTTCCTTTTAGTTTTTTCTTCTTTTTTCTATTTCATCTGCCTGAACATTTTGAATATTATGTGCATACTACATATCTGATTTGAAATAATATATATGTAATCAAGTCCTGTTTAAAGTTTCAATTGTCTCCGATGTCATAGGTCTGTCATCAATGTAGTGCACAATAAGATTATTTTTTAGGATTTGATTAAACATGAACGGCTCTCTGTATACCCTTGTTGGTCTCAGCACCATACAAAAACTCTCTGTTGAAATACAGAGGAAAATAGGAGCTCACTTTCTTCTTGTGATGGTAGAGAGGAGAAAGCCTAGCAAAGGTCCAGAACGGTGAACCGTTCTGCTGTGCATGGAATCTGAAAAGGTTAGGTAGCTGGATTTAGTACCATGGGACAACTTGGGACAGCAATGCTGGTAATCTTTTGAAGATCCTGCACAATCTGATTTTTACCAGTGGGCTTCTGCAAACCCATGATTGGGCAGTTGTTTGGGCTTCTAACGAGTTCTTTTAAAATCCATTTACTTAACATGTCTTTAATTGCTGGTGTTATTCCTGGAATCGTTTCTCTGGTCAAATTGTATGGTAGTGTTCTTAGATACACCCTTTTTGGCTTTACTGTAACCCAGACAGGTTTTCACCTTTAATTAGTCTCATATCCTTCCCTGTGAAATCTCATACTTCGGGTGTACTATATCTTTAAAATCAAAAGGCAATTCATTGACTGTTCTCATTGGAGCCGTGTTTTGTTGGGAGATTTTAAATTCTACATCCTCATCATGTGTTTAAAACTCAACGCCAACCGGTGTACAGTAAATGGTGCAATTTAACTTGTACAACAAATATTTCTGTACAAGGTGTAAGGACTTAAATTACAGTCAACGAATTTAAGTTTTTCCTCAAACTAGCCTATTTTTTCAGGAACCTTTTTTGAAATTGGGCTTGTGATCTGTTTATTTGAAACTCCTACAACTTTGATCTTCTATCTCAAAGGGTTAGGTCTGGTACACCCGCTGTTCCAAAGGTGGATCTAGTAGCACCTGTGTAAATCAAAAGTAGCACTTGGTTGCCATTTTTTTCTCTTTCTACAAGTGGTCCACTCTGGTCTACCACCAAGACTGCACCAAGCACATAATATTCCTCCCCCCCTTAGGCAACGTCATTGGGAATTGTCAAAGCTAAAACCATCATTATCAAATATCAAATAAGAAAACAGAACATTGTACAAGAAAGGCGTGCACATGGCAACCCCCTGTTGTGAACATTGTATTGACTGCCTTACAGCCATGTTGCACCCGTGGATTACGTTTACATAGAAAAAAAGAGATGAAATTGGTGAGAGCCACATGTGTCACAGCAAGAACATTCAATCATTTATAACAACCGAGATGTTCACAATGTTATTGTAAACGGCAATGGATTTGCGCCGAATAAGCGCTTTAAAACCTATTATGTGCACTGTTTGTTTCAAAGCTTCACATGGAGAATGTTATAAATATTTAGTGAAACTGACGTAAAGGCAACAGCAAAGGGTGGGCGGGGCACATTAGATTGTAGCACTGCATGGCAGTGAAGAGAGGGTTCAAGTGAGTCTTTTTCGAGGTGGTTGATGGGATCCGTAGGCAAGTAGGTGATTCAGGTAGACTGTTTAAGAAATTGGCGGGAATAGATGGGAGGAGTTAGCCGTGCACTTAAAGGACAGGAGTAACAGTGTGAAAGGATTTATTAATGGCACGGATGAGAAGCAGAGACGCCAAGGACGAGTAAATGAGGAAGTTTGATTAAGGTACGGAGGTCTCCATCATAGGGAAGTTATTGGATTAATAGTCAGCATTTAAAGATGGATTAGGGGAGGGTTATGATAAGTGGTATGAAGGGAGGATGAATATTGTTGTGGAAGGTGTATCAGTGCATGTGTTTTGCGCAAATAGCGCGCTTAGAGAGAAAACGCTAGTTTCAAGTAATAACATCACATGGAATTGTATAGTTTTGAAATGTATGTATCATATACTGATTTGTAATCGTATTAACATGTCAAAACTTTCGAAAGTGAATATTTTACTGTTTTAGTGAACCCCTGAAGAAAGGCTACTTATAGACTGAAATGCAATGGGTCTATGGCATCCACTATCATTGATGATTTTTGTATACAGCATGTTTCGGAAAAAGGCCTAGATGGGCATATCTTATTCAGAAGAAATTTCAGTATACAGATACCGTCTCACATGTGGCATGAGTTAAAAGTGGAAAAAATGTGGATAAATTGTTTGGTATTAACGGAATTAAGATCATGAAATATTGATAAACTGTGGAATACATTGTGCAGATTTTTCACGTAGCACGCTGTGTGTCCGGATGAAGTGGAATGCTTCTTCTGTTTTTGTTGTACTGTTGAGGGTGCACCATTTTGCTTATGTGATTGGAAGCGGTGTTATAGGTTGTAATACAGATAGGCCATTCCTCCTGTTTTTTCGGGGGAAGTGTCTCAAGGAGGGCCTCTCTATGGTTGTTCTTTACCATTTTCATTGCTTTAGACATTATTCTTTTTGGATAGTTCCTTGCTTACAATTTTGATGGAAACATTTCAACGTGTTGCTTGTAGTCCTGCACATTGGAGAAGTTATGTCTGAATCCTAAGAATTGCCAAACGGTAGATTCTCCTTCAGATGTCTATCAAAACATGAGGAGGCAGCTCTTTGTGGTCGGTTTGATACGGGTGGTGGTCTTCAGGGCACCCCCTCAGACATGATATTGAGATTGAGAAACACAAGATCTGTTTTTGAGATGATATATGTACATTTTAAGTAGGTGTGCTGTACATTCATGGATTGTATGAATGCCTGGGCGTTTGTCTCATCTCCTTGCCAAATCACCTGGACATCATCAATATAACGTTTCCACAACTTGATGTGGTCGAGGTATGGATTTTGCTGGCTTAGGATTTTGTGTTTTTCCAGATGGTGAACACATAGACCCGCTATGCTTGATGCAAAGGTGCTACCCATGCTCATCCTGGGTTTTGTCAGGTACAGTGTGTCTTCAAATCTGAAAAAGTTGGAAGTCAGGATCCATATGCAGCACTCCATTACAATGTTTCTATTTGTTTGGTTATCTCATTCCACTTCAAAACGTATGTTCGCTATGATTTTGAGAGTCTCTTCATGAGGGAGGTTGGTATATAGGCTTTCAATGTCAAGCCCTATTAACAATTGTGTTTCAGGGTTCAAAACTGATCTTGTGAAGGTGTATAGCACATCTTTTGTGTTCTTGAGGTAAATATCCGTCTTTTGTATGATTAGTCATATGAATGCATCCACAAACTTTGGTAGGGGCTCTAAAACAGAGCCTATCCCTGACACAGTGTGAAATAACTAGGCCTGGCCATAAAACCCTGCTCTGCTCACAGATTTTGCAGAATTCAGCATGGAGTTACCAAAAAACCCTGAACTCTGCAACAGAGCGGAGTTTTATCATTAACATGCTTGAAATGCTGCTTCTTGGACACAGCCAAACGAAAAGAGACTTGCTAGGTGCTTGCAAGTGGCAATGAGATTTTCTAGCTGCCCACGAGTGAGGTTCTTCGATTTCTGATTTCGTCCCGTATCTAGCCGCCATTTTGTGGTTCGTCGCCATTTTGTGTTGCCCTCACTCAGGCAGCACGGCGAACGATGTATTTTTGCGTTTCCAGCTGCTACGGGTCCTTATAGTTAAAAAGTAACTCCATTACCCTTGTCCACGAAACCCGATGTCAGGGTCTGGCTGAGTTCGTTAATCCATGTCTGGCTCGATTGATCCCTGTCTCGACCGACTATTTGCCTTCTCCTATTCTTTCCTTATACTATCTTATCCGACTGGCCTTCGCTATTCTCTCCTTGTATTCTCCTATTACACAACTATCCTTTGAGGCACACAAATATGTCCTGCCACCTGCAAGAGGGGATTTTTGACTCCAGCACTGATTAATTTGTTGGGAGGGGTAGCACACGGGGTCTGAGAGAGGGGCGTATTTCAGACACCTGATAGCTTGTTTTTCAACTTTTCTCATTGGTTCGTTTTGTATGTGTAAGGAGTGAGATGCTGTAAATATGTTCCTAAAAAAGATTGTGCGCCACGGATTGAAGTGGCAGTCTCCTTAGAATCCTCCTCGTGTGTAACTTCTGGGACAACTGTGCTTAGCTGCAGCTAATAAACCTGGCTTCCACGCTCAACGGAGTGTCTTGTGTCTCTGTTTTTTACAAGGCAGGTGAACTCGGGGATTAAGGCGTGCCCTGCGCCGCCCGGCCCATAAGGCCCGGTTCTTCAACTGGCGGTTTCAGTGGTAGCGGCCCAGCCCAAGGGTCATGAGAAGCCCGCAACAAAATTCCGGAGGATTCGCGAGCCACGTTAAGCGACCCATGTATGTCAAAGTGGACTGAAGGTCTTTTGCAGCGAGGCTACTCCTTTCCGACGGCTGCTGATGACTGCTGCCCTAACTACCGCCCTGCCTTGGACCCTCTGGTGATGACTGGTATCGCAAGACATTAGACAGACCTCTGTTGGCGTGAGAAGACCATTTAGTTAAGTATTCGTGGGTAGCGCCCACTTCTTTGTTTTGTTTTTTACTTTTGTTATTCAACTGTTGCAATAGCCGAAGCCGAGGGGTGAGTACATTTGTACTGTGTTATTTGCTTACACTCCTTGAAGTTAGTAAACCGATCGTTGTGCTTAAAATGCCTGGTCTGAGCGGATTTAGGAAATGTTGTTGCTTTTGCTGTACTAGGGATTCCTAGGGAGTATTCATGTCTGATTCCTCCGGTTGGAACTCCCACTTATGAGCTCTATTCCAAACATGGTGTTGGCCCCATTGCCTTTACTGAGGCATGGATCCGATACACGAAGAAAGATGGTGTTTTGCGGTGGCCACAAAATGGTAGTTTTGAGCCCCATATATTAAATAATTTGGAATCAATTCTGTTTAAAAGAAAAGCCCAGCCGGCAATGTTTGACTCTTTTTGCCTTTGGCGTAAGGAAGCCAAACAGAGAGAAATTATACAAGCAAAAAGGGATAGGAAAATGGAAGATATGACGGTTATACAGGCTGCCCAGCAGTTCAAAGACGATGAGACTGATCGTACGATTGAGGTCTCAGATAGACTGCATCGGATGGCAATTGATAGGTGCTGTCCCGTGTTGCCTCCACAGCGCAAAGATTTTGATGAAGATCCCTTAATGTCCCATTCGTTGAAATTTCCTCCACCTTATGCACCAGGTGCTAATGCACCTGTATTATTGCCACCTGTGCAGCAACCTGTCGTTCAGCCAGGAGCTCCGGCTCCTATGCAATTGCCTCTTCCCGTATTGCCACCTGCACCTCCTTTGCCACCAACTTCTGTACCTCAGTCTTCTTCGCCTTCACTTTCTCATGTAACGGCTAGTTCTTCGCTTCCTTTGCTTAATACTGCGTCTCCAGTTTTACGCCCTACTTCTTCTCCGATTCGTAATCGGTTAGTTGATACTGTCTCCGGTCTTTTCTCCCCCCTCTTTGGGCCGTTTAATAGGACTCCTGCTTTTTCCCGAAGGCAATCCCGTAGTCAAATTCAAGATTCTGCTGAACGAGTTGTATTTGACTCCCTCGCTCATAAATGGATGATGAATGGTCCACTGTATAGTGTACCCGATATATTGAGTACCTTTCTCCAGTGGAATGCGCCTACGCAGAGATATGTTTTTAATGTTATGTGTGACGTACTTGTTAAAGGATGGGAGGATATGGAGTTGGATTTAACTCCTCAGGGTCTATTGGATATACAGGACAGCTTTGGTAAAGGACTCATTGTGGGTCCTGAAGTTGAGGGTGCTATAAAGACACTTGTTACTTTTAGGTCCTTATATTCTTCCCAGACTATTTCTGAACCTGATCCTGCAGTTAGACAGAGAACGAAGAATTATCCTATGAGGGAAGTACCTCCAGTCTGGAGAGAAGCAGTTCCGCAAGCTGGCGCTGTTCAAGGTGTCCCTGCTCATTTCCAGCGTATATGGGTACATGTCCTTTGGAAACGAGCTGAAGTTTTAGCACTTAAGCAGTCTTTGCCGGACCCTCTTAAAAATCCTGCTGGTTATTATAAAGAGCTGTCCCAGACTGTTGATGCATGTATTATGAACTTGGCCGATATTGATATGTTGATGGGGAATGTAGTTCCACAAGCATTGTGGGCTCGGATTCGTAGAGAGGATCACGACCAAGCTTTAGGTGGTAATTGGGCTGATATATCTGCCGCAGATGCAGCACAAGTGGGTGGTGCTAAGCCAGATGATTTGTTGCCTGGTAGGATCATCGCTTTAATGAAGACGATGATGCCTGCCTTACGCGCTAACTGGGATAAGTTAGCTGCGTGTAAGCAGAAGAAGAATGAGAGTGTCTCTGATTTCTTTACTCAGTTTGAGGGGACATTTATCGATCATAGTGGTCAGGATATGAGTACTGAGGGTGGACAGCGATTATTTTTGGATAGATTTGTATTTAATTTGCTTCCTGAATTGTCCCATAAGTTGAAAGATTCGGAGATTTCTTGGGGTGTTTCTTTGTCTGCACAGATATTGGCAACTTCTCAGTATTATGAGAATAGGGAACGAAGGTTCTTCTTCAGCAGGCTTATCCTTCTCGTTCTGGCGAGCGTCAGTTTCAGCAACCTCCCCAGCTTCAGAGGTTGCTACAAAAACCTGAGCCTTTTGTTCCGCGACCTTTGCTTGGTCCTAATCAGTGTGCCTATTGTAAAGAGGAAGGCCATTTTAAGAATAGTTGTCCGGTTTTATTGCAGCGTAATGGTGGATTTCAAGGACCGCGATGCCGTGGTGGTTTTCAATCAGCACCTAGGGGTAAAGGGCGAGGTGCTTTGCCTCAAGGGCAGCGTTCCTTTCCCCCTCAGAATTCTTCGAATTATTTTGATCAGCAGAATACTCAGTCTGCGCAATATTACAATGATGATTATTGTGTTGAAGGTGAGCTTCAGGATTTTCATTCTAGTTAGGACAGCCATGGACTAAGTAAGGGAGTCGTATCAGTTCCAGTGGATCAGAATGGACCTTATGTTGAGGTAGTTGCTTTGGGAGTTGCAGAGCCATTTCTTTTGGATACTGGTGAAATGAGAAGTTCTATGATTCATTCAAAACTCCCTGGGGCACCTTTGTCTGGTTTAACAAACGTTTCTGTAGGATTTTCTGGTGCCTCAGTTGCTAACCCAGTTTCTTGTTCTTTGCCTCTTTCGATTGGTCCTTACGATATTGGAAGCTCCATTTATTTTAACGGCTGGTTGCGGAGAAAATTTGTTGGGTTTGGATCTGTTGAAACGTCTTCATGCAATGTTGTATTGTCCCCCCTCTGGTGTGAGTCTTACTTTGGGTGAGAAATTGGTTTCTCCTACATACCTATCGAAAGATAGCTTTCCGCCTGAGTTGCAATCTCTTCATGCTACACTTTGGGCTACAGGTCTGAATGATGTTGGTTTGTTGCAGATTCCTCCTTATGTGGTTACTATTAAGCCTGATGTTAAGTTGCCACGTATTCCACAGTACAAGATTTCTAATGATGGTGAATGAGCTTTGATGGCTATTATCTATGATTTGGTTCAGAAGGGTGTGGTCGAAGAAACGAGAGGTAATGTTTGTAACAGTCCTGTTCTTGCGGTTCTTAAACGCAGCGATCCTTCTCAAACTCCTGTGTATCGGTTCGTGATTGATCTTCGGGAGGTCAACAAGATTGTTGTCCCCCAGTTTCCTGTTGTCCCAGATATCACTGCTTTGCTTACTATGATACCCGCCTCAGCGGCATGGTTTTCTGTTATTGACCTAAAGAATGCTTTCTTTAGTATTCCTATTGCTGAGGAAAGTAGGAATATTTTTGGCTTCTCCCTTGGAGGTCGAAGTTTTCGGTTCAAGCGTGCAACTCAAGGTTATTGTGAAAGTCCCTCCATTTACAGTCAGGCTTTGAAGTCTCAGCTTGATGCTTTCATTCTACCGCCAGGTGCCACTTTGATTCAATACGTTGATGATTTGTTGATTGCTGCTGATTCGGAGGATGTTTGTAAGGATGTGACTGTTTCTTTGTTGCGTCATCTGTCTGACCTGCATCATAAGGTGTCCCCTTCTAAGTTGCAATATTGCCGCCAAGAGGTTACCTATTTAGGTCATCTCTTGTCGAAGGAGGGAAGACAGTTGACCCCAGAACGAATTCAAGCGATTGCACAAATGCCTGAGCCAACCACACAAAGAGAGGTACGTGCCTTTTTGGGCATTACCTCTTATTGTAGACAACAGATTGCGAATTTTTCTTTGTTAGCAAAACCTTTGCTGGCACTTACGTTGAAAGATACGCCACAACCTCTCCCTTGGACTGACGAATGCCAAAAGAGTTTTTCTGATTTATGTACTGCTTTGTGTTCTGCCCCTGTGTTAGGTACTCCAGATTATAGTAAGTCTTTTACACTCTACGTTCATGAAAGAGAAGTTTGTGCATTGTCATTTTTACCGCAACAATTTGGAGACAAACAACGACCATGTGCCTATTTTTTGGCTACGTTGGATCCAGTAGCCAAGGCATTGCCTAGTTGACTCAGAGCTACAGCAGCGGCAGCGATTTCTATTCGTCAATATGATGGATTGGTATTGGATAATACTCTTGTTGTTATTGTACCACATGCAGTAGATACTCTCTTGAACAGAATAAAAACACAACACCTCACGAGTGCTCGCTTGTCTGGATATGAGCTGACGCTCTTGGCCAGCCATATACACATCAAGCGGTGTAATACTTTGAACCCAGCAACATTGTTGCCTATCCCGGATGAGAAAGGCATTCAAGAACAGCATGATTATTTTCTCCAAACAGAGGAGGAAATGAAAGGCAGAATAGATCTAAAAGACACACCACTTGTGGATCCGGATGGGATTCTATGGGTAGATGGGTCTTGTTTCAAGCTTCCAAATGGTGAGACGACTGCAGCTTATGCTGTTACTACTTTACATACGGTAGTAGAGACAGCGTGCATTGCACAGAATTCAGCCCAAGCAGCTGAATTAATTGCTTTGACGAGATCATGTGTGTTGGCAAAAGGAAAGAGAGTGAACGTTTACACTGATAGCCAATATGCTTTCGGTGTGGCCCGTAGTTTCGGCCATTTGTGGAAGGAAAGAGGATTCTTTACCTCCCATGGGACTAAAATACAGCATGGTCAGTTGGTGACTGACCTTCTCGAATCACTTGCTTTGCCTACACAAATATCAATAATCAAGTGTAGTGCTCATAAAAAGATTACTGATGATGTGGGTCGTGGGAATGCTTTTGCAGATGAAGTAGCAAAGGAGACAGCGAGAGATGTTACAAGTCGTATGTGTGTTGCGGGCCCAGCAAGGTGGGTCAGAGAAGGAGGAATGTGTGAAGACACAATAGAAAGTGTGAGAATGATTCAAGAAGAGGCTACTGAGAAAGAATTGAGTAAGTGGAGAGAAAGTACGGGGATGTTCGACGCGACTGGGTGTTGGACGGAATTGTCAGAACATCAGCGATGGCTGTTACCAGACGCCTATGTACTACCTGTAGTTACTATGGCGCATGGTCCAGCCCATATCAGTGCAAAAGGCATATGTAAGATTTTGGCTCCGGTGTGGCAGAATGAAGGAATTCCTAAATGTGCAGAAAACGTGGTGAAGCATTGCATTGTTTGTTTAATGCATAATCCAGGAAAGGGAACCCCAACTCCAGCAGGTCATTTTGCTCCCCCTACATATCCTTTCGAGGTATTACAAATCGATTATATTCACATGGATCATTGTAATAACCTCATGTATGTTCTGGTGGTGGTGTGTGCCTTTTCCAGATGGGTAGAGGCCTACCGCCTAAAGGACAATACTGCTTTGTCTACTGCCAAAGTTCTTTTGAAGGATTTTTTTCCGAGGTTTGGTTTGCCGCGCATTGTCTGGTCTGACAATGGGAGTGAATTTGTAGGCTAAATTATGCAGAAAGTGTGTACAGGTCTCGGTATTAAAAAGAAATTCCATGCGGCAAACCACCCTCAGTCAGCAGGATTGGTAGAGTGTTATAATGGTACTCTCAAGCTCAAATTGGCAAAAATTCAGGCTAGCACAGGTCTCGCTTGGCCAGATGCCTTGCCATTGGCACTCTTGTCCACGAAAACTACTGTGCATTCTCGTTTAGGTCTGAGTCCATATGAGGTCATTTTTGGGTGCCCAGCAAATGTCTGGGGAGCCCCTCGGCCTAAGAAGTATTCTGACATTCCATATCCAGTGCATATTGACTATTTGCATGACCTCACCACTAAATTACGTGTTCTTCATCAACAGGTTTGAAACGCTTTGCCGGAGGCCTCCGCAGATCCAGGTCATTCCATCCAACCTGGCGACTGGTTCTGGGTGAAGAACTTCCAGCGGAAAAAGAATCTGGAACCTCGTTGGTGTCCGCCGCGGCAAGTTTTATTAACGACACGTACAGCAGTGAAAGTCGTTGGTAAAAAGAACTGGGTTCACGGCGTGCATTGCAAAAGGGTACCTTTGCCTTTACCTTTTGATCATTGGATTCGTAAAGGCGTGAGCGACAGCGAAAGTGAAAAAGTACCTAGATTTGTACCGTTCAGTAGTGCACGCCTGGAACAAACGAACTCTGAGAAAGAAGACGACGACGTGTTACAAGAAGCTGTGCCATTACATTTGCGTTTGAACACAGCGAATCCAGAAGCTTTGTTTAGAAACCAGACGATCCCTAATAAGACTCGATATAACTTACGGCCAAGAGTGATCAAAGACAATTGAACTTTTCTTTCCTTCTTTTCTTTTTCCGATTTTTCTGATTATACTTTTTGAAAGACATTAATGTTTTTTCTTCCACTATCCATCAAGTTGCAGGGTCACGTTAGGAATCTTAAGCTGTGACCTGAGTAGTGACATAGGTCTGCAGGATTTGCGGTGTCATAGGACGGCTAACAACCACAGCTAAGTGATCTAGGAAGATTACCTTGAGCAACGCTTTAGAGTAAGGGATACTAAAGTGGGAAATAATGATAATAATATAAAGATAAAAAGAAAATATAAAGGGCTGATGGTCAGTCCATGTGGTATAATTTTATGTATTTTAATAAGTTTATGTATTTCATTAGCCTGTGTAAGCTGGGTTGTTTATATTAGGCAGCAAGCACCTGTTCCAACATCTGTCTCTTTATCTTTTCCTACTACTGCCTCCCCACACCAGTTTTATACACTCTCAGAACACGAACAGATTAGGAGAACAGAATATTTCAATAATTCATTTATTCAGTTATTGCATCAGCACCAACTGGTAATGAATACTACTGATTGTTGGGTCTGTGGGCTCAAGCCTCATAATACAGAGAGAGGTATGCCGTATTTAGTTTTTCCATTCTCCTTTGAAGGTTTAGCCTGGGCTTATTCGGCTATGTTCATTAACATTTATCAGAATCAGCTACGGTATCCTCCTGGTAGTCCATATGGTGGTGCAGCAGACTTCAGTCACAGTTCCTTGATTAAGGGAATAGTGACTATCGCTAAAATTGCTCAGATTAGTAAGATTCCCATAGATGAGAAAAGAGCATATGATCGATGGAATATAACACGATATGTTACTAGCCTCACAGAAAAGGCTAAAAAAAGGAGCTCTCCGCCAATTTGGACTGTGCCTCATCGAGGAAATTTCAGTTTACAAATTAATGGCCAGAATGTTAAAAATAACCCTGGGCGTATTTCGCGGAGTCGGACTCCGCGGAGCTACGCAAAGCCGCACTTGCACTCCACGAACTACGCGTAGCTCCGCAGCCATGCGTAGTTGCTTGCTAGACCCGTTTGCGCGCCGTTTTTCGTCTTCAGGAGCGCGGTGCGCGTGTTCGGGGCGTTGCCTGCATGCTCGGGATGGCTAGCGCGCTAAGTTACCCAAGAGGTTTGTCCCGCCCGCTTACGTTCCCTTATTTCCTGTTCCGGGTCACAAGTAACGTGTTCGGGGTGTGCAAGACATGTTCGGGAACTCATCTTCTCGTTCGCACTACAAAAGTGCGGGTTCGCGTTAAATATCGCGCGAACCTGGTCGCGATGGGCGCAGCCATCTTGGATCACACACTCTGGCTATGGTTTTGGGCCTACTTTAGCATCTTGCGGATATCTCTTCGATCCTGGTCTTTTTACTTACTTTTTCAAACTTTCTTTAGTTATTTTCTATCTCTCTCTGTGCCTAGGTTTATATTTTTCATTTTATTTCTACTTTTACATCTTTTCTATTGTTTTATTTTACTTCCTTCTTTTACCTTGCTTCTTCTTTCCCCTACCTGTTTTTCTTGAACTTTTCTTCTCCCCTCCACCCAGAACCATGGTCAAGGGCGCCAGCAGCAGCGGCGGCTCAAAGGGCAAGGCGCCTGTGCCCCAAAAAACCTGGCTGCCTTGCGGCAGAATGCGCCCCCTAGGGGTGAGGCCCCGCCAACTTTTTGGGGAGGAGGAGGTGGCTGCCCTGGTCTTTTTTATCCAGCGCCACCTCCCCTTGATGTTGGCAGCAGGCGGCAGGCCCGGCTCCGGCTACCACCAGATTGAAGAGCGTCTCCGGCGGTGGGCGAAGGTGCGCCGGGCAGTCTTCCGCTGCTCTGGTATCCGGCGTACCCACCATCAGCTGACCCACCGCTGGGCAGACATTTTGGACCGGGAGCAGGACCTGTTGGACCTGCTTGGTGTCGAGGTCGTGGGTCTTGGTGAGTGGCTTCCCCCCAAAAAAAGTGTGTGTATAATATATATCTATAGTAGTATAAGTATTGTTATTGTATCTTTCTAAATCTTGGCTGAATAAGTAACGCGATGACTGGTGCTCCTAGTTACATTTCCGATGTATTCCGTTAGATCTACTGTAATTGTATGACACTGGTCTGTGCTGCGCTTCTTCATCTTCACTGACTCTTGCGTGTTCAATTTGGCGCTAGCTTTTGCTGTTTATTGATGTGTGATTTTCTTTATTGTAGAGAACTGAAGTTAGTTAATGCTATTAATAGAGTCTTGTGACTCTTGTCCTTCCTTTGTCCGTCAGTGAAATAGCGGATTGATGGATAATTGTACGTGTTTGCATATTGTATCATTTTTTTTTCACAGACTTCTCTTTTGCATGAATCCTCCTCTGGCAATGAATGCTAAAGTTACTTTGTTCTTCTTACCTCAGCCAGGGCCGGCTTTAGGCATGTGCAAGCTGTGCAACTGCACAGGGCCACCAAACGCCAGGGGCCACCACACCAATATATATCCTTAATTTCATAATCCTCATAGGATGGCTACATATTTGCGTGGCCGCCCCTGGCAGGGATTTGGTGCCTCCGGCTGTGTTCCACTTCCAAACACCCTGACTCCCCCCTCTTCACTGGCCTCCATGCTTCGCCCCGACCTCCTCTTCCGGGCCCCCCTACCTACGCTCCCTGGCCAGGACCACCATGAGCCTAGAGCCGCCCCTGCCTCAGCCCTCCATAGAACTGATGTAGTTTGTTTACTGAGTGGGTAGGGCAGCAGTAGCATTCAGTGAGTAGCAGGACAAAATATGATTGAATGTACAATTTCGTGTTAGTATGCACAAAATTAAGCATGTCTCCTCCTTGTGATCTATGCATTTTGCTGGCAAAAATAAAAAAGAAATGCCTACTTACAGATAATTGATGACCCCATTCTTGAATCGGTGGTGTTGTTCAGATGTTACTGCCTCTGTGTTACTTAGTAATATGCAATCAGAATGTTTATGGAACATTTGATTTGTTTTCTCCAAGAATAGAGTCAGTGAATCATGCAAGGCAGTAGTCATTTGGTAGATCAATGTTTCTTTCTTTGAATGTTGTAGCAGTCATTTTTGAAATGCTGTGCTGTCTATGTTTCACAGCACTCAATGCTTTTCTCTTTCTTTATTATTTCTTACATGAACCACAGAACCCAGGGGCAAGCAGAAGGCTGGGACCGAGTCGGCGGGTGAACCTGAACCACAGGCACAGAGCTCCTCTACTGAGGATCCTACTGCTGTCCCAGTAAGTCCAACAGTGCTTTCTTTTGGAACAATGATATTTCCCTAACTTTCTAACTGAGCTTTTTTTTCCAACCGATTAATGACATTTCATTCCTAACTAAATTTTGACAAATGCTTTTTTGATTTTGATTATGTTTTCAAAATTTTGGGTATCTGTCCCTGCCTTTCTGTTCCTTCAAAGAGCCTCTGTTAGGACTC
This sequence comes from Lissotriton vulgaris, assembly GCF_964263255.1. Classification (NCBI taxonomy): domain Eukaryota; kingdom Metazoa; phylum Chordata; class Amphibia; order Caudata; family Salamandridae; genus Lissotriton; species Lissotriton vulgaris. Next base: position 903,407,020 of record NC_141696.1, read on the forward strand.
TCTGTGCTACTACTAGACCGTCTGTAGGTAAGCTTGCCCTGTTGCCCACTCTTTAGTTAAGGTATTAATCTTTTCAAAAAATCTGTGATAGAAAAGCTGCAGGCACAGGGTCCACTCCTGTCTTATGCTTTTTCCTCGGTAATGTCTCTTCTTTGCCAATTGACACCAACGAAGTATGCATCCAGATGTTGGTCTAGTATTTTGTAAACGTTAGTATACCACTACTTCTCTTGTGGGTATTCTATTCTTCTATGCAGTCACATACATAACTATGTAACTATGCACCGTAAAATTGGATGTTGGTGATAGGCAGGTTGGACCTTACTTACAGTCTTACACCTCAGTGACAGAACTCTGAGGAACCCACAATTCACTGAACGACAACCTATATGGGCTCAGTCATTGTTCAATTATTCAATTATCCCACTCCTGAACCCCAATACCAAGATGCCCAATGCTTTTATTACACAATCCATAACCTAAGTAACCCCCTTTTGCTCACTCTCTCGTGTAAGTCTACAAGACAACAGACACTGAAAATATACTTCCGAGTCAATGTGGTACTTCAAAAGCTTTATTTTGTTACAAGTAACTAAGTAAGTAACATCAAAGTTTTTTTAAGTTGTTCCGTGAAATACGTCAAGGGCAGGCCCACCATAAAAAATCCAGAGTTAAAAAAGGCTGAATAAAGTAATCTACATTTGTACAGCTACCAGTTCACGATAGGGAAATGTGGGAAATGTCGGAGACCCCTCACCATTGAACGTATACTGGTTACATATGCCTCTTTTTGGTAAGCTCTGGAAATCTCTGCTTCGTAGAAGGAAATCTTCTCATCTGCCGAAAAATAATGACAATAGTGGTACACGTTAGACAGTATGAAAAAATTAAATACATTTATGCAAGTTTTTACTTTTAGCAGTCATGCTAAAAAAAGGTGTAACCTGAGGCTGTAAGCAAACTCAATTCCACAATCCGCATTGAAAAATTAAATACGGGCCTTTTTATTTTCCAAACTCTTCAGGTGTATGCTTTGAACAATCATGTGGCCTCAAAGGCGTCTTCTCGTACTGCGCAACAAGCTGCGAGGTAGCATGTGCAAAACTGTAGACATTGATGTACAAACTGGTTAGGTTACATGGTTCAGTCTAACTTTCCAAGGAATAGAGTAGCAGTAGAGATGAGATGAGCTTGGGTACCATACCATAACAAATGAATGCTAAATGTGTAGTAGTGAGTTACTTACTCTGCTGTACTAGGCAATGTGGACTTCTACTGATTACGTTGTACTTAACTGTTTTGCAGAACTCCATTCTTGGTGAACAAGTACAATGGGGGCTGTGCATCCATCTAAAAAGGTGTACTTATTTCTATAGGTGCAGAACCATCCACCAGTGCCGACGGGGACAGCGGCGCAGCGTCAGCAAAGGCGATCCCGGAGGGGACAGGAGGACTAGAGGCACCTACACCAGCACCAGTGGGGGAGGAGCCAACAGCATTGGGCGATGGTAAGTTACATTCAATAGTGATCCGCATTACTTGGTGGGTGGGGAAAACTTCCTCACTGTACTCTGGTATATATAATAAACTTGAAGTTCTACTGGACAATAACAATATATGACGCCACCTTTATTTGTCATTACCAAGATTAGCATTACCACCGGCGACAATTGATAAAATAACAGGCCTCTTCTATCTGACTACAACTCAGCTGTGAAAGGTTGGTGGCAGACTAAAAAAGTCTTATCCACAACATTACATGAACGCGATGGTTTGACACTAAGGAGATTGATTTAAGTATGATGAAAGGAGCAAGGAAAAAGCACCAATCATCTAATACAGAAGGATCCTTTGGAATCAGCAATGCAGGTGGCTGATAGCAGTCGGATGCATGGGTTGTTGTGGAAGCATAGAAAGGGGAAAACACAGCTGCCTGTGTGGGTGGGAGACACATCCAATATCGGTGGGTACTGGTGGATAGTGTCAGCAGCGGTGTTTTGGTCAAAACCAAAGGCAAGGGAAGGAGGGGACGACTGGATGCATTCCGGGTCGTTGCTGGCGAAACACAAACCACCTAAGGTTTGTTGCGCGATATAAAGAATGATAGTCTCTACTAGACATTTACTAGTACTAGCTGGCCCCTGTTAATTAATGTTAGTTTGAGACTTTCACTGTTCCCGGAAGCACAGAGTATATGATTTAAAAAAACGAGATATGAAAAAGACAGGTGTTCGTATGTGTGTGACCGTTGAAGTACACCCATGCTATGCTACTAGGGCATGTTTTAACAAGACAAGGGAAACCCAAAAGGAGTAACACTAGGGTCCTTGGGCAGTAATCTATTGTACAGAACAGGGGACCCTAGTAATTGAGGATCACATGAATAATAGACATATACTAAATAGTATAAATGACCTCTGTTCAGCCGGACAGGTTTTTATATTTCAATTATTGTATTGATTTCATATATAACATTTATACAAAAGTGGGCACAGCCTGTGACCCACAGAGGACAAGACAAAACAAGTGACAAAAACAATTATGTGAAAACGCACAAAAGCGGTCTGTACTTATTATTTAGTTTTACAGACTAGAGTTCAATCATAGCAACCCATTGTTGTTCATAATTCATGAGGTCAAACCAACATATGGTGCAGTAAGGTCGACGGCGTTTCGATGCTACTGGAAAATACATGCATCATCATCAGGACAAAAGATAATATGTCATGTTTGTCTGAAGAGTCTGTTTCAATTACAGTGCCTCTCGTAAAGACTTATTTGTTTTCCTTTGACATATTTAGGAAATCCAACGTGGCCAAGCATGATAACTCCGTTGTAGAGAGAAGGAATTAAATTAGTTGCTCGAGGCGTGTGCTTGTGGCGGTCCGAAAGTACATCTTAAATTATGTTAGTACAGCATGATAGCCGGACGGTGGGGTTCTGGCGGTGATCGCGTGATCCTCAATTACTAGGGTCCCCTGTTCTGTACAATATAATATGCTACTAGGGCAGGCATAATGCCGTGCCAAAAAGTCAAACAAATTAAGTATATAAGCCGTATAATGTTCAAGATAGATAAAACACCATTTTTTGTACTCCGCTTGCTTGCTAGTGCTACTGTACTGTGCCACTATGTGTTGAATACATTTTGTGTTCTTGATTTGCTGGGATTTAGGATTACAACAATTCTGTCTCTTTCTTTATAGTTACTCCTTCAAAACCAACGAGAAAGGAGTTGGCAGTCCGGGCCCGGCAGCGGAAACTGCAGGCCATCGTTGAGGCCTACCGCCGGCTGGTGGCTCAGGCCGAGTAGGAGGAGGAGGCGGCGGCAGCAGCTGCTGCCTCTTCCAATGCCCACGCCCCCAAGCCTGCAGGACTATGTCGCCGTGGTCAGGCAGCTGCCCGCCGCCAGATTTTTACAGCATCGCCCACCCCCCAACAACAACATGCATGCCAATGTAGGTGCCGTCAGTTCCAAAGAAAGATTCTCCTCCAGGTAGCCAGGCTGGAGGGTGAAATAGAGGAGCGTGTGAAGGTCATTGTTGATAAACACTTAAAAGCCCGCCGGCTTTGAGATGGACCCTGTTTATTTGCCCCTTTTTCAATCCTTTTGTTGGTGGGTGGGAATTGGGTGTTGGGGTTGCATTGAACGTGGAAATTTGGTTGGGGTTAGGGGAGGCGGGTAGGGACAGCTGTGGGGTAAGATTTAATATATATTTTATTTTTGTATCATCTTTATTTATATTATTTTCAAATAAACGATAAACGAGACACAAAGTTATGTTCAAAAGAAAACATTTGAAGTTCATTTGCGTTTCTTGGGGGGGGTGGAGGGGGGATTGTTTCACCAAATAATGTACGTTGTGCAACATCGCAAGGTTTAATTGGCCATGCAGGTCGGCGGACAGTGCTTTCTAATAAAAAAATATATTGCCCACATCTTTAACATGCAGACAGATAGATGCGGTAAACCCTCACCCAGTTATATTTGTAGTATTAGAAGAACTACCAGTCTGTCTTGCGTTATACTTCACAGTAAACTTATCTTACCTGTGATTGCTGATGATGAAGTGTGGCACTGCAAGGGCTGCATTTGTTTCCCAAGACAATGGAGAAGAATCTGTGGTTCTGAACTTCTGTGATAGTACTAGTAGTAGACAGACCCTGCCAGTAGCATTTTGAGACAAAAAGAAAGAGGCAGTCATTTGCGTGACAGACAATGTGGGGCCAGTATAAGTAAGTACAGTACATTACACGACTGACCCAATATTGCAACTGCTAAACTGACACAAAACAATGGTTTTGGGGACTGGAAAGTAAGTGCAAGAGAAGATAAGAAGTTCAACTGTAGTTGTAGTACTCACGGCAACGTCAAACTTTTCTAAATCATAATGCTTTAAACCTAAACCCAAACAATTACGCCAATTTATTAGATGTATTCGTTGTTTGATGGTAATGGTAAATTAATTGCCATTATACACAGAGCTTGATTTGGGAAGCCGAAGAAGATCCTGGCCATGCCTTGTTGACATTTCACTATTGTTGCTTTCACCACATCTGCCCCAGCAAGCGCGTGATCAAATTGTTGGTGTATATTTAATGTAAGAAACATCACACCTCAATGAAACCACGCAGCCCGGGGGAAGAGGGTTAGGGTTTGTTGAATGGATGGGTACGGGGGTTTTGGGAAAGGTTTGAGAAAGAAAAACAGTATGCATGGAGACAACAAAAGCAAAACAATGAAGACGATGATTTATGATGTTGATCCACTACCCAATGAATGTAAGGAATAAACGTAAGAAAAGGACACGCTGAATATCATTCTTGTTTTCCCGCCATGCAATTGCTTGATGATGAGGATTAGTGGTAAGGGTGAGTTGATGCTCATAGTATAATAGCAGTGGGTGAAAAACGTCCAGCCTGAAAAAGAAAAGGCAAATACAAAAGAATGTGAATGACCTAAACAAATTGTAATACAGTAAAGATCAAAAATACTACAAGAGGAGTAGTCATATGAGAGGACTTTCATACTGAGGCGGCTTTGATACAATATGTATTATTATACTAGTTGCACATCATTATTAATCTAGAAGTACAAGAAAAGACAGGAGCCAGCACAGAACAGGCCCATGACGACGACACAGGGTCACCCGTAATACAAACTGCGTTTCCCTAAAAAGTTCACAGACCCACAGAAAGGCGAATAAAAAAGCAACCTACCATTTACAAAATTAATCAACAAAATCAATGCGTCATTCAAAGTCATCAATCATACCACTATTGTACTCTACCACTGCACAGTGCACACACATGTAGTAGCCTGGGTCTACTGTGCTGTGCCTCTTATTTGTATTTATTACCTTGTATTCCACTCCAAGAAACATCCTACATCAATCAGCTCAGATCCAACTGCCTGACAGCAAAGATATGGTGGTCACCATCATTATCAGGTGTGGCACGTCAAGTCCAACAGCAACAGCAACTCAGTCTGTAGTGAGTGATTACGATAAATTAAGTCCTGACTGCATCTGTGTAGTAGTAGGAACACAAGTGCGTAAATAATTTATATTATTAAATTAAATGGAAAAATTGTCTATCACGTGAGTCTGAAGTTATTAGTATACTTCAACTCCATGCACATTTGCTCAGAGTCAGCAAAACAATACATCCAATGCAATGCATGGCATCATTCATTTAATATACCTGTCTTGCTCTTCTCTTTCACTGTCAGATGATTGATCAAAGATGCTGCAGAGCCTTTTAAAAGTAATGAGAGTCACAACAAGTTGACTTCAGTTGTGGATGCCTGCTCAAGTTTCTTTTGACACTGAAGAGTCGTCTATGAATGCCTGCTCAAGTTTCTTTTGACACTGAAGAGTCGTCTATGAATGCCTGCAGACAGAAGTGGAAGCCTTAAGACTCAGTAAGGCAGTGATGAGTTGCAGATTCCAAATGAAATAGAGGATGGCTGTAGTCATGTACGGTACACTTGTTATGGAGGGACTGTTAGAGGCTACATTATTGTTATTGTACTATACTCCATCTACAACATCCAATGTATGGCTGGCAAGATGGAATTGTATTGACTTGAGTGGGAGTCAAGAAGATGGAGCAAGACTCTGAGGAGTGCAGTCAACATGGAACATAAATGCACAGGCGTGCAACTCCAGGAGGTAAATAAAAAGATACAGTGAAAATAAATGCACAGGTGTGCAACTCCAGTAGGTACATAAAAGAATCAGTGGTGGGGATGGATTTGGTTGTGGTTTTTATTAGCAGTTTTGCACCAGAAAGCCATTGTTAATAAGAAAATAAATAACACAAATAAAGGAAGGGAGAAAGTAACAATTTAAAAGCCTATTTGTCAGGGAAGAGGAGCTCGTCCTCAAACTCAGGGGGTTCAGACAGAAGTAGGTCATGTAACACAGTAGTGATGATGTCTTTGGACTCGCTTTCTTCATCCAGCTCTGATTCACGTACAGTATAGTCTGGTGGTATGAAGTGTTGATTCATTTTTATCATTGTCAGCCTCTCCACGCTTTTGGAGGAGAGACTGGTCCTTTTCGATGTCACAATGGCACCAGCAGCACTGAAAACCCGCTCAGAAGGGACACTGGCTATAGGACAAGCCAGATACTTTATCGCCAGCCTGCTCAGCACTGGCCACTGTCTCCTTCTTTCATACCAATAGACCAATGGGCTTTGCTCCATGAACACCTCTGTTGTGTCATCCAGATAGGCCTGAACCATCCGCTCAGTGTTCATTGGTGCTCGGCTTTGCTGGTCCTCTTTCCCCTTTGCAACAGCAACGGACTTACCCATCCCTTTTTGTAGAAAAAAAGCAGTTATGCTTTTGGTTGTGTCTGCTGAATCAGATCGTGTAGGTGCTGATTTTGGTACTGTTGGTGCCTGCTGGGAAGCAGACGCACTGCTCTCACGCTCTGATGAACTTGCCTCAGGAGGATGGCCTGGAGTACTTTGACTGTCCTGGGCTGGCACTGACAGGCCTTTAAGTAACAGCCGTTCGGTTTCTAAATCATTAGCTTCCACAGCTATGGAAGTTTTGTAATTGGCAACATCCCTATCTGAAAAAGGAATTACTGCGCTACTGCTGACAAACAATTTGTACCGTGGATCCAACATTGTTGCAGTTATGTAATGTTGATCTGACACAATCCCTTGAAGCCTTGCATTTACAGATAAGCGGTTGGCTAAGGCCTTGGCCAAGGTACATGCATCAACTTTTTCTTCGTCACCTTCGTATCTTTCACAGACCTCCTTCAGCTGTTGCTCGAGCATGTACAACAATGGGATGGCGTGGCCCATAGTACAGTCCTCCCTGCTAACTGCACGTGTGAAGACCTCAAAAGGTTGTAGCATCTCTGTCAAGCATTTAATGATGTCCCACTGCCACATCTCAACAGTCAGGGTTTTAAGATTAACAGTAGGATCCCCTAATCTTCTTGACATGACATAAGCATTCAGTGGTATGTACTGCTCAAAGAGACGCTCAAGCATGGAATAAGTAGAGTTCCAATGTGTTGGGACCTCCTGGATCAGTGCTTTGACTGGCAATCTATGCTCACGCTGAATGACTCGTAGCAGCTTCCGTGCTTTAAAAGAATGGTTAAAATGCGTGCATATTCTTCTGCAGATGGTCCGTATGTTGCTGACCTTGGCTTCAGTTTTCAGAAAGTCTTGCACGACTAAGTTAATGCAGTGTGCAAAACAGGGTACCCTGAAATAATGTCCTTCTCTCATTGCCTTCACTACATTACTGCCATTGTCGGTGGCAACAAAACCAATCTTAAGGCCTCTTGGTTGCAGCCATTCAAAGACCTTGCTATTAAACTCTGACAAAATGTTTTCAGCAGCATGATTTTTCTCCATACCAAACATGGCTACAGTTGCATGTCTGCGAGTATCATTAAAAATCCCAGCAACGTCAAGGCCTGAAGTTAACTTGTCTTTAACACCTGCAAAAGAGATCCAGTGTGCGGTGATGCACATATAATCTGCTGTGGCTTCGCGACTGCTCCACATGTCTGTTGTCAGGTGGATACAATGGACAACACTCTGTTGTAAGGCTTTCCCAATCTTGTCGTGGTGTAGTGCTGGAACAGCAACTCTTGCAAAATAGTAGCGACTGGGAACATCCCATTTTGGTGAGAGTGTTGCCTCTAATTCCCGAAATCCCACTGCCTCAACAAATGAAAATGGGAGAAGGTCGAGTGCCAAAATTTTTGCAAGTTTCGCATTATACAAACGTGCTATTGGGTAGTTCCGCTCGTACTTTCCCTCCTGCCTAAACATGCTAGTAATGGTAAGCTGCTTGGTATTTCTTTCTGTTATGCTAGACGGACCACCTTTTAACGCAGACTTTGCACTCCTTGGTGTCTCCGGCTGACTCTGGTGCCACTGAGAAGTTGCTGATGCGGAGGATGTGGACTGCACCACTCCAGTGCTGGCGACAGGGCTCATTTGTATACCACTCCCAGATAGAAGGTCATCGTCTGCCTCTTCTTCCTCCTGGTCAACCATGAGTTGACCTTGTAGTACTGTATTGTAATTGTAATTGTAATTGTAATTGTATTTGAGCTTATATAGCGCACAGCTACCCACAAAGGGTTTCCCGGCGCTTGCTTAGGGAACCCGTCCTGGTATTCCCCTGTGAGATAACCCCGACAGGGTATCCACAAGGTGAAAGCCAGGCATCCCGCCGCGAGGGGCCGTTGTGGAGATTAAGCAAGCTATTGCCCAGAGTCGCAGAGTGTGAACCCGTGAGTTGAGAAGGCACCGGAGCGAGAATTATCGAGTCCGTGGAATTTTTGAGCCCAAGACCCGCCGAGGCGGGGAATTGAACCCTGGTCCAGGGCCGTTCTCAGCTTCCGGGTCTGCCGCCTCTAACCCCTGAGCCACACTTCTCCACTTCTCCACTGTATCCCCACCAACACCAGTGCTGACATTTTTTAAGCTTGCAAGGTGGTTCTCCCACTGGATTACGTGTGTTTTTTTCAAATGGGTCGTTTGGCCTCCAGTACCATAGTTTGTACCAATCTTACCACGACTAACATTGGTATGACAAATGGTACATATAGCAATGTTCTCCTGATGGGGGTGAACCGTAAAAGAATCCCACACTGGGGAGGTAAACTTTTGTCTCCTGCCATAGGAAGAGGACCCACTTCCAATGCCGGATGAACTGGAGGATTTTTGTTGAATTTCCCTATGTGACAGCTCAGTACTAGTACTGCCACTACCTCCTTCTGTTGAGGTGGCGCTTGTGCTGGATGTCGGACGCTGCCGGGCATTCGCTGATGAAAAAAATGGGAGCTGGTGTTACTTTGGGTGCTGAGTGTTTAGGAGTTTATTTATTTATTTATTTATTTTGCGTGTTTATAGAGCGCTTGAATAAACTCCCAGAGGAGTATCTCCGCGCTAGCTGACTGCTGAACCTGCAGGAGATCGAATTACATGGCTGCAATCTAGTTCATAAACTGAATGGTTAGACCTGGAACAAGAACGTCTTCAGCTTTTTCCTGAAGGCCAGATGATTTTCAAGCTGCCTAAGCTGGAGAGGGAGACCATTCCATATCCTTGGTCCCCTCACAGACAAAGCCTTACCCCCTTGCCTTACCCGCTTGATCCTAGGAATCATGAGAAGCATTTGGTCACTGGACCGTAGAGCACGGGAAGGAACATACGGCACAAACTTGTCAGCCAGATAGGAGGGACCCAAACCATGAAGTCCTTTGTGGACCGTACAACAGATCTTAAAAACAACTCTCTGGCGGATGGAAAGCCAATGAAGCCTGGCAAGAAGAGGTTTTGAAGATGTTCTCGGAGGGGCATTTAGAACCAGCCTGGCTGCGGTGTTCTGCACGACCTGTAACCTATCCAGATCCTCCTCATTAGCTGACAGCTGGAGACCATTACAATAGTCGAGACGGCTGATAACCAACGCCTGGACCAGGGTCTTTCAGATGGTGTCTGGAAGCAATGGAAAAACTCTGCGCAGCAATCCAATGGTCCGAAAGCAAGACCCAACAAGGTTGGTAACATGCTGCTTCAAGCTGAGTTCTTGTTCCAGACGGACCCCTAGGTTCTTGACTATCTGCTTAGGCTCGGGGACTGGGCCTAGATCTAAAGGCCACCAGTCAGGAGCCCAGCAGATCTTAGCCTCACCGAAGAGCATGACCTCTGTCTTTGAGACATTGCACTGCAACATATTCAAAGACATCCACTGGGAAACTGCTCTCATCCCCTCAGAGAAAGAATGTAATACCTCTGGAGTTAGATGGTCAAAGGGAAAGAGCAGCTGGGTATCGTCAGCATATGACACTGGACAAAAACCAAAGGCTCTCAGGATATTAGCCAGGGGGGCCACATAGATGTTGAATAATGTAGGGCTCAAACAGGAGCCCTGTGGCACCCCCTTAGTAATCCTGGTCTCCTCGGATCGGAAATCGCCCATGGTGACACATTGGGTCCGATCCGAAAGAAAGCTCTTTAGCCAAGCCAGTGCCATGCCCCCTAGTCCACTCCCAGTCAGACGCTCGACCAAAATTTCATGTGAGATGGTATCAAAAGCTGCCGATAAATCTAGCAGCACCAGGACAGCTGATGTTCCTTTGTCCTGGAGCATGCGTAGATCATCGGTAACCGACAGCAATGCTGTTTCCGTGCTGTATTTTGGTCTAAAGCCCGACTGAGATGGATCTAGGGCACCAGTGTGTTCCAGGTGATTAGACAAGTGCTTATTGACGTGCTTTTCCATGAGCTTTCCCATGAATGGTAAAAGGGAAATGGGTCTCAGATTGGTCATGTCAGCCCACGTAGTGGCGGTGTTCTTGCAGATGGGTCGCACTTGGGCTCTCTTCCACTCTAGTGGGACACAGCCTGTGTCCAGAGAGAGGTTGACCAAGCTTTGGATTTCTGGTGCTAATGTGCTCCTTACTGAAACCATCACTCTCGGTGGAAGCTGATCCCTAGGACTCCCACTCTTTATAGTTGTAATGAGTCCCTCCACTTCAGCCAAGGTGATGTTAGGAAAATTAGCCAAAGTGGAAGCGATTATCTTTTTACTCGCTGGGGCCACAGTGGGGAAAGTAACATGTCCAATGGAAGCAATGGAGGCATGAATCTTCTCATAGATGGTTTCAATTTTGTTCGTAAAGAAGCAAGAAATATCATTACAAAGTTGTTGAGATGAAGTGTCAACACTCTTACATGCTGCCGGCTTCAGGAAGGAGTTCAGTATTTGGTAAAGCATCCTCAGTGAATTTCCTACCGCCTCTAACTGTGAGGTAATATGATGTTTACAAGCTGTTCGAATAGCTTTGTGATATAATTTTAACGCCCTCTGATACTCCAATTTATCTGACTCCAAATGGGATGTGCGCCAGGTTTTCTCTAATTTTCTAGTTCTACGCTTCATGGACCTCAGGTCCTCTGAAAACCACACCTCCTGATTTTTCGTCGGGCGGGTCTTAAATGTTTTCATGGGAGCTATATGCTCAATGGCAATGGTTACTGCCTTTTATAGTTATACGTGCTACCTGCTCATCACTAATCGCAGCCCTTCTGGATAGGGTGAAAATGTTGGTCTCTACATCCTCTGCACCAGGAATAACGCTCGTGATGATAACAGTGTCAGACCCGTCTTTATCACCAGCAGTATCCTGCTCACCTACATCGACCTCCATTTCAAGCCTTGGTGGATCCTTCCTTTTTCCTAGCCTGGTCTTGGGATGTCTCTCCTTTGAATGCTCAGATACTTTTGGATGCCACTCCTCATCAAGGTCATCTGAAGGGATGCTTGTTGAAGAAGTCGATGCACTGCCACCACTAACCCTCCTTTTCCTTGGTAAATTGAAAGACAATAGATCACCTCCAGAAGTGGCTTCCTCTTCTTCTTCCTCGGAATGAGGCTCTACTTCCTGAACTGCCCCGACTTCAGGAGGAACAACTACTACTATTGCGTGCGGAGATGGTGGTTGTTGTTCTTGAGGAAGTACTATAGCGGGCTGTGGTTCTTCAACAACTACTATTGTGGGATTTGGTTGTTGTTGTTGAACAACTATTGCGGGCGGTGCTTGTGGTTGTTCAACAACTATTGCGGGAAGTGGTTGTTGAACATCTAGTGCTGGCGGTGGTTGTTGAGCACTTTCATCTTGCAAGGATTGTGTACTACTTTGAGACAGCGATAAGTTTAGTTCAGGCTCAGTATCACTGCTTCGTAACACTAGGCTTGCTACCTCTTCGACCCTCATGTGCTTGGCCCTGGGTTGGTGGCTTGGCCCCGTTAATGCGGATGTGCTGGCCCCAGCTTGCACCCCAGACACCGCTGCTGCAGGCGTACCTTTTGGGGGCCCAAAAAAGGTTTTGGGGTCCATACCACACTTAAGTGACACTTCCTTCTTCTGTACCTTCTTCTCAGCAACTTTCTTGGTGGTGGAGGACCTGGTACCTGCTTTCTTAGGGCCCATCTTCTTCTGATGTCAGCACACAGCAGCACTCAGTAGCACAAATTGCAGAGATGTGTGGTGGTCAGATGAGTCACACACCACACGTGGCGTACAACTGAAGGACGTCCGTCTGGCAGTAGAACGGGCGATGGATGAAAACAAACAGCACCTCCTCACTCTTTCTTTGTGCACCTACTAGCAAAGCAGACAGAACAACATCAGTCAAACAAGCAGTAAGCCAACATGAACAATTGAAAGACACACAGGCCAATGTATAGAACACAAAACAGAAGACTAATACTACCAGCACCACAGCTCCCAGCCACATGAAGTCCAGAAATAACCAATAAAGTCAAGTGGGCCTATATACCAATATGGACAGAAAAAGGAGGATGCATGCTACACATGACAGGTTAATGCAAGGAATAAAAAAAAAAAAACATGGCTAAGAGGTTGGAAACCTACACCGCAAAAACACATACAAGGCGCTAAAACACATACAAGGCATAACATTATTACACACACAAAAAAAGTTACCTACACCCCTGCCCAGACAACACATTTAGGAATGCAATGCCATACACACATGCACTAATGATGTTAATCGAATAGACCAAATAGAAACAGCTACATAGAGCAGCCCCGCTAACTACTACCTCTGGGACTCTGGCCTACTGTCAGATCAGACCAAAAGCAGGGAGGCCAATGACAAATTCACAAAGGAAGTACCTACAAAATGGCCGCCACCACATGGCCTGGCCACCAACAACAACATGGCAGAATCATCACAAAGGAAGTACACACAAAATGGCCCCCACCACATGGCCTGGCCACCCACAACAACATGAAAAGAAAGAGAAGACAGACAATAAAAGCCTATGGCAAAGGGACAATGCTTAGCTTCACAAAATGGACACACCACTGCCCAAATTGGTCACCCCACCCATAAACAAGAAATTATTACATAGAGGACAGAAAGAAAGTGGAAGAGGTCCATGCTCCAATAAGACAACACTACAACCAAATGACACATAAATGAGGACTTTTTGTAGCACAAGAAACAGATTAAACATTTTCGAGGAACTTTTATGCAACTCGGGACATATTGTTCGCGAGAATGCAAAATCGGCGTGTTCGGCAGCGCGAATTGAATGAAACGTCGTTATCGCGTTCCCGAGCCAGTACATTGAGCGCGCGAACAAGACAAAAAATGTAAGGTCGCGTATCCACACTGTGCGACGTTACCAAAAGTACGCGAGCTGTATTCCTAAGGTTACCTACTGGCAGGGAGTGCCCTATTAGTTACACACAAGCAACCAAAAGCTGAAAGTACCAACATAAAAAAAATGTGAAGCAATCCAAAGCCATACACGATGTAATTAAAGATACAGCACAAAAAGATTTGATTAACTTTAATGCACCTATGGCTGTGAGTAGTAGTACCCCTGCCCTACTGCCAGAATAGTCAAAAACCTTGGATGCCTATGGCAAAAGCACAAAGGAAGGACACACAAAATGGCCGCCACCATAGGGCCTGGCCACCAACAACAACATGGAAAAATCACGAAGCATGTATACCCAAAATGGCCTCCACCACATGGCCTGGCCACCAACAACATGGCAAAATCAGTCACTAAGGAAGCATACACAAAATGGCCGCCACCACATGGCCTGGCCACCAACAACAACATGGCAGAATCATCACAAAGGAAGTACCTACAAAATGGCCGCCACCACATGGCCTGGCCACCAACAACAACATGGCAGAATCATCACAAAGGAAGTACACACAAAATGGCCACCACCACATGGCCTGGCCACCCACAACAACATGAAAAGAAAGAGAAGACAGACAATAAAAGCCTATGGCAAAGGGACAATGCTTAGCTTCACAAAATGGACACACCACTGCCCAAATTGGTCACCCCACCCATAAACAAGAAATCATTACATAGAGGACAGAAAGAAACTGGAAGAGGTACATGCTCCAATAAGACAAAACTACAACCAAATGACACATAAATGAGGACTTTTTGTAGCACAAGAAAAAATAAACATTTTCGAGGAACTTTTATGCAACTCGGGACATATTGTTCGCGAGAATGCAAAATCGGCGTGTTCGGCAGCGTGAATTGAATGAAACGTCGTTATCGCATTCCCGAGCCAGTACATTGAGCGCGCGAACAAGACAAAAAATGTAAGGTCGCGTATCCACACTGTGCGACGTTACCAAAAGTACGCGAGCTGTATTCCTAAGGTTACCTACTGGCAGGGAGTGCCCTATTAGTTACACACAAGCAACCAAAAGCTGAAAGTACCAACATAAAAAAAATGTGAAGCAATCCAAAGCCATACACGATGTAATTAAAGATACAGCACAAAAAGATTTGATTAACTTTAATGCACCTATGGCTGTGACTAGTAGTACCCCTGCCCTACTGCCAGAATAGTCAAAAACCTTGGATGCCTATGGCAAAAGCACAAAGGAAGGACACACAAAATGGCCGCCACCATATGGCCTGGCCACCAACAACATGGCAAAATCAGTCACTAAGGAAGCATACACAAAATGGCCGCCACCACATGGCCTGGCCACCAACAACAACATGGCAGAATCATCACAAAGGAAGTACCTACAAAATGGCCGCCACCACATGGCCTGGCCACCAACAACATGGCAAAATCAGTCACTAAGGAAGCATACACAAAATGGCCGCCACCACATGGCCTGGCCACCAACAACAACATGGCAGAATCATCACAAAGGAAGTACCTACAAAATGGCCGCCACCACATGGCCTGGCCACCAACAACAACATGGCAGAATCATCACAAAGGAAGTACACACAAAATGGCCCCCACCACATGGCCTGGCCACCCACAACAACATGAAAAGAAAGAGAAGACAGACAATAAAAGCCTATGGCAAAGGGACAATGCTTAGCTTCATAAAATGGACACACCACTGCCCAAATTGGTCACCCCACCCATAAAAAAGAAATCATTACATAGAGGACAGAAAGAAAGTGGAAGAGGTCCATGCTCCAATAAGACAACACTACAACCAAATGACACATAAATGAGGACTTTTTGTACTACAAGAAACAGATTAAACATTTTCGAGGAACTTTTATGCAACTCGGGACATATTGTTCGCGAGAATGCAAAATCGGCGTGTTCGGCAGCGCAAATTGAATGAAACGTCGTTATCGCGTTCCCGAGCCAGTACATTGAGCGCGCGAACAAGACAAAAAATGTAGGGTCGCGTGTCCACACTGTGCGACGTTACCAAAAGTACGCGAGCTGTATTCCTAAGGTTACCTACTGGCAGGGAGTGCCCTATTAGTTACACACAAGCAACCAAAAGCTGAAAGTACCAACATAAAAAAATGTGAAGCAATCCAAAGCCATACACGATGTAATTAAAGATACAGCACAAAAAGAGTTGATTAACTTTAATGCACCTATGGCTGTGAGTAGTAGTACCACTGCCCTACTGCCAGAATAGTCAAAATCTTTGGATGCCTATGGCAAAAGCACAAAGGAAGGACACACAAAATGGCCGCCACCATAGGGCCTGGCCACCAACAACAACATGGAAAAATCACAAAGCATGTATACCCAAAATGGCCTCCACCACATGGCCTGGCCACCAACAACAACAAGGCAGAAACATCACAAAGGAAGTACCTACAAAATGGCCGCCATCACATGGCCTGGCCACCAACAACAACATGGCAGAATCATCACAAAGGAAGTACACACAAAATGGCCACCACCACATGGCCTGGCCACCCACAACAACATGAAAAGAAAGAGAAGACAGACAATAAAAGCCTATGGCAAAGGGACAATGCTTAGCTTCACAAAATGGACACACCACTGCCCAAATTGGTCACCCCACCCATAAACAAGAAATCATTACATAGAGGACAGAAAGAAACTGGAAGAGGTACATGCTCCAATAAGACAATACTACAACCAAATGACACATAAATGAGGACTTTTTGTAGCACAAGAAACACATTAAACATTTTCGAGGAACTTTTATGCAACTCGGGACATATTGTTCGCGAGAATGCAAAATCGGCGTGTTCGGCAGCGCGAATTGAATGAAACGTCGTTATCGCATTCCCGAGGCAGTACATTGAGCACGCGAACGAGACAAAAAATGTAAGGTCGCGTATCCACACTGTGCGACGTTACCAAAAGTACGCGAGCTGTATTCCTAAGGTTACCTACTGGCAGGGAGTGCCCTATTAGTTACACACAAGCAACCAAAAGCTGAAAGTACCAACATAAAAAAAATGTGAAGCAATCCAAAGCCATACACGATGTAATTAAAGATACAGCACAAAAAGAGTTGATTAACTTTAATGCACCTATGGCTGTGACTAGTAGTACCCCTGCCCTACTGCCAGAATAGTCAAAAACCTTGGATGCCTATGGCAAAAGCACAAAGGAAGGACACACAAAATGGCCGCCACCATAGGGCCTGGCCACCAACAACAACATGGAAAAATCACGAAGCATGTATACCCAAAATGGCCTCCACCACATGGCCTGGCCACCAACAACATGGCAAAATCAGTCACTAAGGAAGCATACACAAAATGGCCGCCACCACATGGCCTGGCCACCAACAACAACATGGCAGAATCATCACAAAGGAAGTACCTACAAAATGGCCGCCACCACATGGCCTGGCAACCAACAACAACATGGCAGAATCATCACAAAGGAAGTACACACAAAATGGCCCCCACCACATGGCCTGGCCACCCACAACAACATGAAAAGAAAGAGAAGACAGACAATAAAAACCTATGGCAAAGGGACAATGCTTAGCTTCACAAAATGGACACACCACTGCCCAAATTGGTCACCCCACCCATAAAAAAGAAATCATTACATAGAGGACAGAAAGAAAGTGGAAGAGGTCCATGCTCCAATAAGACAACACTACAACCAAATGACACATAAATGAGGACTTTTTGTACTACAAGAAACAGATTAAACATTTTCGAGGAACTTTTATGCAACTCGGGACATATTGTTCGCGAGAATGCAAAATCGGCGTGTTCGGCAGCGCGAATTGAATGAAACGTCGTTATCGCGTTCCCGAGCCAGTACATTGAGCGCGCTGACAAGACAAAAAATGTAGGGTCGCGTGTCCACACTGTGCGACGTTACCAAAAGTACGCGAGCTGTATTCCTAAGGTTACCTACTGGCAGGGAGTGCCCTATTAGTTACACACAAGCAACCAAAAGCTGAAAGTACCAACATAAAAAAAATGTGAAGCAATCCAAAGCCATACACGATGTAATTAAAGATACAGCACAAAAAGAGTTGATTAACTTTAATGCACCTATGGCTGTGAGTAGTAGTACCACTGCCCTACTGCCAGAATAGTCAAAATCTTTGGATGCCTATGGCAAAAGCACAAAGGAAGGACACACAAAATGGCCGCCACTATAGGGCCTGGCCACCAACAACAACATGGAAAAATCACAAAGCATGTATACCCAAAATGGCCTCCACCATATGGCCTGGCCACCAACAACAACAAGGCAGAAACATCACAAAGGAAGTACCTACAAAATGGCCGCCACCACATGGCCTGGCCACCAACAACAACATGGCAGAATCATCACAAAGGAAGTACACACAAAATGGCCACCACCACATGGCCTGGCCACCCACAACAACATGAAAAGAAAGAGAAGACAGACAATAAAAGCCTATGGCAAAGGGACAATGCTTAGCTTCACAAAATGGACACACCACTGCCCAAATTGGTCACCCCACCCATAAACAAGAAATCATTACATAGAGGACAGAAAGAAACTGGAAGAGGTACATGCTCCAATAAGACAAAACTACAACCAAATGACACATAAATGAGGACTTTTTGTAGCACAAGAAACACATTAAACATTTTCGAGGAACTTTTATGCAACTCGGGACATATTGTTCGCGAGAATGCAAAATCAGCGTGTTCGGCAGCGCGAATTGAATGAAACGTCGTTATCGCGTTCCCGAGCCAGTACATTGAGCGCGCGAACAAGACAAAAAATGTAAGGTCACGTTCTCACACTGTGCGAAGTTACCAAAACTACACAAGCTGTATTCCTAGGGTTACCTAATGGCAGAAATTGACAGATTCGTTAAACACACCCAAAACCTGACATACCCCACACATAAAAATAAGATTTTCTAAATTAAACCAAGCCATCCATGATTTTCTAATTAAGGGTACACCACAAAAACAGTTGATTAACTTTCATGACCCTATGACTAGTACCTCTGGCCTACTGGCAGAGTAGGCCACAAGGTTGGAGGCCTGTGGCAAGAGCAAAGTGGCTGGGAATCATAAAATGGCCGCCAACACATGGCCAGGCCAACCACACAAAGTTAATACAATGAACTCAAGCATGCCTACACACTAACTACATGGAGTACTAGGGTCAGCTATTGGCTTAAAAAAATAAAAACCATTTAAATTACACAAACAGAAATTCCACAACAGACATTGGTATTGCATAGTGAAAATAATCCAATGCCAGCCATGATGTTTGTTTACAAACTTGAATACAAATTTAAACACAGACCACAGAATTATGATTTTACCCATGGGTACCTCTCTATGTAGCCTGGATGAAATTTAAAAAGAAATACAAGTTGGGACCTCATAAAAGTATAGGCCCCCATCAATAATTTAAATCCAGGAATGAATGAATACTGTAGTTAAAAAAATCTCAAATCAAACAACACAAGTCTACAACATCATACTCACTCATACATTACTGAAACTTACTTGAAAAAGAGAATTCAAAATCCAAAAGTCCTCAATAAAATCCAAGAAAAAGCAGTAATGCAGCCAACACACACAGAAAGTGATCCTTCCAGCTCAAAATCCAAATGAAAGTGAGCACCTCATGGACAAAGCACTGGGAGGAGCCTGGTGGACAGGAACAGGAAGTTGTAAACTCAAGAGCCCTTCCTCCTTAATTTTCAAAAATAGAGTAGAAAGAAAAAGAGGACTCCTTCACCCCAAAAAATACAGCCAAAGGTACAACTTTAAGGGGTTTCTCACTTTTTGGCTAACCAAAATGGTAATTTATTATTATGGTTTAACTTTTAACATGCTCGCGAATTATTCTGTGCAAGATTGCAGGTTCTGCGTGTTCGGCAACTCGATCTTACGAACAAGCATCCTCGCGCGTCCTTATGACGCTATCGCGCATCCACATGACGTTATCGCGTTCGCACAGTCGCACGGAATGGTGCGGGAGGGTTTACAAACATGGTGGCACACGCGACCGGGAAAAAGCGAACGCAGAACCAAGGTAAGACATTGCCGCGCACGCGATAATGTTATTCAGCGTGCGAGAACTACGCTACGCACCGGATCGCGGAGTAATCGACAGCTACGCGTACTCCGCGGAACGCGGAGTTGCCGAAACTCCGCAAACTCCGCGAACGGAGCGTAGTTCTTCGCCCAGGGTTAGTTAAAAATCAACAGGAAAAGAGTGTCTGTTCTCATACTTATGTCTACACACCTCAGATTCCCTCACCACTAGTGCCATCACAAGGCACATATTTTATCTGTCACGACAGAGCCTATACATGGCTTCCTACTTATTTCTCAGGAACTTGTTATGTGGCGTTTCTTCTTCCCCACTGCTCCTTCAGGTCATTTCAGGTAAAGACATGGCAGGGGAGTTATTGATCAGAAAGACACAGCAGGACAGGATGGAGGTGACTTTATTAAAGGGTTGCTTCCTTTCTGGGGCCCAATGGCCAATAGCAGAGACATCAGACAATTAGTTTGTGTTGTTGAGGCTACCATAAATGAAACTTCTGAAGCCTTGAGTAATCTGACAGCCGAACTTCAGGCGGATCGTCTTATGACATTGCAAAATCGGATAGTTTTAGATATTATCCTTGCAGATCATGGAGGAGTCTGTAAATTGATCGGGTCTAGTTGCTGTGTTTACATTCCTGATAATGCCCCTACAGTATACCAAGCTATCTCTAAGTTACATATCATCTCCGAGTCTATACATCAGGACAAGGAAGATTGGTCTGTGATGGGATGGTTTTGGGGACTACTGTCCACATGGGGTTCGAAAATACTAACTTTCCTTGGAATGATTTTGGCCATCATTTTCTCTTGTTGTCTCTAAGTACAGTGTGGACCTGCAATATGTGGTCTTTGTGCCACTATGTGTGTCCCGAAGCCCGTGTCACAGAAAGCAGAGAATATTAGAATGATGCTACAGCAACAGCTCGATGACCTCATGGCCATTGACATTAACTCAGATTGACTTGAGTCCCTGGTGTTTTGCCTGAGTAATGGTAAAAGGAGGGTCTGAGGTTCTTCGATTTCTAATTTCGTCCCGTATCTAGCCGCCATTTTGTGGTTCGTCGCCATTTTGTGTTGCCCTCACTCAGGCAGCACGGCGAACGATGTGTTTTTGTGTTTCCAGCTGCTACGTGTCCTATTAGTTACAAAAGTAACTCCATTACCCTTGTCCACGAAACCCGATGTCAGGGTCTGGCTGAGTTCGTTAATCCATGTCGGGCTCGATTGATCCCTGTCTCGACCGACTATTTGCCTTCTCCTATTCTTTCCTTATACTATCTTATCCGACTGGCCTTCACTATTCTCTCCTTCTATTCTCCTATTACACAACTATCCTTTGAGGCACACAAATACATCCTGCCCCCTGCAAGAGGGGATTGTTGACTCCATCACTGATTAATTTGTTGGGAGGGGTAGCACACTGGGTCTTAGAGAGGGGCGTATTTGAGACACCTGATAGCTTGTTTTTCAACTTTTCTAATTGGTTCGTTTTGTATGTGTAAGGAGTGAGATGCTGTAAATATGTTCCTATAAAAGATTGTGTGCCACGGATTGAAGTGGCAGTCTCCTTAGAATCCACCTTGTGTGTAACTTCTGGGACAACTGTGCTTAGCTGCAGCTAATAAACCTGGCTTCCACGGTCAACGGAGTGTCTCGTGTCTCTGTTTTTTACAAGGCAGGTGAACTCAGGGATTAAAGCGTGCCCTGCGCCGCCCGGCCCATGAGGCCCGGTTCTCCACGAGCTTCTTCTGCGGGATTTTGCTGCCACTAGCGTACCTGTAGGCCATGACAGCAATTTCCTGGGCTTCTTTTGTGACGTACTGAAGCACGAGTTGTGACTGGTTGTCCGCGGCTGCAACCTGAGAAAGATTCTCTCCAAGAGAAGCAGCTAAATCTCCTCAAAATGACAATTTGTAGGTAAAAACCTTCTTAATTGGACCATTAGCAATGTTTTTTTGTGAGAGGAGTCCTTTAATTTTTAACTTTATTTTGTAACAGGAAGGAAATGCCCCAAAATCTTCAACTTCCTGTTCCTGTCCAGCAGGCTTCTCCCATTGCTTTGTCCATCTCCTGGTCACTTTTCATTTGGATTTGGAGATGGAAGGAGCACTCTCCTTGTCTGCTGCATATATATCATTGGATTTAACGATTTTGTATTTTAGATTTCTTAAGTATGTTAAAAAACAGTTGTACAAGGGTTTTGTTTGTATGATAGAGGGTATGCACCAGGATTTCATTCTATTTTATTTAATTTTTAAAAGGTATTGTGGTGGGTGGCCTACAGTTTCAGTGAGAGCATAGTTATTTCTTTATTAAATTATTCTTCTTTTATAAACGAAAACTGTTGCACAGTTCAGTATATTTTCTCCATGCTTTAAAAAAAGTGTGTAATAGTCATTGAATTCACTATGTGGCCTAGTCTGCCAAAGGGTCTTCCAGTCAGTAGACCCAGTACTAGTCATGGTTGCATCACACAACAGAATCTGTGGTGCCTGTTGACTTGAAACATCATTTACGCCATGGATGGCATTGAAGTAATTTACAAAATGAGTTTTTAGGACATTTCATTTTTTTTTCTCCAAACAGTGTATAGGTGTAGCAATATATTTGATTCCTTTGGAGGATTTGTGTTGTTGCAAAAATCCTTAGCCCAATTAATTTTAATTGTTGGCATTGCTGAATTAATGCTGCATTCTTCTGCGTTACCTTGCCTCCTTTGTCTGACCAGTGTGTGAGTGTGTTTGCCATAGGCCACTAGTTGTTTTTATTCCCCATGCCATGTGGCCAGAGTCCATTTTGTATAGTCAGTGCCCATAGGCCTGCATGTGTTCTTTGTTCTCCATGCCTCCTGCTTGTTGTTTGACCATGTGGCTGACCTCCATCTTGTGTAGGCAGACAGTGTTCTTTTGCCATAGGCCTGCATATGTTTTTTGTTGTGGCTATTGCCTCCTTCCTGGTTGTTGTGATAATGTGGCTGGCAGCAATTTTGTGCATGCAGCCAGAGTGTTTTTGCCATAGGCCTGCATGTCTCCTTTGTTGTGACCATGCCTCCTTGCTTGCTATTTGACCATGTGGTCGGTGCCCCTCCATCTGTGTCTACTTGGCTTCAATGCAAGTCAAGCTCAGCAGGATGCAGCATTGGAAGGTGTGGTCTGAAATTGGGAGGGCAGCCATGATAGAATGACGGTGGACGGCTGCCAGCTGACTACGGCACCAGTGTTGTTGCTGAGAGGCTGGAGGCATGGGAAGCTGGCTGGGGCCCGGGTAAGCAGTCTCCTTCTCCTCCTTCTCCTACTGGGCCACCAGCTGCTGGTACTCTGTCCGTATGGCCTCCAGCTGCTGCAGGCGCAGTCAGACTTCTATATCCTGCTGAGATGGGCCAACAGGAGTAGCTCTATCAAGAAAGAAAAAGGACACATTGTAAACAATGCTTTGTGCAAGATACTTGTTTAAAATTAGGTAGTGGCACAGAAGCAGTACATAGTTGGTCCCTTAAGTTCATTCGATTTTGATGTGATTAGAGTCACAGCCATTACCCACACATGCCTCACTTAAAATTAAAGGCAAATGGCAAATGCACTAACGGTCTGAAAGGAATTAAGGCAGAATAAACAGCATACCAGTTTTTTATTTTTTTTTATTTTTCTTTTCTTTTGAAGTATTTCCTGGTAAAGAAATCTAACCAGACACTTTGTGTCTAAAAATAAAAATAAATGACCTCTCATTAATGAGTAGGGCATTATGCACTAGGGAGTACATGCATTATCTCTTTTGTTCTGCTATATTAATGGAGACATACTAGTTGGTACCCTAATCATACTTGTTAGCTGCACTGTATTACTCTCTGCAGTCTGCAGCTGGAGTGGTTGTAATAGAAAGTTATCTTATTACAGTGGCCCTGCTCTTCTCCAAAATTCCTTTCAATTTTACTCTGACTACAAGGCAGATGAAAAATAATGAATGAAACACATCACATATAAAATTATGGAGACATCCTGTCTGCTGTAAGTAGATGGTGGGAAAAGAATGCACTTCAGTGCAAGGAAAGGATAAAGGAACAGGATATAGATCTAATTTTGCAAATTTATCACAGGCTATCCCATCTGCAAAAGTCAAGGGTTGGACTTAGTCCCATTTTACTCCCTGGCTTCACTGTACACCAAACTTTATAATACATTTTTCCAACAAAAACATTTGCTTGGCAGTGAGGTAAGAAAACATACCTTATTCTCCTGCAGGGTAAGTTAGAGGGATTAGTCTGGGTAACCAGATGTTTTACTACAGATTAGTGAGGTGTCACTGATTATCATCATGTGTCTTAACTTTGGCTAGTGAATCCCTGTGGTTGACAAACTTTGAAAGGGAAACATTTGAACAGTTGTAAATCCATTATAGAAACCATGGTGAAATCTATCACTCGGCCCAAAAAATGTGGCAAATGCCAAGAATGGATTTTTCAGAGATTTTTGGGAAGGCTGAGACAGAGCTTGGAAAGAAATTAAGAATAAAGGAGTGAAGTATGAGGAAGTGACTGAGTGGGCAATGGGAGGAAAGTGAACACTTTGTAAATGCCTTATTAATTGAAGCAGAGCACATTCAACAGCCAACACTGCAGTGCCAAGTTGAATATTGCCGCAGTTAGGTCATCATGGGTGGTACTGCCGAACTGCCATGGTAGGGAGGGAGGTAATGATTGATGTTGGGTGTGATGCATAATATTTGCCTCGCTTAATAAATACTGTAAGTCACTGAAGTAGACAAAAACACCACTCCAACTCTTTGACTCAAAGCTTTGATAAAAGCATTCAAGCAGTTGAAGTAGGTGAGCACGCCCCTATCCAGAAGTGCTCCCTTGTTACTTAATTGAAGCAATTATCCATTCATCAATTTTTGTTCTAGTGTTCTTCACAATTGGCTTTGATACAGACCATTTAAGCTTGACATTCTCTTATCCAGCCTTTCACCAGTGAAAACCATCCATCCATATATATCTGCCCGTCCAAATATGGACCTCAACAACCCTTTAGCCAACATCCTTTTACCCACCCACACATCCTTTCACCCATTCACCCATCCTGCTTTAACCCACTGAGCATTCATTTCACCCACCTAGGCAGGCATGCTTTCACCCATACCCTTTCACCCACACAGACATCCTTTCACCTGTGTATCCTTTCATCTATCCTTCACCCACTTATGCATCCTATCACCCACCTATATGCATCCTCCCAACCACGCATCCTTTCAGTCACTTGACATTACACCGTACCTTTCTTCTTCCATCATTTTTTACTCTTTCTATCAACCCATTATTGTCTGCTGAGTTGCCGATAGAAGAGGCCATTAACTACTCAACTCCTGCTGTGTCTGCTACAGCTGGGTGTTCATTCATGAGTCACAGCCCTTGCCGTGAGTATATTACTAATTGTCAATAAGAAATTATTGTGACGTACCACCGGTCATCCATGTCGCCACTGGGACCCCCCTTCAACCACCACTGCTGCGTCTGCTCCACTGTCTCAGTCACTGCTGGCATGGCACTGGTGATCTGTGCAGCTAGAAAAAACATTTCACATTTTAGATGCCAGATATGCCTTCCCCTATTATTGTTTTTAGCAAAATACAACCACAATAAATCACTACAGTTCGGTTACAGAATCTTCAAACAAAATATCATCTGGGGCCTTTTGTTGTTTAGCAATGTTTGAAAAGCCAGGTAGTCAAGCCAACCAAAAACGTTTTGTAATGGAGGGGCAGAACTATGATGAATCTGAGTAATTGAAGCACAATGAAGGGGTGGATTAATTGGTCAATGAAGGACATATGGTCTTGGTTGGTAAATGCAATAGGGGTACTAAATACACAGTTACAAAGGGGTCCTAGGGGATTTATATTTAAAGATCAAGTAGCAATCTACCCCCTAATTTCAATATGCAAAACACAATGAATGTTACTGGTCTAATAACACAGTGAATATGGCTAAAGAGCACAATCTCAAGCAGCTGAGCCTATGCTAGTCTGGAAATGAATCCCATCAGCCCACCAGATGGCAGAACTTCATCATCTGGGATTTTTTGAAACTAGCATATGATAGGCATCTCACCTGATATGTATATGAGATGTCCTACCAAAAAAACACCAGTGATGGAACAGGCCATGAGATATAGACTCTGCGGTGCTGAAAAACTAATTAAGCAGTGTAACTTAAATGTGAAAGAAAAAACAAAAGTGTAGTTTAAAATTGACTCTTATGATAATAAGGAACATTTTATTGGGAAAAATATCATAATGTCAAATCTAAAAACAGCCTGTAGGTAGTTTGTCAAAATAACTACCGTCAGTTGACAAAAGAGGTCGACATGTTTCAGCCAATCACAGTCAAAAAGTAGACCGCTGGCTTTCTTCAGGACCAATAATTACACTACTGCACCAAATTTTGTATAAATATAAACAAAAATCAGGTAATACGATACATCCTACCATGAGTTTCCAATGTATAGGATGAGTACTCCAAAGATGGATTCTTTCCTGAAAAACATATATACATAGAAAAAACAAAACTTGGGACATACATGTATTAGCTGTATACGCTTGCAATTTTTCTATATAAAATATCTCAAAAAGATTCTTCTCAGTCAATGTATATTACCAATATATCATGATTAACTCACCCACAAATGCTTGGGAGTAAACCTCACCTCTCCTGGTGACAGCTCAGGTGATGAGGTCCCGCACTATAAGTGGATAAAAATGGCAGAGGACTGTTAGAGTATCCCTCCCTCATTTTCCACCAGTTCTAGAAAAACTAGAACTGAGACTAACCTTGTTACTATTAGAAACACAAAATAATGGCAAAACAAGACCGTCTCTCTCAATGACTCGAGTATGCATGTGCCAGGGCACATATACAGTCATCTATACGTAGAGAAATTGAATAACCAAGAGGTCTCTGTGTATTAAGCCCCTTGGCATATTCAAATTAGATGGATCACAATAGAGCTCTATGCTGAATTCACTGTATCTCCTGAATAATGGCCCAAGCTCTACAATACTGCTTGTGCCCAAAAGAAATCATAATTGGGGCAGGAAGTATAACCGCAAAACTGCACCCTAAAGTTATAGTTAAACTTTAAATTAGATATACTTTAAGGCGCCCAAAAGTAGAGCACCAAACAGCCTTCTACCTAATCAATGATGCCTTCAGAGGACACCATGGCCCTACCTGTCCGTCGGTACCTCGGGTTTGCTTCTGAGCTGAGGGGGAGGTACTGACAAGAACAGGAGGGCTCCATTTATCCGATTGGGCCATAGGGGCTTGCGGACCGCAGGGAAATCCATGCACGGTTGTAATGATCATGTTAGCGCATGCGTAGTCCATAATGTAATTGGCGCACCCGCAATATACTGGCGGACCTGAAAGGGAGCAGCGGACTGAATTATCTGCCTCGCAGTGTCCGCTTGCGCATAGACCAGTACCTCAAAAACCGGAAACACTCTAGGTGTGCGCACGCGCATTGTGATGGCTGACTTAAAAGGGAGCAGCGGGCTGGATCATCAACCTCGCAGCGTCTGCATGCACGTAGAACCGGTGCCTTAAAACCGGAAACACTCCGGATGTGCACCCGCGGCTGCAGATTGACATAGTAATCTGCCGCTCAGTGTAAATCTAAAGCTCTGGATCGCTCGATAGTACAATCACACAAAGTTCCTAACCCACAGGTACTTATAATGTCGCTCTTGATATGAGTTCATAATTTCCAGTGCTGTCTACCCCTACCAGATGTCAAAGTCTTTATTCACCAAACACTCGAGGGGGATAGCGTGTGTGAACGATGCAGCGTCTTTCTATCATAGTAAAACTTGACTGTCCAGTACCTCTTATTGATGGTATGTACCATATCACGCCTAACTGGTCATGTGTATAGATGGCACCACTCTGTTGTCAGTTGTTGTCTGGGGCGATACTCTGCATCAATCTTGGGACAGAAAATACCCTAGTATTTCGAAAACCCAGTGTCAATAATAGGATTTGTTGAGTTACCCAAGAGGGTAAACTGTAACTCAGGGGGTATATCGCGTGAGAGATACATCATCTATAAGTCATATTTAAACCCGACTGTCCAATACCTCTCTTTGATAATATACAACCTGTCCCTTTTGTCTTAGTATATATAAGTTTATACATCAAGATGGCACCACTGTATTAACGAATGCTAACTAGAGTGATGTTCTGCACCGATCTTAAAAAGACAGATGGTGCAGTATCAACCAATGTTCAAAAGCCCAGTGTCATCAAAAAGGTTTGTCAATGGGTGCAGTGCCATAGCAGCTCAAAAGGCATTGGAATCGCGGTGTCGGCATTAATTCCAGGAAAATGGCTTAACCTCACTTCTCAGAAGTGCAATGTAATTATGTAGCATCTATGCTAGCAGGCCCGTGCAAAAAGGCAGATGTCTGAGTTGATGCAATAAGAATCCCACACCATTAGTCATCTAGTGCCCTTAGATCAAAGACCCCAGAGAAAGACACTACACTATGAGCTATATAATGGTTTATAACATAACCCACGGATGTCATAGTTCAAGCCCTCTGTGCCAGATTTAAGCCTAAATATCCAATTCTGTTCTTTGAGAAAGAGGTAGCGTGTAACATCGCATGTTTTGTGGAATAAAAGGTTGTTCCAGAACCACCCAACGCATTTCATCCGCTTTATGTCTCATGTTCAAGAAAGGACTGGTAAGGCGTGTTGCTTGTTTATTACACCTTATAGTGCTCTTGTGTTCATTGATCCTCGTTTTCACCTTTCGGGTTGTCATGCCAACATATTTCAAAGCGCATGGGCATGTGACGATATAAATGACCCGTTCGCTGTTACAGTTGGTATGCTTTTTCAAAACCCATGGTATTCCGGTCCCTATGTCTACCGTTAAGGTCTTAATTGTCTGGGGACATGCCATGCAGGAACCTCATGGGTAATGTCCCTGGACAGCCGGAAGACTCCACACGGTGTTGGTAGGTTCTTGACTATGTTGTCTGGGTCTTGTGCTGACCAAATTGTCCCGCATATTCATCCCTCTTTTGATTGAAAAAAGTGGTTTTGAGATGGTCGTCCCTGATAACTTTAAAATGTGCCAGTTTTTTCGAACAGACTTTTGGACCTTGTTAGATAAGGTGCTAAAAGTCGTGACAAATGTAAGTCTATCCAGGGGAGGCTTGTGTACTGGTGGACCCAAAAGAGCCTCTCGATGATTATTCAAAGCTCTCTGAGAGCTTTTCGCACGAGGTCTTTGGGGTATTCTCTTTGTTTTTATTTGGTAGACAACTCTGTGGCATGAATGTCAAAATCCTGTTTGTCAGAACAGTTGCGGCGGACTCCTAAATATTGTCCAACCGCGAGGTTCTCCCGAAGGGATCTCGGATGGAGGCTGTTGAAAATCAAAAGTGAGTTCCTCGCCATGGGTTTAGTATACAGTTTGCTGCCCAATCCACCTTCAGTGGGAAAGATCAATATATCCAAAAAGGAGAGCTCAGATCGACCGTGAATTTCAAAAAATAATTCATGGTGCTAAGCCTGGTCTGGAAATCTAGTATGGTTTGTGCGTCTCTGCGCCATACAACAAAAATATCATCAAAATACCTGATGGAAAAATGGGTTGCTGTGGTTAACGACACTACCTGTCTCAAAAAGATGGACATAGAGGTTGGCCAAACTAGGCGCAAAAACGCTGCCCATCGAGGTTCCTGATATCTGGAGGAACATGGACTCCTCAAATTCGAAAAAGTTTTTGGTTATCGCCAGCCTGGCACTTTCCATTACAAAACTCACTGGAGTGATGCTGTCCCAGGCGGTAGCCTCGAGGAGGTCCCTGATTTCTTGAAGGGTGTCTCCCTGGGGTATACAGGTGTATAGTGATTCAACTTTAAAACTGACTTGGAAGTCAGTCTCGACATTGAACTCCACCTCAGGAAGCAACCTCAGGACATCCTTAGTATCCTGTAAGTATGTTGGCATGGTTTTAACAGGGGGCCTCAGAAAAAAGTCTACAAAGGTAGACAGTGGTTCCAGTAGCGAGCCAATCCCCGACATGGTAGGGCGGCCTGGGGGAGGTCTTTGTGCCTTATGGATCTTGGGTAAGACATAGAAGTATGGTGTTACTGGGTGTGGTGTGATAAGAAACCGTGATTTTCCAGGCGTGATCCCCCCTTCTGTGGTTGCTTCCACCACCAGATGGCCAATCTCAGCTGTTAATCTGGACGTAGGATCAATGGTTAGTAAGCGATAGGATTTAGTATCACTAAGCTGCCCGATACTTCCAGCCATGCTGCACTGTCATCAACTGCTGGTATACTATGATAATAATATATACACAAGATTGGGGGGGTCCACCACTCTTTCATTTGTAAGAAAAAGAAAGCCTTCTCAACAAACATGCAGTACCAGTCCACAAGATATATAAGGGGAGAGGGAAAGCTTATTGACAAAGCAGAAAAAAGGATGCTAGAGACTAGTACAGACATTTTAAGGTCAAGTACATACATTTGACATATAGAAAATAAGTAAATAAGATAATGCGGATGCTACAAGAATTTAGGAAACAGAACAAAGATAAGCTGGAACAAAATCAGGAGACAGGCACAGTAGAAAAAAAGGAAACTTATTTCTAAATGTGGAGTGGTAAAAGTCAGGTAAATGATAATAATAATATTAACAGGAAGACTTACTGGGTCCAGCAGAGCAATCTGCCATGGCACTTGTGGAGGCACCCACTGGCTCCCTTACCCGCCTCCATGGTTCCAGGCCCAGCCCTCTTCTTGCCCATGGGTGCTGAGGTACAAAATTAAGACAATAAAATTAAAAAATAAATAGTAATAAAGTTAATAATCTCAAAGCAAATACAAGGAGTTGATGGACGGTGCTCCGAAACTTTTCAGACATACACCCCAGTCACAGATCTGAGTTGAATACATCATCGTTCTTTAGCTCACTCCGCCACCCCAGTTCAGACCCAGCTATATGCAAATCAGTCTTGAACCTGTGCCTGCCTCATGGGAACAGTCCAACTAGAACTGGCGAGGCAAGTCTTCCCTGGACAGGAAACACGTATCCTGGGACCGGTTTCAGGGTAATACCCCTATTCAGTCAGGCAAGCTTAAATCCAGTGGCAAAGTGAGCAAGGGCCCCAGGTCTGAGCATAACCTGCCAACTTAGGGCAAACAAAGCAAACACAAAGAGATGATGGACGGAGCCGTGAAACTTTTCAGACACTCACCCCCAGATCTGGGTTGAATGCATCATCGTTCTTTAGCTCACTTCGCCACTCCAGTTCAGACCCAGCTATATGAAAATCTGTCTAGACCCTTCATGCATATGAGCCAGGCCAAGAGCCTTCCCGGTCCCCCCTCCTCCTTGTTAGTGTGAGCAATATAGCCCTTAGAATTATTACTGCTGAGGTGCTCCATGGCCATGTTGCATTGCTCCCTAGCCTCCAACAGACTGGGGAGAGCATCAGGGTCTGTGCCCAATATATTGTCCTACCCATGGAGAATGGCATCACAGCGTGTGAGTACCCGGTCTAGCTACCAGCATTTCCCTACTTCTCGAAGCCACCATCCCAGAGTTTGTATAAAAGTATTGATATATCTTTTTTTTAAGTTTGAATTTATTAAGGAAACAGAAAAGAAGAAACCACAATATGATAAAATGGCAAAAAACATTAAGCAATATAGAATAAAAGTAGAAGGATAATAATGAAACATTGCTTGTACAATATAGAATAAAAGTAGAAGGATAATAATGAAACATTGCATATATATTACATTGGGGAAGAAAAATAAAAATGCATTATAAATACCAGAGGGGGAGGAAGCATAAGGGAATAATAATTGGTATGGAAAATAGCACGTTATATAATACTAAGTAACATTGTAAGCATAACAATGAAAAAGAAATGGGAAGGACATAATAACAGAAAAATTAATAGGGAATAACAATAATACCATGTAAAGTGGGAAGGCAAGGGAGAAATTAGGGTGGTTTCTGCGCATCATCTGATCCTGTGTTGGAAGCAGCATTCAAAGAGGCAGTTAGGGATAGGTAAGTAGTTAAAGGAAGCCATAAAAGGTCTTGTTTGATAGCCAGGGAAATGGGAGAAACAAAATTGGTATCCAGGCGGTGATGGAAACAAACAGCGTTCCACCAAGAACGGAAAGTAACCTTATCAGCTTGCTTCCAATTAGAGGTTATTAAGTGAAATACAATAGCTAACAATAAATCTGAAGTTTAAAATGTAATGAAATTTGAGGCCAAAGGGGAGAGGGAGTACCCAAGACAATGTGAGTGGAAGAGAAGGTAATGTGAACATTAAAAATGTTCTGAACTTGAAGGCGAATAAGTTTCCAAAATTGAGAAATGGGAGGACAGTCAAACAACATATGTTTAAGGTAAGCAGTAGGGCAGGGACAGGACCAACATGCAGAGGGTGTGTCTGGGGAAAAAGCTGTTAAGTGCATCGGGGAAAATAAAGTACGGTGATAGAGAAAGAAAAGAGTTTGAGTAGTGTTAGCTGCTCTAGAAATCTTATGAAACTTCAACCATATTTTTGTCCCAGAGAGGAATTGATCAAACTTGTGAAAAATCTTTTACCAATGCCAATTTAACTTTAGTCTTGATCATATTCGTGTAAAATTGGAAAGATTTATATAACGTAGAGGCCATAGGGGAAGCATTCAATATAGAGGATACATTTTTGTAGAGAATAGGAAAATCACTGGTAGAAGGCAAAGATTGAAGATATTGGGTGAAAGAAGGTAGAAGAAGATTATACTGAGATTGTGAGGATGAGGGTAGAGAGAATTGAGATTGAAGGGCAGAAAAGGGAAGAGGTTGATTATCTGATACAAGTTGGGAAATCCAACTAAGACCACGAGAATGCCAGGATTTCCAATAAATGGAGCGATTGCGGATCTGAAGAAATTTGTTAAACCAAATAGATTGTCAATGAAGGGAGATAATAGAAGGATACGAGGTGGATAGTACAGGAAATAAAGTTTATGAGAGTAAGAAATAATAGGAGAACGAAGAGGAGCTATATTAGAAGTAAAAGTCAGCCCCTCCTGAAAATTAAATGGAGCAATAAAAGTATTTTTCATTTGTAACCAAAGAGGAGAATGAAGGGGAAGATCAGAGGAGATCCAGCGAGCAGCTTGCTTTAAAGAAAAGGCACAATGATAAGTTATGAAATCAGGGAAACGAAGGCCCCCATCAGGTTTATCTTTTTTCAAAGAAGACAGAGCTATGCAAGAACGTTTACCTTTCCAAAAAAATTAAAGAGAATAGAATCAATTCTTTTGAAGTAATACTCAGGTATATGAATGGGAATCATGGAAATGGTAAATAATATAATAGGTGGGAGCATCATTTTGATAGAGTCTAAACAACCCTACCAGGAGGGAAAAAGGGGTTGCCATTGTGTAATAGTATCATTCAGATTTTTAAAAATGTAGTTAAAGTTTACTTTGAGGGTATCGGAGTGTAAAGGAGCAAACCATAAACCCAGAAATGTAATTTTAAGAGGTTGTCAAGAGAAACCAGAATGAGTAAAAAAGTGTTGTTGACATAAAGGATTTAAAGGCAAGATTTCACATTTGTCAGCATTAAGGCGATATCCATAAACTTTGGAAAAGGAGGAGACATTTTGTAGAAAGGGAGGGAGGAAATATTGGGAGTTAGAACAACATAAAAGAATGTTATCAGCATAAACCGACAGTTTAACTTGATGGGATCTAAAATTAAAGCCAGTAATGTTATTGTCTTGCCTAATTTTGGTTAAAAATAGAACAAATAAAAAAGGGAATAGGGGGCAACCTTGTCAAACACCTCTGTGTAATGAAAAATAATCAGAGGTCATACCATTAACAATAATAGAAGCATGGAGATCAGAATATAAGAGAGAAAAGAGATTAACACATTTTGGGGGAAAACCATCCCAATGTAATGCATGAAACATAAAATCGCAACTAATTCTATCAAATGCTTTCTCAGCGTATAAAGAAATTGTAGCCAAGGGGAAATCTAAAAAGGAAGCTTTACTTAAAACATTAAAGAGAGACACAGGAATTTTCTGAAGCAAGCCGACAATTAATAAAACCTGATTGTTCCGGACCAATAAGATCAGGTAAAAGTGGGTCCATACGGAGAGCAGGAATTTTTGCAAAAATTTTTATAGCCAGTATTGGCGAAAGAAATCAGCCGATAGTTCTTGCAAAGTAGGGAATCTTTATCTTCTTTAGGAATAAGACAAATCAAAGCTTCCTGAAAGGAAACTCACGAAGAGCCATCATCCAAAAAAAGATCAAAATAAAAGTAAAAGATATGGAAGAAGAAGAGATGAGAAGTGATGAATGAATTCAATTGGAAAACCATCTGGTCCAGGAGCTTTCCCCCGGCATAAAGTTGTAATGGCATGAGAAATATCTTCTAGGGAAATGTCAGATTCCAAAGGGCAAAAGTCAGGAGGAACCAAGAAGGAGGAGGGAGTGATTGAAAATAAGAAGAAAGATCAGATGAATCAGGGTATAGAGAGATTTATAAAAAGTAACACATTTATTCAAAATATCTTTGTCTTTAAATAGAGAAAGACAGTAGAGATTTGCAGAGAATCTATTTTGGTGCATTATTTCCTGACTTTTAAATAATTAGCCAACAATTTCCCCATCCTATTTTGGCCGCCATAATTTCGGGAATTGATTTTCAATAAATATTTAGAGGCAGCGTCAGTAGACAATCTGTTAAATGTGAATTTAGCATTAATGAGGTCCTTCAGAGAGGACTCAGAATTAGAAGGGTAATATGTGTATTCCAATTGTTTAATTTTAGTAAGCAATTGAAAGGATTTAGCTTCCATGGATTTTTTCCTCCAAGAGACAACATTTATAATGAACCCTCTAGCAGCAGTTTTGAATGAATCCCACACCATAACAAAGGAGGAATCAGGGAGATGATTAATAGTAAAAAATTCAGTAGCAAAAGAAGTGAATTATTGACAGTGGGGTCAAGGAGGAGGGAGTTATTAAATCGCCATCTGTCTGGGTGAGGAGAAAAAGGGATAAGGGCAATATCAACAAGGAGAGGAGCATGATCAGAGATTAGGATGGAACCAATTTCGGAATGAATGGCATGTTGAGCAAGGAGTTTACTGAGGAAAAGATAATCAATGTGGGACTGTGAATGATGAGTGGGTGAATAAAAACTTTACTCTCGGAGGTCAGGGTGACAGTCTCCAAATGTCAACTAAAGCGTTATGACGAATAGTGGAGGTGAATTGTGAGTGCATTTTGGAGGGAGAAAACGTAACCTTAGAATGTTTGTCCAAGAAAGGATTAAAGACTAGATTGCAATCACCACCAAAAATAACATATTAATTATCATAGGAGATTAACTTTTCAGTAATAGAGGGCCAAACAAAAGTATCAATTCCTGTAGGAGCATAAACATTAAAATACCTAAAGGAATCTTGTCAATTATAAGATTAACAATTAACCAACAACGTTCTGCATCACATTCTGTATGAACAATGGAAACATTCAACATTTTATGGCATAAAACAAGAACACTGTTTCTTTTACCCATAGCAGGACAGTAAAAAACATGTCCCACCCAAGAGCGCTTCAATTTTTTAGCTTCAGATTCAGAAATATGGGACTCTTGAATTAAGCAATATCTGTTTTTAATTGGGCCAGGTGGGAGAGCACCCGTTGCCTTTGTAGTGTAGTTCCTATTTTCCCTATAGGCCCTGCACATTGGAATAACATAAACAGTAGTATAGACGTAGAAGTGCGGTCTTCCAGGTCTCTACTGACTATGCTAAACTTAATTGGGTTTGTTACCAACTAGCTCAGAGGTGACTGGAAACTTTCTTGACTGAATAGGAAGTGATCAGCTTCCCTGGTACAGACAAGAATGGATTCAGTTTTCCAACAACCGCATAAACATGACAACTTTGCTCCTTAGAATAAGAGTCAATCTCTAGAGTCGTGTGAAACAATAGACAGTTATTTTACTCAGTCAGTTGTGCAGATTACTTTCACCAAGATGCAGAGAATAGAGAGACGGGTGTTTTCAATAAAAGGTATTATTTATTGAACAGTCTTTCTTCTCATGCAAGAGAAATGAATTGCCACAATTACAAGACTAGTTATTATAAAAAGTGCGTACAGTAAAATGAGGATTGCGAAATAATACCGTCAAAGCATTGATATGGTTTCTTAGCCATACAATGGTTAAAATGAATAAAATATATACATTCATATATACATTTAGCTAACGTACTCAACTGGTGCTTCTAACTACGCCTACCCCAGTGTACCTGACCTAAGCCTAATACTTGGGAGGGAGTAAGTAAGTAGCAGTTTTAGTTAAGTTGGTTTTGCCAAGGTTTGCTTCAAGAATTCTCTCTAAGGGTTTAGTCAACACCATACCTATGGAATAGAATGTTGGAGGTCTTGTATCTCCTTCCAGAACTCGATATCCCAGTCACTCGCAAGAGTAGGCTGGAAATGCCGGAGCTGGATTTTCTCGGCAGGAGAAAAGACAGCGTCTCTCTCAGCGCGTCAAGGAGGAGGAGGGGCAGCGTCCATGGGCAGCTTGCATCTGCTGGGCTCTGCAGGGGACAGCTGTTCTGCTCCTGTATTCACCACACCATCGCTATCATCGATGTCGTTGAGGCAGTGTTTGCTTAAGGCAACGTTGGTAATATTTATACCTGAAAGGTGCCTTGTTTGACGTAAGTTTTTGGACATAAGAAGTCAATAAAGATGTCGCTAGGAAGTGATTGTCTCTCAGTGCTCATTAGAGTTCTATTACTAATCAAAACATAGCAAGCGGGGCTTTCCCAGGTTGCTGAGTTTTATCTTGTTGAAGAACTCGGAGTGTAATCTAGGAATCTAAGATAGTGGCTTCTGCTGTGTCATCTGCTGTAATGAGCTGCAGAGGAAGAGATTCTGAAATGTGTCTCTGATCGTGTTAGGCCAGAGACGAGTTTCTGAAATATTGCTCTTGATCGTTTATGCCATTATAGGGGTATGAATGGATTATAGCCGTATAGGGGCATAAGGTCACAGTATTGATCGGGGTCCTAGATTAGAACGCGACACCTTTTGATAGGATTGTTTAATCCTTTAACGTTCCAGGTAGTAACATGAATAATGAAGAAATGAAATAACAAAATGAACATGTAAGATGCTTACAAGGAGAAAAGGGAATAGAATACAAGAATATAGAAAAGAAGAGAGGAAAAGAAGTAAGGGAATAAAGTTAGAAAAAGGAAGGAAAAAAGGAAAGGTTCCAAATAGGAACACGAAATGTGAAAAGACAAAATAACAGTCGGCCCGATTCACAGAACTAACCTAAGACAAAATCCTAAACTTACTTCCATTTTGGTATTCACAGAAGGCACTTACCGATTTTGGTATTCACAGAAGGTCCTTACTCATTTCGGTATTCACAGAAGTTAGGAGTCCTAACTTTAGGACTCCTACATGACTTCTGTGACTACTGAAAGTCTTAAAGTTAGGATTTGTCTCAGTTTAGGAGTCCTAAAGTTAGGAGTCCTACCTTTACTACTCCTAAACTGAGAAAAATCCTAACTGTAAGACCTTCGGTATTCCCAGAAGGCATTTATGAGTCCTAAAGTTAGGACTACTAAATCCTGTGAATACCAAAATGAGTAAGTGCCTTCTGTGAATACCAAAATTAATAAGTGCCTTCTGTGAATACCAAAATGGTAGTAAGTTTAGGATTTTGTCTTAAGTTAGTTCTGTGAATTGGGCCCAGTATGAACAAATAATATACTTATAAGAAGAAAAGTGTATATTGGTAAAAGAAAATAGAGAAGGAGAAAAGAAAG
The DNA here is from genome assembly GCF_964263255.1 of Lissotriton vulgaris. Taxonomy (NCBI): domain Eukaryota; kingdom Metazoa; phylum Chordata; class Amphibia; order Caudata; family Salamandridae; genus Lissotriton; species Lissotriton vulgaris. The sequence continues at coordinate 903,444,760 of NC_141696.1, forward strand.
AAAAAAGAAGGAAAAGGGAATAGAGGAAAAGAGAAGAAAGGAAAATGGCATAGGGTAGAAATGAAAACGAATACCGAAAAGAGATAGGAGAAGATAGAGAACAAGAGACAGTACAAGTCATACAGACATCGACTGAAAAACATACCTACAAATTCAAAATGAAAAGGGAAGTTTCGACAGCAGAGGAGGACGACGATAGCAGTGTAACTCCACCGAACACCCGATGAAACCACACAAAGACTGCAACAAGACATGAGGGTCAATAGGGAATGGGACGAGGAAGAGATAATACCTGTGCAAAGAAAACAGTAAAAATAATGGGAGGAGTCATGATGAGCCGGTAGGAAAAAGTACAAGAAGAACAAATGGATGTTGAACAGAATATTGGACAAGAGACAGGGGTCTAATGAAACAGCATCAATATAACATCAAGTGTACAAAACAATTACAACTATAGAACAAGGGAACATAAACTCAAACTAAGAGGGTCTTGAAATATCTATAACGTCGGCACCATGATGACGAAAGAATATCTGTAGAGCTGCAGGATCTTTAAACGTTTTGGTCTTGTCCTTGACTCATAGCAATCAAGCAGGAAGTGGTGGCATATGGCCGAGCTAACTGCGGTTTGGCTCACTGTGTGCAAGGCTGCGAGAGGCTGTGAGAGTAATTTTCTCCGGGGGATCACAGGAGCTGTAAGCTCTCCGCAAGGTCTCCGTAAGAGTCTCCCAAATTAACCCCCAGGAGCCGCTGCAGTAGCGGAGCTGCAAGAGTGCTTTTCTCCGGTGTGTGCTTTTCTCCGAGGATCACAGGAGCTGCAAAGCCTCTGCAAGAGACTACCAAGAGACTCCCAAATTAGCCCCCAGGAGTCGCTGCAGGAGCTGAGCTGCGGAGCAAGCAGCAATTGTTGGCTGCGGTGAGGAGCCAAGAGATTCACAACCCGGTAGAGCCAAGCAGCGTTGATGCTCACAGTGGGACGTGGTGGAGAGCTGCAAGATCTTTCACGCAGCAGGAGCCGCAAGCTGAATTGTTGCTCAAAGTGGAATGCAGTGAGAAAGCCCTGAGATGAGATTCTCAATGCGGCGGGAGCCGCAAGCATTTTTGAAGAATGAGGTTGTTAACCGCAATATCCTCAAAGCAGCAGAAGGCACAGGAAGCGTAAGAACCATTGCTAAAACGCGGTTGAAAGCTGCCAAACGCTTTTAGTAAGGTAGGAGCCGCAATTTACTTGTTTAATGTGGCAGCGGGAGCGAGAATTTTTTTGTTGTTGAATGCTACTGAATACTGTTAAACCCAGTGAGACTCTCTCAGCACACGGGGGCCGGAGCCGTGAAAAAGTTTGTTGAATGCTACTGAACACTGTTGAACCCCGCGTGACTCTTTCAGCACATGGGGGCCGCTAATTGTTTACCAGACTACTCGAGGGTCTTTCCAAGATGGCAAAACACCCCTAATGAGGCAGTGAGTGACAGCTTGTCGTGTATCCAGTTGCCATACTACTAGTGGCCGTTGAAAGGCAGAACGCAGCAGGGAGCAAGGACCAGCAAGTCGAGCAAGTTTAGTGAGGCAAGGACGCGGATGTAGGTGCGGATGCCAGGACTTTTTTGGGAGAAAGTGACCCCAATAGCCTCCAGCTGCCTCCTGCAGTTCTCCGCTGTTCCTCGCAATTTACGAGCCTAGTCAACTGAGCGAGGACGAGTCCGTATTCCTGCTTTAGTCCAGGCGACCAACGGATGATAGGCAGAGGCGATGTGGATAGTTGGCCGGCAAACAGCCAATTATTATGAGATTAGGTCGACAGCGTGGGGCTCTGCCAAGACCCCAACCAAAACGGAGGCGGACAAGCGAAGTGTGTCTAGGCACAGGAGGTGTCCCACTGCAAGTCACCCCTAAAGCAGTTCCCTCCAAAGATTCAGTGATGCCAGTTGTCCTTAAAACTATATCTAAATAACATATTCCAGGCCATCTTAATTAGTTGACAATTAAGGATTTTCTTAAACAGCAGCAAAAACCTGCAGATATGGATAACAGTTAAGGGCCCTCTGCAACATGGTCTCCATTTATCAGTGCAAAGAGAGATTACCCAGTGGAGTTGATCACAGGGCTTAATTCTTCTCTTCCATTGGAATTGGACGCAGTGAACTATGGCAATGAAAGTAAAATATCTGGATTCTGTTTGTCGGCTGCGATTTTGAACCCGCCTTTAAAACTGCCTTGTATGATACAGGCAAAAGCCCAAGTTCATGCTCAAATTTATGCACAAGACAACGTACATGACAACTTAATTCTGGCGTCAAGGGTACCCATGGCTGATGTAGCCCTTTCTGTAACATTGACTGCTCGAATGGTGATCTTTAAGCCTCAGGCCTGTAGTCAAAACTCAAATGGAGCACCAACTAAAATTCCTCCTGGCATGGATCAAAACTCAATTGATGAGGGTTTTTTATAGACTCCGACCCATTTGAGGCAGAATGTGCTGGGGGGGGGGGGGCAATTCGCCAATATTAGAAATACCTAACCCTAATGGCCTAAATAGAAGCATAAGGTTATTTAACCTGGACCAATCAAGTATAATGCTGGAAAATAGTCCTACTAATACTCATGAGAAGTCATTACGTATTCCTGGGAAAGTTGGATCTGAAAAGGTGTAAATTTCAATGGAGCAAAGTAAATCTACTCAAGCAGCAGCTTCAAATAATCTGTTTAGCTCTGTAGACCTATCACTACTCAACAAATTTGGAGGAAATCATTGTAACTGACCAAATGTAAAGGAAAACAAACTCAATAATCTAGATCGTGGTATATGGGAGAGTCTACTAAATACAATGGACAATATTACTAATGCTCTCAATTTCCACCCAAGTTGATTTATTAAATATATTGGCCGTCCACGTAGTTGGAATGGATGCAGAAATTCTCCAATTGTCTAATTTGATAATTAAAGTTCAATCCAACAAGGAGAATCAATTAATAACCTGCACTTGTGAGCAATTGATTGATATCATTTCGGATGTACCGCTCATCATTAGCTCTATGGTTAAAGAACTTAAATTAATGTCGAGCAGAATGGTCCAAAAGAAAACAACATTGAACAATAGATTAGTTGATTCATCCCTGGCAACAAAGTCTTTAAATTCATCAGAAGAGCTAGGGATCCAACAGCAAAATATGAATAGAGAAGAAACAACCCTAAATACAATACCCAAACCCTTCAAGTGCAAAACACAGCAACAGAATATAATTCATTTAAAAACGACTGCCACAGGAGAAAAAGAACGACTTTTAAATGCTGATAAATCACAAGATGGGATTAAAGACAGTAAATCCACGGATGAAATATTGATTGATGAATCAAGTCTACTACAAAATAATGCAGATCAAACTTCTATTACAACTAAAGAAGGCCTATCAAAAAGGGAAACTCATAATAAATTAACTAAAACAAAAAAACCACATAAGTGATATTTCTCCCCCAAAAAAAGAGCTATATCCGATCTTCAGACCCTCGTAAGCACGTGCAGTCAAATTGTTGGCTGAGTCAGAGGGTCAAGTCACCGGAATCCCAGCCACCGATGTTTCCAATGTTAGTGTATGGCCCAAAATCACAGTAACATTGAGTTCAGGGGTTAATGGACAAGACAAGGCATTTAATTGAGTTGATAAAGAGTGTGCTGAGCTAAACTCTATTATTCAGAATAGCACAAATAATTTGAATCATGAAAATCATAATGATCACATTATAGAAGAGAAAATTACTCCCGAGCAAATTACAACTGATGTCCCTGTGACGGTAAAAGTGTATATTCAGGCATCAATACCCAACGCAAGGAAGAGCGATACAACTAGTAATATAAATAATGATAAATTAATGGCTTGCGATACTTTGAGTGAGTCAAGAAAAGTAGTTTTCTGTCCACAATACACTACTAGAGGTTCTCATGACATTAAATCTGGGAAATATTTTAAAATTACTGAATGCAATTGCTGATTTTCAGGATGTAACGTTGATGATTTAGACTCAGTTGAGTTTAGGAAAGACCAGATCTATCCGAACAATGAAATAACAATAATGTCCTGGCATCATGAGGTCACTATTATTAACATTCTCGTTAATATTAATCAATTTGAGAAGTGGGGCATTGAAATCTGGAGAAATCCTGACTCCCAATACCCCCAATACCCGATACTACTCATCCCGATGACAACATCTTATAGTCCAGCCCCAAAGTCCAGTGTACGCAAATTAAAACCAGGACCAGAAGTCATAGCTCTGGAAGGAGCCATAGGGCCTTCATCAAAATTAGATCTGTCATCTGGGATTAAGATCATGAGTGGTAAACCAGGCATTTGAACTTGCGAAGAGTTAAAGAATGAAATTCCTTTTTCTGACGATTGGGGTTGGCTTCCGAAAATATTGGTCAAAGGGAGCCAAATAAAGCATGATTGATGCCGAAATTCCATTAACAAAGAGTTAAAACCACTTAATATTTGTTCCTGGAACGTAAATTGTCTTAAAACCCTTGTAGAGTATCCTGATGCAATAATCTTCCTTAGGCATTTTGATATATTAATGTTCCAGGAAACCTGGAATATGGAATGTGAACCACTAATTGGTTATTATGAATATCTAAATACTACTCGCCATAAGGCTGCCTTTGGTCGTGCACGTGGAGGTCTCTCCACTTATATTTCTTTAAGCTTGGATGTTAAACATTTTGAGATTGACTTTCAAGTGGCATGGCTACAGTGTATTTAATCAATCTATTATTTTCTTAAATATTTATATAAGTCTAAAAAAATCATTTAAGGCTTCCCAATTCTCAAGTTTGTGGGAAATAGTAAAAGTCTTGTATTATGAACATCTGGATTTAATGATAATCATCTCTGGAGACATTAACTTGCACTTTTTTACTCGCAACACCCCTAATATACCAACAAGATTGTTATCAAGGTTGAATAATTCTCAATTTATCAAATTTAACCTTAAGTTGTTACTGGCTGAGGGTCCAACTCCTACATTTAAAAATGTAGGTGACCCAACTATATTGATTATACAATAATCTCGAATGTGCTAATAAATTCACTTTGCAGCTATCGTGTAATATCGAGGATAGAAAGTGATCATAATCCACAAATAATTTCTTTGACACTTCAGTTGGATCATTTACCGGAAGTGAAAATAATCAAAACTATCCCAACATCTTTTAATTTGAGATGGCTGTTATGGAACCAGAGAAATGAAAAAGAAATAATGAAAGCTTTATCTTCGTTAATCAATAATGCTCAAGAAGAAATAGCAGAAAGAAAATCTATGGTTGATTCCTGGTCACGTCTCTGTTCAGCCGTCTTGGATCATTTTCCTCCCCTGAAAACATCGAGAGGTGCGACCATGAGAAAAAAAAAGTCAGGATGGTTTACCAACCAGCTGCTTCACTTGAAAAGAAACTTCAATAGAGCAACTAGGGCATTCTGCAGGAAACATAAAGGTTCAATTACTTTCTTAGAACCACAACAACTGATAAAGCAAAGAAAATTATATAAAAATGAAATATGGAAAGCTAAACAATCGTATCATGAAGAAATATGGATTAAACTACATCATTCATGTAAAACAAGAGACTTAAAATAATTTTGGGGTATTATGAATATTCTTGATCATGGTACTTACAGAGGGAACAGTGCCAATATTGAAGAATAAAGTTGGGCTTCTTATATCTACAATCTTTATGCTGCCCCCTCAGTTGTTCATTCTGATACCAACAGTGTTTGTCAAAAAACAAACACATTGGAAAGCAAAGAATATGAAAAATCTTATCCAGAACACTAAAACAAGCATAGAAAATTAAAGGTTGATGATTCAAGCTCTGACGCCTACGATTCATACACTTTAGAAGACAATGACATTTGGACGACAGATCGAGTTAAAAAGGCAATAAGTAAGATCAGATCTAAAGGTGCTCCGGGTCCACACAGATTTCCTAATTCTGTGTTTAGGGCAATTCTTAATCACTGGCCTGAGGTTATAACATATTTATTTAAGGATGTTCTTAGAACTGGAACTGTTCCTGAGTCATGGCATGGAAGCATTATACAGCCAGTATATAAAAGTGGCCCACATGATAATCCGGCCAATTATCGATTGATTGCCTTAACGATGTAGAAGCAAAAATATTTGCGAGTTGTCTTCTGGAAGACTTATAAGCATGGGCATCAAGTAAGGATCTAATCCCGATTTTTCAAACTGGTTTTTGAAGAGGAGAATCTACCAATGCAACTTTATTTTAATGACTTTATTGGCCGACAGGGCTAAATATAGGAAACAAAAGCTGAATATATGTTTTATTGATTTAAAAGCAGCTTTTGACTCTGTACCGCAAGACTTATTGTGGACTAAGCTTTCGAAAAATGGGGTACACCAAAACATTTATTAGACATGATGACATTTTTATACACCGATACATGGGTCCAGATTAAAGTCGACGATGGCAGAAGAACTACACGCTGGCTGGAAACTAATACGGGTTTGAAGCAAGGCTGTGTTTTAGTCCCCTGTCTTTTTAATCTTTTTATGTCCAATCTACCTTTTCATTTTAATAATGTCAATGCCCACTCTCCAACTATACAAGGTAAAGAGATTAAATATTTGCAATATGCTGACGATCAAATTTTACTGAGTCACACAGCCGTTGGTTTGAAAAGAATAGTCTATTCTTTTAATCAATATATTACTCTGAACGGTCTTAAAATAAGTATTAAAAAGACAAACATTTTGACTACAGGAGGAAAGAAATTAGGTTCAAATGTATGGAACATTAATGGGTTGTTTATCGAATCAGTAAAATCGTACAAATATCTAGGAATTACATTTAATGAGAACAGGTCATTTGGGCAGCATTTCAACAACCTTGAGGCAAAGGTAACATCGCTATCATTTGCATTCAGAAAGTTAAGGGATAAGGAATTATGCCCAAATTATGAGCACTTGCTGAAGGTCATGAAAGCTAAACTGATTCCATCCCTGGAATACGGTTCGATGATCTTCAGTGGCAAAGATGCAAAAATCTTAGATGACATTCAGATAAAAGTATATAAATCAGTTTATAGGATTCCCAGATATATAGGCTGTGCCAACATAAGATTAGAATTTGGACAAAAAGACAAACTTTGGCTCGGCAATCTACTTATTTAAAATCTTTGCTATCATTATCACGATCAGAAAAATTTTCTCTCTCATGTCAGTGTTGGCATGAGATTCTGAGGAGTGATCATGCAAGTAGTTGGAGATCATTTTTAAATGAGTGCTTATTTAACTTTGAATGCCCAAATATTGAAGACGAAGTTAGAAGTACACACTCATTCAAAAGATTAATAAATCAATCAGTTACTTTACTGTCGACCATAGCTGACAATGATGAGCTTAGGAAAAAGAACCATTCATGGTTAGTTGCTAACTCTTTTGGAAAATGGGAACCACAACCATATTTGTTGTCCTATCTAAAACTGTTTTTAAAAATAGATTTATGTTAATACGGTTAGGGCGATACCCATCTAAGGATGGCTTTCCAAAATGGGAAAAAAATGGCCTTCCAAAGTATGTAGGCTGTGTGGATTATGTGATAAAACACTAGTTCATATTGTAACTTTGTGCCCCCAATTATTAGATAAGTGGAAATTTCTATTAAAATCCATTTTTAATGAATTGCGGGTAAGATCTTGTAGAAATGCCATCATCACATGTCTCTCTGGCGTATTGCCACGAATGTCTTTTCGTTTTGTTAAGTTTATTTTATTAGCTGAAAAAAAACTATTATCTTGTGATGACGCAGTCTTATAAAATAGGTACATACACCATTAATGTGGTTATATGTATATCTAGAGAATAAAGACACTTGAATTTTAGTCGGATTATATTGTGATTATAACGTCAGCACAAATGCACTTTACTATTTGCCATTTACCTCAAATGGCAACTTTATTGATATCATCTAATTTTCGGGTTTATGTAATATATATTTTATTTGTTAACCTCTTCAGTGCTCATGACAAGGTCAACTCGTCATGGGTTTTACCTGGGCTGTGCTTATGACGAGTTGACCTTGTCATGAACAATGGGGATCCTGGAGTTCCAGCACCCAGAGGTGAAAACCCTTAGCACCCAAGGTGTTAAGAACTGTTGCCATGAACATTGCTCATGGCTCATGCTTCCTACTGTTGCTAAATTAACCGGCTTAAGTGGCTTATTTGTGTACGTAATGATTTTGTAAATGTTAACCTTATGAAACTTCATGCTGTGGCCGCTTAAAACAGGAATTGGACAAATTGTTTTCCTTTGTTTGTGTGAAATTGAAGTCATAATGTTGTTTTTTGTTGTTCATGTATGGTTTTTTCATCGATTGTAATGATTTTAATTAATAAACAATTATATATTTGTCATTGTAGGTGACATTGAAGAGGCAGGGATGTAAAAGTCCAAACTGGCATTGATAGCTCGCAGCTGAGGAAGAAGATCAAGAAATTGTTTCTGACGGTCTGAAGTAACTTTAGCAATGTCCTGCGAGAGATATAGGCGGTGACCTTCCCAGAAGAGTTGTTTTTTAGACTTGGTGGCTGAGAGAACTTGTTAAAAGTCCATGCACTGAAGAAACAACATGCTAACCTCACAAGGTTTGGCAGATATTTTAAGACCAAGTCTGTGTTGAGAGTTGTGGAGGCGGGTAAGTCCATGAGTTTAGGCAAAAAGGGTTGAAAAAAGGTTGTTGGGTTAGATCCTTCAATATGTTCAGGAAGACCATAAAGTCTGAGGTTATTTCTGCGATTGTGGTTTTCCATATCCTCTGTTTGTCTCTTAAGAAGAGATATATTTCACTTTAAGAAAGAGATGCAAGAACAAGAAGCCTGGAGGGAATCATTGGTTTGTTCTATGATGAGTACCCTCGAGTCTAGGGAAGACCATTTTCATGAAGAAATTGTACAGTTTTGGTAGTTTCCTCCATAAAAGGTTTAAGGGCTCTGATTTATTCTAGAATAAAGTCCATAGAAACAGAAGAAGAGTAAGCCCCTGGAGAAGGGGGGTCCTTTTTCAGACGTTTGGTAGAGGTTGTTGGTAATTTACTTGAGGGGTGCGTTTTAGGAAGGGTACCAGAGGAGGAATAAAGTTTCTGATATGAAGAGTCTTCCATGTCGATAAAGTTATAGTCTGAGTCTGAATATGCAGCAGGTTTAGTATAGGTGGATAATTTAAGGTTATGCACTCTCCCCATAAAAAATTTGATGACATTCGACAGAAGGAAACCAAACTCGTGAGGAGAGAAAAAGATATAGTGGAGACGAGATGCATAACTATTAAGAAACAATAAATGCCAGAGTTGTGAGAGACATGAAAAACCTCCTTCAAAAAAAGGTAAAAAGGAGAGTAATTGAAGTGAGAAAGCACAGTATCCAAAAGACTATTGGCAGCAAAAACAGGTGGGTAACAGTTATGAATCCAAGAAAAGAAATGCTGTGGAAACACACAAAATGGTGGCTGCTAAGGAAGAGTCCGTGGTAGAGAGAAAAAGCAGCATCAATAAGGCAAAATTGATGTTGGAAAAATGAGACTCATAATGCAGAGAGAGATATAACAACAACAACAAGCTGAAGTTAAAGCATTGTGAGGCAGGGAGACGCTCGTCAGGAAAAACAAAATGGCAGCTGTTTCTTGAAGTACCGAGTCACGGTGCGCTTAGTGCTGAAAATGCATGAAAATGAAATTCTGTCTGCAAGCTCAACACATCCTGACCCGGTGAAATCTGTTCCCCAAGGTTGCGAGACAAGCTGGGTCCTCCTGAATGCATGAATGCCGGGAGTTCATGTGGAGGAGCTTCGCAGCTATGCGGCCATCCTGAACGGTGCACAAGTCACACCCCCAAGTATTGATATATCTGATATATCTGATATGCAGAAGAGGTCTCTCCACACGCTGCTCCCTGCCTCACCTTGCTGGTATCGTAGCGATCTTGCCTTGCACTGCTTCAGCCTGCATTATTATTTCATTTAAATTCGTAGCGATAGATTGCCCCGCCTGCCTGTTACTAATTAATAAATTGCTGAGTTATATTTGATTGTAGCGCTTGATTGCCAAGGTGTGCTTGTACAACTTTTTAACTTGTGCTGCCTGCAGATTTATTTTGCCTGATTGTGCCGGCGCCACTGCCATTTGCTTCGCGCTATTGCCGATCGTGCCCCAGTCCTGTTTTGTTATTGGCTCGCTGCCATTTTGTTGTTGTTGTTTGTGCCTCCCTGCCCTGATCTCCATCCCGCTCCAGCCTACCAGCTGACCCTCCCTTCCACTGATACTGACTACCCGCTCCGCAGTGACTGCCTGTGACCGTCCTGCTCCCTGCAGAAGCGGTAGCTCCACACGCTGCTCCCTGCCTCACCTTGCTGGTATCGTAGCGATCTCCCCTTGCACTGCTTCAGCCTGCATTATTATTTCATTTAAATTTGTAGCGATAGATTGCCCGCCTGCCTATTACTAATTAATAAATTGCTGAGGTATATTTGATCGTAGCGCTTGATTGCCAAGGTGCGCTTGTACGACTTTTTAACTAGTGCTGCTGTGCTGCCTGCAGATTTATTTTGCCTGATTGTGCCGGCGCCACTGCCATTTGCTTTGCGCTATTGCGGATCGTGCCCCAGTCCTGTTTCGTTATTGGCTCGCTGCTATTTTGTTGTTTTTGTTTGGGCCTCCCTACCCTGATCTCCACCCTGCTCCCGCCTCCCAGCTGACCCTCCCTCCCACTGATACGGACTACCCGCTCCGCCGTGGCTGCGCTGTGACCGTCCTGTTCCCTGCAGAAGCGGTCGCTCCACACGCTGCTCCCTGCCTCACCTTGCTGGTATCGTAGCGATCTCGCCTTGCACTGCTTCAGCCTGCATTAATATTTCATTTAAATTCGTAGCGATAGATTGCCCCGCCTGCCTATTACTAATTAATAAATTGCTGAGGTATATTTGATCGTAGCGCTTGATTGCCAAGGTGCGCTTGTACAACTTTTTAACTTGTGCTGCTGTGCTGCCTGCAGATTTATTTTGCCTGATTGTGCCGGCGCCACTGCCATTTGCTTCGCGCTATTGCTGATCGTGCCCCAGTCCTGTTTCGTTATTGGCTCGCTGCCATTTTGTTGTTGTTGTTTGTGTCTCCCTGCCCTGATCTCCACCGCTCTCCCGCCTCCCAGCTGACCCTCCCTCGCCCCTCCACTATCCAACTATGACCGATGCCTTTGCGCGCATCGTTCACGCGCAGCGGTCACGCCCTATACGTGCCGAAGGTTCGCCAAAGGTGCACCAAAGGTAAGCCCGTCTACGCCCGTCGGCGCCTGGACCGCGCCCAGCGCCAGACCCCCTGGTCCTCGCAAAACCCTCTCCTCCCGCATATCGTATGACGCCGATACCCTCTTGGCCCTTAACCCCGGACGCACACCACAATGCTGCGAAGCTGCCCCAGGACTCACCCATGGACCCTTCACCTGCCACTCCTGCAAATTCGCTTGCATCAGGACCCACACCAATTCCACAAACACCAAACACAGCTCCGACTCCAACCACCTAAAGTGCATCCTGCTGAACACCCGCTCGGTCCACAGACACTTCATTGAACTCTGGAACCTACTCGACACTACATCTCCGGACGTCGCCTTCCTTACAGAAACCTAGATGAACGCCTCATCAGCGCCCGACATCGCCATAGCCATCCCAGTCGCTTACAAGATCATCCGAAAAGACAGCACCAACCAAACAGGAGGAGGCATCGCCATCATCCATAAGAACACCATCCGAATCACGACCAGCTCCGACGATAACCTCGCAACCGCCGAACATCTTCACTTCCAGATCCACACCGACCCCAGGACCACACTTAGAGGCACCCTCATCTAGAGACCACCAGGTACCCACAAACAATTCAACGAAGACATCACTGACTTCATCAGCCCACATGCCCTCACCTCCGAGAACTTCATTCTACTGGGAGACCTCAACTTCCACCTGGAAAAGAAAAACGACAGCAACACCACCACCCTTCTGGACAACCTGTCCAATCTCGGACTCAAACAACTTGTTGACACCCCCACCCACCTCGCCGGACACACGCTCGACCCTATCTTCACCTCCAGCAAACACATCTCCTTCAACCACACCACAGCTCTCCATTGGACAGACCACAGCTGGGTTCACTTCAGCTACAAAAAGACCTCGACCCACAACCCCCCACAACCTATTCCTCGAAGAAACTGGAACAAAATCACCACCGACCAACTCTTCACATCGCTTAACCAAAACCCTCATGCCATATCATCGGACCCAAACCAAGCTGCCACCAAACTCACACAATGGATCACCCACAGCGCTGACGAATTAGCACCCCTGAAAAATCAACAGATCAAACTAGGTAGCAAGAAGGCCCCCTGGTTCAACGATGACCTTAAGAAATCCAAGAAGTCATGTCGTACTCTCGAGAAATCCTGGAGAAAAAACCCAACCACCGACAACCTGACCACCTTCAAGAACGCCACCCGCAAACACCACCAATTGATCAGATCCACCAAGAAATCAGCCTTCAAGGATCGACTCGACAACAACGCCCACAACAGCAAGGAACTATTCAACATCGTCAAAGACTTTACCAACCCCACCGCCGGCACAAACGACATCACTCCCTCCCAAGACCTCTGCGACTCTATCCTCTTTCTTCCACAACAAAATCGCCGACATACATAACAGCTTTGAAAACCAATCTGAAGAACAGTCCACTCCACCCACCTCCGAACCAAAACAGCACTCTCACAACCTTTGCGCCTTGAACCCAATCACAACTGAAGACACCATCCGCCTGATGAACTCCATCCACTCAGGATCGCCAACCGACCCAGGTCCCCACCACATTTTCAACAAAGCAGACTCCATCATCGCACCCCATCTCCGCGATGTCATCAACTGTTCCTTCAACTCCGCTACCTTCCCAGAAAACTGGAAACATGCCAAACTCAGCGCCCTTCTGAAGAAACCCACAGCAGACCCCTCGGAACTTAAGAACTACCGCCCCATCTCACTCCTCCCATTCCCTGCCAAAGTCATCGAGAAAGCCGTCAATAGTCAGCTCGTCGCCTTCCTTGAATCCAACAATTCCCTTGACCCCTCACAGTCCGGCGTCCATGCTAAACACAGCACCGAGACCGCCCTCATTGCAGCAACTGACGACATTCGAACTCTATTGGACAACGGATAAACAGCTGCCCTCATCCTACTTGACCTCTCCGCCGCCTTCGACACAGTCTGTCATAACACCCTATTACAACGCCTCAGCAACGTCGGTATACAAGGAAAAGCCTTGGACTGGATCATCTCGTTCCTCGCCGGGAGAACCCAAAGAGTCCGCCTCCCCCCATTCAAATCAGAGGCCACCAAAGTCATCTGCGGCTTACCACAAGGATCTTCACTCAGCCCCACCCTCTTCAACGTTTGCATGAGTCCCCTCGCATCCATCACGCGACAACACAACCTCAACATCATCTCTTACGCAGACGACACCCAGCTGATCCTCTCCCTCACCAAAGACCCAAACACCGCCAACACCAATCTACACGAAGGAGTGAAAGAAGTAGCCGAATGGATGAAGAACAGCCGTTTAAAACTAATCTCGGACAAAACGGAAGTCCTCATCTTAGGATCATCCCCCTCTGCCTGGGACGACTCATGGTGGCCACCGGCCCTAGGTACAGCACCCATACCCACAGATCATGCACGTAACCTGGGCTTCATCCTAGACTCCTCCCTCTCTATGACCAGACAAGTCAACGCCGTCTCATCTTCAGGATTCAACGTCCTTCGCATGCTCAAAAAAATCTTCTGTTGGATCCCCACCGAAACAAGAAAGACAGTCACCCACGCACTGGTCACTAGCCGACTGGATTATGGAAATACCCTCTATGCCGGCACCACAGCCAAACTACAGAAAAAACTCCAACGCATCCAAAACGCCTCAGCCAGACTCATATTGGACATCCCCTGTCAAGCTCACATTTCTGGTCACCTGAAAGACCTCCACTGGCTCCCAGTCAACAAGAGAATAACGTACCGTCTCCTCACCCACGCACACAAGGCCCTCTACGACCTAGGACCCGAATGCCTCAACACACGACTGTCCTTCTACACACCCACCCGCCAACTACGTTCATCCAATCAAGCCCTCGCCGCAATTCCGCGCATCCATTGATCCACCATGGGAGGAAGATCCTTCTCCTACTTAGCGGCAAAAACCTGGAATTCTCTCCCCCCTCACCTGCGCCTTACACAGAACCACCTCTCCTTCAGAAAACAGCTAAAAACCTGGCTATTCGATAAATAATGCACACTCCCTCCCTCAAGCGCCTTGAGACCCTCTGGGTGAGTAGTGCGCTACACAAATTCCGAACTTGAACTTGAACTTATCCAATGAAATATCCAGGTATATTATGTCTATGAGGGCTGCGGAGTCCATGCGCCCAGAAGGAATCTTGAGGCATTCATCAACAGGCTGGAATGAGTCCAGGAGTAGGGAATGATTGGATTGAATGAGACCAAGATATTTAGAATGTGTTACAGAACTGCACAGTCCCCGTGAGCAGATATGGCAATCTAGTCTGGTTTTACCTGATACATGCTCGAGTAGTACTTGTAATCCCAATTCAGGGAATGCCGTGTGCACCACACATCCTCCCTGTCCCAGTGAGCCAACCATTCTCTTATGCCCTCTGCCCTCCTATCCCTGGCATTGGGCATGATTGAATGGTCCAGCGTGGTATCAAGGACACAATTAAATCACCCCAAGATACAAGGCACCCTCACCAAAATGACTTAGCTGTGTTGAAAGGGAATTTAGGAATGAGCGTAGTGTTCATTCAGTGCATACAGACTCCCCAGAATTCCCTGTTTGCCACACAGCCGGCCCTCAACCAGAATGTATTTGCCCTACTCATCTATTCCACCAAACAGAGTTCGAAGGGGACACCCGCCTTTACCCAGACAAAGGCCAGCTGTGCAAACGCCAAGTAAGTGATAGCATGCACCTGTCCCTGCCAGCGGTGCTGCAGTATGTCTCCCTTTACCATCATGAGATGGGTTTACTGCATCATGGCTACATGAACCCCTCACCGCTTTAGGTACATTTGAATCGTATGCCGCTTGGCTGCCACCCCCATTCCTCTGAACTTAAATGAGGGTGACAAGGATATCATGGAGGCTGTCATGTCCCCTTCCACCCTGTGCTCGAGTTGGCCCACCAGGTCCATTAGGCCCCTCAATTGCTCATTCTTAGCTATCTGTGCCATTGCAATTAACTTGTGGCCACCTCCAATTCTTTGAATCTGTCATCCAACTTGTGGTGGTCTACCTGTAGTAGGCCCGGCTCAGCAGCCACTGAACTAATCTCCCACTGAAGCATGTTCTTTGAATCTGCAATGGCCTCAAGGATTTTGTTTAAAGTATGCTGCAGTGGTTGAGGCAACATATCCAGTGTGATATTTGTCTCTGCTGCATCCTTCTCCACCTGCCATACCTCATGGGGGGGGGGGGGGGTCCCTGCAACTTGGCCCTTGGTTGGCCCATCCCAGTCCCCGGAGCCATCTCCCACTTGGTTCCTCTCCTTTAGGACCTGCCTCAGAGCAACAAGGAAAAAAGTAAAAACACAGGAAACACAGGGGGAGTGCTGAGTCTGCAGTACAGCTGTCAGCACTGGGCACCTGTGGGGTCCCCCCTGGGACTGTGGCCCCTCTCGATATCAGCTTCTGGTCACTCCACTAGGTTTCTGCATTCCGCAGGACTAGAGACAGCCTCCCATATGTAAGGGGCCAAGAGTGAATCATGTCAGTCTCACAAGCAGGTCCTGGTGGCTGACAAGTCCCTGCCTCAGAGGGCCAGGTCCCATCTCCTTTGCATGTGCCAAGGTGTGCATCAAATATTCTGGAGCAAGAGGAAGGGGAGGAGTATATTCCAATATGCCCTCTGCCTTTTGATGTATGGGGCTTGCTCTGGTGCAGCCACCCTCCAGCTAGCCTGGGCCTTTTTTCACACCTCATGGGTTACCCTGTTGCCTTTCCACTGCAATCCATCATCCATTGCTGGGTAGAGCAAGAAATAAAGACTTGAGGGACCCCTGACTCTCGCTGCCACTTGCTGCTCACCTCAAGCAGGGATGGTGTGCCCCTTCTCTGGGCTGCACACCTTGGTGTCTAGTGTCACTAACTCTTCTTGAGGGCTTTAGACTCCAGCTGTCACAGTCAATGTCTCCTCCCAGGGCTCCACCAGGCCCATGTGTTTATAGCTAGGTAATCACCTCAGTAGCTGGGGCCTCAATGCTTCTCTCCTTCTCAATTGCAGCACCCCCACCTCCCATCAGGGGCTATAGGGATCCCCCAGGCATGATCTCAGCTCACAGCAGCTCCATGACATCCTCGAGATTTGTCCAAATCATCTCCACAGTCTAGGCCTCACTGCTCCACTCACTCTCGGGCCACAGCAACCTGATCCAAACAACTCGGTGGCCTGTTAACAGGCGGGGGGTTTCTGCCACATGCCAATACCTCACCACCTTCTCTGGGCCCTCAGTGGAAAACATCCCCCAGGAGGTCAATCAGCCTGAAAACACCCGCACCCAGCTCGCGGCCATGATCCTGCTACTCCAAATTAAATTGTGCAGTTATCCTTTTGTCTCCGCCTCAGAGCTGGTCACGAGACAGCCAGGGGCCTTCCTAGATACTTGGCAGGGGTCTAGGGAAGCCAATGCCCCAGGCAGATGCTCCGGTCAGGCAGGATTGGTGTGCCAAGTGCAGAGCCGCTGTATTAAGCAACCACCATCTTGGCTATTGTAGCTAACCCCCACCATGCTTTATACCAATATAGTCCTGACTCACTGAAAGATATTTGACTCTGCACCTTCCAAAGTGTATGAAAATTCTAATTCTAAATAGCAATGCATAGTAAATTATAAGCATAGATTAAACAACAGTGTGCTAGAGAACTGAGGAATGTGAGACTTCTACGCTATTTAATTTGTAGGATCAAAGTGGTTATTTTCTTCCTTTCAAACCTTTTTATAGTTTGTAATGAGTAAATGTGCTTTATGTTAGGTAAAACTTCCATTGCAAACGTTTAAAAACGGAATAGGGATTAGATCACCTGTTGTGGGAATTCTTTTTATACAGAATCTGATTCGCTAACCTTTAGATTTCCAGAGGAGTCAAATTTTGTTTTAATAAAAATTATGTTTTAATATTTTAATATGTAATGAGAAGTATATAAAATGTATTTGACTCCTACTGGTTACTGTTGAAAGATTCACCGTAAAATATATCATTCTTCAAATGTTTACTTTTATGAAAATGTGCTCTATGAAATGCAATGCAAAATGTTTTTAAATATAATATAATATTGTCTAACTTTTTATAAAGATGCAAATAATAAAATAACAAGTATATACATTTTGATCACATGTTGCTATATATTGGGAAATGTATGTACTTTTTCTTTGGTTCGCTGTAATATGCTTACAGTTTTTTTGCAGGAGTAGTAAACAACACAAAAGGGACATTTTCATTTGGAAAGAGAGCAGGAATGTGCCACAATTTAGTAGATATGGCACATTCCTGCCCTCTCCATTTGACAGAGCACAGCACAGTAAGCTGCCTTACTGTGTTGCACTGCATCAAATGTTAGTAAATCTTCTAGCTAGGTAGAAAGTATTGGGCTCATTTATGATAAGGTTGTGCAGTGCTGTGCAGCAAGTCACCTTGCTGTGCAGCGCTGCGCTGAGGCACAGTGAGGCACAGGGTCAAGGCTGATTTGCATATGGCCATGTCTGAACTGGGGTGATGTGGAGTGCAAAAAACGATGGATTTAGGCCCGGATATCTGTACTAGGGTGAATTTATGACATTGTTCTGCATTCTGTCCATCAACTGTGTTTTTTGCATTTGTCACCCCGAGTGGGATGGGTATGCTCAGACGTGAGTCCCATGCCCTCCACACCACTGGAGTCAAGCTATCCTGGCTGAAGACGACTGATAGCCAGAAACCGGTCCTAGGATGCTTGATTCCGGTCCAGGAAAGACATGGCTTGGCAGTTCGGGCTGGACTGATCCCATGAGGCACATGATCGAGGCTGATTTGCATATGGCCATGTCTGAACTGGGGTGGTGTGGAGTGCAAAAAAACGATGGATTTAGGCCCAGATCTCTGTACTGGGGTGAATGTATGACATTGTTCTGCATTCTGTCCATCAACTATGTTTTTTACATTTGTCACCCCGAGTGGGATGGGTATGCTCAGACGCGAGTCCCATGCCCTCCTCACCACTGGAGTCAAGCTATCCTGGCTGAAGACGACTGATAGCCAGAAACCGGTCCTAGGATGCTTGATTCCGGTCCAGGAAGGACATGGCTTGGCAGTTCGGGCTGGACTGTTCCCATGAGGCACAGGGTCAAGGCTGATTTGCATATGGCCATGTCTGAACTGGGGTGGTGTGGAGTGCAAAAAAATGATGGATTTAGGCCCAGATCTCTGTACTGGGGTGAATTTATGACATTGTTCTGCATTCTGTCCATCAACTGCGTTTTTTGCATTTGTCACCCCGAGTGGGATGGGTATGCTCAGACATGAGTCCCATGCCCTCCACACCACTGGAGTCAAGCTATCTTGGCTGAAGACGGCTGATAGCCAGAAACCGGTCCTAGGATGCTTGATTCCGGTCCAGGAAAGACATGGCTTGGCAGTTCGGGCTGGACTGTTCCCATGAGGCACATGATCGAGGCTGATTTGCATATGGCCATGTCTGAACTGGGGTGGTGTGGAGTGCAATAAAACGATGGATTTAGGCCCAGATATCTGTACTGGGGTGAATGTATGACATTGTTCTGCATTCTGTCTATCAACTTTGTTTTTTGCGCTGCACTGCATGGCAGGGAAAGGGCAGAATTGCGCCTTATATATGCCGTAATATGGCGCATTCCTGTCCTTTCTCATGCGCTTTCACCCTTTTACCCTTTCAGTGGCCTAGCGCAAATGCAGGCTCCCTTGCAGCATGGTGCATGGATGCCTGTGGTGCATACTGGATTGTTTTTGTGCAGGAAGGGCAACCTTCCTGCCCCAAAGAAATTCCATGCAGCACACGTATAAAGAGGAAGAAACAAGGAAAAATAGAGATATTTCTCCTTGTTACGCATTCCCAGGTAAGATGTAAGATTTTTGTGCATTCTCAGCTTGAAAAGTTCATGTAACACTTGGAACCATGGAAGTTGCATGGGAACACCCTCGCAATGCCCATGGAACGCATTCCCAGAGCAGAGCAAAGGCAATTAATCAATTTGCGCAGCGTTGTGTTTCTCCAGATTTTTGGAGCCATGCAAAGTGGCTTCGTGTGGTTACAAAAATCTGACTTAGAGGTTTTCATGTACCACATTCCGTGGTGCAAATGCGCCAAAAGCCTCTCATAAATATGCCCGGAGCTTTGATTCAGGATATGGTAAATTGCCCACAAGACAAGTTTCAGGGGCAATGGTGGGAAAGGGAGCATGAGTCTTACAAGTGTGCATTAAAATCAGGGATATTAGCTCACTTGCAAATATTTTGGACTTTTCATGATCATTGGAATTCACGTAATATTATGGAAATATAGGCTTGAGTAAGTGCTTCTCATTCAGTCCGGTTGCTCCCCCACGCCACAGCTGAACCACACACTGGTATCGTCTGCATTCTGCATTCCTTTTCAGTAACGCTGCATTGTCCTTTATTTACTTAACCGCCAGCGCTGCACTGTCGCCTCATAGCGCCGAACTGTACTCGCTGACTAGCGCTGCACTGTCGCTTTAATTATTTATTTGTGCCGCACTGTCGCCCTATTTAGTTAATTGCAGCGCGTCGTCTCTGAGGCTGCTTCTCAAACTTTCCTGCTGATTTTGTGCGTTTTCACGCTGTGCATTTGCTGCCCCTGGCCTTTGACCCTCCATTTTGTGTTTAGGTTTATTTCCCCTGGTCCGCCCCTCCTCCCGCCACCGCCTCCTCCCAGCTGCTGCCCCTCCCACGCTCCGCCCCCTCCACCATCCATTTATGGCCAATGCCTCCACGCGCAGCGTCCACGCGCCGAAGGTGCGCCAAAGGTAAGCCCGTCTACGCCCGTCCGCGCCTGGACTGCGCCCAGCGCCAGACCCCCTGCCCCTCGCGCTACCCAGCCCTCCCGCTTTACCTATGATGCCGCCACCCTCCTAGCCCTTAACCCCGGTCGCGCCCCCAACTGCGTCCAAGCCGCTCCTGGACGCACCCATGGACCTTTCTCCTGCTACTCCTGCAAATTCAGCGGCACCGACAACATCTCCGCTACGTCCACACCACAGACTCTCGACCCCAACCACCTACAATGCATCCTTCTCAACACCCGATCAGTCCACAGGCATGCCATCGACCTATGGAACCTACTAGACACCATCTCTCCGGACATCGCCTTCCTTACGGAAACATGGATGAATGCTTCCTCAGCACCAGACATCACCATTGCCATCCCTGATGAATATAAGATCACACGCAAGGACCGCACCAGCCACACAGGAGGAGGAATCGCTATAGTCCATAAGAAATCTATCCGCATCTCAACCAGCTCTGACTCCAACCTCGCCAATTCCGAACACCTTCACTTCCAGGTCCACATCGACCCCAAGACCACACTCAGAGGCACCCTCCTTTACAGGCCACCAGGACCCCGCGCAAAATTCAGTGAAGACATCACGGACTTCATCACTCCACATGCGCTCCCCTCCAAAGAATACATCCTTCTGGGAGACCTCAACTTTCACTTCGATAAGATCAACGACCGCAACACCGCCACCCTCGTGGACAACCTCACCAACCTCGGACTTAAACAACTGGTCACTTCCCCCACCCACATCGCAGGTCACACACTCGACCCCATCTTCACCTCCAGCAACCATGTCTCCTTCAGCCACACTACGGACCTCATCTGGACTGACCACAGATGCGTTCACTTCACCTACAACAAACCAAAACCCAGCATCCACCTCCAACCTACCTTGAAAAGGAACTGGAACCAAATCACCACGGACCAAATCTCCGCATCGCTCCTTCAACACACCCCAGCCCCCTCCTCCAACGCTAACGAAGCCGCAGCTAATCTCACCCTATGGTTATCCAACACCGCTGACACCTTAGCACCTCTGAAAAAACATCAAAACAAACCTGGCAGCAAGAAGGCCTCATGGTTCAACGATGATCTCAAGAAGTCCAAGAAACTCTGCGCGCCCTTGAAAAGGCCTGGAAAAAAGACCCAACCACCAGCACCAAGGACGCCTTCAAAAACGCCACCCGCACTCACCACCAACTAATCCGAAAAGCCAAGAAAGCAGCATTCAAGGATCGACTCGACAACAACGCTCACAACAGCAAGGAACTTTTTAACATCGTCAAGGAATTTTCCAATCCCTCGGCCAACTCCAACGACATCACCCCCTCTCAAACCCTCTGCGACTCCCTAGCCTCTTTTTTCCACAACAAGATTGCAGACATCCACAACAGCTTTGACAACCAACCCGGAAACCAACCCACCCTACCGTCTGCTGTCCATCCTCCCCCCGTGAACACCCTTAACGACTGGAAGCCAATCCCCACTGAGGACACCATCCGCCTGATGAACTCCATCCACTCAGGATCCCCCACAGACCCATGCCCTCACCACATCTTCAACAAAGCAGACTCCGTCATAGCACCGCACCTCCGAGACGTCATCAACTGCTCCTTCAACTCCGCTACCTTCCCTGAAGCCTGGAAACACGCTGAACTCACCGCCCTTCTGAAAAAACCAACAGCGGACCCCACCGAACTCAAAAATTACCGCCCCATCTCGCTTCTTCCATTCCCGGCCAAAGTCATCGAGAAAGCCGTCAACAACCAGCTCGCCGCCTTCCTCGAAGCCAACAAATCCCTCGACCCCTCACAATCTGGCTTCCGAGCAAAACATAGTACCGAGACCGCCCTCATCGCAGCAACAGATGACATTCGAACTCTACTGGACAATGGAGACACAGTCGCCCTCATCCTCCTCGACCTCTCTGCAGCATTCGATACAGTCTGCCACAGCACCCTTCTACCACGCCTCAATAACATCGGAATCCAAGGAAAAGCACTGGAATGGATCACCTCGTTCCTCACCGGTAGAACCCAGAGAGTCCGCCTCCCACCATTCAAATCAGAGGCCACTGAAGTCATCTGCGGCGTACCTCAAGGATCCTCACTCAGTCCCACCCTCTTCAACGTATACATGAGCCCCCTCGCGGCCATCGCACGCCAACACAACCTCAACATCATCTCTTATGCGGACGACACTCAACTGATCCTTTCACTCACCAATGACCCCGGCGCCGCCAAAGCTAACCTGCACGAAGGAATGAAAGAAGTCGCCGAATGGATGAAACAAAGCCGTCTGAAACTGAACTCAGACAAAACAGAAGTCCTCATCCTAGGCACATCCCCCTCTGTTTGGGGTGGCCGGAAGCCCTCGGAAAAGCACCCATCCCGACAGACCACGCACGGAACCTTGGCGTCATTCTTGACTCTTCACTCTCAATGAACAAACAAGTCAACGCCGTATCCTCTTCCTGCTTCAACATTCTTCGCATGCTCAGAAAAACATTTCGCTGGATCCCCTCCGAAACTAGGAAAACAGTCACCCACGCCCTGGTCACGAGCCGACTGGACTACGGAAACACCCTCTACGCAGGTACCACCACCAAACTCCAGAAGAAACTCCAACGAATCCAAAACGCCTCAGCCAGGCTCATACTAGACATCCCACGCAACGAACACATCTCTGGCCACCTTAAAGACCTCCACTGGCTACCCGTCAATAAGAGGATCACTTTCCGACTGCTCACCCACGCACACAAATCACTTTACGACATCGGACCAGACTGCCTCAACTCTCGACTGTCCTTCTACACCCCCTCCCGCCAACTACGCTCTTCCGACCAAGCCCTCGCCACTATACCTCGCATCAACAAGACCACCATGGGAGGCAGATCCTTTTCTTACCTGGCTGCTAAAACATGGAACTCACTCCCCGCTTACCTCCGCCTCACCCAGAATCCTCCTCCTCCTCCTAAGCGCCTTGAAACCCTCTGGGTATGTAGTGCGCTATACAAATTTTATGACTTGACTTGACTTGACTATGTTCCAATGTGGTAAAGTTCAAGACACTCTCCCTAATGGGGGTTCTCAAACGCTCGAAAGACCCTTGGAAAGGGTCTCAAACTCTCGTAATACCCAGGTAGATTTACCAGCAAAGATTGTCACTTTGCAGTTGCAACAACGTGCAAAAGCACTGTCTCATGTTCGTGCACTTAAACAGCACGGTGCTCTATTGCTGCCGTTGGCCATATGAGTGCCTTACAAAAACAATAAAATACATTTAGAAAATGTGTTCCTTTCCAAAGGAATGAACAACACATCATGTAACGACTCAACTGTTCTTGACATATGTGTAACAAAATTATGGCTCACGCGCACATTACACAATAGCTTCTCTTGAGACCACAGACAATGGTCCGCTGGCAAAGTATTGTAATGTGTACTATATATTGATACCTGACATTCAGGTTATATAATATGGCCCTATGTCATCCGTTACTATGCAATACCGATGGAGCGTTGCACTGTTCTAGCTCAAATTGCACCATGGGCCCAATTAAAAAAATGCTGCTATGAGCAGATACGACTTACTCTTGTAAGACTTCCTAATTAAGCCTGAATTCCAGGACTACCTCAGAAGTACTCAACGCATACTCCTGGCTTATTCGTAGAATTCAGGAGTAGGCTAGTAATACTAACAAAGCCATGACAAATTCTTTGACTGAGGTTCTGTATTTTACAGTGTCAAATAGCCCAGGTGCTGTTTGATAGCCAGTACTGCATGAGATCTCTTAAATGCCATCTCAGCATTAGAGTATTTATGGAAGCTTTGCTTTGATTGATGTACTGAGTGATGATGTCATCTCTGAAAAAAAAGGGAGCATAACTTGCTGGAGCTTTCAACCCCCAAGAAGAAATGGTGTTCAGAATATGTAGCCGCTGGGATGGTTCTAAATCGTTTTTAAAAACACAAGGTGTTGTTGGAAGGGACATAACACACTGAAAATGGTAGAGCAATTTCTAACTGGAACACAGAATCATCATTCTGCTAAAAACGAGCATTTGTAAATCATCTAAAAAGAGATTACAGGCAGCCGATTTGATGAATGCTTCAATAATATGCCAGCTAAACCTCTCTACAGAGGTTTGCCTTCATAGGTACCTCGGGGGGGGCAGACTGAGATAAAATTAAAAAGCAATGCTCAATGTCTTATGGGATCCCAGTTTTAAAATTATTAGATAACAAAAAGTAATGGCTTTTGACAGTGCAATTTTTCCTCTGGATTATTCTACTTTTGTTATCAAAACCTGCTTTTAACCAAGTATCAGATCATTTTTGATTAAAATTCGTCTCTATTTCTAAGATATGTCTGTTATACGGCAATGTTCGAATTATGCTTGCTATCAGCAAGCAGTTTGTGAGATAAGGTATATTACATAGAGAGTACATTTTATAAAATGTCCATAATAATGTGTAACAATATAAAATAAATGGTCTTGTTGCATTTCCCATGATGATAAGCTAAAGCTGGCTGGTGTTGATTTATTTCTACGGTTGGATTACTTCAACAAATTCACAAAGTGCCCACACAAATATGTCCCAGCTGTTAAAAGATTAATTATACAAATAAAACAGGCAGCAAGGACACAACCTAACCAGGGTGGTAATTTTACCAATACAAATGTACCATAACACCTTCCTTCAAAACGGAAATATTATCTTTAAAAAAAATATGTTTTAGCGTTGTTCCCTTTTTTACTAGAATCAGTAATCATTTTTCAAACATATGCATCTGTTTTATTACATGGTATAATCCATGGAATAAACAAATGTACCTAAAAAAGAACATTTATCAATTAAAATGAGTGTGAACAGTTTTTTTTAAAAAGTGGTTTAGTAATTTTACAAAAAAATTCAACTATTCTACTGACCTTGAGGATTTGAAAACACAAACAAAATGGCTGTTACATTTGTTCAGGTGAGGATCAGCAATATAATATTTTCTCCTACTCGTGGATAAATGAATTAATTTCTGCAAGTTCGATTGTGATCAGATAAAGTTCTGTTTTTTTCTAGCTCGTTGAGCTGAAAGAAGGAAACTAAACTTCAGCAGAACCCCATCCTCAGTTAAAAGAGAGAAAAAAAAGAAAGGAGAGAGATCTGTAGGGGCTGGAAATATGTTAATCTTCCAATATTTGTTTGATGACTGTCACATATTTTTTTTACTAGTGAGTCTGATATAGCCTGTGATCATACGAGCCTAGATAAGATATGGTCGGCCCTAGTGGCTTGGCGTAACAAGCAATAAGTAAAGACGGTCCTATGATTTTGCCTGGGCCCTGTTGGTTCTTTTCTTTCCTAAGTAACTCAGGCTCTCTGGGTGAACAGGACTGGTTAAGGAAACAGACCAGGCGTGTTGGAACCTCACCTACTTATCATTATTGGCTCAATGTAAGGGCGGGAACGAGCAAGCCAGATGAGAAGAGTGGAGGATTACGTTCAAGAATGCCCAACATGGTGTATGAGGACAAAAAAAAAGGGAAACAAAACAACCAAATAAACCCAAAAAGAAAAAAAAAGGAACCCCATCCTCAGTTGTTGATGTTGCACACTATGGGTCAGTTTTTCATAGCACTGCCTTGCTCTTGAGTCACGCATGATGTTACAAGGGCAACACAATGCTAAAGTCAGATTTACCAAGCAATGCAAGGCCACCTTGTGTGGTCCTGCTTTGCTTGGTAAATCTTGAGTAACTCAAAGCAGTGCAAGTCTTCCCTGGGATGGTGTTCCATGGGTGGAGCATGGGTGTTCATGTAAAAATCTCCTTCGTTAAGGGAAATAATTTGCCAACAGAGGTGAGTAAGTTTAAACAAAAGTTATCGTGTTGTTCCTGAGGGAAAGAAAGAAATGCTACAGTCTGAGATGCAGATGTTTTATGGCAGGGTAACCAGATGGTAGCCCTGGGAATCCATTTTGTTGGATTTAATGCCCTCACACACCCTTTCAGGTGTGATGCTTCATCATTTGGGCCTGCTCCTCGTTGGGTCGGCGGTGCAATACCCAACGGGCAACACCTCATAGAGGGGCTCTTTGGCGGAGATCTTTTTCCAACAGCCATATAGATGAAGTGCGTGTGTGGGGCCAGAACAGGAGGGTAGACGTGATATGGTATGAGAAATTAAAATAAAGCTAGTGGTACCGGGAATTTCTTTATTCAAAAGGACCACTGCTTTAGTTAAAAATGGTTATTCTAAAGGAGAGTGGTGGAAAATAATGTTTCCAACTATCATCTAGAAGTTTATAGTCCGGTCAACATGTTTCTCGCTATTGTGAAAATTTACTAGCGATTCTTCAGGACCTAGTTGACTATTAGCAGATATCTAATTTGTGTTAGACTGTCTAGGCTACTAGATTGTGGTGTCTATATGCTTATATGGCTACCACATTAGTGAGTGAAGAGAAAGACTATTATATTACCCTTCAGCTGCGATTACCGGGACCGTACGGGTACTACATTTCCCAGCACCACACGCTCCAGGAGGCACCAAAGCGAATCTTCAGTGCCTGGTGGCGCATAAAGACGGTCTCTGGCACCCGCAGCACAGGACGCACGCCGGCATGCACGGGTCGCACCCGGACAAAGCCCAGGCTGAGGGTGGGTCCATCTGCGCCCGTCCAAGCCGGGACAAGGCTGGGCTGGGCCTATTCTCTTTGTCCTCTCGTGGAAATTTCTTCAAACGAAGACCAGTGGTTGCTCTCATTTATGAACAGTTTCTCTGTTCTGACCAGCCCCAGTAGTGTCTCTCTGCGGTGTAGTGAGCGGCTGGTGAGGTATATTATCTTGCGCCTCTAGTGGAAATTTCTTCAAACTAAGGCCAGAGGTTGCTCTCATTTATGAACAGTGTCTCTGTTCTGACCTGCCCCAATAGTGTCTCTTTGCGGTGTAGTCAGCGGCTGATGAGGTAGGATGGAGCCCGACTGTTTACTACTCATTGTTTATACCTTGAATCAGTACCATTACGTGGATAGAGCTGGACAAATGTTGTGTCTGTGCGTAGAGTGTTTGTTTTGTGTCCTGGACTTTCTAAGTGTGGAACCTTGTTATACCTATCTTCTGGGTGTTGAATCTCCCTCTCTAATCCTGGATTTATCCCCTGTAAGCTGAAACACTTTAACCTACTATTTTAGAAGTTATCTCTCTATTAGACTGCCAATGGTTAGGCGAAAGGCAACACTAGCACCTGGACGGGTTGCGACCAGTGCTATTGATACCACTGCCGCAGTGACTACCATGGATTCATTCCTGCAGCAGGCTGCAGCAGTGAAACATAAGGAGATCAAGCTTGTTAACAGTTGCCTTTCTAGGTCAGCCTCCCACGAAGCTCGGGTCCTGCAATGAGACAATGCCGGACAGAGCGGGGCCTCCTTTTTCCTGAGCTGGGTTCCAGGAGAGGTGAGGTACACTCCCTGTACTATTCAGATGTAAGAGACACCGTTTGGTACAGAGGAACACGATTTTGGACTATTTATGTATATCCTTTACAGATTGTCGTTACGTTCACTTTATGTATGCAGTAGCTAATGCTTAGAACTCTGGCCCTGAAGAAAGCCATGGGATCTTGTCCCTACCGGCTGAAACATGTTGGGCTTGTAAATGCAGTTATATGTTCAGACTGCTTCCTCTGCATTGTTCTTGTTTGTTTGAGGGAAAGGACAAATTACATTAGAGTTTTTCGCCTATTGATCCTTTTACCCCTTGTTTTTAACTCGCACATCTTTTGATTTTTGCACTGCACTCGATCCCATCTTTATCATTTGTTCATGGGTACCTTAGCGATTGATGGTGCGACCCAATTGAGTAAGGGCGATGGATGGGTCTCATTGATCAAGAGACATACCACCCCATTTTTGGATGACCAAATGAGAACACTTGATCTACATACTTATTTGATGGGAATCCAACACATCTCTGTACGGGTCTCACCAACAATCTCAGTAGGTCCTTCGACAGGTTTGTCCTGGCATACATTCTGATATAGAGACTTATATAGCTCTATTAGCGTCTAACTCACTTATGTAGGAGTTTTGCAGCAGCTCGGAGTACTTGAAGCTCCGTTATAGACCCCCTGTTCTTTTGTTGTTAGGATTACAGTTAGGGGGATACGAACTGGGCAGGTCTTTAAATTTCCCTCAGACCCTTCTTCAATTGTTTGTGTTTTACTGCCTTTCTAGGTCACCCATCACTGCTCCTCACCCAATGCATGTTGATACACTTATGTCTCTGATTAGTGCTGAGAATGAACTTTTGAACCTGACTAATAATACCGGGTTGAAGGAGGTTGCGCAGTATTGTGCAGGGACATTTATTCAACTAATTATCATCTCCATGCCTCCTCCTCTTTCCCCTGTTGTTATATTAGGTAATACGGGGGATAATGTAACATCTTTAAATCAAGTGAATCTGATGACTCTCTCCAGTATGATGAGCTACAGGATTTTGCTCATTATTGTGTTATATTGCTTGTTTGTGCTCTAAAACTTTTTTACGTGCTCTGTGTATTGTGCTGCCAATATACATTTTCTTGCATGGGCAGATCAAACAGTATACACAGAAATCCGTATTACAATCATAGCTCCCTTATTGCTATTTGGTACCCTGATTTTCAAGCAGTTTGTACTGCTTATACACGCTTTGAAATGCATACAACAAGTGAAGCCTGTTATTCTCTCCTGTCTGGTGGTGTTTAGCGATGTTACTGCATTTTTACTTAGTTCATCTTTCAATGATCTCCCTCTTCTGAATGTTATTTGGGGGGATTCTTTAAGATATTTATCCAGAACTGTATCTGTCTTTAAAATATGCCAGATCCGGTTGAATATATTCCTGACCTTGTACGCCTGACTGGAATACGTGGTGATGAACCTTGTTTAATTGTTGGCCTGTGTCTCTGCTTTTTGTTTAGCAATAAGCAATAAGTAAAGTGAATCTTTGTAATAATTCCACTTTCTCAACTGCCCTTTGGATTACCTTCTTCTCATGGTGGCAAAAACATATTAAAGACCTGCTACAAACCACGAAGCTTTGGTGTCTGCTTTTTCCTGTTTTTTTCGGCATTTCCGGCTGGATTGCAGGAGGGTGTTTGGGATAACACCAGTAGGTAGTTATAATTAGGATCTAGTTACCATAGGAAGATGGCAACATTCTATTCCCAATACCTTTGGAGTAGATTGACTAATCTTCGTGAAATTTTTAAAACTAATTCTTTGTTGGGATCAGCTCCTATGGTGAAAGTTTGGGGGTGATTTGTCAAGGGGGCTGAGAACAAAGGGGGGTCTTAAAACGTGTTTTTTCAATGTTAATTTCCATTGGAAACTTTAGAAAAGGCCACAGGTCCAACGGGTGAACGGAATTACCCCAAATTTGGCAGGGAGAAGGGTCTTGGTCTAGAAACCACGTTTTTGTTTATTTGGTGTAAATCCGTTCAGTAGTTTTTGAGACATATCAAAATTTACAGATATTGATATTTGGGAATTCGGCCAACTTATTGGCTGAGGCGTTACGAGCACGAGCTTGCTGCTGATTGGCTGCCAGCGGTGCGAGCGGTTGCAACTAGGAAGTGTTGGCCGCCATTTTGTGATCCTTTTGAAGGGAGTAAGGGGAAAAAGGGTAGAAAAGAGGAGGGTAGGAGCGCTGTGAGGTCTGTAGGGTGGTTAGGGTATGCTGCAGAGGGAGTGTGAAGCGAAGTATTCACCCCTACCGGTGTGAAAGTGCTGTTTTGTCCACTGTGAGATGGTGCAGAGGTGAGGGGCCGGTGAACTTGGTGATGAAAGCGTGTGCCTAAACTGTGAGCTAAGTGCTCTGTAGCATCCTGGCAGAAGCAAAGTATTTACTCTTACTGGTGTGAAAGTGCTGTTTTGCCTAGAGTGAGATGGTGTTGAGGTGAGGTATCGGTAAAGTTGGGGATGAAAGCGTGTGCTTAAACTGTGAGCTGAGTGCTGTAAACTGATATGCTGTGGGCGCTGTAGCATACTGGCCGAAGTGAAGTAGTTCCTTCTACCGGTGTGAAAGTGCTGTTTTTTCTACTGTGAGATGGTGGTGAGGTGAGGTGCCGGTACACTTAGGGATGAAAACGTATGCCTAAACTTTGAGCTGAGTGGTCTGTAGCATACTGGCCGAAGCGAAGAATTTACCCCTACCGGTGTGAAAGTGCTGTTTTGCCCACTGTGAGATGGTGCAGAGGTGAGCGCCTGGTGAACTCGGCGATGAAAGCGTGTGTCTAAATTGTGAGCAGAGTGCTCTGTAGCATCGTGGCGGGAGCAAAGTATTTCCCTTACCGGTGTGAAAGTGCTGTTTTGTTTAGAGTGAGATGGTGCAGAGAGGAGGTACCGTTAAACTCGAGGATGAAACCATGCACCTAAACTGTGAGCTGAGCGCTGTAAACTGATGTGCTCTGGGCGGTGTAGCATACTGGCTGTTGTAGCATATGTGTGCAGGTGGTGTTAGGATGCGTTTAGAGTGTAGCGTGAGTGGGGAGCAAAGTACTCACTGGTGCCGGTCTGAAGAGTCGGGGATGAAATTGTGAGTGTAAGTTGTGAGTTTATTGTCGTAAAGTGATGTGCTGTGGGTGCTGTAGGATACTGGCCGCTGTAGCATACCTGTGTAAGTATTGTTAGTGTGTGTTTATACTATACAGGGAGTGGGAAACGTACTAGTCACCACTACCTATAGCCTCAAATGAACTCTTTTAAGAAACAGGAAGAAAGAAATATTTGTGAACAATATAATGTAGAATGTTGCAATGCCACAGAAGAAAAATGATGACATGAGGTGTGTCTAAGAAAGTGAGGGTGTGTAATATAGGCATGAAGTTTAGAAATTATATAGGAAATGTCATTATTTAGGTGCCATAATTGGACCCACTGGTGCAAGAGCTAGGGCATCCAGCTGATGCAAAGTTGAAGCACTTCTGTTGTATTGAAACGCAAGCTCCTGCATCAGTGAATTGTATAATGCATGTTACAGTTGCATGTGACGTAAACAATAGCTATTACACTTGAATGACTCTATGTTCTATAAGCAAAATAAAGGTAGGATACGATCACCACATGTATTCTTTAAGAAATAAAAAAGAAATAGCAAAATGTAATCAACAAACTTTTTAGGTAGCCTAGCAGTGCTTTTTGTATTACAAAATTATCAGCAGTAGAATGGTCAGCAATCTGTTGTACAGTAGATTCAATGTGATACTTGTCAGAATTGGTACTAGCTCAACCCACATTGGAACTTTAAGTATGAATACAAACATTGCGCTTCGGAGAAGCACATTTGGTACCTTTGTAGTGAAACTATACATTATTGTCTTCAGCTGTTTAGAAAAAGAATCTTGTGTAGAGAGCTAAGCCATCGAGCTGAGACAAAATCCAAACGCTTCTGCTGTAGTCAAATTGAAGCTCCTGCATCAGTGAATTGCACAATATATGTTAGAGTACTTTGTGACCTACACAATAGCTATTAGACATGGATGAATAAATTGTATGATGAAAATGAAGGTAGTTTACGATTACTACACTGTGCCAACCAGCTGCTAAACAAAGTCGTATTTTTTCATTTTTATTGTGAGGTTCTGAGCAGAAGTTGACTGAGTAAATTTGTGTGAAAGGGCTTTGTAAATAACAGGGAGACAGAGAGGTGTGTGCACAGAGAACAGACGTGGTTTCAAAATGGGAGTCGGGTTTAGGCTAATTTAGGAAGTAAATAGCGCATTTGCATAGGCCATACATTTCCGATCCCTTGTTAAAGTGGAGACGTAAGGGGCAATAATGAAGATAGAGTTCAAATGTCTGAATATACTTAGAAAACTGTTATATTAAAGTAGTAGGATTGAAGTGTATTATAAAAATTTTAAAGGAAAAAGTAAAAAAAGATGGAAAAAAACCATTGAAGAATAATGTGAGTTTCTTACAAGTCTTGGAGATTCCACTCCAGAAGTTCTTCAGCGGCTTGAGATGCGTAATCTTCCAAGAGGCAATTGTTGCCATCGTCTAAGAAAAGAGAAGTGATCCAATTCATATCTTTGAGGTGACAGTAATGTTCCTCGAATGTTTGAATTGGTAGGCAATCTGCAATGTTGTGAAAGGTCGCACGTTGCAGGAGATCTTTCTCGGCTGCGCAGAAATCCCATTCCGTAGCGATTCCTTATTGCATTGCGTTCAACATTGCTTCCCTGCCAGAACAATCCCGCACATGGGTTTCAAGATAATGCATTACCTGCTGGATATCGGGAGCGATTGATGGGATGTTGGCAAGGCATACATCATTCGCCAGTCAAATGGGCAAGTTTTGCAATTAAATAATGGTTGTACGCATATTGTATGAGTGTAGATAAATGTTATGTTGTAGCTAGCTCCAATAATAGATAAGACGTAGGTAACCGAAAAGCTTTTCCGTTTTTTTACAGTATTGATGTAGCTTGGCTTAGAGGCGTATTCTGTCGCACATAGTTGTTACCACAGAGAGCGTAGCCATTTTTAAGAAGTAGAATTAGTAGTAGGATGGCCACAAAGAGAGCGAGATTTTTGGGCACTGTTCCTGTTATTCCAGAGATGATCGAATGAATGTAGTCTGCTATTAAAGGAAGAACAGTTTGAAAGCGTGTTAGAAGGCTGTAGTAGAGCATGTTAAAAAAGTGTGCCAGACCTTGAGTGTGACATGTGTTGTAAATTTTGTAACAATTCACAAAGTGTAATGGGCGGTTCTTATTTAAAAGGGAGTGTATTTTACTTGAAGTTTGTGGTATCTGCAGTCAATACATTTCTTTTGCAGAAGTGAGGGAGACTACTGTTCTGAACAAAAGCGCTTTTAGTTTGGTTTGTTTCTTGAAATCTGTTTTCAAACTATGAATTGAGAGCCAAGTTGAAGTTTGGGATTTAGTTTGTGTGGGTGAGAATAGACATTTCCACAGGGAGTTACTGTGTTTAAAACAGTAAGGACATGCGGTGTGCCGGCTCACATTCCGTAGGAGTGCATGTTATTGAGAAGCAGACAACTGCCGTTAGAAAGCTGTATGAATGTTAGTCGGATTGTGGGAGTTGTCGTGCTTTTAAAGATAGAATGCAAGGTTGGGAGCTATAAGCTTAGAAGCGCCGTGTAGTTGGACATTCTTGGATAGTAATGAATGACTGTCATTGTGGTCGCACTTTTCACCTGTGAGAAAAACTTCTGTATGCTCTTTAAGACAGTGATATGTAAATGGGAGAAACCACTGCTTGTGAATAAATGCGGTACCTTATATAATCACATACAACATTGAAAACAACATGTGCACCTAGCAGACACAACAACACTACATACTGTGGAAACCTGGCTAGCCATGTACACAAACTAAACATGGCTTTGCACCTCTGCCACACAATGCAGAATGTGGGAAGAGATGGAAGCAAAGTTTTTTTTGTTTTTTTTATTGATTTTCAAAAAACAGTGGCATACAATACATTCTCCGTTACAAAAAGCATACATAACACCAACAAAAAAGACAAAAACTCAATTACTTCAACATTACCAATCTTCTTCAATCTGACAAATAATAGCAAAGGGAAAAGGAAAATCAAATAACTAAAAACAAAAAAAACACAGCTACTCATTCAACCGAGACATGAGTCACTGAGTCATATTGGAACAATGCAGTATCACCATGTCCATTGGATTTGCCAGTCCCCACTCCTACCCTTTCAGCACCGCCCCTCCAACCCCACATATGTGCCATGCTACTCAGGGTCAGTCTCCCTGCTTACCAGAAAAGCACGCAGCGGTTCCCAGATATCTAGCGGTCTCGAAATTGTGGGCAATTCTTCTGCATAGACTTCCAAATACTCCTTACAGTAAACTAGATCCTTTAACCTCTCATCGGTTTTTGGACTGTACCCTCCCCCCCACACCCCCGCCACCGTGCGTGCTGCAATCAGTAACTCCAATCTCACAAATCTCCCAGTCACACCCCTGAGATGTGGCACGCAGCAGAGCAGACAGACAAGAGGAGTGCACCTGAGCTCCTCTGCCGTCATGGTCACCAGATTTCTCGCCACCTCTTCCCAAAACACATGCACCTTGCGGCTTTCCCAGGCTAAATGTAAAATATCTGCTCCCCCCTGTCCACAGCGCACACAACAATCGGAGTCACGCAATCCAAACTTGGGCAATCTCGCAGCCGTGTAATATACCTGGTTTATGTATTTAAAATGTATTATGCGCAGATTACCATTCATACTGAGTTTCCCTGTCAACTCACATACATGCCTCCAATCTCTTTCCACAATCGGCTCGGAAAGGCAATCAGTCCATCTCTCCCAACCTCTATCTTGCTCAGCTGTGCACTCTTCCTTATTCATCTTGTATAGTCTGGAGATATTTTTTTGTTAGTGGAAGTGGGGAGAGCAAACTGTAACGAGAATAATGTGGGTGGTTCCAGAGAGTAGCAAGTATAATGCGCCTTAACCGCATGTCGCAGTCTATGAATCGCAAATCTAAATAATACGGTCTGATTGCTAATATAGTTAAGATCGTCCGACGTTATAAACAACCCAGTCGGGTATATGTCCTGCATCCTTTGAAAACTTGCCTCCTGAAGTAACCGCATAGACGGTGCCTCGTGAGTCACCAACATCTCAGCGTGATGTTCTATGTACATGGCGGGTGCATACAGTGGCAGCTTTTGCACCAAGCGCCCAATAATCTCTGCCAGGATGTTATGGTCACATTAACAGCATTTATTTCAGTTTTTGGGGTGCCTCTCGCCCGATGCGTGATCATACTGTGCAGCGGAACTGGGGAAATATCCCCTTCCTCTACCGCTACATGCGGAGTGTATGCATGTGGTCGTAGCCAGTAATATACGTTTTGCGCCTGCGCACTCAAATAGTAAACATAGAAATTAGGCGCTCCGAACCCCCCTCTGTCATATCTACTGGTGAGAGTTGACCAATTTACACAGGCAGTCTTGCCACCCCACACTAGCCTTAATAAAACTCGTCAAATTTTATTAAAAAACTCCCTTGTGAGTAGCACCGGGATGTTAATAAACAGATATAAAAACTGCGGCAACACCACCATTTTAATCAAAGCTATACGATCCGCCAGTGATAGTGTCAGTGAAATCCACACATCCACCTGCTGTTCTAGCATAATGTAAGCCCTCCCTTAATTTTCACGTATCACCATGCTTGGGTCTCTATGAACCCACACTCCCAGATACTTGACCGGGTCTGTGGACCACACCAGCGGGAATTCTTCATCAGGTTGCGATGTGGATTCTGTTAGCGGCATAATAGTAGATTTGTCCCAATTGACAAAGAGACCCGATAATCGACCAAACCTGACATACTCTCGGAGTAGCTGGGCCAAGTATTGGGAGGGCTCGCGGACAAAAAGTACCATGTCGTCTGTGTACAACGAAATAGCTACTGGCTAGTAATTAAAATTAAGCGCTGCCTCTCTAT
The DNA here is from genome assembly GCF_964263255.1 of Lissotriton vulgaris. Lineage (NCBI taxonomy): Eukaryota > Metazoa > Chordata > Amphibia > Caudata > Salamandridae > Lissotriton > Lissotriton vulgaris. Next base: position 903,480,451 of record NC_141696.1, read on the forward strand.
GCCGTTGTCGAATAACACACGCTAACAGCTCCAGAATGATCGTAAAGAGCAGTGGAGATAGTGGACATCCCTGACGTGTGCCCCTCTCTATGATGAACGGTCTGGAAGTCAACCCTCCTACACGCACCCTTCCCGACGGCACCGCATACAGCACCGCTATCCATTGCAGAAATAAGGGCGGGAACCCCATCCGTCGTTTAACAAAAAATGCCTTTGCAGCATCTAGTAGCACAGTTGCAGACGCCATACTAGGCCCGATTACGTGGCGCATGGAGAAGATGGTCCGAAGATTATGCGACGTGGATCTTTCAGGTATAATGCCCGATTGATCAGGCAGCACTAGGCATGTCATCAGAGGCTGCAATCGAATCGCAAAAATTTTAGCCAAAATCTTCGCATCTATATTGATCAACGACAGAGTGCGGTAACAGTCATTCCTGTCCGGGAGCTTGTACTTTTTGAGCAGGTTAATGATCAGCGCTGGTCGCAGTGTTGGCGGTAGTTCCCCGGACTCGTGTGCCTCAGCTTACATCTCCAGTAAGTAAGGTGCAAGTAAATGTACGTATCTATTATAAAATTCCACCGTGAGACCATCCGGCCCAGGTGCTTTACTGTTTGACAACTCCAAAATTGCTGCCTTGATATCTCGCTCATCTATAGGCATGCACAAATATTCCCTGTGTGCATCCGACAACTAGGTGCACGCCACATCCTCAAGGTAATCCTCCGTCTCTGCTTCCGTCCCACCCCCCTTTGAGGTATACAACTCCTCATAGAAGCTTCTGAATTGGTCTGTGATGTCCAGTGGATGATGATGTTCCCCCCGTTGGTGTCTGTTATCATATCTATATGCGCCTGTTCTATTCTACCCTTGATCTTGTTAGCCAATGTGCACCCCTGCCTGCCCACCTTACCGTACCACCGAGCTGTGTGTCTACGCGACAGGTATTTTAATTCCGAGTCCGCCAGTGCCTCATAGTCTGTAAGTAGTTCATGTATGTGATCCAGTGTATCTGTCGCAGGAGACTTAGCATAATCACATTCTAACTCACGTAGGGCATTCTCCTTATTTTGCAATTGTGTCCTAATGTCATGTAATATGCCCGCCGTGGTACTAATACACACACCCCTTATTGTGACCTTGAAAGCTTCCCATATTTTTGAGGCCTTATCGACTGAACCCTTATTTATCACGAAATATTGTTCAATGGCTTCCCTCACCGTATTGACATAGATGGGATCTAGCAGCGCCTCAGAGTGAAGCCTCCATGTAAATGGGCAATGTAAAGCCGTAGGTATCTCAAGGTCCAACTGCACTGGGTTGTGATCTGGTAATGTACGTGGTAAATGTATTATCTCCTGCACCCAGTTCATGGCCTCTTCTCCCACCAACCAATAATCCAACCGTGATCAGCTACAGTGCGAGGGCGTCGCATGCGTCCTTTCCCTTACCATGGGGTTCCTCACTCGCCACACATCACTCAGGGCCATATGTAAGAAGCTAATTTTTAGTTGCAAACGCTGCGAATCGCAAAAAAATAGCATTTGCGACCAAAAACTAGCATTTTTCAATGTATGAAGGAAAAAAGCATCGCAATTTAGGGAATCGCAATAATAGCAATTCCTTAAATAGCGTGATCCACAAAAATGCAATTTTCATTACGATTCCTTATTCTGCTACCATGCAGCAAGCCAACATCACAAATTAAGCAATCGCTAATAAGGAATCGCAATGGTATGTATCACAAATTCGCAAATTGCGAAATGAACAAAATCGCTAAATAGCAAATCGCAATTACCACCAAGTGGGAGCAGGTGGTAACCAGGTGCAAAGTATATAAGGAATCCCACAATGCAACAGACTCTTTTACACAATGGCTGGGCTGTACATCATTGCAAGGAGGCGAAGACTGAGAGCTGCTGCGCAGAGGAGGAGGTGCCAGGAGAGGATATTCCGTGATCGCATCACCATCTACCAGCGCACAGAGGAGGACATCTACACCCATTACAGACTGGAGGAAGAAAGTATAATGGATTTAATTGAAGAGCTCAGACCCTATCTAGAACACCCCACACGCAGGACACAGCCATCCCCACACACATTCAGGTCCTGTGTTCACTACACCTGCTGGCCTCAGGTAGTTTTCAGGGGTCGATAGCCTCAGTGGGAGGGCTGTCACAAAGTGCACTGTCGCACTTTTTCCATGCATTCCTGGATGCCATGGTACACAGAATGCAACACCACATACACTTCCCCAGCACCCCACAGGAACTAGCCCAGACCAAGCTGGACTTCTACAACATTGCCCAATTCCTCCACGTCATAGGATGTATTGATGGGACACATATCGCCATTTCACCCCCCTCACACAATGAGTATTTATATAGGAACAGGAAATGCTACCATTCACTACACATACAGGTGGTGTGTGATGCTAAAAATATCATTACTGATATAGTAGCGAAGTATCCTGGCAGCACACATGACACATTTATGTTCAGACACAGTGGGCTATACCGTAGACTCTCCAGAGGTGAATTTGGCGAGGGATACTTACTAGGTAAATGCTTGTCCACATAGGGCACATTACCACTGACTAACATGTCCATTTCAGCCACTAACCATTTACCTTTCCAACCACAGGTGACAGTGCCTATGCATTCCGGGACTTCATCTTGACACCCTACCTCAATCCTACAACTGCTGGTGAGCGGAGATTCAATCGGGCACACATTAGCACAAGATGCACCATTGAAAGAACATTCGGCATACTGAAGAGCAGATTTCGCTGCATCCATAAAAGCGGAGGAGCGCTACAATACAGCCCAGAAATTTGCTGCAAAATTGTTTTGGCATGTGCCATGTTGCACAACATCGCCACAAGGAAAGGCACGGCAGTGGTGTTGACAGAATCAGATTCCTCTGACGTGGAGGGGCCTAGACCTGGACGCATGGCAGCTGGTGTAGCTGGTGCTGCAGCTGGCCGACAGAGGCGTGATGAGATCATGCGCAACTACTTCTAGGTAAGTAATAATGACACGACAACAACTTCAAATGTTGAAAATGCTTTTATTTAACATGATAAACAATGCCACATATCCGCTGTGGCAACTAGTCACACTCAAAATGTAGAGTACGTGTTCCAGTCACAGTGCAAAAATATAACTTGTGTGATGTCAAAGTCTTCCTAATTGTGCGTAGTAGGGCGACCGCTCCGGCCACTATGGCACCTCTCCTGGATGGGTGGTGGCGTATTGTTGCTCCACACAGACTGTGCGTCCTCCTCACTGGGAGTGAGTACTCCTGGGCCAGCTGTACGGAGTGCCCTCAGCTCATCCACAGCGGATGTTGCCTGCATGACTGCTGTGGCGATGTCTTGCATGCCATGTGCAAACTCACGCTGCATGAGTATGCTGCACCTGGAAGACACGTTGATGGCAGAGGACAATCTATTGATGGCCCGTGTATAGTGGTCCAAGCGGTCCTGCTCCCTGCGCCGTGCAGCACGTTCTGCACGCAGCTCCCCACATAGCTCGTGCATGGCGTCCCTCTCCTCTCCTTGTATGCCCCTGAGCCCTGCCCTCATTTCACGTTGTAATGACTTTATGTTTTTAGCTTGCAGGCGCTGCACCTGGAGCATATTTATTTCCAAGCCTGCAAAGACAGTATCATCTTCCTGATCAGCCAAGCTGCTGGCTCTGCGTTGTGTGCGTCTTCCTATGCCCTGTGGACATTGTCTGTCCTGAGGCCTGAACTCATGCTGTGGCTGTGCTTCTTGGGACTGCAGATTAGCATTAATGTCCTCTGCCTCGTCCTCCATTGGTGGTAGTGGCCTCACTACGTGCCGCCTCCGTCTCTTGGGAGGATTGACAGGGCTGTCCTCCCCATCTGTATCTGGCTCCTGCCCTGCATCTCCGGAGTCTGGATGGTCCCTCAATGTTCCACTGCCTGTGGGCTGGGTAATTGCTGGTGCTGTGGACAGAACAGCACACATTATTATTTGTTTCATTTGGTATTTGTAAATAAATTTCTAAGATGTTTGGGTCTACATTACTGATTGAGTTCCCTTTCCTGACCTGCACAGGCAAATTTGGCTTAGCGTGGCTGCGTAACACAACTTAGATTTACATTTCACTACATCTCCTATAATGCATTGCTCTGACTGCCTTTGGGACTGCTTTGGCTTTGAATGTGTTTCCCCTACCCTCTAGGTTGATGCAGGGGGGGGAGGGGGGGTTGGGGTTGTGATGGCATGATTCTTACCTGCTGTGGATGATGCTTGGTGCTCTCTAGGTCAGCCACGCCCGTCACGCTCTCTGGTGCAAGTGTACCCTCCACAAGTTCCTCCAGTGGTGTAGATTCAGGCACAGTTGATGTTCCCACGGGTGATCTGTGACTGTTCCATCCTGGCAGCTAGCTTTTCCTTGGAGCGCTGGCGCAGATCATACCAGCGCTTGCGTAGCACCTCTACACTCCTGTGAGTAACTCCCAGGGCATTTACTTTTGCCTGTATTTCTGCCCAAATCCTCCTTTTCCCGGCCTCTGGAACTTTCAGGGAACTTTTGCCAAATAGCAAGTCGTGGTTGGGCACCATTTCCTGAATGAGGGTCTCAATTTCTGCCTCAGAAAACTTCATTTTCCTCTTTCTGGCATTTTCTCCTTCCTGCTGCTGTGTTCCAACCATTTCCTTGCAGCCACAATCAGCCATGGTGTGCCTGGAGCAGTCTTCAGTCTTACTCACTCCCTCTCTGTGAGCCTCCCTCTACAAACACTGTTGCAGCATGGGTAGTCTGTTACTTCCTGGTAGTGATGTCATCAGACTGCACCAGTGTTCCGATTGGCTGTTTAGCGAAAATCGCAAAATTGCGATTTTTCCCGTTAAGGAATCGCAATTTTGCGTTTTTTTCCGGTTTAAGGAATCGCTTTTCACGTTCTCGCAGTTAATTAGCGATTTTGACCGAATCGCTAATTATTTGCGATTTTTTTTGATACATCGCGATTTGCAATTCGGATTCAGCGATTCGGTAAAAATCGCTAATTCCGATTCTCAAATCTTGTCCTACATACTTATGGCCCTTTGACCAAATTATTCAATGGCGCAGGCTACAGTTCTAGCTACTTTCGGAGAGCGGTGGGTTAATGGGTTGGACTTATCCAAGTCAGGGTTTAAATATGTATTTAGATCACCACCCCATTATAAAGTGGCCTCCGGCCAGGTTCTCAATACACCATACATCCGAGTGAGGCAGACTGGGTCATCCACAATGGGGTATCTAAGTTTACACTTAGATTATGCGCTTTTACGAGCGCGATAATGTTCTGAACTCCCTAAGAGATCTGAGGGAGGTTTAATTAATTGAAGAACAAACCGCTCTGTGATACTCGAAAACACCAAAATGTCTCATATAGATATGGCCATAACTTTTCGATAAGCTCAACTGAAAGGACGAATGTCCTTATTGTCTGAATGAATATCAAATCTGGCATTCATGCAAACACTTTTTTTTCATTTTTTCCTTTACACAGCCACCCACGAAGTGCTTCCAACATGAATAGAACACGTGAGTTAAGCTTGTATTAGTTAAACACATAACTCAGTACACGGTATGGTCACTAAGGGTCACCACAATTTGACACACACGGTACTGCATGAAAGGGCATCACCATTGAAGTAGCAAACTCAGTTTGTATGAATTTCAGTCTTGTTTACTTATTTTATTTTGTTAATAATCATCCTAGTATGTTACTGCATTTTTATTATGGTTGCATTGTAGATTCTTCTTCTTGATGAAGAGCGTTCAGTTCGAAATGCATTGGAGCACAAAAGAAATATAAAATGTGGAAATTAATGTAAATGTACCTGAAGAATTATGGAAAAAAATATATCATTTAATGAATACATTTCACATGAACAAGAAGAAAGAGTGGATCTTAATCATTTAAAAATACAGCTGGATATATAAAAAGGAGTGCCCTAAGGGAGATGCAACCAAACACATTGGAAGCACGATACCATATTGTTTCCTGACGTTATACAATTGGGACTGAAACGTCACCCCTGGGAGCAACCTACTAAAGGACAAAGATATTTTGAAATTTTAAAAAAAATTATTTTTGAGAATTCTCACAACAACTTTGGCTGTGCTGTGCGCAAGCTATTTATTCAGTTTAAATCATCCACAATGGGGCCATATACATTAATTATAGTAACCAATGAGCCCCCTATCTGTCCTTGCACCATCGCGCACCTGTCCCCCTCAGTGGAGATGGAGGTACTCCCTTTGACCCAGTGCAATCAGCTGTAGGTCCTAAAAGTGGAACTGTGTCTTGATACCACATTGGATGATGTTAGAACTGCATCTGAGAGTGGAGATGAAGGTAGTCCATTCGACCAGATGCAAACAACTCTAGTTCCTGACAGTGCAACAGTGTCTTGATCCCATAATGAACGATGTCCGATATTACCTTCTGCTTGCTTTTCTCAGAAGTTTGTTTGTTGAGGTGCATCACACTCTGTGCTTCCAAAGCTAACTGCTGGACATGATTATTGGGCTTAGTTGACAGTAGTCAGTGGAGTATACTGTGGTAGAGCAGGAGCGAACAGTGAAATGGGGTCTTGATTGTATGAGTACAGTCTATGATCAGGTGCAACCAACTCCGTGCTTTTGAATCGAACGGTATGTGGCTGTGAGGTGTTAATGACCACTCCATCTGTTCCAGACTGCGGTTTGCAGGTTTCACAATTTAGATTGAGTGGTGAGTGTTTCATTACAGAATCCATTAGTTAAGTAATTAGAACGTCTATTGAAACATACACAATATTGTTATATTAGAACATTGGAATGTTGGGAGCTCCATTGAAAACAATGGAGTAGCTCCTTAGTCTTGTATAAACCTGGAGCTGCAAGATTGCAAAGTTTTTTTGTTCACAGCTCTGGCTTGTTAAAGGCCCTAACCTTCAGGTTGAACCTTTAATGCTGGAGAGAGCCTTTAATAGCCGGTATAGCATGCTGCGGTGGGCTATAAGTGCATTGTATACTTGGTTGAAGAAGTTTTTTTTAGATGAGTTATAGGTTTAGTACAATGACCAAATTCATCTTGCAAGTCGAAAGTAACAGTGAAAATAGTAGACTGTGGACAGATTAAATCCCAATTCGAATTGTTTTGATTTATTTATTGTAGAGTTTTATGCAATTTCTGTTGTTGTATTTTGTAAAGAGGGAGTGAGAAAAAGTATTGATGAATGTGTGTGTGAGTACTGCCTTCAATTAACAATGCAGACAGTAGTGTTCACAATTTAGATTGAGCTGCTATTGTAGATGATTTAGGGCCAGATGTAGGTAATTCCTATTTACCGACTCTTAAATACCGAATTTTACCAATTCGGTATTTAAGAGTCGGTATATAGGAAGGGGGCAGATGTAGGTAATTCTAATTTAGGAATTACCGAATCTGTATGATTCGGTATTTACCGATTCAATAAATACCGAATCGGTATTGCCCATTGATTCCTATGGGCCATGAAGCCCATAGGAATCAATGGGAAATACCGATTCGGTATTTACCGAATCGGTAAATATCGAATCCTGCAAGGGTGCAGGGGGTGTCACTTTGACACCCTCTAGCACCCCAAGTACAGGCTTGTGTGCCATGTGGCACACATACATGCCCTAAGGGCATGTCTGTGTGTCACATGGCACAGGTGTACATGCACAGAAGTGCATGTACACCTGAATTCGGTATTTTACCACCCAATTGGATTGGGTGGTAAAATACCGAATTCTGAAGGCCTGTAGCACTGTAAACAGTGCTACCTACATCTGGGTTTTACCGACTCGGTAAAATCACCGGTTCGGTATTTTACAGAATCTTTAAATTTACCGAATCAGTAAATTTACTGGTTCTGTAAAATCAGAGCCCCTACATCTCAAAACCCAATTACCGGTCGGTAACGGCCGAAATCGGTGGAACCTTTCATCGTCTGACTGATGTCACATCTCAGGACAAAGTCATTGGTCTGTTTGTAAAGACCCAGCCTCCAATAGCATTGCTGCAATAGAGAAATTGTAGCAGCAACCCCCGCATGTGCCAAAGTCCGACCCTCATGTGCAGCCAGTATTAGTCCTAGTCTGCGACCACTGTTTGGTATTACTGTATCCCCCACTCCTGGAATCTGAGCATATGGTATGTTTTGCGCATCTTATTTGTGTGAGTACTTGGGTGGACAACATTTGATAAGTGTGTTTCATTATGTGGAGCATTGAAAGCCACCATGATGTCTCTGTCTATCCTTTTACTTGAAGGAGTTATCACAGCAACTGTGGTGGTGTGAACCATCACCTTTGCAGCCTCATCCATCAATTAATTCACTGCAACATGCACGCCAACACATTGATGACTCAATGTATGAATGACATGAGCCTGTAACAAGTATTCTTTTAGCTTTGCCTCCTATTCTCAAAGCAACTTGTACTTCAGTGTGCAGCTTTTTCCCAAAAATTGCGATACTCATTATATGACCGGACCGCACACTTTAATAGGAATCACACACAATGAGTGTGGGAATTCAGCATCTGTATTCTGTAGTGCTAATACAAGAGACTTAAGTTCTGCCCGCTTAATGACTGCATGTAGGTTTTTTCGGGATGGAAGGTTCAATCAAACATACAGCCTTTCACGATTGCGCATGAGGCTGAATATTATTATTTTGTCCCTATGGCAGGTTGTGAAAAACCATCAGTGTACGTTATGTAGTCATAGCGATCTAGAAGCATTATTTTATTAGGAAGAGGATATGCTTCATCATACTGTAGAAAGGCTCGTGTTTGTAATGTAGAGTCAAATCTGTAGTCCACATTAGTTGCAGTGAAGGAGTTTGCACATTTTATCCATCTCAGATGTAGAGCTTTTGCATTTGGAACACTAGCTCTTGTAACCACCTCTAAATTCGGTACTGGGGTCACAACAATAATTTGTTTGCATTTTTCCAGGGCATGCTCTCTCACAACAGCAGTCTGGACTGCTGTCAGAATTTTTTCTGTTGGTGCCAAACACAGTGCAGCATTTGTGTAGAGATGTGATTTATACGCATTTGGTACTGTGTCATCTTCATTTATTTATTTATTGACATTTGTAGAGCGCGGCGAATACCCGTGGGCGTCTCGGCGCTAGTTAAGGGATGGATCAGCAACTGGGTAAAGAAGATATACAAGGCTATTGGTCAAATAACCACGTCTTTAGCTGTTTGCGGAATGTGAACAGGGAGGGACTTGCTCGGATATGTGCAGGAAGGGTGTTCCAGAGTCTAGGGGCGGCAACCAGGAAACGCCTGTCGCCCCAGGTGACTGTTCTAGTGCAAGGCACAGCCAAGAAGTTCTGAATAGAGGAACGAAGAGATCGGGTTGGGACATGATGGAGAAGATTCTGTTTGAGAAAGTGGGGAGCTTGATTATTGAGTGACTTGTAAACAATACACAGCGATTTGAATTTGATACGGCTGCGTATCGGGAGCCAATGGAGATCCCTAATGATGTTTGTAACTGGTGCGAACTTGGGGATCCCAGCCAGCATTCGTGCGGCTGCATTTTGGATTGACTGCATCTTATTTGTCACTCGGACTTGGGCATTTAAGAATAGAGCATTACAATAGTCCAATTGAAAGTGACATATGTGTTCACTGATGTACTCACGTTTACACGGATCACCAGGTTTACAGTATTTACACATGTATGTAAGTGTTTGGAAGCTATCATATCAGCATGTACGGAATGTAGAGTTTCCTTGTGTTCTTGCATCCAATGTGTGTCTGAAAGTATAAAGTCATAGAATGGTTTTGTAACATTCTGCGTAAACAGGAATGTATGTTCTGCCATAATTTGGAAATCCTAATATGGATTGTAATCTTTTCTGCTTCATTGGAGGTTAGAGCAACACATATTTATCAAAACAATGGGTCATCAGGGTCTTGCCTTACCTGCCAGCTCATCTCCCAAAATAAGACCCCGAGGTTAGCAATTTTAGATTTTTGGAAATTGAATCGCTAGCCCATGTGATCAAACTCCAGAATTATGTGGTCCACTCTTGTCAAGTGCTCTATAAGGTCATCGTCTGTTAAATATATGTCATCAACATATGGCAATGCCTGGTCATGAAAGTTCTCAAGTAATTATGTGCCTCTCTTTGAAACAGTCCCGGGCTTTTCTTATACTCCTCTGGTAAATGGCAGAAATGTTTCTGAGATGAACACAGTCAATTACCTGCTTCCAGACACTTTATTTTGGAAGATATCAAATGTTGTTATTTTGTTCCGCACAAAGTTTTTCATTAGTGCAGGACTGTATGCATTTTGTACTGTAATGTTCAAGTAGCTTTTTAAAATGAGGTTTTGATATTTTTGGTTTGTCTTTCTGTTTAATTATGTATTCAGTTTAACATTGTGAGTTTTTTCTTTGTTTCACATGCTCTTCACTCTGACCATCTGTTTCTCTCTGAGTGTCTGTGGGATATATCTTGAAGGGAACAAGAGGAATGTGTATCACTATTCTGATACCTGTCAGGTGATTTAACAATATGACGGTTATATAAATTGTAATGTTTTTCTGTAGATTCCTGCATAGGAGACAACCCTCTTTTTTTGTTTTTTCCTTGTTTTTTTTTGTTGTCCCACTTCTTCTTTGTGGAAGCGCTGGGTCCTTGCTTAAAGTTCAGAATTACTCTTTACTTGTGGTTTCCCTGGTCTGGCTCCTAACTTATCTCGACCCAGCATAGCATAGGTTTCTTCGATCATTTTAGGCAATTTCCTTTCCTGTTGTGCAGGAAGCAAGGAAGCATATCCCTTAGGTGTTGGCGTTTAGCTAACAAGACTGCTTTCCCTTTTATGTTACTCAATATTATGCCGGATACTGGCGTAAAATAGCCCACCAGTTTCATTCCTAAGTTCAGGATTGGTGCTGCCTGATCTCATTCTATACTTGTTTTAAGACCTCAGGTAAAACCACCAGAGTCGGGGTACCATGTGCTCTCGTATTACTGCTACAAATACTGTCCCCTAAGTGGCACAATCTTCTACTGGGGGACCCATCCCCATCCCCATTGGCAAGCAAATTTGCCATGCTTTTCTTGCAGGCTCATATGTGGAAATTCTTCTTCAAGCTGGTTTGTTTTTTGTGGAATCCAAAATGGACTTTCTTCCCTTATGGTGGGTATTTTTACCATTACCGCATTGAATGTCTTAGGGCTAATGCCTGGTGTAGCTAACTGGGGTGATACTGCTTGAACAGTCCATGCAGAATCAAGTGCTAATGTTCACATTACAAATTGTGTGAGACTTCTTTATATTGTTATAGATTATTGTATAATCCCTGTATTTGGCCTGCGGTCCGACGATAAACATTGGCATGTGGTGTGTATCCAGCTAGAACTGGTCATATCGTACCTTCATTGCTGAGTGGGCCCAGTCTCACTTTTTTTTTGTATGCTATGGGAAAGTGAGCCTTTAAACCAATTGGTATGTTCTTGGTAAGTCAGAGGAATTTCTACCTCTTCATAAGGAGTGGATTCATCCTGTATTTCTCCTACTTCATATACGTGAAATAGCCATGTAGCATCATCATCAGCAGGGAATTTACCTCATGAGTAAAATACCTCCATCATAAATGCTTTGTGTGCCTCTCTCACTGAGCTAACCTCCACCCAACGAGTGTGAGGCCATCTTGAAGTAATTATTGAGTGACTGCATGTCTTCAGTTCTCGGAAATATTTTGTGCCATGTTTTGTAAGAAATGTATTACGGAGTTTGGCTAACACAGTGGGAACAATATGCTTTCAAGCTTGAATTTACCAACTACTAATACATAGGATAGACCTCCTCAGCAGAGAAGGATTTTCTCTACCACCACAGACGTCTCCGATTTTAAAAGGCATATAGGGATATCTGAGGAAAGATGATTGAACTACTCAGTTGATCCATACAAAATACGAACCCAACCAATGTTGGGGCCACATGTCTTGTAGTTTCCACAAATCAGTAGGAGCTGCGCGTTTATGGAGAGCATAAACTTAGGATGGTGCCAGATTGATTCCATGCATCCCGTACGATAAGTTGTCCCTTGGACCTGCTAGCTCACAGTTCCGCCATTAGCCCCCCTAAAACTTGAACATGGAGCGAACAGTTATAACTATCACTGTCAAATGTCAAATGGGGCACTTTTAATGTTTATTGAACAGTAGGGATTCTTGTATAGAAAATATGGGCTGTGATGATTAAAAGGTAGAATCAGACAAATGTTAGGAAATGTGTCAAGACAGAGAATAAAACAAAGAATTCCACCATCTTGTTGAGCCAGGTTGTATATACATACATATAAAAGACTATAACAATCGAGGATACCCCTAAGATGTGAACCCTAACCTACATGTCTAGGGTGTGAATGTGTGATCTGCCAAGATAATCCCGATCTGGATGATCTAACCCATTTTAACTTGTAAGTAAAAGTGTATGACCAAGTCTTCGTCACAAACTTGACACCCCTCACGGAGATGTCAGTCAGCTGCTAGGTGAAATCTTCAGCATACAGCGACCCCTCGAAGTCAGCAGAAGTGTTTCATCTCATTATGTTAGGAAACAAAAAGCTATATATAGAAAATGGCATCATTGCCTCAGACCGAGATTGTGATTAGGCAACCATTGTTTGTGTTCTACAGATAGCTGCATTTCCATATGGATGTAATAATAAACACATTTGTATAACACACTTGAGGGGCTTGCACCTAATGCCAAGGCAGTTTGATAGTGTTCTCACAAAGTTTTCATCATCAGCAAGGTTGGTGCTTCCAAGAATCTAGTCTGAATGTCATATATGCAAATGTGTGTTGAACGTGGACGTGACGAAGAGAAGGCAACTTTAGGAAAGGATTGTGTGCATGTAGGGATGGCACTAAGTTCTACCGGGCCTAACACGGACACATGACACAATCAGAAGTAGACTAATTTAATCATGTTTTAGGGAGATAGCATAAGCACGTTAGCACTGGTTAGCAGTGGTAAAGTGCACATAGTCCTAAAACCAACAAAACCAAATTCATAAAAACAGGAGGGGTGAAGGCAAAATGTTTGGGGGCGACACAGCAGAGAGTGCCTGGTCTAACAGTCATCCACATTCCACTTTAAGAATCGGACTTCATCCCATAGAATGTTGAGCATTTGAATATCATTCATTGATGGCATCAATATTGCCCATGTTTATTTTTTCAGTCTTCATCCTTTCCTTCAGCTTCTCATGGTCCATTCATCAGCAGACCCACATCAATCATCCAATTCCATCAATTTTAGGTTCAAGAGCAGTTTTAATATTGTGGGCAGCTTGTAGGATAATATTGACTATGTCTGTAAGCTCCTGTAATGTCTTTCCCATAACATGAGTAGGAGTTGCCATTTCATTTACCTCTACAGTTCAAGCGCCTATCTTTCATGAGGTGCCCAAATCTTGGAGCCTGCGAGTTTCTCAATCATTGTGACTAGGAGATGATTCCCATGTCACAAGGTTACCATGACCGAGTTCTGGCACCCCACAGGAGAAATCCCAGCCCAATGTTGCAAACTGAGCACTAGGATCTGGGCTGGGCAGTTTTGCTATACCTGATCCCCAGTTTCCCCTGCTAGCCTCAAATAAGACCAAGCCCTGTTAAGGTTTACTCTTATAAGGCAAGGACGACTTTGCAATTAGGCAAACACATTATATTGGTGAGAGAAACAGACATTCTAAATGGGGCACAGCTTTTATTCATTTGACGGGTGGGCGTTGAGTCAGTCAGTTTCAAAAGTTTGATATGCACAGCCCTAACTAGGCCAATTCTTGTCTAGGCCAGAAATAATCCACTCTGTCAGTGCTGTAGTGTTATGGGTTATCAAAGTTCTGACTCCATAGTCCTCAAGCTCTCAAATATCTCCCCAACTTTAGCTTGTGTCTCACTGCTTCTGCAGCTCGCTCCGCTTGTTACTCTGCACTGTCCTTTTCTCTGATCAGGCCCTAGTGGAAAGGGGAAAAAAGCCATAAGCGCCACTTTGGCCACTGCACAAGGAAACAAGCTGGCACTAGTTGCCGTTCACGGCCCTTCCTTCTCTCCAAGACCTTCAAGTCCATTTTTTTACACCCTCTGCTTATACCGCCTATCTCCTTTGGCTCAGGCATGCCTAGCTCACCCATCCTTGGTGCCTGCAACTCTTTTGGACTGGAACTAATGCCTCCACTCTTCTAAAGCTATCAAAATGTCCTTTCTATTTCAACAAGGGGGTCCACCCGCTGGGGGTTTAAACCCTCTGAATCATGCACCTAAAGGGGAACCGTTTGTCCTCAGCATGCAAGTGTACTTCAGCTGGAGTTTGCAACAATACAAGCTCACTAGGTCGCCATCTCTGACAGCCCTCTCAATATACTTCAGTCAAAGTACATTAAGAGTTCATTAAATTGATCGATAAGATTTAGAAAGATTGAGATAAATTCGTAGTCTATTTTTTTACTCACAAAAACCTGTATATGTGTTGTTACATAAGGTTTATTTCACTATAACACAATTTGTGTATTGATTGGACCTCTTTTTCACATAACATGCAGGTGGGCAGGCCATCATGTACATGAAAACATTTGTATGTTGTAATATTATACCATATTTTAAAAGTAGATGTCAATCACTTGATCGTGACTTGGGCATGTATTCGTATGCAGGTTCTCCCTTTTCCCCATTGAATTATTGCACCAACAAAGCAATGATATTTTATTGCACCAGGAAAGCAATGATTATGTATAAATCCCATGCTCATATCCATTAATATGTAGGATGATGGTGTTATTAAAGACACGTGGTAAACTAACCTTAATGAAGATAGCATCACACCATCTTTCTTGATGTATTTCCTATTTTTACAATTTATTATGTGTTCACAGAACTTATGCATTAAGGTGCATAATTATGAGCCCCTTGTGCTGCTGGGGCATTACTTTTTGTGTAGCTCTGGCAGCGCAAACTATAAAATCCTTATTATGAGGTCAAGTAAAGTCACTTTGCGTGGCTTTGAATTTGCTCATGGATATGGCATAAGGCAAGGCAGAGCAAATTGCTGCATTGACTTACTTTGCGCTATGGAGGAGTTCCATGGGTGTTGTGGTGTATGTTCGCATGCAACACCCATGGATTTCGATGCTTCCTCAGATATGGAAAGCCATGTACACCTGGGGATGCACCAACACCTTAGGCCTTCCTTGGCGAGGCGCAATGATGAGACATAACTTTCTTTCTCCTTGTTTTTTCCTCTTTCAATTTAGCACACATAGAACGAATAAAAGGCCTCCCATGATTATTTTCATGCAGGAAGGTGTCCCTTCCTGCACAAAAACAAACTTTCTAAATACACATTTACCCTTGCACCATGGTGTAAGGGTGCCTGTGGTAGTGCTAGGTTGCCAAAATAGTACCTGCGCAGGGGAAAGAACAGGAATGCACCATATTGGATGAATACAGTGCATTCCTATCCTTTAGACATAGAACAGCACAGCAAGGTGGCTTGCTGCACTGCCCTATGCCAAACCCCCATAAATGAGGCCCTAAAAGGAAATGGCACTAAGATCCAGAATGAAACTCTCTTGGGCAACTGTAAAAGCTACAAGCAATATCAGTTTCCGAAGGGGCCGTGGCCTGATTTAGAAAAGGGTTGTAATTGAAAATTCTCTGATTTCTGGAAAAAGTGTTGAAACCAGAGGAGACTCCTCTGTTGAACTGTCTATGCTATACCATGGTATAGTTTAAGGTAGTATGATTTAAGTTGTACTGATTACACTCAAAAACGAAACTAAATCAAAGTTTCAAAGTATGTTACATTTTGGGACGATGCCCAGTACTCCCCGCCCAGGCCAGACCGGAAGTAGTTCGCGGGACCATACTGAGTCGTTTAGACTACTGTAACGCGCTGCTTCTGGAGGCCCCAAAAAATCTGCTGGGGAAGTTGCAACGGGTGCAGAATATGGCCGCCAAGCTGGCTCTCTCTCGCCCTAGCTTTAGCTCTTCCACCCTAGCGCTAAGGGACCTACACTGGCTGCCGTTGCACCTGCGCGTACTGTATAACGCGGCGTGCTTGGTGTTTAAGGCAGTACATCAACAGGGCTCTGTGCCACTGCAGAACATGTTTGCCTGGTATTCTGCCCCGCGGCTCCTCTGCTCTTCCTCGGCACATCTGCTTGTGGTCCCTAGGTTCCAGAGAGTCAGGATGGGTGGCCGCTCGTTTAGTGTTGCAGCGGCCAAACTCTGGAACTCCTTGCCACTCTCTTTGAGATGCCATAGGGAATACTATCCATTCAGAAAAGCCCTAAAAACGCACCTCTTTCCCAGAAATGTCTGAGCAGCGATCAATGTGGGGGACCGAACTTCAAGCGCCAGGATGCCCTCTGGGTGACAGGACCGCTCTTTACAAGTATACCTACAATACAATAAAATACAACCTGGCAGCAGAAATCATGCGACTCTCAAGACATTTTACATTTCAAGATGCAAATGGCAAAATGTTCACATTCACTCTTGTACCCAACATTAACACTTTGTACAACTGTGTAGAACCTCTGGGCATCAGCATTTGGTTTCGCAGAGTGAGACGTGTGGCAATGTTGGAATAAGAATAAGCTCAACCAACTGTGCTACTTATGGAAGATGCAGCCACTGTAAAAGTCTAAGCCCCAAGGGCCCGGTTCACAACGAATGATCAGGAATACGCATCTGCAGGTTTACTACCACATATGGGTTCAGATGTCCCAATTGTACGCATTCATTAAGGTTTCCAAAAGTGCTCTTGAAAAAGTGCAGCAATAGCAGGTTAAAGAACTCTTGGAAAACATTTTTTAATTTGTATTTACCTATTTTTGCACGTAACATTTTTTATATTTTTTATATATTTTTCTTTTTGAAGGAACGAGACCACTGTCCACCACCAGTTGTAGGTGTCCTCTGTATATCTCGACCCAGCAAAGCAATTTTCTCCTGCTTGTACCAAAAAACAAACCTGCCTGACTAGGGGAAATGTTTCGGAAAAACCAACAAACCCTTGAATTTGTGGTTTTTCTCAAACATTTCAAGTCAATAGAATGCACCCTCCTCACTGATAGTAGTATATGCGCATACGTGCAAGGTACCAAACCATCCTTGCATCAGTAAATCAACTGTTGAGAGTAAGTTTATCTTTATTAATTTCCATGAACTTATAAATCATACCATGTGTAAGTTGCTAAATATCGAGCAGGGAATATTGTGGGATCTTAACATTGTCAACAGAATAGGAAGGGACAAAATATCGAAAGGCAAGCATGTATAGATTTTATATACCTAGCTTCACATATATGTAATCTTCAAGGTATGTTGATGTGGGGTTAAAAATAGTAAACGCATAGCTTCTCTATATGCACTTACCTTTCAATATATTTCCATCTATATTTTGTTTATGATACTATGATGTAAAGATTTACCTATGCTCAATATTCTGTGGTACAATCCAGCTTTGTGAATCGGCCACAACTGTACAGAACAAAGATGGGACATCAATGGACAAAAAACTGAATTTCTGCATATGATACGTCTTTATACATGAGCCTGCCTTCCATTTTCCCCAAAAGAGGTTTATTGGGTGACACATCTAAGTACATTGCCAATATTACATGAGCCTGTCCTTCCAGTTCCAGCATCTTTAATCCATACTCAGCTAAAGCCATACACAAGCCATGACATCATGTAATAAATGAAAGGCTCCTGCCTACCCTTAAGCATGTCTCACAAAAATTATGTGGGTATGTGAAGTACCCTAAATGCACGGACAGCCCTGGCCGTACAACGACCTGTATGAAACATAATGTGATGTGAAATTAAATGCTATTTCCAATGTGCATACATATGAAATATTGTTATACTCAATTCCTCTCTGTGTCATTATCACCGTTGTTTAATTGTGATTGAAATTCTATATACTGTAAAAAACAAGTTTGTTAAATTGGTTGGCATCTTCCTAATAAAATAGGACATAGTATTGAAATAATGGGTGACAATAAAACATACACTCCTGCTTAGGTGACTATACATTATGACTAAGTTACAACTTACAGGAAACAATTTATATGTAAATACAGCCTAAAATTCAATTAATATCGAAATTGGTTTTTCCTGGTGGATGAAATTGTAATCAAGCAGTTCTCCTGATTGTCTTACTTATTACTAACATTTAATTTAGAAATAAGAGCAAGCAAGAACAGCCAACCTGACACTTACAATGAAGATTCTGTATTGAAGATGTGTTTTATGGTGCTGATCATCATTTTTAACCAATACTGATAAAGGGCCTGATGTATATGTCACTGGGGGATGGAGTATATTACTCCGTCCCCCTGGTGGAGGAACCACATGAAAATGTATAAATGACCGCCAAGCTGGCCGTCATTTACATTGCATTGGCAGGAACTGCTGTCTCAGCGGTTCACGTCAATTCTCTTTGGGGCATATTATCAAGAAAGGCATTAAAAATTATCGCCGGTTTAGCGGCAGAAAACTGCAGCTAAAGCGGCGATAATGGGCTTAATAATATGCCCCGGAGAACTCCAATAGAAGTCCATGTTCTGGTGTGAACATGAGCTTCTATTCGAATTCTTCAGGTCATATTATCAAGTCCATTATCACCGCTTTAGCGGCAGTTTTCTGCCGCTAAACCAGCGATAATTTTAAAGTCGTTCTTGATAATATGCCCCTCAGTTTTTTGGTACAGGACTCCGTCAACATGACGGAGTCATGCATCAAACAGTTTTCTTTTTTCATTTTCAAAAAGACAATCCTATAACTGAATTTTATTTTGAAAGTAAAAAATGAAATGCTCCCCTCCAGGAGAGCCATCTCACATGGCAGGGGGGGCATTATTGCTTTTTACTCTTCCTAACTGCCAGAGGTTTGGCGATAGCGGTGACTGAGTGGCCACCTCTGCAGCCACACCTATGGTTTGTCCGCATCTAAATTGGGAAGGCGGACCATTATCTTGGCAGTGAGCATCCTCCATCACCGCTGAGACGTAGAACGCTTGATGCCAAGTTATAAATCGCAGCCCTAGTCCTTACCTTAAACACTTTAGAGCTATTGACTAAATCATATTTGAGTACATATAGGAGAATTATTTTAATACTCCTGTATTAATCTTTGACAAACTCTTAGGTGTCATTGTGAATTCTCCCGAAAACACCTAAAATAGAAATTCATTGGAACATTCATGGTATACATCAACATTTAGAGCAATATAATACTGTACTCTCTTTGTGCTTTTACTAATAGCGAGGCAAAAATACATATAAGAGTAATATTATACACACTCAAATAATTTTGTGGATTAACCCCTCAGTTCAAACAGGAGTTAGTGTCATGAAAGCTCATCTGTATCTATTGCTAGTGCTTGCAATGTAAAAGAATAAGTGTCAAGACCCATTATCATAAATCAACAGTCAGTGGTATCAAATGTCAGGCTTCTGAATAGGAAGGCTGTGCAGATTTTGATCTATGTAAGATCCAACCCCAAGCATTGGGGTATATTGTGGAACACAGGTTTAGACTGGGAGCATCCCTTGTTTGCATTCAAATGCACACACAGCCTGCGGGCACACTGGTACACACTCGCCCACTGACCACAGTGGTAAAATCAAACAAGACATTATGGGGGCTACACCCTGTGAAGGGACACTTCCCATGAGAGCAATTGATGGAGCAAGGTTTCGCTCGTAAAGAGACTTGCTCAGACTCAATAATTGCGAAATAATATATAATACTCTAATAAACATGTTTTGTCTTATTAATAATGCACCACACGACAATTCTAGTAAGCTGGGGAAGCTTGACAATGTGCTTCTTACTAACAGTAACTCGAGTAATCTTAAAATGGCCGCCACAATGCGGGAACTTTTCTAGGCATGCGTCTGTCACACTCACGTGACCTCATAATTGGTATGGTGTGATGACCTCTCCTCGTCTTTTGACCAATCAAATTGAGGGAATACACACATTTGCAACAATGAGGGGTGGTACACTGCCCTGGAAAATGGTATATCTAAGGAAGGCTTAGTTAGTTAGATTGTCCGACTTGTCCGAATAGCTGAACTGTCACTGACCCAACACACTCAATAGGTGATCGAGAGCAGAGGTGCTGGCGGAGCACGCTGCCAGGAGATTTGATAACCCAATCGGGGTTCTGGGAAGGAGTACGAGAACCCAATCGGGGTTCTGTGGGAGAAGGTTTGATAACCCAATAGGGGTGTGACTGTTAGCTGCAGAGAGGGTTGCGACGCTGGTGTTGCACTTTTGCTGTGGGTGCTGATCCAATTTGGTCCGTAATTATCCTGATTCTGGTCTGCACCTATCCTGACTTGTTGGCACCTGAACTATCAGGAGTCCTGTCCTTTTTCCCAACCCGTGGCCAAGGTGGGTCTTCACAGCATTTTAGGTCAAATATAAAGTTGCATGGGTATGTCATTGTACTGTTTCCCTTTGCTTACCCTTCCTATGTTTCAATGCTTAAAGAAAAACTCATAATATTTTCACATCATCTTACTTTGATTATTTTCTTCCTAATTGAACAAGCTCTAATTAAACTGGTATGGACTCTGACATTTAAGAATTTACATAGATAAAGTGTTTAAACCTTTCCCGAGTCTGTGGTTACTTTATGAGTGCAAATGTTTATATACTGCCTATTATGCTAACTCCCTTGCTCCCTTAGGACTTTAGGTACCGGTGACAAGGATTGGTAAGACAAACGGTATAGGTCCTAAATGGTTTAATAAAAATCTGGTTCAGCGTAGGTTTACCTGTTCAAAGTGTGTATGTTTTTATGGGTCAGGTGAGTATTGTAAAATCCTGAGCAGGTGAGCCCGCGCTCTATCACAATGCACAGCTCACAGCTCACAGGTGTTACTAAAGCAGTTGATGTAGGCACAGAGAGACCATGGCTTTTGAATAGGCACATCAATTGCAATAGTACTAATACCATACACCTGATCATGTGTCCCTGCAGCCTCAGGTATGTTGGTATGACCACCAGAAAGATCCACCTAAGAATCTTTGAACACTGAAGTAATATGCGGTTTAAAAGAGAGATGACCCATATGGCCAAGCACTTTCCGGAAACTGATCACACTCCTGACGTTTTACACTAGGTGGTCCTTTTTTTCTTAAGATTTCCAATTTGCATACATCAAGGTATACAATAGTATAATATATATATGCATATCATTACTAGTAGACCTTTGTACATCTGGATGTCATGCAGACAATTGTCAGGATGCAACCACTTATTTGCTTTTTTACATTCAGGTAAGTACATACTCCCATTTAAAGACAAGCACTACATGGGGAAACAAACAGCATTCCCTTCTCGCTGATGCAGTGATCTTTGTTAACAGGTTAGGTGTATGTGACCATGTTTTCCACTCCGCCTCAAAGGCTCCCACTTCAATTCTCCAGTACGAACATCCCCACCTGAATACTGGATTTCAATTAGAGTGCTCCCTCAAATATTCCACCAGTCTTTCCCAGATTTCTCTGGGGCGAGATGAAGCAGGCAGCAGCTCTGCATAGCTCGGCAGGTGGTCCTTGCAGCAGATAAAGTCTGAGACAAACTTAGGACAGGCTTAATACAGACTTAAAACAAACTTAAGACAAACTTAGGACAAACTTTGGACAGACTTAAGAGAGACTTAAAATAGACTTAAGCCAAAATCCTAACTTTACTACTACTAAATGCCTTCTGTGAATACCAAAAGTAGTACGTTTAGGATTTTGTCTTAAGTTAGTTCTGTGAATCGGGCCCTCACATTGTCCGTCATTCCTCTGCCTGTATTTGCATAGGCATGCAGGTGTGTAGTTACTTCTATGCAAAAATGTCAAGCATATGATTCTCAATCAGCTACTCAACGTGATGGCTTCTGTCTGTCTGCAGCAGTATGTCCATCGCTTATCCGTCAATGGTGCATCTGGGTTCAGGTCCCATGCCTCCCTGCCCACCTGCTTCAGCCATGCTTTTTCCAGTAGCGATGTGCGATAAATGCTGGACACCGCATATGCAGGCCCTGTCATTTTCAATATAGTGTTTAGCATCTCTAGCGTGTCTGGTTCTTGTGGGAAACAAGGGATGTTGGCCCTGACTTCGTGCCTAGAGAGTAAGTATTGGAATACCTCCAGTGGGGTGACATTTTCTCCTGTCAGGAGTTATTTCCAGTCCTTGAATGTGCCCTCATGGTATTGGTCGCCCCAGACCTGAAGGGCTCTTGTGTGGAGCATTTCCTGGCACACTGCCACCTGCGTGACTGGTATAGTTGGGAGGTATGGCAGAGGACTCAGCGGAGAATATAGCACAGGTTTGCGCACCAATTTAACTATGCATTCCCAGGCCCAGTTGGTGCAAGTGACATTGTGTGGTGGGCAACTCTCTCTCTGGGGACGTGCTTTCCCAAGAATGAGTTTGGGGCGTAGGCTTCATGTTCCCGGCTCTATAGCCAGGTATGGCCTGAATGGAGGTGGGTTGAACCAATATACAGCATAGTGAGCTTGGGCGCTGAGATAGTAAAACTCCATGTCTGGGGCCTCAAAACCACCACTAGAGAATTGCTGCGTCATGGTTGACCATTCCACTCGGGGCTGTTTCCCACCCCAAGCGAATCTGATAAGCAATGAACAAAGGGTATGAAAAAAGGGGTGCCCCTTATAGTAGGGTATGTTAATAAATAGGTGTAATAACTTGGGCAATATAATCATCTTCATCAATGCCACTCTGCCAGCAAGGGAAAGGGGTAGTGCTATCCCTTGTGCCACCCAATGAGTGAGCCATAATTTGTCCAAAGTGTTTCCTCTATGTTCCTTGTTATCACTAGGCCTAAATATTTTATAACCGACTCACACCATTTCAGTGGGAATTCCAGAGGGAATAGTACTGTGCTGGGCTTGAGAGGAAACATCTGTGGTTTGCCCTAGATGATGCCTATCTCAGAGCGGTCCCCAAATCTGATAAATTCTTGTAGAATGGGGTTGAGACTGATGTGTGGATCACTTAAATAAAGGGTGATGTCATCAGCATATAATGACACTAATATCTATTGTGAGGGGTACTGTATAGGATATTGTATATGGTGTTGCCGTAATTTAACCACTAGGGCAAAAAGTAACAGAGAGAGAGAGTACCCCTGTCGAGTGCCTCTCGTGATGGGAATCAGAACGGAGCATAGACCATTAATCTGTATGGTGGCCTCTGGTTGGGAGTACAGTTGCTTTATCCATGACAGGAATGGCTGGGCTGAGGGAGGTCCATCCTGCCCAATATTGTGAACATATAATCTCATTCAAGGGAATCAAAGGCCTTTGAGGCATCCAAAAAAATACCAGCTGCAGAAATCTCAATATTCTCATTGTGTAGTGGCGCAAACGCAGTGCGCAAATTATGGTAGGTGGCTCTACCAGGTATAAAGCCTGATCGATCTGGGAGGACCAGCCCTTCTATTAATAGTGACAGCCTATTTGCAATAATCTTTGCTAATATTGTGGTGTTAATCAGTGATAGGGGTCTGTATGCCTCACACTTACTGGCATCCTTGCCCAGCTTGAGAAGGGAAATGATCAATGCCTTCTGCATAGACATGGGAAGGTTCCCACATTATCTGGCTACTTTGAAGACCAATTTGAGAAATGGGGCAATTTGGACAATATAGAAGTCAACAGGTAGCCTGTCAGCCCCAGGGGCCTTACCCGAGCAGTAGCCCATTATAGCAGCTCGAATTTTGTCCTCTTCATTGTCGGCAGAGAAGAATTCTCTGCAGGACTCATTGATACACCCAATGGCGGTGTCCTCCCAGTATGATGGAGTGTCAGTGGGAGTCTGCCTATGTGTGCAGTATAATTTCCATAATAGTCTGTGAATATGTTTAGAATCTCCTGCAAATCAATATGCCTCTCGCCCTCCGATCCTAGCATTTTCAGGATGTGGTTAGAGAACATGGAGGTTCACTTTGGTGCAGCTAAAGCCCACCCAGAGCGTTCGCCCTCCCCATAGGCTTTTGCCATGTGGTATTTATAGTGGAACTTGGATTCACATTCTGCCTCAGCAGAGTGATCTATTAGCAGTTCTTTAAGTTGTGCCTTCAATTGTGGGGTGGGGCATTAGTTAGGTTCTCCTCTATCTGTTTGATGTCTTTTTCTAGTGAATTTGGAGTCCCACAAATGGTGAGCAAGATCCCTCCACCCTTGGCCATACCATCCCACATATCTTGAACATAAAGCTTTCCTACACACACACTAATGTTGGGAGGCTGTATTGGTTGCGGGGAAATAATTCCTCAATTTCCTGTCATATCTCTTCTCAGAAGGCTCTATCTAACAAAGTTGCGGGCTGTATTCTCCAGGATGTATATATGGATTCCCTACCTGGCAGGGTTATTTTCAAAAGCACAGGGGAATAATCAGAAAATGTGCATGGCAGGTGCATTGCCGCACGAAGCCATATATTCAAACCTTTGGAGAGAAACCAGAAGTCTATTCGGGACCAGCTGGAGTGTATGCTAGAGTGGAAGGTGCTCTCCTTCTGTGTCGGGTGAAGGGACCTCCAAGCATCAAATAGCTGGTGGTCTGCAACAATGTCTGATAGGGGTTTTGTCACTTGCAGGTGTGAGGGCGAGAGAGCATGTGAGTGATCAGCGAGCGGGTTGAGCGAAATATTGAAGTCCCCCCATATAATAAAGGTGGAGCGCATCTCTAAAATGCGGCCCCATTGCCTGTCAAAATACTCAGCATCGTCAATATTTGGGCCATAGCAGCTCACCAGTGTTAACATGTGATCCACCAGTCTGCCTCATATCATGCTATACCTGCCTTGCAGGTCTTGAAAGTTCCCTATTAGGCAATACCTTACGCGAGTCTTGACCAGAATGGCATTGCCTCTAGCATATGTCGAGTATGTTGCTTTGGGGTCAAGGTGCGTCTCTTGTAACATTGCCACCTGTATTTGATGGCTATCTAGATAGCCGAAGATCTGTCTGCGCTAGCGGGGAACGCAGAGTCCTTGTACATTCCATGTCAAGAAATTGTATGTGAGTGCTGTGGTCAGGTTTGTCACAGTTGTGACTGCCATGTTGTCCCTTGGTATGCTGTCTCTGCAGGAGCTGTCGTGCTGAGTATGTACAGAGTGGTTTAAGTGTGTTCATTGCAGCATAGGTATCTGGTTTACTTTTTCATTGCCATATTGTAAAACTATAACAAGTCCACCCAATCCACACCTATGGCCCAATCCCGCAGGCAACTAGTATCCCTCCAAACAATGCCCCCTAATGATCCAGTCCATCATACACTATTTAGACCACTTCGGACCCCCCAAGGAGAAGATGGTCAGTCGTAAGAGCATGTGTATAGCAAATAGTGTTATCTGAGGGAGGACAGGGGCAATACCCATCATAGTAAAAAAGGAAAGGCAAATAAGTTACTTTAAACAAATAAGATACATTATTCAGGGGATTCCCGATGGGGGAATGCACCAGAGAAGGTGTTTGCACTCCCCGCTAGGAAGCAGGTGTGCCCGGAAAGTCATTTTTGAAGTTGCTAGCTCAGCAGCTCCAGCAGTGATATCTGTGCAAGTTCAGGCCAGAAATGCCAATGTCCATATTGGTGCTGGTCCGATTAGAAGCATCAAAAGCCTGCCATGGGTTAAGTGCGCAAACTCATCATGTGTATGGGTAGCAATTACCTTTTTGTTTACAGTCTTTAGTCTTCTTCAGGAGCCGGGGATGACCTTCTAGAGTCTGGTTCTTCCTCGCATATGGAGGATGACTGTCTTGTCATGTTATTTAGGTAATCCTGAGTTTGTTGCGGGTGTTAAGGATGTGCTTCTTCCCATGATAAGGGACTTGTAAATGGGGGGTATAGCATCAAACATTGTATGTTAGCTCGCTGGAGTTTTTGCTTGACCGGCAGGAATTTTCTTTGTGCCTTCTGCACCGCCATAGTGAAGTCCACGTACATCGACACTTTGTTCCCATCATATATATTAACTCTCGCTTTTCTCTAGGTAATCACAGCACCGCGTCACGATCCTTGTAATTATGCAGTCATGCCAGGATCTGGCGTGAGGGGGCCCTCTGTGGTGGCCTAGCAGAGATTAATAGGTGGGCTCTCTCTACCACCAGGACTTTGGACAGAGCCTCCCCTGAAGAGTCCCAACAGCATTTTCTCCATGGAATCCTCCATGCAGCCTGTGGCGGTGGATTCCGGGACCCGCAGTATGCACATGTTGTTCCTGCTTGAGCCCGCCTCCAGGTCTTCATTCTTAGCGGCTATGATTTTTTAAATCTTTTCCATGTCTTCGAGACGTTTCTGGTCCACTAAGGAGGTGTCCTCTAAGGTGGATATATGCTGTTCCGTTTTAGCTATGCGGCCATCATGCTTCTGGAGTATCTGCATGATAAAGTTGATTTGCATGTTCATTGCATCCCTCTTGGACTCGATGGATGTGAGGCTGTTATGCATCATAAGAAGTAATGACTTTATATCTGCATCTTGAGGATCGCTTAATGTGGGGTTGTCTTTTTCTCGCTGCAGGTCTGTGTCAACTGGGGCCTGTTCTCCATGCTGTGAATTGTAGTTTGGCTTGCTTTCCATCAGTGTGGTCCATGTTGCATGTCGCTTCTGCCCTCGGGGCTGGCGCAGTTCAATTTGCGAAAGGTTTGGGGCGTGCGTATCTGTACTGAACTTCCTTGTAGGGTGTATTGCCCTCACGCAGTGTACCTAAGTTTGTTTATACCGGCTTATGAATGTAGGACCGTGCACTCTGACCGGCCACAGCAAGGATTGCTGTGTATTATGTCCTTTTGGTGTATCCAGCAGTTATTGAGTCTGTAGTCTGGCCGAGTCAATCCAATCCCAGCTAGCGTTTTGGGGCCAGAGCAGTAGTGATTTCCCTCCATGGGATTTGGAGCACAATAGTAGTTTCAGCACCCTTGCGACACGTCAGCCCCGGGGTCTGGGTCATATATTTCCTCTGCGACCCGCCGCTTCACAGTTTCTTCCTGCGGGCCGCACGCAGATTGTTCTGCGTCACAGTGGGATGGGAAGGTGACCACACCTGCGCTCCCGCTGCTTGATGAGGTGGTCCGCCTCTCTGACCACAGTCTTCCCATTTCAGGGGTCTCAAACCAGACGTTGATCACTCCAGCCGCAGTTATAGGCCAGGATTGTCACAGGCCAGCGCATCGTCAGCCAGTGGCTCGCTGTCAAGGCTTGCAGGTCCCCTTCACAGCCAGGCGAATCGCAGGGCAGCCACTCACACACAGCACCACTGCTCACCGCTGCAGTAGGTTTCTCCCAGGCGGCTGTCTCGATTAATACGCCATCTCCTCCACCATCTTGTCGTGGTTGTAGGCCGCACCCGGGAGCCCACAGCAGCTAATTGTTTATCCTTGCCCTCCTCAGACTCCCGAAGACTACATTAGTCACACTGTGTTTTGCCTAAGTCACACCTAAGTGCTGGGGTGATTTAATTGCCTCAGGACGCATGGTATACCCGGGCTGCAAGAGCATCACAGGAGAGGGCGATCTTACATCCCAGCTCTCTAATGCCCCCACATTTGGTGGTTCTTGACCAGATTACTGAAACACCATATATGTGGCCCATCTATGAGGCACTGTTCATGAGAGAGCAGAGATGAGTCGATTGTCCCTTCTTTTAATCTTCCCACCTTCAAATAACACTCACCTGTACCTACCTTTTGTACGACTGCCCTATATATAGAGCTATGATTAAATGGTACTTACTAAATTGCCCACGCAGACTCCGCTGTGGTGTTACTTTCACTTTTACAAATATTACTTATTTCATTTGTAAATGAGAAACACAGTGCAGCCATTTGCTGTCTCTCAGCTCGAAAATTATTTCTGTAGCTAAGCGCATTATTCTGCGTGTCCATATTGACTCACTGGGAGCACACAAGCCAGAGGAGCACATGGTCTAGCTACTCGCCTCCCAGGAATTTCATCATGCTACTGCAGATTATGTCACCTCCAGGATACATCTCCAGTGCCCGGAAATTCATGATATGGGAATAAGGATTACATGTCCATAGTCTTCACCTCTCCCTTGCAGTTGTGGGAGTGAACAACAGACCATACAGTGGATGGGGATAGCATTTGCACCTTGATGAGTAAGTGGGGACTCTGCATGGTGATGGGGGCATACTATTGGTACGGACCATGATGTCTGGCACTTGGCATGGTTTGTGACCAATCTATCACTGCACTTATACCTGCAGCTGTGTGACTAAAGGGTGCGCTCCGCCTTCCATACACGGGGTGGTCTATGCCTCTCTATTGGTTAAGCTTCATTGCAAGCCAATCTCTTACAAAAATGCATGATCGCGTTCTGAGGCTTCATGCCTTCAGTCATCGCTATCGCCATACTTAATTACAGCTAATGGACACTGATGAATCCAGTGTTGGTTCACATTTCTACAGTGAAGTCTGAGAGCTCTAGTTGTTCTTTTGTGTGACTAAGTGTGATTGTGCATTGTTTTGCACTAAGCGAGATTGTTCAAACCCCACAATCTTGCGTTCAGATCATGTTGATTTACTTTGATGTTGTTGGTGTGCCTGTCTTATCATCTCTCCACAGGTACCCCATGGAACAGCACTGATTGAGGACCTGGCATTACTTTGTAGGTCTTCTTTTCCTGGTTGTTGTTTCTTTTACTTTTTGTTTACCGTAGAACGTGTGTTTGTATGATCTATTGCTCAGCAAGGTGTGTATACCTAGTAGTGACTTCAATTGTTGTGGTCCTGACAAATGACAAGCCCCTTTATTAGGGCAGGATTGCAGCAGAAATATGTTGACCTGTTGGGAACTGGGTTCATTATCAACGTTGAGTTCCCCACACCATTTTAATACCCCAACCCTGATGTGTCGTAATTAAAGTTATATGCTCTTAACTGAGGTTAGGATTTTTAATCTGCACACCCTTCTTATATGGTCTCCCAAAGAAATGTAGTTTGCACTATGCAATTATTCCTCAAAGAACTCTTGCTTTATGCTGATGAGCCCACTCGCCCCCTTATAGCAATGATCAGGCAATTGTAAGTGGTTCAGTAATGAAGCATGACACCCGGGTGGGAGTGTGAGGCCAGCCCTTCAAATATTTAAAACATTTTGTTTCTCTAATTTTGAGGACAGTCCCACAGACTACTATTGTGAGATTCTCCACCTTTTGGAATCTTCACCAATAGCCTTACTGGCATGAGCGTTTGTTGTTTCTTGAGCATGGCACCCCCTTTTTTGTGTTCATGGTTACATTTGAAGAGCATCATCAAGAAATAGCACTCCCAATGTTATGTCTCCTTTTTAACTGACATACCATCATCAGTTAAATTTAGCTGCATATCTAATGCAGGCATGTAGAGAATATGCATATATGAGGTGCATATTCTGTGAATTACACATATCTTTTATATGCAGGGGTAGGATGAACACCAGTGTAGTGTAGGTACCAATATGAGATATTTCATAGAATGACACATATATGCAATTGTTTTGTGAAACTTGGATCAACTTTAAATGTTTTCTAGACAACATAAATATGTGGGTGTTGTTGCCAATATATGCGCTGGTGCCTATGTTCCCTTGCATATGACTAGCATGCCTTCTTCAAAAACTGTTGAGACCATCACAGCTGTCAGAGAACCCACGTTGCCTGAGGTGGCGTGGCATCCATGAGGCTGCATTATGTTTTGCGGGACCGCCACAGTTCCGCGAAGTATATTGCAAGTTTCCTCTCCACCAGCGGTGTCATGGAGGTTCCTGAGCCATGAAAACCATGGCAGAGAGGAAACAAAGGGAGTCCTAAGGGCCTCCTGTGCCTCCTCTGCATGGGAATGCATGCAGAGGGCACATGTTGTGTACCCCTCTGTGCATGCACCCCAGTTCGTACATGCCATGGACTTTCAAGACCATACCATGCAGAATCCTTGTTCTACAGTATCATTGCAGCGCCTCTAAGGCACTGCATAGGAGTGCCATGCCGTCCACCGGACCACTTTAAAATTCTAATCTGACAGGCGGGCGGCGGTTACCTCCGCTGGTCCTGGGCTGTGGCTTTCCGGCCGCTTGTGCACCGCTAAAAGTTTCTTCCCCTGAGGTTCTAGGGACATAAGATGTTGACTCCTGTACTTGTTTGGGCATCAGAGAAAAGTCTGGAAGCTTTTGAAAACATTTCCTCCAGAGCTCTAACAAGACGTGTGGGAAAAAGTATCTGGCCAACAGTTTCATTGCCTCAGACTGAATTTCAGCTCTGTGCAGCTTAAGGCTCTAGGAACCTCCAAAAAAACAACGAAGTCCCAAACTGTGTTTGTAGCTAGAACCTTTCAGCCATAAATCACCAAAGCTCCAGAGCTCCATTGGGGCCAATATGCTTAAAAAATCAAGCCTTCAGATCAACAGTGGTGGCTAAAGTACCAGCAGTGCCCCACTCAGCAAGGATTTATCTTCTCAAAAAGTGACAAAGTCCCTTTCTGAGTTGGGACTGAGTTGAAACTGCAATGCTTTTCATAAAGAAAGTGAGAAATTCTCTTTCTGAAGTGGTCAACACATGGGAAAAGATAAAGTATAGAATGCACACTATAATATATACATTTTGGCCTGTACCACATACAGACTCTGTTCAAATTTTTATCTTTATATTTAATAAAATCCAAACAGATGATGACGTTGTTTTTATTAATTCCACAGGAAATTAAATTTTTAGAACGTTACCTTTACCATGCCTAAAGCAACATGCAGAAAATTTGCAGTGGTTCTTCAGCCATTACCTAGCCTATTCTTGGCACAGGCTATAGCAGTGGCTTAAAAACATTTTTCAAAATGTTTGATTTCCACACTTTTCAGAAGGACCAGTTCACTTGGTTATCTTAATAGGGCTCCATCACAGAAACCTCAAACTGTACATAGTTCACGGTCAACTGCTTCCATGGACTTTAATTGGCTCTTAGCGCTTTTCAGTGCTATTTCTACTTTGAAATTAAAAAAAATAAAAACTCCAGTTCTCCTTATAGGAATTTTCTGGTTTTATTTATTCGATTTCACTCGATTTTGTATTTCAGTATGGGTCTTTTATTGCTTGGTGTTTTGGTTTCATTACTGTTTTGATGCTGCATATATACTGTACACATTGCCCTAAGTTACAACTATTATCTCTCTGGGTTTTGAGATTAGGTTAATTACGTGACTTTCGAGGTTTGCCCTAACAAGAAATGTTATTATCCCTTCGAAAGGGCAGTTATCCACCTCAAATAATAATCGGTTGTCTTACAGTGTAGAATTTCTATATAACAGATGTATTGTTTTCATGCTGTGAGGCAAAAGGAGTCCGTCATCCATCTTTACTTCATTCGCTAATGCCAATGATAATCAGGTAGATTCATCAAGCTAAATTGCGCTCGCAAAGGGCCAGATTCTGAGAATCTGCCCCTTTGCGAGTGCAATTTTTGCATTTGGGATTCATCAACCCAAATGCAAAAATTGCTATTTGTGAAATCGCATATTTGCGAGGAATTGGATTTAAGGAATCTCTATTAGAGATTCCTTAAATGCAATTCATTAACCAATTTGAAATTGCGAATTCGCAATATTTGATCGCTATTTACCACGAAGTCAGACTTCCTGGTAAATTGCGAAAAAATAGAAAAAAGCACTTTAGTACATTTTACTCTGTTGCATGTTACACACACACATGTCTTTTGAACATGTGTGTGCGCAACACCTGTGTAAATTTGCATTTCAGGGGTGCTACAGGGTGTCCTTTGGCCACCCCTGGCACCCTTGAAATCGCTATCTTATTTGCGATTAAAGGCCCATAGGAATGAATGGGGAGTTATTCCTTATTTGCGATTAGCAACTTGCTAATCGCAAATAAGGAATGTGTAGGAATCGCAATTTAATTTGAGATTCCTACATGAATCCCGTTTTGCGAGTCTGTAATAGCGATTCCTATGAATCATTATAAAAGACTCGCAAAACGGGTCTTTGATGAATCTACCTGTAAGTTTCTGATCACCGTGGAGATTGATGTTTTAAGGTACTGATTCACTTAGCCTTTCTCGTGAATAACTGTGATTAACTCCTAGGTATTCATGACCAAGAAGACGTCACAGCTATGTCATAAATTATTCAGGCACACTTTGTGGACCGGACCCTCCACATTAAGTCATAGACATTTTGTTTCAGATTTTGGCACTTTCCACTCCCAAGCTGCGAGCTGCAAAGTTTGGATGACTCAATCTTCTTTAAATGGCTTCATCATTGTTTTACGATGGGGACATCAGAATTGAGAAGCCCTGAAAGAACAGCAGAGATGCATGTGACCAGAGAACCCAACGATAAAAAGGGCTGCATACATCTATTTAATACTTCATCTATTGGTGTTTTGCATGATACACTGGAATTAAAGGAAACATCATCTATGTATTGGTTAAATGGTTTTATTTAGCAGTAGTATCATAATAGTCTGCCTTTGCATGGTTTATGACAAGAATGTCTTCTATAATGGTCATAAAGTTTCATTTTAACTAATTTAGGAAATAATTGCATAAAATCACGTACTTATATAATTTAAGTAAATGTGTTGGCATAGAACTAGAAAACAGCGATGGATTTAAATAATTAGCTTTGGAAAGCATGCTTTAGGAAATCATGCACACATTTGTAGTCCTTAAGTGATACTTATAAGTGTATCATAAATATGTATTAAGTCTGCTCATTTACAGTTAACGTTACATTTAAGACTGGCTAATGTATTCTACATATGTCTTTTGGGCCCTTGGTGAAAGCAGACAGTTCATTAGAAATTCACATTTTAATTTCACCAGACCAACTTAGCGTCAACCAGGTTTGCAGAAATCTGAAAATATTGTTAAATGCACTGCATTGAAAGTGGTATACTTCTACATTTTGTAGAGATTTAAAAGTCAAACAAAAAAATAGAAGTCTAGTATCACCCCTCTACCACATAGTTATATCTGTACAAACTATTGTCCCCTACTAATTGTGCCCATGGCAACATCTGCTATCCACAAACAAATGAACGCAAATACAGGAATGAGGCACGGATAGGACCTTTTGAAAAAAGAAATATGATATGAACATTTGGTTAATAAATTATGCCTTCGAAATCGATGCAAATATTTTGCTTTTTATGATGAAAGTTTGTTTATGTCTCCCATAGGCTGTAAACCTCTTCGGTGCTTATGACGGCTCCCAGGCGTCATAAGTCACAGTTGGCGTGTGCTCATGACGGCCTGGAGCCGTCCGAACGATTCCGCTCCTCCCACGCGGTCTTAATTCACCGCCTGTGCAGGAGAATTAATCAGTGGGCGGAGCTCAGATGGCTCCCGGCCGTCATGAGCACACGCCCACCGTGATTTATGATGGCCGGAAGCCGTAATGAGTATTGCATCCACACGCCCACCCCCTAGCCCCGCCCTCCGCAGCAGAATTGGCGCCGCGATGAAGGGTTTAACAGGACTTCTTACTACCATTATGTCTTTGTAGCACCGAGTCGCACAACTTTCCACCACAACTATATTAGAGACTTTGTCAAATGATCTTGAACATTGTAGACTCATTTTAAAATAACATTTTGAACAATGTTGTAAGGGCCAAAGCTAGGTTTTAAAATTCTACCGGGTGATCAATGGTTCTTCATTAATGAGATGTAGAGAGGAAGATTGTGAGAAAATCCATTCCCCTTGCATGGTTTTAGTAGGAACTCTGCTATTGTTACATAGTTGATGTGTTAGTGTAGTAGACAGGATCCACATTACATGCCCTGTGAAGAGAGTATTTATATGCCCTTATGTCGTGGACTTCCTGAATCTCTTTGGTCGCTAAGCTGACACTGGGACTTTTTTTATTCTTTACATGTGGGTAATATTAGTGCAGGGCTCTTTGTATAATTGATCAGCAACAACTATGAAAAATGTGCTACAGACAGGAGAAATCATCACCCTAGTTTTGACTACTCGTAGGGCCAGCAATAAAAATAAATTGTATTTGTTTCATTACTATCGACCCAACATCTATGCTACGTAAAATATCATACATTTTATTCTTTGGCTTTCAGGTTTGGTAAATGCAATAATTGTAAGCGGCCGCAGTCTATGCAGGTAACAACGGTGGGGCGGTGTTGCCCTGTAAGGGGGGATTTCGAGGGACGTTAACTATGGAAAATGTATTATTTATTTAAGTTTCCCTCTGCATCGTCCCTCGAAATCCCCCCTTACTTGGCCCTACCGCCCCACTGCTTTTACCTGCATGGACCGCAGTTGATGGGCTAGTTGGCCACTAAGGACCCTCACCAGTGAAGGGGACTTCATTCCACAACCCAGAGCGCACCAGGAGGGACCTTGAACAGTGGTGCAGGAAGGGGGCGTTTCTTTTTTTTATTTTAGGAAGGGGGTGCACTTGCTAGGTCGGCATGGCAGTTCAAAACTGTTCACAGGCTCTGCAGTGGTAGGTCTGAGATACATTTAAAGGCTACTCATGTGGGTGGCACAATCAGTGCTGCAAGACCACTAGTAGAATTTGATTTACAGGCCATGGGCACACCTGTTGCACTGTACTAGGGACTCATAAGTAAATCAAATAGCCACTCATGGAAACACCAATACATAAACAAAATGTACACAGAGAGCGTATGCACTTTAGCACTGATCAGCAGTGGTAAAGTGCCTAGAGTCCCATAGCCAACAAAAATAGGTCGGGAAAAAATAGGAGAAAGAAGCAAAAAGTTTAGGGATAACCCTGAAAAAAAGGCCATGTAACTGCTGACTCACAGATGCGGCCAAGTTCAGCCGATGTAAGGGTTGGAAGCTAGTATTAAAAGCAGTGCTGCTGTCCAGCATTATTAAAACGTGTTGGGCATTTGCAAAAGTATCTGGAACAGATACGGCTAGAATTCAGTGGTGGCTCACACAGGTAACACACGGCGATGGGTCTAGCGACAAGTAAGTGGTATGTGCTTGATGCTTCATCAACGCAGAGATGCTGTGTGCTCAAAGAAGGTTGTTTTATTTATTTAACATTACTTATCCCGTCATCAATTGACTTGCAACCGCCCCCACTCTGCCCCACCCCTGCCCAGCCTTACCGCTCTAACGCGTGCGAGACACTACTGCTAGAATTAACAGTACTCGCAAAAAAGGAACTGAAACTCATAACAGTAGTTTTGGGCCAATGGCATGCCAGTCAGTTACAACCCTCCCTGGCCTTGACAGCATTTGAGGGGAAGTTGTGGTTAACAGGAAAAGGGACAACTAAATACCTGGTCGATGGAAAAGGAAAAGGGGCCAAAGACAACATGAATTTAAGTGGATTGAAGGTGGGATAATTAGTGTAGCCTACTAAATATGTTGCGGTAGAGAAAAGCTGTGAAATGCCAGGAGTGGCCGAGTCTAATATCAAAGAAATGTCAGCAATGCCTTCAACCACCAGCTAAACTTTACAGTCTCTCAGAGTGAGAAAACTCTAGTATTATCAAATGGATGGGATTTGAATTCCGACACAGTGTCCTAGGTAAAAACAAAAACAACAAGCATTTGCAATGCAATAGGTCTTGCGTAATTAAGTTTGAGCTATTGGCATTGATAAATATTGCAACACCATTTGCAACAAAAGCATGTCATAATTATGGGGTGCTGTTAGAAGGGAGTTTCAAAAACTGTGTGCATGTTTGGGGTTGCGACGATAGTTGTCAGATGTGCCAAAAGATAGCGCTACCCCTGTGCTTCAGTGTCACTTCCCTTCATAAACCTAAAAGGTCACTGCGTCCAGGAATCGCAGCCTTGGAAGGTATTATGGAAATGACAATGCCTTCTATTTATGTTTTCGGTTTTAAAATATAAATACAAGGCATTGTTATTTCTAATACTAATAGCTTAAAATAATCCGGTTGGATAACTGCATTGAGGCCGGTGCACACCTGTACCTAGTGCTGGGACACCTCTAATGAGTTAGCTCTGCACTTTAGAAATCGCATAATAATAATTATTATTATTATAGATTATTTTTTCAGCTCCTAGGGGTGTCATCCCACTCGCTTGGTTAACAGGTTGGGGGAGGCCCTTTGTAGTAGGCAGCACACCGTAACCAGGACTACATCCTCCTCCAGACTCCTTTAAATTAAAATCTTTAGTTACCTGGAACCCTATAGAGCAACTAGGAAGAGGTCAAGGGAGAGGTGCTGCTGGCTGCCTTAGAAAATTAAATAAAAACCTTTGTCAGCGTGGGTTAGGGTTGTGGGTTCAGCAGGAAGGAGGCTCACATGCAGTGAATGTGTATAGCCCCCCCCCCTGGGCAGGGTCAGCCTAGGACAGACGATAGGCCCAGGCACAAACTAAATATGGCCCCCATCAGCAGGTCAAACAGCTAGAAAAGTGGCCCATGTTTGTTAACTGGGGTAGTTTTGAACTTCTAAAGACATGCTGTATAATTGTTTTGCAAAGTACAGAAGATTGCATAGATTTAAACTTGTAGCAGCCATTGTTTGTTTTAAAATCAGGGAACACCAACAGTGTAAACCGGCCCAAACACCATATAACAGGCCTAGAAACAGCCAAAATACCGGCTCACCCGCTGACTTGGCAGACCAGCCTACCGGGTGCTGCCTGTCTGCCATACATATTTACAACAAGGGGTGGTGAGGGACAGAGTCTCTGAATTAAACAGAATACTCTCACCCAGTCAAGAGATCAGGGCTAGATCCAACACCGTTTTTTAGCTCACTGCACCATCCCAGTTTCAGAACCTGGCTGTATGCAAATTAGTCTGTTCCTGTCCCAGTGCATGATGGGAACAGGGCAAACCAAACTACAAAAGCCAATTCTTACACTGGGAAGGAAACAAGCTACCGGGGACCGGTTTCTGGCATTTCAGCCGTCTTCGGCCCGGCTTGCTTGAATCCTGATGGTGCAATGAGCAAGGGACTCACATCTGAGTATACCCTTCCACGCTTAGGGTGGACAAAAATATTTACAACAAGGGGTGGTGAGGGACAGAGTCTCTGAATTAAACAGAATACTCTCACCCAGTCAAGAGATCAGGGCTAGATCCAACACCGTTTTTTAGCTCACTGCACCATCCCAGTTTCAGAACCTGGCTGTATGCAAATTAGTCTGTTCCTGTCCCAGTGCATGATGGGAACAGGGCAAACCAAACTACAAAAGCCAATTCTTACACTGGGAAGGAAACAAGCTACCGGGGACCGGTTTCTGGCATTTCAGCCGTCTTCGGCCCGGCTTGCTTGAATCCTGATGGTGCAATGAGCAAGGGACTCACATCTGAGTATACCCTTCCACGCTTAGGGTGGACAAAAATATTTACAACAAGGGGTGGTGAGGGACAGAGTCTCTGAATTAAACAGAATACTCTCACCCAGTCAAGAGATCAGGGCTAGATCCAACACCGTTTTTTAGCTCACTGCACCATCCCAGTTTCAGAACCTGGCTGTATGCAAATTAGTCTGTTCCTGTCCCAGTGCATGATGGGAACAGGGCAAACCAAACTACAAAAGCCAATTCTTACACTGGGAAGGAAACAAGCTACCGGGGACCGGTTTCTGGCATTTCAGCCGTCTTCGGCCCGGCTTGCTTGAATCCTGATGGTGCAATGAGCAAGGGACTCACATCTGAGTATACCCTTCCACGCTTAGGGTGGACAAAAATATTTACAACAAGGGGTGGTGAGGGACAGAGTCTCTGAATTAAACAGAATACTCTCACCCAGTCAAGAGATCAGGGCTAGATCCAACACCGTTTTTTAGCTCACTGCACCATCCCAGTTTCAGAACCTGGCTGTATGCAAATTAGTCTGTTCCTGTCCCAGTGCATGATGGGAACAGGGCAAACCAAACTACAAAAGCCAATTCTTACACTGGGAAGGAAACAAGCTACCGGGGACCGGTTTCTGGCATTTCAGCCGTCTTCGGCCCGGCTTGCTTGAATCCTGATGGTGCAATGAGCAAGGGACTCACATCTGAGTATACCCTTCCACGCTTAGGGTGGACAAAAATATTTACAACAAGGGGTGGTGAGGGACAGAGTCTCTGAATTAAACAGAATACTCTCACCCAGTCAAGAGATCAGGGCTAGATCCAACACCGTTTTTTAGCTCACTGCACCATCCCAGTTTCAGAACCTGGCTGTATGCAAATTAGTCTGTTCCTGTCCCAGTGCATGATGGGAACAGGGCAAACCAAACTACAAAAGCCAATTCTTACACTGGGAAGGAAACAAGCTACCGGGGACCGGTTTCTGGCATTTCAGCCGTCTTCGGCCCGGCTTGCTTGAATCCTGATGGTGCAATGAGCAAGGGACTCACATCTGAGTATACCCTTCCACGCTTAGGGTGGACAAAAATATTTACAACAAGGGGTGGTGAGGGACAGAGTCTCTGAATTAAACAGAATACTCTCACCCAGTCAAGAGATCAGGGCTAGATCCAACACCGTTTTTTAGCTCACTGCACCATCCCAGTTTCAGAACCTGGCTGTATGCAAATTAGTCTGTTCCTGTCCCAGTGCATGATGGGAACAGGGCAAACCAAACTACAAAAGCCAATTCTTACACTGGGAAGGAAACAAGCTACCGGGGACCGGTTTCTGGCATTTCAGCCGTCTTCGGCCCGGCTTGCTTGAATCCTGATGGTGCAATGAGCAAGGGACTCACATCTGAGTATACCCTTCCACGCTTAGGGTGGACAAAAATATTTACAACAAGGGGTGGTGAGGGACAGAGTCTCTGAATTAAACAGAATACTCTCACCCAGTCAAGAGATCAGGGCTAGATCCAACACTGTTTTTTAGCTCACTGCACCATCCCAGTTTCAGAACCTGGCTGTATGCAAATTAGTCTGTTCCTGTCCCAGTGCATGATGGGAACAGGGCAAACCAAACTACAAAAGCCAATTCTTACACTGGGAAGGAAACAAGCTACCGGGGACCGGTTTCTGGCATTTCAGCCGTCTTCGGCCCGGCTTGCTTGAATCCTGATGGTGCAATGAGCAAGGGACTCACATCTGAGTATACCCTTCCACGCTTAGGGTGGACAAAAATATTTACAACAAGGGGTGGTGAGGGACAGAGTCTCTGAATTAAACAGAATACTCTCACCCAGTCAAGAGATCAGGGCTAGATCCAACACCGTTTTTTAGCTCACTGCACCATCCCAGTTTCAGAACCTGGCTGTATGCAAATTAGTCTGTTCCTGTCCCAGTGCATGATGGGAACAGGGCAAACCAAACTACAAAAGCCAATTCTTACACTGGGAAGGAAACAAGCTACCGGGGACCGGTTTCTGGCATTTCAGCCGTCTTCGGCCCGGCTTGCTTGAATCCTGATGGTGCAATGAGCAAGGGACTCACATCTGAGTATACCCTTCCACGCTTAGGGTGGACAAAAATATTTACAACAAGGGGTGGTGAGGGACAGAGTCTCTGAATTAAACAGAATACTCTCACCCAGTCAAGAGATCAGGGCTAGATCCAACACCGTTTTTTAGCTCACTGCACCATCCCAGTTTCAGAACCTGGCTGTATGCAAATTAGTCTGTTCCTGTCCCAGTGCATGATGGGAACAGGGCAAACCAAACTACAAAAGCCAATTCTTACACTGGGAAGGAAACAAGCTACCGGGGACCGGTTTCTGGCATTTCAGCCGTCTTCGGCCCGGCTTGCTTGAATCCTGATGGTGCAATGAGCAAGGGACTCACATCTGAGTATACCCTTCCACGCTTAGGGTGGACAAAAATATTTACAACAAGGGGTGGTGAGGGACAGAGTCTCTGAATTAAACAGAATACTCTCACCCAGTCAAGAGATCAGGGCTAGATCCAACACCGTTTTTTAGCTCACTGCACCATCCCAGTTTCAGAACCTGGCTGTATGCAAATTAGTCTGTTCCTGTCCCAGTGCATGATGGGAACAGGGCAAACCAAACTACAAAAGCCAATTCTTACACTGGGAAGGAAACAAGCTACCGGGGACCGGTTTCTGGCATTTCAGCCGTCTTCGGCCCGGCTTGCTTGAATCCTGATGGTGCAATGAGCAAGGGACT
This sequence comes from Lissotriton vulgaris, assembly GCF_964263255.1. Lineage (NCBI taxonomy): Eukaryota > Metazoa > Chordata > Amphibia > Caudata > Salamandridae > Lissotriton > Lissotriton vulgaris. Next base: position 903,520,627 of record NC_141696.1, read on the forward strand.
CACATCTGAGTATACCCTTCCACGCTTAGGGTGGACAAAAATATTTACAACAAGGGGTGGTGAGGGACAGAGTCTCTGAATTAAACAGAAAACTCTCACCCAGTCAAGAGATCAGGGCTAGATCCAACACCGTTTTTTAGCTCACTGCACCATCCCAGTTTCAGAACCTGGCTGTATGCAAATTAGTCTGTTCCTGTCCCAGTGCATGATGGGAACAGGGCAAACCAAACTACAAAAGCCAATTCTTACACTGGGAAGGAAACAAGCTACCGGGGACCGGTTTCTGGCATTTCAGCCGTCTTCGGCCCGGCTTGCTTGAATCCTGATGGTGCAATGAGCAAGGGACTCACATCTGAGTATACCCTTCCACGCTTAGGGTGGACAAAAATATTTACAACAAGGGGTGGTGAGGGACAGAGTCTCTGAATTAAACAGAATACTCTCACCCAGTCAAGAGATCAGGGCTAGATCCAACACCGTTTTTTAGCTCACTGCACCATCCCAGTTTCAGAACCTGGCTGTATGCAAATTAGTCTGTTCCTGTCCCAGTGCATGATGGGAACAGGGCAAACCAAACTACAAAAGCCAATTCTTACACTGGGAAGGAAACAAGCTACCGGGGACCGGTTTCTGGCATTTCAGCCGTCTTCGGCCCGGCTTGCTTGAATCCTGATGGTGCAATGAGCAAGGGACTCACATCTGAGTATACCCTTCCACGCTTAGGGTGGACAAAAATATTTACAACAAGGGGTGGTGAGGGACAGAGTCTCTGAATTAAACAGAATACTCTCACCCAGTCAAGAGATCAGGGCTAGATCCAACACCGTTTTTTAGCTCACTGCACCATCCCAGTTTCAGAACCTGGCTGTATGCAAATTAGTCTGTTCCTGTCCCAGTGCATGATGGGAACAGGGCAAACCAAACTACAAAAGCCAATTCTTACACTGGGAAGGAAACAAGCTACCGGGGACCGGTTTCTGGCATTTCAGCCGTCTTCGGCCCGGCTTGCTTGAATCCTGATGGTGCAATGAGCAAGGGACTCACATCTGAGTATACCCTTCCACGCTTAGGGTGGACAAAAATATTTACAACAAGGGGTGGTGAGGGACAGAGTCTCTGAATTACAGGCCAGTCCGACCCTTCTCCTTGCCAGCCAGACCAGCCGACACTGAGCCAGGAAGAACCCCACATATAGCCACTGGCCTCAGCACACCCCCGACTTCTACACCCCCCGAACCTGGAGCGGCGGAAAACTTCAATGGTGCCTCTGGCGGTAGGGACCCGTCTCGGCAAACTGCACTGTCTGAGCCAGTAGTGAATGCCCTTGGGCCCCATAGTATGTACACCAATGGGGGGGCGCTACATCGATAGTATGACTCCATGCACTCCCTACACATTATACAGTAACCAAGGGGTCTGGAAAGAAGGCAGGTGAAGGGAAAACCAAACTAGTATCAATTTTAGTTTTCACTTTCTCGTTATTAAGATGTCCAAGTGCCACAGCTGAAGTCTTCTAGGTGCTCGAGGCGTTGTATGCTTGAAAATCACTGAGACGAATTCTGTGCTGTCACAAATCTGGAAACTATTGGCCCATCTCACTCACGGGGGACCCTCGCTGAGACTGGAAGTGCCTGGCAGAACCGTGAGTGGAGTGGGTAGTGTCTGGTAGCGCCGTGAGCAGTGCTGGAAGTGCCTCGTAGCACCGTGTAAGTGCAGGTAGTGCTTGGCAGTGCCGTGAGTGGAGCAGGTAGTGCCTGGCAGTACAGTGAGTGATGCAGGTAGTGCCTGGTATCTCCGTGAGTGGTGCAGTTAGTGCCTGGTAGTTCCGTGAGTGGTGCAGGTGAAGTAGGTAGTGCCTGACAGCAACGTGAGTGGTACAGGTAGTGCCTGGCAGTGCCGTGAGTGGTGCAGGTACTGCCTGGCAGCGCCATGAGTGGTGCAGGTAGTGTCTGGCAGTGCGGTGAGAGAAGCAGGTGGTGCCTGGCAGCCCCTTTAGTGGTGCAGGTAGTGCCTGCCGGCGCTGTAAGTGGTGCAGGAAGTGCCTGGCAGCACCGTGAGTGGTGCAGGTAGTGCCAGGCAGCACCGTGAGTGGTGCAGGTAGTGCCTGGTAGTTCCGTGAGTGGATCAGGTAGTGCCTGGCAGCGCGGTGAGTGGTGCAGGTAGTGCCTGGTAGCGCCGTGAGTGGTGCAGGTAGTTCCTGATAGTTCAGTGAGTGGTGCAGGTAACACCTGACAGTGACGTGAGTGGTGCAGGTAGTGCCTGGCAGTGCGGTGAGTAGTGCAGGCACTGCCTGGCAGCGCCGTGAGTGGTGCAGGTAGTGTCTGGCAGTGCTGTGAGTGGTGCAGGTAGTGCCTGGCAGCACCGTGAGTGATGCAGGTAGTGCCTGGTATCTCCGTGAGTGGTGTAGATAGTGCCTGGTAGTTCCGTGAGTGAAGCAGGTAGTGCCTGGCAGCGCCTTCAGTGGTGCAGGTAGTGCCTGGCAGTGCCGTAAGTGGTGCAGGAAGTGCCTGGCAGCACCGTGAGTGGTGGAGGTAGTGCCTGGCAGCGCCGTGAGTGAAGCAGGTAGTGCCTGGCAGCACCGTAAGTGGTGCATGTAGTGCCTGGCAGTGCCGTAAGTGGTGCAGGAAGTGCCTGGCAGCACCGTGAGTGGTGGAGGTAGTGCCTGGCAGCGCTGTGAGTGGTGCAGGTAGTGCCTGACAGCACTGTGAGTGGTGCAGGTAGTGCCTGGAAGCACTGTAAGTGGTGCAGGTAGTGCCTGGCAGTGGTGTGATTGGTGCAGGTAGTGCATGGCAGTGTTGTGAGCGGTGCATATCAGCGCCACGAGTAGAGCAGGTAGTGCCTGGCAGTGATGAGAGTGGTGCAGGTAGTGCCTGGCAGCACCGCGAGAGGAGCAGGTAGCGCCTGGCAGTGCTGTGATTGGTGCAGGTAGTGCATGGCAGTGTTGTGAGTGGTGCCTAGCAGCGCCGTGAGTGGAGCAGGTAGCGCCTGGCAGCGCGTGAGTGATGCCACAGTGGGGGCAATGATATGAAAGCAGGCGTTAATAACGAAAGCGGGGGCGTGCTGCGCCCGTGTTGATATTAAAGTGAGCACTAAGATATGAAAGCGGATGTTGATAATGAAAGCGGGTGCCATGGGCTGTGAGAGGAAGAATATCGAGCTGTACATCCACCATTGCTAAAGTTAACAAGGCCACAATGCATACGTGACGATGCACCGTCTCTGTTGAGGGGATGCTCACACTGCAGTCAAGCATTCATTCACCACACACCTAAATGCACAGTCACCGTCTCCGAGTCTTACCTGTTATGCTGCTGCTACACTCGTGGTCTTGTGGCTTATCTCCTCCACCGCGAGGCATGGGCAGAATCTCGTCTCTCTTCCCCGCTCCCATTTACGGTTACTCCGCACCTGCCGCAGCTCCCAGAGACGCGGAATATAACAGGAGGAGGCAGGGACGGCGCTTCAGGTGGAGGGTGATGACGAGCAGGAAGAGCAAATCACCAGGGGCGGCGTGTGGCCTGTGGCAGCGAGGGCCTTAGGCTGTCCAGCCACACTCACTCGTGAAAGCGAAAGTTAAAGCGTGGGGAAGCGTGAGAAGAGACACGCCCCTTCACAGCGCATGTCTGTAAATCTGCTCCCAAAAGCCAAACTTAAAGCCTGGGGGAGCGCAAGAAGAGATGCGCACGTTCACAGCACCTGTCTCTAAAATCGCACGGTCACAGCCATTGTCTGCAATGGGTTTATTGAGCTTGCGCACATCTTATGTCTCACTTCCCTATCTATCCAGCGACAATAAGTCTCGCTTCGCGAGCAGCGCATGGTGCTGCATCGCTAGGCGGGACCTAAAAATGGTCATTATCATTGGATCAAAGAAGCTGGATCACTTTCTTCATTCATGTTTCACTGTTTATTGTGCAATTTCTACGAATACGTGGACATTTTTTTTACTACTTTTGCCAATAGATAAATTATTTAGCAAGTAATGTGAACACATTGCTATTGGTTAACAGGTTTACATCATCTTGCACAAGTACAAAAGAGTGTGTAATTGTCAGAGACGTCCAAATATGAACACATTGAAGCCAAAAATGCCTAATATATAATATATAGAACATACATTTATTCAGTTAATAACTAACCAGTACTCTTCAGCTCAACCCTACTACAGAATTTACCAGCCTAAAGTTTGGCCTTGAGAATAGTCATTGGTGAATGGCCAAGGCTCAAGGGTAAAGACCCAGGTCTTGTGGCTTGGTGGACTGATGTGTCCACTACAGGGGCCTGTGTTCAACCTTACGCTCACATATTCGAATCCCTGTGGTTCCACTTAGCCTTTCATCCTTCTGAGGTTGATAAAACAATACCGTTGAGTTGGATGACAATAAATATCTGCTTTCAGCACCAAGATATCCTTCTAAGTGAATGTGGTGCTTTACAAATACACATTATATGTTATCACTAGTCCCTGAGTGAAACACTTGCCAGTGTCAATTCCCATCAATACTCTTCAGATCAACATATCTATAAGGAGAAATCGCTTTCATTAGAAAATGAATATGTGGAACAGTTTTAGGCTTCACTCAATTGTTATTATAAAATGCAACCAAATCAAATATTTAATTTTATGTTGCTCTTTAAATTTGTTTATTTGTTAACAGGTTATTTGCCTTTAACTAAAAAGAATAACGAGTTGATGCTTGTTTATAGGTACAACCTTCTTTAGAGTTTGGTGATGGGAAACTCAGTGAAACATGATGGAAATTGTGTCTGCCTTGGTACAAGTGCCACAAAGATTATAATCAGTTGCAATATGAAGGATGTGAAATACACCACACTAGTAAACAGTAAAAACAAATCTACTAATACCGTGATAGTAACGGATAGTGAAGAAGAAAAATGGAAGGAATTATGGAATCTCAAAAAAAAGGTAATTAGGACAGAGTTGCACGCAGACTTTTTAGTGGAATACTGCAAAAAGGGAATTATCCCCAAAGGCCTGCAAGTTAGGAATGAACCTAGCTTATTTACAAAAAAACAAAAGTTCATAGAGACCTGGACTTTTATAGCCAACAGATGCAGCCGAGATTGGCTCCTATTAATAATAGAAACCGCAAATGCCACATTAATTATAGAAAAACAAGAAATAGACGAAATGGAGAAAAAACTGAAAGAAGGGAGACCTCTAGAGGACGCCAAAAGTAAACTAGAGGAAATTCAGAGCGACCTAGATGGCTACAGGGATTATTTAACTAATAAAAAAAGTAACAAATTTGTAAAAGACGTAGAAAAATATAGACCTGAGACAACATACCCCTATCTCCAGAAAGACTATTATGAGAAACAAAGAGAAGAGTTTCAATATAAGCAAAAGTGGCAATTTAATAGAAGAAACGGTCCCAAAAGAGGAGTCACTTTCTCGGAAAGTTCCTACACCAGTACCGACTCTGAGACAGAAAATAATCCTGAAAGCTCTGCTCAGAGAGATAATAGTAACAGCAATGCCAATAAATCTAACAGAGAGAGTTTACCTTTTTTAGACAGGCGCAAGACCAATCAAAATACGAATCCAAGAGGAAGAGCGAGAGGGAGGAATTACTACCCCCAGAACCAAGGGCAAGCACGTCCATATATGAAAACACGCAGCCAAAAAAATTGGGACTAGACCCCAAAACAGCAGTTATCAATCTATCCAGCAAAATCCTAAATAAAGACGAAATGGGGTTGCTGGAAAAAGGTCTAGGATATGCAATTGCAGAACCAGCTGACAAGTTTAACCTACAACGTGACATAAAAAGTTTTTTTAGAAAAATTAGGCTGCAAAAATACTTCGAGGGGAAAGAAAGACCGCCCAACGATAACAAATCAGGACTTAGGCCCAAATCAAAATGGATGCCTACAGGCCCCATGGTCAGTAAGGAGGTAGATATTTTTGAAAAAGTGATTGAGAAAGGACTAGAAGACCTTTTTGAACAAAAATCCTGGGTGAAATACAATCTGACCAAGGAAGAGAAAAATGCTTTAAGTAGATTGCAGGAATGTAGGGATATCACAATAAAACCTGGTGACAAAGGTGGCAGCATTGTAATCATGGACACCGACAAATACGAGGCCAAGATGTTAGAAATGTTAAAGAACCCTTTACATTATGCAACATCCAATAAGCAAGAATGGTCTGATCTGAAAAGGTTAATTTTAAACAGATTAAACTACGCCTTAGAAGACGGAGTGATAAACCAAGAGGAATTCAATTTCCTAAAAAATGAGACTCAAGTAATACCTGCAATCTACGGACTCCCCAAGGTCCACAAAAATCTCAGTGATCCCCCGATGAGACCGATCGTGTCTAGTTTAAATTCACTCACAGAGCCTTTGAGTCAGTATGTGGATAATTTCATCCAACCCCTAGTGACTCAACAAAAAGCTTACATCAAAGACACGACAGACATAATCAGCAAAATTGAAAATAGACCTTACAATACGAACAGGGAATGGTTAGTGACTCTAGATATAGAGTCACTATATACGAATATTCCGCAGCAAGACACAAAAACTATGATAGAAAGCATCCTAAAAGGTGAAGAAGATGACCTGTCTGAACATGCACAGTTCATAGTGGACTGCATAGATATCATCTTAACTAAGAATATCTTCTTTATAAAGAAGACCTTTTTAAACAAATAAAGGGCACGAGTATGGGCGCAACTTGCGCACCAAGCTTAGCTTGCTTGTATGTATCAACTTTTGAGGAGAAACATGTATTCAATGAGATGTCCCCCTTTTATGAAAATATCAAACTTTGGTATCGTTTCATTGATGACGTGTTTTTCATATGGTCAGGCAATGAAGAAGAACTAAAAGAATTTATAGAATGGATAAATCTTGGAGATAAAAATCTTAAATTCACTTCCACATATAGCAACCAGAACTGTAATTTCCTTGACATCAAAATAAAACATGTAGAAGGTCTCCTAAAAGTAGAACTTTTCAGTAAGCCCACTGACCGTAACACCATGTTACATTACGGCAGTTACCATCCATCCACCCAGAAGGACAACATACCTTTCGGCCAGTTTTTAAGAGTAAAAAGAAACTGCACTGACAAAAAGGAATTTGAAAAGCACGCCCTAACCCTGACCAATAAGTTTATAGAAAGAGGCTATCCTAAAAAAATGGTTAAGAGAGCATACAAAAGAGCAAAATACTTTAACAGAGATAGCATATTTGAGCCCAAAACAGAATCCCTACCAAAGGAACAACAACTAGTGTGTGTTACAAATTTCTCCAATTTAAGCAATAAAATTAAGAACTTAATTAATAGGAACTGGAACCTACTCCAAGACCAAAACAAAACACCTCTGCCCAAACCAATTTACGCATTCCGTAGGAACAAAACTATCAGAAACTGTCTGGTTCATACATATCCTGATGACCAGAGAAGAAATAAGTTGAGAACCATAGACGGAAGGACCCCGGTAGGAAACTTCCCCTGTGGCTCATGCAAGAACTGTAGTCAGATTCTGAAGGGACCTAAAGTAACATATAATGGTGTCACCCACCAACAAAATGAGCTAGTAAATTGTAGGACCCAAAATGTAGTCTATATGATCCAGTGCCCCTGCCAAAAAGCATACATTGGCGAGACTTCAAGAGAAATAAGACTACGACTCAATGAGCACAAATCAGCAATCAGATCAAAACGGGCCAATGCCCCACTGGCTGAGCACTGGGATATCCTAAAGCATAATGTGGATGATCTCAGATGGTGCATTGTTGAAGTGGTCAAATTAACTAATAGAGGAGGCGATTTGGACATGAAAAGAAGAAAAAGAGAGCAATACTACATGTCCAAATTTAACACCTTTAGAAACGGACTAAACAGCAAGGAAGAATGGGATAGGATTCTGTAGCATCACTAGTCGGGGTATTATACAACCGACAATCAGCCTACAGAGATCTAGATAATAAATTAAATAATCAAGTCGTCCCATAACAGCATAAAATTATTGAGATACTGTTACAATATTCATAAAAATAAATAAACAATTTTGTCACCCTGATAGCCTAACATGGTTTCCATCCTGGTTAAATTAATATTTAAATCCACAAATAAAATAATGTAGTACAACTAAATACCAACAACACCTCCTAAATATAGAACATGGCAAGTTATGAGAGTGTGTAATATAGCGCTAAACATCGAGAACCAAGAGTCGGGTAATAAACATATAATAACCCAGAATAGAATTTATGGTCACAGCACTAATCTTAGAATAGCAATACGACACAAAGCGCAACCTAACATCATTAAAAGATGGCCGCCACCATCGACCAGCAGAAGTCGATTCATGCCAACATAGGAAACCCTGTATGATTCAACATCAGGTCCGCCAATGAGAGACAAATAGATCATACTGACATGAAGACACCTAAGAATAGAAAACAACAACTTAGTGCAAAACTAGCCTACTTGTGCAATCGTGAATAGAAGATCAAATATAAAAGCGGTAGTGTAAAACGAGCCTAATTGTGCAATCACGAATAGAAGATCAAATACAAAAGCGGTAGAACCAAACATCTTTAAAGATGGCCGCCTCTTTCCACATGGTTACTATACTTTCGGCGCATACACTCAGATATGGAAATAGCGGGATAGTGTATGATTAATAACCAGGGTCACAAATAAGAAACTAACAAATACAACTGAAACGAGGAAACCACGAGCATTATAATGACACCTTAGTGAAATGCTCGACCACGAAAACATATGTTAAGATGGCCGCCGCGTAAAACACAAGCTCGTAATCAGCGGACACAGAACACAGGTGTCTTAGTTTTAGCCTAATTAGTCCGCCACGAGACCTACATAAACTCCGAAATCACGCAATGGAAATCAGAGACCATTTGCACGACGGCGGAGGAGAACACCCGGAAAACGCGAAGAGATTTGACAAATGTAAGTACCAACCCTGAACCCCTAGGGACTAACTCCACAATAATGGTCCAACTTCCAACGGAACGGACTTAAATTATTTACCTTCCGTTTCCCTTCATTTACCTTACAGTAAAAAGACAATCCCTTCTTGAAGATAACAGAAAATCTGTGCTCATCTAAAACGAGAGCAGGCACCCTAAAGAAAGTATGGGAGGTAAGAACAACTACACGGACATAGAGACCAGCTAGAGACAGAAAGCCTTAGGCGCATGTAAAATTCCAAAGAAACCCTCGAACATTTTGGGTTTTTGTCATCCAGCCCCAGGTCAGAAACAATTGTGAAAGAAATACCGGGATGTGCAAGGTTAGACCGTCCTCTGCATAAGAACCGCCTGCCAACCATTCCAGGTATCACTATTTCTATCTTCAAAAGGAGGGACATAAATAGAGCCTTAATTAGGACATGTCAAAATACGAGTGACAATCACCTAACTTAATGATTTGTCCAACAGGCAGTTGTTTTATTCATTTACACCGACGGAGCAGTGGATTATCATTGACCCTCTCCTACTAAGAAAAAGTTTGTTTTAAGAAAGGTAAAAAACAAATGTTTGCAAAAACAGCTTGAAGGTTATACTGAGTGGCAAAGTATTGACTCAACTTATTTTCTGATATAAATTACAGAAATTGAGAAAATCCAGATGGTTAGATATCGCCAATTTTAAAAAAAAAAGCGATTAACCCACCAACAATACACTTTTAAGGTATGTAGAATGACAACATTCCTGGGTTTAGAAGTAAAAATATCCAATTTAATTACAATAGGTCAAGAGGGTCTTTAAACCATAAGACTTTTCTTAATGGCAGCCCCAACACTATCGGGCTAAATAGGACGCAAACAAAAGGGTGAGACCAAACAGAAGTTGTGGGATTCACGAATATAGAACAGATTTGTTTTGTGATGATAGCATGCTTTAGAGTCAGCCTTGGTCAATACTAGGGCGAGTAAATGAAATGTTCAGAGCCAAAAAAATATATTCGCTGTGACAAGAGGATGTAATGTTTAGTTAGTTAAATGATGAATACTGTTCGGCTGTTAAGATAACACATGAAGTGCTAACATAGTATTTTTATTCTTTTTAAATTTTAGTGATTTTAAATAACATACTGTCCTGAAGAAGGTGACGACATAATATCACCGAAACGCCGCGTCGACAATATTTGTTTGTGTGATAAATTTGTTGTACAGTAAAGTGTACCCTGTTTTTAACTACATTTTGTTTAATGTCAGATCATGTGTTTTTAACATATCAAAATCTTTTTTACGAATAAATGTATGTATATGTTCCGCGAGGCAGTCTGAACAGAGAACAATTTATAATAAATAAATCTTCTTTTATATAAATCACAGCTTCAAGTGTTTACATCTTCATAATATTAAGTCTGTTAGAATGTTGACCACTAAGGGGTAGTGAAATAGATTGTAAATTCAGTGATCCCATTACAACTTTATGATACGTGGTTGGCTCACCCTAAGCGCCCTCTGTAAATTCTCAGAGACAAAAGTCTCTTCTTTACGTGATTTGATGAAAAGGGAACTTGTATTGTTTTTTGATGATTAACCCCCTCCCTTTTCACTAAGGGTTTCTCCTTCCTAATTTGCGTTTGTAATAGCACAGTTTGTTAACTGAGGAGTATTTACTTCTACCTCCAAAAAATAAAAGGAGGGGCACCAACCGGTGCATTGGCCCCAAATAAAAATGGACCAATTCAAAGTCTTCAGTTTTTCTGAAGATCAGTTTGATAAGCTAGTAAACGGTAAAAACAAATCTACTAATACCGTGATAGTAACGGATAGTGAAGAAGAAAAATGGAAGGAATTATGGAATCTCAAAAAAAAGGTAATTAGGACAGAGTTGCACGCAGACTTTTTAGTGGAATACTGCAAAAAGGGAATTATCCCCAAAGGCCTGCAAGTTAGGAATGAACCTAGCTTATTTACAAAAAATCAAAAGTTCATAGAGACCTGGACTTTTATAGCCAACAGATGCAGCCGAGATTGGCTCCTATTAATAATAGAAACCGCAAATGCCACATTAATTATAGAAAAACAAGAAATAGACGAAATGGAGAAAAAACTGAAAGAAGGGAGACCTCTAGAGGACGCCAAAAGTAAACTAGAGGAAATTCAGAGCGACCTAGATGGCTACAGGGATTATTTAACTAATAAAAAAAGTAACAAATTTGTAAAAGACGTAGAAAAATATAGACGTGAGACAACATACCCCTATCTCCAGAAAGACTATTATGAGAAACAAAGAGAAGAGTTTCAATATAAGCAAAAGTGGCAATTTAATAGAAAAAACGGTCCCAAAAGAGGAGTCACTTTCTCGGAAAGTTCCTACACCAGTACCGACTCTGAGACAGAAAATAATCCTGAAAGCTCTGCTCAGAGAGATAATAGTAACAGCAATGCCAATAAATCTAACAGAGAGAGTTTACCTTTTTTAGACAGGCGCAAGACCAATCAAAATACGAATCCAAGAGGAAGAGCGAGAGGGAGGAATTACTACCCCCAGAACCAAGGGCAAGCACGTCCATATATGAAAACACGCAGCCAAAAAAATTGGGACTAGACCCCAAAACAGCAGTTATCAATCTATCCAGCAAAATCCTAAATAAAGACGAAATGGGGTTGCTGGAAAAAGGTCTAGGATATGCAATTGCAGAACCAGCTGACAAGTTTAACCTACAACGTGACATAAAACGTTTTTTTGGAAAAATTAGGCTGCAAAAATACTTCGAGGGGAAAGAAAGACCGCCCAACGATAACAAATCAGGACTTAGGCCCAAATCAAAATGGATGCCTACAGGCCCCATGGTCAGTAAGGAGGTAGATATTTTTGAAAAAGTGATTGAGAAAGGACTAGAAGACCTTTTGGAACAAAAATCCTGGGTGAAATACAATCTGACCAAGGAAGAGAAAAATGCTTTAAGTAGATTGCAGGAATGTAGGGATATCACAATAAAACCTGGTGACAAAGGTGGCTGCATTGTAATCATGGACACCGACAAATACGAGGCCAAGATGTTAGAAATGTTAAAGAACCCTTTACATTATGCAACATCCAATAAGCAAGAATGGTCTGATCTGAAAAGGTTAATTTTAAACAGATTAAACTACGCCTTAGAAGACGGAGTGATAAACCAAGAGGAATTCAATTTCCTAAAAAATGAGACTCCAGTAATACCTGCAATCTACGGACTCCCCAAGGTCCACAAAAATCTCAGTGATCCCCCGATGAGACCGATCGTGTCTAGTTTAAAATCACTCACAGAGCCTTTGAGTCAGTATGTGGATAAATTCATCCAACCCCTAGTGACTCAACAAAAAGCTTACATCAAAGACACGACAGACATAATCAGCAAAATTGAAAATAGACCTTACAATACGAACAGGGAATGGTTAGTGACTCTAGATATAGAGTCACTATATACGAATATTCCGCAGCAAGACTCAAAAACTATAATGGAAAGCATCCTAAAAGGTGAAGAAGATGACCTGTCTGAACATGCACAGTTCATAGTGGACTGCATAGATATCATCTTAACTAAGAATATCTTCTTATTTAAAGAAGACCTTTTTAAACAAATCAAGGGCACGAGTATGGGCGCAACTTGCGCACCAAGCTTAGCTTAACATGTATTCAATGAGATGTCCCCCTTTTATGAAAATATCAAACTTTGGTATCGTTTCATTGATGACGTGTTTTTCATATGTGTAAAAAAGGAAGGAACCCACACTTCAATAATTTCACACCATTCAACTTAAGGTGAAAAAGAGAGAGATAAACAAAGATTAATATGTTTATCCAGGCGATTAGTTGCGCCGTTTTATTTTTTCAATTTTTGTCAAAAAGTGAAGATTCACTTTGGTCTAAAGAAATCACAGTGTCTTGAACGTACTAGCCACCAGCGTACAACAAGAAACTTTAATCAAACAGTGCATCAAAACACAATAATTTAGCACAACATACAACGTAAATTCTGAAAGCATACTATAAGTGAAACTAACAGTGTGTGGAAAAACACAACAACATGTGGCAAATTATCACAAAAGAAGGGGGGAAAAAAAGTTATATATAATCATATATTTTAACATGACATAATCAGAAAATTGTTAAATGTAACCAATAGGGAGTCTATTGATGAATCTCCAAAGAAGGAACAAAACGACCTCTCGGTGGCCGTATTAGCAGGCTTGTAGTTCCTAACAATTTAATCTGTTTGTCAGAACTGAGGACTTAATCCTGTCCGCCTACGCGTTTCGAGTTTGTGACGTGTCTTCTCAAACTCTCCTCAGGGCAAATTGAATTCTTTTCCCCGTTTATTAAACCTATTCATAAAAAACATAAAGGTTTTGGGGACACTTGTTACTGCTAGCTCCCATCAACCTAATCACGCTTTCTCATACATACTGCTTTTAAAATAACACGTACCTCCGGGGAATAGAGGTGGTACAATTCATCCAACCCACATATGTCGATCTCAAGGGGGTTGGTGGGTTCTGTGCGTGCAGGGAAAATCAATGGTTTGCTTCGATTTTCAAATCGCTTTCCACATAGTTAACTGCAGGTAAAATGGGCGTATTACTCGCTGTTTTCAATGCGGGAAACATAACATTTTCAGATGGTATTGGAAACCAATAATCACTTACTTTGTTTTCTTTTCTTTACGAAAAATAAGGATGCCTTAGTTCAAAGGGTTGTACCGGTTGTCTTTCAACAGCGACTGGTGCCGTGAGTCTGTTGAAAAAAGCACGGACGGCAATTAGTGATCACTCGGGAGCATCGAGCTCCTTTGTAAGTGCACAGGGCGCGCGTTTGGTGTTTACCAAAGACTGCGCTGGGACGGGTCGGCTTTTCTAATGTTGAACGCTCGTTCCATTATAGAAAGGCGTTTGTGTCTTGTTTGGGCTTCGCTTTGTTGCGCGCTATCAGTTAATAGAACGCTTGTCCTACCTGGCCGCTTGGCAGCGTTCTTCACTTCCTCATTCCTTCACTGAGAGTGAATGTGAATTCGGTTGCCTCAGTGATTCAAAGGAGTGAGCTCATTATAGGTGAGCCAATCAGAAGAGGATTCTTTTGCGTTCTCGTCTGATGCATTGTGGGGCCTGAAGTCCCTTTGATGGTGAAGCCGGGATTATAATCTAGAAACTTCACTCATTGAGTTCAACCCGGTATTTATGGTATTAAACCGGAGTATCAAGTAGGCTTCTTTTCGTAGAAGCGCTTTCTCTACATCAGGTGACCGGTGCTGTGGGTCAATGCCAGATAGGACTGTCCATGTGAAATCAGTTTCCTTGTGATTTGCTGACGTGAAGTGTTCAACCATTGGGGCATTCTGCACTTTTCTCTTGAGTCTAGAGCGATGTTGTGTTATTCTAGCGTTAACCTGCTGGCATGTTTTGCCTATGTATAATTTATCACAGGCGCACAGGATCCCATAAATTACATTCCTACTCTTATACAGTAATTGGGCCCTTACCCCACTTCCGTCCGCATGGGCCAAACTCCCGTTGTTGTTACGTGTTTTTCATATGGTCAGGCAATGAAGAAGAACTAAAAGAATTTATAGAATGGATAAATCTTGGAGATAAAAATCTTAAATTCACTTCCACATATAGCAACCAGAACTGTAATTTCCTTGACATCAAAATAAAACATGTAGAAGGTCTCCTAAAAGTAGAACTTTTCAGTAAGCCCACTGACCGTAACACCATGTTACATTACGGCAGTTACCATCCATCCACCCAGAAGGACAACATACCTTTCGGCCAGTTTTTAAGAGTAAAAAGAAACTGCACTGATAAAAAGGAATTTGAAAAGCACGCCCTAACCCTGACCAATAAGTTTATAGAAAGAGGCTATCCTAAAAAAATGGTTAAGAGAGCATACAAAAGAGCAAAATACTTTAACAGAGATAGCATATTTGAGCCCAAAACAGAATCCCTACCAAAGGAACAACAACTAGTGTGTGTTACAAATTTCTCCAATTTAAGCAATAAAATTAAGAACTTAATTAATAGGAACTGGAACCTACTCCAAGACCAAAACAAAACACCTCTGCCCAAACCAATTTACGCATTCCGTAGGAACAAAACTATCAGAAACTGTCTGGTTCATACATATCCTGATGACCAGAGAAGAAATAAATTGAGAACCATAGACGGAAGGACCCCGGTAGGAAACTTCCCCTGTGGCTCATGCAAGAACTGTAGTCAGATTCTGAAGGGACCTAAAGTAACATATAATGGTGTCACCCACCAACAAAATGAGCTAGTAAATTGTAGGACCCAAAATGTAGTCTATATGATCCAGTGCCCCTGCCAAAAAGCATACATTGGCGAGACTTCAAGAGAAATAAGACTACGACTCAATGAGCACAAATCAGCAATCAGATCAAAACGGGCCAATGCCCCACTGGCTGAGCACTGGGATATCCTAAAGCATAATGTGGATGATCTCAGATGGTGCATTGTTGAAGTGGTCAAATTAACTAATAGAGGAGGCGATTTGGACATGAAAAGAAGAAAAAGAGAGCAATACTACATGTCCAAATTTAACACCTTTAGAAACGGACTAAACAGCAAGGAAGAATGGGATAGGATTCTGTAGCATCACTAGTCGGGGTATTATACAACCGACAATCAGCCTACAGAGATCTAGATAATAAATTAAATAATCAAGTCGTCCCATAACAGCATAAAATTATTGAGATACTGTTACAATATTCATAAAAATAAATAAACAATTTTGTCACCCTGATAGCCTAACATGGTTTCCATCCTGGTTAAATTAATATTTAAATCCACAAATAAAATAATGTAGTACAACTAAATACCAACAACACCTCCTAAATATAGAACATGGCAAGTTATGAGAGTGTGTAATATAGCGCTAAACATCGAGAACCAAGAGTCGGGTAATAAACATATAATAACCCAGAATAGAATTTATGGTCACAGCACTAATCTTAGAATAGCAATACGACACAAAGCGCAACCTAACATCATTAAAAGATGGCCGCCACCATCGACCAGCAGAAGTCGATTCATGCCAACATAGGAAACCCTGTATGATTCAACATCAGGTCCGCCAATGAGAGACAAATAGATCATACTGACATGAAGACACCTAAGAATAGAAAACAACAACTTAGTGCAAAACTAGCCTACTTGTGCAATCGTGAATAGAAGATCAAATATAAAAGCGGTAGTGTAAAACGAGCCTAATTGTGCAATCACGAATAGAAGATCAAATACAAAAGCGGTAGAACCAAACATCTTTAAAGATGGCCGCCTCTTTCCACATGGTTACTATACTTTCGGCGCATACACTCAGATATGGAAATAGCGGGATAGTGTATGATTAATAACCAGGGTCACAAATAAGAAACTAACAAATACAACTGAAACGAGGAAACCACGAGCATTATAATGACACCTTAGTGAAATGCTCGACCACGAAAACATATGTTAAGATGGCCGCCGCGTAAAACACAAGCTCGTAATCAGCGGACACAGAACAAAGGTGTCTTAGTTTTAGCCTAATTAGTCCGCCACGAGACCTACATAAACTCCGAAATCACGCAATGGAAATCAGAGACCATTTGCACGACGGCGGAGGAGAACACCCGGAAAACGCGAAGAGATTTGACAAATGTAAGTACCAACCCTGAACCCCTAGGGACTAACTCCACAATAATGGTCCAACTTCCAACGGAACGGACTTAAATTATTTACCTTCCGTTTCCCTTCATTTACCTTACAGTAAAAAGACAATCCCTTCTTGAAGATAACAGAAAATCTGTGCTCATCTAAAACGAGAGCAGGCACCCTAAAGAAAGTATGGGAGGTAAGAACAACTACACGGACATAGAGACCAGCTAGAGACAGAAAGCCTTAGGCGCATGTAAAATTCCAAAGAAACCCTCGAACATTTTGGGTTTTTGTCATCCAGCCCCAGGTCAGAAACAATTGTGAAAGAAATACCGGGATGTGCAAGGTTAGACCGTCCTCTGCATAAGAACCGCCTGCCAACCATTCCAGGTATCACTATTTCTATCTTCAAAAGGAGGGACATAAATAGAGCCTTAATTAGGACATGTCAAAATACGAGTGACAATCACCTAACTTAATGATTTGTCCAACAGGCAGTTGTTTTATTCATTTACACCGACGGAGCAGTGGATTATCATTGACCCTCTCCTACTAAGAAAAAGTTTGTTTTAAGAAAGGTAAAAAACAAATGTTTGCAAAAACAGCTTGAAGGTTATACTGAGTGGCAAAGTATTGACTCAACTTATTTTCTGATATAAATTACAGAAATTGAGAAAATCCAGATGGTTAGATATCGCCAATTTTTAAAAAAAAGCGATTAACCCACCAACAATACACTTTTAAGGTATGTAGAATGACAACATTCCTGGGTTTAGAAGTAAAAATATCCAATTTAATTACAATAGGTCAAGAGGGTCTTTAAACCATAAGACTTTTCTTAATGGCAGCCCCAACACTATCGGGCTAAATAGGACGCAAACAAAAGGGTGAGACCAAACAGAAGTTGTGGGATTCACGAATATAGAACAGATTTGTTTTGTGATGATAGCATGCTTTAGAGTCAGCCTTGGTCAATACTAGGGCGAGTAAATGAAATGTTCAGAGCCAAAAAAATATATTCGCTGTGACAAGAGGATGTAATGTTTAGTTAGTTAAATGATGAATACTGTTCGGCTGTTAAGATAACACATGAAGTGCTAACATAGTATTTTTATTCTTTTTAAATTTTAGTGATTTTAAATAACATACTGTCCTGAAGAAGGTGACGACATAATATCACCGAAACGCCGCGTCGACAATATTTGTTTGTGTGATAAATTTGTTGTACAGTAAAGTGTACCCTGTTTTTAACTACATTTTGTTTAATGTCAGATCATGTGTTTTTAACATATCAAAATCTTTTTTACGAATAAATGTATGTATATGTTCCGCGAGGCAGTCTGAACAGAGAACAATTTATAATAAATAAATCTTCTTTTATATAAATCACAGCTTCAAGTGTTTACATCTTCATAATATTAAGTCTGTTAGAATGTTGACCACTAAGGGGTAGTGAAATAGATTGTAAATTCAGTGATCCCATTACAACTTTATGATACGTGGTTGGCTCACCCTAAGCGCCCTCTGTAAATTCTCAGAGACAAAAGTCTCTTCTTTACGTGATTTGATGAAAAGGGAACTTGTATTGTTGTTTGAGTATGCTGACCACCAAATTCTAAATACGGTCCTTAGTATATAGGTAGGTAGGTAAGTAGGTTAGGGAGGTAGGTACATTTCATTGTTTTAAGTTTCTAATGCCCGTATCTATATAAAAAAGCTTGAATATAATACAAGCATTGGAAATGCAATAGGTCTTGCATTCACACAAGTTTGAGCTATTGTCATTGTAAATGACAATGCCTGTTATTTATGTTTTGGGTTTTAAAACATAAATAAAGGCATTGTCCTTCACAATAATAATAGCTTATGCTCTCGCAAATGTGAGCTCTATTGTATTGCAATAAATGCCCTTCTCGACTGCTTGTTAGATTGGAAATACCAGAGGGAAAGACCGGCCTGCAAGGTCTTCAAATAAATATTAAATAGTTCAGTGAAGCAGATGTGTAAGCGTTGTAAATTACACAGACACAAAGTGTGAAGTGAGAGTTACATATGATCCTAGCTATAAACACTAAAAAAGTGCTCCCACACCTTTCGCTCTGTGATTACACGGTGGCGGCTCAGGAGGAAGAGTGGCAGCGGGGGCTATTGAGGTTCTTCAATTTATGACTTCGTTCCGTATCTAGCTGCCATTTTGTGTCTAGTCGCCATTTTGTGTTGCCTTCGCTCAGGCCGCACGGCGAACGGAGTGTTTTTGCTTTTCCCAGCTGCTGCGTGTCCTTTCAGTTAAAGAGTAACCCCATTGCCCTTGTTTATGAAACCGATGTCAGGGTCTGCCCGAGTTCGTTAATCCATGTCTGGGTTGACTGATCCCCGTCTCGACTGACTATTTGCCTTCTCCTATTCTTTCTTTACATTATCTTATCCGACTGGCCTTCACTATTCTTTCCTTGTATTCTCTTGTTACACAGCTATCCTTTGATTCACACAAATACGTCCTGCCACCTGCAAATTGGATCTTTGCAACCATCACTGACTAATTTGTTGGGAGGGGTAACACAAGGGGTCTGAGAAAGGGGCGTATTTGAGATACTTGATAGCTTGCTTTACAACTTTTCTCATTGGTCCATTTTATATGTGTAAGGAGTGAATTTCTTAAATGCGTTTCCTATAAAAGATTGTGCGCCACGGATTGAAGTGGCAGTCTCCTCAGAACCCACTTTGTGTGTAACTTCTGGGATAACTGTGCTTGGCTGCAGCTAATAAACCTGGTTTCCACGCTCAACAGAGTGTCTCGTGTCTCTGTTCGACAAGGCAGGTGAACTTGGGGATTTAAGGTATGCCCTGCGCCGCCAGGCCCATAAGGCCCGGTTCTCCAACTGGCGCCCAACGTAGGGCGGCTTCAGTGGTAGCGGTTCAGCCCGAGGTACGTGAGAAGCCCCGCAAGAAAATTCCGGAGGATTCGTGAACCACGTCAAGCGACCCCTGTATGTCGAAGTGGACCAAAGGTCTTTTGCAGCATGGCTACTCCTTTCCGACGGCTGCTGATGACTGCTGCCCTGACTGCCGCCCTGCCTTGGACCCTCTGGTGATGACTGGTATCGCGAGACGTTAGATGGACCTCTCTTGGCATGAGAAGACCATGTAGTTAAGTATTCGTGGGTAGCGCCCACTTCTTTGTTTTGTTTTTGACTTTTGTTATTCGACTATTGCAATAGCCGAAACCAAGGGGTGAGTACATTTGTACCGTGTTCTTTGCTTTCACTCCTTGAAATTGGTAAACGGACCAGTGTGCTTGAAAATGCCTGGTTTGAGCGGATTTAGGAAACTCTGTTGTTTTTGCTGTACTAGAGATTCCCGACTCGAGGACTCATGTCCGATTCCTCCGGTTGGAACTCCTACTTATGAGCTCTATTCTAAACATGGTGTTGGCCCCATTGGCTTTAATGAGGCATGGATCCGATACACGATGAAAGATAGTGTTTTACGATGGCCCCAAAATGGTAGTTTTGAGCCTGATGTTTTAGATAATCTGGAAGCAATTTTGTTTAAAAGAAAAGCCCGGTCGGCTATGTTTGACTCTTTCCGCCTCTGGCGTAAGGAAGCCAAACAGAGAGAAATTAAGCAAGCAAAAAGAGATAGAAAAGCGAAAGATATGACGATCATACAGGCTGCTCAGCAATTCAAGGATAATGAGACTGAGCGAGCAATTGAAGTTTTAGACAGACAACATCATATGACGATAGATAGATGCTACCCTGTGTTGCCTACTTCTCCACAGGGTAAGGATTCTGATGAGGATCCTTTAATGTCTCATTTATTGAGATTGCCTCCGCCTTATGTATCGGGAGCTAATGCACCCGTATTAATGCCATCTGTTCAGCAACCTGTTGTTCAACCAGGTGCTACGGCTCCTCCACAATTGCCTCTTCCTGCATTACAACCTACACCTTCTTTGCCACCAACTTCTGTACCTCAGTCTCCTTCACCTTCAGGTTCTTCTGTAATGGCTGGTTCTTCTCTTCCTTTGCTTAATACTGCATCTTCGGTTGTACCCCCTGCTTCTTCCCCGATTCGTACTCGGTTCATTGATACTGTTTCTGGTCTTTTCTCCCCCTTCTTGGGCCGTTTACTAGGACTCATGCTTTTTCTCGTAGGCAATCCCGTAGTCTAATTCCAGATTCTGACGAACGAGTTGTATTTGACTCACTTGCTCATAAATGGATGATGAGTGGTCATTTGTATAGTGCATCCGATATTCTGAGTACTTTCCTCCAGTGGAATGTGCCTACGCAGAGATATGTTTTTAACGTCATGTGTGATGCTCTTGTCAAAGGATGGGAGGATATGGAGTTGGATTTAACTCCTAAGGGTTTATTAGATATACAGGACAGGTTTGATAAATGACTTATTGTGGGTTCTGAAGTTGGGGTCGCTGTAAAGACACTTGTTGCTTTCAGATTGTTATTCTCTTCCCAGACTATTCCTTAACCTGATCCTGCAGTTAGACAGAAAATGAAGAACTATCCTATGAGGGAAGTTCCTCCTATCTGGAGAGATGAGGTTCCACAGGCAGGCGTTGTTCCAGCTATCCCTGCTCATTTTCAGCGTATATGGGTACATGTCCCTTGGAAACGAGCTGCAGTTTTAGCACTGAAGCAGTCTTCACCGGACCCTTGTAAAAATCCGGCTGGATATTATAAAGAGCTGTCTCAGACTGTTGATGCATGTATCATGAACATGGCCGATATTGATATGCTGATGGGGAATGTAGTTCCACAAGCATTGTGGGCTCGGATTCGTAGAGAGCACTACGTCCAGGCTTTAGATGGTAGTTCGGCCGATATAGTTGCCGCAGATGCAGCACAAGTGGGTGGTGCTAAGCTAGATGATTTGATTACACAATTGCCTGGTAGAATAATTGCTTTAATGAACACGATGATACCTGCCTTACGGGTTAATTGGGATAAGTTAGCTGCATGTAAGCAGAAGAAAGATGAGAGTGTCTCTAATTTCTTTACTAGTTTTGAGGAGACATTTATTGATCACAGTGGTCAGGATATGAGTACTGAAGGTGGACAGCGATTATTTGTGGATACATTTGTATTTAATTTACTTCCTGAATTGTCCCATAAGTTGAAAGATTCCGAAAGTTCTTGGGCTGATTCTTCTTCTGCACAGATATTGGTCACTGCTCATTATAATGAGAATAGGGATAAAGAATAGAAAGATAAGATGGAGAAGAAGACTAAAGAATTAAAAACGAAAATTCTTCAACAGGCTTATCCCCCTCGTTCTGGCCAACGTCCGTTTCAACAGACTCTCCAGCCTCAGAGGTTGTTACAGAAACCTGAACCCTTTGTTCCGCAACCTTTGCTTGGTCCCAATCAATGTGTCTATTGTAAAGAGGAATGTCATTTTAAGAATAGCTGTCCGGTTTTATTGCAGCGTTATGGTGGATTTCCAGGGCCGCGGGGCCGTGGCGGTTTTCAACAAGCACCTAGAGGTAGAGGGCGAGGTGCGTTGCCTCAGGGACAACGTTCCTTTCCCCCTCAGAATTCTTTGAATTATTTTGATCAGCAAAATACTCAGTCTGCGCAATATTACAATGATAATTATTGTGTTGAGAGTGAGGTTCAGGATTTTCATTCTAGTTAGGACAGCCATGGACAAAGTAAGGGAGTCGTATCAGTTCCAATGGATCAGAATGGACCTTATGTTGAAGTAATTGCATTGGGTGTTGCAGAGCCATTTCTCTTTGATACTGGTGCAATGAGAAGTTCTGTAATGCATTCCAAACTCCCTGGGGCACCTTTGTCTGGCTTAATGAACGTTTCTGTGGGATTCTCTGGCGCCCCAGTTGCTAACCCGGTTTCTTTGCCTCTTTCGATTGGTCCTTACGATTTGGAAGCTCAGCTTATTCTAAAGACTGGTTGAAGAGAGAACTTGTTGGGTTTGGATTTATTGAAACGTCTGCATGCAACGCTGTATTGTTCCCCCTCTGGTGTGCATCTTACCTCGGGTGAGAAATTGATTTCCCCTACATATCTATCCAAAGATCGGTTTCCGCCTGAATTGCAATCTCTCCCTGCTACGCTTTGGGCTACAGGTCCGAATGATGTTGGTCTGCTACAGATTCCACCTTACATGGTTACCATTAAAAGCGATGCTAAATTGCCATGTATTCCTCAGTATACGATTTCTAATGATGGTGAACAAGCTCTGTTGGCTATTATCTATGATTTGGTTCAGAAGGGTGTGGTGGAAGAGACGAGAGGAAATGTTTGCAATAGTCCTGTTTTGCCTGTTCTTAACCGTACTGACCCTTCTCAGCCTGCTTTATATCGCTTTGTGATCGATCTTCGGGAAGTCAACAAGATTGTTGTCCCCCAGTTTCCCGTTGTCCCACATATCACTGCTTTGCTTACTATGATACCAGCTTCAGCGGCATGGTTTTCGGGTATAGACCTTAAAAATGCTTTCTTTAACATTCCTATTGCTGAGGAAAGCAGGGATATTTTTGGTGTCTCTCTCGGAGGTCGAAGTTTCCGGTTCAAACGTGCACCTTAAGGCTATTGTGAAAGTCCCTCCATTTACAGTCAGGCTTTGAAATCCCAGGTTGATGCTTTCATTTTGCCTCCAGGTGCCACTTTGATTCAGTATGTCGACGATTTGTTGGTTGCTGCTGATTCGGAGGATATCTGTAAGGATGCAACTGTTTCTTTGTTGCGTCATTTGTCTGACTTACATCCTAAGGTGTCCCCCTCTAAGTTGCAATATTGCCGCCAAGAGGTTACCTATTTAGGTCATCTCTTGTCGAAGGAGGGAAGGCAGTTGACCCCAGAACAAATTCAAACAATTGCACAAATGTCTGTGCCATCCACACAAAGAGAAGTGCGTGCCTTTTTGGGCATTACCTCTTATTGTAGACAATGGATCCCAAATATTTCTCTGCTGGCTAAACCCCTATTGACACTCACGTTGAAAGATACACCACAACCTCTTCCTTGGACTGATGAATGTCAGAAAAGTTTTTCTGACTTACGTAACGGTATAAACATGGGCGAATTCGCAAAAAAAATCTGCGAATTCGCACATTTTCCTGCGAAATTGCAGATTTTTTTGCGATTTTCCCTGGAGTACTTTCTACTGGCTAATCCAGTAAGTGCTCCCTCATTGGGTAAATGTATAGTGCTTTTACTACACTGCAGCTGCGTAAAGGGCCAGAAGATGTGTCTCCAGTGACCATGTGTGCCTGTAACACAGGCACAGGCACACATGTTCACTGGAGACACATCCTCTTGTGGTAAATATTTAATTACCGTCTTAA
Organism: Lissotriton vulgaris; assembly: GCF_964263255.1. NCBI lineage: Eukaryota > Metazoa > Chordata > Amphibia > Caudata > Salamandridae > Lissotriton > Lissotriton vulgaris. The sequence continues at coordinate 903,544,609 of NC_141696.1, forward strand.
TTTCTATGCAGGTAAGTACTAAAAATAGAATAACTCAATCGGAAAGAAAGACGCAGAGTCCGTGGTGTTAGAGTTCTTAGGGGTTTTATTCCTTAAAAAGGAATGGTTCTTGAACCGGATATCGTGTTCCTGACACCACTGGGGTTCAGGAAGGGATAGAGCATACTTTATTGACAAGACATAACTTTTATACTTAAAGCATATAATGGATACCAATACAGTAGGCGTAACAGCTGAGAGAAACAAGATAAAAACACACACGTGTTAGCAATACGTAATCAAAAGGCGTGAACTAGGCGTGAACATAGAGGTGTGTGCTAGAAACGTCACATGAAAGTGTCACAAGTGGGTGGGTACATAGCAGAATCTTGCAATGTCAGCAGAAATCTGAGGTCTGGATGCGCGCGCAGCTGCATGACGTGTGATTGACGTGAAGCTGGAGGGTGCAGGGGACTTGACATTTACACTAGCGGAAAGAGACAGAAGTCTGGCATGTCAGATCAACTCGTACCTATATCATATCTGATATCTGATGTTTGGGAACCATATTATCTAGAGGGAAAGGTCTCTTGGGCAGAGGCTATTCTATACTGACTGTGAGTGCGTGTATAAGCGTCTACGTGTCTGCATGAGATGCGAGGGGGCATGGGCCTACCATGGTAACAGAAGCTATGAATTACTTGCACGGAGACAGTGAGGCCGGGCCCTTTGCTCTGCAGCTGGAAGGATGTTTACTTGAACTAGTAGGCAGGAATGTATTTTTTGAGGAGCGGAGCAGATAATTCGAAGGTTGAATACAGTCTTGGCAGGCAACAGGCTGAGCTAAGCGCCGTTAGCCGCACAGGGAGTAAGGCAGAGGTCACGGGTACAGAGGCAGCCCAGGCTGAGGCATTCAGTGTCAGAAGGCAGGAAAAGGCTCGATGGTAGAATTCAGGGCCTACTTCGCTAGAGCTGAAAGACGTGTAAAGTACACCACAAAAAGACGTTGGCATGGCATACTTAGGAACGGAATATTCAACCCGTTCGGGGTGGATCTGAAAGAGGACATGTTAACGTTGGACGCAAATGTATTTGCGTCTTCATAGCTGGCACAGGAGGGAAGTTACATGCACTTTAAGCTTGTACATGGAGACGGTGGGGTACACGTTAGGGAACATTTCTTGACCATAAAATGTATATTTCCTCATTCCCTCCTTGTTCCCTACGGACCCTTCATGATATATCGATCCTCATGAATCGATCAGTCTGTTCTTGTAACATCATTTGCTCTTCTTTCTTCTTTTCGCATTTTGAGTGGAAACTTGAATGCGGAATACATGATGTGGCGCACAGACCACAAATCGCTGGCCCACATTGTAGGCACAGGCAGCAACTGAATACTATGAGAAGGGCAATGCCTAGGAAGGATAGGATCTTCCATCCCCAAGCGGTCAACGTTGTCCAGAACCAACCGGACCAAGTCCAGGTGCCTGGATTCTGATGTATCAAACTTGCAATATTATGAAGACGTGTGATAGCTTTATATACTGTTGGCGCGTTTTCTGGAATGAAAACACAGCAACTTGACCCGATGACCTTACAGGCTCCGCCCCTATCTGCTAGGATGACGTCAATAACAAGACGATTTTGAAGAACAACAACCCGCATGGCAGATTGCTCCTCTGTTAAGTTGCCTAGAGCGGAGGTAGTTTCATTCACTACTGCTTCGAGGGTTCTAGTTAATTTTCGTATCAGTTTACTATTAAAGACAGTACCTAAGTAGGGGAAGAAACCTTTATTGAAGTCTGTGTATTGCTCCCATGCCGTTTCAGTATAGTCGACAATCGGGAGATCTCTTCGGAGTCTATTCTTTACTAGATTTGTATTTCTGTGATAATCAGGAGGGGCTAGGAAAACGGGCGGCAGAAGGAATGCAATGTAACAGGTACCATCCCAATCTGGAGGTAAGCGTATGTATGCGGTATGGCCACAGACAAAGTAGGAATGACGAGTAGCTCTAAATGAAGACTTGCCTTGATCACTGAATTCGACCACAGTAGTACATTTACTATGACCTAAGTGTACTGAACCCTTCTTTCTGACACATAAGTCACCCGTGACTGGTAATACTGACATAGCAGGCAAAACTGGTGCAGCTTCGGATTCAACAGTAAGAATCATGAGGTTAATTGTATAATTACCTAATCCATATACTTCATTTTCTAGATCAGTTCCTGTCCTAGTGGGAAGTCCCTTCTTGTCGGGATAACAGGCGTTAAGCAGAACTAAGTTCAGGTTTCCCCAAACCCAGTTTCCTTCGAAAACAGCAATATCAGAATCTAAAGAATTAATTAATCTAAACCATGCTCCACATGAGCCATTGTGAGTGAACGGGTATGGAAAGAGAGGCAGAACTCCCTTGTATTTCTGATAGGGAGGGAGTCGGCCACATATCCAACAGTTTGTAGCATTATTAGTCTGATGGGAGTGATGTAACATACTAATGAATGTGTTGTTGCGCAGCGCAAGTCTGTAAGATAACTCATGCGGGGGTAATTCGCTAAAAGAATGTTCGGCAGTGACATTGTAAGCAGATTGGGTACGCTTGAAGATAGGGTAATATATATTCAACAATATACTGGCAGCAATAATCAAAAGGCTTAGAAAAAACATAACCAATAATGTCACTATACAGTGACTACGAAGTGATTTACAATATGCACGTTTCTTGAGTTGTCTCTCTCTCTCTCTATCTCGGTCTAGGGGATACATGTCAGAGACTAATTTAACCGATTCACCTAGGGGAGGACTTAAACAATTAAACTGTCTGACTTGCTAGACCGCAATTTGGTTTTATACTCCTCTTGTGGAGTTTTCTCTCTCTTGGGAACTTTAAAGTCACTAGAATCGGGGCAGTCCTTTGAGGGGGTGGAAGAGTCAGTTTCTGGCAACAGTTCATTACATTTTTTAATATGACTCGTATGGATCCACCCCTTTCGGCCCTCAACTTTAATTGCAGTCCTCGTGGTCAGAAGGACGAGCTTCGGATCCTGCCAACGGGGCTCCAGCGGACTCCTCCTGTCGAAATTTCGTATCAAGACTGTATCACCAGGACGGACATCGTGTGGCTTCACATCAGTGTTGTCGGGAAAGGCTGGGCAACCTGTGAACGACATGATTGGAGTGCAGACATCAAGGAGGCAAGGTAATCTGTCAGCATATTACAGTCAACATCGGTTATTTTCTTAGGCATGGGCATCCCCCACATATTTGGTGGTCGGCCAAAGACCACCTCATACGGGGATAGTCCTGATCTCGAATGGGGGACCATTCTCATATAGAACAGTGCAACTGGCAGGGCGACTATCCAGTCGACCCCTTTCTCTTTACATATTTTGGCGAGACGTGTTTTCAGTGTCTGGTTATGTCTTTCTACAAGGCCAGCTGCCTCGGGATGTCGGACGCAATGGAATTTCCACTGATATCCTAGCAGAAGTGAAACCTGCTTTATGAGCTCGGATGAGAATGGCTGTCCGTTATCTGAGTACACGATACGAGGCAAGCCGTACCGTGGGGAGAATTCACGAACCAGCTGCTTGGCAGTGGTCGGGGCAGTGTAATCTGGGACTGGATATGCTTCGGTCCAACGGGAAAGTGCACAAACAACTACGAGGACGTACTTGAATCCTCGACAACGGTCCATCTGGATATAATCCATCTGGAGGACTTCAAAAGGGTGATCGGGAGGATGAAATCCACCTTGCTCTACAGGGACGCTTTTACCTGGATTGCTATATTGTGTTTCAGGACTGGACATTCATGTACGTAGTGTCCTGGCTGTTTGCAATAGTTGCATGTCCCTTTAACGGGAGCTGCTGAATTACCTGTCTGGGTCACACCCTTTCTCTGACCGTCGGCTGGAACCGACTGGGCCACTAACATTTTCATTTTCGTGTCTTTCATACGTCTCTGTTCGTGATCCTGTTCTTCTCTAATTCTGTTCTGGTGATACTGTAACATTTGTAACATCTGGGATGGCGTATTTGCTTGCCATGTACTTTCAACTTTATATACACGGTTCTTAACTTGTGTCAGGGAATTCTCAACTAATTTTGTTACAAAAAGATGTGGGTACGACTCGCTACCTGGTTTTAGGCCACTATTAATAATGAAACATTTCTCGAATCTTGAATAGAAGTCACTAGTATCTTCATCGTGTTTCTGTTTACAGGCTGAGATTGCGTCCCAGTCTTCCTTTTTAGTTGTCAATAATCTTGGCAAGACCTGTACTATTAAACCTGGTAATGCTTTAGCTTTGTCCCCAAGGCCTAGCCCTGGAGTACGACCTTTTTCCTCGTCTTCTATTTCAGTCCAAATAATCTTTTTATCTCCCACCTCCCATTCTTTTTCCTTGAGTTTCTCGTAAATGCCAGTGGGCAGCAGTACTTTTAATAATTTCATAATATCCGTATACGTGTAATCTCCCATGAGTAACATGTCTTTAAGTTCTCGGTGAAAACCTGCAGGGTCTTTATCATGACAGGGTACTAGTTTCTTCATTTCTAACAATTCTAACTTTGTTAAAGGTGTGTACACAAACACACGTTCCAAGGCGTGATCGGCATTCATAACTGGGTGCACTTCTCGTAAAGGATTCTGCCTGTCAAAATGAAACATTTTTCTTTCTGGGGGCGGAGCTGAAACATATTGTGGGTCTAAGAAAGTGTTATATCTGCGGCGTTGTTCTAGAATTATTTGAATTAACTTGGTACTTAGGCCTCTCCATCTATTCATAAGTAGTGCTTCTAATGTATCAGGTAAGTGACCTGGATCAGAATGTTGTTGTCTGTATAACGTGATGAGATGCTGAATCATGTATACACCAGCTAATTTCTGCTCGTCTGGGGAAAGGTTCAGAAATGTCTGTGCTACTGTATCATCATTGTATGTGCTAGGATTGTCAGCCCATAGCACTGCTGACCGGGCTAGTTCTTGTTCATCCATAGAATTGAGTACATGGTACCCCATTTGTTCTTGAAGAATTTTATCGGTAACTTGAAACAGATATTCAGGAGAACTTGGTTTTGATATGCCAGAGAGAAAAACTCTCTTGTTTTCTGGACGAATGCCTTTCCTAAGGTAATTTCCCTTACCCACATACGCTATCATTTCTTTAGTCGTCTCTGGTTCTTCAGGTTCGTCCTCCTCGGAGGAGTTATTCCTGTCATTTTCTTTTTCTTTTTCGTGTATTTCTATTACTGCTTTTCTGATTTTCTTGTACATGCTTGTTATACAATTCAGCTTATCATGGTTTCCTTCGGCTATATTTTGACCCCATCTGTTTAGTGCTTCCATCTCTTCCTTGTCTGCTCCAGGCCTGTCTCGGTCTCTTATTAAGCAATTTATGAAGAAACGTAATATACAACCTTGAGTATCAACTTTTTGGTGAGCCGGGGCCTCTTTAATACTTTCAGGATCTTCCCCAGTCTGGACAAAATGATATATTCTATCTAGGTGATCAGCCATCCCTGGGAATAACACTAGGTAATCTGTAGCTTGTCGTAAGCGTAGTGATGCTAACAACATTCTATCGTCTTTACCGGGTACTGGATCGTATCTGCAAATTGGAAGGGGTTCTTTAAGCATGTCAAAACTTGGTGATTGGGGTGTACGTTGCTTCATTAAGTCCCTAATGTTTAATCTGCGTGTTGATGGCGGGGTCTGGAGACCTCCTGTCGCACCTCCTGAGGCAGAGGCTTGAGCATTATTTCTCTGTGGAGTCTGTATGTGTACCTGAACTTGTCTCTTATTAAGATCAGGCGCAAACGGATTTAGTATATCAATCTTAGATGTGGGAAGTGGTGGAGGTGGAGGAGCAGGTGGAGCAGGCTGTCGAACGGGTGAACTTTGTTGCGGCAATGGCGGGACATTGTCTTGAGGCGGGTTGCCACCTCCGTCACCGTCAGTAGGCGGTACGTGGGCACGTGGATTGGTGTAAGCGGGTGCTACATCGTCTAGATAGGAAGCAAGGAATATGTCTTTGGTGGTCCTGTGACTTACTTTAGTAGGAACCAATGGTGGCGGCAGATCTTTCGGTATTTCTGAAGTGGCTTCAGGCAAACCCTCGGCCACTAAGTACATGCCATTTACAAGATTGTTTCGCATGTGGTCTACTTGTTCTGCTTTTACTCGGATCCCTTCATTAACTAATTCGTTTTCTCGGACTCTATCCGACTCTTCTCTATGTCTGTCTTCTTTTCGGAGTGCTTTTTCGGCACGTTTATGTGATTCTTTACGCCAAAATTCTATGGCGTCTTTCTGAGATTGTCTGGCTTTCTTTTTCCATAGCGCTTCTTCTACCTTCATGATGCACTCGGCATCCCATGTTCCTGTAACGGGCCATCTGTGTCTCTCGTCTAGGTGCTTGGTATAATCGGCCCATAAATCTAGGTACAGTATGGCATCTAAGCCATGCTTATGGTACATAAAATTTCCAGGAGTGTCCCTAGGGGGGATAGGAATTTCTTCCTCTAGTATCCCTTTCCTAGTTCCTATCTGTCTTAATTTATTGAAAAACGGCATCTTGTTACTTAGTACTGGATACTCGATACTTGTTACTTACTCTGAACACAGCTAGTTACACAAAAACACAGTAATGTACATCAAACAATCACTCATACCACGACATTAATCACATGAAAACATTTCGAACACATATGACTACCCTTGATACTAGATGTACTGCTAAACAGCACAGATACACTGTCGAGAACAGTGCAAGAACTTGAATGCCTGATATACTGCTAAACAGTACAGATACACTGTCTAAAACAGTGCAGACCGTGTTTGTGTACCCAAACCCGTCTTTACCGGATACATAATAATGCACCCGTCTAGATGCGTCCCCAGCAATGGTACTCACCGGGAAGCACGGAACAGAAGGCCTCGGAAAACTCGACTGGACTGGACCGGACTGGACTGGACTCGACTCGACACGTGAATACTTCGGAAACTGGTGGGCCTCTTGACACCTCGGACCTTGCTTCTTTCGGCTAGGCTCTGGTCGGGATCCTCCGCACTCCTCACCGCCTCGTCTGGGTGCTGATCGCAGTCTCCGTCACCTCCGTAGGCCTGAGGGAGATACAGGAAATCCTGCGGGTACGCGTAATTGTCCGTCTTGACTTATGGCAGGGGGCAAAGGTTGCAACGCACCAACCGGCGCGTAAGGTGGGGGAGGGGTCCCTATTCGGGCGCCAAAATAATGTGGTAAATATTTAATTACCGTCTTAATTTCTATGCAGGTAAGTACTAAAAATAGAATAACTCAATCGGAAAGAAAGACGCAGAGTCCGTGGTGTTAGAGTTCTTAGGGGTTTTATTCCTTAAAAAGGAATGGTTCTTGAACCGGATATCGTGTTCCTGACACCACTGGGGTTCAGGAAGGGATAGAGCATACTTTATTGACAAGACATAACTTTTATACTTAAAGCATATAATGGATACCAATACAGTAGGCGTAACAGCTGAGAGAAACAAGATAAAAACACACACGTGTTAGCAATACGTAATCAAAAGGCGTGAACTAGGCGTGAACATAGAGGTGTGTGCTAGAAACGTCACATGAAAGTGTCACAAGTGGGTGGGTACATAGCAGAATCTTGCAATGTCAGCAGAAATCCGAGGTCTGGATGCGCGCGCAGCTGCATGACGTGTGATTGACGTGAAGCTGGAGGGTGCAGGGGACTTGACATTTACACTAGCGGAAAGAGACAGAAGTCTGGCATGTCAGATCAACTCGTACCTATATCATATCTGATATCTGATGTTTGGGAACCATATTATCTAGAGGGAAAGGTCTCTTGGGCAGAGGCTATTCTATACTGACTGTGAGTGCGTGTATAAGCGTCTACGTGTCTGCATGAGATGCGAGGGGGCATGGGCCTACCATGGTAACAGAAGCTATGAATTACTTGCACGGAGACAGTGAGGCCGGGCCCTTTGCTCTGCAGCTGGAAGGATGTTTACTTGAACTAGTAGGCAGGAATGTATTTTTTGAGGAGCGGATCAGATAATTCGAAGGTTGAATACAGTCTTGGCAGGCAACAGGCTGAGCTAAGCGCCGTTAGCCACACAGGGAGTAAGGCAGAGGTCACGGGTACAGAGGCAGCCCAGGCTGAGGCATTCAGTGTCAGAAGGCAGGAAAAGGCTCGATGGTAGAATTCAGGGCCTACTTTTAAAGTACACCACAAAAAGACGTTGGCATGGCATACTTAGGAACGGAATATTCAACCCGTTCGGGGAGGATCTGAAAGAGGACATGTTAACGTTGGACGCAAATTGCGTCTTCATAGCTGGCACAGGAGGGAAGTTACATGCACTTTAAGCTTGTATATGGAGACGGTGGGGTACACGTTAGGGAACATTTCTTGACCATAAAATTTATATTTCCTCACTCTGGCCCTTTACGCAGCTACAGTGTAGCAAAAGCACTATGGGTCAGATTTACAAGCCGCTTGCGCCTCTTTTGCGCCTCAGTTGCGTTACTTTTGTGACGCAGCGGCAGCACAAAGATGCGCCATGGTGCTGGGTATTAACAACGAGACGCATATGAGAGATGCGTCACGTTGTAAATCCTTGCGCCTTCAGGAGGCGTTCCGGCGCAGGGGGGCGTTCCTGCGCAGGAATGCCTCCTAAAAGTGGCTGAGTGAAATCTACAAGATTTCACTCAGCCACTTTTAGGCCAATGCTGCGTCAAAACCCTGTGCCTGCTTGAAGCAGGCGTAAGGCTTGACGAAGCATTGGGGATATAGGCCCCCCAGAGCATTGCTGGAGCTGCATCGCGCTTGCGACGCAGCTCCAGCAATGCGCTGCTTTTACGGCACAGATGCGTGACGCATCTGTGCCGTTTTTGCCACATGGATTTACAAAAGGGGGTGGTGATGAACAGAGTGTCTGAATTGAGCAGACCACTCTTACCCAGTCCAAAGATCAGGGCTTGATCCATCACCGTTATTTATCTCACTGCCCCATCCCAGCTCAGAACCTGGCTATATGCAAATCAGTCTGTCCCTGGCCCAGTGCATCATGGGAACAGGGCAGACTAAACTACCAAGCCAATTCTTTACCAGAAAGGAGACAAGCTACCGGGGACCGGTTTCTGGCATTTCAGCCTCTTCGGCCCGGCTTGCTTGAATCCTGATGGAGCAGTGAGAAAGGGACTCATGTCTGAGTATACCCTGCCACACCTATAGTGGCCAAAATCGATTTACAAAAGGGGGTGGTGATGAACAGAGTGTCTGAATTGAGCAGACCACTCTTAGCCAGTCCAAAGATCAGGGCTTGATCCATCACCGTTATTTATCTCACTGCCCCATCCCAGCTCAGAACCTGGCTATATGCAAATCAGTCTGTCCCTGGCCCAGTGCATCATGGGAACAGGGCAGACTAAACTACCAAGCCAATTCTTTACCAGAAAGGAGACAAGCTACCGGGGACCGGTTTCTGGCATTTCAGCCTCTTCGGCCCGGCTTGCTTGAATCCTGATGGAGCAGTGAGAAAGGGACTCATGTCTGAGTATACCCTGCCACACCTATAGTGGCCAAAATCGATTTACAAAAGGGGGTGGTGATGAACAGAGTGTCTGAATTGAGCAGACCACTCTTACCCAGTCCAAAGATCAGGGCTTGATCCATCACCGTTATTTATCTCACTGCCCCATCCCAGCTCAGAACCTGGCTATATGCAAATCAGTCTGTCCCTGACCACCCCTTGTTGTAAATATTTTTGTCCACCCTAAGCGTGGAAGGGTATGCTCAGATGTGAGTCCCTTGCTCATTGCACCATCAGGATTCAAGCAAGCCGGGCCGAAGAGGCTGAAATGCCAGAAACCGGTCCCCGGTAGCTTGTTTCCTTCCCAGTGTAAGAATTGGCTTTTGTAGTTTGGTTTGCCCTGTTCCCATCATGCACTGGGACAGGAACAGACTAATTTGCATACAGCCAGGTTCTGAAACTGGGATGGTGCAGTGAGCTAAAAAACGGTGTTGGATCTAGCCCTGATCTCTTGACTGGGTGAGAGTATTCTGTTTAATTCAGAGACTCTGTCCCTCACCACCCCTTGTTGTAAATATTTTTGTCCACCCTAAGCGTGGAAGGGTATGCTCAGATGTGAGTCCCTTGCTCATTGCACCATCAGGATTCAAGCAAGCCGGGCCGAAGAGGCTGAAATGCCAGAAACCGGTCCCCGGTAGCTTGTTTCCTTCCCAGTGTAAGAATTGGCTTTTGTAGTTTGGTTTGCCCTGTTCCCATCATGCACTGGGACAGGAACAGACTAATTTGCATACAGCCAGGTTCTGAAACTGGGATGGTGCAGTGAGCTAAAAAACGGTGTTGGATCTAGCCCTGATCTCTTGACTGGGTGAGAGTATTCTGTTTAATTCAGAGACTCTGTCCCTCACCACCCCTTCTTGTGAATGTTTTTGCCACATGGGCATCCCTGGGGATGGGCCAGTTATTGTAAATCTGCCCCTATACATTTCGCCAACGAGAGAGCACTTACTGATTAGACAGTAGAAAGTACTCCAGTTGAGTAGAGGCATTTCACAAAAAGGTGGCATCTTCATGGACAAACACGCAGGTCGGGATTCATTCTGCCCCCTGTTAGACTCGTTTTTTGTGCCCTTCTGCCCTCTGTTAGACTTGTTTTTCCCTTGTTTTTCTGCCCTTCTGCCCTCTGTTAGACTTGTTTTTCCCTTGTTTTCCTGCCCTTCTGCCCCCTGTTAGACTCGTTTTTTGTGCCCTTCTGCCCTCTGTTAGACTCATTTTTTCCTTGATTTTCTGACCTTCTGCCCTCTGTTAGACTCGTTTTTTGTGCCCTTCTGCCCTCTGTTATTCCCTTGTTTTTGTGCCCTTCTGCCCTCTGTTAGACTCTTTTTTTGTGCCCTTCTGCCCTCTGTTAGACTCATTTTGTGCCTTTCTGCCCCCTGTTAGACTCGTTTTTTGTGCCCTTCTGCCCTCTGTTAGACTTGTTTTTCCCTTGTTTTTCTGCCCTTCTGTCCTCTGTTAGACTGGTTTTTTGTGCCCTTCTGCCCTCTGTTAGACTGGTTTTTCCCTTGTTTTCTGCCCTTCTGCCCTTTGTTAGTTTGCTTTTTGTGCCTTTCTGCCCTCTGCATCACCACATCATCACTCAGCGCTACCCCAGCATCACTCAGCACCACCACATTATAACTCAGCACCACCACATTATCACTTAGCACCACCACAGCACCACTCAGCACCACTCAGCACCAACACAACACCACTCAGTGCCACTACAGCATCACTCAGCACCACCACAGCACCACTCTGCACCACCACAGCATCACTCAGCACCACCACAAAATCACTCAGCACCACCACAGCACCAATCAGCACCAACACAGCACCACTCAGCACCACCACAGCACCACTCAGTGCCACCTCAGCATCACTCAGCGTCACCACAGCATCACTCAGTGCCACCACATTATCACTCAGCACCACCACAGCACCACTCAGCACAACCACAGCATCACTCAGCACCACCACAGCATCACTCAGGACCACCACAGCATCACTCAGCACCACGACAGCACCATTCAGTGCCACCACAGCATCACTCAGTGCCACCACAGCATCACTCAGCACCACCCAGCACAACCACTGCATCACTCAGCCCCACCACAGCATCACTCAGCACCACCACAGCATCACTCAGCACCACCACATTATCACTCAGCACCACCAAAGCACCACTCAGCATCACCACAGCATCACTCAGCACCACCACAGCATCACTCAGCACCACCACAGCACCACTCAGCACCACCACAGCATCACTCAGCACCATCCCAGTATCACTCAGCACCACCACAGCACCACTCAGCATCACCACAGCACCACTCAGCACCACCACAGCACCACTCAGCGCCACCCCAGCATCAATCTGCACAACCATTCAACAAAAACTGGTTCAAATATGCTCTCTCAATGTTTCAAGCTTTATTACAAATGTCACAAAAAGATGTTAATATTTCACTTCTGTTCTTGGATTTTCGTCACAATAAAATATACTGAACATAATCTTCACAAAAGTTGTTTACAAAAGTTTAAGCTATTGCCATTATAAATTAAAATCACTTTTATTTAAGTATTAATTATTTTAAAATACTTAAAAGCCATTGTAATTTGTAATAGCAATACATCTAAGTCACGTTAATACAAAACATGTTGCATTACAAATGCTATAGGTGTCACATTTGCGACAGTTATAACTATTTGCATTGTAAATGTCACGGCTATTAATTTAGCTATTTTCAAAACCAACACGTAAATAAAAAAATTGTCATTTACAAGACCAATAGCTCAAACTTTTCTAATGCGAGACCTATTGCATTGCAAATGCTTGTTTTTATATCTGTCAGTGCTTCCTGTTGAGGTTTAATTTTCGTGACAGGCGCCTCATTGCCTACTTGTAACTATTTTCTAACCCTGCTTCAAGGGTCAGAGCAGGGCCAGAGAATAGTTGCAAGTAGGCAACGAGGCGCCAGGAAGCACTTACAAGCTTATAGCAGCAGATGCCCAAGTTGAAGTTAATTTCTTTGTAAACCTTTTGTAAAAGGTTAAAAAAAAATTAGCTTCAACTTTTGCACCTGCTGCTGTAACCCTGTAAGTGCTTGGCCGAAAATTCGTCCCCGCTGATTTGCGTATTTTACCGTGATTTCGCGAGATTCGCGGATTGCAAAATCGCAGAAAATCCGCAAATTCCGCAAGCGGAATGAATTTTCAGACCATGCTTACTTACGTACTGCCTTGTGTTCTGCCCCTGTGTTAGGTACTCCAGATTACAGTAAGCCTTTCACACTCTACGTCCATGAAGAGAAGGTCGCGCGTTGTCAGTTTTAACGCAGCAATTTGGAGACAAACAACGGCCATACGCCTATTTTTCTCCTACGTTAGATCCAGTAGCCAAGGCGTTGCATAGTTGTCTCAGAGCTACAGCAGCAGCAGCAATCTCTATCCGTAAATCTGTTGGATTGGTATTAGATAACACTCTTGATGTCATGGTGCCACATGCAGTAGATACTCTTTTGAATAGGACGAAAACACAACACCTTGCGAGTGCTCGCTTGTCCGGATATGAGCTGACGCTCTTGGCAAGCAATATACACATCAAGCGGTGTAATACTTTGAATCCAGCAACATTGTTGTCCATTCCGGACGAGAAAGGCATTCAAGAACAGCATGACTGTTTTCTCCGAACAGAGGAGGAGACGAAAGGCAGAATAGATCTAAAAGACACACCACTTGTGGACCCGGACGGGATCCTCTGGGTGGATGGGTCTTGTTTCAAGCTTCCAAATGGCGAGACGACTGCAGCTTATGCCGTCACCACCTTGTATACGGTATTGGAAATAGCACGTATTGCACAGTATTCAGCCCAAGCAGCTGAATTGATTGCCCTGATGAGCGTGCGTGTTGGCTAAGGGAAAGAGAGTGAATGTTTATACTGATAGCCAATATGCTTTTGGTGTGGCTCATAGTTTTGGTCGCTTGTGGAAGGAAAGAGTATTCTTTACTTCCCATGGGACTAAAATACAGCATGGTCAGTTGGTGACTGACCTTCTCGAATCACTTGCTTTGCCTACACAGATAGCAATAATCAAGTGTAGTGCCCATAAGAAGATTACTGACGATGTGGGTCGTGGGAATGCTTTTGCAGATGAAGTAGCGAAGGAAACAGCGAGAGATGTTACAAACCGCATGTGTGTTGCGGGCCCTGCAAGATGGGTTAGAGAAGGAGGAATGTGTGAGGACACGATAGAAAGTGTGAGAATGATTCAAGAAGAGGCCACTGAGGAAGAATTGAGTAAGTAGAGAGAAAGTACGGGAATGTTGGACTCAACTAGGTGTTGGACGGAATTGTCAGAACATCAGCGTTGGCTGTTACAAGACATCTATGTACTACCTGCAGTTACTATGGCGCATGGTCCAGCCCACATCAGTGCAAAAGGCATCTGTAAACTATTGGCTCCAGTATGGCAGAATGAAGGAATTTCTAAATGTGCAGAAAATGTGGTGATGCGTTGCATTGTTTGTTTAATGCATAATCCAGGAAAGGGAACCCCAAATCAAGCAGGTCATTTTGCTCCTCCTACGTATCCTTTCGAGGTATTACATATTAATTACATTCATATGGATCATTGTAATAACCTCAAGTATGTTCTGGTGGTGGTGTGTGCCTTTTCCAGGTGGATAGAGGCCTACCCCCTAAAGGACAATACTGCTTTGTCTGCTGCCAAAGTCCCTTTGAAGGAGTTTTTTCCGAGGTTTGGTTTTCCGCGCATTGTCTGGTCTAACAATGGGAGTGAATTTGTAGGCCAAATCATGCAGAAAGTATGTACAGGTCTTGGTATCAGGCAGAAATTCCATGCGGCAAACCACCCTCAGTCAGCAGGTTTGGTAGAGTGTTATGATGGCACTCTCAAGCTCAAATTGGCAAACATTCAGGCCAGCACGGGTCTTACTTGGCCTGATGCCCTACCATTGGCACTTCTGTCCACGAGAACTACTGTGCATTCCCTTTTAGGTCTTAGTCCATATGAGGTTGTTTTTGGGCGCCCAGCTAATGTTTGGGGAGTCCCTCGACCTAAAAAGTATTCTGATATCCCATTTCCAATGCTGATTGACTACTTGCATGGCCTCACCACTAAATTACGTGTTCTTCATCAACAGGTTCAAAACGCTTTGCCAGGGGCCTCTGTGGACCCAGGTCACTCCATCCAACCCAATGACTGCGTCTGCGTGAAGAATTGTCAGCTGAAAAAGAGTTTGGAACCTCGTTGGGGCCCGCGACGGCAAGTTTTATTGGCAACACACACAGCAGTAAAGGTTGTCGGGAAAAAGAACTGGGTCCACGGTGTGCACTGTAAAAGGGTACCTTTGCCTCTACCTTTTGATCAATGGGTTCGTAGGGGCATGAGTGACAGTGAAGGTGAAAAAGTTCCTCGATTTGCACCTTTCAGTAGTGCACGCCTGGACCAAATGAACTCTGAGAAAGAAGACGACGACGTGTTGCAAGAAGCTGTGCCATCACACCTGCGATTGAATACGGCCAACCCAGAAACTTTGTTTAAAGAGCAAACGATCTCTAATAAGACTCGGTATAATTTGCGACCAAGAACGGCAAAGGACAAATGAATTTTTCTTTTTCTGATTACGTTTTTTTTTCCTTTCCTTTTTGAGAGACATTTTATTTTTTCTTCCACTATCCATCAAGTTGCAGGGTCATGGTAAGCGTCTTAAGCTGTGACCTGAGTAGTGACATAGGTCTGCAGGACTTGCAGTGTCATAGGACGGCTAACAATCACAGCTAAGTGATCTAGGAAGATTGCCGTGAACAACGCCTTAGAGTATGGATACAAAAGTGGAAATTAATGATCAAAAATTGAAATTGAAAAGTAGAATTAAGAAACACTTGGTTAGTCCGTGTGGCATAATATTATGTATTTTAATATGTTCATGTGTCTCATTAGCTTGTGTAAGTTGGGTTGTTTATACTATGCAGCCATCACCTGCTCCAACTTCTGTATCTTTATCTCTCCTTACTACTGCCTCTCCACATCAGTTTCATAAACTCCCAGAACACAAACAGATTAGGAGGACAGAATATTTTATTAATTCAGTTATCCAGTTATTGATTCCGCATCATGCCTCATAATACAGAGAGAGGGATGCCATATTTGGTCCTTCCGTTTTCCTATGAAGGCTCTGGTTGGGCCTATTTGGCTATGTTTTCTAAAGTCTATCAGAATCAGCTACGGTATCCTCCTGGTAGTCCATATGGTGGTGGAGCAGATTTCAGTCATAGTTCTTTGATAAAGGGAATAGTGGCTATGGCTAGACTTGCTGAAATTAGTATGATTCCTGAGGATGAGAAAAGAGCATATGATGGCTGGAATATAACTCGTTATGTTACTAGCCTCACGGATAAGGCTAGACGAAGGAGATCCC